>NC_135314.1:100354186-105354186 GCF_048772815.1 Callospermophilus lateralis
ACAATGCTTAACATACTGTAGTAATGACATGCTATAGCAATAATAGTAGTGATGATGATGATGATGATGGTGGTGGTGGTGGTGGTGGTGATCATGATGAAAATCCCTAAAAGAAGGATTTGAAAAGTCACACACCTAGTAGTAAAAGATAAGGATTGGTTTTGATATAGGAATAATTAAAGAAGATGAAAAATAGTTTCCATAAAAGGCAAAATAACAGTCAATTGAAGTTTATAATGATTATATGAAGGAATGTTGGGCAGATAAGAAATGACAATGTGTGCATTTACCTAATGTTAACATAAGAAGCAAAGAACACAGAGTGTTAAGAAAGAATTTTTTTAAAGATTATTATCATGGCTATGTAAGTAGAGCAAGATTGCAGATCAGAAAATCTGTTTAGTAGACTACACTATTTAATAATCCATAAAGAAGAGGACGGTGACCTGAATCAGTGCTGACTGTTAAAATAGAGGGACAGATGGACTTTGGATAAATTTAGGAAGATAAATTCTCGTAATTTTTCAGATGGGGAAATAAATTTGAGGCTTATTCCTAACATAACTACAATTTTTAATAGGTAATAGGTGTTGCATTTAATCAAAAAAACTAAAACAAAAAAAAGAAAACACTCCTGTTTAGATAGCAAGAAAAATATTTCTGTTTTAGACATGCCAGGTTTTAGATGTTTAATGAACAGTAGCATAAAATCGCCTATTAAACACCCTGAATCTCATGAAGAAGTTCACTGAGATGATAATAAAACCATAGGAGATAGTGCATAGATAATGTCTCAGGATAAATTAAAAAGTAAATATAAAAATAAGAACAATAGAAAAAAAGAGTACACTATAAGGGAGAAAAAAATTTCTAAAATATTAGTGAGAAGTAGAAAGCTTTAAAAAAAAGGACTTTCGATTTTATTACTAGGAGTTGTTAACAAGGGATTTTTCAGTGAATTTGTTAGAGATGAGGGCAGATTGTAGTACAAGGAATATTTAATCCAAGGTAATAATGAAGAAAGAAATTACAGACTTTTTTGAAGGTGGAGAGAATTTTGATACTAAAACAATAAAAGAAAGACAGGCTTTCATATGATATGGCAGAATCTTGAGCATGTTTAAAGAAGTCTAAGATGAAGGTGGAAAAGCTGTGAGAGAAAAGAGAGAGTATGATTTAAACTACTTTACCTGAACTGTGATCCTAAAACTGAATAAGTCTACTTGATTCAATTTCATAGGGGATGGACCTCCTAGGATGATAGATTCTTAGGATCCTAAACAAAGCTGAAAATTTACATGTGAACAGTTAAAATTCAGTCCTTCAAAGAATGTACTTTGTGTTCTCTAAAGACATGAGAAGATGAGTTCCAGAATAAGGTGAAGACTCAGCATGTAAAAACAAGGATGTGTCTTTCTCTTGAATAATAAATTACTAGGAGATATATTTATATGAATGGTTAATATGTTCACAGATTTTATCATGCTAATGTTTATTTTAACTGATGAACTCCATATAAAAAGTAACAGAAGAAAATTTTATCATGGGACGATACAGTTTGAACAATTGCCAACATAAGTTGAAAAAAATATTATATGTATATAATATATTTATATATTTATTTATATGTATATAAGATATATATTTATTTATATGTATGTAAGATACATATATATATATAATATATATATATCATATATATATATAATATATATATATAATATATATATATAAATATTAGTGATGTGCTAGGGTGTCAGGCTTGCTAACCTCCTCACTCTATCACATCCTCTACTGAGAAATAATGTAATCATAAATAAGAATTAATATATAATAGAAAGAATTTTAGGTAGATAGAGACTCACAGATTCTTTTCTCCTCTATCACATTCTGTTTGGGATGCCATGAGATCAAAGAAAGTGGATAGGTAGATCCATCCAGTCAAGGTATTTTTCACAGCACACAGGTTACGGTGACAATACTGTGAGTGAGATAGAGGGATACAAATTTGACGACTTGATTTGGGACACGGGGTGATTTATGTTTAATCAAGAAGCAACTAATAATCAGGAAGAGCAAGTGTGATCTGAAGACAAGAGATGGGTTGATGGGTTTAAATGAATGAAGTTCAAACTAGATCCAGTGTGTTGGTTAGCAAGAGAACATGTACTATGAAAGAATTTAATAAAGGTGCAGATGCGGTCCATAATGGGAAATCACCATCTTCAGTTCATTATTGTGCATAGTTTCGGTATCATGAAACTGTGGATTCTTTTATTTTAATCTTGAAAAATGGTTATCTAAACTAATAGTTAAGAAATTATATTCCATGTGACCCAATAATTAGATTATTTCAGTCACCATCTATATTTTGGGAAATGTTTGTTGGGATATCTATAAATTCTTCTTAAATATCAAAAGTGATATACAATAGTATTACATAGAGTGAGAATGGTGGCATAATATACATTAAAAAATCAGTGACACATAGAAGGAAAACAAATGTACAGAAGCTAAATATTTTTGGAGTAAAAAAGTAGAATCATTTCAAGATTATTGAATAGATAAGGACCTTAAAAATAAAAATAAATAAATAAACTTTAAAAAAATTACCAAATGTGCAAAACATGGAGGAAAAGTTCACAAAGTCTACCATGTAAAAAATTAAGAATGTTTGAGAGTCTTATACTCCTATGATTTAAGCATATAATAAAATTTAAAGCCCTTTTCCCTTGTACCAAAAAAAGTTTCTCGTAATGACAGAATAGATTTTATATATATATATATATATATATATATATATATATATATATATATATATATATAAAATTAAATATATTACATTATATATATAAAAGTTTAGAGACAAATAATTTGTCTCAATACAGATAATCAACCAAGAGTTATTTGGAGCAAGTTAAGTACTCATTGTTCAGAAGTTAAAATATTGAAGAATACCTTCAAGGGACTATTTATTCCTCCTGAGATTGTGTTCATGTACGTATTACTAGTGCCACTGTTTTGAATAGCATGGTAGATAAAAGGATTGAGCTTTTCATGGCCTTAATATGTATAAAATTCACTAGAGAACCCGTTGAAAATGTCAGTTCTCAATCACAGGGATTACAATTTACCACTTCTGTATTGTGCTCGAAGAAACCATAGTTTAACAATCAAGTGACTGTTAAAAATAAAACATAATTTTAATAACCAAATCACTTTTATTATCAATGGCAATCAGGAAATCTTATCTCTGTGTTAATTTTAAAAGTCATTAAGACATCTTTCAAATATACTAATAGTCAGTATATATGTAAACTGATAAATACATATATTTATATCCACATGTGTATGTCAGCATATGTAGTAGTGCCTGTATTTCATGTAAATTCAGTGCTGCATTTGTTTCTAGAGAGAGGGTCAGAAACTGCTAAGGGGCACACAGAGGATACTTCATGTCTTGGAAACTGTTTTGTCTGTGATTTAACTTCATTAACAGAATGGTAGTATATTGGTTTTATTTGCTTTTATTTTTCAATAATGATGTTTTAATAAAATATTTGAAAATCCAAATTAATAGAAATATTCACAATGACATTACATTATTTTAAATCAAGTTAGAATTAGTAATTCCAAAAGACTCTTGCTGACTTCTGGGAGGCACAGCCAGGTGGTCTTATGAACAAGTCAACTTGCCTCCCACTGATCTGCTTTATAAAAAAAAAAAAAAAAACAACTCTATTCATATTTATGTGAATAAATTTATGTTTGTTTATAATAAATGAAAATTAAAGGAAAATACTTGTTAATTATGTACAGATTTATGTGTCTTTTAAAGATCTAGACAATCATAAGTCAAGATATCCTTGAAATAGAGCAAAAGAACTTTAAACATAAAATTTTAATATTATTATTAATTTTATAAATTCATGAGATTCAGTATGATATGAATATACCACGTATATTCACATCCATCTTCCCTTCTACCCTCACTCCCTCTCCCTTCTGCCCCATTCTCTCTATTCCCTTATCATCATTCAGATCATCTTTCAAAACGCAGCTTTTTATCAATAATTTTTTGATAAAAAAATCAACTGAATCCCATTCTGACTAATTAAAATGGATCAAAATTTACAGAACTATAAAAGAAAAAGAACAACAAGAAAAAGATACTGGCAACTTCCATAACTTCTGGATGGGCAATGACACCAGGTTGTGTATCTAGGAGCAGCAGATCAAATCAAATTGCAGGGGAGGTTTGGTAATGAGAATCTTGCAGCTGCCAAGCACCAAATAGCCACTTGAATTGCCAGTACATCCAGCCCTAATCACTATGCTCCATCACTCCAGGATTTTTTCTTTCCTATAATTGTTGCCAGAGGTAGATTTTATCCATCCCCAATTGTTTGCATCTTAACTCAAGGTCTGAGTGGCTAATTTTATTGATACTGAGAGTCTGCCACATGTTCATGTATGAGTTACAAGGAAAATGTAGTAGCTGACATTTTTAAGCTTCCATAATTGAATACTTTCTCAGAATTTCATTAGAATCATCCTGTGGAGGTTTTTCAAACACAGAATAGATGTTCAGATGCTGAGCAATAAAAAATAAGACATATATCTTCTAAAATCATTATGTATGATTTAAACACCATCTAGATTTTCAAGAAGAAATTTACCATCACATAATTTCTTTGTTTGCAAGTCCATATTTATAAAACAGAGTATCAATATCAGTTTTATTTTCGTTTGGGTCAGATAATTATCTTTGAGATATGTCATGTGTGCAGTAGGACACTGAGTAGCATCTCTGGCATCTGCATCTGTCCTTTTGTTGCCAGTAGCAGTTCCCATCTCTCCTAGATATAACAAAAATGTCTCTATTCATAAGCAAATGTCCTCTAGAGGGGAAAAAAATGTTCCAGTTGAGAATCACTACAATAGAGTGATGCTAATGAGCACAGCTTCATCACAGGGAACAACATGGAGAGTCACAAAATCCCAGTCCATGGCTCATATTTTTACAACTGTCTACTCAATATTGTGATATTCTTAACCAAATCCAATTGTTTTTAAATAGAATTTAATCTTCAAAAGTTAGGGACAAGCATCTTGATACAGCATGGTCATGAAGGAAATTCAATTAGTATATCAATAAATGTAATATCCTTTTAAGAATTTAGCATTATATTGCATGAACTTGAATACTATTTATCATTTATTGTCTTTGTGATGTAGTACAATTACTGTGACTCATTTTTTCCCCTCTGCATAATGGAGGATTTAAAGGTAAATATATTAGAGGCTTATTGTGAGAATGAAAGTAGATAATGCCCACACAAACCAATTAAAAAATCAATAGTTATGAA
The DNA here is from genome assembly GCF_048772815.1 of Callospermophilus lateralis. NCBI lineage: Eukaryota > Metazoa > Chordata > Mammalia > Rodentia > Sciuridae > Callospermophilus > Callospermophilus lateralis. The sequence continues at coordinate 100,359,556 of NC_135314.1, forward strand.
CTATTATTAAGTGAAAAATTAAATTTGAAGAGCCTTCATGTTATGGGAATAAGTCCATTGAAGTTCGCATTACAATTCAGACAAACACCCACAACTTATTTTTCCTCTCTCAGACTACAGAAATAAATCTTCAAGAGGACCATTTTGTCATGGTGAAGAGCACATTTGACCAACCTGCATGACACATGAGAGTGAATGTCCCTGGACAGTTCCATGTAAGAGCAGATGTGTGTCTCATTCAGATGAGAACTCTTCTCTCTCCCTTTTCCAAGACTTTACATGCATTTTTTAATGTTCGAATTGTGTATGTTGCTCAGTAATAGAGACCTTGCATAGTACTTACAAAGATGCTAGGTTCAATCCCTAGTACCATCTCCCTCTCTAGATATAGTTTATTTTCTATAATTTTATATATATGTTTTTCAATGACTACACAATCTCTATCTCATCTCCAACAGTGATACCTTCCCTGAAATGCAGATTAATATAACCACCCCTACATAACATATTCTCAAGTTCAACATGGCTGAAAGAGAACATCTGAATTTTTCTTTCCATTCTGGCCCCACCCAGTTTCTCCATCTTAGGAACAGATACGGCTATACCCATTTGCTCAGGCCAGCTTGAGTCAAATTTTTACTTTATACCACCCACCTAAAATTTACATAATTGCATTTTAATTCTAAGCATACCATATATTGTATATTTTATGTATGATTTATGCATATATAAGTTGATTTACCAATTTATTTGCTTATTATCCATGGCTTTGAAATAGAGTTTAAGCTCTAGAAAAAATATCTTGTCTGACTTTTTTCACACATATCTCAGCAGCTTGTATAGTAGAGCTTAATATTTGTTAGAAGAAAGTACCAGAATTAAAATATTCTGAGGAACTATAAAGATTTTTCAGAGTTATAAATTTCTATAACCAAAAATATAACTTTATCCAGAGGGCAACTAAGTAACAAGACCCCTTGGTTTTTACAGTTCAGGGTGAAAATATAATTACACATTCTTTTTTCTGATACTTAATCTGCAAGAAAAAAAGACACAAGAAAAACAAAATGTGTAACTCCGAATTATCATTTCTAATATCCCAAAATATTTTCAGGACATAATTTCCAAACACACTATCGTCTTTTAACATGAATGAATATTGCTGTATAAATACTAATTACACTATTGCTTGTTTTTATAAGCTTTTCTCCTAAAAACTAGTGAATTTATAGACCAATTGACAAAGTTTGGGAAGTGTTGAAAATAGAAGAATTTCTTAATCTAAACTGAGATTTGCAAATTTCATTTATCTTTCACTGAGCTGGCCTGCGCACTTTTCGGATCTCCGACCCAGGGGACTCCAGTGTTTGCATAGCCTTGTTATATTTTCTGCCTTTGAACTTAACCTTTTTCATTTTAAATATCTCTAGTTTGTGAAATATCCAATGCCTGCTCTGATTTAATTATGCTCAATACAAACTGCATTCTCTAAACTCGGCTTAACATAATTTAACCACTGATTCTAACTGCTAATATTAGTTCAACTCTAACCTGGATCCAGAACATGAAAGTAGAGATTTTTTTTTTTTTTTTAAAGGTGACCGTGAGCCTTGCTCTTGAAGGTAATTGGAAAGTAATCTGATTTGGGGGAAGAGGTAGATAGATATTCAGCAGGCAGACAGGAGGTAATGACATGTGCAAGACACAGAGGTGGAACTTAATGAGTCATATACAAGAAATGATATAGAGATTTACTTGCCAAGGGGAAACAAGACTTCAGATAACATTTCTATCTTTCTATTTCTGATTTATATTCTCTATCCAGAAAATTTTTTAAAATTGGGCTATAAAAGAAATATATATAATTTCATATTTCTGATTTGTTTTAAGATTCAATATCCCCAAATCATTTCTACATGCAAAACCTTCCTTCATGTTCTTACAAACAAAAATGTGTCACATAATCTACATTTTATATATAAATTGAATATATAAAAACTTTTTTTAAGCTACCTCCAATGGGTTTCTCCATTTTCATTATGAAAAATAAAAGAGAATTTGAATATTTCATGTCTCTATTTAGAAAACACCCATGCACATAATTGGCAGCTGGATTTCTTCTCCAGCCTGAAGATGAAATAAATATATTTTGTTTATGATAGCCATCACTTATATGTATGTGAAATATGCTGTAGATGTCACCATTTACTTAGACTCATATGCTTAGAAATATTTTTCCTGGGTGTGCATCCATGATTTACATAAAAACTGGTAGGCAAAATGATGCTAAGTTTTCAGATCTTTTATTTTCAGAAATAATCTTTTAGAAAGGATCATTCATTTCTAAAAAGATGTAATTGTTGTTTCAAATTTGAAGCCAGGAGTGATGGTATATGCCTGTAATTCCATCAGCTCTGCAGGCTGAGACAGTAGGGTCGCAAGTTAAAGTCAGCCTCGGCAACATAGCGAGGCCCTAAGGAACTCAGTGAGACCCTGTCTCTATATAAAATGCATATATATATATAGGGCTGGGGATGTAGCTCAGTGGTTAAGCCCTCTGGGTTCAATTCCTGGTACAAAAAAAATGAACAAAGATTAAAATAACCATACAATTATTTTTTTCTTCTCATATAAACTTACACATTAGGACAAATCTTAAATTAATCCACTAAAATAAATGTTATAAAACTCTTTTATGTCAAGATTCTATTTATGAATTAGATATATATGTCATGGCTAACTAAGGTTCTTGTGACCATTTGGTTTTCACCTAAAACATTACACATTTCATGTTTCCAGTCTAAATAAACCATGTAAATTACAGTATTACATTTTAATGATATCATAGAATTATGATGGCATGAAGATTAGATTATTAGCAAATATTGCAGATTAAAAAAAAAGCTTTTTCAAGAGAACTTGTTTTCCTCTCTGTGTTTATTAATTCTTATAATGTCTAGGATTTTTCAGACAGAAAATATGTGCTTGGAAAAGAAAAACTAACCTAGAGTTTAGTACTTATGTGTTTGAAGAAAACAATTGGAAACTAGAGAAAATTGAACTTATAATAAGTTATTTTTTCCATTTGACATTTGTTAAATTTTAATATTGTACAGGAGTCAAAGTATCTAGGTTGAATGTTTATAAAAGGCAGAATAGATCTCCCACATTGCATAGTGCTTAAGAGCAAAAAGGGACGTGTTTGGAAGGGTATTTGCCTCAAGCACAACATTTTTCTTCTCCTTTTCATATATGCCAGATTTTTAACTTTTTGAGACAGAAAAAAGCTTTGGGTTTTGATACCTGAAAGGCAGAACTAGATCTTACTCAGTATTTTAGGATTAAGAATAGAGAATTCATTGTACTAGAAGGATCATGGCTTACAAACAATGGTGAAATTACAATGGAATGTTAATGTTAAAGGCAATCTAGCTCAGCTTCTCATTGCATTACCTACTAAGGTAAAAAGAGACCAATGTCTAGTGAAAATTAACATCATTTGAATTTTTATACCTTGTTTTCAAAATATAATAATATTTTTAAAATAGTGATGTATTTGATGACATAAAACAATGACTAATAACCAAGAGTAAAACCAAATAGTATATATAGAATATGTAGATGGTCTATTTATTATAATTGTCACCCAAGATCATTGAATAACTATTTTAAATTTATTAATTAAAATTAGGGAATAAATGGACAAAAGTAGACATCAGAATAAAGATTTTTCAAGATGATTAAAAACTATCAAAAAAGAAATAAAATGGACATTCTAGAAGTAAAACTGTGATTTTAATAGAACATTCAGATTTATTGAACTCAAAGAGTGGACAAAAAAGAAAAAAGAAAACACAAAAAAATTTGAATAAATGAAAACAAATAGGCCATAAGACACATGTGGTTTGAAAAAGTCTAAGTTGTGTCTTATTGGAATCCAAAAAGTAGACAAAAGAGATAATGTGTCAGATATAATATCTGAAGAGATAATGGTTGAGAGTTTTGAGAATTGTTTAGGTATTTCACCTCTCAGATTCAAGATGTTAGCAAATTTCAAACCCCAAGAAAATATACATGATTGAAGTATTCCTTATCAGAAATGCTTATTTCAGCAAGACAGGAGTGGCCTCTCTCACCACTTCTATTCAACATAGTTCTTGAAACACTAGCCAGAGCAATTAGACAGACGAAAGAAATTAAAGGCATAAATATAGGAAAAGAAGAATTAAAATAGCACTATTTGCCGATGACATGATCCTATACCTAGCAGACCCAAAAAGTTCAACCAAGAAACTTCTAGAACTAGTAAATGAATTCAGCAAAATAGCAGGATATAAAATTAATACCAATAAATCAAAGGCATTCCTGTATATCAGTGACAAATTCTCTGAAATGGAAATAAGGGCAACTACTCCATTCACAATATCCTCAATAAATAAATAAATAAATAAATAAATAAATAAAATACCTGGGAATCAACCTAACAAAAGAGGTGAAAGATCTATACAATGAAAACTACAGATCCATGAAGAAAGAAATAGAAGAAGACCTTAGAAGATGGAAGGATTTACCTTGCTCATGGATTGGTAGAATTAATATAATTAAGATGGCCATATTAACAAAATCACTTTACAGATTCAATGCAATTCCCATCAAAATTCCAATGACATTCCTTGCAGAAATAGAAAAAGCAATCATGAAATTCATCTGGAAAAATAAGAGACCCAGAATAGCTAAAGTAATTCTAAGCAGGAAGAGTGAAATTGGTGGTATCGCGATTCCAGATTTTAAACTATACTATAGAGCAATAGTAACAAAAACAGCATGGTACTGGCACCAAAACAGGCTGGTAGACCAATGGTACAGAATAGAGGACACAGAGACAAATCCACAAAATTACAACTACCTTATATTAGACAAAGGTGCTAAAAACATGCAATGGAGAAAGGATAGCATCTTCAACAAATGGTGCTGGGAGAACTGGAAATCTATATGCAACAAAATGAAATTGAATCCCTTTCCCTCACCATGCACAAAAGTCAATTCAAAATGGATCAAGGAACTAGGAATCAGACCAGAAATTCTTCATCTAATAGAAGATAAAGTTGGCCCTAATCTTCATCACGTGGGGGTAGGCCCCACATTTCTTAATAAGACACCTATAGCACAAGAGTTAAAACCAAGAACCAACAAATGGGATGAATTCAAACTAAAAAGTTTTTTCTCAGCAAGAGAAATAATATGTGAGGTGAATAGGGAGCCTACATTCTGGGAACAAATTTTTACCCCTCAAACATCAGATAGAGCTCTAATCTCTAGAGTATACAAAGAACTCAAAAAGTTAAACAACAAAAAATCAAATAACCCAATCAACAAATGGGCCAAGGACTTGAACAAAAACTTCTCAGAGGAGGATATACAATCAATCAACAAATACATGAAAAAATGCTCAGCATCTCTAGCAATCAGAGAAATGCAAATTAAAACTACTCTAAGATACCATCTCACTCCAATAATAATGGCAGCCATTATGAAGTCAAACAACAATAAGTGCTGGTGAGGATGCAGGGAAAAAGGTACACTCATATATTGCTGGTGGGACTGCAAATTGGTACAGCCAATTTGGAAAGCAGTATGGCGATTCCTTGGAAAGTTGGGAATGGAACCACCATTTGACCTAGCTATTCCCCTTCTTGGACTATACCCAAAAGACCTAAAAAGAGCATACTACAGGGACACAGCCACATCAATGTTTATAGCAGCACAATTCACAATAGCTAGAATGTGGAACCAACCTAGATGCCCTTCAATAGATGAATGGATTTAAAAATGTGGCATTTAAACACAATGGAATATTACTAAGCACTAAAAAATAACAAGATCATGGCATTTGCAGGGAAATGGATGGCATTAGAGCAGATTATGCTAAGTGAAGTTAGCCAAAAACAAATGCCAAATGTCTTCTTTGATATAAGGGGGGGGGTGACTCAACATGGAATAGGGAGGAAGAGCATGAGAAGAAGATTACTACTAAATAGGGAAGAGAGGTGGGAGGGAAAAAGAGGGAGAAGGGGAGTTGCACGGAAGATGGAAGGAGAACCTCATTGTTATACAGAATACTTACATGATGTTGTGATGAGAAAAATAAAAAAAAAGTGTGTCACATTAGATTGGATAGAGAGAAAGGATGGGAGAGGAGGGGAGGAATAGGGGGGATAGGAAGGGCAGCAGAATAGAATAGACATTATGATTGATGTATGTACATTCCATGTATATATTATATGTCAATATACTTTCTGCTACCATGTATGACTAAAAAAATAAAAATAAATTGTATGGGAAAAAAAAGAAATATTTGTTTCAGATTTCAGATTTTCTTTTTTAGATTTTTAATATTTGCATAGGCTTTGCTAATTAAACATCTGTATCTTTGATAATATGAAATCCAAAATGCTCTAAAATTAAAAAAAAATTTTTGACTACCATGTTGGCATTCAAAAACCTCTGGAATTTTAGACTGCTTTGGATTTTAGATTTTCAAACTAGAGATGTTCAAAACATAAAAGTATACTTGTTGATAATTTTGAAAATAATTTTAAAGCAGAATATTAAAAAAAACTTTTAAATACCAACAATATGATTAACAACTGATTACTCAACAGCAAAATTGGATGCAGAAAGCTATGAAACTCAGAGGGATTAAAAGAAATCAAATGAAATTTCATTTTTTTACTTGCTAAAACATCCTTTAAAAGTAAAAAGGAATTACAGATACTTTGAAGCCAAGTTTGACTTAGAAAATGTCTCACCAGCAGGCTTTCACTTAAAGAAAAACATAAATGCATTTCTTCAGATCAAAAAAAAGCTTTCAAACAGAAACATGAGTATTCAGAAAAAAAATGAAGATTACTAGAGAAAGTAAATATTATGTGAATCAACAAAGTAAATACTGATTAAGCAAAGCAATAATTTCAATATCTTATATAATTCAAATTACATGGTAAAAACCATGAATCCAAAATAAGGAAAACAAAATTGAGGGGAAACAAGTTTTAAAAGATCAAAATTTTATGGGTCTTTTGGGATTGTTATGATTCAGAATTATATGGTACTACTCAAAGTTGCATGAACCCTAAATTAATAGTGAAATGTATATAAATGACAAACAAATATGAAAAAAGCACTGATATCTACTTATGTAGATGTATATATAGAGAGAATCCATTTATCTATCTATAGATCTGTATATGTAGAGAGATGAGAAGAATATAAAATGAAAGTTTTAAAAGCACATAAAGAAAGTATTTGTAGAAGGAAAAATATGATGCCTGGGATTATTTAAAATAACCTAGAGAAGAGGGCTATAAAAATGTAAATGTAAATGGATTGATATTGGCCGTGAGCTGCTAATCCTTGAAGATGTATGATAGATATATGCATGATCCTTGTATTATTCTTTTAGTTGGATATCTTCAAAATTAAAGAATGTATATAAGCCTTATATATATATGAGAGAGTATGATGAAAAAAAATCTTATTGAACATTTTAGCAATAGATTTCTGTTTGGGAAAGATTTATATTATCTAAAAACATTTCTATGTTGAGCTGTTATTTTAATCTTTAGCATTTTAGATAAAATTTATTTATAAATTAATTTTCCCCCAAAGCTATAAGTCTTTTGTACCTAGTATGAAACACACATCAATTAGCAGGCAATACAAAGGTTTTCCATTTATAAAACCAATAGTCCAGTTGTGAGCAAGAATCTGCTTTAAGCTAGTTCCTGTTTCTTATTCATTACTTCATGTATATTTGTACATTTGCATTTCATACTACCTGGTTTACCTTCTTTCCAAATAAATTAATCTCCATATAATACTTAAAATCCATGTCATAATTTTTACACAGGATTTTTTGTATCATTTATGTTTAATGTTAAATTTAATGATTTGATTTCTATATATGGTGACCTTTAAGTATGTTTTGAAATCTTTTTTAGAATTGAGCTACAATTTTCAAATACCGAGGAATGGTGTTATAGAATAAAAAAAAAAAAAATTATTGGAGCAGAGAGTTCCAGGCTAAAGTATCTATGCATAGGCCAGTGGAGATCATGTAGATAATGTATTTATATTGATACTCTTGTAAAAATACAACTAATTTAGTGCCTTATAGCAACATAAATTCATTTTCTTAGTATTTTATATGTCAGGAGTCATAAAATCAGACCATCATTAGGTCTGCATTACTTCTGGTTAAGAATGGTTTCTATTATTTATATTATTCTGAATGATCAAGGGGAAATACTCTTTCTTGAACTTTCCAGATTCTAGACACCAATGGCATTCCTTGGTGTCATGGTTCTTTCTCCATTTTCAAGGCCATTGGTGATGCCTTTAGATCTCTATTCATCTTTCATTCTGTCTCTTCATCTCTGTCCCTGTCTCAGTCTATTTCAGACTGTTGTTTAGTCCTCAATTTCCCTAATCTCCCTCTGTTTTCCTAGTCACATTACTTTTACTAACTTTGACTCTACAACTTATATCTTTTACTTTTTTCTAACTATTTTATTTTATTTTTGCTTAATGTGATAACTGTATATATTAGTAAGTTCAGCGTATTTCCATATACATATGCAGTATGTGCTGATCAGATACAACCTCCCTATATCCACCCTCCCTCTACACCTTTCTCAACCTATAGTAATCATCAGAGCAGAAATAGAAGCTAAAAATTCACAAAAGTTCAATGAAACAAAGTATAGCTTTTTGTGCAGCTAAAATTGATAAACCTTTAGCTTGACTAAAGCAGGAAGAAAGTAGATCTAAATCAAAGAAATTTGAGATGAAATAGGAGACATTGTAACTAATACAACAAAAACAGAAAAGATCATTAGGAATTATTGTGAATATTAAAGTGAAAAATTTAGAAAATACTGATAAATTTCTGGACACTTATGACCTACCAAAATTGAACAATTAAGGCAAAAAATCATGAATAGACAAGTAACAAGTGATGACATTGAATCCATAATAAAAAAATCTCCCAACAAATAGAATGCCAGGACAGGTGGCTTCTTGCTGAATTTACAAATCTTTAAAGAGGAACTAATGCCAATTCTCAATCTATTCCAAAGAATGGAAAGGGAGGAAATTCCTACAAACTCATTATATGAGGCAAGTATTATTGTGTTACCCAGATGAGTATACAGCAACAATAAAACTTATAAACTAGTTAACCCTGATAATAACAGATGCAAATTTCCCTACTGACCTATTTAAAGAATTTTGAGACATTCCTAGTCAAATACACGTGCACACACATACACACACACACACACACACTCACACAAATAATAATAATCTTACCATTTCAAAATGTTATTCATGACAACTGGAAACTCCCTGCCATCATATAAAATATAAAATAGCAAATTGGGAATGAGGATATTATTTGAGATCTATTGTTAAGTCCATCCTAGGTGTACCTTTTTTTAGTTTTCTCATGTATAATAGAAGGGGGCATACCATGTTTTTTCTAATATTTTTAAGGGTAGGTTGGTTCTTTGACACAGGGAAAAATATAAAGTTCTCTGAAGATTATGTCATAATATGAAATGATCTTTAATTAGTAAAATGGAAGAATAAATTATATGTAATTCTGTTTACTTCACCCAGCTTTGAATTAAGAACTCTCAATTTCAATGTAATATATTGTCACATAATTATATGTTATATAGACATTGATTTACATGAATGATTATGAAACAAATTTTAAATTTCCAAAATTTGCTCATCAAACTTACGTAAGAAAATTTAAAAAGAAATTAATGTAACTACATTAGAAATGCAGTTTAGACATAAATTATCCAAAAATAATATATAATAATTTATATAATACTATAATATTATATAAATAAATATCTTAATTTTGTTCACTATTCTTGAAATTGTGATCTCATGACAATTACAGATATTTATACTAATTAACACTAAGGTGAAAAAGTAAAATTTCTACACATTTTGTTCTCTAAATATAACACTCAAGCTTATATTAAAAATAATTTGATCTAATAATATTAATTGATTAGTGTTTAATTACCTCAGTGGCAATAATATTTAATGCTAATTATTAATTCTTTGTATGAATCAACTAATCAAAAGTATTTACTAGGTGCCTACTGATACCATAGCTATAATGTCATATAATTGGATTATGAATTAAAAGCAGTATGATGTAGTCACTTAATCCTCAAATAATAGAATATTCAATTATATAATCACAAAGAAATTAGACTTGTATTAAATATAATATTGGCACCTCAAGAAATGCTGTTCCTCAAAATTTCAGGGATTTTATCAGTTCTCTGTTAAATACAACTATTATTAAAATTAATTTATATAAATTCCTAATTAAATCCAGTATATCAGACACTAAAGGACTATGTACTCAAAATTCAACATTTTCTATTTTTAAAAACTTTAGTAGTGTCTATGCATTCAAGTTTGTTTATGTCTATAGTGTATATGTACTAGCAATATGCCCTGATTAGTGTGTTGTTATGCATTTCTTCTAAAGTCTATATTCAGTACTAGAGTATTTTGTTGGTATTTTAAGATGATACATGTTGGAATATTTCCTCCACAGAAATAAGAAAATATTTCATCAGTTTTTTTTCCACCAAAAAGTTGGCTATACCATTTACCAACATACTATTGTTAAAACAAGAATAACATATTAATCTATCATTTTATGTATTTATTATGTTCTACAGGGTATTACAAAATATTGTGTAATGAATGAAGTGAATTAACTAAAATATGCATTGCCATACATACTTTTTATTTTATTTTTATGTGATGAGAACCCTTAAAATCCTAATATTCAAGACTACATTGTCGTTAACTTTAGTCATTGTATCTTAAATCATCAGCTTTACCATTTGATGAGCTCACAATATCTTAGAATTTTACAGTACTAATATAGATAAGAAAAAATTTTAAAAGGGACAAAATTTCCTTCATCTGAAACCCTGACCAGAAATAGAGATCTTCAGTTCAAGTGGCCCATTAGATAAGGCGGCCAAGTGAGGATGTGGGGAAAAAGGCATGCTCATACACTGCTGGTGGGACTGCAAATTGATGCAGCCAATATGGAAAGCAGTATGGAGATTCCTTGTAAAACTGGGAATGGAACCACTCTTTGACCGAGCTATCTCTCTCCTTGGTCTATACCCAAAGGACTTTAAAAAAGCATACTACAGGGACACAGCCACATCAATGTTTATAGCAGCACAATTCACAATAGCTAAACTGTGGAACCAACCTAGAAGCCTTTTAATAGATGAATGGATCAAAAAAAATGAGGCATATATACACAATGGAATGTTACTCAGCAATAAAAGAGAATAAAATCATGGTATTTGCAGGTAAATGGATGGCATTGGAGAAGACAGTGCTAAATGAAGTTAGCCTATCCCAAAAAACCAAATGCCGAATGTTTTCTTTGATATAAGGAGACTAATTCGTAGTGGGATAGGGAGGGGGAGCATGGGAGGAATAGACTAGGGAAAAAGGGTTGAAGGGGAAGGAAAGGGTTTGGGGGTTATTTATTTTTTTTAAAGAGAGAGGGAGAGAGAGGGAGAAAGAGAGAGAATTTTAATATTTATTTTTTAGTTTTTGGTGGACACAACATCTTTGTTTATATGTGGTGCTGAGAATCCAAGCCGGGCCGCACACATGCCAGGCGAGCGTGCTACCACTTGAGCCACATCCCCAGCCCCGGGTTTTGGGGTTATTAATGATGGTGGAATGCGATGATCATTATTATTCTAAGGACAGGTATGAAGATGCAAACTGGTGTGAATATACTGTGAATACAACCAGAGACATGAAAAATTGTGGTCTATATGTGTAATAAGAATTGTAATGCATTCTGCTATCATATATAAATAAAAAAAATATATTAAAAAAAAAAAGGCTGCCAAGTCGGTGCTGGTCATTGTTGGGAGGTCTTATTTGCTTTCAACATTGGTTTCATCATAAGGTGAATGAATGTCCTCATGACATAGAAGCAAACCATCAGGTTAATTAAAAGTGACAAAGCTGTACTTCTGTCATATTCCTTTTTTCTTTAAGTTCTGGAAATCAAATCCATGATCTTAAACTTGCTAGGTAAATGCACTACACTAAACTGCATGCATATACACCTGCTGCCCTAACTCTGCCGCATTCTATTCATGAGATGCTGGTCACTATAATCTGACCCTGTTCAAAAGGAAGAGAATTAGGCTTCACCTTTTAAAGAAAGGAGTGTTCAAACATTTCTGTATATACGATAAAACAATCACATTTTATTAGGTAACCTAGGTCCCAACATGTTATAACAGATTATTTTCCAGATTTTAGTATTATAATTTAAGGAAAGTTAAAATTAATATTTGCATGCATTTTGTAGTTTATTTTAAATATCCAAATTAAGTAATTTGACATTCTTGCCTTTTGTTTTATATTGCTTTGGGCCAAGATATTTTATTCAATGTATAAACACCTGAAATTGTTAGATAATGAGAATATACTGACCTATGTAATTTTATCAAAAATTGTTGAAAATATTTCTGTATTTTCTTAACTAAGTTTCTGAACATTGTAAGAATGTAATATAGTCTTTTATGATTTCAGCTTAATGAATTACCTCAAAAAATCATCAAAATTAATCACTATTGTATATCTGCATGTATAAAAGCCAGAATTTTTTGTAATTACCAATAACATGTTCTGAAATCCACTTCTTTTTACCACATTGTTATTTCTTTATTCATTTATTAAGTATTTGGGATTGAACCCAGGGTTTGAGGTATGTCGCCATTCCCTTGCCATATAATTCAATTTTCAGTTCTTTAAAGTATAGGGAAAAATCTTATAAATTAAGGCTTACCTGTTAGCATTTATTATATTTGTTTTATAGGCCCATTATGGGTTTCTACCCTCAATAACTTTCAAAATTCCCCTTCTTCACTGTCACATAATTAAATATTATGATAAACTCTTTGATACACATTTTAATTTTTTTGAGTGTAATAAAGAATTTATGTATAATTGCTGTAATTGTTCTTATTGACACACTTTATTGAGAAAAAATACATGCTACTAATTGTTTGCATTCTTGTTTCTTTTTTCCTCCTAGATTATTAATGTGACATTTGTGTAAGTTCTTTTTCAGTAGCAAAACATATGGATATTTATAATTTTAGTAACCTCTCTTCCACAGAATTTTTGCTTCTTTGAAAAGAAATATTCAATGCAATTCTGTTTTGACCAACCCATTGAGAACTGCATTTGCTTGCTTTGCTACAATGAGCATATTTTGTACTTAATTAATATTCATATTCTATTTGAACAAGCATTTCAAAATATATTTATTGTGTAATGCTTTTGGGGTTCAACATTTTACATTTGCGCACACAGAAATGTTGGTTCTAGTTTTTATGTAGCTATAATTATATGCCAATGTTATTTAAAAAAAAAACATGAAAAAGGCATTTAGAATTATATTGCTAATGCTACTACACTTTTATTATTTTTATTTAAGTTTATAGTGCAAACATATTATTTGCCTAGTATTTTACCAAATATGGGAAAATACTATATATGGTCCCACCTTAAAGGGAATTTTAATTATGTACAACAAATAAATACTTAATACTGACTATACAAGTTTCATTTCAAAAAGATCCCATATTGATGTAAAAGCCAGGGAAATTTGGAAAAAAAAATGCAGGGTCACAGTCACAGGACACAGTAAAATCAATATTCAAAGATCTGGTTACTCATGCATTCCTATTAAGTATAACAGAAAAACAAAATAAAAGTAAAACACATATTTTATTTAATTTGTAATATCATCCGTGAACAACAGATATTCTAGAATTAGAAATAGTTTATGATTTTCAGTTATTTCTCTCTAAATGCATGTATCCCTAGAATAATTATATTAGCAAAAAGTAAGTTCATAATATAATGAGTTACTGAACTATTGCAATAAATTAATTTGCTAGATAACATTCACATGTGTTAAAGATTTCAAGTATTTATTTTTTATTTTTTATTTGTTCTCTTTTAGAATGTATATCTAGACACTAGAATGCATTTTGACAATCAGTCATACATGCAGTAGAACTTGCCATTCTTGTGGTTGTGCATGATGTTAAGTTACACTGGTCATGTACTCAAGAAATATGTCCAATTCATTTTACTGTCTTTGAGATTTCAAGTATTCTGCCAACTGAGATTCTCAGATAAAGCAGAGAATGGTCTGAAATACTGAGTCCTTCTGTCTCTGTTATGCACATGCTCTTGAGCCCAAAATAGGCAGACTCATTTTATACCCAGAATTATACAGCTTATATGATGTTCTTCAGCAGATTCTGAGTAGTTATCATAAGTAGTCCTTAACCAGAACATTCTCCTGCAAACATTTCATAGGAACAGGTCCTTCTACCAGAGATGTTGCCTATTTCCTAGAATATCTTGTGGACAAGGAGATTACCTTTGGTCACCTGACTTTTTTTTTCTTACAATGGAGATATTCTTCAAGTAATCAGGTGAGAAAGGGATTATAAGCAAAATGCTTTTACTTTGCTACCCTCTCCAGTTAATGAGATTAGAATTTGATGCAGAAAATGAACAATGGTTGTACAAGAAGAAAAAAATAATATAGGTTGAAATACCATAGGCAAATTATGCATACACAATTTTCTTCAACACCTACCTACAAAAGATGTATCCATAAAAATCATTTGATCATATTATTACATTGGATTACTCATTAGTTTTCCGTGGATTTTCAATATTGAATCCTCAAATGCAATTTAAAAGAAAAACTTTATTTTAAAAATTAAAAAATGATTTTTTAAATAATAATGAAACATTTTCTGGATCAAATTTGCTTCATATCAGCAACATTTTTGGCCTGTAATTATTTAAAAAAAAATAAGAACATTTCAATTAGTTAACTTCAAAACTCAAGGAAGAAATGCAAAGATAATATCACTTGAGGCTTAGCATTAACTATTCTAATAGTAGATTAGAGTTATTTTACAAGTGGATGAACACAGCTCTACTTTTATCTTTGGGGACTCCTGCAACTGGTATTGACTCCTGGGCTAGATAAAGTACAAAGTCATTAGTTAAATAATAAATGATTTAGAAATATACTATTTGAAGTCCAAAATCCCTTGGCAGCAACCAACGATAATTTTTCTTTTGATAGCTTACACCTCATTTTGTTTTCTAATTTTCAAATTTATTTATGATTGTGATATGTTACTAGATACTTTTTAAATTATGGGAATTCCCAATAATCACAGTGAAACTGGAAATCATCTACATTTTTATCAATGAAAAGTCTTAAATGAGCTTATACCCATACAGTTAAATATTAAATAAATTTTTTAAGTTCATGCTTTCAAAAAATATTTAACATTACAGGGAAATTTCATAATGTGGAAGTAAAATTAGACACGGTGGATAGTTGGCTTCATGACTAGATGTACATAAAAGAAACCAATAAACCACATCTCCAGAACTATTTAGCATGGTCCAGGGAGAAAGTGAGTCCTTAGGAAAATATACACAATACTGTGGAGCTTGTGATTGGTTGTTTCTCACATTTACAATGGTTATCTGCTATTTATTCTTTCTGTTGCTTCATATTATGTACTATTTATTTATTTATGTAGTTATAGATACTAAGGTTCAAACCCAGGACCACTTCACAGAGCTACATCCCCAGTCCTTTTTTTTTTTTTTTTTTCTTAAATTTTGAGATAGGGCCTTGCTAAGTTACCAAGGCAGACCTTGAATTTTGAATCAAATCCTCCTGCCTTAGCCTCCCTAGTAGCTGTGACTATAGGCAGACTTGTACAACCTGGCTGCCTGTACTTTTAAACAAAAGCCTTATGTGAGTACCTTCATTGAATTATTATATATCTAATTGATAATTGGAATCTTTGAACATTGCAGTCAGTTACTGAATAAGAATTTTATTATTCATTTAAAAACTTACCCACACCAAATTTCTTGCATAATACCAAACATTGGGCATGAAGAAAACATGTTTCACTGGTACTCAAATAATCATTGTAAGTAAACATCTTTTTAATGTTTTTAACTGAATAGAGTGGAATTTGAACAGAATAGTAGTTTATCTTTTATTTTATACATACATTGTAATTACATCAGCTTTGCACAGGCAAGATTTAACATGTTTTTATTTTGTCTGATTTGATTATGCTTCATTTTTGTTTTATAGAAATACTTAGAAAATATTTTGGGGAATTTTATAGTCAACAACTGATTATTATTTTATTCAAAACCCTGGGTATTAAATTTCTGATGTTAATTTTTAAAATTGATATTAGTAAACTGTTATAACTGAAACGAAAGATGCACTTGCACTTTAGGGGGGAAAAGTACTTTTGAATATTTTAAGGTTTAATATTTCCAATTTTTAAATATTTTATTTTATATTTCCTTATTTTAATTACTTGTCATGGGATTTATGCAAGATAAATTTATACAAGATAAATCTAAAAGTAGGTTTCATTTTCTAATTGGGCTTGACTTCTTAAGGCTTCTATTTTATTATGACTGCACAATATATTCTTCACATTTTCCATCCTCGATAGCTTGATTTATTGTCAAGTTATAAGCATTATGGGTTTCTAGAATTTGGAAAATTCTTTTAAATTACCCTTTTTCTCACTGTTTCCACCACTTATAGTAATGTCTAAAATGTATTAATTATAAAATATATCCTTTTAATTGTCTCAAGTTCTAATTCCTTCCTACTCAATAAAACTATATTTCCCAGAGAAATCTGTCCCCAAACCATTGTCATTATGATTTTCTAATATTTATTGAAATAAATATTCCATCAAGTATACAAAACAGTCTCTTTCTAGTTTTCCAGATCTATTATTATTTTAATATACTGGCATATTCTAATATTATTATTCTATTTTCCAATAAATCCACTCATTTCTATATTTAGTAACAGTGTTGACATGGCTCAGAATGTTCCTCTATTAATGAGTTTTTACTTCTTTTTTACTATTTTCTGCTATCTTCATGTTTCAAAGTTTAGAACACATTTGACAATATGATTAAGAGAAAATTTTTTAAAAATGTATATTTAAATAACATTTCTAAATGCTAAGAAACATGCCAATAGGAGTACACAAATAAATTTTAACTAATTTCTAAAAGATTCAGAACAAGAAGAGGAGACATTTATGAGTGTCATCCTCATTGATTTGGCACTTTTCTGCACATGTGACTTTTCTTTGGCCAATTAATAATAAGAATAAATGCATATATGTCACTTAGTGAAAGCTTTACAAGTTTGCTCTGTTGGTGTATGACCATGTAAATTAGCCACATGGAATTGTAGCAGCTTAAAACATTTTAGAATTATTCCCAATTTTTCTAACAGAAATTCAAATTTATATCGGATAGGAGATTCTTTGACTCTATGTGAAAGGACCAAGGTCATCTAGTGGTTTTCAGTTGGCAACAGTTCTGGTTGGTATGTGATAAATCACTGTGTTTACATGTATGCCTCCTTCATATGGATGATCAAAAGGCTCATATAAGTTGGGACTGTTGCTCAAGGAATCTCCTGGGGGGAGTACAGGAATGTCAAAACAGCCTGGATTTCTTGTGTAGTGACTCAGCTTCCTGAGGGAGGAGTTCTAAGACATCTGGTTTCAGAGAAAATTGTAATGTAGGCTTGAAACTCTGTTTTATTCAGCTGCTTCTTCTTCTTCTTCTTCTTCTTCTTCTTCTTCTACTACTACTACTACTACTACTACTACTTCTTCTTCTTTTTTTCCTGCTGTAACCAAAAGACCCAACAAGAACAACATAGAGTAGGAAAAATTTGTTTTGACTCACAGTTTCCAAGGTCTAATTCCATTGATGACAGACAATTGTTCTAGTCCTGAGATGAGGCAGAACATTATGGCTAAAGAGTGTGGAGATAAAAAGCAGCTCAGGACCTGGCCACCAGGAAGCAGAAGAGAAATCTCCTTCTCTAGGAACAAAATATAAACCCCAAAGGCATGCCCCCAACTACCTACCTCCTCCAGTCACACTCTACCTGTCTATGCTAAAATCCAGTTAATTCATTCAACTGGACTAAGGCACTGGTAAAGTTAAGACTTTCAAATCAATCATATCACCTCTAAACTTTCTTGCAGTTGCATTGTCTAACTCTTGGGCTTTGGAAGTATACCTCATATCTAAACGATAACAAACTCATACATTGCCACTTTTGCCATATTCTATTCATCAAGCAAATCACCAAAGCCATTCCAACTTCAGAAGAAGGGAATTAAACTGCATCATTTAATAAAATGAGTAAAAATCACTTTAATTATTCTAATATTCCATAGAATGAATGCAAAATTTGTCAGATTCCATTTATCCTGTTTTTGTGTAAAGAAAAATATGCTAAGAGGAAGCCTCCATCCCACCAGGTTCCTGAGTGTTCACATTTAGCGCAAACACTTAGCAATTGACTTTGACTTTAGAATGTAAAACAAACAAAAACATTTGTATCATTAAGTCACAGACTTAAGGGGTGGTTGGTAACTGGAGCAAGGTTAGGACATTAGAATTAAAGATCATTGTCTTATATGGAAGATCAGACAGTGTGAAGAATTTGGACTTTGAAATCAGGCAGAAGTGAACTGAGTTCTTTCTTTGCTGTATGACCTTTTATAAGTGAAAATGAAAAGAAAAACAATCAGGGTACCTTTAGAAATGTGTTTTTTGAGTTGAGAGTTTCTGAGAGATATTGATAAAAGCAACAGAAATTTGATAATTTGTGATATAGGGATCTATAGACTAATTGATGTCAAATTTTGTTGACCTGGGCAAGTTTGAACTTCAGGTCAAAAAAAATTATAGTTGTATTTATGACAAGATATGAAGAGAACGAAAAGAGTATGTTAGATAACTACCAGCTAAGCAACTTGCAGGAGAAGACCCACAACAAATGTTAGACAGATGGAAAGACCAGTAGAAAACAATGTCTTTGGATAACCAATAAGCACTCGGACAATTCTTTACCAGTTAGCATATTTTTGTTTCTGCTTTTCCAGATTTGCCCTGTATGAATATTTACATTCTTTAAGAGAAGGAGTTGTCTTAGACTTTTGTCTTAATCTTACAGAGATCTAATGCAATACCTGGCACATACTAAACTGCCTAGGGGGAAAAAATAACTTTAATAGAATAAATTAAACAATATTCCATCAATTTTTTTATCAGGTACTTTCAGTCAGAAACACTTCTATAGGAACATGAATAATTTTTGTGCTGTTTCAGAACAAAATGCTTGAGATATTAAAACAAAGTTTTAGGCAAGATAGATATAAAGAAGTGTAGACTTTTTAGAAAGAAAATACAATATTTTGGTTTCATTAAAAGGAACTTTCAGATATGCAGACACATACAAAGAAAACTTAAGAATTGAGGCAATTTCGTGGTTGGAGGCTTGAATTATCTGGATAATTGCTTCAATTTTCCATCTCACCACACATGGAAACACACACTGAACATACATATTCTTACACATTAGGAAAACTCGGTTTTTATTTTTTATTCATGGGAAAAAATAACTAAAAGGTTAAATCTTCATACTATATGAATATTATGAACAGACTTTCGCCTGCATATTTCACTGATTAGTTTTAGGTAGATGTTTTAAAACTTCTATTCAAGTTCAGAATTTTGAATTCAAGGCGATATTTGCTCTTAAAAAACAAATGGGCTTAAACTATGCAATTGAAATGGAAATGGAGCACTGCAATCTGCAGGGAGGTGAAGGAATGCTCATAGTTCATTAAATAATGTGAGTAGTAATGAGGTTTACACAAATCAAACAGTGTGTTAGGTAATTGTAATGTTGCTTTGTGGTGAACCACCTGTCAGGAAGCACTTCCAGCCGAAGGCTCAATCTGCTCTCCTGCCTCCAGACGATTTCTAATTAGTGTAAACTTCATCTGTGGCAAGCTACAGAAAATAAAAAAGTTATTTGTATGCCTTTTCCTTTTCTCTATGATGAAGGAAAATAATTTCTTTATTTCAAGTACTTCTTTTAATTTTTCAAGCAGGCATTTGATATGCAAGTTCTAAAAAAGAAAATATATGCATATATTCAGACATTACAGACACTCACTTAGAGCAAACATATTTCAGAGGAGATATGTGCTACTAAATCACACCTTTACCCTGAGCTAGAAGGGAAAAGGAAGAACTAAGAGAGAAGAGATAAAAAGAAGAGGGGAAGAAAAGAACTCAGGGAGGGAGAAAGAAAAGAATGAAGGAAAGAAGACTAGTCAGAAAAATAAGACTGGAAATGTGATTTCAATGTATTTATCTCTATTATTTCAAATGTTTTGAAGATAATTGATATCAAATACATATATTTGAGATTTATTAAATCCAAAAATAAGTTTAAAGTTTCAATAAAATGACTTGTGTACATGTTTGTGGAGAGAAATATGAGGGTATACTCATAAAAAATGGTCAGCAAAAAACCACAGATAGAGTTTGCAAAATTTATTTATAACTTAAAAATGTAGATTTCATATACAAATTAGAAATTCTTAGCCAAGTTTCATCAAAACATTGATGACAAAAGGATCAGAGACTCAGACTGATACTTGCATCCTTACTGCTGACAAATAAATCTCATGAGTTTTTCCCTTATAAGAAATGCAGCTCAGTAATTAAAAAGCAACTTCGCTGTTAAAAACAGTATGATTTCATCATGGCATGTTAGCACATGCCTGTAATCTCATCGACTCTGGAGGCTGAGACAGGAAGATCTTGAGTTCATAGCCAGCCTTAGCAATTTAGCAAGGTCCTTAGCAACTCAGTGAGACCCTGACACTAATAAAATATAAAAAAAGGTTGGGAATATGGCTTGGTGGTTAAGCACCCCTAGGTTCAATCCCCAGTATGAAAAAAAAAAAACAAAACTATGATTTCAAATCAAGGATCTGATATTTATTTGGCAATGGTCATTAGGTAAGGTCACATAATTCGCTAAGAATCAAAGTTCCAGTGTGAATAATAAGATTGGGATAATCCCTATGCATAGGTTGGCCATGTGATTAAATGAGATATTTTCCTCTTAACTAGTTAACTTACTCAGGATTTCTGTCTCCTTGCCTTTGAGTTTCTCTGTTTTACTTGACCCACAAATGTCTAATAAACACCAGAATTTAGAAATTTTTCTAACCAAACCAATCTGCACCCCTAGCTCTGTCTACAAATCTAGGTTCTTACTACAGATTGACTTTGGAGAAAAAATATCTTTCAGTGAATTTCAAAATATATTGATAAAATTCTACATTTTCAGTGTTGAGTTTGAATGTGGCATGCCAAATGTACCAGTTAATCATATGCAGATAATCAGAATATTGTTCAATTGAGGGAAATAAATATGGAAAGTTATGTTTGTCAACTAGACTTAAATGGATGTCAGTCATACAATTGAGGGGACCAGCACTTCTTTACCAAATTGCAGTCATTCTGTGTATTTCTTAGTGTTTTTCTGAGATTGGATATTAGCTGAAGCTTTGAATTTAGGCTGCACCTTTGACAATGTACACTTTGCTACCACACCAGCCAGTTATCTCATATCCATTGGAAGTTCTGAAAAGAATTTTTATGGAAAGGATAGAAGACCAAAAGGAAGAATAGGGGAAAAAAAAGAGAAAGAAAGAAAAAAAAAAGAAATCACTGTATAAAATACCCACTTCACTATGGTAGCATATGACCTGCATTCTAATTATAGAGTCAACCTGGATATCATTAGTTATAACCACTAATGAACATAGAGAAAAACATTGAATGAAAGAATTCTGAAAAAATCTAGCACTTTCATATTTTCATTTGTCCTGGAAACTTAGTCTTGATAAGAAACCCAAAAACATGCCTACTCTCTTTAGGCTAACAGCCCATAAAATTCAGATGGTTAGTGGGGTGGTTATGAAAGGTAGCAGTATAAGTAAAAAACAAATTATTCTTTGACAAGACATAAATTTGTGCTTCATTATCTATATCTGTATTAAAGAAAAAAATATTGAAATAAGTTGATAAATCTTATTTAGAAGTTTATGGGAATGTTGGAGTACATCAAGATAAGACTGCTCTGATTACACAGAGGGTTATAATGACAAACTTAATTTGTCATAATAAATATTTTTGTTTAATAATTTGTCAAGTGTTAGGCTCTGAGATTTAGGACAGTTTAAAATATTTTAATGATTATTATTATATATGTTTATTTTCACATACTGCTAGAATTTTCAAATGTTATAGAAAACCTTTGTCTTTTTGTTCAGTAGCACATTTAATAGTACTTTCTTATTTCTCTCAAAAAATAACTGCTAGCCAATTATGAGAAAATAATTAATAATTGGCCTTTGAAGATTTTACAATAAAAATTTGGGTTTTACAATAAAAATATTATTTTTAGGGCTGACCATATCTTTGATCTCAATTAAGAATATTTTCTTTAAAAATTTTTATATAAAAATATTTCTATGTAAGATGATTTTTACTGTTAATCATTTTACTTAAAAATCCATAGGGGGTTTTATTTATGACAAAGAATTTTTGATCATTATTATTAAGACTTTTTTGTGATCAGATGTTATTCATGAACCAAATGTATAAAGTAGTTACAGTGTTTCATTAAAAAAAAAAAAAAAAAAAAAAAAAAAAACACATTCTAGGTTCCAAAGATTATCCCAAACAAAATAGAATAAAGAGCAGTGAAAGATAAAAAAAAAAAAAAGAGAACTAAAACCATCTTTTTGAGAATGCAGTTTAAATCATCAATTCATAGGGTGAAATTCAGACTGATGGTTTATTTGTTGTCAATGTAGGTCACTTTTTGCTTGACAGAGTAACAGGCTGAGTAGAAAGGCAGAATGATTGGGAAGTCCCAAAGATCTTCACAAATAAAAACCTAAAAAATAATCTATAAATCATTCTTCCTCATCACCATCACACCAGTGAAAGAAATTAAAATTTACTACTTAAACATACCTCATACGATTTCTTTTATCTTACTCTTTCATCTGAGAAAATGGTCTCTAATAACCACACTCGCTTCCCTGGTACTAAAAATACCAAAATAAGTTAATACAGCTTTTGAAATATTACTAAGATGTATAAAAAATCATTTTTTTACTATAGATTATATTTGTAACATATTGCTATTCAGCTGGACAGAGTTATGTGAAATACATTATTTTGCTAAAACAATTTTCTTTGTCCTTTGTAAAAATGCAGGTATCTGAATATAAATTCATATAGCAAGGTAATGGGCAATTCATTTGAAATGTACAACAGGACAGTACTGTGTCTTATTTTTTAACTAGTGAAAATTTTGAAGGATGGGGCACTTCTTTAGAAGTTATTGGAAAGAGACAGATAACAGAATAATTGAATGCGAATGAACTCCTGAGAAAAAAACTTGGAGTGAGGAGGGATTGCATTTGTGATCCATTTCATAAATGTAAAGCTGACAGGTTGAATCAAAGAAATAGTTCTGCAAAATACCTTCTATTTAAGTTAAAGTGCTTGTGGAAGAGAGACCAAGGTCAAATCTCATTTTATAATTGAATACAAATAGATGAATCCATTCTTAGGTGCTTTAAAATATAGTCAGTATTTCAGGAAGAGCCTTATAAAATAAGAACAACACAGCAAAGTTGTTTCCTATGCATTAGAAGTAGCACACCACATCCAAATGACTCAAGCCTATGGCCATAAATAAAAGCTTACAGCCATTTCTCTAGTTTTGCAGCACGAGCTCCCCACTTTCCACCCACTTATTTTAAACTGACAATTAGGGCATTTGCCTATGAACTTACAATGACCCACATTTTCTTCCCTGACTCTTCATTTATGTCTAAATGAGCTAAAGACAGTCTGGGCTTCTCTTCTTATCCATTCCCCCATACCTGCCTGAGATCTGTAAATAAAAATCTTTGACCTGATTGTGGTAGTGTATTGAATTTGTACCTTACATATGAAGAAATGAGGTCTAGCCCAAAGGGGGTTTTTCCATAAACACCAGGGAAAACAGAAAGTTAGGCTCCTAGTGCAAAGTGATGGTCAGGCAGATGTGCAATGAAAACAGTCATCCTGTGTGAAGGACTCTTGGTTTCCAGTCAGGCAATGAGGCATTAGTGCACCTGCCAGATAAAAGAAGTACCCTAGAAAAGGTGTACTGTGAACACCCATAACTTGCCTCCCTTTGTTTCCTCTTAGGACAGGTTGCTGGATGCTTTGGACAGGAAGCCAAGTTTAACTTGGGCTCTTAAAACACCTTATACTTCTGACACCATTTACATACAGAGAAATTGAATTATTGGATTTAGAAGGGAAAACATAGAATTAACCATCAACTTTTACTTTTATGATAAAATAAAAATAATTGTAGTCTTTTTCAGAGACATTAAAATAATAATATAATGTATAAATTTAAATTAGAAGTAGGGAAAGCAAGCACTCTTTTTATCCTTTATGCATGGTACCACTTCTCTGATCAATTCTAGATCAAACAAATTTTGTATCCCCAATGATCTTTGGAAAAGAGTATTCCCATAGATACTGGTAGATTAAATCGCTTGTAAATCTCGCCCAAAATGTTATTATTAATCCTGTGACATATCTTTCTTGTAATTTCTATATTCAGATCAAACTTCAACAGTATTAGCAGATTACTTTTCTGAAAACAGCTCTGATTATATAAAATTCTTGATTAATTTAGAATAAATTCCTATCAGTTTGACAGTTTTCTACAATCTCACCCCCAAATTTTGTTTTGTTTTGTTTTAGGTACTGGGAATTTAACCCAAGGGGGATTTATCACTGAGCTACATCCCTAGCCCTTTTCCTTTTCATTTTGAGACTGGGTCTCATCAAGTTGCTTAGGGCCTTGCTAAATTGATAATCCAGCTAAGAGGCTGGTCTTGAACTTGGGATCTTCCTGTTTCAGCTCTGGAGCCACTGGGATTACGGGCATGGACTCCTGGCTAGACCCCAATTTTTAAACTCTTTTTAAATATACATTATATTCCTTTCAATATAGATAAAAGATGCTTTCTAAGTATTCTAGGCATTTCTGTTGATTCTTAATTGTAACAATGAACTTCATTTCCCTACGCTCAACTTTAAAATGTTTGGATTATTCTAGCTCACCTCACTTAATGTTTCCCAGTATCCCCTCTCTTTAAATTTACATAACACAATACTGTATGATTTTGGCATGAGTGTAATAAATCCTAGTGTATCTACTATTTTACAAACTTCTGCAGTGCTCCATATTTCTCCACAGAATCCTACTTTTTTCATGGCTGGCGATCAAAGAACATCAAAATGATTGAATTAAATGACATCTATATTACAAAAAAAGCTGGTAAAAAATTTTTATTTTTATATTTTGTAATATACTTTCCTGGAAATTAATTATTTCAACTAACATTATTTATTTTCATAAGATTCTTTATTTTCAAATAAACAGATGAAAGCCATCTCCTTTAAATAAATTGTGTTGTGTAAGATTTTATCTTTATGAAGGCTTTTGATTTGGTTTTGTTTTTCATTTATTCTTTTGTGATTATTTTAATTACATATGGGAAATATGAAGACAAGGATAAAATCATTAATTTTCTTTGATTTCTACTTTAAATTCCTTATTCTTAAAAACTTGCTTTGTGGTTTTAATATATGCATTGGTTCATATAACAACATTTATTTTTGTTTTATGTATTCATGTTTTACATACAATTTAATTGCACAATATATTTTAAATCTCAATATATAGAGATAGATATTTATATTATATGCGTAATTTTTAAAACTTATAACTTAAAACTGCGTATGTCTGGGATAAAACTGGAGATCACTATGTTAAGTGAAATAAGCCAGGCATGGAAAGACTAGTATTGCATGATTTTACTCATTCATATGTGGAATCTAAAAACATGGATGTTGAGAACAGAGCGATAATTAACAGAGGTCAGGGAGTCTAGGGTGGAGGTCATGGGTGGGGAGTACAATGGAGAAAGTTTGAATTTTAAAAAGTTTAACTGCTACATAAAGACATAAAAATCATACAGACTGATGCAACACCATGTATTATTTGGATGCATTAGTCTGTATGATTTTTATGTCTTTATGTAGCAGTTAAACTTTTTAAAATTCAAGAATAAAGCTATATGTGTTCTGAATAATTCAGTTGGATTTAATTAGATTATGGTGCAGAAAGAAAGAATTCTAATATACACCATAAGGATTTCTTTCTAGCTCACTTTCTTTAGGTAGCACAATTTTTTCCTAGGCTGTGAGAATTATAACACATTGAGTTGTTAGAGAAGCAACCATCCGAAACAGAGATGGAAACTGACCTGAGAAAGAGCATGATAACATTATACACAGGCTCTCAAAGCTTCACTCAGAAATAATAGATATTTACTCAGTCATGCCTACCTTAAATGTAATATGTCACAGGTTATTCAGGAGGAGAAGCAAAACATTTGTGAACAGTGAATAACTACAACAGATACATTGAAGTGGAAATTTTGGTGTCAAAGTAGATACCCATTTAAAAAAAATACCTCCAAAATATCTTGTACTAATTTAATTTTCTACCAAGCTTATATGAAAATAGGTTTCACTGTATGCTTATTAACATTAAATATTAATATACTACATTTGCTGCTTATTTGTTGAGTGAAATTTATTTTCCTGTTAATAGTTTTATTTTAAGTAGGCCACATTGAGAAATTCATAAGTACATATTAAAACATCAGACTTATCTGGTTAGTACGCCCCCCACCCACCCTTTTACTAGCTATTTCCCAAATGTAAAGGTATATTTAGAACCTACAATCTTGTTCTACTTTTGTTAATTATCTTCACTTTGTAGTGAATATATCTCTAAAAAGAGGCAGTTAAGTTTAAATATATTTTGTTAAATAAAAATAAATTTTAGGTCTACCCGTTGGCATGGCCTCTGGTGCAGCCGCGGCGGCTCCCATTTCTGCCGCATCTCTCTCCCCTCTTTCCCTCCCCATCAGATCCTAGAGTTACCTGCCATGGCTTTACTCACTGCGGCCGCAAGGCTCTTGGGAGCCAAGAATGCATCCTGTCTTGTTCTTGCAGCCCGGCATGCCAGTACTTCTACCACGAATTTGAAAGACATATTGGCCAACCCGATACCTAAGGAGCAGGCCAGAATTAAGGCATTCAGGCAGCAACATGGCAAGACAGTGGTGGGCCAAATTACTGTGGACATGATGTATGGTGGCATGAGAGGCATGAAGGGACTTGTATATGAAACGTCAGTTCTTGATCCCGATGAGGGCATCTGATTCAGAGGCCATAGTATCCCTGAATGCCAGAAATTACTGCCTAAGGCTAAGGGTGGGGAAGAACCCCTTCCTGAGGGCTTATTTTGGCTGCTGGTAACTGGACAGATCCCAACAGAGGAACAGGTATCTTGGCTTTCAAAGGAGTGGGCAAAGCGGGCAGCTCTGCCTTCTCATGTGGTCACCATGCTGGACAACTTTCCCACCAACCTACACCCCATGTCTCAACTCAGTGCAGTCATTACTGCCCTCAATAGTGAAAGTAACTTTGCCCGGGCATATGCAGAGGGTATTAACCGTACCAAGTACTGGGAGTTAATATATGAAGATTGTATGGATCTCATCGCAAAACTACCTTGTGTTGCTGCAAAGATCTACCGGAATCTCTACCGGGAGGGCAGCAGTATTGGGGCCATTGACTCTAAGCTGGACTGGTCCCACAATTTCACCAACATGTTAGGCTATACTGATGCTCAGTTCACTGAGCTCATGCGTTTATACCTCACCATCCACAGTGACCATGAAGGTGGCAATGTAAGTGCCCATACCAGCCACTTGGTGGGCAGTGCGCTTTCAGACCCTTACCTGTCCTTTGCAGCAGCCATGAATGGGCTTGCAGGACCTCTACATGGACTGGCAAATCAGGAAGTACTTGTCTGGCTAACACAACTACAGAAGGAAGCTGACAAAGATGTGTCAGATGAAAAGTTAAGAGACTACATCTGGAACACACTCAATTCAGGACGGGTTGTCCCAGGCTATGGTCATGCAGTTCTAAGGAAGACAGATCCACGATATTCTTGTCAGCGAGAGTTTGCTCTGAAACACCTACCCAATGACCCTATGTTCAAACTTGTTGCTCAGCTGTATAAGATTGTGCCCAATATCCTCTTGGAGCAGGGAAAGGCTAAGAATCCTTGGCCGAACGTAGATGCTCACAGTGGGGTATTGCTCCAGTATTATGGCATGACGGAGATGAATTACTACACAGTCCTCTTTGGGGTGTCACGGGCACTGGGTGTATTGGCACAGCTCATCTGGAGCCGAGCCCTAGGCTTCCCTTTAGAAAGGCCCAAGTCCATGAGCACGGATGGTTTGATGAAGTTTGTGGACTCTAAGTCAGGGTAAAACTGGAGACTGGGGGAAAACTGACTACCGAAGATGAGGAAGCTTAAAAAAAGTATACTTTTGATTTGTTTCGGGGGCCTTTAAAGATTTAAGATTAAATTGTATCTGAGGCACTGAAAATAACGTTTGAAGTTAAAATATAAATTAAGACTTTAAAAGATGAAAAGTGACCCCTTCTTCCCTAACCAGTTCCCTTTCCTTCCTGGTACAAGTTGCCCATCAACTATAGGATAACCAGGACTAATGCATGTGGTATGGGTTAGGTTTGGCCCCCTACCTTCTCTGGAGTGAGAATATGACTCCACTTCCCTGAGTCAAAGCATGTTGCAAAGAATCTGCAGTCACTCTGGAGTCTTTGCTTTTATCTGCCCAGCCCTCTGGGCCAGCAAGCCAGGACTCTTTCCCTTCTGTTTCCATAGGAATCATGTTGGATCATCAGCTATACCAAGCCCCATGGCCCTCTCCTATGTACACAAACACTTCCTAGCAAGACCTCTTGGTTAGCTAGACATACTGTGGCAATTTTTTTTTTTTTTTTTAACGCTGCTAAGTGACCATAAAGGTGTGACATTTGTTGACAAATGATACCCAAAGTTTCTTTTTTAAAAAATTATCCCATTAAAGTTAAGGTCTGATAGTATTTTTTCCACTATTTTAATGCCTTCTTCCAGACTTTCTATACCTGCTATGCCTCAAGCTGAGGATGCTCTGGACCTTCCCTTCTTGTTCTCTACCAGAGACCTCTTTTAGCAGGTTTGTCAGATCTGTGGTCTTTTCCAGTCATTTGGCTTTATCAGTGCTTAATGTGAATTAAACTTTTTACTTCCACAGAACATAAGCCACTACAATGACTTCTTTTTCTCCTGTGTTAATACACTGTGGGGCATAGAACCATGGGCTCAGGAATGGCCAGTTCCTTTATGATCTGGTCCCAGGGGTACTAGCATTTCTTTTTGAACAGAGAAATTATTCAAGATTGGATATGACTTCCTTCAAGTATCAGGTCTTAGCACTGGGGGCACTCAAAAGAGTAGTAGACCTTCCTCATCCTGTCACAAGAAAATGTTCCCTTATTTATCAATGTCTTTTCCTGCCCCATCCCAAGAGCTTGCAGTACAGTGTTTGTTTTAGAAGCCCCATTTGCAAAGGTTTTCAGTGACTCAGAATGCTCTACTGTCTTTTCTTTGAGAAAGGATTGAGATACACTCCTGTTGTGCCCCTTTCTTCCTTCAAAACTCCTGCCTGTATTTGTGTGGATCCCCAAACCCCAGAACCACACTGTTGAGATGGACACACTGTAAACCCCTGGGTGACTCTCAAGTCATGATACAGACTTCAGGGTGTTCTGTATAAAATAAAAAATAAATGTTTTTATTAAAAAAATAATAATAAAATAAATTTTAAACAGACTTTAGTAAATATACATCAACATATGAAATATTAAAATGTAATAGAACAAATTGAAAAATAACAATCCTTATATCTCATCTACTCTGCTTTTCTGTTGTCCTCAACATTCTGAATTATAAAAGAAATGTAATATTTCTGTATTGACCATTATATCTTTGAATACTAGACATGTTTTGGTTATCTATTGATGGCATAAATAAAAATATTAAATCAGGTTTTAAAATAACAATGATTGAATGATTTTTCACAAACGTGCTGGTCAGGAATTTGGATACAGAGTTCAATTCTATTCCATTGTGTCTGCTGGGAATGAATGATAAAGATTACTTCATTCAGTTTTGAGAGTTGGTTGAAGGTGAAGGGAGGAAGGCCTAGGGCCACTCTCCCTTCTAAGAGGCAGCTGTGTCTCAGGCCCTAACAAACCCTTTTCCCTGAGGCCTCCCACTTTCCCTCTCTCAGAGGAGGGAAACGTGGGGAGTACTTTGGAAACTGGTTTGTCCACATAACCTTCCCCATTGTTCCCTGGCCCACCCTCAGGGCAGTGCTCCCTGCCCAGGCTGAGTAAGAGATGGGCTTGGTCCAGCAGAGACCCTGAGGGCAAACCCTTTCCCTCCTGGGGAGAGTGCCCCCTCCCTACCAAGTGAACAGGGCTAGGAGCTCCCCGCCCCCTCCCTCTAACAGCAGGCTGTGTGGGTTTCAATTCCCATCTTCCCTGCCCCAGCTGTGTGTCTTCTGCCCTGTATCCTATCATGGGTCTGAGTGTGTGGCAGGGTATTCTGTAATAATTTCCATGGCTGGTGGCTTTTCCTTCCATGCATCACTGCTCCCCCTCCCCCTCCCCTTTTCCAGGGGCCACCGGCCTGGCATTACCACATGCTGGGTCATTGGGGGAGGGAGGTGGGGCACAGGCTGTCCTGTGGTCTTGAGATTTTTATTTTTGCATAGGTAATCCATCCTGTAAAGGTAACTAAAACACCGTGTATTCTGTCTGCCCCCATGGCTGCTGGTGTAAATAAACTGCAACTCCCCTTGGTTAAAAAAAAAAAAAAAAAAAAAATTACTTCATTCATATGTCCATCATTTTAACTTAAATTACTCTACTTGGTGGCTGCTGATAGAATGATTCAATTTCGGCTCAAATTTTGATTTTTATTTTTCATTACCACTGAATTTTTTAGTTCTTCTCCATGTAGTTTATATTCCTATTTCCAGGATATATCTTCACATGGTTTCTCCATTAAGATACTCAAAACTTTTACAGAGAGGCTTGAAGTTCTCAAGAACAAGAAAGTAAGTTAAAAGTGTTTGTTCTCTGTGATAAACCTGAAATCAAAGTATTCTATTAATAAAAGCCAGACACAAGCATAGACCAGATGTAGATCTGGACAAATAAATTATTTTTCTGAATGGGAAAGTGATGAGGGTCATGATTATTTCTTTCATTCACAGTCCAACAACTGGTCAAAAATTCTTTGTATTCCCCTCTTAATGCAAAATATACTCACAATCTTCAAGACTCGGAAACTCTTAAGGATTTATGACACCAGGCTCAGGCTTAAATTCCTGAGTCCTGTGATAGAAATTATGAACAGGTACAAGGGAGATTTCCCAGTTGTGGCTCTTCTTGATTTGAATACTTATGATTTAAAAAGATGGGGTATCTGTTCATATACCTGATACTCAACATGCAAGTTTTAGGCAGGGACTTAAAAATATGTCTATTCGTAAAGGGTGAAAATGAGTGGACATATCAGTCACTGAGCCATTGATGTTCTGGAGGACAGTCTGCACTCATCTCCAGTTTCTAAACTGGTTTAGGTTTAGTTTTTTTTTTTTTTAATGTTTTTTTTTTTTGGGGGGGGGGGTGGCCATAATACATTTATTTTATTCATTTACTTATGATGCTGAGGATTGAACCCAGGGCCTCATATGGGTTAGGCAAGCTCTATCACTGAGCTACCATCCCTTAGGTTTTTGTTCTTATTCTTATCATATTTAGATATACATAATAGTGGAATATACTTTGACAAACTATACATACATTCTAATTAAGATCACATTTTTGTAATTGAACATGATGTGGAATTACACAGGTTGTGTATTCATATATATACATAGGAAAATTATGTCCAGTTCATTCTAGTGTTTTTCCTATTGCAATACTCCCTCCTTTCCCTTTATTCCTCCTTGTCTAATACAGTGAACTTCTGATCTTCCCTTCTCTGTTTATTGGGTGTGAGCATCCACATAAATAACAAGTTATGGAGGAGAGTCTGAACATGTCTTCAGTTCCTGGATTATGGTTTTATTTTGTTCCCTAGGAGTGATTCTGAATGGCTCTTCCACTCATTCTTCTGTTTTTTCTTGGCTCCACCCTCTGAATTATCAATACTATACTAGTTTTCTCATCTTGATTTCTGCTCATAAGATTTAGACTGCCCAGAAGCTCCTTTTATTGTGTTCCGGATAACTGATATATTTAGTCCAGGATGATAAATTTCTCAAAAATATTATGAGTTCCTACATAGCAATTTATATTTCTTTCAGCAGGAAAAAAATAAAAGAGTCACACTACAAAACAGATAAATAGACGCCTATCTTCATCTACTCATGAGTCAGGATACTATGGGACAAAATTCTTGAGATTATAGCAGTCTCCTCTTTAGTTTAGAGGGTTTTGAAGCAAGCACTTCAGATTTTCTCAGAAGCACAATTATTGAACGTAGGAACTCTTATGCAGCATTCCCATCAGAAGCGTTCTTCATTCACATTGTTGATATGATCTTGACAGAGAGGACAGATTTTGTTTGTGACAGCTTACAATATATCTTTGCCCTAGGATTTTATTTACTTTGAGGCCTTCCTCTTCCTGTTCCTCTCTAGTGCATTTATGAATTAGAGGTACATCTATTTTCCATCTCTGCAGTAAACTGTCGGAAAATTTTCAATGAGAAATGATTGAAAAATAAACACTAACTTCTTTAATTCTTCTCTTGTCTTACTTTTTTTTTTTTTTTTTTTTAATGAGTGATGAGCTTTCACTCTTCTGCCTAAAAATTTCCTTAGTTTCCTTAGCTAACCCTAAAATAATAGGTCACACACACACTCACACAAACACATATAACTATATACATATGTGTGTGTGTGTATATGCACAAGTATGTCTACATGCATACACACACACACACACACACACACACATTTTTGTATTTGTTTACTTTTATTTTCCACATTACTACAGACTCTGGTGTTGTCAAACATTCTCTCACAACCTGACGAATTTCTTCTGTGTTCTACTATCTTCTCATGAACCACTGGAATCTGCTGCTAATTGATCCTAAAGCCAGTGACTTATACATTTTTGTTATAAAAGTAATCACTTTTGATACAAATTTCTATTATTGGTATCTATTGAGAGTAAGAGACCATGCCAGATTTTGTATTTTAAAAAATATACATTATATTTTTTTCTCACAATTCTGTAGATTTTTTCTACACCAAATGGCTTCTTCTTAGTGAGAATATCCAAGATGTCTTCTTCACTTGTATATTTGTCACCTATGTTAGATGGCTCAAGTGCCTGGGTATTGGTTAAATGACCTAAATTGGGGTCCCATTTCTAGATTCTTAGTTCTCTTGGTTGATCAATTTTCTCTGACCTCCTTCATGTAGCTCAGTGGCTCTTCATTTCCTCATGATGTCTCCACACAGTCCTTCACATAAATTAACCTGATATTTTATTCTATCACAATTATGTATTTATAATATTTAAACAGGATCCATTGTCACTATAAACTAATAACACATAAACTAATCTCTGATTCTATTTACCATTTTGTTATATTCTTATTTATTAGTTGAATCATTTGTGGTTGTAGGATTTTAATAAAATAATCAATGCTTTTTACCTCTATTGACCAACTTTAGAGATGTTGTTTTTCTCATGAAATATTAAGAATTATTTATCATGAAATATTAAGAAATCAGACCACATGACATTCACATTCCCTTCTTGACAGTATACCACCAGGTTTTGTTAATTAAAAATTTAAGATTTCCATGAAAAACATGTTGCAAAAATTCTCTAATTTTGGACCATATTAGTATTTTAAAATAATTAGGTTCCACCATTTGTACTTATATAAATATTACGTACCCTGCTACATAATAGTGTAAGTGAAGTCACACTGAAAAATGCCATCCTTAGACAAGTATAGTGGACTTAATAGAATATTCCAAATCCATTTTTCTTGTCATTCTGTCCTCATTTTCATTATTCAATTGTACATTATACTTTCCAATTTCTTCAGTCATATGTCACATTCCATCTTGAATTATTTCTCCCTACCCTTAATTCAGAGATCCCATCTATTTTGGTAAATTCTTGAGACAGTGCATGCTTATAGATATATCTCTCCCTATTAATTCTTGAAATTTGGTTGGGTCTATAATCCAAAATTCAAAATTGTTTATTTTACCTACAGAGCTTGAAATAGACTATTTTATAACATTGAAGGATAATTTAATTACTAATATCTTATTTTCCCTTTACCTTACTGTTTCCTCTATAGAGTATACTTTTGAAAGACCCACCGATTCCCTGTCCAAGAAAGACGCACGAGACACTGGCTGCAAACGCAAGAGGTTTATTCAGACACAGACGCCTGCGGGTGCTCAGCAAAACCTCAGCCGGAGCTTTGGTGAACTGGCACATAATGGGGCAGATTTCGCACGCGCGGTAAGCAACAGGTTTCTTATTGGTTATTTTGAACCCAGCATATAGATTACCTAAAGGGCAAAGTTGTTCTTCACTTTATGTTATCAGTTCCTATTTGCCTAAGAATGCCCTGGGACCTGGTTTTTTTGTTCTTTTCCAACCATCCTGTCCTCTCACAATAGACTACCCTTAACTGATTAACAGATAGACCTCTCCGGTGTTTAGTGGGTCAGCAACACGCCCTGATGGTTTCACAATGGGGCCTGGGGTTTCTGGGCTGGGGTCTTTCACTTTTTACCCTTCTAGTATATAAATATTATGAATATGTAACAAGAACTTGCTGTATTTTTATTCTGAACATCTTTAAAACCACTACAATCCAAAATGAAAATGCCCAGATTCTTTTACTTATCCTTCTCTGTCATGGCTAAAGTCCAAGTAGGAAAAAAAGTGGTATATCATCAGGTTAAACATAGTTATCATACAAGACTGCATCCTGGGCAGAACTCCTGAAAGCAAAGATAGTCCCCGGGGGGCCTTTGAAAAATATTGGTTTTGTTTTAAATGTTAATAGTTGGTGGATTTGTGAGGATAAGATTAGCAGCTTGGGTACTCAAATGTACTAGCAGATGAGTACCTTAATTTTTAAATTTAAATAATTAATTAATTTATTTGATCTCACACCTGATAATAACATGTACTAAAAAGCATTTGGAGTGTCCTCTGATTTTTCCTGAAAGGAGAAAACATATATATTTCTTACGTTCTATCTACAGTTGATATGTTCTCCTTTTTATTATCTACAAACACTTAAAAGTTATTAGTTGCATTACAGACTCTTCCACTTTCTTGCATATTTTATTTTTTGAGTCACTTTTAGGAGAACTTGGGGTTGAAAATAATCAAATTTATGAACTTACTTTTTTCAGAAAACAAGTTTTAAAATCATATTTTCTTTACTCAAATCTTAATCCAGCTAGTAACTGGCAGGGGAACACTAGACAAATAATTTGAGCTCCCTTGGCCTCAGTTTTTTCACACATTTCTTTAAATAATGATAGTATCTATTTTTTAGAGATCTTAGGAGATCACATTGAAACCAGAATTAGACAGGCAGTCAGTGTAGATAGGTAAATTGAGTCAGATCAGATCTAGGAGACCAATTTGAATGAGTCTGGGAAGTTGGAGAAGCTGCCCCTGCTCCAACCTGTTGGCAAGGTAACCTGTCCCAGGATTTCCCCTCCCTACAGGGAGCTATAGGGTTGTTAATGTGTCCTTGGCTACTCCACCCTGCCCTTCTTCCTTCAGCCCATGCATTTCCCACCATTCAGCCATCCCACTAAGCATTCCTGGGCCTATGCAGGTATGCAGGAAGGAGAAAGATAAGGGGAAAAGCAGGAGAACAAAGGAATCCTAGGACATATAAAAAGGGCAGAACACCTCGCTCTTTGGGATACCTGATACCAGCTGTGGCCCCCTTGTCCCTCACAGGAGAAGTCTATGTTACCCCCTTTTAAAATAAACCCTGCTTCATATGTTTGCCTCTGTGTGCTTCTCTAATATTCAAACTTCAATATGTGGGGTAGCAGGACTCCTCATCAATAACTGGTGGTATCAACATCATGATTGCTGTCATAGGTTGGCTGTTGGTGGAAGAGTCTGGGCAAAGCAACTAAATGATTATAGGAGAACCATTTGGAGAATCAATTCATATAGAAAAAAGTTCTTAGATAAATACTTTTTATAAAACTAAAAATAAAAGTATTTAACAAATCAGAAACTCAAAAAATAATTGAAAAACCAAAATCCACAAATTTAATTTTTCTATTAAAAAATGCAGATTTTAGTGCATGTTAAATTTCAGCATATATAACTCAATGTAGAAAGACAAAGCACATTGATTTTATTCTAACAATAAACCATACTTTACTACTCAGGTTAAGCAAGACATTTGTACATTGGCATTATAAACATTGGATAAATAAATAAATATATATAGAAATAGATTCATCTTAGTATACTTTATGGATGATTGATATATAATTGGTATACATATTTCTTGACAAATATTCACCAAAGTTTGAGAAACCAGCCTCTATCTCAGAGCAAAGCCTGTCCAAGGAAGGGGTCCTGACCCTTGTCCTTGGAAAAACCCACAGAGCACTCCAAAGCACATACCCACCCTGCTGAGTTGTTTATCTATAAATAACAGAAGAGATCTGTGGTGCCATGTGTCCCTGACTCAGTCAGACTAGGTGAGGACCCATAGCAACCACCAATCAGCATGAGACAGGGAAAATACCTGGGATGCCAGATGACCCTCCCAGTAGTTTATGGTGGTTGATAACATGTTGGGAAACCATGTAGTTCAGCAGTACTCCCCTCATGGCTTAAACCAATCAGTTCAAATGAATCCCCCTCTTGCACTAACCAATCACCCTTACCCAACTTTTCCCACCAGTGAATGCGCTAATCATATTTTAGAGTTGTTTTATGATTTCCCCGTGGTGTGTGATGATTTGCTAAGAGGTGCTATGGTGTATGTGAAGTCCCTACCTTCCCCAAAGAGTGTATAAAACTGCTGCAAACCATGGGCTCAGGGCCTCTCAGCATCACCAGTTGCTATGTGGAAGAGGACCGAGCTAGCTCACAATAAACACCTCTTTGCTGCTTACATCGATCTTGGTCTCTGGTGGTCTTTTGGGGGTTCTGAACTCGAACATAACAAGTTAAATACACTATTTTGTATATTTTTTAATATATATTGAGACACACACATATACACACACACTGAGTGAGGCTTTTTTTAAAGAGAACACATTACATTCATTTTTAAGAGTTCTTGAACAAGACAAACATGTCAAGAGCTTATTAAGAATGATTGTAAAAGTGTTGATTCCAAAATGTCACATCTTGTATAAACATTAAAAAACATTTAAGCATTACTTTAGTTAAAATGAAGCTTTATAATGGTGTGTAACATTTATATTATTCTTTTGTGGTTTTGTCTAACATAAAGCTATTTTAATTCTGGAAAACTGGGAAAAGGTGGTCCTCATATAAAGGAGTTTTTCTCATATTATTTTCTTTACTTGAGTTTATTGGTAAAAATAGCTTAGGAGTAGGGAAATGAATTATTGTGCTTTCTTCAAAGAGAAGACATAATGAGGAGGCTTGCTCATTTTGCACAATCATCATGAATTCACCAGTGATCAATTTTATGTTTGGCAGAAAATACATATTATGACAGAGAGGAGAAGAGTTTGACCTGGTATTATCCAGGTCAAAATTGTCAGTGAATATTATTATCTGTTCCATATGAATGTGAAGTACTTTTTAAGCTTTTCTGACTGGTGTAGAAGAATAATACATTAGCCAAATCAATGATCACACAGCATATGCCACTCTACAATATAACAGCATAACCAATCCCAGAAGCTGTGATCAGTACTATTGCTCAAATAAACTTTCAGTCATTTATAGTAATCCTCTGGGGTACACTCAGATTTTTTTTTTCCCATTTTAGACCAGACCAGTGAATCAAATAGAGATATGATAGGCAATTCTAACCTTAAAATCCCCAGATCTTTGAAGATAATAGTAAATGTTGTTTTTTTCCCTCAATTCAACAAAAGATATTGTTGGAGAATTACCACTTTGGCCTTGGAGGTGAAATTTTTTGAGGATATTACTTGGCCTTCCAAAGGTACACTCTTCACTCCAAAATCCAAGGACTTCATGTGGAGGTTGTTTCAAATTTCAACCATGTCAGTAGCAATTACCCTCTTAGTAACAAGAGAAAGGACAGGCAAATAGGTCTACAGATATATAAGTCAAAATATCATCAGCATTCTATTCTCCCTAGTTATTCATATACTCACGCTAGCAGAAGAGTCATATGGTTATTTTATTCCTACAACTACCAATGTCAACTCCAATACTGTGTCCAAAATTCTTCAAAATATCCAGATATTTCTTTCTCACTCAGTCAATAGGGTGAAAATCTTTTGAAAAGAAGGGATTGTGAAAATATTTATAGTATATACTTAACGTGGTATCTTAGAGTCCTATGCTAGGAACAAAGCCATTTTTTTTTTTATCAGTGGACTATGGAATTGAATATTGTCTCAGATTTAGAAATAGAGGAAAGAATCATGTATATCCTTTGAGATTACTCCTCATTCTCCTGATTCTTCATTAATGCTTTCTTTTCTTTTGATTATAAATATTAACTTGGGACCTCTTTAGTTGTCTCTTTTTGCCCCTAGGTATACCATATTCTTTTAGCCATTGTTATAAATCTCTGAGCCTAATTGTTCATTGACTATCTTTCTAGCCTTGATGGAAAGTTATATGACACCTGGGTTTAAGGGGATTAACACTCTCAACCTGGTACATAATTCCCATCAATCCCAGGATTGTCAGTGGATGCCAACATTAAACGTTTAATAGAATTGCATCCTATGAAAAAAAATATAAGAAGAAATTTTAATATTTATATGGATTTCTTATTTATTTAGATTAAATATTTTCTGAAGAAATACCTGAGTACATTTGTCCATCATAATACTATCTTATAATATCAACACATGTTCATTATTTAATATTCATTACATTATTTTATGCTAGTATATTTTAGTATTCTTCAAACATGAAATAAATTTAATTAAAATATTTAGTATAAAGGTTAATATTTTATTTGTTAGATTCTCTTTTGGAAACTCCTTTGAAAAACACATTTTTCTGGTGGTCCAAAAGAATAACTAAATACAAAAGTTTGAAAAGAAAGAAAAGTATGATTGAGACCTTGTAGGTACTGTTTAAATTGGTAAAATATAGAAGCTAAATATTATTTTATAATAAAATATTTTAAGTATACATCACACCAAATCCAAAGGGAAATATAAGTTAAATAAATACATTTCTTATTAATTTGATATACAATAGTTGTAGAATCTTTAAACATTTAACACATTTGTATTCCTTCTTGATACATTTAGTAAAACATTCTTAAAAAGTGAATAATCTAACAACATAATGAAGAAAATAACAAAAAATAATTCAATTTTACAAAGATTCAGGCACAAGAACACACGAGGAAGATGCTACACTTTTCTGTGATTTGGTCATCTGATAAGAATAACAAAGTTGAAGAGGCTATCTTTTCTCCAACATATACTGTTGGTACCTTTGTCTAATATAAGATAATGTAGTTATGTGAGTTAGTCTCTGTGTGTTTTATTTTGAACCATTGGTCTACAAGTGTATTTTGGTGCCAATACCAGGCTGTTTTTGTTACTATTGCTCTGTAGTATAGTTTAAGATCTGAAATAGTAATGCCACCAGCTTCACTCTTCTAGCTAAGTACTACTTTTGCTATTCTTGGTCTCTTATTTTTCCAGATGAATTTCATGATTACCTTTTTATTTCTCTGAGGAATGTCATTGAGATTTTTATTGGTAGTGCATTGACTCTGTATAGAGCTTTTGGTAGTATGGTCATTTTGACAACATTAATTCTACCCATGCAAGAACAAAGTAGAACTTTCCACCTTCCAAGGTCTTCTTTAATTTCTTTCTTTAGCATTCTGTAGTTTTCATTATAGAGGTCTTTTACCTCTTTCGTTAAATTTTTTCCCAAGTATTTTTTTGGGGAGGCTATTGCAAATGGGCTTGTAGTTTCTCTTTCAGAGGATTTGTCACTGAGGTACAGAAATGACTTTGATTTGTGGGTGTTGGTTTTATATACAGCAACTTTGCTGAATTCATTTATTAGTTCCAGGAGATTTCTGGTGGAATATTTTGGGTTTTCTAGGTATAGAATCATATAATGTGAGAATAGTGATAATTTATTTTCCTATCCATATCAATTTAATTTCTTTTGTCTGATTGCTCTGGCTAGAGTTTCAAAGTGTATGTTAAATAGAAGTGGTGAAAGAGGACATCCCTGTCTTGCTCCAGATTTTAGAGGGAATTTTCAATGTTTCTCCATTTAGAATGATGTTGGCCTGGGGTTTAACATAGATAGCCTTTACAATGTTGAGGTATGTTCCTGATAGCCCTAGTTTTTCTAGAGTTTTGATCAGGAAGGAATACTGTATTTTATCAAATGCTTTCACTGCATCTAGTGAAATGATCATATGATTTTTATCTTTTAGTCTATTGATGTGATGAATTACATTTATTGATTTCTGTATGTTGAACTGACCTTGTATCCCTGGGATGAACCCTACTTGATCATGGTGCACAATTTTTTTGATAGGTTTTTGTATTCAATTTGCCAAAAATTTATTGAGAATTTTTGCATCTATATTCATTAGAGATATTGTTCTGAAGTTTTCTTTTTTTGACATGTCTTTGTCTGGTTTTGGAATCAGGATGATATTTGCCTCATAGAATGTGTTTGGAAGTGCAAATGGTGCTGGGAAAACTGGAAATCCATGTGTAACAAAATAAAATTAAACCTCTATCTTTCATCATGCACAAAATGCAATTCAAAGTGGATCAAAGATCTAGGAATTAAACCAGAGATCTTGCACCTAATGGAAGAAAAACCAGGCCCAAGTCTTCATCATGTCAGATTAGGCCCCAACTTCCTTAATAAAACTCCTAAAGCACAAGAATTAAAACCAAAAATCAATAAATGGGATGGATTCAAACTAAAAAGATTCTTCTCAGCAAAAGAAACAATCAGTGAGGTGAATAGAGAGCCTACAAAATAGGAGGAAATCTTTACCACAAGCACATCAGATAGAGCACTAATCTCTAGGATATATAAAGCACTCAAAAACCTTAACACCAAACAAACAAACAAACAAAAACAAATAACCCAATCAATAAATGGGCCAAGGGACTGAACAGACACTTCTCGGAAGAGGATATATAAGCAATCAACATACATGAAAAAATGTTCATCATTCCTAGCAATTCAAAAAATGCAAATCAAAACTACTCTAAGATTTCATCTCACTCCAGTCAAAATGGCAGCTATAGAGAATACAAACAACAATAATTGTTAGCAAGTATGTGGGGAAAAAAGGCACATTCTCACATTCACTGCAAATTCCTGCAGCCAATCTGGAAAGCATTATGGAGAT
The DNA here is from genome assembly GCF_048772815.1 of Callospermophilus lateralis. NCBI lineage: Eukaryota > Metazoa > Chordata > Mammalia > Rodentia > Sciuridae > Callospermophilus > Callospermophilus lateralis. The sequence continues at coordinate 100,401,371 of NC_135314.1, forward strand.
TCCTTGGAAAACTTGAAATGAAACCACCATTTGACCCAGCTATCCCGCTCCTCAGTTTATACCCAAAGGACTTAAAAACACATACTACAGGGACACAGCCTGTTTATCAATGTTTATAGCAGCACAATTTACAATAGCTAAATTGTAGAACCAACCCACATGCCCTTCAGTAGATGAATGGATAGGGAAACTTTGGTATATATACCCAATGGAACATTACTCAGCATTAAAAGAGAATAAAATCATGGAATTTTCAGGTAAATGACATGAGTTGGAGAATATAATGCTAAGTGAAGTAAGCCAATCCCAAAAAAACCAAATGATGAATGTTTTCTTTAATATGAGAATGCTGATTCATAATGGCAATTGTGGTGTGGGGAGCATGGGAGGAATGGAGAAACTTTAAATAGGGAAAAGGGGAGGGAGGAAAAGGGAGGTGGAAAGGGGGTAGTAATGATGATGGAATGAGTTAAACATTATTACTCTAAGTACATGTGCGAAGAAACAAATGGTGTGAAAATGCTTTGTGTTCAAGCAGTAACTTGAAAAATTTGTGATCTAGGTAATTGTAGGGCGTGGCTGCCTGCTTTCTGTGGCTGGGACAGCTCCTGGCGATCAGCCAGGAGGCGGTGCTGTGAGCGATGATGGAGGAGGCGAACTACCTCAGGATAGGACCAGGACTCTTCCGCCCTCGTGGACAGCTTGTGCCTTCTCTTACAGACTATGGGATGGGTGTATATGTGAACTTGCTCCACCCCTCTGACCTTTATCCTGATTGGCTCCTGTGCAGTATATAAGCTGTGTGTACTTCCTCAATAAACTAGATCCTGCTTTGACTGTTCTCCCTGGCATGTCTGATTGTCCTCCCGGGAGGGAGGGAGGGACGGAGGGAGGGAGGGAGGGAGGGAGGGCTGGGGTGGGCGGCCAGTCAACCTTTACCTTTCTTGGCTCATCCTTTTCCCGATTCTCCCGATGGTCAGGAGGGGGGGGGGCGCTAAAAACCCCTAGAGGTAATATGAAATGAATTGCATTGTTCCATCATGTATAATAAGTTACAATAAATAAATAATTTTAAACAAAAAAGAATAACAAAGCCCCTGATTCAGGAGCCTAATAAGTTAGTTTTCTCATTGTAATCGCCTGCCTAAGACCTATAATCACAAATGTATAAAGTTGCTTTAAAAATGATAATTTTCCGAACGTTTTTAAATGTTTTAAATTTTAAATGTTTTAAATAGAATTGTCTTACCAACGTTCTTTACAGTTATAACCATATTATATTTTGATTTAACAAATAAAACTTATATAATAAATATCTGCCTTTTAAATATAGCTTCAGAACTAGTTAAATCTGTTATTTACACCCAGAATCATTATTTAATTTTCATAAACTTAGAAATAATTTGCATTTATCACATTAATTGGTCAGCCACAAAGGTAGAATAACTGCACTGCCATTTATTTCTCTAATGTGAATGAGATAATAAATTTCAATTCCCTTCATGTAGCATTCAAGTTATAAGTACTTGCTTTTGTGTATATCATTAAAGTAAAATAAATTCATTGTATAAGTAGCTACATATAAGCATTGCCCTAGAAATTATGGATTTGTGTTTCAAAGTGTTAAAGGAAATCAATGTTTGAAACATAAACATTTAAAATTTATATTAAGGTAAAGTTGTCTTGTTAAAAAAAAATGCTATTTTCTGATTTTATATTAGACCTAAGAACCCAAAATGAAGAACTAAAATGACTGAGGGCAGTCAAGTTATATTTAGTTCTCCCAGCTGATTTCAAATGCATACTGATTGCAGAAACAACAAAAATAATTCCTGCAATTAAATGAGTTGTCTAACTTGATAAGTACCTGTATACATTTAGCTGGATTCAAGGTTCTAGAATAGATTTTAGAAATTTAACTATATAGGAGAGACTAAAGAGTGTGTATTTGCAATCAACATCTCTTTTAAATGATGAAGAGGAAAGAAATATATCATTTACATTTTTATAAATTTCTAAATTTTTTTAAACATGCTCTGCATATTTATATGTTACAAATTCACAGTGCTATCAAAATGAAATTAAATTTTTATCATTCTTTTTAAAAAGCCCAAATAATATGTTATAATTACTATTTTCATGAACAGAGTGAGAATGAATGAAAAAAGAGAACATTTTTATATATAAATTTATACACACACATGTAATGTGTATAAATACATGTGCATAGAAAATGTAATTATCAATGTAAAGTCACAACCAGAGATATGAAAAATTATGCTCTATATGTGTAATATTAATTGTAATGCGTTCTGTGATCATATATAACAAATTTAAATAAATAAATAAAATAAAAAAAGACAATGCAATTATAATTATTGAACAATATATTTTAAGCCAAATAGCCTAGATTGGCATTTCTCTGCAATAAAGAATGCCATGAAAAACATATACAAATCACAATATATCCAATTTTATTCTTTCTTAATGTAAATGAATTTAAGAATTAGAATTTAGGTCTTGCACACAAGTACCTCTCCCAAAGTACCTTTAAATTTTAAAAAATATATTAAATGAATTTTGGCTTATTGTATCTGTTATAAAGATTAAAAAATCTTTAATGCATTTATATAACTACCTGATGGCACCCTTTGATTTCTGATTTCTCCCTAGATTTCAATATTTGTTTATTTTTTTATTTATTTAGTTTTTACTAGTTTTTGTCTACCTCTCTATCTCCTTCAATATGTTCATGGATGATTGGTATTGAGTTTCTATCTTTCCCTTCTATAGTTGTTCATGAAAGAGACAGCATCTTGAGACAACATATTATTTTCTAGTATGACACAACATCTTAATTGCATCAAAAATCAGACTATCCAATTGAGTTCAGAATTTGAAAGAGTCTATGTCTTTGATGTATGAAACACAATATTCCTAAGTTTTAGGCAATTTTTATTTATTGTCATTAATTGTATGATTTTATGTGCCTGAAATTGATCCAGGATTCCATTTGTACTTGGTGGCCTAAGTGACACATATGTAACCCCAATAACTCACAGGAAAGATCTGAATAAATACATATATTTCTGTATTCACCCATAAAATGTGTGGCAATGTGTATGCAAGGCAAGAAAAAAAAACATGAATACTTTTTAACAGAGATGATTGTGTAAGTAATTTTACAACTCAGAGGAGTTATATAAAGATTGACAGGTAGGTAGAGTGACAGAAATATGAGAGATGATTGGTAGGCAGATAAACGGAGAAAGAAAAGGCAGGGAGTGAGAAAGAAGAAAGGATAATGCATTGTGGAAGTGACTTTCAAAGAGCTTGAAACCAACTGGCAGTTGTTTATTTTTGCTCTTTATTGTGATCACTTATTCATAATCATTTTGTCCTTCAATTATGCATACTGTGGTACTTGGCTATGGCTTTCATTTCCTTCTGAGTTCCTGTTGTTGACTATGCAATTCTGTCCACAACTTTATTCCCTGGGCCAAGAACTGAGCACGCCACAATTTCCTGAATTTTCAATTCCATATCCACTTATTTATAAATATACTTATAGAAGCAATATCATTCTGCACAATTTACTTTGTTTAAAGAGTACTTAGTAGAAATAATGTTGCACAATACATTTTTGTTTATATACACTGAAAGGAACTAATTAGAATGATGATTTATCCTCCTTGAAAATTTTATTGAGCCCATTTCACCCATAGTTTCAAACTGGTTGGTTGGTTTTTACTCAGAATTAAACAATGAAGCAAAAAATTAAATTAAAAAAAGAATGAAAAAAATGAAATTGGTAGTAATAAAATTATTTATATTTTAGTATTTCTATTCTGATAATAGTGGAATTTCATTTTATTGAAAAAAGGAGCACCATTTATAAGTAACTATTCTTTTCCAACTGGTTCTTAATGCAACAAAATTAATAAGTAGAGGAGTTGGTATTGGAAAATATGCAATCTGATCTAAACTGAAATCTCTTTTAAATTTAACATGCTGCCTCCATAAGTAGAAATTTTAATGAATATTTTGTTTTCATTTTAAGATAATTTTTGAAAAATACAAATTTCAAAAATTAAAAAATAAACACTTTCTACTAAGTTGCATTTCCATTCACAGCTATTTTTTTTTATGAGACTAGAATTGTACCTGTCTTACTTTCAGCTTTAGTGACAAGAAATAATAGACTGCATTGCTCAATTTTTTCTTTCCTTTTCTTTTTCTTTTATCATAGATATCAAATTGGCAAGTCCACAATCAAGGTACAAGTAGAGCTGGTGTCTGGTGATATCATTCTTCCTTGCATACTGATGACCCACCTATTGTTGGGGAGTACTAGATCATGTATTCTGTGTCTCCTGTTATGAGGAAACTAATCCTGTTCCTGAGAGCTCAAAATCTTGACCTAATTACTTCCTAAACACATATCTACCTACCTCTAACTATCATCACATTGGGAATATATAAATGCTACAATGTATGAATTTTAAGGGTGGGTGAATTTGATGTCCATAGCAGTAGCAGTATTCTCTCTCTCTCTCTAATATATATATATATTATATACATATATGTATAATTATTGTTTTATATTGTTAATAATTAATGGTTTATTTTGTTAATAACCAGCTCACTTTGATAGTGTCCTAAAATTTACAATACTTTGAAATATTATTTAACATAATTTTCTGCTTTATTTAGCACTTGACATAATTTAATTTTTTGATGTTATAAAAAATTATTGTTTGGTTTTCCTGTACCATTCTGAATATCTGTTTTTTATTCTCCTTTGCATATATTCTTTTTCCATAAATTTAAGTATTTCAGTTTTTTAGTTCTTTGGGCTTCATATTTGTGTTCCTATTCTCCTCACTCTGGAATCTTTCCTTGAATAACCTTATTCATCTTGCCTTCAATTAACATTTACATGTTAGTGAGTGCTAAAAAGGGTTTGCTGAGTACCTTCATATATATCCTTTGCATATTTGTCCAAAAGTAAATTCCAGGTTTTTTTTTTTATTTTAAGTTTTTTGTTTGTTTGTTTGGTGCTGGGAATCGAACCCAGAGCCTTGTGCATGCAAGGCAAGCACTCAACCAACTGAGCTATATCCTCAGCCCCTAAATTCAGGTTTTCTAATAATTATTTTTCTTCCTCTTCAAAATTTCTCAAACCTTATGGAGAAAGTTTGAAGACTTCATTATATTCTATGAAGTTCCCTCAGGACCTTCCTCCTGCCCACTTTTTCTGTATTCATTCTTACCAACACCAACTGTTTCTATGTTATTGCTTATTATTGTGTATCAATTCTCTGTACTTTTACACCTCTATGTCTTTGAACATTCCACTTTCCCACAGAAGATATTTTCTCCCACCAACTTTATGTCTCATTGACTTTTCAGTACTAATAAGGACTTAAATCAAAAGTCTCTGAACAGTATACTCTGGACCAAATATGACAATTCCTCAAGAATAAGTTCAATGTTGATTCTTTGTTATTACTTAATATCCTGCCTTAATATTTATTTTAACTATGACAATTTTTTTGCTAATATCATATATTTATTAAATATTATTTAGTTTGCTTTCATCATCATCTAAAATTGGACTTAGTAGGGGGAATATGATCTTTTATATGGTTGAATAAAAAGATTAATGAATATTGCCTTTTTTTCATGATCCAGAAATGTATTAGTGCAACTTACTAAACTACTGTTATAAAAACTTAATATTCACTTTTTTATTTTAACTATATTACTTTGTCAAATGACTTCCAGCACATAATTGCTAATTAATTATAGTTATAGTTATTAATCTTTCAAAGCAGAGTTCTTTTAGATAAGTTTCTCTCTCTCTCTCTCTCTCTCTCTCTCTCTCTGTATGTGTGTGTGTGCATGTGCATGTGTAATTTTCATCAAAATGATTTTGAGACATTTATTATAAAATATATTTTGATTTTGTTTCTTTTATAATTATTTTTCTGTTGTCATGGTACTTTTAATCTTGCTTGGATATGTTTGTGGAGTAGAAAATGAATAACATAAACAGATATAAGAATGTCTCAGAAAAAGGCTTGCTGAAAATCAAGACCTTGTTTACAATAGCATCTATGCTTAAATTTACTTTTAGAATCTGATGGAAATGTTAAAAGAGCATAGAGCAGGTTTAGACCCTTTAAATTACTGCTTAACTAAAGAAGTATACTTCATACTTCCAGACTAGCATGGAGGAACATTACTGGAATAGGATCCAACAACAACAACAAAAATTACCCAGAGTTATATAAAGAAATTGACATCAAGAAGAATTTAAGCAACAGTTTTTGTTTGTTTTTTACACTGAGTCCTAGAAAAGATTAATTCATAGTACATAGAATTTGAGGTCATTATAGGGAAAATTTGTTTATCAATGTTTATTATTTAATCCTCATAACCAAACAATAGGACATTATTTCCTCACTTGCTAGGTGAATAGAAATTATTCACTTTACTACGTGTAAATATAATAAGTTGTGATTCATAAAATATATATACATATACATATATATATATTTTAAAAAAGAGAATAAATTGCATTATCTTCTTGTGGTTTCCTTTAAAAATTGTGGCTAACCAGCAGCTCAGGAACTATAAGTATATAGTCTGCTATATTTTAGAGAAATATTTTAAAAATGAGAAAATATCAGTGAATCAAATTAAGAAGGTCCAAAAGAAAAGGGGAGCTACTAATACTGACCAAATACATTACACTATGCATTAGTTTTAAAAGTTTATTTAAAATTAAAAATAATTGTTGCATGGAATATTATAGAAGAATAAAAATTCCTCTGTACAAAATGTTTATAATTTGCCTCCCAAGAGATTGCCAAATATAACCTTTTGTATGCTGTAGGAGTTTCCTATATTAAAACAAGTTGTTGAAGATATTTGCTTACATTTCTCTTCTTAGAAATGTGTGGACAATACACTCTTAACATGATATTCTATGAGTAAGTGGCCTTGGGGTTGAAGTGTAGCAAATTTTGATTGTCCATTAGCTCTTTGAGACATTGAAGTAATATTTCCTGAGGTAGAAGAGGTCATTTACTAAACAGACTGTGGACAAAAATAGAACAAATGAACATTCTAAATGAAAATTGTTATACCATATCACAATTAAGACCACCAAAGCATATTTCAATTACTTGCAATTTGCTTTTTTTTTCTTTTTCTTCTTTTCTTTCTTTCTTTCTTTCTTTCTTTTTTTTTTTTTTAAATGGGTCTTACACATTGCCCAGGTTGGTCTTTCAATTTATAAACTCAAGTAATCCTCGTGGTTCAGCTTCCAGAGTAGCCAGGACCATAGGTACTTGGCCATCATTCCCAACTCTGCAATTTACTATAAATATTACATTTTTTTTAATATAATTCATCTTTATCAGCTCAATGTAACATTTTTATTTCAGGAAGTTTTGTAAAAAAGCAATAACATATTGACCTTAAGCAAGAATGATCAGTTATTTATATATAATATAGATTAAATTAACATTCTCACAATCTCATAGATTAATATACTATGTAATGTTACAAATTGGAAAAGTTTTGAAGAAGTCTAATTTGTAAATTTAAAGACCAATTTTATATGAATAATGACAAAATATATTTAATAATATTTTTGGTTTTTCCTCTCCACAACATAAAAGAGAAAATTGAAGCTCAGTATTCTCTAGTAATTTTGAGACACCATATTTTATCATCATTTACTAAATGAAAAGGCAACTTCTCTTTATTTTGCAATAATTTTTAAAAGACCAAGTTGAAAGAATTACAATCCCAATATAACATCTATTTCTTATATCCTTAACCCTGTGGTAAGCAGAAGGTAAAAATAATCTTTAGTGCATTCTTCAGCAACCGTTTATCTTAGAATGTAGAAAATACATTTTTGTTCAAGAGTTCCATCTATTACTTTGAATTGCTGCCTGCATTCATATTTAATTTCCATGTGAACAAGTTTTGAGTATATCAAAATGCTAATCAGTTGTCAGAATAAAACAGTATTCTATGCAGAATTCTCTTCCTCGGAAGCAAACAGTGTGATCACCTTACATAACCTGGAATAACGTTTTCTTCCTAATTGGCAAACTATATCTGTCATTTTCTTATGTTACTCTGCTGTAACTGTTTTGGGTAGTTCATTGGATCATTTAATTTTCCATATGTATGTTTGTGATTGTGTGTTTACTGGGAAAATATATATATATATATATATATATATATATATATATATATATATATATATGGAGAGAGAGAGAGAGATTATTTTGTATTTAGATTATATGGCTGTAGATATTATTCCATTTAGAAATGATTGTAAGGTTGACTGATCATTTCAATGGTTTTATATTTTTCTTCATACCTACATGTATAATCAATTAGACATTAAAAATCTGGATGTTAGTGACTATGAATAGTTATATAGTTTTAATACTTCTGAATTACAAGGGCAAAAGTTGTTTAATGAATTCGTGTTTAAAATTTGAAGATATTTTATATTTCATACTTGATATTTTACAGCTCATACTGCTTTCCAAAATTGCATTTGCCTTTTATTTGTTAGACATTATGGTTACTGTTCTTATTACTAAATAAGTTTAACAGAGAATAATATGAGACAGAGAGGGCTTTGACAAAAGTCAACGTGTGTGATGTGCAGGACAGGTGACTAGGGGCCACCTAGGCTGTGAATCCTCTCATCTGAGTCTTGTAGAATATCAGCTTGCACTAAGTGCACTTAATTATCTCACAGGTGCCCATTATTGCCTTCCAGAAAGGAAGACAGAAAGGCACCCTTCAGAGAGGTATGGGGTGCAGAGGAGCATATCCTGGTGATGATACCTGTAGAGCCCCCTTCTAAAAATTGTCTTGAAAATCAGGATCCAGTCCTGTTCTTCCAGGTGTTGAGTATTAAAACTCAAGAAATGCCAAGGAAGAGGCAAATGTTTTATTTAAAGTTTAAAACAGAAGCAAGGAGGAGGGAGAGAAAGTCCGTTGGGAGAAGAGGGTCCAGAGCTAGTGCCCAAGGGAGTGGCGGTGTCCTGTACCTTTGATGGATTCAGGTTTCCTTTCTTCTCATGTGTCCCTCTACTCATCCTGTCTGTTGGGGCCAAAAGGCAGGAAGAGAGCTGTCCAATTATCTCTCCCTATTTTCCATATCTGCCCATAAAGATAGGAAGTGGGTACTCAATAACCACTCCTTGCTGGGAGGAACAATTTCCTGCAGACAGGTAACTTTGGCAACAGGATGGAGGAGGATGAAGTGCTCTGAGGTATAACCATTTTATTTTCTTTTGAAGCAGCTGCCATGTTTCTAATCTAATCATTCATTATCTACACTGACTGTCATTTTGCCCTGGTCTCAATGCCACCACTCCTGACCTATTTTTAACTGTTTTAATTTTCTTGGTCAGGCATGGTGGATGGGGCACATCTGTAATGCCAGAGGCATCTTCTAAGGGCATGATCCCCAGTGACCAAATTACCTCACACTAGCCCCCATGTCTTACAGGTTCTATCACCTCAACATTGCCATACTGAGGAGCAAGTCTCCAGCCTATGAACCTTTGAGGTACAAATCACATCACATCCCCACAAGCTCCAGAAAAAACCAACATCATAAGAGCTAGATGTCCCAGTCTACAACATGTGTGTATGCGGAGGTGGGGGAAGGTTCTCTCAGAAGTCACTAGAAGCAAACAGAGCCCACATTCCAGAACTTCTGTGATGTCACACTTGATACTTCTTTCCTTCTCTGCTGTTGTCGTGACACTCTGAGTGGCAACACAGAAGAGGTCACTGGTGACTTCGTCTGCTGAGGACTGGAGGCCTAGCTATGGTGTTCTGCAATGACGTGAAGCCCTCCACTCAACCTTCAGTTGTGTGCGCTTGGTTTATCCCAAGTGTTTTGCCAAATGTAATGTGGTGTTGCTGCAGAATGTCAGTGCTGTGTTCTGTCCTTTTCCATGAGTCTCCCATGCAGACTGTCAGGTTGCTTATAAAGAGATAGTAGGGAAAATAGACAGTGATAGTGCAGAAGCAGGGAAGTGGAGAGAGAGGGTCTGGAAGAAGAATATATCTTTAGAAGCACAGAGGTCTAGAGTGCCTGCTGCATTTAGGGAACTGTGGGAGGGAGGCTGGTAATGCTGGTGACATTTGGTGGGGTCTCTCTGGTCTGTCTCTAGCCTAGATATTTAGATCTGTCCTTAAGGTCTGTGAGTCCAACCTCAGGTGAGACAGGTCTCCTGGAGATCTCCGGGTTGCCCCAGACTAGATGTAAGTATGTTTCTGGTTACCTTCGGCAGCCTGGTATCTCTGAACTTCTTGGACCCTGACATCTTACACCGAGGTAAGGCCTCAGACCTCTTGGAGAAGCAGGTGGCACCCGGAAGGCTGAGGCCTACAGAGGTGACTTCTAAAGTGCTGGCCCCACCTATGGCTCAGGATCCCTTCTCTCCATGTCATCATTGCTTAGGCCCTGGCACTTAATTTCCCAAGCCACTGAGGTGTGAAAAAACAGAATCCTGGAGGTTTTCCAGTTGCTTTGGAAGGGAGGCTGGCAGGAGAGGCCAGCAGGCTCTTCTAAAACACACAGTTCCCTCTTCCTCCGTCCCATTTCACAGTTAACTTCAAGCACAGATCACTCTTCCAAAGGGTAGAACTCTATAGAGAGACCTTGTGGCTGGAAACCCCCTACTCTTTGACTGTCAGCCCATGAGATTGGTCAGCTTGCTCTACAGGGACCAGGAGTCCCCTTCCCATCTCCTCCCCACTTTTCTCATTGCCCAGTGATGCTATGGGGTTGCCCCAAGCAGCTACGTGATAGAAGTGCCTCCTGCCATTTCCCAAACCTCTTCCCATTCCAGGCTCCTTCAAGCAGGACCCTGAAACAGCATGTGTGGCCTGGATGTATCAAAGGGTATTTGAAATGCCCTGGGGTACACATTGTTCCTTCCACGTCCATTCAAGACCTTCCACTGTGAATTTTGCAACATCTGTGTAGAGGTGATTACTCATCCTCCCTGTCCACTCACCAACCCATCACGGGGAACTTGGCCAGGAACAGGAGCCTCACAGCATAAATGGGCCAGTGGTGGGTATAAGACTCTTTTCCCAGACTATTAAAAGTGGCTCCCAGTCACTCTTGGTCACTTATATCTCTTATCACCTCTATGTCTTCACCTGGCCTGAGGGTCTGGCCCTGTTTGCACAAGTGCTGACATGCAAAGGGAATCCAATCTCTGCTGAGCCTTGTGGAGTCGGGGCAGCGGGGGAGGGGGGGATGCAGCACTTTTCCCATCCCTTGGCTTACTGATACTGGATACTCAGACCTTTAGGCCAGCTGCTGCCCTGTTCTGGGGATATTTTCTGTCTTTGTCTGGGTGTCCAAGTTGGAGGGTTTCCTGGGTTCTGAGTAAAATTTATCCTTTTGGCCTATCATCAAGGATTTTGACAAATGGATACTGTCCTACACTCTTCACCATGATCAAGCTTAGACAGTTTTCATCACCTTCCAGAGTCCTTTCAACATCTTCTGTTGTTGATTTCTCTCTGTACATTCTTGTGGGTTTTCTTTGTCCAGAATCACATATAAATGGAGACTTTGCCTTTTTAGTCTGGCTTCATTCATTTAGTACAATGTATTTGGGATGCATCCAAGTGTTGCTCATACAGATGTTTATTTCCTTTTATTGCCATGTAGTTTTGTATGAATGCCCTACAGATTATTTATGCTTTCACAAATTGAAGGATTGTTCATTGTATCTAGTTTTGTCCTCAGTGTTTTTGTTTTCTTTTGTTTGTAACAAGGATTGAAAGAGCTGCTTAACCACTGAGCTACTTCCCCAAGCCCCCCACCCCCAATCCCTTTATTTTTCCTTTAATTTTTTGTTTTCTGTTGAGTCAGGGTCTCACTAAGTTGCTCAGGGTGATTTGTATTTGCCATCTTCCAGCCTCAGCCTTCTGCATGACTAGGATTCAGGTGTGAGCCACTGTGCACAGGTGGTTTTGCACAGTTACAAATAAAGCTGCTACAAACATTGCTGTACAGGCATGTGGACATAAGTATTTATTTTTGTTGGCTAAATTCTTAGGGGTGTCTTATAAGGTAACTGTGTGGAACTTTAGCTGAGTCATAAGGTAACTGTGCGTGGAATTTTGTGGGAAATTTCCAAATTTGTTTTCCAAAAAACTGGACCATTTCTAATTTCTACCAGCAAGGTATGAGAATACCAGTTGCTTTATATCATTACCAACATTTGACACTGTCATGTGTTATTTTGTTTTTTCATTGTAGCCTGTCTAATTACTGAGTAGCAGCATCTTCTTAAGGATCCATTGTGGGTTTTCCTAATGATGTTGAACATATTTGCATCTCTTATTGCCCATCTATATATCTTTGGTAAAGTGTCTGCTCCAATATTTTGCCTATTTAAAGAATGATTTGTTCCTTACTGAGTTTTACTGTATTCAGATCTGTTGTGCAAATATTTTCTTGCAATCTGTGGTTTGTCACTTCATTTTCTTCATAGCATCTTCTGAAGAGGCAGAAGTTCTTAGTTTTTGTTTGTTTGTTTGTTCTGTTTTTTCCACTATTGGGTATTAAATCAGGCCTGCTCTACCATTGAGTGTTTTTGTTCATTCCACATGGAATATCATGTCCTCTGTGAAGAACAATTTCATTACCTTCTTTCCAATCTGTGTGCCTTTATTTCTTTTTCTTTTTAGTGTTGAATAGGAATGATAGATGTGGGCATTTTGCCATGGGATTCCTTTAATATGATAATCATTTGAGCAAAGGCTCTTTCAGGAAAATTGGTGGGCAGCATCAATGGGGGAGGGGGAAGCTGCAGACTCTAAAGCTAAAACATAAGGAGCCTCTCTGCTCATCACCTCCCGTCCTTTTAGTCACCACCTCACTACTGCCATATTTGGTGCCCCTCCCACCTGTGACTCCTGTGCTTGGCCCTTATTCCTCAGCCCTGTGGTCTGCCTGTCTTCTCCTCTCTCCAGCTTCACTCCATCATTGAGATTGCCTGGCAGCCTTTTCCCTTCCTCCATTCTGTGGTTCTTCCAGCCCTAGGTCAGGCCATAAGCCATCATCCTTCCTCCTCTGCTCAGAATGAGGCCCTCTAAGTCCAGGTTTCCCAGTCTCAAGAAACATAAGTGTGGCCTATCCTCTGGGATTCACCAGGCAGGGTTCCTTTCCATTACTTCCAGCACCCACTTCAGGCACTGATTCCATGCTCCAACTTTCATTCCCTCCCTACTCCATTGTCTGACTGCAACTCCTCCACTTGCTTGGTGGTTGGCAGCAAGGACTCTGGAGCCATACCACAGACGTCTAAATCACAACTCTACCACATATCAGCAATGAGACCTGTGGTACTCAGCCACCTAGTCACTCAGTTTTTCTATTAGGGAGGTGTAGGTTAATTTGCAAAAGATATATAGAACAGTGGCTGGTAACAGAATGCACCCTATGTGCTACTGTTACCCATACTACCATTCCTTCCCATGGTCATTTTTACATTTGTTCCTCATCTTAAAAGCCAAGCAAGCCCCACCCTTAATGTCTCAGGCCTCCACTCCTCCCGTGGTACCCTCTGTGCCTTATTCTATGAAAGAATTGATTATGCTCACTAGCTCCACCCTTCACTTCCCGACCCACATCAGCCCAGCCCCAGCCCCATTGTCATGATGATGCTCTCATCAATGGGAAAAGCCAGCAGATATTCTTCAGACTCCTCTTTCTGGACTGGACATAGCCTCTGAAACTGGAAGTAGCTGAAATAAGCCCTCTTGCATGTTTTAGCACTTAACTCTATGGGCTTCTCTGCATGCACCTAGGTGCTGGGTGGGCTGGGTTGCCTATACCTTCCCCATGATACCCTCTTTCTACACTACCCTGGCCATTCCCCATGATGCTCAGAGACTTATTTGCTGCTGGCCTCACCACCCTGAAAGTAGGCTGGCCATGTTGTTTGCAGTATGCTTTCAACCCCCAGTGCAGTGTCTCCATGCATGGGCCGTGGGAGAGTAAGGGGTGGACAAAGTTGCTGCTGGGTGACTTCCTGTTGTGACACAATATTTGCTAGTTAAATCTCTTGAAGCTGGTGTGAGACTCAACCTGGCCTTGGAGGAGGAAGGGGGTGAGGCCAATGGGGGTAGTTAGGGGGAAGGAAAAAGTGGAATGAGGGAGAGGAGGAGTCACTTAGTGTCCAGGGGAGAACTTGACCTTTGAGCTTGACTTTTGTGTGCTGAAGGCCGTCAGCCCAGATTTTCCTGGACAATGTGATTTTGGGCTTGGAAAATATGATTGAGCATTCCTGCTGCCAATACTCTCCCAGATAGTGAAATTCAATGAATGCACATTTTTAGGACAAAATGAGAGGTGTGAAAATGAAGTGGGAGCGTGGTGGTAACAGATCTCTAAGGCAGTTGTGAAGCACCACAAAAAAGATCATACAAAGTATCTGGAAGGACATGGTGGGAGGACATGTGTGGCCAATGGAGACAGAGCAAGGATGCTACAAAGGGAAGTACAAAGTAATGAGAGAGCCCTGAGAAGGCAGGAGGAGTGGGCTATTTGGAGAGAATCCCTCACAAGTGGGTAAAGGGAGGTTACTCTTCCTAGGAACCTGGGAATACAAGAGGCCCTGGGTCACTCTTGGGCTTCCCTGGCCTTGGAGTCCTGCTCCAGGTCTGGGTTGAACCCTGGCTTAACTGACCAACTTAGGGAAGTGCCGTCTGAGTCCAGTACAGATGGCTAACTTAAGGTCACTCAAGGGGAAATTCTCAAGGCATTAGAAATAAAACACAGACACACAATTTACCTTTAAACCAAGCTCCGGGACAGCTCCTGTGCCCTTGGACTCAAGCTCTCCAGATGGGAGAGTGAGGAACTACATAAGAGGCTGGTAAGAGAGCGCAAGCATGCTTTAGAGTGAGCTTTTATTAGGGGAATCTAAATTCTTAGGAAATCCTGTCCAATGAAGGTCAAGGAGGGCAGGGTTACAAGGACAGGTGAGGTGATTGGATCCCTGGGGATGTGGAGAGACACGCCCCTGTAGGAAGACACACTCAGTTACTCGTACCCTAGAAGACCAGGGCTATCCGGCAGTGTGAGCACCAGATGCCACACCATTCAGCAGGTGACTCAGACACGGTCACATGCTACATGGGCCTGCCACAGGGAAGGTCACTAGGAGTTGGCCTTGCCCAGTCCTGCTGGTTCTGAGCTCCCCTTTAAATTCCCATCTCCCTCCAGGGCCAATTCCTTCAGGGGGACAATCCCTTTAACCAGGGCTGTGCCAGGAACTGTTACATCACTCTCTGTGCACCACTGGGACCCAAGTGAGTTGGCAAACCAGAGGCTTAAGTGGTAGATCCCGTGGCTGGTGGGGTGGAGTGGAGAGCCTTTTCCCCCTGGTCCTTTACCCTATTTCCCAGGCCCCGACAGTCACTGTTCCTTTCGGTTGGGGTTTTCTCCACGGCATTCTAGGAGCCTCTGGGAACTTTCATCTTCTTGCCTTTCTAGGTACTTGACCCAATAATGAGGTAGAGGAGAACAGCAGCCTAGATGAGGCTCCTGGATGAGAGCCCCGGGCTCTGGGCTTTCCAAGCTGACAGGTGAAGACGGTCAGGGAGACTAGGCCCAGGTGGATATTGACCTCTTGCATTTGGCCTGTCACTTCTCAGGTACATGTCAGAAGCTGTGTGGCTCCAGGAGGAGGAGGGATCAGAGTGGAATCATTGGAGGCCCTGTGTTCCCCAAGGGGAGTAGCAGGTGTGCATTGGGAAAGGGATGTCTATGGGTTGCACATGTGTTGGGCGAGGCCCTTGGTGTGGGGCTGCCCTTGAATCTGAAGCAGTTGGAGCTTAAGGAGCAGAATTATACACCTGAAAGGCACAGGGTCCAGGTCTCAGGGTTTCAGAGCACACCCAGGTATCCCTGGATAGACAAAAAGAAGACTGCATTGCTAAGTAGTTGGTTAGCCTTTTTCTAGTCCCTTACCTTCCTGGGCTACGGTTTCTTCAGCTATTAATGCAGACTAAGACTAGTCTCAGTAGTTTGGAGTGTTTTAAAAAATTATGTTTTTTTTTGTTGAAAATTTTTACTTGAAGTCCTATGTGAAATATACAAAGTGGACCGTTAGGAGTAACCCACAGTGCCCCCCACAAGCTCTTTTAATGATTTGTGGTGCCCGTCCTCTACTTTGTCCTGATTTCAGGGGTCCATGGACTTGACTCTGAGCCAAGGGACTGGAGTTTAGAGAGAGCTCCCAAGTATAGACTCTCTGTTTATCTCCCACCAGTGCTGCATCAGGAGGCCCCATCTCCCCCAAAGGTACCAGGATGTGAGCCCTACATGGTGGCCTCTGGGACCTTGAGCCCTCACTCACTCCCCAGTCAGGAGTGCCTTGACCCCCATGTCTCTTTAATTCTTAGAAACATTTTTGGTTGGTTTTTATGGCTGCCCTGAAAGCTTGTTCCTATGTTCAGAGAATCATATTTCTGGGGTTGTGGGGGAGGCTCTGAGGGGCTAGGACCAATGCCTCCCGGAAGGGAAGAACATTTCTTTCTGGAGACCCAAGCCCAGGAACCAACACTGTCTGGCTCTTTGACTTGGGCAAGAAACTAAGCATTTCTCTCATTCTTAAAATGTGGCAACATATATTCTTTAGAAGAGTATACTAAGTTGTCAAACTTTTTGAATATATCATTTTAAATTATTAGCTGTTTGAGACTAGATTCTTTTTATTTGTTGGCTTTTAAGTAATTTAAGTGGAATTTGAGACTAGTTCTATTGTCATCATGAAATACTGCCTCTTGCAAGGATTTTAATTTCACTTTGTAATAAGATGTAATGCAAAAATGTTCTACATTGCAGCTGATGTTGATAGAAAAGGAAGATGCTAGTGTGTTGTTGTTTTTCTTTCTTTTGTTATTAATATTTTAATTTGTTATTATTCTAGATATATATGACAATAGAGCATATTTGGACATATTATACATACATGGACTATAACTTCATTCTTGTGGTTCTATATGATGTGTAGTTTCACTGGTGGTGTATTCATATATGAACCTAGGAACCTTAAGTCTGATTCATTCTACTCTTTCCTATTCCCATCTCCCCTTCTTTTCCTTCATCCCCCTTTGTCTAAACCAATTAACTTCTCTTCTACTGGTCCCCTCCTTATTGTATGTGAACATCCTCATATCAGAGAGAACAAATACTATATGGTTTTATGGGATTGGCTTATTTCAATTTTGCTTTTTTTTAATTATATATATTTTAGTTGTAGGTGGACACAATGTTTTATTTAATTATTTATTTTATGTGGTGCTGAGGGTCAAACCGAGTGCATCACATCTGCCAGGCAAGCACTTTGCCAGTAAGCTACAACTTCAGCAGTTTGCTTTGTTTTTTGAGATGGGGTTTCATTATGTTGCTCAGTCTGGCCTCGAACTTGCAGTCTTCCTCCCTTAGCATTTGACTAAGGATTACAAGCCTATGCCACCATGCCTGGCTATACCAGTTTTAAACAAAAGCAGATGTCTGAGTGGAGACTCTTAGGTGAGTTTATTAGTGAATATGATTATTTACGGTGTGTGTGTGTGTGTGTGTGTGTGTGTGTGTGTGTGTGTTGTGTGTGCTTAATGTGGTAATGTGGATCCAACCCATGGTCTTGCCTCATGTGTGCTAGGCAAGCATTTTACTACTGACCTACATCGCCAGTCCTTGTATGGTATTTTGTTTACTATATAATATCATAACTCTGTGTATTCAGATGATTATAAATGTGAATGCAGTAAGCTCCTCATATTTGAAAACTACAAAAATGAATGAAAATATGTGGGCTAAAATCAACAGCTTAATGAAATAAATCATCCACAAATAGTTCATATTTTTTTTTGTTTTCATTGACTAATTTAAATACTTATTCAGCAGATATTAAGTGTTTATATATCAGGCAATATGGTGATATATTTTTGGTGTGGGGCTACTGGGGATTGAACTCAGGGGCACTTGACCGCTAAGCCACATCTCCAGCCCCATTTTGTATTTTATTTAGAGACAGGGTCTCACCAATTTGCTTGCCTCGCTTCTGCTGAGGCTGGCTTTGAACTCAAGATCCTCCTGCCTCAGCCTCATGAGCCACTGAGATTATAGGGACACAGTGATTAAAAAATACATTTTGAGACATGTATCAATAACTTCAAGGAGAGGCAACCATTAGAATAATATTAAAGTACAGCATTTATATGAACACAGTGGAAATACAGAAAATATCTCTTAGAAGAAAGGACCTTTGTAGGAATCTTAAAATCTTGATAGAATGTAGATTGAAATGAGAGAAAGGACAGAAATTGTCAGGTGGTAAGAAGCAAGTACAAGGGTAATCTAATATGCTCTGGAAAATATAGTTCCAAGTAATGAAATCTAAGATCAGGTTCCTGTAGAAGAGAGAGAGATAGAACATTGTATGAAATAAAGTTTTGTGAGCAAGGCCAGAATCTGAAGGGCATCACATACAAATGATGATACTGAGCCTTTACCTTGAAAGCAACAGGAGCATTACTCAGGCCTCAATGCAAAACATGACATCATTGAACAATGTTTAATAAAGAATAACCATTTAGAAGGCTGTTAAAAAAAAACCCAGCTTTTCATATCTTGTTATCCCATTGTAGTCTCATTTATCTCATTTAAAATGGGCTATTGGGGCTGGGGTTGTGGCTCAGGGTTTACCTAACGTGTAAGCACTGGTTTGATTCTCAGCACCACATACAAATAAATAAAATAAAGGTCAATCAACAAGTAAAAAATAAAATAAAATTGGCTATTAACACCTATATTTAAATTTTATTATACTGGTCTTTTGGAAGAATTTGACTTAACAGGCAAAAAGTAAGTACTCAATGGGAAAAAATAATATATGAGTAAGGAGGTATCAATTGAAATATGTTGCTTAAATCACTGTTGTGATTTTATTATTTCCTACAGCCTCATAAAATCTATCATTTGGAAATCCTAATCTAGAAATTTTATAGAAAAAGACAACATGGGGCCGGGGTTGTGGCTCAGTGGTAGAATGCTTGCCTAGCATGTGCAAGGCCCTGGGTTTGATCCTCAGCAGCACATATAATTAAATAAATAAATAAATAAATAAGGGTATTGTCTACAACTAAAAAAATAAATGTTAAAAAAAAGAAAAAATCAACATGAATCACTGTCAATTATTTTATGTAAACATGCCCATATGTTAACCCTTCCTGTTATGCCCTGACCTTAGTGAATGGTGCTGGTCCATCATAGAAGAATCTTTCCATTGAAATTCACTCATTTCAGTATTTTCATATGTAAAGATACATCAAATATTGCCCACTGTAATTCTGATCTGATTTTTAAAAATACATTTTGTGTTCATTGCTAAATTTTGCTACCTGACCCTATCTCTATGCTTATAGTTTATCTAAGATTTGGAAAGAGAAAATGTTTCCAAAGTGATTTAAAATATGAGCATTTTCATTAATACCATTAGTACAAACTGGTCCCTACAGTGCATAATTTTATTTTTAATCATTGCCCATATTCTTCACCTCCCCACAAAAATGTGTTGTGTTTATTCTACTTGGGAATCTCTTTTTATTGATTTGATTTTTACTTCTCTGTATTTTCTTTCTTTTCTTCCAGAATTACTGTTTCATGAGTATTGATTCACATGTTTCGTGTCAATTTTACTTTTGCTGTTTTGATATTTTTCTGTTTTTCCTCAAAATTCAAAAACAATTTCTAACAACATCTTAGCAAGTAAAAACTGACTATGAAAAAGTATATAATATGTATTTCATCATAACCAATAATTTCTGATCCTAAGTCACAGGAAAAAAGTGTATCTCGTATCTTACAATTAATATTATTTGGTTCTTAATTTTTCCTCTCTGTTTTATAAAGGAAATTTTTCCTTTTTGCATTCTTAGTATATGGTACATTTGTTTGAAGCCTTTTATTCCACATTAATATTGATGTGTCTTTATTTTTTTAATTTTTAGAAAGTCTTCTATGTTTGCATATTATTTGGATTCAAGTTGAATTCTATGTGGATTTATTCAAAATACTGATTCTCAAAAATAGAGGTGTGGTAATCGTAGTTTATCTAATTTTAGTTTGTTTGGTCAAAGTTTACTTGGCCATGAAACATTAGAGAGTCAGAACCTAGGAAGCCAGCTATGCAAAGGACATTTCCCAAGTTTCCTGAAAAAAATATAAGGCATTTGGTATAAAATAACTTATGGGACATACCTGAATAACCCTTGTGAATGACTTTTTTCCTCAATTTTTCCCATGTTACATTCACCATCACTGATTGATCCCTGAGGACAAAGTGGCAATTTTCATGGAAGGTGACAAGTAGAAACAAGGAAAGTCATTCCAGAATCAGGGTAGGCTTTTTTTGTGCCAAGACTTGTGATATTTTGCTTGTCTTTGCTAATCAAGAGGAACCTAAAAGAAACTGTTGTATAACCTTCCTTCTTTCTTATTTCATTAATTATCTTTTCCAGTGTCATTTTTACAATTTTTAATATTTAACATTATACATATAAAGCGGGTACTGGTAACCTATTATGATTTTACCTCATTTCCCCAACAACTAATAATATTTAACATCATTTTGTAATTCTATTTTTCATTTGCCTATGCTCTTTCATAATAATTGATTCAAACATTTATTCATATTTTTTTCTTATTTTCTTGTTGAATTTTAGTTTAGCTTGTCTATTCTAAATATAAATTTTGATGATATATTATTCTCAAATATTTTCTTCCAATCTTTCTTTGAAAGAGCAACATGTTTAATTTCTGTTAAATAAAACTATCATATTTTATTTTAGTGATTATCCTTTTGGTGACGTAGCTAAAAAATCATTGGCCAAAATAAGACCCAAAGTATTCTATATTTTCTTCTAGATGTTTCATGGCTTCAGATTTTCCCTTTGGTTCTATGATTCATTTAAAATTAATATTCATATATAATTTGAGGAATGTATCAAAGTTTATTTATGTGTAGATATCTATGTGTCCCAGTACTGTTTATTTTTAGGGTTTTAATTATATATCTTTTTTTTTAATCACCATCCATCTTCAAATAAGTGTAATAAGAACTTAACAACAATGCTACCCTGCAATGATGGGTTCTCTTTTAATCTAAACAATGTTGGGTTCTCTTTTAATCTAAATTTTGATATCAATTAAAAGTGAGACATTGAGTATCTTTTATATTTACCTGTAGTTTTACCCTTTCCAAAGCTCTTATTTCTTTGTATAGATCCAAGTTTTATTCTGATTATCATATTTTTTTGACAAATTTCCTTTAATATTTCTTGTTTTAAAGAATCTCTTTTCTCTACTGAATTAATTTTAGACCTTTGTCCTTATATATGTGGGTTTATTTGGGGGTTTTTATTTTGTTTTTCTGAATGCCCATTTCATGCAGTCTTGATTATTATCTTGAAATTAGGTAGTATTAAACTTCAACTTTGCTTATTTTCAAAGTTGTTTTTTGTGTTATAGGTACTATGCATTCTTATATAAAATTTAAAATCTTATGATTTCTAAAAATGAACTCTGCAGAAATATTGCATGGGATTTCATCAAGTCTATTTATCAATATCAAAAAAATTATACATTATCAATACTGAGTATCCTGACAGGAAAACCTAGTATCTCTTCCCATTTATTTAGAACTTCTTTAATTTACTCTCATTTGCTAACTCAATTTTTTGTATTTAATGTGTGTATATACACACACATATGTGTGTATATATATATATATATATATATATATATATATATATTTTTTTTTTTTTTTTACTTAGTTTAAAATATTGCTAGTTTCTCTTTTCTTAATTGATACATTGAGACTTTAGAAGTATGTTATTACTTTTCCAAATATTTAAGGATTTTTCTCAAAATTTTTCTATTATTGATTTATAATTTAATTCTACCTTGGTCAGAGAATACACATTTTAAAATATGAATCATTTGAAAGTTATTGAGAATTATTAGGTATCAGGTTCAGAAAGGCAAATATTTCATATATACTTTAATATATATTAGCTATTGTTTGGTGGAATGTTCTAAAAAATGTAAACTGGGTCAAGTTTTTGAAAATTTTCCTCAGTGATTTCATATCCTTGCTAATATTCTCTCTATATATTCTTTTTGGTGTATACTAATTATACAGAATGATAGGATTCATTGTGGCATATTCATACATGCATGTAACATGATTTTGTTTTTGTTTTTACTTTTTGGTACCAGGGATTAAACCCGGTGCTTTACCCCAAGCCACATCCCAAGACCTGTTTATTTTATTTTTCATTTTGAGACAGGGTCTTCCTAAATTGCTTAGAACTTGCTAAACTGCTGCAACTGGCCTCAGACTTGCAATTCTCCTGCCTCAGCCTCCTGAACCACTGGCATTATGGGTGTGTGTCACCATGCCCAGCATACAGCATGTTTTTATTATTTCCATTCCCCCATTTCTGTTCTTACCCTTCCCCTATCCCTGATCCCCTTCACCATCTCTAAGATTCTCCATTCTATTTTCATGTTATCTGTGTCACTTGTCTCCAACCCCCACAATTTCTTCATGTAACATATGAAGCCTGTCTTTCTCAGTCTGGCTAATGTGGCCATGATGTTCTCCAGTTCTATTTGCTGGAGGATTTAGTTTTTTATGGTTGAATAATACTTCTTTGTGTATATGTGCCATATTTTTGTTATCATGGATCATGGATCTCCTGTGCCACAGTCTGGCTGCAGCAAACTAACGGGCGGGGGGGGGGGGGGGGGGGAGGGGGACAAGCAACCTGTGAAGATTGACACAGCAGGAGAGGGAGCCGCTTTATTGTCGGACAGTAGAGGTATATATACACTTAACTGATTATACACAGCTTGTTTCAATTAACATCCAGATACATCAATTGGTCATTAAGGAATCCTCATCATCTTAACAGTTATACACAGCTTAACTTAATTGACATAATCTAGACACAGCAGTCAGTCATTAAGGAATCTCTATCATCCTAATGGCTGGCTGGCATTACTTCTCAAACCACTCCTCTTGGCAAAATGCCAGGCGCCATCTTGACTTGTTTAAGGACCCTAATATCCTGATGGGCTCTTTTTTTTTTTTTTTTTTTTTTTAAGAGAGAGAGAGAGAGAGAGAGAGAATTTTATTTTATTTTTTTTTATTATTTAGTTATCGGCGGACACAACATCTTTGTTTGTATGTGGTGCTGAGGATCGAACCTGGGCCGCACGCATGCCAGGCGAGCGCGCTACCGCTTGAGCCACATCCCCAGCCCCTCCTGATGGGCTCTTAATCTGATTCCATGACTTTGCAACTGTGAATTGTGTATTTTTACTATGCTGACTTTAATTCCTTGGGATGTACACCAAGGAGTGGTGAGCTGGATCATATGGTGATTCCATTCCTAGTCTTTTGAGGAATCTCTGCCCTGATATCCATCCACAGTGGCTGTACTAATTTACATTCCTACCAACAATGTAGGAGAGCTTTTTATTCATTGCATTCTTGCTAACATTTTTTTGTTTTGTATTTTTCCTGATAGCCATTCTGACTGGGATGAGATGGAGCTCAATGTATTTTTGGTTGCATTTCCATGATAGCTGAAGATGTTCAATATTTCTTTTCATACAATTATTGGTCATACAAAATTTTGTTATGAGAAGTATCTGTTTAGCTCGTTTGGATTTTTGGTATTAAGTATTTGGAATTCTTTATGTATTCTGAATAGTACTACTCTGTTGGAAGAGTAGCTTCTGCTGTATGTTCTATTGACTACAATTTGTATTTTATTACTTTTTCTTGTAATGCTATAGGATCTTTGCTCCATGAATTTGGACCTCGGTTATATGGTGCATAATTAGTTATGTTGTTTTGCCTCTACTTGATAAATTGACCCTATAACACCATTAAATGAACTTTTTTAATCCCTGGCAATATTCAATACTTCAAAATCCACTTCATCTGATATTAATAGAGCCACTTCAAGTTTCTTGTTTTTAGTTTTAATGCAGCTATCTATCATGTGTTTTTATATATAAGATGCATTTCTTCTCAGCATTGTAATATTCATAGTTGGGTGATCTTGGCTTTTTTTTTCTTGTCAATGATTTATAACCATATTTTTACAGTCCCCAAACAAATCCTTTTGATTGGAAGTATTGGGCAGTTTATATTTAACGTGACTATTGACCTATTTTAATCTCTCATTTTGTATTTATATTCTATTGGTTCCCTTCTGTATTTTAGTATATCCTTCTTTTCTCTGTGGTCTTTTTGATTGAGAGGTTCTATAATTCTATTGTTAACTTATTAGCTATAATTTTATTTTTTATTTGAATTGATTCTTTAGATTTCATAGTATATATCTTAACTTTTCACAATATAATTTTAAGTCATGTCACACCACTTTACAATACCTCAATTTCTCCTCCCCTATCCTGATGCTGTTTTTGTCATTATTTATTAATAAAAATTACACATCTCTTTGTTCTTATCTTTGTTTAAACAGTCATTTGTCTTTTTAATAATCACAGTAATAGGATAAAACATCATATATTTATCCAAATCAGTTATTTTCATTCTTTTAATTCCCTAGTATATATCCCTAATTCCTATAGTATCGTTTTCCTTGGGCATGAAGGATTTTTTAAAATATATTTTGTAGATGAATGTGGCAATAGGGAATTCTTTTGGTAATTTTAATATGAAATGTTTTAAATTTGTCTTTATTTTTGAAACATGTTATTGTAAGTGATGGGTTTGTAGGTTGATATGATTTTTCTTTCATTACTATTTTTTCCCTGTTGTCTTCTCATTTGTCTTTTTTTCTGATGATAAATCTAACATACTTTGCTCTCTAGTTGCCTCTGCTTGATTTTAGCAATTTAATAATCTTGTGGCTTATACTTGAGTTTCACAATTCCTATGTTCTTCATTTGTTGTGGTATTTGCATTGCCTGTTTATACTTTAATCAAATTTGGGGTAATTGTGCACATTGTTGTAATATTTTTTTCTTTTATCACTTTTCCTTCAGAGATTATAATTACATGTATATTAGACTGCTTGGAATAATACATGTATATTAGAACTCTTTTTTAGTTGACCACATTATTCTATAAATAAGCCCAAGTAAACAATGTTAAGCGTCATTTGATAGACTCTCTTTACCAAGAGAAGGTAGACAGATGTCAGGACCAGAGATTTTGTGAAATTTAGATATAAACAACAATATGTATCATTTTAGAATTCTTAACTTATTAACAACATTGAATCTTTTCCATGTTTTTTGGTGCATGGTATCTTTTAAATTATTAAAATATTGGTCTTGATTAGCTTTAGTGATTTTTTTAATCTTCCAAATTCCTTTTTAAAATTTTATTTTAGCAAATGATTTTCAGATATTTTATGGGAGAGGAGGGTTACCAGAGATTGAACTCACGGGCACTCCAACACTGAGCTACATCCCCAGCACTTTTTTATATTTTATTCAGAGACACCGTCTCACTGAGTTGTTTAGTGACTCACTTTTTTTTTTCCATGTGCAATATTGTTCCTTTATTTATTTATTTATTTATTTTTTTAAAAATTAATTTTTATTGTAGGTTGTTCAAAACATTACATAGTTCTTGATAAATCATATTTCACACTTTGATTCAAGTGGGATATGAACTCCCATTTTTACCCCGTATACAGATTGCAGAATCACATCAGTTGTACAACCATTGATTTACATATTACCATTCTGGTGTCTGTTGTATTCTGCTGCCTTTCCTATCCTCTACTATCCCCCCTCCCCCCTCCCCTCCCCTCTTCTCTCTCTACCCCCTCTACTGTATTGATGTGGCTTTAAATGCCTCCTGCCTCAGCCTAAGGAGCTGCTGGAATTACAGGCATGTGCCACCATACCTGGTTGATTTCCTTATCTTTAAATATAAATACTTGTGTTTTCTTTAATTTTCTAACTTGTGATGAACCTTGTTTATTTTTTCTAATATATTATTTCTTTTGAATATGCTGCTGTATTGTTATTTAAAAATTGGGATAATAGTAGCAATTTTTTAAGTTTCGAAAATGCTGTGATGGATGTTGACACTTTATGAACATGTGAAAATAAAAATCCCCTTGTACTTTGTCTTCCTGATATGAATTTGTTGTTAATTTTTTCATGAATTATGATGACTCTGTTACTCATATCTCTTTCCTTGACTGGATATCTAAATTTTTATATGAGCTACTTTCTTCTGTCTTTAGACATAGAAAAAAGGCTATCCTGGTTTAAAAAAAAAAAGACAAGAAATACTCTCTCATTCTAGTGATTCTGATTAATAGTCATAATAGTGTAGTCTTTGTCAGTTTTTAAAATGCAAGGGTTCCCTGTCATCCTTCTCTTGGATCCTTTACCTGTGTGAATTTGGTAGTAAATCTTTTCTCCTGATGATATGCAGTGTGTCCTATTTTTAATGTTTCTCTTTACTACTGAATGTATGCTAATTCTCCATTTGTCACTTGTCTTTATCACCTATCCTGTTCGATTTATTTAACTCATTTTCTAACTACTCATACTCTTTATTCTACACAGATTCACCTCTCATAATCCCATAATAAAAAAAATGCAAATTCTATAATTTCTCTTTTGCTTATTTACTTTGATGTTCCTGGGATTTTTTGCTTTCCCACTTCCAAGTATGCAAGTACTGTATGTTTTCTGGATACATTTCAAGTTCATTAATACCTCCATTCTCATGCATGCCCTTCACACTTGAACACATAATATATGCCACAAAATTTACTGTTTCATATTTTTATTTTTTGTGTCTAAGCAGTTTGAAAGAAAGATTGTACATGCATTTCCTTCAGCATGTTTAAAGCTTTTTCAGTATTTTGATGTCTCTTTTATATATAGTTCCTTTCTTGGTCTAGAAATAATCACACATATGTTTTAATTATTGTAGGCATTAACTGAATTCTTCCTTTAAGGGGTGCTTCTTTTTGACCAAAGAAAGTATTAGAAAATTCATAAGAAACTATTAGATGAAAGATGGCATTAGGTATTAACATAAAAAGACAAAAGAAACACAATGCCTGCATGCTGATAAGATATTCAAATCCCTTAGTCTAAAGCTTTCTAATTCTGTAACAACTATTTGAAGTTATGCTTTATCCATGATGCCTTCTTGACATTACTAACTTTAGTCAATTTATTGTTTCTTAATCTTTTATACAAGCTTATTTTCTTAATTTCATAAAATCTATTTTCATAATTAGAAGTTCTCTGTGATTATCTGCTGTATGCTATACAGTTATATGATACATGCTGACTGGAGAATATTAACTTGTATTAAATATCTATTGAATATTGATTAACATATGTGATGTCCATTAGGCTATACTTGATGAATGATATCACTAATATTAGTTTGCTATTAGATATTATATATAATTTCTTCTAATAGCTTCTGAGTATTTAAAAATTTTAAGTATAAGATGGTGAGTGTATTTTTCTTCTTTAGATGAATAAGTCACCATTGTTAGTAGTCTGTACTTAAATATCATTTAGAACATTAACGTATTTTAAATATTTAAATGAAACAATAGAATTTCACTCTGCTTATGAATAGGTGTGTCTATTGTCAATATTTTAAATTGAAATGCTAATATTTTAAATAAAATACTAGTATTTGCAACAGTGCCCTATAATAACAATGTTAGTATTTTGAAAAACTCCATTTTTAGAAATTTGAAAAATTCAATTTTTTTCCTTCTTATGATTTTTCATGTATTTTATAGCTTACTTCATACAAAATTCAGAAGCTCTCATTCTTCCTGGCAGTTATATTTGTGTCTTACTGAACACTGAGTCTCTAAAAGATTTTGCATTGATTTTTAAATGATTTTATGCTCATAGAAATGCTTAATGGCTATGGCCTTATGCTTTCACCTTTCTTCACCTTATGTACCTTGTTGTTCACTTAGATCTGAATCTGCTGTTTTTTTAATGTGTTCTAATCATAACTTTCAGAGAATGTGAGCAAAAATGTTTGGTAATTAGGTACCTCAACAGGAAGTAAATTTCATGCTGAACTTCAGAATAACTAGCCTCATTATTTTGTAGAGTTGGCTTGAAATGATACCTTAGTAAACTTCAACTTGAACTATTCCTTTTTTTATATTCAAAGATTTAAATTTAGCTTTAAAATGCTCTCTAAACTATTCCTTTCTTATTTTCATAGATTCAAATTTACTTTTAAAATGTTCTCTCTATTTTGAATATCATATTAAACATGAATTTAAATACTTAAAGACAGGCTAAAAAATTATATTGTGATATTTCATAAACATGAGAAACGGCTGCATAGAAATGTAATAATAATATATATCTATGGGAAAACATAAGGAAAAGGCATCATTTTCAATATCTTCCATATGTTGGTAGCACATACTTTCATAGACTACACAGCCATTAAGTTTCATTAAATACTTTTATATGCACATATATACGTACACACATATATATTGCTATCTTCCTGTACCTTTGTTATCAGGAAATTTATTAAGTTTATGTGCATGAGGGAATATGGCATAATGTCTGTATAATTATAAGGCAACAAAATTTTTAAATATTTCTTATTGTTCAATTATATGAATTAGCAGTTAAATATAAATAACAATAATTCACAGGATTTGTTTGTGTAGTATTTAGCAATTTTTGAGTAATTTTAATAAAATCCTTAACAGAAATTTTATGACAATACACATGAAAGTTTGGGAGAATTTTTTGTCTTCCTGAGACTACATTTATGTAAATATGTAAATATATATGCATATATGTATCATTTTGATACATATAATAAAAGATTTATCATTTCCCATACTTAATATTTAGAATAGCCTTAATTATCAACAATGAAAAAATTTACAATTTAAATTGTATCTGTTAAAAATTATGTAGCTAGATATTTTCTCCATTTGCCAAACACAACTCTATTACATCATTATACCTAAAAGATATTCTTACGAAATTTAGAATTATGGTTTTAAAAATCACTAAACACTGAAGTAGACACTTTGTTTCAGCCATTTATTAGCTTTTTGAGTGAAGAAAGATGACTTGTCTCTTTATATTTTTATGTAAATAAAGATACCCATATACAAATAAAGGGCAAATCTGAACTCCTCATGATTTTTAAGTTACTGAATTACTTTTCTTGGTCTTTTTTCTAATGCTCTTTTTAAAAATATTTTATTTTAATTAGTTATACATGACAGAAGAATGTATTTATGCACTTTGATATACATCAATAAGATACATTTTCTCATTTTTCTGAGTGTACGTGTTGCAGAATCATATTGGTCATGTAGTCACATATATACAGGTTGTAATAAAGTCTGTTTTATTCTACTATCTTTCTATCCCCACATCCCACCCCTCCCCTCCCATCATTTCCCTCTACCTAATCTAAGGTAATGCTATTCTTCACTAGTTCCCACCACCTTATTGTGAATTAGCATCTGCATATTAGAGAAAATTTTTGGCCTTTGGTTTTGTGGGATTGGTTTATTTTGCTTAGCATGATATTCTCCAACTTCAACCATTTACTTGCAACTGTGGTAGTTTTACTCTTCATTAAAACTGAGTAATATACCACATTTTTTTAATACATTCATCTATTAAGGGACACCTAAGTTGGTTACATAGTCTGGTTATTGTGAATTGAGCTTCTATAAACATTGATGTGGTTGTGTCACTATAGTATGCTGATTTTAAGTCCTTTGGGTATAAACCAAGGAGTGGGATAGCTGGATCAAATGGTGGTTTTATTCCCAATTTTCTGAGGAATCTTCATACTGCTTTCCACAGTAGTTGCACCAATTTGCAGTCCCACCAGCAATGAATGAGTCTACCTTTTTCACCACTTCCTTACCAATATTCATTGTCACCTGTATTCTTGATGATTGCCATTCTGACAGGAGATGAAATCTTAGATTAGTTTTGATTTGCATTTCTCTAATTGCTAGAGATGTTGAACACTTCTTTATATATTTGTTGATTAATTGTATTTCTTCTTCTGTGAAGTATCAATTCAGTTCCTTAACCATTTATTGATTGGGTTATTTGTTTTTATGGTGTTAGGTTTTTGGTGTTCTTTATATATCCTAGAGATTAATGTTTTATAGGAAGTACGTGTGGTAAAGATTTTCTCCCAATCTGTAGGCTCTCTCCTCATTGTTTTCTTTGCTTAGAAGAAGCTTTTTAATTTGAATCCATCCCATTTATTTATTCTTGATTTTACTTTTGTGCTTTAGGAGACTTGTGCAAGAAGGCAGATCCTAGGCCAACATGGTAAAAATTTGGGCCTATTTTTTTTTCTTCTATTAGGCCCAGGGTCTGCAGTCTAGTGCCTAAGTCTTTGGTTCACTTTGAGTTGATTTTTGTGCAGAGTGAGAGAGAGAGAGTTTCAATTTCATTTTGCTATATATGGATTTCCAGTTTTGCCAGCACCGTTTATTGAATAGGCTATCATTTCTACACCCTTGGTACCCTTATCTAATATAAGATGAGCATATTTATGTGGGTTTGTCTGTGTCCTCTATTCTGTACCATTGGTCTACAAGTCTATTTTGGTGCCAATACCATGCCATTTTCTTACTATAGATCTGTAGTATAGCTTAAGGTCTCATATTGTGATGCCTCTTGTTTCACTTTTCTTGCTAAGGATTACTTAAGCTATTCTGGATCTCTTATTTTTCCAAATAAATATGAAGATTGGTTTTTCTATTTCTATGAAGAATGTCATTGGGATATTAATAGGAATTGCATTAAATCTGTATAATGCTTTTGGTACAAGTATGGCTGTTTTGACAGTATTAATTCTGCCTATCCAGGAGCATGGAAGAACTTACCATCTACTGAGGTTTTCCTCAATTTCTTTCTTTAGTGTTCTGTAGTTTCATTATAGAGATCTTTCACCTCTTTTGTTAGATTGATTCCTAGGTATTTTATTTATTTATTTATTTTTGAAGATATTGAATGGAGTAGCTTTTCTAATTTATTTTTCAGTGGATTCATCACTGATGAATAGAAATGCATTTGATTTATGGGTGTTTATATATCATGCTACTTTTCTGAATTCATTTATTAGTTCTAGAAGTTTTCTGGTGGGGTCTTTTTGGACCTTCTAGGTATAGAATCATGTCATCAGCAAATAATGATAGTTTGAGTTCTTCTTTACCTTGTGTATCCCTTTAATTTCTTTCTTTTGTCTAATTGCCCTGGCTAGAGTTTCAAGGATGATGTTGAATAGAAGTGGTGAAAGAGGACATCCTTGTCTTGTTCCAGTTTTTAGCAGGAACACTTCCAGTTTTTCTCCATTTAGAATGATGTTGGTCCTAGGTTTAGCATATATAGCTTTTACAATGTTGATGTATGTTTCTACTATCCCTAGTTTTTCTAGTGTTTTGAGCATGAAAGTGTGCTGTATATTGTCAAATGCTTTTTCTGCACCTATTGTGATAATCATATGAATCTTGTTTTTAAGTCTGTTAACATGATGAATTATGTTTATTGATTTCTGTATGTTGAACCAATCTTGCATCCATGGGATGAACTCCACCTGATTGTGATGCACTATCTTTTTAATATGTTTTTGTATTAAATTTCCCAGAATTTTATTGAGAACTTTTGCATCTATGTTCATCAGGGATATTGGTCTGAAGTTTTCTTTTCTTGATGTGTCTTTGTCTGGTTTTGGTATCAGGGCGATATTAGCCTCATGGAATGAGTGTGGAAGTGCTCCCTCCTTTTCTATTTTATGGAATACTTTGAGGAGTATTGGTGTTAATTCTTCTTTGAAAGTTTTATAGAACTCAGCTGAGAATCCATCTGGTCCTAGGCTTTTTTGTTGTTGTTGTTGGTAGGCTTTTGATGCCATTTTCTATTATTTGAAATTGATCTGTTTAAATCATGTATGATTTAAATCATTCAGTTTGGGTAGATAATATGTCTCTAGAAATTTTTAGATATCTTTGATATTTTCTATTTTTTAGAGTATAAATTTTCAAAATAGTTTCTAATTATTTTTGTATTACAGATGTGTCCATTGTGATATTTCCTTCTTCTTCTCATATCATAGTAGTTTGAGTTTTCTCTCTTTTTCTCTGACTAAGCATGGCCAGGGGTTTATCTGTTTTATTTATTCTTTAAAAAAACAACTTTTTGTTTTATCAATTTTTCAATTGTTTCTTTTGTTTCTATTTCATTGATTTTAACTGTAATGTCAATTATTTCCTGTCTTCTACTGCTTTTGGTGTTTCTACTGTTTTGGTGTTACTACTCTTTCTAGGGCTTTGAGATGTAGTGTTAGATCATTTATTTGTTAACTTTTTATTCTTTTAATGAATGCACTCAATGCAATAAACTTTCCTCTTAGTACTGCCATCATAACTTCCCAGAGATTTTGATTTGTTGTATCAGTGCTCTCATTTACCTTTAAGAATGTTTTTATTTTATCCTTGATTTCTTCTACTGTCCATTCATCATTCATTTGTGTATTATTTAGTCTCCATTTTGTTATGGTAGCTTCTATTTTTATGTATTTTTTATTTATATATGACATCAAATGCATTATAATTCTTATTACATATATAGAGCATGCTTTTTCATATCTCTGGTTGTGTACATAGTGTATTCACACCAATTTGTGTCTTTATACCTGTACTTTGGATAGTACTGATCATCACATTTCACCATCATTAATTACCCCATACTGTTCTATTCTCCTCCAACCCCTATGCCCTATCTAGAGTTCATCTATCCCCTCCCATGCACCCATTCTCTATCCCACTATGAACCAGCCTCCTATGTCAAAAAAAAAAAAAAATTTCACATTTGGTTTTGTGGGATTGGCTAACTTCACTTAGCATTATCTTTTCTAACTCTATTCATTCAGCTGCAAATGCCATGATTTTATTCTCTTTTATTGCGGAGTAATATTCCATTGTGTATATATGCCAAATTGTTTTTTTTTTTTTGATCCATTTATCTATTGAAACTCATCTAGGTTGGTTCCATAGTTTAGCTATTGTGAACTGTGCTGCTATAGACCACTCTATTTTTTATTTTATCATTGATTTATAATTTCATTCCATTGTGCTCTGATAGAATGTAGGGCATTATCTCTCTCTCTCTCTCTCTCTCTCTCTCTCTCTCTCTCTCTCTCTCTCAGTTTACTAAGAGTTGCTTTGTGGCATAAGATACAGTCTATTTTAGAGAAGGAGACATGTGCTCCTGAGAAGAAAGTATATTTGCTCATTGATGGATGAAATAGTCTATATATGTCCGTTAAGCTAAATTATTTATTGTATTATTTAGTTCTACAGTTTTCTTATTAAGTTTTTGTTTAGAAGAACTGTCCAGTAGTGAGACATCTATATACATTGTTTGGGACATAAATATTTATAATTGTTATGTACTGCTTACACATACTTCCCTTGAGAAGTATGATTTTTTTTGTATCTTCTGATTAACTTTGATTTGAAGTCTACTTTATCTGTGATGAGAATGGAAACCCCTACTTGTTTACACAATCCATATGAGTGACAAGTTTTTTTCCCATCCTTTCTCCTTCAGCCTGAGGATGTCTTTGCCCATGAGGTGAGTCTTTTGAAGACAGCATACTGTTGGGTCTTTCTTTTTCATTCAATCTGCCAATCTATGTCTTTTGATTGATGAATTTGGGCCATTAATATTCAAGGTTATTATTGAGATATGATTTGTATTCCCTGTAATTTTGATTTATTTCTGATTTTTGATTTGTCTTAGTTTCTCAGTTAGTTGAACATCTCTTTAGTGTAGATCCTCCTTTGCTGGTTTTCACTTTTTTTTCACTCATCTTCATGGAATATTTTGTTGAAAATGCTCCATAGTGTAGGTTTTCTAGTTGTTAATTCTTTATAAATTTTTTGTTTATCATGAAATGTTTTAATTTAATCTTCAAATCTGAAACTTAGTTTTGCTGGATATAAAAATATTGGTTGGAATCTATTTTCTTTCAGACCCTGAAATGTATTATTCCAGACCTCCTAGCTTTGAGGGTCTGGGTTGATAAATCAGTTGATATCTGAATTGGCTTCCCCGTGTATGTAATTTGATTTTTTTTCTCTCATAGAGTGTAAGATTTTATCTTTATTTTCTATGATAGTCATTGTCATTATAATGTGTCTTGGTGTGTGTCTGCTGTCATTTTGTACATTTGGTGTCCTGTAAGCCTCTTATATTCAATTTTTCATTCCATTCTTTAGGTTTGGGAAATTTTCTACTATTATATCATTGAAAAAATTGTTTTTCTTTTTTTCTGTATCTCT
The DNA here is from genome assembly GCF_048772815.1 of Callospermophilus lateralis. Taxonomy (NCBI): domain Eukaryota; kingdom Metazoa; phylum Chordata; class Mammalia; order Rodentia; family Sciuridae; genus Callospermophilus; species Callospermophilus lateralis. The sequence continues at coordinate 100,435,880 of NC_135314.1, forward strand.
GTTCTGTCATCTATTCCAATAACTCTTAAATTTGGTCTTTTCAAAGTATCCCATTATTCTTGGATGTTCTGTTCATGGTTTCTTACCATCTTCTCTGCATGTTCAACTCTACTTTCAAGATTATTTATTTTGTCTTCATTGTCTTCCAAGTGGTCTAGTCTGTTGGTAAAGCTTTCTATTGAGTTTATAATTTCTTTCATTTCAAGGATTTCTGCTTTTGTTGTTGTTTGTTTGTTTGTTAACTTGTTTTGTTTTGTTTGTTTTTTCATGATCTCTAACAAGTGGTCTTTCACTTCCTGTATTTTCCTTTGATTTCACTCCTTATACTGTCCTTTACTTCACATATTATCAATTTAACTATATACGATCTGAACTCCTTCTTGGACATTTCTTCTACTGTGTTATCAGTGGCTTCTGTTGTTGAAGCATCTTGGTTTGTTTGGGGCACTTTATTTCCTTGTTTTTTCATGTCATTAATGTGTTTTCCCATCTAAATGTATGACTCTAAGGCAGGATAAATTCTACCCTGTAGAACTATAGCATCCCTGAAGGTTTTCAACACTTCACCCTTACTGGTGATACCAATATCAACAGCATCCAGTGTACACAATATATAGCCTTGAACCTAATAGCTCCCACTAATGTGTCTATTGCTTTTTTTGCATTAAACCAAGATGATGAGTTCGATAACTATCTATAGTACAAACAGAATATTTGTTTAAATGATCTACAATTTCAAATGGTGGATGAGAGAACAGAGGTAGTGTAGTATGCAATATTCATTAGGAAGAGAGAAGCTAGATGTAAAAATTCACAGGAAGAGTAGAAGAGGAGTTGACAGAGATTGGCTGTTGGTTGGAGAAAAGTTGGAAAGAAAATTTAAAAAAATAGACAAGAGAGAGGAAGAATATGAACAAAGAGAAAAAGAATAAAGACACAAGAACACAGTAAAAATGCAAAACACCATTCATATCATTGTCCTCCAAACACTGATGCATAAAAAATGTCTTGTTCCAAATATGGTAGAGAGATTAGTGAATCAAAAAAATAAAACAAAATAAAATAAATCTTGCTGGAAAGTTGAACTGTCTCTGTCAGTGTTTAACAGTTTCTCAGCCCTGTCTCTGACATCTCTCAGGATCACCAAACCCAGATCAGTCCATGCCAACCCTGTCTCTATCCCATCAATCTGTGCTTCAGATACCTCAGACTCAGCCATGCTGCAGTCCCAAGATCTCAGGGCTGCTCCTACTTGCAGACACACTACCAGGAATACATTCATGCAAAGGAGCAACCCCAAGATTCAGTAATAAGACAAAAGGGCCACCAGCACTCTCAGCAGAAAGACCCCAGGCTCTTCTAAACCTGCAGCCTCCCCTACACTGGACCTATAGGTCCCAGCTAGAATCCCCAGACAGAGGTTCTTGTGGTGGTAAACCTGCTGGCACCCAGGTCCCAGGCCCTGGCTGGTGTCCCAAAATGGGTGCAGCCATGTGAAACCAAACCTGGAGTCTCCCCCAGAGGTGGTGGTTCTTGGCAGCAGGCAGAGGGTTAGCAGTAGCAGCCGCTGCAGAGGAAGCTGAAACTACAGCTGTGGGGGCAGCAGTACCAGGTGACCTCTGGGGGTCAGCAGCAGTGTCAGCTTCAGTTGCATCCAGGGCAACGATTTCTTCTGTGGAAGCAGTACCCAGAAAGATGGACCTCCCAGGGATCTCAGGCTGGCAGCAACAGAATCACAGGCAGCAGAAATGGCAGTAGTAGTACAGGCAGCTGTTGATTGAAAGGAAACTTCTGGTTAAGCGCCAGCAACCACAGAGGTAGTTGGAATTTGCTTCTGAGGTAGCTGAGGCTGTGCCAGGCAGTGCAGCAGCCCAGAAATAAGACCTCCAGAGGAGTTCAGGCTGGCAGCAGTGAAATCAGATGGAGAGCCTCCTAATGCTCTTGATAACATAATTTGAACTTTAACTACTACCCAAAAAGCAGTTTCTGAATTAAAGTTGGAAACAAAACCATTCAAAATTTCAGTATCTACTTCTGGATATAAATAAAAGGCTCATAGTGATACTTTTGTTGGTGCTTGTTTTCAAATTGTAAAAATTTCAACTTTAAAATTATCCAAAACTATTTTCTAAGTTTAAAAAATATTTCAAAAACAAAGTTATATTATTTGATGTGTCTAAGTAAAATTAATAAGCAATGAATTTTAATGCACTCAGATTTTTCTAGGTATCTCTACAATTATTGTTCTAAAGTCTTGAGGTTTTATCAGTCTATTAAAGAAAAGCGAGCTAAAAAAACAGTCATTTCTGTGATTTCACAGATCATGGAAATAAGTGAAACCAAACTTAGAATGTGTAAGTTTTAAGATATTCAATTACAAAATAAAATTTCTCAATATTTTAATATTATTTTGAACAGAAAATATACTTCTACACAGGCAAATTAGCATATAGTTTAGAAGCAGGTGTAGGAAAATTCAACATAGGTGCACTTTGCTTGTTGAAGGATTTTCAGAATGATTCCAACTTTTAACACAAAATTTTAGTTTATTGAAATTATTTGTCTCAATTGCTTTCTTTTTACTTAGTTTTTAAAAGAACAAATTAGAAAAAAAAGTTTTGAAAATCCTTCATAAAAGTGTTAAAGCAGTGCTCAAAATTTATTTAAAATATAGAATGCTATTTTCTTAGCTGAAGAGCAATAAATAAAAAATGGAAACTTTGTATGCAATTCATCAAATGGATAAAAATAATCTGTCAAGATGACATCACATAAAAATAAGAAGATATTAATAAGCATTATAATTTAAATACGAATTCATTTCCAACATTTTATACTTTTGATTTTTATTTGCAAAAGAATAAAAAGTACGGATGAAAAAGTACAGGTCTGCATCAAATTTTCCTTATGTTACAAGTTTATGACTTACCGGCAAGTCCCTAATATTGCTTTTTATACCTGTATAATAGATATAATTATTATTTTTTTTAAAGAGAAAGAGTTAGAGACAGAATTTTTAATATTTATTTTTTTAGTTTTCGGTGAACACAACATCTTTATTTTATTTTTATGTGGTGCTGAAGATCGAACCCAGCACCCCACACATGCCAGGCAAGCACGCTACCGCTTGAGCCACATCCCCAGCCCCTAGATATAATTATTTACAAACCATGACAAACTGATAATTGCTGATTTTTAAATTTTTACTTCAATGTAAACATATTGAAAATATAATTTTCTAATTAATTTTTATTTATTATAGTATAGTAATTTTCTGGAGAAATTAGCTCCAGGGTGTATAAATTATATACTATTTATTTAGCATATTGAATTAATTAAATTTTTGATTTTAGAAAATGAAAACAAAGATTCATTTGGACCAGAATTAACCTCACTTACCTATGTATGAATCTGTAGGCTATATTGGTTGTGCTCTGTTTTCCTTTGGGATTATCAATTTTACTTACTACTTAGTTTAGGGCAATCACTTGAGGCTTATCATAGTAGTTTACATAATACAACTTGGCTGTTTTCATAAAACTATGCTTAAATACTCCACAGTTCTGTTCACTTTGAAGAATTTTAATTGAAAGCCCATATTAAATAATTTTAAAGTATTAATGAATGCTTTTAAGTAGCTATGATAGCAATATACTAAAATAAGAAGTTAATATGTTCAAATAATCAATCTTTTGTCAATTATACAGAAATGTTATATATAAATTTTGTACCAAATAATGCATTTTAATAATATCTACCTATGCAAGGAAAATAAATCACCATAAAAAAGTTCATGATTTCTCTGTGGTAAAATATATTATAAAAGGCACAATATAAATACCATTGAACAATCCTAAGGAGGATATATATAAATGTATACATTTATATTTGTGTGTGTACATATTACACACATATTATTCTGTGTTCCCAAACCCCAAAAGTTTATACATCAGTAAGCTATACAACTATTATAAGTTGTTCAGCTTACTATATTTCCCTGTCTTTAATGTATATATGAAAATAAGTTAATGAAAATATACACAACTCAGATAACTTTCTGAATTATTCAGAAATAACTGAGAAGACACAAAGGACTGCCGAGTACTTTCGAGGGTGTGGATAATGCATCATGATCAATAAAAATAAAAAATTAAAAAAGTTGTGTCTTTAACTTGAAACCAAATTTAGGGATGCATTATTAAAGAGGTATAAAATTGGTTGGCTCCATCATTTATGCAAACATGCACATTTGATGATATTTGAATTGGGATTGAAAATGCAACTTCTTAACTCTACAATTTTAGTCAACATAACACTTAAAATATTGCATGTAGAGAATTTTTGCTATAAGAAATAAAAGTAAATAGTTTATTCCTTGAGTGTAGTACAGATCCACAATTTTCTGATCTAGTTTCTTATCTTCAAAAACATCATTCAGAAAACAAACAAGTTAATAAATAAATGATATACCCTTCTTCTATACCATCTTAAACAACTCAGGCTTCTATAGTAAAATATCATACAATTGGTGGCTTAAAAGCAGAAATGTATTTCTTATTCTGGCAGGTTAGGAATTGAATACTTTGGTGCTGCAGACTCAAAAGTCAGATTCCTGATTCATAGAAGGCAATCTTTTCTCACAGTTCTTATTTGGCAAAGACAGGAAGCAACCGCTCTCAGAATATTCTGTAAAGTCACTAACCCATTCATTACTGCTCCAACACATGGACTCATAACCCCACCTTCTAATGCTATCACATTCAAGTTGTGGGCTCCACCACATGTATATGGGGAAAACACAAGCATTCAGTTAATAACATATACCAAATATTTATAATGGGAATTTTAATAGCTACATTGATAATTAATAGACTTCTGCAACTAAATTTGATTTAATTAATATTAAACATCCTTGAGCTTCCTTTGTTCATCTTTATTTATTGGTTTAAATTCCCATGAAGAAATCATACATTTTGTATCTAATCTTAAACTGAAAAAGCTGAATTGATAAATGGTATACAACATAATTTTTTACATTGTCCTAAAAAAAACTATACTCAAATAAATATATGAAAATAGGTTAATTTTATGTTTACATTTTCTAAACTTTTTCCTTTATGAGTATTAGTAGTTTTGAATATTTTACCAAAGTTTAATAATAAGTGAGTTTGGATATAGGTTAAATGTTTTCCCAAAAGATTTATATACCATAAGATTTTTACCAAGATCGGCCATGTGATAGAACTTTAAAAATCCAAGTGGAAAGTGATTATGCTATTGGGGACATTTTTGTGAAGAAATTGATGCAATATTCCTGGGATTCCAGTTAGTTTCTGTGAGAGAAGTTTATATAAAAGCAACCTATCCTGGCTCCTGAATTCCTCTTGCTTCCTATATTTCCACGTGGCTGTTCTCTCCTTTCTGCACTCTTCTCTTGCCCACGTTGAGATATGGTCAAGGGAACATCACCAGAATCCAAGTACATGGGGCCACCTGATCTTGGACATCATGGTCGACAAAACTATGAATTCAATAAACCTGTTTTCTTCATGAGTTTTCAAGTTTGGGTTATTTTTATACAGCCACAGAAATGGTGTAACAGAAACAATAATGAAACAATAACGAAACAATAAGTTACTACAAGAAATAAGTTAATTTGCAGTAAAAATAAAACGATTGATGTACCATTAACAAAATAGGTTTAGTTTCCCAAAATATAATTTTAATAAACACAAAAGAAATTAGTTTAAATGTGGACAACATAAAATTGTTAGTTATATTATCTGCAAGGATTCATCCCCTTCTTTTTTCAAATATTTTGGTTGCTGACTTAACATTTCTATCTCCACCCCTACTTCTATTATAGTTATTGTAATTTCAATTTCCATGCAGATGTTTGTTTTCAGTAAAATTCTGAATAAGATTCTCTTCTCTGACAACTTTTTATTCTACCTTGACAAGGACTCTAAGTCTCGTATGTCACTGATCTTCTGTCTATAAATTTTGTAATCTCAAATCTCATCACAATTATTTTACATATATGCTCAAAACTTGTGGCCTCTCTTACAATTTGGCTGGAAAATAACCAGAATAAAGTATATACAGACAAAACTTATGTTCTTGTGTGTGTGTGTGTGTGTGTGTGTGTGTAATATAATATAATCAATATAATCTCAGGCATGTGTTACAGTAATGGAATCTAAAAGCAAAGTTATTTTTATCTCATATATATAGATAGATACACATGTAAGAATATAGATAAATTTAAGTATACAGTGTGTATGTGTGTATGTATATATATATATATATATATATATATATATATACATGCACATATATGTAGATAAATATAGATATGGATAAAAACTACACAATTTCAGAATCACTAATACTATATGTGCTGGTGCTGGCCATATTTCATTTCTATAATAAATGACTGAGAAAATTAACTTTTAAAGAGAAAAATGTTTATTTTGAATCACAATTTTAGAGCCAAATCAGTTGGCCTCAGTGCTTTGGGATTGTGGTGATATGTGGCAGTATACTCACATCATGGTTGAGATGCAACAACAACCACAAAAAAAAAAATACTTATGAAGGATCAGGAGTCAAAGGCATGCCCCCAAATGACTGAACAACCTCCCACTAGGCTTCACCTGTTAAAATTTTTATCACTTCCCATAGTACCAAATGGAGAAAAACTTTTAGCACAAATTTGAAGGACATTTATCCAAAACATAGCATAGCTTATTAAAAATCAACTAGATTTCAATACTTTACATGTGTTTTTATTTAAATGTGTGACCCATGGAATGTAAAAATCTCATGTACTATTTGATGAGCTTTGATAAATGTGTACACCTAAAAAACAAGACTCTATTAATATATAGAACTAAATCATAGTATCAGACAATATAAGAATGTTCTTTGTTTCCTTCCCTGTCAATTCACCCATATCCAAGAAAAGTACCCTACTTTTTTTTTTTTTTTTTTTTTTTTAGCATGTGAGTTTTTCCTCCTCTAGAATGTCCTATGGTGCCATATAATTTTTTTTTGTGTGTGTGTGTGTGTGTGGATACTTGCTTTATGCATAATGTCTGCAAGATTCATGCATGCTTCTGCACATTTCAGTAGTCTGAAGAAATTCAGTCCTAGAATATGAGAATGGTCCCAAGATTCAACAAGACCTAAGAAAGAAAGGCACTTAGATCTCGGATTGCACGATTTATTGGGGAACTTACCCGACAGAAGTGTTGTTTTGGGTGCCAGCAAGACCAGTTAGATACCCTAATTTAAAACAGGGATAAAATATTTGGGTAAAAGTGACTTTAATCAAGTCAGAATGCATCAGTTTTATCTTAGGCTATTGTCAAATTCTCAGGAACATTTCTCAAATCAGAGTCCATATGTAAAACTCCACTTTGTTTTACCTACTTATTATTTGTGGGAAAAATACATAGGAAAAACTGATCAGAATTATGCTTCAAGATGGCTGCAGTCATTTAAAGCTGAACCCATAAAGAAGTTTGTTCCTATTCAATATTAAATAGATATATACCAATCAATTTTTCTTTTGTTAATTGTGTTAGTCAGCTTTCTTTCACAATGAAAAAATACCTGAGGTAAACAATTTAGTAAGGGAAAAGATTTATCTTGGCTCATGGTTTCAGAGATTTTAGTCAATGGTGACTTGACCCTATTATTATTGGTCTGTGGCAGCACAAGACAAATGTGTAGCAGAGGACACCTTTACCACACGGGGGCCAGGAATCAGACAAAGAAAGAAGAGTTCAGGGTGTCAATATTTGCTTCAAGGACACACATCCTATGACATAAATTTCTTACACTAAGTCCCACCTCCTAAAGTTTCCACCACCTCCCAATTGGTCTGAGCACCAAATATTCAATACATGTGACTCTTTGGGGAATGTGCATGTTCTTAATAATTACATTAATGATCATGTCTTTTTATTTTTTCCAACCAGTGTGTAGCTTCAATGATTACTGTAGATTCTTTTATGGTCACATATGACAATTACTTTTGTGTAAAATGCAGAAACATCTAGAAGTAAAATTTATGCTATGTACAGCTGTGATTTAATCTATGTAATATAGCATCAGAAACTTTACATTTTATTTGCATCATGTTACATAACAAAAATGTATGATTGCCATATGCTCTACAATATTTGCCAATATCTGGTGTCATCAGAAAGTTGAATATCAGTTAAACTTGTAGTTTTTAATGATATTTTGTTTTTAATTTGAATTTTCTTAATAAAGAGTGATGTTCACACTTTTCTCTCTCTTTTTTTTTTTTTTTTGCTCTTTTTATATTGCCTAGTGTGATATCTTTTGTATGGTTTTATGTATTGAAGTGGTTGTCATTTTATGATTGCTACTTGAAATTCAAATCTTTTATAAGATCTTCATTTTGTAAATCATGTCTTATACTTTGTGGTTTAATCTGACAAGTGACAGTTTTTAAATATAAGGATATCATATTTTAATTTATTCATTCAAGGATATTGTCTTGAGTGTCTCCTCTAATAAATTGTTGCCTAGCTCAAAAGCATGAAAATATTCCCTGGTGTTCTATGAGATTCAGAATTTTGTTTTTTTATGGTAGGTGTATGACCTATTTCAAATTAAGTTTTGTACATATTGTGAGATATGGATTTGATGTGCTTTTTACATAAAGTTTAAAGTATAACTTGTTGAAAAGCTATACTTGTGGCAGCACAAGTGTAGCTTGCCCAAATCTGTATAGGTTTCATTTCTGGATTCTCATTTCTGTTTCTTTGATCATGGAAATATGACAATTATTTTATTGTAGTTTTAGAATATGACATACAGTGAGGCTGAATTTGCTTTTTTATGTTGTTGTATTTCCATATAAATTATAAATTCACCTTGGTAAGAATTTTATGAGAATGTTCTGAATGAATTATGATTGTGATTGCCTTAAACTCATAGATTAATTTTGGGAGAATTATTACTTTCAAATATCAAGTCTTTTAATGTGTGGAAGTGTTGTATTTGCCCAATTATTTCAATCTTTCTCATTTTTCCTCAAATGCAGTTTATAGTTTTTTCAGGTATTTAACTTATTTTGTTGCATACATTCCTATTATATGGTTTAATATCATTGTTTAATTTTTTAAAAAAAAATTAGTTGTCAATGGATCTTTATTTGTTTACATGTGGTGTTGAGAATTGAACCCAGTGCTTCACACACGCTAGGCAAGTGCTCTACCACTGAGCTACAACCCCAGCCCCTCATTGTTTAATTTTTTAAAATATTTTTTATTCCAGAATCACTTTAGATTCATGGGACATCATAGAAATCATGGAAAATGTTCAGCTTCCAGAAGAGATTAGATTCTTTGAAGTCACAATAACATTGGAAACAAAAATAATGTTTATTCATTGTATAGGCATTATTCAATTTTTATTGTTTTTAGCTTATGTTTATTTCTTTGTGTTTATTCTCTATAGTTTTAGTTCATGCATTGATTTATGTAACAACCACAAAACTAAGAGGCCAAACAATTCCATTAAAACAAAAGAACTCCCTTGTGCCATCCTTGTTCCATATACACTATTAATCCATTTTCTATTTTTTTATTTCTGTTCTTTTAAAAATGTTATATAAGTGGAATCATATATAATAGTTTATCTTTAAATTACTTCAAAATACTTTTGGAAATTAGTGTAAATGAGTGGGGGTAAGGACAAAAACAGGATTAATCACATGTTGATAATTGTCAAAGCTGGTGATGAATCTCTCAGGCTTCAAATTACATTTACTCTCTAGTTTGTAATATATATGATACCTTAATAATAATGAAAAATTAAAATCTGTGAGATAAAAATGCTAAAATAAGGGATATTTAGAACAGAAAATAAGAATATTATGCAAATATAAAATCCACAAGAGAAAAAATAATTTGCTGTGTCAAAAGTCAAACAGGAAACCACCAGAGAAATTAAATAATAACTAAAACATAAATAAAGGACAATAAACTTCACATAGATAATTTTAAGATCAGATAAAAAATAAATATACAAAATAGTTATAAAATACAATATGTATGGAAATAAGCAGGAAAATATTAAATAAGTTAATTGTTGAGGGCCACAGCCGAGTTGGGATGATGCATGGCCTTCGGCCAGAAGGGAGCAGTTGAGAGGTGAGGCCAGCAAGCCATTGAGATGTAGATGGTTAAGTTAAGCTGTGTATTCAGTTGTATATAGACCTTTACTGTCCGGCAATAGGGCGACTCTTGCTGCCTCCAGCGCCTGCTACTTTGGAGTTCCTGTTGAGTTCTCTCGGGGTTGAGAGAGAGAGAGAGAGAGAGAGAGTTTGCCCGGATCCTGATCCGGTGGAGGGTGAGTGTGTTCCCCGGGTAGCGTGTGTGGAGTGCTGGTGGAGTTCGGCAATAAAGAGTTGCTGTTTGATCCTACAAGTGCTTCGCAGAGGCTCGGTTATTTGTGCCCAGCCAGACTGCAGCAGTTGGTCCTGAGAAAACAAATGGAAAAATAAATTTATCACTTGCATATTTTTATTTTCTAGTTTTTGCAGAGGGAGATCAGTTAACTATATAATTGCATAGTTATAGTTACTCATAATGCAATATATTGAACTGGGACCTTCAAAGGAACTGAGGCAGCACAAAGATCTGTCTCCAAACCCTGATGCTTACCATAAAGTCATAAAGATTTCAGACATGATATGCTCAGAGTTTGAAGGGATAGAATAAAGGAAGGGGGACACTCTCAAGGGAGATGGTGGCTCATCTCAGAGAGAAGAGAGATAATGTGCCTCTCATGCACTCCATTTTCATTGGGGGAATCCAGAAAAGTTTCCAGACATTCTCATCCAGGTCCACCTATTGACTTCTGACGAACAGCAAGAGGGTGTCAGACTTTCATGTCCCCACTATCATGGCAACTTTAGGTCACCTTGGCCCATGCTGATTGGTTCTAATTGAATTCTTAACCTGCAGATAACAGGTAAGCCGTTCACATGGCTGAGGAATGTGACAGAGCTTAGCCACTTAGGCAGGCAGGGCTGCAGGTAAATTGCTTCTTGAAACAGAGAGCATGTGAGGGTCACCACGGTGGACCCCTTTTATAGAATTATTTTCTTAACCTTGTGTTCCCACCATCCCTTGTCTGACTGTTCCCTGACATTCCACACTCAAAAGACTTGAGGCCACTAAATTCTTGTAGAGTATTTAGGTCTCAACTCCTTCTGGGTACTTCCTGCTGAAAAGGGGCAGTGTTTAGGGGAAAAAACATTGGAAGTTATTATTCTCCATCAGGTGGGGCATGGACAGTTAGGGTTACTTAGCATCAGTTCAGTCCAGAGGTCTATGGTGGTAGTTGGTGAGTAACTGGATGAGGTGTACATAGGACAGGTATCATGCTAAGACAAAAATAAATAAGACAGCAAAGCAATATATTTTTTACAAACAATTAACGCAAAGCAATCAGTGTCATTGGCTGGTCACTGAAAACCATGAAGTTGGTAACTCATTAAAGATTGAGGTGAGGTCCTAATGCCACTGTCTGTGAATGGAAGCCAGTGAAGGGTTCAGAAACATTAACAGAGTTTTAAAAAACATATACACAATGTTTAGTTTTGATAATGTCACAGATGTTCCAATGAGCTGTAGAGTGAACAAATTTTCCTTTAGTATCATGTTTCTAGAGCCATGAATTCTCATATAGCTTTCTACACCAATGGAAATGCTCTACTTCTCTCTGGTATCTTCACGACAATGTACATGTGGCTATTAAGCAATGTAGTGTTGGCTAATATGGCTGAAGAAATTGAATTTTCAAATTATTTTTATTTTAATTGATGGAAATTTAAACAGCTATTTATGGCTAGCAATAGTGTTGGACAACACAAGAGAAATCCCAAAGTTTTTACTTTGATTGATTCAGATCAACTGCTGAGACTTTGGATTGGTGGTGAGTCTAAGTTGATTTTATTTTGCTCAAGATAAATTAGGAATCTATATTGTTAACTCAAAGGGGTAATTGCATGATTCTCCTTAATTTCTCCTCCTGTAGGCCTACATCCTCTAGTATATGGTGTGTGTGTATTATTTGTTTATTTTGTTTTGTGATACAATATTCCCAGCCTTTTTTTTTTAATTTTTAAACTTATTTTTTGGAGACAGAATCTTTTTAAGTTGCTGAGACTGGCCTTGAACTTATAATCTCCCTGCTACAGCCTATTGAGTGAAGGCATGTACCACCATGTCTTGCTGATATATTATTCATTTCTGACTTTAAAAAACATCTAAGGCAATATCTGTGTAGTTTTGCACCTATTACATGCACTCCAATGAATAAAAACAAAACAACTACAACAAAAGAATCAACAAACAGAATTCCACTTGAGTTTTTTCTTGATAAGTGAAGCTTACACAGGCTTCTGATCAATCAAATAAGAAATGCATTCATAGATTGACATAACAAAAACTCTATCCTACTACTCAATTTTATAGTTCTTGGCATCTATCTGGATAAATTGGCTTACATTATTTAGTGATATATTAGGGCAATCTTGAACTAACCTGGTCCAATTTGGCTGCAACTCATGGGAATTTTGAAATAGTTTAAGCAAGCAAAAACTTACATTCTGCTATTATCTGCATTTTTAAATGTGCTCATTATTTAGCTTGTGAGATGTTATAGAGGCTAATTACAATACTTAAAGGAAAGTATGGTTGAGTTTCAACTTTTCATTTTACTTGCATCATCAGACAGACACTTGATTAAACAGATGGGCCTCACATCATGACCCTCAAAATAAGTATGGGAATTTGGAGAAACAAGAAAAGAAAGTGCCAAAAGCTATTCATTCTTTGTGGAAAAAGCCCTAAGGCACCTAAATATGTTACTGCTGATTCAGCATTACATTTTGAACTTGGCAATGTCAAAATGGACAACACTGCAAAGAAGTTATATTAGGGTTCCTCAAATCCTGAGGACAAAGAATTTTTAACATGACTTTTTATACACTAATAATATTGACTTAAGGGCTGGGGATGTGGCTCAAGTGGTAGCGCGCTCGCCTGGCATGAGTGTGGCCCGGGTTCGATTCTCAGCACCACGTACAAACAAAGATGTTGTGCCCGCCAATAACTAAAAAATAAATATTAAGAATTTAAGAATTTCTCTCTCTCTCTCTCTCTCTCTCTCTCTCTCTCTCTCTCTCTCTCCTCTCTCACTCTCTCTTTAAAAAAAAATAATAACATTGACTTAAGAATGCACATTTCTGGGGTTGGGGTTATGGCTCAGGGGTAGAGCATGCTCCCCTAGCACATGTGAGGTCCTGTGTTCAATCCTCAGAACCACATAAAAATAAATAAATAAAAATAAAGGTATTGTGTCCAACTACAACTAAAAATAAATAGTAAAAAAGAATATACAGTTCCATATTTCTCTAAAAAGACTTTAATTTTTTAGTCATGTTACAAATGAAGTTTAAACATAGATGTACACAAGTACACTGAAAGTAAAAATTTAAAACCTGACAACAACTTAACATAGAAAGAAAATAGCAAAAACATCCTGTATAAGGTCCTGAGTTTTAGTTTATAAATGGCTCAAAATTATCATAAATAATAGTCCAATTTCATATGGAAAATCATTTCACAAGCTGTCATCAGTAGACCTGCATTTATCAATTTTTGGAACTAAACTGGAAATGATACCTTCTCAGAGAAACTAAAAATTAACTTAAGCCTAGTTATATAAATTATCCAAAATTAACATTCGGCACATTTCATTAAATTTTTATGAAATCAAAAATCAGCATCAAAATAACTTTATAACATTTTTACATATATACCAACCTCAAAAATTACACACATGCATTGTGTTTGTGTGTGTATGCATGTATGTATGAATACTTACATATTTCTTACATATTTATGTTGTTTTGGATGATGAAATTAGAAAACTGCAATAGTGGGATCCATATTTTTTCTTATTTAAATATTTACTTTTCCCTACTTTATTTTATTCATTTATGTAATTTGTTTATTTAAAATATTATAATTACATATTTTATCTGTTAGATTGATGGTAGATTGTTTGAATAGGAAAAATACATGTTATTCTCTTTGTACCAAAGTGGCACTTAACTTTGGAAACATGCTTGCTATAAGGATGTGAGTATCTTCTGGAGGGTAATAAGATAAATGTAGTATTCGCTTTCTTCTTAAAAGAAATCAATGTGCTAAATAAATGGCTTATTTTTCATTTGCATTACCTTTTAAATAAATAGGACATTTCTAACCTTCCATTTTGTGTTTGAGTTTTATTAGATGTCCTTGGAATATTCAACAAGATATTTTAAAACAAATGTACTATATAATGAAAATATGAGTAACAGAATGAATATATGGAAATCACTTAATTTAATAAACTTGTGTTTTTTTATTTGAAAAAACCTACAATGAATAATCCCCAACTATAACCATTTCTAAAATTTGCTCTTAAAAGCACTAGCTAATATAGTTATTTCAATCATTCCAAAAATTTTTGTCTTAATATGAAAATCTGATATCTTGGCTTTTTTTCTTTCTTTTTTTAAATTTTTATGATTCTTTTCATTAAATGTAGAAAGATGATGAGTATAAAGCATATATTTGTAAATTAACAACTTGATGCAGAAATAGGTAAATCATTCTTCATCTATCCTATACTGGTAAGTGCAGTGATTTATCCAATGTGAAATGCTCAATATTGTGATCAGTGTTAATCTTCTATTTTGTAGACAAATGGAGGTGGAATGACATATACTGCTAATTATTACCCTTGGATTGTTGCCAAGTGCTCACTGCTGCTTAGTGCTTTCTAAGTGATATAAATTTCATGGAAAACTATCAATACAGTTGGTATCCACATCTTTTGGTCTTCACTCCACTGTACTCTCATAGTTACCTGTGCTGGAGGAATCGTGAGATAAAGAAATTTTTAAAAATAGTCTAAGCCAGGAATTCATCCTTATCACTTCACACTGGATGGCTCAATCTTTTCCTACTCATAAGATCAGAATTTAGCCTCAAATGTATGTTCGATACATATGAATTCAATCAGAGTTCTTTAACACCTAGTATTTACTGTTATAAGCACTGGTAATACTGGTAAAATAATGACTTTCACATAATGCATTTATCTTCTAGTAAATACAGAGCTTACCACTCAAAACAACTAGAAAATAATGAAAAGACAAACTCAGAGAAAATTCACCATGGATGTCAGAGACTCAACTTCCAAGAGGAAAATTTTTATTTTTCTGTATCCCATTAACTTTGCAGTGTGAACTACCAAAAAGGAAACAACACAGAAAATCAAATTCAAAAGGATTTATTTGTTTGCTTGCTTGTTCATTTTTCAGGATTCTCAAGAAGCAGAATCAAAAGTTGAAGTTGTTCCACTTAATTTTTCAATGGCATTAACCCCCATAATTTTGAATGCATATCTCTCTCTCATCCCCTGATAGAATAAAAGAAAAATGACACAAGGATGAAAAAATATTCAGTTCTTTCTAGAGACTAATATTTAATATATGTAAAATTTTGTTGGTCTATCAATTTTGGACATTCAAAATGCTATTAAATATTTAAATTACTCAAAAATACTTTAAAATTTATACTGGTAATTTTGGGAACAGTACATCTAACCTAATATATTTATTTTGCCAGAGAAAGAGTCTAAAATGTAAATATTTTCAAATTTAATCTTTATTTTTTGTACTGGAGATAAAACCCAGGAATACTTTAACACTGAGCCATATTCCCAGTACTTCTCATTTTGAGACAGGTTATCCCTTAGTGGCTGAGAGTCTCACCAAATTGCTGAGGCTGTTTTCAAACTTGGGATCCTCCTGCCTCAGCCTCCTAAGTCAAAATTAGAGGCCTGTGACATGGATCCTGGCTAATGTTTAGTCTTTTTATTATATTTCTCTCCCTTGCACTAACCACTTGGATGACTCATTTTCTAAGTAAACATCTGCAACATAACACATTTTTATAGAATATTTCCTATCATAAATTGTAAAAAAAAGTATATAAATTATTTTCCTGCTCTATTATTGATGTAAATAATAATTCTTCTTTAAAATCTGGCCACATAGTGAAAATTCAAGCATCATTAAATATTAGTACCTTTTAATTGTGATTTGTTTGTCTTAGTACATTTTCTGTAATAGAGCCCTTGAGACTGGTAATTTTTAAAAGAAACTCATTTTGATTCATGGTTCTGGAAGTTGGGAAATCCAACCTGAAAAGCTGGAAAGCTGAAATACACACAGTCCCTGTAGAAGAAACAGAAACTGAGGGGCCGCCTTAATTAACAACAGCCTTCTCTCCTGTTAACTAACCCAATCCTACAACAATTCACCCAATACATTGAGAATAGCATTAATTCCTATTAACACCTACTCATTTCTTAAAGGTCACACCTTCCGACATCGCCAGAATAGCAATCTAATTCCAATCCAGTTTTTATTAGGAATGTAACATATTCTAACTTTAGCAATGTTTCATCAAAACATAAATACTTTTTTTTCTTTTTCTTTTTTTGAATTTTAATTTTATATATTTATGGGTACTGTGTACCAGACTGGCTGGCAGATTGGCTAGCTGACTGGCTTTCTTTCTTTCTTTCTTTAACTTTTTTTGTACTGGGGATTGAACCCAGGGGTGCTATACCACTGTATTACATCTCCAGATCTATTATTATTATTATTATTATTATTATTATTATTATTATCATCATCATCGTCATCATCATCATTATCATCATTTTGAATTTTGACACAATGTCTTGAAAAAATGCTGAGTCTAATTTGCTAAGCCTGGCCTTTAATTTATAATTCTTTTGCCTTAGCCTCCCCAGTCACTGAGATTATATGACTAATCTCACCACCACATCCAGCACGTAATTACTATTGCTGTCTATCTCCTTATCAAGTGTGCTGTACTCTAAAATATTTATTGTTGGTAGCTACATAAGGATGCTTACAGAAACATACCATAACTGCAAGAAGTACAGGTATACATTTCAAATTTTTACTGTTGTTCTTCTCTTATTCCTACTATATAGTACTAAGCACTATTGGTATACTACTGAGTTTCATGTTTTTTTCTCATAACATTCTCATTAACTAAGTCACCTGCAGTTGAATTGGTCTTGGCACAGTCTAATGCCCATTTTCTTATCTTTAAACCCTGGTTATACAAATTCTGTTTACCCAAATGATCATGTTCTACTATTCTGTTTCTATAACTTATAGAATATGATACAAGTCAGCTAGGATATATAAAAGATATATAGGTATATATAGGATATATAAGATCCATAAGAGACTATATTCTCTACTTGCCCGATTACTGAGGACTTTCCATGGCCATTAAAGATCAGAATTTTGAGTAAACAAAGATTAATAATAGAAATATTATAAATACATATATATAAATTTAAGATAGTGCATGTCTATTCTAAGCATACTTTTTATGCTAATGCACATACATTTAGTTGCTTTTTTCAAGTAATTTTTCTACACTACAAAGGAAGTTCAATAAAACATTTTACAAAATCACTGTCCAGTTAACAAAAAGGAAAAATGTGTATAGTATTTAAATTACATAATATAGTTTAACTCTACAAATAAAATTGTCTTTTCTGATATGAAAAACTCCATCCAGGATAGGAGCAGAAAATGAAATTGTCACCTTTAGAAAATATGCACAATTATCATGTGTTGATCCAAACTAAAATGAAATAAAATAAAAATCAACATACAACACTTTGGTGAATTCCTTTGAAATTCCTTTCTTTCTTTGAAAGAAAAACGCATGGCCAAAATTTCTCTTGAATTCTCAGCTAGTTTCCAATTCAATGGATCCTTCTTATTCAGTGTTCTATTAGATATCCTTTTTTTGAATGGCATAAGACCTGAATGATCTGAAGGACTGATTTGAATCTACTTTCTCATGTAACCTCCCAAGACTAACTCAGAACATCAATCTGTTCTCAGGTTTTTCTGTCAAGGGTTCAATAAAGGCCTGTCTCTTTTAGGAGTAAACCTCCCATATGAATTCTCCTCCAGCAGAGAGATGTTAAGAGAAAGGTACTGAGATCATGATTTGATTAGATCTATCAATGCCATCTTTGCCCAGCCTCTTAGGATTCCCAAAGGACTAAATTGGATAGGGAAAATTGGTACAGCATGTTATTATTAATTCAACATTCTGCCAAAGTGAAAAGGTAGTAGATAAATGTGTATAGGGATATATAAAGCCATAATTCAAGTTAATTAAATTATGAAAGCTATTGATTTGTTATGTCTTAATTAATTCAACTAAGCCCCAATAACCCTTTCAAGTTCTCTTAGCACCCAAACTTTCACAATTTGAACATTTAATTTGAGAATATTTAGTGTGTTTATTTGTAAATCTAAATTTTGTTTTAATATATTTAACTTTCTAAACTCAATTGAGTGCTTTGAAGTCAGGACAATACCTGTTTATATTTTCAATGTACACTTTAAATTAATCCAATTCATTTCTCCCTCTTATCAGCAGTGACTAGTTCTCAGGATCCTGCATGTTTGTATTGATTATCATAAACTTCCCAGGGGAAAAGCACACTTTCTCCCATAATTTGCTAGTTCTGTTACTTCAGTGCTTTCATATGTATTTCAAGGCTCCTTAACACATGCTTCAGATTTTTTGCATGATGGGAAATACATTTAAAGTGTATTTCTTGTATCTGTTTAGTAGTGCTGATAAAAGTTGTAAAGGGGAGGGGTGCTAAAACCTAAAATAAGATTTAGACATTATTTGAAATATTCTTTATTTGAAGCTTTTCTTCATATGAACATAGGTAATTTAAAGTGGAAACTAGGCAAAGTAAGAAGGAAGATGTTAAGACTCTCAACCTTAAAAATTAAGGTCCATGACATCCATCAGAGACCAATTATGGCATTGATGCAATATCTCCACTAATCCACCTAGAATCATCATATGAAAAACAATATGAGTTTGTTGTTATTAATAATTGCTTAAGTACCTGGCTATTTATGTAAATCTATCTTGATTTGTATGCAGAAACAGGGATAGTTGAGAAAGTTCAAAATTTACAAGATATGAAGATATGGAAATCTTTGAGAAAAAAACAACAACAAAATGAGATGACAGGAACAAAAAGACAGGCATAGACTACACACATTTGTAAACCTTGGAAAAGCTCAATAATAAAAACTGGACAGATAAATGACAGGGACTGAAATCAGGGAATTAGGCACTAAAGGAAGTGGAGAAGTAGTTTTATATATTGGCATATAGCCACACACTGTAACACTTGTTAGAAATTCTGTTTTATTTTAAAAGTCAGCATGGGTAGAGAACCAAGTTGGCCAGGCACTAAGTTGTTGTCTCTTAAACCAAAAGCAACTACTTCCCATTATGCTTTCTGGTGCTAGGGCTAGATATCTACAAATGCTCTCCTCTGCTGTTAGAGAGTCACAACAAAGTTTTCTTTAAAGGACTGGGTGGCAAAATAACTTAGGTTTTGTGAGTTACATGGTCTCTCTTGCAGCTATTCATCGGTACTCTTTCAAGTGGAAAGTACCCATGGGGGGGAAAAAGTGATTGTGAATATGCCATAGTATAATTTTACTTACTGTTACTAAAATCCAAATTATATATCATTTTTACCTATCACAAAACATATTCTTTTTTCTTTTTACTTTAAAAAATATAAAAATTTTTAACTTATACAGTACAAAACCACAAAGAAAGCCAGGTTTGGTTCATAAAATGTACTTTGCCACTTCTTACACTGCAGAGTTACTAGAAGGAAGGAGAAGAAAGAATCTTGCTTCTTTTGTTTACTTATGTTCCAGTCTCTCTGACTACACGAAGCAAGCTTCAGTTTCATGGTGACTGTTGATTCCAGTGTCCAGGTGAATCAACTTCATTATATGCCTCCCCAGCTGTACCTGAGCTAGCCATCATTGTTCAAGCCTAGCTGCATGTCACATACCTCCTCCCAGCTCCTATGGAGCCAGCAATCACCTTCTGGGGTCTAAATTCCATTTCTGCAGGGTATCTTCTAAGAGGTTAGGTTCCCATACATTTCCCTTTGTTCCTTAAGTGTGTGGGGTTGTAGTTACCTCCAGCAATCACTCTTTTTTAACTCGGTTTTTCCTTTCTGGTTTTTGTTGGTCTTTTTGTTTAGTTTTGTTTTTAAGTGCTCTATCATGTGTTTAACTAAGTATTTTATTAAATTTTCTGTGTTGAAGTAAGAAATCTGGTTTTTGTTTTACTAACTGGATGGTGACTAATACACTACTCTACTTCTTCTTACCTACTTAGCTTGTATTATGAAAGTTATCTAATCAATTGCTATGATGTTCCAGCAATTATTGATGGCTACTTCTGTTTGACATTATCATCTAGCGCTAATTACTTGCTTTTCTTTGAGAAATTTATTTCCCAAGAAAATCAAAGAAGGCTCACATATAAGTTTTATGCCTATTCTTGTTTCCTAAGAAATGTTATATTAACCATCACTATTATACTAAGACAAGCAAACTCCACATAAGGTATCCCAATCACAAATTTTTAATGACTTATTTTAAAGTTCTCTAGCATAATTATCTCCCTAATTATACAAAGTGGGAAAATTCCAGCTTTTACAACAATAATTATAACCACTGACATTTAGGGAACATTTAAGTTAAACATGATGTTAAGTGGACAACATTTTTATTTAGTTCTTTTAGTAACATTTGAGATAAACATATTACTAATTTCCCCTGTAATGATGCTTCTTTAGCACAAAAGAAGTTAAAAATTTCTTCAACTTCACATGCATAATGAAATTAGAATCATTATTTAAACCAAATATATTTACTCCAGATTTTGTGTGTGTGTGTGTGTGTGTGTGTGTGTGTGTGTGTGTGTGTATGAATGTGTGGTGGGGGGCGGTTCTGGGGATTGAACTCAGGGGCAGTCAACCACTGATTCACATCCCTAGCCCCATTTTGTATTTTATTTAGACACAGGGTCTCACTGAGTTCAGATATCTGATTTTTAATGATCCATCACCCAATGCATTGTAGGCTGTTAGAAAATATCCAGGTCCCACTTTAAGATTGCAGGATTATTATTATTATTACTTTTTTGCCTAGCCACTTGGAGGCTGCTGGCTCATTGCCACTCTGGAAATTGCTCTGAGTTTGAAGGAATTTCTTCACACAAGATCACACTACTTTCCTGAGGGCATCTGGCATCTGATGATGTCATTGTCGAACTCCTTACCATCCTGGATTATGACTATGAAGGAGTGTGCTAGTTCCAGAGCTCTACCATAATATAATAATAACATAATTTCATAAAGGGAGAAGGCTCATGGAATAAGGAAGAAAATCTTAATAATAATGTAAATTGATTAATAATACTTAAGTGCAATTAATTATTAAGTTTGGCACTAATTATCTAAAATGACACAGAGAAGAATATTGCAGTTTCAGATGAACTTAAGTAGCTGTATAACTGATGCAGAGTCACTTGTTGAGTTGTATTTATCTAAGGGCTTTTAGCTCCAAAATCTTTGAACATCCCATTGCATTTTCACTGTAAACTAGCTTGATGAAGAAAGATGACCATTTGTTCATAAAAGTTGAGTTTTTATTCAACATTTAGATACAAATTGTTTTTTGAATATAGGTAGGTGACACTTTTAGCAACAATATAAATATTTGTGACACCATAAAAAAACCCTAAACAACAGAAGCAATTAGAATCCACTATTTTGTTAATTAATTTTTTTATAAAGAAGGTAAAAGAGTTGAAAATTCCAATTGTTAACCTCTAATTTAGCAATAGCTTTTTATGATAAATATATTGCTATACAATTGAGTTATAGGTTATTTCTCTAACACATTAGACTATAATAAAGTAATTTCACATATTTTCTAAATTATATTTTTATCTTTTTTTCTTTTTTTTTTTGAACTTTTCTTAACTCCTAAATATAAATGGAAATATAAATGGTTGTTAATGGAGTTCAAATTTGGAATTCTGATTCAAATGCCCTAAGTAATATATATCCCACTAAATTAAACTAAAATTCAGTGTCTGCTAACAAGCCCTAAATGGTTTCCAGTGGGAAAGTTACTGCAGCAGGAATAAATAACATTCTTATATCTATGTCCTGCATCATCTTCACCATTCTTCAATTATATTGCCCTTAATTATCTAAGGATCTCTGGGGTATGCTGAATTAATGTTAACTATTATTATTATCATCCCTTTATTTCTTTACATAGTGTAAGCTGCTGAATTAATATACAATTAGAGATTTATTTAGGTCTACTCAATTAAAACCAGTTTAATTGAAAAAATGTATTTATTTCTCAAGTATGGCAGTATGTATAAACATGGCTGTATAACCAATGTGATCCTGCAATTTGTACACGTGGGAAAAATAAGAATTCATACACCATTTGAATCAAATGTATGATATATGATATGTCAAGATCATTATAATGTTTTGAGCAACTAAAAAAAAAAAAGAATAAGAATAACCAAATCTCTATTTGATCAATGGCTACATAGAAAAGAACATTTTTCATTATATTATTTTTAAACTAATTTTGTGATTGATACACACAGATGTAAATATTATGCATATTAATGAAAGAATGTTTAATTTTTATTGAATCTTATTTCTTAAATATCTTGTTCTGTGAAAAAAATGCATTCACAAAAATATATATTCAGTAATCTTTTGTCGAAGGAATGATCTTTTTCAAAAATAGGTACAAAAAAGGGACTGGGATTGTGGCTCAGTGGCAGAGAACTTGCCTTGCACATATGAGGCACTGGGTTCAATCCTCAGCACCCTATAAAAATAAATAAGTAAAATAAAGGTATTGTGTCCATCTACAACTAAAAAAAAAAAATTAAAAGAATGTAAACCAGAAAGTACATCTCTAAGAGACCCATGCAATAATATAAAGTCTAAGTATGCTGCCTTGAACTAATCTAGATTGATTATGCATTTCTAAAAGACAACTCATCACTAACTTTATTGGATATAAAGTTAAAATAGAGTTGATAGATGTCTACTAATTTATTGATTTAACAGCAGAACATGTCATTCATTCATTCTACAAGCACTCAAACAAAATCAAAAGAAATGGAAACTACAGTAAATATGAAGATGGAACTGGTACCAGTTCTTGTATTATTAAATTTCATAGAAATAGAAAGTGTGCACAAATGCATAAGAGTTGCTACATATTGAGTGACATAAGAAGTATTCATATGGGCCACAGAAGTTCCTGAGGATTTGAACATGAATACAACATCCTCTTTAGGAAAAAGAATACCTGAAGAAGATATGTAGAATTTCCTAAAAGCACCTAGTTAGTTGATAAAGTTAGAAAGATTTTTAATATGATTGAAATCTAAGAATATGTTATTCATTCTATCTTGTAATATGTTTGTACTAGTAATTAATTTGTTTTCTGTAGTCTATGATTATAGAGAGGTTTCTGTCATATCAATGGAGACTAGGTATAAGGTTCAGCAACACAATTCATCCACCATCTGATCTAACATGGAGTTAATGTTTTTCATTTTTTCAAAAGTCTTACTGTTTAATAGTGATCAATAATTCTTTAGTTTTTCCTCGGGTTTAAAAGAGAGTTAGAATTACAGATCCACATTGAAGAAAAGCATGTTCATACAGAAAAGTTATGTCAACATTAACATTTTTGTCACAGTTTTTACTTTTATGACTAGCACCATGGTACAGTTTAAAGAACATAATCCTTATGTGAGATAAATGGCTTTTACAATCAGCTCCTAATTATAACAGATTAACACCCTATCATTTGTTTCTTATTGATACATGTCCAAGTAGATTGCAGGTCTGAGGATGATTTGGGATTGAGACTATGGGGCTGCTTATAGAATATGTCCTCTGTCCTATGAAGGTATTCAAAGATCCAGGATGGTGCAGACTCCAAAAACTTCAATATGTGGCTTTACAATTAAAACTGAGCTTTACGGTTTCAGTGACCTGAGGAGGGGTAGTGGTTAATCACAATTGGGAGTTTTCAGAGGTAGATCTGAACTCAGCCTAATCACTTAGCCAATAGTCCAGTGGCTATAATTGTCATATGGCCATACCTAAATGCTAGATTTTCAAAAAGATAATCAAATCATTTGTCACAATAAAAGGAAAGAATTGATTCAAAGGCAGGCTAGCACTCAAGCACAGTCTGTTCTCTGTCTCATCAAATAACAATGGTACCAGTTTTCTTCACAATTAGGACTCAGTCCCTACCAAAATCATAATAACTGTTTTAATCATTTTTTTTTTTTTTTTGCTGTTGTGACCAAAAGACCATACAAGAAAAATTACAGGAAAAAATTTTTATTTGGGGGATGATGGTTTCAAATTCTTAGTTCATTAATGGCCAACCCCTTTGTTCTGGGATTGAGGTGGAGAAAAGTGGCTTAGGACATGGCATCATGAAGGAAAATTCTACTCAGCTAGGACAAAATATAAAGGGCAAAGGTGCATCCCCAATGACCTGCCTCCTTCAAACACATGCTGCTTGCTTACAGTTACCACTCAGTTAATCCTGATCAGGGGATTAACACACTGATTATGTTCAGACTCCCATAACTCAATCATTTCACTTCTAAATTTTCTTGCGTTGTCTCACATTTGAACTTTTGATGGCCATCTCATATCTTAACCGTAACAACCACCTAATACTCATTCATATTCTTCATTAAGCTAAAATTTCAGAATCTGTGGATTGGATGCAGTTACCTTTAGTTCAGCCACTTATAACTTACTGTACGAATATCACTCTCATTCCTTCAAGTACACACACACATGAACACACACACTATAATAGTAGAAGGCAAAAGGGATATTTACATTATATACATTCCATTTTGAAAATGAGAAAACACTAGAGTAAATTTTCCATAAAAATTATAGAATTATATTAACTTAGCATCATAAAGACTCCTTCACTGGCAGTGAATCTGTCCCTTAATTATCATTTCCCATTGCCTCTGGATCCATCCTGTTGAAAGTTCATACTTACCCGCTATTTTTGGTGTACAAAATTTAATAGGATTGTAGCATGTTTGCTCTCCATGAGTACTGTACATCTTGACCAGCCTTTTTTTCTGCTATTGTAAGTTTGTGGTCCAAAGGTTATTACTTGGTTCATAGAGTGCAAACATTTCAAGGGCAACTCATTACTTCTATGGGATAATAATTGCCTGTAAACATTTCACACTTGTGCGCTAACACATTTCCTTAAGTCTACATCTTTGTTTATATGTTTCCTCAGTATGTTCTGTGCGACTGCTTACTTATCAACATAAATGTCTATTTGATCTACATTACAATCAAACTTTCCCTCTTAGGCTTAGATATTTAACCATAGGTCAGTTGTTTACAAACTTTATTGCCTGTAAAAAATACCTGGGAAACTTATTAAAATATAGATTGCTGGGTTTCACCCTTGTAGACACTGTTCAGTAGGTTTAGGTGAAACATGAAAATTTGCATTTCTATTAAGCCTAAGATGACATTCATGTGGCATGTACAGGTAACATATTTATTCATGTTCATATGTAAGAAAATACGGAGAATATAAGCAGATGTGTGGATAAAAGTTTCCTGAATCTGCTTTCATATTTATGCAGTTCAACTTCTGTAGCTACTTTTCAACACAATATCACCCTCTATGTCATCAAGAGCAATACAGAAGTAATGCATAAAATAATTAAAGAACATTGGTATTAAATGCTTAAGATGGCTTTGCATTTAAGTATAGCTCTCCCATTTCAGGAGTATTCATCCACATTCTGCCCTCCTTCTTAAAAGCTAAATATAGATAAGGAAAAATTTCTCCCTAGAATTTAAAAGAATGTTGCATTATTTACTTCCTGATTACTTTTGTGGTTGTAAGATTCTATCAATTTTATATATTTGAGAATACATAAAGGTTAAAATATGAAAAACAAAAGAAATCTTGAACTCATGGATATAATACTTGGTTTCAGGACACTGCTTGTGTCAGTAGCAAACAACTCAAATTTTTTGATACATATTTCTTTTTTAAAATTTTTTAATTTGTTCTAAATAGTCATACATGACAGTAGAATGCATTTTGACACATTGTACCCAAATTCTCATTCCTCTGGCTGTGCCGCAGTCTCTGGCTGGGCACAAATCACGAGTCTCCACACAGCTTGTAGATTCAAACAGCAATTCTTTATTCCCGAACTCACACCGGCCGTCTACAAACACGCTCTGGGGGAATCCACGTTCTCTGCCCAAATCCATCCGCATGGGCTTCTGTCTCCCAAAATATACTGTCTGACCCTAAGCACTCAAGAGGAACTCAGCAGCAGGATACGCCCTATTCTAAAGGGGGAACACCCTAATCTCCTATTATGCTAAACTGCCCTATTCTAAAGGGGGAACACCCTAGTCTCCTATTATGCTAAACTGCCCTATTCTAAAGGGGGAACACCCTAAACACGGATCCTGCCCTGGTCCTTGAGCAAGGTCACCTTTCAGAAGTCCTTCCACTAGACAGCATGGGAGTAAGCTGGCAAGGAATTTGTCATACCTACTTGGCTGATGGCTCCCAGCATCTCCCCCCTTCTGATTAATTAAACAACAAGTAATGTGGCTTAAGGACCGTGCCTGGTAGGTTGTCCAGTTCAACATATGGCTCTTACCCGTCATTGGAAAACTGACCTTTAGGCATCAGCCTCCTGTCTTAGGTTGATACCACTGCAACTGGATCATACCCGTCACTGACTGCCGGTCCAGCATATAGCCATTGGCCCCCAAATTTAGACCATCACTAGCAGAAGGGAGGAGGATACAGAAATGCCACGACACCAAGCCAATTGACAGTTCCTTTGGAAAAATTGCATCATTGGTGACACCATCAGCAAAGATCACTGGTGACACCATCAGCAAAGATATGCCAGCATTACCACAATTTGCTGCACTAAACGTAGTTACATAGTCTAGGCAAGTTCTGTAAGCAGTTCAAAGGGGAGGAATCTATCAATCTGTCCGTCTCTTCCCAAAGTCCGTTTCCTCCCAAAGTAAGTTGACTTCTTGATTGAGCATACTTGTTGAGTTATATTCATTGGGATGAAGATAGGAATTCTGGCAATGATGCTAAAAAGACATTATTCTGAAAAGAATTATTAAATATAATGAAAAGGAAAGGTGAAAGTAAACAAACAGATCTGTTAACCTACTTAAAAAACAATCCTTAACAGCTGTTTACCTGATTTAAATTAGTAAACAAGCAGATCTGTTAACCACCTTTAAAAACAATCTTTAACAGCTGTTTACCTAATTTAAATTAAGCCATTTAAATCACGTGAATAATAAAAAAAAATAATTCGGATCCATTTTCTCATGAGCGCTCCTCATATATAAAATACGCACACACAGACATACAACACAAAACACAAATGTGCAAACAAACGTACAACACATAAGATAATAATAAAGGCCTTGTAGCTTTACCTAGGTGAAATCTCCATTGCAATGTTTAAAAACTCCACAGTCAAAAAAATAAAACTGATCAGAAAAACATTAACCTAGGTTTGTATGAGCTCAAAAAATAAAAATAGAACCTTATGATGTGGAAAAATGCAATAATAAAATAGATATTGAAAAAAGCATCCTGGTTAATCACTGTTGCAGATGTAAGAATGGCCAAGCTGAAGTTCTGGATATCAGCTGTTATGGATTTGAGTCAAATCATCTTCTTTTCGATCTGTAGAAATCGTTTTGGTTAGTCTTTCTGGAATCCAAATCGGCTGCTGTTCTCCCTGTGGAAACACGCAAACAGAGCCCCGACTCCAGACAATCACTGGGTCTGGACCTTTCCATTGTCCTGTTAGAATATCTTTCCAAAGAACTTTAGGCCTATGCACATTTTTTGGATACATATGCCTTTCCGCAGCACTAAGTCCTGATGAATCCAAATTTAAAAAGTTTAGAGTAAAAAGCGTTATTTTAAGTTTATCTTTGGGGGATATATACCCCTTTCCAATTCCCTCTTTTTGTTTTAGTAAGTATGTTTTAATAGTTTGATGAGCTCTTTCAACTATGCCTTGTCCCTGTGGATTGTATGTAATTCCTGTTATATGAGTAATACCAAATGATGAGCAAAATTGTTTAAAAGAGGTAGAGGTATAGCCAGGACCGTTATCGGTTTTTAACTGTTTAGGAACACCCACAGTGGCAAAATTTTGTAAGCAATGAGCTATAACATCTTTAGTTTTTTCTCCAGCATGAAGGGAGCCCATCAAAAATCCGGAAGAAGTATCAATTGTAACATGTAAATATTTTAATTTTCCAAATTCTGGCAAGTGTGTGACGTCCATCTGCCAAATATGGTTAGGTATCAGTCCTCTAGGATTGACTCCAAGATTAACTTGTGGTAAAAAGGTCACACAATTTTGACATTGTTTTATTATATGTCTGGCTTGTTCCTTAGTTATTTTAAAACGCTTTTGTAAAGTATTAGCATTAACATGGAATTTTTTATGAAAATTCGTAGCTTCTTCTAGTGTATGTCATGTGCAGTTTTATCTGCTAAATCATTGCCCAAACTAAGGGCTCCAGGCAATCCTGTATGTGCTCTAATATGTCCTATAAAGAATGGATCTTTTCTGTCCCAGATTAGACTTTGTATAGTGGAAAACAAAGAGAAAACAGTAGAAGAAGGGGAAATCCTACCAGCATCTTCAAGAGATACTATAGCATTAACTACATACTGACTATCAGAAAATAAATTAAATACAGAATCTTTAAACATTAAAAAGGCTTGTAATACTGCATTAAGCTCTACCTTTTGAGCTGATTGTTTGGGTACTAAAAATGTAAAAGTTTGATCAGGGGTAACTACTGCTGCTGTACCATTATTTGACCCATCAGTGAATACATTTGGAGCATTCATGATAGGGGTTTTTCTTGTCATTTTTGGAAAAACTACAGGATGCTTAGACCAAAAAGACAACAAAGGATTAGATGGTAAGTGATTATCAAATGAAACATTAGATTTACACATGATTATTGCCCAAGTATTTAACTCATTAGCTAACTCATCAATTTGATCCATAGTATATGGAGTAATAATTTTATTGGGAGAAATTCCAAGCACTCCCTTCGCTGCTTTTATTCCTTTGAGTATTAATTGTCCTACAGCCTCAGGATACCTAGTAAGAATAGTGTTAGGAGAATTAGATAAATGTATCCACAATAATGGACCTTCTTGCCAAAATACTCCTGTAGGAATATTTTTTGTTGGTAGTACAATAAATAATAAAGGCAAACTTATATCAATTCTATCCAAATGTATATTTTCCATATATGTTTCAATAATTTTCAATGCCTTTCTTGCTTCAGGCGTTAACATGCGGGGTGAGTTTGGATCTGATGGACCTTTTAGGATATCAAATAAAGGTCCCAACTCTCCTGTTGGTATGCCTAGATAAGGCCTTATCCAATTTATGTCTCCCAATAACTTTTGAAAGTCGTTAAGTGACTTGAGTTGATCTACTCGTATTTGAATTTTTGGTGGACGGACCATGGTTGAGGATAATAGAACTCCTAAATAATTAATTGAAAAATTTAATTGTACTTTATCTATTGCTATCTCTAGATTATAATTTTTTAATAAGTTTGTAAGTGTGGCATAACATTCCAGCAATATGTTTTTATCTTTATGTGCCAATAATACATCATCCATATAGTGAAATATTTGTAGTTCAGGATTTTGATTTCTAAGTGGCTGGATTGCTTTATTAACATATATTTGACACATAGTTGGACTGTTAGCCATCCCTTGAGGGAGTACTTTCCATTCATATCTCTGATCAGGACCTTCATGATTTAATGCAGGGATAGTAAATGCAAAACGTGGACTATCCTCGGGATGAATTGGAATTGAAAAAAAACAATCTTTAATATCTATGGCTAAAACATGCCAGGTTTTTGGCAAAGCAGACAATTGAGGAATCCCTGATTGAGCAGGTCCCATAATAACCATTTCATTATTAATGGCTCTTAAATCTTGCAATAATCTCCATTTACCAGATTTCTTTTTAATGACAAAAATGGGAGTATTATGAGGAGATATGGAAGGTTGTATATGTCCTTCCGCTAATTGTTGTTTGACCAGATCATGGGCTACTTGTATCTTTTCTTTAGTCAGGGGCCACTGAGGAACCCACACTGGTCTTTCTGATTTCCAAGTAATTTTTATTGTCTCAGTGGCCCTTTCTGAAAATCCAACCCATGTCTGTCTGTTCCTTGATCTATTTGAATTGGTGCTGCTATACCTTGTCCTCGCTTTCCTAATCTTTTTTCTTTCCTAAAACCTTGTCTAGCCCTAGTAGTGGGCGCATTAGGATTGATGTTATTTGTTAACGTCAAACCTAATTGATCTAGGACATCTCGTCCCCATAAATTTATAGGAAGATGATCCAATACATAGGGCTGTATAGTTCCCTCACATCCTTCAGGATCCTTCCAATCTAATGTCATTGCACTTCTATGGGGATTAGTAGCCACTCCTAGGCCTCGAAGCGTTTGAGTGGCTTGTTGTAATGGCCAATGTTTTGGCCATTCCTTACTAGATATGATGCTAAGGTCTGCACCTGTGTCCAGTAGCCCATTAAAGTCGTGTCCTTGAATATTTAGTTTTAACATTGGGCGAGAATCTAAATTTAAAGACAACATAGCCCAATCTACACCTGTGGAGCCTAATCCCCTGGAACCTCTTTTTACACTATGACTAGGAAATTTATTATGTAGGCTGGGTATTATTAACAACTGTGCTATTCTGTCTCCAGGTGAAATTACTGATATACCTCTTGGAGAACTAGCTATAATTTTTATTTCACCTACATAATCGGGATCAATTACCCCAGGACTTATCATAAGTCCTTTTAATGTAGATGAACTACGTCCCAATAATAAGCCTACTGTCCCTTTGGGAAGAGGTCCTTTTATTCCTGTGTGAATGATTTGAACTCCCATCTCTGGAGTTAGTACTGCTCTGGCAGAGGCGCAGATGTCCAACCCTGCGCTCCCTTGGGTTTGTCTGATGAGGGATTTAATGGACAATGTGTCCTGGGCACTACTCTGATGGTGTTGCTGGGTTCCTCCACTGCCCCGTATATTTGTGGTTGTGGGCCCCGGAGCATTGGGCCCGGCTGTCCGTTTTTTGGCAATGGAGCCTGATGCCTTTCTCCACGATATCGTGGGTAAATACCTGGCCCTTGTCCGTTTTTTGATAAGGGAGTACCCTCTATGGTAGTTTGAGAACGGCATTCATTAGCCCAATGTCTCCCTCTACGGCATCGTGGGCAAATACCCGGTATTCTATTTCTTTGATACCTAGTTTTGTTAAATCCTCCTCCTATGGGGCAACTCCTTTTAAAATGTCCTGTTTGTTCACAATCATAGCATGTTTTTGGCCTGGCATCTAAAGCCTGTTGTACTGCAGCTGCCAAGACTTGCCCTTGTTCATTAATATCTCTACATAATTTAATATATGTGTTTAAATCTTCATGTCTCCATGGTCTAATAACCTCTCTGCAGCAACGATTTGCTTGGTCATAAGCCAGTTGTTTTATTAATGGCATTGCTTGTTCCGTTCCGTATCCCCAAATATTTTGGCAGCCGTTTGAATTAGCCTATCTACAAAGTCAGCGTAAGGTTCATTAGCTCTCTGTATTACCTTAGATAGCTGACCTTGTAAATCTCCATGTCCTTGTAAAGTCTTCCATGCCCTAACTGCGTCTGCAGCAATTTGTGAATATATAGCAGGATCATATTCAATTTGTTGCCGCTGACCCTCATAAGGTCCTTTTCCTAGCAACATTTCTAAATTTCTTTGAGGGTAACCGGCTGCTGCATTTCTCCTAGCTGTCTCTGCACAAAATTCCTCATTGGCAACCTTCCATAACAAATATTGTCCTCCATTTAGCACAGATTTACACATGCTAGCCCAATCTGCTGGCGTCATGTCCAAGTTAGTAATGGACTCGACCATGCTCACCGTGAAGGGAGCTTGGGGACCATAGGTTGTTACAGCCTCCTTTAACTGCTTCACTGTTTTAAAATCTAAAGCACGGTGAATTCGCTGCCCTCCTGCCTGCTCAAGTACAGGGCATGCTAATCTTCGAGGTTCTGTCTCAGGATCCCAATTATCAACTACGGGGTTTGAGGGCCACTCAGCTGTCTCTATCGGTGGAGCTGTTGGTTGAATTACACCCTCTTGTGATAAAAACGGAGTTAGTAACAGCCTTCTGTTGTGGCCTTTTTCCTAACAACCCCTTTTCCTTTAAATTTTCTTCCTCTGTCTGACTAGCTCGAGAGACCTTCTCTTTTGCTTGATCTAAAATGTCTTTCTCCATGTTCTGAACCTCTAACAATTTACTTAACATCTTTTCAGTTTGTTTTAATCTACTATAAAGATAACGCAACCCAATAAGATAACACAAAACAAAACTGAAATTGAATGAAGCAAAAACGGAATAAAAAATCGTTGTATCAATTTTCTCTTCCTCAGGGCCGACAAACTTCAAGCCTTTAGTCAACCATTTTTTCCAGTTTGCCTGAGAAATTTCTAGGGATAGGCAGCTTGAAAGAAAAACAAAATAAATCAAAAGAAGAACACATTGTTTTTTGAAATGGTCATCCATTCTCTCGCCTTCCCTCAGGGGCGAGCAATTTCACTTACCTCCAAGTTTCAGACGTTCCCCGTACGGGCCACCAGATGCCGCAGTCTCTGGCTGGGCACAAATCACGAGTCTCCACACAGCTTGTAGATTCAAACAGCAATTCTTTATTCCCGAACTCACACCGGCCATCTACAAACACGCTCTGGGGGAATCCACGTTCTCTGCCCAAATCCACCCGCATGGGCTTCTGTCTCCCAAAATATACTGTCTGACCCTAAGCACTCAAGAGGAACTCAGCAGCAGGATACGCCCTATTCTAAAGGGGGAACACCCTAATCTCCTATTATGCTAAATTGCCCTATTCTAAAGGGGGAACACCCTAGTCTCCTATTATGCTAAACTGCCCTATTCTAAAGGGGGAACACCCTAATCTCCTATTATGCTAAACTGCCCTATTCTAAAGGGGGAACACCCTAGTCTCCTATTATGCTAAACTGCCCTATTCTAAAGGGGGAACACCCTAAACACGGATCCTGCCCTGGTCCTTGAGCAAGGTCACCTTTCAGAAGTCCTTCCACTAGACAGCATGGGAGTAAGCTGGCAAGGAATTTGTCATACCTACTTGGCTGATGGCTCCCAGCATGGCTGTACATGGTGCAGAGTCAAACCAGTAGTGTAATCATACATGTATATAGGGTAACAATGTCTCTCTCATTCTGTTGTCCTTCCCATCACCACAGTCCCACCCCTTTCCTCACTCTACTTTTCACAATCCAAATTTCTTTCATTCTTTCTTACTTCCATCCCCAATTATGGATCAGCATCTGCATATCGGAGAAAATATTCAGCTTTTGGTTTTTTGAGTTTGGTTTATTTCACTTAGCATGATATTCTCCAGTTCCATCTATTTACCTACAAATGCCATAATTTTATTCTTCTTTCTGGATGAGTTATATTCAAATGTGTATATATACTACATTTTCTTTATCCATTTATCTGCTGAAGGACATCTAGGTTAATTCCATAGTTTAGCTAGTGTGAGTTGAGCTGCTATAAACATTGATGTGGTCATGTCATGCTGATTTTAAGTCCTTTGGGTATAAACCAAGAAGTGGTATAGCTGAATCGAATGGTGGCTCCTTTCCCAGTTTTCTGAGGAATCTCCTTTGCACCAATTTGCAGTCCCACCAGCAACGTTTGAGTGTACCTTTTCTCCTTCCTCTTTGTCGTCAATTATTGTTGCTTATATTCTTCATAATTGCCATTTGACTGGATAGATATGAAATCTTAGATTAGTTTTGATTTGCATTTCTCTATTTATTCGAGATGATGAACATTTTTTCATACATATGTTGATTGACATAATTCTTTAATTTATTTCTTTGTGCTTTGAATTTTTATGTCACTTTGTAAATCCTATGTTGCAATCTCATCACCAATGTGATATTTGGAGATTGGGAGATGATTACATTATGGGTACAGGGCGCTTGTAGGTGGGATTTGTGTGTAATAAAAGGAGACCCAGGGAGCTGCTTTGTCTCTTCTACCATGTAAAGACACGATAAAAAGACACTATCTATAAATAAGAATGCAGCCTTCATCAGACACCAAATCTGCCAGTGCCTTGATCATATACTTCCCAGCCTCCAAAAGTAAGAAGTAAATGTCGGCCATTCAAACTCTTCCCAATTTATGGTAATTCTGTTACAGCAGCCCAATTCATTAAGAAAATTCCCACTTTAGCAATTTAATGTTGGCTATGAGTTCTTTCCTGCTGTGGTTCAGAAGCACTTGCCTTCTCCAATACTCTCTGTATTTAGATAAGAAGCAGAAAGTAATCTGTTTAACAGCTTTAAAAATCTTTGATACCACTGATTTCCCTATAGAAAATAGTAACTCACAGTCATATGTAAAGATTTTTTTAACCCAATAATAAAATTCTAATATCCCCAAGCAGTAGAGGCCCACCATCTTTGCATAGAACAGATTTACCTTCCTAATAAAAAAAAATTCCAGAAAAAAAAAAAAAAAAAACATGTTTGGCCAATTGAAACTACAAAATATTCTTTATTATTTGTATAAGTTCTGTACAAAATTAGGATTCTCTCTTTTCTAAAATTCAGTATGTCAGTAAAAGTTCAAAACCTAAGTCTGGATGCAATGTGAGACATTAGTAGTTTGACCTAGCTGCTCATTAATGAAAATTCTATTACCTACCAGAAATTAGTTTAACATGTTAAAATAAATGCTATATATTTTGAAGTGAAGAAAATCATTGGTAGTTATTGCTTCACTGACTCTTTTCCAGGATACAGAACAAATCCATGATGTTCAGTAATTTGTTTTCTCCAAGTAAAGTCAATTAATGTTCTCCTTGATTTGGCAACAAAGTAAGTAATTTGTAGGATACCTCTGTTCAAGTCTTTTATGTTGGTGACAAATTTAAGTCTATTTTTTAAGTTATAATACTTCACAGTTAAGTCATGTATTTATGATGCAGTTGTAAGATTAATGCACATTTCATATGGGTAGGTTTGAGTTGATTTCCATTTTTTCCTTCTTCTATTTAAAGAAACATTGCTATTCAGAATTGACTGGGCCATTTGTGTCTCATTAGTGTCAGTAAGAGAAACAAAATTATAAGCTAACTTTATCATTTTCTATTTTTAACATTTTTCTCTTTAAACCAGGAATTTCATCTTTCTTCTTATGTCATAGTCTTTTCATATATGCATAATTTGAATGAAGCAGTGCATTTTCTTTAATTTCTATCACTAAAAAAAAACTTTTTATCTAAAATATATGCATTGTATGCCACTTAAAATTACTTAAAGTGCAATAACTCCAAAATATGACATAGATGTAGTGATAAAAATTTATAAAAATTATCAGAGAGAGAAAAACTTATTTTTGTTACTATTTGATGTGAAAATAAAATTAACATGAATAGAAATTTTATAATTTGTATACCTACCAAAAAATATAATTATCATAAATTTCCAGGGCTTACACTTTCCTAGAGAAATCAAGAATTTTTTTTAATAGATAAATTTTGGCTGCAGAAATCTACACATTTTATTTAAAATTATATATGTACTTTTTCCATTTTATTATAATAAGTGTTTCTTAAATTTATAATTATGAAAGTAGTGACATTACAGAAAGATAACTATTTAAAATGTTGTTAGGTTATTTGAGATTTCTCAGAATGAAAATTATCCTACAGCTTTTTAAAAAGTGCTGCAGTCAAATATTTTGTTGTTGCTTTATCAGCTTTTACTTTTACATGTGGCCTTTATTCAATTGCTAATGTACTTTTGGCAAATATGTACAAATGATTTTCTTTAATGGTATGAGTATTGGGATTTTAATATTCTAAAATTAGTTTAAGTATTTCCTTTACAGCCTATTGTTACACTTTCATTTAGAGAAAAATTCTTTCTCATGATCTACAAATATAGCCAATCTTGATAAATCCTACATCCATTATTGAAAGAAATGAATGCAGACATGCTAATTTTTAAATTCAGTGCCTTTAGTTTGATGAAATATGTATTTTGTAAACAAACAGGTAGGGAACAGGTCCTTTTTCGCTTCCATCTTTAGTAGTACAGTGTTGGAAATATTATATTTTAAAAAGACATTTACTGAGTGTACTTGCTTTTAATTATTTTATTTTATTTTATTTTGTTATTTTCATCCCTGGGTATTGAATTCTCTATACCTCCTATATTTTCTTAAAATGATAATGCTTTGCAGCTAATTTTCAAATTAAGATAAAATATTAATATAAGAGTCATTATTGTTACTTATTTAAGACAAAGTCTTGATGTACATTAGGCAGTTGCATTATAATTGAAATTATACGTAGTTTGGAGTTACAATACTTTGGTCTAATTCTTGACTGCTCCCCTACCAATTCTTGTGATTGTAAACAATATTTAAATTAATTAAGGAAAATTAATTAACCTTTATGTCAGGTAAACATGTGTTAAAATTCTACTTTTTTTCCACTCATGAGTAATGATAACTTTGGGGATTTTTATAAACTACTTAGTTTCACTTTCTCATTTCTAAATGAAAGACAATAATCTCCACATCATTGTGAAAATGAATTAAATATATATAAATGAACTATTAAACACTGAAAACACAGTGAGCTCTTGACAGATGTCTCTTTCACCATTAATCTGTGCTTTTGTCCCTTTTTGTACCTCTGTAAAACATACATCATGAAATCTTTGCAGTTTGGATGCTAAAGTTAATTTCTGTGAAATTGCTAGAATCAGAATATATTTTTATAGGATTTGATATTTTTTCTTTTGTTTTAAAGGATGTTTTTCAGAAAACAAATTTCTAATAAGATTGAAAAATAATTCACACATTATTATAGTAGTTGTTTAAATGCTTATGTACCAAGCAGCGTATTAAGAGACAAAAGAGATAACTTCAGCTATGGTTCATGGATCTTTGGATGACAGACATGTGAAGGGCAAATGACTAATGAAAAATAAAACTAAAAAATTTGCAATAGAATTATGGTGAGCTACAAATTTAAAAAATATAATTAGATACTAAACAATGATGCAAAGAATGATGAAAGTTACATTCCATGCACAAGGAAGGATATATGAAGAAAACATGAGGTGAGAAAAAGTCTAGAGTCTGATATGTTAAGGCACAGAAAGATACCAGTCTTCCTGTGATTTAAGTAGTCCAAATAAGTTGGAAGACATACAATAAGAATTAGAACTAGGAAGTTCAAGTTATTTCTGTGTGTCAAGGAAAAATTTCTAGATTTTACTTTATGTGCAATGGGATACTTCTGAAAGATTTCAAGTGAATAAATGTGGTGATCTGATTTATATTTTAGTTTTATCTTGCTGATATAATATGAATGAAAGAAGAGCAATGGAGAGGAGAAGAAGAAGGAGGAGGAGGAGGAGAATTATTATTATTATTATTATTATTATTATTATTATTATTGGAAGAAGAAGAAGAAGAGGAAGAGGAGGAGGAGGAGGAAGAGGAGGAGGAGGAGGAGGAGGAGGAGGAGGAGGAGGAGGAGGAGGAGGGAGAAGAAACATTTAGAATGCCATCTTCCTCATATAGCAAAGATGAGTAGTGCCCTACATCAACAAGTTTTCAGTGAGGTTGGAAGGAATTGAATTTGTGGTTTACTAAAGGAGAATAAAGAAAAATGAATTGATGATGATTTCTAGATTCCCTCATGGAAAGCCTGCATGGTGATTATATTTACTTCATTAATAAAAGTGTTCTCACCTGGGGGTAGAGTTGAGGATATATTTGGACAGCAAGAAGTAGACATATTAAATCTAATTCCAGACATATTTAAAAATTATTTTTTTAAATAAAAATTTTATAGTGACTAACAAAATTATGGATTATTCCTTTACTACATGATGGATTTCTCACATTTATTGATATTAGAAGAAATTAGGTCACTTGGACATGCCTTTTGGATGTATATATTTTGTCACTGGTGAATTGAGCTCTCTCTGTTACCTTGCTGTCATGAATTGAACAGGTATCGTCCATCATGCCCTTCTGTCTCACCTTTGGACCAGAGATATGGAAATGGCCAACCATAGGTTGAACCTCTAAAACTGTGAGTCAGAGTAAATTTTTCCTCTGATGAATTGTTCTTTTTGGGTCTTTTTTGTCACAACAATAAAAAGCTGACTAAAACGCTTACCAAAAATAAGTAACATGTAATGTGGTGGGTTTGAAAATTACCTTGATTGTGGCAACCGGTTCAAAAATTAATCATATTTTAACCATCAGTTTATACACCTTGAATATAAATAATTTGTATTTGTCAACTATACCTCAATAATTCTAAGAAAATCAGCTACATAAATATAAACTATGAATGCCAATAAAGAACATTTTAACTTTTAACAGCAAAAAAACCCCCCAAAAAACAGTAGCATACAGATACTCATATTTTTGATAATGGTACTATGTGAACCAGAAAGTTAAATAAATTTATTTACACAAAAGCTTTACAAATATAGAGAGTGTAATGTTTATAAATTATATAATTTTTACATTTAATAGTGGTACATTTCACTAAATGTAATTTGACTTGGGAAATGTGGAAAGTATCTTTATCATGCCTATGGCAAATCTCTTATATTATGTCTGAATAAGCAATTTGTTTCCTCTTATAAATCATTCAAATATATTATAATTATATTTATTTTATTCATAATTATTTTGACTTTATGTAATATTCCTTAGAATTCTTTCCTCAAATATATTAATGATTTTTCATTTTTTCATTAGTTTCTTTTTGTAAAATACATGAAACAATATTTCTAATCTTGAAATCTTAGACTACTATTAATGGGGAAGTCAACTGAATTAAACTGACTAATAATGAGAAAGACAGGTCATAGTCTGCAAAGTACACAGGGAAAAAATCTTACATTTTAATGGCACAGATAAGATTTAAAAGCTTATCTGTGTTTTTTTTTAAGACATATATTAAAGAATGACCATCTCCTTGAGAGATAAGAATAAGGTTGGTTATCACCCCTTGGTAATTGCAACTATTGCTCTTTTCTTTAAAGACTCATTTGCAACTAATTCCAAGCATTTGTCTCCTAATTTATAGTTGTCAAAGAACAGGAAAGATACATTGTTTTCTGTAATGACAGAAACAATAAAGTAACTTTTAGATCTTTAATCTAT
Source organism: Callospermophilus lateralis (assembly GCF_048772815.1). Classification (NCBI taxonomy): domain Eukaryota; kingdom Metazoa; phylum Chordata; class Mammalia; order Rodentia; family Sciuridae; genus Callospermophilus; species Callospermophilus lateralis. The sequence goes on from NC_135314.1 coordinate 100,475,410, forward strand.
TTAGACCTTTAAGCTGTAAGTACCACAAGAAGAGGAAGTTTGCCAACACTTATGGATAACCTACTTTACTAAAGACACTATATTTGAAACTTTCATAATCTTTCCAATAAACCAGCAAAGTGCACTTTTCAGTACAGATGTTAAGAAAGTGATCTAGCCAGGCACAGCCTTACACACCTATAATCTCAGGGACTCAGGAGTCTGAAGCAGGAGGATCACAAATTCAAGGCCAACCTCAGTAACTCAGTAAAGCCTCAGGCAACTAGGTGAGACTTTGTCTCAAAAAAAAAAAAAAAAAAAAAAAAAAAAAAATTAAAAAAAAAAGAAAGAAAGAAAAAGAGCTGGGTTCTTTTCTCAGTGGTAAAATGCCCCTGGGTTCAATTAAAAAAAAAATCTAGAATGAGAATTAGATATTTTCTTAATATCATGGAAACATGATTTCAAAGCTCTAATTCCCCCAAGTATTGCACTACCTACCAATGATTTTATGAAAATTTGTTCAAATAAATTTCAAACCCTTAGAAATTAATACACATTTATTATATTGAATTTTAACATTTATTAAATCATTCCTAGTATGGTCCTCTGTAGCAGGTGTTTTTTCTTTAACAACATTTGGAGTCCTGTGACTAGAGAGTGGAATCCTAAGAATCCAAGACAGGAATTCTAAACAATGATACCATTTTTAATTACATAGATTATTGCCAGTTTTTGAAAAGAGAGAATGATGACAACTAGATATTGTTCTTAATTAAGGTTAATGAATAAAACAACCAATATCTTCAGCATTCAAATCAAAAAAGGTTATGTGTTCAACAAGGTGAAAGAATAGAAAGTCATAGCTCTTGTCCCTCACAGAAAGTTTGAACAATAATACACTGATTAAAATATCTTTATGAAAAGCCAAGAATCCAACTATGAAGCTTCAGTATCCTACAGAAGCCAAAATCTGAGTATGGTCCTATTAAAACGTGTTGGAAGAACAATTTCACAGTACCCACATCAGTCCCTCTACCATGTCTGTACAATCAAACACTAAGAGATAGATATAGAATGCACCTTTCCCTTTCAGAGATAATGAGAGATTCAAACATCTACCCAATATTCCATTCAAACTCTTCAAAGCCGTGTCTTCAGAACTAATTTCTATTTCCCACACTTCTCACTGAAGAAACTAGAATAGACCGGAAGTCTTAGAGATGCTGAGAACAGCAGAAAGACGAATTTGGCTTAGAATGGTCACCATTGCTTTGTACAACTGGGGGAAGGTGCACAGTATGAGAGCTTCTCCCTAGGAGAAAAGGGATGTGTTGAGGATGTACCCAAACATCCTTGCTTTTCATCTTGTTTTTTTGTTTTCCCTGAATGAATGATTAATGTCATGTCTCACTGTTTATTAAGAACTTGAAAAAAGTGGGTGGGAGATTAAGCACATATCTGGAAAACTGGCTTTTCAGAGAGTTCCCAAGGGAATGAGATCTATCTTTTATTATTGGAGCATTAATTGGAACTGCATTAAGAACAAGGAAATGTAGGGCTCTTGCAAGCAAGAGGATACAGCTATAGAGCCTACTCTCAATGTAGTGAGGAAATCACAAACTCTTAATAAATAGAAGGCAGGAAATTCCTTTAATTAGTACTTTACATGTACACATATAAAGAAAACTCAGGTGAGGAAAAGGTTTGAGAGGTCTCAGATTCTCCAGTCAGGTTAATCCATGATGGTCTTTTTTTCTATAAAGTTAGTCCATAAACACTCTAAGAAGGTGCATATTTTGTACAAATGCACCAATATCAATGCAAATTTTTAATAAAGACATAGAAAAAGACAAACATGAGTCAAGCAAAGGCACAATATAAATCTTCAGGAAGTGTCCCAGGAAAATATGTATAATTCCCATGAGAGATAATTCAAAATAATTTCCATAGATGTTCAATTAGCTCAGAAAAAGAGCGTTTATATAAAGAGAAAATGTAATTAGTAAGCAAACAAACTTTGGAATTCATGAACACTCTAATTAACTGGAAAAAAATCACTTAAAGGAATACAACAACAGATGTGATCAAATAATTGGAGGAATCAGTTAATCCAATATAGATCATTTAAAATTAAAGAAACAAAACAAAAAATTAAAATGAATGAAGAAAACTTAAGAGATATATAATATCAATCCAATCAACATATCCATTATGTAAATCATAAAAAGAGAATGGGGCATAAAGCTTTATAAAGAAAGAGTGACTGAAAATTTCCTAAATTTGGAGAGAAACATAGATATAAAAATTTGAGAACCCTAAAAGACCCCAAATAGGATAAATTAAAACAGGTCCCTAGTTTGAAATAATTACAATCAAAGTCAAAGATGATGATTTTTAAAACCAAAGAAAAGGGACTCATAACATGTGAAGGAATGTTTACAAGACCATAAGCAAATTTCCTAGAAGATACCTTAAAGACCAGAGTGGGATAAAATAATATACAAAACAAAATATATCTAACAAAATACAATAGTTTTCAATTTCGTTTCAAAACTGAAGAAGAGAAAACCACTTTTCCAGTTTAGCTAACAGTGGAGGAATCCCACTTGACCTGCATTATAAGAGATACTAAAGGGATTCTTCATGTTGAAATGAAAAGATAATAAACCACGAAATGAAAACATTTGAAAGTATAAAAGCCACTGATAAAAATAGCTAAATTGGCTAGTAGAAAATATAATGTTGACAAAAAACTTTGAATTATGTTATAGAAATTAGAAAATGAAAGAACAAAAATAAATTACTCTAAAAATGTGTTAATTGTTTCAATATAAACATGATGCAATTTATAAAAAAAATTAAAAATGCCTTATAACTTCACTATGAAATTTTACCAAACATTTAAAGAAGTAAGACCAGTGCTCTCTATGCTTCCAAAAGTGTGAATAACAGGAATAGTTTTAACTCATTTTACTATACTAGCATTACCTTCATACCAAAAGCAGAAAAGGACACTATAGGAAAAGAAAATTACAAGCCAATATCCTTAATTTACATAGATGCCAAAATATTCAAACAGATACTACATTAACAGAACTATTTATCATGCGCAAGTGGGATTTAAACCAAGGATGAAAGAATGGGTCAGCTTATGCAAATTTGTAAATGCACATTAACGGAATGAAGGACAAAAGCTACATGATCACCTGAGAAGATGCAAAAAAGAGAATTGGATAGAAATCAATACCATTTTAGCTATTATGGAAAATAGAATGGAAGGTGCTCAAAAAAATAAGATTAGAACTGTCATCTGATCCAGCAATCTCACTGGAAACAAAGGAAACAAATTCAGCATATTGGTGTAGGATGAGGGGAGACTTGGGGCACCTGCTGGCCGGTGGCCAGGGCTGGGGCCTAGACGGGCTGATCTGCTGAGCTGACCAGCGGCCCAGCCAGCCTGAGGCCGCCCAGGAGCCAGGTGCAGCACCTCTGATGTGTGCCAGCCCTTGGTGCAGCGCCTGCTTCTGAGGTGATCCTTGCTGTATACAGGCTGGTTTCCTTTGGCCTGAGCTCATAACTCCCTGCTTGGAGGTGGGTGTGGTGATCACAGCAGTCTGACAAGAAACAGCCTCAGAGAGAAGACACTTGCCTGAGAATGCACAGCAGCCCAGCTCTGACTACCTCAAAGCCAGCTCTTGCCACACCCAAAAGGCTGGAGCAGGTGCTGAGATAGCCTCAGAAAGGGAAGGGGAGCAGAGAGCGACCCTACTAGTGGCCCAGGAATGACGGCCCACCCAGATGGAGTTCCTGCTCCTCAACTCCACTTTGCCTAATCCCACAGAGGACAAGGGCTGGTTTGTCTGGTCTCTGCCCCTGCCTCCAAGAATACTGAAGCCACACCCATATTTAACATCACCACTGATTTATCATTCCTCCTTCAGGAGGGTCCACACTGCAGGAGCTACCTCCTGGGTCTCTTTGGTGCCAAACACAGCGCCTGACACTGCTCCATCCCATCACAATCTCAAGCCACCTCCCAAGGTGCTGCTTCATGAGACTCTGTGAGGCTGGGGACTGGTGCAGGGTTGCCCAGCTCCTAATAAGTGCCCTGTGGAAACTTTGGTTTAGGATCTGCCGCCTGGTCTGACCGCAGCTCCCCAGGGGCCAGGAGCACTGCTTCTTCCCTCTGTAAAGCCCACAGCTGGCATGGGCCTGGCACTCAGTGGGGTTCATAGTAAAAGTTACTGAAAGAAAGAAGGAGGAAAGGAGGAAGGCCCCTCGCCTCCATCCACCCACATGGCAGAACGACCCAGGAGCCTCTGGGCCTTTGGACCATCTGGGGGTCCTACTGACCCCCAGGGAGCCTGCAGTAAGCTCAGCCTTCCGCAAGGCAGCCAGCCCCTCTGGTCCCCCTTCTCTCATCTGCCAAAGCTGCCTGGCCTCCTTGATGGGATAGGTATGAGGAAGGGAACGATTTGTAGCTATGTGTAATATGCAAATGTCACAAATTATTATAAAAAATGAAGTTGGATGTCGAGACCATAATGTAGAAGTGCTTCTTCGAGCACAAGGATCGTGCAGTGCCAGACTTATTATTAACTGTGAAAAAGGCCCCAATAATTAGCAGTCCCCAACCAGGCTCCCCCAACCCAACCCTTGTTTGTCCTACCAGCCACAACTGTTGTTGCCTTTGGCTGAGTAGGTGTTGTCACAGAAGTGATAAGGACTGAGAGCTTCCAGTGAGTGCCCGTGGAAGTTCAGTCATTTGCAGACATGCCTGGTTGTGCCCAAGGAAGGCGCCACCGGCCTCTCCAGGTCTACATGCCCACAGTGAGCACTTGGCTAGAGGCCCCTCTGTGCCTCACATCATTCTAAACCACCAGCTCAGTTAAACTCCAGTGACCCTGAGGGAGGCAGAGGGGGAGACTGAGGCACTGACCTTAGAGCGAGGGCTCAATCATCCTGAAAATTATTGGGCCAGGCACTGGGATGCAGGCAAACTGGCAGCCCCTTGGCATGTGTAGCCCAGTGCCGGGAACAGATTACTTGACATGAAGCAGGGGAGCAGCCATCAGCATTGCGTCAAAAGAGGGAGACCTGAGCAGGGTGACAGGGTGAGGACGGTGTTAGTGCTGTTATTTTGCTAACAAGCTGGTTATTTAAAGAACAAAGTCAGGATATCAGATGGGGAGTCTGGGTGCCAGGGCTATGGGGTCCAGGGGAAGGGGGGAAGAGGGGAAGGGGAGGAGGGGAAGGAGAAGGGGAAGGAGAAAAGGGTGGGGGGGGGGATGTGGCAAGACCTAGGAGCTGGCTGTATCCGAGCAGGGTATCTATATGTTGATTTATTTCCCCCCCTCTACTTATTAACAATAGTAACAGCCCCATAAAAGTGTGAATAATGATTCACTCTGTGGAAAGAGAGGACTTGAGGTGCAGGAGGAGCGTGGGGCTCAGCAGGGCCAGCTGTGTTGCTCTGGACCTGGGTGCTGGGCCTGGGAGGCTTTGCTTTGTGATAACTTGTTGCACTCAACATTTTTATTTCGAGCACTTTCCTCTCTGCATTATCACCATAGTGAAAAGACTAAAAAAAATTTCAACTATTAAAAAAAAAAATCAGCCTATTGAAGACATATCTGGGCTCTCTTGTTCATGGCATTGTTATTCAAAATAGCCAAGATATAGAATCAATTAAGTGTCTGTCAACAGATAAATGGATAATGAGTATAGAGTAAATATACATAATATAGTGTGTGACATGTAATGGAATATTCAGCTTTATTTTTAATAAAAGACAACTTTTTCTGTGAAAATATGGATGAACCTGGAGGACTTTATCAAACCTTAAGTAATACAGACACAGAAAGAAAAATACTAGATGATTTCACTTGTATATGAAATTTGAAAAATTTGAGCTCATAGATGTTTTGAGTAGAATAGTTTTCAGGTTCTTATGTGTGTGGTGGGTATACTAGGGAAATGGTAAAAGGATACAAATTTTCAGTTACACACAAGGAATAAATTCAAAAGATCTAGTATACTATATGATGATTAGAGTAAATGGTGAGGTGTTGTATTATAGAAAATTTCTAACAATAGATTTTAAATGTTCTTAATAAAAAATAAAAATGAGATAATTCATATGTTAATTACCTTGGTTTAACCATTCCAAATGTGTACACATTTCAAAACAATGTTTTTCATAATAGATGTATACAAATTTTGTCAGTTTAAAACAAATTCTCAACACTAAAATTAAAAGTGCAATATGAGAAAAATATAACATGTATGGAAGGCCATAAAAGTGTTAAATTTCCATGTGTGATTGAAGTTCAGTTGTTGTCATCTTAAAATAGATTGTTGTAACTAAAACATTTTAAAGTAAGCTCCATGGTAACAACAAAAAATAATTTCTATAGAATATACACAAAAGAAAATTAAAAGGGATCTAGGCATGTCAATACAAAAAAATTCAATGAACATAAAAGAAAACATCAAGAAAGAAAAATAGATAAAAAGTAAAAATAAAACATTTAAATTAAAGAATTAATATTTAATTATAATAGTTAATTGCTTAATTATTAAAATTTGTTATATAGTTAATTATTTAATGATTAATTTAAATAGAAATGTATTAAACTCTCATGATGAAGGTGTAACGGTGATGGTAAAATGCAGGATTTGCATGAATGAAACCCTGGTTTTAATCTTCTGCACCACAAAAATAAGCAAATGAATAAATTTTTAAAAAAGTGAATTAACTAAATTCCTCAGTAAAATTCTGCCCCTTTTATTGAATATATTAAAAAATATAAAGATCTAACTGTATGCTATTTATGAAAATGACCAAATTACATTATGTGTATGCACAAATGATCACATTGAATCCAACTATTATGTATGATCATAATATATCAGTAAAATACACAAAAACAAAAAGAAAAAAAAAACTCACTTTAGACTTAAGGGTTGAGTGTGAAAAAATAGAAACCAATGTCACATATATATGGTAATCAACAGAGTAAGAGTGGCTATTTTTACATCATATAAAATGGAATTTAAGTTAGAAGCAGTGATAAGAGACTGTTATAGTTAAAGCTTCGTCCTGGGGTTTCATAAACTGACTTCCAGACCACTCACATATAATCGAATCAAGCCTTTATTGAAGCACACCTGTGGCGGCTGACCATAACATAAGGCTGTTCCCTTGATCAGCCCCAAACAATTGCAAGGGCGCTCCTTATAAGCTTAAAAACCGCAAAAGGGATGTTAGGGAGTCTAGCCAATGAAAGCAAGCCAGGTTACAGAAGCGGGAGAGTGCAGGGAAGCCTAACCAATCATAGTTAGCCCAATCACCCCAGTTACAGGAATCAGAGCCCTATTACCCTAGTTACAGAAACAATGCCCCATTAGACAGTTCAGTGTTCTTGAAGGTTTCATAGTGAAAGGAAAAGAATGTCTTGCCCAGTCATGACCCTTCTCCTTGGCATGGTTGTTTTACAGTATGAAGTCATAAAACAAAATGGAGTCACATTTGCTTCTACTATCACAAGACAAAAAGAGGCATTATGTAATAATAAAAGGTCAATTCACAAGAAAGATGCGATAACTAAACATATATATGTATGTATGTATGCATGTGTGTATGGGTGTATATATATATTTTTTTCACCAAATATCAGAGCTGTAAACATAAGAAGCAAATATTCACAAAACTCAAGTTAGAAATAGGAACACAGAAATAATAGACTTCAATACATTACTTTCACTTATGTATAGAACACATAGATAGAATTTCAATTACGAAAACAGGGAGCATGAAAAACACTTTAGACCATGTGGACCTGACACATTTATAGAACATTTTACTACCATTTAATATCAGAATACACATTCTTCTCAAGTGCTCATAGTGCATTCTTCAAGGTAGATAACAGGTTACATCACATAACAAGACAGCAAACTTAAAAATCTTGAAACCATACCAAACATCTTTTCAACTACTATAATAGAGGTTCCCTTGAAACTTTGACCATATCCCTTGTGGCTTTGAAACTTACATTTTTTTTTTTCCTTTTTCCCAAACTTCTTCTCCCTGACCTTCTCCTCCCTGATCTTCTTTTCCCCAACCTTTTCCCTGATCTTGTTCTCTTTTATCTTTTCCCTAACCTCCTCCTCTCTGATCTTTTTTTTCTTCATCTTCTCCTTCCTGATATAACCTCCATAATCTCATTTTCTCCGAATCACCTCTTTAAAGAAAACCCTGTTCCTGATGATGGGCAGAATCACAGCCTTTGGGACAGGAGTCTCCTTTGCTATCAAAGTAATAAACCTTTTTCCTTTTTCTCAAAACTGTGTCCTTGTTACTGGATTGGCATTGGGGGACAAGGACAGAGCTTTCAGCAATACAACCATGGAATAAAACTCAGTATCAGTCAGTAAGAGGAAGAAAACTATAAGATTAACAAGCAGTTGGAAATTAAACAACACATTTAAGTAATCAGTGGGTCATAGAAGATATCAAAAGATAATCTAAAAATATCTTGAAGAAAATTAAAATGTGACATGCAAACATTTGGATATAAAGACAATTTAGTACTAAGACGTACATAAAGATTTGACAAGAAAAACAACCATGAAACCTAACAGTGCACTTCAAGGTACTAAGAAAAGAATAAACTAACACAAAGCTAAAGGAGGAAAAAAATAATAAAGATTCAAATAGAAATAAAACAGTAGGAAAAATAGAAAAATCAAGTTTACTTTTAGTTTCCTAAGAGTTTTTTGAAAAGTTGAACAAAATTGAGAAGTCTTTAGCTAGATTAAAGAGAAAAACAATTAAAATAAATAAAAATCACAATCAAAGGAATATCTTACAATTAATACTGCAGAAATGGAAAGGTTTATAAGTAACTGCTATGAGCAATTACATGCTAATAAATTGGGTACCTTAGAAGAAATGCATAAATGCTTGACACAAATTACCAAAACTGGATTAAGAAGAAAATTTAAAGAGACCTACAACTGTTAATGTGGTTGCATCAGAATCAAACTTTCTGCATGACCAAATAGTTTCACTACTGACTTAGGACATACATTTAAGACGAATTAATGTCAATTCTTCCCAAATGCTTTCAAAATATTGTAAAAGAGGTGGGTAATACTTCTAAACTTACTTAAGAATACCATGCTTATTTTGACACAAAAGCCAGAAAAAGATACCTCAAGAAAGGAAAATTATAGGCCAATATCCCTAATGAGCATGGATGCAAAAAAAAAAAAAAAAAATACCGAAAGCTTGGTCTGAATACTAAAGACACAGTTTTGAGAAAAAGGAAAAATAAATTTTATAGCTTTGCTAGCAAAAGGAGAAGCACAGGAGATTCCTGTCCCAGAGACTGTGATTCTCTTCATCAAGGGGCACAGGGGGCTTTTAAAGAGGGGATTCAAAAGCTACATTCCATGGGTTCTGTGTGGAGTTGTAATTCACTTGTTATTTTGGGAAGTAGTCATTTCTGAGATTTGGTGGCATCTCCAAAGTCTGAATTATTTTGTTCCTGTAGTGGATGTGTTCTTAAGGACAGATTACTCTGCATTGGATGGGGAAAAAAAAGGTAAATCTTGTTTCCCCTGAGATTAGGAAGGGGAGAGGATTACAGGTGAAGCAGGGCAAGAGGAAGAGAAACATGTCTTTTTAAAAATAATTTGCACTGGCAGAGCAGTAAGGGCCATATTCAAAGCACAAAGTGGGCCCCTGTTACAAATTGAATTTGGTATCAAATTAAAAGCATCATTCGATATGAACAGACTTGTTTTTTGAAATGTAAGCATAGCTGAACATATGAAAATCCATCAAATGACACAGCACATTTACAGAACTAAGGAGAAGAATCATAAGATTTTGTCAAAAGACAAATTTTCTGGGTATTTGAAAAAAATCTGTGGATATTTATTCCCTCTCCAATAATTAAAGTTAGGATTCTAGATGTATACATGCAGTCTCATATATAGTGCTGCATTGTTCAAATTAGCCAAGATATGGAAGTAACCCAAATGCCCATTCACTAATGTGTGGGTAAAGAAAACATGGTCTGTAAACACAGTTGAATAGAATTCACTCTCCAAAAAGCAGGAAATCCTCTCACATGAACTGACATGGATAAAGTTTGATAATGTTATTTCAAGTAATTACAGTCATAGAAAAACAAATAGTGCATGTTTCCATTAGTATGAGATAGCTAAAGAAGTAAAAGTCATGTAAGCAGGTGGTAGAATATTAGTTGCCATATCCTGTGTTTCTTTGCAAGTCATTATTTACTGTGTTAACACCTGAAGTTACTCATCCTATGATGGAATGTTATTCCATTGATTCTGCTAACTTTTTATTTACATTTAATCAGTTTCGTAATTTTTACCTTTGGTTTAAAAATGGAATTGTAACAGTAGTACACATTTCATGCTTTGAATACAGCTCTTGCAGTTCTGACATTGCAACTTATTTTTAAAACTAATGTGTTTTTTTTTCCCTTCCTCTTTCCCTCCCCCTTGGTAATCTTGAGGAAATAGGATTATCTTTCTTCCCCATCCTAGGCAGAATTATCTGTTCTTGAGCACACACCCACCACAGTAATCAAGTAATTCAGATTGTCTTCAGGAATGGCACCAGAAGAATCTAAGAAATGACTATTCACTTGTTAAAGTGAATTACAACTCCTACCAGAGAACACATGGATTGTAGCCTTTGAATCATCTCTTTAAACACCCCATTCCCCTAGATGGACAGAATCACAGCCTCTGGGACAGAAGTCTCCTGTGGTTCTCCTTTGCTATCATAATTATAACACTTCTTTTTCCTTTTTCCCAAATCCATGTCCTCATTATTGGACTGGCATCAGGGACATGGACCTAATTTTTGGTAATAAAGTCTGGTTAAATCTAATACTCCAGTTACACAGTACTTGTACCTGTGTAGCTAAGTGCAAAATCACTTTGTTAATTTATTAGTAAGACAGTATGGTAAACTGAATTGGTCTCTCATTTGTTTAAAACTGTTCAACAGATTTCACTGAGATGCAAAAAAAGATGGCATTAAAGGGAGGAGGAGGAGGAGAAGGAAGAGGAGGAGGAGAACAAATGAGATCAGAGATACAGTGAAGTTCAATTGTCAAAATGTTGTGGATTAGTGAAATAACTTTTATTCAAACACTATGGTCTCTGCTGATTTTAAAACCCCTAAGATAGTGTTCCTTCTTTGAAGAGATTGTACCTCTCCTTGCACTGCTCTTTTGAAAGGCATGATTCAGTCACCTCTCCAATTCTACATTCAAACACTGTGGTTTTGTTAATATTAACCTCATTTACATTTGTAGGTGAACTTCATTCATCTTCATCTCCAAGTTCACTCAGTGGCCCAATCCCTCTCTGATTTTTCCAAAACTCATATCATGATTTAATATTCTATTGCAAGAAGCTTATAAAATGAAAAGCAATGATCCTTATCTCCTAATATTCTTTTCTTGACATGATTCCTTCCCCTTGATTATGGGGTGAACCTAGTTGCTTGTATGTAATAAAAAGAAAGTAGCTAAAGTTATGGGACCTTGCTTCTGAACTTAATTTGTAAAGACTACATTTTGTCTTGCTCATTCTCTATTTCTTTCTGTCTCTCTTCATAGCCTTCATATCATAGAAAGAAAAGTTGTGTGAGTAGTGCTGAAGACTGGCCCACGTAACAAAAAACTCTTTTAATTAACAGATATTTTGGATTCAAAGCCTCCCAACAACCCCATGAACAAATTTAGAAGTGAATTATTTGTCAGTCAAACCTTCAGGTGCCCACCGCTACTATGAACACCTTGACTATAGCCTGTGATTGACCCTGAAAAGCCACATCCATATCCCTGACCCACAGAATCTATAAGATAGTACCTATTTGTTGTTTTAAGTCATTAAATTTGGGGGTGATCATTTATGCAACAATAAATACACCTTTTACTATTATTATTGCTTTACAGTATATTTTTTTTTCTAATTTATGAAAGCAAATGTTTTAGTCAGGTTTTTTTTTTTTTTCCTCTGTGACTGAAAGACCCAAACAGAACAATTGTAGATGAGGAAAAGTTTATTTGTGGGTTCAGAGTTTCAGAGGTCTCAGTCCAGGGACAGCCAGCTCCATTCCTCAGGGCTCGATATAAGGCTGAACATCATGGTGGAAGAGTGTGGTAGACTGGTATTTTCCCATCACTGCTATGATCAGGAAGTGGAGAGAGATACTCCCTTTGCCACGTACAAAATATATACCCTAAAGGCATGTCCCCACTGCCCACCTACACCCTACCCATGTTCAGTTATCTCTCAATTCCTTCAGGGGATTAATTCACTGATAAGACTCTCTCAACCCAATCATTTCTCTTCTGAACCTTGGTGCATTGTCTCACATGTGAACTTTAGAGGGCCATCACACATCCAAACCATAATAGCAAGAGACCCTTTTTTGATATTCTGGTTTGATTTCAGATGTATTCTCCTACTATGCATGGTTCATAGTAAGTACAAAGTACATACCAAGTATTTGTTGAACAGATGTGTTAACCATTATTCCTCAAATATGTGGATGATGATTTCCAGGTAACTTTTTAATATTTCTATCTTTGTGACATTTTGAATCTTTCATATTTTTGAGAGTTTACTGAAACTCAACATATTACATTTCTACAAACATGATAAAAAATATGCTAAGATGTTAATAATTTTTAATTTAAGATAGAAATATAGATGATTTTTAATTCCTTTTACATTTTTTCAATTTCATGTTTAAATTTCAAAATAATTACCAAAACTTATGTGATGATATTAACATTAAAATATACATTATAGTCCCAAGTGACAAGTCTTAACCTAATTCTGTGACATTCTATATAACTAATATTAAATAGTCATTTTAAATCGACTATTAAATCTTCCTCACCTTTAAAATAATGGAATTTGACTAGATGTTCTTGGTTCTCCTGTAACTGCTGATTAGAATCTTACTTGAAATACTGTATGTAAATGAAAATGTAAATAAATGCTGATTCTTTTGAAAAATGAAAATGCTCATTAGTAACTGAGATTGACTTCAGATAATTGCACTGACTTAATGGGGATTTACTCAATAACTATTGTATTATAATTTTGAGGAATCACAACAAAGTATTAGTGTTACAGTTTCAATGGTCAGGAGTTCCAACATTTGGTCAGAGAATGGGTGACTGAGGAATAAAATGAATGCATTTCTATCATTATTAATTTTGCCAAACCAATATAAAATGTGTAAAACAATTCTGTACCAAAAATTATGCTTATAACACTAAAAAGCTCAAATAATACTTGATCAGAAAAGAATGATATTTTCCCATCACTGCTTATTACTTTCCAATAATGAGCTATCAGGTAAAAATGAGGGAAGATGCAAAATATAACTTTGAATTAATTCCCAGTATATGCCACAGACATAGTTTGGTGAATCTTTCCTTTTCTTTTTTAGCTTATTTTCTTTCTAAATCTTTAATATTCCAAAGAGAGAAAATGCGTGGGATTATATCTTTGTGTTTGTCTGCTATTGCTTCAAACATAACTACATAAAGCAACACACACAATCTTACAGTATTGTGGGTCAAGAATCTGAGCATGCCCTAGCAGGGTCTCTGCTCAGAGACTCGCAAGGTTCTAATCAACATGAAAACAGTACTGTTTTCTCATCTGGAAGCTTAAACAGTGAAGAATTCCCTTCCAAATTCATTCTGACTGTGAACAGAATGTATTTCCTTGTAGCTGTTTGATTGAGGGCCACAGCTTCTCACAGGCTGTCAGCTGAGATTTGCCCTCAGATCTTCAGGCTGCCTGCAGTTCCCTGAAACATGACCCTCTTCCTAGGAACTTCACAACAGGGTTGTTCAATTCTTTAAGAACAGCAGGAAAATTTCTCCAGTCTGCTAAGATATAGTATTATGTAATGTAAAGTAACCATGTTAGTGATATTCTGTCATTTTTGTTATTCTATTGGTTAAAAGCAAGTCACAGATTCTATGTGCACTCAATGGGAAGGGATTACATAGGCTGAGATTCATGTGGAGGTGGGATGGTCACTGCAGCATTATGTCCACCATCATCCTCCAACATGATAGCTACCATAGATTTGATTTGGAAAATACAGAACAGTAAAAAGAGATGAAGAACTTACAGATGAGCAAATCTAAATGCTCGTATTTAAAAAAAAAAAAATAGAAAACAGGCTCAGGAAAATAAATAATATGCCTGAAATCTCATGTATTGGGTAGCAGAGTTGATCCAAAATCTCAACTGTCTTGACCTCCTGACCTCCCTTTGGAGGAAGGCAGTTGATTAATGTCAGTGAATTAATGAGTTTTCTCTGGTAGTTTCTTGCACATTTTTAAATATGTTTCAGTGGGAAATCAGACTTGTATGTGTCCTATTTTATTTATTTATTTATTTATTTGTTTTAATTAGTTGTACAATGATCAGTACAATGACAGTACAATGATCTTGACATATCATACATTTGAATCAGGTGGGATATAATTTCTTATTTTTCTGAGTGTACAGGTTGCAGAATTACATTGGTCATGCAGTCACATATATACCCACAGCAATAATAATGCCTGTTTTATTCTGCCTATTTTATTTCTGAACAAATGATGGCATACACAAAATCAAGGAGTCGGTAGCCATTTGAATTGTTGAAGGTTTTCTTGTAGCCAGAAACCTACAGAGTGGAAATTAGATATATACTTTTTATCCGACTCATATTAAAGACAAATTTTAAGCATTGGAAGTAATAATGTTTTAATCCTTTTTTGTTTGATAAACAGATGCTTCCTTCCTTAGAGAAGCAGATAGTCATCATATAATGCTTTAACAAGTAAATGAAGGTACCCTATGTCAAGGCTATTGCTAAAGAAATTAAGGTTTTGTTTAGGTACTAAAATTTTGATATTATGTCTTTTGAAACAGAATTCACTTGTTATTAGTAATTCATGATAATGCTGATTTCATTATTCATATTACCAACTAAACTACAGTTTACTTTTTCCAGGGTTCTTTTACTCTTTCAAAAGCTATTTTTTTTTTTACATCAAATTTGTGTAATAGCACGGAATCAGGGCATGCTAGTATTTTATTGTCAAGAAACATCTTTATCCAATAATTTTAATAATGAGAAAATAAAAATTATAAAATCATATAGACAAATTTAGATTGGCCTACTTATGTTACTTGCTGATATTTTGAAATATCTGTAAGTCATGCTATTAACTCTGACTTAAAAAAAAAAAACAAGAAGAAAAAAAAAAACTAAAACCAGGTTTCTAGTTATCTGCAGAAAACTATTTCCCTGTTCCTATTAGAAATGTTGTCAAATTTAAAGTTTTTCTCTATATGACTAAGGAAAATGAAATTTATGTTAAAATTCTCTATTGAAGAAATAAAGAAGTAACATCTTTTTAGTTTTGTTTTATTTTTCAGATGGAAACTCTTTTAAGAGCCAGTAGTGGTCCCCATTTTTTTTTTTCTTTTCACAGTTAAGTAAATTCTACTTCCCTTTATTTCATATTGCTTCTGTATATGATGGGAAGTGAGAAAAACATGGATAAGCATTTCTAAATATAGCAGAATTAACATGGCTACACATTTTGATATCTTTGTAAAAACAAAAATAAAACTGGAAAACCAGTGGTGACCTCTGTTTGATATACTTATCTATCCACTTAAATTTACTAGTAGCTATTTAGCTTAACTTAACTTTCCATGTTCTCTGCCTTCAACCATATTTTGCAAGAACTATCAAAATTCTTGCAGCAGCTTCAGATAATACTTATAATAAAATAAGAAAAGAGAAATCAACTTGACAAATGTTAGAAAGATCTCAAAAATAAAAGCTATAAACTCTAATTTGAAGTTTAATGGTAAATTTAGCATGATGAGAGTTTTTATGATTCATTTCACTGGCATTGATTTGAATATTTAAGTGCCTTTTTCCCCTTCAGTGCAAATTATTTGTTGTTGAGAACACTCACAAAAACAATTAGCTAGTGTGATTGGGGAGCATATATTTATAGGCAGATGTTGAGATATTAAATTCTTTGGCCAATGTAAATAAATACTAAAAATTATTAGTTATAAGTCTAAATATGAACAAAAATAATAAGTTATATGGCTCATTAATTGTTCTATCAATTATAGTTTTATATCAAGAACAAAATAAAGGCAGGGCAATTAAAATGGGATAAATAAAATTTATATAATAATTAATATATTAGAATAAAATAATAGATATTTCATTAAATATGCAAAAGTTTCAAATAATCATAAATATTTAATGAAATAAATTCTTTTTATAAAAAGTGGTTTTCAAAATATTATCATAAAACATTCATGTTGCAGCAACTGAATTAAAACAGTAAAGATGTAAAAGCCGAAGGTATTAATCATCTTCCTATATTCTAGCCTCTTTATTTCTAGTCTTGGATTTAACTAACTTTAAAAAATTCTAGCATATTATTTTATAATTTTATCTTTTGCTTTATGTGTGTTGTTGTGAGCACGCACATATATAAATTCAAATTTGTCTTTTATTTAGTAGACAAATTGAATAAATAGACTTGTCTGTGTAATGTTATGTATTT
This sequence comes from Callospermophilus lateralis, assembly GCF_048772815.1. Classification (NCBI taxonomy): domain Eukaryota; kingdom Metazoa; phylum Chordata; class Mammalia; order Rodentia; family Sciuridae; genus Callospermophilus; species Callospermophilus lateralis. The sequence goes on from NC_135314.1 coordinate 100,492,068, forward strand.
TTAGATAAAATAAAAATATTAAATAATGCTAAAGTAACACTAGGTAGATTTTTTTCAAAGTTCTTAATAATGCCTTTGCATTTAGCTATTGTAGGACATAGAATGACATCAAATTTAATTGTTGAGGAAATTTCTATATTTCTTCTAATTGATTTCTTAGTATTTTGGGGAAAAAACAACAACAACAAAAACAAAAGGATGAGAAGTGAAAATATAGGTAGATAGCAATTATACATACATATATATATATATATATATATGTATATATATATTTAGAGATAGATTTTAATTATTCTAAGACATAAAAAATGTAAAATATCTTCAATTTAATTCACAAATTGGAATCTGTTTTAGTAAAAAATATAGCTTAATTTGGATTTTACAAAAAGTTCACCAGGAGATGGTTACTAATTTTCAGGTCTTAATAGACTTGCAATAAAAATAATGTCATAGACCATAGAATTACATAACAAATATAGAAACAAAGTCATTGAGAAAGCCAATTCTGGACATGAAGAGTGATATAAGTAAATGGTATTAGATCTATAAGTGACCAAAAGCAGATTGAACACTATAATTTTCCACAGAAGGAAAGCTTTAGGAAAAGTAATTGCCTCTCTGAAATTACACATGAATTTAAAGAATGCAACAGTAAATAATAAAATGAATACTTTGCTGCCTAAAAGAACAAGATTCACACAGGGCTGTTGAGGTTTTTATATTAAATGTTAAGAGAGTTATCTATCCATGGATATACAATATATACAATGACAATGAATGTAGAAACTGATCTAAAGTAAGAGACACAACTGGTTGATTAAAGACTGTGAAAGGAGTATAAGAAAATGAATTATATTCTCAGACAGTTACTGGCTGGGTTATTTTAAAAAACACTTTTTATTATAAAGAGTACTGTTTGGATAGAAGGAAGGCATTGGTGCATTGAATCAACACGTGGCCTTTTTAACAATATTAGGGCCATCCAGCATAAACAGTTTCAGTTTCTAAAACAGCCTGAGAATTGTCAGATGCTCATTCCAAAACACTGGTATTTGGATTTGGGTAAATTCTAGTACAGAAAGCAAGTTGAAGGAAGTAAGAGAAATGAAGGTGATACCTTGGTTCTGGTAAACTGAAAGATGACCTCATAATGAACTTCTCCTTGTTTATATGCTATACCTCCTTCTCCAGTCAGGAGTATGTGACATATATTTACTTAGATATTGTTATAATTATTGTACCAGGTAGAATTTATAATGATCATTCTAGAATACTGTTTATTTTATTTTTCTGGGAAATCTCCTGAAATTTTGAGTTATAATGTTTTCATTAAAAAAAAATCAAGGATGTAGTTAATTAACTGTAATCAGTTAAAAGACAATTTATATTAAAACATTGTTAATGGTCATTCTAATACAAATTTGAACAGATTGTACTTGCATATAATTTTAACTAAATTATCTGTTAAAACATGAACATACCAATTGGGAATATGTGACATTGAAAACTGACCTTAATACATAATGGAACATAAATAAATAACATTAGTCTTTATCATGTTTCACTAAGCTGTACTAAATCAGAAAATTTTAGAGAAAGAATGATTCCTTCTTAAATATAAGGAATGCACAAGTTATTTTTGTGTCTGTTTCCTCTTGAATCAATAAGTATTGAGTTGTCCAAGGGATATACAGGGGTAACTAGGACACCTAAATACAACTAAAGATAAGAATGAAAAGCAACTCTATTTTTCTTTCACAGCCCTGACTCCATTTATCCACTGAATGATATATTTCTCCTGACTCTAAGTATAAATTGAACAGGATTCATAACTACAGTATGTACATTTTTCTTTTCTTTTTTTTTTTAGTACCAGGGATTGAACTCAGGGGTACTCAACCACTGAGCCATATACCTGGCCTTATTTTTTTTTTATTATTTTTATTTTTTCAATCTAGAGACAGAGTCCGAGTTGCTTAGTGCTTCGCTTTTGCTGAGGCTAGCTTTGAATTCAAGTTCCTTCTGTATTAGCCTCCCAAGCTGCTGGGGTTATAGACCTGTCCCACTGTACCCGGCCCACTAAGTACTTTGAGATATTAAAAAGTCCCACAGTACAGTTAAATCACAAATTCAAACTTAGGCTGACCATCAGATATTAATGTCTCGCAATTCTTACTACATATTCTCTAAGCCATAGTTAAACCTTCACTAAACTCTCTAATCTCACGGTCTGCTGCATAAAGTTCCAGAGTAAGTCTTGAACCTCATTTCTTTTGACTTGAAGTAAGGTACACTACCATCCCCTTGAATAAAATGGAACCCATGTTATAGATTTCCCTAAACAGATTCTCTCAAAAAATTCTTCCTAAATGTCCAATAACATTAACTTTGTATACTCCATAGAAGTTAAGAATTTAAGATTCCTGTTTGTAGGATGTCCTTTTTGAAAGCTCTGAGATTGTATCATAAACCACATCAATTTGTATTTTGGTGCTACGATGTACATTTCCAATTACCATTTTATATTAAAGAGTTCATGCACTGTCTTATTTTCTCCTTAATCTTTTTGTTTCGCCTATTTCCACCTGTTCCAAACTCAGCAGGCCAGAAACCATAGTGAGCAAGCCTGTAAAGAAAGGCCATGGAAGAAAGAAACTGATCGCATCCACCTACAGGCAAACCACCTGTTTCAGATGTGAAGAAGACAAATGGGAATAAATGAGAGCTTGAAAGAAGTTGGAAGATTTGCCTATCGATTAGAAGCTGACAAAATAATTAGAGAGGAGGCCGTTTTGTTACTAAAATGATCGTAGAGGTTTTCTTTATTTTATAAACGTCATATTTCTTTTGTTGCTATCAAAAAAAAAGAAGAAATACTAGCCTGAAATAAACCCATTACTATTTAGAACTGTTTTAATATATAATACTAAAATATACTTATTTTATAATAATTCCACTTTAGTATTTTCCTATATATTTTACCTTTATATTAGATACACAACACATTGTCATTCTAGGGGAAAAAATAAGCAATGTAAAAGTTATAAATAAGATAAAATAATAAAATTCCATATAATTCCAATACCCCAGTACCACTTAATATTTGTGGAAATGCCATTTACGGAACCCTGTGTAGGGAAGCAATGTACCTAAGAAGGTAATGTACTGCCTCGGTTCCTTAATACTCTCCTCATAATTTGTGTTAGGGTTTTACTTTATGCAGAGTTTCACATCCTCCTCTGACTACTTATGTTATCTCATTTAATAAAAAAATAAAGAAAATAAACTGTCTATGTCTATTTAAATAGTTGAATAACTTGAATGAATGCATGATCATTCAGTATCTTTGTGAAACATAGCTTGATTTAATTCATCACCTATATAATTAGAAGTATGTCTGCTATTTTTACCTCTATGGACTGGAACAAATCATAGATGGTTAAAATATAAATTAATTTGAATGTGAATGCATTTATGAATATGAGAGAGGAAATATTCTTTTTTTTAATTTTTCAATCATAAACTATATCAATTAGGTTTTGTTCATTTTTAATAGACTGCCAAAATTTTTTAAAAAATGCCTGTCAAGTGTTGATCTGAAGAGACTTCGGGAAACTGTGTACTCTCTCATAAGCTAGTTATTATGTTGTATTGAAATATACATACAAACATATTTTTATGTACAGATGTTCTCTGACTTAAACGTTTGATTTAGAATTTTCAACTTAAAACGATGCAGAAGCAATATTCAGTAGAAACCCTACTTTGATTTTGAATTTTGATTTTTTTTTGTTTTAGTGATATGAGGTATTGATATTGTCTCCTATGGCTGGGCATCAAGCTCTAGCTCCCAATAAAAAACAAGATTTTGCGAGTAAACAAAAGATTCTACAGAGCAGTATGTTTCTGGTAGTTTTGAATTCAGGCATTCAGTAAATTACATAAGACATTTTTTATTAAATCAGTTTTGTGTTAGATGATTCTGTAGGCTAATGTATATACTTCTGAGAACAGTCAAGGTAGGTTAAACTTAGCTACGATGTTTTGTAGGCTAGGTATATTAAATACATTTTTGGCTCTATAATATTGACGGAAAAGGGATATTCAACTTTCTATTATTGTTAAGGTGTGTCAGAGAGAAGAGGGCAAATAAACAAGAGGATTTTTTACTGAAGAAAAGTATTTACATCTAAATTGTGCATAACTTATGCCAAGATAGTGATGAGTGAATAGCATTTGAAACCCCAGAGGCCAAAATTTTGTTTCTAAATTCACTTTATTATATGGGTTTAGCTTACTGATTAAAATGAATTCTTTAAAGATTGGCAGTAGCTAGCTTTTAATGTATTACTCTAAAGCATTAACCATCAATTTCAAAGCAATTTTACTTATAATTTGAAATAATTTTAATCACATTTTAAAGCATCTTAGTAAGGCAGCTGCTACCCTTTATTGGTTGAATTTTGGTTTTAACCTACATTTTGAAAAATGAAGTTCATCTAGAAATATTAAAAGAGTTGATATAATGAAAATGCTTATCCAATATTTCAAGTATGACTACTTCTTACAAATACCAATTGATATTTTTTAGAAAATTATTAATTTCTCAAATGAATTATTTTCTGTGTTCATTCAATTATTTTTTAATAACTGAATAAAAATCATATAGATTAAAAAATAATTGCATGAAGCTCCCACTAAATGTGAGGCTAGAAACATATTATATATCAATAAATGATAAAAAAAAACCCTTATTAATATGAAATATAAAGTAAATATTTTCTTGGTTAAAATTAGTTATTCACTTAAAACATAAATACATTCACATATTTTGTCCAAAGAACCAGGATTCATTGTTTTATTATAAAATACATTACACAAAATATTGAATTTTTTAGGTGGCAAAAAAGTTAACAATATGTATGGCTAATTAGCAAACTTGTTTTTTTTTTCTTCTCATAATAACAATCTTAAGGTTAGAACTTATCAAGAAAACACCCTATGACTTTTTCTGTATACAGCATACTTTTAGTGTCCCCATTATTTGCACATCAGCTTGTTTAATAAATTATTTTATATGCTGTTGATGGTCAATCCATTTCATTCTAATGGCCTCCTATTGCTGCCTCATTAAAATATAGCATTTCGGATCCATTATATTCCATTGGCCAGTCATTGATTTCTTTCTTTTATTAAAACCACTCAGCCTCAACAGGAAGCCTAATCAGTATGAATCATCTCATCCTTTAAAATATCTGATGGAATAGTTCTCAATTTATATTTGTCCTTTGAAAATGCACTGTAACTTTTAACAGACCTAAATAAAATAGTTTTCTATTTGCAAAAATAAGTACTTCTCAGTATGAACAGATTTCCATATTAATGGTTCATATCTGTCCCTTGTGAAATTGGCATTCTTATTGTCAGGGAAATATGAGCAGCTTTTACATTTGCACACACAAGGACATGAACTGCGTTATTGTAAAAAGTAATGTGTCAGTCATTATGCACAGTACTCCTAAGAATACTCTTTTAATCATAATGTAAACTTCATGTATTCATGAATAATCTCAGAGTTCACAAATTCTATTCAAAATAAGTTCATCTGTGATTTGGGGGAACTACTTTTGGCAAATACTGTTAAAAGGGAGTACATGAATACAATAACCATAAGAGTTTGTGTGTGTGTGTGTGTGTGTGTGTGTGTGTATATATATATATATATATATATATATATATATATATATATAAAATAAGTTATTGTTGAATGAGAGTTGTTAATAATCTTTTTGCTATTAACAATGAAAATAAATACCTCCTTACATACATTGGCATTGTAATCTTTGTGGTTCTTTCATTAATTTTGCTCTATAATATAAGAAGATAAAAATCTTTTGTTTTACAATTGATGTGAAGAAAAATGGATGCACAGACTGCATAGTTTTAAATGTACAGTAAGTTTTTCCTGATATCCATTCTGATAAATTCAGTGTACAGATAATCAAACATTATTTTAAATGTATCAAACTATGATAAAATAACAATAACAGGGCCTGGGGTTGTGGTTCAGCTGTAGAGCACTTGCCTAGCAAGTTTGAGGCTCTGGGTGCAATCCTCAGCACCACATAAAAATAAATAAATAAATAAATGAGAAAAGAAAGAATTAAAAAAATAACAATAACAATCTTAAGTACTAATAAGTGAATTTTCTCCTCATTCTGTCTCCTGAAATGTATATGCTAATCCTGATTTTATTTTTAAATGCATCTTTTTCTTTTTTTGGTTACCAGGAATTGAACCCACAGGGCGTTTACCCACTAAGCAACATTTCCAGTCTCTTTTGTATTTTGTTTAGAAACAGGGTCTCATTGAATTGCTTAGGGCCTCACTAAATTGCTGAGCCTGGCTTTGAATTCACTATCCTCCTGCCTCAGCCTCCCAAACCGCTGGGATTACAGGCATGCACCATCACATCCAGAGTTAATGTATTTTTTTTAAATAACTATGAATTTAGATTATCTGGGTACAAAACTCTGTGACTTAATCTATCAGAGATTTTTAGTATTGTATTGATGCATAGTTCATTCTTGAAACTCATATTGCTGTCCAATATTTTATTTTCTGTTAGTGCCAGGAGTTAATTCCTAATAATCTGCGATCATGAAATTCCATAGTAAATTAGTAATGAAGTCTAACAAAGGAAATATCAATGAAAGACTATTTAAAAAAATATTGTAAAAACTTTTTCCTTTACAAACAGACAATAAAGTCAGGAAAATACTAGAACATTTAATGTCTTTACTGGCCTTTAGTTGGTTAGTGCACATTAAATAAAATGTACTACACAGTGATTAATGTATCCTGGTAATATAAGAGCCTTACAAGCAAAAACAAAACAAAACAAAACAACAACAACAACAACAAAAAACAGTTTGTGGTTTGCCTCTACATTTACCTAAGGAAAGATATAAAATATTCCTCTGAGTCTTCATTGTTGGTGCTCTCACTTCCCATTCTTTTTTATTTTTTTAGTCCCTCTTTTTTTTAAATTATTGGTTGTTCAAAACATTACAAAGCTCTTGACATATCATATTTCATACATTAGATTCAAGTGGATTATGAACTCCCATTTTCACCCCAAATACAGATTGCAGAATCACATCGGTTACACATCCACATTTTTACATGATGCCATATTAGTAACTGTTGTATTCTGCTACCTTTCCTATCCTCTACTATCCTCCCTCCCCTCCCCTCCCTTCCCATCTTCTCTCTCTACCCCATCTACTATAATTCATTTCCCTCCTTGTTTATTTTCCCCTTCCACTCACAACCTCTTATATGTAATTTTGTATAACATTGAGGGTCTCCCTCCATTACCATGCAATTTCCCTTTTCTCTCCCGTTCCCTCCCACCTCATGTCTCTGTTTAATGTTAATCTTTTTTCCTGCTCTTCCTCCCTGTTCTGTTCTTAGTTGCTCTCATTATATCAAAGAAGACATTTGGTATTTATTTTTTAGGGATTGGCTAGCTTCACTAAGCATAATCTGCTCTAGTGTCATCCATTTCCCTGCAAATTCCATGATTTTGTCATTTTTTAGTGCTGCGTAATACTCCATGTTGTATAAATGCCACTTTTTTTTTTTTTTTTTATCCATTCATCTATTGAAGGGCATCTGGGTTGGTTCCACAGTCTTGCTATTGTGAATTGTGCAGCTATGAACATCAATGTAGCAGTATCCCTGTAGTACACTCTTTTAAGATCTTCAGGGAATAGTCCGAGAAGGGCAATAGCTGGGTCAAATGGTGGTTCCATTCCCAGCTTTCCCAGGAATCTCCATACTGCTTTCTAAATCGGTCACACCAGTTTGCAGTCCCACCAGCAATGTACAACAGTACCCTTTTCCCCACATCCTCGTCAGCACTTGTTGTTGTTTGACTTCAGAATGGCTGCCAATCTTACTGGAATGAGATGGTATCTTAGGGTGGTTTTGATTTGCATTTCTCTCTACTGCTAGAGATGGTGAGCATTTTTTCATGTTCTTGTTGATTGATTGTATGTCCTCCTCTGAGAAATGTCTGTTCAGATTCTTGGCCCATTTGTTGATTGGGTTATTTGTTATCTTATTGTCTAATTTTTTGAGTTCTTTGTATATTCTGGATATTAGGACTCCATCTAAAGTGTGAGGAGTAAAAAATTTGTTCCCATGATGTAGGCTCCCTATTTACCTCTATTATTGTTTCTCTTGCTGATAAAAAACTTTTCAGTTTAAGTAAGTCCCATTTGTTGATTCTTGTTATTAACTCTTGTGCTATGGGTGTCCTATTGAGGAATTTGGAGCCCGACCCCACAATATGTAGATCAGAGCCAACTTTTTCTTCTATCAGACGCAGAGTCTCTGATTTGATATCTAGCTCCTTGATCCACTTTGAGTTAACTTTTGTGCATGGCGAGAGGAGGGGATTCAGTTTCATTTTGTTGCATATGGATTTCCAGTTTTCCCAACACCATTTCTTGAAGATGCTATCCTTCCTCCATTGCATGCTTTTAGCTCCTTTATCAAATATAAGATAGTTGTAGCTTTGTGGATTAGTCTCTGTGTCCTCTATTCTGTACCATTGGTCCACCCGCCTGTTTTGGTACCAGTACCACGCTGTTTTTGTTACTATTGCTCTGTAATATAGTTTGAAATCTGGTATCGCTATACCGCCTGATTCACACTTCCTGCTTAGAATTGCTTTTGCTATTCTGGGTCTTTTATTTTTCCATATGAATTTCATGATTGCTTTATCTATTTCTACAAGAAATGCCGTTGGGATTTTGATTGGCATTGCATTAAACCTATAGAGAGCTTTTGATAATATCGCCATTTTGATGATGTTAGTTCTGCCTATCCATGAACAGGGTGTATTTTTCCATCTTCTAAGATCTTCTTCTACTTCTCTTTTTAGGGTTCTGTAGTTTTCATTGTATAAATCTTTCACCTCTTTTGCTAGGTTGATTCCCAAGTATTTTATTTTTTTTTTGAGGATATTGTGAATGAAGTGTTTTTCCTCATTTCCGTTTCAGAAGTTTTGTCGCTGATATACAGAAATGCCTTTGATTTATGCGTGTTCATTTTATATCCTGCCACTTTGCTGAATTCATTTATTAGTTCTAGTAGTTTTTTTGTAGACCCTTTTGGGTCTTCTAGGTATAGAATCATGTCACCCACAAACAGTGATAATTTAAGTTCTTCTTTTCCTATTTTTATGCCTTTAATTTCTTTCGTCTGTCTAATTGCTCTGGCCAGTATTTCGAGAACTATATTGAATAGAAGTGATGATAGAGGGCATCCCTGTCTTGTTCCAGATTTTAGAGGGAATGCCTTCAATTTTTCTCCATTCAGAATGATGCTAGCCTGAGGCTTAGCACAGATAGCTTTTACAATGTCGAGGAAAGTTCCTGTTATCCCTAGTTTTTCTAATGTTTTGAACATAAAGGGATGCTGTACTTTGTCAAATGCTTTTTCTGCATCTATCGAGATGATCACATGGTTCTTATCTTTAAGTCTATTGATGTGGTGAATAACATTTATTGATTTCTGTATATTGAACCATCCTTGCATTCCAGGGATGAATCCTACTTGATCATGGTGCACAATTTTTTTTGATGTGCCTTTGTATCCAATTCGCCAGAATTTTATTGAGTATTTTTGTATCTAGGTTCATCAGAGATACTGGTCTATAGTTTTCTTTCTTTGAGGTGTCTTTGTCTGGTTTTGGAATCAGGATGATGTTGGCCTCATAGAATGAATTTGGCAGAGCTCCCTCTTTTTCTATTTCCTGAAATAACTTAAAAAGTATTGGTATTAATTCTTCTTTAAAGGTTTTGTAAAACTCCGCTGTATACCCATCCGGTCCTGGGCTTTTCTTGGTTGGTAGTCTTTTGATTGCTTCTTCTATTTCATCCATTGAAATTGGTCTGTTTAAATTGTGTGTATCCTCCTGACTCAATCTGGGCAAATCATATGACTTAAGAAATTCATCGATGTCTTCACTATCTTCTATTTTATTGGAATATAGGTTTTCAAAATAATTTCTAATTGTCTTCTGTATTTCTGTAACATCTGTTGTGATATTGCCTTTTCACCCTGTATGTTAGTAATTTGAGTTCTCTCTCTTCTTCTCTTCATTAGCATGGCTAAGGGTCTGTTAATCTTATTTATTTTTTCGAAGAACCAACTTTTGGCTTTGTTAATTTTTTCAATGGTTTCTTTTGTTTCAATATTGTTAATTTCCGCTCTGATTTTAATTATTTCTTGCCTTCTGCTACATTTGCTGTTGTTTTGCTCTTCCTTTTCTAGGGCTTTGAGATGAAGTGTGAGCTCATTTATTTGTTGTTTTTTCCTTTTTTTGAGGAATGACCTCCTGGCAATGAATTTCCCTCTTAAAACTGCTTTCATTGTGTCTCATAGATTCCTATATGTTGTGTCTGTATTTTCATTTATCTCTAAGAATTTTTTGATTTTCTCCTTTATGTCTTCTGTAACCCATTGATCATTCAGTAACATATTGTTCATTTTGCATGTGATGTAGGATTTTTTATTCCTTCTTTTATCATTGATTTCCAGTTTCATTCCATTATGATCTGATAAAATGCATGGTATTATCTCCACCCCTTTATATTTACTGAGGGTTGCCCTATGGCATAATATATGGTCTATTTTTGAGAAGGATCCATGTGCTGCTGAGAAAAAAGTATATCCACTTGATGATGGTTGATATATTCTATATATGTCAGTTAAGTCTAGGTTATTGATTGTGATATTGAGTTCTATAGTTTCTTTATTCAACTTTTGTTTGGAGGATCTGTCCAATGGTGAGAGAGGTGTATTGAAGTCACCCATAATTATTGTGTTGTGGTCTATTTGATTCTTGAACTTGAGGAGAATTTGTTTTATGAACAACGTCGCAACACCATTATTTGGTGCATAAATATTGATAATTGTTATATCTTGTTGGTGAATGGTTCCTTTTAACAGTATATAATGTCCTTCCTTATCCCTTTGGATTAACTTAGTCTTGAAGTCGATTTTATTCGATATGAGGATGGCCACCCCTGCTTGCTTACTAGGACCGTGTGCGTGGTGTATTTTGTCCCAACCTTTCACCTTCAGCCTGTGTATGTCTTTTCCAATCAGATGTGTCTCCTGGAGGCAACATATTGTTGGATTTGTTTTTTTAATCCATGTTACCAGCCTATGTTGCTTTATTGGAGAGTTTAAACCATTAACGTTTAGAGTTACTATTGATATATGGTTTGTACTGCCAGCCATGTTTGATTATTTAGCTTTTTTTTAATTTAGTTTGTTTCTCCATGATTAGCTTTCCTCCCTGCCCTCTGTCATTACTGAGGCACTTCCCACTGATGGTTTTGGTTGTTGTTTTTCATTTCTTCCTCGTGTAGTGTTTTGCTCAAGACGCTTTGCAATGCTGGTTTTCTGGCTGCAAATTCTTTTAGCTTTTGTTTATTATGAAAGATTTTTATTTTGTTGTCGTACCTGAAGCTTCATTTTGCTGGATACAGAATTCTTGGTTGGCATCCATTGTCTTTCAGTGTTTGAAATACGTTATTCCAGGATTTTCTCGCTTTCAGCATCTCTGATGAAAAATCTGTTGTTAACCTTATTGGTTTACCCCTGAATGTAATCTGCCTCCTTTCTATTGTAGCTTTTAATATTTTCTCTTTGTTCTGTATATTGGCTATCTTCATAACAATGTGTCTTGGCGTTGGTCTACTGTGATTTTGTGTGCTCGGTGTTCTGTATGCATCTACAATTTGTATATTCATTTCCTTTTTAATTTCTGGAAAGTTTTCTGTAATTATTTCATTCAGAAGGTTACTCATTCCCTTGGTTTGAATCTCGGTACCTTCCTCTATTCCGATGACTCATAGGTTTGGTTTTTTTATGTTATCCCATATCTCTTGGATGTTTTTCTCGTGATTTTTTACCTGCCTTTCTAAGTTGGCTAGACTCTTTTCAAGATGATATATTTTGTCTTCATTATCTGACATTCTGGCTTCTACTTGCTCCACTCTGTTAGTGATACTCTCAATTGAGTTTTTAATTTGGTTTATTGTTTCCTTCATTTCTAGAATTATTGTTTGATTTTTTTTTATAATCTCTATCTCCTGATAAAGATGCTTTACTTCTTCTTTTATCTGTTTATGTAATTCATTTTCAATGTGTTCTTTCACTGTTTGGATTTGCTGTCTCGTATCCTCTTTAAGGTTCCATTCCATCTGTCTAAGGTATTCCTTGAGTTCTTTATATGACCATTTTTCTGGTGACTCTAGGTCCTCCTGAATATTTAGGCTGTCCTTCATTGTTTGTACTCCCTTTCTTCCTTGCTTTTTTATGCTGCTCATGTTACTTCTTGTTCTGTTTGATTGCTGAGTTACTGTTTACTCTTATAAATTTATTTGATGCTTGGGAGGAAAGATATTAGAAGGGAAGGGAAGAAGTCACTAAAGAGAATGAGAGTAGGCAGGTAGAATTCAAGGAAGGGGGAATAAGAAAATTGAAAAGAAATGAAAAGACAAAAGAAAAAAGTAGATAATAAGGAAAGAAAGAAAACAATTTTTTAAAAAAATATAATAATGATAATAAAAAAATGAAAATTAAAATTAAAAAAAATAATAAAATAAAAACATTAAAAACATTAAAAAAGTTAAAGAACAACAACAACAAAAAATGAAAATGAAAGAAAAAAAACAAATTAAAAAAATAATAATAATAGTAATAATAAATGCAGTCATAGAGTTCGATTAACTTCTCTTCCAGTAGGTGGAGCTGTGCCCACTGGGCCAAGCTTCTCCTTTCAATAGGTAGGAACCAATCACTGTGCAGCAGCTCTTCCTCCCAGACTGGGCGGGTCACCAATCCTGAGTGTCTAGGGCCTTCTCTTGTGTTACCTCGAGCCAGGCCCTGCTCACCTGTGAGGCTCACCACAATACTGGCTACACACCAGGTCTGGTGCTCCTGGGAGCCCTGTTTTCATGAGCACCTGGGCACACTCTCCCTGTTTGCCTCCCTCAGACCCTAAGTTTGTAGAGCTTGGGGCTGAGAACCCCCAGCGAATTTGTTTGCCCTACGGTAGCCATGCTCCCGGTATCTGGAGCAAGAGACCTCAGTTGTCAGCACTGGTGGGAGCGGTAGCCAGGAGTTCCGCGCCGTGAGTCCTGCGCCACTCCTGATTCCCTCCGCCCGTCTAAAGCGCTCACAGGAGAGCTGGGAGGGGTCCTTATGGGAGAGCTGGGAGGGGCCCTTAAGGTTTCCCTGCTGTGTGGAGAGGGATGGCTAGGGGATTACACACCTGTCGTCGCTGGTGTCAATGAAGTTATCTCCTCCGCCCGTGATGTCAGTTCTCTGCCATGGTGGTATCCCATGCAAATGGTGACTGTTCGTTCCCTTTGCCGGGTGACCAATGCAATGGGTGGGCCCTGACTGTCTCTCTCCCAAGCCCCATTTCAATCCTGTGGCCACTACCTATGAAGGCTCGGTTGGCTTTTACCTCTGTAATTTTAGAAGGGCTAACCAGTTATTTCAGCGGGATCGTTAGTGCTGAGTCACGAGAAGCAGGCAAACTGGAGCTTGAATGCAGCCGATCCGGGCTCAGTGTGTGCTCTCCGCGGGTTCTTTAGCACTGAGCCTGAGTAATTTGTCTGTGAGACGCAGGCAAATGGCAGCCTGAAATTACCTGTTCTATAGCTGAATGAGCTGCAATCAGTCGAAAACAGGAATGGTGACATCAGCTCTCCAAGATGGTGGCCGCTGGCTTCCTCTGTGTTCTGACTGGTGTGGAGAACCGAATTGGACCGCTTCCTTCCCCGTCTCAAACCCGGAATTCAGCACTGTGCACAGTAATTGCACAGCTGGCAGGAGCCCGCAGAATCCGCAGGGCTGTATCTTAGAGTTGTTATCTGGTTGCTTCCCAGCACTCGCCGCAGACTCTAGCCGCGGGGCGATTTGCTGAATAAGCAGCGTGACCCTCTGTGAGGACAAATCTCTCACGTTTGAGCCCACATAGCTGATCCTCATGCGATGGAAATCCTTCCTCTAGGTTTTGGAGCACCCCAATTTTGCTGGAAATTCCTAACAAGCTAGCTTTTAGCCGTTCTAACTCGTCATTCTCCTGCTCAGTGACGCGGTACATGGGGGTCATGCACTCCCTTCGCTGCCATATTCCTCTCTCACTTCCCATTCTTGATCTTTAAACTTAAGGATCTAAATTGTTTGGGTCAATTGATAGTTCTTCATCCCTCTCTCCTGAAAAAGAAACAGAGCACAGGCATGAATTATTTCTTTGAAATCTGCATTAAGGCACATAGTCTGAACCCCCACACTCTGCTGACAATCTCATGTACAAGGGTACAAGAAGAGCCTGAGAAGAGATGTCATGATGATGGTTATATTCATTGTATTCACATTTCACTTCCGGGTCTAAGAAAAGTCATTGTTTTTTACACTTTTCTATAATAAATTTTAAACAATTGAAGTTTTATCACTTCAATCTTCATCTCAATCAGTGGTTCACAGCATTTACATGTATGAAAACTCAAAATAATTAAAAACATCTATACTACCTCAAGAATATGGCTTTAATACCAAATAAGTATATATAACAGCACAATTCTTTTGAGTTCAGTAGCACATGTAGATCATTTTATATTTCATTACTTCACAAGAAGTTAATACATTAAAAATAGCATTGCATAAACAAATTATATCTCCCTTCAGTTTATAAGCAATTCTCCCAATTCCTATGTAAGATACACTTGGGGATAAGTACTACCATTGTTAATTAACAATATCCATTTTTCTCCAATTACATTTAAAACAAATATCTTATTAGGCTTTTTATAACTTAGTAAACCTATTTAAACTTCTTTGTAAATGTTTAATACCTCATTTTAGTCATGAGACAGAGTAGCTGAGTAGTCATTAATTTGTTCAAAAGATATTGCATAAGCCCCTACTATATACCAGAAACTATGTAAGTGCTCACTATGCAGCTGTAAATTAACACACTTAAATTCTTACACTTGAGTTTACATTCTAGTCATGGAAACAAAAATATTATTTTAGAGAGCAATGAAACCTACTCCAAAAATGTACATACTGAACAATAGAGTAAATGTTTCAAAGAATTATAGCTTCTAGATAGAATGGCCAGGGAAACTTTATTAGAAGTTAACATTTGAATACATATCTAAAGAAAATTGGGTCATAAGTCATGTAGCTGCAAGGGAGCAAAATAATCAAAGTTCCAGAGGCAAAATTTCCTGGAAAGCCCAGAGAACTAATTCTCTAACACTATGAATAGATGGAGATAAAGAAAGGTATGATAACTTTTGGATTTTTAACAGAACTACTATGGCTGATGTGCTGAAAAAGATTAGAGGCAGAGACAGGAATTGGGAGGTGCGGAAAAGAGGTCAAATAGTGGTTATGAGAACTTGCAAAACCTTATGTATCTTAAATATTCAGCCAACAGGACTTGTTAACAGATGGGGAAGGAAAGAGAGTCAGGGACAAATTCCTGGTAGAGAAGGCTTAGAAAAAGATAGATTAGAGATGCCATCATTAAGGTGAAGAGCACAGGATGAAGGTGAAGGACCATCAAATGCTCATTTTTTGATATGTACATATATGTCAATAGGGAGTTGCTTAATAGTCTAAAGTTCAAGAGAGATTGTTTGGGCTTGAAAATCAATCTTGAAGTCATTAACATATAAAAGGTAATTAAAGCTACAGGCTTGATGAACTCACCTTGAAAGTAAGTGAAGATCTAAAAGATGAGATCAGAAGGATAAATGCAGGGTCTTGTCAGGGTTTTTAGCTAGGAGAAGAGGAGGTTTTCATGCCAATGTTTATAGTTATGAAGAGAGAACAGTGATCAGAGAGGTAGAAGGAAAGCCAGATGTTTTAATGCCACATGGGGAAGTAGCTAAGGGAAAAAGGGAATTAAAGATTTTACATTCTACACCTGAGGAAATGAGGACTGGGATAAAAGATAGTGAAAGGGTATCAAGAAAAATAGAAAAAAAAAATTTTCTCCTAGGGAGGGAAGGACTGTTGAAGTTGAGGCTCAAAGGTGAGAGTTATCAGAAAAATGAGTTAGGATGTTTACATTGTGATTAGGAAAAATTTTTAGTTGAAGTTCAGGACTAAGTCACATTCATAGAGATAGAATAATATGACTTAGGAGAAAAGGTGCACAAGATCCTGGGAGGCAAATCTATTTTGGAACTGAGATAATAATGTGAGAAAGATGCTCACCTGTCCAGACCCAGAGGTGACTAAGAGACATAAGGTATAGCAAAAAGCAAAACTTTACTGACAACCTTGCATGATTGCATGTCTGGGGGGAACAGACACAACCCAGAGCAGGTATAATCAGCATGTTATTTCCTAGTTTGCAAGATCCCTCTTCCTTATTGGCTGAGTACTTTGGGACATACAATCTTTCCTAAATCTGTGTATGTGTCTTCTATTTGGTTAATTAAAGAAATATACCTTTAGTTGTTCCCACCTCCATTTCTTCTCCTGTGACTGGAAGGCCTTCTTGGATTCAATATCTTTTGGTACATTATCTCTGTTGGTTGGGCTGCCCCTTCTCTCTCAACACCTGTTTGTGTAGGGACTGTGAATTTTTACACTCTGGTACTAACTGCTTATAACTTTCCCTTCTGTTCTCCATCCAGCTGACTTTCTTAAATCTCAATTTTACATTTAAGGGTAAATACTATATTCTGAAAATGGACCACCAAACTTTGTATTTCTCAGCATAAAGAATGAGAATTGTTTTGATTAATATTGAGATTACCAATTGTAGGGCAGAAGTGATACTGGAAAGATACCTAAATTGTCCTATAAACCTGTGGCTCCCAATTTGGGACCCAGCTTGCTTTATGCAACAAGGGTTGCATAAAACACACCTAAATATATGTGTTCTTTTACTTTTTTTTCCTAGTACTAATGAATTTTGTGTTAGTAACTTTAAGTTAGGACTATGCAATTTACAATTAAAAGATTGTTCAGGGTTATGCTAATATACTGACAAATAACAAAATCCCTTCTGAAAAGTTTCCATACCCAAAAAGAATGTAAGTATGGTCAAGTACAATATTTCAAAGATCTAGAACAATACTGGCTTTTATTTTGTTACAAAGCCTTGTCCTTCCAAAAAATTGAGGCAGTGACAAGACCGCTACTCCGCCTTCAACCCCAGTTCTTGCAATCAAGTCAAAAAGACTTCAGACATGTTGTTCAGAGTAACAGGAATGTGTTATTGAATGGACAGGGAAAGGTAAAGGGACACTCTCAAGTGGGTCCTCTAGAGAAGAGAGGGACAATGTGCCTCTCTTGCACTCTAGTTTTATTGGAGATCCCAGAGAATTTTTCAGAGACCTCTGTCCAGGTTCGTATTTTGACTCTTGATTGACAGCAGGGTGACATTTTACTTTCAAGTCCCCATTGCCATGGCAACTCCAGGTCACCTTGGTCCATGCTGACTGAATTCGTAATCATATATTCCTATAGATTTTACAGTTGGAAGGAACTACCCTTATTACCCTCAGTTTCAGGATCTGGTCAAAAAGTATCTGCCTTCGGGGTAACTTGAGTTTCCCTTTTTAACATTTTTTGGGGCCTGATTTTTCCTGCAGATAACAAGTAGTTTACTGAGAAATGTGAAATAACCTGTTCACTTAGACCTGGCAAGGTTACAGGTAAATTGCTTCTTGGAAAAGAAAGCATGTGGGGGTCAACATCACTGTATGTTCAGTAAGTTCCCAGAAGTTTATTTCAATTTTATGGACTAATTTTTACATTAATCTTTGTGTAACAATGTTTGCATTAAAATTGAGATAATTAGTAAAGAGCATTAAATCTTCTTTGATTAATTATATAGATTGAACCAATGCTTATAAATATTTTGTTAATAAATTTCATTTGTCACAAATCTTTTATTTTCCATACTCTTATCCTATACATACTTAAAAACAGTAATAGCGTCCAAACTTTTCATTTTGTTTTTCTCAAACCTACAAATTTTGCTTTTGATTGTAATTATTTCAACCTTGTATTAGCTATGTTTTATCACAATTTTGAGCCAAGTAAAAAATTAGACAGCAACATAGCAATCCAAATTTTTTCATTCACTCCATTTTGGTTTTTGCAACATCTATAAAAAATGTTAAAGAATGTCAGGAACTATTCAAGGCATTAAAAATAACTTTTAAAATACTTTTAAAAATAACACTTGAACATGGGTTCTTCACCTGAGGATCTGTATTTCAATTGGATAAGAGGTATGAGAACATACAATGGCAGTGAAGTGATGTGTCCTCAAGTGAGGAAAGCCCAGGCTATGCGAAGAAAACTCAAACTGCCCAGTGCTCACACTCATGGCTTAAATGCCACCGTTTGACTTGATACATTTTAGCTAAAGAGAAATTTACTTCCTATGTGTAGGTTGTTAAGATATATTTGAAGAACCAAGAAGGATTACTTCCTGCAAAATAAAGTCAATATAGCATAGCTCTCTTCTGTAAATTCCAAATATTTGTATATGGTGTGGGAAAAAAAAAGGGGGGCCTCATTAAGGAACAACAGAGTAAGAATTGAAAAATGGATAGTTTTGAAGCATGAAGGGATTTTGAAAGAAAATTAGATTTTTCATCTAGTTTATAAAATAATATTTAATGTGCTTAATTAAGAAAGGCATATAATTTAATTTTTGCTCCTATGGGAAAAGTCACCTTTTTAAACATAATCAACTATGTTAGATTTTATACATAGGAATGGAAATTTGGTCAGCAATATAGTACTAATCTGTTAGAGGAAAACAACCTATGATGTCATGTGTCATGGGTAAATAATATATTTGTGTGTGTGTGTGTGTCTTTTTTCTTTTCCAGTTTTCTCTGTATGCCATATTTTCTCAATGACTAAATTCTTGACAAGATCTTACAAATTTAACACAAATGCATCAGAGTGGCACTTATAAAAAATATGAGAAAGGTCATTGGAAAACTGATAGGATAGGGCTTAATAATAAAGCTCTTGTTTTAATTCCCACTATATATTCAGAAGCTAAAGAATGGGATTTTTAATCCTTGAATGTACAGACATTGTTCATCTTGATTTCCAAATTATATATATATATATATATATATATATATATATATATATATATAGTATTAATAAACCTCAAAATAATTTCAGCATGTCAGCTATTAGTTTAAAGGAAAAAAAATTACTTCAAAAGCTATGATGTCAAAATATAAAATTACATAACGAATTTCTTAGTAATAATTAATATAGGTCTTTACTTATACAGCTATTAATCCTAAAATTTGAAATGATATTTAAATATTTCTAATCTTCCTACAGAAACTAATACCTTACTTAGAGTTTATAAAAGTATCAATTTATCTTTAGTGACACTAATACAGCAGTGTTGGGAGCCTGCAATAGGAGAAGAATACTGTCCACCTGACCCTCGTTGGTCATTGTAAAATATCAACCTATGGCATGAGCTGTCATGATGATAAGTCTTCAATGCCAGGAGTTGCCATGGTAATGGGACTTATTGTAAATAGAGACATGACTCCTCTTCTTGTCTCATCTTCCAATGGTTTCTTATAGCCTGTCTCCATCATCTTGGTGTCCCTAAACTCCTATCTAACAAAAGGAATATGTAAAATAATTTCATCCTTAGAAATTCTTCTAATTTAAGAAGGAACAGATTTATTAGGTTTACCCAGGTTGTTCTTGCTCATCATTAAAGTCTTCTAGAAAATGAGTAATAATCATCTCAGGATTCAAACTATTGAAATGCATAGACCACCTATTCAAGACTAATAGGCTATTACAAAAAACATGGTAACTAAATCTTTGGTTTTTCTCATCTACCTGTTGTGCTTTATTATTGCAATAGTCTTTTGTAATGTTCTAGGGTTTTGCTTAGAGTATATCCTCTACTTCTTAATACCTCTTGCTAATGCTTTCTTTTTAGGTGTTTTCCTGGGTTTCTGATCCACTATTATTTCTAAGTCCTTCATGCAGATTTAAGTGACTTAGTTAGTTTTCAACATTAAATACTGTAAGGGCCAGATTTGCAACATGCTTTGACCACCAGTAAAAGTATAAACAACCCGGTTGGATTTTACATCATTGATTCCTGTTTGTGATAGGGTACAGACAGATACGAGTGGTGGAAACATGAAGTCAAGGGAAGAATTCTATAAAATGGGCCAACTGTGCTGACTTTTACTTGCTCTCTTTTTCCAAGAAACAGTTAGCCCTGCCTGGCTTAAGTGGACAGGATATGCTACATCCATTAGCAAACTACCCTTTATCTACGGGAGGAATGCAGGCCCCAATTAATGTTGACAATGAAAGTGGAGAATTTGGTGACCCTTTTTATAGAACAGATCCCGAGACTCAGGGACATAGAAGTATTCCTCCCACCATAAAATCTATAAAGATTATGGTAAGAATCCAATTAGAACTGGTCAGCATGAGCCAAAGTGACCTGGAGTTGTGATGGAAATGGAGACTTAAAATTCTGATGTCATCCTTCTGTCAGTCAAAAGTCAAGAGGTGGACCTGAGTGGGACTCTCTAGAAACTGAGATCCAAAAAACTGGAGTTCAGGAGAGGCTAGTTGTCTCTCATCTCTCTGAGGGAGGGACTGTCTCTGAGGGACTGTTTCCCTTGAGAGTCTCCCCTTTCCTTTTTCCTATCCCTATGAATTCATGCCTGTTATTCTCAGTGACATATTTGAAATCTTACTGGGTAGATCACAAGAATCAGGGTTTGAAGGGTCTTCATGCTGCCTCAGTTTCCTGGAAGGCCCAAGCTCTGTAACAATTTTATTACATTTCTTTTTATTTTATGTCATTTTTTTTTTTTTTTTCCTAAACTACATGTTTAAGGATGTTTATGTAGTAAATTGCTTTGAAAGATAATAGAATTTATCTTCATGGTGAAAAACAGGATATTTGCCATTTAGAATAATACTGACATTTCCCTAAAAATAGCAGGGTTCTAAGTTCAAAGTTGTCTCAAACTCACTATATACAGCAGCCCCTTAGACCAGACATTGCATTGCCCCCTGGGACTCTGGGACAATGAGAGCCAATGCTAATGTGCTACCTGCTGTGCTATGAGTAATACAGTCTTTTGTTTCTGTCTCAGGATTTTCTTGTTCTTTGCCAGCTGTTATAAAATTGTAGCAAGCTAACTTTTCAGGTAAAATCTCAGGCCATTCACATTACTTAACATTCCTGAGATTAGGTCTTCCAAGGCCCCTTTTGGGGATTTAGCATAGTTAATGAAGTACTTCCTCTCTGACAAGTCTTGACCTCCAAATTTTATCTTCTCAGCAATGAGAGACTGCAGAAAAATTTGAACTGCTTTTCACTGACACTCTGTTTAGTTTCTTAACCTCTGGCTCCGATCGCATTAAGAAATAACTAATGCTTTGAGAGAGAAAATTTGTTTTGAGGAATGCTCTCTTTTCTCTGAATCTTTTCTCCCTAAGTCCTTTACATAGAATATATAAAATTCAATTTTCACTTTTTGCATAATAAACTTTCTCTACATCCTGTTTTTTTTTTCCTATTCTTTAAAGGTAGTTCATTTAATTTTTCAGACATATGACTTACCCAAAAACTAAGTGCAATCCCTGAGGGAAAAGATACTTAGAGAATTGTGGTTCACATCTCTGTGTTTTCTTCACTATGGGTTCTAGACTCATCAAGTCTTGATTCCATTAATAGCTCAGGAACCATCAGAATAAGTGTTTGCTTTTTCATACTTCCCTTGCTTCCTTCTCTCATCTCTTCTTTCCTTCCTTCTTTGCTGTTTATCCTTTCCTTATTTCCAATTTTCGTTCCCTCTCACTTCTCCCCTTCCCCTAATACCTCTCTTTCTTCTTGCTCTTCTGTTTCTCACCAGTGCTGTTTTTGACATACATTACTCTATTTTGTCCAGTTCAGTCACCTAGGAAACAATTTGTTTATAAGTACACTTTTCATGTATTCTAGTGACTATAAAATATTTTGTAAGGTAGTTTACTGAATTAATCCCTAAGGAGCTAATATGTTCTCTATTAATAATGTAGGCAGAACTTAGTAACAAAGCTGTTTCCATTACATAAATGCTTCTTGATAAACACATGAAGCACTATTCTATAAACCGTATAACAATGCACACATAAAAATTATAATATTTTATTAAAAAAAGCAGCCTTATTTCTCATTAGAAACATTGGCTCTTATTAATTAAAGTCAATCAACTCTTTCAACTATACTACTCTAATTAAGAATGGCTAAACAGTTTTTTTAAATTCAATTTTCTTTAATTCATTATCTCTTTGTATCCTTTTAGCATGTCAATATGACAGACCCAGGTGCTTGTGATTACTATGTGTCTTCTTTTACCAAGTAATTCATGATTATAAACTGTAGACATGAATGTTCTATTGGCTCCAAAAGCAGCTTTTGCTGCCACTTCTGATGTTTGAATCACAGACTTAGAATAAACTGAATTAGTCCCTAAGGAGCTACTTTGCCCAACTATTTTACATCCTGAAATCCAGAACTTCCTCACATTCTGCTAATACAACTTCCTGGAAAATGCTTAGCTCTCAATTCTGAGCAGTCTTTTATGCCTCATTTGTACATGAATGATATTTTGTATCTTCTTCCTGTAAGGAAAAGAAATTTTTGGAGTCATGAGATGAGTTTGACTCTCAACTTCTCTCTCTCTATTACCCTAGTACTATGGTAATCTTATTCAATATGGGTAATCATAAACTGCCTTCAGCCAGAGGCTCATACCAGTAATGGGGAATAAATCCTCTATCTTCTCACATTTTCAGAATTAAATATAGGTCGTATTGATTTTCTTAGGTTTGTTTTCTAAAAGAAAGCTAGGAAGCAGTGACTTATACATGTTTTCTTTCCCAGTCTTATTAAATTACAGAATAGAATTTTGCTGTCACTATAGGACAGAAAAAATTGTGTAGGTCATTATATTCTCTCCCTTACTTTTCTATATTGTACGATAAAAGGTTAGGCTATGGTGCCTTCAGAATTTGATCTGAATATTTGGCCGCATGCTCTTTTATTTTGAATTGCTTTTCTCTCTTACAGTGTTACGGAAATAAAACTTCTTTTGATTTCAACCTACAATCTGTGATATGTTCTTAAAATAATTTCAATATTTAATTAACTTTCATTGTGGGCTTTATCTGTCCTCTTCAAATTTATCAATGTTAGTATGACTTGATAGTAAGCTGTAGTGCAACAAAATTTATGTTCTGAGAAATCTCCCTATGGTTTTCCAAAGTAGTTGTACAAATTTTATAGTCTTATTAACAATGTGTAAGTGTTCACTTTCCTCACATCCTCACCAACAATTATTGTTCTTTGTATTCTTAATGATTGTCATTCTATCTGGAGTGAGATAAAATCTTGATGCAGTTCTGGTTTGCATTTCCCTAATTGCTAAGAATGTCGTTTTTTTTTTTTTTTTTTCATATATTTGTTATCCATTAGTATTTCTTCTTTGGAGCAGTGACTAGTTACATCTTTTGTCCATTTGTTGATTTAGTTATTAGTTTTTCTTTGGAGTTAAGTTTTTAGAGTTCTTTATATATTCTGAATATTAATTTCCTATCAGAAGAGTAGGTGGTAAAGTTTTTCTCTTGTCCTATAGTCTTTTTCTTAGTGCTGTTAATTGGTTCCTTTGCTGTGCAGAAGTTTTTAATTTATTGATTGATTTTTGGTTTTATTTTTTTTGTGTGTTTTAGGAGCCTTATTAAGGAAGTTGATTACCTGTACCAACACATTGGAGTGTTGCCTGTATGTTTTCTTCTAGTAGTTGCAGTGTTTCAGGTTAAATTTCCAGGTGATTCACTTTGAGTTGATTTTTGTACAGTGTAAAAAATAGAGATATGGTTTCATTCTTCTACCTATAGATATTCAGTTTTCCCTGCACCGTTTGTTAGAAAGTCTATCGTTTCTCCAATGTATGCATCTGTTTCAAGGATCAGATGACTGTAAATCATATGATCCAGCTTGGTATTTATCCAAAAGAACTAAAATCAGCATACTATATTGGTACATGCATATAAATATTTATAGCAACACAGTTCACAGTAAACAAATTATGGAGCCAGTCTGAATGTCTGTCAAGAGATGTATCTGTAAAGACAACGTGTTTTATATACACAATGGAGTTTTACTCAGTCATAAAAAAAAGAATCAAATAATGTCACTGGTGGGTAAATGGATGGAATGGGAGAACATTGTGCTAAAGGAAATAAGCCAGACTCAGAAAGTCAAGTGTCGAATATTTTCTCTCCTATATGGAATCTTGAAAGAGAGTTGTACTGGCAGAAGCTGACTAATGTAAGTATTTTAAAACTCTGAAATCTACTGAAGCTTTGAAATTTCTAGGAAAAGTCTTGGATGGAAAATTTTGATTATTTTTGGTCAATTTCAGGCCTTGAATCACAGTGCCTGCACAGCCTCCACACCAATGACCCATGACAAGTAGCCATGTACATGTTTTTAGAGCAGTTTGCATAAAGCTTAAAATATCAAGGGTGGACAATAAGGACCATATCTACCAACACTCAGGAATTTTTGCTGATTCCGGACTGTTGATTGTTTTTTTTTTTTTTTTTTATTTTTGTTTTTTTTTTTTTGATCACAGAGGTGCAAACCGAGAGGTAAGAAACACATTAAGTTGAATGTTGTATTAATTCAAAATTCATATGTTGAAATTCTAACCTCCAAAATGATGGTATTAGGAGATGTAGCCATTCATTAATAATTCATTCAGGGTGCATGTCCCCCACAAATGGGATTAGGGCATTTAAAAGGGAAGACAAGAGAAACTCTGTCATTTCTTCCACCATGAAATAATATAGATAGAAAGTACTCTCTTTGAAAAAGAGGGCCCTTGTCAAATATCAACTCTATTGGTGCCATAATCTTGTATATCTCAGCCTCCAGGATCATAATAAATTTTGTTGTTTACAAGTTACCCAATTTTGATATTATTATCATAATATCTGTACTAATAAAATTAATACCATAAAGTGATGGTACTACAATAACAAATGCCTAAAAAATGTGGAAGTGACTTTAGAACTGAGTAATGGTAATGTTTGGAGACTAGAAAGAGTTTTGAGGCATGTTCCAGAAAAAGCTCTTGTGGCTATAAAGAATCCATTAAGATTGTGTTCAGGGACTCACCGCTTTTTCACCTGTGAGAGTGACTATGTTGTTTTCACTCAGCCAAGGTATAGGAGTAGGGCCACCCCCAAACCTTGGAATTCAATCCCTAAATAGCAAAATTGCAGAGTTGAGACCTCTACCACCATGGGACCCAAACTGAGTCTCCAAGCCATCCAGGAGCCAGAAAGGCAACAACATGAATCAAAGGCAATTTTCCTTGATCCTTCAGATTAAATATTAGTCTTTCAGCTGTCAGATCTAGTTGAAGGCTGTCACTCCTTCTTAGAATTTCTGCCTTTTGAATGACAATGTCTTTCTTTGCTTGTCCTATTATTGTATTTTGAAATTACACAGCATGCAGCATATTTGACTTCTTTCTTTTTTTCTTTTTCTTTTCT
Organism: Callospermophilus lateralis; assembly: GCF_048772815.1. Classification (NCBI taxonomy): domain Eukaryota; kingdom Metazoa; phylum Chordata; class Mammalia; order Rodentia; family Sciuridae; genus Callospermophilus; species Callospermophilus lateralis. The sequence continues at coordinate 100,517,772 of NC_135314.1, forward strand.
TTTTTTTTTGTAATACTAGAGATGAAACCCAGGGGCACTTTGCCTCTGAAATATATACTCATCACCCTAATTTATTTATTTATTATTTTAAGAAAATATCTTGGTAAGTTGTTGGATTTCTCACTGAGTTGCTGAGGCAGGCCCCAAATTTGCAATCCTCCTGCCTCATGCTTTTAACTTGTAAGGGATTGCAGGCATGTATGAAGGAATGAAATTTGAGTAAACACCAGTATTTGTGTAGTAATGCTTAAAAACACCACTTTTTTCTTTACACATAAGTTAAGGATGAATGAATTCAAAAAATAATTATAAGTGTGTATTTTGGTACATACAAAGCATAAAGATGTCATCTTGTGACATCAATAACAATAATTCAAATTATAATGTATATTTAGAATCTTAAATATAATTGTCATAATAATAACAAAGAAAATAGTTAAAAATATACCAGGAGTAAATAAGAAAGAAATTTAAAATTTTAACTTCATAAATCAAGCACAGAAGTCTGTAACATAGAAAACAAGGTGTAAAAAAAAAAAAAAAAAAAAAAAAAACTATAAGGTATATAGAAAACAAATAGAAAATAACAAAAATAATTTCTCATTTATAAGTAAATATTTCAAATGCAAATCTGTTTTTTCATAGTATGATGATGTGACAATTATAAACATTTACTCAACTAATGACAGATTGTCAAAATAATGAGGAAAAATTGAGAGAACTGAAGGAATAAATAATTCTGCAATAATAGTGGAAGATATCAATACTTTCCAGAATAGATGAAACAACCTGATAGAAGATAAGGAAGAAAATAGAAGGCTTGAACAACACAAAAGTCAAGAGACTCTAACACACAAAAGCAAAATACACATTTTTGCCAAATGCATATGTATATACTTTAGGAAAGAACATATGTTAGACTACAGACTAGGTATCAGTAGATTTAATAAGATAAATATCTCACAATGTATTTTATCCAACCTATGTGAGATGAAGTCAGAAATCAATGACAGAAGAAAAACTGGAAAATTCACAATTTAGTGAAATTCAACAACATTGTATCATGCAATCAATGACTCAAGGGAAAAAAACACAAGTGCAATTAGAAAACATGTAGAAACAACTGAAAATAAAAACACAATATACCAAAATCATGGGATACAGTAAGAGTAGTGCTAAAGAAGAAAAATTAATAGCTATAAATACAGTAAGGTGAGACAAATCTCAAATCATAAGCTTAACTTTACAATGTTAGAAACTAGAAGACTAAGAATTAATTAAATACAAAGCTCATAGAAGGAAGAAAATAATAAATATTAGAGCACAAAGAAATGAAATAGAGGAGAGAAGAAATATTAGGGGAAAAAATCAAGTTAACCAAAAGATGGATCTTCAAAAAAATTTTAAAAAAAGAAAAAAAGAAAATTTAGATAGATAGAAATAAAATAGAGGACACAAATTGCTAAAGTAAGCAATGAAAGTAGGAATATTACTAAAAATTATTTAAAATAAAAAGGAATTTGAGAGAAATTATTATGTGAAATTATATATCAACAAACCAGACAATTAAAACAAGCAGACAAATTCCTAGAAACACAATAGTTACCAAGACTAAATCATGAAGTAAAAAGGATCTGTCTAGGGCTGCAACTAGTAAGGAGATTGAATTAGGAATAAAAAAATTTCTTAGCAAAGAAAAGTTCTTAAACTAAAGGTTTCCTCGAAAAATTCTATCACACATTTAGAGTACATCAATCCTTCTCAACATTTTCCAAACTTTTGAAAGAGTAAGTTTCATTTGATACTCATTTTTATTGACATCATCCTCATTCCCCAATATCTAAACAATTTGCTATCTTATATTCTTATATCAAATTTAGAGGTCACTTCTTTCTTCCTAATTTTTTTTAACTTCCTAAAACTTCCACCTTCCTTTTCTCAGTTTGCTTAGTTAGTATATGCCTTCCTATATTTCTCATTAAGTATGTCTATGGAGGCATTTATTATGCACTATGTTAATTGATTTGGTATAACTTAGCTCCTTCTTTAGATTATAAGCTTTGAATTTAGAGACATTTAGTCACCTTGTGTTTCCAGTACTTCTCATGCTGCTTGAGAAGACAGAAACAGGAGAAACCATATCATTTACTGACTGAGTGAAATATTTAATACATCATGATTGATACTGTAAACTTTTCTACTGTTTTCTGTTAAAATTCTCCCTTTTTTTCAGTAAAGTCTCTTCACTTCCACCTGTTTTAAGGACCTTCTACCTCCCCATCCATATTAATCAGTTTTCTGTCACTGTATCTAATAATTGAAATAATCAACTTATAAAAAGTTTTTATTTTCTCACAGTTATTGAGGTGTTAGTTTAATATTAGTTGGTCTCTTTTCTTTTGGACCTGCAGCAAGACAATTAAGATCCTAACTACAGCGCCATCTTAAATGAAATTATACTGTACATCAAGGATACTATTTGGTAAGTTTCCTGTATAAAGGATGCAAGGCTAACTACAAACTCCCACGTGCCCCAGGGCATGGACACATTTCTAAAGATTTTTGTAATGATTTTCACTTACTAAATGAGAAGCATTTTATTTGTTTGAACAACAGAAATTCATTTCTCACAATTTTAGAGACTGGGAAGTTTAAATTATATTATAGTATAAGGTTGGGAGTCTTTGATTTTTAACTCCTTATTCTTCCAATTTTCTATCTCCCTTACTTCCAGTATCAAAAGCTCTAAGACCTCATTATCTTCTTGACTATATTTCCTTTCCATTTGAACCTGGTTGATAAAATTTTCCTTGTATTCACTTCATTTCTTAAAAACATGGGATTCATAACAAAGTTTGTTACACAAGTCAGGAGTTCTCATATTGAATTACTAGATATTGAAAATATATGACTTAAACCAAGTCCGTCATTTTATTGACTGATCTGCTTGCCGTTCACAAATTCAGCCCTAGATGTGAAAAATCAGTTTCCATAGATTATACAGTTGTAATCACATTTCGTGTTATTCTATAAACTGCTCCACTGAAGATTCTTTTGGCAGCATTGATGTCTATCAGATAAGTTGGTCTAGGCCACAAATAGAGCTTGTATTGTACATTGTATACCATTAATGACATCTCTGTCATATAGACTATAATTTGATTTTTTAATAATACTTTTACCGCTAAAGTTTTTCTATTTTTTATAGTATATTTTGGTAGTGAAATCAAAGTCAAGAACAAATGCATTTGATTTGATTAAAGTGCATGTCTTGTTTATGCCCTACCAACAAGGGAGACTGGAATATGGAGGAGTAACTGTTTTTAATATGCATAATGGGAGGGAGTTTTCATCTCTTATCAATATTCATAAATTGTTCATCCAGTAGAATAAGTCCCCAAAGGACAAGTATCAGTTTCAGCTTCTAATTCAAAATAATTACTTTTTCCCCTTCCTGATGAAAGCATTTTGTTTGCTCTGGAGCTTATAACTTCAAAGCCACAAAGATAGACTGGGGATATCTGGGATATAAATTAGAGGTACAGCAATTGCCTGGCATGAAGGAGGCCCTTGGTTTAATCCCCAACAACACAAAAAACAAACAAAAAAACCCTGGTTATGGTGGCATCCATCTATAATCCCAGAAACTCAGGAAACTGAGACAGGAGAATCACAAGTTTGAGGCAAAAGTCAACAATTTAGCGAGACCCTCAGCAACTTGGCAAGATATTTTCTCAAATAAAAAAATAAAATAATGATAATGTAACTCAGTGGTAAAGAGCCTCTAGCTTTAATCTTCAGTACTCCATCTCTAGAAAAACCATAAAGATACCAAATATAAAAAAAGGCAATGATTTTATTATAAGTTGAAAATTTTGATGAAATAATAACTTTTTATTTTATTCACTTTGATCTTGATCCATCTATTAGAACTATAGTTTAAGTGTCTTTATGAATCAATTCTCTAGTTTTATTCCTTAAAAGTTTTAGAATATCCTGTCAAGTAACTTGCTACCACCCATGAATTATTTATAACACATAGCATTAATCAGAATAGACTAAAATGCTAAGAGGAAAAAAAATCACATCATCTAAATTAATTCACAGAGCAGAAACTTCTTTTTAATTCCTGTTATAGGTAAAAATCATGGTATGGTGAAATGGTGAGAAGGGGCTCTATTACAAAAACCATAACTGTGCACTAATGGAGGTTTCACTGCTTTGAAGTTGTACATTTGCAACATAAGTCATGCTCAGTTGTTAAGGCAAGAAAAGGCTGAAGGGCAATGCTGGTATTCCACACTTTGTTTCATGGCCTTTGATCAGATGTTATCACATCATATCATCCTCTATGACAAGAGAATGAGATGATATAGGAAAACGGGTAGAATGTACAGAAAGCACCACTCTATTATAAGATTTATTCTCCTCGACAAAGAAAACTTCCTCACAATATTTAGCTGCTCCTAAGATTTCCCATCTCTCTGGTCCCTCAGGTAAAACCCACTAATAGATGAACATCATAGCAGTCCACTCTGTTACTGTCAGTGTATCTTGTAGAACTATCTCTTTACAAGGGTTCATGTTTTTCTCCAAAGAAAAATGATCATGGGAAATTTCTTCAGGGAAGTGAAAATACTGGAAAAATAGGAAGAAAAAGAAATTCAAACACCTGTTAATACATGTATGTGTGCTGTGATGACCCTTAGAGAGGCTACTTTGACATTCTAAAAAACACTAGTTTCCTCAGAGACCTCTCCAAGCTGGATGTTTTCTGAGTTATGTTGGAAAAGAGTTTTGTTGCCAGTGAGCCATGGGCTGTATGTGTAAGCTATGAGCTTTTGAGCCTATGGGAGGACTGGCCTGGTATTGCGTGCTCTTTGGGCCATGCAACAAACATGTGAACTTTCCTCTCCCTCTACCTTTGATCCCACACAGCGTCTGAGATGGGTGTGGTCTTCCACGATGTCAATCTGCTGACCGCAAAATATTACAAAACTAGACTCAACCCCCTGAAACCTGACCCCTTGCCTTATTTGGAAAGAGCATTCCATTGAACCTCCCTTTGTGTGCCCCGCCCTCATAAAAGTAAAGAATTCAGGTGCAAGCTCTCTCTTTCCAATGGACCTTTAAGGTCTAGAGCTGTCCCTGATTTCTGCAAACAAAAGGTATTTCTGTGTGTTGGGGTGCTTCTTTCGTCGTTTTCTCGTGTTATTGGAACAGCCAGCTCTTGTGAACCCAGCTCAGGTTGCCAGCCCAGTTGGCCATAGAGTTTCTATTCTCATAGATGGATCTTACAAAAGAATCTTAGTGTCAATTCTGTCAGGTCTCAAGGTCTCATTCACCTCTAGGCCTTTAAAATTCTGCCATTTTCTTGGAAATCTGAGGGCTTTTTTTTTTTTTTTTTTTTAATTGAAGAACTTCCTTTTAGCACTCATTCTGTAGAAAATAAGCCAAAAACCATTGCTTGGCAATATTGGTTCTGTGTTAATAAAGGTTTCTCAATGACTTGATATAAAGAGTATTTCTAGGACAGCCATATATATATATATTCTGCACAGCACTTAAAACAGCTTTGATGTACAATGAAATCAATGCATAAAGTAATGAAGATTATCTAAAATTTCCTTATTATGTGGGGATGGGATAAAGCTCAGTGGCAGAGTGCTTATAAATTACTTATAAGAAACTATTAAACTACTATTATATCTATAATTTATGTAAACAACTGAGCAAAAAAAAATTGAAACACTTCAAAATGCCTAAGTTAACTGTTGTAGGAAACCCTTAAACAGGGTTTGGATGATTCTACTCCTGTCCACATGAATTTTGATTTGAATCTCAAGACTAATGATGGCATATGACATCTAAGAGGCTATTGCTCTTATACTGAGGCTTTGGGGGAAGAGCAGAGAAAGCAAATGGGCTGATTTAAAAGTGGTATGATAGAACAGAGGCAGACAGCTGGCCTCGGTTTTGTCAGTGGTTGGGAGATAGGGTTATGATAAGGATTACCTCACATATCTAGGATATTATGGTATGAACCTTCTACAAGTGCCAAAGGAGAAAAAAATGAATGTATGGGGAAAAGTAAAATTGGGAGGGATAGAGCTTAGAAATGGTCAACCACCAAACATCAACTATAAAGTTAGATTACCACGAGATTAGGGTCTTTGTGTACACTGTCATCAAACTAAAACTGGACATAAATATATGTTATATGCATATATATATACATATATATAATTTATATATATAATTTATATATATATATAAATTATAAAGGCAATGAGCCATTTAATAGGTACCTATTTTGTCTTGAACACTGTTTTTTTTAAAGAAACTCAACAGACAGTTCATACAACAGACATAGAAACCAAATTCCAGAGAAATGAGTCAGTTGGCTGAGATTAATAATTCCTAATACTATACAATGAGAGAAGGAAAGTATCAAATGAGGTGAACTGATTCTGAAATCGATAAATTTATTTTGAGACACTGCTTTTCTAGTAAATGTATTCCATAACACAAAATTATGAAAATAATGATACAATAAAAATAATATTTCAACCAAGTTAGGCAAAAATAATTGAGATCAGTGAAGAGAACTAAAAGGTAATACTTATAATTGTATTTAAATGTGGATGAACATAATAATCATGAAGTGGGTAATAATAATACTGATCACTTGCACTTATTAGGGAATATACATTTAAATTCTTAGCTTTCACTTTAGGAATAACATTCATCACCAACAGAAAGTGATGCTGAAATATTTCACACTTTCAAGATCCTATCAATTATTTTATAGATGTTTATTTCTTAAGTACTTACTTATAGATATTATAAGATTCTTTGAGATTATTACAGCTTTTCCTCTAACAAAATTCGTTTTTGTCAAGATTCAGCATACTGCACTCTATGTAAGAAAAATAATCTAAAGTAATATACTTCAAGTCAAAACCAGCCAAATGTATTTTATTTAAAATTAAATGTTCTTTTATTATAGGAAAAAAGTAATATCCCATAAATTGTCAAAATTTCTCTTCTGAAAATGGTTAAAATATTACAGTGGCAATGATATGAAACTAATAATAATGAAATTGCATGAAAGGGATCTATGAATTCATGCATTTTCCACCAGAATCTATCACTTTTGATAGCATTTTAGGAACAGTATCTAAAGTAATTTCACACTCTGATGCACAGTTTCTTACCACATTTGTAAATTGCCTTATAAGACAATATAATGAAGAAGGAAACATAAATAGCTAAATCATTTATAAAGACAGAAAATGTTTTAGTCACTACTAAACAACGTACATGATTATTGCTTAGATGTAACAAAATTAGAAATAACCCCAGGTTTTATGTCAAGTGGTAGTATGAATTCTGAAATGATATACTTCCTACTTCTTATTATTATAAATGTTGCTTGTATTATTTTGTATTAATAATCTAAAGTATGAGTCTCTAAGGGTTTTTTAATATAGGTCATAATTTAAGCTAACCTTTCATGACCGTGATTGGTTATTCATTTTGCTTCAAATTATATTTAACACTTTAAAGAAGAAGAACATACCAGGCTAGAAATAACATTTTTATTCATATTGTTAAAATCTATATTTCGTATTGCATAGGAATTACAGAATCCATGTGCAGTGAACAATAATTGTTTTTATTGTGCTAGAACTAGATTCTGGATATTATTCAAAACACATAAAACAAAAGCCTCTCTACCTTTAACATTGACATATTATTAGACTTAAGCCTATTTGATAAACACATAACTAATTATAATTTTGGTGAATATGTGAATAGAGATTCAAACAATAATGAAATATTTACTTGATATATACAATCTAAAGTAATTCATTTTCTGTTTTATTTGCCTAATGGAAGCTTCTGCTAAGAAAAGAAAGTATTTCATACAAAGAAATTGTGGTAAATACTCATTTGCTTTTGACCTTAAAATTTTAAAACAGATTAGAAGAGGTATGTAGAAGATGCATGATAAATGTAAAAATTTTTATTAATTTAATCTAGAGGATTTTTAAGATTTTGCTCAAAATATTTGTGTCATAGGAGATTTGACATGTTTGTCTTTAGTTTAAAAAAATAATTCGCTGTATACCGAGAGATTTAAGAAATAAGATAATTGATTCAAGTGAATATTGACCTAAACTCACTAAAATGCTATAAATAACCACAGAACTACTTATCTTAATTTGGATTATAAGACATTTACTTCCATTTTAACTTTTTTGTTTTTTCAATTGTAAGTAAAATGTTAGAAAAACAATAAAAAGATTATAAGAAGGCAAGAATTTTAGTTCTTTCTCTTCAGTAATAAATTTTATAGAGGCAATTTATCTAGGTTTCCAGATCTAATTTCCTTAATTTCTCCACTGGACTTATTAAAACAAATAATATCAGAGTTCATTTATTATTTAAATTCTGTAATTTAGTTGTTAAGCTATAAACTTCATAGTAATTCTTAAGGCTACTCTCTTAGAAATTTAAAAGTACAAACTACCTTTATTTAGTATTTAACTCATACATTTCCTCTGGAAAAAAATGTGAGTACCTGGAAAAAAATAAAATCAAACAAAAGCATTTGTTTCAAAATTGCAGCCATATTTTAGCAAGCATACTTTACTTCTCCTTTAGGAGAGTAAATATAAGCACATATTTAACTTGGAATCAAATTTATACAACTACAGACTGTTATAGTTTGGATATGAGGTGTCCCCCAAAACCTCATGCATGAGACAATGTAAGAAAACTTAGAAGTGAATTGATTGAGTTATGACAGACTTAACCAATCAGTGAGATTAACTGGTGGTAACTGTAGGCAGGCAAAGGCAGCTGGAGGTGACTTTGGGGATGTATTTTATTGTGAAATCTCTCTCTCTCTCTTTCTCTCTCCCCCCCCCGCCCCGCCTCCTTCCTTGTACCATGTTCCCTTCTATTTTCCTCTGCCATCAAATTCTTCCATGATATTCTGTCTCACCTCAGACCCCAAGTAACAGAGTTGGTCATCTTTGGACTGAGAACTCTGAAACCGTGAGACTCCAAATAACATTTTCTCTTCTAGTTTTTCTTGTCAGGTCTTTTTATGCAAAATGCATAAGCTGACTAAAACAAACTTTAACTTACCCATTCATTATTTCATCAAGGCAACAACAACAGTGCTACTCACTGTGCTCATCTCTGAAGATTATAGAGGAAAAAAAGTAGGAAAATATATTTTAAAGTATATATGATAATTATATCACTCTTGGGAATTGTGTTAAATTAGGTTTGGAGGACCTCAGCTGACAGAAGAACTAAGTTTCTTTCAGATATACTTTAATGTTCCTCCAGAGAAATATTCATATGTTCATTCTTGTAACCTGTGTTATGTATGCTACCTGACAAAAGTAAATTATGATTGCAGATGGAATTAAGGTTATTAATCTTAGGACATTAAAATACTTGGATTATCCTGAGATTTATTACCAATGTGTCAAACTGATGTTCATTATGTGTTATAAGTAAACATGCTACTATTCCTACCAAAAAGAATCTTCAGCATAATAAAAGTATCAAATAGTAATTGATATAAAAATGATCAAAGTGCTTTGGTTATACAAAGAAATAAGTAGACATTCTAAATACAAAGATATAGGAATTTGCCACTATATTTGTATAATTTTATATAGATGAATAACAAAGGTATTTATAAGGAGCTATTTTTTATTAATCATAAAATTATCTATCTCCTTTGGAAAAAACAGATTATTCATATATTTGAAAATTATTTATATAGTTAAGAAGCCCTTCTATACTTCTGCTTCCCCAATTCCTCTTATATATCTACCTTCTAATTACTGATAGATATCTTTAAAGGGCCTATAAATTAAGAATTTATCTTCTCTAGAAAGCTTTCCTATTTCATTTTCTGAGTAAACACTGAAGTATCTAGACACCATTTAGCCAATGAAATGTTCTTTATGTTCTAGGAACCCCATCCTGTACCATCAGACATGGCATTAGTAGCCATTTCTTAACTATTAATCCAGAGACTCTAGCACAAACTATTTCTAGAACAAATCACTCAGGGACAGATTACAGCAGTTGAACACATTAAATAATGTATGTTTCATTGTAGAATACTCTGAAATATTTTATGGATGCTATCTGTGTCAACATCTTCAAGTTGTGGTAGGTTCCATTTGGCACTCTGTTAGGTACTCAGGAATCAGAAAGCAGGGACGGCATCAGGAATTGTAAACTGTGTTACAGAGACCAAGATCCATATACCTACTACTGTCTTTTCTTTTCTCCTATCACAAAGTAACAACCCTCAAGTAGTTGGGAAATCTGGACTGAATCTCATTGCAGGAAGTAGATGGAATCTGATATCAATGGCTTATCACACCAAGCCCAAATTAATGAATGTGCTGTATCATATCAAATTTCATTAGCAGTAAACTTTTTAGTTTTATGGTCCTGGAGACCAAGCCCAGACCTCACCAATGATTGGTAAGTAGTCTATCACTAAGCTACATTCCCAGACAAGCAATAAACTTTTAGGATAATACAATACACAGATCTTAAGTGTTGTGTTAGTCACCTTTTCATTACAGTGACCAAAGTACATGACAAGAACAATTTATACATGGATAAACTTATTTTTGTTCATGGTTTCAGAGGTCCATCTCTACATTCATCTGGTTCCTTTGCTCTGTGCCCCAAATAAAGAAGAACATTATGGTAGAATTATGTTGTGCAGGAAAGTTGCTCAATTCATGGCAGTCAGAGAGAGGAGAGAGAGACAGCAAGGAGACAGAGACTAAATATAATCCCTCAGGGGATGCACTCAGTGACCTACTTAATCTAACAATGCCTGATCTACACCCAGTAGTTTATTCAAATTATAAATCTTTTGAATGGATTGATCTGATGATGAGGTTATAGCCCTCATAATATATTTCACCTCTGAACATTTCTTCATTTCCTAACATGAACTATTAAGGAATATCTCATATACAAACTATAACATTCTGCCCCTGGCTCCCAAAAGTTCATGTCATCTCACAATATAAATTTTATTCAATTCATCTCCAATAGTCTCCATAATCTTAATAGTTCCAGCAGTATTCAAAAGTCCAAGTTTAAAGTCTCTTCTGAACCTGAAGGCAAACTCCTAGCTCTGAGCAACTGTAAAAATCAAAAGCAAGTTATATACACACAATTTAAAATGGCATGAGTAAACATACCCATTTTAAAGGGGAGGAATGGGACACAGAAAGACGGAATGGGACCAAAACAAGACTAAAACCCAAATGAGCAAACAAGTCTGTAGCTCCACATCAAGTATCTGAGGCACACGGTGGGGACATGTGAGTTCCAAATGACTTGGGAAGCCCCACCCCTTTGGACTTGGTGGTTGCAGCCCACGAAGCCTCTCTCATTAGGCTGGCTCAGTTTCTGCCCTGAAGCCTTTCTTGGCAGATGTTTCACACTACTAACATCTATTAATTACTGAGATCTCCATTCCAACTTCTCTTTCACTCACCGTAGGGCTTCCTGCAGGGCTTACAATACCACTATACTTTTTGTGACCTCACAGTCCTCCTTTACAATTCCAAGGGAAGCCTAAATGACCCCTTAACTCCAGAATCTTGCATTCCTACAAAATATACCATATAGATGATGCCAATTCTGCCATTAGTTGAAGCATTAGACAGGCCCCCTTTGGCCCCTGCCACAGTTGATCTCTGAATTCCTGGGTGACTGATCATAGTGAAATAAATTCTGGGGAAATAACTTCTTAGCACCATGTGTGAGCAGGGTACCCCAAGGTCTCTTTTCAAAAGAATTTTCACTTTTACACCCTACAACTTGCCATGGTTGTGGTTTTTCAGATTCCAGAGCTGCTGTCAAAGCATCTTTCCTATTGCCTCTGGGCAAAGTACTTATATCTTTTTAGTGGTGATGAATCTCAACAACTATGCCTTTGATGGTTCCAATTTTACACCTGCTTCTTCTCTGGCTAAAATGAAAGTTTTCTACAAACTTTCTCTCTGCTTTTTTCTCATGATTCTGAAAGTAAACCTGGATAAAAGCCATGGGCAATACCTAGGCCATTGCCTGAATGCTCTGCTGCAGATAATTAGTCCATCACCTGTCAATTTAATCTCACAGAAAATCTCAGTATTTGGCTAAAATGTAGACAAATTCTTTGTATGTATGGCCACTAGGCAAATTTTGATAGAGGCCTCATTCCCTTCTGAAACTGTATGAGCATAGTATTTTATGATATGCATTCCTATGAGCAACATATTCTTTTTATCTCCCACCAGTATTACCCATTAAGTTCTGCTTACGGGCTGGGGATGTGGCTCAAGTGGTAGAGCACCACATACAAACAAAGATGTTGTGTCCGCCAAAAACTAAAAAATAAATATTAAAATTCTCTCTCTCTCTCTCTCTCTCTCTCTCTCTCTCTCTATCTTTCTCTCTTTAAAAAAAAAAAAGTTTTGCTTACAACATTCTAAGACTTCTCCAGCCTTTATCCCCAAATTTTTCTAAATTCATTCCTCAAACCAATTTCAAATGCTTCCAAACCACATATATAACAATAGCAGTGACCCTACTTAATTTCAATTTGTGTTAGTCAGTGTTTCATAACTGTGATCAAAGTACTTGACAAGAACAACTTAGACATTGAAAACTGTATTTTGGCTCATGGTTTCAGAGGTTTCATTCCATGGTCACCCAACTTTATTGCTCTGTGTTTAATGTGAGTTGAACATCATGATTGAAGGGCATGCTACTTGAAAGCTGCTTAGTTTATGGCAGCCAGGAATTTGGAGTGGGGGAAGGTGGGGGAGAGAAAGAAAGAGAAGGAGAAAGAAGAGAGAAGATGGGCTGGTGACAAATATAGTCAAAGACCATTCTTGGACCTAAGACCTACTTCCTCCAGCCATGTTATAACCCAGTAGTCCATACAGTTGTTTATGGATTAGTGCACTGATGTGGTCAGAGTGATAACTATTGCCTAAAACTGTGAACCTTGCTTTTCTGGGGATTATGCTTTCAGAGCATGAGTTTTTTTTTTTTTTTTGTTTGTTTTTTAATATTTACTTTTTTGTTGTAGTTGGGCACAATAACTTTATTTTATTTATTTTTATGTGGTGCTGAGGATCGAACCCAGGCCTCACACATGCTAGGCAAGAGTTCTATTGCTGAGTTGCAAACTTTTGAAGGGACATTATAGACCAAAATCACAACACTGGATGGCTATACTATATATGTATAATAAATTATTGTTATCTATAGATAATAATAATTTAGTATACATTTCAAAAAGTTTAAAACAAGAATTTTTGAAAGTTTCACAATAAAGAAATAATAAATGGGGATATAAACATGTTTAACTTGATATAAACATTACACGATACATACACATATCAAATCATCTGATGGTATCCCATTAATATGTGTGATTTTTATGTTTTTTAATATATCAACCAAAAATAAACTAAAAAATAAATAAAAAACATAAAAGCATAAAAAATAAATAAACTTAACTAAAGAAAAGCATTTCCTATGATTGCCTATACTCTTGGGAATTCCATTAAATTTTCAAGTCAACTTTTATATCTACCAAAAAAAAATCATTGAGATTTGATTTTGTTTAGAATGTAAAGAATAATTTGAGGAAAACTTGCATCTTATCAATACTGAGTCATTGAGTACATGACTATGCTATATCTTCATTTTTATTTAGATCTTCTTTTATTCATTTTATATTAGTTATAGTTTATTGTGTTGAGGTTTTATCTCTTTTTTTATGAAAATTCCCAGAGGTAATGCATTTACAAACATAGAAATGGTTACAACAAAGATGGGCATGATGATTGGGTATATATATATACACACTATTTATATATATATATATATATATATATATATATATATATATATATAATATATATATATAAATATATATAAATAGTGTCTATATAAATAGTGTATATGTATAGTGTGTATGTATATATATACACACACATACATTTATTTATACATAAATATACATTTATACACAAATCCATGTCTGGCATCTGACCATTGCACCTAGGTAGCTAAGTCCAGTCCTTGTATTTACCCTGAATACTCCCTTCTCTGCAACACATTTATTCTGGGATTTCGTAGAGAACACAAAGTTCTCATAGCCCCTTGGGGGATGACATAGGGAGACAGAGGGCCTTGGTTGGCAGAGAAGGGGAAGAAAGGTTCTGAGGAAAACCATAATCCACACTTCTAAGCCACCCTTGATTACCTGGAGAATCTCTGGCTCCTTGGGGACCACATCTCAGCCTTTGCCCCCTTGCAAATAAAAGGAGGTCTAATCCCCACCCAAATCGTCTTCTACCAGCAGTAGGTAGAAAGTAAAGTGAGACCATGTAGGAGAATAAAATGACTTTCAGGGGTTGGGGCATGAAAAACTAACAAACAAAACACCTCTATTCTTTTACAGGCAAACATAGGACAGGAGGCGGTTGTATTTGGAGCTTCCTTCTTTTTGTTATCTGAGATAACCTAGTCTTCTAGTCTTCTTTCACCCTGAACTTTGAGGATGAGGGAGAGAATAAGTGCCCACATAAGACAAGTTTCTGGAGGTCACAGCAAATCCTTCTCTTGAGCTCCAACCCAAATTTTAAAAGCTTTGCTTGGGAGGAGGGCTGCTGGTTGACACAATGAGCTCAGTGTCCTTTGTGATTCAGGAGGGCTGATGTTCCTTTGAAGAAGAGTTGAAAATAATGATGGTGTCCTGTAAAGGAAAACTGTGCCTGAGGCCTAAAGAGATGGTGACAATTCTTGTCACTGAAGAAAAGGACTTTCCCCAAGAGGAGGTGGTGAGAGAAGAGACCAGCACTTTTTTCTCTTGTTCCCAATGGGTGGCAGCATAGATCTGGCTAGGAGTTCCACCTGGATGGTGCTGGTGGTGACAGTGAGGCAGATGTACTTATGACGCTCCACATTCTTACAGGGGTCAGGTCAAAGAAACACTGCTGTCCCCTCCACCCCCATGCTGGTTGTCCCAGGGCACTGGAAGAGTGGTGACTGTGGCTGCTGTTGCTGCTGCTGTGATGCCTAGGAGTCTTGGGCTTGTGTGTGGGCCTGGACCACTGCCACCACTGCTGTTGCTGCTGCCTGTACTCATTGCTGGAGATGAGGAGGGTTGTGTTTGCGCATATATTTCATAAGGTATGTTTCTGATGAATATGCCCGAATACAGATAGTGCACGTGTCTAACTTGACGTGCTTCACCGTATGCATAGACAGGTGCACCTCTAGTGAATCTGGTTCTGTATACACCTGATGACAGTTGCAGCACTTGAAGGGTTTATCTTTCTTGTGCTGCCATCTGTGGGACTGCAGACTGGAGAGTTGTGTGAAGGCTTTCTCACAGCCTGGGTGTGCACATTTGTATGGTCCATCACTGGTGTGGATTCGTGTGTGCTGCTGGAAGTGGGAGAGCTGGTGAAAGGCCTTCTGGAGATCAGAACAGTTGTTATTGGGACCCAAGTGGATATGGAGGTTCTGGGCCAGGTAGGAGGTGTTGGCAAAGGTCTTAAAACAGGGCAGGCAGTTATGGGGCTTGATGGTCTCCATGCGCACTTTGGAGCAAATATGGGTGTGTTGCTGAAGATGGGAAAGCTGGTGGAAGTATGTGTCACAGAAGTTACAACTATAGGGCTTAGCCCCTATGTGTATATGGATGTGCTGGGCCAGGTAGGAACTGTTGGAGAAGGTCTTGGAACAATGTGGGCACTTGAGGTGCTTGGTCTGGGTGTGTGACTTTGAGTGGATCTGCATCTCCAACTTTGAATGTCAGTGAGCACATCCAGCACCTGTTGGTCTTGCCATCTTTCTGACAGTCATCATCAACCTCAGAAGAGAAGACACAAAGCTCATTCATCTCAAGCAGCCCTGGTTCCAGCATCCACTTCTTCTTGTGGCACCTCCCAAGGCAGATGCCTATTGCCACCTCCATCACCATCTCCGCCTCCTTCCTTGGTTAAGGTTGGTGCTACCTTCTTGGATAGGTCAGGGACCACCTTGCAGGGCTTGTGAGCCAGAGGGAAGAGCTGAGACACTCATAGGAGCCAAAATGGAAAAGGTCTGAGCTGATGAGGCTGTGGTCACAAGAGAGCCTGAGGGGGATGTGATTGCCAAACCAGGACCCCTTGATTGACTCCCTTCTCTGCTCTACCTCTGAGAACAGGGGAGTCAGCAGTCAGCAGTCCTGTAGACAGCACAGGGACCACCATGACATTCTGGGTAATGGATGCTTGGGTGTATGGGGTCAGCTGGTCTGACTTGGACTCTGCATTCATGCTAATGCCTGAGGGCAGGGACACTGAGGCATGCACTGTTAGCAAGGTGGGGTAATAAGGTGGAGCCAGCTCACAGCCCTTCTCTGGCAGCAACTGATCCTTCATTAGGTTGATGAGTATTGTGTTCTCACTTTATCCTGAGACTGTGGGGATAGAAGGCCTGGAGTATGGATTCGAATTGAAGTGAGATTCTTGCATTCTACTCCCTCGATATCTTCCTCCTGTCATCTTATTCTTTCTCCTTTCCAGGGCTGCGGAACTTTCCAGAAGTGGTGCTGCAGCTCCTGCTCCCTGGAACCCCAATTCCTATGTGCCCCCCTCTCTCACTCCATCTCTCTCCCGCCCTCAGGCACAGAGAAGAGTCACTGTGCATAAGGTGAGGTTTTATCTTTGTCAAATGTATTCATTGGAACAACATATTTGTTCTATAATTTTTTTCAAAGTTGTTTTACTTAATCTGTTGGTAACAATAATCAAAAGTACAGCTGATAGTATATACTGTACTTTTAACCTGCAATATTCTTGATCTACTTAGTAGTTTTAATTGTTATTTTGTGGATAGATTCCTTATGCATGTTAATCCCTTAGAGGTTTACATTTTATGTTTCATTTGCTTTATGGCACTGACTATGAACTGTGATATAATGATTAAAAGAATGTGTGAGAGAATAAGTCTTTGGCATGCTTCCTATTTTAGAGTAATAATATCCACTTTCACCACAGGGTATCATGCTAACTATGGATTTTTTAGTATATACTCTATATCAGGTGTAGACATTTTTTATGTTTCTAGTTGCAGAGGGATTTTAATCATAACTGGGTATAAGATACTGTCAAATGTTTTTCTGCTTCTATTGTCATATGTTTATTTTTTGATTTTTAGACTGTTAGTAGGATGAATTACATCATCTAATTTTAGAAGTTTAGATAAATCTTACAGTGTTGAGTTAAATAGCAAGTTTTTTAACACTATATCTTTTAAATAACAAATTAGATTTTTTAAAATTTTATTTGAGGGACTTATGTAGTTTTCTTATAATCTCTTCATCATTACTCATTATTCAGAGATTTCCTCTTATAAAATGATTTGGAAAGAATTTCCTACCTATGTGTTCTAAAATCGTTTGGGTAAAATTGATCCTAGTTCAACTTTAGCCATATTTTTTTTTCCTGTTTATATTTGTCACAGTATGGAATGTGTTGGATTTTGATCAGCGAAATGAGGAATAAGATGGGTATATCACAAACAATCAATTGTAGAAGGGATGTTTTAAGTAAGGCAAAAGTGACAGAGTATGACTGAATTTCACACAACTTCAGCTTAAAAGTGGCTTGATAGGAAAGTAATTTATGACAAATGATATGTGTGTGAATAAATGCTGACAACAAATTCTCCACATTTGTGAACTTTCCAAACAGTAACTGCTGAAAACAGTTGTTTCCTATTTCATTTTCCTTCCTTCTTCTCCAACAGCATGGCTATCACACCCCTTGATATATTCCTAGAGATCACTGATGAACACTAGCAGTATGATGGCATCATTTATCAAACAAGCACTAAGCTGTAATCTGTCTTCATCTTGAGATAATTCCATTGGGCAGATTTGGACTTCCTTTGCCCATAGTTTAGAAGAAGTATTCAAGAATTTTTTTTAAATCCCCTTTTATTATTAATTCTTTTGTCTTTTTGGTGTTCAACAGCATGGGCTCCGCCTAGACTCACAATTTTTATTTATTTGAGTAAAACAATTTGCTAGTATTAGATATAGATCATATTTTGGGATGTGACAAGAAGTAAAGTTTAACATTTGTAGAGAGAGCTGGTGTTCTACTGAGTTTTTGGAAATATGCTAAGGGCAGTTGCTTTAGGTGAGCAACCCAGGCAGAATGCTGTAGGAGGGCACCTGACCACTATTCCACCAGTGTGCATGCTGCAACAATGAGGCTTCTACCCAAATTAACAAAAGCTTTATACCATTTCTGGGGAGGCTGAAGTGTTTCAACTCTGATTGCTGGGTTAGGAGAAAGGGATAACTGGAGGTCCAAGACTTAACTGTTCATTGCTTTTGATCATATCAGTAGTGGGGTTAAATTTTTCCCTTTCATGGGGCTTGAAAGCCCCACAATTAAAGAATCAAGACAAGACAATTCCTTAGATTCTAATGCCTGGTCTCCACCAGACTGTTGTAGACTGTCAGAGTCAGAGGAGCACTGCAAAACTTCTATCACTCTCTACGATTTTCCCCTGGTATTCTTTAGCTCAGTTGGCTTTGTTTATGGGTTACTGGGTCACTCATTTTCTTGAGCTTGATATACTCAAACTTTAGTTCTGATATTGGAATGAACTTTTATATCATTCTCAGAAAAACAAAGAAAGATGATGTATGTTTGTTTAAATGTTAAATTTCCCCTGCCCCCATAATATAAAATATTGAGGATTTGTGTTAAAATACATAGCATCATAACACAGAGGAAGAAACTACCATGGAATGTTTGAAATAACTAATTATCTCTTATAATCAAAAACGTTACAGTAACATCACAGGGGACCTTATATATACATCACACGAAACCCTGAGATAGTCATTGCCATTTTTTAAGAGAAAGTGTTTTAAACATAATGGCTTTTTTTCTACAAAAACCATTTATGATACCTAGCAGTCTAGAGTAACCATTAAGTTTTATACTGTTGAGTATGATTTTATTACATTTTGAATGAATATTTGGCCAGAACATAGAACCCAATATTTTCTTCAAATGGCCATTTTTGCTGGGGAAGTTAGTCATCAACTTCTTTAAGGTGAGTTACCACTTCATATTCCTTTTGCACACCCTAATGCTTGATAGAAACTGAAATGCCAACATTATTACAAAATCACCTCATAGAAGCCTCGGCTGTACAGTTAGCTATTCACTTAATTATAGCTATCTCAGTAATAGACTCTACTATGTTTCCTAAATAAAACCTTAAGCATGTAGTAGTGTAGGCAGCTTTTGCTCTTACTGTGCAGGGGTTTTCTGTGACCCTATAGATAAACAGTGGGCCTACCTACACCAGAAATGTGATAACATTGCCTAAAATTAGCGTAGATCACTAAGTCATTCCACCGTTAGTACCAAGTGCCTATGCATTGAGAAACACAATATAATTATAAAAACATCTAAGTCATTGTTATTGTTGTCTGTCGGACCGCCCTCCGACAGAGGTTGAGGAGAATCACTAGACCAGCTAGTGAGTGTCTCCAGGCTGAGCGAGAGGGTAAGTGTTGCGACCTGGCCCGCCACCCAGCCTGGCAAAAATCACACGGAGTTGGGAGTTGAGTCAGCCAAGATGGCACAGCAACTCAGTTTATTGTGGAGGAAGAGGACTTATATAGAGAGAGGAGAAGGAGGCGGGGACAAAGGCAGGGGCCAATCAGAGATTGGAGAGTCCCCCAGGTTGGGGTAGCCTAGGCACCCCAGTTGCAGAAACAGAGCCCCGTTACCCCAGTTACAGAAACAATACCCCATTAGGTATGTGTGCCCCGTTGCCGGGGAGATATTCTTTGTGTTTGCGGAAGCCATATCTTGGGGCCGTTCAGGCATGTATATGGAAGCCATTTCTCAAGCTCTAACTGTCATGTACATGGAGAATCACAAAACCAGAATCACAAGACTGGGGATTTCTTTTTCCCCAGCGATTGCACTTCCGTGGTCAGCAGAGGTCCCAACAGTTGTCCTATTTCAACCTATGCTTGCCACAAAAAAAAAAAAAAAAAAAAAAAAAAAAAAAAATATATATATATATATATATATATATATATATATATATATATATATAACAGGCAATAGAAATCAAAGCATGAGCATACACAGCAACTCTGAATAAGTAATACAGAATGGGAAAGTGTGTAAGTTAAGCTGGTACATTAAAAAGTCAGCCACTATTGACTTAAAAAGTAGTTGATTTTTTTCTATAAGAAAGTGTTGCAATATACAAAGTAGTAGGACATAAGAGAAACATTTTTTATTTAAAGAAAAAAACATTTGGAAGGGGTACCAGGGGTTTAACTCAGGGGCACTCAGCCACCGAGCCACACACGCAGCCTTATTTTATGTTTATTTAGAGACAGGGTCTTACTGAGTTCCTTGTGCCACCATGCCTGGTAAAAAATATTTTTAAAGATTTGTTATGCATATGTAAAAATAAAGTACTCACAGGATGTTTATATTTGTATGAATCTAGAAGAGATTTCATCATATCCTTAAAAGAACTTTGTTCAGTGAACCACCATTAAAAAAAAAATGCTTTGCTAGTTCTCATGAAAGGAGAATACATATGCTTATTTCTATCATGATAATATCTCAATAAATGACAATTTCCCTAAATTTTTCTGAGTGTAAACTTTTAAATATTTATAGGAACTCTTTATAAGAAAATTGGTGTATCAAGACTAGAAACCATTTATTTATTTTTCATGATGCATGTTAAAAATTCTATGATTTAACAATTTTTATCCTTACTCATGTTTACCTGATGTGCCAGGATATTAGAAATATATTTAATGAGCCAATGTGATATAACACATGCAAATAATTTTTTATACATTTTGCACTGATTACATTTGCATAACTAATTTATGTCTTATGACCATCCTTAAACTTATACATAATTATCCAGATTTAATGATGAGAATACTGGCACATTTATAAATAACCTTCAGAAAGTAGACAATCTACTTTCAACGAAAGTCTCTGAATCCCAGGCCATCTAATGCCTGGGAACAAGTAAGGTATAGTAAGAGATATCTTGTAGGTTTCCACAAACATGTGGCCCTCATTGAAATGATTTTATGTTTAGGACAAGAGAATTACTTGACATAAGCTTAATTATTGGTGTTTTGGTACATATTTAAATTCTATCAATTACCACTTCTCTTTTTAACCTTTATTCCAAAGGCTAAGAGGAACATTGGAAAGATTACACATAACCAAGACCAAACATAGGACATTTTGCCTGGCCATTAAGTCTTAATCACTCAATAGTATATAACAGAAAATGTCTACTATATTATTTGAACAATATGTGAGCCCATGCGTTTCCACCCCTCTACACAAATTTGACTGTTTGGTTTTGTTTCTCTTTGACAATATTTAAAGTGGATTGGGAAATTTCTAATCCAAACTCATGTCCGAATGTTACTCAGCCTATCTCTAGACTTGTTTAGACTTCTCTAGATTCCTGTGTTGGCTTGTTCTCCCCACACCCTGATCCATTTCATACTACCCACATTATGTTTTACTGAGCCCCCAGAGGCCTCACTTTGGTTGGCTGGGGTGTATTCACTCTTACTTCGGCACAGTAGTGATGATGAGACAGAAAGTGAACTGCTCCTTCATTTCCTTTACAGAATGACTTGAGGACTCAATATGCTTTTAAAACAGAAGGAAAAGTTGACCTAAGCATAGTTAATTCAAAATGCAATAAATGACTTAATTAAAGATGACACTATTTCCACATCTCATTCTTGGGCCCAAGATGGACTTTTACTATTTGTAGCCTAATTCTACCGAGAACTGAATAGGTTTACTTGGTTTAGGATGTTTAGGATATCTACATATATGGATGCATGGATGCCCAGAATACATGGCATCACTGACTGCTAAACACACAGTGAAGTATTTGGTACTCTAAAAAAGAAAAGCCCACTGCATTACTCACATTTTCTCATCCCTAGGGGTATTAATTTTAAATTAATGAAGAATTACAATTTACTACTCAGTTTTTAAGTTTCCCAAACTCAAAAGCATGTGTACATATGTCCTAATACTTTTCATCATGACTTCTCTGGAACTAAGTTGATATTTAATTATAGAATGGGTCTAAAAGTTTCTATGTTAACTTGTGCTATTTCCTTTTGCACAGAATAATCATCCTTACTTGTAAGATGTTTAGAAGGTCTTTTTTTTTTTTTTTCCAGTATTGGGATTAAATCCAGGGCCATAATGCACTCTAGGCAAGCTTTTGTCACTGAGCTATATCACTATCCCTTTGTATTTTATTTTATTTTGAAATAGAAACTTGTTAAGTTGCTCTGTCTGTGCTTTTGTCTTGTGATTTTCCTTCCTCAGCCTCCAGGTAACTAGACGTATAGATATAACACTTATTTTTTCTAGAGTATTTTGTTACTGTATTAATTAAATTATATGAGATTTCTTAATGTCCTAGCTAACAAAATAAACAATTGAATCCAAAGTATTTCTGTTAAAAGTGAAACTTGATATCCAGTATATTTAAATTGAAATATTTTTGTAGAACTATACTATTTTTAGCTTCACATTAAAACATGTTGGTTTTGTTACATAAAGTTTATAGAAAGATATATTTCCTAAACTTTCAGGAATACAGAATGAAACAAAATGAGTTTCAAACTAAAGATCTCTTTTATTTCCTAATTTTCACATTACCATGAGATTTACTAATTAAAATTATTTTTTGAAAACTCCAAATTCTATTGCTTCAAATCCAGTTTTGCCATTTGTCTAATATACAGACATTATAGCCTGAAATTAAATGTTATTATATAGTGACATTATTTAATTTTATTACATATATGACTTGAGACAACTTGAAGACAGCTTGCTGGGGCATCTCCCTAGTGCTACATGAAGGTCTCATATCTCCCGAGTCTGACCCTGACAACCCTTAGGGATACCAAATATTGACCACTATCTATCTCTGTTTCTGATTGACTTGCCCTGATGGTGGAGGACACTCTCATCCAATAAATCTTGAATCTTAAGATGAAATCTCAATCTTATCTGAGGTCCTTAGGAAAGAAGAGACTCATTAATCCCCAGAGTGTGTACCAAGCACTCCCTCCCTCTTTAGAAATGCTTTACCTCAATTTTGTCCATACTCTCTTTCTCTTAAGCAGGGACCCCATTATGAGAGATTCTCAATATAGAGTTCCCGTAGCTTTAAAATTAGACTACCTTCTCTAGACTTTCTCAAGGCACATTTTTTTCTGTACTTCTCTCATCTGGCAGGAAAAAGACCAAAAACCCTGTTTTTTTTTTTTTTTTTTTTTTTTTTAATTGGTTGTTCAAAATATTACAAAGCTCTTGACATCTCGTATTACATATATTAGATTCAAGTGGATTATGAACTCCCATTTTTACCCCAAATACAGATTGCAGAATCACATCGGTTACACATCCACATTTTTACATAATGCCCTATTAGTAACTGTTGTATTCTGCTACCTTTCCTATCCTCTACTATCCCCCCTCCCCTCCCCTCCCCTCCCATCTTCTCTCTCTACCCCATCTACTGTAATTCATTTCCCTCCTTGTTTATTTTCCCCTTCCCCTCACAACTTCTTATATGTAATTTTGTATAACATTGAGGGTCTCCCTCCATTTCCATGCAATTTCCCTTTTCTCTCCCTTTCCCTCCCACCTCATGTCTCTGATTGATGTTGATCTTTGATATAATGAGAGCAGCTAAGAACAGAGCAGGGAGGAAGAGCAGGAGGAAAAGATCAAAAACCCTGTTTTGCTTATTTAGAGTAAAACTACACCTCATCTTTCCTACTTCAGGAATCCAAATTATTTATTTTCTCTAGTGGAGATATTACCCAGAGCAGTAGCAGGCCTGCCTCCCACTTCAAATTGAGGAGTATAATATGAAATTAGGGTCCTGTGAGTATGAAGACCCAAAAGGACAAAGGGAACGTGTAAGAAATTTTGAGAGCACAACGAGCTGGCAAATATCTTACCTGAAGTTCAAATAGTTAATCACAGTTGAGAATAATTTTCCGCATCCAAACATGGACTGATTACCAACTAAGAAAAATTTTAAAAATGTTTAAAATGTGTTTGTAGCTGTGTATAAATTAAGGCTTTGTTTGAGCCATTATAAGGTAGAGAGGCTACATTTCTGGGAACTCCTGGGTGAAATTCCCCTGTTTGAGAAACTCCAGATTATGCTGGCTCGCTGCCTTAGCTCACAGACCTAGGTTCAAATGTACCTGCCCAGAGATGCATGTAAAGTACCAAACCACAAACAACCTGTTTTATCCATTCTTATCCTGTTTTCCTGAAGAAAATTCTCACTGAATTTCTTTGATGTGTTTCACTAGAAATAAAAGCATTCACAGGCTTGTCTCTCTATTAGGATCAGACCCATCAGGTCTCTTCTACTGGTCAAGCCCTCACTTTGAATATATGCATCTCATCTTTTGCATTTATTTTCTAATATTACTTTTCTAGCATTCATTTTCAGCTGTCCCACATCACTTGTCAGATATCTTGGTTTTTAAAGTTTAAAATGAGTAAATTAGATTTTAACATCAACATCAATGAGTATGTTTGTTAGAGAAGACATGATTAATTCACAAAGTTAAAGTGTGAGAAAACGCAACTGCTAAATATAAAATCAAATACTCTTGACTTCTTAAATTTTTATAAACTAATATATTTAAACATTAAATGTGTTTTTATAAATTGCAAATGAACAGAGTTTCTGGGTCTTCTGTTTCTGGGTCTTCACTAAAGCAAACTTACTAAGAGTTCAAGATTCTGTCAGGTGCAATTCATATGTAAAGAGTATAAGAGCTTTCAGTTGGGTTTAACATAAAAATATTTTACCTTATTAAGTGAAATATAGATATTTTATAAGGGTTATTTCAGAATGTGAATTTTAAAAAGGCATCAGCAGCTGAGAAATAAATATAAGAAGGTGCTAGGTATGAAAATGTATTTTCCTTACAAAGTATAACTTATACACAAGATGGAAGTCTAGCTTTCAGCACTAATACTGACCTAAATTAAATAAAGGGGTAAATAACTGTAAAGTTATAGACATTAAAGAAAAAAACCCAGTACTCTTACTTTGAAACTGGCTTGCATGTATAAGATCAATATGTGGAAACTAAAGTAAAGGAATAAAAGCCCCCCCCCCAAAAAAAAAAAAAAAGAAATAGCCAATATTTGGCCCTTTCCCTCTGGGTCAGCTTGAACTCAGAGAATAAGGGAACTTCTCTAAGGGCTTGAATACTTTGGGCCATATCACCTCTTGATCAGGGAGATTTATGAGACCCTGGAGAACAAAATGTTAACCAGTGCACATGCTGCAAAGAGGAGGCTCCTTGGAGGAGGAGACATCCCTCATGCATTTCCATAATCAAGAAGACCCAGATGCATCTTAAATGATGGCACTAAAGGAGCTAAGAGGCTCCTCACAAGATCCCAAGATTGACTCCCTGAGGGAGTCAATAGACAGAAACCAGGTCAATTTGACAAACTTGGTGTTAAACACCCAGCCAAAACAATAATAACCAAATACAGCCAGAGCTGGGCATTTAAGAGAGAAGACAACAGGTTTATAGATTTTTTTAAAATGGAATTTAAGTTATAGGCTTCTATTATCACAACAAAGAGAGAGACTAGAAGCTAAAAAGAGGTGTTCTTAGACAGGAGTGCCTGATAAACATCAAGAGAGACTGACAGAATGAAAAGTGTTTTTTT
Organism: Callospermophilus lateralis; assembly: GCF_048772815.1. Taxonomy (NCBI): domain Eukaryota; kingdom Metazoa; phylum Chordata; class Mammalia; order Rodentia; family Sciuridae; genus Callospermophilus; species Callospermophilus lateralis. The sequence goes on from NC_135314.1 coordinate 100,543,676, forward strand.
TTTTGTTTTGTTTTTTTTTTTACTTAATTAAAGGCTACTAATCTTCCTAAACTCCTACATAGACAGACTTGATCTGTTCACTAGTATGATTTCTAGCCCTATGTGACAGAAATGAAGGGTTCTTTACTAAACACAGAGGTTATGCCAAAAGAAAAATATTTTACAAAAATCCGATGACGTTACACAGCTTAACTATATCTTATGGGCATGTATGACATAAAAATCTAAGTACTGAGTGTACATTTCTAATAATTCTAGCAATGTAACTAATATCCTTTAAAGTTTTATATTTCCAAGTGGAAGCCATGTCCTCACTGGCTCTTCCATGGGAAGAACTTCCTAGCTCTTACACCTCCTGGTGAAAAATTAGTGGTTTCTATCATCATCATGATATTCTTTGGCATGTTTCATGCTACAATATTTATTTTGTATTAATCTCATTCCAATATTCATGTCATTTTGTTTCTCTCACAGAAGCACCCACCTCTCAGTTGACTTTATTTACAACATGTTCTTTCTAAACCAGACTTTTACCATGAACCCCTAGATTGACCTAAACATTCCTAAAAGGGGGACCCAAACTGCTTGCCCCATGTCAACCCTCTTAACACCCAGAGTGGGCATAATCCATTCCCCCTTATAGCAATAAGGATTCCCTTAATCCTTATTTGGGGTGGGGTGGTGGAATTGAGATAGGGCCAAATGATAATCAGTGTAGATAATGAATGATTTGGTCAGGAATATGGGGGCTGATTTAAAAGGAAATAAAATGCTAATAACTCCAGAGCACACGGCCCTCCTTCAACTTGTTACCAAGGTTATCTGCATCCAGGGAATTATTGCTTCCAGCAAGGAGATGTGAATGAATATCCCCTGGCAGCCCTCCTTCTTGCCTTCCTGGATAAATGTGGAATATAGGGAGACATACCTTGTGGACTCCTTCCCACCTTTGGCCCCAAAGGCAGGATGGAAGGAGATGTACAATGAAAGGCCAGTGACTCACCTGAGACAGAGATTCAGCCAAGAGATTTATTGGAGGGCTGCCCAAAGAGGAAGTAAAGGAGAGGCAGAGAGAGGAGAGGTCAAGGGCAGAGAGGAAGAGGGCAGAGGGGAAGAGGGCAGAGGGGAAGAGGGCAGAGGGGAAGAGGGCAGAGGGGAAGAGGGCAGAGGGGAAGAGGGCAGAAAGCCCGAGCTTGTAAGCTGTGGCAGAAGAAGGGTTGTGTAGGTGACTTGGTGGGTGCTGATTGGCAGGGTGACTCCAGAGCAGCGAGCAGACACTGTATCTACCTGAGATTGATCGAGAAAACCTTTGAATCTGTTGCTCTTCAGCTTGGTGCCCTTCATGGAGGAGGGGGAGGAATAAGGGATTCTGTGATGTTCTCAGGAGTCCAAAACTTAACTTCAGCTGGGAGTCTCCCACACACTGACATACAAGAGAAGGAAGGAAACCTGAAATCTATCAAAAGTGTAGGACACCCCTACCGGCTTGGGTACAAGCCCCAGCCCCTAGCTCTATGGGGGAGTCTTTCTCTCTCTATTCCATCCTTCAAATAAAAGTTTTGACTCTTGCTTTGGCATTTCTTGGGTGTTTATTCTTCAACACCAGGAGAATGGGACCTGATCTTGATTTCTAGACTTGTTTCAGCATAACTAAGTGGCAAAATACTCCCTAGCATGTACAAGGCCCTGGGTTTAATAGTACAAGGAAAAAAGAAGGAGGAAGAGGAAGAGGAGGAAAAAGAGGAGGAGGAGGAGGAGGAGGAATAGGAGGAGGAAGAGGAGGAGGAAGAGGAGGAGGAGGAGAAGAGGAGGAAGAAGAAGAAAGTAAAAGTTTCCTGGTCAACTCTATACAGTGGCATGTACCTATAGACACAGTTTCTCAGGAAGATTTAGGAAGATACTTGAACCCAGGATTTCAGAGCTAACCTGGACAACATTGTATCTAAACAGCCCAGTATCTAAAAATAATTTTCTCACCAACAAAAATTATTGCTATATTTTCTTGTTTCCATAGATAAGAGAAACATATTTTTTTTTCACGATTCTAAAATTAAGAGGTTAAAGTCAATGTAGTGAGAATTATATTGTCTTACAGTGTGATTGATAATGATTGATAAGAACATTATGTGTATATTGCTATATATATGTATACATTGTATATGTGTGTGTGTGTGTGTGTGTGTGTGTGTGTATAAGAAATTGAACCCAGAGATGTTTATTTTTTGAGACAGGATCTCACTCAATTGCTGAGGCCAGCCTCAAACTTGCCTTACTCCTGCTTCAGTCTCCCCATCACTAGGGCTACATTTTGTGCCACAATGTCCAGGGCAATAAGATTATGTTTTAAACACCAAATTTTAAAGCTTTTGATATTTTCATCTGTCATAATTTAATCTATCTGTGTGTATTAATGCATGTTCAAAATACCTGCAAACTGAAATATGTTAAAATTAGTTAAATTTTAAAAGGTATATGTACAGTGGGAGAAAAAAATTAGTATCTGGAAGAGGATTGATCCTTGAATAACAATCCAATTTTCAACATGATGCAGTAAGAAGTTCTTGTTTGGTGGATGTGGTGGCACACACCTGTATTTCCAGTGGCTTGGGAGGTTGATACATGAGGATGTCAAGTTTGAAGTCAGCTTCAGCAACTGAGTGAGATCCAATCTCAAAATAAAAAAATAAAAAGGGCTATATGTACTTCAGTGGTAAGTTCCCCTAGGTTCAATCCCCAGTACCAAAAAAAAAAAAAAAAGCTAATATTTGCTTTTTCCCTATTTTACCCCATGGTACAGAGTTATTAATTATTTCAGTTATCCTATTTAATGACACCTATGCTTTTTTTGTGTGATTATTTTGGAGATTTTATGATCATAGACAATTATAAGCATGTTAATATAAAAATAGGAAATTTTGCTTCTAAAGGAACTGAAAATGCTGAATGTTCTGCAGTCTTGCTTGGGCTGCATGGCATAGAGGACTTCCAACCTGATTAATCACAAAATGGATACTGTTAGCAGTTCTTATCATCAGGTACCTGGATTCTTATCTGATGATACTTTTTGATGTTCCAATACAATATGGAATAAAATATGTACTTCCATAGCCTTTACTTCCTTCTGTGTGTACATGCCAAAAGGCATTCAACCCACATGAGAACAAAGGGAGGTGGGTGAGGGAGGTGTAGAAGGGCTTAAGCAGTGAGGGCAAGATGGTGAGTCAGGAGGTTGGGGGCAAAGAGATAACAAAGGAGCATGGAGAGGTTCTTTTGATGAGGTCAACTTCCTGCGTTGAAAGAAAGCACTCAATGACACAAGCAGGGGACCCAATCAGAGAGACACTTTTGTGTTCCTGCTCCTAAGTGGGTGATCCAATAGAAAACAAAAACAGGTATGTGGACAAAGGGGTACCAATGAATAAAGTAAGGAGTATATGGACAGAGGACAAGATAAGAAAAGGAGGAAATTCCAAAAGACTGGGACAAATCTCCACCAGATGCCCAGCTGTCCGGCCCCTTCTCTTCAGAAAAGTCTATCTCTGTATCTATGTTGTCTTTTCAGTAAATCTACTTCTTACTTGCTATCTCTGAGTCCTATTCTTCAATTATTTGCTGAATAGAGTTAATAAACCCAGCACCCCTAGACAGTAACAGATTCGGAGATAAATCCAGGATAGAAACCATTGACTCAAAGGTTAGTAGCACTCATTTTAAAGAGCTGATGAGACCTGGAAAATGACTGTTGATCATCTGGCATTTCTTTGGTTCTCAGAGGCCAGGGAAACCCCAGCCATGACTAATATGGATGAATTCCCAGACTGTTTTTTTTTTTTTTTTTTTTTCTCTTTCTGCGGTCTTGGTCAAGAACATAAACAATAGGTTCCATAGTCCATGACAGAACCAGTCTCATTTATTTTACTCCTTATATGAAAACAGTTTATCAGTTAGGGCAAAGTCACCCCTAATTTGTCTCTACCCTATGCAGAGACCTTGTCCCTTTTATAATGATAGTTGCCTCTAATCAAAAGGCCCTATGATAGAGGAATATCTTGTCTTCTTGAGACATTTTTAGAAACCACCTATCTCTTTCCCTTGTGTCTTTAAGGACCCTGCAAAAGAAAGGAAGGAAAAGAAAGAAAGGAGATATTATTATGATCATCACAGGAATTCTGCCAGAATTGATTTATAGAAGCTGTTGGGAACCTCCTTGTACTGAATAAAAGCCCCATAAATGTGGACTGAGAGACCATGTTACTAGTTCAGGAAAATGTCCTCCTTTTGGGGATTCCAGCATAAATTCTTTTACAGTCAGTGCTTCCCCCTCAAGATTCTTGTTCTCCTGAGAATTCTGAATCCTTTTTTGACTGAAATAAAGTGGGAATTACATGCTTTCTGGGAATGAAAACATCAGAAAGATCTGGATAACAAAAATAATTTGGGGGATGTGGACTGCAGAACATGGGTAGGCTTGGCTAATCCCTACCTGGACATGGTCCCTCTTGGATAGATTCTGGGCCAAGTCAGTCTACCCAATTCTCAAGATAGAGCCACCCCTCTGGATTTGTAAAAGAATGAGGTGGGGGGCTGGGGATGTGGCTCAAGCGGTAGCGCGCTTGCCTGGCATGTGTGTGGCCCAGGTTTGATCCTCAGCACCACATACAAACAAAGATGTTGTGTCCGCCAAAAACTAAAAAATATTAAAAATTCTCTCTCTCTCTCTCTCTCTCTCTCTCTCTTTAAAAAAAAAAAAAAAGAATGAGGTGGGGATAGGGAAACCCCCCATCAAGATGCCTTTCTTCTTTTGTTTCCAGATGGGATCTAATTTTTCCAATATCCTTCCCAAAGACTCACCTCTTTCCTGCTGCTCAAAATTGGAATATTTTGGACCCCCCAATTAAAGAGAAAATCTTTGATCTTATTTTTCAGGGACCGGGCCTCAGTACCCATTAGGAGATAGATAAAAATGGCCCCTTGAAGGGACCCTAAATGACAATACTATTCAGCAATTAGATATTTTATGTAAGTGTGAGGGTAAATGGAGTGAAGTCTCTCATGTACAATCATGCTTTTATCTGGGAGATTATTCTGAATGAGCAAAAAAATTACAAGGTTGACACTCAGAGCCTAGTGGCAATCTGCTGGTTTAAACTAGACACAAAATCCAGAACAGAAAATCTTATTGACAGAGATAAAGGGACATTTACCGTTAAACAGGAAGTTATATCAGATCCAACTGAAGGAAAAATAGGTCCCTAAGACTGCTTCCCCTTTATATCCCCATTTAAAAGGATTGGAGACCTATCCTCCTTATCATGGGACAAACTTCACCTTTGATCCCGGAGTTGCTAGGATATCTGCTGCTCAGAGCATATTTACTCTCAGGGCAATGCCAGAGAAGGATTCAAAACCAAGATAGTTAACATTCAATTTTCATTAACTGAATTGAAGATATAAAGAAAGACTAAAGACCCAGAACAATATCTTCCAACCTTCTAGCAGTTACCATTTTATGACTTAGAATGGAAGGATGTTATGTTGCATTTGAGTCAAACCTTAACTTCTTAACTTCTTTGGAGTCTTAGAGAAGGCTATTGAAGGAGAAGAGGACTACTATACAGCAAGGGGACGGAAAGTAACCATGGTTGGCAGAAGTTGAAACATCCCCAAGGGGAGTCAGGTAGATCCCCTCACTGAACCAAACTGGGATGCTGACAGACATAAAGATGAATGAGACAGACATTGATATCACTTTGTACACTGTTGTTAAAAGGAATGATGGGGGCCCAAGTTAAAATTTTCAATTATGCCCATCTGGCCTCTGTGATTTAATTGGAAAGGCAGCTACAAGCAATCTTTCTACAGAGGTTCTGGAAGGCCATTACCAAACAAACTGGTATGGAACCAGAGTCACAGATGAAAAAACTAATTTTTTTAAAAATATTTTTTTTTAGTTGTCAATGGGTCTTTTATTTATTTATATATGGTACAGAGGATTGAACCTAGGGCCTCACGCATGCCAGGCAAGTACTCTACCACTGAGCCACAACTCCAGCCCATGAGGGAACTCATTTTTAAAAATAAATTCATGACCCAATTTGCTCCAGATATACAGAAGAAGCTCCAAACACTGGCTGTGGAACTGGAAGAAAGCTATGGACCGATTAGTCCAGGCTACTACGGCAGTCTTTTATAATCAGGACATAAAGAAGGAGATAAAGAAGGACAAACAAGATGGAGAACTGACAGCAGCCATGAGAGCAGGTGCTCAGGGGTACCTCTCCACCTCCTGTTTCTCTTGTGGGAAAGAAGGCCATTGCTAAAAGGATTGTCCCCAGACACATTGACCACATATTGGATTGCCTCCCTGACTTTGTTCTCTGTGTCAGGGAACAACTGGAAGGACAGATGTCCTCAGAACCTGAGGGGATTGGGACTTTCACCTACCAGTTCCCAATGATGGGGCCCAGGGGCTTTCTTTATGGTTCCCATGACTTATGTCCAACTTGAGGAGCTAGGGTACACTTGCTCATGGGCAGGCACCAGATAAACTTCCTTCTCAACATGTAACAGAGTCCTGTCCTTCTCTCCTTGACCTAGGTCCCAAGATAAAGTAACTATATAGGGCATATATTGCCAGCCCCTTGAGTGATAGTTTACTAGACCTCTTGCTTGTTCCTTGGGTTATTTCCAACTCTGTCACTCCTTTCTCATTATGCTAGAGGCACCAACTTGTACCTTAGTAAGAGACTTATTATCTCAATTAAAGGTAAATTTGTTGTTGCCTCTGGGGAATATAGCTGGCTACACTTAATAGAGGAAGAAGTACACCCTACAGGTTGGTCACAGTGGGAAGGACGTGGACTGCAACCTCTGTTGAAATTTACCTTAAGGGTTCTTCCTACTTTCCTCACCCAAACAGTATCCCTTAAAATCTGAAGCTAAGAAAGGACTAATATCTAGTTTGAAACAACTGGGACTTTTGGTAGAGTTCTCTAACCATTATAATAATTCTATAAGGGCCCTAATAAAGGGAGATTAGATAAGGACATTCATAAAATTAAAGAAGCAGTAGTCCCTTAAGATTCAGTTGTCCTAAACCCATATACTCTCCTTACCCAAATTCATTTGCCTTTGAGGATCCTACTTTAAAAAGGCAGGTCAAGTTACCAGGACAGTCCTTCCCCACGGATTTAGAGACAACCCCATCTGTTTATACAAGCACTGGCATAAGACCTCATGGACTGGTCATACCCTAGTAGGGTATTACTTTAGTATATAGATTACCTTCTTTTGTGGGGACCTTCAAAAAAAACAATTCTTCTCAATTTTCTGGTCACTAGGTCTCCCAAGAGAAAGCTCAATTGGAAAGTGAAACTCACAAAAGCTTAACCCAGAAAGAATTGAACCCATACTCCTACATCCCCTTCCTCAGACAGTAAAACAACTCAGAACCTTTCTGGAAACAACTGGATGTTGTAGAATTTGGATCCTTGGATATGCTGAAAAGGCAAGACACCTCTATGAGTGCCTTAAGAAAACACAGGGACATTCAAAGGCAGTTGTTGATTGACTCCAGAGGCAAGGAAAGCCTTCAATGCATTAAAAACAGCTCTTACTCCAGGACCCTGCTCCAGGCCTGTCCACTCAGTCAACTTTTCAATCATCTGCTACAGAAAGAAGTGGAATGGCACTAGGAATGATTACTCAAGCATTCAAGGGTACACCCCAGCCAGTGGTTACATAAGTAAAAACATTAGATAAGGTGGCTAAGAGGTGGCCTGGATGTCTTAGAGCTGTGGTTGCAATGGGACTATGGTCCCTGAGGCAAATGATCTTACTCTGAGAGGGCCTCTAACTGTACTAACCTCCCATGACATAGTTTCTGGTTAACCTACAGCCACATATGCAAATATCAGACCCTTTTGATATGTGGACCTGCAGTCTCTCCATCAGCTCTACCATTTGGGAAGAGATAATACTGTTACCCTAATATATATATACATATTTTTTTCTTTTTTTAAAAAATATTTTTTAGTTCTCGGCTGACACAACATCTTTGTTCGTATGTGGTGCTGAGGATCGAACCCGGGCCGCATGCATGCCAGGCGAGCGCACTACTGTTTGAGCCATGTCTCCAGCCCAGGAATTAGGCTTGAAAGACACAGTCCTACAGATTATCCAAAGATGCAAAATCTGCCTTCCCTTGGAACTCCAGCAGCTCTGGTACTTATTCTTTTGAATTCTTACATTATTGATTTCCTTATTTACTTTGTATCCTCTTGTCCATAGATGACACAACTTCACATGATGTTACAAATGGAGCCCCCAGTGAATAGCCTTCCAGACTTCTACCAGGAACCCATTGATACAACCACTGATGTATATCATGAGTGTTGGCCTCTGGACAATCTTGCTGCTTCTCACTTTCCCTAAACCTTCCTCAAAAGGATATCCTAGTTACCCCATTGATGACTTTTGTTAGCCTTAAGTACATAGAATGGTCATTGCCCAAACTCCCAACAGTTGTCAGGGTATCCTCTGGGAGGGGGATTGAGAGTGATATAGAGGGCTTAGGCATCAAGGGCAATATAATGAGAAAGCTGGGGACAGGGCCAGAAAAAAGAGCAGGGTGGGAGGTCTTCAAACGAGATCAAGGGGAAGGAAAAGGGGGGGATGATGAACTGAAATCAAATTCCATGAATGTATGAGTTTGTCGTGTTGAACCCAAATACTATGTGTAACTACAAAGCTCTAATAAAACAAAACACCATTTGCATAATTTGCAAGATGTTTTTCAGAAAGCTTGTACAATTCTAATATTACAAATGAATATTAGGACAAAATATTTTTTTTCCAATTTTACAGGTGATCTTTTGATTTAATGTACTGTTACTAATGATATATATATATATATATATATATATATATATATATATATATATATATACATATACATACACATATGAGTCACTTTGTTGTTTTGTGAGATGCCTGTTTATATTTTTTGCTTGCCCATATTTCAGTGTGGATGTGTTGGGATTTACTTTATTTTTTAATTATGGTAAATATACCATAATTTCAGATTATCCAAAGCTGTAAAATCTGCCTCATGATTTTCACTTTCCCTTTAACATAAAATTAACCATTTTTAAGGGTCTGGATCTGCAGTATAAAAAGTATCTTCATATTGTTATTCAACTATCACCACCATCCATAACCAGAAATTTTGCATTATCCTGATTAGAAACTTGTACCCACTCATCAATGCCTCCTTACCATCTACTCACTGATCAACTTCCTGTCTCTATCAATGTGACTATTACGGATATCTCATAAAATTGGATAGATCATACAATCTATCATTTTGGGTCTGCTGTTATTTTATTAAGCATAATACTTTCAAGGTTTATATATATATCAAAGCATATGTTAGAATTCATTTCTTTTTAAGATTGAAAAATAGTTTATTCTATAGCATCATAAGTTCACTTGTATTTTCCTCTCCTTGAAGTTGATATTAGGCATATTGTTTTTTCTTTCAAACCTTTAATTAATGTTGAGTAGGATGAGGTAATAGTCCATGTGTCTTCCCCATAGTTATAACCAATGCTTCCAACATGACCTATCAAGTAAGATTTCATTACCCTGATTCATGACCACAGTTTCCAATGGACACTGAGTTCTTCATAAATGGTAAGGTCTGAGTACAGAGTGGACCCTGTGAGCTGCTTCACAGATTTCCAACCAGGACTGAAGAATTTACCTGCTTAGCTGCGACTGGAGTGTGGGTGAGAGATTTCGGGACTGCCTTTCTGTGTTCCAGGGATAGATTGCTTCCAATGAGTGGATACTGCAGAGCATAAAGGTCCAGCCACTTTTTCCAAAGAAGGACAATTATCGAGACACATGACTTTTGGGTTTGCTGAGCTTTTGTTGAGCCCCTACCTCAGGTGACTCCCCTCCGTTCAGTCTTGCATCTTCCCCTTTCTTCACTTCTCTTCCAGGAGTGTTTATCCCCAAATCATTCCCTGTAAACTTCCTCAATGTTGATCTCTTTATGGATGTTTTGTTTCATTAATGTATTGATTTTAGCACCATATATTTTTATTTCTTTGTAGTTTTCAGGTATAAGTTTTTGCATTCTTAGATGTTATCACTTGAATCCATTAGAACTATGATGTTGTATACTAAAAAAAAGAAACAGCATACAAGGGACTAGCAGTGTAGGTCAATAGTAAAGCACTTTCCTAGCACACGTGAGGCAAGGTCCTGGGGTGGATACCCAGTACCACATTAAACACACACAAGTACACATACCATAACACAAAAATATTCACTAGTAAACTCACTTAAGCGCTCCTCTAAAACATCTTCTTTCATTTAAATCTAGCATCTTGAGCCAGACATGGTGGCTAGGCATGTAATCCCAGCTAATTAGTGGTTAAAGCAGGAAGATCAGAAGTTTGAGGCCAGACTGTGCAGCATAGTGAAACTCCATTAAAAAAAAAAAAAAAAAAAAAAACAAGGTGCTGAAGTTGTAGCTCAGTGGGAGAGCAATGCTTGCAATGCTTGGAATGTGTGAGGCACTGGGTTACTAGGTTATGATACTCAACACCACATAAAAATAATTTAACAAGTAAATATGATAAAGAAATTGTGTCCATCTACCACTAAAAACATAAAAATAAAAATAGCAAAAGTGAGATAAACCAATCCCATAAAACCAAAGGCTAAACAAATGTTTTCTCTGATATCCGGATAATAAGGGAGGGGGGATTCATTGGATTAGAAAAATGGAAATGAAGGAAAGGGAAGGGTGATGGGAATAAGAAAGACATTAGAATGAATCAGATATAACTTTGCTATGTTCATATATGAACACACCACCAGTGAAAACTCCACATCCTATATGACCCACAAGAATGAGAAGGTATACTCCATGTATATACAATATGTCAAAATATACTCTACTTCCAAATATATGTTTTAAAAACAAATAAAAATATTAAAAACCAAGAACCCAGCAAAAACAACACCACCATCTTCCTTTCCCATCAATCTCAGCTGCAATGTAAAACATTTTTACAATGACAACTTATTAGAAAGTGAAATTAAAATTCTTGCAAGAAGCAGTATTTCATGATGACAACAGGACTGATTCTAGAATTCCACTTAAATTACTCAAAAAGTCAAAAACTAGGGGCTGGGGATGTGGCTCAAGTGGTAGCGCGCTCGCCTGGCATGCGTGCGGCCCAGGTTCGATTCTCAGCACCATGTACAAACAAAGATGTTGTGTCTGCTGAAAACTAAAATAAATAAATAAATATTAAAAAAAATTCTCTCTCTCTCTCTCTCTCTCTCTCTCTCTCTCTCCTCTCTCTCTAAAAAAAAAAAAAAAAAAAAAAAAAAAGCCAAAAACTAATAAGAATATAGTCTCAAACAGCTAAAAATTGAAAAGGGGGAAATTATTTAAAAAAATTAGTTGGCTCTTCTAAAGATGACTATGGGTTCACTACCAAACCTTTAAAGAATAGGGACCACTCCTTCTCAAAATCTACCAAGAAGTAGAAGAGGAAAGAACAATTCACAACTCATTTTACAATACTACTCTGATACCAAACCAGACAAAGATATCACAGGAAAAAACTAAAACTCAGGCCCTTTATGAGTATAGATGCAAATGTCCTTTAAAAAATAGATAAAACCTAACAACCCAAAGTCAGCAGCATATTAAAAACATTACATATCATTGTCACTGAAATTTATCACAGAAATACAAGGATAATTCAACTCATAAAAAAGGAATGTAACTGCATGGTGGCCCACACCTATAATTCCAAAGACTGTAATGGCTCAACTGGTGGTAGAATTCAGAGGTAAAGCATCCCTGGGTTAAATCCCCAGTAGAGCTATCTCACAGACAAAAAAAAAAAAAAAAAAAAAAAAAAAAAAACAACGTACATAGGAGATATTCTGAGACATTATCACCAAACTGGGAACTAGGGAGATGGCCAAGAATGACTCCAACATCATGTAGGAACTCAAATTTGTGGTCAAATAATCCTACAGTAAATGCAACAGACATTTTAGACCTAATCTCCTCAGATCATTATAAGAATTGGCAATATTGGTAATCACATCTGCGATTGGAGGAAAAATATGCCCAATCTCACATGTTAGGCTGGGATGGAAGAGTTTGGAAATAGAAATAAGATATTACCACACAAAAGAGTATAAAGTGGCTAGAAGTTTACACTAAATTTTCTGTAATCCATTTTACTAAGCTAAGAATGGTTTCTTGCACATAACTACTATGTGTAGAAAGGTTTTGTACAATAAAGTGCATTCTTATTACATACTAGGTAGTTAGTTCATAAATTGATTTTCCCCTTAGTTTCATGAACACAGGATCTTCACGTCTAGGTCCTGGTCAGTCATGCTGATAATTAATAAACATTAAAGCCTGGAATATTGTTAATTATGTCGTACACCACATTAATAGTGAAGGAAAAATCAACATGATCATTTGATGCAGAAAAAGCATTTGACAAAATCTAATACAATTAAAAAAGACACACACACAAAACAAAGATAAAAGAAAAATTCCTCAACCTTATGTAAAAGAAGAAAAACTATTTGCAGATGGCAACATTTTGCATACAGAAAACCCTAATCCAGTTGTGGCAATGAACTCCTGTAACACCTTGAGAGGCTATGTGGCAGGCTAAGACAGGAGGTCCACAAGTTGGACGCCAACCTGCTCAATTTAGTGACATGTCTGAAAATAAAAAAGGGCTGGGGTAAATAAAAAAGGTCTAAGTGGTAGTGTCCTTACCTACAATGCATGAGGTCCTCAGTTTGTTTGATCCCAGTACCACAAACAATCTCTCTCTCTCTCTCTCTCTCTCTCTCTCTCTCACACACACACACACACACACACACACACACAATAATAAAGAATATACACATACACACACAATCATTAGAACTAATAATAAAAGTTTCCTTTTGCTATGATTATTGCTGTTGCCACATTTTAAGGATGAAAAAACGCTAAGTGTCTTGCCCATGGTCAAAGAGCCAGACAACATTGGTTCCTGAGCTTGGGTCTTCAGAGAACAATGCTCTTTACCTTCCAGGAGCCATTTGTCCCAGCCCCTCAGAGCTTCCCCCATACCCCAGGAAACATGCTTCTCTGAACCTTGAACAGACAGACAGGACAACATATAAAGTGGCAAAAAGTATTTATAAGGATTAAGCAGTCATGGGGGTCATGGCACTTCCAATAGGGGAGTGAGTGAGGACTCAGGCCCCAAAGGCCTGCATGTGGGGATTATATCCTGGTATCATGTGCTCATCCTGGCATCACCGGGTGGGATGGACCTTCCTGCTGCAGCACTGGGCTGATGGGAAGATAAACACAGAGTCAGTATATAAGGACTCTTCCTAAACTCCACCCCTCAGCTCACAGTCAAGTCCCTGGGACCCTGGGGGCAAGACAAAGGAAAAGGCTGGCACCACAAGTCATTAAAAGGGCCCTTGGCGGGCACTATAAGTTACCCATTCCACTATACTCCAAATGGTTCACTCCAGATGTTTCACATGAGACTTCAAGTAACAATTTCCAGTAAAAAACATAATCACCTTTCAATCATTCTACATTACTAGACTAATCTCAGTTGTCATTAATAGCTGAAGAAACTGAGACCCAGGACACAAGGCCAACCAACTAGTTAGCAGTGCAGTCTTTTCTTTTTGTCTCTCCAGGGACACCTGGGTGTGCTCTGAAGCCCAGTGACTTGGATGCTATGCCTTCTATGCCCATTATCCTCTTTAAACTCCAACAGCTTCTGCTTCACAGCCAGCCCCACATCAGGAGCTTCCTCCATCACATGTGCAACCCACAGACACCCCTTTCCCAATGCACACTGACTACTCTTTACCTCCTAAGTAGCTGCAGCCTTGGGAGGGGTGGGTTGCCAACATGAGTTAAAATCCAGAGGTTGAGAGTTGGGCCCAGGGAAGTCTGTGAGATGGTATGCTAGACAGTATCTTCGTGAACACAGGGCCTCCATTGGCTCCCACTCTTTCCACTTCTCCCTCTGGAGCCACACAGCGTCTGACATGTACCTAGGAAGTGATAGGCCAAATGAAAGGGGTCACTACGTACCTTGTCCAGGTCTCCCTGATGGCCCTCGTCCCCTTAGCTTGGAAAGTGTAAACCCCAGGGCTTTCATCTAGGATCTGCATCCAGAATGCAGTTCCCCTCTACCTCATTTCTTGAGGCAAGAACCTAGAAAGGCACAAAGAAAAAAGTTCCCAGAGGCTCCCAAAGTGCCCTGGAGAAAACCCTAAAGGAAAGGAACAGTGAGTGTCAGGGCCTGGATGCTGGGGTAAGGGACCAGGGAACAAGATCCAGCTTCACCCCACCCTACCAGGCCCAGGTCCACGGCTTGAGCCTCTGGTTTACCAATTCACTTGGGTTCCAGTGGTTCGCAGAGGGTGATGTAAGAGTTTCTGACACAGCCCTGGTCGAAGGGGCTGTCCTCCTGAAGGAATTGGCCCTGGAGGGAGATGGGGTTGGGAAGAGGAGCTCAGAACCCGAAGGAAAGGGTAAAGCCATTTTCTAATGTCCCTCCCTAAGTTGGTCAGCTAAGCCAGAGCTCAACCCAGGCCTGGAGCAAGACTCCAGGATCAGGAAAGCCCAAGAGTGACCCAGCGTCTCCTGCCTTCCCAGGCTCCTAGGAAGAGTGAGCTCCCTTGACCCACTTGTGATCAACCCCTCCCCAGACACTGCTGACACTGCACCCACCCCTCCTCCCTTCTCAGAGCTCCTCATTACCTTGTGCCTCCCTGTGCAGCATCCTTGCTCTGTCTCCATTGGACATTCATGCTCTCAATCATGTCCTTCTAGACACCTAATAAGACCTTTCTTGTGATGCTTCACAACTTCTCCAAAGACAGTGTTTCCACCCTAGTCCTACTTCACTTTCCCACCTCTCATTTTTTTCCTAAAAGTAGGCCTTCATTGAATTGCACTATCAGGGAGGGTAGTGGTATCGTGGATGCTCCATCATATTTTCCCAGTAAAAAAATCACATGGCCTAGGACAATCTGCGCTAAAGGCCTTCAGTACACAAAGCAGTGAAGGTCACACACAAAGGTCAAGTCCTTCCCTAGACACTGCCTGGCTTCTCCTCTTCCTTATTCCACTTTTCCCTCACTCTATCCATCAGCCCCACCCCACCTCCTCATTCAAGACCATGTGGAGTCTCACCCCAGCTTAAAAAGTTTTAACCTGTAAATATTCTGCACAATAGTAAGTGGCCCAGCAGCAATTTTGTCCAGCTCTTTCAAGACTCATGCATAGAGATTTTGATCTTCAACACTACTCTCTACTACGCAGAACTAAGACTCCACATGAAGACAGCTTGGGAATATCTGACCATGTCCAAAAAGCAGCATGAACCATTGTGCTCTATGAGGTTCTGCCTCCTTTAATGCGTTCACAGCACTTAAGAAACTCGTGTCCAGCCAGGTGCAGTGGTGCATGCCTGTAGTCCTAGTGACTTGGGAGGCTGAGGCAGGAGGATTGCAAGTTCAGAGCCAGCCTCAGCAACTTAGTGAGAACCTATCTCAAAACAAAATATTACAAGGATTGGGGATGCACCTTCAGGGTTAGAGCATCCCTAGTACCAGATTTTAAAAAATTAACAGCAGACTATTAAAAAAATTGCAGAAATTTTAAATAAGAATTTTTGATTATGTGTTTATAAAGTATAGAAAATGTTGATTGTACATAAGGTACAGAAAAATACCTAAAGGAATGATATAATATTTAAGAACTGAGCAGTAAATTCCAATTCATTCCTTTCCCCACAAGGAGATGTGAATAGAATCCAATAGCTCTGAAGAACTCAGATCAGCTTCTTTTCTCACTGGCTCTATTCCTGGGGTTCCCTCTCCAATTCTGTGTCTCAAACGCTCTCACACTCCACAGGAACAAAATTAATTGGCATCTTCTTCTTGCCCCATCAGCCAAATTTCCTGCTGCTTCTCCTTCTTCCCCTTATGTGGGGGTGGGTGGTGGTGGGGATATCAGGCTTCTCTCTGCTTCTTTCTTTCCTTCTATCTCCTTTCTCTTCTATTTCCTTCTTTTGTTTGTTGTTTCACTCATTTATTCAGATTCCCTTTCTGTGTCCTGGAGATTGAAGAACCCAGGGCCTTGCATATGCTAAGCACATGCTCTACCAGTCAGATACATCCCCAGCCAGAAATATTTTGAGGAGTAAAAAATGCTTTGGGCTGGGGTTGTGACTCAGTGGTAGAGCACTCACATATGTGAGGCACTGGGTTCAATCCTCAGCACCATGTAAAATAAATATATTTTTAAAAAATTAAAAAAAAATGCTTCAATCAAGCTAGGCATGCATGCATAGTATACACCTGCACTCCCTGTGACTGAGGAGGCTGATTCAGGAGGAAGGCAAGTTCAAGATCACCCTTAGCAACTTAGTGAAACCATTTCAAAATTAAACACCACACACACACACACACACACACACACACACACACACAAATAGAAGTTCCTTGTGTTCAATACCTAGTAGCAAAAGCCCAGTCACTGCACTGAGGGTTGAGCATGACCAATGACAGTTGGTGGCGAACTTATCAGTAACACAAAGCCCTGAGCACCATAGGGAGTGGTCAGAGTAGCACAGAGAGTCTCCTGGGAAAAGAGTAGGCAACCCAGCCCACAGCACCCAGGCACATGCAGAGGAAAAGCCCAGAGAGTTAAATGCTAAAACATGCCAGTGGGCTATTTCAGCTACTTCAAGTTTCAGAGGCTGTGTACAGTCCAGAAAGAGAAGTCTGAACAGTGTCGGCTGGCTTTGCACATTGAAGAAAGCAACATCATGGCAACAAGACTGAGTCTGGGTTGAGGCAGGCCACGAAGTGAAGGGTGGAGCTAGTGAGCATGGCCAAGGCTTTCATGAAATAAAGCACAGAGGATACAATAGGTGGAGTGGAGGGCTGATATATTAAGAGTGGGACTTGATTGGCTTTTAAGATGAGGGACAAATGTATTATGACTGCGGGAAGGAATGGTAGTAATAGTAATAGCAACATATAAGACACTTTCTGGTGTCAATTATTGTTCTATGTGTCTTTTTGAGAATTAACCTATACTTTCCTCTTTTAAAGATAGGAAATCTGAGTTACCTGGTGGCTAACTATCATACACAACAAGGTCTGCCTGCTAGTACGCTGTAGACCTGAGATTTATGTAGTCTGGCTCCAGAATCATTGCTACCAACCACCAAGCAAGTGACTCCAGGAGTTGCAGTCAGGGAACGGAGTAGGGAGGGAATGAAAATGGGAGCATGGATTCAGTGCCTGAAGTGGGTGCTGCAAGTAATGGACTGATGAATCCCAGAGGGCAGACCACGTGTAGGTCCCTTGAGACTAGGGATCCTGGACTTGGAGGGCCTCATTCTGAGCACAGGAGGAAGGACCTGGGGCTGGAAGAACCATAGGATGGATAAAGGGAAAAGGCTTCCAGGCAAACTCAATGATGGAGTGAAGCTGGAGAGAAGACAGGTAGACCCCAGGGCTGATGAATAAGGTCTAAGCATAGGAGTCACAGGTGGAAGGAGAACCAAATATGGTGGTGAGGTGGTGACTAAAAGGATGGGAGGTGATGAGCAGAGAGGCTCCTCTGTTTGTTCAGCTGTCTCAGAGTCTACAGTTTCCCCCCTTCCCCATTGATGCTGCCCACCAGTCTTCCTTTGACGTACTAAAGGAATCCCAGGGCAAAGATGCCCATGGTTATCATTCCTATTCAACACTAAAAATAAATAAATGCACACAGATTGGAAAGAAAGTAACAAAACTATTTTTCACAGATGACATGCCTTTTCATGTTAAATGAACAAAAACACTTAAGAGTAGAGCACCCCTGATTTAATCCCACTACTGGAAAAACACACACTAAGAATGTATCTTCTTTGGGTTATGCTATGCAGAAAATGAAGTGACCCACAGCTTGCAAGAAAATATTTCCAAAACATAGATCTGAATCTAGTATAGTGAATTTTTAAAGCGTAAGGAAACAACTTTTATTTTAATGGGCAAAAGATTGCGGCAAATATGTTATCAAAGATATACCAATGGACATTCAAATATGCTCAACATCATTATTCATTAGGAAGACAAAAAGTGAAGCCTTAATGAGATGCCACTACTCATTTATTAGGCAGGTTACAATGAAAAGATAAAACACAATAACAACAAATGACAGTGTCAAATCTGGGTGAGAATGTGGAACAACTGGATTTCTCATACATTGCTGGAAGAAATTAGAAATGGTACCCTGGTTTTGGATGAAAAGTTTGACAATTTCCTATAAAATTCCACACACAGTTACCTTATGACTCAGCAATGCCACCCCTAAGAATTTACCCAACAGAAATGAAAACTTATGTTCACATGCCTGTACACCAATGTTTGTAGCAACTTTTTTTATGACTACCAGAAACTAGCTAGTCACAGTGGTTCACACCTGAATTCCAGCAGCTTGGGAGGCTGATGCTGGAGGATTGAAAGGTCAAAGCCAGCCTCAGCAACTTAAGTGAGCCCCTAAGCTACATAGTGAGATCTTGTCTGAATTTTTTTTTGAAAGTTCATTAAAAAATTACAGAGATGAGGGGGAAGGGGAGCTGGGGCTGTAGCTCAGGGTTAATCACCCCTAGGTTCAATCCCTGGTGTAAAAGAAAAACAGAACATAAACACTGGAGAAAAACTAGATACAATGAACAATCCTTCAATTGGTGAATGTATAAATAATCTGTAGGGCCTCCATTCAGAACTACACAGCAATAAAAATAAACTACTGATATGAGCAGCACATTGATGAATCTCAAATTCATTGTACTAAATGAATGCAGCCAGACTAAAAAGGAAAAGACTCCATTTAGGTGTTATTCTGGACAAAGAAAAACCAGAAGGACATAGGGAAAGAAATTGACAATTGATGAAGTGATTTTCTGGGGAAATGAGACTGTTCTAATCTTGATCAAGGTGGGAAGTACAGGATGGTATCCATTTGTCAAAAACACTGACAATGGACAAAAAAAGTGTGAATTTTACTGGGTAAAATTATTCCTCAATAAAAACTTAAAAATAAAAATCCTACCATAGCTCCCAGGTTTTTACTTCATCCAAACTAAATTCCATGTTTGATTTTCTGGGCCTTGTTAATCTTGACTCTCACAGTGTCAACTTCATTTCCTATGCCACACCTTATGCTTGAATTAGAACTTATTCTCATCATTTTCTTAACATCCTACTTTGGCATAGGTGGGTCTGTCATAGGCAATGCCCTCCTGTCCTCTGCCTCTCCACAATCACACCTATGACCCATAGAGTGGCATGTCCTACTCTACAATGCAGACATCACCAAACTTTCAGTTTCTTCTAGTTGGATACACCACTCCAGAACAACCCCTCTCATAGTGTTCCTGGATACCTGTTGGTGTTATTCTGATTGCACATTGCTTATAAACCAAGTGCGGGGTGTACTCATGCACCCCATACCCATCCCTCAAATTTAACACACAGCCCAGTACACAGTAGGCTCTGGAAGCAATGCACCCAGGAAAGAGAATGACCAACAAGCTGCAGGAGGAGGAGAGATCTGAGCTGCATCTTAAGAGATGGGTCTGGAAGAACTAATGAAGCACCAACAAGGATCAAGGGCAGTGGAGAAAGCACAGAAAGTGCCCGGTGGCAGAGGTGCAAGTTGCCTTCGCACAACCGGGTACCCAGAACAGGCACTGGGCACTGCTTACCTGGCCCTGGTAGGGGTTCCTGTGGTGCTTACCACTAGAGACTGGATCTGAAGCCCCAAAATGAGTGTCAGCAGGGCACCAGTGTCAGGGACAGCCATTATGAAGCTGTGTGGCAGGTTAAGAAGCCAAGCTGGGAGATGGCTCCTCTCTGGCCCAGCTCCTGGACCTGACCCACTGCACTCTTCATGGCTCAGCATCCATATGACCCCACCCACCTAGTCTTCCTCCCTGGGCTGCACTGTTAGCCCAGTACACCCATGGGAAACCTCACTCCACCATTCTGTTCTCCTGCCTGTCCCTTTTCTACCTTCATTACCCTTTCTGTGGCCCTGCTAGATTCTTAACTCCATGCTCCATCCTATCCTGTTCAACTCCCTGGCCCCACTTACCATAGAGTGGTCCTTGACAGGTCCTCCCAAGGGGCTTTTCCCTCTAGCCCCATACACATCAGCGCAATCCTTGATTACCAGGCCTCTTGGCTCTCTAGCCCCACTTCCTCCTCTCCACCTACAATCCCTGCTGTTCCTATTGTGGGCCCTTGGGACTGTGTGGATATGCCATGGCTTTGTCCAAGGAGAATGGCATCTCTCTGATGCACAAAAGGAAGATGACGCATATTACCAGCAGGGCAACCAGGTACAGGCAAAGGGACATGAGCAGCAGCAGGAACAGCTGGATGTTATGTTATGGTGCCCCACACAGTTGTTCACCCACTGACAGTGGTGATCATACTCCTAGGGGAGATGAGGCAGGTCTCCAGGATCTATCTGGCCTGGCCAACATCACCTCCAAATGCTCAGGGTTCCCCCAACACAGTCCTCTAGGCCATCTGCTCTCGGTCCTACATATGAACTCCCATATGAGGGAGAAACAGGCACTTCTGCTGTTAGAGCACAGTTAGGAGTCCATGCCTCATCAGGTCACCTATCATGAGTGAGGGCTTTAGATACTAGACCTGCCTAGTGTCACTTGGAGTAGGATATAGAATAACTCTTGGCCTCTATTTTCTCAGATACGAGATAAGAATGTAAAGATCTCCGTGGCCCAGCCAGCCTTCTGCAATTGGAAACCCATGCTGAATGTGCACAGGACAGAAGTGCACTCAGAAACCAGGGAACCCTCCAACTTGAACACCCGATGAAGACAGGCAAAGGTGCCCAGAACAGAGCAGCAGCTGGCCGAAGTGTCTGGATATCTAGTTCAGCAAGCCAGGGGATGGGACAGGCACTGCCTTTCCTCAATCTGACTCCACCAGGCTTAGCACCTATGTGATGCCCTTTTCATGTCAGCACTTGTGCAAACAGGGCCAGGCCCTCAGGAGGGGCAGGTTCACAGAGGCAATAACATATGTAAGTGACCAAGACTGACTGGAGCCACTTTTAGCACTCTGGGAAGATTGTCCCACCCCTGGCTTACTAAGACTGTGAGGTTTCCCATCTTGGCCAGGTGCTCAGTGATGGGTTGGTGAGTGGACAGGGAGGAGGAATACTCACCTTCACACAAATGTTGCAAAATTCATAGTGGAAGGTCCTGAGTGGGCAGTGGAAGGAGCAATGTGTGCACCCGGGCATTTGAAAAGCCCTTTGATACATTCAGGCCACATATACTGCCTTAGGGTCCTGCTAGAAGGAGCCTGGAATGGAAAGAGGTTTGGACATTGACAGGAGGCACTTCCATCATGAGGTTGCTCAGGGCAACCCCACATCATCACTGGACAACAAGAAAGGTGGGGAAGAGGTGGGCAGGGGAATCCTGGTCCCTATTAAGCAAGCTGACTAATCCGATGGGCTGGTAGAAGGAAGTTTCCAGCCATAAGAGCTCCCTATAGAGAGCTCCCCACATTTGAATAGTG
Organism: Callospermophilus lateralis; assembly: GCF_048772815.1. NCBI lineage: Eukaryota > Metazoa > Chordata > Mammalia > Rodentia > Sciuridae > Callospermophilus > Callospermophilus lateralis. Next base: position 100,565,378 of record NC_135314.1, read on the forward strand.
ATCAGTGCTTAAGTCATGTGTGAAATGGGAAGGAGGAAGAGGAAATTGTGTGGTTTAAAAGAGCCTGCTGGCCTCTCTTGCCAGCCTGCCCACTCTTCCTTCCTAAAGCAACCAGAAAAAGTCCAGGATTCTGTTTTTTCACACCTTGGTGGCTTGGGAAATAAAGTGCCAGGGTCTAAGTAATGATGACATGGAGAGAGGAATCATGAGCCATAGGTGGGATTAACACTTTAGAAATCACCCCTGTAGGCATCAGCCCTTGGGGTGCAACCTTCTTCTTCCAGGGGTCTAAGGCCTTACCTCAGTATAAGATGCCAGGGTCAGACAAGTTCAGAGATACCAGGCTGCTGAAGGTGACCAGAAACTTTAGGCCAGTAACCAGGTTAAAGCCCCAGTCCCCATTCAGGAAAAGCCACTGCATCTGAAACCAGAGCCAGACTCAGTTCTAGTCTGGGGCAACTCAAAGTTCCCCACGAGGCCTGGCTCATCTGAGGTCGGACTCACAGACTTTAAGGACAGATCTAAATATCCAGGCTGGAGACAAACCACAGAAACTCCACCAAATGTCACCAGCATTACCAGCCTCCCACAGTTCCCTAAATGCAGCAGGCACTCTAGACCTCTGTGCATCTAAAGATATTTCTTCTCCATCCTGACCCTTTTTCTCCACTTCCCTGCCTCTGAAATCTCATTGTCTATTTTCACTTTTGTCTCTTTGTAAATAACTTGTCAGCTTGGATGAGAGACTCACGGAAAAGCAAAGAACATGCCACTGACATTCAGCAGGAACACTACATTCAATGTGGCAAAGAGACTTGGGATAAATCAAATATATCCAATTGGACGTTGGGTAGGGGGCTTCAAGTCATTGGAGAACACCATATTTAGGTCTCCAGTCCTCAGCAAAATGAAGCCACCAGGGACTTCTTCTGAGTTGCCACCCAGAGTGCCATGACAACAGCAGGAAAGGAAAGAAGTATCAAGTGTGACATCACAGAGGTTCCGGAATGGGGGCTCTGGCTGCTTCCAGTGACTTCTGAGAGCAACCATCCCCTGCCCCCACATACACACATGTTGTAGACTGGGACATCCTGCTCTTATGGTGTTGCTTTTGTTGGAGCTTGTGATGGTGTGATGTGGTTTGTCCCCCAAAGGTTCATAGGCTGGAGACTTGGTCCTCACTGTGACAGTGTTGAGATGGCAGAACCTGTAAGAATTACGGTCAATGGGGATGATGCCCTCAGGAGAGAGTAATGTGCTTCTCAAGGGCCCCCATTAGTTCCTGTGAGAGTGGGCTGTTATAAAAAGAACAAGACTCATCCCTCCCCAGTTTTCTAGCCATGCAATCTCTTCTCTTTGCATGTACTCCCACCATGAGGCTCTTCCCCACTTCAAGGTCAGTTTCAGCGGCTGCCATATCTTAGACTCTCAGCTAAATAAACATCATCTCTTTTCAAATTATCTATTCTGGGGTATTTTGTTAGAGCAACATGAGTCTCTGGGGAGATGAAATGAAGAGAAGTTGGCTCATTCTCATCACCCTTTCAGGCCCAGTGCTAACTGAAGCAGACAGTGCTCACTGCTTATCCTTTCTCCACCTCTTTCATTTGTTGTGACAGAGTTACAGTTTAGGAAAAGGTGTACCAATCTAGCCAACTTCCCAGTTTCCCTCATTTCAGGGGTGGGCTTTATGACACAATTCCTGTTAAAGAGACATGTGCAAATGTCTGTTCAGAGTTTTTCTGGAAAAAGCTTTTGCCTTTCCAATAAAAGGGAAGATGATGCAGTTGGCAGAGCTCTGCCACCATTTTTTCTGTCCTGAAGCTAAACTTGTTGGGTGGTGTGCCACCTGTGACCCTTAAGACAAGAAGACATTCTACACAGAAGTGACTTGTTACATTGCTGAGTCCCTGTCCTATCCCTCAACTACCTGGGTTTCTCTTATACTGACATGAATATTGTGTTGTCCACTGAGCACCCAAGAGCCTGTGTGTTCAGCAGATTCTTCTCATCATTGTCTTGGTGAGGGAAACCATTTTCCCATCTCAGTTGGAGCTAAATATGGCTCAATACTTGTGGCTTTTCTCGCAGTGATTGCAGAGACCTGTGATCCATGTGACATCCATTTCATTCTAGAACTGCTACCACTGACTGAGAAGTCTGTGATGACATGCAGCAACTACACATATGTCCAAAGTCCATCCATGTATACTACCCCCACACCTTTGTTTGGACTGGAGATTCAACCCAAGGGCACCAAGCTATATCCCCAGCCCTTAAATTTTGGGACAGGGTCTTAGTAAGTTTCTGAGGCTGGTTTTGAAATTGTGACTCTCCTGCATTAGCCTCTCAAGCAACCAGGATTATAGGCATATGCCACTATGCCTGGTCAAGGAAATTAAATTGATTATAAATAGGTTATGCCTGGTGGCATAGAGATCACAGAAAAAGAACAGTCAGTGTAGAAAATGAATGTTTGGGTCAGGAAGATGGGGACTGATTCAAAAAAGAAATAAAATGCTCATACCTCCAGAGCACTTCCCTTCCTCCAATATTTTCTGCCAAAGTTATCTGCCCCCAGGAACATGTCCCTCCCTGCAAGGTGTCGTTAATGAATGCATCATGGGTGGCTCCCTTCCTGCCTTTCTGGGCAACATAGGCACAATGGGAGGAGGGGGACATGTGTGTGTGTGTGTGTGTGTGTGTGTGTGTGTGTATGTGTGTGTGTAAATAAAATAATATTCCATCATATTGTCCATTTTGTTTATCCATTCATCTACCAGTGAACATTTCAGTTGATTCTACCCTTTGGAAGCTATAAATAATGCTGCTGTGAATGTTGATATACAAATATCTGTTTAAGTCCTTGTTTTTAATGCTTTTAGATATATCTGCAGGAGAGGAATTGCTGGGTCATCTGGTAATTATCTGCATAATTCCTTAAGGACTTGCTATATTGTTTCTGGACCATTTTAAATTCCCATGCACTATGCATGAGGCAGGCATGGTGGCTAGGACTGTAATCCCAGCTATTCAGTGGTTAAGACATGAAGATTAGAAGTTTGGGGGTTGAGTTGTATGTGTGAGTCACTGGGTTTGATACTCAACACCTCATAAAAATAAGTAAGTAAATAAATGAATAATATAAATAAATATATAAAATAAAGGAATTGTGTCCATTTACAACGAAAAAATGTAAAAATAAAAAATTAAAAAGTGAGATAATCCAGTTCCATAAAACCAAAGGCCAAACAAATGTCTCTGATATGCAGATGCTAAAACAAAATGGCACGGTTGGGGGTTCATTGGATTAGAAAAATGGGAATGAAGTAAAGGGGGTGATGGAAATAGGAAAGACAGTAGAATGAATCAGATATAACTTTCCTATGCTCATATATGAACACATCACCAGTGAAACTCCACATCCTATATGGCCACAAGAATGGCAATTTTTATACACCATGTATGTATAATATGCCAAAATACACTCTACTGTCATGTATATCTTTAAAAAATAAATAAATATATATATATAATATATATAATATAATATATATATTATATATATATTAAAAACCAAGAACACAGCAAAACAACAACACTCTAGCATCTTCCTTTCCCATCAATCTCAGCTGCAATGTAAAACATTTTCACAATGACGATTTATTAGAAAGTGAAATTAAAATTCTTGCAAGAAGCAGTATTTCATGATGACAACAGAACTGATACTAAGCTGAGAATTTTTTTTTTTTTTGAAGCTAACTGCTATGCATAGAAAATATTTTATTTTATAAAGTGTATTCTTATCAAACACTATGTAGTTAATTTATGGATTGATGGCCAGTATCTTCCTTTCTTGGACCTGATCAGTCAGTTATGTAGTACACCACATTAATAGTGTAGAAAAAAATCAACATTATCAGTTGATGAAGACAATGCATTTGACAATGCCTAATACCTTTCCATGATTAAAACACACACACACACACACACACACACACACACACACACCCCAAAGATAACTGAACTTGATTTGGGCATATATGAAAAATATAACATAATATTTATTAAAAAGTTACAGCCACAGAAATTAGGTAAGAAAAAGAAATTTAGAGATAGAAAGAAATAGAGACAGAAAGAAAAAACAACTATTTGCAGATGGAAAGATCTTTTTTTTTTAAATTTTTTTTTAGAGAGAGAGAGAGAGAGAGAGAGAGAGAGAGAGAGAGAGAGAGAGAATTTTAATATTTATTTTTTAGTTTTCGGCGGACACAACATCTTTGTATGTGGTGCTGAGGATGGAACCCGGGCCGCACGCATGCCAGGTGAGCGCGCTACCGCTTGAGCCACATCCCCAGCCCTAAAATGGAAAGATTTTGCATATAGAAAACCCTAAGCCAATTACGGATGGGAACTACTATAATATCTTGGGACACCTAAATGGGAGGCTGAGACAGGAGGACCACAAGTTGGAGGCCAGCCTTTTCAATCTATTGATACCATGTCTGAAAATAAAAAAGGGCTGAGGATTCATGTCAGTTGTAGAGACCTTATCTACCATTTGTGATGTCCTGGATTTGATTTGATCCCCAGTACCACACACATATGTGCATGCACACACACACACACACACAGAGAGAGAGACAGAGAGAGAGAGAGAGAGAGAGAGAGAGACTATAAAATCAAAATGTATACACACATAAGCACATACACAATTAGAACTAATAATAAGTAAGGTTCTTTCTATTTGTGGAATAGTTTTAGGTGCACTTGATATTATCCAGGATGTTGGGGTTTCAATTTTCTAATCCCCAGCTCTTGCCAGGAAGCCAGCCAGGTCAGTCACCATGATATTTGCTATTGCCACATATTAAGGATGAGAGAAATGCTAACTGTCTTGCCCAAAGTTAAAGACCTGGATAGTGTTGGTGCTGAGCTTGGGTCTCCAGAGTGAAATACCTTTTCTCTCTAGGAGGCATTTGTTCCAGCCCCCCCAACTCTCCAGGAATCACACTTTTCTGAACCTGAAACAGCTAAAGACAGCAGAAAAAAATATTCATGAATATTTAACAGGCATTCTCAACAGGGGAGTGAGTTAGGGTTTAGGCACCAGAGGGGTATTTGGGTGAGAATCGGACTGCCATGGGCTCTCACCCAGGCCTCTCCTCCCTCTGGAGCCACACAGCTTCTGACATGTACCTGGGGAGTGACAGGCCAAATGCAAAGGGTCAGTAACAACCTCCCTGACCACCCTCAGCCCTCAGCTTGGGAAGCATCAAGCCCAGGGCTATCATTCAGGCTGCAGGGACAAGAACCAATAAAGGCAAATAAATGCCCTGGAATAAACCCCAAAGGAAAAGAACAATGAGAGTCAGGGCTGGGGAGCTGGGCTAAGGGACCAGGGAAGGAGACCCAGCTTCACCCCACCTCACCAGCACTAGGGTCCACCACTTGAGCCTCTGGTTTACCAAGTCACTTGGGTCCCAGTGAGGTACAGAGAGTGATTTAGAAGTTGTTAGCACAGCCTGGTTCAAAAAATTGACCCTGGAGGGAAATGAGATGAGAAAACAAGTTCAGAACCAGCAGCACTGAGCAAGACTCAACCCAGGCTTAGAGCAAGGCCAGAGAAGGCCAGAGAAGCCTGAGAGTGAGCCAGGGCATCCTGCCTTCCCTGGCTCATAGGAAGTGTGTCACAGGTGGGAGGAGAACCAAATATTGCAGCAGTGGGGAGGTGGATCAAAGGATGGGTGGTGATGAGCAGAGAGGCTCCTCTGTCTTTTCAGCTGTCTCAGACTCTGCTGTTCCCCCTCCTCCATTGATGCTGCCCACCAGTCTTCCTGAAAGACCTTTAGTCAAGTTATTGTCATCCTAAAGAATCCCCATGGCAAAAATGCCCACTCTTTTTTGTTCCTATTCTATATTGAAAAGAAAAATAAATAAAGACACACAAATTGAAAAGAAAGTAATGATACTCTTCTTCACAGATGTCTTGATTTTCCATGTACAATGAACACAACAAAAAATGCTGGGGGAGAAACTCAGCACTAGGCCACCCCTGATTCAACCCTCAGTACTGGTAATGCAGCAGTACTAAGAACTCCTGCTCTTTGGAATATGCTGTGAGGAAAATGAAATGACAAGCCACATAGGTCAGAATCCAGAGAACTCTTAAAATTAAAACTCAAACCGCCCCCCACCCCTTATTTTTGTAATGGGCAAAGATTGGAGCAAACACTTTACCAAAGAGATACTGATGGACAATGAGACATGAAAATATACTCAAAATCATTACTAATTACAACAATACAAACAGGAGCCTTAATAGAATACCACTACAAAATCAAAACAAAATCACAATAAATAACAATGTCAAATTTTTGTGACGATGTGGAGCAACTGGAATTCTCATACATTGCTGGTAGAAATTCAAAATAGTACAGTAGTTTTGGAAGACAAATTTTGGCAATTTCTATAAAGTTCTACACACAGTTACCTTATGACTCATCAATGACATCCCTAAAAATTTGCCCAACAAAAATGAAAACTAATGTTCATGTTCGTAGCAGCTTTATTTATAACTGCCAGAAACTCGCTGGTCAGAGTAGTTCACGCCTGAATCCCAGTGGCTTGGGATGCTGAGGCTGGAGGATAGCAAGTTCAAAGCCAGCCTCAGAAACTTAAGTGAGGCCCTACCTCACTTAGTGAGACCTTGTCTGAAAATTAAAAAAGCAAGCAAGCAAGCAAGCAAGCAAGAAAGAAAGAAAGAAAGAGTGGGGGAGGGGAGCTGGGGATGTAGCTCATTGGTTAAGCACTCCTGGGGGTTCAATCCCTTGTTAAAAAAAAAAAAAAGACAAAACAAATAAACAAACAAACCAACAAAACATATGTCCCAAAATAGATAAATGTAAAAATACTTCAATTTTTGAAGTATAAATAATCTGTAGGGCATCCATACATTATTAGCAATAGATGGAAATAAATTACTATTATGAGCAACATTGATGAATCTCAAATGCATTGTCCTAAATGAATGAAGCCAGACTTAAAAGGTCAAAGACCCATTTTATACATGATTCTGGACAGAGAAAAGCCAGAAAGACATAGGGAGAGAAACTGATAGCAAGATGAAAAGATTTTTTGAGGTAATGAAACTGGTCTAATTTTGATCATGGTAGAGAGTGCAAGAGAGTAACCATTTGTCAAAAATCCATAATTGTGGACTAAGAAGGGAGAATTTTACTATATGTAAATTATTCCTTAATCAATCAAAAAAACCTGCTCCTAGGTTCCTACTTCAAACTAAATTCCATACTTGACTTTCTGGGCCTTATTAATCTTGACACTCACAGGGTTAACTTGTGCTTGAATTACAGCTTATCCTCATCAGTCCTTTAACATCCTACTTTTGGGTTTCTGTGCCTTTTTGCACAGGTGTGTCTCTCACAGATAATGTGCTCCTGTCCTCTGCCTCTCCACAATCACACCTAGGACCAGCACCAAACTCTCCGTTTCTTCTAGTCTTCTACATCATTCAGGACCAGCCCTCTCTCCTGTGTGTCTGCTGGTGTTATTCGGATTGCAGATTGCTTATCAACACAAGTGCAGGATTTAATTACACACCCCTATACCCATGCTTCAAATAACATAGCCTAGCACACAGTAGGCTCTGGAAGCAATGCACTCAGGAGGGTACATGACCACCTAGCTGCAGGAGGAGGAGAGATTTGAACTGCATCTTAAGAGGTGGGTCTGGAAAGGCTAATGAGGCACAAGAGGGGCAAGGGCAGTGGAGACAACATAAAAAGTGACAGAGGTACAAGTTGCCTCTGCACAACCGGGTATCCCTGCACAGACATTAGGCCCCACTTACCTGGCCCTTGTAGGGGTGTCTGGTGGAGCTCACTGCCACAGCCTGGATCAGCATGTCTAGGATGAGATGCTCCAGCAAGTCTCTGGTGGAAGGTACAGCCACGATGAAGCTGTGTGCAGGGTAAGAAGTCAAGCCAAGGGATAGTTTCTCACTGGCCCTGACCATAGACTAGAATCCACCCTATCTGACTCCCCGAGCTAGCCCCACCCACCTACTCTTTCTCCCTGATCCAGTACACCAACATGACACCTCACTCCACCACCTGTTGTTCTGCCTGTCCTATTACCCAATCTGTGACTCTGCTACATTCTCACCTATACACTCTAAAATGCATCCTATGCTGCATATCTCCTGACCCCCATTTGCTTTTAACACATCCTTCACGGGTCCTCCCAAATGGCTTTTCCCTCCCTCACCCCCTATATCAGTCCTGCTCTCATTTACCCTGCTCATTGGCTGTCCCTGCCTTCCTCCCCAAACCTGTGATGTTCCTAGTGTGGGCTCTTGGGACTCTATGGATATACTATGGCTTTGTTCTAAGAGAATAGCATGTGTCTTGTGCACACAAGGAATATCCAGCAGGGGACCCATGAAAAGGCCAAGGGATGGGAGTAGCAGCAAGAAGATGAAAAAATGTGATGGCCAATGCAGTTTTCACCCACCTGCAGTGGTGGTCAAACTTCTAGGGGAGAGTAGACAGGCCTTAAGGGTCTATCTGCCTGGCCTCCATCACCCCCAGATGCTCAAGCCTCCTCCATTCCAGCACTTTAGGCTGCCTGTGTTTGGCCCTACTCACAGGATCTTGTCTCCAGGGAGAAACTGGCATTTCCATTGTTAGAGCACATTTAGGAGTCCATTGCTCATCAGGCCACCTGTCACGAGTGAGGTTTTTAGAGATAAGACTTACCTGGTATAAGTTGGAGCAAGATATAGAATAACTCCATGCATCTATTTTCTCAGATACTGGGTAAGGATGAAAAGAACACCCTTGCACAGACAGCCATATGCACTTGGAAATCCATGCAGGCTGTGCACATGATAGAAGAGCACTCAGAACCCAAGAAACCCTCCAACTTGGACACTCAGAGGTGGAGGGGCAAAGACCCCCAGAACAGGGCAGCAGCTTGTCTAAGCATCAGGGTATTTAGTATTAGAAAGCCAGGGGATGAGACAGGCACTGCTTTTCCTCTCCTGACTCTACCAGGCTTAGCAGATAGCATGCCCTTTTCATGCTAGTACCTATGCAAACAAGGCCAGTATATCACAACAGATGAAGACACAGAGGCTACGACATGTGTTAGTGATCAAGAGTGGCTGAGACCCACTTTTAGCACTTTGGGAAGGTGTCTTCTACCCACCCCTGGCCCACTTGTGCTGTGAGGTTCCTGGTCCTGGCCAGGTGCCTGGTGATAGATTGGTGTGTAGATACTCACCTCTACACAGATGTTGCAAAAGGAACAGTGGAAGGTTCAAAGCAGCAGTGGAAGCAGCACTCTGGGCACCACATCTTTTGGAAGGCCCTGTGGTACACCCATGCCACATATGGATTGCTGGGATCCTTTTGCAGGAACCTGTCATGGGAAGATGTTTGGCAAGTGGCAGGAGGTCCTTCCATCATTCTGCCGCTTGGTGCAGCCCCATAGCATCACTGGGCAACAAGGAGTGTGGGGAGGAGCTGGGCAGGAGAATCCTAATCCTTGTAGAGCAAGCTGACCACTCAGATAAGCTGGCAGTCAAAGAGAAGGGGGTTTATTGCAAGAAGAGCTCTATATAGGGCTCCACCCTTTGGACCAGTGAACAGTGCTTGAGGTCATGTGTGAAATGGGAAGGTGGAAGAGGGAACTGTGTGGATTGGAAGAACTTGCTGGCCTCTATTTTCACACCTCAGTGGCTCAAGTAATGAAGTGCTAGGACAAAGTAAAGATGACATTGAGAGAAGGAATCCTGAGGCCAGAGGTTGGGATAGCCCATGGCATGCCACCTCCTTCTCCCAGGGGTCTTACCTCGACACTCTCTTCAGAGGCCTTACCTCGATGCAAGATTCCAGGGTCAGAAGTTTGAGAGAAATCAGGCTGCAGAACGTGATGACAAAAAGAAGGCCTGTAACCCCTGGAAAGGCCCACTCCCTGTTCTGAGCCAGACACCTGCACCTGAAACCAGAGGCAGACTGAGTTCTAGTCAGGGGTAACCCAGAGCTCCCCACAAGGTCTGGCTCATCTAAGGTATGACTCAGAGAACTAAATACCCAAGCTAGGGACAGACCAGAGAGACTCCATCAAATGTCACCAGCATTACCAGCCTCCCACAGTTCCCTAAATGCAACAGGCACTCTAGACCTCTGTGCTTCTAAAGATAAATATTTGAGTTCCTAATTATATACCATTCTTTCCACTCCTTACCCTCTTTCTCCACTTCCCTGCCTCTTCACTCGTATGGGAGACTCACAGGAATGTCAAGAAGAGGACACTGAAGTTGACCAGCAGCACTACATTAAAAGCAGCAAACAGGCTTGGGAGATACCAGGAATATCCGACTGGAGGTTGGGTTGGGGGCATGACATCCTTTGAGAATGGCCTGTCTAGGCCTCCTGTTCCCAGAGAAATAAAAGCCACCAGTTACGTCTTCTGGGTTGCCACCCAGAATTCTGTGACTATATCAGGGAAGAAAACAAGTACCAAGTATGTCTGCGTCCACTGACTGCTGAGAGCAAGCTTACCCGGTGACCACATACACACGTGTTGTATACCGGGACATCCCGATCTTATAATTTGGAATTTGTTGGAGCTTGTGAGTATGTGTATGTGTTTTCTTTTTCCTCCAAAAGTGCACAAGCTGGAGGCTTGTTCCTCAGTGTGCAGTGTGGAGGTGGTAGAATATGTAAGAATTGGGGCCGAGTGTGAGGTAATTCTGTCAATGGGGATGATGCCCTTGGAAGGGAGTTATGTAATTTTACTGGGCCCCCATTACTTCCTATGAGAGTGGGGTGTTATTTAAAAAAAAGCAATTCTAGTCCCTCCTCAGGTTTCTGGGCCTGCAATCTCCTCCCCTTTCATGCCTTTCACCATGATGCTATTCACCAGGTTGTGATGATACTCACCAAAGTGAGTGTGATTTGGCAGTCACAGGGGCAGCCAAATCTTGGACTCTGAGCTAAATAAACCTTATCTCTTTATAAAGTACCCATTCTCAGGTATTTTATTAGAGCAACAGAAAGCAGGCTAATACAGAGGATCATATATCATGGTTTCTGGGGAGACAGCACGAAGAGAAGTCTGCTGATTCTCATCACCCTTTCAGGCCCAGTGCTAATTGAAGCAGACAGTGCTGATTGCTTGCCCTATCTCCACTTCTTCCTTTTTATTGTATCAGAGCTCTGATACAACAAATACCTACGTAGCAATCTACCCAACTAAATAACTTCCTAGTTTCACTCATATCAAGGGTGACATGACACTTTTCTGGTTAAAGAGACATGTGCAAATATCTATTGAGGATTTCTGGAAAAGCAGTTGCCTTTTCAATAAAAGGGAAAATGATGCAGTTGTTTTAAAGCTAGGAATATTGGCTGGGGTGACACCTGGGACCCTTCAGGCAACAAGTCATGCTACCTGGATATGACCTGTGATATTCTAAACTCCCTATTGTATCCATCAACTGCCTCCTCCTGAGCTACATATTATGAGAAAATAAATGGGTTTCTTTTACATTGGCCTGTGTCATTTCTACATTTCTATTGGCTACTGAGCACCTGAAACCCTCTGTGTTTGGCAGATTTTTTCCCACTATAAATGTTGCTGAAGGGCAAAAAATATTTCCTTATCCCAATTGGAGCTGAAAATGGCCAGATATTTGTGGCTTTTCTCACAGTAATTATATAGAGGCCTCTGATCCAGGTGACATTAATTTTACTCTACAACTGCACCACTGACTGACTCAGAAGTCTGTGCTGAGATGCATCAACTTCACAGATGTCCAAAGCCCATAAGTACTGCCCCCTTTTTTGGAGAGGGGTTTGAACCCAGGGACAATAAGCTACATTCTTTTTATTTTGAGACAAGATCTGAGGCTGGCTTTAAACTTATGATCCTCCTGCCTTGGTCTCCCAAGCCACTGAGATTATAAGCATGTGCCACCATGCTTGGCCAAAGAAATTAAATTGATTATAAATAGATCAAAACTGCTGTCATTGAGGCCAGGGTAAATGGACAGATAATGAATGTTTGGGTCAGAAAGATGCAGACTGATTCAAAACTAAATAAAGTGTAATATCCCTCCTCCAACTTGTTGCCAAGGTTACTTGCCTCCAGGGAATTGTTCCTCCTGGTCAAGTGTTGTTAATGCGTACCCCCCGGATGGCTCCATTCCTGCATTTCTGGGCAGATATAGAAAATAGGGAGATGTACTGGGAAGAATCCTGAAATATATCAAAGGGGCACGACATCCCTATTCTCTCAGGCACCAGCTCTGGACCCCATCATCTCTGGAGGACTCTCTCTCTCTCCTAGCCTTTAAATAAAACATTTTGTTCTTGCCACTGAGTTTCTTTGGTGTTTGATCTTCAACATTGGGGGAATTCTGATTTTCAAGACCAATTTCAGATGGGGGCTCTGCAGTTATTTATCACCAGGGAAAGTTCTTCTGCACCCCATATCTTTCTGAGGTGAAACTTCTGCTTTTCTTTCTGGAGGAAAACAATGGGCACCTAGTGGCTAATTAAATGCAGTTATTGCAAGCTGCCTGCTGCAAGGCTTGGGTGCCAGGATTCACTGCCTAGGTAGCTTGTAATCACCTGTCCTGTAGGTTAGGCATGTTGGGTTCTGCCAAATCTGTCTCTCACTTTACTATCTATCTTGGAGCATGCCTGGCATGAGTACACATTATATATCTAATCCTGGTCTGCCTTGGATGCATGGAGAGATAGATGGACAAAGGGTTGGAACAACTGTGAGAGATTTTGGTGGTGCCAGTTTGTGTTGAACAACAATGGTTTCTCCCCAGACTCCTCTCCTGACTGCCCTTATGGCATTTCTTAGGATAACTGGTTGATTAAAAGGTGCTCTACAAAAACCCCAGGGACACACACCACTGGATAAGCTGAACTACATTTACTGGCACACATTAGAGCATTCCATTCCTCTACTGATCAGACTCTAGTTATTGAGGGAGAGCCATGTTACATGGAGTGGTTCATAAAGAAATGCCTGGGTTCCCTTTCTTCACATATGAAGCCGTTACAAGCCTGTTAGGGCTTCTCCCCAATGTTGTTTCTGTGCTCCATGAATTTCTTTAGCTGTAAAAGGGAGGCATTTTCAAATTACTCCTTCTGTAAACTCCTCCAGGAAAAGGGAAGCAAGCATCTAAGGACCATTAGATGTCCTCCTTTGGCTCAGACAGTAGAGAAATACACTCCATGTAGATCATTTTTTTACCATGGGCTATCACATTTGGAAGTTTAACTGGGACTGTAGAGGTCAGTCATGCTTCTAAGTCTGAACTCTTGAGGTGGCGAGAGAAGTGTTTGCTGGCTATCAAAAGCTCTATAGGGTGGCATCCTTAATGAAAAAAAATGAGTTTTCTCTGGCACAGGCACCCGAATTCTGTTTGCTTGTACTTAGATGGGAGGTTCGTAGTCAACAGTTATGTCAGGTTCACCACTAGACTGCATACTGTAAAAATAGGGATTTTCATTTTGTTCAGAGGGGAGCCTCATCCTCAAAAAGGAGGGGTGATAAAGCTGGTGGCTAGAGTGTCTGGAAGCTAGATGCTTAAAAAGTCCTCATTTCTTTTGCTGCTAGGCTTCATTAGTAAATGACCTAGTCACAGTTGGACAAAAGAGATGTCTCAAAACTTCCTGTTTTCAATCTGGCCCAATTATCACTTAGGTGAATGAAAACTCAACTCTTGAGGAAACAAACTATTCAGCTACATTGTAAGATACTGTGTTTTTTTTTTAAAAAAAAGTTAAAATGCTTTATTTATGATGTTTTGCCTCTCAAGTTCAGAACAGTAGCTTCTCTTAGCTTCTGCTACATGTCTCTCTCTCCAAGGATTACAGAGAATGCAGATTGGCAAGACTTTCAAGGCTTACAGGGGACCAGTTTGAGACCAAAGGTGTCACTTTTAAATTCAAGCCACTGTAGGACCTCAATGTTTAGCTGTTATCTGCTCTTATACTGTACCTCTGTGCTTTCTTAAGAATTTCCTCCCTATAAATACAAAACAAGAAGAAAAATGAAATGCTGTCGTATTACAAACCTCCTTTTAGATACATGGACTGACTCTATTCTGAGCCAAAAGTGCACTTTGATCTGATGAAGGTGATCTCCATGATCTTTTTCTAGAATAATTATGGCCATGTCATTTTTTTGGTTCCTCTTTTTTCTATATTTTTGAGCTCATGGTTTTATGCCAAATTCACATGTGGTCCTGTGCCTTAAATTAATAACATTTTGTGATCATTCTTGTTTTATCTATCTATAGAGGTTTTTACACTCTTTTTTCAAGTCTATTTTTCAAGGGTTGGCTTTCAAATATATTGAAAAATTTCCTTTACCAAATCCAAAGAACAACACAGACATGGTGATGTTCGGCATAAATCTGATAGCCACCAAGGACAAGTGGCCAGCTGAACAATCAATTTCAGTGTTCACCATGGCTGTCAGACTTCACTCTGGTATTTATAACTATTCAGGCCTGCACTAAATTAAAATCATAATATAAAAGTCTGATAAGCTCTATTTTAATTGCCAATAGATTAAATCTAGTGGATGCTTTAATAAACATCTGTATTCATTGCCTCCCACCTTTGGGGATCTACCTAAAAGAAGCTATAAGATCTCTGTTTCCTGTCTATTTTATGTATGTGTACACAACTTTATGTTGTATTATACTGTCTACGTGTGTGTGTGTCCATATGGCATGTACATGGTATCAAAATTGGCATATAGACTTGCATACAGATTTGCTCATAAGGCAAAATTTTTAAAAATGGATCTAAATACCTTTTAATCCACATGACTTTTAAATAAAAGTCCATTTTAAATTATGTAAACAGGTAAGAGTAGGCTGTCTTTAAAATTACTAACTCACATGATTTTCTAGGAGGTCAGACAATTGACAGAGAGGAGGTTTCAATAAAATATCTAGAATAAAATACACATTGCTTCTAGGATTTTTTTCAACAGGGAAGAGATAGCTAACACTAATTATTATTTTTCTCTAATATATATATATATATATATATATATATATATATATATAATATATTATATATTGACTGTATATATATTTACAGTTAAAAATGAGTAAATTAGATTTAACATTAATGTGTTTGTTAGTAGAGACATCTGACCAATTTACAAAGTGTTAAAGTATCAACTGCTAAATATAAAATCAAGTATTCTTGACATCTTAAATTCAATAAGATAATATATTTAAACACTATATGTGTTTTCATAAGTAGGGAAATTTAAAAATATGTTATTTAAATTTTAAAAAGTTTGCTTTGTTTCTGTGTCGCCACTAAAAACAAGGTTAGAAAGAGTTAATATTTTGTAAGTTGTAATTTTAAATACAAAGAGTACAAAACATTTCAATTAAAGTACTATAAAACAAAGTATTTCATCATATTAAAGTGGAGTAATTGGCCTAAATTTAAAAATTTTATAAAAATTGTTTCAGAATATGAATTTAAAATGGGGTCAACAACTAGGAAAGAGATATAAGAAGGTTCTAGGTATGAAAATATGTTTTAGTATGGAAAGTAGAAGGGAAAATAAATGTTTGGGATTAGAAAGTTCTTTGTGTGGTAAAGTAAAAGTTATAGAATGTCTAAATAAGTTGTAAAAGGTTGGTGGAGGGTAAATTTCAGAAAGTTTGTGTGTTACTAAGTTGGTTATATATAATTAGCACATTAATTTATTTAAGGCTTTTTCCTAAAGTCAAATATTAATGTACTTATATAAAGCAAATTTTAACATTCTATATGTTGAAGTAACAAGGATTTCTTAAGACACTAATCTGTTCTATCTATCTAGATGATTTATTCTGTCTGTTAAGTTGTATTATTTGGAGAAACTAGTTCCAGAATCTAGGGAGCTGGGAATAAAAGTCTGGAATTTCCTGTTTCATTTTCCACATGGGGAGGCATATTCTGACTACAACAGACCATCACATTGTATATAATCTTAAAAAATTTCCCTGAAGTATAATGGGAAAAAAACCACATTTATGTAACAATAATTTATGTTTTTCCATAAGCAATTTGTTAACCACAATGGCACTGTCTTAAGTTTCTCATTTCCCACTTGATCCAGAACAATTCTTACCAGGTGGATGACATTTTTAACCTCATGTCTTTACCCCTTTGTGGTGTCATAGTCTTTGCCAGCTGGCTTTCAGCTTCTCTAGTTAAGGAACAAAGTTTATTTCCCTGACTCTTGACTTTGGACTTTGTCATTTGACTTATTTAGCCAATGAAATCACACTGAAGTCATTGCATACCAGTTTCGAGAGCCTGGACTTTTAGAGGCCCTGTGTGTGCATTTTCACTTGAATCTTACATTATTAATATTGTCAAAAAGATGCATATTTGGGATTAAACCCCCTGAACTTGGAGAGAAAACTACATGGTTCAGAGACAGTTTGCCCCAGACAGTCCCCACTCAGATCATCCAGGTCCTATACTAATGAGTCTTAGTAGTGTTTGCCATTCAGAATTAACTTATACTTGTTTAGAGACAATCTTTCATATTACAATAAATTCCACCTTAAACTATCAATGTTTCAAGGTTTCAGTTTCCCACTGAAATAAAGAATAATATATTCTCTTGTATATAACACCTTTCAAAAAATCTGGGTTGTAAAAGCAGATTATCTTCTCCTGTGATCAAGCATAAAATTTCAGCCAGGCATGGTGATGTATGCCTGTAATCCCAGTGGCTCAGGAGGCTGAGACACGAATATCAAGTGTTCAAAGCCAGCCACAGCAAAAGCAAGGCACTAAGCAACTCAGTGAGACTCTGTCTGTCTCTAAGTAAAATACTAAATGGGAATGTGGCTCAGGGGTTAAGTGCCCCCGAGTTCAATCCTCAGTACCCTCTGCTCAATAAAATGTATAAAATTTCAAAGATTTCCTCTTTTTTTGTTATCTTAATCCTTCAAATCTCCACATTTCTGTCACTATTCAGCTGTGATGGTAACAGCTCAAGGTTATCACTGAGAAAGTCAAGTGAAAAGGAAAAAAAGCACCCAAATTTGGATTTCCAGCATTTTTCCAGCTGTATAAAGGAAGACAATTGAAACAAAACATAAGAACCATTACTTAAATTCACATAAAAAAACATGTCTGTTCATTGTAATAATGAGAGAACAGTTATACCAAGTGAAAGATTTCTTTACAAGAAAAAGAAGAAAGGAAAAAAATGAACTCATATCATGTTCTGTTTTCTTTGTCAAAACACATGAGTTATACTGATATGAGTTCAGGCATATTGTGGTTGCTAACATATCAATGTAAGATGTGCTAAAATATTATATTAAACAAAAGCTAGTAATGAGTAACACAGAAAAATCAAGATAAAAATGAGTTATGCCACAGCTATATGTTCAATTTATGGTAAGGAGATAATGTGTTTTAAACTCTACATGATGTATAATTGGAACTGAAATAGTTATGTAATTAAGATGGCATGCTGCCTCCCATTATAATCCCCACCCACTAGAGAGATGACAGATGGGTCATTTCAAGCTTTTAACTGCAGAGAGGGAATGGGCTTATTGCTTCATCTGTCAGGTAAGCCACTTTGCAGTCATCTTCAACTTCATTAAAGCTTTCCTATCTTATAAGAAATACATTTCAATATGGAAAAGAGGTTGTTTGGGGATATTTATGCTTCACCTCTCTCATTGCTTCATCTGTCCTATGTCAAATTTCTGCCCAAAACTCTTCTACAAAGTCTGTAATAAATTTGGCAATATTCCTGCAACCCTCAGAAACAAGATAATTAGACCAGAAATTCAGTCATCTCTCCATATCTAAACATTTTCTTTTCTTCCAGGCTGACCCTAAACAAAATATAAATTAGATAAATGGTTTTCACCTTTGCTTTCCTTTCATTAACTCACAATAAGCTTACCCTTCTGTAATGTTATATGGTCATTTGCACTCTTCAGACTAGCACAACGAGGACTCAGTACTTTTTTATAATGTCACGTAGCTATTATTCAGAAAATGCCAATTTTATTCAAATTGAATTTGAATTACAATTAACTGTGATTCACTACATTCTATTTTTCATATCCTTAACATTGTAAAGCACTAGTGAAAATAACTGGTGGTTTTAAGTACCTTCTTAAGGTTGAGTCATACCATACAGGTGACAGTAATAAATGACAAAATGATCTTTAGTGGGAACTGGTGGAACAAAACTTAACAACCATCATATGCAAGCAAATCAATTTATTTAGTTAGCAGACTGAGTAAATCATATAAAGAGCCCCAAGGCAGTTTATTTGTTCAAAAGAAATTAATTATAGACTATGTTTACAATCACTAGTCTTAATTAAGTAAATCTAGTCAAGTGAGGAAATTTTAGCAAGGATTTTCCTGTATATCTAAATACGGCAAAGCATTATACAAAATCTGTCAGTAAATAGTCTTTATGAGAAGTTTTCAGATCTGTTTGCTACTTAATATATCATAACTTTTAAATTTACCTAGTGACATTGAAATAATCCAGAGCTTACTGTTTAAATCACAAGTATGGTATAAAGTGTCAAGGGATTTCTTTTTTTTTTTTTTAAATATGAAGTGTAGGAAACCATCTATTCAGCTAAGACAATCACTAAAATGTTTAATCACTACTATTAAACTACTATTAAAAATGATTAAACTATTTCCCATGTTTTATAAGTGAAGTATTTCTACTTGTACATGTTAACTATTCAGTAGATTAGACACAATGACTTGCAAGTAAGGCTGTGTGTGTGTCTGTGTGTGCGTGTGAGTGTGCATTCACACTTGGAATTGTAACCAACATCTCCTTCATTTCTACTTTTTAATCTTAGGATATCTGACAGTCAATTGTTCTCTTTCTTTCAGCTAAAATAACACATTACATTTAATTAAAATACAAATTAGCCTAATTTCATGTTAGAATTGTGACATTTACTAACCAATTAAGTGGGTCTTGATATCTAAAATATATCAGAAGTTTTGTTTCCCTCTTTTGTTTTATTTGAAAACTATATAATGTGCATTTACTGCTTTCAAGTGCCATTATAGCACTTTAAATTTAAAAATAATATAGATCCCAGAAAAACCTACAAATGTGATTAAATTGATCTATGTAGAATATGAAATTTTCTCAATAAATATTATCTGCATGTTTATTTTCTATTCTATTCACATTTGCAGGATGATCTTCAATGAATTATAACATTATGATGTAATAGGTTTGATTTCTTTTCACAACTAATTATACCTTTTTTCGGAACTAATTTAATAAAGAATTTGATCCTTTTAAAACTTATGTCATAAGGTGGGCATGGTAGTGCAGGCCTGTAATCCCAGGATTTTGGAAGGCTGAGGCAGGAGAATTACAAGTTCAAAGGCAGCCTTAGCAAATTTAGCAAGACTCAGCAATTTATCAAGACCATGTCTCTAAATAAAATACAAAAAAAGGGCTTGAGATGTGGCTCATTGGTTACATGCCCCTGGGACCAATCACTGGGAAAGAAAGGAAGGAAGGAAGGAAGGAAGGAAGGAAGGAAGGAAGGAAGGAAGGAAGGAAATAAAAAATAAATAGAAAGTATAAGTAAAATTAATGATTCAAGAGATACAGAAGAACAAAAATTAATAACATGAAAAGTAGGTTAACAGGAAGTATCCAGATTGAAGTTGAAGGGTAGAAAACCAATAATGTAAAAATACAGAAGTGATTAATAAAGACATGAATATATGGTGTAAATAAAGGAAGGGGGTGATATTTTAGAAAAATAGAAGAAAAAATACTTGCTAAAATTTTTCAAAATTGATAAAAGATATTGAACTACATAAAATGTATACAGAAACATTTAAGACATAATAATTAAACTGTTTAAAATGGCAAAAGAAAAAAAATACGGGCAATCAGAGAAAAAAGTGCATTTTCTTTAACAACAATAAAATGTTCATTGATTGTTCAAGAGAAATTATAGAACAAGATTTCATCATTATACAAAAAGATGAAAGAAAATATTGCCAGTGAAGAAGGCTATAAAGAGATGAAATATCTTCAAAAATAAAAATAAATAAAATATTTTTCAAAAACAAAAACTGAGAGAGTTTAAATTTTAAAAAAGATTAAAAAAATACTGTGTCTTAAAAAATAAAAAAAACAAGAATGAAGAATATCAAGATAAATTATCAGTCATGTATAAGTAAATATCCATAGTTTAAGTATTGATGCTGCTGATGATGATATTATCATAATGGGATCAAAATGCATGTATTGATAAAACTAAGAAAACAATCACACAAGCAAAATCAGTCACTTAGTGACACCTAAAAAATTTGCATGTTGATGTCTAATCCTTATTGTGATGGTGTTTGAAAATGGGACCTTTGGGAAATAATAGGTCATAATGGCAGAGCTCCTTTTATATAAGGACTTTAAATTTAAAGAATGAGACACAGGTTCTTGTTCTCTCCTGTGTCCCATGTTAGTATTCAATGAGACAACAACCATTTGTAAACCAGAAATTTGCCCTTCACCAGGCACCCTGGAAACTTGATCTTGGACTTTCTATTTTCCAGAACTGTAAGAAATAAGATGTTTTGTATAAGTCACTCAGTCTAATTTTGTATACTAGGGCAAAGTGTCAATATATGTATAGTAGCTCAAATGCCATAGATTATTGCTATTTTTACAAATGCAAAGAATTCAATATTCAATTCAATATTTTTACAAATGCAAAGAATTCAAAATGCAAAGGATTCAATATTTTCTCTAAGCTCTTCTACATCTCTACAAATTTTGCCAATTAAATAGCTTTAATAAAGAGAAAATCTAATGGACTCCTTACCCTTTCTGGAAGCCACTTTTTAATGTACTATCATGTGCCATATATGACATTTAACTTCATATAACAGATAGTTCCATAAGATTATAATTATGTTGAAATTTTTCTATCATCTAGTTACATTGTTTTAATGTTATGGCATAATGCATTACTTTTTTCAGTGTCAATGATTAAACTCAGGACTTTGTACATGCTACACAATTGTTATAACTTTTAATTATATTCCCAGACCAATGTATTAGTCTTTTGTTTGTGGTGATCCTGGTATAAACAAACTGTCAGATAAAGGTAAAGCAAAAGTAATTATGTATAGTACATAAGAAAATAATAACCAACCATGTTACTAGCTTCCATAGTTACTATATTATCCCTTTTACCATTGTTTTAGAGTACACACCTTCTACTTATTAAGAAGAAAAGTTTGCCACAAAATAACATATGCGTTGTTTTATTGTCAGCAGCCTCATACATCCATTTTTATTGTGTGCATTGATTGCATCAAGAGGCCATGCTGAGTAATTGAACTGTACCATTTAGGTTAGTTGAAGTACACTCTATAATGTTTTCACAGAAACAAAATTGCCAAATGTTGCATATCTCAGAAAACATCAATTTCATTAAGCAATAAATGACTCTATATTGTAAAATTCCATTATGACATTGGAATAAATTCAAGAAATAGAACAATGAACAAAAGAGAAACATTGAATTAGGATTTAATAACTATTATCGTTTGGATATGACATGTCCCTAAAAGTTTGTGTGTTGATGCAGAAATATCCAGAGGTGAAACTATTAGATTATAAGAGCTATAAATTAAATTGGTTCACCAAGTTTGAATGGACTACCTTGGTGATAACTATACTCAGGTGGGAAAATGGCTCAAAGAGGGATAGGTCATCAAGTGTACATGCTGGAAGAGTTCCCTGTTCCTTATAGCCACAACCCACCTGACTATAGTTATCACTCAGTCCACTCAAAATAATACTCATATTCTAATAATATCATCTCTGTATATTCCTGCATTAATGAAGAGTTTTGTGGGTGATACTTCATATCCAAGACATTATTCTGCCACTGGTTCCCAAAAGTTGATATGTATTTTATGATACAATATACATTTAGCCCATCTCCAAGAATTCTACAGTCTTTACAGTTCTAGCATTGCCCAAAAGTTCAAAATGTAATCTGAGAGACTCTTGGCTGTGAGCTCCTTCAATTACCAAAAGCAAGTATATCCCAGTGGCTCTGCAGGAGGATAGCAAATTCAAAACCAGTCTCAGCAACAATGAAGCACTAAGCAACTTAGTGAAGATGTCCTTCAATAGAAGAATGGATAAAAAATGTGACTTATATGCACAATGGAATATTACTCAGCAATAAAAGAGAAAAAATCATGGCCTTTGTGGGTAAATGGGTGGAGTTCGAGAAGATATTGCCAAGTGAAGTTAGCCAATCCCCAAAAGCCAAATGCTGAATGTTTTCTTTGATATAAGGAGGTTGATTCATAGTGGGATAGGGAGAGGGAGCATGGGAGGAATAGACAACCTCTAGATAGGGCAGAGGGGTGGGAGGAGAAAGGAGGGGGTATGGGGTAATTAATGATGGTTGAATGTGATGATCATTATTATCCAAAGTACATGTATGAAGACATGAATTGGTGTGAATATATGAAAATTGTGCTCTATATATGTAATAAGAATTGTAATGCATTCCACTGTTATGTATAAATAAAAAATAAACAAAATATAAAGCAAAACAAAACTAAACAGGGCTGGGCATATGACTTAGTGGTTTAGTACCCCTGAGTTAAATTCTCACTACACCCTCCCCACAAAATAGCAAGTTACATATATTTAATATGCAACAGCATAGATTAAATATTCCCTTTTCAAAAGGGAAAAATGGGAACCTAGAAAAAAGGAATGTGACCAAAACAAGATATTAACCCAGTTGGGCAAACAAGTCCTATAGCACCATCTCTGGAATCTGGGTGACAGCTGTAGGCTGTGAACTCCTCAGGGCTTGGGAGCCCCTCCTGTTCTCAATGGAAGTCTCCATGATCTTACAGAACAAGCACGATTTGGACAATGCCAATGTCTACTAGCAGACCTTGGCTACAGTGGCCTTTGAGTGGATGAGCATCATGAAACCATATTCTAGGCATCCCTGTGTGAGCAGGGTGCTTCCATGATCTGTTCTCGAATGAGATTTTATTTTTAAACCCTTAAGCCTATGATGGGTGTGGTCTTGCCAACTCCCAAGATGAGATGCCCTCAAGGGTATCTCTTTAGTGGCTATGATCTTTTCAACAACCACACTTTCCTTGTTCCCAGTTTTACTCCTCTGCTAGGTCCTTCTTCCGTGATATTTTGCCTCATCTTGGGTCCCAGAGCAATGGACTCATATGACCATGGAATGAAACTTTGAAGCTATGAGTCAAAATAAACTTTTCTTCCACGAATTTGTTCTTATCAGGTATTTTGGTTACAGACATGAAAAGCTTTGTTAAGAAATGTGCATATAAAATTGGGACCATTCATGGCTTATTTTAAAACCGAACAGCTTTTTCTTTTTTTTTTTTTTTTCCTTTTTTTCCTCTTCCCTAGTTTTGTGGAAGCAAGATTGACATTATATAAGTCCTAAGCTGAGTTATCTGCCCTTCTACTCACTGTCCATAATAGTAAAGAAACTCTAAAACTGGAAACTAGAATAGTTCTTTCAAGCATGTAAGTTAAATATTAATTAGATTCGGTGATAATGATAACTCAAAACAGCCCTTGTATACCCCTTTTTAAAGCCCTCTGTTCCCTCCGCAGTTAGAATAGCAGCCTCTGTGACACGAGTCTGTTTCCTTTTTCTGTTGCTAAAAAAAGGAATAAAACTTTTTTCTTCTTTTTCTCAAAACTTTGTCCTTGTTATTGGATTGGCATTGATGACAGTATCAGGAGAGTTACATTTCCAGAATTCTAACTAGCACTGCAGAAGTTGAAAATCCAGTCTGGTTGTCCCTGCAGTGTTTTAATTTGTCACCTGGGCATATGACTGTAGTTCATTCCACTGCATGCTTATATCTGAAACTCTGAGCATGGAACAAAGTAACATGGAAGAGTGATTTTATAATCCACTCCAAAACCAATAGCTATGGTACCTGTGATCAAGCAGCCTCTGAGATGGGGCTACAGCTATGATTCTGAATGCCTAGCATCACTTTTCTCAGAAGAGGTTTTTTTCAGAACAGTTTTGCAATACATAGTATTCTCCCTTTAAACCTTTTTCCACTTAAGTCACATGATTGACCTGGTTTGTATTTAAGAACTTTATTATATCTTTGATTTATAAAATATTCTTATAAATCAATAAGAAATAATAAGTGATTTGACAAAACCTACTATAGCGATTGTGAGAGTGTATGTGTGTATATGTGTGTGTGTGCGTGTGTGTGTGTGTATGTATTCCCTTTGATGGATTTATAATTCTTATGAAGTAGAGCACAAACAAGAAGAATATGAAAAACCTGAGAATAAAAATTATATGATTTAGGGAAATTTTATGTCAAAGGGCTCAACAAAGAAGTGAATTTCAAGAAGAAAAATGATCTTTAAGCATAGTACAGTTACAAGTACAGCAAAGATGAAAATAACAAAATGATTATTTTGCAATTTGGCACAAAAGCATCTTTAGCACACATTGTCAGATTAAAATACCCTGTATCTTTATGAAAAGTGTTATTAGTCATTTAATTTGGTTAACAACTCAAACGAAGAGTTAATAAATATTAGATGACAGGAAGTATGATTGTCAAGTATGATTCTGCTGTAATAAAGGAAACTGAATTAAACAATTTTTCCTATACTTCTATAGAATCTAATGGCAGATTGCTAGGCTCTACACATTTTTGAATTGTGGAAGATACACTTTTTCATAGGGAATGATTTAAATTTCTATTATTTCAGAAATTTAAATTTGTGAACAAGTTCTCTCTGTGCCCTATAAAAGCAAGTCATGGAGGGGAGGGTACTAGAGTGCCTTCTCAGGACTAAAATATTTATAGAGTGGAGGACCCTTGCTGAAAGGGAAAGGGGACTGAGGGGAGAGGGAGAGGAGAGGGTGAGAAAGGACAAAAGAGAAGGTGTATTTGATTTAAAAATGATGAATGTGTGTATTGAAATTCCAGTGACACCCATTAATATGCATTGACAATTATAATAATAATGTTTCCATCCACTTATGTAAGGGGATCAAATGGATAACAGCATTACTTTGAAAAGTCAAAACTACAACTATTCTCAGGGCTGAGTGAAAAATGCTATAGAAAGACTGAGGATTTTAACTTTGTGAGTAGACATCTGCATTTATTAAGAAAACAGTCCTGCTATTTGGTTGGTCTCTTTTTATTCAGTCAATTGAATTCTAACAGTGAGAGATTTTAGAGAAAACTAATCAATGTCTGACACTATAATGTGTGAAATGTAAGCACTTCTTGAAACATTAATGTCACTGGAGAAAATAGAATAAAAACCAGCTGGCCTCCCCTAGACACACCTCACTGTCAAAAATAAAATATTGAGTTTGCTATGGATGAGGAGGTCACTGATTAGGAAAAAATATTGAGTGGAATTCATAAAGAGCAACTTAGCTCAAGACATCAAGGACTGCTTACAGAAACATATTCTTTTATTTGATATTCATAGTAGACACCAGTTTTGTCCAATTTTTTTATTAGAGAGGATATCGATATCCAAGGAGGTAAAATGATATCTTAAATGTTTCTACCATAATAGCTAAAGGATATAGATTTTAAATTAGGAAACACTAGATTTTATCATTTAAAGATGCATATTTATATAACATTATTAAAGAAAACATGCAAATATTATCCCAAAGCTCATGGTAGAAATACCTGTAAGTTATTAGAAGGAGGTTTTCTATGTTAAAAAAAAAAAAAAAAAAAGAAATGAAACAAACAAAAACAATTCAGGAGGTTCTGGGGCCGTGGCAATTTTCTGACTTTGACTTGATTGGTCATTTTCTAATTATAAATTACATTAGGCATTTATGAGATTTTATCACTATGTTTTATTCCACAGTGTAAAGTTAAAGGAAAACATTGGAGGATATCATTATGATTTCACTGGGTGGTCACTAATGAGTTTCATATGGAGAGTAATATAAAGTTCACCTCTGGCTATATATTACTGTGGTGATAGCAATAGGAAAAAAAAAGTGATACCAAACATGAAGATATGTAGACACTACTGTAAGAGTAGTGAAGATATAATTTTAAGGAAGATTTAAATTTGAAAGAGGATTTAGAAATGGAATCTGCAGAAGTAATGACAGATTCATGGAATATGGAAATGAGAACAGTCCAGAAAATTTCAAATAACTACACTTGAAGTTGAAATGTTATTTCTAAAAGTGCAGGCTGAAGTGCTGAAGCAAGGGAAGGAGACAATGAGTTTAATGTGAGAACACTTGATTTGAAATGCCTCTGAAAATGCAAGGTAAAGTTTTATGCAAGAGAAAGTTGTGATGAGCAGAAGAATGACATTGGCTAAGAGATATTTGCAAAATGCATGAATGGCAGTTAAAGACAATGAAATATGTGAAATTGCCACAAAGATGATTTAATGAGGATAAAAAAATAAATGGACTCAATATAAATCACTTTATATATAGATATGATAAAAGAGATTGGAGAGTTAATTGGTAAAAAGTAGGCAGAATAATAAGGGGGCATTTCAGAAAAGATCATCACAAAGTATCACTTATAGCCTTCTCTCCCACAAACATAGATGCAAGATACATACGTTAAAGGGTAAGTAGATGAAAGGAAAGTAGACTAATGATAAATGATTGATAGGTCGATAAATAGACAGACAGATATGAAACAACAGTAAGAAAGACAGATGTACATACAAGATTTGAGGAGAGACCTCGATGATCAGCCTTCCTAGCTTCATTGTGTATTCTTTTTCATACATGTTTTACTCCATAGCTAAAATATTTACACATTTTAAAGGCACTTCTGTGCATATGCTGTGTCTTTCTTCTAAAATCATATTCTTCCTTTATTTCAAACCACTAAATTCTAGCTATATTGTAAACATAAGCTCATCAGTACATACTCTTGGGGATATTATCGAATTCTACCAATCAATTTACCTGAGTCTTGTATTCTTTTGAACTTATCCATATGTGTTCTTTTCTCGCTGTATTACATCCAGAAATAGCCCCCATAGTCTTCTTCAGCAAGGAGGCCTTTAGTTTGAAGAGCAAAGGCCTTCTCTGTGTTTTGCCTTGCACAATACTAGGCAAATGCTCTGCCACTGAGCTACATCGCCAGCCTGAAACTTGTCTTCCAGTAATTCACAAGATGACAAAGACAATGGTAAATGAGTGGTACTGAAACATGTTTTCTAGACCTTTTAGAAAATATAGAGTTGTCCCTTTGACCGTATATATGAATCCACGAGGAAGGAAATACTGCAACCATTAAGAAAAAAATAAAAAAAAAATATTCATAAGTGAATGTGCTCAAAATACCACTATGGCAAAACTGGAATAATGTAGCATTGCCCAGCATGCTGCTGGTATTGTTGCTATTAAGTATGCTAAATGCTCTTAAGAGCCAAGATAACTTTCTGAAATGAGTGTAAGGTACTGACGAGAAAAATAAAGAAGCCATAAGGTACAAGTGAAGTAAGCAATTGATACAATTTACATTATTGTAGTAGGGGATTAAATGGTATAAAATTATTTTTATTGAAAACTTATATGTATATGTATTATGTGTATTACACACACACACACACACACACACACACACACACACACGTTGTTGTTTGAAATGGGGTTGCAGTATGTTGCCTAGGCAGGTTTCGAACTAGATATTCTCCTGCCTCAGCCTCCTATGTAGTAGCTGGGATTAAGGAATGAGCCACTATACCTGCCTTAAATCTTAGATATTTTTAAATTACATTTTTTTCTGTTACTTTTGGATATTGTGTTTATTTATTTATTTTTTGTTGGGGTTGGGGATTGAACCCAGGGCTTTATGCATGTGAGGCAAGCAATCTACCAACAGAGTTATATCCCCAGCCCCTACCTTTTATATATCTTAATGACTCTATTAGCTGACATATAATGAGATATTATTGGTCATCTTTTTGGTACATTTCTACATCATAAATGGATTACCTAGGCAATTATTTACATTAAAATACAAATGTAAGCTGGTTATAGTGGCACACATTTGTTATCCCAGCACTCAGGAGACTGAGACAGAAGGATCATAAGTTCAAAGCCAGTTTCAGCAAAAGTGAGGTGCTAAGCAACTCAGTCAGACCCTGTCTCTAAATAAAATGGATGTGGCTCAGTGGCTGAGTGCCCCTGAGTTCAATCCCTAGTATCATCCCCCAAAATACAAATGTATATAGATATTGTAGTTATTTAAGTTGCCTTCATACATGTTTAATCTTAATATGCAAGCCTTTGAAGTAATTAAACATATTTTATTTGAATAACTATGTTTCTGTGTCAAACCTGTTCAAATGCAAGGGGTCTAAAATTTTACTATGCAAATTTTATAAAGGAAAAGACTGTCACTTTATAAAATTGTATAAATGACAAATTTCAAATCTTAATGTTTTTAACTTCATCAAAAAGATTCCAAGTTCAACATATTTTTGAACATTTGAAATACACTGTGTATAAATCAACTGAGGACAGGCAAAGTGACAGTGCCTGTGGAATTCACTACCTGTCTTCCCTTGGTAATGAGACTGACTAATAATTCTCTGCTCTAAATAACTGAACTTCACTAATGTGAACCCAAGTCTGTAAATTATATTTTATATGTAGCTGACTGGTAAGCAAATTTGATTTCATGCAAATATTTTGAAGTGAATTAGTTGATGGAGAAACGGTATCTGAATGCTAATAACATGCCTCTCTATATACACAGGATGAAATCTCCTTCAATCCACAGGGAAAGTGTCAACATTAATAAAAGCAATGTCATGCTATACCTCCCCCATAGCTGGCCTATATTGACATGAAAAATTATAATGGTAGAAATACAGAACTTTTCAGATATAAATAACCTTACTGTTTTATGAAATTTTTATCAGGAAAGAGTAACAAAAGAGAAGGAAGGAATCCACTGCAAAGAATTTTATTGCCATCTATTGACAATAAGATTTGTGGTAAAATGTAAAATATTTTTATTATATAATTTTGAATGTCCTACTTATTAAATGATGACATTTCAGTGGATAGAAAAACAATTGCTATGAAGAGAATATGGGTTTGAGGATAACAAATGGATACCATCTCTTAAGCATCTTAAAAACTCTTTAGAATGCATTTCTATAGTAATATATGTCATAAATTAAACACTTTGTATTATAATTTGTAACACTACTAGTAAGAAACTGACATTTACTTTTTCAGGATTAATATTGGCTAACCTATTCTGATTACTAGTTTATTTCTCAGAGAAGTTACTAGATAAGAAATTGCAGCTTAATATTTATTAAATTGACAAAGATCCATCTGCCTATCTTACAAACTAAATAATTCAATTTTAATTAAATGCTAATTATATGAAAATATGTGTATATGCCTTTGAGTATAAGTGAAATACTTCAGAAGGAATAACAGCAAAGAGTCAATTATGATAATTTTATAATGTTTATCTAAATCAAATTGTATATTTTAAATACATAAAATTTTATTTATTTATTTTTTTTCAAGAGAGAGTGGGGGGGAGAGAGGGGGGAGAGAGAGAGAGAGAGAGAGAGAGAGAGAGAGAGAGAGAGAGAGAGAGAGAATTTTTTAATATTTATTTTTTAGTTCTCGGCGGACACAACATCTTTGTCTGTATGTGGTGCTGAGGATGGAACCCGGGCGGCATTCATGCCAGGCGAGCGCGCTACCGCTTGAGCCACATCCCCAGCCCCCAAATTTTATTTTTTAATTAAACCACAATGAAAGGCGAAAAACAAGGAAAATATTCAATCTAGTTATTTATTTTAAAGAAATTTTGACTATTGCGATTTAATGTGTCAATATATCTAGTTTTGCTAAAAATTCAATCGGTTGTATAATGAGAAATGTTTTCAACATATGCTAAGTGTCATCTTTACATTCATTTACCATTGCTTCTTGAAAGTATGTACAATTAATGGCCAAAGAAATAGCCTTATTGTCATTTTCAAGTTCATTACAGATTTCTAGAACAAGAGAACACTATTATATACAATGAATTATTTCAACACAAAGTGGCTGCTATCAAGAATGTTTGAAACCCTTTCACAATTCCCCATGTATAAACTTTCTTACACTAATCCTTTAATTTCTGATAGAGCTAGTTTCCTATACATTGTGGTGTTTTCCATTATTCTGCTAAGGGAGTTGTAATTGTTAGCTTAGGTGGAGTGATATCTCAGTAACAGATGATGACCCTAAGCTACTCTAAACTTATTACAAGAAAGCCATTTGAAGTAAACTCTGGCAATGAGATTAAATTCCTCCCAGATCTATGTTAACACCAAAGGCAAAGAAAGACAATTGGAATAGTACCTATTTTGTAACTGGATATTTATAAAGTATAAACTAATAGAAGAGCTTTCACCATGGTAGATGAGGTTTTGTTCTTTTTTTCTAACATGTCTTATAAAGGAATTCAATCACTATTTTATTTACTTGATCTTCATGAAAGAAACAAGAAAAATATATATGTGTATGTGTATGTGTATGTGTGTGTGTGTGTGTGTGTAAATTATGCTATGAATTCTCTTTGTAGTATAGAAAGAGGTCCATTTTCTGAGGTACTTAAATGAAAAACAACATGTTGCTTTTTAATCATTCTAATATGTGCCCTGTTCACAGCCTTCATAGGTACATGTTCATCCTCTGTGACTTCATCTATGTTTCAAGGGCCCAAATGACCCCAAAATTTTAGTCAGCCAAAATATCTGAAAAATAAGTACTCTAATTATGAATATATTAATCTGAGAAGCAAAAGAAAATGTTTTTCTTGCGTGTGAATTTTTCAAATTTGTCAACATTTTGAGTATAAAATGGAACAGTACAAGTTATTTTTTTAAGGAAGCTTAAAATTTTGTAAGGAAGATTTTATATAAAATAGAAATGAATGGATAAGGTAAATTTTCAGCATTGTGCCAGTACTGTGTGTATATATGTGACTGCATGATCAATGTGATTCAGCAACCTGTATACTCAGAAAAATGAGAAATTATATCCCATCTGATTCAAATGTATGATATGTCAAGGTCATTGTACTGTCATGTGTAACTAAAACAAATAAAAAAGAATAAAAATACATACATAATAAAGTGAAAGAAGAAAATAAAGCTAGGAAATATTCATATACTTTTTGCAACATTAAGCAATGACACATGACTAGTCAAGACTGTAAAATCACAATTTCTTTTCTTAGAGCTAGACTGTTTTGTCTATGAGAAATATAAACTGTGGATTACCAAGTCCATAAATAGAAAGCTATTTGTAACAAGTTGGTCAGAGCAGTCAAATCAACAAATTCTTAGAGAAAGTGACATTTAATATGCATATGGAGGCCCATGAAATCTAGTGTGAGGGGCTAAACTTAGATAAGTTAAGGAATATTGGCATCAATTTCAAACAAAGCATGATGGTTTAAGAAAATTCCCTTAAGTTTAGGAAATTGGAATTAATAAGTGACTGTGATCACAGATATACTTGTTCAAATGGCTTAATTAAATTTTGGAAAACTAACAATGTGATTATAAGGTTAAAATGTAGTCTGTGATGGATCTTTAAATGTACTTTTGTTGATAAGATTAATCTTTCAGTATGATTATACTTGAGGAAGTCTACTTGGAATACTGAAATCTATATAAATTTGTCTATACAGATGTGGCTTATTAACACATTTAAATAAGCAATTTTACCCATTCTTCCTAGGTCATAAAATAATACAAAAAAGCATTTAAAGTACTATGAAGTGGAATCTGGAGAGATTTTTAGTTGAGTATTTGAAAACCTTTATGTCAGTAACCTTTTTTTTTAAAAAAGGTATATATGACAGCAAAATGCATTTTGATTCATTGTACACAATCACAGCACAACTTTTCATTTCTCTGTTTGTATACAAAGTAGTGTCACACACTATGTGCAGTCTTACATGTATCTAGGGTAATGATGTCCACCTCATTCCATCATCTTCCTGCACCTATGAACCCTCCCTATCCCCCCTCCTCTTTGCCCAATCAAAGTTCCTCCATTTTTCCCATTCCACCCCCTTTCCATATTGGATCAGCATCCACTTATCAGAGAACATTGGGCCTTTGGATTTTTGGCATTGGCTTATTTCATTTAGCATGATATTCTTCAACTCCATCCATTTACCTGCAAATGCCATGATTTTATTCTCTTTTAATGCTGAGTAATATCCCATTGTGTATATATACCACAGTTTCTTTATCCATTCATCTACTGAGGGGCATTTAGGTTGCTTCCATAGTTCAGCTATTTTGAATTGAGCTGTTTATAAACATTAATGTGGCTGCATTACTGTAGTATGCTGACTTTAAGTCCTTTGGGTATAGACCAAGGAGTGGGAAAAACACACATTGGAGAAAAGACAGCCTCTTCAACAAATATTTCTGGGAGAACTGAAAATATCTCTCACCATGTACAAAAATCAAAGTGAACCAAGAACCTAGGGATTAGTCCAGAGACCCTGCGCCTCATAAAGTAGGCCAAATCCTCATCATGTTGGATTAGGCCCTGACTTCCTTAACCTGACTCCTAAAACATAAGAAATAAAATCAACAATTAATAAATGAAATGGTCTCAAAAAAAGCTGCTTCTCAGTAAAACAATCAATGAGGTGAACAGAGAGCCTACATTTTGGGAGAAAATGTTTATTGCACTAATCTCCAGGATATATAAAGAACTCAAAAAACTTAAATCCAAAAAAAAAAAAAAAGGTACTGAACAGACACTTCTCAGAAGAAGATATACATTTGATTATCAACTCTTCAACATCTCTAGTAATTAGAGAAATGCAAATCAAAACTAATCTAAGATTTCAGCTCATGCCACTCAGAATGGCAGTTATCTGGAATACAGACAACAATAAATGTTGGAGAAGATGTGGGGGAAAAGGCACACTCATACATTGCTGGTGGGATTGCAATTTGGTGCAACCAATCTGGAAAGCAGTATGGAGATTTCTCAGAAAATTTGGAATTCAGTGATCCTTATTAAGATTTTTCTCAACTTTTTAAGTTTCCTCTTTTTCCAATGATGAAAACAATCTAATTCACTACAAGAAAAATCATGGTAGATTTGAATCATAGTCCACATTGCACTTAACAAGAATATGATATTCTTTTGAGACTTGTAGTTTTGTTCTGAGGAACCAAAATACAGGATATTTGTGAATGTAGAATCAAGTCTCTGGATACAGGAAAAGGAAGAGAAAAAGGAAGAGAAGAAATGGAGGCAAAGAGACTGAGAATATTAATTGTTTAATATATGTGGCTTAACATAAGGAGCTTACTCCTAGCCTCCTTGCTCATCCTCATCTTCTTGCTGTAGGTAATAATTAATAACTGATTGTATTATATGCTGTATTCATGAAATGCTACTCTGACTTTCTTCACTCTCTCTGAAGGATAATCAACAATTTATTACTCCCTGTATTGGACATGTTAATTGTATTTTCATTTCTGAATAGGCTGTCTTCCTTTAAATGTCATATATATGGGATTTACTATGTAAGATATATTATTGTTAGCAAAAACCATGCAACAATTTGAGGAATGTGCATCCATTCCCATCTTACAAATAGGGTAATGAAACAATAAGGACATTAAGAAATATGTTGTAGTTTACACTGAAAAAAGTTATAGAGGAGACAGATTTGAACACAGCAAATGGCTCAGAAATCTGTGCTTTCAAACATGATGCTTTGTTTTCTTACATAAGTGCTATAAAAATAAGAAGTTGGTCTATTTTTTTATTATTATATTCCCAGGAACTTTATCAATATCTGGAATATAAAAAGTGACAGATATTTTCATAATATGTGAAAAAATTAGAAAGTTTGCATATATTAGGAAACATGTATAAGCAGATACTTGTTTAGGTTTGTGTAACATGAAACATGAACAGTGAATCTTAATGAAAACCACGGCTAAGACATTAACACATCGAAATAACAAAGACCTTCACAAATTGCCCTATGAAAAGAAAATGGAAGTTAATATCAGAATTTCCATGTGCTAACTATATTTATGGTTTCTTAATCATACATATATGATTATTTGTATATGATGTTAGTTCATTTTAAATTTTACATTTTATTATTTTTAAATCTGAGAAATAATATTCTGTACTAAAATTGTGGTCATGTATTCTATGAAGAGGTAACTGAGGAAGAAAAATCCAGGAATACTTTAAGTTATTTTTATAATATTCATCAAATGTCAGATATTATATTACAAAATAGTATCAGTTTTTTTATCAAACTTAGGCCCTTTACCATATATTTACTATATGGTGCATTTTATATTGCAAACCACAATATTTCACTGTAATTGTCTGAAATACTTTCAAATACAATTACATTAAATTTTATATTTCCCCAAATAGTATGAATTATTCTTCTTGTTTAAAAATCATATTTTCAGAAAAAAATAAAAGTATAAATCAAATATATTACACTTTTTTTGTTAAGTATCATGAGGGTCATTATCTAAGACGATGATATTTTTAAGAGACAAAGTCAGATAGGAGAAAAATAATTGAGTCTTCTTTCCTTTAAATACATTACAATTAACGCACATTTACAGAGCTTACTGTTAATATTTGGATCTGGAATGTCCCACAGTACACCAAACTTCAGAGATCGAGATTAGGGGGAGTTATTAGATTATGAAGGGCCCAATCTCATCCGTGTATTAACTAATTGACAACTAAACAGACTATAGAAATGTGGTGGAAAATATAGACAGATGGACTTTGATTGGAGAAAGTAGGTCATTTGGATAATACTTTTGGTGACTATAACTTTTTCCTGGTCCCTTTCTCTCTCTTCCTCCCTGCACACAAAGAATGAAAATATTTTAAGGCCTTACAAAAATTACATCCTTAAACTTAGAGCTTTTATCCAAACATTCACAACAAGGACTTAAGGCATGCTCACAAATTACAGTGTTCTCCAGGAAATATCATTGTATGTTTTACATTTGATTGACAAAACTTTTAAGTCACTGTACAATTATTAAATACTTCCACCATGAGTAATTCTGTGTTTTGTTGTTCAGATGCAAATAAAATGTATTATTTAAAGATCATAGGGTAGAGACACATGATTGAATTTCTAAAATCAATGAATGAAATCATGTCGTGAAATTAAGGTAGACCATGATTTCTGAACAAAAATACTATTAGTCATGGTACTATTTTATTAAAGTTATGTGGCCATAGCATTTGGGAATTGGGAAGAAGTCATAAATTGTAGTTAGAGGAGGTTTTGTCTTAAGAATAATATTTCTGGGCTGGGGATGTAGCTCAATCAGTAGCGCGCTCGCCTGACATGCGTGTGGCCCGGGTTCTATCCTCAGCACCACATACAAAGATGTTGTGTCCGCCCAAAACTTATATATAATATATATATATATATATATAATTCTCTCTCTTTCCCTTCTCTCTCCTCTCTCTCTCTTTTAAAAAAAAGAATAATATTTCCCCAAACTAATAATTTTAAGACATGTCATCTCTTCTTCCTTGGGGGCAGCAAAAAACTCTTTGAAAATGTAGACTGTATACCATTCTCACAGTGAAACATTTAATTTACTAGGACAAAAAAACACATGTTTAGCAAAAGCACATTACTTCTTTTCTGAACCATTTGTTTTACTGGATGCTCATAACATTTAAAATTATGTCAATTTCTTATATTGATATCTGTAAATTTACAAGTGAGATTTAGGAACATACTGAAAAGTTTAGAAAAGATTTTGCTCTTTTCTTTTTT
Source organism: Callospermophilus lateralis (assembly GCF_048772815.1). NCBI lineage: Eukaryota > Metazoa > Chordata > Mammalia > Rodentia > Sciuridae > Callospermophilus > Callospermophilus lateralis. The sequence goes on from NC_135314.1 coordinate 100,601,368, forward strand.
ATTCATCTAGTAATAACATGATATCTGATGGAAAGTAAACCTGTTTTATTGGAAACATGCTGAAAGAGTTGGAGACATAGGCTTTTATACACATCTCTTGGATCTATATTAACTCACAGGTTTAGACCTTTTGTAGAAATTTTTGTTCCAGAATGGTTTTCATCATTTTTTTTCTTTGAGATAAACCCTTGCTAAGTTATCAGGATGACCTCAAATTCACAATCCTACCACAGTCTTTTTAACAGCTGGGCTGTTGACAAGTACCACAACACCCAGCTTTATGGATCATTTAAATGTATACACACTTGAGAGTTAGCTGTTGTAGAAATTAAATTCCATTAAAACAAAGTGGTCAAACAGCATTTATTCAGAACTTTTGCATATATTTTTTAATTTCCACGTATTACCTGGAATCAATCCATACTCCTTTAAATAATACCTATGACATATATCATTTCCTGTTATTCCATCAGAATAGCACTGCCATCTGCCTAGTACTTATCTGTTTTAGTTGGTCTTCTACATTATTTGCAATTTAACTGTTCAAAAATAAGATGTTAATTATATCAAAACTTTGTTTAAAATATGTACATGATTCCCTCTCTCTCTCTCTCTCTCTCTCTCTCTCTCTCTCTCTTTTTTTTTTTTTTTTTTTTTTTACAAAATGAGTTGGGAACCTTTCATCACAGGCTTCATTAAGTTCAGCATCTCATTCCAGCTTCTACCTTAACATATCACTCTTTTGTCTCATCAGAGAAGCCAGTAGTAATGACACCCATGCTTGGGTAAGCAAGAAGGTAGTTCATCCACAAAGGACCACAAATCATTCTAAACTTTGTTGATTCCCTGAGGTTTAATGGTATCAACACCAATGTGTTCTTGAAATAGAGTGAGGACCTCTTATTGACCACTTGAGAATCTTTTTACATTCCCTACATCCCAAAGGGGCTATCAATCATTTTGAGCTTTGCCATTCCCAGCTCAATTTTTTCATCCAGATCATGCTTTCTATCAGGAATGTCCTCTGATTTCCTCATTATCAACAGAGATGGGGAAAGGGATGATGAAAAATTATTTCTCTACAAATCATTTCAAAACTTCTGATTAAAAATAAAATTCCCTCCTCTGTAGTTTACTATTATCTTAGGTTCTGCTATCCAGAGACTTTCATGTCTATATTTCTCTTATCACTTTAAGAGTTTCTAAAGCAGGGCTCCTATTTTATTCATCCTTTAGATTTCATGTAGTGCCTCAAATTGTGTCACTTTATGGCATAAATAATACAATTTGTTCAGCTATCTGGAAGACAGAAAAAATAAACTTCACATAATTATTGTGGATAAATTTGAATACAGTATTTTCTGCCTTGACTCTTAACCTACTATTTTTTTTCTATTTATGTCTAAAAGTTTCTTTATGATGAGCATTGTTTTTATTTTTCATTAATTTTGACTGGAGCACTCAAAATTATTTTTCAGCTTATGGATGTTTTACTTCTGCTACAGGTGCTCTGACTTTCCTTAAATAATAATTATTTATATATTTTGTGTCTAAATTATATACCTCTCATGAAAATTCTCCAATACCACCGACACCACCTATCACTCATGCACATGATCAGTGTTCAAGCAGTAGAATAAATTAATTAAATCATCAATTAGCATGTTTTAATTTTTTTTAAAGAAAGAAAATAAAATTATTTAGAAAATAAAATTATTTTTTAAATAGTTAAAACTGTTTACAATAGCCCCATTGATTGAATTTTCTCAGAAAAGGCAAGAAACATTAATTTTAAATGATTCACCTTTCAAATTATTTAAAACAATGAAATATGCATATTTCTAAAATAGCCAACATGAGTCAGTGAAACATTCAATGTTTCTAAAAGTATTCAATCTACATTACCTCAATTTGGCAAAGCCATTTATTGGAAAGTAGAGCAATTTAGGGCTCTTAGTACTATTAATAAGTTTCACTAATAGGAGATTCAGTCCATTCTAAATAATTAAAGTATCTTACCATCTAGCAGCTATTGTAGCAGTTAGTTGAAATAAATTGTCCTATCTCTAGTTTGTTACTAGTAGCTAGAAATGCATAGCATCAGCATAGTATCAGGAGTCCATTATTAGAACTCATAATGGTGATATCAGCAGGGAGAGTTTAAAGAGACCTTGAATTCATAAAATAACGATCAATCCAATTAAAGCTGTCCTTTGATCATGTAGGCATATAGACAAGTCAGGATGCTTGCTGTTGTTCATAGTAAGAGCGGGATGTTTGTAGTTAATTGGCAGTGTGGCATGATACATTGAAAATTTTTTCTTAAATGTAATTTAAGAAAGACCTAGAGTATACCCATTATCTATTACCCCATAATAAATGACCCCAAAGCTTAACTGATTAAAATAAAGGCCTTTTATTGTTTTCAATTGTGTTGGTAAGAAATTGGACCAGTTTAAGCTGAGAAGTTCTGCTGTTAACATCTGGAGTGACTCAAAAAGTTGCAATCAGTTGTCAGTTAATCTATTTGTTGCAAGCAGTGCTGGTCTTGAGGATTTAATTGGGAATGACTATGTTATATAAATCCAATACCCAATTGGAAGTCTTGAATAACAACAAAGAATATATCCCAAAGCAAATGATACTATTCCATTGGCCCAAACAAGCCATGTCATAAATTCCAAGTCAACATGGTAAAGGGGCAATATAATGGTGTTGACAAAGAAATTTAAGATTGTTCTCTTTGATTTCCATTTCTCTTGGGCAATGTACCTTGTCAGAGATTGATTGTCTAGACATTAGTAACAATTCTCTAACTAGTATTGAACTAGGGTTATTTTAACCCACTTCCCTTCTGCTTGCTTGCTGCTCTGACAACCTGGAAAGTTCCATGGAAAATATCAATGTACCCATTGCACTGTCTCACTAACTGCCTAATTCAGCTTCTGTACTTGCTTGCTTGCAGCTATGTCAACCCAGATGTGGTTTTTGCTTTTAAATATCCTAAAATGCTCAGGTTTGAGGCTATTCCTTGCAGAGGCAATTATGGATCCTGTAGGGAGTAATCTCCAGGCTAAATAAAACTTCTTCAATTTGGACAGAACTGGGACTTGGTGTGTTTTCTGAGAGACCCGCCCCACAACAATTATATGAACTATAAATTTAGAATGTTTCTATGAGACTTACCTCAGTTATAAGAAATGTGGTATTAATTTTATTTTTTATAATACTAATTCCTAGAAGTGTGATGTTATATATCTTTGTGGATTCAGTTTTTATATCTCTGATGATTTTTGATGTAGACCACATTGTTATGCACCCAAATGCACATGTTAGAAATGAACCTCCAAGGTGATGGCATTAAGTTGTAAGACCTAACTAAGTGCAGTGGCATGTACCTGTAATCCCATCTAACAGAAAATAAGGGAAAAAGATCAGGAATGCTAAGGCAGCTTGAGCAATATAGTAAAATTCCATAACGAAAACAAACAAACAAAAAAACAGATAAGTTCTTTGGGAAGTGATTAGTCCATCAGGGCTCTACATTAAGTCTATCATTCATAGTCAGATATTCCAAGTTGACTCATTTTAGCTATCTTTTCTTTCCTGTATTTCTTTTCATTAGTCTTATTGAAACTTCTAATTTAGGCAATAGAATTATACATAGGCAAATATAATTCCTTTACCTTAAGGATTGGCTATAGAGTAGGCAAGAAAATAAAAAATGATAATGATGAATGTTAATTCCTCAGATGTATACCATACATCATGCAATTGAATCTCACTGATAAAATTTAATACATATTGAGTTGAGAAAGCTTATGAGGAACAAAGTTTCCTAGTAACAAATTGAAAGACAGAGAAAAAAAAATCCTATGTACAGAATTACAGCAGTGAAAAAGATATAGATGTGACAAAGTGAAGTTTTAGGATTACAAGTTTTCATTTTTTTTTGTTTGTTTTTAAGTACTTTTTGTCTATAATAGGCAGAAACAGCAGGAAGTGAGTTTAGAAGTTTTGTAGATCATAGTGGAATTATCTGCCCTGCTAAAGAATTTAGATTTATTCTTGTAGAAAATAAGTCATGAGATTTTATTCATAGAAATTATTTTAAACATTAGGAAATAAATTATATAATGGCAGTGTTGAGGATATTTGGAGAATTGGAAATGATGTATGCATGAAGGAAAATTTGAAGGTAGTTGAAATACTCCATGTGAAATCCAGGGACATAATTTTAAACAGTTGGCAAAAAAGGGAGATAAGAGAGGACAAAATAAGAGTTAATTAGGTTACTGAGTGATTGGGAAATAGAAATGGGGGGCGGTACTGGGAATTGAACTTATGGGCATTGACCACTGGGTCACATCCCTAGTCCTATTACGTATTTTATTTAGTGACAGGGTCTCAATGAGTGGCTTAGCACCTCACTTTTGATGAGGCTGGCTTTGAACTCACAATCCTCTTGCCTCGAGCTTCCCAAGCTGTTGGGATTATGGGTGTGTCCCACCACATGCAGCAATAAATAGGATATTTTACAACCATCCTGTTGGAAATAGTGTACAAATAATATGGTATTTATTTTAGCAGGCCATTATAGAAAATGTTCACATCTGGTAGATAGAATGATGACACTGTTCCTTTGGTACATTAATTGTAAGATGTACATGATCATCAAGTCAAGGTAGTAATTTCAATTTGGATACTTAATTCAGAACACATGAATGCAGTCCAGACAAATGGCATGAATTTCATTGTCACCAGCATATAGGGTATTGTCAGGTATATGACACATACTTAGAATGAGAAGGGGATAGAAACATGGTCAGTGCCACTTGTATGAAAATAAAAACAGAAGGTTAAGAAAACTGAGATAAAGTGTTCAGAGAGAAAAAATTTTCAGGGAAATCCAAGGGAGAAATGAGTTTTAATATAAAGGAACTGTGAACTCTTTTACTTTAAGAATTAAACACAATGCACACATAAAATTACTTATTTTAGCATAAAGTTACTACTTGTCACTTTTCTTTTACTAGACATTTTCATCATAGGTAAGTGTGAAAATTAGATTGCAGGGAAAGATGGTGTAAATTGCTTTTTTCAATATTTTACTTTGGTTGGAGTGAATGAGATAGCTAAGAGGTAATGAGGATTATGAGAAGAATGTTTTTTAAGATAAGGAATGTGCAAGGTTAAAAGAATTGAGAAGTGGGATAATTAATTAAAATTCCTTTGGGTAAAAGAAGAGATTCGATATATAACTCAGTTTGCAAACATATCTGTTTAAAAATAAAGGGATATTACATTTTTATCACTGTAGCAAAGTGAAAGAATATGTGAAAATATTGATAAATATGTACATATGAGGACTATAAATCCAACACTTTTGGTCTGGATATGTTGATAAAAAGAATGGATAGGTATTTTTTTTATGTTAAGGTCTAAGGAAAACAGACACTAAAATGAAGTTTTGCATGTATAAATGCATGAAAAAGTTTGCAATAATATCTGAGGAAATAGGGAGGGCAGGATTGTGTTGAGGGAGAAACTATACGTTAATGAAGTTGTTATCAAAACCTTCAACGAATGTCACAGGAAACGAGCAACTCCCAGGAGTCTGCAGAATTGGCATGAATCAATGCAAGAAGCTGAATATTTATCATTAGTCTTTAGATGAGAATTACCTAGGAAAGAGGGTATGATTTTGGATAGGACACCTCCTTTAGCAGAGAAAAATTGCTGAAGTGGTGTCACAGAAGAGTGGGGAGCTGAAATTCCAAACCTCTGATCTTATGTCCAGATGAAAGACAATTTAGATGCCAATATCTATGCAAGAATATTGTATTATAAGTGAAGGTAAAGTGGAAATGAAGTGAGAATAAAGAAGATTTAAGTCTCAAGCACTGAACACTCTCAAGGGAGAGAATAGATTGTCTCTGAGCAGAGAATGGCAAAGGAAACAATGCTGTTTCCAAATTTAATACTCATTATTGGTTGTCTTGGAAATCGAAGTACTCCTTCAGCAAACTTCACCCATCAGGTGTTCAACTTATCCTTTACATTATACAGTGGGGTTTTGATCTTAGTTTGTCTTCTCTGGAAATGTCATGATACCATTCTATTAAAGGATACTTCACCTACAAGTAATACGAGTAATGAGGACAGCAACTGGTCACAGGTTCCTTTACTGCAACAGTACCACTAATGAATCCCCCATTCTGAGATACACTTGAGACACCCAGAGCAATAACTCCTAGTTTTGCCTTGACCTTAATGGGTCCTGTCAGAAATCCTTCTTTATGCACTCCCTCTTATTTTTTATTTTTATTTGTTAATCCACAAGATTTGTGTACTGATTACAGGTTATGTGCTACAAGTTATTTACTCATCTGAGGAGATCCTAGGTGGCTCACACAAGAATATATTTAGAATGGAATGTCATCACTTGAAAAGAGTCAGCTTTTAACAATCACTTCAGAAGTTTTATTTTTTTTAAAAAAAGTCTGTATAAGAATGTCTCATATATACTAGTTGGTGTGATTTTATGAAAAATATTCCTTTTGGAAGATTATATTTATCATATAAATATAATATATAGTTAGGAGAAAATAAACTCAATTTTCACAGGAGGAAAAAGAGACCAAACTACATTTAAGCATCATGATCTTTCACACATACCTGAAGGATCTGAACTAATACCACTTTGAGCCAGTGGAAACCTCAAATGAATATAGTTTTACCAATATACAATGACAAATTTACACAACTAAGTTTTCAAGCCACTGAAGGGGATATAAGGAAAGTGTCTCATTTCTCATTTGGGAGGTTTAAATGAGGCTGTCTTGAGGCTTAAATGAGTATTGAGTCAGGTGATAGAACAAAATAGTGAAAGAGGAGCAAGGAAGACTGTCCTCTAGAGGCCAAAACAGTGATGCCTGGATTATATTTATTCAAAAAAAGAGAAAACTGAAAAATTATTTTTGAAGAAGCACTCAAATCAAGAAACCAGAAAAATCCTCACTGTAAACACTTTATCATGAAGAAAAAAAAATACTGATGAGGTTAAAACTGGATGTCAATGCAAACACAATAAAAATAAAAATCACTTTATATTTTGCTTTGTGCAAGGTCTTTAACAACAACAAAAAGAAAATAGAGATAGATTCCTGGGTAATGAGATTAAAAGGGTAACAAGATAGAACATATATTTTAGAGATGATAAAGGCTTTTAAGAGATCATTATATGGAGATTGTTTTAGTCAAAGAAGAGTAACTGAGACAAAATAACCTCTCATTTTAAACAAATAAAACTACAAAGTTTATGAAATATTTTCCCCCCATGGCCAACATGCATCTTAAAATAATGATTCAGAGAGAAGGAAACAAATGAGATTATGGCTAAAATTTAAAATTTTACCCACTCAGCAAGTTTTTGGGCTGCAGTAAATACAAAAGAATGACAAACCCAAGCTTTTAGATCTGCCTGTGTTGTTGAAACCAAGTGCAAGATCAGGAACGCCAAAGAGGCTAGAATTCACAAATCAGAAATCTAGAAAGAATACAGTTACAGAGAGAGAAAAAGTGAGAGAGAAAGAATGCACTTCAGAGATCTATAGATGATTATACTCATATCTTCAAATATTGATTATCACATACACATCAGGCCAAGATCAGGTAAAGACTATTGGAAAGGAATAAGCAAAACAATTACTGGAAATCATAAAGGGCTGGAAATGGCTCAAGTTATGAATAGCCAGAGCAGGAAGTTCATAACACATGGACAAATGAATCTTAAGCTAAAGACTAATCGGATTTTACCTAACAAAACCTAAAAGCAAACATAAAAAGGATTAAATTGTTTCCAAGTAAAGAATCCTAGGACAAAATCCAAAAACGTTTTAAAACCAGAAATAAAACATTTGGACACAATCACATAAAATTTACCTTGAATCTGATTCAATAAAAAAATTAGCTAGCATGCAAAAATTTGAGAAAAAAAAGAATAATAATGAGAACAATCAATCAATCAATCGAATAGAAATAAGGCTAGAAATAACACATATACTTGAATTAGTAACAATAATGGTAGTAAAATAATGATAATAATGGTAATGACTTACCTTTAACTGAGTTTTAACCATGTAAGAGAATGGAGCTGAGTGATTAACATCTGTTATTCTACACAACAATTTTCCTATTTTACATGGTGTGTGGAAACATTGATTGGTTAGAAAATTGTTAACATAAAAGTGAAGCAAGGCAAAAATCAGATTCACTCTCAAATGTGCTGACTGAAATTTCCAGCATATAGTTTTTACTATTTACGTATATTATTTTGTCATTTAAAGGTCAAAGCAATTTTATTAATATTGAATACTTTGTAATTTTGAGTGGAAGTAAATGGTAGGTCACAGGTCTTTCATCATTCAGAGATAATGTTTGAAGACTGAATTATTTGAAATTTTATTTTCACTTAATTCAAAATAAGTACCTCAAGTATCAGATTATATCACTACAAGAAAATTAATGAGTAGCATCCTTTTAATTTTTTTCAAAATATTGTAAAAAGTACAACTACCTAACTGTAATTAGATGATTTCATTTACACAAAATGTACCTTTCTTTTGTCTCCATATTTTATGTTTTTTCAGTGGTTTCTCTGGGAAAAACATCTGAAATTATCCTCACTAATTCCCATGCCAAAGCCAGATTATCAAATGCCAAAATTATAAAGATTAAATCTGAAATATTGGCATTAAAACCAAGTTGGTTAATGTTCAGCATATATTAATAATAATTTCATAAACTTTATGATTCACTAGGAAAAGTGATTATAGAGATTTTCACATTGAAAAATGTAAAGTCACAGAATTCTTATACTGAAGGAAAACTTTATGATATGGGGAAGTAAGAATATAAGAATTCCAATGATTACATCAGTAATTTCTAAATCATTAAAGTTATTTAAAAAAGATAAACACAGAAGTAGACATTTTTGTTTTCATAGAGACAAAAGGAATGAAACAGATGAGAAGTGAAATTAACTGATAGAATATTCTAACTCAATAGACTTATTAAAAGAAGTGCCTATATAGTATTTTAATAATTGAATTTACATTACAATGTTTATGTGTTGTAATTACTATTTTAAGAAAGTTGTTTCCACTTAGCTTTATTTAAATATTATAACAAGTCTTAGAAATATCAGTTATTAATGAAAATTGTGTTAATAGGTTTTTCACCATAATCTTTATTCATTTAAAAATTTCAAAACATATCATTTGGTTTACTCCAAAGCTTTTTAGTAACCCACTAGATTTGTGTAATGTAAATATCTCAATTGAAAAATGAATACATATAACATTTGATTTGAATGGCTACATAAACTAAAGGATGAGAACCAAACAGAATTGTAGGATAAGGGAAAATATTTATGTTTGAAGAAAAGTATCTCCTTATAATTTAGTTCAGTCATACATTTGAGTTCCTTTGAAGGAGCCCAGGTATTTGCCAAAGGTGAATTTGTTTTTAATAAAAAGAAAATACACTATAAATAAGTGAAATTATTTACATACCTTTCTAAGGAAAAAAATCATACAGTGTTAATGCCCTTTAAAATATGTTTTCAAAGAAATAAGATTGTTTTTATATCACAGTAAAAACTATTAATATTTGGAGATAGTTGATACAAATTAAAAATCATTTCTAGTTCTTTTAATATTTAACAAGGCAGTTTTTTAAATACTGTAACAATACTAAATAACCATTTTTCCTCAAATGCAGAAATTTCTTCCAGAGTGTTTGACAAACAGCATGGGGCTTTAGATGGTGCTTCTTTCTGAGCTTTCCTGGTTTAGGCATTGGGCTCCCTATTGTGTGATAATAAACTTAAAAATAAAAATAAAACTTTCAACACAAGAATTTAAAACTCAAAAGAAAGTGAGCTTGCCTATCCTCAAAATACATAAAAACAAACAAGTAAATCAAAACAAAAAATACTTTGGCCAACAACCAACAACAGATTTATTTTTTAGCATTTAATATATGTTTTCTAGATGCCCCTAACTTTTCAGTAAACAATCTTTAATGTAGCCACTAGTATTTCATAACACACAAAATAGTTCACACAATGTATTTTACACCAAGCTGTAATGTTCCCACATAACTCTAGCTATCAACCTGCACACAGCATGTGTAACTTCTAGCCTGTATTTATGTTTAATATTGAATAGAAGATTCAGATATTTCTTACATGGCTATTTTTTGGAGTTTTAAAAAGTCATTGGAGACTATTAACTTCCTGGAAATTCCCCAGCACCTGGTATATATCATTCATGACAAGATCAACAAAAATTAAATCCTGCAGCCTTTTTAAATAACAGATTTTGGATGGCTGTTATTCCAATTACTTGAAAACATGTTATTGAGATCAGTTTTGAGCTAAGCTTTGTCCAGTTAAGGGGATTGTTTTGAAGCAGGGGAAGAGAAACAATTACTTTAGTTAGAGGAATAGGACAAATAAAATTCATGATGAAGCATAGGGCATGTAGTAAAATCATAAAATAAAACAGACTAATACCAAAAGAACTTGGCTGTGGACAAGTTTCTCTGTCTTGCAAAAGTCCTTGTTTAAGTCCTATTCAAAATATCAACCTAAAATTCTCCAGTTGTCTCCTTTATCATATTTTCTAAAGAATCCCTGACTATTCCACTTAATCATGGTGAAATTAGAGTGATCACACAATTTAGATTCAACATAGCAAACTTTAGAATGGGAAAAGCCTTATTACTAATTATGCCAAGATATCAAGTAGAAACCAGGTGTTCCAGGTAAATAAGTACAGATGGGTACAATACTTGTTCTAGCAGTTATCAAAATCTGTCCACCAGCTTGGTTTCAAGAATATTATCCTCCATAGTGAAATATATACAATTCTAGTTTTGTTTTGAATAAACATGGGTCTTTATATCACTCAAACCAGTTCCACAGCCAAAACTAATTTTCAATATGATAATAAGTGATTGTGGATTCCCATCAATCAAAACCAGTCAATACCAGACCATCTTTCTTATTAAATGAAGCCACAATTTATTCTGATTTCTGTTGTTTTATTCAATATTCTTTTTTTTAATCTCCAAGTTTCCATATAGGCTATGATATTTTATTGAGTTTTTACAATATTTAAACTCATATTGACTGTCCTTATTTTTTATAAGATTGCTATTTTGAAGAACATTGGGAGGAAATTAGTAATTAATCCTTTAACTGAAGATTTTTCTCATGATTAGAATAAGTATATGGAAAATCTTAACCACATTGTATTATCAGTATGTTTATACTCTTGGTGTTAATTTTGATCATCTGACTGAGTTATTATTTATCAAGTTTCTCCATTATATTATATTTTCTTTTTTCATACTCTACTTAACTAGAAAGACATCAACTGTGCAGCCCACACTTGAGAGTGAGGAGTTGTGCTCTGGATTATAAACATTGTTTTGTTGTTCAAATTGTTCCAATTTTGGCCAATGGGAACACTTTCAATTGGCTTCTGTGTTCTTTTAACAAAACTACATTACTGTGTTTTGTTTCCTTGTTTTTGCATGATTCCTTACTTCTGGTCCTTCAAAATGTTCCAGGCTCATATTCTATCTTCCCTAATTATATATTCCTATAATAATCAATTTCTTTAAAAAGCCCTGATTTATTTATTTATTTTGATCTAGGAACTAGTATTTCATTATTAGTGGACTGTGATTGTTTGTAGATCCTCTCAGCACAAAGAGTGATAAAATATTGTGTGTTTACTAACTGGCATGCATACACATACCTATAGATACTTACACAGGTCTTAATTTGTCTCTGTATGAGGTAAACATGAGTTCATACAGATGTCTCCAGCTGTTATTCAGAACTACAGTACTTGGATGTTTCTGAGTCTCTCTTTCTTTGTTGGAACTTCCCTTACTAACAGCAATAACCATGGTTACCAACTTCATGCATATGCATTTGTTTACTTGTTCAGTTCCAATATGTCTGAATAGCAGCATCCTAATTATTAGTAGATACCAGATGGGAAACAATTTTATCAAGTAGATTATAATTTTCATGTGAATTTTTCTTTTGCTTTTTGTCTCCTATGAACTTCATTCTTTTCCAAAACCACTTATTTTTATACCTTTTTTTATCTACAACCTTCAGTAAGTCTATTTTATATAGTGGTAACACTGTATACTGTGCAAACTCTGCATCCTATCCTGATACCTTGACTGGATATACATTTTTAAAAATTTCATACAGAAGATTTAATCTCTATGCTTTAAAGTACTACACATTTTGAAAGATGCTTGGTGACATGCACTCAACATTAAAGGTGCCTTCATAATAAAGTTATTTATCTAAAATATCTCCAATGAACCACATTTCAATTTGTCTTCCTCCACCAAATGCCTGTAACTACTGTTTTCACTTCTATAGCTTTATCTTTTACAAATATTATTTAGAAGAAATAATACAGAATGTATAACCTTTTTAGACTCACTTCTTTAGTTAGAAAATACATTTTGAAACTTCATCTATGTTCTTGCATAGCTTGATAGCTCCTTTTTATCATCGAATAAAATTTCATTTACTGGATGTGTCACAATTTCTGTGTTCATTCACTCGTTGAATAAAATATCCCTTGCTTCTAGTTTGGGACACCATAAGTAAAACACCTATAAATAACTTACATGCCAGGTTCTATGTGGACATATTCTCAGCTGAATAAATACCTTAAAGGAGTATGATAGCTGAATCATTTGTAGACATGTTGAGCTTTGGAAGAACTGTGAAACTGTTTCTCAAAATGTTGTGTCATTTTCGAATTCCATAAAAAATAAATATGTGGTACTGTTGCTCATTATTCTTATCAAACAAACAATTGGCTTTACTAAGTCTATAGTTGTATCTGCTCTTAATTTTACTTTCTCTCGTAACTTTTCTTAATATCTGTTTTTTTCCTTTTCCCTGCTTAATCTTTTATACATGTTCTATCTTTATGTATCTGTTCAGACCATTTATTTTCTTAGCAATGCCATTAATAGAGCAGATGTTTGTTTTGTTTTTTACTTCAATGAAGTTAAAGTTACCTGTTTTTTTTTTTTTATTTATGGGTCACAGTTTTGGTATTATATACTCTGAAGTCTTTTTTTCTGAAATTCATAGTTTCTCCATTTTCAATGGATTAGTGTTTATATGCTATATTATTCTCAATCCTTTTACAAATTAACCAAATTAACCTATCTGACATATAGCTAGATAAAGAGAGAACTCTTTTTTGTAGACAAGATATGATTAAATATTATTTTTTACATTGTAAATGCATTTGTTTGTAACAGGTAGGTACATTTAAACATTATTTTTTTTACAATATTAATAGTATAGATAGATTGATCACTACAATGTTTGTAAACTTTCAATAATTAAAATTCTGTTTCTTAGCCCCAATCCCCAAATTCCTCCTAATTTACCTGGTTTAATTTGCATATTTCACATAATCTTATTTTTTCTCTTGTCTTAATTAACAATTATACATCTATTTAAGGAAAAGTTGGTGGTTATTCTATTGTTCACAGTATTCATTTGTAATTAAAATCTGTAGTAAAATACTGAAATTACTTTAAAATATCAAATTGCTAACATCTATTGAAGATATTTTATATTATATTTTTGTCAATATAATCAAAGTACAAGACATAAACACCTTAAAAAGGAGAAAGACTTAATTTTATTGTTTTTGGTTTCTGAGATTTTAGTCTATGGTCATGTACCTCCTCCAAAGCAGATACAGGGAATGGCAGAGCAAAGCTGCTCAATTCACTACACCTGGGAGGCAGAAAGAGCAGGGAACGTAGGAAAAAGAAATACCTTCCAGGGCAGACACCCAGTGATATACTTCCTGCAATCATACCCCACCATTTACATTTTCTACCACCTCCCAGTAGACCATTCTGTTTTCAAGCATACACTCACTGATAAGGCCAGATCCCTCATAATCCAACCACTTCCCAAAGCCCCATCTCCAATAATTGCTGGACTAGGAAACAAGTCTTCATTGGTAAATAATCTGGAAACATTCCAAATGCAAACCATATATTCTTTATAAAACAATATTCAAAATACTCTATATTATCCCTTTTGACATTTTGTAATTCATTGTACTTTTTAACCCAATAAATTGTTAGTATAAATATTTTAATTTATCCTTTAGATAAATTATGAATGAGATAAAAAGTTTTTATTTTATTTTCATTTTTTCAAAGAAAATCTTATTGTTTTAATGTTGATTAAAATTCTGATCTACATTATTTTCCTTCTGCATGAAAACTATCTTTTTAATATTTCTTTCTGGACAGTTATGCTCAATATTTATTACTAACTTTAAGAATTGTTTGATGATAAGATATAGAATTCCATATTGATATTGGTATTTATTTTTTATTCAATATAAATATTCCTTCAAGCCACTCTCTTCTTGCTTGACTAGTTTGTAATTAAAAGTCTTCTATAATTCTTATTTTATTACTCTTATAAATATTTCATAAAATTTTAGTTTACTTATTATCTGTTTTGTCTCTTTTTTTGGTACCAGGGAGTGAACTTAATGGCTCTTCACCACTGAGCTACATCCCCAGCCCTATTTTATATAATATTTAGAGACAGGGTTTCATGGAGTTGTTTAGCACCTTGCTCTTGCTGAGGCTGGATTTGAACTTGAGATCCTCCTTTCACAGACTCCCAAGCCCCTGTGGTTACAGGCATACACCACCTCTCCTAGCTTGTCTTTGTTTTCAACAATTTATATGTGATGCTCTTATGTACACATTTTTTGGTGTTTATCCTGCTTGCTGTTCTCTGAAATTTTTGGATCTGTGGCTTAGTGTCTGTCACTAGTATTGAAAAATACTCAACCATTTCCACTTCAAATTATTTCTTATTTTTTCTTCTACTTTTAATATTCCAATTACTGTATGCTATTCTTTTTGAAATTATCCCACAGTTCTTGGTGACCTCATTTGTTTTTTACTCGTTTTATTATTTTTTATCTATGCAGTTCATTTTACTTAAGCTCATTGATTCTTCTTCTGCCATATCAAAAGATTATAATGGGCTCATCAAATAACTTATTCATTTCTGTTTTAATCATTTTTATTTTTCATACTAAATTTTTGTTCATTTTAGTCTCATTTTACTGTACCTATTTGTTCTTGTATATTTCCATCTTCTCCCATTAAATATATATATATATATATATATATATATATATATATATATATATATATATATATAATATATATGAATCAAAATTGTTTTAAATTTCCTGTTTAGAAATTCCAAAATTTGTTTCATACTTGAATATGGTTTTCATGGTCACATTTTATCTTTAAAGTAGATTTTTGTTTTTTGGCGTTATTGAAGTCAAGTATATTGTATTTGGTAATAAGATCTAGGATGAACAGGCATTTAGTGTTTTATCTTAATATGGTTATGAATTGAACAGTGATTAATTTTTGTCTGGCTATTTATGTCAGACTCTAGTGTTTTTAAATTCCATCTTGGCTTTTCTGCCCATTGCAGCTTTTTCAGATGAAATTCGGCATTAATATCTTAAGTTACCCCACTATATTGCTAGGACATGATAGGGTCAATTATTGAGCCTTAGTCCAAGAGGTATATCTTTGTACAAGTTAGTTTCTATCTCTCCTTCAGTTGTCTATCATTTTCCTCTTAAATTCTATTATCATCCCTGACTATATATTTCAGTATCCATTTCAATAAATCAGTTTCTCCTGTTGACTGTGTTAATCTTCTTATCTCTTAGGTGGGACAGGGAGGCTAGAAAAGATTGGAATAGACAGTAATTCTTTTCTACCTGATGATATTAGCTTTCAGACTTGTATTCTAGCAAAGAACTACACAGGAGAATAGACTTTTTTTTAATGGAGAAGTCTCTGGATGTTATACACAAGGATTCCTTCTCCCTTTTAGAGTCATGAAGATTCTTTCTTGTATCTTCACCAGGAAAAACTGGAAAAACGGTTATCAGAAGAGTGGGGCTCCTCTAAGACTGTAACTTTCAAGATTTTCTTATATTCATTCAATTCCACTTTCAGCTCCAACATTAATTCATCAGAATTTTAAGGGTTCCTGACTATTTATAGCCAAAGTGATTTCTGTTTCAGATTAAGATATTAATTACTGTGTCTCTCCAGTTGCATTCATTACTCTAGATTAGAGTAATAATTCACAATGATACCTCCTTTCCCTGACAGGGTGCAAAAACACATTGATTTCCAGTTTGTCAGCTTTTCCTTGTAAGACATGTGGAAACAATTTCCAAGATCATTGTATGATATCACTGAAAGTAGAAATATCAGATTCTGTTTTTTTTAACCCTTTTTACCCTGTAGTTTTATGAACACAATGCAAACTTTATCAACAAGACCATATTTTGAAATGCATTCTACTTTAAAGTAAAGGGTCTATGAACAGTATACTTCAGTTTAAAACTAATGATAGTCGAAGTAACGGAACTTGTTATTCATTTTTGACTTTTGAGATTTACATTTCAGATTAAGTAGTTAAATGGACAAAATCTTGTCCTCATAAATTTTCATATTTGTCTATAAATATGTCATTGGGTGATAATAAAGTATTTTCTGAATATAGTTTAAACATTATTGCATTGTTCAGACTTCTTGTAATTTACTACAAATATAGAAAATTAACTTACTAAAAGATATTACACATCAAATAATATAATGCATAACATATTACATGTGACATATCATACAATACAATATGTATTTTATACAATATAATATTTATAGAATTTATTTAAAATTATATGATATAGTTAATATCAAATCAGGTTATATATAATTAATGCTAATATTATATAATATATAAAATATATTACATGTTTACATGCTATTTTCATTGTGTGTGTATATATATATATATATATATATATATATATATATACATTGTATTGTGTATTTTCACACTTTAATGTAGGCATTGTAAATAGTTCTTATTTTATTTTGTTTTTAGATTTAATATATCATAGACAACAGAAACATAATGATGCCAATTAAAAGTCCTCTTTCTTTAACAGTTGGGTTGTTTATCTTTTATGTTTATAAATAAAATAGCTTTTCTTCATTATTGCCATTGCATAAGATATTTAAAATACAAATCAAAACCAGATTTATGATTGATATGATTGTTATGAGATACTAAATAAAAAATACAAAACAGAAAAAAAATAAAAATAAAAATAAAAATAATGATAAAATGCTTACCTGAGCTATTATTTATTGCATTATTATTTATTGAATTATATAATTTGTTGCATTATTATTCAAAGTAATAGTTATTTACTATTTTTGTTATTTGGACCATATTCCATAGCTTCAATTTTCCTTTTGCTCTTGATTCATTTTCTTCACATAATTTTCACTCTCTCTTTAGCATCTGATCTGTCAGTGTAGTGACATCCCTAGTTTTATGATTAGTTCAGAGCTAAATCTGTGAACAAAACAGCTTCTGTTACAAGGAATATCAGAAATGATATTAAAGATGTATAAAGAGATTGTCTCCTTTTGTAAGAAACACTGAGTTGTGTGGCAGACAAATTGATATAATAAACCGATGACATTTGTGAGGATGGAACCTACAAAAGGGATTGAGGCAAAAAAAAAATGAAGATACTTAAATATGTAGAGTTGAAAATGATGTGTAAGATGTTCATCTAACAAAAAAAAATAGAGATAAAGAGTAAGATAATGAGAATTTAAAATCAGAAATAATGTTATAGAAAGGGTGGTACATGATATGGATATCTTAAAATTGTGTTCTAAAAAAATGATAGTGTACCACTAAAAGAATAGGAGTTCCTAATATTTGATATTTTCTTTTCCTCCCTCCTTTTTCTGAATTTTATGCACCAAGACTTAGCAAGGTAAAATGCACTCTGTAAAAAAAAAAATGTACATCATGAGTTTCTTTCCTTTTTCTTTTCTCCTAACTCCTCTGATCACCACTAAGGTAAACAGAGGCAGATCAGAAGTAATTCCCTTATTTTGCTGTCTGAAATTCCATTTTTCTATCTGCTTTTTCCACAATTAGTTCAAATGTACAAAATTCATTTTTCCTTTTTTATGACAAACTGGAAACCAGGAAGTAGTAGCTTTACAGGATAAAATGCAAACACCATTTGGGTAATGATTGGCACATACTTCACCCATAATACAAATACAGTTTTCATGATGGGGGGGAAAAACCCACATAACTCAAAAGTAAAATCATGGCCTTCCCAAGGACTCAGTTTATTATAGGTAAGCTCCACAAATTCATTAAAAAGTTATCAATTTCCTCCATTTTCTAAAGTCTTCTAATCCATCTCTCCAACACATTGCAGATATTTTTTTCATTCATTACATATATCTCTTTGTTGAACCTGGTATTTTTTCTCAACTATCATTTTAACTATTAAGCTAATTTTATTATTTACCATAGTACTTCTAATATTTTCAAGAATATTCTTGATTTAATTTTTAGTGAAGTTTTAGGACAAATCTTGTAGAAATTCATCTGATAAAATATGAACTGTACTCCAACTGTTATTTTAACCTCCATTATACATTCTCTATGTAGTCCAAAATACATATTCAATAATGGAATTACCTGTGTGCATATTGGAATATATATGTTTATCTTATGTTTTAAAATGGAATATTTTCATATAATCTTTTGTGAAGACATTATTTTCAGAATATTCATAAATTTCATAAATATTTATAATTTTTCATAAATTTCATATAATCATTTGTGAAGACATTATTTTCAGAATATTCACAAATTTGTTTATTCCCTTAGTCCAGTATTTATGTTTTTCTTTCATGCTACCTTGGTTAGTTGTGAATTTATATATGCATTTCCATTGCTAGGTCTTAAATTCTAACATATTTATGTGTTCCATTGTGCCTACTTATTGTAAAAATCATAACATATTTAAGTGGCTTATTAGAAATAATGGTAATAAAAGTTAGTGTTTTTGTTTTTGTTAATTTGTAAGGAAGACTGTCCAATTACAACTTATTAGTTGAAAGACTAAGGGGATTTTGATGGTTGCTAAATAAAATTTAAATTTTGTATGAACTTATTTTAACAAGTATAGAAAACAAAAACATATATTTATATATAAAATATACTCTTAAAAGCAATTTAGAGATTCTTAGTACGAAATTATTTAAAGTATAATGATAATGAATTTATTTTTCTCTGATATATTTTATCTAAAACTGAAAAGTACTATATGGTTTTTAAATTCCCTTTATGCTTCAGATTCAAAAATACTACAAGTTCAGATACCCTATAAATGTTAAAGTATATTATAACATACTACTTAATTTAAATGAAGAGATGACTGACCTATTATTAATTTTTTTAAAAAAATTATAATGTCTTGTAATATGGTACTTGGATAGTAAAATGTTTCAGTGGAAATTCAATATACATATTTTTTTCTTTTTTAGTGACTCCTAACTCAATTAGAATTTCAAATGGAAATTTTAAATTATACACATGAAACTTTCTTATAAAACAAAATAATCGGGCTGGGGATGTGGCTCAAGTGGTAGCGTGCTCGCCTGGCATGCGTGCGGCCCGGGTTCAATTCTCAGCACCATGTACAAACAAAGATGTTGTGTCCGCCAATAACTAAAAAAAATAAATATTAAAAAAAAACAAAACTTCTCTCTCTCTCTCTGTCTCTCTCTCTGTCTCTCTCTCTCCTCTCTCTCTCCTCTCTCACTCTCTCTTAAAAAACAAAAAAACAAAAAAAACCACAAAATAATCTTTCAAATTAAATTTCCATCTATTTATTGGTGGGTATCTGAGGACTGGGGGTTGGGAGAAGAGTGTGAAGCCTTTTATCATGGTATGCTATATTAGTTTCTGAAATCCCTACAAAGAGTTGAATTAATTACCACTTAGATACTCACTAGAGAATTAGTGTGAAATACCATGATGCTTTCTGTTTAATTGACTTTCAAGTACCTGGTGAATCTTTCCTTGAGCTGCATGCAAAGAAACATACATACATCTCAAGAGATATGTGAAAATAATTACTTATTTATTAATTTTTCACCTAAAACAAAGTATATTAAAATTTATTTTCACCTAGAATATACAAAAATCACATTAAAATGTAAAGAAAAAGACAATACAGAAGGAGAAAATTTACCCAAAATTTACGTAGATGAATGTACTGAAACTACATTATTTCTCTTTTTTGTAGATGGACACAACACAATGTTTTTATTTTTATGTGGTGCTGACAATCAAACCCGAGCACGCTAGGCGAGTGCTCTACCGCTGAGCCACAATCTCAGCCCCGACACTACACTATTTCTATTTCAAGATTTTTATACAACTGAAGATGAGGAATGTTAGAAAATGCAGAAAATTTTGAATACAGAATTAGAAAAATAGAAAATATAATATCTTTCCATACATGTGACTGTTACCAAGATAAGAGACTTTATAATAACAGAGAAATGGAGAACAAATGTCACCCAAAGTTTTAGATTTAAGTAAAATAGGTATAATTTTATACCATGCACAGCTAGAATTTTGATGACTTTAATAATCTATATATCAGTCATTGGTTCTTTGTTACATTGAATTTCAGTTTATAGGTCTCATTGTATTTTTTCCCCACCCATTATAAATCTTTTATCATATTTTATAAATTTCAGTTTCGATGTTAAGCTTCAACATAAAGAAAAGCATATAAAAATACAACAAATCAATTAACATACTAAAGTAAGCCTCATTAACAAAAACACATTTTGAAGCTAAAGTTATTGCCAAAATTTAAAAAAAAAAATGAAATTGCAAGATAGATTGAACAAATAACTTCGAAAATAAAGAATTACAAGAAGGAAGGAGAAGGAATGTAACAAAAAATAAAGTCATGGAGGGTAAATACAGGATGTTCAACATCTAATCCATGTACAAAAAAGATAATTTAAATGAAGATTATTCATAAAACCTTTTCAGAACACTTAGGAGAAAACTGTAGAAATAATAAAATTGATAGTTGCAATGCACTTGAAAAGTAGAAGACTGAAATTTTCATATTGTAATACCTTGCTAAAGAATAACAAGACAAATGTAAAAGTTCTAATATCTAGAAACATTCTTGTGAATTTTCATAATAAGAATGAAACAATAACCATAGAAGTTACACAAAAATACAGAAAAATTGAATTTTCAGGTAACTTAAATTTGAAAGAATTGTCTATATGCTTATGCATGAAATCAGAGAACACAAAGATAGTTCCAAGAAATAGTGATCTAATTCTCAGGCAGGTAAGTAGGAAGCAAAAAGGAAAGTAAATACAACAAATAACACAGAAAATCAGAGTCTTGTGTGGAGATGGCAGGAGCACATTCAGATGAAACTGAATCCCCTTGCATCAAACCATGAAAATAAAAGCAAAAATAAACAAAACATAAAGCTGAGTTTTGTCACTCCTAATTATAAATGAAAGCCCATTTATGTAATAGACATGGGGATGGGAAGAGTATTTTCAGTGAATACAATCATCCAAGGAAGGTGAATAGGAAATTCCTCACTAAATTCAGAATTAAAAGTAATAAGAAAAAAACTTATTTGGAATTATAGAGATCAACAGAATAATAAATAATTAGAAATGAGTTTAAAGTACTAACTATGGGGAATCGTAGAGTATATCTTTCTAAATCATGATGATCTTATTTGCGATGTGGACATATTGCTTTTATAATCTAATAGCAAAATAAAATAATTATTTTGTGTGCTTGTTATGTGCATGCAAATAAAGACTTAAAATATCACACTAGGACATGCAAAAATTTTAAAACCTTATATATTTTTGTCTTGAAATCTAGTATTAAGTGAAACCAATAGCACACTTAGAGCCTCTTGCATTGTACAATTCCACTGGTATCCATTGATACATAGTGTGTGAGTGAGGGACCATTGAACACAGGGCACAAGCTCAGAAGAGGAAGGAAAGATGCTAGTGCATGTGAAACTAAAAAAATTAAGTACAAGTTTGGCATATATTTTTTCAGTGCCACAGATCAAACCCTAGAGCCTGGCACAGAGTAGGCAAACACTCCACGGATCCTGGCCTTTAGTAATTAGAAGTTCATTCACCTATATGTTGGTGACATGTTTTTTGAAAGGAATGCATGCATTCTTTTCATTGGTAAGAGCTTCCCAGTTAAAGAATGCTTCTAATCATAAGAAATTAAATTGAATAAGTTAATAGGTTAATATTCTCCATTTTAATAAGAGAGTAGAGAATATATACACTGAATTACTCTATATTGTATAGGAAATGTTACATCAGCTTTCTTCTCCATTGATATTAGAATAATTCAACCTCTATATTTAGCTAAAAAATGACACTGATAGTTTATTTTAATAACATCAGGATCTAGAAATCATCCTGCTTTGCTTCACCTTAATCCCAGGTTTACAAAATCTGAGGAAGTTGTTTCCTCTCACCAAAGTATTCCACCAATCATGCTGTGATAAATGATGTATATTTTAAATGTGTTTTCAGATAACTTCAAAAGTAAAAATCAACATATATCAACATACATAAATCCTTCTAATTTGACTAAATAATGGAGTAGTGAAAGCAATCTCACATCATTTTTGAGTTTCCTAACTGGTGAAAGATAAACGTCTTACTTAGGTTTGAATGAAGACAGGAGTTAAAATGACCTTTGAAATTCATTTTAAATTTTAAATTTCAAAGCATCACTTGTGTAATTTAAAGTGAACATGAAATAAGCATTGGTTACCCTTGGTACCCAGTTGATTTTTCAAAGTATTCTCAAGACAATTGGAAACTCTGGTTTTAGAATCATACTGAGTTATTGTAAAAACAATTTTGAAAGAACTTTGGTGAATAGAGGAGTTCAAATTTAATATAGTCATACGACAAAGAGTCCAAAAAAAAAAAAAATACTGGAACAAAAGAGAAGTTCTCTTATTGTATTTCTCTCAAGATTTATTTTAAGCATTCTGAGAGAGTAAGAAATGAAGGATACAATCCTTCACCTCATCTGTTATCTACTATATTAGAATGTGACTAATATGAAGACAGACATAACTTTTTCACATTTTATTTACAAAATTAGAGTATTTCATTCCTTTTCACTTCCTCTGAAGAAAATAACACTACCCTGGATCATAGTTCTCTTGTTTATGTGTGGCCTGTTCCCTTCCCATCTGCAACTTTTCTTTCTGGAGTGATCAGAAAAAGACGTAATGATGATTAACATGGCCCAGGGAAGGAGAATGTGCTCCAGTTATGACTGTTTTATGCAATTCCTGTAAATTGGAGTAACAAATGACATCTTCCTGTAGCTGAATCTGAGATAATCACACAGCATCTGCCTTCTGTTTTCTAACTCTATTTGTAGAAAGAAAACGCTGGCTTTGAAACAGTTCATCTTTTCAAGTGCTGCCTCCTTTCTTTCCCTCCAAATCTCCTCTGCTGTTTTCAATTTCAGTGGTTGTCTCCTTTTTAAAGTATCTTAACTTTACCATTCAGTACTCTCCAATCTTACATAATTTTTTATTTCAGTATATTGGTTGGAAACCCATCTTGAATTTCCATTCTTTAAAAGCCTGTGCCAACTAGCCCTTTACTGAGGGGTTAAAGAGTCATATTCAGTAGCAAAACCCATAGTCTGTAAAACAAAAAACAAAACAAACTGGTCTCCCTGTACATATTTAATACCATTAATTATTTTTTCCAATCTTGCAAGATTTTGCAGTCTTGAAAAGAGAATTGCTATAATTCATCCTGAGATGTGTTCTTTCTATGACATTGAGCCCACTTAGGAAACACTTTACTCTCATCTGTGTACTTAGGTCAATTGTTTTCATGAGGTATAGACAGAGATGACAGATGTTATTCTGAATGGTAAATTATGGGACTTGAATTTTTACATTCACTCTATAACTGACTCATAAATGCCTAGTTTTGGTCTTTATTTGTGGGTACTCAACCTTCTAGAAGTTGTAGATAGTCATAGACTTCATGGAAGTTTGAAATTCAGTAATTTGATTTAGATAGGTACATAATTAGTGATTATAATAATTTGTATTGCTGTGTAAACAACCACGACAAACTTAGTGGCTTAAAACAACAACAAAATTCTGTGTCAGAGTCTAAATATGGCTGAACTCCTCTTTTCTGAGTATCATCAACTAGAAAGCAAAGGACAGGCCAGAGCTTCAGTGCACTGGAGACTCACTCAGTATTCTGTTCTAGTCTCAGTGGTAATTGCCTTGGTTACTTCTGACCATAAAACAGAAGATCTTGTGTTCTTTCTGGTGATCAACAAGGAGCAAATCTCTCCTCCTAAAGAATTCCCTCCATATAGCCCTATTTTTCTGATCCCTCAAGGCTGGAAGGTGAATTTCTTACAACTCAATTCTTCTCTTTAGGAAAAGTTTCAGTCTCTTAAGGGCTCTTAAGTTACAACTCAATTCTTCTCTTTAGGAAAAGTTTCAGTCTCTTAAGTTAGCTCAGGTCAACTTACCATAATCTCTGAGCTAAACCACTTTGCCATATAAAAGCAAAATTCTGGGAATGAAATCCCATCGTATTCATTACGCTTACTTAAAATCAAGAGCAAGGAGATTTCGCAGGGCAAATACACAGAGGAGGGTTGGATCATTTAGGGCAACTAAGAATTCTGCCTATGACAAGTTGGAATAAAACAGATGTCTAAGGCAGAATTCAGATTTATGGAAATTGAAATTACATACACGGAGGAAGGGTGTGGATGACAAATGTGAAGTAATTCCTAAGGCATACGTATTTTTCCAGGTGTTTTGGAGATGTGAGAAAGGAAGACAGAATGCAGAATGTATTTTAAGAAACAGAAAATCATATACTATAGGAAAAAGTGAAAATGCAATTCCTGTTCATAAATTTAACCAATAAAATTAATTTTAAAGATTTAGACTACTTAATTAAAGTTTTTAAATGCATCCTACTTGTTCTATAACTCAATGTGAAATGACTGAATATTTAAGGAGAATGGACTCTCCTTTACATTTATTGTGGAAGACTTACTGATCTGGACCACATCTGTGGGATTACTTGAGTTTTGGACTTACAGTTGGGTTTGCCCAAACAGAAGCAGTGACAAGATGTCTGGAAGGTGGAAGGAAAGTTGGGTGCATTATATTCCTGTTTTCTTTCTAATGGGTTTGCTATCTCTCTCAAAACAAATGGTGTCTCCATACAGCCCTTTATATATCTGGGTTTTAATATTTACTTGCTTTTCTCTTATTTTAAGATGTAGGAATGGGAAAAGTATTGGGATAAAAATTCCTGGTGTGTTTTTCTTCACTGCATCAACATTTTAAAATCTATGACTCCCTTAAACTTAGCCAATTTGAGTGCACCATCTGTTTGCTGCTGGGTCTTGACTGAAATTGAGACTGATATAACTGAAATCCATATGGGAAGATTAATCTGACAGTGATGAATAGATGATATAAAGAGGGAAGAGGTTGAATATGTGAGTCTGGCTAGGAAAAAAATTATGGCATATGAACTAAGTGCTAAACGTGAAAACAAAGAAATGATGATTCAAGAAATATTGCAGACATAGAATTCATAGAACTTAACAACTCACTAAGGAGTGGATGAAAGAGAAGGACTTAAAGAAAGTTCAAAACTAAAACACTGGAATCAATACAATTGTCAATCCATTAGTGAAAGTCTAAATTTCAGGAAGTGAAATGAATGGCTATTAAGTGCAATGAGTTTGATTCTGAACAACTAAACATAAACAACTATAGAAAACAAGTAAATAATTAGGAAGGTTAATTTGACACATAAAATAATAGTTGAGTCTAAAATTAAAAATGCATGAACTACATAAAAGATGTGATATGTGAATTATTGAGAATTATTATGTCTGGAGAAGATTAAAAGTATGTACATGCAAGAACAAAACCTTAAGGCACCTATCCATGGGAAAATAAAGAAAGGGGGATATCAGAAATGGAAAATAAATAAATTTTAAAAATAAAAAAATATTTTACAAGTAAAAAAATATGCAATAGCAGTTGGATTAATGTCAATATGTGTCTTGAAACAGTTCAAACCAATTAAGACAGCCTCATCCATAGCCATCAAGTCACAGGTATTAAGTCATTTATTTTAACATTTAACCATGCCTTCCAGCATATAAAAGTTGTTTAAATCTGGAAGAGATGACTTATTCAAAAATAATTGATGTAGAGAGTGATCAGCGATCAAGGAGTTCACTTACACTATACTATGAACTTGACCAAAGAAATTCTTACTTTTAAATATATATATATATATATATATATATATATATATATATATATATATATATATATATATATATACACACACACACACACACTAATAAACCCAGCTATTCTTAGTTAGTGAGTAGAAGCTATGGTCCATGATTTCTTAGGTGTAATGATAATAGGCAAACAACATGGGCATGCACAAGACAAAATTGGATACAATGGTTGAAAATAATCAACAATATAAGCAGAAAATTCTCAGATGAATAGGAATCATCAGAAATAGTTCAAAACCAACATCGTTGATGAAGTGCCTAACAATTTATTGTTGAGGCCATAAAACTACACTGACTGGGGGATCCAAGATGATGGGCCAGAGGCAGGCAGCCAAATATCCAAGTGAGCACCATCAAAACCCATGCAGAATGTTTGGCCACTCACCTGAGCAGAAATGACTGATGCCACTCCCACATAGGACACCCG
The DNA here is from genome assembly GCF_048772815.1 of Callospermophilus lateralis. Classification (NCBI taxonomy): domain Eukaryota; kingdom Metazoa; phylum Chordata; class Mammalia; order Rodentia; family Sciuridae; genus Callospermophilus; species Callospermophilus lateralis. The sequence continues at coordinate 100,628,271 of NC_135314.1, forward strand.
GCAGCTTCCCACATACAAGAACTCCAGCTTCCACTCCCATGTGGACACCCATCTACCAACATGGGCTCCCCCAGTTGCCACCATCTTGGGACTCTGCAGCAGCCTAAATAACCTTCCTGCACGTGGGAACTTCACACAGGCTCTGGAGACAGCCTACAGCCACATGCTGCATGCCACAGAGCTCCTCTCTGAACTGATTGTTGAATGCCATTGCTTGGCTCTCCCCATATGACCCAAGAGCCCACCGCTGAAAGAAGCTACCTCCATCTTGGGCCACCTTTATCAGCATCTTCAGTGGGGTCAATTCGCAGTTTGGAACTCCGGCTGGACAGGTACCCAGTTTCTAAATCCCCCACACACCCCAGCAGCTGCTACCTTGGAATAGTGACACCAAGGTTACATTCACCATCCTGAGGGTGGAGATACCAGCTAACAATATATAACCCCACCTATTGGATGAGAAGGGAAGCAAGAAAGGTACAGATTTCCAACAAAAACAATCCTGTTTCTTCCTTTGAGATTTTTTTCTTTTTTGTTACCTCTCCCTCTCTATTCTTCTGCCCTCACATCCCCAACATATGTGAAACCAAGTCCTTTGCATAAATTAGGATTTCAAGGACTGGGATGTCTGAATAGTATATTAAAGCTGTGTTGTATATATTTTTTTTCTTTTTTCCCACCAATTTCTACTATTTTAACATTTTTAGTAATTCTCAATATAAATGTGTGTTTGTTTTATGTATTCTACTGTCTTCCCATTTACTTGTGAACCAAAAATAACTTCCTCTCCCTTGTCCTGCTACTAATCTTCCTCTTTAGATTTCTCTTTGATACTTCTTAAGATATAACAACTCTATATCCTCACCTCCTACCTCGTCAGCCTATCATTCTACTTGTCACCCCCTATTCTTTGTCCACCATCAGAAACTGTAAATCCTTTTATAAACCTTCTAATTATATTGTAGATAACATTTGAATTCACCATTTCTGTACATTGTGACCAAACTGTAAACATCTTAATAGCAAACATTTGTTTTTAGGGTATATACCATTTATATTGGGATCTGCAAACATTGCCGTTTATCTCAAGGAGAGGTATTGTACCCCTACAGGGACAATATAAATAAGCCTATAGGATAGAAACAGGAATTCCTCAGATTCACAGATCTAGAAGGGAGGACACACAAGCAATATAAAAAGACAAGGGAAGAAAGTGCCCCAAACATATCAAGATATCACATTATTATAATTCATGAATTCTACTGGCCATACCAATACAGAAGAAATGACAGAGCAAGAGTTCAGAAATGTACATAATTAAAATGTTCTATGAATTAAAGAATGTTATAAGAGAGAAAATTCAGGCAGCAAAAGTAATTGGACAAAGAACTACATAAACAAATACAGGAAGGAAAAGATTACTTCAATAGGGAAATAGAGATTCTGAAAAAAAAAATCCTTGAAAGGAAAGAAACAATAAATCAAATTAAAAGTAGACCACTCAGAAGACAGGATATCAGACAATGAAGACAAAAATATATAATCTTGGAAATAATGTAGACCACATAATGAAATGGTTAGAAACATGAGCAGAATATTCACGAAATATGGATAACATAAAAAGACCAAATTTAAGAGTTATTGGAATAGAGGATGGCATATAGTTTCAAACCAAAGGAATGAGCAATCTAACCAATAAAATAATGTTAGAAAAAATTCCAAACATGAAGAATCAATTGGAAAACCAAATACAAGAGACTTACTAAATCCCAAATGTACAAAATCACATGGATCCACAGGAAAGCACATTAAAGTGAAAATGCCTAACACACAGAATCAGGAGAAAATATTAAAAGCCATGAGAGAAAGGAATCAGATTATATATTGGGGGAAACCATTTAGATTATGTGCAGATTCTTTAACTCAGATCCTGAAACTAGAAGATCCTGGAACAACATATATCAAGCTCTGAAAGACAATGTATGCCAACCAAGAATCTTATTTCAGCAAAATTAAGCTTTAGATTTGATGATAAAATAAATACCTTCCATGATAAATAAAAATGAATTTACAATGTGAAAGCCTGCACTACAAAACATCTTTAGCAAAATATTACATAAAGAGGAACTGAAAAAAAATAATGAAAATCAGCAGAGGGAGGTATCACACTAAGGATAAACTATTCAAAGGAGAAAACAAGTGAAGTTAAATAACAAAAATAGTTGGAAACACAAATCATGTCTCAATAATAACCTTGAATGTTAATGGCCTAAATTCACCAAACAAGGCATAGATTGGCTGACTGGATTTAAAAAAAAATAAAAGACCAAACAATATGCTGCCTCCAAGAGACTCATCCCATATGAAAAGACATCCACAGACTGAAGGTGAAATATTGGGAAAAATTATACCACTCACATAGACTGAGGAAGTAAGCAGGGGTTTTCATCCTCATATCAAGTAAAGTAGACTTCAAGCCAAAGTTAATTAAGAAGAGATAAAGAAGTACATTTCATACTGCTTAAGGCAAGATGGAAAGATCTCCCTTGTTCTTGGATAGGCAAAATTAATATTCTCAAAATGACCATATTAACAAAAGCCTTATACAGATTTAATGCAATTCCAATTAAAATCCCAATCATATTCCTCATAGAAATAGAAAAAACAGTCATGAATTTCATCTGAAAAAATAAAAGACTCAGAATAGCTAAAGCAATCCTTAGCAAGAAGAGTGAAGCAGCTGGCATCATTATGCCAGACCTTAAACTATACTACGAGCAATAGTAACAAAAACAGCATAGTATTGGCACAAAAATAGACTGGTAGACCAATGGTACAGAATAGAGGATACAGAGACTAACCTACGTAATTACAGTTTTCTTATATTAGACAAAGATGCCAAAAACATACACAGGAGAAAAGATAGCCTCTTCAACAATTGGAGAAAAGATAGCCTCTTCAACAAATGGTGCTGGGAAAACTGGAAATTCATATGCAACCAAATGATATTAAACCCCTATCTTTCACCATGTACAAAGCTTAACTCAAAGTGAATCAAGAACCTAGGAATTAAACCAGAGAACCTGCATCTAATAGAGTGAAAAATCCAGCATGTCAGATTAGGCCCTGATTTTCTTAATAAGACTCCTATAGCACAAAAATTAAATCAATAATTAATAAGTTGGATGGATTCAAACTAAAAATTTCTTATCATCAGCAAAAGAAAAAAAATCAGTGAGGTGAATAGAGAGCCTACAGCTTGGGAGCAAATTTTTACTATTAATCAGATAGAGCACTAATCTCTAGGGTATATGAAGAACTCAAAAAGCCAAACACCAAAACAAAACAAAACAAAAACAAATAACTCAGTCAATAAATGGGCCAAGGAATTGAACAGACACTTCTAGGAAGAATTACAATCAATTAAGAAATATATGAAAAAAAAATGTTCAACAACTCTAGTAATTAGAGAAATGCAAATCAAAACTACTCTAAGATTTCCTCTCACTCCAGTCAGAATGGTAGCTCTAAAGAATAAAAACAACAATAAGTGTTGGTGAGGATGTAGGGGAAAAGTCACACTCATACATTGCTGGTGGGACTGCAAATTGTTGCAGCCAATCTGGAAAGCAGTATGGAGATTCCCTGGAAAACTGGGAATGGGACCACCTTTTGACCCAGCTACTCACTCCTTGGTCTATACCCAAAGGACTTAAAAACAGCATACAATAGAGACACAGCAACATCAATGTTTATAGTAGCAGCACAATTCACAATAGCTATACTGTGGAACCAACCTATATGCCCTTCAGTTGAATGAATGGATAAAGAAAATGTGATGTATCTACACAATGAAATATCACTCAGCAATAAAAGAGAATAAAATAATGGCATTTGCAGGAAAATGGACGGAGTTGGATAATATAATGTTACGTAAAGTAAACCAGTCCCCAAAAACCAAATGTTGAATGTTTTCTCTGATATAAGGAGGACAATTCATAGTGTGTTTGGGAGGGGAAGCATGGGAAGATTATACAAACTCTAGATAGGGCAAAAGGGAGGGAGGGGAAGGAACGGGGAAGGGGGTAAAAAATGATGGTGAAATAAGATGGACATCATTACCCTAAAGTACGCATATGAAGACACAAATGGTGTGAATATAATTTGTATACAACCAGAGATATGAAAACATTTGCTCTATATGTATAATATAAATTGTAATGCATTCTGCCATCATATAACAACTTAGAAAAAAACTACACTGACTGAAGAATCACTTTCAACAATCTGTTCAAGGCTTAGCCCTGTTAAAAATTATGTTTATAGATCTCTCTCAGGCCTCTACACATAACTGACATAAACTACCTATATTTGTACTAACCTGGAAGTCCACTTGTATACCTATTTATTCCTAGCAACCAAAGTACCTGGACAAGGGAACCCTAAACTTACTTTATTTGAGTTTTTCCCTATTACTGTTACCTTAAATGATAGAAAGATATGGGTATAGATATATAGATATGTTGATACACAGATAAAATCAGTGTGCAGAATTCAATGAAATTAAGAGACCTGGTGGACCTAGTGGCATGTCTCCAATTCTAGCTACTAAGGAGATTGAGGCAGAAGGATCACAAATTCTAGGCCAGCCTAATAAACTTCAGGGGACCTAGGATCAAAATAAAATTTTAAAAAAGGACTGGCTGTATAGCTCAGTGATTGAGCCCTTTCCTAGCATGTGTGAGGCTTTGGGTTCAATCCTCTATACTAGAAAAAAAATAGAAATTTAGAAACTACTATTATAAGATCAGAAAGCTCTTGGGAATTATTGGGGCATGGTAAGAGATGAGGTGGACTAGGTCTTTACCAGCTCTAAGAAGACAATTAGCAGTGCATGATTGGCAAAACTTAATAAATTAACTCTCCCATGCAAAGAAGAAATGTCAATAAGTAGTGGAATACCAGAAAGTTTGAACACAGAAGCAACTTAATAACATTTCATAGAAATTAACTACATCTCTGCTTCCCAGGAACCATGTGTTTTTGCCACTTGATTTCCATTTTACACTTTAATCAACAAACTTTGTGTAGTTGAACAAGAAGAGCAACACCTTCATTGATTACCAACCCAAAAGTGCCATCATGGAAAAAGACAAAGCAACTAATAGAATGATTATGTCCAAGGACAGAAAACTAGGAAATGGAGAGTCTTATCCAAAAAATGTTTAGGTAGAAATTAAGTTTAAAAGGCAGGACGTGTACTTGGAACCAGAGAGCTTATGATAAGTTTGTTTTTTTATATGAAGTGTTTTTTTTTAATATTTTATTTTTTAAAAATATTTTTTATTTGAAGATGAACACAATTTATTTATATTTATGTGGTGCTGAGGATCAAACCCAGGGCCTCACACATGCTAGGCGAGTGCTCTACCACTGAGTCACAACCCCAGCCCATATCAGATGGTGGAATGAGATGGACATCATTATCTTAGGTAAATGTATGACTGCCCATCAGGTGTGATGCTACAATGTGTACAACCAAAGAAATGAAAAGTTGTGCTGCATTTGTGTACAATGAGTCAAAATGCATTCTGATGTCATATATGCCTAATTAAAATTAATTAAAAACAAACAAAAAAAGCACTGAAAATAAAACCATCTTTAATTCCAAAATTCAATAAGCTTGAGAATCATTATAGCTTTTCTTTTTAGATTTGACATCAATATGTCAGCTATCTAACCATATTCATCTCTGGACACTAAATGAGCAAACAAAAAAATGTAGTTTCCAGTCCAACAGTAGAGATGGACAGCAGTGATGTTGAACTTATGCTCAATTTGGGGAAAAGGAACCAAATTAGTGACCTCTGAGACAATTTCAGCAAGAGGTAAGGAGAAAGCTACAATTGTAAGAGATGAAGACTGAAGGCATATATAGAAATTAAAAGTGGAAAGGATTTATAATGAAATATAATAAGACATTCTGGAGAAAAGGAAAGCATAATAAAGCACAGTTGAATCAAGGAGAAGGTCCTTTTCAATTTCTTTTGGAGTATTGGAGAAACTACAGAATATTTTTAAGCAGCACAGTAAAGTCAATAGGATAAATAAATGATAAAAATGAATGAGATCTTCTTTTTTCAAGTATGTTCTAATAGTTAAAAAATCAAATTATTTTCCTTGATCTGTCTTCCCTGCCCCTCCTTTCTTTTATTCTATTAAAGGTACTCCAAAAAGCAGAAACTCTGAGAAATATGGTTTAATTTCTGTTGCTGATTTATAAACTCTTTCACTGATGTATTGGTTAAATGAAGTGACTGGGTTATATAAGATTTAGAGACCTTTTGATTCTATTAAAGTTCTGATGTTTGCTTTCCCATTGATTGTATTCTCAAATGGCCAACAATTAAATGTTCCTATAATTGGTAATATTACATCTAACAAAAAATGTGATGATATAATAATATAATAAGAAAGTGTCGAGGAAAGCATCAATGCTTTGCCCACAGTACAGTCCATCCAACTATGTAATCTAATGAAGTTATAACTTGTATGTTTTTAGTTTTTATAAATTTCTAATGTAAATGGATATTTGGGAGAATATTATGTGCATTTAAATAGTGACATTCTGTTTATTTTTGGTTTTGTGTTTGTTAAGTAGAAAATAAATTATAGTGTGTGTTCAATGATCGGAGAATGTGTCCTAAGATAGAAATAAACAGACTGAGGGAGAAAAGACAAGGTCACAGTCACAAGGGTTATAGATTTTATACTGAAGTTAGTGATTTGCTCACTCAGTTTACACTGAGTCCTGAAATTATTAATTTTTTAAAAATACCATAAAATATTGGGGAATGATATTAGCCAAATTATACTGTTAGGTTATATGAAAGTACAGATATGTAACAACAAGACACACCATTATATACCAGTACAATGCACCCATAGACATTGTAGAAATGAAACTTTAGTATATCACAAATAAATTGATAACAATGTGAAAGAGAATTATCAGGCTGTAATATGTTATTCATATTATAGGTCACATTAAACATTACTTCAATTATGATATTACAGTATTATTAAGGCAGTTTGGGCACATCATACGTGTGGCTCTTAAATGTAATAGCAAAATATTAAGTTTTTAAATAATCATCTAATGCAGTTAAGAAATGTTGACGAACAATTTGGAACTATATTAATATTCATTTTAGCTACTACTTTTAAGTTCAAAGCTAGCCATTTCCAAAGCTTTGGAAATTAAAAAAAAAAAAAAAGAACTTGGCAAATTACCTATTTTTAAAATATTTCTACATAACCCAAATTATAAAGCCTATGCCACAACATATTATCAGAAACTAACTGAAAATTTAAATTTGATCTTTACTTATAAATATGAAATCCATTAATACCACAATAACTACATTCATAAATATTTGAAAATCAAGCTAACATATAGGAATAATGTATAATCCACTTATAAAATGACTTAAGTATCCATATAATTTACCAATAAAAATATGCCTGAAGGATTTTTCATTTAATATTTTAAAAGACTTTACCCTTATGATCTTATCTCTCATAGCTATTTTGCTATGTAAATCATGTACTATATAATAAAAATAACACAGGATCTAATTTTTCAAACTCTATTTTTGATGAGTGAAAATTTATATTTAATCCTGCTATACCCTGATGTGTGAAGGACTTCAAGTTAAAAAGATATAGATTGATTTTTTCATAAATAGATAATAAAACACAATATATTTGTTAAATTCCATTTGAACATTTTACAAAAAATTTTCTGAGTTGGTAGTTAGGATTAGAAAATTTACCACCCATCAAAAATTTTAATTGTCTTAATACCTAAAACCCAGACATGTTAGAAAGGAAAAGAAGAGGAAAAATAATCTATATCTCTTTAATTCTTGTGTACTATATTTGCATGCCAGCCTGATAGATTTCTGTGTTTGTGTGAGATGCATAAACTATAATAAAATTGCAAAAGTACTTCATTTGTTCTTGCTTCTCAAATTTTACTCTATGCCGTCAAGCCATGCCATACACTCAATACATTGCTTAGAAATTTCTTCTGCCAAATATCGTGGCTCTTCACTCTTAAGTTCTAACTTCCACAGAGTAGGGCATGAATATAAATGCATGAAGTTCTTTGCCATTTTATAACAAGGATGAGCTTTTCTATAGTTTAAAAAAATTATGTTCGTTGTATCTATATCTCAACATTTTCTATCCATGTTTCTAAGACCATTTGGTTCTAAACCACTCAAGTAATCACAGTTGAGGATTTTCTAGACCTCTTCACTGAGCCCTCACCAGAATGGTCTGTTCACAATCATATAGGCTTCTTCTAGTCTGTTCCTGCAGACCCTATTTTCCATGCCCATTATCCAGTTCCAAAGCAGCTTCCCCATTTTTAGGCATTTGTTGTAGCAACACTCCAGTTTTTAGTAGCAGTTTGTGTCTTAACCTGATTGCTATGACAAAATATCTGAGATTAGGTAATTAAACAAGAGAAAATTATTTTCTTACAGGTTTAGAAACTGTTATGACCAAACCAAAGAACTAGAAGAATCAGTGACTGTTGAGGGCCTCGTCTTTGCTCCCAAGATGGTGCGTGTTGGTGTGTCCTTTAGACTAAAGGAATGCTATGACCTCACATGGCAGGATGTCCAACACAGCACAACTGCAGGCAGTTCTCTGAAGTCTCTTTTAAAAAGGTATTTGTTTCATCCACAAAGCAGAGCTCCCGTGAAACAATCACTAAAAGTCTCACTATGCAATAGCATCACCTTGAAGATTAGGTTCCAACATATGAATTTTTGAGTGACACATACATTCCAACCATAGTGAGGTATACAACCTATCATATATAGACAGATACATTATATACAGTTATGTATATCCTCAGGTTCAGATAAGACCTTTACCTGTAGTAATTCAAACTTAAAAAATATATTAATCACCACCATTTATTTAGCATCTGATATAAGTTGGACACATCATCTTATACAACCATCAAAAATACAAACCATAATATTTTTATGTTCATTAAAATATGGGCTATGAAAATATAAAAATTGAAACTTTTAGAAGATCAAATTTCCAAAATGCTACAAAACTAAGAAAAAAGCTGAGCTTGTAATTTAACTTATTAGAAAATATTTTAAAATAGCACTTCTAAACAAATGAGGGAGGCTATGAAACAAAATCTACAAAAATAAACAATAAAACACAGGAGAAGGATGTATGGGCATAGGCAAAATATGAAGCTCAGGAATCATCATAAGAGAAATATTTGGACAGTCTTTAACATTAAATAGGAGTTTCCTACATGGATAAAAGTAAAAAGCAGACTTCCAGGTTGAGAACTTGCAAATAATGTACATATTGATGCACAGTGATCAATAATTATTGTGATAAAAGAATTTTTTTCAAATACTCTACCATTCTGTGAGCTTCTACCCAGAAGCAATTCTGGCCTGAGCCTGTTTGCAGAAATAGAGATGTCTCTAGGGTATTCTTCTGTAAATATGCTGAGGCCCAGTTTATTGCTTTAGACCTGTGAGCTAAAAGCATACTCTACTAAACTATATTGCAATGAAAAAGCGTACTGTACTAAACTACATTGCAATGAAAGTATGCTTCCTGTGCATTCAATCGAAATTGTGACTTCTAAGCCTTTTCTTTCATTTCCTCTTTTTAAAGTTCTTATGCTGTGAAATATCTTTCTTGGCACTTTATTGTCTGTTCTCTGTTTTCAGATTCCCATTTTCCTTCTGATGTAGTTTAGGATGCTGCCCGGAGCTCTATTTGTGTTTACATCTGAAATGTACATATGTACAAGTGTGCATGTGACTTTCACAGCAAAATATAAATCTTCTAGGTCATCATGGTTGTGTTCAGGTGCTACAGATTCATTAAAGACGTAAAGAAAATGAATGTGAAATACCTGAATTATTTAGAATCATGTGTGTATATATATATGTGTGTGTGTGTGTGTGTGTGTGTGTGTGCACGCGCGCGCGCGCGCGCGCATAAAACTTAAAACATTTTCTCTGCTCCTCAGGTAGATAATTACTATTTCTTGATAAGACTGCAATTTACATTGACCCAATGTTATAATCAAATATAATTAGTTATTTAGAACTCTTAAAACTAAATGTAGTTATTTTCCATTCTAGAAACCATAACTAGATGGAAAAATATGACTTATAGTTGTCACTAATTAGTAGATATTTTTTAAAGGACACAGATATTTTTCATTGATTCTCTATTTTCATGAATAATGCTTTGTGTCCAGTGATTAGAAAAGATATAGAAATCATCTGAACAGCTGTGAGAAGTCTGTTCTCTGGGATTAAAAGGGTTTTCCCTAGGACATGTTCTCCAAATATGTGGCACATGAGTGATCATTTAAGTATTAAAGATACAATTTTAAATTACCCTGGATTATTTGGGGAAAATTATTCCCTTTTTAAAATATGGCTTCCGTCCCCTTCAGTGGATCATGATGACACTTTCTCACTTTGTCACTCATGTGTATTTAATAACCTCTGATTTTTGTTAATGTCCCTTTTCTTAAAAGAGCTTTCTCAAAGTAATGATATTTTGTTGGAAGTTAATAATAATGTGGTATGGTCATTGTATTTATTGTATATTATTAAAATATACAGGTAGTTCTTGTTTTATATTAATAATAGTGGTAATAATAAATTCATTTAGTACATTTTGAATAAATTTATTTACTAATTTATTTACTATTTATCTATAGAAAAAATTGAAGTTGAGATTATTCCATGATTTTCATATTCTTTCTCTCTTAGGCTGCTCCTTTAAAACACACACACACACACACACACACATCAAACATTAAAACAGGAAAGCAGAAGCACTGGAATGCTATCCAGCCACAGTGGCCCAATCTTGTAATCCCAGAGACTCAGGAGGCTGAGGCTGGAGGATTGCAAGTTCAGAGTTAGCCTTAGCAACTTAGCAAGGTACTAGGCCACTCAGAAAGATCTTATCTCTAAATTAAATTGAAAAAAGAGCTGGGGATATGACTTAATGGTTAAGCACCCCTGGACTGAATCCCCAGTACCAAAAAATAAAACAAAACAAACAAACAAAGAAAAAACTGGAATGGCTTCAGGATGCTCTAGGCCAGACTAGAGCTGATGAACAAGATATACCATGAGCATGGTTCCTGCAAATACTCAACAAATATGGGCTGAGTCAATAATCCCTATATTTTTTGTAAGTTGGCCCAACAATGAATAGAAGGTGCTGCTCAGGAGGCCAATTCACAACAAGAAATCAAGGCTTTTTATTTAAACAGAGACTTAACCATGATTTATTCCTAGGGTTTTTCTTAAACTTATCTTTCATTCAGCTGGTAAAAATTCTTATTGAAAGGCTATGAAATAATTCCTGATGATAAAATATTACATCTGCTCCTAAAAGTCCCTCCTCTCAGGCTTTTCTTCCCCTGACAATCCATGTGCCAATCAGACAGTGTTATTATATGTAATGTATTATAATCAATAAAATATAAAGATAAGCAAACCTTTATGTTCCTCATGGGTTTCCTTTTTGTAAATGATGATAGAGAGTAAGTGAATGAAGTTATGCTAAAGGACACTAAAAAATATGCTTATAGGATTACCAAATGAAATGAACAGAAAAAAGATTTATTTGAAAGGATTAGAAGGAAGGTTAATAAAGAAAAAAGGAGTCAACAAAAGCAAATACATCTAAGACTTAAAATTTGAAAGAAAATATATAGATTATATTCTTTACTGTAATAAAAATACACCAAGAAAATTTACACAATTCCTAAGCATTTTTCTGAGAAAAATATGTGTAGAGTAACAAAAACAACTGAGAGGAATACAGTATTCTCTGAAATGGAGGTTAAGCAAGAAAAGAAAAAAAAAAATTCCAAAGGGTGTCTGGATGGGTGTCTGAGACTGGCACAAGGAACATTTTGCATAGATAGCTCAGCCTTTGAGTTCCAAGGAAGAAGAGTTTGGAAAACAGAAAATGAATATGCTCTTTGAGCTCTCCCAAGACAGAGGTGATATCTCTCTTGAGAACACTAGGTTTCAAGGTGTCGACTTGAAATTTCCCAGTTGCTATGGTGATGCCCTGTTCAAAGGGAGATTCTATGCCAACCACAGAATTTATCATTTCTTAATCTCGGGTTCAAATGCCAGCTGCCCAGTGGTAGAGAATTATGGATGCAAGCTGATAATCATAATTGAACTGCTCATGCTCCTGACCTTGATTCTGCTTGCTTTGAAGAAACTTTCTCACAATTGATCCTTTTGATGTTTAAGCCTATATAAAAACATCCTGAACTTGCTCGAGGTCAGTCTTTAGCCATCAGGAGTTGGCTGAACAACTAGGTCCTGGATTTTTCTCTATTTGTGTGTGTGTTTGTCTTTTCTCAATCTCCTCATAGCCCCATCCATAGACTTGAATTAATGGCCATGCAGGATGTGGCAAGAAAGGTCCCAGGATGAATGGCACCCTATAGGAACTATTGTGAAGATGCTCACTGTGGCAAGGCAAGCCCATCTGCATTCTCATGTATGGAAGGCAAAGTACTATTAAAGACAAGGGGAAAGGAAGTTTAGGATATCATAAAGATACATAAAGATAGAAGGAGATTGAGAGGCAGAATAGAGGGAGGGGAATGGGGAGTCAATGCAAACTGAATTCTTAAAATATGTTATGTGCACATTTAAATATACCTCAGGGAATTTCTTCTTTATGTATAAATGAAAAGAAACAATCAAATATAAATAAATAAAGCAGCAAAATATACACATGTATGAGTTTGTTGGGATGAACTCAATTACTAAGTGTAACTATAAACTCTAATAAAAAATTTTTAAAAAGTAAAAAAATGTAGAGAAGAGTTTCAAGAAAAAATATAAGGGCATATTAGAAACAAAAAAGTAGATGGAATAATATAACAAAAATAAGAGCTGAACCCAATCAAGTAAAAAATAAATAATAAAGGAAATTAGAACTTTAAGAGGACTAATAAAATTGCTAAAAATTTAGCAATAATGATAAAGGCAAAAAGAAAAATATTTCCTATTTTGTGAATGAATGAAGAGATATCATTGTAGATTCCAGCTATACTTTAGATCTTATATTTTATATAAGATAAAAAGGTATATTTAAAAAACTGAATGACAAAAAATTCATCTCAACAGACTCAAGAATATATAGAAATTTAAGTTAGTTCATGAGTATATTTTGAATAGCAACTTTAGAAAGAATGCACTTCAATAGCCAAAAGCATAGGGAAAAAATGGTTCAATATCAGGGAAAAGAATATTAAAATGTGATGACACATTTTAGTCTTTCTAGAATTACTGTGATTAAAAATATTATAATTGTGAAATGTTGATTAGCATGTAGAAGACTTTTACTCTCATACATACAGTTAAATTTTTTTTCTTTTAATATTTTTTTTTAATTTTTTAAGAGAGAGTGTATGTGGTGCTGAGGATCGAACCCAGGCCACGCGCATGCCAGACGGGCACGCTACCGCTCGAGCCACATCCCCAACCCTCTTTTAATATTTTTTAATTGTCAATAGACCTTTATATTTTTTAATTTATATGTGATGCTGAGGATAGAACCCAGATCCTCACATATGCTAGACAAGTACTCTACCACTGAGCCACAATCTCAGTCCTTTTATACATTTTTGATGTGTATCATGATTCAACTTTTTTGGACAATAGTTTAGCCCTTTCTTATAATATTAAATAACTAAAATAACTCAACAATTAATATCTAATTTCAAGGGAAGTGGATACTTAGATCTACAAACAAGTGATTTAAGACTATGGCAAATCTATTCATCATAGTTTAAAATCAAAACAAAAGTGAAAGTTGGTATTATAAATTGTTTTGAAATTTAGAATAATATACTACTTAGCAATAATGAAGACTCCTCACTCTACAAACCACATGGATAAATTGCAAAAACTTTGTTATACAAAACATGTTATACACAAAAGATTCCACTCATGAAATTTAAGAAAATAGTAAGCTGTACTAATAGGAATCAAAAACATTGTTTATTGGGCATGCACTTTAAGGGGTAAAATGTGTTTTCTGGTGTTAAATTTAAGAATGTATACATATGCCAAAGCTTGTCAAATTGTTCGCTTCTTATGTTCATATGCACTCTATAAAACTAACCTCACTTTAAAAAGTATATATATATATATATACATAAAGGAAATTATGTGCAAAACCCATAGTGGATGCCTAAAATTGTAGATAGTGCTGAACCTTTTATATTCTGTTTCCTTATAATCCCTGACATGTCGCCACATAGTAACAGAATTAATCTATATTTTCATATTTTATGTACTGCAAGCTCCTTTGCATCACTATCATTATGCTTTGGGACCATATATAAATAAAATAAGTGGTGTTTGAACATAAGCATTGTGATAATATTAAAGGTGGTTCTTAAGATCAAGAAAGCTAAGTGACTAACAGGCAGGTAGTGTATATGGGGCAGATACACTAAACAGAGATGATTCATATTCTTGGTAGGATAGAGTGGGACATGCTACTCAGAATGATGTGCAATTTAAACTTAAAAAATATTAATTTCTGGAATTTTCATTTAATATTTTCCAACTGCCATTAGCTATAATATTAACTGGAACTGTGAAAAGCAAAACCAAGCATGGGACTATTTCATATACATATGACCAAGATGAAGAAGAAAGACAGGGAGAAACCATTTGGTCTTATATTATTCAATCTTTAAATGCCCAAACTACACTTAGGAGATAAATTTTGTAGTCCATAGTTTATTCTTTATTAGAAAATAAATATACTTCTGTATTTATGTATGTACTTTAAATGTGCACGTTTTATTACACAATTTGTTTCTAAAATATGCATGCAGCAAAAAATCACTCTTTTCCAAATAAATAAATAAATAAAACATCAAACCCAAAATATAAATGTTTTTTGCTTTCTTAATATTATTATAGAAAATACATAGACTGCTATTAAATTTTTAGTTCCTACCTTTCATAGAGTAATATGTGAAATTTACAGATGCTAATAAAACATGACTAAATCTTGAATTCACTTTGATATAATGAAGTATAGGTAAAATTTATATAGTTTCTATTATGAAATAAGAATAGGTGCCAAAAGAAGACAAAATATTTTAAGTAATTCTTGAAGTGTGAAGAGTATTAGTGGTAGAATTGATGGCAAAACTAGAGTAAAGAAAAATTTATATGTGTGTATGAGGTATATTTGAAAAATTTTATTTGTCACATATAATTTTATATATATATATATATATATATATATATATATATATATATATATTATAATATTCATGTACCATTACATACAACTAATGTATTTAGAATCATGTATATATATATGTATGTGTATGTACACACACACACACATATAAATACACACAAACATATACACATATATAATAAAAATGTTACTAATAGTTAAATTGAGCTTATAAGTTTTACAGCTAATTTTATTGTCTGTTTTGTTTTAGCCAAAGGAATGGCTCATGCACTTTCAAAGTGTTGAGGAACTATAATTTAAAACAAAATTTTTTCTCAGTCCACAAAACCTATTTGTAAAGGTGATAAAGAAAATATTTTTATTATTGAAACAAGCATTAAGTCATAATGCAATTCATGGTCACAGTCTATCACCTAAAAAATTCTCATAATTCTTACTCTTTCTGTGGAAGGAAGATAGATACAAACTATTACAAACATTCTTTTTAAGATGAGCAATAACTATTCTTCAAGTAACAGGACTTGACAGCACAATGTCACCCATTTTTAATCCTAGATTCAACTGATAATTGGAGTGACCATCTGTGTTAGCTAACTGGCTTCATCCAAAGGAAAAACAAACTTCTCACGTTTTTAACACAGAGGTAGTTAAGCAGCTTGGAGCAAGAACAGTTACTCAGTCTTTTTCCCATAAGCTAGGAGTTATAGATTGTATGTTCTTTTGTGTATTTATGTTCACATATTAAAAAGCTGATTCCTGAGTACTCAAGAAGTCATTTGTTATAATTGGACTGTATTTTTAAGGTTTTATATACCCTTGTATATATGTGTAATTCTAGCATAAATACTGAAACAAAAAGAGAGGGAGAATCAACTGTTATTTTAAATTTTCATTTGTCCTTACAAGAGGAAACCACTGTCCCTTTAAACTTCAAAAATCATATTTATTATTTATAAAACAATAATGTGTAATTTAATAAATTTTAGAAAAGGAGAGTATAGTTCCATAGTGGTTGGGTACATATAGAAAATAATAACAATGCATCTGCAAATGTTCTATTTTTGTAACAAGCAATCATAGCATTAAAGAGATTATTTCTGCATAACTTTGGGGAAGCATGGTCAAGAAAATATTGCAAGAGGATTTTAGGGGTCATGTTCTTAGCAAAGTCTTGGGTGAAGGTCTTAGCTCTGGTGGTCCCAAAAGACCAGGGAGGCCACTGCTCTTAATATGTTAAAGAGACAAGAAATGATGAAAGAGAAGGAAAAAATCCTTGATCACTGAGACTATGCCAAAAAGAACAAAATATAGGGGCATAGATATTTCAAGGAAATAACAAATGCTTTTGAGATTTTATAGTAAAAGGGGATAAAAGCAAGTGAACTATTTACACTTTGCTGACAAGCCATTTAGGAGAGTGTAAAGATGAGGCACCTGTAGGATGAAGGACTTGGGCAACTTCATTAATAGCTCATGGATGCTGAGCTGAGTGGAAGAGCCATATTAAGTTGCACTCTAAGTTTTAATTCTAATTATTTTTAGTTGTAGATGGACAGAATGTCTTTATATTATTTTATGTGGTTTTGAGGATTGAATCCAGTGTCTCAATAATTAAGGAGCCTGGGTTCTAGCTCAGTGGCAAGCACTCTGCCACTGAGCTGGAGCCCAGGCCCCTTAATTATTTCATTTATCTATCTATCTATCTATCTATCTATCTATCTATCTATTTATTTATTTATTGGTTATATTCCCTTGAGTACCTCCAGGTGCAAAGAGTACAGCTTTAAGTGGGAAGCTGGTGCACCTTCTTTTAAAAGAACTTTAACAGGCAGGACATTTTTAGTTCTGCCTGGATCACATCAGCCTCTATGGCTTGGTTGACAATTGCAGAATTTCAGGGCCATTGAATCATTCTCTGATGGCTTCTTCTGGGTCAGCTGAAGATAAAAGTACCTGTTCAGGTTACACTTTTTCCTGCATTCACTTTTTTTCTGAGAAGAAGCTTATTTGAGCATTGAGTTTGCAAAAGCAAGTCTCTGACAAAGGAACTAAACTTTCAAGTAGGTAGAGAATACTTTGAGTTAGGTTCCAGTAACCCAGATAATGCTCTAGTAGCTGCAAGAAAGCTTGCTCTTGGCGCTTTCTCCATAATCCTTAAATAGGCAGTGTTTAAATAGTTCTTTTTGTTAAAGGGGCCATTAAAAATGAATCTGAGTGGTGCACACCTATAATCCCAGATTCTCCAGAACCTGAGGCAGGAGGATTGGGAGTTCAAAGCCAGTCTCAGCAGAAGTGAGGCACTAAGCAACTCAGTAAGACCCTGTCTCTAAATAAAATACGAAATAGGACTGGGGATGTGACTCAGTGGCTGAACACCCCTGAGTTTAATCCCTAGTACAAAAAAAAAAATCCACCAACCAAACACTGAATACAGGTCCCTCAATATCAAATAGAAATTTTATTGGTTTGTTTCCCATTTTTCAGTTTTACCCAGAGTTCCTATGGGGAAATAGCAATTGAAGCACAAAGATCCAGGGATCTTCAGGCCTCCTCCATCCCTAACAAAGTTAGCATCAAATTCTGCCATTTTATGTTTTGCTCTTTATTGAGCCAGTTGAAGAATTTGGGGTAGTTCTTTTTCCAATGTCCTTTCTTATCACAGTATGCACACTGATCTTTCCCTAAAGGCCTCTTCCCTTTTCAAAAGTGGCCTTCAGTTCCATGTTTTCAATCCTAGATATTTTTGAAAAATATATTTGCTCACTTGGCCTTTTTTACTTTTTCAGTAATTACAGACTTTGCAGACTGTCTATGTTCAGAACCCCCTCATATTTTTGGAAAGTTAACCAAAGCTTGTACATTGGTCCAAGGAGGGCAATGGGTGGCAAAAAAAATTGTAATTAAGTGTTCCATCATCCCTTGGCATCCTCATAATAAGGAAGGTTAGAGATTTTTATTTTCAATTTAATATGACACAAGTAGAAAATGTGTGTAAGTCCAAGAGGAGCCTGTTGGGAGACCTTGAGCATTTAAACCTCCTCAAAGATATAGTCTCAATGACTATACTGCTCTATTTACATGAATATCCTAACAAAAATGGGCACCCTGATAGATCTTGAAGGGAGAAAATATTCTCACCTTCATATTAAGGAGGTGGTATCTCTCCTGATGATCTAGCAGCTTTGTTGAATGGGAGAAAAGCCAACTGAGGCACAGCAAAAGACAGTAGAGATGAAGTAGGGTTCTGTAGAATTTACAATCATTAATATTATTATTTTTTGCCTATTTAACATTTAGCAAAATAGCTCATGCTGTAAAATGGCATAATAATTTAGTGATATGTTTGGGCCATCTCTCTTTTGTATCTAGTATATACATAGGCCATTTTGTATTATAATAATAAATCATTTTTTTGTACCATGAATTGAACTCAGGGACACTCACTGAGTCACATCCCCAGCCCTATTTTATATTTTATTTAGAGACAGGGTCTCACTGAGTTATTGAGTGCCTCACTGTTGCTGAGGCAGACTTTGAACTCTCTTTCCTCCTGACTCACAATCTTCCAGTCACAGCCTCCTGAACCACTGGGATCATAGGTGTGCACCACCGTGCCCAGCATTCTTCTTTTTCTTGGACATAGATTTATAACTACAATTAGATCATCTCTCTAGAATTCTCACTAGGGGTTTCCAAATGATGAAGACTTAGTATTTTCCATTGTTAAATTATAAGAAAGATCTCCCAAATACCCTGATTCTTAAACATACTTTGTGTCATTTCTTGGAAGTACCTGATACTGTAGGAATTGCCTGCAGGCTTTCAAATTTCCTTGTCAAAACCAAATAACCTAAGTCCACAAAGGCTCAAACAGAAAAAGGAATAAGAAATAGCAAGGTCCAATATGCACTTTGGGCAGACTTATCATGGGGTTTTGATCTAAAGGCTTGAAAATTCTAAGGTTCATTTCTCAACTTTACAAAAAAAAAAAAAAAAGGAGAGAAAGCAGCTGATGCCCCTTCCCAGAGTGGAAAGATAAGAAAAATCCCTAAAATAATTTTGGCAGTTATGTGAGATCATTCTATCTTTCATATTCATTCAGGGTCAGTTAACTCTGAGTGCTCACACCTACAGGATGTGGTTTCTCCTGGCTGACTTGCTAATACTGGGCAAAGGTCTTATTTCTAATAGTTCCACCAGGCTAGCCTCAGTCACCTGTACTACTATTGCCACAGAGATAAGTATTGGTGAAAGGCAGGAAAAATGTTTCAATTAGTGTGGTCATTCCTGGAAGAACAGAGAGAGGGATACACAGACAAAAGGCCTACCTTTAAGGGAATGGCAGAACTTTGAGGCTTTACAGAAAAGGCAAGCAAGGGCAGTGTTTGGGGACTTGCATTCCATGGATATTTATATAGCTGCAGAGTAAGTCATCAGTAAATGGTCAGGTCATTGTCTCGTCTCGCTGAACATTATCTCTGGACTTGTTTTGTGAAGTCCTAGGAAGGTCTTCATTTCTGGGGTGGGGGATGATTTGGTTCCTACCATGAGATAAATGCTTCTGTTTCGGGGAGCAGACTCAGCTCTGTCTTGGACAATTGTTCCACTTAAAAGAACGATCTCATGCTGGGTTTATTCATTTTTGTGGGTAGTTTTGGTCTCTTGTATAAAGATGCTTTTTCATCAGGCTTATTGTTCCTGCATCCAAGGCAAATACTAAAGAAAGTGGCCAAGAGCAGGAAAAGTTAAAAGGAAAATGGAGTTAGAGAGGGATAAAATGTAGTAAGTTAGGTCAATGACTTGCCCTCCTTCAGTATTTAAATGAACTTTTAAATTTCCTGGAATTTGTACTCTGGACATGGAAGAAAATGATTTTTCAGGGAAAAGAGTAAGTACAAAGTTACAAAAATGTGACAATTTGACAATACTAATATATAAGAGACAGAATAGAACACAATTTGATAACTGCCAAATTCAAAGCTGCATAAAAAACATGCTAAGAATTTGGGCCACAGTTGTTTAGAAAACAGTAATGTACTAAATGTTTTAAAGTCGGAGAATAGCATGATTAGATGAGGGTTTTGAATAACTGGTTATTGTGAGAAATCTCCTCACATTTGTTTTAAATATCAGGGTTTTCATTTTATTATTCTTTAACTCTTTAGATAGGGCAATTTCCCAAAAGTTCCTGTAGGTCTTCCAAACTGTCTTTAAGAACATAAATTTCTGTATAACTACTGTGACTAGCAAACTTCCATAATTTGAAAATAACATTTTAATTTGATATTTAGGAATTCAGTAACAAAGTATTCTATTCTGACTATAACCTCCTCCATTTCCAGCTTTCTATATCTTCCAAGAGTCTTCTTTGCCTTCTTAAGGACTTCTTATCATGAAGTGCCTTGGCTTTTTCTTTATTTATAAATATATTCATATTAATAGCCCACTGTTCCAGTCAAATATGATTCCATCATACATTTTGTTGAACACTATAAAACCATTAACTTCTCATGTTAATTCTCATTCTATTTGAACTTTCTTGTAGAAAAGCCTAACTGCATTAAGGTGATTAGACATTGGTCCAGCCATGAATTCAGGGGTACAATTTTTAACTGTATCATTGATACTGAGCAGCAATCTCTTTGTTTCCATAATGAGAAATTTATCACATTTTCCACAAGCCATTTAATAAAAATGACCTTTTTCTGAAAACTTTAGTTCTGAAATCATTTTCTTAATTTTCAATAGATGAATAGCTGCACAATTCACACACAAAAAAAAAATTAGTAAGAATAAAATTTGAACTAACTTAGCACCCTCCAATTACACTTTTTTTTTTTTTCAATTTTAATCCTATTGCCTTTTGACCTAAGGAAAAGGAATCCTATTTTCTACAAAAGCCCATCTCTCAACCAGAGCCCTGGATCCCATACCGTAATTTTTTTCTGCATTTTCTTCAGAGATTATCCTTTTTCTGTTCTCTATCTGCTCTTTTTCTGTTCTCTATTTGCTCTTTCTGATTAGCATTCTACGAATAATCCTTTTCTTTTCTTTTAGGCCCAAAAGGAAACAAAGACAAAAATAAATAACCCATGATCTATTCCACCAATCCCTCCTAACTTTCTTCTCCTTCAGAGTCAAATCAACAAAAGTCATCTGCATTCCTTGCCTTGATTCCAATCTAGATACTTTCCTTATCACACCACTGAAGCTGATCTTAATCCTGGTGAAATCAGAAAGACACTTGTCTTCACATTTTTTTGATGTCACAATCAATTTGGGTCACTTGACCTCCTTCATCTGTTTAGGCACATTTTTGCCATTGGTGTTTAAAATACTATCTTTTGACATTTTAGTCTTCCCTTCCCATTCTTTCTTGGTGGGCTTTTTACCTACCACTGGCATTTCATAAAATATATGTATTGCTTGGTGTTTTGTTTGGGTTATCATTCTGACCTACCCCCCTTCTATCTGAATGATGCCCTGCATTTCAACTGCTGGAAGCACCATCTGTATGCTGCTGATCCTCAGATTTGTGAACTGAGAAACTTCTCTTTTTATT
This sequence comes from Callospermophilus lateralis, assembly GCF_048772815.1. NCBI lineage: Eukaryota > Metazoa > Chordata > Mammalia > Rodentia > Sciuridae > Callospermophilus > Callospermophilus lateralis. The sequence goes on from NC_135314.1 coordinate 100,650,178, forward strand.
AAATGTCAGAGCACCACTTTTAAAAGATTCTCTACTTTTGTATTTCGTATCTCAATTGTACAATTCAGTACAACCACATCCCTAGTGGTCCAATCAGAAACTTGAAGATAACTGAAAATAATTCTCTGCATCTTTTACTCCTTCACTTCCTCTAGGCAAAAAATTATGGGTTCTAATACAATGTTACTCCAGAACAACTAAAAACTGTTTTCCCTCTTCATCTCACTGCAGCCAACTACATACAAATCATTTTGTATCACTCAAATTGTAACAAAAATTTTGTCTTCCTATTCACCACATCTATTGCAGATATACACATATTCAAATATGCTGAAATTTTACTTCTAAAATTAGATATTTCCTAAGCCTCAATTTTATGTAGTGAGAATTGACAACATTCAAAATTTCTTTTTTTTTTTTTTCTTTACTTATATCATTCTTCTGTCTGGGATTTATTTTCTTTTTCTCTGCTTTCCATCGTCTTTGTTCCATTTTAGGATGATTCTGAGGAGACTTTCATTCTAACAATAGACAGTGTTTTCACATCTAGTGCCTCTGTAACCTCCCAAGATTTTACTTATATTACTGCAAGGATGTGCATTTTCTACCACTGCAGTGATACTGCATTTTATTAGCTGCATTTTGTGTCATTCATTACAACCCAAAGCAGTATAAAAAGCTCTACTGTCTATTAATGTTTGCCTGGAAGAATATGAAAAGTTTTTATTGTTTTATGCTAAATATTCAAGGAAATAAACGGTTAAGTAGTCAAGAAAATAAATGGTTTTGTTCTTTAGTTACATTCTGTAATCAGATAAATAAGTTTTGGTACGTGATAGTTCAGTAGTCTATCACAAGAGATTTAACAAAGTTTTTTTAAAAAGACACTGAATTATTTAATCTTGAGATACACTTTGATGGGTAGAATAAAAGTGTTTAGAAGAAACAGAAATCCATATGAGGAGAAGGAAGTTGATCATATATTGAAGATCAAAATAGTAAATGTAAACTTTTGAGACATAATATGCTTTTCAGGGGCCAATTTTTACCCTATTTGTGTTTTCTTTTTTTAATATTTATTTTTTACTTGTAGTTGGACACAATACCTTTATTTTGTTTATTTATTCTTATGTGGTGCTGAGGTTCGAACCCAGGGCCCCACACTTGCTAGGTGAGCACTCTACCTCTGAGTCACAACCCCAGCCTCTTGCATTTTATTTTCATGTTGAATTTTGTTTATGCTACCTCATCTCAGGTTAATGTAACATCTCCCCTAATACAGCATGGTGGGCAAAGCTGCACACAAGGTATGAGTAGTAAATAGCTACCTTTTGAAGTAGGATTGTTTTCAAATTTTTACTTTATAGATATGCAAAGTGAGCTTCAAAGAGGTCGAAGAACAAGCCCAATGTTTTATATTTAGTGCAAATAAAACCTCTGATTCAAATCCAAATTTGTAATAAAAAAAATCAAAATGTGCAATTTACTGCCACCACCCTTAAATGCCCAATTTTTGAAAGTGTTATATTATTGCATTTATAGTCTATAATTAAAATTCATCTTGAAGTAAAACTTTCAAAGTCACGTGAACCTACATTATATTCATTTACTCTTAGCTGCTCCATTCTAAATATCCATTTTGTTTACTTAGAATTAAAGTAAGTAGGTTTTCTTACATATTCTTTCAGAGCTTTGTTAATTAAATCCTAGTTTTGAAGCTACTTATTAGAATATTTTATATTATTAGCTCAAAACATTGATGAAGAACTGAGAACACATTAAGATGTACAATTTTAAAAGTATGTTTAATTCTGGATAAAGAAGAAAATTTGAAGGTTCTAAGTTACTAAGATTTACAGTAAGGTTGATATTTTATATTAATCTGAAATAATACCTCTGCTTTATGCCAACCTTCCTTAATTGAAAAGTTAAAATTTAAAGATTGTAACCATAAAAGCAAAAACTAAACCAAACCAAACCAAAACAAAACAACAACAACAAAAAACACAACAATGCATCTATGTCTATATAAATATGCATGAAAGTATGTTTTATATAATTGGCTTATGTATTCCCAGGTTTGAATAATTCTTTCTGCCAGAACTTATAAGTAGGTGCATAAGAACCAATAATTTATTTGATGCAGAACTCATTCAACATTAATAAAGCTGAAATTGCAGTGAAAATATGCCCAGTGTGTAATTCCAAGTACTTGGGAGGTAGAGTCAGAAAGATCTCCACATTGAAGCCAGCATGGTCACATTAACCCTACCTCAAAGAGAAAAAATAAAAAAGACTAAGAACATATCTCAATAGTAGTACATTGGGCTTCGGTTATAGGTCAGTGGTAGAGTGCTTCCCTAATATATTCGAGGCCCTGGGTTTGATCTTAATCACAATAAATAAATAAATAAATAAATAAATAAATAAATAAATAAATAAAATAATTTAAGGTATTGTGTCCATGTACATCAAAAAATATTTTAAAAAATAGTGGAACACTTATGCTGAATTCAAATCTCAACTGAAAAAAAAAGAAAGAAAACCTTGTTGCAACTATCAAGATCTTTGTAAAATTTAGCAGATATAAAGAATTATGATATTATAAAAAAAACAAGCTACTTAAAAATGTGTATATATAATTACAGCTCAGAGAAAAATATATTCAAGTGAACTTAGACAGTTTGAAAGATACAGAACCTAATTTATAATTATACAAATTCAAATCAAGATTTTTATTACTTTGTAAGAAGATCAAAAAATTGATATGCTACATGTTACCTTGTAGAAGTAGATATTCTCCTTTCGTTTTAAAAGAAAATAAATTCTTTGAACACACAAGATGCTATTTATATTTTATCATATTTATAACAAGTATAATTTTGTACTAATATATTCCTTTATAAGTATGTATTTTAGATATTTTTAGAGTTGAACAAAATATTATGTATTAAAGAACACTGAATATGTCATTGTTTATAGTGAGAAAATATTGAACTTTTGTTTACATAAATGTAATATTAAAAAATAATAAATTGTAGAACTTAATTATGCTGAAAACTATTCAGCTACTGACAATGAGAGCTTTTTCTCCCTTCATATTTATATAGAAAGAATATTAAACATATATGATTATTTTACAAAAAAAACTATAGACAAACTAAACTTATCAGAGTTTATTTGATTAGAGTGTTCACTTAGAACAAGAAGAATTTCAGAGGGCTCTGCCTTACAGTGAAGTTTTATAAACCAGACACAGTAGCAAAATAGAAAACCTACATCACTGGCTCAGGGTAGGCATGTGTCTTATCTTGGGCATGATTTTATGAGGCCTTATTGGGTATAGTGTGCTGAGTTGTCTGCCTGGATTGAAATCTAAGATAGCAGAGATGACTGTAAGGGTAATAAACTCTTCCCTATCATATTTTTCTGTGTCTTCATGTGGTGATAATTTACTCACCTGGTTTCTTCCTAAACTGTACCAAAAGAAGGATGGATAATCCTTGTCAACAAAGACCACCACTCTGCTAGCCCCATTCACAGGTCCCTTGCCTTTTGATCCCTTGGTGCTCTGAGTAGACAGGAACGTAATTCATGGAAAGTGATCGCGCATAATATCTTGAAAGGCTCAAGAGGAATAGAGTTGAATATACTTTGATTAACATTTGCTCTATAAATTCCTCAATGGTGAATTCAGCATGGCTAGTGAGTAAACTAGTTTTCCTGTAATTTTCTTGATTACAGTGAGCAAATTCATCATTTATGGTCATCATCAAGAAAGTACAGCTCACTACAGACCCAGAAACAAAGGAACTGATCATGGATTGAAATTCCTGAAACTGTGAGTCAAAATAAGTTTTTCTTCCTTTCGGTTGTCTTTCTGAAGTATTATGTCACAGTAATGAAGAGCTGACTAACAAACAATGATAGAGTAAATACCAGTACTCACTCTCAGGTGTCATGATTTATTATGCAAGAGTTATGAGTAAACAATATGGAGATGTAAGAAGTTCTTTATTGTTTTAATAGAAAAATATTCCAAAAAGCAATGTATTGTATGAAATGGCATTGCTACAATTTTCCTCAGTTACAAATTATTCAAGAATAGCCATTTCCAAGAGAAAACACTAAAATTCCTGGATCTAAAGAGGAAGAGATGTAGCTATGGTTTGGTTGGAACATTTCCCCAAAAGTCATGTGTTGAAAGATTGGTCCTCAGTACAGCACTGTTCAAGATGGGTGTGTGCAGTGATTGGATCATGACAGTTCCGGACTCTCTGTGGATTAATCTTTTGATCACTTCATAGCTGAATGGACTATTGAGAGATGGTGGAAATTGTAGAAAGTGAAATCTAGTTCAAAGGGGTGTGTCGTTGAGGACTATATTTTTTTCCCTTTCCCTTTTTCTCTCCCTCTTTTCCTCTTACCCTGTGCTTCCTGGTTGCAATATGATTTGCTCCACCATATCCTTCTGCCATGATATTTTGGCTCACTACAGACCCAGAAACAAAGGAACTGATCATGGATTGAAATTCCTGAAACTGTGAGTCAAAATAAGTTTTTCTTCCTTTCGGTTGTCTTTCTGAAGTATTATGTCACATTAATGAAGAGCTGACTAACATAGATGATATTGAGAAAGGATCTTAATATGCACTGATTGGACAATAATCAAATACATAAGTGTTGTGATTTTACTTTGAATTCTAAATCCTTATAAAGAAATAACTATCACATCTTATGGGACTAAGAATTTTGAAATATTTTAAAATACATTTAATGAAAATAATTTTCCCTGAGACTCCACATTTCATAGAGATGGCCCTAGACAAGGAAATAGAACAGATTGATAGAGTTAACAAACATTTTGTATATTTTGTTTGTTCTATTATGCATATATTTTTGGATATTCAAAAACAACTATGTATTTATATGAATAAATGAATAGAAAAATAATTTGGCTATGAAATAATATTTAATGCTTTAAAATCTATTGATAATTTTCAGGACTAAAAAATATTAAATTTAACCTAAGAAAAAAAGTAATATGTCAAAAAACAATGAAATTGAAACACAAGAAACTACTGAAAAAATTGACAAAACAAAATTTTGTTTCTTTGAAAAAAAAATGAAATATATAACTCCTCACCATGCTAACATGGAGAAAAAGAGAAAAATCAAATTACTAAAATACAAGATGCAGAAGGAAATATCACAAAGGATACATCTGAAATGCAGAAAATAATTAGAAACTATTGAATATTTATACTCTAATAAAATAGAAAATATCAAAGACATCGAGAAATTTCTAGAGACATCTGACCTACCCAAAACTGAATTATGTCATACATGATTTAAACAGATCAGTTTCAAGTAATGAAATAGAAAGTGCCATCAAAAGCCTACCAACCAAGAAAAGGCCAGGACCAGATGGATTCTCAGTCACGTTATATAAGACTTTCAGAGAAGAATTAGCACCAATATTCCTCAAAGTATTCCATGAAACAGGAAAGGAGAGAACCCTTCTGAACTCATTCTATGAGGCTAATATCATCCTGGTACCAAAACCAGACAAAGACACATCAAGGAAAGAGAACTTCAGACCAATATCCTTGATGAACATAGATGCAAAAATTCTCAATAAAATTATGGCAAATTGCAAACAAAAACATATTGAAAAGATAGTGCACCATGATCAAGTGGGATGCAGGGTTGGTTCAATATATGGAAATCAATAAACGTAACTCATCATATTAATATACTGAAAAACAAGAATCATCTGATCATCTCAATAGATGCTGAAAAAGCATTTGACAAAATACAGCATACCTTCATGTTCAAAACATAAGAAAAACTAGAGATTACAGGAATATACTTCAACATTGTGAAAGCTATATATGCTAAAACCAAGGCCAGCACCATTCTAAATGGAGAAAAATTGAAAACATTCCTGCTAAAAACTGGATCCTTAATCCACATCAGATAGTCTAATTACATCAATTTCATTCTCCTCAGTGCAGTTACTACATACTCTAACATTCATGTGAAAATATCACTACTTCTAAAAACTCTTCAGTACCCACTTCAAGAATTTTGGGGACACATTTGCATGTGTAGTGTTAGGAATCTAACCCAGGGTCTTATATATGCTAAGCAAGCCTCTACCTCTGTGCTATACACCCAGCCTCAAGTTTGGAAATTTTTAAAATCTGATCTTAACTAATCCATATAGCAATTTTCCTTCCTGTGTGTACCCGTGGGTTGTAGTTATGCTCACTCCTTATTTTTATGATGTAAAATATTTGGGGACCATACTCTCTTTCTGCAAGGCATTGCACCTACTTCCTCCTGTTATTTTACATTCTTTCTTCCTCACATTTTAGTTAGCACAAGAGAGTCACTCAGTTCTTGCTTCTTCTAGCCCATTACTCTGTTGTGGCCCTTGAGAACTATAGGACCTAATTTTTACTCTCTTCCAACATTCATTTATAAGAATCACATACTAAAATTGAAATTCAGTGATGCTAGGCACCTTCTTGTTCTTTGTTGTTATTATCCATTTGTCCTGATTTTTTATTTTGACATATTTATCAGATCATGCTCAGAACTTTGAATTCAGTCAGACTTCAACATAACAGATATTTATCAAAAAAACCTGAGCAATTAAAATCTCCTTAACCATAAAGGATGTTTTAGGAAGGAGGGAGATGTAACACTTATCTTCAGTTCCCACTGTTTAAATCAGTTCATAGCTTTTTCTCTTCAAATTCCTAAAAATACTTTTCTCTTAAATGCACAGGAAATGATGATTTAAATAACAACATTGTCCTAACTACTGGCAAGCACAATAAGGAAAAAACAGGGTTAGTGTAGAATAAACAAACTATTTCCATTTTGTCTAGTTTAGATAGTACTGATGTTATATAAGAAGAAACTTGTTACTACATTCAAGAGCCCTTCAACTGTTACAGCACTTTCAAAAAAATATGATTTCAAGAGACAATTTTAATAAGCATTCTTTTTTTCCAAATGTTCTGTTTAAGAAAAATATTTTTGCACATTAGTTATTTTTGCTTTATTTTAATAGGTCCATGGATGAACATTTATACAATCCATACACATATATAATGAGATTTTAATTTTATTCATAACAACACATTTTTCTGACATTTTTGTTTTATCATCTTAGGTTGGTCCTCAATGTCACTTTACAACTTTTTATGATTCCTAGGTAAAATTCTAAGTCACAGTTCCAAAAATAAATTAGTCAATGTTACATCTATCATGCCAGCCCTCATTTCCTGTGAGGTTGAGGGGAGTTTACTTCATATAAACATCAGGCTATCAAGTATGAACAATTCCACATCCTAATTGCCTTCTCTCAAATGTGTATGCATGTGTGTGTGTGTGTGTGTGTGTGTGTGTGTGTGTGTGTGTGTGTGTATCCCCTTATTTCAATCTCCTTTGGTGTCAGAGAAGAAGAGGTTCCTTGTTCTAAACAAATGCAGTGCCTCTGCATGGATCTCATTCCCTACCTCACTGTTTTTTCTGATCCCCTTTCCTGTTGGTCCTTTGCCTCCACTTTAAATAGGTTAGGTCTCCTCCTTTATAAACATCTCTTTTGACTAAGTATGCATCTACTTCTCCCCAAACTTTCATACCTTTTTATATTTGTCTTTCTCACTTTTTCATTCATGTCTTTACTGTCCTTCAATCTGCCTGTCCTTCAGTGTCCATCAACACTGGCCTTGATCTTACTGTGCTATATATTTCTGCATCATACCACATACATACATTCTGCATCATATGACATTGCTTAAGCATATTGCTTCTGGAAACATTTTCCTCTTTTGTCCATGATGATGTTCTATTATAACTCTCCCGTGTGTGTTTTTATACTACATTTTCAGTCTCCATAATGACTTTCATCTATACTTCTATCTATGAAATATTGCATTCCTCAATATTCTATTGAAGGTTTATTGTTTTTTTCTCTAAAAAAATTACATTGGGTGATCTTATCCACTCTAATTATATTGTTTTATAGATTCCCCATTTTATTTATTTTTTTATTTTCAGAACAAACCGCCCATTGCTTTATACAATAATCCCCGACACATCCATAATAAGACCTACATAATTAAACACTTATTCTTCAACCTTACCACTTCACAAGCAATTAGTGGAATGAGTCATCTAAGTCAGAAACATGAACTCTATTCTCTCTCCTCAAACTCCTTAAATTTTCAGTCCCCAAATCTTGTTAATTTACCTCTTGCATGTTCCAAAAATCAGCCTTATATAGGTCTCCCTCTGCATGTCATATTCCTCTTGAGATAAGTTTGAAAGTATCTGAAAGTATCTTTAGCCATGATTCAGTTTTATCCTTTACAATGCTACAATAATAATAAAGCTAAAATTCTATGTTTATCCAAATCAAAAATCACACCAAATTCTACATTTGAACATTCAGTTCTATATTTTACTATCTTTATAACCTCAAGAAAATTCACTTAATCATTCTATGTCTTGTTTTTTTCAAATATACATCGAGTTAATAGAGTACCTACCAGGCAGGGTTCTTATCATGTCATTTAAACATGAGAAATATTAGGAAATAAATAGTTTATTCTGTATTTAAACCTTATCAAAAGTAGTTTGACAATGCTTTCCGCCTCTTCTTATATGCTTTGCAACAGTGAGCATCTTTTCTCTTGATGATTGTCATATTCCTAAATTTATACCTGCTTTCAACATTTTGTTCTTTGCACTATTAATGTCATAACAAGCCATGATTTTTTTTTTTTAGTATGAACTTAGTATGAGCTTTTTTGCCTATAGCAGTATCCTGGGACATTTTCATTATTTTTGTTATCCCAGAGCCCCACCTGTGTGAATTCTGGTCTACATTGAGCTCCCTCAGCTGCTCATCTCACCTGTATTTAGCAGCAATATCAACATGCCTATTATCAACTAATTCTCATATTACTCAGTTTACATTTGGTTCCGATTTCATATTCAGCAAATCATTTTTTATTTATTGATGCTCTTTAAATTTATTGGTCAGTACTCTCAATTATTTACTTTTGACATGGACTTATTACTGGTAAATAGGAGACAACAAAATTACACACTTTACTGTCTGTCTATAAAAGAAATAACAAATATACAATGGCCAATTACTGAAAGATTTTTTAAAATAATCTGATTTGTCATTAATCATAATAAAATACTGTGATTTGTGGACTGAAGTCTCAGCAGTAAAATTTGAAATGGTGAATCCCCCTTTCATGAATCACCCTTTTCCTGACCTAGAAGAGCTCAATACCTTTAGAGCTGAACTTGACAGATAAAGCCCATTGTGAATACTCTCCCATTCTTAAAGTTAACTAGTGACAACTTCATCACCTCTTTTACAACTGCAAATTCCCCTCATAGTAGAACATAAGTATTCAATCGAATAATACACCAGTTTTTTTGGTAATCTTGACAGTCAACTTAATGCCAATCCTACTCATCTTGTGCTACATTGCCTCAATTTTTTAATTTGTTTGTAGTTGCAGATGGACAGAATGCCTTTATGTATTTTTATGTGGTGCTAAGAATCAAACCCAGTGTCTCACACATGCTAGACAAGCGCTCTGCTACTGAGCAACAGCCTCAGCCCCACATTGCCTCAATTTTTACTCATTTATGTAAGTATTTTCCTATATACTCTATGAGTTATTACCTTATATTTTGGAATTAATCTTTTTTGCCTTTTCTCAGCAGCATAATGTCCATTTCCATCTAATCCAAACTGAAGATAAGGTTGCAATCTTGCTCCACTGGTTTTATTTTTTGTTTGTATAGGATGCCAGACAACAAAAAGTATTGTTATGGTTTCAGTATTAGATGTCTTCCCCAAACTCTGTTGTAATGCAGGGTATTCAGAGAAAAGCAGATTATGAGAGCTATGACCTAATCAGTCCAGTTTGAATGGACTGATTGGTAACTGGGGGTATGCTCTGGAAGGATGCCTGTGATTCTTTCCACTGTCTCTGCTCTTCCTCTGTTTCCTGACCCTGGCAGGACCTGAGAAGCTTTTCTCTGCTATGCCCTTAACCTGTGATGTGCTACCTTAACTTAGGCCTAGAGCAATGGAATTGACAGTCTGTGGTCTCAGACTTCACAAACCCTGAGCCCTAAATAGACTTTTCCTCCTAATAGTTGATTTTGCTGGTTATTTTGGTCAGAGCAACACAAAAAGTGCACCTTTTATTTCATTTCCAGAAGCATTTTGGATTATAATTAGGTAAGTTACTAGCTATCATTTTAACATACAATTTTTTATTCAGATTTTTAATAGATTTTCATCTGATCATTTATTTATAAAATGATGTGCTATTTATTGGCAATTGAACACCAAAGAAAGAGGCGTGGGACATCTTTGAGTTTAAGCTGAAGTATTATACAGTATTATACAAGGTCATTTTTTTTTTTTAAAGAGAGAGATGAGAGAGAGAGAGAGAGAATTTTAATATTTTATTTTATTTTTTTTAGTTTTGGCGGACACAACATCTTTGTTTGTATGTGGTGCTGAGGATCGAACTGCACGCATGCCAGGCGAGCGCACTACCACTTGAGCCACATCCCCAGCCCAACAAGGTCATTTTTAATGACTCATTAAGAATTATTGTTACTAAGGAATTAAGAATCACATATCATACATATTTTTCCCTATGGTTCTAATTCTACAATTAACTGCTCTTAGTTGTAAAAGTACTGAAATAATAGAGGCACTCTACAAACCAAATAAATGGAAAGACACATTTTAATGGCCCTTGTCTCTAACAGGGCCTATCTCCTTGATGTAAGATTGGCCTTATCCTGCTGAGCTGCATGTAGAGATCTCTCTTCAGGTTCACTGGTGGTTCAGTGACCTGCTGTGATTTCTCCCAAGTCAATAGTTGTCAGACAGTCTGTTGACTATCATTTGAGATAATAAATCTTGATCTTCACTATAGTAGAAGTCAATATCCACTTAAGTTAAGAAAATCACAGTGTTTACTTTTATTGTAAAACAGGAATTGCCTGGACCTGGCTCGATCTAATCAACTAATCCATTTCCTGTGGTGAAAGTCATTCTGACATGTCTTGATTGGGTGAAAAGAATACTATAGATGGTCACTAAATGTTGAGATGCTGTGATTTACCTCTCAAAACACATTTTCTAATTTAGATGAAGAGATTCCTACAATGAAAATTATATACAATTTTCCTGGCTTTAAGTTTTTACTTATTTACTAGTATTTTAGATTACCTTTAAAAATAAAATTGTACTTATACATAACTTTGAATCATTGCTTCACCATGTGTTATTTAGCCAAATGCATATTTAAAAGGAAAATTTGTGAGCAACCATCCTTCATCTACAAATTATTAGTAAAAATGACATTGTTACTCTAAAAATCATATAGTATTTTAAACTATTTCTTTTGCATAGAAGTATAAGAGGAGCATACTATAAATTTTTTTAAGTAGCTAGTATTGCTCATTCATTTAATGTACACAGATGGAATTGAAACAGGTAATATCCATTTCCTGACATTCCTGATAGATTAATAATCAGGATCTCACATCAAAATATTTGGTGATAACTCATCATCTCAATAATTTTTAATTTCTTACTAGCCAAATACTGAATGATATTTTTTCTTTTACTTAAATTATCTACTTTTATATATCTCCATGTGTTCTAATGATTATAAAGCATTACAAATTTTACTCAGTTTCCGAATTCTTATACTCCACACCTTTCTCTTCATATTGAAAGCCAGAACAATGTTTCCAAATCTAAAATTTTCATAGACTAATCGTGGTTGTTAAAATATATCCACTGCATAATATATATATTATATATATATCAAGCAATCATAGTAAAATGTTCATTAGTTACACTCATTAATAACAAAAAAATTTACAAAACTACAAATCATCTCAAGAGATCAGGCCAGACCAATACACTTTTTGTCTCTGGGACAGGCATGGGCCACTCTGTGAGGCCAGTTGCATCTGCTAAACCATGTAAGGATCCTTATCACATGGGAAGAACATTTTTCTGGTATTTAGGTGCTTTTATATTCATCTGAAAACAAAATCTGAACTCAAGATGTGGCCAGCATTTCTATGTTGTCATCTAGAGCAGATGATCCTATTTCTTTATCTAGCCACATTCCCTACGAAATACAGATGCCCTTCTACAAATTCACTCCATGGTTTGCTGTGGAAAAGAATGATTTTCTTTTGTACCACCTTCCAGATTCAACTTAGAAAGCAACTCTTAGGATACAGTTATCTTGCTGATTTCTCAAAGTCAGGAGGGGGGAGTAGGGGGGTGCTGCTGATAGGGGTATCCTGCTACAATTGGCCTAATTATCAAGACATTATTTTTCAATCTAAAGACTAATGTTTAATTTGAAACAGATACTTAGATCATGCTAATAATTAATTCTGGCCTTTTGCTCCAAACAAGAAGACTAAATACATTTCAAGTGTGGATGACTTTTTTTAAAAAAAATCCTATCATGATAGGCATATACAACGACTACAATAGTAAGCTCCAAATATTTGATGTAATTCAAACAGAAAGAGATGTTAAAAAGTTTCATAAACATTTTGAAAATTGTATGAGCTCTAGATTGTATTTTTTAGGATGTCTATTTCTTTTAGGTAGTCATCTGTAGGAATAAAGTTCAAGTCTCCAGGTGAGCCTGGTCAATTTCATGTAATTACTGTTTTCTTTATAATTACTAAAAAAATTTATACCAAAAAAATAAACAAAACAATTATAAACGTCAAAATTCTAGACATTTTAGGAATTCATAGAGCACAGATGATAGAAATATTTCTAGGAAATATGATAAATATTTCTGAAACAAGTCAAAACCATGAAAATAAGGTTGCAATACAGAATTTGAGAGCTTTCTTGCAGATTCTACAAAGCAAACTTATCTACTTTTACATGGGACCTGAAAATGAACATTTCACTCTTCTATTGCCTCTGGGATAAGGATATCTATCTAGCCAGACAAAACAACTCTGGAAATCAATGGGATTACAAGTTGTAGCAAAATCACCCACAGAAAATGAGGTAACAAGCATAAAGGGCTTCACAGACTTGCAAGATGATGTGACAGCACAGATAAGCTTCAACTCAAGTTATGCATTAACTGTGAGATTATTAGGTTTCCTCACAAAATATTACAGTCACAACATTTAGCGAGATTTCACTTTGTCAGAGAAAAGTGGTGAGTATAAATGAAGTCCGTCTTTGTGTCTGCCACCCTAGAGTTTTCAATCAATTTGGAAATTTACCATCTGTGAAGACCAAGTCTATTTATATAGAATGAACATTATTGGATTTTATATCCAGCATTAGAAACAAACAGATTAGATGTTAAGTATTAAGTCCTGTTGTATGTTAAAACTTTCTTGAAAAAGTGGAAGAAAAATATTAGAGAAAGGTCATTTCAGGAGGGGGAAATTACTTCAAGCTTAATGAACACATTAAATGGTTCTCTTGGGTATTCTAGATATTTTCAAAAATATTTGACAATAAAAAAAAAGAAAGAAAGAAAGAAAAAATAAAGAGTGGATCACCTGTAGTATAGAAAGAAGTTATTGAAATTCAGAGAAGCATAGGTGTTTTAGACCAGTCAAGTTATAAAATGGATATGTTTGACCTGTGGGATTTTCTTAATAAACTCAAGGAAAGATCAGTAATATTCATCAAATTTACTATAAAACGTTTGTACATAGTTTGGATAGTAGGTTGCTGAATGGAAATGCAAGAAAGGGCTTATTAGTTAGAATCACAAGTTTGTGAGGAGACAGTGAATATAAGTGAAGTAGTTTACAATTGTTAAAAACGTTATTGCATTATTTTATATAATTTTAGGAAGTTCATTTTAAAGAAGATCGTAACTGCATTTTGTGCTATGTTTTATGTATAGTTTTAATTTCACATTATAATTTTCATTTTATTTCTAGTCCTTTTGCATATTTTACATAAAAATAATCATGTAGTGGATCTCTCTGTGCAGTCTTGCCAGCTTATGAGTGTCTGTATGTAGATGTATGAATAAAGCAATATTAATGACCATGTTATTAAAAGGTATTCAAGTAAACAGTCATATATATTTAATATATTCTTACGAGTTCCGGTGGGGAGCATGGTGAGAACCCAAGCTTGGCCTGCATCCCGGGCGCTCTGGGTCTCCCTGGCATCAGACTGGCGGGGAAGCTGAGGGTCCAGGGCCCTGTAGAAGCCTGGCGTCTCCACTGAGGCTGTACACTGTCCCCAGGCTGTGAAGGACCCCGGAGTGGGGGGGGGTGACCTAAAGGAGCCCAGAACCCTTGAGGGGCTGCCAGGTCTCGGGCCCAATCCTGTTCAGTGCAGGAAAAGTCCCTGCTGAGGGCCTGGCGTCTTCTGATGGCGGTGGCCAGTGGGGAGGTGAATGGAGACAGAAGCGGAGGATGCAGGGGTGTGGAGGGCCCCAGAGAGCAAGTGAGCGCTTAAGCTCTCGGTATGAGACCGCACCTCTTCCCACAAGGGTCAATGAAGTCCTCAACCGTCCTGGAAGGTGAGCGAACACCTGAGGAGGCCTCCAGGAACAGTTAACGGCCCCTTGGGGGAGGTTGCTGTTGGATCCATCAGGGAGAGAAACTGCATTGGCCAAGTGGCAGGGTCCACCACCCTTTGGGGAGATTTACTACTGCATTTTGTAGAAGGAGTGTACGTGTAGTAGGAAAAACTGCTGTCAACTTCCCTCCAGCGTTTTAAAACTAAACTTTGCTATATCTGGCCATTCTAGGCATAAAGAGTAAAGTGATATTGTATTAAATTTTAGAATTTATTGTTTTTGCACAGGAAAGTCATTAATTGGTATTGTTTGTTAAATTCACCCCATTTACCAAACTCCCTTCTTAATCACAGAAGTTTTGTAAAGGGTTCTCTTGGGTATTCTAGATATTTTTAAAAATATTTGTCCTGTCACAAATATATGTTATCAAAAGTATAATTAGGGTTCATTAAGTTTCAAATGAGGAAGAGAAAAGGAGGGAGTGAGAATGTGGAGAGAAAATTTATTAGGTAAAGTAGGGCTCTGACTTAGAAATGGCTGTGGAAATAGGAACACAGAGATGAAAGAAGCATTAAGAAAAAAAATGGGCATGAATTCATAAATATCTTGACAAGTAAGGACCATTGGCACCAGCACCCACACAGAACTTTCAGCCTCCCATCTAAGCAGAAATCCTGGATGCTGCTCCCATGCAGGATATCCAGCAGCTATCCATGTGCAGGAACTCCGGCCACCACACCAATGTGGATCTCCATCTACAAACATAGGTCTTCCCTGATGGCCTCCATCTTGGGACTCTGCCACAACAGAGATAGTCCCCTATCTGTGGGAGCCTGGCTACTCCTGGGGACTTCACATAGACTCTGAAGACAGCCAAAACCGCAAACTTCATGCCACAGAGCTCTCTCTGAACACATCATCCACATCCAGCACTGTAGAAGCAAGCAGGATTTTTCATCTTCAGATCAAATAAATTAGATTTCAAGCTAATCAAAAGGGATAAATAAAGTCATTTCATATTGCTCAAGAAAACCATACACTTTCTTCTCAAATACACTTTCTTCTCAGCTGCACCTAAACCCTTCTCTAAAATAAACCATATATTATACCACAAAGAAACTCTTAGCAAATACAAAAGGTAGAGATACTATCCTGCATTTTATCAGATCATAATGAAATGAAATTAAAATCAATGACAAAATAAAAAATAAAAAATATTCCAACACCCAGAGACTAAAGAATATGCTACTGAATGAACAATGCGGGGGGAAAAAGACATCAAGGAGGAGATTAAAAAATTCTTAGAAATAATGAGAACACCAATACAACATATCAAAATTTTTGAAACACTATGAAGGCCATACTAAGAGGAAAGTTCATTGCATGGAGTTCATTCCTTAAAACAAGAAAAAAGTCAACAAATAAATGACCTGGCATTACATCTCAAAGCCCTATAAAAAGAAAAACAAATCAATACTAAATGCAGAAGACAGGAAATAATTAAATTCAGAGCTGAAATTAATAAAATTGAAACAATAGAAACAATTAAAAAAATTAACAAAACAAAAAGTTTGTTCTTTGAAAAAAAATTAAACTGACAAACGCTTAGCCATGCTAACAAAGAGAAGGAGAGAGAAAACTCAAATCACTAAAATACATGATGAAAGAAGAAATATCACAGTAGACACTACAGAAATACTGAAGATGATTACAAATTATTTTGAAAACTTGTACTCCAATAACATAGAGAATATTGAAGGCATGGACAATTTCTAGAGGCATATTAGTTGCCCATATTGAATCAGGAGGATATGCACAATTTCAACAGATCAATTTCATGTATAAAATAGAAGATGCCATCAGAAGCCTACCAACCAAGAAGAGCCCAGGACCACACAGCCAAGTTCTTCTACAAGACCTTTAAAGAAGAATTAATATAAATACTCTTCAATTTATTTCAGGAAATAGAAATAGAGGGAGCACTTCCAAACTCATTATATGAGGCAAATATCACCCTGATTTCTAAATCAGGCAAAGACATATAAAAGAAAAAAAACTTCAGACCAGTATCTCTAATGAACATAGATGCAAAAAATCTCAATAAGATTCTAGCAAATTGAATACAAAAATATATCAAAAAGACAGTGCACCAAAATTAAGTGGGATTCATCCCAAGGATGCAAAGTTGGATCAACATATGGAAACCAATAAGTGTAATTCATTACATGAATAGAATTAAAGATATGAACATCTCAATAGGTGCAGAAAAAGCATTCAACAAAATACAGCACCTCTTCATATTCAAAACATTAGAAAAACTAGGGATAACAGTAGCATATTTCAACATTGCTTAAGCTATCTATGCTAAGCCCCAGGCCAAAATTATTCTAAATGGAGAAAAGTTGAAAGCATCCCCTCTAAAAATGGGAGTAAGACAGAGATGCCCTCTTTCACCACTTCTATTTACCATAGTTTTTGAAACACTGGCCAGAGCAATTATAAAAATGAAAGAAATTAAAGAGATACACATAGGAAAAGAAGAACTCAAATTATCATTCTTTGCTGGTGATATGATTCTGTACTTAGAAGACCCAAAAAACTCCAGCAGAAAACTTTTAGAATTAGTAATTGAATTCAACAAAGTAGCAGGATATAAAAAAAGACACACCCATAAATCAAAGACATTTCTGTATATCAGTGACAACTCCTCTGAGTGGAAATTGAGAAAAAACTACCCCCTTTATAATAACCTCAAATAAAATAAAATACTTGGGAATCAACATAACAAAAGAGGTGAAAGAACTTCACAAATAAAACTACAGAATGCTAAAGAAAGAAACTAAAGAAGATCTTAGAAGATGGAAAGATCTACCTTGTTCTTGGATAGGCAGAATTAATGTAGTCAAAATGATCATACTACCAAAAGCATTATACAGATTTAATGCAATTCCAATGAAAATCCCAATGACATTCCTCATAGAAATAGAAAAAGAAGTCATGAAATTGATCTGGAAAAATAAAAATAAAAATAAAAGACCCAGAGTAGCTAAAGCAATCCTTAGCTAGAAGAGTGAATCAGGTGGCATCACTATATAGACCTTAAACTATACTACAGAGCAATAGTAACAAAAACAGTATGGTATTGGCACCAAAATAGACTGGTAGACCAATGGTACAGAATAGAGGACATAGAGACTAACCCACAAAACTACAATTATCTTATATTAGACAAAGGTGCCAAGAACATGCATTGGAGAAAAGAGAGCCTCTTCAACAAATGGTGTTGGGAAAACTGGAAATTTATATGCAACAAAATGAAATTAAACCCCTATCTCTCACATGCACAAAACTCAACTAGGAGTGGATCAAGGACCTAGGAATTAAGCCAGAGACACTGCAACTAATAGAAGAAAAAGTAGGATCAAATATCCTTAATGTTGGATTAGGCCCTACTTCCTTAATAAGACTCCTATGGTGCAAGAATTAACATTAAGAATCAATAAATGAGATGGATTCAAATTGTAATGCTTCCTCTCAGCAAAAGAAACTATTAATGAGGTGAATAGAGAGCCCATATCTTGAAAGCAAATTTTTACCACTTGAACTAATCTCTAGGGTATATAAAGAACTCAAAAAGTTCTAAACACCAAAAACCAAATAGCCCAATCAACAAATGTGCCAAGGAACTGAAGAGACACTTCTCAGAATAGGATATATGCCGCAGTCTGGCTGGGCACAGAATAATCCGGGTCACGAGCCACTTGTAGGTTCAAACAGGAACTACTTTATTGCCCGAACCCAACGGGAACTCTCCAGAACTCCACGGAAACTCCGTGAGAACCAAGGGGAACTCAACGGGAACTCCGTGAGAACTCAAAAGTAGTGGGCACCCGAGGTGGCAGGAGCTGCCTTATTGCTGGACAGCAGAGGTTTATATATACAACTGAATACCCAGCTTGCTTCAATTTAGCATCATCCAGTTACAGCAATCAGTCATTATCTTAATAATTATACACAGCTTAACTTAATTATCATCATCTTAATGGCTCGCTGGCGTTACTTCTCAACCACTCCTTCTGGCAAAATGCCAGGCACCATCCTGACCTGGCTGTGGCTCTCAACAGATATACAATCAATCAACAAACATATAAAAAAAGTGTTCAACATTTCTAGTAATTAGAGGAATGCAAATAAAAGCTATTCTAAGATTTCATCTCATTGCAGTCAGAATGGCAGCTATTAAGAATACAAACAACAATAAGTGTTGGCAAGGATATGGGGGAAAAGGAACACTCATACAATGCTGTTGTTTCTTTTCTTTTGCACAGCATATTATGGGGACACAGCCACATCAATGTTGATAGCAGCACAATTCACAATAGCTAAATTGTGGAACTAATCTAACCTAAATGTCCTTCAGTAGATGAGTGGATAAAGAAAATGTGGTGTATATATACAGTGGAATATTACTCAGCAATAAAAGAGAATAAAATCATGGCATTTTCAGGTAAATGATGGTGTTGGAGAATATCATGCTAAGTGAAGTTAGCTAATCCCCCTAAAAAAATGAAAAATGTTTTCTCTGATTTAAGGTGGCTGATTCATAGTGGTATTAGGAGGTGGAGCATGGGAAGATTAGACAAACTCTAGATAGGGCAAAGGGGTGGGAAAGCAAGGAAGAACATATAGGTGTAGAAATGAGGGTAGAATTAGATGGACCTTATTATCCTAAGTATATGTATTAAGACATGAATGGTATGAATATACTTTGTATACAACCAGAGATGTAAAAAAATTGTACTCTATATGAGTCATATGAATTATAATACATTCTGCTGTCATATATAACAAATTAGAATTTTAAAAAATAAAGAAAATGCTTGGCACTTCAAAAAATAAATTTTAACAAGAATATTATTATTATGAAATGCTATATTTTTCAAGGCTATAAGTAAATTTTCCTCAATAGATACAATTCTTGTAATATTTATGATACAATTAGAAAAGCTTTGGAATATTAATTATGGAAATGTTTAACTATGAGTTAAAATTTTGCTGTTGCCAATGGAAGATTAGGTTCCCCAATGCGAAAATTTGATTTGTCTCTAAATACTTTGGGACACAGCTTTATTATTATTTACAGAGACAAAAATAGACTATATATTATGATAATGATTTCTCTTTCTAAATCATTGCCATATAAGTTGTACAATCCTCCTGTATAATCTAATTATTTTTGATACTTAATGCAATGTAAATTTCATGGAAATTTTGTATTGTTTAGAGAATAGTGGCAAAAAAATCTGCATAGGTTAAATACAATGTATTTTATTAATATTTTCTATTGGATTGGATATCCATGGACAAAAATTTGCAAATAGGTCTGAATATACATGATAACATTAGAAATATCTTTATCTTTTGCCCTTTTCTAAAGTCCTTTATTTTAAAATTTCAATGAAAGATCAACTTGTTTTCGATACAGATTTATCACTTTAAATATGAATGCATAATTGAAATGTTGAAATCAAATAATATTTTCTGGAATTATATTTTTTTAAAAAGTAAATGTTTCAAAGTAAAAATAAATATACAATTTTCATATATGTCAAATATTATAATGTTGTACCTGATTTTTTTTTCTTTTTCCTTTTTTGCCTTTGTTTTCTTTTCTTTTGCACAGTACTGAAGATTGAAAAAAAGGGCCTCATACTTACTAAGCAAGTGCTCTAACACTGAATTATACATTTTACATTTAATTTGAGACAGTATCTCACTAAATTGCCCATGATGATCTTGCACTTGTGATCCTCTTTCTTCAGATAACTGAGTAGCTGGGATAACAGACATGTACCACCTTGCCCAGCTATAAATGTTTTTCTTTTCACTGGTCGTTTTTGATTAATAAAAATTAAAAGATATAGTTTATTAAATATGTTAATTAGCCTGATGTAGCTATTCTACAATATTTACAAACTTCAAATAAACATTTTTCACATGACACACCTAATTCTTATTTGTTACTTAAATACATTTAGACATAAATTCAATGATGAGCAATACAAATTGCATCCATTCTGTGCAAATATTGTTTAATTGTGCTCATATTATAGAGGGTGGTTTATTCACACAGAGAGTGAAATAGATTGTATTTCTTAAGAATCAAAATACTGGATGCTACTTAAAAATCAATTGATTCCCTAAAGTATCTAATAAGTGAATATAGCTATAAACACCATCATTAAGTGTAAATTACTTACAGTTCAAAGTTGAATTATTTTTAATTAATATAGAAACATATCAGTTCCAAATATCATTTCATAATTAAAAAGGCACCAAGCATTAACTGAGTTTAATGCTCTGATGTTTAAGGAAGGGGAGAGTTCAAAGAATCTTCAAATTATATCTTCAAAGTCCTTTTCCTCTATAAGCCAGAAGCTTGATGATTCACTTTTCACTGCATCCTTCCACTTTCAACGCTCCCAAAGGAAAAGGATCTCTTTTTATGTGTTGTTGGGATTTGTTTTCTATGGGGAGGGTACAGTAAATCAAAAAGTTTAACAAGATAAAAAAAATAATGATTAACACCCTCATACTTTTACAATAAACTTAAACAACATAACCTAATGGTGCCCTCTAGCTCCATTGAGAAGTATAATGATTTGCTTTAACATTAAAAGACCCTAGATTGTATTACCATCTCTGTTGTTTAAAGTGCATATAATGAAATTTAATTGTTTTTGTTTATGTTTAGGTGCATGTGCAATTGTGTATAATTCTGTAAACTTTGATATAGATTTAGGAAACCATTACTGCAGTCTATACAGAACGGTCCCTTCACCCAAAATAGTTGCCTTTTGTTGTTCCTTGTTGCCATGTGGTTCCCTGACCCACCACTAATCTGATATATACATAATCTGATATATATATATGTATTTTTTTTAAATGTCATAAAAATGAGAACAAAAAGTGTGTAAGTTATGAAAATAATTGTTTTATTCAGTGTAATGTCTTTGAGATTCAAACAAATTTTTTGTGTAATTTAATAGTCATTTTTAAAAAATTAATTTCTTGTGGATGCACAGAATGGTGTTTATCATTTTTGACTGAGTAGAACTTGTATGGATGTTCCACCATTTCTTTTGCAGTTGAAGGATGTGATAGGTTTATTTACTTTTTAGAACAGTTTGAGTAGATTGACCATACATGTTTGTATTTATTTTGAGATTATTAATTTTCATCTCTCTAGGATAAATATCTAAAACTAAAATGGCTGATCTATATACCATTGCAATGCCTATATGGTAAGTTTATTTCCCTTGGCATTTTAAAATAAATGCTTAACACTTTTAGAGTCGGTGTACCATTTTGCACTCTGATTACTAATGTATGAGTTTCTATTACTTCATGTTCAGCACATAGAAATGCTCATACTATTACTCATTTAAATAACTCTGTAAAAATAGTACATTGCTCTTTTAATTTGGATTTTCCTAATGGTCACTAATTTGAATAGGTTTTCATGTGTTATTGCCATTAATATATCATTTTCAGTGAAGTATATCTTCAAGTCTTTTGCCCAATTGCAATTTAAAATTTAAATGATTTTTGCCCCCCTCCCCCCAGCTATAGTTCTGAGGTAGAGTGCTTGCCTAGTATGCACAAGACCCAGTGGTCAGTGACCACACACAAGAAAATAGTTTTCATGTGAATTCTTCCATTCAGTTGTGTCTTTTCATTCTGTAAGTATTGTCTTTTACAGAGCAAATGCTTTCAATTTTAAAGAATTTCAATTAATTAAATTTACTTTTATGGGTGTGCTTTTGGTGCCATATATAAAGACTTTCTATCTAAGTCAAGTCACAATTTTTCTATGTTTTCTTCTAAAATATTTGCACTTATGCATTTAGTTAGGATCCAGTTTTATTCCTTTTTGTATAAAGTATGAAGTTAAGTTGACATTTCTATTTTGCAAACAGAAATCCATTTGAAAAACTAATTTCTTTACACCCAGTTTCTTTTACAACTTTGTCAATTTGGGAGGGTAATACAGGGGGTTGAACTCAGGGGCACTCAACCACTAAGGCACATATCCAGCCCTATTTTGTATATTATTTAAAGGATGGGATCTCACTGAGTTGCTTAGAGCTCACTTTTGCTGAGGCTGGCCTTGAATTTGCTATCTTCCTGCCTCAGCCTGGAAAGGCACTGGGATAATAGGCATGTGCCATGGCGTTGGGACATCATTGTCAAAATTTGAGTCACCATTGTATGGATATATTTCTGAGCTATCTATTCTGTTTCATTGATTTGTGTATCAATTTCTTCACAAATAAGTAATGTAAAATCTAATACTGATTTTAAGAAATTTCTTTCAAAATTGTTTTACCCTCTTCTAATACTTTGTCTTCATTATAACTTTTACAAACAACTTTGCCTGTACATAAGAAAATTCATGCTGGAATTTTAATTTTGTGTTTAATCTATAGAGTGTTTTAAACAGAGTTGACCTTTTTATCATCTGAGTCTTCCAAATTATGAACCTGTAAATTTGTAGTCTTTAAATGAACTCTTTTATTCTGCTGAACATGTATAAATAATATAAATGTATAGAGTATGAAAAACACTGTATATAAAATAATCAATTATATTAAAAATTTTATAGTAAGTTTGACTCAAAAACATTATGTTCATAACAGTGTAACACACATTCTGTCAATAAGTGGATATACTTATTAGTTGCTAAGTTTGTGGTTTTTTCAAAAAAGGTTTGATCAAGGCAATAAAAGTAAAAATTAGTTTCTAAATCAAACAAAAAGAAGAAAAGAAAAAGAGAGATGAGTCATCCTGAGTACAGTTAAGTACAAACTTCATGTCTTGAGAAACTTTTAGTGTACTGAGATTCAAAAGATGTTCAGTCCAGGTCACTCCTTATAAAGAAACAGAATAGGGCTGGGGGTATGGTTCAGTGATTTAATGCCTGCTTAGCATATGTGAGGCTCTGAGTTCCATTATCAGCACTGCATATAAATAAATAAATAATCTAAAAGTCCATCCACAACTAAAGAAATACTTAAAAACAAAAGAACCAGAATTGACTAATACCAATAAGAATTTACTGTAAGAGGTAAAACAAACAAATTACTCACTGTATCTAATCTTTAAACTTTACATACACTTTCTCTTTATACAGATTTTATGGAAACAGAAACCACATATTTAAGACATATTCTAAACCTCACTATGAGTGGATATTGTGAAAAAACCATCAACTTAAAGATGTTCAGTGGTAACAAGAGCACAGTTTTAAAAAATAATTTTCTGTTCAAAGAACGGTCACAGTGTTGAAACTATATAGTCCTTATGAAGATAAATGAGACATCTAATTTTTTAGACTGCTACGGGGCACAAAAATTTTAAATTTACCTTATAGGAACAAATAGAACTTTTCAATTTTGTTAAAAGTGACTTTTTTAAAAATTAGTTTTAGTCTGAAGTTTGTTCATTTTCCTACAATTTTTGATTGTTTGTTTGAAGTCACCTCTTAATTTTGAGGACATAGAAACTCCAAGACAAAAATTTAAAAAAAAAACTAAAAAGCAGGAACCATTCCAGAGGCTAATTTATATTGCCAAACACTTTTCACATTTTGTGGAATACTGGCTGAAATCCATATGTTGTTGAATTATAGCAATTTAGCAATACAGACTGCATTCTGAAGAAGCAAAATGAGTTTTGTAGAAAAAGTTTTGAATACCCAAATTTACTCTGCCAGCTTCCACTGTATTAAATTGCCACTCACTGTGCTAGAAATCTTGCTGTTGCCCCTGAAGGATTCACCCTTTTCCAACTTTTTCTGGGTATTGGAACTGTAGTACCCTTGTTCCTGGTTTTCCCTTGTATCCGGTCAATGTATTACTCCAGGAAAGAGTAAATGGAAGCAAATTTGCATTGTGATGGGTATTTCTGTGACACCCTCCTATGGAATTGCTGCAGGTAATAATCTCCACATAAACTTCTGTAGCCACAGTCTCCCCCATTTCTTTTGTATGGTAACTAAACCCTCTCATCATACCTCCAGGTCTAAGAATGTTACCAGAATATTATCAGCTTGGGGAATTCCATTACCACTTAGGGTTTTTCTACTGCCTAAACTTTGTAGACATTAATTTCATTAAATTTTCCTCCAAATTATACTGACTTAAGAGTGTTATCATTTTTTTTCTGAGATATTACCTACTAATATTTTATAAATACCACACTTAGACCCTTAGTTCTAGAAGATTTCTGGTGGAATGTTTTGGGTCTTCTAGGTATAGAATCATATTGCCGAACATAATGATAATTTGAGGGTTTTTTTTTTCTATCCATATCCCTTTAATTTCTTTCATCTGTCTGATTGCTCTGCCTAGAATTTCAAGAAATCTGTTAAATAGGAGTGGTGAAAGAGGGCATCTCTGTCTTGTTCCCATGTAAGAGGGAATGCTTTCAATTTTTCTCCATTTAGAATGATGTTGGCCAAGGGCTTAGCAAAGATAGCCTTTATGATGTTAAGGTATGTTTCTGATATCCCTAGTTTTTCTAGCGTTTTGAACATGAAGGGATGCTGTATTTTATGAAATGCTTCCTCTGCATCCATTGAGATGATCATATTTTTTATTCTAATGATGTTATTAATATGTTTATTGATTTTCATATGTTGAACCAAGCTTGCATCCCTGGGATGAGCTTTACTTGATCATGGTGTATTATCTTTTTCATGTTTTTGTATTTGATTTGCCAGAATTGTATTGAGAACTTTTGCATCTATACTCAATAGATGTATTCTTCTAAAGTTTACTTTCTTTGATGTGTCTTTGTCTAGCTTAGGAATCAGGGTGGTATTGGCCTCATAGAACGTGTTTGGAAGTGTTCCCTCTTTTTCTATTTCATTAAATAGTTTGAGAAGTATTGTTGTTAGTTGTTCTGTAAAGGTCTATAGAACTCAGCTGTGTACCATCCAGTGCTGGGATTTTCTTGGTTGGTAGTCTTCTGATGTTGTCCTCTATTTCCTTGCTTAAAATTAATCTGTTTAAATTGTGTATATCAACCTGATTTAGTTTGAGGATAACATATGCCTCTAGAAATTTGTCAATGCCTTTGATATTTCTATTTTATTGGAGTACAAATTTTGAAAGTAATTTCTAATTATCTTCAATATTTCTGTAGTGGTTGCGTAATATTTACTTTTTCATCACGGATGTTACTAATTTGAGTTTTCTCTCTCCTTTGTTAGCATGGTTAATGGTTTTTCAATTTTATTTTATTTTTTCAAATAACCAACTTTTTGTTTTGTCAATTTTTAAATTGTTTCTCTTGTTTCAATTTCATTGATTTCAGCTCTGATTTTAATTATTTTCTATCTTCTACCGTTTTGGGGTTTTGAGACATAATGGTAGGTAATTTATTTGTTGACTTTTTCTTTTTCCTCCTCATGGAATATTTTGCCAAGAATGTTCTATAGTACAGGCTTTCTTGCTGTAAATTCTTTTAGTATTTGTTTATCTTAGAAAGTTTTTGTTTCATCATGAAATTTGAAGCTTAATTTTGCTGGATATAAGATTCTTGATTGGCATCCATTATCTTTTAGAGCTTAGTATATTTTGTTCCAGTTTCCTGGCTTTTAGAGTCTGGGTTGAAAAATCTGCTGACATTCGAATTGGTTTTCTCTATTAGGTAATCTGATTTTTCTCTCTTGCAGCTTTAAAACATCTATCCTTATTCTGTATGCTAACCATTTTTATTATAATGTTTCTTGGTGTAGGTATGTTTTAATTTTGTACATTTGATGTTCTATAGGCCTCTTGTATTTGATTTTCCAATTCATTCTTCATGCTTGGGAAATTTTCTGGTATTATTTCAGTGAAGAGATTGTGCATTCCTTTTCTTTGAATCTCTGAATCTTCCTCTATCCCAATTAATCTTAAATTCAGTCTTTTGATGGTATCCCATAATTGTTGGATATTTTGTTCATGGTTTCTTACAATCTTCACTGTGAGGTCAACTTTATTTTCAAAATTGTATATTTTGTCTTCATTGTCTGATATCGTGTCTTCCAAGTGATCTTGTCTGTTGGTGATGATATCTATTTGTTTTTTTAATTGGCGTACTGTTTCTTTCTTCAAGGATTTCTGTTTGATTTTTTTTTTTTCAGTATCTCTGTCTATTTCTTGAAGTAATCTCTTACAACTTGCATCTACTCTCTTATCTCTTTGTGGATCAATTTTTGCCTGTATCTGCTCACTTAGGTAGTTCTTTAATTCCCAAATCATTTTAGTTATGTATATTCTGAACTCCTTTTCTGACATTTTACCTATTTCATTATCTATGGATTTTATTGTTGTAGTATCTTGGTTTATTTGGGGCACTTTCCTCCCTTGTTTTTTTCATGATGTCTATGGTTCTTCCTCTCTTGCAGTGTAGATCCGAGATAATACAACTTCTGCTCTATTTTCTTATACTGTCCCTATAGGTCACCAGTACCTCACTTTTGAGGGAGAGATCAATATTGCAGCACTCAATGTACCCAATGTTCAGCCATATATCAGTTAGCTTCTATTTTTACATTTAAAGTTTTGTCACTATAATCAGAAATGATGAGTTTGGTCACCTTTTACCATGTAGTTAATAGGTTTGCATAATGGTTTACAGTTTCTAATGGGAGAAGGAGGGACTAGGGATTGGCTGAGATGTTTATGAGTTATGATTTGAGAATGTGGAGGTATTAGATTATATGACTAGTGACAGGGTGATCATAAGAAGTTGGCTGTTAGTAGGAGAAACAAGAGATAGGCAATCCCATGTAAGACTCCATTACCTGAGCAACAGGGTAACTATTAGCACCCCTAGCAAAGAAACCTTTGGGTGGCCTGGCTGACAGGGAACTTGGTGACATCTTACCCGGTCTTTATTGTTGTCTGTTGATAGAAGTGGTGATATCCCAGTTTTGTGGCTATGGCAGCCTCAAGCCTATATATACCTTGATGTTGGGCTGTGGAGCCATGCTTTGGTGAATAAGAAACGCCAATGTGGGGTGGGCCTCTCTTCAAATCTCCAGGTGGGTTGTGGCTGGGTGGTTGGGCCTCTCCTCTGGATCTCCAGGCTGCAGTGTGGAAGGGCTGAGATAGCTATTTTTATACATAATTTATTTATTGAATTTTCTTACATTGTAAATGAAGACTAACAACAGAAGATATTACAACTGAATGTGAGGTTCAGTTGAATGATTGGCAACTGATTTTAAATAATAAGTAAATGAGAATACCAGGCACTGGGGAAATGATAATTTTTATAGTTGTCTTCTAGAATTTGTTATGACATTGGTCTAAGGAAGAACTTAACAAGAATATATGTTTCTAACTTAAAAAATGTTAAATGTATGTATTTTAAAATGGAAGTAAACCTATTTCTATCAGAAATATAAAAGAGCACAAATTATTTATTTTTTATCCATCATTAAGTGATAATTTATATTACAGTTGTATTGATAGAATTCCATACTTCATAAGATTTTATACAGTTAGTTAACTTTCTAGTGTTAATGTCTCTGGCAACTTATAAGAAAGAATCAAGAAAAAAGCAAGAATTTTTTTGGGGGGAGGAGTTACCGGTAATGATTGAATTCAGGGGCACTCAACCACTGAGCCACATCCTCACTCCTATTTTGGACTTTATTTAGAGACAGCACAGTGAGTTGCTTAGCACAGTGCTTTTGCTGAGGCTAGCTTAGAACCTGTGATCCTTCTTCCTTAGATTCCTGAGCCTTTGGGATTACAGGCATGTGTCATGGTGCCCATCCAGAAGAAACAAGAATCTTAATTTTCAATTATTGAAGAAATTGTGGTGAAAATGAATCGAAATAATGCTGTATGTGTTGATTTTAAATTAATTTGTGTTGTAGAAACTAGGTTAACTAATGTAATTACTTACATGAGTTTTGTTTAGGAAGAATAGGGATTTTACACATTAGGGCTGCTATATGAAATGTGGAACCGGTTTAAATTAATGAAAAATAAAATAAAGCTTGATTAAACATACGTGTAATTAGTAACTATATTCTTGTAAACTGTAATTGATTATCTGATTGCTACTGTACCTGATAATATGGTTAGTCATACTGGTAGTTAGGCCTGTGGCTCCATCTTGGTTGATATGAGAAATAATGATAGCTTCTCCCTCCTTCCATGTATATCACTCATCGACTCTTTCCATCCATAAAAACTCAAAGTTATACATTCATTCCTTTGGGATAAAAATTCCTCCAAAGACTGCTTCCAAGTCTTCATATTTGAAGTAAGGACTATTCTAGTGTGAACTAAAGGTCTTTGTGTTGCCCATATTATAGTATTTACCATGATATTTTGAAGCATGTCAAAAAAGATTGTCTAATGTCCCTATTAAACTCTAAAGGGCAAATTTTTATTTAGTCATTTATTGAATTAATAAATATTTATTGAGCTTTATTAATGAGCCAGGCACTGTATTTAGCTTGAGAATTTGGCAGTAATTCAGAAAAATAAACCTCTTACCTTCATTGAGCTTGTAGCATCATGGTAAAGATATGTTAACAACTAAATGAATAAGTAGCATTTTGAGACAACAAGAAATCCAAAAAGAAAGTAAAGCAAAGAAAGGATAAAGGGAACAAAAGGAAAGGGTTCTTTTGACATTGTCTATTTCACTCTTGCATTTCAGAGTTTAATACAGAATTTAGTTTATTTTAGGAAATTGTTTTTAAAATAGATAAATTAGAAAATATATTGTCTCCAGGAATATTATGTTAATTTTCTTAATAATTTATTTTCAATAAGGATAAAACATCAAGTTTTTATGGACTTTGTTGAGTTACTGCATTGAAATATTATTTGAAAAGCTCAACAAGGCCTGACAAAAAGGGAAAGATTAAAGACAAATTGACAGAGACAGAAAAGGAAAGAAGTTTGAACACAGAATACAAATGGTTTTGTTTTTGTTTTTTGTTATGAAACTTCTGCTCTATTTCCCTTTGAATTTTGACATGCAAACCTTACTATTTCTATGGCATTTTTCATCCTTTCTTCTTTGAGCCTTTCTTTTTACTTCCTTATTTTCCTTCTTCTTACTTAAAATATATTGTAATGTTGGTTCATTGATTGTCTTCATGTTTTGCAGTATATCTCTTTTGGTTGATTCATTTGTGGGTTTTGTTTTTGTAATTTTCTGTCATGTGTCAAAACTTTCAAAATCATTATTTCATTGAACTTGAATTTCTACTTCATTGCTTTTTATCATTTACTCTCTTGGAAAACTCACACTTATTCATTTTCTAACAGAGACTACCACATAATTGCCAGTACTCAAAAACTTTTTAAGACTAATGCATACCAAAGATCTAACCCATAGCATATAGAATGATACCATTATAATTATCCTATTTTGTTATGCTTGGTTTTGCACATACCTGATTTCCCAACCAAATGATGAACACCTTGAAATCAGGACAGGGTGCCTAGATGACAGGATACCCAGTTAAATTTGAATGTTAAATATGACAAATTGGTTTTTTTTTGTATAAATATATCATACATCTAAAGTAATTATTTGAATTTATCTGAAATTCTATTCTAACTGATGATCTTAAATTTCATTTGGGTAAATCTGCAGCCTTATTATAGGAATAAGCCATTTTATCTGCAAGTGTCTTGGTAAAATTAGTATATATCAAGTATTTAATGTTAGTAAAATGAGTGCTTTTGGGGGAAAAATGTATAATGTACACAAGGAAAAATGCTCAGAAACCAAGATATTATCAAACAAGCAATAGGAAGTCAGGAAAATCCAAAAATAGAAAAGGGAGTTCAGAGTATTGGAGGACATGAAGAAAAATAAAGTATTTATATATATCTAAATGTTAGGAAATATTGATAATTAGTATCAATCTTCAATTATAACTAACTTAAAAATCTTTATCTCAAGACTTTTATTAGATTATCACATTTGCAAATCATCTTAATATTTCATAACGTATATTGAATAGAGAAGTGAGTTGATTCAGACTTTTAACTTTGGATGTATTTTCTGCATACTACAGACTTTTCTCTATATAAGACATAACATAGGCCGGCACAATGTGCTGGTTCAAAGTAATTCACAACCAGATGAAGCATAAAATTCAGGCATACATAAATTAAGAATTCATCTATTTTGATGCCTTTTTTTTGCCAACTTATACATACTGAAATGACCATATTTCTAGAAAATTAACTTCAGTGTGTAGTAAAGATCACAGTTGAAACGAGAACCAAAGAAATGTGTGTGGCAATTCATTTAATATATCACAAGCATGTGTCTTCAATGTGGGTTGTTGCACTTGATAGAATGAGAATTGGGAATTGTCACTATTGATTGAGGGTCTTGCTATTAAACTCCTAGCAGACAACATCAATGTTAAATATTTTGAACTTTTCGTAGAGTTCTAGAGGTGAATAGCAATAAAAAAAAAAAAAAAAGAAAAAAGAAATGTTGCTTTAGGTAAGTGCCTAAGGACAGAAAATCCCCCAACAAATTTTAAATCTGGTAGTTTGTGGACATGATAAGAACAACAAAATATAAGCTCTGGGGAATTCTTTAGAACAGTTTCTCTCATAATGCTGTCTGAAAACCCTTCCATTGTAATTGGACCTTGCAAGAGTGTAGAACATGCTCACAGTGTACCAAAATATAACTCTGGATCCAATTGCCTTCCTAAAAAAAGATTAGGGTTTATAGTACTGTAGTCTGGTATTAATTAGTTTGATAACTACTAATATTAATTCATTTGTGTATTTTAAACTACACATTCCTTGGATGGGTATTTTTTTCGAAGTCCAGGGAATTTCATTTTAAAAATGTCATCATTTTTCCTAAAAGCATAATTATACTGTCAGTTTAAGCTAGGAAATGTAAAACCCAGTCTCTATAGAAAAAAAGACCATATAAAGGGGCTTATATTCTCAAAACATCTCTTTAAACTTTTTGTTTTTTTTTTTTTTTCAAGACATTGGGATTTATTGAAAAACTACATACATATTAAAACAACTTTATACACATATCCCACATTACAAGATTACAAATATACAAACATGAATTCTGTTAAAGACAGAATCTTGAGTATTAAAAAACTGTAGAAAACCCACACCCTAATTTCATCATTTAAATTGATGTTCCCCATCTCCAAATAAAAAACCGAAACAATCTCATCCAATTTCCCAAGTCCAGCTCCTGAATGAAACTGTAACATTCATATGGAATGTTTATCCAAAGCAGCACTAATGTTCAGGTTTGAGAGGGAAAAGTCAATTTAAACTTCTGAGAGTCCCAGGGTAACTTAAGGAAGTGGGGAACGATGGAATTCTCTTAATGACATTTTTATTAAACTCCATGGTGGTCTCTCAACATTAGTAATGACATATTAAAATGTCCTGAATGGTCAGAACATTATGCTCAACCCAGGCGATGCGATAAATAATGGTTATATTTCTTCTTGTCAGATAAAAGAAGGAGGGTCCGAGAAACAGTGTTTCAAATTGAGAATTTAGTCCCAGGAGAAATCTCTGTGCTCCACAGACTAATAGGGAGACACTGGGTGCAACTCTTTATCTTCATTCCACACCTAAGAAAATTAGGGGTAAGGTATTTTAGAATCTATACCAGTTTAAGTCCTTATTATAAAGGCAACAAAGGTCATTTAGAAATTTGAAGCAGCCTTGGCAGGAAAATGGAAGGGGCAAGCCTAATACAACAGTCCATTTGTTGTTTCCTAGGTCTCAGTTTAAGAAGTCTCTCCTTCACTGAGTCCTGGTCACCATGGTAGGGATCTGCAGGTGTGAAGGAATCATTCTTATACTTGTGCCACTTTCTGTAATTTTCTGCAGCATTATGCTTCCTTCCTCCCCCTCTTCCTCCTCCAACCACCTCTATCAAAGAGGTGTCAACCCAAGAAGCTGCTAGAATATAATGTTAAATGTTTAATGAAGGAAATGAGACTTCAATCAAATATTACATAAGTCGATGTTGGGGACACTGAAGAATTAAGATTAGTGGGCAACCCAAGAAATAATATTAGGAAAAGGAAAAGATGTCCAGAGCCATGTAGTAGAAAAGCTGGAATCTTTGTTCATAATCATAATGCATTAATTATGAAGGAAGGAGAGTTCATCAGTATGAGCATCAATTCCAACCTTCAGTGTCAGAAACTTCTCAAAATAGTCTCAGCATAGGTGTTGGCACCCTTTATAGTGTTAGCTTTCTAAATATTTGAAGATGCTTCGCTTCATTCCTGGGGTGCTATCTTCTGTTCTGAGGCGCTTAGGAAAAGGGGATGTGATTAACGATGGACCTCTTCTCTTCACCTGAGGCTTAGATGATTCCATTGCTGCCTCAGCCTTGACAGGAGAAAGTGTATGAAAGACAAAGTTTCTTGAATTTCGGGGAGCACTAGGGTTGCAATCAGAAAGAGCAGCCAGTTTCTGAAGCACAGCTTTGGGCTGGTTTAGCAGCGAGCCTGTCTTCAGCTGGTGAGCACTTCCAGGTTTGATGGCTTCAAAAGGATCACTGAGTGGAGGCTTTGATTCCTGAATAACCACAGGGCGTTTAGCATTCTTCTGCAGTGCTTTTGCTGTAACTTTCTTGGCTAGCATCATAAATTGACTGTCTTCCCCAGTTTCTTCTTCTTCTTCTTCAGCTGTAATTTTCCCCTGCTGTGCCTGGTCTCGAAGCCATTGCTCTCGTTCAATACGCTCCTTTCTCCATTTGGCTTCTGTTTCATCAAGCTGTTCTTCAATCTGATCATCATCAGAGTCTCTGTGGAACAAGTCCATCTGGGAAGCATCATCTATATTTTTCCATCGGAATTTTCTCGTTCGCCCAGGACCATCACTGTGCAGATCCCCATCAGCAAGGTACCTCTCTTGGTATAAACGTAGTTTTCGTTTATCATCATCCAACATTGTTTTCATGTGTATTTTCTTGATTTGACTTTGCAATTCCTCATCAGAAGGAAGTACTTCATCAATTACATCCTCTTCATATTCATCAATATCTTCCCCATCATACTCATCTTCACTTCCCACGTCACTTCCTGACACCTCTGCCTCATCCTCCAGGTATTTCTTCAATCTCATTTGCCTTTTCAACTTCTCAGATTGCTTCAGGAGTTCTTCCTCATCATCTTCATTTCCAGAGTCACTGTGTTCCTCTTCATCACTATCAAATTCATTTTCATTTGGGACAAGTTGAAAGTCTCCAAATTCTTCCTCTTCATCTTCTTCCTCCCTGTCCGTTGGGAAAGAACCTGAGCACAGAGCAAGCGCTTCTTCCATTGGATCAACCTTGCTGTTCTCCTTTTCCTGCTTACTCAATTCCAGCGGAGTCAGTGAGGAGGCATCCTGAGAAGTGAATTTTCCAGAGCAAAGATTTAGAAGTTCCTCCATGTGCTCTTTCTTGTCACTCTTACTGCTTTGACATTTTTCAGACTGAGATGCAAACTTCCCAGTACACAAATCCAACAATTCATCCATGTTGGCATCCATGGCATTCTCATCCATACTGGCCAATGGCAACTGAGGCTTCAAAGGTTGGTACTGATTTCTGTGGTTTCTAACATTTAAGAACCCATCTGCATCCAACAGTTGGCTCTGAGTGTCATCTTCTAAACAGAACTGGAAGTCTCCTTCTCCTAGGAAAAGTGTCTTAGGTTCTGGGGAGGTGTTATACAGATCCTGGGAATCCTCTATGGGAAGTGAAGGCTCAGACAGTTTCCCTGAACTCTTAGAAGCTGAGCTGACCAAACTGGCTCGAAATAGCCCAGGGGAAGGAGATCTGAATCCTCCTGCTATAGGGAGAAAACTGGTCCCTCGGCCTGTTTGTCTGTTGCAAGGCTGATAGGATGGAATTGTAGAGCCAATCAGCTCAAAGCTGCTATTGTGGCTGCTCTCTTTTGTTAACAATGAACATGAATCATCTTCATCCAGTTTACTGGGCTGTTTTCCTGAGTTTTCATCTGTTTCTGACTTTTCTTCAGTAGGAAAATAACCCATCTTGGAAGAGTTGTCCTTAAATAGAAGTAAGGTAGAATCTGATGAGAGAGGCTTGGGAACAGAAAGAAGATCGACAGACTTGCCAATTTCACTACCGCCATCAATATTATCTTTGTCCATTTCTTTCTCATCTTTGAGTTCTAGATCTTCACTACCAAGAAGGAATTCTGTGTTCTCTGGATTGCCTTCTTCCTTCTCCTCCTCCAGTTCCTCTGCTTCTTTCTCTTCCTCTTCCTCCAGTCCCTCCACTTCTTTCTCTTCCTCCAATTCCTCAGCTTCTTTCTCTTCATCTTCCTCCTCTTCTCCATCTTCCTCAGACTCATCCGTCATTTCTTCCTCCTCCTCCTCCTCTTCCTCAAACCCATCTTCGTTATCTAATTTAAACAATGCTTGGCGCTTTTGGCGCTCCTCAAATCTTCGGAGTTTCATTGCCTCTTGCAGTTTAGCTTTTAGCACCTGCAACTTTTCACCTGGTTTTGTGTGGCTTGCTCCATCCAGTTTCTCAGCTGCCAAAGTCACGGGTACCACATCTGCCTTTAGCTCTTCCCTTCCATCAGTGCTCAAGTCTTTCACTATGATGTTCACTTTCACTGTTTGGCCAGCCCTGGGCTTGGTTGTTGGATTAACATGCTTCCAGAAACGCTGCTTTAAGGCTTCCAGTTCTCTGTTGGTTCCAGGTTCATCAAGTATCACAAAGGAATCTTCATCAGCACCCAACCGTGGTTTAATGGAAACATCTACTCCTAACTGCTTAAGTCTATCCAGAGTGAATTTTCGAACTTTTTCAGGTGGCACAACTGCCGACTTAGTTTGCTGCATGGGTTCTTCCACTTTCTCTTCTATTTCTTCAGTCTGTTTCAGGTCATCTACTCCCTCCAGGGCATGAGATTCAGATGCCACTAGCCCTCCAATCTGATAATCCTCACTGGCCTTGTTCCTAAGGAAGCTGCTTTCCTCCTGTGACACTGAGCTGTCCCCAGGTGAAGATCTAGCATCACTCTGCTTCTTTTTCTCCAGAACTGCTACTTCTTCACTTCTTATCAGATCTTTACTGCAAGCTTCATCTGACCGAGTAGTGATTTCAGGTTCTTTTGAAACCACAGTAAATGCATTAATTTCTCTTTCATATTCTGCACCAGTTGTGTGCTCAGAATCTTTGCTATGGTGGTCACCATTCATTTCAGTTATATTTGTAGTGTCTATAATTTCTTTGTGATGGCTTGGCTGATACTTTGATGACTTCAGAAGTGCCATGGCATTTCCCTGGCAGGTGGGTCTGGGTTTACGTTTGAAGAAATCATGAATAGTTTTATTCTCAGGCATATGATATGGAAGATTAAGTGCAGATTCTCGAATAAGGCGCTGAGTCTCACTATGCAGTTTTTTTAATGCTTCCTTACTTAACTTGGCTGCCTTTCTTTCCTTCTTCATGATGCCTTTTGATAACTCACTCTCTTCTTGTTGCAAGTCTAAAGATGCTTCCTTTTTCTTGTGATTTTTTACTTTGTTTTTCACAGCTGCCCTTATTGATTCTAATGACTCTTCATCTTCCAATGGAGAGTTATTTTCCTCCTCCAAACCCGTTTCAAAAAGGTCTTTATCGGCAAGAAGACAGCCACTGTCATTAAATGAATGTTCTACATCATTTTCCTTATTTTTTATTTCCTTCCTTTTTAGCCGTCTAATTTTTTCCATCTTTTTCTCCTCTTTCTCAAGTCTTCTCTTTGATTTTATTTTTGTTTTTCCTTCTGTACTTCTTTATCACATATGGGCTTTTTGGAAATCTTTCTACTGATGGTAAATTCTACAGAGTTTCCAGATTGGAGACTCAGTTCTAAGCAAGATGTCACCTGAGTTTCAAGAGTTTCCTGATACGAAGACTCCTCCATATCACTTTCATCACTGTCTGCCACAGTTTTGTAAACCCTTTTAATTTTTCCACTTTTTCCAGCATATAAATTCTCTTTATTTTCCTCAGCACTGTCATAGGTAGTTTTTTCTGGAGAGACATTTGTGTATTCTGTTTCAGAATCACTGTCTTGTAGCACCTTCTTGCTTTTCAATTTTTTACTCACAAATATTTCTTCATCTGAATCTTTTTCACTCAAGGACCTAGTTGTTTCACAGCTACATTGTCCACTGTCAGAAGGACTGTCTGCTTCTTGTGAAATGAGTTTTAGATCATTAATTTCTAGATGAACTTCAGAACCCACATCGCCCGCCATGAGTCCGGCCTCTCCAGCGTTCTGTTCCGGATGACTCGGTTCCCAGTTCCCTCAGCCTGGGGACAGCAGCTCCCGCCGTCTCCAGCCGGGCTGCGACGTTCGAGCTTTCACGCCCAGCCACAGTGGATGCCCCACCTTCGATCTAAACTATTTGTTAATATAAATGATTCAGAACATTTTTTAGATATTAGTTAAAAACATAAAAAAACTATAATGAGTTTTTGATGTATATAAATATTACTAATTCTCAAGCTGTGTCAGTAAAACATAATCATACTTTTCAACATTGTTTCTTGATCACCGTTCTAAAGTAGCAACAGAAGCCAGAATCATTGCAATTAAAAAACAAGAAATTATGGGGAACAGAGGATGAGGAGTAGGAGACAGAAGGCTCATGCACACAAAGAAGCAGCTGAGCAAATGAGGAATTCTAATGCAAAACATCAAGTTAAGTTTTACTTCCCTCTTGTTATCTACACCATTTTCTTATTTTTAAAGTTAAGTCTCTCTCTTTCTTCAGTCCACGTATATGGTTAACAGATCTTCGGACTTTACAAGTGTTCAAGCTTAGGTATGATGCTAGTCTTCTAACCTCAGTCTTAATCTTTCCAGGGGAAAGTTGTTTACTAAGATTAAGTTATATATTGAAATCAATTAAATAATGCTAAAGAGGGCCCTCCTGTTACTATGTTAAAAGTAATGAGACAGGTTTATGTGAAAAAGAGGCCTATAAAAAAATCCTATTTCCGTCTACTACATCTTCTTTTTTATTTATACAAGCACACAGACTCTCTCTTCCCCTTTTTTTCTCTCTCTTTGACTCCCTTTCTGTCAACACATCTCTGTCTTCCTCACAGACATATACAATTTTTCTTTCCTTACACTTAATTCCTACAAACTCAATTACTATTAAATAGTCAGAAAGATACACATAACTTACTGAACAAGATGTACCTTAAAGTGATATTTTAAAGTTGTATTACTGATCATGTCCTAGGGAAACTATTCTCAGTCCTCAAACAATGTAAATTTTTCACCTACTGTAAAGAACCATTTGACTTGACAATATCTAATAAAGGTAAACATGTTTACATACTAATTGAAGCAATTTTACTGGTAAGTAAAAAAAAAAAAGTATTTGTCAAGCAGAAAAGAACACCAAATTACATACAAGATGTCTAGTACAACATTTTTCATGAATATATAAATTGGAAATGATCAACTATATATTAATAATGGAATGAATAAATATATATATATATATATATATATATATATTAATAATGGAATGAATAAATATATTGTGCTGTACTCAATACTAAAACACAATGAAACAAACTCAAATACTGAAACACAAAAATTTCCACATTGCAAACAAATAAGTTTCAACTGCCACAAAACAACTATAAATTTCATACATATAATATCACTAAAAGAAACAAGACACAAAAATGGACTATAAGTTTGGAGAAAGGTTTAAGAGGGGGTGGCAAGAGGTTTTATTAATTTGAAGTTAGATTAAAAGAAAAAAAAAGTCTAGTTTAAGGTGTTACAATCTGGATAGTGGAGTAAGTAAAGGACAATTGGGGAAAAGAAAAGAGCTACAAGAAAGGCCACTGAGCCTAGTGTTCTCTGTTATATGGAAGAAAGAAACCTCCTAACCAGCCTGTGTACTTTCAGCTTTCATCTGTTTACATCTCACTACAAACATTGGTCTTCTTCAACAAAGTTTTGCAGAAATTTAGGGCTTTTCAGAGTACATTTAATATTCAAATAAAAAGTAAACCACCTATGAGAATGCATGAGCAGAGGCATAGTAAAGCTATGTCTTTCATAACAAACTTTTCAATCTAGTACTGTAATCATCCTTCAATATCCATGGGCAATTGGTTCCAAGACTGAGAATACCACAATCCATGGAAATGTATCCTAGACAACTGTAGACCACAGTTGCCCTGTTATACTGTGGATTGCCTGAAGCAGTCCCTGTCTTTGTGTTGTAGTGTCCCTTGTCAACCTCTTGCCACCCCCTCTTAAACATTTCTCCAAACTATTATAGAGTGTACAACACCAAAAGTGAATCCTAATGTAAAAGTGGATCTTGAGTGAAATGATCTCTAAAAAAAAAAGGGATTTAGCAATTATTAAATAATACATACCATTATGGTATGGACTGTTAATGGTGGGGGGGCACAAATGAATGGGGACTGGGAGTGTATAGGACACCTTTGTATTTTCCTCTTACTTTTTCTACAAACAAAACTTCTCTAAAAAATCAATTTTAATAAAAACATTTAATGTATTCTGGCATTTTAATTTTATCATTGAACTTAAAATATGGAAATCTTCAGGATCAATACCAGTTAAATAAAACTTCCTGTGATTATTACCCTCTCTTCACACAGCCTTCTTCCATTAGAATAGTTCAATCCATAGCTTTCATGCATCCCTAGTCTTCAAGTTCCTTCAAGTATTTTCATAATCAAGTCACTTGTCTTTTTCTTTAATGTTCATCCTCCCTTTTATTATGCAATGTACTTGAGCATTGCTTCATGACTGTCATGCTCATGATTATATGCACAGAAAATCACACAGCAGATGATACATATTGAAAATATCAGCTAACCATAAGATTTTCTATAATAACTTCATTCATTTAGTATATGTAAATTAAATGATTACTCCTCAAAACACTAATAATTTAAGAGATGTTAATGATCAAAACAAACTGAAATACCTGCTTTATGGAACTTTTATTCTTTGTGTAAAACAGAAAATAATTTCAACTTATTTATCTTATATTTTATGTTTGAAAGTGATATGTATTTTAGGAAAACAAATAGAACAAGGTAATGAAAAGTGAGAATAACGAAGGGAGTAAGAGTGTAAATATGAAATTATAATTAACTATATCTGTAAATACAATGTGAAGTTTGTTAAAAACTATAGAATAGATGAAGAAGTTAGTACTGAAGATCTGTGGAGAGAAAATTTCAGTTAGAAGAGCCAATGCACAAATTCCAAAGTAAAGCAAGCTTAGTGTTTGTGAGACAATGCAAACAAACCAAGTGTTATTAGACCCATATGAGCCAGGATAGGCTAGTTACAAATGATGTTACAGAGTTCCATTTAGTACATATTTCAAGAGCATATTTGCAAAGCTCAATAAATTTTAATGCTTTGGAGTTTTTCATTTAAGAAAAAAGAATACACTAACATTTTTTTTTTCTGCTGAATTCAGCAAGACTGAGAATATTTTTACTGAATGAATATAAAATATTGAAAATACTTGTTTACCAGATAGTGATATCTTATTGGTACTATAAATTTAAGTCTAGAGAAACTCATAATAATTATTTTCATTTCACTATGCATATTTCATCATCTACTAATACCTTCTTCAATGCATTTGCTTTTGGTCAGAAAATACATTAAAGTTTTGTTAAATAAAAATATTGTTTATAAGATAAGAATTATAGTAAATTTACTTAGAAAATAATCTATTATAAAATGTTGAGTTACCATCAACAATAAAATGCAGGGGCTGGGGATGTGGCTCAAGCGGTAGCGCACTCGCCTGGCATGCGTGCGGCCTGGGTTCGATCCTCAGCACCACATACAAAGATGTTGTGCCCGCCGAAAACCAAAAAATAAATATCAAAGAAAAAAATTCTCTCTCTCTCTCTCTCTTAAAAAATATGTTAAAAAAACACAATAAAATGCAAATAAAACTTGAAATTATTAATAAAACCAAACAGAGTTTTACATAGTCCACAGGCCATAGGGAAATAAATTTAAAAGGTCACCATGGTACATTTGGAACAAAGACAAATTTTAATAACCTCTATAATATAGAACTCTTAAATAATGCAAAGAAAGTGTTATATATTTTCAAACTTTCATATGACTCTTCTCATAATCACACTTTTAAAAAAAGTTGTCTTTTATATTGAATTGTGATGATGTAATGAGTATCTTGACCATCAAATTCAAACGTTCAAAAAAAAAAAATCCATCCTGATTATGAATTAAGGAGGTACAGTTTTTGTATTCATTGGTTATTTATTCAGATGAGAAAAACATTTTAATAGAATTGGAAAGTTATTTGATTATTATTTTTCATACCAGATCATCACGTGATGGGAATTAGGGTGGGAAAAAAAAACATACATTCATGTGTATGAAAGAGAAAAGAGGTCAAACTTCTCCTTTTATGAGGAACCCTCTCCTGAAATAAGTAACTCACAATATAAATCTATTTATGAGAACAGGGATCTTATGTCTTGACCACTTCCTAAAGGTCTGACAGTTCTACACTATTACACTGGAGATTAGGTTTCAACACATGGACTTTCTGAGTTACATTCAAATAATAGCACCTGGTAAGGAAAAGGTACAGACCAGGATTTGGCATTAGGATACTCAGACCTTAGTCCTCTAATTAGTACCATAATAGATCACTTGATTATTATTAGGATATTTTCTAGACATATTGGAGGGGACTAGATGCCAGTGTCTAATCTAAAATTAGACCACTCTGTCTGAGATCTTAACTGACTTCTTCTATGACAGGTCTATTATATGACTACTAACAAAAGCAGACTTATCATCTTCTTTATAGAAATCATCATCTAGTTAATGGTTCAACTTGTGGTACAGCCAGAAGACTTGATTTTATATTTTTTAAATTAAATACAGTATTTAGTCAGTTTAATCAAATCAAGACAAGGTAAAAAGTATGAATCATTTCCCCCATTTCTTTATTCCTTCCTATGACTTTAGTGGGGTTGATATTGGTAATGTTTTTAGAACAATTACTTCAAATCATCAGCTATAATTACATTTTGGTATATCATTTATTTGTTATTCTGGAATTATAAGCATTTTGCCTGTTAATGCTATATAGATATTATTATGTTACACAAGTAATTATTCACATACATTTTGGTTATTGTATTAGGTAAACTATTGAATGTAAAATTAACATCCATGTTAATCATTACATAGAATTATTAATTATTACTAACTATTAATTATTAATGGTATAAATAGAACTCCTTTTATTTTTAAAAAAATTAATACAAATATTTGAATAATTACTTCATTTATATTGAAAAAATATGCATTAAATTAGTAGAAATTATGATATAGACAATGAAGTTTAATTTATATTTAATGATTCATTTTACCCATTCCATAGCAGAGAGTACAGTGGTAGATTTAGAACAATCCAGTAGGCTCTACAGTTGAATGATACAGAATTTTTTTTTTTAACCCAAGGATTGAATGTTCAGAGGTGCTCAACCACATTCCCAACCCTTTTTATTTTTATTTTTATTTATTTATTTTTTTTAATTTTGAGACAGAGTCATGCTAAATGGCTTAGAGTCTGCTAAGTTACTGAGGCTGGCTTTGAACTTTCAATACTCCTGCCTTAGCCTCTCAAGCCATTGGGATTATTGGGGTGCTCAGAAGCAGATTCTAGAAAGTGTATTCTAGGGATAGACAAAGCAAACTCAGGATGAATTCTCACCAGAGAAATCCATCCAACATCTCAAAATATCATTTATCTGGAGAAAATAGAATCAATATGAAGAAGTTCAAATCCACTGAAAGGGAAACAGGAAAAACTATCCCATTTACAATAGCAATAAATAAATAAATAAATAAATAAATAAATAAATAAGGAATCAAGTTAACAAAATATGTGAAAGAACTTTATAATGAAAACTAAAGAGCCCCAAAGAAAGAACTTAAAGCAGACCTTAGAAGATGGAAAGATCTACCTTGTTCTTGGATAGGCAGAATTAATATTGTCAAAATGACAATATTAATTGTACTATACAAATTTAATACAATTCCAATCAAAATACCAATGACATT
Organism: Callospermophilus lateralis; assembly: GCF_048772815.1. NCBI lineage: Eukaryota > Metazoa > Chordata > Mammalia > Rodentia > Sciuridae > Callospermophilus > Callospermophilus lateralis. The sequence goes on from NC_135314.1 coordinate 100,693,000, forward strand.
CCTTATAGAAATAGAAAAATGTTAGGAAATTCATCTGGAAAAATAAGAGTCCCAGAATAGCTAAAACAATTATTAGCAAGAAAAGTGAAGCAGGTGGAATCACTATACCAGACCTTAGACTATACTACAGAGAAATAGTAACAAAAACAGCATAATATTGGCACCAAAATAGACTAGTAGACCAATGGTACAGAATAAAGGACACAGAGACAAACCCACATAACTATAGTTATTTTATATTAGACAAAGGTGCCATAAACCTACATTGGAGAAAAGATAGCCTCTTCAACAAATGGTGCTGGGAAAACTTAATAGCCATATTCAATAAAATAAAATTAAACCTGTATCTCTGACCATGCACAAAACTCAACTCAAAGTGGATCAAAAACCTAGGAATTAAATCAGAGACCTTGCACCTAATGAAACAAAAAATAGGCTTAAATCTCCATCATGCCAGATTAGGCCGTTACTTCCTTAATAAGACTCCAATTTTTCAAGAGTTCAATCAAAAAATCAATTAATGGGATGAATTCAAAGTAAAAAGCTTCTTCTAAGCAAAACAAACAATCAGTGACATTAATGGAGAGCCTACATTTTGGGAGAAATTTTTTTACCACTTGCACTTCAGATAGACCACTATCTCTAGGATCTATAAAGAATTAAAAAAGCTAAACACCAAAAATAAAAGATTAAAAAAATAACCCAATTAATAAATGGGCAAAGGAACTGAACAGACACTTCTCAGAGAATGATACACAATCAATCAACAAATACATGAAAAAATGTTCAACATCTTTAGCAATTAGAGTAATGCAAATCAAAACTAATCTAAGATTTCATCTCATTCCAGTCAGAATTGCAGCTATTAAGAACACAAATAACATGTGCTGGCAAGGATGTGAGGGAAAAGGCAAACTCAATTCTTTTATTTGTTTTCTGTGTCTACTATGTGGATTGTTAACATGAATGCTATATTGTTGATATTGCATTATCTCAAAGAACTGTCCTATAAAGTCTCTCTCAATGAATTCACAAGTTTCTGCTTCAATTAATTTTGAGAAATAAAATAACCAAATCATTCCTTAGTTTTCTGATGCCTCTGCAAAATGTATAGTTCTACTGATCATAGAGGTCTTGAAAGCGTTTGGCACATAATCAATAATGTTTATTTAGTTTATCAGGTGCTTTATCTTCCAAGATAAACCACAGTCAGTGGTTTAGATCTAATTTATGGAATCTTATCCAAAGGAAGATAACTAAACCAATGAAATCATATTGTGTTCATGGTCCAGATGAAACGGAGAAATTGAGAGAGTATAATTAAACAAATAAACTTGAAATAAACAAATAAACTTGAAATTCCAACTTGAAAATATTCACATAATCATTAAAGGCATAAAGACAAGGATTTATAATTAGAAAATATCCTAATAATCCCTGGCATCTAATCCCCTCCAATATGTCTCCCCTGGAGAGGTCTTTATGGCTGCCCACAACCACATGTCTATGGACACAGGCTTTCCATGGATCTTCTTTATCACAAATGACTCCACTCAGACTGACACATAATGGGGGTACCATCCATTTGACTCTGGGAGAGTCTTAGGCCCAATCTGCATCTGTGCTTTACTGATCCTGAATGTGAATTGCTGGAACCTGCTTCCCTCTAATGTGATCTCAAAGCATTGCTACTAAATTACTTGGCACCTGTTTACCACTATGCAGCCTGTGGGTCCAGACACTGTAGTGGCACACAAATCCCCATCCTGGTTGGTGTAGTTCACAGAAGTTTTATTTGTCACTGTGATGGGGATAGTATATCTGATACACTGCCTTTGCTGGGGTCCCTGGGATGTAATGTTGAATGTTCAGTAAGGACTAACACTCCCCAAGAATGATTATCATCTATGTCGGATTCACCCACTTCTCTTGTCAGAGGTTACATTGAGGTATTTTCAGTAACTTTCAGTTAACAGCAAACCCTCTATAATTTTTTTTTCTATGCTTATTACTGTAGTAACACATTTTAAGGTATTATCTCTGGATTTATTTTTTGCTATCTAAAGGAGGGAAGAAGCTGTGGTGATTTAATGTCTTCTAAGGAAGAGGGCTAACTGTGTTCTCTACAAAATGTTTGCCATTATTGGCATGTGATTTGGTCCACAATTGTGGTTAAATTGCTTTACTGTGTCTCTTTTACTTTATTGGATGTTCCTGTCACATTGAAATTCAGTCTGCTTTTCTTTTTAGCTCTTGTTGCTAAAAAGTAAGCTGAAGTGGTTTTCCTCTACCTCTATATCTGTTTCTCCTCCCCTCAGTCTCAAACTTCCCATATAAAGCTTTAGAGTATTTATTTACTCTGTTAACCACCTCTCTGGTCAGCCATTCTTTCACTGATTCATTTCTGGACTCTGAAGTGTTTGGGGGTTGATCTCCTCTGCCATTTTTAATTTTATGCTTTCTTTTTTAGTTGTAGTTGGACCCAATATCTTTATTTTGTTTATTTATTTTTATGTGGTGCTGAGGTTTGAACCCAGTGCTTTGCACATGCTAGGTGAGTGCTCTACCACTGAGCCACAACCCCAGGGCCTAATTTTATGCTTTCTATAGGAGATTTACTAAATACAAAAGGACACAGACAATTTATAAATAGAATGATAGAAAAATATCTCTCTATCTAAATACAAAATGATACAGAGAATTTGAAAATAGAATGATGGAAGTAAATATATTCATAGCAAATGTGAGTAAAAAAGATGAGGTATCAATTTTAATAACTCTAAAATAATATTATTTTTTAAAATGTAAGGAACATATAATAGTATATAAAAGGTATTTAGAATTGAAATTCATTTTCAAAAATATGCATATAACATTTTAAAACTATATAAGGTAATACATGATAAGTATGCAGGGAAATGATAATTTAGTAGTGGCAATTGATCTTTTTTTGTAGTTGGTTTTTGTGTCACTGGGGATTGGACCCAGTGCTGCTCTACCTGTAAGCTATATTATAAGCCCTTTTCATTTTTTTAAATTTTTTTTTTGGGGGAAAATGTCTTCCTAAGTTCTGATCACTGTCTCCAAGTGGCAGCCTTCTGCCTCAGCCTCCCAAGTTGAATTACAGGAATTGAATTACAGTTGAATTACAGCCATGTGCCACTGAATCTGTCACAATGGACCATTTTAAAGCACCTTTTGCAAAAACTGATTTAGATTAAATAGATAAAAGCATTCAAACAAGACCTAAACCATACTAATCATTGGAGTTATTTATTATATATACATAGTTTCCAATACCAACCAAGTAGAACTACACATTTTTCTCTAAGAATTCATGAAATCACATAAATTTATATTATGTAGTATATAAAACATTTAGTTTCAAACTTTAAAATATTAAAGATACTTTAAAGATGCCTTAAAGACAATAACCTAATAAAATAAAAAATAACAAATGTAAGTTTACAATATTAAATATACCTTAAACTAAATCTGTATATTAAAAATAAATGTCTTTAAAATAACAAATTTGCTGGGAGCAGTGGTGTATGCTTGTAATTTAGCTAAAAGGGAGGTTGAGTGAGAGGATCACAATTATGAGCCCATCTTTGGAAATTTAGTGAGAATTTCTCTCAAAATTAAACAAATAAATAACTAAAATAAATAATAAGATAGTGACATAGTAGTTCAGTGCCTTAAGCTCAATCTTCAGCACTGGATAAAAAAAATTTAAAATAGAGTAAAAATTATTAAAATAGAGTAAAAATCCATGAAATTATTATAAAGTACAGTATTTTGTGAAAAGGGTAGGATGAGTATCATGGAAACTGAAATATGATTACAAATTAGTCACACTACAAAATATTTATGTCTATTTCTAGAAACAAAATTTTTGATTTAAGATATTTTCTATTTTAACATTGTTTCTTTTCTTTTGAGGAACTATAACACAAATATATAATCAATTTTTTATGCGATTTCTTGAAGAATAAGGGGAGTTATTAAGTGTATTAAAGAGATTTTCAATGTAACTTAACTGATCCTTGCATATTTCCTCAAGCTAGACCAAGAATAGAATTCTTAAAATCCCACTCTTCTGATAATAGTAATGAATCCAGAAAGTCAGAGGTTAAGACGAGTAAATTTCATTAATGCAAGTGAAAGTCTAGCAGTACAACAGAAAAAATAATCCAAGATTTTTCATGAGATCCCCTTTTCCCCATTTTTATCTCCATTAATGAAATAACTATATATAACTCTTTTATTTTCTGAGTCTGGCTTATTTTACTTACCATGCTGTTCTTCAGTTTTATGCATTTCCCAACAAATAACATAATTTTGTTCTTCTTTTTGGCTGAGTAAAACCCCACTGTGTATATATACCACACTTTCCTTATACATTTGTTTGTTGATAGGCATGGAGGCTGGTTGCACAACTTGGCTACTATGAATTGCACTGCTATAAAAGTGGATGTGCATGAGTCCCTAAGGTATATTGACTTTGGATCATTTGACTACATACAGGATAGTTGTTCGTGGACAGTATGAAGCTTCCATTCCTGGTTTTGTGTAAAACCTGCATGATGATTTCCATACTGACTATGCCAACAATGTCATCAAAATTGTTTCTTTTGCTAGTTTGCTTCCTCTTCAGCATTTGATATTATTTCTGATATTGCCATTCTAAAGGGAGTGAGAGGATATCTCAGGGTAGTTTTGATTTAAATTTCTGTAATTGCAAAAGATGTTGAACATTTTAAAATATATAATATATTTAATATATATTTATTTTTTAAAAATATATATTTATTTACATTTATTTATATCAGTCATTTGTTTTTCTTGCTTTGTAAAGTGTCTGTTTATTTTATTTGACTTATTGATTTTGTTACATTTTCCAGGATTCAATTTTTTGCTCTTTATATATTCAGGATATTAGTTCTTTGTTAGAATACTAACTAGCAAAGATTTTCTCCCCTCCTGTAGTGCCGCAGTCTGGCTGGGCACAATTCAGGAGCCACTTGTCAAAAGAAACTAACTTTATTTTTAGAACCACACATGCCAAACAAAGCAGCTCCTCCGGAAAAACCCTCAGAGTCCAACTGCCACCACCGGCTTCCCACAAGCCACTCTCACACCCACCAGCCTCTCCACCTCCCACCATCCTCCTGCTCTTGAGGCCGATTGACTGGGTCGCATGGGCGGAGCCAAAAAAGTCCCCCAATGAGCAGCTCCGTGGTCTGAAAGGGCAGGGAAACAGCCCAATGAGAATCACCACAGAGGAGCCAATCAGATAGATGTTGCTGGGGCCGCTGTGAGCCAATCATCAGCTGGCAGTCTGGAAGTTTGCTGGCAGCTGGAAGTTTGCTGGGGCCCCTTCGTCGCCTATCAACACTGTAGGCTCTCTTTTCATGCTTTTAATTGTTTCCTTTGCTGTGTACAAGTTTGCTAGTTTAATTCCATTCCACTTACTGTTTCTCAGTTTTATTTCTTGAGCTTTAGGAATCTTGGTGTCTACCTCAGTATGTTGGCTTGTTGACCCTGTGTCTTCTTCTAGAAGTTGCAGTATTTCTAGATTAATTCCCACATGTTTGATACAGTTAGAGTTGATTTTTGTGCAGAGTGAATGAAACTGATCTAGTTTTATTTTTCTATGCATGAATATTTAGTTTTCCCAGCATCATTTGTTAAAATAGTTTTCTTTTTCTCCAGTGTTTTTACCAACTTTTCCAAGGATCTAATAACTATTTATGTAGTTTTTGTCTCTGTATCTTCTATTCTATTCTGTCATTTGTCATGTGTGTTGTGATACAAATACAATGCTGATTTTGTTACTATATTTCTACAGTATAATTTAAAATTTTGTACTATGATGCTTTCAGCTTTGCTGTTAATGCTAAGAAATACTTTTATTTTTCCATATGCTTTTTAGGACTTTCTTATTTAAACTTCATAAAGAATATTGTTACATTTTGATAAGGACACAATTGAGTCTGCAGATTATTTTTGTTATCATGACCATTTTGAAAATTTTATTCTACTTATCCATGAACATGGTAGATCTTTCCATCTTCCAAGATTTTCTTTAATTCCTTTCATCAGTGCTTTATAAGCTTTATAATTTTTATTATAGATGTCTTTCACCTTTTTAGTTAAATTTATTCCTAAGTATTTAATTTTTTGGAGTTCATTGTGAATGTGATAATTTTTTTCTGATTTCTTTCTTAGCAGATTTATTATTGGGATGTGAGAGACCTAGTTTTGTTTTTCCATTGTGTATTCTGCTATTTTGCTGTATTTGTTTAACATGTGGAGATTTTGGTGGAAATTTTTAGATTTGTTTTTTATTCTTTTGATATACAAGATTATTTCATCAAGAAACAGGGATGTTTTGACTTCTTATTTGTATCCCTTTAAATTCCTTCACTTGCCTAATTGATCAGGCTAGAGTTTCAAAACAATATTGAAATGGAGTTGTGGGAGACAACATTATTGTCTTTTTCCTGTTTTTTAAAAAAATGTTTACACTTTTTATCCATTCTGTCCCTAGTTTCTCTGGTGTATTTTAACATGAATGGGTGTTATATTGTACCAAAACATTTTGTTTTTCTGAATTTGTTGAGATAACCATGTGATTTTTATCCTTAATACTCTTTTTTTAAAATATTATTTATTAATTATAGGTGGACACAATATCTTTATTTTATATTTATGTGGTGATAAGGATCAAACCCAGTGTCCCATGTATGCTAGGCAAGTAAGTAGCTGAGAATACATCTGCTCTGCTCATCCAAGAACATAGGAGGTCATTCCATCTTCTAATATCTTCTTCAATTTCATCTACAGTGTTCTATATTTTTATTGTAGAGATCTTTCATCTCATGGTTTGATTTATTCCTAGGTATCTTTTTCAAGTTATGGTGAATTGAATTGTTTTCCTAAATTTTTTTCCAGTGGATTTATTATTGTTGTATAAAAAGTCATTGACTTTTTTATGTTGATTATGTGTACAAAAAAGTCTTCTGGTTAAGATTCTTATTCTTCTAAGTTTTGTAAAACATCATCAGCAAACAATAATAATTTGACTTACTTTTTTAAAATTTGTATTCCTTTCATATTTTTCTCTTGCCTAATTTCTCTGGTTATCAATACTATATATCACTACTATATTCAAAATGGATAATTTTGTCTCCTTCCTGATTGTAGAGAAATGCTTTTATTTTTTTTCTATTTAGTATGATATTGCTTTGGGTTTGCCATATACAGACTATAATATTGAGGTAAGTTTTGTTTCTAACTTCTTCAGTGTTTTTTTAAAAAAAGGCATTCTAAATTTTGTTAAAGGCTTTTTTTTTACATCATTTGAGATTATCTTACAATTTTTGTCTTTAATTCTCTTTACATAGTGACTTGGATTTATTGATTTGTGAATATTGAACCATCCTCATATCACTCAAATGGAATTAAATTGATCATTATGGACAATTAGTTTACATATTTTTTATTATCATTTACTAATATTTTATCAAGAATTGATAATATTTTGTATCTTTTTATCAGGAATATTCATCTATAATGTCTTTCTTTAAGGGGTTCTTATATAGTTTTTTGTATCATAATAACACTGACTTAATAGAATTAATTTAAAAGTGCTTTACCTTTCTATTTCATTGAATAATTTGAGTAGAATTAGCATTAGTTCTTTTTCAAAGGTGTGTGAGAATTCAGTTGATAATCCATCTTGTCCTGGTATTTTCTTTGTTGAAGTTTTTTTTTCCTATTGTTGTTTGCTTGTTTGTTTTATTTTTTTCATTTTTTTAAAATTGGTTATACATGACAGTAAAGTGTGTTTTGACACATTGTACACAAATGGAGCATAACTTCTTCTTTCTCTGGCTTAATCTTAATAAACAAATCCTCAAAAGAGAATTTTGTATAGTTGTGATGCATTCAAATTCAAATAATATGGAATTCACAGTTACTAAATATTACACAAATAGTTCGATATGTGAATGCAAGTCAATGGGATGACAATTTATTTATTTATTTATTTAAATCCAGGGATAATTTACCACTCAGCTATATCTCCAGCCATATATATATATATAAACTTGTAATCCTCCTACCTCAGACTCCCAAGTTACTTGGACTGTAGGTGGGGGGCCACCACACACTGCAGAACACATGAATGAGATGTGATTAATGAAATATGAGTGATTTTATTAAATGTGCCAAGATTTATAGTTCCTAAATGTGCCAAGATTTATAGTTCCTAAAGCGTTTTTTGTTCCCTGTCTGAAAACCCTCACTCTGGAGGAATTATAAACTCAAATCACTTAGATTCTCTTTTTGAGCCAAAATGTGCAGTATTTATGTATGTATGTATATGTATATGTGTGTGTGTGTGTGTGTGTATATATATATATATATATATATATATATATATATATATATATATATATATATGATATCTAAGTTTTCCTAAGGTTCATTTAAAAAGCTGTTACTTCTCAACTGGATGATAATAGGTGTTTTCTACATCAAGCCCTATTATGGACACTACACAGAAATAAGTTGTGTTCCTGACTTCAAAATCATTTTTGAAATTGATGCTCATTACTTCAAACATGCAGGCAGGATGAAAATTTCTGGTATATAAATAGCAGACATAGTGGGGTTTACTGTGTAGGTATTCAAGCTGAACCTAGAATGGTTTTAATGGAGTGGGGAGACTGGCTTGAGTTTTTATAGTGATGATAATTTGGAACTAGGGTTAGAGAATGGAAACTTCCTACCACTACCAAATAAGGGAATATACAGGTATTTCCAGATATGGAGAATGGATTTTTGTAGAAATTGAAAACTGTCTGCAGTCAAACATAATATGGAATCAAATGCTTAACATGTTCTCTATTTAATTGCAAAAATTTGGACATAAATTGTGTTGGATACACTTATTAAACCTGTTACAGGAAAAATAATTTTTAAATGCCTATAATGGGAGATAGATGTGAACTTTCCAAACAAAGTGAGTATGTTTTCATCACATTCGAAGTTCACAAGCATGCAAATGATGAGTAATAGAAAATGCAGAAGTTTTCTCATAATGCAATAGAAAATAAAATCTATGGGGAATAAAGATAACATGTTATTTATTGAAATTGAATTTCATGCTAATCCATAGAACACTGTGATTTTTGATAAATTGCATAATCTAAGGCTCAGTTTCCCATTTTAGTACCACAATAATCTCTTAAACTCAGTTAACTTCACCGTATTACATTGAGTTTCACAAATAAATATTAAGCAATTTTTAAAATCCAGCATGTGGCACAAATAACAATAATATTATCTATGTACATTTTAAACATGTATAGTTATTTTGATATGGTCAAGAGTTAATTTTCTCCACAAAATATTTTCTAGAACTGCAAACAAAAGACCAAAGAATAACTTGTTCATTCCAGTTACTCTTTATTTTTTAAAATATAACAGCTGAGAACATATGTGAAAATACAATAATCAGAGTTAATACATATAAATATTCATTCTACTTGAACTAGAAGTATGATTGAAGCCAAAAGGTAATTTTTAAATTTTTTTAAAAAATGTTTATTTATTTATTTAGGTTTGGTACAAGAGATTGAACTCAGGGGCATCAATTACTGAGCAACATCTCCAGTCCTATTTTGTATTTCATTTAGAGCAAAGATCTCACAGAGTTGCTTAGCAGCTTAGTTTTCCTGAAGCTGGCTTTGAACTTGTGATGCTCCTATCTCAGTCTCCAAGGCACTGGGATTACAGGCTAATGGTAATTTTTAATGGATATTCCATTCCAATGTTCCAAGAAAACAAATAGTTGTCAAAACTGTAGACAAGACTTATCCATAAATTCTTAAGGTTACCAATGCATTCTTGCTTATTAGTACTAACACTCAAAATGAGTTTCATAACTAGTTAAAAATTTTTAAAAAAGTTTATTAGCCCCCTTTTGAGTAATTGTAATTTTATGTGTTTTAAAATATGTAGTTCTGCAGACACTGGTGTTTGCCTGTAATCCCAGCAGCTCCCCAGGCTGAGGCAAGAGGATTGCAAGTTCAATGCAAGGCTCAGCAATTTAGCCAGGCCCTAAGCAACTTAGAATGACTATGTCTCAATAAATAAATAAATAAATAAATAAATAAATAAAATAAAATAAAATAAAAAGAAAAAGGTTGGGGATATGACCTAGTAATTAAGCCTCTCTGGGTTCAATCTCTGGTATTAAAAAAAGAAAAAGTAGCTATATGTTGCTCAACAGGCATATATGTTTCCTGGGAAGACACTATTCAAAATATTCAACTGATGGTCTAGATGGTGTTGTTTGTTCAAATTAAGTTACATTTCAGGAAAAGTAAGCTCCCACAGAACTATCACATGTATTTTCTTATGAGAATTTTTTTTTTATTTTGTTAAACAATATTAATATACTCAAGTAAATAAACAAAAACCTTTTGTTTTGAGTTAGTGTCAATTTGTAGAATTGCTAAAGATAAACTATAATAACTGCCAGCAAGTGTCAATGAAATATTGTTTCACTACTAAAAGACCAAAGTAATTACTGGAAATGTTATGGTTAAAAAGAATAGTGTTAGATATTTTAAAGTCTGTATAGCATGACGAGGCTGTATTATAATTCCATCTTGTGAAATTATTCATTTCCAAAGTACATTTGTACTTACAAAAAACATTTGATTGATTATTAATTACAATGCTTACAATGCTGTCTATCATTAAATAAGTTTTACTGTAGGTACATGGTTACATTACACACTGAATACTATTGCCAACTGCTGTTCACTTACATTCCATGAAAATAGCTACTCAACAGTTTAAAAAATAAGTATGCATGGAATTCAAATACCCACATATTTATACACTCTACAGTCAGTATACATGATCAAAGCAACTGAATTGTTGTTGCTAAGCATTTTGGCCTATTTTTTGAAATTGATTTCCTTTGCAAAGAAGAAATGTGGAGCCTACTTGGAGAAAAATCTATGCCTTCAGGGCATTTTATAATGAATTACATAGCTTTTTTTCTTTAGAAAATGCTTATATTATTTTGAGAAATAGATATATAGTAGAATGGTCACAAGCAGTTTGATTTGTTAAAATTTCTGAAAAAAGAGCTTTCTATATTTCAGAAGATAATTAATTTTTTAAAATAATATTTGGTTAACTGTAGGACTTATTTTATATAATTTTTCTTATTGCTTTTTAAAAACAGATGCTTAATTACCTATGTAGCAGTGCACAAAATCAAAGCACACAGCTATATTTAAATTTAAATTTAATAACTTTTAAAATATGAGAAAATAAAGTAGTAATTATAAATATATTTTGCATTTCTTATGATAAACATCAAAGCCAAGTATTCTGAATGATGTTTATATATTGAATATAAATGCACACAGATAAACTTTGTCCTATTTACATAAGTTTTGTTTTATCATTATAATGTGGGAGCATTAGTAAATTCAAATGACTACAGGGGGATGAGGAAGAATGAACTTTGGATTGTGTAAGGCAGAGTGAGGGGAGGAGAGGGGCTGTGGGGATGGGAAGTATAGTGGAATGACTTGGACATTATTACTCAATATACATGTGTGATTACACTACAAGTGTGACTCTGCACCATGTACAGCAGAGGAAGAGAAGTTTTGCTCCATTTGTGAACAATGTGTCAAAATGCATTCTACTGTCTTGTATTACTAATTAGAACAAATAAAAAATAGATAATTTTTTTAAACACTTAACAGCTTACTAGTGAAGTGCTGTTCCAGCATGTTGTGTGGTTTTGATATTGAGTTGTATAAAATACTTTAGAAGAGAAAAATAAATATTGACAATTAATTAAAATGAATTTTGTGTGTATATTATTTATTTTTAATAAGGAAAGCCTACCCAAAGTGAAGAGGAAAATTCAGATGGACTTTGAATTAAATAAAAACATTCACATCTTAGGAAAATCAAACTATGATCTCTAGAACTATGAAAATTACTTTACTTTTTCTTAATTTTACATCATTCTGCCAACTTTTTCAATAATTTCCTAATCTCATGATGATATTTATCTATATAATTTTGTTTAAAGCACATTTGACTAAATATCTTCTTGCCATTATTATCTCTTTTTTCTCTTTTCCTCTTACTATATTTTTTTATTTCCCTCCTTTTAACTAACCATTTATTTTTCATTCTTCATTTGTTCAATTTAGGTAAATATTATGTTTTCTTCAAGCCTACAAAAATATGGAAATAACATCTATGAAATATTTGCATGAGAAACATAATCACTGAAATCCATGCCCATAAAAACTGCCAAATCATAGATTTAAAGGAGTCCTATCAATGCCATCTCTCTTTGAATGAGGATTCTGATCTCATTTACAATAAACAATAAAATTATGAAATTATAAGAATAAAAATATTTACTTCTATTAGCTAATAACCATAGAATGTTAGAAATCATATAAAAGCTGGGCATTGCAGATCAACATAGTCCTAGTTTGATAAGAATTATTAATAGACAGTTTAAATGATCTACCCATAATGCTTGTAACTACTTTAACTTCTAACATCATGGATAATGTTTGCAAAAATACATGTCTAATTATATATTTTCTTGGATATTTTGAAAAACAGCTAAGTAGGATACATTTTCACAAAAATCTGTATGTAAAGAGATGCAAATGAAGAATTATTAATCTACCAAGTACATAATTTTAAATGTTGCTTTTATCTACAGGAAAGAAATAGAAATCTTTATGTTTTACTTCTTGTTCTTGTATATACAAAGCAATACTGCTGGCATGTAAAAAAAGATGAAAAATTATTACATTCTCTGGGGATTTATAATTGAAAAGATTTTAATTAAATGTTATTTAGTTTTTGCTTTATTACCTTAGTTACTGCATACAGTTGGGGTAAATTTAATAAAAATATTATATAGTGATTAAATATTCTGTTTCCTAAAAATTAAATTATAAATGTAGTCTCTAAAAATTTGTATTTAAGTTAGCATACATGACACCAGAAAATTGCTAACACATTTAAAAATACAAATGAAAAACTTTTACTGACATCCTTACTTTAGTGCCTCAAGGAAACATAGTGGACAGCTTTTTTCTTCTACCACCCATTTCATATATATTCTCCACCTTTTCAATTTATTATGTATTTGACTCAGCAACATTCCAGTTTGCCCTAGTTGATGAAGATCAATTTCTGCAGCCAGTTTAGCAACTCCTGTTTTTGCAATTTTTTATTATGGAACATGAAGAGTCCAAAATACCTTCTCCATGGAGGTCTAAATTTTAATTTGAATGGAACCACTCTTTTAGTCCCTACTTGAAGCATTTACACCTTGAGACATTCATTGATATCAAGGTTTCAACTAAGAGATGTAGAAATTGTGCTGGTAGGTTAAGTGTATTAGTAAGAAGAAAAAGAATTTTAGAAAAGTACTAAACAAAACTTTTTGACTCCACCCCTACCAAAACAAATAGTGAAAAAATATTTTTTTAAACTAGAATGTCAAAACTCTGTGAATTTTCTTAAGGGAATAGATCATATAGAAAATATTAATTCAAGAAAATTTAAAATGTGCTAAAAAATACGGAGCACTCTTATTATTTAGCCTAAAACTTTTTGTTTAACTTCCAGTCTTCAGCTCAGAATTCCTTATTATAGGTATGCACAACCAAAAATCTGAGGCTTCCTTAATCTCTATTCTATGCTCATGGTTCCTTGTAGACTATCAGAATTTTTCATTTCTTCCTAGATCTGAGTGCCAGAAGCTTGGTTACCCAAGATGTCTAGTACTTTCTCTTATCATGGGGCAAAAACTTTATATATAAAATGTCCAAAAACAGTAGCTCAATTACTGATAGACTAAAGGATTCATGATGAAAGAGGAAACTCAAGAAATTCAGGGGCTAAAATTATTGCTTTTCACTTTTCTCATAAGGTAGAAGTGTCCTTTTCAAACAAATGGATTAATGTCTCTACTTCTAGATCTCGTGCAATGGTGCATAATTTCTAATAAGAATTTAAGGGATGGGGTAGTCAAGAATACACCACAGTAAATCCCACCATCATGTATATCTACAGTACTGAGCCCCTAATTAGAACAAAATACATTTCATGCATATATAATTATATCAAAATGAACTCTACTGTCATGTATATATAAAGAGAGCCAATAAAATTTTAAAAAAATAAATATAAAAGACTAATACAAACTTTGAAATTAAAAAAAAAGAACAGAGATCTTCATAACAATCAATAAAGGAGCACTATTATTTGGAATAGAGTGCTAGGAACTTTAAGGATAGAATGGTTGTCTAAAACAATGAAGAGCTTTGTCAAACAGCAAAACTTGAAAGAAACAAGCCAAAAATGATTTGGTACACACTAGGAAACATCAATAAAAAGAATAACTGGCTTCTTATAAGAAGCAGCAAAACACAGGTGGCAATGGTACAGCTCTAAAGTTTTATTCCTCTCAGGCTAGTATTGAAATATTACACAACAGCATGATAGCATTAGCGATGAAGGAGGAGATTCAGTTATCAGATTCACAAAACCCAACTATAATCCATAGTAATCTACAGAGTATTTCAAGGGAAGGATATAATACAGTGCTCACTGCAGTAAAGGGATGCATGAGTCCAGTCCACCTCACTGTGAGAGATCTGGAGAAGCTTGCTTCAGTTGTCCTGCTAAAAGCTGTGTTTCTCCCAGATGAGGAACCACTGACACGCACAGAATATAGTCAGAGGATTTGTGCTAAGAAATTGTCCAGAGTTCTTACATTCTGCTCTATAGGGACATTGCTTTCTTTTCTTTTCTTTTCCATTTTTTTTTAACATAAGCAGGTAAGCAGGTGTCCAGTGGCCTCTCAAATTATGTATAAATTACCAATGTTATTGTTACCAATAAACAATGTTGAGTGATTTCTACAAACAGCCTTAAAGTTTCTTGGAAACTACTAAGTTTCATGACTTGGCCAGTGGTCAATTCTCTAAGTGTACTTTATTTTTATTATTATTATTTTTTTAAAATAAAACTGTTTAGACCAATTCTAGACAGACTTCTATCACAGCACATTGCCTATGGTGACAATAAAAATAAAAAATGAAATGTCCAAAGCATTCATCAAAGTTATCACGATTGTGTTGAAGGAGCTAACTATTGTTCTGGAGAATTGATCATTTATGTTAAAGGACCTTGACAGACAACAGGTACCAGATCACTCTAATTTTGTGCTGTTCTTAAAAATAGGAGGTAAAAATCCATGAGAAAGATACTCTTCCTGTACTAAAAAGCAAAGTATCATCCTTATTTTCAGGACAAGAAGTTGAATTGGGATATTGCATCTTATTCTGTAGAATAAGTCTTACCTTGAAAACTTCCCACAAAATTAGATAGTTTCATCACACCTTATTAAGCTGTGTCTAATTTAATATATATGTAATTGACACTAACTGCTGCCTTGGCCTTTACTTTTTTATGAGAGCTTAACTGACACATGAAGCTTGTATTAAATAAATGTATATACTTTTCTCCTG
The DNA here is from genome assembly GCF_048772815.1 of Callospermophilus lateralis. Taxonomy (NCBI): domain Eukaryota; kingdom Metazoa; phylum Chordata; class Mammalia; order Rodentia; family Sciuridae; genus Callospermophilus; species Callospermophilus lateralis. The sequence goes on from NC_135314.1 coordinate 100,708,617, forward strand.
CTAATCTGTGTCATTTCGTTTTAATTCTTGCACCCAAATGAGACACTAGGATGACAAAGGTGGAGATCATCTGCTCTTGTAGTGTGTATAGGAATAAATAAATAAAAATAAAATTACACTTGCAAAAAAAAATAATAGTAAAATAAAATTACACTTTCTTTCTTGGTAATTGACCTTAAATTATTTATTGTCCATTATACACTAATATAAAAGACATTTTTTTGTAAATGATATGCTAAATACACAAAATTTATGATGATTTATGACAGGTGGCTATTTTTAAAATTTAAAAGAACACAGCAGAAAACTAACTTATCTGTATGCATTACTGTTACTTTTTTATTAAGACAGTGAGCTGCATTATTTTATTAATATTATAAAAAACATCAACAATAATACTAATAATTGAACTCTAAAAACAAAGCAGAAAACCCAGCATTTACTTTTGCCCAAATTATAGGATACAAATGTTGTGTATTAGGAAATATCTATGTGGTTACATGAATTTAAAATGCTTAATAATCACAAGACTTCATTATAGTGGCAAAATATTTTGACAAGATTTCACGTAAGTATCACAGATCAACAAGATATGCAGATAAATTGTCTTGAACACAGTTTTAATAAAATCTTTAAGAACATAGGTTTTCACAAAGATGGACTTGGAAGTTCTCCTCACCAATAAATTGTGTATATGTTCAAAACACAAATTAAATATGTTGCAGCACATTCCATTTTGTTACACAACATTTCAAACTGTATACACTGCCAATTATTCTCTAAAGAGGTAAAGCCTCGTCATCATAAAACTTACTGCTAGGTTCCTCCATGAAATTTCTCAGTATGAATTTACACTACTATCAAATTCTGTGAATATAGAGCATGACTTTGGAAAAATAATCCTGAAAACTGAAAGTTATGTCACACAGAAGGAAGAAAGTGGTAATTCTTCCAAACAAAAAGAGTTGGGAAATTAGAGCATCTTTAATATATCTAACTGGGGATATCCCCTAGACCTTTCACAGAAGAAACAAAATAGTATGATGAAAGTGAATTACATCAGCTTTGTATAAAAAATGATAATAGGAAGTATGCCATAGTAGATATTTCAATTACTTTATGTGTATGTTTGTGTAGGTATGAACATGTATATATATATAATGATCAGAGTAATGATGTAATTTGATACATAAAATCCTATTAAAATTTTATCCTCATTGTTTAATTTTTTTTCATACTCTAATGCATACCTACATGCAGCATCATATATTAGCTCATTTTGCTATTGTTCATCTTTATAGTCCCTGAATTTAATATTTTAAGATTTTTAAATATATCATATTTAAGATCTTAAATATATCATATTAAGTTGGCTTACTTAAAAAAAATACTGTCATATTTGGTATCTTAGACTGTCATAAGCACATTGAGGAGGTGTCATGTATCAAATCCTCAATCAACACCAAATCCTGGAAAAAGTTTTACAATTTTTCATGGTCTTTTTTTAATATTTATTTTTTTAGTTGTAGTTGGACAGAATACATTTATTTTATTTATTTATTTTTGTGTGGTGCTGAGGATCGAACCCAGTGATAGGCAAGCACTCTACTTGCTGAGCCACAACTCCAGCACAACAATTTTCCATAGTCTTAAACTTGAGCTATTCAAATTTGTTAGCCAGTCACTTACCATTTCTTTTGTGTTCTGTTAATAATGGCACCTTTATATCCTCTGCCTAACTTATGTTCCATCATTGTTCAATTGGGTGTTTATAATAAAGCTCCCATTTTTGTCCTTCTACTAATTCAACACTGCTGTCATTTAAGATTTGTGGAGTCAGTAAATATGTAAGTATCAGAAATAGGGTGTCTTCATTTCTTGTTTCTGCTACAACATGAGCTTGGAATCCGTCACTTCAAAACTAATAGCAAAAAAAGATATTGAACAAACTACAAATCAACAATTGTTTTGTTATACACCAGAGAACTAAGGTTATGGGATAAATTGATGCCCTGCAAACTAGAAAATGATGACTCTAGAGAATCAATGCATATCAAAGGTAGAAGTTGCTAGGGTCAATAACTCAAGAAACAAAACAAAACAAAAAATTGCACAGAATTACATATCATATTAAACTACTGGAAACAGAGATTGACTGTTCAAAGAAGCCAGAGGAAAGAGGGAAAAAAAAAAAACTTATGTCTAGATAAATAGGGCTAATAATTACATTAGAATTATCTTCAGAAATATTTCAAGCAGGAATAAACTGGAGTCAATTATTTAAAGTTTAAAAAATACAACCTCACCAACTAAATGTTCTGTTTCCATTGAATTTACTCTTCAAATGTGAAGGAAAAATATTTTCTCAACAAGTTGATTGAAGGAATGTGCTGTTAGTAGATTTGCCTGACAAGAAATATTTAAAGAATTATTTATAGAAAAAGTGAATCTAGGGATGGGGTTGTGGCTCAAGCAGTAACGCGTTCGCCTGGCATGCGTGGGGCTCTGGGATCGATCCTCAGCACCACATAAACATAAAATAAAGATGTTGTGTCCACTGAAAACTGAAAAATAAATATTAAAAAATTCTCTCTCTCTCTCTCTCTCTCTCTCTCTCTCTCTCTCTCTTAAAAAAAGAAGAAAGAAAAAAAACAAAGAGTGATTCTATGTCGGAAACCAGTATCGACACAAAGAAAGCAGAACATCAAAATGATTAGAACTTATACATAAGTGAGATGAATGAGTGGAGTTGTATAAAGGGAGGAAATGAAGCACTGGGAATTGATTCTAAACTACCTTTACTATCTATGAATTAATATAATGATGATGAGAGGTAACTTTAAAGGTAGTTATTTATTGAAAATTGTAGCACAATCATGAAAATGTTTTTAAAAGAAGAATAATGGATTCAGTAAGAAAAGGGATAAACTGAAATCATATAAAATACTCAATTGAAACCAGAGGGTAAACATAAAGAAAAAGAGGGGATAAAAAAAAATTTGGATAGGAGAAAATAACAGACATGATAGTCTGTAACTTCATAAATAAGCAATCACTTTTAAAATAAAAGAATGATCTAAATTTACTTACTAAAAGACAGACACTGAGAGTATCCAAAAAAGCAAGACCTAAGTCTATGTTTGTATTCAAATCACCCACTCTAAATATAAAAACAAAGATTAATTAAAAGACAAGGAAAGGAGAAATATAGACCATACTAATAACTAGCCATACTGCAGCTGAATTAGATATATTAGTTTCAGAAATAAGGAAAATGGGGGAACTGCTGTTGGTGGTTTTGAATGTGCCTCGGCGGGCACCGCTGCTGAGGGGACTGCTGGAGATGTGGGTCGCCTCCATGAGATGAAAAGATCTCTGCCAGACACTCCATGATGTCCTGTGTTGTCCCAGGCCCAGAGCCACGTGCCAAGCCCATGGAATGAAACCTACCAAAGAGATGGATGAGACTGTTGCTGAATTTATCAGGAGGACCATCTTGAAAATCCCCATGAATGAAATGATGACAATCTTAAAAGCCTGGGATTTTTTATCTGAAAACCAACTTCAGACCATAAACTTCTGGCAGAGAAAGGAATGTCTGGTTCAGGACTTGGTTGGGCTGTGTGAGGAGAAGAGTGCGAGTGTAAACGATGCAGCCCTTTTAGACATCATTTATACTCAAGTACATCAGCACCAAAAAGTTTGGGATGTTTTTCAGATGAATAAAGAACCAGATGAAGATGTTGACCTTTTTGACATGGAACAATTCAAATGTTCATTTAAGAAAATTCTTCAGAGAGCATTAAAAAATACACTGATAGTTGCTAGCAAACACCATCAGATTGTGAAAATGGATCTGAGAAGCCGACACCTGGACTCTCTCAAGGCTATTGTTTTTAAACAGTATGATCAGTCCTTTGAAAATCACAACTCTACAACGCCTCTACAGGAAAGATGCCTGGGACTAGATGTAAATATGGATTCAAGGATCATTCATGAAAACAAGGTAGAAAAAGAGAGAGTCCAAAGAATAACTCAAGAATCTTTTGGAGACTATCCCCAACCACAACTAGAATTTGCACAATATAAGCTTGAAACGAAATTCAAAAGTGACTTAAATGGGGGCATCTTGGCTGAGAGGAAAGAACCCCTCTGGTGCCAAATAAAATTCTCTAGCCCACATCTTTTGGAAGCATTGAAATCCTTAGCACCAGCTGGTATTGCAGATGCACCACTTTCTCCACTGCTCACTTGCATACCAAACAAGGGGATGAATTATTTTAAAATCAGAGACAAATAAGCTGTATAAAGTTGTGTAAACCCAGTGGCTCCTTGGTGATGGTGTACAAACATTCCAGTTAATGGCTAGATGGACAGCCTCTGGCAGTAATCTTTACTTTAGAAATTAATCCTTAGTATTGACAATGTAGAAGTGTTCCTATAATTTGGGGACTGATTCTTTCCTTCTTGTGCCTCCTCTCCCACTTTTCCTGCTAAATAAAGCAGTTGTGGGCATTTGAGAGGTCACAGGATATGTATTGGGCTCTGGATTGACCTTAGTAGCACAGAATGCTCTGAAGTCAAGCATATGGCACTGTGATTGATCCTTTTGGCCTCATATATAGTGCCCTTTGCCCCACTCCTGCCTCTATTCAATCCTAGGGAGGACTAGTTCCAATTGTTCCTTTCTAGGGATCTTCTGTTAAGCCTTGATCACTTAAAAGGAACTATACCCAGCTCAGAACTTCTAGAAGAATCATAAAATTAGTCCATTCAGAGAATAGAACTGGGTCCACTAAGTTGTTACTGGAGGAAGTTACATATCCAATGACTCATTTTTATAAAATAATTGTTTCATTATAAATATGATACTTTTCATTATGCATTTTATCATACATGTAACATCCAAACTGACCATTATAATACTTATTTGTAAATAAAGATACTGAAAAACTGGTAAAAAAAAAAAAGAAAGAAATAAGGAAAATGTAATGGATAAAGATATTAAGAATTTTAAAGGGTCAGTTGTCAAGAAGATGAAAATTCCTCATGCAATGGAGTCTGCAAATATATGAGATAAGAACTGACAGAACTTGGCTATAAGCTGAATTGCCGCCCCCCCCATCTATATGTTGAAGATCTAACTCCTAATACTTCAAAATGTGACTACATTTGAACATGACATCATTAAAGTGATACGTTTATGTTAAAAAACCATGTCACGAGGCTGGGCCCTAATTCAAAATGAGTTCTGTCATCATGAGATCAGGACAGAGGGAAGACATCAGCCCAAAAGAGACAAGCCTTAGAAGAGACTTATCCTGCTGGTACCCTCACTTAATATCACCCCCAGAATTGTAAAAAAAAAAAAAAAAAAAAAAAAGAATTTCTCTTGTTTCGGCTGCCAAGAATGTGGTACGTTGTTATGACAGTCCTAGCAAACTAAAACAGATGGGAAGGAGAGATAGGCAAACCCAATATTATCATTGGAGACTTCAATGCTCCTCTTTCAGAATTTGACAGATTCCATAGGCAGAATATCAGTAAATTGAGCTGAAAAGCACCATCAATTAACTGGGCCTGATATATATTTATAAAATAACTTCTCCAACAAGAGGTGGATACATAATTCTTATCAAAGTTACACAGAACATTCATTAATAATGATCACATTTTGGGCTAAAACACACCTTCAATTTAAAAGTGTAGCAATCACACAAAGAATGTTCTCAGATCACAATGGAATTAAATTAGAAATTCACAATAGAAAAATCATTGAAAAATGTCAAAATATTCGAAGATTAATCAAAACACCTAAAAATAATACATGTGTAAGCAGAATCTCAAGAGAAAGTAAAAAAAATAGCCAGTGTTAGGTCAAAATTACCAATTTTTCCAAGAGTGTTATAGATAATCTGATTAATCTAATGAATCTTCAGTTTCTGTTGAAGAATAGAGATGACAGCACCTTGCTTTCAGGGTTGATGAGCCAGTAAAAGGTATTAAAATTAGTCATGAACTACAGTTTTAGTTCATTATAATAGGCCATTAATGGAGCTTGTTAATGCAGTACCCAGAACATATTATGTTACTTATTCTTCCACGGGACTCTTTGTAAAAGTCTGTAAACTTTTTGAGTAAAACGACTATAGTTTTTTTAATTTTATAATTCTAGTTAGTAACATAACATCTGGCAATGATACATATTTAATAAATGTTGAATGGATATTCAACTAACAAACTAATATATTTCTTAGATCTGCAGTTTCTTAAAAAACATGATAGATTTTTAAATAGCATTGTAATCTTTATTGAGGGCCACAACATGGCAATATGAAAAACACTGTCTAAATTTAACCTTTTCATCAATGAGAGACACAGCAGTGAATAAAACTTTTCCCTTTATGAAACTTACATTCTCCTATGTGAAAAAATACAGAACAAAAATTTCCTTGTTAATGAAATAAAATTAGGTGATATCAAATTCTATAGAAATACCAATACCTAAGGAAAGTTTTGCCTGTTACTTGTCCCAAAATCTGTATTATGTATCATGTAATATATTATATTACTTTTTATTTTATTCTGTATCAAAATTTAATTTTTTCATGTAATTGTTTAACAGTGTCTGTATCACTTATTAGACTTCAAACTGCATGTGAATAGAAATCAGTAATTCACTTTTTTGAATATTGTGTTTATTTGCTGGCAGTGCCGAAAAGAAAAAAGAAAAACAACTCAATAGTTAATGAATTGATAAGTGTGAGAATTGAAAGCTGTATTTAATCGACAGCTCTGTAAGTTTAAAATAATTAATGAAGGACTACAAATGATAGAACTAAAAGTAACAAAAATTAAGCAATATCGTCAAAGCATTTGCATGATAGAACTGACAAGAAAACTTGATTGTTTTGAATGTTAATATGATTCCTTTTTTCTCATATCATATAGATTCACCATGTTAAAGAAATATGAACCTTTAAATCAACTTACAACAAATTAAATGCGTATTGTAGCTAAAATAGTAAAATGATAATGTTGTTGATGATGATGATGATGATGAAATGCAATAAAAATTCCTGCTTTTACAGGAGTATAACATACCATCACCATTCTCCCTAAAGGGGTTGCTATCATGAGTAATTCCTAAAGTTTATTCTGCTGAATATTAAACCTCATATGTCAATAAATTAATAGGAAAGAGTGATTTCCACTGTCAAAATATAGACACATTGAAATTAGATCCTGTAATTCAGGACTGTTTTGGTAGTCATGAAGTGGTCACCTAATTCAGACATGTTAATAGATTTGGAAATATTTATTTAGAAAAGAAAGTTTTAGTTCCCCAAAATAATGATGAAAAACACTTTCACTTTACAAGTGCTGAATTTTGATTCAAATTTCATGTAAGATTGTTGGTAATAATATCCTGACAATTTTATGGACATAAACCTTAAGTAGGTAAGAACCAGAGCAGGAAACTTCATCATTCCTGTGTTGCCACCGCCTAAATTTATGCTCCTTTATTCTGCCTGATTGCCATTCTCTTAATTTTTCTCATTAAGTTTATTTTTTCTCTGATCTTTGAAGGTTATATTTTCTTATGTATGAAAAATGCAAGAAGATGAATATACTTACTATTTTTCTTGACTGGAAGTATGACATGTTAATTTCAATAACATTTGCTCCTAAGGATACTAAATTCATTGGATAGCCCAGCGTTTGCCAGACACATTTTTTTAATGATCTGTAAGCATACCATCAATATTCATAAAGTATAGTAAGCATACCATCAATATTCATAAAGTTAAAGACAAACTCATTTTTAATTACATGAAAAATCTTAGTGTTGGAATAATATTTACAGTATTTGAGAAATATAGACATTTCCTATGAAAAAAATGCACAGCACAGACCAATTTTTTTTTTGTTTTATTCAACCAGAGCATAAATTCAGGAGGAACTATTTAATTCATTTTCCCATCATGGACAACAAAATATACAGGGGTCACTAATTTTTGTGCTAATATGAAAGAACATTCTATGTATTCCTTAACTTAATAATACCAGGAATATTTTGTATAGCCAATGTTTTAGCTAAAACCAACAAAATAAATTTTGTATACAGCTTTTTCAGAATTCTTTTTCTTACAGAATTCAGAAGTGAAGTTTTAAAAAATCATATTTAAATTTATCAAAAATTAATGAAAGTATCTATAGGTTTTGGGAAGGTTAAATACAAGTGTAATTTAAATTCTTCTGTTATCTAATGAGGTGTGCTATAGAAAGGATAGAAAGATGCTGGTAAAATGTATATTAGCCAGGAAACTAATAAAAGAGAACTTATTTTTGTATTTCAAGTGAGGTAAAGATATAAAGCAAAATTATTAAGAATGTGTTCTTTGTTTTGTTCTGTGTTACTGCTATGGTTTGGATGTTGAATGAATCCCTAAAGTTGGCACATTGGAGATTTGGTCCTGAGGATGTTAAGTGGATTGGGACCTTAACAGATAGGGCCTAGTGGGTGGTCCCAATTCAATAAGAGTACTGCCCTTGAAAGGGATTAAGACGGTGTTTCTGTAACCACCTGAATTCTCATGAGAGGTTTATTGGGAAAGCCTGAGCCTGTTTCTATTTCTATCTCCCTGGCTTCCTAACTCACTGGCTTCTTCATTGCTTCCACTATTGCTCTCCTCCATGTTGTGACACAGGCTGATGGGCCCTCATCAGAACTGATCTGATATAAGTCCTATGCCCTGGGAGCTCCAAAACTTCTGAAGGAAGTATGCCTCTTTTCTTCATAAGGAACTTGTCTCAGGTACTTTGCTATAGTAATGAAAAGCTGATGAACACAGTAAAACAATTCCTTTGTCATGTTTGCTTGCAATTCTAATTAAAGAGATAAAGATAAAAAACAATTATTTTATCCTGTTCAAAAAAAAACATTTTTATTTGATAAAAGATTATGGCTTGAGAAGTATAATTAATATAATTGTGAAAAATCATTAAATGCGACCAGTATAAGAGATAAAAATATCTCATTGATTTTACATTGTGGTGAATTTAGACTCAATCCCCTAGACTTGCACAAACCTCATCCCAAGATTTGTGAGAGGTCCAGGTAATATGTTGATAAGGTTTTCTCTTTTTGTACAATGTGAAAGAAAGTAAGATTTTTTTCCCTTAGAGATTTCCTAAGACTTCAAAGTCCCAAACTCAAAATATAGCACATTTTCTTTATTTCGCATATTGTGCATTGCTTCAGACATAAACCTGAATTTGCATACTTTTCTTAGGTTTGTACTTTTAAATTATTTACTCACAGAAGCATGTTCTTTGTTTCAACTTCATGAAATCCCCCAGGAAAACTAGTCTTGTTTATGATATTGCTTTAAGAATTACTGTCTTCTTGTTGCATGTGATTTAAATACTTTTGAATTAAAATCAAGTGCTATGCTTCACTTCTAAGGCTGAATACAATATGAATTGCATTTTCACTTAAAACAAATATCTGTAATTTTTTTGTATCTCTCACTGTCTCCCAATATGTAAGTGTATGTATTTCAAGTGTGCATGTGTGTATATACGATTATATGTGTGTGACTTTAGAAGCTGAATTTTTATTGGAAATTTACATGTAGTTACATTTTATAAATGTGTTTTTGAAGAACTATAAATACATATAATCAAATTTCAGAATGGCTTTAATTTTCCAATATATGAACACTTTAAATTAAATTGATTAAAATAAAATGAAATAAATAGTTTCTATGGAACAATATTTACATTCTGAGTATTCAATAACCACATCTATTGGTTTCTAATCTGGAAAGTCTAGGCATATACTTATTTTTCTTTCCTTTTTGTAGATATATAGGTCTTACATTTCAGTAGTGTATGGAGATTTCTAAAATTCAATGTATTTCTGCACATTTTGCAATAATTCCCTGTTTTTAATATATAAAAATTGTACAAATATTTTCAAATTTAAGAATGTAACTGAATTCTTTTTGTTATGCTCAGAGCTTCAAAAGATAGATTAGACCAAATTCAATGCTTCTATCTGTTCCATGTCAATAGAATAAGAGGAGCTCTGCTAACTTAAGCAGTGTACAATTTGCAGAGTAGTTAGCTCATAATATTTAATTGGAATTTTAAGTATATTGTTATGTGAAAAGTTAATAATTAAAAAAAACTTGTCAAGGAATTGTATAAAATATTAATATGGGAGGTAAGGGAAAAAATGTTTGATAATTTAAAAATGCAGACAGGTCATAAGAAGTGACTATATATCTCATTAGAAATTAATTATGAAAATTATATCAGTTGAAATTGAAGAAGTATATCAGTAAGGATTTTAAAGTATATTGGCTTAGAAAACTTGGTTAGCTGATTATAAAAGTGTTTTATGTAAAATTTATATAAACTTTATTTAATTTTTCAAAATAAAAGCAATAAACATAAAAGAAAGTAAAGTTAATCAGCATGTAAGTATATTTACAAGACTAATAAGAGATTTATTGGCATAAATTATATGATAACTTTGCTCACCCAATGGATGTAACTCAGAAATAGAAATTATTTCATTAAATACTTTTCTTATGGCTAAATAATCCAAATAAAAATAAAAAATTATATGTCACTTAAAAAATCTATTATATCTACTTAAAAAATTAGATTCCTACTTGTTTAAAATGTTGAATGAACATCAGGATTATTGGAAATGATCCCAAGAATAGCATCATAATCACAAATTATTTTTTTAACAACCAAAGTGATTTAACAGATTATACACTAAGCTACTATTTCTTGAAAATGTTAGGTATGCAATTAGGGCTTAAGTTTTCTAGCAGAGAAATAATCATTATAAAGAAAGTCATATGCAAGTTCTTGTTAAATTTCTTTTTTTTTAGATAGATTACTGAAAGTAGAATAGAACATATGCTTAAATGATCAATTGGGAAAAGTTTAAATGATTTAGCAATATTATAAGAGATTTTATGTTATATATACTAAATATGTCAAAAAGGGCACATGAAGAGATATTTAAAAAGTGAGATATATCTATTATTACTATCCAAATATCACTGCAATTACTCTATAAAATTTTTTTTTCTGGAGTGTTTTTTCCTTGTTCTAATAATCTTGTCATATTTGGTGTTATTGTCACTATAATGCTAAAAGTTACAAGGAATTTTGCAACATTTTCTTTTATCTCTGAATTCCAAATTATACATGTAAATGTGTGTGTGCATTCTCAACTTGAGATATAATGCATACAACAAACTGTTCATGCTTAAAATATATAATTTTTAAGTTTTGAAATATATGCATTTGTATAATCATCAACATGATCCAAGGAACATATCTATCACAACAAAGACCATTTTATAAATGTATAAATAATAATCATCGTCAGATCTTTTTAATCAACATTTTATTTATTTAAGCTTTTTTTGAATTTTTTGAATGTTTTATTCTTTTTAGTTATATACAACACCAAGATACACCAACATTTTTGCTTTGTTTGGGCAGATTTGTGTAAAGTCCAATTTGTTTTTCAATCCATCTAACTTGACTGTCATTCATATTCAAACTCTGTATTAGTTAAAGGTAATTTTGAATTTTAAGTTTTGAATTGTCCTTATTTCTATACTATAGGGGTTCCACTATCTCATCCAGCTAGGTTAGACTGATATTCTTCCAATGCCACTTTACTTCCAGTGTTCTATTCCACTCAACCCCATATAAGCTGTATTTTGAATAAGCTATAGGTAGCTTCCCACCTCTGAAATAAATATTCAGATCAGGTATAAACCAAAGGACCATAGATTTCTGTCCCTCACCTCCTTTTCAAGTTCCCTGCCCTACAAATAACAGCTACATCTGTAGCCCCAAGTTTTGGTCCCTGAGTATATTTCTTAACAGGACAAATAACATCTGGTTTACTCTAACTTCCTGCCCAGCTGTCAGTATTGACCCCAGGTAGCAAACTGGGAAAACATCAGGAGCTCATTTCATGAATTCTCCCCTCTTAAGAACTACTGTCTTTCATAGCAGATTTCCTAGTGGCTGATAACTGAAAACAACTGCCTCATATATTTTGCTTTATAAGACTTTTTGTTTTAATTTTGATTTCAGAAGAACTAGTCTATTATCACATTACAAGGGAAAAATGTCTGTTTCTTTAATAAGGTTAAGAAGGATGATTCCATAATTCTTGTTTATTCTATAAGTTTTAGGGATATTTTATAAGTTAATATTCCTTCTGTTTCTGAAAAATAAATTTTACTGGAAGGTCACATTACTACTACACCTGTCACAGTATATGAACTCTGGTTCCTTCCTTGTGTTCTTTTAAATACGGTGTGTTAATGTGAGTTAATTTGTAAGTCAAATATATGTGTATTAAAAAAACACAAATTCACACACAACCAAACATATACACCACACACATATATAAAGTCATATACATATGTGTGTGTGTGTTTATTCGTGTATATAAAACATAATAAATATACATTAATATAACTTGTATATGTTTGTATACATAGATGTGTGTATCTATATTGTTTACATTGAATTTTATATTTGTTTCTCAGACTTTCTTCAGTTTTTAAATATGATTCAAATTAATTTTCAAGTTTGAAAATGTCTGCCTAAATATAGTTGCACAGTCTTAGAATTTCAATTTTTAACAAAAAAACTTTCATTATTTTTTCAAATAAATCATTTGACAGAGACACATTTACATTTTTATAGGCTATGAGTGAAACTATTTTTTCTGAACTACTCTCTTTTAGTGAGAAAGTAATGCTCCCATGTTTCAGGCTTGAAAGATTCTCATTTCTACCTCTCATTCTCTTAACCTCAAATAGGAAAATATCAGGTCTCATAGCTTTTCACGAATTTGAGAATCTCAATAGCTCTCTGTTAGTGTCTACCTTTGGTTTAATTTGTCTTCTGAAAATTGATGTAATTCAAATAAATCAACAGACTATAAGTGTAAACTTAATAAATACCTCTATTTGGTAAACATGACAAAATACATATACATAACAAAGTGTGTGTGATGATTGAATTTTACTTTCTACATTCTACATTAGAGTGATAACATCAATTCATTTATTAATTTATGAATCATCAAAATCAAGTTATATTTTATATGTGAGACATTTGTGTGTGTTTGACACACACTTTTTCAGTGTCATATTTACCAATATGGTCAAAATTTCAGTTTTGAAAATAGAAGGCTGACTTTGACTTGTATTGGATCAAAGATTTGATTTACATTAACTATGAGTGCTTTTTCCATCCTTTGTGCAAACATACATTAGACTTTCAAATGAAAATGCAGAGACTAAAGAGGGCAAAATCATTAATATCTCCCTCAGTTAAGGCTAAATACTAGAAATATCCATTTACTATTTGTATTACAAAGTAAAACAACTATAATAAAATATATTATTGTGTTTGTTTTGGCCTATGTATGAAATACAACATTATTTGTAGAATAAAAATAAAGCTTAAATATTAGTTTTATAGCTCCAGAAATATTGTCATCAAATGATAGTATTTATCTTTAAAGTTAGTTCATGTTCTCATTAAAACAGCAATTAATACCCATCCTTAAACTAGATTTTGTGAAAGTATTTTAAAAATTTAAAATTCACGGATTTTCTTGAATAATGGCTTTGTATAAAAAGATTATTAGAAGGCTGAAAAATACAACAGAGAATCAGAATATCTGAGGAAGAATTGTAAATATAGTCAGTCATTTGTCAAACAGAAGTGGTTTTGGGAAAAGTAAAAGTGACTTAACCATATCTGTTATACTTCTTTGTTTACATCTTTATTCCCAGAGCTCTTAGACTGACTTTGCTCTTTGAGTTGTTCCTTGAGTATATACTTCATGTTATGCCCCAGTGATACATTTATCTTATTCATCATGATTTATTTTTCCTGTTTCACTTTATTTGAACCTGATTGAATAATGTAGCTTTGTAAAACTAACCAAATTACAGTTTTGCTTAGCAATCATGGTATCCAAAATTTTTAAGTTATAATATTCATGTTTTCTAAAATGAATAATACAAGTTAAATTAGGCTTTCTATGAAAGGAATTCATTATCCTTCCACCTTTTCTAAGTAAATATCATCTTTGCAAATTCTTTTCTCTTGGGTTATCAAGTCATAATTCTAGTTCACTAAGTAAGAACTATTCTCTCACAAGAAGAGAAATCCATGTAGTACAGAAAGGGTGTTTGAGGGGACGAGGAGGGATGGAAAAATGCAAGAATGGTGAAAAGGATCTGACCTAACTTTCCTATGTACATATATGAATATACCATAGTGAAACTCCCCTTCATGTATATCCACAAGGCTCTAATTTAAAATATAATTTAAAAATGGAAAAAAAAATCAGTACAGTAGAGATAAAGAAACAGGGGGAGGAGGGGGAGGAAAACAGGGAAATACTGGCACTGAATTTGAGTAAAATCTATTCCATGCTTGTATAATTATGTCAAACTAAACCCTAATATTATGTAGTACAAAAAATGAATAATAAAATAACTGCATCCAAATAAAAGAAAACCTCAACCAAAATATATTCAGCTCTTAAATACATTTATAATCATTAATATTTGTTAATTAAAATGATTAAACAGGAAGGACCCCTGGCCTCCATGCCCAAATAGAACTCCCAGCCTCAGTGCCCCCGCAGGATTCCCAGCCACACACCTGCACAGGATCCTTGGCTGCCATTCCCTTATGGACCCCAACTACCAACATGAGGCTCCCCTAGTCACCTTCATCTTGGGACACTGCAACCACTACCATAGTCATCCTGCTATGTGTTAGCCTGCACCTGGGGACATTGGACATGGTCTGAGGACAGCCACCTGCCATAGCACTGAAGGTCACTGAGCTGCATCTCTGAAAATGCTGTCCAGCCTACTTCAATGCCTCATCTCTGTATCTCTGAAAACATACACCTTGGAAACCTTTGACACTATCTTTTGTTATTCTCACTGTTGCCATCACCATCTTTAGTTGGGGCAACACCCACCTTGGGACACTGTCTGGGGCCTAGAAGCAATATCAAGGTACCTATAGTCTTCTTCTCTCCCATAGCCATTAACCCAGCACAGTGCTTGCAGGTATGTGGCTGTTCTGTAACTCACAAAGCCTGGTTCTGATCTGCCTGATACAAAACAGCTGTCTGCAAAATGTGCTCAGGCCCGGAGCATAGCTCATAAAGACCTCTGGAGAGAGAGGTTTCTGATTGTGAAGTAGCAAGGTAGGGGATTTGTGAGATCTACAAGTGACATAAGCAGATAAGGCCAGGCACCCACAACATACAAGTGGGCCCCAAAGGAGATCCTTAGGGCGCAGTGTTCCAATGGGGAACAGCAATTGCTATACCACACCTCTAGGAGTTCCACCTCCAAAACAAACCCTCCCACCCTAATAATATTCACCATCTGAGGGTGGAGATATCAGCAAACAACAGACCCCACCTACTAGATGATAAGGGAAACAGGAAAGACACTGAACTCCAACAGAAACAACCATTTAATTTTCCATCTAGATTTTTTTCTTTTCTTTTTTCTCTCTCTCTTTTCCTGCACTCACATCCCCAACATTTGTGAAACCAGTGCTTTTTATGCATTAGCCTACTGAGCACCAGGAGGTTGAAACGCATATTACAGTTGTGTTAAATAGTCTTTTTCAATTTTACATTTTTTTTCCTCTTTAATAATTTTTATGTTTGTTTGTTTGTGTTACTTTATTGTCTTCCCACTTATGTGTCTCCCTCAAATCCCTTTATCTCTTTTCTCCTGATACTAACTTATTTTGATTTCTCTTTCACACATCATAAGATCTAATAACTATATAATAACCTCCTTAACATTACCTCCTTCACTCCTGCCACATTCTCTCTTTGTCCACCATTAGAAATTGTAGACTCTTTGCAAACCTACAGTTTATATTGTAATTGATAATTGAACTCACCATTTCTGTCTAATGTGACAAAACTGTAAATGTCTTAATTGGAGCTATTTGGTTTAAGATTCTGCATTGTTTGCATTGGGGTCTATTAATATTGATCTTCCTCTTAAAGGAGAGGTGTTGGACACCTGCGGGGACACTATAAGTCTATAGGGTAAAAACTGTAACACCTCATATTGACATTGCTAGAAGGAAAGAAACATGAATAACATGAAAAAACACAGGAAGAAAGTGCCCCAAACTAACCGAGATACTATATTATTAAAATCTGTGGCCAGCATAGCACAAGATATGTCAGAGAAGGAGTTCAGGATGTGCATAATTAAACTGTTCTGTGAACTAAAGGATGATATAAGAGAACAAACACAAGCAGCAAAAATTATTTTGATAGAACTATATAAGCATATATAAGAAGCAAAAGATTACTTAAATACAGAGAGACAGATTGTGAAAAAATCAGAAGTCCTTGAAATGAAAAAAAATAATAAACAAAATAAAAAACTAATAGGAAGTATCACCAACAGATTAGATTACTTAGAAGACAGAAATCAGACAATGAATACAGAATATATCATCTTCAAAATAAAGTTGACCACACAGTAAAGATGGTAACAAACTATGAACAGAACATTTAAGAATTATGGGATAACATGAAAAAAAAAAGATAAAAATTATTGGGATAATCAAAGGCATAGAGTTATAATCCAAAGGAATGAACAATCTATTCAATGAAATAATATCATAAAAATTTCCAAACCTTAAGAATAAATTGGAAAATCAAATATAAGATTTTTACAGAACACCAAATGTACAAAATCACAAGAGATTTATGCCAAGGCATGTTAAAATAAAAACGTCTAGCATACAGAATAAGGAGAGAATTTTAAAAGCCACAAGAGAATGGAATCAGATTACATTTAGGAGTAAACCAATTAGGAACTCTTCAGATTTCTCAGCCCAGATCCTCAATGCTAGAAGAGCCTGAAATAATATATACCAAGCTGTAAAAGAAAATGGATGCCAACCAAGAATCTTACAGGTAGAAAAATTAAGCTTCAGAATTGATGATGAAATAGAACCTTTCATGAAAAACAAAAATTAAAAGAATTTACAATGGGAAAGCCTGCGCTACAGAACATCCTTGGCAAAACATTTCATGAGGAGGAAATGAAAAACAACAATAAAAATGAGCAAAGGGAGGTATTACTTTGGAGGAAAAAGCAATCAAAGGAGAAACCAAGTCAAGTTATAAACCAAAAATAGGAACACCATGTGTGCTGCCTCCCCCAACCCTGAAGCCAATAAGTCCCCCACTGGCACAGAGAGGAAACCCCATGGCCATGTGGAGAGGAACTCCTCCACCCACATGGAGAGGAACACTGCATTGTGGTTCCCTATTCACCAATGTGTGGCTCCACCCAAACTTCCTTCATTTTGGGACATTTTACTCTTTACAATAGCTCCCCCACATAGTAATCTCCATCTTGCACAATCAGAACCAGGAGGAAGCTGCCCATTGCAGCACCACATGCCACACTGTGGCATTGCCTAATTGGCCACTGAATGCCATCCTATAGCCCATCCTTAAGCCCCATCTCTGAAAGCAATTGCTTCCATCTTGGAACACTTCCACCACCAACTTGGGTTACATCCACTGCCACTTCTGCCATATGTAGTTGGGGCAGATTCCATCTTGGGACACTGACTGAGGCCTGGAAGCCCAATAGCAATGTACCTACATGCTTGATGCTACTGTCTCCACCAAGTAGGGTCATGGCCTCTTTCATCTAGGGACAACAATCAGTATCTGGAACACTGTCACCAAGATCCCCGTGGGCTTGTTTACACTGAGGTATCCCTACTAGGTGTTCTAACAGGCACCATCCTGTTGAAGAGGCCACAGGGATTCTTGCATGAGATCACCTCTTTCTTTTTTATCCTGCTAACAGCCAAATTCTTTTGATTACCTTTTCACTTGTCCTAAAATCTAATACCTCTATATTCTCACATCCTACCTTATGAACATCACATCCTACTCCCTCTTCTCTCTCTGTCCACCACTAGAAACTGTAAACACTTATGTAAACCTACTGCCTATATGGTAGAAGATTACCATATCCATCATTTCTGTTTATATCAGCAAAACTGTAAGTGCTTAAGTAGAAGCTAATTGATTTATGGCTGCATGTTAGCTGTATTTAGTGCTATAAATATTGATCTACCCCTTAAAAGTGAGATATCCCTAACCTGCAGGGACACTACAAGAATATAGGGTAGAAACTGTAATACCTCAGATCCACACTGCAAGGAAGGAAGACACATAGACAACAACAACAACAAAAAAAAAAATCAAGGAAGAAAAGTGCCCAAACAAACCATGATATTACAATAACAGAATCCATTGACAGCACAGTAGAAAAAATGTCAGAGAAGGTGTTCAGAATGTACATAATTAAAATACTCTCTGGATTACAGAATGACCTAAGTGAGCAAATACAGGCAAAAATTTATCTCTCCAACAAAGAGATAAGAGAGCAAATATAAGCAACTATTGCTCACACCAACAGAGAGATAAGAGAGCAAATACAAGTTGAGAAACTCTCTTTCTCAAGAAAGAGAGTTTTTGAAACAAACAAAAAACCCAAACAAACAGAAATTCTTGGAATGAAGAAAAGAACAAACCAAATTAAAAAAAAAATAATAGCATCACCAACAGATTAGATCACTTAGAAGACAGAATTTCACACAATGAAGACAAAATATACAATCTGAAATATAAAGTTGACCACAGAGTGGAAGATAGTAAGAAACCATGAATAGAACATCCAAGAGTTGTGGGATAACACTTAAAGACCAAATCTAAGATTTATTGGGACAGAGAAAGGCACAGCATTTCAAACCAAAGGAATGCACAACCTCTTCAATAAAATAATATCAGAAAATATCCCAAACCTTAAATATGAATTGGCAAATCGAATACAAGAGGCTTACAGGACACCAAATGTACAAAATTACAACAGATCTACAGGACACATTACAATGAAAATGACTAGCCTACAAAATAAAAACCAAATTTTAAAGGCTGCAAGAAAGAAGAATCGAATTACATATAGGAGGAAACCAATTCAGATGTCAACAGATTTTTCATCCCAGACCCTCAAGGCCAGAAGGTCCTAAAACAACATATACCAAATTCTGAAAGAAAATAAATGCCAACCAAAAGTATTATGCCCATCATAATTAAACTTCAGAGTTGATGATGAAATAAAACTTTCTATGATGAACAAAAGTTAAAAGAATTTACAATGAGAAAACTTGCACTGAAGAACATTCTTGGCAAAATATTTCATGAGGAGAAAATGAAAAACAACAATGAAAATCTGCTAAGTGTACTAAAAGAAAGGCCAATCAAAGGGGAAACCAGATCAAGTTAAAAACCTAAAATAAACCAAAATTACCAGGAATAAGAAATATATTTCAATAATAACCCTGAATGGGTATGGGCTAACTCATCAATTAAAAGACATAGACTGGCAAATTTGATTTATAAAAAAGACCCAACCATATGCTGCCTTAAAGAGACTCATCTCACAGGAAAAGAAATTCACAGACTGAAGGTGAAAGGAGGGGGTAAAAATGTATCACTCACAGAGACCATGTAAATAAGCAGGGTTTCTATTCTCATATCAGATAAAGTGGACTTCAAAGCAAAGTTAGTGAAAAGGGATAAAGAATGATATTTTATACTACTCAAGAGAATCATACATCAACAAAGCATAATAATCATAAATATCTATGCCCCCCAAAATGGGGCATCTATGTATATCAAGTAAACCCTTATCAATTTCAAGGATCAAATAGACCACAACACAATAATACTGGGTGACTTTAACAAATCTCTTTCACCACTAGATAGAACTTTTAAACACAAACTAAACAAAGAAACTATAGAACTCAATAAAACAATAATTTAGTCTTAATAGACATACATATAATATTCCATCCATCAACATGCAAATACACTTTTTTTCTCAGAAGCACATGGATCCTTCTGTAAAATAAAACATATATCACACCACAAACCAAGTTTTAGCAAATACAAAAAACAAACAAACAAAAAACAGAGATACTAAATTTTATTCTATCAGATCATAATGCAATGAAATTAGACATCAATGATAAAATAAATTAAAAGAATGCTAATCCAACACCTGGAGACTAAATAATATGCTATTGATAGAAGAGTCAATTGCAGAATACATCAATATAAGAAAAGAATAAAAATTCTCAGAGGTAAATGTGAACACCTATACAACATATCAAAATCTCTGGAACACTATGAAGGCAGTACTAAGAGGAAAGTTCAATGCATGGAGTTCATTCCATAGAAAAAGGAAAAGTCAACAAATAAATGTCTGAACATTACATCTTAAAGCCCTAGAAAAAGAAGAACAAATGAAAACCAAAAGTATTAAAAGAGAGGAAATAATTAAAATCAGACCTGAAATCAATGAAATTCAAACAAAAGTAACAATTGAAAATACTGACAAAAGGAAAAGATGGTTCTTTGAAAAAAATTAATAAAATTGATAAACCATTAGCCCCTCTAATGAGGAGAAGGGAGAGAAAACTAAAGTTACTAAAATCCATGAAGAAAAAGGAAATATTATGAAGGACACTACAGAAATACAGAAGATATTTAGAAACTATTATGAAATTTTATACTCTCATAAAATAGAAAATATTGGAGACATCAACAAATTTCTAGAGTCATATGATTTACCCAAACTAAATCAGGAAAATATATGCAAGTTAAACACATCAGTTTCAAGCAATGAAATAGAAGACACTATCAAAAGCCTACCAATCAAGAAAAGCCCAGGACCAGAAGGATTCACAGCTAAGTTTTACAAGATATTCAAAGAACTGATACCAGTATTCCTTATTTTTTTTTCCATAAAATAGAAAAAGAGGTAGCACTTCCAAACTTATCCTATCAGGTCAATATTACCCTGATTCAAGAACCAGACAAAGACATATCAAAGAAAGAAAATTTCAGATCAATATTCCTAATGAACATAGATGCAAAAATTCTCAATAAAATTCTGGCAAATCACATACAAAAACATATCAAAAAGATAGTGCAGCTCAACCAAGTGGAGTTTATCCCAGGGAAGCAAGGTTGTTTCAACATATGGAAGTCAATAAATGTAATTTATCATATCAATAGATTTAAAGATAAGAATCATATAATTATCTTAATAGATGCATACAAATAATTTAACAAAATATACCAGCCATTCATGTTTAAAACACTTGAAAACTAGAAATAATAGGATCATATCTCAATATTTTAAAAGCTATTTATGCTAAGCCCATAGCCAACATCATTCTAACTGAAAAAAATTGAAAGCATTCTCTCTAAAAACTGGAACAAGACAGGGATGCTGTCTTTCACAACTTTTATTTAACATGGTCCTTGGAACTCTAGACAGAACAATTAGACTAAAGGAATTAAAGGGATACAAAAAGGAAAAGAAGAACTCAAACTATCACTATTTGCCAACTACATGATTCTATACTTAGAGGATCCAAAAAATTCCACCAGAAAACTTCTAGAACTAAAAAATGAATTCAGCAAGATTTAAAATCAACATCCATAAATTAAATGAATTTATGTACATCAGTAACAAATCCTCTGAAAGAGAAATGAGGAAATACTACCTCATTCACAATAGCCTCAAAACAAAAATAAAATACTTGGGAATCAATTTAATGAAGGAAGTGAAAGCCCTGTACAATGAAATCTACAGAATGCTAAAGAAAGAAATTGATGAAGACATTAGAAGAGGAAAAGACTTCCTTGTTCCTGAAGGCAGTACTAAGAGGAAAGTTCAATGCATGGAGTTCATTCCATAAAAAAAAGGAAAAGTTTTTAATATGGTCAAAAAGACCATACTACCAAAAACAGTATACAGATTTAATGAAATCCTAATCAAAATCCAAATGACATTCCTCATAGAAATACAAAAAGTAATTATGAAATTCATTTGGAAAAATAAGAGACCCAGAATAACCAAACATCCTTAGCAAGAAGAGGTGGCATCATAATACCAGAACTTAAAGCATACTACAGAGCAGTAGTAACAAAAACAGCATGATATTGGCACCAAAATAGACTGGTAGGCCAATGATACAGAATAGAAGACACAAAGACAAACCAATATAAATACAGTTATCTCTTATTAGACAAAGAAACCAAAAACATACTTTGGAGAAAAGATAGCCTTTTCAACAAATGGTGCTGGGAAAACTAGTAATCCGTATGCAACAAAATGAAATTAAGCCTCTATCACTCACAATGCAATAAAACTCTACTCAAAGTAGATCAAGGAATGAAGAGTGAGAAACAGACCCTGTGCCTAATAGAAGAAAAAGTAGGCCCAAATCTTCATCATGTTGAATTAGGCCCCTACATCCTTAACAAGATTCCTAAAGTGCAAGAAATAAAATCAAAAATGAATAAATTGGATGGATTCAAACTGAAAAGCTTCTTTTCAGCAAAAGAAATAATCAATGAGGTGAATAAAGAGCCTATAGAAGGGGGACACATTTTTTACCACCCTCACATCAGATAGAGCACTGATCTCCAGGATATATGAAAACTCTAAAAACTTCACACACAAAACACAAATAACCCAATCAGTAAATAGGCCAAGAAACTGAACAGACACTTCTCAGAAGATGATATACAATCAATGAATAGATATATAAAAAAGTGTTCAACGTCTCTAGCAATTAGAGAAATGCAAATCAAAACTATTTCAAGATTTCATCTCACTCTAGCTAGAATGGCAGCTATTAAGAATACAAACAACAATAAGTGTTGGCAAGAATGTGGGGGAAAAGGCACATCATACATTGTTGGTGGACTGCAAATTGGTGCAACCAATATGGAAAGCAGTATAGTGATTTCTCAGAAAACTTGGAATGGAACCACCATTTGACGGAGCTATCCAACTCCTTCAGTTTATAGCCAAAGGACTGAAAAACAACATACTACCATAACACAGCCACATCAATGTTTATAGCAGCAAAATTCACAATAGCTAAACTGTGGAAACAACCTAGAAGGCCTTCTTCAATAGATGAATGAATAAAGAAGCTGTGGTATATATACACAATGGGATATTACTCAGCATTTGTAGGTAAATGAATGGAGTTAGACAATACCATTAAGCGAAGTAAGCCAATCTCAAAAAAAAAAAAACAAAAAAAAACCCCAAAGGCCAAATGTTTTCTCTGATAAGTGGATGCTGATTCATAATGGGTGTAGGGGAGAGAGTATGGGGGGAATAGAGGAACTTTAGATAGGGTAAAGGGGAGGGAGGGGCATGAGAGTAGCAGAGATGGTGGAACTAAATGGACTTCATTACCCTAGGTACATGTGTGAAGACACTACTGATGTCTACTACTACTCTGTGTACAACCAGAGAAATGAAATTTGCACTCCACTTGTGTACTATGAATTGAAATGCATTCTGATGTAATGTTTAACAAATTGGAACAAATAAATAAAAATTTAAAAATAAAATTATTAAACATCAAAGAGTTAAACAATACTTTGATGCACACCCATTTTTAAACAGATCCATGGTAATAAAATGAGAGTGACATTGGGGTATTTCTCCTGTCATGTTTCATTCCTCTTATTTTTTGTTTTGTTTTGTTTTGTTTTGCATTTGGTACTGGATATTGAACCAGAGCTTAACTACTGAGCCACACAACCAGTCCTACTTATTTTTCTTATTTTGAGACAGAGTTATGCTTAGTTCCTTATCTCCTTGCTAAGTTGCTAATAATGGCTTTGATTTTGTGATCCTTTTGACTCAATCATCAAAGTGCTGGGCTTAGAAGAATGCACAACTGTTCCTGGCCATGAGTCACTTTTAAAGCTGTATTTGATACCAGCGTACAGCAGATACTTAGTAAAAATCTGGGATTACATTACTAAAAAAAAAAAAAAAAAATAAGAACATTTTTGTCCAGGCAATTGTGGCTTTTTCCTTGCGTGGTAGAGAAATCTCGATATACTTTATATCCTTCCCATTTAGTCATACTAAAATTACAAACAAGCTTTACAAAAAAGTTATATTTGTGATTCTCTTAGATATTCTTCACTTTTAGCTGGTCTTCTTCATATTTGAATTGTAGGAAACTATAAAACAAAATATCCCTGCCCATTTAGCCAGGAATGTCTGAAAATATATAAAATTAATCAAGAGTTTCATAAGTAAAGCAATTATACACAGATGCTTTCTTAGATTGTAGTTCTGTGTTTCTTGCAGATTGATCAATGTTTATTTCATACATGCCTATATAGAGGAGTGATATTGAATAAATTGTGAAAAATTAATGCCATAAATATTAATTAGATAGTATTTTCCTTTCTTTCTCTTATCCTAGTAAGCAAAGTATTCAAATAAATATTCAAACAAATACAATACTGTATCAAATACAGTATTCAAATAAATACTGCATTCACTCTGCTATCTCCACTATTTTATTTAGTAATGACACTGAAGTATTAACAATGTGCTACTTTTGCAATTGGTTTTAATTCAATAATCTTAATTTATTTTTACTGAGTGCAAGAGTTCATGATATGTAAGTACCATAGGAAATGCAGACTAAAAGAAAGGTACTGAAGGCATTTGTTATATTTTAAATAAGCCCCATTTCTGGGTATCTTTATCCAAAATACTTAAAAATCAGCACACTACATTGACACAACCACATCAATATTGACAGCAGAACAATTCACAATAGCTAATCTATGAAACCAATGTAGGTTCCCTTTAACAGATGAATGGATTTGGGATATGTGTATATACACACAATTTGCCAGTAAGTGGATGGAACTGGAGACTATCATGCTAAATGAAATAAATAATTCCCCAAAAGTCAAAGGTTAATTTTTTTTTTCTGATATCCAGAAGCTAATCCAAAAAAAAGGGGAGAGGGATAAAAAAGAATAGAAGAAGGATCAATGGAAGAGACAAACAGAAATGAAAGGAAGGGAGTAAGGACAGAATAGGGAAAAAGACAGTGGAATGAATCTGACCTAAATTACCTATGTACATAAGAATATGCCACAATCTCACCATCATGTACACCCAGAAGATACTAATTTAAAAAAAAAAAAGTTCTATAAGTAAATAGCAGAAAGATCAATAGAGTGGAGGAGAGGGAATAGAGGGAGGAAGGAGGAAAGGAAAAGTGGAACTACTGGGGACTAAATAGGAACAAATTATGTCATAATTATGTCAAAGTGAACCCTATTTTATGTATAACTATAAAGAACTAACAAAAATAAATGACAAAAACAAGTAAATTTTCATGATATTCAGATATGGTAGAATTGACGTGTTATAAAAGGAAAAATAAATACTTACACCCAGCATTCAGAATTAAGCAACTATTAATGGTGATATCATCCATTGTATACAGACAATGTAAATCTGGTAACTAATTGAAGAATTTTATTTATCAATGATGAAAAATAGTCCCCTAAAGCATCAGATTCTTAGGGTTTTGAAATAGAGATGTAAATCCATTAATTTTCTTTGCTCATGTAATATGTTAACCTGTAGGACTGATTAAGTTCATTTAGAGAAAAACTGATGAAAAACAAAGTTAGGAAGTCAAGAAATAAGCACTATGAGAAGACTCTTTATGCAGAGTTTGAAGGAAGGATCCACACAGTTCAAGAAGGAGATGAGTGAACATATTAATGTCATATGGAAGCCAAGAAAAGGAAATTGGTTTAAGAGCTAGCAAGTGATTAACTCTGCCAAATGCTGCACTGCAACTGAATAAAATAAGGAAATAAAAACATACTTAAGCTGTTAGCAAGACTAAGAAGAAGACAAGTAGCTGCAGACATTTTTTGTTTTGTAAAATAAAAAGTTCTAAAGAGCATACCATTATAAAAAAAAAAGTTTGAGGTGACAAAAGTATGTGAAACTGTAAGGCCATAAATTTGAAAATTAAATGAAATGGATAAACATCTAAGAAAATCTACGCTAATGCAGGTGGGTGAATAGGCAATGGAAATTCAAATAAACTTATAAGTACTCATGAAAACAAGGCTAATCTTAGATCGCCACCTCAAAGAAATTCTTTCAGGTAACCTCTACCAAACATTTAATAAGCTGAAAATTTCTCTTAAATGAGTTGTATATAAAGACAGAAAAAGAAACCAAACTGCTCCACTTATTTGAGAAGCTGGTATAGCTATAATTTAAATATCAGTAAAGAGCAACAGAAGATGACTAGAGGATTATTTCATGCTTGAGTACAAAATAAAAAATAAAAACAAGAATTTCACTTATCCAAAGTTCATAATATATTTAAAATACCTATAAAATGAGTATGCAACTTCTGTCAAGAATTTTAGGAGTTTTCACCATCTCAAAATCAATAATTATTGATTTGTTTCCCACATTAATAGATTAAAATAGAAAAATCAAATGATTTTATATTGAAGAAAACATTGTCTATTTTAAAAGCATCTTTTCTTGTTAATCACCAATTTAGAATAAAAAATTCATGGGAATTTTATAAGGACTATAAACCAAAATGCCAAACTCTTTGGAGATGAAGTATCTATGATTTTTGTGCTCTTGCACATCTTGCTGTGTATTTTAAGATTTCAGGTCTTTAAAATACTTTTTAACTTGAAATATTTTTGGAAGTTTTGAATGTATCAAACAATACTGAGGGCTAGGATAATGTCTCTTTTTCCTGGTCAGCACTTGCCACTATATTATGTATTCCCCTGATTCTGCATTTCTTTATGGTGAAGGAATCCCCTGTACTTAGGTGTCATGAGAGCTTCTACATTGCATTGTAAAAATAGGGGCTCACAAATTTAGTGGAAATCTATGAATGCTCTGACTAGTCATTTTGCTTGGGATATCTCTCATCCAAGAGTTTTAAGTCCTATGGAACTGGTAAATAAGCTTGTTAGCTTGCAAGTAGGATAATAATCTTATGATTTGTACAAGAGTAGACATCTTATCTCATTTAATAGAGAATTTAGAATAATTCAAGTGCTGGACAATTTAATTAAATAGGAAGAAAAGCTTTTACCATTAGAAAATATAAATCATGTAATTATTATTTGGAGCTACCCAAATCATCCACTAAGAATGCCTATCACATTAAAATAAACCATATCAAACAAAAATAAATAAATATATAATAAGGAACAAATTAGCTACAGTGACTTTAGAAATAATCCTAACAAGATTATCCAAATGCTTTACACAGCAACTTTCAAAATCAATTAAAAACCAAAAGCAAAAAAGCTAAACACCAAATAATAATAATAATAATAACCCAATCAATAAATGGGCCAAGGTACTGAACAGACACTTCTCAGTAGATGATGTACAAACAGTCAACAAATACATGAAAAAATGTTCATCATAACTAGAAATTTGAGAAATGCAAATTAAAACCACTCTAAGATTTCATCTCATTCCAGTCAGAATAGCAGCTTTTTTTTGCATACAAACAACAATAAGTGTTGACAAGGATGTGGGGGAAAAGATATAGTCATACACTGCTGGTGGAACTGCAAATTGGTGCAATCAATATGAAAAACAGTATGGAGATTTCTTGGAAAATTGGGAATGGTACCACCATTTGACCCATCTGTCCCTCTCCTTCGTCAATACCCAAAGAACTTAAAACAGCATACTACAGGAACATAGCTACATCAATATTTATAGCAGCACAATTCACAATAGCTAAACAGTGGAACCAACCTAGATGCCCTTCAAAAGATGAATGGATCAAAAAAATGCAGCATATATACCCAATGGAATATTACTCAGCAATAAGAAAGAATAAAATCATGGCATTTGGAGGTAAATGGATGGAGCTGGAGAATATAATGCTAAGTGAAGTTAGCCAATCCCTAAAATCAAATGTCGAATGTTTTCTTTGATATAGGAGGCTAATTCATACTGGGATTGGGAGCAGGAGCATGGGAGGAATAAACAAACTCTAGATACGGCAGAAGGGTTGGAGGGGAAGGGATGGGACATGGGATAATTTACGATAGTGGAATATGATGAGCATTACTATCCAAAGTACAGGTATGAAGACATGAATTGTTGTGAATATACTATGTTTACAACCAGAGATATGAAAAAAATTGTGCTCTATGTATTTAATAAGAATTGTAATGCATCTGTTGTCATATATAAATAAAAAATTACATAAAAAGCCAAAAGCAATCTGAAAACAGAGCTATAAAACCATATTAATATCTTAAAATTGTAAATATTTTAGTTAATCTAAAATATACATTCAATGCTGTTTTAAAGAATGTCAAATTAAAGAACACAGCAGACTTATTTTAAAACACATGTGAAAGAGTTAAAAACTATGAATAAAATATAGATTTTCTAAAAAGTTTATATTTTCTAAGAGATATACTTAGTAAATTCTATTGTAATAATCAACAATATGTCATTGTATTTGAACGTGGCCATTGGTAATTGATATGTTATAAACATGACACCATAAATAATTAAGGAAAAAAACTGTTCAATAGGTGATAATTTAAAAATAATCTCACACTATAGAATAAACAAAGGTGTATCCTACTTTAAAATAGAAACAAAGGTGGACTCATTAAGTGAGATCCAAAACTGAATAGAGATGGTCAACATTTAACCCTAAAAATAAGTAGTGAAAACATAATGATTTGAGAATGATAAAATATTTTACAAAATAATAAAATTTTATTTTCCACATATATTTTAAAATTTTATGTTTGTTGATTTCTTTAAAACTATTGCTTATATTTTTATTGGGATACACATTTGTAGGCTTACTGAAGATAATTAATATTTTTAATATTATTTTGTCTTACATAGGAAAATGATATCTACGTGAATTCAAGTACATTGGGTGAATATTAATTATTTTATAATATTATCTCCAAATATGTTGTATAATTATTTTTACTCCTAGAGATAGTATACAGTATAATTAAATTGATAATATCTTTCACTATACTGACCACTTTTGAAATCAGACTTCATCAGTTCTAAAATCTTTGTTTCAGGAAATATTGTTTCAACTATTTTTGCATTGGTTTTCTTATATTTAAAATAGTAATTATAATAATCCTTAACTTCTTGGGTTACTATAAAGTAAAATTTATTATTAAAGAATTTATACAGTTTATTGCAATTATTAATATTCTTATAATCCTTACTGTTATTATTATTTGGAAAGTTACCATATTGAATAACATAAAAATGATAAGTTTGATACTATCAGTATTAAAAATGGTTTGTGATGCTCAAATATAATAGTGAACAGTGTAGCAGAAGACATTTTATTCTATAAAACTTATAAAATGAATTAGTCTTATAATTAAAAACACAGGACCTCTTGTAACTCAAAAACAAAATAAAGAAACACATTTCAGTTCATAGTATAATTGTGATGTTTTCCCCAGTATGTTCATGTGATCAAAGCAAACTTGGTCACTATACTAGAAGATAGTAAAAATAATATTTTGCATTGAAATACAAATCAAATGTATGTACAGATATAAATTTGGCACTTTAAAAATGCAATATTGTGTGTAAAACTAAGATAGAAATAAAATTCCAGCAGCATGCCCTTATGATTCAGTTAAAACATGCTTACAGAAGAGTTGCAAAATTAAATTTAAAGGAAATTTGAAGCTAATAAACTGGACAGATACAGATTATAGTGGTAAAGGGGGTAAAGAGCCTGATCCTGTGATGATCATGGTGCCACAGGATGAGGAATAAGAAGGATTATTTTAGTACAATCTATAGTAGAAGATAAGGTACAAGGGACAATATTGACTTAGAAAATGTGAAGATGGCTGTTGAAATTGAAAAGAACAGTTCTAATGAAATAAAGGAGAAGCCAGTATGAAGCAGAATGATGAGTAAATAGTTTGTGAATACAGAAAGTACATGTTAACCTTGACCACTGTCCTGTGAGGACTGAGAAATAATGCAATGGATGGACATTAAAGTGTATCCAGCTGAAGATTTTTGTAATTGCTGACACTTGGTAAATTTAGAGAAATATGCAGGGAACTTAGAGCAGTTTTTGTACTCTTGTTGGTAGATAACCAGGCACTGTTGATTCATAAGAGAAAGTAACTAGAGGGGAAATGTGTTTGGAAGTTAATGAAAATGTAATCAGAATACACCTGAAAGTACTGGCATTTGACCATAGAAGAGACAAATCTTTGGTTATAAAAGCATGAACAGCTCATAGGTCAGTGTAAACCATTCGGTTAGAGAAACATAAGTTCTTGAATTTTATACTCCTTTATATTTTGTCAATGCTATTAACTTAGATGAGAGGGAAATAAAAAGTTCAAGTGAGAAAAATGTAAGACACAGCAGTTTCAAAGATTAGGAGGGTAAACCTACTGCAGAAACAGAATTGCCATGTAATATCCAGAACCCCAATTAAGCTTAAAATTATAAAATCAAGGCAATCTTGTGAGATGAATACGAAAGGAAAAGATGAGAAAAAAACACAAGAATTATCATGACTGACCACAGAATTTAATGCACATAAGAACTGTTAGGACAATATAGCTTGAAATGGTGAAAAAGAGATGAGATCTGAATAGTACTGTTAGTCACAGTATGATGGGTTTTAATTAGCAATACCTGAGCAAGAAAGCTGAAAGTCTAAAAGACTACTGATGAGACATGCATTGTCTGCATGCAAGGCTTAAGGTAGGGCACTGTGGGTTGTTGATATGGTCTAGTATGTGAACATGGACGTGAAATTCTGAGGAAGAATGAAAGAGTAGAGGGAAACTCTCTAGATATCTAGGTACGTGTGAATAACTATGCGAATCACTTTTGAACTCATGATGTAAAAAACACAAGGAAAGATGAATACAAAGAATAAAAAGAAGTTTCTAAACGACAAAAAGAATGAAGTAGAAATAATGAAAAACCCAGGTGATTTGCACTATAGGGAGCAGGGCAGTTATGTAAAAGATTTAGAAATATTAGCACATCATAGATCTGAGAATCTAGTATTATGCCTACTGAAGTGTACTTTTCCTTTTCTCCAATCTTGTTTCTTTATATTAACTACTTTTAACTAAATTGCTATGTGTTTTGAGTTATATTTATAACACAGAAATAAATAATAATTAATAACAATATAATAACTAATAATAATTTATTTTTCCAATATTTCAAAATAGCAGGAATGAATATTATGTTTTTAAGAATGGCAATTCCAGTAGGACTTTATATATCCAGAGAAACTCTTTATCAAGATTAAGTAAAAATCAAAAGATAGAAAGACCTGTCTCCAAAGGCGAGCATGGTGGTGCATGCCTGTAATTCTAGCAGTGTGGGATGCTGAGGCAGGAGGAACGTGAATTCAAAGCTAGCCTCAGCAATTTAGCAAGGCACTAAGCAACTCAGTGAAACACTGTCTTTAATAAAATAGAAAATAGAGCTAGGAATGTGGCTCAGTGGTTGAGTGCCCCTGAATTCAGTCCCTGGTAACCATCAGTCGCCCCACCTCCCCCCTCAAAAAAACAAAAAACAAACAAACAAAAAAAAACACCAGTCTGAGACCTAGCAGACATGGGCTGAACATTAGAAAAGAAAGATTTCTGTGAATAACCCCAGAATGGTCAGGAAGAATGAACTCTGGACTTCAAATATTTTAAGGACAATCAATTTTTGTTGCATACAAGTAGTGTCCTTACCTAATAGCTCAAAGTCATAAATTAATAAATCTATCTGTTATCTCACATAAAATTGATTTTATAAGGGTCAAATGAAGCATTAATTTCTTTGAGGTCTAAAAATATAATTGAGATAAAATAAATAGCTTTAAAAGTATCTCATCTGAGAGAAAAGATTGGTCATTTATGAAAAAGCTGGTGCTCTAATTATTATTTATTTTATTAGCATCTAAATCTAAATTAAAACTATTTTTTATATTACCGTATGCATGGCCTTTATCTGATAAATGCGGCAAAATGTTCCTTATTGTCCATAAGAATTGTTTGGAAAGTATTTCTCCATTTCTTACCACAGATTTGATGTACCTCATTCATCTGAACATTGCTTATTTTAATGTTTGATGATATTTCATTTGGTTTTGGATTAGTCATATTTCTAGGAGGCCATGAGTCCCCATCGAATAAAAAAACATATAATTGAAATTTATGCTTTCTGCAACTCTAAAATAATAAAGTCACTAGGATAGTTTATTATTGGTATAGAGGTAAGGTATTCTTTCTTCCCATTTGACTAATGTGCTCTCACTACTCTCTTGTTATTGGAAAATGAAGCAAGTGTTAAAGTAGTTTTGGGTATATATTTAACATAACTCTGTTTTGTATAGGAAAAAAGAAAATTTTATTTTAATTTCTCAAAACCTTAATTCCTTGTAGTAAATTAATCATTGTTCCCTCTTATCAGGGTTGATATTCTGAGGCAGCCATAAAATATGTTCACTTATTGAAATTAGACAGCATTTTTGTAAGGCTATATTTGGTCATACTAGAGGAAAATATTGTTTTTATAGAGATAGAGGACATAAATTATGTCTAGTTTTGCTTATATGTGATAAAATTTTCATATTTCTGAAATGGATTTCCTCATTTATCCAGTGAGTTTAATCAGAATATGATATATTGGGGCTGGGGATGTGGCTCAAGCAGTAGTGCGCTCGCCTGGGTTCGATCCTCAGCACCACATACAAATAAACATGTTGTGTCCACAGAAAACTAAAAGAAAATAAATATTAAAAAAATTCTCAGGATGTGGCTCAAGCGGTAGCACGCTCGCCTGGCATGTATGCAGCCCGGGTTCAATCCTCAGCACCACAAACAAAGATGTTGTGTCCGCCGAAAACTAAAAAATAAATATTAAAAAGTTCTCCCTCTCCCTCTCTCTCTCTCTCTCTCAAAAATGCTTTAGCTATTCTAGTTCCTTCAACTTTCTATATATAAAAAAAGAACATGATATATTTATCTCTCTTTACATCTATGTAACATTTATAAAGCTAGGAAGCATTGCTTTCATTCATACTCCAGGATATAGAGTCACTTATATGTTTGAGAAATAAAAAGTAAAAAAATATCACCTTACATAATATTTAGTTTCTCAAATTTTGTTTAGCTCATGTTGTATCAATAGAATGAGATGGCATGTGGCTACATAGCAACATGT
Organism: Callospermophilus lateralis; assembly: GCF_048772815.1. Taxonomy (NCBI): domain Eukaryota; kingdom Metazoa; phylum Chordata; class Mammalia; order Rodentia; family Sciuridae; genus Callospermophilus; species Callospermophilus lateralis. The sequence goes on from NC_135314.1 coordinate 100,741,922, forward strand.
AACAGGACTCAATCTGTTTGAGCCTCTTAAACAAAACTCTGATTCCCACAAGAAGCACAGAAACGAATTTTCAGGCCTTTTTTACAATTTGCAAAAGCATGTAATATTGTACAATCAATTTATGTCACATTCGCTAAATCATTACATCTTTTCATTCTTGAAAATTACAAAAAAATTATATTCATAGAATTTTTAAAAGCTTATTATGACAAACGATCTATGCTGGGTCTTAGGTCTAAAAAATGAAATGTGTTTTCTTTTTTAAGTAATTTACAGCCTTATAAAATGTATCTATTTGTATTTTATCATTGCATGTCTTCCTGTAAAATTAATGACATGAAATAAAAGAGACTAATATGTATATATGATATGATAAATCAGCTTTTAACAACTCACTCCATTTTGGTAAATTCTCTAACTCAAGTTTCATTTATATTTCTATGGAAAATTATTTTATCATGTTAAAGTTTTCAAATACTTGTTGTTTCTGTTTTTAAAATATGTCATCATTTAGAATTTATTATTTTTTTTATCAAGCTGGTATTTGAGATTGTTGCTGTTTTGGGGGTCTCTAATTTTCATGGACAAGGTGATATTATAATTTCCAATAAGTTCTTCTAGCTTAAGCTTCCTGCAGGTCAGCCACCTTTTAGTTTCTGAGTACTGATGTTCATATAATGCATACAATAGTTGAATTTCTTTCAATGTGTTTGTGCATTTTCTATTCTGTTTGCCACACTGCCTTTAATAAAATGGTGTTGTCAATTATTTGTGCTCTTACTGATAATCAGTCTTCTGAGTTGAACTTGTGTTCTTACTTCAGAAAATTTATTTAAGTTATGCAATTTAAGAATTAATAGGGGCTGGGGTTGTAGCTTAGTGGCAGAGCACTTGCCTCACACATGTGAGGCACTGGGTTCAATCCTCAGCACCACATAAAAATAAACAACTAAAATAATAATTCTGTCCATCTACAACTACAAAAAAAATGAACAGCAAATTTATCTTTTATCAAAACCAAAAACCTGTTCTTATAATAATTCAATGTTGCCAGTTAAAAGTGTATTCTTTTTATATCTCTTCTCTTGGTAATATATAATCACCATGCAGTTCTCAATGGTTTCTGAAATTAACCTGGTTATAAAATATATTGGGATTTTGTAGATTCTAATTAAAAATTCTGGACATGCAGAAATAAATAAAATGTCTGGCAGCGAACTAGATGCACATGGAAATACGTTAATGGAGAAACTTTATTTTGTCTTTATATATAGGGATATTATTATAATGCATGGTATAATTTTCACCAACAATTCTTGGGTTTGAAAAAAGTCATCTTGATGTACATGTATATCCAAATGATTCCGTTCAGAATGAAATCATGATTCAGTGACCTCATTTTATATACAGTTTATAGATTCTACAGCTCACAGCTTGACTGGTTCTTATGCTCAGAACAGTTTGCTTTTTTCTGGTGGCTTAGCAACTCACTGGTGCGGTTGTTGGCTAGTCTTTTATCATCTGCTAAATATAAAAATCTCAGCTTGTATGGTAGCTTTAAATACAAGCATAACAGTGGACTGTTTACTAAACCTTTAAATTTCTGGTAACCTACTTTTTACATCTTTCTGTAAAACATCCTTTTTTAAATATAAGTTTTACCGTGAATGGGCAGATTACTGCAGAAATATTGTCAGCATTTAATACTTAAGCAAAATGGCTAGAAGAGGTAACATATGAATTAAATCACTAAGAAAATAATATGCATTAGTGTATGAAATTTTTCAGCTTGCAAGATTTAAAAGTAATAAATCTAGGCTCAGTAATAGAAGAATTTCAAATTCAAATATTATAGCTTGTTTTTCTAAAGATTGTAGCTATAAGTACAACAAAAACGTGGTACATAACTATATCACCCCTGAATAGTTTTCCATTTTGATGGTGGATAAACCATGAAAAGAAGATTATATAATCAAGGTATAAGATTATTCAGAAACTAGGCTACAACAAGGGATGTAATCAAACCTTCCACTGAATTTCCTTGCTGCTTTCTCATTTCACTGAAGCAATTCAGTTCACTGAGTGTCATTAAATAAAATAGAACTCAAAAGTCAGAGCAATTACAAGAAGGAATGTTGAGAAGATTTAAATGTGTCCTAAAATGAGTCTCTGGTCCTGATGTTTCACTATATGTCAATTTAATGTTTCAATTTTAGCAGCTGCCCGTCAGCAAACAAAATATAAAATCATCTGGTTTGCCCTTAGGTTTCAGTATAACTCCTGGCAATCACTTCGCTTCATCTGTGTAGACATGAAGGGACTTTAACAGCGTGCTTTGGAGTCCAGAGCCACCTGGAGATTAATCACATGGATTTTAAGCAACTATTATGTGGGTCTAGCATCTAATCTTTTCCAATCAGCAGTTACCTCTTAAGACTTTACCCCCAGCATAATGATTAACCCTGAAGTCTGGGTTCCATTCCAATTCTCCACATGGGCTCCTATTAAACCACTTCTTTGTGTGTGCCTCAGTGTAAGTATGTGTCTACAATAAACAGTAAATTGTTCTCAGCAGCTGCAAACAGGTGGTAAGAAATTCAAAGGATAGGGCTACTGGGACATTAGCCTTTAATGGAACTTCAGAGACAATTGCTATTCAAATTAACTGGAAGAACCAAAGAGAATTCTCATCCTCTTCCCTCATTTTAGCATCGGTCAGTTCTATTTAGGTCATTCAGACATGCTCATTGTTCATAATTTGAAAATCTGGTTTATTCTAGTTATTATAGTTAGAATCTCTGATTCTAAACCTGACTGTTTTTAAGTTTATTTTAGATTGTACTATGACATACAAATTGTTTTCCTTCCCCTTGGCATACTGCTTGAAGCTTAGAAAGCATCAGCATGGAACACCATGAAAATGAGATGCACAATTTTCATGCACTTTGAAATTTACAAACAGAATTCCAAAATATTCTTTTCTAATATTACTTGCTCACTTAACAGATATTCCACATCTGTTAAACTTGAAAGTATAAACTTATTTTTCAATTTCCGAACCCCAAATATTTTTGTTGTTGTACTAAAAATAATTTCTACAATAACGATGACAGATTTTTTTTTGTTTATAGTCACTGGATAGACACTGCTTTATAACTTTTAAGTTGTAATATGTTGTAAGTGTACCTATCCCTATTTTTTTAAAAAGACCACAAAGATAGATCCTGATTTTTCATATTTCTGGTACCAGTATCAGTGTTCTACTTGGTAACCTTTCAATGAAAAAATCCTCTCATTCTGAATATCTGTAACAGTAATATGTGCTTCATTCTCTGTATGTCTATTAGTATGGCTATAATAAATCAAACTGATTCTATTACCAACTCTGAATAAATAGAAAATAAGTAGTATACTGTACTCAATACACAGGCCACTGAGAGGTTATAAGTTGTTACTTTTATGTTTGATATTGTTGAAAGTCAAGTTGTCACTGATGATGAACAAGGTAATCATTACTATTGAGCTCTGAAATTCATGGTTTCCCTGACATAAACAGCAACCTAATTCTACTTTAAAAATTATATTAACATGGTTTCTATAGATTAAATGCTGCCATATGGAAATATAAGAAACTTCTTTCAAAAGTAATCTCTCTTGTCAACTTTAACCAATGGTGAACAATTACCACTGAGACTCTCAAAGGTCTGGTGTGCACCAAATCAATGTTTTTTCTTTCTTTCTCTTTCTGTGTATGTTTTCTCATTCTTTCCTAAATATTCTTCAAAGGCAGTACCATAATTAATACATCCTTTACAGTTGACTTTCATTATTTATATGCCTCAAAGAATCCTTTTTTGGAACAGATTATTGTTATCTCCAGAATTTCCTGGCAAGATGTTAAATTCTAATCATGAAAGAGAGGTCCCATGTCAGTAAATTGTATCCCAATCAATTTTTATAAAAAGTTCAAAAACGCTTTCTGATAATACTGACATAAATGTATTTGCCAAGTCTTACATCCCTTCAGCCTGTGCTTACTCCCAAATTACAGGTAAAATTCAGATTGAAACTTAACCTTGGCCTATGGGCTTTAAGGGAAAGTGATAAAGAAACTTGAGGAAACACATAAGTTACTTGTATAGGACAGAAAATTCACATTTACCTTCTAATATTTATAATGGAACTACAATTAACACAAAGAAATTGTTTTAGAGAAATTTCATAGCCAGTTGGGAAACAAAACATTTAAATTCATATCATAAAATAATATTCCAAAAATTAAGCTATACATATAAACATAAAAATTAAATACATAATTACTAGAATTACTAGAAGACAATGATGATTTTAAGTAATATTATCATCATTATTTTTGCTACCAGGGATTGAACTCAGGGGCACTTGACCACAGAGCCACATTCCCAGTTATATTTTGTATTTTATTTAGAGCCAGTGTCTCACTGAATTACTTAGTGCCTTGATGTTGCTGAGGCTGGCTTGGAACTTGTGATCCTCCTGCCTCAGCAACCCATACTGAAAAATGTAGTATATTCTCTGTTGTGTACATTGTCCTGTGCTTATTCATCTTATAACTTAAAGTTCAGACCCTTTTATCAATATCTCCTCATTTCCCTACACACTATCACTAGTACCCATCTTTCTACTATCAGTTTCTATGCATTTTTAGATTCCACATATAACTGAAGTTATAGTATTTGTATTTCTCTCACTTATTTTATTTACTATAGCTTTCCCAAGATTTCACCCACGTTATTGCAAATGGCAAGATTTCCTTCTTATTTTACGGAAGAAAACTATTTCATTTATATGTATATACCACAATTTCTTCATCCTTTATCTGATGATGGGCACTTTAGGTTGCTTCCTAGCATTGTTGGAACATAGTTCACTGTTTTGAATTATGCTACAATGAACATGGGAGGAGATATATCTCTTGATATGATTTCAATTCCTTTGAATATGTAACCAAAAATGGAAATTACAGATGATATGCCACTCTATATTTAATATATTGAGGATCCAATCTTTAGACTATTTTCAGTAAAGGCTACGCCAATCTATATTCATATTGACAATGTATGAGATTTCCCTTTTCCAGCATGCTACAAACATTTGCTGTCTCTTGTTTTTTTTTTTTTTTATAGTCTATTCTAACAAGCAATGGTGATAGTTCATTGTGATTTTAACTTGCATTTCCCTCATGATTAATGATGTAGAACATTTTCTATTTATGTCTTTGATACTTATATATTTTCTTTGGAAAAATGTCTTTTCAGTTCTTTGCCCATTTTTATTCAAGTTACATGTTTCTTGGTTATTTTGTTTTGCTATGCATTTGTATGAATTCTTTATATACTTTGAATGTTAAATACTTATCATGATACATGGTTTGCAAATATTTTCTCATTACATGGATTGTCTTTTCATCTTGCTCACTGCCACTTTTGCTCTGTAGAACTATTTTGTTTGGATACAAACTCGTGTTCATTTTTTATTATGTTCCTTTGCTTTTGGTTTGATCTCAAAAGAAATTATTGCCAAGACTTAAACAAAGAGTCTTTATCCCTATGTTTTCTTCAAGGGATGCGGTTTCAGGCTTTAAAATTAAGCTTAATCTCTTTTGAATTAATTTTTATTAGAGGTGCCAGATAAGGGCACAATTTCATGCTTTTACATATGGTAATCCAGTTTTCCCAGTACCATTTGTTATAGAGACTATCTTAGTTCCATTTTGTATATTTGGCACTATTTTCAAAAATTATTTGACTGTAGAGGTATAGATTTATTTCTGGGAATTAGGGTTTTTTTCCTATTTATCATTGTGTCTGTTTTTAATGTCACAAACAAACTTTTTATTGCCATAAAGTCTGTTGTAATATAGTTTGAAATCAGAAAATTTGATGCCCCTAGCTTTGGTATAACTCAAAATAAAATAGTTCCACAGAGCAAAAGTGGCATTGAGCAATATGAAAATACAATCTAGCCAATTTGGTATAATTGCTTTGGCTATTTGGGAGTTTTAGGATTCCATGCAAATGTTAGGATTATTTTTCTCTATTTCTGTGAAAAATATTATTAGAATAGTGCATTAAAAATGTAGATTGCTTTGGGTAGTATGTCCATTTATCCTGTTATTGATTTCTAGTTTTGTAAAATTGTGGTAAAAATGATTCTTGGCATGATTTCAGTTGTTTTAAATTTGTTAAGACTTTATTTGTGGGTAGCATATTATCTGACCTGGATATGTTCCCTTTATGCCTGAAGAATGTTTATTCTGCTATTGTTGGATGAGTAGTCAGTTTTCTGTTACATCCATCAGTCAAGAGTGTTATACAAGGACTGGGGTTGTGGCTCAGTGGTAGAGTGCTTGCCTAGCATGTGTGAGGCACTGGGTTCTATCCTCAGTACCACATAAAAATAAATAAAGGTATCATGTGTCTATTTACAAATTAAAAAATTTATAGAAGACAAAAGTGTGTTTTACAAATATGCAGTTTACCTACTTATTTTCTTTCTGGACAACATATCTGTTATTGTAATTGGATATTATTGCCTTTACTACAAATATATTGCTATATTTTTCAGATATGTTTGCATTGGCTTTATATGTTTAGGTATTACAATGCATAAAAAGTAGATATGTAGTATTGTATCTCATTGATAAATTAACCTCTGATTCATTATATAATGAACTTTATTTTTCTTATATAACTGTCTTTGAATTAGGATGTATTTGGTCAGATAGAAGCATAGTCACTACAGCTCTATTTTTGTTAACATGTGCATGAGATATATTTCTCTAGTTTAACTTTTATCCTATGTGTGTCCTTAAAGTTAAAATTAATCTTTTATGGGAAGCAAATAATTGGATATTATTTTTTTAAATCCATTAGCCATGGTAGGTGTTCTGATTACAGAATTCCATCCTTGTGCACTTACAATAATTATTGATAGGAAATAATTTACTACTTGCCATTTTTTAATTGTATGTTCTAATTCCTTTCTATTAATTATTTCTGTATCCACGATAGATTTTCTTTGTGGTTACTATGAGGCTTACATCAATTTTCTTATAGTAATAAAATTCCATTTGGGGCTAACAACTGAGAGTATATTAAGAAAGTCTATGCTTTTATGTCAACCTTTATCCAATATTTTATATTACAAATGTTACAATCTAAATCTGTTATTGTGTATTGAATGACTACTTACTGTATTATTTTAATACACATTTTACTTTTATAACCAAGTTTCAAGTGATGTATGCCCTAATATAAAATATAACTTTTTGACTATGCATTTATTTTCATTAATGAGATTACTACATTCATATTATTTTGGTGATAATTATTGGTTTTTCATTTCTATTTAAAGGGCTTCTATTAGCATTTTTTTGTAAAGCAGGTCTAGTAGTGATGGATTCCTTCAGTTTTTGTTTCTTTTGGAAAGTCTTTCTCTCCTTAGTTTCTTAAGGACATCTTTACAAGATACACTATTGTTGCTGAAAAATGTTTTTTAGCAATTTTTTCTTTTTTCTCTGTTTTATTAGTGCATTATATTTAAAACATAATATTGAAGTCTATTTTGACATAATTATACAAACATGGAATATAATTTGCTCTAATTCAGTCCCCACTATTTCTCCTTTCCTTCCTTTCCTCCATTCCCATATACTTTATTCTACTGATCTTCCTACTTTACTGATCTTCTTTCATTTTTTTATAGTTTAGTTTTTAAATTAGTGGATTATGGATGTGTATATAAATGTGAAACTCACTATGATATATTTATGTATGTACATAGGAAAGTTTGTTCAGATTCATTACAACATTCCTCCCTTTTTCTGTCCCTCTTTCCTCCCTCCCCTTACTCCCTTTTTCTACTCTACTGATCTTTCTTATATTTTCACTGGATTCCTCCCACCCACTTATTTTTTTGTTTTATTTTGTTTTGTTTTCTTATTTTGGTCTAGCTTACACATATGAAAGAAAAATCCTCTCAAGGACTGGCCTACTTCACTTAGCATGATGTTCTCCAGCTCCTTCCATTTACCAACAAACATCATGATTTCATTCTTCTTTATGGCTGAGTAAAACTGCATACTTCTTTCCTCTTCCTGATTTTGATATTTGGACAATTCAAAGACAATGTGTCTCAGGATGTTTTGTATTCAAGGTATAGGCAGACTATTATGTCTCGTGGATCTTGATGTTCATTAATAAATCAAATTTGGTGGGGGGAAGTGACCCATGGTTGATTTAAATTGATTTTCTATTTCTTCTTCTTTTGGTATTTTTATAATATGCATGCCATTTTACTTAATGATGTCCACAAAGTCCTGTAGGCTTTTTGTTGTTGTTGTTCTTCTTCTTCTTGATAAATTCAAACAAGAAGTCATTTGGATCTTTCTTCTACTTTATTCTAAAATTTCTTTTGGCCAGTTTTTAAATGTCTGTTTCTTTAGAATCAGTTATTGGAGATTTCTTAGTTTCCTTTGGTGGCGTCACATTTCTCTTATTCTTCATGTCTTTTGTATCCTTGCACTGTTTTTTCCTTTAAAGAAGCAGTCACCTCTTCCAGACTTTATAGCTTCATTTTGGCAGGAAAATACTTTCACCAGTCAATGCATTTGGAGTTCTAGACATGTTAGCTGGTGATGTCTATGGATATGCAGTACTCTTTGTCAGCATGTTCAGTTGCATGGAGTCTGTTGTTCATGCTCCAAGATGGCTAATTAAGAACAACATTTAGGAGAGCTCCTTGGCTGGGTTCCAAGATCACTAATGACTATACAATTTTCAGCCTGTGCTTTAAGGCCAGGTGCTGCTGCTAGTTGAACTTCATAATCATGCAGGGTGGACTCTACAATCACTCCAAACCTAAAGGAGTCTTAGGCTTTGCTTCCTAGTCAGGTAGTACCACTGGCTAAATTCCACTTCTGGGCAAGGCTTCAGATTGAGTCATCTGATCAGTTTTGGCCTCAGGCTGAGCTCTACAATTGGAAGGAGACCCAGACTGAGGTCTCTCCATACTGTGATGTAGGGCATTGGCATCGGGATGGAATTCTGGCTTTAATACGACCTCGCTGGGGTCACTGGAGTCTGCTTCATGTTCTGGTAGGGTTACCATCTGGATGCTGTGCTCTATGGGGCCACAGGCTGTGCATCTCAGATGAGAAGGTTGCTGCTCTCTGAATGATCAGACAAGGCTGTAGATTTTTTCTGTGTGAACACAATGGTGCTTTATGATTTTGTGTGGCTACTAGCTGGGCTTCCTTAGTTTGATAAACTGTATTTCACATTTACCTATGAGGGCTTCTTGGGAAGGTAAGTATACTGAAGAATATTAATAGATCCTGAGAAAAAGGAATCAAATTTATGTTATTTATGTTCAAAGAAACATAAATAAGCCTGACCCATTTGAAACCCAGTTTATATGTATTTAAAAATCCACTAAGAGTTTAGTGTCTTAAATAAGCAATTTAGGGGCTGGGGATGTGGCTCAAGTGGTGGCGCGCTCTCATGGCATGCATGCGGCCCGGGTTTGATCCTCAGCACCACATACAAACAAAGATGTTGTGTCTGCCGAAAAATGAAAAATAAATATTAAAAAAAATTCTCTCTCTCTCTCTCTCTCAAAAAAAATAAAATAAATAAATAAGCAATTTAGTAATTTTTAAAAATAATTTGGTTAAGCAATTGTGTGTTAGCTGGTTCATTTTTCTACTAGTCTCACCTGTTCTTACTCTTGCCGCTGCAATCACCTTGGGGTCAACAATGTCCTGGATTCAGGTGGGACAATCATATAGACACTTCTTTTATTGTACTTTTCTTCCAGTTTCACAGTGTGAAAGACCCAGAGCAGAGCTGCTGGTGTTAAAGGTGAATATTTTAAGGACTCATTCACAGAATATCACTTCTACCACATTCTTTTTCTCAAGGCAATTCCCAAAGCCAGCCAGATTTTCAAAAGACTCAATATAAATGGGCTGTATAGAAGGATGGAAGTAATTTATACTCACTGGACATTCTATAACATAAAATCACATACACACACACACACACAGAGAGAGAGAGAGAGAGAGAGAGAGAGAGAGAGAGAGTCTTAAACAAAAAAGTCTCCCTGAATTTCCTTTTCTAATAGAATTAGTTCCCTCTTCATTTCAGATAATTAGCCTGCTTCCACTTGCTTTTGTGAACTGTTATAATGTGCTTCATAAACTGGGGCTGCATTTCCTTAGGAACTGGGCCATGGTTTCATGCTGCATATGATATTAGGTTCACACTGAAATGTAGTTCTCAGTATTTCTCAACATAGAGATACTGTATGATGAGAACTCTAAGGATCATCTGGATAAAATATGTATCAATTAGGTCAGTAAAGATGAACTATAACTATGAATTTGTTCAGATTAATTGTCATGAGCATATTTTCCCAAACTTAAAGCTTACTAGTTCTTATCTATTACAAAGACAAAGAAATATAGTGAAATATTCTCAATTCATTTGTGGCCTATATTTAATGAGTGAAATTTGGGAACTTCTCCAAAGAAAAAATTACTACAAATCTCAGGAGGTAGAAATATTGAAATAAGTTAATTACATGGATAATTTCATTTGCCTTTATAGAGAAGATATTTTTACATATCATAGTTGTCCCTAGCTTAGAAAATTGACTTAGACTCCATATTTACATTTTTTAATTTCTTCAAAATTAGCTGTAGATACAGTTGCACAAAGAATCTTGTTCCATAGATTTTTATGAAAACTTGAAATAACTATTTTATAAAGTAGTTGTAAAATATGTTAGCTGTTTTTATTACAGCATAATCCTTAATAGAAAAATTAGGAGGAGATTTAAATAGACATTTCACACTGTAATGGAAATGTAACCAGTAAGATTAGGAAAATTTTCTTACCTTCATTAGTACCAATAAAATGTAAATTGAAAAGTTAAGAAGTTGTCACCAGAATTCTTTAAATGAAATTTTAGATAACCAGTTTTAAAAGGATTTTGATAAAATAATGCACTCATGGATCACTAGCAAAGGTGTATATTCATAAAAATATTTTGAAAAAACCTTTGACATACTTTACTACATGTGGACATTTACACTAACATGTCCCGTATCCTATAACATGAACATTCCACTACTAGGTATATGATCAAAAGAAGTACAAAGTCATACATTCAGGAATGTTCCTGTCACCATAATAATTCCCTAAAGAAAACATCCACCAACAGTAAAATGGACAATAAATTGTGATGTCAGAATACAATGGACAAAGGCAACAAGGATATGGGTATTACAATAATCATATTGAACAAAAGTTGCTAGAAGCAAAGATTATATATTGTTTTATTTTTTTCAAAAATAAATACAGTAACTTCTGTATTTATGATAGGATAACATCTTTGTGGAGATACTGAAATAACTAAGAATGGACCATTAGTATTGTTTGTTAGATGTTGTTAGTGATCTATCTCTGGATATGTCTAGTAGATAAAATTGTATGTTCATATTGTTATAATTCAGTAACTCTGCAGTTACAATAATTTACTACTCTTTATTTTTTTCATATTTTAAAATAGCAATTATTTTTAAGTGTTATTCGTAACAAATGTGAATCAATGAATCCAAAGTAAACTATCTTCAACTCTATTTTATTTTTTATCAGTAGGATATAGTACAACATTATGCTGTACAGTACAACATTATGCTTTCAAGTTGCATATTAATTATTTTAATGGCATTAAAATAGTAACAATAAAAATACATAGTTTCAAAGTCATTGATATGATAACTATGAACCAAAACAAATGAATTTCCTTAGTTACTTTTAAACTCAGACAGAAGAAAGTAATTTTTGTAAACTCAGACAAGAGAAAAAAGTGTTCTGTCAGATACAGTGGTGCATCCTAGCGTCTCAGGTGCTTGAGGCAGGAGAATCGAAAGTTCAAGGCCAGCCTCAGCAATTTAGAAATCTCCTAAGAAACTTAGAAAAACCCTGTCTCAAAAATAAAAAAATAAAAATGGCAGGGAACCTGCAGGACTCAGTGATAATGTGCCTCTGGGTTCACCTTAGTACAAGGAAGGGGTAGCCATTTTACAGAAACTAGTAAATATCTATTAGTAAATAATGAAAATATTAAAATCACTAACATTGGATATTAAAGCATATTATTACATTAGATTTCCAACATCAAAGTCAAAATTTTTTCAGCACAGACATACCTCAAGTATAAAGATACTGAAAAACTATAAGCAAATAATAAGAAATGGTAGGTCATTTGTGTCTAGGAGTTTATCCACTTCTAGGTTACTCAATTTGGAGCTCATAATAATCTCTGTGCTTTTTGTTTTTCCATAGTATCAGTTTCAATGGTTCCTCTTTCATTGATGAATTTACTTAATTTTTTTTCTGTTTCTTACTCTATCTAAAGTTTTGTTGATTTTATCTTTACAAAACAAAAGGTAATGTTGATCATTTGTGCTGTTGCTCTAGTTCCTTTTTATTTATTTCTTCTTTGATTTTGATTATTTCTTTCCTTCTAATTACTCTGGGTTCAATTTGATTTTTTTTTACTTTCTTAAAGTTTAATATTATTTATTTGATATGTTCTTTCTTCATTTGTGTAGATAGTTGTTGCTCTAAAATTCCCTCATAGAACTGCTTTTGCTGACTCCTAGAACATTTAGAATGTTGGTTCTATTTTCACTTCTTTGAAGATATTTTTAAATTTTAATCTTACTTTCTTTATTTACCCACTCATTGTTTAGGAACATGTGTTAAATTTCCATGTATTTGTGATTTTGTTTGCTCAAAATTGCTCCTCTGATTTTTAGTTTCACACCACGTGGTCAGATAAGGCACTTGATATGACTTCAGTCTTCTCAAAATTCTATGACTTGTAATCTGAGATTTATCATGAAAAATATTCTCAAGTGAAAATTTGAGAAGAAGTTTATTCTGCTGCTTTTGTATATAATGTTCTATGTATGCTTGTTAGGCACATTTGATCTTAAGTGTTGTTCTAGTCCAGTGTTTATTATTTCTCTGTGTATCTGATCCATCCATTGTTGAATGGTGGTTGCTCATATTTCTACTTTATTATTTTGAGGTCAGTTTTTACCTTCATATCCTTTAATGTATACTTTATATATTTAGCTGAGGCAATGTTTGGTATGTGCATGTTTATGATCCCTATATCTTTAATAATTGACTGCTTCATAATTACAAAATGTTCTTCTTTTTCTCTTATTAAAATTTTTTGACCTTAATTCTATTTTTTCTCACATTAAATATTATTACATATGGTCTCTGTTTGTTTCCATTTATGTGAAATATCTTTTTCTTGTGCTTCACTATCAATCTAAGCATCTCCTTTATTCCTTTACTGGTTGCTTTTGTTTTTCTTTCTTTTTCTGTTTCCTTTGTGGTTTGTTAGTTTTCTATAGTATGTTTTGAATTTATTTCTGTCCAGATTTTTGCTGTGTGGTTACTTGAAATCATACTAAAAGAGGTTATGCTTCTAATAATCTATTTCAAGCTGATAACAACTTCATTTTTATTTTATACAGCAAATCTACAATTTTACTCACCCCTACAAAAAATTTGCATGATATTATATGTTATCCTTGACAATTCATTTTAGTTATAGATATTATTAATGTTTTTGTCTTTTACTAGGATGCATTTGCTTTATATACTATCATTATAGTCCTACGATGTTCCAAATACTGCTATTACTTATACCATTGAGTTTTATGCTTTTTTAAAAGAGTTTTATGCTTTTATAAGTTTTATGTTATAAACTTTGGGCATTTTATTTCAACTTAATAAACTCCTTTTTGCTATTTCTGTAAATCAGGTGCTATGGCTTGGGATATTGTTACCCAGGTCTTTGTCCTGAGTCAGAGGTGCTGTTATGAGGTGGTGGAACCTTTAAGATTTGAAGTGGGATGTCTTCTAGTCATTGTGGGGAGTGCATGTTAAAGGGATTATAGGAACCCAGCTTCCTCTTTTTTCTTTCTTATTTGTTTCCAACTGTGAGGTAAGGGCTTCTTTCCACACTCACCATCACCATGAAGTAGTACTTCTTCACTGGCTCAAAAGAAATTGGACCAGATGACCATTAACTAAAACCTCCAAAACTATGGCCAAAAAAAAAAAAAAAAATCCATTCTTTTATTAGTTGATTATTTTAGGTGAGTTGTTGCCATAATAAAAACTTGATTAACACAGCAGTTCTAGCAATGATAAATTCCTTCAGCTTTTCATTGTCCTGAAAATTCTTATTTGCCTCCAATTTCTGAAATACAGGTTTTTGATTAAAGTACTCTTGGGTAGTAACTGTTCTTCCATCAAAACTTTGACTATTCCCAGTGGCTTAGGAGACTGAGGCAAGAGGACTATGAGTTCAAAGCCAGGCCCAGCAATGGCAAAGCACTAAGCAACTCAGTGATATCCTGTCTCTAAATAAAATACAAAATAGGACTGGGGATGTGGCTCACTGGCTGAGTACCCCTGAGTTCAATCCCTGATATTACCCCCCTCAAAAAAAAAAAAAAAAACCAGAAAAACCTTTGAATATGCCATTTCAGTCTTGTCTAACCTACAGGGTTTCTGCTGAGAAATGTATTGACAATCATATTTGAATTCATTTACATTTGATCATTTTCTTATCTCTATATGCTCTCAGAAAATTTTTATCTTTTATTTTTGATAATTTGATTAGTGTATACTTTGGAGACTCCTCTTTTAGTTAAACTAGATTGCAATTTTAACTCTGGATGTTTTCATTGATCCCCAGATTAGAGATGATTTAGCCATTAAATCTTCAATTTACTTTCTAGTTTCATTTCTCTTTCTTGTCCTCCTAGAGACTCAATTAAGCAAGTGTTTGTCCTCTTCAGTATGTCCCACAATTCCTATTGACAGTCTTCATGATAGGACACATAGGATGAACACTCAAGGAATTATCAGGAAGCAGTTTTATTTAAACTATAGCGATCCAGAGGGGCTATCACCTAAAAATCTCTGAACTCTTAGTCTGGAAATTCTTTTAGATTTATACTCAGTGAGGTAGTTACATGAAATGGGTCAGTACATAATAGTTACTCTTTATCCCATATTCTTAGGCTTGTCAGAGAGTTTACATGTAATACCAAGAAATCAGAGATAACATCTTTTGTATAGCAACAAGCTCTCTTTGAGGTAGACATTATCATACCTTTTGTCTGCAAATCTGGCACTTCAAACCACAATCCCCTCTGCAGAAACACTGCTGACATTCTGTTGACACTCTTTGTAAAAATATTTCTGACAAGAAGAGAAGCCTAATTATGGTGAGGGTCTTTGGGGTGGGAGATACTTGGTCTGCTTCATTAATTCATTCTTTTTCATTCCTGTGTTTTTCCCCCCTCTAGATAATTTCAAATGTTTTGTCTTTTAGCACAGCAATTCTTTCTGAAGCCTGAATTTGTCACTTAAGTTTTATATTGCATTTTCATGTTCAACAATTGTAGTCTTCATGTATAAGATTTATTTTGTTATGATTTCTATTTTTTTGTCAAACACTGCATTTTTTTGGGGGGGTGGTTTTCTAAATTTCTTATCACTTAAGTGTGACATAATTAGCCCTTGTCCTTTGCTGAAGTATACCTTGGTATTAATCTTTCCCTATATTTGGCCTGGGATAGGTTCTGATACTATTTCTATAGGCCAGATATCCAGGGATTCAAGTCAGGCAGAACTTCGCCGCACCTGAGACCAAGGATTGGACTACAGGTAGGTTGTGCTATTAGTAGTTACCATGGATTGAGCACCACCACTGACAGTTATACATCAAGGTAGGCACACTGGTCCCCGGAAGGGTTCTTGCTTTGTATCTGATCCAGCTATGTCATTATCCTAGCATTCCCCATGGTGTGAGATGAGAGAAGGATTTCTGAGAAATTTTTTAGAATGCTAGAGGAACTGGAAGTCTGCCTAAGGATGGTTGCCTTTTCACAAAGCAAAAGTCTGCCACACTACCAGTGCTGGCTTCATGAAAGAAGGTTCGATTCATGAGTAAATGCTAGGGAGTTTTAAATTAAAGAGACAAGATTCTTATTACCTTTAATACCAGCTCCGGGATGGCTTCTCCTAGTTCCCGCCTCCAGCCACCTAATGCAGTAGTGAGGTTTACAGAAGAGACTAGCGAGCAAGAGAGAGCATGCCAGGGAGTGGGCTTTTATTGGGGAACAAAAAATTCCAGGGAAAAATTCCATCCAATGAAGGTTAAGGGAGGCAGCATCCCAAGGTCAGGGGCCAAGATTGGGTCTTTGGGGCAGTGGCCAGACACGCCTCTGCACGGACAAGCCCTCGGACCTGGAGAAGGGTGGGGAATAGCTCTGATACAGCTGTGTCTAAGCGCCTCTCACCCAGCCAGGGAGGTAACTCAAATCACATGCGAGGATGGCCTCCAACACAAAAGCACTGAGATGAGCAGAGTTCTGGCAACTTAGAGAATGGGGAGGTATGAAATCAGAGTAAGAACATTTTTGTTTTTTTTTTTTAATTTTATTTATTTACGTATTTTATTTATTTTATTTATTTACGTATTCTGTTTCGTGATACATATTGCTGTCCAGTTATTTTCCGGTTGAGCTGTTTCCCCCGAGGTGTTATTGTCCAAGGATATTTGCCAGTTGGGCTTCCTGTTAGTTATGAGCATGGGAACTTCTTTTCTGTTATCTTTCTCTTGTCACTAGTCAACATACATTCCTATAAGACAAATATGTAGAGAAGTGTTTTTAAAGTGTGTATTGTTCATATCATAAAGATAAGATTAAATTATTCAACTTCTTTGAAATAAAAATACTGCTTATTTAAAGCACATTTTTAAGACAATGAAATAATATTCCACATGCTGAGAGAATATATTTGCAGAATGTATAACTAACATTAATCTGTACATAAGGCTTATTTTTAGAATCTAGGGAGCCTATAAATATAAGATAGCCAAATATAAAAAAGGAGAAAATAATTCATTCAGGCTGTTACAAAGATTTACCAGATAAGTACTTATATGAAAAATGTTCAGCTTTATTGGTAATCACAGAAATGCAAATTTGGATCACAATTAGATTTCATTAAAGGTCCCTAGATTGGTCAAATTTTAAGCCTGATGATAAATATTAGTGAGGACATGGGTAAACTTACACATTGCCAATAAGAATGTTAAATTGAAATAATAATATTTACAAATGTGATAACACAAACTTTGTCTGAGCCTTTCCCTGCCAACATATTATATGAGAAAAACTATTTGCACTAACTTTAGGATATATGTGGTCTACATAATATATAATATTAATATAAGATATATATTTAAATGCTTATAACTGTAACATATTAAAAAGCCTTATTGATTGGTGAGTGAATAAATTGAAACTAAATATTGCTTAAAATTAGTAGAATATACACACATATCAATATGAATATATATAATACATCATAAAGGAGAAAATTATAGCATAAAGTTCTAAGCCAAACAAAGCTGCCAAAATTGTGACATCATTCAGAAATTTTAAAATCAGGCAACCCAAACAACTACCTAAATATACTATGACATAATACCAGATTATTTCATAAGTTACTTTGAAGCTCAATATATTAAGAAACATAAAATTTATTATGTACTTGATCTCAAGGAAAGAAAAATGAGTAGGAGATCAAGATGGGTTCAAGGTTATTCATAGTGTTAACTGTTTTACTTAGGGGTTAATTTATGTGTTCCCCTTTTTCTCTGATAGTTCATAACTTATTAATTTGTTATTATTCTTTCATGAATGTATAATTAGTACTAAATACATTTAAAAAATTTAGATTAATATATTTATTTTCTTCAAAGCCTTTGCAAATTAGAAAGGATAACACAAATATCTAAAACCCTACAATGTGTACTAAAATGTAGTAATGCCCCCAAAATATATTAAAGGAAAGATTTTATAATAAATTCTCAAGGAAATGGAGTTTATCTAAGCAAAGTTATCTATAATTTTACAATAGAGGCAGAAACTTCACAGATCATCTTGAATAATATCTGCTATTTGCATATTTGAAAACAGAGATGCCAAATGATGTATGTGCCAAATGATGTGTGTGTTGTTGCACAGGGTCTTAATAAGTGTCTTTTCATTATAGTCAGACTTTTTTTTTTGTACCATGGAGTGAACTCAGAGGCACTCAAACATTGAGCCACACTCCCAGCCCTTTTTGTATTTTATTTATAGACAGGGTTTCACTGAGTTGTTAGGGTCTCACTAAATTGCTAAGGCTGACTTTGAATTCATAATCCTCCTGCCTCAGCCTCCTGAGCTGCTGGAATTACAGGTGTGCACCAACATTCCTGGTTCATATGCTGTTTTTTGACCATGATGCATATCATAATTTTTTAAAGTTCAGAATTAGTGAAATCACTTCATAATATTTATCACATAATCCAGTCCGTGTGGAAGGAAAATACAGATTTTAATAATTAAGTTGACAAACAATGAATACAAGAAACTAAAATCTTTAAAACAATATCTAAGCCAAAGTAATATTTTGTGCACTTATACATATGAAAAAGTGAAGTACAGATTTGTAGATCTAATGACAACAGGTGCCTTCAACGGAACTCAGACCTGAAATAGATTTTTTTAAACTTTATTTTATTATTTTCTACCTTTCAGTTTACTAAAGGTGACATTTAAAATTACTTAAAAAATTAATCATTCTTTTATCTTATTTTTTTATTTATGTATAACCGTGGAATGCATTACAATTCTTATTACACATTTAGAGCACAATTTTTCTTATCTCTGGTTGCATACATAGTATGTAAAACTACCTAAATGTATATACACTTTTTCCTAAATCTGATTTTTTTTCAAAATTGTTTATTTGTGACTTACATTAAGCAATATTACTAGTAACTGTTGGATCAGCTCTGAAAGGCAGTGCTACAAAATTGGTTCTTCAGCAGAAATGAAGATTCCCAACTGAGTATATTCTTGCTATTCAATAAATGATGCTTGAATTTCTCTGCTTTATTTTCTAAAATTAGATATAAATGTATTTGTTCTATTAGATTTAATTTTAGAGGTACTAAGTTCTATCCAGAATTTTTAAAAAGTACCTTTCAAAAGAATTCATAATCAATATTCTGAATCTTTTATCACTATCAATGTTCTTTCATTTATACAATTCCATTTCTCTCTATAATAGAGAACTAACTAATATGCCCCACATTTGTTTCCCTATATTATTTTCTATCTTCATTGAGTGTACATGCACACATTGTATGCTGGAAGGTAGATTAATACTATTAGTAGGACTTTCATCTGCAGTGTGAAATCTCTAGTATCAGTAATGCTGCTTGATCTGTAAAGAATAAATGATAGTTTGTAAGTAACATAGCACATATAAACATAAGACATTAGGTCAATGTAGGAACTAAAATTAATGTAAAAGTTATTGACCAGTGAGTGTGGGTTATGTCTAATGGCAAAAAGCTTAAATCTTCCAGTTAAGAAGATGAAATTTCAATAATTTGATCCAAATTCTTGATCTAGGCCTTTCTGAAGAGAGAGGGAAGAAAGAAAACTGTTGACCATTGTTATGGTCTAGATATTAGGCATCCACCAAAAGCTCATATGTGAGACAATACAAGAACATTCAGAGGCAAAATGATGGATTTATGACAGCCTAAACCTAATCAGTGCATTAATCCACTTGAATGGATTAATTGGGTGGTAAATCAATGGAGGCATATAGGGTGTGGCTGGAGGAAGTAGGTCCTGGGGGGGAATGCCTTTACCTTATATATTTGGTTTGTTGTAAGGGAATGTCTCTCTGCATCAGGAAGCAGAGAGCTTCTATCCTCTGCCACGATGTTCTGCCTCACCTACAGCCCAGAGCAAGAGAGTTGGCCATCTTGGACTGAGACCTGAAATCTTGAACCCTGAAATAAACTTTTCCTCCTCTAAAATTGTTCTTGCCAGGTCTTTAGGTTATAGCAGTGAAAAAGCTGACTAAATCAGCCATGTTTCCAACAAATACCGCCTTAGCTTTCCCAATATGACAGTTTATTGATGTAGATTAATCAAAGAGTAGAGCAAGTTAGAAAGCTTTTCCCAGTGGCCTATAGAAGGAAACTCTGAGAGAGTTCTTGTAGTTCAAGAATGTGCCATGTGACAAACTAGTATTATGGCAGCATGTTTGTTAAGTTGAGAAATATGTGGGTCCATCCTAATGCCCCAATGGACCTGGAAGAATCTGATGAAGAATTATTTGCAAATGTGTTCTGGGTCCCCAGTGATTTAGGCTTCCAGGAACAGTTTGTAGCAGAGTAGTACATTAAGACTATGATACAAAGTACTGTGAAGCAGACAGTGAAGTGGGCTATTTGTGTAACTTCTGACCTTTATAACTCACATAATAGAACTTTAACTTTTAATGTAAATCTATTAGGTAGAGTTCAGGGACACCAAGATGGATTATTGTTTAAAGGTGTTTGGTAATATTAATTTGAAATTATTGAGATACTCCTGTAACTACAGTATCAATTAAGGCTCTTTTTTGGTCAGTTCTTCTTCCATTCTTGAATTTTTCCTTAAATAACAATGTGCAAGACTGAGTATTAGAAAGAAGTTGCTAGGACAAGATGAGGAGAGGAGTCTTGTTCCTGTTAACAATAAATCCCAGTATCATGACATCTTTTGCCACTGAAGACATCACCATGACAATCCTCACCACTGATGATAGATATATCACCATAGGTTCCAATTTTTAAGAGACCAATGGAAGTAAAGTGGGAAATATTTTGATTAGGTTTTCTAAAATAATCCTTGGAGGGAAAATATTCTAATCAGATATCATAAGATAACCTATGGGTTCATATAGAGAAGAGAACACCACACAATTCAGGATATAAAACCTCAATTTCCAGATATTGGGGCCTTAAACATCTCTCTCTTGCTTGGCCCACTCAGTTCTACATAACAGAGTGCTATATTCACCTTCAATAAATTTGTACTCTGTTACTTGTGTGTGTTTTACTCAATTCTTTGTTCATGATATCAAGGATCTGGCCTTTGACTGGGCATCCTAATGGTAACAAATCCTTTCCCGCCAAAATATCATAAATTTTGAAGAGAATGGAAACTCTGGTAATGTTCAAGATATGCAATATATGAAACCATGTAAATTTGTGGGGTACCAAGTAAAGGCTTCAATTACTTTGCATTCTTATCAGACTATGACAATTTGAATTAGTTTATTAATCTTTAAGTACTTAATTGCCTTTCTTTTTTCTTAAGTATGAGAAAGCTATAAATCTTCCTTGTTATCTCAAGATTATCTCCCATTTTTTGAATCCAGCATTTTAGAGTTATTTTTCACTCATTTTTCTCCTAATTTCATGTTTAGACTCCATCAACAAATTCTACTGATACTGCTTTCCAAATCTAGCAGGATCCAGCCATTTCTGATGAGAATTAATTCCATGTCTATTTGGTTCTTTATAACATAGATTACTCTAAATGTTTCCTAAATGGTTTCACTTTAATTTTTCCTCTATCTGTGCCTACAGGCTATGTTCACTACAATATTCAGAGTATTTCTTTATTTTTTGTTTTCATTTTGCAGTACTGGTATTGAACACAGGAGTTGGCACATGGTAGGCAAGTGCTCTAACAGTGAGCTATATCCCCAGGCCTTTTTATCTTTTATTTTGATACAAGCTCTCCCTAATTTTCCTGGTTTGGACTTTTGATCCTCCTGCCTCATTTTCTGAAATGCTGTGATTTTGAGCGTATGCACCACGTTCAACCAGAGTTTCATTTTAAAGTAAGTCAGGACATGTCACTCATTGGATCATACTCCACCCTTGACTTTCTCTTTTGTTCAAGATGACACTGAAAGTTTTTATTTTATTTTTTTCATATTTATGTATTTTGGTTTGTTTGTTTATTTTTCAGTTCTAAGACTTGTAACCTCAAATATGCTAGGCAAGTTCTCTACATGGAGCTATATTCCCAACCTGAATGCTGAAAGACTTTCTGCTGATCTAAGTGACTTGCATTATTGGGGCTCTGTAAACTTCTCTAATTTTTTTTCCTCCTGCTCTGCCACTTTTCCACTCTGTCCTGTCCCACTTACTTCGTTTTATTTTTCCTAAAATATACATGTCAGCTCTGATAATGGGTCCCTCATAGTTGTGTCTTTCTGCCTAGAGAGTTATTGCAGAATACAAAAATACCCAATTGTTTATCACTGTTGCTTTCACCATGTCCAGCCAATTATCACATACCGAATAAGGCATTCCTTGACCACTTTATTTGAAACAGACTTTCTTTTATTTTTCTAACTCTGACTAAAACTTCACTTATCTGTTATCATCATTGGGCAGAGTTTATATTCACCTCTTTGTAATTGTGATCCCTCCCTATTGGACTTTAAGGTGTATGGCTTAAATGCTGTTTTCCCATTGCCTTATCTACAGAGCATAGACCAGATATATAGGAGAAGTTTAATGGATAGTGACTGAATGAATTATTGACCATTCTTTGAGTCACACAATTGATTAAATTTAGTTTAATTTTTTACCTCATCTAAATAAAATTTTCTGACAGAATTTCTCTCTGACCTGTTTTAATTCAACTCAGCTACATAGCTTATCTATTTTAATGTATTTCTGAGAGAGAAACCTGTTTTTCATATCTTATGTTTCTATGATTTTTTTCCATTTTACCTCCAGAAATTCCTCAATTTTATTTACTAAAATTTAGAAGGAAAATATTTTATTCAGACTTCTCTTTTCAATTTAAATCAAAAAGCTCTCACTGATGATAATTTTGCTTTTCAGTTATTATAGAGAATTTCACCAATATTATCCTTGGTATTAACATCAGCCTCGAAACTGTTGAACACAGGTGTAAATGTAACTGTTTTTGAAGAATGACAGGCAACAAATAAATTATTATTGTTTTAGAGAAACATTTCTTAATTTGTATTTTCCTGCAATATTTCTTATCATCATCTTTAAATGCATTTTACTAAAAACTTACATTTCACAACTTGTATACAAACAAATAATACTTAGCCTAGATTAGTAATGAAAATAAATGAAATAAGCTGAATTATTGTTGAAGGATGTCTGGCAATATTAATTTGAAATTATTGAGATACTCTTGGAATTACAGTATCAATTAAGTCAGTACGGCTCCTTTTTGGTCAGTTATTCTTCCATTCTTGAATTTTTCTTTAAACAACAATGTGCAAGGGTATTATAACAGCTTTCAATACTTGTCCTAGTGATTGAAATTTTCTAGAAAGTATTTCAGAAATGCAGCCCAATAGCAATATTAGTTTGGATAGGCACTTCCTATAGCAGGACAGAATGTATGAAGTCCTCCTGCTCTTCCCACTTAAATGTTCAGATGTGAACATAGGCTCCAAAGAGGACATATTGAATATTTGTTTTGTTTTACCAATTTCTTCATCAAAATAGTTGTAGTGGCTCAGCAGTAAAGTCCTTGCCTGGCACAGGTAGGACCTGGGTTCGATCCTCAGCATCACATAAAAATAAAATGTATTGTGTTTTGTCCATCTACACCAAAAAAATAAATATCAAAAAAATAGTTGTAGTATAAGACAGAATCCTGTTAGTCAGCTTTCTATCCCTATGACAAAATACCTGAGAAAATCAACTTAAGGGAAGTGATTATTCATTTTGTCTCACAGTTTCAGAGGTTTCAGTCTGTGGTCACTTGGCATTGTTGGTTTGGGCTTGTGGTGAGATACAGCATCATGGCATGGAGCATGTGTCAGAAGAGGGCTGCTCACATTATGTCAGCCAGGAAACAAAGAGAGAAAGGAAGGGCACTGGCTCACAAAATGGGCACACTCTCAGTGACCTAACTTCCTTCAGCTAGGTCCTACCTATTAAAGTTTCCACCACCTCCCAATAGTGCCACAGGTTGTCAATGAAGCTTTAGCACATGAGTCTTTGGTCCATATTTAAAATTCAAACCACAACAAGAGGAAATTAGAGCTAATACTCAAGGGAAAGAAGATCCAATGCCAAGAGGCACTAAAAAACGGGTGGGTGGGGTAGCTTCTCAGTCACATTTGATGAGACAGCCCAAAGATAATTAACAACTCTTGATCCTTAGAATAAAAGTATGAGCATATTGTATGAAAATCTACAGTACTTTCAAAATCTCACTATAAAAGTTTTTTTTAAATGTGCTTTTAAATTATTATGTACTTTTTTCTTTTTTGCATGTTTTTAATTTATTCTAATTTGTTGTGTTTTACATGACAGTAGAATGTCAGGTGTTGCCACATTGGAGCTGAGCACCCGTAGCTTTGAGTGATGGAAATTTGGAGACTGGCTTCCCTGACAGGGAAGCAGGTGGATCCCCATCTCCACTTAGCAGAGAAGCACAGCTTTGGGAGTGGGCGTTACCCAATGGGTATGGGCTGCCCCTTGTAAAGGTTACCCCTCTGCCTTATATAGATGGAATGTTCTTTTGAACAGCCTCCCCCAATAAAACCAGGTTTGAGGCGTATCTCTCTTTCTTGCTTGCCTTGCCCCCTGTGTGGGAGCTAGGTCAGAGGAGCTGTCACAGAACCCAAAGGAAAGGTATTTTCTCAGTCTTTGTGTGATTATTTTGTGCCAGCCCTATTCACCTGGAGTGACATTGACTGGTTTAGTCTCTTGTCGCAATAGTAGAATGCATGTTGAAACGTCACACATAAATAGCATATAAATTCTCATTCTCCTGGTTATACATGATATAAAATCACACTGGTTGTGTAATCATATATATAATAGGGTAATAATATCTGATTCTTTCTACTATCTTTCCTAACCCCATACCCACTTTCCTTCCTTCACTCCCCTCTTCCTAATGTAAAGCACCTTGATTTGTTCCTAGCTCAACACCCTCTCCACCATTGTGATTATGGATCTGTGTATCAGAGAAAACATTGGGTCTTTGGTTTTCTAATATTGGCTTGTTTTGCATTATCTATTTTTTAATATTAAATACATCAAGGCCTCTATTTCATTCAGGAACATTACTTATGTGTTGGAGGATTTCTACAATCCCCTTAAAAGTAAGAATATGTCTTAAATGTGTGTTTTAAAAGGAACTTGATCTTCAGTTTCAATATGAATTCTTCATTCAGTTTTAAAGTGACCAGGATTGGAAACTTTGTTGACTGTTTAATCAGCCTTTTCAATGTGTGAGTAAAGGACCCGACCAGAATAACTATAGAGGAGGGAAAATGTATTAAAGGGTTTACGGTTTCAGAAGTATCAGTTCATGGATACCAGGCTCCATTTCTTGAGGCTTGAGGTGAGGTTGAATTATCACAGCTGAGTGTGCGGCAGAAGGAAGCAACTCACATGATGATCAGATAGCAGAGAGACTCTACTATTCAGATACAAAATATATGCCCCATAACCATGTCCAGTGAACCACTTTCTCCAGCCACAGCTCACCAGCCCCCAGTCACCACTCAGTTAATCCCATCATGGATTAATCTATTAATTGGTTTAAGCTTATAACCTGATCATTTCTCCTCCAAACCTTCTGTATTATCTCACAAGTGAGTTTTTGGGGCACACCACATATACATCATAATCTTGACACATTTCAACTGGCAAACTGTGCATGCCCTTTTATAACTCTTTAGCTTTGTGCAGCTCAGTTACATTTGGAACAGGATTTTCTCATGTATAGCATCAAGATAATAATATCTGCTTGCAGTACTATACTTAGTGAGTCCTACTAATATTGTACTTGAAATTTCTACCACAGACACAATATATTTATAAGGACTTGATAAATGAAAAGTCTCATTTTTTCGCTTTCTATAGATATTCATCAGATAAAATATTTTAAGGACATTAATATTGTTTTGGTAATCTAAAATTTGCATTACATTTCTTATTACTTTTTGTTTTCAATGTCATATTTTCTATCAACCTTTACAAAAGGACATTCTTTAGAATGACCAGACAAATTTTTCTGCATAGTCTGATCAACAAGTTTATTTACCTTCTGGCCTAGAAAAAGCAATAATTTCTTTGCTTATAGAAACATGACACAGTCTATGAAGGTTGATTGAAGCATTTTATTTAAGAAAATTACTTTCCCACATTAAGAAAGGTGTTTATATAACAACTTGACTATTAAATATCAACCTTGGTAATTTCTTCTCTCTACCAGCTGTTCACTTTTAATATTTGCATAATAGCAAGTGTCATTTCTATAGTTATTGGTTTAGATTTTCATCTCTATTCCATGTGGACACACTTTCATCAAAATAATCACTTCCTTCATGAATTTTCTGTTGGGTCTAATTTACTTTTCTTTTTTAGTTGTATGGTAATGAGTACATAAATTTTTCCCCACAAGGTAAATCTGTTGGGTATTCTGAAAGCATATCAAATTGCATTTTACTGATAAACAAGGTGAATAATATTCGATTCAAAATCAAAAACACATTTAGCATAGTTAAAAAATGTTCACATTTTATGGTTTATATAAGGTGTTCATATTTCTAATAATTTGTCAAACAAGTTATGCCCTTTGAAATGGCAAGCAAATTACTTGTTTGCCCTGGAGTATTATTTGTCATTTTTGTCCTCATCCATTTACTTTTCCTATACATTTAAAATTGTAGTGGAAAACAATATTCTATCACATTCCCTTCCCAGAATGACAATTAAAGTATAGTGTGAGCCCATCATGGTGTTACATGTCTGTAATTCCAGCATTTTGGGAGGCTGAGGCACTAGAATCATGAATTCAAATCAGCCTCAGAAATGGTGAGGTGTTAAGCAACTCAGTGAGACCCTGGCTCTAAATAAAATGCAAAAAAAAAAAAAAAAAATAGAGCTGGGGATGTGGCTCAGTTGCCAAGTATCCCTGAGTTCAATACCTGATACCAAACACATGAAAATAAAATATACTGTGAATATGTATTTATATTCATAATTATAAATACACACACAAATGCATCATCACACAGAAATGCATTTTACATTGACTATATGTACCTATTTCAGTTATGAAAAAGATGATAGAAAAATATGATTTCAGTCTTCCATTGTATGGCATACTATATTCTCAGAAAAAAACTTGCCAATTAAAATTGATATGGTTGCTAGAATGATTTTATTTCATTAATTGCTGATTCATTATGAAAATTAAAGGCCAAAAGTGAGATTAAATTGAAAGGTTCACAGTGACTTCTGGAATAAAGTGGGAACCTCAGAAAAGATATGTGTAAATTCTATGGGTAAAAAAGGAGGTATCAATAGACTACTTGCTTGACTTGGCCTTGACAGGGATTGAAAAACTCATTTAGCAGAGAATTGTCTATATGTTTTCATTATGAGATTTGTCCCAAATTCGTATCCTCCCAGGTGAGGAGATGGTATGTTGGAAAATTCAAATAAGTAATATAATTTATTATGATCCTCAGTAGTTTCTTTTGTTCATTGTCTGAGAGTAAAAAAGGCAAATGTTTTTTAGCTGTAAGATCTCCACATCATGTACAACCACAAGACTGAGATCCTAATTAGAAGAAGATGTACTCCATGTTTGTATAAATATGTCAAAATATACTCTCCTTCATGTATAACTAAAAAGAAGAAAGAAAATAATTAAAAAATTTTTCAACTCAATGGTAGACATTCCATGAGTTACTAATTCAATGAAATATGACAAAATCCCAAAGAAATATCTGGAGACTGAGACAGAAGAAACAAGTAAGAGCAAAAACAAGAACCAAAAATGTTTCCAATACTGTAATTATGGCACATAGAAAATCTTTGCTTCATTTATTACAAGTAAAAAAATAGATCAAATATATAAAAATAGGAACTTATGAGAATAATTAAGAAATTTGGAAAATTTAGGAATATTAAAACTTAAATTAATAATTCAATTTTTAAATTTAATAAATTAGACAAAATATTAGATGAGCCTGTTCGGTAATATATTAGATATAAGACAATAAACCAGTTTGCAGTACAGAGAAATGAAGAAATATTAAATATAAAAGATTAAAATATACAGAATTGAAATATTTTATTTTCATTATTGTAGATATTCAAATATATGGTGAATTATGAAAGAGAAAATTGTCTCTAATTACTTTTAATAATATTTCCAAATTATTCAAAAACAAATCTCAATTCTGAAAAGATTATATAAATCAAGGTAAATGAATCAGTAACTAGACTTATAATAGTGAAAATTAAAAATTCAAAAACCAAAAGGGAACCTCTTCAAAACTAAGGCAGGAAGAAAGACTATTTCCTGAATAATTCCAACTGACTATGATATACATATACATATATTAGATAAAATATAAATGCTAAAACTGAACAATATAATAACAGAAACTAAAAACTCAAAATACCAGTAAGACAACTAATTAGAAAAAAAAGAGAGAACCTTTATAAACCAAAGAGGTTACTAGAATTTTTTTTTAAAGAAAAGGGAGATGAAATGAAAGAAACTAGGAGAAAAAAGTAGGAGTTCTACATGAAATGCATGCTATATCAATTGAAAATTTAGAAGGAAATAATACAGAAAATAATTCAAAAGTACAACACAAAAAGATGATATTATATAATAAATTGTCTGAATAAATTTGAATATTCAGATATAACATATTGTCAATTAAATACCTAGCCAAATGAAAGATTTATAAAAATTTCAACATTTATTTATAATACAAATTATAGATTAAGGGTCACAAAATCTTTCTAAAAGAAAAAGATGGTAAATTATATGTACATTATATATGTATCATAATAATATATCTTATATATCATACAGATCTTTTTATATAAACATGTATATATATGTATATGTGTGTGTGTGTATATATATATATATATATATATATATATATATATATATATATATACACATTTTTTTTGTACTGAGGATTGAACTCAGGGGCACTTAACCACTGAGCCATATTCTCATCCCCAGGCCTTTTTAATATTTTATTTAGACACAGGGTCTCATGGAGTTGCTCAGTGCCTCACTAAGTTGCTGAAGTTGGTTTTGAACTTGTGATCCTGCTACCTGAGCCTTCTGAACCACTAGGATTACAGGCATCCACCACCATGTGCTGCAATAGTTTATAAACCATTCAGTTTCAGTCAGAACTACTCAACCCTGCTATCATAGCATGAACAATGCCTGAAAATATATATGTCAATAGTCACTTTTATGTTCCATTAAAACTTTCTAAAAGCAAATCATTGTTTTTGCTCTTATTTAGATATTTATAAATTATATGACATTTTGTTAATCAATTATATTCATGTATTAGAAACATCAAGATTATATTTAACCATGAATTATTAAAATTTTCCTACTTGAGATAGTTGAAAAGGAATGCACTATTACTATAACCCTCTATGTACTTTTACAGGAACACTTACTTACATATGTGCCACCCATTTACAGTAGCTACTAGACTCACATAAAAATACTTATTTTAGTTTAAGTTAAAAAAGAAAATTGCCAACTTTATGATCAATTAAAGTTAACCTTGTAACATAGTATAAGAACTAAAAAGGCCTGAGTTTCTGACTCAGAGAATCATACCCAGCTTAGCTCAGATAGAAGACGAATTCAAACTTTACACTGTGAATCACAGAGAAGCATAATTAGTTTAGTATTTTCAGGCAGATATGCATTAAGAAATACAACAAACTGAGTGAACTTAATATACCTAATATTTTAACATATACCAAGAAGGGAAGTCATCATATCTTCCTCATATTGAGCAAGTAAAAATTGTTTATATTATCCCCAATTCTACTACATATAAGGAAAGAAAAGAGGTAATACATAATATAATAATATAATGTACACAAGCAGGCATTGTGAGCTCAATTTTAGAAGCTATTGGTGACCTGCCATGACTTCTCAAAGCTTACATTTTCCACAAAAGACAATCTGACTTCTAAATTCCAATATCTATTTTCCTGAAGATGTTTTCTGTGTACTGTTCAGGGAAAACTAAACACATTATAAAATCAATTCCTCTTGTATCTCTCCACCAATAACAGTAGGAGATAGATACATACACACAACCCCCTTGAACCAGGCTTATTAACTATGAATTATATTGCACATAATCTCTCAGAGTTTATAGTATAGTTAATTTCCAGTTGCCTGCAGAGACAACTTGCTGATATTGGCATACATTATTGTACAACAGTACATGAATACTTCTTAAATAATCTATTTCTATTCAAATTCATCTCTTGTTATCTGAAATACAAAACATTATCACAGACTTCCACATTTTTAGTTCTCTTGACACATTGGTACATTATTCCCTTAACATATGTGACAATTGGTACCTCCATCCCATTTTATTTGACTCATTTCCTCTCCATTTATTTTCCATCTTATCTATTTTAGGCTATATAATATTTCAATTCAATTACTCTTACTGATATGTGAAACTTCTTACTCTCATTTGCTGTTGCTCTCTTGTTCCAGCTAAATATCAACAGTGTATTAAGTTCCTTCCTTCACTATATCTCATACTATGGAGCTGCTGGTTCTGGCTAAGGTAAATCACATAATCAGGAGAATTGCTAATATTAAATTTGACATTATAAATTATTCAAAGATGCTCTCCAACACGCAAATATTTACAAGGTCTATTTCAATTATCCTGTCCTCAAAACAAACAAATTCATATTCTAACATGCCTACACAAAACCCCTTAATCTCATACAATGATGAGTCTCCATATGTAGGAAACCTCCAATCCTGTTTTAAAATATGTTTAAAAATCCCTGTTCAAAATATGATCAGTCTATAACCATAGCCAAAGATATATTCTCATTTCTTACCTTCTCCTCAAGATAAAAGTTATCTTCTCTCTCATACAACTTTCTATCTTATCAATTTTAGCCACTCTACTTCATTAAACATCTTCCTACTTTCTCAGATTGTCTGACACTCTTTTGCCTTGTCTAGTCAAATGTTTTCCACTTTTCTTCTTACCAATATTTAAACATGTCCTGTGTAGCTCTCACACTTACATGGAAAATACTTGGACCAGCAATGAAACTGATTCCTTTCACTTTGACCCCATTTAGATCTATCACTCTCTTTTCTTACCCTCACATCTAAAATTTGTAGCACATTGTCCACATTTGAATTCTTTACTCCTTCATTCTATCTATCCTCACAATATATATGTTTTCCTACCATAAGTTACAAAGCATCTTCATAATTCAACAATCCTCTTCATGCCATTGAATAAAATGTTCATTTGTCTGTCTTTATCTTAATGGACATGATAATGACACTTGATATTTCTTGACTGTCTATTCTGCCTCCAGGATTTAACCATAACAGTATCAGTTGTACTATTTTGTTCCATTCTTAATTTCTTTCTTACCTTTATTTTTAGAATTATTGTATTTTTATTTCACTGAAACTCTGTTCAATTATTGTTTTACCTTACACTCCACTTAGGGGACCTCTACTATTCTGATTGATTTAGTTATTCTCCCTGTATAAAGATATAATTTGTCCATTACAGTCCTTTCTCTAGAAACCCAACTCATAATTTTAGCTCTGTATCTGTATCTGCATCTCAATTTGAACTTTTCCATATCTCCATCTGTTTCTCTTTCATCATTTTCATGAGAATAAATGTTATTGCTTTCTTCCACTCATAATAAAAACTTTTTGAAGTCATTTCAGACTTTTCATTTTCAATATTTTCCCAAAATCTTTTAAGTATTCACTAGACTGTTACTGTAAATCTTCAACATTTCTTTTCTACCACTATATACTGTCAGTGTCTCTCGTTTCTCTCTTGCCTGAAGTTAATTACCAGCATCTTAACCTCTTGCTCTGTAATTCCCCTTATTTTGCTCCACTTTACCCATGTAATATTCGAAAACTGAAATCTTAAAAAGTTCCTCACAAGCTGAATACCCTTCAATGGCATCTAATTTTCTTAAGAAAATGTTTGAAAAACTTAGCATTGTAGAAATCCTGCTCATGTATTTCTTTGTAATCTCACATGGCTTATCACTTAAATGATTCAAATTCATTCTTTTGTTGAATCATTTATATTATAGATTGTCATTTGAGGTTTAAAAATATGACCATGTACTATGTGAGTAGCATTTGCCTACAGGCTGTAGACCAGCCCAAAATATTTATGGGTTCTAGGCACCAAAATCATACATTGGAGAAAAGATAGCCTCTTCAACAAATGGGGCTGGGAAAACTGGAAATCCATGTGCAACAAAATGAAATTAAACCCCTATCTCTCACCATGCACAAAACTCAACTCAAAGTGGATCAAGAACATAGGAATTAAACCAGAGACACTGTGCCTATTAGAAGAAAAAGTAGGCACAAATCTCCATCATGTCAGATTAGGTCCTTAATAAGTCTACTATAGCACAAGAATTAAAATCAAGAATCAATAAATGGGAGGGATCCAAACTAAAAGGCTTTCTTTCTTCTCAGCAAAAGAAAAAATTAGTGAGATAAATAGAGAGCCTACATCTTGGGAGCAAATTTTTACCACTCACACACCAGATAGAACACTAATCTCTAGGGTATATAAAGAACTCAAAAGGCTAAACACCAAAAAAAAAAAAAAAAAAAAAAAAAAAAACCCAAATAGCTCAATCAATAAATTGCCCAAGGAAATGAACAGACATTCACAGACAATGATATACAGTCAATCGACAAATATATGAAAAAATGTTCAACATCTCTAGCAATTAGAGAAATGCAAATCAAAGCTATTCTAAGATTTCATTTCACTCCAGTCAGAATGACAGCTATTAAGAATATAAACAACAATAAGTGTTGTCGAGATTGTGGGGATAAAGTCACATTCATACTCTGCTGGTGGGACTGCAAAATGGTGCATCCAATATGGAAAGCAGTATGGAGATTCCTTGGAAATCTGGGAATGGAAGCACCATTTGAACCAGCTATCCCACTCCTTGATCTATGCCCAAAGGACTTAAAAACAGCATACTACAGGGACACAGCTATATCAATGTTTATAGCAGCACAATTCACAATAGCTAAACTGTGGAACCAACCTAGATGTCCTTCAGTAGATGAATAAATAAAGAATATATGGTATATATACACAATGGAATATTACTCAGCATTAAAAGAGAATAAAATGATGGCATCTGCAGATAAATGGGTAGAGTTGGAGAATATAATGCTAAGTGAAATAAGCCAATTCCAAAAAACCAAATCCTGAATTTTTTCTCTGATATAGGAGGCCAATTCATAGTGGGTTTGGGAGTGGGGGTATGGGAAGTTTAGACAAACTCTAGATAGGGCAAAGGGAAGGGAAGTGAGGAGTAAGGGGGTAAAAAGATGGTGGAATGAGATAGACATCATTATTCTAAGTACATATATGAAGATATGAATGGGGTGAATATACTTTGTATACAACAAGAGATATAAAAAATCATATTCTATATGTGTAATATGAATTGTAATTCATTCTGCTGTCATATGTAATAAATTAGAATAAAAATTTTTAAATAAAAATACTATGTGTAAGACCTACTTAAAGGATGAAATAAACTTTAAACAAACAAAAATATGTCAATCCATATCTTTTTGATCTTGATCCCACAGCAGGAAGAAAAATCTACATTTAAAAAATGTGTACACATGGACCACACACTTCCACCAATTACTAAAAACAGATTATGTAAATAACGTCTTTCTGTGAAATACAAATGAAAGTAAGCAGAAGAGTACACATTGGTTTGCCAGGAAAAAAGCACATGAAATAGAAGACACGTTAGAGTTTTGGAAATTATAACAAACATGAGCAGTTGAGTTCCTTATAAAATGTGCAGATAGTACTTAATTATAACAGATTATATCTTTCTATCACAAGGAAGTAGTGTCACCACATTGTCTTATTTATCAAAGAAGGTAGCTGGGTACCACACTCCTATAATCCCAGTGATAAGAGATGTTGAGGTAGAACAATCCTAAATTCAAGGCCAGTCTCAATAATTTAGCCAGACCCTGTCTCAAAATAAAAAATAAAAAGTATTGGGGATGTGGCTCAGTGGTAAAGCAACCCTGGATTCAATCCTCAATTAAAAAAACAAATGTAGATTTTGAGTTTGTATTTAGGCCATAAAGAGCTTAGAAGTTAACACTATCTTAACAAGTAAAAAACTAAAGGACAAAAAAAAAAAAAAAACACACACTTTTCTTAGATATACTAAAGGGATGAGATCACAGGGAAAATTTCTGACATCAAAATTAGAAAGCAAGCTGATGAATACATAGAATCACATTTTATCAGAGCAGAAATACTCAAAATGAACTTTCAAAGAACCCAACACTACAGTGGCAGAACATCTACTATAATTGACAAATTGTTGGCTATTCAATGTGAGCAAATCTCACAGCTAAAAACTGTATTGGGATTGGTATGATGCACATACCTATCTATGGTCCCAGCTACTTGACAGGATGAGAAAGGAGGATCACTTGAGCCCTGGTATTGGAGATCAGCCTGGGCAACGTAGCAAGAGTGAAACCCTGTCTTAGAAAACAAAAGAGAAGCAAAACTGCAGGGTGGAGTCGGGGGGACCAAATCTGTGGTAGAGTTACAATCTTCTATAGGTTTTTCAACAGACCCATATCAAGACATCACAGTAAATATAAGAAAAAAAAAATTACCTGGAACTTCCAGAAAGGAACCATTGTAAACTGTATCAGAACATCTTCTTGTTAATGAAGGCTACCCTCAGGGAAAAGTACTTTTATAGAGTCTAACCTCTTATGGTTTTACCAGTGTCCAACCAGCTTGAAGGAAAGAAAATATTCAACTCCAGCACACTGTAGCCACTAGGTCTCACATGAGGGTAAAATAAATATTAAGAAGCTCTAGGGACTAGGGATGTAGCTCAAGCAGTAGTGTTCTCGCCTGTCATGTGGGGGCACTGGGTTCCATCCTCAGCACCACATAAAAATAAAGATGTTGTGTCCACTGAAAACTAAAAAATAAATATTAAAAAAATTCTCTCTTTCTCTCTCTGAGAAGGAGAAGAAGGAGAAGGAGAAGGAGAAGGAGAAGGAGAGGAGAAGGAGAAGGAGAAGGAGAAGGAGAAGGAGAAGGAGAAGAAGAAGAAGAAGAAGCTCTAATGTCCAGGGACACAAACTTGCCAAGAGACATATAGTAACAGAAATAGAAAACACTTGTCGTCCTTTCTCACACCTTACTATTATATAACTAAAGACTGATTTACCAGTTTCATCAGTTTCATCTTTTAATACATCAATGCCTTCCAATAACAAATCATATGTCATATTAAAAGATGAAAAACATTATTTAAAGCAAATGAATATTTATGAGAACTAGAGTGAGAAGGACCAGGAATGTTGGAATGACCAGACTATGAATATATAACATCCTAGGACTTATTTTTTTTTTTCGAAGAAGTAGAAAATATGCAAGAAATGATGAACAAATTTAAGTAAAAATACTCTAACAAAGAATAAAAATAACCACTATGATAACAAACACTGGAAGAGAAATGAATACCTTGGATGAGTTTTCTAATAGGCTAGGGCCCCACTGAGGAAAAAAAGTTTCATCTTGAGGATATGACACTAAGCTACTTCTGTTTGAAAAGCAAACAGAAAATGAATTCAAAGAAAAAAAAAAAAACAACAACAGAATATCCAACAAGTGTGGGACAACTACAAAGGGTATAATTTATGCCTAAGGTAAAAAAGTGAAGGGAACAGAAAAATTTTCCCAAGTTTACAACACACAGCAAATGACTGGGTAAATGCCAAAGTAACTATGCATAAGCTTATCATATTCTGGTTGCAAAAAATTAAAGATAAAGAAAATATTGAAGGTAACCAGAGGATAAAAAACACCTCGCCTAAAATACAGTAAAGATAAAACTGCATCCAAATTCTATTCAGAAAGCATCCAAGCAACAAGGAAGTGAGATGTCATGTTTAAATTATTGAGAGAATAGAAATATCAATCATGAATTTTGTACCTACAAATCTATTTACCCCATATTCAAATATTGCATTATTATATAATTAAATATAATTGCAATTTATCATTACATATAATTGAAACTTAGTTCTCTTGATTTTTATGAAATAATATTAAAATTTAAGAATTGTGAAAGAGAAATAAAGAGAGTCTTAAACAGAAATTGAGAAAGTTAGTTTCTAGTTCACCTGCCTGGGAAGAATTGTTAACACAAGTTCTTCAGATAAAAGAAAAATGAATTGGGTTAGAAAGCGTGTCTACATAATGGAAAAAAAAAAACACAGGAAAGGAAAAAAATGAAAATATTTAAAATTTTTAATAAATGTACAGATAACAGTTCACTTAAAATAATAACTAACTTATTTGTGGGTTTTTGCTTGTATTTGAGTGAAATGAATGACAGAAGTAATATAAGGTACAGGATAAAAATTCAAAATATTTTGTTATAATTTTTGTATCACTATCAGTGAGGTGGTATAGTTTTATGTGGACATGCATTAGTTGCAAATGTATATTAGTTATATTAGTTGCAAATGTATTTTAAAATCTTTGGAGTAACCAACTAAATGTTTTTTTTTTTTTTTTTAATACAATCAATACACTAAGAAAAGAGAGAACAAAGAACCTTTTAAAATTCTCAATTAAAAAAATCATGGAAGGGCTGGGGATGTGGCTCAAGCGGTAGCACGCTTGCCTGGCATGTGTGCGGCCCGGGTTCCATCCTCAGCACCACATACAAACAAAGATGTTGTGTCTGCCAAATACTAAAAAATAAATATTAAAATTCTCTCTCTCTCTCCCTCTCTCTCACTCTCTCTTAAAAAAATCATGGAAGATAAAATAGAAAAATCAAATGACAAAAATAGAAAACAATAATAAATATGGTAAATATTAATCAATCTATCTCAATAATCACTTTAAAAATCAAGTGTGAAAATATCAATTAAAAGACAGATTGTCAGATTGGATCAAAAACTGTATCTAGCCTGTGTTATACAGAAAAAATGATAGAACAATGGCTACAATATACCCATTTTATGGAGAATATATTGATTGAAAGTAACATGAAGAAATAGGCATGATGGTGCACACATGGAATCCCAGCTTCTCAGAAGGCTGACGTACAAGTTTGAAGCCAGCATGGGCAATTTAGCAAGACCCTGTCTCAAAATAGTTTTCAAAATATTGGGCTGGGGTCACACATGGTTTCATGTACCTACAACCCCAGTGACTTGGGAGTTTGTACCAGGAGAATTGCAAGTTAGATGTCAGCCTTAGCTATGTAGCAAGAACCTGTCTCAGAAATTTAAAAATTTAAGTAAAAATTATAGTAAAAATTTATGGAGCTTTGTAGTAGAGAAGTAGCCTAGCATATATGAGGTCCAGGAGGGGAAAAAAAAGACACAGGATAGAAAATTTAGTAATCCTGAAAAACTAGCAGTAATTATATAAATTTCAGACAAAACAAAGAAACAGTAGTATATATACACAATAGAATATTACTCAGTATTAAGAGAGTAAAATCATGGCATTTACAGATAAATGGAAGCAGTTTGAGAATATCACATGAAGTGAAGTAACAAATCCCCCCAAAACAAAGAAAGAACAAATCAATGTTCTTTCTGATAAGTGGATAATGATCCAAAATGGGAAGGGGGGAGGCATTGGAAAAATAGAGGAAATTTGGACAAAGGGGAGGAGGGTGAGGAGGGTGTATCGGAGTAGGAAAGTTGGTGGAATGAGCTGGTTAGCATTTTCTAGGCACATGTAAGACTGCACATAGGGTGTGATGCTACATCATGCACAACCAGAGAAATTAAAAGTTGTGCTGCAATTGTATACAATGAATCAAAAATGTATTTTTCTGTCATATGTCTAATTAGAATAAATAAAAGTAAATTCTAGGAGACAAATAGGTATTATTAATAATGATGAATGGGCCAATATTACCATAGAAACCATGTAACATTCCTTAGTTTATAAATGTCTAATAATAGAGGCAAAAACTAAAGGGGAAATTAAAAAATCCCCCATCATAACTAGAGACTTCAACATCCCTCTATTATTGGGTAGCCTAGCTGGCAGTAAATTAGAAAGGATGTAGTTCAACAGCAGCACCATCTGTTTGCTGGATATAATACATATCTGCATCTTACTTTATGCAACAAAGAAATGAATACCTTGGATGAGTTTTCTAATAGGCTAGGGCCCCACTGA
This sequence comes from Callospermophilus lateralis, assembly GCF_048772815.1. NCBI lineage: Eukaryota > Metazoa > Chordata > Mammalia > Rodentia > Sciuridae > Callospermophilus > Callospermophilus lateralis. Next base: position 100,780,300 of record NC_135314.1, read on the forward strand.
GGAAAAAAAGTTTCATCTTGAGGATATGACACTAAGCTACTTCTGTTTGAAAAGCAAACAGAAAATGAATTCAAAGAAAAAAAAAAAAACAACAACAGAATATCCAACAAGTGTGGGACAACTACAAAGGGTATAATTTATGCCTAAGGTAAAAAAGTGAAGGGAACAGAAAAATTTTCCCAAGTTTACAACACACAGCAAATGACTGGGTAAATGCCAAAGTAACTATGCATAAGCTTATCATATTCTGGTTGCAAAAAATTAAAGATAAAGAAAATATTGAAGGTAACCAGAGGATAAAAAACACCTCGCCTAAAATACAGTAAAGATAAAACTGCATCCAAATTCTATTCAGAAAGCATCCAAGCAACAAGGAAGTGAGATGTCATGTTTAAATTATTGAGAGAATAGAAATATCAATCATGAATTTTGTACCTACAAATCTATTTACCCCATATTCAAATATTGCATTATTATATAATTAAATATAATTGCAATTTATCATTACATATAATTGAAACTTAGTTCTCTTGATTTTTATGAAATAATATTAAAATTTAAGAATTGTGAAAGAGAAATAAAGAGAGTCTTAAACAGAAATTGAGAAAGTTAGTTTCTAGTTCACCTGCCTGGGAAGAATTGTTAACACAAGTTCTTCAGATAAAAGAAAAATGAATTGGGTTAGAAAGCGTGTCTACATAATGGAAAAAAAAAAACACAGGAAAGGAAAAAAATGAAAATATTTAAAATTTTTAATAAATGTACAGATAACAGTTCACTTAAAATAATAACTAACTTATTTGTGGGTTTTTGCTTGTATTTGAGTGAAATGAATGACAGAAGTAATATAAGGTACAGGATAAAAATTCAAAATATTTTGTTATAATTTTTGTATCACTATCAGTGAGGTGGTATAGTTTTATGTGGACATGCATTAGTTGCAAATGTATATTAGTTATATTAGTTGCAAATGTATTTTAAAATCTTTGGAGTAACCAACTAAATGTTTTTTTTTTTTTTAATACAATCAATACACTAAGAAAAGAGAGAACAAAGAACCTTTTAAAATTCTCAATTAAAAAAATCATGGAAGGGCTGGGGATGTGGCTCAAGCGGTAGCACGCTTGCCTGGCATGTGTGCGGCCCGGGTTCCATCCTCAGCACCACATACAAACAAAGATGTTGTGTCTGCCAAATACTAAAAAATAAATATTAAAATTCTCTCTCTCTCTCCCTCTCTCTCACTCTCTCTTAAAAAAATCATGGAAGATAAAATAGAAAAATCAAATGACAAAAATAGAAAACAATAATAAATATGGTAAATATTAATCAATCTATCTCAATAATCACTTTAAAAATCAAGTGTGAAAATATCAATTAAAAGACAGATTGTCAGATTGGATCAAAAACTGTATCTAGCCTGTGTTATACAGAAAAAATGATAGAACAATGGCTACAATATACCCATTTTATGGAGAATATATTGATTGAAAGTAACATGAAGAAATAGGCATGATGGTGCACACATGGAATCCCAGCTTCTCAGAAGGCTGACGTACAAGTTTGAAGCCAGCATGGGCAATTTAGCAAGACCCTGTCTCAAAATAGTTTTCAAAATATTGGGCTGGGGTCACACATGGTTTCATGTACCTACAACCCCAGTGACTTGGGAGTTTGTACCAGGAGAATTGCAAGTTAGATGTCAGCCTTAGCTATGTAGCAAGAACCTGTCTCAGAAATTTAAAAATTTAAGTAAAAATTATAGTAAAAATTTATGGAGCTTTGTAGTAGAGAAGTAGCCTAGCATATATGAGGTCCAGGAGGGGAAAAAAAAGACACAGGATAGAAAATTTAGTAATCCTGAAAAACTAGCAGTAATTATATAAATTTCAGACAAAACAAAGAAACAGTAGTATATATACACAATAGAATATTACTCAGTATTAAGAGAGTAAAATCATGGCATTTACAGATAAATGGAAGCAGTTTGAGAATATCACATGAAGTGAAGTAACAAATCCCCCCAAAACAAAGAAAGAACAAATCAATGTTCTTTCTGATAAGTGGATAATGATCCAAAATGGGAAGGGGGGAGGCATTGGAAAAATAGAGGAAATTTGGACAAAGGGGAGGAGGGTGAGGAGGGTGTATCGGAGTAGGAAAGTTGGTGGAATGAGCTGGTTAGCATTTTCTAGGCACATGTAAGACTGCACATAGGGTGTGATGCTACATCATGCACAACCAGAGAAATTAAAAGTTGTGCTGCAATTGTATACAATGAATCAAAAATGTATTTTTCTGTCATATGTCTAATTAGAATAAATAAAAGTAAATTCTAGGAGACAAATAGGTATTATTAATAATGATGAATGGGCCAATATTACCATAGAAACCATGTAACATTCCTTAGTTTATAAATGTCTAATAATAGAGGCAAAAACTAAAGGGGAAATTAAAAAATCCCCCATCATAACTAGAGACTTCAACATCCCTCTATTATTGGGTAGCCTAGCTGGCAGTAAATTAGAAAGGATGTAGTTCAACAGCAGCACCATCTGTTTGCTGGATATAATACATATCTGCATCTTACTTTATGCAACAAAGAAATGAATACCTTGGATGAGTTTTCTAATAGGCTAGGGCCCCACTGAGGAAAAAAAGTTTCATCTTGAGGATATGACACTAAGCTACTTCTGTTTGAAAAGCAAACAGAAAATGAATTCAAAGAAAAAAAAAAAAACAACAACAGAATATCCAACAAGTGTGGGACAACTACAAAGGGTATAATTTATGCCTAAGGTAAAAAAGTGAAGGGAACAGAAAAATTTTCCCAAGTTTACAACACACAGCAAATGACTGGGTAAATGCCAAAGTAACTATGCATAAGCTTATCATATTCTGGTTGCAAAAAATTAAAGATAAAGAAAATATTGAAGGTAACCAGAGGATAAAAAACACCTCGCCTAAAATACAGTAAAGATAAAACTGCATCCAAATTCTATTCAGAAAGCATCCAAGCAACAAGGAAGTGAGATGTCATGTTTAAATTATTGAGAGAATAGAAATATCAATCATGAATTTTGTACCTACAAATCTATTTACCCCATATTCAAATATTGCATTATTATATAATTAAATATAATTGCAATTTATCATTACATATAATTGAAACTTAGTTCTCTTGATTTTTATGAAATAATATTAAAATTTAAGAATTGTGAAAGAGAAATAAAGAGAGTCTTAAACAGAAATTGAGAAAGTTAGTTTCTAGTTCACCTGCCTGGGAAGAATTGTTAACACAAGTTCTTCAGATAAAAGAAAAATGAATTGGGTTAGAAAGCGTGTCTACATAATGGAAAAAAAAAAACACAGGAAAGGAAAAAAATGAAAATATTTAAAATTTTTAATAAATGTACAGATAACAGTTCACTTAAAATAATAACTAACTTATTTGTGGGTTTTTGCTTGTATTTGAGTGAAATGAATGACAGAAGTAATATAAGGTACAGGATAAAAATTCAAAATATTTTGTTATAATTTTTGTATCACTATCAGTGAGGTGGTATAGTTTTATGTGGACATGCATTAGTTGCAAATGTATATTAGTTATATTAGTTGCAAATGTATTTTAAAATCTTTGGAGTAACCAACTAAATGTTTTTTTTTTTTTTTAATACAATCAATACACTAAGAAAAGAGAGAACAAAGAACCTTTTAAAATTCTCAATTAAAAAAATCATGGAAGGGCTGGGGATGTGGCTCAAGCGGTAGCACGCTTGCCTGGCATGTGTGCGGCCCGGGTTCCATCCTCAGCACCACATACAAACAAAGATGTTGTGTCTGCCAAATACTAAAAAATAAATATTAAAATTCTCTCTCTCTCTCCCTCTCTCTCACTCTCTCTTAAAAAAATCATGGAAGATAAAATAGAAAAATCAAATGACAAAAATAGAAAACAATAATAAATATGGTAAATATTAATCAATCTATCTCAATAATCACTTTAAAAATCAAGTGTGAAAATATCAATTAAAAGACAGATTGTCAGATTGGATCAAAAACTGTATCTAGCCTGTGTTATACAGAAAAAATGATAGAACAATGGCTACAATATACCCATTTTATGGAGAATATATTGATTGAAAGTAACATGAAGAAATAGGCATGATGGTGCACACATGGAATCCCAGCTTCTCAGAAGGCTGACGTACAAGTTTGAAGCCAGCATGGGCAATTTAGCAAGACCCTGTCTCAAAATAGTTTTCAAAATATTGGGCTGGGGTCACACATGGTTTCATGTACCTACAACCCCAGTGACTTGGGAGTTTGTACCAGGAGAATTGCAAGTTAGATGTCAGCCTTAGCTATGTAGCAAGAACCTGTCTCAGAAATTTAAAAATTTAAGTAAAAATTATAGTAAAAATTTATGGAGCTTTGTAGTAGAGAAGTAGCCTAGCATATATGAGGTCCAGGAGGGGAAAAAAAAGACACAGGATAGAAAATTTAGTAATCCTGAAAAACTAGCAGTAATTATATAAATTTCAGACAAAACAAAGAAACAGTAGTATATATACACAATAGAATATTACTCAGTATTAAGAGAGTAAAATCATGGCATTTACAGATAAATGGAAGCAGTTTGAGAATATCACATGAAGTGAAGTAACAAATCCCCCCAAAACAAAGAAAGAACAAATCAATGTTCTTTCTGATAAGTGGATAATGATCCAAAATGGGAAGGGGGGAGGCATTGGAAAAATAGAGGAAATTTGGACAAAGGGGAGGAGGGTGAGGAGGGTGTATCGGAGTAGGAAAGTTGGTGGAATGAGCTGGTTAGCATTTTCTAGGCACATGTAAGACTGCACATAGGGTGTGATGCTACATCATGCACAACCAGAGAAATTAAAAGTTGTGCTGCAATTGTATACAATGAATCAAAAATGTATTTTTCTGTCATATGTCTAATTAGAATAAATAAAAGTAAATTCTAGGAGACAAATAGGTATTATTAATAATGATGAATGGGCCAATATTACCATAGAAACCATGTAACATTCCTTAGTTTATAAATGTCTAATAATAGAGGCAAAAACTAAAGGGGAAATTAAAAAATCCCCCATCATAACTAGAGACTTCAACATCCCTCTATTATTGGGTAGCCTAGCTGGCAGTAAATTAGAAAGGATGTAGTTCAACAGCAGCACCATCTGTTTGCTGGATATAATACATATCTGCATCTTACTTTATGCAACAAAGAAATGAATACCTTGGATGAGTTTTCTAATAGGCTAGGGCCCCACTGAGGAAAAAAAGTTTCATCTTGAGGATATGACACTAAGCTACTTCTGTTTGAAAAGCAAACAGAAAATGAATTCAAAGAAAAAAAAAAAAACAACAACAGAATATCCAACAAGTGTGGGACAACTACAAAGGGTATAATTTATGCCTAAGGTAAAAAAGTGAAGGGAACAGAAAAATTTTCCCAAGTTTACAACACACAGCAAATGACTGGGTAAATGCCAAAGTAACTATGCATAAGCTTATCATATTCTGGTTGCAAAAAATTAAAGATAAAGAAAATATTGAAGGTAACCAGAGGATAAAAAACACCTCGCCTAAAATACAGTAAAGATAAAACTGCATCCAAATTCTATTCAGAAAGCATCCAAGCAACAAGGAAGTGAGATGTCATGTTTAAATTATTGAGAGAATAGAAATATCAATCATGAATTTTGTACCTACAAATCTATTTACCCCATATTCAAATATTGCATTATTATATAATTAAATATAATTGCAATTTATCATTACATATAATTGAAACTTAGTTCTCTTGATTTTTATGAAATAATATTAAAATTTAAGAATTGTGAAAGAGAAATAAAGAGAGTCTTAAACAGAAATTGAGAAAGTTAGTTTCTAGTTCACCTGCCTGGGAAGAATTGTTAACACAAGTTCTTCAGATAAAAGAAAAATGAATTGGGTTAGAAAGCGTGTCTACATAATGGAAAAAAAAAAACACAGGAAAGGAAAAAAATGAAAATATTTAAAATTTTTAATAAATGTACAGATAACAGTTCACTTAAAATAATAACTAACTTATTTGTGGGTTTTTGCTTGTATTTGAGTGAAATGAATGACAGAAGTAATATAAGGTACAGGATAAAAATTCAAAATATTTTGTTATAATTTTTGTATCACTATCAGTGAGGTGGTATAGTTTTATGTGGACATGCATTAGTTGCAAATGTATATTAGTTATATTAGTTGCAAATGTATTTTAAAATCTTTGGAGTAACCAACTAAATGTTTTTTTTTTTTTTTTTTAATACAATCAATACACTAAGAAAAGAGAGAACAAAGAACCTTTTAAAATTCTCAATTAAAAAAATCATGGAAGGGCTGGGGATGTGGCTCAAGCGGTAGCACGCTTGCCTGGCATGTGTGCGGCCCGGGTTCCATCCTCAGCACCACATACAAACAAAGATGTTGTGTCTGCCAAATACTAAAAAATAAATATTAAAATTCTCTCTCTCTCTCCCTCTCTCTCACTCTCTCTTAAAAAAATCATGGAAGATAAAATAGAAAAATCAAATGACAAAAATAGAAAACAATAATAAATATGGTAAATATTAATCAATCTATCTCAATAATCACTTTAAAAATCAAGTGTGAAAATATCAATTAAAAGACAGATTGTCAGATTGGATCAAAAACTGTATCTAGCCTGTGTTATACAGAAAAAATGATAGAACAATGGCTACAATATACCCATTTTATGGAGAATATATTGATTGAAAGTAACATGAAGAAATAGGCATGATGGTGCACACATGGAATCCCAGCTTCTCAGAAGGCTGACGTACAAGTTTGAAGCCAGCATGGGCAATTTAGCAAGACCCTGTCTCAAAATAGTTTTCAAAATATTGGGCTGGGGTCACACATGGTTTCATGTACCTACAACCCCAGTGACTTGGGAGTTTGTACCAGGAGAATTGCAAGTTAGATGTCAGCCTTAGCTATGTAGCAAGAACCTGTCTCAGAAATTTAAAAATTTAAGTAAAAATTATAGTAAAAATTTATGGAGCTTTGTAGTAGAGAAGTAGCCTAGCATATATGAGGTCCAGGAGGGGAAAAAAAAGACACAGGATAGAAAATTTAGTAATCCTGAAAAACTAGCAGTAATTATATAAATTTCAGACAAAACAAAGAAACAGTAGTATATATACACAATAGAATATTACTCAGTATTAAGAGAGTAAAATCATGGCATTTACAGATAAATGGAAGCAGTTTGAGAATATCACATGAAGTGAAGTAACAAATCCCCCCAAAACAAAGAAAGAACAAATCAATGTTCTTTCTGATAAGTGGATAATGATCCAAAATGGGAAGGGGGGAGGCATTGGAAAAATAGAGGAAATTTGGACAAAGGGGAGGAGGGTGAGGAGGGTGTATCGGAGTAGGAAAGTTGGTGGAATGAGCTGGTTAGCATTTTCTAGGCACATGTAAGACTGCACATAGGGTGTGATGCTACATCATGCACAACCAGAGAAATTAAAAGTTGTGCTGCAATTGTATACAATGAATCAAAAATGTATTTTTCTGTCATATGTCTAATTAGAATAAATAAAAGTAAATTCTAGGAGACAAATAGGTATTATTAATAATGATGAATGGGCCAATATTACCATAGAAACCATGTAACATTCCTTAGTTTATAAATGTCTAATAATAGAGGCAAAAACTAAAGGGGAAATTAAAAAATCCCCCATCATAACTAGAGACTTCAACATCCCTCTATTATTGGGTAGCCTAGCTGGCAGTAAATTAGAAAGGATGTAGTTCAACAGCAGCACCATCTGTTTGCTGGATATAATACATATCTGCATCTTACTTTATGCAACAAAGAAATGAATACCTTGGATGAGTTTTCTAATAGGCTAGGGCCCCACTGAGGAAAAAAAGTTTCATCTTGAGGATATGACACTAAGCTACTTCTGTTTGAAAAGCAAACAGAAAATGAATTCAAAGAAAAAAAAAAAAACAACAACAGAATATCCAACAAGTGTGGGACAACTACAAAGGGTATAATTTATGCCTAAGGTAAAAAAGTGAAGGGAACAGAAAAATTTTCCCAAGTTTACAACACACAGCAAATGACTGGGTAAATGCCAAAGTAACTATGCATAAGCTTATCATATTCTGGTTGCAAAAAATTAAAGATAAAGAAAATATTGAAGGTAACCAGAGGATAAAAAACACCTCGCCTAAAATACAGTAAAGATAAAACTGCATCCAAATTCTATTCAGAAAGCATCCAAGCAACAAGGAAGTGAGATGTCATGTTTAAATTATTGAGAGAATAGAAATATCAATCATGAATTTTGTACCTACAAATCTATTTACCCCATATTCAAATATTGCATTATTATATAATTAAATATAATTGCAATTTATCATTACATATAATTGAAACTTAGTTCTCTTGATTTTTATGAAATAATATTAAAATTTAAGAATTGTGAAAGAGAAATAAAGAGAGTCTTAAACAGAAATTGAGAAAGTTAGTTTCTAGTTCACCTGCCTGGGAAGAATTGTTAACACAAGTTCTTCAGATAAAAGAAAAATGAATTGGGTTAGAAAGCGTGTCTACATAATGGAAAAAAAAAAACACAGGAAAGGAAAAAAATGAAAATATTTAAAATTTTTAATAAATGTACAGATAACAGTTCACTTAAAATAATAACTAACTTATTTGTGGGTTTTTGCTTGTATTTGAGTGAAATGAATGACAGAAGTAATATAAGGTACAGGATAAAAATTCAAAATATTTTGTTATAATTTTTGTATCACTATCAGTGAGGTGGTATAGTTTTATGTGGACATGCATTAGTTGCAAATGTATATTAGTTATATTAGTTGCAAATGTATTTTAAAATCTTTGGAGTAACCAACTAAATGTTTTTTTTTTTTTTTTAATACAATCAATACACTAAGAAAAGAGAGAACAAAGAACCTTTTAAAATTCTCAATTAAAAAAATCATGGAAGGGCTGGGGATGTGGCTCAAGCGGTAGCACGCTTGCCTGGCATGTGTGCGGCCCGGGTTCCATCCTCAGCACCACATACAAACAAAGATGTTGTGTCTGCCAAATACTAAAAAATAAATATTAAAATTCTCTCTCTCTCTCCCTCTCTCTCACTCTCTCTTAAAAAAATCATGGAAGATAAAATAGAAAAATCAAATGACAAAAATAGAAAACAATAATAAATATGGTAAATATTAATCAATCTATCTCAATAATCACTTTAAAAATCAAGTGTGAAAATATCAATTAAAAGACAGATTGTCAGATTGGATCAAAAACTGTATCTAGCCTGTGTTATACAGAAAAAATGATAGAACAATGGCTACAATATACCCATTTTATGGAGAATATATTGATTGAAAGTAACATGAAGAAATAGGCATGATGGTGCACACATGGAATCCCAGCTTCTCAGAAGGCTGACGTACAAGTTTGAAGCCAGCATGGGCAATTTAGCAAGACCCTGTCTCAAAATAGTTTTCAAAATATTGGGCTGGGGTCACACATGGTTTCATGTACCTACAACCCCAGTGACTTGGGAGTTTGTACCAGGAGAATTGCAAGTTAGATGTCAGCCTTAGCTATGTAGCAAGAACCTGTCTCAGAAATTTAAAAATTTAAGTAAAAATTATAGTAAAAATTTATGGAGCTTTGTAGTAGAGAAGTAGCCTAGCATATATGAGGTCCAGGAGGGGAAAAAAAAGACACAGGATAGAAAATTTAGTAATCCTGAAAAACTAGCAGTAATTATATAAATTTCAGACAAAACAAAGAAACAGTAGTATATATACACAATAGAATATTACTCAGTATTAAGAGAGTAAAATCATGGCATTTACAGATAAATGGAAGCAGTTTGAGAATATCACATGAAGTGAAGTAACAAATCCCCCCAAAACAAAGAAAGAACAAATCAATGTTCTTTCTGATAAGTGGATAATGATCCAAAATGGGAAGGGGGGAGGCATTGGAAAAATAGAGGAAATTTGGACAAAGGGGAGGAGGGTGAGGAGGGTGTATCGGAGTAGGAAAGTTGGTGGAATGAGCTGGTTAGCATTTTCTAGGCACATGTAAGACTGCACATAGGGTGTGATGCTACATCATGCACAACCAGAGAAATTAAAAGTTGTGCTGCAATTGTATACAATGAATCAAAAATGTATTTTTCTGTCATATGTCTAATTAGAATAAATAAAAGTAAATTCTAGGAGACAAATAGGTATTATTAATAATGATGAATGGGCCAATATTACCATAGAAACCATGTAACATTCCTTAGTTTATAAATGTCTAATAATAGAGGCAAAAACTAAAGGGGAAATTAAAAAATCCCCCATCATAACTAGAGACTTCAACATCCCTCTATTATTGGGTAGCCTAGCTGGCAGTAAATTAGAAAGGATGTAGTTCAACAGCAGCACCATCTGTTTGCTGGATATAATACATATCTGCATCTTACTTTATGCAACAAAGATTACAAATTTCCCTCAAGATCATGTGGAACGTTCACTAGGAACACATTCTGCATCATAAATCACACAATAATAAATTAAAGGAATAGAAATCCAGCAATGTATACTCTCAGCTACAGTGAAATTAAACTAGAAATAAATAAAAGAAATACTGGTAAAGAAACCTAAACTACATAGAAGTTAAGCAACACCCTTCTAAATAATACTAGAAGCAAAGAAAATAATCTCAAGAGAAATTTAAATATTACTTTGGACCCAGTGAAAATAAGACAACATTTGTGGGATACAACAAAAGCAGTTCTTAGAGAAAAATTCATAGCATTGAATGCATATATTAATAAGAGAGGAAGATCTAAAATCAGTAAACTAAGATTTCTCTTAAGAAGCCAGTAAGAGGAAAACAAGTTAGATATAAAGTAAGTAGAAAAAAAATGAGAATTCAAGTAAAAATTGATCTAAAGAGTGGGTTGTTATCTTATTGTTTAATTTTTTGAGTTCTTTGTATATTCTGGATATTAGGGCTCTATCTGAAGTGTGAGGGGTAAAAATTTGTTCCCAGGATGTAGGCTCTCTATTTATCTCTTTTATTGTTTCTGTTGCTGAGAAAAAACTTTTTAGTTTAAGTAAGTCCCATTTGTTTATTCTTGTTATTAACTCTTGGGCTATGGGCGTCCTATTAAGGAATTTGGAGGCCGACCCCACAGTATGTAGATCGTAGTCAACTTTTTCTTCTAACAGACGCAGTGTCTCTGATTTGATATCTAGCTCCTTGATCCATTTTGAATTAACTTTTGTGCATGGCAAGAGAAAGGGATTCAGTTTCATTTTGTTGCATATGGATTTCCAATTTTCCCAGCACCATTTGTTGAAGATGCTATCCTTCCTCCATTGCATGTTTGGGGAAATTAATATAAATACTTAAGAAAAGCATAAATCGTTTCATTGAAAAGATCAATAAAACTAATAAGGCTTTACTCAAATTAATAAAAATGAAAAGAGACAAATAACAGGTTCCATGGCCATTAAGAGGACAATAAAGGAATATTTTGAACAAATTTATGCCCCCCAAATTGATAAACTAGACAAGTTCAGCTGATTTCTTGAATGACAATATCTGCCAAAATTCACAGTAATATACAATCTGACTAGCCATATATCCGTTAAAGAAAATTAACTCAATAATGAATAAATGTCCAAAAGAGAAGTCACCAGGCCTAAGTGGATTTACTGATGAATTCTACCAAACATATAAGAGAATGATTGCACCAATTTTCCACAATTCCTTTCAGAAGATAGAAGTAGAGATAATACTTCCTTAGTCATTATGTGATGTCAGCATTATCCTAATATGAAGCCAGATTAAGAAGCTACAAGAAAACTTCAGACCAATCTCTCTCATAAACATAATTGCAAAAATTCTCCATAAAATATTAGCAATTTGAACTGAGCAATTTAAAAAAAAATGTTTACATGATGGTCAAGTAGAACTTTTCCTAAGTATACAAGGTTGATTCAATATTAGAAAATCAATAAGGAAGATCCTTATATCAACATGCTCAAAGGCAATAAACATGTTTTGTTTTGTTTAGCTTTTCTCCCCTCATACTGGGAAAACAGAGCTGCTTTACCACAGAGTCACGTTCCCAGCTCATTTATTTATTTGTTTTTTTGAAACAGGGTCTCTCTAAGTTTCTGAGACTGCTTTAACATGAAATCTTCCTGCCTCAACCTTCTGAGCCACTTGGATTACAGGTATGCACCACTGCTCCATGTAGAAGGAGAAGCTGATAAAAATTTAACACTCCTTCAATACCTGTCAAGAAAACAGAAATAAAGGAGGACTTTATCCACTTAAGAAAGAACATCTACACACACAACAAAACAAAACAAAAACAAAAACAAAACAAAAAAAACCTTATAACTAACATGCTAACATCTTATTTCATAAAGACTTGAAACTTTCCTACTATGAACATAAATAAGGTAAGAATCTCTCATCAATACTTTTCAACATCATCCTGGAAATTCTTGCTTGATCCAACAAGAAAAAGAAGTAATCATATAAAAACTGGGAAGTAAGAAACAAAACCGTTTTTTGTTCATAGTTAACTTGAGAGTCTATGTAGAAAATCTAAAAACTGACAAAGATTTTGGAATAAATAATTATATTAATTATGCAGCCTATAAGAATAATACATGAAAATAATTGCTTTTCCATGTACCAGCAATGAAAACCTGTGAAATCCTATGTAAAACATTATTATTTAAGCATTTCCAAAAATAGTATACTTAGATGTAAAGCTAACTCCAAATAGTTTTAATATTATATGAGGAAACCAATGAAACTATGATGAAAAATATCAAAGACAAACTAAATAAATGGAAATATTTTTCATTTTCATGTACAGGAAACAACACTGTCAAGATTTCGGGTTACTACTTCATCTATACATTTAATGCAATACAAGTCAAAAATCCAAGCACACTATTTTGTAGATATTGACAAACTAATTCTAGAATTTATATAAAGATGAGAAAGACCCAATTATCAGTTACATATTGAAGGAAAACAAAGGGAGAGGACTGATACTACCTGACTTTAAGACTTATAAAGTTACTGTACAAGACAGTGTAGTAATGATAAAAGAATAGAGAAATCGATAATACAACAGGAGAGCATAGAAACATAAACAAAAAATTTCTTGAAAGACAATATCTGCCAAAATTCAAATTCAAAATTAAAAAGTATCAAATGCCATACAATGTCATAAAATGAGATTCTCAACAAATGGTGTCAGAACAACTAGATATCTACATGCAAGAAATGCAGACACAGTTGTATAACATTTATAATAATAATAAGTAATTATTTCATAAAGACTTATTTATGAAATAATAAGCTCCACTAAAATTAAGAACTTCTAATTTTAAATGACTCTGAAGGAGGATTTGTAGAAAACCTATAAAGTGGAGAAAATATCTGCTGAACACCTACTGACAAAAGCATTAGATTCAAAATATACAAATAACTCATAAACCCCAATATGAAAAAGAACAACTTGATGAGAAAATAAGCAAAATATATAAACAGACATCTTACCAAAGAAGATACACTGATTGTAAATAATCATGTGAAATAATTCTCAACATCAAAAGTTATTAGATAATTGCAAATTCAAACAACCAACTCGTGTCTGTGATGCTACTCCACACCTTTCACAACAGTCAAATTCCAAAACACTGACAATACATAACGATGGCAAGAATGTGAAGCAACAGGCATTTCATTCACTTTTGGTGGGAATGAAAATAATAAAATCACTTTTGAAGACAGGGAATTTCTTAAAAATCTAAACATACTTATACCATATGATTTAGCTATCACATTCTTTGGTATTTATTCAAATGAGCTGAAAACTTATGGTGGTGCAAAACCCTACACATGGGTGTTTATAGCAGCTTTATTTATAATTGCAAAAGCATAGAAGGAATAAAAATTGTGACAAATCAGGACAATAAAATAGTACTCTTTTATGTAATTTATTTATTCTATTATAATTTAATTTTATAAATTTATAAATTTATGGAGTATTGTAATTTAGTACATGTAGACAGTGTGTAATGACCAAATCAGTGTACTTAACATTTCCATGTACTTAAAAATTTACATTATGGAGTACAGTACAGTATGATATTTCAGATGTACAAACAATATGTATTATCAAATCAGGGTAATTAACACTTTCAACTTCTTACCATCTGTTGAGTTTGGAGCATTGAACTAAAAATAAACGAGCTATCAAGCCATTAAAAAATGTGAAATAATTTTCAATGCATATTAGTAAATAAAGGAGATCATCTGAAAGGGTTGATAACTAAATGATTCCAACCAACAGTACAGGATACATGCTGCATGGGCCAAGTGTATGGCATTCTAGAAAAGACAAAAGTATAGAGACAGTAAAAAAAAATCAAACTGGTGATTTCAAGGGATGAAGTGGGGGAGAGATGAATATGCAGAGAACAGAGGATTTTATGAGGACAATGAAATTATTCTCCATATTATGGATCTATATCATGACATATGAAAATATATAGAGTGATAGAGTGAACAATGCTAAAGAGTGAACCCTAATATAAACTATGAATTTTGGATAATAAAATACGTCAAGGTCTGTTATCCATTGTCACACATATACATGTGATGTACAGTATGTCAATCATGGGAAGTTTTGTATGTGTGCAAGCACAGGGTGTATATGGGAGCTCTCTGTACATTCTGTTCAATTTTGCTATGAACCTAAGAAAAAATGTTTATTGAATTTTTAAAAGGAAGAGATTTAAATATTTTAATATTAAATTTAGTATATTTGAACACTGTATGATTTCAGAAGTATAACCATAGACTGAAATTCATCTTTAGGCATATTTCCTACTCCGAAATACAGGGTGCTATGTATTACAGTAGAAGGAAGAATAGAATCATATTTACTTCCACAGACTATTTCTATAGAAAATAAAATATGTCTATAAGAGATTACCTTATTTGGTTCTGTACTGACTATTATTGTATAAGTCCCTCATTAATAATTAAAGCAATACATCCTATAATTTGTAGAAAATTTTAAATTAAAGTTTTCCATATTTAGTTCTCTTGATGACTTCATTATTTGTGGGTGGTGGTGGAAGAAATTGTTTTTTTTAATTGTATTTTGTTTTGGTCGTTGGACAAATCTCATAGTCTAAGTTTTTAGAAAATCAGATTGTTTTAGTAGATAAGCTTATACTTTCTTGTTAAAAAAATTTATGAATAACTAATAATCTTAAAGAATATTGAAAATATATCAAAAATAAAATTATAACTATTATAATTCTTCATAATGAGTTGTTTAAAGGTAAAAACAAAACTCATTTACATCTGAGATCTCTCCTGTTCACAGTACCTTAAGAACTACCTTAAAACTATTGCATATAATTAGAAAATTGACTTTCAGTAATTCGATTGTGAATTTAGTTAATTTCCTGTTTACATTGGCAATATTGATATATTTTCTCATACTTTGATTTAATTTAATCATAGCTGTACTTATTCAATTGCAAAAAAATATAAAACATTAGAGATAGATATAGTATTTGTTGTGTTAACTGATACATTGAGGTAGTGTTTTGATTAAAATTAATTTGAATTTTTTCATTATTGCAACTACTGTTCCAGTTTTGTACACAGATATTTTTATACACACTTTCCATTTTTATATACACATATGCATGCACAAATATGTTTTTAAGTCTGTTTATTAAATTTAACTCTAGCCAATAAATTAAGAGATTTTTTTAACATTTTAATATAATCTATTATCTTTTAATGTCTCATTTTTGAAGCATGTTTATTTATATTTATATAATATTAATTTATAGAAAACAGGAATTCAGAAAACGGAAAGATCTCATACTGACACTAAAAATCAAGTAATAAGATTCTACAATAGGCTTCATTATCTAATATAATAAACTTTATTAAACTCACTGAAGTGTATTTTCTTGGCAGATTGTCAAATTTAATGTGACAATAGATTGTACCTAAGCATTACATTTCAACCTATTCAACCTGAAGCTTCAACTTTAATGTATCTATATTCTTAGGTAATTTACATTTAACATGCCACAATTTTCATACTATACCTTTTTCAAACTTTTCAATGGACTAAAAGGATTAAATATAACCTTTTTTTTACCATTAAATTTTTCATGTTTCTTATTTTTATAACAAGAAACCTCATAATCTGTAATTCCTAAATAAATTTCCATATTATTGTTAAGGATTTTGTTTAGTTAGTTATGTAGGTGATTTTATATTCTACTGTATAAAGCTCTTACTGATCTCTACAACCTTTAGCAAGTCAAAACATTTTATCTACAAAAGCAGTGAAGCAAATTATAATTTTATCAAATATTTAATATGTATGTTTGGCAGGATCAGATCCCTGAGTAGCTCCTATTGAAGTTAACATGGAGGAAATTGTGGTGTCATATTTGAAAACAAGATTGAAATACCTATTTTTCTTATTTAAAATAAAACCTTTTTCTTCATATACATGACATAAAATCTAAATTCACAGAATACACTGAAGAAATTTATTTCATATTACAGTTTACTGCACTTTCTACAATCTATCAATTGAACTGAAAACATCAGTAGTTACCAGAGCATGAGTCAAACCATGGCAAATAGAGTATAATGATGAGCACTTAGGATGACAGAACCAACGGATGAATATATTGAAATCCACAGAATGGCAGTACTAACCACATAATACAGACACTCACACACATTTACCTTTGCCGCAGTCTGGCTGGGCACACTTCAGGAGCCACTTGTCAAAAGAAACTAACTTTATTTTTAGAACCACAGGCGCCAAACAAAACAGCTCCTCAGGAAAAAACCCTCAGAGCCCAACTGCCACCACCGGCTTCCCACAAGCCACACTCCCCAAACCAGCCTCTTCCTCCCACAATCCTCCTGCTCTTGAGGCCAATTGTCTGGGTCGCATGGGCGGAGCCAAAAAAGTCCCCCAATGAGCAGCTCCTTGGTCTGAAAGGGCAGGGAAATAGCCCAATGAGCATCACCGCAGAGGAGCCAATCAGCTAGATGTTGCTGGGGCCGCTGTGAGCCAATCATCAGCTGGTAGTCTGAAAGGGCAGGGAAACAGCTCAATGAGCATCTCCACAGAGGAGCCAATCAGCTAGATGTTGCTGGGGCAGCTGTGAGTCAATCATCAGCTGGCAGTCTGAAAGTTTGCTGGGGCCCCTTCGGCTGTGTCTCTCAACATACCTTGGCATCAACCAGCTAATTAAGAAATAGATATTTCAGATATTCTACATTGGACAAGGTAACTTGTTTACTGTACGCATATCATATACACAGATATTTTGTACTCACATAGTTTTTGTATATTAATTCTTAGATCTTTTTTTTCCAACAGAAGTATATGAATATAAGATCAAGTAATAGATAGGAAAAAATATTTAGATATATATAAATTAATACAACTCAAAGAAAATTTATTTAAAATATTGGAATGGAGGTTATTACTATATTTTGTTACATATAAAATATATGTAGGTCTCACTAATGTCATATGCTAAATGTTGATTTCTTTAATCAAAACCCACGTCATAATGGCTCTTTTAATTTAAATGAATGCAGCATTAATTCTTGAGTAGAAATATGAGATGATTACATTTACTTTAATATATTTTACTGTTAAAATTATTTTAATTTTACCTTCATAGTCATTGAAATAATAATAGGAAAATTTGGGGCTGGAGTTGCGGCTCACTGGTAGAGCGTGTGCCTGGCATGCATGAAGCCCTGGGTTTGATCCTTAGCACCACATATAAGTAAATAAATAAAATAAAAAGATCCATTAACAACTAAAAATATTTAAAAAATAGGAAAATTCATTAATGAACAAATATCAACTGATAGTGAACTGAAAAACAAGAAAAAATCCTGTAGGTATGTGATTTAGTCTAGGCATTCTGCAGTATAAATTTAAAGAGGAGGAGATTCGTAAAAAAATTGGAAATTTTTCTTTAATTGCATTTCAATAAGAACTATGACCCATGGTTTTGTGGAATGATATTTGCCATAAATCTTGGCTTATGGTAGACAAAGTGTTATGTCCATTTTTTCACCCAAACAGTAAATGACAATAATATTGCTTGAAAGAGCATTAGTCTAGCTAGAAGGCAAATAGTGCATATAGAATGTTTTCCAATTACTTTGCAAACTGAAATCAGAGAACTTCAAAATTAGAATGGCTCTTTTAAATATGGGTTTGGTATCAGCATGAATTTAAAATCTTGCTCTATTAGTTACTACTTGTGTGAACTTGGGAAATTCACTTAGTCTCTATTTGTTCACAGATAAGTGGGCATAATTATATCATTATCCATGAGGCACACACCAGAATTAGATATTTGTAATTTCATACATATTGCATAAAATTAAATGCACTAATAGAATTGGATATAATAAATGTTATCACATCACCATTATTATACATTTCTAATATGTTCCATAAACCTTATTTTATGAACTTTTTGAGCAGATTCTCTATTGTGCTTTTTCTAATACAATCATTTTTATTATGAATTATCTATTTTTTTAAGAAATGTGATTTATTGTTTAAATGTTTAAATTTATTCTCATAATAGTTGATTTAGTATGCTTTGGGCTTGCCTATATTTACAGTTTGTTATATTATGTATTACAAATTATTTGAAGAGCTTTTCTAATCATTACATAACATACATGTGTGTTTAGTTAAGAAATCTTGATGACCAACTGGGATTAGAAGGGAAGAACCCTATCCTACCATGTGAAGGGTATTTCAATAGTTAAACAATTGTTATAAAGATGTGAAACTGTCTTATTAAAATTAAATAAATACCATGTGTATAAATTGATATAAAAATACACTTGCTAAAAATCATATTATGTTTAATGTTGAAGGATTTCTTAAAGCCCAAAATACCCTGACACATTGCCATATCAGGAATTAAAAAAAAAAATGTGATCATGAAGTTAACCTAACTATCGTGCATTGATATTTTTACTATTATTTTACTCTAACTTGTCACTATTCCTAGGCTGTATGTATGTGGAACTCACTCTCCAACACAAACACTCACACAGAAACAGCTATATGTATAAAATTATGAGATACTATCATGGGGTGGGGACAACGTTTAACGGTCATATCAATAAAAGTAAATTGCCTTAATACATATTTTAAAAAGAGTTATTCCAATTTGTATCAAAAAGCAAAATACACATATAATATTTATAAAAGACTTAAATCAAAATAAATCAAAAATTCTAAAATTAACCCAAGGCCAATATAAACCTGAAATATAGAAACAAAAGAGTAGGTTTAATGATCTTGATACATTTTATAGAAGCAAAAAAGTTGGAGTATTGATGTTGATATTTTAAAAATGCATATATTTCAAATTAAAAACATTAAATTTGAAAAGTATATGCTTAATGTTGAAAATCATATTTCACAAAGAAAATATAATTTCCATCAATATTTATTAATTTAGTTACCCAGAAATTATCTGTATTAAAAAAATCTACAAAAAATGCAAAGCTTCATATAGAAAAATGCACCAACATTAGGAAAATTCCTTAAAGAAAAAATCAAATTGAAAATAACAAGAAACAAGACAGTGTATAGGATCAGTCAAATTGATGTGAAAGAGGAATGTCAAATTTTACTTCTAATATTTCAGAATACACCTTTCAGCAAGAGAAATGTTTTCCAAAGGAAATAGTTCTTTTTGCCTAATCCACATCCTTTCTGTATTTTTTCCATTTTTTCCTATAATGGTCTCCACCAGGTTGTGACCCTATAACCCAATACTGTATACTGAGTTATGTTTGGGACATCCAAAATGATGTTGTTATTGGTGTTGTCTATTTTGTTATTTTAATTGATTACAGGAAAAACAACAAATTGAATTTTTAAAAAATTTATTTTACTACTATGAAATAAGAAGAAACTTCAGAAACTATTCTAGTATCAGAAATAAGTGACACAATTCTGAATGTTTGAGCAAAATGATGAAGGCTGCAAATATTTGTAATATTGTATGTCTTCCACTGGATCTACAAAGTAGTATCTCCTGTTTTCAGATAGACATCTTTTTATCTTTATTTTTGGGAGTGGGGGAGGAAATAAAAATCAGAACCCTTTACCACAAAGCTATATGTCCCCTCAAGTTACACATTTGGATCATCAGAAGAATAAACATTTGCTAAGCCATGATAGTTGAATGTATTTGAGTTGTGCTGTAGTCAAAGAGTGGTAAATAATAATTTACAACTACAAATACCTTCTTCTTGTACATGTCCAGTTTAATTGGCAATATTTAGAGGATGCAGTGACTTTAATAAACCAAATATTCCAAGGATCATTAATTACCTATGGAATTTTTATTCTAAATTCCTTAGTTATCAATAAATACTATTTCTATCCATTAGTCTTAGTGCTCAATTTTGACATGTGTTGTGCTTTTTAATGAGAAAAATATATCTAAGTAGCCCTTTGTTTTTCTTCAAAACTGTGAATTACCAATATGTATTTCATTTCACAAGTTGATTACTTTGGAAAATTTGGCTTTCATGCACCTCCACATACTGCAGCAGAATGATTTTAAGCTGGGGACTAAGCACTACTTTTTATATAGATTACTGCTATAAAAAAACTTTTCACTTAATTATTTTGTAGAATATTTCTTTTTTTAATATTTTTCAGTTGTAGATGGACACAATACCTTTATTTTATTTTTTATGTGGTGCTGAGAATCGAACCCAGTGCCTTCTACATGTGAACCCAGAACTCTACCACTGAGCTACAGTCCCAATCTTAGAATATTTCTTGAAGTATTTATTTTTTAAGAGAATTTAAAAGTAATTTGCTAGAAGAACAACTACCAAGAGAATATATTTTTCTTCTTAAACAAGATTGTGAAAATTCTTGAATTCCAGGCTATAATCAACATTCCACAAAGATACTAAGATTTATTTGAAATGATAACTTTACTTCACATAGATAATTTTCTTGTATATTAGATAGTAAAAAGCTGAAGTGTATGCTTCTTCCTATCCCTTAAGATTCTTCCTTTATTTGATGACGTGTCCTTAATTATGATGAAGACATAAGAATTAGGAAATATGCAGAATCAAAAGCTCTATATGGAGAGTGGTTTTAGATACTGATAAATTCAAAAAAAGTTTTCCTATGTCCTCTTCTATTATCACATAGCTCATTAAAATAAATAGAAGTAAAGAGGAACAAATAGACTCTGAAGAAGAAGGACAACAAAGGCAGAAGTCACAGCATGTTATGAGTATAGCACATTTCCCTTTTAGTGTTGAAATTGTGCTTAAAATGTTAGCAAGATAGAAAAGAAACTTTAGCAGTTACAAATATGTAGGGATTTAAGAAGACTTCAGCAATTTTGAGAAGGAGAAATTGAGTTACAGATGGCATACATTGAAATACATTAGTCTTTGAGATATGGAGACTACTTAGGATTTGTGAAGGAAAATTGGAAACTATAAAATCTATTGAGAGTATAACTTTCTATTCTATCTGGAGAGAATCTTTAAAATTACCCTGAATGTGTTCCTAAGTTTGGTGAATAATGCATATCTCAGCATTTTAATGTACTTATAAAGAAGAAGAAAAAGAACAATGAAGAATCACAAGTATGTCACTAGCAAGATATGATATAAGCTCAATATCTATTTTAATATGAATATTTTTGTGTTTAATTCATGTTAAAACAATTCAAAGAACTTTTTCTTTGAAATACATTTCCCACTTTTGCTCTAAAGTATATGCATAAATTATATTTAAAATACTAAGACAATGAAAGCCTAAATGATCTGTTAAAGATGGAGTCATTTACATCATTCATAGATTCATTCATTCAAACACTAATTTATTCATTCATTCACTCATATTTTTTCAGCCTATACTTGTTTGGATTCTTGGGATATACATATATGCAAGTAAAGAGCAATTCCTTCTATCCTGGAGGATGATAAGAGAACAGACAGATGGAAGGAAGAGAGAAAATTGCCACAATGTTTTAAAAGCTAGTAAAAATACATAGTATATATAAAGTTTACAAAATCACTGGGAGAAAAATAAGCATAATATTAGTAATTAAACCATTGTTATCTTTTCTTTCAGAAATATAAACACACATGTCTGATAGCAGATCAATGATATCAATTTCTTTTTCTAAGTGTAGACAAGCAACAAACTACAGTAAAAACAATAGAACCTCCCTTACCCTAGGGGAAAAAAAGAAAAAAAAATTATTAAAAAGCCAATAAGCACTAATGCTGACAATTGCATTGAAATATGATGAATAATAATGCAATGAATTATTCCAAAATGATTGTCTATCATAAACATTAAACAGAGACTATTATTTCAATTATACTTCATGATAAGGCAAAATCAGGCTCATTAAAATTTG
This sequence comes from Callospermophilus lateralis, assembly GCF_048772815.1. Lineage (NCBI taxonomy): Eukaryota > Metazoa > Chordata > Mammalia > Rodentia > Sciuridae > Callospermophilus > Callospermophilus lateralis. The sequence continues at coordinate 100,802,926 of NC_135314.1, forward strand.
TCCTAAAAGAAAAGGTTATGAATTACTGCACAAGTTGAAGGACTATTTGAAAAAATAAAGGAACATGAGCACAGACCATTGCAGGACATTGCATACCCTAAATTAAAAAAAAAAAAAAAGGATCCCGCTTTATATGAACACTGCAAATCAGATTTCTACCTATTGTTAAGTTTATTTAAAATGTCAGAATAGTCTTATGAGTATGGTCAATTTATCGAGTTATGCTATGTCTGTTAAATTACTTATATATCCTAAAAATACAAAATAAGATTCATGATTTTAACTCTATAGGAAAACTCATGCTAAATCTTAAAATAGCACTGTTGGGATTTTCTATGAAAGTCATTTATAAAAAGAACTTAGCTTCTATGATGACTACCAATGATGAAATCATTTTTGTAGTAACTTGAAAATTATCTCTAGGCAATGCCAGAAAATAAAATGTCTATGGGTGTAGTGAAAAGAAAATAAAAACAGACTGATTATGTGCTTTCATAAAATGCAGAAAGCAGTTTTCACTAATCCTGCTTCCATATTTATTTTATTAATTCAATGCACTTATCAGAAGAATATTTAAAATGTAAAACAGCAGATAATTTTTGATTTTGTGAAATTAACATTGGTACAAAAATCATAGTGTAAACAAAGTAATTACAGTATGCAAAAATCTTAAATTCTTTTATTTTTTAAATTCTTTTAAAACCAATTGATATTTGATCAAATTGTATTTCAAGTGAGACTTATTTTTATAAATGTAACCTGTTAAATAAAATGTGTAGTTCTAGAAAGTTTTTCAGAAACAGTTAACAAAGATTTCTAAATCAGTATGTATTTTGATTATGTTACATAACTTGGTGAAACCAAATTTGAAATTTAGGAAGTATAAAATAAATGTGCAGTGCAGTGTGCCAGTGAAAGAGATCAAATGTAATGTCTCAAAAGGCACCAAAAAACTGGGACCAATAAATAAGTATGATAAGAAAATTAGGTTTAGTTTCTATTTTTTAAAACACATTTTAGTGAGATAAAATAATGTTATGCAAATGAAACTTTCATCTTTGATTCAACAACAATTTTCTTAAAAATTGTTGTTCATTCAACTGCATAGATTCAACGGCATAGATTCTTTCTGACATCTTTATACATCTTTACACAGTTTTTCTGAAAATAAAGATAGACTAAAAGGAAATAGACTTTTTAAAGGTAGTATTTATTGTAGAAAATATACAATCAATTCCCAATTGTAAAGACACAGTAATAACTATCCAAATACAGACAACTCAAAATAGTAAATAAGGAATAAAAGGACTTTTTTCTTAAAGCTAGAAGGGCTATAATTCTGAATACTATAGTATTCAATTTACAATAGAATGACTTTAAAGTAAATTTAATGTAGTAGAGAATAGATAAATAGATAAAGGTATGAGCTTTTTGAATAAATATTGAAGAATAATTTGCACAAAGTGTGTACTAATCTCATAAAATACCTTTCTTCAACAATTTAAATGCCATTTGGGGAAAAAATCAACTGAAAGTAATTAATTATTACATTATTTTCATGCCAAACTAGTTTATAAAACAAAATTTTTTAATAAATCTGTTGCAAATTGTGACTGTAGATCAACATAATTACTGAAATACATGTACATGATATGAAAGAAATCTACAGCTAATCATTTCTAAAGATAGCAACTAAGAATTTCACAAATTTGAATTTTTTTTTCAATAAATAACTCAGAAAATTCATTTTACTTGGGTTCAGAACCATTAAAGTGAAGTAATATTGGAGTTTTCTTCTTGCAAAAGTAAATCCTGAACTACATTACAGCTACAATTCATACAGGGTAAGGTTTCTGACGGTTCCAGGAGAACAAAATAAAGTTTGGTGAAGATTGAGTGTAGCATGAGCAAGAATTAAGGTACAGACGGGTCAAGGTAAGAATGATTGCTGATTATGCATAAGCCTAACAGCAACTTAAGCATATAAACAAAATGTGTTAGGAAAACAAGTTTTAGCTCAAGAATGACTAATATTTTTAGCCTTGGGAGCAGAACGAATGTCTGCGCTAAAGAGACAGATTGTTAGTGCACTTGTCAGCATCGCCATCCATCTGGAATTGTTTTTTCCCTGTTGTTTTTCACTTTTCCTTTTTTTTTTTTTTTTTTTAAGAATCCTCCTTTTGTAGAACAATTGAAAAGTAGAAGGCAATTAATATGGATGTGCTTGCAGATTATTTTTTGGCATTAAAGTGGTATCTGACATTAAGTTAAATCACCTAATTAGTTGCTTTCTACATTTGTCAACATATGAAGCAGATTATATATATATATTTCTGATAAGAAAACTAATCAATTTAATGTGCTTAATAGTGTAAGATTCTTTAGTAGAAAATTTGTCACAAAATATTTGAGTCAATGTTTAAAAAGAATAGCCATATTTATAAAAGTCTAAATTAACAGGATAAAGCTATCTTAAAGACTCAGATTTTAGTGTTTTTTTAATGATTATATTTAAAGAATATAATACTAATAGTTGTGAAAAGTTGTTTTGTTTTTCAAAATATTGTGTCTACCTTACATAATGGTCAATAATTCAATCCTATATTTAACCTCAAATTATACAAATTAGCAAATAATACACTCATACATACACACAAGATGTAAATGCAGAAATCTCTCCATAAAAAGTTTGTGATATGGATTTTGAAAATAATATTTACTCTTCTATAATGCTTATCAATTTAAGAACTTTGTTAGAAATACATGTAAGTACTGTATCATCCATCTTTGAGTTATTTATGTCCCAAACACCTTTCAAGAAGGAGTTTGGAAGTTATGAGATAGAAAACTCAGCCAATCAAGAAGTTCTTGCAGGAACACCATTGACAAAATAAAGTGATGTGAAAAAAGTCTGAGCCTTAAGAATCACCCACCTCTAGCGTTAAGAAGCTATGTAGAAGAGCCCAATACTAAAGACTTTATATTATGGAACATGGTTGGAATTAACACTATTTAATGTTGGTCCCTGGGAGGAAGAGTAAGTATTTATCCAACAATGTATAAGTGAAACAATATGGAATAAAATTACAGGGTTATGGAAATATCTTGTTGTTATTATAAAACAACCTTCTCCTTAAAATGCTCAGATTGATGTGGAGAGTATCCTTTAAGCATCTACCAGGGAGCATGGTAAGTGTTTGCTTCTAATTGTCCAAGAAGAATGATCCTTTGTGTCTCATTGATGTATTTTCACCATCTGTCTACTTAGCCAATTCAACATCAGTGAACAAAATAGAGACACTTATCCTAGCCAACTCTAACTCTAACTCTACAAAGTATCTTTAAAGCATGTGTAACCTAATAACAGCTACCCTCACATTTTGCTGACAAACTATTATCAAAGATGACTAAGTATCTTATGGTATATAGTTTCAAGTAATAATTTTTTTAAATGCAATAAAAATTCCCCAAAGCAAAAAAATTCCTCTTAGGGGCTGGGGATGTGGCTCAAGCGGTAGCGCGCTCGCCTGGCATGCGTGCGGCCCGGGTTCGATCCTCAGCACCACATACAAACAAAGATGTTGTGTCCGCCGAGAACTAAAAAATAAATATTAAAAAAATTCTCTCTCTCTCTCACTCTCTTTAAAAAAAAATTCCTCTTAGTATTCCTTCTAGTGTAGTTTTCCCTCCAAATCAAAATCAATGTAACTTAGTTTGCAATTTACAAAGAATAGGGCAGTGGTAACACATGACTAGCTCAAAACTCAGACAACCATAAATAGAAGATTTTATCATATACTATATTCTCAGCCACTGAATCCCATCTTCATTTCTGCTAAAGTTGTCTGAGTCCACACATTTTAATAACTGGGCAGTGTGCACAAGACTAATTTTGACATAGTTTTTTTTTTTTTCAGTAATTAAAGTCTTGTAAAATTTTTAATTAGAAAGTGCACTTTATGACCAGTAACAGAGAATAATGCCACTTCAACAGACAGTCTTCTTTACAGTGTTCCTACTGTGTCTGAAAATTACAGTATGTCCATCTTTTAATTTGGCTCAGCAATAATGGATTTCCACCTACACATATAATGTTTTCCTTGATTTCAAAAGCTTGATGCTTCAGTGGAAATATGTGATATGCTGCTGTGATAATTTCTTTTCTTTTTTTTCCTATAAAATAGTATTAAATCTGTGTAGAGAAGCCCAGGAAATGTTATAACAGGAAGGAGCCACCAAACTTTCCATAGTTCTAATATAGTTAGGTAGGATTGCAAATGGGTGGAGTCATGATTTTCTTTCTAACTGTGGCAGTTGCCTAATTTCTGACAACTATTTATTCCAGTTTTTCTTCCTGTATGGAAAAAATAGTTTTTATTAAATACCTGGGGAATTTCAAATACTTTCTTTTATCAATGATATCTTTCTTTGAATTTTAGATCATTAGTTCTTCATAAGCATCTTACAAACAATAAATTCAAAGATTAATTCAGAGCAACTCAGAGTAAGATAGACAAACAGAATGAATGAATCAAGAAACATGAATATTGCAATGTCTTGAAGATTCAAAAATTGAAAAACTGAGATAATTTGTGTATGCATTTGCCTATCAATTGGAAGAACACATTTAGCCCAGTTGCCTCCACGTGTTATAAAGTTTGCAAGATATTGAGCATTCTTGGTATTCTGGTAGGAGTATGTGTCTCTGGTCCTTGTGATGGCCTTTTGAGACAAATTTAAACTACTTAAATCAGGATAATCTTTTAAACAATTAATCTGTCTCAAGTAAAGATTAATAGATATGTGCACAATTTACTTAAACATGTTCTTAAAGGAAACACCATGATGTTTAAAATATTAGGTAATGAAATAAAATAATAAAATTATACAAAAACACTGTATCAGAGCATGGTGACAAATGCCTGTAATCCCAGTGACTTGAGAAGCTGAGGTAGGAAGATCATAAATTCAAGGCTAGCCTCAGCAATTTAGTGAGGCTTTAAAAAAAAAAAAAACTTAGTGAGACCCTGTCTCACAATAAAAATAATAAGAACTGAAGGAGCGGAGAGTGGTAAAGCAGCCCCAATTCAACCCCCAGTATAAAAACACATGATATGAAAATATATTAACTATAGATTTCAATAAATGTTTCCCATTAAACAGTGTATTTTTATGATCCTTTCTTGATTAAAAAAAATCTACATGAGTTAAACATATGTGTGTATGTGTGTTTGCTATCCAGAACCTTGCCACTGTTTATCATCTCCACCATGGTTTGGGACATCATCATCCCTTAATCTCCTAATTCACCTCAATTTTCTCCCCCACCATCTCAATGTTTCTCTATTTAGGACACAACTTAAACAGTACTCAAAAATCCAGAAAATATCATTTCTTATCTCAATATCTTGCAGTGCCTTCCCACTTACTGAGAGAGACAATGTCTTCACAATTGCCCAGAATGTCCTGTATAACCTAGTTCCCTGTAATTCTCTCTCTTGTGTCAATACCTACAATTCTCCTCACTCATTTGTCTAGTAGAACATGTTTTCCATTTATGTTGAAAATGACTGTTAGATGTTACTCTATTTATTCCTTCAGTCAGCATCACTTTTCTCCCAGAAAACCAAACAGTTTCCTCTCCCCTCCCCTGAAGTATTCCCTCATAAAACACTTTCTCAGTGAAAGATATCTTCACTATTGCTTAATGTCGCCACATCCTCTACCCTCTGTCAGGACTACCAATTCCTCTTATCCTGCTTCCTTGTGCATTTATTTACTTCCAATTTATTCTATGTTTACTTACTTATTTGCTGTGTTCATCAGTATTTTATTACTTGTTGTTCTGTTAACTCTACATGTGACAGATTCTTGGTTTGTTTGCTGTTGTATCCTAGAAGAGTGTCTGGTACATTATAGATACCCCCCAAATATTTGTTGAATGACTTTGCATATCTCTATGTCTTGGGACATGACTCAGTGCTTTAAACCAAAAGAATATTAGGTAAGGGTAATTGTTTCAAAATAGCAAAGATACTAGAAAAATTTAATTTTTTTTTTTTAGTATTTTTAGTATTTTCAAAACCTATATTAGGAATACGGTATATTTATGTTTACCTTTTTAACACTATGTTTTAATATTATGACTACATACCTAATATTTTTGTTTAAAAAATGTCTATTTTTTCAAAGATATAATCTCCTTGGACCAGCCTTTACAAAATTAAGAATATGGTATCAGAATTTAAACTAACACAAAATGTGGTTTTAATATTAAAGTTTTCAATATTCTTAGAAAAACTTCTTAATTCATGATTAGCCTTTTATTTTCTCAAAACTTCAGAAATATTTGAATATACATCAAATCCATAGGGGAGATATAAGTTATAGCTAATATTGTACACAATTACGCATACATAAAACTTTATAACATACATATTTGATGTATAAGGATATCTGATTTAAAATGTCTTGAAAATTGTAACTATTTTGCCATACAGACACAAAACTTAATAAAACAATGTTATGTCTATTTTTTGCTTGTCTACATTACAAGACATATAGTAATAGGCCATATTTAGAAAAAGGAATTGTTAACCACATTTATTTACCAAAAAAGGGTATTAAAACAAATAATCAAATATTATCATATAGATGCAAGGCAAAAAGATATTCTTAATCCCCTGCCTGCTTAGCTCATCTCAAGAGTTATGAAGAAACTGAAAAGATAGAGTAAAAGTGTTAACAACTACTAAACCAAAACTATCCTCATTTGAAACAAGCTGATTGTTATCCTTTTATGTAAGATCCTACTTTTACACAAATAAAAAAAGTTTAAAAAGTTTTAAATAACATGTTTATTGTTATTTGCTATTCATTAAAACACAATAATTTTACCATAAAATGATCACTCCCTTTTCATTATTAAGATTAACATTTAGGATTGGTATTTCTGTTTTAAGAAATCCATACATTTTATTTTTCACATATAATAATAGCATGCACTACAGAAAAAATGTATTTAATATAATTCTACTAGTGGTTCATCAGATGGCTTGAATCCTCAAAAATAGACATTGATTTTTGTTGAATACCTTAAAGATGAAAGTACACACTTAGTATGCATTTCTATTGTTATTAGTAAACGTGGTCACCTTTTCACTTACATATTTATATTTCTTTTCTCAGAGCAGTTTTAATTTTTTTCTTCTGAGTAATCTGATTTAAGTGACTCACACTTTAGCAATATTACTATACGTTTTATTAAGTAGATACATATTTGCATATAGTTAATATAGTTTGTATACTATAAACTATTTTTAGCTCATTTATCTTAAGAATACAACTCAATGTCACCTCATGTACACACATGTACACACATCCAAAAACAACCACAAGTTAAAGTATAAAATATTTCTAACACACAGGAATATTCATGTTTTACTCCTTCTCACTTAATACTTCCCAGAAGTTATCATTCTTCAGGATCTATCAATTAAGTAAATAAGAGAAATATAATATTAAATCAATTAAATTTTATCAAAAATGATAAAATTAGACTATTCCAGTAATTGTGTTCTAATTTGTCCCTGACATTTTTTGTTCAAGAAAATATAGAAGAGATTTGTCTATGTTGTTTGTAGCTGTACCTCTTTATATTTTTATTGTTGTGAGGTGTTTTATTCCAGCAGTATTCCATAATTATTAATGTATTATTATTTAATTATAAATTTGTGCTTCTATATTTTGTGTAACTATATTCTTGCACCCGATTTTTGGCTGATAGGTGTACTTCTCCTAGATACAGAAGTAGGAATGGATTTCTTGCTTTGAAGGAGGTTATATATTCAGTTTTACACAATAAATAACAATTTAAGAAAATTACAATAGGGTCATATTATGGGTCTATGAATGTATTCTTCTTTCCAAAAGTATTTTTTTCTTTTTAGATATTGTTTTGTTATTTTACCTGCCTTTATTTTAATTATTACTAATTGATTTATCATTTGTTTTGTTCTGCTTATTTATTTATTTATTTATTTTTAATTGGTTGTTCAAAACATTACAAAGCTCTTGACATATCATATTTCATACATTTGATTCAAGTGGGTTATGAACTCCCATTTTTACCCCGTATACAGATTGCAGAATCACATCGGTTACACATCCACGTTTTTACATATTGCCATACTAGTGACTGTTGTATTCTGCTATCTTTCCTATCCTCTACTCTCCCCCCTCCCCTCCCCTCCCATCTTCTCTCTCTACCCCATCTACTGTAATTCATTTCTCTCCCTTGTTTTTTTTTTCCCTTTCCCCTCACATCCTCTTATATGTAATTTTGTATAACAATGAGGGTCTCCTTCCATTTCCATGCAATTTCCCTTCTCTCTCCCTTTCCTTCCCACCTCTTGTCCCTGTTTAATGTTAATCTTTTTCTCATTGTTCTGCTTTCTTTTTAATGTCATTTGCTTTTCTTACTTTCCTCATAGAAAAACTTTTCCCCAATATTTAAACCTTTTTTTTCCTTTTTTAAAAAATACTTTTAATGTCATGTTTCCCTTTCAGCAATGTTTTGGTGTCTTTATGTCATTTTATTTTACATTTTCAGGCTGTGTTTTCTTCCTTACCCCATATTTAGAATTATACTGACACAGAAAAAGTAAAGTATGATTTAAATTCAAAGAAACATAATAGAAAATATGAAATTATAAAGAATTCTCAAATGATGTCTTCTTATGTAGAGACTAATAAGATATCTGAAAAATAAATGTTAGTGTCTTTGTAGTTATTATTTTTAACCTAGGAAAAATGTTTAATCCAAATACAGATGAAGAATTAATAAATTTGAGAGCAATGTCCAGAGTATTGGAACATCTCATGTTGAGGTGTGTTAAATATGTTTTCATATAGCTATGTATTTGTGTTAAGCATGCACATGTTGACAAGGTACCACAAAGCCAATATCATCACTTTCGATTTTCAAAAATCTCATAGAGTAGGATGATTATCTTCACCATCTAACTTTTTAAATTTAATTTTACTTTTCTGTAGTACAGGAATTGAAACCGAGGACTGCTAACATGCCAAGCCAATGCTCTACCACTAAGTTCCAGCTCCAGCACTCCCTTTTATGTTAGAGTCTGTAAACAAGTCAAGATGGCGCCTGGCATTTTGCAGAGGGAGTGGTTTGTGAAGTAACGCCAGCGAGCCATTAAGTGTGGAGATTCCTTATTGGTTGACTGCTGTATCTAGTTTATGTTAATTAAGATAAGCTGTGGGGAATGTATATATATCCCTCCTGTCCTACAATAAACGGCTCCCACTCCTGCTGTATCAGTCTTTACAAATTGCTAGTCACCCCCCGGTTATTTTGCTGCAGCCAGACTGTGGCACTTTTATTTTTGAGAAATCAGAGACTCAGTGTCATCACTTAGTACATAGTTGGAAAATCAAGCATTTTATGTCAGGTCATCTAAAGTCAATGACCATTGATTAACCAATGAATTTCATTCCGTATTTTCCTTCAATCAACATTTCCTTTATATGTTCTTTCTAGACTTGTTTCTGATTCTATTACATGAAGCTTATTTTGATCAAATATTCTTTGGAGGGAATGATATCTGCAAAAAAGTACTTCTCATGGATACTTATTTTTTTAGCAATACACAAGTATCCAAGCTAAAGGAAGAAATTCTTATATACTGTGAAGAAAGAACTACTGTTAAAAAAAATCATTTCACTAATTTTAATCTTAAAAATGAGATGCTACTTTCATTTTTAATTTCATTTTATATAACTATGGTCATTTACATATTACTTATATTTGTAAAAATTTACATGTGGACAATCATACAATTTCTAGCCTAAAATGTTTTAAATTTTTAACAGCACAAATGAGACTTTTGGAGGTTAATGCTACTAATGCAATATTCGAAATCAGGCAGTTCTTTATTATACTCTACCGAAAAGTTTCTTTTCCAAGTATCTCTGTGAAATTTATTCATCAAAGTAATGAACAAGAAGTATGGCATTTATAGATGTAATAATTCTTAAATATCTACTAAGTTATAGAGTCTAGGAAAATGCCAAAGAGCTGATATTTTAAGTGTTAGTAGTTTCAAGTATTTCTTTTTAAGTATTTAACTTTTAAGTACATGCATGTTATCTCATACATTTTCTGCATTCTACTACTGCATGTCATGATTTTTGTTTTTAGTTTCTTTAAGTCTGAAATCATGTATTTTAGGAATACTCATATAAGCCTACATATGCTAGTTTTGTAGAAAATAATGAAAATTTCAGGAAAAAAATGAATAATTATCATAAATTAAAACATATAAAATGAAATTGTATTATAAAATTTTGACAATGCAAATGAGAAATATGAGTGGATATAGTCAGAGGTCTACAAGTATTTCTGAAACATTGGTATGTGCAACTGCTAATACTGTCAAGTTTGTGGCCTTGAAGCAGTATAGTTTTTCATGATTAAATTCCTTCCCCACAAAATTCCTTTAGTTCACTTTTAACATAATCAAACAAATGTAGGTATAATGGGAAAGCTTATCTGTAAAGAACCTGAAGAAAGAATATCATTCATTTGAAAGATTATTTTTACATTAATGAATCACTAGTCTCAGAAGGAATTGCAAAGTATTATACCTTCTTTGGTTTTCAAGAAAAAATATTTAGCACTGAGATAATTTCTTTCACAAATGTTGAGTAGAATTCACCAATGAGGCCATGTGGACTCAGATTGCTCTCTATGAAATGTTTTTAACTACAAATTCAATTTTGTATAGTATGTAAGTGTTTATAACTACCTTTTTCTAAAGATTATAATTATATAGTCCTTCAAAATGACTGAACAAGGTAAGATCAAGGGACCATAATCAATTCTTCCTTTGTTATTTAAGGCGTAGTTTTTGTTTTTACCTTCAACCAAATAATTGAAATAATTACCTTTTATCTCACTTTACCTTAAAACTATCATAAAATACTTAATAATTTTTCTTTTCCCCAGATATCTATGGAGACTCTAAGAAGAATTGATTTTCTCCATTTATTTAACTTTTTATTAGTTGTAAGGACAGAGCTATGGCTTCAAAACCCCTTATGTGCCAGAGCAGAAACTGGAAACATATCTGAAAAATATTTTGAATCATCACTGAGCTATTCAAGAAAAATATGGTGCAGCCATCTAAAGGTTTTACCATGGCTAGAGTTGTCCTTGGGGACAATGTCCACTGTCTAAGAAAGTCCATCTTGTTAATTATAGCTTATACAAGGGGTGTATAAATGCTGACCTAAAAGTAAAGTTTGAAAGACATTTTAATTACAAGTCAGTAGCATCAACAAATTACTTATGACTCTAAATAATCCTCTCAAAATATATAGTTGAATCTATATATAACACATTGAAAAAAAATTCCAGTTTAAATTTTGGGGTTGCATTTCTAGTTGCATTAATAGAATCACTTAAAAACTGCCCTGAAAAAAATATGGTAGACATCTCTAAAATAGTTCCAGCCTTCTAATATGCAGTTTTGAACCACTAATCCTTGAAAGAGTGGCTAGATTTAGATCAAAGAAAAGGGAAAACTCATTGTTTTTCCTTAGCAGCAGTTGAGGGACACATGTGCAAATGGCAAATGCAGTTTTTTTGTGTTTAATTTTCTGGCAGGTTCATGTCTATCATGGGGTGATCATTCATGATTTCCTAAAGAATCAGCATATCTTTGACACTTTGAAACATTCAAACAAAGTAAAATGAGTATAATTTAAAATATTTAATCAATTCCAGTTGAAATCTCTAAGTGATTTGTATGTTTTTGATAAAACCATAACTGTTAGACTCTTAGTATGAATATTGATTAGGAGATGCCCACAGAATTTCTTATCTGATCAGTGTGAATGATCTAATTATCTACAGTTATCACAGACTGTAAACAGAGAATTCTAAAAGCTGCTTTCTGTCTTTCCCATTTTTGCACTATAGGATCTAATAAATCAGAAGGAGCTGAATGTCAAAAACAACAAAAAAACAGTTGAATACAAGAAATCAAGAGTAAAAGCTATAAAAAGTCAAAGAAAAGAACAAAACAGATGCTCTCCAAGGGATCTGCTGAATAATAGCAAATAGCCATTGAGGTGCCACTGGGATACAAAACTGAACCCCTTCATTGTTATTAGAAATTGGAGCAAATATTGTTGAATAGGAAGAGGAGATTTCTCAAACTGTTCTATTTTCCTCTTTCAGATTAGTCTGGAAAATACAAATTGAAGCTGCAGCAAAATATTTTATACACTCATTTCTAGACCCTATTGCCTTAGATACGATACTAGTTCAAAACTTGGTTAGTTATTGAGATAATAACACTATAATATAATCTAACATACTAGAGTTCTATACTGAATTTTATGAGGTGCATATTTATGTTGTTTTACTTCAATTACTTCTCCTTGAAATGTGGTGATTTGGTTCCTTTTATATAGAAACAATATCCCTCTGTAATTGGCAATAAAACTGAAAAAAATGCATGTGAAATTTATTTCTGAATTTCACAGGACTATATGCGTAGTTTTTAACACTGTGAACTCTTTGAAGGCAAAAGAGTTCTAGTACCTAAAATATTCGTTACACATACAAAACAAGTACTTGTTAAATGCGCATTAAAAGAAAAAAAATGTACTGGGAAAAAAAACTGTCTTATATAACAGCCTACACTTTTTGTAACTTTAGGTGTCTGAGTTGAAAGATATTTCTTCTATACTATAGATATATTCATTTCTTCCTGATAGAAATTCTGAAAATTGAAATGTATGAGACTTCAGTAATCATAGTGCATTGGTGATCCCTAGGAGAATAGCACAAATTATATATATGATCGCTGCTATATTTCAAATTGTGTTGAATTGAGATGATTTTTTAAAAATCAGTCTTTGGGTGGATTTCGTATTTGCTGAAATAAAGTGATTTACCCATATATCTGTATAACTGTGTGAACACAGAGACTTATGTACTTCATATATTTGTTAAGAATATATTTACTCATGTATTCAAATGTATTTTATGTAAAGGATGGAATTCTTAGGTACTATATTTTCAATCATCTCAGAATTTTTAGAGTTAAAGGCAGCACCTTTAAAGAAAACTACCTTACACCCTCCATTTTTCACAATGATAGAGCAAGCAAATAAAGATAATGTGGATGGTTATAATAATATATGACCATGGAGAAAATAAAGCTCCAATGCCAGCTAATTTGAATTTAAATTTAATTGTCAGTCAATGACACATGGACACAATCCTAAATATTTTATTCTTATCAACAAGGATACAAATGCCCTTATCCCCAACCCCCAGACATTTAAAAGCTTGTCTGAAATGGCATCATGCAGCATCCCAGGAACAGTAGTGATTTTATAGCAAATGACACATAATGATTCTTTTTGAGCTTCCCATCATACATCACATTATCACATTTTAAGCAAGTGCTTCTGAATGCAGAGCTTTAGATTCAAAAGAATGCATGAACTGCTTTTCCCTTGCGGCTTTTAAGTCTAGGAAGAGATGCATCTAGAGGTTTTAGGGAAACACAACAAAATACCAAAAAAAAAAAAAAGAATTATCAGTATACCAGGCACATTTTCTCTCATGGAGGCATTTATTCATTCAACATTTATAAATACTATTGAACTCCCATTCTTCACAAACACCATGTTAAGTACTGAAGCCAGGCAGGGATTATTTGTTTGAAATTATTAATAAATTATTCTCTACTGCAAAAAAATGTATATCTCATATTTCTTAGTATGAGGATAAAAAGTAAATTTTACATAATAATACACAAAAATGATTAGCAACTCTACAAAATAATTTGCATCATCATTATAACTTGAGGGAATAAAGTTCCAAACAGTTGTAAGAATCAGAAAGCATCATGTTAAGCTGGACAAAAATAACAAGTATTTCATGTTCTTTCTCATATGTAGAAGATTAAAAAAAAGAAAAAAGAAAAAAAGAATTGGCCTGTTGGCCTGAAAGTAGAATCACAATTATTGGGGACAGAAAAAGGTGTTGAGAGGTGGGGAGCAAGGGGGTTGGATATGATCAATGCCCAATGCATGCATAGATAGAAACATCACACTGAACCCCATTAATATGTACAATTAATATGTTAATAAGATGATATATGTAATATATTTAATTCATATGTATATATACTGTTAGAGTCTGTAAACAAGTCTGGATGGCGCCTGGCAAAATGCCAAAGGGAGTGGTTTGTGAAGTAATGCCAGTGAGCCATTAAGTGTGGAGATTCCTGATTGGTTGACTGCTGTATCTAGTTTATGTTAATTAGATAAGCTGTGTGGAATGTATAAATACTGCTCCTGTCCTACAATAAATGGCTCCTACTCCTGCTGTATCAAGGTACACAAGCTGTTCATCAGCCACCCCCTCCAACTCCCCCCCCCCACCCCGCTAGCTTGCTGCAGCCGGACTGCGGCAATATACTGTGTACACAAAAAAGAAGTTAGGAAGATAGAATAGGTAGTATTACAACTGATTCTTGAAGACATTGAAGTCATACATCCATTGTAAATTCTCAAAGGAAAATTTTGAAGTTACAAAATAAAATTATATAAGACAGTTCATTTAAAACATCCTCCTTTAAAAAATGTTCCCTCATGGAATTAATCCAATATGGTTAACAAAACAAATATTGGATTATGCTTAATTGCAGTGTATCATGCCTGTACTCTCTCAAGTTGTCAACATTTCTCAATTAAAAAGATACAAACCAAGAGTTGCTGGTCTTGTATAAATATGCCAACATTAAGAAATGAGTGAGAATTCCTATTATTAATTTTTTAACAGATACTATCTGTCTTTAAATCATTCAGTGCATATTAATATGAAAATAGTATTTTTCTGTTTCACCTCATGAGAAAAGTAAGTTGCACTGTTTACATATACTTTGTGAAGAGTACATTTCTCAGTATTATAGACATTTTATTAAAAATTTTGTATTTTTTGTTTGCCACTACATTTAATTACTAGGTGTTTTTGTTTTAATAATTCATATTGGTACTTTTTTATTTCAAAATACAAATATTTCATTATATATCATAGGCATCTTGGGTTTTCCCCATTTCTCCTGTAAAATATATCTATTTCTCCTGTGAAATCTCTCATCTATTTATCTATCTATCTAGATGGATATGGATATAGATATGAAAAAATGCTGCAATCTAATGCATCATTCTGGAAAGTTATTTTTTTAATTTCTTTTTTAAATAATGTATATAATCAACATAAAAATTATACAAATTATATACTAACACATGCATACATACACAATAAAACTTTTAAAATTTTATGTGGGATAACTGGAAAGTAAGTCTTGCTCATACAGTTATTTTTTGGGGGTAATAGTTAATTTTTAACCTTTTAACCAGGTTTTAGTGTAATAAAGTTATAGTTTCATTGGTGATGGATGAAATTAGTTGTTCAGGGTTGCCCAAACAAAAGTAAAAAAAAAAAAAACAAGATGAAAATTCAGGTTTTCTCTTTCTAATATCTGTGCTTCATGTTTAGCTTCCTATTTTTTTTTGGGGGGGGGGCAGGGGGACGGAGGAAAGTAATGATTATTGAACTCAGAGGCACTCCACCAATGAGCCATATCCTCAGCTCCATTTTGTATTTTATTTAGAGACAGGGTCTCACTGAGTTAGTTGCTTAGTGCCTCACTTTTCCTGATGCTGGCTTTGAACTCGAAATTCTCCTGCCTCAGCCTCCCAAGTACAGGCAAGCACCACATTGTTCCAATTTTTCATAAATAACAATAAAATTGATATCAGCATTCAAGTGATGTTTTTGTGTAGTCTAAGTTTTCAAGTCATTTTGGCAAAAACTTAGAGCAATTGCTATATCATATAAGATTATGTTTAACTCTATAAGAAAATTCCAAACCTTCCAATGTTGTTTTATTATTTTGCATTCCCACCAGTAAGGAATAAGTTTCTGTTCTGACATTTATTGAGTTTACAGTATTAAACTAACCTTCTTTTATTGAATTTACAGTATTAAACTAAACTTGCTCTTTTGGCATATATTCTATTTAGTCATAATTTTTGCATTTAATTTGCAAAATTGACTTAGAAAATTATATATCCATACCCATGTAGGTCTTTTTTATTTATTTCTATTTTTAAAATTTCTTTTAATGTCCTATGTGTTTGTTTTTGGAATAATGATTCATAAAATAGTCTCACAGGGTGAGATGAATATATTCTCTGTTCTTCAAATTTTCTAGGAAGAAGTTTTTAATACTTTATTATGTTTCATAAATGTCTGTTAGAATTCACCAATGAAGCCATCTGGACCCAGAGGTTTCTTTGTAAAATGTTTTTAATTACAAGTCAATGTTGCTCATTGTGTTAAAGTGTTCACAATTGCCCATTTATTATTCTCTACTATGTCTTAAACAGACTTTAGTCAAGCTTCCCTCCTTCTCAAAGTCTTCCCTCCTGCAATCTTCTTGGCCCTAAGCCTGAGAAAGCTCTCAGAGTGGAGCAGGACATCTAATCATCTTCTCCTGAGACTTGGCTTGCCATTCTGAGGCACTTTTCTGGTCTAATCCACTGGTCTAATCCACTCTTTGCTTGCTGAAATTCCCCTTGAAGAATTTTGCTTATCTTTGCTACTCTTTCTTACAATATAAAGAAAAGCCTTTTTCTGTTTGATATTGCGATGCTTGCATTTTTCTGAAATCAGTCACTTCCCTATTGTTTCCTTCCAAAGAAAATATTTTCCTAAATCCAGATTTGTTTTCAATTGGACAATAGAGAAAGATTTATTCATATCATTTCTTTTTTAGTGAGCTTAGATATCTGGTATAAAGAATTGTATCTGTTTTCATAAGGTTGTATAATTTATTCACAGAGTTTTTCATAATATTTCCTTATTTTCATTTCATTATAATATCTATAATGATATTACCACTTTGCCTGGTATTGCATTTTTGTCATTTTTATTACTCTTACAAGAGTTTTATCAATTATTTTATCTTGTCATTGAAAAATTTTGAGATTTTAATATTTTCTCTATTATTTTGTTTTACTTTCTAAGGCACTAATTTTTGTTCAGTCTTTTTCCCCTCATTTTGAATTTGTTCTCTGTCTCTCTTCCCTCTCCCTTCTCTTCCCCAAACTCTCCAGGAATTATTTAGGCAGAAGCCTGGCCCATTGATTTGAAACCATTCTTCTATCACTTCCTTTCCAATAAAGGCATTTAGTACTACAAATATTTGCCTCTGAATAAAGCTTCATGTGGTCTCCCACAACTTTTTGATAAATTATTTTCATTAATATTTTCCTTTTTAAACATGCTTAGTAATTTTTTATCAGAGGTGAGAAATTGCAACATTTCAAATTATGCCAGTTAGTAGTTCATAATATATATACTCTGAAGGCTCTGAATACTGCTTAATCTTTCCTAGGTTTTCTTCTTTCCTATCCTTGAATAAATTCCTCAAATTCCTAACCGAATAGAATTCTTTGGATGTTTGAGGGGGGAACCTGCCACACTTGATAAGAACTCTTTCTATGCTCAGATCTCTTTCAGTTATAATCTGCCTTTATAAATTCTAGATTCCTGGGTTCTTCTAGACCCTCAACTCTTTCTTTTCAAGGCTCCAACTGAAATACCCATCTTTGAGCAACATAGTAGAATATTTCTGAAAGCAATAAGTTGATGCAACCATAGAGTTAGTCCATGTAATATTTGTGTTCTTTTATGTTACAAATTATGCAAGTAAAGTGAACAATAATCCAACTAACACATATTTAGACAAAGGAAAGGACAAATGGCCTTGTGTAAAGTAACTGAATATAATTAAATACAACAACTACAGTTAATAAATGTATATAAATCTGCTTAATTTTACTATTTATAGCTGAAAAGATGCTGAAAGTTCCAGACAGTGGCATCCTTTTTTAGCAGAAAGCAGAAGTAGAAATTCTCTATGAGTTTGAAATCATATTTAGCACTACGTGACAGCAAAATTTCAGGGACAAATGTGGATGGATGGATATTGAAATGACTGAAGAAAAAAATCTATTTATATGTGTTCTTTATTATATAAAATGTATCTTATTTTTCAAATTGAAAAACAAAATTGTGAAAATAAATGCTAATTCATTTCTAATTCCATGCTTCTATTTTTCAAAATCTAGTTGAGTATGCTGATTTAAACACTAGCTACTCTAAAATTTTAAAAAGTATGTGATACTAGCAGCATGGCACATGCCTACAATTCCAGCTGCTCAGGAGACTGAGACAAGAGGATCAAGAGGATCGAAAGTTCAAAGCCAACCTCAGCAAGGGTGAGCCACTAAGCAACTTTGTAAGATCCTGTCTTTAAAAAAAAAAAAAAAAAAAAAGTACAAAAAGTAGGATTGGTAATGTGGCTCAGTTGTTGAGTTCTCCTGAGTTCAATCACTGGTTTTCTCCCCCAACCAAAAAAAAAAAAAAAGGATTTGTAAGTCTATTGTCCTTAGGAAAACCTAATTGCAATTTTTAAAATTTAAACTTTAACTTTTTGTGACAATTCAAACAACTGCTTTAATTGACTGATGCATATCTGAACATATCAAGAAATGATACAGCAATGATCAAAAATTATCAAAATTTCATTTTAAATTATTCAAGAGGAAAGATCCAAAGGAATGTGAGATCCCAGCTATATTATTAAAAAGGAATAAGTAAAATAAATGAAGATATAAAAAATAAAATAAAACACTGTACATCTTCATATGCTCTCATTATTTGTATTTCTTTGCAACTTCTCTTTTTCTACTCAGTATTTGGAAAATTTATATTTAAAATTATGTTTGTTGAGTGAATGATTAATTCAGCAAATATACACAGTTTGATTGGATCACATATTTTACCTTAACATATAAAATGTAATACAGTTCATGCAAAATACTAGTATTTATTAAATGCCAAAAATACAAAAAAAAATTCTATTTCAGTGCCGTTGT
The DNA here is from genome assembly GCF_048772815.1 of Callospermophilus lateralis. NCBI lineage: Eukaryota > Metazoa > Chordata > Mammalia > Rodentia > Sciuridae > Callospermophilus > Callospermophilus lateralis. The sequence goes on from NC_135314.1 coordinate 100,821,979, forward strand.
GAAGTATCATCGAATGTAACTAATGGTGTTCCACACAACAGAAAATACTGAAAATATTATCCAATTACATAAACTAAGAATACTGTTAATATTCACTTGTTATATCAAAATACTATTCATTATAATTTAATAATTCTGGTTCTCTCAACTATGTGCTATAATTCTTTTAAGGTAGGAAGAAATAGAAACTTGACATACTGTAAAACTACTTAATAGAACACTGAACTCTTATTCAATAAGAAAACTGCTCTGACATATATTACTCCCTAAGATCGAAATGAAAGGACCATGAAAAAACATAATAGGAAAATTCGATTTTAATAAAAGTGGATATATTTAACTCTCATCTCTTCATAATTGCATACATTTCAAAAGAGGAACTCTGCTGGAATCTAAAATGGGGAGGATCAGCAGATATAACTCATTGTTGCTCTTGTGTAGTTTGCCATTCAGAAATGGAGTCTGTTTTTAGAACTGTTTAATCCAAAATATTTATAATTTATAAGTATGATATATCTTCTGAAGGAAAATATGATGATCGTAGCAGTATTGTTACATTGATATTTTTTCTCTGTAATTGGAATACAGATATATAGCAACACACAGGAACAGAAACACGGGTCACTGATTCTGATTGACTAAATAACTTGCATTAAATATCAGAAGTAAGTATGCAATGAGCCCAGAACTGGGACAAAGACCTCAGACATCAAAGTTTTTACTCTTTCCACACAACAGCTCTTCTTCTCTAAAGTTCCTATTGAATGTAAAAAACTCATAAAGGAAAGATGATTTGTTCCAAATCATGTTGATTGTGTTCAGCTACTTCTGTTACTAATGATACAATCTATAAGGTCAGTTGAAATTATGGACTGTGACTTTGTTTTCTCTTATTTCTGCTCTCCACCATCTGGTGAAGGTATAAAAAGAAATACTCAGAAATGTTTGGGTGTTTGATCTGAATATAGTACTTTTTCAACTTTTGCCTTTCACTAACTTTGATTTATACTTGATTTTAAAACATATTGAGCCTTTTTCTCCCTTCACTATCAAGAGGGAGTAGCTATCATAAATCCTCAATACTGCCAGCTTACAAAAAGGAAGGGTTTGTTCTGTATTGCATGACATATATAATACCAGCTCACAGGAGGAAAATGGGATGTGAGGCGAATTCTGCATCATCCTCTAGGCATAGAAAGGTAAGGTACAGACCCTTCATTATCAAAGAGAAATTAAGCTAATTCATTTATATTATCAAATTATAAAATGATAAACTGTTTTCTTTCAAAGATCTAGTCATGAACAAATTAATTAAAAATTATTTTCTCACTAAAATATCCAAGTACCATCAAATATAACTATATAGAAATAATAATTTCAACAATCATTTTATATATACTATCATGACAAATATTTTTCTCATTCATATAAAAGTGCTTAAAGAAATAAATAGTCTACCTTTTTCCAATCCATGCCAAAAGAGCTAAATGTGTGATAAATATAAAACCATGTTTGAAATATCAATATATTTAATGTAAGTCCTTAAAATACAAAATTTTATCACAAGTTATGACATAGTTTTCTAAGTACATGATTTTCCTTGCTTGCTGAGAAATAATCATATATGCATCAATGTAATTGTAGGTTCTGAACAATTGGCAGGATTATGTAGACTTGATAAATCATTTTGTTTTAGATGGAAAATGTGTTAAGATTATATCATATAAAATACACTATTAGTTTCAGAGATACTCAAAGACTTTAAAAATATCTTGATAAAAATAGTCCATTATATTCAGTGGCTTATACTCACAGAACTTCCTTTTTAAAAGACTGAAGCACCGAAGGGCAAACAATGAGAAAAGTCAAAGCTCACATAGATATTAAATTCTCTTCTATTCTAATTTAAATCTGACAAAATAATCAGTATTAAATAAGGGAAAGCATGAGAAAAATCAGGCACTCATTTTCAGTATTTTCTAGTTTGCATTATGAATTATAATTTTATCAGGTTTTAAATTAATTCTCTAATAACTGATTTAGCTAGAAATCCTCCCAGGTAAAGATACATGATTGGAAAGCAAAGTTGTAATACCACTTGATAAGTATATATAAAGTGAATTTCTACAGGTTATCTTGTGTAACTTAGAATACTCATTTTTTTCTTAGCATATATAAATTTGTCATTATAAAATATTGTTTTAGTTAGCTTTTTCACTGCCATGACCAAAAGACCTTACAAAAACAATTTTAGAAGAGGAAAATTTATTTGGGTTCTCACAGTTTCAGAGATCCCAGTCCATGGACACTTGGCTCCATTCCTTGGGAATGACTCAAGGTGAGGCAGAACATCATGGAAGAAGAGTGTGGTGGACAAAAGCAAGTCGAGATATCACACCAGGAAGCAGAGAAAGCTCTGCTCAACACGCACAAAACATAAACCCCAAACACACACCCCCAGGGACCTACCTCCTTTAGCTCACACTACCTGTCTATAATTACCACCCAGTTAATCCCTACTAGGGGATTCATTCACTGATTGGGTAAGTCTCTCATAACCCAATCATTTCACCTCTAAATCTCATTGTTTCACACATATCTTATGTAGATATAAGATATCTATATATCTTAACCATAACAAATGTTAATAGAGTAAGCTCACCATTTCTATACTCCAGTGTCTTTACTACAAAAGTAATTTTGATTAATGTCTTTATAAAAGTCACAATGGTTACAATTTCTATATTCCAATGTCCTTCCTAACTGATAAGAAGTTGATGTTAATGGTGACTTCTCAATTTCTCATTTTTGTCCTCTTAATCTAGGTGATAGATACACACATTCTCTAATATTCTGCAATGAGAATAATTTGCAACTTTGGCTTTGGTAAGGTTGTGTTCCAGTATAATTTTCTGGAGGCCTAAGAGTATATTATCTTCAGGTTCAATTCTTTATTGTTCTGGCATTTTTCATAAGACTCGACCACCTTTTTCATAATCCAATCATTTCACCTCTAATGCTCATTGTTGGAGTCAAGACTAGGTCACCTTTTTCAACTACCCCCAAATTTTTATAAACACAAATATTCAAGTAAATCACTCAACTTTAAGATACCTTAAGTGGTTCCTGTTTCATTCACCCAATCGTAGCTGATACATAGACTGATATTTACACATTAAGTTTTTTAAAAAATATCCTTTCTATGTAATCACACACTAAAAATATCAGAGCATTTGGAAAGATTGGACTAGGAAAAGACCAAACAAAACCAATGGAATTTTTTAACAAGAACACTAGTAGTAATAAAATACTATTCTAATATGCTAGTATGCCATTTAGTAATAGCAATAGTAATAAGACACCAGTATCATATAAATCATATAATCTGAAAAATGAAGAATCAAACAAGTAGATAGTTTTTTTTCTTCCTGGAAATTTTAAAATTAGTTTGAAGAAAAGTTTGAAATGGTTGCTAGCTTTTCAAAATCATGGAAATGGTAGCAGAAGCTAATCATCATCAGAAGATGATTCTGGTAGAAAGGAATTTGGAGCTTTTCATGAAGTGTCGGATATATAAGAGTCAACTCTGACTCATATTGTGGTGTTTGCACTTTCAAGTTAAAGATTATGGCCAAACCGAGCCAAGTGGAAAATTACAGGGTAAATCATTATTGTGTGCACTCCTGTACTTTTATGACTTGCTGAGAGTTGATGTATTTTTATATTCATCTTTCTATTACCTAAAGACACAAAAATTTAATGCACTCAAGGTTTATTATATGAATATCATATTAATCATGAATAAGTTAATTTTACATTGTTTGACAGCATCAGGTTAATACATCTTAATTTAAATTATCTTTTCTTTTTTATATTACTTTTTAAAAATACTTATTATTGTACATGTACAGGATATTTTATTTGGATTATACCTCAATGTTTATTGTATTTATTAGTAATAATCAATTTATTCTAAAAGAAAATTTGCCATCTTTCTCAAAAGTCATGCTATCAAATATAGTATTCATGGATAATGTGCTGCTCTGAAATTTCATTGCATCCTTCTGTTCAGGTACCAACATTTGTGACTCTATTTGTAAAAAATTGGAAGGATTCAGATTTCCATTTTCACTTACTTATCAGAATCATTGTATATCCTTTCTTCTATTCATTTAGTGGCTAAGTAGTAAAATAAAGTGTAAATAAATTGAGTTAAAGTCATCATTCTTAACCCAGACCAGACATGAAGTCACGGCCATGGACTAGGTTCCAGAGTTTCTAAACATCTGCATACATGAGGAGGGTGTTAATCTCCTGAATATTTACCTTGGGCATAAAAGTTATGCATCATTGAGCATACCTACTATAACACAAAGCCAAATGCCAAATGCAGATGTGTAATGGCTAGAAGTGGACAGCAACTTAGATCCATTAGATTTTAAATTATTTTTACATGCCATGACTGATTTTAAAGAATTTCACAGATCAGTAGTTTTCTTCCCTGATCATTTATTACTTTATGGAAAATCATGTTACATAATTAAAATAAAACATTGCATTTTATTTCAAAACACCCTGAACTATGAGAAATAATGTCTTCTTATTATTATGTTTGCCTATAGACAAATAATTAAAACCACTGCATGATAGTGAAAGTAATTATGTTAAAGTAAGTTCATTTTGAATAACACCAACATGGCATTAATTCTTAAAAATAGGTGTTCCACTGAGGTGAACTGAATACTAATATGTATCATTTTGAATCACACATCATTACTTTCCTAACTCTATTCAAATGAATAAAACAGTTATTCAAATATATATTGACTATGTGTTATTTTTTACAGATTTATGTATATTTAAATATTTTATATACAACTTTCTGACATGTTTGAACACATCTAGATGTTGTTAGAATTATACTCTATGTACCATATTCTTTTAAATATCATTATGTCAACAACTTCCTTATTTACTTAACTATCACTATCTCAATTTTTTAAATTATATACTTTTAAATTCCTATTTAGGCATTTATATGCATAATTTGAAATTTTAGTTATATATGTGAATAATTTAATTTTCTAGAAATTTATATAAAGGACCACCAGCTAAATTAACCTATGGTTGGATATGCATTTCTATAGTTTGTTATGAATCTGAATGCTATATTCTAATCACCCACCAACTCTTATAAAATCATTGAATCCATCTGTTGTTTCTTACCAATGTTTTTCATCATATCAGTTATTTCCTGAGTATTTTCCAGTACAACACAGAGTGTATTTCAGTCTATGCTAAGAAAAAAAATATTTAATATCATTGCTTTTGATATTACAATTCAAAATTGTCCTTTCCATGAATACATACTAGTAAAAAGAAAATATCCTACCTCGCACTTTTTCTCTTGTAGAATTTAATTGCGCATTTTCACTAGGTAGAGATTTCAATTATAAGTATTTAATACAAGTGAAATATAAATATTTGAGCTTTGGAGAAGTTCTGAAGCCATCTTTGCTCTCATTATCTAGTCTTTGAATTATTTTCTTGTATTAGTAGGAAATAAAATTTTCAAAAATTATTCCTCCCCACCCCACAATTTATATAATGATAGTTTTAGTAATCAGTTTTAAAATAATATGTCTTATATTATATTTATAATATATCTACATTTCCATTTATTTACTATCCTAAAAATTGTAGCAATGCTATTTAAAATATTACTATCAGTTTTCAGAACAATAAAATTATGTTATTAAATTTAATTCTTTAGTAATAATTCTCATTTTGTAGAAAATAAAGCCTTCTCAGAGTGGTCATTTCCCCTGGATGTCAGATCTACTATGAGACAAATCCTAGCCTCAAATCTCTGTTAACTTTAATAACATGCATAATTCAATTTCATTATTATTATTTTATTGAGCATTAGAGAATGACTAACAGTGTATTTTCTTTCACATGCTCTATACATTCATTTACGTTAAAAATATATATTTTACTTTCATAAATTAATAAATAATTCTTCTACATGCATGCTTTACATATGTGTAATTCAATAAAATGAGGCACTGTGCTGGAGATGTAGCTCAGTGTTTGAGCTTGGCTAGCATGCACAAGGGCCTGTGATTCCCAGCAGCACAAAGAGTAATTAAATAAATAAAATGTGTTACTATTACTTAAAAAATATTAGCTTTGGTAGCTGGCATGTAAATGAAAGTGATATAAGATGGAAAGTAATAGTCACCTGTATGCAGTATAGGTAAGTTTAATGTTTCTTTTATTTCTTCACAATTCATCAAGTTACTTCCAAAATACTTACAGCTTATCTAGAAGCGTTTTCTCAAAACCAAAAGGGAATGAATGTCATTTGATTGCAGACAGGTCACAAAAAGGAAAAAAAATAAGTAAAATTTGAATTGCTACTTCACAAAGGAAAACATGTAGATAAACTACAAATAATTAAACCTGATTAATTTCATTAATCTGACAAAAATGCAATAAAATACTACAATTATTAAAATTTCTAAAAACTCAAAATGGAAAAAAAATTAAACAGATGCTGCTATTTTGTTCAATGGATACCATCTATTTAAGACACACAAACACTCACTACATATTTAGTCTTTAACCTGGTATCCATGTCATTTATTAAATTCTTTTATCTCTTTTGAACCTACATTAAAGTTGTAAATTCTTTATGAAGTATTTTCCTATTAGTCACACGCACAATATTCATTCTTTTCTCTGAACATCTGGTAGTTGTCATTTATGTATGACATGTTTTGTCAATTAATATCCACTATCTTCCTTTACTGCAATTACATTGATTTCTTTTATATATGAAATTGTGTTTCTTTTGTAACTTTATTAATACAATACTGGGCAGAAAATACTTGGTTAAATGCTGTTTTGCTTGATTGACATTTACATAGTATTCAAGTCAAAACACTTACAATTTGAAGTAAATTTCCCTTAGTCAAAGATTTATCTAAACCAAAAGATATGAATACATACTTTTTCCCAAAAAATCTAGCATTTAATTTCATGGCTGACAAATTAGAGATTTACATAAATTAATGGCTTTGTCCAATACCACATAGCAAGCTAGTAAAAAATTCTAACTTACATACAGGTTCACTGACTTTTGGTCCACTCTATATACAATTTAATAAATAATTTTAATGAAAAAATATGACTTAAAAGAACTGCTCTTCAATTATAGCCAAAAATAATTATTTTTTTCACAGAAAGGAGGCTGCTTAAATATGAGAAAAAGAAAGCTATTTAATGTCTGTGTCTTTCTTCCCATGAAATATGATAGTGAATGCTAGTTGACAAACTTAGCTGAAAAGAAGGGTTAGTAAATAATACAAAGAAAAGTAAAACACAGGCCTTGCAATATTTCCCTGTGGGATAATATACATGGCAAAATCCCTCACAGCCAAAAGGATAATAGATGTTGTATAGCCATCTGGAATGCCAAATGCAGTTCATGTAGCAAGAAATGAGAGAAAACAGATGGGGATTTTGTCTTGCATATTGCATTCCCAAGAACCACCAGAATCTACTTGAATGACCAAGGGCACAATAACCTAATATAATAGCAAAACTCTGTAGTAATAAATTTAAAAGAGGAAAAGAAGTGCCAGTGATAAAATGTAGAGTGTGCTCAAAATTTATGATTCAGAAGAAGAAATGAGGAAGGAAAGCAGGGGGTAGGAAAAGAGGAGCAAAAATTTATGGAGAGTATGTAACAATTTCTAAAAAGTACTTAATCCTCTAAATTTTAATACTTGTTTTGCATGGCTTACCTGCATCATGACTCCATTGTTTTATTTATGCAATTATAAACTGCAGAAAATCACTTAGTAAAATGTTTTGTATGTTGATATAGGTACCATTTTATTTTGAATTATTTCCTTTTCAACAAATAATTTTAATAGAACCATTTATTATAGTTTCTATTTTATCTCTTTTTTTTTTGTTTTGTTGTTTTAGTTCTAGTTGCCTTTAAAGTAACTACTGGGCAAATGGACTCAAGAAAAATGGTAGTTAATAAAATCATAAATTAACTCCTGTGAAAACAAATGGTATATAGAGATGACTGCTAAATATCACTGAATGAATGACATAAAGACAAGTTTGTAGAAACATTTTTGTGTGACGTACTAAGTAGAAAACTTGGAAAGAAGAAAGAATTATAATTTTGTCTGATGATTGGAAAGTGAATACCACCTACATTATCTCTAAGAAATTAATTAGGAAAATATATAGGTGTAAATAAAAGTTCGAATAAACTATTAATTTGAATTATAGGTAAATCATATATAGCAGAAAACAGCCAAGAAAATAAAACTGACAGGTTCCCACAAATTTAAAATTAAAAAAAAATGCATACTAAAAATAAAAATTTAGTTGATGCCTCTATAATGAGAGACAGTCCATATTTAATACTGTACTGAAGGTTAGCAATACCTCCAACTGCTATTAATAGATTTTCTTTGATAAACATTTTTTTTTTAATTCAAGTAACCATTTGGAGGAAAGCAACAAATTTTTTTAACCTGTGTAGCCTTGAATCCTATCCATGACTTAACACATGTAGACAGTATTGTGCCAAAAGGTGATTTGATTAGCAGGCTCCAATTTAATGAGATCCTTATGCCAAATTCACTGGCTCCAGGAAACTATGGGACACTAATATTGATAAAACATGGTAAGTTACCTTGCTAATATTTACAGATTGTTATAGGCTTCTATTTGATTATAGACGGAACTTTCTAACCTCCAAATCACATTCAAGTCTTGCTGTTATATCATTGTTCACTGTCTAACCTCTTGCAAGTAATTCTCAGATTTTTCTAATGTAGTTTATTGGTTTTTGTTATTGCCAAGGCAAATATTTCCATTTTGACATGCATAATGATTTAAGTAATATTGTCTCATTCTTCATCTGTACTATATATAAGCATTAAAAAATATCTCTTTCTATAGATATACAGATAGACAGAGAACTCATTTTTCACAACAAATACCAGTGAGACTCATTTTGTTGATATTGTTATGTTCTATTACATGATCAACCAAAAACACAAAAACAAAAATCAGTTTTAGCACTACTAGTGTTCTTTCCCCTCTTAACACATTTGTAGTTTTGCATTTGAAGAAAAATAAAAATGTGGTTGTGGTCACCCAATATTTAAACACAAATAAATTTCTCTCTCTCTCTCTCTCTCTCTCTCTCTCTCTCTCTCTCTCTCTCTCTCTATTTCTTTTCATTCCCTCTTTTATTATTTTTCTCCATTTCATTTTCTTTTCCTCCCTCTGTCCCTTCCTCCCTTTTTCCCTTTCATTTTTTCCCACTTTTCTTCGTGTGTGTGTTTGTGTGTGTGTGTGTGTGTGTGTGTGTGTGTGTGTGTGTGAGAGAGAGAGAGAGAGAGAGAGAGAGAGAGAGAGAGAGAGAAGAGAGAGGGAATGCACAGTATAACTCTTAACTAGGGCCTCATGCCATCTAGTTAAGAGCTTCAGCACAAGCAACATCCACTGCAACATTTTTTTTTTTTTTTAGATTTTAATCTTGCTTTTAATTTTGAGACATCTTCTCACTAAATTATCTAGGCTGGCCTCAAACTTGGAATCCTCCTGCCTCAGCCTTCCAAAAGTGTGCACTACTCTGCCCACCAATAGAATTTTAAAAATAAATAAATAAAAGAAGGAAGAAGAGAGATCGGTATTGAAATAATCATTGACATACAAACTAAACTAAGGTAATTTTTATAGACTGCTACATTTCAAAAAATAATGTATATGCCTCTTATTCTTTTACACATCAACCTTAAAATTTTGGACTTACTCTGTAATATGAATCAGGCTAAGTCTACCATTTCATTCAAGAAAATTTAAAACCATAATAATTATTAAGTGATTAGTCAACAACCACTTCTACCACTTCTAATTTTACAAATTTATGTCTTTCTATTAAGTGTTTTCATTCCTCCCTAAATGAACTAAAGTTACAGTTAACTGTAACTAAAGTTACAGTTAAAATTAATTTTTATTTCAATTTGAATAGCTTTTTTTAAAGTGCATTTTTAATTGTTGTTGGACTTCTTTCTTTCTTTCTTTCTTTCTTTCTTTCTTTCTTTCTTTCTTTCTTTCTTTGCGGTGCCGAGAATGAAACTCAGGGCCTCACACATGCTAGGTAGGTAAACACTATACCACTGAGTTATAACCCCAGCCCTTGAATAGCTTCTGGATTTAAGAAATAACTTAGCTTCTACAAATTGAATCTGATGTTTTTTACATACCCTCACACACACACACACACACACACACACACACACACACACCTGATATGCTTTCTATATACCCTCACACACACATACACACATGCACTCACACACACAAACGCACACACACAGAAACCAGCAACACAATCTAATCATTTGCTATTCTGAATTACACAGGATAGTTTTTCCTAATCCTAGTAATGTGGCATTCTTAATCAAGGAAATGACCTACTTCTTATTTTACAAAAATAAGGAAGTTTTTACTACAGAAGTGAGATAAGATATGCTCTTCTGATTTTCTTCTTCTGATAATGGTACTTCATCCATTGATTCCCTACTATTTTTCAAAAGCAGTAAGCTCTGCAACTGTCTTTCATCTCAAATCTAGCCAACAAGGGAGTATGTGTTTCTCCAACAAGTAAGTTGGAGAAACAATGTTATAACTTCCTTAGACTGGATTAGTCATTAGCATCTAAAGAAAAATAGAAGGAATTCAATTATGGGCCACCAATTAAAAAAAATCAAACACTAAAAGTCCCTGTCAGGGTTCACGATTCCAGTCACCAATAGCCCAGCACCTTCTGGTTTTCCATTTCTGGCTTTATCCAGTAAAATTTTGGATTTACATTCAATGTGTAAGAGATTGAAGAGGGCACCTGAGAAATAAAAAAGACTATGACTCTATTTATGGTTTATATGCTGAGTTCATTTCTGATATTAAGTAATTCACCTTATTAAAAAAGGAAACTGCATCTCCTTTAAATTTTTTTTTAAGAAAAACTAAAAACTGTTTTAGTTTATGTTAAAAGAAAAACTAAAAACTTCCAGTCCCCTTCCATAAAACAAAGATGTGAAATGGAGACTGGGAAATTATATATTTCAAAAAAAGAATAAATAATCAAATAAATTAATTCCATATGCATTTTGAGATTAAGTATAAAAATCCTATAATATTTCTGACAGAATTGATTAAGTAAAGCAATTCCTTTTTTTTTTCCTAGTTAGAAAAAAAAGAGATTTTTAAAGTTAGTGAATCAAGAAGTAAAACCTAAGGACACTTATTTAATCCATAGATCCTTAATTATTCAACCTACTTCCTGCTTGTTTTTTGAACTTTTTACTTTTTTAAAGAGTCTTCAGCTGTTGCAAGTTTTAACTTTTCCTCAATGTGAAATGAATGCCCTCAAATATTTTGGATTATAACCGCTTCTCTACTCTGTCCTACACCTCCTTTTTTTTTTTTTTTTAATTAGTATCTCCTTGCATCATGTGACTCATAGTTCATCCTTCTGCCAAGTGAAGAAGTGAAGAATGAGCCTGATGGGTTGACCTGAGCTATTATTTTGGTTCTTTCATTCAAGTTGATTCCATGTGTCCAACAGAAGGAATGGGGAGGACATGCTACTTGGCGGAGTTGCTCTAAGAGTTCTCTCATTTCCTGAGTGATACCAGTGAATTGGGACATTGTATTATACTCCACTCCCCAAATGAGCATTACTTCTAAATAGAACCAGATAGCTTCTCATGTAATGCTTTTACTTTGGTTGGTGCATGAGCCTGTGACCCTAGGACGCTTCGAGCATCACCCAAGCTGCCTTTTGTGCTTCCAGTCCCCTTCCGTTGTTCAACTTGGTCCATGGTTTCTCTTGCTTCTGTAATATTCTTCTTTCCTCTTTACAAAGTTCTCTATTGTCTACAATCCTGAAAATGTTCACATTCCTGTATTTGACGGGGGTTATGTATTTGTTTATTTTGATATTGATTTCAACACATTTTAGCACTGGAATATGACAAGAGTTGTAACACATCTTAAACCTTTACAAAGGAAATGGACATTTTCTAAAAAAAATATGTAGCCTTTTAATTTGGCCTTTAATTTAAAATAAAAATAGACAATAACTCTCAAGTATGTGGGTGTTAAAAAATACATTTGTCGCCTGTGGTGGAGCATGCTTTTAATCCCACTAGCTCCTGAGGCTGATGAAGGAGGATGACAAGTTCAAAGCCAGGCTCTGCAACTTAGCAAGGGCCCTAAGCAACTTAGGGAGACTGCGTTTTGGGAAAAAAAAGGTGGGGGGGTTGGGGATCTGGCTCAGTGGATCAGTACCCCTGAATTCAATCCCTGGTTCAAAAAAAAAAAAAAAAAGAACCCATCACCCCTGTGTTTTTAAAACGTGCTTAAGTTGAAGTAACTGAAGTGATATAAATAGTTGTGATCATGGCCCCAATTTAAACACTTTCAGGTAGAAATTATGATTGTGGGACACAATGATAATACCATAAGCATAGAAATTATAATATATATAACAAAGCTAATGAAATTGAATTGAGAGGAGGAACTGTAGTGAATATGTTAAAAATACTTTAGAAGTTTCATTAATCTTGACACTGCTATTTCAAAATAGTACTTTTTAAAGAAAGATTTAGTCTTATTTACTGTTTTTATTAACTTAGGAGACATAATATTTCTGCCAACGGGGCAAAAATATGCATTTAATTGATAATAACTTATTTTTATTTATTAATTTCAGGAAAAATTTAATGTGATCCCTTTGAAGTAAGACTATATATCTAACATGAACTCATATGAGTATTTTTTCTATTTTCTCCATCTTGAGAAAATAGAAAATATGTACATAGAGATATGTAGAAAAAATATCTACATAGAGATATGTAGAAAAATATTTCAAGATATGTACAGAAAATATTTCCAAATATTTTACGTACAGTGTGATGGAAAAATAACTATAAAATAAGTGCATATGCAGCTTGGTATGGACAATAACAAGCTTAGTATGAATAATTATAATAAATACCTTTGAAATTATGTGTTCTCTCCTTTCTCAATTCCATCTCAGGTCTTCTCTACCCACAAATAACCCTACTATCATGAACACACACACATATAGTATATGTTCATGCTTTGTGCTTTATTATTTAGTGTTTTGTATAGGCATATGATCATCACAATGAAATTATGAGAAATATGCACCTTGGGATCTGTCAGTGGAAGGGGAAGAATAATCATTGGGATACATGACCACATTCTTCTACCTACAAAGGCCTACTTTCCAGGGAAAGTACTCCTGGAGGAAGGTAACTATTCCCATTATAGACCCTAATGGTCTTCTCATTTCACCTAAGGTTGATAAAGCAACAAAAGATGAGCAGAGTTTGAGCTTCAAGAAAATAAATAGGGAACACTGGAAGAAGAGATAGGAAAATAAAGAGAGAAAGTGAGGGACTACACTGGGGAAATGCTTGTATAAGTTGCAACCCAGAGATGCAGATAACTATGAAGATTTGGATACATAGTTCCCTTTTCCCCATACCTTCCATACTTCACACAAACTCCAGTAATACTGGATTAAAACTGAGAATGATAGAAATTAGAATATTTATGCATTGCAATATTGTGGAAAACCCTTTGGCAGTTTCTCAAAATGTTAACCCCAGACTTATCATTTAACCTTATGATTTCATTCCTGGGAATACACTCAAAATTATTTATAACATATGTTTTCAATGATAAGTTTTGCAAAAATGCTTATAGTAGCATTGTTGATAATAGCCAAAATAGCGAAAACAACCCAGATTTCCATCAACTGGTGAATGAATAAAGTGTTATATTTATACAGTGGAATACTATTCAATAGCAAAAAAGAAAGAAATTACTAATATGTGAGACAAACTGTTAAAATCTTGATTGAATAATATAAAAGTTATAATATAAAAGTTCCAGCAGGCAAGTGCAAACACACAAAAAGTAGATTAGGACTTTCCAAAGGATAAAGAAGTTCTAAAGGGAGAAAGAATTAGTCAAAATTGCAATTTAGATGGAATTTCTTTTATGGTATGGAGATGTAGAATTAAATAGTAGTGATTATTGATAGAACTATGATTATAGTAAAATCCACTGAATCATACAGCTTAAAATATTATTATTATACTCTAATTAATTATTATTATTTGTAGTACTGATGATTGAAACTGGGAATGCTCTATTACTGAGCAATATCTCTAGCTATTTTCTAAATTATGTATATGGAGACATTATCTCACTAAATTTCCAACTTCAAATTTTTAATCTCTTGCATCAACTTCCTGAGTAGCTGGAATTACAGGAGTGTGCCACCTCACCAAGATCTCATAAAATAATTTCAATACTAAAGTTTCAAAAGGGATGCAAGTCACAGGTTCTATACAGAGGCATATTTAGAGAATTTGAACTCAAATGGACATCTAAAATGAATAACCATTAAACAGTGCAACTTCTAGTCATATTAACATGAGTCTTCATAAAATTATTTATCTATTTATCCAATATAAAAGGTTAGGTTTTCAAAAACAAAAAATCTACATTATATCAAAAGTCCAGGAAAGAGTCTGAGCATCAGAGCAAGTATTAGAACAAAAAACACAAAACAGGAGACATTGTAATACCTGATTTCAAAATATACTACAAAGCTGTAGTCACTTAAAAAAAAAAAAAAAAAGGACCGAAGGAACAGAGTGGAGAGTCATCAACCAACACATTGGCAGCTAACTGACAAAGGTGCTAAAAAAAGATTGAAAAAGACAATCTTTACAATAAATAATTCTGGGGAAATTTTATATACATGTGCAGAAGAATGAAACTAGAACCCTTCTCTTATTACATGCAAAACCAACACAAAAACACTTAAATGTGATCCTCAAAACAATAAAAATGCTAGATCAAAGCAGGGTAAATACCTCCACACTTTGGAATAGGCAGGGTTTTTTGGACAAGATCTCAAACACAAAAAGACAAAAGCAAAAGTATTCCAATGGAATTATATCAAGATGAAATGTTTGAAACTGAGAGTCTTGTTCAGTGGTAGATCAATCTTCTAGCATACACAAGGCTCTGAGTTCAACCTCCAGCATCACAAAAATTAATAAATAAAAGTAAAGGTATCCATAATCACAATAGAGAGAGAAGCAACACCCTAAGCTATACATCTGAAAATAGGTTAATAGTCAGAATATATAAAGAACTTCAAAAACTCAGCAAAGAATTGAAATTTGAAAAATGAACAACTGAAATTTTAAAAAGGGAGTTCTGAAAAGAAAACATACAAATGGCAAACATATATATAAAAATATTCAATATCACTAATCATAATGGGAATGAAGATGAAAATAATATGTCTATTATCAAGTCCTGGTGAGGATGTGGAGATAAAGATGCTTTGCACAATGTTGGTGGGAATGTAAGTTACAATGATCATTAGAGAGAATGGTATGAACATTCTCAAAAAGTTAAAAGGGGAAGTACCTATGATCAGGGAATCCCATGCCTAGGTATGTATTTAAAGGAAATAAAATCAGCAAGTGAAAGAGACACCTGCACTCCTGTGTTCATTGCAGCACTATTCATAATAACCAAGGAAATGAAAAAAAAACTTCATGTCCATCAACAGACCAATGAAAAAAGAAAATGTGGTCACTCTATAAAATGGAATATTTTTCAGTTATAAAAATAATGAAATCTGTGACAACATGGATGGAACTGGAGATCACTATGTTAAGTGAAATAAACCAGGCACAGGAAAACAAGATTGCAAGATTCTGTTCATATGTGAAATACAAAAAAAAAAAAAAAAGTGTGATTCATAGAAATGGAGGGTAGAATTGTGGTTCCAGAAGCTGAGGAGAGAAAAGGAATGAGAATGTAGCAAAAGACTGATCAATGGAAATCAAGTCAGTAAAATGAGAATAAGAATTTCTGGTGTACCATTGCAGAGTACGGTGAGTAAACAGTGATCATGTACTGCATATCTCAAAATATAAAGAAGACAGGATTTTGAAAGTTTTTACCATGTAAAAGTTATAAATGAGGAGATAGATACGTTTATTTTACAATGTGTACATGGTACCCCACTGATGTATAATTATTGTGATTTTATATAGCAGTGAAATAAATAAGTTTAACACAAAAAAATAAACTTAGAATGTAATGAAAAAGAGGGTGTTAGAGACAGCAAAAATAAAAGTTAAATTAAATCTCTTTATTATTTTAGGTAAAAATAATTACATATTGAGTGATGATAGCATATAGACAAGTAAAATGAATGAAAATCCAGACAAATACTATATCTGGGCAGTTGATCAAAGATTAGATAAATAGTAATAAAACATGGTGATGTCAGGTATCTTTCATATAATATAATTTGCATCACATTTTAGCTCTGTGGTTTTATCTCCAAAACCCATATTTCTGGTCTATTTATGAGAAATATGTTAGACAAATTGCATTTTAAGGAAATTCTACAAAATTCCTGACTCATACTGCACAAACTCTTTGATTTATCAAACACAAAGAATATCCGAAAAACTTCAATAGCCAAATAGAGTCTGAGGAGCCATGATGACTAAATGTAATGTGTTATCCTGGGCAAGTTCCTGTAACAAAAAAAGAATATTGGGTAAAAACTAAGGTAATCTAAATAATATGTGTAGTTTTATTAATAACAGTGCATCATTATCAACCTATTTGTATGACAAATATACTCATGAAAAATCTCAAAAGTACAATGAAGTGGTTACATGTGAAATCTATACTATCTGTATAATTTTTCATAAATGTAAAACTATTGTGTTAAAACTTTATAAAATATGTATTGTTCCTCTAATTATGATCCTAAATACTTCCTTTGCTACTTTTTATTTAGAAATGGACAAACAGTATTAGCAATGTAATTTAAATTTTCTACTTAACATAGGATAAACAATAGATTCTTTAATGTTAGAACAATCTACAGAAGAATCTCATTCATGAAAAATTATGGGTTAAAGTTTTTGAACACAAAATACACTGAGGTAACCATGAGAGTATGGAGTATGGTCAATCATGAGTGTAGGCCAATAATGAAATGCAATAGGATAATTTTATTCTAATACATTTCATAACTCAAGGAATATGTAAAATATTTGAATTGGCTACTAATGGTGGTTTTAAGACCCAAAGTTTCATTACATTATGCCATGAAAGCTAATTTTGTCACAGTACACATTATAGAGTTTTATGTAAATGATTTTCAACACCCACCATCAGCAATTTTACAGTACCTGCTTATTCAGCAAGTGGTCTTGTTATATAGATATCTAGTACCAAAAGATGGCGAATGTAATTTAAAACTATAATTTAATGTTTCATTTCCCTTGACATTTTAACTACTTATTTTTTCCTTAGTGTCCAATATGACAGAATATATGGGCAACAAGAACTTTTGCCAGATTCAACATAGATTAATAATTTAATTTAAAAAAATTATTCCTGAGTGTTGACTTTTGTAGCAATATTGTAGATTTCATTTACATTTAATTGGAATTCAGGTATCTTAATTTTGTTCCCTCCAGTAGTAGACCCAGAGAAAAATTAGTATGGAATATAATTCAATTTTACCTAGACAGTTTTGAATCATTATAAAGGATATCAATTATGGTAATATGTGTGTGACATTCATATTCTATGAATGATCAAAGTAACAGTTTATATAACATCTAAAATCTTCATTATTTCAATTTAATTTGATTATACACTTAATATTTTAGTTGCAAATCTTTATTCTATTATACAGTAAATTGACTTTCTCTTTAACAAATGCTTATTTATTATGAAAAATAATTATGCTTTTATAGCAATCATTATGTATTATGTTTCCTCTTTTTCTGTACCTGCCAAGATTGTTTTCTATTTTGTTATCTCTACATTAGCATGTTAGGTTGAGAGAGATTTTATAAAACTGATAAATACAATTTCATTATGAAATAATTTGTTGGCTTTTTTTCTGATAAAAGCAGAATGAGAACAATACTTAAGTTTTGTAATGTTTTTTTAATATTTTATTAAATTTTCGATGACTGTTATATTTATTAACATTATCTCAGACCAGAATTCAAATATTTTCATATTTTGTGTGTAGCACTTTCATGATTGTTTCAAATACTCTATAAAGCTCATAGTTAATTCTGACAATGGTAATGCTAAGTGTGACTTTTTCATCATAGTTAATGTTAACTATTTTTCTAAATTTTCACCTTAGTTTATTTTTATCATTTATTAAGTTCCTGTTTCTGAAACTTTAATCTTCTCAGTGTAATAAAACTTGGAATAAAAATAAAGCTTTCCTGTAACTATCTCGAAATTTATTTTTCCATATTCTAGCTTTTGATATTTTATTTCTAATTGAATTTACTTGAATTTTGGATGTTTTGTCAAAAAGAACATTCAAAAGCTTTCTGTGGATACATTTTTTTTTCCAAATTCGGAAATTTAGCAAACGTATTTACTTATTTATTTTCTTTATGCACATAACTCAGAACAATCAGTTACAGACTATCATGTATCAGGACATGACTTAATGTTATTTTAAGAAGAATCAAATTGTGTTTTTATTTCTTCTTCTCTGCTTCACTTGTTTTCACAATCAATAAAGTAAATAAAACTTCACAAAAATTGAGGGAACACAGTGAAGTAAACTGTGTGGGTTCCTGTGGCTTTCCATTTACTCAAACAGAAACACTGCTAGGTCATTGTCCCTCAATTGTAAGACCTCGGAGGCTCTCTGTGTAAGGTACAGAAGGCAAAGAGTCAGGAAATGCCTTTTTTTCTTTCTGTTAATAAAAGAATGCTAAGTACAGTCTTTATTTTAGCAAGAAGACAGATGGAAATATTCTTGATAATTATATACAGGAACAAACTCAGAAACTTCAAGGTTAAAAAGTTGTAATTTCAATACATTAAATAGTATCTAAATATTTTGAGGTAAAAAACAAGGCATTATTATGGCCTGGGGTTTTGGGTCAGCGGTAGAGCACTTGCCTAGCACATGTGAGGCACTAGGTTTGATCCTCAGCACAACATAAAAAAAAAAATGAAAGTTATTGTGTCCATCTATAACTAAAAATTGAAAGAACAAAAACAACTAACTACTACCATCGTCATGAAACACTGTTTTTCCACTTTTCAATTTTAGTGCTTTTAATGCATTTTTTGGTAAGAAATCTATTGTAAATCAAACCTGAAAATGCATTAAAAGCACAGTCATTAAAGGACTGAAAAGGAAATAACTTTTCCAAATTTACAACTGTTACAGTAAGAATTGAAATTTAGATTTATAAGGTCACAAGCAGACACTATATGTTTCCTCTAATTCTTAAGTACTCATTTTAGAAAAACTTAAAAAGAAATAAAAATGTGATGTTTCAAATGTACAAAATTTCTCTTATGATATTTTTGAGTGTTTAAAGTGGCAAATTATCCTAAATGGAAGATGGTAGGAAAACTTATGGCAAATTTGAAGTTAAAGGAATAATAGCACTGAGAAAAATTGACCCAAACTTTTCATGGCATTGGAGTTTTATTCTCTTTTTAAAAAAATGTGATTTCATTTTTATTCCTCATTTCTTTCTAGTCAAGTTTGGAAAAATGTTGTGATTCATTAAATTACTGGGAGTTTAATTCAATGTAAAACATTTATGTTTAATATCAATTAGAAAGATATTCAAGAGAAAGTAAAAAACAGTGACTTTTTAAGGAATAGTTTCTATCTTAAGAGCTCCACAATTGACCTCAAATTATAATTTTTATAAGACATGTTTCACAGATCATTCTATTTCCCAGCAGGGATGAAATATACTAACAAACTTTACTATAATTATTGTGAAAATGTTCCTTTTTTGGAAAATGAATGGCTTCATTTAAAAGTAACAGAAGAGAGAGAAATGTAAATGTTCTTTAAATACAGTACTTAAAAAAACATTTTATTTACTGTGTGCATTTCTACACTTATAGTTCAATGAAAATTAAAATCTTATTGAATATCTTTTTTTAAGGAAGAGGCACATATATGATTAATATATTTAGCCAAGGCCAAGTTGATTTTTCAAATTCTGTATTATATTTATATGCAATTTTTCATGGTGAAAATTTTTCTTTGGATATTTATAAGCTCTAAGTATAACACAATTGCCTAACAAGTCACAGGGTCTGGTATGGTAAGTAGAGTACCTGCCTGGTAGTCAAACTAACATTTCCACAATGTTGGATGTCACGTAATCTGTACCTAAACTAAAATTTGGGAATCTCGTATGCTTATAGGGAAGACCCAATAAAAAGGGAAAATTGATGATGCATGATATATGGAAAACATTAAGGAAACAGCATTCTGGACTGTAATGATGTTGCTCAATTTCACAAGGCAGGTTGGATGATAGACAGAAATATGTAAATGTTATTAGAAGATAATACAAAATGATGAGCACAGAAACAGGAAGAAAAACAGAGGTGAATTTTGAGAATCCTATTTATTTATTTTTAGAAAAGAAACTTAAGTGATTTTAGTCTACAAATGTTGAGAACTACAGTCTAGGGTTGGACAATTGAGATTGGGATTAGAGAGGGTGTCAGAGAATTGTAAAATTGTGCATGGTCAGTATGGTTGTTATCCCTAGAAATTAAAGTAAGATTTATAGTAGAAAGATATATAGTCATC
The DNA here is from genome assembly GCF_048772815.1 of Callospermophilus lateralis. Taxonomy (NCBI): domain Eukaryota; kingdom Metazoa; phylum Chordata; class Mammalia; order Rodentia; family Sciuridae; genus Callospermophilus; species Callospermophilus lateralis. Next base: position 100,842,788 of record NC_135314.1, read on the forward strand.
CATCACAGTGATAGGGATGTCCTCTGGAGGTAGATTTTGGCAAATTTGTTGTGCAATCATATATTGTACTTCCATAATTCTACGTTGTAGAGCTTACTACACACCTAGGATGTGTGTTATGGCCTACTGCTTGTACAGCATGTTACTAAATGTAACACTATGGCAACTATTGGGTGTTTTCCCTCATATGTGGAATATAAGGGTGGGGAGAGGGTATGAAAGTAACTGGAAAATTATTAGAGAAGAGGAAGAGTGCCAAATCAGGGTAGATAAGGAAACATAGTGGGAATCTTCGTGATCAAATTATGCCATTTGCATATAAACTTACGCCACAATGACAAAAATAAAGGTGAAATACTCCTCTGCTAGTAGATAATAGATAGATACAATCACTTTTTAAAAAATGATTAGATACAAAAATATTTACCTGTTTAAAATACTGTTTTTATTTCTCTAATATGAGTACAAGCTAGCTAATTTTTAAATTCTATGTGTTGGTACCTTTTTTCTTTCTTGCCTAATTACACATTTTATATTTTGAATAGATTTTAAATTATTCAGAAGGATCATTGTATCTGAATTTTGTGTCTCTGGTCTCTCTCTTTCATTCCTTAGTTTCATGTCTTCTGGATACTACAGCAACACTCCTCAGTTTTAAGATATATTTTGATTCAAAGTATCAAGAATATTATACAGAGGTCTGAAAATGTACCAATTTCCAATACTTCTAACTCTTGTTAGACTAGTCACAGCTTCCGATACTAAACTTTTTATTTGGAGCCTCCTCTGCCTTTAATTCGGCAATAAACTTTTAATTCAATATGAAGTTATCAGTCAGTTTTCTGTTATATGTATTGTCACATTTTAGAGGACTTGTTTTAAAAATAAATTGACTCTGTCCTAAATGCAGTTTGTTTGGCACAAAGCTTTGATCTATGCATTTGAATAAGGATCCCACTCTTAGAAAATATTAATATCCTCATTTAAAATATGCAACACTTATTCTCTTGATTCTTCCTATGTTGCAATTATCACTTGGTGCAAATGTGTGAAAATTCATCATGTTAGTTAATGTCTGATTTTCAAACATGTCCCTAACTACCTTGGTGAAGAGAGCACTTCATGAAATAACCTATAATACCAATGAAATAGCATTGCCCTTCCCAAATAAGCCAGCATCAACCACTCCCATCATGTTGTGGAAAAGTCCAGAGCAGCATTGCTCAAATGCTCAAAATGTGCATTTTGAAGGCCAGGAGTGTTTGTAATTAATTGGTTGGTTCATGTTTTTGTTTTGTTTTGTTTTGTTTTTTAATTATGGCATCCATAGTACCCTCAGGGAAAGTAGAAAACTGGTACATTTCTAGTTCAGGATCCTACCTCTTAATTAGCAAACCTGAGCTGATTATATAAAGTCATGTGAAAACTATTGAATCAGTGATTTAATAGTTATTTTTCTTTGCACAAATAATTCAATTGTTGTTAAAGTAAAATAAAATTAAAACACAGAGTCACACAAACAACCAAACATCTGGAAGTCATTGGTCTATAAGCAAATGGATTAACACCAGGCATGAAATGTCTGCTGAGTATATGGACAAATAAATAAGGGTGTGCATGTACTGTGGTTTTAGTATGTCTGGGAATAATTTGGGGTTCTTTTTTATTATTTTTTAAAATTTATATATGACAGTGGAATTAATTACAATTCATATTACACATAGAGGACAAATTTTTCATATCTCTGGTTGTACACAAAGTATATTACCACCAATTAGTGTCTTCATGCATATACTTTAGATAATGATGTCCATCACATTCCACTATCATTTCTAACCTCATGCCCCCTCCCTTTCCCTCCCACCCATCTGCCCTCTCTAGAGTTCATCTATTCCTCCCATGCTTCTCCTCAATACACAGTATGAATCAGCCTCCTTATATCAGAGAAAACATTCAGCATTTGGATTTTAGGATTGACTAACTTCACTTAGCATTATCTTCTAATGTCTTCTCTGATTTCTTTCTTTAGGGTTCTGCAGTTTTCATTATAGAGATCTTTTACCAATTTCATTAAGTTGATTCCAAATTTTTTTTCTTTTTTTACTTTTTTTCGTTTCTTTACTTTTCTTTTTTTGAGGCTATTTTAAAATGGAATAGTTTTCCTCATTTCCCTTTCTGAGGAATTGTCACTGATATACAGAAATGCCTTTGATTTATGGGTGTTGATTTTATATCCTGCTACATTGCTGAATTCATTTATTAATTCTAGAAGTTTTCTGTTGGAAGTTTTTTGGGTATTCTAGGCATAGAATTAGCCAACAGTGCTAATTAGCAAATAGTGCAAATAAGCAAATAGTGCTAATTTGAGTTCTTCTTTTCTTATGTGTATCCCTTTAATTTCTTTTGTCTGTCTAATTGCTCTGGCCAGTGTTTCAAGAACTATGTTAAATAGAAGTGGTGAAAGAGAGCATCCTTGTCTTGCTCCAGTTTTTAGAGGGAATGCCTTAGTTTTTCTATATTTAGAATGATGTTGGCCAGGGGGTTACCATAGATACCCTTATGATGTTGAGATATGTTTCTTTTATCCCTAATTTTTCTAGTGTTTTGAACAGGAAGGGGTGCTATATTTTGTCAAATGCCTTTATGCATCTATTGAGATGATCATATGATTCTTATCTTTAAGTCTATTGATGTGATGAATTGCACTTATTGATTTCCATAAGTTGAACCAACTTTGGGGTTCTTATAGCATAGTCATAGGTCATCGCACTCCTTGCCTATTGGACATTTGTAAATTGCTCTCTTCCCTTACCCCGAAGAAAAGCCTAGAAGCACAATACTGCCAATTAATGAAGCAGAAAAAATGTTGAATGCTTTAATCAGGGTCTTATCTTGAAATATTGGCAAATGTACTAATTACCTCATAAAGCCTCTTATATGGAAAATAATAGGAAAATGATTGATATTCTGTAATGGTTATGGTTGTGAATCTTATATGTATTCTGTTGAGAGAACTGCCAACAATTCAAAAAAGTAATATTAATTTTCTAGATAGGAAAGAAAATCTTGATGTGGTGTTTTGAATTGTTGAATGTCTTATTCTGCCAATAATTGAAACTGATTTTGACAGTATATATAAAATTAATATAAAGTTAGTACTAGTTTAATAGAGGACATAATGCTGGAACTTTAAAACAGACACAAAGAGATTTAGGTGTTTCAGGAAAAAATAACCAGGCGTTCTGCTTTGTTTATTTGTAGACAAGCAGTACTTGAATAATAGTTTTAGAACAGCTACTGAATTATTGAAACAATTCTGAAAGGGGAAGTTTCCCAAAAAGTTCTGTTTATGATTATCATAATTTATAAGGTATACTCCATTGTAATTATGAAGTCTTGAAGTGCATATTATGTTTTTTTCCTCTCCAGCTGACAATATGTGATTTTCTTTGATAAACTAAGTAAAAAATCCACATAGAGGAACTTTGATGATAATAAAAATAATATAGAAAGTCTGAATAAGAAGTGAAATATCATGATGACAATTCTGTCTAATGACAAATATAAAAAGGTTCACAGAAATTTAGCAAATTAAAATAGCATAATGATAATAATTATGTACAATGGCTAATACTTAAAAAATCATAGAAATAAAGCAAATGTACATCTGTTATTTCTAGATTCAGGTGTTTGCAAGTGACGTAAAAGTTATTGATATGTTCTTGTTTTAATTTTTTATTTGTTTGTTTGCTTTCTGGTTTTGGGGATTGAGCCCAGGACCTCGTACATACTAAGCATGTGCTCTGTGCTCCATGCCTGATGGGAATGAACCATCTGACAAAGGATGTGGAAAACCCAGTTGCTGAGCAATCATTTCACAATGAAGTTCAGCATATTTTTTCTTTGTTCCTGACAATATGTAATTCCTAAGTATACAAGTAGAACTAATATATATATATATATATATATATATATATATATATATATATATTCCAAATAGCTGTTCACATTAGTGAAGAAGTTTAAGAAATGGAAATTTTATGTAAAAATATAAAATTAGACAAATTAAAACGTAAGAGTTGAATTATTTAGCATTTCATGCATGTGTTCAATATATTTGCATATACATAGATAGAGATACAGATACAGATATACCTGGTATATTTTAGATGGTCCTCCTATTAAGTATATATTTTTTGAAACTCATGGGCAAAAGAGATGTAAAGTGACTAATGTCATTCAGTAAGTGCCAATAGATATGCATAACAAAAAATATAGGTCTCATAACAAATATGAGAATCAAGAAAACATGATTGTGGATAAAATTATAACATCCCTATACTGATAGCATAATGTAATTGATATTCAAGCCAAAAAACTTGAAAGCACAAAATGAACTTATGCTTATTCAGAATTTTATTTTCTTACAAAAAAGAGTAACCACTGTCAGAGAAAACTATAAAGAGAAGCTAAGTGAATAGAAATAATTTCTTGTTCATAATTTCAAGAGAATTATTCTAATAGATTGAAGAACATTCTAGAAGGAAGAAGTCCATTAGGACATAAAAATATATATTCTGGATGATAAACATTCCAAACATAAGCATCTAATAACATGAAAGTGTACAGTAATCCAATTCATTAGCTTATGAAAAATAGAAACACAAGTTAATTGAAAAAAAAGTTCAAATTAAGAAATTCTCCATTCACAGCCCCATAAGAGAGCCAGAGAGAAAGAAAGGGGAAAAACTATGGAAGCTACTGTCTCCAGTGGTAACACTTACTGATCACTTGTCACTAAAGGCATTGGTTACTATTTCTATGTCAAAGACAAGGGAGATCATTGACCAATTAAAATGGTATGTTTAAATTAGTAACCAAAGCCCTCAAATTACATTGAGATAATCAGGGTCTAAACTTTCAGTGAAGCACAATGTTAAGAAAATACTCCCTTAGGAAATAGGATTTGTTTTTTTTTTTTCATGGACGTCACTAATAACTACGAACTACTGCTTATCTACTTATTATTTCACCCATGCCTCTCTGGCTTCTTAATTTTGTAGAGTGACGAAACTATATACATGTAGATGATATGATTGAATTGACTTTCAAAACTGTCATGTTGTAGAATTTGAATTTCAGGTATATTGATGATTTTAGGGTATTTATTTTTTAAATTAAAACCAAGCAATTTTCTTGGTGTTGTGTTTTGTCTCTCCTTCAAGATGCACTGTAAATACGGGCATTAGGAATATTTTGTTCACCAGCATCCATGTATGTAGTAAATTAATACTTGTGTGTGTTTATTTTATTTTTTATATGAGCAAATAAATGTGAGGAGAATCATGAGTTTATATCTGGAATTATATAATTTATTAAAATGTTTGCCTTCCAGATTATGTGAAAGGACACTTGCAAAGTCCAAACAAAATCCAAGGACCCCATCATACAGAAATTCCACTCGAGAGATTTATTGTCAAAGCATGGAGTAAATCTGTGAGGTTGTCCCTCCAAGAAGAGCAGCAGCCTGTTGACACTCAGAGCAGCTTTATAGCCCACAAGAGGAATTTCACAAGCATGCTGAGGGGATTATGTCATGGGCTGGAGTGGAGATGACCCCTTAGCAGCTACATGTTCTTATGGTAGGCTAAGCAGCATTGCCTCAGGATATCTAGATAAAACGGCTCCTAAATCAAAACTTAGGAGTCCCGAGATAAAAATAGCTCCTGACCTAAAATGGCAGATCTGATGACAATGTTGATCTGATGCCAATATTCCTCCCTTTTTGTTTTTATAGATTCCGGGGGTAGAGACGATGGTCTTTCTTCTATAGCTTCCTCCTGCTGGTTAGAGGTGAAGAAACTCATTCATATAAAGGTATCAGGAAGGATTTTAAGTGGGAACAGAGTCTTTAGAGTCAAAGGAGTTGATCATGAGTTGTAGATCTTGGTCTTGGGTATCAGGGGCTTGTAGTCTTGAAGAAGTAGTAGTTGATTGACCGACTGGTTGGTGAATTTGTATATTTGATCTTCCAGGAACTTCTGTAAATAATTTAAAAGGCATGATCCTCTTAGAAGAAACATAAAGAGAACTAATAGGGGTCCTGTGTAGGTGGGGAGCCCAGGCCATACTCGACTGAACATTCCCCATGGGGACTGTTGGCCTAGTTGTTGTCTCCTTTTCTCTAGCTGCTTTTGTAGTTGTTTGATCTTGTCCTTCACTACTCTGACTGGTTGACATAAAAACAACACTCCTCCTGTAGGTATAGGCTGAAGCCTCCTTTCTCTGCTGTTAATAGGTCCAGTCCACAGCAGTTTTGTAGGACCACAGAGGCTAAGGAGTCCAGTTGATTCTGGAGGGTTAGTATAGACTTGGCTATCTGTTGGATATTCCCTATCAGCTGACTGGAGAGCTGATGAAAAATAGGTAATGGAAGCTGTTATTTCTGCTTAACAACAAAAATCAATAAGATCAACCTGTTACTAGGTCTGCCATAACCCCAAGGAGGCCAGCAGGAAAACAAATTGAATACCCCATTCGTGTGGAGGGCTCATATGAGTAGGGACTTACCAATGAGCTGTTTAGGCCTAGAAAGCCTGCTATTAAATGAGAGAAGCCAGTAATCTCTCACCAGGAGGTGTGAGGGCTGAAAACTTGTCCCCATAACAAGGTTGAAGAGGACAAGACCTTTATTTAGGAATATAAATCTGTCACATAGCCAGAGTTATCAGGAATGTAAGCAAGACTTTTAACTTTTAATGTCACAGATGTCCATCCTCTTAAGATGTAGTTAAGCTATTTAATGTCATCTGGTTTTGTAAAATATCTACTTCTGTTACTTAGGGTTTGATATTCATAATAGTCAATATCAAACCTACTTGTGCAGGTTAGGAATATCTGAACGCCTTAAACTATCCAAAAAATTCTGGCTTTGGCAGTTTCTCTTGATTCTTATTGGACATTCTCACCTGTAAATCTTTGTTTTGTAGCCTCCAGTCTTACATATTCCTGGGGGCTAACACAAGTGTATATCTTAAGTTTCTTCTTCTTATTATTATTATTTTAATGCCCAGGAATGACTGGGCATTAAAATAATAAATAATAAATGTTTTGGTTTAACTATTTTTTTTTGCTAGGTGTTTTTGCTAAGAGACAGCTTAGTTCCCACAGGGGTCACTCATGGGGATCCTGAGAGCAGTTTCTTTGCCCCACTAGTGCCATTTGCACTAGGACAGGTCCAGGTCTTGCTGAACATGTAGCTTCCCTTGAAAGCATCAGGGATGTCTCCACTGTTCAATGACCCTCCTCTTGGTAGCAAGTGCACTGATTGGCTTTTCATTCTCCAGTGGTCTCATTAATCTCCCTGATCAGGAGGCTATGTGGCCCAGAGTTGAATAGATTAGACTCTCCTTAACTTAAAAAAAATTTAAATTTTACTATGGTGTAAAAAGTAACATAAAACTTCATATATCTTATTGATAACAGATCCACTTATAGAATATTAAATGATATAAGGTGTATTAAGAATTGTAATGCAAAAAAAATAAGAATAATGGCAAAGAAAACCCTTTTAAAATGGAAAAAAAAGAATATTAAATGATATAAATAAATGCCCCCCCCAAAAAAATTTGTTATCCTTATGGCTATAAAATTACCATACATCTTTAGTTTGGAGAGCACCAGCTTGATATAATGTTCTTTTAAACCTTCTACCTTCAAGACTTGTATACCTGGAAGATATGAATACATTTAACATACAAAGACAAGTAATAGCACCATGATTACATTGATGTTTTTATATTAACCAAGTTTTTTCATTTACCAATTTCTAAAACCATCAATGTTACCTTATGGAATTAAAGGAGTTAAGAGTACTTGATGTCATAACAGTTAGTAATTTAACCTTGTAAATTAATCAGATGTTTAACAGACACATTTATGAGTAATCCTATGTCAAATATACTTTACTTATTTTTACCAAGATATCAGATAAGTGTATTGAACAGTATCAGTCTTTTCTTCTTTGTTGAAGAAAAGTCCTAGAACCAAGAGATATTATACATTTTATAGACATCAACATTTTTTTAGTTCTTTGACCATCTAGAGACTTGTAAGTTAAATAAAAAATCTTTACTTTTATTTGTTTACCCAATCTAAGTTGAACCATTTTAAATCACATAAATTAAATGTATTTGGATCAATTTTTAATTTATGAGCACTCATTTTCTGCCAATCTTGATATCTTGTACATCACATATGGACACATATACATGTGGACAGACAACACATAACACCAGTATGCACACATAACACAATAGCAAAGGCCTTGTACCTTTTTGTAGGTGAATCTCCATTCCAATGTTACAGATGTTTTAAAAAACTCCATAGTTGAATAAACATTTTGGGAGAGATAGAGGAGTCCAAGCAAGAGCAAAAGTGAGTATATCAGGTGGACTGAAAGTCCTGACATAGGCCTAGAAGGAGCTGGGGAAAACTGCTGTTCCCTAACCCTGCATCCCTCAGGTTGGAAAGTGTTAGATAGGATCATGGAAAGTTAAATTGCATGATTGGGTTTGGTATTGAAATTCCTTATGTACCCTGAAGGATTGGAGGTGAAGGACTCTAGCCTTCTTTTGATTGGAGAGAGGTCGCTAAGGGAGAAAGGGACATGCACCCGGACAACTCCCTCTGACACTGGAAAGCAGAAGTGCGGTCTGGGTAGCAGGGGCCATGTGAGGGCAAGAGTGAGTAATGAATGGACTAAAAAGTAGGTGAGGGAGGTCCCAGAGGAGTTGGAGCAGAAGGTGGAGAATGGTAGGGAGGGGGTTCATCAGTGGGGTCGAAGTCGGAGGGTTCGAGAGGGTCCTGAGGTCGAGAAGAGAGGGTTGAAGAACCAGCATAACTTGAGCCAGAGAGCAGTAAGAGCAGAGAAACAGTTTAGAAGAAATGAAAGAAAAGACCTGAGGAGAGAGGGCTCTCTTTCCATTTCCCCCAGCGCTCACAAAAGTGAAAAAGTTCCTCAAAAATGTTTGGATTTAGAGGGCCCTTAAGCTGCCATTTGGAATCATTGTCTAAGGTATAAAGGGGCCAAATTTGGTTGCAGAGACGAATTAGTTTCTGTGCCTTTAAGTCAGGAGTAAGGTGAGTGAGTCCAAATTTGCTAAAAGGCAACCCAAGGGGGTGTCTGAGGGGATGGCAGAGGTGGCTGCACCCATGGCAAGAGAGAATGGGTAGGCAGAAGCAGAGGCATCCCTCTTATATGGAATGAGGAAGAGCTAACAGCTCTGGGAGTTGTCACTGCCTCAAGGTGGTAGCTGGGGTTAAGGCCCAGAGGCCTGGCACCAGGACTTTGAGCTGAAAGAGTAATGGAGATGCAGAGTGAGAGAGATCTTTTACCAGGGTTGAGACCCTCCAAGCCTATGGACTTGGCCAACAGTAGGCACCAACCATAGCTCTGAAAGTCATAACTGGCTGTGCCCCCCACCAAAGAGAATCCAGAGAGTGTTGGACATTCTACAGTCACTTCCCAGGACCCATAGACCATTTGAATCAACACGGGAACTTACCTGGATCAGCCAGTGGTGGATGAGAAGTTGAAGGCTGGGAGAAAAAGAAGATGGGTTCACAGTGAGGGCAGCCTAGGACAGAGTATAGGATCCCAAAGTAGCTCAGATCCACAAAGGGAGAGCAAGGTCAAGGGGAGAGCCTAAGCTGAGTCATGGCACCAGTGAAAGGACACTTACAAAGTCCACACAAAGTTCGAGGACCACACCACACACCAGAATCCCACGCAAGAGATTTATTGTCAGAGCATGGAGCAAACTGACAAGGCTGTCCCTCTGAGAAGAGCAGCAGCCAGTCAGCACTCACAGAGCAGCTTTATAGCTCACAAGAGGAATTTCACAAGCATGCTTTAGGGGTTATGTCATGGGCTGGGGTGGGATAGGCCCTTTAGCAGCCACGCATTCTTATGGTAGGCTAAGCAGTATCGTCTCTGGGTCTCTAGTAAAATGGCTCCTAAATCAAAACTTAGGAGTCCCTAGATAAAAGTGGCTCCCAACCTGAAATAACATATGTGATTCCAGTATTGATCTTATGCCAATATTATGTATTTTCTTAGGTTAAAAAAAGTTATTTAGGACAAGAGTACATTTAGGATTATCTATGAATTATTTCCATAAAAATCAGAGAGCAATTCCACTGGAAAAACATCTTCTAAATTACATAAATATTAATTCCATGTTAATTACATTAAACCAGTCCTTGGTAAAAATTTATAATTGAATACTTAACATACTTTTTTATACCAATCAATAGAATAGACAATGAAAAAGAATGAGAAGAAAATGTATGGATTTTTAATTTAAGGTGATATAATTTTAAGAATTTGCCTTTATGGCTAAATATATTAGGATAATTTAATTATTCCTTTTGTGAATCCATTTCAACATCAGCAAAACAAAAAAAAATCACATGGGACAGAGTGAGATTTAATAACACAACATGTTTGATGTATGTAAAGCACATACACAACAAGAATAATGTCTTTACTTGTCTGTGATTCAAGTTAAAAATTTATTTTCATTCATTTTTCCAATGATTTGGAAAAATAATCTAAGAATATGTGAAAAAACAGAACTCACATGAAGTTCTTTTGGGAATTCTTTACAAATTCTAGAACTTTCCTAGTCTTATTATTTAAAAAAATGAAATGAGAGAAAGTGGGAGGATATTTGGTATCATCCACAGTATTGGTGCCTGGTGAATTTCTACTTTTATCTCCATGAGGGCCCTATTGTTTTTGCACACCAGCTTTACTGATATGTAACAAATAAAAAATCATATAGTATACAACACTGTTTTGATACATTAAAGATGTAAACATTGTAAAATGATTATCACAATCCAGCTAATTCACATTTATTCCCAAATTATTCATGAGTATTATAGATTTTGACAAATAAATAGTAATCTGTTAACGACCTTGCAATTTGTAAGAGAAGGAACTACAATTTGAATACATGTTTGTCAGATTCCAGACCTTGGTTAATTCCACGACATTAAACTTCATCTTAATTATTTAATACTTGGCTTCTGGATAATTTGTCTCTTGTTACTGTGTAAATTATATGTTATAAAATTAACCATGCTTTTGATAAAATGAGGACTTGTAGAGAACACAACATTTGATGTATATCTATACAAATGGTCTTTTTACACAAAACTAAGTTTCGTGTTCTTAGTTTCCCTAGGAATTAAAAGTGCTGGAAACAATATTTTATTAATATAAATTATTTGTGAAATTTTCAGAGAATATTTTAACCTGTTTATTCTAAAACCAAAAAAAAAGGATGATACATGCTTGTTATCTGTCAACAACTTAAATTTTGATTATAATTTATTACTAAATGTCATTTAATGCTAAGTGTATTCTGTAGCTTCTGTAGAAATCTAAGCTTTAATTTCAGATTCTAAAGTTTCATTCTAGAAATAGTTCAAATAAGTACATTACAATGTCACTTGTTACATATCACAGTTTGTGTTTTAGTCTTAGATCCAGGAATAAAAAAATGATAAATAGGAATACTAATTTCTCAAATTTTGTTTATGAGTAGGTCAATAAAGCATTTAAAAAAATAAGTCAATGTAAAATATAAAACTTCTGTGAGGTTGTTGATCTCAATGCACTGGTGGTTTTGATAAGTGAATGAGCATATATTCCTGATAAGAATTATCATAAAAATAAATCTTAAATTTATTTTAATCTTTAATTCATATAAATCATGTGGAAGGAAATATTAAATTTGTTAATATTTAACTTTTGCAAAATCAAATATATAAAATCAGTGGGAAAAGTAGCTATCAAAGTCAACTTATGTGTCTATTGTATTTTTATTTAGAATATTTTTTCACACATGTGTAAATATACCAGATTAATCTATCTTCTTCCTCCTCTCTATAACTGGGTAGAATGTATGAAAATAGTTGTTTTTTGGGGGGGCAGGGGTGGCAGGGCATTATTGTTGCTGTTTATAGGAAAGTTTTCTTTCTAGAAGTGAAGGTAAAATCAGCATACTCCAGCTAGCCATCAGGGTCATTTCGTTAATTAATTTGCTTTTGTTGACTTTGAAAGTTCTGAACTGAGAAATTTCTTGGTTGATTTTCATTAAAATTGCAGTAAATATTTTCATCTTTGCTCATTCCTGCAAAGTTAAAATATCATCCTTTATTATACTTCTTGGAATTTAACAACTTGGTTTATTTTTGGTAATGTATACACAATATATATATATATATATATATATATATATATATATATATATATATATACACACACATACACACACACATATATAGCCTATTATATATAATATTATAATATCTATTATATATAGCCTAATATATATATATGATATATATATATATATATATATATATATATATATATATATCATATATTTTATGTTCATATATGTTATATGTGGAGACATGGAGTCTGAGTGGCTAGAGCTATTGGGGTCCAAGGAATTACAGAGTGGTAAGTTTCTTTATGCTTTATATATCTCAGATATGGAACTGTGGAAACAAGCAACCTGGAAAAGTGGGCACAGACAATTAAATCTTAATTATTTAATTGTGCAATTAAATGCACAAGTAAAAAAGTAAAATGAAGGGGAAAAAAAGAGAGAGAAATCATAGCATCCCCTAGTCCAAGAACCAGGAAAGGTTCAATGCATCCTATTCTATCTTGATTAAGAATATTCAATCAATTGTTCTAAATACACATAAAAACTATGGTCACCACCCCTACCCACACCAGTAAAGACAGGGAGAGCCTTAGAAGTCTACCTTAACTACCACTGTAACATGTCCACTGCCTTTATCCCTGTCACACAGTGTGGGGTTGTTCTACAGAAGGTCATATAGGAAGCTAAGGTTTTTCATGTCATCTGGAAGCCTGCCCTTTTCCCTTTCCACTGGGACTATGTCAAAGGAGGCCTATTAGATCACCAGGATTTTCACCATTGGCCAGTAATGATGCCTCAGTCACCTCCCTAGGAGTCAGTATACACAATGGGGCACAGCAGTGATGTTCTCCTAGCCCATCAAGCCAGAGGTATCAGTGAAAGTCTGCATGGGAGCCTCAAATCCCACTGCTGCACAGAAGTAGGAAGGAATTCCAACTCCAGATGTGAACAAGGTCTTCAAGACATCTATACCCACCTGACAGTCATCAGGTAGTGAATCCCTCTTCCCTTTAAGAATCATTTCAAATGTAACCACTGGGGAAAACTGGTAAATGTACATCTGATTCTCTGAACAATATTTGAAAATTTCTGTGAATACAAACTTAGTTCAAAATTAAGTAGTTAGCCAGGTGGTGCACAGCTGCAATCCCAGCAACTCAGAAGATTAAGGCAGGGGAATCACAAGTTCAAGGCCAGCCTCAGCAAATTAGCAAAGCCCTAATTTACTGAGACAGGGTCTCAGAATAAAAAATAAAAAGGACTGGGGAAGTACCTCTGGGTTCAATCCCCAGCACCCGGGGGAAAAAAAAGTAAGTAGTTACAGAAAAGATTGAATAGTACATATATAACAGGGGTTGTAATCAAGAGAGATAACAAGGTAACTGCCCTTAACACAGAGTTCTTTAAATATATTATCTTTTAAATCCTCTCCAAATGGAGTATTTAAAAATCTAAATAAGAACATAACTTTTCTCAATATTTTCTCCCAATGGTTAACTTAATGAAGTTTACGGAGAAAAGGTAATTCAACTCCATCAACTAACTAAAACTTTCACATTTCTAGTTGCCAATTTAGTCAGTTAACATCACTACTTATCCCCTGACCTTAACACCACTAACACATACTCAATTAAAGTGGAGTATTTCAGGAACACTCAATTGCCTATTTGTAGCATAATAGAAAAGTCTAACAGACACATAAACATGACCAATAGATAATTTTTTTCTGTTCCTGGTAAATGTTTAAAGTTGGAGTATAGTAGCATGTTTAAATATATTTCAGAATCCTATATATGTATTATATTCAAAATCATACATAATATTTATATGATTATATATACATATTTTATATATAATATGTATTACATATATATGGCATTATATATATAATAGATATATATAATATATATATATATATATATATATATATATATATATATATATATTGATACTTAACCACAATACTATAACAAAATAATTATTTCAATTAGGGTAACACTTTATTTTATATACTAGTGTGATGTTAATTTTCAAAAATTATAAATCACTTCCCAAGATATCTCTTTTTAACGTTTCTGTTTGGCTGACAGATTTCTCTACTGCTGAGAGTTCATTTCTCCAGAATCATGAGCTACTTTTAAAAAGAGGGATAAAAAGGGAAAAAAACATTATTCTCTCTTCTATATCAGGCTGGTAAATAAGATATCAAATGTGGCTAATACTCCTCTACCCTAATGTGCTTCTTAAAATTTTTGAGTGTTAAGGCATAAGAATAGTTCTTGTAATATTTTTTTACTATCAAACCTATCTCTAAATTATAAACACAGCCAATGAATAGTGAAACATATAGAAGTAACTGTTTTGGAAAATATCTTTGTTGCTTCTTTATGTATTTTAATAAAGAGAATATTTTGTTAACACAGTATCATAATCCCACCTAACACTAACAATAATTTCTTAACAACTACAATTCAGTTTGTATTTAAATCTCCTCAAATGTCTCAAAATATATTTCGCTGTTGATTTTTTAAACTAATGAGATGCTAGTTTAAGTAATACCTTTGAATAGGTCAGAATTTCTGTCTCTGTAAACTTGGGAAATCTTTCTCAGTTACCCATAGCTGCTCTTTGCTATTCTTTAAAGAATGTGTCTATGAACATATGCAGTATGTTCTTGGACTTGTGCAATTCAGAATTCTACTTGACAGGAACCATTCAGCAAATTACAAGGGTTCTTTGTCATTCCTTGTTGTCTAGGCCCTGCCCACAATTTCTAGCCACCTTAGCAAAATAAAATAATCACTCTCATTTGGGCTCCACCTCCTTGCACAACAATTTTAAAGATCCCCCCTCCCCCACCTTGAGAAGTTAAGATCAATAATGGTGCCATAAACTCTTTCCAATTTATTATTTTCTTTAGTATAACATGAAATATCAAGGTCCAAGCTCTTAAAAATTTAATATGCTTTTAAGGGGGGCAATATCCTCTTTCCATGTCTGCTCTGCTGGGCCTAGGATGTTGTTTATATCACTGTAGTGTAGTTCTGTAGTCATATGTGGCTAAGGCTCTCAACCCCATGTGTGAACCATTTACACATAAACTTTTACTAGATTTTCATGTAGAAAAGAATTTGCTTAAAATTTGTTTGACTAATGATGTCCTTATTCACCAACAATGGTCAATTTACATTCCGTCTTGAGTGCAGGTTAGTTATCATATTTGATATACATACATTATAACAGTTTTTCCCATTGTGTTGTTACTGAAAGCTTGGTCCTTGTCCTTGATGCCAATCCAATAACAAGGACAGGGTTTTGAGAAAAAGATAAAAGAAATTTTATTGTTTTGCTCGCAAGGGAGAAGCAAAGGATTGCTGTCCCAGAGGCTGAGAGCCTGTTATTCAGCCCAGGAAGGGGAAGAGAGGATTCTCAAGGAGGTGAGTCAAAGACTATATTTCAGGTGTTCTCTATTTGGAGTTATTCACATATTAATTTGAGAGCAAGTCGATTCTTAGATCTGGTGCCATCCCAGAGTCTGAATTACTTGTTAAGTGAGGGTGTGTGTGCTCAAGGACAAGTAACTCAGCTTAAGGGAGAGAAGAAAGATAATCCTGTTTTCCCCAATATCAGGAAGCGGGGAGATTAGGGAAGGATAGAAAGAGAGGAAGAGAGAGAACAAGTCCATTTTAAAAATAAGTCACAGTGGTAGAGCAGCATGGGCTATATTCAAAGCATAAAGTGGACCAATAGTGAGTATTAAAAGTAGAATTAATATAATCCATCATAGAACATTGATGGAAATGAGTGAATTAAGATTCTTGGCTCTTAGTAATGGACATGCAGATTAATATCTGCAGGAAAATTGGTAAGTGAAACTATAGACTACTCATTTTTCACACTGCAAATTAGGGTAGTTTGATCTAGTATATGTTTCACTTTTAATTTTATCAATAATATTTTCTGAATTAATATACTCAGAAAAAAGTTCTGTAACTGATTGTAAAAGATCAACAATTTATATCTGAAATATGTACTAATTGTTAAGTACATTTTTATTCCATTTTTTAAAAATTCACTTAATTTGAGTGAGTTCCAAATTATTCATTGAATTAGGGTTTGAATATTTGATTGATGATTCAATCTTGATTGTTTAATAGCTATCTAAAAATTATATCTGGATTTCCAATTTAATATATGCTTGTGTGGTAAAGACTAATATTAATATAAAATCATATGTAATTAACTAATGTCACGCTTAATTTTGGGGGAGGGTACTAGGGATTGAACCCAGGGGCCCTTAACATCTGAGCAACATTCCCTAGCCCTTTTTTATTCTTTGAGAAAGGGTCTCACTAAATTTGCTTAGACCCTTGCAAAATTAGTTTCAAACTTGTGATCTTCCTGTTTCAGCCTCTTGAGCTGCTGGAACTACCCATATGAACCACAGTACCTGACTAGGTTTGAGTATCTTTAAAAGATCAGGATAATCACTGTAAATAGATTGAGCAAACTGATTTTTTTAATGGAAATGACCAAATATAAAATAAATAACTTTAAAAAATTTTAAGTAATATATTGTATAAACAATAATATACACATACATATTATTCCTGCTAGTATATATAGGCTGAAACCCCCACCCCAGGAAATTCATACATTAAAGCCTTAACACCCAGTATCTCACAGTGTGACTCTGGAGATAGGGCCTTTAACATGGTAATTAAGTTAAAATGAGGCTGTTGGGGCAGGACCTAACCCAGGGCTAATTGTTCCTTATAAAATGAGTAGATTTTAGAACATTCAGAAAGACACCATTGGCCTAGCACAAGGATTACCATGTGAAGAAGCCACAAGAAGGGCCATAACCTATATATCAAAGAAAGATGTCTTAGATAATTAGATGTCTCACAGAAAAATCAAGGTGGCCAGTACCTTGAATTTGATTTTCAGTCTCCAGAACTGTGAGAATATGAATTCCTGTTATTCATGCTACCCAGTCTGTGTGTTGCTGTTGTTGTTTTGGAAAACTTAGTAGACTAATATATCACTTTTTAACAATATTGTATGTTGATATTAATTTTCTAGTAAGAAGTATTAGTATATTTTTAACTTTTAAAATAACAATGATTATAATAGCTGTAGATTAAGATTTATTGGTATACTGAATATGAAAACATATGAAAGTGCCTGATAGCTAGTCAGTCATGAATGGGGAAACAGAAAAAACAAGGAAGAGCAATTGAAAACATGGGTGCTTTATCTGACACATAAGCACCTGGAAGATAAGGGTTCCATACATTTAAAACCTCCCCCCAGCCACAATTATGTCCCCTGAAGAAAAGCTACTGTTTGAAGATTAGGTCACCAGCTACCAGGTGGTCTAGACCTGCCATTCTCCCCAATCACTAAAATGTCAACACCCTCTTAGAGTTTGCTGAGGATCATTCAATGGATAATAAGCTGATTTAGGGGATGGAGAATTGAGGCAAAAACTGGAGGATTCAATTTCCTTAAAGCCTTCTGAATACTAGCCCACCTCTTCTGAATAGACCTTACAGTTCCTGTGTTGTCAGTCAAGAGTCAAGGTACATTTGGCTGGACTCTTCCCTGGGACCCCCAATAAAGCTGGAGGAAGGAGTACACTGTCCCTCTCTTGTCTGAGAGGACCCAATTTCTCCCATTGACAATGTCCACCTTTTTTTCCCTTTTGTATCCCTTCTAATAAAACTCACACCTGTTTCTCTGAGTAACACCTCTGAAATCTTTATGGCATTATTTCATGAATCAGATTTTGATGAGGGGGACTTCAGGCTGCTTCAGTTTTGCAGCAATATAGTAGTTTATAAATTTTTAAGAACTCTGCTAAACAAAATACAGTTCTTTTTCATTTCCATCTGTGCATTTGTCCATTTAATTTATTAAATATTATTACTTAGTTTTTAGAAGCTTAAAATTTTTTTTTTGGTCTTAACCAGTTTCTCTACTAAGGCTTCAGAAAAACAGTAAAAAGACCTAGTTGATAGATCAAGAAAAGTACAACAGGGACATCTGACAGCAAAGTTAACACCTGATATTTGGGGATGTGGGGAAGGATGATAAAACCTTAAAAAAAAAAAAAAATCCACTGTTTTCTAACACTGAGTTATGACATGTTTAAAATAACAACTATTTCCTCATTGACTTAATTAACAAAAATTATTTTGGATACAAATCCTTTGCTCTGCATATGATATATTAATATTTTCGAATCTAAAGCTTATCTTTTTAATTTTTTTAACAATCTCTTTTATACATAATTTTTTGTTGTTGTTTGGTACTGAAGCTAGATTTAGACAGTCAGCATAGATAGATAAATCGAGTCAGGTGGAATCAAGGAGACCAATTTTGACTGAGTCTGGGAAATTGGAAACTGTTCCCTAAAGCATTGAACTGTTTACCCTTCCTCCACTCTTATCAAGAACCTGCCCTAGGCTCCAACCTGTTGCCCAGGTAACCTCCCTATGGGGTACAATAAGGTTGTTAATGTGTCCTTGACTGCACCATCCTGCCCTTCCCCCTTCAGCTCACCTGTTTCCCACCTTTTGGCTGTCCCAGGAGAGTTTCCTAGGCCTAGTCACCTGGGCAGGAAGGAGAGAGATAAGGGGAAGATGGCAGAACAAAGGAAGCCTATAAAAAGGGCAGAACACCTCTCTTCCGGGGATACCAGGATATAAGCTATGGCTCCCTTCTCCTCCCTGGAGATGTCTATGTTAACTTTTTTAAAAAATAAACCCTGCTTTATATGCTTGCCTTGGCATGCTTCTCTAATGTTATACTTCAACATGTGAGGGAGCAGAACTCATCACAGATAACCATATCAAGGTTACATGTGAAAGACACACGTGTGACAGTATACCTACTGTAAGATTCCATTTACATGACATTCTTGAACAGATAGAACTACACTGATAGGCAAAAGACCAATGTTTGCCAGGAATAGGGGATGGTGTGATTACAAATGTGTGACAGGGGTTTTCTGAGGTTATGAAACTGGTGTATATTCTGATTGATTGTGGTGGTGATTAAACAAATCTATTCAATGTTAAAACTCATAGAACTGTAGCACAGAGGATGGGGTTGAGTTCTTTGTCTTGCAAATTCAAAGAATAAAATCCATGGACATAAGGATGAGAGCAAGTTAACTGGATTTATTAGAGTAATTAAAAGAGACCCCAAAGTGGGAGGGTTCCAAGAGAGGATCTCAGAGAGTGGCAACCATCTAGAGCTTTAATAGATCTACATGGTTAAGGAAGCTAGCCCTCAATTCAATCCTGGGAAAGGCATGCAGTGTTCATGAGTTCTTTCCATGCCCTATGCTCCAATTAAGTTACTGTACCTTTTTTGGGGGGATATCTCACTCTCAGTTGTTCTGCTTGTACAGGAATAAGTCAGCCTCACTTTGATGAGGTCTGGCTTGGGCTGTATTTTCTGATCCAGCTTAACCAGAGACTTGACCTGAAAGGAGCTCAGATTTCCTTTCTGCTTGTTTTAACACTTTCTTCTGCCTCAGAACTACACAATTCTTCAAAAAGTTGTTAGTTTTTTGAATACTAAATGAATTGCAAAAAGGAATTTCCAACATAAGTATAGCAGATTTTCTTTGAAAACATGTCAATGATACTTATGAAGAAGAAGACACTATAGAGATAAATTAAAATCAAATTTATTAGGTCACAGAATTCACAACAAACCATTGTTTAAGACAGCCTTTAGGCTTAGAGCCCGGTAAGGTATTATATACTAATAACTTCAAAGACTAATTTATAAATCAAAACACACATTGCATAAATACCAAACGTTCTTAGATACTAGGTCACAAAACATAGTTGATAGAAATTTTCACAAAGCAGAAGGTAGTACTGGTATCAGTTTCTCAATTTTCATAAGAAGCAACAATAAACATTTGCTGGAGATTATGAACTTAAAAAAAATCCTAAAAATGTGAGCCAAGACACAATTATCCCATATAACAATAATTATAATTAAGACCTATTCTCTAATAATTGCCTAGAAGTCAAATAAGTGACCATACTTTATAAAGTGGGTATACCTAATATATAATAGCTAGTCTCTATGGATGCAGTAATTGACAGATTCTTGGAAAAGGGCCCAAATGGATAACAGTTATTTATGTTTGTTTGTCTAGCTATTTATTCAATACAAGAACAAATAATAAATCTTGAATAGACCTTAACTACCATTTTTAATCTTCATTTTATTTATTCTATTTTCTCAATTGTTGATGTTTTGGTATAAATCAATAATCATGTCAGTGAACTTCTGCAGATGACACCAAATGTTTACTATTTGTTAAAAGAGCACATAAATACGCTCTTATTCTCTTTTTAAATTTTTTTTTCCTTCCAGATTGCTACAAGGTGGCTACTACGGATAATTGTTACTGAGAACACTTCTAAATTTTTAAAGTTGAAAAAGTCTACAATCCTAACAACAGTGGAGAAAAATAGAAAATGCTTCCAAAGATAAACAAAATGAACAAAAATGTTTGTATTGGAACAATGGTTTTAAAGAATGTAAGTTATTTTACATTCATCGGGAAATAAATAATGATGCAGAAACAGGTTGATAATTACTAAGGAGGAGCTTGCAATTAGTGGATCCAAAATGGCTGAGTTATGGAAATTACTCACACCATTCATTTTTAATAAGAAAAATGAGAGACATTTAGGAAATTATGACAACTTTGCAAAAATGACAACACAGGGAGGAGAATTTTGGAATATTTGAACAAACTCAAATCAGCTAATTGGATGATCTGTTTCCAAAGGCATAGAGCAAGTTAATTACATAATGTTACATCTGCTTCTACTAAACACTGAATTGACAATAACAAAAATGTAAAATATTGTCAACACATTTATATAAAAATGTTATTGATCTAAGTTCTTTCAATTATGTTAGATCCTTCTTCTGGTTTAGTATTTATTTTGGTGTATTAAGATCTTTCCACAATATGAAATAAGAAATCAAGCATTTCTATCTCTAGTTTTCTCAAGGATGAAGCATTTGAAATAAAAAAAAAACAATGAGAAAAGAACTTTTGTTTTAAAGGAATTGTGTGCTCATGGCAAAGAGCCAAAAGTTAAAGGTTGATGTGAATAAGGGTTTACACTCACAGGTAAAACATTGAGAGACTACTTTCTAAAGAGATGTTATTTCATCTAAAACATAAGAAATGAGAAGTATCCAAACGTGTGAGGTACTGAGGGTACAAACATAAAAAAGAAAAAGAAATGTATATAAATCCTATGAGTAAAAAAAGCAATTGTGTTCAAGAAAAGAAGTCTCCCTGACTTTCAGTGCTTGTGTTAGAAATATTGAGCTTTCACGAAGAATCAGATATGTAATCGTACACTAGCTCAGAAAGGCAAAATTTACTTCTGCAGATGAATGTGCTATCAAACAAAGTCTGGCAAGCAAGCACAATTGTGAGGACAGTCCTGTTTTTAAGGCAGCACTGCCACTTGCTGTGATAAGAGGAGCTTGGGGGTTACGATTGCAATTGGTTAATTTTAAAATTGGCTGGGTTGGGGGGGCAAAGGGAAGGGCTGTAGTTAAACGACTATAATTGGATACAGGTTGGGAGGATCAGAATGGCTAATTAAATGGGTTATTCAAAGAAATCCAAAGATTATGTTGCTATTTTATAACTTTTCATTCTGCTCTAATTCCCCTCTACCTTTCTTACATGCCATTTTTTACATTTAAGGATAAAACTAAATTCTGAAAATGGACCAGTAGAATTTCTCACACTTGTAATGGTAATGGTAAACAAAGAAAATAATTGGAGTTAGATGAAAAAAAAAAAAAGAAAGAGAGAGAGAGAGAGATAGAGAGAGAGAGAGAGAGAGAGAAAGAAGTTGAAAATAAAAGTGTAAAATTAAATAAATAATTGTTCTTAAATAAAACCATTTTAGATTCTGTTCTGTTAAAAGAAAACACATCTGGTTGGGTTTTAAAATTTGACAAAATTATGGAAATAGAATGAGGAAATATATGTAGAAAGGAAGCCACATACGAGAAAAACCTAAATCCCCAGTAACACAAACAGATCTGTAGTGAGAAATTTGACAACTTCTGCAACTTTCTGGTTACAAAATCTAATGCAAACTTCTCTTTTTCAAAACTACTACAAAAATCAAGAAATTGAAGGGAGTTTTCTAACTTATGGGCCACTGGAGTGTTAAAAAACATAAATCAGATGGCATGTTCTTTTCATTTTATTGTCAGTGTGGTGGCTATTTTGAGGAACCATAACATGGACTTGAATTCTAGGCAACAATCAGCACTAATAGATCTTATTTCATCCAGAATAAAAAAAAATATAAATATTTCAGAAGCTCGTTTTGGGAGCTAATGGTATTACTCTACTGTTTACTTTCAGTGTCAAGCAAGTTAGGTCAGATGTGGTTTAAAAAGTTCAAATTGTGCTCCAAGGGATTTTATTTAAATAAATGTGAATATGTTTTTTTTTCTAGATACCCAGGACACTTTGGCTCACTAATGGTCATGAAAAGCCCCACATCTAAAAACAAAATTGAGCCCAGTAGTCCATATCGCTCCTTTCAACCAATTCTTCCTGTATCATTTCCATTACAAACACAATTTACAGTAGTTTGGGAATAGATGGCATAATGATAAAAGATCTCATTGAGAAAACATGAGCTCTATCAGATATATCTTCCTCTAAGAGCTGGTTTAATAGAAGAAAGTGTTTTAGAAGCATGACTCAAAATAGCCAATCTATGAAGTCAGCCTACCGGTGAGTCAACAGAGGAATGAATAAAAAATATGTGGTAAGTATGCACTATGGAGATCTACTCAGCCATACTGAAAAGTAACAATATGTCATTTGCTGATAGATGGATGGAACTGAAGAACATTATGCTAAATGACATAAGCCAGACTCAGAAAGTCAAGAGTCCAATAATTTCTCTCACAAAACAGTAGTCAAAAGTTTTCTCTCCTACCTTAGAGTGAAATAAGGAATTAATGAGTATCTCATGACAATTGAAGGGAGAACAGTAGCACAAATCTCACTAGCAGTGCTTTGGGGGACTTTCCAAGGAGTTTCACCAAGACCTTGGAGGGGGGATATTTTTTCTTACTAATTCTAACCTGCAGCACCTTGTCAAATCACACCACTGTCTACTGTACTATAATTACATCCTTTCTGATGTGGTATGTGCTTGTGTGTGTCCTGTCTACTGCAAGCCTGCTTCTAAAGTATACTTCTAAAGTATTCACCATGAATGCTAGAGACAGTGACTTCTCCCTATATTCACTAATGCTGTATTCTTCAGCACTCTCTCTAGTATGTTTTTTTGTTTGTTTGTTTGCTTGCTTTAATATTTATCTCCTAGTTGTAGTTGGACACAATACCCTTATTTTATTTATTTTTACGTGTTGCTGAGGATCAAACCCAGGTCCTTGAACGTGGTAGGCGAGCGCTCTATGGCTGAGCCACAACCCCAGCTCTTCAAGTCTTTTAATAGTAAATCCTTTGTTACTAATTACTATAAGGTAACCTGATATTTATCTATTCTGGTTGCTGGTTTGATTTCTGTTTCTTGACTGAACTCTGACTGACACTTTTTCATATTCAACATTCATAACGTCAAATGTAATTTAGACTTGTCATTCCAATTTAAAAACACATAAAAATTACAAATCCTGGAATTATGATTCTTAAATCAGAATGTAAAATATTGAATTTCATGGCATAAAAATAAATAAGAAGTATATAACAAATTTCTAATGCATTTCACAATGTATTGCAAAGGAGCAGTAGGATATAAAACCCTAGGTAAATTGAAAACAATGAAAACAAAACAAGAAGTAGACAAAAAGAGAAAAGTTTTGTTAGGGTTGAAGTCTAGATTCTGAACTCCATAAAAAAAAAAATTAAGTATTTTATTGTTGTTGTTATTTAAGTATCAAAGGTAATAGTCACCATTAATAGACCTAGTAAATCATTTTTATGTATTATATATATGCCTTATATGTCTATTATGTTTATACACCTATAAACATATATAATATGTGTATGTACATGAGTTTACATGTGCATATATACATAGACACAAAAAAATTGATTTGTTTTCTTCATATTTTCTGGAGCTATATCATACTGTACTCCCAATAATTTTTCAAATGTCTCTTATGCAAAATAGGAAACATAGAAACTATATTATTTTCAAAGCTAAATCAATTATTATTTTTTACTGCATCTATTAACATAAGAAGGTAATGAGAAAAAAAATTAATTTTTTGCTACTAAAATGAAGAAACTTGGCATTTGGCTTTGTTCTGATCTTTTTAAATTTCTCAGTAACTGATGATAAAATCAATGACTTAACTCTCTGGCAGTTTCCCCTGAATCTCAACACATTTTGCTGTCAGGTACAGTACAGTGTCCATGAACATTACCAGTTATGTGTCTGATTTTATTTTTATTTGTAGATTAGTGCATTACTTTAAAATCCATTCTATTTGATGCATTTTTTTTAAATACAAATATTCAGAACCAATGATTTTTCTCAATCCTGTTGTGGGATTGAAGAAATTTCACTATGAATATTGCGTGAGCATATTATGTGTTCAAAGTTATTTTTACTGCCAAAGAGTAATAGGCTTTTTATATGGAGAAAAGGAGATCTAATTTTATCCCACAAGAAATGTCTAAAGATTGAGTTTTTTTCTTAATCAGGATTCTGACTTTTTTTAAAACCTTAACATACACCAGACTCAAAGAAAAAAATTATATCATATGTACACATAATTATTTAATATTTTATAATGTGCATACATAAAGTGCACATTTGTTTTATACAGACATGTTTTATACATCTTTTAATATTTCCCAAAGATGTATTTTTCTTATTTTTAACTAATATCCAGTATATAAAACATTATAACAAGGAGTAAACAAGTGTGAATTTTAAACATTTAAAAAAATATTTTCATACTGGTATAGAGTAGAATTTTATGTAAGTGTTCTGAAAATTTACATTTATATGGCAGTGTGTTTGTGTTTACAAACAAACTAAAATTATGTGTAACAAATCATTATATGACCATTCTCACTTTAAATAACAGTAGATGCTTAGTAGGAGAAGCCCCACATTCATAATAGTTATCTCTGGGAGCTTTGACTACTAAAAATTTATTGAGTAATTAAACCAACAAGCATCTATATTGTTTACAGAGAAAGGATCTGAAGAAAAATTTATATTCATGTTTTCTTACACTCAGATTAATTTTCTAGCTTTATTTTTTGCATATGATCTGTAATATACTCACAATAGAACACAATGAATTTATTACAATTTTGAAAGTAAACATTATGCCAGAATCTATCTGTATTATACAGAATTTATTATGTTGTGTTTTCAAATAAGTAATTAATAATATAATTTTTTTTCAGTGCTGGAGTTGGAACTCAGGGCCTCATGCATGCTAAACAAGTATTCTGCTACTAAGTTACACCCCCAGACCTAATGATACTAAGTTTTAAAAATTGATATTTTAATTAATTACACTTAGATGCTTTATGTAGTTTTTTCTTCAATCATTTGTTTCTATTGTTTGGCAGTAACAGTATTTTATTTACTGTTACATTATGTTAATTTAGAGTTGTGAAAGATTCTGCAAATTTTGTAAGTAACTTCTCATTTTCTCTGACACAATTTCTTGGACTTCATAATTTCTCTAAAATTGTCCTTGTCACCTAACCTAAGGAATATTAAAAAAAATCGCTGTCTTGGAGTAAACACTGAAATAAATTTATTGTATATATAATATAATATCTATGTACACATATACATACATATATATTGTATATATATGCAAATATATAAAAATGTATAATACACACACACATACATAAAATAATTCCTGCATCTTAAATTTGGTAAGGTGAAGAAAATGTGTAATTCCTCTGAAAACACGATGCAAGATCTAAATATATAAAAAAAGAATGACAAACAATAATGCTATACAAGTTGTGAATATCAGGAAGAATTCAAAAAAGAGTTGACATCTGGGGTGAGTGTAGGAGTTCTGAATTGATAGTGCTAGGGACAGATGTCATTCCATGAAGAGAAATGGCAAGAATAAATATGAGCAGGCAGAAAGCCAACCACTGCACTTGGAGCAGCGAAAATCCACCAGATTTGATATAGTTGAATACAGAATTAGCCCAAAGGCAAACAACCTGGTTCATAACTGAATGGTCCTATATTATTAAAAAGTCAGTGAAGGTGCTGTAGAAGACACTGGGAAGTGCTTCAGTCAAAGCAGTGTTGCAGGAATATAAGACAGAGGCTGATATTCAGGACAGGCTGTGGAACAAGACAGAGGAGACTAGACAAACCCACTAGAAGACTTTGCTAATACTCCAGGAAGTCACCAGTGCATAATCCAGGATGTCAGGGCTGAAAAATGTGAAAGGGTACAAATGAAAGAGAGGTAAAGTGAAGACTATGTGGATTTGGCAACCCACTGGATATGAGGAAGAAAGGAAGGCATCAAAAATAATTATTGACATTAAATAAACAGGAATATGAATGAACAGAAACAAGAAAGTCAAAGTAGAAACTACTTTGGGAAAAGACTGTGTAGTTTACTATCACTCATGTTAAAACTGAGACTTTTGCCTGGGAAGAGAATTTATTTGGCTCTGGAAGTACAACAACTTTGACTTCCAAGACCTTTGCTCCTGATGGGTTTTGTTCTTGAATCCCAAGTTAAAATTGTGGCAGAAAGTTCATTCCAGCCCAGCTCTACACACTGCCTCCAAGAACTCTTTGCATATCTGATTTATTTTTGTTAATTTTAAAATAATCATGTAAACATTTATAAAATGTTTTATAATTGCTCATGCTTTAATCTGATTCTATGGATTTTTAATGATGTATTTTTGACCCTGAAAAAATTATATTTCTATGAAAATTAACTCTGTTCTAAAATTAATGCTGTTATTCTAAAATCAATGATTTAGAAATAAATTTAGTCATTTTCTGCAGAAATTTAGAGCCCATATTGTTTGCTTTGTTTTAATTGTATGTGTTTGACTGTGAAAATAATATCAGAGTAGATGCTGTGATAACTGGCAATTTGTTCATCAATTAATCCTATATATATATATTTATACTTTTTATTAATTTTATGTTATATAAGGGAAGGATATTTACAAAATAATCTGATTTGATTTCAAAGATTTGAAATCAATTGAGCAGGTTTTATGGAGAAAAAGGGATATTACAAGACTATAACATAGTTTCAGTTGAGGAGGAAATGTGTCTTTAGATTGAAAAGTAGCACTGTTAAGAAATTGTGATTCTGTGCAACACAGTGATTCATGCCTATAGTCAAAGCAACTTAGGAGGCTCAGGAATGAAGATTATAAATTGGAAGCCAGCCTCAACAATTTAGTGAGTGAGACTCTGTTTCAAAAAAAAAAAAAAAAAAGAAAGAAAAAGAAAAGAAAAGAAAAAATAAGCTCTAAGAATGTATCGCAGTGGTTAAAAAAATAAATAAAACTCTTGGATTCAAAAGCCCTAGTACCAAACGCAATCCAAAAAAAAAAAAAAACATTATGACTCTACTTCAAATTTCTGTAATATAAAGAAGTTATACAGTGAAATTGATAGAAAACAGAGTTAACTTTTAATTATTCCTGTTTCTCAAATTGTCAATGTAAGAATAATAACTATGTATCAATATAAATGTGTATTTATGATATGAACAGGATGTTTAAAAAGAAAGTGTTAATAAGAACAACCTGCTTATATGTTTTCAATTTTAATTATGAAATAAAATGCTGTGCCTATATAAAAACACAAAAATAATTTTAGAATTCAGGTCAACTTAGATATATTCCAATTAGTATACAGTTTTTCCCATAGGTTATATTACTTTAAAGGAAAATGTTTCAATTAGCTATACTCCCATGTGATTCACTGATAAATATTTTTCCAGTTCAGTGTAAATTCAAAAAATCAAATCTTAAAAAGATACACAATTGTGTCATGTTTTCTGCTTAGCAGTTTTTTATTGAAAATTTAATTTTTAAATTATTTTCATTTCTTATTTCTGGAAGAGGCAAAAGTAGAGAGAAAGAAAAGTGATAAGAATTATAGGTGGTTATTATAAAGTGGTTTTGCTGACTCCAAATAATCCCTGTTTTTATTATTGGGGAATCCTTCTTAAAATGATATTGAATAACTAAGCACAGGGTCAGACTTTCTTAATCTTTGTTTTTTGACAATTGGCAGTTGCATAAAATATTAATAATTATTTTAATGATCATATATCAAATTTCTTTGTTATAGAGGAAAATATTTTAAGCTAATGAATAAAATTAGAATCCTAATTTTAGTTCAGACAAATAAAATATCAGTGCATACTTATATAGAAATAAACCTGAGACAATATTAAAATGATCAATTATCAAAAAGATTAAGGCAACACCTGGAAGTTATTTTAAAATAATTAGGATATAAGAGGAGCTATAATTTCCACAGAATATTTTTAGAAAATGTATTTTTGTGGGATAAGGGTATATACCTTAATGGTAGAGAACTTGCCTGGCATTAACAAGGCCTTTAATTGTATTCCCAGAAGTATAAAAGAAAAATTATAAAAAGAAAGTATTTATTAAAAATATGCATTGTAAAGGGAAATGGTCCTGGGGCAAAGACACTAGCATATTTTTACAGAAATAGAAGTGAATGGGTGAAAATTTTTCATAATATACAAAATCCAGAAGTTTCATGTGAAATGTTATTATATATTGAACAATTTTTTTCAGTGTCAAAAATACATCTTTAACAATCTATAGAATCAGATTTAAGCATGGGTAGACAACTAGGAATCTTAAAAGAAAAAAATTAAAAGGAGGATTTAAATAGCTACAATGTAATTATGACACACTTTTAAATGAAAACTTGAACAGTCTGAAGCAGCTCAGGAGAATTCCAAGTTCAAGGCCAACCTCAGCAACTTAGTGAGACCCTGCCTCAAAATAAAAAAATAAAAAGAGGTCTGTGTTTAATTATATATATATATATATATATATATATATATATATATATATATATATATATATATATACAAAAAAAAATTTTGAAGTCTCTGAACCTCTAAACTAATAGAAAATGGATAAACATTTTGAGATTTGCCACCTTGAAGCCAAGTTATATTTGGTTTTCTCAACTTTCTGTCATGGTGACCAATTATCTGCAAGAACAAGAACAGGGAGAAGGAAAGTTATATGTTGGCTCACAGTTTGGGAGTTTCAGTCCATAGTTGTCCAACTGTTTTGCTCTGGGACCAAGGTGAGGAAACACACTCTGGTAGAAGTGTGAGGTGAAAGATAGCAGCTCAGAACATGACAACCAGAAAGCAGAGAGGGAGCTCTGACTGCCATGGACAAAATATAAACCCCAAAGCATGCCCCACTAACTTACTTTCTCCAGCCACACCCTGTCTGCCTATTGTCACCAGTATAGTAGTCCTTCCAAATTATTAAACAATCAAATGTATTGATCCACTGATTAGGTTATATGTCTCATAATCTAAACCTGTCACCTCTGAATATTCCTTTACTGTCTCACATGTGAGCTTTTGGGAGATGCTTCATATTGAAACTATAACAATAGGTATGAAGATTCTCTTTATACTTTTAGTAATAATTATATAACAATCTGATAATACTTAGTAATTATTGTATATCATTCTGATCATTCAGCTTAATTTGAAAATATAGAATGGCATTGAAATATTTAAAGAAAATTAAGCTCTTTCAAAAACATAATAAAAATGTGATTAAAACTATTTTATCTTATAATGTAGCTATTTTGATAAAATGAATTAGAATATTATAGGTCATGAGAATGGACATTACTTTGAGAACTTCAGCATTTTTTGAAATTGTGCACTTTGTATTTGTTCTTTTCTACATGTGAAATATCATCCTCCAATTTCTTTTAAAATATAATGTCATTTTACTTACATGTTCATTCAAATTTTATTCTTTTGCTAAGCTTCAAATTAATTGTAGTATGCAAGCAGCTTACCTTTGTTATTTACTCCTAGCCTGATGAAATCATGAAATGACAACCAGAATAAGACTAGATTTTGATTTGTCTTATTGTTTCTGAAAATGCTTTATCATTATGTGAAAAGAAATGCAATTTCACTGTTAAAATAAACACATATGCACATCATACTTCAAACTCTTAACGGTCCAATAAATACTGGTACTTCTCAACATAAATTGAAAATATCACAATTTGCAAATGCGTTCAATAAATCTAATACACTCAACATATTAGCTTTGCAACACAGTACATTGTTTAGAACTGGTTGCTTACCTCTGTATCATATTGCCTAAAACCCAGGAAAAATATGAAATTCAAAATTAGAAGAATAGCTCCTAGTATTCACAATTTTACAGTATTAAAAATTCCCAAACGAGGACTAGGGTTGTGGCTCAGAGGTAGAGGGCTTGCCTAGGGTGGGTGAGGCACTGGGTTCAATCCTCAGCACCATATAAAATAAAAAAATATATTGTGTCCACCTAAAACTAAAAAGTAAATATTTTTTAAAAAAATTTCCAAACTAAACAATGGTAATAAGGAATGATCTCTATTAATATGCATTAAATATTCCTAACTTCCGCTTCCTTACGGAAGGAAAATGTTCCATCATTTTGTACAATAATATTATGTATTATTTCAATAAGCAAGGAGAATAGACTTGGGAGTTTCATAGTTTCATATTTGGGTGCTCACTAAGGCTATACAGGGAAAATAATATTAGACCACATAAGATATACCTTAAGTCAATAAAAGTATCTGCAGTAAGGTAAAGGGAAATCAAGTTTAAAATTGTGCTATTAGTGGTACATTATCATATTAGAAAATTTTGCTGGAATCTCTTGTGAGAACAATTTCTAGAATTTTCTTTTTTCCTGTTGTCTAAAAAACTGGATTCATCTAGATTAAAAGTTTTATGGGAAATCAATAACTTTTCCTAGGCATTATCTTTTGTCTGCAGACCACACTGCCCTACTACTGAAAATATATGAAATACACATATATATGCAGTCTGTACATATTTATAAGTATTATGCATAATCTATATACATTTTTGAAAAAATAAATTTCTCTATTTCTGCCTTAAAAGTCAATATTTAATTGGGAATCAAAATGACAGCTGAAGAAAGCAGTAGGTACAAAACAACATTTGATTTTGATTATTTTGAGTAACAAAATTGCTAACATTCTCTTGTCAAAATAAGTATATACATGATATTTGAAATTAGTAACATATTAAGTCTGTAATTGATAAAAAGGGAGTTTCTATAACAGAGGAATGTTATGTGTATAAAAAAGTGTTATGTGTACAGAAAAGTATAATGTTTGAAAATGAAGTTTAAATAAAACAAAAGTAGTTATCCTTTGAACTTCCTATCACCAAAGAAAGCTAAGAGCATAAATGAGAGAGGTACAGAAACGTATCATCTTTTGGGGATAGTAGATGTTCCATCATTCTATGCTCAGTGATTCTGTAAAATAGTGTGTTTGATTAAGAAAATGATGAGACAAATATAGAGAATTAGATGTTTCTCATTCTCTTTAACCATCTCTCTGAAACTGAATTATTGGGACATATTCTAGTAACAATCCTGAGTATACACAGTCACCTTCACCAACCTGACACTGAGAATAACTTTATATGCAGAATGCTTTCACTGTATTTTTAACGCTGAAATCTGCAGGTAGAATTTTCCACTTCTTATATTAGGATGCCAAAAAATCTTTATGGCAAAAATGAGATATTCATAAACCAAGTATTGTCTTTTTCACATGGAAGTAATGACTTTTAGATATATCATAGAATTTTAAAAGCATCCATTCTATATTAACATTTTTTTTCTTCTTAAATGGTCAGCTATATTTTTGAAGAAAATCTGAGGCAATGGCAAGAGTCAAAAGAAAGGAAAATCCTGAGGCAAA
Source organism: Callospermophilus lateralis (assembly GCF_048772815.1). NCBI lineage: Eukaryota > Metazoa > Chordata > Mammalia > Rodentia > Sciuridae > Callospermophilus > Callospermophilus lateralis. Next base: position 100,875,120 of record NC_135314.1, read on the forward strand.
AAGAAATGGGAATGCCAAAGGCAAAATGTTTTAGTCCTTTGAGTCACTATTGGAATGGAAGAAATAACTGGGAAAGATCAATATAAACATATACTTTTTCTCCTTGATGATCTTTATTTTTAAAAAATTTTCCTTAGCTGATATGGCAATAGACAAAGGTGAAAAGCCATTTATAAAGGGCAGAAACCAGGATTTTTCAACTTTGACCTATAGTTTTTTACATTATTGATTTTCATTTCTGAAAGTCTCATCACAAATGAGCAGTGTATTAAAATACTGCTGTGTTCAATGTCTCAGGGTCATTGCATTGGGCTGCCACAGAAAAGAGAGGCAAAAGGGTATGAACAAGAATGGAAGATGAGCATATCTGAGCTAGATGTAGAGATGTGTGTATTTGGATACAGCAAGTCCAAGCCTACATGCCCTTTGAGCACAGTATGTCAGCATGTATTCAGTAAACATTAGAAATTTTTAACTTCTGATTGCTTTCATCCATCGAAAAGTACTTAATTACTCTGCAATGTAATTTGTAAAATCATAATGGATATAACAAGACAAATTAAAAATCCAATTATTGCTCCAGAAACCAACAAGAATGTCTTATTTCAATTTCCATGCAAGAAGAAAGTTCAAATTTAAAGTCTGAATTAGAATACATAGCTATATTTACCTCTACATGGAGATAATTCATCTGGAGCAAATAATATTATTTTAGATAATCCTATAGGAAAGATATAAATGTTACAAAAATATAAAACAAGGAATTTTTTTGTGTGTGTGGTGCTGGGGATTGAACCCAGGACCTTGTGCATATGAGGATGCACTCTACCAATTGAGCTATATCCCCAATCCCTAAAACAAGAAATTTTGAAAACCAAATGGATACATTTTATTTATATTATGAATATTATATAAACAAGATTAGTGGTAACTTATAGTTACTAGTATTAGTTACTATTAGCTATTGTTACTAATGACTAGTAGTTATTAGCATGAGTACTAGAAGTCCAAATCTACATGCCTTTTGAGAATATTATGTAGGCAAAACATAGTGAGCATTAAAAGTTTCTAACTTAAAATTGCTTTATCCATCTAAATGCATATATTTCCTCAGGAATGTAATTTGTGTGATCATAATCTACATTATCAAAATGAGAATAATGGGCTGAGGATGTGGCTTAAGTGGTAGCGCACTCGCCTGGCATGCCGAGGCACTGTGTTCGATCCTTAGCACCACATGAAAATAAAATAAAGATATTGTGTCCACCTAAAACTAAAAAAAAAAAGTATTTTTTAAAAATGAGAATAATAACTGCTAGTATAAATATTTTTTCCATATTACGTACACACTAATCCATAAAATGATAATCAGGACACTTTAACACTTTGACACTACAAAAACCCCATTTGTTATAGTCCTAGAGATATAGATCTGCCTGTCAGAAAAAGAGTTATGACCACATCCAACAGGGAGCCACCGTCTAATGGCAGAGTGCTCCTGGCTACCTGCTTTCCCCTACCCATGATCTCCCTCTTTGTTCCTTGTTTTCAGGAAAGAACATATTCTATTTTCATTGTAAGAGAGTTCTGGAAACCTCAGAAAACTCACATATTGAATAAGCAGATAATATAAGATTTCTATCCTTTTGATTATTAAGTTTTGAACAGATTTCCACTGTAAAGTACAAGCACTTGCTGTGTATTTTTAACTGTACGTATATTAACACTTACTCTTCAAAGTAAAAAAAAAAAATAGTTGTCTATATATTGCAACTGAGGAAACCAAGGGTTAGGGAAATTATCTACTGTTTAACAAAGCCAAACTGAATAATTGGAGAATCAGATGTTTGTTCTGTAGTGTTTTGTTATTCGTTTTTATAGTACTGAGAATTGAATCCAGGAACTCTCTACCAGTTTACTTTTAATTTTTTGTTCTTTTGAAACAGGATCTGAGTTGCTGAGGCTACTCTCAGTCTTCCAAGGAGTTGGGTTATAGGCAGGCAACACTGCCCAACTGGAGAGTTAATTCTTAAACTTGAACTTCTCTACACTGTGATATGCAAGAACTTAATACAAACAAAGGCTAAAATAAAAATGGAATTAAGTGTAAGGAACTTCTTTTGTCACTAGCAATAATCATGTGGTTTAATTTGTTTTTCCAATACTTTCTTAGACTACAACTATTTTTTTAACTTTATAAGAATCCCAATATAGAAAATATTTGAGAATAATAAGTAGGAAACTACTATTTCTAATGGTATAAGATATTAATATTTATAGAATTTTCCCCTATAACTCACCACCAGTGTAACTTAATGAACAAAAGAGAAATTGGATGAGTGCATCCACGATTCAAATTATATCCATTTTTCTACAGTGGGATCTCTAAGGAACTCTGAGTCACTGTAACTGTATATCATTTCTGCATACCAGGCAAAAAAATTCCAAATTAGCACAGCTAATACATCACAAATGTGCCTCCAGGTCACCTTCTTCCATCATGACAGTGGTATGAATCAGGTTAATGCTGATGCAGAAGAAAATGCTTGGAAAAAATGTTTCATTCTCACTATTTCTGTTTGTGGGTATGGTACATGGAGTCTTGCTAACCTAGCTCACTCCAGATCCTCTCTCTTTCTCACCTGTTTTTGCCTTCCTTTTGATTTCATTTTTATTCCAACAGTCCACTATAATATATAAAATTGTATCCCCATATGTTTTGTAGTGACCAAATTCATTTTTATCTTGGGAAAAAAAGGGTGATACAAGTGTCTTTTTGAAACTTTAAACCTATGGTTACACCTTGGTAATTTTTGAAAAAAAAAAATTTGAGAATTTAAATTAAGGCATTCTGAAATTCAGAGTGAACAAGAGTACATCTATACATGTGGAGTGGTAGGGAAACAATATCCTAAATTGTTTGTCATTTAGGGGATTTACCATGATATAGGACCCAAAATTTGAAATAGTACTATACAAAACTGGACATCTGGTCATACTATTATGCATCAATAAATTATTAAAAAGGCCTTTATTTTTGTAGACCCACTGTGAAGACACAAGCATATTTTCTGTTATGTATTTATGAAAAAAATATTAATTTTTCTGTGTTGATTTTCTGATTCAGTATCAAATGAGGACTCCAACTTCTGGGATGCACATTGGACTTTTTAAGGATTGCTGTAGTTACCATGTGTAGAAGTTCTAAAAATTTCCAACTTCAGTGGAGCTGGGATTCCCTGGATAGTTTCTTGTACTGCTACATAGTTATTTTAAATTTACAACTGAAATATATAGTGCAGGACATTCAATTTCTTACATAATCATGTTGGTCCTCCCTGATCTCCTTAGGAATCTTATTGAATCCACATTGTACATGATGCCAACAAGGAATGATAAAAGTTGACTTTTTCTGACTTCCTATTTTGGTATTTATATTTGCAGACATCATAGTTAAGGATATTTGATTATTCTGGTTTCTACCAAATGGAATTTAAACATTATTTTTATGTTTCTCACCCCAAAGTATAATGAATCCAAATAAAAGAAACACATGTTTTAAAAATAAGTAAATAATAAACTAGATCTGTGTCAATTAACCAACCAAAGAGAAGCAACTTCAATATACAGCTTCTTCAGAGGTCCCCAGCACTTCTTTTTTTAAATTTATTTATTTATTTATTTAAATTTTAATTTGTTCTATATGACAACAGAATACATTACAATTCATACTACACAGGAAGAGCCCAATTTTTCATATCTCTGGTTGTCCACAAAGTAGAGTCACATCCTTCGTGTCTTCATACATGTACTTAGGGTAATGATGATCATCACATTACACTATCTTTCCTACTCCTATGCCCCCTCCTTTCCCCTCCCTGCCCTTTTGCCCTTTTCCCCTTTGCCCTAGCTAGAGTTTCTTTAATCCTCCCACCACCATCTCTCCTCCCCCTTGCAGGATATTATGGATCAGCATCGTTAGCTAATCCAGCACTTCTTTATGCCTCTTTATAACTTCCTCCTTTTGTACTCTTTTCATAGCTCAGCTCCTTAAAAAAAAATTCAAAATAAATAAGTAATTTAATTTTATTGCCAATGATGAAGCCACAGTCATTAAAACAGAAATTGTAGTTTCATCTGTGCTGAAATAAAAGGTAACACTTGAAAAACTTGCATTCAAATCTATAATGTACATGGAAGACCAAGGTGAACTGGGAAGTAAGAATATGTCTAAAGAACAAAGCTTAATGATGTGTTTTTCCCTAACTTAAAAAAATTAATATAAACATCCATATGTAGAGGAAGCTTGAAAATCAGCCTTTTTAGGAGTTCTCAAGACTTCCTGAAAGCACTTCTTGAGAAGCAATTGTGTTAGTTCTAACATAATCTGTTAATATCACCTGCAAAGTTTGTTCTGCAGGACATTTTAATTATTTGCAAAGTCTTCAAGAAAATTAAAATAAAGTGAACAATTTTAAAATTAGAACCTCTTAGTATTTTCTATAACTGAGTCCTGCATATTGCAACATAGAAAAAAATAGAAAAGTTTAAACTGAGAAGTTCTAGTTCAGAAGGAAGAGCCCACACAACTTTAGAGAGACTTATTTGTCCCTAAATGAAAGGGGCATTGCCTATATGTATTTTTTAATATATTTTAATAAAGTAAGACAAAAGTTATTCCCTTAAATAAATAAAAGAAACATAGCAACAAAACTTTTAAAATACCCATATATAATCAGAATAAAGTGCTACACAATTGTCTTTCTTCTGCAAAATATAAAAATGCAGATTTTTCATTCTTTAAAGAAAGTTATACCCTCTCCATAATTATAATAATGATGTATCTATTGACTTTAGTGGTATACATGCTGAGTTATTCAAAGGACATTAGGATATATTGATTCTCGACTTCCACAAATACTCACAAACACAAATACATACACACATATGCAAATGCTGTTTATCATCATGAAACTGATGAAATAAATTCAGCTACTGAGGTGATTTGACTAACAGCCCTCTCCAAAAAGCCTGCATTCTAATCCCCATAATCTGAATGTGTGTTTTTAGATGCTGAGACTGATATTTAGAGAGGGGAAGATTATCTTGAACTATCATTGTGGGTACATTTTTGTCACATAGATTTTATAAGAGAAAGACAAAAGGATCCGAATCAGAAAAGAAAGATGAGACCATGTAAGTAGAGATTTTGGTAATAGGCATTGAAGATGAAAGAGGCCACACAACAAAGAAACTGGGAAGGCAAGGGCACTACACACATAATAGAAGAAGCAATATTTGGAACAGTGACAAGATGAAATACTGTTGAGGAGATGAACGAACAAGAACTCACATTTATTGTTGGTAGGAAGGCAAATTAGAATGGTAGCTTTGAAAGACAATTTGGTGGTTTCCTACAAGAACAAAGCTACTATTATTATATAATCCAGCAAACATGCTTCTTCATATTTACTCAAAGGAATTGAAAAACACATGTTCACACAAAATTTGAACAGTGATATTTATAGCAGATTTATTCGTAATTGTCAAAACTTGGAAGCAGCCAAGATATCCTTCAGTAGGTAAAAGAATAAAAATAATGTGGAACATTCAACTAAGAGAATTCATCACCAAAAATAAATAAGCTATTTAGACACACACACACACACACACACACACACACACACAATGAAGGAATCTATAATAATATTACCAAGTGAAATAACATAATCTGAAAAGTATGTATACTATGTGATTTCAACTCTATGACATTATGAAAGACTAAGCTACAGAGACTAGAAAAAGATCAGTAGTTCCTGGAGGTTTGATAGGAGTAGAAGAATGAAGAAAACAGAACAGGATTATTTAGGCCAGAGAAAACACTGTACAATATTATAATGATGGATACATGTCAATGTTGGTCTGCTTTTATTGTTGTGACAAAAATTGAAAAAAATAAAATGAAATAAACTTAGGGGAGAAAAGGTGTGTTTTGGCTGTAGTTTCAGAAGTTTTAATCTGTGATCACTTGGTTATATTGATTTAGGGCCTATGGTGAGGCAGAACATTATGACTGGGTGGCATGTGGCAGAGCAAAGCTGATCACTTCATGGTGGCCAAGAAACAGAGTGAGAAATGTCCAGAGACAAGATATACCCTTCAAGGACAATCCCCCAGTTATCTACTTCCTTCTACAAGGCTTCATCTCTATAATCTCCACAGCTTCCAATAGTGCCACTAACTAGAGAACACATCTTCAAAACTTTGATCTTTGTGGAACATTCCAGGTCCAAACTATTAAAAAATCACTATGATTTTGTCCAAACCAATAGAATGAACACCGCCAGGCATGAATGAACCCTATATAAACTATGAACTTGGGTAATAATGATGTGTCTTTGTAAGTCATCAGTCATAACAAACATACCACTCTGGTGGGAGATGCTGATCATGGGCAGGCTAATTATGTGTCAGAGGGTATATGATAAACCTCTATATTTTCCTTTTAAAAATTTGGCAAACATAGCACTGCTATTAAAAATAGTCTTAAACTAAAAACAGCAATAACAAAAAATAAAATGACAAGGAAAAGACTCCCCTACATCCTGTAGAAAGAATACAGCCCTGTTGATACTCTGATTTTAGTCCCCAAAGACTTATTTCATATGTGACCTCTAGAACTAAAATAAATTTGTATCTTGTACCGCTAATGCATTTTATGAAGAATATTAAAAATAGCAATAAAATTAAGATGAGTGTATTATATTTATGGATATGAATTTTTATTATTTAATATTGAGATATACAAACATTTGAAAGACTGTGCACAGGAAAATGTCATATATGTACTTTTGTCATCAAAATATATACCTTTGTCATAAAACAAAACTAGGTAAACACATGTCAATGAAAAACAGCTTTTAAAAATATTAGAGAAAACAAAACTCTATAGTCTTTTTAAAAGAAATACCCTTAGTAACATTGTTGGCTACATATATTGTTTTGCAAATTTACTGAGCATTGAGGATGATCTGATTAATTTTTAAGAAAGGCTCTCTTGTTTGTCAAATGGTTTCTAAACTGCCTTACAGTCTGCACAGCAATGGATGTAACTCATATTCTAGCAAAGCACTCTACTTATCACCCAGGGAAGATAATGTTAACATGAAATATGCAGATGCCATTCACTAGGCAGCTTTCATTATAATCTATTGACTACAGTAACAGTGAATATCTGAAAAAAAGAAGTCTACCTAGACTATCTAATACTCAACTATAAATATTCATTGCAATTTCTACAATAGAGTCTTTATCTCAGTTCCTGCTACTACAGCAGCATCAAAAATTAGAACAATTCTAAATATGATGATAGGAGTTTCCTGGGAAGTGTTATTAAGGATAAATCATTTTTATTAATTGAAATCAACTTTTATATTAGAAGGAAAGTAAAGCAGTTTTAAAAAAATTAAAGATTTTAACTCGACCAACTCCTTTTGAAAGGCAAAGTTAACTTCCTCTATTATTTAAGAATTTTTTAAGTTCTCCAGGAGAATCTATTTCTTAACTCCTTTTCTCAGATCATCTTCTCAAATAGATATAACATTTCTTTGCATATTAACTTATTTTAAACTCCTCTGATATGTTTCTTCCAAGAATACTATATATATAAAACATTTTCCATCCTGAGTAGACCATTATAAATATTCCCCAGACAGTTCTTGTCTTAAGTATTTAAACAGTTTTGGAGATATTATTATCTTCAGATTTCCAACTAATTTCAGAAAGCTATTTTATATAACTCAAATTCCTCCACCATCCCGCATAACTTGGGTGTGGATTCATTCATTCTGTTTCCTCTGATCTAACACTCTGAAGAAAATAACCTCAACTGGAACAATACTTTTTATTTTATTTGCAATATCAAATTAACAGTTACTATTAGAGGCAATATGGAATATAGAGAAACTTTCTTTCTATAAACATCATTAAAGAAATGGCATTTGACTAAATATGACTTTGAATATACACAAGTTGTTTAATACAATTGGTGATCCTGAAGAGAAGTAGTTTAAGTTTAAACAAAAATGAGAAAAAACACAGTGACCTCTAAAACACATATCCCAGTTATAAAAGCAGAAAAGATTTGTATATTGATATTCATTACATAGAAACTATATTTAAAATGATGAGGAAATATTTAAAAATGTATATCTGACCTGTGTGTTTCCTACATATCATGGTACAAAGCAGATTTCTGGAAGATATAGCACACTGACATAAAATACTAAGAAGTTCTAGATAAATATAATAGAGTTTCATTAAATGGACATCTGGTATCTCAGAAAAAAAGGAGACAACTTTAAAGGAATAAAAAGAGCAACTATCACCAAAATGATTTGAAAATGGGAAGGAAGAAATATTTAGAGATTTTTAAGATGACATACTGAATTTCTGAAAGGCATTTAGTGGTCAAGAAGCCAAAGTGATGCCTCAGCCATGCAAACTGAAAATATGACTTGTTTAAACTGGAATATTGAATCTATTGGGGAACACTGATTCAGAAAAACAGATTTCTCCAAGAGTGAGGATGATCTTACTGCAACAAATGTATAGAAAAATCAATGATCTCACCCTGTAAATTTTTAAATGTGCATACCCCCATTACTCAACAATTAAAATCTCAAATATATATTTTAAAGGGATATTTGCAATATGTAAATAAGTATATGATAAAGAAACTGTAAAAATGTCCATATCGCTATTACTTGTACTAGAAAAAAAACTGAAAATAACTTAAATGCCTTTCAACAGAGATATAGGTAAATAACCTATGGTTTGTCCAAAATAGAATCCTGGGAAGCAAAGAAAATACGTAGATTATAGTTACTCATATCAACATAATTACATGTTCAAAATAAAGAAATGATAAGCAATCAATTCCTGTTATGGTATGTCTCAGGAAGGATGTAAGGATTTATGTAACAAAGCACATACAATGAACAATAACAGGGTTTGTAACGTTTTATTTTTCCTAATTCTTAAGTAACTGTAATTCTTAGATTGCCAAGTAAATTCAGCACTATTTCCAGTGTTCCTTGTAGGCTGGTTTGAAATTCAATTTCAGTCATTATTACAGTGATCAATGCTTCGAGGATTCTAATTCTCAGAATGCAGTACCCCAAATCCATACAGAATTGTGTTGTATAATCTCCACTCTTGGGAAGCTTGCTAGTCCCAAAATTGGCACTAACTTTTAAGCCCCACTGTACCTTCTGTCACTATGTCTGTTAACTGAGGTCTTCCTGGTGGTCTCCTATCTGTTTCACAATGTACAAAGAAATCCCCTGCTTAAGTGACTGCACTTTCTGCCTGGGGACATCTGGTCCCAGATACACATATTCCTGCTTCCTCACCTCCTTCAAGTTTTTGCTTGTTGTATTATCTTAGGGAAGCTGTCTCTTGTCAATCTATTAAAGGTTCAACCCCCATTCTCACCTTTCCTATTGTTCTACACTTTAACTTTATCCCCTCATAGAACTTACGTACTATCTAATACAAGGCATGATGTATTAATTGGGTTGTTGTCTGTTCCCAGCCCTTAAGATGACAGAAGGAAGGTTTTTTCTACTTTTCTTACTACTGTAATATGTGGTAGTGGCTTGAAATATTTTTAAATGAAATTAAGAGCTTCTAATTAAAATCTTTCATGCTTAGATGAATGTTATAGAAGCCAATAGACTCTTGACATCTATCTGTTCTGTTTTTCTTATGTTTGGCAAGGCAAATGAAAATGCATGACCCAGTCTCAGAATGCAGTACCCCAAATCCATACAGAATTGTGTTGTGTAATCTCCACTCTGCTTTATTTTATTATTTTTTAAGCTGTTGGGATTCTGAGTTTGGGACATCCCTTACTGTCTCTCATGCATACAACTATCACTTTTTTAAAGAATTTTTGTTTCTATTTACACATCACATTCTCCTTCAATCTAATGAAATATATTGGAATTTAATCTCTTTAATAAAATTTCCTACTCTGAGCATAGGAGATATAATAAAGAATTAAGAATTCACTCTATATGCACAAATCTGAACCAAGAAAAAGTGACAGAAAAGAACTGTTATCTTCTTGCAATGAAGAAAAAACAAATGCACTGAAGGGAAAAAAAATCCATAGTTAACTTTCTTTTTACATTATGGTCATATATAGATGGTAGGCTTACTGTTCTTAGTATTAAAAATTATTTTATGCATATTTTTATCAGCAAATGAATTTAGTATTATTTTATCAGAAACACCCCTTTTGAAAGTACATAATCACATTGTGCAGAGGGAGACACTCTTTTATGTCCGAGGCTCAGAATAATAGTTTATGAATGAACCCGAAATAGACCTTATTAGTTCAGTGGCTAAACAACTTAGCTGGATACCCACATAAGATTACTTTCACCATCTAAACTTTGTTGAACTAGGTAATACACAGTCACATTATACTCAAATATTAAAATTGGAATACTTAATTGTGTCTGTCAATTAGACATTATTCTATGCATATAAATACTGAAAATATAACTGTCTGCCAATATTCAAGAAATATAAAAAAGACCTAAATTTTAGGAAAATCTGTATTTTACCAGAAAATGATGTGAGAATACATGTTGTTTCTTTTATTTGGAAATGTAAGGACTTATTTTTGTACAATAAAAGATGAATAAAGAAAAATATCCAAATTCAATTACAGCTTTATGCAAAATAGATCTTTTAACAATAAAAGACATTTGAAATCATGATTGTAGTGTCCTGCTTTTATTTAAAGAGTATTAATTATTTGAGTAGGAGGAGGAAGAACTAAGGCATGACGATTCTTATAGTCTCTCAATGAATTGATTATCCAGAGTTCACATCATTTAATTATAAGTTATAAAAAAAGTGAATGGCTCTTTCTACTTACATTATTTTGTTCAATATTACCATGAATTGTAGTCTTTTATCTTCACAGGAAATAATTCCTACTAACTTTTAGGAAAAATTATTTAAAAAATCCTATCAATAGCTCAAATATCTGATAACATGATTCAGACAGGAAAAATGTACCTTATTTCAAGAGATAAAAACAAGTTAAATATGATAATAAATATATACTGCTTCCAGATAGTTCAATCGTATTACCAAAGTGTTTTCTAAAATAGAGGGTCAGCAACTCTAACATTCTATCACCATTTTCCATCAATATGTTGTCAGGGGAACATTAACAATTTGAGGTCTGTGTTGAAAATGATGTGAGCGAGTGATCAGAAGAATATAAAGTGGAAGCTGGGATTATATTGTAGTAAAGAGGAGTCTAGGCACTGTAAATTCGCAGTGTTAGTATGAGATGGGAAATTAATATACTGTATTAATATTTATTAAACATCATAGCTAAAACAGATCTCAACCATTAATTTTATTATTTACAACGATATACTTAAGTATGTGCATAAACACAGGCCCTCACACTATGTAGCCTCACTCAACCACTACTAAGAGGTAAAGGGGAAAAGAATAGATTCACATCTCTCTTAAAACCTATGAATTCACACCAGACATAACTCCAGTTAGCTCTGAGGGCTCAGAGACATACACTCTGAAGACAGTAGAGACTTCCCAGCCATTCACTCCCTTTCCTGTGAAGACTCTATTATTGTTAGGATATTATATAAAAGCACCTAATGATTTTGAGAGCTGTAATCTTCAAAGCTGAAGTATTTTGGAAAAAGAATCTTTTCTCCTATAAAGCTAAGATTTATGTTTTTAATCATAGTATTTATAATCCAGGTTGGTAAAGAGGTAGGGAAATGAGACACTTCCACATATTTCTGAGGAGACTGTAAATTGTAAATTGTTTTTTTTTAAATACTCTCTGAAGTGAAATTTCCCCAAAATATTAAAAGCCTTGTTTCATTATTTTTCTATGATCCTATTTGTCTGTGGGCTTCTACATCCAAATACAATAATAACCACATAATAAATATTAACATTAAAAAGAAAGAAAAGAGAGGAAGACTTATCAGGAGTTTTAGGCCAAATAATTCTTAGGTCACTTGCACTGATCAAAGCAGAATGAATGTTGCCAGGGCAAGTGTTATATTCACCACTGTCTGCTAAAAAAAATAAAAAAAGTTGAAAATTCTATAAAGATAGAAAAAAGACTCACCAAACAGTAAAAAAGCATTATGACACCTGTCCTTCTCCCTGAGTTCTTTGAAAATATCATGTGTCTGCGTCACTCTACTCTCCCCTCTTTTGTACTGATATTGAGAATCCAAGACCATTCACTCACCTCAAGGGATTTCTGATCCAAAATGGAAAACTAAGCTTTTTATTTTACCCTTGTTTGCTCCCCAAGAAGCTATTAAACTAGTGGTGAATAAGCCATTAATCTAAAGTATCTAAAAAAAATAGTTTTATGGAGGGCACTTTTGATTAATAAATGAGAAATTATACAGATTAAACAAAATTTGATGGAATTGTTGAACTTCAGTAATCTAGATGGAAGTGTTCTTTTTCTTGCATCATAATGACTACAGTTGACAAAATTCAGCTCTGCTAATAATTGGAAATACAGCATAAAAACAAGTTAGAAATGATAAGTGGGATAAAAAGAAATATTAAATAGGAAGGTATTTTAGTCACTTTTTGTGTCAGTATGAACAAAATATCCAAAAAGAACAACTTAGAGGATGAAAAGTTTATTTGGGGGCTCACAATTTTAGTCGTCTTCATTGCTTTGGGCCCAAGGAGTAGTAGAACACTATGGAGAAAGTGGCCAGAGGAGGAAAACTCTTGAGCTCATGGCAGGATGGGAAAGGGGAATGCATACAGGGAGAGAGAAGGAGCATCAGGTAGGGGAGTTGTAATCTTCCAGGGCATTTCCCAGTGACCCACCTCCTCTACCATGGTCCACTTCCTATAGTTACCACCCAGTCAGTCCATTCAAAGGAGGAGGATGGAGGGATTAAGTCACAGCTCTCATAATTCAATCATTTCACCTCCAAACAGTCTTGCATTAATACAAGAGTTCTGGAAGACACCTCCAGGTTATCCAAACCTTAACAGAGTATGAATGAGAAAAAAATCTCATGCTCCATTTTCCATGTCCAATCAGAATAACTGACAATAAGACCCTTGAGATACAAATAGATGATTCATAATAAAATAAACTGGAAATATTATCTGTTGATAGGTGTAGAGGGATATAGTACTGTGGGGGAACGTGATTATCATGAGGCTATTGAGATCCACAGCAGTGGCCTCTAAGATATAACATTTAAGTGGTCATTGCAATGAATTGCCAGCTGTCTGCCACTGCACCTAAAGAGAAGAGCAAGGAAATATTTAAAAACAAAAACAAAAGTAAAACAAACAAACAAAATAATAATAGCAACCAATAAAACCAGAATGACTCCAAATTATGTTTCTAACTGACTTTTAAGTCAATGCCTTAAGGCTCAAGGGCATTGAAAACAATGCTGGGAAAAATGAATGAGGATGAGACAATTGTGGAATTACATCTGACCTTTTAGTCTTCAGCTGGTTCTATCTGCACTTGCACATGGTGATACCGTTAGTATGCTATTCATTTCACTGTAGTTTCCCCTCCAATGAAAATGTGCCTGCAGTTGAAGAGAGCTCTACAAATTTTTTTATAGACATAAAAATGGGGAGTCTTATTTCATGATAATTGAAAATCAAAATAAATATTTAAGACTGTTCCAACAATTACATATTTTATAAATATTAAAATGATGTCTTAAAATCCCTTCTCAAGATATGGATAAGAAAATGAGCAAATGAATAGAGTTAGGTATCATTTTCCTATCATATCCATTCCACTCTGGGTTAAGTCCTGGTTTCTGACTTGCTTCTGCTTCTGCAATGGAGTAAAGGACCTTTTGTATGTTTTATGAAGAGAGAAAAGAAGGCTGCTTTATAAGACAGTAGGACAAGGGGAATTCCTAGAAACCGAGTGTTCTTGTCATCTTATAGACAGATGAGGAGAAAGCGGTGGCATGTGAAATTAAAGTCTTAAAGAGGTGGGATTAAGTTTACTAAAGTTTTAGATTTTGAGATGATAAAGGATAATTTTTTTCCTTAGAGAGAGAATTGAAGGAAGAAAATAAGTGAGTTGATATCACTCTTTATGGTATGTTTCATTATTTTATTTGGCAAGCAAGAAACATCAGACTTGAAATTTGGACCCATAGATATAAATTTCTGGATTTAAGGGTGGAGTGATAGAGTTTGAAATGTCTAGTTTGAATGTTTCCCGCACTTACTGCAGTGAAAAATGGTCATGATGTGTTAACATCACTTAAGTATAAGTTACACATGCATTCATTTCATAAATCTCAATAAACCTGACTATTTTAAATGCTTGCCTGAGAACAATGGACTGGGAAGAATTCAAACATTTTATTATTGTCAAAGATCATAGAAGTGGGAAGAAAGAAAAGCTTGATCCCAAATGTAACTTCAGAGTAAATAACCTGACATTAGCTAGTCCAAAAGGATAAAAAGTGTCCTCAAGATATTAACTTTCACGGTAATTTTCAATGATGAAAAAAAAAAAAAATCTCGTGAATGCTTTAAATTCTCCAGCCACTGAAAATGCCACTTAACAACTCTTGTCTTGTATTTTATTTTTTCCAGTATCAGTAATTAAACCCAAGGGTGCCTAATCACTTAGCTGCATCCTAAGCCCTTTTTATTTTCTTATTTTGAGGCTGGGTCTCACTAAATTACATACAGTCTCACTAAATTCTTGAGGCTAACCTGAACTTGTAATCCTCCTGTCTCAGCCTCTTGAGCTGCTGGGCTTGCTTTTTATGATGTTATGATTTCTAACCAGTCCTATTTAGGGCCTTAACATGCAATCCTGCATATTCAAAATCCTGTAACATTCATTTACCTTTTCTGCCTTTTGCTTCTGACATCTCCAACCCCGACTGGACTGCCTTGATTAAGGTCAATTTGTTTAGTGTCCTAGGAGTGGCCACGAGTGTTTCTCACCATGTATTTGCTACTATGAAGGCTACAACGGCTGCCTTGTAGTCCTTCCTTTTGGGTGATAGTGGAGACAGTGAAGAGACTCCCTCAGGTGACTCCTGTGCTAAAGCTTCTCTCTGTGCCTTTGAAACTGACTCTAGAGAGCCAGTGGCCACCAGTAGCTTTAAATATTTCCTACACAAAACCCAGTTGCTTCATAGCTTTTACATTTTTCCAGTCCTTGCATAAGTTGTATTACTTTAAAAATACATATTTTTCCCTAGTTAGTCTTTCAATATTGATAGCACATGAGTCCAACTCGATTGCAGATTTTTTTCTAATTCATTTCCTTTTAAAAAACATGTTTAGGTGCTGGGCAAGGTGGTGCCTGCCTATAATCCCAGTGGCTCAGGTGGCTCCATGAGTATGGAGAAACACTTGTGGTCACTCCTAGGACACTGACTAAACTGACCTTAAATCAAGACAGTTGGGATTGGGGATGTCAGAAGCAAAAGGCAGGATCCTGAGTTCAAAGCCAGCCTCAGCAACTTAGCAAGACCCAGTCTCAAAAAAAAAAAAAAAAAAGTAAATAAACAAGAAGGACTGGAGATATGGCATAGTGATTAAGTGTCCCTGGTTTCAATCCCTGGGCACAATCCCCTGCAAAAATATTAACAAATAAATATTCATAGTTGTGCATCTTATATGTGTGTATTATAACAATTGAAAATCATCCCTTAGTTAATCTGTTTTTCTTCTCATCTGTATAGATCAAGTCTCTTTTGAACTTTAAAACTTTCTGTACTAAGTCTTATATAACGTAGATACTTACATTTTTTATAACAAACGACCCTTTGTGTAGCATGGTGACGTTGCCCCAAATGACATGATTTCTGGATGGACTGAAACTGTGTTCACTTCCATGACTCTTAACAGCTTTTTTTCTTTAATGAAACCTCTAAGAAAAATATGAAACTGTCTTGTGCATTTCTCCTCCTGTCCAGCTCTTCTTCATCATCTCCGATTTTCCTAGTGCCATCCCTTAGATATCTAACTCAAATACTTAAAATTCATGGCTCACAGGCAATGCTTTCATCTCACTTTTGATTTTTCAATATTTGGAATCCCTGTCCCAGTTTCTAGGAAGAGTTACTGAGTTGTTTCTATAACGATCTATCTAGAGCTTTAAATGTATGCTACTTGACATTTGGAATGCCCCATTGGTGCCTTTTAAAGCATCTTTCTAAGCTTCTTGATCTGAACTTTCTTTCTTGATTGGATTTCTTTGAGTATGAGCATTCCTTACTCATCTGCATCTGACTAAAATATTTACCTCTTTTATCTTCTCAATTTTAAGGGCATTTAATTCTTTTCATCATCAGATATTGGCCTAGACAAATGTTTCCCAAATTTCTTGAATGAGAAAAAAAAATTCACTGGAGGTGTTCATGAAAATAGAACTTTCCAGGGCTGTCCTCCATGCTCACAAATTCAAAGGATCTCTGACAGGACTTGGGAATTTGTGTTTTTCCCAACTACTACACACTGATATTTATATCAGAGTAGTATGGAGAGAAGATAGCTAACTAATCATCTAAGATGAGTGCTTCCATCACAGGAAAATTTCTCTTTTTCTCTTTTCTCATTACTGCATACTTTCATAACTAAAACCAGTCCTGAGACCCTGAGAAGTGATTTGTATTCACCTGAACACAGTAAAAATATCTTTTTATTCTAAGGACTTTTACAACTGATGGGATTCTTAAAACTAAGCACAAACATCCCTTAAGAAAAATGTCCTCTCTATTAGTAAACTTCACTTTAAACAGGTAATTGAGGAACTAATAAGCACCTATATTATGTCATTCTGTACTAGACAAAACAAATGCCTAAAACGTTGTATACAACTCCTGATAAAAATTTGATTTCTCAGTGTTGAAGATTGAAAGTAAATATGTAATACTATTTTTTCCACCCTAAATGAGTAACCAATTTGTGAAAATAGATGCTAGGTTAATACAGGGTCAGATACAACTTTTTAGCTGTGAGACTCCACTAACTTTCATTTAAGATGTAGAAACATGAAAAGAATAATGATTCCATCTCATAAAAAATATTCTGGATAATAGGCAGAATTGCAGCTTTTCTTGATACTCCTAATAGTTGAGATAAGAGAAATACAAAGCAACCTGGAATCCAAGAATGGTGGATACCCCTAAGGAAAAATAAGATGGGAGTGCTGGTTCAGCTGAAAAAGTTGCTAACTGCCACCAAGCCAGTGAAAAGAATTAAGTCAAGGGGTTTAATAAATTTATGAAGACTGAGTTTAGGCTGTCCTAAAACCCTTGGGGAAAATAGATGCAGGTTCAATTACCCAAATGTAGTTCTTCTCCACAGATCTCAACATGCACCCATAGTAATCCTAATTGGGAGCATGATAAGATTCTGTAAGAGTTCATAGAAAATCATCTCCTGTGGTGCAAGACTAGGAAGGGAGACCATAGCAAATGCAAGAAAGGCAGAAAATCAACTTTTATCTATCTCCTCTAAAGAACAAAGGCCTTCATTTACTAAGTGAAGGTCATTCCTTCCTTCTCAGGGTATAGGTGTCTTCTCAGGCACAGACAATTCACTACAGAAATGAAATCAGAATAAAGGGAGAGGGGAGAAGAGGTGCAGAAAGATTCACTGCTTGCAAAGGGGAGAAATGGGTACAGAATGTGGGAGAAGCAAAATCATTGAGACAGATATCTACTGGAGCCCAGGAACCCAGAACTTGTTTAAAAGTAAGGATGGGAAAATTAACAGAGAATGTATTCATCTCCCAACAAAGGGTAATTATTATTAAAAAAATGACATCTACTATTGGGAGAGGTTCAAAAGCATGAAGACATTCACCATATCCATGTGAAAGTAAACAACTTCTAGGAGAATGTGTAGGAGGAAGCCCTTTTTTTTATTGTGTCTTTCAAAAACTTTTTCTTAGAAATGATACTGAGGGCATGATACCTTAAAAATGAACAAATTAATCTTCATAAAAATTAAGAACTTCTAGTTCTTCTAAACAATGTTAAGGTAGAGAAATGCTGAAGACTGGAAAAAATATTTACAAGTTATAAATGTGATAAATGACTTGATTGTAGAGTATATTAAAAAATCTGAGAATTTAATAAGAAAACAATGTAATAAGAAAGAACAATAGATTTGAAGACAGACATTACCAAATAAAGGTATGAAATGATCCTTAATATTTTTAATCATCAGGGAAGTATAAATTAAACCACAATTAGGTATCACTACTGGGTAATAAAAGCAAACAAACAGACTAAAAAACCTACAGAAATACTAACTGCTAGCAAGAATAAGTTCAAGAACTTGTTAAAGTAGGGAATTTGGGGCTCACATTCTAGGATTCTGACACATGTTGTTAGCCCAAGAATGTATATTTCTAACAAGCATTCATAAAATAATGATGCTCATTGTCCTGGAAAATATATTGGCGTACTATTTCCTTATAATGTTATTGAGCTAAGCTTAATGAATTGTATTATTTGTAACAAAAATGTATTACCAGTGTGGAATTTCAGGCAGAAACTGAAATAACTTCTACATAACTATTCTAATATCTGCATTAATGAAACATTTGTTTATACATTCTTGGAGTTCATATTACTTTGCTTTGTCATGTATATATCTTCATATAATGTTGGACTTTTACAATATCAAATAAATGTATTTTTTGTGTGTTCTAAGCAAAGTGTTGAACCAAGAGAATTTAAGTCAGTTTTAGAATCACATTAAAACTTTTAAGAATCTAATCAGTTTGGATCTAGATCTTGGCAAATCAAAGCCTCACATTTGTTTTCCTCACATTCAGGTATATTTCGCCATGGATTTACATTTTAGCAAGCATGCCAATGTACCACTAGCAATAAAAGAAGCAGTCCATGAACTGGTAGTGGTTCTGCCAGCCAACAGTCCTCAGCCATCCTCGAGGATTACCTCAGCTGCAGAGAATTACTCTCCCAATATGAAGAATCCTTCCCGGTTATGATGTTGACAAGGGTTGGACAGCCCTGGCCAGTTCACTTCACCTTGTACAATTCTGCGAGGCTGTTCATCCTTCAGATGTCCCTGTGGGTTCCAAAACAGTCTCCCCTGAGATGGCATCACAGTCCATTGTTCTTTCATTCAATCCTATTTCTGTTTCTTACATTCAGCATGTGTTTCCTATTTTACTTTTGTGTTAGGCTAAAAAAAAAGGTCCTAACACAAGATATATTTATTTCCTTATCAATGAACTATAAACATAACCTCATAAAGTAAAAGAAATTGTAATTCAAGATCTTGAGAGGAGGACTTTCATTTGGATCATCTGAGTGGACTCCAAATGTTATCACATGTGTTTTTAGAAGAGACAGAAAGAGAAAGTATGGATACATACAGAGAGAATGTGATGTGAAGATAAAACAGAAAAGACATGCAGTCAGAATTCAAAGAATTCCAACCACCAACATATGCTTGAAGCAGCAATAGATTTTCCTCTAAAGCTGCCATTGGAGGGGTACAGCCCCATCTGCACCTCAATTTCAGACCTCTGGACTTCAGAACTTCAATAGAATAAATTTCTGCTGTTTTTAAGCCACTCAGTTTGTGGTAGATTGTTATAAAGCCATAAATAAGTAAGAAGAAAAAAATGAAAGAAAAAGGGCCTAATAAGCCTCCTTTATGTCAAGCTCCATCTTAAAATCCTCTAACAGGAACTTAGCTGGGGAGGGACAAACTGTATGTCAATTTTTTCTGGGATCATTACTGAAATCTCCACAACTGGAAAAGAAAGGATCTTTCTCCGATATCTCAGTCTCAGAGAAGGTTGTTGTTCTGTTTCATTTTTATTTTCTCCCTCAGATAGAAAATTAGTCCCATTCCCAAACCATTTGACAAGTGGAAATAAGTTGCACTTATATTATGTCCCCCACTCCTAATATCAAATGAGCAAGTACGAATATGAATAGATTCCTCAAAACAAGACACAATTCACACTTACCGCTATTTGGAGAAGGAGGGAGGAATGAATGCTGAGGTGGCACATAGAACATCTTTATTTATTTATATATATTTTCCCTACTACAAATTCCCATATCAGATTATAAACCATGAAATAATGGATATGACTTACAAGTAATCTTTTATGTGATGGTGCAAATTTAATACAAGAAATAATTCTAATACAAGAATAAAATACAAGAATAATTCTTATATACTTTTGCATGATTTTATTAATAGGCAATTTTTGTTAAAGCAACATACCCCAATAACTCTCCTTACTTGCTATGAACTGAATTTTGTGTCTTCCAAAATTTAGTTGTTAACTCCTGACCCCTAGTGCCTCAAAAAGTGACTATATTTGAAGATATCTTTACAGAGATAATTGAGTTAAAATGATGTTTTTAAGGTGAATTATTTCAGTATATTTACTATATTTTATAAAAAGATAAGAGCGCATGCAAATAAAAGGATAAAAATCATGTAAGAAAAAAAAAAAGGGAAGAAGATGGTCACCTACATGCCATTGAGTGGGGCCTGGGAATGAATCTACCAGAATGACAGTGTGTTCTTGAATTTCTAATCTCCAGAAGTGTAAGGGAGTATATTTCTATTGTACAACTTACCCATTGTATTTGTCATGACAGCCTTTTCTTTGCTAGAAAATAATATATCAAATTTAAATGTAAACAAATATTTGTAAATCAGTGAAAGTGATTACTGGGCAATATCCAGAGTGCTTTTATGTATAAAATCTCATGAGTAATATCATTAAGATATATATTATGATTAATATGGATATTATAAGTGCTTCACTAGATTTGCTCTCTAATATAAAAAATAATATATATTTATCACAGGAAAATATTAAATATCCATCAAATTCACTAGAATATATAAATAAATTATTA
Organism: Callospermophilus lateralis; assembly: GCF_048772815.1. Taxonomy (NCBI): domain Eukaryota; kingdom Metazoa; phylum Chordata; class Mammalia; order Rodentia; family Sciuridae; genus Callospermophilus; species Callospermophilus lateralis. Next base: position 100,896,101 of record NC_135314.1, read on the forward strand.
ATTCATATGTCAATAAAGCCATTTTTGAAATCTCTCATTTACAAACTCTTGTTTGACTTTTCTATAATTAAATATTAAGTTAATATAATGCTGAATTATGATAATCAAAATCGTTACTATCTACCCTTACATTTCTGGACTAATATCAGTAGGGCACAAAAACTAAACTTTTTTCTAAACTTTCATTTTTAACTTAGCCCAACCAAACTGACATGCTTATGGTTATCAGTGATGGGTCATTGGCAAACAAAATCTAAAATACGTGGCATTATTTTAATGTCTATTGGCTAGAAAGATACAGGCAATTACGCAGTGTTGGAAAGGTAGTGGTCAAATATATGCACGTAGTAGAATTGGTAAAATTATTGCTCTATGCTACAAGTGAAGTAGGCCATATGCTGTAAGCCCATTGTTTCAGGGGAAAGTGTTGAAATTAGACTACTAATAGTGTCTAAGAGTTTTTATGGACTTCATTTACTAAGACATTGCAAGTAAGAGATGAGATAAAGAATAAGTGATGGATTTAGTAAGCAACCAGTAAGCTATCTATGGGATTTCCTCTTATCAGAGGAGTGGGTTGAAATGACAAAAATACTTAAAATTATGTGTATTTTTGTGTACATTTTTAAATTATTTAATGTGTTCAGAAAGGAAGTTTTCATAACAGAATAACCAATTTATATATTTTTGATTTAAATTTTTAAAATGCTAAAATATCAGACTCTATTGACTATCCTATGTACACATAAATACATATGTATATGATTATATGTATGTGTATGTAAGCATATATATATTTATCAATTTATGTCCATTTATCAATTTGAATCAATATGCATACATAGATTATGTAAAAATTACCTCAAAGTGTTCATTATTTTCTTAACCATTGAGAATAAGTTGCAGACTATATTCCTCTTTATTTCTAAATATTTTGGAATTCTCTTTTTTTAAAAAAAATTTTCAACCACAGCATGATAGTTAAACTGAGGAAACTAGCAAAGATTGAAAATTATTTGGAATAAACAGACCTTCCACATCTATCGTCAATAGTCTCAATAATGTTTTTTGTTTTGTTTTGTTTTGTTTTTTCCAAAAGAAAATTGTATAATTTTTTGCCTTTAGTTTTCTTGTTTTACCACTCTTCTTCAATCTTAAGGAGTTCCTATGTTTTTATGTTCCTTAGTATAGACATTTTTTACAGGGTACAATTTTTACAAGGTCAATTATTTTATATAAAGTATTTCTCAAGTTGGAGTTTCTAGTGTGACCTGAGGATTAGAGTATGGTTATACAATTTTGGCAAGCATAATTAACAAATGACATATATTCATCCAAAACACATCACATCAAAAGGCTTATGAAATTGTTGTGCTCAGTATGGATGATATGAATTTTATCTACATGGTTAAGGTAGAACTTGAGAGTTTTCTCTAATAGACAGGTACTATTTGTTTCTTTAATGTTTCATTATAACCTTTGGAGAAGAAACTTTAATGCAATAAAAATATACTCTTGCTCTTTAACTTTTCACCAACCAGTTTCAATACTCTGATGATTCAAAGGACAAATTAAGATGGCTGGACAGAGAAGGTCAATTTCCTGGCTTCTTTGTGGTATGAAACCAAGAAAGCAGATAGGCAGCTTCTTAGCAAGGTGGATAAAAAAAAAAAAAAAAAAAAAAAAAGAAATTTCCTGGGATTTAATACTGGAAATTCAAAGTGGATCAGGGACTTAGAAGATTGGATACAATAAAAGAGGTTTATATAAGGGACAACTGGTTGAGAATATATACCTTGCTTTTCCCCACCCACTTGCAAGACCAGCTGGTAGAGAGGTGCCTGTCCAGAAATTCAAAAGGGGTATGGGAGATAGTAAGTGGGGTCAACAGTTGATGTACTGGATTAAGAATTGGCTCCTTCACAGCATGAATGAAGTCCAGGGGAGATGCCTGGGGTCCACTCTTCCAGTGTAGATCATCAACTGCTGGGCCTGGAGGTGAGCTGATTTAAAATTTTCAGATCAATCACAATTCAACTAAGAATGGTTTTCCTAAGCCTAAACACCACCTCGAAGAGTTCCATCTATGGGATTTCCTCTTACATGCCAAATGCCACTCTAAGTGGGGAGTACAGACAAAGACACATCAAAACTTTAGAGCAATATTCCTTATGAACATAGATGCAAAAAAATTTTAATAAAATAATGGAACAGAAACACCAGAGCCCCAGAAGATTATGAAGGATCAATTCTAAAGTGATATCCAGGTTAGCCAGCCAAAGATCAGAGGGACTCAGCTACTTGAAATTTTGTTTTCTATGGGCCAAGTATATTGTCTTATTGGTAACAACCTATCATCACTATAAGTCTATGTCCTATTTGCTCAAGGTACATATATTCATGTATTATCAGTATACTAACTGGTTTCAAATAACGGGAACAAACTCTGGATTTGGCAACCTGACCAGGAAGTCTTCCATTAAAATGTGGTTGTGTCCCCAACTCTGAAACAAATTGTACTAATGTTATTTATATAACGTTCCTTAAGGATGGCATATCACCACTCAACATCTCCAGTCTCGGGGGGCCCAATAAAGATGAACTGACTCCTTATCAGCAGGGCATTTGTTTCTGTACATTTTTCTCATAATATCCCCAGCAACAAGTTTCTTTCACTTTAAGCAAAATACCCAGCTTAACTTTCTATTCCCAACTGCATGACCATTTCTGAAGAATGAATTTCTGGGCCCAAATTTATGTTCCTTATGCAACGTTTAATACATTTTGCCAGCATTTCTTTCAGATTACGTTATATTATATTATAACCTGAACTGGGGTTTAACTGAAAAAGAAACTTGCCAATTTAAGATGTGAAAAAACATATTTTCTTTTTAATCATGCCATTTGGACAGTAAAAATTCAAATTATTGGTAAAGTGTAAACGAAGATGGTTTTCACTTCATATTCATTCTAACACGATTTCCTGTAAACATTTCAATATGACATTTAAACATGTGTGGTTTGTCTGCAGACTTCTTGGATTTGAATGCTGGCTCCATACTTTGCTCTGTGTGAGATCTTTCATAGGTAACTCAACTGAAAGCTTCAGTTTCTTATTTGTATTTTGATATAATTCCAGGACCAACTTCAAAATATTTTTTGGGAAAGTTAATCAATATTTTATGTGTGTATATTATCATTTACATTTAATTGACTGGAATATGATCTAAACTTTAAACTGGAGAAAATGCTATTATTTTATGCCTTTTGCAATACAAATTACTATGGAAAGTAACTATCTGAACAAAAGGGAAGCAATGTGAATAATTCATAAAAAAATCTTTTTATATTATGACTTTTCCACCAAATTAGCTACAATGTTTTATTTTAAACATAATTCTTAAAATCTCTTATTTTCTAATTTACCAGTGAAATTAATTGAGGTACGTTATTTTGGGCATGCTTTCATGTAGAATTATTTATTGTTTACATGATTTTTACAACATAGCCAAATTTAAATGTGGTGTCTGATTTTGTGCCAGAGGACAAGGAACTCTATGCTGCTTTTCATACAGCTCTCAAATTGATTGTTAAAATGAAGAAAATGATGAAGACCCACCCACACTGTTGGCAAATACGTATTGCCTATGCAGGTAAAATAACTCATTTTACTAAAACACATTATCCTTCCCAGCCCTTCACTTGCTTTGTAGAAGTCAGTCACATATTTTTCAAAGAAGCAGGTTCCATTTTGGCCGCTATGATGAATTTTATAGTTTGCTTTGATAACATGCTTATAATTAAGCTTATGGACTTAATAATATTTAATTATAATAATAATTGTAATTATTCTATGAATTAAAATTGTAATTATAATAATTGAACCATTTTAAAAATTAACTTGGTGGATTCATTTTTTTAGCCCTTTTAGAATAAAAAACATATGTCTCTGACAATATATTCAGTTGCTCAAATTTATAGATTAAGAGAAAAAAAATTTAATGAATAAAAGCCTTATTTTGTTAAATTTATGTCTCAGTGCAAAAAAGACACCATATTAGGAAATAAAATGTTAAACGTGGCATGTCTAATTGCAAGTCCTTTTATGTTACCTGTTAGATTTTTAGTTACAACTGGAAGGCTGTTTTCTGAAATTTTCCACTATTTTGTATACAAAATTTTGCACATTTCTCTATATTTATTATTAATATGATGCTTTATATTTTAGAATGCTTCTATAATTTGCATTATCATTTAACCTCAAAGGAAAACAATAAAAATAAATATTTTTCCATATTTTCAAATGACATAGCTGAAATCCAAAAGCTGCTATAAGTTTTCCAAGAACAACTCAGTGGGTTTTGAAAGCATTAGTCATATCACATACTTCTTCAATGCATTGTCTTATTAAGGCACAAAGAGACCATCCTATGACATAGCCCTCCTATTTAGTCCTAACCATCTTCATTTTTCTTCATATCATATCTTAATGATTTACTCATTTCTAGGCTGTTGCACTCAAAGTCCACATTACTCCTGCATTACAAAAGTCCAGTTCCTTGGCAGGCAAATCCTCCTGGAAGTGAGTATTGAGATCAACTGGTGGTTCTCTTGTCATTCACTTTGCTTAAATAATTCTGGAAATGTGTGAAATATTGAGAATGCCTAAACAACTGACTCCACCGGCATGAGATTTTCAAAGAAGATCACCATAATGTACCTAAAGCATCATGTCTGTATTGATGAATTTTATCATCAAGACTTCGCCTTTTAAATTTATTTTTCATTATGATTGATCCACATCATGTGCCACATATTTCAATCTTTTATAGATGTTAACATAACAAGTATCTGATGAACTAGACAATAAGATTAAATCTTAGTTAACTGCAACTGAAGCATTTGACATTCCTCTATCTGCAGTTTTACTTATTTACTCCATAACAGAGGCTGAACATAAAAGAAGAACATTTGACCTCAAGCTTTTCTGGATTACACCTCTTTATATTCAAGCTACTCATTCTCCACATTGTAGAAGACTACCCAATTAATTTTCCTATATATTTTTCTAAGAAAAATGTGAATAAAACAAAAAAGAAATTTTATTCTTATATATACTACAAAGGATTTGAACTTAGATGTAATGAGAGGGACCAAATGGTAATGATGTGAAAGGCTGCAAAATATATTCAACACACAAAAGTACATTCAACTCCTTTACTGTTCAACTGAGAAATAATTGAGCTTCCAATCTTCTACTTGAAAATATAATTTTTTTTCCCATTTTTCAACTGAGAAATATTACTTTCAGTAACATCATCACATAGGTAGTTTACATTTACTTTCCTCTTTATCCCTTGTAAAAGGGCATAACAACAGACATGACATTATTGCCTATCCAGGTCCCCTCAGATCCCACTTAAATGTTCTCTGTGTCTTGCATCTTGACTGACACTTAAATCTGAATACACATATCTTTCTCCCTCAGGAGGAAAAACCTGGAAGGGCATGAGACTTGATACCCAAAATGACTTGCTGGTAAGTAAGACTGAAATTCTAACTTCCTTGGCTAGGAGTCAGGAGGAAAAAAAGCTGAATTGTGATTGATGTTGTTATAAAATTAATTGAATTTTAGTAAATTGTGTATGAGTGTTGATTTATTCTTTAGACTTTGCTGTATTTGAAGTTATATTAAATTTAAAAAAGCTTGGAACACTGTTAACATAATTTTTAGGCAAAGTTCTTATATATATGAACATATATAGAGAAATCATCATTTTAGTTAAACTGTATCATTTTAGTAGTTTTAGAAGCTTTTCTTAAGGTATGTTTTTTTTTCTTCAATATCAAAAGTTTATTAAAAGGAAAGTGAATGCTTTGGGTTACTCAAGATTTAAAAAATTGAAATAGATTCCTTTCAAAATGGTTATGTGCATTCTTATGCAATGTATAGGCAAATGATATGTAGGAGATCCAGGATAACTGAATTTATACTGCATATTATCTGAATTGACACTGTTTTTTCTGGCAACACAAAGGACAATTTTTCTAAAGTGAACCAAGGGATCTTATCTTCACTGTTCTAAAATATGATTTATTGCACATGTATACATTTTGTTAGTCTTAAAAATGTATTATGCAAATATTTTTAAAAGCAAGATTAAATTGATCTATTCCATGCCCAGTTCCAGTGCAATGATTACATCCAATTCCTTCTTCAGGAATTGAAAATCACTTTTAATTATTATGTAAAAAGTCATTACAAGTACTAAATGTGCTTCTATTTCAAGACACTATAATTTCTATAATAAAATGCATACTTATGTTAAATCAAGCCTGGGAGCTGTGTTTTAAATAACAAAGTTAATTCTATAGGTGTTTTAAAATAATATAAGTGTAGACAGTTACCATTATTTATCTGAATACATCATAAAAGGCATATGACTCATCCTTATAAATCAAAGACATTGAGCTCTCTGGAAACAGATCCCTGATGTACAAAACACTTCATTCTTCTTGATAAGTTATTTCTGAATTTCTTGCACATCACTTGCCTAAAAGGCACTTTTTACCACACTGCCTCTTAGTTATTGATGCCTCCTCTTATAAACTGCATTGCGTGTTCCCTAAATTCATCCGTTCATGTCTTCACCTCTTGTAACTTAGAATGTGATCTTATGTAAAAATAGGATTGTTGTAGATACACTTAGCTAAGATAAGTTCACACTGGACCAGTGTGAACCTGTCCATAATACTAGATGACTAGTATCTTTATAAAAGGGAAAATTGGACATCAGAAGACAAAGGAAAAATGCCACATGAAGGTAGGAATGCTACCACAGCCAAGGAATGCCTAGAAGCCAGAAGACGATCCTGGAAATGATCTTTCTCTTCACAGGGAACATGGCACTGCCAACAGCTAGATCTCAGGCTTCTAACCTGTTGAACTGGACGGTGATAAATTTATCCTGTTTTGAACCACTCAATTTGTAGTGTTTTCTTATGGCACCCTGAGGAAAGTAACACAAATGCCAAGACCAGCTTTGTTGCTCCCTCATTCTGCTAAGCCAAGTGAGCCTATGTCCCTGACTTGACTTTTATATCATTCTTTTCTATGAAAATCTGGTATTTACATTTCACCCTTTTGCACAAATAGCAAAAATAATATTTATGGCAATACTGGGTATATTATAACCCAAATTAAGGACGCTTGAGTCAAGGGAGAAGTTTACAAAAGCTCCACATTTATATTCCTTTTATTCTTTATGAAGAGAGATCCTGCCTACTGCATAGGAGATTTTAGGTCCTACATCTCATTGTTCTTTCTTTTACTCATTTTTATATAACTTTTAAGTGGATACCTACAAGGGAAGCTTAAAACATTCTTAACTCTATTTTTTGCTAACACATAACTATTATGTGTCATATGTTCCAAGATTTTTTTTTTTTTTTTTAACTGAGAGAAAAGTGACAATCTTCCAGCTGCCTACATAGGCATTGAATGAGGAGACACAATGGGTCAAAACTTTCAGGATTCATGGTACAGAATGTTGAGGGGAGTACTAATACTTAGCACTTGAAATAAACACATAAAATATTGAGGTTTAAATATAATGTAACTTTTAGGGCTTGATGTCATAAATATAATTTTTAACAGTGAAAAGTAAATGAGGAGCTGAAAATTTTGGTATGAATTTTAGTTTTCTTAAAACTACAATTAAGGTCTGTTGTAAACAGAGTTATTGTAATATAATTCACATACCAAACAATTTATCATTTAAAGTTAGAATTCAATGTTTGTTTGTTTTTAGTATATTCTTAAAGTAGTATAACAATCACAATGATCTAATTTCCAAGAAGGATCATTTTTCCCAGATAAAGGAACCACATTCCAATTACCAATTGCTTTCTGCCTCCTTGCCCTTGGTAATGACTAAATTATTTTTCTTTATCTATAGATTCACCTATCATGGACATTTTATATAAATAGGTTCATATGATATGGATCTATTGGGGACTTAACAGTGTTTTTTCACTTAGCACAATGTTTTGAAATTTATTCACGTTGTGCCAAATATTAGCATTTAATTTCTTTATATTGCTGAATGATATTATTACATAGATGTTCTACATTTATTTGCTCATTCATCAGAAAATAAACATTTAAATCATTTTTACTTTTTGATTGTTAGGAAGCATGCTGTCATAAAATTAGTGTACAAATTTTTATGTGAGAATTCTTGTCATTTCTCTTTCATATTAGCTAGAAATATAATTGAGGAATCATATGATAATTCCATATCTATCAACTTGAGGGACTCAAACTTTTTCCAACATACATTCATCAGTTTATATTCTCAAAAGCAATGTATGAAGGTTGAACTTACTCTATATCCTTGCAGTACTTAGTATCTATATTTTTGATTATAGCCATCATAGTGAATGTAAACATTAATTGCAGTTTTGATTTGCATTTCCCTAATGGCTAAAAATAATAAGCATCTCTTTGTACACTCATTGCTTATTTGTAGAAATTCTTTTGAGACATGTATATTCAGATCCTTGGATCATGTTGTATAGGTTTTTTTTTAATATATATATAATCTTATCAGATGATTTGTGGTCATGTTCCAAAACACATTGTATTCCTTAAATATGTACTAGTTACATGTTTTAATGTGTCAGGTTAAATGTAAATTAGAATCAAAAAGGAAGAAAAATAAGAATAAAGAGGAGGAGACAAACAAATAGATATGCACCCAGAGATATATAGCTCTTCATCTTTATGATATACTTTTCTTTGTTCTCATGAATCATTGTTAGATCGTCTCCAATGTTTTTTTTCCTGTATCAATTGATATAATTATGATTTTTCTTTTTTAGCAAGTCAATCATATGGATTATATTGTTTAATTTTTAAATTCTGAACAAACAATCTATGCCTGGAATAAATTGTACTTGGGTGTGGAATATAATTATTTCTATATATTTTTATTCATTTTCTAACATAATTGAAAAATTTTGTCCCTATAATAATGAGAGTTATTGGTCTTATATTTCCCTTTCTTGTAATTCCTGGCTTTAGTTTTGGAGCAATATTAGCCCCATACAATGAGTTAGGAAGTGTTTCCCTCTGGTACTGTTTGGGGACAAAATTGTGAAGAATTTGTATTGTTTCTTATTTAGTACTTTGTAGAATTCATCATTAAAACCATAAAAGCTACATGCTTTCTTTTGTGCAAGGTTATCATTTGTTTTATTTATTAGTCCAACCTGATCTTGTCCATCTTGTGTGAGATTTTGTACTTGGATGATTTAAGAAATTGACTCACTTCATCTAAATTAATAAAAGTGAGTAATAATAATAATAGTTCATTATTATCATTTAATGACTGCGAATTGGTGGTTATAACATTCTTACTGATAATAGGTGTCTTATACTTTTTTTGGTAGTCTTTCTAGTTCACCACTTTTAACTTATAGTTTCAAATAACCAGCTATATAAATGTTTATATTATCTTTAATTTCTGCTCTAATTTTATTTTCATATTTTCTGAGGAAAATTGTTCTCTATTTTTTTGAGGTTGAGAATTAGGTTTAGAGATTTAATTATAAATTTAATTTTGTTTCCATTTTAAATTTGTCTTTGCAATATGCATTTATTATAAAATTTCCTATAAATACCAATTTTATTGTATCCCACACATTTGGATATGTTTCATTTTTATATTTTTTCGATTTACATTTACATAGTTTTATGTTAACTTTCCCTTTTGATTTTTTAAATTTTTTTTTAGTTGTTGATGGACCTTTATTTTATTTATTTATATGTTGTGCTGAGAATGGAACCTAGTGCTTCACACATGCTAGGCAAGCACTGTACCACTGAGTTCCAATCCCAGCCCCTCCCTTTTGATTTTATTTCAATATATGTCTTATTTTAAAGTGTGTATGTTTGTTTTCCTTACAAATGTTTGAAGATTTTCTAGCTATCTTTATGTGATTGTTAACTGATTTAATTCTATTGTGTTTTGAGACCATATGTAATATGAGTTTTATGGCCTAGAAGGTGGTTGGTTGTCTCTCATGTTAAATATTTCTGAAGAGCTTAAGAAGAATGTACATTTGGTGCTATTTAATGTAATATTCTACAGATATCCATTGGTCAAATTGACTCATAGTTCTCCCAAGGCGTCAGTACATTCACTGATTTTCTGTTTGCTTGATCCATGAAGCATGGACTGTGTTGTAGCCATTTTACAGATTAAAAAAATGGGTTTGACTATTTCTTTTTTAATATCTCTCAGTTTTACCTCATCCATATTTACTCTCTGTTAACTAAATTTTTATTAGGCAATGTCATTCCTTATTCCTGATAAGATTTCTTAAATTAAAATTAGATCAGTCTAAAATCAATATGACAAATTTCTTTTGATCAATGGCAGATATTTTTCCATCCCTCTACAACCTGAGTTTTTGTATTTTATATTTAAAGATGGCTTATGATATACATATATATGTATGTGTGTGTATATGTGTGTGTGAATCTGTATCTTTTGCTTCGTATATTTAGGCCTCATACTTATTTTTTTATAGGCAAGATTTTTTCTTTCCCCTGACTTCTTTTTATATTCCCTTTTTTTAGCCCTTTTGCTGTTTGAATATGTTATGCTTAGGCGTGTATGAATGTGTGTGTGTGTGTGTGTGTGTGTTTGTGTGTGTGTGTGTTTGCTTTATGTATGAATATATTTATATATTAATTCTTTCTTTGTGGTTCTTTGAACTTCCTGGGTATTATGGTTGTGATTTGGAATGTTCCCTCAAAAGCATGGTTGAAATCTTGGCCCCTGATGTAGCAAGATTTGGAAATGGGGCTTTCAATTAATGGTTGGATCATGAGGGTTCTGATTTTATCATATACCTGAGTGGACTAGTGGAAGGTGCTACCTCATTGCAGGAAGTAGATCACTGGTGACATGCCTTGAAAGGGTTTATACTTTTCCCAACCACCCAGCTCATGTATCTTTACTGCCATGAACTAAGCAGCTTTCCTCCATCATGCCTGTCTGCTCTGATGTTGCTACCGAATGGGTTATCCATGGACTGAAAACCCTGAAACCAAGAGCCAAAATAGATCTTTCTCCTCTAAGTTGTTTTGTCAGTTATTTTGGCCACAGTGATAGAGAGTTGACTAACACCTTGTGTGTGTGTGTTTTGTTGTTGTTGTTTTGTTTTGTTTTTATTGATGTTGTTGTTTTGTTTTGTTTTTAATACCTTTATTTTTATTCATTTTTATGTGGTGCTGAGGATTGAACCCAGGGCCTGGCATGTGCTAGGTGAGTGCTGTACCCCTGAGCCACAACCCCACCCCACTCTGTGTGCTTTTTAACTGCAATCAATTGTTATTATACTGGAGCCATGTTGATGTGGTAGTAAGATATGGGAAAAGGGGAGGCTTTCTATAATATTTATATTAAATCTCAAAATATTAGAAGTTTATATCCACTGAAGATATGTGCTTTTTAATAAAAGAGTCTCTGGGATTATTTTACAATAGTTTCTTTTCTCCTGCCTTAGACATGAAGAGATCTTTTCTGTATCTTCATTGTTAGGACCCAGCAGAGGTTTTAAAGGTAAAATTGTATATATGTTGAAAAATCTTCTAAAAATATTATTCAATTATTGCTTTCATTCATACCAAACAATACTGAGTCTCTAGAAATTTTATAGAATTACTATTAAAATGTTCTTGCAGTTAATGACTCCAAAATTTTCTATTCCAGGTAAACGAATTTCAGCTGTGAATCTATGTGTACTTTTCACACTAGATTTTGGGTGGAAATCTGCCCTGAAATCTCAGTCCTCTGAAGAGGTCAAGAAAATTTATTGCACTGAAGAATATTCAGTGTTTTTTTTTTTTTATAAAAAATTTATTTTGTGTGTGTGTGTGTGTGTGTGTGTGTGTAAGAGTAATAATGACATAAAGACTCTCAACCTTTTTAAATCTTAGAGCTGAAAACATGGTTTGTAAACTCCTGTTATAAATAAAAAATTTGGGGTAACATGGTTTGCAAAATAGTACAAAGAATTATTATGCCATTCACCCAACTTTCTCAAAACCATGTGTCAGATATAATTTTATCAACAGTTAATACCAAGAAATGTAAAATGGTGCATTTCAATTAGACTTTCTTCTTTTTCAGTTGCCAACAGTTTTATAATTACCCATTTTCTTTTTTAGTATAATTTTATGAAATTTAATATGCATATAGATGTATATGAACATCACAACAATCAGGGTGGAGAAATTCTGTCCTCACAAAGAAACCTCTACCACTATATAGTCATTTTCTCCACTGAAAGATAGTCCTCAGCTGTTGTTATTTGAAATTAACTTAATTTTTAGAACTTGTAGGGTAGAGTCTGCACCCTTGTTTGAATTTTAGTTTCATTTAAATTATTTTCAACTAATTAATTAAACACTTCTTCAATTTCCATAGGAATCAACTTCAATCTAACCCTTACTTCAAATTATCTCTTCAGTATCATATTTCTTTCTTCCTCTAGTATCTTTGCCACCTCTTTTTATTACATATTTTACTGAATCTTTGAATATGCATACCTACATATGTGTCTGTTTATGTTTGGTGATCAAATTTTATTTTTATTAAAAACAACTAGATTGCTGTAATGCTATTGTTTTAGAATCATATTTTTTATTGGTAATATGTCCATACATTATTATTTCATCTATCATCTTTATATTGGATCTTTAATAGCAAAAGTATACATGCACACCTGTACACATATATCTCTTCCAAAGATCTGGCCATGTGTTTATTTTGGACACATTAGGCTCTGCATTTATTTACAATATTTTACCTTCGCATTTATTGATTCAAGGAGTTTCTAGGAATTCTTTCATAATACAAATTGGAAGTTTCTCTTTCCTGGTATTCTAAAAAAATTAATCCCTGGCTACCTGAAAAGCTAAAACAATAAGTTAAATTACATTATGTTTTGAGTGAGGGAAGAATGAAGTTATTTAGAGCAATTAGAGTTGTCAGCACATCAAAACAACTATTTGTAAAATGGAAGAGACCTTGGGTGCTAGTTCATCTGGATGTTAATGAATATGGTAGTTTGAAAGGGGAATTAGTGTGTGTTTTGAAGCTAATTAAGGCACAGTTGTTAAATGTCACATCTGTTGTTAATAAAGCATATGGTTTTAAGATTTAATCTTGCACAGATCTGGCATGTTTAACCAATATCTGCTTGTATTTGAATCCAGGATAATATTATCCTCTTGTAGTTTATTGGAATCAATATCTGTAGGAAGAGAATCAATATTTATTGCAAAGCATGAATCTTTGCAATATTTAGAGAAATGTTTTAAAAATTAGGTATATAGACTGAATTAAATGCTTATTAGTATTAGGCCCTTAACTTAAAAATTATAATGCTAAAGAGTACTACAGGAATTATGAAATATTTCAACCCTGAGATGAGTAGATTTTCCTGAGGCAAATAATTTGAGATCATTTTAGTTAAAGTATTGTAAATGTTTATTCTTGATTCATATCCTTCATTTGCATATTTTTATTTAACATAAATTTGAATTGATACTGTCTTCCAAAATCTACACTGTCTATAACCATATGAAGCACATAACATTTCACTTGGAATATATAAACCTTATAGAATTTTTCATGAAAATTTTAATTGAAATTCCACTATTTAGAGCATGATAATTTTGTTTATGTTCAACTAATATTATCTTTAATTGTTAGAATGTAATTTGTACTTTTTGGGTGTCTGAAACCTAGAAAGGAAAACAAAAACAAAATTACAATCCGATACTTGACCTTTTTTCACATCTAATTTAGAGCATTGTTTCTGTGGAGATAACAGTTTCCATGGTTACTGGTTACAGAGTTTGAAAATGTTTTAACAATGTTAGAGGAACCCATGAGGTTTTACTTTGCATTTCTGCAAATACAGGAATTAATCCTCTGAAGTAATAAATTTGGATTAGGTGAAGTGAATTATAATGTCTATAGCATATCATAACAGGCTTATACATGTGTATATATGTGATGATCCAATGACAGACACTGTATCAAAATTCATAATTTGTTAAACTAAATGTAAATGGGTAGAACTGGGTAGTAGGGTCTTATCAGATCAATCTCCATATGCTGTTCAAATAATGTAGTGGCAGAATCTATCCTGTTATTTGCAAATATTTCCAAAACTGCCATGTTGTTAGGGGAAATAAGAAATATTGCTTAAAGAAATCAGGAGATGCTTTACAAAGAATAAACATTTTTTCAAACAGAAGTTTGTCTAAAATGAATACAACTTTAATTTTCCTTTTAGTAAATGTTTTGAAATACAACAATTGAAGAGGGATGGACAATTAAAGCACTATTACACATTTTAACATTCTGACCATTTTATCCATCATGTTTTTTCCAAATGTGGTCTGTTCATCAACATGCCAATCCTACATGCATAAGTTTTTAATCACATATACATGCATAAAAGTTAATCCCATAGTTTTGGTTAGTTAAAGATTGTGGATTTTAATCTATCTATGTAAAGAGAAAACTGGTCAGTCTAAAGTCTTCAATTATAAAAGCCCTGTAATTAGGATATATTTAAGATAACTTTCATTCTTTTTCAGTATATTTGAATTGCAATTTTTGATCATTTGACATTAATAAGAAGTCAAAAATAATTCAATCTTACTAATATTTTTATCTAGGCATTTTAACCAATTTATTTTGAAACAACTAATGACTATATCTGTATTACAGTGATAGACCAAAGGAACAAACTGAAAGAAACAGAGCATGGAAATAATCCTCTGGAGTGTTGGTATTTTGTTTGAGAAGATTTATTCTATGCTCTGTTTCACCCATCCTCAGAGTCAGTCATTTTAATTCAAGAGCTTTGTGTCACTTACTCTTAAAAAAGTGTTTTCCCTATTAAAATTTAACTACTTCAATCCCAAAAGACTGGTCTTGGTTATTTTCTTCTTTCCTTCTAAAATTTACTGTCAATATTATATATATATATATATATATATATATATATATATATATATATATATATATACTTGTTAAACATGGAAATATCAATGAAGTTTTTTTCAATTAATTTAACTAAATATTTAATAATTTAATATTGTAGCAAAAAATAAAAAGAAACAAGCAAATTAACAAAAATCCCATAACTTACCGTTATTTTTATAATTTGTCATGTGTGCCATTTACTCCTGTCAGTCTATATGAAAGCCAATATTTGACTTATGATATTTTTTATGAAGAAATTAAGTAGGTATTGATAATGGCATCAATAAAAGCACTTATTAATTTAAAAATAATTTTTAATGCAAATTAGTTATATATCACAGCAGAATGCAATTCAATTCATATTACAGAAGTGCATAAAAAAGTAATGTAATTTTAAAGCATATATAATCAGTATTCACTATTAGATATACTTTTAAAGTACTTACACAACTGTTACTGTGAGTCCTTTATCATGTATATAAAACATGCTGCATTTTTATTCCCAGTAAGTTATCAGTATACTATACTAGAAGACCTCATAAAAGGAAACAAAATCCATACTATACATCTTATTTAGCACATGTATATCTAATTAAATGGAAATATAAAAGGGATATTTTATTTATCTAAAAGTATATAAAAGACAATGTTTTAACAAGAAAGAACGTTTAATTTTGTGTTATGAATGATCAATGATTCTCAACATACAGAAATACACAATTTACTCTAGAGAAGATTTATAAAACTATGCACAACTTCAAAGTATTCATACTCATTTTTTATATTAATTTCTAATATACTTTTGGAATTTTAGAATTTCATCAGAAGTGTTTGTGTTGAAATATCCACTTTGAGTGTATTTAAATAAAAAATAAAAATGTGTACTTATCTATCCAGGTAATTTGGTCAGGATGTTTATTATATTTCTAAAATGATATGAAACCACATGTTGGTAGAATCTAGATAATGTTTTACTATAAATGTTAAGTTGTAGTTATTGTTGTAATTATCATTCAGTTCACACAGGAATAATCTCTGGATTAGAGGGAAAGGACCCTAAATGTACTTGGTAAGACAGTGGGTCAGAATTTTGACAGATGGTTCATGGTTGTTTGTAGGGATCATTTCCTTGTCTTTTTTTTCTTTCTTCTTCTTCTTTTTAAAATTTTTGTTTTATTTTTATTCATTCTATTTAGTTATATATGACAGCAGAATGCAATTCAATTCATATTACAGAAATACAGCACAATTTTTCATTTCTCTGGTTGAACACAAAGTAGAGTCACACAATTTGTGTTTTCATATATGTACTTAAGGTAATGATGTCCATCTCATTCCATCATCTTTTCTACCCTCATAACCCCTCCATTTCCCTCCCTCCCCTTTGCCTATCTAAAGTTCATCTATTTCTCCCATGCCCCTCCTCGCTCCCCAATCCCCATTATGAATCAGCATTTGGTTTGTTGGGATTGGAGAACTTCACTTAGTATTATATTCTCCAACTCCATCCATTTACCTACAAATGCCATGATTTTATCCTCTTTTAATGTTGAATAATATTTCGTTGTGTATATATAACACATTTTACTTATCCATTCATCTTTTGAAGGGTATCTAGGTTAGATCCATAATTTAGCTATTGTGAATTGTGCTGCTATAAGCATTGGTGTGGCTTTGCTACTGTAGTATGCTCTTTGTGTATCCTTTGGGTATAAACCGAGTAGTGGGATAGATGGGGTCAAATGGTGGTTCCAGTCCCAGTTTCCGAAGGAATCTCCATACTATTTTCCAGATTGTTTGCACCAATTTGCAGTCCCACCAGCAATGTAAGAGTGTGTCCTTTTCCCCACATCCCTGCCAACACTTATTGTTTGTATTCCTAATAAATGCCATTTTGACTGGAGTACAGTGCACCTAATAGAAGAAAAATATAGGTCCAAATCTCCATCATGTCATATTAAGCCCCTACTTCCTTAATAATACTCCTATGATGCAAGAATTAAAATCAAGAATCAATAAATTGGATGAATTCAAACTCAAAAACTTCTTCTCAGAAAAAGAAACAATCAGTGAAGTGAATAGAGAGCCTACAGAATGGTAGCAAAATTTTACCACATGCACATCAGATAAAGCTCTAATCTCTAGGATATATGAAGAACTCAAAAATATTAACACTAAAAAACAAAATAATTCAATCAATAAACAGGCCAAAGAACTGAATAGACACTTCCCAGAAGATGATATAAAATCAATCAACGAACATGTGAAAAAAATGTTCAATATCTCTAGCAATTAGAGAAATGAAAATCAAAACTAAGATTTCATCTTCATCCCTGTTTTCTTATCATCATTTTGCTATCTTCCCCACATATATTACTGTCTTATCTTCTTGCATTTTAATTTTTTCTTTATTTAGATAAAAATGTTAAATATTGTATAGTAAAAGTGCACATTATGATATTCTGATATTTGTTTCCATTATGGAGAGATTACCTCACTTAACATTTATCACCATATGTAGTTGAATTTTATATGTGAATAGTAAAAACTACATAAGATCTGGTCTCTCTGAAATTTAACATGTATTCTTTGTTTTTACTGGAAATCATCACTATTCATATTTGGGCAATTTTGTTCTAAGAAACTATAGTCTACAAAACTGAGTACATTTTGTAATAGAAAAAAAATATCAGATATTCAGATGTAAATTAGTAACTAAAAGATAAAAACAAAATTTTTTACTCAGGGTTTAGGTACAAGCTTATATTATATCTGAATTCATATGCCATCTGGTAATTTTCATATCTAAATAAAGAAATTTCACAAGTTACTAGGGATGTTCTTTTTTTTCCCTTTTCTAATGTTTTATACAAGTCTTTTTCCTCATACCACACATATTATGTATTAGGCAAAATGGTGTCTGCTGGTTACATGATAACAAAGCTGTTTTTCTCACTCATTTGCTAATTAATTCAGCAAATATTTGAATGTAAACTATGCTCCAGACACTGTGAAGCACTGGGGATAAAACAAACAAGACTGGTCTCCACAGTCATTGAGAGTATACTATAATGCAAATAACTTTTTAAACATTGCAATGTGTCTAAAAGTGGTCTAAAGAATTTGTTGTAGACAACAAGAAAGAAGACTTTCTGGCAGTTGCTTCTTGAATAATTCCTTTACTAAGATGTTCTCTGACAGTGATAGTCCTAAAGTAAAAAAACAAACAACAACAACAACAACAAAACAACAGTTCACCATCATAATATAAACTGTCTTTTGGGCAAAAACAGGCACAAAGCATCATGGCCCCATCAGGACCAAAAGGTACTCTGGCACTGAAGCAGGGAGAGTCTCATGGAGGAGGTAAGATTTGTAGTTATGTTCTGAGACTTGACTATATATTTCCAGGGTAAGAAATAGGAAGACAGCATAGAAGTAAAGGGTTCCAAAAGAAAGCACAAGAAGTACATAGAAAGAGAGTCAAGAGAATAGTCTTACTATAAATCATGACTGCTCAGATTTAAGCAAGCTTGTGCTAAGTAACACATACTGCCATTCTTCTCTATTTTTTTTTAACAGGACATTCACATATACTGCCTTTGCCTGTATGTAATTATGATATAATGGCCTTATTTTACTTTCTAAAACAATATTTAGAAAAAAAATAGATTTTTTTTTTCTGATTTTATTTGTTAGCAGTGTGACGTTTGAATCATCCTTATCTCAGGTTAACGCTGATAGTTCTGTTTTCAGGTCAACACTAGTCTGTTTGAATCAATTGAAAGGAGCCAGGTTAACAGCCTCTGTACTTCTGCTTTTCTGCCTGGCACTCTCTTAATCCAATCAGTTATAATTGGTGGCACAGACATACATAGCTATTCTCAGAGGCTTCAGCTCTAAATTTCCTTTTAAATTGTTACTGTCATTAATCACAGGTAGGATATGTTCTTTTTTATTTCCTTCAAACAATATAAGAAATTAATGAGCATCAGTGAGATGAAGGAAAAACAACTAAAGTTTGTTTCTCTTAACTTTTTTGCAAAAAAAAATTCTATGTAAACTTTCTAAAAATGAAAACCTAATGAAGGTAAATGTCATCCTTGTAAGACAATAGAGTTTTATTTTTATATAAATCATCCAAAGTTCATAGGAGGTCTTTCTATGCTATCTACTTGTGACATCAATAATGGGGATCTGTCAGTTATACAGAGACAAACTAATATTATTTTAAACAAAAATTACATTCCTAAAAAAAGAACAAAAGACAGAATCTGGGCCTAGAATCTGAAGATTTCATCATACCACACCTCTTCACTCTATTTCTTTTTTTTATTTCCATACCAAAATGTATGTATACCTGGGTGCAATGGCTCATGCCTGTAATCCCAGTAATTTGGGAGGCTGAGGCAGGAGGATTGCGAAATTCAAAGCCCACTAAGCAATTTGGTGAGGCCCTCAGCAACTTAACAAAATGTGTATCAAAATAAAAAATCCAAAAGGCTGGGATGTAGCTCAGTAATAAAGTACTTCTGAGTTCAATTTCCAGTAGCATAAAAAAGAAAAGAAAAAATATATATACAAATATAAATGTATACACACACACATATTCTTGCATTCTTGTGAAATTTACCACAGTACATGAATTTACTGCAAATCTACATAAATACTATGTAATCTATATATGTTAATTTATTTTTAATTTTATAGCTATAATTGTCCAGTTTAATTATAAATTTTAATTCTCAATTTTCAAAATTTTCTACAATTATATAAAGTATAATATCTGCCATCCATAATCAAGGTATAGAACATCTTGAGGTAATGAAAATGTTTTTACAGTAATTTTTATGGATCATACTATCTAAAGTTAATAGATCTCTACTAAAGTTGTCTTAATATGAAAATTGCATATAATATGCAGCTAATTAATGTCTTGTGTAATAATTCAATTATGTAAGATATATGAGGGCAGAGATTTTCATCAGATTTGTGCTATTCCATAACTGCCAGAAACACTTTACATTAAATGGATGAACTAAAGATAAATTACTTCCATGGATAACCCTTTTTATCTAATACAGCTAATTATCATCTTTCTTATTTCTAAATACATCCATTGATAATAAAAAATAAATAATTCTTTATTAACTGTGCCCCTACTTGAATGTTCATTTGATTGCATTATAGAAAATAGTTTTTAATAAAAATTGATATCAACATTAATAGAATATTCTGTTAAATCTAATGCTTTACAACATATAATTTAAGTATTTTAGCCTATGTAAATGTTATTCTTTCAACTTCCATATAATTTAGTTTACAAATGCTATCTATAGCTAATATTGATTTAATATTAATATTAATGTTATTTCAGTGTAATATTCCTAATTCTAATTAAAAATTTGCTCAGTTTTTTAATACTAATGGATTGTAGACTGATACAACTGATACAAAATTAAAATATTAAAGCAATATGTCATTGAAAAATAATTATCAATCTCTAGATTGTTGACTAGATTATTTAGTCACACATAGCAAAAATTGTCAGACTACTATACAACCTTATCATCCATACATAAGCAATTGTTTTTGTTGATCATAATATTAAAAAGCAGCAATTCATATCTTTTTTTTAATCCTTCAAAAACATTCTTATTCCTAGAAAGTTGCAGTTCTCCATGACAACAGTAATTTTCAATGCCTGGAAAATCTATTTGACTTACTCAGGTCAGGAGTTGTTATTACAGTAGCAACAGGTGCTTCTAATTTCATGATAGCAGAAAAGGTCTCACCGATTATGATTGTTATAAAATTATAGACAATAGATATTTTCATTCCTGAGCAACATCATTCTCCTCACAAAATAGCCTATTTCATTCTTTTATAACCATCATTGTCATGAAATTGTATTCTGTATTATTTTCTACAGCAAACAGTTTTCTCCCATTCACCCTTGTCCTTTAGCAAAGAACTACATCATTTGACAGCCCAGTCCTTGCTAAGCTCCACCAGCCCAGGTGATGCTTACCTTCCAATCTCTCCACCACTTTAATCTGAGTTCAGATGCTCACCTAGCAGCCTCCAAGCTTTCGTGCTACATTACATATTCATTTCAGTAGTGCATATGGCTGGCCACATACTTTGCAAAAATAAGCAAAACTAAACAAATATCATCAGCAAAATTAACAAAAGAGCATAATTAGAGGTTACATATATAATCAGTAGGTACCTTGCAATGGCAACCAATGGTATGTTTTTATTTCAAAGAAAAATAAAGGCAAATAAACTAAACTGCAGTAGCAGGTGGTTTAAAATATCATGAAAGAAAATAATCTCTCTTGGACTGAAATACAATTCAATTTCTTTAGAGACTGTACCCCTGGAGTTTTGGAATAATTTTACTAGAAGCTTTAACAGATCATACTTTAGTCCTCAGGTAGAAATAAGCAAATTTAGAGGCATGTAGCAATTGCAGTTAAAGTTCATTGCACTGGGAAATCTTTTTAGGAATGCAGGTGTTTCCAGTCTTCACTTTCAGAGTATATTTAATTAGCATTGGGGCATATCTATGTTAAAACTTCTATCTTTATTTCATGATAGGGAAGGATATCACATACCATTGATCAGAATAATGAATAAAAGCAAAATCAGTGGTCACAACAAAGCTGTTCAGCAAAAACAATCCAAAAACTCAAAAACAACAATCAAAACAATAAAAAAAAATGAAGTTCGTCCAGATCAGCCATACTTTGTAAAAAGGTGCAACACGTCTTCAAAATGAACATGCAATAACATAGAAAGACAGGAAGACATAATCTTTCTTTTTCTTTTATACGAACTTAAGCAATTCAAATCCCATGTGAAAAGGAGGTAAAAAGAGAGACCCTGAAGCTCTATTATCATATCTGTTCCTCTCAGCTATCATTCCCAATTTCATTATATATAAGAAAAAACAATGAATGAAAACTGCATCATACAAATTTTTATTTTAAAATAAAAGACGTAGGTGCTTAATGTGACCAAGCTTTTTATTTAAAAATCCATGTTTATTGTTTTCATATGAGAAAATGTGAAATGAATATAGATGACTAAGATGTAAGAATAATGTACAAAACAGAGAGTTTATTTAAAAGAAAAAAGACTGCAAGTCAAACAATTTAGCCAAATGAATACTGATATTCTTCAATTTCTATTTACATATACTAGTGCAGAGTTTCACATAAAATAAATGGTAAACATATCTTTGTGAATAATAAGTAGTTAAATAAATGTAAATATGGTATGAATTCCTAGAAAACAAAAACTATAAATAAGCATTTATATGTTCATTGAAGAACAAGTCATGCTGCAATATTTTTGTTTCATTTTAGAAAGAATTACTGATTACAGAGTCACTTGCTAAAAAGGTGAAATCAGCTAAATTGTATAATAAGCTAGATTTTAGTCTTTAAATAGATTAGTCTACATCTTTAACCTGGAAAAATTTTACTTTTGATATTCACTTATGACCTTTATTTCTCAATTTTCAGTTAAATCATCTTACTTTTATTGTAGATGTCAACATAAAAAATAGAATTATCAAATATACAGAGGATATATTATGTAGACTAGCTGATATGTTTAAGGTTTTCTGATAGACTATAGTAATAGAAATTGAGTTTAATGTTAATTGGGACAAATTTTGTGATTCATGAGTTTAATTTAGAAAAACAGTTATATACATTTAACATGGACAGAATTGACTTACTTGAAATTCCAAAGAAAGGTACTAGGGTAAATTTAGTTGGCATGAAACCAAATGAACTTAAATGTAAGTGCAACAAAAATCTAATGCAAAGTGAAGTTTTCTTAGTTATTATACCATGTCCATATTTCTTGTATATTATCATTGTATATAATGAACACATATAAAATTATACTTACATGTACATATACTTTCTTAGCCTTCCTCATAGCATTCCACAGCATTTGTTATTTTTTTTCACATTTATTCTCTTTAATAAGTACATAATATATTGAAGAATACCCCAGGGTTAAACATTTATTTTCCCAAAATGTATTTCTATTATTTCATATTTTACCTATAAAATGGCTAATCTGTTAGACACAAATTCAGGGCAGCTCAAAACTTGGATCAAATACAGCAGAACTTTTGTTGAGGGGTATTTTATTACATAAAAAAAAAAAAAAAAAAAAAAAACATGTGCCAGAAAGTAAAAAAGGAACAGTGTTTGTTGAGCTGAATTTAAATTGTTAATGTAAGTTAATTTTACAAACTGCAAAAAATATCTAGATATTAAGTAGCTCGGATTGTATGTCCTTTGATTTGCTATATTAAGACACATGGAAAATACGATGTTAGAAAATCAATTCACAGGAAATGATTCTGTCCAGTATGAGGCAAAGGACAAGAGATTCTCACAAGTATAAGCACACAGTAGGTAGTGAAAGGAAAGAATAGACCCTTGCTTCAAAACTATTTTGTCCATCTGGAGAGTTTACTAAGTTGCTCAGGCTCAGTTTCTCTAGTTGTTTAATTATAATTTTGATGTGAGAATTTAATGAGATAATATGTGTGAGATATTTTGCAATGCTTTTGTTGATATTAAATGATTATTTCTAATTTATTATGTTTGTCCTTCCATAAACAATCCCATTCATTCTGCCCATCAGCTATCTTTCTTACACCATTGCCACATATTTTCCCAGCCACCACATATCTTCATGATAGAATTGCCTTGATTAACATTTCACCATGACTTCATGAAATTCCACAAGCTGCCCCTTGCTCTTTTGACATTTCTAGCTAAATCTATCCTGAGGACATTCAGATGTTATTTCCTAATACAGTAATAAAGGTTAGAGGACACTTCTATGACTTAGGCATTCTGAAACACAAAATGTCACATAAAAACTAATTTCTCCAAAAATGTATTCAGATACAATTTTACTATACATTATAAAATAGACATATTACACAAGTTCATTCATTCATCTTATCTTGCACATATTTTTCACTTTTGTACATTTTATAGAAAATGCATGCCCACTTTCAAACATAAAAATATACAAATTATTAATTTTATTAAATAAATGCTAGAAAGGTTTTTTATATTGATTAAACTATCTGTAGGTTAATCAAATATGTTACAGTGTACCAATTGAAAATATTTTGCAGATGGTGCCAAAGATGATTATATTAAAGTTATTTTCATATATTGTGCAAAATTATGAAAAAAATTGGGTGATGCAAATTGCTGATTTAAAAATGAAATATCATTTGATTTTTTAGTAATGTTTGAGGATGGATACTACTATTTAATTTATTTTTTTTTATTTATAAGTATATATTTATTTACAACACTTAGTACCCTTTGATTTTCCTGGGCAATTCTATTCTACAAATTCTCTTCTAATCCAGTATCATTTCTGTAAATGCAACATCTGCTCACAATCCCAGTGTTAACTGACAGGAAGCAGGATAGCTGTAAATTCTGGCACTTGAAGTGAGTATTGACAGGAGACCTTGTTCGGAGGGGAGAAGGAAGGAAATACGAAGGTGAAAAGAAGCAGATATAGATTTGGTTTATCCTCATCAACATAGCTAAGCATCACAGATTACTTAAGAAGAGAAACCTTTTACTGAATCTACTAGGAAAACCAGAGCAGATCAAATTGAATATACCTACAGTGTCAGTAATGCATGGAACATTATTTACAGGAAACCTGACATCACTTTTTCCTTACAAAATTCCTATTGCTGCTTCCGGATACTTGAAAGAATATTTCAATGAGAACATAAGAGCTTCCAAAAACTTATGTTATAAATAAGAAGCTTAATCACAACACAAAGAGGAGGATCACAACTACTCCAGAGGAGTAGGAGGTGAAAGATGTTGCTGTTACTTAAAATCCAAAATGAGGTATTGTGGGAGAGGTAAGCCAAGGGAAACATTACTGGGAAAGGTCTTTGTGAACTGCGCAATATTACTTAGACATTGTTTGATAATTTCATCTGTATTTTGACGAAAAAATCCTAGAGGAGTTTCCAATCCTGTTCAATTGCATTTAAGCTCAGCTACGTGGGAGATTAGTCTATAGTCATCTCCAAAGTAATTAAACTATAATAAAATGTCACCCTTGTGAAAATCTATAATGTTTATAAACCCTCTCTCCTGAGGGTACTCAAAATGTTTTATTAATTATACAATTAATACTGATAATTCCAAATTAAGAAACACTGGTGTGCACTTCAAATTTAGTAGTTAGAAAACTATTATTTAGGAAGGACATTTTCCTAATCCCTTAAAACTTTCTCTACTAAGGTTTTTGTTGTTCTTGTTGTTTTGTTTTGTTTACTTATTTGGTGTTAAGAATGATCTTGATTTTTAACCTTTTGTTGTACTAACTTTTTATAATTTAATTTTTGACAATTGCCCTTACAATATACTCATATATACATGTAATTAGTTCAAAAATTTGACTTTTTATGCTTTAAATAAGTATTTCTCAAAGCCCATAATTTATTCAGATTGCTTTTTAAACAAGATTTTAAAATATCTATTATTTTGTTATTATTCAGTTTAATTTATGCATCCATGGCTCTCATACCAATACCAGGCCTAAACTTTACATGGTAAAACTATTATTACTTTATTTGTAGAAGTTGTTATAATGTATGAGGAAATTTTGAACCAGGCAAGTAAGAAGTTGGTAATTGCTCATGAAGCAAATTGTTTTTCTTGACATGAGCAATTGCCTCTATCAAGTATGAGAATCAATTCACTACTTTATGCAGTTGCTAGTTATGATTTATTCTTTTAGGTAGAAAGGTAAGCAGTAGCAAATAGATAGAACAAATACAAATTTACATTAAATACAAATTTACATTTGCCAAATTTACATCTTGGCCCTTCTATTTCATGCATAATTGAAATATTTTTGTATAACCAACATTTTCAGTATCTCTAACCCATGTATCATAATACTTAAAAGTTATGAGTCAAACCTGGCTATGTGATGCATGTTTGTAATCCCAGTTACCCAGGAGGCTGAGACAGAAGTATCACTAAAGCCCAGGGATTTGAAGCCAGCCTGAGCAACATAGTGAGAACCTTTTCTAAAATCAAAAACTGTAAATTAAATTGCACTAACAGCTGGCCTTCTTTTCCTCTCTGGGCCCCCTCTTTAACTCCTTCTTCCATATTGCTAGCTACTTCTGGTTATAAGATTATCAAATGAGAAGCCAGAGCTGCAGTTTCCCTTGGCAACTTCAGAACCTGAGAGGTTGCAGGGACTCCTGACCAATGTGACAAAACCTTACCCAATGATTAAGGATGACTTGGCCAAGCTGCCTAAGGGAAGACTTTGAAAGTTTCTCTTACCCACTTTTTACTTTTACAACTGTTAATTCCAAACAACTATGCTGAGAAAAAGAAGAAGCACCAGTGTGTGGGAAACCTGGTCACCCTCCACACCTGTTCTGCATGGTAGTGGTAATGGGGCCTCTTTTAAGCAAAAGTGGTTCCTCATTTCAGATTTCCTAGTGTGGTGCTTACGATTTTCTCTTTCTCTTGAATACCCTCACATACTCTCAGCTCTGCAATTTCTGGCTGTAGAGTACAGGTGTCAAAGAACAATGGAGTTAAATAGGCACAGAAGACTTTATTTAAGACTACTGAAAACTTCATTCTGCTGAAACAATGTATAAGAATATTCCAGTACTAGGGAGAGCTAAAGGAAAAGTAGTGAGGACATTAGGAGGCAGATTTGTATGTGTAATTAGGTCATCTTACTTATATTTATTTATTCCTAATTAAACCTTATGGAAGTTAGTTAGGCTCTTATCCTTCCATAGAAATAGAAGATAGGGGCTCTGTCTCCTTAGATGGTGATGTTTCAGGGGGGTCCCATTTATAGTTCATACCAGATACAATGTTGAAGGGTCTTATTTCTATAATTCAGTTTCCAGTCACCAAAATTTCAAATGTTTTCAAATGCTATGATATCTAATATTATTAAATGTAAGACCTAGGTCAAAATTATCATGGTCTTAATAAGTTAATCATTCATCCCCAACTTGACTCACACACAAAATTAAATTAGAATATTGTTTACTTTTATACACATATGTCATGAGCTCATGAACAACAGATTGGCAAATGGCTGTGCAAAGCCTCCATGTGAGTGTTTGTGAAACGTATGAAATATATGAGAAAATATAAGAAAGAATTTCTTCTACATGAGAATGACTTTGACTATAAATCCCTGTGGTTGAATCATCCTGATTATATGTTTCTTTGAACTTCAGCTATTTCTCTTTAACCCAGCATTCAATTTCATATATTTAATCAGAAAGGCAGGATACAAACATGAAGAAAGAACACATTCTGAATATTCTGGAAAATCCAAATAAATTATATTTATTTATATTTTAAAATGGTAAACAGATATGTAGACAGACCTACATGTAGTAATACTTTCATTTTTTGACCTATCTTTTTAATTATAAATCTGTAGTGATACAAAATATCTGACTTCTAATATCACGAGTAAACTGAATTAACTCTCATAGATTATCATATATTTAAAAAATCAAAAAGTAAAGTATTTATATTTAATAATTATTTTTTCATTCAACATTATACAGCAGTCTTGTGATTAGAAGTATATTATCAGGTTCAAGTTGACTTATAAATCAGAATTAAAATACTCAGTATGATAATATAAAAATAATTTATGATGATAACGATCAAGAAAAATTTCTAGTAGCTTCTATAGATATCTATAATGCTCTCTTGTTACAAGTTATATATCATTGTGGGAACAAAATTGTTGAAAATTTATAAAAATCATTATTAGTGTATAAAATGTTGGATGAAAAAATATGATCCATTAAATTACTAGAAATCTTGCTAACAATGCAGATTCTTTAAACTCAACTTAGAAGTGTCAATAAATATTTCAAACTAACGGTTCACATGCACTTTCATGGACAATAAGTTTGGGAATTGAAAACTACAGATGATGGGCTAGAGATGCTGCAATTTCAGATGTGTGGTGCAGGAAAACTGCAACAAAGAAATGGAGGAAATGATAAATGTGGATTATGATTAATATACACCAAAAAGCACATGTGTTTGGTGCTGAATTAATAACTGAGAACTTTCTTCTACTAGTTAAAAAAGACAATGATATTCAATTAAAAATATATACATGTGGCTGGGTGTCTCAAAAAAAATTAAAAATAGGCTGGGGATATGGCTCAGCAGTAAAGTACTTCTGTATTCAATCTCTAGTTCCAATAAACAAACAAGCAAAAAACAAAAAAACAGTGTATGTATGTATATGATATATAAACACATTATGCCTTGACCCCTAGGCTTTTCTTCAAGTTCATCAGTGTAAAAGCTTCTGGGTTTCATTTAAATTTCAAAATCATCCTCCTTCATCTCATAAAGATATTTTGATATTTTAAAGGGCTGAAAATGAGCAGACAACAAACCACATATACAAATAAGTTACAGAAATAATATGTGACTTGCAAACCCTAATTTCTGGACCATTAGAGAAAAAGTTTGCCGCCTTTGGTGTATTTGTTTGTCCAGCTCTTCTATGGTGGCATGTTTTTTTTTTTTTTTTTTTTGTACCAGGGACACTCGACCACTGAGCCATATCCCCAGAACTTTTTTGTATTTTATTTAGAGATAGGGTCTCACTGAGTTGCTTAGTGCCACACTACTGCTGAGGTTGGCTTTAAGCTCACAATCCTTCTGTCTCAGCCACTTGAGCCACTGGGATTGCAGGGGTATATAATTTTATACTGATTGTCCCATATATATGCACACATGATTCTACCCTAGACCTTTCATTCAAAATTCTGGGCCTTTTCCTTCTAAGTAGCTGACCAGACCTGGCCATTTAGCACCATCAATGAATGTGTATATATTCTCATCTTAGCTAGCTCTCTTTCTGTACAAAGTAAGTACCCTACTCTCAGCCTAATAGAATGATTCTCCTTCTCTAATGTCTCTGAGGTCCATACTTGAAAGTGATTTGTGAGGTTATTGATGTCCTTTTTCAGCTTGTGCACACATATTCAACCAACCCATTCACAAACCTAGTTAATACTTTTCTCCTTCATCTGCTGCTGGTCGCATTAGACATTATGCCTTGGCAGGTCATCAGTAGCCAGTGCCTAAAGGGTAATTGTAATACATGTTCAGAGTTTCTTCGTCCTGTGTGACCTTTACTTTCTGAAGAACACAGTTCTTTTATATTGTAGAATGTCGTTGGGGGACATTTTCACATGACAATACTTAGTTTCTGCAGTCTAGGCAGGAACACTATTAAAGCAACATGTCTTCTCAGCCTTTTATATTGGAAGGCAAGTGATACTGATTGGTTGCCAACTGGCGATGTTAAATATCTCTTGGTTAAGATTCACTACTGTCCTTCTTTAGCACTTCTTTACTTCCTCTGCACCTGTACCAGCCCAGGATTCAGTGATTCCTTTTAAAAAGTCTTGTTTACTTCAAATGTGGAATCATATTCAAGATCAAGATATGAGTGTGGAGTATGTTCAGAAATACCTTATTTTTTTGATTTTAGGTCCTATCATTGGAATAGTCTAGAAAAAAATATGGGTCTTATCAGGAACTGTGGATTGTGAGAAAACTAAGTTAGCTTGTCCAGGTTCACAAATGCAAGCAGCAGAATTCCTGTACTTTATTACTTATGGTACATCAAGCATGAGTTTAAGGTTCCTGACAGTTTTTCTTGTTCCCAAGCCCCGCAGGGTTGATTTGTACATGCGTTCAGGTGGATTCTTCCCACACAGTATATCACATCACTACTGAAGAAACTTGACTTGAGGAGACTCAGAGTTGAAAAGAAGCTGCTTCAAAATCTGCCCACACTTTACCCTGGAGTGAGACATTATCTTTACCACTCTGATCAGGAAGCAAATCTGCTCTGTGCTCCAGAGGGAGGAGAGAGACACTATGTTTATCCTCTTAGCCTATTTGCTATAAAAAGATCCTTGGAAAGATATCTTAAACAAAAGTTTGTAACACCTTTTTTTTTTTTTTTCTTTCTCAGAAGATGAGCAAAACCACCAGAGGCCCATGAGGTGTGTGTGTGTGTGTGTGTGTGTGTGTGTGTGTAGTGTAGTAAGTTCACAAAATTCTAATTTCATCCTACAGAATGCATCCTAGACTTCTTTCCATATTTATAATTCTCTTTTTTTCTGGGTCTTGTTATTGTCCTTGTAATTACTTATTATCTAATGTAGTGAATACACAGAAAATATCTTAAGATTTCCCCACCTATAGAAAAGAGTAAATAATAAAGACAAACATAAAAATCAATATTCCTTCATAGCTCTGTCTCTTAAAAGGAAAATTTTGATTGTTTTTTGCATATATCTTTAGTGTATGGTTTAATAAGTTGTAACAAGTAAATATACCTTTGCTCTACACACACTATCAACATATGGAATGCTTTCATCATCCCAGTGATTACCTCATACCCAATTTTAATCACTAACCACCACCTTTTTTCAGAATATTTTTACCAAATATTATTTGTGTTCATTCTATAATTTTACATCGGAAGAATTCTATTTAAATTTTTTCATTCAATGAAATTTCTATAATATTCATCCAAATTGATGTATGCATGAGAAGTTTGTTCCTTTTCATAGTTGAGTGGCATTTCATTCCATTCTATAGAATTAGACAATTTGATTATCCACTCTCCCATAGCCAGACATTTGGTTCACTCCTTATTTTTTAAACACATTAATAAAGCTGTGAACATTCATGTATGACCCTTTTTATTTCTTCTTTGATTGAATCTTGTGTATAATTTCAATTTAAAAAATATTTGATTTCTTTCCATCTTGTCTCAATTACTTTTCTACTTCTTCTTTTTAACTTTTCCTTTAATTTCTTTGGTATACATAATTCAGGAAAATAACAGTTCAACAATCAAAAATATGTGTTAATGTGGGTTAGGGATGTAGTTCAGTGGCAGAGACTTACCTAGCACAGGTGAGGCACTGGGTTTGATTCTCAGCATCACATAAAAATAAATAAATAAAATAAAGGTATTGTGTCCATCTACAACTAAAAAAAAATTAAATGTGTGTTAATGTGCTAAAATTTGTTCTGAATGGAGGAACAAGTGAAGAGCTATGGAGAAAAAAAGAAATGCTTTAATTAATGGTGATTGAGACTCAGAAAAAAGAAATTATAGTTAGCAATATGAGATATGTTTTGATAGGCATTCAAGGTTTTTATATATATTGGAAAATATAATTGAAAACCATCCATGCTGCAGTTGCAGAATAAACAGAAGCATGAGGACTGCAGCCCCACAGTGCTACAAAGATTAGGTACTATATATACCATAGGAAGGAAAACTGTAGTAGAATGAGATTTAGGTTAAAATGAAAAATATGCAGGGACTGGACTTTAAGATCACTGGATATCATTTTTTAAAAACTTTTAACACCATTATTTCTACAATTAGGTTTTTGTTCTGTTTTGTCTTTTTGTTTTGTCTTACTTTTGTCCATTATTGAACTAGTCCTCCAAAGGAATTACCAATGCTCTCACATATAAAATGAGTTACACTCTAATATTTGCTTTCCGTCACATTGGGACAACCTTATTTCAATAAGTAGCTCTGAATTATGCTGTTTATTTCTTGTATAAATAGATTTCGACTTCTATTAAATGTAGTACAAATGTATCTGTATTTCCACCCTAAATCCTATTTTCTTAATGTAAACCAACATGCTATGTGCTTTACATATTTATAGTATTATCTACAAAATCATATGAAAACCAATGCCTAAGGATATATCATAGAAAGCTTCTTAACCTCTACAATGAAATTTTAAAGTTTTAAAAAACATTATTTTGGAAATTTATTTTGGGATAAATATAATATTAGAAAGCCTTATCATGTAGTGTTTTATGTTTTTGTGTTCAGAGTTGCCTAAAAAAGAACTTTATATAGTAATCATTGAAACAAATTCCATCAGCATTTAAAATATTATGTTGATAAAATATTAAGTCCCAACTGTTTATCTTTTCTTCTAAATATTTCCTGTATAAATTCTTTATTTATATTTAATGGCTTTTTATTTCATTCACTTTATCTGAAATCCTTATCTTTTTTATTAAATATTCTGAAATTTTCTCTAGACTAATTCTGTGTTTTTCTACAATACTACATCTCAACAGATATATTGTTCTGAATATCTTTCATACTGAAGACAATAAATGTAAAATAAAACAAAAAATAAAATAAAAAGTTTCTGTGTCCATTTTTTCCTAAGTTATTGTCATTATATTTAAACTTTCTTAATCATCTCATCTTTAAATACAGTATAATGTTGCACATTTGAGTAAAACTACTTAGGAAGCTATTATTTTATCTCTCAACACTTTTACCTAAAGATTTGGCACATCTGTAACTAGATTTATCAATCAGCCACTTTTTTTTTTCTCTTTTCAGAAGAGAAAAAAAAACTATTGGTTAAATCAGTTTGCCAAACAATAATATTTTACATCTGCCAATGCCTAAAAAGAGTGTATTCTAACAATATACACTGAATAATGATTATTTCATAATTCAAATTGTTTAGTACTTTGCTATAGTCTTAAAACAACTGCACGACTGACCTTAAATCATGACTTTTTCATTCTGAAGGGCAGGACATAAAAAAAGTGAAAGTGGCAAACTTTTCTAAAGCCATTAAGAAGATACATCCACAAGGAATTACTAAACTTTAATTTTAAACACTAGTGAATCTGAAATTGCTACTTTTATGAGAGGCTCCTTGCAGGTTTCTATTTCCAGTGACAGCTATACTTCAGTAATCATGTAACTATTTGCTACTGCCATAAAGATCTTGCTTAGCCCTGATCTCATGCTGTTTCAATTTTCTAGCACAAAATCAGATATAATGCTGCTGTTAAGTCATCACAATATTCTTTTTAAGGGCCATGAGAATAAAAATGTAGACAGGATTAAAAAAGGGTGAATCAAAGATATAGATTTTCTATTAAAAATAATATGAATCAATTTAAATCTATTTTCTCTATTATTCTGTCTTTTAAAATTACTGGAAATATTTCTATACTTTATACCATAATTGAAGCAATGACTGAATTATTAAAAGTAGTATCTTTATAGCATTTTCTTTTTATCTGACCTATTTTAATAGACTTCTAAATAGCAAAATGGCACACTAATCATCTTCTACTTGTGAATGAATTACATATTTGTGCAAAACTCAGTATTTTCGGCAGATATTGACATATGCAAAAGTTTTCATTTTAGAAGACAAAACTAAAATCAAATAATACTTAGAAAAGCTAAAACATGACATAGCATAATCAGATTTATGCATACATAAGAAGATATGGAGATATTACAAATAAATTGTTTTACCTAGTGCACTTGTGAAAATACTGTTAGATAATGTAAGATGCATTCTGCAGTATGGAGGACTGAAGATAATACCAGGAAAGCCTCAAGCTACTTTGGTAGAAGGGTCTTTCTCTGATTAGTCAAACTATTCAGTAGTGCCAGGACTTGTGCTACAAAAGACAGAATGGCATAAATCATTCAGAGACCTATCAGTAGCCCAATCCAACTAACATTTCTTTGTTTGCATTAACACCATCCACAATAATGATAATCTCTTGGCTTCCACACTTGTTCATTTAATTTTTCTCTGCACATTTGCTTCCTATTTTTTCCATTTTTATTAGTTTTTTTTCCATCTCCTTCATATTTTCCTTTCTTTTCTTCCTTCCTTTCCTTGCAGCATGGGGGAAAAAAAGTGGTTCAATATCATTAAAATCTATAAGCAATGGTGAGGATATTGAAATATATTAGGGCATATTTAATACAGAAAATTATAGAAAATCCTGGACATGAGAATGAATATAATAATACTTTATTAGTAAAATAGAGATAACCAATATATATTAGTGGGGAAAAAATGGGACTATGTCAGAAAAGCAGTTTCATTCCCATTAAAGGACTTGGTTAAGTCCTTGTCCATTCATAGAATCAATTTATTTAACTCTAAGTGGAGATGATAATAGCAATATGCTTATTTGTAGTAAGGATAAAAAGATCACATATGTAAAACTACCTTGTATATAAAAATATTACAACAAAGAAGAGACTATTATGAATAGGAAAGTTTTAATTGTCTGGAATAAGTATATGGGGCACAAAAATATGAACACTTCTCTTATCTAGTGATCAATACCCAAAGGTTTTCCACAAATGAGTAGAGGTCAAATTATGTAATAAATAAATAAATTAATAAGCCAGCAAATAAACAAATAATGTAAATGGATGATTCAAAACCAATGAATAAAGAGACATTTAAACAAGTGTTTGACAATACCTAACACTGAATAAATAAAAACTAAAGTGTGGGTTTCTCTTTTTGCCCACTGAATTATTTTAATATGTGAGTTTTCATATATGAATTGTTAAATATGTGAGTATGCCAATTTTTTTAAAAAAATGTAATTAACTTTAGAATAATGTGGGGTGTTATAGGCATACAATTATATTTTATGTTTTGTGTTTCTTAATAAAAGATAAATAGGACATTTTAATATTGTTGTTTTAACTAATTCACTGTGTGACTGCTTTCTCTGTGAATACAGACCCATTAAACTGAGCTTGAGAGACAATCATTTCTTCCTACTTTTATTACTGGTCATTTTGAAGCTCACAGTTGGTTTTGATTAATTCTGCCTAAGAGGAGTATAATTCTCTATATAATTCTTAATTGCCCTACCCCCACTCCCTACCCAATGGGGAAAAATACCACAGTTTCTTGCAAGAAGCAATCATAAATGATAATATCCTCTGGCTTAATTATCATGACTATTGCTTGCTGTGATGAAAATTAGAGAAATCAATTTTAGCAACATGCTGAGTCTATCTTTAGTGATTCTTTGTATCTTAAGAGTAATTTAGATATCAAAATATCAATGGATCAACTGAAGCATGACTTGTTGGGTACATCTGATATCTTACTTAAAAATCATTAATAAATCACAATTACTAATTTCTTCATGGACTTTCTAAAATCTAAGTTAAATGATTAAACAACAATCTTCTAAGTTACTGTTTCTTTTACTTAGTATTTTCACCTTGCCTAGAATTAGCATATTTATATTATTTTCAGTCAGTTTATAAAGAATTCTGTATACATTACCATTCTTGCAATGAACAAGGTAGGGCAGCCACCCTTATTGAACAGTGTAACAGAAAAATGACTTTTCTTATGTAATTCACACAGATTTTGTGTTTTCATGCCAGTGCCAGGTAATACAGTGAAATATACTCATTGAAAACAAGCAATAAATTTAGTATCACCTTAAATATGTTTCTTAGAAATTTTAAAATCTATTAAAATGTCATTCATATATGTTAAGCACATGTAATAAATGCTCTCAGTACTTTTTACATGTCCCCTTGTCCTTATGGTTTCTAAGTATACTGGCTGGAATTCCAACTGGTGGCAGATGTAATCCACTGCCTAGAGGCTTTTATGGCAGCTGGAACCCAATTTGTCCAAGCAAGTGGTATGTTAGAATTGCTGTGGAATTAATAACACACTAATCCACCAATGACTACCAAAATCTAGTAGGTAAATATTCTGAGTTCTTTGTGTAACAAAACCAACAATGAACAGTGTTTTTTGTACAGGCTTTCCAATTCTCCCCTGATAATCTTCATCTTAATGCAAATTTATCCATGGCTAAAATTATTCCCCCACTACAATTTCATTCTTCAGTCACTGTTTTAAAACAAACAAATCAACCAACTCAAAAAAAGTGCATTAAGGGTTGGATGCTGACAGAGCCAGGATTACAAAGCATGGTCCCACATGGCCACAACATCAAGGATGCCCATAATTTGAATCAGAAGGAGAGGCGTATGTAAGTTACTGTTTCTTTTACTTAATATTTTCACCTTGCCTAGAATTAGTATATTCATATTATTATGATTAGGACAATAGTAACTATATGCAAGTCAGAATGTATCTGGTTTATCTTAAGATAATATCAAAGTGTGAGATATATCACTGACCCTGAAGTGCACTTGTAAAGTTCTGCATACCACTCTGTTTTGTCTATCCATAGTGTATCAGGAAACTATGTAGAAAAAAAGCCAAGTAGGGTTAATCTGGGGGCAATCATGGTGGTTACAACTCAACATGGCTATAGTCATGTCAAGCTGAATCAATACAGACATTAAAATCTTAAAGAATATCATTCTGGTAAAAAAAATATCAGATCATATCCTAAAGAAAGAAGAAACTATTTACATCACATTTTTCTTTCATTGACTTTCTTTCTTTTATGATTTTCACTACCCCTACTATTTCTATTTTTGGGAAGCTATGAGGAGAAACTAGAAGAAAAATTTTTGAGTAAAAATTGGAGCAAATAAGGAAAATGATTTAGGAATTACCAAGAAATGACACAAGTTCTCTGTATGATTCTGACATAAACATGTGCAAGCTATTTTGTTAAGGAGAGACTTCATTTGAACTAAATTTTCAAATCATTTCCCATATCTACCCAGTTTTTAACGTTGATGATAATATTTCAGACAATTTATATTGGATTCTTTTTATGACAGAAGGTTTTTCTCCTTGCCATCTATACTGTTTCTTTCCTATAAATATAGCTTATTAAAGATTGCTTATAGGATTTCAAATATCATAGTGAAATTGATTTTAACTGTTACTCTGCTCTTACCTTCACAGGTATTTCTACTTTTTTTAAGATTTTGAACTATTTTTATATCTAAGGAAGCAAATATCTGATTGTCAGAAAGTTTCAACATATTTATATGTTGAAATCCTACTGCAAGGTGATGGTATTAGAAGACAGCATCTTCTTCAGGAGGTGACTAACTCATGACAGTGGAGTTAAACCAGCCATCCCCTTTGTGTTACAAAAGTGGCCCTGTATAGAAGGTCCCCTTCCCTTCCACAAAGTGAGGACACAGACACAGTGTGAAGGTTTCATCTCTGGACCAGGTACCAGCCCTCTCCAGACACAATCTACTGCTACTTTTATGTTTCACATTTCAGTCTCTGGAAAAGTAGAAAACAAATTTTTATGTTGTTTATATGTGACTCATCCTATGGCATTTTGTTAAAGCAGCCCAAATGGACCAAGACAAAGGACTAATACCCAGTTTTGACAATTTATTAGGATACAGGCAACAATCAATACCATTCAAGAATCTGAAATCTTGTGATAATGATTGATCTGTACAACTAAGTTTGGGAATCGCTATTTTCTAAGAATAGACAGAACATTCTTCTACAGAAGTCTATATCTCCAAGAAGACTAAATATAAAGTGATCTGAAAAATGAAAATTATTAAAATTTATTCCATAGTATATATAGTTTTATCAGGAGTCAAAGAAAACTTTCTAATATCCTATGATGTATTCTACTTCTTGGACTGTTAATCTTTTTATTTTCCTGAGTCAAGAACCTTGCTCAATCCAGGTGTGGTGGCACATGCCTGTAAATCCCATCGATTTAGGAGGCTGATGCAAGGAGATTGCAAGTTCAAAGCCAGCAAATTAGTGAGGCCATAAGCAACTTAGTGAGAACCTGTCTCAAAATTAAAAATAATTAAATAGAAATAAAAATGGCTGCAGATATGGCTTAGTGTTAAGTACCCCTGGGTTAATCCCTGGTACCAACAAAACAAAACAAAAACCTCGCTCAACATTTTTGTCTTTCTGATATTTAAGGATGAAAACTGTAGTATATTTCTGTGGAAAAGTACAAAACAAAAAAAAATTATCTAGAGAAAAACTTCGTAAGTAAAATTCCATATGTCATGTATCAGGCAATCTAAAAAAAGTATTGAAGAAAAGACAGGGAACTTGATCAGTACAGTCATGCACAGAGCCTAGGAGCCCATGAATGGATATCTTCACATTCAGTAGTTTGAGAGCAGAGAAAGTTATGGAAGAAATCTAAGAAAAAAGTATCTTGATTCTAACAATCAGTTTTTATCAGTCTTTAAGATTGTGGCTATGCTGTCTTTGATTGAAAAGGAGGCCACTCTTATTTTTTTCAACTTTTAATCTATAGGTGTTGGGTTACATGTAATACAACACTACACACATGGATTTTGAGATATCAAATGGAGGCAACACAATGTAATTCTTTATAAATTCATATAGGAAATATTTTAAAAGGAAGAGGAAAGACAATCTGATTCAAATGGAAGACAACAATGCTAAGATAGAAAGGAAAGAAATGAAATATTTGAAAAACTAATTGTCTCACAGTAGTTGTCACTCTGTAAATTGATCCATGTATGCATTCTATGAAAAAAGAAAGTACAGAAAATAGTACCACTCACTCCTATAAACATAATAAAGCACCTAGGCAAACACTGTGAACATTTTTTTTTTTTGGCTTG
The DNA here is from genome assembly GCF_048772815.1 of Callospermophilus lateralis. Classification (NCBI taxonomy): domain Eukaryota; kingdom Metazoa; phylum Chordata; class Mammalia; order Rodentia; family Sciuridae; genus Callospermophilus; species Callospermophilus lateralis. The sequence continues at coordinate 100,934,692 of NC_135314.1, forward strand.
TGAGAAAAACAACATTTATCTATGCAGAGTAACAATGTATATTTTTATATTTCTCTATACCCAGAGAAAGTACTTAATAGTAATTATAAGAACACCTCATAATTATATTCCAATGTATAATAAAAAATATTTGGCTCCAAGGAATGAATGGAACATATATCAGCATCTTTTAGTATCAGTAAACAACACTAATTAGGGACTTATGGGAAAAAATGGACCTTCAGGAAAATGAGAAAAACATTCTTCACCTAAGTAATGGAGGAAGTTGACTTGCAAAGTACTGTTTTGCAGAGTTGGCAAATCAAATCTATTTTATCTGATCATACAGTTTATTCCAAAATTTTAATTCTTTCACAACTTAATGGTTGCACAAGGACTTGAATAAGAAACATTATTGGAAACATATAAATCTAAAGTTTTCTTCTTCATGTTCACTCCACCCTAGCCATACACAGTCCTATTTCATCAAACATGCCCAATTCCTTCCTGATACAGGACTATTTAAGTTTGTTTTCTCCTTTTCTTGAAAGAATTTTCCTGAAATATTATTGATATAAGTCTCCTCTTTGTGTCTCTCCCCATCCCCTGCTCTTTGGTCAAATTTTACCTCCTTAGGCTGTGCACAGTGGCACACACTTGTAACCCCACTGCCTCAAGGATAAGGCATAAGGACCACAAATTCAAAGCCAATCTTAGTAATATAGCAACTTAGTGAGACCCTGCCTCAAAAGGAAAAAAAAAAAAAAAGAAAGAAAAGAAAAGAAATTGTAATAATAATAAAGGATTGTAGATGTGGTTCAGTGTACCACATCATATGTGGTTCATAAGTACCCCTTGTTTCAACCCCAGGACCAAAAAAAAAAAAAAAAAAGAATCACCTCCTTGTAGAAAATCTTAATTTAACTCCAATTAAAATATATATCATCTTTGCCTTTCTGTGTTTTTATTTGTAGCATATACTGTTATCTGGTACTTGTTAACTACTAAATTCTCCTACGTGTTAACTACTGAACCACTAGTCTCTACTAGGCACTAGCAAAGGATAATTTTGCTAACTTTCCATGACTTTCAGGACCTCATATTAAAAAAAAAAAAAAAAAAAAAAAAAAAAAAAAGATGCCTACCCTGGCTACTGATTACTTGTATTAAGTAGTCAATATTTTTCTTAAAACAGAAAAAAAGAATCTCAGTCTCCAGCTGATAGAGATGTATATGCTCAAAACAAAAACAAAGAAATATGTACATTCTCCTTTATTTCAAAGCAGGAAGTTTCCCAGGACCCCTGAGTCGGAGATAGGACTTGATGGGTCAGGAAATATGTCATATACTTCCTCAGGTCTGAAGGTATCTGAAGCCCACATGTGACTGATCTCTTGTAGCCAGGTAAATTTTCAGGGGAAAAATGGGCATTGATCCTGGTTGCAGCAGCAACTCCAGCTCTCTCTCAAAGGTACAACTTTGCATAAAGAACTCGGGGTGAGCTTCCAGAGAACTATGAACACCATGGGGTCTTTGGGTCCATGTCTTAGTTTAGTCACTGGCTCTGGGTGACCTTAGACTGACTCTTTTCCAGTTTGTGTATCATTTTTCAGGTATGTAAAACAGTTTTGGAGTTGGAGTTTCTTTTTACAACTAATGTTCTGGAAGGTCTTAAGAACAATGAGAGAGAGGGCACACCAAGGGCCCTGCAAAATGGGCTGACTTGCTTGAAAAAGGATTTCAGGGGATAACACTTTGGGAAGTTTTTCTCTTGAAAAAGGGTATAGTTATTTACTAGGGATTTTTTTTTTTTTTCTGGGAAATAAAGGTACAGAAAAATAAAGACCCTGTCTAAGGGAAAAACAACAACAAAAACAGTAAACTTGGTCTATTGTGGACCAGTTCCAATCCTCTCTGTTTTTGTAAATAAAGTTTCTTTTGGAACACTGCTTTTAGCTAATAAGATTCTTCAAAGGCAGAACTGAAAATTGTAATAGATACTGAGTAGTCACAAATGTGTTTTACTGATTACCTCTGTGTGGTGGTTATTATTTTACATTTTTAATAAATTTCTTTTATAACCAGGATTGCTTTAGGAACACAGAAAAAATTAAACTATGATTTTACTTAAGCATTATTGTATATGTTTATGTTTAATCTTTACTATTAGCCATTTTGTTAATTGAAAAACATTCTATTTTCAACTAGATACTAGATTTTTTAAAATTTTGGTATATTTACCTAAGCTCAACAACTTGCAAAGAGAATCTTCCAAACATTTGGCTTTAACCTAAAAATCTAATTTTTCAATATCATATATTACATATTTTTTATATATTTTGAAAAGAGTATTATAATGAATTCTATGAGTTATGCTGTTGGGCCAGAAATTTTACATAGTGTATGGATTTTCATTAGGGTATTACATTGCTTTCTACAATGATTGTACCAGTTCTTAAGATACTAAGGAATTAATAAGATTTAGTCTTATAACTTAGAGAAGCTTTATAGAAGAAAACAAGTAATGTGTTCCTCATGGGACTGAATTTAAAAAGTGGAAAATATTATTTATTCATCTATTCACTCATTCATAAACATTTACAGGTAATCTTTCAACCGATATTTACATTCCCCTATGTTTGCTAACTCTGTTTAGTATTCAGTAGGCATTGTTTTAAGATAAGCAGAGTAAAGTGAAAATTCATATATGTACATTTGTGCATACATGAGGATATACACACTCCATGAGAGGTGTTGTAGATTCCTATTAAAGTGGGATGAGGACAGAAAGCAATTTATTTCAGGTATGTAGGAAACATCAAGTCTGATGCAAAACCAGAAGTTAAAAAAGCTAGGCTGTGTCCAGGCACAGTAGTGCATGCCTGTAATCCCAGAGGCTCAGGAGGCTGAGACAGGAGGATCTAGAATTCAAAGCTTGCCTCAGCAACAGTGAGGTTCTTAGCAATTCAGTGAGACCCTTTCTCTAAATAAAATACAAATAGGGCTGGGGATGTGGCTCAGTGGTTGAGCCGCTTACCCCACAAGCGTGCCCCCAAAAAAGCTAGGCTGTAAGGAATTTGACTTATATTCCTTAGGGGTTTCATCTCATTTATAGGCAATCAAGAGAAATACAAGGCCTTAGGCAGGGTGGCAACATGGTTTAAAATACTGCAATTTGTACTCTCTTTAAGGACACTGTTTCAAATGAGCAGAGATTTAGGCTGCTTCAATGTAACTATGGTCATGGGAGTGTAAGGAAAACGTATAGAGAACATGGAAGCTGTTTAACATTTTACAGTTAAAAAGATGGGGGAAAAAGGAGTAAAGATTTAAGTAGAAGTGGGATGGTAGGATAAGTTCTAGTAACCACATATCTCTCTCTTTTTTCCTCTCTCTCTTCCCCTCTTGTTCTGTCCTCTCCTTTGCTAAAAGGAAGAATGTCAAAGAAACTTCAGAGTTGAAATGTGAAAATTTGAAATTTAGAATTCCTGCTGCATTTAGAAACATTGCTATTAAATCTACTAGCATTTGATGAAAACTGAAAACATTTTAGAAAATGTTATATCAATTGTTTTGATAGACACAAGTATCAAATTATTTTTACTCATGTGGAAACATGCCTGTGTTTTTCTTGTGTTTATTCGGGATGTGAATTATTTCAAAAATTATCAAAAGAAAAAGACTCACATTAAAATTGTGATACAAAATCAGTAGGGTATACTTGGAATAAAAATTTTTCAGAATTCTAAATGAGGCATAGATATTTTGGTAAATTTTATGTGGGATTCAAAACAAAAACAGTGATTATAATTCTGTAATAATAGCTGAGTATGCTATTATCTGCCAAGTTTTAAATAAACAGTTCTAGGAAAGTCTTTGAGACTACCATCTTGGGAGTGTCTTTACTTGAGAATCTCTATCCGGGTGCCTCTCATTCAGTTGCCTCATAAATTCCAGTTGCTGTATCATAGCTGGCCAAGACAGTTCCCAAAGTAGATTTATCTCAGCATAGACCATTTTTTCAAAGTTAAGTGTTTCCCTAAAATATAAAAATTAATATTAGAGTGTTGTTTTAAATTCACTGTGAGATATGTGTATTATAACTAATCTTTATTTTTCAAATGAAAAAGGGCTTCCCTCTATATTCATTATGATATTTATATAATGAGACTGAATAAGAAAGAAAAAGCTATTTACAATACCGAACAAACCCTCATTTTGTGTGTATGTGTATGTGTGTGTGTGTGTGTGTGTGTGTGTGCACGCACACATTTTATTTACCTTTTTCTTTTGGAAGGAATTTTAGATTGTTTAAATTTCAATACTACTATTACACTCTTCCATTTACCTGTCCTTTTGTGCATGTGAACAAGGGTTTGGGTTGTAAGGGATGGGTATTTACATTACTATTAGATCTTTTAAATTTACTCCTTAAACTAATTGTTCCAATTTGTTATTACCATCAGCAATGAATGTATAGCATACATATTCTGTGTCCTACCTCAGTGTTGGTTTAATAGCATTTGCCTTTTGCTGTATAGTCATCTTTTATTCCTAAGTGTTTTAAACTCTATATTTATGTGATTTTAATCATTTTCCTTAATTTGTAACTTATATTTTAACTAAGTCTGAATGTATTTATTCATCTTTATTCTACTCCTGAATAGTACAATTTAACCAGAGTTTAATTTCTTAAATTCTAAGGTATTTTTTCCCTAGCAGTTTAATTATAACTGCATTTACATGTCTCTAAAATTACTGTTATTCTAATAAAATAATATTTTTGGGTGGGCCAAAATGTCCTACTGATTTCTTTCATTATATTTCAGTACAAAGATTTATATATTCTTGTCTTTGATGTATATTTATAATTTCCTTGTATTTTATAGGCTTTTGCTTTTTTATATAAGAGTTCTAATAGTATTATCATTTATGAAAACTGCATATATTTTTGCTTTTACATTATTTTAGTTAAATTCACTTTAAGAATATTAAGCTGTAATTCCAATTTCTCCAAAAAATTTTTGAGGTCACCTCTCACTGTAGTTTGTCACCTATTGTTAATAATCAGACTTCTTTCAGTTTATAATATCTTTTGTTCTCCTTAATTAACAACAATTTTAAGACAATATATGTCAATGTTGATCTTCAAAATATGTTTTACTCAATATTCACTGATATTTTTCAATATGAGAATTTAGACGGTTCTGTAATATAGGTAGAATGTGTAAACTGATTTTTCCTTCATAATACTACAGTAACACTTAAATGAACAATGAAGGCTAAACAAGAAAAGATAATTTATTAATCAGAATTATTCTCATCAAAGAAATAAACAGTTTATAGGGAACTCAATAAGTATTGCATGTTGTGATAACATGTTTCAATTCAAAATTTAGAGATATATGGCTATTGATTAAAAACTAAATATAGCATGTCATAAAAATAACTAAAATAAATAGTAAGAACAAGAGCAAAATTAAGCTGCTAGTTTGTCTGGATTTGACTCCAAATTAAAATCTGATTAAAGGCTGTACTTAGGTTATTCAGGAATTGATGTCTCAGAGTGAGGGCCAGGAAATTCAGAAGAATTTAAAACAGAAGGAGAAAAAGCCTATCTAAGGGTGAACCATTTATTAGCTTCTTAGGTAGGAAAATGGAGACTATTTTTGTTGAGATATATAGTCCAAGGACACCTTCATAATATATTCAAGAATTGTCCTTCTGAGATAATGAATTTTATTGCTTAAATAAGAGTTAATATGTCCTTCCCATTTCTGGGTTTATACAAGTAAAGATTTCCTTAGTTAAGATATTAGAAAGGATTAAGAAGATACTCATGTAAAGCTATTATTATTATCACAGTCTGGTCCAGGAAGAGGAAGAGAAGGCAGGTATCAGAGGTCCCACTGACGTTTTTGCACAAGCTCCCAGGGGCATGGCACACAGGCTCTACTGTGTCCAGCTTGGACCACCAACATAAGTGTGAGGAATCTTTGCTTCAGGAGAGGTCAGAACAGAAGATTTACTGAGGGAAGCTGACCTAACTGATTAGGCCAGTACTAAATCATCAGTAAATAACTGATTTGGAGATTGATCATCAGGAAAGCTTCAACTTTAAACTGCACATTATAGTCTTGTAATTACCCTAGACAACAAAACGCAGACATCTAGGCATCCTCAGAGATAAAATAAAGCTTTTTCACTTCAGTTGCAAATCAGCTCTGTATCTATACTTTATATGTACAAATGGTAATGCAGATTCCCACAGGTTCAAATAGTAAGGAAGAATTATCCAAGGCATAATTAAACTATTTTGGGTATAACTAAGGAAATATTGTTTAGGATAAAATTTAAGTATTATCTGTTACAACAGTGGTAAGAACAAAAAAGTGGGTATAAGTATAGAAGGTAAGGTATAAAATATCTATGTATAGAAATTGCAAAGTCATTTTTTGTAAAGGATCTTAAATTATTTATATTATATACCTATAAATGTAAACTTTCTTAATATGTAGCAATTCATTTACCTTACAGAAGGAAACCTGAAGATAGTAATGTGTGATACACTGTCAATACTACTGCGGCATTTCCAAGTTCTTTGCAGAAAGTTTTCATGAAGAAATTAACAGCACCCTTTGGGAAGAAAATAATAATAATAATAATAGTAACAAATTTTGTATTTTTTAATATCAGGCTCATAATTAGAAGAAGTACAATTTGCTGATTGTAACACATAAAATTATACTATATTCCCAACATGTGCATAAGTTGGCAGCTGCTAATACATATAGATACACAGCGAGGGAAATAAAAATTAATAATTTATACATTTCTTTGGGAACTTTTGGTGATATTTAACCTTTCTAGGCATATAGAAATATAATTAGTGGAAGGAAAATGCCAAAAGTAATTTCTTTTGAAGGAAAAACATACTGTAATATTTTTAAAAACCTACACTTATTAAATGAGTTGATGAGTGTCAGAAAATGCTTTTTAAAAATTTAGAAGGCTGATTGAAGTATCTTGGGTCAATTTATGAAAATTAAAAATATTAATAATTTTTAAGGAAACGTAAAACTTTATTTAGAAGTTGCTCTGGGATTAACATATCTTCACTTTTTAAAATATGAGATAGATTTCACCCTCACCAATTATACAAAACAAATGTCCTGTCCAAAAACTGCAGAGTCATCCATGCAGTTGACATGTTGTGTATATCATTGTTTTTTTGCATATCATTGTTTTCCTTTGGTAAAATTATCTGCAATAAATAATAAATTCATCACAAATTTAGACATGTTAAAATTTAAATATAATTGCACCATAGAAAAGTATTATCTAAGTGAATTTGTAAAGAAAAAGGAACCTTCATTTAACATAATTGTAGAGTTGTATCATAATCATATCAATGTATTCAAAAACATAGAAGTGATGTAAGAACAAAATTATTGTAATATATAATGATGAGTAAGTTCAATTTGGAAAAAAATGAAGAAAGCTATTTGTTCATGTTTCAATGAATATTAAGAATTACAGAAAATAGGATGTATCAGTCAAAATCTATTTAGGCAACTAAACTTACCTAGTAACTTGAACAAAAGACCTAAATATCAATAGTTATTAATTATAATAATTGATTAATTATAAAAGTTTATATTCAACTCAAAAGACCCCCATATATCTAAAGATAAATCCAAGGATAGTAAATTTGGAGAATGGTCTGTGCCATCATTGAGAAAAGGAGTTGGCAGGAGATATTCATTCTATTACATATGGATTTCCAATTTTCTGAACACTATTTGTTGAAGAGAGTATGTTTTCTCCAATTAATGCTGTTCTTGACTTTGTCTAGTATGAGATAACTGTATTTTTGTGGGTTTGTCGCTGTGTATTCTATTCTCTTCCATTGGTCTTCTTGCCTGATTGGTGCCAATACCATGCTGGTTTTTTGTTTTGTTTCTTTATTTTTACTATAGCTCTATAGTATAATTTAGGTCTGTTATTGTCATGCCTGTTGCTTTGCTTTTATTGCTAAGGATTGCTTTGCCTATTCTGGGCCTCTCATTTTTTCAAATGAATTTTATGACTGCTTTTTCTATTTCTATGAAGAATTTCATTGGAATTTTAATGGGGATGCATTGAATCTGGCAGGAATATTTCTGGTTGCAACTCACTTGATGCAAAGAAATTTTCTGAGTCATCCCATCATACCTGTCCAGTGATTAGGCCAATGTTGGCATACAATAAATTACTGAAGAATGGAAAAATTAAGTTCTCTTATTAGGGTACCTGACGGTGTAGTCTGGTGAGTAGGGAACCTTACCCGGGTCTTATAAACAAAAAAATATCTTGGTGCAGGGTGCAGATTAGATCATCCATGGCCAGGGAATAATCTACTGAGCATTTGTTCATTCAAAAAACTGCCACTGCAACTCATGGAAGGTCAAAGTGACTGCTCATAGACACAGGATAACAAGAAGAAAGAAAATGGAAACGCACCAAAACCAGGCAGACACCCTTTTCTACTTCAATGTCCGTCCATTGTCCTCTAATGATAAAATTTAGTATTTTGCCAGTTAAAAGGAGAAATGCTTGAGTCCAGCACCTTTTTGGTAAAGTAGTCAATAAAATATGTCTTTGGAGCTAAGAATCAATAAACTAATAACTGGGAAGCAGTAATCATTTTATTGGAAAAATTGTAAATAATAATCAAATTCTGTTGATTTTTTTTCCTAGGAAGAAACTTGTATCACCATAAATAATTAATAACAAATGAATTTGTACATAATGACTTTAATAATACTAATACATGTTTGATTCATTTATTTCTTATTGGAAACAAATAAACCAGTGTTTGGAAATGTTTTCAAAAATATGTCCTAAATGTTCTAAAAACAAAAAGTCAAATACAAAGTAATGGTTCTGAGAGATTAATGGATGATTTATGTAACAGTTATTATGTTTAGATGGTTTTACAAATGTTTACATATCAGGAACATATGTTTGTAATTATTTTTAGTATTATTTTCATGGTACGCAATTGATAGTTCACAGTTTAGTATACTTTACATCAGTCCATGTATAATTATTATGATGAGAGATATTGCTGGGTAATTTACAAAGAGTTAGTGAATATTATAATAAAAAGAAATTTTGTCCTATAGAATCTTTGAATTATAGCTATACTGATATATAGTAGGAGAAGGTAGAGAAGGCAAATCCTGGGCCCTTTTGCCAGGTCTCTTCTGGTAACTGTTTCCTCTTTCAAACAGCTAAAAGTAATGAATCTAGAGATAAATTTTATATTGGTCAAAGCTAGAGAATTAAATAATAGTAGTTATACAATAACAATAGTCTATTCCAATTTTCTGATCAAGATTACATACACTGCCTGGCACAATCCCAGACTGTCTATAATCCCAGACAAATAAAAATATATATGCTCTCTTGTTAGAGATAAATTTCTTTAAAAAGGCTAATAAACCAAGAGTGGTAGCATACACCTGTAATCCCAGTAGCTTGAGAGGCTGAGGAGCAGGATTTCAAGTTCAAAGCTAGCCTCAGCTACTTAGTGAGTCACTAAGCAATTAATGAAACCCTGTCTCAAAACAAAAAATAAAAAGTGATGTGGATGAGTGTCAGTGGTTAAGCACACTTTGGTTCAATCCCCAGTATCAAAAATAAATAAATAAATTTGAAAGATTAATAAATCACAAATCATTTATTAAATGAGTGAAAGATGTGCCTACTTTTGGTTAAATGTGTCTGCTAAGGACTATTTAAAATAAAAGTAAAATCACAAGCCAGAAAGCAGCAGAAATAGGATTTACCACAAATGTATCTAGATAGAAATTACCTAGATTTGTAAGTAATTATTATAAGGTTAGTAAGGAAAATAAAATCAACTCAGTAAAAATAGTGACAAAAGTTAAGAAAGCATGTTTTATGTCAGAATAAATACAAATAGCCAGTAAAAAAGATATTTATCCACAGACAGATATTAGGGAAATGCAAATTGAAATTGAAATAGAATGTGGTTTGAAAATGAATATATATTGTCACAGACTAGTAATCAAAAAATGCATTGATGGTAAATGGTTGAATCAAAGTAGAATGATTATAACACTCAGACTTGGTTTGATTATAAATTGATACAATATCTTTATAAACAAGTTCTCATTATCCAGTGTGAGTATTTCCATAATATATAATTTTGTAGTTTCAAAATACACTGGGAGACATAAAATCACGATTAAATATGAACGATTTTATTAGCTTAAATGCCTATGTTGCTGAAAACAGGGAGTTCTCAGGTCAACTTTGTCTGTCTGAGGAATCCCATCTCTCCCAGAAGGGCTCCCACCTGAGTATTACTGCTGTACTCCATTCCGGGCTATAACAGCCAACCGCAACACTGCTCATTGTTGGAGGTCAGTAGGTATGATAATGGCCACTACTACTCACTATTTGTGCCACGCCAACCTTATTCTTTATTCAGGTTCCCTTCTTTCTTTGCCTAAAAGAGATTAGTGAAATGACTAATACCTCCCATGGCTTCAAATGATCTTTGAACTATTACTAGTACTCATCATCTCCCCAACCAACTATACATTCTAATATTTCTGTATTGTATTTCATCACTTAGGTAGGTCTGCCTGATGCTGTGTCCTAAATCATGATTGCCAAAACCTCAATAATTGTAGCCTGCTCAGGTCCAATTATTGTACGCCCCCATTCAAACTCAAAATGGTTCAAAGGAATTTCAGGAGGCACTTAAGTGAATTACTAGACTTAGTGAATTCCTTCTTACCCTTACATAGTTCTGCTGATCATACTATGCTGTTACTGAAACTTTATATCTGTCAGCACATGGGACACAGAGATCAAAATGTCTTGGAAGCCGCTGTAAAGCATAACTCAGTAACATCTTGCTCTGTACACTCATGAGTGTACCCGTCTTTGACAACTAGTTCTAAAACTTCAGAGACAAGGTTAATGGGAGGGGAAAGCACAAATGCTCATGGTAATTGAAGTCCCTCCTGCTTTACCTCTAGAGCCAAAGACCAATATGATCTTTTCCTTTAGAATATAAATCCACATTGTGGTTTCTATAAGGTCACACAGCATCAAACAAAAGAGACATATTTAAAAAGGCCCCTGAATGAGGCTTTCCTGAGATTTTGCTTTGAGGCTAACTCTGAGACTAGCAGAGTGGGTTTAAGGAGAAGTGCATGGGGCTCAACCCAACTGGAATTTTTATTGGGCTTAGGGCAAGATGGGAGGGCTTGTGACAGAAAATGAGGTTTTTCTGTTCCTTGTCCTACTGGGGTTGGTGGGGGTAGCTGGCTAACAGCCAGGATTAGCCAGGAGACCCCACTGATTGACAAGCAGTTTTGTCAGTGCCTGATCACTGTTTCTTTCCCCCATGGATTGCTTGGTGCTTTGTTCCTTAGTCACCTCCATCAACCTGACAGTTTCTGTAGGTTTCTACACATGATCTGACTAGTAGATGCCATGGTTATGGATCCATCACTGCATGAAGTAAGATTCCTTGCTTTTGTAGGTGACATTACCTAAGCCTCAGAGAGTTGTAACTGAGAATTTTTTAGCAGTCCTAAAACATCAGGAACAGTGCTATAATCAGGTCTCTAATGGGATTAAGTCTATCATAGCATACAGATGTCTTCCTTTAGATCCATCTGTTTTCTTCATAAAGCAAAATAGTGATTTCAATGAAAATGATAGGGAATATTACTTCTGGTATTTCCTTTTTTAAAAGTTCCACAATTTAAGTTTTTTTTTGTTATCTTATCATTATTATTTCAGAGAAGAATACTAGGAATGTAGAGACCCCTTATAATCACATCAAATCAAGGGGGACATCATATTCATATGATTTATGATGTTAATTCTGATTAGCTAATGGTTTTCACCTTGAATAAGGTGATTTCTATCAAGTTACTCTGCAGTAAACTTACTAATTTTCTCTTTCTGTTCTCTCTTTGTTGTAAATGATTCAATACATCAGTCCAATACTCAAAGGGAAAGAAATCAAATTCAGTGTCAAAGAATTCACAGGCATATGTTGCAAACATCACAGTATTTTTTTTTAATGTAGTATAGACCTTGAAACTATGTAAATTTCTATTTTTTTCTTAAAGTTTAGTATTTTAATTTAATCATTCAACTGTGATTGCTGCTTACAGTAATTATTAATGTAATGTTTCTCCATTTTGAATGTTTGTCCTCTCCAAAACTCATCTTGATGTAGTGACACTTTTTGGAGGTAGAAGAATTAAGAGGTGATTAGAGTATAAAGACTTCACCATGTATTTAATACTTTTGTGAAAATGAGTTTTGAGAGTGGACTCTCTTCTCTGGAGCCTTCAGCCTTCTCCTTCAGAGGACACAGTGTGCAAGGCACCATTTTGGAAGAAGACAATGGCTTCATGGGACACCCAGACACAAAACCTACTAGTATCTTGACCTCAGATTATCATCATCCAGAACTGTCAATAAATACATATTTGTATCAATTAATTCTTCTTAATTATAATGTTATATCAGCACAAAATGGATTAAGATGAGTATCCAAGGGGATTTTTTTTTAATTTTCCACATTATTTCTACATTTATCATTTGGAACTCTTTTAAAAAATTTATTAATTCTCCTTGTCAATTAATGAATTAATTATACAATATTGTATTGATTGTCTATTGCAGCATAGCAAGACATTGTAAACTTAGCAGATTAAAACAACACATATTTATAAGTTTGAAGTTCTGTAGGTAAACATTCTGGGAAGATGTGAGTAGCTTCTCTGTTGAGAGGTAACAAGATAGAAGTGAAAGTGTGAACCATCAAAGTTCTCTTTTGGAGACTTCAGGAATAAATACCACTTCCAACCCAGTTTTTTTTTTTTTTTTAGGCAGAATTTATTTCTTCATAGTTGCTAGTGCTCTTTGTTTTCTGTCTTGAGAAGGAGGTTATTCTAATTTTCTGGAGACCAATCTCAGATCCCGCTGAAGTGGCTCCCAAAGAACAACTCAAAACATTAAAAAAAAATTATTTTTTCTAGGACTGTTTTAGTCAGCTTTCTTTGCTGCTGTGACTAGAGTGGACCCAACCAAAACAATTGTAGGGGAGGAAGAGTTTATTTGGAGGCTCATGGTTTCAGAAGTCTCAATCCATAGACAACAGGCTCCATTACTTGGAGATAGAGGTGAGGTAGAACATCAAGATAGAAGAGTGTGGCAAAGGGAAACAGTGCACATGGTGATCAGGTAGGAGAGAGAGAGAGAGAGAGAGAGAGAGAGAGAGATAGCGAGAGAGAGAGATATTCCAGCTCCATATTCAAAATATATACCCCATAGCTACACCCCCAATGAACCACATTCTCAGGCCACACCTCACCTGCATCCAGTTACCACTAGTTAATCATATCAGGGATTAATCCACTTATTAGGTGGTTAAGGCTGTAACCCAATCATTTCTCCTCCAAACCTTCTTACATCATCTCACATGTGAGTTTAGGGAGACAGCTCACATATAAATGATAACAAGATCTGATGGAAAATATCTGAGATTTTGTTTTAGTGGCCAGCCTGATTTTAAGAATTGGCCTTTTTCAGAGTCAATCTTACTGTATCACGTAATTCAGCCAGGGGAAAAATATACACTGCAGTCATTGTCTTGGACATCATGCGGCATTTGTATGTGAGAGGATGGGGAATCTTGGGGCCCATGCATTCTTCAACAGAATAAACTCATAGTTCTTTATATACATTGAGTTAAAAGCTACTATTTACTTTGTAGCATTTCCTGTCTATTTGCTCTTTCAGAGCCCTTAAGTTTGGATCCTATATCTTTTTGATATACTCATATCCTATTGAAAAGAATTTATTCACTTTTGGTACAAAACAAAGTCCCACGTTGTATATTTCTTGACCAGATCTAGGATAAGCCTTTTCCCAAAGAAATATAATTATTTTTTACTGAATGGTTGTATGTAGAGAACAAGATCTGAGTGTGGTGTTTTTGTTGATCATGAGGTATCTTTGTTTCTAAAACCTCTTAGCTAGCAGATGAGGGAAATATTTGTAGACTAACCCATAAATATATACGTAACTATCTATATATACACATTTTTAAAGTCTTTATTCATTTCTCTTTCTAATCTCTGTGTGTGTGTATATATATGTATTATATATTAAACTATACATATGTATAGTTTATATAGATCCCTCCTTCCTTCCTTCCTTCCTTCCTTTTTTCTTTCCTTCCTTCCTTCCTTCCTTCCTTTAAATATTTTATCAGGAATTAAACCCAGGGAAACTTAACCACTGAGGCATATCCCAAGCAGTTTATTTCTTTTTATTTTGAAGATCTTTTTAAGTTGTTGAGTCTGGCTTTGAACTTGAAATCCTCCTATCTCAGCCTCCTGAGCCACCAAGGTTATAGGTCTATACCTCCACACCAGGCTCAATCTATGGTATTTTCTTATGGTCAAATGAGATTAGACTGATATTGAAAATTTTTTCATGTGCCAAATTTTTATGTGTATATTCCATCATCATTATCTCTTTAGATCATCTTTCCAATTTTTAATTGACTTATTTACTTGTTTTGGACTTTCAATTCTTTGTATATTTTGGATGTAATTTCTTGTCAGATATGTGACTTATAAATAATTTATTTCATTCATTGGTTTGTTTTTTCACTCCAACACTTATTTTAGAAAGCAGAAGTTTTTATTTATTTATTTATTTTAACAAAGTCCAACTTGTATTTATTTCTTCCATTGAATATACTTTTGGCTCCATTGAATATACTTTTGGTAGATAATCTGTAAATTCATCATCAAACCAACTTCATATCAATTTTCTCCATTGTTTTCTTCTAGATATGTTATAGACTTACATCTTAAAGGTGAAGCTATGAACATTTTGAGGAGAATTTGCAAAAATTGTAAGGCTGTGTAAAGCTTCACGTTTGTTATATAGAAGCTTCCTTTCTGTCTTCTTTCCTTCCTTCTTGTCTTCGAGGACAAGTAATTGAAAAGATCATCTTTTCTCTATTGGTCAACAATTTCTTGACTAATTAAATGTACATCTATTTCCATTATATATTTCTATCTACTGACCTATGACACTATTCTTTGCCAATTTACTGCTTTAATTATTGTAGACATTTTAATTTTATTTTTCAGGTACTGTGACTCCTTCAATATTCGTGGAAATATACTCTATGATGTTTGCACAATAAACAAAACTCAACTAATGATGCACTTCTAAGATGCTTTTCACGTCATTGAATGGCATGTCACTGTATTTATATTCTAAATGGATTTCTTGTTAACTAGATATCCTTGGACATTGCTTTTCAGAAATTTTTTTACTATTTACTTTGAAATGGTGCATATCATTCTACAGCTGCTATTTGTTTCTTTATTCTTTGTTTTTCTCAATTCTATTCCTTCTCCAGGTTTTATTGACAAATTTTTCTAGTCTATTTATCACCTTTATTAAAGAATTATTATATTAAATGATCTTTTTTAAATTTTTTCATTTGTTTTCTTTTTAATGGATATATAATAATTGTATATATTCATAGATTAGTGAGATATTTTAGTACATGTATATAAGGTGTACTGATAAAATCAAGGTAATCTGAATTTCATTCCCTTATTATTTTCTTATTTTTTAAAACATCAAGCCCCTCTATTTAATTGCTTATGAAATATATAATGAATTACAAAAAACTATAGTAGCCTTACTAGGGTATAAAATACTAGAATATTTTCTCCTTTTCTGTTTTTTATAATATCTACTTAAAAAAAAAAGTTCTGTATTTTTATGATTACTTTAGGGCTTATAGTGTATTTTTACAAAAGGTTTGAAGCAAATTTCAAATAATATTAAAAAGCTTTACATAGTATATAAGAAATTTATAATCTCAAATTCTTGTTTTCCTCCTTTATTGTCTTACATTGCCTTTCTTATGAACTATAAAACTGCATAATGTTGCTTTTGGTACCTCTAGTAGTACATGGTTTATAGTAGTACATGTTTTATATTGTAAAAATAATTCTGCATAAAATCTGTCTTTTGCAGCCTTCCTAGATATATTTCGTCATTATATTTATTAAAAGCTTATTAGCTTTGTGTTGGGTGGGCATGGGTATTGCAGTTTTCTTTGGTGTTGTAATTGGAATCTTGTCCTTAAGTATTTTGCCTTTCATAGATGCCGCTGTTCCCTCCACAGGCAATGCTGCCCCCAGCATATTATCCTCCCCCTTCTGAATGCAGGGGATTTCTTTTCTGCACCCAACACTATAGCCTGTTGTTCCCCTTTTGTTTTTTGCCTTTTCCTATGTTGATTAAGATTTTCCTCCATAAAACAGCTGAGGAGATGGGTATAGGCAATTTCTTATGAGCACATTATTTTGGATCACTTTTAATGAAAGAAATTTTAATTTGTAGCAAATAAATGATTTCTAGACATTAGATTAAAAGCTTATGTTTCAGTGTAAGTACAATGGCAATTTTATGAAGCTGTAAATCTAAGAATTAATAAACAAGATAATGTCTACTGCTAATGGTCAATTAGTATATTATTTTCCTCAGCCAGTTAAATGGCTAAAACAAATGTAGTTTAGCTGTTTCTTTCCATTCTTATAAAAAAGTAATAATCTCTGAAAATGGAGAGTCATAAAAGCATAAATAAATCTTTATATATGTAAAATTCAGTTTTCACAGAATTTTAGTTAAGAACTGACAGGTAATATAGACTTTTTTGTTATGAGAAAAATGTCTCCGATGATCTACCTGAAGTCAGGAAATGCAAAGATGAATCATAATACATTCATAATGCATATGTTGAAATATAACTGGTTTTCATTGTTTCATAAAATTCACACATTTTTAATTTACAGACATAGAAAATAAATTTTTAAAATGTGAAATATTACTATAATTAAAATGTCTCTATTTTATTAAAGTGCACACTCATAAGCAATACACTACTTAGGATATACTGGAAGAAAACACATAGGTGACAGAAAAATGACAAGGCATGTAAACAGATGACACTGACTTTCAAAATAGGGTTGATGTAACTCCATTAAGGATCAATCGTATTCTTTGGAGAGATTTCTTTTTTATACTGCTGACAATTAATTTTACGAAAATTCTGAAAAAAATCTATGGATATTTACCTCATTTTTGGAGGAAAAAGAAAACATTGATTTTTTTTTTAAAAGTGGGTTAAAGTTAACGAAATAAAAATTTAGAAGTTCAACTCACACATGTATTCAAATGTTTCTAGCACATTTTTTGGTGTGATTATTTTGATGTTATTGTTTATCCGTGTTTTTTACTCTAGCAAAGACAGTGGACAAAAAGCAACCAGCAAAAGGGCATGTACACTATCAATTTAATCATCTAAATTTAAACAGAATAAAAAGTTTTTTGTTTGTTAGTTTTTTTCACCAAATAACACTGAATGACTATTTGACAATAGAAAACTGAGTGGCCAGTTCAGCAATCTTTATATAATATAAGCTTATTTTCACAAAGTGCTGTACTCTTGTTTTGGTTCTTGGAAAGATATTTATACTAAAGAATGGAGATTGTTTTGTAAAACAGTACATCAAATGAATTGATTCTTAGAGCAACTCATCTTCTTATGTGACAGGCAGCAGAGATCAACATATTTTAAACATTTTTATTCCCAAAATATCATCATGCTGCTATTCTTTACAGTATTTCTCATTGTATACTTTTGCAGAAATTTGATATTTTCTAATTGATTGCCTTATGATGTCAATATGAGCAACTTCCTGGAACCAGTGTTGAAATGGAGAAGTCAAATTTGTATATATATTTATGTTCTAAAAAATAATTCCAATGAAATTTTGAGGTCAGATTCGATGAAATCTTTCCAATCAATTTAAAGAGTACATGAGATAATCAACATATATTTAACTTTAAGCTATTCCACTGATTTTTTCTGTTTATATTAATAAGCTTCATAATAATTCTTACTTTGCTTTACCAGAAGCAAGATATTTTTTTCAAAGATATTTTAAATTAAAAATACACTTAAAAAGAAGAAAAATATACATAAAAGAAAAAAAGATATTGCTGTTTACTTTTTTTTTATTTCTTAGATCTTCTTTACTGCCTTTAAAATGTTTCATAGTTTGATGAAATGTATGACATGACTACATTTCTCTTCATTAAAAACAAAGTGGGAAAGAAAAGAACTGAAATTTTAAAGTAGCAAAAGATATATTTTCTAGGGCAAGACTTCTTGTGGGAGGATCAAAATCTACTTGTTCAATGATTCTCCCACTTGGTCTTCAAATTAAGCCTTAGAGTCTAAAGCAATTAGCCTGAAATGTGGGGAATTGATAGCGAGGGTGTCCTACAACATGACAGAGTGAGCTAATGCACAATAGCCCCCTCTCAGGCGTATTAAAAATACATAGAAATTCTGGGTAAATGTTTCTAATCTATTTATCACATTGGACAAAAATTCTTAACTTCTGGAATTTAGTAAAGGCAACACCATGAGGTAATTAAGGGCAGTATTAATGCAGGCCAGACTATCACATCTAACTTAAGTTTTAGACATTGTTTTTTGATCTGCGGATGGTATATTGATAATTACTGAAATCAATGTGGTGGAATGTGTCAGAAAAAAAATCCATAGACAAGAATTAGGTGAAAAGATTTAATTAAATTACTCTCAATGCAATGCCTGCTTTTAAACATTTTTGTTGATTGTGCTATTTTGTAATGGTATATATACACACGTTAATACTGATCTCAGATTTGTATTCCAACAACCCTCAAAATTCTATAATAAAATAAAATAAAAATAAAAACTATTTGCAATTATTTAGACTAAGCACCTTTCCGCAAAGTAGACACAGACAATCTGCAGTTTCTATGAAACTAGACCTTGAAAAACTTCTTTCTAAAGTGGTCCAGCAAAGCAAAAACTATAATTTGTCATGCATTCAAGCCTGTTTAGGAAAATATATGTCACTCAAAATAAATTTTAAAAAATTATGAAAGAGCATGGGAATTCTGTTTATATGACTTGATGACATACGATTTCCAAACAGAAATAAGCTTACAACTGACTTGGTCTTGAAGTTTCCCTCAAAGGCAAATTCAAAACCACTCTGTAGTCATGCATCCATCAATAATTAACCCAAAACTCAAAAATATTTGAAAACAGAAAAGTTAAAATAACATATTTTAAAAAATATTTTTAAAAACAAACAAGACAAAAAATCATTCACCATGATAATAAATAGATGTTCTAGAACATTCTAAATAATGTTATAAAATGCATATGAAAAGTTAAAAAAATCAATAAAGTGAATTTTAAAAAAAATGAATGAATAAATTTACCATTGAAAGTGGGTGTAATTTGACTAAACTTTGAAGATTAACTCGATTTTCATGGTTTTAGTAGATTGAAATACATATCTTAGTTCTATACTCAGTAACCTAAAGCTTAGAAGTTATTCTATGCAATAAGAGGACACAGATTAATATGTTTGTTCCACAATTGCTAGATATTGGATCCTTAAATCTTACTTAACCTTATCCACCTTTACATTTTACAAAAAGGAAATGTTAATAATATCTATTGAATTACTGTCAAAATACAAACTACATAAAGTAGAATGAATAATAGATCTTAGCTATAAGTATTGTATTAATGTTATCTTTTGTCATCACTCAACTCTATGTGGAAGTTAATTCCCATATACATAGAAGTATTACTACTTTCCTAGAGAAAATAAATTTCTCTGTATTGCTGTTGTCCCAGGCTTCAAAGACATTTCTGGAGAGAATATATTTGTCTGAAACTAATTTATACTTAGTACCAACCAGCTAGATCAGGATAGCATAAATTATAGCTAGATGGAATAAAAATAGCTAGCCAGAAACAAATTTTACTTTCTTTGCTTTTGTTATAACTAAGTTTATTTAAAATGAATGATTTGGGGGTTTTCAAAGAATATATCTTGATATTTCTTTGCCTGTGACACAGATTTTAATAGACCTAAGTCAAAGTATTAGTGCAAGGATAAAATGTATGAATATAAAATTGGAACATTCATGATATTGAGAAGTTATTATAATTGAAATTCGTTTGGATTATTTGTTTTTCTTTATCAATGAATGTATGCTGAACAATGAAAAATCAATTGAAAAAATGTAAAAAACATTCTCCATTATAAAATTAGTAACACGTGAATTTTTCCAGGTGTTATCAAACATTTTAAGAAGAGTTTAATCAGTTCCTCTCACTTTCTAATCAGAATAGATCTGAGATATCTTTTATTTATATTTAACTATATACTTTATATTGAATGACATTATTTTAAACTTTGTAAAGGATTTTACTTGCTTACTTACTTATTCTCACTTAAATTTCATTTTATTATTTTTTCAAAAATATTGTTTATATTACCAATCTATAAAAATGATTTTGGATGTATTTTTTGATTAAATTTTAACACATAAGTAAATTTGTGTCAGAGGGTACAGAACAAAGAATTTTATCATCCCAATAATTCCATGTGCTCTTAATTTAACCCTGTCAATCTATGACCACTGTTTTGTTCTCTGGCACTGTCATTCTTTTTGAGAATACCATATAAAGAAATCATATAGTATGTAACTTTTAAACCTGAATTCTTTTACTCAGCACAAATCTTTTGAAATTGATCCAAATTATTGAATGTTCATTTTTAAAAAAAACACACGTAGTATACACTTATTTATTCTTTTAATAATTGGAGGGAATTTCTTTTTCAGGTAAATTAGGAACAGACCTAGAAGACAGGTATACCAGAGAGATTGGTGCTGCCACTGACTTTGTAACCCTCATTGATTAAATGACTTGGTTCATGAAAGGAAATCTATGTATTTACCTTTGCCATTCAAATAATTTGAAAAATGCTCCTGGACAGATATAGCCTTAAGCCATCTGTAATATGAAGAAAGTCAAATAGCCACTGGAATAAACTGTCCAGTAAGTAAGGGTCTAATCTTTTAGAGTCCTTTTTTATCAGAAGGAAATGCAGCATTAAAACAAAATACATGTTTGATATTAGGAGTCTTCCCACAGACTAATTGGAACATGAGATGTTAAATACTTCACAGGAATTTAACTTGGAAGAAAATGATTCTAAATGAAAGATATATGAGTTAAGGACCAATATAGTGTAGTGTTGTTCATAACTGGATGAATCACAAAGAAACCAGGAACACCTGTGCCAAAACTGTGGGCCAATCTGCAGGCCAATGAGAAAGGTAAGTCACTGAGTAGGAAGGCAGACCTACAGACCCTCGTATTCTTGGAAATTTGTCAAAATAAATAAATAAATTAAAAAAAAAAAACTATGAAACGAATAGTAGATTTTCATGTAAGTAGCTGTGTATGGAATGTGGGAAGCTGAGCAAAGTAAGTGCTATTTAAACCTCAAAATGACAATTATTTACAATTATGGGTTGCTAAGAGGGTTCAAAGGTAAATATGTCTGTGTTTAATATTTATAGGTTCTAGCATTATAATTTTTCTCATACACTAAATATTCATTAATCATTATATAAATAAATGAAAGATAAAGGAACCTTCATAATGGCAAACAATATAGGTCAACTTAGAGACAGTTCAAATTATAGACTAATTGACAGTACACCGAGAATATCTTGTTATTGTCATCTCTTAATTCTTTCAGTTAATCTTCATTGTTTGAATTTAACAATGAAAGGGGTAAAGTTGAGTCATATTAGGAATACAAAACAATCTTTTAAAATGTTCATGTTACATTATAATTTTCTAAGCAACTCAAATATATTTCCTAAACAATAAATATTGTAACCACCCCAGGTATTATTCAAGTAATAGAAAAATGGATACTGTATTTGTTAACACTTTTGATGAGATTGTCTGCTCCCTTTTTCTGGGAGAAATGATCACAATATTGTGAAAGGAGAGTCATGTTTGATGATGTGAGTAAAAATTATTTTCACAAAATACAAATATTTAACTTTTACCTGCACCTCCCCAAGTACTTCTGACTGACTTCTTAATGAATAAAAAAAATATTTTCTCCCATATAACTAATGTTACCAGTAATGCTACTAATTCATTTTAGACTATCTTTCAATCTAAGAAGAAAAAAAGTAAATTACATGTTTTTAATGATTCTTGGATAAAGATATGGGACTTCGGGGTCAGGCACTTGTTTTTCCTGATCAAATGTTCTCACTTCTAATGGAACTAAAAAGTTTCAATTCTGGTAAAATTCTTCTCCTGTCACTAAAATCATAAATTTCAAATGGGTATCACCATATTTTTCAAACCCTGATCGTTATTCATTGTTTATTTACTAATTGAAAACATTTTTTTTGGTTATTTGAATTCAAATCTAAGAAAACATTCCCTCTATGCAATAGGGGTAGGTAAAACACAGACTGCTTACCTGATCATCTTCACACATTTGATCAAATTTCATCAGTAGTGAAAGCAAATGCAAAAACCATGTTGAAAACAAGAGCATTCAAAAAGGAGGCCCAACTCTGGTAGCTTTAGAATTCCTGATGCTAGTTTTCACTGAAGAACAGGTGTCTTCCTGTTTTCCCCTACAGTTTGTTCCTAAACTCCTTTCTGAGTGAAAGATTCCAGCATCCTTTTCAAACAAGTATTATATAAACACTAGTGAAAAATTTACTTTAATATCGTGAATGCAAAAGAACTATGACTACTGTAAAATTTAAAAGTTCCTAAAATTAAAAAGTTTAAATTTTTACACATACATATATAGTATGTATGTATGTGTGTATATATATATATATATATATATATATATATATATATATATACTATTACATACTTTTAATAATCATTCTTGGGAAAATAAAACGTTTTCTAGAATTGTTTCATTTTCATTTAAGTCACTGAAATATGACCATATAAAGACAATACAATTTTTTTATGAATTTGTAAACGCTAACTTCTACTAACATGGAGGGACGGATAAAATTTCTTTAGTCTTTCCATTACCAACATATTTTATTTATCATGGAGAAGAGAGGTACTGTAAACTGGATGCGATGGTGCATACCTGCAATACCAGCAGATTGGGAGGCTGAGACAGGAGGATTGAGAGTTCAAAGCCAGCATTAGCCAAAGTTAGGCACTAAGCAACTCAGTGAGACCCTGTCCCTAAATAAAATACAAAATAGGGCTGGGGATGTGTCTCAGTGGTCAAATGCCCCTGAGTTCAATCCCTGTTACCCCACTCCCACAAAAAAGAGAAGTACTGTTACTAAAATTGTATTTGAAAAAATCTAAATTTAACATTTTGAATGATAAATTTTCCTACAGCATAATTTTTGAAATATGCAGCACACTACAGTTTATTTATTTTAAAAAAGACCAGTTTCATTTATGCTGTATTAAGGCATGTTTTTACAGCAATATTTAAAATTTAATTAATCCTATTATACATTACTGAGCATAATCATTTGGTGCAATTGGGATTACTTAGCAAATATTTTCTTTCATTGCACATACCTGTATTATATTTTAGCACTTTTATGGTTGCTGAAGTGCTTCACTATTAACTGTGTATTTGTGCTAGTTCGCAGATTTAAACTAATGATATGAAGAAAAAAAATATATGTCTGTGTATAATCATCAGTTTCTCATTTCATTTAAAAGAACATTTCTTTGACAGTGAGAATAAATTTTACAATCTAAAACGAGTGATTTTTAATTTTTTTCAGTATTAAAAATACTTTGAGAAGTATTTAATGTTCCACAAATTAGATTTTGAGGATTATTATTCTTTTCTTCCCTTTATATGTATTTTTTAAAATGTTTTATTCTAATTTGTTACATATGACAGCACAATGATTTACAATTCATATGACACATACAGAGTACAATATTTCATATCTCTGGTTGAATACAAAGTATATTCACACCATTCGTGTCTGTGTCTTCATACATGTACTTAAAGTAATTTTATGGTAATGGTGTCCATCTCATTCCACCATATTTTTACCCCCTTTCTCCCTCTCTTCCCCTCCCACCCCTTTGACCTATCTAGAGTTCCTCTAATCTATCCATGTTCCCCTTCCCAACCACATTATGAATCAGCCTCCTTATATCAGAGAAAACATTTGGCATTTGGTTTTGGGGGATTGGATAAATTCACTTAGCATTTTATTTTCCAGCTCCATTCATTTAGCAGTAAATGCCATGATTTTATTCTCTTTTATTGCTGAGTAATAATCCATTGTGCATATATACCACATTTTCTTTATCCATTCATTTCTGAAGGGCATCTAGCTTGCTTCCACAGTTTAGCTATTGTGAATTGTGCTGCTGTAAACATTGATGTGGCTGTGTTCCTGCAGTATGCAGTTTTTAAATTCTTTGAGTATAGACTTAGGAATGTGATAGCTGGGTCAAAAGGTGGTTCCATTCCCAGTTTTCCAAAGAATCTCCATACTGCTTTCCATATTGGCTGCACCATTTTACAGTCCCACTAGTAAAGTATAAGTGTGCCTTTTTTCTCACATCCTCGCCAACACTTATTGTAGTTTGTACTCTTAATAACTGCCATTCTAACTGGAGTGAGATAAAATCTTAGAGTAGTTTTGATTTGCATTTCTCTAATTGATAGAGATGTTGAACACTTTTTCATGTATTTGTTGATTGATTGTTTATCATCTTCTGAGAAGTGTCTCTTCAGGTCCTTGGCCCATTTATTGATTGGGTTATTTGTTTTATTTATGGTCGCTAAAGTGCTTCACAGTTAACTGTGTGTTTAGAATTTTGAGTTTGTTATTAGTGCTCTATCTGATATTCAAATGGTAAAAATTTGCTTCCAAGCTATAAGTTCTCTATGTACCTCACTGATTATTTCTTTTGCTGAGAAGAAACTTTTTAGTTTGGATTCGTCCCATTTATTAGTGGTTGACTTTAATTCTTGTGCTATAGGAGTCGTATTAAGGAAGTTGGGGCCTAATCCAATATGATAGATATCAGGGCCTAATTTTTCTTCTATTAGACATGGGTGTCTGGTTTAAATCCTAGGTCCTTGATCCACTTTAAGTTGGGATTTGTGCATGGTGAGAGATAAGGCTTTAATTTAATTTGTTGCATGTAGACTTCCATATTACAGCACCATTTGTTGAAGAGGCTATCTTTTCTCCAATGTATGTTTTTGGCACCTTTGTCTAATATAAGATAAGTGTAATTATGTGGTTTAGTCTCTGTGTCCTCTATTCTGTACTATTGGTCTACCAGTCTATTTTGGTGCCAATACCATGCTGTTTTTGTTTCTATTGCTCTGTAGAATAGTTTAAGGTCTGGTATAGTGATGGTACCTGCTTTACTCTTCATGCTAAGAATTTTTTTTAGGTATTCTGGCTCTCTTATTTTTCCAGATGAATTTCATGACTTCTTTATATATTTCTATGTAATTGGGATTTTGATTGGAAAAGCATTAAATCTGTAAAATGCTTTTTGTAGAATTGTCATTTTGACAATATTAATTTTGCCTATCCAAGAACAAAAAAAATCTATTCATCATCTAAGGTCTTCTTTAATTTCTTTCTTTAGCTTTCTGTAGTATTTGTTGTAGAGGTGTTTCACATCTTTTGTTAGGTTGATTGTTGATTCCCAAGGTTTTTTTTTTTTTTTCTTTTCTTTTCTTTTTTTTTTTTTTTTTTGAGGGTATTGTAAATTGGGTAGTTTTCCTTGTTTCCCTTTCAGAGGACTTATCACTGATATAAAGGAATGTCTTTGATTTATAGTGTTTTTGTATCCTGCTACTTTACTGAATTCATTTACTAGTTCTAAAAGTTTTCTGGTGGAATTTTTTGGGTCTCGTAGGTATACAATGATATCAGGATTTCAAGTTGTAAATTATTTTAACTTGTTTATCATGGAAGGTAACATCTAAAGCTTAATTTTGCTGGATATAAGACTCTTGGTTGGCATCCACTTTCTTTAAGAGCTTCATTTATATTGTTCAATCTCTTCTAGCTTTCAGGGTTGGAAAATCTGCACATAATCTAATTGGTTTCCCCCTTTATGTAATCTGATTCCTTTCACTCCTGGCTTTTAATATTCTCTTCTCTGTGTTAGGAATTTTCATTATAATATGCCTTGGTGTTGATCTGTTGTGATTTTGTACATTTGGTAACATGTAAGCCTCTTGAATTTGGTTTTCAAATTCATTCTTCATGTTTGGAAATTTTCTAATATTATTTCATCGAATACATCACTCATTTCTTTGGTTTGGAATGCTATTCCTTCCTATATCCCAATTACTCTTAAATTTGGTCTTTTTATGCTATACCATATTTCTTGCATGTTCTGTTCATGGTTTCTTACCATTTTCACTGTGTGGCCTACATTCTTTTTAAGATTATATATTTTGTCTTAATTGTCTGAGGTCCTCTCTTCCAAATTGTCTACTCTGTTGGTGATGTTTTCAATTGAACTTTTAATTTGGTTTATGGTTTCTTTCATTTCAAGAATTTTTTTAAACAACTCTATCTCCCTATTGAAGTAATCTTTTGCTTCTTATATTTGTTTATGTAACTGTTTGTCAAAATGATCTTTTGATGCCTCCATTTGCTCTCTCATATCAACCTTTAATTCTGAGAACATTTTAATCACATACATCCTGAACTTCTTCTCTGTCCTTTCTTCTGCTGTGCTGGCCATGGATTCTAATAATCCATGTATCTTTGTACGTTTGGGGCACTTTCTTCCCTTGTCTTTTCATATTGCTTGTGTGTCTTCCCTTCTAACACTGTGGATTCAAGGTGCTACAGTTTTTAACCTGTAGGCTTATAGTGCCCCTTTAGTGATTCAATACCTGTCCTTTGAGGTGAAGGACAATGTTATAAGATCCCAATATAAAGAGTATACACTCTAAAACAAATGTTTGCCATTAAGACATTTACTATTTGGTCACAATGTACATAAATGGTGAATTCAATTATTATCTACAATGTACTCAGTACCTTTTTAAAAGGGTTTACAGTTTCTGATGGTGGACAAAGAACTGGGGAGGAGGAGTAAGATGATATGCTGAGGAGATAGGATGTGAGGATATAGAGTTGTTATATCTTAGAAAGTGTGAAAGAAAAATCTAAAGAGGAAGACTAGTAACAGGAGAAGGGAGAAGAAGTAATTTTGTGTAGATAAGTGAGAAAGCAGTACAGTTCATAAAACAAACACACATATATTAAGAAAAATTTTAAAAAATGTTAAAATAGTAGAATAAAATAAAATAAAAAGAATATATGACACAGCTGTAATATACTATTCAGATGTCCGAGTTCTCAATATCCTAATTCATGCAAAGTCCTTGGTTTCACATATGCTGGGGATATGAGGGCGAGAGAATAGAGAGGAAGAAGGGAAAAAAAATCTTGAAGGAAGAAGCAGGATTGTTTTGGTTGGAATTTCTTATATTTCCTGCTTCCTTTCTCATCTGTTGTTAGCTGGTATCTCCACCCTTGGGATGGTGAAGGTAACCTGGGCGTCACTGTGCTGGGGTAGCAGCTACTGGAGAGAGAGGTGAGTTAGAAACTGGGTACCTGGCCAGCCAGAGTTCCAGACTGCATGTTGACCCCACTGAAGATGGTGATGAAGGTGACCCAAGATGGAGGCACCTGCTTTCAGCAGTGGGCTGTTGGGTTTGGCCATGTGGGAAGGCTGAAGCAATGGCATTGGAGATAAGTTCAGAGACAAGCTCTGTGACATGCAGTGTGTGGCTGTTCGCTGATTTTAGATCCTGTATAAAGTTCTCAGGTGTAAGCAGGTCTACATGTAGTATCTCTGCTTTTGCAGAGTCCCAAGATGATGGCCAAGGATTATTATTCTTAATAGTAAATCTTTCAGGTTGCCTAAAATCATTTTAAGTGTTTCTGTGAATCTTGTGGAGGAATATTTAGTTTCTCTGTATTGAGGAATTTGATACATTTTTCTTTTCTTTTTTTTTTTTTTTTTTTTAGGTAGCAGAGATTAATCCCAGGGGTTCTTGGGCACTGAGCCACATCTTCCACCCTTTGCATTTTTAAATTTGATACAGGTTTCACTAAGTTGCTAAGATTGACTTTGAACTCACAATCCTCCACCTCAGCCTCTGGAGTCACTAAGATTAACAGGTGTGCACCACTGCACCTGGCAGATTTGATGACTTTAAAGTTATAATTTTTGCATCTTATACTAACTCAAAGAAATAGTTTTCTAATCACAATATGGCTTATATCAGAGGAAATAACAAAGTCAAGATGTTAATTCTATATTTATTTTTTGACAACTTTTTTATTATCATGTTCATGCAAAAAGTAAAATTAACAAGATGGATGATTTAAATATAATTTCTTACATTTGTACTTGGACTATCTTGATTTAATAAATCACCAATAATTGTACAGAAATATTAAATAATCCATTAGGGTTTTAGGGAAAAACAAAATTATGTAAATTTAAGTTACAACTTCAGAAATCTTCTCTAAACTTTAGTGTTTTGAGATACTCAGTGGGAAGAATTTACCACACATGACCAAGGAATGGTTAATCTGAATTGTCTCTGAATTACCAGGATGAAAGTTACCAGTACCTTATGGTTTATGTTGATACATGTCTGGCAAAATCCTTCTGAAAAATGAAATCTTCCAAGAAACCTGACACAAAATATATTCAAAATATCTAAAGACTCTTTAGTTTTAACATTTCGTTTCACCAGATCTCAATCAACTACTGAGTTATAGAATCAATAAAAAGCCAGACTGTCCTTATCAGACAACGGTCCCAGGCAAAGGCAAGCCCTTATTTGGCCATGTAACTAGGAGCCAAGACAGGTGTTGGAGGGAGAAATGATTTCTGGGATTGTATTCAGAGTTGTGATTCTCACCTGAAGAACAGGGCAAGGAAATTATATAGTGATAAGTATCATATGATGTCCCTGAAATATATTGAATGGAAATTTCAGAAATAAAATTCATATTATTAAATTGAAAGATAGGAGCCAGGCCCAGTAGAAAAGCATGCAAATGGTCTTATTAAAGAAATTTCACTTCTAACACAAAGTACTCCATCCTTTGATCTCACTATCATAATCTCTAATGGTGCACTATTGTTAATAAAGTAAATAGATAAGGCATAAAATAAACATTTACATAACCTTATCCACAAAATACATTTATAGATGTACTTAAAGCTTACTTGATTTGTGAGGAAACAAAATATCATTTAACAAATAAGAAAAAGAAGAGGTTCATTTGGTTCATGGTTTTGGAGGTTTCAGTCTGTGATCAGTTATCCCTGTTGCTTTAGGACATGTGATGATGCAGATCATCATGGCAGGAAATGTATGCTGGAGCAATTCACTCATCTCATCACTAGGAAGAAAAAATTAGAAAGAGGAAAAGCCTGGGCTTCTATTGTTCACTTCAAGGGTGTAGTCCCTGTGACCTGAAAACCTAATTCTATGATCGACCTCTTAAACTTTTCTTCACCTTCCAATAACATCACTCCATGGAATAAGCCTTTAACACATGAGCCTTTGGGAAACATTTAAGATCCAAATGATGAAAGCAATGATAAAGTAAATACAAAATAAGAATTTTCCACTCATGCTGAAAAACATCATATGCATAAAGTTCAATGGACCACAAAAAGAACAGAAATGGAATTGTAGAATGAAGATAAAGATCCCTCTTCCTTCCCTCTTTTTCTTTTTTTCACCCGGCCTCCTTTCTTGCTTCCTTTCCTTCTTTACCTTTTCTTTATCTCTTCCTTTAAAAACAAAAGTATTGTGTGTATTGACTATAGTAGTAGTTAAAATCCAGAGTTTTAAAAAGGTCAATATTTTATGTCAATTTGATACCTAAAACATGAAACAGGTGAAGAAGAAATAGGGCACTTTATCTTCATGTAACAATGTTGAAAATAACAACAATTGTTCTCAACTAATACTATGGATCCTAGCATCAAAGAGAAGGACTTTTCCTCATTTTGTTTTGCAGTACTTGGATGGAACTTTGGGTCTTGCATATGCTAGGCAAGTCTTCTATCACTTAGCTATATCCCCAGTCCTTTTTATTTTTATTTATGTATTTATTTTTATTTTATTTTAAGAAGTGGTGTTGTTAGGTTTCCCAGGATGACTTCAAACTTGGATCCTTATGACTCACTTAAATAGGTGAGATTATGGGTATGAGCCACTGCACCCAGCAGAGAATGACATTTTAATAAATATCTTCACCCAGTTTTGAATGTCATATTTGGACTTCTTTCCATTTGTTTTAGTTTTAATTTTGCAATTCAGTTAAAGAAGATTCTGTTAACCTTTATTCAAACTCATAGATTTTTCTTCAGCTGTGTGCAGTGTACTGATTAGCCCTTCAAAGACATTCTTTTGTTTCTATTACAAGGTTTGTTTTTCTAGCATTACCATATCTATAATTGAATTATCAATGCATTATTTTATGTGGTCTAATTTTTTCATCATAGTCCTTAGCATAGTAATCATAGTAATTTCATATTTATTGCTACTAATATTATTTTTGACAAATAAAAACCGAATGCATTTATGAGGTACAATGTGATGTTTTGACATCTGTGTACATGTCAAATGATTAAATCAACTAATTGACATAACCGTTACTTACTTACATTTTACTTACCTATGTTTTTTTACAGTGAGGCATTTGAAATTTACTTATTTATTTTCAAGTATACATTATTATTAACTATAGTCAACTATAGTATGATAATTTCAAAACCTACTTTTATCTAAAACTTTGCCCTTACATCAAAAATTACCTATTTCCTCCCTTTGACACCTCCAGTCTCTATTATTATTGTCATTTCACATTCTAATTCTATGAATTCAACATTTTTAGATTCTACATATATGTGTGATCATATAGTATTTGTCTTTTTCTTTCTGTGCCTCACTTATGTCCCTTAGAATGAGGTCCTCTGTTTCTATCCATCATATCACCAATGACAGGTTTTCTTTCTTCTTTGAGGTTAATAGCATGCAGACACAATTTTTAAAATTATCCATTGATGGACATTTAGGTAGATTTTAATTTCTTGGCTACTGTGATTATAGTTTTAATAAGCAAGGTAGTACAGCTATCTCTTCAACATATTGATGTAAATTTAGATAGATATATATCTGGAAGGTAGATACTGGATCATGAAGTAGTTGAATTTTTAGGTTTTGGGAAACTCCAACCCATTTTTTACAGTGATTAATAATTTACATTTCCACAAATAATGTATTAGGATATTATTTTCTTCACATCTTTGCCTATAGTTGTTGCTATTCATCTTTTTGATAAAATCCATTCTCATAGGTATGAGGAACTATCTCCTTATAGTTTTAATTTGCATTTCCCTAATGATGAGTAACAATAAGCATTTTTTTTTCATGAAGCTATGAGCCATTTGTATGCCTTTTGACAAATACATATTTCACACCCTGTTACAGATTGGACCTGGAATATCCCACCAAAGCTCACATGCAGCTTGATCCCCTGTGGAGCAATGTAGGGAGGTGGAGCTTTGGGGAAGTAATTGGATTATGAGGGCTGGAACCTCATTAATCCACTCTTACCTGATTATACTTCTGGGAGTTGGTGAAAACTGTAGAACTATAGGCAGTTAGAGCATGGATGGAGGCAGTAGGTCCTAGAGTCATGCCCTTAGGGACTATATATTGTTCCTGCTTCACTTCACCTCTAGTTTCCCAGCTGCCACAAGCTGACTAGCTTTCCTCTGCTATGCCCTTACAAAGTGATGCCCTGCCTCACCTCAGGATGAGAGCAATAGAGCCAAGTGACCGTGGACTGAATTCTCTTAAATTGTTAGCCAAAATAATTCCCTCCTCTTCTAAGTAGTTTTTCTCAAGTATTTGTCACAGTGACAGAAAACTGACTAATACAGGCCCATTTTCCATTTTTTAATTGGGTTATTTGCTTTCTTGCTATTTGTTGGAAACATGAATAAATGTAAAGATACTCAATGTTCATTTTTTGGAACACTTAATACCGTGGAAATGTACATACTAGAGAAAGCTAGATAGGGATTCAGTAAAATCCCTATCAGAATTATAATGTCATTTTCCACAAAATTAGAAAACAAAATCCTTAAATTTGTATGGAATAAAGAAAGATCATGAATATCTAAAATTTTTTAAAGTCTTAAGGAAAAGTTAGTATATGACTTTTGATTTCGAAACATTTTCTAAAGTCATATTGAAACAACATAGGACTGGCTTAGAAACAGACACAATAGAATAGAATAGAAAGCCATAAATATATAGTTAAGTGGTTTGGGGAAAGATTCAATAAATATACAATGTGGAAAAGACAATCCTTTTAATAAATGATGTTGCAAAAGCTGGCTATCCATATGCAGAATGATAAGATTAGATTCTTATCTCATGCCATATACACATATCAACTCAAATTGCTTTAAGCCTTAAATATAAAACATGGAACTAATTTTGCTGGAAGAAAGTAGAGGGAAAATGCTACAACATTCATACTGACAATAATTTTTTAAAATGATCTCAAAAGTATATGGATGAAAAGCAAAACCACACAAATGTAATTGCATTAAACTAAAAAGCTTCCAATGCAAAGGGGGAAAAAGTTAAAATTGAAGAGACATCTTGTAGAAGTGGAAAAAATATTTGCAAATTGTGGCTCAGTGGTAGAGCACTGCCTAGCACTGGGTTCCATCCTTAGTACCACAGAAAGATAAATAAATAAAGTTATTGTGTCCATCTACAACCAAAAAATGTTTTAAAAAAGAATTTATATGAAAAATATGAAGGAACTTAAACAAATCATAGTTATTTTATGGTTTCTTTCTAATAATTTGAACATCTGTGCAATATCTGACTCTAGTTCTGATGTTGCTTTTTTGTTTATTTGTGTTTTGTTTTGTTTGCCTTTTTGCATATCTTTGAATGCTTTCTTGAAAGATTAATATGTTGGTGCGTGGTATGAATTTCTAATAATTTCCTGACATGTATGACCTTGAGTTTAATCCCCAGTACCACCAAAAGGAAGAAAGAAAGAAAGAAAGAAATTCAGATATTTTTGTGTTTAATTCAAATATGTTGCATTGAGCAGTAAAGAATTAGGTATGCAGGACTTTAGTGTTAGGATTTATGCTATTCTGGCCAGGAGTTTGGATTTTGTTTACTATTTTCCATAGCTGT
Organism: Callospermophilus lateralis; assembly: GCF_048772815.1. Classification (NCBI taxonomy): domain Eukaryota; kingdom Metazoa; phylum Chordata; class Mammalia; order Rodentia; family Sciuridae; genus Callospermophilus; species Callospermophilus lateralis. Next base: position 100,967,988 of record NC_135314.1, read on the forward strand.
ATGTACCAGTCTCAAATTTTCTCTAGAATTTTATTTATCTCCCCTTTTGAATAACAGAGAGTCTGTGTTTTGCAACTCTTTCAGTTATAACTGTTCATGATACTAGAGGCTTGGTGGGATGACAAGATATGTATGGAAGATAGTATTACATATCCATTCAATTACTTCAGACTTTAGTGGACCTGTTTCTATGGCCCACGCAAGCATTTTTTTCCCACATACAGAGATGGAAGGTTTTATTTTATTTATTTATGAAAGAAATGTAAGTGATATAATGTGATTTCTTTTACTTTTTAAAAAAATTCTTTTTATTTATACAGTCTATTTATAGAAACATGAAAGATAATCTGTAATATTAACATTATAAATTAGCTGCCTCTTGGCTAGGTGTGCATAATTAAAGGCCCAAATATGAATATTTTAACTATCATATACTCTTCAGAATGAGGTGCTATTTTAAATTTCATTAATAAAATCAATGGCTTTAAATCAATTATGTCTTATTCTCAATATCTATTTTTATTGAATTCATTATTATTTTTTGTCTATCAAGAGAAGCATTGTTATCTAAGGAAATTATTATTGAAGAAAGCGAAACACTTGGATTCTAAAATAAATTTTATATATAACACATCTAATTAATTATCTTAGAAATGCTGTTTTTGTAAAGAATAAAAAATCACTAATGAAAGAAAATAAAATAAAACTACAATAAAATGTACACTTACTTTTTTACATACATGGTTCAATTTATTTGCAATAGTAATAAAACTTTTTAAATAATTTAATAAAAAATTATGCTTAGAAGCAAGATCTATTATGTTAAGAAGGTAAAAATTACCATTTTAAGTTATGTAAGTAAAGTTTTTACTGTGTAAGATAGTAAGACTATTAATATTTATAATTTTTATACTGAAACTAATTATAAAAAAAGTTCTAATTAGTGATGTTTCAGTAGAGAAAAAAGACTGATAAGAATATGTATATTCAAATATCTAAAAATATATGATAAAATAAATATTAGGTTTTCTGCATTTAAAAATGGCATGTATAACATGTGAGGCTATGCATCTGTAAATCCAAAACTACTAGACATTTTCTTCAAAACTGGAAAATTTCAGATATGTTCATTTCTTAAAAATACTGCATCTCAATGAAGAATAAACTACCAATTTTATTGAAGGTCTTTAATCATTTGATAACATTGTAACATTCAAGCAAGTTATTCTTCCTTTTGACCTTCCATGGATAAGCACTACAGTGGGTTTATTATTTGGCCCTTGATGATAACAGTGTACCAGAGCTCTACAATTTATGGCAATCCTACAAAAGTGCAGCTCAAAGGCTATTAAAGTTGAATCATATTAGTAACTCATGAAAGATTACTGAAAATTTATGTTAACATAGTAATATCTTAAATAACATCTTTTAAAGATTAAATTTGAATAATTCAATTGTTCATTTCTATTTAGGCTTAAAAATTTGTGGCTTAGTTCTATCAAAATTCTTTCTCTAAAGTTCTCTGAGTGTAAACTATAATTTGTCTTTTTCAAGTGGTGAAAAAATATAGTAGACATAGAAAATTGGAATGTAGGCTTTTATTTGAAAAGTGCTTGTAATTATATTAGCTTTTCAATGCATTTCATGAAGTTTGCAGGAGTACCTTAGATGGAAGTAAATATGTATATTAAACTTGGCATGAAGGAGAGAATACATATTTACATTTGGTATTGTTTTGACTTGGCATTTCAACCTATATAAATCCTTAGCAGGTGAAAACACCAGGAGAGCCATCTGCTGGTATAAACTGGACCTGTGGATATGACTGTTTCTTCTGTTACTTAAGGAATTGAACACAATTTATTAACTAAATAATCAGTTCAGGTGGAACCATATTAATGCAACAATACTGGTTGATTAATAAAGCAGATTACAGAAACAATAAAGCAAGTTGCCTAAAATACATATTAATACTTTTTTCTGATATTTAAGGACCATAATTTTTTCTATTTTTTTTACAAACAATATATTTCTAATATTGTATTTATAGTCATATGTCCATCTATCACCAAGTTGCCAAATACTTAAGTGTTCCTTATATTTAACATATTGTAAACTTTGTGAAAATAAGGATAATTTATATATAACAGCTTTTAGCTTTTGAGTTCAATTTTTCAATTCTCAAAGATCCGGATTTTAAACAAGTACCAATTTTCATTAGTTCTTTTATACCTTTATTTTTAAAACAGCATGCTAAGTTAATATTCCTGTTAAAATTTTTTATTTTTGTAAATTTAATACCGGGGCACAAAATCTCAGCATAATGAGGATTTATTTGGAAAAGTCTTGGCATTGCCATGATTTCCAAAGACCTAGAAGTAGAGTTCATTTTGTTGTTATTTGTTTCATGTTTTATGAAGAGGTTAATGATGAGCAGAAATTGATTTTCAAAATATGATGCTTTATTAATTTGAAAACTTTTCATTTTTCATTTTGATTGTAAGATAATCATGGGGCCATATAAATTTTAATTCACTAATGAAGACTAAACTGTTCATCATAAACCTTATCTAGGAATGTTGCATCAAAAAATAAGAAATATATTTACTTTAAGGTTATTTTTATAGATAAGTAGAATGGGAGCAAGGCAAAAAATTCATAGTCCTATGATAAACCACTGTCATGGAAAGGATCAGACCAGTGTACCAGAAAATGCCTGCAAGCAGCAATTCTGAATGCTCATATTAGGAGAGTTACTGCAGGTGACATCTATTCCACACTCAAATGTCATAAAGACAATGGTGCAAAGGGAGAGTCAGCACTGGGTCAGCAGATACTGAAAAGTAGATTTAGAAGATGTCAGCATAAATGTAGTAGTAAAACTCATGAGCATGAATGATGGTGCCCTGAAGAAGCATATAAATATGTACACATTCAAGTGGAATTTTGAACGATCCCTGTGTGATTCCCTGAGTAACCTAGGTAACACTAGTTTAATACAAAGACATAATACATTGTGAAAACTAAAACTTATTACAGGCCATTGCTCTAAGAAATTTTATATAAAAACAAAATAAATTGAATCCAGTCTGTAGAGGTAATTATGTTTTGCAGCTTATGATAGAAAATGAATTTTTAAAATAAATAATTGTACCTGTTTGTATTTTATTAAATATCATACAATGGAAATTGTTTTGCTTTTCATAAACTTATTATATATATATAATAAACAAATATAACATGCATTTCTGATGAGGAAACAGATATTTTGATTATTGAAAAAATATAAATAAATATTTATTTTAGATAGTATTTATAATGTTTCCCACGGGGAAAAAATAAACAAGTATTGAGGTTGACTCTTTCATGAGGTTGAGTGTATTTTTTTTTAATATCTGTTAAGAATGCCTTGGAATCTCATTTTCTTCATCTGGTACATGATATTGATGTCAAGTATAAACAATAACAGCCATCATATTTGGAGTCCCTGTGATTTTCTCACATTAAAAATCAGTATGGTAGTAGACTCCCACTTTATGTTGACCAATTCATCTTGATTATCCAGGGATATTTCTGGGTATAGTACTAGATATTCAGCATCCTGAGAGTCTCACAAACCACAGGCGAATAAGATCAGATAATCAATCTTTCTCTGCAGTCAAGGCAATAATACCATTTTCAGATGGAAAACATTATAACACCATTGAGGTGTTTGTACCTGTTATCAAATTTTATAGATACTTATATAAATTTTTCACTTTAGAAACAAATTTTGTGATACTTCTACAGCAAGACAGATGCAGTATACTTGCAGAAAAATAAGAAAAGCTATATTAAGAAAATCTGTGTGCAGTAATCAGAGAAATATTGATGCCTGCAAGACAGGAAAGACCAAGTTGCTGGTGAGAGGATTATGGCAGAGAGCTGAAATGACATTCTGGAGTAACTTTTTTCCATTTTCCAAAGGTGTGTGGTTTTTACTAATCTGGATCTAAGGCATAAGACAAAATCTGAACTTTTTCTGCATGGAAGTATTAGGGATGGTGTTCAAAATTGTAGAAAGAGGGCCAAAATGCTAATGAGCACAAGGAGTTTGAAAAATCACTGTGATTATCAGACTATCCTCCGTCACACATAGATATACGTGTGATTACACACACACATGCACAGAAATACACATGTACATACTCTGAATTTGCACGTATCCATATTGTAAAGACCATTCAGAAATTCATTATCTGGAAAACAAGAGCATAAAATTTCTGAATTTTACCTTGCCAAAGGGGAAAGCCTTAGAGATTGGATCCTCTACTTCCAAGTCAGGGGAGTGCAGAAGAAATGGATTTGTCCCATACAAGTACAGCCTAACCAAGTGTGATGAGCCCATAAAAGATGTCTCCCAATAGTTTTGGGATATAGAAATATATAATGTAAGCTGTTTTCACAAATGAGTGGTTCAGCTTCTATTTTGATTCAATAAAGTGTATCAGGCATTTTTAAGTTGAATCAGGATGAGAATAATATGACATCCTTTAAGAAATTTTATCCGTAGCTGAGGTGTGCATTTCTTTTTCTTTCCTAAAATTTGAATGACTCCCTAATTTATGATAACTATGTAAGTAGGTTAATGCGAACTGGCTACATTGCATCCTAATGTAAACTGCTCCATGGCACCATTAACCATAGAATATCCCATGTTTGTAAGAGTCCTCATTAGTTGGAGAAGATGTTAATTTTCTTTCAGTGTAGTTTTGTGAGATTTACACTTAAACTGACAACAGAACAAACATACACACACACATACCAAAAAAACCTGTGGATTTTAACATAAGTACATTATATAGCCTATGTTATCCTAAATTATCTAAAGTTTCTACCTTTTTTTTTTTTTTTTTGGTGCTGGGAGAGGGAATAGGGGTTGAAATCAGAGGCAATCAACCACTTAGCCACATCCCCAGCTCTATTTTGTATTTTATAGAAAAAGGTTCTTACTGAGTTGTTTAGCAGCTCTCTGTTGCTGAGGTTGGCTTTGAACCCTCTATCCTCCTTTCTCAGCCTCTTGAGCTGCTGAGGTTACAGGCATGTGCCACTACTAGAGCCTAGCTCTACTTATTTTTTTAATTTTTTAATTTGTTTTCATTAATTATACATGACAATACAATGTATTTATACACTTTGATATATCAAACATAAATGGGATATAATTTCATTTTTCTGAGTGTACATATTGCAGTATCATATTGGTCATTTGGTCACATATAAACGTACAGTTATAATGTCTGTTTCATTCTATGGTCTTTCCTATCCCCACATCCCGTCCCATAACTTCCCTCCACCTAATCTAAGTTAATGCTATTGATGCTGTTTATAGTATATTTTAAAACCTTGTTGAGCAGAGTTTATCTTCTAGTTAATTCAATAAAATGAATGTTTTTGAGAAAATTCTATGTATTAGGGACTTTTAAAATGCTTTTCATGCTGAACAAAATAATTTATATAATGCTAATCATTACTTTGTGGAAATTTCTTCTGAAAATTGATGGTTAAAGTTAATATTTCCCCTTCATAATTCATATTTTTATTAGTTTCATCTTCATTTATAAGATGTTTGTATCTATATCTGTGTCTCTCTCTCTCTTTCTTTCTCTCTCTCTCTCTCTCACTCATATCTGTGTGTGTGTGTGTGTGTGTGTGTGTGTGTCTCACAGGTAATCAGCATTCAGTTCCATGACTTCCTGCTAAAAACAATACAATCCACTAAGACAAATGTTGTGGTGAGATAAATCACTGCATTGTTAAAAAAAAAAAAAAAAAAAAAAAAAAAAAACAAGCAGAAAAAGATCAGATCCAACTGGGTCAGATTGAGAAAAATGTTTTGAGAACAAAAGTGAAACAATTGCTTGTTACCTCATCAAACTTAGGAGGACTCTTAATGTAAGTGGCTTTCTTTGGATGGATGTGTACTTCTGCTGGTCACACATATTAACCAGAGAAATATTTTAGTAGAGACTTTCTGTTACATTTTTTGTTACACTTTAAGCAGTAGAAATCAATAGCTTAGTGTCTTGGAGCAATTGCTGTAATCTTTTTTCTTTCTCTTAGTGACTGTTTTCTGAAGCAACAATTCACAACTAGAGTAAACACCATTTGAATTGTAGTCACATCAACTAAGAAGATTGTTTGCATCCAGTCTGTATACGACTATAGCTCATCACTTTAAGACCACTGATCTGTAGACTATCATTTTCTCTGGAATTTTAACCCTGTCTTTATAAACTTATAATAATTATTATATAACTCAAAGAAATATTTTGATAACAAAAAAACAGACTGGAAATATAAATGATGTAGTATTATTATATTAACATTAAACCCTGGAGAAAGATCCAAAACATACTTTGATATTAGAAAGTTACTTAGAGACTATTAAATATTACAATTTTCAACTTTAATACTTTTTACTTCATTTTCATGTCAAAATATAGTATTCAAATGAAAATATGATTTTTCTTATAAATGCTTTATTTTAATAAATATGTCATCAATTGGGAGAGTATTTGCTAAACACAAAACCATGTTAGGAATGCAAATATAATAACCTATAAGTCTTCTAGTTGTAGCATTTTCTAAATCATGTAGAACAATGACAGAAAATAGTTAACTGTTCATTAAGCTGTTGTTATATACATAAATAATATATATGTACCTTTGAAATTAGAGTTATGACTATTAGATAAAATTTCAATTTCAAATTATTTTTTCTGGAGCACATTTCTCTTCCACAATTGGTGCTTATAGAAATTTCTCTTGCTTTATACTTACTGTAATTTACTTTTCCAGAGCAACTTTTCTCCACATATCCTAGAACACTTTGACTTTCATTTCATCATTTCTAGATTTTATCATTTTAAAATGATTTTATCCTCAATCTAAAAGCCTCTTACTTTATTGGACCCTTTATTCATTGATCTTAACTTTTTATTGTCACTGACTGACTCAATTACTTCCCATCATTTCGTACCTAACTGCTATGAGGAATCTTTAGAAAAATCATTAAAAATTACTTTTTTTTTTGCATTGCTTCCTTAATGTTTTAACAATATATTGTTCTACATTTAGCAAATCCACAACACAAGCTAATTTAGTTCATCAGGGCAACATGTATGAGCCTATCCTGGTAGGGGAAAGAGCATACAATCAAGATATTCTGATTCTTCACACACTATCAAAATGATCACTTCAGGTGAATTTTAATATTGTCTTAAAAAGTAAACCACATGACATTTAACTATTTACTCTCTAATTTTCTTAAGTAATTTGTTTTTGTTTTAAAATATATTTTTAATTGTAGAACAATACCTTTATTTTATTTGTTTATTTTTATGTAGTGCCGATGAGCAAACACGCATAACTAGGCAAGCGCTCTACCACTGAGCCACAAACCTGGCTCCTCGTTTTCCTAAATAATTTGTATACTATTTTTCTCTCTTAAGTTTCTGGTATATCTGTCCTGTTCAGTCAACAGGAAGTATTTTATTTCACTGATAAAATAAATGCAATCAGAAAAGGAGTTCCACAAGCCCCTATCATCTCTTTTTCTTATTGACTTGAACATATGTGCATGTAATGCTAACGTATTTCATTTTATCCTGAATGAGTTCCAGAATTTTGAACTAAGACCAAACTTGCACTTGCTTACTCATGGATATTGATGAAGAAATTTTATTCTTACTTTGTTAACATTATTTTTTACTACAAAATGTATTAAACTGATCACTCTATAGAATTATTATTTTTCAGAAACAAAAATAAGCAACCCCAAAATTCTTTAAACCTACTGCTTTTCCTATATTTATTATCTCATTTTCTCTACCTTACAGAAAGATTTTTGTGAATTATATATTATTCACTCATTTAAATTCTTCTTCTATGTTCACTCAAAAATTACACAATCAGTATTTATAAGACATGTCACATTATATACCTTGGGTTTTCTTAATTCATTCACATCTTCCATTTTTCAAAATGTAATAGTCATCTTTCTTCTTTAAGATGTTTCAGTCAAGGGATCTGAAAACAGCAGGTAGTATAGATGCTTATTCTCTAAGGAGAATACCTTTTTATTTTTAAAATGAAGTATAGTATATTGAGTATAAAATGTTTTCTGTCATTTCTAGAATGCCTTATTCTCTTATAAACCATCTAAGAAATTATTCCATAAGCTGTACTAAGTGGTCAGTAAGCCACAGGGATTTCTCCATAACTGGCATAGTAGTGTGGTAGAGTGGTTAAGTAACCAGTGTATAAATCAAATTATTCTGAGTACATAAAATGAGTCTATTTTCTCTTTGATGTGAACTTGAGGAAATAGATATTTCTTTAGTTTAATTTTTAGAAATCTTATAAGTTTCACATTAAAACAAATCTAATATTTGCTTATTTTCTTTATTTTACATACAAATGTGCTGAGTTTGAAATTTAAGTACTCAATATTGAAAAAAAGTCTACTATTTTTTACTTAGTTTTTAAAGAGTGGTGTACAATTTTAATACGTTGAGGACTACTTTACATCCACTATGTAAGTGTTGCCTTAAGATGTTTCCCATTTTGGGAATAGTATAGACACCCCATTCTGGTACCACAGTCAGAAATGAAAAGCCCATACCTATGCATAAATCAATTATTGGCAAGAGATTGGAAATTTCAAAATTGTCTTAATTTGCCCATTTTGTGCAAAATGTTTTCTGTGGCAACAATAACAGAGCCAATGAATTGTTTCTTAAAATGAAACTACCCGCTGCCTCATCTGCATATGTGAAAATGAAAAAAAAAACTGTGTTAATAACGGGAATTTTTGTAGTTAAGAACAATTAAACATATCATGATAGCTGTCGTATTTTAGTATACAAAGCTATATGAATTATATGCGATAGGGGTTGAATACAATAACAAACAGAAAACCGTCACCAGTCATAAACCATAACAAATAATAATGTGACAATAGAGAGCAAAATTGTTTATCAACACTTAATATAGCTCTATAAAACTCAAATTGTCAATAGCTACTATAAAATATGATGAAGGCACTTTTCACATTAAACTTTTACATTTGTACTTCAATGAAACTTAATATTTCTGGAAATGTATGGGTTGTACTAAAAAGGAATAAAGACTTGAGTTAATTATGTTAAAATGATACTTATAAAGCTATGAGGACATATTTAGGTTAATGTAAAAAATTTGAGACAATATCCATGAAAGTATTTTAAAATCAGATTTCTAACAAAAAGTGATAGTATATGCACAACTATAACAATTTCAATGAAGGAAAATAAATGAGTGTTGTTCCATGTTTTGACTTTATCATGTTTGAAATAAAATTAATGAGCTTACCACATTAAACATCTCCTTTACTGGACCTCAAACATCTTCATTTTCTTATTCTTCCTGAATAAAATCTGAAAACATGAAATCTCATAAATACATTATATTTTACAATTGGATATTAGTCATTCAAAAATAGATTAGTCTACTATTTTTTAATTGTTAAAGACTGATGTACAGTTTTAATGTTAATTAATATATTAATGTTATAAGAAAATAACTACATAAATACACATGGACATGTGTACAGCTTAGGTGTTTTCTCATATTTCTTTGCACATATTTGTAGTAGTTCTCCATATGCTATAATATTTCAAAAGATAAAAATTTTAAAAATAAATCACTTCATGGAAATGACAAATTCAAAATTAAATAATATTAAGATATTTTAAGAGATCGTTGACCAGCATGAAATTATATAACTAGAGAATTTCAGAGTATGCACATTGCTGGGAAAATTAGGGGCTCTCATAAAACATAGAAAGGAAGGTTATCACAGATTATCTTGAGTTTTTAAAAGGAATATTTAAGGGAAAAAAGGAAACAGGTCAGTGGCCTTTTGGGTAATATCAAGTTATAGAATCTTCATATAATTTAATCTTCAGACAAAGAAAAGTACAAAATACATCAAGGAAAATAATGACTAAATTATTTATAAACTTATAAAAAATGTAAACTAATGTGTTCAAGAATTTCACCAAAGAGCAAACTGGGTAAATTCAAATAGAAGTGTATGCTGGATACATGGTAGTTACATTTTTGAAAACTAAATAAAAAGAGAAAAGCTTCAAAGAATCAAAATAAAATGGACATAGAGTCTTCAACTTCAAGTGGTTCAACTTATGATTTTTTAAATTTATGGTAGTGCAAATGTGACACATGTTCAATAAAATCTATACATTAAATTTTGAATTTTGATCTTTTCCCTGGCCAGTGATGTGTAGAATGATATTATTTCAGGATACTGAGTAGTGTAAGTAACTCCAGCAATAAGTCAGCCATGTGATCACGAAGATATTATAAACAATGATATGGTACAGTACGATGTACTGTGTTACTGCTTGGTAGGTTTAATGGATTAAATCCATTTCAAATTTATGATATTTTCAATTTGTAACACATTTATCAATATACAACTCCATTGCAAATTAAGAAGAATCTGTAATACACGTTGGAAAAAGGAATATACTGATCATCAAAGAGGAAATACAGAAAATTATAACACATTTAGATTTCTGAACAAAATTCAATCTAAAATTCTACAGTTACAGAAAGTATCCTTTTAAAAAATTAAATAGAAATATCCACAAGAACAAGAAGAGAAAATGTTTATTGCTAGCAGAAAAATGTACAAAGAAATGTAAAAGAAGTCTGTGAGTCCAAATTTATCAGGATGACTGAAGAGCTGAAGTAATGACACATGTTTTGGTAAATATAAATTACTAATTTTCAAAAGTCAAACTCCTTTGAAAATTATATAACTAGAGTTGGGGGATGTAGCTCAGTCATTGAGAGCTTATGAGAATGAGTGAGGCCCTGTGTTCAATCTCCAATATTGCAATAAACAAACACCAACAAAAACAACACAATAAACAAGATGGTTATGTAAAGCAAAACTGAGGACACTACATTATTTGGTTTATAATGTATGTCCTCACATGTGAAACTTATAAAAACAACTCTAACCAACTCTAACCTTGATAGTGGTAAATACTCACTTAACTCTTCTATTACATATGAAACAAATCAATATTAACTCAAAGTAGGCTGTAATGAGTTTAAAGCAATTTTTCAAATTCCTGGAGAAAAAAAAAGAGAAACAATTCAAAGAAATATAACTATAAAGTCAAGAAAAGAGGTTTTTATTTTTATTTTTAAATTTTTTGTAATGTTTCTATTTTGGGGCAGTAAAGCTGGTTTCAAATTCTGTCAATGTCATGGATAGTCCCATGACAATGTATCATGGCTGATACTCCTCCATTTTTAATTACTGGCCATTGTGATAAATTGAGTGAAATGTGATGAATGAGAGAAGTAACATCATTGCCCAAAGCGAGCTAGTACAACTGTAACTATACTGATCAAGAAATATCTGTGAAGAAAATGAAGGACTATATGGGGGGGGGTGACTCAAATTGGGGTAGGGAGGAAGAACATGAGAAGAAGATTACCTCTAGATAGGGAAGAGAGGTAGGAGGGAAAGGAAGGGAGAAAGGGAATTGCGTGGAAATGGAAGGAGACCCTTGTCGTTACACAAAATACCTGTATGAAGATGTGAGAAAAAAATAGAATTGCGTCACCTTAGATTAGGTAGAAAAAAGTGATGGGAGGGAAGGGGAGGGGAATGGAGGAAAGGAAGGACAATAGAATAAAATAGACATTATTATTGCTGTGTGTATATAAGTGACTGCATGGCCAATGTGAGTCTGCAACCTCTACACTCAGAATAATGAGAAATTATATCCCATCTGATCCAAATGTTTGATTTGTCATTGTACTGTCACGTGAAACTAATTTAAACTAATAAAAAAAAAGAAAATGAAGGACTATTTTTGTTTCTCTCTTAAAATGAGCAAAGTAAGTTTGAATCCTTGTTGAAAACTTTACCAATCATTTTAAGTGGGATACTTAACCCCCTGAATATGTAAGATCTACATATCTGTGAGTTTCTATAAGACAAAAGAATCTTTGTAGATGTGATTAAATCAAGCTAGTGAAGTGAATAAGCATGCCTGGAATTTTTTTGATGGTCCCTGAAGGCAATCACAACTAGGAGACTGAGGATTCCATAGAACAGAAGGAAGGCTTTGGGGTTGGAAAGGCAGGAATGGAAAAGATATGGCCCAACCAAGGAATGCAGATGCCACCAGAAGCTGGGAGTAGGCAAGGAATTGATGGTCCCTTAAGGCCTCCTAAAGGAATGTGGTTCCTGGAGACCTTGATTTTAACACAGTGAAAATATACTTTTTGATGCCCCGCCCCCCTCGCCCAAGTGCAGCTTTTTCTTACTTTGGTTATATTCCAAAGAAAGATTCAAGAAATTCATTTTGTGCATTCAGACAACTCTGACCAAAGAAAGTTCAGACAAGCCATGCAAGCATAATTTATACACTGTCAACATGTGAATTAACACTTTTTCAAGAAAGAACTGTTTCCACTTCAGCATTTTCTGATAAATCATTACAGTTACAAAATAACTTATTTATAAGCATATTTTGTTGATAAAGCCAGGAATAAAATAACTACCCTGAAGGTATATGCTAGAACAATCACTGTGATAGAAAATGACGGTCATAATTTTGAGAGTTAAGTTTCCCTGTTAATTTTTAAAAAGCATACTTCTGATTCTATATTTCTTCAACAAAGTCATCTGTTATATGAGTCATCCATAATGAAATATCAGTGAAATAAATTTACAGTTAATACAAGTTGCATAGAGATTGAAACAATAGATTTTTAAAGTAGAATACTTGTCTTCACTCCCAAGGAAGCACCTCATTTAAATTATTGCCATAAAACATAAATTCTGAAAATGTGCAAAAGATGTAAATTCATGACTCAATGAATTATCATAAAATAGGTATGAATTATCATAATACCCACGAATCACTGCCACTATTAGGAAGTTGATCAATGCCCTATCAATGCCCTCAGTCTTCTCCAATGGTATTCTTAATTCTACTTGCTAGACCTGGGGTTTACTTTTGCCCATTTTTTAAAAATTTCTGTAGCAATCCATAGAACCTCTCACCGATCTATTATTTTGCATCTGACTTCTTTCTTTCAACATGTGGTTCATCTGTATTTGTGAGTTTTTATTTCTCTATAACAGTAGAATTTCATATTCCAGATGCACTATGATGAATTTAAACATTCTATATTTTTGTACTTTTGTTTTTGATTTGGGCTATTTTAAATAGTATTCTGTGAGTATTCTTGTATGTTTTTGGATGTATGTTCACTTGATATAGGCTTAAGTAGAATGACTTGGCAATAGATTATGTATATATAAATTGCACATATGACAGATGTTTTAAGAGTTTCATAATTTACAAACATTCCTCCAAACATTTCCCAACAACAGGTGAACTTACCAGTTGTTTCAAATACTCACCACACTAAGCATAATGCCATTGTCTAATAAATTTGAAATCTGTATAATTAGGAAAGCTTGGTTTATTTCTTTTATATTTTAGAGGTTTTAATTTAAAATTGTGTGATTACTTTATGTGAATTTTATTTCCTTCTGAGATTTCAATTACATGTATTTTAAACAATTTATTTTCTATATTTTAATACTTTTGTGTATTTAATGTACTTTTAATTTTCCATGATTTTTATGAATACTTTTCTATTGTATTTCCAGTTAACTAGTCCTATCTCCAGTTAGGCCAATTCTACTAGTAAATGCATGTATTGAGTTCTTAATTTTGGTTATTGCAATTTGTATTCTGTATTTATTTATTTATTTATTTTTACCAACTACTCTTCTATGTTTCATTTCACACAGCAATATTTTACCAATAATTAATGAAGAACACCTTAAATTTAAACTTCCTTACATACATTTCTTCTTTTTCTTCTAAATGTAAACCTAAACCAATATGCCAACTTTTAATTCATTTCTATTCTTTTCAGTTTTCCTCTGAATTTATCACATATTTTATATCACTATTGTAATAAGCAGAGTTATTTTAAAGACTGTGTATGATGTGAGACTTATTTGTATTACTTAATTGTTTCTCTAAGTTTTCTTGGTTCCTCATAGCATTTGGGTGAGTGCTGAGATTTGATTATGAAAAATTGAAGTAAAAATAAAGCTGAAAAGATACAATTTTTTAAAGGTTTGATTTTATTTCTGATAGAATTATCTGTCTATACAGTAATTAATTTAATGGTATCACTGATTAATTGTAGAGATCCAATTAATGAATTGTTGGTCTTGGGAATAGTATCTTCAAAAATTGTTGAGTTTTATTCCTAGAAAGAATCCTTTGTTATCCTTACCTCCCTTAAATCCTGGACTTCAATTTTATTGAAATTGTTTCCCTCAAAGCCCATCACTGGTTTGTTCCATTTCTTTGTTGCTTTTTTTTTTAATATATATTTATTTATTTTTAGTTTTCGGTGGACACAACATCTTTGTATATGGTGCTGAGGATCGAACCCGGGCTGCACGCATGCCAGGCGAGCGTGCTACTGCTTGAGCCACATCCTCAGCCCTCTTTGTTGCTTTAATATAAGAATGCATTCATTTTTTGCCTGTGGGTTTTATTTAAACTTTGTAAAAGCACCTGTACTTCGTGAGCTTTTCAAATTTCCCCTTAAATTTTTGACATATACAATTATGCAATTTGAAGATAAAAACAAATTTTATTCACCATTTCTAAATTGAGTATTTTTCATTTTTCATATTTTGAGCAGAAATGAGCAATAAGTTGTTATTCCTAAGATTGCAAAGAAAAAAAAACACCCTCACATTTAATAATAAATCCTATCCAAATGCCATATTCACAAAATATATTTTTGAAATATAAATTTTCTTCCATTACTCTTAATAATCTTTGCCATAGGTGTGGAATAATCCTGATATATTAAAAATAATAATGCTACAATGACATTGCTATTTATAAGTAATTAATTAAGTACAGTGAAAGTGCAAGTTCAAAGTCTTTATTACCATTTTGTCTTCTTTAATAAACAAACAATAAAATATAGTGTTTCAATTATGAAACATGAATAAGTTAAAGATGTAGAGTGCCTAAAATCAACAATACTATATTTTGCAGTTAAATTTATGAAGAGGGTGGATCTTATGTTAAGTATCTTATAGTAAAAATATTAGTGAGATCAGGATAGTATTTGTGGGGATGATGGATACATTTTTGGCATAGATTTCGTGAAAGTTTCATGGCTTGATAGCTATCATCAAATCAACTTGTGCAAATTAAATATGCCCAGCTTTTAGTATATTAATCATACTTTGATTATATCGGTAAATGTCGTCATCATTGCCCTAAATTATATTACAAACTTGAAGCCTCAATACCAATCATATTTTCTCAAGCTATTCATCAATTATGCTTAAGTTCACTAATAACTTTGTGTTTATTATTTATTAATTTGGTATTTATATCTTAGTGTTAGTGTGAATTATAAAAAAAAAATAGCAAGTATTTTTTTATTTGGATTTTTTTTTCCCATAACAATTTCTCTATTTTCTTCTTTCACTGATAATCTTTTATATTTTTATTACTGGGCTTCTTTTTCTCAAGTTTCTGTTTTAACCTTGCCAGCAGTTCAATATCTACTGTAATCCAGATAACATCATTGCAGCTAAAAGCAAAGAATGAAAATCACATGTCTAGTATTTTTCCACTTTCAAATCTTTAGTGACTCAAATATAAGCATGGCCTAAGAAACTCAGTCAGATCTACTTGAAATGTAAGAATTCTCAAGGAACCTTGTTCCACTGCAAAAGTCCTCCTGATATTGAATATTCTGAATCAGTAGAATGCTTTTAAACTCAGTATGGAACACACATATCCGATTTGTGGAGTTTCACTTTCTTTCATAGAAAGGTTACATTCCCAGTGAGCTTTGAAGAATGCTTTGGTCTGAGAGAAAAAGCCTTGCAGCATTTTGACTAGGAAATTCCCTCTCAAGAAAGATTTCTCACCATGTCTTGTTTTTACTTAATAAGTGGAGAAAAAACTCCTGAGGTTTTGCTTTATGTAAAAAAAAGTAAACAAAAAGCCTGATACTCTATTAAATTAGCTCTTTATATTTAGATAATTGTGTTAAAAAATTCCCTGAATTGTTTTAAAATAAAAGCTTTCTAGTTCACCACACAAACAGTGAAGGTCCCTAAACAGCTAATGTAGATCTCGTCTCCACATAATGACCATCAAAAGTAATACCTTTGAACTAAGGAATTTTAAGTTAATTAACTTGTTCTCACACTCAGTCCTAAATTTTCTGAGAGTATTTGATATTTACAGTACTATATGAAGTATACAGACATCAGGGGAAAGCAAAGATGCATTCAGAAAAAGAAAAACAAAACTACTATTCTGAAATTTTAACATATAAAAGTGCTTGACCTATAGATTAGGATATATATTATGTGGTATATCCTAAAATATTTCCCATGGTTAAAGGACACCACACATCAAGTTTAGAAGCTAGCAAATTTCTGTTTAGAAGCCAGGCATGGTGACACAGATCTGTAATCTTAGGACTCAGGAGGCTGAGAAAGGAGAATAAGTTCAAAGCCAGCCTGTGAGGCCCTAAGCAATTTATTGAGACCCTGTCTCAAAATGAAAATGAATAAATAAATTAAAAGGACTGTGGATGTATAACAGTGGGAACTAACCCTGGATTTACTACTTTGTTTCAAAAAGAAGAGGAAGAGGAGGAGGAGGAGGAGGAGGAGGAAGAGGAAGAGGAACAATCAAGCAATAGAATGACAAGAGAGCACAACTCCACATCAGATTAGTTTTACTACAGTCCATTAATATGGTCATCCTCCAGCTTTCCCAATACATATGGTAAAATCTTAATGCTCATGGTGTTAGGTGAAGGAACCTTATGAGGTTCATAGGTCATAACACTCCAAACTTCATGAATTGGACTCAGTGTGTATCAGGAGCAGTGAATGGGTCTTTGAACTGCCCAGAGACAGAGGCTGGCAACTTCCTTGTTAATTTCTCAGTGTAAAAGCACGGAGAAGTCTGCCCAGTTGTCTGGTGATGCCTTCTTCATAGGGAAATTCTGGGGTTTGCCAAGGAGTTTATCATTTAATGACCTAAGATTCAGGTGTCCGCCTCAGGGGTGTAGAAATGTGGGCGCAAATTGATGACTGTAATTGGGCCAAACTTTTAAACTTGGTTCTTTTTTAAAGGAATTTTCTCACAATGAATCCCTTTGATGTATAAAACCTATAAAGTAAGTGCTTGGAGCCTGCTCATTGTCAGTCTTCCTCCATCAGAAGTTGGCTGGACCACTGGTCTGCTTTCTGGATTTCTTTGCTCATTTGTCTTTTTTCCAGTCCTGAACTGGGCTAATGAGGGGATTGGAAACTGAGTAAATGGTCATTCTGGAAACAACTAGTGTCCTTATAAAAAAACCCCAAGGCAGCTCTTGCCCTCCTTCTATCTCTCCAGGACATATCCAAAAGACACTTTCTCTGACCTAGAAAGCCAGCCTTCATCTGACATCGAGTGTGCCAGTATTTTGATATTGAACTTCACAGCCTCCTGAATTATGATAAATAAATTTCTGTTATTTATGAGCAACCTAGTTTTGGTAGTATATTAATGCAACCAAAAGTGACTATGATACTAATGGTATACAATTGGACAAGTTAAGATCTTTCAGAGCCTCAGTTACTTCATGTCTAGGGATAAAATTTTTTCACAGCTTACCTGTACTTATTTAAGACAGTGATTTCTAAAAATACTAATCACACTATTTCATATTATTAAATAGCTCTGTCTTTCAGAATAAAATGTCCAATAAGAAATCAAGAGATTAAGTATAGTTTAAAAAGTTTAGATTCATTTTAAATTTGATTTGACTTTTAATTATAAATTCATGAGAATCTGCCACACATAAAGAACAAAAATATAGGAATTTTCATTTTAGAAAGAAAACCAGAGTTATTGAATAAAAATTACACTATGAAATTATTTTGTGAATTTTTATATGTAAGGCTATTATATAAGTTAACACAGAATATATTATTTTACATATTATTTATATATAAATAAAAAAACTATTTTAGGTACAATTAAATTAGTCCTAAATTTCATTTAAGATTTTCAGATTTTATAGTTTTGGGCTTTTCTTGTAATTATTTTGTCTTCCTGAGTCCTGGAATCTGCCTATATAAAAGTCACAAGAGTCCTGCTTTTAGGTGAAATTGAGATTTTCTTATGGCAAGGAGCCTTTTGATCTGCATTTTTTCCTTCAGGTTACAGATTGTTTACTGAGGAATGTAGCATATTCTATGGAGGTAAACTAGGCAGGACCACAGTGGTCTCAGGTAAGTTGCTTGTGAAAAGAAAATACATGGGAGTCCATATAGAAGGCCCATCATGTAGAATTATCTTTTTAACCTCAATTCCCCATAGCTAATATAAGGTCTGCTATTGATGCTTTCTACTTAATTTTATATATAATTCAAATATGAAAAAATGTGTAGGCTTAAGAGCCAAGGCTACCAACTTCTGTCTTTCCACACCAAGAGTGAAGTGATTATTGGCATAAATCATTTTAAGTTTTTGAAATCTCAAAATGTAATCATATAAAAGGAGAAAATTCTTGTTCATAAAGTTTATATGTTCGAAAGAAAATTTATATTCTTATCTGGATAAGCCACTTGGCCTAAAAGATTAATTGGACAACTTTAGGCCTGATTTTCTTCCTTCTCCCTTAAGTATTGATGACCTAAACCATAATGATTAAATCTGTCACTACCAATTTGTTAATGTTTGTTTTTCTCAGAAACAAACGCATTGAATGCAAATTATTATTTACATAGTATTTGGGAGATTATTTAGCCTGCAGAAAGTGATTATTATGAGTCCAATAAAAGTAAAACTAAATAGCTATTTGTATTGTAAATAGCTATTTTCCTAAAATCTAGTCCATCTTCCTTAACTGTGCAATGTGCTATTTGAATGGGCTTGTCTTTGTTTTCAGTAGAATTATGGCTCTGGATATTCTTGTGCTCCTTGAAAGCTCAGGCAAGTTCAGGATCCCTTTCCACAGGGTCTGACCCTTGCCAATGCTTGCAAGCTGGTCTGAAATAGAAACCATTCCTTTGCTGTACTGAGGAGCTCTGTGGTAGCAGAAAAGTTGATGGGTTGTGCTTAAATTAGGACACAAAACATACCCACTTATACTTATGTTTCAGAATGAGAAATATTTTTCATATTTGTGTGTACCAAGTTTCCCATGGGACATACTAATGCTAAAAAAGTTCTTTATCTTAAATGCAGACTTCATGGGGCAAATTATATTTTATCTGACAGTGCTATATACATAATTAAATGACACAAAATTAAATATAAAGAAAATTAATTTGAAAACATAAAATAATATATGTCCAAATAACTGAAAGCAATTAGAGTAACATGGATTTACCACTCTAAAAATCTCAATCTAAATTTTTTATTTTTACACATGACTGAATTTCTAGCATTGGTCTTGCTATTCATTTACTTTTATTTGATTCTGCTAGTTTATGCAAATAAGAAAAAACAATAAATGAAAACCCATAAAAATATCTAAGCAAAAAATATTCCAAATGGTGAGAAACAGCATGTGTGAAAAAACTATAACAAGAGTAGGTTTGGCAGTTTGAAGGAAGAGAAATCAGGCCAGTGCAACTGGCATATAATGAACAGGAGATGAGGGTTGAGAAACAAGGTTACAACTCTAACTAGTATCAAGAAGAGTTAAGGCTTACTTTTCTTAAAACCTTGGGAGACTGTGTTCTAAGCATGGTGCAATAATATGGAATTGCATCATGTACAATCACAAGAGTGAGAAGTTATACTTCATGTATGTATAATATGTCAAAATATACTCTACTGTTCTGTATATCTAAAGGAAAAAAATTAAAAATAAAAATATGTAAAATTATTGAGAAGGCAAGATCTCGATCAAAGTTTTTAAAAATATTCTAGTGTTTTATTTAAAAATAAGCTATAGAGACAAGAGTGTTTGAATTGTTTTCTTATAATTTTGATGACTGAAGAGAATAGTGTGAATAGCATGGTAATGATAGAGATTCAATTGTGTAGAAATATTCATTTAATGGAGATAAAACTAAGATTACACAAATTTCAGTACTGTAATCTCAGTTCCACCACTAAATAGTTGTATAGGGTATATGTTAAATGTAATAATTTAATACATGCTTGCTAGACTCCAGAATCATTGATATATTTCTTGAACAATTCTTTGCTGGGGGGATAGTATGTTGGGCATCATAAAATATTTAGCAGCATCTGTATCCATTAATCACCAGCCTTATGAGCTTATTTGTCAAAACCATAAATGTTTTCATACTTTGCAAAATATCCTCTTTGGAATAAAATTATCTTCAGTTAATTTTTTTCTGTCTCACTTATCTCATCCGTAAAGTGGAGATAATAACAGCCACTTTTATAGTAAGGCAAGCTGCCTTATTACCTGAAAGTTTGCTGTAATAAAATGTTATGGAAAATGCTTTAAAGGATAAAAAATTAAAGAATTATTAAGATAAATAACCAATGATGCTGGTTTTATACTTATACCAGGAAATAGATGCAAGTGTATAGGGAGGTGATGGAAAGCTCTCATAACACCCAGACAAGATTGATGGTGATGTGCCACTGCTTAATATTATGTGTAAAATTTTCCACAGGTTTGTCTTTGGATAAATATTAAATTAAAAAAATAGATATATTTGTTTTATAGTTAATCATAATATTTGAAGCATTATTTTTGTTTCAAATATTAGTAACAGCGTCATTTTTGTGAATGGAGCATGAATTCTTCTGTTTAACAACCATGTGAGAATAGGCTAGAATTTTAAGTATAAACAAATTAGTGGGAAAATAATATTTTGAATACAACTGGATATAAGATTGATTATAATCAATATATTCATTGAAAAATCAACATACATACAGTGCTGTATGTTGAATGAGGAGAAATATGTTAGTAGATTGTTTTCATCTAAAAAGGATCAGCATTCTAACCTGATGATTTTTACAAAAAAAAAATCTTTATTAAAATCATAGGTTCTCAGAGATTTCAAGCAAGATAATAACTATTATAATAGACTTTCAAATTATGAAAAGCCTTTGACTTTTGAAAATTATCAAACAAAATTTCATCTGTATGAATTTGTATTTATAAATAAATTTCAAATTATTTGCACATGTGTACATTTTCAAAAACATTATGCTTTAAAGAAATGATTTCCACTACCTTAACTTTAAAAAATATTCTAGTAGTAGATAGACACAATATTTTTCTTTTATTTATTTATATGTGGTGCTGAGTATCAAACCCAGTGCCTCACATGTGCTAAGCAAGCACTCTACCACTGAGCTACAACCCCACCTCTTACCTTAACTTTTTATCAGTGAAATATCACACATTCAAACTAGTTCTTGTTTATATTGAAACTTTATTAAAAATTATGCCTTATGATTTCAATTTAAATGATTTAATCTTCCTCTAACACATTAACACAGATTGTAGAGAAAATTAATTTTATACAATTCTTCCAGAAAAATCATTAGTCACTAAACAAAAATTCCAATTTAAGAATAATCCATTGCCCTTATTAATTAAAATAAATCCTTTCAAAATTTTCATGTTTTTTCAGTTTAAAATGGTGTTGGTGTTTTACAATCTGTGAAGATATTTTGGAATCAGGGATATCAGAAACATAGGTTCACGGGAAAAACATGAATTCATCTTTTTTTTTAAATCTATAGAGATTTAGATACATAAATAGAAATAACTGTGAATATACATCCATGTACATTTTCTTATTCTGTCCAGAGATGAATAGAAACATTGATACCTTAAAAGCAATGAGAACAGCTGATGCCCAGATCTTGGTTTATAAACATCATCTCTGATAAAGGAAGGGGGCTTCTTGGACAAGTAATGAAATCAAGAACAGAGAAAAAGAAAATACAGAAAAAGGAGTTTTCTGATGTAAGAAAAATATGGTAGAAGAGTCTTGAACACTTTGTAATGACAATAGAAAATAAGTTCTCGATGTACACAATTTAAACACATCAATTTCAAATGATGAAATAGAAGACACTATAAGAAGCCTACCAACCAAGAAAAGCCCATGACCAGATGGATACAAAGCTGAGTTCTACAAGACTTTTAAACAAGAACTAATATCAATACCTCTCAATTTATTTCAAGAAATAGAAAAAGAAGGAGCACTTCTAAACTCATTCTATGAGGCCAATATCACCCTAATTCCAAAATGAGGCAAAGACACATTAAAGAAAGAAAACTTCAGACAAATATCTCTAATGAACATAGATGCAAAAATTCCCAATAAAATTCTGGCAAATCAAATACAAAAACATATCAAAAAGATAGTACACCATGATTAAGTGGGATAAAAGCAAAAAAAAAAAAAAAAAAGACATGGGAAATAATCTACATGAACATCAATGACCCTATACAAACAACTTGTCCAATAAAATAGATAGCCTTAAAATGAAAAATATATCATAAGCCCATATCAATATATAATGTAATACATAGTAAGGAAAAGAGAAGCTCTTTCTAAGATAAGTATTTTATTTAATATAGGTAGACAGTTGAAGGGAAATCAATAGAGAAAAGGAAAGAGAAAAAAGAAGAGAAAGGGGAACTACTAGGAAGTGATATTGGCCAAATTGTATTGTCCTATTGTGTGAAATGTACAAATATATACTAACAAATCCTACCAATAAGTCCAACAATAACATATCAGGATATGTTTCTACATATACAAAATATTAACAAGCAAAAGAAAAAAATGCCTTTTATTTTGTACTATTATGGTATTTTTTCAATTAAAGAAAAATTCAAGTAAAGTTAATTTGTTTTAATTTATGTATTAATTCATTCATATTAATTTCATCCAATAAGATATTTTCTCATTTTAGCTAAAAGTGCCAAATAAAATGTTTAATTCATGTTTGTATTATATTTTTCTTCGTTGTTTAAATTATCTATTTTTTTTTCTATTTGGGTATAAACAGCACTCTTCCCTTTGTTTGGTCTACCTCAAATAACTAAAACTACAAATCTGCTTAAAATAAACCATCAACAACTATTAAAGTGTTATCCAAAAACTTTAATTAGGGCTGGATATATAGCTCAGTTGGTAGAGTGCTTGCCTCACATATACAAGGCCCTGGGTTCAATTCCCAGCACCACAAAAACAACAACAACATAAAATTTCCATTAAAAAAGAAAGCTGAAATAATTTAATATTAAATTATAACAACTTCTGAAATATTTTATAATGTTACAAATCCTAGGATAAATGGACAAACAGTAATACCACTCTAGAATAAAATGCTAATCAGCATTCCTTTTTTCTTAATTGACAGAATTTTCTCTACTGTAAAATTAAGAAAGCAGAAAATTGTAATAAATTCTGTTGAAATTTATAATAAACTTATAATAGACAATAGCTTTCTAAATTATTGTATACATTTAAGTATTATTCATATTACTTATATTTGAAAACCTACCAAAAATAATTCACTTGTCTCATAAATGTTCATTTCCCTTTACAATGAATTATGCCTTTTCCCCATACATGATAATATTGGAGAAAACAATATAGAATATCTTACCTACTTGATTACTAAAATATATCACAAAACTATGATGCTTTAAAAAAACTGACAAACTTTTACTTTATTTTTTATTGATGCATAATTATTATTCAGAATAGTGGGTTTCACTGTGACATATTTGAACATTCACATAACATTCATCATTTTCACCTCCTCACTTCCCCTTATTCTCCTCCTCTACAACACTGGTCTCCCTTGTCATTTCAGAAGATACTTATTATCTCTCTATCTTTTTTCCCCCTCTCGATTCTGCATATGTCATAGAAGAAAAGGCCCTTTTCTTTTTTTAATGTAAATTTTTAATTTACATATGACAGCAGAATGCATTACAATTATTATCACTTATATAAAGCACAATTTTTTCATATCTCTGGTTATATACATAGTATATTCACACCAATTTATGTCTTTATTCATGTACTTTGGATAGTAATGATCATCACATTCAACCATCATTAATTACCCCATGCTCCCTCCCTTCGCCTCCAACCCCTCTGCCCTATCTAGAATTTTTCTATTCCTCCTATGCTCCTGCTCCCTATCTCACTATGAATCAGCCTCTTTATACCAAAAAACATTCAGCATTTGTTTTTGGGGGGATTGGCTAACTTCACTTAGCATTATCTTCTCTAACTCCATCCATTTACCTGCAAATGCCATGATTTTTATTCTCTTTTATTGCTGAGTAATATTCCATTTTTTATATATCACATTTTTTTGTATCCATTCATCTATTGAAGGGCACCTAGGTTGGTTCCACAGTTTAGCTATTGTGAATTTTGCTGCTATAAACATTGATGTGGCTGTGACCCTGTTGTATGCTATTTTTAAGTCCTTTAGGTATAGAGTTAGGAGAGGGACAACTGATTCAAATGATGGTTTTATTCCTAATTTCCAAGAAGTCTCCATACTGCTTTCCATATTGGCTGCACCAATTTGCAGTCCCACCAGCAGTGTATGAGTGTTTCTTTTTCCCCACATATTTGCCAACACTTGTAATAGCTGCCATTCTGATTGGAGTGAGATGAAATCTTAACTGGTTTTGATTTGCATTTCTCTAATTGCTAGTGATGATGAACATTTTTTCATGTATTTGTTGATTGATTGTACATCATCTTCCGAAAAGTGTCTCTTCATGTCCTTGAACCATTATTGATTGGGTTATTTGTGTTTTTGGTGTTTAGGCCCTTTTCTTATTGAATGTGACTTATTTTGATAAATGTTATGCTCTACATTTCTATCCATTTTCCTTCAAATGACATAATTTTGTTCTTTTTCCTGGTTGCAAAAATCTCCACTGTGTGTAAATACACACATTTCCTTTTTCCATTCATTTGTTGATTAACAATTAGGTTAGATCTATAACTTATCAACCATAAATTGCCATGCTATAAACAGGGCTATGCATATTATCTTTACAGTTTTCTGGCTTTAATCTTTTGGGTAAATGCCAACCAGTGTTAGAGCTAGATCATACAGTGGTCCCAACTAATTTCTAAAGCTGCTATACTAATTTACATTCCCACATTGTTAGAGTATTTTTTTTCTTACATGCTAACCAACACTTATTGTTATTCATATTTTTGATCATTGTCATTCTAACTGGAGTGAGATGAAATTTTGGTGTATTTTTGGTTTGCATTTCCCTGATGACTTAGAAATGTTTAGCATTTTTTCATATGATTTTTTGCCATTGATACTTTTTCTTTTGAAAAGTATCCACTTAGTTCATGTGCCCTTTTATTTTTAATTCATTTTAAAAATATTTATATATCTTAGGTATTAATCCTTTCTTGAAAGAGGAGTCATAAAAAATTTCTCTCATTCTGTATGTTCTCTCTTAACACTATTGTTTCCTTTGCTATGAAGAAGCTTTTCAGTTTGATGCCATCTCATTTATTGTTTCTTAGTATTATTTCATGAACTGGAGTTCTATTGAAGATATCAATTTTTATGCCTATACGTTGGGTGTGTTTCCTCTAAGTTTTCTTCTAGAATTTGTAAGACATTTTCCCCCCATTTTAAATACATTTTCAATTGACTCTTGTACAGGGTGAGAAGTAAGGATCCACTTTTCAATTTTTTTATATGTGGATATTTATTTTATCATCACTATTTGGTATAGAGGCTCATCTCTAATGTAAATTTTTGGCACCTTTGTCAAGAATCAGATGACCACATCTCTGTGGTTTTGTCTCTGTGTCCTCTACTCTCTTCCCTTGGTTTATGTCTCTGTTTATATGCCACTACCAAGCTATTTTTGTTGGAAGAGCCCTCAGGAGAATTTGAAGTTAGGTATAATAATGCCTCCAGCTATACTCTTTTTGCTCACATTTGTTTTGCTTGTTCTGGGCCTTTCATCTTCAATATAAATTTAAGGATTATTTTTCTAGTTATGAGAAGAATATCATTAGTATTTTGATGGAGATTACAATGAATCTAAATGTCAATTTTAATAGTGTGGCTTCTTGAATAATATCAATTCTGCCTTTGAATGTCTTCTTTAAATTTTTTTCAGTGTTCTGTGTAATTTTTATTATAGAGGTCCTTTACCTTTGTTCAATTTATTTATTCCTAGGTACATGAGTTGTTTTTTTGTTTTGTTTTGTTTTGAGCTGTTGTGAAAGGAATTTTTTCCTGTTCTCTTTCTCACCAGATTCATTACTTTTATAGAGAAAATTTATTGAGTTTTATGTGCTTAATTTTTGTTTTTCTACTTTGGTGAGTTTGTTTATAAGATATAGAAGGTTTCTGATAGAAATTTTAGGATCTTTTAAGTATAGGATCATAACTGCAGACAAAGGAAAAGCTGACTTTTTCCTTTCCTATTTGTATCATTTTTATTTTCTTCTTTGTAAAAGTTACTGTGGCTAATGTTTTAAATGCTATTTTCAATAGGAGTGATGAGAGTGGACATCCATGTCTTTATTGTAGATTTTAGAGAAAATATTTTTAGCTTTTCCCATTTAGTACATTGTTGATTTTTTTTGCCTTCTATGATATTATGAGAAGTTCCTTTTATTGCTATTTTCTTTAAAGTTTTATATATGAATGAATATTGAATTATGTCAAATGTTTTTTCTGCATTTTTTAGAATGATAATGTGCTTTATGTCTTTGATTCTATTTATATGACATATTACATTTATTGATCTGCATATGTTGAATCATTATTGTATTCCTGGAATAAAACGAATTTAATGTCATGTAAAATCTTTTTAATAGGTTGTGGAATATGAATTGTTAGTCAGAATAATCAAGGCAATAAGTTGAACCCCCAGTACTGCTTTGGAAGTAGAGATTAAGTCAATAACTGTAGTACCTTAATTATAAACCATATATCAACACATATTTATAGACATAATAAATGACTACTACAACTCTTAATAAGTTGGAAAAGTGAGAAATATCATAGAACAGACTGAAAAGTTGAATATTAGTGATAGTATATTTAATACCAAATAGTATTTGAAGAATGGAAATTTAAAAGATAGGAAAAAAAGTTGGGGCACATAAGGAAATCAGAGAATAAAATGAGAAGTGAAAGAAGAATGAAGGAGAAGAGTAGGAAATTAACATGAGAAAAAAGAAAAGTGGTGTTGAGGAAAGAATTAAGTACCTGAAAAAGTACTCAAAATAGGAGCTATGAAAAAAATATATACTGAGGGAAGGTACTAGAAAGCATTTTACACAAACAGCTAACAACAGTCATAAGAACATTCAGTTTTCTCTTCGATGAGGTTTTCATATGAGATTTTTTTTTTTGCAGAATTTTAATTGTTAAATCCCCCATCTATGAGGATATTTATGGGACACAATTTTATACAGTTTGTTCATTCTCTGCTTTCGCCCAAACTATTCAAATTAATTAGGGGTTTCTGTATATTTAACTCCACCTTTTTCTTGCTGGCCAGTAAGTATTGGGAATATTTTTGTTGTTCTTGTTTCAGAGTAGAATATGGCCTCAATAAAACTGTGTTTCATACTCCGGGATGGGAGAGTAACTCTGGTAGGGATGTTGACTGGTCCTCTCACCTAGGCATACTGCAGACTTATCCCCACTGTGACACTCCCTGTTTTCAGCATCTGTTCATCTGTTCATGTGTTGGGGAGGAGGTGTGTAGAAAGTACCCAGGTTGCATCAGCAGATTATTCAGAGAGTTCCAGCTGTGGGACATGTCAGTAGGCTTGTGAGAGGATGCTGCAGGTGTTATCTTTACACCCAATCTGGAAGTCATCCAGTTCTACTCCATGTTGGTTTTTCTCCTTTACACAGAATTCAGAAAACCATTTTCAAATTAAAGTGTTCTTCTCTTCTTCTCCATTCTGCAGATCTGGAGACTAGCAGCTGATTCTCCATTCCCATAAGTCTGTGTTGGGAGATTTTTTCCTGGGCAAAGATAGACTCATCGCTTGGGTCCCCATTGATCCAGTGAAGAATAAAGTGTAAACAGCTGTTGGATTTGGGGTACACAAAAAGAAAGAAAAAAAAGAATAAGACAAAAAAATTGAGTAGAAAACAAAAAACATAAAAAACTAAAATAAAATTGTAGATATTTCTAATCTCCCTCTCAGAAAGTCCTAACAATATATAGTTTTAAACTGGTGGACTACCCCTCTTTCACTGAATCCACTGGTAAGTACTAGGACTATGACATGCACCAGTTCACTGCTGGAGTATCTGAATATTTTTTCTTGAGCAAATTGAAAATTTGCTAAACAGCATAGTCTACTTTTCTTAAACTAGCTGAGAAAGTGTCAGATCATAGGAGGGCAAACTTCCATCCCCCACTGGTTCACTATGTGCCCAGTATTGAAATAGCCTATCCCTTATATTCTCTTTATATTTTAAATCCCTATATTTTTGGTTTGCACCTGGTTACTAGCTCTGTGCGCTGCCATCTGGTACTTTCCTGCTGTCTTCCCACCTTGTCATGCCACCTTGGAACCATTATTTTAATTAACTTTTGGAAAGCAGAAACTTATAGTGTGTTCTCCTAGTCTGCCATTATCATAGTCATTCAACAAATAAGATTTCATAAGAGGTTAACCAATAATTTCTTTCCCTCTTAGTATACTATAATATTCAATATTATCTATGCAAGAACACCAAATTTATACCACATAAACCATTGTGTGATTTGTTTGAAACTGTTTCTCATGTAGATTTATTTAGAAATTATAAAATTATTTTCTGCTAGTAACTTATTTAAATTGTATAATATGATACTTTGAAAATCAAAATTTTTAAATAGCTGCTAGAATTAAGCAAGTTAACATATTACCTCACATATAATTTTGAGTGTGTGGTAATAATATCTAAAATCTACTCTCAGAAAATTTTGGGCACACTCAGAATTAATATCTACAGTCCTCGTACTTTGTCTTTGTTCTATAAGCTTTCTCATTCTACATATTTCAAATTTGTAGTCTTGCCATCCTGTAGCCCCAGATGACCCAATTCTACTTTGTCTTTCTATGT
This sequence comes from Callospermophilus lateralis, assembly GCF_048772815.1. NCBI lineage: Eukaryota > Metazoa > Chordata > Mammalia > Rodentia > Sciuridae > Callospermophilus > Callospermophilus lateralis. The sequence continues at coordinate 100,997,240 of NC_135314.1, forward strand.
ATTTGACTTTCTTTTCTTTCTGTTTTGAATACCATATACAATGAGATCATGAAGCACTTTCTCCGTTTTGCTTATTTCAGTTAGTATAATCACTTTTAGGATTCTTTCTGTTTTTCTGAAACTCTAGCCTATTCTTTAGTGAAGGTGTTCCTGCCCCTGCTGTCTGACAGGGTCACAGCATGGAGGATGTTATGGCAAGAAAACACATCGGGAAACCCAAATCATCAGATGTTTTGACTGCTCTGATCCTGGGAATATTAATGTGGTTAACAGGAAGCATGTCAATCCAAACTAAAAACATATATTGTTACAATGTATGGGAAATTTCCCAGAATCAGACTAAGAATATGACAAAAAATGTCCTGAGATTTGTTTTAAAACACTAATATTATCAAGAATATAAGTAAACACAAATACATAGTCCCAGAGCAGGATGTCTGGGAAAAACTCTTTGCTCCACAGTTGATGTTTTCTACTAGGTCTCCTGATCCAAAAGCACAACCTGTGTGTAAGCCTAATTACAGGAAAAGAATTGTCGTGCAAGGCCCACCATTTATAGATTATTTAATTAAAGGAAGACTATGGTACCCTCCTAAGTGCCGGTACGCTAATAAGAATACATTCCCCTCACCCATAAACCCTCCCTTTCCATTTATGGGGGATATATAGCGAAAATGGAAGACATATAGTTAATGTAAATGGAAAACGGACTGACATGCAGAATCTTCCCTTTAGTCAGAGGTTACAAAGGTTCAAAAATTGGTGTACATTGACCAAGGAACAAAGAAACTCTTTAGCAGTTTAAAAGGTTAATTATAGCTTAGTAAAATATCAAAAGGAAAAGCAAAAATAGAAGTGTGGTCTATGCATGCTAAAAGGTTGTGTAATTCACAAGGAAAATATGTAAATCAGGAAAATTAGGCCATAAGGCCTGTTAACCATCTGAAAAAGTGTATTTAAGAATAAAAGGCTCCACAGGGAGCAGCAGTTTTTCTGAAGACTACTTGAAGTTGCAACCACCACAGTGTTTTGTCTTGCTTCTTTCACTGAGGCCACTCTTCCTTCAGGACTCCCTGGAACTTGCTGGGGCAGGCCCCCAGCACCCTTTTCAGTATTAAATAATGCATATGTTTGTGCACATGTGTGTACCACAAATTTTTATATTTATCCAATAATAGGTACTTGTTTTTTCTACATTTTATTATTGCACATAATTATGCAATAAATACAGGAGTACAGACATTTTCATGAGAGTCGCTGGTTTCATTTCCTTTGAAGGTAGGAGATTATATATATTTATATATATATATATATATAAATATATATATTTCCTTTTGGAGATTTCCGGGTCACATGGTATTTTCATTTTAATTTATTGAGTAACCCACATAGTGATCTCCATAGTAGATTAATTCATTTACATTCTCACCAAAAATATATAAAGTTTCTCCTTTATCCATCCTTCAGGTTTTATCTTTTATATTTTGGTAATAGTATTGTAAAAATTAGTGAGATGATATCTCAATGTGTTTTTTTATTTACATTTCTCTGATGTTTTTTTTTTTTTTTTTTTTTTTGCATTTCTGTGTCTTTCTGAGAAAATGTCTGTTCAATTATTTTGCCTACTATACTATACCAGTTTCTTTACCTATAATGGAAATATCCCTCTGGTCTGTTCCTGAAGTATTTCTATTCCAATGTAATTTACAGTTAAAAAGTATAACTTAAAGATATCAATTTATATTATGTTTATTCAAACTCATAAGTTTCACTAAAAATAGTGTCTTAACAACTGAGGTGGTTGATAGAATAAAGATGTGATTTCTTTTCTGATATTTCCTCTATATGCATCGTCCCATGTAGACATATCCAATGGATAATGGTAACTCCTTGAGAACATGAAGGTTTTTTTTATGTTTTAAGAAATGTGAGATATCTTCCTGAGGTAAGGTTATATCTCATTCTAATTGTGATTTGTATTTCCCTAGAGAGTAGTTATCATGAATATTTTTATATATCTGAATACTATTGATGAATAAATTTTAAAAAGTTACAGATGCACATACTATTCAGAAGTAAAGGAAATTAAATCTGCCATTTTCAAAATCATTGTTGAAATTAAATATTTTAGTCACCTTTTTTTGCTGCTGTGACCAAAAGAACTGACAAAAAATATTTCAGAAGGAAAAGTTTATTTGGGGCTCACAGTTTCAGAGGTCTCAGTCAACAGATGAAGCCATTCCTTAGGGACTGAGATGAGGCACATCATTGTAGAATGGTGTAGAAGAGGAGAGCAGCTTGGGATAAAGCACCAGGAAGTAGAAATGGTATGAAATCAATTTTATTGATTTCAATATAAAAATATAATTTTAGTCTAAAAATTAAAACTATACAAGCCTTTAAAGGGATATTATTTCCCTTTCTTACAGTTTTCTCCTCCAATCACGATCTGAATTATAGAAAGCATTAACAGAATAAATTTAACTCTAATGTCTTTCATGCTCATTCCAATGTACTCACAAATTATTCAGGTAAGTGTGTCTGTCTGGGATGGTTATTTTATTCACATATTCCTTTAATTAATAGATGATTTTTAGAGTAGTTTTAGGTTTATATAAAAATTGAGCATGGAAGTATAAAGAATTCCCAAATAATAACTTCTACTTCTCCCCAATAATAACTATCATTATCAACTTCCATTATTGTGGTACATTTCCTACAATTGGACCAATATTGAAACATTATTATTAGTTAAAGGCCATAGTTTAAATTAAGGTTCACTGTGTCATGCATTCTAAAGATTTAGACAAATGCATAGTGACATGTATCTAATGTTACAATATTGTATACAATATATTAACTGCCCTAAAAATTTCTTGTGTTATGTCTATTTATACTGCACTCTTTGCCCCAGCAGCTACTAATCTTTTCCCTATTTCCATTGTTTTGCCTTTTTCAGAATATCATATAGTTGGAATCATATTGTATGTATGTAGACTTTTTAGATTAGATTAGTTAAGTAAGTAGTGTGTATTGAAAGTTGCTTCATGACTTTCATGGTTTCATAGCTGAGAGTGCTGGTTGTTTTGTAAGAAACTTTCAAACTGTCTTCAAAAGTGGTTATAAAATTTGGCATGTCAACTAGTTAGAGTTATACAAAATGAATATTGTAAAAATGGTCATAGTACGAAAAGCAATATACAGATTTAGTGCAATCTCCATCAAAACACTTATAATATTATTCACAAAACTTGATAAAAGAGTTCTAAACTTTATTTGGAACAAGGAAAGATCCATAATAGCTAGGACAATTTTAAGCCAAAAAAAAAAAAATAATGCTGGAGACATCACAATACCTGACTTCAAATTTTACAGAGCTATAGTAACAAAAACTGCATGGTATTGACATAAAAACTGAAACTAGATCAGTGGTACAGAACAGAACACACAGAAACAGAAACAAACCCACAAATATATACTCAACTGATATTTGACAAAGATGACAAAAAACATGCATTGGAAAAAACACAATCTTTTTAATAAATGGTGTTTGGAGAACAGGTTATCCAAATGTAGACAAATGAGATTAGTTCTTTATCTAGCACTATGTGAAAAATCAACTCAAAATGAATCAAAGTCCTCAGAATTAGAAGAAAAAAACAACTAACACCTAGAAGAAAACATAAGCTCAACAATCCAGCATAAAAACACAAGCTATGAGTTTCTCGATAGGACTCTAGAAGATCCAGAAACATCAAATTAATATATGGGATGGCATGAATTTAAAAAGCATCTATACAGCAAGAAACAATTAAGAATGTGAAAAGAAACCTAAAGAACAAGATACAATCTTTGCTAGCTGCTCTTCTGACAGGAGTATAATATCAAGAATATATTAAAAACTCTGAAAACAAAAGCAATTAATAAACAGCAAATTATCTAAACAAAAAATACTTAAAATAGGAAATACAAATGGACAAAAATATATGAAAATGTTGAACGTCATTAACAATTAGGGAAATGCAAATGTATTTCAAAACTACACTGAGATGTTTTTCTCACTATAGTTAGAATAGCAGCCCCAAAACAAACAATAATAAATGCTGGAGAGGATGTGGTGAAAAAAAAAAAAAGAACAATTTTACAATGTCGGTGGGCAGGTAAATTAAATTAGTACAACCACTATGGAAATGAGTATGGTATTTTCTCAAAAGACTAGGAATGAAACCATCATATGACCAAGCTGTCCCACTCTTCAATATTTAGTCTAAAGAATTAAAGTAATTATAGTATACTGATACATACATACCTATGTTTATGGCAGCACAGTTTACAATAGCCAAAATATGGACTTAAAAACTGAACTAGGGGTCCATCAACAGTTGAATGGATAAAGAAAATGTGATATATATATATATATATCACTCCCCCCCACACACACATACACTCAGATTTTATCCATCTATAAAGATGAATAAAATTAAGTCAAATGCAGAAAAATTAATACAAATTTAAAAACATAATGTTAAGTGAAATAAGTCAATCTCAGATAGTCAAGGGTTGTTTAATTTCTCTCATATGTGAAAGCTAGAGTGGAAAATACAAAAGAAATGGGCATAGAATCTCATAAAAATTGAAGGGAAGTAGAGTAAAGGAAAAGGACCAGCAGGATCAAAAGGGGGAGGCAAAAGAGAAATACTGGAGAATGATGTTTTCTAAAATATATAGTTTTATTGTATACATGTAAAAACATGTAATAATAATCCCAGCAATATTTACAGTTATAATACACAAATAAAAATAAGGAAATATGCTTTTTTTGACATATTTGGGTCAGAGTAAAGGAAAACTGATTAATATTATCACAGGAGTTTTATAATAAATCTTAAAGTGCAGTATCATTGGTGTCAGGTTTCTGCCTTTGTTCACTTTAATTTTATATTGGCTATTGTTCATTTAACCTTGAAAAACAAAATTTATAATGAATTTTTCAATAGCTATGGAAATTCTGACAAATGCTACAATATAATTTAAAGATACTATGCCTTGGGAAATAAACCAGTCACAAAAGTTGTAAGATCAAACTAATTTGCTCAAAAGCAAATGCAATCAAAATGAATAGTTCTTTCATGCTTTTAGAAATGCATAATAGAAATGTTCTTGTAACTATTAGGTGTATTAAACAAGACTTATAATGTTCATTACAATAAAAACTACTTAAGTTCTAATAAATGGAAATAATTTAAATTTAAAATATATAAAAATTTGTAACAAGACTAGTCCCTCTTGATCTTTTTTTGACTCCAGCTTCCCTATATCTTTATGGTGTCAAATCCAACCTCTCCCTTTTTTCCCTATTTTGCTGTAGCTTCCACATGTGAAAGAACATATTACACCCTTTATTTTCTGATTCTGGCTTATTTTTCTTGGCATGATATTCTCTATTTTCATCCATTTATTGAAAAGTGCCATAACTTCATTCTTCTTCATGTCTGAGGAGAACTACATTGTGTATCTATACAATGCGTTCTTAATCCATTCACTATTAATGGGTATCTGGCCTGGTTTCATAATTCAGTTATTGTGATTTATGCTGTATAAACATTGATGTGCATGTATTAATATATCATGATGATTTTAGGTCTTTCAGATAAATATCAAGGAATGGGATTGCTGGTTTTATGGTTAGATATGAGACAGTGCAAGAAATTTTAGATGTGAAGTCATAGATTATGAGAGCCTTAATCTAATCAGTGAATCCATCCATTTGATTTGATTAACCGGGTGGTAACTGCAGGCAGGTAGGGTATGATTAGAGGAGAAAGACAATTGGTGATGTACCTTCGGGATGCATATTTTGTTCCTGGTGAAGGGAACAGTTTTTTCTCTCTCTGCTTCCTGGTACCATATCCTGAGATGCTTCCCTTTGCCATATACTTTCATCATGATGTTCTGCCTCCCCTGGGTCACAGAGCAATAGAGTTGACCATCTATTGATATTGACTAAAGCCTCTAAAACCATGAGCCCATAAAATGTTTCATCCTCTAAAATTGTTCTTCTTGGGTCTTTTGGTCATAGTGACAAAAAAGCTGTCCAAAACAAAAATTAGTACTGAGAAAGTGTAATTATTGTTGTGATTAATATGACTCCATGATTCAGAAGGTTTTGGAAATTTTGGGGACTTGTGGGAGAAATTTTTAAAGTTTGGAAATACAAGTTGGAAAGCTTAATTGGTGACTCTGCTGGGAGTTCATAAGACCAGAATGCCAACAAAACTACAGACAATGAAGACTGGGCTCATGGGGATCCAGAGGAAAAGGAGGACTCTCTTGGAAATTGGATTAGAGGCTATTTGTGTTATGTCATGGCAAAGAAATGCTACATTTCTCCTCTATTCTGAAATTTTGTGTGAGGTTGAATTTAAAGGTGATGTACTAACTAATCTGGTGGAAGAAATTCCAAGGAAGCACAGCTTTTGCTGTAATCAATTAATCCCCTGAACCCTGAGTTCAGGTAGTTTCAGAGTTTTATACCCAGCTTGTAAGGGGAGGGGCTCAGAAGTTCACAGTCTGCAGAAGTTCACATAAAAGCAGCTTTTTCTTTCACTGTTCTGGGCATGTTAACCCTTCAAGGACAACACCAGAGAAGGGGAGAACTTCTTCTCCCCTTTCTTTCCTCCACCTGCCAGCTGTTACCATGGGGCCCAGTTGGTTACTTCTCTTATCTTAAAAATGTAGACATCTCTGTGAAGCCCAGCTAAGGCCAGAGGGCTTGTTTGCACATTTCTTCAAAGTACTATACTGGATATGTTTGTGAAAAACTAGTAAGGGGTGTCCAGCACCTGGAGTTCAGGGTGACATGAAAATAGGAAGTTTATCTACATTGAACTCTTTTGTAGAGACTCTTTTGCTGACATTCCTAAAATCAGCCATGGTGAAGAGGGCTTTTCTGTGGAGAAAGGGGGTGCCACTTGAATATGTACCCTTTATAACAATGAAGAAAGTTACTTTTATCCCTAGTTTCTCCAGCATTTTTAACATGAATGAGTGATGAATTTATGCATTTCTTGTGGTAATCATAAAAGTCTTTTTCATAATTTATTTATTCATTTAGGTAACAGGTAATTTAACCCAGTGGTACTTAACCACTGAGCTACATGCCCAACCTTTTAAAATTATTTACTTAGAGAAAGGGTCTTGCTAAGTTGCTTAGGGCCACTCTAATTTCTAAATCTGGCTTTGAACTTGTAATACTCTTGCCTCAGCCTACTGAGCTTCTGGAATTGCAGGTGTGTGCCACCAAGCCTGGTTCCTTAATTTTATTATGTGATGAATTATATTTATTAATTTTTGTATGTTGAGCTAATCTTGTATGCTGGAATGAAATTCATTTGATCATCATATATCACTTTCTTAATATGTTTCTGAATGCCATTTGTGAATATTTGGTAAGAATTTTCCATCTAGGTTCATCAGGGATACTGGTCTGTAGATTTCTTTCCTTGGTGTACTTTCATCTGATTTTGGTATCAGCATTATACTAACTTCATAGAATGTATTTAGAAGCATTATACCTTTTAATTTTATGTAATGATGACAAGGAATAGTGTTAATTTTTCTTTAAACATCTGCTAGTACTCAGCTTTGTTTTTTTGTTTGTTTGTTTGTTTTTTGGGAGACCTTTACTTGCTATTTTAATTTTGTTACTTGATATTTGTTGGTTTAACCTTTCTATGACTTCCTGATTCAATATGGGCAGGTCATATGAGTCTAGAAATTTTTCAGTGTCTTCTAGACTCCAATTTATTGTAGTATAAATTTCAAAATAGTTTCTAATGATTCTCTGGATATCAAAAATGTTTGTCATGATATCTCCCTTCTTGTCTTTTTTAAATTTTTAATTTGTATCTTCTCTCTTACAGTTAGTTTGGCTAAGGTTTTTATCAATCGTACTTACACTTTCAAAGAAATAACTTCTTGTTGCATCAATATTGTGGGGTTTTTTTTGTTAATTTTATTAATTTCTCCTCTGATCTTCAATATGTCCTGTGTCCTATTGATTTTGGAATTAGTTTGTTCTTTACATTCTTAAGTCCTTGAATTGGAGCATAAACTTCTTTATTTGGATTCTCCCCATTTTTTAAATGTGCATTCAATGCTATAAATTCTCCTCTTGGAACTGGTTTCGTAATTTTCCAAATATTTTTATAAGTTATATCTCTGTTCTCATTTGTTTCTATAATGTATTCTTTAATTTATTCTGATTCATTCTTCCCTTTAAAGTGTACTATTGAATCTCCATGTGATTATATGGTTTCTGTTACTTTTCTTGTTGATTTCTAGTTTCATGTCATTTGATTGGACTGTTTTATATTAGTTTTTTATATTTGCTAAGACTTGCATTGTGATTTGCAATATGTTCTATTTTGGAAAAGGTTTCATGGGCTGCGAAGAAGAATGTAAACTCAGCTATTTGAGCATGATATATTTTGTAATTGCCTATTAAGGTCATTTAATTTAAAGTAGTATTTAAGTCAGAAGTATCTTTATTAATTTTATATTTGGATGATCTGTCTATTGGTGATAAAGGTGCAATGAAACCACATTATATTATTTTATTGAGGTTTAGCCAGGATTTCACATCAAGAAGTATTTTTCTTTTTAATGTGATTAGGTATACTGATATTTGGGGCATATATATATTTGTTTTAATTATATTTTATTTTATATTATTCTCTTTATAAGTATGTAGTAGTCTTTTTTTTAAATTTGGTTAATTTTTGCTTGAACTGCATTGTGAGATCTGAGAATCACTAACCCGGTTTGTTGTTTGGACCCCATTTTTAATATATATACATACTTTTTTTTTTCTTTTTTACTTTCACTGTGTGTGTGACTTTGCCTCTGAGTTGAGTCTCTTGCAACCAGCTTATAATTGGGTCTTATTTTTAAATCCATTCAACTAATCTTTTTTTTTTAATTTGGGATTTGAAACAATTTATATTCAGTTTTATTATGGATATGTTTGTTATTTTTTTGCCATTTTGTTTTGTTTGCTGTACTTCATTCTGTCCTGATTTCCATTTAGTTGGTTGTTCTTCTATTAATTTTCATCTATTTGAGATCTTTGGGATTTATTTTTCAGCAGTATATATTTGAGTAATATTTGTAGTACTGTCTTGGTGATCATGGATTCTTTTAATTAAGATCAAGCCTGATCTTCTGCTTTCTACACTTATCAAGTAATGTTGTTAGTGCTCATTGATTTTGAATGACACCTTTTCTATCTAAACATCAATTTTGCTAGACATCAATTTTGTCTAGCAATTGATCTTTTAAAGCTTAATATATATTAATCCCAGTACCTTTGAGGTTATATTCTGAGTTGAGAAGTCAGAAGTGAGAGTCAGTGGTTTGTATTTAAATATGACCTGATATTTTTCTCTTGCATCTTTTAATAATATTTCCTTATTTTATGTTAGACATTTTAATGATCATATGTCTTGGAGAGGTTCTGTTGTAATCTTATTCATTTGGAATCTTCCATGGTAACTGTGTGTAGATATTTATTTCATTTCCATTATGGGAGAAATTTCTTTGTCACTATCGGTTTCAGGATGTCCTTAACAACTTAAGCCTATATTTCCTTATTCTCCTTTATCTCAATGAATCTCAGGTTTGTTACCTTGTTACTGTGTCAGAGGACTTTTGTATTTTTATTTTTTTTCCCTTGAGGTATACTAGATATTCAAGTTCATATAAACTGTCTCTAAGACCTGAGGTTTTGTCTTCAAGCCTGATCTGCTTTCTATGCAATCTAATCTGTTGATGGTACATTTAAGTGAATTTGAATTTTTTTGTTTGACTCATTGTCTTCTATTTCTTATTGTTTGTGCTTTATTATCTCTATTTTTTATGGCCTTTCTTTTCCTGCTTTTGCTCTCTTAGTTCATTAATTATATCATCTTTTAGTTTATTGACCATTTTAATAATCAGTTCTTTGTAGTCTTTCTGTGGAATTTTATCTACTTCTATATCTATGTGATCTTTTAGGGATTGTGAATTTGTTTTCTCATGTTTTCAGAGGACTTGGCTTGTCCATCAATTAAGCTTGATTTCTTTCCTTCCTCTTTTATAAGTGTGCCTTTGGTGTATAGTTACATTTTTTTTTTCTGGGACATTTGTCTGTTTCTGATGTGTGAGCATAGTCCAGGAATAGGAGATGAGTTCCCCCTTTGGTTGTTCCTCCTTGAAACCTGGTTGTTAGTTTGGGGTTTTTGACTCTTCTATTGTATGTGTTAAAGCATCATTGAGGGTCAAGTGGAGTTAGATAATGTATAGAATGAGGATTGCTATTACTTGCTTATTGTCTTGAGTTGTTAGTATTTCTTGGAAGGTGAAGTTCTACTCTGTGAACTTTAAGTTTCTCAATAACTTTGTAGCCCCTCTTAGAAGAAGGAAAGAGCCAGAAAGAGCATTAATGGTAGCAACACATATACAGCATTAAGATAAATGTCTGTTGTCTACTTTGACATATATAACACAAATTGTTATCTGTATAGAAATGATGAGGTAAGCATTTAATATTAGCATCAACAACAACAAAAAAAATGTGACCTAGGTCAGGCATTAAATATCAGGTTATCTTCTATATTGTCCAGTGTATTAGTATATTAATGAGATACAAATTACATAAACTATATAATTCTATTAGTTTCTGTGTGATTACAGTTTCTTAAGTGAGGACAAATAGGTGAGGAAGGCAAAAGAAAGAATGAAATATTTAAAAATTGAACACAGAAGAAACTGGAGGTGGGTAGCAGGTTATAGCTACAAAGAAGGAGAGATAACACATGCTAAAGTAATAAAATACTTAAAGAGTGGAAGAGGGAACAGGAAAATTTTCTATTCATAGGGGAAGATAGAGAAGAATTAGTAATAGTAGGAACAAAAATCAAGGTATGAACAAGCAAATTTAATATTAAAACAACTCAAACCCATATAATATCTTGCCCCACCTAAGTAAAAGCGTGTATAAATAACAAATAAGTGAAAATAAAACAATTACAATGAAAATAAAATTATATTAATATATATTTTTATATGTATATATGTAAATGTATATATGTATATATAATTATACACCTATCCATGCAGTGAGAATTCTTTTACCCTCCCCACCACACATAGTCCAACACCCATACACAAACTCATAGAATGAAATAAATAAAATGGAATAAAGTTTGAAAATAATTAAATAAAAAAGGGGGGATCTTGGCAGAAATAAAATTTCTTAATGTGAAATAAAGGGCTTGTTTCTGCTGAGGTGGTCAAAACTATTGACATTAATGGATTTTCTTTCTTTGTATTTATTTCTGGACTCCCAAACCCTTGGGTCAAGGTCTGAAGTTTGTGAAGTCCAATATCTTAATGTTCTTCACCTAGCTGCCAGTCGTTGTGACTAGGAGTCAAAACTGATTATAGTAATCCATTTTTCCATTTCCCTATATAGAGTAGAATAGATGGATGAATGCTTACAAACTGTGCACTCCTGTAGGGACTATGGTGCATACTTCTAAATTGTAAGTTCAAGTAGTTCATATTGTGCTGATATTGTTCATAGTGCTGATTCTCCTGTGTGGCAGTTATGGACTTCTTCCCAATAGCTCTTACAGGGCACCAGCAACAAAAGAAGCTCTCTCTCTTGGTATCCAAACCCTGGACTCTAAGCACAATTCTCTTTGCATCCATTATAGTCACACTGGTATAATAAGCAACTTCTGGGTCAGCTGGAACCTTTTTTCTTAGTTTGTTCTATGCCTTTGCTCACCCACTGCCAAATAGCACTTACAAACGGTTCCCACACTAATGACTCAGGTTCCTGCTGAACTATTCACCCATGGGCTCAGCTATTCTGATTGCTTTTCACGTAAAAACTGACCCCCCCCCACTCTGGGTCCATTAAGATCAGCCTCCCTGTTTATTCCGGATTCCCCAAAGCCAATCCCCTCATCATGCTTTCCTCTCTCACTATTATGTTTCTCCTCCCCACAGCAGCTGCTATCACTGCTGCCAATCAAACTGGTACATCTCTAAAATATTATTTCTTGTAATATGTTTGATGTATCTGACTTTTGGTGTCTCTATGTCTTCTTTTATTGTCCAGTATGGAATTTCAGTGAGTTCCCTTTACCCACCTCACTGAGGAAAAGGCTTCCCACTTTTTAAGTCTGGTACTACATCCTTCCTCTAATTCACCATCTTCTCATCCCTCCATAAAATATTATTTTAAAAGGAAAAAATAAATTTGGTATTTCAGTTTCTGGCATGTTACAGATGACAAAGGAAAGGTCAATGCAAGATACAGAAATATTAAGGATAATAATAAAATTGAACTGCAACCTTTAATTTTTAATAATATTTTAAATACAAAAATATTTATTTAAATTCATTTATGAAAGATAGGTCCATTTAGAAAAGTACATTATAGTTTAAGTTCTTCAGTTTATTCTTTATCCTGTTCTGAAACCCAGTTTTGTTGTGAATAACGTATTTGTGAATTTACAGTAAACTTATCATTGAAATAAATGATCGTTTGTGTAATCTGATACTGATACTAGCTTAGTGTTTAGGATGTCTTTTCATTTCAGTTTTTGCCAACTATCAGACAACCATCATTACCCATTATAATCGTATTAACAGATATTATTTCATAGTCTTGAAGTGTCCTTTAATCCAAAGACCATATTTTTGATAAAATCTAATTTCCTCTTCTCAACCATTTTTAGCATTTTAAAAAATATTCCAGCCTTAAAACCTTCAATAAGCTTATGGCTCCACAAAACTAAACTATATAATATTAGCCTGTTGCTAAATTTATTTACTTAATTATTGCACCTTCATTAATTGAATGATTTAGCAAATATCTACTGAGGAATTTCTTATGCATCTCACACTGCTGTCGCAACAGCATGGTATAAAACAGGATAAGGACTCACACTGAATTGCCCTCAGAGAGCCTACATATTACTCTGGAGCACAGTACAGAAAACTGTGTCAGGTTTCCAATCAGATAGTGTCATATCAAATAAAATCAAAGTTTTAAATATGTCATAAATGGATTTCTGCTCTCAAAAATATTACTCTAGATTATTGACCTTTATTTACTTGTTATTAACTATGTAACTACAAATTTGAAGGCATGTCATTTGGTGTTAACAGTTCTTTGAAGTGTTAATTTAGATTTAATCACGTACACACATATTCCCTAATAATCACAAAAGAAAATTAAAATGCAAAGGTTTTTCTGATAGAACAGAAAAATCTGCCATTAAAGGTAATATTATACAGGGTTTTATATGCTTTAAAATGTGTATCCTGATGTGTGGACTGATGAAGTGTTCTGTAGCTATTAGAACAAGAAAATTAATGTAGTGTATATCTTCTACATACTTAATAGATTTTGTGAAATTAAATTATATTTTTTTAATTTTTTATTTCTCCTTCAGTTCCTGTTTTTTGTTTTATGTATTAGTGGCTTGTACATTTTTGATATTATCTTTCTGGTAACTAATCTGAAATTTCCATTTTGCCAATAGCAATATGTCTTGTTTTAATGTGTGGTTTTAGCCATGTCAGCACTCATAATTCTTCATGCTGTATCTTCATTGTAACATTTTTTCAAATTATCTTTGTCCTTTACCTAACGGGTACTGCTTGTGGATTGCATATATTTAAAATAACTATTTTTAATTTTAATATTGATGACTTTCTACTGGGATATTCTTTTTACTCATTTAATCAATTAATAAAATATTGATATTTACTTATAACATTATGATCTTTTTGTGTAATTTTTTTTGCTTTTCTATTACCCTTTTATTGTTATTTTAAATTACACATTTTGAATTACATTACATTCAAAATTACATTTTGAATTACATATGTTATACTCACCATTTTAGTGTCTACATTGATTTTCAAAAATTTTAACTGATGCATAAAAAATAAAAATTATATATGTTATGGTGGAGATTAAAACCAAGACCTCACACATATGCACAACCATTGCACAATGTCCCCAGCCCACTCTGATGATTTTTAACTTCATTTTTTAAAAATTATTTTTTAGTTGTCAATGGACCTTTATTTTATTTATTTATATATAGTGCTGAGAATTGAAGCCAGGGCCTCACACATGCTAGGCAAGCACTCTACAATTGAGCCACAACCCCAGCCCTTAACTTCATTTTTGTGTTATTTTCATAGTGAATATTTTTTGAGGATTAAATAGTTTTAACTTTTATAATCAAATTGTTTATAACCAGATTTATTTCAGTAAAATGTAGCAACTTTATTCAACATAGGTTATAAATGGTGTTATTTTAACATGGTATATATCTATATGTTGTAAAAAATGTGATGTAATTTTTACTTTAGATGATCTTTTCATTTTTTGTAAAAATTTGAAAAATTTATAATAGAATTAATAGAAAAATTATTTTGTATGTCAGATTGCTATTTTGCCATAACAAAGTACCATACAATGGGGGTTTAAATCAAGGATATTTGTTGTTTCTCAGTTCTAGAGGCTGGAAGTCTGAAATTGAGGTATTGGCTGGATTCATTTCTTCTTAGGTTGTCTCCTTGAGTTGTAAATGGCTCTCTTCTCTATGTGTTACATATAATCCTTTCTGTGATGCCCTAACCTCATTTTCTTATAAGGGCATTGGTTCAATTAGATTAGGGCTCACCCCTATTACTTCATTTTATCTTAATTACCTTCTTTAATGCCTTATATTCAAGGACAGCCACATTAAGAGGTACTGGGTACAAGGAATCAAAAAGATGAGTTTTTTATAGTTTAGTCCACAAGAGTCTTTTATATTTAGTCACATATTTGTCATTTTTTAAGGCCTTTAATTGTCCATAGGAATTTGAGTATCTGGCTTATTTTACTTAGAATAATATTTTGAAAGCCTAAATTGTCACAAGGCCAATTTTCCTTTTCTTGAAAGTTTAATCACATTTCATATATATATATATATATATATATATATATATATATATATATATTTTTTTTTTTTTCATAGATAAATAGTTTTATATATTTCATATATATTCCATATATCAAATGTGTTCTTTATCTGTTAACCCATTGTTAGGCTGTAGGTCTGCTTATTCTGTTGCTATAATAAAATAATTGACACTGGGTAAATAATTGAGAATAAATGTCTTTCACTTATAATTTTGGAGGCATAAAATTCAAGACATGACAGCCCCATCTGTTTGGACTCTCTGAATGAATTCCTTGACTGCATCACAATATTGTTAATGTCATCATAGCAGAAAAATGTGCAAGAAGGACAGATTATATGGTGAGTTAGAAAGCTAGAGGTCAGAGATAACTTATTTTGCTTTTTTACATAAATTTTTATTTCATGAAGTAATTTATTCCACAATACTAGGATTAATTTCTTCCAAGGGAGATACCCTGTGACATAATTGCCTCATACTGAGCCTCATTTCTCAAAGATTCTACCACCTCTAATGCAACCACATTGGCAACCAAGCCTATGATACTTTAACCTGTGGGTACATAGAAACCATACCATGGTCATTTAGGTAACTCTCATGCTTTGTATATTGTGATAATGTGCAGTGAATGTGAGAGAGCAGTTATCTCTTAGGAATTCTGATTTTGATTCACTTAAGCACATACATGTAAGTAAGATTGCTAGATCATATAGTAATTCTATTTTTTGTGGGATTCAATTAATTTCTGGTTATCCATTTTTAAAATCAAATGATTCTTTTTCTTTCACTTTAAATGTACTGTTTAGAATTTTATTTTTTTAGCTTTTTTTTGTTTGTTTGTTTGTTGTTGTTCTTGAGAATTGAACCCAAGGGTGCTTTACTACTAAGCTACATCCACAGACTTTTTTTTTTTTTTTTTTTTTTTTTTACTTTTAAGGTTAATGGGGGATATTTCTCAGTTGCTTAGGACCTTGCTAATTTTCTGAGACTGGTTTGAAACTTGTGATCCTCCTGCTTCAGTCTCCCAAGTTGCTGGATTTACAGGCATGAACCATCATCCTAAGCTTAGCTACTACATTTTAAAATTTAGATTTTTTTGTTTACTTTAAAAAGTTTTTATATATCTATAAAAATATATAAAATATATAAATTTTTATATATTCTTATTTTTTAAAGATTTCCAGTCTACTTACAATGTATTTTATCAGCAAACATAAAAGTGCTTGCCTATGTGGAGTGAAAATGGAGCCCACAGTAGGACAATCACAAGTTCACACTAGCCTCAGCAATTTAGCAAGACACTCCAAAGTTAAGTGAAACCTGGTATCACAATTAAAACAAACAAACAAATAATAAATAAATTAGCACTGGAGATATATAGTTCATTGGTATAGTGCCAGTGGGTTCAATCTTCAATTTAAAAAAAAAGTATTTTATCACATGTATAATTATTTCTTTTAAACCTTTGCTTGCTGACTCCAACATCTGGTCTACTCCATGGTTGAATTTATTTATTTATTTTTTCCTTGTGGTGCTGGGGATGGAACCAAGGGTCTTGTGAAAGGAAGGCAAACACTCTACCAATTGAGCTATATCCCCAGCCCATAGGGTTGTACTTTTGGATGGCTATATTTTGATGAATGTGAATAGTACTTTCCTGTGTGGATAGTTTTACTATCTCTGGTCTAATTTATTTCTCCTCTTTGGTATTTTTACTGGACCTAAACTGAGGAATGTTTCCAATGGACTAAGACTGCTAATGACTGTTTAGTTTTGTTTTGTTCTTTTTTCTTCTTTTATATTTTCCTTTTCTAGTCTGGCTTATATAAATTCTCTCTGTGTCTGCATAGCCCTATTTTAAGTCAATGATTTGAGAACTGTCTTTAAAACCCATTGTGCTTCCATCTTCCAACAGTTGCTCATTATGAGTTTTCAAAGCACATTTGAAGTCAATTGGTTCTCATTGCTCTCTTAATTTGGACAGTATCTTGTTCTCCTTGTTCTCCGCTGTGCACACATAATGACTCAGACCAGCCACTATTTATGTAAATTTTAGTCCTTCTGTGGCTGTGATTTTAACATGAACCTGGCAAATTACTTCCTGGTTCATCGTTCACTCATAATCTCAGACTAACAAGGCATACATTTCCCATATCTTTTCCTATCTCTATTCTACTTTTATCTGACAAAACCACATATTTTACCTCCCTCTCATCTCACCATAAAATACCATGGGTAATCCTCCTAGGAGCAAAGCTTCCTGTTTTCGCAGTAGCCTAACATTGAAATGGTAGTTTTAAACATAGTTTGGATGCAGTAGGATGTTCTGGAAGAACATATTTTATAAAACTGTGAAGAAGTCAAAGTCATGAGTTTAAAAACCTGAAGCAACCATGGTGTTAATTATATTAACAATTTTATATAACATTGTCATTAATTCCTGAATTTATATCACCAAAATGGAGACTGTACATACACTAAATTATAAATCCTAATTCTTTTATCTCCTCTAGAATTCCTCTAGGTATCCTCTAGTGTAATTTCTATCTTTACCTCATTTGATTATTTAAAATAACTTATATATGGAATCATATAATATTCCATGTACTTTTGCATCTCTCTTACATTATTTAATGCAAAATTTTCAAGTCATTATTGTTGTCACATATACCAGAACTTCATGCCTTTGTATGACCAAATACTATTCCATTATTATTATACTATATTTTGAATAGCCACTCATCTTTTTATGATTCCTTGGATTATTTCCACATTTTTAGTTATCATAAATAATATTTTAATGACATACACTGACAAGATTTGAGTTTCTGTTTTCAATTCATTTGGGGATATAGCTATAAGCATTCTATCATACATATGTATAATTTTTATGTACACACACGCACACACACACACACACACACACACAAACACACGGAGATAAAGAGAGAGAGATTCTCTACCAGAGTCTACAACTGCCCTTTTAATTTCTGTTTGTTGAGGATAAATAAATTCAAAGTAGCTTGTTAAAAACTTAGTCATTTTTTGTTCATTTTTCACAAATTTGATTACCACCATTTTTACTCACAAGTGCTTATTCTACTTTTGCTCATGTCTTATAGCATAAAGGTTGTGATGTGTTTATCCTGCAAATGGGACACTATTTTACATTCAAATTATATTGTATAAAAATGTCCGGCTATGTTGAAACCTTATCTTTTTGGCCTAAAATTATTTTTGAATTTATGTTATCTTTATTTACATAAATTTGCATTAATTTTTATAAATAGAATCTATATAATCAGTTATAAAATATAAGTACTATTTCATAAAACAATTATACCTTAGGTTAGCTGTGTCTGTATTCTATTGGTAGTAAATATAAAATTTAAATAATAATTACATGATAGTTCAAGATTTCATTTTTAGAAAAGTCTTTACTTGCATTTATGTGATGCTTTCCATAATTAATAATGTTTAAATTATTTAATAAATATGATAACAAAAAGTGAATCTTCCTGTGTATGTGTGCCAGAAAGTAAAGGAATTATAAGAATTGTTTGTTTATTTAGGTGCATAAATTTGACCTGTAGTATCTATACTGCATTTAAACCTGTAACTAATTAACTATTTGTAATTTGTTTTGTTCAAATTTCAACTTTTGAATACACAAATAATTTTGTGGTTAACAAATTAAGATTTCCATAAATTTTCCGTAATATTTACTAAACAATTATTTTCTTTTGTAATATATTTATATTAAAGAAGATTAACTTAAATATCTACCATGTAAAAAGTGCAGTTAGGTGTTTAAGGGATCAAAGAGAGAGAAGCTTGAAAAAGAAGGCATGAATGTAAATATTGAGCAACATACTAAATGTAAAATTAAAATATTTGTGAAAGTCCTTAGATTCATAGAGAATGATTTATATTAATTCTTACATAAAGAATTTATACTTATAAAATAAACAAATTTTTGTTTCAAAGGCATACATTTAAATATATAGCAATTGAAATATCAATATATGTCAATAAAATAACAATTTTCTCAATTTTTTTCAAAGTCTTATAATTGGTAGAAGACAGACAAATTGAAATAAATACAGGTTTCTACAAAAAATGTTTTAAAGAGCTACTTTAAGAGAAAACAGACTTTTTTTTTTTTTTTTTTTTTTTTTACAAATGAATGGTTATGTTTATATTATAATACACTACATTTATGGGCACAGAAAGTAATTTCCTAGTTTTTTGCCCTCTAGATTTCATGGTAATCAACGAATAAATTACTCAAAATGAGGTTATAGGTGAGCTTCAACATAACATGCAGATGAGTTTATTTTAATATTTGTAAAAAGTGATAGATTGTAATTGCCATTCTATGCCTGTTTTATATCTAATAAAAGTTCATGAATGAATTTTAATATTTTATACTGACAGTAAATCAATGAGTGTTTAGAAATAACAGAATTGTACATGCATCCAGTTTATCATTTGTAATATGATAAATTATAAACTTTTAAAATATACAGTTTTTAATAAGTTTTCTGGTAATTATCTCCAAAACTTGCCCAGAAATATAATAACCTTCCAGGACACTGTTCAAAATATAGTAAATCTACTTATGTATCACTTTGTTTAACAAAGGGCCATCTTGAAATTAAATTTTATTGATGATATAGAAAATAAAACTTTGATGTATGGAAAAATTTATTTGCACTACACAGGATTTACATTTTATTCCTGCTGTTACATGATGATTGATTAACTCTTCTGGAAGTAATAACCAGCTTAGCCTGTTGAGTTTTCACTTTTCAGCTCTGCTGCACTTCACACTTTTAAGCTTGTTATTATATTGCTTCAAAATCTATTTGCCTTTGAAGTCTAAAATATTCAAATGTCAGAAAGCAAAAGCATTTTGTAATTAATTTAATACCAAATCAGACATCTGCCATAGCAATGGAAAAAGATAACTGGATATGAATTTTCTAACCCTATTTACTTCAAGTACAAGATGATAAAATATTTTTTAAATATATAATTAATAATTTTTAAGACATGTAATCAATTTGTCAAGATTAGTAGACAGTGGAAGATATTTATTTTACTAATTGTGACTGATAATATATATTATATGATTGGCAACCAACATTTCTAATTTATGTATTCACATACATGCAACAAACAACAAAATTTATCCTAAAATTATTTTCAGGAAAATGTGACCAAACATAAAGAAATCGTGATTTTTATTATTTTTGGACTTAATTATGATTCTAGGAATCTAGGAAATTAAAATGATAAGTGTGTGGGATTTTTGGTTATTTATTAATTATATAACAAATTATAGTGTCTCTGAAAGAAGGCAATGCCTATGGTGATATCTCAGTGCCAGAAAGCTTGCCTCCCATAAATGAGGCCCTATGTTTGATCCCTAGAACTGTAAAATAAAATAAAATAGGTTACATAATTTTAAAAATACATCATGTAATGTAGAATTGTATTCATTTATTCTGATTTATGATAAACAGACTCTGATAGAAAAATTATTATCACTTATAATACCTCTCTAATTTCAAATTTAAACCTCTTATATACCAAACCAATCATAGAAAAAGCTTTTGTGCAATTTTATATAGGTAAATTGATTAATGTAAAATTGCAGTCAACAAAAATATTAGTACCAATTTTTTTTTTAGATAGCTAAAGGGAAAATCTAGTGAGAAAATTTACATCTCTCTATTACTGAATTTCTCAGGTATGAGGTAAGATATTGCTAAGTTATGGAGAATTTCTTAATTCTCAACTTCCTTTATATAGGATTTGAAGGATGAATATATGAATGAAAACGTTTGGGGGGAAGTATACTTCACAATGTGTCACATCGGGAAATCTATAATTATTATCATTTTGTTTCAATATCCTGTATAAATATTTGACAAGTCAGCCTTCAATTCAATCATCATGAGTTCTATCTTTGGATAAAGTGACTCTTTCTTACAATAAAGTGTTTTTTGTAACATTAAATGATGTTATTAACATAAATAAAGAGTTAACAGCATATTGTGATAGTGTAATAACAACAATTTTACTATTCCTAGTTTCCTCTCAGACTCTACCATGTGTTCCATGAAACTTATTAGTATGATATATATATTTTGCCAAACTCTGAAGTAAATATGTAGGTGTAATAACAATTCAATAGACAAGCTACCTTCATGTTATATATGTTTTATTTTAATCAGAAATGAAGTTAACATATAATATTTCATAATCATTTATCAGTAGTCAATAATATACCAGTTATTGGAATAACTGAAGCCAATTTATAGTATAAAGTTGATATGTGTTTTATTTTAACATGGGAATTCATATAAAATTCAAACTTGAATAGTTTCATGTAGAAGAATCGAAAATAAATGTGTCTTCTTATTCTGAATGCAGTTAGCAATTTCTAATTTACTGTATAGTAAATTTTCAATTTACTGTGAACTATTGCAAAAATAGTGCTTTGAAATAACTACTCCAATTTCTGTGTCATTTATTTATTCTCACTTATGCATTTGCAGGTAAGTTTACTTATAAATTTTTAAATTTAAATAATTCATATGTAATTAAATATTTCAAGCCAATTCCATTGCTTCCAATACTCTATAAAGCAGCAGGATGGCATCGACATCTTATTGTGGCAATATCAGAACTTATTAAAGGAAAATCCAGCTGTACAAGCCCATTTTAAGCCTTCACCTTCATAAAATTTATTAGCATTTTTTGGATAAAGGAGACCACATTTCAATCAAGATCAGGGTTACATGGAAAAGGTCATGAATAGAGAAGATATTGAAGAATCTGGCCCAATAACTCAATGAAGTATATGCTCTATATATCTGCCACTGGACTTATCAAATATAAGAAGTATTCCCTGTTCTTTCTATAAACCTGGATGCTTGAGATATTTAATTGCATATTTTATCATGTTTTCCTATAGTTTGATCTATTTTTGTCTCCCTCTTTCCTCATTAACCATAAAAATACAACATAAAATGTTTATTCTCAGTGAATTGTTTCTCACACAATGGCACTTACCCTTCATATCAGGTGCAGTTATTCTTTTCTCTAACATGCAATCACCATTTATTATGCTTCAGTTTTATCACTTGGTTTCATTTTGCTTATTATCACTTCTGAATAAGAAAAACAATCCATCATCTTATTTGATGAAGGAAAAAGAAAGCAAAGAAAATTGAGACCTATATTCTTACATTAAAAAAAACCAATAACTTTTGAAATCTCAAATGATTGTTACTTGGACTATTTTGAAAAAAATTTTAAATACTTTAAAAGTTAAAAATAATAACAAATAATTTTGCCAATGGAAATGTTTGAAGTGTTTGTTGAAAAAAAAGTAGGCATGTATATAAATTTACTAAAGATACTGAACAAGGCTGTTTTAAGTATCCTAATTCATGCAGGCAAGAAAGAAATTCAGATTCTACCTAACAAGCTTTTTTCTTCAAATGCTTACCATTTATTTTTCACAGAAATTGAAAGGGGTCAGGTATCTGCCACTGGTCATTTAGGTTAGATAGGGCCAAGTTCTATTCTACTGTGATGTCTCTTTTGTTAGTCTAATTCTTGAGATTGATTCTATTAATAAGACCATTTTTTCCCATAGTATTCAGCAGTTTTGTATGTTTTGGCTCTCTTACCTGATCATTAACTTTTCATCTATCTCTCCCCTCTTTCAGCTTATTGGATTAAATCACAAAGTGGAAAATATTATGCTAAATTGATAATATATAGACTAAGTCAATGCTAAATTGAATGATTAAAAACAAAAAATACTGGAATTTTTTAACCCTGCATATTTCAGGATTAAAAGCAGCATAAACATATTCTTGCTGAAAGCAAGAAAATGACTTGAATTTTTATTATAATCTTTGTTTTTTAGGTTATTTTTAATAAAATAATCATTAAGCCCTCATTACTATGTTCACATTTGTAAACCTTGTAAACCGTGTAACCATAAAATACATTATGCTCCCAAACCTTAACGATTGCCACGATAACAGTTTCAAGTAGGGATTTTTAATTTAGAAAATTAAGAAACCACATGCAGCAGAATATTTTAATGAATTCTGTTTTATTTGTTTATTTATATGTTATAATTATCTAGTTATGGAAAATTATGGCAACATAAAGAGACAAACAGCACTTGGAGATGCAGAAGAGCAAGGTTTATTCAACACTAGTGTGGGCTCAACAGAGTCTTCTCCAAAGGATGAGTATAGCCTATGTTCATTTCAAGACTTTCTCAAGCAAGAAGGCTTGATCCCTCTCCCTTTCTCTAGGCAGCTCTGGTTCCTGCTGCAGGGGTTGAGCAAGCATGTTTACAGGAGCAAGTGTGATTACAGAAACTAGCAGGTTGCAGCTATTAACAGAGATAGAAAGAAACATCTTAGGAAGGAGTTGCCACTTCAATCTAACTCTTAAGAAATATTGTGTGTGTGTGTGTGTGTGTGTGTGTGTGTGTATCCTAATAAATGTTTCAAAATTATATAAATAATTCTAATAGTTATTCTACATGTGATATATATGATTCTACTCATAAGTACATAAGGACTCATTGAGGACCTTTTCCTTCCCATTCCATTTCTACTTTTGTTTACCCTTTCTCTATACTACATTTATCATCTCTGTTCATACAACACTATGGCTTTCATTCATTTTTGTTTTATTCCACTATGAGATGGAAACCATAGCTTCAGTCTTCCTAGGAATTTGCCCTATCACTAACCTGCACCCCCAACCCCAAACCCATACCTTTAATCCTTCCATAGAATAAAATAACGTCTAAATTCATGAAATGGAGGATTCATCTTCTGGGGATTCATCAAGTGCAAACTGACTGTAACATTGAGAGTAATGCTACAACCAATATTTCTTTTCATTGGTAGATGGTGTGATTACATTTTCAATTCTAGGATGAATTAATCAATTAGGAGAACCTTAATTAAGAAGTCCAATTAGATAATAAATTTGGTTTATGAGGTTGTTTGCCTTTTGCTTTCAATAAGATCATTTAATTTTACAGCAATTCTTTCTAGGTTGCAAATTCTCTATACACTGGTTTACTGTTTATGGGAATACAAAATTATACAGTCCCTTCAGGAAACTGTTTTGCAGCCAAACATACTTGTTGTAAGATTCAGTTATTTTGTTTATGGGTATATGTGCAAAATGAATTAATATATGTTCATGCAAACACAAATACACAGGTGTATTCATAAGCCAAAACACAGGTGGCAACAACCCCAATGTCCATCTATACAATGAAATATTATTTTTGAATTAAAATGTTGATTAACATAATAAATGGATTGATTCATAATTTTGTGTTTTTAATTTTATATGCTTTTAGATTATTTTGTGTTTTCTTTAGGCATATGAATATGGAATCACAGAAAATGTACATCTTTTCTAATTGTCTTGCTTCTTTCATTATCAAAGTTATTTTGAGACTAAAGAACATGAAGGAAGTTTTTGGATGATGAATATACTTGATTTCTTGATTATATTGATAGTGTCATTGTTCATACATAGGTTGAAATCTTACGCGAACTCTAGATACATCTGGTTCAAAATACATAGAAATACATGTCAATTGTACTTCAGACTATCTTTAGAAATAAAGGGAAACAAACTAGCTGTAAATCACCAATATATATCATTTAACTCTATGACCTCTAGATAGTATAAAAAAGCAAATAAGAATATTTTGTTGTCTTCATTGTCATGGTTGTTGTTAAAAGTAAATATTATCCACACACTTTGGATACCTTTGGGATACACACAGAGAATATGATTTTGTCTCATCTTCTTGTTAATTTTTTTTGAGGCAGAAATCATGAACAGAAAAAAATGTGAACATGTTTAAATTATCCAAGAAGAAAACTAATCTAACAAAGAGGAAAAGTGCAAATAAATTTTAACCTTAGTTATGGGTTCACCTTACCAAAAACATTATTTGTGCCACTGTCTGTGCAAGCATATTTATTTGAAGCACACCAGCTTTCTTTGTACATGCATAAATCTGTATGAATTTTCTGCACTAATTCTTTTCATTAATGTTGTTAATATAAAGTACATTGTAATTACAATACAATAGCTATCTTGGTGAGCTGCTGAGAGGATAATTAAGTCATTTCTGCAAATTACTTTTAGATGTTTCAAGGAAAAGTAATTTGTGTATGTCAATTATTGTTTTGAGGTATTTGCTGCTAATTATTCTCTTTGAAAAACTGAGTACTCTCATCTTTGTATAATGTGTTGACTATTTTCCCTGGCTGCATAATGTGCTAACAATTTTTCCAATTTTTATCCAAGAGAAAGAAAATTTGTAAACAAAGAGTTTTTTTAACCAAGTAAATGACAAATTGATTAATAGAAATTAATCACAAAATTTGACAGAAAACAAACCATACAATTCTATGCCATCAGAAAAATAATAAAATATCAATATATCTTAATGAAACGTTGAGCAAACTTTGAGTGAAATTTTTATTCTAATAATCACCAAAAGATGTGTTCATCAAAAATCAAAACACTTTTGGTTATAACATTGTTTGAGATTATTTTCTTATTAAATGTCATCAATCCACACAAGCTTTGGGTCTTCCTTAATTGTTATTGTTGGCACATGAATTAATGAAATTAATAAAATTATATTGGGGAAATAAAAAAAACACAATTTTTTATTTTCTCCCTGAGTTTAACAGTGACTGGCAAGTGACCTTAGCAAATCGCTAAACCTCTCTGCACTTCAGTCCCCTCAACTGTAAAATGAATGCCTGTACTAAATGAACTTCACACTATTTCCATCTTTGAAATTTTCTATAGCCCCAAAGAAGACTTCTGAGTAGTAAGCTGTGAAAATTATTATTACTACTAAGCTTTACCCTCTTATTTAATTTGTAATATATTTATTTCCTAGAAATGTGCATTATTATGTGTATACCTCTATTGTATCTATTAATTGAATTTTTAGGGTTAAGATACACTAAAATGGCATTTTTAGCGTGTGTATATCTCCCTAGACCTTGAAAATTTTCTCTCACCTTCACCTTTATCTGACTCACTGTTGCAAATAATTAAATGTCTCAGGGTGTCAAAACTAATTTGTTCACAGTAAGATGTGGCTTGGTTGTTCAGGGTCCTGAAAAGGGAAAAGCCAAAAGTGTTTGCAAATGGATTGCACTGTGAAAAATGAGGAAACTATGGTTTTAAATTACATATATTAAAACTTTCTTGAAAAACAAATCACTTCTTGTTTGTACTTTACCATGCTGTATTGTAGTCACGAGAATATACAAGTTATGATTGTGAAATCTCAGGAAAAATACGCGTACTACTTTTCATTTTATGTTACTACATTGATCCTTCAGTTTACATTGATTAAAAGCAAAGGAATAGAGAATGTCTTAATGAAGTCTTTGACAAATTCAATTTCCTATTAGTATCATATACAATTGGTGTAGTATTGACAGCTAATATGCATATTGAAAGTAGTATATGTATTTCAGTCCACTTGGGCTGTTGCTAGGTGATTTGATTATGACTCCAAAGTTCCTGTACTGGAAACTTGATCCACAATTCAGCAGTATTAAAATGTGGGGCCTAGTTGAAAGTCTTTTAGTTCTGTGGATTTTGTTGTAATGAATGGACTAATGCTTTATTCCAAGGTTGGGTACCTTATAGGAGTACAAGGTTGGCTCTATCTTTCCCTCACCCACTCTTTCTGCCTCCGTTTCCTCTTTCTCCCTTCCATTCTTGTATTGTGCATGGAACAATATTTCTCCTCTCTAGATGATGTAGTGTTCAAGGATTCATCTTGGTAGTGGAAAATGGCCTCTTACCAGAAACCAATCTGCTGGCATCTTCCTCTTGGACTTCCCAGCATCAAGTACCATACACAAATAAATTTCTGCTATAAAAAAATTACCCAGCCGCAAGACTCATGTTACAGCAGCACAAAACTAAGAGAGGTCATAACAGAGTGCCATACACTGAAGAGCTTAAATATCAAACTTTTATTTCTTCTAGAGCTAAAAGCTGGAAGTTTGAGATCAGGTTGCCACCATGATAAGTTTCATGGTGAGGGCCATCTACTTTTTATGTCTTCTCATTGCCTTCCTTGGTGCATGCAAAGGGTCAGGGGAATATGTGGTGTGGGAATGGAGAGAGGGAGAAAAAGAAGAAAAGAGAGAGGCTGTATCTTTTCCTCTTTTTATAAGGGCACTAATCCCTTAGGAAGGATCCAACCTCATACCTAATCTTAACCCTATTTCCTTCCTAAACACCCCATCTACAAACACCATCACATTTAGATTTCAATATATGAACTAGCAAGGGATCACAAATACAAACATTCAAGGAGTAAAAGTATGAAAAACATTCCTTAGATGTATTCCAAATGTCAAGATAAGTTTGTAGCCCTTTAAAAAGCCAATGGCTTTGGCTTCAAATAGTTCAAATTAAATTACTAAAAATTGGAAACACATTCAAATTCTCTTTTCTCTACTTTTCACATTGTTTTTCCATGCTTAAAATCTGTTATCATTATTAATTGATGGAAGTTTATTATTTACTTGTGATTCTTAAAGGTAAATAAAACTTTATTATTTTATGTATACACTAAAATAGTATATTTCCCACTTCAGGATAGTAGTGATCGTTATTGAAAAAGTTTAGATCTAATATTTTCTGCTTATCATTAATAATTTGAGCAGTATTGTATTTCAACACTCCAAGGAGAATATAATTATGTTAGTTCTTTAAATCTATATGCTTATACACAATTAATCTGGTGAAGAAAGAATGGGGTAAAGTTTGCATTTGACTAACCCCAAGAATAGATTAGGATATTACAGTCAGAAAGATTTTGCCTTATTGAGATTTTAAAACACGATGTTCCAACCATTTAGAGTTTCATTTGCATTACAAATAAATTGATGGTAAAAAAAATAAGTAAGCAATTAGTCTTAGAATTGTAAGTGTATATCTATTTTCAGCAGTAATGATCCAAATATCCAACAAATACAATTTAGAGGAAGGGAAGCTTATTTGGGGCCAATGGTTTCAGTGATCTCAGCCCTCAGATCACTGACTCTATTGGTTTGGGACCAAGATGAGGTCGCACATGATGTGGAAAAGGGCCAGCAGAAGAACCCTGGTCTTCTTGGTGAGGTAGAAAGGGCACCAGAAAAGATGCACCATTCTAGGTAGAATAGGACCCCTGTGGCCCACCTCCTCTAGCTATACCCTACCTTCCTACAGTTACCACCCACTCAGTCCATTAAAATTAGGATGCACTGATTAGGTCATAGGTCCTGTAATCTAATCATTCCTCCTCTAAATATGCCTGAATTAACAGGAGCTTTTAGGTGATGCCTCATATCTAAACCACAGGCAACTGTGTTTATCATGTTACAGATACAACGTGGGAATCTCAAAAACTTCTAAAGTAGTTTTCTTCTTCTCATTTTTCATGTAAAAGTAATTATGTAATTGACCTAAAAGCATGCAGCTGGTTAAACTAATAGTAAAATGATCTCTCCAATTGTGATGCCTCTTTACATTTTTTAATTATATAGAACAATTGTTGTATTTTCTCTAATTTTGCCTTGAGGTCTGTCTGGAGAGTTACTTTAACCTTTAGTCTACCCTGTCAGGACTTGAGGGGGCATGGCTGTGATGTTCTTAAAGAGCTTTCATAGTATACTTTTTTATTCTGGTGGATGGTCTAATGAGTCCAGCCAAGGACAAGGTATTTCTCTCTCAAAGGAACCTTATTTTTACTAGCAGACAATTTTGTGGCTTTTGTCTGAGCTGTCCCCAGTTCATTCCTGTCAATGTATCCACACTACAGAGGAAGAGTCACTGGAGAAAATTTAGGTGGAGATGTGAGAGTTGGATGAGTCACAGAGGAGGCAACAAAATACATAAAATTAACTCAAGTACTTTATTATTCACAAGGCTCTGAGAGAAGAGGGGTGATGATGAGACAGGAAGGCTACAGGGACAATGCACTTAACCAGCAGGTAGGGAGCTTGAAAGAGCACCTATGGATTGAGTCCTTTAACCAGCAGATGGGGAGCTTGAAAGAGCATGTATGGACTGAGTCCTTTATTAAAGTCCACATAATTACTGATCAATCAAACTTCCAGAGGGGAGTTCTAATTGGTGTGTTTATAACAAGATGCAAGTTTCCGGCAGTCCTGCTGTGATTGAGAGTGGTACACTCCACCATCTCTGCTGATCATGCTGGTGTAAGTTAAAGGGGTGAGTTAGTAGGCTGTACCCATAAGTCTCATTGGGAGGTGATCATCAGAAGGTAGTTGTATAAGGTGGATACCTGAGTATATTACAAAGTAGACCGGGGAGGAAAATTATAAAGTTCATCATGTGTGAAGTTATATTCAAATGTATATTAAAGCAACATAAATATTTAACTATACTAATAAATAAGAACTACAAAACAATGTATCTGCTAATATGCCCAAGAGTCTTATTGCTTTTTACCTGTTGTTTTAGAGACATAATAATAAAGCCAATTTTCATTGTCAAATTATCCTGCTTTGGATGGTAAAATATATGGTGTTCCTACATATATAGAGTATGCAATGGGCTTGTACTAGTTCACAGAGCATCTGTGTAAATCATTAATTAGTTTATTCTAGGCCTGAATTTTAGTAAAGTCTACTTCCTTTTCTATGGTGCTTTGGCTGTCATTTTCTCATTACATTTGTGTAAAAATACCAGTCTGTTGTATCAGGGAACTTATTACTGACATAATGATTGTTTATTATCTTCTTCAATGCAGAGTTCTTTAAGTACCAAATTGTCCATTGATTTCTAAAGAAGGCTTTGGAAATTGCAGACTGCCTGCTCTTATAATTAAAGAGTGGGAGAAAATTCAGCTGACTGCTTTGCTTAACCAAGCAGCCTATTTTATGGTTGCTATGGTTGTGCAGCGATGGACTTTTGTTTGGACTCTTTGTGTACATTGACTAAGGTCGAAGTTCAGCACATTGGCAAGATGGGAGGTGTATTTTAAATATCAGCTGAAAAAATAGCTCCTTCATGATACAGTGACATAAGTTTTTGAAAATACCATTAACCATGGCCCAGTCACAACAGCTAAGGAGTAATACTGATTAATGACCCAGTGACCTACTTGGTGCAGGTTATAATACATAAACATCCATTTCTTGTAAGAAGCACTCTGGAGGTTAGTTTCTAGGTCTTTGGCTTTCAACAAAATTTATATCTCCACATTTCTTTTGAAAATATGATTCATGATATCTCTAGCCAAAGTAAAAAAGCAGAATGTGGTAGTTAAAGAACAGGTTCCAATTCATATAAATATAGATGTTAATCCAGATGGAGTGACATATTAAGAAGGTTACCTTGGAAAATTATGTAAACTTCAATGCCTTTGAATTCTTACAATATGAAGATGTGAATGTATAATATACTACATTGTTTCATATACTTAATATGAACATTATTTAATATAAACATTTATTTCAGTATCTAGAAGAGAATTTACTTAATAAAATGTTATTATATGATTTTCATCTTAGAAACTCTGTTTTAAGTGTCTAGTTTGTAACTAATCAGATATGTACACTTATGAAAATTACAAGATAAATTGCACAAACTAGGAAGATTAACTTTTATACAGAGTGAACACAAAAGTTAACTCATTTTTTCTAGTAGGTGTGGCGACATTTTACATATTTCAACTTTGTTACCAGTATTATCTCTGGGTGACTTTCATAAAAAAATCGTTTATTCATTTCTTTAAAAATGAAATAAGTTTTAGAAAAAGTAATGACAAACAAAAGTTGAGGGTATCAACCTTCTAGTTGCTGGACTGACACGACCTTTCCTATAGCTTTAATTTTTTTTTAAAGATATCAGAAATATAAAATAGTTTGTTCCCAATTGTGAAGAATGCTTACTATATAGAAGTCTATAGTTTCCAAATGTAATACCTTAGGAAAAGAATATATGTTAACCTTTGGAAACTCTTAGGAATGAGTCATTTTTGTTCCCTGAAATAAGTATCATTGAATTTTTAAAATAAACAAAATTAATAATATTTCACATGTGTTATTTTTACATATAATTATGAAAGATCTTCTTTCATCAGTTCTTATTTTCTAGAAATTATTTCGAGACACCTTAGCTTTTTTTTTTTTTTTTTTGGATACCTTAGCTTTTAATAAGATAACTACAAACATTTTTTTCCCTCAAGGTTGTGTTATTTTATGATGAATGTCATTCTGATAATAGTAGTTAAAAATTATGATCCTGCATATATACTAATACTATGCTTTCAAACACACAGAATTAAATATTAGGGAAGAATCACTTTTAATTATCTTAATAAATTTGGCCTGAGAAAACAGTTTTGAAGCATAATATGTATTATGCTGTCTTCACGCTGCCTAGCTGCCTCAAACATAGTCTATGCTCATTTTGTTAAAGCATTTAAGTTTACATTTCTGGTGAAAATATCAAATATAAATGTGTTGCTTTTTGTCTTTCTTTTTAGATCATTCCTTTTAATCAATTTTTTGATATCCTTACATTAAAGAAAAAATTACAGGGTTAGGGATATATATCAGTGATAAGGCAATTGAAATTGGAAAAAATTTTCCAAATACAAGTGGCTCTGGATATCTAACATAACAACAGTTCATGTTGGTTCAGGAAAAATAGATACCACGATAGTTTCTCACAATATGTTGTCTACATAGAAACTGTTTTTCTTTTTAAAACTGAGCTTTAAAAACAGATTCAGCAATGAGTTCACCATATTCTTTAGACTGCCTCAATATATTACAGCTTCTAATCATTTCCAAGTATTATGATACACATAATTTCCCTAAAGACTGGGGTTCCTGTTGAAAGAACAAGAAGCTACTTTTGCTTTTCAGGCTTTTTAAAAAATTATCTCATGTGAAGATGTTCTACACAGTGAGGCTACATTACAGAGGGGCAAAAAATCCACTGTGGAATTTTGCTAGCCCTGCTTCACATCTTGAGCATCAATTCGTGCATTGTGTTCTCTAATGAAACGAGTTGAAATTTAAAAAGCATTTTATTAAGAGGGAAGCAGTGCCATTTCACAGGCCCGTGTTCCCTTTAATAGCAGATTGTAAAAAGAGAAAGGAGTCCAGATCCACAGAGAAGCAACAGAGAGTTTTGTTTAAGAGATTATTAGCAGTAGCAAAGGCAGTAACCCAAAAAGAAGAAACTAGTAATATCAAGTTTCCTCTTTATTTCCTCCATACAAGTCCCTGTTTTCTGATATTTCTATAAAAAGTACGATGGTGCAAAAATACTGGATTTGTAAGATAAAGAAATAAGAGTCTTATTACAAGTATTATCACTTTTTATCATTGAATAAAAGAATCTCACATTCATTGATTTCTGAATATATGCCACAATTTGTTTGAGGAACTCATCATTAAATTTTACTGATTTCATCATTATATCAACTTAAAGGTGAACAAGATCACTATCAGTACTTCAGATCAGGAATGAAGCCTTGCATTTGTCACAATTCATAATATTTACACCCAATAACGTGTAGATGTGATAACTAAGTACCAGATCTCTAGACCCTATGGAAGAAATATTTCCATAATGCAATTAGTTATTAGAAAGTTTTGTTAAGTGCAAAAATATAAATAAGTCAATATAACTTAAATACTAGATGATAGCGTGAAATTTGTTTTCAAGTATAAAATATTTTTAAAGGAGTTTTGAACCAGAAGTAAAGTACAAGGAGAAATTTTTTTTTAAAAAAATGGAGAAAGTACTCATTGGAATTTACAATCATTCTGTTTTAAATTAGTTATGAATATGTACACACTGTATTATAAATCAGTGATGGATTTCCTATTAAATATCTCATAGCAATAATAAGCTGTGGTAGTAACTGAACCCTTATCCCCAGGGTATTCCTATGAAACCCATGTCAGTATTCCATGTAAGTAGTTGGACACTTCATAGGCAAGGGGTTGGAAAAATGACTTATCCATGTTTACCAAGAAGAAGAGGCAGCTGTTCCACCCCTTCTGAGAGGGTTCTCTATGAATTCCTAATAGGCTAACTTTTTGCTATATAAATACTCTTCTTTAAAGGAGCTAGTCAGCCTCTCTGCTTTGAATTTTTACTACTCTCCAAATTCTGGGACTCTTTTCTCTTTGAAATCTAAAATCCTCTTCAGGTCTCTCAGCCTTCTCCTTTCACTAACTTGGGGGCCTACCCTGGGATGTAACAGTTTGGGAGCTGCCTGACTTGGGTTGTTTAGGTGTGGTCTATCCTGGGATAAAATAGTTTGGATTCAGAAGATAAGAAATGTTTTAAACAAATGGATCTACATCTAATCCTTATATCATGTAACAATGTTTCTTTAAGAAGTGAAAGTAAACACACTCCAACATTAGAGCATATGTTTCTGTGGTTCTGGAGAATAGTGCTTTTACAGGAACAATGAGAAAATCAAGGAAGTTTTATTTGTCCAAAGGAGCAAAACTGGTTTAAAAAAAGAGCAAGAGGCAAGTTGTTGGGAAGAAAAATGCCTTTTGGAAATGTGTGACAAATCACTGTTGACTGTGGTATTCAGGAAAACATTAGCAGACATCATAATTTCCTTTGTTTTTTTCTTATTATTTTAATTTTTATTTTATAATAATTGCATTTTTATACCTATTTATGGGGTTTGGTGTGATAATTCTGTACATGTACAGTATGTAATGATCAAAATGTGGTAGCTATATATCCAACTAATTATTCTCTTTTAATTTCAATTAATGTAATTATATATACACACACACATACATACACACACACACACACAAATGGTGTGTAGTGGCCAAATCAAGTTAGTAATGTTTCCATCACTTGACCATTACTTTGTGTTTGGAGTTTTGAACTCTTTCTTCTAGTTATTTATAAAAGTTGCAATAGTTTATTAGGAACTTTAATCACCACACTGTGTAATAAAACACTGGAATTTATTTTCAGCATAGCAAAGAGATACTTTGGAAGAAAAAAAAAGATACCTTCGCTTATGCACTCATTCTTATTGCTGCAGTGTTCACAATAGCTATTCAGAAACCTATCGGGATAAATGAAATTTATATATCAGGATATATATATTTATATACATATATATATATATATATATATATACACACATACAGACAAACATATATATACACATATTATTGATACTTTATATATTGAATATTGTTATGTTTATGATATCTAGTAGACTATTATTCAGCTGTCAAAAGGATGATAATCTATCATTTGCAGGAAAATAGAACTTGAGAACATTATGTTTAGTGAAAAAATTCAGGCACAGAAATGCAAGTACCACACTTTCTCTTTGATATGTGGAATCTCATGAAATAGATCAAAAGGTGGAATAGTGATTATTACAGGTTGGGAATGGTGGAGAGGGGTAATAAAGTTCTCATAATGGGCACCAAAACAGATAGAAGTAAATTTTCTTTTATTCTTAACAATTATTGCAAAATAATATTTCAGTTAAGAAAGATCAAGCCTGGTTAATGACAAGTAAGAAGAGATACATTCTATTGTTCAATGTGCAGTGTGTATAAAACTATGATGCCGATTTCCTCTTTTCCCTGTTTAATGCCCTAGTATGTGCCCTGGTTTATGGGTGCTCAAGTCTGCTAGTTCCCAGTTCCCTCAACATTCGTAATGCATATAAAGTAAACGAAGTACATGAATTTCTAATGTTTTGTAAGGATCTGAGTAAGTTTTATTTGGTACCTAGTTTTTAGTTTTTTTTTTTTTTTTTTTTTTTTTAGTTAAAAGCTGCCTGTAGTTTATCTGCCCTAGCAATGTAAAGCATTCTGCAGGATCATTTTTAATTCTTTATAAACCAGCAACATGCATCAAATCAATACTGACTTTTAAGGGTTGCACATCTCTCTATGTCATTTGGCTCAAAAGGTTAGTACTGATTTGTCATAAATCAATCAAGCCTACCTGCAGAGACTGAAATTAATCCTTTGTTAAGAAATTTCCAGTATGGTTCTATTTAAGATTCTTGGTTTTGTTTGCAAAACTTTGCTTTTAAGAAAGTTTCTGAAGATTAAGAAGCAGACAACATCATAATACTTACTAAATGGAAGTAACCTCACTCGAACCAGCCCATCTCAAAGAAAGAAGGAAGGAAATCACAATCACTGTAATGTTCCCTTCTCCTTCCTTTTATACATGGTAATTGAGATCTTGGTTCTTATAAAATAAAAAATATATATATTTAAAAGGCCTTATATTTTTTTATCTCTGGGAACATCCATTCTCTCTGTGCCAGTTTAATATCTTAAACATGCAGTTATTAGTCATATCTTTCAATGCCAACTGCATAGTATTCAGTCTCTAACCTTATACATCCTCTGAATAAAAGATTTGTTTTCCATTTGTAGTGACCATTGTGTAAACTTGTGATTCACTTCTAAAAGCTTGCATCTTTGTATCACCTTTTTTTCCCAAGGCCTGTATATCTTCATTTTGGACAAAATTATTACTTTAGTGGAGGCCTGATGTGCCATCCCAGACAGTTCAGTTCATTTCCTTCCTGGAGGTAAATACTAAGCAGTGGCCTATGAGCTCTCTAATGGATCAAGTGCAGCTAAACTCTCTTTAAAATAGTGGAACACATTTTTATGACCAAAATGAAATTAAATAGAAATCAACTGCAAAAACATATAAAGAAACCCAAAATATGTAGAAATTTATCAATATATTTATATATAATCATGGATCAAATAATAAATAACAAAGGATATAACAAAATATTAACTGAAGTGAAGTGAAAATACAATATTGAAAATTGGCAGAATTCAGAAAGAATACTGCTTCGAAGAATATTTATAGCTATACATGATAATGTTATGGAGGGCAAATGAGGTAAAATCAACAGCTGGAATTTCCTTTTTGAAATGATTTAAAACAAGGAGTAAATTTTGTACAGTATAAACAGAAGAAATAAAGGAGCAGAACTTCCCTATGTTCATATATGAATACATCACAAATGAAACTCCACATCATGTACTAGTATAAGAATGAGATCCTAATAAGAATAACTTAATTCCATGTATGTATATGTACAAATATACTCTGCTCTCTTCTATGTCTAAAATAAATAAATAAATAAATAAATAAATATATTTTAAAAAGGAAAAAAATGAAGGCAAAAAAGCTGAATATTTTAAAAAATCAATAATAAATTTTCACACAGGGAAATAAAAAAATAGGGATGATGATCATAATAATGTAAGAATTAAAGGTGGGAACTTCTGTAGTATATACAGATGTAGAGAAAATAATCAATGACTGGTGTTAGAATTTTATGCAGAAAATGTTACGATTTAGATGAATTATATGAACTATTTGTAAGTAAAAATGACTCAAGAAAAAAATACAAAATCTGAACAGTCTTGTATATATGAAAAAATTTTAAATGTTTTTTTTTAATTTCACAGCTTTCCACAAAGAAACTTTATGTATCTTAAGAAAGGAGAAGTGCAATTCTTAAGCAGTCTAAGAAAATAGACTTTCCTTGAAAGAAAAATCATAAGACATTCTTCTGAGTAAAGAGAAATTTTGTTAAGTTAAAAACTTGGATTTATATGAAGAAATAAAGGATAGTAAGAAAATTGAATAAAAATTATTTTTATTCTTTTTTTTTCAGAAAATATTTAAGCCTAAATATAATAATAGAGGTCCAAAAGATGTATAAGGAGCTATAAAATATTATTGTAAAGGAAATCAAAGATCTAAATAAGGAAGTTATTCCATAGACAAGAAGATTTAATATTTTTAAGGTATCAGTTCTTCCCAACTTAATCTATATTTAGTTTAATCCCTATCAAATTCCAGCAAGTGATCAATACAGTGCACTATTGGCTATATTATACTAAACTAATGTACTTCATTGACAGATCAATGGAAGAGAACAGAGACCAGAAATAGAACCACACATACTCAGACAATTAAACTTTGAAAAAAGATCAAGTAATTCAATAGAAAAGGTGATCTTTTAAAAAAATTAATCTGAAAATTGTTCATTCAAGTCTTTCTCATAAAAAATAACTCAAAATGAATCATCCATCTAATTTACAAAATAACACTAAAACTTCTAGGACATAATTCAGAGAAAATTTTCCTGAATATTAGTTTAATAATTCACCTTAGATAAAATATCAAAAGAATAATCCATAAAGGAAAAATTTAGACTTATTCAAAATTAAGCTAGAGTTATTTAAATTTAAGTGTTTCTGCCCTGCAGAAGTTACTGCTTAGAAAGTGAAAAGGCAAGCCACAACCTGGGACAAAATATTTGCAAAATGTATGTCTGATAAATTATGGTATTTAAAATACACAAAACATAAAATCATAAAAACATAAAATACACAAAACATAAAATCCTTCAAATCCTTCAACAAACAAAAACAAATCAATTAAAAATTGGCAAAAACTCAGTAAAGACATCTTACCAAACAAGATATACATATACTGGATAAGCATATAAAAGAATAACACTATCATGTGTTATAATGGAAATGATATGATATCAATGAAACACAACTCTACACCAAAGGATATCTACATTCTGGAATTATCAAATGTTGGAGATAGTGCAGAACAGTGGGAATTCTTGTTCATTGTTGATGGGAATGCAAACAGGTTTAAGAACTTCAGAAGACACTTTTGGCAATTTCTTACAGTTAAATATAGGCTTACCATATGATCCAGCAGCTATGAAAACAGATATTCATTCAATTGAGTTTTCCAAAAACATCAACACAAATTCTCATGTATAAATGTTAGTAACATTTACGCATTATTCATAAATTTATTTATAACTTATCCATAAATGTTCAAAACTGGAAGCAGCCAAGAAATTCTTCAACAGGTTAATAGTTACATAAACTACTTATAAAATATGCTATATCCACATAATGTGATATTATTTAATCACCAAAAATAAATGAGCTCTTAAGACATGAAAAGACATGGAGAAGCTGTACATGCATGCTTCTAAGTGTAAGAAACCAAATTGACAATGTTACACTGAGTCCAACCTTAAAACATTTTGCAAAAAAAAAAAATGTTTTTAAAAAAGTAAAAATGTTAGTTTTTGCTGAGGGTGTAGGGGATTGGTAAAAAGGAAGAGGGTGCAATACAAGGTGTTTTAGACAATGTATGCATGTATGCATAATGATCTACACTTATGGAAAACCACATAACTACAAAAATAAAACATGAAACTCAATATAAACTGCAGAGTTTAGCTAACAGTAATTGTATTGGTCCATCACTTATAACAACTGTACTATCCTCATACAAAATGTGAATAACAGGGAGAGAGATTGAACATGTGGGATTATCTGAGTTATTTGTTCTTACTTCAAATTTTTAAAAACTAACTAAAAATATCAACAGTGAACACAAAAGTTCTCTTGACATTCACTCAACATCGTTAGCTTAAAACAAACATCCCAAATTTTTTCAGTCTGACAACACAGTTTATACTAGGAATAAGATTAATTTTGGACCTGAAAATCAATGTCCTTTAACATATGGAGATATTGTAGAAGCAAAAGATGATTTTAACAGAATCAAAGAAAGTTCTTGAAAGGAAAATCATGAAAAACTTACCAAACTAGAAACAGAAAGGAAAATGGTCAATGTTGAAAAAATTTCTGTCTAAAATCTTGAATAAGAAAAGGCTATCCACTCTTACCTTTGTGCAACATTTTACTAGTTGTCTTAGCCTGTGTAAACATATAAGAAAATTAAACACAAAATTAGAGACAAATAAGACTGTATTTTGTATAGATGGCATGAGATAGACAATTCAAACAATACACACACAAAAATACTACCAGTAACAAGTAATTTTATTAGATAATAAGAAAAAAAGTTTATACACAAAAGTACATTTACAATATATCATTTTGTGGGAAATCAAAAAATAAAATTTATATTTATAAAATTATAAAAAGAAAATTCTAAAAATAATTTAGATATAAATAACATTTGCATACTGAAAATTAAAAGAAAAACTCTGTGGGAAATTAAACATATAATAAATAATAAAATAATATTAATTAATTAGAATATTAGTCATTTTAAAATGTAAATTTTTCTCCAGTGTGTATATGACTAAATAAAAATCTTTGAATTCATGGTAGAATATTTGTAAATGAGCTTATTCTAAAATATTTAGAAAGCATGAGTCTTGGAACATAAAACATTATTTGATAAAAGGAAAGTGATTAGAGGACTTAAATTATCCAGGTTTGATACTTACTAATTACATGGAAAGAGATTGCTCCTGACATACAAATTAATATATAAATATTAAAAGTAAACAGAAAGTCTAGAAGTACACTCACATTTATATGGCAAATTGGAATTTTAAATAGAATAATTTCACTCTATTGAAGAAGAACAGTCTTTTAAAAATGATGCAGCTTTTGGGAATTGAGCTTCTGTGAACATTGATATGGCTGCATTACTACAGTATGCTGATTTTTAAGTCCTTTGAGTCTAGAGGGAGGACTCAGTTAGCTGGGTTAAATGGTGATTCCATTACAAGTTTTCTAAGGAAGCTCCATACAATACAGGGAGGGAGGAGATATGGGAAAAATAGAAGAACTTTGATTAGCCAAAAGGGAGACACAGGAGGGAGGGTGCATTGGGGCAGGAAAGATGGTGGAATGAGATGTACATCATTAACCTAGGTATATGTATGAATGCACATATGGTGTGACCCTCCATCATGTACAACCATGGAAATATAAAGTTGTGCTGAAATTATGCACAATGAATCAAAATGCATTCTGCTGTCATATATAACTAATTAAAATAAATTAATTATGATTTTAAAAAGATGTAGAAAACCAGATATCTAATTGTGTAAAGATTAATCTTTTTGATCTTTTTAATGACAATTACAATATTAACAATCTCAATCTCAGAAACCTCAATGTTAATAAAATAAACTGAAGATTGGTCATAAAAGTAAAAGTAAGGGGTAAAACTGCAAATTTGTAGGTAAGAATGTTTTTGATTATTCTTTAAGTGTAGATTTCTTAATTAAGACACTAAATCTTCATCAGCAAAAGAAAATGTAACAAATAAAATGGATGTTCTCAAAATGAATCATACAAAATTAAAAATATATGCTGTTGCAATAAGAAAGGCAATACTTGTTCATTCTATTTTTTTCTAAATAAAGGTATAGTAACAAAAAAAACCCCACAAATAAATGAGTGAAGGGAAGACAAATAGAAGGAGGAGAATATGGGGAGGAGGGAGGAGAAATAAAGGGAGGGGTCCCAGGAAATGAAATGGAGTAAATCAAATTTATGTATTATTTTTTAAAAAAATAAATTCAACTATTATGTCTAATTCTAATAAACTACTGAAAGAAAAATATACTAAACAAAAAGAAAAAGTATGTTATTGGAAAGATACATTAAAGAAAATTAAACGACTATAGTTGATAAAATACCAAATATATATGCTATTTTATGCATAGTAGTGTATTACATAAATCTATATGAATGTGCATAAAAGTGTATAAAATTCAGAAAATACTAAGACCATTAAAATTTGCATGATATACATAATCATGCATGATAATACATAAATATTTGCGCATATTGGTGTTGATAATATATGAAAGGCATTATAAGTCAATAAGAAAAACATTGCAATTCAAAGCAGGAAAAATATGTTAATCTATACTTCATTAGAAAAGATATATCACTGGTAAGGAGAACATGACACAATACTCATCATCATTAGCCTTCAGGAATTTATACACCCAAACCAAAATGTGATAACCTCTGCACATCCAATAGAATGTACACTAAAATAAAAGTGACTTGAAGGCCAACTTTTTGACAGTGATTATAAATATTAAACATACATCATATAAATGAGATATATCTACTCAAAGGCTGGTACTGAAATTTTATATCAGTGCTTTCTTACCAATGTGGAAAATTGGAAATAACCCAGATGTTTTCAAATGGTAGGATAAAGAAATAATGGATAGTCTGCAGCAATAAAAATGAACTAACAGATACATGCAGATACATGGATGAATGGTTAAGGCAATTATTGAAGTGAAAGAAGACAGGCCAAAAAAAAAAACACAAAAAACAAAAAAACAATCCATATTGTTTGAATCCATTTTGGGGGGGAAAAATGCAAACAATAAGGATTAACAGATCAATGATTTGAGATGGGGATGGTCTTTGATTAGAAAGAGTTCCATGTATGTATTATATATCAAAATGCATTCTACTGTCATGTATGACTAAAAAAAATAAATAAAAATTTAAAAAAGAAAGAACACAAAGCAATTTTGTGAGGTGATGGAACTGTTCTGGATCTTGAGTGTGCTTTCACAGTAAGAATATTTACACAATTTCTTTCTTTTTTATGTTCATAGGATTGTATCCATCAAAAAGTGAATTTTACTATGTATTAAGTACAAGTTTCTTAAAATATAGAAGTCCTGTAGGATTCTACCAGCTTTGTTTCTTGTGTTTCTCAAAATTTTCTCCACAGTTTCCCTTTTCAAGGAAAGACAAATGTAATATGGAAAATTGCAACTGGCAGTGTTTTGGCATTAAAAAAAAAAGACAATGGCAAATACAAATTGATTTTAAAGAGCACTTAAATAACTTCTTTTAAAAACTATTAGTAGGATTAGTTAAACACCATTATAAAAGGTAATCCAGCAGTCTTTATCAATTTAGCCCTGAAGAAAACAAAAACCAAAAACCAAAAACCAAAAAACAAAAAACAAAAAAAAAAAAAGAGGAGCCATTACTAGACCTGATAAAGAAAGTGATGAGGAAGAGATGCTGGACTCAAACCCAAATCCTAGGTACAGGGGAGCACTCTAGCTGTAGTCCCTCAGTAGAGCTGTGAGAAGGAATAACTGTTTTGAACTTAGTCTTGCAAGAAACTGACCTTTGCAAAACTTATCTAGATATCATAGAGTAAGAGGTTCCAGTGACTCAGTCACTGTAAGTCAGATTCACTAGAAGTAGGAGTGAGCATCTGGATGTGCAAATGGAAGAATATCCACTCAACCATAATATTTCTAATAAAGATTTGGAGAAATAGAATCCATGTTACTAAAAGAAAAAAAAAAGACTAACATATTTTACATGAATCATCCTGTCTTCTGTAGTTCTGAAGAACCTTTTTTATTACAAAATTGTATGTATGTACTAACACTTATATCATTGGGAAATTATGTATAACACTGAATTCTAAAATGTTACTTTAAAAATAAAGAGAAAATATCCTAAATATATGCCAAAAATGTCAACTACAGGTAAATTGTCTATGGTTCATGAAAGTTATACTAGTAATTTTTGCACTTCTTTTAAGACAGAATATTCTTTCAGATATTTTATTTTTCTGACATAAATATGTATCTAAAAATAGATGTTTGGCTTCTCAAAAAACTCTATTTCTTTTTAACTCCTAGCCATATGCATTGGTCACCCTATTTATTCCCACAGCTTCTGTTCTAATCTGTGAGTATATGATACCCCCATATTCACTACTAGTCCTCACCCATCTGGTGAGACTTGTGCTTCATTGAATGACATTCTCACATAGTGTACTGAGTTCACATCCTCATCAAAACTGTTAAATATCTAGCTCATATTATTCTTATTCCCATAAATGAATATTTTTTCCTTGATTCCCAGATCTTTCAGTTATATACAAAACAACAAAATACATTTTTATAGTACATGTTCTTTTCTTTATTTTTTTAGAGAGAGACAGAGAGACAGAGAGAGAGAGAGAGAGAGAGAGAGAGAGAGAGAGAGAGAGAGAGAGATATTTTAATATTTATTTATTTTTTTCAGTTTTCGGTGGACACAACATCTTTATTTTATTTTTATGTGGTGCTGAGGATCGAACCCAGTGCCCCGTGCATGCCAGGTAAGCGTGTTACCACTTGAGCCACATCCCCAGCCCCTATAGTACATTTTCAAATAAAAAATTGGTATGATGAATAAAAAAATGTAAACTATTCCATGAAAGTGATAAAGCAAATATAATTTTTTGACAATTTAGTTTCCATATTTGCAATGTATAATAATAAAGTTCTTTGACGAGGGGCATTCATTTTTTTAGGCAAATTTGTGTTTATTTTGATTCTACATTTATTTTAAGACAGTTCAGAATTCAAATTTCCAATATTTAATGCTTATTTTGAGGACATGTTTAGTGCTTACATGAATTTGTCAGTAAGAAACAGGAGTTGGCTTACTATATATGTTTAAATAATTTTCAATAAGAATATGCCTACTTATACTGATCTATATATTTTATAGTAAAAAATAAATACTAGATGATATTTTTAAAATAGTGAAGGAAGAATATGATCAGTGGTGCTGTGAATTTGCTGTTTTCATGTTAATCTTGATTCTATTATGATTTGAGATTATTAAATTATGTAAAATCTTGAATTTAATTTTTTTTTATTTTGGGGGGGATATAATTTTTTAAAATTTGTTTTAATTAGTTATACATGACAGTAGAATGCATTTATGCACTTTGATATATCATACATGGATGAGGTATAATTTCTCATTTTTCTGAGTATATATGTTGCAAAATCATATTTGTCATTATATATATATATATATATATATATATATATATATGAAGTAATAATGTATATTTTATTCTACTGCCTTTCCTATCCACACATCCCCTTCCCCTTTCTTCCCATCACTTACCTCTAGTTTATTGAGGTGATTTTTGATGCCTTTGTTCTGATTCTAGTACTATCAATGTTTGCTACATTTACTGTCCTAAAACTATTATTTTGAAATTTC
Organism: Callospermophilus lateralis; assembly: GCF_048772815.1. Classification (NCBI taxonomy): domain Eukaryota; kingdom Metazoa; phylum Chordata; class Mammalia; order Rodentia; family Sciuridae; genus Callospermophilus; species Callospermophilus lateralis. The sequence goes on from NC_135314.1 coordinate 101,041,282, forward strand.
TATTATAACTGCTTGGAATTTTATTGTGACTATCATAATCTCATGGATAATATTGAGTACATATATAATATATTGTGCCCAGTGCACTCAAATCATTTATGGACACATTTGTTCTTTTCAATCCCTGTTAAAAATTATAAGAGAAAGTATAAATTTAAGATTAAAATTGAAGCTTCTTTCACTTGTACAGTTAATCTCAGTAATACCAGTTTTATCTGTCTTTTCAGTCTAATCAGAAAATAAAAATATCCATAATAGTAGTGAGGAATGAAGAAATGAAAGAAAGAGAAAGGAAGGGGAAAGGAGAAATAAGAAAAAAAAGCAAACTTTAGTTCAATTGAACTACATTTCAACCCCAAACATATTATTTCTGAGCCCCAGAAAGCTCTGTTTTGTGATTTCTATTTCACTTTTTCTTGAAATACACACTTCCACAATTTCTATACCTATAAAACCCTATTTTAAATTTCAAGGTCTAGCTCAAGTACTATTATATCCTCTAATAAATTTAGTTTCCTTCTTCTGAAAGCTCAAACCGGTTTCTACTACTATATCCTTTATCTTATACACCTTTCAAATAAAATCTCCCATAATGGTTTATCACCCAGTACGGTTAAATTCCTTGAATGCAGGAATAGTTTTCTCTATGTACAAATTAAGACTATGATAAATATATTCATGCACATATATGCTTTTATAACAACTGGATTCAAATATAAATTCATTATCCTAACTCATTAAAATGAATTTTTATTAATATCCTATTCTCTTTTAATATTTTCTTATTTGTTCATGTGACAAAGCTACATATTGATAGAAAAGATTTACCTACTCTTCTTCAATCATTACACTTTGCAACTAAGGAGATTTTAGTATTAAATATTTTTCATTAATAATTTTTTTGCAAATTCAATCCAAAGCAATACACAGAACTATAGTTTTGAATACTTTTCATCTTTCGCAGGATATATTTATAATTTAGATTCCTTGTTAAATTCCTTGTTAAAATTACCACCGTCAAATCCCCACCCCATTACCAGCCCTACACTATATTCTGTAACTTTATTTCATAATACACTGACTTCACACAGAACCATTTGTATTAAATATAACCTGTAAATTTTTATAAACTCATGAGGCAAACACTAGGATCAGAGGGAATAGAAAATGTTACAAGATATCATTGTCAAACTAACCCACTGATATCATGAGTTTTCTTTAGTAGGAGGAATACTAATGTCTGGGGATTCTTTGGTTTTGTTTTGGTAAAGCATGAGAATAGGCTTTAAAATTTTTCTTCTGAAATCATGTGCTTTCTGGAGAGGATTTTAGCCTTTCACCTTATTTTTACTTACTTTTATTTTACTTTGTAGAGGGTTATATCTTACATATCATATTGATGTCAGTGATAATACCTATTAAACTAGATAATATTTACAGATTCTTGTTAAAACATTGTCATTTTTACAGAGATTAGTGATCTTGAAATGCCTGTAACTCTACTTTCACTTTATCTCTAAGTCGTAAGAAATGGACTAAACAGCTGGGAAAGTGATTAATCATGTTTATTAATAGACTTTATATTCATTTACATCAGTACTCTAATAATTTAATTTCATGTTGTTGTGCCCATGTCTGCCTGCTATGGCACCCTGGTATCTCTCAGCACACACTTTTCTGTGCTGTGACACTGTGCCTTACTCATCAAGAGAAAGAGTCAACTTCCTGGACAATTGAATCTGAAGAAAAAAATATATGAATAACATACCAATTAAGTAAAAGCAAAAAAATCCAGAAAATAGTGTACAAAATAGGGAAAAATCAAAGAATCCAAAGTTCCAGTTGGAGACTTGGGTGTGTATTTGCACACAGAGGAAACTCAGTCTGCATTCTGATGTTGATCCCATGCAGCATGCAGGTAATGAAAAAGAAGTTTCAAGAGTGTAAATAATTTTTTGATTTGTTGATGCTCAAGATTCAAATTGTCAAGTTCTGTGTTTGTTCCACTGTGCACTCAAGACAGGCACTTTATACATGTAGATGCTACATGAATATTGGCTTAAAACTTCAATTTTTTAAAATAGTCAACCTTCTATGATCATTTCTTCATTCCAACTTGCAAAGAGCAATTTAAATTTAATTATTTAAATCATTATGCACATAATATCTACATATATAAATACGATCTAAAGAACCTACAACATTCCTCTAGGCATACAACAGCAATAATCTGAGTGGAAAGTGGACCAAACATAGAATTTGACTTAATAATGCATGTATAAAAATATCACAGTGGATTCCATTAATATGTATAATTAATATGTATCAATAAAAATCAAAGCAAATTAAAAATTTTGGTTTGGAGTTGCTACATAAAAATGAATGAAAAATAGGTTAAGTACTGAGATGTAATAAACTGTGATGTAATCCCTGATTTTTGTCATGGGAATCAAGTGCTGAGGAATTTTCTTTGTAGCATGAAAATATTCTCTTTTAGTTATTTTGTATAATTTGTGTTTTTAATTTGGTAAACAGTACCTATGTTGGAAGGAAAAGTGATTGAATAGAAAAATAATGAAAGCTTGTTTATTAACTTGCCTTACTTTTTGAAAATGTCTAATATTCTGCCATTTCAGTGTGTTCAGGAATATCAGAAAGCTGGAAGTATTTTTTGCAATGTTAGGCTTCGTCCAAAATGTCTTAAAGGAAAGTAATAATTCATTTAATCTTATTTATTATTATTTTATTAAAAAGTGTGATTAACAAAAGCTTATAATTTTGCATATTTTCTAAATTTTAACATTTGCTTATATAAATACATGGTACGTATTAAATTCGGAAGTCAATAGAAACAAAACATGATACCATTCCCTAACTATTTTGATTCAGGTACTTTTTAGATATGAGAGAACACTTAAGAACACAGATGTTAAAAAAGAAAAATCAATACAAAATCTCAATTGGGATAAACGTCTATGGTACTGTGAAAATGTTTTAGGACACATGGCTTGAAATTTCTGAAAAGATTCCTGAGAGAAATAGACCTGATCTGAAAAAGAATGAGGAAAAAAAGGAAAGAAATATCTATAAATCGAGAATGCAGCATTTTCAAAGCTCTTTGTGAAAAAGGAGTATATACCAGTGCTGAAAGAAATTCACTACGCCCTGAGTTCACATGTATACAAGGAAAATGATGCAAAATGAGAAAACAGAGGCAGGCAATAACCAGAACATCAGTACTTTTGAAAACCATTATTAATTTTATTTAGTTATATGAGCAGTGGCAATCTAAAACAAGCAAGATAATTTTAGCCTTCCTACCACAAGAAAAATGTAGAATGAGAATTTTTTAAGTTCTGAAATACACACACACATATACATGTACATGTATGTAGATGCATGCATTTATATGAAATATGTCAATGAATTTTAAAATACTTATTTGATCAGTCTTAACCACTACACATCTAACATTTTTATTCGTAATTAATTTACCACTCCCGAGCATCATTGAGACATTAAATAAAGAATTATTTTGCTGATAGTATTTTTTGTAATTTAAGAGAAAGATATAAGTAGGTTATACTTTTAGTTTAAGGAATTAGCAAAAGTTAAAATTAGATCCTATACCAGTTCAAAGAAAATCAGAAAAGATGTTTTTCATTAGAATAAAATACAGTTTCTCTTTGAGAGATTGGAGTACTGAACTTCTGATATCTATGATGACATTACCTTAGGAATAAATTATATCTAATGAATACATTGTTTGCAGTAAAATGGGATTGTTGGGGGTTAGGGTGAAAAGGATGAGATTTCTGAAGTTCTGCATCAGTGGTAGCCATGGCTGAGTGGAAAGATGTATTCCGTGCATCCAAGCCCATAGTCTGGATGGCACCACTCACCTGGGGGGAGAAACTCCATCCAGAACTTGTGGAAAGAAAATATATGAAAACCTTTAGAGTGGTCTTTGAGAGCGGTGAATTTTTCTGATTAATCGATAGTAAATATTCTTTCAGCAGAGAGGTAATATAGTGGAAGAGAAATAATCATATCACTGGTGATCACCTTTTTCAATTTGGAGATCATTTACTCAAATATTATGTTAGTTGACTCTCTGAATATGCAAATGAATAATGAGTTGTGTGACTTTTGCCAGCTAACCTATTACCAATTGAGTATTTTTTTTACAAAATGTATTCTAATATTAAATGCATTTTCCTATCAAGATAAAGTACTCTAAAAAATGAGTGCCATGTCCCATAAGGATAGATCACTAAGAAAGAAGGTATAACTTCTCTTTGGGGAGGAAAAAATTCACTTTCCCTAGATAAATTGTTGACTCTCTGAATATGCAAATGAATAATGAGTTGTGTGACTTTTGCCAGCTAACCTATTACCAATTGAGTATTTTTTTTTACAAAATGTATTCTAATATTAAATGCATTTTCCTATCAAGATAAAGTACTCTAAAAAATGAGTGCCATGTCCCATAAGGATAGATCACTAAGAAAGAAGGTATAACTTCTCTTTGGGTAGGAAACAATTCACTTTCCCTAGATAAATTGTGAAATGCAAGAATCTTGATGCTTGAAAATTTATTTTTTATAAAGCACAAAGCTATAAGTCAAAATTGCTGTAATTATAACTTACGATTTTAAAAGTTTAGCAGCATTTCCACACTTGGTACATTTAGTAATTATCTTGTAAACATAATTAATCAATTTAGGTCAATAGATTTCAAACTTTAGAAGCATTATAGTATCTAGATACTTGGAGGTTTTCCCCAAAAGGTGAAATTACTTAATCTTTAAATACTATTACCTCTTTATTTGTGATGTTTTATCATTTCTTTCTTTTAATTTGAATGGTTTTCTTTAGTTGATTTTCCTTTAGCAACCAAGTACAGTTAAAATGAGCCTATGCTAAAACATCTTCCCCATCTTTTCATGAGTGATCATTTCCTTTAAAACCCTTTTCAATAATGTTTCTTTGAACTTACTTCAGAAACATTTCACAAGCTAGTCTTTGGATTTATCATGAAACTTTTGTCTCTTTAATTATGTCATCCTCTCCTTGGGGTACATGATTTCTCTTATTTTCTCCCCGCTGTGGAGACTGTATATATTCAATTGCCCATAAAATGACAACGAAAATAATACAACATAATTAAGGATGAACAAGTATTTTCAACCAGAATCAATGTCTCTGCTTCTATAACTTTGTCATTCTGGATTCTCTGCCAAGTAGCATGATCCTCACTGTTTAGGATGAGAGTCACTTAATATTCAATATGCTGAAGGCCAGAAATTCTGTCTTCTTTATCTTTATTTGGGCCACACTGTCATAAAAACCATCCTCGAGATTGCTGTCACACTACAAGCCTATCCACCCAATTGTATGTTCCTCATACCAGTTTTAAAAATTAATATCTAAGGATGAATATGTTTGTATTCAGTAGCCAGCTGTCTTATGTTCTGGTCTTGAGTAAAATGCCCTTAGATTCTGATATAAATGATGGCAAGAATCTTATTTTCATTCTAAGAAGCCATGAGACTATTCCTTTCCAAAATCAAGTTTCTTGCTGGATCTCCACTTTGAAATAGACACATACCAGTTATTTAAGCATAGTCCAATAGTGATATTTTATCTATGGACCCTTTTCTACTATGACACATGTTTTCAAATGGAAATATTTTATGTAGTATATCAATCACATCACTTCAATGTGTGCAAATGTTCTTTTATAAAATTAACTGATATCTAAGTTAAAACTTATTTGAAAGTCTAGGTTACTTTTGTAAAAATATTTATGTGGTGTGTTCCTGTGTTGAAAAAAAACTGCATCATCTTTATTTTTCATATTTCAACTACTTGCTTTGTCATATTTCATATGAATTTGCTATTTCCTTCTTGCCATTTCTTCTCACTGTTTTTATATATTCAATTTATATAATTTTAAAATAATTTATTTTGGATTCAATTTTTACTCAAATTTTAAAATATGGGTAATATATGTTCTCATATTCATAAATTCAAGAAAACACCATGTGCTAAAATATTCTAATTTGAACAGAACACATTGTTTTTGATTGTACAAGTTGTTTTTCTTAAGTAACAGATAAAGAAATCTTAACATGACAGATGGAGGGTGGGTGGAGACCTTGTAGGCACAAGCTATCTGAGAAAGCTTGAAGGTATGCAGAGAAAATTTGAATGAATTGGCAATTGATTGGATGATGTGTAGATGAAAAGACAAGTGAAAACCAAATACAGTTTCTTGGCAATGAATTATTATTGATTTAAGAACAATTGAACCATGTTTTTCTATATGTAGATATTTATTTATAATTAATAACTATAGAGATGATTATCTACAGTCTGTATTTCTTTTATACTCTAGCTTAACTAGTGAAGTTAATGAAAAACTGTGCAAAGAAATGTTGACATTGTCTTGATTATTGGAATACATTATTTATAAAAAGCATAGTTCTTGAGGTGTATGCCAAAAGAATATATAAAAATGTATATGTAGATATTTATGTTTATACATTTTATATCTTTATGTGTATACATATAAAATGTGTGTTATGTGGATGTATATACACATATTCACATGGAATTGAGATAAGGAAAATTATCTGGATATGTTTTAAAATTTTGGTCTTCAATAAAATTAATCAGATATATCATTTTACTCTTAAGTTAATTAATATACTCTTTATTATCTTGTTTACCCGATAAGGAGAAAAATATTTTATATAGCATAAAATAATTATATATATTAAATGAGATAATACATGTAACATTCTTGGCCAGTGGCTTACCTACTGTACATGACAATAAAATGTTCTTATTAATAAGAAGATATGAAAAAAATTAGTGCAGATAAATATTAATTTAAAATATTTTATGCTAAATATTTTAATTTATATTAATTATTACCATAAAATAAGTTGTTTTAAATAATATAATCTCTTCCCCCATCTAGGAAATTTGACTCTGAAAACATGGTTCTGTTTCAGATTCTACTTTGCCACTTAATAATCATATAATATTAGGTAAATTATTTAAACTTCTATGTCTCAGATTCCTCAGGCATAGACGTAAGAGCCTAATTCATAGAGTTCCTGAGAGTGTTAAACACCCTAATATACATAAAACATGTCCAAGAAGGAGTAATCATGCAATTTGTGCTAGCTATAATTTTAATGAATGTTATGTTTCAGAACTATAGTTGAAAATTAATATTTATGTATTTTTCTAGTATAGTATATAAGAAGATAAAAGTGAATGTTCAGCATTAAGTATGGTATTTTCAAGTGTGGATTCATTGAAAATTAGATCATTTGCCCTGTCAAGTATTAGTATTAAGTAAATAAAAATAATTAAAAGCACTCTAAAATTCACAAAAATTCTTCAAAAGGAGAGCTTGAGTAGTGGAATTTAATAATCAATATTACTTTGTAGAATAAAACACCATTGATTTAAAATAGGATACATAATGTTAGTATCATTAGTCTGAGGCACTGAGCATGTGCTCTAACTTCTATTATGGGAACACAAAATATGACTTTTCTACAAATAAGCAGAAGAGAACAACTTATCTGCAGATGTTTAAAATTCTCCAAGGTAATGCAAGGAAGTCAGTAATTTTAAGATGAAAATACAATATTATATAGTAATATGTTAAATATCTATTTGTTTTATCTAGTTTCATTCTGCAATTAATGTAACCTGAAAGTAAATTTTTTATTAGTTAATTTTAAAAAGTAATGTAGATCAAGAGGCATAATATATCAAAGTTCCCAATGCATACGGCACAAAGTAAACAGTTACTAAGGATGCAATGCAGTTAATTGAAAAATGATTATTTCCAAAGTGAAATAGAAGTTGAAAAAATACTACATACATATGTTTAAACTATTTGGGATGACTGCATTTTCTCTTTTAACCTTTACTATTCATGTGTTTTGAAGATTGGTATATAAAATGTTCTTAATGCATTCCACTGTCATGTATTGAAAAAATAAAATCAATTAAAAAATGTTCTAATAATCTGGGTAGGTTGAGACATGGTTGTAGTCCTAGCCACTTGGGAGGCTCATGCAGGAGGATCACATGAGACAAGGAATTAGAAGACAATTTGGGCAACATAGCAAGACCATCTCAAAACAAAAGAAACCAAAAGTTCTAGTAACTTTGTTGAAAACCATAAACAAGTTTATGCCAAGATTTATTTGCTGCTAAACCCCATGTGCTATTTGTTAACACTCACCCCCTCATAAACAAAAAACAAAAACAAAAACAAAAGAAAAAAAAAAGAAACTGCTAAAACCTGTGCAAATATCTACATATTGGGCAGAGATTATGTTGGTAATCTTTTTGTTATTGTGACAAAATAATTGAGATAATCCATTATAAGTAGGAGAAGATTTATTTTGGCTTATGGTTTGACTTCATTGTCAGCCTGCTCCATTGCTTCTGGGCCTGATGAGGCAGTACCTCATGGTGGAATGGTATGGTGGTGCTAAGCTACTCACCTCATGATGCCTGAGAAGCAGAATGAGAGAAAGAAAGAAATGTGGGTTCAGAAAACAGTAGACACTAGTATTGCTGTATGTATATACGTAGCCGTATAACCAATGTGATCCTGCAACCTGTACACGTGGAAAAATGAGAATTCATACCCTATTTGAATCAAATTTATGATATGCCAAGATCATTGTATTGTCATGAGCAACTAATAAAAAAAAAAGAAAGGTGGGGTCATGATAAAATACACCCTACTAGGGCATATCCTTAGTAACTCACTTTTTCCAATGAGGCCCAACCTCCTATATTTTCCAGTTCTACATTTCAATAATGCCATCAAATTATGAATCCATCAATGAATTAATACACTAATGAGGTTGAAGCCCTCATGATTCAATCACCTTCCTACAAGCCCCAAACACAGCTGCATTGTCAAGATGAAATACAGACCATTGGGGTACATTACAAATCCAAACCATAGCAAAGCCCAAGGAAAGTACTGATCAGTACTTTAGTAGTGATTAGTACTGAGTAGTTATAAATAATTCTCAACCAGTAACTATACATGTTGAAAGTCAATCTTCCATTTTTTTCTTATTTTATATTAATTACCTTTATCAGTAATAAAAAAGTCTTTATTTCTACTATTTGGAATATAAGAGAATCTTTTTAATGTTTAAGAAAAGGTACTAGTGAGGAAAGGAAACAGAAGAAAAAATAAAATATTTAATAATGTATGTCATTAAAAAAAAATTTCTAGCCTACGTATGACACTATAAGTCTATGAATTAGAAGTTACAAAACCTCATCAGGTAAATGTCCATTTTACACATTTAGAAGCAGGGATTTCATGAATCTAGACACTATAATAAAGTATTTCTCTAATAAAAAAGAACCATAACAGTATAGCCTCTGTACTCTTAATCTCAAATAATGGTTCATATAGTTCAAGGAAGAATATATTATAGTATACATCATCGTGTCAAGAGACAGTAGTTCTAGTAGATTAGTTAGCATGGAAAACTCAACAAAAGATGATTGTATGGGTGAGAATAGAAGTAGGAAAATAAATGATAAGTGTCAATAAAAGCAAAATGCGTATGTTCAGCATATTTTAACTAGAGAACTTGGAATACAGGAGAAGTTCAATTTTTATTTGAATTTAATATAGACATCACTATTTCTCTGATTCACAAAACTTAGTTTTCATTTTTTTTTTATCTTGTAAAACTCCATAGATATTTATCATTAAGAAATTATCCTTTCTTAAATTTAGCCACAGTTTACCAACAATATTTGGTAAATGTGTAAAGAAATAATTATCGTCATGTGAATCATCTAAGTGATGGAATGGTCTTTCAATTTATTATCTACAGTGATTACTTGTTAATTGAATTATGATGTGCATAATTTTAATACTTATAATACCTTCTTCAGTGTTGGCCTTTTTACTTTTGTGGTTTTTATTGTATTTTAATAAAATATCCCTATACATATGATTGCCTCCATTCTTTTAATAAAATACTTGGTTTTAAAACACATTGTTAATTTATTTTTCCATCAGCCAAAATTAGAGGTAATAATTTCCTTTAACTTTTTTTTTTTTTTTTTTGGTACTGGGAATTGAACTTATAGGCACTCAACCACTGAGCCACATCTCCAGCCTTATTTTGTATTTTATTTAGAGAAAGGGTCTCACTGAGTTGCCTAGAACCATGCTGTTGCTGACGCTGGCTTTGAACTCTCAATCCTCCTATCTCAGCCTCTTGAGCCACTGGGATTAAAGGCATGTACCACCATGCCCGACTAAAATTTGGTTTTAAACATTAAGTATATTGAACATACAGTAAAGAACTTGATAGAAATTAATATAAAATCTTTCAAGAAATCCTAACAATATATAACAAATTTATAATATTGTAGTATGCATTTTGTACATAAAAATTTCCAGTTACATTTAAGGTCACATCAAGTGTCCCAGATGGAGCCATTGTAATGACAGCTCTGGGTCATGTCAAACTTGTAAACTATTGACCAAATTTTTTTTAGTTTTAAACAAAAAAGAATCAGTAAACTACAAGACAGTTATTAGCAGAGAAGCAAAATGACCTTATTTATTTCGCTGGAATTCATTATTATACATAGAAAAGACGAAGATGAAAATGGGAGAAAGAGGAGAGACCAGTGTGGATCTTATTTTGATTTTCTTGGGAAAGATAATGTTTAAACACAATGATAATTGTGGGAGTGACAAAAGATTACCATGTCAAATGTAAACACTATGGTATTGACCTGATTGAAGGGATCTGTGATATGAAAGTGAGAAGTTACAATATGAGGCAATTATAGTTTGCTTTTGTTTGTCTCATTTGTTCTCTAAAATTGGAGGTATGGTGCTATTATTGCTATAATAAGGAAAGATTGTTAGCTTATGAAGAAAGGCTTAAGAAAATGTTGATATGATAAAAATAATTTTTTGTCTCTTGAATTCTTCATTTTTTAATGGAATGTTTATTTATAGAGATTTATTTTTATATACCCTATTCTAAATTATTGTTATGAAAAATCTGCACAATAGAGCAATTTTGAAAAGTGACCAGATTATAAATGAAATCAAATGTACTAGAACATTATTGCATTCAGTATTAGATTCCATATATCACAACTACATAAATCACGTATATACTAATATCTTTAAATTTTTAATAATAGATTTTTAAAGAAGAAGTCAATTTGTGAGCATCATAAAAATATTAAATATGTTTTATGTTTATATTATTCAATGATTTCAAAAAATAAGTCCCTGTAGAAATAAAGCATCAGTTGAGAAATAAATCTAAATTATAATCAAATAATTTGGAATAAACTGTATCTTCAACAAATGGTGCTGGAAAAACTGGATTTTCACATTCTAATTCAGTGAATCCTTATCTGACACGACATACAGAATAAACTCAAGATGGACAAAAAATGTAATTGTAAGATCTGAAACCATAAAATTACTAGGAAAGAACATAGGGAAAAGCCCCTTAACATTGACTTTGCAATGAGTTTTTGAATATCACATCAAAAACTCAGTGTGCAAAAATTAAAATAAATTGGTAAGGTTACAACAAAGGAAAATGTAAGTCAACAAAATAAGATGGGAGTCGATTAGGGGAAAAATTACAAACCACATATCTGATAATGTGTTAATATCCAAAATTTATAAAGAGCACTTTACAATTCAATAGCAGAAAATAAACCCAATTTAAAAATTGGCAAAGATCCTGATCAGATCTACCTCCAAAGGATATATATATATATATATATATATATATATATATACACACAAAGGATATATATATCCTTTGTATATAATATATAACTAATATATATATATATATATATATATATATATATATATATATATATATATTTTAAGCCACAGGTATAAGAAAAGATGCTTAACATCACAAATCTAAGGGACATGCAAATTAAAACTACTATGAGATATCTCTTAACATTGTATGGATCATCATTGTCCAAAAGTTAATAGAAAACAAATATTCATAAGTGTGTGGAGTAAAGGGAGCCGTAGTACACTGTTGGTGGGAATGTAGATTGGTACACACATTATGGAAGCAATATGGAGGTTTCTCAGTAAACTAAAAATAGAACTACTGCATGATCCAGAAACCACTCCACTGGATAAAGATCCCAAAGAGATGAAATTACTATCTTATAAAGATATCTGAAGTACCATGTTCATTGAAATATTATTTATCAATATTCACTGATAGACACAATGGTTAAGAGGATGTGATATATCATGTGATACACAGACACAGTTAATAGACAAATGTGGAGAGATTAGCCTGTGAGTCTACATGAAATTTTGGGCTTGAATTTCTTCAATAAAATATACATTTTGGGGAATGACAATCTAAGTTTATTGTGGCTGAGACATCAATTCTAGTGGTCAAGTCAATAAGTTAGTGAGATACTTTAAAGAAGGTTAAAAAGTTTGCTAAGAAGAGAAATTAGAGAGAATGGATAGCAAACAATTAACAACTCCAGTGCAATATAAGCAAAATAATCTACCACACAAAATTAAACAGAAAAAATAACACATTTATTGGTATTCACATATCTCATACTGAATGCTTTCAGGGTCCAATCATGAAAGATCATACAATAATTTTAACAGAAAAAGTATAATATAAACGGTTGACACGTGTAATAGAAGATTGACTTGTTAAAGAATAGGCTAATAAAAAATAGAAAAAAAATGCAAAAAAATATGAATAGGAGATATAAAGAGCAGCCCAATCCCTAGAATATATATATAGAACATTCACAGAAGAAACTTGAGAGCTAGATCTATACAGAGAAGAGATTTTTGATTTACTGAATGGCAGTAAGCTCGTTGCAGTGCTGTCTGGATTTTCCTGGACAGGTTCTATGTGAAATTTACTAGAAATATGCATCCTATGGTTCTTGGGAGAGATGTTCATGGAGTGGGGTTATTTATGTAGATATCATGCTTTGAAACTGTATCCGGGAACATGGAGGAAAACTATGGACTCCTGGGTGCTGCTATATTCCATGCTCGCCAGAGCTGGACAGTGAAGAAGATGTGTGGGCTACAGGAGCCTGAGGCCCTACAAAACTCTCAAGTTGTAGAATCTCCTAGCCCTTTACTTTTGCTAGCCACCATGGCTGGTTGGAGTCAAACACTGAACAAACCGAAAGCACTTGATGCTGGAGAAAAACCACCTTGTCTAGAGCCTATGAGGGAGTTCACTCAAACAAGGAAGTAAAACCGTTTCCCCTGCAATGTTTTTTTTTTTTTTAGCAACTTCCACAGCAGCTCAGAAAGACAATTTTTAAAAGGCCAATGTCCATTTTACAAAGTAGGTGAAATATACTGAATTTAGATCTGAAAAGCAATAAATTGATAATTGTCATGGAATACAAACCTAACATCTTTAGTTTCAGGTTAGAAATAAATTATAATTTCACATTTCCAATTTAACACTTATGTATATGAAAATCTCCCACTATTATAACATTGAATTCTATCTTGTGAAGGTATTAAACAAATATAATTCAGGGAAATAACATGATTGAACCTTTAACAGGCCCCAGGATGCCTCATTATTGAGGAAAGTTAACATACTCAAGATAAATAATTGATGTGTAGATCAGCACTTCTTTTTTTTTTTTTTTATTAAGTTGTAGATGGATACAATCTTTATTTATTTCTTTTTAGGTGGTGCTGAGGATCGAACCCAGTGCCTCATATGTGTGAGGTATGCATTCTACCACTGAGCTACAACCCCAGCCCTCAACACTTCTTTTTAAATTTTAGGATAGTATAAAGAAAGATAAACAGCCACTAGGCCAATGGAATTTACAAGGAAGGACCAAAGCCTCCAAGATGAGATCAGAGGTGGATAGCCCTCTTCAGCATGGCATAACAGAAACTTGAATGCAGACATACTCAGGCCCTTAGCTTCATATTCAAGGAGGTCTCACTCCTCTGGAGTGACAAGAGAGTTGGAATTCTTAGGGTTTTGAACTGTTCTGGCTGTTAGGATCTGTGTCGAGCATGGATGCCCTAGCATTCTACAGGATTGATTGCTTAAGTGTTTCCCATAACCATTGCAACAGACATTACAGGAGGTCCATCTGAAAGGAATCAAAGATGGACAAGTAAACTCTTGTTTCTCACAGATTAAAAGGAAGTCTGTGTTTCATATTAGTTACTACAACTTCAATTTCCTCAGTTAGATGTTTTGGCCAAGGTTTGCACTTTTCTAGTGACCATTATTTTTCCCACAACAGCTATTTTAATTTTTATATAGTTTGGACCATCTTAACACAATACTACTTCTTTTTGGACTCCAACTAGGTATATGCTACCCACTGGGTTATTAGTTTTACAGTATTTAATTATTTTAACTATTTGGTAATAAAAAGAATATTGAAAACAAAGCACAAAGAAGTTCTGCATGAGTCCTCTTATCTCTGCTTCTTGTATACACAATAATCTACACCAAAATCATTTTTTTTTCTTGCCTGATTTTAGTTTCCTCCTCTCAAGATGATTACTGAAGATACAGTACTCACGTTACTTTCAATTTCTAAGTTGGTGGGTAGATGATTTAAAAAAAAAATGGTACATATCATCACTGTTTTAATGTTTCTACTTCTCTTTTGCCATTTGGACACACCAGAGGATTTTTTAGTCACCTCAAAGTCTGATACAAACAAATGACTTTATTAACTAATAAATTACTATCAAAAGTATGAATGCTAATTTTAGATAAATGTACTTTAGATAACTTTTGCCATGCTACTATGATCTCATAAGTAAGCGTTCATGTGGCAGTACTCTGAAGCAGCCTGAAATATTAAAACAACATAAGAAACAGCTGCTGTAGAGAGTTGTTCTAACCACAGCAGAGATTATATGAGCAAGAAATGAACTTTTATTATTTTAAACAACTGGTTTTTTGATACTACAACATAATATACAAATGATTTCAAAGCATCAAATTAGTTAGAGAAGAAGCTAGAAGTATAGTTCTATAGGAATATAGAATGCCAGAAGATAACATTCTTGAGTACACTTGATAATGCTGGGCACAACTGTTAGAGTTTTCTCATTATTTCCCTCATTTGTTTAAAAAGGGAGATTTTTTACTTCTATTTTATAAGATGCTATATAGAATCAGAAAATTTAAGTAATTTTCATAAATTCACATATAGCAAAATGATAAGACCAATATTCTTGAAAACATTTCTTGATTTTATGTATGCATATATTGATGCATAAATAAGCAATATTATTTAAAGATAATTTAAAATAACATAATAGTGATAGAGAAAAGAAATTGGATTCAGTATCTATGATGCTTTAAATTTATAAGTCAGAAGGTGATTGAGAGAAAAAGATGTCTGAATTATACTTCCTCTGAATGCTTCCAGATCTCATCCTGTCTGGGCACACCAAAAGACAAAATTTTGTAATCACCTTGAAGTCTGATACAGACATATGATTATATAAGTTGCAATCAGAGGTATAAATGAATGCTGCTTTTAGGAGAAAAATGCTAACTATAGGAGATACATTTTTTGTATATAATATGACATAGGTTGAGTACAGCATCATAATGAATCATCAATAAATCATAAAGTCTTGATTTCAAATTTGTTTCCTCTATTTATGTTGAAACTATTATACAAGAAGGAATAACAATGTTTTGCAAGTAATGCAACAATTCTGTAAAATAAATTCTATAATGCATATCTAAGAATATTCTTCTTTTTCAAATTGTCCTCCACAATTATCTTTTCAAATTTATTAAAATACCAACAGTTTTCAAAGGTTTGGTGAACTTAGACAAATCGATTAGCCTGAAGTAGTAAACCAATGACAATTTTAACTGAAACCCAAGTGTAAAGCATAATGTTTAGTATTTTCCGCTTTTAAAATACTAATTATTTATAAATTAGAACAAAATTTGTTCTGATATAAATCTTTCTAATATTTACATTAAATATAAAATATGCTTCATCTTAACAGAAATTTTGTTACTTAAATTCGACTGAAATATTATTCAGTATAAGAGCTCATAGTGGAATAACTTTGCTGAATTAGAAAAATAAGACAACACTATTTACAAGGTTATCTCCTTATTTCTCAAATAGGAGATCTAAATAATTCAACAAAAGGTTTAAAACAAGAGAAGTGGAAACTTTGGCAAATTTTAAGTACATTTTGAAGTATTATATATAAACAATATTTAAACTGTGAAAATATAGTAAGTTTGTTATCTCCATAAAATCAAATGTAAATGTTAAAGTTTACTCTGGGATTATGACTATAGTAATCAGGAGAGAGGTAGAATGATAAAGAAATAACTAACACAACCAAATTGTTAGAGGTGTTGAAAAGGTAGGCTATTGTAAGATTCTTATAAATACCAATTTGTCCTCAATTGTATTGTCCATTGCCATCACATACATGGTGGGCATGTGAAGAGTTCACAGTTTCTGAAGAAAGTGAGAGCTTTGTTTGATATTACTCTAGGTCAGACCCCACATAGACTGGAAAGAATTTTATCGTAGAATTCACTCCTACAACTTCTGCTTCCATAATGAATATTCATTGAAAATATAGTCCTTGAAATGTCTTGATAGAAAGCTCATAAATGTTTCAGACAGTCAAATTATGTAAAAATAATCATAGTACAAAACTATTTTTATTAGCTTCTGATGTCACTTCCTTGTATTAAAACTCAAAAATTCAAATTATTGTGAGAATTTAGTTTGTTGACAATAAAGCTTCATAAAACTTAATGTATAAGGGTTAATGAGATAAAGAATTATATTACTTCTTTATAAAATTATAACCATAGACATGGAGAAAAATCAATGTTAATGGACATTTGCATCCTTTTTTCATGAAATAGGTTTTGATATTTGGGAATGTTGGAGAGGTTTTTCATCAAATATTGCAAACACAAATATTTGAGGTTTCATATTGCTATGTTTGGTGCAAAACACTATGGAGAAGTTATAGAGACAAAAATAGAAGAAATAATAAACCAAAAAATGAGACAGAAACAAAAATATGATGAATAAATTAAATTACATTTTTGTTTAAAAGTTATTGATATATCACAAATTTTTCCTTCTCCGCTCAAAAGATGTTTAAAATATTTTTTAAGTTTTAGCATCACTGGGACACAGAAACAAGTATCTTTGATGAACCAGAATTTTGAGGGATTTCTGGAAGACATGAAGCAGATGGGGACAGATGGAGGACAAAATTGATCCATGCAGAATAGCCTGTGATTCAAAGTAGGCAAAAGGGGAAAACCTGGAGGAATAAGTGAGCAGGTTTCTAAACTGAGCCCTGAAAACAGTCAAAGCTCAGAACAGAAGGGACTGGAAACAAAGCAAGCTGGGTAATAAGGCAGAAACTGAAGGGATTTAAATTTTGAGCAAGTTATTCCCACACAAGGTGGCTGGTAAAATCTTTTTTGCCAGGAATGGTTTAAAAATTAACTGAGGGATATGGAATTGAAATCTGTCAATGTGGGCAGCAGAGACAAAGAGAAGAGCAAACAGTTGGTGCCATTAATGAGAAGTTGAAGGACAAAAAATAATTTGGAAAATATTCTACATTATCTGATATTTTAATTCCAACTGAACCCTTAGAATTAATATTGTAAAGGGACACAAATAACCTGGAAAGCTCACAGAAATTGTCAGATTAAGGAGCTTGGGAACAGTCAAAAAATTAACTGTTGAATATTTAGGATCTTCGCCAAGGGCTGGTGCACTGAACACCTGACAATACACTCTGAACTCTGGGCTCACTTCATATGAGAACAATGTCAAAAGGATCATCCCATTTAGTGAATTCTAAGACAGGATGCTCAGGGAAGAAGTTGAACCTCTACTAGAAGGCTACAAAGCAATACACATAATAAAAATTCCTACTGGACAAAGGCTTTGAAAATTCAGTAGTTTAGGATTGAGTAAACAGGATCTATAGGGACTTTTTTTTTCATAACTGCTCATTTACGTGGATGATAATGTAGGTAAAACATTTATATTATTTAATTTATATTTAGGAAATGTTGCCAATGCACTAAAAAACAAAGATGATGTAAAAATGTTACATGATGTAACTCTTATTATGCATATTAGCTTTCCAAATAAGTAATATAATGAAGCCAAACCATCATTTCTGTCTGCACAACTGAATAGAAACTGAAAGTGATTAAGCAAATAAAAAAGAACTTGATTTAGAAGAAAAATGTTAGAACAAGGACCACTAAAGTTTAAATTATTTTACTGTGCATCCGTCACATTTTGATAGCATTCTTTAGAGTTACTGTGTCATTTTTGATTTTTTGAAAAGACATTTAACAGACTCCCCCCACCCCCCGGCCGCACACACACACACACACACAAAAGGTTAAAACATTAACCAGTCCCAAATCCTGTCCACACTCAGCGGAGGAGCTAAAATAGGCTGATAATGTGAAGAGAAGGTAGTCGTGGGAGACAACCTATGGTGTGCTCATCCCAGGAAGACTGCTATTGCATTCTATGTGCCCAACTACATCATATAATTTGATCACATGGAGGAAATACTTTATCTATTTAGTAGCTGATATTTTCTAATAATTTCTTATTGCCTTTCTTTAAACTGTTCTCTTTAAAGAGACCCAAGAAATGTATCTCAGGTTTTGTTTTTTTTTCTAAGCATTTCTTTTTTACAATAATACTTGCTATTTTGTATAATGACAAATTTAATTTTATATTTTTAAACAGGAAAGAATGAATTGTAATTTTGTATCATATATTCAACACTTATATGTTATAAGAAATTCTCCAACTTACACATAACAATAAAGGTATCTTGAGAGCATCTGATGTATATGTAACACATCATAATGGCAAATTCATGTTTATAAAACTCATTATTTTATGTGCTAAATTTATATTTGATCCAATATGTTAATACCAGCTTTACTGTCAAAATGCGTTTATAATAAGTGGCCTTGATGAATTTACATATTTTTCAGAGTTGATTGTACTTTGATACCAACAACCTCTTACATTCCATACAGTATGTACAGTAGCCTTATAAACTAATTTTTCTTTAAGTTTTCTGTGATATTGTGAAGAATTTGGCATGATTGTATTTTGTGACCTAGCCAAATCTGTCCTATTATTTATTAATGTGTGTTTTTAATATTTAAATTATTACTATTCTCTAGTTTAATTTCTAAAAGTCTTTGTTTCTGCTTTTGTTGTTGGTACAATTCCCAGCATAATCCCATGGTTATGACAATTTTGTCTTATTCTGGTTATTTTAACCTAGATTTGATAAATTTATACAGAATATTTCTAAATTTTTGACTGGTTCTACTTACTTTCAATTAATTCAGGTATTTAAAATTTATCAATAAAGTAGACTTTTTATAAACCTACCTAAAATAAATTTAGTCTTGGAATATGCATCCATTCCTTTGGATAATCCCTTTCTCATCTTGTGTGCTGGGTCCAAATCATTTTCTTCTAACAATCAGAATACAGCAAAGATAGTGAGATGTTTCTTCTGAGACTAAGTTATAAATATTGTGCACTTCATTATGATTATTCTCTCTCATGCTTACCTGTTCTTCTGATGAAGCTAACTTGTCATTGATTAGATATCACTTGCATAAATACATATGGCAAATAATTGAGACCAGACAGCTTCAGGTTGACAGTCAGTGATGAACTAAGTCTCTCCAAATATATGCATAATGTATTTGTTAGAATTGGTCATTTCTAACAGTTCTTATCTTCAGTGTATTTATTGAGTCATTTTCAAACTTCAATAATCTTGCTGAACACGTTGAATGCTTCCTTGAATAAGCATCATGTTTTTGAAGAAGTAAATCAAAGTAATTCATCATGTATAAATAATTTTATGTGGATTGCAAGCTATTTTCATATTAACATTTGATAAAGAAACTCCATGTTACACCATACATGACATAATTTTATTTTTAATTAAAGCACAATAAATAATTAAATAGTTTTAAAAACATTAAATGCTTAAGATTCAAAAATAGAACTAATTCAAATTATATAATTTAATTTAGTTCCTTGAAATTAAACAAAAAATGTTTTTAAATAGGTTGAATTGCTCTAATAAGTCAATCAGTTATACATCAACTTTGAAATACAAGGAATACTTGATAAATAATAAGATTCTTTAACCTATCTTAATAAACTGTTAATTTTCTTCTGGAAATATAAATTTCAATTTTATTCATTGAAAATGGCTCACTAACATGAGGAATTATCTTATCCTCAGTTAGGTTTGTTTCATGCCATTAAGCACTTTTGTTCATTTTGTGTGACATTTAATTCCTCACATGCTCTAACAGCTCAGTAATTCACATAAAAAGTGTAACTGTGACATTCAAGGAGTGTAATTTGCCATGATTCATGTGAGCAAATATTGTTATGTCACTAAAAATATAGAAATATGGCCAAGACAGTATAGCTGATGACTACTTTTATTTTCTGTCTCCTCACAACTGCCTACAATAAGAATTACTATCAACATTCACAGATGTAATTCTTAGTGAATATTATTGTGTGAAGTTCAATAACTAGTAACAGTAAAAAATAATAAAAATACACCAGACATAAATATTACAAAACATTTTTTAATAAATTATGTGGAGGATTTGTTACATGATCAAATTTACAAGAAAAACTATAGAAAAGTATTATATAGTTAGCATCAATTCATGTTAAAAAACACTGTATGCCACATTATATTACTATATGTAATTGCCTTATTGTGAGAAAGTTCTTTGCTAAAATTCATACACAAAGATGTATTATTTTATATCTGCAGCCTCAATGCTGCTTATTAAAAACAGATTCACACACACATAGAGATACACCAACTCATTTAATGACAACACATTATGTATCTTCCCAAATTTTCCATTGGTCAAAATCTCTTTGGACTACTTTATGCCAGTGTCTATCAAAGGGGTCTGAATTTGGACACCTTCATTTATCAAATCAAACAATTATCGCACTGAGGCAAACTATAATACATATAAGGTCTGAATCAATATAAAATAATGAAGGATGACACTAAGAAAATATCCAAAATAAATATTATTTGAATAAAAATATGAATGTGTTCAGAGTAGTTATCTACTACAGAATATGCTATTCATAAAGATTCACAGTGGGGAAAAACATTTCAAGATTTAGCCCAGAATAGGAGAAGAGGATATTGTTTTCTTTTAGTTGATGCTCTTTTAAAACATATTACAAATATTCTTAATCATATAATTATTCATAATAATTATTCATTTTGTTTTATTATTTCTTTATTCATTATCTTAAAAAAGGCATAAAAATACTGACAGCTTTCCAATTCAGAATGTTTTATAGAATGCGCTAATATGCTAATTTTCATATTTTTGTAAGTGGTTAAAAACTCACTATGGAATAAACAATAGAATAGTATTAAAGAAAAATAATTTCCATAGCATGTGGAAAAAGTTCTTAAAATTACATAACAGCTTAATATTTAGTATGAAGTGTTTGGAGAAGAAAAAAAAAACAGAAAGAAAATGTGGATAGAAAAAAACAATGGGAGAAACATGGTAATTTTCACTTGTTATTTGGATATGTAATTTCTGTTTCTGATACACAGATTTTGGACAAAATCATTCCTGGTTATTTAAAGTTCTTTCTGGCTCTGCCCACCATTGCAAGGACATAGAGATCATAGAGCTGCCATTTCTCTGAGTGATGATAAGAGTGAAATAAGTGATGTTATTTATGTCATGAAGTTGAAAAGTGAAACTCAGGAAAAACAATCAATACTGAAACAAGAAAATTTTTTTAATTAAATATATGTATAAATAAATTTGTCAGAATTTCAGTAACATTGGATATATGTTTAAATTAATATACAAGGCTATAATTTTTATAAATGTTCAAACTCCCAAATATATCTGTACACACAAAAAAAGTAAAAGTTCAAATGGAATTTTTAAATAACTTTATTTTATTGACAAAAAAGCAGAATGCCTTACAATTTTTATCACACATATATAACACAGTTTTTCATATCTCTGTTTGTATATAAAGTATGTTAACACTTAATTCAAGTCTTCATACTTGTAGTTTGGATAATGATGTCTATCACATTCCACGATTGTTGCTTCCTACCCCTCTTCCCTATCCAGAATTCATCTATTCTTCTCATGCTCCCCCTCCCTACCCCACTATCAGTCAGCCTCCTTATATCAGAGAAAACATTTTGCATTTGGTTTTTGGGGGTTGGCTCACTTCATTTAGCATTTTCTTCTCCAGTGCCATACATTTACCTGCAAATGCCATGATTTTACTCTTTTTTTATTGCTGAGTAAATGGAATGAAATCAAAGTAAAAAGTTTCTTCTCAGCAAAATAAACACTCTGTGAGGTGAACAGAGAGCGTACATCCCGGGAGCAAATTTTTATCCCTCACACATCAGATAGAGCTCTAATCTCTAGAGTATATAAAGAACTCCAAAAGCTAAGCACCAAAAAACCCCAAATAACCCAATCAACGAATGGGCCAACAACCTGAACAGACACTTCTCAGAAGAGGATATACAATCAATCAACAAATATATGTAAAAATGCTAAGCATCTCTAGCAACTAGAGAAATGCAACTCAAAACTACTCTAAGATATCATCTCACTCCAGTCATACTGGCAGCTATTATGAAGACAAATAACAATAAGTGTTGGGGAGGATGTGGGGAAAAGGGTACACTCATACATTGATGGTGGGACTGCAAATTGGTACAGCCAACATGGAAAGCAGTATGGAGATTCTTTGGAAATCTGGGAATGGAACCACCATTTGACCCAGTTATCCCTCTCCTTGAACTATACCCAAAGGACTTAAAAACAACTTTAATGCTGATAATGCATTTTTAATTTTCAGTGAATTATGTAGGGAATGGAAGCTAGAAAACAATAAATTTTGTGATAATCTCCATTAAATGTTAAAGAAAGGATACTTGACCGTACTTTAATTCAAGTGAAGATAATAAACATTCATTTAACCAATTTTAAAATAATCATACATGTAAATGAAATACAAATTCAATCTGAAAATATTTCAACAAAAAAAGTCAGTAAGGAAAAATTACATTGAATGTTATCCTGCAACAAAAGAGTTTATCACTTCAAAAGCATCTACTAATTTACATTGATTTACAATCATTTCAATCACTATTAACTATTTCCAGATGGTTTATATATTATAAAATATTTTAACTTTGCTCCAAGTCAAATAGTGTCATATAAAATATAAACATCGAAATCGATTTTAAAAATCACTTCAAAACTGAAAATAATATTTTATTTAATATGTAAAAACATTGCCAATGTATGAAGTCATATGACTTCTTAAGAAATAAAAGGATACTATCTTAAGAATTGTCATGTTTATTATGCTGCTAAAGTGGCTAAGTACTTCATATATATTGCTCCTTCCATTTTTTTTTAATCTTTCAGATCGCCAGGAAGAATCAGATAGGAGCAATCATGGTGTTGCAATTCCTGATTATGCAGGGAAGCTAATCAGGTATCATGTGAACTCCAATTATCATGTTCTATCTGCCCTCCAAAAGGAGAAACAGGTAAGGATTATCCCATCTGATGATTGTTCTCTCCTTTCTTTATAAAAAAATCTCAAAGTTAGCTATGAGGTAGGAAAACAAAATGTCTTATAAATGATTTTGTTAGGACAACAAAAAACATTACAAAACACTTATTAAAGATAGCTATGGTATACAACAGAATATCTGTATTATTATTATGAATACACATTATTTTGATTCATTTTACAGACCATTGAATGGATGCCCAGGCAAAAAAAAAAAAAAAAAGCTTTTTAGTTTTCACTCCTAATTATTAACTATTATAATGAGCCTTGGAAAAAAAGAAATAAAAAGTTTGGGGTCTCTGGATATTTACTTGCTGAAATGCAACTATTTTCTAGTGTATATTTCCTTATTATAATGTAACAAAAACTAAATTGCATAAATTAACTGATATTGTTCTTTTTGTTCTTTGCATTTATTATAAGATACCATCTTCCTTGGAAATGTATAAAAACAATGCATGTTGATGCCTGACACAGTTTAGGCACTCAGAAAATTTATTTCCCTCTAATTTCCATTGGTTTCATTAGTATGATGATTATGGTTTTTCCTGTAATAGTTTGATTTGCTAAAATAAATTTTTCAGTATTAACACAATATATTTTTATGAGCTTTACTGAGGTATTCTTACATATAATAAAACAAATCAAATTGTAGTATACAACTTTATGACTTGAATATGTAAACATAAACAAAAGTAAATTTAGAACATTTCCAATACTGTAAAAATTTCCTTCATGACACTTTCAAAAAGGAGAAAAATATTCTATGATCCTTATAACCAACAACATTCTACCTGACTTTTCTTACAATCATTTGACTATTTTAGATATCTAATGTAGGTCATTTTAACAATAAATGCATCGACTCTCTCTCCTTCAGCAAAGAGGTCCTTTGAACAGGGTAGAGGAGAACATGGCTGTAGAGTCACTAATCAAGAACTCCAGAGACCAAGCAGGAAGCAGGTTTGATTTTATTGGGCAGTTAGCATGTATATATACTCAGGCAGTAGCTCAACAGGTTATAGGCAGCCATCAGTACAATTTCTGACCAACTGTCCTTGCAGCAACCAATCAAGGAGTGGGCTGTGGAGCCAGCACAACGACTGCAACAAGTGGCTTTATCCCCAGGGCTATTTCTACTATGTAAGCAGTTTGCCACTCATGTGCCTAGCTAAAGTGCCTAGCTTAAGTGCCTAACTTAAGTGCCTAGCTTGTGGGAGTGGTTTGCCACTCAGAAGCCCTTAAAGTATGCCATGCACTTATCCCCACAAATAAAACCCACTTGAGATTTATCCTTTTTGTTGCATTACTATGTAGTATGCAGTTATAGGTAAATAATTCAGTGTGAGTTTCCATTTACCAGCTAATTCAAATGGGTTGGTTTTCCATCCATTTTCAGCTGTTATGAATGAAACTTCTATGAGTGTAAGTTTTTTAATAAATTTGTTTCCATTTTTATTGGGTAAAAATATGAAATGCTGAGTCATGTAATAAATGGATACTGAATGAAATTTCTTTCAAAATATATTTATTGGTGAATTGTACAAAATAGTGGGATTCATTATTACATATTATGCATAAAAATATGTCACATAATTTGGTCAGTTTTGTTCTCCAGTACTTGTTAGCTTCCTTTCATTCCTCTTCATGGTCCTGTTATTTTTTCTACTTGTCTCACTTCTATGTTCCTAAGATCTTCCCAGTTTTTTGCTTTGTTTTCTTTTGGCTTTTACTTTTTGTTTCCCCTCCATAGCTTCCACATATGAGAGAAAACATACAACCATTGATTTTCTGAGACTGGCTTATTTCATTTAACATAATGCTCTTATTTCCATCCATTTTTCTCCAAATGACATAATTTTATTTTTCTTTGTGACTAAATAAAACTTCATTGTTTGTTTGTATGTGTGTACATGTGTATACATAGTTTGTGTGTGTGTGTGTGTAAATGTATGTATAGATATTATTTATACATATATAATGTGTGCATCACATCTTCCTTATCCATTTATCTATTGACAGACATCAAGATTTATGTATAAGTGTATTGACAGACAGCAAGGCTGGCTCCATAATTTACCTATTGTGAAATATGCTGCTATAAACATGACTATGCATTTATCCCTATTATTTTTGTCAGCTTTAGTGTCACTGTGCCCAAAAGATGTGATGAACAATTTTAAGAAGAAAAGTTTATTTTGGGGTTCACAATTTCAGAGGTCTCAATCTACTGATTGTCAGCTTCATTGTTCTAAGCCCTAAATAAAGCAAATTCATCAAGGCAAAAGAGTGTGGTGGAAGAAAGTGGCTCAGAACATTGCAAGGAGAGAGAGAGAGAGAGAGAGAGAGAGAGAGAGAGAGAGAGAGAGAGAGAGAGAGAGAGAGATCCCATCACCATAGGCAAAATATAAGCCCCCAAAATTGCCTCCCATGATGCACCTCCTCCAGCCACACTCTACCTGTCTAAAGTTATAACCCAGTTAATCCCTCTCAGGGGATTAATGCACTGCTTATGTTAAGAACCTCAAAACCCAATCATTCAACCTGTTTTTCCTGATTAAGTATGGTGTTGTCTTTGGGTTTGTCATGTGATATTTATTTAAGTTCCTTGTATCCTTATTTTTTAATTTTTTTATTATTAATGGGTTTTATTTATTTTATTTTTTAAAAAATTGTTGTTGTTGGACACAATACCTTTATTTTATTTATTTATTTTTATGTGGTGCTGAGGATTGAACCCAGAGCCTCACATGTGCTAGACAAGCATTCTACAGCTGAGCCACAACCCCAGCCCATGAATGTGTTTTAAATTTTGTTGAAGGCTTTAATCACATTGAGATGATTATGCCATTTCTGTTCTTAAGTCTATTAATGTGGTGATTTACCCTTATTAATTTGCATATGTTGAACCAGCCAGTATCACTGGAATGAAACCAATCTTCTGAATATGTTGTTGAGTATGATTCACTAATATTTTATGAAGGTTGTTTATCAAATTTACTGTTTTGTAGTTTTTCTTTCTTGATGTGTCCTTTTCTGATTTTGGTACCAAAGTGACACTGGCTTTGTAGAATGAGATTGGGAATGTTCTCCTCACTTTCTATTTTATTAAATAATTGGAGGAACATTGATATTATTTATTCTGTTAGAGATTGAGAGAGTATAGCTAAGAATTAATATGGTCCTGTGTTGGAAATCTATTTTTTTTAATGTGAAAAACTCACTGGATTTATTCACACAAACTAGAATAACAAGGATCTAGAATTCCTTATATGAACATTAGTTGGGGATTGCAGAAAATAATTTGTACCAAACAAAGAAGGAAACTTTAAAACTTAAGATTTCACAACAATGCCTAAAAAAGATAAAAATATGAGACTTTGAATAATTGTATATTTTAAAGATTCTTATTAGATTCAAGGATAATATCTGCCCCTGCACCCACCAGATTTTCATCTCAGAAAGACTGTATTACCAAATTCTGTTTCATAACTTGAATTCCCACATTTTTAAAATTTATTCTAACTTGTTATATTTGATAGCAGAATACATTTCAATTCACATGTCACACATATAGCACAATTTTTCATATCTCTGGTCATACACAATGTAGAGTCACACCATGCATGTCTTCATACGTGTACAAAGAGTAATGATGTCCTTCTCATTCCACTGCCTTTCCTACTCCCATGTCCCCTCCTTTCACCTCCCTCCCCTTTGCCCTATCTAGATTTCTTCTATTTGTCCCATATGCCGCCCATCCCCATTATGAATTAGCATCCCTATATATCAGAGAAAACATTTGGTCTTTGGTTTTAAGGGATTAGCTTAGTTCATTAGCATGATATTCTCCAACTCCATCCATTTGCCTGCAAATTCCATGATTTTATTCTCTTCTAATGTTGAGTAATATTCCATTTTGTATATATACACCCCATTTTCTTTATCCATTCATCTACTGAAGGGCATCTAGGTTGGTTCCACAGTTTAGCTATTATAAATTGTGCTGCTACAAATTTGATGTGGCTGCATTCTTGTAGTATGCTGATTTTAAGTCCTTTGGGTATAGACTGAGGAGTGAGATAATTGGGTCAAATGATGGTTTCATTGCTGGTTCTCTAAGGCATATCCATAATACTTTCCCTATTTGCTGCACCAATTTGCAGTCCCACCAGCAATCATGATTGTGCCTTTTTCCCTACATCCTCGCCAACACTTATTGTTGTTTGTATTCTTAATAACTGCCATTCTGACTTGAATGAGATGAAATCTTGGAGTAGTTTTGACTTGCATTTCTTTAATTGCTAGAGTTGTTGAACGTTTATTCATATATTTGTTGATTGATTGTATACCATATTCTTTGAAGCATCTGTTCAGATCTGTTCAGTTCCTTGGCCCTTTATTGATTGTGTTATTTGTTTGGGTTTTTTTTTTTTTGTGTGTGTGTGTGTGTTAAGATTTTTGAGTTCTGTATATATTCTAGAGATTAATGCTCTATTTGATGTGTGTGTGGTAAAAATTTGCTTCCATTCTAAAGGTTCTGTATTTGCTTTACTGATTATTTCTTTTGCTGAGTAAAGACTTTTTAATTTGAATCATCCCATTTATTGATTACATTTATTGATGTAATTCTTGCACTTTTTACCAATGCTTCCATATCAGTGTTTCTTACTGGTATGTATCTAGAAATTTATCCATTTCATTCATTTTTAAAAAAAAAACTGGGGGGAGTATAAATTTTCCAAACAGTCCCCAATGATCTCCTCATTTCTGTGATTGCTGTTGTGGCATCTATTTTTCATCTCT
This sequence comes from Callospermophilus lateralis, assembly GCF_048772815.1. NCBI lineage: Eukaryota > Metazoa > Chordata > Mammalia > Rodentia > Sciuridae > Callospermophilus > Callospermophilus lateralis. Next base: position 101,069,878 of record NC_135314.1, read on the forward strand.
TATTTAATTATTTTGGGTCTTTTGTTTTCTTTTTTTTTCTTTTTGTAAGTTTAATTAAGAGTTTATCAATCTTGTTTTTCTTTAATAAACAAACTCTTCATTATGCTTAACCTTTTTGATTTATTCCTTCTTTTGTGTTGCTGGAACAGCCTGTTGAATTGGCTCTCAGGTGCTCTGCTTGCTTGTAATAGGTAGTATAGAATACAAATTTCTATTAGAGTATTGTCCAAACAGAGAAAATAAATAACACTACCCTCAGCAAATCTTATTTAGAATTCTAAATAGAAAGATCCAGCACTTAGGACCTAGATCTGATTGAAACTTTAGAACTCTTGTGTGGCATTTAATCTGGCCAGATTACATAAACAAATATTTGGGTCAGGCAAATGCCAATTTCTGATAGCTGTGTGGATCTCAGGTGTTGCTTGAGAATTGTTACTTAAAGCGCAGGGTAAGAAACTACCTTTGGTGGAATGTCTATGGCAGGTTTCACACATTTTATTGCCCTCTTCAAGCATTTATGTTAGGTACCAGGATCAAAGAAAAAACATGTTTCACTTCTGTCCATATCTTGAATCCTGATTGCTTTAGTAACCTTTTCTTCCACTGTGACCAAAAGTACTTTACAAGAACAATTAGAGTGGTAAAAGTTTATTTGGGAGCTCATAATTTAAGAGGTCTCAGCCTAGATGGCCAACCCCATTGCTCAGGGCTCCAGGTGAGGCAAAACATCATGGCTGAAGACTGTGGTGGAGGATAGTGGCTCAAGACATCACAACAGGAAACAGAAGTGGGGGTGAGGGAGATCTCCACTCAACAGGACAAAATATAACCCCCCAAGGGCACACCTCCAATGACACACCTCCTGTATACACACTCTACCTGCCTACAGTTACCACCCAGTTAACCCATAATGGTGGATTGTTGTACTGATTAGGTTAAGATTCTCATCACCCAATCATTTCATGTCTAAATTTTCTTGCATCGTCTCAGTCTTTTGGGGCTGTAGAATCTTATTCTTTAAGTATCACTTTTATTTTCTAGAGTCTATGTGTATGTGTGTATATATGAGTGTGTGTGTGTCTCACATATTTGTATATCATGTTAAGCACACTGAGTGGCAGTCCTTTGATATTTGGCATCTTGATTTACATATTAATCAGTCTATGAAATTTTTTATTCTATATTGATTTACCATCTGTATTATGTCAGGTATCGTTTATAACTATTGATAAGCTCGAGTTCAGGACCCCCAAAAGACTACCAGAGACCAAGATCGATGTAAGCAGCAAAGAGGCTTTTATTGCGAGCTAGCTGGTTCCTCCACATGCACACAGCAACTGGTGATGCTGAGAGGCCCTGAGCCCAGGGTTTGCAGAAGTTTTATACACTCTTTGGGGAAGGCAGGGACTGTACATACATCATAGCGTCTCTTAGCAAATCATCACACACCACAGGAAAATCATAAAACAACTCTAAAACATGATTAGCACATTCACTAGCGGGAACAAGTTGGGTAAGGGTGATTGGCTAGTACAAGAGGGGGATTCCTTTGAACTGATTGTTTAAGCCACAAGGGGAGTATATGCTGAACTACATGGTTTCTTAAAGTGTTATCAACCACCATAAACTACCAGATATTTTCTCTGTCTCATGCTGATTGGTGGTTGCTAGGGGTTTGCTATGGGTCCTTACCTGGCCTGACAGAGTCAGGGACACCTGGTGCCACAGATCTCTCCTGTTATTTGCAGACAAACAACTCAGCAGGATGGGTATGTGACTAGGAGTGCTCTGTGGGGTTTTCCAAGGACAAGGGCCATGTCCCCTTCCTTGGACAGGCTTTGCTCTGAGGTAGAGGCTGGTTTCTCAAAAATGGAGTCACATCAGTTTCCCACTATCAGCTAAAAAAACATCAATTTTGATTCATTGTTCATTATTTTAAAATACTAAATTATCCTTTTTGTTAATAAAACTAAGTATAAAAATGAAGTAGATTGAATAATGCTTACATACAAAATCTATGTAGGCTTATATATATATATATATTATCTCAACATGATGAATACTTTCTATATAAAAAAAATTAACTATGTTTAGGAAAAAGGTATTTATTCCTTTAGTGATTTCTAAATAGGTGAAAAATAGATTTTCACAGGATTGTTGTTTCACTTCATTGTCTTTGCTTTTATCTATGGGACTATATTTAAACATATGACAGAGTGCTTTTACTTTCTTTTACAAGTTCTTTTTACTCTCTTTTTAAAATTTTCTTACTTTATATTTGAGTATGAATTTTTTATTTTTTAAGTAAAATTTTAAAATCAATCCATTAGAAAGAAAATTAAATTTTCTATGTAATAAGTTATACCTTATGAATTTAAATTTATTACAAACTGTTAAAATGTATACAATTATAAATGTTTTCTAGTTTGTATATTTTATTTCATCAATTTTGTACTCTGCTATGCCTAATCTTACCAAAAACTTTATTTTCCTGGAATTTTGAGTTAGGTATATTTAAATTTTCCCACCTGTATTGTTCATTTTATAGATTTTTTTATTCCCAAACTTTGTAAAAGTTCTCTTTTTTAATCTTGACTACTTTTTATTTTTCATTTCGTCAAAACAAAGTTTTTTTTCTGCTTTTTTATAGAAGAGATTTTAATTTTAATTTTGCTTTCAGTAATAAAATGCAACAATACAGAAAAAAAATAGTTGGGATAATGGGACCATAAAAATAAAACAGGGAATTCTGAATTATTCATGTACTATTAATATGAAAAGGCATCTTCTTACTGTTTTTAAACAAAGAAAGGAATCTGGCAATAAATACTTAGTCAAATATAGATACAAATTTGACTTTAATTAAATCAAGACATTTCTCATTAGTATAAAACAAAAATTCTTCATTTTAGATGGAAGTAAATTTCTTTTATTACATTTAATTTCATTTGAAATTTAGGTAATTTGTTCTTTCTTCAATCCAGCCTATCTGTCGTAAATTAAATTGAATATCACGGAGAGTCTCTGGCTGTAACATTTTATGTTTAAAATACAAATTTACATTTATATCATCTAATGCTGGTGAGGAAAAAATACAGTAAGCATATATGTACATTTTATTAATGTTCTAACAATAGTCAATGATTGAAAAACACTAATAAAATTCTTACAGTCTATCTAGAAGTTCATGGAAAAAAAGCTTAATATATTCCGTTTTTTGGTTTTTTTTAGTATTTTAAAAGTTCTCACTTTATTTGATTCATGAAATACCTCCTGCAGGAGAAGGAGACAAGAGGGTGGACTAACCGAAAGCAGAGTTTCTCACAACTCTGTGACAGATGACTCAAAGAGTGAGTAAATTGCTTATCTGTAAGGTGAATGAAAAAAGCTGTCCACTGATGTTCAGTATTAAACAGAGATCTTTGAAGAGTAGAAAATTTGTGTTGTATCAGACAAGGATGAGGAAAAGTATTGGAGCTGAGCTCCTGGTAGGAGTTGGCCAAATTAGTACACAAGGTCCAAAAGAGTGTAAAAGTGCATCTCTTTCCCTTTGTTTCTATTTCTCTCTTTTGCTAACAGCCAAACTCCACTGTTTTCACTTTCGCTCTTCCTTTAATTTTTTTTCTTACATTTTTCTCCTCCCCATTCATAAACAGTACATCCTATGTTGCCTCCATATTTACCAGATTCACCTCTTAAATCCATAAACCCTTTCTAACCCCTTCTCCTCTTCTTTCCCCTTAATGAACACTCTCTTTATTTTTTGATGTAATACTGCTTATTTAACTTCAGAAACATTTCATCTTTCTAAACATACCAAATATAACATAACATTACAAATTGTATGTAAGTACAGAAGGTTCTTGAGTTCTCATTGATGTGGTGGCCCTTCGCTGACAATGAAGAGTTCTAAACTTTGTTGGAAAACAAAGTTTAAAATCTATTGTATTTAACTGAAAAAAAAATAAAAACACTTCTCATGCCAGATGACTTTCCTTTTTCCACAAGTAAGAAAGGAAGCAGAATGCTTTATCACTATGTACAAAAACAAAACAACCTGAAGCTATATGGATGTCCACTGCTGTGTCAACAGGTCCAGACTCACAGTTCATGCCCCGAGCTTCACTCCACAGCCTCAAAGCCAAGAAAGGGGCATCAATAAATTTTTCCCAGTTGTTTTGTTCTTTTATTACAATGCTAGATATGTACAGTTGATAATTGAGAATTTGTACCCAATAACCTTATAGTTAGAACCATCTTCTAAGTTTTTTTTTTTTTTTTTAAATGGCAGAAACATCTTCAAATGCCTTGTCCCACCAACCACAAAGTGCACAGAGGACAGCAGGAGAGTGCCTTTTTATTTAAAAAGTGTTTGTAAATATACAAAACTTTCAGAGAGTTTCAGGATGCTCTAGACACCAAGGGCCACATCATGTAAACCACTGACAATTTCTAGAGCACTTTTGAGAGAGTACAATATGATCGTGATCAAATTCTGTAATTGATCCTAATGAGAATAGGGATCACGGTGTTCCTGTACTCTAAGGTATCTCCTCTTCTTCCTCTTCATCTTCTTCATCTTCCTCTTCCACCATTTCTGGACAATGTTAGCAGGATCCTTTATGCCATCAAATTGTCCTTTAGACTTAGAGTCAGCAACTTCCTTCTCATATTTATCCTTCAAATTTGCAGCCTTAGTGATGTATGGCTGCTTTTCACTGTCACTTAAATTATACCACAGCTCACCCAGCTTTTTGTCACATCTCCAATAGAGATAACAGGATTTGTGGCCTTAATCTTGGGGAAGAATTCTGAACAAAACAGGAAGAGTACAGATGGTGATATTTTGGAGAAATTAGGGTCCTTTTCTTCTTACTTCTCTTAGCTGGTCCATAATCATTCATTTCCAATCATAGCATACTTTATCTGTCTTTGTCATTCATCAAATTTAGATATTGTCTTCCCAGATCTTGTCTTCTACTCTCAGAGACTTCTTGGAAAATTCTGCAAAATTGACAGCAAATTCTTCAATTTTTCCGTATGTTCTTCTCTGAATGTTGCACAAAGAAGGCATAAGCAGACATTTTTCCCTTTTGTTTTATGGGTTTACCGTTAGCCATCCTGATTGTATTGTTTGCTAGTCTCAATGAACTCTATCCTTAACTTCTCCTAACAGTAGTTGATTTATAAAATTCCGGACCCCACTACTAATGCTATAGCAACAATTAATAAAACAGAAGTCATAGAAAATACCTATTGTTTGATTTTAAGCCAGATATACTTCATGATTACATATTATCTTTATTTTTAGAAACTTATGAGCCTACCTTTGTTGTTTATTGTGTCATATAACTTTGTAAATGTTCATCTAGGAATTAAGTACTTAAATTAGTGCTATATATTGCATGCATAGTTGGTTGCATTTATTGGGCTTCCCCCAATCTTTGAGGCATAGGAAATTAACATGACCATCAAAAGCACATAAAATAACAGCTCTGCTGCTTCAGATTTATTCAGATAGATGAATAAAACACAAATAATTTTAAAAAGCAAGGGAATAAACTATCTCAAACAAACCAGAATGGCTCAATAGCAGACTCCACTCACAGTAGAGGAATGTCAGAGAAGGAATTTAGAAAGTTGATTGTTAAACTGATTTATGATATAAAAGGTAATGTAAGGAGTGAAATCACAGACAAGATACAAGAAGTGAAAGATCTCTTAAATACAGAAGTAGAAATTCTAAAGAAAAATCAGTCCGAAATTACTGAAATTAAGGAATCAATAAAACAAATTAAAAATTCAATGGAAAGCATCACCAATAGACTAGACCACTTGGAATATAGATTTTCAGGCAACAAAGATGAAGTATGTAATCTTTAAAATAAAGGTGATCATAGAGGAAATATGTTAAGAGACCACAAATATAATTTTCAAGAAATATGAGATATCATTAAAAGGCCAAAGATAACATTCATATGGATAGACAAAGTGGAAGATAAAATGCATAATCTTTTCAATGAAATAATAACAAAAATTTTCTAAATCTCAAGAATGAAATGAAAAATCCAATACAGGAAGCATACAGGACTCCAAATGTATATAATTTAAAAAGACACACTATTAAGCAAATTATTATGACAATACCTAACAAACACAATAAGAATAAAATTTTAAAAGCAGCTAGAAGAGGGAAAAAAAGACTGATCACATTTAGATGCAAACCAATCCAGATCTCAGCTAATTTTTCAATCCAGACCCTAAAAGCTAGGAGGACTTGGAAAAATATATAAGAAGTTCTGAAAGCAAACAAACAAAAAAACAAAAATGGATGTCTGCCATGAATACTATCTCTAGCAAAATTAAGCTTTATGTTTGAAGATGAAATAAAAATTAAAACACTAGAAAACAAAAATAATAAAAGGATCATAACTCAATATTTTAAAAGCTATATATGTTAAACCCAAGGCCAACATCATTCCAAATGGAGAAAAAATGAAAACATTCAATCTAAAAAGAGGAACAAGATAGGGATACCTACTTTCCCCACTTGTATTCAATATAGTCCGTGAATCTCTAGCCAGAGAAAGAGGCAAAAGAATGAAATCAAAAGGATATAAGTAGAAAATGAAGAGCTAAAACTATCTCTGTTTGTCAATGATATGATCCTATATTTAGAAGACCCAAACCCCTTATCCATAAAACTTTTAAAATTTTAAATAAATTCAGCAATATAATAGGATATAAAATTAACACCAATGACGAATCAGCTGAAAAAAATTAGGAAAATCATTCCTTTAACAATATCCTCAAAAAAATAAAATTCTTGGGGAAGAAAAGTGAAGCAGGTGGCATCACAATACTAGACCTAAAATCATACTACAGAGATATAGTTAATAAAAACAGCATGGCATTGGCACCAAAATAGGTAAAAAGATGAATGGAACAGAAGACAGAGACAAATCTTCATAAATACATAATAGACAACGGCACCAATAATATACACTGGAGAAAAGACACCCTCTTCAACAAATCTTGCTGGGAGACTAGAAATTTATATGTAGTAAAATTACCCTTTTCTCTCTCTCACCCTGCAAAAAAATCAACTCAATGTGGATCAAGGACCTAGGTATTAGATCAGAAACACTATACATACTAGAAGAAAAGGTAGGCTCAATGCTCCAATGTATTAGCTCAGAAACTGACTTCTTTATTAAGATGCCTAAAGACAAGAAATAAAGTCAATAATCAATAAATGGATGTCATAAAACTGAATAGCTTTTTCAAAGAAAACATTCAAGAGCATGAAGAGAAAGCCTACTGAAGGGGAGAGATGCTTTGCCACTCTACCTCAGAGCATTAATTTCCAGAATAAAAATATATAAAGAACTCAAAAACAACAAGAGAAACCAAACACACACACACACACACACGCACACATACACACACAAATATCCCAATCAATAAATAAGCAAAGGCACTTAAAAGACACTTCACAGAAGGAGAAGTACAAATAACTAACAAGTAAATGAAAAAAAATGTTCAACTTCCCTTGCAATTAGAGAAGTACAAATTAAAACTACACTGAGATTTTATCTCACTCCAGTCACAATGACCATTATTAAGAATACAGGTAACAATAAATATCGGTAAGGTTATTGGGGAAAACGTACACTTATACATTGCTTGTGGGACTGCAAATTGGTGCAACCACTATGGAAAGCAGTATGGAGATTCCTCAGGAAACTTGGAATGAGACCACTATTTGACCCAGGTGTCCCACTCCTTTGTATATATCCAAAGGCCCTAAAATCAGCTAACTATACTGAAGCAGCAATATTATTATTATTATTATTATTATTATTATTATTATTATTATTATTTTAGTTTCTGATGGACCTTTATTTAATTAATTTATTTATATGCAGTGCTGAGAATCAAACCCAGTGCCTCACACAATGCTTGGCAATCACTCTACCCTGAGCCACAGCCCCAACCCCACACAAATATTCATAGCAACTCAATTCACAATAGCTAAGCTATTAAACTAATGTACATACCTAATATAATAATGTATATAACAGATGAGTGGATAAAGAAAACACAGCATATATACACAATAATGTATTACTCAGCCATAAAGAAGAATGACGTTATGATATTTGCTAGGAAATGGATGGATATGGAGACTATCTTGCTAAGTAATCTGGTCCCCATAATCTATGGGTAAAAAGTTTTATCTTATATGTGGAAGCTAACCCAAAGTAAGGGGAAGGGGGACTGATAAGAAGAATAGAAGTTCTGGAGATTGGACAATGGAAAGTGGAGAAAAGGAAGGGGGTATAAGCAAAGGAAATACAGTGGAATGACTCTGACATGATTTTTCTATGTACATATATGAAAACGACATAGTGATTCCTACTATAAGAATGGGACACTAACTAGAATAAGATATATTCCATGCTTATATCAAAATGGATTCTACTGTCATGTATAAATAAAAAACAACCAATAAAATTTTTAAAAATGCCTTCTATATTAATAAACACTATCCATATAATTAAGGTGATTCAAAGTAATATTATACCTATACCAATTGATCAATGAGCAGATTACTAAATACCAGCTCAACTTGTACTAAATTTTTCCTTTAAATAATATACTTATTATTGGTACTCAAAGGATTCCATATTTATCATTATGAATACTCTTTCTCTATATGCTATTTGCCATTATTCTAGCAATCATTGTAAGATATTTTCAAATTTTTTATTTTGCATTTAATTTTAATCAAAAAAACAACAATGCATATGTATGGGTACAGTGTGATATTTTGATAATGTATACAATATGTAATGATTAGAAGAAGATAACTGATATATCTGTCACCATAACATATATCATTTCTGAGTGTTGGGAATATTTAAAATTCTCTCTACTAGCTATTTTGAAGTATGCTATTAATTTTTGTCAAACATAATTACACTACTGTACTATAAAAACTAGAAATTATTTCTCCTATTTAACTGTTCCCATGTAACCATTAATCATCTACTCTCCATCTGTCCCTGTTCCATCACTTCTCAGTCTCTAGTAATCACTATTGTACTATCCACTAGTATGAAATCAACCTTTTCAGTTTCCACATATGGGCAAGAACATTCAAGATTTACTTTTCTGTGCCTAAATTATTTTATTGAATTTAATGTCCTTCAGTTTCAAACAGGTTGCTATAAATGACAAGCTTTTTATGATTAAAGAATATTCCACTGTATATATGTGTATGTGCATATAAACGTGTGTGTGTGTGTGTGTGTGTGTGTGTGTGTGTGTGTCCTTGATCAATATGGCATTTGGGGTATTTTGAATAGTGCTACAGTAAACATTGGAGTGCAGATATCTCTTTAGCATAATGATTTTCTTTTTATGGTTACATACTCAGGGATGGAATTGCTGGATGATGTGATAATTACATTTCTACTTTTATAAGGAAACTTTGTACTATTTTTTCTAAACACTTTGCTAATTTATATTCTCACATATGTTTTCCATATTCTTGCCAGGATGTGTCTTGTTTAGCCTTTTGATATTATCCATTCTAAGTAAAGTTAGATGACGTCTCACTCTGGTTTTGGTATACATTCCCTTATGATTAGTGCTACTGTGGATTTTTATACACTTGTTCATGATTTGTTGTGAAGACTGGTGACTTGGATCATGGTCTTTGACCGCCTCGAAGCTGTGGCTGTATTTTGCCCTGGGAACTTTCCATGCAAAGATGAGCATTGAGAGTGTCCAGGAGCTACGGTGAGGCCCTACCGAGAAAGTTCTTTGAAAAGGTATGAAACAATAAAAAATTTGACCTTCAGATGAAACACCAGCTTCTGTAGATAGAGAATTCTGAGCATACCATGACAACCACAATATCTTACAAGCGTTGCAATCTTCAAGTCCACCTGCTTTACAGAAACTTTCCCACAAATAACCTTTTGATGGTAAAACTTATACAATAAATGTGCTGTGTTAACTCTGGGTCACTAATCCTCCATCAAAGATCTGTATCCCACCTGGTCCCTGTTAGAGTCTGTAAACAAGTCAGGATGGTGCTTGGCATTTTGCCAGAGGGAGTGGTTTGTGAAGTTACGCCAGGGAGCCATTAAGTGTGGAGATTCCTTATTGGTTGACTGCTGTATCTAGTTTATGCTAATTAGATAAGCTGTGTGGAATGTATAAATACCTCTATTGTCCTACAATAAAGGGCTTCCACTCCTGCTGTATCAATCTACACAAGTTGTTCCTCACCCACCCCCCCACCCACCCCCCCGTTATTTTGCTGCAGCCCGACTTCCGCAGTCCCAGCTTTCTTTTGGTGAATATGTGTCTTTCTAAACCCCCCATCACCCCTCACCAGTCTTTAAGGTTTGACCTTGTGGGTCACAGCAGTTGGCACTCATACAGGGACCAGACACAGGGGAACTTCAATGATTAGATTACGGGACACTCCTGAGGACATGCATCAGAAAAAGAAAGGTAAGGAGTATAAAATGTCTCTTCTGTGTGGAAGCTAATATGGGACATGCAGTTTCCCAAAAGAGGAATCTTTACATACAAATGCTTAGACTAATTGCTTAAAGCTCAAGAAATAAAAAGAAAGAAAGAAGGGGGAAAAAGGGTTCTTCAGAGAAACATAACCTATAACACCACACCTTCAGATATTGATTTTTTAAAAGAAAAAAAAAATAGTTAAAATGTTCTATGCCTGAGGTTTTGCCTATTTGGCTATTGTGAATTGTGCTGCTATCAACATTGATGTGGTTGTGTCCCTGTAGTATGTTGTTTTTAAGTCTTTTGGGTATAGACCAAGGAGTGGTATAGCTGGGTCAAATGGTGGTTCCATTCCAAGTTTTAAAAGGAATCTCCATACAATTTCCCAGAATGGCTCTACCAATTTGCAGTCCCACCAGTAATGTGTAAGTGTGCCTTTACCCCCACATCCTTGTCAACACTTATTGTTGTTTTTATTCTTGATAACTGCCATTTTGACTGAAGTGAAATGAAATCTTAGTTTTGATTTGCATTTCTCTAATTACTAGGGATGTTGAATATGTTTTCATATATTTGTTGATTGATTGTATATCATCTTTTGAGAAGTGTCTCTTCAGCTCCTTAACCCATTTATTGATTAGGTTGTTTGTTTTTTGTGTGTGTGTTAAGTTTTTTCAGTTCTGTATACATCCTGGAGATTAGTGTCTATCTGACATGCATGTGGCAAAAATTTGCTCCCAAAACATAGGCTTTCTCTTCACCACATCATTTTTTTTTTCTGAAAAGAAGCTTTTTTAGTTTGGATTCACCCCATTTATTGATTCTTGATTTCATTTATTGTGCTTTAGGAATCTTGTTAAGGAAATTGGGGCCTAATCTGACATGATGAAGATTTGGGCCTAATCTATTTATATTAGTCATAGGATCTCTGGTATAATTTCTAGGTACTTCATCCACTTTGAATTATTTTTGTGTATGGAAAGAGATAGGGGTTTAGCATCATTTTGTAGCATATGGATTTCCAGTTCTCTCAGCACCAATTGTTGAAGAGGCTATCTTTTCTCTAAGGTATGTTTTTGGTGCTTTTGTCTAGTATGAGATAACTGGCTTTTTGTGGGTTTGACTTTGTGTCTTCTATTATGTACCATAGCTTTACATGTCTATTTTGGTGCCAATACCATGAGGTTTTTGTTACTATAGCTTTGTAGTACAGTTTAAGGTCTAGTATTGTGATGCCTCCTGCTTCACTTTTCTTGCTAAATATTGTCTCTTATTTTTCCAAATGAATTTTATAATTATTTTCTGTATCTATAAAGAATGCCTATGGGATTTTAATTGGAATCCCATTGAATCTGTATAGCGCTTTGGGTATTATGGCCATTTTGATATATATTAATTCTGCCTATGCAGGACATGGGAGATCTTTCCATCTTCTAAAGTTTCCTTCAATTTCTTTCTTTAGTGTTCTCTAGTTTTCTTTGTAGAGGTCTTGCACCTCTTTTTAAAAATTGATTCCCAAGTTTTGTGTTTATTTTAGGCTATGTAAATGGGGTAGTTTTCCTAATTTCTCTTTCAGAGGATTCATTACTGATGTGTAGAAATTCACTTGATTTATGAGTGTTTACATTGTTGAATTCATTAATTAATTCTAGAAGTTTTCTGGTGGAATTTTTTGGATCCTCTATATATAGAATTATGTCATCTGAAAATAATGATAGTTTGAGTCCTTCTTTTCCTATTCATGTCTCTTTAATTTCTTTCATCTGTCTAATTGCTTTTGCTAGACTTTCAAAAACTATGTTGAATAGAAGTGGTGAAAGAGGGCCTCCCTGTCTTGATCCATTTATTCGTGGAAATGCTTCCAATTTTTTTCTGTTTAGAATGGCATTGTCCTTGGGTATAGCATAGATAGCTTTTACAATGTTGAGGTGTATTCCTGCTATCCCTAGTTTTTCTAGTGTTATGAATATGCAAGGGTCATGTATTATGTCAAATGCTTTGTCTGCATCAATTGATATAAGACATGATTCTTATATTTAACTCTATTGATATGATGAATTATGTTTATTGATTTCTGTATGTTGAACCAACCTTGCATCCCTAGAATGAACTCCACTGGATAATGATGCACAATTTAAAAATATGTCTTTTTATGCAATTTGCTCAATATTATTGAAAACTTTTGCATCTGTGTTATTCAGAGATATCATTCCTTGATGTGTCTTTCTCTGGTTTTGGTATCAGGATGATATTAGCCTTATAGAATGAGTTTAGAAGGGTTTCCTCCTTTACCATTTCATGGAATAATTTGAGGAGTACTGGTATTAATTCTACTTTGTATGTCTTATAGACATTGGTTGAGAATCCATCTGGTCCTGGGCTTTTCTTGGTTGGTGGACTTTTAATGGTGTCTTCTACTTCCTTGTTTGAAATTGATCTCTTTAAATTGTGTATGTCTTCCTGACTCAGTTTTAGTAGATTATATACCTCTAGAAATTCATCAATATCTTTGAGGTTTTCTATTTTACTGCAGTATAAATTTTTAAAATAGTTTCTAATTGTCTCCTGCATTTCAAGTGTCTGTTTTAATATTTCCTTTTTATCACAAATTTTAGTAATTTGAGTTTTAATCTCCTTCTTTTCATTAGAGTGACTAAGAGTTTGTCAGTTTATTTTTTTTTTCAAAAAAAAAAACCAGCTTTTTGTTTTATCAATTTTTTGAATTTCTTTTTGTTTGAATTTCATTGATTTCAGCCCTGATTATAACTATTTCCTCTCTTCTTCCACTTTTGTTGTTGGTTTGTTATTCTTTTTTAGCGCTTTGAGATGTAATGTCAGGTCATTTTTTTTTTTTTTTTTTACGTTTTCTTCATTTATTGAATGAGCTTAATGTAATGAACTTTCCTCTTAGCACTGCCTTCATAGTATCCTAGTGATTTTGTTATGTTGTATTGCAGTTCTCATTTACCTCTAAGAATTTCCCATCTCCTCCCTGATATCTTCTGTTTATACATGTTTCATTCAGTAGTGTATTTTTCAGTCTCCAGATGTTGGAGAAGCTTCAACTTTTTTATTTTATCATTGATTTCTAATTTTATTCTGTTATGATCAGATAGAATGCAGGGTAGTATCTCTATTTTTTTATATTTGCTAAGACTTGCTTTGTGACAGAACATATGGTTAATTTTGGAGAAGGGTCCAGGTGCTGCTGAGAAAAAAGTGTATTCACTCATTGATGGATAGAATAGTCTATATATGTCTGTTAAGTCTAAATTATTGTTTTATTGAGTTCTATAGTTCCTTTGTTTAGTTTTAGTTTGGAAGATCTAGCCAATGGTGAAAAAGGTGTGTTTAAATCACCCAGGATTATGGTTTTGTGGTCTATTTGATCCTTGAAGTTGAGAAGGATTTGTTATAAAGCCTAAAGGGTTTGTTATAAAACCCTATTCCATTGTTTGGGGCATAGATATTTATGATTGTGATGACTTGTTGATGTATGATCCTCTTGAGTAGTATGAAATGTCCTTCTTTATTCTTTTTCACTAATCTTTTTTTGAAATACACTTTTTCTGATATGAGAATGGAAATGCCTACTTGTTCATATGGTCTGTGTGAGTGATGATTTTCCCCCATCCTTTCACCTTCAGTCTGTGGATGTTTTTCCCTGGGAGATGAGTCTCTTGAATGCAGTATATTGTTGGGTCTCTTTCTCTTTTTTTAAAATCTAATATGCCAGTTCTATGTCTTTTAATTGATGAGTTTAGGCCATGCCCATTCAGGGTTATTATTGAAATGTGTTTTGTATTACTGGTCATTTTGGTTTATTTTTGCTTTTTGACTTGTGTTGGTTTCTCTTTTTATTTTTTTAGCCTCCCCTTTAGTGTAGTTCTCCCTTTGGAGATTTTCATGTTGTTTTTCATTTCCTCCTCATGGAATACTTTGCTACGAAGGTTCTGTAGTGTGGGCTGCAAAAGGGAGGAATTTTCAATTCACTCCTTCTATAAACTCCTCCTGAAGAAGGGCATTAAATGTCTAAGAACCATTAGATGACATTCTTACCCTCCAGAGATCACTTTGGCTAACAGAGTAGATAAATATACACCAACTAGGTTATTTTTTTTTTCCTGTGGGTTATCACATTTGGAAGTTTATAGTGGCAAAAGAGGTCTTGCCTCTGTTTCCAGACTCTACAGGGTCTTTGGCATGAGGCAAAAAAAGGACCTTGTTTATTATGCCAATGATGTCAGCAGTATATTTGACAAAATTATGTGCTGAGAGAATGATTTGATGATAAAAAGAAACTCATAGGGAGATGTCCCTAAAGCAAAAAAAAAAAAAAAAAAAAAAAAAAAAAAAGTATTCCTCTTTTTTATGGCATTGTGCTGGAGTTCTGTTTTCTCATACTCAGATGGGAGCTTTGTTATCAGTAGTTATGCCAGGCTTACCCCTAGTCTGCATATTGAAATTATTGAATTTTCATGTCGTTCAGAGGACAACCTCATTGTCATAAAGAAGGAACAGAGATGACTGGAACTAGAGGCTGGTAGCTAGATGCTCAAAAAAATTGTCTCATTTTTTTCTGGGAAATGATATCAGCACAGTTGGAAAATGGAAATGTCTCATAATATTCTGCATCCAACCTTGCCTAATTACCAACTGGGACATGAAAACTTATCTTCAGAGGAAACATAAACTATAGGACTGCACCTTAAGAGACTGATTTAGAAAAAAAATAAATAAAAAGTTATAATGCCCTATATATGAGGTTTTGCTTCTCAATCCCAGAACAGTAGCTCACCTTACTTTTGGCTTCTGCTATATCCTTATATTCCCAAGTCTTACAGAGTGTGCAGAACTTGAAAGACTTATAGGGCCTACAGAGGACTAGTTTGAGACCAAAGGGATAAAAAAGGTGTCACTTTTATATTTAAACCACTGTGGGACCTAAAGGGCTGGTTATCATAACTGTTCTTACACTCCACCCTACTTTCTTAACATGTTTTCCCCTAAACACTACAGCACAGGAAGGAAAAAAGAAATAATTTCATATATATAAGACTTCTTTAGCTTTAGAATTTTTACCTGAGGATTTCAGGACTCTCACATTCTTTAGATACCTGGGTTGACTCTAACTGAGCCAAAATTGCACTCCAATCTGATAATGATGTTCTACAAAGCTCCTTTACTTGAGTAATTATAGACCTGTCATATTTTTAGAACTCCTTTGTTGTTCTTGTTGTTTGAATTATGTAGGTTTTTTCCTATACTTTTTATATCATGGTTTCATATTTGATCCTACATGCCTAAATTAGTATATTTTTCTGATCAGTCTTATTTCATCTAACTATACTCTTTGTTTAAAATTAGTTTGTCAAGGTTTGAATGTCACATACTTTGGAAAGTCTCCTGTACAAAATATGAGAAAGGATATAGACATGGTAATGTTTGGAGTAAATCTGATGGTCATTGAAGCCTAGTGTCAACCTGAGCCTTTGATTTTAGTGTCTATCGTGGCTGTCAGATTTTGCACCTGTCATTTCCAACTGTACAATCCTGCCATAAATATAAGCCATAATGTAAATGTTTGATAGGCTCTTTTCGTTTCTAGCATGTTAAATCTAATAAAGGCTTTAATAAACTTTTATTGTGTTGCCTCCTATCTTTGAAGAACTCCTACAAAAATCTACAATATTTCTATTTCCTGTTGGTTTTGTGTATGTATGCACACCTGGGTATTGTATTGTTGTGTCTACATATGTGCTGTGTCCATATATCTGGTACATTGTATCAAAATTGGCATATAGATATATGAGTTTTCAAAAATCAAAATTTTAAAAAGAAATGTGCCCAAATACCTTTTAGTTCATGAGACATAAAAAAGAAGTTCAATTTAAATTAGATAAACAGATTAGAGTAAGATTTTTTTAATAATTACTGACTCACAAATTTTCTTAGGTGGTCAGACAATATTGTGTGGGTTTCTATAAAAATGTCTAAATGTAATATCCATTGCTTTTAGGTTTTTTCCTCAACAGGGAATATGTGGCTATTCTGTTATCTACACTTGCCTGATATCCTGATGTTTACGGTTAAAAAATGAGTCAATCAGATTTAACATAAATGGGCTAAATCTTCATAAACATTTTTGTTCAAGGAGACATCTGATTAATTTGCAAAGTTAAAATGCTAAAACATCAACTGCTAAATATAAAATCAAGTACTCCTCTTCTTGAATTTCATGAGGTAATATATCTGAACATTAAATGTGTTTTAATAAACTGGTAAATGGAAAAAGCTGGAGATTGCTTTATGTTTGTGTTTTCATAAAAACAAGGTTATTAGGAGTTAAGAAACTTTGAAGAGCATTTCTACATACAAAGAGTACAAAATCTTTTAGTTGAGTTTCAATTAAAGTAACATAAAAAATAAAGTATTCTATCTTTTTAAAATGGAATAATTTGTAATTTGTTTTCAGAATGTAAATTTAATGTAATTTTTTTTTTTTTTTAGAAAGAGAGGTCACATGAGTGGAAATCAGAATGACATTGAACTTGAGAGAGTGAGAGAGAGAGAGAGAATTTTAATATTTATTTTTTAGTATTTGGCAGACACAACATCTTTGTTTGTATGTGGTGCTGAGGATCGAACCCGGGCCGCACGCATGCCAGGTGAGCGCGCTACCGCTTGAGCCACATCCCCAGCCCCTAATGTAAATTTTAAAGGGGGATAAAAACTGGTAAAGAGATACAAGAAAGTTCTAGGTATAAAAATATATTAAAATAAATTTTAATATAGTTTTAAAAAAGATGAGTGATAAATTCTTCTGTGTGTTAAAGTAAAAAGTTGTAAAAATGTCCAAGTAAGTTACATAAGGTTTGTTGAGGGTAAATATCAAATGTTTATGTGCAATTAAATTTGTTGTATATAATAAGCACAGTTAAAGTTATTTAAGGCTTTTCCTAAGGTCAAATGTTAATATCTGCAGACATAAACCAAAGTTTAATTCTTTTTGATATAAACAAAAAAGTTTAATTCTTTTTGTATTAAAGTAATAATTGTTTCTTAAGACATTATTCTGCTTTTATCTATCAAGATAATTTCTTATGCTTTTCTTAAGTTTTCTTATTTAGAAAAGTTAGTTTTAAAGACTATGATTTGTATGAATATAGTTGCATAACTGTTATTTTAGAGTATTACACTACATTCCAGATTCCAATTTTTTTTCACAGTTAAACTTGGTTAATATAAGAATATCAGTCTAGTTGTGGTATGGTTACTGGCTTTTTTGCATACTAGATATATTCAAATTTTCCAAGTTTAGAAGTCTTTAAAAATATCAGGTTTAGAAGAACATTTTGCCAAGCTGGTGTTCTTCAAATTAAAGTTTAAGGTAAAGATTTGGGATTGTAAAAATTATGTATATTGGTTCATAGCTACTATACAAACTCAACGTTTTACAATTGCTAATTTCATTTTGTATTTTACTTGTAAACTTTATAACTATTTTCTGGTAGTGCCTTACCAAAGTATGACTATTAATATAACAACCTGAGTTAATTTAAAATAATAAGCATTCATCTAAAGGATAGATGGAATGTAAGACTAACTTCCAGAACTAATAATTTCCAATTAAGTGGAAAGGGAAAATAGCTGTAAAGTAATAGATATTAAAGTTAAAACCCTAGTATTCCTACTTTAAGATTGGTGAAACTGGCTTGCTAGATGTTTAAAGCCAAAACTTGGGAACTAAAGTTAGGGAAGTAAAAGACCAAGAAGAAAACAGCCAACGTTTGGTTCTTGCTCTCTGAGTCAGCTTGAACCTAGGAAACAAGGAGACTTCTGTGAGGGCTTTACAACTCTGGAACACATGACCTCCCAATCAGGAGGACTCTGGAGAACAAAAGTCAACCAGTGTACATTCTACAATGGAGAGGATGATTGGAAAGGAAAATATCCCTGGTGTTTCCAAGGGAAACCACATAGTCAACAAAATCCTGACTTATACTGACAGATGTCACTAGAGGAGCTAAGAGGCTTCTCCCAAGTTCCCAAAAATGGTTCCCCCAGAAAACTCAACTGACTCTTAACAGGAGATAAGAGCAAGCTTAATTTGATTAGCTTAGTCTTAAACACCTAGCAAAAACAAGTTATAATTAAAACAGAGCCATAACTGGACATTTAAAAGAAAGACAATAGTTCTTTTAATGTAACTTAAGATGTGCACTTGTGTCAGCCCCACCAAGAGTAAATAAAACTTGAAGTTATAAAAGAAGGATGCTTAGACAGGATTGCCTAATAATTATTAAAAAAAAAAAAAACTCTATCAGAGTCAAAAGATGCTTTTGGCAATTTAAGGCCTACAAATTTTCTTACCTTCTACATAGGCAGACTTAATCTGTGTTTGCTAGTATGATTATCTAGCCCTATGTGAAAAAAATAAAGGGAACTGTACTAAACCCAAAAGATAGGCCTAAAAAAAAGATTTTTAAAATCATATGACATTAGATATCTTAACTACAAATTACAGGAGCCTCTATGACATTAAAAAACTAGTGTTGAGGCTGGGGATGTGATTAAAGCGGTAACGTGCTCGCTTGGCATGCGAGGAGTGCTGTGTTCGATCCTCAGCACCACATAAAAATAAAAAAAGATATTGTGTCCACCAAAAACTGAAAAATAAATATTTTTAAAAAAATCTCTCTTTCTTTCTCTAAAAAAAAAAAAAAAAAAACTAGTGTTGTATTTACATTCCTGAGAACTCTAACAATGTAGCTTATATCCTTAAAGATTTACATCCCCAAATAGAGGCCATTATCTTCACTGGATTTTTCAAAGAAACAGTTTCTTAACTTTTGCACCTTCTGGCAAAAAAAAAATGGCTAGTCTCTATTGTCATCAACATATCATTCATTTTGTATTTATCTCCTTCCAGTTCTCATGCCTTCTTATTTCTATCATAGCAATACTCACCTACCAGATGACTTTAAAAAGTTTTCTTTCTGGACCAGACTTTTTATCACAGATCCCTCCAACTGACCCAAAACATTTCTAAAAGGGAAGTCTGAACTGCTGGCCCTGTATTCCCCCCCTCAGCCTGAAGCAACTGGAGTGATCCTTGCCCATTTGCCTTATGGCAGTAGGGTTCCCTTAATTCGAGTGGGGGAATTGGATCAAGACAAAGAACCAGTAGCTGATTAATAAAGAAAAGAAATGGATAGATAGTATTTTTCATCACCAATGCTTTGGTACAAAATACTTCAAGAGCCCTCTGAGATCAGGAGGCTATTGATAATAAATATGAAGCTATGTTGAA
Source organism: Callospermophilus lateralis (assembly GCF_048772815.1). Lineage (NCBI taxonomy): Eukaryota > Metazoa > Chordata > Mammalia > Rodentia > Sciuridae > Callospermophilus > Callospermophilus lateralis. The sequence continues at coordinate 101,089,739 of NC_135314.1, forward strand.
TGCCTTAGAGGCTACTGTAGTAGGCTTGGGTGATCAGATACAAAGTGATAAGGTCAGACAACAAACATCTGTCAGTTTAGTTCCCACTGGGGTTGCAAAAAGATAAATATGCATCTATTTGGGATTTAGAATCATAACAATATTAGTTCAGATCTCTTGCAACTGCTCCATTACATACAAGTTATGCAGTAAGGACAGATTTCCATGTTATTCTTCCCATTTTTGTAGAAAAGCTGTTAGATGACCTGAATTCTTGCACTCCTTGAAATATGCTGAAACATACTACATGGTATCTCTTAGGACATATTTCCTTGTTCTTAATTTTATGTTGTTTTCACACAGTAAACTGCAAGCTCATCTGACCTAAGTTCCAGCCCTTTAGAGTAGATATGCATCAGTTACATTTAAAAAAAAAATTTAAAAAGGGGGAGGTTTGAAGAGTGGTTACTTGGACCATGGCCTTTGACTGCCCTGGAGCTGTGGCTGGGCTTTTCCCTGGGAACTTTCTGTGCAAAGGTTCAGGACAAACTATGATGATGCTCTGCCTGAGGAATTTTGGTGCAAAGGTATGGAACAATAATAGTCTTGACCTTGATCTCAGATACCAGCTGCTAGGGATACAGAATTCTGAGCATAACAAGATAATCACTATATCTTGCAAGTGCTGTGACCTTCAAGCCTGCCTGCTTTGCACGAACTTTCTCACAAATAATCTTTTGATGATAAAAATCCTATGTAATAAATATGCTGTGTTATTTCTGAGTCACTGACACTCCATCAGATGTTAGTGTCCCACTGGGTCCCAGTTTTCTTTTTGTAAATGTTTGTATGTCTTTCTTAATCCCCTATTGCCACTTGCCAGTCTTTAGGATTTAGCCATACAGGTCATGGAAATTTGTGTGTTTTCTCTTGAGAAATGGTTATTTAGATTATGACTTGTTTTTAAATTAAATTATTTTATTATCATTATTATTTGCTTTTTAATTGAGTGCTTTATATATTTGGGATATTAATTGTTTTTCTAATGAATAGTTTCACATATTTTTTCCATTTGTATGTTTTATTTTTAATTCTGTTGTTACCTTTTTTTCTAAAAAGCACTTGAGTTTGATTACTTTAATTTGTCAATTTCTGTTTTTCTTTAATGTTTTGGGGATCATATCCCAATTTTTCCAACCATTATCCTGATTTATTTTCCCTGTTTTCTTTTGATAGTTTTCTAGTTTAGGATGATTCATTTAGGGTTTTGATTTTTCAGTTAATTATTGTATATATTAAAGATGGGTGTACGTTTTATCCTGCATTTACCTATCCAGTTTTCATTGAAACACTTATTTAAGAGTGTATTGGTTTGTATACAAGGTATCTCACAAACCTGTGTTAATGTAGGAATGTTTGGAGGTAAAGTGATATGAGGCCTGTAACATAATCAATGGATTAGTCTATTTGATGGGTTAATAATTTGAGAAGACTATTGTACTGGGTGATAACTATAGGCAGGTGAGAGAAGGATGGTGAAGTGTATCACTGAGGGAATGGCTTGGGGACAATATAGTTAATCGAGGCTTCTACCAATCTCTCTACTTCAGGCTGCAACTGCCATGTGTTAGGCAGTTTCCTTTACCATTCCTTTACATGACAAGTCTGCTTGAGTCCCAAAGCAATGGAATCAGCTGACCTTGGACTGAACCTCTGACACTGTGAGCCTAAATAACTTTTCCTTCACTATGTTGTTATTCCTGTGTGTTTTGGTCACAGTCATGCAGCAGTGACTAACACAAAGATAATTTTCTTTTTCTAAAAGGTATTCTTTTTGTCTGTGTACTGTTGCATCTTTATGTCATTATACCTCTCTTTCATAAGTTTATATTTTTAGTTTTTGTATAATACCTTCCATGTTATTTTCCAGCTCATATAATTTTCTCTTAACTTTATCTAGTATATTATATAAACTCCTCATAGTTTTATTATTTTAGTAACAATTTCTTTTTGTTAAATCACAAGCAACATTAGCTTACCTAGGGTAGTTATTAGAGGAGAAAAAGAGGAAATACTTGGGAATGATACTGGTAAATCATATTATTATATCATGTGCACATATAAATATGTAACAATGAATGTCAGAATTATGTACAATTATAATGTACCAATATAAAATATGAAAAATACGTGTTGTTTTTTCATAGTTATGAAAAAAAAATCTCTTCTTTCTTTTGTTAAAACATAATTATCCTAAAATGAGTTATTTCGTATTTTTTTCAGGTTATTATGTGATTCTAATTTTGGAGCATTCCAGTGTGTGAATGAGTGTGAATGTGTGTGTGTGTGTGTGTGTATGTGTGTGTGTATGTGTGTGGTGAATGGTAGTGGAGACTGAACCCAGAGGCCCTCTACCAGTGAATCACAGCCCTGCCCTTTTAATTTTATTTTGAAATATACTATATTGCTAAGGAAGGCTCAAACTTGTGATTTCATATCTCAGCTCCCTGAGGCTGGGAATGCATGTAAGTTGATGCATTCTTATTGTTGATGTTTCTTTTTTAATATATATTTTATTTTTTAGTTGTAGTTGGACATAATACCTTTATATTATTTATTTATCTATTTTTTAATGTGGTGCTGAGGATTGAACTCAGGGCCTCGCACATGCGAGGTGAGTGCATTTTTTTTTAAATATCTGTTATCTCTGACATTCTATCCCTGCTTCCCTCATTCTCTCTTTCTGTGTATGCGTGTGCTTAACTTTAATTTTGATCTCATTACTAGAGGCATTTTTTGTGAATAATTTTCTTGCAATCATGGTTTAATGTTGTTTTTATATAATTATATTTTCATTGCTTTCTCAAGCATTACAAAAATATCAATGGACTCCCATTTTTAAGATTATTTATAAACTTGTATAATTTTTTTCTCAATTAATATTCATTACATGGATATTTTTACTACTGGAAAGAAGGATTTTCCTAATCAGAACCAATACACTATTTATAGTTTCTGCTAATAGACTTTTTCTAGTAGATTAATATTTTTCATAGGATAAATTTATTCAGATGATATCACATTCAGCTCACTTTCTTACATGATTAAATCTTAAATACAACCTCCATATGATCAGTAAACTCTAAGTTTTCTGTCTTGGAATTGTACCTGAAACTATATGGCACCAAATGACATTTACAATAATGATAGAATACATATATGAAAGTGGTTCCACAAGAATTTATAATGTGCTAGAAAAATTCCCACTGTCTAATGATGTCATAAACATTATAGCATCATATTGTAATGTGTAATTCATGTTTGTGGTCACACCAATATAAACAAACCTACTGTATTTACTAATCATATAAATTATATAGAGTGCATAATACTTGATAACAATAATGTGACGGTCACTGGATTATGTATTTGCTACTCTACACTACACTTTTGATCTTTAGAGTGTACTATTTTTTCTTATAAAAAGTTTACTGTAAAATATTATACCATATTCCACTGGCAGAAGCATCACACATCTTGTAATTCCTGGTTAACTTATAACATCTGGGTTTACATAGGTATACACTGATATTTGCACACTGAAGAAATTGGTGCAGGACAAATTTCTCAGACCTATCTTTGTGCTAAAGTGACACTCCACTTTATATAGCGGTTGTTTGTAACCTTGTAGATTTATTCAGTGGTTTTCAGTATTTGGTAAGTTTGGGTTATTCTGTGATTTTTAGTTTTATTAGGTACTTGTATATTTTTATGCTTTTAATATCTTATTTAACTAAGTATTTCTCACCCAAGATAAATGAGGTAACAATCTACTTAACTGTTATTTACTTAACATTCAAATTTAATGTTACTTATGATATTATGCTAGCTTCATTTAAGCTTTCTTCATATAACTTAAGGCCACAAATGATTCTAAACCATAGAAATTGAAAAATATTATATTCCTGAGAAAGATACGTATTTGTTCTCAACACTGTATATTCTATATTATTTTTTTTTGGAAGAAAAATCACTTCTTGCCATGTCCTTTCCCATTTTCATTGTACTGTGTTGGGAAAAAGCATTCCAACTCCTCTCTAATTATTAGCCATTTAATGCCATACTGTTTATCGATTGAATTTATTCACTTATTAGGAGTTCTTAGAATTTGTGCAACTGTTTCCTTTTTCAGTGCCTGAAGATTTAATAAGGGAATCAAGAACATTGCTAATCTAAATAAGCACCATCATAAATATGCTTTACCATTCAATAGTATTTTGGGAATAACTATTTGGGTTATTTGAGGATGAGAGTTCCACTTTGAAGAATTAGAAGATGCAAGAGACCTTTTTACATTAAATACTTCAAGTTTTCAAGCATTATATAATTTCCCTAGAAGTTATCCCATTAAGTCATTAGAATTGATGGATGGTTCATTGTTTATCAATATTTAAATGACTCTGTGTAACCAATTATAGTAATAGAGCATTTTATAATGTTTTTATTAAGACGTTATAAATGTACATAATATTAGGGTTCATTTGACATATTCCAAATGCATATGACATAATTTGTTTCATTTCAATACTCAGTAATTCCTTCCATCTGATTTCCTTTTTCTATTCAGCTGGCCTTCCTTATATTTATATTGTTTTTTAGTTGGTACATTATAGATACACATAAAAGCAAAATTTATTGTGAGATTTTGTGAACACAGTATAATTTGGTCAATTTTATTCTCCAGTTGCTCTACTTTTCTTCTCCTTCTTCTTCCACACAAGATGACCTTCTTCTACTCCATTGTTCTACTATTTTCATGAGATCACTTGTATTTAATTCCTATTTTTCTTCAGCTTTACATATTAGAGAAAACATTCAACCTTTGGCTTTCTCATTCTGGCTTATTTCACTGAGAATGATGTTCTCCATTTCCACCATATCCAGAAAATGCCATAATTTCATTCTTCCTTAGGGCTGAGTTAAACTCCCCTATGTATATATACTACATTGTCTTTACCCACTTATCTATTAATGGTTCCATAACTTGAATATTGTGAATTGTGATTGAGTATAAGTAAATAAGAAAATAAATATAAAATATAAAATAAACAAACAGTGAATAAAAACTGGTATGCATGTATCACTCAAAGTATGCTTATTTTAGTTCTTCTAGATAAATGCAAAGAAGTTGGATAGCCACATATGGTGTTTCCATTTCTAATCTTTTAAGGATGCTCTATACAGCTTCCCAAAGTGGTTGTACTAATTTGCAGTTCCACCAACAAGGCATGAGTTTACATCTTTTCCCACATTCTCACCAATATTTACCATTATCTGCATTCATAAGAATTGCCTTTCTAATTCTTATGAGAAGAAATCTCAGTGTACTTTTTTGGGGGGTGGAGGGGGGCGGTTACCGGGTATTAAATTCAGGGGTGCTTAACCACTGAGACATATCCCTAGCCCTATTTTATAGTTTATTTAGAGACAGAGTCTCGCTGACTTGCTTAGCACTTCAATGTTGCTGAGTCTGGCTTTGAACTTGTAATCATCCAGCCTCAGCCTCCCGAGCCACAGAGTTTACAGGTGAGCCCCACTGCACTGGCTTTATTGTACTTTTGATTTGCATTTCCTTTATTGCTGTGAATATTGTGCATTTTTTCATATATTTGTTCTACATTTGTGTTTCTTCTTTGGAGAAATGTGTGTTTAGATATTTTGTACATTTATAGATTGGGTTATTGGATATATTTTTGGAGATATTTTTTGAGTTCAGTAATAGTTTAATTGTTGAAAATTTTAATTGTTGAAAAAAAATCTAAAGTCAAGTAAAAGATCAATTAGCTTTCACCAACTTTATATTTTTCTACCTTATTTTACCATCAGAAAATGCATATTATCATATTAAAATTTAGGCTAAAATATAAGTATTATGCTCAGTCTATACCCAAAGGTCTTAAAAACAGCATACTACAGGGACACAGTCACATCAGAAATTATTCCTCCCCTCCTCCTCCCCCTCTTCTTCCCCCTTCCTTCTCTTCCTCCCCTTTCTTTCTTCTCCCCCTTTTTTCCTCCTCCTCCTCCTCTTCCTCTTCCTCCTCCTCCTCCTCCTCCTCCTTCCTATTCTTCCTAGTACAATATTGAATAAATAAAGAAGTAATTTTCTGCTTGCAGAAACTGGTTGAATACTAAAGATAATCAAATGTAGAAATTTCAAAACTATATTTCAGGGTTTACATAAAAAATTTAAAAATGTGTGATTTCTCTTTCCTTTGGCTTATGAAATAAAAGTAAAATTCTGCTGGATATTTCTGGTATTTCCCCGTATTATTTGACATATTCCTGGGTTAAAAATAAACTGTAATATTTTCCATACCATAATATATAATTAACTATTTAGAAGGACAAAAGAAAAGGGATATAAAACACAGTTCTAGTTTATAGTATCATACACAACTCTCTATGGTTTGAACATAGTTGAAAATCAAGGTATATTTAATGTTAATGCAAATATTTTTGCAAATTCTTGAAATAATGTTTTCTATGTAACATCATTGTACATCTTTCTTACTACAATTCTAACTAATGTTGAATTAAAATAAGCATGTATAAAGTAATGAGTTCATATCACCAGATTATTTATTTCAGAAACCTAATAGAAAAATTTCTTGATTGTGCATTTGTGCATTTAATCTGTCTTAATTGGTCTCAGCACAAATATCAATTTATAGTATTCAAAAAACTTGTTATGCCTTTACAATATAAACTAAATTTTCCAGTTTTAGGTTTACAGATATATTAGGATGGTACAAATTATTTACATATACCAAATACTCAGTTTTTCTGATTGTTGACACCAAACATAAGGATGGTATATTTGTGTAATATATTTATGATTCACACTTTAGGCATCATCATGAAATAAATTATGATCATTTTTAAAATTTCCTTTATTTTTAAACTAGTATTTCTTTCTGTCCTAGAATATTGTCCACAAAATTACATTATATTTATTAAATCATCACCATATACTAAGAATCCTTTTGCTATGTTGCCTTCTCAGACTTCTCTTTTTTTTTTGTATGACTTTCATTTTTGTGCAACTCTGAGTAGGCATTTTGTAAAATGCCCCTCAAATCTTAAAACTTGAATCTGTCTGCTACTTTTTTTCACAATCAGACTAGTTGTATAAATTTATGTTAGTTTGTGTTCTCCATAGAAACAGATGCAATAAGCAAAATAATCTGTGTGCCTTTGTTTCTGTGTGTGTGTGTGTGTGTGTGTGTGTGTGTGTGTGTAAAAAGATTTATTGTAAGAAACTGGTCAATGTAATTACAAAATCTAAGAAATTCAAAATCTGTAGAACTAATGTCTCAGTTCAAGTCCAGAGGCTAGAAGCAGCTGTTAGAGGCAGAAAAACTTAATGTTCCAGTTCAAAGACAATCAGACATGAGAATTTTCTTTTACTTGGAAAAGTGTCAGCCTTTTTTCCCCAGACTTTCAACTGAATAGATATGGCCCATTGCTTACTCAGAAGGGCAAACTGCTTTCATCAGCTCACTGATTAAACAATGATATCATCCAAAATTATCTTCCCAGAATAATGCTTAAGTAAGTATTGGGGAACTCCAACACAAGTTGACACCAAAATTTAATTATCATAGTACTTTTTTTCAGGGTGGGGGGTGTTCACATAAAATGTCATTAATAGCATATAAATTTATATCAAAGCTGAATGTTTAAAACTTAATAAAATATAAATTAACAATTTTTGTTTCTTTTATCTTATTTTTGGTGCATATAAAAATCTCTAATCAACCATAGTTCACTTTGTGTTATGGTTTGTATGTGAGACATTCCCCCAAAAGCTCCTGGGTTGATTCAGAATTTTTCAAAGTAAAGTGATTGGATTTTAAGAGCTATAACCTAATCAATTTATCCCAGTTTGGATGGATGTGGACATGTCGGGTATGGCTGGAGGAGGTAAGTCCCTATAGGTATGAGATGTGCTCAAGAAGGGTGCATGTACCCTGCAGTCACTACAAGTTTTGCTCTCTTTCTCCTGACCTGGTTTTGAGGAGAGCAGTTTTCCTCCACTGGCTCCTTCCACCATGAAATGCTGATGCATATTGAGCCTAGAGCAATTGAATTAGCTGTTTACAAACTGAACCTCTGAGATCATGAGGCCTAAATAAATGTTCTCTCTACATATTTCCTTTTGGATGATTTGGTTACAGCTATGATTAGCTCCTATTTTATTCTAAAAGGATTATAGTTTTAGAGTTATTTTTAGCTCTGAAGGTTAGTGTCCATCATTTATTTTGGAAAGTTTTATTGTGTTCTTTTTACTCTAAATCCCTCAACACCACATATTTAATTTTCTGAGTGAAGATTTTCCACATTTTCTTGAAATCTCGATGTCTTTTAACTATGTTAAATTTTTACCACTTAATTTCAGTCAAAACCTAGATAGGAAGCTGGAGTGAGATCAATGTCCATCCCAAATTGGAATAAGGTCTCTCAAAGTACTTTTCTCTGGCATACAGAATATAGTTATAGTCTTCTCCATATTCAGAATAATTACTTTTCTCTTTCCATTGCCATAGATATTGTTATGGGGAGATGCCTCAGAAAGCACTCTAAATTTGAATTCAAATCAAAAGAGAGCTTTATTTACCTGGACAGGGACTGTCATCCACCGCAGAGACTCAAGCTCTGTGGGAGGACAGAGGCTTCCTGGTTCATCTAAGAGAATATAAGCACAAAAACAACAACCTAGTGACTTGCTTATCGTCATGTAAGCTAGCCAATCCTAGAAAATAAAACATTAATAAGAGGGGCCTGTGGGCTCCAGGCAGGAGTGGAATTTTTCAATCAGCACATAACCGATAAACAGAAGCACAAAAAGCATTAGCTTTGCAGTTCAGTTGAACACAGTCCTGGGTTCAAGCAGATGCTATACAGTCGCATTCTGAATTGGGCAGGGGTCAGACGGGTGAGAATCTACTTCAAAGTCACGTAGACCCATAAGGGCATTCAAACCCAGGTTGTAGCTCACCACGAGATCACCCACTGCATCCTGAGTAGGGTACAATTTGTGGGGTAAAAAGTACAGAAAGACAATTTTATAAGAAAACAGCTTTCATTTCAGTTTCTCAGAAACAGCTCTTGTAACAGTTTTCTTTTCTTTCTTTCTTTTTTTTTTTTTTTTTTTTTTTTTTTTTTTTACAAAAGGCAGCAGAAAGCAGTCTTAGGCCTGTCTATGACAATTCTTGATTTATAATTGTCTTATCTCACTTATCAAAATCCTATATCTATAATATAGAATTTTTACCAATGTATAACCTATAACTTACACTCTTATTTATTGTATTTATCAGTTCACACCACAACAATATGAGAGGATAATTCTTGATTATTCTTCATCATGAGAATATTGTGGAATTCCTGGAGGTAATGTCTATGATTGATTGATGCCTTTTAACTATGTTAAATTTTTGCCACTTAATTCTCATTCTCTACCAAGAATGAGAGTCCCAAAACATTTTTACTATCACAAAAATACACACACAATCTCTAACAACTTGTCAAGATTTCCACTTAACTGTTGCTGCGGATTTATAACTCCAGTGGCCTCTATTTCAGATAATCAAATCTTTAGCTCTTGCCCTTGTCAATGTGGGCTGCCAAAACTCAGGGCCATAGAAAAAGTATCCTAAACAGCAAAAATTTATTTTTCACACACCTGGAGGATAGTTCATAATCAATGTGTGGCAGCAAGGTCAGATTCTGGTAAGAATTCTTTCCTTGGATTTTAGAGGGTCACCCTCATGCTATGTCCTCATATGATTTTTCCTTGATGTGTTCATGTAGTGAAAAGAAGAGAAAATTCAGAATGATGGTTTGTTTCAAGAAAAATCATTGTTTTCCATTTGGTCCTCCATTTTCTTTCAGTGGTAATAGAGGCAATAAGAACTTCCAAGGTCTTTACATATTAAATTGAAATCATAAGTTAATTTCTCCCCTTATGCTGTCTATATTGTAAAGTGGTATTCTACTTCAGTAATTCTGTTCTTACCTGGGTAATTTCTTCCCTTCAGTTATTGTTGCTTTAATTTATTGTTTTTTTTCCTAACTTATTGAGATAAAGAATTGTGAAAAAAAAGAGATTCACAATTTTAAAAAGTTTTCCAAAAGTTTGACTCTCAGCATTTTGAAAACTATGCATGTTTTATATGAATTATTTTTTAACTTTGTGTTTAGTTACATATGCCTATAAAATAAAATAACAAAACAGATGTTTCTTGTAGTTGTTAACTAAAATATTAAAAAATTCTATAATATAAAAATAGATAGATATTATTGCTTTTGAAAACTAGCTAATAATTAATTCTATTAAATATCACTTTTACCTACAGGTTTGTGTTTAGTTTATATTCTACAACTAATATACTAAATTGTCTTTGCAGATTTATAATTTTATTTTTGTTGGTTTATAAATTTGGGTTTCTTTTTTAGAGCCGTTGGTTTAAAAGCATTAAAACACATTGGGGCTAAAATTATGAGCCAAACAAAATATTTAAAATATAACAAATAATTATTATTTTCATTAGACAATTTTAGCATATATTATTGATTATTTACTTTTATCTCTTTGGTATTTGTCAGTCAGTTTTTAGTCACTATGACCAAAACACTTAATCAAGACAATTTAGCAGAGAAAAAGCTTATTTTGAGCTCATCGTTTAGCAGCTCTGATTGGCTGGCTCCATAGCTCTGGCCCTAGGTAAAGCAAGTATTGCAACTAAAGAATGTGGCAGAGGAAAGCTGCTCAACCGAGGCAGCTGAGAAACAGAGAGATAGAGGGGAAGGAGCTGTAGGTAATATTAACTCTTCCATATATTCCCCAGTGACTCACCTCCTCTAGAAAACTGCTTGCCTAAGATTATCTCACTGTTAGTTTATGCACACAGAAATGGACTGATTAGGTAATGGCTCTTATTATGCAATAATTTCAACTCTGAATATTCCTGCATAAACACAGGAGTTTTTTGGGGACACCTTATCTACAAATCATAAGACTTTTAACCTTTTTAATATCATGAAAACCACTTATTTATAGTTAATTTCCATAATTCATTTATTAGACTATTACTATTATTATTAGACACTACTACTTAATATGTTGTTAACTATTAAAAGTATAGCCGTTTTTCTGGTATATACCATAAGTCCTTTTCCAACATTTATAGTCTGTTTTTGAAGTAGTTTGCAATATCAACATATGTGTTATTTATTTAATTATCAAACAATAAAGGTATTATTCTTCATTGAATTCTTCATATATTTACTGTTATTTCTTAACATATGATTGCACTGTCTACATATTTTATGATCATTTAATATATTACATAATATTTTATTTTACTTCATTAAGTAACTACAAATACTAATGTGTCCACATGATTTCTTGTCATGAAAAAGAAAAGAAAAAAATTTAAGATTTAAATTAGCAAAATGTTGATTATAGGTTGCAAAGTACCTGTGATCACTCTGGTGTGAGTTCCATAAATGTCATTGGATGTGGTTTGCTTATCACTCTAAATAGCATCTCTTATTTGGATATGGAATTACATGTGGTTATTTACGTGATTGTTGGTTGCAATAAAATTTTACTTTCACATTGAGTTGGCAGTAAAATACTATTTTATAGTATCCCAAGTACTGCATTATGAAATTTATTTGTAATCCTGTGAGCTTGATATCATATATTGCAAACTTTAATAAAACTCTGAGCTATTTCTTATTTTTTTATATTTGCTAAATTGATAGTAAGTAATGCAGCAAGTGCAGTGTAAAATAAGCTGATACACAATAGGCACATTCCTGAGGTTTATTGACTATTTAAATTATTTGATTGTGATTTGTCTGTCTTCTGCATATTATTCTTATGCAATACTTCACATTATTATCTTAGTCACTTGTTGGCACCATAATTTTTGATTCTTTCCTCTGGTTTTCTGCCCACTTGAAAATTTAATGTTTGAAGATTATCAAATAAGTGTTTTATTCATAAGTTTCCAAACACTTCGATTTCTTTGCCTTTCATTTTTAACCTCAGGAATCATATGAATTCATATACTTTCAGAAATAAAGTTGAATGTATATTTACAGAACAGTTGAAAGTTAAGATTGGAATAACCATCTCTCAATGTTTGTATCTCTTTGGAAACTAATAAAGAACTAGATTCAGGAATTGATCATTCATAGTATATTCTATATTCACTGCATGTCCTTATCAATAGAACTATAAGAAAAATCTAGCAATAAGAAACTCTATTTTTTTATCATATTGTTTTGGGGTCTATAAGGCAATGTGAAATGTAAAGTTTGACCATATTTACTAGCTGTTAAGCACAGTGTACTTAAGCAAGCTAATTGACCTTTTTTTGTTTGTTTATTAAGATTTATTTGGGGACAAACAATAGCAAAGATAGCAAAGGGCTTCACTGGGTTTTTCTGTTTTCAAGGCCAGTGCCAATGATTTTTTCTCCCCTGACAGGAAATGTTTTTGTTGGGTCTCATGTGGGAGAAAAAATGACATGTTTGGTGAACACCTTAGAATTCAAAGATATTAGATAAGAGGGGAGAGACAAGAGAAATTAGAATAAAAGGGCAATATAAGATTATTTAGGCATACTCATAAATAATTGAAAAAGAAAATTGCATATTTTACTTTCTTATTTTAAAAACCAGGAAATTTTAAAAGAAATGGAATCAACAAGGCTGGCGATAGAAAAAGTAAAAATAATAAATAGAGTTAGAAATGAGAAGTTTGTGTAAAAGGACAGAGTTACTTTGTCACTCAAGAGTATTAAATGAATAGACATCACAAAATAGAACTTTTTGGCTTAAAGAAGGAAATTTAATTATATCAACATATGCACATAGAAACAAGATTGTCTAATACCCACATACAAACTGCAGCAGGGAACTGGGGCATTAATGAAAGTAACCCAACTTTAGGGTCTGGCTGTATACTTGAAAGATTGTAGAATATTTAAGGTGTATATCCTGTCTCATTGATAATTGTAGAGAAAATTAAGTTTTCAGTGTTTCTGAAGGAAGAAACCTAGCAACTGATCAAACGAAAAGTCTTCTAAGTCACTGGCCCTTTAAAAATAATACCTATGCTTATCCAGGAAAATACAAACTCTGAGCAAAAAATCTTAGTATGTTCAGGATTCAATATAGTCTAAATTTAGGTTTAAAAATAAAGTTTTATTTTCTCATCCTATCATATTATTTTTTCATGATTAAAAAAAAAGAAAAAGAGTCAAACATGATAGCACACTCCTGCTGTTCCAGTTATTCAGGAGACTGAGATGGGAAGATCATTTGTGCTCATGATTAACAACTAGCCTGGCAAGACAGTGAGATCCTCATCCTGATAAAACAAGTAACAACAACTGAAGAGGAAAAAAAAATAAAAAGAAAGAGAAGAATAAAGAGGAATAGGCATGGTGAAATATAAAAATTACAAAATTTCCAGTTATTCCACAATTTGTCTTTTTACTTTCTCCTTAAATGTTATTTTTCCCTCTGATAATCATAGAAAACTGGTAAAGCACTGTCTGCACATGACATCTGTCCATTTCTTAGCTTTCTTCAGTCAGTAAACATTTATTTAAGTGTTCCTTTGTTTTTCAGATATAAAATTTACTGTAGAATTAGATCTAGTTCCTATTCTTAGAGAGTTCCTAGACTCCTTAATTCTTTTGAAGAAAGAGATAATAGCAATGGTTTATAACCACTGTTTTGATATGTATAATGATGTCTGGCGAAAATTAAAATATATGTTACCTTTTTTTCTCTTGCCATAGCTCTCACTTTCTTTTAAAAAACCATAAAGTATAAAAAATTATGTGGTTTCATTCTATATGAAATATAGTTCTTTCCAATTTCTTCAGTATACTGTATTTTTATGAATTTTACAGTAAAGAAATAAGCAAATTTTTTTTAAATCACTGGTCCTAAGAATTATAATACAGATAGAAATGATACTATGCATCTTATAATAGCATATAAAATGAGACATAGCATAGATAGAAGAATTTATATACATTTTAATTATTTTAATATTTATATTATATAACTGTGTCGGAAATTTTACAATATAATTTTATGTAGGATTTGCTGACTCAGAAAGAAGAGTTTTGAAGGTAAACAATAAGTATTCAAAAGGGTTCCTAATTAAAGCTATGGATTAATTTATACAGTAAGAATGAAAGCCTAATATTCTGAGTAGAATTCTATTACAAATGAAAACTTAGTATGTACTTTTTAACACATTTTAATGTTATGAAAATTGATTTAAATGTGTAATTTAGCTTCAGTGTGTAGATTCAAAGAGTTCTATACATATTTTTCTTGAGAAAAATGGAAATATAAGTAAATGTCTAGCCTGGACGAACAGACTTGTCATGGCAAAGTTTTAAGAAAAACGTTTCCTTGATCATTACATTTAAAATTTTTTTCCCTTACAAAATTTTATATAGATGCTACTGATAAGAAATATTACATGTTCTTAATTATATTTAAGATCAGCAAAGTTTTAAAAAATAGCAAAATTACTGGAATGAAAACTGAAAACAAATTTACATGCATAAATCAGCATTAATATAGATGCAAAAAGAGACAAGGAAAATTATAGTGTCATCATAAAGCGATCAGTTGTGCAAGAGGAAATCATGATTACATATATGTGCACTCAAAGCTCCAAAAAGTATAAAACATTTATTAATAGACCCATGGTACTTCATATTCTTAAATGATAAGAGGAGGGAACCTTAACAACAGGGAATGGACAGATCATTCAGACAGATCAGCAAAGGAAAAATACAGAATTAAATGTACTCCAGACATCTACAGGACATTTCATTCAATCATTGAAGAATACACAATTACATCAGCCCAAGGGAATTATCTAAGATAGAGCATATAATAAACAAACAAACAGATCTCAAGAAAATTGAAATCAAATTATTTTTTCTGACAACAATGCAATCAAACCAGATATCAAAAAATAAAAATTTTGACACCATGCAAATATATGAAAATTAAGCAACTTACTCTTTAACAAGCAATTTTAAATTTTAAAAGTGTGCTGACATATGTGAAAATAAAGAGGAAAAAAGCAAATCAAAATTCATGGGATGCAGCAAAAGCAATATAAAGATTGAATTTTACAGCAACAAAAATCTACATAAAAATACAGTAAAAACTCAAATAAACAACCCTATTGCTACAACTCAAGACAAATAAGAACAAACTGGCCTCAAAATTTATAGAAGGAAAGAAATAGTAAGAATCAGAGCAGAATAAAAAGGAAATAGAGAATAAAACCATGAAAATACAAAAGAGCAACCAAAAGGCTGGTGCTTCCAAAACTTTATCAGAATAGATCAACCCTTAGCTAGACTACTAAAAAGAGAGAGAGAATACTCAAATGGAAAAATTATCACTAACACTACCACAGAAATACAAAGTATCAAAGAGATTATTATGAACAACTATACAGTAACAATTTCAATAATGTGGAAGAAATGGGCAAATTCCTGCCCATGGAGATTAAATCATGGAGAAAAAGGAAACAGGAAAAGACCAGTAATCAGTAACAATATCAAATCAGTATTAAAAAGTAACCCCAAAAGAAAAACTGAAAGGACTTGATGACTTCACTGCTGCATTATACCAAACATTTTAAACAAATGCTAGTACAACATCTTTAGTATTCTAAAAATTTAAAGAGAAGGGTATTACAGTTTAGATATAATGTTTCCCTCCAAAGTACCTGTGCTAATTCAGAATACTCAGAAGTGAAAAGATTAGTTCATGAGAGCTCTCCCCTAATCAATCCATAGGTTTGAATGCATTAACTAGGTGGTAACTCCAGGCAAGTGGAGCATGGCTGGAGGAGGAGGGTCATTGTGAGGATCCCTTGGAAGGGTGCATCTTTCCTGCAGCCCCTTTCCTTCTAACTCTCTGATGCCAACTGCCATGTTGAGCAGCTTTCCTCCATCATGCCCATTGATCTTGATGCTGTATCTCACCGAGGACACAAAGCTATGCAGCATGCCAACCATGGACTGAATCTCCAAAGCCATGAGCCAAAAAAAAAAAAAAAATTCCTTCTAAGTCGTTCTGGTCAGGCATTTTTGTCACAGTGATGGAAAACTGACTAACAGGAAATTCTTTAAATCACAATCTACAAAGTCAACATTACCCTTGCATAATTAAAAAAGATTAGTGAGAAATAGTTGAAAGTTTTTTTTTCTTTTTATAAGATCAGGAATATGACAAAAATATATACTTTCACCACTTTTAATATAGTATTCCAAGTCCTCGCCAAAGTAATCAGACAAGACAAAGAAAGAAAATGTAACCAAACTGGAAAAGAGAAAGTCAAATTTTGTCTATTTCTCTATTTAATATATACATGTATATATACATGTATATATGTGTGTATACATATATACATATGAATATTATATATTATCTGAACTCCACCTTAAGTTGTCAAAACTAATAAATTCAGTGATTTTTTTAAGATACAGAATCAACCTACAAAAATCCTTAATGTTACTGTATCCTGATAGTAAATTTTTTAAATAGAAATCAAGAAATTATAATACTTACAATAATGAATATATATGTATGAGTATATATATATGTATGTAAACCTAGGAAAAAATGTTCCTTAAAAGGTGAGTTGAGTGTTTCTGAGTTCAATTCCCAGTACCCCTCACTCGAAAAAAAAAAAAATCAAGGTAAAACTAACATAGAATCTATCAATCCTGTTCCTAGGTATAATATCCAAAGAAATAAAACCAATTATCAAAAATTTTTTGCACTCCCATGCTTTTTGAATAATTAGTCTCAATAGCCAATAAAAGGAAACAATACAAATACTCATAATTTGATGAATAGGTCAAGAAAATCTGGCACATATTCACAATGGAATATTATGCATCTACAAAATAAATAAAAAAAATAAAATCCTGTTATTTGTAACAACATGCATTGCACTGGAGATCATTATGTTAAATAAAATAAGCCAGACACAGAAGCTCCTCATGAAACTCTAAAAATGTGAATCTCATAGTGTAAGAGTAGAATGGTTATTACAAATGTTGAGGAATATGGGGATGGGGGGAAGGCAAAGTTGATTAGTGGTACCACTTTGGAGTTAGATAGGAGTAAGTTTTCCTTTGCTATCCTCACATAGTGTGGTGAATATAGATAGCAATCATCTACTGTATATCAAAAGGCTAGAAGAAATGATTTTGAAATATTTTCACCTTAAATAAACGTGTTTGAGGAAATACATTTAATGTGGTTTAAAAGTTTTACAATATATGCATGTATTAAAACCTCACATAGTATAAAATTGTATGGTTTTATGTAAAGCTAAGTAAAGAAAAAAAATAAAATACAGGGAATAAGAGCCATAACCACAGGTAGAATTTTTGAAGGCACCTATTATTAAGCATCTCATTCACTAGATGCCTCTTTTTCCAAATATTGGTGAAAGCATGTAATGAGCAACAGAAATAGCAACAAAAACCCTTCAAATGAAAATGTTCTTCATGTTCAAACTACCACACTCATTATCATATTTCAGGTGCCTTGTATATTACGAGGTTGAGATAATTCCCACGTAAATAACAAGTTGAAATATTGAAAATTCTTATCTTAATCTCAACACATACCTGGAAAAGATTTTTATATTTTTATTTTTTTTACAGTGAAAGTTAAGCTGTGAATCTTAACATGAAGATTTTATTGGTTTATTTTACTGAACACAATGATCTCCAGTCCAATCCATGTTATCACAAATCAGAGGATTTCATTCTTTTATATGGCTGAATATTATTGTTTGGGTATATGTAACTCATTTGAAATGATGAAGATACTAGATTTGCCACAAATAACATCTTGACTATTGAAAATATTAAATCCATTGAACTATAAAAAATGAAATTGATATTCACTGGTAATTAAGTTCAAATTGTTACCAAAGTAGTTTTAACACATTTTCAACATGCAATACTTTTCTAAATTTGGCTTTCATCAAAAACATATTAAATTGGTTTATATTTTTAGTAGTATATTTATTGTACATATTAATGTAGTTTGGCATCATCTTTCAACACATGCATTTAGCATGTATTGATTAAATCAACCTTCCTTTTTTCACCACATCCTTTCCCACCTCTACTAAACACCTTCTTATTTCCATGTTGCTGTTTTAGCATCCACATACAAGAGAAAGTGTGTGAATCTTTTCTTTCTGTGTGTACCTATTTGATCTAGCATAATGTTGCCCAATTCCATCTATTTCACTATATATTATATGATTTTATTCTTATTTTTATGCTAAATAATTTTTCATTGTGTATATATACCATTTTTTTCTTTAATTATCCATTGATAGGCACCATGGTTGATTCAATATAATCAGCTATTGCAAAAAGAACAGTGATAAAACTGGACATGAAGGAATCTTTTTGGAATACTGATTTCATTCCCTTTAGGTACACACCCAGAATTAAAATAATTGAATCATATGATATATCTATTTTTAGTTTGTTAAGGACACTTGATATGTTTTCCATAATCCTGTACATCCTATCAATAGTGCATAAGAGTTCATTTTTCTCTACATCCTTGCCAACATTTATTTTTTCGTTTGCTGTTGTTGTTTTACAACAACCATTCAACTTGGGTGAAATGGCATCTGATTGCTTTTTGATTTGCATGTCTCTGACAGCTGATAATTTGAAGTAATTATTCATGTATGTATTAGACATTTGTATTTCTTCTTTTGAAAAATATATATTATTCCAATAATTTCCAGAATCAACACAACATTCAGGGGAAAAGTGGGTAAAGGAAGAAATGACGAATTCATGGCTTTGTTTATTTGTATTTTTAATTCTTTGTAGTGTTGGAGATTGAATTCAGAGCCTTTTACATTAAGACATGTTGAAAGCCTACAATAATTGAGTTTTGTTTTATCTCCCATGTATGGAAGATACTATATAAAGATTTTAAGGGGTTGGGGTTGTGGCTCAGTGGTAAAATGCTTGCCTAGCATGTGTGATGCATGAAGCTTGATTCTCAGCACTGCATATAAATAAATAAAGTAAAACTCCATTGACAACTGAAAAAGATTTTTTTAAAATATTTTAAAAATAACTTATACCTCTATAATATGACATTAATTTAGTTTGAATTTTACAAAGCAGTTGAAAAAGGTCATTGCACATAAGAAGCCTAGACTGCTAAAATAATATGTCCTCAAATTATTTCAGTTGATTTTGTAGAAGATTCTTATATGCAGATTTTAAAAGCCAGTTATGAATTTTTTTTTATATTTCATAGATATTGATAATTTAAGCTATAACTATTTTAATGTTTATTTGGTAAAGTTATAATCACAGAGATAATAAAAACTATTTTAGACCTTGAAATTTTATCTTAAATATTAGTCATTATTTTAAATTATGGCTGAAGAAATTTCTACTTGTCTAATACATATTCTTAGGTGGAAATTATTAACCCTACCTGATGAAAATTTTAGTGTACACTTGTTATTTATTTTGATCAATTTTAATGAAAACTAATGTAGAAACAAATATGCATATATTATATGTAGATTGATCCCATTTTAATAAAAATAATCTTTACAAATTATTTGCATCATTTTTTTAATGTCACCTTTCTAGTTTATTTTTAATAACAAGAAGAATACAATTTTTATGATTGGAAGCATAAACTGAAGTCTCCTTGTCTGTAAGGACTTACTTTTATCTTTTATGTCCTACTTCTTCCATCTGCAAAGAACTTTCAGAACATTAGCTGATCAATATCCACAACTCACCTCTAGATAAGGTCTTTATTGCCTGAGATGAGAAAGCTTAAGAAGAGTTAAGTAACTCGTACAAGGTCAGTTGTGAATTGGTGTCTGAGCTGGGGTTAGCATACAGATTGACTCTCCCCACAGCTGTGTCTACATTATTTAGGCAAAACAGTTCCAGAGAGTCCAGGGACAGAGAATCTCCTTTAATGGTGGATCTTCATTGCAATATTTTAACATAGCTGTGTACGTATTTTTGATTGCATGTTTCTGCATATTTTTACTCATTATATTTCACAAAACAGATTATACAGAAAAGTCCTCTCTTATTCAGTTAGATAGGCAGACAGACATAAAGTAATAACTTTAAAATGATTTTCTATTTCATATTTTATATACTCTATTTGTTATTTTTAGCTAAATCTTTAGAATCTTGTTCTTATGGCTTGGATGAGTATGACTTCCAAAGGCCCATTTTTTGTAGGCATGGTCCCCAATATATAGTAGTGTTCAGAGGTGGAGTTTTGGGGAAGTAATTGGATCATGAGGGCAGTTCTCATGGAACACTGCCTCATCTTGACATTATCTACCTCTATCACAATGATCATCAAATAATTTTACATAAATACATATTATTCAAATTTGTTTTTCTTTGTTATAGAGTTATTGGTATGACTATTTGTGGTAAGGGTTACAGTATGATTTCTACATTTTTAGAAAGAACTGAAAGAGGGATCAGGATACTGTGTGTTGCTCTCATTAGAATTCATCACATATTTTCACATTTAGGCATTTAAGAAAAAAATCAAGATAAAAAAACACATATGAATTTATTTCTGCAATTTTTTAAATTTATTTTATTTTTTATTTTTTTCAATTTTTAATTTTTTTTTTAATTTCTTACATGACACTAGTGGAATGCATTACAATCATAATTATTTATCCATTCACAGCACAAATTTTTGTAACTCTGTGTATAAAGTATGTATATGAAGTATGCCAAATTATGCCATTATACATTATTATTATTATTATTATTATTATTATTATTATTGTTGTTGCATTACAATTCTTAATACACCTTTGTACCACGATTTATCATATCTGTTTGTATATAAGGTGTTGACACCAATTCACATCTTCATACATGTATTTTGTATAATGATGACTATCTCCTTCCACCATCCATGCTATTCCTCTTCTCCCTCCCTTTCCTTCCCACCCCTCTTCCCTATCTAGAGGTAATCTTTCTCCCATGCTCTCCCTCCCTACCCCAAATTGAGTCACCCCCCTTATATGGCTGTTATTACACTGTTAATTCTGTAACACATTCAATTCTAGAAAAAAATTTCAGTTATATTTGAGTAAAAATGCATTTGAAAAACATTTAATCAATTAAAGGAAAGAATCATAAGGCACTATGTTTCCACATGAATTAAACATGATACTTTTGTATGATAATCTCTAAGAAAATAATTCACAAAGGTCTGTAAGTGTTCCTTGACGTTATGTAATATAAATGTAGGCTAAAATGTCTCTGAATTTTAGGAACTTGTACAATATTAAAACAGACTCAATGTAATAAAAAGAAAAATTTAAATTTAGCATCCAAAAGTCTAAGCATATTGAGAAAACAACTTATTAGTAAACATCTAGCATTTTCTACAGAGAAATATTTATTTCCCACAGAAAAAAACAACAGATGAACAGAAATCTCATTGAAGATGCACTCTAGTTCTAAGGAACATATGCTGCTCAATAATTCACTATTTTAAATCAAATGATCAGAGAGTAAGGAGAAACATTTTTTTATGGAGTAATAAATTCTATTTGTATGCTTCAGGTTTCAGAATAGAACTATTCTAGGCTGTGTTTCTCCATTTTCATATAACATATATTTAAAAAATTTGAAAATAATTGTCAACAAAGTGAAATAAATTTAGACACATATTATTTACTGAAGGAGATATTTTTCATTAAGTGGAAAGTTAGTCAATACTCCTAAATCTCATTTGATGGTAAAACTTCTTATCTAGTAAAATCTGTCAAATAACAAATAAATAAAATAAAATAGAATAATGACAAAATGACAAATGACAAAAGAAATAGAATATTTTAATTTTAAAATTTTTGGTAGAAATGATACTGCTAATAAATACACTGATCATTATGGATGCTATGGTTCCATTGCTTCTTTCATCTCAAGTTATATCCTATAATTGGATAGAATAATTCAAACTCATCACCTCAAACACCTGCAATATAGTATAATTCTATTCTCACATCACATAAATACTTTTAAACATGCCTTGTAATGGTTTCTTCATCACTGATCTCAAACATTTTCTCTTTTGTATTTTCCATGTAGTTGAATCATACAAAATGCACATACCTATTTAAATATCCTTATTTTGTATTCTGATCTCTAGCACAGAGCACTGGAATTATAGTAGTTGTATTCAACAAACTTAAATTACTTTTCTCCTTTCAGTTACATTCTATTGGGAAATTAAGAATGAAGATTTTCCGTGGCAAATGAAAGGCACACAGGGATAAGTATAATTTCCAGTTCCAAACTTTTATTAGTGTATCTTATGTAGTTTCCCATACTCTATATTCTTCTCATGACAAACGTAGAAGCTAATTTGAGAACAAAGTATTCTGTAATAATAACAATAGGAATAAGTCTCAGTACTGATGAATGAATGCTAATTCTATTGTTACTAACACTTTGGAAGGTCCTTATTCTTAATATCCTATACTTGTATAAAGAGATGTTTATTGAATGCCTTAGGACAGACACTTAATATCTGTTGATTTAACTTTTCAAATATTCTTCAGTTTTCTCCTTTATTTTATTGGTGTTTTTGTTTTTATTTTCACTGCCAGCATATTTAAATTTTACTTCTAATCTTCCATTCCTCCAATCTGTCATCCTGGATTTCTCAGCAGTGAACTTTTAAAAGCAGAACCTGGGATAATTACATGTTTGATATTCTCCACCTACAAAATTGTTGGAGGATTGTAGGTTTTTGCAGCTGAGAGGAACATAGGTTCAAGAAGAGAAACCAGGAGGAGGAGAATAACTGTGGATTAGAGAACATCACTTTCCTGGTTGTTCCACAGCATGAAATCGGACGCACAACTTCTCATCATGTTGAAAAGGGGAGGTTCTACTGGGATTCATTCTGGATGCTCAAAGCAGATTGAGGTCTCATGAGGTTAGATATAGCAAAACAACGAATTTTTAGTTCTGCTGCCGCCAGCAGTAGCACCTGCCAGTGTGGACCCTGGTCCTCCACTAAGAAATACATCAATTCAAACAACAACAACAAATAGGAAGCCTGAGGCATGTCTGAGTATGGAGAGATCAGACATCAAAGATGTAACAGTAGTCCACTTCCTTCTTTGAATATAGCTCTTGCTGCTCTGTCAATACATCTTTATTTTAAAATGAGCATATTTCTTTCTTTTCCTCTCTCCCCATTTCTCCATAATTTCTCCCCTTTCTTAAGAAACAAGATCTCGGAGAAACAAGATTACCTTTCTTCCCCATTTTAGGCAGATTTATCTGTTCTTGAGAATACACCCACCATAGAAGTGAAGTAATCCAGACTTTGGGAATGTTACCATAAGATATCAGAAATGAGTATATCACAAATTAACAAGTGAATTAAACTCCAACAGGGAACAATAGGTATGTATATATCCTTTGAATCATCTCTTTAAAATTCATCTGTTCCTCAAATTTTTACCCCTCAAACATCAGATAGAGCTCTAATCTCTAGAGTATACAAAGAACTCAAAAAATTAAACAACAAAAAAGCAAATAACCCAATCAACAAATGGGCCAAGGATTTGAACAGAAACTTCTCAGAAGAGGATATACAATCAATCAACAAATACTTGAAAAAATGCTCACAATCTCTAGCAATCAGAGAAATGCAAATTAAAACTACTCTAAGATACCATCTCTCTCCAATAAGAATGGTATCCACTATGAAGTCAAACAACAATAAGTGCTGGCGAGGATGGTGGGGTGGGGAAGGTACACTCATACATTGCTGGTGGAACTGAAAATTGGTGTAGCCAATTTGGAAAGCAGTATGGAGATTCCTTGGAAAGCTGTGAATGGAACCACCATTTGACCCAGCTATTCCTCTTCTCGGATTATACCCAAAAGACCTAAGAAGCGCATACTACAGGGACACAGCCACATCAATGTTTATAGCAGCATAATTCACAATAGCTAGAATGTTCAACCAGATGTTCAACTAGATGTCCTTCAATAGATGAATGGATTAAAAAATGTGGCATTTATACCCAATGGAATATTACTCAGCACTAAAAAATAATAAAATCATGGCATTTGAGGCAAATGGATGGCATTAGAGCAGATTATGCTAAGTGAAGTTAGCCAATCCCTAAAAAACAAATGCCGAATGTCTTCTCTGATATAAGGGGGGTGACTCAAAATGGGATAGGGAGGAAGAGCATGAGAAGAAGACTACCACTAAATAGGGAAGAGAGGTGGAAGGTAAAAGAGGGAGTAAGGGAGTTTCACAGAAGATGGAAGGAGAACCTCATTGTTATACAGAATACATTTATGATGTTGTGATGAGAAAAAGAAAAAAAAGTGTGTCGCATTAGATTGGATAGACAGAAAGAATGGGAGAGGAGGGAAGGAGTAAGGAGGATAGGAAGGGCAACAGAATAGAATGGACAATATGATTGATGTATGTACATTCCATGTATGTATTATATGTCAAAATACATTCTACTGTCATGTATGACTAAAAAAATAAATAAATAAAAATTTAAAAAAAATAAATAAAATTCCTCTGTTCCTGATGATGGGCAGAATCACTGCCACTGGGACAGGAGACCCCTGTGTTTCTCCCTTGCTAGCAAAGCAATAAAACTTCTTTTTTCTTTTTCTCAAAACAATGTCCTCACTATTGGATTATTGTATTAGCATTGGAGACAAAGACTGAGCTTTTACAACAAAGATAATTCCTGAGTAACATGAAAGGTATCCTTCAGAATGTCCCTGTGCAAGAAAGAAACTGCATTTCTCCCAGCCACTGAGGAAAACAAAGGGAGGAAGCATTTTGCAGCTGTGGCACAGGAACTGGCAACTGGGAAAATCCTGACTACTCACTTACCCTCAAATATAGGCCTGGCAAATCAACTCCACATGGCATAGAGTGTGACTAAGTAACCAGGAGAAAGTCAAGCATCGTGATGGGATTATACAGAAAAATACTTGTCAGGGAAACCCATTCAACTTCCTGCCACCCTCTCTAGACTGGACACTTGAAGGATCACCTGGGAGAGACACTCCTGGTTGGGAGAAAGACACCCAGGAAATTCAAAAGGGAGGGAGAAGAATTGAGTTTGGAGCCTGAATCTGAGAGTCCAGAAAATACTGACTTCATGTGTGACTGAGAGGAACAAGGATTGGCCCCTCCAAAGCACTAGTAAAATCCAGGGCTACTTCTGAGGGGACAGTCTCAAAGCATTGTCTGGCAACTGATCAGCCTAAGAGGTGCACTGATTTAAAAAAAATTTCAGACCAATTGCCATTCAAGGAAGAATCTGGAACCCAAGTCAAAACCATACCCTAAGATTCCCCACCTAGAGTATTTCCATTCACATTCCAGCAACGTTACCTAATACATCTGAGAAGGGAAGCTGAGAATCTTTCGAACTACAACAGAAAGAAGTAACATTTAATTTAGGTTATTTTCTTTTAAATTTTTAAATTTGTTTTAATTAGTTATACATAACAGTAGAATGCATTTATGCACTTTGATATATCATAATAGATTGATTATAGTTTCTCATTTTTCTGATTATACAAGCTATAGAATCATATCAGTAATGCAGTCATATACATACATAAGGTAATAGTGTCTGTTTTATGCTAATTATGACCCGAATGATTCATGAACACTTAGAAATTATTCATATATGTTTCTTTTTTTCTCATTCTGAGCATTTTTAAAAGGCAGTTATTTTTCATGAATTAGTATTTTGAGAATTAAGATGTCTGATTTGTATGTATAGGTTTTGTTCTTATATTCGTTTTTTTTTAAATTAATTTTTATTGTAGGTTGTTCAAAACATTACATAGTTCTTGATATATCATATTTCATACTTTGATTCAAGTGGGATATGAGCTCCCATTTTTACCCCATATACAGATTGCAGAATCACATCAATTGCACAACCATTGATTTACATATTGCCATTCTGGTGACTGTTGTATTCTGCTGCCTTTCCTATCCTCTACTATCCCCCCTCCCCCCTCCCCTCCCCTCTTCTCTCTCTACCCCCTCTACTGTAATTCATTTCTCCCCCTTATATTTTTCCTCCTTTCCCCTCACTTCCTCTTGTATGTAATTTTGTATACCCCTGAGGGTCTCCTTCCATTTACATGCAATTTCCCTTCTCTCTCCCTTTCCCTCCCACCTCTCATCCCTGTTTAATGTTAATCTTCTTCTCATGCTCTTTGTCCCTACTCTGTTCTTAGTTACTCTCCTTATATCAAAGAAGACGTTTGGCATTTGTTTTTGAGGGATTGGCTAGCTTCACTTAGCATAATCTGCTCTAATGCCATCCATTTCCCTTCAAATTCTATGATTTTGTCATTTCTTAATGCAGAGTAATACTCCACTGTGTATAAATGCCACATTTTTTTTATCCATTCGTCTATTGAAGGGCATCTAGGTTGGTTCCACAGTCTTGCTATTGTGAATTGTGCTGCTATGAACATGGATGTAGCAGTGTCCCTATAGTGTGCTCTTTTTAGGTCTTTAGGGAATAGACCGAGTAGGGGAATAGCTGGATCAAATGGTGGTTCCATTCCGAGCTTTCCAAGAAATCTCCATACTGCTTTCCAAATTGGCCACACCAATTTGCAGTCCCACCAGCAATGTACAAGAGTACCCTTTTCCCCACATCCTCGCCAGCACTTGTTGTTGTTTGACTTCCTAATGGCTGCCAATCTTACTGGAGTGAGATGGTATCTAAGGGTGGTTTTGATTTGCATTTCTCTGACCGCTAGAGATGGTGAGCATTTTTTCATATACTTGTTGATTGATTGTATGTCCTCCTCTGAGAAATTTCTGTTCAGGTCCTTGGCCCATTTGTTGATTGGGTTATTTGTTATCTCATTGTCTAATTTTTTTAGTTCTTTGTATATTCTGGATATTAGGGCTCTGTCTGAAGTTTGAGGAGTAAAGATTTGTTCCCAGGACGTAGGCTCCCTATTTACCTCTCTTATTGTTTCTTTTGCTGAGAAAAAACTTTTTAGTTTGAGTAAGTCCCATTTGTTGATTCTAGTTATTAACTGTTGTGCTATGCATGTCCTATTGAGGAATTTGGAGCCCGACCCCACAGTATGTAGATCATAGCCAACTTTTTCTTCTATCAGACGCCATGTCTCTGATTTGATATCAAGTTCCTTGATCCACTTTGAGTTAACTTTTGTGCATGGCGAGAGAAAGGGATTCAGTTTCATTTTGTTGCATATGGATTTCCAGTTTTCCCAACACCATTTGTTGAAGATGCTATCCTTCTTCCATTGCATGCTTTTAGCCCCTTTATCGAATATAAGATAGTTGTAGTTTTGTGGATTGGTTTCTGTGTCCTCTATTCTGTACCATTGGTCCACCCGCCTGTTTTGGTACCAGTACCATGCTGTTTTTGTTACTATTGCTCTGTAGTATAGTTTGAAGTCTGGTATAGCTATACCGCCTGATTCACACTTCCTGCTTAGCATTGTTTTTGCTATTCTGGGTCTTTTATTTTTCCATATGAATTTCATGATTGCTTTCTCTATTTCTACAAGAAATGCCATTGGGATTTTGATTGACATTGCATTAAACCTATAGAGAACTTTTGGTAATATCGCCATTTTGATGATGTTAGTTCTACCTATCCATGAACAGGGTATATTTTTCCATCTTCTAAGATCTTCTTTTATTTCTCTCTTTAGGGTTCTGTAGCATCTCGATAGATGCGGAAAAAGCATTCGACAAAGTACAGCATCCTTTTATGTTCAAAACTCTAGAAAAACTAGGGATAACAGGAACATACCTCAATATTGTAAAAGCAATCTATGCTAAGCCTCAGGCTAGCATCATTCTGAATGGAGAAAAACTGAAGGCATTCCCTCTAAAATCTGGAACAAGACAGGGATGCCCTCTCTCACCACTTCTGTTCAACATAGTTCTCGAATCACTGGCCAGAGCAATTAGACAGACAAAAGAAATTAAAGGCATAAAAATAGGAAAAGAAGAACTCAAATTATCACTATTTACAGATGACATGATTCTATACCTAGCAGATCCAAAAGGGTCTACAAAGAAACTATTAGAGCTAATAAATGAATTCAGCAAAGTGGCAGGATATAAAATCAACACGCATAAATCAAAGGCATTCCGGTATATCAGCGACAAATCCTCTGAAATGGAAATGAGGACAACCACCCCATTCACAATATCCTCAAAAAAATAAAATACTTGGGAATCAACTTATATTCGTTTTTTAAAAATTTTTATTTATTATTTATTTGTTCTAATTACGTAAACAAGACAGTAAGATGCATTTGAATACCTCATATATAAATGGAGTATAACTTCTCTTTCTTCTGGTTTTACATGATGTAGAATCACACCAGTCATGTAGACATATATGCACATAGGGTAATAATGTCTGATTTAGTCTAATACCCTTTCTACCCCCAAACTCCCTCCCTGCCCTTCATTCTCTTCTGCCTAGTTCAAACTAACTATTCTTTCTTAGCCTCTCACACTTTATTGTGAATTACTATCCATATATCAGGGAAAACATTTGGCCATTGTTTTTTGGGGACTGTCTTATTTCACTTAGGATGATATTATTCAGATCCATCAATTCAAATGCCATAATTTTATTATTCTTTAAGGCTGAATAATATTCCATCATGTATATGTACCACATTTTTTTTTACCCATTCATCTTTTCAAAGGCATCTGCATTGGTTCCATAGTAAATTGAGCTACAATAAACATTGATGTTGATGTAGTTACATCACTATAGTATGCTGATTTAAGTTCTTTGGGTATAGACCAAGGAGTGGGATAGCTGGATTAAATGATGAGTCCATTCCAAGGTTTCTTAGGAGTTTCCACAATGCTTTACGTAATGGTCGAACCAATTGCAGTCCCACCAGCCATGTATGAGTGTAACTTTTCTCACACATCTTTGCCAGCATTTATTGTTGCTTGTATTCTTGATAATTGCCATTTTGACTGAAGTGAAATAAAATAAAATATTTGGGTTCCTGTAAGTCTGACTTTCCATATACTTCTTAAGTTTAGGGAAATTTTCAGATATTATTACATTGAAAAGATTATGCACTTCTTTGTTTTGTATATATAAGCTTTCATCTATTCCAATAAATCTTAAGTTTGTCTTTTAATGTTATCCCATATTTCCAGAATTTCTGTTCATGCTTTCTTAACATCTTAGTCTCATAATCAACTTTATTTTCAAGATTATATATTTTGTCTTCATTGCCTGAAACTGTCTTCCAAATGGTCTAGTCTGTTGATTAACCAATTTAAAAATTCAATGGAAAGCATCTTCAATAGACTGAAAAGACACAACTTTTATTCATGCTCAGAACATTACAATTATTGGGGATAGTAAGTACATAGCTCAACATTGTAAAAGCTGTATATGCTAAACTCAAGGCCAGCATCATTCTAAATGGAGATAAATCTAAATCATTCCCTTTTAAAAACAGGAACTAGACAGAGATGACCCCTATCATTACTTGTAAGCAACAGAGACTTGGAAACCTTTGCCAGAACAATTAGGCTAAGGAAGAAATTAAAGGGATACAAACAGAAAAAGAAGAGCTTAAACTATCCTTATGTTTTGAAAACATGATTCTGTATTTAGAATACCAAAAAACAAAAAACAAACCCAAAAAACAACTCTAAGAAAATTTGTATATCTCATAAGTGAATTCAGTCAAGTAGCAGAATATAAAATTAAAACCCATAAATCAATACAACTATAAGGGATCAGCTGAAAGATAAATTAGGAAAACTATCCCATTCACTATATCATCAAAAAATGATAAAATACTTGGAAATAAGACCAAAAACTGAAGTGAAGAAGCTTTACAATGAAAAGTACAAAACACTAAATAAAGAAATTGAAGATGACCCACCTTAGAATACGGAAAGATTTCCCATGTTCTTGGATATGTAGAATTAATATTGTCAAAATGACCATAATATCCAATGTGCTATACAGATTTAATGTAATTTCTATTAAAATACTAATAATGGTTTTCATAGGGAAAAAAACAAACAGAAATAAATTTCCTTTGGAAAAATGAGAAGCCTAGCCAAAGCAAGTGAAGTAGGAGGTGTCACCATGCAAGATCTTGAATTATACAACAGAAACAGCATGATATTGGCACAAAACATGCATTAAAAACAGTGAAACAGAATAGAAGACACAGAGACAAAGGCACATGAATACAGAATATACAAAGAACTCATCCTAGGCAAAGGTACCCCAAACATACTTTGAAGAACAGATAGTCTCTTCAAAAAATGTGGGAAAACTGGAAATTCATGTGTAGTAGAATGAAATTTAATCCTTATCTCTAAATTGCACAAAAATCAACTCAAAGTGGATAAAAGGCCTGGGCATTAGACCAGAGAGCCTGCACCTATTAGAAGGTAATGTGGGCCCAACTCTCCATCATGACAGCTTAGGAAATGATTTCCTCAACAAGACTCCTGAAACACAAGAAGTACAATCAAGAATCATTAAATGGAATTGAGTCAAACTAAAAGCTTCTTCACAGCAAAGGTAGCAATCAAGAATTTGAAGAGGGAATCTACAGAATAGGAGAAAATTTTAGCCACCTGTACCTCAGATAAAGCATTAATCTCCAGGATATACAAAGAACTGAAAAAAAAAAAAAAAAAAACTTAACACCAACAAACAAAAACCACCAAAAAACCCAATCAGTAAATGAGCAAAGGAACTCAACAGGCACTTCACAGAAGAAGAAATATAGATGATTGACAAATATGTGAAAAAAAGTTCAGAATCTCTACAATTAAAAAATGCAAATTAAAACTACGTTGATATTTCATCTCACTCTAATCATAATGGCAATTATCAAGAATACAGGCAACGATAATGTTGGCAAGGATGGGAGAAAAAATGTTCACTCATACAATGCTGGTGAGACTACAATTGGTCCAAATACTCTCTAAGGCAGTATGGAAATTCCTCAGAAAATCTGAAATGGAACCATCATTTGATCTATTCATCCAACTCCTTGGTATAAACCAAGAGACTTAAAATCAGCAGACTACAGCCACATCAATATTTATAGCAGCTCAATTCACAATAAGTAAGCTATGGAACCAGCCTAGATGCCCTTCAACAGACACATGAATTAAGAAAATGTAATATACATACACAAAAAATATTACTTAGTCATAAATAAGAATGAAATTATGGCATTTGCCAGTCAATGGATGGAACTAGAGAGTATTATGATATGTAAAATAAGTCAATTCCAAGATAATCAAAGGGTGAATTTTCTCTCTGATATGTGTATAATAACACATAATAAGGGTGGGGAGGGAAATAGAATTTTGCTGTATTGAACAGAGAGGAATGAAGGAAACCAAAGTGTGACAGGACTAAGAAAGGCAGTAGAATAAATCAGACATAACTTTCTTATCTTCATATATAAATACATGACCCATGAAACTCCACAAATGGGATCCTAATTAGACTATGTTATGCTCCCTGTACATATAATACATCAAAATATACTCTGCTGTCATGTATATCTAAAATGAACAAATTTTAAAATGAGAAATTCCATTAAAAAAAGAAATTTATATCTAATTATACAGATATTCTAAAGTTTATATAACATATCAAAACCCCAAATATAGTGAATCTGAGCTGTACAGTGAAACACAGTTTATAAATGTCACAGTCAAATTATATTATTAATCTACAGTGGTGAACATGAAAAAAAAAAAAAAAAAACAACTGGAGTACCAAAGAGTTAAGATGATACAACAGAATGAGATCTGTGGCCCTGAAAAATTATTTTCCAGGTAAAGTTAGGTACCAATAGTTGAGGTAAAATTTGTTGCCATGATTTTCAATTGTCTCACAGAAAATTAATTAATTTAATAAGATGAAGGCATGATATATTTATTTTTTGTATATATATTTATATATATTTTGTATATATATTTATATATACCTATAGTATATACACATTTTCAGATATACATACATATACATATACATGAAAATATACAATATGTCTGCATATATTTTTATATGTGTACATATATGTGATATACATATGCACATGTATATATATTTATTATATATACATATGTACATATATGATATGTGTATGTGTATATGTATGTGCATGAATATGTATATATACACATATATACTAGAATTTCATTTTGGATTAGGTGTTGTATTAGGTGTATTATTTGTATTAGATGTATTGTTGGTGACTAAAAGAGAAGTCAAGAATGAGCCCAAATTTCTTTTTTTGAGAAACTGGAAAAATGAACATACATAGTATCAACCACGTTGGGGAAAATATGGGCTTGGGGTTTGAACATATTCAATTTAATAGTTAAGTACAGACCTTGAGTAGGTAGGTGAATATGAGTCAACAGATCAGGAAATATTCTGGAACAGTTAAGTTAATGAAACAAACTTTTTCTACTTATTCTTTCTTAAAATGACTCTTTACACCAGGTGCTATATTTATATTATGAGTCAGTGTTCTGCTCAAAGATGAAGTATCTTTACTGTTTTATTCAGGACAACAACCATGCAAATGTACATTTTTCATGTTAATGATACTTTACCTTTGCATTTGTCAGCTATAATTCCCAACAAATTATTAGAAATTTTATTACTCTGAAAATATATGAACTTTGTTGTTTTTTTCATTCATAAATTTTTCCACCCCATATATCATAACTTCTCAATTACTACCTTACTTCAAATTAAGCATAGCTGTAACTACCCGTTTATAACTACCACTATATGAGATTTTCCTCTCCAAATATTACATTTATAGCTGTATCTTTGTGATTTAACTATAATACTTTAATTCAAAAACTATAATACTTTAATTTAACATCAAAGACCATATTAACATTATGGTCATAGATGTTAAGAGAGCCATTCATTATGTAATTCTTCCATGCTTGGTATCGTTAGTTGTTGTTTGAAGCAGAATAGTTTCAAGAAAGGTCCACACACTTATTAATATAAATAAATCAGAATTCACAACATATATGAGCCTCATATTGTCACATTTAAGGTGAACTCAGTGACTGTTGCTATCAAGCACGGAAAAGTTAACACACAGATTTAGAATTTCATTATGATTTTTACATTTCATTGTGATATTTAAATTATGTTAAGATCACCTGCCATAAAATTTATCAAATTTGTAAGTGGATAGGAGAGTAGTTTTAGCTGTAAGTTCAATATTTCTTTTTCTTTTTTTTTTAGAGAGAGAGAAGAGAGAATTTATATATATATATATATATTTTTTTTTTTTTTTTTTTTTTTTTTTGCGGACACAACATCTTTGTTTGTATGTGGTGCTGAGGATCGAACCGGAGCCGCACACATGCCAGGTGAGCAGGCTACTGCTTGAGCCACATCCCCAGGCCAAAGTTCAATATTTCAAGGAGATCTCTAGAACTTATTCATCTCACATAACCGAAATTCTATACCCAGTGAATAGCAATTCTTCATTTCCCTATCACATAACCTCCAGGCAAATATCATTCTAGCTTCTACTTGTATGATTTTGACCATTTTAGATACCTCATGTAGTAGTATTTATCTACTCACAATGAAGTTATTCCACTTTTCAGAAAGTCCCAAAATTTCATCCTTAGGACAAGATTTTCTTTCTCTCTTTCTCTTTTTTCCCCTAACTTTGAATAAGTGATTTTATGTATAGACTCCATCTGTCAATGGACATTTTGGTCTTCCCCAACTTGGATAAGATAAGTAATAATGCAAGAATGAGGAGGACCAGAAATCTTTGTGTCCTGATTTCACTTCTTTTGCAGAGGGGGTTGCTATATCATCTGATAATTCTTTTTTTTTTTTTTTTTTTCAGGAACATCCACTAAATCCCTAGCACTATTTTTACATTCTCATTAAAAATTCACAAGGGTTTCAATTTTTCCTGTCCTTAGCAACATTTGATCATTTAAAGTTACTTATATAATAGTCAACAAATATGATGTGATATCTCATTGCAGTTTTCATTTGTATTGCACAGATAATTAGGGATGTTGAACATCTTTTCATTCACGTGTTGTACTCTGGTATCTTTGATGAAATATCTCTTCGGAGTTTTTACCAATTTTTTAATTAAGCTATTCATTTTTATTTATTGATTTATTTATTTTTGCTAAGTTGTAAAATCTCCTGGTATATGTTATTATGTTCTTAATAGATATATAATCTGTAAATATTTTCTCTAATTCTATATATTGCCCTTTCACTTCTGATGATTATTTCCTTTGTTGTATAGAATCCTCATTGTCTGATGTAGTCTTTTCTATTCTTTCTGTTACCTATGCTTTTGGTTGCTGATCCCAATGTCATGATATTTGTTTTTTCACTTCACTTTCTTCTAGGAGTCAGGACTTATATTTACTTCTTCAATCCATTTTGAGTTGATTTTATAAATGGAGAGAGATAAAACTCTGACTTTTTTTATTTGCATATAGCAGTGATATTCTCAGCATTCCTTAAAAAATTGACCTTATGTGAGGGGCTTTATTTCTGGAATCTCTATTCTGTGCCATTAATCTATTTTTTAGTCTAATCATGTTATTTTAATTAATATAGTTTTTAATATATTGGAAATCAGAAGATGTGACCTCTCCTGGTTTTTTTTTTTTGTTGTTTGTTTGTTTTTTTTTACTTTCTTAAGATTACTTTGGCTATTCAGAGTCATCATGCTTCCATATGAATTTTAGCTCATCCTTTTTTCATGTATGTAAAAAAATGCCATTGAGATATTTATAGGAATTGCATTGAAGCTATAGATTCAATATTGATTTACCTAATCAATAAATCCAGGATTTCTTCCATTTGTTTCAACTTTTCAATTGATTCTTTATAGTTTTCATAATATATTATATCTTTTATCTTCTTTGTTATTTTATTTTCCTTTTTGGTGATAAGTGGGAAATTCTTTTTAACTTTCTTCTTGGATTATTCATTTATAATGGATGGAAGTAGAAGTCATGTTTGAAGTTACTTTGTATAAAGTAAATTTAATTTCATATTATTTTTAACTTTTTTTCATTGAGTCTATAAAGAAAGTTTTGTCCTTTGTGAACAGAGATAATTTTAATTCTTCCATTCTGGTTTTGAAGCCTATATTTCTCCTTCTTGACTAATAGACCTGTCTAGGACTTACATTATTATTGTGAATAGATATGTTTAGAAGGGCTGTCCTGGTCTCGTTTCTGTTTTATAGGAAAAACTTTCATGTTTTCTGAATGATGTTAGCTTTGGACTGATTATGAATGGTTTATATAAATTATTTTTATTCCTAGTTACTTCAATGTTTCTATGATGAAAACGTTAAATTTTTTTTCAAATGTATTTGTGTATAAATGAAAAACACAAGGTGATCATGTAAATTTGAACTTTCTTTATGTTGATGTTTTCATCATATTAACTAAATTTTTTATATTGGATTGTCCTTGAATCTCAGGATTAAATCCTCTTTGGTCATGGTTTTTTAATGTTTTAATGTATATTTAATTTGTTTTGTTAGGATTTTCATGAGATTTTGAATCTATACTCATTTGAGAAATTGGTCTGTAGTTTTCCTTACTTGTAGGTTTTTTGTTCTTTTTTTTGTGGAGGGGGGTGTTCCAGTTTTAATGTTAATATAATGCTAATCTCATAGCACGTATAGGGAAGTATGCCTTCCTACTTAATTTTGGAAAAGTTTGAGAGATTAGTGAAAGGTTTTTCTTAAATATTTGTTAGAAATTATTTTGAAGCCATTTCATCTTTTTTTTTGTGGGTGATTTTGATCACTATTTCAATCTCCTTGTTAGTTAATTGATTCAGAATTTTTAATCCCTCCTGACTGTTTTAAGATGTAAAAGGTAAGAATTTGTGCTTTATGGCTAGGTTATTTAATTTTGGACAATTAATTGGTGCTCATAACAATCTCTTTTGATTCTTTTTTTATGTCTTCAGCATCAGTTAAAATGTCTTCTCTTTTTCATTTCTTAGTCTAGTCATAGGTTTCTCTCTCTGTTTTTTTTTTTTTTTAGTTTCTCATTTTGTTACTCTTTATTAAAACAATTCAGTCTTATTTATTTTTCACACACACTAAATTTTCAGTAGTTTCAATAATCTAATTATAAATTCTGAATTTGATTAAGTCACTTGGAATATCAATGAATGAAATGCACACATTTCTGTGTATATCTTGCTCTTATTTTAATAAGAGACCCAGAATAGATAAAGCAATTCTTAGCAAGAAAAGTGAAGCAGAAGGCATCACAATACCAGATATCAAACTATACTACAGAGCTATAGTAACAAAAACTGCATGGTATTAGTACAAAAATAGACTTGTAGACCAAAGGCACACAATAGAGGACACAGAGACAAACCCACATAAATCCAGTTATCTCATACTAGACAAGAGTACCAAAAACATTCACTGGAGAAAGTATAGCCCATTCAACAAATAGTGCTGGTAAAACTGGAAATCCATAAGTAGCAAAATGAAACTAAACTTTTGTCTTTCACCCTGCACAAAAATCAATTCAAAGTGGATCAAAAACTTAGACACTAGAACAAAATCCCTGCACCTAATAGAAGAAAAAATAGGCCCAAATCTTCACCAACAAGTAAAATCAAGAATCAATAAGTGGGATGGATTCAAGTTAAAAAGCTTCTTCTCCAGCAAAGGAAACAATTAATAATATGATTACAGAGCCTAGAGATCGGGAGAAAATTTTTATCACATGCACCTCCAATAAAGCATTAATCTTTTTTTTTATTGATTGTTCAAAACATTACAGAGCTCATGATATATCATCTTTCATATATTTGACTCAATGGGGTTATGAACTCCCATTTTTACCCCAAATACAAATTGCAGAATCACATCGGTTACACACTCACATTTTTACATAATGGCATATTAGTGACTGTTGTATTCTGCTACCATTCCTATCCCTTACTATCCCCCCTCCCCTCCCCTCCCCTCCCATCTTCCCTCTCTACCTCCTCTGCTGTTGTTCAATTCTCTCCCTTTTTTTCCTTCCCCCTTGCCCCTCACAACCTCTTATAATTTTGTGTAATATTGAAGGTCTCCTACCATTTCCATAGGTGGGAGAGAAAGGGAGAGAGAAGGTAAAGCATTAATCTTGAGGATATATAAAGAAGTCAAAAAAGTTAACACCAAAAAAACCCAAATAACACAATCAATAAATGCATTAAGAAATTTTACAGACACTTCCGAGAAGAAGAAATATGACTGATCAATAAATATATGAAAAAGTATTCAACATCTCTAGCAATTATATGAACGCACATCAAAACCTCTCTAAGATTTCATCTCACACCTGTCAGAATGGCAATCATCAAGAATACAGGCAACAATAAATGTTGGCAAGGATGTGGTGAAAAATTATACTCATACATTGCTGCTGGGACTGCAAATTGGTGCAATCATTATGCAAAGCAGTATGGAGATTCCTCAGAAAATTGGGGATGGAACCACCATTTGATCCAGCTATCCCACTCCTTGGTTTATACCCAAAAGACTTAAAACAACACACTATATTGATGCAGCCACATAAATGTTTATAACATCTCAATTCACAATAGCTAGACTATGGAACCAACCTAGACATCCTTTGATAGATGAATGGATAAAGAAAATATGGTATATATACTCAATGGAATATTACTCAGCTTTAAAGAGGAGTAAAATTATGGCATTTGCCAGTACATGGCTGGGTTGGAAAATATCATGCTAAGCGAAATAACTGAATCCCACAAAATCAAATGCTGAATGTTTTC
Source organism: Callospermophilus lateralis (assembly GCF_048772815.1). NCBI lineage: Eukaryota > Metazoa > Chordata > Mammalia > Rodentia > Sciuridae > Callospermophilus > Callospermophilus lateralis. The sequence goes on from NC_135314.1 coordinate 101,127,819, forward strand.
TCTAATATGTGATGCTAATTCACAATAAGGCATTGGGGCACTATGTAAGAATAGAGTTACCTTAGATTAGTCAAGGGAAGTGATGGGAGGGAAGAGGAGGGGATGTGGAAATAGGAAAAATAGCAGAATGAAAGAGACATTATTATTGTATGTACATAAGTGACTACATGATCAATATGATTCTGCAACATGTAGACTCAGAAAAATGAGAAATTATATCCCATTTATGTATATCAAAATGCATAAATTCATTCTACTAAATTAGTCATGTATAACTAATTAAAACAAAAAAAAATTAAAAACTATTAGATCTGTTAAGAGCTCACTATGCTAGTTTAACTATTTTCTCAAAAGCATTCATGCAAAAGTGTATGCAAATATGTTAAGCTTAAATTTTATACCAGAGATTAAACTACACTGTTTCATACACTTTGTTTAACTCAAAATTAACTTTCATTTACAAATCTCAAGAAGGCAAACCCATTAGCAGGCTATCTACCACTCTTAGTAGAGTGCTTTTCATGTAACAGCCACCCAATCACACTGTGTTCTTAGAGTGTTTGGAAAAAAAAATGATTAGAAAGAATAATATTTGTGTCAGATAATAGAATGAATCCTTTAAACTTTCCTTGACTGTTGAATGTTTATGGATTCTCTTCTTTTTGTTAAAAACATAAAATATTGTTTTTTTTTAAATGAGATAACTAAATTAAGTCTTTCTGGCATTTTTTCTTGCTAAACCATATTACTAAAGAATGTTTTACAGATACAAAAATATCAACCAGTGAAATGCTTTTCTGATTATTTGGCAGAAATAATACATGATGTAAATATTACAATAAAAAGTACAAAATGTATGAAATACATGCCCAAACTCATTAAATTTCAGAAGAGTCAATAGCTTCCCCATATTGTTTCTTCTAGTGCTAATAATTTAAAATTTTGCATTTTTCATTCTCAGAATATATTAAAGTATTATTTAGTGTAATTCCCTAAACATAGACTATTTTCAAATAAATAAGATTTATAACTTTAAATAAAAATAGGGTCAGTTGAAAGAATACATTTTTAATCTTTTGGTGATGAAACAAATATTAATAAACAATTGCTTAAAAACAAAAAAAGATTCAAAGCACATATAAATGCTATTGCACTCCAATTAAATAATTAAGTACAGGTAAAACACATATAAAGTTTATATGTGTTCTTCCCAGTCCTTAAACATATTTAGTGATCATAATCTGTATAAGCAATAGGTATTTTTATTTTTTTTAATTTTGATTGCTTTATTTTCATGGTATATTTGTGAGAATAACAGAGTATTTTCATACTGAGACCTGAAGATCACCTATCTCTTTATAGATTAAAGAGACTTGAGCAGGGACAATCCTTTCAGTGAGTTCTCCAATAGTATCATTTATGTGTGTTTTTGCTTTCATATAATCTAAAGCTTCTAGGTAAGGCCATCTTTTCACTTTGTGCAAAAATCTCCTTTGAGTTATTCTTTATACTGAGATATGCATAACAATGATCCCATAGAGTATAATACTTAACCTTTATAGTATGAAATATTTTGTGGGAGGACTATTGTTTGCTATTGTATAAGTCTCAGATGGAATACAGATGATTTATTCAAAAAAGCAGTAATTATTTATCAATGTTTTTTTTTAATTTCCTTTGAAAAGATAACAGTAATACTATTGTAAGCTATCACTTTGACCAATTTGTGGCTGTTTTCTATAGGGTTACCTAAATTGCTCTTTACTATAGTCACATATATTATGACAAGATAATATATTAATTTATTTTTGTGCAAATAATTGTCTGATATATGTTTTGCTTTTTACCCCCTCCCCCAATTTTTTTTAACTGAGGCTATGGAGTCTACTAATTTTTTTAGGTGTGTGTTGGGGAGGGCATTTAATTACGACTGTCTAAAACAAATTAAAAAATAAAGCTAAACTTATGCAATTAGGCTGAAGAGGAAAAGAACTTCTTTTAGTTATTTTTCAGATGCAGTTAGAGTTACTTATTTTAAAGTGGGTAAGGAGTTAAACCTGAGGTCTCTTATTTTTTCTTTTCTAAAATGCATTCCTATTTTACAAGGTAAAGTTAAGTGCAATGAACTCTGCATGGATCAAGAGAAAGAGTATTTACTCATGCCTGAATGCAAAGCTCTGAGTGAATGCCTGTTATATACTGATTTGAAATTCTAACACATATAAATGGACATTTGTCTTAATGTAAGAGAATACTTTTCATTTCCAATACTGTTAAAAAACATTCAATGGAAATTTCTGGTCTTTTGTTATTTTAGTAAGTGTGCCCATTCCTTAAATTTAATTTGACCTGACATAAGATGACTTTATATAAATATCCAATACCAAAATTATGCTCCCAGAACTCATAGTTTTTTTTCCTTAAGCTATATTGTAAAGATAGTAATTCAGTTATTTAAAAATATAATGCATTCATTCTTTGTCTTATGATCTTAATTTATTTATATGAACCACAAAGCTAACTTATTAGCATTCCATTCACTTTGATATTAACTGTTTTGATAAAATTTGATCTAATTGTACTACTAAAGACACAAGGGAATTGATATTGTAGACCAGAGGTAGAACATTTGTTTAGAATGCATAAGGCCTTCTGTTCAAAATGCAGTATAGAAAGAAACAAATATAAAAACAAAAAAACAAGAACAAAAACCCCCAAAAATAAATAAGAACAACAACAGAAAAAGCAGAAACAACTTATAATCTAGAAACTCTGTATATTAATACAACAATTTCAATGACTCACAGAAAATTTTAAATCAAGTAACAATATCAGTAGCCATAAGCTGCAAATAGGAGATTACACTTTAACTTTCATCAGAAGAAAGATTCTCTTCTGGTTCAATGAGTTAATATTTTATGACAAAATTTAACTTATAAATATGAATTAAATTAACAAATATATGCATGACAACCATGTACATCATCAATCCAAGGTTTTCTGAAATAATTTATACACAGTAATTTGCAAGACTTCCATGTCCCACCCTCTTCAAAAATATGAGCTGAAGGTTGGGGATATGGCTTAGTGGTAGAATGCTTCTCTATGGTGCACCAGGCCTTGGATTCAAACCCCCATGCTCCCAAACAAACAAATAAAGCATGAGCTAGGGCAGCATAATTTTTGTATTATGCATTCATAAAAAGGCAATTATTGGCAGGATACAAAGAGTAGCTAAAACAAAAGCTAGAAGCAGCCAGAAATATTGATGTCATTCTAAGACTGTATAATATCAACACCTGAAAACATATCTCCTAAGTTTCAACAGTTTTATTGTTTTTTGGCAGGTGGGCACATTAATATCAGTCACTTTATTATTCTCTAGACTTTCCTTGATGCAAGAATAAGTTTAATGGTCTATCATTTTTCATTATTTCCTCCCCTGTCGAATAGTCTTATGTGATTCAATTTTCACTCTATCATATAAATATCTTATTTAGAAAATTAAAACAAATGCCTCTTCTATAATTTCCAACTATGTCATATTTGAACATATTCATTACCAATTCTCCTTCAATGATAATCCAATGGTTTTAAATTTCAGGATACAGCTCCTCAGAACCTTGAAATCTGTCATTATTTTGGGTAGAAGAGACATATACCAATCCACTTATTTTTCTCTACAGATAAAATTGTATGTATGTTTTTATTTGAGAATATATATCATTTTCTTTACTCTACCAGGATTTTTTTATTTATCTTCACAGTTTGTTGCCTAAATTTCAAATATATTATGCCTATATGGGCATGATATTTTTTATTCCAAATATTGCATCTGTGAATATTTACAACAAAAAAAATGTTATAACCATATAGCTTCTTTTAATCTGATGATCACTGTGCTCATTTCATTGAGGAGAAAATTTGTCATATCATTTCTTTGATTTCTTTTTTTCCTCCAAGCTTCTGTTTTCAAAATTACAACAAGTGTACTTAAGGCTTCCAAGGTAATCCTCATGTGTCAAAATTCTTTTCCTAAAATTCCTTATACCCTTTCTATTCCAATTACACCTGAAAGAATTGTGGGGTTTGTACTGCTGGTTATTACTTCAAAATTAGTTGATATTTATATAATTTTGTCTTTTATTATGCATTTGAATTTTAAATTCAAAAATTGAAAATCAAATACTAGCACAGGAACCAACTTCCTTAATAAGATCCCAGAAGTGTGAGAACTATAACTAAAATCAATAAGTGGAATGCCATAAAACTAAAAAGATTCTGAACAGCAAAGGAAATGATTAAGCATATGGAGAAAGAACCTACAGAGTGGGAGAAGATCTTTGCCACTTGAACCTCAGGTAGGGCATTAATATCCAAATTATATAAAAAAAACTCAAAAAACTTAACACCAAAAAATAAAAAACCAAATTAATAAATGAGAAAATGATTTAAACAGACATTTTCTAAAGAAATACAAAAGGCCAACAAATACATGAGAAAGGTTTAAACATCTCTAGCAATTAGAGAAATGCAAATCAAAACATCTTGAGATCTCACTCTAGTCAGAATGGCAATTATCAAAAGTATAAACAATAATAAATATTGGCAAGGATGTGTGGGAAAAGGTACATTTATATGTTGCTGGTGGGACTGCAAATTACTGCAACCACTCTGGAAGGCAATATGAGGATTTCATCAAGAAACTAGAAATGAAACCACCTTATGACCCAGCTATTCTACTCCCCAATATACATTGAAAAGATCTAAAATTAGCATACAATAGGCATGCAGCCACATCAATATTTATAGTACTACAATTCAAAATCTCTAGTCTATAGAACCAACTTAAGTGGCTTTCAACAGATGAGTGAATTAAGAAAATGTGATATATATACATATATATTATACACACACACACAATGAAGTATTACTCAGCCAATCAAAGAATAAAATAATGTCAAATGGATAGGACTGGAGACATAATGCTAAGTGAAATCAGCCAGACTCCAAAAGTAAAAAGTCAAATGTTTTCTCTGATATACAGAAGCTTGTCTAAAATTGGGAGTTTAGGAAAGTAAATAAATGGTGTGTAGGGGGGTGAAGATTTCATCAAAGTCAAAGAAAGATCTGGAGAGTATAAGAAGGGGTTGTGAGGAAGGAAGAAGGGAAAAGGAAAAGACAGTGAAATGAATCTGACCTAAAATTCCAATGTAAATATATGAATATACTGCCATGAATCTCACCATTATGGATATCCATAAGATACTAATTTCTTAAAAATGTACATAAATAGAAAAGTAAGTAGAAGAGAGAACAGGAAATAGAGGGAGGGAGGAAAGGAAGAGCAAGCATAAACACTAGGAATCTAATTGGAGAAAATTATACTCCTATGCATTTATAATTGTGTCAAAATATATCCAAATGTTATTTATAACTATAATGAACCAATATATTTTTTAAAAAAATTGTATTTTCAGTAATTGTAGCACTTTGATGCCAGAGAATCATAGCTTCATTAAACTCCTCTGTAATAATTATCACTCTAAAGAAAAGCCTTTGTTAAGTTCTTATCTACTCATGTAATATCCACAAATAGCTCCTTCCTTTAAAATAGTGTTCTCTTGAGCTGGGGATGTGGCTCAAGCGCTCTCGCCTGGCATGCGCAGGGTGCTAGGTTTGATCCTCAGCACCACATAAAAAAATAAAATGTTGAGTCCACCGAAAACTAAAAAGTAAATATTAAAAAATTCTCTCTCTCTGTCTCTAAAATAAAATAAAATAGTATTCTCATGAGATTCAGACAAGACTATCTCAAGTTGAAGACCATCCTGGGTGAGATCATGTCTCAAATAATTTTTAAAAATACTGGAGGTGCAGGTCAATAGTAGTGCCCCTAAGTTTAATCCTTAGTACTAGGATGGGGTGAGGAGGGGATGAAATAAAATATGTTCTATGTGTTTTGAGGTAATTTTTTTTGTTGTTTTTTCCTGTGTATATACACTGTACACACACACACACACACACACACACATACACACACACACACATATATATTTCTTTATTTTTCTGTAATTTAGTTATTTTGTATGTTGAGTTTATCATCTTGATTTATTTTCCCTGGTGTTATTTTAGTAGATATTTTACTTATTCATGTATTAATTTACTTATTGGTTTTGTTTGGGATTTTCACGTGCCTTGGATTCATTATTGAACACTTAATTTCATAGAAAAGCATACTTAACAGAGATTTTTAAACTTACTGGTGAATAACAATTAGCCAGTAAATTCAAATAATAATAGTAAAAATAATCCACTATGATTTTTCTAGATATCTTAGTAGTAGATTTCATCTAATTTTTTCTGAATAAGATTTTTCATATTTATTTTTGTGTTACTGATTTTACTTATTATTTTAATCTGGTTTTTATTTCTAAGAAATACCACTTGAGAGAGCACTGCCAGAATTACATCACTGTCAATATTCTTCCTCTGCCCATTCCTGCCCCCCTGCTCTTCCTTTTATAAGTGTTAGTGACTAATAATTAGAAACTGGTCTATAGCACAAGAATAAAAACCAAGAATCAACAAATGGGATGAACTCAAACTAAAAAGTTTTCTCTCAGCAAAAGAAATAATCTGTGAGGTGAACAGGGAGCCTACATCCTGGGAACAAATTTTTACCCTTCACACATCAGATAGAGCTCTAATCTCTAGGGTATAAAAAGAGCTCAACAAGATAAGAACAAAAAAAAATAATAATCAAATCAATAAATGAGACAAGGTCCTAAACAGACACTTCTCAGAAGAGGATATACAATCAATCAACAATTATACAAAAAAAAAAAAAATGCTCATCATGTCTAGCAATCAGAGAAATGTCAATCAAAAGTACTCTACGATACCATCTCACCCCAGTAAGAATGGCAGCCATTATGAAGACAAACAACAAGTTTTGGCAAGGATGCAGGGGAAAAGGTACACTCATACACTGCTGGTGGGACTGCAAATTAGTGCAGCCAATTTGGAAAGCAGTATGGAGATTCCTTGGAAAGCTGGGAATGGAACCACTATTTGACCCAGCTATTTCTCTTCTCAGACTGTACCCAAAGGACCTAAAAACAGCATACTATAGGGACACAGCCACATCAATGTTTATAGCAGCACAATTCACAATAGCTAAACTGTGGAGCCAACCTAGATGTCCTTCAGTGGATGAACAGATTAAAAAAAAATTGTGGCATTTATACACAATGGAATATTACTCAGCACTAAAAAGAATAAAATTATGGCATTTGCGTGGAAATGGATGGCATTAGAGAAGATTATGCTAAGTGAAGTTAGCGAATTCCAACAAAACAAATGCCGAATATTTTCTCTGATATAAGGTGGGGGGTGCCTCAAAGTAGGGTAGGGAGGGAGAGCATGGGTGGAAAATTACCTCTAGATAGGGAATAGGAGAGGGAGGGAAAGGGAGGGAGAAGGGGAATAGCAAGGATAGTGGAAGGAGACAGTCATCATTAATGTATGTATGAAGATGTGAATTTGGTGTCAACACACCTTATATACAAACAGAGACATGATAAATTGTGGTAGAAAGGTGTATTAAAAATTGTAATGCAAAAAAAAAATAAGAGCGCTCACGTATAATGGCATAATTTGGCATGAACATACTCTATATATAGAGTTACATAAAATTGTGCTGTGAATGGATAATTATGAATGTAATGCACTCCATTATTGTCATGTATGTAAGAAATAAATAATTTTTAAAAAATTAAAAAAGAAACTAGTCTTTCAGCTGAAACTCTGACTCAGCTACTTCTTCTATAAAAAATGAAGTTCACTCATGTAGGAAGGATTGATGATGATCAAATTCAGTGCTGTGAGATGATCAAATTCAGTGCAGGGAGATAGTATTAGAACTTCCACATATTGTTTAGTTTCTCTCTTTTATAAACATATGTATACATGTATTAGGTGGGCATATACCTCATAATGACAATTCAGTCAGCAATAGATCATATTTCTGACATATTGCCTAATGATGTAGCCAACATGGCTTGTATTAAGCAAAAATATATGACATTTTCACAATGATAAAATCACCTAATGACACATTTATCTGGACATATCCCTGTATTTAAGCTATGCATAACTACATGTGTGTTTATGTATGTCTCTACATGTTATATTATTATATGTATTACATGATATCATATTCATACAAATGATAAATAACTCATATGTGTGGATGCACATATACCTTATATGCTACTTATTCATAATGGATAAAAAAGGAACTCTAGATCACAGACAGGTCTGTATATATTAATTTGATCTCTTTGATCCAATAGTTTCATGTAATATAATATTTCTATGCATGTTTTCTCATCAGAAAAATGAAAATGATTCAGTTCATAATTGACAATTAAATACATTTGTGTCTAACATATTAAAATATTAAATAAAGTATAATTATTATTATTATATGTTACCTTTATGAGATACATGGTCCTAAAAACTTGAAAAATACTAAAATACAGTAAATTAAGTTTGCAATTTTGCAAATATTTTGGTAGAAGAAATGAGAGAGAGCAAATCAAGAAGTCAACTTTGGTAATGTGACATCCAAGGAAGAAACTCTTTAAACAGTATTGTTTTCAAGTATTTATATTTCATAAATCCTTTCAAACAACAACAAAAAAGGAACACCTCCTATTTTAATAAAATATAGGTAGAATTATTTTTTGGAATTACTATTGTTCCATTGGGTTATTATGATTCTCAAATACGTTATAGAGTGATTTTATTTTCTGTATAGTTTGTAAAATGTCTCTGTATCATCATCATAAGAATTGTTTCATCATTCCTTATGATTACTCATCAACTATTCCCAAATACATTAAACAGAAAGAATATGTAGTAAAAAAAGAAGGAATCACAGAATCTCTTAGAACCATGATGTAGTAGTGGAATAAATTGTCATTCTTCTACTTTCTTATTATGTTGTTCAAAATTTTGCACATTTCAAGAAGATACTAGAAAAGACAACACCGAGTCTTTGTAGATTTCTTTTATATTTGTAGTACCAAATTTGAGGATTGGAAGTTTTTATTTTCTATCCATGGTGACAAAGAGAAAATATGTGATGATTAACAGTTATAAGATTAGTTTAGTCAGAAGATAAAGGAAATCATATAGTGAAATTTATCATATTAATTAAATCTCAGATGATGATATTTTAAATGAATTTTGACAAACATAATAATTAATCTATTGCCAAATACAGTCTTCTCCTCTAGTTAGTTAAAACCAAGGACTTCACTCAATCATTTTGGATATGAATCTAGATAATCCCGTTAACAAAATGCAATATATAACTATGATTTTTTTGTATGCAGAATTCACTAATTAAGACAGACGATGTTTAAAATTTAATAATATTTAATAAAGATGTATTCATTTTGTCTGTATACTTAAATATGCAAATTATGACTTAAAATAAACACACAATTAAATAAATTTAAAATATTCCAGGGATTTCGGATGGCAAATAGTGATGACTATTATTCTTAGTAATCCAGTGTTTAAATATCACATCTCATTAGTTAAAAAAAAAATAAATCCAATGAGAAATCTTGATGCTTGTATTTCCATTTTGAAGTAGTAATGATTTTTTAATATTGTAGAGTAAGATACTATTAAAGCCAAAACTAAAACTCTAAACACTTAATTGTGAATTATATATAATAATTTTATATTGTATTTCTTCATTTCAAAAAATCATCTTTAAAAAAAATATTTCCTAGGACCCTGTAGAAATAGGCCAGAGATATGAAACAACATAAATTAAAATTGAAATTTTTATATTACTTTCACCCTGTAGTTGATTATTAAAGAAACTTGTAATGTACTATATATTTTAAAACCCTAGAAAAAAATGGATTTTCAGTGTTTTACTGTAAAGAAATGATGTTTGAGGAGATACATTTTAAACATTACACATTGCATACATATATTGAAACATCACTTAGTACTTTATAAATATGTGCATTTTTTAATGTATTAGTTAAAAATGAATTCAAATAAATGCATATGTGATAATGATATTTTGATAAGTATAAAGAGCAGCTTACTTTATGATGTCATCAAAATTATTTTCTCAGCAAACTAGGGCTTAATTTCTTTAAAAAATTATAAAGTTTATAGAAAAATTTCCAAGAACAATACAGAGAAACAATATGAATGTTGGAAAACAGGGAGATTAAAGAGGCTTATATATGAAGCAGAAAATCTGAATAGGAGCTTCTTCTTTCATAGGAAAAAGATTACATGGCACTATTAGACGTGTTGAAAAATTTAAGATACCCAATTGGCTGAACTTTATTGCCAATGTAGTAAATTAAGGAAATAAATTGATATGTTTTCACTTGAAATATAAATTCCTAATACATTGTTTGGATATTACAGATTTTGTTCAAATATCTGCTTAATACATTAGCCACTCACTTGGAGAGAGATTGCTGGTTATTATTCCCTTTTGATCATGGAAATATCAAATATTAATTTAATATTAATACACATTGTATTCTTTATGTACACAGCCATTTCTCTAAATATCTATTTTACATAAATTTTATTGTTATTTTTGTAACAGGTAGCATAAAACATTTTCTTCAATTTTTAGCATATTTTGCTTAGGAAAATGTTTTATAATTTTTTATTTATAAAGAACTATTTTTGTATGCTTGTACTTACTAGAAATGACAAATTAAATGTGAAAACTTTAGGTGTCATATCTGGTAGACAGAATAGTTAGATTTAGATTCATTTCAAAAAAATACTACACGGCAAAACTCACACTTTACTCTTTCGTTTTGTTACAGAGTGTGCAAGAATTACAAACCACCAAGCATATGAAGCCAAATCGACAGGGGAAAAAAGATCTTTTAATGAGCATGCCAGGCAAGTGGCTGGCAGCAGGCTAACCACCTCAAAGAACTTTCAGCATTTGAATTTTGGAAGTAAAGAGTTTATAAAGGCAAAACCCACAAAAATTATAAGAACACTTGAGGCATGTATAGGTCAGAAAGACCTGTTGAGACAGATATTTTGATTACATGAGAGAATTGTTTTAATTACACCATTCAAAGTCATCCTTCTTATACATCAGGGCCATAGTCAGGGACATGGGAAGGTCCCATTGTATTGTCAACATAGATACAGCTGTCAGGAGGCTGAAAAGAAAACATTTTACAATGAAGTAAGGTCAGAAAAAAATGTTGTTACTTTGGTTCTATTTCATTTCAGTTTCATAACATGAAAATGCTATATAAAAATTTTAAGAGTATAGTGCAAAATTTATGATTGCATAGAATATATCTTGTAAAACATTTGTTTAATATTTAAAGAATATTTGTTTTTAAAAAAAATACACGTCAGAAGTAGGTCGTTCTGATTCTAAAAATTACGGCATTTTTACTCCTTAATGTTCAAAATGGAGAAATTACTTGTTTAGAAAATTTCTCTAAATTCTTTTCTTGGTATTTTAAGCCAATAGTCTGCTAATAATTTTGTTAGTATGTCAGTTAATCTGACTCTATGTCTGCCAACTTTCTTGTCCAAAATGTATTAATTTACTAAAGGAATAACTAAGGATAATGTTGCTGCTGCTAATCACCAACACTGGTTTGTATACATATTCTTGGGATTTTGTTAGGTGCATAATTATTGGGTTTAAGTTTCACAACCAAAAAGAAATGTTGGCAAAGTTTAGTTTTCACTATTAAATATTAGGTAGGACTCATAAAAGAGATAAAATCTAGGTAAAAGCTGTAGGTACATGAGGAAACTATCTCAATGAATTCCTGGGATAAGAATAGTTTAAGTACAAAGATTAGAGTTGAAAGCAATGAACCATAATAGATGTGTGCTATGTAGCGTGGTGCAAAGAGGAGCCAGCAAATCACCATAATGAGAACAAAATCAATACAAAGGAGGAGAGCAATGGCAGAAGAGGTCAGAGAGGCAACAAGCACAAGTGATAAGACAACTTGGCAGTGCAGTGATGGATCCTCCTACTTGTCAAGACCAAGTCACATCTATGGGTATTATTCTGTCATAACCAGTATAGTCCTTTTTACATTCTAATCTGTTTGGATAATAAATTCAATAAATACCTTCCTTACTAGCATTGCAGATAATTTTTTATACTCTATACAGGCAGTTGCTGTTCAGTGTTTAAATCAGAAGGGAAATATTTCTGATTTATGATCAGAAGGTTCACTCTAGCAGCTGCCTTTGGGGCTCTAAATTCTTGAATATTCACAAGGAAAACTCTTAGGAGTTAATTATGGATATACAGATGAGAGATTATGGTGGATCAAAATCAAATGACAGCAGTAGAGATGAAAAGAACTGCTTGGAATTTCAAATATTTTAAAATAGCATGGAAATAATAATTTGGTTCATGATGTTGACGTTTTCATTTTGTTTTGTATTTTTTTTTGTTTTGTTTTAAATAATGGATTCTAGCATGAAATAGATTTTTTTTTCTTATCCTAAAATCTAGAAGTAAAAATTTGCCATCCAGAGAAACAGTGAAGGCTGTGTGGTACATGACGTTTTTGTGAAATTCCAAGTTCATATTTGGATATACTAAATTTTAAGGTATTGAAGAGAAAAATCAAATGGTAGGTTCCTGTATATGACAGAATTTATAAAACAAGCCTTTATATTAAAGATATAAATTTGAGAGTTTTTCAGTTTATAGGTTATATTTAACCACAAGGCTGGATGAGATCATCATGAGTTAGGAATGGGATCTTTCAATATTAAAAGCTGGAGAAGGGCAAGCACTGTGGCACTCAACTGGAATCCAGAGACTCAGGAGACTGAGGCAGGACAATTGCAAGTTCAAAGTAAACATCAGCAATTTAGCGAGTTCTTAAGCAACTTATTGAGATTCTGTCTTTAAAAAAAAAAAAAAAAAAAAAAGTTGATGCAAGGAGAAAGATACAATATCAGAGACCAGGGACAAAATCCTATAATATGGGAAAAACTTGAAGAGGGTATTTAGAACCATAATGTATCTTTTAAAATATTATTTTCCTCTGAAATAAAAATTTCTCCATCTGTTTCCACATTTTATGTTTCTATTGTGTGTTCTCTGAAATAAATTGTTCAAATGTCAGTCATGAAGTCAATAATATTATTTTATCTCCAACATTATCCTCTTAAAAGTCTTTAATTGCCACTCAGTGTTCAAAACACATTATGATTATTCTATTCTTATATACGAACAAAGAGATGATTGCTTCTGATTTGGCTTCATGAATTTCAGCTAATTGTCTTCAGAGTTTATCTAAACAAATGGCATTAAAATTTTCATTCTAAAAAGTAAGGAATTAAATATTCTTTTACAATATTCTCATTTTGAAATATGCCACCACAACATATCAAGTTCTAAATTTTAATTTTACATGAAGTCACTTAATGTTTTTATTTAAAAAGGTGTTAACAGGTATGTAAATTACATATTGGTTGGTATTCATCATTTTATTATATTATTCATCTAAAATATCAACTTAAAAGAATTGTGGAATAAAAAATAAAAACTTTTGTAGAAATAATGTATGTAAATGCTCTGATGCAATGCATATGATTCTAGAGTTCAAAGAAAATGTATAGAACTCAAAAAGAAAGTGATAAATTATATTAGATTCATGTGAATTTGTCATAAAATTCTAAATCTATTCATTGTAATTCAGATTTATGCAGCAACTCCTTTGGGTAAACAAATGAGTCAAACTCATTTTAAACTTTGTCTTATTTTCTACTTAGAATGAAAGAAAACATGACCGAGTCCTCTAATTCTAATATATCATTGTCTGCATAGTCCAAGAGTGAAATTATTTCTAAAATCATCAGGACCAGTTGATATTAACCAAATTTACATTAAAGCTAAAATTTAATATTAATATACATTTTGAAAACAGTAAAATATATGTCACTAATATGAAACTCAAAAATGCAAAAAGTCTTATTTAAAATGAATTCCTTGGGGGGAAAAGAATTTTAAACAATTCACTCTATCTTACTTGCTTCTTTTTCCCTTTGTTGGGCTTCTGTAACAAACATTAAAATGTGAATAATAATTATATTACTTATTTAAATTATGGTATTACATGTAAGATGGGTCTCTAAAGTAAGTTGTAGCACTATTAGAATGAAGTGGTAAGTACTATACTTAACTGGAAGTAATTGCAATGTATTAGAAAAAAAATTTAAGCTTAGGCTTCAAAAAGATATTCCTCTGCCCTCTTTTTCAAATGTTTATATTAATTGTTTAAACATATCATTTTTAATTGCTCAATTTATTATTATTTTAAAATATATGTTAAAGATCTGAGTTGTATTCAGAATTAACTTTCTTGTATCCCATACAAATAGAAATCTCTGAAATGAATTTTCATAGAAACCAAGAAAAAATGATTTCAAAAATAAAGGAGCACATGAATAAGGTACCTATTTTCAATAAGCTCTTTTTTAAAATATCAGACATAATTTATTTAATGTTTATAAGAAAAATCTGTATAAAATTGATAAGTGCTATTGTGGTTATAAAAAATGAATCCTATACAGCTTCTCATAAACCTCACCATATCATGAAATTCTTAACTCTAGAATATTTTACAGTGAGGGTAATACACCTGAAAGATGGTACACTTATGGGTAACAGAATATCCTGCATTTCAAGGCCTTTGCAAGTAGGAATACTGTACTTGGACATTAGACAACATGTAGAGTCTAACATGGGAAACATCTTCATTTAGAGTTTTTACTGTTGTTGATGTTTGCCTGCCTGTTTAATAATTCTGTGCTTTCTTCTGATTTAGTAGGTAAGGTCAGAACTGTGGGATGCATAATTTTAGGGGGCATGATTTCCCATGAAAGTGCAATTTCCACTGCATTGCTTCACTGCATGGGGCTCACTTTCTGCTTAAGAAACTCTAAAAGACTTAGAATTTAGGGAGAAAATAGAGCTACATGTACTTAGCTAAATGTATTTTTTTTTTTTAAGTTTAAATGCTTGGAAATTTTTGCCAGTCTCTATCACTGTTCTAAACTCTGTGGTCAGGGTAAAGATAAAGAGACAGGAACACTACTATTCTGGAACTTTTGTATCTCATAGGAGGACAAAAAAGAACTACTACAAACATAAAAATATCTAATGCATCTAATTGTACGAAAAACATATTTTAGTAATTTTTTGTCATTTTTTCTGATTTATAGGTGCAGATACTATATTGCGATTGCCTTTTTATTTTTTGTGGTATATTATTTTGTTGTTTTTGAATTTACATAGTAAAGTTGACTGACTTTTGGTGTATAGTTTATGAATTGTAACAATTGAACACAGTATAGAAGGACCAGCACAATCAGCATATTGAACAGTTGCTTCACTCTCCCACACACAATCTCTGGAAAACACTGAGCATTTATTCATCACTGTATTTTTGTTCATTCAAGAATGTCTTAGGAGTCCGGCATCATGGCATACACATATAATCCCAGTGGCTCCACAGGCTGAGGGAGGAGGATTAAGAGTTGAAAGCCAGCTTTAGCCATGGTGAGGCACTAAGCAACTCAGTGAGACCCTGTCTGTAACTCAGTGATTGAGTGTCCCTGAGTTCAATCTCTGACCCCCAAAAATGAATGTTATAGAAGGCTGGGAATATAACTCCATGGTGGTGTGCTTACCTAACATGCAAGAGGCCTTGAGTTTTATCCTCAGACCAGGAAAAAAAATTGTTTTTGTGATTAAATTATAAAATGTGCAAATTTTCAAGAATAAACATAATAATTTAGACTCATCTACATTGTTATGCATATTAACAGTTTATTTCTTTTTTTTATTTTTTGAGTTTTCTTTTGTTTGGCCACATCACATTTCATTTATCCATTCTTCCATTGAAGAAGACTTGGATTGCCACCAGGTTTGTGTGTCTAAGAATAGCTCTGCTAGTGACATTCTTGAGAGAGGTTTGTATCTAGACCAAGTTTTCATGACCCAGAAGTAAATATTCAAAACTAGGATCACTTGATTACATGGTAAGTGAATGTTGGACTTTATTAGAAAATGACAATAAATTTCCTGAAATGACTATAAATATTTTTATTGCCACTATCAGAAAGATTCCATTTGAACTGAATCTTTAACAACAATTTGTAATTTAATAATTTTGGCCATTTTTATAGGCATGTAATAATATCTCATTCTTGATATCTGTAATTTGTTTCTTCTGTACATTGTCAGTTTATTTAGAGGTTCATGCATTTCATCATCTTTTCAAGTAATTTTTTTAATTTAAAATTCTTTTTAAAAAATTATTTCTAATTACTTCTTTGTCATTTCATATTTTATGTTTTGGACTTTTTTGTTCTGTTCTGTCTAGTTTCTTGAGGTAAATGATCAAAATAGTTTCTTGATATTTATTTCCTAATCTAAGTATTTAATTGCTTAGATGAAATCACTGCTTTATCTACCTCTCACAGATATAGATGTACAATTTGTTCACTTTCATTCAGTTCAAACTATTGTCTAATTTTTATTAAGACCTCCCTGCCTACCTGTGAGTCATTTGAAGATGATGATGTTGTTGTTTTAATGTTTGATTTTTTTTGAAGATTTCCCTGTTATCTTTCTGTTAACTAGCTTTTACTTTGATTCTATTATGGCCCCAAACTTGACTGTATGATATCAATTTTTTAAAATTTATTGAGTTTCTTTTTTTGAAAATTTGCTATATTTTATCTTGATGAATGATCTGTGGACCCTTGAAAATAATGAATTTTCAGCATCTATGAAACATTATTAGTCCTGTTGTCTGATGGTAATATTTATCTCTACACTCTGCCTGATTTTTGTAGTTAGTAGTCATATTGGTACTTTAGACTATGAAGCTTCATCCAAACTTGTGGATTTTTCTCTTCCACCTGTCTTCTCTATCCAACTTATTTTGAACTTCTATTGCTAGATGTACACTCATTTTGAATTCCTATGTCTTCTAGGTTGCTACTTTTATCATTTCATAATGTCCCTCTATAAGCTTAGAGTTTTTCTTTATTTTTAAGTCTTCTTTATCTGATATTAATATTCCTTTGATTAGCTTTTATATGATAACGTTTTCCAGCATTTAAATTTTAACTTACTTGTACTCTTTTATTACATGCAAAATAAAGCTGGGTCATGGATAAAATACTCAAGGTTAAGTTCTTAATATATATGCCATGCGACTTAGGGTCATTTATAAACCTATACTGCTCCACAGTTAGCCCAGAAGTTCAGAAACAAGTTTACACTGTCATTTTCCTGAACTCCTCTCTTTCCATGGTCTCCTCAGTATATTACATTTCCTTGGAGTTCCCTTTTCTTCTTTCCAACCACAGTACTGTGCTTCACTTATACTATACTGTGAAGTCATTTTTTCCAACATATTCAGGGCCAAGTAATGGCAAGAAAAAGAGGAAAAACAACAAAGGGCAAGCTTTTGGTATATAGTTTCTTTAATCAAAAATGAAAAGTTCATTACTGCAAACATTTGGATGTCTGTGGCTTACCTGTGCTGGGGCATTTGGCAGTATGAAAAATCCAAAGAGGAATGGAGAGAGTTGGAAAGAGAGAGAGAGAAGGACAGAAGAGAGAGAGAGTTGGGGAGGTTCAGGCAAAGAAATAGAAAGATCCATTTTTTTTTTTGTTTGTTTCTTGTTTCATAGTAGAGAGCTTCTTCTTGGGTATTCTGCATCTACATCAACATCTTCATCCTATTTTTAAGCTGTCATGTGCTCATTACTGGTCACTGTAGATTGCTGGCTCAGTGGTAGCTTGATTCTGATATTTTATTCCCCTCCAAGTTTACCTCCTCCTATTTACATTTTTAGAGTTTCAATAGAAAAGCCCTAAGCAACTGAGTGATACCATCTCAACAGAAAAATAAAAAGAAGGGTGAGCTGGAGATGCAACTCAGAGATTAAGCACTGATGAATTCAGTTCTCCATGCAAAAAAAAAAAGAATTATACAATTATTGATTGATGCATATTGTTCATATCATATCATATGAGTGTTTTCAGCAAACAGGGTAGAATGAGCTTACTCCTTCTTAGCCTGGAACCGAATCTCTTAATGGTATATTAGAATGAATGAATATTATTGATGTTAGTTAAACTCCACATTAATAAATTGTACCTCTGTGTATGTATATGTGCACACGTGTGTGTGTGTGTGTGTGTGTGTGTGTGTGTGTGTGTGATGATGATGCAATTGTATTTTTTTTATTGTTGGTATTAAGGATTGAACCCAGGGGTGCTTAACCATTGAGTCACATCTCCTGTCATTTTAATTTTTTTTTTTTTGAGACAAGTGTCAGTACCTTGCTTAGGGCCTCACTAAGTTCCTGAAGCTCCTTTGAACTGGAAATTCTCCTGCCTCTGACTCCTGAGCAGCTGGGATAACAGGTATGCCCTACCCCATGAAATTTCCGAGTATATTCCCTTTAGTCTATCTTTACCTAAAAAAAAATATGAATAAATTTTATTGACCTTCCTTTGAAATATCAGTAGAAACTTCCATGACCGCTTACCTCCAGAATTTGGCATTCCTGCAGAACCAACAGCATGTGGATGATGCCAAGTTCTGACACCAGCTCAGTCAATAGCAACGATTCCTTGGACCATGACTATAGTGGACTGTGGGCAGTCTCAGTTCCTAGGCAGCTAAGCATGGTGAAACAAATCCCTGCAAAACAGCTTTCTAGTCTCTTCTGTGTGCACAGGGTGCCTCTATGTTATTTTAAATAAATTTTTATTTTTATACCCTTGAACCTATGATGGGTGTGGTCTGGCTGGTTCCTGAAATGCCCTCAAATCATCTTTCCTATTGTCTCTGTGCAAAGCCTTGTCTTGTCTTTAATGGCAGGAATGCCTTCAACAACCATAGCTTCCTTGAATGCAATATTTTGTGTGTTTCTCTGGCTGAACTACAAGCTTTTTAAACTATTTCCTTTCTGCTGTCTCTTTCTGATTCTTACAGTAAACTTAGCCAAAAGCTGCCAGCAATCTTGAGCCACCACCTGAAAGCTGGGCTGCCTTAAAATTTTCTCCATGGTAAGGTTCAGTGGTGAATCCCTGTAATCCCAGCCGCTGATTCTTGATTTTACTTCTTGCACTTTAGGAGTCCTGTTAGGGAAGTCAGGTCCCAGGCTGACATGGTGAAGATTTGATCCTACTTTCAGAATGTCAATTCTTAAGACTACAAGTAACAATGAACGTTGGTGAGGATGTGAGGCAAAAAGTACACTCATACAGACTGCAAATTAGTGGAACCCCTAAGGAAAGTGGTATGGAGATTCCTCAGAAAACTTGGAATGGAATCACGATTTGATCCAGTTATCCCACTTCTTGGTTTATACCCAAAGGACTTAAAATCAGCATACTGCAGTGATGCTTCGATATCAATGTTTATAACAGCTCAACTCACCATAAAGTATGGAACCAATCTAGGGGCCCTTCAGCAGATGAATGGATAAAGACAATGTGGTACACAATAGAATATTACTCATCATTAAAGAAGAATGGAATTATGGCATTTGCAGGTAAAGGGATATAGCTGGAGAATATCAGGCTAAGTGAAATAAACTAATCCCAAAATATCAAGAGCCAAATATTTTCTCTGGTATACAGATGCTAATCAATATAGAGGGGGGCTAGGGCGGAATATAGTTACTTTGGATTAGGTAGAGGGGAGTGAAAGGAGGGGAGGGCTTATTTGGGTAGGAAGGATAGTAAAATGAATCGACATTGTTACCCTATGGGCATATATGACTACATGACGTTTGATTCTACATCATGTACAACCAGAAGAATGAGAAATTATAGTCCACTTATATATGTTGTGTCAAAGTGTATTCTACTGTAATGGATAACTAATTAAACAAATAAAAAATAAAATAAATTTTCTCCATCATATTAATTAGTCTATCACTTTAATTAGTTTATCACTTTAGACTCACACTAAGTCTCAGGACATGGGCAAAATGTAGATAAGTTCTTTGCCTGAATGCAACATGAATAACTTCTAGTTCACTTCCAATAGAACCCTTCTTTCACTCTAAAATCCCATGATCACAGTTTTCACATGTTGGTATTCCTATAAGTATTCTGGTTTTCCAAGCTACCTCTAGAATTGCCCATTAAACTTCAGTTATAATATTCTAAGGCTTTTCTGGCCTTCACTTCCAAATTTTCCTAAACTCCTCCTACAAAAGCAAATCAAAATATTTCTGAATCACATGGATAATTTCTTCACAGCAACAGCCCAGTTTCTTGCACCAATTTGTATGTAGTCATTTTTTTTGTCACTGTGACCAACTTGACAAAAACCAAGTTAAAGAAAGTAAAGTTTATGTTGGTTTATGGTTTCAGAGTTACAGTCCATGGTTGGCTATCTCCATTGCTCTGAGCCTGAAATGAGCAACAGAACAGTGGAAAGCTACTCACTTCCTGGAATCCGGAAAGGAGACAGAGGAAAGTATAGAGGGAAAGAAAGGGAGTGATGGAGGGAGGGAAGGGAGGGAGGGAAGGCGGGGGAGAGAGAAGAGAGAGAGAGAGAGAGAGAGAGAGAGAGAGAGAGAGAGAGAGAGAGAGAGAGAGAGAGAGAAAGAGAGAGAACAAACACATAAGGAGCCAAGGACAAAATATATAATCTTGAAGAATGTGCCAGTGACCCACTTCCTTCAGCCATATCCCACCTGCCTACTGCTACCACCCAGTAGTAATCCATTTAAATTACTAATCCTTCAAATTGACTAATCTACTGATGCAGTTGTAACTTTCATGGTTTAACAGAACTGTTAAAGAACAGGCGTAACTGTCCCATTATTCCCTTTTTATAATGGTATATTCATTGGAATTATCCAATTCACGTTCCAAGACCTCATATTGATATAGTATAATATATATATGAAGTATTTATAAAAACATAAAGCATATTAATAGCACATAAAATACTAGTTTTGTTTGCTTTTTGCTTCTGTTTTTAAGTTTAAAGTCTCACAAAAAAGTGAGGTAACATTCAGCTCTCATACAGATACAACTACATTTTAAGTGAAGAACCTAGAGTTCTACTTGTAGGACTAAATGGGTTTTGGGTTTCAGTTTCTTGAGAAAAAGTGTCTATATATGAGGAAGAAAAGTAAGCAAAAGGTTATTCCAAACAGGGTAGACTATGGAGCACTTCTTTAGTGATAGTTTAACATCACTGACCCTCTCTAAAAGTTTTGAGCCTTAAGACTAGTTCAGTGTAGACAAATGTAAAAGAGAGGAATGCACATCATTACTGAGAAGAGTCAGTGTTTCCTCCATCCTTCCCTTTCCCTGCCACACAGTGCTCAAGGAAAACATGTTCCAGAATACAGCATAATAATCATGGAGCAGAATCCCAAGGTTGTGGAAAAAACAAAAATTTTTTTCTTGTCCAGGAGCACTATATTAGATCATATTTGTTTGTTTGTTTATTTATTTATTTATTTATTTATTTATTTATTTATTTATTTATTGGGATCTGGGATTGAACCCAGGGCTTTGTGCATGCCAGGCAAGAACTCTACCATCTGAGCTATATCCCCAGCCCTATATTAGTTTCGATTACTAAAACCTATTCAACGTTGTCTAATATATAGGGGAAGAGAGCCAATTTTTCAGAGCAGTCAACAGGTATTGAATGCTAACTGGTGCACAGACCTTGAATTCCTTTTCAACAGTTAGCATTCAATACCTATTGACTATTCTGAAAAAAAAAATCTTTCTTTTTCCCCCTTTCTTTTTAGTTTACTATTTATTACTATTTTTGTCTCTTCATATGCATTTGTGCCTTAAGAATTTGATTTAATGAACAACATTTCTCTTCTATTTGAGTATAATAATTAAAAAAAACAAGTTATTGTGGAATTTCAGTGACAACTTGGAGTAGATCTTTTCGTAAGTTTGCTTATGAGAGTTTTGATTTAAGAATATTAGCTTTTATGTATTTATATAACTATATTATATAAATATATTAATTTTGTGAGTGATTTTTCTTCTATAGCAGTTGTAAAAATATATCATAATCAAAACATTTATATACTTAAAAGAACCAATATATTTAAAAGAAGGTGAAGTTTTTGACTGTAAACTGTTTATGTGTTTAAGCCTCAGGTAATCATTTGCTTATCATTAGATTATGCTTTCACAGCAACACACCAGATTTATAAAATATATATTATCATTTAGGATCACAAAAATTGGTTCCAGGCTACCTGGTGCTGTGGCAGGCGGGCAATGCTCTATCCATGCTACTTCCAAATGTAGAATTTTCCTGCTCCCTGTCCAAGCTTACAGCTCCCAGCTTTGCAGTTATTTGTCCAAGGGCCTTCTCTGACCTCCAGAGACAAAACTGCTGGAGGACACAAGGCTAACAAAAAATTGCAACAAAGTTAACAATCCCCAGCAGCAACCTTAAACCAATGATGAATTTTACTTGAGAGTGATGAATCATAACAAGATTTATACCTTGTACACTAGAGCTCCTCATGTGGATTAAGCTTCAATAGCCTGCAGTGGTAGTTTAGAAAGGTAAACTATTTGGGCTTCATTTTTTCCCTTCTTTTACATTTTCAATCTACTACCAGCATCCCATCATATTAAAACTCAAATAAACTACTTGTGTTTGAATCCTTATTTCATATTCTGCTTTATGATAATTCAAATCTTGCCACCCATACTCCCTGAAGCAGACCCTTTTTATCTCAAATTGCCTAAAATCTTAGTAATCACATAACCCACTGTAACGTATTGTGCATAATAGTTCCAAATATACCAGTGCTTTTCACTGCATGACCCTGATACTGTATTTATACATAGATAAAATCAAATTCACTTTGATTTGGCGGAAGGTTGATATTAAGTATATATAATAGTTATTTTAGGGGGTGAGGGGGACCCCAGAGATTGAACCTAGAGGTGCTTAACCATTGTGCCACATTCCTAGCCCTTTATAAATATTTTATTTAGAGACAATATCTTGCTGAGTTGCTTAGGACTTTGCAGAGTTGCTTAGGGCTTTGCAAACTTACTGAGTCTGGCTTTGAACTCATGATCCTCCTGCTTCAGCCTCTCCAGCTGCTGGGATTACAGGTGTGAGTCACCACAACTGGCTTCAATCAATTTTAATTGCAAATAATTTATACAGTTTTTCTTGCCAAAAGTATAATTCGAAATAGGTTAAGCAAAAGTGTGATTTCCAGTTATGCCCTTGGGATTTCTGTTATACACATATTTATGTGCAATTAACTCAGACATCACATTGCTTTATGATGTCTTACTTATTTGCACAAAACATTTTGGAAACTATAAAGTGCTAAGTAAACACTAATGCGCATAAATTTTATTTTTCTATGAAGTAGTAATAATGAGTAAAAATGCAAAAACAGTTAAAATGCAATATGTTTTTAGAGAAAGACAAGTTTAGATCAATTAGTTTGAGTAATCATAATGTGATACTTTTGATTTTACCAAAATACAGAAAGTTTTATAAATTTTCTAATCTCTAATTACAAATTAAGTAATTTATAATACAGGAAATATAAGCAGTAATTACGTTTTTGCTTAAGATTTAAAAGAAAAAAATAGAAATAGCAAAATAAGTACTGTACTTGTTCCAAAGCAATTTTTATGTCAGCCACTCTATTGCAAGGAATGTTAGAATTCCTACTGTTAAATCACCATTACAGCTAATATAATTAATATTTTGATGACATAGCACAAAAATGTTATTTGAAACTGGGAAAGATATGGATAATTATATGACTATGCAAATATCATTAAACTGTACTTAAATATAAGCAAGTTAATATAAATCAATTTATAAAACAATAGCTCAAAAACTTTAGTTGTTAATTTTTCAAAATACCAAAATTTCCAACCCCAGCATTGCAAAACAAACAAATAAAAAAGCAACAACAAAGTACTGTGAGTTCCAATGCTTATTTCTCATCAAATGAGAACAATTCTGCTTAATAAAAAGGTAGAATTTGCAAAATTGAAAATTAGGCACAGTAAATCAGAATAGAATTTTTAAAATGCAAACATACGTTAAATAAAAAGTTGTATATATTAAACAGATATCACGAAATATTTTGATACAAATATATATATTGCATAATTTCTAAATCCTATTAAACATATCTTCCTCAAGCACTTATTTCTTTACTGTGAAAACATTCAAAATCATTTCTTGAAAAATTGGGCATAAGAAATTAATACCAAATTTTTTGTCATGCATTTTTATGCTATAAAGTCAACAGAAACTGAAAGAAAAATGAATAAAGCTGAGAAGCTTTAGTGGCAGTTAATTGTAGAGAGCTTGAAGATATCTACTAAGCAAGCATACTTACCCCAAGAAAAAAAGATGAAAACAAAACATGCCTTTTCTTGGACCCCCATGGAGAACTAAGGTTGGAGCACAGATTGATACCATGAAACTGAAACTGAGATGTGCTGACCTGTAACAGAAGTCACAGTTTCTCTGGGCTGGTAAGGAATATATAAATCAGGATTTTGGTGAATTGCTGGAGAATGAGTATGTACTAGTGTTAGTGTGGAAACTCTTAGTAATGCAGTATTTAGTCACATCACATGCACTTACAGCCAAGGAAATGGGATGTCACAACACACTATGCAGAGATGCACAGGGAGGTTGCACTGGGGAGAAAATTTAAAGAGAATAGGTTAGTGGAGGCAGTTTCTGCATTAGTAGGAGGATAGGGATAACTCCTGGCTATCACAGGAGGATGTGATTATCTTGTCTGAATAGTTGTACAAGTTGGAAAAAAAAGGTGAAACCTTTTAGATTGAGGACCAAGTAGGGTGGTCAGTTAGGGAGTTCAGTTAGTCTGGCTGATTGGGTACTAAGCTAGGTGTGGAGCTTTTCCTGTAGGATGGTGATAGGTGAATACAGTAAAGTCACAACATAAAAGTTCGGTATACAAAAGTTAAATGTTTTTCCTTATACCAGGAATGAATAATCAAATGTTGAGACTGAAAAATTATATCACACAATAGATTCAAATATAGTAAAGCAGTTAGAAAAAAAATTAACAAATCCCTAGATCTGTTTATAGAAAACAAGACATTGATGAAAGAAATAAAAAAATCTAAATATATTATAGAGATATCCCTGTTCATGTATTGGGAAACTCAATATTTAGATTTCAATTCTTACTAAACTTGATCTATATATTTGAAAAATCCCAATAATCTATTTTGTAGATAATGGATTTAAATTTAAAATAACAATATAAAATCAAAAGACCTAGAAATATACACCAGTACTGAAATTTAAAAAAAGAAGCATAAAATAATCATTGAATAAAAGGATTTAAAAATTTTTGTACATGAAAAAAAATCTGCATATTTCCAACATTTTTATTATAACTACAAAATACAGAAAGCAACCAAGACGTTCTTAAATCAGTGAATGGGTAAGCTAAATATGGAACATCCTTACAATGGAATATTATTCAGTGAGGGAAAAAGGAATGAACTATTAAGACATGTGAAAAATGAATGCAAAGTTTTCACTGCTAAGTGAAAAAGGTCAGTCTGAAAATGCTACATACTGAGCAATTTCATTTCTAGGAATCCTGAAAAATAAAATCATAGAAAGTGTAAACAAATCAAAAGTTTCTAGGGGTTTTATAAGTTTGGAGGAATTACTACAGATACTAGATGAATTATCTTCTATAATCAGTAAGGGTGGATACATGACTCAATGTTTGTCAAATTTCAAAACTTTATAGTATAAGGTAGTGAACATACATTTTAAAATAACATTAGGAAGGTCTAGGTGTCCCAGGATTGAATGCAGACATGATAATAACATCAAACCATTTCTCAAAGGCATCAAGCAATCTTACAGAACCAAGTGGGGGAAAATTGTCAACCTAACTATCTCTGTAAATGAGTGGGAATTTTAAGTTTAAATACCAAAGAGCTGTATGTAAGCACTAGACTTTATTTGGTGATGTGTTCTTCTTTGGGTTGTTGCTTAGTTCTGAAACCACTTTACATATATGGTGGAATTGAACAATTATGTAAATTTGTGACAGTTGTCAAAAGCCAGGTTTCTCATAGAAGTTTGGGGTTAAAAACAAGCAAGAGAATATAATACTGATCTATGTTGGTAATAGATAACATTTTAGAAAAAGCAGTATGAACTTATGTTTAGCTTACCATTGAAATAGACAGGAATGCTTATAGACAGGTAGATTACAAGTGGTTTTCAGAAATATATTCTCTTACTCTGTTAGCTGTTTGGGTCCAATAGTGCACCTCCTCTCTGGTATTATCCTTTACTTCCATTCTACCTGGGCTTCTTGACTAGATTACTGGGTCAGAGAATATGCAAGGTGGTCTAATAATCTTGATTGGATTATCCCTAAAGTGTATAAATAAGTGATTGAATAAACAAATAAATGGAAGAAAATGTGAAAATTCCAAATGTGAAGGAATCCAAAAATGTATGAAGATGATTCTTGCTCTAGGAAGTAGAGTTTAACTCTTCATGCTTTCAGTGTTCACGGACCCCAGTGACTTCCTTCAAAGACCACTATGTGAAAAACAGAAAGAGAATAGATTATAGAAACCTAAATATCTCTACCCCATTCTGATGATCAACACTAATAGCAACACTAATAAGAAATAATCTTGATATCATGCATGAAATTGGCAATACTTCTGCAATACTCCCACCAATAACTCAAAATCTCAGTCTAATTATGGGAATCATATGAGAAAAATCTCTTGTAAAATAGTTTTTTTTTAAAATTATGACCAACATCCCTCAAAATTTTTGAGATCATAAGAACAAAGGTATTCTTATTAAACATCACAGTCTGCTAATAAATGTAATGTATCTACAAGTGACTTGGCAACTAAATGGTATCTAAGAAGGAATTTTGGAACAGAAAAAAGGATATTAGGAAAGAAAGTATGGACTTTAGTTAATTATGTGTCACTATAGGTTCATTAATTGTGACAAATGAACTGTGCTAATCTTAGACATTAATAATAGAGGAAACCAGGTGTGAGGTATTTGAGAACTCTCTATTATGCTCCTAAGTTTTCTATGAATCTAAGTCTATTCTAAAATTTTTAAGAAGTTTATTTAGAGAATATCAAAATAAAGTGATACATTAAAAGAACATGTTAGACAACCTAAAGGAACTCTGAGTAAAAAAAAATCTATTAAAGCAATAAATATTGAGCATAGTATTAGATTATGAACTAAAATAGAAAGTATATATGTCCATGCTGATATAAGAAAATGAATAAATAAATAAACAAACAAAATGAGGTATATCTTTCAGAAGCACTCACTCTTTTGAATATATATATTTACTGATAGACATTATCTGTATATGTGTATTATATATATATATATAACACACATGTATGCATATATCAAACCCTTCAGACTCTACTTAAGGTGGGGCTATTTGTGCTATCTTGTTTCCAAAGGAAAGCAAAAACTAATTTTGACAGTGGATAAATTTGCCCAATGCTACATTACCCATCCCCAGTTGATATATTTATCACCTCATGTAATGAGAATAGCACTGTGTGATATTCTTGTTGAAAAAAAATCCCCTTATTTCAGGATACTCATGAAAATAAATTATCAGACAATCACAGATAGGATATCATTCCACAGAATACTTAGCTAGTGCTTCTAAAGACTATCAAGGTCATAGAAAACTATGAAAGATCATTAGATTATCAGATTTGAGAATACTAAGGAGAAATGACAAATAACTCTAAAGTTGTACCTTGAATTTTAATCTGATACATAGAAAGAACATTATTGAAAAAAGGAGTAAATCCCAAATAAAGTCTGGAGTTAGTTAATATGACTGTACCAGTTCCAGTTTCTTAGTTGGTATACTCAATGGCACTTTGACAGGCTATTTAGAAAACTGGGTATGGGTTATATAGGAACTCTCTGTTGTATGTTTAAAACTTTTCTGTGACAGTAAATGTTCCAAAAAACTTCAAATTTAAAAATAATCATTTTTCTTATAAATAGTATAGCTAGTACCATTAGCTTTGCTGAAATAATAATGGGTTAACCTTCTTTTTCATTCCTCCACCAAGAAATGAAGTGTGCTTTTCAAATTACTTCTAATTGTGCTGAGTTGGTGTTTTGTAGAATAGAGATATGATGGAAGTGACAATATGCCAACTCAGGACCTAGTGTAAAAAAGTGATAGGCAGCTGCTGCTTCCTCTGTCTTTGAACTCAAATGTCATGTTTTGAGAAAGTCCATGCAGTTGAGTGAAAGAAATTTGAGGTTCCCAACCAAGAAAACCCAGCTCTCTAATGACAACCAAAACTTGACAGCCATGTTAATGTGGACTCCCAGCCTCAGTCAAGTCACTTCAGCTAATACCATATAAAGAAGTGATAAGACATTCATACTAAACCTTGTTTTAATCACAAAATCATGATCCAACAAGTGATTGGGGATATTTTATGTCTCTTATCTTGGGGTGGGTTGTTATCCAGCAGTATGTAGTTAAAATGAAACCATTTCAGAAAGGGTGTGCTCCTGAGGCAAAAACCTAAAATGTGAAATTAGCTTTAGTCAGCATACTCTAGCAATAGAAGCATACCCATGTTTACAGCAGCACAATTCACAATAGCCAAATTATGGAACCAGTCTAGGTGTTCACCAAAAGATGACTGGATTAAGGGAATGTAGCATGGACATATGATGGGGTTTTACTCAGCCATAAAGAAAAACAAAATTATGTCCTTTTCAGGAAAATCAATGGAACTAGAGTATATTATGCTAAGTAAGATTAGCCAGACGCAGAAAATCAAGTGTTGTTATGTTTTCTCTCATATGTGAAAGCTAGAAAGGGGTGTGTGGGGGGGACCTCATGAAAACAGAAGACCATTACACTAGAAGAAAGTAATGTGGAGAGGGAGAATGTGAGAAAAAGGTCAGGAGAAAGGAGGAATGAAATAGGCCCAATTATGCACTATACATAATCACAATGAATCTCATTATTATATACAATTATGATGAATCAATAAAAACTAAAAAAAAAGTTTAGTAAAAGTGGTAATGAAAGGTTTCAAAGACACTGTTGGTGAAATCTGTAAAGTTAAGGATACTGTTATATAGGAGAAATGTAAAATACATTTTGCAACACTGTTCCTTGAAATATTCTGGGAAATAGAAATGGCATGGACAGGACTTGGGACATTTCCAGGAAGAATGCTATAGGCACTAGGTGACATCTCTGAGGTTGTGATAAAATGTAAACCTGCAGGAAGAGCTAAAAGTAATTTTTCAGTTGGGAGGTAAAATTTAAACATAAAGGAGTAGGAATATGTTTGAAAATAAAACTTTCTCATTCTGGACTTCTAAACAATATGTTATTAAAATAAAAAGTGGTTTTAGAAAAAGTTCAAATTCAGTTTGACTTTAATAAAATTTTTCTTCTGAATCAAATATATCAATGGCGGAGCTTGTTAAAACCTTTGCTAAGTCATCAGAAAGATTTAACAATATACCTCATAAACCCATGCACCTAGACAAAAGGACTCATAAACATCTTAAAGTGTTTTCCAAGAACGGCCTCAAATATGACCTAAAATACAGAAGAGCCTGCCCTGGAAAGAAATGTGGGCTTGACTTTTGTAACATTGAGTTGAATATAAATTGCATGCAGGGAACTCACAGTTTTCAAAAGATTATTCTTCTTGGACCAAAAGGTACAGAGAAAGTTCAAAATGAAGAATGGCCTCTGAGTTCTTTAACTTCTATGAACATCACTCAAAATGAGATTGCTATTCAGTGCTAAGAGCTTAGAGTGACATCAATTGCTATATAAAATTACAACAGAACAGGACCGAGTGCTAATCAAGCAATTGGCAACATATACCCAGATTTCAGAATTTCAGGATTTCTATGAGCCAATGACTTCAATGTGCCTCCATTTTCTTCCTTTATAAATGAGTGCCTATTGTATTCTCTCTTTCTCTGTAATTTTATTTGAATGTATGGGAGAAAAATATTTTTCTTTTTATCTTTTGGAGTAACCATACCTAAAAATCAAAACATTGACATCTTAACCTCTTGTTAAGGATGAAGTATTCTGGGTTTTGAGTATGATAACTAGTGAAATAAATCTTTTAGGTGGCCTTATAAGATAAAAGGAATTTTTCAAGTTAGAGATATGTAATAATTGTGACTTGAGAATAGACCAATGTAGTTCAAAGAAAACTAAAATTTCTTTGCTACTTTTTTCACATAAATGTTTGGTATATTTGTTCATCCTCTAGTTCTGTGACTCTTTGATAAAATACAGTGGATATAGCTCTTTGCCAGTTTCAGGCTTAACTTTTAAGAATATCAAGTTTTGTGTCTTCTCTCTGGAACGTAGCCTGACATGCTGCAATACAACAACAAAAACAATGACAACCCACGTGAACATCCAGAAGAAGAATCTGGAGTCTAATCTGAAAGTCCCATAGGAGCTTCCAGACCTAAAAAAGTTGCGTAGGTGGATGATTTTGCAATTCCATCTTCTAGCTTAGTTAATTGTTCTATGCAGAATAGAGATATACTATTCCCATTGAGTACACTCCATTAAAAAAAATTAAAGACAAGCAAATTTTTGTTATTTTTAAACTTAACAATTGGGATAATTTCCAAGCAACAGTAAATAAAAAAACTAGGAGTTCTCATGACTTCTCTTTTATAATAGTTATGGCAAATTTAACATAGTTTGGAGTAAGGTAGGATTAAAAAGGATCTTTATAGAAGCTTTAACATATAATAACATGTAAATGACTGAAATAAAGACAATCTGTTAAAAGATCATAATTATACTTTATGTTTCTTAGAATTTTTTCTCTTCATTTAACCAAATTATTTTGACATTCATTTCTTAAGACTCTTCACATTATGTTAGAATCTAAGGATAGCTATAAACCATATCAATATTAACACTTAAAATTGAAAATGGTAATTATTTCCCTCTAAATTTATCATTAAGTTGTGATGACAAAAAAAATCCTTGAAATAAATTCTTACCAAATGAATTTGAATTTCTATCTTCATTACTGTTACTTGATCACATAGCATAAGCTGATAGTTTACATACTTGTGTTATGTGACATTATTTTAATTTCATCAGTTTAGTGAATTCTTTATTTTTACATATAGTATGCCATCTAGTGACAAAAAAATTAAATATAGCAAGTAGTCTCAAGTCATTTTGAAAAAAACTGTGAATAATATGCAGTTGGTATTGCTCTAGTACAGGAAGTGATATATATATTCATTTCTTACATTATTTTCACTAGCAAACCAACATGAATGTCATCACATTTAAGTCACCACATGTCATATAGTCAATATGCTGCATCTATATTCAAATATATTTCCATTGTAATGTGAATGTCCTGACATTTAATACTCTCTATAAAATAATTATATATTTTCATAAAGTTTAAAGTACTATCATTTAGATATGATGTTCTTCTTATTATATAAAATAGAGCTCATCGGTTTATTTAGCAATTAATTAAAATATTTAACACCTGTTGTTTCTATAATGACAGATTTTTTTCAGATAATTATATCCTTAATATTAATATATGCAATGTGTCCATATAATAAAACATCAGCTGAATGTCTCATTTTCTGTCTCTCTTGATCATTTTCTAGATGTGTGTTGCTGGTGCAGTGGTGAACGCCTGTAATCCCAGTGGCTGAGCCATGAGAATCACAAATTCAAAGCCAGACTCAGCAACATGGAGGTTCTAAGCAACTCAGGGAGACCCTGTCAATAAATATAATCCAAAATATGGCTGTGAATGGGGCTCAAAGGTCAAGTACCCATGAGTCCAATCCCACTACCCTCCCCCCGCAAAAAAGATTTGGAGTGTGTAGCTGGGCACTGATGTTATGTGAATGAATCAATACTTCAAAAGAGGTCTTCTCATGCAAAAATCGACATTGAAACTAGCATGCTAAGTTTCAAATATAAAATGTAGTATAATATTTAACATTCAAATAATGTATTTTTTTCTTATAATTCTAAGCAACTCATAAATTTTTATAACCAAATGACCATTTTTAAAATAACAGGTACAAAATATGCAAAGTCCACATATATTTCCTATGCCTTATTTCTTAGAAAAGAACTTTATAAAATTAAGCATCTTTGAGAAAAATATGTAAAACTTTTTGTTTGTATTCCGTTATTTTGAGAATCTAATATATGCGATGGTTCTGTAAAATAATCATTTTTCTAAAGCCTATCAGAGATCATTAGGGACCTCATGTTAAGGAAATCTGACCTTGATGATTACCTAACTTCTCTGACAGCCACAAGCAAGCTACTTTACAATTGAATCAATACTAGAACATTTCTTTTTTAAAAACATTTTTAATAATATACCTTTACATGTGATAACCTTAACTAGGAAATGTGCACCAGCTGAGAATGCTGCTCTATTCATTTATTTTAATAAAAGTATATATATATATATATATATATATATATATATATATATAGAGAGAGAGAGAGAGAGAGAGAGAGAGAGATGATAGATAGATAGATAGATATTTAAAACATAATTTGTGTATTGAAATATTTTAATGAATTAATTATATGCATGATTGAATTTTTTTCACTATAACAAACAACAGAATATTGTAACTTGGCTTTTAAACATAAAATTTATAAAATGTAAAATATTTTTTCTATTCCTTATTTTAGCCTTTATCATTTTAAGATCCAAGGCCTGGGGGACTTCATTACAGAATTCAACCTAAGGAAATTTTGAATCAGATAATAAAAGAAAGAGAGAAAAAACAGTAGCTATGTTCCCAGGAATGTGTATGGCAAAGAGGCATAGATATAATGGGAAGAGTAAGGCAGATATCTTGATTAGAGTAAGACAGATATCCAAACACAAAGATCTCAAACATAAGGGCAAATGTATTTTACACATCTTTAGACATTTTATGTCTGAGATTTTTGAAGGACATACCCTGCCTAATACTATTCCCCAATATCAGTGAATTCCAGCAAAGGAGACATGGCAGATTGGCTTTGTTATTTTTCAAGAGGGGTTAGTTGGCACTTTTGAATGTTCTGTTTACAATTATCATGAGGAGACTCAGTAATACCCACCTGTCTTTTAGAGTCAATTAGAAGTAACCAAACTGAAAGCTAAGGTGACCTCAGTACATGCAGCATAACTATAAAGAAATAAGGCCACTTTGAAACCGATACTGAAGACTGCCTAGGCAAGAATCCAAATGTGAATTCAGAGGTAAGGGACAAAGAATATTAAAGTCGCATAGCTGATTTTCACTGGTCCCAATCAATTCAGAACATAAAGAAGAGTTTAGATAATCAAGCCACAAACAATGGAGAACTCTGCTAGATAAATGACCATGATGGAATTCAAGGAAAACTATTTCAAGCACACCAACCCAAGACAATCTAGAGTGGAGTTAGGGACTGAAGGATTCTATATTTTCTTTATTGTCACATGTTCTTTTTTTCACAGTAGTTTTTTGTTTGTTTGTTTGTTTTCTACTATTTCATACTATATATAAAAGACTAGGTTGAGAAAACAGAATATTGAAAGTGTAGAAATTTACTTGTATTTACCATACAGTATTATCTCTACAAGATAAATCTGATATATGTTATAAATATATATAAACATATTTGTGTATATATATATATATACATGTGTGTGTGTGTATATGTGTATATATATATATATATATATATATATATTTAAACTCTTCTATGTTCTCCAAAACTCCCATCCAGTGCCTGCCACAAATTACTTAAATGCACAAAACTCATAGGAAATAAGAGATCTGTTAGAAAGAAATAAACTAAATTTTATTTAATAAGTCAGTGTAGAATGAGTTTGTTCACTTAAAAACTGTATACCTAAGGGATGGGGATATAACTCAGTTGGTAGAGTGCTTAGCTTGCATGCAAAAGGCCCTGGGTTCAATCCTCAGCATCACAAAGAAAAAAAAAAGACTGTATACCTAAAATCTGTATTATATATTTAAGGAAATAAAGATAAGAGTATAGATGAAAATCTCTTTGTCATCAACAATTATGATAGGTGACTAGAAATATAGTCACAGATTGTGTGTTTAATTAGCGTACTTTTCATTATGTTCCTTTGACTCATCACTGATTTTCAGCTGACTTTTATTCTGAGATTATATAAAAGGATGTGGTTACCAAATAATTACTATAAGAAACTACTTACAATTATAATGAAATTGAGACATGTAGCTATAATTCAGTCTATTTATATAAATTGTTATAAAACAAATTACACAACTGAGTATTAGCTAAATTGTTGTATTGTCTTAACAAATGTCCATATTTTCAATAAATGTTATTTCAATAATATGCTCAATAAATAGCCTTATAAAATAATTTAAGGGTACTTTTCAACACATACTAATTGAGAATATTTTATGAACAATGATAATTATTTGTAGATTTTTAATATGGATTTTTTTATGATTTATTACTTATTAAGGTTTTTCTAATGCAAAATATAATTTAATTGATTATACATAAATATATATAAAACTATTACTAAGTGGATGATATTGCCATTTAATGTTATTAAAGAATAATACTATACTATTAAGATCACTTGAGAAATTAGGAAAATTATAAATAGAGTGCTTATGTAGCTTTCCCAAGGTTACATACTAATAGTTAGAAGATTTGCATGATCTGGTTTCAAAATTTGTATTATTTAAAATTACATTATATTGGCTCTGTTCTAATATTTTGGGATACAACCTTTGTTCCTTGTCCAAAATTTAGTTCCTTTCTTTACTTAACTATTAAAAATTTTAATGTATTTTGGTTAAGTGTATCCAGAAATTTAGTAGAATACAACTTAGAGTTATATGCAGTTCAGAATTTATAGTTTAGAACTAAAAAATCCTACTTAGTGAAAAATATTGTTGACGTATAGAAACAAAATTGAGACAATGAATGAGGCATGAGAAGATATTCTGTGAGAGTTTCTAAAAATAATTTTCCTCAATTTTATAATGTTTACAGATATATTATTTCCTTTAAAAGGATTGCCAGAATTGGCAACTGACCAACTAATTTGAATTGTAAACTCACTTGCTGTTTTATACAAATTCAAATTTCACTGAAAGTCCTACATCACCTGGAAAACTTACTCCTAGTTAATGATAGAATAGTATTAATCCTGGAGCTCTTGGCAGCCATCTTATAATCATAGTGGGACACCAGTCTTGAAAAGAAGTAACAGATAGTAAAAGAAAGAGAAAGGAGAGACAAGACAGCAATGACATACTCTAGCTGCTGAAGCAAAACAGCCCTCAGGTTTTCCATACCTCATAGTTTTCATTGAATGAAAGTATTTTGCTAAGTTCATTTGGTTCTCATGTTACTATAGTCAAGTAAACCTACTTTGACACATACTGAAAAATTACCATGAAATAGTATAGATTTCATGAAGTTGTTGCTCTTTTCCTGAATATAGTTCAATTATTTAAAGATTGCACACTCCACAGACAGTAAGAGAAGTGACTTGCCATTCACCAGTCATGTTGATTCCTTTGCTTTCCTTGACTGCTAAAATCTGAACTTCCAAGTCAGAAGCACCATAAAAAGCAATGAAATTTCAATTTATTTTATGTTATTCAATGGAAATATCACAAATCAGCCATGAGGTTAGCAATATTCAAACATAATATCATAATATTAGAACTTTATATAATTTGTTCTACCATTACACATGAATTGTGTGTGTATGTTTCTGGGTGTGTTTCTCTCAAAATACCTCTTAGGTGCCCCCCTCCATATATTAAGCCCATTATTCTACTTCAGTCTTCATTATCAGCTCATAACCTCCTTGGTGTAGGGATGTTTCCATGGTGATACTGGAAAGGCCTGAATAAAACCTCTGACCTACTTGGGTTAAAATCAGATAAACTAGACATCAATAGTTCCAAAGAAAAGATGATAGCATTACCTTTGAAATTTTTAAAATGTGTTTCAATGAAGTAATGTCGGAAGTACTAAATATAAATACTCAGCATTACATGTAGCTTGAATAAGGGAACTGAAGTGAATATTTATTGTATTCAAGTAATCAACCTGCTTTAAAATTATGAGAATATTTCACATAAAAAATGGCAAAATATAGAAATTCAAAGATCTTTGTTCAAATGCATACTCTAGTTTTTCTGATATTCATCAGTGTATATATATGAATGTTTTCATCTATCAATCTGTTGAATACTTTTTTGATATGAAATTTATAATGGTTGGTTTTCATCATGAAAGCTACCCTAGAACAGCCACTAAACACACAACTTCCCTTATTTCATATGCACAAATCATTTCTAGTTGCTTACTTTTCTTGACTTAGTCACATTTTAGGGCTGGGTTTGTAGCTCAGTGGTAGAGCACTCACTTATCACATGTGAGGCAGTGGGTTCAATCCTCAGCACCACATAAAGATAAATAAATAAATAAAGGTATTGTGTTGTGTCGATCTACAAGTAAAAAGAATATTTTTTAAATCACATTTTATTCTGAACGTATCACTCACTATTAAATTATTTCTAGATAATTTCAATAGTGGATGTGTCTTTCTCACCTGTTGCTTCTTTGTGAGAGTGAGGGTATATTTAGCAAATGGTTGTGGGTCTGGTTAATATTTCAATTCATAAACACACACACACACACATATATATATACACACATATATATAACATATATATGATTATATAAAATATATATTTCTGTAGGATTTTTGTACAGAAATTGAAAATCAGTCATATAAATAATGTGGTAGATTTTCCTATTCATACTTCACTTGCAAAAGTGTATATGATTACCAATAAGACAGTGGATATTCACTTAACCTGTGAAGTTGGAAAATTGCTATTATACAATAATCATGGATGGTGATTTTTGCTGACTGAGCCCAAGGTCAAAAGACAGCAATGTGGATAAAGGTGAAAATTTTATTAAAGTAAAATATTTCAAGTTCCTGTTATTAAATACAATAGTTCTGTACCTTATTCAACTAATGGCAAATATTTATTCATGGGCATTTTAATACTTCCTAATCAAATAACTGACATTATACAAATGTGTATTAAAATTACCTATTAAAATTTTAAGCAAACTAGAGTACAAGTCATTATGATCAACCTGATAAAATAGTAACAGTGAAAATGACTTATTACTTATATAAACATATTTAAACTATACCACTACAAAACCAATATCAGTGAACAATATTCTATAAACATAAATATATTCTATGAATATAATAATATTCATAGAATAATATTATAGTTTTTAATGGTAATACAAATGAACATTTTTACATGTTTAAACAAATAATTGGATAGATTCGCATACTAACATTTATTTATCTCACTATAAAATAAATCCACTGATATAAAATATGTATTCAAGAGTATTAAGGGTGGACACACATACATGCATACTCACACACCTGTATAATAATACTGTGTGTGTGTGTGTGTGTGTGTGTGTGTATATATATATATATATATATATATATATATATATATACACATACATACTAAATAACCATCCACAAGTATATGTAAGAACATATAAAGCAAACAAATATGTAAATTTGTGCCACAGTATTATGTGTAAATTTATTAACCTATTACCAATTATATTAGTTAACTTTTATCATTGTCTCTGAAATACAGGATAACTTTGAGGAGTTCAGTTCATGGCTGGCTGATTCCATTGCTCTTGACCAAGATGAGGCAGAAATAATCATGGAAAGGGGTATAGTGGAGAAAAAGTCTCTTCACTTATGGCAACCAGGAAGTAGAAAAAGATAGAGGAACCCGGAAAATAAGATAGAATCCCTCAGATCACACACAAAGTAACTTACCTAAAGTTGCCTAAAGTTACAACCCAATAATCTATGTTAATTATAAGGTAATCAAAAGAGTTAATCCACTTATAAGTTACAGCTCTTTTAATCTAAGCATTTAACCTCTGAATACTGTATTATCATGTTTTCAGTACATAAAATTTCCATGGTACATTATATAATCAAAATAAATTATACACCTGACCCTCAAATGCTCATGTTCACTAGGTGTAAAATGGATTTCATCTATCTCCCAGTTTCTGTAGTCTTACCATTTCCAGCATTGCCCAAAATTCCATGTAAAAATCTTCATTTAAGATTTAAGGCAAACTCTTTACTGTAAATCCATATGAAATTTTAAATCAAGTCATATATATCCAAAATGCAATGGCACACCATAAATATTTCCATTCAAAAGAGAAAAATGAGGGCACAGGAAGAATCAATGGCATGAAACTAGGATTCAAACTCATCTGGGCAAGCAAGTCCTGTAGTTCCATGTCCAGCATCCATGGCATATGGTGGCAAGCTGAAATCTTCAAAGGGCTGCTGCAGTTCCACCCCTGTGACTTTCCTGGTCGCAACTCACAAGGCCTCTAACTTAGGATGGATCTGTTGACAGCCAGCAGATTTCCTTGGCAGACATTCCATGTTATTTGCTTCTTTTAATCCTGGGGTCTCCATTCAAGCTTGGCTTCATTCTCTCAGCTTTATACATCATCCTCCAAGGGGCTGCCTGCAAGTATTCTTATCATGCTACACATTGCCTGGCCTGTAATGTCTTCTTTTGAAATCTTGACAGAAGCCTTCATGACCATTGAACTCCAGTGTCACATATTTCTGATGAATTAGTACTACTCAGACCCCCTTGTACTATGGTTGGAATAGACTCTTGAATTCCTAGGTAGCTGATCATAGTAAAAAAAAATCCTGTGGAAACAACTTCCTAGAAACCCCTGTGAGAGCAGATTTCCCCCATTATTTCTTCTTGAAGAAAATTTCCTTTCTATGGCTTTAAATATTTTATGGGTATGGTCTTACTTATTCCTCAAGGCATTTTCTTATTTTTTTTTTTGTCTGTATAAAGTATTTAGCTTCTCTTTAGTGACAGCAATCTCTTTGACAACCACAACTTCCTTGGCTCCAATTTGAGAAAGATTTCTTCTCTGACTAAAATACAATTTTTTCCCCAAATCTTTCTACTTTCTACTCCCAATTCTCAAAGCAATAATGGCTAAAAATCTATCAGAAATAGCCATATCACTATATAAATGATGTGCTGCTTTGTAATTTTCTTCACCAGATTAATTAGTCCATTGACTTAAATGCAGCCTCACTGAAAGTCTTAGAACATGGACAAAATATAAACAAGTTATTTAACATAATGTAGTGCATATGGCCTCTACTTCAATTCCCCAGAGTTCTCATAACCTTCTGAGACTTCATTAACACACTCTTTTATTGTCCACATTTCTGCATTCTTGACTGAATTCTCATGAGAGATTCCCATTAAGTTCTACTTGCAACATTATAAGGCTTCTCTGGCCTGCATCTTTAAACTTTTCCAAACTCTTCCAACAAATCAGTTCCAAAAGTTTCTGAACTACATAGTCAGACTAGTCACAGCAATGATGACACCTCTTAGTATCACTTTATGTATTAGTCAATCTTTTGTTACTGTGATCAAAAATACCTCACAAAAACAACTTAGAGAAAGAAAAGTTTATTTTGACTCATGGAATCAGAGGTTCATTCCATGGTTGCTCGACTTGACTGCATTGGGCCTGAGGTGATGGTGGAAGAAAGCTTCTCAGGTTGTGGAAGCCAGGAAGCAGAGAGAGTAAAGAACCAGGAACAGAATATAATCCTCAAGGGCTTTGCCCCAGTGACATACTTCTTCCAACCATTCTCACTTGTATTTAACACTCAGTAATCCATTTAAATTATTAATTCATTCAGTTAATCAATCCACTGACTAAGTTATAAATCTCAGAATCTGATCCTTCCACCTGCTGTATTAACATAGGAGGTTTGGTGGGGACATTTCATATACAAACCATAATATTCAATCTATCCCCAAAGAGCTTATGTCCAATAACAGTGAATATGCATTTAGTCCATCTCTAAGTGTCTCCACAGTCTTAACAGTTTCAGAATTAGGCAAAGTCCAAGTCTAAAGTCTGCTAAAACTGAAAGCAATCTCTTATCTGTGAGCTGTGAGCCTCGGTAAATATATACATATATATAATAAAATTCCTATTTCAACAGGGAGAAATAGTGGCATATAGAGAAGGAATGGGACTAAAGAAAGACTAAAACCCAGAAGAGCAAACATATCCTGTGATTCCACATTCAGCATGTGGGGCAGATGTTTCCAAAATGTGATCTCCAAAGGGATTAGGCAACCCTACCCCTAGAGCCTTGCTGTTTACAATTCACGTGGCTTCTCTCTTAGGTTGGCTCTTTCTGTAGCCAGCAACTTTCCTTAGCAATACTCCATGATATTAATGTCTCTTAATTAAAGGGTTCTCTACGGCAGCTTTTTCACAACTTCATATATTGACCTCTCAAGGGCTGCCTGGAGCAATTACAACCCTACTGTATTTAAATGGCCCTGCAAACCTTCCTTTGAAATTATGGTGGAAACTTCTGTAACTCCCTAACTCCATTATGTTACATTCCTGCAGAACCAGTACCACATGAACAAAGCCAAGGCCATCCACCAGCTCAAGCAGTAGCAAGGATTTCCTGAACCATATTCAGTGGCTTCTGAGAACTTGAGTAGCTAAACATAGTGTATAGATAGTGTGCCTCTAATATCTCTTAAATATGTTTTCATATCTACTCCTTGAGCCTGGAATTGGTGTGATCTTGTTGTTTCCTGAGATTTTCTGCACAAAGCAATATCATTTATTTATTTTAGCAATATTATTTATTTTAGCAATATTAATCTTTGCAACCACAGCCTACTTGAACACAATATTATGTGTGTTTCTCCTCAGGCTTAACTACATGATTTTCAGAGATTTCCTTTCTTCATTTGTTTCTAATTTTCACAGTATATCTGACCTTAAACTTCTACAATACCCATATTGAATATTGTATTACCTTGAAATTTTCTTCAAAATATTAATAACTCCAGTGCCTTAAAATTTATCCTCCCTGAAAGACATGGGCAAAATTTAGACAATTCCCTCACAAGAAGCTAACATTTGTAGCCTTTAGTCCAATTTTTATTATAGTCCCTGTTTTTCTCTAAAACCTCATGTAAACAGCCTTTACTGTTCACATTCCTCTCAGAATTTTGGTCTTCTGGGCTATTACCAACCTTTCCTAGTAAGCTATACTTACAATATTCTAAGGCATCTCCTCCCAGAATCTTTTCCCATTTGAAGGCATCTGAACCACAACGTCTAATTAGTCATAACAATGACCCCACTTTTCCAAAACAATTTCAGTGTTATTTTTTTTCATTACTGTGTCAAAATAACTGACAAGAACAAAAACTTAGAGGTGGCAGTGTCTATTATGGCTCATGGTTTCATAGGTATCAATCTATGTTCGGCCAACTCTAACCTCTGTGCCTCAGGAAAGAACAGAACTATCACAGTAGGGCATTGTGAAGGAAATCTGCTCACTTCATTGTAGCCAAGAAGCAGGAACGTGTCTGGTGAACAAGATAAAATCCTCCAGGGCACACCACCACTGACACACTTCCTCCAGTCTTTACCTACCTGCCTACAGTTACCATCCAATAGAGCAGTCCTTTCTATTTATAATCCATCCAATGGATTAACCAGCTGATTAGGTTATGGCTCTCATGATTTTTTCACCTCTGACCATTAGCACAGAAGACTTCACACCATAAAATTTTATCCAAACCATAACATCAATTCACATTTATTTATTATTAAAAAAAATGTTGGATGCAAACAGTCTTTGCAAATTATTTTGGAAAAAAAAACAAGAACTTCAGTAAAGATAACTGCTATAATAAAAAACATGATTTCATTTAGGGTTTTAAAAATGCAGGATGTTTAAATAAATAAACAAAAGACATGGGAAGTATTTTCACAAAAATATAGATAGGAAAGTGTATTAAACAACCTTCAGTGATATCTTTAGTTTGTTTTGTTTCAGAAGAAACATGCTAACCAGACTCTATCACATAAAGATTATACTGTGTTATGAAGAGAATTTACATATGCCACTTCTTTGTATTTCAGGAATCGAGAAATTCCCATGAGCGTGAAAAATAAGAAAAAATAAAATAGGCTATCATCAGTGCTCCAAGCTACCTCAGAAGCTGAGGCAGAAGGATAACACATTCAAAGCCAGCTTTGGAAATTTAGTGAGATCATGTCTTAAAATAGGAGATAAAAGGAGCTAAGAATATAATAAAATGGCAGAGGCCCCTGAGTTCAATCCCAAGTACTGAAGAAAAGTATAAAAGAAAAAGAAGAGGAAGACAGAAGGAAGGTAGGATGAGTGGAAAGAAAGAAAGAAAAAGAAACTGTGCTAAAACATATACAAAATAGGTAAGAAAAGAATGAACAAAGCATGAATATGTGTCACAGAAAGAACACTCACCTCAAAAATGATATCACAAAGGAAATACTACTAAATTATCACTGTAATTTTTAAAAAAAATATAATTTACCTTTTCAAAAATGAATGAAATAATCACCCAGGAAAAATTTAGAAAACAATAACAGTATTTTTGTATGTAGGGTGTTTTCTATCCTGTACTTTCTATGTTATCTGAACATCTACTTTTGATAAAGATAAATGTTGTTTATTGAAAATCTTCCAATATATTGTGAATGATTACATATTTATGCATAATAAACAATTCAATTTTCAATATACTAATGAGCTACTTTTATTGAGACTCAATGTTTTTGTTTTGTTGTGTTTGATAATTTGTCTTTATAAAATTAATTTCTAAGAAGGGCTACATGTAGAAAATATTCTCTTTTAGAACAAAGACAAAAACTCATTAATCACTCAGAATATAATACAAAGCTTTCATTGTCAATTTTCAATATTAAATAGTTTCTATACATTAGCAATTTTAAATTAAAATTAATTTTAATAATTTGGAAATATTATCATTGGAATGATAACTCCAAAAAATATAAAAATGGTTTTGATAAGTTTATTAAATATAGTAGTATTAAATATATTAAAATATATTAAACTGTATTAACAGTTTAATCATTTTCTTTTCCCTTTCTTACTTTATATATATATATATATATATATATATATATATATATATATATATATATATATATAAAAACATATGTATATAACAAACTTTACAGACAAACTGAGTTAATAGGATTCTGTAGTATACCTGTTGGAATGAACAAGATTCTTCATGCAGGTTATTTCTTGAAGTAGAAAGTGTATTTGATTTAACATTTGCATTATCTTACCTCCTAGTTACTTTTGAACTAATATAATGAACCAACTTATAAACAAGGAACATTTGTAAAGCCTGAATAATCAACATGGTCATGGGTTAATAAAAATAAATGAGCATTATTTTCATGTTGGCATCTCAGAATAGAAAGGGCAAATGTTAAAGTCCATCCTAATAATCATCATTTAGCTGATTACTAATACATTTCCTTAAACATTCAATTATATTTTAAAAGAGTCACTCTAAACTGTAACATTGTATTCCACCCTTTCTAGGTTTAGATTAATTATTTCTAAATTTATTAGTAGACTTTGGACAACTCTTAATACTCTCAATGACTATGACTCTCAATTCTGTGTTTTATGGAATATTGGCAAACTATGGACTTCTTTTATACCACTTACGATATAGTATATTAGAATATCACATGGGAAATTATGACATTAAAATGAAGGAATAAAAATTAAAGGTTAAATAATCTGTTCTGCATTTATTTCAAAATTACTGCGTAAATTTTGGTAATCATATTTATATTTCTCATAATTATTTGTTGCAATATAGTTATTATTCATCTACATATATATACCACCATTATTTATTTATTGATCTATCTATCTATTTATTTTTGGAACTGTGGATTGAACCCAGGGGCACATAAACACTGAGCCATATATCCCACCCTTTTTATTTATTTATTTTTTTATTTTGAGACAGGATATAGCAAAGTTGCTTAGGGTCTTTGTTTAGGGCCTGTTGCTGAGGGTGCCTTGATCTCGTGATCCTCCTGGCTTCAGCTGCATGAATCATTGGAATGATAAACATGCATCATCACATTTGGCTGTACCATCCTAATTTAACTCCTCTAAAGATATATCTAAAATTTCACCAGATACTTTTGACACTTGTTACTTATGGTTTTTGATAAATGTTATTTATGGTTATCATTTGCAAACATAAACTTTTTTATTTCTTAGGGAAAATGCTTGCACTTCCAAATAAAATGTGTTTTCATTTCAGGATTTGTACTACCATAGTGAATATACATTTGTTGTAATGTCTTAAAAAAAACAATAATGATTACCACTGATTCATTATTTTTAAACAGGTTTTAAATATTGTTTTAGTTTAGAATTAATATTCTGCTGGAAGGTATTTTTTGATAACCTTTCTTCTGGCAAAGCTTATTGTATGCTATTTATTTATGTTTACTTGCTTTTACATTAAAATATCTACCTTGGATTTCTAGTTTCCAGAACTGTGACAAATTTATGTTGTTTATAGACCACCCAGATTATGGAGCTTTGTTAAAGCAGCCCAAACTAAGACAGTGAGTAAGTAATAGGGTGGATGAAAAGGTAAAAGGTGAAGACAGCATGAAAATGATACTAATGTAAAAGTACTTCATGCAG
This sequence comes from Callospermophilus lateralis, assembly GCF_048772815.1. Lineage (NCBI taxonomy): Eukaryota > Metazoa > Chordata > Mammalia > Rodentia > Sciuridae > Callospermophilus > Callospermophilus lateralis. The sequence goes on from NC_135314.1 coordinate 101,172,748, forward strand.
GGAGGGGCTGGGGATGTGGCTCTAGCGGTAGCGCGCTCGCCTGGCATGCATGGGGCCCGGGTTCGATCCTCAGCACCACATACAAACAAGGGTGTTGTGCCCGCCGATAACTAAAAAATAAAAAAAAAATATTAAAATTCTCTCTCTCTCTCTCTCTACCTCTCTCTCTCTTTAAAAAAAAAAAAGTACTTCATGCACAGTTACAGCATTTTATTTCCACTAAGAATTTTTTTTTTTTTTTTTTTTTTTTGGTACTTGGGATTGAAATCAGGGGCGCTTGACCACTGAGCAACATGGCCAGCCCTATTTTGTATTTTATTTAGAGACAGGGTCTCACTGAGTTGCTTAGCACCTCATTTTTGCTTACACTAGCTTTAAACTCACTATCCTATCATCTCAGCCTCCTGAACCACTGGGATTACAGGTGTGGGCCTCCATGCCCAGCTTCACCAAGAAATTTTAAATATGCTTCAGGAAGGGGAAAAGGAATAATATAGGGAATAAACAGAACCTGAAGATAGTCATCATACTATAAACTGAAAGTTGAAGAAAATAGTAATTACCTTTATTTGATCATTGATCAATTAGTTAAGGGAACACTTATATGATTATAAAACAGCAGGATTATAGATGGGCCAGAAAGAAAAACGTGTCGTGGATATGGATGTTCTCCTGCCAAAATTTATTATTATTTTAAGCCCCTCTACCCTTGGAAAAATAGATGGGAAAAATTGACAACAATGAGTACAGATACATGTTGAGTATGTTTCAGCTGAAAATGTATAAATAAATATAGATAATTTATACTAAAATTGCTAAATACCAAGTAGTTTTTTATACATCATGTACAATGCTCTATATAGGGTCTTAGCAACAGTAATGAGGCTGTAAAAGAATTGTACTGTTTTTGATAGTCAATAACCAACAAGGAAGGAACGCTATAGAAAATGTAATACCTCATATGGAAGGGTATTTGATAGGGAAAATGTCTTTGTTTTGGAGAAAATATTTTTAGATCCAAATGAAATCAAATGACAAGCCAAATAACAGCTCAACGAGATTAAAGTCTAGAAAACTCATATCCAGGGATGATCCTGATCTCATTCATTGACTGGCAGCTTACACTCAAGGAAAAACCATATGGTGAAGGATACAAACTAGAGGATGTGTGAGGAATAGATAAACGTATGACTGTTGAAATCTCCTCCCTTTCTTCTTTGTTCTTAGCGTCTGTTTTAAAGTCTTCTTTCCCCTTCATGATATACCCAGTGATAAAAGAGAGTATTATGCTTGGTTTAATCTCCTAATTGTTATAAAGTTGATGTAAAATCTAATCAATAAACATTATTTAACAAATATAAAATTAGCTCCATCTGGATCTACTTGTTTTAGCACTTATTTTCATCTACTACTGTTTGCTTAATAATCAAAACATGCAATGGGGTAAGCCTAATGCTTTGCCTTTCTCACTTTCTTTATCCTCATTTTCAAAAGCTAAAATATACTCCAAAAGGAAAGGTATTTCTGAAAAACAGTTACCTATTCATTCTCCAACAAACATAGAGCAATTTCACTCTGACTATATTCATCTTTAAATACAAACTTCAGAAGCTCTCCATTCATTGCTCTGAATTATAATAATTTTTTTGCTTTTAGACTGATGCTTTTTGGCTTTTAGTAGGAGTAGAGGAATATGGACAGCTCTGTATCTTTATCTTGTGTATAGAATTACCTGAAGATAAAAATTAATTAGCATGGACCTTTCATTAACTATATAGTATGTTTCCTATTAGACACCACTCTGAGCAATTTTCCATGATGGGCTATTACAATTTATAACTCGAATTTTATACCCTTGGAGAAATATGCTTAATGTGTTTTGCAATTTGATTTCCAGAACATTAATTTCAAAAATAAGAGTTATGTGATACATATTCAAGAAAGTATCTATCAAGTATGTTTCAAACGATAAAATATTAAACTTTAAAAGTTTGTTGAAAGATTCAGAAAATACGCAGCATGGGTTCTCTAAAAATATCAAACAAGAATGTGTCAATAAGTAGGAATCCTTACAAAGATTTTATTTTGGAGAAAATATAATTTAGTTTTTATTTTGTATGTGTGTGTTTGTGTGTGTGTGTTTTGTTACCAAGGATTGAACCCAGAGGCACATAAAAACTCAGCCACATCCCCACCCATTTTTTTATATTTTAATTTGAGACAGGGTCTTGCTGAGTTGCTTATGGACTCACTTAGTTGTTGAGACTGGCTTTGAACTCACTATCCTCCTGCTTTAGAGTCCTGAGCTGCTGAGATTACAGGCATGCACAACTGCACCCAGCTACAATTTACTTTTAAATGAGACTCTTGTTTAGTAAATTTTATAAAATAATTCCTTTTTTTCCAATGCACGTGTGTGTGTGTGTATCTCTGGAATAATATAAAGATTGAAAAGGCAACTGATATTTTTTAATAGTGGGTTATTGGTTGCAAAATCACATTGAAATACCTTCTTTTATTTGCTACAATAAACTTAAAAGGTCTTCTTCACTACAGTTAAAGATTTGCCTATAATATACAGCTAGGAGGAGATGAGACTTGGATTCAAAGGAAAATAGAAAGAAAAATGGTACTAACACCATTAAAATTCTAGTATAAACAAAAACGAATCTGAGCACATTCTACATCTAATCTAATCCAGTTCTCTACTTCTAAACTTTTGCTCTTAAACATAATAAAGTACAAAAAGATATGGTTATACTGCTTGTATGCCACCTTATTGAAATCAGGACTATTTAAAATCCAATTATTTTTTAACTATACTAAATTAAGAGTATTTATTACAAAAATATATTTGTAAGTATAACTTCTCAATCTCCACCTAAGAAGTTATTTCAGAAAGTAGTTGCCAAAGAGAAAAAAATAAAGAATATATTTAAAAATATATCTAGACAAGATATATGTCTTTCTGTTTCCATTCCCATGATAATAGTGCTTAATTAGGCAAGGGGGTTAAACATTATGCAGGATATCTGTGGTTAATTTTGGACAAGGGACTATGAAATGGTAGGTCAGAAGGTGTCCAGATTGTCTGCATTAAAATAAAATTCCCCAGGTGAATCTTATTCAAATCCTTAATTAGAAAATATTGTTCTAATGTATCTTAAATGCTTTACTTTTTCATCTAAAATTAGGAGAATACATTTTTGTTAGTAGATTTTTAATAAACTAAGACCATAACTACGAGTTAGGCAGACTGGTAAATGTTTTCATCTGCATGACTTTTAAAATCCTCATAAATACCTGATGAGATTTGTATGTTTCTTACTGACATTTCATGGAGAAACTTACATATATTCCCAACACCCCAAAGGTAGTGGGTTCAGTGTAAGAACTTATACAGTGTTCTTCAACACCAGAAGGCAAAATCAATAGTAGAAATAGAAAAATCAAACATAAATCACATTATGAGGTCACTCTTGAAACTGGAATCATCTTTGGTATTTATTGGCAAAGAACCTTCTTGCTTATTCAGGGAAATACATCTTAGTAAATGCAATGCAACAGCAATCAAGATTAAGCTTTTGAACATTTCTAGTTTGTTAAAACTCTTCATCTACTTTCAAATATTTCCAGTTGATTTTTTCATTTAATTAATGTAAAACTGCAACAATATTTGAGGATTAATTACTTAACAAACTTGTATAACATACTAAGTCACCCCAATTACTCATTTGTCAAGCTGTGTGGAACACCTCTCATTCTCAGCGAAGTCTTTTTTCTCTGACAGTTTCAACAATACAAAATAATAAGGATACTGAAAATTCATGATTGCTTTCCAATCGTTCCCTGTATTATATTTTCTTGTGTGCTTAAAAGTCTTCATATTTATTCAAGTAAGAAAATGAATCTATCACATGACTATGAAATTTCTTTGTAGCTATTCAAACCGAATTCTCTGTAAATATGAAAAGAACACAAATAATAATATATTTCTGGAGCAAAGGGGCAAATTTTGCAATTCATTCCCATGTGGAATATTATTCTCATAAGAACTTACACTGAGCTTGGGACAAAAATTTCTGCCTTTAACTGCTAGTGTCCACTATCCACTAAATTACTAAAGACATACCAGAATTAATATGCTAAGATTTTTCTTAGAAGAGTAAGAGGGCAATGTTCTGTGTACAAGAAAATGGACTGCATATAGAGAAAAGTAAACCAACTACTTTAATAAAGCAAACATTCTGCACACACTGTTGGGTAAGAATGAAAAGACATATGAAAATTACCTTAAAGAACACAAAAATAGTATTGTACATTTCTAAATAATGTTTAATTTCCAGACACCATATAAGTGAACCTTGATTATCCATTTTAAATTTTAGTGCAGTCTGTACTTGCAATCAGGTTAGAAAATTTTGTATCTTCCCAGGCTACATTGGTTCCTTTCTGTATCCTTTGTCCTCTATTTCACCTGCTAGCGTATAATTAACTGCATGGGTTTGTATTTTCTTGGTTCTTTTTTGCAAATATTTATAGTGAACACACCTGGAGAATTTCATTATTTCTTTATTTCTTGACTCTACAAAATGCCTGGCATCCAGAGATACTACATTATGTTTCTTTTAGTAGTTAAATGCATTGTCATATCTTCATGGAAGGTGGCACCTGGCACCTTGCACTCATTTAATTACTATGTATTGGATGATAAAGGCTGTAAGTTATGTGGGAGAATATGTAGTTTCTTTTTTTTTTTTTGCAATACTGTTTTTCTAAGTATTTTTAAATATATTTTTCATATAATTTAGACAATTTTAATAAAATGAAAAAAGAACACATTAATTCCACTAGGTTTATAAACCAAGAAGAGAGTTTAAATGTCAGTAAGGTAATAATCCTACACTTGGCATTGTGTCAACTTCTATAAAAAAGTAAATATTGACATTGATGATATAAAAAGAGAAAGCCCCTTTCTCTTCAGCAGAAAGTTAAGATCACTGTTTTTTATAAACCCCACAGGGAAAAGAAAATTCTATATGCATTCCCAATTATTTAGTTTAGGAGACAACAATATTTTGTGCCAACATATGTGCCACATATATCACAAAGTGTCAATCTTTTCAATATTGCTTTTTCCATTGTATTGTAAATAACATACATAGAGACCAGTGGTCTATTTTTTCTAAAATAGTCTTCAGTGTCGAAAACTAATGCCTGCCCTATAACAGGAACAGAATAGGTAGCTGTTGAAAAATTAACAAATAAAATTAATATTATTGGAATATAATTAATGATCTAGAGTGATGATTCTGATACAGTATAACTGGGAAAAAAATAAAAATTCAACGGTAAAAATGTGACCTTTAGGTTTAGAGAAATTTCAATTTATTTTTACATATTTCTCAACATTTTTAATAATTATTGGTAATATTATATATATATACATTATAATCAATACTTATAATTAGTGATACATATTGCTAAAATCAAACTTAAAATTCCATGTAATGAAGATCATTGTTATCTTCAGATTCACATCTACATTTTTGGAGTGATTAGAAATTTTGTTGTAGACCTTTTTCTTATTCACCTGTTTATCTCCTTTTCCAAATAATTCCCTTCACCTATTTTAACTTCCAGCACTTGTAAGCAATACACAGTGATGCCTAGACATTGTTTCTTTGTTCCTCCTATATTTACAAGCTTGGTTTTCTCCCACTAGTAATTCACTTTTCAAGTTCTAATTCCCTTCTCATAAATGACACCTCTCTGAACTGCTTATTACAATATTCAATGATAAAATGGATGAAATTAATCAAACAATTTTGAATATTCTTCACATCTATATTGTGCTTCAATTCTATTAGAGATTAGTAATTCTGAGTGTCTCCATATCTCTAAAAATATTCAGAATTCCATATCTAGAATCTGAAGTCTAAGAAAAAGAATCTAGCAGGATAGATTTTCAAATATTTTTTTGCCACAAATGCTTTCACTTTTCAGTACAGAAGGAAATGTGGTCTAGGTAGATTTTAGCTAGGGATATAGCTCAGTTGGTAGAATGCTTGCCACACATGCACAAGAACCTGGGTTCAATCCCCAACACCACAATCAAACAAAAACCCTACAATTGAGATTGTAAATATTTTTAATCAGGTCCTTTTTTTGTCATTTTAAATATGGTAATAATTCCATATGTTAAGTGCTAGCTATCTTTATTTTTATATATTTTTAAATATCTGAACGTTTTATTGGTAGTACATAATCTATATATTATAATCAATATTTGTAATTAGTGATATATTAGTGATATATGTTACTAAAATCAAACAAAATATCCAAAATATGTAATGGACAGTGTTTTGTCTTCAGGTATAAATGGAACATTGGTTACACGTTTCCCCCCTTAAATTCCATAGAAATAGGAAGTTTAAGTCTTGTGGATGGGAAAATAATAAGAAACAGAGTCTAATTTCTTTCTTTTTCTAGTATATCTTCTCAAACCCCAAAACAAGATCTATTATTTCCATGACAATAATGATAATAAATTAATAATTTTTAAAAATACCAAAACCTATTATGAAAAATGTAATGTATTTTCATGAGTTTTAATGATACATTTTAAAGGACATAGATATCTTATCTTCATTTTACAAGATTAAGTGACATAAAATCAGGTAGTCAAATTTGCAGCAAGAAATATAACAAGAAATACAACTCCAATTAACACATGATTTTAAATTTTCTAGAAATAACATTAAAAAATAAGCATAACAAAAGTAATTAATTATAACATTCTTTTAACTTATTAAAATGAAATTTGATCAATATCAAAATGTCAAATATCAATATCATAATATCAAAACAATATTAAAATATCTTTTAAAAAATCTATGGCTTCAAAGTTTCAAGGTACTACAACTTGTTCTATCTTCATTCTCATATTCAACAGACACATAGAATTAAGGGTGTGATGGAAATAAAGGTCGTCTTTGGAAATGAGTTGATAGAATGAGGCAGAGATTGTGTTCATAGTTACTGCATTTCCTTGACTCACATCATCTGTACTATTTCTGTTATAGTATAAACACCACTGTCTTTTTACTGCCTTATTGCAATAACCTGTTAATCATGTTTACTGTGCTACATATTACCCATAAAAAGTCCATTCTCAACAAAAAGTGGTATTTTTAACTATAAATTCCTGTATTCATTTTCTCTCAGTATTTATGAATTCTTCTTTGCATTTCTAAAACACTTGCAGACAGCAATGGACTCATCTCCCCTCACTGTCATTGCTCTCTTTATCCCACAACAGGGCTGTGAGAGCCTTAGACTCATCTTTGTGTACTCTCATCCAGGAACTCTTTTACAAGATAACAAAAAGAAATGATCAAACTACATAATGCTTACTAAGTACCAGGCACTATTCTAAATATTTTAAATTTATTAACTTATTTCATCCTCACAAAATCTCATGGGGATATAAAACCATCAACCCACTTTCCAAATAAGGAAAATGAGGCACAGTGTACTGCAGAAAGTTGATCAAGTTTGCACATTAATATCTGCATTTATCAGACTTGATCAATTTGTATACAAAAATAACCTCAAAAAAATGGGGGCAGAAAATAAAGTTTATTTCTTGCATTAGTTATGATCGATTCAATATCAATATGAAAAACTGATTTCTCAGAAGTTTTCAAGGGTTTAATCTGAAAAAGATGTTCATCACTCCTGCCCACACCCCACAGGCTAATACTTAGTCATATGACTTTTCTTACTACAAGACATTCTGGCAAATGAACTCCAGTGCCGCAGTCTGGCTGGGCACAAATCACGAGCCACTCACAGCTTTGTAGATTCAAACAGCAATTCTTTATTCCCGATCTCACACCGGCCTTCTACAAACATGTTCTGGGGAAATCCACGTTCTCTGCCCAAATCCACAACTCCACTGGGCTTCTGTCTCCCCAAAAATACTGTCTGAATCCCTAAGAACTCAAGAGGAACTCAGGCAGCAGGATACGCCCTATTCCCAGCAGGAATAACCTTCCTAAACCGGGAACGCCCTAAACTCGGATTATCCTAAACCAGGAACACCCTAAACACGGATCTGCCCTGGTCCTTGAGCAAGGTCACCTTCCACTAAGCAACATGGGGGTACGCTGGCAAGGAAATTGTCATACCTACTTGGCTAATGGCTCCCAGCACTTCAGCCCTGTGCCACATTATGGATCATTTCCTTTACTTTCCATTCTCATCACAGTTATCACCTTTACAAAAAGGTCTTTCCTGAACACTGCACTTAATGTATTCAAAATCCATTCCCACTGTTCACTCTTATTCTGTGCTATTGTATCCATATCCTTTATTAAACAGAATTAACTGTATTTGTTTTATTTTCATTATCTCTCTTCACTTGAATGTTTGCTCATGATGTATGTATACTTGAACAGAAAAATAAAACAAAAAACAATGTATACATTCATTGCATTAATGCAGAGAGAGTCAAGTTCAACAAAACAAGTTTCCCAAGTAAGACTCTTCCTAGTTCCAGTTGTTCCCATGTGTTTCACCTCAGGCTGCAATTATAATAAAGTGAGTGTGGCACATTCATTTTTAGATATTTAAAAATTTTAGTAGAAATGTCTTTGTAAACTTATAGTAAATGTATTTAAATTTTTATGAATAAACTAACTCTTTGATTTATATATCTGTTGTTCACATGGAATGTCATGGTTAGAGATAAGTGAGTTTAATTTTTGTGTGAATTTTTCTCAATTTTTATAGATATTGTTTTTCTGAATTTCAATGTTAAATTCTGTAGAAATGTAATAATGGTATTAAAACTTTATTGTACACTGCACCCTAAATCATAAAAGCTACCTTACTTTATTTTATTAATGCTTATCTCTGAATTTGTTTTAGTATTATATTTTAGTCAATTTCAATTTTCAAACATTTATTTGTTTTGTAAATTTTTATGTGCCAGGCAAATTTTCTGACCTTTTTTGTTTACAACCTTCAAATTCAAATTTATCTATATATGACCTTTTTTTACATATAATTAATATCTGAGTTTGTTTTTCTGAGTCAATCATTGAGCTTATTTAACTTCTTATCCTAGAACTCTGGAAACCCTTTAATGGAATAGTATTGAAAGTTACACTTCAGGTATTTATTCTTTTTTAATATTTATTTTTTTAGTTGTAGTTGGACACAATACCTTTATTTTATTTACTTATTTTTATGTGGTGCTGAGGATTGAACCCTCGTGCATGCTAGGCAAGTGCTCGTATGCTGAGCCACAACCTCAGCCACAACCCCAGCCACAAGGTATTTATTTTAAATATAATTATGTTATTACTTATTTTTATGTCTGAACTTCAAAGATTCTGTTAAATGAAATATGTTGAATACTAAGATAAACTGACATTAAAGGAGATAATGTGGGTATTCATGTCTTTGAATTCATGCAACTTTAATTTTTTCACTTTACTATTTATTTGTTTTGGAATTATTTTGCTGTTCCCTATTGATTTCTATTGCTATTTCCCACTCTTAAGACAGAATACCATTGAGGGAGTTGTGATTTTATAAAACTGAGCAAGTTTTTTCTAAAGAATCACTGGCTATGTCTATGTATATGGTTCTGTCAGACAGATTCCTAAATAGGAAGAATAACATTTAAAAACTGAAACTTAGAGAAAATTGAAAACTAAAACCTATAATATTCAAAGACAGATTTTCATTAATAATGCATTCTTTCACATTATCCTCAGGTTGGAAACTTCCCACATCTAGATAACTATACAATTGAGCAGGTAATTAGATAGTCAAGATTCAGTACTGGAAAAAGTCAAATAATAGATCATTTCTCTTTCCATACAGTGTCTGATACAGCACTGCTGGTCTGGGTGACACAGCGTTCTTACTCCTTGTTTACTGATTACTTCCTCTTCTATGATGGTCTTCATGCTTTTTCTACTTGAAGAACTCAGTATGGGCCTTTTTAAAGTTTTTCATTGTATAGTTCTTCTTTTACCAGCTCTTAAGTGTTTGCATATTTTATTTCATATATTTTGTACTAATTTGCCACCAAATCAATGTCTACATTTTTTTTATTTCAAGTTTTTGTATTTGCCTGTTTATAAGGTTAAATAGTTTTTACTGCATAATGAATCCTAATTCATTCATAGTGAATGATGCCTTACATATGCTTACATAATGTATTAGCTTTTTCACTGCTGTGACAAAAATATTTGATCAGACAATTTGAGGGGAGGAAAAGTTTATTTGGGGGCTCATGGTTTCAGAGGTCTCAATCCATAGACAGCTGGGTCCATTCCTTAGGACTTGAAGTGAGGCTGAAAATCATGTGCCCCAGTCCGGCGGGGGGGCGGGGGGTGAGGAACAACTTGTGTAGATTGATACAGCAGGAGTTGAAGCCGTTTATTGTAGGACAGGAGTGGTATTTATACATTCCACACAGCTTATCTTAATTAGCATAAAATAGATACAGCAGTCAACCAATAAGGAATCTCCACACTTAATGGCTCCCTGGCATTACTTCACAAACCACTCCCTCTGGCATTTTGCCAGACACCATCCAGACTTATTTACAGACTCTAACATTTCTCTGGCAAAATGCCAGGTGCCATCCTGACTTGTTTACAGACTCTAACAATCATGGCAGAAGAGTGTGGTGGAGGGAAGCAGCTCACATGATGATCAGGCACAAGAGAAAGACTCCACTTACCAGATTCAAAATACATAACCCAAAGCCACACCCCCAATGACTCCCCTCCTCCAGCCATTCCTTAGCCACCTTCAATTACCATTCAGGAAATCCCCATTAGGGGACCAATTCACTTATTGGGTTAGGATTCTATAACCCAATTATTTCTGCTCTAAACTTTCTTGCATTGCCTCTTTGTGGATACCTCACATCCAAACCACAATGCATAGGATGAATTTTTGATCATTCTATTATAGTGCTGTTTTGAACATAAGAATTTGACCATGTATTAATATTCTTATTACTTTTCTTTATTGACTATTTATCTCTCATCCTCAAAAACTCTAAATGTGTAAGTAGGTGTGTGTGCATGTACGTGTTTGTGCATGGACATGTGTGTAGCTTATGAATAAACTAGTCATTTACATTTATATTTGGAAGTTAATTTCTTTCTTTCTTTTTTTTTAAATTTAGTTACTAAAAATGTTTTATTTAAATTTTAGCTTGCCAATATGATTAATGAAAATCAGAAGTCAGGGTCACTGACTGAAACATACATTGAGTTCTCCTTTTTAGGAAAAAGACTCATTTCTTTAACAAGTTCTTTCACTGTTATCCACATTGTAATTGGACCTGATGGTGAATAAGCATAGTGTCCATTTTATGGAAATGGTTGTGTATTTTAAACTAGTGGGAATTTCTTTTCACATTCACAGTTACAAATAGGCCTGAAGTTTCCATTTTCATCACCAGAGAGACTGACTCTGATCCCCAGTCCCTTCCTTTAAGATCTGTCAGTTTGAATGCAGTTTCTGCTCATCTCACAGTCTTGTGCACTAACTTTAATTTGGCCATCTAGTGATATCCTTTTCTTAATTTTAGAACAAGCTGTACATTTAGGTACTTTCCTCATATTATATAGTACCTTTTATTTTATTTTTATTTATTTATTTTTTTCTTTTTCTCTAGTTTCTTTCTTTTCTTTTCTTTTTTTAAGAGAGAGAGAGAGAGAGAGAGAGAGAGATCTTCCTCTGTTCCTTTAGTTTCTACCAACGTTTTCTAAAGAATAATTTTTTTGTGGACTGTTATGCTCCATGACTTGCTCCTTGTCAATCTATTCCATCCTATTGAGACCAGGGCCAGAGACCAACTGGTAGCTGATTATCTAAGAAAAGAAAATTGGTAGAGAGCACTTCCCTGTTAACTGGTTGTTAATAGCCTCTGGGGGAGGGGACGGATTGCACTTTCCAACACAAGCAATCACTCTCTGAGGCTCTCTTTCTGCCTTTTGGTCACTTTTGGTCATGCAGGATTGAGAAGAAAGGACACCTGAAATCTATAAGGGGACAGCACTCCCCCAACACACACACTCCCTCAAGCACCATCTCTAGGCTCCCTCCTCTCTGGGGGAGTCAGTCTCTCTCTTTCTCTCTGTTTTGTTTCTTAAACAAAATTTACTCTTTGCTCTTGCAAGGACTTGATCCTGTTTTTCAAGATCTGTATAAGTATTCTCATCTTGCCTGTGTGGTCTCCTGGAGGAAAAAATTTGTCCCCTAATGATACCTAACTTGGCTTCATTTTATTCTGCAGTTTTTTTTCTTCTGAATGTTACATTTTATCTTTTTTTAAATTTCTGATTATTTACTGGTTTATATCTGATTTTCTATTTTTTGCATTTTAGGTTAAAAAGCATCATTATATTTTATTTTTAAAAATGTCAGACATATATAGTTGATATGATGACAACAGTAACAGAAAAAAAATCTTAATGATGCCAAATTATTTCTAGGTTTAATATTATTATTATTGATATCACAGAAGGAAGTCCTTGAAGAAACCTTCTACTATGCTTTCGTTTTGTTTAAAATTCTGTTAATGTGCCCACAATTATAGACCAAGAGAAAATAAGTAAAAGTCTTATAACTCTAACTTTTGAAGATAAATACTAAAAATTATTTAAAGCTGTAAACCTTCTTATTGGATTTTATGTAGAACAATGGCTTATAGAGTCAAAAAAACAAGCAAGTGCAAACCCTTTTATGTTTGCTTTATGTATTTACACAAAAGCTCAAAAACTTTCATTTTTCTTCAGAGGGTGTACTTCAAGAATGATCACTGCATGTACAGTCTTGATTTTTTCTTTTGCTGTCAATACTTGAATAATAGAATTATAAGATAATTTCTCAAGTGATTTCAAGACCATGTTGCATTGCCTATGTGTTTAAAAAGCAGTCATGCCATAAGCAAAAGATAGTAATTTATTTTAGATTATCAGTACTGAAAACTAGAGTCTAATAATTATTATCGTTTTAAATAATCAGATTTTTTAACAAAATGATGTTTCTATAATTTGAAACCATTTACAAGTTTTCTGTTAACATTCCCTTTTTTATGGGTAATTTTGCTCCATTTAATAATCATTGGTTATAGATATTCTCTACCCTTAAACTTTTCCTTTTCTGAGTTACCATCTTGTGATACTCTTAATGCTAAAATATTTTGTTTGTTATTTTTTCTTAAATGCAAGATGGAGAGTTCAGCAGAAGATGAGTTGCAACTGTTTCACGGGCTCTGCATGAAATCACCAAGAGACACATAAAGTTTCCACTCAGGACTTAGAATCATGAAAATAAGAGTTATGATATCCTATGCACAAGCTTAAAGATGTCTAAAGCTCCAGAGTGTGAAGCCTAACTGATTTTCTCCAGTACATTAATCAAAGCACCTTTGACAACTAGAATTATGTTGTTATTCATATGAGGCACTCAAGACTGTGCTTGATTCCCAGGTGGCATTTATTTCACTCTTCTGAAGTAGCAGTAGAGAAGAAAAACACCTTAGTTAAAATATCAAAAGAAATAAAAATGATAGACTATTTCTGATCAAACACACAGTAAATAACTACTTGGCTTTCAGAACCAAATGTTAATGTTGTATATTATTTATAATTGATTACAGAAATAAATGATAAAATGGCTTATACTTGCCATTTCCTTTTTAAAATTATAACTAAACTTTATACATTTATGATAGTTTATATATTTTATAATGTTGATCACCTCTCTCAAGTAAGTCAACAACATAATAAACTAAAATTTTAGTGAATATCAAATTTGGTTGCATTTATTCATTAGTAAAATTAATTATTAAATTTTGAACAAATTATACACTCAAAATCACACAAAATAGCACATTTGTAAAATAGCAAAGTATCTCACTCTAGAAAATTTGCAGAACAAAAACATTTCTACTAGATTGAACACTAGTCTTTTTATGTTTGCAAGTTAAATACAACATTTAAAAGTTTCAAGTTATTTTGCTTATTGAACTTATAATATGTTATTAGCTAAGTCATAACCAGGTTACAAGAGGGTATCCCTTGCTACCTCCAAATATAAGCCACAACAAAGAGAATCATAAAATCCAGAAATAGAGATATTTGCTTTCATTTTTGTCCTATTTACATATCCCACTTTGTATCTGAGGGAAATGAGTTCTACAATCCTTATAGATACCTAACAAACAGATACTCAAGTATTTTTATATAAAATGGCAAAGCATTTGCATATAACTACTATTGTCTAAATCTAAATGTTTCAAGATTTTTTACCACAAAAGATTGTATGACTAATTTTATGCAAGCCGAATTTTAATAATGGAAAATGCTAATACACACATGAAATTAAATGTGTTTTCAGGGTAATATCTAATAATGCTAAGGATCATAATAAAATGTTTATTTGGGCTGGGTACAGTAGTGCATGCCTCTTATTCCAGTGACTACAAGTTTGAAGTCACCTCAGCAACTTAGGAGAATCTGTTTCAAAATAATAAATAAATAAACAAATTAATTAATTAAATGGGCTTGCTATATAACTCAATAGTAGAGATTCCCTGGGTTTAATCCTTAGTAGAAAAGAAAAAATTTATCTGATGAAAGCCAAAAACAACACCAGAATTAAAACTGGCTGATAGTTACTTCTGGACATGGAGAAGTAGTCAGTAAAACAAACTGTAGATGGCAAACCATATTTATTTTAAACGAACAGGAATAGATTTAAACAAAGAAACTCTATCAATTCATCATGTCCATGTGACTCCTGTGTTTCCTCTTATCTGAAACTTGTTAGCAAATATGTTATTTTAAAAGAAAAAAATTATCTGTGCAAAGGCACTGATGCTCTAAATTATCTTGGAATAAACTAGAAACATGTAATCCATAATCTTCCATCCTAAAATTTGTAGTTCTAGTTCTTCACCAAATATATTAGTTTTACCAAATTCTTGATCATTAGGATGATGTTTACTTTTTAACAGTGAAAAATGAATTATTTCTCAATCTTTCTGCAAATTTATCAATGCCAATTTCTTAAGATTTATTCAACATATTACTTTTTTACTTTTTGCCTAATATTTCCCAGCTCATATATAAAATTGCATTTTTAAAAAATTTAATAACTGTGTCTACATAAAAATCAAATTATATAAGATTTACTCATATATAAGATGTTCTCCTTGAGATGGTGAATACATAACTCATCCCAATAAATGCAAGTTCCCAATTTTCCATACAGAATTGTTACATAGTTGAACTAATAATAAACATTCCAAACCCATATTATGCTATGCTTTACCTTTTATATCAACAGATATTTTCTTTCGTAAAGATTATTTATGCATTGTTCAAATATTAATAATTTAATTTCAAAATCATTTTTCATTTATTTTATGTTTCAAGTTCATAAATCATTTTATTTCAGGTATTTCATGGAGAAAAAAGATAACCAACACCTCCTGTATGCTTAAAATAATAAAATTTTAAGAAAGTTTTAAAAAGAAAAAACAAAGTACTGGGGGAGGGTTTATATACAAAACCTATATTATATCCAAAATGCTATTTTTCTTCTCAACAACAAATCTGCAAGGATATTTCCACGGTAGTCAGTACAAATCAATTCATCGTGTTTTAACTGTGAAATGGATTTACAGAGTGTGCTGTAGCAATGTCACACTTTAGCTGTTCCCTACTGCTAGACAAGTAGGTTATTTAGACTTTGGCCATTATGTATATGAATAGCACTTTTCAAAGGTGGATTCCAGAACAAGGAACTGCTTACTTCACAGGGTTTGTACATTTCTTTAACATAATAAATACATGCTTTTAAAGCACTTCATCTCCTTGGCATGTAATTGAGCTTCTGAGAGATAAGATCAGTGGGATGTTTGGTTGTGAGATAATAGCAGACTATGTTGTCCCTTCCTGGCACTCTGAACTCTTGCAGTGCTGCTTCTCTGGCCCTCTCTGATTTCATGGTTAATATTTATTTCTGGTACCAGAAACTGAACCTGAGCTACAGTACCAGCATTTTTCACTTTGTTTATTTTGAGTCAGAGTTTTGTTCAGTTGGCAACACTGGCCTCAAACTTAGAATTCTCCTGACTCACTCTTTCAAATAGCTGGTTTTACAGGCATGCACCACTGTGCCTGGCCCTCTTTTGTTGTTACTATTGATGCATTATAATTATTTGAACATGCTCATAATATAATTTTATTAATCTAACTCCCCAGTACATTTCATTTATTCAATTATACCATTGGTGAAAACACTTGTAAACATCTCTCTTACTGTATTTTTATCTCTCTTGGGTGTCCACACATGCTCTAATATTTAAAAAATATTTAGCTACCATCCTAATAAATTTTGAAATATTGATTTTTTTATAAGATTGTGAACAAGGTGAGTATCCTCATGATTACTACTTATAGTCAACATAGGATTTGAGATACTAGCTGTTGTAATACAATATGATATTTTAATATATTAATTATTTACTTAAAGTAAATCAGAGAATTTATAGTGCAACTATTAGATTAAATCAATTTAGCATATCATAGAATAAAGGAGGCAGGAGGATCACAAGTTCAAAGGCTGCCTCAGCATATTAGCAAAGCCATAAGCAAATTAAACCCTATTTAAAAACAAACAAACAAACAACAACAATAATAATAATAATAATAATAATAATAATAATAATGGGCTGGGGGTGTAGCTAGTGGATAAGCATCCCTGGATTCAATCCCTTGTGTCAAAATAAAGAAAAGAACCATAAAATGATAAATTATTCTTCTTCAAAATTAAAAACTTCTGCTCAATGAAAAAGAAGAATAATTTATCTTCTCTTTCAGTGTTTGCATTTAAATTTCTGTATCACTGATCATTTGATTACATATATGCCTGATAAAACATTGAGAAAAATCTCACACTCTTTTATTTAAGAGAAGATTTTTTTTTACCACAAATAAATGTAAAAATTATCAAATGTTCTATTAGTTAAAATGATCTTATATTTATTTGTTTGTTTTTTGTTGTTGTTAATATAAAGAATTACATTGATTGTTTCTTAAATATTAATTTACTTTCTTAAATGTTAATCAGATAAACCAAATCAATGCTGCTTTATCTTTTTTTAAAAAATAATGATGAATTTTATTTGCTAGCAATTTAGACAAAGATGTACACCAGAATTCATGTTGAGTCTTACTCTGTAATTTTTTCTTATAATGTTTTAATAAGGTTTTCACATTAGGATTGTGTTCATTTCATATGACAACTTAATGTTTTTTCTTTATTTTCTAAAAGTGGTTCTTGCTGGTTTGATGTGAGTTCTTTTAAATATTTAAGAGTGCAGAAAGTTTCTTGTCAGGTGTCACTTTATGGAAGGTATTTCTTTTGAACTTTTCTACATCTCCAGGGATTTTCCTTGTCATTATCCTATATGGTGACATCCAAATTGGGCACAAGGTTATGTGTCTGTCTACGCTAGGATCTACAGAGTTTTGTGGCCCATACACTACCTTAAAAGATCAGAGCCAAGAATAATTTTTAGACCTTAGAAGTCATGCTTGTATAATCTTGTCACTTTACTTACTGTTTATTTACTTACCCATTTTGAATCCAAGAAACTGGAAATGTTTGTACTCTGAGGGAAGATTTTGTTGTTCTTTATAGTTTGATTTAATTTCCAATGTTTAATGATTATTAAAATCCTTTAACTATTTTAAATGATGATATCTAATTTGGCTTTTTTTAACCTAAATCTTCCTTGAGAAATAAACTGAGAATTTAATTACAAAGTAGCTAACCTTAATAGATAATGTGAGTGCTGTATTCACAGTGAATACTTTTACCCAAATGTGTTATGAAAACAGCTGGAGAAAGTGAGAAGTAAGAAGAAACTAGAGAAAGCAGGATTAATGGAAAATTTACATAATCCATTTAGGAACATACACGCAGGAGACACTTAAAAACTGTGTGCAATACATATTAGGCTAGTAATTTCCAGCCTACTACAAGATAACGAAAGTAAGATTTGCTCTTAGCAAAAATCTGATTAGTAGCAAACAAGATGGAAAATCTATTGTTCCCTATGAACATTTTTTAAATAAAATATATTATCAATCGAAGTTGTCAGCTTTTGCCCAATTTTTTTATCACAACCTGTATATATATATAAAATCTTTATATTATATACATATAAATGTTATGATGAAGACTAATAGTATAGCCCAGTATGATGTCCAGAAATAGTATGATACATTAAAAACATGAAAATGTTGAACAGAATGATAATCAGAAATAAAGTCAGCTTAAGTACTTTTACGTTTACTACAACAGATCATCTATTTTTCTTTCCAAAAGAAAAAAATGTTTTGTCTATATTCATCAACATTATTATTACAATTTGAATTTGAAATGTTCCCCAAAAGCCTATGTGTTAAAATCTTGGTCTTCCCTTTGGCAGTAGCAGAGTTTTTAAAAGAGGTGGAGCTTAATGAGAGATTTCAGGTTATTATGGAGTGCTCTCAAAGGGGACAGTGAAATATCAGTCTTTTCTTCTTTCTCTTTTATGCTCTGCTATGAAGTCAATTAGTCTCTTCTATCACCAGCTTCTGCCATGATGTCCTGCTGCCACAGGCCCAAAGCAATGAAGCCAATCAGTCATTAACTGAAACCTCCAAAATTGTGATCTGTGCTCTGAGATAAATCTTTCTTCTATTAAAGTGGATTTATCTCATGTATTTGTTATAGTAAGGGAAATATGACTAATAGTTGACACAATAATCCATAACTAGCAAAAAAAAAGTGAATCCTGATCACTGACCCTTGATTCTAGCATTTTCCATTAATATTTTTATTTCATTAAAAATATTGTTTATTTATTTATTTTATTTAGTTCACTAAATGCATTTGAAAAGTGAGTACAAAATATAAAATCATTTATAAAGGAGTCAAAGCATTTGCAATTGCTTAAATATAATGCATACTCTCACTTATAAGCTGCTGAGAAACATGTCAGGGTACCAAAATTCCTTTCAAGTTTCCCAAACCTGTAAAATGTTATTGTTAATAATATATAATTTACACAGGGGTGATGACAGATGGTGAAAGGAAAAGATCAGCTACTTAGAAAGTAATGGAGATTTCTTCTTGATGATGTGCTCTACTTTGCTTCTGAGGTCAAGACAGTAAAACTAATTGATGAGAGGCTTTTAATCCTGTCAATATAAAATGTGAAGAACAGGATAGCTACTGTCTTCATCCTTACTCTTCAAACCTGATTATCTTGTCAATTTGATTTCCCTTAAATGGCTGCACTTCTGTTCTTCATGTTCAAAATTTGCTCAAGGATCAATTTATTCAGTCTTATCTTTCAATTATATAATAAAAGAGAAGATATTTTCTAAAAGCATTGCTCACATGATTGAATTTGTTATAATAGTAGAAAAAAATATATAGTTACCACCCAAAACATTGTTCTCAGATGTTTGCATTCTGACATTGAAGCAATACTTTTAAAGGGAAAAAAAAAAGACAGTCCTAAGTCAGAGATTACCACAGTCATTACAGGCATTATACAAAAGTTGAGTATCGAATGTAAACTACGCAAGTGCAGTTAGACTTAATGAGTAGTATCTACAAAGGTTAAATATAAATACACGTAATTATAGCTTGCTGTGACAAGAAATTATTACTTTCTTTCCTACCCACAAGACTCAGCTCTAAAGTAACAGATGGAAATGAAGTATATTCATTCTGCAATCATAACAGAACTAGGGAAAGTACAAATATAGTATAGCATTTTAAACATTTTGAATATGTATTCTTTTTCATATAGAACAGATTAAATTGTTCTAACCAATCAAGTTCTATATTGTGGCACATTTGAAGCTTGAAATTTTAAATTGGTGCTAAAAGAACATGTATAGCCTTGATTTTATATCAAAATCATAAAATTAGCAATCATATCAAAATATTAGAAAATATTAACTGGTCTATAGTGAAGTATTTAGAAACAAATATACTAAGGAAAAGATTATGTCCCAAAAGAATTCAATTGATTTTGAATTATGTTTTCCCGCATCATAAAGATAAGTTACAGATTACCATTAGATATCCTGTATTGATTGTGGAAATATAATGTGCATTGATGAAATAATAATAAACAGTGTTTTTAAATATAGTTTTGGATTTCAGTGTAGAATGGATATAATCAGACTGACAATGAAAATGTGAAAAACTTCTCTAAAGTTAAGTGAAAAAAATGAAAACTTAATTATTGCAACTAATAAAGTCCATAAAGACATATTGCTAGAAACCAGAAATAGAGAAGAATATTAAAATTTTTAAACTAGGACTGGGAATATAGCTCAGTTGGTAGAATGTTTGCCTCTCATGCACAAGGCCCTAGTTTCAATCCTCAGCAACACAATAAAATAAAATAAGATTTTAAAATAACTTAAATTTTAAAATAATATTTTTATTTTTCTCATATTTATTTATTCTTATTATGATTTCATTAAAGCTTGTTCAGAAATATAAATTTTACTAGATATTTTGAAAGTAATTAGAGGTCAATACTTAATAACAAATAGCTCTTATGAAAAATTAAAGTGTAAGAATAAAGTTTGGAAGCACTTTTAAGTAATTAAATTATACTAGTCATGTTGTACCTATTGGTTATGAAAAAAGAGACATTATGGTTTAGGAGCTCCTTCTACACATAATAATTTATTTGGTTTCAAAGTATATTTAATTTTCAGGTAAGTTGAATATATTTGTTCTGGACATTGTACGTAATTCAGTGACACACTGCTTGACTAGCACATACAAGGCCCTGGGTTTGATCATCAGCACCAGATAAATTGATAAATAAAGAAAGAATTGTTCTGAAATCATTCCCCCTTCTGTATTTTCATCTTAAGATATGTAATTTTCTTTAACTAAAACAAAAACTGAATACAAACTTATTTAATTTGCTAGCATGACTTGCAAGACCCTAGAGAAGCTGGTCTCCTGAAAACTGATTTCTTCATCAATCAGATTTTCATTGAGATCCAGCCCCATTCTTTGTCCTCTCTCTCTCTCTTTTTTTAACTCTCCAAGTTTTTTATTGTCTTTTGCATTTGCCCTTTTCCCTGCCCTAAGTGCTCTTTCAACCTTTTCAGATACTTGCCTAGAAATATCCCTTATTTTATGCAGATCACTGCTTGAATAACAAATTCTCTATTTTGATAATTATACTAAGTGAAATAGTGATCCATAACTATTATGTTTTTGTTCTTTAAAAAATATATAAAGCTATCTTATTTGTTTGTGTGTGTGAGTGTGTGTGTGTGTTTTGTGTTGTATCTACTCCCAAAGGATGTGCCAATGTATCTTAGAAGACCATATGATGCTCACACAGTGCTCAATATGCATTTATCTGAATAAATTATCCAGTAACTGAATAGAGGCTTAAGAGTCCCAACACCACTAAAATTAATCTTATCATATATTTTTTTTAATGCTCCCAGTCTCCATTGTGAGAAGGCACCAGAAAAGGTCAAAACACAGTGTTGAAATTATGTGCTGCTTCCCTTGATTTGATGTTACTGTATCTTGCAAAAGTCCCAAAGTTAAACTGGATTTTGAAACATTCACTTTGGAAAATATACTGAGATACAAAAAGACTAAGTTTAAATGACAATGCAATATTACTACAGTCCAATTAGAAGACAATCATATAATTATGCTACTGATTATAGAAGTAAAATTAACTTAAATTTAGATATAAGTAAATATGTATGTGTGAGATAGCAATACTTTGCTAAATATATATTTACTTTCAAAATTAAATACTATGTCATTTTTATAAACACAAAGCTTACTGACTTTATGAAAAATATATTTAATTATTCATTAATTTCCAATATTTGAGATGTTTTTCACATTTTTCCTTTTATAATCCCAGACGTAAAACTACAATTTTTCAGGAAATCTAATTGTAATAATCAGAATCCCAATTCACAATTAGACAAAAATTAAGCAATAAATTTATTTTTATCACTCAGTTTTATAACTTCTCTGATTCTTTGTCAACATGTATGGCTTTTCTTTTCAGGCTAGGTTTTAGAACTGTGTAGAGACACAGACTGCTCTGAGTTTATACCATTATGACCAAGAATTAAAAGTGGGAGAAGGGAAATCACAATCCAGATTCATATTACAGAAATACTAAGGTAATCAATACCTGGTCTAGTTTAGAGTAGGTGCTTATTTCTTGAGCCAACTACTGTAATCTAGAAGTTCAGGAACCACCATTGTAACTATCATATTTTATATGATAAAACCCTTCATTAATATTTGTTAATGAGATATAAAATAATAGCAATAAAGAAAGAGTTTATGAAGTCTTTCAAATGTGAAAGAAAGTCCCACTGTGGGACAAGAGGCTAAAGCCTACAGACAAATTTTTAATTAAATAAGTGATCTAGAGTCTGCACAATAAGCAAGTTTTAGAGAAGAAACTTCACTATAACTCTCAGCAAATGCTCAGAGTGCTATAGTCAGAAGGTTTCCTTTTGTTTTCTTTCTTTCTTTCTTTCTTTCTTTCTTTTTTTTTTTTTGGTACCAGGGATTGAACTCAAGGGCACTCGACCACTAAGCACCAGAGCCCTTTTTAATTTTATTTAGAGATAGGGTCTCATTAAGTTGGTTAGCACCTCATTATTGCTGAGGCTGGCTTTGAACTCTAGATCCTCCTACCTCAACTTCCTGAGCCACTTGCATTACAGGTGTGCACCACCTCACTTGTCTTAGAAGTGCTGTTTGACACTATTCTGCTGTGGGGCTGAAAGTATCCAGGAGAAACACATCTGAGTGTCCCCTTAGAAACTCCAGTGTATTGACTAAGAAGCTAGAAACCATACAAAATACTCTTAGCCTTGGGGAGTCTCTTTGACACAAGTCCCTGAGAGTTTCATACTACAGGGAGTGTGGATCACAAAAGGGAGAGAAGTGGAGGACATTGCCCCTGGAATGAACCTGATTGGAGAGACACCAGTCAGATGTAGTTTCATGCAGTGGCCAGATCTGAAGTTGCCAGGGGAGAAGATAGCAGATCGCTCAGGCCCTGTCACCTTCAAGTGGTACAATTGCTCACTCATGACCTTGGAGGCTTTACTATTTGTCAGACCTCTTGGCAAACATATAAAATCCTCCAGAGCTAATATGGGTCTGAAACAGGTCACATTCTGCTCAACCTCAGTCAGTGAGAAGGTCTTGTCTGCCCTGGCCCCAATATTTGTGATGTCTCCAGATGCACATAACAAAAACCTCCAGAGAGAACATATCATTCACAAGTTTAAATTAACTTTAAAAAAAAATTTTTTTTTTGGTAATAGGGATTGAACCCAGGGGCACTTAACCACTGAAACACACTCCTAGTCCTTTTTAAAAAATATATTTTATTTTGAGAAAGGGTCTTGAAAGTTGTTTAGGGCCTCCTTAAGCTCCTGAGGCTAGATTTGAACTCATGTTCCTCCTCTCTCAGCCTCTTGAGTGCTGGAATTTTAGGCATGTGCCACCACACCAGGCCCATCTATGTTTCTTGAGGGTCCTGAATGTATTGGAACAATTCTGCAATGTTTAAACAAACTGCTGGATAGATCATGAGTATCCCTAAACAAAACCAGGGTTAACCATTATTTTTTTCCAGAAACTGCTGAGCATTGATTTATTAAATTCTGGATTCAAATACCTACTCACATTCCCCACTTGAGGGCTTCTGCTAATGTGACACATTTTTTCCCCTCACTATTTCTCAGGCAATTTATTACAAGTGCAACCATAAAGGAAAAAAAAAAAACAACAAATGAATAATCTATTAGTGTTAGGTTTCTATGGTTTTGTCCTTAAAGAGCCTAGAGATATTCTGAAGGAGCATCAATGTCCCACAAGCAAAACTTTATCATAGAAATTACACTGAAAAAAAAAAAAGAAATTATAAGCATATGTCACGTTTCAACGGCACACAAAATACAAAACTTTGTATTTTATTGAAAAACTTCAATTTAGATACTTCATCTTGAACAGCAGCTACAATTGAAATTTGACATTGTGTTTCTTTTTTTTTCAATCAATTATCTTCTTCAACTCCCATCAATATTCAAATTGTAGAATTTAAACAGTGGAATGATAGAAATGATTACACAACTTGAATAATTTTCTAAAGTGACAATGATGGTACTAATCTGTTCATTCCTCAGGATCATAGATTCATTTTGTTTCATTATTTTGGTAGAAAGGAAATTCCAAAGATCTTGAGTTGCCAAGTTTATCACATTTCTAATCCTATTGATCCAAAAGGCATTGTGGGAGTTTGTTAAGATTTAGATCTTATTAGACCTATCACAAGCAATGTATTGATTAAAATTGCTGATCTGTCTATATTCTTCTATTCTGATTGAAAGACCACAATTTTATTATGGATTATCAGTAATTATTTTTCAGTTTTCAAAATTTAATAACTCAAAATACTAAGTAATTCTTTTCATGGGTAACTGAGAAATTTAGAACTAAAAAAATGTAATTATGTCGTTATTTCATTATCCTTCCTTAACGCCTCCCCTTTAGGATGAGTGTACTTGAAACAGAGCTCTTAAATGTGAGTGATCTATGAGAGTGGCCATATTTAAAAAAACTGAAATTATTTATCTTATATAAATTGATATGAATTTTTGTGACCTGTCCATCTATTTAGTACTGATGATCAATTACTCAAATCCAAAAAATACGTTTGTATAAAAGAACTCTGGTACCATGGCAGACTTCCAGGATCTTGTACAATCATTTCATTTTGCCAATTCTGAGTAATTAAATTATAATAATTATTCATTACATGAACTATCACATTAAACTTAACATATATGCTCAAAATATTGACAGTTAAATTATATTTTTGTGTATTTAGATTTATCTACTAAGGATTCATTTCTACCACAAATTGTCCAAATTTGGACTAATAAAAATTACAATATAATTTAATTATGTTTTATATATATTCAGTTTGACTTTGTAAATGGACATGTAGTTCATGCTGAGATATGAGTCTAATCATATGTCTAGGGAGAAAAATACAAAATCAAAGAGTAGTGAATAAGTATCATGAGAATAATTTGCTTCTTTCTTTTGGGGCAGTATTTTTTCATATTAGATAATTAAAACATCTTCTAACAAGAAAATAAATCAGCTTTACCAGACAAATGAGACTCAGAGGAGATCGAAGTTTGAAATATTCAATGTTCTTAGAATTTTTATATAAACCATTTCAAATTCTGAGTTCAAGCTTTCTCAAGAAATTCCTTATCCTGTACCTAATGGAAGCCTGCATTCTACTGTGATTATTGCTTCTGGCTGCCACAGCCCTTGTAGCTCAAAGGTTAAAGTGAAAAAAAAAAAAAAATTAAAATTAAATAAATAAAGAAAAGCATCTTTACAGGAAGTCCAGCTTCTCAGTACTCTCAGCTCTTTCTTTAAACTCAAGAATTTATGGATTCAAGCTGTGGTTCTCTTTCTTCACATTGCTATCAAAATTTGATGTATCAATTTACAGTCCTTAAATCCATAACTTCCTTCTTAGTATTTATAACAGTGCTGACAATACAAGATGTGCCCCTCAAAGACTTGCTTTCATTTGAGTTTCATTAGAGTTGATAACAGTAAATTATTTAATGAGCTATTTTGACATCAAATAACTTGGGCTGCCAAGTCATATTGATTATTTTCTGTTTTTTCCTGAGAGCTTTCACCACACTTTGCTCCTTAAGCATGAGGTCAATCAGTTGGTAATCAAAATCCTTATCCACAATTCACTTTTGGTACCAATTCCTATATGATTTAAATAAAAGCTAAACCCTACATCCCTAAATTCATCAGAGGGAACTATTTAATAGAAGGGTATTTTCGTAGCTTAAAAGAATACAAAGTGGCCAGGCACAGTGCCTTAATTCCAGCGGCTCAGGAGGCTGAGAGTGGAGGATCTAAGCCAGCCTCAGCAAAAACAAGTCATTAAGCAACTCAGTGTGACCTTGTCTTAAATAAGATACAAAATAGGGCTGGGGATGTGACTAAGTGGTTGAATGTCCCTAAAAACAATCCTCCGGTACCCCACCCTCCGCACAAAAAAACGAACATATAGGGAGACTGGAGTACTGAGATTGAAAGAATAGCTGCAACCCAAAGGCAATCAGTCTGTCAGACCATGATCAGGGTTGCATTAGAGACATAATCAGCTTAGAACCTTACTTCTGGTTCTAAAACAGATGCCTTAAAGAGGAAGTCGCAGGAATGTGCAGAAATTTAGTGTTGTCTAGAAACTACCTTCAATATAGAGGATATAGTTTCACTGCCATTTTTCTTTTCTTTCTTTTTTTTTTTTTTTTTGGTGTACTTAAGGACAAAGAGTATCATTTAGTTTTTAGAACTGTGGACGTATAACCATCCGATTTTTGGAATACACAGGCACCTAACATTTTACTGCAAATATCTCTTTATGTACATGTCTTGAATCTTTTGAGGAAAATAAGACATATATTGTTCATAGTTGTATTATCAGGATTTCGCAAGATGCCAGAAAATTTACAGAAGCAAAAATTGCATTTGTATGGGGATAATTAGCACTGCATATCTATTCAAATATGTCTGCTAATATATTTTTAATTCTTTAAACGATCAAACCCATCTCATATAATCTGTTAGGGAATGTCATATATCTCTTGAGAAATTTTAATGGGAAGAGAGATTTACTTCCTCTCTAAAAACAGAATGTGCACCTGAAAATTTATAAAATCAAACTCAGAAATATACATGTAACAAAATTTTAAAGTGTCCTCATCATTGAAAATGTGTCAGTGTGCTCACCTATTGCTCTCAGCTATGTGTCCCAGTTATGAATCATCTAGTTTTTGCTTTACCATGTGAATTAACATATATGTAACATGAGATATAGTGTAAACCTTAACATGCACAAAGCATACTGTCTGATTCTAAATTTTAACCCTCAATGTCTTAAGTTCTTAATATTGACATTAAAATTTGGTTTCAATTTGATATATTTGCAGTGCATTTACCATTTTCATAAGAAATCAATTTTTATGTTTTATTTGACAGACTAGCCTTAAAAATAAATTATTTATTAACTCATCAATTTTCTAAGATAGTCTACTTAGCGTGGGGCTTTCTAAGAATTAACAAAAAAAGTAGCTGTGAAAGATGTCTTTATGGGAAATAATTAGCATCTTGTTTATTTATTTCAGAATTAGAATATTTAAATTTCCCTATTATTTTAAATTTTCTGATTATTTTTAATTTAGATAGCACTGTATTTCTGCAAACTCATTCAAAACATAGAACTATTTATGTCTTTAATCTTGACAGTATATCCTGGTAACACTCTCAAAGTTTACTCTATTTATTTCAATTCTAACTTTTTTCAATGAAAATTTTTATCTTCCTATCTCAAGCATTTCTCAGTTTTACAAATACATATTCAAATGGATATACATTATTTTTATTTTTCTGTTATTTGAAAATTTTAAGTTAAAAATTTTAATGTTCCCAGAAAAAAGTAAATAAATAGAATCATCCCATGTGTGTAAATTATTTGGTATAACCAGTGTTAAGGCATAGATCTCACCCTTTCTGAAACTTTTATTAGAGGTATTTAAGTGAGATGATATTTATTAAAAATAATAAAGCATCATATTTTCACAAAGTTTTAGTAGAAAAACCTTCTTTAACAACAGTAGCTATTCTTTTCATGAAGCTGATGACTCTTTTTTGTATATTTTTAAAATTTTTTATTCTAATTTGTTATGTAGGACAGCAGAATGCACTATAATTCATATTACATACGTAGAGCACAATTTCTCATGTCTCTGGTTGTATACAAAGTATATTCACACCATTCCTGTATTCATACATGTACTTAGGGTAATGATGTTCATCTCATTCCACCATCTTTTCTACACCCATGCCCCCTACCTTCTCCTTTCACCTCTTTGCCCTATCTAGAGTCCCTCTAATTCTCCCATGTTCCCCCTCCCCTCCGTACTATGAATCAGCCTCTGTATATCAGAGAAAACATTCAGCATTGGTTTTTTGGGATTGGCTAACTTCACTTAGCATTATATTCTTCAACTCCATCCATTTACCTGCATATGCCATGATTTTATTCTCTTTTATTGCTGAGTAATATTCCAATGTGTATATATACCAAATTTTTATCCATTCATCTATTAAAGACAGCATATAGTTTGGTTCCACATTTTACCTATTGTAAATTATGCTTCTATAAACATTGATGTGGCTGTGCAATTATTAAAGAAATTAAAGGAATATGGATAGGAAAAGAAGAACTCAGATTATCACTATTTGTTGATGATATGATTCTATATCTAGAAGACCCCAAAAATTTCACCAGGAAACTTTTAGAACTAGTAAATGAATACAGCAAAGTAGCAGGATATAAAATCAACATTCATAAATCAAAGGCATTGCTATATATCAGTGACAAATCCTCTGAAAGGGAAATGAGGAAAACTATCCCATTTATAATAGACTCAACAAAATAAAATAAAATAAAAATACTTGGGATTCAATGAAAGAGGTGAAAGACCTCTACAATGAAAACTACAGAACCCTGAAGAAAGAAATCAAAGACCTTAGAAGATGGAAAGATCTACCTTGCTCATGGATAGGCAGAATTAATATTGTCAAAATGACCATACTACCAAAAGCACTATACAGATTTAATGCAATGCCAATCAAAATCTCAATGGTATCTCTCATAGAAATAGAAATAGAAAAAGCTGACATGAAATTCATCTGGAAAAATTAGAGACCCAGAATAGCTACAGAAATCCCTAGCAAGAAAAGTGAACCAGGTGGCATCACTATACCAGAACTTAAACTCTACTACAGAGCAATACTAACAAAAAAAAAAACATGGTATTGGCCCCAAGATAGACTGTAGACCAATGGTTCACAATAGAGGACACAGAAAAACCCACATAACTACAGTTATCTTATATTAGACAAAGACAACAAAAGCATACATTGGAGAAAACATACCCTCTTCAAAAAACAATGCTGGGAAAACTGGAAATTCATATGAAACAAATGAAATTAAATCCTTATCTCTCACTATGCACAAAACTCAGCTCAAAGTGGATCAAAGACTGGAATTAAACCAGAGACCCTGCATTTAATACAAGAAAAAGTACGCCCAAATCTCCATCATGTCAGATTAGGCCAAGACTTTCTTTTATTATTATTATTGGTTGTTCAAAACATTACAAAGTTCTTGACATATCATATTTCATACATTTGATTCAAGTGGGTTATGAACTTCCATTTTTACCCTGTATACAGATTGCAGAATCAAATAGGTTACACATCCACGTTTTTACATATTGCCATACTAGTGACTGTTGTATTCTGTTGCCTTTCCCATCCTCTACTATCCCCCCTCCCCTCCCTTCCCATCTTCTCTCTCTACCCCATCTACTGTAATTCATTTCTCTCCCTTGTTTTTTTTTTCCCTTTCCCCTCACATCCTCTTATATGTAATTTTGCATAACAATGAGGGTCTCCTTCCATTTCCATGCAATTTCCCTTCTCTCTCCCTTCTTAATAAGCTAATGGCTCTTGAAGTGTTTTTTGTTGTTTTTCCAATGACTGAATTCTATTTATATTTTTTAGTGTGCTTTGTCCCCATGTCAGAGCACAGGCTACCAGCTTCATTTTTAACCATTTAAGGCAACTTATGAGTAATAAATAAATGACTATTTAATGTAATACTTATTTGGGCAAATTTATGAAAAGGGATATGTTGCTTATATGGTTTTAAAAGTGTAAAGCACATACTTTGCATAGAGCTTGTAAAATATGCAACACCCTAAGGACTAATTTTAGTCTGAAAGGAGTAATTTCCTAACCTATCACCAAGGTGGTGTTGTCCTTACAGAGATTTTTTTGTGTGTGCCACCATCCCCTGTATAAAGTAGTAGGTAAAATTACAATGTAGTTTCTTTCTTTCTTCTTCACAGTGGCTTTTCTTTCAACTGAAAGCTATATTTAAAAATATAAAGTTCACTGTCTGTAAAATGTTATGATCACTGTAGGGCCAAAAGCAAGCTTATGAAGAACTTAATGAAGTATTCTATAAATTCAGATAGGGAATAGAAATATGAATGGTTTATCATAATAATTTTAAGATGTTAGGAATAATATATAATTTTCCTTTGTATATGGGCCTTGAATATGAGTAGACTATCATGTACTCCTGTATATGTGTATGTGTGTTATACCCTCTGATGATCCTCACTCTGTAACCAGGACAACAGAGAATTGCTGATTTATAACCTTGTATGACAAATGGCATACCAAATATAGTGACTGATATACTTTTCTCCATCATATGAATTATATAAATACTGATTGTTGCTTTGTAGAGAAGTGCATGCATACTTTAAAATTTGGGGGTGTGAACTTTTATTTCACAAAAATACATATTATTCTGATAATTTCTATATTTAAGAAAGTTTTTGTCATGCAAATTGCATAATTCTTAAAAGGAATATATTATATGGATATAACTAATATATAGAGAAGGCAACAGTTTAAATATATATTCTACATAAAATGTATGACATTTTAGAATCAAAATTCCTACAGACTAAGGTATCTCTAGCAAGAGGATAATAATAATAACTACTATTTTCTCAAGGTCTAATCTCTTGACAATATCTGCTACAAACTCAAGAATTCCATAAAGACATAGTATACAATGATACATGAGAGTATATAATCTTGGGTCAGAATTCTTGGCTTTAAAACTTGTCATGAACTCTTCAGTGAGTTATATAATATGATTTTTATTGCATTAAGAAATTAGTTAAACATGCTGTGCTTAGTTTTTTCTTATTGGTTAAGTGGGCACAATACAAGAAATTTTCATATAAAGTTTGGATATTTTATAAAGTTATTATATTTAAAATACCAAGAACAGTGCCTAACACACATTGAGACTTAGAAAATGTTTGATATTACCAAAGTGTCCACAACTAACAATTTTATTGCAAATGATTTTTTAAAAGGTATATTGAGATACTGATTGAGGAAACTAATGGATATAGTGTGAGTAATATCTGTATTTTGTACTAAATTTAAGCCTCATTTAATTGAAACAACCTCAATTATTATATTTAGGACAATTTGTGCATCACAAAAAAAATATTCAGGTAATGATTAACAAAGCATTGTAATTCATGAATGTCAAACAACTTTCAAAACAGAGGAGGGAGTAGAAATCCTGTAAAAAAAAATGTCAGCTAAAAAATGTAGAAGAGCCAGGCACAGTGGAACATGCCTATAATCCCAGCAGCTCTGGAGGTTGAGGCAGGAGGATAGCAAGTTCAATAGCAGCCTAAGCAACTTAGACCCTCAGCAACCTAGCAAGCTCCTGACTCAAAATAAAAAATAAAAATGACTGGAGATGTAGCTCAATGGTAAAGTACCCCTGTATTCAATCCCCAGTGTCCACCCTCCAAAAAATGAAAGAAAAAGATTGAGAAAGATCTCCACTTTACAACTCATCATATAATAATTAATTCAAATAAAGAAGAGCAATAGATGCTAAAATCATTAGGAAAAAAGTTATTGATGTGTAAATATTCACAATTTTTAAAAATATAAATCTACTGACTACTTTTTATTTATTACATTTGGGAAAATAACACTTTTGCAATGACACAATATTTATCCAAATTATCAAACTTGAAATGCTATACTTATGATATTACACAATAAGATGTAAATAGCAAAATAAATAAAATGTACAATGACAATTATAAAACATTCCTTTTTTAAAAGAGAGAGAGAAGAGAGAGAGAGAGAGAAAATTTTTTAATATTTATCTTTCAGTGTTCGTGGACATAACATCTTTTATTTTATTTCATTTTATTTTTATGTGGTGCTGAGGATTGAACCCAGCGCCCCGCGCATACCAGGCGAACACATTACCACTTGAGCCACATCTCCAGCCCTTATAAAACATTCTTAATAAAAAAAAAAAAAATGGGTAACAGAGCCCGATCAAAAGAAAATGACACATTTCAATAATGTGAAATTTACTATAGTATATTAGTAAAACAAGCAAAATACTTAGTCATGTATAAGTTAGAGAAAAGCTTCATGACAATTGAAGCAGTTCAGGAGGTGTTATTGGGTATCAACTTTAAAAAATAGCAGCAAATATATTTTGGAGACTGTTGGGTATAGTTGAATATGTATTATATATAAGATATTTTCTAAGATTGCTGATTCATATTATATTATAATATATGTATAAATTTTGTTTATAATTCATATTCATATATGTAAGAATATGTAAGTATGTCTACCATGAAGTAAAAATTGTGTTTTGATTGAACTTAGCATATTGAGTCCTTTTTTATTCTTTGATACTTGAAATTTTCAATTTTGCTAATTTATAAAAGTTCTTTTATTTAGATTCTTCAATTTTAAAAGTTAATTTTTATATACATTTATTTATTTATATAAAGACACTGTAAGATTTTCTCTCTCTCTCTTTCTCTACACACACACACACACACACACACTCAAACACAAAAATAACTTGGTGCATCTTTTAGTGCCAGAAATTCCAGAAATTAAAGATTTGCCCACACATATACACTTGCACACATTATGGGCAGAATATATCAGAGGGACACTGATTCAAAAAACTAGAATTTGGCCTTAGATACCAAGTATTTATATATTTATTTTGGGCCCTTTTATTTGCTAAAACTAGGAAATATTTGTGTTTATAATAAGGGTTGTCCATATATGTTTTAATTCTATATCTTTTCTTCAATATGTACTTTAAACAAAACATGAGTTGTTCTGGATTTCTCCAAAGTAACATAGTCCTATATAGCTCATTTGAGTATCTTGTTTGAATTACCTGTCACTTCTCACCCCACCAAGAAACCTGACTTGGACTTTGAACTTGTGATATTCCTTCCTCAGCTTTCCACATTGCTATGATCATGGGTAGGCACCACCTTGCCCAACCAAATATGTAACAGTGAATCTCACTCTTATGTAAAATTATAGTACACCAGTTAATTTTAAAAAGCCAACTCTCCACCATCATTTATTTATCCATTTCCAAGATTCACATATAATGTTTTCAGATTTAACTAATACCACCATGAGAACAACTTTATCAACTAAACTGCAGTGGTTCTGCATAGGCCTTTACACTTATTATTATGGGCTGTGTTCCTTATCCAAGTTACTTATTTTGTCACAGTTTGCATTCAATCCTGGGATAAGGCTTTGTGTGGTAAAATTTCATGAGTTTGACAAATGTAGTTGTTCAGGTGACCACAAATAGTGTCATAATAGAATAGTTTCACAGTCAAAAAAATCTCTTCATAAAAGTAACACTTCATTCATTCAATGTTCCCCTTCTCCAAACCCCTAATAAACACTGATTTATCTATTCTTTCCATAGTTTCTTTCTGTAGAACATCATATCATGGAAGCATTTGGTATGTAAGCTTTCAGACTGATTATTCTCTTAACAACATGCAGTTAGTTTTCATTCATGTTTCAGCATATCTTGAAATGCTGTCTTATTTTTTAAATTATATATTTTTTTATTACTGTTAAATATTCCAGTGCATGGATGTGCCAAAATTGTTTATCCATTTGCCTGTTGAAGAGAATTTAGTTGATTTGTAGTGTCTGTGGACATAAAATTATGAAATTTTTCAGTAAACTGTTGGAGTTGAAGAATATCATGCTAAGCCTAATATAAGCCAATCCCACAAAACCAAAGGGCCAATGTTCTTTCTACTGTGTGGATGCTAATTCACAATAAGGCGGGGGGCACTAGGGAAGAATAGTGCATTACCTTAGATTAGGTAGAGGGAAGTGATGGGAGGGGAGAGGAGAGGATGTGGGGATAGGAAAGATAGTAGAATGAAACAGAAATTATTACTGTATGTATATATGTTACTGCATGACCAATATGATTCTGCAACATGTACACTCAGAAAAGTGAGAAATTATATCCCATCTATGTGTGATATATGGAAGTACATAAATGCATTCTATTGTCATGTATAACTAATTAAAATAAATTTAAACAATTTAAAAAATAAATCAATTGTTAACGAAGAAAAAAATGTTTCTATAAACACTCATCTGCAGGTTTTGTGTGGAGTATAATTTCCAGATTGGTTACGACTTATATTTAGCTCTGCACAAAAGCCACCAAATTGCTTTCCAGAATAACAATATCATTGAATGTTCTTATCAGCAATGAGAACACTGTGGTTATGCTTCTTTTAATAACTACTATTTTCAGTGTTTTTAATTTTTTTTTTCTGTTTAGTCACTTTTATGGGTATTTCTCTTTTCATTTTTCAAACACCGCATGATGACAAGCTTCTTTTTATGTTTATTTAATATGTGTATATCATCTTTGATGAGATTTCTTTTGAGAATTTTCGTGATCTTTAATTTTTAATGTTTATTTTTCTTTGGCTTTAAGAGCTCTTTGTATATTTTGGATTCTTGGATATTTATCTAACCAACTAGTGCCTGATCCTTTTCTCTTAAGGTATTTCACAGAAATTCAGATTTTTTAAAAAAGAATCTCCTGCTTAATTTTTTAATCTTTCAAGGGCATTATGTTGGTGTTATATTAAAAAGTTATCAACAAATACATGGTCATATATATTTACTTTCTTTTATGTTTTCTTGTTTAAATATTATACTTTTGAAGATTGTAGATAGGGCTATTTCTTGTTCAACCTTGTGTGGCTATAAAATATAACAGATAATATACAATGAGTAAAAAATTATTCACTTATTATACTAGAGGTTGGGAAATCCAAGATCCAGGACTTTCATTTTTGTGAGGCAAGGTATTGAAGATTGAACTCAGGAGCAATTTACCCCTGAGCTACATACCCAACTTTTTATACTTTTTACAGGGGGCAAGAACTTTCTTACTATGTCATCCTATGATGGAAAGTAGGGGGCAGAAGGACAAGAAAAGGCAAGCAAGGATTAGATAGAGGAAGGATAGAGAAAGAAAGGGACACACACACACACACACACACACACACACACACACACAAGCACATGAGTGCGGAAGGAATGGGCCCAAACACATGTTTTCATTTAATATCAGAATAATGATCTTAATTTGTTCACTCTTCCATCAGGGGCTAGTCATTTCTCATTAACACTCACTTCCTAACATAATTGAATTGGTGATTAAGTTTCTAGTGCATGTTTTGGGGATGAAACATTCAAACCATAACAGGCATTAATTCATTTCAATACAAATTTTTCATTAAATGGGTTTATGTTCATCTTTTTTGCATATAGACATCCAATGACTACAGTACTCTGAGACTATCCTTTCTCCACTGAATAGCTTCATGCTTTTGACAAGTATCAGTTGAATTTACTAGTGTGAGTCCATTTCTCTGTTCTTTATTCTATTGTATTGATCTAAGTGTCTGTTTTTTTCATCAATACCGCCAACTCTTGATTATTGTAACTTTAGAGTAAGTCTCAAATTCAGAGGTTTTAAATCCTATGAATTTGTCCTTTCTAAACAATTTAGGCCCTTTGCATTTCAAATAAATTTTTAGTATCTACAACATTCTTTTCAGAAAATTTGATTATGTTTTTAAGCCAAGGTGGGAAGCATTGCCATCTTGGTTAACATTGAATCATCTAATCTACAAACATGAAATATTTCTCCATTTATTCATTTGATTTTTTCATCGGTATTTTATAGTTTTCCATGTATAGATTTTTATGAATATTTTATTACATATACCCAAGTAATTTTTGTGTGCTGTTATAAATAGAAATGAGTTTTGATTTAAAATTCCAGTTTCTCATTGTGGGTATGTGACTTTATATATAAATGAGACACAGCCTTGTATCCTAGGCCTTACTGTTAACTAGCTTATTTTTTAAATATTTTGTTAATTGTTTGGAGTTTTCTATATTTGTAGTCAAGTCCTCTAAGAACAAAAATAGTTTTTTCTACGTTCTCAATTTATGAATTTTTTTAATTTTCTGATTAAATGAGTCAGGACTTCTAGTTTCATGTTAAATAGGAAATATGAGAAAAGACAAATATTTTCTTAGTTAAGAAACAGTTAAAGATAGTGTTAGCAGGGTCTTCTATGATGGTAATTAGATTAAGAAATTTTCTTCCTATTTTTCTTTTTTAAAATTTTTTTATTAGTTGCTCGAAACATTACAATGATCTTGACATATTATACATTTGATTCAAATGGGGTACGTAATCTTATTTTTCCACGTGTACAGATTGCAGGATCACATTGGTTATACAACCACGGTTATGCATAGGGATATACTAGTGTCTATTGTATTGTGCTGACCTTCCTATCCCCCCCTCCTCTCTTCTCCCCTCCTGTCACCTCTTTCTACCCAATCTACTGTGACACGTTTCTCTCTCTTTTTTCTTCCCCCTCACACCATCTTATATGTAATTTTGCATAACAATGAGGGTCTCCTATCATCTTCTGTGCAATTCCCCTTCTCTCTCCCATTCCCATGCACCTCTCATCCCTATTTAATAGTAATCTTCTTTTCATGCTCTTCCTCCCTGCTCCGTTTTGAGTCGCCCCCCTTATATCAAAGAAGACATTCTGCATTTGTTTTTTAGGGATTGGCTAGCTCTCTTATCATAACAGATTTCTTTCTTTTTTTTTTTTTAAAGAGAGAGAGAGACAGAGAGAATTTTTAATATTTATTTTTTAGTTTTCGGTGGACACAACATCTTTGTTTGTATATGGTGCTGAGGGTCGAACCAGGCCGCACGTGTGCCAGGCGGGCACTCTACCGCTGCTTGAGCCACATCCCCAGCCCAATCATAACAGATTTCTAATGAGGTTGGAAAATTTTTTCTGCATCTATTGATACAATTATATGTTTTAATAAATTATAAATTTATAATTTATGATTATAAATTTATAATTTAAACATTATCAATTTTAAAGGAGACTTGTATTCCTGAAATGAGTCACACTTTGAAGTACTGTATTTTTTTATGTTGCCAAATTTTGCTTACTTGCATTTTGTGAAGAAAGTTAGCATGTATGTCCATGAGAAATATTGATCAGCAGTTTTCATCTTGGAAACGTATTTTGTTTGCTGTAAAAATAATGCTAGCCTCATAGAAGACAGAGGAAATGTTATTCCTGCTCTAATTTTTTGGAAGAGATTGTCAGGAACTAATATATCATTTGTAGGTGTTTGGTAGAAACACCAGAAAACTATGAGCCTAGTGGTTTATGGTGGGGAAGTTTATTAATTATTGATTCAATTACTTTAAAAGATTTAGGTCTATTCTGATTATTTCTTTTTGTGTGAGTTATATAATTTGTAACTAGTTATAAAATTTCTGAACAGGGGTGTTTTTCATATTCCTTTAGTGTTGCTTGATGTCCATGAGATCAGTAGTGATGACCCCTCTATTGTTGCTGATATTGAAGATTTGTATGTTATTTTTTTAATTTAATTTGAAATTTACCTTTTATTATTTGAAAGAACTAGCTCTTGGTTTAACTGATTTTATCCAAAGTTATGCTTTTGTTTTCTTTTTTCAAATTCAGATTTCTTTTTTAATTGTTGCTAATTTCCTTTTTCTGTTTGTTGTAAATTTATTTTGGTCTTTCCTCTGGTGGTTTGAAGCAGAAGCTTAGGTTACTGATTTAGATGTTTCTTCTTTTCTAACATGCATTTATTGCTACAGGTATGCTACAAGTATCTTATTCTACATTCTATTTTATTCTTGGTAGTGATATCTCATTTCTTCAGTTTATAAAAATTTTCAGTTGTACAATATTTATTTACTTTTGCATATTTGTCTCATATTTTGCAGATTAAAAATCTAAAATAAAAATAAAAACTCATATAGTTAACAGATGCATGTGATGTGGATTATAGCTGCTTTAGGTATTTCTATTCCAGTTATAATAATTAACATTTTTATGAAAAAAGCAATCCAAGTTTGTACATACTTTAATTTATACACGTCTTTAGATTTCATATGATAGACTCAATTTGAAACAATTTTTAACCCTTGTTCACAGCATGTCTTTTAATTGGTATATGTATGTTATTAGTGTTTTTCAGTGATTATCAACATCTCTGTATTATATTTTTTTACATCCCTGGCCTTGTTCTGAGTTTTCTTTTTATTCTCTTCAACTCTATTTTGGCATGCACTGATTTTAATTATTTTGTATAATTTTATTTTGTCTCTTATTATGTTAAGTTCACACTTCTATTTTTCCTTTTTTTTTAAGTGGTTGAGCTTTATTTGAAATATACTCTTCCCAGTACTCTTCCAAATGACAATACACTACTATTCCAGAAGTGTAAATAACATATAGAAATATATTCCAAATGTTTCCCTCTCATTGCTTATAACAATGCTGTCATTCATTGCATTCTATTAATAAGTTACAACCACTGAATATATTACTTTTGCCATTAATATTTTAAATACTTTCTATGTATAAAATCAAGAATAAGAGAAATATTGTATTTTACTATTATTTATTCCCTTTCTACCATTATATTTTAAGTTTACAATGCACCTTCTATTTTATTTCAAATGGTGCAGAAAATAAAAGTTATACATATTAGTGGGGCACCATGTAATGTTTGATACAGGTATATATTGTGTAATGTTTAAATTTAGGAAAACACATTATCTCCTCAATTAACAAATTTTTGTAATAAAACTTTCAAAATGCTTTCTTCTATTATTTTGAAATATACAGTAAAAATTATCATCTATAGTCAGCTTATTGTACAATAGTACCCCCAGAGCTTCTTGCTTCTGTTGAACTGTAATTTAGTACTCATTGTTCAAACTTTCCCTACTCCATCGCCCCATTGTCCCCTGCCTCTGGAAAAAAAATCATTCTACTCACAGCATCTATATCATCAATTTCTTAGAGTCAACATCTAAGTGAGATTATACTTTCCTTTTTGTGTCTGACTTGTCTAACATAATGATCTTTATTTATAGTGTCACAAATATCAGAATCTTCTTTTTGTTGTTGTTTTCTTGTATTGTTTTACTGAGACGTGAACACACAGGTGTCTATTACTGAGCTACTGAGCTCTGAGTTATATCATCAGCCCTTATAATTATAATTTTTTTCTGAGAAAAATTCTCACTAAATTTCTTAGGGCCTTGCTGAGGCTGACCTTCAATAAGTATTTCATTTTTTATGGCAAAATAATAATCTCAAGGTTTACATGTACCACATCTTCTTTATCCATTCACCAGCACATGAACATTTAGATTGATTCCATGTCTTGGCTACTGTGCTGCAATCATCCTGTGAGTGCAGGTGTCTCTTTGACATACTGATTTTATTTTCTTTACAAATATACCCCAAAGTGGGATTGCTGGATCATGGGAACTTTTATTTCGTTTTTGCAGGAAACTTCATAGTTTTTGTTTCATAATGAATGAACTAGTTTACATTTCCATCAAGAATTTGAAGAATTTCTCTTTTCTCCACAGCATCATCACAACTTGTTCTGTGTGCTCTTTTATAATCATCATTTTAATTGATGAGGAGACATCTCATTGTGGTTTTGAATTGCATTTGCCTGATAATCACAGACATGAAACATTTTTTCGATACATCTGTTGGCCATTTGTATATTCTCTCCTAAGAAACGTCATCTTGTATACTGCCCACATTTTAATTGGGTTATTTGGTGTTTTGCTTTTGAGCTTTTAGGAATTTCTTATATATTCTAAGTACTAGATTCTTATGAAACATATTCTTTAAAAGTATTTTCTTTTATTCCAAAAACTACTTATTCATTCTGTTGATTCTTTGCTGTGCAATCTTCCCCCTCCCTTACCCAGCATGAGTACAGAAATTTTTGCCTATGCTTTAAGTGTCTTGTCCAAAAAATCTTGCTTTAATAAAATTTCCTTAATTATTTATCCTGTTTTTTTCTTTTCTATTAATTTCACAATTTCTGATCTTATAGTTAAGTCTAATCATTTATAATTTATTTTTGTAACGTGAGAAATAGTCATCTAGTTTAATTCTTCTGCATGTGGCTATCCAGATTTACCAACATGAAGTATTAAAAAGACTATATTTTTTCTAATGTGTGTTTTCAGCAATTTTATTGAAGATCAGTTGGTTTTAGATGTGTATATTTTAGAACTAAAGATACAGGCTCTCTATTATGTTGAATGGGTTTATGTGTCTGGTTTTAAGTGCCATGGTGTTTTGATTACCATAGGTGTGTTAGTAAACTTATCATTACTATACAAATGAAACCTGAGTTGAATAACTTCTGAAGAGAACTGTTTATTTTGGTTCATAGTTCTGAAGGTTCCAGTCAAAGACTGTTTAATCATGTAGTTCATTTTTCTACTAGGGATGCCAGAGGGCAATGATGAGGAGTATGTTGCCCAGAGAACCATTCGCTTTATGATCCAAGAACCAGAGAGACAGGAGAGCCTGTGGCTTTACCATGCCCTTGATGCACACCTCCAATGACCCAAGGAATTTTCACTGAGCCTACCCACTAAGGGTCCACAGAAACTCCCAATAGAACCAGTCTGGAGAGCAAGTCTCAACATATGATATTTTGGCACATTGAATATCCAAATTAAAGCAAATGTTTTGTAGTCATTCTGAATTTAGGTCATTTAATATCTCTTGCTTTGTACTTTTTAATAAAAATTGTTTTGGCTATTTGGGCCTTTTTTTCATTATGTAGGAATTTCAGGATTTTTTTAAGGGTTGTATGGATTTTTATTGGTATTTTGATAGGGAATAACTTGAAGCTGTAGATAACTTTGGGTATATAAACATTTTTACAACATTTCTGCTTCTGATCTACACACATGCTATGTCATTCCATTTTTTAATGTCCTATTCATTTTGTTCATCAATGTCTATAGTTTTCATCATTGAAATATTTATATTTTGTGTCATATTTTTCAGCTAGATATTCAATTTTTGTGTGGTTACTGTAAAGCTATTGCTTTCTTCGTGTCTACTTCAGATAATTCACTATTGACATGTAGAAAAACTAATGATTTTGTATGTTGATTTTCTATCCTGTAACTTTACTGAATGTGTTTATTAGAGTTTTGGAGCAGTCTTTGGGTGTGTGTGTGTGTGTGTGTGTGTGTGTGTGTGTGTGTGTATACATGTATCTATCATGTCTTCTTTCTTGCCTATAGAATTTCTGGCCAGAAATCTGTTGTCCAGTAAATTTAATAAATTTTTATGATATTTTTTTCTTCCCTCCCTTTGAGAATTCTGTCTTTGAATTGAAGTTTTGAGAGCTTTAACATTCCAGTGCTTGGATTTTATATTCTTTTCTAGGTTTGTGAACTATTCTGTTATTATCTCTTTGAATTTTTTTTTTTTTTTTTTGCTCATTTGGCCTTTTTTATCTCTGTCTTGAATAGTGATAGCCTAAGCATTTCCTCTTTTCATGCAATTTCAAATTTCCCATAAATTTTTTTCATGCCCTTCATTCATTTCTTTTTTTTCCTCCCGTAACTGTGCATTTTAATTTTATTCTTTTAGCTCAACATTGCTATCTTCTTTTTAATATATTCTGCTATTGTTGCTTTCTATCATATTTTCAATTTGTTGAATGTCCTTCTTAGCCCAAGGATTTTTGTTTCAGTTTTATTGTTACCTAAATCTTTCTGTAAAGTTTTTCTGATAAAGTATTCAATTGTACCTCTGTGTATTCTTGAATTGTATTTAATTTTCTAAAAACAGATATTTTAAATTATCTGGTAAAAAATTTCACATATTGGTTGCTACATTGTAGGTATGTGGTCTTGTTAGGTGACATCTTGGTTTATGTTTTTGATGTGTTCAGCATACAGCAATGTCTGCACAATTGGATATTTATTTCAGTTTTTATAATTTGGTCTTGTGTCTCTCCTTTCAGACATTATGAGTCAGATTAATTTTTCTGAACCTGTCATCATTGCCACTGTTTAATCATGAAATGGAACTCTAAGTCCATGTTGACATCTATGGTAGATGCGTTGTCACTGAGTTAGCACTAGAGGGTGCCCCAGACCCAAGTTTGTCCCACATCTT
Organism: Callospermophilus lateralis; assembly: GCF_048772815.1. NCBI lineage: Eukaryota > Metazoa > Chordata > Mammalia > Rodentia > Sciuridae > Callospermophilus > Callospermophilus lateralis. The sequence goes on from NC_135314.1 coordinate 101,215,065, forward strand.
AAGTTTGTGTATTATTTAGAATGAATTGGGGGAATGCCTAATAAAAAGGTAGCCCATTACTAAACACAGGTGCCTGGACTGGGTAGGCCCACATGTCTTATTCATTCCTTCCTGTGTAAGAGACTGTAGGATTTGGCCTTACACTGTGCTTCACCACTGAAGGACTACCCCGGGGCTTTTAATGACTTGGTGACTACTTTGTTTTCATTTCCCCAAATGGACAATGAATCTCTTCTGCCTGGATTTGCCATGGTTGGGCATTACCATGACCACCAGTGCTGTAATTGAGTGTCAAAGGTAGAGCCCACAGTTTACTGAGACCAATGCAGCACAGGAGCAGGACCAAGGCATACACTCTGTGCACTGCTTTCCCTTTGGGTACAGTCATAGCTCAAGACCACTACAGTAAGCCTCAGGTGATGCTAGCCTATACACAAGTCTCACCAACTGGGGTCTTGGGCCTCTGCGAAGCACGGAGATAGTTCCAGAAGTATAGTTTGCAAATATTGACCTGTGGGCAGGGATTATAGTACGTAGACTTAGACCTAGTTCTCACCATGGTGGATTTGGTACTGGGTATTAAGTTTAAAGTTTGGACTTAATTTCCTCCTTCGGCCTTGAAGAAATGACATCTCTACTCATCATTGTACTCAGAGTCAGGGAGGAGTGGTATAGAAAATCCTTTCCTTCCTTCTTAATGCATCTTTTCTTCTCATTTAATTGGTACTGAAATCTCTCTTTGGCTACCTTAGCACTTGTGATTGTAGTATCATGCATGAAAAGCTATTTTTTTTTTTTTGTAGGAGACAATCATTAGACAGTCTTATTATACTGCAATATTGCTTTATCCCCTTCTTTACCATTCTGCCTTTGTTTGTGTAGATCTGTTTCTGACATATATCATGTTTCTTTTGTCCAAATATTTTTTAACATTTTCTACAAGGCAGATTTATTGGCAACAAATTACTTCAAATTTTTGAAGGACAATTTCGATGAACACAGAAATTTAAATTGGTAATCTTAAAAAACACACACACAAAATACATTATTCCATTCTTTTATTTTTCTTTCTTGCATAAATTCTGAAATAGAAGGTCAATGTAATACTTATTCTTGCTCATGCATAAGTAGGGCATTTCATCCATGTGGTTACTTTCAAAAAAGATTTTTTTTTTGCCATTGATTTTTTGAAGTTTGAATAGGACATGCCTACGTATAGAAATTTTTGTATTTATCATGCTTGATATTTTGAGTTTCCCATGTCTGTAATTAAGTATCTATCATAAATTTGAATAAATTATCTGTTGTTTCTTCTATATCTTTTTAAAATTCTCCTGTTATTCCCATTATATCCATGTCCATCTTTTGTAATCATTCTATAATGTTTGTATATTTTAATCTATATGCATCCTTTTTTTCTATGTTTATTTTGAAAGTTTCTATTGAGATTTCTTCAAATTCACTGATTTTTTCTGTGACTATGTTCAGTCTACAATGGCATCCAAATCATTTTTCATTTCTGCTAAAGCTTTTTTCATTTTTATCCTTCCCTTTTGATCCTTCCTTAGAGTTTCTACCTTTCTGCTTATGTCACCCAACCATTAGTAAATGCTATTCACTTTTTCCATTAAATATTTAGCATACTAATCATTTTTGCTTTGAATTCTTGGTCCCATTATCCCTAAATCACTGCCATATATGATTTGAGTTGGATGCTTGATCTGTCTCAACAAACTATATTTACTATATTTTGTCATGTCTTGAATTTTTAAAAAAATCAATTCAAGTCAGACATTTAAATGAGGTAAAAGCAGACAAAATAAATTAGATTTTAATGTGAGGATTATTTTTATCTGTAAAGGAATGAGGCTATATTTACCTGTAGGTGTCAGCTAACCTTTCCTCTGGTGCCCTTGTTTTCTCTCCCCTATTGTACAAGAGTACTATTGATGTGGTAGTATGGTATGGGGTAAGGGACATTTTCCATAGACCTATGATTAGGTCTCAGTCTATTAGCGAGCTGGAACTCCTGAGCCGTCACCTTTATAAGTGCTTCTCTCTTACAGGTGGTATATTTTTCTCCCTGTAGGTGAGACAAGATGGCTAAAGGATAATAAATGTGGCTACTACCCTTTGCCATGGGAAAGGTTAGAGCAAGATGGAGTTGGGTATTGTTGTTCCAGTTTTTTAAGTACTGATAAAATTCTAGTGGGTTAGGCTCTTGAAAAATTGCATCTCTTGAGAGAAGATAATATTAGTAAGAAGAATGCTCTGAATACATGTAAAATGCTCTACTGTCCTCTGAACTTTCACAGAAGAATGAGATCTTTTATTTATTTATTTATTTTTATTGTTGTTACTGTGGAAAACCTGGCTCCTACAGGCAAACTGTTAACGGTGAGGAGGGTCACACTAAGACTTACCCCCTTGGAGTTTTATCCTACATCAATATCAATTACAGTTTAATTTTTTTCTGATCTAGTGCTTGTTCCTACAGAGTTTTCTTTTCATGGGTTTACAGTCTAAGACATTATTATTCTGTGTGTCTGCCTGTTTATTTTTTTTTAGTTTTGGGAACAGAAGGTGGTCATGGTGGTGCAAGCCTGTGATCCCAGCTACTCAGGAGGCTGAGACAGGAGGATCATAAATTCAAGGCCAGCTTCAGAAACTTAGTGAGATTGTCTCAAAATAACATAAAAAGGGAAGTTTCAAGGATGTAGCTCAAAGGTAGAGCTTTGTTCAGTGTATGTGAGGTCACAGCACTGCAAAAAGAAAAGAGAATCCATCCGAAAAAAAAGTGGTTTACCCTATCCTAGGACACTAATTTTCTAATATATCTAAGAAAAGTTGTTAATTTTTGTTTGTTCAGGGTTTTTTTTTTTCCTGTGTGTATAGAAGAGGTAACTTCCAAATTCTGTACATGCAAGATTAGAAAGATAACTCTCTTGAGCTTAGATCTTCAATTATTTAAATTTATTTGCTGTGGTGAAATCGCTATCATACAGTATAACATTATCAAAAACTGTAAAAATCAATTTTATCTATTTATTTATTTTCCATAACTTCCTCTAAGATGTTTATTTCTTAGATGTAGTAGTTTTAGAGAATTCAAGAGGAAATTCCCACAGAGTAAATGATTAATAATATTTTTTATAAAAAGGAAGAAAGAAAAAATATGCAAGGATATTTTAAATTACACGTGTATCTACATGCCTACACAGAAATATTACAGATCTCATTTACACATAATTTAGGACATTAAAAATTGTGGGAACCATACACTAAATATGTAATATAGATTAGTAGATTTCTTGGCATTAACATAGATGTGAAGAATATATTTTCCTGAGAAAAACAATGAGTTCCAGAAACACATATAATGTAGGAAAAATTTTGCCATAATGGAAACTATGCTTCTTCTATGTATGTATTCATGTGTGTATGTGTGCACGTCTGGAAGAATAAATGGCATACCATCATAGTAGTTACACAAAGCATGATGCATGTTAGGTGGGTGCTGCCAATTTTATTCTTGTATGCATCTGTATTGTTTGATTTTTCAAAAGTAATTTTCTAACCTTGCAATAATATTTAAGTATTAAGATAAATAGTTTTTCTTATATTGAAATTAAAGCATGAACCAGAAACTACCCTTTTGCTAAATAGACTGTTCATTCATTTAACTGGGCATTTCCACCTCCTGACACAAGTTATACCACAATACATGATTGATTAATAAATGTGGAATGTATGAGAAGCTTCAATCATAATATTTAAGAGAGTTTACTCAAATAACTAAAATAAACTCCTACTGAAGAATATTATTTGGAACATAATTGTTCAGCAGTCCGAAACTATCACTTTAGAGTTATGTCAACATCAATTGCCCATATATTGAAGGAAACAGAAAAAATTATTATTATTTCAATAAATTTAATTGATGAAAATGGCACTGAAATACAGGCCCAGAAAGATAGAGAGTGACAATTTGAATAATTTATAGAAGTCTTGAATTATTAGTCATCTCTCAGATTTTCAGTAGAATATTTTACTTTGCCTAAAAGAGATGAATACCACATGCTCTATTATTTTCCTCAAAAATTAATTTTTCTCTATTCCTCCTTCTCCCCTCTCTTCTCCTCTTCCCTCTCTTCCTCTCTCTATCTCTTCCCACCCCCTCATCATCTCTCACTTTTTTTCTGGTTAGAATGCTCTGAAAAATTCAAGTTGTGATATTCATTATGATTAACTTTCTTCTAAATGTTATGGTTGCTTTCTTAAGGTAGAATTAATGGTGGGGAGATAACTATTCATGTAAGTTAAAAAGGAAATTACTTGCCATATTGCAGAAAGTTTTATATAAAACAGAATAAAACAAAATTTAATTAGAAACAAAAGTCAGCTTCCTAACACTGCAGTCAAATAAAGTTTTGAATTTAAGAGGCCAGATGGTTGTTTAAAATAGCACATATTTTAGATTCTTGGGTAACATCAGAGTAGACTTAAATCAACTTGATGAGAGGTTCACTTTAATCGGGTCAACCAACAGTTGTTACATCAAAACTGATCTAAATTCAGATATTCAGTAAAATAAAAAATGTAATTTATGTATTCCAACCTTCTACTGAGATAAAGAATACACCACTTCAGGTTTTCCTATTTAAAGATTTGCTTATGTCATAAAATTTTGTTCAAAGTTTTTCAAAAATACAAATAAAATACAAATAATCCACATGAATATAAGCTGGAAGATAATTGGTTACTTAACAAAATTTAATGGTGTTCATAAAAGTAATCAGAATACTTACATGTTATCAAAAATAAGTTATTTTAAAATTTATTTTCATATAAGGATTCATAATGCTTCCTTATAAGCAATACTGAAAGAATAAGTCTTTCTTTCATTCAATTCTTTGTTGAGAGTTTAACTTCAACGTCCTTGTGAAAATATACTAAAATTCTTGATCTATTGCTCATTAAAAACATTTAATCTTAAATTTTAGCAAATGCCTCAAATTCTGATCACATTTATCTACATAAAATTGACAATGTTACTAAATGTTTGTTGAGAACCTTTTTCATTTCAATATTCCTTTACCATTTACTGAACTAAAGAAAAATAATAAATTATTTATATTAACATGACCATTCACTTGATCATTCCCTCATTTACTCTGTATGGATATAAAAAAGTGATATATAAAACAAACCTTTCCAGGTGTGGAAGAAAAAGAAATATAAAGTTCTTTATTGGTGATCACATTGTATTGTGGATGGAGATAGAAAAAAACAAAGAAAGAAATATGGGTATATTAATGTGTTAAGTATATTGCCATGGACCAGAGGTCTGGAAAAGTGATAGCATTTGATTTAGGGTGCAACAAAGTGTGTAGGAGATGAGAGGGGAATTGAAGTAGAGGAAATATATTTTTAAAGAGATTGTCTTGATAGAGGGTGTACATGAAAGAATTGGCTGTCAAATGATTACTAATACTTTATATATCTTTAAATTGCTTTGCATTGTTTTGAATCTTTGAAGAGGTCTTATCTTGATAAATATTAATGAATGTAGATATTTGAGAGTGTTTTTAAAATGTAAGGGCAATAATGAACCCAATTAATCAATAGGATTAATTTTTGAACAAAAGAAAAATAATATCTTACAATAGGACTCAAAAAAGTAAAATGTAGATAAAAATAAACAAAGTTCTCCTTTTTTTGCTGATTATGAAGTTAGAGGAATAGTTTTCTGATGGAACTAGGGAAAGAGATAATGAAGGTAAGGTATATGGAAAAATTAGAACCCTGGAGAATGTAGAAGAAAGCTCAATAGGAAAATCTTGTATCTTGAAAAAAATGATGTTTTTATTGGAGAAAATTAATTTAGAGTAAAATCAGTCATCAACTTCTTACTTCATCTTTCTCTGATCTTTTCCACATTAAAAAACTCCCATTTATTTCTTCCATCTAGAAAACAAGAATGAAAGAATATAGAAGTATGCCTAAATTAAAATTTTTGATAATTAAAATAAATTTTACTTTATTACAATGTTTATTCAATACATTATATGTATATATTTATTGATTTTATTTTTTTAAATATACGACAGCGAAATGGATTACAATTCTTATTATACATATATACCACAATTTCTCATATCTCTGTATATAAAATAGGTTGACACCCAATTTGTGTCTTCATACATGTACTTTGGCTAATGATGTCCATCACATTCCACCATCCTTGCTAATCCCCTACCTTCTCCCTTTCTCTCCCTTCCCTCTTCCCTATCTAGAATTCACATATTCCTCCCATGTTCCCCCTCCCTAACCCACTATGAGTCAGCCTCCTTATATCAGAGAAAACATTCAGCATTTGTTTTTTGGGGATTGGCTGTCTTCACTTAGTATTATCTTCTTCAATGTCATCCATTTACCTGCAAATGCCATGATTTTATTCACTTTCATTGCTGAGTAAAATTCCATTGTGTATATATACCACATTTTTTAATCCATTCATCCACTGAAGGGCACCTAGTTTGGCTCCAATGTTTAGCTATTGTGAATTGTGCTGCTATAAACATTGATGTGGCTGTGTCCCTGTAATATGCTCTTTTTAAATCCTTTGAGTATAGTCTGAGGAGAGGGATAGCTTGGTCAAATGGAGGTTCCATTCCCAGATTTCCAAGGAATCTCCATACTGCTTTCCATATTGGCTGCACCCATTTGCAGTCCCACCAGCAATGTATGAGTGTACCTTTTTCTCCACATCCTCGACAACACTTATTGTGGTTTGTCTTCATAATAGCTGTTATTTCAATACATTATATATATATATATATATATATAATACATGTATAAAGCTGTTCCTAATAGGAATCCACTTCACACCTGTTTCTTTTAAATACAATTATTTAGTAAGTAATTTTGATTTGAAACATATATACTTCATAGAGAACCTGAAAATGTGTCTAACATAAGACAGTTATATTTTTGTTACCAAGTATAATTGGGAGCATAATAACTGATCAATAAGAAACAGAATTTCAGATTTTTAAAAATATATTATCAGTAAATAAAATTTTTTAGAGTAATACAGGCTTTTGTTGCCATATTGTTTTACTTTTTACTGAGTGCTATCTTTTTATTACCTTTATTTACTTCCCAACTGGACAGGAAGGAGTGAAATTTGTACATCTTTCAATGTAAATTTAAAAAAAGCAGTAATAATACATGCTGCCTCTTATTTTTAATAAATGTTAATATGTTTTTGTTTTATTTGAGTAAAACTTATGAAATGTTATCTCATAAAATTCAGAATCCCTATAGATCCAGATACAACTTATTGCAAAGAGAGTTGGGATTTGATTGTCCGAAATAACCTAAGAATGTACAGTTTATGGAATTTAAAGAGATGACTGAGAGACACCCATCACTCATCTGATGTCCCACAAAAAGAATGGAAGCAATAGGTGTATAGCTACTTTTTGAGGTGAGTGAATGTGAGAGAACATTGGAATTTTAATGGTAGAAAAATGAGAACCTTACATAAAGTAGAATAACAAGAGAAAATATTTTAGCATCTGCTTCCCTGGCTCCACAGCCCTGTGTAGGGGGAATCATTCCTGCACAGGGATAAAGGTAAAGAAGAGTTTCTGGAAAACTCTGTCAGGTGTAGAGACTGGGGATCCTAGTTACTGGAAAATTTCACAATCATTATATAAATAGGTAGAAAAGCTGAAATCTTCACTGTAGCCAGGCTGTGTGAAAGAAATTCACTTCAATCAGAGAACACCCAGGTTTATGTAGTCAGGAACCATCTCAAAAAGGGACCTATTGCCTTTATTTAGAGTAAGTTCAGAAACTACTACATATTCTCATCTCTAGGACCCCCAGCTATTTCATTGCACTGCAGAGAATGTTTGCCTAATGATGCTGACTTTTACTCTTGCTCATGCCTGTGAGTACCTTAGCTGGGGGAATTTTGCTCAGATCTAGCTGTAACCAACTCCCACTTATCTGTGGCGGGCACTACAATGGAAGACATGGTGGAGTAAGGCCTACAGCTATCACCCTGGCCCTAGGCATGCACAGCTGATGGGGGAGGTATATGATATCCCACCCAGAAGCACACTCACAGGAGTAGAAAGGAGGACAAACACAACATTCACTTCCACTACATCTACATGGGTCCTCTGCGTCAGCAGACACCTTGTCTAATGATGCATTGCTGATAATACTAGATGGTACCATTATCACATGGGATGCTGACATTCCTCACCATGCCTCTCCCATGAATCACCTGAACTGTACCAATGTAAATTAATTAGAAGACAAGTGTTTCAGACCTATCACCAACACTAGCACAGCCAGTACCACAGTCTTTTTTATTTAACAAAGCCAATAACAACAGTGCCACAATAACCATTAAAGAATGATCAAAGCCACACTCCACAAACTATACTGTGTACACCGCTGTTGCCTGAACTACTAGAGAGTATCTGTACTCTTGCATAGCCTTCAACACTGGTATAGTATGCAGTATGTTCAAACTGCCAAAACATGGCCAAAGAGGCACAGGTAAATTACACAATGGTGCCCAGCTATATATTGATGACTTCCAGAAAAAACAAAAAACAACAAAACAAAAAACAAAGCACTGATACCCAACACAGATCTTGAGAAGAAAACAACTTACTAAGAAGACCACTCCATTAAAGGGGCTGTGGTATTCCACCAAATGTACAAGCTCATCATAGGGACACAAGAGATTTAAAAAGTATGAAAAAATAAGGTAATATGAATTCTCCCAAGATTAGAACTCTTTGGAAACAGACTTCAAAAACATAAAAGTTGATGAAATGCTTAATAAAAATACAAGAAAATTAATTTTACAAAAGTTAATGTGATCCAAGAGAATGTAATAAACAGTTTTAATGAAATTAGGAAGACAATGCAGGATATACATGAGAAATTTGCCAAAGAATCAAAAAGAAATCTCTCAGAAATAAAAATGTTGACAAGTCATTAAAAAAATCATGTGAAAAATACAACAGGTTCAATTAAGTAGAAGAAAAAATAATGGAGCTTGAAGAGAGATCCTTGGAAATATCATGTTCTGACAGTGGAGGTGTAACCGATATGATTCTGCAATCTGTATTTGGGGTAAAAATGGGAGTTCAAAATCCACTTGAATCTAATATATGTAATACGAGATGTCAAGAGCTTTGTAATATTTTGAACAACCAATAAAAATAAATAAATAAATAAATAAATAAATAAATAAATAAAAATAAAACCAAAAACGAGTATGAAAATACAGCATTTAATATTTTTGGAGAAATATGAAAAGATTAAATATCCATTTCATTGGCATACCTGAAGAGAAAGAAATACAGTTTAAGGACATAGGAAATATTTATTAAAATTGCAGAAAACCTACTTAACTTTGGAAAAGATGTGGACATTTAGGTACAGGAGGCTAACAGAACTCCAAATACACAAGAACAGAAAAATTCTCATCATGACATCAAAAATCATTGAATTGCCAGGTAAAGTGGCTCACATCTATAATCATATTAAATCAGAAGACTGGTGCAAGAGGATTTCAAGTTTAAGGACAGCCTCAAAATTTAGCCAAGCCCTAAGTTACTTGATGAGACTGTCTCAAAATTAAAAATAAAAGAAGCTGGGATTGTGGCTCAATGGTAAATTTTACATATATATACCCCCACACACATATATGTACATGTATAGATATATGTATACACTAATGAGTGCTTATATATATGTTTGTATTAATGAGTACCTTCATAAGAAGGAAATTTCAAATAAATAATCTAATGATAAGTTTCAAGGTCTTAGAAAAGCAAGAACGAACAGACCTAAAGTTAACAGAAGAAAAGAAATAATAAAGATCAAAACAGAAATGAATGAAACAAAGTCTAATAGAACAATACTAAGAATCAATGAAAGAGAGATAATGAACAAAACAGACAAGTTTTTAATTAGATTACCCTCCCTGCAAAAGGTCCAAATAAATAAAATCAGAGATGAAAAGGAGACATTGCTTCTGATACCAAAGAAATTTGAAGGATCACTAGAAATTCTTTTGAAAAATTGTATGCTAACAAATAGGGAAACCTAGAGAAAATGAACTAAGTTCTGGATGCATGGAGCATACCAAAGTTGAATGAAAAATACACACACACACACACGCACACACACACACACACTTCAATAAGTGAATAACAAATAAGGAGATAATGAGATTGAATCAGGAACAAACAAACAAACAAAAAATCTTCCACTGAAGAAAAGTCTAGGACTGGATGGCTTCACTGATGAACTTTACTAAACTTTGGAAAAGAGCTAATTATAGTGCTTCTAAAACTTTTTCATATGATTGAAAAGGAAGAAATCCCTCCAAATTCATTCTATCAGGTCAATCTTACGTGTTACCAAAACTTGACAAGGACTCACAAGTATGCATACACCCCAAAACAAAACTATAGACCAATATCCCTGTTGAATGTAGATCCAAAATTTCTCAAATACTAGCAAATAGGATTCAAAAGTGCGGGAAGTCAGCCGTGAATTACATGAGGGTCTTCTCTTGGTATGGTATCTAGGGAGATTTAGGTTTGGCATTGTGAATTACCCATGGCTTTTCCTCGGCGATAGATTACTCAATGCATGTGACCTTTATCTCAGCTCTATTATAAAGGTCCCTCATAATATCTCTGGAGAAGGGTGTAACCTTTTGGGAACTGAACAGCCCACCTCTAAGCATTTTTGGTGAAGAACATTCTATGGAAGGCCTTTGATATTTCTAGATATAAATGAAGCAGGCGCAGGCTCCATTTGCCATAATATAGAAGCTAGATTCATCTGATTGACTTGCCCATCCTGCCCCCACTTTTGAAAATACTATCTATGACTTGTGGTTTTTTTCATTGTTCTACTTTTTCTAGTTTTTCTCAGCCAGCCCACTCCACTGAGGGGAACCCCATTTCCACTGCCCGAGCGGGACACAGGTGAGAGAAATGCACATAAAAACATCCCCTACTATTACCAAGTTGTTTTCATTCCATGTATGCAAAGATGTTTCAATAATTAACATATGTGACATAATATATTACATAAATAGAAATACAAATCATGTAATCATACAAAATAGCCTTTGATCATAATAAAAACAGCTGAATCAATCAGATCAGAAAAAGAGATAAAGGTTTTGTGTGACAAACCCATAGTCATATCATACTGAACAGAGAACAGCTGAAAGCTTTTCGTCTAAGATCAGAAACAAGACGAGTGTATCCCCACTTTCATTGTTCTTATTCAATATAGAACTCAAAATTTTAGTCAAAGCAATTAAACAAAAGAAGGAAGTAAACAGCATACAAATAGAAAAAGAGGAAATCAAATTATTCCCATTTGCAAATGATACAATTTTATATACATAGAAAAATCTAAAGATTCCACCAAATATTATTACAACTGACGAAATCAGGAAAATAGCAGAATGAAAAATCAATATACAAAATCAGTAGCTTTTGTAGGTACAAATAACAATTTTACTGAGAAATAAATCCCATTCATAATAGACACAAACACAAATTAGAAACAAATTTAACTAAGGAAATGAAAGACATCTTCATGAAAATTACAGAATATTGATCAAAGAAATTGAAGAAGACACTAAAAGATGGAAATAACTCCTATTGTCCCATGTTCATGAAATGCAAGAATTAACATATGCAAGATAACTATTCTACTCAAAGTCATCTACAGATTAAAAAGAATCTCTGTCAAAATTACCATAATATTTTTCACAGAAATAGAAAAAATATTTCTAAAATTGACCTGGAAGCACAAAAGGTACCAAATTGTTGAAGCAATTTTAAGAACGAAGAACAAAGCTACAAATATCACAGTATCTACTTTCAAGACATACTACGCAACCATAGTAACAAAAACAGCATTATTTTGGCACAAAAACAGACCTGTAGACCCATGTAATAAAATAATGGAATTAAAAAATAAATAAATCTACACAACTACTGTCAACTGATTCTTGATAAAGTTATCACAACATGCATTGTAGAAAAGACAGCAACTTTAATAATGGTCCTGGGAACTCTAATTATCCATATGCATAAGATTGAAACTTGACCCTTATCTTTCTCCCTATACAAAAATCAACTCAAAATAGATTAAACATCTTAATATAAGACACCAAATTATAAAACCACTAAAGGAAATCATAGGAATAACAGTTCAAGTTTTTAATGCAGGAAATAGTTTTATGGTAGGACTCCAAAAATAAGAAAGAAAAGCAAAAACTGACAAATGAGATTACATTAAAATAGAAGGCATAGACTCATCCAAGGAAAAAAATCAACAAAGTCTATAAAGACAATTTACTGATTAAGAGAAAATACTTGTGAAACATTCATCTAATAGAGTTTTAACATCCATAATATATTAAAAATTTAAAATCAATCTTAACAACAAAAAACTATGTAATATGATCCAAAAATGAACAAATGATTTGAATAGGTATTCCTCAAAAATGAAAATAGAAATGGCCAATGAGTACTTAAAAAAATAATCAATATCATTAAATACCAAGGAAATGCAAAGTAAAGCTATAATGAAATTCCTTCTCACCCCAGTTAGAATAGCAACTATCAAAACAAAGGAAATCTACAAAACAAACAAAAAACAATACTGGTAAGGATGTGGGGGAAAAGTAGTCCTCATTTATTATTGGTGGAAATATAAATTAATACAGATACTATAGAAAACAGTATGGAATTTTTTCCAAAAGATAAAAAATAGTACTGCCATAAAAATCATCAATCCCATTCCTGGGGTATTTAATACCAGGGATTGAACCCAGGTGTTCTAGCCACAAAGCTACATGCCCAACCCCCCCCTTTTTTTTTTCTTTTGAGCAAGGGTCTCACTAAGTTTCTAAGGTCCTAAACTAACTTGAGGCTGGCCTTGAATTTGGGATGCTCCTGCTCCCAAGCCACTGGGATTACAAGTTAATGTACTGCATTCAGTACTGGGGAATATATCTTAAAGAAATAAGGTGTGTATACAAAAGAGATATCTGCATACAAATCTCACTGTGGCCTTATTTGCCGCAGTCTGGCTGGGCAAAATAACCAGGGGGTGACAAGCAACTTGTGAAGATTGAAACAGCGGGAGCCAGTTTTTTGCAGGACAGCAGAGGTATATATACCTAATCGATTATACACAGCTTGTTTCAATTAACATCATCTAGATACAGCAATCAGCCAATAAGGAATCTTCATCATCTTAATGGCTCAGTGGCATTAGCTCACAAACCACTCCTCCTGGCAAACTGCTAGGCGCCATCTTGACTTGGTTGTGGCCCTCAGCACTTATTCACAATAGCTAAGACATGGAGTGAGCCTAATTGCCCTCAGTAGGTAAATGGACAAAGCCAGGGGAATATTATTCAGCAATAAAAAAGTAAGACTCTAATTTCCAGCAAAATGATTGATCTGTAGAACATCATGTTATGTGAAATAAAACATACAAAAAGATAGGTATTGCATATTATTGTTCATATGTGGAAGCTAAAATCAAAAGCAATAAAATAGTCAATCTGAAAATAGGAGAAGGGAACTAGGTCCTGGGAGGGGTGCTAGTTTGGGAAGTTAGAAATCCATGGAAATGGATCTGCTCAATGTACGTAAGCACAAAAGAAAACCTCACAGTCAATTCCATTAATTTGTAGAATTGATGTGTCAATAAATACCTTAAAAGAGAAAAAAAATGAAATTATGTAGTCATGAGAATCATGAATTGAAATAATAGATACAATGTGGTAGTTTCAATTTTTTCCCTTTGAAATAAATGCCCATCATAATCAATAAGATGAAGAAAATAGAGCTTATATATTCATATCTAAGTCATCATCCTGTCTTTGAGTCATAGGCAAGCTATCACCTTTTTTGACACTTAAATTTATTATTTGCAAAATAAAGCTACAAGAAAGTTTAAGAACATTATGATGCCATAATTTTGTTTTAAGGAAAATTTCAGAAATTTTAAACCACATTCTCAAGGATAGTGATATGCTTTTTATATTTCTTTCCTTTTTAAAAGAGATTAAATATACCAACTAATATCATAGGTCTATTTTAACTTTAAGAATGCAATAATAGGGACTGGTAGTGTTCTCTCAATATTCTTCTTCTTTTTTTTCATTTAGTAAAGGAGACAAAGATTTTATCCCTTTAGAGCTATTTAGAATGCAAGAATAATTTACAACCCTTTTGCAGCAAAAACTGCAATGAGATATGAGGGAGAAAGTGATGTATGTTCAATTTCTCAGTTACAATCTTGAGGAGACGCTGTTTTCTGTTACCTACATCATAAGCACTGATATGGAGAAAGGGTGTTAAATGGGCCAGCATTGGTCACGCAGATGTGGCTGATGACACAAGAAGGTGAAACGAGCTGCATGACCTGTGTGACTTCTGGTCACTAAAGTGCTTATAGGCCACCTACCTATTAGCTTAGTCTTTTGTGGACTGGCTAAAATGATACTTTACTCTTTTCTAAGATACTATCATTTGTTAATTCCTATCTATTAAAACAACTAAATAGCTTAAAATTGAACATTTTTAAAACTTATGAATATAATATCTAGTTATGGTTTGGAAGTGTCCCCCAAAGTTCCTGTGTTACTGCAGGAATTTTCAGACATTAAATAGTTAGATTGTATTAACTGCAATCTAATCAATGCATCCTAGTTTAACTGTGTGGTGACTGTAGGCAAGTTGGCTGTGGAGGAGAGTTATTGGGGTGTGCTCTTGGGGATTGGATCTTGGAGCCCTGGCTCTTCCCTCTCTCTCTGTTTCCCAGATGCCATGAGGAAAGCAGGTTTCCTTGGCTATATCCTTCTGCCATGCTGTTCTGCCTCACTTCAGACCAAAAGCAGCTAAGACAGTCAATCATGGACTAAACTGAAATTACCTTTTCTTCACCTAAGTTGATCTTGTATTGGTTACAGCAATGAAAAAGTGAACCAGATCTGCATCTCTGTTAAATGTCATAATTATTATACCTCCATTACTGAAGAATATATTTTGTCAAAAATGCTTCTCACCAAATTGGATACAATAGAATATTATATGCCTCTCGTTTACATTACTTGAGGTTTGGATTTCTTGAAGCTTATTATGTTTTCTTTAATATCTACAGAAATTTTAAAAAATATTTTTTAGTTGTAGTTGGACACAATATCTTTATTCATTTTTATGTGGTTCTGAGGATCGAACTCGGTGCCTCACATGTGCGAGGCCAGTGCTCTATCTCTGAGCTACAGCCCCAGCCCTCTACAGAAATTTAATATCTAGAGAAATATGCTCCTAAATCAAATCTAAATTTTTTGTGTATGTGTATGGTAAAATTTGAAGAACTAATATAAAATTTATTTCTAAAATAGTCTTCCTTAGCTTCATATTATTATTCCAAACCTAGGCATTCTCTTCTGTCACCCTGTCCCATGTGGCTGCTCCCATTATCATGTGCAGCAGCCAAGTGTGGAGATTTAAGAGTCTCAGTCTAACTTCGATTTATGTATGGCTTTTTTAATAGTTTTTATCATGGGATCAATGGTGTGCCACTATTCCTCCCCACTTCCCATTTCAATTACTATATGGTTACTATATCCATATGCAGGCAAACCCAAGTGGTTATCCTTTTCTTCTCTCAGAGATAGAGGAACACTGAAGCATCCTATCATTTCCAATGTTCACAGGTTGATTCTGACCCTCTCAGAATGAATTCAACCTTTTAAAAATGAGATAATGTCTATGATCAGAACTTAAAATGCACTATCAAACCAAAGAGCTATAAGAAAATGAGAGTTTATAGATTATTCATAAATAATTTGTAGAGTACCATTTGCCTACACAAAAAGTAGGGAAATGTCATATATAATCTTTTTTCTAACTCATATAAAAAAAAATCCAAGGTTGGACTAGGGGTTTAGCTCATTGGGAAAGAGCTTGCCAAATTGAAATCTTTAAGTTCTGAAGTTCTGATACGAGAGGGGTAGATTAGACAAACAGGAATAAAAGGAGGGGAGGGAAGACAGGAATAAGAATGACAGTGGAATGAATCTGATTTAACTTTCCTATGCACATATATGAATATATCATAATGAATCCCTAAATCTAGTATAAGAAGATTGGAGTATTCTCTGTATAAATATATAAAAATATACTCTACTGGCATGTATAACTAAAAATAATAGAAAAAAAATCCACAAATATCAAAAGACCTTTTAGAACAAATATGAAACATAAAAATGACAAAAAGTCTCAAAAGTGAATCAATAAGCAAAACAAATAATCCACAAGAAGATGAACATAAAAATAACAAATTGGCTTCCCTTGATCCCATGAAGATACAGAAAGAATAACTGAGATACTTTTGGTAACACAAATGTAGAAAGCTATTCCCACAGAGATGATATTTTATCTAGATATTGAAACATGATGAAAATACTCTAGCAGGAATACTTTACAGATACGGTCATCTAAATGCCTGTGAAGAGTAAGATAATAACAATATGAACATGGGGAAAATAGAATTCATTTTGATATGAATTTTGGAGCCCTAAAAGGAAAGTTTAGTTCAGTGTCTGCACACCAGGAAATTGATCCATTTATCATCTACTGTTATTATGAAGAAGGGTATTAACATAATTACTATCATTTTTGTAAGATCTTGGAGATTACTCACAAGAACAGAAGCTAAAGTCCAGTGGCATTCATTTTCTTGATCCATAAATATTTTTTGTCCTGCTAAAGATTATATAAATTCACTTAAAATATTTTATTATATTCTCATGTTTTGTTTCATATCATATATTTAAATAATAAATGCATATTTGAGTAGAGGTGCCCTTCTGAAAAATAAATTAAAAAGTAGCTCACTATAACTGATGTTGGTTTCCCTCTTTCTGAATGTACAAAGAATTTCTGAAAGATTCCTAATTAACATTTACATATTTTGTCTTTTACTTTGTAATATGTGTAATATGTAAAATTTAACATTTTATATAACTCTGAAAGTAAATAGTGTACTTAAAATAGAAATATCTAATTTGTTTCTAATGTGGTAGCATCTCTTTTAGGAATATTTCAAGTTGCCCTTATTTTTTTTTTTTCAATTTTCTTGTGGCATTCTGTAAGTACTAAAAATGCTAGTAGTGTTGACACCAATTTGCCACCTAAAAAATCTCTAAGTAATGCTGTGATATGCTGCTTGCTAGTAGTACTATGTTTTATACAGAGTAGAAGATTAAGAAGAGGTGCCAAAAGCAAATTATGAAGTGGAAGAATTTCAGCACCTAATTCTCAAGTGCTACTATCAACATGAATTTACTCACAGTGTGTTTCTATAACTGTCTGCCAGGCATAGAAACTGTGACATAGCATCCCTCATGTGAATCCCATGACAAACAAGACCAACAAGTGACTTCATGGGTTCAATTAGCTCCAGATGATTATGTACAACATTTTTACTCATTAGTAAAAGGTGTCAACTTCTGTTACAAGATTTCCCCTTAGAAAATCAATGCAATATTCTCACCTATCATATGCATTTCTTACACTTAAAAAGTAATTTGTAATTCTGCTTCCTCAGTCTGCTGAATGGTGCCAGAAACACACACACACACACACACACACACACACACACCATTTTTGCATATTTTTGGCTCCAGAATTTAACATTTTCATCTTATGCCAAGGCACTGAATTTAGCTAAGAATACTTTTCCTCACTCAGAGTGAGCTAAATATTGCATTTCTATAATAGTTATTCTAACAATCATTTCCAGTCTGAATCTCTATCCTCATCTTCCGTCATTTATGTAATGACCTTACCTTGTATACCCCAGATCAAATAGGGACAATCTGGCATGAACTGACTAATTTCCCAGAATTATATTTAAAATTGTTACTAAAATAATACCTGTTATTGCCTATATACTGACCTAATCAGATGAAAAACTATTTTTTGTTTGTTTGTTTCCCATCCAAAACTAACTCATTAACCCTGATCTCCTTACAGTGCCATTTGTTTGATATTCTCAGAAAAAGTTGTCCAATAGTTATTTTTTTCTGCTTTTTGACTATTTCTTTTTTCAATCATTTCCTCTCATCAGTTTTTCTTTTTTAAATTTTTTATTTGTTGTAATTAGTTATACATGACAGTAGAATTCATTTATGCACTTTGATATATCATACCTAGATTGGGTATAAATTCTCATTTTTCTGATGGCACATGTTGTAGAATCACATCGTCATATGTGTACATAAGGCAATAATGTCTGTTTCATTCTACTATCCTTCCTATCTCCATATCGCCTCCCCTTCCCTACCTTCTATCCTCTACCTAATCTAAAGTAACTATTCTTCCCTACTCATCAGTTTTTAATCCCTAAATATGAAGTCCTGTCTAAAATAACCTACTTCCTGAAACTTAGATAACAGTTAAACAGTATTATTATCTTAATTATTAAATAACAAAAGCAATAGTGGCTAACAAGTAAACATCCCATACTCTACTACTACTCTATTTTTTTTCATTTTCAATTTTATTTATTTGACATGTATACTTCTGTATGAGCCAGCTTTTCATTGCTATGACCATAAATATCTGATGACAACAACTTAGAGGTGCAAAGATCCCCCTTTAAATAACAGTTTTAGAGGTTTAAGTCCATGGTTTATAGATTCCATTGCTTTGGGCCCGAGATGAGGTAGAACATTTATGGCAAAAGGCCCTGACAGAGAAAAGCTACCCAGCTCCTGGCTTCCAGAAACCAGAGAGAAGAAGGAGCCAGGGACAAGATATTGCCCTCAAACTTCCACCCTCCAGTGACATACTTCCTCCATCCATACTTAAACTGCCCACTTTCTACCTCTCCCCAGTAGACCATTCAAATTATTAATCAATCAAATGGATTAATCAGTGGATGAGGTTACAACCCTCATGATCCAATCACTTCCCCATAGCCCTACCTGTTGACAAGGCTGAATTTGGGACCAAACCTTCACCATATGAACTTTGTAGGACATTTTTGATCCAAAGCATAACAATTGATTCCAATATTTTATTTGCCACCAGTGTTCTAAATTTGTCAAACCCTTAGTATTGTGGAATTGTGAAAAATGGCAGTTCTTAGAATGGTTAAAAAAGAAAATGGGCTGTAAGCACAATATAAAATTAATATAACAAAAAGATTGCAATGCAACTTTTTTTTGTTTTCACCAGTTTAACTGTGATTTTAATAGGTCTGATTTTGTGTATTTATCCTGTAAAAGATTTATATAAATTCCTACAGTTGAGGTTTTCCTCAAAATCAAAGAAATTATGGATGGCACCTTCTTCTCTACTAAGTCTTACACTCACTGTGTTGGAATGATTGCTGTTTTTCCAGGGTAAGCAAAAATTAGTTGTGTTATGCTTTCTTGAGCTTCTTTGCCATTTCAGATTAGATAATTACTAATCATGTATCTTTAAATTATCTATTCCTGATGTCTTCAAAGTTATGCATTAAGCAATAGAGTGATTTTTTTAAATCTCAGATATTGTTCGTTTTAATTCTTTAATTTTACCTTTATTATTTTAGTTTTATTCTCTCTGCTGATAATCACAGTATGTTCAATCTTTATGGTTATTTCCCTTTAAATATTTAAGCATAGAGAGACAGAAATTGCTCTTTCTTTCCCTCTGTCATATATATATATATATATATATATATATATATATATATATATATATAAAATTTCTACATACTCTAACACACAGTAAATAATAAATTATATTGACCAAAAGAAGAATGTATAAGCTAATGTGAGCCACAATGTATATTTATCCTACTACTTTTCCAAAGCCTCATATATATTTTTTTCTCATTTTTGTGGTAGATCATAGCCTGACTATATTTGTACTACACAGTTCTTTAATCATAGTCCCAATAGTGAAATCCCAAATAGTCTACCTATCTTGATTGAGAAAATGAGGAATGAGAAACATCACAGAGTGAAATGCTTTAAAAAACATAAAATAGGTTTATATGAGAATGGCAAATGGAAAATATATAGAATAACAAAATACATAATATTATGTCCTATATGACTATCTTGATATAGATATTATGAAAGAGAAAATGGATAATAAATTTAATCAAACCTGAAAATCTTGAAAACAACATATAGCTTTTACACAGTGTTTTCCTTTTCAAACCATTTATGCAGTTTAACCCAGAGAATAATTTAAAATAAACTAGTTTTAATTGTTTTTCAGTCATCCATAGTATTACTTATAGTTAAGATCAATCAGGGAACTTTAACTAGATTTATTCCTAAAGAAGTGACTCCAGTTAAGTTTATCATGTGTCCCCTTTATGTAAAAGTAGATTCAGTTTCCTAGTGTGATTGAAAATTGGCTAATCTTCCCATTGAATAATTAATTTTCTTTCCAACATCTTCGTAATAGATGAAAATAAAAGTGAGCCAAATTTACAGCAAACATTTTAACAAGGATCCCTAGTCTCACCAATCCTAAAACTCTGGCCAGAGCATCAAGCAAAAGAAGAAAATTAAAGGTATACAAATAGTAAAAGAAGAGTTCAAATTCTCTGTTTGCTGAGGACATGATCATGTGTTTAACAGACACAAAAATTCTACCAGAAGACTTCTAGAGAAAATAATTTTAGTAAAATAGTGAACAAAATCAACAAACATAAATCAATGGCTTTCCTATACTCCAATAATGAATTTGCTAAAAAAATAAGAAATCTATTACATTCACAATAATCTAAAAAGAAAAAAGAAACTTGGGAATTAATATAAATGAAGGACGTGAAGGAACTCTACAATGAAAACTATAGAACACTTAGGAAATTGAAGAAGACCTTAGAATATGGAGAAACTTCCCATGTTCTTGCATAGGCAGAATTAATATTATCAAAAATGGCTATACTACAAAAAGCATTATACAAATTCAATGCAGTTACCATTTAAATACCAGTGGCATTCTTCACATAACTATAATAAAAGTTATAAAATTCATTTGGAAAAATAAGAGAGCCAGAATAGTCAAAGCAATACTGAGCAAAAAGATCAATGTAGGCATCAAAATATCAGAGCTCAAAATATACTAGAGTGATTGCCTCTAACTTTCTGATGTTACAGATATTTTTCAAAAAAGACATGGCAGTGCTCTACCTGACCTTTTGGGTTTAGGATGATTCTTAAGCATGCTGCTTTTCTTTTGAAAAAGATATTAATAAATGCACCTAAAGTAAAGATCATAGACTTCTTATGCTATGAACCATTCCTGATTCCATACTGCAACAATCTAGTTTTTATTCTTAAGATTTAAGCAGCCTGGAAACTCACATGACATGTAAAACATAGAGTCATTGTATGACTTAACCCAGCATAGGAGGGAAATGAGGATCATTGGAGATCAAGTTATTTACATATACTAGAATGGAATGAGTTGAGACACATTAAATAAATATAAAAATTATTCCATTTTTTTCACTTGTTCTGAACAGAACTTCAAGAATAAAATGAACATTTTAATAAGGTATAAAGACTAGACTTTAACAGAAATTGTAAGTACATCTAAGAGTACTTTGTGTATAATTTTTTTTATACTATGGTTGTTGCTTTTCCTTTTTAATGCACACAGCTAAATCATGAGAAATAATAAAATGTCATAAGTCTTGGCAATGCATTGCCTTTATTTAAAATGTTCGGTGGTTTCCAATTTAAATTTTACATAATGAAACAAGTAATGCACAGCTGGCTGTAGAAATACTTTATCTTTTAAGTGCAAATGTAATCAGGTCTCATACTTTGACATCTCATAATGAATCCTATCATTCCTGCTTCATAACTTAGAAAATAATGTGACTTTTTGGCCTGAAAGTTTTTCTAATCTATGCAAGAAAGGCAACTCAAAATCATTAAACACTTGTTCCACAATCTAAGCCTCTTAGCAAGAGTTATTTTGCATTTTATAATTTGATGCCATATGCCATTTTAATAGAAGTATTTATTGTAATATATTTTGATAAATTTTCCAAGAATAAAAATCAACTAATTGCCATCCTTCACAAAACTAATTCTCAAAATATATGTTTATATTTCAAATATATGTGAAACAACATGTGGTATGTAATCTGCCACACTCACAGTGTCACTATATTTGCCTGTTTTAGGCAATTATGTCTTGCCTGTAACTCAGATTGCATAGCCTGCCAGTCCCTGCAGCAAGAATGAACTGAAATCTTGTCCTCTGGCCCCAGATCCATGCAAAGAGAAAATATTTCAATATGTTATGAGAAGATTCTGTGTCGGGTATTAATTTAAATAAGTCCTCAGAGTAATCTAAGCCATAGATAATTAAGCAAATCAAAACCTGTTACCTTTGCTACTGAATTTTCTCCCCTTTGCCATTAATAGTGATAACTGGAAATGATACCTGTTCCTGGATTACATTAGAAGGCTTAGTTCTCTGTTCTTTTCCTGACAAGGTTCACTCCTGATAATAAAGATCTTCATTGCTTAACTGCAAATGTTCACTTGGGTTTCCAACCATAGTTTCTAGGATTTACACTACAAATTACTAAAATCTGAAATTTTCATATCTAACATTGGAATTTTCTGCTTTGTTTACCAGAAAATCTGTCTCTCAAGACCTCTACTTAGAGTCCTCCAGCTCTGTACTTGTCCTGCTCCTAATGGCCATATGTAAATTCAATCAAATTACCTCTCTGTGTTGCAATGATTTATACCAGCATCAGTCTAAATTCAAATTTTTGGTTATTTAAAAATATGCACATCATATGTTCATAAAAAATGTGTCTTAAATGTTTCTAAAATCTGATTAACTGTTAAAATTATTTTTATAAGTTTTTCATTTTAGTTGGTGATTTTCTTTTTAAAATAAAATTCCATATCAAAGAATGGATTTGTACCATTTTCCAAGAATAAAGGATTTGCCTCAACATGGTTAACATGTGGTTTCTGATAAAGCAGCTGTAAGAATAAATGATGCAAATAATAAGAATAAAGTTTCTACATTTCTGTACATTTTGTAGAAGCTTTGATTTGACTAACAAAAAATGTAATTTCTAACTTATGTAAACAACAAAAGCTACAAAAAAGCAGCCTGCATTTTGATATTATAAAATATTGAAAAAAGTTCCAAAATTTAAGGCAGAAAAACATGAAGGGTGGTAGATGTAGGACTATTCCCTAACATAAAACAACAACAATAACAAAATAGAGATCAGATTGCTGATCTCTTAAGTTTACAAATCAATAAATTAATAAATTAATGTTAATAAGATTTTTACAGGGCATATTTATCACTTGAGGATTTATGTGTTGATTTAAATACTAGAAAGACCCTAATGCACAAAGAAAAATAGTGAAGATAATAATTTGAAATGGGATTTATAACTTTAACTGTGAGATGTTTAAGCAGAGACATTTACAGAGATACAGGAATCATCTCCATCATATAAATTTTTGTTGACACAATTTAATAGGATGTGTCATACTTGACTTTGTTTTCTGAATTATGTTGTTTATGTAGAAATGCTAAGTATTTGGTTATTTTCATGTCAAAAGTTTTTAATAAATGCCACCAACAAAGATGCTAAACTAAGAAGAATTTATATCTCTAACTTCTGGGATTCTGAAAACCATTTGACATATGCATGTCTAATTGTAGTTGCACTTTATATGGATCCAAGAGAACAATAAAATATGTTAGTTGCCTTAAAAACCTGCTAAAAATTAGATACAAAATAAAAACCTAAAGGAAATTTTAAGATACTGCAAAAAACTAGAGAATTTTTATTTAATGGCATACACATAATCATCATCTGTGCAGTGATTTTTCCAAGGTATACCAACATTAGTTTATACCACAAGTAATATTTATATGATAGAAATTTTACCCCCAAAGGAAAAAAAAATAAAGGACTTTGATATCTTTTTATTTAGCTGTATTCTTTAGTAATTATGCAAATTATGCTTTTTTTAATTTTTAAATGTATTATAAATTTGCAAACACAAAATTTACATAGAAAGTGGAAGGGGGTAGAAAACTTTTATAACAAGTTGTTGGAATCTGTTAATTTTAATTACTAAATATGTATTGGAAAATTCTGAGTTCGACATAGAGAAGAGATAAGAAGATACCTTCCATTTACTCCTAGGCACAGAGTAGTGCAACCATTCATTGACTTTAACATATGAGGTTTTTGGAAAGTTCAAAAAGAAACAGAGATTGAAGTTCTTAGGGACCTTAACTGAAATCAATTATATATATTGCATTTACAAAGGTATTTAAAGAATCTCAAGTTTTGGAAAAAATTAAGATCTCATTTTTTCCCAATGTTTTATTTAATTCTCAATATGTTTTATTTACCTGATTAAATAAGTAAAATTAGAAATGTTAAAATTTAAAAAAAAAAAAAGAAATGACTTTCTGAACCACTATAATCTCCAATATAAAATTCTTTTCACTAGGTAAGAATTTCAAGCTATTGAAATACATCTTTTTTATGAGTTGACAGTTGGGCATGCTTTTTTTGTGTGTGTCTTTAGTGAAATAATAAACCACAGCATTATCATGAGAGACTAGTAAAGCGAGTAGACATTGCCTGGCTATAATGCCTGGAAATAATGAATGTGTCATATAAAACCAAAATTGAAAATTTCAAATTCATTTACAGAATGACTTTAATATTATCAGCTGATACTACAATAAATACCAGAGGGGGAAAATAACAAAGTAAAATATCCTTCCAAATGCCACATTCACTTGATCATACCCATGAATTTGTGTTGTTTCATTCTGCTGGTAATACTGATCTGAGCAGCCTTATGTTGAATTAATAGATTCCAACCTATGTAATTATTTCCTTAAATCATATTTTAGGGTATAAAAACATGTCCAATATTTTACAACTTGCTGATTATATTTTATAAGAACATGCAGTGGATTCATTGCGAAGGGTGCGTTTACTAATTGTCCTACTTTACTACTAGATGACTGGACACAGCATATCAACATCTAAAGAATTCTTTCCAAAGAAAGCAACACTTTTCTAATTATGACATTAATATTAATTTAGTTTTCTTGAAGCATAGTGCATTCATTATTTACATAGTATATTCATTCTTTATGTACTTGCTAGATTGCTAATTTATGTTTTAAAAAAAGGCCAGCATGTCTTTGTTATGTCAAGTATCTTTACTCACTGCTAATCCAAGATAAATTAATTGCAGTTTCTACATTCAAATGACTCAAAATTAAGTGGAAATGACATAGTTATTATAATAAAGCATATAACGAAATCTTCCCTTTGGGCAAGCAAAAGAAATACCCAAAGCTCAGAGTGTGGTTATATTGAAGGCTAACAATACAATTGAAGGCTTATTAAGAGTAGGAATTAGCCTAAATAAGAGTGATGAGAAGCCATGCATGGTAACGCACTCCTGTAAACCCAGCAACTAGGCAGGCTGAGACAGGAGGATCACAAATTGAAAGCCAGCTTCAGCAAAAGAAAGGTGTTAAGCAATTCATTGAGATCCTATCTCTAAATAAAATACAAAATAGGTCTGAGGATGTGGCACAGTGGTTCAGTGGCCCTGAGTTCAATTCCCAGTACCCCACCCCCCCAAAAAAAGAGTGATGAGAGACAATATATCAATTCATATGTAGAAACACAACAGAGCAAAGAGATGACACAGAAAATGGAACATTCAGAGATTTCTAAGTTACTGTGCAGAGATGGAATAAAAAGCCAATTAAGAGGTCAACAAATACTACACAGGAGTTCTTTTTACTTGATCAGAGATTCAACCAAAAAAAATGTGATGTACTCTAGGAAATATTGTCTTATATTAAGGGTAAACAGACCTAATAAATTGTATTATATTAATATTTTCCATTTATAACAAGAGTATACATGAAGATCTTTCTGAAGAAAATAAATGTAAAAGTGACATTTAGGACAATATATCCTTATCTGGGTACAGAATGATGAAGACTTCAGTTCAATTGGTCACTAGCAAGATGCAGAAAGTTGGAAAATTTATAGAGAAATAAGAAACAGAATTGATGTCTTATAATACAGTGTAATGTCTGTACTGTGTAAATTCTTTATTTTCTAACACAAGCTAGAGAAAATGATATGGTTAGTCACTTAGATATCAATCCATTACAGGAAGGCACGAAGGCAGGGAGGCAGGAAGGAAGGCAGCAAGGAAATAAATCAGATTTGGGGACCAATTTTTATCATTTGTGATTTTTGTCAATTTTGCAAATAAGGATCCTTTCAACTTTTTATCCATTCTTTGTTTTCTGGTTTCCCTTTTTGGAACTGTTATTACTTTGTTTTTTTATTATTGTTATTATTATTTTTTATTTATTTATTTTTTTTATTGGTTATTCAAAACATTACAAAGATTGCAGAATCACATCGGTTACACATCCACATTTTTACTTTGGATGTTATCTTCATTGGCTGAGTTTTTAAATTTAGCATCTTGGCAACTTTTCACTATCTTTATAGGACCTTTTGATGAATATCATAAAATAATATTCATTTGATGTGTTTCTGGAAAAAGAACTACACATAAAACTATCACATCCAGGCAGAAATATGTCTTGTTAAAAAGCATTGTTCAAACAGTAAAGAATGTTTATTGCTTGATTGATCTTCTTACTCTGGTTATGGGAATTTGATTGCATTGTATGATGTATTCTCCTGGATATGGTATCTGTAATGAAGAGCACCCACAAAATGTGTTAAACAACACATAAACAAAAAGTTATTACTAGTTTAAAAAGAATATCAAATAAAAATTAAAACTGAAAAGCAAAGCCCTTGATATTATGTCTAAACATGTTTTCAATTCAGAATTCTTTATCTGGTCTGAAATGAAAGAATAATTTAAGTTGAAACAGATATTTTCCTACCAAAAAGACTCCTAAATAGCAACTTCACATTGTATTATCCTACTGAAAAGAAAATTCAACTACCGAAGAGTAAAACACAGAATTCAAGAAATGAGAAAACTATTCTACATAGGATTCTACTTGTTTCTACATAAGTGACAATAAAGAGAAATCTGAGGATGAAAAATCAAGGATGTTTCTATATGATAGCCCTTTTGTCACATTAGGGCCAATCCAATAGGATGGTCAGATTGCCAGTTGAGGAGTCTTGGAGGAGAAATGGAACTGAATAATGCCTATGAATTTTAAAAGTAATTAATAGAATTCAATAGAGAAATAGAGAATCTGTGGATGAGACAGTGTCTTAGAAAACCAGGCAAATATAACAGTAGGTACAATTTATTATTTTCAATAAATCCATGTGTTCTAATATATTAATTTTAAAAGATTGATTAAAATGTGGCTTGCAAAAGGAAGGCATATATGATTACCAATACTTTCCTATGTATACCTCTTAATAGGATCTATGCTTCTAGATTCTATTTGGATTTTGCATCAACCCCTGCACAAGGCCAAATATTCTTAACGGGTTTTAAAATTCCTCTATGTAACCTTTCTCTTCCCATCATAAGGTATCTGGATTAGAAATGCACATCTGATCTAAAAAAAGTCAACTTCACTTTTCCCTTACAATTTTATTAAGATCCAGGGAAACAGAATTGACTCTTGAGTCACATCAATGGCAGAAAAATCACAGTTCTATAACTATCTCATTGCATTCCCTGTATTTTAAAATATTCTTTCTCTTTCAAAATACTATTTATTCCCTCACTTTAAATTACAGAAGATCCACCAGAATGCTTCCAATTCATTTGTATTTTTTGCTTATAATTTAGAAACATTCTTTAGGCATGACATTTAGAAATTAGAAATATGAAAATTCAAACTGAAAGTGGGACATTTCAACAATTATGTTTTAGAAATTCATGAAGTACACAGAAATTTAGTAAGCTTATATAAGTTTTAAAGAGTTGTATTAACCAATTGCTTCTAATTGATGTAATTGCCAGGAATATCAGTATATGCAGTATTTTGAACAGTATTTGAAACATTTACTATGCTTGCATATCTAGAAGTTATATGACAAGTTTCAATAAATATAGTAAGATTAGAATCCTATAAAGTAAAATTCTCTTCCCAAATGCAATTAGTTATAAATCAATAGCAAGAAATCATTACAACAATGTATTTAGAAAGTTAACAAACTCTCCAAAATAGTTGCTATGTGAAAGAAGAATTTATAAGGTAAATCAAAAATATTTTGATTAATATAAAATGTACCTTATAAACCAAAGCAGTATTTTTGTAGTATTATTTGCATGCATATTACAGACATCTAATTCCTTGGATTCTAATGATTTCTTATATCTGTTCTGATGTTATCAGCCACAGGTGTTTTTTCCAATATACTTCCCCATTTTTTTTAATTTCTCTCTTCTCTTCTACAATGGTATTAATTTTGATAAAGTCATCTGTCTCTATGCTGATATTAATGGGAATATAGTTTGTAGCATTGTGCATGGTATACATTTTAAGAGTGATAATAGATGTATCAGTGTTAATAAGAAAAAATTACTATTTAATCAAATACTATCATTTAATAGGCACCGTACCTTTTTCTAAAATTTAAGTATAATTTGTTAATTAAATTATATTATTTTAATGTTATGAGGAAATAAAGACAAATAATGTAAATTATCTATCCAAAATGACACCATATTTAATTAGAAAGGTTTATGTCATGCATGGCAAGTATTTTCTACTTTTTCATCTCTTGTACAATGGGGTTTAGAATGAATGCCACAATAACATACATAGATATATTAGAAGTATTATTTATTAGGGATAATAAATAATGCAAATTTACTTCTATCTGTACTCAGAAAGACAACAGGGTCAGAAAACTCAGTGTAAGTCCTGTTTTAGTGAAGAGGTTCCAGTTTCCATTATTCTTTCTTTTTACACAAAAAGTTTAAGAAAGCAACTTAATTTAAAAATATACAATCTCTTGGACTTTATGTAGTCTAGATTTAGGATGGTGATTATTTGAAGAAGTTACTTGAGAACATCAGCTGTTTTTCACTTGAACACCTGGGAACTGTGGATTATTACAATCCATCATGCTTTGGGATGAGTAAAAAAGATGTGGGGCTTGGGATAGCTATCCACCTTACTGAAAATAAGCTCTACTTTACTTATAATTAGAAGATATAAATGATGTTTCTCAGAAGTCAACTAGCTGGCTGTTCATGCAAATAAAAATTGATTATGTTTCTAATGGAATTTGAAACCAGAAAATAAAATCATTGACACATTAGAGTTTAACCTGCAAAGTCAAAATAAAATGATCAACAGATAACAAATATCTTGCATAATTAAAATAAGACATTGTGTTTTATAAATTATAGGGAAGGGGTTATGTAGGATGGTCAAGGTACGTTCAGTATTCAGTGACTACAGAGTCAAACTGCTTCTCAAAAAGCAATGAGAGAAGAAATTTGATATGTAGCTCAAATTTCCTTACTTCTTTCCACTGCTGAAAAATGAAGATATTGATAATATTGAATTTGGGGAATTTTGTGAAAATTCAAATCACTAATGCATATAAACTTACTAATAGTTCTTGACTCACAATAAATCATTAATAAAAAATTTAACTATTATGTTAATGATATTGGGTTATTGGCTTGACATAGATACATTGCTTTGTAAATTTTTTAGTATTGTACAACCACACATATTCATTTATATAGCATAACATTTTTTAACTGATATTCAGTTTTATAGAATGTCATTTTAAGCAGTGTAGTGGCACAAGTCTGTAAACTTAACTACTTGGGAGGCTGAGATAGTAATATAGAAAGCTTTAGCCCAGGATAACTCAGTGAAAACCTGACTCAATATTTAAAAGATAAAAAGTGGTAGAACACTGCTGGGTTTAATCCCCAGTTTGGCAGGAGTGGGGAAGTCATTTGGGTACACTTTAGTGTCTCCCTTCATCATTTTTTGTTATTTTTTCATTTTCCTAGTATTGAAAGTTTAATGAGTAATCAATATTCTGATCGTAGATTTTTTATCTGTTATTATATTTATTTACTTATAATACCTGGGTCATATTTATGTTGCTAAACTTGATATTTAAGTTTGGATTTTTTCCACATGTACCCCTAAGTGAAATTTTTCTTTCTTACTAGTTAAGTAATATTAGTTAAGACTTACTTCGGAATGAGCTAACTTTACAAAATTGCATGGAAAAATGTCTCTTAATCATCCAAAACTTTGGTGTAGTTGAAATTTTAAATATTATCAAATATTTTCTTATTAAAGGAATTATTGAGTTTTTACAAACCAAATGCTTCTGTAGCAATAACCAGCAGTCTATTTTTCTTTTATTATAAATGAAGATATTATATCTGAGGTACATATCCACTGAACTTTCCCATCATTTATCTAAATGTATAAAAATACAGTAAAATACCTGTGTAAAGTGATTTGAACTTTACTTCTGATTATAAAATTATTTATAAGTTCTTTATATTGAAATTGAATTTCTTATTCTTTGCTTCATTCTCCACAATTTTGTCAATACTTTCTCAATATTTTAGAGGTTCATTCCTAAAATCCTGATGAGTTAAATATGAAATTCTCTAAAGACATATTCAGGACAAACATGACAAGGCATGGAATGGTTCATGCTATGAAAGGGGCTCTGATGCCTTTCTCAGTTTCAAGGAAACATCTGACATACACCCTTGTTGTTAACATATCATATGTTCAAGATATCTGCCTATGAATGTGATGTTCTATAGTTCAATTTTATGTAGCTCAATTTTCCTTGTCTGATATTATTTGCTTGAAATCTTACACATTTGAGAAAATTATGGCATTTGTGTGTGTGTGTTTGTGTGTGTGTGTGTGTGTGTGTGTGTGTAACCATTGGCTAAAAATCAGTGTATTGTGAAATACTTGAATTTCAAAATGCCACTCTACTTAAAAATTATACATTTGGATAGTGTGTGCAGAAAATGATGGTGGATGCATATGGGTTGACAGACAAAATTACATATTGCATATTACACGCTGGGAAGCAAGTTTACTCAGAAAATATTACAAGGATCCAATGCAATCTTCCATTCCCTCTGCCTGGAAGAATATATTCTCTGTGCTTTACTGCTTCTCTGCTTTCTGGACAGTGTGTTGCTAGGTTATCATACTCAAGACGTGTTGGGTCATAACCTCATGCATGATGTTAAGAGTCTGTGGAGTTAAAAAGTACCACAATGAACTGGTATATTATGAAAGTAATCAGTATAGACCATTTTCTTTTCTTCAGTAGAGGAATGCACAAAAATTAGTAATACTTAACACAATTGAGGGGAAAGATTAAGTTAAATCATGCATTATCTTGACATCACGTCCTCTAAATGACCAAATGCAGAAAAAAATTCATGAAGAGTCATGAAAATGTTGGAAAAATATGATTAAAATCTAACCATATTTAAAATAAATATAACCAAAATCAAGCAACATACAAAAATACTTTCTCACCAAATATCTTCCTGAAGTTAAGAATTAATATAATTCATTACATAAGTTGAAAATATAGGAAAACACGTGTAATCATCTTAAAATCCAAAATCATCTTCTTAAGCAGAAAACATTAATGAAATTCAACATCTATTTCAGATAAAATGATCTGAAAACTAAGAACAGAAAGACATTTTCCCAAAATGATAAGGGACATCCACAAAAACATGGAGGTAAACTCATAGAGAATGTTGAAAGACTAAACACGTCTTCCTGAATGAAGAAAATGATAAGGAATTGTGTTCTTACTACTACTCAGCAAAATACTGAAATTTCAATCCATTCAAGCAAGAAGAATGAATAAGACACAAAGATTACAAGTCTTTAAAAATACTGTGTATTCCCAGAGCATGATTGAGTACATACAAGCCATAAAGGCACCACCAAAAACTGCTAGAATCTGTTGTAAAATTATCTGGGTTTTAGAGTAGAACCTATGAAAAATGAAGTCCACTTCCACAGACCACCAAAAATTATTAGAAACTGAAGTTTAAAAAAATATGTCTGAGGAACTTAAAAATATAATACGTTGGTTTAAATATAACAAAATATGTTCATGATATGTATGTTGAGATTCATTAGGAAGACATAAATAAAAGATATGCTGTGTTTGCAAATTTGCTGAGAAGTATTCTAAAATCTTTATCTTCAAATTGATATGTAGTGTTAATAAAACCCTATCAAAATCCTAGCAAGCTATATTATAGACTTTGACAAACTCATACTAAATTCATATAGGAATTCAAAGAGGATCCAGGGTAGGCAAAAAAATTGGGGCAAAAAAATCCTAAAACTCTGGAGAACCCCATCTACTGACTTCATGACTTAGCATATTAGCCAAGCAAAGGTCTACGGAGAGTCATACGGATCAACTGAATACAATGAAGAAAACAAAAAATCAGCCCACACCACTGTGTTTTCCCATTGATTTTCCTTAGCATTTAAGTGGCAGAAAAGATATTTTTGTCATGAATAATGCAGAATCAACAGAAAATCTATTTAAAATAAAATCAATCTAGACCATTTGATTATATCACACCCCACAATAATTTAAAACTAATTGGAAAACCAAATGTAAAATTATTAACATTACAAAAAGGAAATGTTTGTAAATATTGGAAAAAGCTTCCTCAAATGAAGAACACACATATATGTACATATGTACATACACAACAATAATAAAAAACAATAAATTGGTATTTATAAAATTTAATCATATCCCTTCC
Source organism: Callospermophilus lateralis (assembly GCF_048772815.1). NCBI lineage: Eukaryota > Metazoa > Chordata > Mammalia > Rodentia > Sciuridae > Callospermophilus > Callospermophilus lateralis. Next base: position 101,247,997 of record NC_135314.1, read on the forward strand.
CCAAATCTCCAAAAATGAAAAGTCTAATCACACCATGCGAGAAAATATTTCAGTAAAGATTTCTAAATATGACTTATATACAAAATATATGAAAAACTCTTAACCAATAATAATAATAACAAACAACAAAAACAAGTGGGCAAAGTATCTAAAAAAGTTTTATGATATAAAGTGAATATTTAACACATTAATAAATTATGCTCAATATTTTCAGTTCTCACAGAAATTCAATTCAAAATTAACACAAGATACACACACACTGGAAGGACTACATTTGAAAAAAATAATAATATTATGAGAATGTGGAGCAACTAGAAATCGAAAATATTGTTCATAGGACTGTAATATAATTGTTGGGTTCTTGTAATATGAACATGAAATTACTATAATGATTTAAAAATTTCACTGCTAGGAATTTACTTTATGGGGAAAAAGTCAACATTCAGAAAAAGACCTAAATACAATTGAACAACATTAATAGAAAAAAAGAAAAATCCAGAAGACCATCAACATGTGACTGCATCTGATACTGTGAAACATTCGTCCAATGAAATACTTCTCCTCAAGCATGCGTTCACATGTGCATGCACACACACCCAGAGAATGAAGACAAAACAGACAACTGACATGTGTAGTCACTTGAGTTCATCTAAAGGCGTTATCCTGAATAAAACTGGTCAAAATGTTGTATAACTTTATTGATAATATGTCCTAGAAAAGAACAATTAACCTATAATGGTAGAAATCTGATGAGGGGTGGCCTGGGAAAGGAGTGGCAAGGATGCCAGGAATGAGGAGCAGGAGGAACTCACATAGGTAGTGAGAAGTTGATTCTGTATCTGGATTTGGGGTTGTGATTGTAAGGATGAATACGTTTGTTAGAGTTTATCAAATAATATATATATAATTGTATTTTTTAAAATAATTGTACTTTTTAATACCAATTATACCCCAATAAAGTTCTTGAGGGGAAAAAAATCACACTAAAATGTCAATAGTTCCAATCCTCCTTATTAGAAAATTAAATTATACCTGTGTGTAAGGAAAAAAATAAAAAAGATGAGGACAGCAATTCCAAATTTGGGGGAGGAAGAACATATTAAGCAATATTCCTGAACATGTAAAATCATTGGGAGAAAATACAAGATAATGTGGAGTACAGCTCTTCATACACACACACACACACACACACACACACAAAGCATATTTTTAATGTGTTTTCGCTTTTTTATTCAGTAAGCAAATGCAGCTGTGTACTTTATGGTCTATGTTTTACTTTCTTTTCTGCTTATACACATTTAACCTACAAAGAAACACTTTTTATAAACTATTATTTTTCTTCTACTTTCTTTGGAAATGGAGCAAAGATTTAGGAAATGTACATATACAAATACATGTATATATATATATATATATATATATATATATATATATATATATATGCATGTGCTTGTGTGTGTGAATGGACCTATTTAAGAACTTACAGAGCATTTTACTTTAATGAATTTATGTCCACCTAAATTCAGGTCATAATTTCAGGGAAAAATTACAAAATTCTTATATATTATGGTTATTTTTTAGTGTAGTCTATCATTAAACTTATCGTCTCCCAAGAATATAATTTAAAGCCTTGTCAATCATGCCATAATTAAGCATTAGCTTGTAGAACAGATGGGTATTTTGAAAATGTTTTCTTTCTTTGATATATGTGAGGGAAAATGCTGATGATGATTTTATGCACATTTCTGAATGTGCACATGTGTGCATTATAAGTACCAACTATAATTTAATTGTTATAAATATATATTTAACACAACATTTAATAAAGTAATTAAAGCACTATCAATTCAGAATATGTAAGAATAGCCATAATTCCCTCAGGCAACACCTAAAATCAGTGTCATTGTTTGAGATAAATATAGGTAGCACATGTTATGATTACAATGGTTACTATTTCAATTTTTATAGGCCTGAGAATGTTTTCCAAAACTCTAGAACAAACATCATGGGAGGTAAGCTGATGAGTATTAAACACCAATGAGTACTTCATTCTTAATGAACTTATGGAAAGATCCTGTTCACTGCTTTAGGTTTCTACTTATCCTTTAGCTATGTACTATGCCACAGAAAGAACAAATAATTTGTGGTAAGAAACTCTATGTTTAATTTTTAAAATCTACTGGCAGTGTGGCATTAGCATTTTCATTAGCTGAGTCTGTTGTTTCAGCTGATAAATGAGGACAATAAATTCTCATCCTTTCATGAAAATGAAAATGAAATTATATTTTTTTAGAATTGCAAGGCCCTATTCAGTTGTAAACAATATGAACCAAATCATATGTATACTTTATACACTCATTTTTGTTTATAACAGAAAATTCTCCTGATGGTTTATTTTTTACATGAAAATTAAACCACTAAAAGTTTGCATAAATTGACCACCTCTCAACAATACTTAGAATGTGATCAACCTTTATTTATTCCACCTCTACCAAGTTGCAGATAATATAACATTAGTATTTTAGCATTGTATTGAATTCAAATTTAAGAAAGACATTTATAGGGGGTGTGTTATGTGGCCATATTTCTATTTAATACATTCACATTAGGATGAAGATAGATGTCATTGATAAAACAAAAATTGTATGCTTTTTAAAAAATCCAAATTATATAAATTAATTGTTTAAATTTCAGGCTTCAAGGCAATGCCTCTCTTTTATTATTATTATAATTATTATTATTATTATTATTATTATTATTATTTTCATATATAAACAAGTACAGAACACAACTCACTAGAAAGTTGGAAGGTATAAAATTTAATGCTCTGTGTTTTGGAAAAAAATAGCCTCACAAGAAAAAATCAACTATTCATAGAAAAGTGAAGAGAAGATCACAAACCCAAGGTGAGAATTAAAACTATTCTGCCCCCTCACCCTTCCTTTTAAAATTCCAACTATGGATTCCACTTCATTGCAACCTGGAGTAGAATCACATAGAGGAAAATTTTTACTTGTCTCAAAGCATTATTTAGGGTCTGCCAGACAGATGACTTCACATTGCCTAAAATGCTATGACACTTGATTGTTGGGTGAATATCAAGAGAGACATTAATTATATAACTTAAGCCTGTATTTTTCATGACTTCACTTATGTTTGATTGTACTTAAGACAGTGAAAAAAACAAGTAATGTTACCTCTCGGAGGTTTCCTCCTTGTGATCCCAAACAAGTCTGTGGTTTTATTCTGGCTTTGATTCTTTGATTTCTTTTTCTTTTTTTTCTAGACTGACTTATGCTGTTTTTTTCTCCCATTTTCTCCCTTCCTACTCTCCTTCTTACTGAAGGCTCTTAAATTGTTTTGTGAGGATTTGTTTGGCTTCTTTTACATTTTATTTAAAACTATCAAACTAATAGGAAAGTTGGAAATCTTTGGGATGTTCTTCACCTTACTTCCCTTAATGTTAAAATCCAATTCAAACATAGTGCTAATAGGATAAAGCAAATTAGTACAACATTATCAATTACATAGCAAATATTTTAAAAAGTTTTACCACTTTTCCTTATAATATTGTTTTTTTTTCCTTCAAGATCCTAATTACCACCCCACATTTTGATTATTTGTTATTCCTTTTAATCTCTCATAGGATTACCAATTCCGTATTAAAAAAAAAAAAATTACCTCCATTTATATCTGTCCAATCTTTCCACATGATTGGAATGAAGTTAGGAATTTGGGGTAAGAAGAGAACAACAATGATGTTTGTCCATGATCTTTCATTTGTAACTAATATCTTAAAGGGAAATTCTGAAACTAGGCAAATCCTGTTTCATTTAAAACTTTCAACTCTGTATTCTTCTTGACTTCAGTAGTACTGTAGGTTTTGTATTTTATTCAGGGCATAGTCTTTCTGTAATTTTAATGAAATTTTGCAATGGAGAAGTATACATGTGAGCTTCAATTTAATATTTGAATTGGCAGGGAACATCTTAATCTTTTATTAATGCTTTAACATTGATGGTAATGAGCAAAGGTATAAAAGACATCAGTGTATGAATTAAAGAGACTTCCTACAGAATACTGTTTTTCTTTTTTATGACAATGGGAATCTCTAAAAATTAATGATATATTGAGCTTTTGGATAGTAAAATTAATTTGGTTTGAAATAAATAAAAATCAAAGAATTTTATAATCAATAAGGACTGGACAGTTATACTTCTAATTACAATAAACATTTGTCTGCCTAGGTAGCACAGTATAACTCAGAATATAATAATTAGAAATTCTCAGTAATCCTAGAGAAAAATAAAAATAAGGAGAAAAAAACAATACTTCAAATATTAATGTGTAGACAAAATAAAGCACAAAATAGTCAAACATGGTTCATCTTCTTGTGGGTTATATTGTTATTGTATATTCTAGATATTTCATATGAGGCATTAATTACTTTTAAAGTGAGAAAATTATTTTTAAAATAGTTTCATATTAACCTGAAAATATGAATTCCCTAAAATCAGGAAAAATATGCATAATACTATAAATATGTTATATGAATAGCTCTGCATATTTCTCTCATTGTGATCTTCTTATATGCATGGGTACATAAACCCATATATATTTTTACACACACACATATCTACATATATTTGTGTGTGTGTATATATATATATATATATATATATATATATATATGGGTTTATTTACTTATGTCTTATTTCAAAAACTAAAATCACTTTGCTGATGCTTGCCAATTATTATTTGAAAACAAAAAATTCATATCAAGTTGCTTTATACATTGAAATCTTTACCACTAGCTTTCACTTTTTCTTACTTGTTCTTAATTTTTATTGCTATATCATATAAATTGGCAGGTAAATGTTTCTTGTCCTCAATTTCTGGTTAGTTTCTTGTTGTTAGTTTTATCTTCAGTTATGTTTTGTCCTCATTATATAAAAAAAAAATTGAGGGGGAGTGCTGAGGATTAAACCCAAGGCCTTAGGTATACCAGGCAAGTGCTCTACCATATATTTGTAATTCTTATTAGCCATCAGATAAATTATTTTTTGTATTAATCTTCATGGAGGCTTTATTAGTTGATTAGCTATTTCATGTTGGTAAATGTTGGAAAAAAACTCTTTAATAAAATTTTTATTTTTTTCTTTTACACTTTTCTATAGATATGAAATTTTCTGTGCAAATCACAATGACACTGAGGTTGCAAGCAGCTTCTTTTGGGAGTATTTGTATTTTAGAATTTATCCTGATCTTTTATGTTTACTAAGTAAACTGGACAGTTTTATTTCTAATTACAATCAACATTTGTCTGCCTAGGTAGCACAATATAACTGAGCATATAATAATTAGAAATTCTCAATAAATATTAGGTATACCTTTATAAACATTTCAACTTAATAATTACTTATTAAAATCAAATTAATTGCCATGCAGAGTGCTGTTGGCCTGTAATTCCAACTACTTGGGAGGCAGAAGGATCACAAGTTCCAGGCCAGTGTGGGCAACTTAGTGAGACCTGTCTCAAAACAACAACAACAAAATGCTGCAGATGTAGCTCAGTGGTAGAGCTCCTCGGGGATCAAATCCCAGAACTAAAAAAACCCTTGAGAATATAAAATTAATTTTCAACAGAATATGCTTTTATATTTTAAAAATTGAATTTGATAAAGTGATAAAAACATTAGAAAATTTCTCTAATGTTATTTTGGCAAGACTTAGAGAAACACTGTAGACCTGTTCTTTGAGTGACTTTTTGCCTGTTTTAGGAATGAGATGACAAAAATAAAGCTATTTACATGTGACAAAAGTAGTATCATGCAAGGGGTTTCAAATCATCCGTCTTTCCAAATTTAAGTATGAATATATTTCAGAAAAAAATAAATAAATATAAAAATAGTGTATGTAGGGGTTAAATATCTAGTATTATATAGTAGACAAGAATTTTAAAATTGGGGAGTCAAAAATAGTTTAAGAAAGCAAGGCATAGTAGAATTTGTAGTAGATTTAAGCAGGAAATAAAAATAGTGCTTTGGGTATTTTCCCTTTGCCATAGCAACAAATCAAATTATATATTTTTATTTAAAATGTCTCATAAAATGCTTTATAATTTCTAAAATAATTTTCATTTATAAATATAAATATATTATACAGAATAAATTCACTAATTTTGCAGAGACACAAATACTCTGGCTCTTTTGTGAAAACTACAAATTCAATGTTATATATTTAAAATTATGTCTTATCTAAGTATATATAATTGTGCTCAAGATTTTTTTCTAAGCACAATCATATGTAGTTAGATGACCAATTTTCTTTGACATTGTGACTTTTAAAATGCTACTTGCATGAAATCAAACAATCAAACACCTAAAAGGAAGTTCAGATATTACAATAGTGATCATCCCTGTCTTTGGCCAGCTCAATCTTTCCCTTAAGTAATTTAAAGCATTGTTACTGTGAAATGTCTTCTTTCTTTGAAGCTGCATTGTTGTCTTTACTTAGTGTCAGATAGAGTCTTTCATCAACACTAAAAGCCTTAGAGGATGCATTTTAAAATAAATTAATGAATTATTGTTGAACATTAAGTGACTTTTTTAGATCTGCCACATGCAATATTTTTAAACTAAATCTCATTGGCCTCATTCTCTTTGATTCTATTTTGAACCAGAAATGTACTCTCAAAAGGGTATATAAATCTGTGTTTTAGGCCACCTTAGGTCTTGAACCTATTTATGACATGAAAAGTCTAAAGGTTACAAAAGTTTGATTTAAAAAAAAAAAACTTGTAAATTTTAAGATTTTTTTCTGTAATTTCAAAGAGGTAATATAACAGTGACAAGTTTTCTTTGTTCTTTGCTTTATGAAGATGTTCCATTTTATTTTCTGCCTGCAGGTCATAATTTGCCAACTCCTATCTTGGAGAACAGACACTGGGAATCCATTTTTATTTAGCTGGGTGTCTGATTGAAACAGTTTATGTAGTCATTTTTAAATAGTTTTTAGTTGTAGATGGACACAATATCTTTATTTTATTTGTTTATTTATATATGGTGCTGAGGATTGAACCCAGGGCCTCAGATGTGGGAGGCAACCACTGAGCCACAAACCAAAGCCCCTTCTGCAGTCATTTTAAGACAGAAGTGATGTTGGTGAGTTAAATAAAATGTATATAAATACAATTTCATTTTCTTTCTGGTTTTATACTTATAGCATAAACTTAATTTCAATCTATCTTCATCTGTACTTCTCTCATTACAGAGAAGACTCTATCAATAAATATTTGAAAAAATACATTTCTTATGTATATTCTGATGAGTTCCTTGGTCTGGCCCATGTATTGATGTTTTTCTAGAATTGACTACTAAGTGTTTAAGAGGTACCAAGAATCTTGGTAACTACATTCTGTTTTTGTAATCCTCAAATAAGTGAATGAGTTAGGTATTATCATTAGATTTCTCAAGAAGAAAGTGGCTGCTTCAATGTTGCATAGTTATTAAATATTAAATTTATTATCAGATTTAGCATTTTATATTTTGTCTTTTGGTTCATAGAAAAAAATATTGCTTTTGCCTTTCTTTCCTTGCACAGAACAAAAATGTTTCTAAATAACTGGGGAGTCATAGTCATCATAACTTTTTTCAACCAGTGTTTTTAGTCACTCTATGTGGAAGCATAAAAGATGGTTATTCATAAAGGAAATGAAAGCCACTCACATTTCTTCATTTAGGAGAATTTTAAAACAGTTTTCTAAAAGAAAAAAATTATTTTGAGAAAAATATTATTATACCTATTTTTGGGGAAAATTTTATGCTCTAAGAATCAGACAATAAGATCATATGGACAAAACTTTTCTGAATAATGAAATTTAATATGAGCAGCAACAGATAAAAATGATTTCTGTGTAAAGTGATATAATTTAACTTGTAATTATACAAATTAAATTTGGGGATAGATGAGAGTTAGGTACATGAGGATAAAAATGACAAAGAATTCAGAGTTGGAGTGAAATATAAAATTGACTAGATATGGTGCTCTATTTAGCATGAGTAGTATAAGGTATTTGACATGTATTTTGTAGAAATGAGAAATGTATTATAATAAGAGCTAGGGCAAAATTAATGAAGGTCTTACAAATAAAAGGTCAGATTGCATGCACTACACATAAATGTAATTTTTGAAGCAGAGGGATAGTATCTGGCAAACGAAAGCTGAATAAAAAGGATGGATGAGGGAGGAAGGAAATTTAATATCCCTTATAGTAAGTAAAAAACAATAGCTAAGCTATGAAGCCAACATAGATACCCTTTGATAGATTAATGGATAAAGAAAACGTGGTGTGTGTGTCAACAAATAAATTATATGTGTATATACATATAATTTATATATATAGATATACACATGCACACACACAGACACACACACACACACACACACACACACATATATATATATATATATATTGCATAATGTATGTATACACACATACATACACACACACAAAATGAAGTATTATTCAGCCATTAAGAATGACTTTCTGATATTTGTCAGTAAGTGGATGGAGGGACATAGAGAGTATCCTGCTAAGTGAAATAACCAGTCCTAAAATGCCAAAGTTGGATGTTTACACTCATATAAATGGAAGCTAAACCACAATAAAGGGAGGAGGGGAAGAATAGAAATTCAGTAAATTAGACAAAGGGGAAATGAAGGAAAGAGAGATAGGAAAAGAAAAGACAGTGGATTGAATCTGACATAAGTGTTTCTATGTATGCATATGAATAAACATATATACATCCACAAGACTGGGATCCTGATTAGAATATGACAGATTTCATGCTTGTATAGTTATATCACAAGATATTCTACTGTCATATATAACTAAAAAGAACCAAATAAAAATATTTATAGATTGATATCCAAAGAATCTAAGACGAATCATCTACCCTTCTCCTTAAAAAAAATCAAAGAAGTAGAAGACATAGGGTGAGATAGTATGTATATGCAAATTGCACCAAGCTTTCAACAAATAAATTATCCTCAGGCTAATCAATCAGAGCAAGTAGAGGAAGTTTCTCAGCATCTTTCTCAAACTTAGATTTAACTCTTATGCTAAATCTGTCCACATATGCACATAGAACCACACTTTTGAATACAGAAGCAAAAATCTTCTATAATATACCTTCAAATTGAATCTGGCAAAGGATTAAGAAAACAATAGACATAGATTCAGCAGATAGCTGAGCTGGAAGAAACAGAAGTGTGAAGTAGGTGTACCATTAAGTTTCAGAGTATCCTGGACTTGTGCTGCTTTGTTGATAGACGAAAGGGCAAGTGTCAGTCAACACTATTAGCCAGTTTATCAACTGGTCAATTAAGTGGAAGTCTACTAAAACAGATTTACTTTGCTACATGGGTATGTGTATGTGGCATAAGGTGAGAGAAGGGTAAGAGGCAGTAGGAAGAATTCATATTGTATAAAGCATTGTGTACCTTTTTAATTCAATATTTTGGGCCTATTCTTATAACAGAGATCATTTGAAACAACTGATAAAAATCATTTCAACAAGAATCTTCTCAAAGCAGATGAGCAGATTCTAAGGGTTCAAAATGGTGTATGTTAAGGGATTTTTTAAATAATATTTTTATATGAGAAAAATCTGTGGTACTTGCTAATTAATAAAATTTTAATAAATATGGTAAGAAAAAACAAATTGTTAACTGTCAGTAGTTTGGACTCAATTCTATGAAGTGCAAACTTAAAAAAGAAAGAAAGAAAGAAAGAAAGAAATAGTGTCCGAGAGTCACATTGAAATAAAATAATATCATTTGATAACATTCTCAAACTTTAAATATAAGAAACCAAAACAAGTTAATACAATGAAAAGACATGGTCACAGCTCCGATAGTGCTCTGCTATGTGATTTGATAGGGCAAGAAATATAATTAAAGTGCAGTTTCCTCTGATATACAATGTAGATGACATAATTTGGATATGATAGTGCTTGCTGACATAATTAGAACAAATACAATGTATAGTACTTAGCACATCAGCTGGCTATTACACGGATTTAATAAAAACCATTATTATTACGAACACTAAAATAAGACTTAATGGGAGTTGGGGGTGTTACTTCTCAGTGGAGGAATATGCACTTCACAGGTGCAAGGTTCTGGCTTTGATCCCCAGCATCAAAATTAAAAAAAAAAATAAAAATAAAAGATTAAGACCAATCTTCAATAAATGGAAGAAAGACTGAGTTATAATTCACAGGAATTTCAAGGAGATCGTGTTTGTGGCTGGGGTAGTAAAATATAGTTTGTACACGGTTTGAATAAATGTTCTCCACTCAAGCAGAGTTAGAATAAAACTTGTAGAAAATCATAGTTTCTACTACAATAATAGTTTGGTGTTCTTTATATTTATTAGCTTTCAAATGTCATTATATTGCATTTGATTTTGCCTTGTATTATATTCCCCCAATAGTACTAATAATCAGATACAACACAACCAATTTAAACTCACTGATAAAACAGATCATATTACACCATTTGGGACTTGCACCAAACTCTGTAATTCTGCTTGCCCATGAAGAATGTATTCATGAGAATTTCTTCAGCCATTATCCAAATTACAAATCAGAAGTTAACTTCCATATAAACATGGTTTGAAAACAGGTGGTGTTTTGATTATTTGCATCTGAACATTCTAATGAAGCCATGAGAAATGAATAGATGGTAATTTATTGAAAGAAATAAAAAGGAAAATTTCAGCTGATACCTCAGGGTGAGAAGAATGCCTCATGAAATCACCAAGTATGAAATTTAAATCCTCCTGCTGAGTTAAATATGCCTTGACAATGTCAATGAACTTGGAGAAAAATGACAAATTACTATTATATGCTCAAGTTTCTAAAAGTCATGCTGTTAGCTATTGTAAATATTGCAGGATACTTCTAAAAAGTATGTTTTATATTTAACCTTATTTTTAGAGCAAAATATTTTCCTTTCACTTTTCCATAAACTACAGCTGAGTTTAGAAAATACATAATAAGGATTTATGTTTTCCTCTCAAAAAATAAAATGACAGTATATAACAGTGTTCTGACTTAAAATTTTATTTCATATTTTTAATCTTAGTTATTATCTACAAAAATGTAAACTTACTTATCCTCCTATGCCTACACTATGTATGCTAACTTGGTGAAAATGCTTTCACTCTTTTTGCTGAACATGCAGTTATAGAGTTCAGTAAAAGTGGAAATGATACAATTATATTAGAAAGTTCTTTTTCCTATTGAAAAAAAAAACTACCACAAGAACATAAAAAATTGGCATATAGCATGAAAAATGAAACAACATATATTATAATTATAATTATCACACCAAAGCAAATGTCTTAAAATTCTGAAGCCTTCAGAAATCATTTCTATTTTAAACTTAAAATTATTTTGGTTAGCATGATGCCACGAAAACTAAAAGAACATCAGATCTGTAATATAGAGATTGATAATGATTTATTATCTATTAGCTTTTACAAGAAAGAAATAGAAAAGACTCTGAATTTTTAGGTTGTCATACATGTATTTTAATGACAAAAATTTTTGACATGACCAAAATTTTGAATGCTGTTGTTATTTCTGATTCCTAAGATAGAAAATTTGGTATCATAGCATATTGTCCCCTTTCTCTCTTTCTCATGACAAATCAGTCACCTATGACTATTAATAAAGAGTAATAAAACCTGTGAATATCTCTTAAGTTTGGCCATTCTTCTCTGACTCCCATATTCTGCCTTAATATAAACTATTATTCTTTGCATTTGAACTATTTTAAAATCTTCTCACCGCTCTGCTGACCTGTGCAGGCACCAAGACCAAGGCCTAGGACTGCCCTGCCAACCCACACAGGCCCGAAGGACAAGGTTACTCCCAGAAGCACCCAAACCAAGCTGCAGACCTGTGCTGGAAGCCACACGCTAGCAAAGGACTACCCTTATCCACTGGAAGACCCACAACAGAATGGAGGTCTAACCCACGTCCATCTGCGGACACTGCAGTCATTGCTATAGCCCATCCCACACAGTAGCCTCCACCATGGGACAACACATGGTGCCTGGATGCAACTATATCTTGGAATAGGCAGCCCAGACTTTCAGCCTCGTCTCTGAAAGTGGTTGCATTCATCTTGGGATACCACACTGATATCTTAAATTATCTCTGCTATTGCCACAATCACCTTTAGTTGCAATAGAACTTATCATGGGACACCAGCCAGGGTTTAGAAGCCCAACCCCAAGGTGAAATATATGTAGTCTGCAGGGATACTATAAAATTATAGGGTAGGAATGGTAAAACAGATCTGCCAGAGCTAGCCAGAGCAATTAGACAGATGAAATAAAGGGATACAGATAGGAAAATAACTCAAATTATCACTATTTGCCAATGACCTGATTCTATACCTAGAGGATCCAAAACATTCTACCAGAAAACTTCTAGAACAAATAAATTAATTCAACAAAGTTGCAGGATATAAAATCAACCCTAATAAATCATAGGCATCTATAGATCAGTGGTAAATCCTCTGAAAGAGAAATTAGGAAAACCACCCTGTTTACAATAGCCTGAAAAAATACATAAATAAAATAATATACATGGGAATCAGCTTAACGCAACAGGTGAAAGTCCTCTACAATGGAAACTATAAAATGCTAAGGAAAGAAATTAAGGAAGACCTTAGAAAATGAAAAGATCTCCCATGTTCTTGGATAGGCAGAATTATTATTGTCAAAATGACCATACTAATAAACACACTATACAGATTTAATGCAATCCTGATCAAAATCTCAATGGCATTCCTCATAGAAATAGAAAGCAATCATGAAATTCATCTGGAAAAATAAGGAACCCAGAATAGCCAAAGCAATCCTTAGCAAGAAGAGTGAAACTGGTGGCATCGCTATACCAGACCTTAAACTACACTACAGAGCAATAGTTAATAAAAACAGCATGGTATTTGCACCAAAACAGACTTTTAGAATGAAGGTACAGAATAGAGGACACAGAGACATATCCACATGAATACAGTTATCTCATACTAGACAAAGGCACCAAAAACATACATTGGAGAAAAGGTAGCCTCTTCAACAAATAGTGCTGAGAAAGCTAGAAATCCATATGTAGTAAAATGAAATTAAGCCCCTATCTCTCACCATGCACAAAACTCAACTCATAGTGGATCAAGGACCTAAGAATTAAATCAGAGACCCTGCACCTAATAGGAAAAAAAAAAGTAGGCCCAAATCTTCATCACATTGGATTAGGCTCCATCTTCCTTAACAAGACTCCTAAAGTGCAAGAATTAAAATCAAGAATCAATAAATGGGATGGATTCAAACTAAAAAGCTTCTTCTTGGCTAAATAAATAATAATAATAATAATAATAATAATAATAATAATAATAATAATATTAGTGACATGAATACAGAACCTACAGAATGGTAGCAAATTTTTATCACATGCATATCAGATAGAGCATTAATCTCTAGGATATATAAAAAACTCAAAAAACTTAATACAAAAAATACAAACAATCAGTAAATGGGTCAAAGGACTGAACAGACAATTTTTAGAAGATGATATATAATCAATCAACAAATATATAAAAAAAGGTTAACATCTCTAGCTATTACAGAAATGCAAATCAAAAGTAATTGAAGATTTCATCTTAATCCAGTCAGAATGTCATATATTAAGAATACAAACAAGTGTTGTCAAGAATGTGAGAAAAAGGTGCACAGATACATTGCTGCTGGGACTGCAAATTGGTGCAGCAATATGGAAAGCAGTATGGAAACTCCTTGGAAAACTTGGAATGGAAACACCATTTGACCCATCTATCCCACTCCTCAGTTTATACCCAAAGAACGTAAAAACAGCATAGTAAGGGACACAGCCACATCGATGTTTATAACATCACAATTCACAAAAGCTAAATTATGGAACCAATCTAGATGCCCTTCAGTAGTTAAATGGATAAAGAAAATATGGTACATATACACAATGGAATATTATTCAGTATTAAAAGAGAATAAAATCATGGCATTTGCAGGTAATGAATGGAGCTGGAGAATATTATGCTAAGTGAAGTAAAACAATCACCCCAAACCAGAGGTGGAATATATTCTCTAATATGAGGATACTGATTCATAAGGGGACAGGGAAGGGAGCATGAGAGGAATGAAGAAACTTTAGATAAGGCAAAGAGATTGGAGGGGAAGAGAGTAGTTATGGGGATAGGAAAGATGGTGGAATGAGATGGACATCATTACCCTAAGTACATGTGAAGACATGAATGGTGTGACTCTACTTTGTGCGCAACCAGAGACATGAAAAATTGTGCTCTATATGTGCATTATGAATTGAAATGCATTCTGCTGCCTTGTATCACAGATTAAACAAGTTCTAAAACATAAAAATAAAAAAGAATCTTCTTCTGTGTATTGTCACCAGACTTTCCTTATCAATAAATCCTGAAAATGACTTCAAAATTATTACCTTAAATGATAGAAACAATTTTATTCTGTGATCTATAACCTCTTCTACTTACGCAAATTAAAGAATACAAAAATCATTGTGTTGATTTCTTCCTTATAATCTGGACCAGCCTACTTTCCCACTATCATCTTAGTTTGACAGTTCCCACAGGTTCACTTACATTCTTACTACACTGACTTTCACAGTATCTCAGACTTCTTCTGAGTGTGTCTTACTACATTATTCATTGTATCATAAATGGCAGCATATTTTCTGTAATAGTCTGTTTATCAAAATTCTACATATCATTTGGGACTCAAATTTGGGACTTCTTTGATACATTTTGGGTTTTTGTTGTTGTTGTTGTTGTTGTTGTTGTTCTTGTTCTTGTTACTCGGGATTGAACCCAGGGTTTCTTAACCACTGAGCAACTTTCACAGCCGTTTTACTTTTTGTTCTCAGTCAGTTTTGTCACTTAAGGCCTAAATTGCTCAGTCTGACCTTGAACTTGTGATCTTCCCTCCTCAGTCTCCAAAGCCTCTGGGATTAAAGGCACTAGGCATGCCACTAGCCTTGGATATGTTCTTAATGTCTAACTCTT
This sequence comes from Callospermophilus lateralis, assembly GCF_048772815.1. Classification (NCBI taxonomy): domain Eukaryota; kingdom Metazoa; phylum Chordata; class Mammalia; order Rodentia; family Sciuridae; genus Callospermophilus; species Callospermophilus lateralis. Next base: position 101,263,144 of record NC_135314.1, read on the forward strand.
AACTCTGCCAATAAAGATTACCACATTGTTCACACATTGATGTGTTGAAGCTTTTGTGATTTGAGTGACCTCATTACCTTTTAGGACACTGGTACTCAAAGAGATGTCAATGGGCCAGCTTGAGAGCTTATATGAAATACACAATTTCTGGTTTTACTCCAGAAGTCCTCAATTAAAATCTGAAATTTTAGCCAGGTGAGGTGGCATTCACTTGTAATCCCAATAGCTCTGGAGGCTGAGGCAGGAGGCTCACAAGTTCAAAGACAGCCCCATGAACAGTGAGGCATTAAGCAACTCATTGAGACCCTGTCTCTAAATAAAATACAAAAAGGGCTGGGGATGTGGCTCAATTGATGAGTGCCCCTAAGTTCAATCCCTGAAAAAAGAAATCTGAAGTTTTAAACAGAATTTCACGTAACCAGTGTATATATAATTATTTAAAGATAAAATTACCTGTAGAATATAAATATCCATCCATTCTACTGTGAACCAAGAACAGAGCTCAATTAAAACTTACTAAATGAAGAAAACCTTAAGTTTTAATTTATTACTATGAATTTTACTAATGAAGTTGATTTTGCTTCCTTGAGTACCTGGGGATAGACTAGTGGATTGTAGCCTGTGAGTCTGTCTTTTTACAGTACAGAGTATCGAGGAGAACTTCAGGAGAAGTCAAGTAGTTCTTCTGTCCTCTGAGAGAATGAAATAGTAGGGCTGTTGCATAGGGCATACAAAATATAGATTCAGAATTAATGTGGGCCTGTATAATTCAAGACAGTGGTATTCATTAATAGGTGATCATAATACAAATTTATTTTGCATCACACTCATAAGATTGAAAAAATATGTCCATGTGAGATGCCAATATCCTCTCTACTACTTTTCCTGCTTTAAAAATGCTTTAAAAATTAGATCTCGAACGCTGGAGCACACAAGTTATTGATTAAAGCATTGATGAGACAGTATATTGGTTCCAAAGGGGTGGAGGATGGAGTAGATATTTAGTCAATTGAGACTCGAATATATTCCACAGAAGAAAAGTATAATTTAGTTTTGACTCTTCTTCATATGATCTTTAAATATAAAAATATAAAGATTCAATTCTGTCCTTTGATACTAACCCTATTCACATGTCTGTCTCCTAAGCTACTAAAATATAGTACAATTAAAAGCTCTTGAGGTCAAGAGACAGTGAATCTGCCAAAAAAGAAGTAGAACAGCTGTGAAGATGCCAACACAATAGAGTACTTTATCTCTTACATATTTTTAAATATGGCAATTTATTGAATACTTATGGGCATGGAAGGACAATGGGGTCAATTCAACCATAAGGCAGGGCTGAGATACCTTCATTATGCCCTTTCTATAACATAAGTTATGTGTTAATGAATGTCTGTCTAGTGACAGACTGGATGTGCAGATGGAAAAAAAAGCGTAAGACATAAAACACGGTGTCCATCTATCCAATAATGATCCTGAAATGTTGTTAAATCAATTAGCTGAAAATATATAAATAAATCAATTAGCTGAAGATAATGTCATTGTATTTGAGGAATAGTATATTAACTTTCTTTTTGGTAAAGTTTCCAAAGTAAAAAGTTAAAAGAAAAAAAATTGTAGATTCAAAATCTTTTTCTCCTCTGATATTATTGATATGGGCACAATTCTTACTTTATCCTCTTTATTTTAAAATTTAGGATAATTCAGGATATGTTCTTGGATATGTTCTTAACAAAAAATTCACCTGTCTCCTGGCAAAATGAGAACCATGTGGCAAAATAAAATCCATTTACTGGAGAAATCTGCTTCAGGGCTAGTTTTTCTGTTTTTAATTCTCCAAATTTCTCTCTCCTTCAATGACAAAACTGTTGATGTGGTCTTTTTCATGAGATGATCCTGACTTCCTCACAAAATATCTTGGTCTAGTCAAGCAAATATTTCACAGCACAAAAGGCACTCCTAATAGGGTAAAACAATACTTGGGGTATGTTCCAAAATGTCATCTGTAAATCAAATAAGAATCTATATTTATTAATTGATATAGTGAATTAAAAATGCACTTAATATTATATACCAAGCGCTATGCCAGTATTTAAACATTTCTTTACCACCAAATAAAAAAAATAATATTTTTAAACTATATTATATATGTTCATGGGAGTTCAACAGTATTGCAGGAAATGCATTCATCTCAAAATAAAGTTGTGCCAATATTTCATTGAAGTTTTCTGATTTAGTATGAAAAGCATTTTCCATTCAAATAATTATAGTACTAATTACTGATATTTAGCTTAGTATAGATACACATGATTATATACAGAAATATAAATATACAGAATATTACTAATTGTCAGTGCAATAAAGGTATAGTAGAATTATAAACAGATATGAAATAAAGTATTTTATCAATATGCTCCAAAAACTAGTTCATATTGGTTCAATATGCCCCCAAAACTATTCATAATTAAATGACACAAATTCATTGAAACTGATGACAAAAAAAGAAAAAAAAGAGTGATGAGAGATACACTTTAATCTAATTCTAGGTCAACAATTTGTCTTTTCTATGTAAAACAATTATAAAATAAATAGAAGGGTTGGAGTTGTGGCTCAGCGGTAGAGCACTCCCCTAGCACATTTGAGGCCCTGGGTTAGATCCTCAGCACCACATAAAAATAAATAAATAAAATAAAGATATTGTCTCCAACTAAAAAATATATATTAAAAAAAAGATTTTTAAAGTAAGTAAAAGAGATTGAATATAAGTGTACCATAAAGAATACACATTTAAACTTTTATGCATTTCAAAAGTTATTCCTTTATGCAAAATTTTAAAATTTTTTATCAAAAATTATTTGTTTATGCAAATAAACCAATAGTATTAGAATATAATCAAATTTTCTCAAGTTTAAATGATAGTTTGGCATATGTATTGCATAATTGCCTTAAATATATGTTTCCATATTTCCTTACAAAACTCAAATGTTTTAAAATTGGAGACTTATTCTTGATAGGAAATTCCAGGTTTCAAATTAAGACCATCAATGGGAACTCTCATACAGTCCTACAATATTTAGCTAAGGGGAAATATGACAGTTTTCTTTAATTCTTATTAATCTACTAGATGTCTTTCAAGGGCAAAGAGAAAAGCTAGGTTCACTTAAATATCTTATTTTTAAATGATTTGTGCTAAAAAGGAGCTAATATTGCAAACTACATATGGTTATCCTTTGGAAGAAAACTATGAATTTTTATAAAAGTTCAGTTACATATTCAATTCATGTGCATTTGGATACACATTAAGTGAAAAAAAATATTTTATAGTAAAATTATTTAAAATATCTTCTAACTGCCTAATATCGAACAACTGAATCTTATTAACCATTTACCTCAAGTGGTATTGGTGAGGAAATTATTATGAAATATTTTCCATGTTTATTTTCTTAATAAAAAGGGATAAAAAATTTAAAACTTGTTGTTTTTGAAGTATAATATTGTTACAATTTTTCTATATGACTCAAAATTGAAATAAAAGGGAGAGCAATCACCATCTTTACCATTGTGGAAATGCATGTGCATGCGTGTGTGTAAACACACACACACACACACACACACACGCACATACACACGAGGAAAGCAGCAAAGAGAATGGATTTCTTACCTCTCTTAGCTACAAACCGAGGCCTGGGACATAGTTACATAGGTATAATAGAAAACCTATACTAAATTGTGAGTTCTTTAGTGGTAATTGTCCCTTAGGTTTCTGTAGCTGTATGTGCAAATGACTAACGTTCATTAGAAAGAATTAATCCATAATTTTCTGTAAAATATTATTATGCAGCCTTCCTAAAGCTTTGCAGTTCTTTCCCTGAGAGATGGCAAATTTTAATTAAGCAGAGTAATAATGAATATTCTACAAGTTTCTGAATCATCCCTGTAATAAATAATTTGGAATATAAGCATTACAGAAGCCAGGTAAAAAATGAGGAGGTCAAGGAAATGTGATTAGAAAATAAGACAAAAATATTAACCAAAAAAATTTTTTCAGAAATTTCTGACTTTGAAACAACGATCATGATTTAGTCCTCAGAAGCTGATCACCAACCCCCTACCATCATGTCCCCAAACTAAAGCAAATAAACAAAAACACAAATATGATGATTAATCTCATGTCAACTTGAATGAGCTAAGAGATGCTCAGACAACTGGTAAACCATTCCTGACTGTATTTCTGGAAGAGATTGGCATTTGAATCAGCAGACAAATTAAAGAAAATTTACCCACAGGAAAGTATACTGGACACATCAAATCCATTGATAACTTAAATGAAAATTAAAAAGTGGAGGAAGCATTTATCCTATTTTCTTGAACAAGGGCATCAATTTCCTCCTGCCTTGGGATACTGGAACTCATGGTTCTTGTGCTTTCGACTCTAGGACAGTCATCAGCAGATGACCTGAAGCATTTGTTTTGAACTCAGACTGAATGATACCATTGGCATTCTTGGTTTTGCAGATTATAGTTGATATATTGAGAAACTTTTTTGATTCCATAATCTCAGGAGCCAGTTCTCGTAATAAATCTCCTTATATACCTTTTGGCATTCTTGGTTTTGCAGATTATAGTTGATATATTGAGAAACTTTTTTGATTCCATAATCTCAGGAGCCAGTTCTCGTAATAAATCTCCTTATATACCTTTTCATCTTTCTATCTGCCTATCTTATTGCTCTGTGTCTCTGGAGAATCATAATACAACAAACAATAAATTGATATGGGAAAATAGCTAACAATTCTCCCTGTCATATAAATTGATCTTTACAGATATAGTTATCTATGAACTTGACATATATATTACACATATTATATATATATATATATACACACACACATATATATATATATATACATATATAAAATTAAATTGATCCATAAAAAGGAAAGCTAAGTGGTATTAGCATTTTAAACAAGTTCTACAAGTGAAACAAAAAATGTTTTTGAAACTCTTTCACAAAATAGAAATACAGGGGAAAATTTATCTGAAACAAAAATGAATGAACTTAATTCTAGTTTATAACTAGCCCTAAGTGAAGCACTGTGACACACACTTATTACTCCTGCTATATGGGGGACTGAGGCATTCTGTGCAACTTAGCAACATCTTGTCTGGAACTTAGAATGGTTTGAGATATATAGAAGTTGTAGTGTTCTCCTGGGTTCAATGGTCTATATAGGCTGGGGAAAAAATATCCTGGCACTATAGTAGTTTGTAGACCTATTCAAGGTAATGGAGTAACAAGGTTTCCTTTATTGGCCAAGTTCATATTTATTTGAGTATTAAATCTTTCATGTCCTTACACATAAAAATATGCACACATACACAAACACTACGTCCTTATTAATACACACATGTAAACACACAAGCACATACATACCAAAATGAACAAACAATATATTATCACTCAGAGTTTAAAGTTCAATTTGGGAAAAGATAAATAAAAAAAAGTTGTAAGCAAAATTATGTATGGGCAAACCCAAGGTAAGACTTTCTTTGACTTAATTGCCAGAGAATACCAAATACTGCTCTACGAACCAGGAAGTACTCTCTTATGTACTTATTACACACGCTTACATTTATTTTACAAATGAACAGTAGGAAAGAATACAGTAGCTCTATTTTTAATAGTCAAAAATTTCACACAATACACTATTCTCTTAATTGAGGTATGGATATATGAATGCAATATATTGAAACAATCAAATCAATGCATTATGGCAATAAGAACTAATCTCAACTTAGTATTGATATGAATGAATCTCACAAACAGTATTTTGAAAAAAGATATTACATCTAAAAGAATGAGTATGGAATGGTTTTATTTATACAAATTCTAAAAATAAAGCAATTGCTATATGGCACTTCAAAGTAAGTAGTTAGCTTATAAAATGGATTGTGACTAGAAGAAGATAGGGGAGAGATTCTAAGTCACTGGTTAGTTCTACTTTGTTGTTGTTGGCAATAGATACTGTTGAATGGATGTTTTCAGTTTGTGGATACTCATAGTGCTTGGCAGTAACATTTGATACCTTTTTTTGTATGTATTTTATTTATTATTAAATATACAAAAAATGTTAAGTAAATTCATTTTCTGCTTATAAAAATTATTGTTTGTATACCTGGTTGATTTGGATTATATGACTTTTATTTTACTGAATGGAAAATGTATTCTCACTGCATATTAGTTTCCCAAAGCCTTCTGTTGAGATAAGATATCTACTTGTCATTCACAACAAAAGGAGAAAAATGACATACTCATTCTCATATTCTAGTACCTTATAAACAAAATTTGGATAAACGTATTTATAAAGGAATATTTGGGAATTTAGAAAATGGATGCCAAATTGTGCATAAATGTAAAGTAAACATTCAATTCACATTATTTAATTGTTCTCACTACCTATACAAATCCCAAAAGACATTTGACAATAAATTATGTCGGTATCCATATCACTAATTGAGTTAAGGACTAAATAAAAAGGCCTGAGTTTCATATTTTTATTTAATCTTTTTTAGTAACATTTTCCATCACAAGAATTGTTTCCTCTTCCGTTCCCAGGGAATCCCTCAGCTACCACTCTTCACATAGGCCTGTGAAGCACTCCTGGTGGTGATTATCATCATTCATGTTTGTCAAGGGCTGTCAACCATGGGCTGTGAACCCAGCTATAAGACAAACGCATCTACTAAAGACTCAAAAACTTCAGGCAGATTTGCTTTTACAATTGTTAAGAAAATTATTAAAGTCTATTGCTATTTTTAACATTGTACTGTCCAGTCCCAAAACTAATGCATTATTGATTGTGACTACGTTGGACATTAAATGACAGACTTAACCATTCTCATGCCTTACACATTTCCAATATCCAAACTAGACTTGATAAAAGAGTAAAAGACTAAGAGAGAAGAGCAATTTCTATTATATTTTTATGTCTTCCCAAATCAGCTTCTATCTGGATTTTTACAATATTAACTGAAGACTGTGAATAATCACACTTACTTAATTTAAGAGGCTAACGCTGTGTATATTAAGGTGCTTTTGTGTCAGATAAAAAGGAGGCAGAGGTTGGCTCCAGATGATGGCCAGCAAGGAAAAGTTGAGTTCAGCCTAGCAACAGCAAGAAAACGAATTCTGACAACTAATGGGTTTCAAAGAACCAAAGCCCAAGTCACATCGTGATTTCAGTCCAGTGAGACTTGAACAGAGAATTTTGTTACACTTTGCCAGATTCCTGACCTACAGAACTGTACTAATATATGAGTGTTTTTTCAAACCACTATGCTTGTACCAAATTGCTATGCAGCAATGGAAAATGAATACATCAGAGTAAATGCTTGCACATAGATGAAATGTGTCTTCTATCCTATTTGATACAGTAAATAAGCATTAAGTAGTATTAATAGATTGAAATATTATATAAAATAATTGCTTAGAAGACATAAAATTAAAAGGGTTATTATTTCTCAATGAATTCTTTGTTTCACAATTGATATAGAGTCATAGAAAAATTTTAATGATAAAACAGTGAGTTGTTGTATACTCCCACCCAGTTTCCCTTAATGTCTTACATTAGTATAATACATTTGTCACAACTAAGGAACTGACATCAGTATATCATTATTAATTAATTCCAACTCCATTCAGTTTTCAGTAGTTTTCCCCTAATGTTCTTTTATTGTTCCATGATCTCATCCAGGATACCACATTGAATTCAATCATCAGGTTTCCATAGTCTTCTGGATGACAGTTACTCAAATGTTATTTCATAAGAGTTTACAGGATTAATGATAAGGTAGAATATTGTGGAAAAGGAAAAACTATAAAGAAATTGCAAAGGTAATTGTTTTCCAGGAGTCTGGGGAGAAGGAAGATGAATCAAGGCACACAAAAGATTTTTAAGGCAGTAAAATTTTAATATGTACTTTCAGCGTTTAGATTTCTGCTTAATTCCCTTATTTCTCTTCATTATGGTATCATTCCCAATTCTCCATTACATGTAATGTTTTCATGAAGGTCTTTCTAACTCACTTTTCTGGAAATAACATCCTTATTCCATGTAACCTCATTGCCTTGTTGGGACAGAAGTAAAGAATGATATGTAGTGATTATGTAGATATTTTTAATACAACTTTTGTGGTGCTGGAAATCAAACCCAGGGCCTAGAGCATTCTTCTGAAACGTTTTACCACTGAGTTACATCTGCAGACCCTAACACAATCTTTTATATGAATAATTATCATCAATAAACACTTATATAGTAAAAACCATATGCTCATTTCAAAGGCACTATGATTTTTAGTTTCCCAACAACTTATTGTGTTAGATAGTATTATAGTATTATTATTCCCATTTTACATGTGAGCGAATTGAGGCAGCAAAAGATTAAGTAATTTGCCCAAGGTAAAATAACTATATGAAAGTGTCAAGGAGATTGGCCCAGGATTCTTCGCTAAGTCATTACATGAAACTGTAGCTTATGACTTTAATAGTAAATCTAGCTCAGCACAACCTATATGCCTGTTGTAGAGACATGTGGAACAGGAAACCCTAAGTTACAACACTACAAATTCTCCAAGTATTTATTGCATTTTGTCCCATATGTAGATTTCTAGTTTCCTCATCCAATAATCAATTCTTCTTTGCCGCTGTCTGGCTGGGCACAAGATCACGAGCCACTCAAACAGGAACAAACTTTATTTGAAAGAACCGCCAATAACACGTCCGCCCGGGAAGCTTCCCGATCCACCCACGCGGCGTTCTGCCGGTTCCTTCCCGGAACTCTAGCGCAAGCGCCTCCCCGGAATTCCCTCCTACTGCACTTTCCCAACCAATGGGAACTCTCCAGGAGTCCCGCAGCAGGAGTCCGGTATCCATATGAATGTAATTTTTAACATAATCATATCATCTCAATGGCTAGCTGGCATCACCTTTCAATCAAAAATGCCATGCATCATATTAATTGGCTGTGGCTCCCAGCATCTCCCCCTTTCTGTTTAATTAAGCAACAAGTAATGTGGCTAGGGACCGTGCCTGTTAGGTTTGTCCAATTCAACATATGGTTCTTACCCGTCATTGGAAAACTGACCTTTAGGCGTCAGCCTCCTGTCTTAGGTTGATACCATTGCAATTGGATCATACCCGTCACTGACTACCGATCCAGCATATAGCCATACTTGTGGATAGGCCTATGCACCAGTGGGGGGGTGAGGTTCTTTGCCTCACCTCTGTTGGCCCCCAGATTTGGCCTTGGTGCCAGTGGGGGGGTGAGGTTCTTTGCCTCACCTCTGTTGGCCCCCAAAATTAGACCATCACTAGTAGAAGGGAGGAGGATACAGAAATGCCACAACACCAAATCAATTGACGACTCCTAGGGAAAATTGCATCACTGGTGACACATCAGCAAAGATACGCCAGCATTACCATAATTTGTTGTATCAACAGATAGATCACAGTGCATACAAGTGATACATAGTCCAGGCAAGTTTTGTAAGCAGTTCAAAGTGGAGGAATCTATCAATATGTCCATTTCCTCCCAAGATCATTGATGTATCAGTTTATACAGTTTGTTGTGATAATTATAGAAGAAGTTGTAGTTTGGTTTCATCTTTGTCTTCACCGGCACTGGGATGAAAAATAAGAATTCTGACAATGATGTTAAAGAGAGAAAGAAAAAAAAAAAAAAAAAAAAATGTAACATTTTAACAGGTACTAAGAAAACATTTTTTTTTTTTTTTTAGAACAATTTATATTATCTTGAACAGAATTATTAAATATAATGAAAAGGAAAGATGAAAATAAACAAACAGATTTGTTAACCTGCTTATTTGTACACATATTAAAATAATTTTTAACAGCTGTTTACCCAATTTAAATTAAACCATTAAAATTACGTGAATAATAAAAAGTACTTGGATCCATTTTTTTTTTTTTTTTTTTTTTTTTTTTTTTTTTTTTTTTGAGCACTCCTCATATATGATCTATGGACATACGCATATATAGACACATAACACAAAACAGAAGTGTGCACATATAACATACAACACATAAGACAATAGTAAAGGCCTTGTAGTTTCACCTAGGTGAAATCTCCATTGCAATGTTAAAAACTCCACAGTTAAAAAATAAAACTGATCAGAAAAACATCAACCTAGGTCTGTATGAGCTCAAAAATAAAATAGAACCTATGATATGGAAAAATGCAATAATAAAATAGATATTGAAAAAAGCATCCTGGTTAATCAGTCGCAGATGTAAGAATGGCCAAGCTGGAGTTCTGGATATCAGCTGTTATGGATTTGAGTCAAATTATCTTCTTTTTGATCTGTAGAAATCGTTTTAGTTAGTCTTTCTGGAATCCAAATCGGCTGCTGTTCTCCCTGTGGAAACACGCAAACAGAGCCCCGACTCCAGACAATTACTGGGTCAGGACCTTTCCATTGTCCTGTTAGAATATCTTTCCAAAGAACTTTAGGCTTATGCACATTTTTTGGATACATATGCCTTTCCGCAGCACTAAGTCCTGATGAATCCAAATTTAAAAAGTTTAGAGTAAAGAGGGTTATTTTAAGTTTATCTTTGGGGGATATATACCCCTTTCCAATTCCCTCCTTTTGTTTTAATAAGTACATTTTAATAGTTTGATGAGCTCTTTCAACTATGCCTTGTCCCTGTGGATTGTATGGAATTCCTGTTATGTGAGTAATGCCAAATGATGAGCAGAATTGTTTAAAAGAGGTAGAAGCATAACCGGGACCGTTATCTGTTTTTAACTGTTTTGGAACGCCCACAGTGGCAAAATTTTGTAAGCAATGAGCTATAACATCTTTAGTTTTTTCTCCGGCATGAAGGGAGCCCATCAAAAATCCAGAAGAAGTATCAACTGTAACATGCAAATATTTTAATTTTCCAAATTCTGGCAAGTGTGTGACGTCCATCTGCCAAATATGGTTAGGTATCAGTCCTCTAGGATTGACTCCAAGATTAACTTGTGGTAAAAATGTCACACAATTTTGACATTGTTTTATTATATGTCTGGCTTGTTCTTTAGTTATTTTAAAACGTTTTTGTAAAGTATTAGCATTGACATGAAACCTTTTATGAAAATTTATAGCTTCTTCTATTGTGGAGAAAATATGTATGTCATGTGTAGATTTATCTGCTAATTCATTGCCCAAACTAAGGGCTCCAGGCAATCCTGTATGTGCCCTGATATGTCCTATAAAGAATGGATCTTTTCTGTCCCAGATTAGACTTTGTATAGTGGAAAACAAAGAGAAAACAGTAGAAGAAGGGGAAATCCTACCTACATCTTCAAGGGATACTATAGCATTAACTACATATTGACTATCAGAAAATAAATTAAATACGGAATCTTTAAACATCATAAAAGCTTGTAATACTGCATTAAGCTCTACCTTTTGAGCTGATTGTTTGGGTACTAAAAATGTAAAAGTTTGATCAGGGGTAACTACTGCTGCTGTACCATTATTTGACCCATCAGTGAATATATTTGGAGCATTCATGATAGGGGTCTTTCTTGTCATTTTTGGAAAAACTACAGGATGCTTAGACCAAAAAGACAACAAAGGATTAGATGGCAAGTGATTATCAAATGAAACATTAGATTTACACATGATTATTGCCCAAGTATTTAACTCATTGGCTAACTCATCAATTTGATCCATAGTATATGGAGTAATAATTTTATTGGGAGAAATCCCAAACACTCCCTTTGCTGCTTTTATTCCTTTGAGTATTAATTGTCCTACAGCCTCAGGATATCTAGTAAGAATAGTATTAGGAGAATAAGATAAATGTATCCACAATAATGGACCTTCTTGCCAAAATACTCCTGTAGGAATATTTTTTGTTGGTAGTACAATAAATAATAAAGGCAAACTTATATCAATTCTATCCAAGTGCATATTTTCCATATATGTTTCAATGATTTTTAATGCCTTTCTTGCTTTAGGCGTTAGCATGCGGGGTGAATTTGGATCTGATGGACCTTTTAGGATATCAAATAAAGGTCCTAGCTCTCCTGTTGGTATGCCTAGATAAGGCCTTATCCAATTTATGTCTCCCAATAACTTTTGAAAGTCATTAAGTGATTTGAGTTGATCTACTCGTATTTGAATTTTTGGTGGACGGACCATGGTTGAGGATAACAGGACTCCTAGATAATTAATTGGAAGATTTAATTGTACTTTATCTATTGCTATCTCTAGATTATAATTTTTTAATAAGTTTGTAAGTGTGGCATAACATTCCAGCAATATGTTTTTATCTTTATGTGCCAATAATACATCATCCATATAGTGAAATATTTGTAGTTCAGGATTTTGATTTCTAAGTGGTTGGATTGCTTTGTTAACATAAATTTGACACATAGTTGGACTATTAGCCATCCCCTGAGGGAGTACTTTCCATTCATATCTCTGATCAGGACCTTCATGATTTAGTGCAGGGATAGTAAATGCAAAATGTGGACTATCCTCAGGATGAATAGGAATTGAAAAAAAACAATCTTTAATATCTATAGCTAAAACATACCAGGTTTTTGGTAAAGCAGACAATTGGGGAATCCCTGATTGAGCAGGTCCCATAATAACCATCTCATTATTAATGGCTCTTAAATCTTGTAATAATCTCCATTTACCAGATTTCTTTTTAATAACAAAAATGGGAGTATTATGGGGAGATATGGAAGGTTGTATATGTCCTTTCGCTAATTGTTGTTTAACCAGATCATGGGCTACTTGTATCTTTTCTTTAGTCAGGGGCCACTGAGGAACCCACACTGGTCTTTCTGATTTCCAAGTAATTTTTATTGTCTCAGTGGCCCTTTCTGAAAATCCAACCCATGTCTGTCTGTTCCTTGATCTATTTGAATTGGTGCTGCTATATTTTGTCCTTGTTTTCCTAATCTTTTTTCTTTTTTAAAACCTTGTTTAGCCCTAGTAGTGGGCGCATTAGGATTGATGTTATTTGTTAACGTTAAACCTAATTGATCTAGGACATCTCGTCCCCATAAATTTATAGGAAGATGATCCAATACATATGGCTGTATAGTTCCCTCACATCCTTCAGGATCCTTCCAATCTAATACCATTGCACTTCTATGGGGATTAGTAGCCACTCCTAGGCCTCGAAGCGTTTGAGTGGCTTGTTGTAATGGCCAATGTTTTGGCCATTCCTGACTAGATATGATGCTAAGGTCTGCACCTGTGTCCAGTAGCCCATTAAAGTCGTATCCTTGAATATTTAGTTTTAGCATGGGGCGAGAATCTAAATTTAAAGACAGCATAGCCCAATCTACACCTGTGGAGCCCAATCCCCTGGTACCTCTTTCTACAGTACGACTAGAAAATTTATCATGTAGGCTGGGTATTATTAGTAACTGTGCTATTCTATCCCCTGGTGAGATAACTGATATGCCTCTTGGAGAACTAGCTATAATTTTTATTTCACCTTCATAATCGGGATCAATTACCCCGGGACTTATCATAAGTCCTTTTAGTGTGGAAGAACTGCGTCCCAATAATAAGCCTACCGTTCCTTGGGGAAGAGGTCCTTTTACTCCTGTGGGAATGATTTGAATTCCCATCTCTGGAGTTAGTACTGCTCTTGCGGAGGCGCAGATGTCCAGCCCTGCGCTCCCTCTAGTTTGTCTGATGAGGGATTTAATGGATAATGTGTCCTGGGCACTACCTTGATGGTGCTGCTGGGTTCCTCCATTGCCCCGTATATTTGTGGTTTTGGGCCCCGGAGCATTGGGCCCTCCAGTCCGTTTTTTGGCAATGGAGCCTGATGCCTTTCTCCACGATATCGTGGGTAAACACTTGATCCTTGTCCGTTTTTTGATAACGGAGTGCCCTCTATGGTGGTTTGAGAACGGCATTCATTAGCCCAATGTCTCCCTCTACGGCATCGTGGGCAAATACCTGGTATTCTATTCCTTTGATACCTAGCTTTGTTAAACCCTCCTCCTATGGGGCAATTCCTTTTAAAATGTCCTGTCTGATCACAATTGTAGCATGTTTTTGGCCTGGCATCTAAAGCCTGTTGTACTGCTGCTAAGACTTGTCCTTGTTCATTAATGTCTCTACATAATTTAATATATGTGTTTAAATCTTCATGTTTCCATGGTCTAATGACCTCTCTGCAGCAACGATTTGCTTGGTCATAAGCCAGTTGTTTTATAAATGGCATTGCTTGTTCTACATCTCCAAATATCCTAGAAGCTGTCTGAATAAGCCTATCTACAAATTCAGCGTAAGGTTCGTTAGTTCCTTGTATTACCTTAGATAACTGTCCTTGTAAATCTCCATGCCCCTGTAAAGTTTTCCATGCCCTAACTGCATCTGCAGCAATTTGTGCGTATACACCAGGATCATATTCAATTTGTTGCCGTTGACCCTCATAAGGTCCCTTTCCTAACAACATCTCCAGATTTCTTTGAGGGTAACCGGCTGCTGTATTTCGCCTAGCTGTCTCCATGCAGAATTCCTCATTGGCAACCTTCCATAACAAATATTGTCCTCCATTTAGCACAGATCGACACATGTTAGCCCAATCTGCTGGTGTCATGTCTAAGTTGGTAATAGATTCAACCATGCTTATGGTGAAGGGTGCTTGCGGGCCATAGGTTGTTACAGCCTCTTTTAATTGCTTTACTGTTTTGAAATCTAGAGCGCGATGAATTCGTTGCCCTCCTGCCTGCTCAAGTACAGGGCATGCTAGTCTTTGGGATCTTGCCTTAGGATTTTGTGCATTAACTACAGGAATTGAGGACCGCTCAGCTCTTACGCCCTCTGGTGATAGAACGGAGTTAGTAGCAGCCTCCTGTTGTAACTCCCCAACTGATGGTCGTTTTTCCTCTAAGCTTTCTTTCTTCAAATTTTCCTCTGTCTGACTAGCTGGAGAGACCTTCTCTTTTGCTTGACCTGACATGTTTTCTACCACAGTTTGGACCTCTAACAATTTACTTAACAGTTTTTCGGTTTGTTTTTTACTAGTTTCTAATCTACTATAAAGGTAACGCAACCCAGTAAGGTAGCATAAAACAAAGCCGAAACAGAATGAAACAAAAACGGAGCAAAGAATAGTTGTATCAATTTTCTCTTTCTCCGGGCCAAACAACTTCAAGCCTTGAGCCAACCATTTTTCCCAGTTTGCCTGAGAAAATTCTAGGGATAGGCAGCTTGAAACAAAAACAAAATAAATCAAAAGAAGAACACATTGTTTTTTGAAATGGTCACCCATTCTGTCGCCTTCCCTCAGGGGCGAGCAATTTTACTCACCTCCAAGCTTCAGGCGCTCCCCGTACAGGGCCACCAGTTGCCGCTGTCTGGCTGGGCACAAGATCACGAGCCACTCAAACAGGAACAAACTTTATTTGAAAGAACCGCCAATAACACGTCCGCCCGGGAAGCTTCCCGATCCACCCACGCGGCGTTCTGCCGGTTCCTTCCCGGAACTCTAGCGCAAGCGCCTCCCCGGAATTCCCTCCTACTGCACTTTCCCAACCAATGGGAACTCTCCAGGAGTCCCGCAGCAGGAGTCCGGTATCCATATGAATGTAATTTTTAACATAATCATATCATCTCAATGGCTAGCTGGCATCACCTTTCAATCAAAAATGCCATGCATCATATTAATTGGCTGTGGCTCCCAGCACTTCTTCTTCTTTGTAGTTCTCCAGAATGTGATGCCATCATATTTTTGATGTTCTGTGTATTAATAGGTTCAAGTTTTGCATAAGAAAATGCATATGATTTTTTCAATTGAAGTAATTTTACCCAGAGGTACTTACTAAACTTGTTATATCCAAGACAATATATCACTTCCTGATATTTCCACTGAACATAATAATAAAAATGATAAATACACATAGCAAATAAGTGAGGAAGAGTGTTATAAAACATTTAGATCTGTCATAGAGGATCCTAGAATTAGGGACAAATGATAAAACAAGTACTTATTTAAGCATGTGGCCATCATTAGCATCATTATTTTCTGTTTCTTTTTGAAATGCATATAGCATTCCTCAGGGCTAGAAATTAGTTGCTTTTTAAATAGACATCTCTATTGTGCTGTGAATTGTTTTGTATAGCTCTGCAGTCTTAGTGGAATGCTTTGTATTTTTAATCTGGCAGCATATCTATTTTAGTGATAAAATCAGCTCTAACTGGATGCATGGCACAGCTTGCCCTTCATGGCTGTATGATTCAGGGGTTTGTCTTGCTTTAGTAAAACCCATCTTGCCTGGTGTCTCTAATATACACATCTGTGGAGGCAGCCAGTAATTAATGTTATTGATGATGCTCATTTACTTTGAATCTTTCTACCAAGCTCCTTGATAAAGTAGAATGGGCTTTCACATGAGAACTCTAGAGAAATCACATAATATTCCTTTTCACAATTCATTACTACTTTTTACTACCTCTAGAAAATGTCATTTTCTCTCTTAAACAGATGCTAAGGTCACAGTACATATGCCTTTTAATCACTGTGAGAAAGGGTGATGAATGTTTTCAAGACAAGCTTTCATGTCCCTGATTGTTAACATTTTTAATTGCTCAATTTATCAGGGAATATAGTAAAAATTTTTCAGGGAGAAATGAAATTAGGATGAAGAAGCCATTTTGAAGGGTATTGTGTATTAATTACCAATTGCTAAATAGTATATGTTGAAAGTTTACAAGAGATTGCTCTGATTCTAAACTGGAAACACCTTAAGTTGTTGATTGTAGGGTTTGTGTTAAACCAAGACTGCAATAAAATGCAAATCTAACAGGTGTGATCATTTAAAGCAATCCAGTTCAGAGTCTCATACAAAGCATAAAATTACTTGCATAGCACAAGTATTTATCAAATACACATATTTTGATTGCCATATACTTCTTTAGTATACTAAATATAAGATCTTAATTCCTTTCCTAGAGTTTCTTCCATATGTTGCTTCAGTGTTACAATTCTCTGTAAAGCATATCCTCTCCCAAAATCCTACATAAATTTAGACATTATGCGATGCTACACTGAGTATATTCAAATATTGTAGCTGAGCTGTTACTAAAATTTATTTTTTTCTGGGGATGTTCCTACACTTAAACTGAATCTTAAGATTCATGCTGCTCACTAGGATTTAACTCTTTAGCATAGACCTGTTAATACTTACAGAACAAAGTATAAGTCACTGAAAATTGGTAAGAATTGATATGAAAACACATGTCATTGCATAATAATGTTGAGAAATTAAAATATTTTTCTCATTTGAATTATTTTTATATATGCATATAGGAGACATACAAATGAAAATGCCAACTGTCCTTTCCAGAGGTGAAAGAAGGAAGAGACATAGACATGAAAGATTATTTATAAGTGCTCTGTGTGGTATGTCATAATTTGTAATTTATCATAATGTCATTTATTTTCTTAAAAGTTGATGAACTTTTCAGATTTGTTATTATTTTTACTATTTATCATGAAATTAAATTATGCTCATATATTTTGTTATGATTTGTTGTGTTTTATGTCTCACATGAACTGAGAGAACCTCTGAAATTCTTACCATAAATCATGAACTAAAATAAGAAATTCAATGCCAAATAAGGTGAAGAGAATGGAAATGTGATAACCATATAGGAAAGAATAGACAAATGAAATGTTTATAGGTATAAGTGATTATAATATTGCCAATCATTGGCTGAGATTGCAGATATATGAATTTAGCTACTCAGGGGAGAGTGTAAACATTTCTATATATAAATTTATATAATATTTATATTATATATAATATAAATTATAATTATATATATTATAATGTGTGTGTATGTATACATCCAAATTTATAAAGAATATGAGTTTCTGTTGACTATCTGTAATTAGAGAAAACCACATTCACTAACATTAACACTAACATTCATCTAATATTTATTAATGATATTTGTACCATTTTCTGGGCAATAGATAGAATGATTAAATAAAGTATATTCTATAGGTGTTATGTAGAAGATAAAGGGCTGGATGGTTCTGGGAAAAAGGCACATTTTAGTAAAAAAACAGAAAAACTGTGGTTCTGGTACCTCTAGAAGGTAGAAGCTAAAAGATTTTGGAAAGTAACCAAATTAGTGAGTTCAATATGATAAAGAAATTGGTATTCACTTACATTCAATTATGAAACATCTATTATTTCCAAGCTTCTTTGATGGATTCTGAATGCACATGCATCATTAAGTGCCTGCTAACATGGAGCAGACAGTGGAGATTTTGTCAAGACATATAAAGAAACACATATAAAACAGCCAATTAGACTGTCTGGCTTTCTCTCTATCGGGATCATACACACTAAATTAACAAAGGGCCCCTGAACTTTAAACAATGAGAATTCCAATAAATCTGTCAATACTTTTCAAAATTGACAAGTACATTCCTCTTCTTCAGAGCCAGGTTAATTAAACACTATACCCTACTCCAATGCCACATAACAAACATATACAAGGTAATTTCCATCCCTTTCTCATTCTGAATCTTTTTTTCTTTCTTTTTTTTTTTTTTAGAAATACTTGATTTGTCTGCTTCCTCCTCATTTCATTCTTTCATGTTTTCATTCCTGTTAACAAATGACCCTATTTATTTACCATTACATTATCAGCTTTTGAATCATCTGACACACTGCAGATTTTCCTGGTGATATTGTTTTCTTTTGAGGAAATACCCCCCCAAAACCCTAATACTCAAAATGATAAAACTATGATGCTACAAAGAAAACATGTCTTAGTATTTGGTTGCTGTAACAAAATGCCACAGACTGGCAGTTTCTGGACATTAGAAATTTATGTTTCACTGTTCTGGAGGTAGAATGACTTCAGCATATCTGGTTCTGATGAAGGCCTCCTTCTGGTTTGCATACTTCTCACTACTTCTTCTTCTTTCTCTTTCCTCCTTCTTCCTTCCTTCTTTCTCCTTCCCTTTTCTCCCTTTCCCCCTTTTTCCTCATTCTTTCCCCCTTTCCTCTCCCCTTCCATCCTCCCCATCCTCATCCTCCCAGGGTAGAAAGAAGGTGATAATAGTGCTCTCCGTGGTCTCTTTAATAAGGGCAATAACCTGATTAATGAGGACTTCATTCTCATGACTTTAAGTACCTCCAAAAACCCGCCTTCTGAAACCACCACATTGGGGAATGGAATTTAAACATACGATTAAAAACATTCAGTCTATAAAAAGCATGAGTCAAAAGTTTTATTCAATTTGTTAATGAGGTGCCAAAATAATATTCAAACAAGTAAGATCACTATTTTCATGTAAATTTAAAATTAGTATGTTGCCAAGATGTGATTTAACTTGAATGTTACAAGGGAGGATAGTAGAGTAGAGAAAGTGGATTGGGGGTGGGGAGAGAAAGGAAGAGACTGGGGTATGAAACTGACCAAACTATGCTACGTGCATATGTAAAACATCAAACATGCACCCCATCTTTATGTATGGTTAATACATAACAATTAATGCAGCAATTAATAAAACAGAAAGCATCCTAGGAGAGGAACAAGGGGAGGGAGGAAGGGAGGGAAAGAGGATGAACTGGGCAAGGAAACTGAGCAAATTATGTTGTACACATGAGTAAATGTGCCTGACTAATCCAACTATTATGTGTAATTATAATAAACCAATGAAAACAAATAGATTTTACAATTCATTTGAAGTAAATTTTGAAAAATTAGGATATCTATAGATAAAATTATTGAACTAGATACAAAGCTTATTAATTCCTGACCGCTCATAAGTGATTTTCATGGACACGTCTTCACTAAGTAAATAGTCAGCCAATTAAGGCCACTTCCTTAGATGACCCATGATGTTCTTCACATCTGTATAGCATCAGTAGGAATAAAAAACAACACAATACAGATTTGCCGCAGTCCGGCTGCAGCAGAATAACCGGGGTGGGGGGGGGGGGTGACGAACAACTTGTGTACATTGATACAGCAGGAATGGAAGCCGTTTGTTGTAGGATCTTAGCGATATTTATACATTTTACACAGCTTATCTAATTAGCATAAAATAGATACAGCAGTCAACCAATAAGGAATCTCCACACTTAATGGCTCACTTTTGTTACTTTACAAACCACTCCCTCTGGCATTTTGCCAGGCGCCATGCAGACTTGTTTACAGACTCTAACATTTCTCTGGCAAAATAACAGGTGCCAATCTGACTTGTTTACAGACCTTAACACAGATTATTGCCATATTTTAAATTTTCAGTTAAACGTTAAGGCACGTCTGAATTTATCCTTATCTACTTGAGCACTATGTGGAAAATATACTTTGACACATAAATTCTGCCTAACATTTCATTTCAGAGTACCAGCCTACTCCACATATTTTTATTCTGATCTCATTAACTCTGATTTGCTATCAGTGCTACAAATTTCCACTAGAAATTAAAATTCTTTAGTAAAAAAAATGAAAACTTTCAACTGTACTCTTGATTATTCTCCAAATATTTTCAATAATTAGTCTTCCATTCAGATTTGATTGTTAGTCTTGATACAATAAACAAAAAAAAATCACCAAGTTTTCAAAATAATAATGTTGTACATTTATTTTATATGCAAACATCAAACAGGCAACCAATTTCTCAACATCTGATTAATTGCTGAGTGTGTATATGGCCTCCAAATTAAGTGGGAGACAGAATTCATATTTACTTTTGATAATGACTGTTATCAAGGTATCCTACATTTCAAAGTGCGTCAGATAAGAGAAACCATTGGCAATGATTTTTGTTGGTTTTGTTTTCATTTAACTGATTTCTACAGTTTCCTAACCTGTGTCAGTGGCTTACATTTATTTTATTTCTATTACATATTTCAAAAATAGGAAGGTCCCTTGAGTATAAAATTGGTTTAAAATAAATAAGATTCATTTTTTATTGAAAACCATATCATGTTAAGTTATCCAGGTAAGAGGCAACATTATTTTGAGAAAATAGCACGAACTCTTAGATTTGACAGACCAGCATTTTCATTCCTACTACATGATCCATTATTAACTTTAATCACCGAATACCAAACACTTCTCTAAAATGGTAGAGAATTTTGTGACAAAATACTAGCTACTGTTAGTTGCATGAATCTATTATGGTTTTTTTTTTTTCTTTTTCATTAACTGATCCTCTTGTCTTCCTGCTCTTATTTTCTTTGCTGAAATTAAACCATCATACTCTTTGCAGAAAGACACTAGACTATCAAATATGTCATATTGACATAACAAGTAGTATAATTTTTCTGGCATAGACTACTTTGTGCACTTCTCTTAACCAGATATTTGTTCCTTTTCATATTACAAAATTGAAATCAATGTCCTTTCCATAACTCTTAAAACAGCACCTTCTTTCTTTGAATTTCTCAGATACTCATTTAGACATGATTATTCATTCAGGTATTTACTTTTCAGTGAATGCTCATTGATAACTTATTTTGTGTCATTCATAGTAACAAGTTCTGACATACAGGAGCTGAACAAGACTGTATTCAAAGAAATAAAAAAACAAACATGTAAATATACAATATAATAGATGATAACAAGTAATATGACTCAGATAATATCAATAGCTTGAGGAAAATCAAGAATGCTAGTAGATGTAGCAGAATGGTCATAGAATAAGAAATGGGATTTTTTAAAAAGGTAGAAAAAAATACACCATGCAGATATTTAAAGTGAGTAGAGAATGGGAAGTAGTTGAACCCCACATATATTTTAGATCCTCTATATAGCTTGAATGCTAATTGCTTATATCAGATGTAAAAAAATAATCAATATAAGATGTTGGCTCAATAAAGAACAACAAAAAAGACCCAAACAAAATCCTTTTGCTAGACCAGGGAAGATTAAGACATGACAAGTTTTAAGGGAAGAACTGTTAAATTTTTTACATAGTAGGTATGTGGCAAATCATTGTTCAAGTTCACTGACTCTTTTGCCATTCCCAATCTGATTTTCAGTTGATAGGGTGAATTAAAGAAAGAAAGAAAGAAAGAAAGAGAGAGAGAGAGAGAGAGAGAGAGAGAGAAAGAAAGGAAGGAAGGAAAGTCTTAGATTAGAACACAAATATTAACTTGTAGACTTCAAAAATAATGAATATAAGGAAAACCATACATAAGCTCATTTGAGTTAATCTTCTGAAATTCTAAATGAAAAGAAAATACTGAAAAAAGTGAAGAAAAATATATACTACATGAAATTTCTGTTTTAACAGTGTTAACTAGCTAAATTATAAGTGAAGTACAATTTATTCTTTAATCAATATACCATCAATTTGAATATAATGTAAATTATTATAACTAAACTGCAAATTAAAGTATTAACATGGAATATCTATATGATTAAAATAAAAATGATAAAAATGTGGATATTAAAAGGTATAAAAACCATCACAGCCAGAGAAATAATCAGGTGAAAGAAACATAAAACAATGAAAAGCCAACACCTAAATGCAATTATATTAGTTTTACATTAAATTTAGAGTGTGCTAAGCATTCTTATAAAAATCAAAACACTAGAATGGGGCTGGGGATGTGGCTCAAGCAGTAGCGCGCTCACCTGGCATGCGTGCAGCCCGGGTTCGATCCTCAGCACCACGTACAAACAAAGATGTTGTGCCCGCCGATAACTAAAAAAAAAATATTGAAATTCTCTCTCTCTCTCTCTCTCTCTCTCTACCTCTCTCTCTTTTTAAAAAAAAACAAAACTCTAGAATGAATAGAAAATTAAAATACTATTGTCTATAAAAGAAAAATTAATAAAAAGTGGCATAAAAGTGAAATTAAGAAGAATAAAATTATATTTTATGTAAAAAATATTAATAAGAATCATAAATTATTAATAAAACTAAATCTATCAATGTTTATTTGGCAAAGATTCCAAACAAAACTGAATAAAACTAACAATGGAAAAGTTAATGTTCACTGCCTATTAAACAAGAAACAATTTATATATCAGAAGTGCTTCAGAAAATAAGAAAACCACATAATTTGATATGAGATGAAAGAAGAAATATTTCATTAATAAAAGCAGTATTCATATTTTTCTTAAAAAAATAATTATCTATATTTATTATGAAAGCAATGAATATTAGCATTATAGTAAGATGCCATTATATTCATTATTTAATTTGGATGGCTGAGTTAAGAGTCAAGCCAGGGAGAGTGACATGGAGCAAGTAATTTTAAACTGTTTTCTAAGTGGCCAGTTACAGAACAGCTGGAAGGACAAAGTAACCTTGTCAATGACATAATTTTCAGTACTTATAAAATGAAAAGAAGCAGTTGCACAAGACAAATAAAATTGTATTATTTGAATTTTATTTAAAGTATAAAATTCTAACTATTGTACATATAGAACTCTATGAAATTTAATGAATGGCAACATTATAATATCTTTATAGTAGATAATATTTCATATTAGTAACAATAATGTTGAATTTTTTTAGAATAGTCTAATGACAGCCTACGGATGTTAATTCTGGGCCACTAATTTTTGAAAAATAGCTCAAAGAGGGCAAAAGTAAATACCTTTTCAGTAGAGTTCTGCTCTGGTTCCAGTATCATATATATCTTTGAATTTAATAAGTATATGAAATTAATTAATTTTCTGGACTAGTTTTACCCTGCTCTGAATTTCATTTACATTGACAAATGTAGGATCAATCAAAATTTTAAAAATTTGTAATTAAGTCTACAGTTAGAAGGGGGTATTTTAGGAAAATCCCACTGGCAAAACAGGCTTGCTCACAACTGGGACAGAAAGAGATATGGGGAGGAAATGACACAGTCTTTTGAAATATCCTGAAGAAAACTGGCTTAAATAAAAGTAGCTCAATAGTGAACAGTGACCATAGTCCATGACAGATGGCATGTAATTGGACACCTAAAATAAATTATTGTTCTGTAATGGGTAGTGGATAATCATATTAAAAAAATGAATATATATATATATATATATATATATATATATATATATATATATATATATATTAGGGAAGGAGATAGAATGGAGAATGCTACAAAGTTTAGAAGTGAGGTAAGTGTAAGAAAAGGATATGGAACAGAATTGTTTACCTTTTATATTTAGGTTTTCCAGCTAATATGGAGATGTCCATCTGTTATACTAGTAAGCTAGGTAGGACATAAATTCATTCCCACAGTTTCAAGTTTCTAAAAAATTTAGCCATGATAAAGACAACTTAATGTTTTGGAACGATTCATTCAATTTACCTAATTAAGACAATGACTCTACTTTTAGAGTAGAGGAGAGAGAAAGAAAGAGTCCAAGTTGGAGCAATTTCCTTTTAATAATAAATATATGTAGATATATATCTAAATTGTTCTACCTAGGTATTAACCATATGCAATACATGTATTTGTATCTCTTGTTTCCACCATAGTACTTGTATCTTTATAATTGCTCAATACTGATTAAGTGGAATATTGACTATCCTGTAATTCCTGAAACATTGCCTTTGTTTTAAATAAGTAATTATGTTGCACATTGGAATATACAATACCTATTAAATTTGTATGCAAATGAATTTTGAACAATTATATTTTAAAATTTTAGGCCTATTTTCATTAAAGTATTTAATAAAATGATAATTTATGAAATAGAAGCTAAGTCACCAAATAAAAATTGAAACATCTGTAGGTAAGCCAGAATATGCAACAAATATTTTAGAGAAATAAAAATGTTTGATAATTTTTTTAAAAATCAAAGAATGAAAATCAAGGATCAACAGGAGAATGGTTTCTTATAATACTGTATTGAGGAGATTGTTTGCAACTAATTCTTGATAAATGATAGTAGTAACAATGTTCATTGACATAATCCTTAGTTATATTTCTAGTTCATTCAGTCTTTTGTGTGTGTTTGTTTTGTTTCATCTAGTTCAATGTTATTCTACAAACTTTTCAAAATGAATTGTTTTTCAATGCTAATTTTCTTTCATTGTGGTTATTATCATTTCACAGAAAATTTTTAAGTTATGATTCAACTTAAAAGAAAAATTATATCCCTTTACTTTAACAGTTTGTGTTAAAGAAGATATCATGTTCAAAACATGAATTTAAAAACTTTGCTTGTGTTGATAAATATTTAATTAATTTATAGCTTTGTGCTGTGTATATATTGATTTCACCAGTGACATATGTTCATTTAAACAGTCATCACATATATAAGCCAAGCCAGGCATGGTGGTGCATGCCTGTAATCCCAGTGGCTGGGGAGTCTGAGAAAGAAGGATCTCAAGTTCAAAGCCAGCTCAGCAAAGTGAGGCACCAAGCAACTCAGTGAGACCCTGTCTCTATTTAAAATACAAAATAGGGCTGGGGATATAGCTCAGTGGTTGAGTGCCCCTGAGTTCAAACCTGGTACCGCCCCCCCCCCAAAAAAATATATATATATATGCCAAAATATAAAGTATCAAAAATTCAATTACCTAGAGTTAATGTAGTTCTTTTTTTTAAAAAAAAAAAAAGTTACATAGAGATAAAGGACATTTCTACATATTTTATCTGAATATCAATGGATATAAATCTGCACATTACACAGGGTAATTTTAAGTAACAAGTTACCCCCAAAACTAGATTCTTGAATAAAACATTTATTACCTCACCGTTTAGGAATTCTAATCCAATTTAATTGGATCCTTCTAGTGTAGACTATCTCAAAGGGCTGCATTCCAGACTTTGACCAAGGCCTCCTTCATCTCAGGGCTCACTTAAAGGAGGATCTGCTATCATTTTCTCTCCCATGTCTATTGACTATAGTCATGTAAGTTCCCAGATACATGGGTCTGTTCTTAGAAGAACTCATAACAAGGAATCTCAAACAAGAAAATGGAGGAGAGAAAGAAAGAGTCCAAGTTAGAGCAATTTCCTTTTCATAACTTAATTTTGAAAGTTTGTCTCCATATGTTTGTCTTATTCCAGTTATTTGGGTGTGGTTCATTAGTTCCTGATCCCTCTAGAAGGGAGAGCATTAAATAGAACCATATGAATGCCAATAGGTAGAAAAGTTGACAGTCTTCATGAAGGTTGCTGACTTCAGATTTTTTTTCCCTCTGGCAGTAAGTATGTCATATTCTGTAGATAGCATTTATTACCAAACAGCATTCCCTAGCTGTCTTTTCTCTTATTTGCCTCAATCAAAAGCTGTAAAAGCTGGCAGGTTGTAATGGCATATATCTTTAATCCCTGCTATGTCTGAAGCTGAGGCAGGAGAATCTCAAGTTTAAATATAGCATAGGTAATTGAGCGAGATCTCCCCCAAAATAAGACTAGATATATATTTTGTGGTAGGTTGTCCCCGGTGAAGCAAAAACTGTGTGGCTGCTTACACTCACTATCCTCAGTGCAGATTTTATCCCTAGATTCAATCCTCAGTGCATTTTTTAAAAATTGTAAAAATAAGCATTTATTTTCCTAGATGTGTCAATGTTGCAGCATTACTCTCTGACCTATTGGTAGAATTCTACTTAAGGATTCTAG
This sequence comes from Callospermophilus lateralis, assembly GCF_048772815.1. Taxonomy (NCBI): domain Eukaryota; kingdom Metazoa; phylum Chordata; class Mammalia; order Rodentia; family Sciuridae; genus Callospermophilus; species Callospermophilus lateralis. Next base: position 101,289,747 of record NC_135314.1, read on the forward strand.
GAAAGTTTTACTTGTTGTTTTAGTCAGCTTTTTCACTGCTGTGACTAGAACAATTTTAAAGGAGGAAAAGTATATTCAGGGGTTCACAGTTTCAGATGTCTCCATCCAAAAAAGGCCGGCTCCATTCCTCAGGGCTAGAGGTGAGGCTGAATATCATGGCAGAAGAGTGTGGCTGTGGTAAGCAGTTCACATCACTATAATCACAAAGCAGAGAAATTCCATGCTCCAGATACAAATGGACCACTAGATTTTTTCTAACAAAATTGATAAAAGTGACATTAAAAAAATCAAGTCATACTACAAGTGCTTTGCTTTAATCACCAATATTCATGTTCTTGCCAATTTCATTTTAATGAGAGTTAATTTTTTTATCAAAATGATGCATCATGATATATGATCCTGACAGAGTTGACTGTGTCATAAAGTATGAGGTATTGGTCTATTTTTGTTTGCAAAAGTGTAGTGAATTATGCAAGCTTTCAAATAACCAATCTATGACCATTATGCAATAGTACAACTAAAGTAATATATTCTTCCCCATCAGTATATTTATTTATTTACCTCTGCAGTAGTAGAAAATTTGTTTTGTTTTTATGTTTATCTTCAATACTAGCTTATTAATTATCTGACATAATAAGCATGGTATTCATTTAATTAGTTTAAGATGATTAAAATATTATTTTATCTAGTCAGAAACTAGATATATTGGTCTCATTCATTCAAATTTTATATTTTTCCTTATAGTTGATCAGAATAAGTTATTTTATTATTTCCAAATAAAGGTAATGGTTTGTGAATATGCCATCTTATTGAATTATTTTTTCTTGTGACTTGTTAATATTTTCATTAATATCAAATAAAACAAGATGTACATGACTAAAAAATTGTCATTTTGTTGCTGTAGATACTTGTTATAGTCCTATATTTTGTTTTAATTGCATTTGTTTGAACACAACAAAATGTCAGTGTATATTATTATCTCCCTCATAATTTTCATGATAATGACTTTAATGTTTAACAATTAAGTTCCTGAATGGTTGCTGATTACTATCTTAGGACATATTTAAGAATTATTTTTCTATTTTAATGAGAGTTTTAATCATGCTTTTGAATTTACTCTTAATCAATTTTTATAATCAGCTATCTATATTTACATTTAATTATTTGATATTTTATCTTTTTCTATTGTCCTATTTAAATAATATATGTTGGTATTAAATTTTCTAATTAAAACTCTTTCTAGCTATTGAGATGCATTTTCTTTCTTCTATTCCACCTTTTAAGATGATTTTCTTTTCACTTTTTTTGTCATATTTAGCTACATATTCAAAACCAACATGATTCTGTTTATTTATTTACTTTTTTGTTTGTTTTGCTTGTGCAAGTTAGATTTTTATGAAAGCCAATGTGGAACACTTTCATACTTTTGATGCTTTTTTTAAAAAATATGTGTTTATATATATACAAACACATATATGTATTAGAATTTATTAAAGGCATACTAGGGATTTTCAACAATAGAAAACAGATACTTGTGATTTCCCATATTACTAAATAAAATGAGAAAAATTATGTCAATGCCTCAAACAATTTAGTTAAAAAGATAAAGTGTGGCACAAAGCTGTATAAAATCTAAAGGGAAACTTTCAGGGTGAATTCCAGTTTTCTTTCTTGCTAGCAGAGGAAATAACATAGCATACTGTGGAAGAGGACAGATAAATCTGTCTGCACTTTCATTAGCCCTGCCACCTCTCACCCATGGTGGTAGTTAAATGCAAAAATTTTACAATCTCTCTACTAGAATCTCTCTTATCTGGATCAGAAATAGATGAGAGGCTTCCTCTTAGACACACTCACCAAAATTATAACAATATCAGCCTGGTACATGAAATACTGTCTACCTTAAGACTGCTATCCTCCCCGGTCCCTAGTGCCTCACTAGGAATCTAGAGAAATTGCAACACATGGACATTGGATATACTGATGAGATTTGACTGGTTGTTGCCCCTGGAGGAGGAAAAACAATTAGACTTGCAAATGGTTGAGAAAGCTGGTCTTGGTATGGCTCTAAGGAATGTGAGAGATGTGGCAGTTACATCTAATTTTTGAACTTTCAATTCAGAGATTATACTCTTAATTCTCCAATATCTGAAAGGCCCCATGAATATTGAAAGTATAAATATGAATGTTGATGCCCTTTCAAATATTTTTAATAACTGAGTCTTTGTAAGACAAATAACACATACACTTATAATCTATAAATATGTACATATATATGCATGTATGAAATTGATCAATGATTCTTAACTTCTAGGAAATTCAGTGACATTCTTTTAGCATTGTGCGAGGCCAGAAGGATCCAGAAACATTTTCCATACAATTTTTTTTTTTTTAGTTTATAGAAAAGACTCTAATGAGACTGTTATATTGTCTTCCTACTGAAAACCAAATATATGGAAATTATAAATCAAATGACTGAAGAAATGTGCAGGAAATGAAATGGGTTGAATTTATGGAAACATTGACAAGTCCTGATAATATTCTAATATGATGCAAAGAAAAGTATAGCAATATTAGGAAAAGACCATGGTCTTCCTTTTCCCTTGTAAGAAAAATAGAAAAATATTTCCTGTGACTTTGATAGGTCAGTTGGAAAGTAAAATCTAGCTGACAAGGTGCCAAATGTTTTTGAGCATCTTTTAAACCACAGATAAGATAAATAAGCTGCTATAGATAGTTGGAATGACAAGAACACAAATACGTAAAACTGTCTTGTAGAGATGTAGATATTTGATTCCTAGACTTTCCAGTGTTACCCACCTTAGGCAAGATAAGCTTTGTATTTAAAAGATTTGAAAGTAACTTTTACTGCAATAAAGTACCTGTTGAGCATCTTATAAAAGCTATTGTACTAAATAGAATTAACTCTTCATCTTCATAAATATTTGTATCATACATATATGCGCATGTATGTAAGGCATGTATACTTTCCCTATATATATATTTGTATGCATTGTCTATCTTCTCTCACACTGTATATATATATGTATATATATATATATACACACACATACACACACACACACACACACATATATACACACACATATATATATATATATATATAGAGAGAGAGAGAGAGAGAGAGAGAGAGAGAGAGATGGGTGAATAGAGAGAGAGAAGACCAACATAGAGGAATGTATATAATAAAATATAATACATGTAATTCAACAGCAAAATATAAACAATATATAAATAATCAAGGAGATATACACAGTATTGGGTAATAAAAATGAGGAATAATACATTGTAATCCACATAAGAGAAAGTAAGCATTGTACAATTCAAATTTAAATGGATATTTTACATGTTTTATAAATATCCTAAACTGACTTCAATGCATCTTCAACAACATGTTCTTTTTAAAATTAGAATTTTAATAACTTTAGGATCCAATCTAACATATTTCTAATAAGTATAGCCTCTTAGTAAGCATACTTCCTCAAAAAAACTAAGAAATAATTGTATGCTTCATATAGTCATTTTGGTTTACATTTCCTTAATATGACTATTTCTGTTCCTCTTAAATCTCTGGCTCTTAATCTAGCTATCTCTAATCTTCTTTCTTGTCATTGCCTGAAATTCTTATGCAGAGTATTTTGGTTCTGCATTTGTTATTCAAACCATCTGTGGGCCCAATCACATACCGAGTACTTAACCACTTACCAAGGATTTGGTTGATGAATAGGGAAGCAAGCACAAATCAGAGAACAGCTTACACTTGCTGTAAAAATGCAAACTTCTTAAAGCTCCTTTGGGTGTCTCATCAGGGAGTTGCTTCTTCTATGGCCCTGCTCATGTACCTTTGAAGCAGACTATCTTTCCATCATGGAAGCCCTCCAAGAATATACATACCAAATAGTCCAGGTTAGGGCAAAAAAGAAATAAACTTTATTATACTTCCTGTCTAAAGCTAACACTTTTAGAAATCTCCTCACAAATTCTTAACTATGGTTGCATTCACTCCTCTTGAATGTTTCCCTTGTTTCTGGTATTCTAGGAAGATTCCATTTATCATTAGCCCCAAGAAAACATTCTCCTGAAAACAAAGTTTTAATATGAAATAACTTGCTTATAATACAAGCTATAGAATTTATCACATAAATGCAAACTATGTTTGCAACAACTGAACCACATGCAATTCTTTAATTATAACTTCCTTTCAAAGGTTGAGAACAAGATAAGGCTTGCTCTTCTTTCTCTAGTCCTAGGTAAAATGATTCTTGGCTATTTTGCCTTTTGAGAAGGATTTTTTTTTTTGTCACAATTGTAAATACACCCCAACAAGTATATTTTATTTTTATAATGAATATTTTTTATTTTAAAGTTCTTTCAAATGTACAGAAAATAATATGAATTAAGTTCCCATGTGCTTTATACCACAATTACACTCCTAATAACACACTATATTTGAATAGTACATTTGTCACAAATAACAAAATAGTAATCATACTATTAATGAAGTGTGTAGATTATATTTCTTTAGTTTCTACCTAATGCTCTTTATTTATTTCAAGCTCTTATTAAGACTACCACTTATTTTCAGTCACCTACCTCTTAGACTTTTCTCAGATATGATGGTTTTTCAGATATTGTTTCTTTATGGTAACACTGGGAGTTTTGAGGAGGGCTGCTCAATCTTTTCATAGAATGCCCCTAAAGTACTATTTATCTGATACTTTTCTCATGATTAGGCTAGGATTATGGGTGTCTGGGAGAAAGACCACAGAGTAAAATGTCATTTCACCACATCATATGAAGGGTATATATTATTGACATGATATCACTGTTGACCTTAATCTTGAGCATCTAAGGTAGTTTTTACGCATTTTTATTTACTGGTTCCTACCATTCCTTCCATACTATATTTTTTGAAAGTAAATCACTATATGAAGTTCACACTTCCAGAGTGAAAGTTATGCTCCTCTTTTATGAAGATGGGTATCTGTATCCATTACACAGAATAGTTTTAGGTAAGAGATTCATGTATGCTCCCTAACTTATTTACTCAACCATTTTATTTATTTAAAAATTGAACCACATGCACTTACTTTATGTATTATTAGACTGTACTACTTTAGTTATTTTATTTTTGCTAAAATTTTTCCAACTTTGGCAGCTGTCTTAGCTCCTATGTACCATTAATATATTCTCGTAATTTTGGTCTTTTTATTTATGATTTTATGAGAACCTCCTTACTTTTTTACATTACAAGATATTCTAGATTCATTTTATGTATTCTGCAGTCCTTCCCAGAGATATCCATTTCTCACAGAAGCCCTGGTTATTTTCATTGGAAATGGTCAGAGAAACCAACATTTGTGAACTAGGTATGCTCATTGCTGCTGAGGTACAATTACATCTAGGTTTTCCAAAAAATCAGAAGGAAATATATACATATGTACTAATCTACAGGTACACATATCTGCGAATATTTCTGTATATAATCATGTGTATCTATACTAAGCTAAATATGAATGTTGTCTTTAACTCTAATCAATTACTATATGAATTTTCTGGTAATTTTATCTTACTCATCTGCAACCTCCTATTCTATCAGTGAGAAATGGAACTCTCAATGTACACCATTCATTCACTTAATTCCTCAGTTATAGTAAACATTTAGCATATTTTCAAAATTATTAAACCATAAAAACATAGGAAAACAACTTGATTAACTGGAGAGTGATTATGTACAATTCCGTATGCCTTGATCCTTGCAGTTGCCCAATTCTATTTTTATTTTGGTTCATACTCTTTCCCCACACCCCTGTCAGTGATATTATTTTATACATTTTTGTACATCCAGATTCTTTTTTCATATTTCAAATTTCATCTTTAGGACCCTTTAACCTCCTAAATGATATCTTATAGCTTTTCATAAATTCAGGTTTGTTCTTTTATGCTGTATATTTTTATAGGTTTTGACAAATGTATTAGTGTCATGTGTCCATCATTACAGTGACATACATAATAGGTGCACTACTTAAAAAGCTCTCCTGTGTTTTACATAGCAATCCATTTTTGCCTATCTCAAATGATGTAGAAATTATTCATTTATTTATCATCTCTCTAGTTTTGCACATTCAGAGCATCAAATAAATGAAATCACAATATGCACCCTTTGCAGGTTTTCCCTTTTCATTTACCAACACACACTTAAGATCCAGTATGTCTATTGCATGGGTTAACAGCTTATTTTATTCTATTGATGAACAGTTTTCTATTTTATGGATGTATGACAAGCCATTTTCATGACTTCCAATTTTTGGTGATTATGAATGAATCTCTTATAAATATTCACATAGAGGTATCAGTGTGGATGTACATTTTTTAATCCATGGGGTAAATACTTTTCAGCATGATTCCTAGATTATACATTAGGACTATAGATAACCATACAGGAAACTGTCATGTCTTCCAAAGTATAGCATTTTTAATTTTTGTCAACAGTGAAGGAAAGTTGCTATTGTTCTGCATCCTTGTCAGCAATTGTCTAGGTTTGAAATTTTAGGGTTTTTGTTAAATTTCAGCTTGATACTATAGAATCATATAATTTATTTTCCCCACACAAGATTAAGCTCAAGAAATCATGGCATTACTTTCTTTGTTACTAAAAAAGATGTTGATCTAAGAGTACTGATCTTGTTTTTTAGTGAAGTGGTTGTATATTGTGGTTCCTAAAATATTTGGTGTGTATCTCTATGGAAAGACCATGATTTGTTAATGAAAAAAAATCCAAACTTATATATCCTAGTAGTAAATAATAAATATGATATTACTACTGCATTATTTAAAGATACATCCATATATGTAATCCATTATTAGAGAAAGGAGAACCAGTTAAAGTTAGGTATCTCAATTACTAACTATTCACTCTATTTTCTTAGTATTTCTACATGTAGTATCATTGCCATTTGTCCCAGAAATGTGCAGACAAAATCTCTATAATAATCTAATAAATTTTAAGTTATGTATTAACCAATACATGGAATTATTTTCTATAAATAAGGAAGTAAAGTCTCTGGCAGAGCAAAATATCAAAAATAGCTTATTCTTCAATAAGATATAATTTAAAAACTGATTATTATCTTTTTAAAGAAGAATACAGCAAATTTTAAGCACTGATGTTCAGTATTATAAAAAGGAAGAAAAATGGAATGCTTAGAAATTTTATATTGACAATTACTTAAAAATTTATACTATTAATTTTTCACATATATAAAATAATATTAACAATAACAGAAACCTCTATGTTACAAATAAGAAAACCCTGATCAAAGAACAAAATAAATGATTAAAGAGTCTTTGGAATGAGCTCTGATTGGCAGGTAGTACACAATTACTTCTACTAATGCTTACATTGTCATATAATCTTCACTGACAGTAAGGTACTGGGATATTCAGATCATCACACATTTCATCATTAACCAGAATGCAGGAGCAGAACAGATAATATTTGTGTATCCATGCACATACTATTAAATATTCAAATATGACCTCCTCCAAGAAGGGAACGTGTAACTTCTGCTGTATCTAGTAAAACCTGGTTTCAAAACAGAATTAGTCAATACTTAAATGCAGGGTTTCTCTTTTACGAAGATTTAGTTATGCACTATGTGTCATTGGATGAGAAAATGATAGCAGATTTCATAAAATGAAACAAGCTATTCAGGTAGAATTAAGTTCCTGGTAAATGGATCTTTATCCTCATATTTTAGGCTACCTGTAAGTTTTTACATCTCATGGAGGGAAATAAGAGCAATTCCGGATACAGTCAGAAAATTATGATGGAGTCCCTAAATTAGCTACACTGTATGAAAACTTCCTGGTCCATCCTGCTTGGCCACATTATTTTAGTGTATTTACAAATTTATCTTAAAAATATGAAATAATATAGCAACAAATTCAGTTGAGAAGTTTACCTTAGTGGTTAAAAATTGCATTATGACTACTTTTGAGTAAAATGAGTACTTCCAAAGAAATGAGCTATCAATTTTCAACTGGTTATTTAAGAACACTTTGATCCCAGCATGAGGAGGAAATATCAGCCCCTGAGATCTTCTACACGATGCTGTACATATTTACTTCACTTAGACAGACATAAATCCCAACATGACACCCGTGTATTGCTTTTACTATACTTCCCACTGGAGTGATTCAGATGTTCAACTTAAATACTTATCTTAAAGTAACTGACTCATCCTTGATATTGACTCATCCTTGATATTGGTGGAACTTGCTGACCAAACTGCTAAGCAGTATTTTTATAATGGTGATTCATGTTGGTGTTTTAGTTTTTTGCCTTTTAAATTTGGCACTAACTTACATTTCTATATCTTTACCTTTTTAATAATTGTACATAATTTTAAGTCAGAAGATATTTAATAGTTAATACACATATGTGGTATAAGTAATTCAAAGAGAAAAATAGAATATGGATTTAAAAATAAGTATCTACTTTAATTGCTTACTGATATAAGTATCTCTAAAAAAAATCCTAACTTACTTGATATATTCTACATAGTTATATATTATGTATATGTGCACTTTTTAATTTTTTTTCTAATGCAAAATTTAACTATTTAGTTACTCTTTTACATTTCTCTTTTTTTCCTATCCTTACTTATGAAGGATAAATTAAATATACACATAGCAAGCAAAGTGTACCAAAGACATATTTTTTAACTATAATCTTACATTAGAAAATACAAAACTGAAAAACTGAATGAAAATTACATTGTTTTAAAGATATTCGATTTCTGAGAATATAGAAAATTGCTTTTAAATGCTTAGGTATTATATTAATGCAAAATGATTATATGTTATTTTTTAATCAGTTAACATTGGATAAAATCTGACTTTTTTTGTTTTTTTCAAAGAATCTCTAAAGAACATTAAAAATGCAAATTGTGCAAAAGTATAGAAGTGTCCCCCCCAAAAAAAACTAAAATGATTGAATGCCTCAGTATTTTGCAAGTCTTCATAGTAAATAATAATTTGTTTTTAATTTTTATTTTTTATTTAATGTGCATTTACAATAAATCTTATTAAACAGTATGTTTCTATACAACACTATGTTTCTATTACATTCTTTTGAATGCAATTCTATATTACATACAGTGACATATTGTTTCAAAATAATATCTTGACATTTCAAGGTCTTCAGTATACTCTCAACAAGTAAATATCAACTGAAATGTATTTTATTTGAAAATTTTAAAAAATTATGACACCAATGTTTAGAAAATTGATAATATTTGTTGGTTCATTCTGGAATGTAGTCAGTTTTGTTGTTTCAAATCTATAATATCTGCACTTACTTCCTTACACCACCACTATTAGAGAATACAGAAACTTGCGCTTTATCAACTTCTTCTCAGTAAAGAATTATTTCAAATGTTAACAGTTTTACCACATTTGACCACATCTCTCATGCTGAGTGTGGTGGTACTTGCCTATAGTCTCAGCTACACCAAAGGCTGAGCTGTGAAAATTACTTGATCCCCTGAGATCCAGACCACTCTAGGCAACACAGAAAGACTCTATTTCAAATTAATTAACTGCTTAATTTTATGTTAAAGTATGTACATTTACCTCTTATAAGAGAATGATGAACAATTTTCAGTAAGATGGTAAATAATTTTATGGATAATAAAATTGATTTCTTCACAAAATATACTCAACTAAATTTGTGTAAGAAATGTGCTTATCCCAAAGAGAGTGTGAAGCCCACCCTTTCAGCCCAATCTCTGAAAGGAATTGCATTCATCTTGGGGCACCTCAACTATTACCTTGAGTTACCTTGGCTATTGCCACCACCACCTTTAGTTGCACTAGCATAAATTGAGTGAAGCCCAACAGCAAGGTGAAGTACAGATAATCTGCATGAGTACTACAAGAATATAAGGTAGAAACTGTAATATCTCAGATCCACATTGCATGAAAGGAAGACATATTGATAACATGAAAAAACAAGGGAGGAAAGTGACCCCCACAAAAAACAGGATACTAAAATAACAGAACCCATGGACAGTAAAGCTGATGAAATGTCAGAGAAGGAACTTAGAAGTTTCAAAATTAAAATAATCTGTGAATTAAAGAATTAGCTAAATAAGCAATTACAGGCAAAAATTAATCACTCCACCAAAGAAATAAGAGAGCAAATACAGGTAGCAAAAGATTACTTTAAGAAAAAGATAGAGACTCTGGGAAAAAAAAAAACAGTCAGATATCCTTGAAATGAAGAATACAATAAACCAAATAAAAAACTCAATAGAAAGCATAACCAACAGACTAGATCACTTGGAAGAAAGAACGGCAGATAATAAAGACAAAATATACAATCTGGAAAATAAAGTTGACCACACAGTGAAGATAGTAAGAAACCATGAACAGAATATTCAAGAATTATGGAACAGCATCAAAAGACCAAATATAAGAGTTATTGGGATACAGGAAGGCACAGAGTTTCAAACCAAAAGAATGTACAATCTCTTCAATGAGGTAATATCAAAAATTTCCCAAGAATAAAAAATGAATTGGAAAACCAAATATAAGAGGCTTACAGGACACCAAATATACAAAATTACAACAGATCTACACCAAAACACATTATAATGAAAATGCCTAGCATACAGAATGAGGATAGAATCTTAAAAGCCACAGAGAGAAGAATCAGATCACATATAAAGGGAGAACAATTTATGTATTAGCAGATTTTTTAACCCAAACGCTCAATGCCAGGAGATCTTAGGACAACATATACCAAGCTCTGAAAGAAAATGGATGCCAAACAAGAATCTTATATTCAGCAAAACAAAGCTTTAGATTTGATGATGAAATAAAAACTTTCCATGATAAACAAAAGTTATGAGAATTTACAATTAGAAAGCCTGCAATACAGAACATCCTCAGCAAAATATTCCATGAAGAAGAAATGAAAAACAATGATGAAAATCAACAGAGGGAAGTACTACACTAAAGGAAAATCTAATCAGAGGAGAAACTATGTCATGTTAAATACCAGTATTGTGGTGAGCGTCACCGGTGAGCAGGGCCTGGCTAGAGGAAAAGTGGGGAAGTGACTAGGCACTCAGGATTGGAGACCTGCCCAGTTGAGGAGGAGGAGCTGCTGCACAATGATTGGTTCCTGCATATAGAGAGGAGAAGCTTAGCCCAGTGGGCACAGCTCCACCTACTGGAAGAGAAGTCAATCGAACTCTAAGACTGCATTTATTAATTTTTTTTTTTAATTTGGGTTTTTTTTTTATTTTCATTTTTTTTCTTTTTTAAATTTTTTTATTATTTTTTTATTTTTACTTTTTTGATTATTTTTATTTATTTTTTAATTTTTTCTATTTTTTTCTTTTGACTTTTCATTTCTTTTCAATGTCCTTATTCCCCCTTCCTTGAATTCTACCCGTTTACTCTCATTTTCTTTAGTGACTTCTTCCCTTCCCTTCTAATACCTTTCCTCCCAAGCATCAAATAAATTTATAGGAGTAAACAGTAACTCAGCAGTCAAACAGAACAAGAAGTAACATGAGAAGCATGAAAAAGCAAGGAAGAAAAGGAGTACAAACAATGCAGGACAGCCTAAATATTCAGGAGGACCTAGAGGCATCAGAAAAATGATCAAATAAAGAACTCAAGGAATACCTTAGACAGATGGAATGGAATCTTAAAGAGGATATGAGACAGCAAATTCAAACAATGAAACAACACATAGAAAATGAATTACATAAACAGATAAAAGAAGCAAATAAGCATCTTTATCAGGAGATAGAGATTATAAAAAAAATCAAACAATAATTCTAGAAATGAAGGAAACTATAAACCAAATTAAAAACTCAAATGAGAGTATCACTAACAGAGTGGAACAAGTAGAAGCCAGAACGCCAGATAATGAAGACAAAATATATCATCTTGAAAATAGTCTAGCCAACTCAGAAAGGCTGGTAAAAAATCACGAGAAAAACATCCAAGAGATATGGGATAACATAAAAATCCAAACTTAAGAGTCATTGGGATAGAGGAAGGTATAGAGGTTCAAACCAAGGGAATGAGCAACCTGCTGAATGAAATAATTATAGAAAATTTTCCAGAAATAAAAAAGGAAACAGATGTACAAATTGTAGATGCATACAGGACATCGAGCATACAAAATCACAGTAGACCAACGCCAAGACACATTGTTATGAAGATATACAATATTCAGAACAAAGAGAAAATATTAAAAGCTACAAGAGAAAGGAGGCAGATTACATTCAGGGGTAAATCAACAAGGTTAACAACGGATTTTTCATCACAGACGCTGAAAGCGAGAAGATCCTGGAACAACGTATTTCAAACACTGAAAGACAATGGATGCCAACCAAGAATTTTGTATCTAGCAAAATTAAGCTTCAGGTATGACAACTAAATAAAAATCTTTCATGATAAACAAAAGTTAAAAGAATTTGCAGCCAGAAAACCAGCATTGCAAAGCATCTTGAGCAAAATACTACATGAGGAAGAAATGATAAACAATAACCAAAACCAACAGTAGGAAGTACCTCAGTAAAGCCAGAGGGCGGGGGAAAGCTAATCATGGAGAAACAAACCAAATTAAAAAAAAAAAAAAAGATAAATAATCAAATATGGCTGGAAGTACAAACCATATATCAATAGTAACTCTAAATGTTAATGGCTTAAACTCTCCAATAAAGCAACATAGGCTGGTAACATGGATTAAAAAAACAAATCCAACAATATGCTGCCTCCAGGAGACACATCTGATTGGAAAAGACATACACAGGCTGAAGGTGAAAGGTTGGGAAAAAATATACCTTGCACACATGCACACGGTCCTTATAAGCAAGCAGGGGTGGCCATCCTTATATCGAATAAAATCGACTTCAAGACTAAGTTAATCAAAAGGGATAAGGAAGGACATTATATACTGTTAAAAGGAACCATTCACCAACAATACATAACAATTATCAATATTTATGCACGAAATAAGGGTGCTTCGACGTTCATAAAACAAACTCTCCTCAAGTTCAAGAATCAAATAGACCACAACACAATAATTATGGGTGACTTCAACACACCTCTCTCACCATTGGACAAATCCTCCAAACAAAAGTTGAATAAAGAAACTATAGAACTCAATATCACAGTCAATAACCTAGACTTAACTGACATATATAGAATATATCAACCATCATCAAGTAGATATACATTTTTCTCAGTATCACATGGATCCTTCTCAAAAATAGATCATATATTATGCCATAGGGCAAACCTCAGTAAATATAAAGGGGTGGAGATAATACCATGCATTTTACCTGATCATAATGGAATGTAACAGGAAATCAATGAAAAAAGAAGGAGAAAAATCCTACATCACATGGAAAATGAACAATTTGTTACTGAATGATTAATGGGTTACAGAAGACATAAAGGAGGAAATCAAAAAATTCTTAGAGATAAATGAAAATACAGACACAACATATCAGAATCTATGGGTCACAGTGAAAGCAGTTTTAAGAGAGAAATTCATTGCCTGGAGGTCATTCCTCAAAAAAAGAAAAACCCAACAAATAAATGAGCTCACACTTCATCTCAAAGCCCTAGAAAAGGAAGAGCAAAACAACAGCAAATGTAGCAGAAGGCAAGAAATAATTAAAATCAGAGTGGAAATCAACAAAATTGAAACAAAAGAAAGTATTGAAAAAATTGACAAAACTAAAAGTTGGTTCTTTGAAAAAATAAATAAGCTCTACAGACCCTTAGCCATGCTAATGAAGAGAAGAAGAGAGAGAACTCAAATTATTAACATACGGGATGAAAAAGGCAATATCACAACAGATGCTACAGAAATACAGAAGACAATTAGAAACTATTTTGAAAACCTTTATTCCAATAAAATAGAAGATAGTGAAGACATCGATAAATTTCTTAAGTCATATTATTTGCCCAGACTGAGTCAGGAGGATACACACAATTTGAACAGACTAATATCAATGGATGAAATAGAAGAAGAAATCAAAAGACTACCATCCAAGAAAAGCCCGGAACCGGATGGGTATACAGTGAAGTTTTACAAAACCTTTAAAGAAGAATTAATATCAATACTTTTCAAGTTATTTCAGGAAATAGAAAAAGAGGGAGCTCTTCCAAATTCATTCTATGAGGCCAACATCACCCTGATTCCGAAACTAGACAAAGACACCTCAAAGAAAGAAAACTACAGACCAATATCTCTGATGAACCTAGATGCAAAAATCCTCAATAAAATTCTGGCGAATCGGATTCAAAAACATCAAAAAATTGTGCACCATGATCAAGTAGGATTCATCCCTGGGATGCAAGGATGGTTCAATATACGGAAATTAATAAATGTTATTCACCACATCAATAGACTTAAAGATAAGAACCATATGATTATCTTGATAGATGCAGAAAAAGCATTTGACAAAGTATAGCATCCCTTATGTTCAAAGCAATAGAAAAATTAGGGATAACAGGAACTTACCTCAACATTGTAAAAGCTATCTATGTTAAGCCTCAGGCTAGCATCATTCTAAATGGGGAAAAATTGAAGGCATTCCCTCTAAAATCTGGAACAAGACAGGGATGCCCTCTCTCACCACTTCTATTCAATATAGTTCTCGAAACACTGGCCAGAGCAATTAGACAGATGAAAGAAATTAAAGGCATAAAAATAGGAAAAGAAGAACTTAAATTATCACTATTTGCAGATGATTCTATACCTAGAAGACCCAAAACGGTCTACAAAGAAACTACTTGAACTAATCAATAAATTCAGCAAAGTGGCAGGATATAAAATCAACATGCATAAATCAAAGGCATTTCTGTATATCAGCGACAAAACTTCTGAAACGGAAATGAGGAAAAACACCCCATTCAGAATATCCTCAAAAAAAATAAAATACTTGGGAATCAACCTAATAATAGAGGTGAAAGATTTATACAATGAAAACTACAGAACCCTAAAGAGAGAAATAGAAGATCTTAGAAGATGGAAAAATATACCCTGTTCATGGATAGGCAGAACTAACATCATCAAAATGGCGATATTACCAAAAGTTCTCTATAGGTTTAATGCAATGCCAATCAAAATCCCAACGGCATTTCTTGTAGAAATAGATAAAGCAATCATGAAATTCATATGGAAAAATAAAAGACCCAGAATAGCAAAAGCAATTCTAAGCAGGAAGTGTGAATCAGGCGGCATAGCAATACCAGATTTTAAACTATACTACAGAGAAATAGTAACAAAAACAGCATGGTACTGGTACCAAAACAGGCAGGTGGACCAATGGTACAGAATAGAGGACACAGAGATTAATCCACAAAGTTACAACTATCTTATATTTGATAAAGGGGCTAAAATCATGCAATGGAGGAAGGATAGCATCTTCAACAAATGGTGCTGAGAAAACTGGAAATCCATATGCAACAAAATGAAACTGAATCCCCTCCTCTCGCCATGCACAAAAGTTAACTCAAAACGGATCAAGGAGCTTGATATCAAATCAGAGACTCTGCGTCTGATAGAAGAAAAAGTTGGCTCCAATCTACATATTGTGAGGTCAGGCTCCAAATTTCTTAATAGGACACCCATAGCACAAGAGTTAATAACAAGAATCAACAAATGGGACTTACTTAAACTAAAAAGTTTTTTTCTCAGCAAGAGAAACAATAAGAGAGGTAAATAGGGAGCCTACATCATGGGAACAAATTTTTACTCCTCACACTTCAGATAGAGCCCTAATATCCAGAGTATACAAAGAACTCAAAAAATTAAACAATAAGATAACAAATAACCCAATCAACAAATGGGCCAAGGACCTAAACAGACACTTCTCAGAGGAGGACATACAATCAATCAACAAGTACCTGAAAAAATGCTCACCATCTCTAGCAGTCAGAGAAATGCAAATCAAAACCACCCTAAGATACCATCTCACTCCAGTAAGATTGGCAGCCATTATGAAGTCAAACAACAACAAGTGCTGGCGAGGATGTGGGGAAAAGGGTACACTTGTACTTTGCTGGTGAGACTGCAAATTGGTGCGGCCAATTTGGAAAGCAGTATGGAGATTCCTGGGAAAGCTGGGAATGGAACCACCATTTGACCCAGCTATTGCCCTTCTCGGACTATTCCCTGAAAACCTTAAAAGAGCGTACTATAGGGATACTGCTACATTGATGTTCATAGCAGCACAATTAACAATAGCTAGACTGTGGAACCAACCTAGATGTCCTTCAATAGATGAATGGATAAATAAAATGTGGCATTAATACACAATGGAGTATTACTCTGCACTAAAAAATGACAAGATCATAAAATTTGCAGGGAAATGGATGGCACTGGAGCAGATTATGCTAAGTGAAGCTGGCCAATCCCTAAAAAACAAATGCCAAATGTCATCTTTGTTATAAGGAGAGCAACTAAGAACAGAACAGGGAGGAAGAGCATGAGAAGAAGATCACCATTAAATAGGGTCGAGAGGGGGAGGGAAAGAAAGAGAGAAGGAAAATTGCATGGTAAAGGAAAGAGACCCTCATTGTTATACAAAATTACATATAAGAGGAAGTGAGGGGAAAGGGGAAAAAAAACAAGAGAGAGAAATGAATTACAGTAGATGGGGTAGAGAGAGAAGATGGGAGGAGAGGGGAGGGGAGGGGAGGGCGGATAGTAGAGGATAGGAAGAGCAGCAGAATACAATAGACACTAGTATGGCAATATGTAAAAAAGTGGATGTAGAACCGTTGTGAATCTGCAATATGTATACAGGGTAAAAATGAGAGTTCATAATCTGCTTGAATCAAATGTTTGAAATATGATATGTCAAGAGCTTTGTAATGTTTTGAACAACTAATATTAAAAATAAATAAATAAATAAATAAATAAATAAATAAATAATCTTACAGCTATTTCCAAAAAAAAATAAAAGAAAGACTCATCTCATAGGAAAAGACACCCATAGACTGAAGGTGAAGGGTAAGGAAAAATCATACCACTAACATGTATTGCAGAAGCAAAGAGGGGTTTCCATCCTCATATCAAATAAAGTAGACTTCAAACTAAAGTTCATCAAAGGGGATAAAGAAGGACACTACATACTGCTCAAGGGAACCATACACCAACAAGACTTAACAATTATGAATATATATGCCCCATACAATGGAAAATCTATGTTCATCAAACTTTTCTCAAGTTCAAGAGTCAAATAGACCACAACACAATAATTTTGGGTGATTTCAACACACCTCTTTTATCACTGAATATATCTTCCAAACCAAAGCTGAACAAAGAAACTATAGAACTTAATAATACATTCAATAACTTAGACTTAACTGACATATGCAGAACATTTTATCCTTCAATGAGCAAATACATTTTCTTCTCATCAGTATGTGGATCTTTCTTTAAAATAGACCACATATTATGCCACAAAGAAACTCTTAGCATATATAAAAAAGTAGAGATACTGCCCTGCATTCTATCAGATCATAATGGAATGAAATTAGGAATAAATGATAAAATAAGAAATAAAATCTACTCCAACACCTGGAGACTAAATAATATGCTATTAAACCCATTGTTCAATGAGTTGCAGAAGGCATCAAGGAGAAGATTAAAAAAATTTAGAGGTGAATAAGAACACCAATACACCATATCAAAATCTCTGGGACATTATGAAGGCAGTTTTAAGAGTAAAGTTCATTGTATGAAGTTCATTCATTACTTAAAAGAAGAATACAATCAACAAATAAGTGACTTAACATTATATCTCAAAGCTCTCAAAAAAGAAGAAAAAAATCAACACCAAAAATAGTAGAAGACAGGAAATAACTAAAATCAGAGCTGAAATCAAAAAATTGAAACAATTGAAAAAATTGATGGAACAAAAAGTTGGTTCTTTGGAACAATAAATAAAATTGAAAGATCCTTAACCATACTAACAAAGAGAAGGAGACAGAAAACTCAAATTACTAACATACATAATGAAAAAAGAAATATGATGGCAGACACTATAAAAATACAGAAGATAATTAGAAATTATTTTGAAAACTTATACTCCAATAAAATAAAAAATATTGAAGGCATCAACAAATTTCTAGAGTCATGTGATTTGCCCCAATTGAATCAGAATATACTCAATTTAAACAGATCAATTGCAGGTGGCAAAATGGAAGATGCCATCAGAAGTCTACCAACCAAGAAAAGCCCAGGACTGGATGGATATACAACTGAGTTCTACAAGACCTTTAAAGAAAAACTAATATCAATACTCTCCAATTTATTTCAGGAAATAGAAAAAGAGGCCACACTTCCAAACTTAGTCTATGAGGCCAATATCACCTGATTCCAAATCCAGGCAAAGACAAATAAAAAATAAAGCTTTAGACCAATATGTCTAATGAACAAAGATGCAAAAATTCTCAATAAAATTCTGGAAAATTGAATACAAAAACATATCAAAAAGAATGTGCGTGATGATCAAGTGAGATTCACCCAGGGTTGCAAGGTTGGTTCAACATATGAAAATCAATAAATGTAATTCATCACGTCAATAGACTTAAAGATAAGAATCAAATGATCATCTCAATAGATGCAGAAAATCATTTGATAAAATACAGCACCACTTCATGTTCAAAACACTAGGAAAATTAGAAATAAAAGGGACATATCTCAACATTGTAAAGGCTACCTATGATAAGCCCCAGGCCAACATCATTCTAAATGAAGAGAAATTGAAGGCATTCCCTCTAAAAACTGTAACAAGACAGGGATGCCCTCTTTCACCACTTCTATTTAGCATGGTTCTTGAAATACTGGCCAGAGCAATTAGATGAAAGAAATTAAAGGGACACACATAGAAAAAGAAAAACTCAAATTAGTACTATTTGCTTATGGTAAGATTCTATATCTGGAAGACCCAACAAGTTCCACCAGGAAACTTTTAAAACTAATAAATGAATTTAGCAATGTAGCAGGATATAAAATAAACACCCATAAATCAAAGGCATTTCTATATATCAGTGACAATTCCTCAGAAAGGAAAATGAGGAAAACTACTCCATTTAAAATAGCCTCAGGAAAAAAAATACTTAAAAATACTTGGGAATCAACTTATATATCTTTCAAGGCTCTCATAAGTTGATATATATCACTACAGAACCCTAAAGAAAAAAATCAAAGAAGACCTTTAAAGATTAAAAGATCTACCTTGCACTTGGCTAGGCATAATTAATATTATCAAAATCACCATAGTACCAAAAACACTATACAGATTTAATGTAATGACAACCAAAACTCCAATGGCATTCCACATAGAAAGAGAAAAAGCAATCATGAAATTCATCTGAAAAAAAAAGAGAGAGAGAGAAACAAAGAGACCAAGAATAGTTAAGCAATCCTTAGCAGGAAGAGTGAAACAGGTGGCATCACTAAACCAGATCTCAAACTATACTACAGAACAATAGTAACAAAAACATCATGGCATTGGCACCAAAACAGACTGGTAGACCAATGGTACAGAATAGAGGACACAAGACTAACCCACTAAATTACAACTATCTTTAATTAGACAAAGGTGCCAAAAACATGCATTGGAGAAAAGATAGCCTCTTCAACAAATGGTGCTTGAAAAACTGGAAATCCATATGCAACAAACTGAAATTAAATCCCTATCTCTCACCATGCACAAAACTCATGTCAAAGTGTGTCAAGGACCTAGGAATAAAACCAGAGATACTGGGTCTAATAGAAGAAAAAGTAGTTTCTAATCTCCATCATGTGGGATTAGGCCCTAACTTCCTTAATAAGACTTCTATAGCACAACAATTAAAATCAAGAATCAATAAGTGGAATGGATTCAAACTAAAAATTTTCTTCACAGCAAAAGAAACAATCTGTGAAGTGAATAGAGAGCCTACTTCTTTTTTTTTTAAAGAGAGTGAGAGAGGAGAGAGAGAGAGAGAGAGAGAGAGAGAACTTTAATATTTATTTTTTTTAGTTATCGGCGGATACAACATCTTTTGTTTGTATGTGGTGCTGAGGATCGAACCCGGGCCGCACGCATGCCAGGCGAGCGCGCTACCACTTGAGCCACATCCCCAGCCCGAGAGCCTACTTCTTGTGAACAAATTTTTACCCCTCACACATCAGATAGAGCACTAATCTCAAGGATACATAAAGAACTCAAAAAGCTAAACACCTCCCCACCAAAAACAAACAAACAAACAAACAAATAACCCAATCAATAAATGGGCCAAGGGCCTGAACAGACACCTCTCAGAAGATGATATACAATCAATCAAAAAATAAGTGAAAACATGCTCATTATCTCTAACAATTAGAGAAATGCAAATCTAAACTACTCTAAGATTTCATCTCACTCCAGTCAGAAGGGCAGTTATTAAGTACACAAACAACAATAAGTGTTGGCGAGGATGTGGGGGAGGGAAGGTAAACTCATACATTGCTGGTGGGACTACAATTTGGTGCATCCAATAGGAAAAGCAATTTGGAGATTCCTTGGAATACTGGGAATGGAACCACCATTTGACTAAACTATCCCTCTCCTTGGTTTATATTCAAAAAACTTAAAAACAGCATGCTACAGGGACAGAGCCACATCAATGTTTATAGCAACACAATTCACAATAGCTAAAAACTGTGGAGCCAACCCTAGACACCCTTCAGTAGATGAATGGATTTTAAAAATGTGGCATATATACAAAATGGAATATTACTCAGCAATAAAAGGGAATATAATCATGACATTTGCAGGTAAATGTATTGAGTTGTAGAAGGTAATGCTAAGTAAAGTTAGCTAATCCCCTCAAAAACAAATGCTGATTGTTTTCTCTGATATAAAGTGGCTGATTCATAGTGCAGTAGGGAGAGAAAGCATGGGAGGAATAGATGAACTCCAGATAGGGCAGAGGGGTGGGAGGGGATGGAAGCGGACATGGGCTTAGAAATTATGGTTGAATGAGATGGACATCATTATCCAAAGTACATGTATGAGACACAAATGATGTAAATATTCTTTGTATACAAGAAGAGATGTAAAAAATTGTGCTCTATATGTGTAATGTGAATTGTAATGCATTCTGTTGTCATATGTAAATAAAAAAATAAATAATGTGGCAGAATGTAAAATTTTAAAAAGTGTGATTACATATCTGTACACACAATATTTATTTAAGAATAACCAACTTTCAATATGCTATAATAAGAAAGAACGAAAAAAAGAAAAAATCAGTAAAAAAGCTAAAACACCAAGTCAATTTTGCATCAGTGTTTGAAAATTTTGTTCTATTTTATTTGGAGGATGAATTTCAATGAATTAAGTACACCCTAACCATCTTTGGGTTGCTCCTTTAGCTGTTGTATTGAAAGCATCCCTCTGGTACATGTAAACCAAAAATACATTTGCATGAGGAATACATTAACTTATGCTTAGAATGATGTTTCATTGTATTTCACTGTGTTTATTCAAAACAATTTTAATTAGCTCCAATGTTGGAGACTCTGTAATTCTTTAATGAAACTACACAGACTGCTTTACTTGCCTTTTAATGGTTAAAACATTATAGCAACTTTATTCTACTTTTTTCACTAAGGAAGCCTGCCAGCTGTGGTCCCGGTACAATTATTGTTTTCACAAAGTGCACTAAATCTGTCAACAAGAAATAGATGAACTACTGTATAATAAAGTTGTTAAGGAGGTGACCCAGTTGTTACACCACAACTGCTTCCTCTGGCAGAGAAAGCTAGACAAACCTGCTGATTAACCATGTCTTATTGGCCAACACAATTAGAGAAGACTTTCCATTTTCCCATTATATAATGAGAGATTTTAATGGTTTGGAAAACATTAGGCAATGTTTTTGTCCAATTTCATCCAAATGAAAATTTATGAATGGAGTAGAAATACAATATGAACAATCTCAAATCCTTTAAACAACACAGTTGAATGAAGGAGAATTAATAGCATGGCTACCATGTATCTGTTTATACTGTTTCCATCCAGTCTTAAATGAATGTACAATTAATGTTACACTTTCAAGATGAAGAGATGGAACACTTAGAGTTTATTTATCCCAAATTCTATGATTTATAATAGATTAATACAGACCTCACAATAAATTGATTCTTAATATAAAGTTCTTTCTGCAGGTGATGTATGAATACATACATATATGGCTATATGAAAGTACCTACCATGGGGTTGGGGGAAATCATCTTTAGTTACATCAATTATTTAAACTCAAGAATTTGGGGGGTAAGATTTTTATTTAAATGCAATTAAAGAAGGCATGCATAGGTTCAGATGATACAGCTTGATGAATTTTAGCAAACTGGCCACATCTGCGTGCTCATTCAGATCAAGGAAGGAAACCTTATCAACATAATTAAGACCATAACATGTTAATTCCCTTAATATACCCACTGCCTGAGTATATATACATAGTAACGTGCAATAAAGTCAGACCTGCTTCCTGCTTGGTCTCTGGAGGTCTTGAAGAGCGACTCCTCAGCCACATTCTCCTCTACCCTGTTCTGTGGACCTCTTTGCTGGACAAGAGAGAGCTCACATATATACTCCTGATAAATCATGAAGGATGAAATAATAATTATTTTGAGAACTTTCTAATTCTTGAATTTTTTTTTCTTATGCTCTAATGTGCAAGCTTCATTTCCCTGAAGACAGTTAATTTGCAAAGGCTTTCCACAGCACTCTCTTCATGTCTTTATCCCAACTCTAATTCAGAACTCTAGGATTTCTCTTATTATTTGTCTTTCTTCCTTGTACAGTAAGTGTCTCAAGGACAGGGATCATGTCTCATTAATATTTATATCTTCTGTACTTAGAGAAGTGTTTAGAATATAGTTGATAGACAACTGGATTTTGAGAAAATAAATGGAAGCATCAATTTTAGTAACAATATTCTACATTACACAGAACTTTTCTTTCTGTGATTACTTGTAGCACATTAAGAGGAACTCAGAACAATTATAAAGGCATCCTAGAAAATGGTTTTATTATTCTTTAGAAGTTTTGAATATCAATGGACTTGCATAAGTATTTAGCACAGTGTGACACAAGAAATATTGATAATAAATTATTATATATACATCTATAATAAAACTCACTATTTTATTTAAAATATAGATAGATAGATGTGTATATATTGTTGAAAATGCATGTCATCTAGAACATCACAAAGAAATGAGAATTTGGTTTATTCTACTGGGAAACTGATGGGCAGAGTAGTAAAAGAATATGCCTAAGTACATAGGACAGACAATTTGGGGTTAATATTGGACTTCTTATCATGAAGGAACAATTTTACAAAGAGGTTTAAAAAAAAAAACAATTTGACTCCTTAACATAATTAATTCACCATAATTATTAACTGGGTAATAATTAATAATAATAAATACTAATGTGTTTGATTTCTTTAGCAAGCAAACTTTGGAAAAACATTCTCTTATTCTAACGATAATACATCTCATTAAGATAATAAGTTATAAAACAAAATTCATGAAGAATCTTTTGAAACTAATACAAATTTACGAGTGTATAATCCAAAAAATCTTTGCCTACATGCACATGTAAGATAATACATTTTTTAAAGAAAAATGAAGCTAATGTTTATATTATTGTTTATTTAAAATAGTAAAAGCTATCTAAAAAAATAATTTTCATAATAATATTTAGTTGCTGAACATTTTCTACTGAGCTGATATACTATAGTAATGGATACATTCATCCATATTAAATATTTAGAATGTAGTTTGCTGATATTATGGATAATGCTGTACTGAATTCTTTCATTCTTTATGCCCACATCATTTTATTGATTCAAATTATTTTTGGAGTATGGTTCTTCCTCTAAATATTAAAATTATAATTATGACACCAATAAAATCAGAATGTGTACTGCAGTGTATGTCATGTATTTTAAGGATTTTAGAGAATCAAGCACAGATTTATTCTCTGCCCAGGTTCAGTGAAAAATGGAATTGATATCTTTGAATAAAGATAGGGTGGCGAGTCATGAAGCTGTAGGTCATGTACACTGAGGAGTGAAATCATTTGGTTGTGTCTTAATCAGGATTATAGTTTCTCATATGACAGTTGTGTAACTACCTGCAAGAGCAAGAAGCATAGTGGACGTCAGAAATGAGGCTCTTTTGGCTCTCTAATTCTTGGTTGGAATCACAGCCTTTGGGTCTTGGACGGTTACAGTACACATGGTATTTTAAGAGTATATAATGGGGTTGGTCAACTGTTTTTATACCAACATCAGGTATGTAACTATAAAGCCAGGTCTGTGTGATTGCATAACTTACATGACTATCTGGTATGTCATATATTTCTGAGAAATGAGGATAAACTATGAATTTCTATGAATGATATGAAAGATCTACAAGAGCAGACATACAATGTTCTCTTTAGCAGATATCTTCCATACTTTCACTTGTGATGCTTATTCATCTATGTGTCTTAAAAATTTGATATCGGGTGGCTGATGCCTTATCAGGTTGGTAGCATAGGACCTGAATGTCTGACTTTGGGCACAATGTTCACTTTCACATACGAAGTTGTTCTTCACTTCAATGCACAGCACCTGGAACATGTCCCCTACTAAGTATAAAATATCATTCTTATATTTCTAACAATGGACAGAAATCTTGGATCAAAACTGAGAAAGAACAGGTTAGTACCAAGTAGATTTTATATATATATATATATATATATATATATATATATATATATATATATATTTGTTTATTTATAAATATTACATATATAAAATAAAGGATATAATTATATATAATTATAATTATATATATTAAATATACTATATAATTTATCATGTATCAATTTTTTTTACTGGAGTACAGAGTAGAAAAAATATCTGCTTTCCTCAATAATACAAATTTACCTAAATGAGCTAACCCTTTTAGTCCATTCTATGACAAACTGCAGAGTTTAGGAATTGAAACCATGATCATTTTATATTGAGTTGCTGAAGGCTTTATGTTAGTCATATTATATATGAAATGTTTAATGTCATGAAGTGAATCTTTGTCCTGATTTATTTATTATGGTATAGGTTCCAGTTTTATCATTTGACTATTTTGTGGAAATTATTAATTTCTCAGAATTATTTAAAACATTTGTGAAAAAAATATTTTTATATTATATATATTTTATTCATCCAAATATTCTAATCTACAATTTTTATGATGACAAAAATAAAGCTCTTTACATTCCTGTTCACTACATCATAATGACTAAACCAGTCCATAAACTCCTGTTTTAAAATAACTTATAGTGTATGTAAAAATCATTGTACATTAAAGACAAATATAAATTTAATCTAGGAAAAACTCCATGTGTCATAACAGTGGTTGTACAACTTTATATTAAAGCAAAATATATTTATATTTTATTGAACATTGATAGCATCAATTTTATTCTTAAATTAGTTTTATAAGTATGTGCAACTTTGGAGAGTTCATGATCCTCAGACTGATTTAATAAATAGAATAAATGTTTAATAATCTTTACTCTGTGATTACATAAATTTAGGGAGTTTATAAGACTTTTATTAACTATACAAGCTCTCACAGAGAATTTCTCAAAGGCATGTTGCAATGTTTGCAATTTTTCAAGGTAAATAAAAGTCATGCATATATACTAAAATTATGCAACAAAATTGATTGCTCAAAAGCCATTATATGTACTTAATACATTATAAGCCATCAACAAAAATTTAGAGTATGACCCAATTACTTTGATAAACTTGGATTTCCAATCAAGTTTACTTTTGGTTGGTGAAGGTCCAAATCTACACCCACCATTTTTCTCTCTGCATACCTTGCTGAGGAGGCAAGGCATTGGTGTTCTTGAAGTCTAAAGTTTCATCGTAAATATAATGTTTCCTCAACCATCTGACCAAAAATTTGTACATCTACTATAGTAATTTATCAGTTTATGGAAATGATACCTAATAAATTGAACATGGTTAGATCTGGAAGGTATGAAAAAGTTGCCTGGGCTGTAACTCACGCTTCTCAAAACCAACTCCTATACCATTGTCTTCTCTCCCAAAATCCATGCTCACTTACTGCTGGGGCATTCTTCTTTACCAATTGACTGAGGAAGAAAAATCTTGATCCTGATCTACACATAAGTATGCATTACATGCTGATTTGGTATGAAAGTAGCTAGATACTCCCAGAGGTTGCCATAAATGACAATAGTGAAGGAAAATACTTCCAGAGTGCAGAATTTTAAGTAGTAGATTTGGGTGTTTACTATGGATAAAGTGATAAGTGACCAGAAACTTGGATCTGCAGTCACTGTTTTACTTTCACCTCAATAGGGTAGATAATGAAAAATAATAATAATAAGACTGCCCCTATATTTTAAAAAAATCAT
The DNA here is from genome assembly GCF_048772815.1 of Callospermophilus lateralis. NCBI lineage: Eukaryota > Metazoa > Chordata > Mammalia > Rodentia > Sciuridae > Callospermophilus > Callospermophilus lateralis. The sequence continues at coordinate 101,316,296 of NC_135314.1, forward strand.
GAAAACTGAAAAATCTGGGCCTTTAAGACTGAAAGTTTGGCTCATTTCAGCAAGTTAGGAATCCTCAAGAAGGAGAACAGAGAAAATAGAGTATTGGTAGTGTTAAAAGAAACAGCAAATACCAACTGCATTCTCATTAAAAGATGTGCAAGTATATTTAGCTCACTGGATTACAGAAAATTCACTGAAGTGGCATGGTGGTGGAACTTTCTGGAAATTCATACTCTGATGCGCATACAGAAACCATTTATGAGTATTTTTTCACATTTTGGGACCCACAGAAAAACCACAGTAGATGGAGTTAGAGTTAGTGTTGATGAACAGAATTGCACTAAAAACCCTGAACTGTAAGGGTGCTGACTGCTGAATGGTAGTAGCTAGATGCTGGAGAAGCTTCTGCCTTGCCTCGAGTGCAGTTCTAGAAAAACTGAACAAACTACACAACTGCTTTTGCTTTTTCACAGAGCAAGCACTAAAAAATCAAACTTGTAGGTGAGAGGAAATACATTGAAAACTAGATAACCCTGGAATCAAAAGTGTTTTCCATCCTGAAGCTACATGTTAGAGAAGGTTTGTTCCCTCAGTTTATCAGAAAAAGCAATGGTTGCTCTCTTTTTTTTCTTTTTAAGGCTATCAGGAGTTTAATTAAACTGAAGCATGAAGTTTATTTCTTATTTACTGAACTTAATTCAGTGTCTCACAATGAACAAAATATGCAAAGATATAGTTTCTTTAACAGTTTTTCTACCTAATCAGTTTATTCCCTATAGATCTTCACATATACATTTTTCAGAGAAAACTAAATTACTAAAACTGTGAAACCCAAACAAAAAAAAGGTGCTAATCAATATTAAAAGTAGCTGAAAGTGATAAAGAAGTCACAGATAATACTAAATTCAAACAAATATACAAATGTTTAATTTTACATTTTTAAAATAATCTAGGAAAACTAGTGTTTATAAGATAATATTATTAATTAATACTTTCTATTTTATTTTGACAAAGGAAAAGCTTGTTTTCCAAATCATGCAAAATATATATGTATTTGTTTATATATGTATATATTATTGTATATATTATATAATATAGACTCCATAATTATCAGTTTATAAATTATTATATACATAATATAAAATATATAATGAATGACTAAATATTTGTCTGGATTTGAAATTTTTTATCAGTTCTTTTCAAAAAGAGCTCTGAATTGATGTATTTCCCCTGGAGAAAGAATTATATAAACATTATTTTAATAGACATGTAGAACTTCTTCCCAAATCTTTACTAACTCTAAATTACATTTTATTTTAGAATACAGCACCCCCTTAGCACTGATAAGGAGAGCAAACATGTATCTTCTTTCATTGTTAAATTCAGCACAGCTAACTTAAAGAGCTTCAGATTCCTCCATGTTGCACTAATAAATCCCTTTCAAAGTTATTGTCGACTTTCATCTCCCTTTTGAACTCTATGATAGTGCAGTCTATGGATTCTATAAATTGTAGACATTTTTACCCTCATATCACAATGCTGTCATATTCCATAATATAAGATTGAAAATCTTAAGGAAACTCAAGTTTTCAACTAAATAAATATACTTTTGACCATGTCATTTCAATTCATAGTAAAATTTACTGAAAGATAAAGTCATGCTTGCAGAACCCATTTTAAGATAATACATTGACTTTATGCATGGATCCTCCTTCAAGTGGCTGTGGTTCATGATGTGAGAATTTATAGAGTAAGGTGCGATTTGCAGTTTAAGAAATGTGCATTTTTTTGGGCTGGGGATGTAGCTCAGTGGCAGAACACTTGCCTGGCACAGGTGAAGCACCAAGTTCAATCCTCAGCACCACATAAAATAAAATAAAGGCATGCTGTTTACAATAACCAAAATAAATAAATAAATAATAAAGAAAGTGTATTTTTCCATGATACTTTTACTCAATTTGCACCTACATATCATGTTTTAATTTCTATCACTTAAAAGTTCTAACAGAATTTAGAATTAAAGAAACAATTATCAATGGAAATTATAACCTAATATACTGTAGCAGATCTTTAAGTCTTACAGTCTATTGGTAAATTTAAATGTTATGTTGTTTTGTTTTGGTTATGGCCAGCTGCCTTGCAAAGTATCCTCAACTCTACCTCCCCACACTCTGTGTATTGAGGTGATGGAAAGGCTGAATACATTTTCTGCAATCACTCCCTGTAGTGTGTTGCTTTGGATAAATTTTGTTTTAGTCAGCTATTTCACTATTATGACTAAAGGACCCAATCAGAACAATTTTAGGGAAGAACGATTATTTGAGGGCTCATAGGTTCAGAGGTCTAAAGTCCATGGAATGCTGGCTCCATTTCTCAGGGCTCAAGGTGAAGCAGAACATCATGGCAAAAGAATATGGCAAAGGGAAGCAACTCAGCTGATGATCAGAAACAGAGACAAACTCCATTGGCCAGATACAAAATATATACCCCATAGTCACACCCTCAATGCACCACTTCTTCCAGCCACACCCCAACTGCATCCATTTACCACTCAGTTAATATGATTAGGGATTAATTCACCTACTAGGTTAAAGCTATAAACCCATCATTTCTCCTCCAAACCTTCTTAAATTGTCTCACACATGAGATTTTGGGGACCACAACCTCTAAATCATAACAAAACTATAGTTAGGTGAGTTTTGGAAAACATGGGATACAACCTAACCCAGGAAGGATTCATTCTCTGGCTTCACATTTGTAGACAATGTTGGATCATTCAGCAGTTTTCTGAGTGGATATTTCTTGACTTATGTTCCTCTAATATTTTAAACAAATTTGTAAGTCATTCTTTTTCTGGATTTATACTGAAGATATATTCCTTTTTTATTGTTTTGGTTATCCTTATTGAACATTGATAAACATGTATTTGACTTATAATATTAATTTTGTCCAGTGAAGTTAAAATGCTCCTTGGGAATTCAACCCAAAGCCTCACACAAGTTAGGCTAGAATTCCTCCCCTAAGCTACACCTTTTTTTTTTTTTTTTTTTTTTTTGAGACAAGTTTTGGTAACTTGCCCAGGCAAGCCTAGAACTTGTAATTCCCCAATATCAACCTCTAGAGTAGAGTGTTAACATGCATAGTGTTTAAGCATTTTTAATATATTTTTTTAAATTATTTATTTTGAAACCTTCCTTTTAAACCATTACCAGCACATCACTGGATACTATTTATAAATACTATTATTATTATTATTTACAATTTATTGTCTCTTTTAATTAGTTTATACCTTCAGCTCCCCATCCAAATAATACTTCAGTGATAAATCCATAATTCCATTATATTTAAAATAATATTAACATATTGCCCACAAAATCTTATTCTATTCTATTTATAATCAGTTAAATTGTTTTCATAGAATCTTCAATGTATTATATAGGATTATATCAGCATGTCTTTTTCATTAGTTTTATCTCAAAAGTGCTATTAATCCATATTTACATAGAAAAGAATATTTTTACTTTATTACACTAATTAAGTTTTAAAGTAGCATTTAATTAGCATTGATAAGTGTGTATCAATAATGTTTGAAAAACTATTGATTATTAAAAATTATTGATTATTATTTTTCAGGTATAATAAATTATTCATTGACAATCTATTTAAAGAATTTTCACAGTCTTCTTACCACTTTGAATTGTCTTTTCTGCAAAACCTCACTAGAGAGTTCATATTCTTCTTAATCTCTAAATATTTTTTTATAAATATCAAAAAAACTATAGTTTAAAGTTTAAAAGGAAAGGGGAATATGATTCCTTCACAGAAAATATACCAGCCTGTCGAAGGCCCATAAAATTATGCCTATGATTATTTGGAGGCATCATTTTAATTGGATAAAAGTTTAAAAATTACAGTGAGTTTACATTTCTTAACTACAGAAGTATAGTTTTAATGATTTATATTCTCTACCTTTCTTGCAGCAAAGTGCAGATATTTGAATGAGTGGTAATGAATAAGACTTGCAGGTGGCTTGAAAAATAAAATTATTATTTTTTTGCTTCTTAATAATGAGGCAAACAAGAACAAAGAAACCTGACAAATTTTTCCCCTCATCTTTGCCATTTATGACCTTGACTTTGACACTGGAAGATGATACAATCATCTTGTGTACCTGTGGGTAGAAATAAAACAATCACATGTTTAATAGAGGAAGAGAAATATTACTGCACTAATAACAGAACTCTGCATTCTAGTGCTTTTACAGGATCCTGTACTCTGTAAATTTGACCTTCTTAAGAACCATAATGAATTTAAATCAATGTTGATTTTTTTCCCAGATATTTGCAACTCAAACAATTACTGATGTAAACAAATTTAATATTCATTAAACATATCATGTAATGAAATTAATCTCATATTATCTTGTAAGTATTTTAATTAAATCTCATGCTATAGACAGTCCTTATGAATTTTAGGTTACACTTGGCATTGCTAAAATATATTCTTTGCAGTAATAACATTTTGTAATCTTTTGATTTAGCATATAATTTGATATAATGTCATCAAAGTGACAGTTTTCAAATATGTGTTGACAGTAATTATTATCAGATTTATGATCCATTTACATAATTATTTCATATACCATCAAAATAAAACAAGTAAGAAGTGGATTCCTTACTTCACAACATTTAAGTTACATGAGAATATGATGGTTGATAAGTTTTTAAAAGATCTTGGAATTCCTTTCTATAACTTGTTTCTTGTACAAAAATTAAAAATTCATTTCTAGCTTATGTTGATTTAGTGAATTTAGGCTTTGATAAATGGCTACTTTCTACCATACATAAATTTCTAAAAGAAAGCATGATTAATATGTAAATGTTTCCAAATATGAGGTAGTTCTTTTTTTTTTTTTTTTTAAATCAGAAATGGGACCCAAATTATAAGCATGGGCCTGCAGAGCTTGCATTCCCACCAGGCCTGTGTGAGCTCCTATACAAAATAAAACTGACACTTCATGTGCCATGGATTTTTTTCTTAATTTTGTTTTTTTCTATTTTTCTTTGTTTTCTTTTTCTTCCTTCCTTCCTTCCTTCCTTCCTTCCTTCCTTCCTTCCTTCCTTCCTTCCTTTCTTCCTTCCTTCTCTCTTTCTCTTTTTCATTCCATACATACACATTCACACACATGTATGCACACACACATTTATATACAAAAAAATTATATATATATATATATATATATATATATATATAAAGCCATACCCCTCAACATGATGGTATTTCAAGGTGGGACCTTTAGTGTTGATGAGGTTAGGATGAGGTCACAAGGATGATAACTCTATAAGAAGATTGATATCTTTATATGAAAGAGAGAAAGATCAGTTCTCCCTCAACCATGTGAGGGTGTAAGGAAAAAGCAATTTTAAGCAAAGAAGAAGCACCTCTCCAGGAACCAAATATGATGGCATCTTAATCTTGGACTTCCCAAACTTTATAACTATTAGAAATAAATGTTTGTTCTTTATTGCACCTACTCTTTGGTATTTTGTTAAACACTCTAAGGTAACCCAACTTTTTAATACTTTTTTTTTCCATTTCATATATTTCTGAAACCAAGATTCATGAAAACCCAGGGGTTGTCATACTAAAAATATTTCCACCACAGGTAAAATTTCCATTTGTGCTGGCTGTTGCCCGTATTCATTCTTTCATGAGTTCAGGATTTATTTTATACATTCTCCTGAGGTAAAACGGTAATGAAGTCAGTATATTCATACCTGGGCCATCTTCTCTGGGAATTTAATCTAGGCAGAATGTTTGTAGACCATGACTCATTTAGGATGAGAAGACGACTATGCCCAGGGACTTTTAACCTGAAATTAGACATTGTCTATGAAACAGATCATTAAAGACAATTCAAGGAGCCAGAATTCTCTAGTGTAAAAAGAATTATAGGTACAATTAAGCATTTCAGATGATCTTAACATTATTTTATATGGACCTGGAAATGTTTAAAGAAAATAATGTTTAAAAATCAAGGTGTAAAAAATAACAATATAAGCCTAGGTTTGCAGACATTTTAAAAGTAAAAACAAAGCAAAGTAAACCTAAACTTCCTGTAACTATTTAAAATTTTGTAATACTGCAGAAATCTAAGAAGCATAGAACAAATTATTACCTCTCTTTCTTTTCTAATTCTAGTTCTTATGGAAGTCTGTCTTCATTACCTCAGAACAAATGAAACACACACAATAACACAAAAGTACCTTTGTGATTAGAAACAAGTGAACAATGTTTTGTTTATTCAAAATGTTGGTGTTCATACTAAACTATTATTTTGTAATAAAAATCACATACTTGCATTTAATAAAAATTTAAGTAATATACATGTTTCATAGATCAAAATTAAATTATAAAATAGAGTCTTGCACACCATAAATTAGATTAATAAAAAGTAAAACAAACGTCTTTATATGGCAAACACATATATCTTAAAAAATATAAGTTTATTGTTTCCAATATTTTTGTACCAAATGTGTTTTTCTTAATTTTATAAATGTTTTAATTAATTAGATATGACAGTAGATGCCCTTCAATAGATGAGTGGATAAAGAAAATGTGGTGTATGGGCTAAGGTTGTGGCTCAGAGATAGAGTGCTCACCTAGCATGCATGAGGCACTAGGATCGATCCTCAGCACTACATAAAATAAAATAAAGCTATTTTGTCCACCTATAACTAAAACATAAATAAAAATATTTTTAAAAAGAAACTGTGGTATACATACACAAAGGAATATTATTCAGCAATTAAAGGAAATAAAATTATGGCATTTGAAAGTAAATGGATGGAGTTAGAGAATATCATGCTAAACAAACAAAGTCAATCCCCAAACCAAAGGCCAAATGTTTTCTCTGATAAGTGAATGCTAATCTATAATGGTATATATATATATATATCATAATAACTGTAAGATTCCTTTCTGCCGCAGTCTGGCTGGGCACAAAATCATGAGCCACTCACAGTGTAGATTCAAACAGCAATTCTTTATTCCCGAACTCACAGTGGCCCTCTACAAAGACGTTCTGGGGAAATCCACGTTCTCTGCCAAGTTCCACATTCTGGATCCCAAATACTCTCTGAATCCTGGGAGAACTCACCGGGAACTACAGGAGCCGACAGAGGCAGCAGGATATGCCCTATTCCCAGCAGGGTACACCTTAAACCTGGAACCGCCCTAAACCCAAGGAGAGCCCTAAACCCGGATCCGCCCTGGTCCTTGAGCAAGGTCACCTTACATGCAATGTTACTGCAAATGACCTGGGAAAGTCCATTTCCACGAGTCCTTCCTCTAAGCATGTTATTGCTAAAATCTCTGCTGATCCACTAGCATTCAAAATTCAATGTACTACTTGTTTTAGAAAATACTTAGATTTGAAAAGCAAGAATCTACCTCCTTTTTTCAGTTTATAAAATATGCTTTTCTTTTTGTTTTATTCCTGATTATGCTCTGATTGAATTACCTTCAATTCAAAGTTATATACTGAAGAGCACAATATTCTCTGTGTGAGAGAAGAAAACAATAAACCACATACAGGGAGCCTTAATACCAACAATAATGTTTTTCTTGTTGAATTGTTTGAAAAGACTTGGGTTTTAATATTCATAAACATGTATATTTATATGAGACTTTCTATGCATCAAACAATTTATATAATCTTAAAGAGAAAAGAAAAAGAGTGAAAACAGTCACATAGAAGTAGGGAAAGGTTATGTGTTCTCCTAATTATTGAGAGAAGCAAGCATAATTATTGAGAGAAGCAAGCATAAATTAGCATAGGCAATCAATTGACAACACTGTAAAACTAAGTGCATAAGGAGAAAGAAGCCGTGTGATGTAAATTGTACTATTGAATAGCTGATAGAAATTGTACTATTGAATGCTCATAAAAATTATTTTGGAAAGCAAAAGATGAAGCATATGAATGTTTTGATGAATAAAATGATTGAAATTTCATTTGATTTTTATATCAAGACCAAATGAAATTTGGTATTATACTATAAAATTAAGTAAATATTTTCAAGTAATCATAGAAACAGCAGAATACATGGTAAAACTTCCTCCTCACCAGCATTAAGGCACTTTGAATCATAAATATTATTTATCAAATGATTAATTTGAATTCTGTGGAAACCCAATTGATCAAGTTAATTATATCTTATTAACCAGACCACACAAGGTTACGGCAAAAATCCCCTCTCCTAGTTTATGTTTTAATAATCTTCTATTCCATATATTTCTCAAACTGTACATGGTTTCCTCTATTTCACTTCTTTGGGATCTATCTCTATATTTCCTCTTGGTATCAAATCTGCCATCCACTTCTGCTTCCCAGAAGTTCTCTGTTTATTTTGGGATACCATATATTGTCTGGTTTACTGTAATGACTCCTCATTCTTTTCCTTCCAAGCCATATTTAACTATTTCCAGTACATTATCTATGTTATCATCATTAAATTGATGTTAATATATACTTAATAATATAATTGTAATCATTAGCATAATATCTGCTATGTAAGTAGATATTATATTCTACATTGCTTTATGCATTTTATATATACTTGGTCATATTTTTCCTCATAGTAAGTTTATGTGGTTAAATACTATTAAAGAGTTTACTTTAAAGATGAAAATAATAAAACATACAGATGATTTATAATTTGTCCAAGATCATACAGGAATTAATAGTTACATAGATTGATTTAGCCCCACTCATATCTGGAATAAAGATTATGTACTCTCTGGGTAGGATCCTTTGTTTCCCAGTAATTATCACTGGTTATCAACTCTTCACTCAAAAAACATGCTAAAGGTTGAAAAGAGATTTCCTTTTATTTCTCTTTTATTAAATAAAAAGTCATTTTATTAATAAAACTTTAAAAAGTCACTTTGACATATTAAATAAAATCAAGAGGTGAGAAAAAAAACATTTATCATAATATCTAGATACCACCTATTAAATTCAAAGAAATTGACATTTTTTTCTTGAAGAAATAATCTGGAATTATCCAAGTTGAGGTGGTTTGAATCATACTTATAGTATTTTCCTGAAGATCACATATACAAAGCAAAGTATGCATGTACTGAATACCCAATTATATGCCTTTTAAAGTCTAGTTTATTGCAGTATATGTTTTCTATTATCTTTGGGCTTCATGAATGTGTACCCATACTTCTTCCAATTATAAATCCCACCCCCAAGCCTTTCAATATCCTCTGGAATTGGCCTGTTCTTCCCATTTACTCAATGTCTCCTCTTAATAAATAATGTCATCATGTAATTTTTAATGACCTAATAGCTGATGGCATATTTCCATTTTATGAGGCTTTGTAATCCTAAACGCCACACATGGATTCTGGTTTTTACTGGAGGGAAGTTATATTATGTCTTAACTTACCCCATAAGAAAAAACATATCTTCACCAAAAAGTTTGGTAATTTCTGCCATAATCCCTTATTTGTTCTGAGTTGAGGTCACCAAGTGCATTTAACTTTTATACCTTTCAATGCTTGATCAAAGAAGCATTACTTGATCAAAGACAAATATAGAAATTTTAAAAGAGATATATTACTTTAAAGATATTTCTAGATCTTACTAATTTTTTTAAAAGAAAGTGAGTATAAATGAAGCAAACAGGAAGAACAACTGTTTTGGTGACTCAGACCATTACCTCATTGATGAGAATGTCACCACAGTCAAGACCACAATTATACTTTTTTTTGTTGCAGAATGATGCTTTCTCACATAATGCCTTTTAAATTGTCAGGACTCTATGACACATTTTGGAAATACTTATATTAATGGAAAAGAGAGAGTTCACATCAGAATAATGGAGAGGTGAAGTATTTGATGTATTTCTAATGTGATTTACTTGTTATCTCTCAAGACAGGTAATTTCAAATTGGTTCTTGGGTGAAAAACTTTACTTGGTTAGAAGATTTTCACCTTCACCGTTTTCTAACTTCACACTTTTAAGTATGTTATCATTAGTGCATGAGTGTGCACAGTGTTAGGGAAGTCATTAACCCACTGACGACACTAATTGGTACATATCTCTTGTTGAAGAAAATGTCAATAGTACTTCAAAATATTCTCATTAAAATGTTAATAAAATATATATATTTGAAAGCAGTGAAGTATTTTTGCCAACCCTGAGACAATTTAAATAAAGCAGAAAATTCTCTTTATACTGTTGGTAATAAATGTGAACAGGCACCAATGCAAATTTCTTATTTTATTTCTTATGGAAGTCCAATCTTATTTGGGGTAATATTGATTTAAATTACAAGTTATGTTTTCTAATATACATTATAGTAATCAAAAGCCTTGTGAGCAGGTGACTAGGTTGACACCATCATTTCATCTTCTCAAAAAAGATATAGAAATAGAGGCTAATACTGTCATTCTTCTCTTCCCATGTTTGTTATGCTTAATATCTAGTAAGCTGACATGGTATCAGGGACTTAAAATCCTTCTAATTTCTTCAAATGATTCTGTGACTAAATGTTATGTGGAATATTGAATAGACAAAAAATTCTATATTTGTTTGTATTTGGACATCATACATTTTAGACTACCAAAATACAATCTTGAGAGAATATAAATCTTATTTGATTTATGCTATTAAAATTTGGGGTTTTCAGTTTGAAGAACCAATTTGAATCCTAATAGAAGCCCTGCTCACAATAGAATTCTAAAAGTGTTCCTCTACAATTCACTTTTCTTAATGTGCAAACATTAATCTAGGTATTATAGAAAAGGTGACTTGAAAATTAAAGTAAGGTTATAGATATTAAACTAGGAGATTACCTTAGATATCTGGATGGGCTCAATTTAATATCTTGAATCTTAAAAGCAAAGAGATTCTTAACAGCTATTGTGAGAGAGATGCAGTAAAAGAGCAAGGCAAAACGGAGGTCAGAGGAAATAAAACAGTGAGAATCCAACTTATTTCAGACTTTAAAGATGGAGGAAGCAAGCTAAGGGCAAGAATGCAAGTGGCTTAAAAAAAAAAAATGGAAACTAGGCCTGGTATACAGCTGAGAAACAGGGACTACAGTCCCACAGTCTTATGGAGCTGAATATTGCCAATTTCCTACATGAGACTGGAAGCAAATTCTCCCCCAATGGCCTCTCATAAGAAACAACAGCCCTAATGACATCTTGATTTCAGCATTGTGAGAGCTCAAGCAGAGTCTGTAGGATTTTATAAGAAACCCACCTGAAACCACCTGTATTTCTCATAAATAGATCAGTTAGATAATAAATCCAGATAGTGTTAAGCTGCAAAGTTTCTGGTAACAAAAATACATGGGGAAATAATTTAAAAGATGCTCAAGTTGAGAATTTAAAAATGTTCTTTCATGTAAACACCTAAACTGATTCTTTCAAGACTGTTTGATGTTTACAATGTAATATTTGTTAGTAAAAAGATTCAAAGAACAATAAGTACAAAAAAAGTAGGGTAAAGCTGAGAAAAAAAAAATCTATTATGAAATTTCGGGTATCTAGTAAAAGCAAGTCAAGTTTTTCAGAAATTTCTCTTTCTAGAGAAAGTATAAAAATTGCACAATTAATGTAGAAAGAAATATTCATCTTGTACATCTTATAAAGAATAAAAAAAATAAGGAAATATTTAATCAATAATGAAAGGAATTGGGTAACCCAGATTGTTAAGCAAATCACTTACTGCTTTTATTTATTTTTTGTTTTGAGAAAGTTTAGAGTTTTGGCAAAATTTAATTTATTTTGATGACTTCATCAGTGTAGCATAATAAGAAAAGAAAGTCTAGAGCCCTAGAAATTTAAGAAACTAATAAATAGGGCTGGGGATGTGGCTCAAGTGGTAGCGCGCTCACCTGGCATGCATGCGGCCCAGGTTCGATCCTCAGCACCACATACAAACAAAGATGTTGTGTGTCTGTCAAAACCTAAAAAAATAAATATTAAAAAATTCTCTCTCTCTCTCTCTCCCCCTCTCACTCTCTCTTTAAAAAAAAGAAACTGATAAATACTCTCATATTTAACTTAAGAATCTAAAAGTTTACAAATTCAGGGAAGGATAACCTTGGTGTAAGTCAGATGTTTTGAAGATTTTTTTTATCTGATATCACATCAGCAGGAGTGTCCAAGTTACATCAAATTTTCCCAATTTAGATCATAGTCATTCTATTTGTAAGAACAAAGGCAAATATAAATGAAAATATCTGCTTGTTAGGTTTCAGACTTTTTTCTAAAAATAAATATGATAACTTACACATTATCAAAGACAACCATTCAAGGAGGTAAACTAAAATGAGAAATTATCACAAAAGCAATCAGTAGCAACAGGTTTGTATTATCAGTAGCCTAATATTAATCAATATAGACTGTAAAATATTAGTATTATAGATGTGCTACACTTAAATAAAGATCAGATCCAGTAATTACACTATTGAGTATACAGAAGTTGCCCTTTCCAAGACTTGTAGAAGACACTTAAAACCAGGGATAGCATCATATTCTATATGTGCACACACACACACACACACACACACACACACAATGTTTCTGTTTGTTTGCTTTTGTTTTTCCCTTAAAGGAAACACTTCACAAGTTCTCTTTGGCATACCCAAATTGGCAGCATCACTGCTCCTGTGCTTTGAGGCTATGATAACTAAGACAGCTGCTGAGAGAAATGGGACATAATGAATGGTGAGAAGTTTCACATCCTAGGCAGCACAGAGCAGAGTGGAATGAGATTTAAACATGCTACTCAAAACAGGGCACAAATTAAAGTTTATAAGTTGTTTATTTCTGGAATTTTCTATAAAAGTTTCAAATTTCAGTTGACTCTAGAAAATTGAAACCACAGAAAGTGAAATTGAATAAAGGGTGAGGGAACCATGGTAGGTCCAAAGAAAATAAAATCAGTACACTGAAAAGTTACATGCATTCCTCTGTTCTCTGCAGTATTATTTATAATAACCAAGATATAGGGAAAAATATGTCTATCAGTGAATGAATAGATGAAGAAAATATAGCATATAAACAATGACATACTACTCAAATTTAAAACAGAAAATAATGCATGTATAAAAAAATTAAAATAAAGATGACTTTTGAAATGTAGACTTATAAATGTAAATTAACATTAATTTCTAGAAAACCAATAATAATGCACATGCTTTAGGAAAGGGAATAAACCTAGAGTGAAGTGAGATCATTAGGCTGAGGAGAGTTAATTCTAAACTTAGGGATGTCACAATTAATAATTTAATGATTTCATCAGAAACATTTTTTAAAAAAAGGAAAACCTTTAACTAGCAGTAGGAAAACACACAATCAATTAAGAAAGTAATGCAGAAGAAGCCAGTAAGAAAACAAGATATATAGGATAGAGAAAAAATTAGAAGAGACAAAACAAGATAATGAATTTAAGCCAAAATATGATAATAACTACATTTAATAACTAGTTAAATGTGATGGATTGTCAAATTTATTTTGAGAAAATGTAATCAGTCTATTTCCTAGATATATAGTAAATTTGTTGTAAGTCTAAAAATAAAATGATACAGGTTGAAATTTAAACAAAAATTGCAAAGAAAACTATTTCAATATCTAGAAAAACTGATTTTAAGGCAAAAAGCATATTGGAAATTGTTGCTTAGTACAAAAACTGGTATATTCAACAAAAATAGAAAATTTTCATATCATTTAAAACTTGCATACATTTATAGTATATTAATCAAAAAATATAAAATCTATAAATAAATATAGTAAAATTATAAATATAGTGGAAAATTTAATCACTTTCACTCATTAGTTAATAAAACAAGCTGGAGAGAGAGACAGATATAAAGATAAAAGATGTGAGCTGAGTAGGGAAGAAAAGATTTTAATGAATTTTTTCAAAATTTGTCTAGTGGACTTGTATACAATCATTTCTCAACTTAATAACATATCATATAAAAGCAAAAAATGTGATATTTACCATTTTGCCAATGAAGAATATATCAAAGCTTCTAAAATGAATTTTTAAATACCTCCTTATTGTATCACTGATAGATACATGCTTTTTTTCCAATATCTTGGTTAGTATGAATAATGCTGCAGAAAACAGAGAAATGTATGCACCTTTTCAACGTACTGATATTATTTCCTTTGGATCCCCCACACTTTATTCAACTTCACTTTCTGTGGCTTCAATTTTCTGTAGTCAATTGAAATTTGAAACTATTATAGAAAGTTCCAGAAATAAACAAATTTATAAGTACACTAATTTTCACAATAGGTACTCTCTAATTTTCAATGAAAATAAGCTAAATATCAAGTTTTTTAAGGTCTAGAAATAACTTATATTTTTATAAATTAAGAAATGTTTGCAAATTCATGGATCAGGATAATAATGGAAACTAGAATACATTTTAGGGAATTCATAAGACTGCATATTAAATATACAGTGCTTGCCGGGTGTGATGGGACAGGCCTATAATTTCAGCAGTTTATCAGGGTGAGGCAGGAGGATTGCAAGTTCAAAGCCAGCCTTAGCAACTCCCTGAAGCCCTAAGCAACTAAGAGGCCCTAAGACAGAGTGATACTCTGTCTCTAAATAAAAATACGAACAAGGGTTGGGGATGTCACTCAGTGGTTATGTTCAGTACATTCAAATGTAGTGTAGGTAAACGCCAGTGAAAAGGAAACAAATGGGGAAACTGATTATTTGTATATGATTAAAAAAAAACAGCGAAATCAATGAGAATTGGAAAATAAAGAAATTAAAAATCATTAGAAAAAAATAATTCAAAACAAACCTACATATAATGTGGAATTGTAAAATGCTAGAATTAGATTTTTTTTTGTACCAGGGATTGAACCCAGGAGTGCTTAACCACTGAGCCGCATCCAGCCATATATATATATATATGGTCTTGTTTAGTTGCTTAGGGCTCACTCAGTTGCTGAGGTTGGGTTTGAACTTGTGATTCTCCTGCCTCAGCTTCCTGAGTCGCTGGGACACAGTGCCTGGCTGGAAATTAGATCTTTCAAGCTAAAAAATTTTGAAAGACTGAATAAAAAAATGACAGAAAAATAAAAGTATCAGAAATATGGAAAGAAAATAACACCAAAGATATTGACAAATTAGTAAGAAATTACTGAACTAAAATAAGGCAAATATAAAATGTTTATGAACAGTGTCATATTTCTAGAAAATAACATAGTTGGCCAAATAGAGATAAAAAAAAAATAAAATAACTAAAAAGCCTTAAAATGATTAAATATGAAGCATCAATAGAAAAAATATCTCTAAGAAGAAATTTCCAGATTTGTGTATGTTCTGTAGGGTGTTGGAAACCATTTATGAAATAAGTGAACCCTCATTTAAACTTGGAAAAGAAAATCATAATAAGATGTTAAAAATAAGTTAATCTATTTGATAATATCAATAAATTTAAAAACTAAAATGTGTATTTATGTGACAAAAATTATTAGAATGGGTTACAAAACTTCTATTGCATTAGATACAATTAAAATAAAAGGAAACAGAATGATTAAATCAAGGCATTTACTAAACATACATTTGGAAATACTAAGTTATATAATGCTAATGTAATTATAATTAAATTGTATAAAATACATTGCTGGTGATGTGTTGCTAAATAATTACATAATATCCAATTAAACAGGAACAGGCATACACATTCTAAATATATGTTAATTCTAAACTCCTAATAATATTCTTAAAAACTATATCACAATTAGAACAAGAAGGAGAAACAGGATATTCATTATTCTAGTTTGAAGAACTAATACAGGACTCTCAATAATATGACATACAAGGCAGTCAAAAAAAACAAGGGTAATTAACAATTGAAAAGAAAGTTTAATAAATTGATTTAAGAAAATAAGATTACCATATAAAATAAATATTAGACTTCATGATGTAAAACAATCAAAATAGGGAGAGGCAATGTCACCTCCAGGAAGGAAATGATTCTCAAAACTATCCTAGCCAGAGTGAACACACTAACTCTTGTTAAAATGAATTTTATCCTAAAGCCCTTTCTATCTAGAGTTCCCACATTCCAAACTCAGTATGGAAACAAAGGAAACGTTAGGATTATAACAAACAGCAATGTTTTAACCAATCAAAGGCAGCCAACTCACAACATTATGCAGATGTTGAACTATAATCAATGAGCTGATTTCTCTACATTGCTTCTACATCTAGCCTATTGAAAATCCTTGCTTACTGCTGGGTGGAGCTCTCTGAAACTCCATGGGTTCAGGATTCTGGTGAATTCACAAATCATTGTTTGCACAAATAAATCCTCATAAATTTAATTCCTCAAAAGATTTTTCTTTGACAAAGTGTTAGTCATTGAAGTTTAAGACTTTATAATTCTTAATCTTCAATGACTAACATTTTCACCTCAGTCATTATCTGGGAATATGAATCCAGGGAAAAGGGTTTAGTGCGTTCCACTTTGATCCATAAGAAAAAGCAAGTTAATTCAACATTTAACCAAACACCAATAATTATCTAAATTCTTATTCAGATTTCTTAACAGAGCAACTTCTGTATTATGCTGTGGCACCCTATGTAAATCTTGTCATAGGCAGAAAATACACTAGCCATGTGGACATGAATATTCTTGCTCCCATAGGAGCATTTCTCCTTGGAAATTCTTATGTTGGCATTTTGTTTTATACTTCAATCTTGAAATTTTGTTTTAAAGTGAAAGTCTAAAATATGACTCAATCTTGAGTCTGCCAATTGGCATACACAGAAATGCTATCATATAAAGTCTCTTCGTGGGATGACAGCCTAAATTTTTCCAACTAGTATTTCTGCATTGTGAAGTGAAAATTTCTATCAGAAAATTTTAGTAAAACCACTGGATGAAATATAAATTTGGCATTTCAATTTGGCTGTTCAGAAGTTTTTATATAACTGGATTAAAGGAGATTAAATAAAGGGGAAAATAATCAATAAAGATTACTAATATGTAAAGAACAGCATGCAGAGTTTATAAATATTAATTTACTTACAGCCCCAAGAAAATAATTCACATCTTCAAGAAGTTTACTTCATGGAATTTTGTCTCTGTTTCAAGTACCTTATCCTGGAGCCAACAGAATATTAATATGAATGTTTTCAGTTAATACTGGTCTATGCATTAAGTTACAAACAGATACACAATTTAGAAGCATATCCAATGTATATTAATATGGTTCTCAACTATATGAAAAAACAGTTGTACAGTTGTACAGTGTTTGAAATTTTAAACAATTTTTTTTATGTGTGTGTGTGTGTTTTTCTTTTCCATTCAGGGTATTTTATTTTTTTCAAGTAGACAATCTTTGACTTTCATATGATCACCAGTTCCTCTCTTTCCCTCTGTACAACTCTTCAAGTCCTTGGCTGTGATTCTGCATGCTGACCTTGGACACATGGGTACTGAACAAAGGGCAAGAGAGAAGGAGATTTGCCAAGGGCTCTGGAGGTGCCTCCCCTCTCAGCAACATGGGTTCTTATTTTCATGTGGTCCCTGGCCAAGGTCCTTTCAAGGCCAGTGCCCATGGGGACAGGAAGGTGCAGAGCGCATGGTCCCAGCAGGGCCTCCCTCAGTCCACAATGCTGGTTGTGCCTTCACAGGAGATGTATCAGCTCCCAGCCTATCTCAGGCTTAGGGCCGTTTTTTTGTTGTTGTTTTTTTTGCCAAATCTCATCGTGTTTTGCAGGAAAACAAAAAATATACAGAAATTTCAGATGTAGTTGAGTATTCTTTTTTAAATTCAGATTTTCAAAACATGTTTTTTTCAGGTAGTCCTTTTTGTCTCTGGCTTGCTGAGTGTAAAAGTTGTTACCCAGATGACACTGTCCCTCTGCTCCAAAGGATTCTGGGGCGAATAGTCCCGCAAGGCTAGTGCAGGACATACATTGTACATAAGCCTCTACAGTGTCCTTTTGTTATTGGTGCAGTTTCTGCTTTGTTTTTTATTTAAGAAAAGTAAATGTGATGTATTTAAAGAAGATTCTTCACCTAGGAGAGAATGAACAATAGCTAAATGTCTTCGTATTTAAAGCATAAATTATCTGTGGCTTTGTTGAGTGAAGGAAGGAGAAGCAAGAGATTGTTCCCCTAAACAATGCTTTTGACAGGTAACTCCGTGTGTGCATATTTTCATTTCAAAAGCTTATATTTTAATACTTTGCATTCTTTGAATGGTCTCTCATTTGCCTATTATTTTAAAAATGCATTTGTAAACTATTCCCCTTTAAATATCTACATAAAAATGGAAAACATTGGTTTATAAAAATTACGTGTAAAAATTTCAACAAAAATAATTTTTATAAATAAAATGATTTGTAAAAGTATTCACTTACCTAAGTTTTTCTTTTTTTGAATCCATAATCACCACCAATTTAAACAATACCTTTCAAGAGTCCATGTAGAAATTCTTTAAAAAGGATCAAGATATGCCTGTAAACGACTGAACTCATACCACAGACAACAATGTTTTGTGTGTGCACACACATACACACACAGAGGAATATTTAAATATCCCAAGAATTAACTGCAAATAAGTAACAGGCAACACCAATTAAGTTGTACCATCTACTATATACTAGGTGTTTGTGGGGTTAAGGAAGGAAAATTTCTAAATACAGATGTCCTTAAGTAACTTGTTTAAGCTGACACAATTGTACACACATAATATGAATATATATAATGTGATGATTATACATGAACATATGTGTAAGAATCAAATTAAAGTAATTAATACCTCATTTCTTTAAACATATATCATTTCTACTTACTGGGAACTTTCAAAATCCTATCTTAATAAAGATATAAATTGCTGAGAACTCTGATCACCCTATTGTGCTCTAGAACATTAGAATGTTTGTAGAGGTAAATCTGACTAAAACTGACTGAAAGGTTTTAGAAACATATATTGTTTTGTACAGATGGCTATCTTTTCACCAAGGAAATGGTAAAAACAGCCACAACAATGTTGAGGTTGTGTTAGATCTGAAAAATCCCTCTCCTTGCATTACCCATATTTTGATAACTGTACACACTATATTCAATGAAGTTTTTAACTCATTCTTTGTCTCCCACAATCTCACTTTCCCATTATAAAAATTGCAAATGAATTTATGTAAATATTTTTTGTGACTGCTTATATTTCAGTTTTTAGATGAAAGGATCACTATAAATACTTGCTTGTTTCGCTTTCTTTCCAGAAGACTACCTTGTAATTACAATGTGCTTTGGATTAGAATCTCTAACTCTCTAGCTTCTTGGGTTAAAGTTAAATCTCCTGGTAGTGTACATTCTTGGCAAGCACAAGACCCCTAAATTTAATCCTGAGAACCACAAAAAAATTTTAAAAAAATAATAAATAAATGAAATAAATATCTAACTTCTACCATTAGACCCTGTGTTCAATTAACAGCAATTTTCACCCATGAAAATTTACACAGTATCAGCATATTGCCTTATGCATTATTGTAGAGTAAGAGCATAGTATCTTTTATATTAAAAAAGTTGAAAGGTTGCTAATGTGCATTGTTAATTATATGTATGAATATATGTATTTAATTCAAAACAAGACAATTTACAATTCATCATTATAGAAGAAACTTTTAGAAAGTATTTGAAAACTTAAAAAATATAATCAAAATTATAATACAAATGTAAATATTAAAGCACAAAATACATACAAAGTCCTTAGCAATGTTTAGTATCTTATTGCAAACACTAAACAAACAAACCAAGTAAGTTCCTATTTGTCAGCATTGAAGTCAATGTTTATTTGGCAGAGCTTTTCACAGTGCAATAGCTATTGTGTCTTCACATGTAGCTACACAGATTGGCTTCTCAAAGTTATTTTCAAGGGATGTTGGGGAAACAGTAGTATTATCTGATTGAGATGGTGCAGGAAAGTAGATGATGTTTAAAATTTTGGTTTCAAATTTGTTCTCCTACTAATATTTGACTCCATGACTCAAATTAAGATAAAAATTAATACTAATAAAAATTTCAGTAAGATATTGCTTCTCTTTATTTCATCAATTTGCTATTCCTGTTATAAATGGAATGCTTTAACATCACTCAAATCAAGAGATCAGTCTCTAATCCTTTCTATATTCTTATTTCTAAGAGCTAATAGTTTTCCTTCATTTAGATTTTGGAAGTTACTTACCAATAAGAAACAATAATTTGAAAATATACTTCTTCTCTCCCTCTCCTGATTCAAACAGAAACAAGAAGAGTCCTTGACTAGGATTGGTGCTCTTGTTAAATACATTTATCAAGTTCTTGTGAAACCCTTCTCATTTTTAACAATGGAGGCGAACATAAATAAAATGTGGACCATTTCCGCTTCTTGAATATCTTAAGAAGTTTAATTTGGATGGTGAGTTAACAAATGAAGAAAAACTAAATACCACTCTGCTTATTAGTGTGATTTACTGAGGCAATGAAAAATGATATTCTCTTTCTCTTTTGGATTTTTTTCAAGTTCTTCAAAGTTCAAAGAAGAAAACTTTCAGGTTCATGTTCAAATATTAATCATGTATCCTTAGTACAGCAAATGAAAATCAAGGATTTGCAGGAAAAGTTACACCAAATAATTTTATTCAATGCCTATTGTCACAGTGCTTCGCAGTTTGATATGACAATTGCTTAAGAACCTTGTTATGTAGACAGGGGAGTGTCAGAGAATGTTTTATAACTAATTCTGAGAAAAAAGTGCATATATATGCATAGAATAAAATGTGCTATAAATTGTATTGATGAAATAATTATGAAAATAAAAATGATATATTTTATTATTATGAAAAAATAATATTCCTCTAGTCTTAGAAATCTATAGCTGAAATTTAGCCATGAGAAATCGAATTACTATCCAATCTAAAATTTCCTTTCACAAGAAGATCCTTCCCATTAAAACTAAAATGAGATCTACTACAGAACTATGTCATGCTGTCATACATATCATACTACATTCACTAAAGTCAAATGCTTTCAGCTTCAGTCTTAGTTCTGAGTATGTTGAAACTTCAATCACTTGTCAGTGATGTGTATGACTGTTTCTGAACCAGATAAAAATTCTGGAATACTGGTAGATCATTTCATTAATGTCTGTACTACTCACAATGCAATGGTTGCAAATACAACACTTCTTAAAATTAATCTTCAATATAAACATTTTCTCAGTCACTTTAAACCATACAATAAACAAAAAATAAGCCAACCCATGACTAAAGTTTTGAGTACTTCAAAGTGACAAACCTTCCATTGAGAATGATTTCAAACTGCCAGTTTAATATCACTGGATGCACATTTGGAGAGAGATAAACAATAGTTATAGTATTTCCATCATAGAAACAATAGACACAAATAATATTAACAGCACATGCAATGGTAAAAGTGGTTAAATACTCAGAATTGATGGACTTTGTGTATTTCTTTATATTAACCTAATTTAGTTTTTAAGTTTAAATTATAATCATAATGAATTATGAGCTTGCAAAATTTCTGAAAAATGTGAGTTGCTTAGCACCCTTAGTATTAATAGTACAATAGAGTATAAGTACACAATAGCTCCTAATATCATTTTTTACAGTTTTGTAACAGCAAAACACATATTCCACAAATAACTATACACAGCAATCTTCTCCAGGTATCATGCACATTGTGGTTAAAATGAGAAACATAGCCTTTTACATGACGTTCTCTTGAGGAGGATATTCCAGTGATCTAAGCAAAGCAACTCTACAGTGATGTGTACTACATGGAAATGCTGGAGCAAGGTCAGTGTTGTCCTTAGGAGAAGATATCAATGTGTAAGATTTTTAAATCCTATCAAATTTTTATTCACATATTAAGGCAGCAGATTATTTATTTTGTATATGACAACAATACAAAATGTAATCAGACTTTTCAGAAGAAACTGTGTGTTAGCTTTTTGTCACCATGTCCAAAATACATGACGAGGACAACTTAGAGTACTAAAAGTTTATTTTATGATCATGGTTTCAGATGTCTCAGCCCATGGTCAGTCTATATTCCATGGCGCAGAGCTGGAGATGAGGTGGACTATCAGGGCTGAACTGTGTGGTACAGGAAAGCTTCTCAGCTCATGGCAGACAGGAAGCAAAGAGAAAGAGAGGATGTGGGAGGTAAATATTCATGCCTCCAGTGACCTTGCTCCAGCCATTACCACCTAGTAATCCTCTGAAATTAGGTTGATTAGGTTGAAGGTCTTATATCATCCATAGCTATGAACTCCTGTCATAGGCATCTAAACATATACATTCCATAAATGACTATTCTAGAAACTAGAAACATCAAACAGATAGACCCCATTAAAAATATGAAAAGTACATATAAAATTTGTAAGCAAAAGAAATCACTAAAAATATTTTTCAAACCTAAGAAAATTGTGAAAAAGTTAAATCTCCATAAATATAATTCCCCCCCACACACTCACACTTAAGCAGTTGTCCCAATAAATCAATAATACACAGCAGAATTACAAAAGCACATGTCAAAGAGAGGGAAATCACTTATGAACAAAAAGAGCTCTCAGAACAGGAAAGCAATATAATCATTACAAAAACAGAAGTAAATATAAGTTAATTGTGACAGAATGAATACTTCTCCAAAGTCAATATAGAAAATGATAATTAGCAAATTAAACAAAATTATGTATAATAGTTAAAAATGCTAGGACAAATAAAATAGTTGGTTTTATGTGACATTAATGTATATTCAGAAGCTATATTGCAATAATACAAACCAATAAATCATAACATGAGCAAAACTGAATCTATATATGTCAACTTTTTGAATTTATTTTTATTTATTTTTTATTTGTTTTAATTAGTTTCACGTGACAGTACAATAACCTTGACATATCATACATTTGAATCAGATGGGATATAATATCTCATTTTTCTGAGTATACAGGTTGCAGAATCACACTGGTCATGCATTCACATATATAGACAAAATAATAATAATGTCTGTTTCATTCTACTATCCTTCCTATCTCCCCAACCTTTCCCCTCCCCTCCCATTACTTCTCTCTACATAATCTAGGGTAACGTAAAAATAACTACTTTATTTGGTCTTTTAAATTAGAAGCCTGCGAGTATTTTACATATTGTACTTCCCAGGTAAATTAAAAAAAAAAAATTTGGATTCATTTATTGAAAGAAAAGCATGATAAAATTCTGATGGGATAATACTGTACATCAAATGAGAGAAAATGGCTGTCTTTGCAATGATGAGTTTTATTTACACACATGGTATGTATAATGGAATATTTTATGTCCTCCATAATTGTTTTTATTTTGTGATAAGTTCTACATATTTCCCTTAAAAACCTCTATACATGTGATGTGTTACAAAGATATTACTTCTATAGAATACTTATGTGATATTTTGTTCTGTTAGTACAAGTGAATGTAATGAAACTAAAATTGTGTCTGGTTCCTATAAAATCAATTTTTCTCAAAAAAAAAAAATGCTAGGACAACAGTATATATGTAAAATTGCCAAAGGAGTTCACCATTTGGAGTTCTAACAAATGCCAAAGAGGAAAACTAAATTAAAAACCAAAATAAATAAATAAAAATAAAATTTAAAGATAATTTTTTAAATATCCAAATCTTAAATAAAAGTCTTAATTTACCTTTTTTTAAAATGGTGGACTGTATTCCAAAATCCATTTTTAAAATCAGTCAATTCCACAAATAATTAAATAATTTTCCGGAAAAATAAGAAAATTAAACTTTTATTCAAAAAATGTTAAAAGTGAAACTATTATCAATATTTCTATGGGAAAATTCTACCATAGACTACAATGGAAGAAAATCTGAAAATATCTTGAAGAAAAAATTCACCTAAATCCCAGTCACCTAAAAGACCCATTGGTACATCTAAATCATTTCTTCCCTCTCTCCAGCCACTCATTCAGCTCTGTACCTAATGGGCATTCCTATTTTTTTAAGGAGCCAGGAATCCTCTTGAATTTTAACCTTAACAACTGTAGGTCCCTCTATCTGACATAGTCTTCCTCCAAATATCTACATGATTCAGTCTATTATCTCCTTTAATTATGTTTAATATCTCCCTTTCACAGAAAATTTTCCTGTTCACTCGATTTTAAATTATACTCTTAACTCCACCTTCATTATGCTCTATATCTTTCCCTTCTTTACTTTTCCATAGTACTTATTAGCTTTTAACATGTTATTCATTTTTTTTATTTTGTTCTCACCTCTTCACTAGAATGAAAGACCTCTAAGACTAGCGTCCGCCTTTTAATTTATGAGATTTTCTAACTGAAAAACAGAATTTGGACTGTGAACAGTACAATACATATTAGTCGAACCATGTGATGGCTAGAAAATTTAGGATAAAATACTAGTGAACATTTAATACATTTAATTGAGAGATTATGAGAAATAGCTAAAGGGATCATTGGTGAAGATCTGTTATGATTATATAGAAAAATATAAATAACATAATTTTATGTACTGAATTGTGTGTATCTTCAAATTCATGTGTTGAAAGCTGTTCTGTTTGGTGATAGGACCTTTGCAGGGATAATTCAGTTAAGTGAAGCCATAAGAATTGGGACCAGTAGATCTGACATCCTTATATAAAGAGATACCAGGAATGGTTGCTCTGCATACACAAAGGAAAGACTATGCAAAGACACAGCAAAAAAACCCAGCAACTTACAATCCAGGAAGAGAGCCCTTACCAGCAATTTAATTTTATGGCTCCTTGATCATAGATCCTTAGCCTCCAGAAATGCAAAAATAATACATTTCTTTTTCATGAGCCCCATCTGTGATATTTTATTATGGAAGCCTGAGTCAAGGAATTTAACTACCTATATAGTCTGTCAGTATCAGATGCCTATACAGAGAAAATCAACATAAATGATCAAAGGGAAATACTAGATTAAGCAACACAGTTATTGGTATACGGTAATGGATATAGTGAACTAGAACCATCAGTACAGATTAAGGGGGGAAATGTACATAATTCAGGTTCAACAAATTTTAGAATTGGGTCAATGTAGATTCAGATTTCTTTGGGGAAAAATAAAAGAAACAAAAAAAATCCAGACACTTATCAGAAATCCCTTGACATTTAAGTTTGGGCAACTATTTCAGATTTTGTTTTTATTAAAAAACTGAAAGCTGAAAAATGGCTTAATGTGGGAAGATTCAGCTCACACACTGTCAGTTTCTGGAATCATTATTATGATGTTCAGTGTGTTCAAATATAATCAAATAGACTAGGTCTTAAAAGTGATGATAATGAAGACCATTAAAATAATTCATTTTCCATGAAAACATAAAAATTTCAAGTTTAAATTTCAATATCATTACCATTTTTCATCACAACATAAGACCATGAAAAAAAAACCCCAAGAATTCTATGTTTATTTTTTGTGCCTATAATTTATACCTTACTTTTCATAATTTATTAAGGCCACAATATGTTGGACAACTAAATCAAAAGAAAATGTTACCATGAAGCCCAATTGGTAACTTATCTTAAATATATAAACATTTCTGTGAAGCTCCAGCTCAAGGCCAGAGGCCTTGTTTGTACATTTCTACAAAATGCTATACAGGATATGTTAGTGAAAAATGATCAAGGGGGTGTCTAGCACCTGGAGTGCTGGTATCATTTCAGCCAGTGGCCAAGTAAAACACGAAAATAGGAAGTTCATCTATATTAAACTCCTTTGCAGAGACTCTTTTGCTGATAGTCCTAAAATCAGGCATGGCAAAGATTTCTGGAGGAGCCCAGTTAAGATTTTTCTGTGGAGAAAGGGGAAGCCACTTCAAAATTATTAATGGATATAATGTTAATTAAGTATTTGAAGCTAATTTTGTAAGCAATACATTTTTAAAATAAATAATTCAGTTTACTTTTTTTATTGGTTGTTCAAAACATTACAAAACTCTTGACATATCATATTTCATACATTAGATTCAAGTGAGTTATGAACTCCCATTTTTACCCCAAATACAGATTGCAGAATCACATAGGTTACACATCCACATTTTTACATAATGCCATATTAGTAACTATTGTATTCTGCTACCTTTTCTATCCTCTACTATCCCCTCTCCCCTCCCCTCCCATCTTCTCTCTCTACCCCATCTACTGTAATTCCTTTCTCTCCTTCTTTATTTTCCCATTCCCCTCACAACCTCTTATATATAATTTTGTATAACAATGAGGGTCTCCTTCCATTTCCATGCAATTTCCCTTTTCTTTCCCTTTCCCTCTCACCTCATGTCTCTGTTTAATGTTAATCTTTACCTCCTGCTCTTCCTCCCTGCTCTGTTCTTAGTTGCTCTCATTATATCAAAGAAGACATTTGGCATTTGTTTTTTAGGGATTGGCTAGCTTCACTTAGCATAAGCTGCTCTAGTGCCATCCATTTCCCTGCAAATTCCATGATTTTGTCATTTTTTGGTGCTGCGTAATACTCCATGGTGTATAAATGCCACATTTTTTTAATCCATTCATCTATTGAAGGGCATCTGGGTTGGTTCCACAATCTAGCTATTGTGAATTGTGCTGCTATGAACATCGATGTGGCAGTATCCCTGTAGTACGTTCTTTTAAGGTCTTCAGGGACTAGTCCGAGAAGGGCAATAGCTGGGTCAAATGGTGGTTCCATTCCCAGCTTTCCCAAGAATCTCCATATTGCTTTCCAAATTGGCAGCAATTCATTTTACTTTTATTATTATTTGTGTACTATTATTGATTACACTAGGAAAAATAGGTGAACAAAGTAAGTAGAAATAAGAGAGAATCATAGATATCTCATAAATGTAGAGATTTAAGGGAAAGACATGGGAAACTTTTTTGGTAGGAGAGGGAGTACTAGGAATTGAACTCAGGGGCACTCACTCACTGAGCCACATCCCCAGCCCTATTTTGTATTTTATTTAGAGACAGGGTCCCTCTGAGTTGCTTAGGGCCTTGCTTATGCCAAGGCTGGCTTTGAATTCAGATCCTCCTGTCTCAGCCTTCTGAGCCAAAGGGGTGACAGACCTGCACCATCACAAAGGACAGGAAATGTTTCTAAGAGAGAAAAGGCTAGGCAGCCTGAAATAAGGAAGGGACAGCAAAGGTCACCAAGAGGACATGCATGAGGACAGACATTTTAACATGCTTCAAACTATTATAAAACAGTTTCTGGCTTCATCTTGTGGAAGGTGACTATGTAATCATTATTGACTATGTGACTATGTAATCCCCTGTTCATGGGACAATTAAAATATTAAGAACCAATCAACAAAGCACACACCCCTAGGAACAGTGAAGAACCAACCAGAAGAATCTTATCAACTTCTCCTTTTGCACCTTTAAAAGAAATTGCTGTAACACTTAAACAGCACTCTTGCCCCTCTTAGGTACCCTGTACCAGGAGTTCTAATGCTTTCTCTTTCACTTTCCTTGCTTGTTTCCCTCTCCTCGTTCTTTGACTCCCAGGTGGAACACAAACTTGATCAGGATTCCAGCTGGTAACATTTTTTATATTTTTTCATGTTATTTATTAAAACTTTTAAAATGAGTACCTATGTAAGTGCTAAAAAATGTTTTAAATTCTACTAAACTCTTAAAGGTCACACATTTAATAATAGGTAGCATGTATATGTTCACAAATCCTAAATGTTAGGCAAATATAATTTTTATAAATACACCAACAAAATTTGCACCAAGATCAAGAATAGACTATTAGCAAAATACTGCTATTTTGGATCACTGTCCCCAAGGAACTTCTAATTCCACATAGTTGTTCAATATCTGATCCTTTGTGTCTAGCCCCAGTTCTCAGTCTTACACATTTAGCTTTGTGTAATTGGAGCCATAAAATACTTGTTTTCAAATATCAGTGTAAAAATATTACAGTTTTTAAAGTAATACATACATTCTATGGCTTTTAAGACTGTTTCTATTAGACACTGTTAAAGGAGTGTTTTGATTGACAATTATCATCTTTTTTTGAAGTTATCTAACTGTGCATAAGAATAGATAATGGCCAGGCAATCATGGCCATTTTTTTTTGAAGTTATCTAACAGTGAATAGGAATAGATAATGGCCAGTCTTTTTCAAATGTGAAGACCACATATGAGGCTAGATAAAATTAACAAGTAGAAACATTAATGGGCCTCATCAAACCCATTTTCAAAAGTAAAGGTCATGACCTTACCAGTGGGAGCATCTCTACCAACTCCAATTTCTTTGTCTCAGAGCAGCATGAAAATGAAAGGCAGATGTAAACCTGTTATGGTCTGAGTTTAATCAATATAGATTATCGATTGGAGTTTATTAAGTATTAGTAAGTAGGGTAGTAGGATTATGTGATAAGTGTTATAGAATAAATAATGTTAAGCTGCTCTAGTTATAAGTTAGAAGAAGTAATAGTAGGACAGTATAATCATGTAACTATAAGACACAAGATTTAAGTTGGTAGAAATAAGATATAGAACAGTGTAAAGTGAGAAGTATAAGCCCACAGGTTAATATAGTTACAGATAGGTTAATAGAACAAGAATTAAGTACAAGGTATAGCTGTAGACAAGTATAAGTAAATATAGCCATAGTGACTCCATTTTTATGAATCCCATGTTGAAACTATTATATAAGCTGTTTCTAAGGTATTAAAACATAATTTTTTTTCTGTACTTCATACAACCACAAATGTATTTGAACCCAGGATGTGGTTGTGTGGTTTTGCTCTGCTAACTGATTTCTCAGCCCTTGTATCCTGCTTGCTTGCTACTTGCAGATTCCATAGGAATCCTTAGGAATTCTTTAAATACTCTGGCCTGTTTGTAGATGGGGGCTGTTGTCCCAGAGGGTTAGTTGGACCCTGTGAGGAACAGTCTTTAGCCAGATAATAAAGACTCTAATTTTTTTTTTTTCAAATTCAGACTTAGAGTTTTTTCTGAGCTATTGCTCCATAACAAACCAGATGCAAATTATAGGAAGGATTAAAAACTCAAGTCTAAAGGACAGAATCAATAGCCTTGATATTTTTTTTAATTGGTTCTTTTTAGTTACACATGATGGTATAATTTAAGTATGGTATATATCTTATTCTAATTAGGACCCTAGTCTTCTAGATATAACTGATAACAAGATTCACTGTGATATATTTATATATGTACATAGAAAAGTTATGTCAGATTCATTCCACTGTCTTCTAATTTCCTATCCCTCTTCCCTTATTCCCCTTTTTCTAATCCACTGAACTTTTATTCTCCCTCCTCCCCCTTTTTTTGGTTTAGCTTCCACGTATCAGAGAAAATATTCAACCTGTGGTTTGGAAGGATTGGCTTATTTCACTTAGCATGATAATCTCCAGAGCCATCTATTTACTAGCAAAAATAATTCTTCTTTATGGCTGAATAATATTCCAGTGTGTGTGTGTGTGTGTGTGTGTATGAGTATATATATACATATATACATATGTGTATGTATGTATATATATATATATATATATAGAGAGAGAGAGAGAGAGAGAGAGAGAGAGAGAACGAGCGCACCTTTTTTTTTATCCATTCATCTCGGTTGGCTCCATAGCTGTGAATTGCTCTGCTGTAAGCATTGATGTGGCTGTGTCATTGTAGTATGCTGATTTTAAATCCTTTGGATATGTATCGAGGAGTGGGAAAACTGGGTCAAATGGTGGTTTCATTCCTAGATTTTTGAGGAAACACCATGCTTCTTTTCAAAGTGGTTGTACCAATTTGCAGTCCCACCAAAAATGTATGAGTGTATCTTTTTGTCCACATCCTTGCCAACATTTATTGTTATTGGTATTCTTGATAATTACCTTTCTGGCTGAAGTGAGATGAAATCTCAGTGTAGTTTTAATTTTTATTTGTCTAATCACTAGAGATGTTGAACAATTTTTCAAGTATTTTTTGACTGTATTTCTTCTTTGGGGAAGTATCATTTTAGTTCCTTTTCCCATTTATTGATATTTTTTTGGGGGGGGGGATGTTAAGTTTCTTAAATTTTTTTATACCCTAGAGGTTAATGCCCTACTTGAGGCACTTGTGACAAAGATCTCCCATTCGGTGCTCTCTTTTCATGCTCCTATTTCCTTTGCTGTGAAGAAGCAGAAGATTTTTAGGTTGATGTCATCCCATTTATTGAGTTTTAATTTTACTTCTTGTGCTTTAGGATTCTTGCTGAAGTGTTAAGCCCACATTGTATTCTAGCAGGTGCAGGGGTTCTGGTCTAATTCCTAGGTCTTTGATACCTCACTCACTTAACATAGATTTTGACCAATGACTTTGGTACTTTGTAAATGCCTGTTCTCTACACAGATTTTGGTCAGTGCTCATACCCACCCCCCAAAACCACAGAATCCCATAGAGTAGCACAACAAAAGGAGTTTTCCTGCTATCAGGTCCCATCGTGCATTGCTAGAGTTCCATCTCATTGAAATAAATCCTACTCCATGTTTTCTTACCTTCCATTGTTACCCATGAATTTTATTCTTCAGATTTGAGACATGAACCCAGAAGTAAATTGGCAAAGCAGAGACTCTAGTCTCCTCTCAAAACTCTGGTTTCAACAGGTTGAACAAAATGAAAGAGTCATATGCAGCATCTGAGTTAGATTGAATTATTTTTAATGATTTATGAGTCCCTGCTTTCACATCACTTACAGCATAATTATTAGTTTAGTTTCTACTTCCAAATATTTATTCTAAATTGAACATATTACTCACAGAGAAGCAGCTTTTAATGTTTATTTTTAATAACATTTATTCTCTATCACCATCTCGATACACCATAGTTTATATAAAGTGCTTTTTAAACGTTCCAATAAAAAGTGCATAGATTAAATTTATATTTAATGAAGTAGTGTGTTCTTGATGCTGGGGATACTATAATAAATATAAAAGAGTCTTCCTTCAAGGAAATTGTAAGCAACATAGAAAAAATGGATTGTATATTTTATATTCTTTGTCTGTAACTTTATAATGCCTAAAGAGGTAATGTCCAGGAGATTTTGAATTTTATTCTCAGAAGGTCAAGTATTCACTTACAGTGGCAACTTTATGTCAACATCTCAATCTTTTCAACTGTAATGAAAATAACACCTACTTTGTAATATTGCCAGAAGATCAAAGGAGTGATATAGTGCAAATATTTTTGAAAATAAAATAGTAAATCACAAACAACAGTTACAATGGGCATAAATGTTTATAAGTAAATGCCAAGGATAAAAAAAGAAAACATTGTCTTAAGTAAATATTATTGAGAAATCTTATAACATTTTCACGGAAATATTACTATCATGAAGATTTTGAAAGAAACCATACAGAGAAACTATGTATTATTTATGTACAAATAAAAACATCTTGCCAGTCCTAGTCTTTCCAAAGCTAACAGTTTTGATGTCACAGAGAGAAAATTGTCATTTCAGGTGGCAAAACAGCTATCACAGATGAATTCTGGAGAAATGAGGATGCCACTTTTTTTTTATGCAGATATCTTCTGCAATAAAGAGTGAGGTAAACAACTTACATAAGTTATGTGTAAGCAGATTGGTTTCTAAATAGATATTTTCAAATTCTTCCTGAGATGTCAGCAGCTGCTATTTGGAGATCAGCAACTATTTTCAATATGTTGCAGTGGAAATGAGACTCTCAGAACTCCTATTAATTTTCTCTTCATTAATGAATTAACTATTTGGATACTGAAACACATATTGTCCCAGGCTTGACTAAAGACAAAAGTGTAAGTCAAAAGTTTAAAACTGAACCCTATTATCATTTCTTTCATTCTATGGAAGATGGGAATATTGCTTATTGTTTAAAATTCAGCAGATGGAGCAATGAGATCTAGCAGTCACAAACAAGTTTTGTTTTGTTTTGTTTTACTTAGTTACACATGACAGTACAATGACCTTGATGTATCATACATTTGAATCAGACGGGATATAATTTCTCATTTTTATGAGTATACAGGTTCCAGAATCACATTGGTCATGCAGTCACATATATACACACAGTAATAATCGTATTTTAAAGGAAGTGTGATGGTCACAGGTAAGCTATCCAAACTGAAGTTTACAAACTGAAGTTTGTCTTTTAGGTAATCAAGAGATTCTGTTACTGCTAAATTTCAGGAGTACCACTTTTGTTTTGTCCAAATTTCGTTAAGGTTCAAAAACATTTTTTGCTTTGTTTGTTTACTATTCTAACTTTTAGCATTTCTTTTTTCTAAAAACTTTTTAACCTTTCTGATATATGCTTGCTGTGCTTTGAATATTGTCCTCTCTAAAATTCATATTGAAGTCTAATTGTAAAAATATAAATTGAAATGAAGGAAATCAAAGATATTAAAGCCTACATATTGTCAAAAAAGTGACTGCTGGAAAAATAAAACATGTATAGAAAAATAAACATGAATAACCTTCCCCTGTGTGAAAGGATGTACAGTTTCATTCATAATTAGAGGAATATGAAAACAGCTTAGGGGTGACTCTTACCTACCAAGATGGCAATTTTTAAAAAGTCGGCATTCCTATTAAGAGCATGGGGAAATAGTAAGTTGGTACAGCCTCTGTGGAGTGCAATTGGTAATGTATACCAAAATTACAAAAGAATATGCCCTCTGGTCCAGGAATTTTATTTTAAGCATATATCCTATACATGTGGATATGCAAAAGGAAAAAAAATACAATAATAGTTATTTCATTACAGCCTTGTTCATAATAGCAAGATTCTGGAAATATCAAAATATTCATATATAGGAAATTGGTTGAACAAGTTATAATATAACTATATAATGCAATGTATTGAACTTACAGAAGGAATCAAATAGCTCTATGAAAAGGTCTGAAATGATGTCTATGACACAGTATCAAAGAATTGTGAAATATTAATTTTAATTACACTTATAGCGTAATTAATATGGAATATTTGCAAGATGATTAGGCAATGAACATTGCACTCTTGTAGGCATATTTAATCCTTCATGAAGAGGACTTCTGAGTGTGTATTCTTTCTCTTGTCTTTTTGCCTTAAGCTACGGGATGACATGGCAAGACGGCCCCTGCCAGAGAGTGAACCACTGATCTTAAGCTTCTCAGCCTTCAGAACTGTGACACAATACAATTCTATCTTTAAGAAATGTCCCAGTCTCTGGAACTCTGTTATAACAGCAAAAATAATATACACGATCCTTAAATTTTCTTTATTCATTCATGTCCCAAAATATTAATTAATGAAGCGAACGAAAACCACTGAGAGCATGTAAAACTATACAAAATGTTTAAATTCTCTATTCTATTCTTATTGTAACTGGTCTATAACATCTATTATTAGTGAGAAATTCTCTAGGAAATAATAAATGGCGTCAATTGCTTTAGGCTTCATTGTGGCACAAATGTTGTCATGGGGCAGAACACTCATGAAAAGATTTAACGTCCTTATCTGAGAGGCTTGATGGCTCCTATTGCCCTTCTGGTATGAGAGAACACAAACTGCACCATTCATGAGGAATAAGACTTCTCTGACTTCAAATCTGATAATGCTTTAATCTTGGATTTCTTCACCTCTACAACTGATTTTCATTTTTATAATGACCCATCTGGGTTATTTTTGTTATAGCAGCAAAAATTGATGATGATAGTCTTTATTCATGCAATAGTATCAGTTGTTCAAAACCCGTTCTACAAGTTACAAATTTAAAGTAGCCATTGAAATCACATTAGTGGTTTTGAAATTTTTTAAGATATAATTCTTTCTAATACAAAAAAAAAGGAACAAAAAATTGCAGGTATTGAGCTTTTATTTTTTATAGATGATTTTCTTTTCCTTAAAAATTCATAATAGCTAAGCTATGGAACCAACTTAGCTGACCTTCAACAGATGAATGGATAAAGAAAGCTGTGGTATATATACTCAGTGGAATATTACTCAGCCTTGAGGAAGAATGAAATGTTGGCATTTGCCAGTAAATGGATGGAACTGGAGACTATCAGGCTAAATGAAAAAATCCAATCCCAAAGAACCAAAGGCCAAATGTTTTCTGTGATATGTGGATGCTAATTCACAATAAGTGGGGTGCTAGGGAAGAACAGAATTACTCTGGGTTAGACAGAGGTGAGTGGAAGGAAGGGAGGAGATGTGGTAAGAAGGAGAGTAGAATGAATCAGACATTTTTATGTTTAAATATGATTACATGACCAATGTAACTCTTCATCATGTACAACCAGAAGAAACACAAGTTATACTCCTTTTATTACAATGTGTCAAAATGCATTTTACTGTCATGTATAACTAATTAGAACAAATTAAAAAATAAGTTAAAAATAAAAAATTCACTGCTTTCATTGATTTTTTTTCATCTTTATGGTTAATTATATTGCTCATAAATATATCTTCAATTAAAATTGCTCTTTTTCTTTCTGGTACTGGGGATTGAACTCAGGGGTACTCAACCACTGAGCCACACCCCCAGACCTGTTTTGTATTTTATTTAGAGACAGGGTCTCACTGAGCTGCTTAGCACTTTGCCATTGCTGATGCTGGCTTAGAACTCATGATTTTCCTATCTCAACCTCTCTAGCTGCTGGAATTACAGGGGTGTGCCACCACACCCATTAAATTGCTCTTAATGAATATTTAATATTAAAAAGGTATCCTGTCTGTTTTATTTTTCTTTAATTCTGTATTTATTATTAGCAAGCATTGTATATAAAATTATTGGTTCCCTCCTTCTAAATTTACCAACAAAATGTTGCTTTAAGTTTTGAGACAATGCCATGGGCTAAATTGTGCCTTCTGCCCCATGGGTTGAGATCCTAATCCCAGAACTTCAAAATGTGAATACATTTGGAGATAGAGCTTTTACGGGGTAATTAATGTGAAATAAGTTTACATGGATAGGCTCTAATCCATTTTA
Source organism: Callospermophilus lateralis (assembly GCF_048772815.1). Lineage (NCBI taxonomy): Eukaryota > Metazoa > Chordata > Mammalia > Rodentia > Sciuridae > Callospermophilus > Callospermophilus lateralis. The sequence continues at coordinate 101,351,330 of NC_135314.1, forward strand.
ACTGGTGCTTTTTTAACAAGGCACCAGTTAAAATTATTACCACATAACAAGGGGTAATCATAGGAAGATGCAGAGAAATGTAGCCATCTATAAGGCAAGGCACAAATCCTTAGGAAAACCAGACTTGTTAAAACTATGATCTTGAACTTCTCGTTTCCTGACTCAAAGAATAAATTTCTGCTCTTTAAGTAATCAGTCTCTGATTTTTGTTCGGTAGCTAGAAAACTAATACAGTTTTCCACTGACATTTTACAGTTATTTCTCTTTACAAACAAGTTTATGGTTCACTTTACAAATTGAACAATTGGATCTACATTTTTTATTTTCTAAACCATACCTAAAATATACTTAAACAGAACCAGTCAAGATGCTGTATTTACAGAATGATATTTTTGAAAATTTACTAAATCATTTTTAGATGAGATAAAGATATCCTAGAGAAAAATTCACTGCATTGCTTATTTAAAACTCATATGGGTATTCATTTATAAATGTATCAACAACCATAAACATCATTTCAACTGTTTATAAAAGATAATTTTTCATTTAAATTTTCCTACTCTTCAAAAAGTCATAAAATATTTTATTAAATGATCCATTTAATAGAAAGTTACACATGAGTATAAACATTTCTTTTAAGAATATTTAATAAGATAACTAATTTTTATCAAATGTATAATTTATTATAAATATAGTATATTAATGTTAAAACTGTATATCATTAAGAGTGTAGCACTTCTTATACCTTTTAAGCATAGGATAAAAATATAATCAATCTTAATAAGAAACCTTAAGAATCAAGTAAGAATAATGGCTGTTGGACACTTTTACATAACCTTTTGTACATAATTTTTATCTACATTTCTTACTTCCAACACTCTGAACAAAACTGTTTTCACAGTTGGCATATATGACTATTTTAGGAATTTCTGCATTGGGTAGATTGAGAAGTAATCTCCCCAGGTGCTCAGGGAACTCAATATAAAGTGATGGAAGGTACATTCTATTTGTTAAAGGGAAGGAAATAGAGCTGAAAGAAAAAAAAATTATATATATATAAATATATATGTATATATATTTATATATATATATATATATATATATATATATATATATATATATGTAAGCTTATAGCTCCATATATATATATACACAGCTATAAGCTTACTTTTCTTTCTTTAAAGGTTAAAATTTTTAAAGCTTTATAATATTTATCTTCATGTTTCAAGAATTTAATTACCAAATATAAAATGAAAATTAAAATTCTGCTTTCATAGGTCTGGGCTAGGAAATAACTGCTGCCAACCCTAGATCTGTTGTTTCATTCGTCTCCCTTCTTGCTCTCCTTAAAACCTGTGTTTAGATACCAAGCCAAAAGATTGTACCCAATGACAGCCCCTATGAATATATGAGTGTTAGTCTCTACTCCCAGCTCAGTGAGTATGAGATTCTTTTCCTGCACCTCTGCATTTTCCAAAATAAGTGGGACTAGGTGTTATGCCATGGTTTCTCTATCCAAGGGGAGAGCCACAGGCCTTAGGCCAAGGCGAGAGTACAACGGGAAGGTAAGAGAGAGATGGTATTTCTAGGAAATTTTGGAGACCAGTACAACTGATGAGCAGGCCATGCTTGCACACAAAATGCAGAGACTGAATTGTTTCCCAGTCCAGAGCAAGGAACACATAACTCGAGTAAATAGCCTTGGTTCTCCACACAATTCCAAAAAGCGTACTGCTGTTTTGTAACATGTGATTGACCAAGATATCTCTCCTTTACTTCAACTGTAGATACCTTAGTCTCTGTGAGAGAATCTGCTAGGAATTTCCATCCCCTTAATTCCTTCCTGAACACTCAAATTCATGGGAGATTACAATGGGTATATATATTAGTAGCCCAATGATATATTATTGTAGGTACTACTTCATATAAATTTTGTGTTTCTTAAAGAAGCAGAGACAAAAAAGGATAGCAAATATATACTCATAGAGTTTGTTGCCGTAAATTTTATGCCACCACTTCTGATTCTCATTTGTTCCTATGAATTTGAATTACCACCTATATATTTTTATACTCAAACACACCTTTCATTTCATCTCTTTTGTGCATATATTTTGGTTATGGATGGCTAACTCCATTACTCTAGGCCACAGAGGAGACATGCTGCTCTACTCATGGTAGCCAGAAAGGAGGCAGGGAGGGAGGGAGGGAGGGAGGGAGGGAGAGAGAGAGAGAGAGAGAGAGAGAGAGAGAGAGAGAGAGGAGAGGGGAGGGAGTGGGAGGAGAGAGGAGGAGATGGGAGGGAAGGGGAGGGGAGGAAAGGGGATGGAAGGGGAGGGGAGAAGAGAAGAAAAGAGTATACAGGAAGATGAATTCTTCCAGGACAAACCTTAAGCAACCTACTTTCTCCCTCCATGACCCATCTGCCTACAGTTATCACCCAGTTAGTCCATTCAAATTTTTAATACAACAAATGGATAAATCCATTGATAGGTTACAGTTCTAGTAAATCTAATCATTTCACCTCTGAATATTCCTGCATTAACACAGGAGTTTTGGAGGACACCTCAAATCCAAACCATATAGTAAACTTACTGTAATACCAGCACATAGCAGTAATCAGAACATTTGACTCACAGAGACCAATGATGCTGGCTAGTTGTTCATGGATTACACAGAAAAGAAATCGATATACAATCTACGAAATCATTACTTGACTTGTGTAAGTGGAAAAATTTTAGGTTAAGTGTAAAGAAATCGAAGTAATGTAAATCACCGAAAGAGGGAATCATGATCCGTTAATCAATTTACAAGCATGAGTCTGTTTAGAGACTAGAACTTCTTGAAAGTAGAGACTAGGTGCTTTTAAAGACAAATCCCTCATACTTCTTCCTATCTCAAGTTTGTATTAACTCTTTAGCTATATGTCAAGACTTTGTCTTCCTCTAGATATAGCATTGATCTATTACAGTGATAAGATTATGGGGATTGGAACTCCTCAGCAAAGAGCAACTACTCCTGACAAATTGTTAGAACATTTGCATGTCAGAGGGTTATAAATAGATTTGAGAAGAACTCATGAAGCTCCACCTCATTAATTTCCAGGGTTTCAGTGGTATAGAAAATATCAAAATATCCCTTTTAAGATAAAGAATAAATGGTACATCTGACCCTTCCTACAACTAAAGGAGAGAAACAATACAAACTAAGGGTCTCAGAAGTTTGGAGGAACATATGCTGTCTTACTCTAGCTCATTCACAGAGTAGAATAAGAATGTGTTAATTTTGAGTGGGTTTCAGAGAAGACTTTACACCATATCCAGGCCACTACATGAGCAGATTTTTTTGTCACTGTTACCAAAATACCTGACACAAACAACTCAGAGGAGTTACTATTCAGCTTGCATAGTAGCTGCACCTGTTGTTAAGCCTTCTTAGTATTTGGTTTAGCAGATCTGACATTGCTTGAGATGTTATTGGCAAATAGATAGGATATTTGGAGTACCAGTTAAACCTTTACAGGTAAATCAAAGAGTGGGCACTGAGAATTTAGGAACAGAATATTGCCATCTTCTGCACTTAAGTAGTACTCTCTTGACAAAAAGTTTTGGCTTGTATATCATCCTTAGCTGAGACTAGATTATTTAACTATTGGCCACCAAGACAAAGACATTGTTTTTTCCATTTCTGTTCAACATACAAATGGTAGTATTCAGAATTATTAGGACAAAGAAAAAATAATAATTACTCAAATTATAAAGGAGAAAAAGAAAATTATTTCTGTTTTCTGATAAAATCAGAAAAATGCACTCACATCTTTAATGATTTCACATAAACCCCAAAATCATGTTAGAACTAATAAATGAATTTATCAAAGATATGAAAAAAATCAACAAACAAAAATCTGTTGTATTTCTAAACATCAACAATGAAGAATCTAAAAAGGAAATGAAGACTGCAATTATAATTGTAAAAAAGTAATAAAAATTTAGGAATAAACTTAACTAAACAGTTGAAAGACTTGTACATTTTTAAGAAAACTCATTTGATAGCTATTTTCTGTAGTACAATGTTTAATACATACTACTATAAATTTATAGTAGAATTAAATAAGTAAATGAATGTCAGATAGTAGGTTTCTCAGTGTTGGAGTGTGAATTTATAAAAAAAAAAACAGTGAAAACAAAACTGACTCATGTGTTAGCGAATTAGTCTTAAAGACACCAGTTTAAACTCATATTTGCAGATAGATACAAATACCTAGATCAATATGCACAAATATATGCTCTAGCTGTCACAGTTAAGGTAGCTAATGAACAATCACATCCCAACAGCAACAAGTATACCTACCTACTTAAGATTTGGTTCTAGCATCATTCTCAAAAACAAACAAACAAATAAACAAAAAAAACCCTGTGGCTCCTTGGAGAAATGGAAGCTTAAAGAAATGGTGAGATAAATATACATTATGAGCTACTCAGAAACAAAGAACTAAAAGATGAACTAATAAGGGTACATCAGAGGATTGAATGACTAGGTCAAGTAATTGTGGATTAAAAACCAAGATATAAAATAACTATTCAAGAGCCCATACTGTTACAGGTGAATAAATAACTAGGAGAGAAAAGACTGATCTCCCTTGAAGCATTCCAAATCATTTTTGTAAGTATTTTTGTCCTCAAAGAGGTAGAATATGACTCCCCAATCTTTAGGTGGGAGCTGCATATGGTGACTAATTTCCAATGATTACAGTTTATAAAGGAGGTAAAACAGCATTTTTACAAATGCTAATTTTTAAGCCACTTCCTCAGCCTGGTTATTATTAATAATGAGTGAGAATATTGTTAACATTAATAGTTACTGACAGTGTGTTGGCTGACTGTACCACTTAAAATGTGGTATCCCAATTAGGATGCTGGAGTAGAAAAAGTGTATCAGATCAAAACAAGAAATCTAAATGTTGTGTTTACTAAAGAATAATGTAATATGATTAGTTTCTCAATACAACAAATGTCTCATATTAACGTAAGTTAATAACAAGCAAATTGGCTTGGGTATATGAGAACTGTCTACTATTTTCTCAGTTCTTTTCTATAAATCTAAAACTTTTAACATATAATTTGTTCAAAATGCAAGCTGGGGATTTGGAAATAAATTTCAAAGCAACTGATTTGGGTAGACTTATATAGTAGCATATTAGATCAGTTAGACTATACATTGGTACTGATGAAATGTATTCAACTTTTATATAGTGTGTTTTGATTATTTCTTATTTCGTATAATAAGTGTGCTGAATAAATAAAAGTAAAATATACATTTATAGTATTGATCCTTAATTATACTTCAGAATCTGATACCTGCCTAATTTTCATCTCCTTAAATGTACTCTCACTTTTCACACACTGAAAAATGGTTTTCAAAGTGTCCAATGTGGTCAGGTGTGGTGGTGCATGCCTGTAATCCCAGCAGCTTGGGAAGCTGAGGCAGGAGGATCAGGACTTCAAGCCAGCCTCTGGAACTTAGTGAGGCCCTAAGCTACCTAGTGAGACCCTGTCTCAAAATTAAAATAAATAAATAAATAAAAAGTGCTGAAGATGTGGCTTAGTGGTTAAGTGCCCTGGGTTCAATTCCCGGTACCAAAAAACAGACAAAAACTTAAAGTGTCCCATGTGGTTTCATTAGTTCATGTCTTTTCATGTCCTCATAAAATCAGCTCAGTTATCACCTTATCTGGGAAAGTTTTCCATCTTTTCTAACACAAAGCTTACATGCTTTAACATTTGCATATCTCTCTATCAAAACACATCTTCTAGGTCAGATTTCTGCTATCACGTTTACTAAGAATTCACCAAACATAGGGCTAAAAGTATTTCAGTGGCACAGCACAGCATGTATGGGGCTCTCAGTTTCATTCCCAGAATTGACCCCTGCCCACCCCCATCACTAAATACAAGGATAAGCAAAACCCATTTGTCAAATAGGCAAACACCAACTAAATTCCAAGAATAACTTACATGTTATATTTAGTCTACTGTGTCATCCTTTTAAAAACAATAGCCAACTCCTAATCATCTGTAACTATGAATGTTACCTTATTTGGGAATACAATTGGTCATAAATATCCACAGGTTCTGCATTTCAACTGCAAACTGAAAATATTAAAACAAAAGTTTCACATTGTTCTGAAAAGCAAAACTTGAATTTTCCACAGACTGAAAATGATGCTGAATTCATGCAGATAAAGTGGTATGTGTGTATACCCTGCTATAGCTTCCCATAATCTCATAGATTTGCAGTCTTTCTCCAACACTTGTTTGAACATTGTTCACTTGGCATCTCATTTGCATACAGCAAAATCTATTTAGGACTATAATGGCTTCATCTGTACTGAAAACGTATAGACATATATTATTTCTTGAACAATACAGCATCACAACTGTGTACATAGTATTTACATTATGTAGCTTTAGGAGTAATTTAGAAATAATTTAAAATATATAGAAAGAAATGCATAGGTTATATGCCAATATTACATTGTTATTTTTTTAATAAAGGACTTTAATATCTGCACATGTGGATGTAAATAGGGGTCCCCTATAGATACCGAGGGATGACTGGATGACCAATTGTTATACAAATGTAATGATGTAATGATGTTGACATGAATTCATAATGGATTAAAGTAGGCTCTAAATGCAATGACTAATGATCTTATAGGAAGAGGGAAATTTTTACAGAAGGACACACATTCAGCTACAAAGTCAGGAAGGAAATGGCACCAGTTGGAATAGGTGGATACTAACCAAGGGATGTACAGAATAGTCAGTAATATGAAGAAGCCAAGATGAAACAAGGAAAGATATTTTCCTAGAGTCTGCAGAAACAGCATGTCTCTATTGCACCTTGATTTAAAATTTCTAGGCTTCAGAATGGTAAAACAAGAAACATCTATTATTTTAAGTAACTTATTTTGTGGTACTTTGTGTGGTAGACCTAAAAATCAGATACAATTATATTATTTTTTCTATACCATGTTTGAGTCTTTGGATATACACACATACTTGTAAAACTCTCCAACTATAAAATCTATCACATAATAATCTGTGTGTTTTAAGTATGCTTTATTTTATTTTTTGTTAGCTGTTTTTATTTTAAATTTTTTATGATATTTTATTAATGCATTTTAATAATTTCCAATAGTGGAATTCATTGTGACGATAATGTATGCACATAACGTAATCTGCTCCATTTCTTCCCCAGTACTTTCCTTTTTCCTCTCTTCTGCCTTTCCCTCAGTACATTTCCTCTACTCTTCTGGTCTATTTATTTACTCTTTAATTGGTGCCTTATACGGACACATAAAAATGAAGTTCATTGTGGTATATTCATACGTGTACATACCAAAATTTAGTCAATTTTATTCTGCTGTTACTCCCTTTTCTCCTTATTGATTCCCTTCCTCTACTTTACTGCTCTTCCTTCTATTTTCATGAGATTCCCTCCCGCTTTTTTTAATACATTCTTTATTTCTCTGTAGTTTTATGTAACAGAGAAAACATTCCACCGTTGACTTTCATTCGATTTAAGCATTGGGAGCAAAGAGCACTATGATCTGCTCCTCATTTCCATGTCTATTCACTTAACCATAAAAGTTTATAAATTGTATTGTTATCACTGACTCTCTACGAGCTTGTGGAATAAACTGTTTTTGCCTCCATGAATAACCAAAGCAGTGAGGGATACTATAGGTGAAAATATTATGGACTATAAAAATACATAATACAGTGCAAATATAATAATAAGCAAGAACTGTCTTAAAACTGAAATTACTTATAATTTCTCCTACCCAAGCTCTGAAGAAACTTTCCATCAAATTTGAAATCAAATCATATATAGTTTTACTATCTATATGACTTTTCTTTATTCCCTTTTTTTTTCCATTTAAGGGTTGTACATGAAACCTTTGGGCCTTTCCAACTTTTTTGTCTTTAGATGTTTCCCTTTAAGTTATAACTCCAACCCCAAATAGCTTCTGTACTTTCTCATAAGCCATTTCTTACTCTGTAGGGAACTGATATAGAAGGTCTGACCTTGGTTTCAAAGAAAATTGAAAGAAGAACAAGGGGTGGAAACTAAAGCAATGGGAAGACTTGCAATATTCAAGGTCAGGAAAAAATCAGAACATAAGCAATTTTATAGAGGATTAGGTCTAATTTGCTTTATCTCTGCGTTGGGTATTGTCTGTTTTTATGCACTCCAACGATAACAAACAAACAAGATACATAAATAAATTATTTTATCCAATATTGTTGAGTAGTTATGCACATGTCAAAATTTCTATTTCTAAATTTGAATACATAACAAAGCATGCACATATCACAGACAAGACATTTTTAAATGAAAGTTAAAACTTTATGATTATTTCTTGATTTTGTAAAGATATAAATGAAATGACAAACTATTTCTTGAAAGTGGAGAATATTCACATTTACTTTTTCAAAATCAAATTTTCTATGATGAAATATTATAAAAAACATTGCATAAACTTTTAAATAGGGATTCTTGTAATTTCCTATGAAATATATATATATATATATACACACACACACAGACACACATATATGTAGTGTTTTTTTTAAAAGTCATCTGAGAAGCAATTTGTAACTTTTAATTTCCTGTATTGGAAGATAATTTATTGGTGTTTATTTCTGAGAGATTTAAATATGAACTTATAATTATGTGCATCAAAGTACCACAAGCAATGTTAACACTAATTTCCCTCAGCTAATAAAATGGTTCAAAAGGTGATTTCACAATACATAATGCCTAGAACAGGGGAAACAAATACATTCTTAAAGGTTTGGTTATATTTTATTATTTTAGCTTTGCACATACAAAAATTATGTACCTGAAAAAGTTATTATGTTTGTAATAAATTCTATATTTTAAGCATCATGATCATTTCAAGTGAAAAAAATCTAATAAAACTATCTAATATTATAATGTTTAATTGGAAATGTCAGAACATTTTCAAAATCAAGTTGAAAACATCCTAGAGTGCTATGTTTCTAAAGGAAAAGTAATTAAAAAATAAAAAGTTCACATTTTAAGTGCAACATTATATTTCAAAATTTCCATTGAAAAAAAATTCAACAAAGTGTGCTATACGTTACTTTAATCACTAGATGTATTTCTACATTGTGGGTATAAATAACCTAAAGGTGTAACTTGTATCTTAATATTAACTCCCTTATGCAGTAACACATACTGTCAGGATGGTCACAAGGATAATCTAAGCACAGATGATACCTTAGAGTTTGTAACATGACTTCAAATAAATTGTTTAATTCCATCCTCCAAGTCTGGAAAGACTGCCTAAAATCAAGGAAGTATCATACGTATAATTTTGTGTCCCATATTGAACCGATTAATAAACACTGAGAACTAACTATGATTAAGATACAATGCTTACTTTAGAAACATTTGAATTCTGGAAGAACCAAATAAATCACTGTTGTACACAAGGAGAAAATACATAATAGTAGTGTAATTCATGACAGGAAGTTGGGTAAGGTGCTTTGGGAATGTAAGCATAACACGTATTTAAGACAGACAATCAGGGAAGTCTACTTGAGAGAAATATCCTGATATTACCTACCAAAGATATCCAAAGGAAAGGAAAAAGGAAGACAGTGTATAAATGTTCAGAGGTATAGCATAGTAGAGGTATAGCATAGTAGAAGATCTATAGAAAACCACAGGGATCAGAGATCTAATACCTAAAGGAAAAGTGTGGGGTCACTTGAGACATTGTGGCTGAGACATAGACCTTTAATGCTCTGTAAATCTCATCTTGTTGAGGAGACAGCAAACTATTGAAGGAATTTGAAAATAGAAAATCAAATTTATTTTTTAAAATAATTTAGTTTGCAAGATAGTTTCAAGAAAAGGATAGTTTAATTAACTCAAAAGATAAAAGTAAGAGACGCAGATTAGTGGAAGTTTTGAGGGATAAGGTTATGAGTTAGATGGGGACCTGTTGAGCTTAACACAGCTGAAGTCAGAATCATGTATGTGCAAAAGGCAAGGATTACATGAGATTATTCTCTCCCAAATTGTGTATCTTGACCATATAGTTAGACTTGGATCCCAGCCAAATTCCAATTGTCCTATTTTCATGGATACATGTCAAACTTCTTAATTGTAAGCAAAGGAAGATGACTTAACAACATAATTGGAAAATGAATTTACATAAAATTATTTTGGATTGAACATAGAATAACTAGAGATGATAAAGAATTACCTAACTGTCTAAAACCATGCATAGAATATTTTTGAACCATTTTCAAGTATGCTATCTACAGTTTGCAAGGATCAAATTCTTTACCTAAAATATGGTTATATATAGTCTCAAATCTGCACCCTTTAACATCTCTTTTCATTTCTGGCTTCTTTTTTCCTGGACTATTTTGCTAAGGGCCTAAACTAGTTTTCTGACTTCCAGTCTTTACATTCTGTTAAACATCCTTACAATTATAACAGAAATATATTTTAAAATCTCTTTATAAATATCAATAAAATTGTGTTGTTTTCCTAAAATAATAACAGTTTTTTCTTTTAAAATGGAAGATCCATTTTTATGAAAATAGCTATAATACAGTCTCAAATGACATGAAATGTACTTGGCTAATTAGAAAGGAATATAATAGTTAGAAATGTTCAGTATCATAAATTATCATTGCTTCCTAACCTAATTTGTACATTCAATAAAATATCAATAAGTTTATAGACAATACTTGGAGAGAGACTATTGATCCACTGAAGAAAATACTCAAGTGGAAAACTTAAAACAACAACAAGAAAAGTGATAAATTTGACAAGGTTAAAATGAAAAATATTAGGAGGCAAAAATGAATACAAAGAGAAAATAAAATAGTAGGAAAAATGCAACCTTTAAATATAAGGGAAATATTCTTTTTTAATAATTTTTTTAAAGAGAGAGAGAGAATTTTTTTAATATTTATTTTTTAGTTTTTGGCGGACACAACATCTTTGTTTGTATGTAGTGCTGAGGATCAAACCTGGGCCACACGCATGCCAGGCGAGCGCGCTACCGTTTGAGCCACATCCCCAGCCCAGGAAATATTCTATAAAGGACCAAATACTTGCAATTTTGTATGAGAGGAAAGACCAGCCTAATAGGCTTGTAAGAAAGCTGAATGCCAGATACTTTAGCCTTCTTCCCTCAACAGTTTTCTGCTCTCCATATCTTCTTAATTTTCCTATACTTCTCAGGATTTTAAAATCTTGTTATAATAATTTAACTAATTTCATGCAGGTGTTCTTGTGATCCAGTTTTTAAGCAATGTCACCTAGCAAGGAGCATGAAACATAAGAAAATAAAAGTAAGTGAAATATAAAATTACAATCATTTGACCTTCGAATTGAGAAAATACATAGAAAAATTGAACAGGAAAATATATTTTGAATGAATTTGAATATCTTTCATATATTTTTGGCTTGAGAGATAAAGGTATGAGTTGTGTTTCATATAGTGGAATCTTAAAAGGTATTGCCTTCTCCCTCAAATCCTGTCAGTAGTCTCCTTTCAAATTTTTCAATAAAATTCAACCTCCATGTCTTTTTGTGTATCTTGTGTCCACTTTTCAATTATACCTCTAGCTAAATCTGTTTTTATCTACATTTCTGTCTCAGACAATACACACACGCACACACACATATACACACACAGAGACACACACACATAAATATTCATACAAAAATATTCACACAAACACACCCACATATTGTTTTGGGTCTGCCATGATGATCCTTGAACTATAGACTGTTTTCAATCACTTTTTTTTTTCTCTCTCAGTAATAAGACATGATCCTTATTCTTTGTTTTTGCAAAGCAAGAGATGATCTTGTAAGAATCCAATCTTTTAGATAGTACATGCTTATGCACATACATGGCATATGTGTTTATGTGTTGTTTGTGAGAGAAGTGGTGTTAAGGAGGAAAGGTGATGAATGTTCTGCATTTATTACTTTTGTCAGGTTTCAATTGCTTTTGAGATTTTTGTCTGCCAAAAGACTTACTGACTAAATTGAAGTAATAGACCTTTTTAAAAACTCCCCACATACATTACCTAGCATATTATCTGCCTTTTAGGACATTCGTAAAATATGAGTATTGAACAAACAATTGAACAAATAATTAATAATAACCATATAACAAATAAATGATAACATTCATTAGGTAAAGTAAACTGCTGTGATTCAGAACACAGACTCTTGTGTCTGCAACTTACAATATTGTGTTTCTTTGCCCTCAGTTTTAAACCTTTTCCTGTTCATTATTAAACAGATAAATAATGTCTGGTTTCATAATAACTCTAAAAGCTCCATTAATTGATAAATTGTTGTAAAACTGTTTACATATCTCATCAGTAAAAGCTCAGTAAATAATTCTTAATTATATTTTTGGTAATATTATTATTCACAGATTTGTAAACAAGACCATCTTTGTACTAAAGATATATGAAACATTCAAAAATGGAATTATTTATCTAAATATGCACATTGGGAATAATTAATTCAATTTTTTTTCTTTATTTTCTCTTTGGTGTTGGACATTGAATCCAGGGTCTTCTCATGCTAGCCAAGTAGTTAACCATTAAGCTATAACCCCAGTCCAGTTTTTCTTCTAAAAGAAGTTTCCTCTATGTTCCCATAAGAATAGGAAATTGTGTATATATATATATATATATATATATATATATATATATATATATATAAAACATTTGAAAATTATAGGCCCTTCAAACAACTTTGCCTTACCTCTTGCACCAAAATAGTAGTTACATATCAAAAATATCTTCTAAATTCACCTGTAAATATTATTTTTTATTTTTACCAAAAGTTTGCTAAACAGATTACTTTTTTATGTTTATTTTTTTAGTTGTAGTTGTAAACAGATTACTTTTGATGTTTGAATAATGTAACCTTGCAACAGAAAGCATCAAAATGCTTGCTTATATAACCTCAATCATTATTTATGTCAGAGAAAATTATGGTTTTTACAAATATATCCACTTTTATAAATCAATTTTTACTGAAATATACTCAGGTTGCAATTAACAACTCAAGATATCTTGACCTCCTTAATAAAATAAACAGTCACATTACCTTAACTCTTCCTCTATAAAGTCCCTATGGGTGAATCATAATGTAGTTCCTTGAGATCAGGGGAAAAGCCATGCCATCCTCTTTGGAGAACTATTCTCCATTTATGAGTCAGCTTTGACTTGGGCTGAATTCTTGACTATGAGGTGACAAGCTATTTTGGAACCGAACTGTAGCTGATGTAGGAGGTGTTGCCTGAACTACCAAGCACAGCAGTACTTCATCGTCAAAAGCAAGTGCTATATACAAAGTTGACCTCAAGCAGGAGATGAGCATTCAAGTAAGATGCAAGTGGTTTTAAGTGTCATGGCCCTAACTGAAGTTAGATTGCCTTTATTCTCTCAACCCATGCTTATGGCCACATATAGATTTTCCTATGACCAGTGCCTGAGGAAGAAAATAATTGGGTATTGTTCACACACGGTTTCATTACAGACCTTTCCCTGGGTCAGATTTAAATATAGTGGTGAAAGAAATTCTTCCAATGAGAAGAACTATAAAAAATTCATCTGATCATCAATTTTTCCCCCAGAAGACAGATGGCAAAATGTTCTATTATTTCATCAATAGGGAATAGGCCTCTCCTGGATGGTCAGAGACTTAGAAAGAAAATGATTAGAATATTGGTGATGAGGCAGTATATTTGTTTCCCATATTAGTATTTACTAAAGTTCAAACCTATCCTCTACTTCACAATAAGGTATCACTATATTCTGACATGCAATTGCTGTTAAATGTGAATTTTTTTTGCAGTATATTCCAAAGGGATGTTTAAAAAATGTTTAAATTTTTCATAAATTTCATCAGGTATAAAAGAAAATATTGAAAATAGTTTACAGCACTTAGCATTATCTGTATTCCCTTATGAAAGTACATAAATGCAGTTGAATATTTAATAAATCATACAATTAATTGCCTTAACCACTGTACAAATGATTGATGAATGTGCTACTGTGAATAAAAATTGTGTGAGATATGTGATGTTTGGGACTTTCTCTTTCAGGCATGATGTTTAGGGCATGCATCTATATATGTGTTTATGTCAGAAATAGAACTTTAATATAATATGTGATATGGGATTTCATATATATCACATACATATGGATTATACATACTCATACGCACATATATGCATACATCTACTTTGGGCTTTAGTTCTTTACACAAAGGAAATAAAGTGAGCAGTACCACTTCCACATTTTTGTGTCTGTGAGCTTTTATGAGAATATATTAAAACACCATAAGATTGGAGGCCAGAGTTAAAGAGAGCTGAGGTAGCAGAATTTGTGAATAAGAATACATGAGAATTGGAAGCACTGTAGATAAAAGAGGGGTTACCTCGAATCACTGGCAGAATTTTGAGCCAAGACTGCATAAGCAAAATTTTATAAGGCTAAGAAATTAGTAACTATAGATTTTACACAGATTGCATCTTAATAAGTTGGGTGAAAAAGAAGGGGAAAGCTGGGGCTATAGCTCACTGGTAGAGTGCCTGTCTCGCATATGTGAGGTGCTGGATTCGATTTCTCAGCACCACATAAAAATAAATAAATAAAGATATTGTGTCCATCTAATACACACACACACACACACACACACACATATATATAGAAGAAGAAAGAAAGATGTTTACTTTTCGGCTATCAGTAAGCCTTTATACCTAGTCACCCTGTCCTTGTCAAGGACACACACATACACACACACACACACACACACACACATACACACACATATACACACATGCTCTATTTATATACACATACATATGCATACATATAGATTCACAGCATTAAGATTTATGATAACCTTAGATTAGGTAGAGAGAAGTGATAGGAGGGGAGAGGAGGGGATAGGGGGATAGGAAGGATAGTAGAATGAAACAGACATTATTATTGCTGTGTGTATCTATTTGACTGCATGACCAATGTGATTCTGCAACCTGTATACTCAGAAAAATGAGAAATTGTATCCTATCTGATTCAAATGTATGACATGTCAAGGTCATTTTACTGTCATGTGTAACTAATTAAAACAAATAAAAAATAATACAAAAAAAGATTTATGATAAGAAATTGATTTATGTGATATGAAAACTGAAAAAAATACCAAGATCTGCATTTGGCAAACTTAAGACTTAAGAAAGCCAATGGTGTAAGTTCCAGTTCAAGTCAAAGTCCAAGTTCAATGGCAGGAGAATACTGATGTCAGGGAGCAAGTTCTTCCTTACTTAGCAATAGATAAGAGTTTCAATAAGGATGACCCATCAATTCAAATGTTACTCAGAAATGTTCCTTACAGACACACTATTATGATTTGAATCTGGAAAGTTCCCCCAATGCTCATGTGTCGAAGGCTTGGTCCTCAGTGCAGATATGTTCAGAGATAGGACTTTTGGAAAGTGATGATTCATGAAACCTTTAACTTCATCAGAAAATTATTACTTTGTTGTCATTATTGGGAGCTGGAACCTAGTTGAAGTGGGTCCTTGGGGACATGCCTTTGGAGACTATATCTTGTCCTCAGTCACCCCCGACACCTTCTCCATCCCCTCCTCTCCTTTCCCTTCTGCCCTCCTGTTCTCTCCCCCTCCTCCTCCTCCTCCTCCTCCTTCTTCCAATCTCTTTCTTTCTCTTCACCATCCTGTCCACCATGAAGTGAGCAGTTTTCTTATACCACACTCTACTACCCTGATGTTCTGATTCACCTCAGACCCAAAGCAATGGACTAAAAGCCTATGAAAACAGGAGGAAAAATAAATCTTTTTTTCACCTAAGCTTGTCACAGTGATGAAAAGCTGAATAAGACACATACTTAGAAAAGTATTTTCATAAATATCTAGGCATTCTGACATCCTGTGGCCCAGTCAAACTGACATAGAGTTTGCCAATATAATATCATTATGCTGAATTTTATGGTCTCATGCACAGTAGCTTTTGTAAGATTTAATTTCAGTGCCAGCGTAATAGTAACAGCTTCCTGATCTACTGTTACATCTTCCAGATTGTGGTTACTAAATAAATGACAGATATATTGAGTGTTGTTTATTTTATAGTAAAAACTCTTGAATCTGGGAACCTAAGGGTAGGAATTTGAGTGACTCTGAGATTTGCAAGAGAAATACAATTTTCTTTTTTCTAACCACAATTTCAAGTTTTGCTTTGCTAAACATTTTAATTCTTAAACAAGTCATGTTTTCAACAGAGGACAAGAATTTTTCATTCAATCTGTCACCTGGCTACTTAGGGCTCTTCAAACCATCAAATCATCAGG
The DNA here is from genome assembly GCF_048772815.1 of Callospermophilus lateralis. Classification (NCBI taxonomy): domain Eukaryota; kingdom Metazoa; phylum Chordata; class Mammalia; order Rodentia; family Sciuridae; genus Callospermophilus; species Callospermophilus lateralis. The sequence continues at coordinate 101,367,785 of NC_135314.1, forward strand.
CAGATTATGAGTTGGACTGACTAATTTTGATCGCCACTATACAATAGGACCAAGGAGAAATATATAAGGAAAACTGAAAATCCCTTTGGATATCATCTAATACACCAGGCCATGAAATTTTTAAAAATCATTATAAAAGTGGAATCACTCAATATATTTTAAGAATACACATTTGAGTCACTCCACCAAGCAAGGAACCAAGATTAGTCAAGGTACATTCTAAACATTGAATAGGTAATGTAAGAGGGAAGTTGTATATGTTAGCTACAACCATGTGTCAAATGATAGAAATAATGATGCAAGTGCTATATATTTATTTCCTTATATTTAATGTATTTGCTTTTTTTTACCTATGTACATGAATTCAAGTATATTCTTTTTTCTATTACTATTAAATACTCCTTATTAAGTGTGCTATAAGACTTTAACTTCAAGCAACTTCAATCTTCTGAATCTACAGAAATTCCACCACTTTGAAACTCTTCCTTGCTAATATGAGCCTCATTTGTCTTCAACTTTTTGTCTCATGTGTTTCTAAGACAAATTTAGAAACTTCACTATTGTATGCTTCTTGTAACATAGAAAGAAACATTATAATCTACTATTTCAAGAAATTGCTTTGATAAATTATGTTGTTATAAAAATTAAATAATGTTATTATAAGATTTAGATCAAATGTGAAAATAAATAATTCTCACGTTAGGATCAATATTATTTCAAAGTTAGAAAATAACTTATTGGGGCACAAGAATAATAAACTCTCTCTGCACATGGGAAAATTTATATAGTGAATCTGACATTGTATGATTAAAGAAAGTCTAGAGAAGACATGTTTAAACTGAAATAAAAGGCAGGTACAGGGTCCAAAGGAGTCCAGCCCCGATAGACAACACAGAAGATATTGCACATCAGAGGGACACTGTGGAGCCCTTAAATATTCAACATTTGTAGGGGTAATTGAAATACATGTTAGGAGTGGATTACCAGCTTCCCCCCTTAGGATAAAATTCAATGGAATAGTTTCAAATAACTTTCTACTGTTATGATCTTAGGGAACTGGTACTTTTTGAAATAAATTTTCCATGAGTTTGATTAAGAATGTGAAGCTCAAAGTCAAATCAAAAACATTTTTCATGCCCCAAAAGAGAAAAAAATGAAAGAAAGTTAAAAAGAAAGAAAAGAAAAAAATCTAAACTTGGTGGAAAAGAGAAAAAAAAATACTGGGGATTAGTAGAGACTGGGAAGAATGCTATTAGAAAGAAGTATGAAGGATAGGAGGAACAAAGCAAGGTAGAAGAAGGGTGAATGGACATGATCAATATATTATGACTGTATGTGAATCCCATTACCTTGTACAGGTAATATGTTCTAATAGTTATAATAATTTTTGAATAGCTTCTACACAACAAAGGGAAAAAATCAATAAAATGAAATGGCAAACCCAGAAAAGGTGAAAATACTTCAAAACCATAAGAAAACAAAAACTTTGATTATTTGTTTTTGGTAGATACTATGTTGACATATGTTTCCTAATACTTTAATGATTAAAAACCTATTTTCGCATTAGTGCTGTTATAAACTGTATACTTATGTTTACCCAAAGTTCATATGTTAAATTTAATTTCTGAAGTGATATTATTTGAAGGTGTGACTTTGGGAAGTGATCTGGTCTTCCACTTGAATATGATTAATGCCCAAGATTCCCAGAGAGCTCCCTAGTCCCATCTGTCCAGTGAGGAATCAGTGAGAAGCCTGCATTTCATGAATCAGGAAGATACCAGACATTGAATCTACTAATACCTTTACCTTGGAATTCCCAGTTTCCAGAATTGTGAAAATAAATTCTACTTCATTTAAGAACAGAACTCTGTGATATTTTTGTTATAAAAATCCAAGAGTATTAAAACAAGTGTTAAACCATATGTTGTGTTTGAAATTTTAGGTATAAATTAAGTGGGCTAGTCTGTGAGAATTAAAGAAAAAAGAAAATCACAAAGTTAGTGTTAGCACAAAATGACTGAGTCAGGTGCGCACATCAAGGATCAGCAGAGCCTTTATTCAGTGTTGAGATCATGCATTTGGTGGACCCACTTTCTGGATGGAAAATGAGCCACTGGCCAAAGGATGAATCTGTGATTATATATCTTACACTGAGAGGTGACTTAATTATTGACAGAGTGTGTCAGTTTGGGCATGCAGGAAACAGGTTTGTGAGAATGTGAAATTTGTTTTTACTGGACATTGTTTTTACTTGGGAAAGAATGGAGGGTCTGAGGTCCGCATTCAGTGCTTATATCTTTCCCTACAGGGTCCCATTGTACTGTCACTGAGAAAGGATGTATTTGGGGAAAGATCAATGCTTTGGCTTCCTCCCAGAGACTGCCATTTTAGACTTGACCAATATCTCCTTCCCAGGAATTGTTCTGTCACTGGGAAAGAATGTACTGAAAAAGGATCAATGCTATCAATGTACTACCATCTTCCTCATTCCTTCTTCCCAGGCCACACTATTTGTGGATTTTCCATATTTTATAGGTAGAATACTTAAGGATTTAAAGTAAGAAAACAGAAAATAATCTGCCAGAATATTTTTTTAAATAATGATAAGAATATTTCCTTTTGTATTTTAAATAGAGTATATCCACCTTGATTTACTTTTCTATGTGATAGTTCCATTAAGCTTTTTATAGTGTATTACTTCTTTTGAAAAAACAGTCCAGATGTATGAATATTTATGAATTAAACATACTACAAAATATTATACACTGTTGTCTTTGTAAAATAGCATCCATGTTATAATTAATTTATAATTATAAATTATAAAAAATGATTTAATTTACAATTAAAAAATATTTTTATTTAAATAACTCTGCATCATGTAATAAAGAATATGCTACACTCCTTGCTTTTAATTTTAATATATTTTTAGTTATAGATGGACACAATGCCTTTATTTTATTTTTATGTGGTGCTGAAGATCAAACCTAATGCCTTTCACATGCAAGGAGAGCACTCTACCACTGAGCTACAACTCCAGCCCCACTATGCTTTTTATCACCTTAATATCTTCCATCATTTCTTGCCATGAAGATATGGAAATTTACACATCTTAGTGAAATTATGAAACTCTTACCATGAACTTAGAGATAATGCCTTATTACACACATTCTCCAAATATGAATAGATTGATGTTTACTTCACAGAGATCTTGTGCAAAGCAAAATTTTTCAGGATGCATAAGTCATAGCAATATATTTTTAGTTAGACAAATCATCAAACATATAAGAATAAAAGAGATTTATGATTGCAATGTTTAATTTTCTGCTATTTTCTTTTACTCTTGGACAGTGTATGTCAACATGCAAATTTGAAAAAAAATATTATTAAATCTTATTTCTAGAAAAGCCAATGAAGAGTCTTTATTGTTAAACCCAAGGTATTTTATACTATAAACTACATTCATTACCCATGACTACTTAATAAACATTTCTTATTAAGGAAATGATGGAAGAAATAATAGTAAGGGAAAATGGGTACATTATCTACCAGTAGATTATTTTTCATGCTATGGAGAGGTTTATTTAATCTCAGGAAAATTTTTATTGAGAATAGATATCAAACCATTTCTATGACAAGATAGATCCGTGTAGTTACTGACAGCTTGGCAGTTAATTAATCACTTGACACTTTCTCTGAAATAGTGTTTCAAAGACTGAGAAGCCAAGACCTTTGGGGATTTTGCTGTATGACACCACATGTGTTCATCCAGAAGGACTCTGAAACTGTTGGTCCAATAAAGTTCACTACAATAACTTATGTGTGGAGACTCTTGACATTGTCAAAAATGAACTATTTTCTTTCAATATTTATGGCCATAGTTTTTTTTCATGCTTCTACTCTGTTTCGTTATTCTTCCAAATGAAAATGTGTATAATATATATTAGTAACACACAGTCATATAACTGAGAAGTGTGATTCACATGAAAAATATATCAAATCATTTGAAATGGTAGTTTTCTTTTCCCTAATCAATTGATTAGAGAGAAGGAAGGAGAGGGGGAAAAAAAGACTAGAGGTCTTTATATTTAAAAACTATATGTCATATACACATAAGTTAAACAGCTAACAAAGCATTCAAGTACGATGTATATAAAAAATTAGACTGGTAAATAACAATTCATACTTTAAACATTTACAAATTGACTTTAAAAAGCTTACAAAATCCTAGCTGAATCCTATACATTCTTATAATCCCAGCTACTTGGGAGATTAACGTGAGAGAATCACAAAATAAGGTAGGTTAATGTGTTACTCAGTTTTTTGTTGCCATGACCAAGTACCTGACAAGAACAAGTTAGAAAATGAAAAGTTTATTTGAATCCACGAGTTCAGACATTGAATTCACAGTTTCAGTTCATGGTTAGCTGACTCCGTTGCTCTGGGCCAAGGTGAGAGGTAACATCATGGCAGAAGGTTGTGGTGGAGAGAAGCTGCTCCACCCATGATGGCCAGGAAGCAGAGAAAGGGAAAGGAGATACAGGGAATATGAACCCTTCCAAGGCATATCCAAGAAGCCCCCTCTTCCATTCATACCCAACTCAGCAGGTTCAAAGTGGGATCAATAGATTAGGTGACAGTTCTCACAATCCAATCATTTTACATCAGAACATTTCTACATAACACAAACCATAACAGTTAGTCATCCATTAATATTTAGACAGAAGGACAATACTGGGCAAAAATTCATTGGGAGGAAGTCAGACTTATACATTAAGAATATCCAAAAGTCACCAGGTGCAGTGGTGCATGTTTGTAATCCCAGTGATTTGGGAGGCTGAGGCAGGAGGATTACAAATTCAAAATTACCCTCAACAATTTAGTGAGGCTCTAAGTAACTTAGTAAGATTCTGTCTCAAAATAAAAAATAAGAAGGAGTGAAGATATAGCTCAGTGGTAAAGCACCTCTGGGTTCAATTCCCTATAGCAAAAAAGAAAAAAAAATCATAAGCCAAAAAACTAAAACCACATAGAACCTTATCAAAATTGATCAAAAGCAAAGAAAAATGTTATCAGGTGGCCTTAATACTGGCCCTATGTGGATGGAGCTAAGGATCTCTGCCTCAGAGATATTTAGTATAAAAGAGGATTGAAAAATGGTATTTCAATAGTTTCATCTCAAAAAAAAAAAAAATCTGGGAGAATATTTGTGACAGAAGGTAGAATTTCATATATTTCAAACAAGCACAAAGGAATTTCACAGATCTAAATCCTGAGTGCTAGAAGGCATCCTTATCACATCTAAAGGTAGAAAATTTTTCAGAAACCAGCCTCTGAATCTTCCCAAACTTCTGAGGGGAGAAGCTTCCATATTCAGTACAATTCAAAGGCTCAAAGTCCTTAAATACTTCAAATCTGTATGGAATGTGTCAACCTCTAGAGGTGACCCATTCAGTCTGTCCTGCATGTCTGCCTACTACATCCTTCCAATAAATCTCTGCCTCTTAGTCTTTGGTATCTACTGGAAATTCTTCCTATGAGATTGCAAAGAACCAAAACTCTTTACTACCCTTTTTTTGTCTTGGCTTCTTGATGAAAACTCACAGCCACTTTCAAAGCTGCATTTTGGCCCTATAGTTGCCTGTGGGGAGGGGTGGGATAGAAGGGGAATCTTCTCATTACAACAAGTTTGAGGCCAGCCTGAGCATTTTGGAAAGACCCTAAAAAATTAAATAAATAAATAAATAAATAAAAGTTTAGGAAATTGGGGGCAAATTACCAATATAATTTATTTTTCTACCTAGCAGATTAATTTACATCAGAGCTCCCGCTCTGTGTTTACCATCAAAGTTTAATCTTAAAACAATGAGGCAGCCATAGTTTAATTAAGATTAATAAGGAAAATACTTCAAGTAATTTTATTAATTTTAATCTGAAATAATCTATGACATCATCTACCATGGGACATTGTTTTTCAAATTTTTAGTAATTTTGTATATATGACCTTCATACACACTTTAAAATCCGCCAGGTTTTAAGCCGTAGTGATTAAAGGAATTCGGCAATCAAATAAATTAAAATAAGCATATTTTTCTGAAACAGTATTGGATTTATGTATATATTATTTTCCCAATTACAATAATACCTCTGGTTACCAAAGACCCAGATGTTGAAGACTGAACTCTGGAGAATTGGCAAGGCAAGTGTAGAAAGTAAGTTTTATTTAAAAAAAATTGAAACCGACTTCTCCACAGAGAAGAGGAGTCAGTGTTGGTAAACAAAGAAGTGGGAATGTCCTGTCCCCTTTGTACATCTTAGATTCCCTTTGCTCTCCTGCCCTCTTCTCCCCTTATTTGTCCCCATGTTGTCTACCTGACCAGTGCCAGGGTAAGCCACATGGGCAGGGGGAAGGGCCAAAGTGTGGAGCACTCCAGGCAGTAAGGTAATCACCAAGAGGTGAGGCAGGTTACCTTAGCCACAGGTGGGAGCCAGAGCTAGGAGAAGAGCTTTGGAAGGAGGAGGGGGGAAGGGCAGCATTTGTTTTTCTTACCATTTGGCCCTCACCTTCCCGATTAGACCCAATTATTTATTATCTACTGACTGGCTTTTTGTCCCTTGGCTTCAAAAACACATTAAATATGGAGGATAAGAAAATATAATTGAGTTCCTTGAAATTTATTTCAATAAATCCCATTCTCCCCCCAAAAAAATTAAAATATGAAATATATATAAGTTAACAAAAATATGAGTAACTCTAAAATGTAATGAGTAAAACTCTCAGGTTCTGAGAGTTTTACTCATTACATGAGTAATGGTCCAAGGTAATTCCAGGACACTGTGGCCCATGTTGACTGTTTCTAATTATCATATGCCCCTGAGTTTTGTAATCTGGTTTAAGGGTCATAATTTTATAAATGTCCCCCTTTCAATGTGACTTAGTTCTCCTTATTGGTATGAAGAATACAGGAAGGAGTCTTTCAGGCCTACATTTCTCCAACAGATACCAGGTTGTTTGCTTAAGCATGAGATGTATCATATTGATTTAAGCCGGGAAAGGCTGCAGGTAAATTGCTTTTATAAAAAGAAATCCTGTGAGGCTCAGCAAAGGAGGACCAGTTATAGAGTTATCCCCTTAGCTTCATATTCTTACCACTCATATCTCTTTATTATCTTTCAATATGAATGGACTCAAAGAACAAAAATAAATCTGGGATAAAGTCTATCTTTGTTCTATGTGTGGTATCAACTCTAGTCTTCTTTCCTGCAATGTGAAACATTTTTACCTGGTTGATGAGATCACTTGGGAAAGGGATTCACAATAATTGATTAGCTTCTATAATATCTGGCTTTTAGGTAAATAAGGAAACTTCAAAGAAAGTCCTTTTGTGTGCTTCAAAAGACAAAAGAAGTGAGAGGCAGGAGGGTAGGAGGTCAGAGAGACCTTGGTTCTTCTTTAGTTCAAAACAGTTCACATGCCGAAGAACCATAAATTGGAGTATTATTTTCTAAGTTACAATATTGGCTATAAACAGCACATATTTTTTAAAGTATCAGGTACACATTCTAATGAAATGGACTAAAATTAAAGACCCCTTCGAATGTGATGACAACTTCTTCATGCTGAGAGAAAAGATTGAAGGTGCCCCCACCCATGGGCACCAAGAAAGTTGAGACTGTCATACTTCTGACTCATATAGCCTATAAAAATCTACATATGTCTATCAACTGTCTTTTGTTTCTGTAAATTCTAACTACTTCTGTGGAACTTGTGGAGAGAAGTGATATAGCTGGATCTCCCCAATTTGATCAAACTACAAAAAAAATTTGTTTTTCCTTTCTCCATTTTGGCAGGTAGCAAAATCCAGACAGTTGGGATTTGGACAAAATTCCCTGGGACAGGCTGCTGGTAGCATTAAACTGCCTCTTAGAAATGTATCAATTAATGTTTGGTTAAAACTGGTAGCATTACTCTCACCAACATTACAGGTTATGAATTTTGAAAACATGACAACATTAAAATAGTGAATTTGGGTGCAACCCTCTGAATTAAAGGGAACTTCCTCCTACTGAGAGAAGGAAGGAAAGTAAAAAAAAAAAAAAAAAAAAAAATTGGGTGGCTGAATCCAGACATTAGGGATTCAGAGAGGGTGCTTGGGTTAAGCTGATGGTAACAATATCCCAAATTTGTGCAGCTGAAACACAAGGAGGAAAAAAACCAATAACATTTACTTTAATTTCAATTTAACTATTGCCTCCAGATAATTTCTGTGTGTCTTTTTATCTCTCTGACTGACTTTGTTTTTATTTTTTCTTTATTTTGAGTTGTTTACTATAGTGCACCTAGAAATAGCTTTATTTCTATTTCCTCTGTTTGTGGCCTCGAGTACTTTTGTGCCTATAGGTTATTATCATTTAAATTCTTGGAAATATTCTTGATTATTTCTAATTTGAAAAAAATGCTTATCTTCATTCTCTCCACCCTCTCCTTTTATAAATCAAATATTATAATAACATGAAAAGCCAAATATGTGTCACCCAAAATATTCTTCTTTGCATAAGTCTTATTTTGAGCTGATTATTTTGAGTCACTTGTAGACGTAGGAGAACTTCTAAAAATAGAAATATGAGTTGCAAGTTTTTAAAAGGAATTTATATCTATAAAGAAAATCTCCACTTATAAGGTTGTTTTCTTTCTGTGCCAGGAAAAAAAAATTTTTAAAAATGATGAAATCAGTAGAGTCTCTTATCAATGAATAAGGTGCTGACTTAAATATCCAGAAAATACTTTCTCTTTCTTATCAAATTTCCTTGGTCACATCCTAAATACAAGCCTCCTCATTTCTTTTCTTTTCTTTTTTTTTCCTAGTAAGTAATGACATTTAATTCTAAACTCTTTTAGATTTACTTATTTACCCATGGTGGTTCTAGTGTATACATAACACATATATGTTTATAAAATGTTTTTCTCTTACCTAGTATAAGAAATAGAAAGTCCATTGGTACATTTTTAGGATATTTAGCTTGAAATGGAATAGGACTTTGAGATCTAAGAAAGACAACAGGAGGGAGAGAGCAGAATAGAAAGTTACAAGCAGTTTGCACTAGAGTGTAAAAATGTGCAGCCCCTTGACAAAGAGGAGGTGAGAAGGAAGCCTCTCCACACACACCTGAAGAACTATGTATATGCCCAGAGGCATGCCCAATGCAAGGGACTTTCCCTCCACAAGAGAACAAGGGAGGTGGATATAACAAGAGGTATATTTATTTAAATAACCCAGAAGGAGACAGTAAAACCTGGGTGACCTTAAGAAAGACTGTACACCCACTCAGTCATTGAGGATCTGGGAAAGGGACCTGGTGCCCTAGGGAATAAATTTCTGGTTGTGCCTAATCTGTGTGACCTGACTACCAGTCACCTGATTTTGCAAGATATTCGTTAAAGCCTTACTTTTGGCTGTACCTTGTGTTTTATTCCATTACTTGAGCTTGAACAGGTGAGCACATTTTTCACATTAACCTGTGTTTTTTACAGGGATCAATTTCAACTTAAAGCTGTGAAAAGAGAGAAAGAAAATATCTTTTTTTCTCCTCTGCAATATGTTAGAACATATTCTCAAATTTCATATCTCTGGTACCCTTCTAAATGCCTCCTCATAAATATTGTTATTTTTTGGTGTGAATGTTTTTCTCTTGACCTGTTTTTCAGGTTATCTATCCTAACTTCTTCTCTGTGAAATGTTCTGAAAAATTAGATATCTGGTAAATATCTGGTGAACTCTTAATTATATTTATTATATTTTCTACTCTAAAGTTTCCATTTGCTATTTATTTAAACATTTCGTGTGTTATTAAAGATTAATCTATTTTCCATTTCTGTTGCTTCTTTTTTGGATACATAATTTAAGTTGTCTTAAAATCCTGGTTATCTAATGCAAACATTTAAATTATTAATATGTGTATTCTTTTGTGTTTATTCTTCTTTTGATTATTGCTCTTATGGTCTAATCTTTGATGTGCTGAAAATGTGCACAGTACATATAAAAAAGTTACATATTTATGTCATTATTTTCCTTCAAAAATATTGCACCCATTTTTCCATTAAGCAATTGAACAATGAAGTGATGACTAATCATCTTAATTCAGTCAAGAACTCTTATAAAAAGGGGACTGTGTTGCATCCTGGTAATGACAGGAGACAGACAGCTGTGAGTGATGGGAACATGAGGTTCAGGGAATAATTCAATGAACTGAGCCCACTGTGTTGATCCTCATGTGCGTTTACTTTCCAAAAGCAATTTACCTGAAGTCCTGCCTGGCTTATGTGGACAGGATATAATACATTCTTCAGCAAACTACCTCTTATCTGCTCAAGAAATGCATGCCTGAAATGATTCTGATAAGAGACAAACAAGTTACTCTGAAGGGGGACTTTTGTGACCAGCTCACAGACCAGATCCCAGAACTCTGGGAGATAAGGATAATTATCGCTAACCATAAAATCTATAAGAAAATGTTTCAATTAGAACTGGTCAGCATGGCTATAGTGACCTAGAGTTGCCAAGGCAGTGGATGAAAATTTGATGTCATCCTGCAGTCAGTCAAAAGTCAAGAGCTAAATCTGGGCAGGACTCTTTGCAAACTTCCTTGGCACTCCTAATAAAACTAGAGGGATGGAGAGACACACTGTCCCTAATTTCTCTGAGAGGATCCAATTTTTTTCCTCTTTTCTACCCCTTCTAATAAACTCATGTCTCTAAGGGACATTATCTAAAATCTTTCTGATTTGATTACAAAAATCAGAATTTGAAGGGGGCTTTCAAACTGCCTCCATTTCCCAGAAGGCTCCAGTCCTGTAGCAGTAAGAACCAGTCTATCATTTCTTCATCAAAGGTTTTCAATGAAAAACCTGGCATTTTCCCCAAAAAGATAGGTCTGAAGAGGTCCCCCAAAAGAAAGGGGGATCTCATCTCAGACCATGCCGGTCCTTGATGTCAGAACAGAAATGATCGGTCAAAGTGAAACATAAATTGAATATATTGAGAGAAAGAAAGAAGTGCACACTCTGAGAGACAAGGTAGAGTTCAGGCATTGAAGAGAAACACACTTACTACATCTTAGCCAGCATATTTATGCTTGTAATATCATTAGAACAAGAAAATGATCTAAGAGAGTATTTTTAGTTATCAGTTAGGTTGCTAACTGTTCATGATGGCCATTACCAGAATGGGAGTCAATTAGCAACATGCTGATTATTACCACAAAGAGGGGTCTTTTTCTTGTTTGCTTTTGATGGGCTCTGCTTTTTTCCCCCATGAAAAATAAAACTGTAAACAATCAAAATATTAACAACTGAAATATATTAATAACATAACCCAACACAAATACATATTTAAATATTCAGGAGAATAAGACAATAGGGAAATATACTAGAAAAATATCATTTTTGTTTCCTTATCTTCCAAGTAACTGTTTTTATTATTGTCACTGGAGTGAGAATTTGTTACCTTTAAACATAAAATGAAGGAGAATAAAGCAAACTATTATACAAATGTGCTTGGTAAAAACTTTCTAAGTTGATTTTCAGATCTAGTACTAAAATGATTTGCAATTACTTCTTTTTGATAATGAAGATTTTATAGCCCATTTGCACTGACTACACATTAAAACAGTATATTACTGTAGTTTGTGAATCTTTACATATTTATGAAATTCTCAGTGTGTCTTAAATGTATAATCTGCATCATAAATTTTAATTATCTTAAAATTTTGCATTTGTAATTTTACTTCTAATGTTTATTAATTTTCTATCATGAAGTTTACAGCAGGTAACATAAAGAAATAAAATTTAAATATGATGATGAATTTTATTTATTTGAAAATATTTAAATATTTTTTATTAATTACTTAACTACATTTCTACCAATTAAAAAAAAACTTGAAAAATACACTAATGACTAATGGTTAACTTCAGAGCATGGCTTATATATTATACATAATAAACCAATTTTTACAATGCAAGCAGAAATATTTAATGCATGAAAACAATAATTTCTTCTCAAGCATAATTTTTGTCCAATTCTTATATAAAAAGAAAAATCATATAACATGTTTGTATTATTACAAGTATGTACTGCCCGAACAGTAAAGGCATTTTTTTTTCTCTTGTTAATTGTAAAAATATAACATAATTTTGAAAACCTAACACAATTACAAATACTTGAACTACCTTTCATTCTCATGGGTTAGTGGAATGCATATTAATAAGTCTGGCCTCTATAATTTCATGTCTTACCTGAGGCACAGATGGCATTTAATCATGGCTATTCCTCTATTCCGCACTGCATAGTCTGAGAAGTAAATTTAGAACTCAATTAAGAAAGAAAAAGTATAAAGGGTTATTTTGTATATTGCTCTAGTTTCCCTAACAATCACACTTAACTAAACTTCTTTGGCTTCTTGTCATTAGGCTACTTTATCAGTAAAAGCCTATAAAAACCATTGCTGAACTTTCTATATAATTTGGTTCAAAATGTTTACTATATTACATAATTTTCACTGCAAGAGATCTTGAGAGAAATTTCTCTTAGGACCAGGTATAGTCATTCTTACATGGAATATCCTGTTTGTTTTTATTTTAACAGCATTATAAACACAGTAATGATGTTTTACTTTTCTCATTGGATGCTGAAAAGCTTAGTTCTAAATTTGTTACATTCTTCCAAAAGTATATAGGAATTAATAGCAACATTGAATATCACAATCTCTCTTGCAACTATATCTTCCTGTCTTTTATTTCCTTTGACTTTGTTGAAAAAAATATTTGCTCATAGTTGTTATGGTTTGGATCAGTGTCCTCTGAAGGTGTATGGTTTACTTTTGTTATAGGTTTGATCCCCAGGGTTATGATAGTGGGAGATGACAGAAATCCTGAGATGGAGTCTGGTGGCAGGTCCTTAGATTGCTGAAGGGTCTGCCCCTATTAGGAAGTTTGAGATTGTTCCTCTCTTCCTCTCTGTGCTTCTGGCTAGTGAGGTAAGTAGTTTCCTATTCAATGTACTTCCACTCCTGCTGTACCATGCTGCCTTCACCAGAATCCCAAAGCAATGCCCCACCCCACCCCCATTGGATTGATACCACTAGAACCATGAGCCAAAATAAATCTTTTCTCTTTGTAAGTTATTTGCCTCACATATTATATTATAGTAATGGAAAATTGACTGATACAATTTTATGAAAAATCATTTTTGCAAGTAACTTTAAACATTGTATTACAGAGACTGGAGCAGGAAGACGCGCCAGCCACCCAGCCAGACCAGAGCAGGAAGGCGCCAGCCACCCAGCCAGACCGGAGGAGGAAGTCCGGCCCCACCCCAAGCGCTAGTCTCCAGGAAGCCCATCAACCCTTAAAATCCATCAAAGTGGGTGTGGCTACCAGCATGGTTGCGGCTGATCCAGGTACCTGGTTTCCAACTCCCCCACCCTTAGCTGCGATAACTCAAAATATTTCCCACAAGCTTTTGGGGATTGTAGCTTTCAACACAAAACAACTGTACAGGCACCTGGTTTCTACCTCAGAGACTAGAGTAGGGAAGATACAGGTGGAAGCTCATTTCCCTTCACACTGGCTATACCCACCACCCTGAATACAGAGGCTCAAACTAGGAATAGACAACGCCACCTACTGGAAGCAAGGAAAACAGTGTTCTGAGAGACTTTTTTTTTCCTCTCTTTCTCTTTTCTTCTCTCTCTTCCACAACTTCAGCATATGTGAAACCAAAAACTGTGCATGAACAACTGAATTACCAAAGTAATATAATATAGAGGAATTGCATATACCCCACCCCACCCCATTTTTTTTCTTTATTTCTATCTTATTTCCCTTTCCCTTCTCTTATTTCTCTTTTCTTCCTTGTTATTTTTTTCTTTTTTTTTAATTCATATTCTCTCTATCCCACTTTCAATCTCCTAACTTTTGCTATCTATACATAGGGTAACTATCTAAATAGGAGGTTGAGTCTATACATTCTTCCATAAATTACCAGTCGAGTGATTAGAGTTCTCCAAAGGTGCTAAGTTAGTTTAACCTCATACCCTCACTCCTTTCCCTTTAAATATTACATCCTTCATCTGAAATTAAGTTTTCTATATGCCACCAGATATGGTACGCCTTTTATGAAACTAAGGAATATATTCTTAAGTAATAATTAAAACCAATATCTATAGTCTTAGAATCTAACTATAAATGTATTAATAATGAAAACTTGTCCTTAGATACTGTTGATATTGGGATCTGTTAACATTGTCTTTCTCTGCAAAAGAGGGATTTTGGAGCTATTCACGAACAATACAAATATATAAGGGGAAACATTAGCACAACAGTTTCACAAAGCTAGAAAGAATCATGAGCAGTATGAAAAGACAAGGAAAGAAAGGACCACAAACAATACAGGTCAATTCAACATTAGATGAGGTAATATCTGTAGCTGATGGAATGTCAGACAAAGAGTTCAGGATATACATGCTTCAGATGATCTGGAGTCTCAAGGAAGACATTATTCATCAAATTCAGACAATGAAAAATCAATTTGACAATGAATTACATAAACAAATCCAAGAAGCAAAATATCAACTCTATAGGGAGATAGAGGATATAAAAAACAAACAAACAGAAATCCTGGAAATGCAGGAAACAATAAACCAAATTAAAAACTCAAATGAGAGTATTACCAGCAGAGTAGAACACTTGGAAGATAGAACTTCAGACAAAGAAGACAAAGTTTTTCAACTTGAAAAGAACATAGACAGCTCAGCGAGAATGTTAAGAAATCATGAGCAGAACATCCAAGAATTATGGGATAACATCAAGAAACCAAACCTAAGAGTTATTGGGATACAAGAGGGTACAGAGGTCCAAACCAAGGGAATGATCAATCTATTCAATGAAATAATACTAGAAAACTTCCCAGACTTAAAAAATGAAAAAGAAATCCAAATACTAGAAGCCTACAGGACACCAAATATACAAAATCATAAGAGATCCACACCAAGACACATAATAATGAAGATGCCCCACATACAGAATAAGGAGAGAATCTTAAAAGCCACAAGAGAGAGGAAGCAGATTACATTTAGGGGTAAACCAATCAGGATAAGGGCTGATCTTTCAACACACACTCTGAAAGCTAGAAGATCCTGGAACAACATATTTCAAATGCTGAAAGAAAAAGGGTTCCAACCAAGAATCATGTATCCAGTGAAATTAAGCTTCAGAATTGAAGATGAAATAAAAATCTTCCATGATAAGCAAAAGTTAAAAGAATTTGCAGCTAGAAAACCAGCTCTTCAAAACATCCTTGGCAAAACATTACAGGAAGAGGAAATGAAAAATAACAATGAAAACCAACAACGGGAGGGAGTACAGTAAAGGAAAAACTAAGCATAGAGGAAAAACAAATCATGTTAAGTATCGTACATAACCAAATATGGCTGGAAATACAAACCATATCTCAATAGTAACCCTAAATGTTAATGGCTTAAATGCACCAATCAAAAGACATAGGCTAGTAGAATGGATTAAAAAAAAAGATCCAATAATATGCTGCCTACAGGAGACTCATCAGATAGGAAAAGACATACACAGACTGAAGGTGAAAGGTTGGGAAAAATCATATCACTCATACGGAACCCGGAAGCAAGCACGGGGGTCCATACTTGTATCAAATAAAATAGACTTCAAGCCAAAGTTAATCAAAAGGGATAAACAAGGACACTACATACTGCTCAAGGGAACCATACACCAACAAGACTTGACGATCATTAATATATATGCCCCAAACAATGGTGCGGCTACGTTCATCAAACAAACTCTTCTCAAGTTCAAGAGTCTAATAGACCACAACACAATAATCATAGGAGATTTTAACACACCTCTCTCACCAATAGACAGATCTTCCAAACAAAAGTTGAATAAAGAAACCATAGAGCTCAATAATACAATTAATAACTTAGACTTAATTGATATATACAGAATATACCACCCAACATCAAGCAGATACACTTTCTTCTCAGCAGCACATGGATCCTTCTCAAAAATAGACCATATATTATGTCACAGGGCAAATCTTAGCAATTACAAAGGAGTTGAGATACTACCATGCATTTTATCTGATCATAATGGAATGAAATTGGAAATCAATAATAAAATGAGAAAGGAAAAACCCTAAATCACATGGAGATTAAACAATATGCTACTGAATGAACAAAGGGTTACAGAAGACATCAAAGAGGAAATTAAAAAATTCTTAGAGGTAAACGAAACTCAGACACAACATATCAAAATCTTTGGGACACTATGAAAGCAGTACTAAGAGGAAAATTCATTTCATGGAGTTCATTCCTTAAAAGAAGGAAAAGCCAACAAATAAATGACCTCATACTACACCTCGAAGCCTTAGAAAAAGAAGAACAAATCAGTAGCAAATACTGTAGAAGGCAAGAAATAATTAAAATTAGAGCTGAAATCAATGAAATTGAAACAAAATAAACAATTGAAAAAATTGACAAAACTAAAAGTTGGTTCTTTGAAAAAATAAATAAGATTGATAGACCACTAGCCACGCTAACAAAGAGAAGAAGAGAGAGAACCCAAATTACTAGCTTACGGGATGAAAAAGGCAACATCACAACAGACAATTCAGAAATACAGAAGATAATTAGAAATTATTTTGAAACCCTATACTCTAATAAAATAGAAGATAGTGAAGGCATCGATAAATTCCTTGAGACATATGAACTACCCAGATTGAATCAGGAAGATATAAACAACCTAAACAGATCAATATCAAGTGAGGAAATAGAAGAAGCCATCAAAAGACTACCAACCAAGAAAAGCCCAGGACCAGATGGATATACAGCAGAGTTTTACAAGAACTTTAAAGAAGAACTAATACCAATACTCCATAATCTATTTCAGGAGATAGAAAAAGAGGGAGAACTCCCAAATTCATTCTATGAGGCCAATATCACCCTGATTCCCAAACCAGAGAAGGACACCTCAAAGAAAGAAAACTACAGACCAATATCCCTAATGAATTTAGATGCAAAAATCCTCAATAAAATTCTGGCAAATCGTATACAAAAACATATCAAAAAGATCGTGCACCATGATCAAGTAGGATTCATCCCTGGGATGCAAGGCTGGTTCAATATACGAAATCAATAAACGTTATTCACCACATCAATAGACTTAAAGATAAGAACCATATGATCATCTCGATGGATGCAGAAAAAGCATTCGACAAAGTACAGCATCCCTTTATGTTCAAAACATTAGAAAAACTAGGGATAACAGGAACTTACCTCAAAATTATAAAAGCTATATATGCTAAGCCTCAGGCTAGCATCATTCTAAATGGAAAAAAACTGAAGGCATTCCCTCTAAAATCTGGAACAAGACAGGGATGCCCTCTCTCACCACTTCTATTCAATATAGTTCTCGAAACACTGGCCAGAGCAATTAGACAGACGAAAGAAATTAAAGGCATAAAAATAGGAAAAGAAGAACTAAAATTATCACTATTTGCGGATGATATGATCCTATACCTAGAAGACACAAAAGACACTACTAGAGCTAATAAATGAATTCAGCAACGTGGCAGGATATAAAATCAACACGCATAAATCAAAGGCACTCCTGTATATCAGCGACAAATCTTCTGAACTAGAAATGAGGAAATCCACCCCATTCACAATATCCTCAAAAAAAATAAAATACTTGGGAATCAACCTAACAAAAGAGGTGAAAGATTTATACAATGAAAACTACAGAACCCTAAAGAGAGAAATAGAAGAAGATCTTAGAAGATGAAAAAATATACCCTGTTCATGGATAGGCAGAACTAACATCATTAAAATGGCGATATTACCAAAAGTTCTCTATAGGTGCAATGCAATGCCAATCAAAATCCCAATGGCATCTCTTGTAGAAATATCATGAAATTCATATGGAAAAATAAAAGACCCAGAATAGCAAAAGCAATTCTAAGCAGTAAGTGTGAATCAGGAGGTGTAGCGATACCAGATTTCAAACTGTACTACAAAGCAATAGTAACAAAAACAGCATGGTACTGGTACCAAAACAGGGGGGTGGACCAATGGTATAGAATAGAGGACACAGAAACCAATCCACAAAATTACAACTATCTTATATTCGATAAAGGGGCTAAAAGCATGCAATGGAGGAAGGATAGCATCTTCAACAAATGGTGCTGGGAAAACTGGAAATCCATATGCAACAAAATGAAACTGAATCCCTTTCTCTCGCCATGCACAAAAGTTAACTCAAAATGGATCAAGGACCTTGATATCAAATCAGAGACTATGCGTCTAATAGATGAAAAGGTTGGCTCCAATCTACATATTGTGGGGTCGGGCTCCAAATTCCTTAATAGGACACCCATAGCACAAGAGTTAATAACAAGAATCAACAAATGGGACTTATTTAAACTAAAAAGGTTTTTCTCAGCAAGAGAAACAATAAGAGAGGTAAATAGGGAGCCTACATCATGGGAACAAATTTTTACTCCTCACACTTCAGATAGAGCCCTAATATCCAGAGTATACAAAGAACTCAAAAAATTAAACAATAAGAAAACAAATAACCCAATCAACAAATGGGCCAAAGACATGAACAGACACTTCTCAGAGGAGGACATACAATCAATCAACAAGTACATGAAAAAATGCTCACCATCTCTAGCAGTCAGAGAAATGCAAATCAAAACCACCCTAAGATACCATCTCACTCCAGTAAGATTGGCAGCCATTAGGAAGTCAAACAATAACAAGTGCTGGCTAGGATGTGGGGAAAAGGGTACTCTTGTACATTGCTGGTGGGACTGCAAATTGGTGAGGCCAATTTGGAAAGCAGTATGGAGATTCCTGGGAAAGCTGGGAATGGAACCACCATTTGACCCAGCTATTGCCCTTCTCGGACTATTCCCTGAAGACCTTAAAAGAGTGTACTACAGGGATACTGCCACATGGATGTTCATAGCAGCACAATTCACAATAGCTAGACTGTGGAACCAACCCCGATGCCCCTCAATAGATGAATGGATAAAAAAAATGTGGCATTTATACACAATGGAGTACTACGCAGCACTAAGAAATGACAAAATCATGGAATTTGCAGGGAAATGGATGGCATTAGAGCAGATTTTGCTAAGTGAAGCTAGCCAATCCCTAAAAAAAAAATGCCAAATGTCTTCTTTGATAAAATGAGAGCAACTAAGAACAGAACAGGGAGGAAGAGCAGGAGGAAAAGATTAACATTAAACAGAGTCATGAAATGGGAGGGAAAGGGAGAGAAAAGGGAAATTGCATGGAAATGGAAGGAGACCCTCATTGTTATACAAAATTACATATAAGAGGTTGTGAGGGGAATGGGAAAAAAATAAGGAGAGAAAGGAATTACAGTAGATGGGGTAGAGAGAGAAGATGGGAGGGGAGGGGAGGGGGGATAGTAGAGGATAGGAAAGGTAGCAGAATACAACAGTTACTATTCTGGTATTATGTAAAAATGTGGATGTGTAACCGATGTGATTCTGCAATCTTTGTAATGTTTTGAATAACCAATAAAAAAAAACATAACAAAATTGTATTACAAATTAAGTGAGGCATGTTGTAAAGAAAACATGCAGAAAAACTTACTCTAATTTTAACAGTCTTTTATTTATAGTGAGCTGAATTTTAAAAGACAATGTTTTGTGGGTTTTTTTTTTTTTTTTTTTTTTTTTAGTTTGCTCAAGAAAAAAAGAGTTTAATTGAGTAATTGGTTTCAAAAGGCTGTTTTTAAATTGCAACTTGGATATTTAAAAAAAAAAATCTGCCAGCAGTGCAAGAACAACTTGATACAAATACAATGTTGTATTTTTTGTTTGTTTATTTTAATTTAGTATAATATTCCTCATAAAGCCTTCACCACATGTGTCTCTGGCATATGGACTAGAGAATTTATCTGTGCTTCAGGCCAACAAAAAAGGAGAAAGAAGACTGCTGTGAAGTTTAGTACAAACAAAAATAATGAAAGTTAAGATGTGAATCAAGGTTACAATGCAAGATAGAGAATGTAGTACTTTAGATTTTTAAGATTTATGAGTTTTCAAAGGTACTTGGGGAACAATTGCTTAAGCTCTCTACTATGTTTTATATCTTCTCATAGGTAAAGTTGAATACAAATATATAAAATATCTAGTACAGATGCTAGACACATAGTCTTTAATATGTTTTTTAAGAGAGAGAGTGAGAGAATTTTTTTAATATTTATTTTTTAGTTTTCGGCAGACACAACATCTTTGTTTGTATGTGGTGCTGAGAATCAAACCCGGGCCGCACGCATGCCAGGCGAGTGCGCAACCACTTGAGTCACATCCCCAGCCCATAGTCTTTAATATGTATCATTGTCATTCCCCACCTTTTTGCTATTGTTGTTGTTCTTACTTTTGATTCAAGACACAGATTCTAAATGTATTCTCCAGAGGTCTTCAAAATTAAGCAATGCCTGCCCCTATTTTCAGGCCAGTTAAAACTGAATTTCACTTGTTGGAATTCAGAAATCTGTCTATTTAAAGCTTCCCAGAAAATTTCATTTCTCTCTAGCCATCATAGCCCCACCTGGCTTTAAAAATTGTCAGGAAAATTGTTTAGCACTAGGAAGAAACTTGGAGCCTGAATATTCAGCAAATGAATTTGTGACTCTGATATACCAGAAGATTTAGCTTGGGATACAGTTAAAAAGAATGACAATCATAGTTTGTGTAGCAACATTATTGACCAGGTTATATGGGCAATGACTAAACCGACTTCATTTTGCCCTGAGACTCAATATCATTAAGAAATGCTTCTCCCATGGGAACACCCCACCTCTACCCATCAACAGTTGCTTAGTGTAGCATGTATGGCAACACAAAATGTCAATTTTTTTTTTTTTTTGGTACCAGGGATTGAACTCAGGGGTATTCGACCACTGAGCCAAATTCCCAGCCCTGTTTTGTATTTTATTTAGAGACAGAGTCTCACTAAGTTATTTAGTGCCTCACAGTTGCTGAGGCTGGCTTTGAACTCATGATTCTCCTTTCTCAGTCTCCCAAGCCGCTGGGATTACAGGTGGGGGCCACCATGCCCAGCACAAAATGGCAATTCTTAAACAGTGTAAAAGTGTTCTCTTCTTGGTTACCATTTTTCTTGGACAGTGTATTCCGTCAGATAATGATTATATAGACATTAGTAACCATTCTTTAATTTGTACTCAATTAGGGTCATTTTGACCCACTTCCCCATTTGTTTATGATTTTAAATCTCATAATATTTGTTGATGATTTTGTATAATAGCAGCAGCCACTTATGATTAATGTACTGACATGTTTTACTTTATGGTATAAAAAGGTGTACTCAAACCCCTGAAGGGGGTTGAAGAGTCTAGATTTGCGGCCTGCCCCTTGGCCTGCCAGCTGGTGGACATGGACCACTGGCTGGTAAATAAAATGGTTCTGTCTCCTGTTTTAAGATCACCTCAGTGATTTATTCCAATCTTGCCATAACAGGAATGTACACTTCTATGACTTAATGGCTATAATGAAGCGATAAAAAGATGAAGCCTCCTGGGGAGAGTATAAGTCCCTTCCTGTCCATTTCTTTTCCTCCTTAAACCCATTTATATGAGAGTACTGAATGACTTTTTTTGTTATAAAATTAGATTATTTTTCTTATTTTCCCCACCTTTTGGAATCACCCTTCCCTTTTGTAATAATTTCTCTTCTGCTTCTTTTCTGGTTTTCTTCCTCGTTAACTGGCTATTTCTTCTAAGTCACCTTTGCTGGAATGCTGTTATTTTCCTGAGATCAACCCCATGGCATTGGATGCCCCAGGAAACAAATAAATGGAGCCATCTAGGGCTCTTCTTTTCCATCCATTCTACATATAACACATCATCACATTTTGTCATATGTAGGTATTCTGGCTGTGGAAATAGACAGGGAAGCGTTTCCCTGGTGAGCAAACTCCCAGGAGGTAACTGGTGCTCAGATTCCTGGGATTGGAATGCCCAGAAGTTTCCCCTGAGGCTATTAAAATAACTACCTGGGTGCACTACCTGGTTTCTATAGTAACATCCTTGGATGTGAGAGGCTCTGTGTTTGTATTAACCTGGGCCTTATCTTGGCTAGCTAGCACTCAGAATTAAAGGAATACTGGTTAGAGTGTAGTCACGATTATGGGTAATATGTAACCTTTTTTGAGTGAATAAACTCTGCAGGAGGGAGAAGCGGACAGTTCACTTCTATACTTCTTTTTCACTTCTTTACTTCATTCCTCTCTGTTCCACCTCTGTCTGAGGGCTTATACTCTGTGTCTGTGTTTGTTTTTTTGTGTGCCTCCACACAGGATTTCTCCAAAGGTGTTCCTTTACCATCATATTCATTTTCAAATTAGTTCTACAACTAGACCACTTTTTACTATCTCTACCTTAGACCAATCTTCCATAATATTCATTTGAACTAGTTTGGTAGATTCCCAACAAATCTGTTCTTGTCCATGAAGTTGTAACTGGCACTCATTTTTAAACCTAAATCCATTTATCTTCTTCCCTTCACAAACACACACTTAATCATCTGTCATTTCCCCTACCATTTAAAATAATATTCCCAATGCCCACCAAAGAATAAAAGATCCTACATCATCTGCTAGGCACAATTTTTCTTGAACTTCATCATTTGTGGACTGGAACTCTAGGTGCTTTGCTCCACACAGCAGGATCTGTTTCATATATATTCCTTCCCACTTTAGTATCTACCATCCTCATTACCTGAACCTCTCCTCCCATAGCTACCTGCAGTTTTGCTCATTCACTCCCTTTGAATCACTAATCAGAAAACATTTTTTTTTCTGAAACAAGCCTTTCTAGATTCCATATCATGTACTATTTTCTTCAATAGTGTGTTTATAGCCCTTTCCTAGATGGTATTTTGTTGAAAATAAAGGTTAACTTATCTTTGTTTATTCTTCTTTTGCATATGACTGCCCACTAGAATGTAGAATCCATAAAATCAGACAACTTGTCTATTTGACCTTTGTTTCATACCTAGAATGGAGAATAGTTTGGGGCTTATGTAAGCCCTTAAAAACTATTTTATTTGTTGAAAGTCTATGTGAAAGAAAAGTGACCATGACACTCCACTCGGGGTGACCAAGAGATCTTTTTTGCAGCAGTATCTGATTAACAGGGAAGGAAGAGAAAAAAGAGAGAGACAGAAAGAGAGAAAGAGAGGAGAGAGAGAGAGAGAGAGAGAAAGAGAGAGAGAGAGAGAGAGAGAGCGCAAAGAGAGGGGGGAAGCAAAGCAGGAGAGAGAGAGAAAGTGAGAGAAGAATGAGAGAAAGAGTTCCGGTAGGAGAGAGCTTTTATAGCCAAAATTGAATATAGTCTCTGGGTCTGGAAGCTGCCTTGTTGGCGTACAAAGATTGGATCATATAGTAGTTGCTAAGGGTGTCATCTTCTAGACTCAGGCAGACCCGCAGGGGTGGAATGTGGGTTTCTGGTTGCACGCGATGAGTAGGAGCTGACAGTTCAACCTTGAGTGGGGTTGGGTGTTCAGACTTGAGGCAAAGAAGCAATAAGGAACCAGATGGGTGAGGGTAAGGGTAGAGTGTTCAGCCCACCCTGCAGCTAACATTTGTTCAGCCTGCTCCGCAACTAAAACTGTGTGTCAAATTAACATCTAATTTCTGCTTCTTTGGGGATGAAATAAAACATTTTTTTAGGATTTCATACTATCTTTTCTGAGCACTCAAGTAATAGCAATTGCTATCTCATAACACAAATTGTTCTGTTCTGTTTATAGGAGTTAGCTTCTGAAACATATATCAATATTTCTCAGGTTTATTCAACTTTCCATTTAATTTTTCTCCTTTATACTGGCTTTTTTCATTTTTTTTCTATACTTCTTTAAATTTTGAATTTTTAAAATTAATATTTTGTTTTTATGGATTTCAGAAATATCTTCATCCAAGGGTAAAACATTGCTTGTGTCCATGCCCTATGTGTGTTTACATGTGGCTTGTGTGACTGATACTACAGATGGGCATATCCCAGTGCTTGAGGTCAGTAGAGTGAAGAATTTTGTAAAAAAAATATATATATATATATATTTACAAGGGTACACCATAGTTCAGTTCATCTACTAGAGATATTGCACTTTTATGGGTTAAAAAAATAATATATATTATTATATATTTATATATTTTATATAAATATATATATATTTTTTTCTTAAGCTCCTAAAATAAAATCAGAGTATATTTAGGGTTTTGAACCAAAGCCAAAGCATTTTGAGACAGTTTCCTGTTCATTTTTCTACCTATTACTATAAACTCTTAAACTTTGTAGTAATTTAAAGCTGTTTTCATTTTGGGCAATATAAATATGTCATACTGGGAATATTCAAATGCCTTCCTCAGAACATAATTAACATGGCAAGTTAGTTTTAAAATGAAAATAGTAAAATAGAAGTTACAAAGCCAAGTAATCTGGGGAAAAATAAAACTATAGTAGTGTCCAAATTAGAATTTGCCATAATCTACTCACTTTAAATACAATTTTATATGGCTGTTCATACTTCAAGATTTTTAGATAAATGGGGGTTAATGTAACTATGTTTTACTTCTGTCTATTAATGTATAGGCACTTCCTTGGATTCTGTGAAAAAAAATATTTTCCTGGTAGAGTATTGCATAAGCAAAGCCATGAAAAAATCAAGCCAACAAATCAATTTCTCATTAATTCTATTTTTCTTCCATGAGATTAAAGAATTAACAAATGAGAGAGAATTGTTCCAACTCTTCACTGAGAAATCCATTCCCTGGAAGATCACATGTCATAGTTAATATTATGATTCCATCATTTACCTCAACAGAAAACAATTATTACATTCTGAGTTTTTGATCTCCCACTTCACCAATAATCATGTCCCAATTCCGTCCTGACTGTGGCTGTTCAACATAAAGTTTAGTTCAAATAAATGCTGTCCTAGGAAGTCTCCTCAAAGCACAATTATAAGAGTAAGCTGTTATAAATACTTTTTTTATTTTAAAATATTGGTTCACTTTTAATAAACATACAAAAAAATATAAAGAGAAACAAGATATAATTTTTCTGATGCCATTTCTATTTTTGTAGCTTAATCAATGTATGAGAAAGAAAGACTGCATATTTTAATATATACAATTTGGTGAGCTTAGATATGCATATCATCAACAAAATTTAATAAACAAATTTTCAAAAAGTTTTCTTATGTTTCTTTTCTGCTGTTTTTCCTATAAACTCACAGAAACAGAATAGAAAAAAACGACAAGTGTTTGTCACTGAGAGAAATGGGGACATATGTGTCAATGGCTACCAATTTGGACCTAAAGTACAGCATAATGACTATGGTTAGTAATAATCTATTGTATATTTGAAATTTTCAAAAAGGATAGATCCACATAGACATAAAAAAGTAACTATATGAGGTGATGAATATTTTAATTAGGTTGTTTGTGGTGATTATTTTTATAATTTATACATATACCAAAATATAATTTTGTACATCTTAATTACATACAGTTTTTCTCAATTATACCAATAAAACTGAAGATAATTGTTATGAAAGTAGGTCTCATATTAATTGTTCTGATAAAATAATGTGTAAATGCTAGTGATTATGAGATCACTAAATCTATTGTTTCACAGATTCGGTGACAGTGGTATTATGTTTAACCCCTCATGTATGTACACAGCTTCAGAGTTCAAGCTAGAATTCAGCCTGATCAATTTGATTTCATGAAAATGCCTTTTAGAAAAGGGAACCTGCTATATTCCAGGACAGCTTAGTCCATGAATGGGTAACACTATTCAGCAAGTATATGTTGTTAGCTTTAACTTTTTGTCTTAGTTTTACCTTTGGGTAAGAGAAAGTTTTCTATTACCACATTTGAATTGTGATCCTTCAAAACTTTAGGACACTTATGTTTCTTCTCATTCTTCTTTTCAAAGTGCACAAATTCAAGTTTTCCATTGTTTTTACAAAACAATGTTATCATCATTTGTGCCTCACCCATTTTTCCATATTACCCCTAAATCAAAACATCTTAAACTGAGCATCATATTCTCACATGAGATTAATAAACATTCATATTAACCTGAGTTAAAGCATTTGGTATCTAGCCAATGCTGCTTGCATACGAAATACTGATTTTTCAATTATTTTTTTTTACAAAATGAAATTTATTTTGTGTTTGTAAAATTTTATTCTATAAATTCTTCCTTTTTTCCTTCCTTCCTTCCTTCTGTCTCCCTCCCTCCTTCCTTCTTCTTTTCTAGGTTATGAAATTCTAACCATGATGAAGAACTAAGAAGGATCTAGGATTTTATCTAACACCTAACACCTCAGCCTGCCCTAGTTTCAAGGTTACTATCAGAAAACCAAAACTTCTGAGTCAGAGGCAAAGAACTTTATTATAGCAAAGCAACAGCCAAAGGATCAGTATTTGTACTGGTTCCCAGAATTCACTCACACATGATGCTACAAAGAGTTTTAAAGTTATATGTGCTCACAGTGGGTCCCTGTGCAGAAGATAAACTCTGAGCTTAGGGGTACTGAATTTTCTAAAATGGGTAGTAAATATTCCTGTGCTTTGCAATGCAGGAAGACTTATTATTATAGTAGACGGAAAAAAAAAATCCTGCCCCTTGACCAGAGAAAGGCACTCTTTCCATCTTCTAAGGCTGCTCACTAACCATATCTCCTTGAAAAATATAGTATGAAAGGCTAAATCAAGAATTTTGATCATAATGCATGCAGAAAAGCACCAGACAACAACTACTTTATATTTGCGTTATTGATTTTATAAGTTGTTCTTGATCAAATTTGGAAGTTTTTAGCATGTGTTTCTTCAAATATGTATATTTTGTCCCACTTTCTCTCTTCTTTTGAAACTGAAATTACATGTATGTTAGATTGTTCTATGGACCATTAGAGATCTTTGTATTATTTGTCTTTATTCTTCAGTTTCAATGATATCATTTGATTTGACTTTAAATTTTCTAATTCTTTATTGTGGAATGCCCAGTCTTTTTTTTTAGTTGTTGATGGATCTTTATTTATTTATTATTATGTAGTGCTAAGAATTGAACCCAGTGCCTCATGTATGCTAGGCAAGTGCACTGCTGCTGAGCCACAACCTCAGCACCCCCCACCCAGTCTTGTCTTAATCTCATCTAATTCTTTTTTTCTTATCAGATATAGTTATTTTATTTTTCAATTCTTAAGAATTCTTTTTGCTTCCATTTTTTTCTTCTATTTCCAATTGTTTATGTAGTCTTAAAATCTTATTTTAGAGTTAATCTATAGTTTCTTTCCACATTTCAATGCCTGCTGAATTTGTGTTTTGTCTTTTCGTGGAATGTTATGGTTTGGATGTGAGCTGTCTCCCAAAAGTTCACAGGTGAGTCAGTGCAAGAAGGTTCAGAGGAGAGATTATTGGGCTCTAAGAATCTTATCCCAATTAGTGATTTCATCCCCTGATAGGAATTAACTGAGTGGTAGCTGAAGTGGTAGGGTGTGGCTGGAGGAGGTGGAAATTGGGGAGTGGCTTTGTGGTATATATTTTGTATATGGTAAGCTGAAGTCTCTTTCCCTGCTTTCTGATCACCATAATGTGAACTGCTTTCCTCCTCTACACACTCCCGTCATGATGTTCTGCCTCACCTCCAGTCTAAGGAATGTAACTGGTCTTCTATAAACTAAGACCTCTGAAATCCTGAGCCTTCAAATAAACCTTTTCTCCTCTATAAATTTGCTGGTTGGGATTTTTTTAGTCACAGCAGCAAAAAAAGCTGACTAAAACATGGACCGATCTCTTCTTTTTCATGTGGTTTATATTTTCTCTTTCTTTTCACCTCTAGTAATTTTTTTATCATATGTTTGATGATATATTAAAATGTGCTACTCTGGATTTGATATTCTTATTGTGAACACTCTTGATTTTTACAGGCAGTTAGCCAGGAAGGTTTCACTGAAGTTTTGAACACTTGGTTTTACATTTAGTAGTAAGAGCCTATTTAGGTTTTGAGCTTCATCTTAGAGTATATCTTTTTCACAAGATGTAAACCTCCTAGAACATTAATTCAAGATATTTAACAAATTCCTTTATATAGCCAAGACTCAAACTCCAAACTGCATTAAGAAACATAGAATCTTTGTGCAGGATTCAAACATTACAGTCACAATTTCCTTCCTCATATTTTGGGTCTTGCTTGCATTTCTAAGGTCAAAAATCTCAAGAAATTTCTTTGTAAAAGTTATTACTCTATCCTATCTATATGCGGTCTACATTTTCTAGTTTCTCATCATGTTCCATGTTCCTTAGGCCAATTTCACTAGGACTTTCTATTGTATTCTGCCCAATAAGAAATGAGAACTGCTCTCCAGGGGAAAGCTGCATAATAGATGATCTCGTTCAGTGTAAATGCTTTCTTTCAAGGGTTGGTTCTCTCTAAAATCTATCTGCCATTGGTCATTCTTCCTCCCCTACCTTAAACAGGAATTTTTACACTTGCCTAAAAGTTTGTAAATTAATTAATTTTCAATTCATTTTATTGATTTGTATTTTTTTAAGAGAGAGAGAGAATTTTTGTTTTTGTTTTTGTTTTTGATGGACACAACATCTTTATTTTTTATTTTTATGTGGTGCTGAGGATCGATCGAACCCAGTGCCCAGCGCATGCCAGGCAAGTGTGCTACCTCTTGAGCCACATCCCCAGCCCCTGATTTGTATTTTGATTAATTTGGTATAAGCTGTACTGCCATTAATGGAACAAGCCCTAATTTATAGATTTGTAACTGTGGGGAAGATTTTTTTTATTTTTAAGTTTGTGTGTGTGTGTGTGTGTTTCCTAATTAAAGATGTTAACAAAGCTTGGCATGGAAGCACATACCTTTAATCCCAGTAATTTGGGAAGATGAGGGAGGAGAATTGCAAGTTTGAGGTCAACCCCAGCAACTGAGCAAGGCCCTGTCTCAAAAAAAGACAAACAAAATTAAAACAGATTAAAGATTCAGATTAATGGTAAATTGCTCCTGGGTTCAATCCCTAGTACAAAAATAAGTAAATAGCTGGGTGTGTTGGTGCATGCCTGTAATCCCAGCAGCTCTGGAAGCTGAGGCAGGAGCATCAGGAGTTCAAAGCCAGCCTCAACAAAATTGAGGCCCTAGGCAACTCAGTGAGACCCTATCACTAAATAAAATAGAACATAGGACTGTGGATGTGGCTCAGTGCTTGAATTTCCCTGAGTTCCATTCCCACTGCTTCCCCCTAAAATAAATAAGTAAGTAAATTAATAAATAAATGAAGTTAACACAATATCTAATTTCTGAGGCTTTCCTGACCGCAGTCAGGAAACTGTGTGCATGTTTATGGGGTTCAAGTAAATTATACTAGCAAACATTCGCTTCGATAGGAGTATTTTTAAAATAAAATGTAATTTCAGAATATGTTTTGTCCATTTCAATTGATACAGAAGAAAATGGATATTATACATACTAACTGGCAATGTTCTGAGTCTTCTCAGTGGAAGAAGTGAGAAATGATAATAATCAATAACCTTATAAATATGTCTAGAAAACAGATAAAAAATGATTCTACAGTTTTGGCAGGCCAAAAATATTTATTAGTTGATTAGTTTCCCTCTTTTATACACTAAATGTTTCAAGATTCATTGTAATTAATGAATCCCTCTGATGTGGCCTTTTATATATCAACCATGCTTTAGGCAGGTAATTTCTTCTAAACTGAGCATCAGTTGAAAGCATTTTAAATTACATTACTATATATAAAACCGGGTTGTTAATTCATTTTTGAATATTAAATTTATTATTAATTATTATTCATATTAGTTGTATAAATTAATGGATTTGATGACATATCCATATTATATATTTGTATATCTTACTTAGCCTTATCAAATATTATCTGTCTTAGTCAGCTTTTTCAAAACTGTGATCAAAAATCTGAGAAGAAAAATTTTAAAAGAAGAGTAGTTTATCTGGTGCTCACATTTTCAGAGGTCTCAGTCCATAAATGACTGGTTCTATTTCTCTGGGATCAAGGTGAGCAGAATGTCATGGCAGAAGAGTGTGGCAATGGAAATAAGCTCAGGACATGGCACCAGGAAAGTCATGCCCCTAATGACCTACTTCTCCAGTTACACCCAACCTGCTTATAGTTACCATGCAGATTAATGCACAGATTAGGTTAAGAATCTCATGACCCAATCATTTTACCTCTAAGCTTCCTTGCATTGTTTCACACATGAGCTTTCGGTGACACATTATATCCACATCATGACATTGTATTTATGCCAAAAGTTCAGGTTTTTTTGTTTATTTGCTATTTCTATTTCAACACTTTCTTGTCCTATTTTATATGAGCTTCAGTACTAGTTGTATTCCAAAGCTAAATATTATAGTTTAAAATGTTATAGTGTAACATTGAGAAGGCTATAGTTTAAAATATATATCTGTGAAATGTTTTTGAATTTTAGACGAATGTTGTTTTAATGTTTCAACTTTTCCATAGATTATGATTCATCTCTCAAAGTTACAGAATTTGGAGGCAAAATACTTTTTTGTGGGTATAGGCTGCAATTTTAATGCATTGTACAAATAATCTGTGATCTATTTACTTTTTTCCAAGCAAAAAGGGCAATATGAGTAGATGAAATTAACTAATTGACCACCAGGAAGATTCAAAATCTCTGTGTGTTTTGGCCTTTCCTTGTCCTTAAACATTCAATGAAATTCTGGAAATCCAAGCCAACATTTTTTTCCAAATGGAAAATTTCTGTGGGATTCTTTTTCCCCTAGCTCAATTGCAGTAAGTCATTTTACTTTTTATAAAAAGAAATATGTTCATCTTATATCTTTTAGTGTGATGAAGACAGACTAAAATTCCTCATTTCATGTTCAGGAATACTTGGGAAACTTCCAATAGCTAAAAGAGATTAGAAATGAATTCTTCCTTAGTGTTATCCTGCCACCACCTTGATTTTAGGGTTCTAGCATCCATGAGAATGAGTGAATGTATTTCTAGTATTTTATACTGATTTAAGGGTGCCTTAGGGAAACAGTCCACACCCCCATGAACACACTGGTTTTGGAAATATAAAAACTATTCCTTTTTATTTGTTTATTTTTGCATATCAATGTACTTCCAGGTATATGATATATTTTGGCATATAGTTTATTTATTAAAGCATTACATTTTATAGTGATAATAATATTTATTCATAACTAATCTTGTTTCAGGTCGCATTTAAAACAACAATTTTCAGGGATACAAATGTACACTGTACATTGTCTAATAATAATATCTTCTTTGGTCTAATTAAACACTTATTAAATTATTTTGTACACTGCATAAATGACAACATAATTTGTATTATTTATATTATGCCACACTAAAAAGAAGTTCTTAATTTGGTTTTCCTTAATTTTTTGTAATCCTCTCTGAAGCTCCAATTAGTCATTACTAAATTCAATATTTAACAGATGACAAATGTTAATGTAGTGGATTTTGTTTATAAAAATATTTAAGTATTTTATTCAGCCACTCAAAATTTCCATTTCTGATTCTCATACATATTCAAAATAATATGTATTAGTTCATTCAGTTTGAAAACAAACTGAAGTTTCTAAATAACATTTTTATGAGTAGATTTTCACATGTTAGCTTTTAGTTTTTAGAAAAATAACCAAGTATAATAGTATTATATTTATTCATTACTTCGATGTTTGTTATATTACTTAGGTAAAATATAAATATTTAATCACTCTACAATATTTTTCACATATGGTCACTTTTAACTTTCTGGATATTTTCCTAACATATTTTAACAATCTTATGAATATTCTCTTGATTAAAATCTCACTTGAAATCTAGTATTCATTGATGAAAATAATATTTTCTCTCTATGTCATGGTGGTTTAATTAAATAGTTAGAGGTTTCTGAATTTCAAATAGTTACATTCCTAAGACTGCGAAACTGTAACGTTTTCAAATCATGTAAACATATTACCTATACTACAATACAGAGTACTTTATTTTTAAAGGTTTTGAAGACAGAACATTTCATATGAATTGCATTCTCTTTCTTTTGCTAGGACAAATTTGATACATATTGTACTGCTACAAATTAATATTTTTAAGAATCAGTATTTATAATAATATAGTCTTTTAGAAAAACATGTTTTAGTCCATTAAATTTAAAAACATTCACTAAAATTCAACTAAGTGTTAGAGTTTGATTTAATTTCATTTTATTTTTGATACTAGGGATTGAACCCAGCAGTGCTTAACCACTCATCCACATTGCCATCTCTATTTTTATATTTTATTTAGAGACAGGTACCACTAAGTAACTTAGGGCCTCACTAAGTTCATTAGACTGACTTTGAATTTGTGATTCTCCTGCCTTAGCCTCCTAAACTGGGATTATAGGCATGTTCAACTGTACCTGGCTTAATTTTAAAAGTTACTAAAAAATGTTTATTCATTCATTTCAATTTTCTGGCTTTCTAATTTTATATCAAATATTCAAAAATGCTAACAAAATACTTTAAGTAATATTTAGTTGGAAAATTAGGATATTTAAAAACTATAATTTCTCATAGAAATTAGAAAGTTGAAATATAAAATACATAACAAATCTTTGTAACTATTTTTTTTTTGTGTGTGTGTGTGTGTGTGTGTGTTTGTATTTAGAGGTGTTTTTTTCTGAAGCGGTAGCCAGAATTTTTCTTTTTCTTTTACCTGAGTCATCTATAGAAACTTAATTTCTACTACTAGGGAATTTATCAAATAGATACTGATACTTGTATATTAGCTCACATTATTAAGATCTGGCTAACTGACTGATGATATGACATTTATAATAAACACATAGTGCTTATAATAGGGTCTGTTCTAGGGTCTTTTCTTGTACAATCCATTGAATACCCTGAAGCTGTTCAGGGAGTGTCACTTTAAAATATGTCATCTTGGTATGCTGATTATTTTAATTTAAAAGCCCAAAGAGAGCAGCAGATGCTGGAGAGGATTTGCTATGATATTCCCTTATCTGCTTAAAGACCACCAGACTTGGCAAATGTGAAAACAATTGTCTTTGTTCCATCCCTGAGGTTTTATTAACTAAATACAGCAGAGGGAGAAGACAGGAATGTCAGCACACCCAGAAAGACTTTATCACAAGCTAATATCTGTCTCCTGGGCCCATTAAAGTTCCAAAAGCAATCATTTATAAAATATTGTCAGACTCATTCAGTTCCCCTAAAAATAATTTACTATCACTATAAAATTGCTTAAACCCTACCTAAGTTTTGTCTTCCCTTAATAAAGGGAGTATTAACTTTAACCATCTGACCTGCCTTTGAGTTTTATATTTTACATGGCTCCCATATAAACATTAGCAAATATGCCCAATAATAAATTTGTATATTTTTCTTTTGTCAATCTGTTCATTACCAATTTGTTTCAACAGATCCAATTATTGGAACTTCAGAGGGAAAGTTTGAACATCCATTTACTTTCCAGGAATTCTATCAACTGGATACACTTCATTATTCACTATCCTAATGTAAGATACAAAGAGTATAAGAATTTTTTTCAAACACTAAATGCAAACCCAGGCAATCTGGTTTTGGAATATCTACTATCTTAACTCCTCCTCAAAAATAAACTATTAAGAACAACAAAAATCAAAAGTAACTATATTACGTTAATTTGAACTTGAAAAAACAACAAAAAGTATGTTATAGCTATCATTCTAAGAATAGAATTTAGCAATTCTCTGACTTCATGCTACATAAAAATCATTCATTTCCTATAAATGTTTTATTGGGATATTGGCCTACTACCAAACTGTCTTTTGTATTATATATTCTGCAATATTATCCACTGTTAGCTTCCATAATTCTAAATATCTTATTCTATGACATTGTACCTTTGTTTGTAAATAATAGGTTTCCTTTTACATCTTCAGGAGAGGTAATCCCCTAATCCTAAGTGTTATATCATTCATTATCTTCTATGACTAAGAAATCTACCATGAAAAATTCCCTGATTTATTCACTGAAATTATATGTGTCTGTTTTAGAATAAACATTTTTTTTCTTCTGTTATGTAAATCCTATTTAAGGACAGCCATTAGATTCTGTATCTCAGTTTAGTCATACATCTGTATTCACATATCTACCAACCAAAATTGCTCTAGCTTGTTTAAATAAAAGTGTGCAATTCAATGGAAAACTAGTTGAAAGAAGCATAACAAAATCTCATAGGAAATATTCCTAAATTACCAAAAAAAAAGTTAGGATAAATTGTGGAAGGCCAACTAGCCCATGACTGTGTCTGTCTCCCCTTCTGCTGATTGGTGTGGCATCATCATTGCTCACTCTGTGATCTGGTTGCCTAGGTAACCGATACAATTGCCTCAATCTTTTAGGGTGGAGCAACTGTGTCTTCCTGCATGGGAGTGCCTTCCTACATCCCCATGAGTGAGCTATGCTCACCTGTTCCTTTGTAATATTACCGCTTGGCCTGTTTGGGATAGAATGTTCCACAGAAACAAACTTTATGTGTCCCCTTCTCTTACTCTGCCCTTGGGTGTGGCCTACCTAGATGTCAGTCAACCTGCTGACAGAGAGATCATGGAGCTAGACTCAGCCCCCTGAAACCTGACCCCTTGCCTCCTTTGAACAGCTTCTTAATAAAAGGGGTCTCCTTGCTTGCACTCTCTCCCTCTCTCTCCCCCACCCCTTAAGGTGAGAGAAGCCCTCATAGCACCTCCAAAGAAAAAGGTATTTTTGTCTCTTGTGTGGTTATTTCGCGCAGCCCAACTAGCCCAGTTCCCCTAGAGGGACCCCCTGAGTGTTTTAGTTGCGAGCAATCCGGCAATAAATTATAATTCCAACTCAAAAGAATGCAATTTATAGAACTGGTTTTACAAATATTTAATAAAAATAACAGAATGTTGTTTACTAACCTATACCCTATATATAACTATTTTCTTTAGACTGAAATAAATGTCCTCTTATTTAAGACTCAAAATAAGACGAAATGCTGCAGTTGTTGTGGAAATTCCATTTTTTGGAGCTTAGAAAATAAACATTATTAATGAAATTATCAGTATGTATGTATTATTAAGTTTTCTGTATACATTTTAAAGTCTATGTCAAAATCTTATTGACTCATAAAATATAGAAGATATTATACAAAGATACTTATCACCAGCTTATGAGTAGTTTTAAAGTTATATTAATGTAATTAATTTGAGGTTATTGCTATTATTCAGTTATACATTTTCTTAAAAATAACAAGATTTATCAAAGTATTGATAAAAAATATATTTTTCAAAAATATAATTTGAAAATTATAAGAATTTTGGAAAAAAAAAACATAAAAAGAAACTTGACAAATCCTAGAGAGTCCATTAGAAAAGTGAGAACAAAATAACCAAAGAGACAAGCTGAAAACTTGACTTTCAACTTTTCTTATTACACAGAAAACCCAATTAACACTCTTTCACACCTTTCACAAAATGATTTTCATTTACTTTAAATCAATGAAAATTACATGTAACTCCAGCTTAAACCTGATATTCTAATGCAAAAACATTCCCCTATGGAGTACTACATTTATATACTCCTTTTTTCTTCTAACAAAGTTGCATAGTGAATCAATAGCAGTTGTTAACTGCTGTGGTCCAGAGACTTTATATTTGCTCATACTGTATATCTGTAATAAAACTTTAAAATTATGGCTGTAGAAACATTACATGGATGATAATCAGCAATCTCAAAATATTTAGGAAGTCTATTAAACTGCTACAAAATGTCTTATTTGCAGCTTTTTTTGGCACTGAATTTGCAATTTAGCACTATGAGAATGCTTCCATTTGGTCATCAGCTTAGCTAAAGCACAGATAATTTGTACAGATTCCAAAGATGATAATTAAGGTTATTACAGTGATAACCCCCAGCATATTTGCAGACTTCCTAGGCAGCAATAATAACCAGCTCATCATCTTTTAATTAAAACGTTAGTCATTCTGTTTTCTAAAAATAAAGTTGGGTCCCATTTTATTGTCAGCAGAATGGTATATTCAGTATATTAAACAATATACTTCAGTTTTCATTTGATATCAGAACACTTTTTTTCTTTAAGACCAATATAATTAAACTGAATTTAAAATAATATCACAATGCATATAGTATTCAATTAAATAATATTAGTACCGTAATCATTTTTTATGATTATATATTTTCCCCAATGTTATTTCTGTATTGAAACATTATATTTATGATTATTTTAAAGGTTCATGAAGACCAACAGATGCTGAACCAAATTTATAAATAAGGGAGAAATTGTGGGACAAGAAATAAAATCCCATTATTTGCTTAAGGTTTATAAAATAGGGCAGAATTGGGACGTTTTGAAAACTATAGAATAAAGTTTGCTTCCTTGGAAAAATTATATATATATATATATATATATATATATATATATATATGTATATAGTTGCGAGCAATATTTAAATATATATATATATATTTATATATATATTATTGAAATCAAATGAGCAAGTTCAGTTGCTCCTGATAGTCTCAGTAAAAATCAAAGTAAAATATTGAAAAAATTTGTTTTAGAAAACTAAACACAATTAAATTAACTCTTTTTTTATTGGTTGTTCAAAACATTACAAAGCTCCTGACATATCATCTTTCATACATTTGACTCAAGTGGGTTATGAACTCCCATTTTTATTATTGATATTTATATTTTAAAGTATCATATTAATTTTTGACTTTCAAAATATTTGTATAGAATTTTTTTCCATTTCATTATCCTCAAGCCTTTCAGCTGTTATCTTTTAACAGTTTCATTGTTTCAGATCTTACAGTTAAGTCCTTAATCCATTCTGACTTGATTTTTATAACTGTGAGAAATTGTGTCCAAGTTTTATTTTTTTATTTTCCCAGAACCACTCATTAAATCTGATTATTTCAGGAAGTATTATGGTTTGCCTATGGGATATTCCCCCCAAAAAATTCATATGCAGTATAGGAACAGGCAAAGGTAAAATAATTAGATCATGTGAGTTGTAACCTAATGAATGGATTACTCCATTTGTTGGATTAATAATTTGAATAAATTTTTGGGTGGTAGGCAGGAAGTATTTCACTGAGGATATATGCCCTGGGGTTTATATTTTGGCCCTGACTCCTTGATCTTTCTTTCTCTCCCTACTTCCTGGTTCTTATGAGCTGAACAGTTTATTTTTGCCATGCCCTTCTGCCATAATGATCTGCCTTACCTTAGCCTTGGAGCAATCAAGTCAGTCAACTATGTACAGAGACTTCTGACACTGAGCCCCAAATAAACATTTCTTCCTTAAAGTTGCTCTTATCATGCATTTTGTTCATATTAAAGAAAAATTGAATAACTAAGAAATTGGTACCAAGAATTCCTGTCATGGTTGTGGCTAACTTGATTCAGAAGCCTTGGGAACTGTTTTTCAGGAGGAATTTGGAAAAGTTTGGAGATGCAGGCTGGAGAAGCCTTAGAATGTTGTAAGCAGAGTTTAATGAGCAATTCTGGTGGGAGCTCTGAGGACCAGAATGCTGATAGAAATGTGGAAGTAGACTGTATTTGTGAGGTTTCAGACAGAAATGAATACTCCATTTGGAATTGGACCAGAGACTATTCTCGTGTTACCTTCCGAGAAAAAACTTGTTGATGTTTTGATCATATCCTGAGATTCTGTGTGAGGCTGAATTGAAAGGTGATGGGCTAATTATTCTGGTATAGGAGATTTTAAGCATAGTAGCATTCAGACAGTGACATGGATATTGCTTATAGATTTTACCCAGGTTTTGCTAGCAGAAAGTAAAGAAAAAATGATTTTAAAAACTTGTAATTTGGTCAGAAAAGTGAGTGCAAATTGGAGCCAAGGAAAGTGGTTGCTAAAGAAATTACCCACCGTGTGGAGAAGTTAAGTGCTTTGCACAAAGACAAATCCTTGAGGGCATTTCAGGAATTAGATCACACCTGTTGCAGGCATAAAAGTGAAAACTCATTTAAGATGAGAAGAGTGGGTGCCTTGCTCATTCCATGATGCCTAGGAAGTTATTTCCCCAGGATTCATTTCAGTGCTATCATCTGCTCAGGCACTCAAAGGCTACTGTAGCTATGGTCCAAAGAGGCCTGGATACTGTTTAAGCTGATAGCAGAACTTGTTGTCCACATGTTCCTCGATTTGCAGGAATTAAGAGGTCACAGGGACTTTCACCAAGATTTTCCTGGGAGGCCAAGCAAAGTGTAGCAGGGTAAAAAATCTCTGCAGGGAGCCCTTGATAGGATAGTGAATACAACTGTGAGGATAAAGTTCAAGATGCAATGTAGACCTCTGGAATTAAGAGATGCCAGTAATATAGAATACCTGTGGGGAAAAACTGCTGTCTGCAGACAGGGCCAGCCAGAGAAAGAGAGTGAGAGAAATGAAGGAAGGAAGAAAGAAAGTGAGGATGAATGGAAGGAAGGGAGGAAGGCATGAAGGAAGAAAGTAAGATTGAGCTAGCTTGTGGACTACAACCAGGCTACAGGGACAGGGCTGCCCAAGATGATTGGAGCTCACATTTCAATGCCATGTGCCTTGGATATGAAGGTATAGGTTTTGTTTACCCAGCTGTGTTTTAGTCTTGATTTGGTTCTATCCTTTTCTTCTATTCCCCCATTCCTCCCTGTTGAAATGGAAATGTTTACTCTGTGTCATTGTATATTGGATATGTGTAATTGCCTTTGATTTTTCAGGGGCTCACAGCAAAAGTTTCACCTCAAGTCTCAGAGGAGACTTTAGATTTGAACTTTTGAACAATGCTGGTACTGATAAGACTATGGAAAAAAAAAAAAAAAAGATTATGGAAACTGGTCTCCAGGAGGAATTTTGAAAAGTTTGGAGATGCAGGTTGCAGAAGCCTTATAGTTTAGATATGAAATATCCCCCCACCCAAAAGCTCATATGGCAAGGTAGAAAAGTTCAGAGGTAAAGCAATTAGATTATGAAAGCTCCAAACTAATTAATAGATTAATCCATTTGAGGGATTAATAATTTAATTTAAATGAATTACTGAGTGGTCCTATAGGTAGACAGCATGAACAGAGAAAGTAGGTCATTGGAAGTATGACCTTGGGATTTATATTTTGTCCCTGGTTCCTGGCTCTCATGAGCTGGGAAACTTTTCTGGCTCTTATCAGCTGGGAAATTTTCTTCTGCAATCCCCTTCTGCCATAAGCCAAAATAATCTTTTACTCCTCTAATTTATTTTTCTTGGGTTTTGACCACATACATGGAAAGTTTACCCAGACAGTATAAACCTGTTAGCAATATTGATGCTTCTAGTTCCTGATCACAGGATATCCTTCCATTTGTGTATATGTGTAGGCCCTCTTCAGTGCCTTTCATCTGTGTTTTTCAGTTTTCATTGCAAAGCTCTTTGAATTCTTTGGTTAAATTTATTCCCAGGTATTTAATTCTTTACACCTATTATTAAAGACATTGCTTTTTCTTGATTTTTTAATCTCAGATATTTTGCTATTGGTACATAAAGGTACGCTAGCTATGTTTGTCTACTGTTTTTGTATCCTGAATGTATTTATTTGTTCTGAGAAATTTGGGGTGGTGTCTTTTATTTTTTGCAGGTAAGATTAAGTCATCTGCGAACAAAGAAAACTCGACTTCCGCTTTTCTAATTCAGATACCTGTTCTTTTTTATTTTCTGATGACTCTGAATTATTAACATCCAGTCTAAACTATTTTGTTGGGGCAGCCCAAGATAGTTGATACAGGGCATTTTACAGTTCCCTTCTAATCTTATTTTGAATTTATATTGTATTCTGATTGTACCACATGAGTGATTTCAGCTGTGCAGGGTAGAAAAGAACAATCAACCATGTAAGTATAGACTTTGCAGTTCAGATAGAACTGATAAGTTTCTGGCAGCTTATCACTTAAAAATCAAGAAATAAAACAATCCTTAAAAGGGAGGCAAAA
Organism: Callospermophilus lateralis; assembly: GCF_048772815.1. Taxonomy (NCBI): domain Eukaryota; kingdom Metazoa; phylum Chordata; class Mammalia; order Rodentia; family Sciuridae; genus Callospermophilus; species Callospermophilus lateralis. Next base: position 101,407,977 of record NC_135314.1, read on the forward strand.
GAACCAGTTTCCATTCTTCTTATTCATGTTCTATACCATGATTTTAATATATTGCCCATTACAGATTCTAGAGCAGAGTAGTGCTTCTAGTAGAGATTTCTCTGACAATGACAATATTCTGTATGTGGCCTGATACTAACCACTAGATATTTGTGATCTTTCAGCCACTAGACATTTAATATTTGGCCAGAGTAAATTAAAAAGGAAATTTTATTTATTCAAATTAATTTAAATTCAAATATCATTTATGGACATTGGAAAATGTATTGGACAGTGAGATTCTAAAATATTCTTTGGATCAAGCAACTATGTGAGGAAATTGCTTGTAAAATTTAGATACTTTTTCACATATAGGATCTTAAAATGAACCTATCAAGTACAAAAACCAAAACTTGCATAAGCCTATCCTGCTCCATTACTTTAATGAGAAAATTAGAACAGGGTTGACAAAACCTAAGAAAAAAAAAGCCAGGAACTATTTTGTTTCAAATAATCACACATAAATACAAAAAAAAAAAGTTCACAATTAATACTAATAGTGTTAATAGATGACATTCTCAAATATGGTGTCTGCATCTACACAATAAATTATTCAACAAATATTTCTCAGCTGCCTTTAATGAATTAGGCCCTGACAACCAACACATTACAAAGTAAGAGAAACAAAGTTTCTTTTTTTCACAAAACATATTTCAGTGGATGAGATGGACAATAAATATCGAAACAAATGAAAAAGTAAATATGGGACATTGAAGAGCATAATATTAGAAGTGTGTTACAAGCAATTATAGTTTCAAGCCAAACTTCTGAGTCAAGAATTATCTTGGCATTTATTAGACAAAAGTAAGCCAGAGTAACTGGAACAGAATCAGCAAAGCTGATGGTTGGCAGCAGCAGAATAGAAGAAAACCAAGGAACAGGGAAAGTCACAGGAGGTAGGACCAAGTAGACCCATGTTGAGGGGTGAGTTTGATTCCATAGGAAGAACAACAACTTTCTTGACATAATTTTGAAGAAAAATAATAAAAGCTCAATGTCTTGTAACAATTTCATTATGCGTCCAGAGAGCTTGAGAGGCAAGCAGGAAACAGGGTTATAGTCAGAAAGCTTTTGGAGAATTTCAGGGTAAAATGCATAGTCTTTAGACAGACAGTGATGCTTGAAAGCGAGAAATATAGGGAGCAATTATAGTTCACTGAATGACAGGCAAGGAGACCTCTGAAATGTGTAACACTGGTAATCACTTTTCTATTTCTATGTTAGAGTCCTATAAGTCTTTCTGAAATCAAATTATACTCAAATATCTTAATAGGATTGAAAAATTATCACTGTACTCCTTTAAAATTGTGTTTTATGAATGATCACTATGACCTAACGTGTATCAAATATATTTTAAAATGCTAACATGTTGTATGATATAATTCTCTTTTGAAAGATAGTGATATTCAAACTTTTAATTTTCGTAAATAGTCATATATGCTTTGAAAATAATTTATGACCCCAGATACATCTGTTTTATTTATTTTTAATGTATATCTATTTGTATTTGCTATATTAGAAGTTAGTATTGGGAACTTAAAAATATTAATTCACTAATTTATTCAAAATCCACAACAGTAAACTCAACATATAAATATGTTTATATTTATATAAACATTGATTAAATATTCCAAAGCCAAAACACCTAAAGTGACATTGTTTTCATTTCTGCTAATATATTAATGATTGACCTAACAGGCAGCTGGGTTCTTATTCCTACCTCTGCATTCAGTTAACTGTATGTTGTTTTTATTGAAGTACATGAAGAAAATTTACCCTCAGACAGAAATGTATGAACATATAATTTGTATGCTATACCAAATTTCAACAGGAGGCAGTTCATATAGAATCATAATCAATACAAATTAAATTTTTGTATTTGATTAAACTATCTTGACCATTGAAAGGTTCCCTTACCAACATTTGATATTATAACTTCAGAGTCCTTTGGGAAATACTACTTCCATTTCATACACAAATAAGCAATATAATGACAACTATATTTATGTAATAGCAAATGCCTTTGTTAATATTACTTACCAATTTTATCAACAAATACTTTGTTTTGTGAATCTGTCAAGAATTTGGTGGCTGATGCAAGTTTTCCAATATTATATTTGGTTGAAAGCTCAAATTTTATTATTGACAACAAGTACTATTATTTGTTTCCCTTGAACAGTTAAGTCCCTTTCATTTTTCTTTGAGACAATGTCTGTAAAATATGCAAATCTGAATAACCATAATTTGCCTGCCAGAGTTCTTTCTAGCGAAAATGGTGTTAGAGAAAAAAACAAAACAAAAACTAATTCAGTTTGCAACTGAAGCAATCACACGGGTGAATTTCCTGACAATAACTGCATACCTGGGTAGACAGCAGTAATTTCCATTTCTTCACACAAAATAGTGAAAAATGTGCACTTAAGTATCAAATTTAGTCAAATCAATAATTTGCACTGCTTTATAAAGTACATTCTCAAGTTAAACTTGCATTCCTTTACAGCAAGTTCCTGTTGGTCAAAATATAATGAATGAAGGGCTGGGGATGTGGCTCAAGTGGTAGCACGCACGCCTGGCATGCGTGCGGCCCGGGTTCAATCCTCAGCACCACATACAAACAAAGATGTTGTGTCCGCCAATAACTAAAAAATAAATAATAAAATTCTCTCTCTCTCTCTCTCTAAAAAAAAATATAATGAATGAAATGGTGTACTGAAACTATATTTATTTATGCTATGATGCCATTTTTACCCAAAATTGTTTTTGAAACACTAATGCGAGTTTTAACCAAGTTGAAGATTTTAAAACTTTTTTTAAAGATTTTAAAATATATATATATATATATTTTTCCCCAATGTCTTAAAAGATTTTCAGGAGCACTGATAAGTCACAGAAGATATTTTGAAAGACACTATGACAAATTAATTAAACTACATCATGCATTTACATGTAAATAATTGTGTAAATCTGTCTGAAATCCAATTTTTCATTAATATACTAAGGAACTAAGACTGAAGAGGTCACATTGCCTCAACCTGTGAGAAGCCTTTATCAAGTATACAGAGTCCAAAGCACATTCAGGAGCATACCAGAAGGTTTTGATTGAACTGCAGCCACAGTTAAGTTCTATACATTTGTTTTACCTTGTGATATTATCAGCTTTAAGACCATAAATGACTAATCAGTCATCTAATCCTGCTTGCACTTTAAATATTTTTTTTAAAGTTTTTTTATTTAAAAATGTTAATGGTAAATATTATAAATATTATAGGGTTTGTTATGTTTCAAATACAATTACATGGTTAATGACAAAATCAGTATAATTAGCAAATTTATAAATACAAATAGTTGTTATTTCTTCATCTTTGAAACATTAAACATTCTCTTTGGTTATTTTAAATTTTATAATAGACTACTACTAGCTATAGTCACTATATTGTGCAAAGAACACCCAAAATTATTCTTTCTCTCTCTTTGAAATTTTCTACGCATTGACTGAGGTTTTCCTCTTTCTTGTGCACCTCCCCACCAACCAACATGCTACATTCTACTCATATGAGTCTTTTTTTTTATAAAGATTCCACATACAAATGAAGTTTTAAAGCCTTTGTCCCTATGTATGTCACCTAATTTTACTTAACATAATGACCTCCAATTTTATTCATGTCAACAATGACAGGCTTTCCTGTGTTTTTCTTTTTTAAGACTGAATAGTATTCTGTTGTGTATTCTAGATCATATTTTTAATGTATCCATCCTTTGATGGTCATTAAGTTGTTCCCATATCTTAGCTAATGTGACTAATGCTGCAGTGAAGAAGGTAGTGCAGATATCCCTTCCATATACCGAAATCAATTGCTTGGGGTATTTATGAAGAAGTATTGCATCATAAAGAAAAATCAATTTTTAAATTAAGAAATTTGAGTTGAAGATTTTTTAAAACTCTCTATATTATTTTCTGCATTGTTTACTCCAATTTACAATACCAGCAACAGCATATAAGGGTTATCTTTTCTCCAAATTCTCACTAAAACATATCTTTCATCCTTTTGATAATAGCCAATCCATCAGGTGTGAGGTGATATCTCATTGTGATTTTAATTTCCATTTCTGTGATGATTACTGATTCTTTTGGGGAATATATATTAAATCCTTTGCCCATTTTTAATATGATAATATTTTGATGTTGTGATTAAGTAGTTTAAGTTCCTCTTGTATTTTAGACATTAACCATTTTTCTGGTATATGATTTAAAAATATTTTTTCTCAGCCTGTAGGTGTATCTGCACTCTATTATTTCCTTTGCTATGCAGAAACTTTCGTTCTATGCACTTCTGTGTGTTATTGCTTTCACTACCTGTGTTTTGTGAGTCATGTCAAAGAAATCACTGCCCAGCTCAAAGTCAGGGGCCTTTTCCTCTATTTTTGCTTCCAAAATATGCAAATCTCAATAACCATTATTTGCCTGCCAGAGTTCTTTCTAGGGAAAATGGTGTTAGAGAAAAAAAACAAAACAAAAACTAATTCAGTTTTTTTATAGGCTACGGTCTTATATTTAAGTGTTTAGCCTATTTTGAGTTGATTCCTATATAAGGAGTAGGCTAGGGCTGGGTTGTGGTTCAGTGGAAGAGTGTTTGCCTACCAGTGGGTTTGATCCTCAGCACCACATAAAAATAAATTAAAAAAATAAAATAAAGATATTGTGTCTGTTTACAACTGAAAAAAAAAAATAAAAAGAAACAGGAATAGGATAAGGGTCATTTTATTTATTTTATATGTAGATATTCAGTTTTTACAATAACATCAATTGAAGAGATTGTCCATAGTGTGTATTCCCATCAAGTTATTTGAAAATCAGTTGACCACAGATGTGAGTTTTACTGACTGACTTTCACTCTATTCCACTGGTCATTGTGTCTGCTTTCATGTGATGCCTACACAATACGGTTTGATTAGTACAATTTTTCACAGGTAATTTCTTATTGGATCTTCTTAATTATACCTGACAGTAGAATCCATTTTGATAAAATTATACAAGCATTGAATATACCGTATTCTATTAGGACCCCATTTTGTGGGTAAGCACAATGGTGGAATGACTAGAATGAGATGAGGTCTCAGTGTATTTTTATTTTGAATTTCTGTAATTACTAGAAATGTTGAACATTTCTTTATATATATGTGGATCATTCCTATTTATTTCAGAAGGGTCTGCTCAGTTCCTTTGCCCATTTATTAAATTGTTGTTGTTGTTAAAATTAATTTTGGTGTTAAGCTTTTTGAGTTCTTTGTATATCCTGAAAATTAATGCCCTATCTGAGGGGCAGGTGGCAGATGTCCTCCATTCTGTTGGCCTTCTCTTCACATTCTTGTATCTTTTGATATGAAGAAACTTTTTAGTTTGATGCCGTTCCATTTATTGACTTTTCATTTTATTTCTTGTGCCAAAGGAGTCTTGTTCAGGAAGTCAGTTCATGTGCCAATATGTTGAAGTATTGGGCCTATATTTTCTTCTGCTATGTGCAGGGTTTCCAGTCTAATTCCCAGGCCTTTGATCCACTTAAGAGTCTATTTTTGTGCAAGGTGAGAGATAGGGGTTTACTTTTATTCTACTACATATGGATTTCCAGTTTTCCCAGCACCATTTGTTGAAGAGGCTATCATTTCTCCAGTGTTGCCATTGTTCTTTTGTTCTTTTTTTTTTAACTTTGTCTAGTGTAAGATAACTGAATTGTTGTGATTTTTTTCTGTGTATTTTATTCTGTACCATTCATCTCCTTGCCTATTTTGATGCCAATACCATGCTGTTTTTGTTATTATACCTCTGTAGAATAATTTAAGGACTGGTATTTTGATGACTACTGATTCCTTTTTCTTGCTACAGATTCCTATAGATATTCTTGGCCTCTTCATTTTTTCCAAATGAATTTTGTGACAGTTTTTTTTTATATCTATAAACACTATCATTGGAATTTTGATGGGAATTGCATTGAATCGGTAGAAAATTTATGATAGGATGGTCATTTTGACAATGTTGATTCTGCCTCTCCAAGTACATGAGAGGTCTTTCCATTTTCTAAGGTCTTCTTGAATGTCTTTGTTTATTGTTCTAGGTTTCATTATAAAGATCCTTTACATCTTTCCTAGGTATTTTATTTTACTTTCTAGTTGTGAATTCTTTTATTAACTTTTGTTTACTGTGGAAAGTCTTTATTTCATCTTCAAATCTGAAGTTTAATTTTGCAGGTTATAGTATTCTTGGTTGCCATTCATTTTTTTTCCAAGCTTGATATATATTATTCCAAGACCTCCTAGCTTTGAGGGTCTGAGTTGAGAAATCAACTGAGATCTAGATTGTTTTCCCCTCTTTATGTGACCCATCATTTTTCTCTGGCAGTCTTTATAATTCTATGTTTATTCTCTATGTCAGGCATTTTTATAATAATATGCATTGATGTGGGTCTGTTGTAATTTTGCATATTTGAGATACTGCATGCCTCTTATATTTGATTTTCCATCTTGTTCTTAAGAATTAGAGAATTTTCAAACATTATTTCATTAAAATGATTGTGCATTCCTTTGGTTTGTATCTCTGAACCTTTATCTATCCCAATAAATCTTAAGTTTGGCCTTTTAAATGTTATCCCATATTTCTTGGAAGTTCTGTTCATGGTCTCTTATCATCCTTTCTTTATGGACAACTTTATTTTCAAGTTCATATATTTTGTTTTTATATTTTCAAGATTGTATATTTTGTTTCATTTCCTGAAACTCTGTCTTCCAAATGGTCTATGCTGCTGGTGATGCTTTTCAATGAATTTTAAATTTGGTTTATTGATTCCTTCATTTCAAGAATTTACAACTGTTTATTTTTTCATGATCTTTCTTTATGTTAGTATAACTCACAGACTGAGGGGAAGCCCAATGATACCGACAACCTATGCAAACAATGTATAATAGTAGTCTAGGTACTTAGTTCTTATTTTGACATATATAATGTTAATTACTACAATAAGCAGAGATAGTAGGATTATCAATTTCCATAAGTAAGAACAGGAAATAATCATAAATTATGTCTATCATAAAATCAAATAACAGGAACTGTCTATGACTTCCACCATATTAATTATTGCTGCAGCATTGGTGGTGGGAGTTGACATTGTATAAATCAATTGGTGTTAAAACAGAATTTGGCTGTTAGAAATAAAAAAGAAGAGAGGGAGACAAGGGAAATAGAGTAGTGGCAAAGAAAATACAAAAAAAAAATCAAACTATGCTAATCAAAAGCTCTAATCCTCAAAAAAACGGGGGGTATCAAAAAATCTTCAAAAAAAGTCTAGAAATGAAGATAAACAAATAAAACTGAAACAAACAAACAAACAAAGTGAAAAATATTGGGGAAATGTTAGGAAGTTAAGGAGTCATTTCCACTACAGTGGACAAAATAGTGAGTCATATTATTTCATTGCCTGTGCCTGATGATTTTTTTTTTTTTAATTTCTTCTTGAGGTATGAAAAGACCATTAGAGTACAGGCCATGTGTTATCATGTCCTTTCCTATTATTTTGTTGCTCACTGAGTTGCCAGTTGGGGTTTAAGACTTTCCAACTTCCCTTCTTGGGAGATTGGTGAGGAGTGGCATGGGAGGAGCTGTTCATTCTATTCCCAAGGTGTGTTCACCACTGGATTCTGTGAGAGGAATTCCTTGGGTTGCAGGAACTTAGGTTTAGTGTGGGCTCCCGTAGCTTTATTTGTGGTAAGTTGCTGGCAGTCTTCAATCAATGTACCTCTTGAGTCTTGAGCCTGGTATGCCCATGTATGTTGGGAGACCACACCTCATGAGTCTCTCCAGGGTTCCACTCATTGTCAGGGGAACTTATCATTCACTGCTGCTGTTGCTCTTGGATACTGCCCTTTCTGGCCTCCCAGGGTCAATCACCAAAATCATAATGAAGTGGCTGGCTGGCCTTGGTAATGAAGTGGTGGGTTGGGCAGGCCTAGCCAGGTGGAGCCAGGCAGGCCAGTGGTAGACAATGGGCCCAGCAGTTTTTCTGACAAAACTGGGGACTGGATAGGCTGGGCTGCAGGCTGGGTGGTGAAGTGGCTAGATAGCTGTGCAGCCAAGTAATGGGCCTTGCAGGGATCAAGTGGGGATCAGTGTGGGGGTCTGGGGGCTCAGAGGACTGGGGCCCGAGGGCTAGGCAGGCTGGGACTGAGCAGGTACTGGGGACTAAGTGGGCACTGGTGACTAGGTATGCTGGGCAAGTTGAGATCCAAGTGCCTTTACACCCTCCCTTTCAACTTCCTGACTAGCTATAGCTGACTTTGTAAGCCCTTGTGAGAAATGGGATTGATCTGGTTGGAGAGAGCCAGGTTCTCCCCAGCCTCTTAAACTTGTGTTTCCCTAGAGAAATGCTGTCATTTTCTGATTTTTCCTGCTTTTGTTAGGTTCATTCAAGTTTTTGCTAGGCTCAGATATATTTAGGTCGACCTAGCCCCAAACTCACAAATCTGGGTTTCCAGTTTGCTTTTGTGCTGCTGCAACACTATTGTGGAACATTTTAAAAACCAGTAATATGGGGCCTTCAGCTTTGTCTTTGATTATCCAGAGTTGTTGTTGTTGTTGTTGTGTTGTTTTGTTTTTTTCCTTTTTTATTGAATCTATAGATTCCTTTTTGTATATAGACTCATTAACATTATCAATATTTCTAGTCCATGAATATTGGTTATCCTTCCATTCATATATGTCATCTTCAATTTCTTTATCGAATATTTTATAGCATCCAGGGTATAGATTTTTTTTTCTTTAAATAAATTTACTAGAGTGTAGTTTTTTGGATGATATAATAAATGGCATTTTTGTCTTGATTTCTTTTTCAGATATTTTGTTGTTACTGTATAAAAATGTTCCTTATTTTTGCTGTTTGTTTTTGTGTCTTGACATTTTCTTGAATGTATTCATCAGTTCTAACAGTTTTGGTGGCGTCTTTAGGATTTTCTATGTATAAGATCATGTTGTCAGCAAATAGAGACAATAATTCTTTCTTTCCTACTTGTGTGCCTTTGATTTCTTACTCTTCCATAATTTCTTTAGTTATACCTTCCAATATTATGTTGAATAGTAATGGTGAGTTAAAGTGGTGTTCCTTGTCTTTTTCTTGATCTTAGAGGAAATACAAATTTCCCCATGAATATTGTATTATCTGTGAATTTGTCATACATATTTAGTTCATTGAAGAATATTCCTTATATACCTAATGTGTTGAGAATCTTTAAAGGAAAGGATGTTAAAATATTTCAGGTGATTTTTCTTCATAAATTGAGACATTCATATTAATTTTGTCTTTCATTCTGTTAATATGGTTGATCACATATATTGACTTGCAAATGTTATATAACCCTGCATTCCAAGGATAAATTCTACCCAGTCATGTTAGAGAGGCCCTTTTTATGTAGCATTGAATAGAGTTTTTAAATATTTTGTTGATTTTTCTACCATGCCCATCAGTAATATTATCCTATAATTTTCTTTGTATACACTCTTTGAGTTTTTAATAGAGGTATATACTGTTGGCCTCTTAAAGTGAGTTTGGATATATTCCCCTTTTCCATTTTTTTGGGGACAAGTTTGAGAATTGTTCTTAGTTATTTAAGTGTTCAGTAAAATTCACTGTTTTTAGCTTCATAATCATTAATGATGTTTAGATTTTTGAAATCTTATTGGTATTTCATTGGTAGGTTGTTTATTTCTAGTAATTTATCCATTTCTTCTAGGTTATCTAACATACTGGCATATAATTATGCAAAATAGTCTCATAACCTTTCGTATTTCTGTTCTTTGTCTAAAATTTATCAATTTGTTTATATAAAGAACTGACTCATTTTAACTGATATTTTCTATTGTCCATTTTCTCTAATTTATTTCTGATCTAATCTTTACTATTTCCTTCTTTCTGATTTTTAGCTTAATTTTATTTTCTTAATTTTATAAATTTGTATCCTAAGATCTCTTTTTTCAAATGTAGGCATTTATTGTTATAAATTTGCACTTACAATTGTTTTTGGTGCCCTCAACAGCAAATTTTGCTACATCATGTTTCCATTTTCACTAGTCATGTTTTATTTTTTTCATTTATTTTAAGTTATTTTTAAATATGTCTCTTAATTTCTTCACTCAATTGATATTTCCACAAATTATACTATTTAGTTTCTGGGAATGGGTTAATTTTCTGAAATTCCTTCTGATATTGATTTCTAGTTGTATTTCATTCCATTATGGTCAGAAAAGACACTTTATATATCATATATTTTTATGATCTTAAATTTTTTGAAACATGTTATATTGTTTAATATGATCCGTCATGGAGATTGTTCCATGTGTACTTGAGAAAGGTGTATATTCTTTTCCTTTTTGTATAATGCTTCATATACAACTGTTAGATTCATTTGTTCTAAAGTGTAGTTCAAATTCAGTGTTTCCACATTATTTTTCACTCTGGGTGATCTGCCTACCATTGAGAGTGAACTTTAACTGTACTTTAAAATCTCACTTAAGATGTGAAAAAAATATCCAAAGATATAGCTAATCAGTAAGAATCTGTGTGATTTCTGATTTTCAGAATCTGTGTGATTTCTCTCTTCTTGGGAAAACAACATGAATACTTATAATTCTTTATTCAGTTTTTTGACTGAAAAATCACAATTTATTAGAGGTTTCCATGGACATTATTAGAGATATAAGAATGCATGGCATGAGCCTGGTGTGGTGGCATATGCCTGTAATCCTGTCTGCTAAAAATATTTAGATAGGAGGTTCCTGGCTTACTGCCAGCATGGGCAAGAGATACACTGTCTCAATAAACAAACAAACAAACAAAAAAGAATGTATGTTATGGACCAATTTGTGTCTTCCTAAAATTTATATGTCGATGTCTTTACCAGTACTTCAGAATGTTACTGTGTTTTGAGATACAGTCTTTAAGAGATAATTAAGATTAAATGAGGTAATGTGGGTGTGCCCCAATCAAATATAACTGCTGTCCTTATAAGAAGTGATTAGAACACAGAGACAAACATAAAAGTAAAACCATATGGAGACTCTCAAAGAAGAATGTCTATAAACTGAGGAGAGTAGCCTGAGAATAAACTAACCAGCCTATATCTGTTGTTTAAGCTTCCCAGACTATGGCAATTTATTATGGTAGCTCTAGCAAATGGATACAATGCATTTGAAAAGTGATTATTTCTAAAACCAACATATGAATGCTGCAATGGATAAAATTATACTTGAATGTTTTATTATCAATGTGTAAATACATATATACACCTATAGACACACTGAATTCCAACATAAACCCTCAAAGATTTAAAAGGGAAAATAGTAACAAGTATAGTTTCTAACTTCTGCATTTATTTTTTATTCAAAATTTGAGCAATAATTTTGAGGCTTCAGTCAATCCTCTATAACTACATTTATTTGGAATTGTAAATGTTTCAAGCAATACTTTTTTATTTTAAATATATTTATTTCAATAAATAACATCATTCAAGACTATATGTATTGAGAATGTGATAAAGATGAATAAGAATACCATTCTTCTATGTATTATGATTTGAATTAGAAAGGCAAAAATATTTTTGTTAATCTACTATCAGAAAAAGTTAATCAATGTTACTCTATTTAGAATGTTGTTCTGTAGGGTTTCAGAGGATGAACTAATTAAAATTAATTTAAAAATTCCTTTCAGTAGACTTCTTGGAGTAAGTAGTATTTAGAATCACTATTCAGTGATGATAATTTAATTCTAGGCTTCTATACATTCTGATATTCTGACATAAGATGTTTCAGGAACATTTCTTATTTTCTGTATCTCAGTTATGGAATTATTAATCTCTATAAAGACATTTCTTTTCTGGATGTCTATTGTTTTGTTTCTTTTAGGTAATTGCAGAGACAGAGCTAGGAATTATATGCATATAATTTTATTAAGTATCTATTTATACCTAGCTATTATCTGGCTAAATATAATGTTTATATCTTCAATTTCAGTCAAATGCACAGGGTTCTTCCTTTCCTTTTGCATTCCATTTTGTATTTCCCTCCTCTTGCAACAAAAAAACTATACGTCCTAACATTTTGCTTTATTTTCTTGTGTTTAGAGAATAACTAAAAATATTTCCTGGGAATGCTCTGGTATTTTTTTTTCCCAAAGCCTAGAGGCTTTATGAGCAATATAAACCATTTAAAGTTCAGTTCTCAGTGCTTCTGTAATATATTCATTTAAAAACTCTAATGCCCACTGAGCTCAGCATCAAATCCTGATAAAGGCAATATGGAACAGAGTTTGCGTTTAAAGTCTCTATAGGAAATTCATTTGTAAGAGGATGTAAATATCTCTTCAGGGGAGTACCATAAAAGTGAATTTGTGAAGATGATGCTAAAATCTGACTGGTAATCCATCCTGGAAGCACAAAACCTTTCCACTGTAAAAAATATAATAACATTTACTCAAATATTTATTCAAAGAATCACAGGACTGCCTGAAACCCTGAGAGGCTGTCAAGTCCATTTTCTAGCCCTCAGGCAAGACCACACTGAAACTAACTTAGATAATAAAAATCTCCTTTCTAGTAAAGGACTTCCTTGGGGAACCTATTTTCTTGTTTAACATCCTGAACTGTTAAGAAATTCTTCATTATATATAGCTTATACCCACCATGCTGCAGTTTAATCATCTTTCTCTCTCTTTTTTTTTTTTTTCCCATTCTAACTGGTAAAAAAAAATAGCTCATCATTAACTGTAGAATAATAACTTTTTATATGTTAGAAATCTTATAGTATGACTCAGTTTTACTTTTAAAATCTTTGAATTAAATTTCTTCATGATATTAATTTATTTATAAACTTTAATATTCTACTGAAATCTCTTCAAATTATGCTTGACTTTTGAACAGGTTTGAGTCCCAAACAACAATATAATAAATATGTGGCTATTTATTATAATGTAAAGAGACCTTATATTTCTATAAACTGTATGTTTTTTGAGTTAGTCTACCTTTTTAATTATTGATATAAATTTTCTATAAAAGATTTTTCTTTCTTTTTCAGGAATATATATTTGAGCCATTTTTCAAAGAAGCCAATTATCAAAGATTTCTCTTTCTTTTTTAGGAATATATATTTGAGCCATTTTTCAAAGAAGCCAATTATTATTGTTTATTATTATTATTATTATTATTATTATTATTATTATTATTATTCAAGGATTGAACCCAGGGTGCTAAACCACTGAGCGACATCCTCAGCTCTTTTCTTTTCTTTTTATTTTGAGACAGAGCCTTACTAAATTGCTCAGGCTTGCTTTGAACTTGCAATCCTTCTGCCTCAGTCTCCTGACCTGCTGGCATTACAAGGGTGTGTCACTGGGCCCATAGAAGCCAATTATTTAATATAGAAACATTAGGAAATCTGGAATACCTCAACCCACTAAAATAAACACTTCTGTAATTTCCCAAACAACTGAGTAATCATAAGACTGAAGTGATAACCACTACTTATTGTGTGCTTAACATGGGTCAGTCACTTTGATAAGCACATTGTCCCCAACCAGGTCCCATGCCAATCCAATAATGAAGACAAGGTTTTAAGAAAAAGGAAACAGAAGTTGTATAGCTTCACTAGCAAAGAATGCACAATAGACTTCTGTCCCAAAGACTGTGATTCTACCTGCCCATGGGGGACAGTGGACTTTTAAAGAGAGGGTAAAATGACTGTGCTTGTCCAAAGTCATAATTCATTTGTAGTCTTGAGTGATAGATATTTCTTAGATTTTCTTGTGCAAGCCTGGAATTTGGATTCCTTCTTTCCTGTGAGCTTCAAAGTACAGATAATTCAACTTAGGAGAAAAGAAAGTCAGTCTTGCTTCATCCGTGGTTAGAGATGGATAAAGGAGAAAAAGGGAAAATGTGTCAGTTTTAAGATAAGGTGCAGGGCATGGGAATGTAACTCAGTGGTAGTGATTACCTAGGATACATGAGGTCCTGTGTTAAATCTCTAGTACTCCAGGAAAAAGAAATAAAACCCAGAATAACAAAGCAAGGAGGGTTAGATTTCAAGCGTGAAGTGGACAATTATTATAATTATAATTCTCACAACAATAATTACATTACGTCTCATTATTACATCTGTTTAAAGTGGGGGTGAGACTATGAAATAATTAGTACAAGGTGTGGTGTTGTGCATATAACATATATGAGTCAACTCTAAAATTTGTGCTTTCAATACTTATACCCATGCCCCCTCGACCTCCGGAGTTTATTGATCTTGGTTCCCAACACTTCAGAGATGATCTTCCTGTTAATATCTGATGCTGTTTAGGAAAATCCTAAGAGAACACTGGAGTCCTGATTAAACTATTTTAGTGTCACACTAGCCTGACCTAAGTATGGCATGCAGGCAGTCAATTGACACATCTGTCAATTAAAATTTTCAAGCTACCAATTACTAAACTAGTAATTGACACCAACAAATTCCCTTTTTTGTATTTGGAGTAACATGGGAACTTTTATTAGTGAAAAATGCTGTAGAATAACAATTAAAAGAAAATAAACTGAGTACAAAAGTGTAATTTTGTTGTTACACTGGAGATAATCCAGAAGAGTGGATTTCAGTTTGAATGAGGGAATTAGAATAATCAGTTATTTCTTGGTACCCAGTTTTACAGAAAAGAGGTTTTAAAATGGAATTATACATCTAAAGTTTGATAAAATTCTGACTCCCAAATTGAATGATTGTCATTGCAGAACTGACATAGATTCATATACACAATGTATGAGACCATAGATATGAAGATACATATTTTCTATGTAAATTTTTTTCATAAAAGCTTTTTCTACCATCAGTATTGGTCAAGTAAGAGGTGAACTGAGACATTCTACAATTAGAGTATGGACAGAAAGATTGCTCCTAGTGGTACCAAAATCATTGCATAAAGAATCAGAACTAAAACACTCTCTATCAGCACTCAGCCAGCACCATAGTTTTGTAGATAATTGATTATAATTAACATGAGAATTTCTCAGTAAGAATTTAGAGCTTGATTCCACAGATACAGGAATAGAAAGATACAATTACACTGCATTGACATTATTTCTTCTTTCTGATAGGCTCAGTAATTTAGAAATAATTATTATGTGTAGAATCAGATTATCAGAACAGAGAAGGGCTGTAAATTAATCCAATCAGGATTCAAAAAAAAAAAAGCTTTACTAAACTATTTTATTTAATCCCCACTACTCAGCCTTATGAACATGTAGATGAGAAATAAGAAAGTATACAGGGTCATCCTCAGTACATTACCTGAAGTCAGAGCCTAAGTAAATGAGTAAGTGGTAGAAACGTATTTGACTCCAGGCAAATTTTTAAGTTTGGAGTCCAGACTTTAATATAATAAACTTTCAAGATTGACTCTAGAATTGAGAAAAAATGCAGAGAATCAATTACACATACACAGAAATAAGGGAGTGATGGTAGACCTAAAACTATACTGAAAAATTTAAATAATTATTTTAAATAATTAAAACATTTTTAAAAATAATTATTTAAAATCTAGGTTTAAAAAATGTAAACAGGGCTGGGGTTATAACTCAGTCGGTAGTGTGTTTGCCTGGAAAGCACAAGGCCCTGGGTTCAATCCCCAGTTCCACCAAAAAAAAAAAAAAAAAAGAAAAGAAAAGAAAAAAAAAAAGTAAACACCAACTCAGCACTTAAGAAAATATGAAATTTTAGGGAAGATTATACAGATAATCTGTATCCTTGACAAACTGTTCTTGACTCTAGAAAAAGTATAAGGCTGATATATTTTCAATACTAAAGATAATAGAAGGAAGAATATTTAAATGAATCTCATTTATAAATATACATAGACTCATTAATTCTAAATCAATATTAACAAACTAAATCCTTAAATTAAAAACAATACCTTATGAATATTTAAGTATTATCTCACAATGCAAAATTGACAACCTCAAGAAACCAATTAAGGTGATTCACTGTACTGAAAAAAGAAAACAAATTTCAACACATTGCAAGTTAAAAAAATCAATGGAAATAATCAGAACTTAAAAGATTATTGATAAAATTAAACAACTATTTCATACCAATGAATTCTTATGAAGAAACAGAAAAGGATACCATTAACCACAGAAAGTAAAGCTAAGAGAAAATATCTTTTTTGTTTGTTTGAAATAATAGGATTGAATCCAGGGATGTTTCATGACTGAGGATACCCTCAGGTCTTTTTATTTTATTTTGAGACAGGATTTCTCTAAATTGCCCAAGCGTCCCTGAGATGTGGAATCCTCTGGCCTCAGCTTCCACAGCTTGTGGTATTACAGGTATGCACCACCATGCTCAGACATAATATCAATCTCAATAGTCAAAAATAAAGATTCTTTTAAAGGAAGATATATAAAAAAGCTACTTTGTGTCTTTGCCTTGGGAAGTATCATAAGAGGTTTCCTTAGTAGTGTTAAAAGACAAACGAAAAAATGTGGTAAAAAATAATAAAATGAAATAAATTCTATCATTGCTATTTTCAGATAATGACAATCTGCACCAAAATCATGAAAAATTAATAGGCACATAAGAAGAATTTTAAGATAAATTAGCATGATACCTAAGTGCATTATCAATTCATATAAGTCATTAGAGTTTTTGTATACCAGAAACCTACTTAGAAAATGAAATTTAAAATTTACAGTGAAAAAGAATAATAAAACTGCAAAGTAACTAATATAGTAAAAGGTCAAGAATATTCTTAAAATAATATTATAGAGGCTTGTATAGAATAATTTCTTGTAAAAATTCAATAATCTCACAAATAATAAAGGAGAATAATGAGAAAATTAACTTTAAAAAAGTCACAAGATATATTTTTAAAATGGAGAAAACCATAATCTAGAAGGTAATATTTTATACATATAAAATAAAGAGGATTAGAAATCATAATATATACTCTAAATGGATCACAACTAGGCAAAAGTGTTGGAAAATTATACCAACAGGAATTTCACATATTAAAACATAATTTCACTATTAATAAGTGAAAGAAAAAATACTAATGAGAAAACAAATTTAAATGCCAAATGATCAAGTTTTAGAAATATGGTTACAAGTTTTGTCAAGTTTGAAAGGAATGAGAATAAAAATGCTGTACACTTAAAAGGGATAATTAAATTGCAACTGGTTTGGAAAATTAAATTGCAAAATCTAACAAAATTTAATTTCATATTCTGTTACCCAGCATTTCAAAAAATACATTTAAAGAAGTTCATTGGATATTAAAATTGTTTATATGTATAAAATGTCAATTACAAAATGTCAAAACCAAAAATGTTAATTGCAGTGTTATTCAAAATTATTTAAAATCAGAGATCTCCTATTTGTGAATCAATAAATAATTGGATAAATTATCAATCATGCATTCATATCAGACAATGAAATGTTTTTCAATTCCAAAAAAAAGTCACTATACATGTGAGTATGACTGAAGCACAAAATATAACTTTCAGTGACAAAAATAATATTGCAGACAAAACAAATGTATATGTTTATTGGATAAATGAAGAGGACAATGTTAATGTTGAAGTATGAGGATAGTTACCTGCATTTGAACACTTAATTTTATTTAAACCTATCAAGCAGATACAGCAAGCTAATAACGTGTATTGAAATCTGAGTGGTATGTATCCATGTGTACTACTACTTTGATTTTTATTGACATAATATTTGCACATATAATGAGATACAATGTTTTTCTTTGTCATTTTGTTGTGGTGAATACATTAAAAATTCCCCTAACTATTTTGCATGTACAATGCATTATTAACTATATTCACCATGCCAAAATTAATTCCCCCTCTTTAACCATGTATAGCACTGCATTTTTTGACTTCTCCCCATCTCTCTCTTCCCCCCTATTCTCCCCAGTCCCTGATAAACACTGTTGTATTCTCAGCCTCCATGAAATTTTTAGGTTCCATGCAAGTGACATCATGTAATACTTCTCTTTCTATATTTGACTTAATTTACTTAATATAATGTTCTCCAGGTACATCCATATTGTCACAAATGACAGAATTCTATGCTTTTTCATGGTCAAATACTACATTTTCTGATGTAGGAACTGTTTAATAATTTTTAATTTATGGGAGAAACTGTCCATTTTTTTCAAGGAATATACACTTATTTCTATACGCTGATAAACATTTGTCATTCATATTAATGAATATCATCTTATATTAAAACTTAAAAAAAAATTCTTAATGGTTTGAAACACTGAGGAGAAAGGAGTTAAGCAACGGTCTATGATACGTTTTTCTTTGTGCAGTAGGAATACTTCCGTTCTCCTAACAACCTTGGACATTAGGCATGTTTTAAAATATTTTAGAAATGATGAGAAACACAGCCAGAAGAAGAAAACTGGGATCCAGCCAGGCGTGTGCCTGTAATCCCACAGACTAAGGAGTCTGAGGCAGACTGAATTGCAAGTATGAGGC
This sequence comes from Callospermophilus lateralis, assembly GCF_048772815.1. NCBI lineage: Eukaryota > Metazoa > Chordata > Mammalia > Rodentia > Sciuridae > Callospermophilus > Callospermophilus lateralis. The sequence continues at coordinate 101,426,571 of NC_135314.1, forward strand.
TAGCCTCAGCAATTAAGGGAGGCCCTAAGCAACTTAGTGAAACCCTGTCTCAAAATAAAAGTAAAAAGGGCTGGGGATGTGATTCAGTGGTAAAGTGCTCCAGGGTTAAATCCCAGGTACCAAATAAAAAGGGGGAGGGAGGCAGGAGGAAAAGGAGGAAGAAGAGGAGGAAGAAAAAGTGGAAAGGAAGAGAAGAAAAGAAGGGAGAAGGGAAGGGGAGGGGAAGAAAAGAAGAAGAAGGATCCAAAAGCTATTTGTGATTACACAGCAGTTTAGGAGGTAGGGGATCAGTGTGAATATTAAATGTGATGGATACCATAGAGAAAGCAGTCTTGGAGATCAAGATGGTGTTCTCCTTCCTCAGATGAAACACCTGAGAAACCCGGAGCCAAGTATATAAAGCAACCTATTAAAGGCACAGAGAAAGATTTCTCTGGAGAGAAAGGGATCCAGAGCTGCTATCTGGGGGTGACCTTCTCTCTTTTATAGATCCCAGAATACCCCTTTTAATCCCCACTTCCCTTTCTTCTCTGTGTAGGTGCCTAAGGGCAGGAAGGAGCAGGAACACTGGGGTGATCCTAGTGTTGAAGAGTGTATCCCTAGAGGTGTTAGCAACCCACTGGAAGGAAAAGTGTGATCCTAGAGATAACTAGTTGTTAGCAATGCATTCCTTTACTTTGATAACCATCTCTCATCTTTGCAATCTGGTCATTTACCTGTCCTTCACCCCTGTCTCAGTGTCACATCTGTTTGGAAAGTGCTTTGCAAGACAGTTTCTTTTTGTGCAAATAACTTCAATTGAAATAAAAACAATGAGTGCCTCATAAAGGACATGTGGCTTAAATATCTTACTTTATCTAATGATTTTGAATAATGTTTACTTATTGATATTTTTAAAGGAAAAATAGTTTATAATTTTTCGAACATCTAACCATTTAAAAATTCCTTAGGAAGGAATAATTATGATGGTTAAAAATCTGCAATCAAGAAAGACTAATAATTGGAAATGTTTTGCTTAACTTATTAAAACATGCTGAATATTTAATCATTTTTACTAGAACATTTTAAAGAGATACAAGAAAACTTTTATTAGTACCAAACAATATTTCTGTTAGCTATTACTACATCACAAAGAAATCATTGCTTTTAGGCCTAGGGCAAGACAGAAAACTTTTGAGCAATTCTCCAATATGCAATGACATTAAGCAGAGTATCTATTGTCAATTATTACAAAAATGGGGAGTTTCACCAATCTATTACAGAGAGAACATCACACATTTCATTTCTTTTATTGACAACCTATGATTACCATTGATTATTTCTTTTGGAAAGAAACAAAAGGCATCATGAAACCAATAAAGAAAGCTCAAAGCACAAATAACAGTGCAATTGACTAGATTTTAAATCAGATATGTGCTAATAAATAGTTACTCATTCAATGATGCTTAAGGAATTCATCCAGAAGTTTTAGTTGTTTTTTTGAAATAAATTTTAAGAGAGTATAAATATCTCTATGATAGAAAAGTGTTGGGGAGTTTAGTCCTCCTGTCTCCTCCTGACCAGCAGGAGAGAAAACATCATCAACATATCTTCCAAAATGAATGAGAATTCCCCCATCTTGTACCATTCACATAACAAAATTATTTTTGAACTTCTGTATTATAAAAGAGCTTAAAATTACTTGGTTTGCAAAGTTGATATATTGGGCTTCTCACAAGTTACCTCTATGGTCTCCTATCTTTTTCTATAACTAAAAAAAAAAAAAAAAAAAAAAAAAGCCCAAATGTTTTTTAAAGTGTCTTACTTGGGCTTTAATATTTTTATACATTTGTTTTATTTTTATTTATTTTATGTGGTGCTGAGGATTGAACCTAGTGCCTCACATGTGCTAGGCAAGTGCTCTACCACTGAGCTACAACCCCTAGCCCCTCAGGCTTTAATACTTTTTAAATGGAAAACTGAAGCATATTGTATTGAAAACAACAGACTTTTATCAAATAAAAATAATAATTGGGCCAGGATGCTGGAAACAAGAGTGTATTGAAAGCTGTTTGTACACTAGTATTTATAAAATGGGTGCTTTCACTCTATAGAACCTTATTTGCATTGAAATATTGAAACAATAAGTGCAAATTAACATATGTGGTAGGCTGGATTGTCTGTTTTTCTGAAACAGTAATAAGAAAGAAAATTTAAACATGAGTAAAACAGTGAATTAATTTAAAATCTCTGTTCTCAACTTTAGGTGTACACTGAATCTTAAGCAGAAATAAACTACAATTAGATCAATAGAATAACTTGTAAAATAAATTGAATATTTTTCTGTGATAAGAAAAGAAGAAAATGAAAAATCTCCCAATGGAATTTTTGACCTTTTTGCTTGTCACTGAAGTCAAATAGTATTGCTAGTAAAGTTAACTGAAAATCAAATAATGTCACGCCAATAGTCCTCAGGATTTAACATGTGGTTGCCACATATTTAGCTTCACAGACTGTAGGAAATCCATGGAAATTTTAAAACAATGTCTCTCACCCCTACTGGTCAAGAGTGGTTTCATCACTTTGAAAATGTCATATAGATGTGATATCTGAAAACTCATAAAGGCAGTCATTACTATTCCATTACCTTCAAAAGATAAGGCAGATTCTGATGGTTTTAGTTCAAAAGTAGCAACCACATGGCTTGCCCCTCATTTATTGCTAATTCCTGCACCAGTAGAAGCAATTTCAATCTATTAATGGCCTTTTCCCTACTGCATTTTGGATTTGGGTCAAAATCATCTCACTATAGCATTTTAGGTAGCTTCTACCACCAGATAAATTGGTCATTCCAGTTCAAAGTGAATGTAGGCTAAGAGCTACAATAGATTCTGTGGGTCAATGTGGATAGCAATACAGCGGTTACAAGCAAAAAAATACTCTGGTATGGGCATATTTGTGATTATATCTTATTATTTTATTAAACTCAGGTTTGAAACATCTATTAAGAAAGTGCTAAAGTAGTTTGATTATTAATATAAATCCATTACTCTTCAATAATTCAGCAATTATATGCCATCATACATGCCAACACAAACTTCTCTCTATTCTGTGACTTGTTATATTGATACTAAAGAATTTAGGTACTATTGTTTTTCTGATTTTATTTCTTATGACTCTCTCCCACTTATCCAATATTTAACTCAAGTGGTTTCATCTCCTTCTAATAAACAATTGTGATTTTCCATTCTGGTACTTCTGCTCATAACTTACAATGTCTTTATCTTCACATTTAAGAATTTCATCATTCTCAAAGGTAAACTCAAGTGTCCTTGGTTATTAAATGTACCATAAGAAACACATTTAAAAACATTGTTCCTTCTATTTTTTCATACACTATTACGTATATCATAGTTACTACTCTTTTCACAGTATATTGAATGTATGTTTTGTCCCCACTATACTATAAATTCGTAAAGGGAAAATTTTCAAATTTTATCTTTATATTTCTTAAGGTTCCTATTGAACTTCAGTGAAAGTAGCATTAGAAATAAATTTTATGTGAAAGAGTAAGTACATGCTTGCTTAATAAATACTTATATGCCTATAGAATAAAATAGCATCCATAAAACATGTGCAACCTACACATGATGTTCTCATCTACATTTTCTGTTCTGCTATACTTGTTTTGTGTTCAACATTAGCAACTCATTACAGCAAAAATTTCCCCAAATGCCTTTCAATAATCTCCACTCAATTAATTCTACAAAATCATCTTCTTTCTGTTTTATCCTCCATACACCTTTATTCATTTGTTAGTTTTCTTCCATTCTTTATGCCACATTTATTACTAAGTAGTAAAGCACTAGGTCTAGCTCATACTCAAAAGGAGGAGATAATGGAAGAGTATAAAAGCAGAATTCAGGTGCCTGATGATGTCTTACAGGCTGCTGGCCATAGTTAGTTTCTACACTCAATCCTTATGCTATGGGAGTATAAAAACATCTCATGAAATCTAATCCTCATGCATGACTTTAAAAAAATATATTGAAAACTAAGAGCATGGAGAGATCTCTGTATCTTTCTATAGCAAAGATCACAACAAATGATAAAAGATTCAGTGTTACTTAAGGCTGTGAAAAAGACAGGTTGATTACTGTTACCTCATCTGTTCAACATTATAGCTGAGAATTTAGCCAAGGCAATAAGGCAATAATAAGAAATAGAATGCATCCATATTGGCTTGAAAAAGTACAGCTATCCTTTTTGTTTGTTTGTTTTACAAATAAAAAAAATTTACAAGTAGCAGATTCTAAGGAGTTTACAAGAAAAAAAAACTGAAAGAAATAATTAGGTCATAGGAAAAAAGATTAATATAAAATATTGTATTTCTATGTATTAAAGATAATCATTACAAATATTAAATTGATAAAATAATTTAATTGCAATAGCATAAAAAATAAAATGCTTAGATATAACTTTAATACAGTAGGATAAAATCTGTTCACTGAGAACTCTAAATACTACTGAGATATATCAAAAAAGATCTAAACAACATTATATTGAATGACCAAAGTGTTAATTTTCCAACTTAATATAAACACAATTTCCAACTTAATTTATAAATAATTTCTATGAATAGTTTAGCGGATTATTAGAGTAAGTTATATATGTATCTTATTTATTTATAAGGACAGAATCTAGAATAGATAAATCAATTTAAAAGGATGTATAATGATATTTGGTTTATGCTACCTGATTTCAAAAATTTAATATAAAGCTAAAGTAATAAAAATAGCATGCATTTGGCATAAGGATAGGCATATAAATCAACAGAACAGAAATGAGTGCAGAAATAATTGATTTATGACAGAGTTTCAAAGTTTATTTAATGAAATAGAAATCTTCCCAAATACATTGAACATCTGGATATTGCTATGCAAAACAAGCCAAAAGTTAATCTGGATCTTCACCTCAAATCTTATACAATATTTAAGTCAAATATGAATCATATAAAATACATAATCTAAAACAATGTTTGAAAAAGAAAAATTAGTAAAAATTGTGGGCTTTTAAAATAGGAGTAATTTTCTTAGCAAAGATGCCAAAGGTACAAAATTTAAAAAAAAAAATCATTTATAAAAGAAATAAATGAAAAAAAAAATTGGTTTGGACTTCATTGAAATTAGAAACTTCCACTTAAATCATAGATTCAGTGAGCACATATTTAAATTCCATATTGAAAATAGAGTTGTATCTAGTTTATATTTTAAATGCTTAATAATAAATAATTCAGTTGTTAAAAATGGGCAAAAAAAAAGATTTTAGCAAACACTTCAGCAAAGAAGACTTGGAGATGACATATAAGGACATGAAAAGAAGCCCCACCTTATTTTTTATTAGGAAACTACAAATAAAATCAAAATGAGATGCCATTGTGCACCCACTACAAAGACCATATGGAGCCTACTCAAGACAAGATTTAATCAGAAGGCCAAAGAACTCTCCCTCCTCCCACATCCCACCAGCATACTCACAGGGATCAAAGCAATATGTAACTGAGGAATATCTCTGAAAGAGTAACAGGAACATGAATATAAGTCACAGATCTTGAAACAAATATGGGAACAGGGCAGAGAATGCATCATAATCACAGGAGGAATTTGACACCAGAGATGCCCCAAGGGTAACAAAAGCAAACAACAAACCAGTTTCTGCACAACTCCTAAATACTTAAACCACCCAAATAAAGTCCTCCCAGAAAAACTGTGTCAATATCTTCACATAAAATCTACTTATATTAGTCTCTAGTGCCCCATACAAAATGCCATGTATCTTACAGGAAGTTAGAAGGCCTCTGAAAAGCATATAAGCATATTGCCAAAAGACAAGAGCACAGAGAAACCTCCAGAAATGTGACATGGATATAGAAAGTCTGGCTGAAGTTTGTTTATCTATCTATCTATCTATCTATCTATCTATCTATCTATCTATCTATTTATTTTTGGTACCAGGGATTGACTCCAGGGATGTTCAAACAATGAGCCACATCCCCAGCCCTTTTTTATTTTTGAAATAGGGTCTCACTAAGTTGCTGAGGGCCTCCCTCTGTTGCTGAGGCTGACTTTGAACTTATGATCTCCTGCCTCAGCCTCCTGAGCCACTATGATTACAAGCATGTGCCACAGCACCCTCCCTGGCTAGAGATTTAAAATATTGATTTTAATAATTTAATCATAATTAATGAAAAGAATTATGAAAATAATTATAATTAATGTGTTAAAGTCTATAATAGAAAAGATGAGAAGCATGAAAGACAAGTGAATAATTTTAGCAGAGAAGTAGAAAATATAAAATAATTCAAAAAAGTGGTAGATATAAAAACAAAATAGGATGAAGAAAACATTTGCCAGATTTTCTAGTAGACTCAGTGGAATAATGAATCAGTGAACTTGAATATCCATCAATAAAAGTTATACAAACTGAGTATGGAGAAGAAACTAGAATAAAATAATCAAAGCAAAACAAAAAAAAAAATAGGACAAAGTATCCAAAAGTTTTGGGACAATATCTAAGATAATATATTGGGATGTCAAGCAGAAAAAGATAATGGGGCAGAAGATACAAGGGGTATATGGCCACAAATTTTCCAAAATTTGTGGCATTAAACTAGCTATACATACCTCTCATGTTCACACTGACATAACCAAATGACAGGGAAAACAGTGAAGACAGCAAGAGGAAAAACAAGAAAAAGAAAAAGAAAATACTCATTGCACCCATAAGCAAATATATACATATTTAGTGAACTAGAAAAGTATGCAAATAGAAGGCAATGGAATGACATTTTATGTCTGCACTGATGGAAACAAAAAACAGAGAAAACATTCAAGGCAGTAAGATTGTGATGCCATATAGAAATTTTGAACCACACAAAGAAATCAAGAATGGAGGAAATTGAATAAATGAAGGCAAAGTGGAAGATTTTCAAGTGAATTTTTATTCTGACTTAATTTGAAAATGAGAAACATGGAGGAGGGGATTCATTGTGAGTAATTATGTGGAGTTAAATTTTGTACATACTGGGTTTAGGATACATGTTAAGACAGGTGAGACTGAAGTTGAGGGAAATTAAGGATGTAAACATCCATCTTGTGTTAATTGAATATGTTTCATTTGTTTTTTTTTTTTTTATTTGCTAAATAACAAATGACTACACAGTGTTTAAAACAACACAAACATATTACCAAACAGATTTTGAGAATAAGTATCTGGCATAGTGTAGTTGGGCTCAAACTTGGTATCTCACTTCTCTGTCAGCTTGAATCTTGTTGTTTGCTAAGTTGGTTTCTTGTCTGAATGTTCTGAAGAAAATCTGCTTCCAACATTATTCTTATTGGCAGAATTCATTTGCTTCTGATTGAAAGACTAAAGCTCCCATTTCCTTGGTAGTGGTCAGCCCGAGCACACTCTTTGGCTCTAGGTGCTGCTTGTTTTTCGTGACATATGAACCCTTCCTTCTTTAAGCCAGCAATATTGAGCTAAATACTTCGGCTTCCTTGGCACTCTTTCTTTTTTGACACAAGCCAGAGGAATCAATCTGCTCTAAAAAGGTCTTAGGCTTGGGTCAATCTTACTTTGATCATTTTGTGTCGAGAAAAAAAAAATATTGGGGAATTTAAACACATATTAAATAAACCTCTTACAAAACTTCCTTAATACAATTGAACAATAAGGGAAAATAATCCTGGAAGACCACCTTACTTAGAATTATGGCTAACATGGAATGAGTATAATTAAAGTGAATAGGATCAGTGGTTATTCTGGGGTACTAGTGTCAGCAGAGGGGGAGGACGAGAATGGAAGATGTAAAGGAACAACACTAGTAAAAATAGAACAAAAATTTTAATACACTGAAAATCAAATGAAGGAGGAGTGAGAAAGAAACTATGTCAGATGCCATTGACAGATTGATAAAATGAGAACTAAGAATTATGTTGGGAAATAAAAATATAGACGTCATCAGAAGTACGATTGGGATGAATAAATTGGAATTTAAAAAAATATTTTTAGATCATTTTAGACTCACAAAAATTCCTGGCCCTAGGCACTCCTGCAGTATGAATATCTTATATCATTATGGCATATTTGTCAACATTAGTGAATCAATATGGATAAGCCATAATTTAAGTCTACACATTATTGACATTGGCATAGCTTTCCTCCAAAGTCCTTTTCCTATTTCAGGACACCGATCAACATATAATATTACCTTTAGAGGTTATGACTCTTCAGGCTCAATTAAGCTATAAAAGTCTTGATTTCTTTCTTATTTTTGATGATCTGACTAGTACTAGTCAAGAATTTTTAAAAATTGCCTTCTCAGAGCTTAGGATTTTTTTTTTCCTCCTGGTGTTTTAGGAAGGATGATCATAAAAGTATGGTGACATTACATCACAATAAATACTGTCAAATGGATTATCATTTTGATTTGATAATCTAGATAAATAATGGTAGTATTTATCAAACTCAACCACTGTCAAATTTCTCTAATTTTTTTTCTCTTCCATTCTCCATTCTTTGAAAGAAAGACTTTGAACAGCCCACTTAAGGACAGAGCATTTCTGTAAATTTATTTGGAATTTTGCATGGGAGATTATCTTTTTCTTTCCCATTTATTCATATATTCAATCATTTATTTATATCATTATGAATCTTAAATACTTATATTTTGGGTTATAATCCAAGACTTTATTTATTTTAATCTATTTACCTACCTGTTCATTTATCTTCAAATAAATCCCTCTATATTATGCTAAATATGAGTTAATACCGATTTCTGCAACGCTAACTAGTTACACCATAAATTATTCTATCCTTTCCTGTCTTATTATGAACTTTCACTGTTACAGTGAGAAAACTGGATCCCGTGATCTACCATAAATTTACTTAACTAAAATTCTCATGTATTACAAGATCAGAGTTATTAATTTATATCCCTACAAAAATTTAAAAACATGAAATTATAAAATTTATATCCTAATGCCGCAGTCTGGCTGGGCACAAAATCACGAGTCACTCAAGCAGGAACAAACTTTATTTTTGAAACTGCCGCCAATGCCCTGTATGCGCCCGGGAAGATTGCCAATCAACGCAGGTGGTGTTCTCCCAGATTCCAAGAGGAAGTTCCTCCTCTGGAATTCCCTCCTACCGCACTTCCCCAACCAATGGGAACTGTCCAGGAGTCCCGTAGCAGGCTGAGGTGAACAGCAGGAGTCCAATATCCATATGAATGCAAATCTTAACATAATCATATCATCTCAATGGCTTGCTGGCATCACCTTTCAACCAAAAATGCCATGCATCATATTACTTGGCTGTGGCTCTTAGCATCCTAACAGATTTCAATCATTTCTAAAGCCATGTAGGTCTGTCCTTTTTCTCCACTGCCACCCCTTAAATTGATGGTTTCATACATTTGCAATCCTATAAAAAAAATCTAAAATTAAATCTAAAATTCATAGTTTACATTAGGCTTTACTTTGGTTTTGGATAGTCTATGGACTTGAATATAGGTATAATATTTATTCACTATTATAGAATCTTATAGAGTATTTTTCACTGCCCTAAAAGCCCTCTGTGCTCTGCCTATTCATCTTTGCTCGACCCTTTACCTTCAAACCATGGCAGCCATTAATTTTTTGATGGTCTCATATAGTTCAGACATATATGTGTGTGTATATTTATATACACACACATATATGTATATGTATATTTCAAATCAGATACATATGGCTTTTATGATTGCCTTCTCTCATTTAGTAGTATATATTTAAATTACTTCCATGTATTATTATGGCTTGATAGCACATACATCTTAGCACAATATAATATCCATTGTCTGGATATACCAGAGTTTATTAACCTATTGAAGGATATCTTTATTGCTTCCAAGTTTTGGTAATTATGAATAAAACTGCCGTAAACATTGATACATAAGATGATTTTGAATGTATGTTATGTTTTTTACTTCTTTACGTAAATACCTAGGAGTATAGTTGCTTGATCATATTGTCAGAGTTTATTTAGTTTTGTAAGCAACTACCAGACTGGGTACAAAGAAGTATACTTGTACAAATAATAAAATGGTATTTTATGGTATAATATAAAAAGTACAAAATGGTACCAAGTACAAAATTTGGTATAAATTGCAACATGGTGTAAAATAATCACCATTTTTTGTTCTACAAGTTCTTGTTGCTACACATCTCCACCAGAGTACTTGATTTTGGTGAATCTCATAGGCTGAAACACTATGTTTGCTTAACTTTTTTTTTTTTTTTTAGTTCACATTTTCCTCATAGCATTTGATGATATGTAACACATACAGTCCCGAATGGCATCTGTGAATCTTCTTTGATTTGGGATCATTCAAGGCAGATCTTTGGCATAGTTTTTAGTGTGATTTTTTTATTGTTGAGTTTTAATGGTTCTTTTTATATTTAAGAAGACCATCCTTAATTAGATACATCGTTTATAAATGCGTTCTCCCTGTTGTTGACTTGTCTTCCAATCTCTTTACAATATATTTTGTAGAGTAGATTTTTAATTTTAAGGATATCCAGTTCATCAATTATTTCTTTCACAAATCATGTCTTTTGGTGTTATATCTAAAAAATATAACATGTTCATTGTCATACCAAAGATCATGTGCATTTTCTCCTAGGTTAACTCTAGAAGATTTATGGTTCATAGTTAGATGTATGAACTATTTTGAGTTTAAATTTTGTGAAGTGTGTGGGTGGTGTCTGAATTCACTTTTTTTTTTTTTTTTAACCTGTGGATATCAAGTAGTTCCAGCACCATTTATTGAAAAACTCTCTCTCTGCTCTATTAATTTTTTTCATCGTTTTTCAAAATCTGTTGACTGTATTTATCCCTCTGTTTCTGGATTCCATTCTGTTCTGCATCTATTGTTGTCACTGAAGAGGATAATCAGATGGAAGGAAGCACATGAAAGTATGTGCAAATTCATAGGTCTTAAGGATCTACAGACTAAAACCACAGTGAAATATTATTACACACTTAAAAGAGGCTAGATAGAATAAAGGAATTTAAAAAAGGAGGGATTTTCATAAAAATAGAAGGTATATCAGTAAAGGAAAAGCAAAATATCAGTGGAAAGGGAAGGATGGATGGAAATGGGAAGAACTGTAGAAATAGCAAGCACAAAAATATTTAGAGAAACTGAGAATATGTGGAAATGTCTAACATATGATATGATGTAAATTGTTTATTAGTTGTGTTTTGTTTTTGTTTTTGTTTTCTTGTATAAATAATAGTATCAGCCAGGATTGTTTAGGTTATGTTGTGGCTAAATAATAAAACAAAAATACAGTGCCACCATATTTGTTATTTAATATAATTAACCTTTATTTTATGCTCAGAAAAATAACACTTTTTTTCCTTTAATTTCAAGAAGATCTTTTGAGGTTTAGCATCTGGGAAATCATCAGTCTTTCCAAAGCTCCATACCAACAAAATAGTTTATGTATCCTTACAGCAGGTTAAGAGAGAGTAGAATATCATTGCCTGCTTCAGGTGCTTCATCATGAGATGATTTGAACAGTCATTCAAGTGGATGCTTGGAAGACAAATAAGCATATTAATATACATTAAACATCATTACCCATTAAGGAAATCAAGTTGAATCTACAGTAAGATCTCACTATAAAACGGCATTAGGCAATTTGGGCAGGTAATACTGTCGATGGGGCAGCTTAAGCAATAGACATTTTTCTTCTAAAAATTATGGAGGTAAATATAATTAAGCATCTGTGAAGGGAGAAAGCCAGTGAGAGAGATTTTAATAAAAATACATGTGAATTTTGTATATATGTGGGGAAACTTTTATGACACCTTTAGTGTATCTCCCCTTATTAGTGATTCCAAGAATGGAAGGCTGTTTCTCCATTACACAGATACTTGTCTCTGAGGAGTAAAATAAGCCAGATTCAGAAAATAAAAAATGAAATGTTCCCCCTCACATGCAGAAGAATTAGAAAAAAATAATTTAAAAATGGGGAAGTGATTTCACAAAAATAGAGGGTAGATTTCCAAAAATAGAGGAGAGGTAAAGGGTTAGGATTGTTGGAGGCAGTGAGGAAAAAAAGAACTGGGGAATAAAATTGACCCGAGTTAAGCTATATGCATGTATGAATATTGCACAATGAAATCTGCTTTTATGTATAATGATAATACATGATTGAAAAAAAATCTGCATTTAAATAAATAAAGGAAGACCAGAAAAGTAGAGGAATTGGAACAGAGGGAAGGAGGGGAAGAGGAAATACTAGGGAAAAAATGGGAGTAAATTCTGTATATATCTGAATATGTCACAATGAGTCCCACTACTATGTATAATTATAACACAGTAGTAAAAACATTTTTAAAAGACAGAAAACAATTGAGGAACTCAGGGCAATAGAGGAGGTTGAAAGTGATATGTTGCCATATAGATCAAGTAGTCCTCATGTGTAAATCGATATAGTTTCAGAAGAATAAAAACTGGTGTTAGTTATCATTCTGTATATCATAGATTTTAGGTGTTGGCTAATAATTGAGTTTAGATTATAAATTCAGGCATTAATTAAGGCCAATGAGATTACTCAGTAATTATTTGGCAAATGTAGAAAAGTATTCAGCTTTATCACAAGAAAGCTGCCTTGCACACATGATATTTTAGGGGGCAGGGAATATAATGTAGATTACATAGATTAACTTATTTCCTATCATCTGAAAAGGTTGCTTCAGCAAATATATGTACAGTAAATAGAAAAACAACAACAACAGCGTATTCAGTATGTGCTCTACTGATGTTCATTAATATCAACTAGTGAAAATTACCACCTTCAATCTTAGGTAAAGATAAAATAAAATGTAATATGTTTTAAACAACAGCAGAATATCTTCACCTATAAAATTGAGGATGATAAGAAAAAAATTAGAAATTTAATTGCCTTTTCAATAGACATGATGTTCCTTAAATAGTGAACACCATTGAGGGGAAAATAATGAGGAAGAATAAGGCAAGATGACATAAAATAGGAGACAGGCAAAAATATGAGAAATTTCAGAAACAAAGAGTAGAAAAATGTATTAAATTTTGATGTCACATTGTTAAACAGAATAACTAAGTAAGTTCTTCTTTTTAATAGTTAAGTATTAGAACAGATGCTACTTCATCGTGCACCCTTTCAACTATACCTATCCATAAAGGTGGAGTTGTCCTTGTATTGTTGGGAGCCTTGAAAGACTGGAAAGATAGCAAAAAGAATTTCACTTCTAACCCAAATCAATGGGAGAAAAAATGAGGAAAAGAAAGAAAAAAACAAAATTATCAAAATTAAACTTTGATCTCTTGTCTTGAAATCAAATTTATTATGAATCCCAAGCAATGGATAAAGTTTTTCCGAATAGGGAGGATTTTATTAATACATTGTTCCTATTTTCCTATCCCATACTACTGGATTGTGAATTGACTTTGCATGAGTTTTTAGGAGTTAAAGAATTCATTTGTTAACTCAGCAACTCTGAAGAATAAATCTATACGCTTGCTTTTTTATTTACTTCCAAAGTGATTATACTAGGCTTTAATTCATTGAACCCATACAATACATGTTATTCAATGGGGAAAAGGCAAATTCCCAAAGCAAAAGTGATGTATTACTTCTATAGGAAGCAAGAATGGATGCTGCATAGACAAAATGAAAACTGTCTATAAAATCCACTTTAAATTGTAATTGCCTTTTCCATTTTTGTAATACATTTATCTTTTTTCTCCAACAAGAAGATAAATGCAAGTTAGAACTCTGATATAAGTCAGGTAGTTTACTTTCCTGAATGACCTTGGACACAATGTATTTGGCTGTATAATTGCCATTAAGGAGAATAAATTAAGTAAATATCATCATTGCTTATTTATATGCATTACAATTTTTATTTTATTGTATGTTCTCCTATAGGCTCTCTAACAATATTTAAAAATTCTCCATGTGTAGTTTAGGAAATTTATCTAGTTCTGTATACAGAGTGATTCTAAACTTTTGTTAATTCCCTTTATATTGCATTTTTCTATGACTAGTATTAAACAGATGGTACTTTTCTATGTACTAGAACTTTCCATTTTCTAGTTAAAAACCTCTTTAATTTTTGTAATTACAGATCTATTTTATTGCATACATTTAGCTCCAGTGAATATTAGGCTGAGTCACATCCTTTCTCATAGTTCCATAGTGTTAAGTTAATTTCATATAGTTCATAAATTCAACATACCCTCATGAAATGTGTGTAACTTTAATTTTTTAAATTTTTTTCACATTCTCAGTATTTTTTCTCTCTCTTTCTTTCTTTCTTTCTTTCTTTCTTTCTTTCTTTCTTTCTCTCTTTTTTGACAATACAGGGAAAATGCTTGAAGTGAAGTTTCTTTTAGAAAGCAAATATCCCTCTCTCCTCAGTCTGGCAATTCTCCTTCATTCTCCCTGTCTCATAGAAACATGGACAGCAAAATACAAAACAATCTGAATCATTACCTTAGGCAAAAGACAGCTCCAGGGCACACTACTGGAGTAAGACACATTCCATATACTTTGGCAAACAGTCAATTAAGTTAAATCACTTAAGTTTGTGTGTGCATATATATGAACTTTATACATATGAAAATTCTTGCTCATTATTGCCAAATTTAATTTATACATCTTCCTTAAAACATCAAGTTTTATAATAGTTCCTTAATAAGTAACTGGTTGATTTAGAATTCAGCTAAAAGCATGGATATATTTTAAACATTAATTTGTGTGTTTTTATATATTGGCAATTTGCCATCTAGTAAACATGTGATGAATTAGTCTAAAGAGAGAGCATTTCTTGAAAATGTTTTGAAGAAAGCTATAAAGTTTTGATTTTACTTTTAAGTTTTGTTATAAAATATTTATAAAATATAATAATAGAAAATTTAAAATGTCCACATCTCCTACTTTTTCAGAAACATTAAATAAATGCATTAAGTATAGTAAGTAAAGAGCAGAAGATTCTTAATCAGTTTCAAAATTTCCTCTCACATTGAGTCACTTTCCTTGAAAACATTGGTGTTCTCCTAATATGTCACTACACAATTAAACATCTGATGTGTTATCTGATTTATCTTCATGGAATTAATACAATCATCATAATTTGCCAATAATAGATTTTTATGTTATATAAAGATAATTGTTTTATAGTAAAGCAATGTGCCATGTTTTTTACTAAAATAGTTCCATTATACTTTTATGAGGATATAAAGGACTACTACTTTCTAAATAGAAAGAAAAATGTTTTTCTAAAGATAATAAATATTATACCAGATAGTCATGAATCCAGATGAAAGATTTACAATACATTTAAAACATATATTGATATCTATCTAGATCTGTATGAAATTATAAGGAGTAAAATATCTTTGGCAAATAACTCTTTTTTTATTAGAGGTTTTTGGTTCATGGTTTCTTTAAGAGCCTCTATTCTTACAAAGATACTTTCATTGACAGCAATAATATTTTATACAATATTTCTTTAATTCAGAATAAATTTATGTATTACCTTATTAGCTGTCTGTTTTATATAGAGATAAATATGCTTTATACTTTACTATAAAAATAAAACTCTTATTTAATGAAATATTAGGCTAAAATTTTACCATCTTTTTTCCCTCAAAAACTGTATCTTTCATCCTCAGTTCATATTATATTCTGAAGTCCAAAACAGTATTTCTTCAAATTGAGTGCTCAACAGGCTAGTAAAACATTTGTTTTTTATTAAACATTAAAAATATGAACAAGTTGTCATTTTTAATTCTCTGTTATTCCTGTACCTATAAATTTAATTATACAAAATCACCATTCATCTTCTCCTTTATGCAGATGCTACTACAAAGACATTACGATTTTATGTCTTTTAAAGTGATGATATTTTACTAGTTCTAGAAATAGCACTGAGATATCTCCTTTTTAATATTTTACTTAAAATCTTTTAAAGAAAATTAAAATTGCTTCTGCCATTAAAACTGGATTTTATTTTATTTTATTTTTTGGTATATTGTATAACACCCATAAAAGCTGAAGTAGAATAAATGTCAGAGGAAATATTCAGAACATTATTCTCAATTTATTTTAAGAAATGAAAATGCAAAGATTTTTATTTTCTGTTTAAATTGCATCATGCTGTATAATAGACATATGCATTAAAATGTGTGTATTTATATATCTCTAAATATATTTGTATCAAGATGGGGGGGAGAGAGAGAGAGAGAGAGAGAGAGAGAGAGAGAGAGAAAGAAACTTAAGTGAAAAGGAAATATTTGGATAGATACAGACACATGCTTTTTTTTCCCCCCTCTCAAAATCCCTAGCAGGGAGTAGTGAGCTTTTAGAGGTTCTGGGGTCAGATGCTTGTGTACTCATTGACAGAGATGATAATGATGCTCCTGACAGCACTGAGATTCTGCACGCTGTATGACAACAAGCTTGAAAAGGCATCACTGAAGGTGATAATAATGAAGGCCAGCAGGAGGACATATTTCAGACTGAGAAGCTTGGAAGGCATTATCAGTCTGATGGAACTGGCTGAGCTCTGGATCCATGTGGATGTCATTCTTCTTTTATTGTGAATCCTGCTGAAATAGATACCCTGTACTCTAGGATAGGCTTTTTGCTACAGCTAAAGAGACTGCAAAATATTCTTCATGCAAGAATAAGTTTAGAAAATGATAAACCCACATATAGGGGTAAAATTTATAGGGTACAAGACTTGAGAAATCATCTGTGGATTTTAATTTCATCATAAAATTATCATGGCAATGATGCTACATTTCAAACTTTGTTTTTTTTATTTATTAATATAAATTAAATATTGGCTTTTATCATTTACCTTTCCAAAATATGTATGAAGCAGGTCAATGTTGCATTTTAATAAGCAAGTTTCTGGTTTCACTTAGAACCTTCTGCCTAGTATGCAGAATATAAGAGCCTTGCATTCAACAAGGGAATTACCTAAAAAGAGCTGGAATCTTTGTCCTCAAATCCCCCAATCAGCACAGATGAAGAACTATATAGAAACATCTCTGAAGGGCACATTTATAGAATTCATGGGATCCATAAAACTCATAACTCAATTTTTAAATAACAAAGGTGGAGAAGAAGCAGATTAGAAAATGATTCTTGTTTTGTTGTGCTTGTTTGATCCTGATATAATTTTAAGAGATTCTGATTGAGTTCCTGACAGTCACTGCCCCTTGAAATGGTGGCATACTGGTCCAGATGGCCCAACAGGGACATGCTCTAATATTTTTTTTTTTAGGAGAAGGCTTATTAGACTTATATTGGGCTGTCCAATTTGTACCACAGTAATGTTAGGCATGAAACCCTAAACAATTGTTTATTTGCAAAGTATCCCCTTGTAATTAAAATGACCATGTTAATTAATACACAGTTATATTTTCTGATCATTTACACTTTTCCATTAGTTCAAATTTTTAGCAAACGCTATTAACCATGTATGAAAACTCAAGTGGGGTCTAGTTAGCTAACATTCTAGGATATAGGATTTCGGTTCATGTTTTCCTTGGAAGCTTACCATACATGGGAAGAAAAAAAAATTATATATATAAAATTCACCAACACGACTGACAAAAGAGTGACCAGACTATTGAAAAAGTCCTACAAAGGGGAAGACACACTAGATGCTTTTCCCAAGTTTTGATCAAACTTCCTTAAATTCATTTCTTCCTTTAAAAGAAAGGGATTGTGAGAAGATGGCAGAAGCAAGCTAGGCAGCAAGTCCTATACTTCTCACAACACAGAAAGGAAGCAGTGAAGGAAAAGCAGGATGGAGAGGTGGGTGACAAAATAAGTGGTCTAAGATTCAATATTGCAAAGTCTTAGACTTGGAGAGACTTGAAGATAGGTTATCAGAGTAGGAAATAAGTGCAGAGTCCCCTAATCCCAAACCCAAACCAGGGTAGGGGAAGAGTAGCAGGGTGGGAAGAGTCTCTTCAGCTCCTATATGTAAAAGCATTTGGAAAGACAGACAAAACTTAAAGTTTTGGGTGGTAGGTTTGTTGCTCCATTCAGCAAAGAATTGAAGAACAGGACGCAGGCATAACAAGAAGCAGCACAATTCTCCAAAAAGAAGAGACCCTTGGACCAGGAGTCTGGTGGGAAAGTTTGGGTGAGTTATCTTTATGGTCTCTGGAATATTTATTCCCTTTCCTCAACTCCTCCCCTGTCCACGTTGTCCTCACTATTATTCATTGGTGCCTCTTGTGTCCACGTGTCTATTTTAGTTTTTCTATTGGATCCCCCAGTTAGAAGCAGTGCCAGTCTGATTTGGTCTCTATGTCCATAAGCACTTTCATCAACTGGGAAGATCCTTTCCATGTTCCTTTGAGCTGGTCCTGCCCCTGACCTCCTCACTACCGTCTTGCCCTGGCTGCCTATGCCATTATACATCTCTCCCAGTGGTAACAACAGGGTCCTTAAAACAGATCAAACAGTTTAAAACTAAATCATGAAAAGACAACTGAAACAGGATCCTCAGCTACCTTGTGGCGCCCTCAGTGGACTAGTCATCCCCTTAAATAAGCACAGAGTCTGGGAAGATTCTCTTCTTCATTTGCCCAGACAACTGCAATTCAAATCAAAGGGAAGTCCCTTGCAGTGGGACTTCTTAACAATCCAGCCAGAAAGCACTTCTAGATGGACCACTACTAACTGAAAATCACTGAAACCCCCTCTCCCTCCCTGTCTCCTTGAACAAGGGGAATGAGATGGTGGGTACCTGTGTGGGAAAGTGCCCTTAGCCCTGCTCAGCCTCTGCCACTGACAGGAGGATGGAGAGCCCTATGCAGCATCCTCTCATATCAGAGAGAAACAGCAACAAAGCAACTTTAGACCTGAACACAGGAAAGTGTATTCACCAGGCCCAGACCACTCACACTGGGAGGGAGGCACATACGAAGCCTGAGGATAGTCCCCAGGATGGTGAGGCCACAGCAGAGGGAAGCTACCTGAGTATCCAGTGATATAGAGAACTGGTTCCCAGATGGTGGTATCCATGAACAGAAGGATGGTAGGATAAATTCCCTGAATACCCTAGGAAATTTAAGCTGAAGGCATCCACAAAGAGAGCCAGAGGGAGATAAGTTAAGGCAGAAGCTTACCAGAGCCAAGAAAATAGGAAGTGGTTGCTTCCAAACTTAACTGGAACCCAGACTGATCTGCGATCACAAATGGCGAGGGAAAGAGCATTGTTTGCATCCTGCTGGGGTCTTGCATCATTCATAATAAGCAGAGGGAAACAACATCCACCATTCATAGACTGGGGCAGCAGAAACTATTGTCTACCTGAACCACCCGAGTCCCTTCATTATGATGCCCTAGAAAGCAACATTAGTCAGGGGAATATGTCTGCCTACAAAAACCCTGTAGAAATCCCCAAACTAGTGTTACTGCACTCATAGACAGTCATCACCACTGCAAAAAGGATCATGTAGAGGCGAACAGGTATATGGTGGCCCACAGCAATGACAGGGACACTTCAGAGACTGCCTTCTAAACTCCTGCAAACAATAGAAATAGCCAAGCCACAACACTATTACCTCCCAGAAGCCAGCTGCAGGCCCCTGAGCTGACAAACCAGAAGCTGCTGGTGGGAGATTCATAGGAACTGGGGAATTGACTCCTGAGCCCCTGTGCAGTCTGCAGTTAAAGACTGATGGACATCTGCTAAATGACCAAAGCCCAATGAAATCCAAGCCAAGATTCAACAAGAATCTTGTTGAATCTTTTTTTCACCTTTACATTGTTTACTATAGATAACTCTAACATCAATTTTGATCACATAAATAACTCTTTAAATTGAATGCTCATTGTTACCCTAATAGCCAACATTGTATCTTTAATTCATTTGAATGTACTTCATCTAATGGTTTAAAGCATTAATTGGAGTCAAACTTCCTGTCTATTTTCCTAGTTCTGGTTTATATTTGCTCCTCTTACCCCTATACATCTTCTTGCACTGGTTGCTACTACTTCAAATACCTAGCATTCATCTATTTCTCCTTTCTATCTTGGTGTGAATTATTCTTCTGTATATTTCATTTTTCTCTCATATTTTTTCTCTCTCTTTTTTTCTTCTTGTCCAATCTTTCTGCATCCCCCCTTTTAGCCCTCATTTAAAGTTATACTAAGTATATTAAGTTTAATAACTAATTTTTGACCTATTCCAGAACTTGTATTACAAGTTTATACGCAGATTTGCGGAAAGTTGGAGAACTATAGCAGCGAGTTATTGTGTTGTTGTTGTTGTTGTTATTCTTTATAAGTTTGAATAGAATGAGGCATGGCTCTGAAGTGATTATAGTAAATAGAATTCAGTAGCATCAAAATGTTCTTTGAGTGTAAAGTAAGATGTAAGGAATAAAATCAGAGAGAAACTACAGGAAGTGAAAGATCACTTTAATAAAGAGATAAGGATTCTGAAAAAGAATGGAAGTGCTAGAAATGAACAACTCAATAAACCTAATTAAAAATGTAATGAAAAGCATTATCAATAGATAAGCCCACTTTGAAGATAGATTTTCAGACCATGAAGACTAAGTAATAATCTTTAAAATAAAGTTGACCCTAAAGAAAAGATGTTAAAGAGATCGTGAACTAAATGAATATTTAAGAAATCTGGAATTTAAGATTCAAATTTAAGATTCATTGGGATAGATGAAGGCTCTGAAATATAAGTTAAAGGGATACACAATCTTTTAAATGAAATAATATCAAAAAATTTCCAAACCCTATGAATGAGGTAAAAATTAAAATACAGCAGGCATATAGGACTCCAATATATAAAATCACTATACATACACATTAAGGCACATGATCATAAAAATGTGTAACGTAGAGTATAAGGAAAGAATTTTACAAACTGCTAGAAAAAATGAGGGGTCACATTTAGAGGTAAATAATTCTAGATCTCAGCTGATTTTTCAACCCAGACACTTAATGCTAGGAGATCTTGGAATAACATATACCAAGGTCTGAAAGAAAATGGATGCCAATCAAAAATACTATACCCAGAAAAAGTAAGCTTCAGAATTTGAACATGAAATAAAAACCTTCCAGAGTAAACAGAAATTAAAATTTCAGAACTAGAAAACCTACATTATAAAACATACACAAAAAACATTTCATGAAGAAGAAATAAAATATAAAAATAAAAGCCAGCATAGGGAAGATTTATACTAGTAGAATAGTTAATTAAAAAAAATAATCAAGTCCAACTTAAACATTAGAAATAAATAAAAAATGATAGGAAAGAAAAAGTATCTCTTAATAATAATGTTGAATATAAATGTTCTAAATTCTTCAATTAAAATACATAGTTTGGCAGATTGAATTAAAAAAGACGACTAAATATAAGCTGTCTACAAGAGACTCACTTCAGAAGCAAAGACATCCACAGACTGAACATGAAAGGATGGGAAAAAAATAGATACCATTCACATGGACTTCATAAAAAATAAGGGTATCAAATAAAGTAGACTTCAAGCCAAAATTAATCAGGAAAAACAAGAAGGTAACTTCATGCTGCTTAAGGGAATCACACATCAAAAATATATAATGATCATACTTATGTGCCAAACAATGGAGCACCTACATACATTAAAATTCAAAACAAAATAAAACAAAAACAAAAAAGAACTCTTCTCTCAGTAGCTCTTCCCTCTGAACTGATGTCCTCAAGATGTGCTTTAGGTGGACAAGGACACTAAAGGGAAGCCTGGAGCTTAGGCAAGTTTTTTTTCATAATGTTCCCTAAGTGAGTTAAGCTGAAATCAAGATATGTCCTACTTTTATGTTTTCTAAAATATTATTTTAAGTTTTTGGAATTCAAAGGGAATCTTGATACTTTATTTTATTCTTAAAATTAAGAGGGAACAGTTCCTGGATATAAGAAGCCAACACTGGAAATTCAGCCTTATGGGAGAATATAACTCATTTTTGTGTCTGCATAACATGTGTGTGTGTGTATGTGTATACATATCATATTTATGACATTTTACACATCATTAGGAAATGTAAAATTATTAGTCAACAGAGCACTGTTCTTTAACACTTCCATGGTTTGTGAAAGACAACCTGGAACTTTAATGAGATTGATCATATGTGTTAGATTTTTGCTGTCTGGAGTCAGTATGAGCATCTATATTTTGAGCCTATTAAGATAATCTGTATGTTAATAATTAATTATATCTTCCTGAGTAAAACAATTAAAACTGGTCATCCTTTGTTTCTTCTTTTGAATAAAGAAGAGTAGTCCTTTACCTTCTTCTGTCACCCAAAATTTCAATTTTCTATGAGAAATATTTGAGAAAAGCAAAAGGCTGGCTCCTCTTCTTGGTTTTACATCATGAAAATCTTTCTACATGTAAGACTACTTATCTGGAAAATTTTGATCTGTGTGATTATTGAGAAAAATCAAATGGATAGAATAAAAACATATTTTGTATTTTTCCAAGGCTCTAGAGAATGTCAAATCCCTTATTTAATATGACAAAAATTTATTTGTCCCCTACTGTGTGCTATATATTGATTGTGTGGAGATTCAAAATAACGCATCTGTTTTCAAGGATTTTATGGCCTAGTGGAAATAACTGATGAGTAAATCACAATGACAACTCAGGAAGATAAGGACAATGGTTGAACTATTAATAAAATTATGATCCTGTATATTGTAAAAATGGATTTTATTTTCTTTGAGTTTCCAAATAAAGATAACTCTTACAGAATTTAAAAAATCCTTCTCAATATTAAGAATCAAATAGACCACAATATAATAATATCGGTGACACTATTCTATCACCATTGGATAAATCATCCAAACATAAGCGAAGTAAACATTCCACTGAACTAAAAAAATGCAATAAATATTATGAACCTAATAGACATTTCCATGGGACATTTTCTGAATAGGAAGGGGGAAGTACATGGACTGAATTAGCAATTTATATTTTATGGTTTTATAATTATGTAAAATAAGCCCTAATGTTAGGTATAACTAAAATGAATCATTTAAAAAAGGAAGGACAATGGAAGGAAGAAAGAAAAGGAAGAAGGAAGGAAAGAAGGGGAAAAGAGAATAAAAGGAAAGAAAAGGAAAAGAAAGGAAGATAGAGGAATTTTGCAGTCCTAGATGAAGACAACTAACAAGTGGATTAAAATTTACCCCCATAATTGAATGATCAGAGTTGAACTCTTTCATAACACTGAGGATGCTGCTTATATATATAGCAACCTCATTTAAAAAATTCATTATGTTTTCTGCATCTGCTCTGCATTTCTTTTTCTTTTTCTTTTTTTCCTTTAACTGACAAGTAGCTTTCAATATAAAACTCCCTAATCATCTTTTTTTGTTTGTTTGTTTTTAATTCTAATGAATACAGTTTATGTAAGGTCAGGCAGCAGCAACCAAAAGGAGGCATATTTTAAAAAGCCACTGACTGATTTCTCCCTGGGCAGAACCCTCAGATCGGCAGGGTAAGAAGAGGGTCTGAGGAAAAGTAAGGCTCCACCAGACTAGAATTTTTGTTGGGCTGAGAGCAGGAAGGAAGGGTTTGGGACAGGAAGAGGGGTTTGTTCTACTGGAGTTGGTGGGGTGGGTGGGGGAGCTGGCTTAGATATTAGATTGGCCAGAAGACCTCTCTGATTGACAGGTGGTTTCATCAGTGCCTGATGGGTGTTTCTTTCAGGGTTGCTTCGTGCTTTGTTCCTTAGTCACCTCCACCTAACAGTTTATTCATCTTTTATCAGCTTTCTTAGCACTTTTTAACATTGACACCATTCTTTTCCTTAGTTTCCCCTTCCTCTCCCTACAAGCTAACATAGGCTATGCATTTAGGTTTTTTTTTTTTTTTTTTTTTTTGGTTTTTGTACCGGGGATTGAACTCAGGAGCCTTTACTCACTGAGCTGAATTTCCAGCCCTTTTTCATTTTGAGACTGGAATTCACTAAATTGCTTAAGGCCTTGTTATATTGCTGAGGTTTGCCTGGAACTTGTCATCTTCCTGCTTCAGCCTCCTAAATTCCTGGGATTATAGGCATATGCCAATATGCCCAGTTATTCCTCTCTGTTTTCTTCCATTATCTTCAAGATATTCTCTATGTCTTTCTCTTTGTGCTATTGTCTTTCTGCACAATCTGATTTCAAGTATTCTATAATCTGCTGTGAAGTGCTTCCTTCTATAGGGTTCTGGCATTCTTTGATTTTTTTCCAAATTCCATTCTGAGCATTTCTTCTCACTTGCTTTCAGAATTTTCTACCTCTAAATGTTAGGTTCCCCAAGATTCTGTTTTGGATTGAAGCCCCACCCCCCCATTTCTCCTTAATAATATTTTTGAGCTGATGTTTTGTGATATATTTTCACTTTGTTACTGTGACACTAGAATTCTTTATCTAGCTGTCTTTAGACACTTCCACTGGATTGTTTTGAAAGTATTTTAAGATAATATGACAAATCTGAAGCTTTTGATTCTTCTAAATCTTATGGCTTCCTGTTATTTCCCATTTTAAAGCAGGGTACTAGTGATACCACGGGTTATTGGTGAGGAGTTCTGCTTCCTCATTTTGAAGTTTGAACATTAGAGAAGCATGCATTAGAGAGGCAAGCATATAAAGCTTTCAATATAAAACTTTCTAATCATCTTTTTATTTTAAAAAGGGGTAACATAGACTTCTCCTGGGAGGGAGAAAGAGGTATCCTGGTTTCCCCACAAGCAAGGTGTTCTGCTCTTTTTATAAATCCTAGGCTTTCTTTTTTCTGCCCTCTTTCCCTAATCTCTCTCCTTCCTGCATAGGCCTAGGAAATTCTTGGTGGGCTAGCCAAAAGGTGGGAAACAGGTGGGCTAAAGGGGGAAGGGCAGGATGGTGCAGCCAAGGACACAGTAACAACCTTATAGCTCCCTGTAGGGATGGGGAAATTTCTAGGACAGTTCACCTTGGCAACAGGATGGAGCAGGGACATGTTCTTGATCAGGATGGAGGAAGGGCTCTGAAGTAATTAACATTTCAGTCCCTCAGGGCACATTCTCCAAGTTGCTATCTCACTCAAAATTGGCCTCCTTGATCTGACCTGACTTGATTTACCTAGATTTACCTATCTAAACTGACTGCCTAATTCTGGCTTCACTAGCATGGGCTCAGTTGCTCAAGTGAAAAACTACTTTTATGAAGTCTTATTTCTAACAATATAATATCTTCATTTTTCATACGTTATATTGTAATGTTATCTGTGCAATCAAACTGAATTTATTTCCTGAAAATGAGAATTTTGAAGTCTAATTCATTCTCATGACAAATAAATCACCTTATTTCCAAACATATGTTATGAATCTTTGATTAAAATTACTTTGATTTACTTTACAATTTACTTTAAAATTTTAAATTTACTTTAAAATTACTTTAATATTTTATTAAAATTAAAAGGAGGCCTTTAGGATACCTTTCATTCTTGACATATTCTTAAAATCCCAGTCCAATCAAATTGTTTCCATTGTTCCCTTTTATGAATAGTCATACTTTAAACTTTTTTTAAAAGCAATTTTATACCAATACATAAAAAACATAAAGAGAAGACATTAATTTACATATTAATTGGGCTCCATGTCATGTTTTGATATATGTGTACATTTGGTATGTTTAAATCAGGTAAAGCACTTTGTCTCCTCAAATTTTTCTTTTCTTTTTGGTGAAAATTTTCCAAGTTCTTTCTTCTAGTTTTTTGAAATGCACAAGTTGTTAGGTCTATGGAGGAGGTTGAAGCACAAAGCACCAAGCAAACTGTACTGTATGAAACCTTAACCGAAAGAAATACCAATCAGACACTGATGGAACTGCCTGTCAATCAGCGGGGTCTCCTGGGCAATCTTGGATCTTAGCCAGTATCCCAACCAACCCCAGTAGAACAAGAGACTCTAAAAAAAAAAAAAAAAAAAAAAAAACCCTTTTCTGTCCCAAGTCCTCCCTTCTGGCCCTAAGCCCAATAAAAATTCCAGTCAGGTCAAGCCTGGGTGAGCTTCTCCTTAGACCCGCTCTGTGAGTCTGGGAGTGAAATCTCAATAAAGCCTCATTCAGCAGTCTTTTAAAATCTTTTGGTCTCCACTGCCTGACCTTATACAATTATATTATTGTGCAGTAGTTCAAGAGAATACCTCTACCCTCCTTCTACCTGCCATTCAGTGCCTATTGGTCAGCATGTCCCCTTCCCTTTCATACACACCCACAGAAAGACAAAGAGAGAGAGACAGACAGACATAGATTATAGATGGGGTCTTGACATATTGAAAATGTTGGTTTTGAACTCCTAGGGCAAGCGATCCTCCTGTCTCAGCTTCCCCCATTAGTTGGGACTATAGGTGTGTAGCACTGTGCTCTGCTTATGGTCAGATCTTTAAATAAATATATTTTAAATATGAAAAGAGTGTATATTTTAAAAGACATATCGAAAGAGAAAAACTATACACAAAGTGATAAAAATGATCTTTATTAAAATAACCCAGAGCAAGCAACTGTGCAGAGTTTGAAGCTTATTTTCTTAGATTTGGTGCACTTTCAAACTGCTAGAAAAATAAATATCATTTTTATATTAAGAAGTTAGTCATTTAAGCATTGGGATTTAGAGAAGTTATAAATGATTTCAAATCTTGAAAATTTCTGACCAGTCTTTATGGTAGTTTCTGACGTTCCTAAAGTGGGTTATGGCATAGTTATGCAAAAAAGGTGTTTTTTGTTTGTTTGTTTGGTTGGTTGGTTGGTTTTTGTTTGTTTGTTTGTTTGTTTCCTTTTACCAGCTTCAGTATTTGTAAGGAGCAGAAGACAACATTTTAATAACATGGAGCATATGTTCTATGTGGGATTCAAATTCATCAGTCTAAAACACCCAAATCCAGTGTCCTCCATAATTCTGTAACACCAAAATTAAATATAATCCAATTTATTCCAGTTTCTGGTAAATCATTAAGAAATTAACCAGAAGTTCTCTGAAATTTATAGAATATCAAAAAAGTATATTTTGAAGTTTTCAGATATTCAGCAACTCTTGTTGAATATTTTTGTTTTGAGTACTTGTAGCTTGGTTACAAATTTAATTCTGAACTTTTAGGACTTTGAAGCAATATTGTTACCAGCAGGAGTCAGGATTGGGTACATGTTCCAAGAAGTCAAATAATTAACACTATGAACAGGGATGAGGTAGGCAAGCTAGCAGAAATTTTACTAAAAAAAAAATAAACTAGAAACTGAGAGATTCAGAACCCCCTGGGTAGTGCACCTGGGAGGGGTAGGAGTGCTATTTAAGTCTCACAGTGCCCCTCCTTTTAAAAGCACACAAGGAGAAGTTGATAAGCTCCTCTTGATTAGTTTTGGTATTTCAATTGTCCTGCAGTAGACACAGGTCAGATTGTGGCCTATGCAATCACTTTCAGCAAGATGGAAACTTAAGCCCCATGCCCAAGTGCAATACAGTTTACACTGTCACTTTTTACAAGATGGAAACTTACACCCTTTCTGAGAAACAGGATTGTCTTTTTACATGTTGGGCCATATCAAGTCATGTTAAAATGGCAATTCTTAGCTGGGTTTAGGGGCCCATGTCTGTAATTCCAGTAGTCTGGGAGGCTGAGGCAGGAGGATTGCAAGTTCAAAGCCAGCCTCAGCAAAAGTGAGGCACTAAGCAACTCAGTGAGACCCTGTTTTTAAATAAAATACAAAATCGGGCTGGGGATATGGTTCATTGGTCGAGTGCCTCTGAGTTCAATCCCTGGTACCATAAATAACTAAATAGATAGATAGATAGATAGATAGATAGATAGATAGATAGATAAAATGACTATTCTTGGGCTTTCACTCTTGTTGACCTTGACTGTCACTTTCCTACTATCCACTGCCTATCTTTTTCTATCTCATAATCATGCCTCCTACACATCTTGCCACCTCTACTTGACAAGAAAATACATCACTTTCTGTAAATATTCTTATTGTCTCAGAATGAAAACAGAACAACATATTGAAGACGACATCTATATTCTAACTGAAGTAATTTTGTTTCTATAAGTCACCACGAATTCTGGTATTTGCATGATATTGCAGTTTTCTTTATGGACTTGGTTATGAGCCTCTGTCTTAGATGAACATGTCCCTTAAAGGAAAAGAAGGTAGACTTTTTTTCTAGAACATTGGCAACACCAAGTTTGAGATTTCTATTCATTTCCTGGAAGAATTGAAGTTTTTGTTTGTTTATTTGCTTATTTTTAATTTAGTCCATAAGAGAAAATTTAAAATGCATCATCCTTGCCCCTCCTTTTCTTGACAATCTACTGGAATCACCAAGCACACTTTATAAGACAGTTATGACTCCATACTTATTATAGCCTCATTCCTGCTTAGACGGCTGTAGAGCATCCTGAGCCCACCAGGTTTACAGTGCTTTATGCAGTGATGTTTCAGAAATCCCTTAGGCATAGTTCACTCTATTCCCCAACTCATAACATCTATGAAGTATGCCATTCACCTTCTCTAAATTTTCAGTGCTTCAAAATTATTGGTTTCCAATTATTGATGTTATAATTTAGTTTCCTATAAAAATATTGATGATGAAACCTCCATAGTCAGAAAAGTTGAACTTTATATCATTGCTAAAAATAAAAATATCATATTTATTTAACCCATCCATTATGCTAGTTAGAAATCCAATGTCAGTCTTTGAAAAGACACCCCCTCCACTAACAGCAAGAAATGACAACTGCAGGGATCTCATACTGTCTAGGACACATTGAGGAGAGCCAACCTCTCCTCAGTCTACACCAGAGGTCTCTGTTGTGCCCTTTCTGAATGTCCAGGCCTCATTAATGGTGGGTCCTCTGCTTCTGGATCCAAGTGTTATCAAGTATTTGTGTTGAGATTCCATAAGTTTACAAAACCTGATCATTTCAATGCCCTAGGGTCACTATCGATAATAGGAATATGGGTCATTCTCACTTGGACTTTCCACATTTGAGAAAATTTTTAAAAATCAACATTGCTTAAGGCCATTTCAGTACTTGATGCTCTCATTTTTCTTAATTCCTCTTTGTGAGAGTATTCTGTTCTTCTTTTTCCTTTCCTTTACACATAGTAAAGGTCACTAAAATTAGAGGCGTTACTTTACTACTGAAATAACATTAATGTTTTCTTTTGTTCTTTTGATTATGTTTACATACATATATAATAATTCAATAATTACCTTTTATTCTTTCAGAGACCACACAGATCTTGAGCTGAAATTTTAGTTTTATAACTCTCAAAGCTTCACATTTACCTCGGTAGTAAAACTGAAATGATCATAGTATCATCATGAGAATTGCATAAATATTGTGTGTAAAAATCATATAACCCAATATATGACATATAGTTAAAACTGAGTACATACATGGTTACTAAAATCATTGCCACTAATTTTCCAATGTATATAAGATAGATGTGAATCATACGTAAAGAGTGTCTCTTATTTTTCTTAGTAACTTATAACTTAAAATTTTTATAGTTTATTTCTCTGGTAACCCATTTGTCTGGTGTCCTTTTCAGTGTTATGTCCTCTGTCCCTGAAATCATTGAGAATTTACTAAACACTCATTAAATATATATTGCTTTAATAACTAGTCACAGGTAGATGGAAGGAAGGAAGGAAGGAAGGAAGGAAGGAAGAAAGAAAGAAAGAAAGAAAGAAAGAAAGAAAGAAAGAAAGAAAGAAAGAAAGAAAGAAAGAAAGAAAGAAGCCTGAATGAAGATTGAGGGTT
Source organism: Callospermophilus lateralis (assembly GCF_048772815.1). Taxonomy (NCBI): domain Eukaryota; kingdom Metazoa; phylum Chordata; class Mammalia; order Rodentia; family Sciuridae; genus Callospermophilus; species Callospermophilus lateralis. The sequence goes on from NC_135314.1 coordinate 101,456,465, forward strand.
GAGGAAATTTATTTCAATTTTTACCTTCAGGTCTGAGTTGTGATACACCCTGAGGCAGAAGCTTTGTGTGTGCATGTCTATCGTCCGCCTTGGAATGGATAAGGAAAATACCTAGAGCTGATAAATAGAAAACAGCTTATTTTTCTAAATTATCCTGTCACAATGATGAACACTTTTAAAAAATGGAATGACACAGCATCGAATAAATCAAAGTCCAATTTGTCATTCCTAGAAAATTGACTTTGACATTGTTTATTTGGATTCTCAGCGTTTGGTTTTTATGATTCTGGATTCATTTACATCCAAATATTGAGGAATGAATATGTAATTCTTGTCACCATCATCTTCTGATCACACTACTCTCTTGCTACAATCAAGCTGTGTTTACTCACTCCAAAACATTTCTAAAGTGAAGAATGTATTTTAATTGGAAAAACATTGAAGTTAGTGTTAATTAATGAAGTAAAGCAGATTTCTACATTTTACTATCAACTATTGGCATCACAAAGCCTGAATGTAAACAGAGTTGCACATACAAGAAAGATGGGACATGGTACCCAGATGGTGCCCTTCTACCTCTCTTCAAAAGAAGCAATGTTGACAATGAATTTAATAAATAAAAACATTAATCAGTGGTAAAAGCGACAGCAAGGACAGAAACACCTTTGTGCTTGACACTTAAAGATGACAAAAAGCCTGTTTCCTCTGCATGGGACAAATGATGTTTTTCTTAGTAAGTTGGAAAGACATTTTGCCTCATCTACCATACCAAGTTTTTGTTTTTGTGACTTTATTTCTTAAGAAACTCCAATTTTAAAGGTAAGTTTTATAAATCTGAATTTTAAAAGTTTTTAACTGTAAATAAGAATCAATTTGGCTGTATCAGCCACCCCATGCCCTGCCCCAGCAGTGCAGCAGATTGAACCTGGGGCCTGGTAGATGTTATCTCTACCACTGAGCTCCAGTCCTGCTGATGTTTCATTCTAAACAAAGTAACTTTTCCTAAGTGAGTCCGAGGACTGTCAATTAATACTAAAGTTGCCCTCCTTAATGTAAGTAATTGGTAACTTTTCCTAGAATTATTTTGAAATAAATAGGTACTTAAGCATACTTTTGAAATAACCTTTTATAAAATTTATTATGAAGATAAAATTGAATTTATAGTACACATGCAAAATAATTTAATCGGATTTAAAAGTTTGTTATTTTTAGCTACCTTTCATGTAGAAATTTAATTTATTTGCAAGTGTTTCATACAATGTAGAATCACATTTTTTTTTCAATTTATATATTTTTCTACCCAAGTTGTTCACTTGTCTTACCATTAAACTAACCTACACTTTCACATAATGCAAAAAATCTGGTGCCTCGGATTATGCTATTAGCATGTAGCTCATGTTTAATTTATGATGCTGCAAGTTTAGATTTTTTTTTTTTCTTTCTTCCTTGGACTGTAGGCATAGTGTTCAATTTCAGCTCCTTTCATCTTCTTCCAATCTAGATTGTGAAGGCCAAACTGAATGTAATATTCCTTATAAAATCAGAACCAAGGTCAGCCTTTGAATTTTACAATCTAAATTTCCCAAAGGACAGAAGACTTAGGAATCAACCCAACATCTGAAACTACCATGAGTTAATTGCTGAACACTTTTCTGTGAAGGTTCTTGTTTAAAAAATAGAATTTCCTGATTCAAGTTTTGTTGCTGTAAGTACATGTTAAAAAAAGAAATAACACAATGGTAGGCGTTTCTCTTTTTTAAGATGTGATAATTTAATATAAGGCCTTTGTGTTTCCAACAATTATTTAACAACCTTATCTGGACTACATGTATTTTAATGTGAATGCACAGCATTTTGACATGAAAATATGTCCTATAAAATTCCTCACTGATGTTTCTCTGTCATTTGTCTATGCAAATTCAAAATCAATTCTTTTACTAGTGGATTATTAATTAATGGGTAGAGCTACTCAAAAACTTCCCAGCTTTGAAAATGTCCTTATAAATGAAGGTTTAAAGAAAAGGACAAAAAAATCTCTATTCATGATTTGCTTCTAAATATATAATTTACCTTTTTTATGTTTATTTCTTTTTGTGTATGGTTTTGAGATTTTTTTTTTAATATATTGTAGTTGGCACAATACCTTTATTTTTTTTATTTTTATGTGGTGCTAAGGACCGAACCCTGGGCCTCACAGGTGCTAGGCGAGCGCTCTACCATTGAGCCACAGACCCAGCCCTTGAGATTTTTAATTTTCAAAATTTTTATTCTTATTATAAGAATGATAAATAAAAATTTCTCTCTATTCCCAATCCAACCTACTTTATAAAAATAAATTAACAGTTCATCTTATTCCTTCCAAAAGACTTAAAGCCACATAGATATGTCCTCATGTTAGGGCTTCATAAATAAGAGGTTTCATCAAGTATTCGGTGAAAATATGTGTTATAAAAATTTACCTAAACAGGATAATATTGAAGAATTTGGGCAACTTGTTCAGTTTTACTCAGTTCAACTTAGAGGAACACACTGTTTTTTATGCTTAAAAACCAATACTTATCTTTATTGCCATAGAATCACTGTCTATCTGGACAAAAATCCCTCCGATTGAGTGAACAACTCACATTGAATTTACTTAATATTTTCTTTGTGAACTTCGCCTTATAGGGTCCATCAATCCTAAACTATTACATTGTTGATTTTGTCTTATTCTAATGTTTTATTCCTTGAATCTTCTTAAACCATTTGAGCATGAACTCAAAAAAATAAAAATATCTTCCCATGGCCAACCAACTTTTCCTCAGGATTATTAAAACTCTTTCAACATGGTCTTATTGGAAGCAATCTCCTATCTAAAAGTTCCTTTGGCTGGGTATTGAAGAACTGCCGGGTCTATAAAGAGGTGGTCAGTTTTTCTGAGTGAACTATGCCATTAACATAGTGTTTTACTCAGCTTTTTTTGCTGCTGTGATCAAAACGCCTGACGAGAACAATAGACATTAGAAAAAGTTTATTTTTGGATAATGGTTTTAGAGATCTCAGTTCCCTGATAGCTGATTCCACTGCTGTGAGCCAGAGGTAAGGCAGAACATCATGGCAAAAGAACACTGCAGAGGGAAGCTGCTCAGGATGTGGCAACTAGGAAGCAAGACAGAGAGCTTTTCTCACCAGGGACATAATATAAACCCCAATGGAACACCTGCAGTAGACTAACTACTTCCTCCAGACACACCCTACCTGCCTAGAGTTACCATCCAGTCAATCCATAACAATAGAATAATCTGATTACATTGCAGTTCTCATAATCTACTTATTTCATCTGTGAACACTTTCATTTTCTCACAAGTAAAATTTGGGGGGATATATCATATCTAAACCATAACCATAAATTAAGCTGGACCGAAGGCCCTGGGACACAGCCGGAAATTTGTTGTGTTTACCTCATGACATATTCACCAGGTGGTCTGATAGATGGCAGGTCTGTGTGTACCACCATACCAGGACCTTAGGTATTTGTCTTTTTACAGGCATCAGGTGAGGTGGTTGCATCATTTTCTGGTTGTTTGGTGTGTCTGATAAACTCCTAGGCTTAGTTGTTTCTGATGGAATTCAGTAAATTTACAGTTAGCCATTTCTGTAAGCATGATGAATTTATTTTTTAGTTTGTGCCCTATGACTGTGCTGTGTAGCTGGAGGTTTTTCTTTTTGATATGTTCTCTATTCCCAGTATCTGGGCTTTATCAATTTGCCCAGACGAGTTACCAAGTCTTTCTGTCTTAGCGCCTGTACACAAAATGGAGTAGCTAAGTGAAAGTGCTGCCTTAAAAATGGAGTAACTCAGGACAAAGCACAGCTGCTCTAGTCAACATGATGTAATTCAGAGAAGAGCACAGTGTGCTGTCTATTTCAGCATTGAAGTTTAGGGACCTGAGTCATAAAGTCCACAAACAACAAAGTCAATGGACATTTGGCAGGTAGCACTCATAGGTCTGCCTCATTCACAGGTTAGGTACATTCTCTATTAGATTACTGCTTCCTGTGTCTAATCAAACTATTTTTTACTTCTTGTGCTAATATTTTTTTTTTTTTTTTTTAATATTTATTTTTTAGTTCTCGGCGGACACAACATCTTTGTTTGTACGTGGTGCTGAGAATCGAACCCGGGCAGCACGCATGCCAGGCGAGCGCGCTACCACTTGAGCCACATCCCCAGCCCCTTGTGCTAATATTTGAAAATGGGAAAAGTGTACTGAGGATAGTTGAGAACTAAATAGCCCCTACTGGAAAACTTTTTTTTTTTTTTTAACTTTATTTATTTATTTATTTATTTATTTATTTATTTATTTATTTATTATGTGGTGCTAAGGATTAAACCCAGGGACTTTCACATGCTGTGCTCTACCACTGAGCCACATCCCCAGCCCCGGAAAACTTTTTATATAAATGAAATGTTCACTTAAGAAGTCCCTATAAAATACAGGAGGCTGAGAGTGAAATTCCTGACATCTAATGATCTACTCTTTTTATATAGAAATTTCTAAGGGAATCTGAATTCCAGAATGATTTTGGTAAAATATTTTCTAACCAAGGCAAAGTATAGCTGTTTAAATCTTTATATCTTCCCAAACTATCCAAAGCACAACTTTAATAAAATGGCTTGTATGTCAGTGGTGCTCTCATCCTGTATTTTCATCGACACATAACCCTCATTATGATCCATTTTCCTTTTGTTTATTTTTAAGGTACGAGGGTGAAAATAGGAGTATAGAGTATTCACACTTTATTTAAACTTTTATTTTGAGACAGGGTCCCACTAAGTTTCCTGGGTGGGACTCAAACTTGCAATCCTCTGCCTCAGTCTGCCAATGAGCTAGGATCACAGGCATCTGTCACTGCACCCAGCCCACTTTATGTTACTGTTCCAGGAATGCCTAAGTCTTAGTTGCTTCTTTACACTAATCTCCCTTTACTTAAGAAAACACAAGGCATCCTTATTGTTGGTTTTAATTTCTGACCTCATTATCAGAAAAGAACTACTACTCTCATGTATAACTGAAAAGAATAAATTAAAAATAAATAAATAAATAAATAAATAAAATAATCCATGCCTGGGATTACAGGTGGGTGCCATCATGCTCAGCTATCACACTCAACTAAGAATTTTGACAATGTAATTTCTTTTTTGATTTCTCTGCAATTGGTTATTTTAGTTTCTAGTTCAAATAGGTATCAATGTTTTCACACATTTTTCCCCAGATATCTCTTGGAATTGTAGATTTCTTGAAGATTTTTTTACAAACTCTAAGGTATTGAAAATTAACATATATTGAATAATGATGAAAGTATGGCTTTAAAATGCTCATAACTTTCAGACACAAGATGGTCACAATATATATAGACAAAAATATATTTGTTTCACAATCTAGGCCTTTAGGGAGAATTGTAGTTACCTTTAAATTTTTTTTTAATAGTTATTTATGGAGAATTAGTATGAACATTAAATGTACAACCTCCTTCAAAAAGGATAATTAAGATAGCTATTATTCATTATAATTTAAAAATACTTAGCATGTACTTTGTTTAGCATGAGTGTAACATGTATGACTCCTCTAAAGACTATTTAGGTAGAAGCACTTAATGTCTCCTTTTGTTTGGGGGATGGGGATGGAGGTGGGGGGAGGGGTACTGGAGACCAAACTCAGGAGCCCTCAGCCACTGAGCCACATCCTCAACCCTATTTTGTATTTTATTTAGAGACAGGGTCTCACTGTGTTGCTTAGCACCTCACTTTTGCTAAGGCTGGCATTGAACTTGCTATCTTATTGCCTCAGCCTCCAGAACAGCTGGGATTACAGGCCTGCACCACTATCCCTGGCAAAGTCACCATTTTTTTTTTTTTTATTGGTTTCTCAAAACATTACAATGATCTTGACATATCATATATCATACATTTGATTCAAATGGGGTATGAATTCTTATTTTTCCCAGGTGTACAGATTGCAGGATCATAACCAAAAAAAAAAAAAAGTCACCATTTTTTGAGAATAGAAAATTTAGACTTAAAGAGGTCAACTAACTTTTTCAAGAACTCAGCAGTTACTTGTACTTGAATGCCTAGTCTGTCTAACTATTGAGCATGACTTAAATTACAAATGCTTCTCAACTTACAATAGAATGACATCCCAATAAGATCCTAGTAAGTTAAACATGCATTTAATATACCTAACTTGGTGTATTGGTTGTTTACCCATGTGATCACATGAGACTGGGACCTGCTGCCCAGCAACACAAAAGAATATCTTAATAAATCTCTCTAACCTGAGAAAAAATCAAAATTCAAACTGTAGTTTCTACAGAAAGTATATAGTTTTTACACCATCATGCAGTTGAAAGACCTAAGTTGAAACATCATAAACTGGGGATCACTTGCACTTCAAACATTATATTGCAAATCTCTTTCTTCACATACAGGTTATTTTTACCTTAAATTTATGAAAAAAAAATTGTTTTCTTCATTTATATTTTATAGACTGACTAGGGTTGAAAATGAGAGTAGGAGTCATCATTTTGCATATGAAGAACTTGAGCAACAAAAATTTTCCCTTTATCAACCCAAATCTTTCTAAGCCTTACAATGTTTTGCAGTTTTATTAGCCTGGATCCGTTAAGCTGATGTATCAAAGGGATTTAAAAATATAGTTATTTTAAAACAGGAAGTATTACTCTAACATTGAATTATAGGTAGAACATACAGGCCTAAAATGATGTTGCAAAAAACTGAGGACAAAGAACTCATGTGGATTCCAACTTGTGGGCCCAGTGGCTGCTGAACCTACTGGACCATGTGAATTTTTTTTTTTTTTTTTTTTTTTTTTTTTAAAGAGAGAGAGAGAAAGAATTTTTTTTTTTTTTTAAATATTTTATTTTTTAGTTTTCGCGGACACAACATCTTTGTTTGTATGTGGTGTTGAGGATCAAACCCGGGCTACCGCTTGAGCCACATCCCCAGCCAACCATGTGAATTTTATTTGACCCAGGGAGAAAGAGGAAGTGCAAAGGGAATAAACCTCATTCCCTCTGAGGATATGATCCTGACATCCTATATCTTGTTCAGTTCTTATTCTTTTGGCTAGAATGTCATCTCATGGCCATATGTAGATGAGGGAGTCAATCAATAAACTTTTGTTGAGAAACATACTGTTGGTAAGTAAGAAATATTCCATTATTAAGTAAGAAAAACAAAATTTATAATATATGACAAGCATCCATTTCTTTCAAATCAACATCATCCTATGAATAAAAGTAAGATTATTTTCCAACTTTTAACAAATTGATCTTTAGTGGATACTATAATTATTAGTACTGACCATCAATCACAATTCTAAGTCTGCTAAGCTATTCTCCTTTTACAGATCAGTCAACAAGTACTGAGAACATTGTTAAAACTTCCCCATGTTAATCCATTCTCAAATAAGGAGCTCAGTAAATATTTTCAGCCACTTGTCGGTATATGTAGCCTATCTTATTAACTACCAAAATAACCTTTTTAAAAAATATATTAATGCACTCTGCTTTCTTCTATTATAGAACTCATGACAGTTATTAGGAGTCATCTGTTAAGTGTTATTTCTCCTGCTTCCTTTTTCTCTTTTATGTATTTATTTTATAATGTTCTCATTGGATATTAAGTAAATTAATTTAAGAGGAGAGGAAGATAGAGAAAAACTAATTTGATAATTTATTTGTTTTATTCAAAATTTTTTATAAAGACACCTTTATATGCCTGACACTCTTCTGGACATCAAGAGGGCAGAATGTAAGAGGACAAACTTCCTGCTCTTAGAGAATTTATATTCTAAATTAGGATAGAAAACGGGATGTCCTATAATTAATGACAAAAGATGCAACAGTATAGTGCAGCAATTTGTAGATAATGTCAGTGCTGTCAATGAGATGTGTAGGGTAATGTACTGAGGGAGCATTTAATTTTAAAAGCACTTTGTGCCTTGTAATTTTAAAAAGCAAAGGTATTTTAAGAAGTATAAGAGGGGCTGGGGATGTGGCTCAAGCGGTAGCGCGCTCGCCTGGCATGCGTGTGGTCCGGGTTCGATCCTCAGCACCACATACAAACAAAGATGTTGTGTCCGCCGAAAACTAAAAAAAAAAAAAAAGAAGAAGAAGTATAGGAATAAGTTGAGATTCTTGCCTATTTATGGAGCACTTATTATATTAGTTATATGTCCCACTACCAAATATGAGTATTTTTCTTCTTCAAATTAACCAATAAGCTCACTTCTATTCTACTGATTAGTTTTGCCTTTCCTTTGAAACTTGATATAAATGAAATCATATAATATCTGCATATTAGCATCTGATTATTTTTTAAAAGCATATTTGCTAAACATTTAGGATAGGAATACATTATGCTTCATTGTTTCCTGTTGTTACATAATAGTTCATTGTAGATTGTACTAAGGATTACCTACCCATTCTGTGGTTGACAGCCTTTGGTTATTTCAACATTTTCACACATATACGATGGTGCTTAAATATTTTTTTTCTTTTTTATGGTATTCTGATTTTGATATATATATGAAAGGTTACTTACTTTGTATATTTTCATATATTCAAAAGAACATTAATAAAATGAAGGAAAATTTAATCAAAACTAAAACAAAATTGTATAATCAAGGGAAGGCACAGTAAGATATTACTCTGACATCAGAAACAAGTTATAATAAATAGTCATATAATACCAAAGGCAATAATTTAGTAGGAGAATAAATAAATATTTAATATCAGTAATGAATTAGCTCTTTTGTTGTTCATTTATATATACCTTTAAAAATAAGGAGTGAATACATACATTAGAAAAAAACTTGTAAATCACTAATTTCTTTCTAATTATGTTACATTAGAAACTGTGTTAAAAAACTCAAAAGTCCAGAAATGTAGCTTAAATACTAAAAAAATCTGTTTTTTTTTTTTTTTCCCAAATTTGATTGTAATTGTCACCAGCAGCCAAGCCAGAGAAACTGCCTTGATGCCTGCTGGCCAGATTCAATTGTCTGCCCACATAAGAATCAATGTTAAAAGAAAAAAAACAAATCTTATGCAATTTGATCAATCTGGATAGAAAGCAGCTAGATTGACACATCTCCCCTTACAACGTATAGAGACCAAACTCAGTTGATGTACATATACAGATTTACCTACTCAGAGAACAGTACTCTTTTACATGAATTTCATTGTGTTTTCTTATTTGATTCAGTGTTAAAACAGAAGTATTCTGACTTGTGTAAAACATATTCTAATATACAAATATTTGTAATTAATTTCTAGTCTAATTCAACTTTGTTAAAACAAAACAGCTTTCACAGTTTTAATCCTTTCATATCACTTGTTATTTAATTTATAACTCAATGTGTGCCTAAATTTATTAAATGTTCTGTGTGTGAAGATATTATGTAATCTATTGGGTGCAATCTCCTATAGATGTTCTTTATTTTAATTTTTACAATTTTTGAACTCTCCATCCTTATTGATTTTGTTTTTTGCTTGTTCACATACTATAAGACATGTATTAAAATCTCAAATTTTGATAGTGATTTTGTTTATTACTTCATTGAATTATCTCATTTTTTTATTTTGAAAAATTTGCAGCCATGACTTTAGGGAGTATACAAATATATAATTTTTTATGTATGATCCCAAAGGTTTAATCCCAGCTTCCTTATGAATTTTTCTGTCCCCACAAACAATTTTTAATGTAAAACTCTAATTAATTTTACTATAGTTTAATATAAGTATGCCAGCTTTCTTTTTGTACCTGTCTATAGGATACATTTTTTTCCTATCATTTCACTTTTCTCACTTGACTACTGATAAACATTTTTGTTTGATTTTTATGTTAAGCCAATTTACTCTGATGGATTCAGGGTTGATGCTATTTGTATTTACCTTATAAAGAACCCACCATTCTGGTTGAAAATCTGGTTTTATAAGTTTTTTTTTCATGTATCACCAGTCATTTTATTTCAGGAATTGTTTCTCTCCATTTTTTTAATTGTTAGTTCTAGTTATATACACCTTTCACTATAGTACACTCTTTTAGAATTTAGATTTTCAGGAAAATTGCTTTTATAGACTTTTAAAAATATTTTCAAATTTTATTTTTATTTCATAGAGTTAATTTGCATTCTATATCTTATAACCTCATTTCAGAACTTTCTTTTTTAAAAAAATTTTATTTGTTCTAATTAGTTACACATAACAGTAGAATACATTTTGACACATCATAAATAAATGAAGTATAACTTCTCATTCTTCTGGTTGTACATGATGTAGAATTACACTGGATATGTATCATATGTGCATATAGAAAATAATGTCCAATGCCTTCTCCTACCATTCCTAAATCCCATACCCCGTCCTTTCCCTCCATTCCCCGCTGTCCCTTCTCTAGCCCTTATTGTGAATTAGCATCTGCATATCAGAGAAAACATTTGGCCTTTGATTCTTTGGGATTCGCTTATTTTGCTTAGCATTATATTCTCCAATTTTAATCCACTTATCAGCAAATGCCCATAATTTCATTCTTTTTGAAGGCTGAGTAATATTCCATTGTGTATATGTACCACATTTTATTTATCCGTTCATCAGCTTAAGGACATGTAAGTTGGTTCCGTAGTTTATCTATTGTAAAATGACAAGCTAAAAATATTGATGTGATTGCATCACTGTAGTATGCTGACTTTAAGTCCTTTGAGTATAAACCAAGGAATGAGATAACTCCATGGTTCCATTCCAAGTTTTCTCAGAAATCTCCACACTGCTTTCTAGAGTGATTGCACCAATTTGCAGTCCCACCAGTCTTCACATCCTCACCAGCATTTATTGTTACTTATATTACTAACAATTGCCATTCTGACTGAAGTAAGATGGAATCTCACAGTAGTTTTAATTTGCATTCTCTACTTGTTAGAGATGTTGAACATTTTTCACATATTTGTTGATCCTTTGTATTTTTGTTTTTGAAGTGTCTGTTTCTTAGCCCAATTTATTGATTGAGTTATTTGGTTTTTTGGTGTTAAGTTTTTGAGTTCCTTATATATCCTGGATATTAATGCTCTCTCTGATGTGGGTGTGATAAAGATTTTCTCCCAAACTGTAGCCTCTCTATGCACATTATTGATTGTCTCCTTTGCTGAGAAGATTTTTTTTTTTTTTTTAATTTTGACTCCCTCCCATTTATTGATTCTTTGATTTTACTTCTTGTGTTTCAAGAGTCTTGTTGAGGAATTCAGTTCCTAAGCTGACATGATGGAGATTTGGATCTAGTTTTCCTTCTTTTAAGTTCATGGTCTTGTTCTAGTGCCTAAGTCCCTGATCTACTTTGAACTGAATTTTGTGCAGGGTGAGAGATAGGGGTTTAATTTCATTTTGCTACATGTGGATATCCAGTTTTCACAGCATCATTTGTTGAAGAGGCTATCTTTTATCCATACATATTTTGGGTGACTTAAGTCTAGTTTGAGATAAGTGTGTTTATGTGATCTTATCTCTGTCTTTTCTTTGTACCATTGGCCTTTGAGTCTATTTTGGTGCCGATATCATTCCATTTTTGTTACTATGGCTCTTATCTTGTTAAGGACAATAGCTTTGGCTATTCTGGGTCTTTTATTTTTCCAAATGAATTTCATGATTGCTTTTTCTATTTTTGTGAAGAATGTCATTGGGATTTTAATGGAAATGGCATTAAATCTGTATAACACTTTTGATAGTATGGCCATTTTGACAATGTGAATTCTGCCTATCCAGAAGCATGGGAGAGCTTTTCATCTTCAAAGACCTTCTTCAATTTTTTTTTTCTTTAGTGTTCTATAGTTTTCATTGTAGACGTCTTTCACTGCTTTTGTTGGATTGATTTCCACAGATTATTTTGTTTGTTTGTTCTGCTCTGTTTTAAGGTCATTGTGAATGGGATATTTTTTATCTATTTCAGTGTATTCATCACTGATGTATAGGAATGTATTTGAATTATGGGTGTTAATTTTATATTCTGCTACTTTGCTGAATTTATTGATTAGTTTTAGAAGTTTTCTGGTGGAATGTTTTGAATCTTCTCAATAGATTCATGTTTTTGGCAAATAGTGATAGTTCGAGTTGTTCTTTTCCTATTCATATCCCTTTAATTTCTTTTATCCTTCTAATTGCTCTGGCTAGTGTTTCAAGGACCATGTTGAATACAAGTGGTGAAAGAGGGCATCCTTCGTGAATTCTTAGGGGGAATGCTTTCAATTGTTATCCATTTATTAGTGATGTTGGCCTTTGGGTTAGCATATATAGCTTTGACAATGTTGAAGTATGTTCCTACTATCTCTAGTTTTTTTTAGTATTTTGAACATGAAGGGGTGCTATATTTTGTCAAATGCTTTTTCTGAATCTATTGAAATGATCATATGATTCTTGTCTTTATGTCTATTGATGTGATGTTTATTGATTTCTGTATGCTGAACCAACCTTGCATCCCTGAAATGAACCACACTTGATCGTGGGGCACTATCTTATTATACTCTGCTGTTAGTTATTTTTTTTTCTGGTACTAGGGACTGAACTCAGAGGTGCTTTACCAGTGAAGCTGTATCCCCAATTCTTGTTATATCTTGTTTTGAGATAGGGTCTCACTATATGGCTGAGGGTCTTGCTAACTTTCTGCAGCTGGCCTTGAACTTGAAATCCTCCTGCCTCAGCCTTCCAAGTCACTGGAATTACAGACGTGCACTACTGAACCTGGCATGATGCTAGTTTCTTAAGTTCTGTGAACACATTAAATGAGGCAGAACCTCATAGAGCACAATGGTTCATGTTGCTTTTTGGACGTGTTGGGACATTCTAGAGCTGTCCTCATGTGTAATCCCAGTTTATTCTAGTGGAGAATAGTGTCAAAGATCACAGTCTTCTTGTGTAGGCCATCAGAGAGTTGGGGATGGACACATACTGCTGGCCCACTTCCCAGTGTGACAGAATATTTGCTAGCTAAAGTTATAGAAACTGTGTTGAGTGAGACTCAACCTAGTCTGGGGGTTGAGAGGAGATTGGGCAAGGTGGATGGATGAAGAGGGAAAGGAGAAAGTGGAATAAGAGAGACGAGAAGGCAGTCAGTTTTCAAGGGAGGATTTGACCTTTGAGCTTGACCTTTACTACTTTTTGTACTGAAGGCCTTCAGCCCAGATTCTCCTGGGCCATGTGATTTTTGACTAGGAAAATAGGACTGGGCATTCCCACTGTTACTGCTTTCCTGGATAGTGAAATTCAGTGAAGGCACATGTTTAGGAAAAAATGAGAGGTGGGAAAGTGAAGTGAGAGTGTGGTGCTGACATTGTCTTTGGAGCAGTTGTGAAGCAGCATAAGGAAGAGCTTATAAGGCATCTGGAAGAACATGGTGGGAAGACAGGTGTGGCCAATGGAGACAGAGCAAGGATGCTGCACAGGGAGGCACAAGGGGAAGAGGAGCCCTGAGAAGGCAGGAGGGGTGGGTGCAGAGTCAGCAGTGTCTGGGGAGAGCTGCTCACAAGGGGGGTGGGGGAGGACACACTTCCTAGGACCCTGGAAAGGCAAGAGGCCCAGGGTCACTCTTGGGCTTCCCTGGCCTTGGAGTCTTGCTCCAGTCCTGGGTGAAGCCTTGGCTTAGCTGACCAACTTAGGGAGGGTCACTGGGAGATGGCCTTGCCCATTTCTGCTGCTTCTGAGCTCCTCTTCCGATTTCCATCTCCATTCAGAGCCAGTTCTTTCAGGGGGACAACCCCTTCAACCAGGGCTGTGCCAGGAACTGTAACATCACCCTCTGTGCACCCCTGGGACACAAGTGAGTTGGTAAACCAAAGTCTCAAGTGATGGACCTTCGGGCTGGTGGGGTGGGGTGAAGCTGAGACTCCTTCTTGGTCCCTAAGCCCACCTGCTAGACCCTGACACTCACAGTTCCTTTCCTTTGGAGTTTCTCCAGGGCAATCTGAGAATCTCTGGGAACTTTACTTTTCTTGACTTTCTAGGTTCTTGACCCAAGAAATGAGGTAGAGGGGAACTGCAGCCTGGCTGATGCTCTCAAAGGAGAGCCCTGGGCTCTGTGGTTTCCAAGATGTGGGGTGAGTGTTGTTAGAAAGTCTATGCCAAGGTAGGTTTTGACTCCTTATGCTTGGACTGTCATGCCCCAGGTACATGTTGGAAGCTGTGTGGCTCCAGGGGGAGGAGGGGCCTGAGTGGGAGCCCATGGAGGCCCTTTGCTCACCAAGCTACTTCCTAGCAAGCCATCCCACAGACCTTCCTAGGACCAACTTTCAAACTATGGATTTTGACTCAGATGGGCAGGGCCCCCAGGGAGTGGCAAGGATGATGCTATCTAGGAGGTGTGGAGTAGTGGGTGTGCATTGGGAGAGGGGTGTCTGTGGGTTGCACATGTTTTGGGGGGAAGCCCCTGAGGTGGGGCTGCCCCTGAAGCTGAAGCTTGGCCATCTCCCCACTTCAAGTTTGGTAATAATGTTTCAGACTATCATCTACACAACAATATTTTACGGGGAGACAGGGCTGGGAGACAGGGTTTAAAGATTCATTCCCAGGCCTTTTAATTTATTTTTTAAATTTTTTATTTGTTATATATGATAGCAGAATGAGTTACAATTTATATTATACATATAGAGCACAACTTATTATATCTCTGGTTGTACACAAAGTAGATTCACACCATTCGTATGTTCATACATGTACTTAGGGTAATGATGTCTATCTCATTACAGCATCGTTTCTCTCCCCATAGCTCCTCCCTTCCTCTTCCTCCCGTTTGTCCTAATCTTTCCATGTTCACTTCAAACTCCATTATGAATCAGCATCCTTATATCAGAGAAAATATCCAGCATTTGGTTTTTTGAGATTGGCTAAATTACTTAGCATTATATTCTACAACTCCATCCATTTACCTGCAAATGCCATGATTTTATTCTTTTATTGCTAGTAATATTTCATTGTGTATATATATATACCACATTTTCCTTATCCATTCATCTACTGAATGGTCTCTGTGTTGATTCCACAGTTTAGCTATTATGAATTGTGCTGCCCTAAACATTGATATGGCTGTGTCCCAGTAGTATGCTGTTTTTAAGTCCTTTGGGTATAGACCGAGGAGGGGGATAGCTGGGTCAAAAGGTGGTTTCATTCCCAGTTTTCCAAGGATTCATCATACTGTTTTCTGTATTGGCTGCATCAATTTGCAGTCTCACCAGCAATGTATGAGTGTGTCTTTTTCTCCACATTCTTGCCAACACTTATTGTTGTTTGTATTCTTTCTGACTGGACTAAAATAAAATCTTAGAGTAGTTTTAATTTGCATTTCTCTAATTGCTAGACATTTTAATATATTTATTGATTCAAAGAAGTGTCTCTTCAGTTCCTTGGCCCATTTATTGGATGGGCTATTTGTTTTTTGTTGTAGTTGTTGTTAAGATTTTGGAGTTCTTTAAATATCCTAGACATTAGTGCTCTATTGGATTTGTGTGTGATAAAAATTTGCTCCCAAAATGTAGGCTCCCTATTCACCTCACTGATTGTTTCTTTTGTTGAGAAGAAGCTTTTTAGTTTGAATCTATCCCATTTATTGATTCTTGGTTTTAATTCTTGCACTGTCAAACTCTTATTAAAGAAGTTGAGGCCTAATCTAACATGATGGAAATTTGGGCCTATTTTTTCTTTTAATAGGTTCAGTATCTCTGGTTTTATTCCTAGGTCCTTGTCTTTGGAGTTGAGTTTTGTGCATGGTGAGAGATAGGGGTGTAATTTTATTTTGTTGCATATGGATTTTTAGTTTTACCAGCACCATTTGTTGAAGAGGCTATCTTTTCTCCAATATATGTTTTTGACGCCTTTGTCTAATATAAGATAACTGTAGTTATGTGGGTTTTTCTCTGTGTCTTCTATTCTGTACCATTGGTCTACAAGTATATTTTGGTGCCAATACTATGCTGTTTTTGTTACTATTGCTCTGTAGTATAGTTTAAGATCTTCTAGAGTGATGCCAACTGCTTCACTCTTCTTGCTAAGGATTGCTTTAGCTATTCTGGTCTTTTATTTTCTAGAAGAATTTCATGACTGCTTTGTTTTATTTCTATGAGAAATGTCATTGGGACTTTGATTGGAATTGCATTAAAACTGTATAGTGCTTTTGGGAGTATGGTCATTTTGACAATATTAATTCTGCCTATCCTCAAGCAAGGTAGATCTTTCCATTTTCTAAAATCTTCTTTAATTCCTTTCTTTAGCATTCTGTAGTTTTCACTGTAGAGGCCTTTCACCTCTTTTGATAAGTTGATTCCCAAGGTTTTTTTTTTTTTTTTTTTTTTTTTTTTTTTAGGCTATTGTAAATGTCTCCTCTCCCTTTCGGAGGATTTGTCACTGATATACAGAAATGCCTTTGATGTATGGGTGTTGATTTTATATCCTGCAACTTTGCTGAATTAATTTACTAGTTATAGCAGTTTTCTGGAGGAACTTTTTGGGTCTTCTAGGTATAGAATCATATTGTTGGAAAATATTGGTAATTTGAGTTCTTTTTTTCCTATCTGTCTCCCTTTAATTTCTTTTATCTTTCTAATTGCTCTGGTCAGTGTTTCAAGAACTATGTTAAATAGAAGTAAGTGGTGAAAGAGGGCATCCCTCTCTTGTTCCAATTTTTACAGGGAATGCCTTCAATTTTTCTCCATTTAGAATGATGTTGGCCTGGGCTTAGCATAGATAGTTTTTATGATGTTAGATATATTTCTGTTATCCCTAGTTTTTCTAGTGTTTTGAACATAAAGGGGTGCTGTATTTTGTCAAATGCTTTTTCTTCATCTATTGAGATGATCATATGAGTCTTATATTTAAGTCTATTGATGTGATGAATTTTATTTATTGATCTCCTAATGTTGAACCACATTTGCATCCCTGGGATGAACCCCACTTGATCGTGGTGCATTATCTTTTTGATATGTTTTTGTATTCGATTTACCAGAATTTCATTGAGAATTTTTGCATCTATGTTCATTGGAAATATTGGTCTGGAATTTTCTTTCTTTGATGTGTCATTGCCTTTTTCGGAATCAGGGTGTTATTGGCCTCATAGAATGAGTTTGGAAGTGTTTCCTCTTTTTCTATTTCATGAAGTAATTTGAAGTGTATAGGTATTAATTCTTTGTTAAAGGTATTGTGTAACTCAGCTGTCTCTCCATCCATTCCTGGGATCCTCTTGGTTGGTTGGCATCTGATGCTATCTTCTATTTTGTTGCTTACAATTGATCTGTTTAAATTGTGTATATCATCCTGATTCAATTTGGGCAAATCATATGACTCTAGAAATTTGTTGATGCCTAGAGTCATATGATTTTTTCTTTCTTTTTTTTTTTTGGAGTACAGGTTTTAAAAATAATTTATAATCCTCATCTGTATTTCTGTAATGTCTGCTGTGATATTTCTTTTTTCATCATTTATGTTAGTCATTTGAGTTTTCTCTCTCCTTCTCTTTATTAGCATGACTAAGAGTTTGTCAATTGTATTTATATTTTTCAAAGAACCAAATTTTTGTTTTGTCAATTTTTTCAATTTTTTTGGTTTGTTTTGATGTCATTGATTTCGGCTAATTTTAATTATTTCTGTCTCTACTGCTTTTGGTGTTGGTTTTTCTTTTTCGAGGGCTTTGAGATGTAATATCAGGTCATTTATTTGTTGAATTTTTATATCCTTTTAAGGAATGAACTCCATGCAATGAACTCTCCTCTTAGTACTGCCTTCATAGTGTGCCAGAGATTTTGATACATTGTAGCAGTGTTCTCATTTACATCTAAGAATATTATAATCTCCTCCTGGATGTCTTTTGCAACCCATTTTTTGTTCAGTAGCATATTATTTATTCTCTAGCTGTTAAAGTAGCTTTTATTTTTTATTTTATCTTTGATTTTTTATTTTATTCCATTATGATCTAATGGAATTCAGGGTAATATCTCTACTTTTTTATATTTGCTAAGAGTTGCTTTGTGGCATAATATACGGTCTATTTTAGAGTAGGATCCATGTGCTGCTGAGAAGAAATTGTATTCACTTGTTGAAAGATGAAATATTTTATGTCAGTTAAGTCTAAGTTATTGATTGTTTTATTGAGTTTTATAGTTTCTTTGTTCAGCTGTTGTTTGGAAGATCTATCAGGTGCTGAAAGAGGTGTGTTAAAGTCACCCGGAATTATTGTGTTGTGGTCTATTTGACCCTTGAACTTGAGAAAAGTTTGTTTGATGAACATAAATGCTCTATTGTTTGGGGCAAATATATTTATAATTGGTATAAATATATATCTTGTTGGTGTATGGTTCCCTTGAGTTATGAGGTGTCCTTCTTTATCCCTTTTGATTAACTTTAGATTGAAGTCTACTTTATTTGATATGAGCATGGAAAGTCCTGCATGCTTTCATAGTCCATGGGAGTGGTATGATTTTTCCCAACCTTTCACCTTCAATCTGTGGATGTCTTTTCTTTGAAATGAGTCTCTTGGAGGCAGCATATTGTTGGCTCTTTTGTTTTAATCCAATCTGCTTGTCTATGTCTTTTGATCGGTGAATTTAGGTCATTAACATTCAGGGTTATTATGAGACATAATTTGTATTCCCAGCAATTTTTGTTTAAGTTAGTTATTTAACTTGACTTAGTTTTTCCTTTGAGTAGTTTTTCCTTTAGTGTAATACCTCTGTTTGCTGATTTTCGTTGTTTATTTTTTGTTTCCTCATCATGGTGTATTTTGCTAAGGATGTTTTGTCATGCAGGCTTTCTAGTTGTAAATTCTTTTTAACTCATTTATCATGGAAGGCTTTTATTTCATCATCAAATCTGAAGCTGAATTTTGCTGGATGTAAGATTTTTTGATTGGCATTCATTTTATTTCAGAGCTTGGTTGTTCCAGGTTATGCCTGATTGTTCCTGTTTGTTCCAGAATTTCCTGGCTTTGAGTGTCAGGGTTGAAAAATCTACTGAGATCTGAATTGGTCTCTGCCTGTATGTGGTCTGATTGTTCTCTCTGGTGGCCTTTAAGATTCTATCTTGATTCTGTATGCTATGCATTTTCATTATAATATGCCTTGGTGTAGATCTGTTGTACACAATTTTGTACATTTGGTGTCCTAAGAGCTTCTTGTATTTGATTTCCCATTTCATTCTTCTTGTTAGGGAAATTTTCTGATATTACCTCATTAAAGAGATTGTTCCTTCTTTTGCTTTGAAACTCTGTGACTGCCTGTATTTCACTAACTCTTAGATTTGGTCTTTTGATGCTATCTCATAATTCTTGGATGTTCTGATTATGGTTTCTTACCATCTTTACTGAGTTTTTAACTTTATTTTTCAGATTGTATACTTTGTCTTTATTATCTGACATTCTTTCTTCCAAGTGATCTAGTCTATTGGTTATGCTTTCTATTGAGTTTTTATGTTTGATTTATTGTATCCTTTATTTCAAGGATTTCTGTTGTTTTTTTTTTTTTTTTCAGAGTCTCTCTCTTTCTTGAAGTAATCTTTTGCTACCTGTATTCGCTCCCTTATTTCTTTGTCAGTGTGATCAAGGTTTGCTTGTATTTGCTCTCTTATCTCTTTCTTGGAGTGATCAATTTTTGCCCAAATTTGCTCATTTATGTCATTCTCCAATTCACAGATCACTTTAGTTGTGAACATTCTGAACTCCTTCTCTGACATTTCATCAACTGCACTGTTCATGGCTTCTATTATTGTAATATCCTGGCTTGTTTGAGGCACTTTCCTCCCTTGTTTTTTCATGTTGTTTATGTGTCTTTTTTTTGTAGTGTGGATCTGAGGTATCACAGTTTATGCCTTATAATCTTATAGTATCCATGCAGATTATCTGTATCTCACCTTGGTGTTGGGCTTCCAAACCCTGCCAGTGTCCCATGATGGATGCTACTGCAACTAAAGGTGTTGGTGGCAATAGTGGAGGTAACTAGAGGTAGTAGTGAATGTGCCCCACGATGGATGCAATGTCTTTCAGAGACGAGGCTGAAAGGGTGAGCCTTACACTGGCTTTGGTATGCCTGCTCCTAGATTCAGCTGCTTCTAGGCCCTGTCTGTTGTTGAAAGATAGAGGGTACTGTGCGCAGAAAGCTATGGTGACAGCTGCTGTGTCCCAAGATGAATGTGGGTTAGGCTTGGGCTCCAAGGTTATGTGAGAGTCTAGAGCCCGGCCTACTGTGGGCCTGGGCTCCTGCCAGGTCAGTGTACATGGATCTTAGCCAGGGTCCGAGCTCTGGCCATGGTCTGCCAGTCCGTGGAGGCAGTCCTGGCTCAACTCCTGAGTTACTACATGGGTATCCTGGTGGCAGGATGGACCTGGGCCTACCCTGGGCCTGGGCTCTTGCATAGGTCAGCATAGGCAGATTTGGCCCCAGTCCTTTTATTTTCAGTTGAGTTTGGGTCTCCTTGTATTTATGAGGACATGATTAATTTTCTGAGTCTGGCTTTGAATTTGCAATCCTCCTATCTCAGCCTCCAAAGTTGTTGGAAATATAGGCATGCA
Organism: Callospermophilus lateralis; assembly: GCF_048772815.1. Taxonomy (NCBI): domain Eukaryota; kingdom Metazoa; phylum Chordata; class Mammalia; order Rodentia; family Sciuridae; genus Callospermophilus; species Callospermophilus lateralis. The sequence goes on from NC_135314.1 coordinate 101,477,058, forward strand.
CCTTCATGCCAAGCCACACTCCATTATTATATGTTGATCAGCAAAGTATCAGTAAAAAAGATCAATAAACAAAGGTTAATATTTTTCCTACACTTCAATAATGAATCTGTCGAAAAAGAAATCAGGTAACCTATCCTGTTCACAGTATTCTCAAAAACAAAACAAAATATTTAGGAATAAATCTAATCAAGGAGGTAAAAACTATCAAACAGTGAAAAAAGAAATTGAAAAAGACCTTAGAAAATGGTAAGACTGCTTATGTTCATGGGTAAGCGTAATTAATACTGTCAAAATGGCAATACTACCAAATGTGTTATAAAAATTCAATAGAATTCCCATTAAAATATCAGTTAAATTCTTCAAAGAACTAGAGAAAAGGAGTTTTTTTGTAACTTTTTTGGAAATATAAAAAACACAGAATGGCCAATATCTTACTGAACAAACAAAAGAATAAATTGTGTGAATTGTGCTATAGTCTGTATCTTTTTTAAAAATATTTTTTAAGTTGTTGATAGACTTTATTTATTTATTTATTTATTATTCATTTATATGTGGTGCTGAGAATTGAACCTAGTGCCTCATGCATGCCAGGCAAGTGCACAAACGCTGAGCCTCAGCCCCAGCCCCCGCTTTTTTTAACCGTTTGTATCTTAGGTGTTCCCACAAAAGTTCAGGTGTGTCTTTAGCCTGCTACTATTAGGAGATGGTAGAACATTCAGCGGGTGGGGGTCTAGTAAGAAATCTTAGGTGATTGGAGGCAGGCCCTACAAAGGTGAAGTAGAAATCCTGATCTTTCCTATTTCTTTGTTTCCTCTCTATCTATGAGGTGAGCAGCTTCCTCTGCCACATGCTCCAGCAAGATTGTACTTCCTCGCCAGTCCAATGGGTTGATAGAATATGGACCAAAAACTCCAAAACTTCAAAACTGGGGTTGGGTTTGTGGCACAGTGGTAGAGTGCTTGCCTGGCATGTATGAGGCACTAGGTTTAATCCTTAGCACTACAAAAAAAAAAAAAAAAAAACAAGAAAAGAAAAAGAAAGGAAGAAGGAATGAAGGGAGGGAAGAAAGAAAGAAAGAAAGAAAGGAAGGAAGGAAGGTATTGTGTCCACCTACAAAAACAACAACAACATAAATAAATAAATAAACCTCCGTGGGGCTGGGATTGTGGCTCAGAGGTAGAGCACTAGCCTAACATGTGTGAGGCACTGGGTTCGAACCTTAGCACCACATAAAATAAAATAAAGATATTGTGCCCACCTATAACACCAATAATTAAAAAATAAATGAATAAATAAATATATATATATATATAAATATACATGTGTGTATATGTGTATATATGTATACACATATACACAAAGAACCTTGAAACTGTGAACCAAAATCTTTCCTCTTTTTAAAGTTAATTTATCTTAGGTATATTGTTCCGGTAATGAAAAGCTGAGTTACAGTACAAAGTATGAACTTTGGTATTTTATATATGCATAGGAAGATATTCCTGTATGTTAATCTAAGCAATTTACTTAATTTCCCTTTCTCTTTTTTCAGAAAATACAAAATTTAAGTTGAGTATTTGATCTTAGCTGATGATAGTTCCTGAGAACTGTGATTTTGGCTAATATTTCTATTTAGTTGTTTGATTTATAATGCTTTACAACTAACCATGGCAGGATAAGGACTTAATGAAAAACAGATTATAATTTCCTAAATTCAGTGACCATTATATTGGAGGATAGTATGGTTAAATGCAATTCAATATTTTGTTCACTGACCAGTTTAAGAGTATATACATAAATAACACACTTTTTCTCAGTTCCTTTCCTAACCAATATTGAGTGAGAACATTCTTTTTCAATTTATTTTTTATATATAAATCCAAATTTGTATGAAAAACATCCATTGGTGAAAATATTTCCATATTAATGAATTAAAATTTATTAGAAATAATATTAAACTAATATACATGAACAAATACTATTTATGTCAAAATTTTTGTGGAGATTTTGGGAATAATTGGGATTCTTGGTATTACCTTAGTTGATCTTTAAACATTTAACTCCTGGTTAAATGAAAGGCACTTTAGTTTACAGTCTTTCACTATTACATTCCCCTTGCTGTCTAGATTTAATAGCATTCCCATTTCAATGAGGAGTTATTGCTTAATTATTGCTGTAATAGCCTATTGTTGATCATATGTAAGATGTAGAAATTGACAGGATGTCATTTTAGTTTGCTGGGTGGTTTAGACATAATATTCAGTCAAACTGAGTGACTCCATTGTCATTGATAGTGATATTACCACCATCTGTGATGGGCATATGAACCCATCAATTCTGTGGGAAAATTGCACACAGATTTTGACCATTAATGGGAAGACAATATGTAAAGCTAATTCACTTAGTCGGGAAAAAAAAATTTGTTATGGATAGATGGTTGACAAAATGAGGATGACTTTTCAAAACTGGCTATATTTCAACCATGAAATATTGATATCATTAATATCTATATCAAGGTTTTAAAGAAGTATTTTTATGTGCATATATACACATATATACAAATATGAAATATATGTACATACATTTATATTTTATTAAGATTTAACCAAATTTGTTATATTAAATTAAAAACATGTTTAATTGACCAACTGTGTTAATTTAAAACTTCATCCTTTTCTCATACATCCATCTTGAAAATAATATTCTTCTATTTTTTTCTATTGGAAAGTTTATTTTAAATTGATATTCATTTATTGCTTTAAAAGTTTTTATCTTTCCATAGTACTTAAAGAAAATTTAACACCACAATATTCTTAACAGGAAAAGAAGACAGTAAACAAATTAAGAGTATTTTCTTTTGAACACAGAATTGCAGTATTTAACTTAAACATATACCCTGGTATAAACATTACTGAATGTATATGTATATCAGAACATCACACAGTTTTCTACAAATATGTACAATTTTATGGTTTTGTGTATCAGTTAAAATAAGTTTATATAAAATATAAATAATTTGATAAGTTTTGAAGTATGTTTAATTCAGATAACAACTTCAGTGCATTTGAATTTATTATTCACAGGCTACACCAAAAACTAGCAGAGGCATGCATTCTTATTCTTTACAACTTGTCCTGTTATCTAATCAGTGTGACAGATAACTTAAGAAAGTTATTTTATGCTTTAGATTATTTTGTGAATTTTATTAATTTGCTACTTAACTGAAATTCTAATTTACTAATTTTATAGTTTACTAACTGTGCAGGCAGTGCTATGTCATAAAATTAGAGATGAAAGAAAAATATGTAAAGAATCAAAATTCTGTCACATTTTCCATTTTCTTAATATTCTTTGGAATATATTGAGTTTTGACAACATACCGATAATGTGCCAGTTATACTTATCAGATTTTCTATTAAATTTCTAATTATTTAAATATGTCATAACTTGTATTATATAATGACATTAGTCACCTAAATTGCTCTTGTAACTGTTTTTTATATTCATGGCGATTTTAATTAATATAGGTAAGTTACTCTTTTTATAACTCAAAAGATAATTTAAAATTTGAAACATTCATTAGTTCTTACACAAAGAGGATTTATTTTTCCTATTATGCTAATTGTGTTCCATATATTAAACATTCCTTGTGATTTAGTACCAATAACAAAGTGGCAAAATTGGGAATATTCTATTAATGTAAGCATAGTAGATGTATATTCTATATCTCAAAATATTTTATATACAGGGCTTGGGCATAAGTTGTGAAAGAGTTTGTACTTAGCTTTCAGAAGGCCTTGGGTTCAATTCTCAGCACTTACACAGAAAAAAATATATTTAAAGTTATTCGTGTACAGATAATGTCTAGTCTCACAAGCCAGTCTTCTGACACATTGGACCTCAAAAGCAGACCATATAGAGAGCAACTATTATTTAAATAGACAACAACTGCCAAGGAAAATATATTTGGTAACACTGCACATTCTCCTGGACACAAAAAGTACATATTTTGTAACCAGATTTTTTCGACATTTGAAAAATTCAACATCAAAAAATGTTCAACATTTTAACATTCAAGTTAAAACTTGAGTAAAGATTATCTTAGATTCATTTTCTTGAATTACCCATACTCTGATAATGCCTAGATTATTCTGAAAGATAGATGATAGGTGACTTGTTCTCAGGAAATCTGAGACCATAAATTATAATTTAATTCAATGTTTAATTAGGAGGAAAAGGTATAGAAAAAATAGCATTTGGGGAATTAAAATTGAGTTCTATTTACATTATGTATCTTGTGCCTACATAAACTCCATTTTAACAAATAGCATTCTTTATATTTATTTATGTATTAATAACCAAGCTTGATTTATTTTCAGGTTAAATGCAAAATACACATGTGTACATTCATGTGTGGATACATACACATGTAAGTATGTGTGTACATGTGTAGATGTGTATATCCTGTTACGCATATTGACATAAACATTTGCTATATTTCTAAGAATATTTGGGGATATGATTCTTTCTATAAGAATTTATGTTTCCTTAAATATTTAAAATATAAATTATAATTGTAAAATAGCAAATATGAGCCTTTTAAGAAACTGAGCCTAAAAAAAAAGAAAACGAGTTGAGTACATAAACTGTCCTCTTGGTACAGATTTCAGTGCTCAAAGTTTTATGCAGTGTTGTGTTCATTATTTTCTAGAAGAATTTTAAATTTCTTTGTTGACTTTGATTTTGTTGTAGGACAATGATTTTTAAAATTCAGCTTGTATCACAATAATCCAAAGAGCTTATTAAAGAACAGATACTGGGCCCACTCCCAAAGTTATAACACTAAAAACTTAGGTTGAAGCTCAGTAATTTGCATTTCTAATCCCAGTTAATGATACTATGAATGAGACCTCACTTGGAGAACCACCACCAGTGATTGGTCTGCTAATGTTTTCCTTAAGTTTCACATTAAAAAAAAATAGTTTCTCAGTGAATGGAATTTTGATCAGTAAATGGAGCTCACTGTAGGCAATTGGGACACAGTTAACACAAGGAACACAAGGAACACATGTGAGCGCAGGTACCTCCTGGCGCTGATTCTTCCCTATAAGTAACTGCACTCTCTCTCTTCTTGTTCCTGGTAGAATAGTACAATGCACTTCTGGATGACTTTAGTTAAATGAACGATCAGTAACTATCTTGCGTCACTTACAGGCCTGGTATATGTATCTGATGGACCTATGTGAAGTACTGGGAACAATATAAACTTCCAGAACGTTTTGATATCTACATGACATTCATACGATTCTCATAGTAAATTGTCTACATACTTGCTCTATTTTTATAAAGATCCATAGCTATGTTATGTGTTAAAATTATGTTCAGTATTCATATCTTTAAGCCTTGGATACTTAAAAAGCATTTTCTAATGTTTTCTTCATCCACATGGCAGGGCAATGCATGCAGCTTGGTAAACATGCAATTTATTTTATTTATATTGAACCATCTGTTTGCTGGACAGTTTGAGGCTTTTTTTTCCCCCACTGCTAACACATCTATCTAAAGAAATTTTTTTTCACAAGCTGCTCTTGAAAGCACTGCCAATTAGTTTAAACTTCACAAAATGAATGACAACCTGATGACTGCCATCACAGAACACATCATTACTTGAAAATTTGGCAGTTATAAAGGAGCTCACAAAGGCAGTAATTAAAATTAGCAGAAAAAGCCAAACTGCTCCAAGTTAGTGTCTTCAACAAAAATATATCCTTATATGTTAATGATGGCTTTCAGTGATATTTTTCTACAATTTTTCCACATATAATGTAAATCTTATTCTTTTAATTTCCTATTTCTAATCTTCAGCAATGAATAAAAATGGAGTACGGTGTTAGCATTTCAGGAAGGAATAATGTGAGGCTGTCTTGATATTGTAGTTTCTTATTTCTCTTTTATTCCTAAATAATAGAATCATTGTAGCACTCTTAGGACAGTATTGTTAATAATATGGTTCAAACAAACAGAAGCACAAAGTAGAATCCTGACTGTCTAATGCAAACCAAACAGAATCCATGACATGGTAAGCTCTTATTCAAACTCTATGGACATTAATATTTCTTTTAGGATAAGCTATACAGAAAAAGAACATGAGAAATAAACCTTAGCAAAGAGAGATGAATGTCAAGGGCACAAGCAGTTTTACAAATGTATTGCTTAAAGTTTACTTGAAACTGACAGATTTTCAATTTTTAAATTACACTGCAACTTTGAAATAGTGCACAATTTCAATTAGACTGTATAAAATATATCATTTTTTCATGTAACTAATAAAATATCCCTAAATACAATGTTCATTGTTGAGCACTGATTAAATATGTGGTATTTCTATTTGGATATTATTAGTTGTTTTTGCCTGGTTTATAACATATTAGCTAACCATTTCTGAAATGTATCTTAAAATTGGGTCAAAATTTTAAATAGAATAATGTTGTTTAGAAACAAAAGTGAAGTTGAGTTAATGACCAATGAAAAAACTAAAGAAAGTTAAGAAAAATGCATTATTATAGAAGACAGCAAATGACAGGGTCAATGAATTAAAATAGAAAATAAAAAAGCTAGTGAACATAAGAGGCACTTATCCATTTTTCTCTAAATAGCTATCCAGATGTCTGGAAAAAAAATCTTTGCATTTCTTTTTGCAAAGGTAATATAATACATGTTAAATTACAATCAAGTAATTGAACAGTAGTAATCATGTATGTGTATAGTTCTTATATTATTATTTATTATATATTACATGCCTATATGAGTCAGTCTATTCTGAATTCACTACACTATTTGTATGCCAATGACACATTATTTTAATTAGTCTTTATGGTATGATGTAATATCTGCAAAGACTATTGACTTCCTTATATCTTTACCCTTTCGGTATATGCCCAGCTGTGCTTGCACATTTTTTTTTTTCATATGAGCTTTAGTTTCAATTTGACTAGCTTCAATTAGAAAAGACCATTGGTAAACCATCATTTTCTGTGTAAAAAGAAATGTGTGTGTGTGCATATGTATATGTAACTACATATGTAAATTATAATATATATTATATTAAATCCAACAAGGCTCTTGGTTCAAGTTTTCTAACTTCAATTTTCATGAGCTTTCTTACAAATCATAGAGTTTATTGAGATATATAACTTTAAAATTTTTATATAAATGTTCTAAGGAATGACATAGTTTTTCATAGATAGTATCATTTCATGTGTTGTATAGCCAAAGAAAGAGTGGATATTCAAGGACATTGAGAATAGAATAAAGTTGTCATGCTATTTGTTAAAGACATCATTTAAAAACCTAAAATATCTCAACTTATTTTTATTAATATTATAATAAATCAATAATGGTTGACAAGCCTAAAATAAACCACAACCTACATTTTTGCAAGAGATTATTCATTATATTATCTCAAAAATCTTGGGGAAATTTTAAAAATAATAATGTTAATTAGAAGATTATTAAAATATGTTCCTGATTGCCACATTGAAATATGATTGCAAGTTATCATTTCCAAATGTTAGTATATTTTTTACCTGTATATATTTTTGACTAATATAATATGATTGAAATAAATTGTAACATTTCCAATTTTTTATAATTTTTTTCCATTTCTGAAATTACTTAGCCATTTGGTACTTTCTGCTCTAACTCAGGAAACAAATGTGAACTGACCTTGCAGGCTGTATTTTAAAAGCTCTTGAAACTGACAACTAGAATTGTTTTAAAAATTAATGGGCAGCACATGCCTGCAATCTCAGGCACAGGACCAGGAAGCTAAGGCAGGAGGATCTCAAGTTCAAAGCCAATGTCAGCAACATAGTGAGACCCTAAGCAACTTAGCAAAAATAAAAAATAAAAATAAAAGGGTGGAGATATTAACTCAGTGGTTAAGTGTTCGTAGATTCAATCCCCAAAACAACAACAACAACAACAAAATTAATTAACAAATAATAATAATAATTAACAAATAATTAAGGAAGTAACTCATGAAAGTTTATACTGAGACTCACATAAAGTATAATAACAATTGTGTATAACACAAACAATATTAATTACTCAGCAAAGCAATTCACAAAATAAAGAATTAATCTTTTGATCTTTACTATAACAAAATGTTCCTATTTGATTTCATCACTCAAACATACAGTGTCAGTTGGATTGTCTTATTCACACACAATTCAGACAAAGATTATCAGATTATTAATTTAAAATTCAATTTAACTTGTATATTAGTTTTTTTTTTTTTTCCAGTGGGGTTTGAAACCAGTAACACTCTACTACTATACTACATGCCATATCTTCATCCCCTGTTAAAATTTTATTTTGAGACAAGGCTTTACTTTGTTGCTCAGGCTGGCCTTGAACTTGCCATCCTCCTGCCTCAGACTTCCAAGTAGTTAAGATTACAGGCATGTGCCATCACTCCTGGCTGTGAATTAGAACATTTAAATTTAATTTGAGAAATCACATGCTACATTGGAAAAATACTACTAAATACAATTAAATTGTACAATTTTCTCCAGTGATTGATATCACCTGATGTTGAAATGAAGCCAAATATTCTGATTAAACTATTATATATAAAATTTATAATTGTTCCATAGACTTATATTTGTGAAATTTCTCTTATGAACTTAATTTCCCTTTGTTTATTCGGCTTAAACTCCTATTCTTAATTTATTGGAAGAATCTAGGTGTTTTAGTACAAAGTGCTCATTATCCAGAAATGAGATCCATGAACTTTAAATTTTTCTAGCAAGAGACACAATCTAAGATCAAGGAAACAAAAGGTATAATTTTCTAACAGGCGAAGAAAAAGATGATTGCAAAAACGGAGTTTATAACTTACATTTAAAGTAACTGCAAATTCTCTTATTTATGTCTGCCTTCCAGATACGCATTTTCTACTGGCTGAGTATATTGAATTATAATTTCACTGATCAGTTGTCTGGTTACTTCAATATGAGTTAAATAAAAGAGGTTATATTCTTTTGAAGTGTTGACTCAAATATCATCATTTGCAATAGGCATAGCCGGATAGTTTTTGCAATTTTAGTACATAGCACATACATATATTCTCATAAACCTTCAATGAGTTTAATTTTTATTTTTTTCATAGCTCTCATTACATTCTAAGATGGTATATAATTTAGCTATTTATCACATTTGTATTTTTTTGGGGGGTGGGTATAAAAATTTATTATACATAAAGAATATTACCACTAACAAATGCAGACAGGCTAGGACACAATGGTACTGGAAAGAAGATGACTAGCTCTTTGGAACAGGTTTGAAAGGGGCTCAGCCCTTCATGCCACAGTGATTGGTCAGTCAGACAGAAGGGCACATGGGAAATATCAGAGGACTTCAGGGCATCAAGTGACTGCTCTGTATTCCCACACTGCCTTCCTTTTCTGATTTGGGGCTTCAAAAGATGGCACACCCAGAAACAACTGAAGCAAAGGGGCTTCCTAATGCAGCCCAGTCTTGTCTCTGAAGTCACGGCAACACCACTGTAAGCAATATGTTTTTATTGGATGATTTCCACAAACTATGCATGGAGTTTCTGAACTTCACAATTCAGTGAAGTACAAAGCATTAAGTTACAGGCTGTGGGAAAGAAGGCAGCACCAATGGAGGCACCTCCCAATCCTGGTTGTTCTAAGGGTAATGGGTGGGAGGAGTCTTTTTTAAACAGAGCCTCTCATTTCAATTTACAAAAGAATTATTCTGATTGGTATTCAATTGTATTAAAAACAAAATAGACTAAAAAGCAAAAACTACTCTATGTTGGGGTGGAGGTGGGAGGCAAAGAATGAGTCCTTTAGAGCAGGAAGGAGAGAGCTGGGGGGAGCTTCTGTAGCTGTGACCCGGGGAGGGTCACTCACGCTGTTCCATTTTTATTTTGGTGGTCTCAGGAAGATCCGTTTTTCTTCTCTTTCTTCCCCTTTATATTTGCTTGGAAGTTTTGCCAGCTGTCCACCCAACCATCTCAACTTTTCCTCAAAGTCTCCCACTCCCTTTCTCATTTGATTTTTTCTTGAGCCTCAATCGCCTCTTCTCTTGGTTGTTTCCTTTCATGCATTTCTCTGGCCTCTCTCTTTTCTTTTAACTTCCAGCTCAGCAAAGAGTTTCATGGTCTGTTTATATACTGCTTGTTTGAACAGCTCAGGATCATCTTCCTCTACATTTCCAGGTTTTCCTTCCTTCTCTAATTGCTTTTTTACCGCTCTTTCACGGTGTATTCCACATATTCTTTTCCTGCCTGAGTTAACTCCAGGGTCCTCTTCTTTTGTTCTTGATCCAGGAATAACTTGAATGCTTTGTCCACAGCACCTTTTGTGCTCTATCAGCCTCACCTCGATTTTTGCTAGGATGCACTAATATGGACAACTGCCAAAACCTCTTTTTTATGTCTTCATCTGTTACTTCCAGGTCTATCTGAAGAACCTCAAATGGGTTCAAGTTGAAATAAGAGGAACCAGGGTGGGTCAATCTGGTTTTTGGATATCAGAACTGAATCTCTCTTCACTATTTGTTTCACCTCACTGTAAAAGCTCATAAAGGCTTCCTCTGTGCTACTTCCAATCCCTCAAGTCTCGCTCTCTCTTGAAGCCTCCATTTCCCTGGCCCAGCCACCACATGACCCTCATATTTGTAGTTTTTAATCTGTTTCATTTCTCAAAAATATAAGTGGATGAAGGCAATCTTATTGTTTTTTCCTCTGCTCTATTAAAAGGTGCATTCCAAAATTTATAGCAGACTCTGGCATCAATAAATATTAGTGTGTAAATGAGCACCTTACTACAAGGGATCCTAAAAGGGGGTGATATAGTTTTTATAGTCTATTATGTATGGATTTAAGCAAGTTTGTTCAACTTTAATGATTTTAGATCATTTCCATGGTGACAGATGTTAGGAGAACAAAGAAGCTAAATATATTACGTAATCTTTGAATCTAAGTGTGGGTTGGATATTTTCCACAGTGGATGATTAGCACATCAGAACTGGCATTTAAACCCTAAGAGATAGCAACCAAGACAGGGTATAAAATAGATTTTAGGAAAGAACTAAAAATGGAGAGAGAATTTAGATAGAGGAAAAAGATAGAAATATCAGATTCATAAAATGTCAAAACAAATTTCTAGAGAGAAAGCACTTCATTTGGTTTGATCACATTTCATCAAGTTGAAATAAATGAGTTCAGAAGGACATGATATGGTTTGGTAATTTCTATGAAATTCAGAGTGGAGATTAAAAGTATATCTATGATACCAAAAAGGAAATTCTTAATAAATGAAAAGGATAATATCATTTAAGATGGGATACATGAGCTATTTAAGATAACTATTTTAGGGGCTGGGGTTGTGGCTCAGTGGTAGAGTGCTCCCCTAGCACATGTGAGGCACTGGGTTCAAACCTCAGCACCACATAAAAATGAAATGAAGATATTGTGTCCACCTACAACTAAAAAATAAATATTTAAAATAAAATATAACTATTTTAAGGAAATGATGAGAAAATCTATGTCCTGACATTTCTGCCTTAAGATTTAGCCTTACGGATTGGGGAAACAGCTCAGCTGGTAGAGTCCTTACCTTGCATGCCCAAGGCTGTGGATTCAATCCCCAGCACCACAAAAAAGGAAAAAAAAAAAAAAAAAAGATTCGGCCTTACTAGAGGGCTTTCCATTATCAAAATATGCCACATTCTGTGAGTCTCTGTTACTTTGCTTGTTGCCACTCCTCTGGGTCAAATATTTATTCTTCACAGTTCTACCTACTGCTCATCATTTATCTCTTGGCTCAAATGTCACCTGTACTTAAAGTCTCTTCTGAGCACTCTAGCTAAGGCATTACTACCCAAACTCCTTGAAGACACTCCCTATGTCGGTTTTATGTTTCATTTACTTCATAAATTATTGTAAGGGACCAGCGAAACGTCAGAGGAAGAGACCACAAGAGACTGGCTTCATGCAATAAGCAGAGGGGGATTTTTATTGAGGATCCCGATTCAGCGTGCTGAGACTCTAGGCCCACTCAAGAAGCCAGAGCAGCCCAGAGCCCAGGGCAGGGGTTGAACAATGCTTAAGTACACCTTTTGGGGAGGATGGGGGAGGGGCTTTGTATACATCACAGTCTCCTTTAACAAATCACCTTACACCGCGGGAAAATCAAACAATAATTCTTAGACTTGATTACTACATTCGTTGGCGGGAACAGGGCTGGCTGGAGTGATAGGTCTTTCCTATGGAGGGGGTTACATTTAAACTGATTGGTTCGGACCACGAATGTCTACGTGACAAGCAGCACAGGGTCTTGAATGCTTACGTGAGGAGTTGCACAGGACCCCCAGACCATAAATTAACTAAATGGCCAGTAGGCCTTGTCCTAACTGCCTCAGGAATTTAACCCATGCTTTGCAGTTTAGAAGCAGGTTTACAATGCCTGGTCCTTTTCATTTTAACTCAGGCTTTGCAGCTTAGAAACTTTACCCTTTCATTATGAAGCTATCTTGTTAGACAAACATATTGTAAATATATTTTCAAAAATTTATTTATTTTCTGTCTCCTCAAATTACTTTACATAAAAATGTAAGTTCCACTACAGTTAAAAGGTTATTTTCTTCCTGGTACCATAACAATATCTGGAACATAGTTGGCATTCAATTCATTTTTCTTGAATCAATGAATTATTCTGAGCAGTCCATTAATTCTGATTTCAGGAAGAGCAACTTGACAAAATACCTTAGGCATGTTTTATTGCTGTGGTCCATGCTAATTGTTCATACCAGAATAACAAACTTTTGCTTTTTAAAATTTTAATTCAAGGACTTAAGTAATACAGAAGTTTTCCCAATTATTTATATATATTTGACTTTTAACATATTGTTGATAAAAAACAAAAATAAGAAAAAAATTAATGTCACTAATACCTACATATAAATACTGTAAAAAAATTTAATTGTGTTATTTTAGCAACATATTATAACTAGAGTTTCGGTATAGCATTCTATAGTACAGAAGATAAACATAGCCAAATATTTGAAATAAGAGCATTTTATGAATTGCAAATAAAGACTGTTATGTTGTTAATTTGGATGCCAACAACTGTTTCTTTCCCCTCAGTATAAGAAACAGATTTTAGACTTGCATAGTGGGACACACCTGTAAAATCTCTGTGGTTTAGGAGGCCTGTGATTTCAAACCCAGACTCAATAAAAGTGAGGCCCTAAGCAACTCAGTGAGACCCTGTCTCTAAATAAAATACAAAATAGGGGTGGGGATGTGGCTCAGTGGTTGAGTGCCCCTGAGTTCAATCCCCGGTATACCCCCCAACACACACACACACACACACACCAAAAAAAAAAAACAAAAAAACAGATTTTAAGCAAATTTATACACACACACACACACACTTTTCCTGTTAGAAACTATTCATCCATATCAGTGGTTTTCTACCAGGATGGTTTTGAGCTCCTGGAGGACATTTGGCCATGACTGGGACATTTTAAATGTTAAAACTGATGATTGTCTCTGGCCTCTCTTGATAGCAGACAGGAATGCTGCTAAACATTTTACAATGCACAGAATAACCTCTCATAACAAAGAGACTCAATTAGTCCATAGAAGTGAGGTTAAGAAATCCATACACAGAGATAGTCTTTAAGTATTTCCATATTTTGCTCCTTTATCACTCAGAAATCTGAAAATAAAATTATACCAATTGTAAAATGGAGGAAAAAATTTGATTTTAGTTTTTTTTAGCAGTTTCATTTGGTTTTATTGTTTAGTAAGACCATAATTTTCTTATAATCATGACAGTTACGTGGTAAAAAATAAATTTCTGAACTTCAGCTTGACGTGACTGTTGATGCCATAGCCTACTTTTACATTACTTTGTAGTGCACTATTTTAACCAGCTTTTTATTTTATTCATTTTCTGAGTTTCACTTATGTGGTACCATAGATTTTCACTTACCTGGTACCATAGGTTTCAGAATCCTCAGGGTGCGTTTCCTCATCTGGTATGAATAGTCACGTAGTTTTAAAGCCAATATACTAGGTGTTCTGCAAATACCTTTTGATGATTCTTTGCAAGTATTTTTGTCCTGGTAGTTTTAATACTAAATGTTTGTTTCTTAATCAAGGACACTTGTTTGGCCTCTTTCATATGTACTTTTATTGATTTGTTTTCACCCAAGAGATGACCAGTGGGTTTTGACATGATATTAGTGAGTAAAAATGAGCAAATATATCCTTGGATGGCTCTGCTCACTGCGTTCCTGAGACATAGTCTTGGTGATGAAAATGAATATAACATCACATGGAACCAGTCAAATTCATAGTAAGGTATTTCATGAGAACAAATACAAACCAAAAAACCCCCCAAAGGAATTATTACCTGCTGCTTTCTCAGCACAATAAATGATTGTAAAATATAAAATAAAATAAATTAAAAGATAGCAACCACAAATCTCCTTGACTAAATGTGTCCGTCTAAAGCAGCAGAAGAAGTCACATGGAGAAGGACTGAGTATCAATAACAAAATTAAAGTACTTAAATTCTGTCTGATAAGTTACTTTGATTTGAAAATGGAGCAAATAGAATATTATAGAGAAACTGTGATTTTTTTTGTGCCTTTTATTTTCTTGTTTTTATTGTTGAGATTAATCTAAGTTCATCCTTTTGCTATTTTACATTAATGAATATCTGAAAATTATACATTAAAATAAAACCAATGTATATTTCCCCAAAGGGTTTTCTTTCAATATTTAAAATCTTACTTAAGTAGAAGAAAGAATGTGGAGTATAAGGAAGAAACACATGAAAAATGAAAATGAAAATTATATTGACAGTATTTGTTACTTCTATCTTTTTTTAATCAACAAATTTTGAAATTCCTTGTTTATAAATATATGTTTTTCAATTAATTGTCTCTCCTTTCATCTAAGGAAAGAACCAGAAATCACCCTATCTTTATAATAATTACAAGTAATTAATTGTGATTCTGAAACACAAAAGGTGTAGGTGTATTTGAAAAATGAGTGAGTTTGATTAAAAAAATCTTTAATTCCTTAATATTCACATAGTTATTATAAAAAACACAAGACAAAAATTCTTATAATACTTAGATAATAAGTGCATTCAAAATTTACAGCTTGAATATCCATTTTTGTAAGAGTCGTTTTCTTTCAAATAAAAGTCAAAATTTATTCTTCCATTCAAAGAAGTTATAACCAACTAAAACAATTTGCTTAGGCATCACCACTGTTAAGGGGAAATTTTATTGTTGCTGAAACTTGTTGTACTGTTCAAACATCATATTTTTTAAATATTGAAAATATCCGGTACTTTCAATTTGAACAAAAGCGTGTGTACGTGTGTATCTTTTAAGAATTATACTAATATTATAATAGGAAGCTCTTTCATATTGTGACACAGAAATGTAAGCTGGGACAGTGATATACACTTCTTCAAATAAATCATTATGCACAGTATCAAGTTCAATACAAGTAAACACATCTTTTAGCTAAGAAATTCTAATCAACTACTTTGAAAATCGAACTCAAACATTAAGTTGGGTGCTGTATTCTACTTATGCACTCTTACTTTATGTGTGTTTGGATATTTTTACTGAATTTTTCATAATCCCTGTTAGAAAAAAAAGCTAAAAAATTTTTTTCAATGAGTAAATATATATATTCAATATATAATCATCACAAAATATATTGAATTCCCAATAAATATATTTTCACTATATATATATATATATATATATATATATATATATATATATATATATGTTTTGTTTTTATTTATTTATTTTTGTTTTGAGGGTATTAGGGATTGAACTCAGGGGCACTCAACCACTCAGACACATCCCCAGCCCTATTTCGTATTTTATTTAGAGACAGGGTCTCACCGAGTTGCCTAGTGCCTCGCTTTTTGCTGAGGCCGGCTTTAAACTCGTGATCCTTTTGCCTCAGCCTTGGGACCTGCTAGAATTACAGGTGTGCACCATCATGCCAGGCTACCTCATTGTTTTTTGTTTTTCACTTTTCTTTATGGAAACTGAAACTGGAGCTTTGTGTGCAGCTTACCATTGATCTACATCCCAGCCTCACTGCATTATTTTATCTCACCAACTGTATAAAACTAAACAAGCTCAAATCTACAGACCCAAGTAATGGGTTGCATTTGTGGCTTTGTTTCATTCATCTGTTCATTTGTGTAGTCTTATGACGAACTGCTTGATCTTAAACCACAAAGTCTCCCCCACTTCACATATGCAAATGCCTGTTGTTTATACTGCTATAGGATTTTTAAAAATTTGTCATTGCCTTTTATTTCCCATTATCCTGATTTTGTTTTAGGTTTCGTCAGTGATATCTTGAGACAAATAACAAGAAGGAACTAATTATCAGCTTTGCTTTGCCAACTTTTTTGAAGGGGGTACTCCATCAAATGAATGAAGCTATTTGTACAAAGATAGATTTATTGCTATTGCTATAATATTATTAACTTCTGCAGATGTGGGCAAGAGCTTAAAATTTGCAAATAACACTATACCTTTCATGAAATCCATTGTGATGAAGCTTTGGTAACTCTTAATAAAATCAGGAAATTTCAGTAACTAGAATGATTAGAGAAGTGACTCTACCTGGGCCAAAAATGAAGCCCCATAGCTACACCTGCTTGGTGCTCATCTGAGATTCATCATTAAGACTCCGAAGAGTTGGCCACAGCTTAGACTGCTACAAAACTCTTTGTACTATGTATAATTCATCCAACTAAAGAGTTCAATCTCTTTCCATGGAAACACGTGCACCTTCTCTGTATTCTCATGATTTTAAATTTTCTTTAATTTTACTGTCATTTGAGATTCAAGCTTGAATGGCAGTTTTACATTTTCCAGTTTTTCTCAAGTAAATTTGACCTCCAAACAACCTTCCCTAACATAGGTTTGCTTGTCTCCTGTGAAATTTGCCACAAGCAATTTACTTAGTGATAATTACTTGCTCATTACACAAGTTCTATTTCAAGAATGAATTACTTGATATTGGAGATCATGCATTCCAAAATTTTCACATAGTTGTTGTTCACGAAATATATTGAATGCCCAATAAATATATTTTCACAATATAAATTTCATAATGTTATAGGAAGCATACATAGAGTTTATAATTTGTAAATCGTTTTAGTTCTGAAAGTGACTTGCTATTGTCTCCTTTCCAAAGAGGAATTCTCCCCAGGAGGGTTGCTATCTGACAGCATCTAGTTGTGAGCCCACTAGATCTGCCTCTACTTTAAAAAGTGAAGTCATGGGCACTCTGGGGAATAATAGTAAAGATCGTATTCACAGGTACACTGTGTAGTGTGTTGATGAATTAAGTTTTCAAAAAGCTCAGGAGAAACAATACGTACAAGGATAATGGAATTAGCTAGTCTGACATCCAAAAAGAGATGATGATAAACCGGAAATGGCAAGTTTTGGAGCCTTCATTGCACCTTACAAAAAGTCTTTTTTTTTTTTTTTTTTTTTTTATCTGTTACCATGTGAAGTAGGATCAACTGAGGAGCAGAGATTCAGAATATTACTGTTAGGATCATAGAGTCACAAAGACTATTGAAATGCTTTAAATATTCAGTCTAGTCACTAAGTCTTCAGAGTCTTCAAAGGAGCCTCCTTTTCCCAATAAAGAACTAGAACTGCTCCCATGAAAGACCCTGTGGAAGCCTCTTTCTTGAAGGCAACAGATATCCTTCGAGATCTGTCCATTTCTTCTCTTATGATTTACAGGTTGAAAATAGAGTTAAATTTATGAATAAGCAGATAGGCAGATGTGCAATTTGATCAGTTACAAATTAAACCTATGAAGTAATCAAAGTTGGTATATTCAGGAACAATTCACTATAGGACAGAAAGGGTGCATTGAGAATTTGGTCTGAGAAAAACTAGAATGAATAAATAAACTCCGTGAACATAGAGCAGAGATTCTCATTTCACCAACCTTATTTGCATCTTTCTCCCATCTTGAAGTTATGGATGTATAGAGAATGAATAAAACTCAAACTTGGTTTATGGGTATATTGGCTCAATATTTAAGGCTAAACCCCAGATAACTGTAGACACATTACAGTCTCATTCAGTGATGACTGAATGGAACTCACTGAAAATCTTTACAATAGATAGTTTCTAATGCTACCATTAATACATATATGCAATTATGGGCAGCAGGAAATTCCTTGAAAAATAAAAGACAGGAATATCAGATAAAAGGAGGTCTAGGTGAAAAGGATGCAGAAACACATCTGCACATCGGCACCAAGTATGAAAATTTTCATTTTAGATATTATTGCCTACTTTACATCATTCACCATGAAAGAGACATTGAACCACTAAGCTGACAAATTGCTCAGCTTATTGACATTGAACTGCTGTTGTTACTGGCCATGCCTAAGTTGGCATGCAATAGTCATGTGGAGATAGAGACTGTACATGGGCCCAGCAGCAAAGAGTCTCACAATCTAGCTTCTGTCTTCTCAGAATATTCAATCTGTCTGAGAAAAAAGACCACTTTTAGGCACCATTACAGCACTTTTCATCAGGAAATCAAACTATGTATTTAGTACAGAGTGGCTCTGTTGGGTTCCATTGTCATGAGAGGGATAACAAGTCATCTTAAAGGAACTGACCCCTATTCTGGGTATATGTTTTGTTCCAATGATCTTCTTGTGCTGGTTTTATACCCATGGAGCTTGATGAAGCAGTATAAACATGCATGAAATTTCACTCAATATTGCCCCTAGTCCGGGGACACATTCCACAGTGAAGGAGATGCAGGACAATCCAACAGGCACGTACACTCACTAGAACATAATTACTATCTTTATTTCTTGAGGAAGGAAGCACAATAAAATTCATATTACCAATACCCACATCTTAAGCCTTCCCTATGGACCCATGAATGTTCAGAATCACAGTAAAATTGGCCTCTATGTAATAATTGAAGTGGAACTTTATGTTCTAGATAGAAGGCTAAAAATAGACTCTAGTGATGCAATTACATGCTTTCTAAACACAGATGATGATTTTCAATCTATTAAATGTTACAAAAAATTTTGGACAGATTTGCAAGATTAAATTAATATCTATACTACAGAAAGAAAGAAATTTGACTTGCCACTTTGATGGTTGAAAACATTTTAAATAGGGGGAAATAAATGGAGCTAAAAAAGTAGACTGTCATCAGATTAACAAACTCATTTCCACATTTACATTTCACCACTAATAGTGGTGCACATAATGATTGGAACAGGAAATAGACAAACCTCGATATATAATTAGCTGAGGAAAAAATGCCATCCTTTCAGGTATAAGCATGTTTTAGAAGCTTTGGAGAATTTATGCCTGCCTCAAATATCTCTTGCAATGTCCTGAAGCACTTGAATTCAGCCTTTTTGTTTTGTTTTAGTGTACTGCTCCACATATGCATATCCCATTTAAACACACATATTATTGAAAGCAGATTCAAATTAAAGGTTCTGCTTCCAGAAATAGTAGCCTAGATGGCTAGAGCCAATCTCACATATATAGTTAGTGCATATAAATAATCCTGCCAACAAAATTATTTTCCCTACCAGTGTAGGAGAGAGAAAGAACAATTTAAAAATCAGTTAAGGATGAAAAATTATGTGCATGTAAGTTAGCATAAGAGTAATTACAGAGTCAGGAAAGAATTTCACACAATTTATGCAGAAAGTTAAAGAGAGAATATTAAAACTTTTCTCATTTTCTTGAGAGACAAGAGGGCACACCTTGTGATTGCTTCTAATAACCCTCTTGAGGGCCTTCTAATTAGTCTTGGAAGTATATTTACAGTTCACAAATTACAGGGTCTGCACTTTTTATTGTAAAATCTAAAGGCCTCATGTTTTCAGGAAGATATTCTGACAGAGTTGAAAAGCAGCACTTCTTCTTTATTAAATAAATGAATGTAATAATTACACATTTCCACACCTACACACACACACACACACACACACACACACAGTTTTACTAAGGAAGTAAGGAAAGTAGGATTAAAATATTGGAGTACTTGGGCTGGGGTTATGGCTCAGCGGTAGAGCTGCTTGCCTCGCATGTGCAAGGCCCTGGGTTCTATCCTCAGCACCACATAAAAATAAAATAAAGATGTGTGTCCACCGAAAACTGAAAAATAAATATTAAAAATTCTCTCTCTCTCTCTCTCTCTCTCTCTCTCTCTCTCTCTCTCTCTTCTCTTCTCTTCTCTTCTCTCTTAAAAAAAAAAAAAAGGTTTAAATTTCTGGCCAGAGATCTCCAGAAAACAGTGGCAATATGACATTGACTATTTTGCTTAAATGATGTACAATTTTACTTTTTCATATTAGAATCTGGCAATGCAGACATGCATTAATAAAAGAGTTAATAAAATTGATTTTTAGGATCTACTAGAATGAGATGCTCATTGTAGCTTTTGGGATTTTGGTTGACTATTTCCTCAAATAATAAAAAAGGAGGAATTTAAAATATTTTAAGGTGAGTTGATTTTTCACAATGACACCAGAAAATATAGAGAAAGAAAATATCATACTAAATTTTGTTTGTTATTCACCAACTTGAGAACTTTCTGAAGCCTTGCTAAAGAATATTATACCTACTGTAGCTTCGGGGTACAGAAATAAAATTAAAGATTTTATTTTATGATTAGCTGATTTACTCCTTCATTTTATCAACTTGAAATGACAGTAATTATTAAAATAACATGCAACTATTTTATATAACTTTGAAAAAGAAATAAAAACTACAAACTATATGGTTTTGATACAAATTATTGTTTTATACTTTAAGAGCTCTAGACTTATTTAGACAAAAATTTTATCTATTGGCCACTTCTAGAATCCATAAAGGAAATGATAATGGGATAAAGCAGTAAGATATTACCAAAATATCTTTAAATTCAATAACTAAATCTTTTTATCAGCCACTAGTGTGGAATCATAGATATATGATTTTCCTAAGAGTGCTGACAGTGTGTCAGAATATATTTTTAAAGTCTTAATTATAACTTCTGTGGTATTTTCCCAAGCTTCTCATATTCCTTTTTCTTTTGATGCTAGTTCTTTTCAACTTTACTAAACTCCTACTCATTTGATCAATTGAATCTCATGGAAGTTAAACACTTCTGTTCAAAGATGCAAACTATCAGATAATTTGTCCACAATTCAACAATAACAATGCCTGTCACATGAATCTATCATTTTAACTAATTGATTTTTTAAACTTAGTTATTCTTTTCTAAGGGATTTGGCAATTATATGGTGCTTAATAGTAACTTTGAAGCCACCAATTCAGAGACAAAAGTTAACACAACTTCTTCTACTTGTGGGTTGCTTTATTTTTATGGTAACTTAAGGCAGTTATTCTTTTTGTTTGTTTGTTTCTTTTTTTAAAATATTTTATGTATTTATTTTTGCATTACAATTCTTAATACACCATTATACCATAATTTGTCATATCTCTGATTATATATAAGGTATGTCGACACCAAATTCACATTTTCATACATATTTTGTATAATGATGAGGGTCTCCTTTCACCATCCATGCTATTCCCCTTTTCCCTCCCTATCCCTCCCACCCCTATTCCCTATCTAGAGGTAATCTTCCTCCCTTGCTTTCCCTCCCAACCCCCTTTTGAGTCACCCCCCTTATATCAGAGAAGACATTCGTCATTTGTTTTTTGGGGGGGATTGGCTAACTTCACTTAGCATAATATGCTCTAATGCCATCCATTTCCTTGCAAATGCCATGATTTTATTCTTTTTTATTGCTGAGTAATATTCCATTGTGTATAAATGCCACATTTTTTTTTTTTTATCCATTCATCCAGTGAAGGACATCTAGGTTGGCTCCACAGTTTAACTATTGTGAATTGTGCTGCTATAAATATTGATGTGGCTGTGTCCCTGTAATATGCTGTTTTTAGGTCCTTTGGGTATAGTCCGAGCAGGGTAATAGCTGAGTCAAATGGGGATTCCATTTCCAGTTTTCCAAGGAAACTCCATACTGCTTTCAAAATTGGCTGCACCAATTTGCAGTCCCACCAGCAGTATATGAGTGTTCCTTCCCCCCACCCCCCAAATCCTCACCAGCACTTTTTGTTGTTTGTCTTCATAATGGCTGCCACTCTTACTGGAGTGAGATGGTATCTTAGAATAGTTTTAATTTGCATTTCTCTGATTGCTAGAGATGATGAGCATTTTTTTGTATATTTGTTGATTGATTGTATATCCTCTTCTGAGAAGTGTCTGTTCAAGTCCTTGACCCATTTATTGATTGGATTATTTGATTTTGGTGCTTATCTTGTTGAGTTCTTTATATACCCTAGAGATTAGAAATCTATCTGATGTGTGAGGGGTAAAAATTTGTTCCCAGAATGTAGGCTCCCTGTTCACCTCACAGATTATTTATTTTGCTGAGAAAAAACTTTTTAGTTTGAATCCATCCCATTTGTTGATTTTTGGTTTTAATTCTTGTACGATAGGCATCTTATTAAGGAAGTTGGTGCCTAGCCCCACGTGATGGAGATTAGGGCCTACTTTTTCTTCTATTACACGTAGTCTCTGGTTTAATCCCTAGATCCTTGATCCATTTTGAGTTAACTTTTGTGCATAGTGAGAGATAGGGATTCAATTTCATCTTGTTGCATATGGATTTCCAGTTTTTCCAGAACCATTTGTTGAAGATGCTATCCTTTATACAGTGCATGCTCTCAGCACCTTTGTCTAATTAAAGGTAATTGTAATTTTGTGGATTAGTCTCTGTGTCTTCTATTCTGCACCATTGGTCTACCAGTCTGTTTTGGTGCTAGTACCATGCTGTTTTTGTTACTATTGCTCTGTAGTATAGTTTAAGGTCTGGTATAGCAATACTACCTGTTTCAGTCTTCCTGCTTAAAATTGCTTTAGCTATTCTGGGTCTCTTATTTTTCCAGATGAATTTCATGATTGCCTTTTCTATTTCTACGAGGAACTTTAAGGCAGTTATTCTTAAATGTATACATGAATAATGAGGATCTTGTCAAAACATAGATTCAGATTTATTATGGGATTATTACTAATTAATAATTTTTACTAAATTATTACTAATAGTTATTAGTAATTATTTATTAGTCCTGGTATAGAAGAGAAGCTAAGATTCAGTATTTTTTACATATTTCTGATGATGCCAATAACTTGAGTAGCGAGTAGCAAAAACACTTGCTTTTGATTTGTGACAAAATATGGAACTGTAGTAATGCCCCAAGTAGTATAAAATATACACTTGCTGTAAACATTTTAAAAATCAGACAACTTCTATCCTTTTTTTTGTTATTATTTCATGTAAACTGAGATGCTAAAGTCATTGATGACTTTCCACTTTGTTTCCAGAATTCCTGAAACACATGAATAAGACTAGTTCCCATTAGTTTCATCTTTTGATGATGATTTTCCCCAAAACCTTGTATGTGTACCATTTCTGACTCCCTGACTGAGACAGTTCAAAGAATTTCATGTGAGGGTTTTTCTCTTACTGCAGTGAGAACAAATAAACTTAGTTTTCTTTGAATCAAACTTGGTGATAATTCATCAATTTTAAGAAAATTGGAACTTCATCATTTGGAAGACATTTTGAGTGACAATTAAATATTATATATGTTGTTAAAATAATGTAAACAAATACACTTAATGAGAACATAATAAAAGGCAATGGTTATTTTTGCACAAGTATGGGTAACAGAAACTAAATTAGGACTACTACCTGACACTGAATGTAAGATATCATTTATGAAAGGGCTATGGGGTGCTCACTGACATTAAAATACCTTAGATAGCACTTCATCATCTGTTACTAGATCTCATTGTGAACATAAACATTTTAGTAAGGAATGGACACCTAATAAAGGAATTAAGACTGTTATGAAGATGAGCATGGGGCATGTGCTTGTAATCCTAGCGACTCAGGTGACTGAGACAGAAGGATCTCCAGTTCAAGGCCAGTGTCAGAAATTTAGTGTGACCCTAAGTAAAAAAACTTAGCCAGACCCTGTCTCAAAAATGAAAAGCACTGGGGATGTGGCTCAGTGGTAAAGCCCACCTGGGTTCACTACCCAGTACAAAAAGAAAAAGAAAGAAAGAAAGGAAATTCTGAAGATTCAAAGTACACATGGCTATATATTATGTTCAATCCAATGCAAAATTAAAAACAAAAAATGAGACTCTTTTTTCAAAGATTAATGATTTCAAGATGTCTTAGACCAAACAGAGCATTAATCTAACTGTGGAGCCCTTCTAAGAATGGGGTCCAGAGACAGCACATATGCTGCATTGTGGGGGAAGGGGTTCTGGCTCACCATACCGCACTCATTGAAGTCCCAGAGTTCTCATTGTTATGGTGAAGTATTGTCATTAACAACACAGGCAGGAAGCCAGTCTACTGGTTTCAGTTCTTAGCTTTGTTAAGGATATCTCCCTAACACCCAGAAAGTTAGATAGCTATGCTAAACCTCATTTAACAATCTGTAAATGAGGATAATACTTATGTTAAAGGGTCATTAAGCTTTCAATGTATGAAGTCCTAAAATGCACAGACTCTTAAGACCCAAGGAGGTTGATTCCTTCCCTTCTTTTCGTCAAGAAGCTAGTTCAGGAGGTCTTCAGACCGGCAGCAGCAATATTGTATGCAAGCTCTTTTGAGCTCTTGAGATTACTGAAGATTACCCCTTGTTTGGGAAGTGTCCACTGTAACATAGTTGAATGGGACTTAATGTGTGCTGGTCATTCTTTTTTCATCCTTACAGTCCACCAGAAATCCTTGGCATTCTTAGTTTGTATTCACATCACTACAATCTTTATCTTCATTGTCACATTCCTTCTCAGTGTATGTTCCTTCCTCTATGTGTCTATAAACTACTTTTGTTGTTTTTTTTTTTTTCTATGAAGACACATGTGATTGCACTTAGGGACCACCCAGATAATCTGGAAAAATTCCTTCTTGCAAGATTTTTAACTTAATCACATCTTCTGCTATATAAGGCAATATTTACTTTCTTAACCATCTAAGTTATTAGTTACTGACTCTGGGTATTAGAACCTGTACATATCTTCTGGGAGACCACCATTTAGTATAATACACTCCCCATCTATCATGATATTTAATGTATAAAACAGCATTTATTCAGTTTGTCTGTGTCTTGGAATTACCTGAAGAGGTGTAAAAGGTACTAATGCTAAGGTCTCTCTCCAGGGATACCGAATTATTTAGTTTGGACTTTGGCTGAGCATCAGAAATCTTCAAATTTCCGAAGCCAAACTTTAAACTGAATCAAGATTGAGAAACACTGAATTAGGATAACAGCTTAAACATTTCTGGGGATTGTCCCATAAAGGCAACATTGAAAAAATGTTATTATACAAAAAGATTTGCAATATTTTATATTATCAATTTATATAAATTATTTATATTTCCAGAGGTCTGGGAAAATATATGGGAAAATGGATTTAGTTCTGAGAATATAATGAGAAACTTGGCTGAATTAATCAATAATAGTCTGTCTGATGGAGTCTCTGGACTCTCTGCAGTAACATAAACAGCTGTGAGTGGTCCACATTATTGGTCTGGTTGCACTGATAGCCTGTGGCAAATTGTATAAAAATACCAGCAATTCCAAGGCTCTATGTTGATAAATAAACCCAAACAATGTTGAAAGAGAAAAAATGCTGGGGTGAATATGATTTGTCCCACACACTTCCTAAAATTATATGTTGGGGTCTGGAGGATACTTCCTTCATCAAGGGCCAGGAGGAATAGACTTTGGAGAGGGATGTGGGGTGTCATCATCTTTTTCTTTTTTTTTTTTTTTTTTTTTAGTGCTAGGGATTAACCCAGGGCCTTATGCATGTAAGGCAAGTACTCTACCAACTGAGCTATATCCTCAGCCCAAGGGTGTCATCATCTTTAAAAATGTTTTTGTGGCAATTTTGATAGACCTTAGATATTGAGGGAATGTTATATAAGTCAAAAGGATTTGAATCACTAAATTTAAGGGAATGAGAGGGCCCTCAAAAGGCAGAGGTCAATTGGTGGCAATGTAACTGCAACCCAGAGGTAAGGTGAGCATAGTTGCCACAATAACCTGGGAACTGCCTGGGTCGGTAAAATGGTCTGCCCTAAGGTCTTCTGTAGTTTCTAATTAATACTTCATGACTCTCAGGGCTGAAATAATGGGTAGCTTCTCAAAGGTTTATCCCTATTTTAACTAAAGATTATTTTTTATTATATAACAGAAAAAAATGTGTTTATATATGAACAGATTTTGAGTCATAGTACCAGTCTAATTTCTTAGAAACGTGGGAATTATATATGTATAACTAATTCTACAAGCAAAATTTTATATCTATATTAAGGTAAACATGAATTTATATTGATATCTTTTTTTTTTATTGTTGGTTGTTCAAAACATTACATAGTTCTTGATATATCATATTTCACACTTTGATTCAAGTGGGTTATGAACTCCCATTTTTACTCCGTTTACAAATTGCAGAATCACATCAGTTACACTTCCATTGATTTATATATTGCCATACTAGGGTCTGTTGTATTCTGCTGCCTTTCCTATCCGTTACTACCCCCCTCCCCTCCCCTCCCCTCCCCTCTTCTCTCTCTACCCACTCTACTGCAGTTCATATCTCCCCCTTGTATTATTTTTCCCTTTCCCCTCGTTACCTCTTGTATGTAATTTTGTATAACCCTGAGGGTCTCCTTCCATTTCCATGCAATTTCCCTTCTCCCTCCCTTTCCCTCCCACCTCTCGTCCCTGTTTAATGTTAATCTTCTTCTCATGCTCTTCGTCCCTACTCTGTTCTTAGTTACTCTCCTTATATCAAAGAAGACATTTGGCATTTGTTTTTTAGGGATTGGCTGGCTTCACTCAGCATAATCTGCTCTAATGCCATCCATTTCCCTCCAAATTCTATGATTTTGTCATTTCTTAATGCAGAGCAATATTCCATTGTGTATAAATGCCACATTTTTTTTATCCATTCGTCTATTGAAGGGCATCTAGGTTGGTTCCACAGTCTTGCTATTGTGAATTGTGCTGCTATGAACATCGATGTAGCAGTGTCCCTGTAGCATGCTCTATTTAGGTCTTTAGGGAATAGACCGAGAAGGGGAATAGCTGGGTCAAATGGTGGTTCCATTCCCAACTTTCCAAGAAATCTCCATACTGCTTTCCAGATTGGCTGCACCAATTTGCAGTCCCACCAACAATGAACAAGTGTACCCTTTTCCCCACATCCTCGCCAGCACTTGTTGTTGTTTGACTTCATAATGGCTGCCAATCTTACTGGAGTGAGATGGTATCTTAGGGTGGTTTTGATTTGCATTTCTCTGACTGCTAGGGATGGTGAGCATTTTTTCATGTACTTGTTGATTGATTGTATGTCCTCCTCTGAGAAGTGTCTGTTCATGTCTTTGGCCCATTTGTTGATTGGGTTATTTGTTATCTTGTTGTCTAATTTTTTGAGTTCTTTGTATACTCTGGATATTAGGGCTCTATCTGAAGTGTGAGGAGTAAAGATTTGTTCCCAGGATGTAGGCTCCCTATTTACCTCTCTTGTTGTTTCTTTTGCTGAGAAAAAACTTTTTAGTTTGAGTAAGTCCCATTTGTTGATTCTAGTTATTAACTGTTGTGCTATGGGTGTCCTATTGAGGAATTTGGAGCCCGACCCCACAGTATGTAGATCGTAGCCGACTTTTTCTTCTATCAGACGCCGTGTCTCTGATTTGATATCAAGCTCCTTGATCCATTTTGAGTTAACTTTAGTGCATGGCGAGAGAAAGGGATTCAGTTTCATTTTGTTGCATATGGATTTCCAGTTTTCCCAGCACCATTTGTTGAAGATGCTATCCTTCCTCCATTGCATGCTTTTAGCCCCTTTATCAAATATAAGATAGTTGTAGTTTTGTGGGTTGGTTTCTGTGTCCTCTATTCTGTACCATTGGTCCACCCGCCTGTTTTGGTACCAGTACCATGCTGTTTTTGTTACTATTGCTCTGTAGTATAGTTTGAAGTCTGGTATCGCTATACCGCCTGATTCACCCTTCCTGCTTAGCATTGTTTTTGCTATTCTGGGTCTTTTATTTTTCCATATGAATTTCATGATTGCTTTCTCTGTTTCTATAAGAAATGCCATTGGGATTTTGATTGGTATTGCATTAAACCTATAGAGAACTTTTGGTAATATTGTCATTTTGATGATGTTAGTTCTGCCTATCCATGAACAGGGTATATTTTTCCATCTTCTAAGATCCTCTTCTATTTCTCTCTTTAGGGTTCTGTAGTTTTCATTGTATAAGTCTTTCACCTCTTTTGTTAGGTTGATTCCTAAGTATTTTATTTTTTGGGGGGATATTGTGAATGGAGTGGTTGTCCTCATTTCCATTTCAGAGGATTTGTCGCTGATATACAGGAATGCCTTTGATTTATACGTGTTGATTTTATATCCTGCCACTTTACTGAATTCATTTATTAGCTCTAATAGTTTCTTTGTAGACCCTTTTGGGTCTGCTAGGTATAGAATCATGTCATCTGCAAATAGTGATAATTTAAGTTCTTCTTTTCCTATTTTTATGCCTTTAATTTCTTTCGTCTGTCTAATTGCTCTGGCCAGTGATTCGAGAACTATGTTGAACAGAAGTGGTGAGAGAGGGCATCCCTGTCTTGTTCCAGATTTTAGAGGGAATGCCTTCAATTTTTCTCCATTCAGAATGATGCTAGCCTGAGGTTTAGCATAGATTGCTTTTACAATGTTGAGGTAAGTTCCTGTTATCCCTAGTTTTTCTAGCGTTTTGAACATAAAGGGATGCTGTACTTTGTCGAATGCTTTTTCTGCATCTATCGAGATGATCATATGGTTCTTATTTTTAAGTCTATTGATGTGGTGAATAACATTAATTGATTTCCGTATATTGAACCAGCCTTGCATCCCAGGGATGAATCCTACTTGATCATGGTGCACAATTTTTTTGATATGTTTTTGAATCCGATTTGCCAAAATTTTATTGAGGATTTTTGCATCTAGGTTCATTAGAGATATTGGTCTGTAGTTTTCTTTCTTTGAAGTGTCTTTGTCTGGTTTAGGAATCAGGGTGATGTTGGCCTCGTAGAAAGAATTTGGAAGTTCTCCCTCTTTTTCTATTTCCTGAAATAGCTTGAAAAGTATTGGTGTTAGTTCCTCTTTAAAGGTTTTGTAAAACTCTGCTGTATACCCATCCGGTCCTGGGCTTTTCTTAGTTGGTAGTCTTTTGATGGTTTCTTCTATTTCCTCAATTGATATTGGTCTGTTTAGGTTGTCTATATCCTCCTGCCTTAATCTGGGCAGATCATATGACTTAAGAAATTTATCGATGCCTTCACTATCTTCTATTTTATTGGAGTATAAGGATTCAAAATAGTTTCTGATTATCTTCTGTATTTCTGAAGTGTCTGTTGTGATATTGCCTTTTTCATCCCGTATGCTAGTAATTTGATTTCTCTCTCTTCTTCTCTTCGTTAGCATGGCTAAGGGTCTGTCGATTTTATTTATTTTTTCAAAGAACCAACTTTTAGTTTTGTCAATCTTTTCAATTGTTTCTTTTGTTTCGATTTCATTAATTTCAGCTCTGATTTTAATAATTTCTTGCCTTCTACTTCTTTTGCTGTTGTTTTGCTCTTCTTTTTCTAGGATTTTGAGATGGAGTATGAGATCATTTATTTTTTGGTTTTTTCTTTTTTTAAGGAATGAACTCCAAGCAATGAATTTTCCTCTTAGAACTGCTTTTAATGTGTCCCATAGATTCCGATATGTTGTGTCTGTGCTTTCATTTATCTCTAAGAATTTTTTAATTTCCTCCTTGATGTCTTCTATAACCCATTGATCATTTAGTAACCAATTGTTCATTCTCCAAGTGATGCATGTTTTTTCCTTCCTTCTTTTATCGTTGATTTTCAGTTTCATTCCATTATGATCAGATAAGATGCATGGTATTATCTCCACTCCTTTATATTGTCTAAGAGTTGCCCTGTGACATAATATATGATCTATTTTTGAGAAGGATCCATGTGCTGCTGAGAAAAAAGTGTAACTGCTTGATGTTGGGTGGTATATTCTATATATATCAATTAAGTCTAGGTTGTTAATTGTGTTATTGAGTTCTATAGTTTCCTTATTCAACTTTTGTTTGGAAGATCTGTCTAGTGGTGAGAGAGGTGTGTTGAAGTCTCCCATGATTATTGTATGTTGGTCTATTAGACTCTTAAACTTAAGAAGAGTTTGTTTGATGAACATAGCTGCACCATTGTTTGGGGCATATATATTTATGATAGTTATGTCTCGTTGGTGTATGGTTCCCTTGAGCAGTATGTAGTGTCCCTCTTTATCCCTTTTGATTAACTTTGGCTTGAAATCTATTTTATTTGATATGAGTATGGACACTCCTGCTTGTTTCCTAAGTCCATATGAGTGATATGATTTTTCCCAACCTTTCACCTTCAGTCTATGTATGTCTTTTCCTATCAAATGCGTCTCCTGTAGGCAGCATATTGTTGGGTCTTGTTTTGTGATCCATTCTACTAGCCTGTGTCTCTTGATTGGTGAGTTTAAGCCATTAACATTTAGGGTTATTATTGAGATATGGGTTGTTCTTCCAGCCATAATTGTTTATTTATGTTACTAAACATGGTTTGTTTTCCTTTTTTGATTATTTTCCCCCCCTTTACTGTCCTACCTCCCACTGTTGGTATTCATTGTTATTTTCCATTTCCTCTTCCTGTAATGTTTTGCCGAGGATGTTTTGAAGACATGGTTTTCTAGCTGCAAATTCTTTTAACTTTTGTTTATCGTGGAAGGTTTTAATTTCATCTTCCATCCTGAAGCTTAATTTCGCTGGATACATGATTCTTGGTTGGAACCCATTTTCTTTCAGTGTTTGAAATATGTTATTCCAGGATCTTCTAGCTTTCAGAGTCTGTGTTGAAAGATCAGCTGTTATCCTGATTGGTTTACCCCTAAATGTAATCTGCTTCCTTTCTCTTGTAGCTTTTAAAATTCTCTCCTTATTCTGTATGTTGGGCATCTTCATTATAATGTGTCTAGGTGTGGATCTCTTATGATTTTGCACATTCGGCGTCCTGTATGCTTCTAGGATTTGGGATTCTGTCTCATTCTTCAAGTCTGGGAAGTTTTCTCGTATTATTTCATTGAATAGGTGGTTCATTCCTTTGGTTTGGACCTCTATACCTTCCTGTATCCCAATGACTCTTAAGTTTGGTCTCTTTATATTATCCCATATTTCTTGGATGTTCTGCTCATGGTTTCTTAACAGTTTTGCTGAGCTATCTATGTTCTTTTCAAGTTGAAATACTTTGTCTTCATTGTCTGATGTTCTATCTTCTAAGTGTTCTACTCTGCTGGTAGTATTCTCAATTGAGTTTTTAAGTTGGTTTATTGCTTCCTGCATTTCTAGGATTTCTGTTTGTTTGTTTTTTATTACCTCTATCTCCCTGTATAGTTGATCTTTTGCTTCTTGGATTTGTTTATGTAATACATTGTCGAAGTGGTCGAAATGATCTTTCATTGTCTGATTTTGCTGTCTAATGTCTTCCTTGAGACTCCAGATCATTTGCAGCATGTATATCCTGAATTCTTTATCTGACATTCCATCTGCTGCAGCTATAACCTCTTCTAAAGTTGAGTTGACCTGCATTGCTTGTGGTCCTTTCTTTCCTTGTCTTTTCATATTGCTCGTGTTTCTTTCTGCTTAGTGAAACTATTGTGTTTTTGAAATTTTTCCCCCTATATATTTATATTGCTCTTGTATAGTTGAAAAGTCTCCCTTGCAGGGGCGGGCGGCAGCTCTGCTCCTCCTCCAATTGGGGTGATCTGTCTACCACGCTGGTGGGCCGCTGGGACTGTTCTGCCGGTTGGTCGTAGGTCTGCCTACCTTGGAGGCGCGGGCAGCGGCTCTGCTCTGCCCTTCCTCCTATTGGTGTGACGTGTCTACCACCTCACCACGTCCGTGAACCCCTGGGCCTGTTCCACCAGTTAGTCGCGGATCTGACTACCTTGCAGGCGTGGGCGGCGGCTCTGCTCTGCCCCTTCTCCAATTGGGTTGTCGTGACTACCACGCCGGCAGGTCGCTGTGCCTGTTCTGGGCGCGGGCTGCGGCTCTGCTCTGCCCCTACTCCAAATGGAGTGATGTGACTGCCTCGCTGGCGGGCCGCTGCGCCTGATCCAGGCTCGGGGAGCGGCTCTGCTCTGCCCCTCCCCCAAGTGGTGTGACGTGTCTACCACGCCGGCAGGCCGCTGGGGCTGTTCTGCCAGACTGTCACAGGCCTGCCTACCTTGCGGACGCGGGTGGAGGATCTGCTTTCCCCCTACTCCAATTGGGGATTCTTGACAACCACGCCGGCGGGTCGCTGGGCCTATTCCGGGCTCTGGCAGCGGCTCTGTTCGGCCCCTGCTCTAGCCGGAGCGATGCGACACCACACCGGCGGGTCGCTGGACCTGCTCCGGGCGCAGGCGGCGGCTCTGTTCGGCCCCCGCTCTAGCCGGAGCAACGCGACACCACGCCGGCGGGTCGCTGGACCTGTTCCGGGCGCAGGCGGTGGCTCTGATCGGCCCCCGCTCCAGCCGGAGCGACGTGACACCACGCCGACGGGTCGCTGGGCCTGCTCCGGGCCCCGGCGGCGGCTCTGTTCGGCCCCTGCTCTAGCCGGAGCGACGCGACACCACGCCGGCGGGTCGCTGTGCCTGTTCCGGGCTCTGGCGGCGGCTCTGTTCGGCCCCTGCTCTAGCCGGGGCGACGCGACACCACGCCGGCAGGTCGCTGGGCCTGTTCCGGGCTCTGGCGGCGGCTCTGCTCCGCCCCTCTGGCCTTCACAGTATTCAGCAGGACCCGGACCGAGAGACAGTTTCCACGGGTTCTTTATCCCTGGGCCAGAGCAGTTCCGGGAGCCAGAATTCGGCCTCTCCGGACTTGGTGCATGCTCCGACAAGAGCAGGCTCCAAGAAGCAGTTTCCGCGGGTTCTATAGCCCTGGGCCAGAGCAGCTCCGGTAGCCGGAGCTCCGCCGCTCCGGGCTCGGTGCGTGTTCTGATAGGAGCAGGCTCCAAGAAGCAGTTTCCGCGTGTTATTTAGCACTAAGTCTGAGCAATTTGTCTGCGAGACGCAGACAATTGTCAGCCTGAAATTACCTGTTCTATAGCTGAAAGAGCTGCAATCAGTCAAAAACAAGGATGGTGACGTCAGCTCTCCAAGATGGTGGCCGCTGGCTTCCTCCGTGGTCTGACCGGTGTGGAGAACCGAACTGGACCGTTTCCTTCCCCGTCTCCAACCCAGAATTCAGCTCCGAGCTCAGCAAATGCCTAGCTGGCAGGAGCCCGCAGAATCAGCATCGCTGTATCTCTGCGCCACCAGCCCGTCGTTTCCCAGTGCGCTCCGCAGACTCCAGCCGCAGGGCGATCTGCCGAACAATAAGCGCTCCGTACGGACAAATCGCTCGCTTTTGAGCCCCTGAAGCTGATCCTCGTGCGATGAAAATCCTTCCACTAGGTTTTGGAGCACCCCAATTTTGCTGGAAATTCCTAACCAGATAGCTTTTAGCCGTTCTAACTCATCATTTTCCCTCACAGTGATGCAGTACTCGTAGTTACTGCACTCCCGTCACGGCCATCTTCCTCTCCTCTCTATATTGATATCTTCACTTATAATCTAATGGACCACATATGTCCTTCTGGTCTCCTCCCATTCTTTTGGTGTAAATTTCCACTTCAGCTCTCTAACTCTATTAGACCTAAATTTCACCTTGGAACATCCATTTACTTAATTGTGCAAGTTCAGTATACATGCACTGCAGTTCAAAATTATTTACCACTATCCCTTGGGGGAGAAAATATTATTAATAAGGATATAGTACTCATTTTCCATCTTATTTACAAAGTTACCTCAGTCAGCATCTTTATCTGCCATCCTTTTTACTGAGATTATTTAATGCATTTATGACATAGTTATATTATCTTGAGACAGTCAACACTCCTCCCTGAAATCCACCACCTTCTAAATCTTTTTCTTTTTGAATATGCATGCATTAAGATTCAGTCTTTGTTTTTGTTTAATTTTTTATTGGTGCATTATAAATTTAGATGATAATAAGTTTGTTGTTACATATTTGTACATGCACACAATATGATAATTTGGTCAAGTTTGGCTTTATAATTTAATTTCCATGAGTTTTCATATATTCATGATGTCATATATTCACCATTAAAATGTAATGCAGAAGAGTTTCATGAAATCTATCATGTTTCACCTACTTAAATCATCCACACTGACTCATGAACCAAGGCAACGTATCAGAAAGAACTGACTTTTGACCTTCTATAGTTATGCCTTTTCCAGAAAGTTACATTAGAGTAACATAGTAGGTATATTTCACAATGGCTACTTTCATTCAAATGGCTACTTTCATAAGCAGGACAGTAACTAAAAACCAGTTGCGTGTTCTTAATTCTTTGATATGAGAATGTTGATGTTTGGGCACATATGCCTCTCCACAAAAGTGTTGTAGCTTACCCCCCACCCTCAAGTCTGCATTTCCCCAGGAGTATCTCATTCTCAGAATTGTTCAAACTAGGCCACCACCAATTCATCAGAATGACCATTTAAATGTTCCCCTAGTTTATTTTGCCTGAAATTTTCACCTTATGTTAGCTGTGATTCTCAGTAGTCATCTATCTCTCCATACTTTGAGGTGGCAGTTTTCCATAGAACCTCAATTTCACAGAAGAGCACAAGAAAATCATTGATTTTCAGCTTCTTCAACACTTATCTTGTTCCAATAGAAGTGATGACTTTCAAGATTTTGAACATGGAGAATGAAAATGGAAGTTCCATCTTTATATTACAATCCCCAAAAAACAAGAAGTAAAAGATAGGAAAAAATGATATGTAGATTACAATAATAGTGGCCCTTCCTTAGGCAGGAAATGTTGGAATTAGTAGAGAGGGTGAAGTTTGAAAGTGATCTTGTAACCAGTAAAAGATAATAATGATAGCTAGTAGAAAATAGAGTATTGGAGAATATAAGCAACAACTAGAACAGGTGTTCATACCATAACTTCTAAAAGTAACTGAACCAAGGGTCACAAAGGTATGCATACTATGGTACTGAGTTGATGTAAGTAGAAGGGCATTTTTGAAGACTCAGTGGTTAAGATCTTGAAATCTGGACACTGAAACTAGCATTGAAAGATTAAATTATTCAGTGTGGTACAACATTCTCACTGATTCCACATTATATTGTATAAGAATAGGTTTGTTTTTGAAATAAATTTATTAAATTAATGTCATATTATTTCCATTATGAATCACTTTAACTTAATTAACAAATATTATTATCTCCTTATACATGGAAGACAAGAAGGTAATTGAGAAAATAAATAATTATTTAAAATAAATGTAAATTGTCTTGAGTTATTTCTCCACTTTATTTTTTTTAAATGAACAAATGTCATGTAACTACATATATCATACAAAATATTCACAGGAAAGGTGTACCTATACATATCACAAATAATTGTTTAAAAGAAGCAGAAGCAAATTTTCATAGTAAGAATTATGCTTAGGCAATATAGAAATATAACAATATTTGTATAAGCCTTTCAAACATGAATGAGGACAATATTATGTTACTCTGATTTGTGACTAGAAAATTATTTTCTTTAAATATTCATTTTACATGACATGTATGAGGTATTATTGTTTCATCATCCTCAACTTATTTCATACTTCCCTAAAGAAAAATCTTTATATATTTAAAAGATTAATTGAAATAGAAACATATTAAAGTATTACAAATAGAAAAACAAAATGAATACTGTCTTGTAAATTATGGCATGAATTGATTGTATTTTTATAAACACAAGATATCACTCCATTACTGGTTCATTTATATAAAACAATAGTATATCCTGTTTAATTCTGGTGATTAACATTTCCTTTTTATTGTTAATTAGATTTCTATTGATATGACGGGGAATTTTCAAGCACACTTAAATATTCAATGAACTGAAAACATTTGAGACTTACAAGTTACAGGAGGAAAATGATACACTAAAGTTTAATAGACTAAGCAGGACAATAACTAAAAACCAAGAAAGAAAGACTAATACATTTCACTACATTGAAATTTATACACACACACACACACACACACACACACACACACATTTATGCCAGAAGGGGGGGTATTTTCAAGTTGATATTAACAAATGTTACTATAAAATATATATATTGAAAACTTATAGATCAACAAGATAAAAATTGAACACTCCAAAAAATGAATGGGTAAAAGACATAGCAGTTTATAGAAGAATAATGATGGTAAACAAATGTAAAAAATGTGTTCATAGGAGAACAAAAGTGAAAAAAATTGTGATGTTCTTGTTTTAGACCAGAATCCTTAGAAATACATTTAATACAAGTCTAAATGAACCTGTACAAAGATTAATATTTTATGCACATATGGATATATTAAAAACTTTTGAAAGGCTGAATTGCTATAAATTCAAACACTTGACAAACATGTGTGTCAAGTGTTTGAATTTATAGCATACAAGTGTTTAAAATTATATATATGTGTATATATATGTTAACACATCTGTTTTCAACAATCATCCTCTAGATTTAATAAAACAATTTCATGTTAAGATTTTGGCACTAGAGTATTCATTAAATTATCAAAATAGAACATTCGGTAGTCCAAAATAACATATATCCATTCTATGCATTACTAAATTTTCATGGAAACTGGAACTATATGCCCTTTATACCCTTAATTATAAGGATTTAGAAAACCTGGTGGTATTTGATAAAAATATCAAGATATCTACATTTCTTGGCATTAAGAAATGTATACGTGCTAAACTTCAAAAAAGAGAAGGCTCTACTAAGGTTGAGATTTTAAATTCTCTGCTTATAGCCACAGTATCTAAAAAAAAATACTATAATAAAAATTATTTAGATACCAAAGAAAGCCACCCTTGGTGAATGCAAAATACTCATGTTTGAGAGAAAATGAGTGTGAAAAGGACTCATAGCATCGCAAACACACAAGTGACATTTTATTTAAATCATCAAAAAAGCAAATTTTGTCATTAAGATAACAGGACTTGGGCTGGGGATATGGTTCAAGCAGTAACATGCTCTCCCGGCATGTGCAAGGCGCTGGGTTTGATCCTCAGCACCACATAAAATAAAGATGTTGTGTCCACCGGAAAACTGAAAAATAAATATTAAAAAATAATTCTCTCTCTCTCTCCTCTCTCTTAACAAAAAAAAAAGATAACAGGACTCAATTGTTACATGGTTACTTTAGGCCAACATTCTGAGGGGGGAAAATAAAATTTCAAGAAAAATATCTAGAGAACAGTATGAACTTGATACTCTAACAGAAAGCTAGGGCAAGATTAATTTAATATGAGAAACAAAATAATAATACTATGTGTCAGGCACTCTTAAAGAGTTTTGAATGTTTTCATTTAATCTTCACAAAAATCCTATAAGAGGTATGATTATTTCTTGTAATTTCTAGATTTAGAAATTGAGTCATAAAGATATGGAGTAACATGCCCAAGGACACACAGCCAAAATAGGGCAGATAGATGTGGGATTTAAGCCAGTCCTCTAGTTCTAGAATGTACACTTAAGCATTGTGCTATGAGACTGTATAGGAAAATATGAAAATCCTGTAAAAAATTAGGGCACAGGATGTGAATGAGCATAGAAAAAACTTTTCCTAATATAATGAAGTATGAGTTGATGAAAACAGACAACTTTGGAGTCTCCTGTTGAGTATTGTTTCACACTTATTGGAAATCCATCTGCTATTACAGTACACTAATCACAAGTCTGGAATAAATTATAAGGGCACACACACACAGAAATTTAATAAATGTTAAATGTTACAATTACATTAATGAGGACATAGCATAAATAAAGTCTTGCTATCTGAACTTATGTTCATTTATTTAATAAATATTGTTGAAGCGACCATTGAAATCCAGGCTCACGGGCATTTGATATATTTCAGTACAAACAGTGCTTTTTTCAGGCGTACAGGGAATTGAACTCAGGGGCACTAAGTCAGTGAGCCACATCTCCAGCCCTATTTTGTATTTTATTTAGAGACAAGATCTCACTGAGTTGCTTAGTGCCTCGATTTTGCTGAGGCTGGCCTTGAACTCATGATCCTCCAGCCTCAGACTCCAGAACTGCTGGGATTAAAGGTGTGTGCCACCACGTCCTGCACAAATTGCACTTTTAAGATCTTGTCATCTAACACCTTGTTGCAAGGTGATTTTCAAATGAATGGGGAAAAGTTACATGATAAATATTAAGGGACATTTAGCATGCCAGGGTTGAGATGAGGGTTGAACTACAACCAAAGAAAGCAAGCAAACTGAACTGAAAACTCCCTCACATAAGAAATATTTTGATAACTTTTGAGTAAGATAATAGAGTTAGAATTAGCTGAAAAAAAAAAAAAACTAGTCAAATTTTAGTGCAAAGACTGACAGGGAAGTGTCTTCTGTATTCAAGGAACATCAATGAAACCAAAGCAGCAAAAGGATTGAGGGGAAGAGTAGTGAAACCAGGATCAAAGAAAGCGTAAAGCCACAGGCCATGTAGGACCTCATTCCTCATTGACCATTTTGTGGACTTAAGATTTTATTGCCCGGTGTATGGGTGCCATAGTGGGGTCTTGGCTAGAAGAGTTTTAAAGAATCGCCCTTGCAATGATAGAAGCAGACATTGCAGTGTAGGGCTCTGTTGTGCTACTAGCACACTGAGGATGAATCCAGCTATTGTTAGAGTCTGTAAACAAGTCAGGATGGTGCCTGGCATTTTGCCAGAGGGAGTGGTTAATGTTAAGGTCTGTAAAGAAATCTGGATGGTGCCTGGCATTTTGCCAGAGGGAGTGGTTTGTGAAGTAAGGCCAGCAAGCCATTAAGTGTGGAGATTTCTTATTGGTTGACTGCTGTATCTAATTTATGTTAATTAGATAAGCTGTGTGGAATGTATAAATACCACTCCTGTCCTACAATAAACAGCTTCCACTCCTGCTGTATCAATCTACACAAGTTGTTCGTCACCCCCAGGTTATTTTGCTGCAGCCGGACTCTGGCAAGCTATCAATAAAATGATTGCAGCAAAGTGTACTTAAAGGAGTTTAGGAAGGAGTGGTAAATAAAGTGAAGCTGGTTCACTGAGCACCCATCATCAACTTGTCTGAGTCGAGTGCGAGATAATATTCCACCAGTTACATCACGGAGGCTTATCGCTTATCACTTACACATGGCAGCAAATGACAAGAGACACTGAGGGTTCATTGTGAACTGGTTCGCAAAGAAAAGTTTCCCAAGGGGATGGACTCCTGAATGCATGCATCCCCCTGGCGCCCTAGAGGAGGGATCTCAGAAAGCAGCTCACAATGAATTTGATGTCTGTAGCAAAAAGAATTAGTGGACTAGAACACAGAAGGGGGAATTTACTCCTAAAGAAAACTAGGACAGAGTATGAGCTATTCTGTCCAGCTCCTTCATGTCACAGAATGTTACATTCTAAGCATATCCTAGTGATTCTTGAGAATTGCAAGAGAGAAAAGGAAGAGAACTGGGTCTGTCCATGGCAATTCAGAGTATTGTCCTACAATAATATAAGAAATGTGGTGTCCTAGAAAGCGAGTGCGCATGAAGGAAGAAGGAGCGAGCAACTTTAGCAAAAGTTGGCCAAAAGTCCGAGTAAAGAGGTCCAGAAACTCACCACTGGAATCAGCCAGATGGGAATATTAGCTTTTGTAATAAAAACATTTTGGTTGATGTGCTGGAAGTGAAACACAAAGAATATATTTAAGAACATGGGAAAAGAGGAATTAAAAATAGCAAATGTATAAATCATTTTTGAGGAATTTTTTTTATAATTTTTACTTTTGAAGAATCATGGTGATTTACATGTGATCAAGAAGTTTTTTTTGTTTGTTTGCTCTTTTTAGCGGAAGAAATCGTTTGATTAGTAATGACAATGATCCAGGTAAAAGGAAAAGTTTGATGTAGTAGAGAGAAAAAGGAGAAAAAATTAAGACCAAGCCCTCAGGTGAGGTAGGGTGGCATTGAGTGCCACATAAGATTATGTAGAGTTAGTCCATCCTTAGTAATAGGCAGAAGAGAAGAATATGTAATTTTGATGCTGATAAGTGGTGAAAAAAAGTGTGGAATACCTTTGAAAAATTATCTTCTTATTGCTTCAAATTGTCAATAAAAAGGAAGAAATGGCATTAAGTGAAATTATATGCATTATTTTATGTATGTGGGCTGTAGTATGTTTTCTTATGTATATATTAATTTGGGGGCATGGAAAAGAGGAAATGTGTCATTTTGACATTATACATTCTGAATTTATTTGAATGAATAATCTCATAGTATCAGCATTGCTGAACACAATAGTGTTTTCTTTCCTTCCTAGCAATATAAGAACATATGAAAATTTATCTGATGAAATTCAAAATCAAAGAGTAATAAAATTTGATTAGAACTTGAAAGATTACCTTTGAATTCTTGAATTGTGGTAATGTTTAAGCTCTCTTAAATAAGATGAATGCTATTTTGCTTATAATGACTAGATTTAGTTATATTTCAAACTGCATCTAAAGTGTTTACCCTTAAGGTATACTTACATATTGGTTATTTCTATCCATTTTTATCAGCAGGTTTTCATAATGTAAAAAATTTTAGACATGACAATTCTGTTAGCATTTGAATTTAAGGTGATACATTCCTGGGTAGATAAAGAACTCAGAAATCCACAGCATCTGAGTACTTTATCACAGAAAGTATTATTACTCAGGACTAGCAAACACTATGAAATTGAAAATGATGAACTTCCCGATAGCTCAGATTTACCAGGATAAAATCAGATATTCTTCGAAATGGCATAGCCATCAGCAATTGTTGACAAATGTGAAAGAAAATATTTGACCTACTATGATTGAGTTTTTGCTCTTTCAATATAAAATATGTAAGCAAAAGATAGTTACATTTTCACATACTTATAGCTTTCATTGTTAGAAAAAACATTTCAATTTCCTTATTATCTAAAATTATATCTATTTTATAAAACAACACTTCAACATTTTATATGTCTGAGATAAACAATAATGCCAGTTGCTCATATTTCTTGATTTGTATTCAATTTATGTGTGTGCATCTATTATACTCTGGCATAGTGAAACATTAAAGTTAAAGCCACATTAATGTTAAATGCAGATGAACATTTGATCAGGGAAATTTTAGTTGAAAATAATAAATGATAGATTTGAGACAATCATTCCCTATTCATTCAATTAATCAAGAAATATTGAATATTATTATAGACATGTTCTAGTGATAAGAACTAGAGATAGTAAAATGAATTAATTAATCCCTATTCCTAAAGAAAGTGTTCTTAGCAAAACAGATTCCATTAGCAGACTTTGGCCTCTTCAACTTTTTGAGTACTTTGTTTGACTGACACCCTGTCAACAATAGTGAATGTGAAATTTCTCATGTAGGTCAGGCACTCCACAACACTATTGATACCACCACACTGTACTTTTATTCTCAACCGGATCTAAACATCTATGTAACCTACCTAGACCCTATACATATGTGATTGAAAACCCTGGTCTTTTGCATGAATACATGAGTATATTCATGAATTCCATTTAAATGTCACTTCATAGTTTACAGGTGCTATTTTTTTCTAAGTATTCTAATTTTTTTCTAAATTTATGCATATATAAAGTAACAATATGTACTCTGTAATTTGTAAGGCAATTGAAAAATGGATTTAGTAACAAATCAGAGTACAAGTAGACGGGAAAACCTGGATTTGTATTAAAAGTAGGCTTAGTAGTTTTCTTCTCCTGAATTCAAATTGCCTCGTAGGTCAAATAAACTCAGAGATACCTGCTGTCCTTTTCCTAATGAAAATTTGCATGGTCAGTTGTGGGTAGGTCCTAAAAGAGAGTTAAACTGAGGATTAATTGTTCTATTTAAACTCTTAATTTAATACAATGTTCCCACATCTGTAGTCCATGATAGTAATTCAAGGACAGAAAAGAGTGCTAAAATTCTCCCCAATGCTGGAGACCAGTAACTACCTTAGACATTGGGAAGTGTAGCTCTTGGCCCAGGCCCAGTGTTTTGATGTGTTTCCCTGGAAATGGCTACATTCTTTCCAGTATGTCTGGGACCTGAGAATGACCAGAGCATAGCTATGGCCTTGAAAAATTAGGGGAAGTTCTACTGTAGTTTCACTGCTCTGAATCAAATAAGAAATATGAGGAAAGTAACTGGTAGACAATTATCACTTACTTCTCAACAGATGAGGTAGGTAATACTAAACTAATATTTTGAAGAGACAAAAATTTAGAAGTTAAATGAGCTGCTCAAAGTCATAGAGCTCTTTGTCAGAGCTTCATGTAGTGTCTTGGAGTAGCCTTTATATTACAAATTAATCTTTTTTTTTTTTTTTTACAAAGAAACAACCCTATATTATGGTGTTGTGTTGAAACTAAAACTTTATGGAAGAAGGTGCAGTATAGTACACTGCACTCTGGAACTATATACTGTATACAGTACGATACTCTGGGAAAATATACCTTTTTATTTCCCTGGTTCATATGACTGCAGAAGAATG
This sequence comes from Callospermophilus lateralis, assembly GCF_048772815.1. NCBI lineage: Eukaryota > Metazoa > Chordata > Mammalia > Rodentia > Sciuridae > Callospermophilus > Callospermophilus lateralis. Next base: position 101,519,953 of record NC_135314.1, read on the forward strand.
ATTATAATGCCTGTTATTCTACATAGTATGGGAAGTAAAAGAAGGATTTGAAATTTTGTTAACTAGTTAAATATTTCGGTCTGTTTAGTATAACTTAGTGGTGTTTAATTGCAGTTTCAGTCCACCTGAAAATAAACACTTGCTCAATATTAAGTTAACAGGTTGATAAATTTGTGCAGCACTATCTTCTTTTGCCACATTTTTCTCATATCCCTGGGTTTTTCTCAAAACCTGCCTCCTGCCTTCCATGTATCAGCAGCCAGATATTTAAAATGAAGCGAGTGCTTTATTTTTTTGTAGACACATACAAGATGCTTTTTCTAAGGTCTAGATTTTCCTCCAACCATATTGTGTATTTCCAAAGCTCTTTTTCCTCCTTTCTTTGTTAATATATATAGGTTAGCAGTTTACCATGGGACATAGCTCTGCTGCATCTTCCAGGCTAACTTCAATACTAACAATCACATTTAGGCATCTTTTATACAGGGAAGTGGCTTTTCTATGATCTATAACAGTCCATGATGTTGTATTTCTCACCATTTTTAAACCCAACTGCCTTTTTATAAACCTTAAACTTGTGTATTAGGCATCAATATGGTTGGCATCTCACAACACATTATAACTGTAACTGAAAAGCCAACCAAAGCAATTTAGGTAATGAAACCATTTTTTATAGCCACATATCACTGTAAAATGCTTTTAATGTTCTTAGTGCAGGAGAATCCCTCACATGCCATCCCATACCATAGTCAATCACCTTAATAGGTCTCCCTTTTTGCAATTGAGAATAACTGGTGCATAGCAACAACAAGAATATCACTTACTATGCCTTGTAAAACAAGTGGATAACAATCCATATAGACCACCATATAGTTCAAAATCAAGCCATATACTTTATCCTCGTCTCCTTTATTGATATTGGTCATGTCCATTTACCCTTTCACTCCTATACTTAGCCATAGTATTGTCATTTGTGTCAAGTCACCTGTCAAGTCACTTGCCTTGTTCCTTGCTATATATTCTACCTCAAAATATCTTTTTCCAAGTTTTATTAAACATCCTCCTTTATGTCATTCTCATTTTATGTTACATATAAACTTCTAAGAGAGACTTTTTTGGTCATATAAAATGACCCACAATATTTAATTCATCTTAACACTTACCACTACCTTGAATTTTTCTGTTTGTTTATTGTCTGTTTCCCTGGTTTTACTCATGTGAAGGTAAAAATACCTTGAGATGCAGTTCTCAACAGTATTACTGATGTTGCAGATCCATTCTTTATAAGAGTGTCAGCCAGTCAATAGATACCCATGCATGTCTACTTAAAAAAATGGATATTTATGCCTTTTCAAATTTATGTTGAAATCTTCATCTTTATTGTTGCTATTAGGATGTGGTGGTTTAGGAGGTTATTAAATCTTTAGGGTGGAGCCCTTATGACTGAGATTAGAGACTTTTATGAAGAGAATCCAGAAGAGCTCTCTTGCCTCTTCAGCTTGTTGAAGACAGAGGGAGAAAGGGGTGTGTACTGCTCAAGATATTGGCCCTTACTAGATATTAATGTTGCACTTTCAAGCTTTCGTAATTTCAAGGAATAAGTATGAACTACACAGTGTATTAGACAAAGTACTCTGAACAGACAAGATTGGGAATGAATCAAGAAAAATGATATATGTTGAGGCTAGCCAGTAATTGAGAACAATGACTGATCCCCACAACCAAAAAAGAAAAGAAACAGAGTAAATGCAATATAAAATGAACTCTAAGCACCAATCTTTGTTTTCTAAACAAATATATATGGATGTCTACTATTTTTTTAATGTTTTCTGTCTTAGACTCATTTTCAAAAGGTGTTTCATATAATTAAGATATACTATTATAAATGTAGAAATAACAGAAATAAATTCAGAAAACTAAAATATTGAAGATATTGTTTGTAAAAGCATGATTTCTTCTATTGGTCCTATGAATTTCCTCATCTGTGTATTCTCAATTTTCTTCCTATATATGTTGTAATTTTAACATGCTGCCCCAAATTATTTGTACTAAAACTAGAATACTTTCTATTAATTAGTTTTACTTTCAAGATCATATAAAACATGCCCTGAAAAGTATTTCAGTTTGACGATCCAGTAGTTTTTGCTGGTCCTGTGTTGCTTTAACATATGCCCTGTCAATATAATTTCTTTCCCTAATGATTCCTTAACTTTTGACCATAAACGATGTTCCAGGATCATCTTGTATATTTTTTGTTCCTGTTGTATAAACGGCCACTTTTTTCAAGAAGGGTGAATATTTTAATTAGCTTATGGTATATTAAACCAATATCTATGAGCCAGAATTGTTCATTGCTACTGTGGTGTGATTGCTTTCAGGCCCTCTCAGCTGAAAGGTTAAAGGAATGTGTGTATTTACTGCCCATCAATACACACATATCTACACAATTTTCTATGGGAAGACAGTTCTTTTTATATTGAGCAAAACATGAGTTCATTTTGATATCTCTATGCTAGAGATTTTCTAATGTTTATTTGTAACTTCCTATTCCAGGAGTAAAAAAATAATAATTCACTATTTACTTAATAGTTCATTTATTGATGTATAGTGTAATCAGACTCTTTGCTCATGGTTTTATAGGAAAACATTATTTTTTAAAATATATATTTTTTAGTTGTAGGTGAACACAATACCTTAATTTTATTTTTATGTGGTGCTGAGGATTGAACCCAGTGCCTCATTCATTGCTACCACATTATTAATTTTAACAATTTTGCTTATTTTGGGTGCTTGTATACAATATTTATGTACAATTTTTTTGGTTTTACACTTATAGATTCTACTTTGTTACAAAGTTAGTTGCACTAACACATCCTTGCCCTTCCCCTTCATTGTGTGTGATTGTATATTTATAATAAAATTGTATTGTTTTGTCATAATCTGCACTCTATCCTGGAAAGTCTGACCTCCTAAATGATATTCATAAAATTACATTCATCATGATTTACTTTTTAATCTGTAAAGTTTTGGAGATTTGATCAATGCATATGTAATGTATCCTCTATCATTATCATATAAAATAGTTTCATTTCCCTAAAATTTCTGTTTTCCACCTTCTCAACACCAATCCCCTTAAAACCTTGGCAACTGGTAATCTTGTTACAGTCACCTAATTTTACTTTTTCAAGAAAGGTCACATAATTAGAATCATATAGTATGTAACCTTTTCAGGCTAATTTCAGTTTACATCCATCAATTCATATTTTTATGTTTAATGTTTCTTTTTAAATTGATGAAAATTATTCCATTATATGGCTATACCAGAATTTGTTTTTCTACTCACCTATTGAAGGACACCTTGTTGGTTTCACATTTTGGGGCATAAGAAGAAAGTCTATCTGGGAGTATTTGCACATTCCTGTAATCCTAGGGACTCAGGAAGCCAAGACAGGAAGATTGCTAGTTTGAAGTAAGCCCAATCAACTTTGGGAGACCCTCAAGAATATAGTGAGTCTCTGTCTTACAATAAGAAATTAAAAGAACTGGGGATATAGCTAGTTGTTAAAGTACCCAAGACTCAATCCTCAGTAATCACCCTACCACCACCAAAAAAACCCACAAAAATTTTCACAAAATAGAAGATAGAAAAAGACAAAAAGTCTTTGTAAATCTGTCAAGCAGATTCGTATATATAGATGCAGGTTCTTAAATTCATTTAGGTAAATACCAACAAGTATAAAACATTAAAAATAGGAGTACAATAATTTCCAGTTCTTGTGGTAAGATTATCTTTAGCACTATATAGAAGGAATTTCCAAACTGTCTTTCAAAGTGGCTGTATTATTTTTCACTCCTGCCAGCAATAAATGAATGTTCCTGTTATTCCACATTCTCACCAGAATTTGGTATTGTCCTATTTGGGGGAATTTTAGAATTTCTATTAGGAATGTAGTAAAGCCTCATTGATGTTTAATTGGCAATTTATTAATGATGAATTATGCTGAACCTCTTTTCATATGACACTTTCAATCTGTATATATTCTTTAATGAAGTATCTGTTCAGATCTTTTGATCATTTTTTGAGTTACTTGTTTTCTTATTAGTGAGTTTTGAAAATCTAAAATTAAAATTTGTGATTTGCTTTGAATGTTTCTATCAAAAATTTTGTTCCTATTTAAATTCATTTTGAGATTTTTTAAAAAGATGAAACATTCCAACTACAGTAAATGAAGACAGGACCTTTGCGAGATAATGTAAATTAAATGAGGTTTAAAGATGTGTCCCTAATCCAGTGGAATATAGGCTTTATAAGAAGAGGAAGAGAAACCAGAGGCTCAGTGAGTCTCTTCATGTGATGCCTCATGTCACATCTGGACTTTCCACATCCCACAAGAAGAACTTCATCAGGTGCTGTCACCCAACTCTTAAACTTTCCAGATTTCAGAATTGTTTTCTCCCAGTCTGTGGATTTTTTTTCTTTCCATTTTTTTTGAAAAGAAGCAGTTTTAATTTTAATAAATATATTACTTTTTATTTCATGTATCATACTTTTTTGGTTTTGCATCTAAAATTCAACATGAAGCTCAAGGTCCCATAGATTTTTCTCCTGTTTTGTTTTTGAAACTTCATTTTCTTGTATTTGACAGATGTAGTATTCATTCGTGTGTGTGTGTGTGTGTGTGTGTGTGTGTGTGTGTGTGTGTATGCTGCAATTTCCATATCTAGTTTCACTTATTTGCATAAGGACACCCATTTTTTTTCAGTTTAATTTGTTGGAAAAATATTTCTATCAACTTTCATCTGGTCCTTTGCCCATTATAAGTTGACTATTTGTTTGAGCATAATTGGGGGCTTTCTACGCTATTTAGTAGATCTCTGTGCCTATTTTTTCCACCAATATCATTGTTTTGATTATTGCAGCTTTATAGTAATTCTTGAAATTAGGAAAGTCAGTCTTTCAACTTTGTTTTTTTAATCATTTTATTGGTTGTGCTAGGTCTTTTGACATTAGAAACACTTTATTGATATTTACAAAATCACTTTCTGAGATCTTGGTGGGTTTTTTTTTAAATGTATGGGTCAAACTGGAGAAAATGAAAACCTTAGAAGTATGTCTTCTCACCCATGAACATAGAATATATCCTTACTTCTTAGATCTTCATTGATTTGTTTCCTAACTATTTTGCATACGAATTCTATACAGGCTTGTTGTGTTTATAGCATTGTTTTGGTGTTATAGAAAATATACTTTCTTATAATTTTAAATTTCAATTTTACATCACTGATATATAGGAAAACAACCAACTTTTCTATATTATCCATACTATATCCTATGATATATCTTGCTTATTAGTTTCATGTGTATTGTATTGTGCATTTTAAGTAGGTGTTGGGAAGCAGTTTATATAGAAAATCATGTCTTCTGTAATATTTGGTACCTTTTTCTTTTTTTTTTTTTTTTTTTTTTTTACATTGAGACCGGGTCTCACTAATTTGCTTATGGCCTCACTAAGTTACTGAGAATGGCTTCAAACTTGCAATCCTTCTACTGCAGCCTCCTGAGTTTCTGGAATTACAGCTGTGCACCACTGTTGTACAACTATCTTTTCATTTTGTTGTTAAAGTAGCTAGAATATCCAATAGAAATTAGATAGTTTTACTGAGAAAGGAATCCCTTGCCTTATTCACATGTGTCCAATATTTTGCTGTTAAAAATACATTCTCAATGAGAAAACTTTTGCGAAGTATGAAAGGATACTCATAAACTGCATGTAGGTATTTTGATATTTTAGAACTAAATAATGTGTTTCTAGACAAGGATCATTAGGCAAATTGGCATGTAACACTGTTAGGTATTACCAATTCATGACCAGATAATTCATAAGAATATGTATATAAAAGGCTTGAAAATGTAAAAAGAATCAAAACTAACTTGTCATAGAAGCAATGCAAATAAAAATTAAACGGATATACTTCGCTAACCTATCAAATTATAGGAATAAACAACAATATATTTGGAAACACATTCTTGAAAATTTCAAAGAAACATACTAATAGACAATACAAATTGGAATTTAAAGTGGCCCAATCTCCATAGAGGTAAATTTGAAAATATTTAATAAATATATTAGTTTTTAAATATTTTCAGTGTTTCTTTGTCATTCAAGGATAATTTTGCTTAAGCTTATTTCTGTTTATTTTAGCTCCTTAGGAAGGATGTAAGAACTGTGAAATCCTTTGACTGAAAATTTCTTTTAATAGATGTATGATAGCTTTGGAATTTCATTCAACAATGCTGCTGTGGTTTCCATATGGTGTAAGTGTGCCCCCAAAGGTTAATGTGAATTTTGACAGCATTGAGGCGGTGGAATCTTTTTTTTTTTTTTTTTTTTTTTTAAGAGAGAGTGAGAGAGAGAGAATTTTTAATATTTATTTTTTAGTTTTCGGCGGACACAACATCTTTGTTTGTATGTGGTGCTGAGGATCGAACCTGGGCCGCACGCATGCCAGGCGAGCGCGCTATCGCTTGAGCCACATCCCCAGCCCATGGTGGTGGAATCTTTAAGAGGTGAAATCTTGTAGAATGTGGTGGGGCCATCAAGAGCACCAACCTGGGAACAGATTTAAAAAAAATCTCACTGGATCCAGATTGGTTCCTATGAGAGCATATCTAACCCCTAAATTCTCTAGCTTCCCACGTTCAATGTGATCTGTCCCTGTTGCATGTGCTCCCACCATGATTGCAACTGTCAAGAGATATAGCCAGAGACCATCAGAGCCTAACATATGCTAGTACCATGCTCTTAGCTAAGCAAAGTTTTTTCTGCTCCTCTTCTTCCTCCTCCTCCTCCTTTACCTCTTCTTTCCACCTCTTCTTCATGTTTCTTTTTCTGTTTTCTTCCTCTTGTTGTTGTTGTTCTTCTTCTTCTTCTTTTCCTCCCTTTATGTGTGTATTCTTATGTAAATGCTTATATCTCATGAGTCATGGTCACAAAGAACCTGACTCTGGCCAATTTTCATTTACTGGGTAAATATAATTGGTCATATATAGTTTCTGAAAGTTAGGAAAATTTTATTTTAGAAAATAAGTATTTATATTCTGTAATAAAGATAGATTAAACATGATGCTGCAAGTCAGTGAAAGTGTTTTGATTTTGTGTTTAGTGTAAAAAAGAATGGGGTAACTAATGTGCACAGACACAAGGATCAATGGCCTAGTGTTCAGGTGAGTTAACTGTTTTTTATTTGAGCATGATTAGAGGGTTTCTTCCTTTCTCTGGGAACCTATGTCCACCCTTAAATTTTGTTAGTTAGTTATCGGGTCAATTAGATTTTCTCTGAGTTTCTGATAGGCCTTATTTCATCAGTATTGGGGTTTTAATACAATCCTCGTCAGGAGTAACAATGATAGAAATTTCTCTTGGTTCAAGAATAATTTAATTCTATTGCAATAAAATTTGACATGACATGATGTTATTAGTGTGATTGAATACTTTTGTGTCATCTTATAGCTGCATATCTTAGAAAATGTGTTAATATTCTGTTTCATTTCCCTCACCTATAAAAATCAAAATTAATTTCTTAAATTCATCAAACAGATATTTATTTATACAAAAAGTGAGGCTAAAAGTACCTGCTAGTGTATTTTGGAGAACTAAATGTTTTGAAAATAACTATCATTTTTCTAGAATATAGTAGATATTCATTGATGTTCATGAACTTTCGCTCATTTATTTTTTCTATATCACATTTAAAATTGTATTCAGGTCATTTATCTTTGCTTCTTTGCCACATCATAGCTTTAATAATATTGTTACAAAAAAACATTACTCATACCAAAGTTACGAGACTTATGTAATTCTAAAGAATTTATAATAATATATTTGAGACACACAGATGATATATAAATTATATATTTATGCAAATTCAGGCTCATTGCTCTTCATCATGAAGTGGTAAATTAGTATTTTCTTGCACTTTAAATTTTATTTCAATTTTCTCATTATTAAAATGAAGATTCTTTGAATTTTTTATTTTTATACTTATTGTGAATAAAGTTTTAATTCTTATTTTACGATTTGTGCAGCATATTTGATTGTATTACCTGTTTACCATGCAAATATGCCCAGAGGAAATGGAAATTTTTCAGATAATGGGAAACTAAAATTGTCACAATAATATACTGAAAGCTGCATTTAAGTGTGTGCTATGAATTAGTCTTTGTGTCATTCCACTTGGAGCATTATAAACACTAAAATTATAACTGCACTCCTATGAATGTATTAACCTTCAGGAATATATACAGGTGTTTAATCTGTGCTAAGCAAGATATAAATATCAAATTAGATGTCAATTAATTGATTAAAATATCTTATATTTGAGTAGCTATTTTAAATTTGACATTCAATAAACACTTTTCAGAAGTAGATGATGTGTTTATCTTCATTTCCTAACCTATTTTAAGTCTTAAATTTTATTTAAAACTTACTAAATTTCTAATATATGCCATGTGTTACTTTCATTTTTTCTCCCTGTTTTTTTTTTTTTTCCCCTAATTTTAACTCCAACCAGTTAGGATCAATTGTACTGCAAAATGCTTATTTCTTTCCCTACACACTTGAATGAGTTTACCCTGTTTGTTTATATAAAAATTATGAACTTTTTTTTTCTAAAATTTTAATCACCTATGGACATGCTTTCCTGGCAATACTTCTCAGTGATTCATGCTTGATTCTCTTGATAATTTTTCAATTATCATTCTATGGATAGAGGTATATGCTGGGGAAAGCCCTCAATTTGGTTCAAGATTTGTCATGGTTCTGTTAATGAAGCCAGTATGTTTTAACTAAGATCTACTGAGTAAATGAAAACTAATAAAATTGTTTTGTATTTTAAAATAATATTAACCTTCATTCAGATTTTAAAAAAGCCATTTCTATTATTCATTTAAACAATTTGTTTTTATTACACAAATGCAAATAGCATGGTAATTGCTCATCAATTTTTCTTCTAAAGACACCCATACCCTGTGTGATATATTATCTTATTTACTTACCCTATTTTATTGCTTATTAGATAATGCAATTCATTACAGAGAAGGGTTAAGTTGTGTAAAGCAATTTAAATTTAAGTTGGATTTTATAATATATCATGTAGAAGTCACTTAGATTATCCAAGGACATCTATTTCAATGATACATTATTTTATTTTAGATGATTTAGAAACATGTTTGAATAAAATATGCAGGAGGCACCCATTTAAAAGCTCTGCTTGATGCTATGGTCATACTTTAACATCACATTGCATCAGATCCTTTGGCTGCCACTCTCTCAACTGCCAAGTACTCAACTGCAGTGCTACAATCATTGAGGACAGCTCTGCAATTGAACTGCATTCTTTGACAAGCACAATTGTATGCTTATGACTTTGGAACCAGTTAAATGTGGGTTAAGTGTTTAAAATCTCTTTCTTTCTCTTTTTTTTCTGCTAGAAAGTAAAGATGGTTTTAAATTCTGCTTTCTAAAATATTGGTGGAGTTACAGAGCTATTTTTATCATGATCCAATTTAATACTGAATTATACAGCAGAAATATAAACTAAAACTAGAATCAAGTTGTATTTCTGATACAAAGCATTTACAGAACTCCATACTGTACATTCAATTATATTTAAAATAAATGAGATCTATATTTTTTAAGGTAATCTTCATAGTGTATCTATATTTGGTGGTTTCGCCCCACTTCCATATCAAATTCTGCATCATGTTTTGTGGCTTGAATTGTTTTCTTTGCTATATTTTTATGAAGCTTATTGTTTCATCTACATTAGAATAATTTAAAGGCTGTTCATTTTAACTTTGACACAGGAAATAAAATCTCATTTTGAAAAATGACACATGTATAACTATTTATAGCTAATTTTGTATTTCTTCTACTTAATAAGCATTTAGACAATAAAAAGGAGAGTACATTCAACAAATGTGATAAGAAAGGGATGTTGTGTTTAATAAATGAGTCTGTAAAAATATATACTCAATCTCTTTCTGCTCATTCAAAAAATGAACAAGTATCATGAAAAAGATGATTATGAGAAAATAAATACAAATAAGAATCAGCAAAACGTACTCTCCAGGAAACAATCACAAATAGTGTTTGTATGATTTTCATCAATCAAATTGACAAAATTTTATGTTATATTAATGCTTATGGTTGACAAGTTTGTGCAGAAATGGAAATTTTTATAGAAAAGTGAAAAGCCAAAAAAAATGTGAAAAGCCTTCTGTAAATAAATGTTTGTGCTTTTCAGAGTTCTCTAGCAAATTATCCTAAGGATACCAAGAAATATTGATGAATAAAATGTCTTTGTAGTATTTTGCATAATAGTAAAACATAGGGACTATCACACATATCCAGTAATATAATTTTTTAAATAAATTATATTTTGATTATGTAATCTAGTATTACCTTGAAATTAAAAATAACCAAATATTATTTAATGACATAGAAAATCATTATATTAAAATATCAATAAGTCAGATCATAGAACTATAACTCAGTATTATTCTGATTTCTCAATTGGTTACATATATAATATGAAATGACAAGAAAGGAATATCACCAAAATATCAACACTCACTACTTTTTCATGGGCCTCAATGTTTTAATTTATTAATATTTTCTACAATTAACTAATATTACTTATAAATTAAAACACATATTACCAGAAGAGAAAAAACTTTGAACTATCTTATCATTTTTTGCCAGTTATATAATTTTTCATAATTTTAATAGCAAGTTTTTCAACATTCATTTATTTGAGTCAACAGTCAAAGTTTACAGTTTAAGGCATGAATCTATACAATTTTTATGTAAAAACATTAACTATTTTGTAAATACTTAGATTTCAGAACATGAGTGAATTAATGTACTTTTCTTAATGCATAGATATAATACTTTAACGTATTTTGCTTCTCTAAAACAATGTTTATATATATATGTATATATATATATATATATATATATATATACACACACACACACATGTATATGTATATATTTCAATTACATGCTTCAAATAATTTCGTGCAATTTACATGTGAGTTGTGCAGATATAAAACCTTGAATTTTTTCAGATTAACTTCCAAAAACCAAATGTACAAGTTTTATGTTCTTATGGATCAGTTAAAAATAAATTTAAGTTTTAAATAAGCAAGAAATATATTCAGGACATATGACATAACTAAGCTTCATGTTTTTCTATAATATCAATATCTGATGGTCTTTATTTTTTCACCACATATCCAAACTGTTGAACTGTACTATTAAATTATCTGCATGAAATCTGTTGGTCTTTGAGTTTCAAATCCATATAGACCAAAACATTATACAGTATGCCACTAACAAGACTGAATTTTGCAGAATGAATTTTATGAATCTTTAATGTTTTAAGGCTTCTAATTTTTAAGATACTAAAATTAAATATGTGTATTTCCTGAAGCAGAACAATTTATTCTTATTTATGTTTAAGGTACTCAACATTATCCAAACAAAGGATAATAAATGAAAAGTTTAATTTAAAAATAAAAGATAAAATGGGGAGAGATTCTTTGTCTCTTCATGGCATTAATAAAATCAGAGGTTACAATAAAATGTTGAAATTTTTGCAGAACATTTGTATGTACATCAGAGTATAGTTTGTGCTATTAAATTTATATGACACAGCTTATTACAGTCATTTTCTAAGTACATGAATTTGTAATATTGTCTTAGGTCTACAGTGAACATAAATATTCCATTGATCTGATATATTAAATTATTTGAAGTGTTTGCAATGTTTCTTTACTTTGGTATAAGGAAAGAAAATGTGTTTACAGGTAAATAAAGAGAACTTAGGACTTGTGAGAAAATTTAAACTTGAAGCAAGCAGCTATCCTTTGCTCTAATCGTCCCCTTTTCTTTTTTAAACCCTCAATGCATGAATTCCTTGCTGATAGACAACATAGATATGCATCCCAAGGTGCAGAAGCATAAGAAATTCTAAAGCCATTCATCTCCAAATGCCTGGATGATTATGTTCACAGACGGTCTGTGTTCAACCAAGTATTATACTGCAAAGACTGGTTGAGTACACATTTGTTTCATTGTCAGATCTGTACATGGAGTCCTTCATATGGGATATATTATGATGTCTTCACTCACTGGATTAAATCAAAGCTAGAGCATTAGTGCCTAGACTGCATTTCATTGCTCCACTACACCTCCCTGTAGAATTGCTCTTGTGAAATTCCTTATCAGTCCATAATGGAGAAGATACCAGGACAGGAGGTCAAGGCGCAAAGCACTGTTGCAGTTCTTCAAAGATAATGTCTTCATGGACGTTATGAATAATCACTATTGTTCCTCTGAGAACGCATTTAATATTGTGATCATTTATGAGCAGAATACCTTTTCCACAGGAATATATAACAAACTTCAAGACAAATTTGTGGTCCATGAAGGAGAGGAGGTAATTATTATAAATAGCTTTAGTTTTATAACTAACTAATTCTGTACCCACCCTATCTTTCCATTCTGTTTTCTTTTCCTATCTTATAAAATATAAATATAGAGATAGATATAAATTCATATTTTCTTTTAGCTTGCTAGCATTCTCTTTAGAAGAGTGTGGTCATAAATAAATAAACATATGCAGATTGTAAGATTGGCAAATCTTACAAAAATAATATAAGTTGTGTGCACACAAATGTTTAATAATAATATTAAAAGCAAAAACCCAATGCAGCTTACTTAGAATTCTGAATAATTTCACTACATAGTTTTTCAAGTCAAATCTTATCATATCTTCAGCTTTTTCTATATTGCTATTTCTATATTATTTAAAGAGAGAGAATTTTTTAATATTTATTTTTTAGTTTTCAGCGGACACAACATCTTTATTTTATTTTTATATGGTGCTGAGGATCGAACCCAGCGCCTCACGCATGCCAGATGAGCGTGCCACCACTTGAGCCACATCCCCAGCCCTTTCTATATTATTTTTATATGAATTTTCCACTTTAAAAGTTGTATCCATTTGATTATTGAGTAATTTAAAATATTTCATGTAGCTTTTGTGTAACTGAATATCACATTTTAGGGAAGCCAGAACATTTAAAATATACCATATGTGGAATATCATGTCTACCTTTGGACTTTATAATTTTCATTTCTTTATTTTCTGAGAAATAATATTTTCTTTGTTTTAAACCTTTCTCATGATCTTTAATATTTACTCTCAACAATATCCCCTAAACCTTGAAAATGTTAAATATTCCATTAACTTCAGACCCAAATATAATATTCTAGGTGATCCTGTGAATTCCAACTTGATAGTGATAGATACCAAATAAGCAATTTGTTGTGGACTAAACTCATCACTCATCACCATCCCCAATACAAGAAAGATTGCCCTGCTGATTTCCTTTTATATCTCAGAATGACATGCTGTTTGCAATTGCTCAAATCAGAAACTATGATTCTTCTCTGAATCCATCTTCTTTGTCAATAACATCATGTTCAATTAGTCATTGAAACTGACAAATCAAACTCTGAAAAAAATTATTTAATCTATAATCTATAATCTCTCCAACCTTATTATTTCTTCTTTTTATTAACATCTTCATATCAATTAATTCTTCTATCTCCAGCTTGATCTCACTTTCATGTATTATTCATTGTGAAAAGTTAAATTTTCAAGATGCAAATTTTACTTTTTATTTCATTCTGGATAAAATCCAATACCATTGCATGTCCAGAAAGTTCCTTTGTCACCACATTACCTCTTTTCCAAATACTGAAGTTGTCTTCTAAATGCTATCCCTTTTTCCATTAAGTCATTGGGCAATTATGAGAAGAAGCTTCATAAAACCTTATATTTTATCATATTATATAATGATTGCCTGCCTTTTAAGCTTCTATAACTTGCTACAAGTGTAATTTTTTTTCAAAGCCTGTTTCTTCTTGCTACCACATTATAAATGACCTTCTGTATAAGTACCATGCATTTACTCATTAGTCTCTGAAATGTTCAAAACAGAGTTCCTTTTTCCTTCATTTCTCTGTGATTTCTACCTGGATAGTAGGTTGCTATTTCATATTATATTTCTACTTTTATTCATAGGTTCATAGATGTCAAATATTATTGTCACACTACTATTCCATTGGGTTCTATTCATCCTGATCCTATATATTCTATATGGGTTTAATCAATGGGTTTGCCAAAAGTAAACAAACAAGAAGTATTTTGATTGTATGTAAGACCAGGTTTATTCAGAATAGCAGATGGCAAGTTTTGGTGAATATGTATTTTTCTGCTAGTTATTGCTATAGGGCATTGAAACAGATCTTTTGAAGGACAATGAATTTATTTTATTTGTAAAATTTTCCACATCTTCTCTAGTCTAAATCACCTTTCCTTCTTTTTTAAAACTTAAAAAATGTGTGCCTTTACTGCTTATTACCAGTATGCACACTTTTCAATTATACTAGACTTGAAAAAACTTTAATGTTCCACTCAATCTCACTTTTTTTCTTTCATCTTTTTTTTTTTTTCCCTCTGTCTCTCACAACTAACAACACTTAGAGAATAAGGTCATGTTCCTTGAGAGTCTGGCAGATCATAGCCCATAATATCTTTGGAAAAAAGAAAGTTTTCTGAAATCTCATAGTTTAAGATTTTATATATGTTCTGCTTCTTATTTCATGTCAAAGTTGAATTGTTATTTAATCAAAGGTGTACATTATTTACCATTAGCAAAAACAAGCAGTGGGTTCCTTTCATTATTTTATATAGCCTGTTAGAAGGCTGAGGTCAGTGTGTGGGAGTAGAATGAAGGAAATAGTTCTTTTTTTTTGCCTTAACTTCTGTTTGCAATAACCAATCCAAGTTTCCAATAAAACTCAATTCAAAAGTTTTTTTTTTATAATTTTTATTGTTGGTTGTTCAAAACATTACATAGTTCTTGATATATCATATTTCACATTTTGATTCAAGTGGGTTATGAACTCCCATTTTTACCCCGTATACAGATTGCAGAATCACATCGTTTACACATCCACTGATTTACAAAAGTTATTATACTTTGAATAATTTGTACAAAATTTAGCAAACCAACCAATCACATAAGCAAAATTTTAAAAATGCCCCCAAATTTCTCAGTTGATTTTAATTTTTTCCACAGTCCGGTATAAGGAATGTAACCTCAATCATTGAGTTATATTATTTGTAAAAAATACATACTTTAGTATAAAATTTTATGTTTTTATAGTCTGTGTTTGTGATCCTACCATTTTCTTTTTTCCAACTCTTTGGAGATTCTTAAGTAATGTTAAGACCCTTAATATAGAGAACTATATTATGTTTCTTTTTGTATTGCCTTAATAATAGCATCCTTCTGTAGAAATTGAAATTTTCTGAGCTGATTTTTTTCTGTAGGCTATTCTATACTTATGGAAAATATACTATTGTTCAAAAAGTATATTTGTCTCTTGAGGATTATATGAAATAATTACTTGTATATTCTTAACTAATAGATGTTGCAAAATTTATTTCATTTAAATGAAGTTTCAGCTAATTCAGAATTTTGAATAATGCTTGCAAACTTTATATCATGACTTTATATGATCACTTGAACTAGTCACATGTCCATTTCAGCAGGTGACAGTTGTGCAAACCCAATCTTTTAAAATATCATTTAGTTGATGTAGCTTTTGATTTATTAGTGAGAATACTTGCTTTTCACCACAAAAACCTATTCTAGGTTGATTTTGGAAGGGATGGTACTCTTGATATTTTCTTTCTTTATACTGCATTTATACTGAAAGAGATATATGTGGAACACTGTCCTTCCTATATTCTACCTATGGAATAAAGGTATTTTATCCAATCTCTATATTTTGCCTTCCTTGATCTGTGTCATATTATGTGGCATATGCCCTGCCTGAGTCACCTAACACTATCAATATTATTTTACTAAGCCTAGTGCTGACATCTCAATTTTTCAATCAAATGAGATGAAAGTATTTTTTAAAAAGTTATTCTTTTTTACTTTCATGTAGCACAAAATGGTTAATTAGATAGATCATATTTCCAAATGCTAAGTATATTAGATTCTCAATAACAACACTGCACATTGATATATGAAATACAAAACAGCTTCTATGTATATATTTGTTCAATGAAATAATAGATTAATGCATTTTCAAATGTAGTGTGATGTATTTAGTATCACAAATATCCCTTGTGGTAAGTTGTCACAATAGCTTGTGATATATTTGGTAGTAGATAATATTTTACATGTTTATACATATTTTAAATTGTTTATTACATTTGCTTACTTTTGTGTTTTAGAGACCAGATGAAAGTGTCTGAAATTGACACTTATGTTAACAAGAAATAACTTGGTGACATCCATAGAAAGTTGATAAGAAATTATCCCTGTAGATATTTACTTAATTCATTAGCAGGACACATGATATCTATGGTTTGGCTCACTATGTATAAGACTTTCTTAGACTATTAAATTACTAGAGAACATTTACTTATTTTTCCTAAATAATGGATATTCTATATGTTCAAATTGTAAAAAAAAAAAAACCCATTGTTTTAATGGTCTTTCATCTTAAAATAGTAATTTGTGTAAATGGCAATAATTTTTAAAGAATTATTAAACAGAGACTCTGCATCTAATAGAAGAAAAAGTAGGCCCTAATATTTATCATGTGGGATTAGGCCCCAACTTCCTTAATAAGACTCCTATAGCACAAGAATTAAAACCAAGAATCAATAAATGGGATGGAATCAAACTAAAAAGTTTCTTCTCAGCTAAAGAAACAATCTGTGAGGTGAATAGAGAGCCTACATCCTGGGAGCAAATTTTTACCCCTCACACATCAGATAGAGCACTATCTCTAGGATATATAAAGAACTCAAAAAGGTAAGCACTAAAAAAACAAATAACCCAATCAACAAATGGGCAAAGGACCTTAACACACACTTCTCAGAAGAGGATAAACAAATATGTGAAAAAAAAATGCTCATCATTTCTAGCAATTAGAGAAATGCAAATCAAAACTACTCTAAGGTATCATCTAACTACAGTCAGAATGGCAGCTATTATGAAGACAAACAACAATAAGTGTTGGCGAGGATGTGGGGAAAAACATACACTCATACACTACTGGTGGGACTGCAAATTGGTGTAGCCAATATGGAAAGTAATATGAAGATGCCTTGGAAATCTGGGAATGGAACCACCATTTGATCCTGCTATCCCTCTCCTCAGTCTATACCCAAAAGACTTAAAAAGAGCATACCACAGAGACACACCACATCAATGTTTATAGCAGCACAATTCACAACAGATAAACTTGGAGCCAACATAGATGCCCTTCAGTGGTTGAATGGATAAAAAAATGTGGCATATATACACATGGAATTTTACTCAGCAAAAAAAGAGAATAAAATCATGGTATTTGCAGGTAAATGGATGGTGTTAAAGAAGATAATGCTAAGTGAAATTAGCCAATCCCCCCAAAACAAATGCTGAATGTTTTCTCTGATATAAGGAGGCTGACTCATAGTGGGGTAGCGAGGGGGAGCATGGGAGGAGTAGATGAATTCTGGATAGGAAAGAGGAGTGGGAGGAAAAGGGAGGGAGCAGGGGATTAGCAAGGATGGTGTATGAAGATTTGAATTAGTGCAAACATACTTTATATACAACCAGAGAAATGAAAAAATGTGCTATATACATGAAATTAGAATTGTAATGCATTCTGCTGTAATTTATTTTAAAAATCAATAAAAAATAAAAATAAAATTTTAAAATAAAATTAAAAAGTCATAGTTTCAAACCTGGATATGCATTTTTATTCAGCCAGGTGAACACTGCTATCTATCCACAAGAACATCAGTTCTTCCTCCTTTTTTATTCAGAAAGCTTACCAAGTGAGCTAGAGACTGTTATGGCCAAGAAATAAAGGTAAGAATCAGTAGGATTGGTTTGCAGAAAATATTCTTTAAAGGAGATTAATTGTGTGTTTATTCTTTTGCTCTTTTTTCACTCTATATTTCCTTGAACACTGTTATTATCTAGGGGGTGAAGTAGCCATTGAAATGTCCCCCAAAGTTAGTGTACTAAAAGCTTATATGTTGATTGTATTTGGAGTTGGAGCCTCTGAAAGGTAATTAGGGTTTGATGCATTCATAAGGGTGGGGTCTTCATATAAGAAGTGGAAGAGGGATGCTAGTGGCCTCGCTCCCTTGCTTTCACTATAAGATGCCTTCTGCCAAGTCCTGATGCAGCAGAAAAGCCCCCACCTGGTTCTACTACCTTGATATTGGGCTTTCCAGGCTCTGGAAATATGAGGAATAAAATTATCTTTCTTTTGTGTGTGGTATTTTGTTATAGCAGCAGAAAACTGATTAAGAAACCACTTAATTGTCATATACTCCCTGTAGCATTTTAGTATTAATATAGATTTTTTTTTCTAAAAAAAAATCACAGTAAACATGAGGTTATTTAGGACATGTTGTTACTTACCTAGTCTATATTCATCCTGTGATATGCCTATCAGGTGTAAAATAGAAACTTTTCTGTGGAAATTTCTTCATTATTTTAAAGTTATATGTTTGTAACAATCCTCAAAATTAACATAGGTCCATTTTGTCTAGCATTTGATTTGAATCCCATGTGTCTTTGTTGAATTTTTTGTATTGATAATTTTTCCATAGATGAAGAGGGCTATAATTATTGTATTGCAGTCTATCTCTTCTTTAAGATTTATTTGTGTATGTGTGGGACTGGCCATTACAAACAGTGCCTCATACATGTTATCATTGAGCTACAATACTGGCCCCCTATTTAAGTTCTATTAATGTTCATTTTTTATTTGCTCTGATATTGGGTGCATATGTATTTACAATTGTTATATTGTATTGCTGTATTGACTCCTTTACCATTATATAATGGCTTAATTGGTCTTTTTTATACTTTTTGACTTGATAGATATTTCTCAGTAGAAAATATGCAAATAACCAGAAATATTTGAAAAAAATGCTCAGTATCATTAACCATTAAGGAAACGCAAATCAAAACCACTGTAAGATGACACCTCATCTGAGTAATAATGGCTATTAACAAAAATACAAAAAAAAAAAGTACATACTCACATGAAACTGGTGAAAACAGAGACTTTCCACACTGTCAAAATGTAAATTATTACAGTCACTATAGAAACAATATGAAGATTTTACAAAAGGAATAAAAATAGATCTATCATATGCAGCACTCCTACTTCTGGATATATATATATATATATATATATATATATATATATATATATACACATATGTATACACACAGTAAGATATATATACACACAGGAATATATGAAAAAAGAAAGTGAAAATGAAATCAACATGTCAAAAAGTTGCTTGTTTCCTTCATATACATAATGACAGTGTTCAAAATAGCTAGGATATGGAATAAACTAAATATCCACTGGTATATAAAGAAAATGTGGTATATATACATAGTAGAATACTATTCCACAATAAAAAAGCATTTAATCCTGTCATTTGAGGTAACATGGGTGTACCTGGTGAATATAATGTGAAATGAAATGTCAGGCACAGGAAAAAAAAAACTCACAATCTCACTTAAAAGTGGAATCTTAAAATGAAGACTTAGAAGTTGAAAGCAGAATAATGGTTACTAGAGACTGGGAAGAGTGATGGAAAGAAACTGGGGAATAGTTTAAATCAACACAAATAACATTTTTTAATAGGAGAAGGAGTAAGGTCTGATCTATGACACATCAGGGTGAATATAATTAAAAGAATATATTATGTATCTCAAAGTAATTATAAGAAAGGAATTTGAATGTATTCACTATAAAGAAATGATAAAAATTCAAGGTGATGGGTGTATACTAATTACCCTGAATTGATAATAAGTTTGGAGTCACCAACTGTCAGAAAATATATACTAGAGACAATTAAATCTTATCTCTAACTAAAAGTATACAGTGTTTAAAATCTTTATGGAAATATTTAAAAATATTGTTATATTATTAATATTATTTCATCATTACCCTGTTTTTTTCTTTACTTTGACCATCTTTAACGATTTTTGGTATTCCTGATAATCTGATTCATTTACTTTATAATCTTTCAAGTTGCAAATAAGATAGAATTAAAGAGAAGTCCTTGAATTGAAGGTTTTATAAATATTTTTGTGGAGATAACTAACAGAAATTTTAAACTTTACTGAGAATTTGTATTGATAGGATACATTACTTTAAACATTGCAGCAATCATAATTGGTTATACTTATAGATTGTTATTTTATAGATTAGGAAATTGGATCATTCAGAGAGATTAATGTACTCAAGGTCATACAGTAAGTAATAAAGTCAGGATATGACCCCAACCTCCCTGCACAATTAAGTGGTCTGTTCTAGCATATTTCCAAAAATCAGTACCAGAAACACTATGATAGTCATCTTTCTATTAGTGTAACAAAACTTTAAATAATCAACTTATAAAGACAATAGATTTATTTTAGCTCATTTTTTTAAAGATTTCAGTTCATGATTTCTTGGAACCATTGTTGTGGGTCTCTGGTGGCATCTTATGGTGGACACATGTGGTGGAACAAAGCCACTGACCCAAAGGTCAGAAAATGAAAAAGAAAAAAAAAAAAGAGTCACTATCTACTTTGAGGACATTACCCAGCTCCAGCAATGATCTAAAGACCTCTCACTAGGCACCCAACTCTTAAAGGTTCCATCATCTCCCAATACTGCTGAGCTAGTGACTAAGCTTTTAACACATGGGCCCTCAGAGGACAGTCTAGAGATCCAAACTTGGGAAACACTCAGGAAATGTTTCAGATATACCGTTGTCAATTTGACTATAAGAGCATTTTCTTGAGTTCTCAACACAGTAGTAGATCCATTAACAAAAATCTTCAGGACTAAGGCAGATATTCATCTACAGTATCATGAGGATATATGTGTAGGAACTGTAATACTTATGACAAAACAATACCTTCAAGGTTTGCATCTAAATGACCCTTTCTTCTAAATTTCTTTCCTTAATTGCAGTTCTCACATGACAAATCAAATCTAAATTTTTCTGTGTTTCTCTAAAAAGACAGCATTTGGACTTCTTACCCATTATGCCACCCCACCTTAAAGTTTTTCAAGATACTAGATATCAGGTTAAAATAACGGGCCCTCTTTATGAGGTGAGAGAATTAAAAATCATTACTTTTTTCTTCCATTTAGCACTGTTATGTTGAACATTGATTTGATTCACCTGGACTACTGGAGTCAAATTTTTTCCTCTGTTTACTGTTCTAACTGCTCACTTATTGCAATATTTATAGATTTCTTAGTAATCATTCTTGATTAATAGCATGATTTCTATACTGTGTACAGAAGCTTCTACAGAACAATAAGTTTTCCTTTACTGTTTTTTATCAATTGCAACTCTTTTTTAAATTAATTATTTCATTTATTTTAATTAGGTATATATAACAGCAGAATGCATTTTGATTCATTGTGCACCATTGCAGCACAACTTTTCATTTCTCTTCTTGTACACAATGTAGTGTCCCACCAGATTTGCAGTCATACAGGTACCTAGGCCTATGATATCCATCTCATTCCACCATCTTTACTGCCCCCATGTCTCCTCCCCTTCTCTCCCTCTCCTTTGCCCAATGAAAGTTTCTCCATTTTTTCATGTGGTCCTCCAATTATGGATCGGCATCCACTTATCAGAGAACATTCAGACTTGAGGTTTTTTTTGGATTGACTTACTTCACTTAGCATGATATTCTCCAACATCATCCATTTACCTGCAAATGCCATAATTTTATTCTCTTAATGCTGAGTAGTATTCCACTGTGTATATATACCACAGTTTCTTTATCCATTCATCTATTGAAAGGTATCTAGGTTGCTTCCACAGTTTGTATTCTTGATAACTGCCATCTGACTAGCATGAGATGAAATCTTAGAGTAGTTATCATTTGCATTTCTTTAATTACTAGAGATGTTGAACACATTTTTATGAATTTGTTTATCAATTGTATATATTCTTCTGCAAAGTGTCTGTTCTGCTCCTTAGCCTATTTATTGACCAGTATGTCTGTTTTTTGTTCTTCTTGTTGTTGTTGTTTTTGGTGTTAAGTTTTTTGAATTATTTATATATCCTAGAGATTAGTGCACAATCTGATGTGCATGTGGAAAAACAAATTTGCTCCCAAAATGTAGGCTTTCTCTTCCACTCATTTATTGTTTATTTTGCTGAGAAGAAGCTTTTTAGTTGGAATCCATCCAATTTATTAATTCTTGATTTTATTTCTTGCAATTTAGGAGTCATGTTAAGAAAGTCTAGGCCTCATCCAATGTGATGAAGATTTGGGCATACTTTTTCCTTTATTAGGCACAAGGTATCTGGTATAATTCCTAGGTCCTTGATCCACTATGAGTTGAGTTTTCTGCATGATGAGAGATAAGAATTTAGTTTCATTTTGCTGCATATGGCTTTCCAGTTCTCCCAGACCCACTTGTTGAAGAGGCTATCTTTTCTCCAATGTAACTTTTTGGCACCTTTGTATAGTATGAGATAATTATATTTATGTGGGTTTGTCTCTGTGTCTTCTATTCTGTACCATTGGTCTACATGTCTATTTTGGTGCCATTACCATGCCGTATTTGTTACTATATCTCTGTAGTATAGTTTAAGATCTGGTCACTCTTCTTACTAAGGATTGCTTTGGCTATTCTGCATCTCTTATTTTTTCAAATGAATGTCATGATTACTTTTCTATTTCTATAAGGAATGATGTTGGAATTTTAATTGGAATTACATTGAATCTGTATAGCACTTTTATAGAATTATTACACCTCTTTTGTTAAATTGATTCCCAGGTTTTTTTGTTTGTTTGTTTGTTTGTTTGTTTTTTCAGGCTATTGTGAATGAGATAGTTTTCCTAATTTCTCTTTCAGAGGATTCATCACTGAGGTATAGAAATGCATTTAATTTATGGATATTGATTTTATATCCTGCTAGTTGCTGAAATCATGTATTAATTCTAGAAATTTTCTGGTGGACTTTTTTGGATCCTCTAAGTATAGAATTATTATTTATTTATTTTTATTGGTTGTTCAAACCATTACAAAGCTCTTGACATATCATATTTCATACATTAGATTCAAGTGGGTTATCAACTCCCATTTTTACCCCAAATACAGATTGCAGAATCACATCGGTTACACATCCACATTTTTACATAATGCCCTATTAGTAACTGTTGTATTCTGCTACCTTTCCTATCCTCTACTATCCCCTCTCCCTTCCCCTCCCATCTTCTCTCTCTACCCCATGTACTGTAATTCATTTCTCTCCTTGTTTATTTTCCCATTCCCCTCACAACCTCTTATATGTAATTTTGTATAACAATGAGGGTCTCCTTCCATTTCCATACAATTTCCCTTTTCTCTCCCTTTCCCTCCCACCTCATGTCTCTGTTTAATGTTAATCTTTTCTTCCTGCTCCTCCTCCCTGCTCTGTTCTTAGTTGCTCTCATTATATCAAAGAAGACATCTGGTATTTGTTTTTTAGGGATTGGCTAGCTTCACTAAGCATAATATGCTCTAGTACCATCCACTTCCCTGCAAATTCCATGATTTTGTCATTTTTTAGTGCTGCATAATACTCCATGGTGTATAAATGCCACATTTTTTTTTATCCATTCATCTATTGAAGGGCATCTGGGTTGGTTCCACAGTCTAGCTATTGTGAATTGTGCTGCTATGAACATCAATGTGGCAGTATCCCTGTGGTATGCTCTTTTAAGGTCTTCAGGGAATAGTCCGAGAAGGGCAATAGCTGGGTCAAATGGTGGTTCCATTCCCAGCTTTCCCAGGAATCTCCATACTGCTTTCCAAATTGGCCGCACCAATTTGCAGTCCCACCAGCAATGTACAAGAGTACCCTTTTCCCCACATCCTCGCCAACACTTGTTGTTGTTTGACTTCATAATGGCTGCCAATCTTACTGGAGTGAGATGATATCTTAGGGTGGTTTTGATTTGCATTTCTCTGACTGCTAGAGATGGTGAGCATTTTTTCATGTACTTGTTGATTGATAGTATGCCCTCCTCTGAGAAGTGTCTGTTCAGGTCCTTGACCCATTTGTTGATTGGGTTATATGTTATCGTATTGTCTAATTTTTTGAGTTCTTTGTATACTCTGGATATTAGGGCTCTATCTGAAGTGTGGGGAGTAAAAATTTGTTCCCATGATGTAGGCTCCCTATTTACCTCTCTTATTGTTTCTCTTGCTGAGAAAAAACTTTTCAGTTTAAGTAAGTCCCATTTGTGATTCTTGTTATTAACTCTTGTGCTATGGGTGTCCTATTAAGAATTTGGAGCCCGACCCCACAATATGTAGATCGGAGTCAACTTTTTCTTCTATCAGATGCAGAGTCTCTGATTTGATATCAAGCTCCTTGATCCACTTTGAGTTAACTTTTGTGCATGGCGAGAGGAGGGAATTCAGTTTTATTTTGTTGCATATGGATTTGCAGTTTTCCCAACACCATTTGTTGAAGATGCTCTCCTTCCTCCATTGCATGCTTTTAGCCTCTTTATCAAATATAAGATAGTTGTAACTTTGTGGATTAGTCTCTGTGTCCTCTATTCTGTACCATTGGTCCACCCGCCTGTCTTGGTACCAGGACCATGCTGTTTTTGTTACTACTGCTCTGTAATATAGTTTGAAATCTGGTATCGCTATACCACCTGATTCACACTTCCTGCTTAGAATTGCTTTTGCTATTCTGGGTCTTTTATTTTTCCATATGAATTTCATGATTGCTTTATCTATTTCTACAAGAAATGCCGTTGGGATTTTGATTGGCATTGCATTAAACCTATAGAGAACTTTTTGTAATATCGCCATTTTGATGATGTTAGTTCTGCCTATCCATGAACAGGGTATATTTTTCCATCTTCTAAGATCTTCTTCTACTTCTCTTTTTAGGGTTCTGTAGTTTTCATTGTATAAATCTTTCACCTCTTTTGTTAGGTTGATTCCCAAGTATTTTATTTTTTTTTTTGAGGATATTGTGAATGGAGTGTTTTTCCTCATTTCCATTTAAGAAGTTTTGTCACTGATGTACAGAAATGCCTTTGATTTATGCATGTTGATTTTATATCCTCCCACTTTGCTGAATTCATTTATTAGTTCTAGTAGTTTTTTTGTAGACCCTTTTGTGTCTTCTAGTTATAGAATCATGTCATCCGCAAATAGTGATAATTTTAGTTCTTCTTTTCCTATTTTTATGCCTTTAATTTCTTTCGTCTATCTAATTGCTCTGCCAGTTTTTCGAGAACTATATTGAATAGAAGTGGTGATAGAGGGCATCCCTGTCTTGTTACAGATTTTAGAGGGAATGTCTTCAATTTTTCTCCATTCAGAATGATGCTAGCCTGAGGCTTAGCATAGATAGCTTTTACAGTGTCAAGGTAAGTTCCTGTTATCCCTAGTTTTTCTAATGTTTTGAACATAAAGGGATGCTGTACTTTGTTGAATGCTTTTTCTGCATCTATCGAGATGATCATATGGTTCTTATCTTTAAGTCTATTGATGTGGTGAATAACATTTATTGGTTTCCGTATATTGAACCATCCTTGCATCCCAGGGATGAATCCTACTTGATCATGGTGCACAATTTTTTTGATGTGCCTTTGTATCCGATTCGCCAGAATTTTATTGAGGATTTTTGCATCTAGGTTCATCAGAGATATTGGTCTGTAGTTTTCTTTCTTTGAGGTGTCTTTTTCTTGTTTCGGAATCAGGGTGATGTTGGCCTCATAGAATGAATTTGGAAGAGCTCCCTCTTTTTCTATTTCCTGAAATAACTTGAAAAGTATTGGTATTAATTCTTCTTTAAAGGTTTTGTAAAACTCTGCTGTATACCCATCCGGTCCTGGGCTTTTCTTGGATGGTAGTCTTTTGATTGCTTCTTCTATTTCATCCATTGATATTGGTCTGTTCAAATTGTGTGTATCCTCCTGACTCAGTCTGGGCAGATCATATGACTTAAGAAATTTATCGATGTCTTCACTATCTTCTATTTTATTGGAATATAGGATTTCATAATACTTTCTAATTGTCTTCTGTATTTCTGTAGCATCTTTTGTGATATCGCCTTTTTCATCCTGTATGTTAGTAATTTGAGTTCTCGCTCTTCTTCTCTTTGTTAGCATGGCTAAGGGTCTGTGGATCTTATTTATTTTTTCGAAGAACCAACTTTTAGTTTTGTTAATTTTTTCAATAGTTTCTTTTGTTTCAATTTTGTTGATTTCCGCTCTGATTTTAATTATTTCTTGCCTTCTGCTACATTTGCTGTAACCAAATATATCATCTTGAAAAGAGTCTAGCCTATTCACTAAGTATAGAATTGTCATCAGCATATAATGATATTTTGAGATTTTCTTTTTCTGTTCATATCCCCTTAACTTCTTCTGTCTGCCTAATTGCTCTGGCTAGAGTTTTAAGGACTATGTTGAATAGAAGTGTTGAAAGAGGGCATTCCTGTCTTGTTCCAGTTTTTAGAGGAAATGTTTCCAATCACTCTCCATTTAGAATGATGTTGGCCTTGGGTTTAGCATAGATAGTTTTTACAATGTTGAGATATGTTCCTACTATTCCTGGTTTTTCTAGTGTTTTTTTTTTTTCCTAGTGCTTTGAACATGAAAGGGTGCTGTCTTTTGGAACATGCTTTTTTTATATAAATTTATATAGTCATGTTATTCTTATCTTTAAATATATTGATGTAATGAATTACATTTATTGATTTCTGTACATGAAACCAACCTTGATCCCAAGAATAAACTTTACTTGATCACAGTGCACAATGTTTTAAATATGATTTGCCAGAATTTTATTGAGAATTTTTGCATCTGTGTTCAACAAGGATATTAGTCTTATTTTTTTTAAATACAGTGTCTCTGTCTGGTTTTGGTACCAGGATGATATTGCCCTCATACAATGAGTCAGAAGGGTTCCCTCCTTTTCTTTTTCATGGAATAATTTGAGGAGTATTGACATTAATTATTTTTTGTAGGTCTTGTAGAATAGAAATGTGGATCCTGTTATTTTCTTAGTGGGTTTTTGATGGCATCTTCTATTTTCTTGTTAAATTGTGTATGTCCTCAACTGTAATATATGCCTCTAGAAATTTGTGTCTTTGAGGTTTCCTATTTTACTGGAGTATAAATTTTCAATAGAGTTTCTAATTTCATTTGTGTTTGTGATGTTTCCTTTTTTCACAAATTTTAGTAATTTGAATTTTCTATCTCCTTCTTTTTATTAGGGTGGCTAAGAGTTTGTCAATTTTATTCATTTTTTCAAAGAACAAGCTTTTTGTTTTGGCAATTTTTTGAATTGTTTCTTTTGTTTCAATTTCATTGATTTCCAACCTGATTTTAATTATTTTCTGTCCTTTACTGCTTTTGGTGTTGGTTTATTCTTCTTTGTCTAGGCTTTGAACTGTAATATCAGTCGTTTATTTGTTGACTTTTTTTTTAATGAATGAAATCCATGCAATGTACTCTCCTCTTAACCCTGCCTTCATAGTGTCCCATAGATTTTTATAAGTTGTATAGGAATTCTCATTTATCTCTAAGTTTTTTTATCTCCTCCCTGATGTCTTCCACTATCCATGCATCATTCAATAGTGTATTGTTTATTATCCAGGTGTTGAAATAGCTTCTAATTTTATTTTATCATTGACACTTAATTTCATTCCATTACAGTCAGAGAGAATGCAGAGTAATATCTCTAATTTTTTTGTATTTGCTAAGACTTGCTTTGTAGCATAATATATGGTCTGTTTTAGAGAAGGATCCATGTGCTGCTGAGAATAAATTGTATTCACTTGTTGATGGATGAAATATTCTATATATGTCTGTTGAGTCTAAGTTTTTGAATTTATTATTAAGTTCTATAGTTTCTTTGTTTAGTTTGTGATTGGAAGACCTATCCAGTAGTGAGAGAGGTATACTAAAGTCACCTGGTATTATTGTGCTGTGGTCTATTTGGTTCTTGTAGTTGAAAAGAGTTTGTTTCATGTACATACAAGCCCCACTGTATGGGGTAGAGATATTTATGATTGTTATGTCTTGTTGATGTAAAAATTCCTTAAACAGTATGAAATGTCCCTCTTTATCCCTTTTCACTAGCTTTGGTTTGAATTCCACTTTATCTAACATGAGAATGGAAACCCTTTCTTGTTTATGTGGTCCATGTGAGTGGTACTTTTTTCTTCACCCTTTCACCTTCAGTTTTTGGATGTCTTTTTCTGTGAGACGGGTCTCTTGAAGGCAGCATATTGTTGGGTCTTTTTATTTAATCCATTATGTCAGTCTATGTCTTTTAATTGATGAATTTAGGCCATTTCCATTTAGAGTTATGAAATATGACTTGTATTAGCAGATATTTTGGTTTATTTTTGGATTTTAACTTGACTTGATTTCTCCTGTGATAGGTCTTTCATTTAGTGTACTTCTTCCCTTTGATTTTCATTGTTGTTTTTTATTTCCTTTTTCATGAATATTTTGCTGAGGATGCTTTGTAGTGCAGGCTTTCTTACTGTAAATTATTTAAACTTTTGTTTATCATGAAAGGTTTTTATTTCATCATCAAATCCAAAGCTTAATTTTTCTGGATATAAGATTCTTGGTTGGCATCAATTTTCTTTCAGAGCTTGGTATATGTTGTTCCATGATCTCCTGGCTTTGAGGGCTTGGGTGAAAAATCTGCTGAGATTGAAGTTGGTCTCCCTTATATGATATCTGATTCCTCTCCCTTATAGCCTTTATGATTCTATCCTTATTCTGTATGCTTGGCATTTTCATTATAATGTGCCTTGTAATTTTATACATTTGGTGTCCTGTAAGCCTCTTATATTTGATTTTCTAATTCATTCTTCATTTTTGGGAAATTTTCTGATATTATTTCATTGAAGAGATTGTAAATTCCTTTAATTGGAATATCTGTGCCTTCCTCTATTTTAATAATCTTAGGTTTGGTCATTTGATACTATCCCATAATTCTTGGTTGTTCTGTTCAGTGTTTCTTCCCATCTTCACTATGTGGTCAATATTATTTTCAAGATTGTGTATTTTGTCTTTATTATCTGATGTTCTCTCTTCTAAGTGATCTAGTCTGTTGGTAATGCTTTCTATTGAGTTTTTATTTGGCTTATTGTTTTCTTAATTTTGAGGATTCCTGATTTTTTTTTTTTCAGAATCTTTATCTCTTTCTTGAAGTAATATTTTGCTACCTGTATTTGGTTCCTTATCTCTTTGTCTGTGTTATCAATGGTTGTCTGTATTTGCTCTCTTATCTGTTTGGTGAAGTGGTCAATTTTTGCCTGTATTGGCTCACTTAGGTCATTCTTTAATCCACAGATAATTTTAATTATGTACTTTCTGAACTTCTCTGACATTTCATCAACTGCACTGTCTGTGGATTGTATTATAGTATCTTGTTTTGTTTGGAGCCCTTTCTTCCCCCCCCTTTTTTTTTGTTGTTGTTTGTTTGTTTTATGTTGTCTATTTGTTTTCCTTTCTTGCAGTGCAGATCTGAGGTATTACAGTTTATACCCTATAATCTTTTATAGTGTCCCTGCAGATTTTCTGTACCTCATCTTGGTGTTGGGCTTCCAGTCCCAGGTTGGTGTCCCATGATGGGTGCTATTGCAACAAAAGTGTTGGTGGCAATAGTGGAGGTAACTCAAGATAGCAGTGTGGGTGTCTCAAGATGAATGCAAACACTTTAAGAGATGGGGCTGAAAGGGTGGGCCTTACAATGGCTTTGAGCTGCCTGTTCAGAGATTAAGCTGCCTTCAGGCCCTGTCTGTTGTTCCAAGGTGGAGGCTACTGTGTGTGGAGGAATATGGTGATGGCTTCAGTGTCCCAAGATGGAGGTGGGCTAGGCCTGGGCTCCCAGGTGGATCAGCAGGGTGGTGCTGGGCCTGACCTCCTGTGGTTTCTGTGGGGTGATCCTAGGCCTGGACCTGGGCTTTGGTGTAGGTATGCCAGTCATAGGTAGTGGTCCTTGGCTCATTTACTTTAAATTTGTATTCTTCCCACATTGTAATAAGGAGAGTGACAACTGTCAGGATTTCTATATTTGATCTTAACCAAAAGGCTGAGATGTGATGACAGCACTTTTAATTGTTGTTAAGTTGCCAAAAACTAGTCTTTCCACATTTCAAATGATTTGTCAAATTCACAGTAGAAGTCTTTCAGGTATGAAGCAATTACACAGTCTGACATACAACTTACATATCTGTCTATTAATCGTTATTCTCCCCATCATCAAACAAACTTTGTAAAGACATTTATTTTTGTTTTTGTTTTTCCACTTAGTGTCCCCAGCAATGAAAATAATACCTGTGACATAGTGTGAGATTAAAAAATATTTTGTTAAAGGAATGTTGAAGAATTTTTTGCCCTCTATATTGTCTGTAGTCCATTCATATATATCCATAACAACTAAGGCATATCTTGATATTTCATCTGTCTAATTGGATGCTGTAACTTGTTTATTAGCATATCTTACTCACTAGACTTTGGGTCCTTGAGAATAAGCATATGCCTTTTTTTTACTTTTGTTTGTAGATTGAGAGAACCCAGTTCACAGGGAACTCTGTGCATTACTTGAATAGAAGCTAAAAATAAACAACTTATGATATAACTGTATGAAAATTTAAAATAATATAATTTCAGTAAATGTGAAGATACAAACCATGTTTTATGATCTGTATAGATACTGGCGAGTGTGAGAAACCACTTTTGTACCTTACTTTGTGGTTTAATATCTACTTTGCAATGATACATGAAGCGTAAAATAGTAGATACCTACCAAACCCTGAAGCTCTTTTAAATATTAAATTAGTTTTAAAATAAAAAAGAAATGCAGAGATAATACATAATGATGTCATTTTTACTTTTAAAATATGCATGTATTTTTTATGGATTCTCTCTTGTTACCAAAATATATTTCTTGTTCCCAAAAAATTATATTAAGCCAGTGGATTTTAAATTGAATTGTAGGTGTAGCTATCAAAGAGAGTAAATCTATAAAAAGAAAGCTCTTATGCCTTTACACTGAATAACATGTTAAAGTAACATAGAAAACCTTCAATTATGATCAGGCATTATGAATATTTATGTGTACACATATATATGCAAATATATACACAATACACATAAAGTCATACATACACAATGTCAAACCTTTGCCTCTGTGTGTGTATGTGTGTATGTGTGTGTGTGTGTGTGTGTGTGTAATTCTGAATAGAGGCAAATTCTTTATTTAGCTTCCTATTTAACAAATGTATTCTTAGCTTGCCTTATCACGAAAGGAAAGGGATTTTAACACAGTGCTTGAATATTTTTAGCCCCAAGCAATTTGCTTTACAGTTTCACTCTCTCTTTCTTTTATAAATTTACTTTTTTAAAAAAATTCTGGGTATCAAACTCAGGGTCTCACATGTGCTAGGCAAGTGCTCTACCACTGAGTTTTACCCCAGCCTAAATGTTTCACTTTAATAGAATCATATACAATTTTAATTGAAGCTCACATTCTTTATCTCATACTTTCCTAATGAAAAAAGAGACTTATATTATTTGGATCCCCAGTCTCTGAAGAAAAACAGAGACTTCTAATAAAATCTATTAAAACAAACTTTTGAAATTTTAAATTGAAAGCTCACTGTTCATTGATCTTAATTTTATTTCATAGTATAATAAAGTAAAATTTACTGTCTAATGATATTAAGAAACTTGCTCGTCTCATTATTCAAAGAATGCTGTATTATTCCAAAGAATGCTATAGACATATTCATTTTGTGCATATGTGCTTTTTTTATTAAAGTAGTGAAACAAAGGTAGAGAAAGAAACCATGAGAGAAGGTAAAACTTGCCATACATAAATAGCAGAATATTTGGTAGAGAGACATTGTTCTGAGAAATTTTGCATGAAAAATACAGAAATAAACAGATGGCATAATGACTATTTAAAAACCCTCATATATTGCTAACTCTGTGTTAATTGTATACTGATTTATAATTTGAATATTCAAATTATATGTCCCCCAAAAGCACATATGTCAAGTCCTTGGTTGGCAGCCTGTTGCACTGTTGGGAATTGGTGGAATATTTAAGAGGTGAAGCCTAGTGGAAGTAAGTTAGGTTATTGGGAATATATAAGAGAATATTGGCATTGCAATGTCTCTACTGTTTTTGCTTTCCTGTTGCCATAAGGTAAACAGACTTCTTCTGCCACAACTCCTGCCAAAAACAGGTCAAGCAATCATGGACTGAAGTCTCCAAACATGTAAGCCAATATAAATGTTTTCTTCTTATAAGTTGATTATCTCAGGTATTTTTCCACAATAATAGAAGCCTGATTAAAACAG
The DNA here is from genome assembly GCF_048772815.1 of Callospermophilus lateralis. Classification (NCBI taxonomy): domain Eukaryota; kingdom Metazoa; phylum Chordata; class Mammalia; order Rodentia; family Sciuridae; genus Callospermophilus; species Callospermophilus lateralis. Next base: position 101,552,500 of record NC_135314.1, read on the forward strand.
AAATAAACCTATGAAAAAACTGCTCATGTTAAACTATAATACTTATGTCTCTCCACAGATAGAACACCTCAAGTGTTACACCGAAATCTATTAAATATCATTATTTCTACTATTTAAGATCTTTACTGTTTGCTTTATGCCCTGTTATGTGATAAAAAATAGAGATTTAATGGTGGAAATTATAAATATGTTGCTTTTTTTTCACTAAGGCATCTGGAAGAGAGAGGAAGGTGGAAAACCAAAATATTGAGCTACAAATAATAAGCATTACATAGACTTATCAGGAGACTGATTAGGGAGGTTGCCTATATAATCTTTTAGATCAGGGAAATCTTTGTAAGGATGTAATTTATAACCAGGAAAGTGAAGGGTGAACATATGAAGGTGTGGTAGAAGTACATGAGAGGATGTATTCAGGCCTGATGAATTCTATGAACTGAAGAAAGTTTATGATAATTATAGTTAAAACAAGAGGCCTGAGAGGGAGAGATGAGGGGAAGTTGGAAAGAGGAACTGTAGGCAGATAACCAGAAGAAACATAATCATATAGATCTGATAGCCATGTAAGAACTTTAAATATTTTTCTTAAAACTAAGAAAACACTGCATAAGTTTAAGCATGATAACTAAATACTCATATATGCATGTTATTTTTATTAATGTTTAACAGATATGGAAAAGGGTATATAAAATTAGTGCCTAGAGTTAACAATCTGGTATCATGCACTTCAAAATTTGAAAAGTAAGTGACCTAGTATTAAATGTTCTTACACTAAAAACTAACAAACCAAAACCACAGAGACACAAGCAAACTTTGGGAGGTTTTGAGTATGTTTCTTACTTTGGTTGTGGAAAGGTGATGGTCTCACTGCATTGCCCCATTCACACTAAATTAAATTGTATATAGTAAATTTGTGCATTTCTTTGTGTATTAAGTATTCCTCAATGAAACTTTAATTTAAAAGATTTTTATATATAAGAAAGGGAAGAGTGCTTCAGTAAAATTTTATCACTTAAGTTAAAATATGGAATATTCCCAATAATCCAAAAGATTACTTTTAACTTGCTGCTATTCACTATCAAACACACAAATAACAGTAACAAGGGGCTGTCACTCACCTAACTTACCTTTACTTTTCTGAAATTTATAATTGTGTCATGTAGCAAGGACTTTCCATTGAGGCCTCTGTTTCTCAACTATTTCTGTAATATTTTTCCAAAGCAATGATTCATTGTCTTTCTACAAGATTTTCTATTGTTTAAATTTATCCATTCTAATATTGGTAAGCATTTGGGTAGCTTAGATTATTTAACTAATAGCTGACTACAGCTATTACTAATAATCTAGAGCATGCCTTTTGTGCATATCTGCATTCTTTGCATGTATACATGTATTCATTTATTCATTTTTTTGTATTTGTGAGTTTTAAAACATATTATGTGTAAAACTGTTTTGTGCATGGGTTTACTTACTGAAAGGTTTTGTGAAAGGATTTATTCTTTTACAATTCACACTAGAAATGAGAATTCCTCTTTCTCCATTTGCTTTTAAAAACTTGATATTGTTAGTTCTTTTACACATTTTGGTCAGAGTATTTCACTTTGGAATATAGTTTTCTTATTCCGCATAATTGATAATACTAAACAACTTTTCATATGCTTTTAATTCACTGTACAAAAAGTAGACAAAAGTCTACTTTTGTGAAGTTTCTTTTGCCCATTTTTTAAATTGAGTTTTGATTCTTTGTTTTATTGTTTATATATGTATATATATGCAATATTTTATATCTGTGTCATAGTTTATACTAAAACTCCAAGATATAAGGAAACTGTGGCTTGTTTCCTATTCTCTTAATATTGTAATTTAATTAATAAAACTCTTAATTTTAGTGATATTAATGTACGATTTTTATGAAGAGCAGTTTTAGGGTGTTTAAATAATCTGTACCTATTCAAAACTTTTAATACTCTTTATAATTTCTATTGGAATCTTCATTGTTACAAGTTTTAAATTTAGGTCTAGAGTTTTAGTATATTGATTTATTTATAGCTTAAATAGTTAACAAATGTATATTATTAAAAACTTGAGAAAAAATAATTTGCAAAATTATTGCAAATTATGCAAAATTACTCCCCCTTTTTAGATTTTTCAGGCATTAAGTTTCAATTCATGTGATGATTCTGATTAAGTTTGTTCTGCCCTTTAGAAATAATTCATACATATAGAAATGTTAACAGAGTGTATTCATATGTGTATTTATAATTACATGTAATTTTCCACACTGATTTTATACTAAAATAATCATTTTTGTGCACGTTTTGTCTTGTTTCTATATTAATTTGTAATGGTTCCAAACATTTTTGACAGCAACGTTTAGGTTCATTTTATTGGTTCTTTTCTACTTCTTGTTATTAAAATAATTTTGCATGGCAAATATCCACAAAATATGTAACTTCTTCTGTATGTGTTGGCATATGTAGAAGTAATTTCTAGAAATAAGTTAAAGGGAAAATATACTTTGAAATTGAAAAGTTTCTTACTCTCTTATGTGACTTTTCACCAGAAATCAATAAACATACCTGCTTCTTTATAACATAACAGTAAACATTTTGTTCTTTGCCAAACTTGATGGTAAAGAATTCCATCACCTTAAAATCTGAGTTGAGATTTCTTTCATTTTAAGTGAGATTAACCATATATTCTTACATTTAAGAGCTTTGTAATTTCTGTTTATTTGGTCTCTTGGAATCTATTGCTTATTTCATTACATCTATATTTTTAATATTTTATTAGATATTTATTTTCTATAGCTAATGTTATATATGGTTGGAATCTGAGAAAAAAAAGTTGAGCAAGTAAAGATTTTAAAGTCATGGAATATATAGTTCAGAGGACATATGCTTCTGTGAATGACAGACTCAAATGATTCACTGCAACCTTCTTGTCTAGAACTGTATAAATCAGAAGTTTTTAAAAAATTCTTCTGTTTACTAGCAATTGAGAACAATTAATATATTATGAATTTTTGTGTGTTTACATGGAAGAGAAGAAAGAAAACACTTTCAAATGAAAACATTATTGCTTTTCCCAGAAGTGATGTTCATTGCCAGATCTAGTTGCTGAAAAGCAAAACCTAACAATCTAAAGAAATTTCACTTCATCTTTACTTCATCAAATGTTTTTTTGTATCCACAGCATTCTTATTTCTTGTTTTTTACAACTGCCTTCCTGTACTTCACATTCCACCTATATCACTGACTCCTGTGAGTTCTATCATTTGCCACATCATCTCTAGTCTGAATATGCTATTCCGAGTGAAGGTCATTTAAACCAGAATGGCTTAGAGAGGCTTCAAAGCTGAGCAGATCTTGTGGCAGTTCCACAGAGATGTGGGAAAAATTATAATTCACTGTCCAAAGAAATTTGAATTCTTAACCCAGGCTTTTCTGTAGACTTCAAAGATCAACAGAGTAGGAATAAAGATGAACATCAAATTGACAAATTTCAAAAGGAATAAGATACTTGTGGAATTATCTTTATCTTTGATTGAATTCAAGAAATCTACCCTTTGTATAGCCGCCTGCCAGAATCAAAGTATACTCTCTCCACAGGATGATATTATCAACGAGAGTTTCGATCTGAATCCATAAGTTTTATATATAACATTCAAAACTCAAACAAGTAAAACAAGGCATGAGAAAGGGCAATTCTGAATAAAAACTAAAAGACAAAAGCACAGACTTCCAACTCGAGCAACTATGATTTTAAAATTTATGGGGTCAACTTGACTATGCCATGTGTGCCCAGAGTAAATACTATTGTTGGGGACATTATTGAGGGTGTTTTCATATGAAATTATTATTTAAATCAGTGGACTCAGGAGATTGTTATTCTTCACTTGGATGAGCACCATTAAATTTACTGAGGGCCTAATAGAACCAAAAAAAAGGCGGGGGTAATTACCACATTCTCTTCTTGGCTGTCTGTTTAAAATTCATCTTGTCCTGCTTCGTGACTGGAATTTATACCATTGCATCCTCTGGTTGTTAGGCCTTCAAACTCAGATTGGAATTATTCCACTGACTTTCCTGGATCTTCAGTTTAAAAACAGAAGATTGCAGGGTTTCTTATAATACATATATTTCTGTCTTCTGTCTATCCATACTTTCTTTTATCTTCTATTAATTGTAAAGGCCCTGATCAAAACAGAAGGCTCTGGAGGTTATTGGCAAGATGGAGAAATAGAGAGGTCTTTTATTTGGTGGCTACAAGATTTGAGTCATAAAAAGCAGACAGGTGGCTTTTCAGCAAGGTGGGTGAATGATCAAGAATTATGGAGGACCTTACAGAAATTTAATACTGGACACTAAAAACAGATCATGGATTAAGGAGATCTTATATAATAAGAAATAAGGAGGAAAGATACCTGGCCCCATTGCCACAGCAATGGCTGGAAACACAAGCCAGAATGGTCCCTCTATAAATGCAGTAAAGTAAGAATGAAATTAAAGTAACTCCCATTCTCAGGAAAACTGAGGCACATTGGGGTACAGAAAGTTTACAGATGCAAGTCATTGCCTGACCCCCCCCAAAAAAAATAAAATAGTAAGCTATGCTGCACAGTCTACGTGTATGGGAAAGAATCCATCATCTCTCCCTGCAGTGTGCACAGAGGACCATGGAGGAAAACCATTTTGCAGCCATGGCATGGGAACTCAGAGCCAATCCCCCAAAACCAAAGGTCAAATATTTTCTCTGATATGGGTAAGCTAATGCACAATAACAGATGGGATTAAAGGCAAATAATAGAAATTCAGTGGAGTCGAAAAAATTGAATGAAGGAAAGAAAGATAGATGGGAAATGGAAAGAGAGTGGAATGAATCTGACATAACTTTTCTATGTAGTATATGAATATACCACAGTAATTCTCATCATTGTATACATCCACAAGAAATGAATTAAAAAATAATTATGGGAATATGGAAGAAATATCAGTAGAGCAGAGCAAAGGAAGCAGAGGTTGGGGGGAAAGAGGGGAAGTAGAGATGCCGAGGATTGAGTTAAAATATATTCCATAGTTATGTCAAAATGGATTCTACTGTCATGTATAACTGAAAAGAGCCAATTTAAAAGGAAGGAAGGAAGGAAGGAAGGAAGGAAGGAAGGAAGGAAGGAAGGAAGGAAGGAAGGAAGGAAGGAAAGTTAATTGATGGTGAGCTGTGGGGTCTGCCGCAACACTAGAGGGCATGGCTCCCATTAAGAGCTGTAGAACTTCTCAGCTGAGAGCCCTGTAGCTTGTGCAGACCCCACCTTTCAGCAAAAGCAGTGAATCAAATTTCATCTCATAACTCTGGTTTCACATTTACTGTGGTTTTGGTTTTGTCAAAAAGGGAATGTTTCTTCTATTATTGTTTTTTCATCAATGTTTTTTTGAGAGGGCAGGAACCAGGGATTTAACTCAGGGGTACTTGACCACTGAGCCACATCTCCAGGACTATGTTCTATTTTATTTAGAGACAGGATCTCACTGAGTTTCTTAGTGCCTTGCTTTTGCTGAGGCTGGCTTTGAACATGCTATCCTCCTTCCTCAGCCACCTGGGACACTGGGATAACAGGCATGAGTCACCATGCCTGCTTTTTTAGCATTTTAATGTGTGTGAGTACTGGATTTTTGTCAAAAGCTGTTTCTTCCTCTATTGAGATGATAATTTGACTCTTCTCCCTAATTTTATTTTTGTGGTTATCTACTTTTATGGATTGAATATGTTCAACCAACCTTGTATCCTTGTAATGAAAACCACTCTAATGTGGTGCATTATCATCTTGATACGCTCCTGAATGTGGTTTGCTAATATTTTATTAAGGATTTTTATGTCAGGTATATTGGTTTATAGTTTTCTTTTCCTTGATGTGTCTTTGTCTGGTTTTGATATCAGGGAGATAGTGGCTTCATAGAATGACTATCAGAAAGTTCTTTCCCTTTCTGTTTCATGGAACTATTTATAGAAAATTAACATTTGTGCTTCTTTAAAACTTTGGTAGAATTTTACTGGGAATCTATTTATTGCCTCTTGAACTTCTCTTTGTTGAAGGGCTTTTAATTGCTGCTTTAATTTTATTACTTGGTGTTGGACTGTTTAGTTTTCCATAGCTTCATGGTTCAATTTGAGTAGGTCAGATGTGTTTTAAAATTTGTCAAAATCTTCTGGTTTTCCTGCCTATTGGAGTATAAATTTGCAAAAATAGTTCCTAATGACCCTTTCAATTGCAGAAGTCATCTGTGGGGATATTTTGCTTATCTCCTCTAATTGTGTTGAATTGGGTCATCTCTTTTCAAAGAATCAGCTCTTTGTTGAATTGGTCCTTTGTCTTGTGATGTTGGTGTTGTTCTCAAGTTTATTCCTTTTTTCCATAACATTAATTAGTTTCTCTCTTTTATTTTTGAATTAGTTTGTTTTTCCTATTGTAGGAACTTGAGAAGTAACATTTGATTATTTCTTCTGGATTTTTCTGTTTTTTAATGTAGGCACTGAATGCTAAAAACTTTTCTCTTAAAACTGCCTTCAAACTATCTCAAAGTTTTGGTGTTATTTATCTCTTATTTGTTTCTAGGAATTCTTTATATCTCCTGTGATTTCTGCTGTGGCCTGTTTTATATTCAAAAGTGTATTAATTAATATTGAAATACTAAAATATTTTTTATTTTATCTTGTTATTGATTTCCATTTTTTTTCCATATGAACTGAAACAGTATAAAGAATTGTCTCTATTTTAGTACTTTGTGTTCTAAAATATGATCTGTTAGAGAATGTTTCATGTGCAGTGGAGGAGGATGTGGATCCAGTTATTTATGGATGAAATATTTTACATATTCTTGTTTGGTTTATTTGATTAAAAATAGATTTTTGTTGCTTGTTTTTGAGATCTTTACTGAGTTTATGTCTGAATGATTTATCTATTAATGAGAAAGTTCTGTTGAAATTACCCATTATTATTGTATTATTGCCTATTTGATCCTTTATATTGAGTAGTGTTTGTTTAATGTACATAGGGCAGCAATTTTAAGGCCATAAATATTTACAATCATGATATTTAGTGGTTTGATGCTTCCTGAATCAGTTTGAAGTGGAGTTCTCTGCCTCTTCTGACTAATTTTTACTTGAAGAATACTTTTTCATATATGAAACTAACTACTCCTGCTTGGTTTTATCTCTGTGTACATGATGTATCTTTTTCATACATTTACCTGGATGTCTTTGTCTCTGAGGTGTTTCACCTATAAACGACATTTGGTTTAGTCTTGTTTTTTTGTTCACTATGTCAATCTATATCATTTTAAAGCCACTTATACCCAGTGTTATTATAGAGCGATGATTTTTATTTTTTGCTAGTTTAATTTATTTCTGATATTTTAAACAGACTCAAGTGTCCCTCAATAAGCAATTTTTCACGTGAGATTCATCCAAACCCTGGCTTTAATATTTATCTTTCATTTTTTCTTTATATCTCATTTAATATTTCATAGTGCTTACTTAGGGGCTATGAATTCTTTTTTTTTTTTTTTTGTAAGTTTTCTGTCGAAGGAACCGCTGAGCTAGAGCCAGTCCATATAAATTCTTTTTTTTTATCTTTTATTTATTTGTTCTTTTTAGGTATGCATGATGGTAGGCTGTATTTTGACATATTATACACACAGGGAGTATAACTTATTCTAACCAAAATCCTATTTTTGTGATTGTACATGATGTGCAGTTTCACTGGTTCCGTATTTACATATGAACATAGGAAGGTTATATTTGATTCATTCTACTGTCTTTTCTATTCTCATCCCCTCCCTTCCTTTTATTCCACTTAGCCTAATCCAAGGAACTTCTATTTTTTCCTCCCTACCCCCTATTGTGTTTTAGCATTCCCATATCAAAGAGAACATTCAGTCTTTATTTTTTGTGGGGGGATTGGCTTATATCACTTAGCATGATACTCTCCAGTTCCATCCATTTACTGAAAAATGCCATTTTTCATTCTTCTTTATAGCTGAATAATATTCCATCGTGTGTATATACCATATTGTCTATTCATCTGTTGAAGAACAACTATTATGTTCCACAGTTTAGCTATTATAAATTAAGCTGCTGCAAACATTGATATGGCTAATATGATATCATTGTATTATGCTAATTTTAAGCTATTTTGGTATATACAGAGGTGTGAGATAACTGGGTCAAATGGTTATTCTACTCCAAATTTTCTGAGGAATCTCCATATTGCATTCCAGAGTAGTTGCACCAATTTGCAGTTCTGCCAGCCATGTATAAGTGAACTTTTTCCTCATATCTTCACTAACATATATTTTTGCTTGTATTCTTAATAATTGCCATTCTGACTGGAGTGAGATGGACTCTCAGTGTAGTTTAATTTGTAGTTCTCTAATTGCTGGAGAGGTTGAGTATCTTTTAATATATTTTTTGACCATTCATATTTCTTCTGTGAAGTGCCTATTGAGTTCCTTTGCCCATTTATAGATTAGGTTATTTGTTTTTTGGTGTTAAGTTGCTTGAGTTCTTGTACTTCCTGGAGATTAATGCTCTATCTGAGGTGCAGTTGGCAAAGATTTTTCTCCCATTCTGTAAGTATGTTCTTGTTTGTTTCCTTTACCGGGAAGAAGCTTTTTATATTCATACCATCTCATTTATTGATTCTTGATTTTACTTCTCACATTATAGGACTCTTGTTAAGAAATTTGATTTCTAAGATGAAACAATAGAAATTTGGGCTTAGCTTTTCTTCTGTTAGGCTCATTGACTCTAGTATAATACCTAAGTCCTTGATCCACTTTGAGTTGAGTTTTCTGCAAGGTGAGAGATAGAGGCTTCATTTCATTCTGCTGCATAAGTAATTCCTGTTTTTCCATCACGTTTGTTGAAGAGGCTATCTTTTTTTCCAGCGTATGTTTATGGTGCCTTTGTTTTGTATGAGATAATTATATTTATGTGGGTTTTTGTCTGTGTCTTCCATTCTGTTCTACTGGTTTTTATGTCTGTTTCAGTGCCAATATCATGATATTTTATTTAAGGTCTGGTATTATGATGTCTCCTGCTTCACTTTTCTCAGTAATGATTGCTTTGGCTATTCTGGGCCTCTTATTTTCCCAAATGAATTTCCTGACATCTTTTTCTATTTCTGTGAAAAATATAATTTGAATATTTATGAATTGCATTATATTTGTATTGCATTTTTCATATTATGACAATTTTGACAATATTAATTCTGTCTGTGCAAGAACATGGTAGATTTTTTCATCTTTCTTTAGAGATCTGAAGTTTTTATTGTAGAGTTCTTTCATATCTTTTGTTAGATTGATTTCCAAGTTTTTTTTGAGACTATTATAAATGAGATAATTTTTCTGATTTTTCTTTCAATTGATTTATCATTGATGTATAGAAACACAATTGACTTATGGGTGTTAATTTTATATCCTGTTACTTTACTGGATTTTTTTTTAAGTTATAAAAACTTTATGGTTGAGATTTTTTGATCTTATAAATAAAGAAGCAAATAGGGACATTTTGAGCTCTTCTTTTTCTATTCGTATCACTTTAATTTCTTTCTTTTGACTATTTGATCTGGCTAGGGATTCAAGGATTATGTTGAATGAAAGTGGTCAAATAGGGAAACCATGACCTTTTTTACTTTTTAGGAGAAATGCTCTTAAATTTTCTCCATTTAGAATTATGTTGGCCTTGAGTTTAGCATGTATACCTTTTACAATGTTAATGTATGTTCCTACTATTCCTAGTTTTTCTAGTGTTTTAAGCATGAATGTATACTAAATTTTGACTAGTGCTTTCTCTGCTATTAAGGTAATCGTGCAACCCTTGCTTTAAGTCTGTTGATGTGCTGTATCACATTTATTGATTTTTGTATGTTGAAACAACCTTGCATCCCTGGAATGAACCCCACTTAATCATGGTGCACAATCTTTTTAATCTCTTTGTGTTTGTGATTTTCCAGTGTTTTATTAAGGATATTTTTTTCATCTAGATTCACGAGGGATATTGGTCTGAAGTTTTTTTCCTGGATGTATCTGATTTTGGCATCATGGCAATAATAGTTTCATAGAATGAGCTTGAAAGTGTTTCTTTCTCTTCTATTTCATGGAATAATTTGAGGAAGATTGGTGTTTTATTCTTTGAACGTCTGATAGAAATTAGCTGATAATATATCTAGTTCTAGGGTTTTCTTTGTTGGAGGGCTTTTGATGGCATCTTCAATTTCATTGTTTTAAATTGATATGCTTAAATTTTTAGGCCTTCTTGATTTAATTTGGGTAGGTCATTTGTCTCTAGAAATTTGTTGATGTCTTCTAGACTTGCTAATTAATTTAAATATATATATTTTCAAAATAGTTTCTGATTATTATCTATATATCAGCTGTGTATATGGTGATGTTTCCTTTTTCATCATGAATTGTTGTAATTTGAGTTTTTTTCTCTCTTTTTCTTCATCAGTTTGTCTAAGCGTTTATTCATTTTATTTATTTTTTCAAAGAAACAACTTTTTGTTTCATTGATTTAAAAAAATGGTGGTTGTTGTTTCAATTTCATGATTTGGTCTCTGATTTAAATTATTCCATGTCTCTTCTCCTTTAGGTGTTGATTTCTTCTTCTTTTTCTAGGGCTTTGAGAGGTGGTGTTACATTATTTATTTGGTGACTGTCTATTTTTTAATGAATGATCTCAATGCTATAAACTTTCCACTTAGAACTGTCTTCATAGTTCCCCAGATATTTTGATATTTCATGTCGCTATTTTTTTAACTCTAAGAATTTTTTTTTTAATTTCATCCCAGATTTCTTCAGCTATCCATTGGTGATTCGATAGTACTTTACTTTGTCTTCAGCTGTTAGAGTAGCTACTATTTTTTATTTTATTATTTATTTTTAATTTCATTCCATTATGATCTGATAGAATGCAAGGTATTACCTCTATTTTTGTGTATTTGTTAAGAGTTGCATTGTGGTCTATTTTAGAGAAGAATCCATGTGCTGCTGAGAAAAAAAAAAGTGTATTTATTCACTGATGGATGAAATATTTTATATATGTCTTTTAAGCCTGAATTATTAATTGCATTTTTAGTTTTATAGCTTTGTTATTTAGTTTTTGTTTAGAGAATGTATCTAACAATGAGAGTAGCATTTTAAAGTCACACAATATTATTGTGTTGTGGTCTATTTGATTCTGGATATTGATGAGGATTTGTTTGATGTTTGAAAATGTTCCATTGTTTGTGGTGTAAATATTATGATTGTTATGTCTTGTTGATTTATAATTCAATTAAGTAGTATGAAATAATCTTCTTTGTCCCTTTTTATTAACTTTCGTTTGAAGTTTAATTTGACTCATATAAGGATAAAAACCCTGGCTTGTTTATGAGATTCATGTGTGTGATGTATTTTCCCATGAGATGAGTCTCTTCAAGACAGCATATTGTTGGGTCTTGTTTTTAATCCAATCTGCCACTCTATGTCTTTTGATGGATGAGTTTATGCCATTTACATCCAATGTAATTATTGAGATATGATTTTTCTTCCCTACCATTTTGAGTTATTTCTGGTTTTCAATTTTGTTTGTTCCTTTGATTGACTTTTTTAAACTAAAGTTTCTTCCTTAGCTGGTTTTTACTTTATTTTTATTTTATTCAAAAAATATTTTATTAAGTATTTTTGTAGTACAGGCTTTCTAGTAGTGAATTCTTTTAACTTTTGTTTGTCATGGATTGTTTTTATTTCATTATAAATTCTGAAGCTTAATTTTACTAGTTATAATATTCTTGGTAAGCCTCCATTTTATTTCAGAGTTGGTATATATTATTCCACAATATCTTAGTTTTGAAAGTATGAATTGAGAAATTAGCTGAGATATTAATTGGTTTCCGTGTATATGTGACCTGTTAATTTCTTCTGGCAATATTTAAATGTTTATCTCTATTCTGTATGTTATGCATTTTTATAATAATATGCCTGGGGTGGGTATTGTAATTTTGAATATTTAGGTTCCTATGCCTCATGTCTTTAATTTAGAATTTCCTTCTTAAGGTTTGGGAAATTTGCAAATATTATTGCATTGTAAAGATTGCACATTCCCAGCAAAAGAAACAATCAAGAGCATGTACAGAGATCCTACAGATTGTGAGAAAACCTTCATCACCCTTATCTCAGATAATTCCAGGATATACAAAGAACTCAAAATCTTAACCCTAGAAAAATACATAACCCAATCAATAAATGGGAAAAGAACCTTAACCAGTACTTCACAGAAGAAGAAATATGAATGGTCAAAAAATATATGAAAAAATGTTCAGCATTTCTAGGAATTAGAAAAATGCATATTAAAACTACACTGAGATTCCATCTCACGCCAATCAGAATGGAAGTTATAAAGAATAAAAGTAACAATAAATGTTAGTGAGCATGTGGGGATAAAGGTACTCAAAAGCATTTTATGTGGGACTGCGAATCAGTGCAAACACTATGTAAAAGAGTGTGGATATTTCTTAGAAAACTTGGAATAGAACCACCATTTGATCCAGTTATTCCACTCCTCAGTTTATACCCCAAAGACTTAAAAGCAGCATATTAAATGATATAGTCATATTCATGTTTATAACAGCTCAACTCACAATAGCCAAGCTATGGAAACAACTGGGTGTTCTTCAATGGATGAATAAATTTAAAAAATGTATTGTGTATATATATCACAATGGAATATTACTCAGCCATAACAAAGAATGAAATTATGGCATTTGCCAGTAAATGGATGAAACTAGAGAATATACTGCTAAGTGAAATAAGCCAATTCTTAAAAAAAAAGGCTGAATGTTCTCTCTGATTTGTGAATGCTAACTCAAAACAAGGGATGTTGAACAGGAGAATAATAGGAATAGATTGGACTAGATAAAAGGTCATAAAGGGAAGGGAATAGAAAAGACAGGAGAATTAATTTGTCATAAATTTCCTAGCCTTGTATATTTATACGTGACCAGGTTAACTCCACATCATGTATGACTAAAAGAGTGGGAGCCTAATAGAATAATTTATACATTATGAATGTATATTCTGCCCAATTACATTCTATTGTCATGTATAACTAAAAATAGAATCATATCTAAAAAAGTATTGTGCATTCCTTTCTTCTATATCTCCAAGCTTTCATCTTTCCTAATAAATATTATATTTGGCCTTTTCATGCTATTCCATATTTCTTAGAATTCTGTTCATAATCTATTCTTTTCTCTATGGTCAACTTTATTTTAAAAATTGTATATTTTTGTCTTCATTGTCTGAAACTGTCTTCTAAGTGGTCTATTCTGCTTGTGGTGATTTCCAATGAAAATTAATGTGGTTTATTGATTCCATCATTGTGAGGATTTTGGTTTGATTTTTTTTTCTCAGAATATCTCTTTATTGAAGCTATCTTTTTTCTTCCTGTATTTTATCTCTGATATCATTCTCTGATATTTAGATCACCCTTTACGTCAGGGTTTAGTTAAATTATGAATATTCTTAATTCATTCTCTGACATTTATTCCATTTTGATGTCAATGGATGCTGTTATTGAAGTAACTTGGGGTTTTTTTTGTGTGTGTGTGGTGATTTATTCCCTCAGTTTTTCATGTTGCTTGTGTGTCAACCTATTTAACAGCATGGATCTGAGGCAGTAGAGTTTATACCTTGTGGATGTATAATGTCCCTGAAGTTTTCTAGTATGTCACAGTTTAGGGGGAGACAAATAATAACAACAAACAATGCAAACAATTTACTGTATTAAGCCAAATAATTCCTGCTATGGTTTCTCCAACATTAATTGTCACAATAAACAGAAATCATATAATCTGTTTTTGCCCAAAGTAAAAACAGTAAGTTTACAAATGGGCTTATAATTTGAAGTGGTGAAAATGGGTTGAACAGAAGTGATGGAGGATGTGATGATTATGAGGGAGGAGAAGACAAAAAAAAATTAAAGGGAAAGTGAGGAGTGATCAGTGGAGATTGGCTGTTAACAGAGGAAGAGAATAGATAAGTGAGAGAAAAAAATGTATAACATCAAAATCAAAATATATAAAAATAAAAGAATGCAAGAACAAAACCAATTTATATTAACCAAACATTCTAGTCTTCAAAATACTGATCCATGAAAAACAACTGCCTTCAAAAATGCAGTAAATGAGAAAAAAGAAATAGATATGGATATGTATCAGTGTGGATGAACTATTCAGGTCACAATTAAACAGAAAAAAAGAAGAAAGAAAGGTAATTAGAAAGGTCTCAATGAAAAGTTAAAGAATGTTTTTTCATTGGAATTTAAAAAATTCTTGGCTTTGCTTCTCAGCTGTTATGGGAGGGGTGTGTAATTTGCTGGGAAATCCCATAGGCAGGATGGGGGATCCAGGGGGGTGGGTTTTAGGCTTAGGGAGGCTCCAGGAGCTTCACTGAAAATTTCAGATCAACACACCTCCTGGGCCAGCAGTGGCACACTGGGAGATTGCACACCAGGAAGCTCCTCTGGGTGTCTCTCATGGGGTGGAGGAGCCAATCCTGGCATCCCTCAGTCACTGGTGAGCCCTGTGTTTTCTGGTTCTATCTCCAAACTCAATCAATCCCTCCTTCACCCTTTCAAATTACTGGCTGGCGCTTCTCTCCTACTCAGTCCTTCAAACAACTAGTCTGGAGGGAGAAGAGAGGAGTTGGGTGTGGTCCCCATCCTGTATTCCTCTGGGTAAACTTCTTTCCACGTTGATTTTTTTTCCTGGTCACTTAGACACACTCTATGTTGTACAGTATGGGTTTGCCAGGCCTGAATTCCAGGCCAAGCTCAGTTGTCAGTAATCAGCTGTCAGACCCTGTGCCACAGCTGCAAAATGGCTTCTTCCTCTGTTCTCCCTGGCAGCTAGTACAAAGGATATTCCTGCATAAGGATATTGGGCAACACACATTTTACATTAGTCAGGCAGTGTCTTTGAACTCTGACATCTTCCTACCAGGTGTGCCTCAGGCCTCCTAAAAATGTAAGTTCCTTTAATTGAATTATCCCTCCACTATTTTTTTGTATGAGGGATGGGGGAGGGGATTGGACCAGCAAACACAGCCAGAGGTGGCAGTAGTACTGGGGATTTCTCTCTCTCTCTCTCTCTCTCTCTCTTTTTTTTTTTTTTTTTTTTAATTCAACTTCCTCAGTCCCCAATCTGATTTGAGTGTCCAGAATTAATTCCCAGTGAAGTCTCCCTTTCTCACCTTGGCGAAAAGTTCCCAGTTTGCTTTCTTGGTTTCACACCGCAGAGCAACCAAGAAGCAATCTCTTCTATTCTGCCATTTTAGTCCCTTCTATCAGAGGTTATGAATTATTTTCCAGTTATCATGGATAGTTGTTATGCCACCTTCAATTCTAAAGTATACTTTTACTCCGTATAGCCATTTTGGTTATAACACATTATCTTTTGGAGCTTGATACATATTATTCAAGCCTTCTTGTCTTATAGGGTCTAGGCTGAGAAATCCTATACTGAAGTAATGAATCTGTTAGGAAAACTATCTTTAGGAAAATGATCCCATTCACAATAATCTCAAAAAAAAATCATTATAACAAAAGAGGTGAAGGTTCTGTACAATGAAAACTATAGAACACCAAAGGGGGCGGGGGAACTAAAGAAGACCTTAGAAGATACAAAAACCTCCCATGTTTCTGGATAGACAGAATTACTATAGTCAAAAAGGCCATACTACACCAAAAATGCTATATAGATTTAATACAATTCCCAACAAAATTCCAATGACATTCTTCAGAAAACTAAAAAAAAAAAAAAAAAAAAAAAAAAAAACAGCAACAACAACGTAGTGCTGAAATTTATCTGGAAGAATAAGAGACCTAAAGTAGACTGAGCAAAATGAGTGATGTTCATTACACTAGAGAATTATAGTATTAATAACAGCATGGTACTACCACCAAAGAAAGACATAAAGACCAATGGAATAGAATAGAAGATACACAAACATAAAGATAAAGACATAAAGATAAAGACATGAAGACCAATGGAATAGAATAGAAGATACACAAAGAAACCCACATAAATATAGTTATCTGATACTAGACAAAAGTGCCAAAAACATCCATTGGAGAAAAGATAGCCTAGAAATTAAATCCCTTTCTCTCACCCTACACAAAACTCAACTCAAATTAAATCAACAACCTAGGAATTGGACCATAAACTCTGCAATTGCTAGAAGAAAATGTAGGCCCAACACTTCAATATGTTGTTTCAGGAACTGACTTCTTAAACATAACTCCTAAAGCACAAAAATAAAATAAAAAATCAATAAGTATGACGTCATCAAATTATAAACCTTCCGCACAACAAAGAAAACAAGAGTATTAAGAGAGAGCCTACAATATAGAAGAAGATTTTTGCCAACTGCTTCTCAGATTGGGCATTAATATCTAATATAAACTAATAATTCAAAAAACTTAACAACAAAAACCCTAATGACCAAATAAATAAGGGGGGAAATATTTCAATCGACACTTGTTAGAGGATGAAATAAAAATTGTCAACCGTTTTTCAAAATACTATTTAGTTCTATATGGACACAATACCTTTATTTTATTCATTTCCTTTTATGCGGTGCTGAGGATTGGACCAAGTGCCTAGCACATGTGTGGCCCCTATCAACTGATTTTTGAAAAAAAAATTCAAATAATCTGTCAATCAGGAAAATGCAAATCAAAACTACATTAAGATTTAATCTCTCTCCAGTCAGGACTACAATTTTCAAGAATGCAAAACCTAAAAAATGTTGATGAAGATGTGGGTGAAAAAGTTCACTCACACATCATGGGTAGGACTGCAAATTAGTGCAAAAACTCTGCAAAGCAGTGTGGAGATTTCTCAAAACTGTAGAAATTAAGACACCATACCTCCTAGCTATCCCACTTCTCAGTATACATACAAAGACTTAAAATCAACATACTATAGTGAAGCAGCCACATCCATGCTTATAGCAGCACAATTTACAATAGCTAAGCTCTAAAGCCAACCTATGTATCCTTCAACAAATAAGTGGATAAAGAAAATATGATACACACACACACACACACACACATACACAAACACACACACACAGAGTATTACTCAGCCATCAAGAAAAATGAAATTATGCTATATGCCGGTAAATTTGGAGACCTAATGCTACGTAAAATAAGGCACTACCAAAAATTCAAGGTAGATTGTTTTGTTTGATATTGGAAGGTAATCCAAAATCCGTGGTGGGGGAGGGGGGTGCAGGTAGCAAAATAAGGGACTGGAAACCTCATAAAAATAGAGGAAATATTAGGTAAATGAAGGGAGATTTGTGGGGAGGAAGCAGGGACATGGAAGCCGAAGAGCAGTGAAATAAATTGATAGAACTTTGTATTCACAAGACACTTAAAAAAACTATCAATAAATTGTAGAAAGTTCATTAGTGTAGAGGAAGGGGAGCAGGAGGAGTAAGAAGAAGGGAGGAGGTTCTGGAAATGAAATTAAAGCAAATTATATCCTATGTCTTTGTGATTATGTAAAAATGTATCGTGATGTTTTATGTAGAAAATGATAAAAATTTTTAAAATGTTAGTAATAAAGAAAAAGTATTAAAATTAAAAATGCTTAAATCTTTCCACTGAGATAGCTGAAGTTAATCATTTACAGCTTATTCTTATCCTTCTATCCCATCTTAGACTTTGGGCTTCTTAAGAGGAACCAGAGGCAGGTAATATTAAACACAACTTCCTGTGGTGATTTTCACCACTGTGCCTGATGGAGGAGATCTGAAGTGTGGACAGTTCAAGTGGCTCTCAACTTTTCTGTTCACCAGTGCAGAAGAATGGAATTGGAAATATCTTCTATTGGGATTTTTGTACAGAGGTTTCAGATCACTGCTCTTCCTAGATGGAAGTGGTGTGGAGATCTGTTTGGCAATTTTTAGTTGTTGCAGATGAGTTCTTATTGGAAATTTGAATCTTGGTTTGGGGTAAGTGCTACAGAGTGCTTAAATCTTTGCATCCATAGAGCTAAGGAGATGTCAATCTCAGCTAGGCATCTGGGTTTTTGCAATCTCCCAGAGTTCTACTCTTGGAGCACAGTGACAGATCAACCTGTGTGTATGGTATAGAGTAGGTCTCCTGTAGCCCACCAGCCACCCAAATGTAAATTCCCAATTCTTCATTCAGAATATAATCATTCCCACCTTATCAATCTCCTCCATTTTTCTCAGTCATTTGCACCACCAAGCTCAACAGGAAACCAATTTTCGTTGTCCCGTCCCCAGTTTTTATTGTCCTGTAATTATACCTGCCAGCCTGGACAATTTTTCCAATCTGTTTCCACACTGTGACATTGAAAGGAAAAGCAGATTGTATTCTCCTCTGTATGTCTCCCTTAAATACTCCTGGATTCACTATTCTCTGTAACACTTTCATTTCGGATCATACAATAAGCACTGGTTAAGAGACAGAAGGAAATATTTGTGAAGGACTCTTGGGTTCCCATAGGAAAGAGATTTAGCATAAAGTTTTTGAGCTGAATTTCCTCCTCTGTTCTTCAACTAAAAGTTGAAAAACATGGAGCACATTTTGCGTTCCAAATTTTTCTGCTATATTTCTTTGTCCCTTTGTGTTGCCCCTTGGTTTGTGCTGACAGCACCAGTTACCATGCTGGGTGTATTTCCTTGTATCATCCATTTATTTTAACCACTATTTGAGGACTTCTCCTAGTCTTTGATAGACAAATTATAATATTTGATGGTTTTCTTGAGACACCCACCTCACTATGAAACTTCTACTTGTCATTCAAATACCTAAGAGCAAAGCAAGTGGGAATACTTCTTTCTTCTACTGCACCATCTTATTAAATCCAGGGAAGGGATTTTTTAAGATCACTTTTGAATTAAGATCTTGGTAAGGGAGACAGCCACATCCAAGTTAAATCCATTCTAGACAAAGGGAGATTAAAAGTCCTGAATGTGGAGTTCAATGGGGAAAAAGTGGTAGTGTGAGGCACCGTATGAATTATAGGCAGGTTCATCATCTTTTAAGCCTGGTCAAAACACTAAGTACTGGAAAAGAATAACATAAGCCATTGAATTCTCCATAAACTTTATTGAATTCATCTAAGAGTGGAAGTACCAGGGTCTATATCTTGAAAAAGTCTTCAAAGTGATTATGGCATATCATATGATCAATGATTTTAATTTTTGTGCTTAATAAATGGAAAGATATTGTGGCAATGTACCTCTCAAACTTTAGCAAGCATCAGAATCCTTTTCTTGGGTAATTAAACAATTTCCCTCGGTCTTATCCCCCAGTGTCCGATTTGGTAACTCAGCAAGGGGGTCTGAGAATTTTTAATTTCTAATAAGTTCCCAAGTGATTCTAGTGCTTCTGGTTCATGGACCATATTTTGAAAACTACTGTTGAGAAATATTAAGCTAGGTAATTACATTACCTTTTAATATAAAAGTGTGTAAAGGTTTATTAGGAGGTAATTATGCTGAGGCCTTGGGGAAGGAAGCACAATTTCTGATAAAACAATAAAATTTCTTAAATCTTCATATGGCAAAATATCTAATTCATTTTCTGAAGCTAAAAAAAGACTGGTGAGGCCACAGTTGGAATAGTGAAAAGAATGAGAAAGCAAAGAGCTTGAAGCTGCAGGAGACAGATCCTGGTGGAGCAAAATCCTCAGGGCCTTGTAGGCTGTTAATTAAATTGGTCCTCGTTCTAAAAATAGCCATCCATTGGATGGCTATGAATGAGGAAATAACATGACTGAAATTCTTTCAAATGTTTGAGGGAAAAACAAAACCTACGAAGGACTAGTAAGCTAAAACTAAAATAAACAGGAAACAAATCAACTTCTAAGAAAGTTAGAGTGTTCTCAACTTCACATGTGCCTGTACAAAAGAGTATTAATAATAATTATGCCTTACAAATTTATACTTCCCTGAATTTTGCAAAGAATTTTCACACAGATACTTAACTGACTTCACAGCATTACTTTAAGTACATAGAAATTATTAACTCACAGGAAAATATGAAGAGATTTTTTTAACCAAATTGGTTTGACACATTATCAGCTAAATTTATGAGCCCTTCTGCAGAAAAAAGTGGTGCCTAATGACAAAATGAGGTAAACACTATGAGATGATCAAGAGCACAAAGCAGCTCATGAACAAACTATAAAAACATCTAAAAACAGCAACCACAAAGCATTGTGTTTTCAAAAAAGATAAAAGAAAAGAAAATCATTGTTATGTAAGTCACATATCATATAAACTGAATTTGTATATCTTATCACCAAGAATTAATGAAAGATGAAAAATAAAATAAAAGATAACTCAAGAGCTAATCGAGACTGGAAAAGCAAAGTTTCATGCAAATCTGCTTGTTCCAAACCAATAATGTCAACAAAACAGAAGTGTATGTGTTGCCTTGCTGTTTCCATTAGATAGTGGTCACATTACACCATCTGTGCCTGGCTGATGTCTAGTTCCAACACAAAAGAAACCTGAATCAATGTGCAAAAATCCAAGTTTACTTGTCATAGTGTCATTAATGTGTGACATTCCTTGAGACAAAAAAGAAATGCATCTCTTTTTAGGACTGAAGATTCACAGTTGCATACACCATTGAATATTGTATTTGCTATGTGTGTTTAACATACAGCTTTTATAATGCAATTTCTTTTTAGTTAGTTGAGAGTTTTTACTATGAGATGGTGTTCTGTCAAATATTTTTTTCAGAATCAAAGATTATATTACTTTATTTTTTTTAAGTGTGGTATATTACAATGATTGGTTTTCATGTTATACCATACTTATATTTCAGGAATAAATTGTATATGGTAGTAATGTATAATTCTTTTAAAATGCTTCAGAATTTTATTTGCTAGTATTCTCTTAGAGATTTTTTTTTCATCAATGTTCATGGGAGATATTGGTCTTCTTGTAGTATCTTTGATTTTGGTACCAGAATATTATGGGCCTCATAGATGAGTAAGGGAATGTTCCCCCATCTTTAATTTTTTGTAAAATGTTTAGAAGGATGACATCGCTTCTTCTTAAAATGTTTGTAGTCATCAGGTCCAGGACTTTTCTTTTCTTTTTTTTTTCTTTTTGGTCAGGAGATTATTATATTACAGATTCAATTTTCTTATCAGACATAGTTCCATTCAGATTTTCTATCATTGTGTGGTGATACAATCTTGGTAGATTTTGTGCTTGTAGCAATTTGTGCATTTTGGTCTAGGCTATTTGCAAGGAGGAATAAATAAATAATAGTAAACAGTTGGCAATTTATAAAGCTTTCACTAAATGAGTTTTAACAATAGTCTCAGACAGTCTCTGGAATGGTCTATGTGCTTTGGAGTACTAAATGTTATATTCTGTATTCTATGCTACAGGATATTAGTTATGAGATTGCATGCTAACTAGTTCAAACCTCTGAAGACCTCCTCTTCAGAATTCTCAGTGAGAAAATTCTACATATGTTCAGAGGAAGAAATAGTGAATAGAATATCTCTATCTTTTTTTGAAAATTGCTATCATACACCTTTGATGATTTTTCTTGTGGAAAATATCTTTCTCAATCTTCCTCAATATAACATTTTTTTATGATTTAATATACTGACAATAACGTTTTTCTAGAAAAGCCAACATCTTTTGTTTTTTTGAGAGAAATGTTGGAAGTTTCTCAACTGTATCATGTTGTCCTTGAAGTGATTGGACATTCTCTTGTTTTAAGCACATGATCTTGCTGGTTTAAAATGCCCCAAAAAGATTTCATAATTTTTAAATATATTATAAAATATTATTTGAAAATATTAACTCAGCTCAATGTTGTTAATGGTAGGCTATCATGTCATTAAATACAGATAGCCACTAAAAATTCCCCAATATTGAAAAGGAAAAGTCAGGAAACATGACTTCCAAAAATCATTATTTCAATGATTTTCTCCTCTACATTGCATTAGAAACTTAAATTTAATTTCCCATTTAGATATTAGTTTAAGAAATTGACTATTTTTTTATGATACAAGTTGTATTAAAATTTTGTCATATACAGACCTTTAAAATCTCAGTGGTCATATCCAATTCTCTAAGAAAGAAGAGAGAGCAATTGCTAATTGTACAAGTTAATGGATCATAGTGATGCATTACTTCACAGTAACAGTGGGAACTTCATTCAGTTATTTTTAAAATGATAAAAAAGATCAAAATTTTATATCTCTTAACTAAATATGTCTTTTATTTGGAGAAATTAACATAGCCATCTAAAAGCTTTCATTTAAAAAATATTTTAGAGTTTTATTTTCATCTGTAATAATGTAATTTAGATACCAGGAGATTAATAAAAATATAACCTGGACAGCAAATATAGTATGATTATTAAAAGCTATTAGATACATATAGCCTAGGATTATAACCCATAAGAGACAAGCAAAGTTTTCAAAAATCCAAGAGGGATGATTATATCATAATAAATGGTCTAAAATAAAATTATTTTAGAGGTAGATGATAGATGTTAGTAATTTTAAAAAGTCAATAAAATATTCCTCTTTTGGCTTAGTGTCCTATTATTTGTTACAGCCATCTGGAATTTGAACACATTTCATATTCTATTATTTTCAGAGGAATAATTATTTGATAGTATTATGCTCCTGAGTTGTTTTAATGCTTAGTTACATCTGAAACGTATTCCAAAAAGCCAGTGTAATTAACCTGCTCATAACAGCTAATCATATTTTATTTGACATATTCAAAGAGTTATTGTAAGTAACAGAGTAAAGACAGATTGAATTTTAGAAACTAATGTTTAAATATTTGGAATTTATAATGAAAATACAAAGTTCTGTTGCAACTACATTTAATTTAAGTTAATCTGTATGTAGTAACAAGTTAGGTAAATATGGGAGAATATATTATGGATTTTGCTAGCATATTAACTTTGAGTGCCTTCTGTCTTTCTAAATTGTTCACAAAAAAAGAAAAAAAGTACTATCTAGATCATTGAACCTTCTAAATCTCAAACACTCTAAAATTATAAATAAGCAATTTGACATAATATTTTAAAATAGATTGCAAAAAAATTTATTATGGTAAGTCTAAGGTTTTTAAAATAATGTTATTTTTAACATAACACCTCATTTTCTAAATGGCATTTTAGCATATAAACAAGAGGTCGGAGGTTTTATGTTAGTGTTGCAGAAAGCTATGTTTTGCTGTCTTTTATGAATACAATAGACAAGAGCAAAACCAACATAAGGAACTATATGAATTTTGTTTTACTCATTTAGTAATAACAACCTGGGCAAGAGCACTGGATGTAATGATTAAAAAATGCAAAAAAGTGAGAGTTATTTATAGTACAGAATTGGACTGTTAGAGCACAGAATTGGCAGGGTTAATAGACAGGATTCTCTGTATACTATATGAGTTAGTAAGTTAAAAATATTGTTGGGATAATAATTGAAGTTAATTTTTTCCAAGTATTGTAACTTTTGCTCAGACTAGCAAACAGCATAACGTAATTAAAAAAAAAAGAACAATGCTAAATTACAAAAATAAAAATAAATACATAGAAAGACTCTGCCCCCTGGTTCCAAGATTTAAAGATAATACCACTCCATGTGGTAATAAACATTTGTCATGTTCCAAGACAAAAACACTCAAGGTCACTCCAGGTGAACTGGGCTGGCATGAAATAATCACACACAGAATATCTTTTTCTTTGGGTCATGTGATGGCTCCTGTGACCTTAGGGGTCCATGGAGAGAGAGAGAGAGAGAGAGAGAGAGAGAGAGAGAGAGAGAGAACATGCTGAACCCTTTTATTGGGGAGAAGCCATTCAAATGAGGCAAGGGGCCAGGTTTCAGGGGATTGAGTCTAGCTTCATGATGTCTGCTGTCAGCAGATTGACTGACATCTAGTAAGGCCACACCCAAAGGCAGAGCAAGAGAAGGGGACACACAAAGGGAGTTTCCATGCAAAATTCAATCCCAAACAGGGCAAAGGGGTAGGATTACAAAAGAATAGGTAAGTGTAATTCAACCTCAGGGGTATTCCTACTCAGAAGACTGGCCTTCCTATCTGAGTGGGGGGGAAAGATGGAGTCATGAGGCATGGAACTACTGAGCCAGAATCCAGTGATCTTTCAGATACCTGTGGTGCATCAGGACTGGAAGGTGTAGTCACTCCATGTGGCTCTCCACAAACATTCCTGTATGCATTAGAACCATGGTATTCTCCGAGCTCCCAAATGCTTTTGCTACTAAAGTAAATGTTGCATCTAAACTATATTTCATAATGACTCAAGTTCTACAATATGCTGCCTTTTTTTCCCTAAGATTCAGAATTCTTTATGGATTCTGATAATTATCCTTATCTTTCCTTAGTTTTAGTGATGGTTATTAGGTATCAATTTGACTGCATTATGTAATATCTAGAATCTAGGTTAAGCTCTATTTTGCATAGGTCTTTGAGTGTGCTTCCAGAGGACATTAGTGTAAGTCACTTTGGACTAAGTTGGTAGGATCTATTCAATCTGGGCGGACATATTCAGTGAACTGGAGTCTAGGAGAGAACAAACACAGAAAGTGAAGCGGTCTTTTCTCAAAGAGCAGTTGTAGACTCTTTTTCATACAGTCTCAATCATCAGAACAAAGAAATTGCTGGTCTTTGGCTCCAGAATTTACATCTGCATCCTCCTAAATTCTCATGCTTTCAGCCTCAGGCTGAACTACATCATTGGTTTTCCAGGTTGTAAGACCTTTGGACTTAGACCAAATTGTGCTAACCAGTATCCCAGGGCTTCCAGGTTGCACAAACCCTGACATGGGACTTATCAGCCATCATACTTGTATGACTCAACTCTTTCAATATGTCTGTTCTGGTACATCCATATCTATACATTTATAGATATGTACACATTTATCCCATTATTTTTCTCCCTTTTTCCCCCTTTGACAAAGAGTTTGACTGAGTCAACTTTTCCCCTTCTTGTCCTTTGTCTTTTTAAATTTCTTTTTTAAAGCTATATGAGATCAGGGTTTTGTATAATGGAAATCTACAGATCATTAATTGTACTTTTATTTTTGTATATTGTAAATAAAAAACTAGAAGCTGATATTTTTTAGAACTAAAATTTGACTCATATATTTCAAAAAGTATATATATATATATATATATATATATATATATATATATATATATGTTAGTTTGCATTTTTTTTGTACTGGCAATTGAATGCAGGGAGTCTATGCCCCAGGGCTTTATCCCAGCCCTTTTTATTATTATTATTATTATTATTATTTAAAGAAATGTTTTGCCTTAATTTTTCAAACTTATGAAAAGTTATAAATTTATAAAACAATTATATAAAAATAATAACATGAAATAGATTTATTCTAGAATATGCCAATAGAAAGAGAGTTTCTCCATATGTAAGTAAAATATAAAACATCAAAACACATTTTTGCTATATTACTTTACACTTAACATCAGTTTTAAAAACCAACTAATTCAAGATTCAAGTCTTTTTAAAAAGATGTTTCATATTGTGTGTGTATGTCTGTGTGTGTGTATCACACATATATATCTGTACATATGTATAGGCTATGCAAATTCAATTTACTTAAATATAGGAAAAGAAATTAAAAATAGAAGAAAGAAGTAAAAATATAAAGAATATAAAAATTATGCAAATTAAAATTTAAGGCCAGCACAATTTAATGTAGCACAATTATTTTCAAACAGAATATGGTTTTACACAAAATAATAACATTAAATTTTATAAAAACATATTCTGGAATTATAATCATATTCTATAAAAAACTAAATCCAACAAACTAAAAATCCAACAAACTAAAAAATATACAGAAATATAATCTTATTGAAGACATTGTTTATATTCTGAGACTCAACTTTAACACTTGTTTCCTAGGTATTATTGTAAAGATATTATAGCTAGAGAAAGGATGGAGTGATTTATGTAAGGAATCAGTGTTGGAATTGCTAGATCCTTCTATCCAAGAATAAAAGATATGAAAACGACTATGTCAAAGATCCAATTGTAGAAAACAAGGCATCAAAAATGTTAGCATAAATGAAAGACAAAAATAACGGACAGGCTTTTATACCATATGTACTTCACAAAGAAGAGCTTTTTCTGAGTCTGAAATATTTTGAATGCAGGAAACTGAGAATTATTCTATCCCAAATATGAATATGGCAGCTTCAATATCAGTAAAATTTTTAAAAAAGGTGAACTTAAGAGCTGCATGTTATCAATTTTGTCATGGAACAACACTGCTTAATCAAAACTCAGGGAAGAGCAATGCTATCTTGTATGCTGAAGAACTACTGTGTTTTCTGAGCTGGTATTATTGACAGTGCCTGGGACTACATTTCTGGATCTCTTGGGTCTGCAGTTGAACTCAGCATTTGTATTCTGAAAGGCCTGGTTTTATATACAACTATTTTAAATATGAAATATGACACTTTGAGCAGTTACTTGCAAGTTTCTTAAACTCTCTGAAACTTAATTTCCTTATCTATGAAATGAAAGTAATATTCTCTTTATAGAGCTATTGTATTTAACATAAGATTTCTTTATACATTACTTAGAACAGAGTTTTATATTTGATCAGGTTTCTATTGCCAAGAACATTATTGATACTAAGTACAAGGAAACCATCATTGATTTTCTATAATTATTCTAAAATGTACATGATATATTATCAGATAAAATGCCATAAAAATGCTTAAATAATTTTGTAGAACTTTGAATGTTTCAGTATGTACACAAACACATTTAAAATCTACATAGCAACAGTAAAAAATTCCATCAAAAGGATAAATGGAATAATATGTTTAAATAAAAACAGTGCTAACATCCTATCATATTACTGGGAGGTTTTGGGGAGGCAAGTGCAGAGTTTTATGACTTCATCATTAGATGATAATTTCTAGAAACATGAAAATTTCAAAAGATGCAATTCAATTAAAAAGCATAGAATATAGTAGCCAGATCAAACAGGAGATACTCAGTTCAGTTTGAATTTTAAATAATTTTTTTCTGTAGTGTCAGTATTTTGTAATATTGGAATCTATTTTTGCCTCAAATTCAAATTGAATTAAACCCTCTACATGCTTATTTGACAACAATAATATTTAAATTGGTTTTAATCAAAATTAAAGAAAAGAAGAAGAAAAGTGATTTTAAATTATATAAATGCAAATTCAATTGATGAATAAGTAATTTAAGGTCATGAAAACTTAAAAATTCAATTTATTTTATTTAGAAAGAATAATACAAAAGTGCATTGTCTCCAGAAACCTAGCCAATGGACCCTGTTTGGATCTTGACTGACTGGAATAGCATCCACCTGTATAAAAAATAGGCAAACAATGGAAAAAGCAAACATGAATTTTATGCAGCTTCCTCAGGAGAAGTTGCAAGATTGCTTCTCCCTGCAGTTCCACAGAAGCAATTATGATTTATATTAATAAAAACCAGGTAATACACATATATACATTAAATTAGGCATGCTAGACAGGACAAGAGACAACCTCCATTCTCAGCTTCCTTAGCTTTTGCAGGCCAAGAAGAAGTCAGACATCCATTCAGCTTCCACTCTTAACATGAGGAAGCTATCCTCAATTTGAGACAAGCCTCAACTTCAGTCAGTTTTTTAAGCGTAGACATAACTCAGAGACAAATAATATAGGAATATTACTATGCAATATTTGCAGAGCACTGCAGTGTTATTCTTAATAAAATTATTAGAAAAGATGTCCAAGTAGTTTAAATCAGTTATCGTGAATTCAAAATTAAGACTATATTGTTATTGTAAAAGTATAGTTAATGCCTGAGAAAACCATCTCTGCTATATTCTCATAGAAATATTTTAAAAGTCCTAATTTTGCCAGTAAATACTTGAATATGTGCAAAGTATATTTGTAACTCTACTCTTAGTTATAACTAATTAGTCTCTGCTCTTAAATTCATTGTAAAATATACAGAAACAAACTTAGTAAGAGTAAGCTACATTAGTTAGCCAAGAATCTGATATATTTGATTTTGCACTGCCAAAAATATTACTGTAAAAATATAATGTTTCTATTAAACATAAGTTGAATATTGTAGAAGGCTCAACCAACTGAGTTGATAATTTTTTAATACAAAAATATTATAAAGAATCTAGTGTGCCCTCTGTTTGAATTATAATTGAATTATAATTGTTTTTACATGTTTTCAAAAGAAATCCATTAATCACAGTACTATAATTTAAATTATACTTTAGAGCCACAGTTAAAAAAAAAAGGCATGTTATTGGCACCAAAAGACATGTAGACCAATGGTACAAAATAGAAGACGTGGAGAAAAAAACCACATAAGTACAGTTATGTCATACTAGACAAAGGCACCAAAAACATGTTTTGGAGAAAAGATGCTGGAAAAAACTGAAAATCTATATCTAGCAAAATGAAATTAAACTCGTATCTCTCATCCTGCACAAAAATCAACTCAAAGTGGATTAGGACTTAGGCACTAGCACAGAGACCCTGTGCCTAATAGGAGAAAAAGTAGGTCCAAACCTCCACAATGTCAATTAGGAACTGACTTCCTTAACAAGACTCCTAAAGTGCAGGAAGTACAATCAAGAATCAATAAATGGGATGGAATCAAACTAAAAAGCTTCTTCATAGCAAAGAAAACAATCAGTAAAGTGAAGACAGAGCCTACAAATGGTAGAAAATCTTTACCACATGTACTTCAGATAGAGCATTAATCTCCAGGATATTTAAGAACTGAAAAAAAAAAAAAAACCACCAAAAAACCTACAAATAAACCAGTCAATAAATGAGGAACTGAACAGACACTTCACAGAAGGAGATATTCAGTTGATCAACAAATATATGAAAAAATGTCCAACATCTCTAGCAATTAGAGAAATGCAAATCAAAACTACCCTGAGATTTCATCTTAATCCAGTCAGAAAGGCAGTGATCAAGAATATAAGCAACAATAAATGTTGGCAAGAATGTTGGGTTAAAGGAACAGTCACACATTGCTGATGGAACTGCAAATTGGTGCAACCACTATGGAAATCAGAATGCAGATTTCCCAGAAAATGTAGAATGGAACCACCAGTTAACCCAGTCCTCAGGTTATACTCAAAGTACTTAAAATCAGCATAAAACAGTGATACAGACACATAAATGTTTATAGCAGCAAAATTCACAGTAGCTAAACTATGGAACTGATCTAGATGTCCTTCAACAGATGAATGGATAAAGAAATTGTGGTATATAGACACAACGGGATATTACTCAGCCTTAAAGAAAAAAACGAAATCATGGCATTTGCCAGTAAAAGAAGGAGCTGGAGAATATCATAATGCCATGATTTCATGGAAGTGATTTCCATCATATTCATAGTTCTGCCCATACTTTTAATTATTAAATGAATAAATATTTATCCAAGTGTTTGGCATGTTCACATTTTCTTATGAGTGTCATAATATTTAAAAATTCAAAATAATTTAACTCCAGATATTCATATATTATCATAACAACATTCTTTTATTTCTTTTTTTATTAGTTGCTCAAGCCAATACAATGATCTTGATATATCATACATTTGATTCAAATAGGGTATGAATTCCCATTTTTCCACATGTACAAATTGCAGGATCACATTGGTTATACATAACATTATTATTGGTTGTTTTTCTCCATTATTCTTCCAATGATAGATGCATTGGAGTATCTGTGGACACATTTTAGATCAAATTAAGGGCAAATTGAATTTGAAGTATACTCACAGTTGAGAGATATGTGTGTAGATTTTATATCATTTCTGTACATAGTTAATATTAGTTTTCTATTGCTATATAAAATTACTGTGGATTTCCTTAGTAGCATAAGACAAAACTGATTCATATTTACATCTAAAAATTGATGTGAGGTCTAGAGTTTAAGCTCAGTGGTAGAGCACTTGCCCAGTATGTGCAAGGCCCGGAGTTCCATTCCCAGCTCTGTAAATAAATAAATAGATAGATAAATAGATATCGGTCAAAATTTGCAGCTGCTTGAACTAGGCTTAATGACTAGGATTTTACAAAGCTGAAATAAAATTATTGGCTAAGCTGCATTCTTTTTTGTTACTTAAGAGTCTTCTTTCAAGACTTCTGTATATTTTTGGCAAAATTCAGCTCTTTGAGCTTGTAGCATTGTAGCCTGTCTCTCTCTTCCTGTCAGAAAGAGTTCAGTATTCTTTAGGGAATATTTGAATATATCAGTCCAAAACAGTATAATAAGTTACCTGAAAGGCCACTTATTAGGACCTTAATTATATTCATATTATTTCACATCTTTTTTCAGGTAAATAAACCTAATCATGGAAGTGATTTTCATCATATTCATAGTTCTGCCCATACTTAAAAGGTAAAGATGGTTCTGATACCTATACCAGTGGATTGGAGTCTCAGTATTTATTTCAAGATTTTCCTAACCATACTTAATTACAGCTAGCCATACCAGACTAGAATTGGCATTCACGAAAATAATAGCCAGTACCTCAGTGATTCTATAGGCACCCTGAAACTGAAGAGCAGATCCAGTATGTTAATTATATTACATGTGGCCTAGATGCTGGTGATAAAATTATGGTTGTATATAAATAAAAGATTACATAAGAAATTTTGAAATGCCCTGAAGTTTGACAGCATACCTGAAAATTGGCAGAATTTCTCCAAGTTTAACAATGACCTAAAAATTTATATAGTACTAATGAGCACAGAGGATAAAAGAAACTTCTCAAAATTCTAAATTCTAACAAAAGATTAAAATGAACAACAATAGAAAAAAATATCATATTTCTTTCCAGAAAATTTGGTCATTCAAAGAGGCAAAAATATGCTCCTAGAACTTTCAAGAAAAAAAAGGTATTGTTGTTTTCTTTAATTTTTGGATATGTGTCTGACGAATGATAGTTTTTAAATTTGTAGTATTGTATTGTTAACTCATTCTAGAAATATTCACTTTCATATCTAATTTTGTTCTTTTCCTTGAAGAGCTCCCATGCTTTGTAAATTTTATTTTCTACAAAATCTCTTGATCTATTATTATTACTGTTATTATTATTATTATTATTATCATTATTATTATTAAAATGAAGCATATGCAATTAGGGGTAATATATCCTAGATTTCTGTATTCGAGTAGATAACAAAAAAGTAATTCATGTGTGTAGTTTAAAATATTTAAAAGATAGAAAATATAAAAGAAAATAAATGAGACATACCAGAGACCCCATCACAAAAAGATAAATACTATTATCATTTCATGGTAGAAATCAAACTGTCTCATTGTATGTGGTGTGGGAATGTATTTATTGCTTTCCATTGGAGATTCTTTTCAAAACTGTACCTATAATGCATCATGATGAGAGCAAATTTTGACATCTATCTATTTATTTATGTACAGGGCTAGGGTTGAAAATCAGGGCCTTGCACATACTAGGTAAGTGCTCTACCACTGAGCTCCAACTCTAGATCTCACATTAACTTTTAGATATAAATATAAATCAGTTTTGTCTTATGCAACTAAGGCAGTCTATAGTAATTTTATATAGCAATAGAAAACTAATATTAACTATGCACAGAAATGATGTAAAATCTGTTCACATATCTGTACACATTTATACACTGAATATATAATAAATAAATAAATATCAAGAAATTTATTTGTATATATAAATGTAATAAATAATATTAGTATTTCTGTAAACCCAACAATATTTCAATAAGTGTGAAGTAATAATTCTAAATGATATAAAGTTGTGGGTAATAACTTAAATGATATCATTTATTTTTGTTCTTCCTTGGATGTCTGTTAAATAATAAAGCTCCTCATGATCAATGGTATGTAAGATTAGATAAAATATAAGAAAGCAAAACAAAGCATACTTAATTATAATGATATAAGGATGTTTCAATGTAGAAAAATAATGTAATGCAATATTTTAATGAACCAAAGAGGAAATATCTGAAAAGCATATTAATAAAGGTAAAAAATATTTTAGGGAAAAATCATCATTCTTTCATTATACAAATTTCTGAGCAAACAGGCATATAAACAAACTTCCTTAAAATACATAAACACTTGATAATAGTGAAAAAAAAAGAGTTATACTTAGAGTAAGTGTATTAGTCAGTTTTTCATTGCTGTGACCAAAATATCTGACAAAAACAACTTACGGGCACAATAGTTGGGGCTCATGATTTCAGATGTTCGATCCTCAGTAAGCCAATTCCATTGCTCTAGGCTTGAGTTGAGGCAGAATATCATTGTAGAAGGATGTGTGGTGTTGGGGTGGGGGGAGCCGCTAAACCTCTAAACATTGCTATTCCTATACTGCCTAATACACAAGCTCTTTGAGGAACATGTTGATATATAAACCATTTCAGGAAGTTTTTTTATAAGTTATCCATTATATGAGGGACAAGATCAAGAGGTCCACTAGCACCACCATATTTTTCAACATAGGAGATTCAAAGAGTTTGTGGCCATTTTTTATCTACCACAAACTATGAATATAATCTCAAACTGAAAGTGAATTAAAATCAGTATTGTCAAAGTTTTGATCTGGAAATAGCAAATGTTGGTAAAGAGTAAAAATACATAAATCTTTTACATTTCTCGATTAGTGTATAAGAGTATATCCCTCGGTAGAGCAGAACTTAAAATACCTGCTAAAACTGAAAATGCTCCTACCCCTGGCTCAGTAATTCCATTTCCATGGCTTAAAGATACTAAGTGTAAATCCAGAAATGTTCACAAGAAATTTTTACTGTCATTTATTGTTCATAGTAGCAAAAATGTGAAAATTATTCAATTGTTCTTGTCCAAGAGAAGCAAAGTTTAAAAGGAGAGAGAAAATGGATCCTCACTGATATCTCATATTTAATAGTTGATTTTCATATAAAAAAATCTAAAATAAATAGGACATAATGCTAAGATTTATTTAAACATGGACAAATTTTAAATAGATGTTCTTCATAATCATTTTCTTATTTTGATAAAAAATTATTTCAAAAAATCAATAACAACTACCTAGAACATATTACAAAGTATACAGTATTCTACATAGCTAATGTAAGGGAGAAGAAATATTCATTGATATTAAAATTTATTTTTTATTTAATTGGGTTTTTTTTTTAAGTAAAGCCTTTAACTTGCTCTTTAGTTAAGGGCTGCTCCTTAAATAACTCTGACACAAGAGAAAAAAAAATGTCAGAAATTTGTGTTAGATTTCTGAATATATAACTATTCTATACATAGACTATTTTAAATATTAATGTATTCATATAAATTAAAATGAATAGCTTTATTTCATATTATCATCAAATCAGAAAAAAATGGATAAAATTAATAATTTATGTCAAGAATACACGTTGAAGTCTATTTCTCATATTATCATTTAAAGATATGATCATAAATAATGCAAGTATCATTTAGAAATGTTTATGGTTACAGCATTCAAACAGTATTATTGTGTGCTTTAGTAGATAAAAATTCAGTGTTATTAGACATATGTTGTTTAAATTTCAAGCACATGATATTTTCTTTTATTGTTCTCAAACATAACCAACTGGTGGTTTTCACAAGGAGTATAGATGACTCCATGTGTTGATATTTTCTGGACACTTTTCATTTGAGTTAGTAAGTAATAATTTTCAAAAATGTGCCTTCTGCTTTAAGAAACATGCATTCTCTGAGTCTCAGATCCTTTCTGTATTAAATGTATTAGGTCACTCAGGAATTGATTTAAGTCTATCCTGTATTGAACTTTTGTCTGATCTATATTTTACTGAGAGAACAGTCTTAAATCCTCATAATATGATGGAAGGCTATGATGAATTCCCCTTTATAACAAAAGTTGTGCTAGTTTACTAGGAAAATATGTTTTAAATTATTACCTCATCTGGAGTAGTGAAAATCACAGCATTATTTACTGATTTTTAAAATTTTTTTCTTAGAATGCTTTTCCTTAAAATATTGTTTTCCGATTTTGCTCTTCAACGACACCTCTCCTCTCTACCATCAGACCTTTTCTGTTCATTACTTTTAATTTATGTTTTAAACCTATCAGATATAAAATTATTACTGTTTTATCAATGTAGGGAGGCTTTTCTCAAGTTTACATTTTATTCTGTATGTTATTCCTTCCTACAAGTAAACCTTTTATATTTTATAGATTGCTTTATTATCTTCCTGAAATGTGTGTTTCAAAAGTAATTTCACTGACTTGGTGATAATCTCAGTGGTGTACCTTCAGTTTTTGTTTATCTGAAAAACAGCTCTACGAGTTTTACAATACTAGATAGAAGAATTTTAAGCAATTGAAGGTCTTATTCCATTTTCTGTCGCTTTCCTCTCTCTGTCAAGATGGGAGTTGTCAAGTTGCCATTCTTTTCTCTGCAACTGTTGAACTCTCTCTGTTTTTCCTTTGGTGATCTAAAATTTCAATGAATCCACAATGTGGATTTCCTTATATTTATATTTATTTTCCTCATTTTGTGATTTCAGAATATTAAAATTATTCTCATTTATTAATTTGGAAAATTTGCTAAATATAATCTCTTCAAATATTCTCCTTTTCACCTGATCGTTTTTGGTTGTTGTTGTTCAGGTGATATGTCTGTCATTATGATAGATTTTTTCATCCTTTTCCATTATCTGTGACCTTTAGTTTCATCTCATATGTTCTTTCTTTGTTTTGCTTCTTAATCTTTGTTTAATTACTTGATGAACCAGGATGAACCAGTCTTCTGTTCAAATTACTAATTTAATTTCAACATTTAACCATTAAGTTTTCTTTTCTAGAATTTGATTTGCTTTTTATACAAATCCATCTGATCACTTTCTTTTGATAATTCTTCCTTTGTTTGTCTTTTAATACATATTTCATATTTAATATAAATATACTCATGAAATTATGTTAAAAAATATGAAACTGTGACCTAACACATTTGTACCATTACAGTTCAATTGAATATGATTTGCTTGTTTGTAGTTCCTTTTCCTTTTATTTTTTTTCAGAATTATGAAAGCCTGGTTTGTGATCTATTACCTCAAGAAAGGATTGGACTTTGCTTCTACCATATACTTATGGAAGTATAAATTATTTTCAACTTTATTATAACCCTGTTTTTTAAAAATTTTTTTTTTCTGTCTGTGCTATATTTAAAATTTCTTTGTATCCTAAAACTATTCTTAAAATTTCTTTGGAAACTTTGAATTTTAAAATTATAACTCACTATCTGACTTTTATGTTAAGAAGCCTAATAACATATAGTTTTCTTCACCATTATATTTGATTTAATGTTATTCAGTTTTGGTTCTCACTAGCTATATGAGCAAAAGTCAAATGACCTTTAAGCCTGAGTGTCCTCATCTGGCCCCCTTCATTCTAAGAATATAGCATTATATAATACATATAATTCAGCACCATGTAAGTATCTAATATATATTTCCAATCATCACTATTATTTCTACTAAAGGTACAAATTTCAATCTGGTAAGAATAACATGATATACTTGTCCTGGAACCAAAATAAAAAGGAACCATTTAATTGGTTTTTATTGTGACCTTTAGGATATACATATTTATAGCAATATGCCATAAGCAGAATAAATAATCAAAATATCAAAATCAAATTAGAATTTACTTTAAAAACATTTGATTCTTATTTAATGTTCTTTACTAATTCTTTGTTAAGAATATTTGTAAATTTATTTGTATATAAGTGTGATGCTAATGTAATATAGCTAGAATTTTGGTAAATGAGAATAATAATCTATCAGGGAGACATAACAACATAGAGCTTTGATCACAATTTATCCTGCTATACATTTTTAAAGTATATACATCCATATAATTATCACTATCTTTACAAATATTTTAAATTTATTGTAATTCATATTTTATTTTTATTTTTTTATGTTATTTATTTATTTATTTTTAATTAATTTTTATTGTTGGTTGTACAAAACATTACATAGTTCTTGATATATCATATTTCACACTTTGATTCAAGTGGGATATGAACTCCCATTTTTACCCCATATACAGATTGCAGAATCACATCAGTTGCACATCCATTGATTTACATATTGCCATACTAGTGTCTGTTGTATTCTGCTGCCTTTTCTATCCTCTACTATCCCCCCTCCCCCCCTCCCCTCCTCTCTTCTCTCTCTACCCCCTCTACTGTAATTCATTTCTCCCCCTTATATTTTTCCCCCTTTCCCGTCACTTCCTCTTGTACGTAATTTTGTATACCCCTGAGGGTCTCCTTCCATTTCCATGCAATTTCCCTTCTCTCTTCCTTTCCCTCCCACCTCTCATCCCTGTTTAATGTTAATCTTCTTCTCATGCTCTTCGTCCCTACTCTGTTTTTAGTTACTCTCCTTATATCAAAGAAGACATTTGGCATTTGTTTTTAAGGGATTGGCTAGCTTCACTTAGCATAATCTGCTCTAATGTCATCCATTTCCCTGCAAATTCTATGATTTTGTCATTTTTTAATGCAGAGTAATACTCCATTGTGTATAAATGCCACATTTTTTTATCCATTCGTCTATTGAAGGGCATCTAGGTTGGTTCCACAGTCTTGCTATTGTGAATTGTGCTGCTATGAACATGGATGTTTCTCAGGTGTGTGTGGTGACCTGTAATTATCCTTTGGATCTTTAGTATCCAATATATGGCTTCATTTCCAGCAAAAAGTGAGCAATGGAAAATAACTTCATTATCTGTTTTTTAAACCTGGGGGTTTCTATAACCTTTCCAACTGCTTTTTCATCAAATATCTTTCTTTGCTATATACTCAGAGGAATTTCTTGAAAAACTAACGCTGTTTGGTTGATTCCCATATTAGTACTCAGGGTTTATAAAGAATACTTTAAAGGAGTATTATCAATAGCTAAAAAATTGAGTCAACACTTCAGAAACTAAAAAACAATTTAACAATAAAAAATGCTACTAACAGTTGAGCTGGTCATTTGCCAATATAAGAAAAAGTTAAATATTGCTATCCAATAATCTCTAAGGTGTACTTTATTACACATTTTTTTCCTCATTCTAGAACTTAATGATGTAATGAAGGAAAAAAGTGCTATATATAAGATCACTTGTTTCTGGTATTATTTGTGAACATGATGGAAATTCACCAGGGTGCTTGCAGTATGATCATTTTTGGCATGGAAATTATTTTCGATCTTTATCTTGATTTCCTAAAGTCTTCAGTGTTCCATAACCAAAATCAATATCTAAAAACATGCTTGTGAATTAGAATAGTTCAGCTTAATGATCTTTACAGAAAATAAACCTTTTTATTCCTCAAATTTTGTGTAATGTCCCAAGCATGAACGTATAAACTGCAGTATTAATAATAAAAGAGTTTTACTATTCTGATCTTTTAAAATTCATTCTATTTAATACGATACCCAAATGAGATGTGGAAGGCATAGAAAGTGACTCCAGATTAAAGAAAAAATATCCATTCTTACAATTATTTATAGTAATGGAGAAAATGCTAAGATTTGGGTAACATAATGCTTTCTATCTAGACACAAACTTAAATAGAAAAAGATGTGGGGGTAAGGAAATTTTTAGATTTTCCCCTTTGAGTTTAGGTATTTGAAAACATATTAGTAAATTTTATGAAAATATCATTTTTTCCAAAGATATTTCTAAATAAATAGAGTATTAAATAACAGGAATTAGTAACATTTCTAAGAAAAAAGAACTTGTAATTTCTTCATAAGTAATATTATAATTAGATAACAATAATTGAGTTATAAAAAGGCAGATACTGAATTATAGGTGTCTGTGTTTGTGTGTGTGTAAACCTCTTTATTTAAAAAATAATAATGAAATTGTCTCAGATCATTTAATCTTATATTTCCCAACTTTACACTTGAAGAAGAAACTTTTTCATAGTGACATTTCTTTTTAGACAACCAGTAATTCTCAACATCTGAATTTGTAGTCACACTTTGAGTGTCAAAACCACAAAAAGACTTTGAAAGTTAATACTGATTTTTAACTACTATTCTATTATTGAAATTATGCTTTTTATTTTCTGTGAATTCTACCAGCAAATTTCTTTTTGAGAACCATGGATTTTCCTTTAGAAGTGTTTGCTTAAGTTCATAAAATATAATGTAGCCTCAGTAACTGGAGTCTTTAATTAAATCCTTATAACACTGCAATTAGTTGTCATGAGGCAGTGTTAAAACACCTTGTGGTAAATTCCTTGTGTGTGACCACATGCCTATCTCTCTTCCTAGTTCAAACAGATATTATTTACAAACATATTTTGCATTTAATAAAGGTCAAAAAGGAAAGGAATTTGCTAAATTAAATCTAAAATTGTTCTTCAAATTGAGCAAGGAATCAGATGAAGTAGCTCTAAAGTATGATAATGATTTTTCTTTAAAAGTGGTGTTTATCTATAAAACTTAAACATTGGACATGGAGGGTACAAAACGATGGGTCAAGAGCTAGTTCTGCTTGACAGAGCACTTCTGCTTATTCATGATGCAAACATTTAAAGGCAAAATTGACATAGCAGTTTCCATAAAAATAGGCTCTTTAGTGTAAACCAACACACTTTGCAATAGTCTTCACACTTTAGAAATATGGCCTGTCAGCATGCACAGTTTTCCAGAAAAGAACAAATATTATACTTCTGGATAAGGAACTGAGAGACCAATTTGCTACCTTTCCCACCACTCCCTGTTGTCACAGCAGAGCTTAAGTCAAGTGGCAGGGGCTGTGGGCATCACGCTTTCACTTTTACTCTTCTTATAATAGAGTGAAGAGGAAAGCTACCTGTACTTTTATCAATTACACAAGAAGAGAAAGTAAAAATTGACCCAGAGGGCTACATGTTTCCAGAAAAGATAAGGAGTTCTTTTCTCCCCCTGTAAGTGAAGAATATTTTTCAACTTGGCATATTTCAAACATTCATATTACTTGCCTAACCCCTACAGGCATTTGACTTTGCAAATCCTGCTTTAAGCAGTAACTCAAGGTAACAGTGAGAAGAGTGCCATAAATATTCCTCAAAGTTCATCATTATATATATCTTACTCCTGAGGGAAGAAAAATGATAAAAGATTTTATTAGGGGAGATAAGAGCATTTCTTTCTACTGTACAGTGCATGTAATTTTTCCCCAAAATTGAATAAAAGCCCCTTGGCATGTGAATCACACAAAGCATGATACCTGATAAAAAACTCTGCAGATTATTTAAAATTGTCATTTGAAGAAGTTTTTCTTAGTTTCCACTGTGAATCTAGTAATATATAGTATTTACTATTAGTGATTAAAAATGGATTTAAGGATTGGGGAATGTGGTTCAGTGGTAAAGTGCTTGCCTAGATTTTTTGAGGACCTGAGTCCAATCCCCAGTTCCCAATATCACACACTCACAAAAACAAGATTTAACCAGACTATGATTTCCAGTCTACTTTAACAAGATTTATTACTATTTATACCCCTCCCCTAAACATTCATAATGACAAGGTATATAAAAATAAAATATATTAAGGATGAATAGATTTCAATAAAAATGTTCAATTAAATGTTATAGTTCAACCTAATTTCATAAAATATTTGGAAATTATAAGTGTAGAAACGCAACATTATCATAAAATCAAAAGTATGATACTATTCAAATATTTATGATGTGGTTTCTTGCTTATCAAGAGTCTTGTGAATTATTGTGGTCCTGAAAGTAGTTCAAAACTAACAGGATCTATCACTCTAATTCAATTAAATGCAATTTGATTTAAACTATCACTGTAAACTAGTTAACATGTGAATATGGGTATCCCTTGGATTCTTAATAAAATTAGTTTCTTAAAACTACAAATCGGAGGCAGAGTATTCTGAACATTTAAAATCACCAAAGTATAGATAACTGTTAAAACTGAAATAGTCTTATTTTCTTCGATTAAATATTTCTATGCTGTGTGCTCTTGACAAGAATTCTTCTGGGCAAATCATTGGTGAAAGTAAAGAAAGCCTGAATGCCTGTTTCAATGCTTTATGGATTCTAGTGAGAGAAGATGTGCAGAGCAGAAACTGACTATCCATAAGAAAAAAGAATTATAATTCAAGGGTTCTCAAATTTGGTGTAACCAATGGAAGAGGTTTGAAATTTCACAAATTTATATCCCACTCCTACAAAAGTGGGATATTTATATTCCACTTGCCTAACCAGAGAATGGAGTCACTCTTTAGAGCAGAATGCATTAAAATAGGCAGTTTAATGGCAAGTGTCATCCATGCAAATAAGAAGGGAAAGTGCCTCAGGTAGAAGAAATAGGATCAAAGGCAAAAATGAGATTGTGTTTTTATGGAGTGAAAGTAAGTTCAGTATAGCTTGTATAAAATGATTCAATATAGCAGAATAAGAGACTTAAAAAAAAAAAAAACAGGCATGGAAATGTAATGCTTGTCAGCCAGGAATTTTAAATTTTTCTGAATTTAGTAGGAAGCTTTAGGAAGTTTATACACAAGTGATATTAATATAAATTATGTATTTATAACACTAATTTTAGGATATATTTTAAAGATACTTTGTTTACCTTATTTTTCCTTAATTAAAAAAATCACTGCTATAGCTTTGATTCACAGTTCAATTGAAACAAGTTTCATTTTATTAAGCATGAATAAACAAAGAAGTCACCTGGAAAAAAAAAAGTATGCTAGAGAAGAAAAGAGAATCTCTGGTTCTCACATAATATAGCCATAAATAATTAATATTGTGCTGTATCAGAATATCAGAAATTTTACTTTCTGCATTTCTAATACATATTTTCTAAATAATCACCTTAAAATATCTTGGAGGATCCCTAGAATTGAAGGTTTCTTAACTATTTTAGAGCAGGAATGTACTGGAATAGAAATACAAAGGATTTTTAGAGGAAAATGAAACAGTCCAAAGGTTGTCTGCCTGCAATTAAAGACATCTCTGAACATTCTGAGAGCAAAATAGATACTTTCAAATACTTGCATGTCAAAGAGAAACATCATCTAGAATTGATTGAGGGAAAAGATGCAAATAAATAATAGAATTTTGGTTAGGGTTGCATAAATAAAAGAAGAGATTAAATGGTTTGGATACCTTGAAAAGTCCTTGGGTGACCTGAATATTGGGATTAAATTTTTGCAGTCCTATGTATTATTAGTCTGTACCAGCCCAAATACTCTATATATCTATCATCTAGGGTTAAAATGGTTGCATTCCTTGGTTTACTTTATTTCTTGAAGCTGTTCCTAGTACTATTATAGTATAGAATAATAAACATGTATATCAAACTCTAGTGCACAACTCAATTCAGTTTGCTTTCTGTGGTTCATGTCAAAAGAGAGAGAGAAGAGAGAGAGAGAGAGAGAGAGAGAGAGAGAGAGAAATGAAAAGAAACCTCAACTTGCCTCTAGGCAATATCAAGAATAGAAGATTGATTATTCTAAGAGACAAGAATAAACTATTTATGACCCTTTTATTTTTTTGTCATTTTGATTTTTCTTTCTTACTCATTGAACATTGATATATAAATGAGTAAGGTAAATATTATTTAAAAATCTTCAGAAGGAGAATAGCATATTATATTATCATGAAAAGATGGATTCAAGATCACAGTTTGGTATTGCAAGAGTATGGCCAGACATTTGAAGGTAAATGGATTGAGTTAGAGAAGATAATGCTAAGTGAAGTTATCAATCCCAAACAAACACAAATGCCGAATGTTTTCTTTCATATAAGGAGGCTGATTCATAGTGGGATAGGGAGAGGGAGCAGGGGAGGAATAGATAAACTCTAGATAGGGCAGAGGGGTTGGAGGGGAAGGGAGGGGACAAGGGGTTATTAATGATGGTGGAATGTGATGATCATTATTATGTAAAGTACAGGTATGAAGACACGAATGGTGTGAATATACTATGTATACAACCGGAGATATGAAAAAATTGTGCTCTATATAATAAGAATTGTAATACATTCTGCTGTCATATAAATTTATATATATATATAAATATAAAAGAATTAAAGGGCTGGGGATGTGGCTCAGTGGTTAAGTGCCCCTGGGTTCAATCCCCAGTACCAAACAGAGTTATAAAACCATGAAAAGACATGGGGAAACTAAAAAGCATGTTAGTAAGTGAAAAAAAGTCAATCTTAACAGGCTACATATTTATGATTCAGATTGTATGACATTCTGGACAAAGCAAACCTTAGGAAACAGTAAAAAAAAAATGGTGGCTATTAGGGACTAAAGTGAAGGAAGGGATAAATAGTTGGAGCACAGAGGATTTTTAGGGCAGTGAAACTATTCTGTATGATAGTATAATGGTGGATACATACCATTATAAAATTTTCCAAACCCATAGAATGTACAACAACAAAAGTAAATCTATCACTTTGTGTAATTAAAAAAATATATAGTTGGAATCAGCCATTTGTGAGCTATGGGACTACCAGTAAGCAAATTGATTA
Organism: Callospermophilus lateralis; assembly: GCF_048772815.1. Lineage (NCBI taxonomy): Eukaryota > Metazoa > Chordata > Mammalia > Rodentia > Sciuridae > Callospermophilus > Callospermophilus lateralis. The sequence goes on from NC_135314.1 coordinate 101,595,164, forward strand.
ATTTGTGAACATTTTCAATTAATAGTACTAGAAATAAAGCAGTAAAGCAAATTCCATCGTTTTAATTAGTTCAAACTAAATTCTATCATGATGATGATTTATAATATTTTGTAAAATTATTTGACCTAGGAAATTTCAACACAAATCCAATGGAGAACAAAACTTATTATTACAGTATTTAGTATAAATTCTAAAATACACAGTTAAAATGACATAGGTTGCCATTGACTTATTGATTCAAAAATCTCAATAGGATATAATATCAATGTAAAATATTATTAACTAGCCAATGTAAAACCAGTCATTTAAGATTTTAGTGACTCAGATTAGACAAAAGATGCACAATTGCTTTTGAAATAAGTGGACATGATAATCCACCAACAGCTTGTTTAGAATGTAGCTACCACATTATAGCTATAATTATTTTGTAGAATTTTTTACTGCACTCCAGGATAATGAATTTTTCTACTTTATAGTAACAAAGTGATTAATTATACATTAATGAATTTATTTATGAAATTAGAACTTTATACATCTTTCCTGTGTACCTTTAAATATTTACATAATAATGAAATAAAACAAATAAAATGTTGCCTATATGTACCACATGGTTCTGGTGTTAATTTCCAAATGATGTAATGACAATAAATATGTCAGAGTAAACACAATTTAGTTTGTTGTTTTCCATGCCTCATAATAATACTTAATGATAACCTCTCTGAGGTCTGTTAATGTAGCATAGTCAAACATTTTTCATTTCAGGGAGAATCTCCTTTAGTTTTGTTCCTTGGGACAGTGTGATTCTTTCCACTCTTGACTTTCAGTGTCACTGGAAGGGCATTGTTGAGACTTATACTTCCTTTGTATAGTGGTATAATTGGTCTGTTCCTTGCTATCAAGTTAGTAAATGCAGGGCGGGATTTAGCCAACTCTATTGAAAATGAAACCTTCACTATTCGAATATACCAAATATTGTATTTAGATTTTATATTAATGATAATAATGAACAAATTTAATTTCCCATTTAAAATAAAAGGATTTTTCAAATAGAAACTGTAATTCAATAAATATATCCCTATCCATAAATATTGTTGAGCACTGATTTCTTTGTTGAGTTCTTTCTCTCTCCCTCTCTCTCTCTCTCTCTTTTAAGTTGTCTCTTAATTTCTCTGTCTCTTAAATCTAGGTTTTTTAAAGTAAGCTTGTGTAGTAGCAACCTTAGAAAGGAACATTTGGTGCAAATATGCATTTGATGCAAACTAGAGCAATCCTGTTCTAACTTAAGGTTTCAGTCTTGTAGTCCTAGGTGAAGTGAGGTTTTAACTTGAGATTTAGTGTTACTTAACAACAGTGACAAGTTACAGATCATTTCAGAATTGCTTTTTATTAAAACATTTTTAATTCTTCAGGGTCCCAAATATAAAAATTTGCTTAACAATCACAATGTGCTAATGGCTTTTCTCTCTGGGAAGAGATATGTGAATATGGAGCTCATTACAAATCTTCAGAGCTGCTATCCTCCCAGCAGGTTGACATTCTGCAAAATTTATAAATATGCAAAGCCTTTCCAAATATTTGTCATTGGTTAATAAATTATGCTGGTTAATATCATATCTAATAAAATATTTATTTTAAGCATCAGGAGGCAGGATTTCAGCTAAGACTTTAGTTAAAAACCTATGGGTCAGTAGCTTGATATATTCCCTTTAATCAAAAAGAATAATGAATAGAGTCACACACAGTGGGGCACAGGTTGAAAACCTGCAGTGAAAGTATCTTAATTTGTCCGACCCTAGTGCTGTTAACCTAATTACCATACAATTTAAAGTTAATAATAAATACAGACTTAAATGAGATCAGACTTAAGTGTGAGCAATTATGCCAAGAACTTTAATAGAAGATACAATGAGTTGTATCAATTAATTTCAATTCTATTTGACTTCCTTTGAAACTCTCAAATTAAAATAGATTGAAATTCAAATTAAAAAGAGAATAATTTTTATAAAGACCAGCATATGACAATAATGTAAATCACCCCCTGCCTTGTTGCCATAATATAGTACTTTCAAAGAGAAATTCCTAGCACAGTTTAGGTTGCAGGTAATGAAGTATTACAAGGTTGCATAACAGACAAGTGAGAAGATTTCTTCTCTTACTTCTCTTATTTATACATAAGCAGAATACCTTAAATTTTTTTCCTACAAATTTCACTTTAACTGGAAGTTTTGTTTGATTTTAGAGAAAACCTATATTTGACGCTTAAGAAAATGTACGGACGTTTCTAGTACTTTCAGTTTGCACATAACTCTCTTAGAAATAGAATTGTAAAGCTTGTATATATATATATATATATATATATATATATATATATATATATATATATCAGGAAATAAAAATATTATGAGCTCAATTTCATGTTACTTTCACTTGACTAGCTAGAACTGAAAATATGTGGTGCTCTTAAGAATCACATGAAATCATCATATTTAAAATATTTATAAGTTAAAGAATTAATGTAACAGCCTAAATAAGATGCATATAATTAACTGATATCCAGTTGGTGAATTTAGAAGAAGTTTAAATTCTTTAGATAAAGTGCCTTGAAAAGAAATAGTTTTTTTGAGGGCATAATTATTAATTGCTTTATTTGAAGAGTTATTATTAACAGGATTATTCTTCTGACATCATAGAGTCATACAAATACCAGAAAAACCTCTGTTTAACATAGAGCATATTTTAAAGTCATTATCAAGGTATACACTTATAGCAAACATATCCATTAATAGTTCACAAAACTTAAAACTCTATAGGTGGCATGTAAACCTAAGCCTAATACAAAAAAGATATCAAACAATAAACAAGGTATATTTGAAATACACAAAAATTATTTCTATTTATAATTCAATTGTCTTACAATGGCAATAGAGATTTTTTGTAAACTTCATAAATTGTGAAGAAACTATTGTTTATACAATCAGTCTTCTTTAATTAATGGTATAAAAAGTTTTTTTCTTCTAAATTGTAAAAGTACAAAAAAAGTAATTTTGTTCTATGTAACTCAAATTACAACACATTCAGAGAATGCAAAACAGTGTCAATTTGTTATCACAACTATTGGAGATTAAAAGTCTACAGCATAGCAAAGAATAGTTTAGGATCTGAGAATTGAGAAAAGAGACAAAAGATCATTAGGCTGTGTTCTTATCTGGAATCGAGCAATGGGTTGCTGAATTTTTTCATCAGTTCTAAAGAGACTTTTGTTGGACTCTAGGGTTTTCTAGGTATAGAATCATATTACTTATTTCTCACACAATGTAAAAATCAAATCAAAATGGACAAAATGTAATACATGAAAGTTTGTAACTACTAGCGCAAAACATAAGGAAGCAATTCAAGTTAAAGGCAAAAATTTCATGAACAAGACTCTAATAATTCAGGAAATTATAGCACAAATTGACAATTGAGATTACATCAAATTAAAAGTTCTGCATAGCAAAGGAAATAATGAACAGAGTGAAGAGTCAGCCTACAGAACAACAACAACAACAAAAAAATCTTTTCCAGCTATTCGTCTGAAAGATGATTAATATTCAGAACATTTTTTAAAAAACTTAGAAAATTAAACAAAATAAGAAGTGATCCAATTAATAAATCAGTAATAGAGATGAACAGACATTTCTCAAAAGGAGAAGGTCAAGTAGTAAATAAATACATGAAAAAAATGCTCAATGTCTTTAGCCATAAGGAAAATACAAATTAAAACCACGTTGGGGCAGGAGATGTGGCTCAAGCGGTAGAGCGCTTGCCTGGCATGCGTGCAGCCCGGGTTCAATCCTCAGCACCACATACAAACAAAGATGTTGTGTCTACCGAAAACTAAAAAAATAAATATTAAAATTCTCTCTCTCTCTTTAAAAAAAACATATTGAATATATATATCACATTTTCCTTATTCATTCATCTCCTGATGAACATCTAGGCTGATTTTATCACTTGGCCAATGTGAATTCTGTTGTGATAAACACGGGCTAGCATGCAACTCTAAAGTATACTAACTTTAATTCTTTTAGAAAAATATCAAGGAATACTATACATAGATCATATGGTAGTTCTATTTTTAGCTAGGAATTTATTCAGCCATAAAGAATAAGACTGTATTATTTCCAATAAATTTAATAAAACTGGAGGCCATAGTATTGAGATAAGCAAGTAAAACTCAGAAAACTGCATGTTTTCTGTCATATGTGGAAGAAAGAGGGAGAAAAACAGGGGAGAAAAGAGGTGTCATGAAAGTAGAAGAGTTACCAATAGAGTAGAGGAAGGGGTTCGGGGAAGGAAGAATAGAAGGGTGGGGGAGACATTGGAGAGTGAAAATAATTAAGTCATATTTTTGGTGCATATGAATACAATGTAATAAACCTACCATTTTATATAGACAACCACACACACACATATGAAAACTATTACACTGAGTTTCCATCTCATCCCAAACAGAAAGTCTATTATCAGGAAAATTAACAAAAATAGCAAGGTTGTGAGAAAAATGGACTTTTATTGAATGTTGGTAGAAATATAAATTAGTATAGCTGCTAAGGAAAGCAATATGAAGGTTGCTCAAAAGTCAAAAATAGAACTAACATATGATCCACTAAATATCAATCCTAGATATGTATCTGAAGGAATCAAGGTCACCATACTATAAAGACACCTGGAAGCCAGGTGTGGTAATCCCAGCAGTTCAGCAGGAGACTCATGAGTTCAAAGCCAGCCTCAGCAAAAGTGAGGCACTAAGAAACTCGGTGAGACACTGTCTCTAAATAAAACCCAAAAAAGGAATGGGGATGTGGCTGAGTGGTTGAGTGATCCTGAGTTCAATCCCTGGTACCCCCAAAAAATAAAAAGATAAAAATGATATCTGAATACCCAAATTTATTGCAATCCGATTCACAATAGCCAAGTGATGGAATGAGGGTGGCTATAGATAAACACTACAAAAAAGAAGAAAATTGCATGGAAAGTGAATGGAGCCAGAGGTTATAATGTTAAGCTAAATAATTCAGACTCAGAATGACAAGCTTTACATTTTTCTTTTCATTTTCATATGTGAAATGTAGACCGAAAAGAAAAACAACATAAAAGTAGAAGGGAGATGATCATGGAAGGAAAAGAAGGTCATCAGGAGGGTGGATGGGGGGAGAGGGAAATAGGAACAGTGGAGATGAGCAAAATATGTCACATGAATTAACATAAAATTTATAAAAATAGAAAAAAAATTAAAAATAGGTCACATGCATGTATGAAACTGTGACAATGAACACCATTATTTTATACAATTAAGATTTAAGATGCATTGATAAATGTGTTTTTTTAATATTTATTTTTTGGTGTAGATGGACACAACACAATGCCTTTATTTTTATATGGTGCTGAGGATCGAACCTGGGTCCCGCCTGTACTAGGGGAGTGCTCTACTGCTGAGCCACAATCACAGCCCCAGTGTGATGTTTTTTAAAAATGGGGTAAAAATAAACAGAACAACTTGAACAAGTAGGTATTTAAGAAATTCATGTCTGGGTTTGTCCACACCTTCATCAATGTCATATTCTTATTAGAGTTTCAGTTTTCCTATAGCATAACAGAAGTTAATATAACAGACTGCTACATGATAAGACTTAGCAATAGGTCATTCCTAGATAAACAAATCAGAAAATTTAGATACGTATGTATTTCAAAGTAGCTAAAACATATATTCTGCCTATCCAACAACAAGGTAGATCTTTTCATCTTCTAATGTCTAGTAGGGTAGGAGGGGGAGAATGGGAGGAATAGACAAACTCTAGATAGAGCAGAGGGGAGGGAAGGTAAGGGAGGGGGCATGGGGTTAGAAATGATGGTGGAATGTGATAGACATTATTATCCAAATATGTGTATGAAGACACCAATTGCTGTGAATATACTTTGCATACAACTAGAGATGGGAAAAATTGTGCTCTATATGTGTAATAAGAATTGTAGTGCATTCCACTGTCATATATAAATTTAAAAATTAATTAATGAAAAAAAAACATATATTCTGGCATTTAACTACTGGTTTTGTCACTTGCTACAAGAACTATACCAAATTAAAGGACCACTAGAAATCTCATCATAGTCAAATTGTTAAAGAGAAAAAAAGAAGTTAATACTATTTAACTCATAAATTGTTAAAATAATTGAAGGGAAAATACAGAAATAAAGGGGATAGGGAAGGATAAAAGTTCTGTGGATTACACAAAGGGGAAAGAAGGAAAGAGACGTGAAAAGGAAAAGGAAAGACAGTGGAATGAATCTTACCGAACTTTCCTATGTATATATTCACACAGTGAATCTCACTATCATGTACATCCTCGAGACTGGGAACTGAATTAGAATAAGATATATTCCATGTTTGTATAAATATATAAAAATAGATTCTACTGTCATGTAAAACTAAAAAGATCAAATGAAAATTAAAAAAATAAAAACACATATATGATTTAAAATTATCATCTACTTTAACATTTGTTATTTTTAAAAAAAATTTTTTTAGTTGTTGATATAAATTAAAAAAATAAAAACACATATATGATTTAAAATTATCATCTACTTTAACATTTGTTATTCTTTTTTTAAAAAAATTTTTTAGTTGTTGATATAACTTTATTTATTTATACGTGGTGCTGGGAATCGAACCCAGTGCCTTACACATGCCAGGCAAGTGTGCTAGCTCTGAGCCACAGTCCCAGCCCTAACGTTTGTTATTCTTATTACTGCTTATTATTATTAACATTTAGTAATTATGCATTTACCAATATGTTCAGGAATATTCCTAAGTTTATAAGACTGATAAAGTTTATTTACAAAAGTTGAAGTAAGAAAACCACACATATATCACTTGAGCATAAATTTACAAAGACATGGGATTTTGGTGGTTTGGCTCAGCATTGTTTCCCAGTCAGCAGAATTGTGCCTACAATATTTTTCAGACACATATAATCACACAAAATAGAGTTAAACTAATAAAAGTGTACTTGTCCTTAGTCACAAAAAAATTACCTAAAGAAAAATTTAAGCACATATTTGATAAAACAGGGGATTAATTTCCTTAATCTAAAGAAACAAAATTGCATATTTTCAAATTCAACCGTTGACCTCCAGTAAAGTGAAATATTGATGTCTCTTTTCTTTTTTCATTCTGTCCCCATAATAATGCACCCTACTGCCATCCATTAAGGATTTAAATAATGTATTCACCTCCATTTTTTCTAATAATAAATAACAAATACTATTTGAGATGAAGTTCACAAATGAGTATAAAAAAACTATTATTTTTAATACAATACTTTTCTTGGGCTTCAACAATAAAATCCCAATAGCCTGCAATACTTGTCTGTCCACCTCCATCTTTTCAAGAAATACCTTTTACTTTTGGAAATGTGGATAAAACCCAGTGCTTTGCATATTAAACCATGTTTGGAATTTCATGGTTATTTTTATTTTTTTTTTTAATTTTGCAGTATTGGAGATTGAACCCAAGTCCTCCAGCATGCTAGGCAAATGTTTTACCCCTGATCTACATGTCCTGCCCTCCAATTTTTATTTTTACTATGGTTTTCAAAGACAATATATTTTTGTTATATTTCTTAACACTGTTATGTGTTGAGATCATATCTAAGCTTCCCAGAATCTGATTGGGTACTCTTTTTACTTCAATAGCTGTAGCAGTTATCAAAGTTGCAAACATCAATGCTCAATAAATATTCATGAAAGCTATCATCATCAACCCAATCAAGCTAACATCATTTCCAATCTGACACTTTCATCTAGTCCTTCCAGCTTACTAATTCTAGTTCCTTCACCCATTAAGCCATACCATTTACCTCACCAATTTTCCACTACTAATCACCATTCACCTGCCTTTACTGATTTGAGGTCAAAATTTTAAAACTCTAAACTGCCTTTTTTAGAATGTTATTTTCCCTATTTCAGGTTACAGATACATCTTATTGTAAAGCCTCCATTATCACTAATTATGGATAGTAAGGGGGAGAAAGGCATATAATCTTACCTAATAAAGATAACCCCAATAGCACAGTGTGAATGAAATATATTTTAGGATAAATTTTGAGAATCCTATAGCTCTTCTCAGGCTACAATAGATTTTCCTCCTCCTTTACAAGTGGGATGATTGATCAGTTGTAGCAGAGATCACACCATGACTGTGAGGAGGCCCCAGAGACTCTCTTGTGTACCCAGACTGTGAGCTGAGATAGATTTTCAATAGATTTTCCTCCTCCTTTCCCATTCCCAAATGGTGACTGAGGGAACTTTTATTTTTATTTCAGTATCAGGATGATACGTGAATGACTTTGTTCAATGTGTTACTGTTGTGCCCAGCTACAATATTTCCAGTTATACTTTGCACTTGGAGCTAGTGTCTACTGACATGTGGGGGTGATTGTCACTTGTGCTATGGAATAATGCAACTATATGCAGATAGCAGTTGATATTTCCATTGCTTCAGCCCTAGAAAGAACTCCACTCTGTGGACTCTTCATCTTCATTTTTTTTTTTCTAGAGTGAGACCAGAAAACCTGCATCTTCCCTCCCCTTCAAAGACCCAAGAACTCCCTGCTGCTTTCTAGAACCAATGTTGTACTATGTAATTATCCCTAAGTTTGCCTAAAGTTTGCTTTTACTATGTCCTTCAAATGAGTCTATTATCAGGCTCCATGTTAATGCTCAAATTGACTCCATTAGGAATGAAAATCTATTCTGAAAACTGCCCTTCCTCCAGGGACTGCCAGTCCTTAACCTTGAATAAATTCTGCCATTTCTTTGAAACCTATAGCTGTCCCTGTCTCAGCTCACAGTCTGGGTACACAAGAGAGTCTCTGGGGCCTCCTCACAGCCATGGTGTGATCTCTGCTACAACTGATCAATCATCCCACTTGTATAGATTTTACTGTCTTCCTTATTAAAACACTCAACCCTTAAGTGCAATGACTAATGGAAGTGATGAAAATATACTGCCATATTTTATCTACAACTTCAGAGGGAAATTTCACCATCTGGTAGGAAACATTAAAGTCTTTGTAGGTAACTGTCACTTTAAGTCTTTTTCTATTTCTACTTCCATGTGAGTTAATCATACAGGAGTTCATGAAATCACATAGTATATATACTTTCTGCATCTATTTAGGTAGTCATTTTTTTTTCTTTACTTTGTTCATGAAACTAGTTTCATCACTAAATTTTCATTTTTTTGCCCAACTTTCATTTCTGTAAAATGAAAAAAATGAGTCATGGTGTCACATTATTTTTTCTATATATTGCTAGATTTGGTATCATTTGGTAAAGTATTTTTGCATCTACATTCATAGATTGTGTTGTGTACTTTCCCACCTCATAATTTACTTCTTGGATTCTGGTATTAGGTGTGAATGGTTTTGTTAAAATAGTTTGGAGTGTTTTCTTATTTTATATTTTCTTAAATGTGTATAGTAGATATTCTTTGGTCAAGCTCACTGGAATCATAATAGTATTTAGAAAATTTGTTAGAAAATTTTTAAGATGTCTGCATCATTGTTGTGTTTTACAATGAATACTTTTTGTTTCTTCTCAAATCACTTTAGTAGATTGCAATTTTTTAGGAATCTAATAGTGCATATAAATGTTTAAATTATTTAGTAGTTCATAATCTTAACTCTTTTAACTCCTAGTAATTTTTATTTCTAGCTTCTAGATTGTTTTCTTTTTGTTATTCTGGTGTTTTGTATTTGTTTTTGTTATCAGAGATTGTACCCAGGGTCACTTAACTACTGAGCCATATCTCCTGTGCTATTTATTTATTTTTATCTTGAGACAGGATCTTCTTAAGTTGCTTTTGACCTCACTAAATTGCTGAGGCTGGCTTTGAACTTGCAATTCTCTTGCCTCAGCATCCTGAGCCACTGGGATTACAGGCATACACTACCATGCATGGCTTGTTATTCAGTCTTGATAGAAGTTTATCAAAGTTATTTGTCTCTTGAAAGGACTAAATTTTGTATTTTTATCTTTGCTAGCACTTTTACATTCTATTTCATTACTTTATTCATTTTTTTTGGTCATGTATCTCATGACAAAAGATATACAGAAGAAATGCTTTCTGTTTATAGGTCTTTTCCTACCTAATTTCTTGAGTTGGTGATTAATAAATTAATGTATACTTAAATATTTAATTAATGCTTTTGCTCATTTTGAAATAAATGAATTTAAGCATCCAAATTTGCAGCTTACCACTGTTTTACCTGAAGCCACATAAATATTTATATGTAGTTATCACAAAATTAAAAATATTTCAATTTCTTGAAATTTCATTGGTATTGCTGTTCTTAATTATCTATAATCCATTTATCCAAATACACACATACATTAACCCAAGTACACACACATTTTATTTATATATATGTATGTTATACATATTTTAATTATTTTCTTTGTTGAGTTTTGGGTTTATTTTTTTGTGTCTAGAGAATCTCTGAATGTTTTCAAACATTTGGTATTTTTGGAGACTTGATTTATGATACAGTATATTGTCCCTATTATCAACCTTTTTACATTTACTTGAAGAACATGCAGCATTTGCATGATCTATATATGTCCATAGGCAATGTTTATTATTTGTGTTTTCCTAATAATCTATATCCTTGCTGATTTTTGTCTGATAGTTCTCTCAGTTACTAGGAGGGATACTTTGAAAACATATGCAACAATCGTGAATTTTCTGTTTTTCCTTATAAACTCATTATATTTTAACTGGTATGTTTTTAAAATGTTATAATTCAGACACATTTCAAATTTTTCTAACTTTCATTATTTGTAATTTCTATTATTTAAAATTTCTTTTTAGCTTAAGTGCTACATTCAGAAATCTACTTTTTCCAAGATAACCTCTTCAACAAAATGTGCTTGGAAAACTGGAAATCCATATGTAGTGAAAAAAATTATAATCATTATCTCTCACTCTGCAAAAATTGAATTAAAAGCAGATAAAAGACCTAGAAACCCTATACCTACTGGAAGGAAATGTAGGCCCACACTCTTAACATGTCAACTTAGGAACAAAATTCCTCAACAAGACTCCTAAAGCCCAAGAAGTAAAATTAAGAATCAATAAATGGGATGTTACCAAACTAGAAAGCTTCTTCACAGCAAAGGAAATAATCAAGAATATGAGGAGACAGCCTACAGAATGGGAGAAAATCTTTGCCACCTGCACTTCAGATAGGTCATTAATTTCCACGATATACAAAGAACTCAAGCAAATTAACACTAAAAAACCAAATAACCTAATCAATAAATGGGCAAAAGCATTGAACAAGCACTTCACAGAAGAAATACAAATATTCAACAAATATATGAGAAATGGCCAATACCTTGAGCAATTAGACAAGGGCAAATTAAAACTACACTGAGATTTCATTTCACTTTAGTCAAAATGGCAACAATCAAATTTTGGTGAGGATGTGGGGAAAATAGTACACTCTTACTTTGTTGGTGGGATTGTAAATTAGTGTAGTCACTCTGGAAAGCAGTAGGAGATTCCTTAGAAAACATGGAATGGAAACATCATTTGGCCCAGTTGTCTTAGTCTCTGGTTTATACACAAAGCCATGTCTATGTTTATAGCAGCTCAATTCACAATAGCTAAACTATGGAACCAACTTAAGGCCCTTCAACATATGAATTGGTAAAAAAAAAAATGTGGTCTATATACATAATGGAATATTACTCAATCACACAAATGAATGACTTTATAACTTTTGCCAAGCAATGGATGGATCTGGAGACTATTATGCTATGTGAAATAAGCTAATCTCCCCCAATCAAAAGTCAAATATGAAAGCTAACACACAAAAAGGGGGAGAGGAATAATAGAGGGTCAGATTTACACAAAGGAGAATGAAGGTAAGGGAGGAAAAATAGGACTAAAAAAGACAGTGAAATTAATCTGACTTAACTTTCCCATATGCATACACCACAGTGAATCTTTACATCATGTACAACCTCAAGAGTAGGATCATAAATAGAATAAGATATACTCCATGTTTGTATAAATATGTCAAAATACACTCTATATTCATGTATAACTAAGAAGAACAAATAAAAATTTAAAAAAGATAAGCCAAAAATAGTGGTACTACTAAAATGTGTAAAAAATAATTCTATAATCTGAACAAAAGCATTATTTAAACTATAATTAAAATTTTAGAAGCAATAAAGAAAATTTTAAAAACTGTATAACATACATTTTAAAATTTGTAAATGAAGCCACATAATAAAATAAGAGCATCAGTGAGCAACTGGAAAAAAAAATCTACTTTTTCAGGTGAATACATATTTACACTGGATTTCTTTTGTTTCATGATTTCATTAAATATAATTCTCAATATTATTTTCATTAAAATCTCTATTCTTGAAAACTTACATGTTGTTTTTTAGATATTTCTGACTCCAATCTGATAAAGCATACTTTATAGAAATTTGACAACTTAGTCCCATTATTTTTAGTGCACTTATATATATGACTCATTTCAATACTAACATTCTACAGAATGTCTCCTGTTTGTTCTAACTGGTTTATGCCATGTAGAAATCTTTTTTTTTTTTACATTCTTTAAAAATTTATTTTATTATTATTCCATTTGTCTGTTAAGGTAGATTTTTAAAATTCTCTTTCCTCTCCTTTTTATAATTGATCTAGAATTCCAACATCTGTCTTTAACTTGTATAATAGTATGTCTTTACTTTACCATCTTTACTAGTTGTATAAGAGATTAGGTCATTAATTTTCTTTTTCTCCTCTTGGAAACTGTAATATATAAACTTCAATTTTATATATTTTTAAGCCATATAAAAATGCTAAAATTTCTATTTTATGTAGTCAAGAGTAATTTAGATTCTTCTACAAATATCTCTTTTCCCTTAGGTTTTATTGCTTAATAAATCTCCAGCCTTATATCCAATGTCCTAACTTCTATTCCAAGAACTTCTTTTTGTATTTCCTTTAATGTAGCTCGCTTCTAAAAAAAAAAAAGGAAAAAAAAAAAACCCCACAGGTATCATTTTCTTTACTACAATCTTTTAAAAACGTATTTCCCACTTTTCTTCATGAAGCACCCTTTTTCTTTTACTGAAGATTTTTAGTTTTATGCTGTCATATGTTTTCTTTCAATCCCTTGAAGAAATCAGAACATTGTCATCTGGGCTGTCATGATTTCTGTTAAGAAGTCAGCTGTCAGATTGAGACTGTTCATCTTCAGGACATACAAAGAACTCAAAAACTTAACACCCAAAAACAAAACAAAACAGAACAACAACAACAACAACAACAACAAAAAACAATCAATAAATAGGCAAAGGAGCTCACAGAAAAAGAAATACAAATGGTCCACATGGATAATTTATATTCACCCCATATTGTTTGGTTCTTATAACCTATCAATTGATTTGATTTATTTCATTAGTGTGAGAAAATTTCCAGTCTTTATCTCTTTAAATAATATTTATGTATTATTATTATTATTATTATTATTATTATTATTATACTCTGTGTCCATTGACATGTATTTTGAATCTTCTCAGTGTGCCTTTCCACTACTTAACTTCTATTCTTTATTTTCCGGTATATCCTCACTTAATATCCTCTATAAATACTTCTCTAGTATATTTTTTAACATGTCATATTTGTATCTGCTATAAAATGTGTCCAGTGAGTGTATGTGTGAGATTTTACACACATTAAGATACATGTACCTTCAATGTATACACTGATGATGTTTGTCCAATTATAGAAACTTACAATGAAAATGCACACATAACACCTTTTTCATCACTCCAGTTTTCACATGTTCCCTTACAGTTGGCCTCCATTCCCATAGTCATTCAGTTTTAGTTTCTATTATCACCCATTTATTTTACTTGTTTTGAAAGTTACATAAAATGATTCATACAGAAATGACTCTTATCTGTTCTTTCTTTTGCTCACCATAGTTTGTGTAATTCATCCTTTCTCTTATATCATCATTAGTTCATCCTTTTTAGTGCTAAGTATTATTCCTTTGTACATATATATCTCAAATAACTCATCATTCTCTTTAATGGATAATTTGGTATTATTAAATTGTCATTCATTTCAGAAACATATTCCTAAAGTTTTGTCCAAGTTGTGTAGCTATAGATCTTCATTTCTCTTGAGTAAAGTATGCATTATGAAATTGTTGGTTATGGGTTAATTGTATATTTAACATTATGAGAACATAGCTGAATCATTTTCTCAATTTGTTTATAACACATTACACACCTTCCAAAAATAAGTCTATTTTCTCCTCATCTTTGCCAAAATTTGATATTATAACTCATTTCTTGTCACTCTAATGGTGGCATAATTTCTCACATATTTCTGATCAGTAATGATCATGAGCGATTTTCATGCTTTGGTTGATTTTTACATATTTTCTTTTCAGAGGGGTTTATTAAAATATTTTGCATATTGTTGCCAAGTTTAGAGAAATATTTTCAATACTGTTTGATATTAGGTACATAATTTTTTAAGATATAAACTTATTTTATACATGAAAGAAAATGTCTGTTCATTTAAACACTAAATAAGGCCACCATGCATTTAATATTTGAGATAGATGTAGAGATATAAAAGGCTCTTGCTTTCAGGAGGGTAATGGTATAAGGGCAAGAAATGAGCAAAGATATTAACCAAAAAATAAATAAATAAAGTTGTGAAGTGAGCAGAAATTGGGGACTTATTTTCAAATTATAACATTTTAAGGAAAAATATTTCCTCTTTACCCAAATAAAGCCTTTGTCAGTTATGTTCCATGAGCATAAGAGCCTTTTCTATAACTGTATCTGGTTCATATATTTAATGAATGAGAAGTGTGTTAGAAATGAAATGAATGAATAGATAAGTAACTTCCTTGTTGAAAACATTTTATGAATAGAGATATTGTATTTATTTTTAAAAGTAGCAAAAAATATTTTTCATTTCCTAAGAAAACTATTTGAAGAGGCATCACAAGCCACTCTTCCTTGGCTGAGTCCTTCATTTGGCCATCTGTCACATTTCATTGAAGTTTTGTGCATGCTTACTTACTTATATTCGATTCTGAGCTCTTCAGAGATTAAAGCTACACAATTCCTGATAAGGAGTGGGTGTTCTAAAAATGGTTGTTTAATGATTAAAAAACTACAGACATTGTTGATCCCCTGAGCAAAAAATATTCAAGAACTTCTAAATTTTATTATACTTATAAACTAACAATTTAGTATTTGTCAGGGTTGTTGTATTATTTTAGAACCTCATTTCATTGTAAAAATGCAACTTTATAGTGTGTATGTCAGAAAACATAATTTTCTGTTGGATAGAGACACTGCTTACTTTTAGAGACACTATCTTTTCTTTCTATTAATGCTATCATTCCATCAAGTGCCTAAGGCACTGACATACATTATAAAACAATAGATCACAGGGAAAAGCACTTTGAAGACTGCAGTGTGAATGCTAAAGCAAAATTGATTTATACCAACAAGTCACAACTTGTTGCTAAAACTGGATATATTTCTTTCACAAGTCAATAGTTAAATTGAAAACTGTACCGACAACATCTATGGAATGGTACACTGATTTAATTTAATTTTATTTTTTGTCAGTGGGATCCTGTTGTACCAAAGCCTTAATGGAGAATAGCACGGCTGTATAACAAAGTAAATAATGTGTCCCAAATCTGAAGGATCTATCAAAAATAAAACCCTGGATACCTGATTTTATACAAGGCACTAGGACCAACATCTGTATATTCATCTATGATCCTTGAACAATTTCAAAATAGGAGAAGTAAAATTTAATATGGAAGTAATGTAATTTTTATTTCTTTGAAAACAGGCTGCCACTAATTTTTATATTTTTTAATCCATTGTCTTCCTCCTAATTGATTATTTTCCTATTTATCCAGAATAAAATATTGAAATATATTTCTAAAATAGTATCCCCCGTTTCATGTTTCATCCTACCTCCAACACTTACACACGGCACAAGAAAAAAAACATTTGGGGAGTCAAAATGTAGTTACATTTGACTGTCATTTTAGTTTAAAAAGTAGTCTATCCTTAAAAGTTCATGTATCTTGCCCTTTCTCATTAATGGCTAATTTACTCTTTACCAGCATGTCTATGATGTATTTGAAATATAATTCCTTAGAGACGAATGTAAAATCTTGAGCTCATAGAAGCAGAAAGTAGAATTATGGTTACCAAGAACTAGAAGAGCAGGGAGAGTTTTGGGGAGATGTTGGTCAAAAGATACAACATTTCAGTTAAACAAAAGGGATCAACCCAAGAAAGCTATGATACAACATGTCAAACAAATCATGTTAATTATTTGAGGTAAGTTATATGTTAATTAGCTTGATTTGGCTGTAGAGCAATGTGTAAATATTTCAAAACATGTTGTATATCAGACATCTGTACATATAATTTTAACTTATAAATTAAAAATGAAACAATTTTTTTAAAAAATGATATTTCATAGAGATTTTTTCCTCAATTCTGTGGGCTGAATCCAGGGTCTTCACTTGGTAAATAAGCAGGTGCTATACCACTGAGATCTACTGCTGGGAGCCATTAGCCAAGTAGGTATGACAATTTCCTTGCCAGTGTACCCCATGTTCCTTAGTGGAAGGACTCGTGGAAATAGGACATTTTGTAGTGACATTGCATGTAAGGTGACCTTGCTCAAGGACCAGGGCGGATCTGGGTTTAGGGCGTTCCGGGTTTAGGAAGGTTATTCCTGCTGGGAATAGGGCGTATCCTGCTGCCTGAGTTCCCCTTGAGTTCTCACGGGATTCAGACAGTATTTTTGGGAGACAGAAGCCCAGTGGAGGTGTGGATTTGGGCAGAGAATGTGGATTTCCCCAGAACGTGTTTGTAGAAGGCCAGTGTGAGATCTGGAATAAAGAATTGCTGTTTGAATCTACAAAGCTGTGAGTGGCTCGTGATTTGTGCCCAGCCAGACTGCGGCAATCTACATTCCATATTTAGAATTCTTAATGAGGAAAAAGTCATGTTAATTCTAGCTTTCAAATACATTTACAAATCACAAACTAAAGAATTCAGAATTAGACATAAAACAATAAAAAATACACTGCTAAAAACAAAATCAGACACATTTACTGAACGCTAAAGATCTTTAAATTAATGTCTTACACTAATGTTTTATATAAATATGAAAAATAAATTGCAAAGGGTTTATGGTGAAAGTGATTGAAACTATACATATATAGATGTGTATTATATGTGTATATATGTCAAATATATATCAGAAATAGATACATATTAAGTATATATATATATATGACTGATAAAATTAATTAAGAATGTTGGAATAGAGACATTTACTAAATGTTTTAGATAACTCTTAGGTTAAATCATATGAAATAACTAATATTTGGACTTTTTTTACTTATTAATGTAGTGATTTCATGTGGCTTATATCAGCAAGATCTGTCAAGAACTGTGGTAACTATTTTGAATTAAAAGCTTATCTATAACTAGATCAGACTCTACATCAGGCTCTAAATACTGAGATCACATTAATATTTATTACTGCATTAAATATTTCCCAGGGGTCAAATTGTTCAATCACCCATCCCCAGGGGAACTCTCAAATGGAAACAATCTATACCAAGTTGGAGACAAAGTTGATTCCTTATACATTACATATAGGAGTATAAATTAAAGAGTCTTAGAAAAAGCCTTTGGAGTTATCAAGCATTTAAATGTTATAAAACCCAAGAATTTTACCCCTGATATATATATTCAAGGAAAACTCTTGCACAGATATTAAAGAAAACATAATAAAAATGGTTTGTACTAACAAAATAACCGAATGAAAGAAAACGTACCTTGATAGAAGAATGGATTAATAATTGTGATATATTTGCAATGAAATATTATGTAGATATAAAATATATATTTCTACATGCAATCAGTTTGATGAAACAGCAGTATGTATGCAAATGAAAAGTTCTTCCTAATTTTTGTACTTGGCAAGCACTGTTTAACTTAGTTTAGCTCTACTTTAAAATTTGATATCAGAATCATTGTTTACATTTATGTTTTAGGACATTGTGCTTTCCTTCATATATAGTCATAGAGACACATGAAAATGTCACTTTTCATATTTGTCTCCATAATGGAATTTTTAAACAGTAAAAAATTCTAACCAGGGAAACTTAACTTGTATACAATATGCTTCTTCACCTGTGATAGAGTTATATCCCAATAGACCTATTATGTCTTGTAAATATAAGTTGAAAATGCATTTAACATACATAACCTACCAATCATCCTAGCTTAGCCTAAGATACTTTAAAGGAGATCATAACATTTTAACCTATGTTTGGGCAGAATCATCTAATACACAGCATATTGTATAATAAAATGTTGAATAGCTTGTGTAATTTATTGTGCTAACCATAAAAAAATAGAAGTATTTCATGGGTACTCATTTATACCACCATAAAGTCCAAAAGTTGTAAATTGAACTAAAGTTGAGGAGCATCTATACTTATCAGCAACATCTTTGCCATTGTTTTCCCTGACAACTGTACCTACCTGGTGATCTCTAAGTTTCAAGAAAATAGTTTGGTTGTGTGTCACCTTGCCCCCAAACTGTATCTAGACTTTGGTGTTTGCAAAAACAGCCAGAGAAGTCTGGGCCCTGCAAATAGCTCTTGTGTTATGTATATCCATATCAGTTTAAGCACAAATATTAAAACAGGAGGGTGATCATTTATCATTAAAATTATGATACTTAAAAGATTTTTCTCTGGTTTTGCCCTTTTCTCAAAAGCTTTCTCACCAAGTTCAATGCACGGCAGGAACTCATTCAAATATTTTATACTTACTAAAATTTTAGCTTTGGTGTGTTGATTCATTAGGAGCAATAATGAGGCTTGAATAATGCCACTTGCTAATGGAATATTAATATGGAACAACAGCAGCAGGTCCTTCTATTTCTCACACTTCTTGGGGACAATAAACACTGCTTTAAAATTTTAAACACAGGAGGATATCATACATGCACTGAGTCAGGGGTTTGATCATTGTTTCTATCATTATTAATGACACCATCTTTTCAAACTGCTTTTTATCCAGTGTATTACTATAATATAAATCACCTAAATTTTAGCAATGAAATGTGTGCAGTCTACACTATAGGACACAACATATACAGTTCTTTAAAAAATGTTAAAAGTAACCGTGACTCCTCATCTGAAGTCTAGTATTTTCTTTTTAATAGCACTTGCTCAGGAAAATGAGACTTTGTAACCATATTGTATCATATATAGCTTGTATTTATACAGACTTTTGTCAGTTTAGTCTCCTTTACAAAAACCATGAATTGGGTTTATAGAAAGACTCTTATTTTTATAGAGAATTAAAACTAGGAATAGTTTTTGAGCTAGAAATAACTTTTTTGTGATTAATTTCAACTCTTTCATAGAAAAGAAATGTATATCCGTTTTTTTCAAATGATTTGAAGTAGGTGACTAGAAAAAAGTACTTTCTTACTTTTTAGTTAGTTAACATGAGCATGATCAAAAGAAAACCGAAATATATTACATATTCTGAAGTTTAACATCCCACTAGGATCTTCAGAGGAATATTTTAATTATAATAAACTTTGTGATCAGTATGTATAAGCTCTTTCAACGTTTCTGTTGCTCTTCCTCATATACTTGAATAAATGCCAAGTAAATATCATCTTTAAAAGTCATAAATATGGAAATACTTGACTGATTTCAGATATGTGGATTATTTAAATCATTCAGCAGCAATTTAAATTGTTTATGATCAGATAAGTATGTGAACAACTGAGTTGGATTCAGACAATTTGAATGGGTTTTCTATGCAGTTTGCTGAGCTATAATATTAGTAATGGGTTTCTGTTAGTCCATTCCATTCACTGTTTGTGAAAGAGGACTTCTCAAATATGGAAACCAGTGGAGATAACCTGTTGGGACTCATACAGAATCACTGTGTGTTATATTTCTGGCTTCCCCTATATTTATACAAAATATAAACCTTCGCATATTTTTAAATGTCATGATTCAGCATATATTAGCCCCCAAATCTTGAGTCCTTGAAGGCCTCCGAAAAGCCAAATTAAATAACAGTAAGATCATGTATTTAAGTCTGTTCATGTTGCTAATAGAAGGATTACAAATGTGGACTTTTTTTTTTTTTTTAGCAAAGGAATAGGTAGATACCAACCTCATGGCTCAAGTATTATTAATTAATAAAATCTAACAATAATTATTTCAAAACTGTCTAAATAAAAATATATTTGCATATAGGCATGTTATACACATAATATATATATATATATGCATATTTGCTGACTGAAACAATATGTATGTGCAAATAAATGGTAAATAGGGTACTGCTGGGACAAGCAGTGGGACAAAGTTTAAAACTTGAGGTACTGGGAAATGTATACAATGGGATGAATGTGATTATGAAAGAAAAGAAAAAAAAGTTGTTAAACATTTACCAAAAAAAAAATTCAAGGAATTTAAAATTGCAGGAGATGACAGTCAGTTTTACCAAAAGAATGTGGTTTACATTCAAGTAGCCATAAGTTTGAATCCAGACTCAACCACTTACTTCGAAAATTTTTAGCAAATTTTCAAGAGTTTGTATCTGTCTTAGAGAGTTTGTGATGCCCTCAAAATATACCACATATTGTGTGGCTAAATTAACAGAAATTTACTTCTTACAATTCTGCAGGTTTGAGGTCCAAAATCAAGGCACCAGCCAATTCACTTCCAGGTGTGGGTTCTCTTTGTGACTTGTAGATAGGCATCTTCCAGCCTCATCCTCAAGTGGTCTTCCCTTAGTGTATGAATCACGGGGAGAGATTTTTTTTTTTTAATTTGTTTTCCTGTAAGGGCAACAATCCCATCATGAGGACCTCACACACATGATGCCATCTAACAATAATTGACTTTCAAAGATTCCCATCTTCAAATAGCAGAGCATTGAAGATCAGAGCTTCAAAACATGAATTTTGGCTAATGCAAATATTTAGTGCACAATAGTGTCATCTTCTTAAAATGGCTAAAACAGATCTTGTTTGGGTTTGTGAAGATCAGAACCCAGCATGCTCGGTGACAATGGAAGCAAATGCTGCATTGGTGCCACTGCTACCACTTGTGACCATCTTGTGAGAGGGTCCACCACTGATCAACCAACTGAGGGTTCAAGACCAAGAACTCACATGCTAATGGAATGTACTAGAAGATAAGAAATTTGCAAAGGAGAAGCATAGCATACTTTTTAAATTCATTATCTATTTTGAGGATATGTGTGGGGTGGCTAGCTGTTAAATGGAGAGTGCCACTAAAGAAGCAAATGGAATTACATTGACAAAATTCTTGGAATGCTGTGGCATTGCTCATCCTTACCTAACCTTTCCAAATGGAAAGAGCTTCATGAGAAGCACTAGCAAAACTTCCTTCCTACATCTCTAGAGATATGCTCACAGAAGCAAGTCTAAAACATATCTGAAAAACAGGAAGAATATCATTATGTGGATGAAGTGGCAGAACTGAAGGCAGGACAGAGACATATTTCTCTTGGAGGAGATATGCATTATAAAAATAGTTCTTGAAAGGCTATCAATCAGCTGAATGAGGATTGAGAAGACTTGATGGGTGTCCTTGAAGAGCTCAAGCTGAATTACAATGAAGGGAGTCATAAATGGTCTGCTGGAGAAGACAGCAATAACAAGGAAGCTGCAGTAAGAGCTTCCTGGAAGAGTGAGGAGGGATTTTGAGAAAAACTCAGAGAAAAATCACATCCATAAAAAAGTCAGTGTTGTGTATCTGCCAAGTTAAAGATGGGTCAGCAGCTGATCAATAAGGGATTAGAGTGCATCCATTGCCCCAGATCAGCTCTCTTCTAAGTGAACCCTGTGAGAAAAATCTGGAGCTGAGAAGAAGATAGGGAATGTGGGAGGAGTTGAAAATCTAGAGGAAGAGAGGCCGACATTTTCTTCTCAAGAAGGGCAATCTTGATGCAGCATTTAGTGAGCACAGAAGGGAAGCTTTTATTTAATTAAAGTGCAGAGTTCTGGAAGCATAATAGCTCAGGGTTTTACCTCATTAAATATACCCATTTTGAGGTTTGGAAATCCCTGAAAAACCACCAATCAATTTATCCCTAAAACACACAGAATCAGACTAATAAGTATGAATAGAGTGAGAAAATAAAGAACTTGCATATTGAGACTAATATGCTTAATAAAAGAGTTGTATTACTGCATGCTGATTTATGTTAATCTCTCTATATAAAATAAAGTGTATAATATCTACTATTCTCTTCTTACTATTTCAAGATGTCAAATGTAGCACAAAAATTTTCAACTTGTACAATTAAACTAAAGTGTATGTGACTGCAGGACTGATATGATTCTACAGCATGTAAACTCAGAAAAAATGAGAAATTCTATCCTTACTATGTATGATATATCAAAGTGCATAAACGCATTCTAGTGTCATGTATAACTAATTAAAATATTAAAAAATAAAGTTGTAAAGGTTTAGGCATATAAGTTTATTGTGAAAATTCTATTTATGTAGTAATTCGAGTCTATTGCCTCAATTCTCAAAAGTTAGGTATTATTGTTTAGAGGCATATCTACCCAAACTTTAAGGAACACACTATGCAAAGATCCATAAAATACAAATTTCATTAAGTATCTAATATTCTATGGGGCTCTGAGATCCACGTAAATGTATATGTAAGTCTCTGAGTTTCAGCTCTATTTGCATTTATGATGCTGCTGCTCCAGAACAAACCCCACACAGGAATATCAATTATTAAAGAAGTGTCTTCAGCAGAGCAGATAATCAGTAAGGCAGCCAAGAAATAAAGAAACCCCAGGGATATATTCCTCCAGCCTCCTGTCTACAGTCCAAGGTATTTATCCAGTTTACATAGCAGCTGTTGTCAGAGTCACTAAGAACATAGCAATAAAGATATAAGAATTCTTTGAAGTGCATTTGATTGCCCTTTGTGAGTATGATGGGAAAACAGCATTTGTTTTCTTTAATATAAAACATATAAAGAGAAAATATATCAGTTTAGATTCCTGCTTCTTGGAACGTGGCTTTTGCATGATGTTTTGCTTTTATTTTTGAAGTGGACTGGATCTACAAATATATTAAAGTCTTTTAAACATTTTTTTTCTTAGTCATCAGTAGGGTGTCTCTGATTCTTTATCTTCAAGGTTAGTTTAAGGAAGATATAGCCTTCAGGATTTCTAATGAGCCTGAATAAAAAAACAGCATGTGGTAAAATTATACTTGAAATATTTTATATTAAAAATAACCTATTGGAATATATTGG
This sequence comes from Callospermophilus lateralis, assembly GCF_048772815.1. NCBI lineage: Eukaryota > Metazoa > Chordata > Mammalia > Rodentia > Sciuridae > Callospermophilus > Callospermophilus lateralis. The sequence continues at coordinate 101,618,654 of NC_135314.1, forward strand.
TTTGAAATTATAATTACTGCCAGTTATCACAAGCCTTACATATACACACTTTTCCACTTTTTATCCATACTGTACGCTAAAATGTGTACTTTAAAGCTGAATTTAGAAAGTACTAAAGAATGAAATTTTAAAGGAGGTATTGAATCTGCCATAGGTTCTAAAGATTTATGTTTACATTTATAAAACCTACATCTGGGGAGATTAAAATGTTCAGCTGTATCATATTATTTAATATTCAATATCTCATTATATTATAATTTTATAACATTACCTTTTTACTCATTCAACTAATATTTATCATGACAATATCCAGTCACTGTCCTAAGCTGTGGGAACTCATTACTTTATTTTTTTATAGATTTTATTTTTTTAAAATACACAACAATAGTGGAACGCATTACAATTCTTATTACACATATAGAGCACAATTTTTTCGTATCTCTGTATATAAAGTATGTTCACGTTAATTTATGCCATTATACGTGTACTTCTTTTGCATTACAATTCTTAATACACATATATACCACAATTTTTCATGTCTTTGTTTGTATATAAGGTATGTTACCCCCAATTTAAGACTTCATACATGTACTTTGTATAATGATTACCATCACATTCCACCATCCTTGCTAATCCCCTTCCCCTCCCTTTACCCTCCCACCCTTCTTCCCTATCTAGAATTAATCTAATCCTTCCTATTCCACTATGAGTCACCCCCTTATATCAAAGAAAACATTCAGTATTTCTGTGTGTGTGATTGGCTAGCTTCACTTCAGCATTATCTTTTCCAATGCCATTCATATACCTGCAAATGCCATGATTTTGTTCTTTTTTAATGCTGAGTAATGTTCCATTGTGTATAAATGCCACATTTTTTTATCCATTCATCCACTAACCAACATCTAGGTTGGCTCCACAGTTTAGCTATTGTAAATTATTGTTTTTTTGGTGCTTAGCTTCTTGATGTGTGAGGGGTAAAAATTTGCTCCCAGGAAGGCTCTCTGTTCACCTCACAGATTGTTTCTTTATCTGAGAAAAAACTTTTTAGTTTTAACCCATCCCATTTATTGATTTTTGTTTTTAATTCTTGTACTATAGGAGTTTTATTAAGGAAGTTGGAGCCTGATCCCATATGATGAAGATTAGGGCCTACTTTTTCTTCTATTAGATGCAGAGTTTCTGGTTTAATTCCTAGGTCCTTGATCCATTTTGATTTAAGTTTTGTGCATGATGAGAGATAGGGGTTCAATTTCATTTTGTTGCATATGGATTTCTCAATTTTTTCATCACCATTTGTTGAAGATACTATCTTTTCTCCAGTGCATGTTATTGGCACCTTTGTCTAATATAAGATAATTGCAATTTTGTGGGTTAGTCTCTGTGTCCTCTATTCTGTACCATTGGTCTACCAGCCTGTTTTGGTGCCAATGCCATGCTGTTTTTGTTAATATTGCTCTGTAGTACACTTTAAGGTCGGTATACCAATACCACCTGCTTTGCTCTTTCTGCTTAGAATTGCTTTAGCTATCCTGGGTCTCTTATTTTTCCAGATGAATTTAATGTTTGCTTTTTCTATTTCTATGAGGAATGCCATTAGGATTTTTATCAAAATTGCATTAAACCTGTATAGTGCTTTTGGTAGTATGGTCATTTTGATAATGTTAATTCTGCCTATCCATGAGTAAAGTAGATCTTTTCATATTCTAAGGTCTTCTTCTATTTCTCTCTTTAGGGTTCTATATTTTTCTTTGTATAGATCTTTCATCTCTTTTGTTAAGTTGATTCCCAAGGTTTTTTGTTTGTTTGTTTGTTTGTTTGTTTTTGAGGAAATTGTGAATGGGATAGTTTTCCTCATTTCCTTCTCAGAGGATTTGTCACTGATATACAGAAATGCCTTTGATTTATGGGTGTTGATTTTATATCCTGCTACTTTGCTGAATTCATTTACTAGTTCTAGAAGTTTTCTGGTGGAGTTTTTTTGGGTCTTCTAGATATAGAATCATATCATCAGCAAATAGTGCTAGTTTAAGTTTTTTTTCTTATACTTTTTCCTTTAATTTGTCATTAGTTTATAAATAAAAAATTCCACCTACTTGAGAATGCCAATCTATACTATTATGTGCATGGATCCAAGTTCAAATGAGTAACAGATAACTAATAAATAACATTTGCTTTGCAATGAAGGGGGGAAGATTTGAATCTTAGATAATTCATTTACTATTTTTGTTACTTAAAACCAGATAATTAATTAATTTGGGTCTTATTTTTATCAACACTGACATAGAAAATGCCTCCTAATTTATAGTATGATTTAATTAAAATGTCTCATAAACAAAACAACATTGGGTTTAAAAACTAGCATATAAACATGATTTTAATAGTTAAATATATTTGATATATTAACAGTTTCATATAGAATTATTTGTTGTTTTATTACTTGTTCTTCTTATAGCATAGTATCAGTCAGCTTTTCACTTCTATGAGTAAAAGAATAACTTAGAAGAAAAAAATTTTATTTGGGGTTCACAGTTTCAGAGTTTCAGTTGATGGTCAGTCAGTCCCATTGCTCTGGATCCAAAGGGAGGCAGAGAATTTTGCAGAAGAGTGTGGCAGAGGAACAGCACTCAGCTCATGACAACCAGGAAGAGGGGGAAAGATGGAGAGAGTGAAAAGAAGAGAGAGAGAGGGAGAGAGAAAGAGAGATAAAATATAAAACCCAAGACCTGCTTCTTCCAGCCATGTTCACCTGGATTATCCAGTTTTTCCATTAACATAATTAATACAGCAGGTGGATTAATCTATTGATTAGTTATATCTCTCAAAACATCATCATTTTACCTCTGAGCATTTCTTCAATACAACAGGAACTTTTGGAGACATTACACATCCAAACCATAACAAAAATTGACTTATTTAAATTGATAAAATACTATGATAATATATTATACTGAAAATAATCTGAATATTTCAAATTATGCCAAATAAGCCATTTATTAAGTATATTAAAACTAAAGAAATTCCTATTTTATAGGAATTTCTGACAACTCTGTAGAGTTTACTATTTCTTTTGTAAATATAGATTATCTATGAATAGGAAGTCTTCACTTTTTTCCTTTGGGAGAACCATTGGGAAATCAATTTAAAAAGCTACAAATACTATGATTACTGCTTTGTATCACTGTCTATTTTCTCTGACCTGCTGCTTTTTTCTGGTGAAAAACAGGTATTCTTAGGTCGGTTGTTACCTTAAAATATCATTTATTTTATTAACATCGGTGGAGGCAGAAACAATAAAAATTCAGAAAATAAACAGGATCCAGAACTTTGGGGTAGAACTGAATCACTTGTGGTTCTCATAATTTATGAGAAAGAAGCATTGGAGAAAGTTGAGGTAGTTTAAGAAGTTTCAATATACTACTCACGTTACTTTTGAACAGTTCTTCAGTAACATATTCATGGTCTCATTTAATTGTATCTTTTCACAAATTTAATAAATTGTCTGCACTTGTCAATTCTGTCCCCTGCATATTGAAATGTGTCTGTTCATTTGTAGGCTCATTTCCACCAGGAGAAGGCAGGCACTTTTCCTATGAATTACTCTGCTCCAATCTGTAGCACAAATAGATGTCCTACCAAGTCCATTCCTGATGTTATTCCAATCAGAAAAAAAAATGTTCCTTTGGCTTCCTATGCTGTACATTCTACCTTACTTATATCATATTGAAGAGGGCATCTGTTTTCTTTTTTTTTTTTTTAAAGATAGTGACCAATAAGATGTTTCTTTACTTTCTCCTCCTGTTCCAATCTGTTTCTTGGTATGACTTAGTGACTATTGAAATAAATCATTCCCCCTTCTAATTCCTTTAGAACTCAGAAGTCATCCAAAACATAATGTCATATACATTTTTTTTATCTTCCAGATTATTTAGTAAGATGGCCAGTGTACATTAAGTTTAGATGAAGGTAAGTAAGAAGTCTAATATGATTTCAAGTTCTGCTTTCTGATAAGCAAATAAGTATTTCAGAATGTTTTCATTTCAAGTTTTGTTATGATAGGAATACACAATATCTCTTCATTCTGTACACTTTTCCTTTTGAAAGAATAAATGTTTCTCCTATGATAAAGTGATAGATTGTGTCTGTTTTGAGACAGCACAGCTTACTCTGTCCTTACCAGGGCTGTCCCTGAACATTTTGCAGCTCTGCTTTTGGTACATTATGCAACTAGCTTTCTATTTCTGTCATCTCTGAAGTGATTTTATGCAGAGGATATCATACTGATCATCTGAACTGGCAGATAATTTTGACTGCTTCCTCCCCATTTATAATGGAACCTTGGGCTGAGTTCTCAGGGGATCTCTACTTTTTCTGTCTACTTCCCTGTGTTCTGGTAAAATTTTCCTTTAAAACTTTTCTCCCCATGAGTTTCTCCTTGTAGGTTGAATGATTTCTACTTTGTGAATGTTGCTGCTAAGCTGCTGGGTTCAAACATGTTTATTGCTGCTCTACCTTCTCTATACCTAACTTTTTTGTCATCACAGAACACTTAATTGTCTCACGTTTTTAATCTTAAACTACAATATGTGTCTGTGTGGTGCAGTCTCTCTTATTTCATTTTTTAGGTGCCTATATGACAACTTTATTTCTAACCTTTATTTATTATTGGTTTTTAAATGTGTTTCTCATGGTTTGGATTTAAACCTACACTTGCAAACTCTGTCTTTAATAGCAATAATAATTCTGTCTACACAGAGGGCAACAGTTAGAAATAGTTGTTTTTTCTCTTCTTCGAAAACTTTGTTTACTGCTCATTTGGAATTTTCCTTTCTTGTATTTCATTTTTCTTTTGTGTGCTTTATAAAATTTATATTTCTTCTGCTGTGGGCAATATTTTTTAATATGTCCAAGAAACTAATTTAGGTGATAAAACTGACCATGCTTTATTTTATTAAATGAATGTCAAGTTTCAAGAATAATACAGGTTTGACCTTCAGAATTTCCCTTAGTGCTATTTTTAAAAAACTTTTTAGTGCTTTTAAGTTTTGTTTTTGTTTATTCTCTACTACCTTCTCTAATATGTAAAATTTGTGACATCTTTTCTTAATTAATGTGCCTGCTTAGATATATGATACCTGTTCTTTGTGACCCATTGGACCTCAGGAATGGTTCTTGCTTTACCTTGTGTAGTGGCAATCTTTTAGACTGAAAGTGACAGACTACTTCTTACCATGGGCCCACAGTTATAAATAGATTTGCAAGGCTGTAGAATGAGCAATTGCTTACTCTTTGTGACCTAAAATTTCTCCAGTATCAGGGGGAACCTTCTATGTGAATCTGTACATTTGTTTCTTTATTGGTCATATTGGAATGGGAGAGAAAAATGTGGGTTGTAATCTCTGGTGTCGGGAATATCCACAGAGCTCGGGGCCGCATTCCTTCCAAGGTTATTCTGTGTTGAAGACCTTATATTTGTGACTCTTCATTCTGGTATTAAAAAATTCATTCAAGTCATGAGGGAGGAAGTCAAGAACCAGGGATCTTCATCTTGACTGCCATAGAGAAAACAGCCTTCTTTGTACCTATTTCCCTTTAAAACTGGTACTTTGGCTTATGCAAGATAGAGAAACCAAAATTTTCAGTGATGGAAGTAGGTTTTTCATAGGTTTCCTTCCAGAATCCTTGCTTATCCTAGTGGATCCTCCATGCTCAGGTTCCAATTGCTTTGTACCTAACTGCATTTCCTTATCCAAATATTTTAGATTTCTTCAAGGATCCTTGGAGCATGTCTTCAAATTTTCTTGGTTTATCCATCCATATTCCATCCCATGCTTTTTTGCTGGTATGCTATTTTAGGCTTGTTTTATTTTATTTTATTTTATTTAAGAACTAATTTATTTATTGTAGTACTGGGAATTGAACTCAGGGATGCTTTCCCTTGAACTAAATCCCTAGGCCTTTTTTTTTAAGTGGAAAATCCATCTGCTGATTGACTAGCTCCACTGCACCAAATTCCAGGAAAGATTACTTGATATATATGCACGTTTTATTTTTTTAATTAGAAAGTTGAATTGTATACACATGTGCCTACAACAAGCTTTCAATATTTTCACAGAGATATTTTAAGTGCAGATTAAATATCCCCAAATCACCCTCAATAAGCTTTAAATGTTACTCTAAAAAACACAATGTTACTGTTGTGCCTACATAAACTTTATAGCCTTTGTAGGTGAATCCTTGATGCTTTTAGGATTATTCTCTTGCTGTCATTTGTAAGTAATTCCCTCTGTGAGCCAAGGGTAGATGTTTTGAGAATGTGAACCTAAGGAATGTTGCAGGAGAAACAAATGTACAAGTCTGATTTGTAAACTGCCAATAAATCAATTCTGACTAGTTCAAATTAAATTTTTTTATACACTGAGTATAATACTTAGAGGAAAACCTACCAAAGTATCTTATGCAAATGTAATACTTTGGTGAGTCATGGTGTTATATTTTCAATATTTCTTAGGTAAAAGTGCATAAAATGAACAAGTAACCCTAATAAGATAGGATCTATTAGTACGATGCCTATTAGTACTTTAGATAACTCATGTGCTTTAATAGGTCATAGTATTTAATTAGTAATGAGTTACTATTATTTTCTGATGTTATGGATGAGAACACTAGACTACAGAGAAGAAAGTTGCTTAAAGTCTGACAAATGATTAATGGAGTCTCATTTTAGAGCTGTCCCTGAATCTGCGTTTCACAAATTAACTGTAGAAGGTTGAAATTTTAATTTCATTCATACACACTATGCGACAAAGAATTTATACACAAGAAGTGAAATTTAAAATACATGTGATAGAATTGAATTTAGATTTTTGATATTTGGTTTGAAAATCTTAAGAGAACTAAACGGCATTTGCCAAACATGTCATTTTCTGCTCCATTTGAAGTAATAATCCTAACATTTTATATATAATTTCTACAACTTATTCTAAGGGATAATTCCCTAATCAAAGGTTATGAGGAACATTGCAAATAAACTTGGGCATATTGTAGCATGAATTAAGAAACAGAAGGGGAAAATCTAGTAGTTTGTTAGATTATGAAAACTGAATCAGCCTAGGAGAACTGAAGGGATTTAAGAGGAGCTTCAGTTTTGTAGCACTTAATAATCATTGTGGAAAGATCAGAGCAATATTTTAAATAGTACCAAGGTACTCTTTATTTCAAATAAATTTTCTCCATATAATTTCCTCTTTAATTGTATGCTAACATTCAGATATACAGCAAGACAGAGATTCATTCACGGAATCACCATAGCATAGTGGGACTTCTCTATGCAAGGTCACATTTGTTAATCTTCTCAAATACCTTCTGGTAGACATATATTACAAATATCATAACAATGCATTATTATCCCTATTTTTCAAATGTTCAGGTCCACAGAGAGTAGGTTTTGGCCATGAAGAAAAAAAACATTATTCTATACATTGCAGAAAGGCCCAACCACACATCATCACCGCCCAGGATGATATACAGATATATGCAAATATACAGTCTAATCAGATCCCAGCCACCACTCTAACTCCCAGACCGTGAACATTTCTATTGCCTCATACTCTATTATTGACAACAACGTAGATGAAGAACTAGTGGTTCATACTGTTTGACTAATTTGGTGCTCATTATGTCAAGCATGGAGGCATTGTGCTCATTGTATCCCTTGGCTCCAATTATTCAGCATTCACCCCACAGATGTGAAACTGTATGTGCAGTACAGGAATGCTCTGGTGCAAATGCAAATAATATGGAAACACTACTGATGCTTACTGTCTTCCAAGGAATTGATGACTGTTGTTATAATGCTTTGTGTCAAATTATCTTATATGCACATATATTTGAATAACCACAGGCTCAGAAATGATCCAGAAAACAAAAGCTTACAAAAAGTTTACGGTGCAATTAGGAAGACAATGTCAGCCTTCTTTCAGTACTCATCTATGACAATTATGTTTCTTTTTCTCCAAGTTAATAAACCACCCAAGCAAGAGGACCAAAATGTATTTAATAGCAATGTATTCTCTCACTATCTTTCTGTATGTATGCAAATATGTGTATTTATATGCATGCACACACAAATATACACATAGGCATACACCCAGACACACACACACACACACATATTCATAAAGACATGGAGTATCAGGATTGTGATAAAAATTATTTTAATAATAAACTGGAAGATGTGGTGAGAAATAAAAGGATTCCAAAGTCAAATGCATGGCAGCAATAAGCCAGAGACATTAAGGATCAAGGGGGGAAAATCCAGCACAATGATTCCTTACATACTGGCTAACTAAGCATATCATATGAAAGAGAAATATAAGTCTTCCCATCAAAATTGATAGCAGATTTTATAAAAAAATTAAGAAGGTTTACAGTATTATTTATTTAATTTATATCTTTATTTATCTATTTGTGGTTTATTACATGAAATTAAAGGATTAAGATTAGTTTTTCATGTCTGCTTCATATTTATTTACTTAGCTGATACATAAAGCAATATTGTACATATTAATGGAGTTATATGTGACATTTTTATACACTACGTAATGTGTTTAAGTCAGGGTAAACATATCTGTCTCTTTGAACATTTATTGATTCTTTATGTGAAAACATTCAGAATCTTTACTCCAGCTTTTGAAATACAATGTATGTTATTATTATCTAAGGCGGCCCTATCAGGCAATAGCACACTCAGAACACTAATTTTGTGCCCAGTAATCAATCTTTTCCCATATAACACTCTTCTCTACCCACCCCCGCCCCCAGCTTCCGGTAACCACCAATTCCAAACACGAGTGAGATCATGTATTTGACTTTCTGTGCCCAGCTTATTTCACTCCACTGAACCACCATACTCCTCTCCACAATGGTTGTATTGATTTGCATTTCTGCCAATCATGTGCAAGTATTCACTTTACTGCACATCTTTGCCAGTCCTTGTTATCTGTTGTGTTTTTAAGAATAGCCATTCTTACTGGAGTGAGGGGGTAACTCATGGTTTTGTTTGCATTTTACTAATGAATACAGATATTGAATTTTTAAAAATATATCTACTGGTTATTTGTCTTCTTTTGAGAATGTCTACTTATATATTTTTTTCTAATAGGTTTGTTTGTAGGTTTGCTTTCAAGACATTGAATTCCTTATTAGATATATAGGTTGCAAGTATTTTATTCCATTGAAATTATCTCTTCACTTATGATTGTTTCTTTTGCTGTACAAAAGACTTTTAGTTTGATGTAATCATAACTGTCCATTTTTGCTTTCATTATTTGTGCTTTTGGGGTCTTGTCTGAAATCATTGCCAATTCTAATATCCTGACTGTGTCCTCTATGCTTTCTTCTTGATAATTTGGGGTCTTGCATTTAAGTCTTTAATCCAATTCATGTTGAGTTTTGCAAATAGTGAGAGATAGGGCTTATATTTAATTCTTCTAAATGTATATTTCCAATTTACCTAGCACCATTCATTGAAAATAGAGTCTTTTGTCCAATGTATGTCCTTAGCATCTTTGTTGAAAGTCATTTGGCTGTAGATGTATGGCAACAGCTAACGTTATAACAAATGTGGAAAAGCTGAAATTTTTTTCTAAAAAAAAAAATCTGTAACTAGACAACAATTCCACTTTCACCACTGCTACTCAATATGATTTTCAAGTCAACATTTGAATAAAATTCTTTTAGATATCTCCAAATAAAACAATCCAATATAGTTCTACATCCATAGCAATCTCTATGTATGATAAAATGCAATTTACACAACTCTCAGAGATGAAAAATAATACAAGTTCTAAGTGAATCACTTGAAAAATACCATTATTATGAATGCTATTTAAAGTAAATATATCCGAAAATACTTGAGTTATTTAATGTGATTTAATGTAATTATGACATACATTAATAACCATGACATATTTCTAAATGTCCATTTGTGGTAGCTGCTGGTGAGAACAATATAATATAAATTATAAGAGGAATTTAATTACTGAGCAGTCAATTATTACTCATCCCTACATAAATGTATTTTCTCATTTTTAAAGATTTTTCAGTTTTATAAATTATGGAATAAATCTTTCCAAAAATAATTCATAGATGTTAGAGATAATTATAATTCATAGATGTTAAAGATGATCAAAATGATTAACATAGCTTAAAAAAGATCTATATATGTGGTTTTGTTTCTCAGTCTTTTTTGCTCTCAAATTTGTATGTAGCTGGGCATAGTGGCACACACTTGTAATCCCAGGGGCTCAGAGGCTGAGGCAAGAGGATTATGAATTCAAAACGAGCCTCACCAAAAAGCAAGGTGCTAAGCAACTCAGTGAGAACCTGTCTCTAAATAAAATACAACAAAAGAGTGAGAAATGTGACTCAATGGTCAAGTGCTCCTGAGTTAATCCCTGTTACCCCTCCCCACAAAAATGGTATAAAAAATTCCTTTTAAACATTGGCATAAAATATATGTCTGTCTCTCTAGATGTATCATATTAATAAGGGATCCTTATTGCTGCTTTGTTTATATGAGGCAGCAAAATCACCAGACTCAATTTAAATGATGCATGTGTTTTTTTTCATGTAAAAATACAAAAATAAAATAAAATCAATAAAACTAAAAGAAAGAGAGAATCCCAAGAGAAAAAAAATATGATTTATATAAATAAAGCACAAATTATATATTAAATATATTTAGTCATAAATTTTGTAATAAATTATTATGTAGCCAAAATAAATTTAGAAATCTTATTATGTTCTAAAATAATCCATCACATAAAATTGTGGAATATTTTAAAATTTATCCATAATAATTTTTAAGCAAAGAATAGTTTTGCTTCATTTTACTTTTAGTATTCACATTTTAAAAGCTCCTAGTCAGCCTTTTTACTTCCTCAGCTTGCTTATTGCTATAGTATCCTGGAAACTAAGCTCTGGTCATACCTTAGACCAATCTTCAGCAAGGTAAACATTCATATACCACCTCCATGCCAAAAATAAACAAACAAAAAATTGTAGTTCCGTTTAGATTCTACTCTACTGCCATTAGCTGGTTCAAAGAAATAGTATGTATTATTTAATGGTTCATTTTCCTTCATAAAAGGAGAAGATATCAAAAATGTTCATTGATAGCTATGCTTACATATGGTTTAAAACCTATTTTTGGATTTCAATAAGAGGAAATACTAATTTCATTAAAAAATTAAAAATGAAATGGTTAACACCTTAATACGTTTGTTCCTAATTTATCATTGGGGAAAAATACCATTTGGGCAACACTGAGGCATGAAATAAAAAAAATTTGTAAACTTGGAAGAGATAAAACAAAACTTTGTATATTCATTAGTTGAATCCTAAATCATTTTAGAATATTGACATATTTACTCCAATATCATCAGTCCTTTCTTTAGATAAAATTTAGATAAAAGTAGACAATTTTTTTATTGGTTTGGGCAAGATATCCAGAATTTTTCATGTGTTGATAAACATGTAAGCAGTTGATTTTTTTACTATGTAAAATGTTATGGAAATAATTTGGTTAGACTGATTACTTATAATGATGAGAAGAAACAATCTGAGTGTGTGCGTGGGTTGAAACTTCTGATGTTACTCTGCCTCAGGTGATTCTGTACTTGGTAGATGCAATTAAAGATCAGGATACCTAACCTTTCTCAAAATGTTCCAAGATGGCACATCCATGTGGCATATGCCACATCATATTCACATTGTGAGGCCCTTTAGTATTTGACAAAGAGAACCATAAACTTTATACTTTGCCATAGTGAGACATGTCCAGATGGATCAATATGCATGCTAAAACCAAAATATTAAAGAATTATATCACTACATATGAGTTAGTTTTTCTGACATGAGTAAACTATTAATAGCTCAAGAAAATAATGAGAATTGGTGAAATAATAAAAACACCTTCTAAAATATTTTATTTTTCTTAGGACAGATAAAATGCCTTTTCTGTTTTCTTTATTAAGTAATCTGTAGTATAATATGCATGTGATTATATGAAGAAAGGAAAATTATTTCTATCAATCAAATGGCAATTTTTAAAAATCAACACCACCTGGCTGGTTTGTGTATATTCATGTCAACATATTAACTTTTGGTACTTTTCAGAGATGTGGTCAAGTTTTCTAAGTTCACCAGAAAGAGAAAGCAATAATTTGAAGATTATAATATCTTAAAAATTCTGTTGCTAACTCTCTGTAAAATTAAATGATGTCCACAGATAACCTGAGTGTACTTTATAGTCAGAGTTTACAGAATAGAACACTTGTTTTAACAATTAATTTTATCTAAAATTTCAGGCTTACAAAATCACTTAATGTTAATCACATTTTATCTGTGATAAAGCTTTTGTATGAGTCAAATGAAACTAAATTGATAGATTATTAATTAAACTGTTGAAATATTAAAACAATAAGCATCATTAAAATAAACTATTAAACTCAAACTATTAAAATAAAGCAAGAAGCAATTAACAGAAAACAAATACTTAAGATGATATATGCACAGAATCCTTTTTAGAAACACTATTCTGTATGCCATGCCAAATTCTAATTTCTACCTTGTCAGAAAAATATAATGTTTAATAAGGCCATTCAACTGTACTTTACATATTAACAAAGTTTTCTTTCTATTAAAAGCATTTCCTACTCTTTAATACTCTATATCTACTAGATGTTTCTCCTTAAATCTCAACAATTAATGCTTTCTTGTGGCTAATACTCAAGAAAAAATAAAATTTAAAATGTGGTAGTAAGGATGGAACTTTGTTTTATGTTGTGTTATTTGTAGGTATTGACAGCTGATTTGTTGATTACAAACTCAATTCTCCATAAGGAAATACAACTCTTTATCCAAAATATCTTTCTAAAAAGTTTACAAAATAAATTCTTTTCCTGCAAATGGACATTGCCTTGTTTGTGAAGTTAATTATAGCTAATATGAAAATCAAACTATCATCCAAAAGCTTTTATTCCCTTGTATGGAAACTGTTCATAAACATGCAAAGAATAAGTAATAACTATGTTAAAATGTGAATATAATTTTTACTTAAGACACAAAAGCATGTAAAGGGATAACACATGGAAAGAAAAATTAAATGTATTAATGGGCACAGTGGCATGTGCCTGTAATTCCAGATACTCAGAAGGCTAAGGAAAGAAGATCCAGAGTTTCAGGTCAGCCTGGGTAATTTAGTAGAATCTTAAAACAAACAAACAAACAAACAAACAGAAACACAGTAACACAGTAATTTATTCTTTTCCTAATTAAAAAAAATGGCAATTTTCTTTCTTCTTATGATTCCATTCCCATCCTCCATCAATGAGAAAATGTGTAAATACAAATGATTTTAATTTTTTGTCTGTCTTTTTCAGTGCAATATGGAAATCTGAAGAATAGGAAATAACTAATATTCATTTTTGTGTCTCTTTTATTTTTGGTGTGCTTTGGAGTGGGTGCTATATATTTTTAACACAGCAATATAATAAATAAAAAAGGAAAGAAATGTATTTTAACTTTTGGAACTTCCACACTCATTTATTTGATATCCTTAATATTTACCGATGCCTTCCTTTACTTATACATATCACTAAGCATGTATTGAAATAAATAACACTTTATTACTATTTTATTATATGCAATCATAATCTTGCATGGGTTTAATGTTTTAACAAAATTGCATAAAATAATCCCAGTGACTTGAAAGGCTAAAGCAGGAGAATCACAAGTTCAAAGCCAGCCTCAGCAACTTATATAAAAATTTTAAAAATATAAAAGGACTGGAGATGTGTCTCACTGTTTAAGCACCTCTATGTTCAATTCTTGGCACCAAAAATAAAGAAATAAATAAACAAACAAATAAATAAATAAATAAAAGACAAAATAAATACTGTCATTAAATTTTTCTTAGGTTTAAGTTGATTGTATTTCATATTCTTCAGAGTTCATTTGGAATTCATTGAAAATGATGAAATGTCATAAATATAAAAATCACATTGAAACTTGAAGACTATTTAATATCTATAGGTTTTCAAAAAGAAAATGTTAACATTAAGTCATAGAAAGTATATCAATATATGTACTTAATTTTATAATCTTGTATATAGTTTACATAATTAAAATGCTATCATTACCTCCTAATTTTGAGTTTTCAAATTTGGTGCCTGATTTTTGAAAGAAAATATTTGGCCTTCATTAAAGTCAAGACCTCCCTGATAATCAAGCTCATATATTTATTACCCAGACCTTAAATTATCTTACTTCCCTATATTCAATCTCACTTTTGAATAGAAGAGAAACTACACTGTATCTAACCATAGCGAACTAAGCAAGTGTTTTTGACCATGAAGCCAGACTGTCCAGAAGGAATTCTTAGCAGGAAGATAATAATCATAAAGATTTGGAGACAACTTCAGTGTAATAATATGAATTATTCCAATAAAAACAACTGCCAGCATAGATTTCATCTTAGATGTTTCAAATGATACATTGATCTCTGCTATAGAATATATAAAGTATTTTTAATTGCTATATGTAGAACTGCCAAAAGTGATATAGTAACATAATATATTACCTTTTTTTTTGGTATTTGGAACACTTGCTACAGAAGGAGAATAATACACACAAGATAAATACATTTAATCAAATTTAAAATTTCCATGCAATAACTGAAAGAGTCATTCTGGCTTTAATTATAAGACATTAAATCTCTCTTCACCATTGATAATCTCTTGACCTTTTGGGCCATTCATGAACAGGAGTGCAGTCTGTCCATACTGTGTCTTATTTCAAATTTCAATTGTTTTAAATATTCAAATATTTTTCATGCATAGAAGAAGAAAGATAGTGGGCAACACCATCAACAAGTCATAGTAACTTATTATTTTCTGTAATAAGTATAATTATTTGACTATAGTTCTGTTATTACCTAATGTTTTGGTCTATTTTGCTGCTATAAAAATAGCATAGACTGAGTGATTCATAAACAATGAAAATTATTTCTCACAACTCTGAAGCCTGGGAAACCCAAAATCAATGTGCTGGCATATTCTTATATTCTGTTTCTGGGAAGGTTTGCTCTCTTCTTCTAAGATGGTGCCATGTTCCTGCATCCCCGAGGGAATGTACTCTCCTTATATAGTAGAAGGGGTAGAATGGACAGATGAGCATCCATAAATGCTCTGCCCTCATGACTTAATGACCTCATAAAGCCCTCACATCTTAATGCTATTACATTGGTCATCAAATATCAGTACATAAACTTGGAGTTTACATAGTACCTGAGCACCATGACTTTAATTAATTCATATTTGCAATTCAGGGACCAGGAGATGCTAGATTTTAAAGATCAAATTTTTAGAGATTTTTTTTAGCTATCTTTTTAGAAATATCTATATCTAAGAAATATGAGATGTGAATAACATTATTTCATTACATATACATAATAATAATATTATTGACTTTTTATAGTTACAGTCAAGTCAATCAAAGGAAATGTGGGAAATTGTACTTATGAATGTAAACCTGTTTACTATTAGAAATGATTTTCCTATTACAATGTCATCAATAGTTGAGGCATATTTTCAAGTTTAATCGGATGCTTAAAGAAATATGTTAAATAATTTTAGGAGTTTCAAAATTTCTATAAAGGGATAGTGTCTCCATTATTCCTTTTATGATATTGTAGATACCCACTTGGAAGGTAATTTTAAAATATGCTTAGTTAATAATAAATATTTTTGTAGTTAGGTAATCAGCCAACACCAAACACTATAAGGCTAAAATATTTTTTAAAAACAGGATTTAAAAATACAAAACTAAAATTAACAAGAACAATAACATCTCAAAACTAATTTACTAAACCATAGGCAAATTAATTTATGGAACTCTAGTAAAATTTTAAAGCAAATATTTTTCTAAATTAGTTTACTGAGCTCTAGGCTAATTCTAAAAGAAATTATTGAAGTTTTCTTGAATGAATGCATCTATACACATAAATAAACATTATTTCTTGAGGGATACTTTATTTTTTAGAAATATAGAAATTTTTCCCCATCACTGGTTTCAGTTAATTTTGATTTTCACTTAATATGCTTTCTTAATATGAAGAAACCAAACTGTCCCATTTCTAAACATGGACTTCTAGTTTCAAAGAGGACAAAAATCAATATCTAACAAAAAACAGGTTAATTGTATATTTTATAAAGTCAAATTGCTGAACATAGTCTAATACTTAAATCTGATTGGAAATATATCTTAAATACATAAAAAGGAAAAAGTTAGTTAATTGGTTACTTTTCATACATTCAGAAATCATCTCTTAATGCCACATGTGTGCCTTAAAATCAACTTTCTAGAAAATATTTTTACATTATCTATACTTCTAGCAAGTTTGTAATGTGATCTTTACAACTCGAAATGCCCAATATATTTGGGGTAACAACATCATGAGTGGACCCAAATGTCTCTCTCTATAGTTCTATTTTCTTTTAAAATAGTATTTCAAAATGTTAGATTTAACCATCCAAGGATAAAAAGTTTAAAATAAAAAGCAGCAAAATAACCCCAAGTTAAAGTAA
Source organism: Callospermophilus lateralis (assembly GCF_048772815.1). Lineage (NCBI taxonomy): Eukaryota > Metazoa > Chordata > Mammalia > Rodentia > Sciuridae > Callospermophilus > Callospermophilus lateralis. The sequence continues at coordinate 101,635,300 of NC_135314.1, forward strand.
AGTGTGCAGATTAAAAATAAGTTTAAATGATCTATAGTACATGAAATGAGATAAAAAGTAAATATTCATTCTTTGACAGAAAATTACTATGTAGGTTTTTCTTTTTTAACTCAAACTTTGGCATTTATCTCATGTGTTTTCAAATATGAAAATATGCATCTAGCAGCATGTAGTCAGAGCATGTTGATATTTGTGCTTATCAAAGGTTATATCAATATTTATACTATAAAGACCAATTTTTGTTGGAATATGTCTCTGAAAAATCATAAGATTCACCAGAAACATGGACACATAGGCACTAATATATCTCCAAGTAATATAAAACACATATAACAACGATTTTAATAGTGCTTCTTTTCTTTCACATGTAATACGAAATCTTAAAATTAGTGGTTGATAGAATATCTTACTCTGCTGGAACCTACATATTTTTTAGTTTCTTATTTTTGCTTGTGTAGGTAAACTTGCTCTTTCTGTGGTCATAAAATGTGAGGCATCCTGTTTTCTTTCAAAGGAAAAAGAATGGAAGGAGAAGAAGGATCAGTACTTTTAACCAGTATATGTCTTTTAACCATGGCTATGTCACAGGGATCTGATAGTAGCAAGGGGAGCTAGGTAAATAAATGCGGTAATGTCCCTCACAACTGTAGGGGATGCATTTCAACAGCCCTTTCCCATTAGAAGCCTGAAACTACAGATAATAACAATTCTTATATATACTATTTTTTCTGTGCATACATACCTTAGACCATCAGCATGTCTGGCATATCCAATTGCCAGCATAACTACTGTTGTCCTTTGGGGTCATTGAGTTAGAAAGAGGCCCACTGGAAGGAGAGTGGCTCTTAGTTCTCTTCTTCTTCTTCTTCTTCTTCTTCTTCTTATTATTATTATTATTATTATTATTATTATTTCTAGCATTCAGAGCTTTGAGATAATAAATTTCTGTTATTTTAATTCAACCAGATTGTGGCACTTGGTACTGTAGCCCAAGATAACTAATACATCCACTTACTCATTGTCACTGTATTCAACAGAAAATAAATGTTAGAAATTTAGTAAACATTTTTCAAGGTTCCCTGTTTGTAACATACAGATATGCATTCATGTATGTGCATATTCCCACATTTTTACATATTGGATGCCACATGTGCATCACCTTGAATCTTGGGTCACCATTTACAACACCAGCAACCAACACCAGGGATGCAGCTAACACTTTTGGACAGACTTTGACGCACTTTATGTTGACAGTGTTTTCCTCTAAATCATAATGAATGTACTTTCAATCCCTTGGACTTCTCTAATATGTCTATATGGGATGCTAGAAGGAATCTGAAAGTTCAGGAGCATTAACATCCACACAGGAAACTCTCAAAAATTGGGGTATGGAAACTAGTAAATAAATGCTTTTCTCTCAATTCTTAGACAGTTCTATAAGTTATATTTTTATGTGAATATTTGAGAAATGTTGAGTCCCAGTTACCCACAGCTGTGAAAATTTATCTTGTGGTCATTTCGTGGCTATTTCACCCCAGTTTCATCTACTTTATATCTCACCTCTGCTTCTCTGGTTACTGCTATTACTATGAGTTATAAATTGTTTTGTTTCCAACCATCAAAGAATCTCTATCTTTTGTTTCCATCCTAAGAAAAGTTTAACGTATTAACTTGCACATGATAGGAAATCTTAGACCCCTCACAACCTCACGATTGCTTTTTTTAGGTGCCATGGATTGAACCTAGGGATGCTTAACCCCTGAGTCACATCCCCAATCCTATTTGTTTGTTTGTTTGTTTGTTCATTCTGAAATGGGGTCTTACTAAATTGCTTAGGACCATGTTAAATTGTCAAGGCTGGCATTGAATTTTTAATCCTCCTGCCTTGGCCTCTCAAGTCACTGGGATTAAAGGTAGGCACAGCTATGCCTGTCTACCCCTTGCAATTGTTGACAAAACTAAAAGAAAAAGATTATGAGTTACTTTTTATACTTTCAATATTTGAGGAAATAATTTATTCCTATGCTTTTTGTCCTGTCTGCTATTTGGACGGTTTTGTTTTTATTTTGTTGTTGATTTTTTTTCTATAAAAAGTGTCTTTTTTGCCTTACCAAGCTACCTAGTAGAGGTGGGATAAGAATAATTTCTTGTGGAAGACCTAAGAGTCTAGCTGATTTGTTGTTTTGTTTGTAAGAGAGTATGAGCCATTAATTCTAAACCATCACTTTGAGCCATTTCACATGGTATCCACCAAAACAGCTTTTCCTTTATTAGTGATAACTTGGCTCTTGCAGATGAGCCATGAAAAGCTAGAATTGAGGTTTCCAATCAGTCACAAATGTTTTCCCATATCTCAGAATAATGTATTGTAGTATATTCTGAAGGTGAATTCATTCTACCTCTATATTTTTTATTTTGTTCTCTCTCTATACATGTACTTATGGATATACACACACACAAATACACACACACAGATATGTGTATATAAACTCGTTCATAACTCATTCATTTATATATTGGTTAATTAGTTCTCATGAACTTATGTATAAATATTTTCTACCATAATTATTTAAGTAATATGAGATATACTTTGAGTTATTTGAAATAAATGTCAAAATGAAAGATTTTGACTTTCAGTAATTGTGTGAAAGCTCTTTGTTTTTAAACTTATATACTTTGTCTTTTTAATGATTTCTTGTGCAAAACATAGTAAAACTGTAATTTTAACTTGCATATAGAAATGTGTATGTATCATATTGTTAACAATGTTAACCACTCTAGCATTAGAATTGACTGACAGTCATATGATTTTGTTTCTTCATTTTACAACTTTATAAATAACTTACTATATAATCCAAGATTTTTAAACTATAGAAAAGAATACAGTCATTCTACTAAAGGTACATAAAACACACACACACACACACACACACACACACACACAGTTATTAAAAAAAAGAATTTTCCTAAATTGTTATTGCTTTCTAGCATTATTTTCTTTGTTAGTCCTAAATTTAACACATCATAGCAGCCATTAAACCTATTTGCAACTTTAGCAACACTGGTTCACATTGTGAAGTTTCAGGCACTAACAGTAAAACATTAATTGTAATTTTTTTTGCTGCTTAACATTGCGACTCCTTTATAGGTGATTTACATCTTTGAAAAAAGCACAGCGCAATAATTGCATTGCTGATGCATTTAATTTACAGGTTGGGTGACTAAAGAAGTGTGTTTCAAAGTGTTCAGCCTTGTTAACAATAAAGTACAAGCTGGAGTATTCTCTTCAGCAGGTGAACCAAGCAGATGTTGCAATTTTGATTTCGCAAGCAAGGAAATGACTTTTTTCTTCCTTTCTTCCCGCTTCTGGCAGCTTGCATTGTTACCTTATATATAAAAGCAAACCCAATCTGGCATATATTTCAGTTGAATATATGTCCATGAATAAGTAAATGATTATTACAGTAATAAACTATTTTTTATTTTTCACCGAACAAACAGTTTTTACCTCAGGCCTTGGTTCTTGTATATCTTATCTAGAAACTAGCAGAAGAGTCATTCATTCATAATCAAAAAGACATTAGTCTTCCACATCAGTAGGTAACTGGTACACAGACATGTATAGAAGATAAATTGCTGGGTTCAATCAGATTTACTCTCGGGGAGAATATTGTTGCCCAGAGGCGAGTAGTCTGGGGAATATAACTTGAACACCAATAACATAGAATCCTCAAAACCTCTACTTGACCAGTTTTCTCACGTGAGGACTACAGATGATACTATGTGCCCAGCCATGACCTGAGTATAATACATCAAACACTTCGCAAAGTAAATAGAAATACTCTGTGGATGTGACTCTAATAATACACAACTTTCTAAATAAGCAGACTCATCTCAAGTTGTCTAAATAAATATTTGTTTGATTTTCGTTTTGCACTCATATTAACCTTCTTAAACAGATTATTGTATAATGATACTTGTTCTTTTTGTTAAAGAAGGCTACAAAGAGCATAATTATGTTCAAAATTTGATTATATAAACATATGATTCTTTTGTGAGAATAGCCTCAAGAAGTATTTCACTCTATGTACCTGCCTATCTACCATGGAAGCAAGCAGCCATTCATTCTCACCTTGACAGGTTAAATAGTATCATACAGACAATTAGTAAAATTACTATTCATTTCTCTTTTGTCCTATCTCCTATTGACACATATTTAGTACTAACTGTATGTACATATTTCATGTTTCTTGAAACAGTAATAGGCATGAGGAAGGTGTAAGAATAAAGAATTTTGCAAGGGGAGACCAATTATTTAGGACATTCTTCATCTTCTAGACACTTGAATATCCAAGACAAGCAATACAAATCTAAGTAGGGCCAAATATACTGCACAAGGCCAGCATAGACCTTATTTCAATACCAGATAAAGACACATTTTAAAAGGAAAAATAAAATTAAATCCAATAACCTTGATGGATATAGATAAAAAAAATCCTCAAAAAAATACTAGCAAACTGAATCTAATGATCACATTAAAATGATCATTCGCCATTATTTTCTCTAATTAAGTATAATTCATCCTTGTATACAAGACAAGTTTAACATATGCAAAATAATGAATATGATATACCAAATCAACAGAATAAAGGACAAAATCCATATGAGTTTATCAAATTCAATATTTCTTCTTTTTACACTTCTTATTACATATATAGAGCACAATTTTTCATACCTCTGGTTGTATTCATAGTATAGTCACACCAATTCATGTCTTTATACATGTAATTTGGATAGTAATGATCATCATATTCCACCATCATTAATTACCCTATGCCCCCTCCCTTCCCCTCCAACCCCTCTACCCTATCTAGAGTTCATCTATTCCTCCCATGCTCCCCCTCCCTATCCCACTATGAATCAGCCTCCATATATCAAAGAAAACATCTGCATTTGGTTATTTGGGATTGGCTAACTTCACTTAGCATTATCTTCTCTAACTTTATCCATTTACCTGCAAATGCCATTATTTTATTCTCTTTTATTGCTGAGTAATATTCCATTGTGTGTATATGCCACATTTTTTTTTATCCCAATAAAATGAGATCAAAACCCTATCTCTCACCATACACAAAACTCAACTCAAAATGGATCAAGGACTTAGGGATACAACCAAAGACCCTGCATCTAATAGAAAAAAAAAGTAGGCCCTAATCTTCATCATGTGGGATCAGGCCCCAACTTCCTTAATAAGATTCCTGTGGCATAAGAATTAAAATCAAGAATCAATAAATGGATGAACTCAAACTAGAAAGCTTCTTCTCAGCAAAAGAAACAATCTGTGATGTAAACAGAGAGCCTACATCTTGGGAGCAAATCTTCACCCCTCACACATCAGATAGAGCACAAATCACTAGGGTATACAAAGAACTCAAAAAGCTAGACTAAAAAAACAAGTAAGTAACCCAATCAATAAATGGGCCAAGGAACCTGAAGAGACACTTCTCAGAAGATGATGTACAATCAATCAACAAATACATGAAAAAATGTTCATCATCCCTAGCAATTAGAGAAATGCAAATCAAAACTACTCTAAGATTTCATCTCACTCTAGTCAGAATGGCAGCTATTATGAAGACAAACAACAATAAGTCTTAGCGAGGATGTAGGGAAAAAGGCACACTCATACACTGCTGGTGGGCCTGAAAATTGGTGAAGTCAATATGGAAAGCAGTATGGAGATTTCATGGAAAATTGGGAATGGAATCACCATTTGACTAAGTTGTCCCTCTCCTTGGTCTATACCCAAAGGACTTAAAAACAGCATACTATGGGGACACAGCCACATCAATGTTTATAACAGCACAATTCACAATAGCTAACTGTGGAATCTACATTTCTTTGTGACAAAAAGTTTGAGAAATTAGTTATAAAAGAACATACATCAACATAATTAAAACCACATATAATAAGTCAGCAGCTAACATTATGCTGAATGGGGAAAATTTGAAAGTTCTATCTCTAAGATTTGCAGCAAGAAAAGGATCTTGGCTTTTACCACTTCTATTCACCACAGTGCTGCAAGTCCTAGCCAGAGCAATCAGATAAAAGAAAGAGATAAAGGACATCCAAATTGAAAGGAAAAAAAGTCAAATACTCACTGTTTACAGATGACATGATATATTTACAAAACCCCAAAGACTTCACCACAATTATTTATTTAATTATTCCAATCATTTATTCACAATTATTTATTTAATTATTTATTTAATTATTTAATTATTCCAAGTCATTAAACAGAAACAGCAAAGTTGCAAGATCTGAAAAAGTAATGAAGAAAATAATCCCATTTACAGTAGTTACTAAAGTACCTAGAAATAATCTTCACCAAAGAGGGGAAAGATATCTAAAATCAAAACTATAAAATATTGATGAAAAAAATTGAAGTGGTTATAAAATAGAAAAAATTATTGAATTCATAGAATGAAAGAATCAATATTGGTAAAAATGTTCATGCTACAAAAAACAATTACAAATTCAATACAATCTCTATCAAAAAATAATGATATTCTTCTCAGACTAGAAAAAAATCCTAAATATTTTTGGAATCACACACAGACAAATACACACAAATATCCCAAATAGAGCACTCTTAAACAAAAAGAACAAAGCATGAGTATTTATAGTACTTGATTTCAAAGTATACTTCAAAACTGTACAAATCAAAACAGCACAACAGTGACATAAAGACAGACACATATCAGTGGAACAGATCCCAGAAACAAATCTACAATCAATTGATTTTCAACAAAGGTGCTAAGAACATGCGTTCAAGAAAGAACACTTAATTGTGATGGGAAAACTTCAGAAGAATCTACCGAGGTCCCCATCATCTGCTAGTTTCAAAAATTGATTTAAAGAGTAGAACTGAAAACCATGAAATTACAGGCCTGGTGGAACATTCCTATAATCCCAGAAGCTCAGGAGCCTGAGGTAGAAGAATAACAAGTTCAAGGCCAGCCTTAGTGACTTACCAAGGCCCTAAGCAATTTAGCAAGACCCTGTCTCAGAATAAGAAAAATTAAAAGGGTTCAGGATGTGGCTGAGTCTTTTAGCACCCCTTGGTTCAATCTCTGGTACAGAAAAAAAGAAAGAAAGAAAAAAAGAAAGAGAAAGAAAGAAAGAAAGGAAGGAAGGAAGGAAGGAAGGAAGGAAGGAAGGAGTAATACTATTTTTCATTACACGGGAATGCATGGGGATATTTTGAACAAGACTTTAAATAAACAGAAAGCAAAATAAAAAAATTACACTATGGGATAACATCAAATTTAAAAGCTTCTACACAACAATGTAAACTATCATCAGAGTGAAGATATAGTTACAGCATGGAGAAAAAAATATTTACAAATTATACTTCTTTTTTTAGCTTTCTCATTCCTGTGACTAAAAGGACTCAATCAGCACAACTGTATAGGGAGAAAAAGTTTATTTGAAGGCTCACAATTTTAGAGATCTCAATACATAGATAGCAGGCTTCATTCCTGGGGGCTGGACATGAGGTAGGACCTCATGGCAGAAAAATGTGATAGAGGGAAATGGTTCACATGATGATCAGAGAGGAGAAAGACAGTCCCGTCACCAGATACAAATATATATCCAAAGCCATGCTCCAATTCCCACCTCCTTTGGCCACAACCTACCACTTCAGTTACCACTTAGTTAATTCCTATCAAGTGATTAAATTGCTATTTGGTTTAAGGTGTTTATAATCCCATCATTTCTCCCCTGAACTTTTTTGCATCGTCTCATCTCACATGTGAGCTTTTGGGAGATACCTCACATCCAAACCCATAACACTTCTGATAAAATTTTTAAAATTTTAAAGATCTCTTCTTTAAAAGTAGGCAAGTTTTAAGTTAAATTTCTCAAAAGAAATCATACATAGAAACATATATAAAAAATGTTCACAGTCATTAATTGTGAAGGAAATGCAAATCAAAACCATAATGAGATGTCACTTCATCTCAGTAAGAATGGCAAATATCAAAAGAACTAAAGACAACAAGTGCTGGAAAGGATTTGGAGAAAAGGGAATTTTTGCATGCTGTTGGCGTGAGTGTAAATCATTACAATTGTTATGGAAAATAGCTTCCTCAAAAAATTAATAATAGAACATAAGATCCACCAATTTTAATGTTGTGTACATATCCAAAGGAATTAAAATCAACATGGAGAAGAGACACATGCACTTGTATATGTATCATAACATTATTTGTAAAAGCCAAGTTAGGGAAACTAAGTGTACATCGACTGAGGAATGTATAAAGAAAATAGTATATCTAGAAACACCATGGAATACTATTCAGTCACGGTAGCTCTGTGGTAGAGTGCTTGCCTGGTATGTGTGAGGAACTGGGTTCAAACCTCAGCATCACATAAAAAATTAAATAAAGAAAGAAAGCAAAGAATGAAATCCTCTCTTTGTCAATAACACAGATAGAACTAGAGATCATATAATCCACACACAGAAAGACATGCACTTCGTGATTTCATTCATATATAGAGTTTTAAAAAGTTGATCTCATAGAAGTTATGAGTATAATGATGGTTACCAGATCTGAGGAGAGAAAGGGGCAGGGAAGAATGGAGAAAATTTGATCAGTAACTATTAATTTATAGGTAGATGTAAGCAAGAAGTTCTGGTGTGCTGTGTTATCCAGTTCTAGTGTGCTGTATTATACAGCAGGGTGACTATTCATAACAACTATATTCTATACATTTCAAAAAGAAATACATTTTAAAGTTTTTATTATGAAGACATGTCAAATGTCTGAGATAGATATGTTCAAGCAGATTTAAGCATTAAAAATGCATATGTGTATTGAAGCATTATATTGCACTCTATTAGTAGGTGTAATATTTTTTATATTTTGTATGAGCTAAAAACTAATTTTATTTTTGAAAATGAATTCAGATAAGATGTGAACATTTATTCATCATCATGAACCATCAGTGTATAAACAATAGTTAAAGTTTTGAAACAATATAGATTAACCGTAGATGTTTATTTGGATCAAAAAGAGAAGTCAAAGTATTTTTCTTCTTGGTACTAATAATTAGACTTCAAGGATCTTAGATAAATGAACAAATGAGACAGAGAAGGAGCAGCCAGATAGAGAGTAGAAAATCCAAATGGTTGTAGAGGGGAACAAAAAGTACAGATTTCAAGTCAAAAACACATCTAACATATCAAGTGTTGCTGATAGATAAAATAAAGGCCCAGATTTTTCAGGACCTCAATTTGATATAAGCCACAAGATATGAGATATGAATAAAATGCTTTAAGAGAACATGAGCAGAATAAACTGGAGACAGTCTTTAGAGCTTATTAAAAAAATTTTGTTAGGCCAAATGTTTTCTCTAATATATGGGAAGAATAACGTTACCTTAGATTAGGTAGAGAGAAGTGATGAGAGGAGAGGGGAAGGGATGTAGAGATAGGAAAGATAGTAGAATGAAACAAACATTATTACTGTATGTATATATGTGACTATGTGACCAATATGATATGATTCTGCATCATGTACACCCAGAAAAATGAGAAATTATATCCTATCTATGTATGATATATGAAAGTGCATAAATGCCTTCTACTGTCCCATGTAACTATTTAAAACAAATTTAAAAATTCCTAAAAAGGCTTTTGTTTTAATAGAAACAAATAGTTTCTAATTGAAAGAGGACATGGGGTAAAAAGAGTTTTTTTTTTTTTCGCTTGGTTTTGTTTCTAAGATGTGAGGTAAAAAAGTCAACATGTTTCATGTTAACAGATTGATAAGCTTGATTATGCAGAAAAGGGAAAAAGAGAAAGAGATAGACAAGGAAGAAAGGGCAAGAATAGGGGAGCAATGTTCTTGAGAAGCTAAAAGGAGATTCATGATATATCATCAGTACCATTTGCCCTGAATGTGGGTCTGTGTAGCCAGAAAAGAGAATAGTGTAGTATGATCTTGGATGGAGGATACAGCAGTACAAGCTCACAAAAATTATCTTTAATATAGCTATTTGAAGATAATTTTCACAAGTTTCCATTTCTAGAAAATAAACTTTTATTCTAGTAGGAATTAGAATCATCCTCTCAGTGTAAGGATATGTAAGAAATACAGTAGGCTTAAAGAAAGGCCTATGTATGGAAGAGCTGTTATAGAAACTGTGGTTGGCTTTGGCAGCAGCATTGAGGGCCATAGGAGTTTAGTAATTTAAATATAAGCATATTTATATTATATATATATACCGCCACCAGCACAGCCAAACTAGCAGGTTCGGTGAGGGGCGATGGGAGATTGGAAGAAAGAAAGACTCAACCCATGCAGATCTTGAAGGGGTCAGGTGGAGCATTGCTCTCTGATGAAGAAACAGGTCTAAAGAATTACACCTACAATCTTTATTACATATGTCTCTGAATCTGGTTAAAGACTATGCAAGCGTTATTCTTTGTATTCATGAAAGTTACAGAGTTAGCAACAGTATGCAGCTATTTGCTCAGTTACATTCTACAGTTGCAACATGCAATGTTAGAAGCATTTTGCAGCTCTCAAGAAAGTCCATTGTTGTTCAAAACCCTACAAAGCTCTTGACATATCATATTTCATATATTAGCATACATAGCTTCAAGTGAGTTATGAACTCCCTTTTTTACCCCAAGTAGAGATTGCAGAATCACATGGGTTACACATCCACATTTTTGAACAACCAATAAAAAAAAAAAAAAAATACTTTAAAAAAAAAAAAAAAGTCCATTGTTTAAAGTTACTAATTCCCAGGCAGATGCAGGAGCAGCGAACTGGAAAAACATTGTGGTTATCTTAGCAAAGAAGTTCCTTCATTCCCAGGAGCTTATGTGTCTGAGAATAAGGTCAAGGCTGATAAGATTCTAGCATGGAGGACGTCTCCATAGCAACTGGGCATTCTATGCCTTTGCACAGAAACTTTCCCAGTCACCAAGTATGCCACAGCCATGGAGTCATCAGGGACCCCAATCTCAGACACTGGTCTCCCAGTCGCTATCACTATTCTCCTCACCATTCATTCTCTCTCTCTCTCTCTCTCTCTCTCTCTCTATATATATATATATATATATCTCAATAATATAGATTCCAATTTAAAATAAATAATAAAACTTAAAGGAGATGCAGGATAATCAGTATTTTCTGCAACTTTCAATTTCAACTTTTCCTTATTTCATTTTTACATATTATTTTATCAATGTATATATTAAATAAATAAAATAGCATTTTAACTGGTAAATAATTCTCAGAAATGAGGTCCTTTTCATTATTGCTTGATGGTGTGTCAACTGAAGTTTCCTTGAATAGTTCCTCAAAATTAGAACACAGCAATTATTTTCAGAAGATTTATGTTCGCATTTGTTACTTCAATTATTGTAAGGAATTTTGAAGACTTTTTAAATTTTTTTAAATTATGAGATAATTTATATTCAAGTAATTTCCTTTCCGTTATTTTGAATACATACGTTAATTTAGTAGTGATTTATAATTTATCCTGACAGCTTCAACTTCAGATATATAAAATAAATATATTTATTTGAAATTGACATATTTAAAAATTTTCTCTAGCTTAAATGAAGTAATGTTAGCTATGGACAAGATGTAGTACTTTCTATATTGGGTTGATTTCTTCAGACTTACTTTTGACTGACTTACTTTTGATTGTTATGATAAATAGCAATAGTTAAGCAATACTTAAACAAATCCTAATGTAACTAAACTATAGCTGTTAACAACCTATAAGAGGAGTTATTCTCTGTATTTGGCTTTGTACACATGATAATAAAAAAATTAAACAGATCTAATTGCTAAGCTTTTGACAAAAACAGGAATAGTATTCCTTTACACTTATGTGATTTATTGTTACAGAGAGGGGGACATCAAAACTCTTCAAGGTCTTTTCTCTTTGCATGTTCTTTCTAAAATGCCAACTGTAAAAATAATTCAAATTTGCTCTTTAGCAAAACATTTTCAAAAATTAAAAAGAAATGCAATCATGTTATTATTTAACATGAGCAGAAGAATGAGGGTGAGAAATGACCCGATCTACCTCTGTGATTTATCCAGGAAACAGATATGAGAAATTGAATGATATGCAACATTAGGTTTCCATTCGGCCCTATTATTTCTGAATTTCGATTACTCTCTCTTGCTTTTCTTTTCTTTCTTTCACAATACCTCTTCAGTTCTATGTTCTTCATTTCTTTAAATATTTTAGAACACCTTATTTGGTGGGGGTTAGCATTGTTGAAATGAAGAGGAATTTGATACAGTAGAATGTTCTTTCTGCAAAATATTTGTCTGTATTTATTAAACTTTTAAGTGCAGGTCATCTTTTTGACTTAATAACATTTCTAAGAATGTTTTCTACAAGAATAATCACATATATATCTACACAGAAATAATTGCTGAAGTCTATTGTTAGACAGAGACTGGCATAGTGCATTTAACATGAACATAGATCCTTTAACTCTCCCCTAATTAAGAACTTGCCCCTCTCTCCTTGAACCTGCACTGGCCTGTGAGTGCTCTAATCAATGGTTTATGATGTTATACTGGTTTGAGAAAAGTTTAAAGAGCACTGGAAGCAGCAACCTTAGTATCATGGAGCTTTGAGTTGTTTTGTAAGAAAGCCAATTACCATGTTAAAGGTACTATTATATGGAGAAACATTTGGACTACTTGGAGAAAGTCCTTACCAGCTGTCCTCACCAAAGCCCAGACAGGTGAATGCATCCACTTTTTATCATCTAGTGTGGTCTGGACATCTTCAAAAATTATAGAGTAACCCTAGTTTACTCAATGTGGAGTTGAAAAATCACTCAGGTGATCCCTGTGTGTATTCCTTATTCAGCTGTTTTAACCAATAAGTTTTAGGCTACTTTTTTTATATAGCAATTAATAACTGGAGGCAGTGTGTCTATAATGGAATAATAACAACTATGAATCAAATGAGTCAGCTTTCATTACCAGGTATGGGATGATCCCTAAAACAAATTCAGTATCAAACTATGTCAAAATATATTACCTGTGTTATGAAATAAAATGAGTACAAAAATGAACCATGAACTGTCATGTGTATTGGTTCTCTTAAGATAGCATTTTTATCTTGCTATATATTATAGTCATGTTATTAAAGAAATGCAAGACCTAAAATGTGCTCTTGAATTTTGGAAAAAAGCTCAGCTTTGGGGATTAGGAGGAAATATCTTTGGAGGCTAGGCTGGAAAAAATGATTATAGCCACAAACTTTTTCCTATGCTGTATTTCCTTTTTAGTAGAAATAAATGCTAGGAAAAACCGAAACGCAAACACAAGTGATAATAGAATGATCCTGAGTTTCCTTAGTGTTGCACTGCTCAGGACCTTAGTATTCTGTAAATGTAAGAGTTTTAGCATTTATCCTTGTCTTTAGGGTATCTTTTAGAATACTAGAATGATCAGTAAGTTAATACTAAGTGACTTAGCAAAACATTTCATACGATTCAATTGGAATCTGAGACTAAATTTCTTGCTGAGCAGATCTGGCCTTAAAAGAGATGTACAAACTCAGAACATCAGGTTTGCATTTCTAATCATCCTCCATACCCCCATACAGCATGTATAATGAAAGATGATTACACAGTAACTGGTAACACAGCTGGGAGGTGTTCTCTGAATAAGATTTTTGTTCTCTTTTCATTTCAAAACAGCTTTTATTTCCATGACATCTTGCATAGAGCAGATGGTCTCAAAAGTTAAAATTGACCATGAATACTACATTAGCTGTCATGTTACTAGGGAAAGAAGATTATAAGCAAGAACAACTTCCTTTTAAAATGTTTCATTCATTTTACTTTTATAACATATGTATATGTTTTCATTTGGTGAAGAAAGTATTTAGCAAATATGGCCTATTTCTTTTTTATAACTCAATATTGCTTCATTTTATTTCTGACCATTGAAATTCAAAGAAGGATGCCTCTCAAGAGTCATTAATATGCAACAGGGCATTACAATCATATCACCAGTATAGAAAAAGAAAAGAAAAAAAAGTTTTTCTTATTGTTTTCCAACTAGAGGATCAATATAAACAGATGTTCTGTTCTTCATTTGCCAAGACAATTAGCACTTTTACAAGAGGTACACACAGAGTTGAAATACCCTACAGTCACTGAAAAGAATAGATCTCAGCATGGCAGTGAGCTATGAGAAGGCAAACACTTTGAAAGAGGACTGTCACCTAGTACTAATACTCGTAAGATTTTACAGTAAGTCCGTAGAACTTACACCAGTCATGTCTTCAGCATTGGGAAGTGATATTCCCGATGATTAATCTCTTTTGTAGTGAGAATTAAAGGGAGTAAATGGAAAATAATAATGAAAGATTTTAAATTTTTCAAAATAAACAAATAGAAAAGACTTGAAAATTATTAGTAGATCTAATAATTCAAACTCTTATTTTGCCTCAGCAATTACAGAATTGTATAAGATTATACATTTATACATTATTATGCATTGCTGCTTCTACAGTTTGATGCTCTCAGTGCTGGGTACTATAGGACCAAGAGCATAAAACCTAAAATAAGACCCCAGGGCTGTTAAGCTCAACAACTTCCGGTGAGTATGTCCTTTGACATGTTGTTTATTTTCTATATGCCTCTGCATATATTTTTTTTTTTCTGGTGGTATGGGGATTGAACCCAGACATGCTCTATCACTGAGTGAGCCACATCTCCAGCCCTTTTCCTTTGTTATTTGGAGGTAGTGTTATGCTAAGTTACAGACACTGGCCTTGAACTTGTTATCCCCTGGTCTCCACATCCAAAGCCACTGGGATTGTATGGGTGTGCTGCTATACCCTGCTTTGCCCAGCATATTTTAAACTGGATTAAAAAATAGTATTTTCATCATAGTGTTAAACTAAAATAGAATGAAGAATGAACCTGAAGAATCTAACAAACAAAGCCAATTATGCCTCACATTGACTCTAAATGTCTTTGATTAGCAAAAATAAACTATTAAATTAAACCATTATTTTTTATTAAATTTATTTGTTTATTTATTCTAATTGGTTATATATGACAGCAAAATGCATTTTGATTCATTGTACACAATTGCAACACAACTTTTTATTTCTGTGGTTGTACATGATATAGTGTCACATCATATGTGAAGTCATACATCTACCTAGGGTAATGATATCTACCTCATTCCACCATCTTTCCTACCACCATACCCCCTCCTCTCTCCTCCCTCCATTTTGCCCAATCACAGTTCCTCCATTTTCTCATGCCCCATCCCCATTATGGATCAGCATCCACTTATTGGCTTTCTGGGATTGGCTTACTTCATTTAGCATGATATTCTTCAACTCCCATCCATTTACCTGCAAATGCCATAATTTTATTCTTTTTTAAAGCTGAGTAATATTCGTGTGTGTGTGTGTGTGTGTGTGTGTGTGTGTGTGTGTATATATATATATATATATATATATATATATATATGTATGTATGTATCTAACAGTTTTTTAATGCATTTATCTATCAAAGGACATCTAGTTTAGTTCCACAGTTTAGCTATTGTGAATTGAGGTGCTATGAACATTGATGTGGCTGATTTTAAGTGGGCTGATTTTAAGTCCTTTGGTATAGACTAAGGAGGGAAATAGCTGGGTCAAATGATGGTTCTTTAAATTGAGCCATTTCTGTACACACCCTTATAAAAGCAAAAACAAAAAGTAAACTTAATGAGTCAGAAGCTGTCAACTGACTTATAGTCACAAAATCAGGGAATTTCTATCAAAGTGGAACTAAGTATAATTGTAACCAATCAAAACTTTGCTTTGGTTTGCTTCTGTGTCTACCCCATAAGAAGAGTAAATTATTTGTACTTCTTCAACAGAGGCCTAAACTACTTTCCTTCTAGTGCTTCCAGTTTAAGTACTTCTGAATTTAGTTCTTCCTGAATCATAATCTAAAGAAACTCATAAAACCTGAGAATAAAAATCATACTTAAAGTATTTTTATTAGCTAGGAGAAGGGGTACACACTTGTGATCCCAGCAATTTGTGAGGCTGGGGCAGGAGGATTGCAAATCCAAGGCTAGCCTGGGAGATTTGGATAGGGCAAAGGGGAAGGAGGGGAAGGAGGGGAAGGGAGGAGGCAGGGGGGGTAGAAAAGATAGTTGAATGAGATGGACATCACTATCTTAGGTACATGTATGAAGATAAAAATGGTGTGACTTTACTTTGTGTACAACCAGAGAAATGAAAAATTGTGTTCCATTTGTGGAAAATGAGTTGAAATGCATTCTGCTGTCATGTATAAAAAATTAGAACAAATTAATTAGTGAATTATTTTTAAAAAGATAAAAAATTAAGAAGTGCTGTGGATTGAGCTCAGTGATAAAGCTCCCATGGGTTCAATTCCCAATACTGTTAAATATTTTTTTTCATTGTGCTTGTCATATAACAGTATAAAACATGTGAGAATTAAAAGTTTATACTCATAAATACTTTTTAATGTATAAACACTTTATCATTGTTAAGCATAATTTTAATTCAAGAATGAGAACAAAGATATCCAATGCTACCACTTCTGTATTTCTAATTTATGCAGTGTTATCTGATATTTTCAACACAAGAGAGTGAACATAATACTAAATCCTTCAGGAAAAAAAAAAGAATCACCCTTCCAGGTAACCTCCACATATATAATATACTGTCAAACTCCCAACTGAGCATCTAGCTTTGGGTAACACTGAATTGGTTAAGTTTTTAATATGTTAATTTTACCTAACAACTGTACATTGACCATCATTTTTGCCTTAAATTTCAGTAATAAAATCTCATAAAATCACTTATTCATTTAGTGAATCAAAAACCTTCTAGCACATTTCAGAAATTACACTGTGCTTCTGTGGATACAAAAATGCTTAAATGTCCCTTATTTGATGGAATTCATTATCTAACAGATGAAAAGAAGATCATAAAACTAAACATAATACAATGTGACAAGTGCTCTTCCTGTGTTATGACCAAAGTAATTTCAGAGTAGAGAACAGAGAACATTTAAATCTACAATAGAGGGGAAGGGGATAGTGGCACAATATGCACATGTTATTATGGAGGCAAGGACAAAAGAAAAGCACATGTTAATGCAATACCAAGGTACATGCAAGAATAGAAAATATGATTGGAAAATTGGGCTCAGAAGTAAAGTGTACTATGCTAAAGAGTTTTGCATAGTACATATTATTTATATATGAGACTTCACAAGTTGTAGAAATAGTAATTAATATTTATATGGTTCAAATAGACATGCTTTGAATTTATCATTTTAATGACTACAGTATTAATGAAATAAATGATACTACAATTTAAAATAACACCCATATTCTAATTATATTAACTAATTGAAGTTTTGGTAAAATTATGTTCTCTGTATTATTACAAGCTGGTATAAAATGCATTACAGTTGTATTACAAAATCTAATAGGAAAAAAATAGCTTCTAAACATGAACTCTAATAAACTAAGTAAATTCTTTAGGTAGGTCTTAGAAAATTTCTAAACTATGAATGCCCAAAAATTGACCAAGAAGAGGAAGGAAGGGTGAGGAATTTTCTTTCTTTTGGAATTTGCAGTTTCACAACACTACTACCACATTACCTTCTAATCTGGAGTCATATCTATCTTCAATTCCCTAATCATGCCTAGAACAATAAATGAAGTGAAAATATTACTTGTGCTAGTGAAAAATTCACCCTGAAAAATAGCTTAGAAAAATTATATTGCCATACAGTTTCTTTTCAAAGCTATAAATCATGCACCATAGTTCAGCTCTGTAGCTTTGGCCTTGTATGGTGTCAAGATCCAGGTTAAGGCTGCCTCTGAGATGAAGTCATGCTCCATAAGTTTCTCTATTGTACATATTTCTTTTTGAATCATGGTGAAACTGAGTGAGAGATATATTAGGATTTTCTATGTTTTTTTTTTTTTACATTTTGTAATTCTAATAAGTACTTCAAAATAAAATGTTTAAAACCTTAACAAAGAATAAAAACATGGATGCATATATTACTTCCATTATTGCTTGACTGCAAAATAGGCAATCATTTTCTGGAAATTTTCAATTAGAATATCTTTCAAAGACCCAGGAACTAGGGCTGGGGTTGTGGCTCAGTGGTATATGAGAGGCCCTGGGTTCGATCCTCAGTACCCCATATAAATAAATAAAATAAAGGTATTTTGTCCACCTACAACTAAAAACAATGAAAAAAAAAGACCCAGGAACTAGGAAAACTGAAATCAGTGTAACAAAAATAAAAATTGAAACACTTTATCTCTTTTATTTATTTAAAGTTATGTACTTTATAAAAAGTTTTGTTAGCAAATATATTGAATTTAAGTAAGATATTATTTATGTGAAAATTAGACTGTGTTATAAAGAGAATTAAAGAAAAATCTATGTTCACTAATGCAGCATAAAAGCTAAAATTGAAACATTTAGATATAAATACATATTACAATATTTAAACTTGCACACATATAGTATATATTGCATATTAAAATATTTCAAAACAAATGTGAAATTACCATAAAATGTAAATAACTAATATAAGTGCATTGTGGTAATATAATAACAATGTAATATATATAATAACATGTAATAATAACAATGAAATGTTTTATATATTGTAACACTAATTTCAGAATTTGAATAATGTGTTGATGAACAAAATAAAAACTTCAACTTTCTCCCTATAGATATCAAAAGATACATATAAATTATCTCACAAATAAATACAATATAATGTTCAAAAGAGTTTGTATCTCCCAACCAATATGATTGCTCAAATGAAATGATGGCCTAGAGAGCAACATTGAATACTTGGTAGAGATTTTTTCCCTTCAGCCAACCATATATCCCATCATTAAATGACATCAATTATTGGGAAGAACATTTGAATTTATTCAGTTTCCATTTAATTATATACTGAAAATTTATGGGTTAAATATATCTTCCCCCAAATCTCCTGTTAGTGTAGCAATATGCAGAAGTAAAATGATTGGATTATGAGGGCTGTAACCTAACCAGTCTATCCTAGTTTGAATGGACTGATTGGGAGGAGATTGTAGGCAGGGGACATGACTGGAGAAGACTGGTCACTGGGGCCATGGTGTGCAAGGGTTGTTCTTTCTTCAGTCAGTTTCCTTTTTCTGTCATTCTGCTTCCAGACCTCCACCTTGATTTAAACAACTTTCTTCAGCTCGGCCCTTCCTCATAATGTGTTGCCTCTCTTGAGCCCCAAATAAAGTTTCCCTCTGCTACCTTCTTCTTGTCAGGTGTTTTGGTGGCAACAATGAAAAATCTTACTAAAACAATACACATCACAGAGACAAATATCCATAACCAATTTTAATTTAAAAATGGTCAGATTCCTGGGGATTTGTCAAGTATTAGGAATCTTAGGAAATTTACACACATCTTAATAACAGAGAAAAGTTTGCTAGATTTATTTCTAATGAACACTTACAGTTAATATAATTGGACATTTGAGTGTTATTTTAATAGCATAGGCACTAATTAACTTATCATTAATTTCAGTTAAGCCTGAAGAAAAAGAAATAACTTTTTGATGATGTTTAGTTTAATTTTGTCTTTTCATCGTGCTCTGTTAAGAGACAAATATTGAAAATATGCCCTACTTCAAAGTTAATTAGTATTAAGAAATGTAAGGCACACACACATTCTTGATAGAGTTTTTATTCTTTTTATTATCTAATCATATATTGTTTCAGATAGAATTTAGGCATTTCATTCTCTTATTCCTGAATAGTGGATTGATTCTTTAAAAAATATCCCTGCAAATATATTTCAGTCATTATTACATTCTTCTGCTTCATATATTCAGAGAGAACAGCAATCATTAAGGCTTAGTTTGATTTGGTTTTCTGTCATAAGTGTCAGGTATAAAAAAATACTTTACAGCATAGCTATAAAGTGTGTCAATATGATTAAAGTAGCAGTTGTTTTTTTGCTATAAATAGTGTTCTGTAGCAGCTCAGGAGTTCTGCAAATGACATTTACCCTACTAAAGTAATAAAAAGAATAATCATGTGGTGGAAATTTACATCTCATAAGAAAAAAATGTTAAATTCTAAATTAAGTTAGTGTTGAAACTTTCTATTTTCTTTTTTTCCCCATAAAACTGCATTTGATCTCACAGAGGTTGCTGTCTAAGAGATTAGTATTCAAAAAGTGCCTCTGTACTTACTTAGCTGCCTCAGCACTTTAGTACTAAAGTTAAAAATAAAAAGTAATAAAAAGCAAATGAGATTGTTCAGTAGGTGCAGCTGGTCACTATTACCAAAACCACGGTATAAGCAGCATTGTTTACACAGTATTTCTGGAAAAAGACATTTTTTATTTTTTGCAAGTGTCCTGACTACTGAATCTCTGATAATATGCTGATTCTGTAAGTCATTCAGGTCTAGTATCATAGATACCAGTGTTAGTAAAGCTTTCATGTTATCATAAAAGTCTTAAATAGATTTAAACATAGTTTATGTAAAAAAGACACAAAAAAGGTCATAGAGGCTTTATAATCTTTGATTACTTGTTGATGATGTTTTATTTCTACAGAGCAGAAAATTGCATATACAATGCTGATTCCACTTATGTTGAGACAAGAATTACATTTAATTGGAAATCATTTCCTCTGAAGTTATTTCTGACCTTAGGTCAACAGTTTCATATACTCTTCTTGCTGGAGGGCACATCTTAGTTATCTTATTAGATTACATTACCTAGATACACCTTGGAAGTCATTGAACACTTAACCCTCTTGTGCTTAAAGTATTCTGCTAATAATAGACTATAAATAAATAGAGTTATTTGTATGCTATATAAGAAGAGTAGCAAACTAAATATAATCTGTTCTGAATATAAACTCAAAATAATAGACATCTATGTCAAGATTTTCTTGAAAAGTTTTTGCATAGAATTTCTGCTTAAAATGACAATTTTGAGGAAAATGTGTAAGTCATTGTAAAATAATTAATCAAAAATTATTCTTTTGGGCTGGGGATGTGGCTCAAGCGGTAGCGCACTCGCCTGGCATGCGTGCGGCCCGGGTTTGATCCTCAGCACCACATACAAACAAAGATGTTGTGTCCACCGAAAACTAATAAATAAATAAGTAAATAAATAAATCTCTCTCTCACTCTCTCTCTCTCTTTAAAAAAAAATATTCTGGAACACTACTGTACATCTTGAAACTGATAGGTAAGTAGATGAGATAGATAGATAGATAGCCATAATATCATTTACAAACCAACAGTAGGATTTCCTTTCCAGAAAGATAGAGAAAACACACTTTTCAACATTTATGTCATTAAGTACAGTCCTAAATATTAGGCATCCTATACCAATGTAAGTAGACAATTAGGCAAACTGATACTGACTAGGGAACTTACACAAGAAAGACATGAGTAAGTTCCTTAGGATCTGAGATCCTGGTAAGACAGAAAACTTTTAATTCATTTATTTGTTTATTTTTGTACTGGGAATTGAATCAAGAGGTGTTATTTGTTCTTTGTGTGTGTGTGTGTGTGTGTGTGTGTGTTTATTTGTTTGTTTTGGTACCAATGAATGAATTTACGGGTGCTTAACCATTGAGCCACATCTCCAGCCATTCTTCTTCTTTTTTTTTTTTTTTTTTTTATTTTGAGACAGGATCTCGCTAAATTTGTTAGGCTCTAAGTTGCTGAAGCTGTCTTTGATCCTCCTACCTCAGCTTCCTGAGTTTCTGGGATTATAAGCAAGTACCACTGAGCCCAGCTCCAGGGGCATTTTAACACTGAGTCACATCCAAACCTTTTTTATTTATTTTTATTTTGAGATAGGGTCTTGCTATATTGCTTGGGTCCTTACTAAATTCCCAAGGTTGCCCCTTTAATTTGTGATTCTCCTGGTTCAGCTTCCTAAGTACCTGAGAATACAGGCCAGTCTGAGACAGACAACTTTCAGACTAAAATTATTAGAACACAGAGAGATATCACAGGAAAACAGTTCCCTACCCCAATCCATATCACCAACTGGTAGAGAGCTTAGATTTCCATTCTCACAATATAATGCAGAACCCAACCACTCTCTACCCTCTCAAGTATTGTCAGAGTAGGCCAAGTAGGGAGCTGGAACTATCATCCCCTAGCATGCAATGCAAGATGTCAGGGCAAAAGTGATAAAAAGTCATCCATTTCCTGGTATTATGAAAGACTGCCGCTGCCAGTGCGGCCAAACTAGCAAGTTCTGGGAAGGAGTGATGGGAGATTGGAAAAAAATAAGATTCACATACACAGATCTTGAAGATAAAGCTGGGGTCAGATGGAGCACTGCTCTCTGATGGACAAGCAGGTCTAAAGAATTACACCAGCAATCTTTATTATACATGTCTCTAAATCAGATTAAAGGCTATGCAAGCATTATTCTTTGTATTCATGAAAGTTACAGAGTTAGCAACAGTATGCAGCTATTTGCTCAGTTACATTCTAAGTTGCAACGTGCAATATTAGAAGCATTTTGCAGCTCTCAAGAAAGTCCATTGTTTAAAGTTACTAATTCCCTGGCAGATTCAGGAGCAGCAGCAAACTGGTGTAACATTGTGGTTATTTTAGCAAGGAAGTTCCTTCATTCCCAGGAGCTTCTGTGCCTGAGAATAAAGTCGAAGCTGATAAGACTCTAGCACAGAGGACATCTCCATAGCAACTGGGCATCCTATGGCTTTGCACAGAAACTTTGCCAGTCACCAAGTATGCCACAGCCATGGAGTCATCAGGGACCCCAATGTCAGACACTGGTCTCCCAGTCACTGTCACTGTTTTCCAAAAAAGACCATATAGAGTGACTGGATATCAACTCGTCAGTGGTAGTTTACTTGCCTAGTATATATGAGGCCCTGGGTTTACTTCCAAGCTCTGCAATAACAGCACAACAACAAATGATGAGAAAATTTCCAAACACTTGAAAACTAAGCAATGTACATCCAAGTAATTCATGAGACATCAGGGAATTCTCATGAGAAAAAAAATTTTGAAATAATTTAAAAAATACAAAAATGAAGAATAGATGGGGAGATTTAAAGTATGCATGAATAAAGCATATAAATCATAAGCCAATAATCTAAGCTTTTACCTCAGGATCCTAAACAAAGTACATAAACTCAAAGCAAGTAGAAAGAAGGAAACAATGAAGTTGAATGTAGAAATCACAAAATTTAAAATAGGAACTATATTAAAAAGAGCTGTTTCTTTAAAATTCAATAAAATTTTAGGCAGATCCCCAAAACAACAAAGAAAAAAAGGAAAAAGACATAAAGTAATATTAGGAGAACTAAAAGAGATCTCAAAATTATATTAGATGAATACTATGAACAACTCTTCATGCAAAAATTTGACAACTGATATGAATTGAAGTGAGTGTTGACAAAACAGTTTACCACAAATACCTCCAAATATGTAGATAACTCAGATTGTTCCAAACCTAGTAAAGAAAATAAATTTTCTTTACTAGGTTAAACCTAGTAAAGAAAATCCATATAAATTAATAAAAACAAAAATCTCCAGTCCAGATGACTTAGCAAAGGAAATCTTAACCAAACTGGCTAGGATGCATAGTAACTGAATCAGTCACACATTCTTCTCCTGTAAGAAAGTAAACTACTACAACATTCAAGAAACAATTGAATGATTCCTTATAAAACTAAGCACATAATTTATTATAAACAAGAAAATGTACTCTGAGACATTTATCCTACAGAAAGGAAATTTATTCACATGAAAAACATGAGCATGATGTCTATAGTTGCTTTAGTTTTAACAATGTGCCAGAGAGAAAGTCCTCCAATGCATGAATGGTTGAAAAAACTATGGTACATTTATATAATAGAATCCTATTTTTCATAATAAAAGTAAATTAACTATTGACATATATGACAATATGGAATATCTCCAGAAATAAGTTATGCAGTGGGGTTGGGGATTCAGCTCAGAAGAAGAGTGTTTGCCTAGCAGGGGCAAGCCCTGAATTCACTAGAAAAATAAATAGTGAGAAAGTTATCTCATAATAGACAAAGGTACCAATAACATACATTGGAGAAAAGGTAGCCTCTTCAATATATGGTGCAGGGAAAACTGGAATTCCAGATGTAGCAAAATGAAATTAAAGTTCTTTCTCAAAGTAGATCAAAGACTTAGGAACTAGAACAGAGACCTTGTGCCTAATAGAAGAAAATGTAGGACCAAATCTCCACCATGTCAGCTTAGGAATTGACTTCCTTAACAAGACTCCTAAAGCACAGGAAGTAAAATCATTAATAATGAATAAATTGGATGAAATCAAACTAAAAACCTTCTTCACGGCAAAGGAAATAATCAGTAAAGTGAAGAGAGAGCCTACAGAATGGTAGAAAATCTTTACCACATGCACCTCAGATAGAGCATTAATCTCCAGGATATAAAAGGACTCAAAAAACTTAACATCAAAAAAAAAAAAAACCCAAATAACCCAATCAATAAATGGGCTAAAGAACTGAACAGATACTTCACAGAAGAAATACAATCAATCAACAAATATATGAAAAAGTTTTTAACATCTTTAGCAATTATAGAAATGCAAATCAAAAGTAAGATTTTATCTCACTCCAGTTGGAATGTCAATGATCAAGAATACAAGCAACAAAACTGTTGGTGAGAATGTGGAAAAAGGTACACTCATACATTGCTGGTTTGACTGCAAATTTATGCAACCACTATGGAAAGCAGTGTAAAGATTCCTCAGAAAACTTGGAATAGAACCGCCATTTGATCCAGCTCTCCCACTCCTAGATTTATATACAAAGGACTAAAAATCAGCATACTACAGTGACAGCCACATTAATATTTACAGCAGTTAAATTTACAGTAGCTAAACTATGGAACTAACCTAGGTGCCTGTCAAAATATGAATGGATAAAGAAATTGTATTGCATATTGGATTGTGCAAATAAACAACAGAATATTACTCAGCCTTAAAGAAGAATGAAATTATTGCATCTGATGGTAAATGGCTGGAGCTAGAGAATATCATCCCAAGCAAAACAAGTCAATCTCAAAGAACCAAAAGGCCAAATATTTTCTCTGATATTTGGATGCCAATTCACAATAAGGAGGTGGGGGCTAGGGTAGAATAGAGGTACTTTTCTTTAAATAGAGGAGAGGGAAGAGAATATGGGGTAGGAAGTACAATAGAATGTATTGGACATTATGACCCTATATGCATATATAATTACAAAACCAGTGTAATCCTACACCATGTACAACCAGAAGAATGTGAAGTTATACTCTATTTAAATATTTTGTGTCAAAATGCGTTCTTTTGTCACACATAATTTATTAGAACAAATTTTTAAAATGTGAGGAATAAAAGAAACTTATGCTGTTCTAGAAGAGTAAATCTACAAGATTTCATACTATATGATTTGATTTAAAGATTTGATTTAAAGATTTATAAATGAGTCTTGAAATGATGACATTATAGACAGACAGACAATATTATAGAAATGCCAAGAGCTAGGAAGTAGGGGCAGGAGGGAACTGGATATGGCATCAAAGAGCAGTGTAAGAGATCCTGTGAGAGAATTTTTTTCTATCAACATCAGTCAAAATCCTTCTTCAATATCAAAATCCTGTTCATGATATTGATATTGACTGCATTTGTATCAATATTCTGTTTGTGATAGTGTGGAATTTTGCAAAAGGGTACCATTGTGGTAGACTGATTAAAGAGTATACCAGACTTCAAACCTCATTGTATTATTTCTTTTTCTTTTGGAAAGAGGGATTTAACCCAGGGGTATCAACCACTGACCTACATCCTCAGCACTTTTTTTAAAATTATTTTTTAGTTTGAGTCAGGGTCTTGCTAAATTGCTTAGGGCCTCACTAAATTGCTGAGACTGGCTTTGAACTTGCAATTCTCTGCCTCAGCCTCCTGAGCAGCTGGCATGTGCTACTACACCTGGCTAATTGTACTATTTCTACAACTGCATGCCTATCTATTAACTGTCTTGAAATTAAAAGTTTTTAATTTAAATTTTTTAAAAATATTTTTTTAATATTTTAAAATATTTATAGATGTGGAAAGGTCTGAAATTATGCCTTGAAACACCAATCTTTATTATGAAGTTGTTGAATTTTTTGAGATCTTTTGATTATTTGAAGAAAATATTTGGGGTGAAGTTAATTCAAAATTTATTTTGCCACCTGCATGATGTTTTGTTGAAGATCTACTTATCTAGAAACATTTGTAACTGCTAGTCAAAAGTTTAAGCCATATAATTATCAGAAAAAAGTAAAGCTAACCAAATATTGGAGGAGATGCAGATGTTATCAAATTGAGAACTGTAGATAAAATATTTTATATTTGCATATAAAAGTACTTTTGATAAATTTTATTTAAAATTATTATGAAAGCTAAAAGGCAAGACTTAGAAGTATATTTGTGACTGATTACCCTCTTTGGAATCAATAAAAACATCAAAGAGAGTTACCACTCCAGGAGTATTATGTTCATATTTTCAAAGGGGCATGAGACTTCTGGGACCCTGGAAATATTTCTGAGTTGTAAAACTGAAGACTCCAGTTTCATTTATCTCCTCTATTATATGGCCCCAAAGAGATTTATTTACATTCCAAAACATAAAAATCTTTTTCTCATTATAGTTCTAAGGAGACTCAGAAGGGAAACTGGGCACATAGGAACTGCCTTCCAACCTTATGAACACACAGTCTATTTAGGAATAATACCTTACCTATAGTACTAACTTGGTATTAAATGTATGTGGTTCTCATCACATGAACCAGGGAGGGGAAAATTATGGTACAGAAAACCTCTGCCACTTTTTTTTTTTTTTTGGTAGTGGGGGTTTAATCCAGGAGTGCTTTACCAATGAACTCCATCCCTCTAACCCCAGTCCTTTTTATTGTTTTAATTTTGATCTTGCTAAGATGCTTAGGCTAGCCACAAACTTATCATCCTCTTGCCTCAGCTTCCTGAGTTTCTGGAGCAGTCCTCTGGCAGTATGTGTTGTGAGTAATTCATGATCTGCTTTGTTTCAAAATCTTTTGCTAGCATTTTGGATAATATTAATACATATAGATATTTTAAAAGCTTAAACTCAACATCTGTTTTAAATTATTATATTTTATGTTGGATTTTACATTTTACACCTGACTCAATTTTATAGAACTTCAGCATAAAAAGAATTATGAAGTTCCATAAAGTTTTCCTAATTTAAAAAAAAAATAAAACAACTACAAAAATATCTATAGACACAGTTATACAACTTTTGAGTTAAAAGAATGGTTTTTATTTTATTTTTAATTAAAGAAAGAATTTTTTTACCTAAAGAATTTATTTTACATAAAACATTGAATAATATGATAGGAAAATATAAAAATTATTCAAGGAAAGTTTTTAAATTGGGTAGAGGAGCAGCAATGCATAGAAATTTAACAAGGTACAGGCATTCAACAAAGCATTGAAACAACATTTTACATGGTTTTGCTTCAATTACAAGAATATAAATATTCTTTGCTTGAACAAACTGTAGTCAGACTCCTGAACTTTCTCCTAGGCTATTCACCTAATAGAATTTAACAAGAGCCCTGCTAAGTCAGTTCAGCAATAATTCCCCATTCTTGGAGATGCACCATTTCATAGATTATTTCTGATAATCCTGATTTACCTTTATCCAAAATTGACTGTGAGGTCAGTGGAATCAGAATTCCCTTTTACCCTTGATACTTCCACTTTGTGATTAATCTATTCACTATCTCCACAGAGCTCCTTGGTTATAAATTCTCCCTTGCCCGTGCCTTCCAAATTCAAAAGTGGAGCCCAAATCTCTGTCCCACCAGAATTCCATTGCAGTGGTCCAGAACCTGTTGAGATGCTCTGGCTTTACCATGCTTTATCAAGTGTTATTGAATGCTTTTTTTTGGCACTAATTAGAAAATCTCAGAGGAATAATAATGAATGTTTTAGTATTCATTTTCCAAGAAAAATTTCTGTTAAGACTGAACTATGAAGGCAGATGTATCACATATCCATTATTGAATTCCTGCTAAATATACATGAAAAATAAGTAGCATATGGAAAAAAAAACTTGATTTACTTATCTATTAGATGTAGAGAAGGCAAGTACATATTTGAGTGAAGGCATATTCTAGGTGAGAAGTTACACAGCAGTCCTCAGGACCACTGTTACTTCTAACCAAAATACAATCCAATGACAAATTCATGGGGTCCTAAGAATGCCAGAGATTTAATCTGACATACTGCCTTCTGACTAATCACCTAATCTGCTGATCACCCAGAAGAAACTCCACTGCTCAATTGGCTCTTAAAATTCACTCATAATTAAAATACAAAGAGTCCATTACATCTTTTTTTAAAACCCTAATCTTGGTAAGAGATCAGAGCTATTGTAAACAATGTCCCCAAATCTAGAAAAATATAGAAAAAGAATAATTCTAGGAATATAATTTAATAATATGAAATGCAAACAATGGATAGAAAAACACAAAGAGGGAAGATGATAAGATAGATTTAAAAGAACTTGTTCTGTATAGGGAATTAGATTGGTTTCAAAAAGCTAGAAAATATTTTTTAGAACCTCTAATTTTTTTACTGTGAAATCTTTTATATTTACTTATAGCCTCACAAGCAAAGATAAGTTAATTTCTTTGAAGACTTAAGGAATTTTTGTTTTTTTTTTCTTTAATTCCTTTATGCAATAATCAGGTACAAATCCAAAACAGATCTCTTTAGTCTTTCTCTTCATGTTTAGTTGCAAGCCATGAGTCAGAAATAGAACTGAAAACACAGAAAAAATATGGAATGGGAACTAGTTGCCACATCTCCAACTAATTTCTGTGTATTTTGAAAGAGTCTTAGAATAAAAGCAGCATAAGATTCAGGAAAAATTGATACCGATTGCCTTACAATCAAAACATCTAGGTTACTAAGTACCAGGCAAGAGAGCCTTTTGAAAGACAAACAAATAAACAAACAAACAATAAAAAAAACCACCCTTGCAGAACTTACAAGTAGAAAACAGCATCAAACAATTGTCCTGTGTTCACTAAGAAACCCAAAGAGGAATCAAATTCAGCTGCTCACAAACAGAGGTGCTTTTGGTAAAAATTCATATGGCTATTGGATGGATAGAAGCATGCAATATTAACCTTAAATACCTGACAGTCTTAACTTAAACTCTGTTAAGTGTCTATTCCTAGTAACCTAGAGATACTCTCCATGGCCCAGCCTGTAATCTTACATATGGTGTTCTTTACAACAGAAGAGTAAATATCCACATTTCTTTTTCTAGAATACATAGCAATATATCAGGAGAGTTATGCTTCAGAAGCTTAGTAACTGATTCTTTCTCCAACACTTAGCCAGGAATGTAAGGTACCAGATTTTCCTAAAATTCTATTCTAATCCAAATATGCAAATAACCTCTGGATACACACTCAATTTGATGTGAGGTCTAAGACAGATTATAATCATCTATCTGCTATTTTAACTAAGACAAAATTTTAAGCTTCAAGTTTTTGTTTTAATATTATCAAAGAAAATTAATCTACTAGGAAGTAATTCTTATACCATTTTTCTCTTCACACATTTCTGTAGAATTCTCCTACTACCAAAAGAAGTAAAAACTCATAAGTGCCCTAGCATCTTTTCTGACATACATCCATATTTCAAGTACATTTATTAAAAATTCATTGTCTAGAATATTTCTATTTTAGCCTTATATTTGAGGGAATCACAATTTATGACAGCAACAAGAAAACATCAGCCCATGACAGAATAGACCTTAACTTATCCCTAGGATATGGCTCTTTACCAAAACAAACTTTTCAGATTCCAGCACTCATGGGGTATTGCTGCATTTCTAGAAATAAAGAGCTAAGATATTTATGATAGTAGCAATGTTGGGGGGTTAGTCCATAATTTGAGCTGTTATGGAAACCATGAAGTTTCTTGATCTCAGCAGATGATTCACTAAGATTTATAGATATGTTGTCCATATCTATAAAGCTAAAGGACTACACAATAAGGAATAAGAGAGAGGGCTTTCTTGCCTGATAATTGTGCCAGACAGGCAGTATTTAGTAATACTTTATCATTCGATACTGGAAATTTCCCCTTAGAGAGTTTCAAAGAACCAGTTATGGAATGTCATCAATTTTCTCTAGAATCTAGGAATTTGGGAAATTATGGTTCTCAATATCTCTGTGGAACTTTTAAGATAACTTTAATAACACCAGAGGGCATCAAATAAAATATTACAAAAAAAAAAAAAAGAATTTACAACTAATTATGTACCACGAGTAAAATGAATTGACACTATATTCAACCAACATTAATGGACAAAATTGGAGGGGATATTTCTCATATATGTCACATATATCACAAGATAATCTTAGAAAAGTATAAAAGTAAGTCAACCATCTTGTTGAGAATATAGGAAGGGGTTTTCAAAGCCATGCAAACAATGAAGACATGTTATAATCCCTGCACCTAAAAGGTTAGGAAAAGAAGAGAGAGCCACTACCATTTTAAATTTGTGCAAGCAATCTTACACAATTAAGCCTTCTTAACCAATCATATTTTCTTTGTATCTTCTGATTTTCAAGAATTATTGATACTTATAAGAAAACTTATGAGGGGGTATTCTCTAAGTATTTTATTTCTCCCCCAATTTTGAACTCTACATTAATTCAGGATAATAAAATAAAGTACTGAAAGGACTCGTGAAATATTCTCAACTTCATGCAATTACAACCTTTCTTTCCTTAGGATCCTTCCAAGTAGACTTCACATCCTTGAAAAACTGAATATTTCATTCTTTGGAAAAGACAACAAAATGTGCTGTGTTTAAAGTAGAAAAGACTTTAACATATGTGTTTAACCACTGGCATAGTAGTTACTCAACAGGAAGTAGGGTCCTGCATTCCCAACCCTCAGCTGAGAATACAACAGTAGTTTTCACTCTTGTGATGTATATTTATCCTAGTGAGAAATCAAGCTGTAGATTCTTAAATGTGCTTCAAAAACAGAGGACTTAGAAAGAAAGAGAACCAATTACACATCATAAGACCATGCTGATGACAATGTGAGGCACACAGCTTCCACCTAAGGAACTGTTTCTTTCTCCATTATTTTTGCTTGTGACAGTTTTTGTTTTGATTCTCTGCTGTTTATTTTTTAGTATAGTCATTCTAGTCTGCCTGCTTTATAGTGCCCACTTTCTGACATTTAAAGGTGGAAATTTTCTTTTATTATAACTTTATTTTTCTGTTCCTAAAGGTGTCAATATTTATACTATGGTGCAATAGAAGAAGCTGGATCAAAATGGTCCATTTAATAGTGGAATTCTCAGAACTATACTGCTTTTCTGATATGCTCACTTTTCTCTTTGGGGACTGCCATTAATCTCCATACTGTTGTTGAAATATATATGCTATTTTTTGTATAAATTCTTCAATTCTTTATATATTTAGCCCAGATTCCTTTTATTTTCTTGAGTAAAATAATCATAATTATTTTAAAGCATACAGTTAATAACAACCATATTGGAGTTACCTGGGTATTTTTTACTCTTTTTTTCCTTTACATTATTTACAATTGTTTTTCTCTATTTTCTATATCTTAATATTTTTTTTTTTGGTTTACCTTTTCTTTTAATTTTTATGATATCCTTACAGATATCTGAATGATTTAATGCATAAATTTCTTGAATAAGATAGGTTCTCCCTAAATCTTACGTGAATAAATCTGCCATATTTCTCTTTAAAAATTCAAAATATGCACATAGTTTTAAAAAGGAAATAAATAATCCAAACTGAGATGTTTTACTTCAACTGCTAAGAACTTTCATATCATTTGGGTATACACTTTATGTTATTTGAATATTTATATCTTTTAACATCTAAAAATGCTGAAAAATGCATATGAAATCACATATATACTTTGCCCAGATTCAACAAGTTATAACATGCCCATTAATATTTAACAGGCATATTTTCTAAAACCAAAGTGATTTGTTTAACAATGCCATGGTTATTGTGGCTAGACAATGCAACATGCCACACTATTTTATGCTGTAGTATACATTGATAATCATCATATTTTACTACAGTGTCCTGTATAAGATTTTGTTTGTTTGATAAAAGAATCCAGTAAGAAGAAAAGCTTGCTAATGTTTTCTATGCTCACTTATTCTTCTTTAATCTGAAAACTTTCCCCTTTTTTATCCTTATTAGAATTTTCAGAATCATTTGTTTCTACTTGTGATTGTTCGTTTCTGCCTTTCTTTCTTATTATTTGTTTCAGGCTATGTATTTTGGCTACAATAATATAAAATTGATAATTCTTCTCAGACTTGCACATGTTTAAGCACATTATACATGTTTGTCCATTGCTAGTTTTGTTAAAATTTTGATCATTAAGTATTTTCTAGTTTCTCTACTTCATAGTTACTTTAGTTTCTTTTGATATTATTAGTAATTTGTGTGGAAGCAATCAAGATGATGGAGGTGATGGACATGATCTATTCCTGGTAGTTCTGAATCTCTAATGTGCATTAAAGACAAATTAAATTGATTCCATTGTAATTCTTAGGAATTTTCTAATCAGTGGTCAAAATACTAAATTTAGGCATAGCTTAAAAGTGTTATGTTATTTAACTTCAAAGGAAAAGTAGCTCAATTATTTAAAGAATAAAGTGGTAAACTGTGACTTCCCAGTTTATTCAATACATGATAGTTATTTTCAAGCTCCATCTTGTGCAGCATAAATATATGTTTGAGACTTTAATGCAGCAGTTTTTTAATATCAACCATTCTTTATAACTTATCACATATTTTACTCATGTTTTAACAATAGTATTATGACTTACATACTTGGTAACAATAGTAACAATAAAAAAGACTAGTACTTCATTATCTGTGAAATAATTTGTTTTAGGTAGCCATGTACTTTTAACACTGCCTTATGATATGCAATGGTATTACTTCAAATTTATAGTAATTACATTTTTGTATGAGCATACTTGATGTGCTCTAGATGGAAGATAAATAAAATTTTGCCATTGATCTCATTAGAAATGCAGTTATTGAAGATTTATGCTCAATTTTTAAAAAATTAACTCAATTAAAAAATTTATAATTAAAGTGAACCTGTGATAAAAAAAATTCAAGCTCAAGGAGAGAGACTATTTAAAGACTAGGTCAACTAAAATAGACAGCAAGATAAGAAAATCTCAAGTTTGAGGTTCTCGAAATAATATAAAGATTAATTTTTGCACCCCATCACTTCAGATCTGTCTACACTCTTGTCAATTTAGTAAATGACAGAAACGACAATATAAATCATTATCACTGAGTTTTGATTAAAATGTTCAATCATACAAAAAGGGGCCTTAAAACAATTCATCTGCATGTTTTAAATGAATAACTGCTCTATTGACATCTTCTTCCTAGAAAAACAATTTTAAGACACCAAACAGCAAGTTTTAGGTTAATCTAGCATTTAAGAGATAATAGATACATTTACAAAGTTTTATTGCAGAAAATAATATTTCTTCTTTTACATTTCTTGTGATGTTATTAAACCTGCCTTCTGTATCACAAATTTGGTTTTCTGCAGCAGTATCTTTGGTATATTAATGTCCTACATTACTTATAAGAATCATTCATGTGCAGAAATTGCTATTACTAATAGTTTCATCTCTTGCTCAACTAAAGCTTATAGAATCAGACAGTACACACACAAAATAATATATTTTCTTAGAGAAAATCTTATAAATATATATTATATATTATAATATGTAATAAGATACATGCTATGTATTATTAATTATTAATACATGGCATATACATTATTAATTATATATGGTATATAATATGTTTGTAAACATATATGGTATATATATATATATATATATATATATATATATATATATATATATATGTACAAATTTGGAGGTAAAGGTAATTTATGCACTAAAGAATATCTATATTTTAGATAATACATGATCAACATGCAGTAGAAATCTTAGGCTGTGTTTCCCAAAACTCAAGACTCTGAGTCAAAGCCTTTGTGCTACATTATGTGCTACATTATGAAAATGGAAAATCCCAGGAAACAAGAGTGAGGCTGATAAGGAGGAAAGGTATACATGAGGAAGTGTTATTGATTTTTCCCCCCACTAAATGCTCTATTCAGTGGAATCTTCTAATAAACTAAATAGTCTTTTTCAATTCAGCCCATCCATCAGAAAATGCAGAATTTATGCACAGGATTTTATTGCTCATTGTTTAAAAATTTGCACTACAGTTTATTAATTCTCTAGCATTTTTGGGAGGTCTTATGAAATTGTAAGGACTCATAGTTAACAGGAGCCGACATCTAAATTAATTTAAAAAATGGAAGGCAGTAAAATCTAGAATAGTTCATAAGAAATGTTTGATGCCATAGGCAAAATTAATAAATAAGAAACAATATGTGCTCGGTGCATTTATTGAATGACCAAAGGAAACGGGTTAATAGAAAGAACTTTTCCTAATTTCTATCAAGTTGGGAACTTAGAATGAACTACTACCACCACTTCCTACCAAGTCACCTTGAGAATTTTAAGGAGAATTTTGGATCTTACAAACTAACTTAAACAATAGGATTGAGCCTTGGAGCAAATTCTCATCTTTCACTAATATATTTGTGTTGGAAAAGGCTATAATCTAGTCAATAAGCTGCTTATTATGACATGTAGAACAAAGGTCAGATAAAATGTCCTTGAATTATCTTTTACCTCCTCTCTTCTTTCTTTGGAACAATTGTTGCCTGCCAGTTCATTGCAGAACTTGTCCTCTAGAGCCCAAACTGAGGATTCATATGCAAACAAATATAAGAGTAATCTAAAGTTCCACTTGAGTGAAATACATTGTTTGATCATCCTTCTATTTTCTTTTCCCCAACTATCCCATACCAAATTCTAAAGGCTGATGAATCACACTAAACGACTCTCCAGTTTTTACTAACAATGAGTTTATAGGTGATCCCAGGAAGCTATGAGCCAATGCAAAGAAGAGCCAGGGAACATCTAAAGACTAAGAATGAAGGGAATCAATTTCTAACTGAAATCACTTCTTATTACAAAGATAGTTTAATTTAGAAAGTGTAGATTAAAAATAAATTGCTCAAACGAATTTTGATACATAGCATTCTCAGTAACACAGAACAGTTGAGAACAGAATGATTCAATATTTTATTTAATGATGAAACAAAACCTAACCTTTCCAATGCATATCTTAATATATGAGTAAGAGCTGTGGTACATTAAATAACTATCCCAAAGTCATATTACTGGCAAAAGCATGAGATATTGCTAGGAGCTAGATATATTCTCACCTCATAATTAACTTGGATTGAAGCTGAGAGGATTGAAACTCCAACCCCCTTGGAAAAAAATTGAAACATAATCATTTTATATTAGGTTATTAGCCAAAGTAATACTTTCTGTATAACTAATACAGTCTATTACAAAGATTGACCCTTCAGCTATAATGTATTGAAAGAAATTCTTTTTAACCCCTGATAAAATATTATATTAAGTAATGATACCTACTTTTGCATTTTCAAGTTACTATCTCAAAAGGAATTATTTCCTTAGGATGTGAAATTTATTGTATAACAAAAATGAGTACAGTTTCATATTTTGCTATTATTGATTAGAAACAAAAACAGGAGATGAAAAACAAGGTAAAAGAGGGAAGGAAGGAGAGAAAGGAGAGGAGAAGGGATTGTACAACACATATTCAATTTACTAAAATGATCTTGAGTTAAAATGGCTTTTTATATTAATACTTCTCATGATACTTTTATTGATCAAAATATCTTAAAGGGCAAAAGTACTGATTTAAACAAGTGAACTTTAATGACTACATGTCATAACAAAAGGGATTTTGTCTTTAAAGATGAGGAGCCAGAGTTCTGTTTCTGTTCCAGTGAAAAATAGATGGGAAAAACATGGACATATGTGTGTGCAAGTAATGAATTAATATTTAAAATAATGATTGTAAAAACCCAAGGCATAGATGATAGATATTGTGCTTATTCACACCTGGAACAGTTTGATTGATAAAATTAATATCTTTGGAGTGACTTATTGAGAATAGGTAGCAAAAATGAGCCATGCTAGTAATGATTCTGCATTAATTTTGTAAAGTGTATTTAATTTAAATCATGACATATTCATTGAAGTAATGGTGTCTATTTATGCCCCAATCATAAAGCAATATTTCCTGCTGCTTTATTTCTAGAATTTTTTAAAATAACAAAAACAACAGTAAAATAAATGTTCTAATTTTGCAAACTTTTATATTAGGAGTGCGTTCAAGTGAAAATATGTGCCTGAATGAGCAAGCATATTAATATAATGATTTAAAATAATAATTTTTTCCTAAGCTTCTATGTCTTCTCCATGAATTATTTTTAGGAATTGCATTAAGTTATTGAGGATAATTCTGTGTTTAAAAATCCTTCCCTATTATTACAATTTTTTTTCTCAGAATTTTAAATTTATTTAATATTTACAAATTAATTACAAGGATAGAGTTAAAAAGAAGGAAAATATCTAACAATATGTATTTAAGATTGAAATTTAAAGTACAATTAGCTTTTATTACTATACTTTTAAATTATTTTTTGATAGATAAGGATCAAGAGTGAATTGAAAAATATACTTAAAATCTTGAAAAAATGAGATGCTGAAGTAACCATATTAAGTCTATATGCATAAAAATAGCTTATATGTGGTACAAAATTCATTTTTTTTTCAGGACTGAAATAATTTTGTTGGAAATCATTATTGGATTTGTGTAAGTCCTTCAAGAAAAACAAAATTGTGATATGAAAGTTTTTCTTATTTTTTATAGTTAAATGATCTTTCAATTAACATTTGTGTATAAGATGAATAATAGTAATTCTTCATTTCTATATATTTAGATGCTAAAAATACTGAAATGTGGCAAGGAAGTTTGAGTCACCTGTATTTTGTTTGTTTGATGTGATATCATTCCTGCATAGCTTTTTTAGTATGTCCATATTTGTCTTTTTGTATATAATATGTGCTATATGAAGAATAAAACACATGAAAAACTAGAACCACTTAGTAAACATTTACTGAACACCTATTTCTGTGTAAGTCACTGAAGTGATTGAGGAAATACAACAAATAAAATCCTGACATCAGGGTCACATAGCTATCCGAGCAGCTGCCCTGCTTGCTCTTCCTGGATATGCCTTAGATTATCGATAAAGGCAGAAAGAGAGAAACAATCCCACTCCTAACTGTTTTTGCTTACAAGTGCTTCTGGAGCTGAGTGTTTACCTCACTTTTTACCAGGCACCACATGCTTTATGCCTAGTAGGAGGGGTAGTGGAGAGGATTTAGTCAGCTAAGGTCCAGCCCGTGCCTTTTGGAGGTCTGAGGTTATGACTTAGGTCTCAGAATATACATTAAATTCTCATCACCAAACCCTGGCTCCTCTGGGGCCACTTTGGCATCACTTCCAATTTATTCTCTGTATTTTTGTTTCATCTTTGCATCTGACACCAAAGTGCTAAATGCATGTTGTCAATAAAAAATTAGAAGCCACAAATGGGGGCATTTTTATGTTGGTACTACATTCCTCTGAAAATGACTCAGGATATGACAAATGGGAATACTTACATTTGGAGAGAAAAGATTTTGAATTTTGTACTTTATTACAAAGGATTTGGATTTTGTACTTTATTACATTACTTTAATAAACTTTTCTATAAATGCAAAGTACAAATAAACCAGAGAAAAGCAGTGACAGAATTCCCCAAATCATTGTTTTGTTTAATTTTGTTAATGAGAGTAATCTCAAATTTTAAAGAGAAACATGAAATGTCTTTATTACACAAAAGCATAAAATGTGTATTGTTTCCCTTTATCATGCTAATGTCTCTGCGCTAAAACACCAAATAGTATCTATGAAATATCACTGTAGCAACAATAATGCTGGTAATGCAATTTCAGTTTTAATTGTTACCATAATAAAAATGAGACAGAAAATTAACAATTTATAAAAACAATATCTTTCATTTCCTTTGCACTTCAGCAACTGGTTTTATATTCATTGATGTTAGTAAAATGTAACAAAGTTCAATAAGTTGACCATGTCAATTTCTCACATTAATTTTTTTTTGTTTTTTTTTTAATGTTACTCCTGTCTCATATAGGTAGTTCACACTCAAAATCCAATAGTGCATAGCAAATGTTGGCCTCAGAAATTGAGATCGCATGAATATGTGAAACAGTATCACAGAAACAAAAGTTTCAGTTGCATTTACTGGTTAGCCTTCTAATTTCAAAATATCTTTTTCAGGATTAAAGCAGATTCTTCTCTATTAAATATTACTATTTATCAGGCATTATGTACTATGAAATTCCTTTCCCTCCTATCTTTTTTGAAATCCAACTTATTATTATCTTGGTTATTTCTTTTTGCTACTTCTCAAAATTGTTTTTTCCCATGTATATTAAAAAAAAAAAAAAAAACCTTTCTCAGGCTTAATTATACCAAATGTGTATAAAGACAGGATAAAATCTTTGATTTTTCATTTGGCCTCAATTATGGTAAAAAAAAAAAAAATAAAGGTTTGCTGGAAATTATATAAATGTATATATATAATTGATATAATACATGTATACTGTATATATATATATAATTATATATATATAATTATATGTGATTATCTATTATTTATATATAAAATTATATAAATATATAAAAATTATAAGTATATATTAATATATAAAATTATATGGAATTTAAATATATGATAAATTTAAATATATAAAATTT
Source organism: Callospermophilus lateralis (assembly GCF_048772815.1). Lineage (NCBI taxonomy): Eukaryota > Metazoa > Chordata > Mammalia > Rodentia > Sciuridae > Callospermophilus > Callospermophilus lateralis. The sequence goes on from NC_135314.1 coordinate 101,674,353, forward strand.
AAATATTTATATTAAGTATAAAAACATAAAAATATGCTTTTATAATTAGAGCACACCAATGTAATATAGAAAATACATTTTCTGTTCATCTCATTTCTATAAGTCATTAAAGTTATCAGGTATTACACAACAAAGATAAAATGTGATATGAGCCAAATTTGTCAGAGAAAGAATCGGAGTGTACTTAATCATGTGATCAGAAAAACTCTGGAATACCTGACAGAAACACTATGAGTTAAGTAAGCAAATTGAGGACAAAATACATAGATCTTCCAGTGATTTGGAGAATTAAAAAAAAAAGGGGGGATTAACAATGGTTTGTTGTTTTACCAACAGCAATATAAAGTATGAGGTGGGCCAAAACAAAGGGTGATTATGAAAACGTAGGAGGAGTCCTATTGGTTTCTGTTAAAAGAAAGAAACTAGAGAAAAGCAGGAGGCAAAGGATTAACTTGAGCTTAATATTTAGGGCCCCCTGGGGAGCTACAGACCAGTTTTACCTGTCCTTGCTCTGGTCATCCTCAGGAAGAATAAACTGTAGAGTTCCAGAACCACATATTTCCTTACTGAACCTTCTGATGATATCACTATGTGGAAAGGATCAAGAGAGGAACCGAGCAGATAGATATGTTAGTGAAGAATACATGCCTTGGGCTAGGGTTGTGGCTCAGTGGTAGAGCCCTTGTCTACCACGTGTGAGGCCCTGGGTTCAATCCTCAGCACTACATATAAATAAACAAGTAAAATAAAGGTATTAAAAAATACATGCCTCTGTCTGATGGAAACAACAAATTTTATTGACCCTGGGGTTGGTTTGTTTCAGGAAATTCAGTGGCTCAAAGTTATCATCAAGAATTCTATCTTTTCATTCTTTCAGCCTTCTAAGGCTGCATCTTTTGCCACTATGGTACGAGGAAGCAGGAAAGAAGAATGAAGAATTATTGTCTTCCCTGATGGAAATCAGATGTTTTCCCTGAAATGCCCATGTGACCACTTATGTTTTACAGTGTCAAATAGTTCCTATACCACATGGCCACCACAAATTTGGGAGTATTTTGGCAAAAAAAAATACCATGTAGTGATAAAATAATTTGTATAAGGGCATCAGGAAACATTCCACACTAAAATAGAATAATTGAAAAGGGGAATATCTACAATATTTGGATAAGAGAAGTGAAAAACAGAATTCCAACATCAGAAAAATCAGGGAGCTCTTACCTTGCCCACACTGGAAGAAAAAGAATGAAAAGAATTATTGCCCAGAGAAACAGAACCAAAACTGTATTCCAGGTCTCCTGGACAAGGAGTTCTGTCAATTTTCAATCTAGCAGGGAAGGAAAATGGGTACCCCCAAATCACTCTCCTGCCACTTGTGAGCTGTTGCTGATGTCTGCCATTTATCAAATCCAACCAGAAGACAATGGAGAGGGACACCTTAAAACAGTCTGTATATTTTCATATCCTGAGGCAGGTGGGAAGGGCAGTAAAGTATGAGGCAGAATGAAAGAAGTGGCTTTGGAAGGGCAAATGAAAAGCCACTGTTGCAACATCCAAATACCTTGTTAAGTCTGGAAGAAAGGATGACCAAAGACAGAGTTAGGGAGATACATGTCTTCAATTGAAACCTATGCAATGATTATCCTTTAGCTATTGCAGTTGGATTGTCCATGTAAGACGATTTCAGTTAAATGCACCAAAAACAACATAAACTTATTCTATTTAATTATTTTTAAGCATAATTTTTGTAAGCAAAAATAACCAACACAGTTTTGGCACCATTATGAAAACACAAATAACCTAGACAGAAGCAGATCTCCAAGGTATCAGCAGGCTTTTGTTTATTCTGCAGCAAAGTCAATCAATCAAGCACTGAAGGACTTATTTTATGGGTACGAAAATGGCAGCTGGTTACAGAAGGGGTTTGAGCTTTACAGTTTACAATGGCGGTGGTTTAATTATTGGAGGCTGAGGCAGAATATGTCAGTTTGCACAGTCAGGAAAAAAAGTTGTAAAAACTCCAAAACTCATCATCACTGGGAAAATCAGAACTAGGTGTTTGCTGCTTATCTTTTTCCTCTGGGACTCATTGTTACCTGGAGCTTCACTATTTGCTTTTCTCCTTCCAGGACTCACAGGCATTGGGAAAGGATAAAAAGTTCAGGACCCAGTGTTTCAGTATTCGTCACCTTCCTTCAGGATTTATTGTGTTTGGGAAGGGATGAATGTTTGCTTTTGGTGGAGATGGTGGAGATGAATCAAAAGAGAGATGAAAGTTTGCTTTTTCCCATGGGGCCCACAGTTACTAGGAAAGGATTTACTGGGAGAGATTTAATGTTTGGCTAATTTCCCTTCCTCCTCCTTAGCCACACCATGTCTCCATTTTTCTCTGCGGTGGGGAGGAGAGTGTCTTGTAGGAACATTATTTTCCATGACCCTTCACACTTAAATTGTTATTTGGGCATTACTTTTTCTCCCAAATTTAATTCCATACATTAAGAAAGAAAAGATAATATTTGACTTGTTCACTATTGTGGCAGGCAAAAGATTCTAAAATATCTCCTATGATTCTAAACCCACTGGGGAATTCATATCTTTTGTTACTTGTTCAGTTCAACAACATTCTAGGTGGTGCTGTGATGAGATATTTCAGCTGTAATTAAGGCCCCAAATCAGATGCTCTTAATGTAGGAATATTACCCTTGATGAAATTCACTTAATCAGGTGAGCCCTTAAAAGAGTTTGAACTCTTCCTGGTGAGGAGATTCAAATTCAGAGAGATTCTAAGTATGAGATGGATTTGATGTGTGGGAAATGTTTCCATTGCTGACTTCAAAGATAGGGTAAGGACGTGGGTGCATCTGGGAGTGAAAATGACTAAACAGGGACCTTGTTTCTGGAATGGAAAGAAACTGATTTATACTAACAACTCAACTGAATTTGGTAGAGCATCTCTAATTCTAAATGAGAAACAGCACAGCCAACACCTATTTAGAACACATCTTGTGAGAGCCTCAGTGGTACACTAGACTCTGAACTTCTGAACTATAGAAGTCATCTACTAAGTTGTGTGACTTTAAATCCCTAAGTTTCTCACAAGGCAATAGTAAATTCATATACTGCTATATCCAAAATAATAGTGACTACTACTATGATCTTTCTGCACAAGAGAAATTATAATAGGAAACTTACAGAACATATAATTCAGACTTCTTACTTACAAATAAGAAATCAGAAAAAAAAATACATAATATATATTATATATAAAATATACCATAAATAAAAATATATATAATATATATCATATATAATATATAAAATATATATTATATAAAATACACATATCTACATTATTATATATATATCACTGATCAGGTAAAAATAGCTTAAAATTTTTGATCAGATGAGTGTAAACTCCTCTTTCACTTCCTGCCACTCTCTGTCCCCTGTCCCCTGCATATTGCTGTTTAGTCAGCTTTCTTTGAAGAAAAATTCTCAAATACATATGGTACTTACTAACTTTTGAAAATAATGATTCTCAATCAGTAAACTGAAAATAATCTCAAAAAATAGATTTCAAATTTATAGAAAAATTGATGACTAAATTTGTGAAAATTATAATTCCATTCCTAACATGTTTGTATATTTAGCCTCCTTCTATTAAAAATATTAGAACTAAAAATTTAAAGTTATAGAGTAAACCTTGGTGTATTTTCACATTAATGTATTTCAGGAAAACAGAAGTTCAATAACAATATTTTAGATGTTTATAGAATGGAGAAATCCCATTTTACACAAACATATATAATTTGAACCATTCTAGAAGATTGTCATACCGTATTTGAATTACTTCCTAATCCATGGGAAATGAAGAAAAATAAAACAAGCATAACTTTTCTATTTAATAAATTATCTCATAGCTAACAACAAGACATATCTTTTTAGGTTTAATTTTATGTATTTGAAATATATTAATTTGCACATTAATTCTTAACTTTGTATGTAACTTTTTCAGTTGATTTAATGTTAAGGATATTTTTTAAGCTTTTATTTAAATTTTTAATTAAAAGTGAAAATATTTTAATAATTATTTTTTATTTTATATAAAAATATACATAATGATATTATTCTAGAAAATTCCAAACCATAATTTATATCAAACAAATCAAATTATATTTGAAGAGTTTAATTGCTCCCTTTTTTTTTGCAGTGCAATTATGTCATTAGAAAGCTTGTCACTATAAGCAATGACAGAATTTACACTCATTATGACATAATATGTCCAACTTCTAATGGTCTATTGGAAAGTCTTTATTCAATTATTTCCTAAAATCAGCATACATTATGAGGCTTCTTTCTAACATCAGCAACATGTTGCTAGATATAGCTATTTAACTTAAATATAAAATTTCCCCTCAAAAACAGATATTTATTTAAATGTACATTTTCTGCAAACTAAAATAATGAAAATTTCAATAAATTTTGATATTTAAAATGTTACCCAGAACTGTAATTAGAAAAAAATTTAAAAGAATTTAAAAAAAATAGTATGGAAAGAAATTGCGTGTAGTAGATTTTACATTAGTCTTACCAAACATAAGAGTTAACAGAGATTAAGGATCTTTCTGCCAGCAAATAATTGCTTAGTGGATTTGCGTGGGAGAATATTACATTGTATTGTACCTAACTATATTGTTTTCCCAAATTATGCCCAACTTTCATTTCACATCAGGTTCATCAATCACTTTAAATAGTTTTTTTTTACTTGCAAAAAATAAAAGTTGGAACTAAACAAGAGAAATTGCATTCTTCACTGATAAAATTCAATTTACCAAACCAAAGGATAAATAGAGTTTTGGTTTTTCTTTTGGATAAGTCCTCATTAATCACATGTTTATGATTTACCTTGGCATAACTTATTTTTAGAATTTAAATGGAAATATAAAAATAGTTTATTTAATTTCAAAAATAAAATTATCTTTTAAAAAGATAACACTGAAATATTATTCAATCTAAGTTGACATTAAAAAAATATATTTATCCCACACAAACTGATACTGAATCCAAATCAATCAAGAGATAATAGTTGTCTACATGCATTTATAAATACAACTAAACGTTTATAAGAAGCATCTTCCATACTTGTCATATCTGATCTGACATTCCCCATCTACTGGACACTACTTGGAAATCAGTAGTGTAAATCCCAATTTACATTAATTTGAACCATTCTGATAGATAGCATTTTGTTCTTCCTTACATTAGGGATACCTATCTATTTTTATCCTCTTCTACTACTCTTCTATAAATTCATGAAAGCAAAGAGAACATAATCACCTTCATTCATGAAAATACTTCATTAGTTTGTACACCATTCAATCCTCAGAATTGTCATTTTAATTGGGTGCTTTTGTCAACTAACAAATCCTTCAAATGTTTAAAAAAGGAATTAAATAATGTTTTCATCCTATTATGCAGAAGGAGAGATGTGCTTAAATTTTTTTCATTGGTTATTTGGCAAGTTAAGTGATACTAAATACTAAAACATAAAATTTTAAATCTTAGCACTTATAACAAAAGCATGTATTTTATCCTCACACAACTACTTTGTGTTACTTTGGGACAGGTGAATATAATGAATGGTGTGAACTTAAGGAGTAATTTTGAAACAGTTTTATCCTTTTTGGTAGCTCTCTACAGTTCTCAGTCTTCTTAAATCTAAATGACTATATGACTTTCTCACCAATGCAATGTGATTAGAAATGTCACTTCTAGGCTGAGCTGCTGAGAAGTAAAAAATATCTTTATCAATATGCTTTTTAAATCTTTTGATACACTACCTGAAAGAGAAGGACTCCAAGAACCTTGATCATGCAACATAAGATTTGATTTGATTCTATCTATCTATCTATCTATCTATCTATCTATTTATTTATTTATTTATGGTATTTGGGATTGAATTCAGGGGCACTTAACCACAGAGCCATATCCACAACACTCCCCGCCTTTTTTTTTTTTTTTTTTTTTCATATAGAGGCAGGATCTTGCTACATTGTGTAAAGCTTTACTAAGTTGCTGGCTTTGAACTTTCCATTCTCCTGCCTTAGTCTCCCACATTGCTGGGATTACAGGCCTGTGCCACCATGCCCAGCAGGAACGTAAAATATTTAACTCAATTTCTATTGTTCTTTGTCCATGAACTTTGGGGTTGGGGGTTTCTATCTCGAGTCATCATCTTTCTCTGTGTTTATTTTAGTGAATGTTTATGACAACAAATTTGTTAGTTCCTGCTTCTCTGAAGATGATTTTATTTTATTTTCACATTTATTTGTTGTTTTCCCTTGACATCTGTACTATATTGGTATATTTTCTTTCAGCACTAAAACCTAGCATTTCCTTTAATTCTGTTTTCCATCGATCCTGTTTGGAAGTCAGCTGGCAGTCTTCTTTTTGACACTTTAAAGATAGCTTTTAAAATCTCTGTTTGCTTTTGTTTCTCAACAGTTTCAACATTATGTGCCTAAGTACATGACATTGGGGCACTTTTGTTCCTTGGGAAACAAGCTTGAACACTGAAGATTTGTGTACTTCTAGGACAATATTTCTTCTTCTTTCCCCAATCTTGGTGGGATTTTTAGTCACCAATAAGATCAAGGCATAATGATAAGCTTGAAAGCTTTCAGCCCTGCTTTCCATTATCCAGAGAGGAGAGAAAGGATAGAAATGGAGTTCATAGTTGATTATGCCTATGGGATGAAGCCTCTATCAAAAAATCACTGAACTGGGGCTGGGGTTGTGGCTCAGCAGTAGAGAGCTTGCCTTGCAAGTTCGAGGCCCTGGGTTGGATCCTCAGCACCACATAAAAATAAATAAATAAAATAAAGGTATTGTGTCCAACTACAACTAAAAAATAAATATTAAAAAAAATCATTGAACTGATTGAGTGCCCCTGAGTTCAGTCCCCAGTACCAAAAAATAAATAAAATAAAATCACTGAACTATGTAGTTCAGAGAGTTTCAAAGATGGTAAGCAAGAACACACCAATGTGCCAGGAAGGTGGTACATAGCAACTTCAAGTGAATGGAAGCTCCTGCATTTGGGACACTACTGGAACTCCTTCTATGTATTTCTTCAACTGACTTTTGGTTTATATGCTTTAAAATACCCCATAAATTGGAAAAGTTGAGTAAAGTGATTTCTCAACTACTGTGAGTACCCTAGCAAATTAATCAAGACTTAGCAGGGAATGGTGGGAACTCTGCTTCAAAAACTACTGATCAAAAACACAATTTGCAGCCTAGGGCTTGTGAATTGGGGAGCAATCTTATGAGACTGAACCCTCACCCTGTGGGATCTGACCTTCTCTCCAGGAAGTTAGTGTCAATTGAGTTAAATTACAAAATAGTCAGTATCTGCAGAAGAACTGACTTTAAGAATTGATGCCAACTACATATTTTGTTGACTAATGGTGAAGTAGTGAGTTCTGAGTGTGTGAGAGCAGAAAAGTACTTTGAGTTTTCTTATCTCAAGCAAAATGTGAAATCCAAATGTGTTCACATATGTAGATCCACATGTCTCCTTCCAAGACCTTCTGTCCCTAGTCTGTTCTTGTTTTTTGTTCCAAGACCCTGATCAACTAGTCAACCATTTGCTATTGACCATGTGTCCATCATACTAGCCGTTTGTTCACCCAGCAAGACTGCTTCTCCCCCAAATTGTTTATTAAATGGTCCTCGTTGCTGATTTGCAAGGCAGCAGGGAAGGGGTATAGATCCTGAGAGAGATACAAGTAATTGCCTATACACCTTCTTTAACTAAAGAGACATATTAACTCCCATCAGGGAGAAAGAAGTGGGACACTTAAGTGTTTCAGGGCATTTAGGGGATTCTGAGAGTTCAAAGTTTTTCAGTCCCTGTCCCAAATCTCAGGAATTTTCTCTTCCCCAAGTCTTCACCTTGTCATAGCAGAATGTCACAGTTGAAAATGCCACCTTAAATTTAGCTCTGCTACTCTGATTATCTAATTTTGGACGTGAGCCTTAATTTTTCCTGGCTCCAATAACTTTCCTAGGAATAAGTTACTATTATTACTAAAGTAGCAATAATAATTAGCATATAAAATATAGCATATATTTAATATAGACGTAATACAAGGTAACTCAAAAGGATTAGGAAGGAGAGCATTTTGGATCTTGTATTTTTCCTGATTTTGGACTATTTACATATACATAATAAGATATGTTGGAGATGGGAACAAAGTCTAAACATAAAATTCATCATTTAGGTATATATATATAAAATCATATATACATATTCTGAAAGTAACTTTAAACAATACTTTTAATGTGTCTATATTTGGCTATGGCCTGTCACTTGATGTCAGGTGTGGAATTTTTTCACTTGGTATTATATTTCTCTAAAAGTCTCAGAATTTGGAACATTTCAAATAAGAGGTACTCAGCCTGTAGTTATTTTTTTATTCTTATTCTTATTAATACAATTTCCATAGTATCAGATTCTAGCCTGTGTTTTACCAACTACCCCCAAAATCTAATGACAGTTAATTGGATTATTCCCATCATACCTGTATTTGAACAAAGAAATTGAAAGTTAAGGTAACTGGTTGAAAACTATGTGAAATAGTTACTTCATAGATGAAATAAATGTTGAAGCCAGAGTTTAGACCTAAGTACTATTGATCTAAAAGCAATATTTCTAACCAATTTACCATACTGCCTGTTAATATTTTCCTTCATCTATCCTCCCAAGCAACAGCTTGTCAAAAACAAAGATAATACATGACATGCAGACATAATTCTCAGATCATACTGAATTCTCAGGTGTCACATAATACCAACTGCATATTTAATTGTTTTAAGTTTACAGCGTATATCCTGCAAATATTTTAAATGACTATTTATTTCTTGTTTTAATGGCTGCACAATATTTCATTTTATAAGCAATAATATCATAAACATATTTTTTAATGCACCGAGTGATGAGTTAAATTACCATGATATATGAGTATCTGTACATCAAACTTACATTTCTGAGATTCCTGCATATTGTTGTTACCTTTGGTAATAATTTATTCATTTGCATCTTTTATTTTTTAAAATATAAAATAATAATATAATATCATATTATATGAATATAGCACAATGTATTTATCCATTCTACTCTTAATAGGCCCTTGAGCTCTTTCCAAATTTTGATCATAATAAAAAATGATGCTACAAATATATTCTAGTACATGTTTTTAATCAACATATATAAACATTCTCCATTGAGTATGTTAGAAGTTGTAATTTATTTAGTGGATACTGCCAAAGATTTCTCCAAAGTAATTATAATCATTTTTGTTTCATAAGCACTATATGAGTTTTAATAATTACACATCCTTAACAATGCTGATTAATTGTAGGTTTTCGATTTTGTTTTATTTGCTTTTGTAAATGCATTCATTTTGATGTTTGTGCATCCATGTTTCATGTGAATTATGCATTCTATTAATAATTCTCTTATGGTTAGGGCTTCCTGAGCAAAGAAAATGGACATATTGTAATGACAGAGCTAATTGTCATTCTGTGCTGCTTTACTCTTTGTTTGGTGGAAACATGGATTTACACTTCAATCTACTGGGAAACATTACTAAACAAAGATTTTTCTCTTTCCTTCAAGATAGGAGGAGGGTATCCAGAGACCTACATAAACTCCCAATCTAATAATGTTGGGGTTCCTTTCCTATGGTTTAAGACACCCTTTTATTGCATGCACATTTGTAATCATCTGGCTGCCATTGTATTACTTACTGTAAAGGGAATCAATGAGTATGGAAATGTATTTGGCTATTGTAATTAATAATAGTCTATTTTGATCTAGAAAATTGTTTCCTTCCAGAAAAATAAGTAGATATATAGAGTTGTGTTAAAAATATATTAAGCATTATTTTGCATTTTATTCTTGACTAGATTTGTTGACCAGTTTTTAAATGTTAATTTACAAAATGAACACTTTTTTTAAAGTGCTTGGTCAAAACTCTTGTTCAGTGAAAATTATTTTCTGCTTTCTTATATTAATAAATAGAATTTTAATTTTTTTAATGTGATTTGGCTGTGAGTTTGTCAGATATGTATAATGCAGATATCACCTGCCATCACTGTTCTATGTTTGCAGAATCAATCATGTTCCTGTTTTTGTTTGCTTTTTTTTTTTTTTTTTGGTGATTAGAAGGTTTTTGTTTTTTAAAGTTCATTTTATCAGTATTTCCTTTTTATGATTAGTATATTTGTATGTTTTGTTCATACATGTATGTTTTCTTTCCAAAATACTCAAACCAAGGCCATTATTTTGTTATTGCTAGAAGTTATGTTGTTTTATTTACATCTACATCTACAATGAATGTGTGTGTGTGTTGTGTATCTCATAACATATAGGTTAATGTTTTTTCCCATATCCATATTGTGTATCCAAATTGATATCTATTAACTTAATGAAAAAATCCTTTTTCTCTGGATGCAGTAAATCAGGACTGAATATGTGTACATTTGTTTGAATTACACTCCAATCATTTATCTGTCTTCAAAACCCATACTACCCTGTCTTAGCTGATATAATTTTATTATAATCTTTATATCTGTTTGTATAAATCTTTCTACTTTTTTTCTTCTTTCAGATTTGCTCAGCCATTTTTTGACTCATAGTGTTTATATCAAAGTTATGACCTGTTTTCCAATTTCCATGAAAATACATTCTTATTAATATAAATTTTGAGAAACATTGAAGTAAAGCTGCAGATCTGCTTAAAGAAGCATCACAACTTTATAATACTAAATTGTGCAATTCATAGAATCCTCACCTTGGTGCTTTTACGAAATCACATTGTGAAATCTGACCTAATCAGATTATGAATGAAGCAGAAATCTCTTACCAAACAAATCCTTTCGTATGTATTGTTTTTCTTCTTTCACATCTAAAGCACTCCATAAATGTTTGTTCATCATAATTTATTTGGTAATTAAGGATGAATAAAATGAATATGCATTCATCACCTCACTACTGGGATTATAAATTGGAAACAGGAGTACCTGAATGCTGGAGCAAACATCCATCTTTCTCCACAGGAGGTAGTCAATAAAGAGACAAATGAGGTTCCCTTCTGTTTTTCTCCATACATTGTATACTTAAATTGAATATGCTTCATTTAAATTTTATCATTTTATAATTACCCTCTATGAAAGACACCATAAAGAAGCATGCTCCCAGCATAATATGTATTTGTTGACACATAAAATTTAATTAATGTCAAAGGAATATAATTGAGCTCAGGCAGCAAGGCAAATATATTTCATTTTCCATCCCAATGCTTAAGCACAGGACAAAAATAAATGAAACTTGGAAAATCTATCTAATTTGAAATAATTGAATAAAGAATAGGAAAAGAAAATTGAAGCTATTATCTAGTGCAGAATATACCATGATTGTATGAGGTTCTAGGAACTGGTTGAAGAGATTTTCTTATTAAAATAGCAAAAATACCTCTTCCAATGTTTCAGTGTGAGAGACCTCTACAGAAGTCTAGTATGCAGAATACAGCCAGGAGTAGCATAAAGATGTTTTGGTTAACAACAAATAGTATGTATGAGAGTGATCCCATAAGATTATATAACCTAATGACATTGTAGGCACTTTAGTTTGTGTTAGTCTACACTGATATTTGCACAATGATAAAATTGCCTAAGAGTAAAACTGCCTAATGATTCATTTCTCAGACTGTATACCCATCTTAAGAGATAAGCAACACTTGCATATATAGATAAAGCCATACAGGAAACTAAGAGACAGAGAACATATTGGGGATTCAATCTGTACAAACTCTGGAAGAACAACTGAAGTAGGCAGCAGATGGAACACCACTGTAAAAGAAGAAACAAATTCAGAAAGTTACAAAACACCAATGATGGATGCCTATCTATAATAGGCAGGTAAGGATAAAACATAGAAATATTACATGACACATTTCAGCTTGATAGTCTTTCTCTGCTTTTCATTTATTTGCTCTCTATTTGTTCAATTTAATTAAAAGTTTAAGAAAATGTCCAACAAATAGAATTTACTCTAGGTGATGTCATAACAGAACTAGCATAGCTGCTGGATTGTGGTAGAATGCTATAGTCAAAGTCAGCAAAGCAACCAGAAAGGGGCAATGAGTCAGATGAGATATTTGTTTCTGTACTCCTTACATTTCTAAGTGATAAAATGCCTCTATTTTTTTGCACACATATAAGGTAAGAAATATTTGTATTGATCCCAACCAATTAATCTATATTTTAATTTATAAAGTGTTTTAGTCACCTTTTTCTTTGCTGCTACCAAAAGACCTGACAAGAACAATTAGAGGAGGAGAATTCTATTTGGGGGTCATGGTTTCAGAGATCTAAGTCCATAGAAGGCTGGTTTGACTCCTTGGGTCTCCAGTGAGGCAGAACACCTCATTAGAAGAGAATAGTGGAGGAAAGTGGCTAAGGACATGATGGTCAGGAAGCAGAGAGACAGCTCTGCTCATCAAGCCAAGACTGGTTTCTATTAATGAACCCTAGAGGCACACCCCTAGGGATCCACCTCCTTCAGCCACACCCTACCTGCCTGCACTCACCACCCAGTTGATTCCTATCAGAGGATTCATGTAATGATTGGGTTAAGACTTTCACAACCCAATCATTTCACCTCTAAAACCTCTTGCATTGTCTTACACATGAGCTTTTTTGGGGAAACCTCATATTTAACATAAAAAAAAAACCACAAAATAATTTGTCTTAGTCAGAAAAGCATATTCTTCTCAAGATTGTTCTAGAATAAGAAATTTATAAGGGATTAAACATAGTTAAACAGGGGCTGAGGGTCAGTGATGGAGGGCTTGCTTAGAATGCACACAGATCGGTGTTGCATCACAGTAACTAACACACACACACACACACACACACACAACTAAAATGCTAGTTGAAAAGAGAAAGTAATAATTTAAAAATTCAAAAATTTTACAATGTTAATTCTCAAAAAAGATTATTAGAATTCAACAAAATCTTAATTATTACTTTCTCTTTACAACTAGCAATTAAACAATTTTTAATCCCTAGTATACTTCTTGTTCTCAAGCAAATTAAAGATGAATGTTATTCTCAGGCTAAGGTAAATGATTTTTTAAACAATTTTAATGGAAGCCATGGAGTCTGACTATTTCAGCAGGAGGTTTTGTTTGTTTGTTTTTGTTTTTGTTTTTTTAATTTTTTAAACATAGCTCTAATTATTTTTAGAAAATACCTGAGTTTTGATATCATTTATAATGTTTTAGTGAACATTATAAATAATTATATTGTAATGTCAAGTACTATTTTTTTATCTCTTTTGGTAGGTTAGAAAAAATGTGAACATATTATTCATTCTAATTTTGAATCAATTTTCATATAAGAAAAACATTTTTTAAAAAATATAACAATGAAAAACATGAATATTCTTAGTATTTGATTCATGAGGGAAGCATGGAATTGCTCTTTTAAGCATGTAATTTTAGGAACATAAAAGGAGATAAACTAGAGGAAGCATTATATTTTTGAGCAATACCTAGACATAAAAAACATTGTTTCTTAGAATGACTACACTTTTTTTTTTTTTTTTTTTTAACAAGGGGAGAAGCTACTGTGACCACGAACTACAAAAATTAAGCTTTTTCTTTTGCAGCTTTCTCAAGAGTAAACGACTCAATAAAACTAACTCCCTGCTTTTTCAGTAACAACTTTGGAGAAAGAATTGTTCAATGCCTGTTGTTCAATGCCTCATGGATTGCCTCTTTAATACCCTGTCCCTGCCTTTGAACAGACAATCAAAGATATGCTTTCAGCAGTGTTCTGCTGACGGTCTGAGAGGAAATACGACACTCACTGCCAGTTACATCAATTTCTAGGCAGAAGAATGATGTGTGGTTTCTTAATCAGCACTGTTTTTATTTCTGCTTCAGAATCTCAATGTTTACCCTCCTACTCTTCTGAAGTACTTTGTGTTGCATAGTTGTGACGGCTACTTATTTGTGTCAACTTGGAGGTCATTTGTGTGAGGTGATAGCACATTTAAATGGGTAAACCTGAAGCAAGAAGTTTATTCTCCATACTGTGAGTGGGTTTCATCCAGTCAACTGAAAGCCTGAATAAAGCAAAGACAGACTTTCCTAAGCAAGGGGACATTCTCCAGCTGACTGGCTTTAAGCTTCATCTCCATGCTCTCCAGAGTACCCACCTACACTGTATATTTTGTTCTATGAACTTGCTTAATAGTAGGAGCCAATACTTACAGTAAAACTCCTTTTTTGTGGGGTGGGGGGAGGTACTGATGATTGAACCCAAGGAGGCTTAACCACTGAGCCACTTACCCCTTTTAATTTTTATTTGGAGACAACTACTTCTCAAAAATTCGCTATAGCCTTGCTAATTTGCTGAGGCTGGCTTTAAACCTGCAATCTTCCTGTCTCAGCATCTCCACCCTCTGGGATTACAGGCATGTGCCATGGTGCCCAGCTATAAAACTCCTTAAATAAAGATTCTACTTGCTCTATTTCTCTGAAGAAGCTTGACTAATACTATACTAAATTTGATCATTTCAAAATGTGAATCCATTCAGGGTTTTTTGTTATACTGTATTTACAGATGATTAGCTGGTTGAACAAGCAACCTTATTAAATAATCCATCTACTCTGTTCTGATAAGTAAATAATACATTCTCAAAGATATATTTGTGAAGTATCTATTCTGTTCCACTAAATTCATCATCAGTTATCATATAATTTTTTTGTTTTAATTTATTTATTTCATTATTTTTTATTTATATATGACAGCAGAATGCATTACAATTCATATTACACATATAGAGCACAATTGTTCATATCTCTTGTTGTACACAAAGTATATTCACACCAATTCATGTCTTTACACATGTACTTTGGATAATAATGTCCATCACATTCCACCATCATTTCGAACCCCATGCCCCCTCCTTTCCCCTCCCACCCCTCTATCATTCATCCATTCCTCCCATACTACCCCTCCCTACCCGACTATGAATCAGCCTCCTTATATCAGAGAAAACACTCAGCATTTGTTTTTTGAGGATTGGCTAAATTCACTTAGCATTATCTTCTCTAACTCCATCCACTTACCTCAAATGCCATGATTTTATTCTCTTCTATTGCTGAGTAATATTCCATTGTGTATATATGCCACATTTTAATCCATTCATCTATTGAAGGGCATCTAGGTTGGTTCCACAGTTTAGCTATTGTGAATTGTGCTGCTATAAATATTGATGTGGCTGTGTCCCTGGAGTTATGCTGTTTTTAAGTCCTTTGGGTAAAGACCGAAGAGAGGGATAGCTGGGTCAAATGGTAGTTCCATTCCTAATTTTCCAAAAAATCTCCATACTGATTTCCATATTGGTTGCACCAATTTGCAGTCTTACCAGCAGTGTATGAGTGGACCTTTTCCCCCACATCCTTGCCAACACTTATAGTTGTTTGTATTCATGATAGTTGCCATTCTGACTGGAGTGAGATGAAATCTTAAAGTAGTTTTGATTTGCATTTCTCTAATAGCTAGTGATGATGAAAATTTTTCATATATTTGTTGACCAACAACATTCTAAATGGAGAAAAATTGAAGGCATACCCTTTAAAAACTGGAACAAGAAAGGGAGGCATTTTTCACCACTTCTATTTAACACAGTTCTTGAAACACTGGCCAGACCAATTAGACAGATAAAAGAAATTCAAGGGATACACATAGGAAAAGAAGAACTCAAATTGGCACTATTTGCTGATGATATGATTATATACCTAAAAGACCCTAAAAGTCACACCAAAAAAATCTAGAACTAGTAAATGAATTCAGCAAAGTAGCAGAATATAAAATCATCACCCAAAAATCAATGGCATTTCTGTATATCAGTGACAAATTCTCAGAAAGGGAAATGAGAAAAACTACCCCATTTACAAGAGCATCAAAATAAATAAATAAATAAAATTGAAGGCATTGACTTTAAAAACTAGAATCAACTTAATGAAGAGGTGAAAGATCTATAAAATGAAAATTACAGAACCCTAAAGAAAGAAATCAAAGAAGACCTTAGAAGATTGAAAGATCAACCTTGCTCTTGGATAGGCAAAATTAATATGATCAAAATGACCATACTTCCAAAAGCACTATACAGATTTAATGAAATTCTGATCAAAATCCCAATAACGTTCTTCATAGAAATAGAAAAAGCAATCCTGAAATTTATCTGGAAAAATAAGAGACCCAGAATAGCTAAAGCAATCCTTAACAGAAAGAGTGAGCAGGTGACATCACTATACCAACCTTAAACTATACTACAGAGCACTAGTAACAAAAAAGCCTGGCATTGGCACCAAAACAGACTGGTAGACCAATGGTACAGAATAGAGGAAACTGAGAATAACCCACAAAATTATAATTATATTAAACAAAGGTGCTAAAAACATGCATTGGAGAAAAGATAGCCTCTTCAACACATGGTGTTGGTAAAACTGAAAATTCATGTGGAACAAACTGAAATTAAACCTCTATTTCTCACTATACACAAAGCTCAATTCAAAGTGGATCAAAAACTTAAGAATACAACCAGAGACCCTGTGTCTAATAGAAGAAAAAGTAAGCCCTAATCTCCATCATGTCAGATTAGGCCCCAACTTCCTTAATAAGACTCCTTTGACGCAAGAATTAAAATCAAGAATCACTAAATGGGATGTACTCAAACTATAAAGTTTCTTCTCAGCAAAAGAAACAATCTTTGAGAACCTACTTCTTGAGAGCAAATCTTTATCCTTCACACATCAGATGGAGCACCATTCTGTAGGGTATATAAAGAACTCAAAAAGCTAAGTACCAAAAAAACAAACAACCCAATCAATAAATGGGCCAAGGAACTGAACAGACACTTCTCAGAAGATGATATACGATCAATCATATCAATATTTATAATTAATTTTATCATCTGCTAATGTGGTGTCTGATTAATCTGCTATTTAACTTCTACCATCACAACAATCTTCACCAAAAATAAATACATATGTTACCCAGGTATCTTTTAAAAATAATTTTTATACAATTAGACATTGTTAAACAGGAAATTAAATAATAAACTTTCCATTCGAGTGTTAAATGTTTTCTGTTTCACAACCATATTTTCCTGTAGTCATTGGAAAACAGCATAAACTGTTTTCCCTACCCACAGACAATATCTGTTCAACAAAATAATTTATTCTTCATTCTTCCTTCCGTCTCACAAAAAAAAAAAAATGTTTCAGTTTCTTTCTGCCTTCTTCCCAAACTTTGATATCATAGGACTGCTTTGATATTATTGAGAAAACCATTAAATTTTCACAGAATTTGTCCTTTTAGTCTCAAAAAGCTTAATGTAAATTTTCTTTAAATACTTTATGACAAATTTAAATATGCATTTTGTGAGTTAAATAGCTTGTGTGCATCTGCTTTCCTCTTTTTTTTAAATCTTTTTCTATACATATCCTCTCTGTTGTTTAGTTGTGATTGATCATATATTTTATTTGACCAGATGCCTCAGTGAATCAATGATTCTTAGTTTCTGTATATCATGAACAATATTTTTATAAGCTATGTGAATGAGTAATATTCACCCAACTATCTTCTAGTTTACAACATGGTGGTTAAAAATGTGATGTTCATCTAATTTGGTTTCCTTTGGTGGTTCTTGCTGCCCAGTTTGTAAGAAACTCTATTTAACCTTAGCACTCAAATATATTACAGGATATTCCATGTATTGCTCCAAGAGTCAATAAATATTAAGAACATGATTTTTTATTCATGAGCATACTTGAGCATACTGCTTATGTCTATGGCACTGATCAGTCAATATTAAAATAGAATTAAACTTAGAATATTAATGGGAATGTTTAATGAATTAATATACTGTGAACACTTAAAACAGTGCTTGGAACATAGTAAGCCTTACAAAAGAATAGTTTATTAAATCATGTTTATTAATATTGTCATTTTTGTTGTTAATATTAGTTTGGTATCATCAACTTTCTTGGAAATTTGTAAGTGTATTCACTTGGAAAATCCAAGTATTCTTTTCCTTCTTTTTCATTCATTTTCTCTTTGTTCATACTTTTTTGTTTCTTTTTCATTTCAGTGAAGTTTACTCCTATTACTTGGTCAATTTTTTATTCTCTTTCTTCAACTTCTACTATTTACATACTAACCACTGTTTCTATTCTTCTAGTATCTTTTCTTTTCCCTCAAAACTTTAACCATTTTTTCTGTTTTATAGAGCATGTCCTGCACATCAATTATGAGGATGAATACAGTCTTTCTTTTCATCAATTCATTTGAAAAAAAAACTTCTTTTAAAATTAGATGCAGAAAGCTTTGTATGTTTCTGATAGATTTGAGACTCCATAGTCATTTTGTTCTAATTTAAATTTTTTATTTGTTTCCTTTAATATAACTACTCCATAAGGCACATGCTCTGACTGAACTGTATTATCTTCTTGTCTCTGGACACTCATATTACCAACATCCTTCCTGGCACAGAGAGGCACAGTGTAATTTTAGGAGTGTGTTGAGCAATAGAAATCCCATGTATGTTGGAATGCAAAGCCAACACAATACTCCTGAATCACTGATACAGAATAAAACAAAATAAAGTTGTTGGAACAAGTGTTCCATTAGCACTCTGTTATGGTTTAAATAAGTCTCCCAAAGGTTACATCCTAGAAGCTTAATCCCCAAATTACATATTACTATTATTAGAAGGTGAGACTATTGGGAAATACTTAGGATTAAATAAAGTCATGAGAGTGGCACTTCATGATGAGACTAGTGGCTTTATCAGAAGAGGAAGAGAGATTTGAAGCAAGCATGCTTGCTTTGCCTTGTCATGTGGTCCCCTATGTCATGTTATGATATAGCAAAAATGTCCTTAATAGATACCTAGAAGAAGCCCATGTCATGTTTCTGGACTTCCCAAACTCTAGAACTCTGAATGAAATAAATTTATGTTCTTTATAAATTACCCTGTCTCAGGTATTTGGATATAGCAGCACTAAATAGTCCAGGACACACTTTCTATATTCCAGTTATATGGTACTTTAAAAACTGTTCTTTTTTTATCCTACTATTAGTTTAGCCTGTGAGATGTGATACATAAATTGAAGAAGTTTCAGAAGCTCAATAGGCTAAATAGATTGTCCAATTATGTGGCAGAAAATTCAATCCCTCCTTTCTTATTGATAAGAATCTGTGACAATCCAGCCCATTTTTATAGACTTCCCTTTAAGAGCCTACAGAATGGGAGAAAATCTTTGCCACTGCACCTCAGAGCATTAACCTCCAGGATATATAAAAAACTCAAAAAAACTTAAAAACAAAATGAGAAAATAACTCAACCAATAAATGGACGAAGGAACTGAAGAGACACTTCACTGAAGAAGAAATACAATGGTCAACAAATATATGAAAAAATGTTCAACATCTCTTGTAAGTAGAGAAATGAAAATTAAAACTACTCTGAGATTTAATCTCACTCTACTCAGAATAGCAATTATCAAGAATACAAGTAATAATGAATGTTGGTGAGGATGTGGGGGAAAAGGTGCACTTATACATTGCTGAAGGGACTTTAAATTTCTGCAACAACTCTGAAAAACATTATGGAAATTCCTCAGAAAACTTAGAATGGAACCACCATTTGATCCAGTTATCCCACTCCTCATTCTATAACCTAGGGACTTAAAATCACCATACTACAATTCACAGCCACATCAATGTGTATAAAAGCTAAATTTATAATAGCTAACCTATGAAATCAACATAGATGCCCATCAACAGAAATAACAGATAAAGAAAATGTGTGTGTGAGTTTGTGAGGGGAATGGGAAAAAAATAAGGAGAGAAATGAATTACAGTAGATGGGGTAGAGAGAGAAGATGGGAGGGGAGGGGAGGGGGGATAGTAGAGGATAGGAAAGGTAGCAGAATACAACAGTTACTATTATGGTATTATGTAAAAATGTGGATGTGTAACCGATGTGATTCTGCAATCTTTGTAATGTTTTGAATAACCAATAAAAAAAAAAAGAAAATGTGTGTGTATAAACACACACACACACACACACACACACACACACACACACACACTGGAATATCAATTAGCCATAAACAAGAATAAAATTCTGGCATTTGCCAGTAAATGAATGGATCTGGAGACTATCATGCTAAATGAAATAAGTCAATTCCATAAAAAGAAAGGCAGAATGTTCTGACATGCAGATGTTAACACACAATAAGTAATAAGTTGGGGGCTGATAAGAATAGAAGTTCATTGGACTAGACAAAATGGAATGAAAGGGAGGGGAAATGGGAATAGGAAAGACAATAGAATGAGTTGGACACAACTTTCCTATGTTCATTATGAATACATGACTAGTGTAAGTCCACATCATATACAATCACAAGAATGGGAGGTTATATTTCATATATGTATAATATGTCAAAATATACTCTACTGTGATGTACATAAAAAAAACACAAAAGACTAAAAAAAGACTTCCCTCTAATTTCAAATAGTGATATTGGAAATTTAGCATGGTATGATAAATTGGAATTTTAAGATAATATACCTGAAATTTTAGTTTGCTTTGACTACTAATAGCTATGCAAACTTCAATGAGCAATCAAATTTTATGGTTTAAAATATCTCTTCTTGTAAGTTCAGCCTAGTAAAAATAATTCTTGGACTTTTTAAAAAGATTTATATTTTGTTTTTTTTATAAAGGCATTCACTATATATGCTTTTCATTACAATACAAATATCTGAGATAATAGAATACACATAATTCCAACTGCACAATTTATTTGAAAAATGTATATTCTACATAACTCCATAAAATCATACTGTTAATCATCACATCACAGTCAAAGTAAAAATTTTTTGAATAGCTCAAAGTCATTTGAATTTTGTGTTCTAGGATGCCTAGCCATGTTAATAATTCAGCATATAGACTTTCTTGAATTTATTTTGGAATTTGAAATGTGGATTGTCAAATAAACAAAACATTATTTTACTGCAAATATTATAAACAGTTGATAACCCATTAAGCCTTAATGTTAGTAATTGTTTTTTCCTTGTTCTGGTGAACTGTTTTAAGTGAGCCATAATGTTTTCTAGCTAAGTGGATTTTGATTGTGTGGATAACAGCTCTTCTTTTCTTTTTTAGGGCTCCCAAATATAAAATAAAATTCCTTTGAAACATTTTTCAAATATATACTCTGCTCAGAAGGTCATAATAGCACACTAATTAGTATTTAACTTTAGTTCATATAAAATAACACCTTCAACTTCTTTATAAATGAGTTGTGATTAATTAATCATAATATCATTTAAAATATGTTCTCATATTCTTCATAAAATAGTGCTAGAATATCTATTTCATAAAAAGGCAAGACATTGAAAACAGAAACAGAATAACTGGATACATGTTTTGAATTTAGCTACTTCTAATTCTAAAAACAAAACAAAAATGAAATATTTTCACCATATTCTTAACAAATTTTGTTCAGTGCTGTTGTGCTAACTCAATGAATTTGCCTCTTTTCCAAAAATATTGACATATTCAAATAGAAATTTATTTTAATCCAGCATGACTTTATTATCCTGATACAGAAATCAAAAGTGGATCCAATATGAACACTGAATATAATAATATTTAAAAGCTGAAACTAAATGAGCTTTTTTTTTCTGGTGACATTCTACTTAATAAAAAAACACCTTCCCCCCATTTCAATCTTAGTTTTTCTTATTTTCATAACCAATACAGAAATTGCTTATTGTAATATTGTTTTTTTAAGGAATAAAAATTTCATGGCAGTGACAGAATAATTTTTCTTATGTAAATATACGTAATAATATTTTTCTTTTCTGTCTTTATGTATTGGATAAAAATATCTAGTACATATATGTAATATACTGTACTCATCCCAGATGTTTTTTCCTACTTTTAAAACAGTGGGAAGAAACGTTATTCAATAAATGTTTCCTGGACCAATCTTTTCTCCTTGAAGTTAGTCTTCCTTGAATTTTAACATATGTTCCTCTAGAAATATTTTTTATTGTCCATGATATTTTAAATAAATATAATTCATTTCACCTACAAAAATCCTTTTCTATGTTTGAATTCTTTAAGGACAGGATTGATTTTTTAATATTTCTTTTGTAACTGAGAAGCTATGCCTAGAATAGATAATCAGTAATAATTTGTTGAATGGATACACATACTTAATTAGCACTTTTAATTTTGCAAAGCATAATCATAGAATTCTCTCATGGAAGAATTCTTCCTTGAAAAGCCCCTGCTTTCCAAAATTATAAGAAGTTCAAAATTGAATCTTTACTTTGATAACTAGAGCAAGGTAACAGAAGGATGATATTTTCTAAGAGAAATAATGACAAATACAGGGAGACTTTGTGACAATCAATTTTATATGTTAAATGGGTCATGGGGTGCCCAGAGATTTGATCAGACATTATTCTAGATATGAATATGAGAGTGTTTTTGATAATATTAACATTTCAATAATTAGACAATGTCTTCTCTGCAGATATTGTACAATCAATTTAAGGACTTAATAGAACAAAAATGGTAAGTAAAAGTCTGACTGTACTGAACAAAGCTCTTGATTCTTCCACCTGACATCTTGGGACTGGAATTTGTACTATCAGCTCAGTTTTCAGCTTTCAAAACTATAGACATTGGGACTTTTCAACTTTCATATTTTTATATGAGCTAACTCCTTGTTTTTATTATTTGTAATTTTTCAAATTTTACTCGGTAGACATAGAGGTGAATTATTCTCTCCAAAATTTTTTTATAACAGCATGCCCCATTCTCCATGTCCATTCTTCTTCATATGAATAAAATCCTTCTATTTTTTAGTTTGAGACAAGATCTCTCACTAAATTACTAAGGGGCTTTGCTAAACTGCTGAGACTGGCTCTGAACTTGCAATCTTCCTGCCCCAGTTTCCAAGTCCCTGAGGCTACAGGAATGTACCATGACACCTTACAAAGTAAAATCTTTTTACCCTGCAGATTGGGAAAACATTTCCTACCATTGCATCTTCACCCATCCAGTTAAATTTAAGGAATTCATCCTCCACACTTCTCTGGTAAGGGTTTTGAGAAAGGAAGAATATATTATGTGGATAAATAATCTTGAAATCAATTTGAGTTAATTATTTTTTTTAACTATAAAATTTTTGTGATTCTTTACTACCCACTACTGCCTAGTGTGTGATTCATTCATCACTATCAGTGTCCGTGGCTAATTTTTAGGAGGATGCTATAGTATGCAGATTTCTCAAATGTATTTGACTAGAATTAATTTGCTAGTAATTTCTAAATCATGTGTTTATGCATGCATGTGTCTTGTCAGTTTAGTAAGGTTACCCTACATGGAGCGAATAGTTAATCTGATTTCCGTCATATAAGTGCACATTTTTTTGTTTTTGTTTTTTGGTACTATTGAGTGTTAAACCCTAAGCCCTCATCTATACTAGATACTTTCCCTGTAACAGAGTCACATTTCCAGCCCTGAATACAGGTTTGTGGTTGCTTTCATGCCTCTGTCCTCCAACTTTAAAAGTTCTTAATTTCTAAATATTTAAAAATAAGAAACTTGGACTTTATAAAAAGACATCCTCTAGATTTACAACATTGTGATTCTATAAGGCTAATGTAAATATACTTCACTGTGTTGACAAATCCTGGATAAATAAAATGGCTTTAATTAATAATTCAGCTCTTTTTCTGATTATTTTTAAATACAAACTCATTGTTCTCACAAGAAATGAAGGCCTTTTATCTCTAAGATTTACATGCACATTTTAAAATGTTTAACTAGATTTATGCCCATTTAAATTGCAAACAATTCCTATGAAAGATTCTATCACATGCATCTGTAGTTTGTAGATTTAGTTCTCACTGCAAAACTTTTAGGTATAATTTTTAGAGTCCCCTGAATCAAATAAAATGCTCAGATGGTCTTGCTGTATTTCATGCCACAAATTTCTTATTTCTTTTTTTTCCATTTATTTTTAGTTTTAGGGGCGGGGTTTAAACTCAGTGGTTCTTTATCACTGAGCTATATACCAATACTTTTTTACTTTGTTATTATTATTTTTTAAAATTTTGAGACAGAGTCTTGTTAAGTTGTTAAATTCTTGCTACTTTGCTGAGGGTGACCTTGACCTTGTGATCCCCTGCCTTAACCTTGAGAGCCTCTGGGATTACAGGTATGCACCACCCCTTCTTATATCATGACACACATTTCTTTTCATAGATATATATGAAAGATGTTTCCTTGTATTTATTTCTATTCTGATCAATTGCGTAGCTACTTCATTTTACTATTGCCAACTATTTCTGAATTTTTAGAATCATTGTAACAGTGTCTATATTTTTATCATGTTCTAAATTTTCATATTAAGAAAATAGACATGTAATATACATAATTTAATAATATAAAATAAATTATTTAATTTTAAATTTAGCAGGTATATATAGGAAAGCCAACAT
Source organism: Callospermophilus lateralis (assembly GCF_048772815.1). NCBI lineage: Eukaryota > Metazoa > Chordata > Mammalia > Rodentia > Sciuridae > Callospermophilus > Callospermophilus lateralis. The sequence continues at coordinate 101,699,025 of NC_135314.1, forward strand.
ATGACAAAAAATATCAACTATGTTAATAAAACCAACTATTTAAAATTTTTTATTCTCTTTAGAGTACCTAAAATATTAAAATTTCACATGTATTTAAAAACCTTTATACTGAGAACACAGTACATAAAAGATCACACTAAAATTTGTTGTTTATTATATTATCACAAGTGGAACCACATCCAAGTCAATAAATAAAATATGATCAACATCCTAGAATGTTTCCTGCATTCTAGAAGTACTCTTATAAGAATCAGAAACATTAATTTCCCTTTATTTTCAAAAGCACTCCTGTCTTTTTGGAAGGTTAATATGGATTATATATTAACAGAATCATGTAGATTGTGATCTCATATGTGTGGTGTTTTTATATATTTTAGGTGTAATGATTTTCATTCCTGTATATAATTTCACGTTCATTGACTTATCTATTTAACATTGATAGATATATTCAAAAATTTTTAAATTTCCTATTTCATGCTTCAGTATCTACAGTGACAAGCTGGGAACTTCTTGTCCAGACTGCCAGGTACTAGCAGCATGATAAGATTGGTCTCTGCAAGTTTCCTTTCTTGCACACCTTTCACTGTAACATTCAAATGCATGAGCAAAACCACCTTGCTTTTGTTGTTCAAGTCCCTCTTGATGTGCAATAAAGTAGCTTACCCACAGGTCCTCTCTTATTCCTTTGGCCTTTCTCCAGTGTTGCCCACTTTGGCATGCCATGCCTCTCCCGCCTTTTACAACCTATTATTACTATAACCAATATCTTCCGCTTTCTTCTGCCTCTCCATAGTGTTATTACATTTTTGCATCTACTGGTTATCAATAAATTAATAAGTAAATAAATAAATAAATAATACGTTTTAAGTAACTTTTTTTGTAACAATGGGCATTTGTATTGTTTTCATTATTGAACTTTTAAAAATAATGCAGCTGTGAACATTCTGGTATGTGCTTCTCATTACACACATGCATGCATTTCTATTGGATATGTATCTAGGAATTTAAGTGCTGATTCAGAACTATACTTATGTTCAACTGAAATAGATATTACCAAAATAGTGACTGTCTTATGTTAGGAACAGAGGAAGAGGAGCAGGCTTATTTTTAATTTTCTACATGAAAATCTATATCACAAAATCATTTATTGGCATGTATATTTCCAGGACTACTCTTGTAACAAACCATACACACACACACACACACACACACACACACACACACATTTGTTCTTGATATTCTACTTTGCTCCAATTGTTTACTTTTCATTTTACTACATAATATGGCTTTTTTAAATTTAATTCAAAATGATGAATATGCGCAAAATTTGTTTAAAAACATATTTAGCAACAAATAGGGCAAATGTTCTGCATGAAATAGATTTTTGCAGTTCCAGGAGGCCTCTGAATAACTAAATTGCAGATTTTTGGCTCATCAATGTTTTATAGAAATCCATCAAAACCAATGTTCTTTAAATATAAACTATTGATTTTTATTTGAAACTACAAAATGTACCAGAAAGATTACTGGATCAATAACATTCTACCTTATATATAAAAGATGTATTAGAACTATTTTTGTACAATCTATTGAAACCATAACTGAACATTATCTTTGGTAAAATAGAGCTGTCCTTTTTGAATGTGCTCAGTTTGAACAGCTAGGAGTTCAGCAGTATGTGCAGGCAAGCCTGTGCACATGTCTGTCTGCTGCTGTGATGAGAAAGTCTGGTAAGCTGGAGTTCTAAAGCTACTGGTGATTTGTTCTAAACATCTGTCCCTAATGTGCTTCATTACATGTGTATTGCTTCATAATTTGACACCTGCCACTAAACTTGAGAATAGTGATGTTGAGAATGATAACAGACAGGAGAGATAAAGACTTTTGTCTAGCAGATTTAAAATGGTCACTTCAAAACTAGAGGTATATATTTTAATAGATAAATGCCAAAAAACTTTAAAAGTTTGTCAGCTGTCAGTTTAATAATAATATTTAGAGAAAATATGGAATAGATAGTGTACATAGGCTTCAAGTGCTGACATTTTGAGGAATGAAAAATTAATGTACATGAGTTGTCTTTTTCAAATAGGGAAATACGTTAACATTTTAAAATTAATTGTAAATCAATGAGTGATTGCTTTTATATCATCATACTTCTAATTATATAAAACTTTCTCATTTTTTAATATATTTGAGGAATTATCATTGTCTAGGTTATATTACTTACCTACATAAATTGATCTTAATGTGTTTATATTGAAAGTGTGTAAAAGTGACATGTTTGTAGAAATAGACATATCTATAATCAAATGTTTTATATCTTGAAAGGAAATTTTAAAAATTATAGTGTTTCTCTCTGATTAATTTTCAATGGAAATTATCCAGTGACCCTTATTTTCATTAGTTAACTAAAGCTATGTTAGGAATTAAATGGAAGTTACATTGAACTAAATACAAAACATGAAACTATGATAAATTCCTGCCTGTTAAGTTAATGATACAGTCTTGTACATGTATTTATGTTCAATTTATTTGTCAGCAAACAGTAAAACATCTTAGAAGTAAGTAAAACTTAACACTCTTTGAATCCTCTTAGGTTTTATTTTATTAATTAAATATATCTACATTGTTGGAAAATCCTCTCTCTTAAATGTTTTCAGGAAAACTGATATTGTGTAAATGTAAATAATTTAAATATTACAATAGAAAGATTTATTGTTTTATATAACTAGATTTTGCAAACTCCAAATGTGAGACAACAACAACAAAAAAATCCAGTCCTTAGGCAATGTTCATATATAAGGATATAAAGCAAATTTTAATGACTCTAATATGTTTTAAAATTTAATGAGAATAACTTTCAAAGAGCCTTTAGGAAATCATTTTGATCACAATGGATTATTTTTTGGAAACTGATTTTAATTCGAGAAATTTGTTTTTCAAGTCAAATATTATGCCACTATTTTTCTTTAGCCTATGTTGTGGATTGAGATGTGTTCCCCCAAAAGTATATTCTACTCCTGACCTTCATTACCTGCAAATATGATTTACTTTAGAAATTGGGTCCTTACAGATATTATGAAGTTAACATAAGGTCATAAATTATTAGGACGTGCTCTATTCCAATGACTAATATTTTCATAAAAAGAAGAAAATATGAGACATAGAGGAAAAACAACGTAAAGCCTCAGAAGAGAGAAGACTGTCTGATAATGCAGGCCGAGATGTGGTGATTGTCCACTAAGGAATGCAAGTGATTTCCAGCAACCACCAAAATCCTGGAAGAGGTGAGAAAAGATCATTCCCTAGAGCTTTCAAGGAAAGCATGCTTCTACCAATCACTTGAATTTGAACTTTTAGTCTCTAAAACTCTCAGAGAAATTCTGTTGTTTAAAGTCACCCAATTGTTCTTAATTTGTTATCACAGTTTCAAGACACTAAGAAATCTTCTAGGAACTAATTGACAAATCTGCATTTTGGAAGAATATGAAAAAATTAGCATTGATTTCCTATTACATTTAAGTAGCATTTTATGTCAATCTTTTACATCCCAATATTCAATAATAAATGTGAAGAACATTATTATCTCCAATTTGTAGAAAAATAAACTGAACTGCATAGACATCACATATTACACATAGCAGATATGTGGTTGACTATAGCTGCATGTACCTCCAAAATCTCTATACAAACTATTTGCCATATATAGGGGACCAAGATGTTAATTTCTCTTGTATTTTATATCTGATTGTAACAATATGATAGGGGATTATTTTTGTTGTAGTAATGATTTTATATTGACTATATATCTGATGGGTATGTGGAGCTTTATTATTATTATACTACGTGCAAATTTTCAGCATAAGCCTCCACTCCTCAGTAAGAGGTTTGTTAGAAGTAACTTACACATGATAAACTTTGGGTATTTGGGGTGTAAACTTCAGTGATTTTTAGTAAACTTACATATGGCAATCATCATTGCTATCTAACTCTGGTTGACTTCATCACCCTAAAATGAGCTCACCTGCCATTTGTAGTCACTGCCTTTTGTATTAACGTATTCATAACCTACTTTCTGTTTCTAGATTTACATTTTCTGAACATTTTAAATCATACAATATGTATTATAAATCATAAAATATGTGGTTTGTAAAATCTGGCTTCATTCAATTAGTGAGTTTTTGAAGTTTGTCCACATTGCAGCATGTATTAATACCTCACTCTTTCATTGCTCAGTATTCCTCCATTGTCTGATATACCACAGAACATTTATCTATCTCCACTTGATGGACAGTTCTCACTTTCTTTAGGATTTGAGTAAGACTTCTCAGCTATCACATCTAAGTATTTATGGGGGCCTATGCTGCCATTTTTCTTGTGTAGAAGTGTAATTGCTGGATCATAAATGACATGTATGTTTAATATTTTAAAAACTTCTAAAATATGTGCCAAAGAAACTGAGCTATTTTGCATTCCAATCAACAATATATGAGTGTTTCACTTTCTCCTAAATCTTGCCAATATTTTATTATATCTGTACTTTTTGTTATAGCTCTTTTGGTGTGATATTTTACCTCATTATGCTTTAATTACTTTTCAATAAAAACAAAGTTGAACAACTTTTATATGATTATTAGCCATTCCTATATCTTTGGTGAAACCATTTTTAAAATTGTTTGGTCAAATGTTAGTTGTTTTGATCATCTTATTAGGTTGCAATGGTTCTCTTTTCGAAATGCAAGTCTCTTTTGAGTTACATTATTTGCAAATATAATTGATATTCTGTGGTTTGCCTTCATGCATGCTTAATAGTATCATTTTAATATTCATTCATTGTTTTTGTGATTCTGGGGATTGAACCAAGGGCCTTATGCAAGATAGGCAAGAACTCTACCACTGAGCTAATACTCTAAATCTTTTCTATTTTATTTTGCGACAGGGTCTTAAATTTCTCATTTAAGAAATGGCCTTAAACTTGGGGTCTTTTGTGCTTGAGCCACGGCAGTAACAACACTGCCCCTGACACTACTGGTAACTTTTGAAGTATAAAGTATTTAGTTTCAAGGAAATCCCATGTTGCAATATGACACCAATTTATACCTTTACTTTCACGTTTTAATATCCAAAATGTTTCATGAAAAACATAGTAGTTTCTGGTCCTTTTCTTTATAAACTGTGAAAGAAATCAGTTACTTTCTAGACTGACCAAGACACAAGTATATTTGAATAGCTCCCAGAGTGAGAATCACTGGTCTGTGTGGAAAAATTCCTATTTTTAGACTCAAAGATATTATTTTTTTGTCATAGAGAATCCATACACACACACACACACACACACACACACACACGCACATATTATGATAAGTTTTATAAATAATAAAAGATGATTGGAGTGGAATTGAGAGAACTTTCTGGGAGAATGTGGAGAAAAGTTTTAGATGTCTGGGGATGGAATAGCTTGAAGAGACAGACAAGGTCTGCTATAAAAGCCAATTTGACTAGGTGCACTCCTGTCTCTTTCTATGGGATGCTCTGCACTATGTTTGAAATTCCCCAGCAAGAAGATCATCACCAGAGGTAAACCCTTATCCCTGGACCAGAATCACGAGCCAAAATAAACCTATTTTATTTACAACTTAAAAGTATTATTTATACTACTTGAGAAATGTCATAAAGTACATGAAAATAAATTTATATTAGTTTAAAATACATATTGTAAATGCCAGGGCAAAAATTAAGCATGAAAATAATGGAACTGATATATAGAGAGAAAGATAGAATAATATAAATAACTTAAGTACAATTAAACAAGGAAGAAAATAGGGAGAAAAATAAGAGCTCTGAATAAAAATATCATAAGTATAATAGGTATTAATCTAACAATGTCAATAATCATTTTAACTGTGAATGGTCTAAATATAGCAATTAAAAGACAGTAATTGTCAAGAGTGGATAAGAAAAACAAGATTCAGTTATATGCTGTCTACAAGAAATCTGCTTTCAATACAATGATAAAAGTTAAGTTGAAGATAAAAGGATGAAGAAATATAAATCAATAAGACCTAAAGACAAGAAAAAATATCAGGGATAAAGAAGTTCAATTTGAATAGGGAGAAAGAAGTGAATAAAGTCAAGAGGAAATTTTTTAAATATTTAATTTTAAAAAGAAAGCAACTATATATAGCAAAATGTGTCAATTCTCCTAGAAGAAAAATCCTAGAAGACTATGCACTTCATAAAAAAATTGGTAAAGATATAGATCATTGTAATAGGACTATCATTCAACTTGCTCTGATGACATTGACAGAAAAATTCATTCAAAACAGAAAAATGAATAGATTTTTCAAGATCATAAGAAACATTCACCGAGATGGAGTACATGGTAAGCCATAGCCTAATCAAAACAAACTTAAAAGAATAAGGATCATATACAGCATAGTCTGACACTACAACAAAATAAAGCAAGAAATTAACAGTAGAAAGATAGCTAGAAGATCCTACAATGCTTATTAGAGAAAGCAAAACACTTGTAAACAACTTAGAAATAAAAGACAAGAAATATCTAAAATAAATGGCCTAAGCTTTCAATCTGGGAATATAGAAAAACAAACATACCAACAAAAACAACAACAACAAAAAAAATATGATGAAACAAAATAGTATATGGGAAAAGGATATTGGAAATACAGAAATAATAAAGCAAATGTAAGCAACAAAAAATGATTCTGTGAAAAGATCAATAAAATTTCTATCCAGGATAACCAAAAAATAAAAAAGTGAGTAGAAATCAATTACTAATATCAGAAATAGGGGGCATAATTGCTACAAATACCATGGAAATCAAAAGGACAATAAAGGTATTCGATTGACAACCGTGTGCCAATGCATTTGATGACTTAAAATGAATCAATTCCTTGAGCACACAGTGTCTGTGATTGTTAATTTTATGTGACAAATTATATGGATATTGGTGCCCAGTTTAAGACTGAATAGTATTTCTGAATGTGTCTTTGAGGGTTTCTCTAGATAAGACTAGTGTTTGAACTGGTAGACTCAGTAAAATAAATTGTCCTCTCATATGTGTGGAGGATGTCACTCAATCCACAGATGGCCTAAATAGAACAAAGATCAGAAGAAGGAGGAACTCACCCCCTTGGCCTGTTTGAACAGGGGATTTGGTCTTGTTTTGCCTTTGAACTAGGATTTACAGAATATCTTTGCTTGTTTCTGAGGTTTTTGGACTCAGACTGGAATTAAACCACCAAGTTTCCTGGATCTCTAGTTTGCAAATCACAGGCATTTTTGGCCTAAATAAACTCATGAGCCAATACTGGTTCTGTTTTTTTATTAAACCCACACACAGGAACCAGTGCTTGAATGTTACTTGCTCTTACTTTTTTGTGAATAAATACAAGTGTAAAATCTCTGACCCAGAGACCCCATGTTTCTACTAGGATATATCTAAGTACCTATGCAATTTCTATCATCCATCTCTATAAATACAAAAACTAGTACTCAAGGATAAATTATAAGACCCTTTTATACTTTTTGATTTAACTATATCAAAAAATGAGAAAATGTTCTTGGTGTAACCTTAAAAATGTTTTCTACATGGAAATTACTAACAAGAAAATAGAAATGACTTGTGAATTATAAACTGAATTAAGCCAAAATTAGCCATTTTTTCCTCCATAAGTTTGAGTTTGTCTGTGTACACACACAATAAACACACACACACAAAATCATTTTCTAAATTACTATAATATTTGGCACCTTTTCTTAGCATTTTATCAGTGTTGCAAACTTAAACATTGTTAATTTTTTTTTCATATCAGAATACTATTTATTATTTTTATTTATGTTTTCTTAAAATAAAGCATTTTGTTTCCTATTAGTCTTACTTTACATAATAACCTTAAAATATAGATAATATGAGCTAATAATTATTTTTCTATTTTATAGTACATAAATATTATAGTACATAAAACATTAACTATTTTAAGGTTTATCTAGTTTTTACTCTTCTAATAATTTTCCCTTTCTTCCTTTCTTTTTTTTTCCTTTAGTATGGGCAGCGAATTCAGGGGTACTCGACAATTAAACCACATCCCCAGCCCTATTTTGTATTTTATTTAGAGACAGAGTCTCACTGAGTTGTTTAGAGCCTCGCCACTACTGAGGCTGGTTTTGAACTCACAATTCTCCTGTCCAAACCTCTCAATCCGCTGGGATTACAGGTATACGCCACCACGCCCAGTCTTTTCTTAATTTTTCTTATTGTGAAAATTAGAACTGAGAGTTTTGAACTTAAGACCAAAATTGGGAAATACACAACTCTACAAAAATCAATCAATCAATCAATCAATCATGAACAAAATAACTCACGGGATATAGGATATATGGTCAAAAGATTGAAGGAAGAGGAATTAACTAGAACTATGAAAAATAAATAGAGCTGACCCAGGAGTTTGAGCAGAAGGAAATTATGGATCTTCTGTTTATGATGCTATCATCATAAGATGCTACCTCTGTAAATTCTTTGTGTCTCTGCTCATTTCCAGGTGACATGAGAAGAAAGTACAACCAACCCAGTCTATGTGGCACATATGAAATTATAGTTTAATATCCTCTAATTATATTTCTTCATGATTTACACAAAGTGAAGAAAGGAAGCTCTTTTTTTTAGAGAGAGAAAGAGAGAAAATTTTTTTAATATTTATTTTTAGATTTTGGCGGACAGAACATCTTTGGTTGTATGTGGTGCTGAGGATGGAACCCGGACCACACGCATGCCAGGCGAGCGCGCTACCGCTTGAGCCACATCCCCAGCCCAAAAGGAAGCTCTTTAATGGAAGGAAGTAAAAATAAATAAATAAATAATAATTAAAGAAAGCAAAAGGATAAAGGAGATTATAGTTTGTTTATCATATCAATCTTGTTAGATAGAAAATGGTCCATGTAATGTGCAACTTCTCTTCGTCAGATAAATAAAAAATAAATAGACCTATTCTTTTCCACTGAGAAAAAGAACCAGGGATACTCTCCTGCCATTGCTGACACAAGTGCAGGGCCACTCAGCCATGGCACTCTCTGTTCCTCAGTTCCCACAGCCAGAAAATCCTATCAACATTACAGTGAAGAAGAGATTAGTCTTCTTAAATAGTAAAAACTCGAATCTGCAGATGCTCTTCCTATGTTAATGGATCAGTTTTTTCCTACTCATCTTTGCCTTTATTTATGGAAATACTTTGAAGTACTCCACATGCATAAAAAATTGGTGTTTGAAAAGTATATTTGGACCTCCTTCAGACCAGCCCTTTTTCTTGCCATAGTTAGAGTCAGTGACCACATACATTTTTTTTCTGTTTTTCAATAATACTGTGGGGAACACTGATTGCAATGTAGCAGTATTAGTTTGAATTTAGGTAAATATAATTGTATAGCTGGGAGCAATCATCCCTTCACTGGATACTAAGACCTGTAGACTAGAATTGCCCGGAATCACAGCAGCAGATTATAAATCTGTTCAGAAACAGATACTAGCATAAACATTAAGGAGCATCTCTCTTAATGGAGAAAACATTAATGCACTTACCTTTGATTTCCTGCATCACTTCATAAAATTCAGTTTCTTCCCAAAGAGGATATTCTTTTCCAGCAATTAAAATGTCTACCTTAAATAAGCATCAACCGATCTGTGTTAGCTTATGTTAATGATAGACAATTTGCATTATGATAATACATTCTATTTGAAATCTCGCTTTCATATTTTTAGATTATTTGACATGTTAAATACCGTCCCTTTAATTATAAAATTAATTAGAGCATAATATTCTTCTCATTAATGATAAAAATTAACATACCAGGCAATATAGATTGTTTTCAAATGTGAAAAGTATCAGTGTTTACTCAAAGCTTAGGTAATTTTCACTTAAAATATGTATAACTACATTTACTTGTAGGAAATTTTCTATAACTTGTGGTTAGATTACTCTTTTCTTTCTTTGAATGTACTAAATGTATTTTGGGAGAAGATTTAAAAACCTGATTAAGATGTATTATAAATTTAAGATTTAAAAAAAGGTTTTTATCGGCAATAAACATTCTCAAAGGTTACCAAAGGTAAAGTTTTGAAATGTTTCCTTTCTTTACTTGCAAATTTTGAAAGAATAAATTCTTTTATCAGCACTTTTTTCCTTAAACAGCCAGTAGCTAAATTCACAGAAGATTTATGGGTTCATTGTTACAGATGTCAGAAAACTCCTTGGGATGTTGGGAGAAGAGATACAGAAAAAGTGACTTGTCTTCAGAATTGTACAAAGTGTAAATCATACAATCTTTAGAATCATATTATGTATTAGATTGAAGAAGCACTCTCCATATCTTGTCTTATCTGTACATGTCCTCAGCATAAAATAATTTCAAGGCAATAAAATAATTTTAACTTTAATATTAATTTATATTCTACTTTTATATACTATCATTTTAATAATTCAGTTACCATTTCTTGAAAGATATTTGAAACTATAGAGTTTTCTATAAAAGGATAGAAGGTTTATGTCTTTTATAGCAGACTAGTAAAACTCTAGTTGATTAAATACCTCACTTTTAGAAACAATGTGACCCTGTAGGTCAAGACACTCCATTCTCACATTGTATTTTTTCTTATTCTTTCCAACTAATGATTAAATGTTATCTTTAGTTTCTGGGTTCAGAAAATACAGTTTCTACTGCCAATCTTGGGATACTGAGCTTCTTTTATTTTTAAAATAATTTATTACATTTAGTTTTACCTTTTATTTTGATCTGATACATAGAGTTTGTACATATCAATTGGGGATCATGTAATGTGTACATTGCAGTGTTTAGTTTTGATATATTTATCTTCTCAAACATTTTTCATTGTTGCAAATCCTTTTAAAAGCCATTCTTCTAGCTTTTTTAAATGTACAGTACATCATTGGTATCTATAACCAGTATATTGTGCAAAACTGTTCCAGAGCTTTTTGTTCCTAACTGTAACTTAATACTCATTCATCAACTTTTCCTCATTCCTTGTCCCTCCTTCCCACTACTGTCCGAAGCCTCTGGTAACCACCATGCTACTCTTCACTTTGATGGTATTAACTTAGATTTCACATATGTGTGAGATTGCACTACTTGTCTTCTCGTGGCTGGCTTATTTCACTTAGAATAATGATCTCTAGTTCCACCCATGTTGTCACAAATCATAAGAACTTATTCTTTTTTTTGACAGAAGAGTATTCCATGGTGCATTTGTGCCACATTTTCTTTTATCCATTCATCATCATTGGTGAGAATTTAGGCTGTTCCCATTTTCTACCTGTTGTGCATCATGATGCAATGAACGTTGGAGTGGAGATGTCTCTTTGACAGAATAATTTGACTTCATTTTTATATACATCAGGGGAGGTACTACAGCATCCTATGGTAGTTCTATGTAAATTTTACGGAACTTCTATATTATCTTTACATTAGACATACTAATTTACGTTCCAACTAACAATTTATAAGGGTTTCCTTTTCTCCATATCCTCAACAGCACTTGTTATTTTTATTCTTTCTGATGATAGCCATGCTTATTTGGAGTGAGGTGATCTCATTGTGGCATCATTTCCATTTCCCTGATGATTAATGATGTCAGGTATTTTTCATAGACCTGCTAAGCACTTCTTTTGAGAAATGTCTGAATCTATTATACATTTTTTAAAATATCTTTTATTATTTTATTGTAATTAGTTACACATGACAGTAGAATGCATTCATGCACTTTATATATCATACATAAATGGAGTATAATTTCTCAATTTTATGATTCTACATGTTGTAGAATCACATTGGTCATTCAATCATATGTGTACATAAGGTAATAATGTCTGTTAAATTCTATTACCTTTCCTATGCCCATATCCCCTAACCTACCTTTATTTCCCTCTACCTAATCTAAAGTAACTCTAGTCTTCCCTAGCACCACCCCCTTATTGTGAATCAGTATCCGCATATCACAGAAAACATTCATCTTTAGTCTTTTGGGGATTGGCCTATTTTGCTTAGAATGCTATTCTTCAAATTCAGTCATTTACAGGCAAATGCCATATTTCATTCTTCTTTAAAGCTGAGTAATAATCCATCGAAGATATATATATATATATATATATATATATATATATATATCACATTTTCTTTATCCATTAATCTATTGAAGGGCACCTAGGTTGGTTCCATAGTTTATCTATTGTGAATTGAGTTTCTTATAAACATTGACATGGCCACATCACTGTAGTATGCTGATTTAAAATTCTTTAGGTATAAACTGAAGAATTGGATATCTGGGTCAAATGGTGGTTCCATTCTGAGTTTTCTAAGGAGTCTCCATACTGTTTTTCATAGTGGTTGCACCAATTTGCTTTCGCACCAGTAATGTATAGGTGAACCTTTTTCCCCACATGCTGCAAAGATTTATTGTTTCCTTTATCCTTGATAATTGCCATTCATACTGAAGTGAGATGAAATCTCAGAGTAGTTTTGATTTGCATTTCTCTAATTGCTAGAGATGTTGAACACTTTTTTCATATATTTTTTGATTGTATGTCTTCTTCTGTCAAGTATCTGTTCAGTTCCTTATCCCATTTATTGAAGGGTTTTTTTGGTGTTAAGTTTTTTGAGTACTTTATATATCTTAGAGATTAATACTTTATCTGAGGTGCTTGTTGTAAAGATTTTCCCCCATCCTATAGGCTCTTTCTTCACATATTTTCTTTTCCTTAACAAGACCCTTAAAGCTCAAGAAGTAATCAATAAGTGGAATTGATTCAAACTAAAAGTGTTCTCAGCAAAAGAAACAATCTATTATACATTTGTGTGTGTGTGTGGGGGGGTGCTGGGGATTGAACCCAGGGCCTTATGCCTACAAGGCAAGCATTCTACCAACTGAGCTATATCTCCAGCTGTACTATACATTTTAAAATCAGCTATTTGGGGCTGGGGATGTGGCTCAAGTAGTAGTGTGCTTGCCTGGCATGCACGGGTCACTGGATTTGATCCTCAACACCACATAAAAATAAAAAAATAAAAATATTTTGTCCACTAAAACTAAAAAAATATATATTTAAAAAAAGATATCATACCTTTATAAAAAATCAGCTGTTTGGTTTTGTATTTGATTTTTTTTTGTTTGTTTTTCAAGGTTTTTGGATACATATATTATTTATATATCCTGAATGTCAACCCATTTTTTTTATGTATTTATTGCACCTTTTTTCCCCATTCTGTAGATTGTCTTTGTACACATTTCTTTTGTTGGGCAGAAGTTTTTTTGGTTTGATATAATCCCATTTGAATAATTTTTCTTTTGTTTCCTGTGCTTTTAGGGTATTCTACAAAAAAATCCTGTCCTACTTCAATGACCTAAAGCATTTTAATGATGCTTTCTTTCAGTAGTTTCATAGTGTCAGGTCTCATGTTTAAGTCTTTAATCTATTTTGTGTTGATTTTTCTAACTGATGAGATAGGGGTCTAGTTTCATTCTGCATGTGGATATTCAAATTTCCTGGCATAATTTTTTGTGCATTCTCCAAGGTCTATTTTCAGCACCTTTGTGAACAAGCAGTTCACTATAAATGTGTGGTTTTACCTCTATGATCTCTATTCTATTTCATAGGCCTATTTGTTTATTTCATGCTGACCTGTATTAATGTCTTCATATACCCTCATCAGTGAATATATTATCACCCTCATACAAAGAGTTTCTATTAGGACCAACCTGGGAACATAGTGAAGTTATGCTTATTCCTAAATTGGGCTTCTCAGACAAAATTATATTGGAAATAGAAATGTTAAGGGGGACTAGCAGCATCTTTGAAACAAGTGCCATAAAAGGCTTTTAGGTGAGAGAAAACTGTTGTCTTAATAAGAGGAAGAAGAGTTTTTTCTCTTGTTTGGTTGGTATTTGGTGATTCATAATTCTCATGTTGACACAAATCTCCCCATTCTACATATCAGCATTCTTCTTCATTTCTACCAGAGTCCTATATTTGGATATTCAAAGATGTGCAGTTGTTATCTTTTGAAGCTAAATGGCTATAGGTGACAAGGGTCTCTTTAAATCTTCCCATGATGGAATTCTCAAACTCAGACTTTTATTGACAGTTTGTTATTATAGCCTATTTTTTTCCTCTTAGATGTTATAAAACCAATCTCAAGTCATTCAACTCCAATCTTTATAATTCCTATTGTTCCTCTAATGTTCAAATATAATTATTAAAAACAATGTTTCATCCTCTACAGAGTGCAAAATATCTACCTCAAACATATTTGTCCATATTGTAGTCCCTTGAGCCTGTCACTATTGATTTATATGACAAAATGTGTTATTAAATTAGGGAATTAGGAGAAAATTTATCCTGGATCACCTGATGGGACTTAACTAAAATAATGTGTCCTTATGAGACATATAAATGTTGTTTGGGAGAGATACACAGACGTAAGACATACACAAAAGAGAATGTGAAGGAAAGATGAAAGCTATAGGCCATGGTTGTTGGTAGGCACCAGAAGCTAAGAGAGACATGGAACACTCTATCCTGGGTCCCATGATGAAATGACAGCTTCTCAAGTGCTTTGATTTTGACTGCTGCTCTCTGAACTGTGAAAGAATACATTTGTGCTGTTTTAAACACGTTTGTGGTAATTTACCATGGCAAGCACAGGAAATTAATCAAATCTTATTGAAATGTTCTGCTAGTGAAATTCTTGGTAATGTCTATGCTTCTTCATGCTAAGGATCACTAGTATCATCAATATTACTTCCATCAATCACAGTGGAATTTATTTGACTGAATCCTTATTTCCATCTTATCTTTGGTAATTCACTTCCAGAATCTTATTTGAACAAGATCTTTCTAAGACCTCTATGATACTATCTCAATTTGATAATAATCATGATTTCAATTATCACTCGATTGTTCCTGATCTCTCATATCACAGTCTATAACAAGGGTTTGTGCAGCTATATTATGTAAAGATATTCTTCTGGGGACAAGGAGTGGGATGTCAGGGAAGAACATATGAAAAGTCAAACTAAGAACGTATCATTGAATTGCTTTCTGGACAAGTAAGTTTCAAATTCTCTGATGGTCTTTTTGATGTGTCAACTTGGCCAGGCTGCACCCTTAAGTATTCAATAAAGCATTCTTCTGATTGTTGCCAAGAACATATTTTATAGATGTTATATAAAGCTATGATAATCTGAAGATGGGAAATTATCATTGATAACCTGGGTGGGTATGATTCAATTGCCTGCTTAAAATGGTGGCTCAGGATGATGAAAGACAGGCAAGAATTTGGGGAAAGACTGCTTCTACATTGTTGGTGAGAACGGAATTGCCATAAAACTGAGCTATCCCACACCTCAGAATTTATCCAAATAAACTTCAAAACTCAGCATACTATAGTAATACAGTCATATTAATATTTATAGCAGTACAATTCACAAGAGCCAAATTACTGAGTCAGACCAGATGACTGTTAATAGATGAATGGATTAAGATACCCAATGGACTTCTTAATCAGCCATTATTAAGGGTGAAATTATGGTATTTGTTGGTAAATGGATGGAATCAAACAGCACCATGCTAATTGAAATAATCCAGCCACAGAAAGTCTGATGTTGAGTCCCTTCTCTCATATGCAGAAGCTAAAAAAAATAAGGATAAAAAGGGAATCCCATGAAAATAGGAGAGAGATCAGTTCAGTAGAGGAAGAGGACTGAAAAAGATGAAGGAGGAATGTTAAAGGGAAGAGTGGTAGAATGAAAGTACCAAAAGTTTCTATGTACATATATGAATATACCAGAGTGAGTTTTACCTTTATGTATATTGATAAAGGTCTAATTAAAAAAAAACTATAAATAGGGGCTGGGGTTGTAGCTCAGTGGTAGAGTGCTTGTGTAGCATGTATGAGGCAATAGGTTCAATTCTCATCAGTGCATATAAATAAATGAATGAAATAATAGTCCATCAACAACTAAAAAGTATTTTTAAAAATGTGTGTATGTATGTATATGTATATGTATGTATGTATATATATATATATATGTATATGTGTGTATGTATATATATGTGTGTATATATATATATATATATATGTGTGTGTGTGTGTGTGTGTGTGTGTGTGTGTATGTAAAATATATATATATTTCCAAAGTAGAGAAAAGTGAATAGTGGAAAGGAGGACTAGAGAGAAAAGCAAACTACTGAGGACTGATTGAAATAAATCATATTCCATACTTTGACAATTATGTCAAAATGAATCTGAACATTATGTGTAACTATAATTCACTAATAAAAAAAGATGATGCAAAGATGAAGGAGAAAGCAAGTTATACTAACCAAATATAGTATTTTTCTTGGAGATACACAGAGACATAGGCAAGAAGGAAAATATTTCTAAAAGACCAAATTTTTGAAAAATTTATCTTTTTTATTTTCCCATGGATTGTAGTAAAGTAAAACATGATTCATGATTTATTATCTTTTTATTTTTCAAGTTAAGCAATATATATATATATATATATATATATATATAAATGCGAAACAGTATTTAGACACTCCTATTATATAAACAAAACTCATTATTGAATAATATTTTTTGTATAACCATGATTTTTGTTGTGAGTAATTACAATTGATTCATTGAATATTTCCTTAAATGATTTATCTACTAGATTAACTGTGATCCCTAAAACTCAAAAATAAGGAATATATAGAAACTTCTCAGGATTCTCTTTGGGTAGCAGTAAGGCATGGCTTACCAGTAGGGATTTGTTGAGAATACTTGAGTGAGTCTAATGTAGTCATACCTGAGATCTTCTGAACTTCAGTGGTATGGTGCTTTTGAACTAAACCTGTGAATTAAGGTATTAATGATGGTAGTCACCTATCAGATTATAATAAAGGTATGGAAGAGGTGGATAATTCTGATGATGGAAAGGAAATATATATTTACAGGATAGTATACCACAGTGTCTCACATCAGGAAACAAAGCAAGGATACCAAGTATCTAAGAATATAGTAAAAAGACTAACATTGTTGGTAGAAAAAGTTAAGGCAAGCCTGCCATTTCTCCTTTTAAGGGCCTTTGAGGATATTTTCCATGTCTTTTTCTTCTTAAAAATTTCACACAGTGCTCAGTTTCTGTTAGGCACTTAATAGATATTGTAAGATTCATAAAATTGACATGCAAATGCGATAGGAAGAATTACAAAAAGTAAGCTGGAATTTTCATATTAAAATTTGGCCCTTTAAAGTATTTTCCTTATGCCATACAGCACACACAATGAATCTCCAAACTTATTAAATAAAATGTACTAAACATCATAGGACAATATTCCTCTACTACCAGCACTGAAATTTTTGTATGTATTGAAAATTTTGTATGCTGCAGAACCCAAAATTCATAAAGACAAAATAATAAACAAAATTTGTTAAAATAATTTTTTCTCCATCACACAGTAAACTTCATGGGTTAATAAGGAAAAGATAAATGACTCAAAACCAAAGTCAAGGATATGAAAAAACCTTGGAAAAAATGGAAAGGCAAAATTAAAACTTCAACATTCTCAGAAGGAAAAAATATCTGTATTCTTAAAAAATAAACATTGTATGCTTTAGAAGTAACAGCTTGTGATCTACAAAACCTATGTTCAAATGATTCAGTAGAGAGGGTGAAGAGAGAAAGAGAATGAAAAAGTTTGGGTGTAAAATCAAATCCATAAGTAAATACAGTAAAAGTTATATAGTTCATTTGCCATTTGCATTGCACAAATTATTACAACTTTTCTGTAAGTTAGAAATTATTTCCAAATCAGAAATTATAAACAATTCTTACCAGCACCAACTGCAAAAAAATGAAATTATTTGACATACAAAAATATTGCTAGTATGTGTCTTTCAGTGTGTGACAACATTTCCATAAAGGCTTTGTAAGAACTTCATATAATCTTTTGTGAGAATCCATTAGCAATATCAGAACAACAAAATTGTACCTCAAAGGATCTATCCTATGGCTATAATCCAAAATTTTTACAGATATTTATAGAAACCAATTACTATGTCTTTATCACTATCAAAGCTTTGATAACCTATCTGCAGAATAATCATAGCTTTAATAATGCCTTTAAAAGTTGGAAGTATGGCAGGACACAGTTGTGAACACCAGTCATCCCAACTTGGGGGCCTGAGGCAAGAGGATTGCAGGTCAGCCTCAGTAATTTAGTGAGAACATATCTCAAAAAATAAAAAGAGAACTGAGGATACTCCCCCCATCAACAATAAAAAAGAATTGAAAGTACCTAAAAATACATACTTAAAAGTATACACACACATCTAGTTTATGTATGTATGGGGCACTATAGCACTCACTGAGCTATACCAACAATCCTTTTTGAGAAAGGATCTCACTAAGTTACTGAGATTAGCCTCAAAATTGCAATTCCCCTGTCCCAGCCTCCCAATTACCAACGTGCCCAGCTCATAAAAATATTTTGTAGCATTTTTACAATAGTGAAATATTTTTTAACTACTTACATTTTATCAATTAATAACAAGCTAAATAGTTTTAAACCACAAAATGTAATTCAATGCAAATTTTCCAAAATTGAAATAAATACAAGTGGAAATAGATCCATTGAACATAGTTTAGGGAAATGTCAAGCTTTATGTGTATTTATTTGTATGTCATTCTATAAAGATGTGCAACAATAAAACAAGCAGCACTAAAATAATCTGTATGTTCACCTATAAAAACCTTATATATAAGATATATATTATATATGCAAATTATATATATTTACATATCATATATATAAAACTTTATTATATATATATATATGAATTTTGTGTGCAATTTTTCTATCTTAAAAATAAGGACAATGTTTAATCAATTGTGAATTATTGCATCATTGGCATCTCAAATACATCTCAAATACTCACAATGTATTATTTCTTTAAAAAATAAAAACTTTCTCCTGGTTATATAGAAGAAAAAGACAGATCAGTGGCTTCAAGATAGGTGTTCTAAAACTAAAGTCTCCAATAGTTCTTTAGCCCTTTTCTTCTCGTATAGATAGCTTTCTTTTTTTCTTTTTATATTTGTATTATTATTAATGCATATTAATTGCACAAATTAATGGAAATTTCTGTGATACATTTATACATGCATAAGTCATGCATTGATCATTTCTATTCATACTTTCCTATCCTTGTTCTCTCACTTCCTGGTGTCCTTCCGAATTTCTAGTAATCCCTTTTCTACTTCCTGGTCTCTTTCTCCTCTTCTCCCTTCCCCTCTCCTTCTCCTTTCTCCTTCTCCTTTCTTCTTCTTCTTTCTCCTCCTCTTCTTCCTCTTCCCCCTCTTCCTCTCTCTCCTCTTTTTTCTCCCTCCTCCTCCTTCTTGCCCTTCTTCTTCATTTTTTACTTTCCACATATGAGAGAGAACATGGATTCTTGTCTTTCTCTGTCTGACTTATTTCAATTAATTAATGTATTAATTAATATATTCCTGCAAATGACAGGATTTTTTTCTCCTTCAGAGTTGAATAATACTCTATCGTGTCTATGTAACATATTTTCTTTGTCCATTAATCTGTTGATGGATACCTAGGCAGATTTCACAACTTAGCTTAATAGGTACTAAAAAGTACTACAAGAAACCTGGGCATACAGATACTTCTTTTGTATACTGACTTAATTTTCTTTGAATATATACCCAGAAGTAAGATACCTATATGGTAATTTTACTTTCAGGTTTTTTCTTTTTATTAGAGAATTATATTTATACATAGTAGTTTTCATTTTGACAAAATAATACTTGAATGGAATTTGATTTACTTCAGTTCATTCCCCACTGGTTTCCTCTCTTCTTCCCTTCCACTTTTCTAATTTCTCTACAGATCTTTCAATAGCTCATTTATTTATTTATTTTTGATTGATGATCTCTGTTCTTGGAGGCAAGCCTGTAAAATTTTTCACAGTTCAATTCTAATTTACATGCTTACTAACACTGTATAAATGTTCATTTTTCTCTACACTCTAACCAGCATTTGTTAATTTTTAATTTGTTAATAATAACCATTCTTTTTTAATAATAACCATTCAACCATTTAATAATAACCATTCTAATATAACAGTAGTGAGATGCAGTTTTGATTTTCATGATGGCTAATGATATTGGGCACTTTTTCATAAATTTATTTGTCATTTATATTTTTTCTGTTGAGAACTATTTATTCAAATTTACCATTTTTAAATTAGTTACTTATTTTTTCTGTTGTTGTTTAGTTATTTATATATTAACCCTCTGACTAGTGGGTAAATAATTTCTCCCATCTGTAGATGGTCTTTTTGTTTTGTTGACTGCTTTTTTTGCTGTGTGAAATCATTTTTAATTTGATGTGATCCCATTTGTTAATTTATGGGTTCTGTTTCCTGTGAATATGGAGTCTTATTCAGAAAATCAATGCCTGTACTAATATTTTGAAGCGTTTTCTTACATTTTCCTCTAGTATTTTCGAAGTTTCCAGTCTTACCGTAAGGTTTTTGATCCTTTTTGAGGCGGTTTTTATGTAGAGTGTAAGAGAGGGTTCAAGTTAGGGTTAGGGTTTTGTGCATGTGGGTATTCAGTTTTTCAAGCACCAAGAATGAATAGCTTTCAATACCATATGCTGTTAGACGACTTTAAAATAGGAAGGAGAAATTAAAATTAGTTCTATTCTTTGAATGGTGGGGGTCCTCAGTGAAAGTATTTAGGTTAAGACAACTATACAATTTCTCACTGCCTGAAGAGAAGGTCTCCTCCCATGTTAGTAGGGAGTTATTTACCTCAAACCCCCACAGATCCTAGTAAATTAGCAGCAAAGTTATATTAAAGTTTAAATCATAAAGTTATCTCAATCATTCTCCACTACCTAGAAACTACTAAAAAGTTCATGTATGATACAATGTAAAAATTTTCTGAGACAAAATGATTAGGTTACGAGAGGTACAAACTAATACATGGATTAATCCACTATATGAATTAACTGGGCATAATATGGGCAGGTAGGGTGTAGCTGGAGGAAGCAGATCCCTGAAGCATGCTTTTGGGGCTTACATTTTGTGTCTGCTTCCTTGTTGACATATCTGGAGCTGCTTTCCTTCAGCATGATCTTCCACCATGAAGTTCTGCCTCACTTTGGATGCAGAGCTATGGAGTCAGCCAGCTATGGCCTGGGCCCATCATGAACTGAATCTCTCAAACCATGAGCTGAAATAAAAATGTCCTGCTTTGAAGTTGTTCTTATCAGATCTTTTGGTCACAGAAATAGAATAGCTAAATAAAATGGTTATCTAATGCTAAACTAATGCTAAAAGTTATCTATCATTGTTTGATAGAACTTACAAGTATGAAAGAAGTGGTAGAAATATATAAGTTTTAAACAAAAAATAAAAACTACCTAAGTAACATAACTTAAAACACAAAAATAATGCGCTGACCAATGTTTTTTCCAATTCAAAATCCTGTTTTCTCTTGTGTTTATCGTTTCCTCCATCCCTCTCCCCTTATAGCTCTCCTTATAAGGGTTAAGAGCTTTTAATTCCCAAGTGATAAATTCTTTGTTTTCTTTTTGAACTGATTTCTATAGCTTGAGTGAAGATACCTAATAATTAATATGGTTTGTTATTGGTGGATTTACACTTCTTGATGAAGCAATTTGTCAGTATGTCTTGCTAAAAACACAACTAACCAAATTACCTGACCCTAATTTATTCATCACAGTTAAAAGCCTTTAACCAGAAACACTGGTATAGAATTCCTTTGATTTCTGTAACAATTAGAATTAAACTAACAAAAATAATCTAAGCATCATTTCTCTTATTGGAATGCGGAAAGTAGGTAGGCTAGTAATTATGGTTACAATGGCAAATGAAAGTATATTACTCAACCTCCTGCTGCTCATGAACGGATCATCACTCAAAACTCCAGGATAATTTCTCCTGGGTACCTTTACACTACAGCCTTTCTTCCAACCTTTATTTCTATTTTATTTCTCTCTTTTTTTGGAAATGCTACTGCTCCTTAGATTTGTAGCCTTCCTAATTTTCATCCTCTGCTTTCTGCTTGATCACAGAGTCTACAGGGAATCTCTTTGCCATCTACTTTTCTTCTCCAACTGAAACAGAACATTTTGAATTACTGACCTCTTCAATCCTAAATGAAGTTCACGCATTTGAAATTCTGGCAGTGATAAACTCCAACTTATTATCCCACAAACTGTGAAGCCTAAATAATCACTGAAGTTGTTTGAGTCTTTTGAAAACATTGTATGAGAATTTCACTCTTGTAAGATACCCAGCAGTTGGAAACTGAAACAAAGTCCATTTAAAATACATCAAAATGAGGTAGAAATATACTACAAAAGAGAAATTGAATGCTCACAGCCTTATGAGGTCCAAGTCTCCAAAGTTCTGCAATTTTTATAACATTGATAAAAGCTAGGTCAGGATAAAAATGTCATTGATGACTGATTTGTTTCTGATTTGTTTGTTCTTTGTCACATGTCACCAAAGCACAGTGAATCCACATCCTTTTCCCTGCGGAATTGTTTTACAATGATTTTCACAATGTATCCAACACTATTCCACTGCATTACAACTATCAAAATATATTTAAAATATAAATTTAGAATTAACAACAAAATGACCCCTAAGTATGCCTGAGAGGTTTCCAAGATGAAGAACCCACATCTACTTAACTATTATTAAATAATTTTTAAAAAACACCTAAAAAAATTTAGAGAAACTGAATAAAATTAAATATTCTTCCACAGACAGTTTACCATTGTTTTTTGCATTATTACCTAGGAAAGATTTTATGTTATTAGCCCAAAATGTTTTCCAATAATATGTTTGATTTCAATTTATTTGTCACCTACATGAAACAATGCATTTTATTAGGTGCATTTACATATAAATATCCTTAGTATGGTATGTGTGCCATGTTTATTGAATTGAGGTTATTTGCTATTCTTTCATGATCCAGAGCAGTGGGTGTGAATGAGGAGGAGTTTAGGCAGGAAATTACATTGGGGAACTTCTGTGGTAAATGTTCAACCTGTTATTTTTTTAATCTATCTCAATTGAACAGACACATTTGCACATTTTGTGGTCTTTATGTTTCAAAATTGTTTTAAATGCAAAGAAATTTTAATTAACTACATCCATAGATTTATGATAGATACTAGTGATAATATTATGCAACACCACTTACTGGTTTTATTTTTTGTTATTTTTTATTTTACTTTCCTTCTTCATTCTCTAACCTCAGACCTCTTTCTACATACATGTTTATTCTGATTTATTTAATCAGTTTTGTCATCCACTTTCACAATTATTACTTTGATACATGTTTTTACATAAATACTAAACATTTCTGTACTTAAGATTCTTAACTGAGCTTGACCGGTACATAATAATCTTTTAATTTGTTTCTATTCAAAGCATTGTGAGTTTTATTCATATTGCTATTTTTAATTGATTGTTATTCACACACCTGCCTTCTTTCCACTAATCTAATGTTATACAGATCTATCAGGTTACTTTGATGACATCAAACCATTTTTAATAATCATCTCTGTATTTTTTAGGATAATGTTCTCTGAATCACTCTAAAACGACATGATTTCAAATTTATGGAAAATTTTCAAGAATAATACAAAGAACTTAAACCTTTTTAAACAAACTCACCAATTTTTAATATTTTCTCCATTTATTACTCTCTACAGTATGTTATCATATGAATAATTTGATAATAAAAATGCAAGTATTGCCAGAGGCAGTGGTATATGCCTGTTATTCACAGTGAGTGGAGAGTCTGAGGCAAGAGGATCAAAAATTCAGCCTCAGCAACTCCAGAAGGCCCAAACAACTTAGCAAGACTCTATCAAACTAAGAAATACAAAAAAAAAAAAAAAAGGGGGGGCGGGTGCAAAGGATATGACTCAACAGTTTAGCACCCTTAGGTTCCACCCCTGGTATGAAAAAAATACAAAGTATTAATAATATTTACTTCAAATAATTAATGATTGATTTCCTAGGAATCTTAATCACAATACAATTATTAAAAAACAAAATGTAATAATATAACAAAACTATCTAAAATCGGCCAGTTCTTAATGTGTCTTTCATCAGTATCTAATTCGAGATCACACATTGCATTTTATTTTCATATCTCTTCGGGATTTTTTAGCTTAGATTTGTCTCTCAGCATTTATTTATTCATTTTAATGTTTTTGCAGAATGTAGGTTGGTTGGTAGAACATTTCGTATTTTATGTTCTTTTGATGTTTCTTCATGACTGCATTTTGCTTATGCAATTGGGACATGGTTACCACTTGAATATTATACCCTCCCGCGTGCGTCATTTCAGAAAGCATATGATTTCCATTATGGATGATGACATTAATCACTTCAAGCAGTATCTTTCAAGTTTCTCTCTGAGGTTATTTTTTTGAAAGTCACTTCCTGGAAAGAACTATAAGAATATTTCAGTACTGTATTTCTCATCAGAGTTTCACTGAATATTTTCGCTTTCTTGATTATTTTCTGACTTCAACATTCCTATTACACTTATTAGTTTCCATTCTACTATAAAAAATACCTTTCTTTTTCACACTACTTCTATATTTATGCTACCTGTATGATATTGTGAATTTATATTTTATTCAGTGAGTGATTATTTGGATATTAATAGTGTTGTTTGAATTTCCCCAAAATTGCCCAGCAGAAGTGCCTGTAAGCTTAGTCCTGTGTCTTTTGAACATATATTTATAATCTTTTATGTGCTTCCTTATTTTCAGTGCATAAACAATTACCAGGCTCAGCTTTTATTTTACCATATACACATAACCCAAATCAGCTATTTCTTGGTTCATTGTGGTGGAGAATTATATTTAGAAACCAAGAACTGGATGCTCAACTGTCATTGGCAAAGATTGTTTTTAGGCTTCTTCAGGAAATAAAGGTAGTAAGAAATAGAGAACACACACACACACACACACACACACACACACAGCATGCATGCATACCATAAGTCTGTAATGATAACTCCAGTTGCAATGAAATACAAAGAAATGCAGATTTCCTTCTAGCCTTTCTAGCTTCCCTATTTTTTAACTCTTTCCATCACAATGAGAAATATAACTTTATCCTCCACATCTTTACTCATTTGCTCAGCAAATGGTAGGTTTAAAAATGCTTATGCCATCCACCATAAAAAACAAACCTACTTATTAGGAACACACTTGTTTCCATTGTGTTGGGTAAAATCATATATAGTGAAGTTAAAAAATCTTAACAGGACAGTTTCGCTCAGTTTTAAGTAATGTGTATATTCATATAGCCCACACTCTATCAATACCTATAAAATGTCTCTAACCCAAAAGTTTCTTCATGACCCTGTCTGTTACTGTTCTGACTAAAAAACATTATTCTAATTTGTTTTTACACAGACAAATTCTAAGACATTATATTGTAATGCTAGATTCGTGAGACCCCAATAGATCTCCAGGAGCTGAATCCGATGCAATCACACAAGATTCTTTATTGCAAGCTGGAGCCTGGACTCACAACTGTTCCCGACACAGCGGTCTCAGGGAGTGAGTCCCAGTCCTTTGTTCAGTGAGATTTTATAGGGGATACTCTATGCGTCACAACATCACACAGCAAAACATTTCACATCGCAGGAAAGTCAAACAACAACTCTTAACATTGATTAGCACATTCACTGGCAGGAATAAGTTGGGTAGGGGTGATTGGATAGTACAAGAGGGGGATTTGTTTGAACTGATTAGTTTAAGCCACAAGGGGTGTACATGCTAAACTACATGGTTTCCCAACATGTTATCAACCACCATAAACTACTGGGGGGGGGGTGTCATTTGGCATCCCAGGTATTTTCCCTGTCTCATGCTGATTGGAAGTTGCTAGGAGGGTTGCCATGGGTCCTCATCTAGCCTAACTGAGTCAGGGACACCTGGCACCACAGATCTCTCCTATTATTTGTAGACAAACAACTCAGCAGGGTGGCTATGTGCCTAGGAGTGCTCTGTGGGTTTTTCCAAGGACAAGGGTCATGCCCCCTTCCTTGGACAGGCTTTGCTCTGAGGTAGAGGCTGGTTTCTCAATTTAATGAGATCACACAGTATGTGGAGCTTTGCTTCCATGTTATTATACTCAGATTTGAAACATTAATGGTAATGCTCTTCTTAGTACTTGGTTACTTTTTATGTAAGTATTGAAAAATGACTAGATTCTGTATTTATGAAAAGTCAGAAAAGAAAATATTGTCTATGTATCAACTATGAAGAAGGAGAAAAGAACTCAATTTAGTCACTAAAATTTTTGTCATGAGTGCTTGGAAGTACAGAGTTAAACTTTGCTGAAATGAAGATAACAAAGAGATCAGTAGGCTGTAGCTCAGACTTAAGCATGTAAATTTTGGGATATGATTAAAAATAAGTCAAATAGTATGTATTGTCTTTGCTGTTTTATTAAAAAATTAATAAAAATAAAAGCATACTGAAGAAAATCCTTCATCATACAACACCAAAGTTTTGTTTTTTCCCAATTTCTTAGATGAGCACCTACCTAATTATCTTCAGAATTCCATCTCTCCTTATACAAACAGTATTATAAGGTGCTGCATTAGCTTGATATGAGGCATATTTCTGAATCATTGGCATTGTTCTTTATTCTAGAACCATGCTATTCTTTCAAGTGTGGTGATTTTAAATTTGAAAAAAAATATTTTTGTTCAATCATCTCTTATTATTGATTTTTAGCTTCTTTCATTATGACCAAACAGATTAGTTTCTATCATTTTATTCCTCTGATGTTTACTGAGTTGCTTTATGGCAAAAATCATGGTTAATTTTAGGAAATATTGTGAATATGCTTGCAAGAAATGTGTATCTTTTAATATTTGGTGTTTGGAATTCTAAATATATTTCCCATATTAATCAGGTAGAAACTGGTAGTATTTCTGGGGGGAAAAAAAGCTGCCAACCTATATTAATTTCAGTCCAAAATAATTTTAAAAAGGGTACTATAAAGGTTGCAGTAGATGCTACTATTTTTCCTTTATTACCCATTTTTCTTTTATTTTATTTAGTAATATAATCCTTGGGGTTTTAACAAAGCACATAGCTTCTCAACTATAGATTACACCATTTTTTTTTTAAGTCAGATATTGCCATGATAGTAGTTTTGAGACAGGGGCAAAGGACAGGAGGTCAGCATAGATAATAGATGATGGGTCTAAAAGATGAGGGCTAATTATCAAGGAAAAGGACACAAGGATTTGCTAAGGATTACACCTGGGGTGATCTTTTACTGCCTTTGGGTCCATAAGCAGGATAGAAAGAGGAAGTGGAGAGAGGAAGAGGAAATCTAAGATCTATAAAAAGGCAAGACACAGCCACTCCCATGGACTCTCAGCACTGGGCCCAGGCTTCTCTCTGGAGAAGTCTGCTATCTCTATGTATTTCTCTTTCTTAAATAAAACTTGCTTTCTATGCTTGCCTCAGCATTTCTTGGGTATTTAATCTTCAACATGGAGAACGAGGATGGGATTTCAATTTCCAAGAATGATATCAGCTTCAGATGAAAGAGATGAGAATGTACAAAATGTGAAACTTCCTTTAAAAACAAACTATTGACCCTAAATTTCCTTTAGGCATTCATGTTTTCTTCAGAGGGTTGTAATTGGAGTAGGTATCTTTAAAGCTAACATAGAAATACAAAGTCAGAATTGAACCAATAATCAAGTTGAATCACTTTTCTTAATATAGGTCAGTGAATTTGCTCAAGTCTGGGAATTGGGTAAGCCACAACATTTTCTCACTTGATTTTAGTAAAATGCTCATCTGTTTCAAATCTGAAGTTATCTACTACCAAAGCTCTCCATGAGTCAAAATATTCTGATTACTGCTAGACTTATTGCCCATTACAATGATCAAACTCAAGTTGTTTCTGATGGTTAACAAATACCTGTAACACTGAGTTTTATAATCACAGTCAAGTCTGATGGCTCTTGCAATGACAATATCTTTGGCTCTAATCTTTATCTTGTAGTGAACAGTCAATACAATCTTCTCTTAATTGGTGATTAACACTTAATTAGTGAATAAGTTTTCAACACATCTACTCTAGGGGACACATTCAAACCACGAAAGTTCCATTATCAATAAATTCAACCAGTTCAAACAATAAATTATTTTTCATTCTTGGTATAATACACTGAGAAATTATTCTCACTTATATTTATCAGGCCTGTGCTGATATATCTGAAAACAAACAAACAAACAAACACCTACCATTCTTCAGTGTATCTGATGCATTCCATCAGGTTAATTTTTGTAGTCATTCTTTTGGGTCTGTTGGAATTTTATTCTAGTTATGAGTCCAAAAGTGGGCAAAAATAATGAATGTTAGATTGAAAATTTGCATCTACTGGAAAGGCTAATGTGTTAGGTGAGATTATTATGGGGATATAAGGCAAGACTAGCTAATTTAGAGCGGGGAAGAATGGCTAATTCTTTTGGCTAATTAAACTCAAGGGTAAATTCAAGGTCATAATATTCATCAGAACTCACTCATATGTCCACATTGTAATTCCAAGTCTAAATCTCTCCTGATCAACAAGGTTGTTTTAATTTAAAATATCTATGGAGGCTGTAAATTAAACCTCTACATAGTGATGTTTAGCCTAAGGTTGGATCAAATTTGTCTAGCATCAGAAAACTCAGCCTTGTAACTTTAGGAAATTAGGGATTTCTCTGGGTAATCAGAAAAAACTCTCTACCCATGAGCTGAGAATTTAAAATTTCATGTTTGTTAATTTTTTTCCATGCAAATTATTCAAGGGTTTAAATTACACAAACCCCAAACCCAGAGTTCTTAAACTCTTTGTTTTCCCTCTTGTTCATTCATGATCCAGAAGGTCTCCCACTACCTTGCTTCTGCAAGTACTTAATTGTGGGCATCTCAATGTGTGTGTTTAAGAGAGTGTTTTTTCTAGTGAATACCCCTAAATATCAGAGTCTTGTTTTCCATTATCAATGCAAGTACTGCTGCCTTTAAATCTTTCAGAACAGAGAACAAGTTGCAGATTCTAGAACTTGAGCTTCTATTTTCTGGAGTCACTTCTGGAATAAAATGCTGTGTTGGTTAGAGTTTGGTTAGGGAAATGAGAATTTTAGTATAGAGAATCAGGAGCTTATTACAGCTGGATCTATAAAGGTCAGAACATGATGCAGTTGATTGTTGAAGACAACTGATGAAGGCATAACAGATCTTAAAAACTGTGAAGTTCCTACAATTTGACATGGCCTTGAGTACAAGATGTACTGCATGATTTTTTTCTGTCGAACTTATGGAAGTCCATCCACAAGCTGCTTAAGACAGCACATCCACATATTTATCTGCAACTGCCTCTAGGAAACAATGATCTCTCTCTCTTCCTTCCACCATCCTAATCTCATGTGAGTGTCACCACATTAACATTGAAGGAGCTTTGAGATCAGAAAATCCAGCACCTAACCTGAGTAGGTGGGAAAGATCTTCTAAGTACCCAAAACTGAACAGCAAATTTTGCAATCCTATGTAAGAATAAATAGACTTTGATCTTTTAAATTAATCGTAGCAGATACATTAAACTATAAAATTACACATATTCACGGGTACCATGGAATGTTTTGATTATATGTAAAAATCATACAATGTTTTAATTAAAAAATTATTATTTTATTTTTGGTAAAAAAAAATCAAAATCCTTTCTTAAATAAGACTCTGGTATTCAGTGGCATTCAGTGGAAAAGCACTCTCTTAAATAAAAACAGTGCCATAATCTGATAGAGTTGATATGCTAATAATAAGAGCTACCACCTCCATCTCTGCCCCCCCTCCCTCTCTCCTTCACTCCCTCCCTCTATCTCTCCACACACAGAAGAAAGGTCATTTTGAAAGGAGGGAATCTTCAGCAGCAAACAACTCTGCTGTCACCTAGATCTTGCACTTCTGTCTTCCAGAACTGTAAGAGAAGAGCTTGAGCCACACAGTTAAGCCTGTGACCTGCGCTGGCTTCATGAATGAAGGTTCCAGATATGAGAAACCGCTAGGGAGTTTTGAGTTAAAGAGACAAGATTCTAATTACCTTTAAACCAGCTCCAGGACAGCTCCTCCTAGCTCCAGCCTCCAGCCACCTATTGTGGTAGGTTTACTGAAGAGGCTAGTGAGGGAGAGAGAGAGAGGAAAAAAAAAAAAAAAATGCCAGGGAGTGGACTTTTATTGGGGAACAAAAACTTCTGGGGAAAATCCCATCCAATGAAGATTAAGGGGGGCAGCATCCCAAGGTCAGGGGCAACGATTGGGTCTTTGGGGTAGTAGCCAGACACACCTCTGCATGGACAAGCCCTGGGACCTAGAGAAGGGTGGGGAAAGCTCTGACACAGGTGTGCCTAAACACCTCTCACCCAGCCAGGGAGGTAACTCAAATCACGTGCGAGGATGGCCTCCCACAACACAGTTAGTGGTATTTTCAGCCTGAGATGATGAATACGCAATTAAAATTCAGCTTTTACTTAATACTCAACAACATGAAGTAAAATAGAGTAAATATATATATATATGGTGTGTGTATATTTGTGTATGTGTGTGTGTCTATAGGATTTGACACTGGTACATACATATATACTTCATACACTGAAGAACTGAACCAGAAGGAATTAATTTAAATGTGTTCAGTAAGATCTCATGAAACTACTCCATTCATAGGAAGCAAAATCATGTTCTCCAAAAGAGCTGCACACCGATGAATCACAAGAACTTAGCTATATCCTGGTTAATGGCATTTAGAACATCCAAGTTAATTTTGTGTAGTCTCTGGAGACTCTTTGTAACCCCACTGGTATGAAGATAAGTTTGAACTGTTGGGGGGTGAACAGAGGATAGAATGATGAGAATAAAGAGCTGACACCAAATGCAATCATTGAAAAGGCAGAAATGTATACAACTCTAAATTTAGGTCCTTTCAAAAGAGATGATGATAGAATTCATTATGCTCAGAGTGTTCCCAGCAGCAAGCTAAGAATTCTACACAGAACACATTATATTGCACTCATTTATGTAAAAATAAAAAGGACCTAACCTGGGCTTTTGGTTACTCTGTCATATATCCAGTTTTTGTTGATGCTGTTGATTTAGTGTATGTCTGGACTTTTGGATTGGAAATATTTTTCTTACTTTTGTTTCTTTTTTTTAGTAAGTTAGCTTTTGAATTTCAACTACATACCATTTGCTACTATAAAAAAGATTATTTTATGAAATTAATAGTAATTACTACAGATAATAGTCAAACTTTGAGGTGTATCTAAATCACACAGAGGATTGTCTTAATGCCAGTCCACACTGCACTGTCCCTTTCTCTACCTCAAAGCAAATGAGATTATCTTCCCACACCAATACCAATCTTAATCTTAAAGTACCTTAGTATTTTCAAGGATTTATCTTTGCATCCACTTATTTCCAAGCATTTCACAAAGGTCTGGTTCTCATGTGTGTGAGCACGCGTGCCCACGCACACATGCACGTGTATGTATTCATGTGTTTATATCCAGTTGTTGTGACTATGTTAAAACTTAATATGAGAACTCAAAAACTGAATGAATGAAAACTCAGAGATAACCTTGGCAGTTTTTCTGTTTTTCTAATGTGATTTACTATTTGATACAGTTTTCACATAGCAATGAAGTAACATCATCTATTAGGATAAATAACACCCATATAATAAAAACATAAGAAAACTTTGGCCCAAAGTAGAAAACCTGAAAATATCCCTCTAATTTAAAAAAGTCATTTCAGATTAATGCAAATGTTAGTTTAATCCAATGCTTTTAGATGATTGTCAGATCGATAGCAAGAAGCAGCAACAAATGCAAGAAAACAAACCAACCCCAAATTGAGCATATGTGAATATAATGATAAAGAAACTAAAATGGAGCCTATATCACATTCATTTCACATCTTACAAAGTGCTTTCTGCTAGTATGTTGGATGTTAAAAAAATTAGGATTTCTGAGGTTTATCAAAATCAATTTATTGAAGATAATCTAATGTTCTCCAGTGTCATAGAGTTCTATCTTCATAATAATTTGTGTGATGAGATTCCAATTAAAGGGAGATAATGATTTGAACAGTTATTCGCTCCTCTAACCCTGTTATTCAGCTTCTTTCACATTACATACAGTTCTACCTGGTTGACAATGGTCTTTTAAGTCCACATTTGCTACTAAGCTTGTCATCAAGAATTAGGTATGTGTATTCTTTCTATTCTTGTTCATAATGTAGGCAAAGCTATCATGTTAAAAAAATGACAATACTTCTAATTAAATAATGTTATAGTTGATTATATAGCCATTTCAAAAATACCAAAAAAGATATTATGGATTATTGTCCAAGGGATTTGTAAAAATATGATATTCTTTATGAAATATTTTAGGTAAGTCAACTATTTGAAAGTAGTTGCCCTATTAGTCATTCTCAAAAATATCATAGATAGAAAGAATAGTATAAAGATGATTTTTTTCTAGGATTCAGGTGATTGAAATTCTCTTCCATCTGATCACTAACTAGCAAAGAACATTGGCTTTTGGCAAGAACAAATTGGTTTCTTTTTGAAGCAGCACAAAGACTTAAGGCTTTGGGAATTTAATTGAACTGGCTTTGATTTCAGGCTATACCACTTGCTAACGTTGTGACTTTAGTTATTCAATCATTGTTAGTCTTAACTTCCTTGTATTTTAAAAAGAAGTAGCATAAGTTTATTACTCTATGAGATTTTCAAAGTATACTGAGAATAAATGAATTAATTCTTAAAGCATAAGGAAAAACAAGCTTAATCAATTATAATTACTTTATTCTGATTTTTAATAAGCTATTTCCTATGGGTATTAAAAGAGCTTAATTTTTGGAAGAATTTTATAAGCAGAAAAAAAGTCATACAGCCTAATGGGATTTCATTCTGTATTCATCATCATCTATATGTTGTAAAAGAAAGCATATAATAGAATCTATAAAAAATATTGCTGTATTTAAACTTTCCCCAACTCTATTTGAAGACTTGTACAAATAACAAAATAGCAAATCTAATCTATATACTCTTTACCAATTTTCACTGACTTATAAAATTGCTTTTAGTGGGATTTTAATAATTTTAATAATATTTGTACTTGTTTTATTAGTGGTAATTTTTATATAAAATATATGAAATTGATGGGGAGTAATCATGAAGAATACAAATAGCAAGAAAGAAGAGGAAAATATTGGAGAGTGGAATTGATCAAGTTATGTTTTTAATATGTAATTAATATGAACCAATAAAAATTAAAATACTACAGAAATGTAACTATAGAGTGTAACTATAAAATTTACAGAAACAGTTAAAAATGAATAGTAAAGTTTTATACTCTATATAATAAAAAGGATATTTATTTGATAGTATTTAAATAGTGGCTTGTGTAATAAATCAAATACCTGTCATTCATATTCATCACTTTGTTGTAAAATTATTGCGATAATTACAAAATACTAATTATTTAATTAATATATAGTACTTTGTTTATTAGATATAAATTATGAAAAGTTAAATTGTTTCTCATGTAGAGAGAGGCAAAAATCTAATCTAAATTAGTATTCTTATGCTGAATCTACCCTCAGTTAACCTTCATATATTATTTAACAATCATTTGTGGTATATGTTTTTAAAGGATCATTTATGTCTTAGTATATTTCCTGTTGATGTAAGAGAATAATACAACTGGATAATTTGTAAAAAGTAGAGGTTCATTTGGCTCACGTTTCTGGATGCTAAGATGTCCAAAATGTGGCACAAGCATTGGGTGAACTTTGTCATACTGTAATATAACATAGTAGATGGTGTCACATGGTAGCATGGAGCCAGTGTGCCAACTGTAATTTCTTTCTCTTATTATCAAGCCACTAATCCCATGTGGGAGCTCATCCTCACGACCCCATGTAACCCCAATTACCTCCAAATGATACATTTTTGCTTTTATGTATATATGCCATGAAAGTATATATAGTTGTAAAGAACTTGGCTGAATTATGCCTAGGTCTATACTTTATGGAAGGTGGAAGTAAAAGCAATGAATTAGAATATCTCACAAGAGAAATACATAGCATATTTGACATATTAATGTTTATGTGAATATATTAAAATGCACATATTCTAACCATAGAATTCTGGCTCTGGACCCCAAATTTTATCTTATTCTTAATTAAAAAATACATGAATTCCATCCGAATAGCACCAAAGCCTTATCTGGCTCCAGTACCAACTCAAAAGTCCAAAGTCCAGTGTCTTCTCTGAATCAGATATGGGTGAGATCAAGGCACAAGTCATCTCTACATAAATTTTCCCTCCAGTCATTTGCCTATGAAATTAAACAGGTTATTTGCTTCCAAAGTGCCATGTACCTCTCATAAAATAAATAATCCCATCAAAACATGAGAAATCAGCAAGGAGAAAAGGATAAAAGAGGAGCTGATTCCAAGTAAATAAAAACACAACAACAACAAGAAGAAAACACCATGGTTTTGGGCTCCAGAAAAATCTTCCTTGAACGTATGACCCACTTCTTGGATACACTTGCCAGATTGGGCCCCCAAAGTCTTGCAAAATCTATTTCCTGTGCCCCACGAGGCTCAGCCCAAGTGACAGTCCTCGCAGCTGGCATTGCATAATAGTAGCTCTGCAGTTCTGTGTTCTTTGGGATGGCCCCACTTTTACATTTCCCCAGGGATTACCCTAGTAGGGGCTATCCATAGCCTCTGCCTCTGACCTCACATATCTGCTTGGCATTGGTCAAATAGTGACTTTCTGTTGGGGCTCTGGCCTTTCAACTTGTCTCTTTTTGAGCTACCAGGTAGCTGGCAACATCCTTTGATCTTGTGGAAGAAAGGCATGCCACAAAGCTCTTAAATTCTGTAGACTTACAGAGAAAGCACAATGTGATACCACCAGGTCTAACCACTTGCTCATTCCAGAGCAGCCCATCAAGCCAAACCTGTGCCTGCTTGAGCCTTGACTAAGGTGGCAGAGGAGTGCTACACCCGAATGTGGGCAGCAAAATCCTGAGGCAGCTCTGGGCAGTGAGATTGTGGAAAAAGCTCCCACTCATCTAAAAACCCATTCTACCCTCCTTGAGCTCTGGGACTGCGGTGGGAAAGGCAGCCTCAAACATCTCAGAAATGTCTTTGGGATCTTCCTCCCATCATTTAATAAATAAATACCACTTAAGTTCTCTTTCATCTATCTCAACGTCTTTATTCAAGTGCTCACTTGGCCACACCCCTGGTATTTTTTTTCCAAAGCATCCTTTTCTGCCGGTTACATGATAAGGCTGAGAGTTTTTCAAATGTTTCTGTTTTACTTTTTCCACCTTTAATCATTTCTTCACTCTCAATTCTCACTATAAGCAGTTAGAAAAAGTCATTTGGTAGCCTGAATGCTTTGCTCGCTAGATATTTATTTTGTCTTACATTCTAGTTCATTACATTAAACTTCTACCTTTCCTAAAGCTCCAGGGCATAGACAAGATAAAGCCAAGTCCTCTGAGATTGTGCAAGTATGGTCTTTACTCTTGTTTCTAATATGTTGATCCTCAATTTTGTCTAAGATCTCAACAGAATTCTGAACATGAAGACTTAAATAATCTGAGAAGTTCCAAACCTTTCCTAGCTATCTCTTCTTAGGAGCCCTCACCAGAATTGCCCTTAAAGCTCCATAAATAATGAACAGAATTTTCCATCATTCACTTCAAAGCTCTTCTAACCTCTACCTATTACCCAGTGTCAAAGAGATTTCCATCATTTCAAGTATTTGAATACGAACAGCCTCACTTCTTGATACAATTTTTTTTTTGTCTTATTTTATTTTGTATTGCTATTGGAGAATACCACAGACTGGGTAATTCGTATAGAAAAATAATTTGTTTCTTGTTTCTGTAGACTGCTAAGTCCAAGATCACGGGGTCCCATCTGGTGAGAGTCTTCATTCTGCATTATTCCACTGTGGAACACAGAATGATGAGTACATGAGACAAAGAGAAAAAGGGTGGGAGATGAACTCCCCCTTTGTAACTAACTCATGACCATGATTTTGGCCTTAATTCATTCTAGAGGGCAGTGCACTGATGACCTAAAGACATCATATAGTCCTCACTTCTTAATACTGTTATGATCATATCAATTAGTTGCCATATGATTTTTGGAGGGGATATTAAAACCATAACAATTCCTAAATCTGATCATTCTTATTTTTAAAAAAATTTCTATGGTAAGTATGATTTTTCATAAAGAAAGCAAAGTTCAAATAGTTTATTTCTTTCAGAGACATATCAAACTCTGTGTAAAACAGGTCACTTAAATCCAGTAGCAAAATAACTATTCATTGTTGATTATTGACTATCTGGTGATCATAGAAGATGATTTAGAAATACTACCTTCTTAAGGTTCATATATGGGCTCTGTGGCCTATTATATTAGATTTCAGTTGCAATTTACATTATTCTATTATCTTGCATTTGATTTAATTTATATTTTTCATATAAAACTTATTAAAAATAACTTTATGAGTTGTCAATTTCATATTTGGTATTTTGGCATATTATAGAGAAACCTTAACCTGCAAATCATATATAAATGTAAAAAACAAAATCAACCAACTAAAAAATAAGCTAATATTTTATAAGTGACATCAGTAGGAATAGCATTTTCTCAAATATTTGAATGCTATTTCAACCTGTGAGGTTCAGCATTCTCGAATTTACCATAAATTTGAATGGCTATCAAATTATAAATATACTAGTTGATTTATTTTCCTTTCATATCATTTTTTTCTGAATATATGCTGTCATTATTGCTAAGCTTTAATTTATTCATCTACTAATTATATAGCCCACATTAGTACATGATATTTCTGTAAGATTTTAGGTTTTTTCTTATAATTATTAGCAAGATTTCCTATATTTCCAATTTTTTTGATCTGAAACACTTTGTAATAGTATGACAAAAACTAAATACTATTAAAGTAATTTTATAGTTTTCTGTTATCCTTATTATATAACTTTTATGCTTCTTTGATTTTATTTGTTATATGACATTGAAGTCAGAATTAGACAGGCAGTCAGTATAGATAGTGTCAAATCAAGTCAGATCTGATCAAGGAGGTCAATTTGAGTGAGTCCAGGAAGTTGGAGACTGTCCCCTGAGGGATTGAAATGTTAATTCCTTCAGAGCCCTTCCTTCACCCTTATCAAGAACCTGCTCCTGCTCCAACCTGTTGCTAAGGTAACCTGTCCCAGGAATTGTCCTTTCCTATAGGGAATTAATTAATTGTTAATTAATATGTCCTGGGCTGCTCCATCCAGCCCTTCCCCATCTGCTACTCACCTTTTGGCCATCCCTCTGAGTAATTCCAGGGCTCACTCACTTAAGCAGGAAGGAGAGAGATAAGGGAAAGAAAGCAGGAGAACAAAGCAAGACTAGGACATATAAAAAGGCAAAACACCCTTGCTTCTGGGGATACCAGGATACCAGCTATGGCCCACTTCTCCCTGCTGGGAGAAGTCTATGTTAATCCTTTTAAAATAAACCCTGCTTTGTATGCTTACCTCTGTGAGCTTCTCTAATGTTATATACTTCAAGATATGAGGGAGCAGAACTCTTCACTCATAACCAATGGTGTCAAAGTAAAAGATATGTGCATGTTCATTTTGTTCTATTATATAATTCTTTGTAATTCAAATTTAGTTAATAATATGTTTTACATTTTCAGATCATTTTAAAATATTTTTGAAGTACCAACTTAAGAATAATGATAATTTAGAATAAAACTAGTTCTAAATCATTAGTATGTTTAGAATATAGTTGAGAACTTTTGAATGTTGGTTTTTCTAATATTATATGGATTATTATTTTATATATTTCATTCTGTTTTAGCTCATTGATGACTTCTTTTATGTTAATTCTTCTAAAATGCTGTTTGGACAGTAATAATTCATTTTCTTTTGACAGAGTCTAATTGAAAAAAGCTTTAGAGAAAGATTCATATAGTAGCTTTTGAAACTAAAATACCTGAATTTGCAGAAAATTTAAACATCAGCAAACTGAAACAACAACAACAGCAAAATATTTCTAGGACTACAGTTTTTTTTTCCTTTTCTTTTTTCTTTGTTTTCTTTCCCATTGAAAGTTTTCTGTACAGAGATATGAAGATACTGATAATGCCTGTATTTTATAATATATATTTTCTGCCATTTTGATTTTATTCTAATTTCCAAAATCCCAAGCAAGGGTCTAATTAACTAGGTAACTGGGTCATGAAAGGACATGAAAGTTAGTCTAGTTATAATTTTTCAGCATCCTTCGTGTATCAGGCATTAAGACAAGTGTTAGAATAACTTGGAGAACTAAAATTACAGTAAAAGTAAGTAAAAAAGAGCAATGTAATAATTCTGTAATTGAAACATGATAGGTGGCTTTGGTTCTTTAACATATGAAGTACGCATTTATTGAAATTATATGCTTTGGGTAAAGTTTATATATAAATACTGCATCACAAACATAAACCAATTCAAATAATTTGCATATATATTTTTAACAATTTATATTTCAGTCCTTTTGATTGGGAAATGTAGCCAATATATTTTAAATAGTCATTGAATTTCTATGTTTTTTTGAGTACCTGCAGAGGATGAAATTTTGATATAATGAGTACATTAATGGATTACATAAATGTGGACTAATGGAAAATAAGTGATGATAAGGTATAAGAAGTCATTTTTTTTTTTAGTTTAATATGTGTC
This sequence comes from Callospermophilus lateralis, assembly GCF_048772815.1. Classification (NCBI taxonomy): domain Eukaryota; kingdom Metazoa; phylum Chordata; class Mammalia; order Rodentia; family Sciuridae; genus Callospermophilus; species Callospermophilus lateralis. The sequence goes on from NC_135314.1 coordinate 101,738,024, forward strand.
TGTACTTGAAGTCCCTAGACTTTTATGAACTTAGTTTCAATCATTAATCCTTCAAATAACCACAAAACTCAAAACTTGTTGTTGGATTAATTTATCTTTAAAACTATTTTAACTGTTTTCACATCCATAAATATATTTGTTTTATGGGACCATTGCTTTCTCAACTTTAAGGAATGCAGCTCAATAAGTGCTTTACATAAAATATCTTTATTTCTCAATATGATCCTGGAAATAATAATTCTCATCTCCATATTCTAATTAAGTAAGATTGTACAGGGTTTTAGGCCTCAATATTTATGTCATCCAGCCTTTCATTAGGTTTGCTGTGGATGGAAGCCACAGTAACAGAAGGGGCAGAAAGAAAACTAGATTTCAGAGTTCATCATTTTGTTCACTACTGAACCTGTGTGACATTTAAAGAGAACGTTTTATTAATATTAAAAGAATATTGTACAGAGTTAACAAAATAATAAAAGAAGAAAAAATGATAGTATAAAATATTCATCTGGATTGTTACATAAATGTAATAGAAATAATACTTTAAAAAGAACCTATGACATAGATATGACCAGAAATAGTTTTACATCTATTCTCATATTTAATGTTTAGGTGGCAGTATATGTGAACTACAAATATTACATAAAACTTGATATTAAAAGAATATCTAGTTGAGTGCAGTGATACACTCCTGTAATTCTAGTTTCCTAAGAGTCTGAGACAGGAGAATCCCAACTTCAAAGCCACCCTCAGCAGAATTTCAAAATAAAAAATAAAAGGGGTGAAGATGTGGCTCAGTGGTTAAGCACCCCTGGATTAAATCGCCAGTACTCCCCCCACAAAAAAAGGAAGAAGGAGAAGAAGAAGAAAAAAAGTAATAATCATTCAATCATTAAATTGACAGTATTAATATTTATTTTTACTTCATATTTTTACTTCAGTTAAAATTAAACCATCTTTCTTTATATAAATGCAATCAGTCTTTATATTCTGTCCATGAATGAGTTTGACTGTTTAATATTGATCTTCATTGTCCATTGTCATTCTTGCTTCACTTTTAGATGTGTAAAAATAACTTACTCTTACAGTTTCAATTATGTTAACCAAAAGTCTGATTTTCTTTCCAATTCTACTCATGTGAAACATTGATGTCAATAAAATCTAAATAAACCTAGGCTTTTGACTATTCTATTTTCAATGATGCAAAACTCTAAAGAAAGCCAATTATATTTTATATTCCCCAACAAACCTATAAAGGGGAAGGCGTACTTAATTTACACTTTTGATAAAAGCAGATTTTTGAAAGGAAACACAAGTACATTCATAACATTCACAAATGTACAGCATCCTTCACTCATGCCCTCAGCAACCTGACATGGAGCTTCATTACTGTCCTTGAGGCAGGCAATTAGGAAGAAGAGCACAGGAAGGTACTCACAGACTGTCATTCAACATTTTATTTTTAAAAATGTGAATTTCTCAACTGGAGATTCAGTTTTTAGCTTTTGAAATTTAATAGGAGCTTAAAGAATTATTTAAACATGTAATCTCCTAACACAAAGAGAACAACACCCTTAAGGAGTCAGACTGAATTATAAGTCAGGCTGTTTTGAATGAAGCTCTGAAGTTTTTGCTTTTGTTTTTTATATTGGTCACCATCTTCCAAAACAGCCCTGAAATTCATCTCTGGGTGCCCTGAGAGGACACTCCAGGGCAGGCTGGCACCTCCTCAAAATCAGGTACAATCTGGTGGGCTGGCTAACAACTATACTGTTTCCTAATGCTAGTGGATGGGAGGGGAGAGGCAAACTGAATTATTAAAGTTAAAAATCATTTATAAAATGTCATCACCCAGAGCATTTACTTATCCATAATACTGAAAATCCATTAACATTCACAGCTCAAACATCAAAGGAAAAACTATCTTTACTCCCATGAGAAAAGAGAGCAGTTACAGATCCACACCCTTGCAAAGACTTTCATGGATTTGTAACTATCCGACACACTTTTCATTTTCAAAACCTCTTAAAATTTTAGTCACACTTTCCCTTTAATATTTGACACTTGTGTTTCGTGCTGTAATGACTCTTTAGTCTCTTTAAGCATTAATTGTTAATAATGGTGGTAAATTATGATTTTTCATAAAATTAATACAATTTCAATTGCTTTACAATTAAGTTTGATGCAATCATTTCTCAGTATATTGCAATTGTTAGCAAAATAATGTCTTTTCTAATAGCACCATTGCCAAGAAATGATTAAGAACTAATTTTGCATTTAGAAAACAACAACAATAACAAAAATTAGGATATGATTTAAAAGATCTATATTTAGATTCTCTAGATAAAAGGCAAGACACTATAGCTAAATAGGAACTCATATGAAATATAAATCTGCACATACAAATGATCTCATTCAGCATCTGATTGTGTTCAAGCCTCAGGGGAAGATAACTACAGGCAAGAATGCAAATAGGGTACTTTTTCTATTCACATACTTTCACATTTGCTTCTTTTCCCATTATTTCCTTCCTATGTTCTAGATTTCTACAGAATAGATCCTTTCCATTGAATTTTCCCAAATAGTCCCTTTCCTATAAAGTAGTTCTCTCCACACTATCTCTCAGGGAACTGCTTTCTCTAAAAATCTATTGGCCTAATCTGTGTCCATTATTATTTTGATCTTCCATGTTTTGAGGGGTAGGGCTGGGGTGGAGGAGTGAGGCAGTTTTATATCTTGGCCAGGTTTCTTCTTCTTCTTTTATTTTTTCTCTCAGTATTGATGATCGACCCCAAAGGTGCTCTACCACTGAGCTATATTTCCAGTCAGTTTTATTTATTTATTTATTTATTTGAGACAGGTTTTGCTAAATTGTTGAGTTTGTCTTTGAACTTGTGGTCCTCCTTCCTCAACCTCCTAAATCACTGGGATTATAGGTGTGCCACCATGCCTGGCTAGGTCAGATTTTTATCCGTCCCAAATACCAGACAAACAAGGTAGGATTTGTCTTTTCCATATGTAATAAGTCTTTATTAAACCTAGACCCAGTGAATAACAATTCACTCATAATTATAGAATATAAAAATGTATTATCAATCAAGCTGTCATTTATTTCATAGACGTCATTTAAATTATACTTCTTATTGTCCTCATAATGGAAAGGACAACAGTCAATGAAGAGTAATAGAGGACTTCTAAAAATGCTTTGGGCCTAGGGTAGTGGCTCAGCAGTAGAGTGCTTGCCTACCATGTGTGAGGCACTGGGTTCGATCCTCAGCAGCACATAAAAATAAAGTAAAGGCATTGTGTTCACCTCAACTTAAAAAAATAAATAAATAATTTAAAAATGTTGTCACAAACTATCTTACTAATATCAATAAGAGTGAAATATCTACTTTTAAATATTGAGAAAAGAATGAGTTCTTGCTTTTGTTTATAGAGGTACATACAATTTTTATTTCAAAGTTATTTATTTTAATGAAGACTGGATAAAGAAAATATTATAAATATTTCATTTAATATAGTATTAGAAATATTATATTAAATGAAATATTTAATTTGGTAATATAATATTAGAAATATTATATTAAATGAAATATTTAATTTAATATAATATTAGAAAATATTTAATAAATATTTCATTTAATATAATATTTCATAAATATTTCATTTAATATAATATTAGAAAAATATTCATATATGTGATTTATAAGCATTTTGTCTGTGAACATGACATTTAGTAAGTATATATAAAATAGTAAAAAGGAAAAATAGAATATTAAAAAATTTTTAAAAATATATTCCAAAAAGAAGAGACTTCACAATAGTTATTTCAAACCAAACTATGCCATAACTCCTACCAAGGGAAGATTCATATTAAAAAAAAATTATTTTGTTTCCCCATAAATCTTTATGCATTTATTCTCTGAAACATCTAGGAAAAGCAATAAAAATTGTACTGATATTGATGGTAAACTATAATAAACAATAGAAAGGAAAATCAAGACAAAATACAGTTCAGGTTTAATTTTTATTTTCACAAGTTCAGTATATATTTTAAATTATATGCATTTAAAATATATTGTCTTATTGTGACCTTGCAAGAAGCTACTCAAGTGCTGAAGAGTATAAAATATGCAAAATAAAAAGAACTGATAAACTACTGAGTCTTAGAACAGTAATGACAAGAACAAAGCAATTGTTAGATCCCAAAATGTATATTTAAAAAATAAAACTACATATTTTGAAAATTGTTGTGTTCCCAGCAACATAAACACTCAGACCTTTTGCCCACCCAGGGATGCCACTTGCAGAGTTGCATGCACTAAAACACTCAGGGGTCACTCTAGGGGAACTGGGCTGTGTGAAATAATCATACAAGAAACAGAAATACCTTTTTATTTGGGGGTGCTGTGATGGCTCCTCTGACCTTAAGGGTTGGGGGGGAGAGAGAAGGAGAGTGTTGACCCCTTTTATTAAGGAGAAGCCATTCAAATGAGGCAAGGGGTCAAGTTTCAAGAGACTGAGTTAGCTTCATGATGTCTGCTGTCAGTTGGTTGACTGACATCTAGGTAGGCCACACCCAAGGGCAGAGTGAGAGAAGGGGACACCCAAAGGGCGTTTCCATGGAACATTCCATCCTAAACAGGGAAAGGGGTAATATTACAAAGGAAAAGGTGAGCATAGTTCCACCCATGGGGATGTAGGATGGCCCACCCATGCACAAAGACACAGTCTCTCCACCCTATTGATTGGGACTATTGTCTGTGGTTACCTAGGCAAACAGATCTCAGAGTGACCAATGATGATGCCACACCAATCAGAAGGGGAGACAGACACAGGTATATGCTAGTTGGCCTCTCACAGAAAATAAAGCTGCAAAAGTCTCATATTTCTGGATGTAGGGCTTAATTTAAAATTTCAAATTGTTACTTCTATGAATCACTATTTCTGCGACCACAATTATCTTTATCCAAAAATATATGTCCAAGCATAATACAAGATTGAGTAATTCTTTTATTAGAAACCATTTCTAACAGTTAAAACTTACTAAGGCTGACCAGCAGACCCCCACCAGAGGTTAGTCCTGGAACCAGGATTGCCTCCACAGACCTGTGTGGGAGCTCAGGCCCAGAGTAGGCCAGGATCTATCCTGCCCACCAGCAGAAACTTGGTGGAGCTCAGACCTCAGGCCAAGCTTACTTCCTCCATCCAGCTTGGGAGCCAGGTCTAGCAAAGGCTAGGGTCTGCAGCCTACCTCAACTGGGAGACCATGCCTTACCCACTTCCATCTTGGGACACTGCAGCCATCACCATAGCCCTGCTCACACAGTAACCTCTACCTTGCAATAGCAAACAGAGCCTAGAAGCAGCTATATCTTGGAGCAGGCATTCCAAAACCAGTGTAAAGCCCACCCTTTTAGCCCCATCTTTGAAAGATGTTGCAGCCATCTTGGAACACATCCACCGCTATTTCTAAGTTACCTACGCTATTGGCACCAACACATTTAGTTGCAGTAGCATCGAGCAGGGTCTGGACACCAGCAGGGTCTTGAAACCCAACACCAAAGTGAGGTACAGATAATCTGCAAGGATACTACAAGACTCTAGGGTAGAAACTCTATACCTCAAATCCACACTGAAAGAAAGGAAGACACATAGAAAACATGAAAAAACAAGGAAAGTGACCCAAACTGAGATACTACAATAACAGAACCCATGGACAGTGCAGTTAATGGAATGTTAGAGAAGAAGTTTAGAATGTACAAAATTAAAATGATCCTTGAAATAAAGAATGACATAAATGAACAAATGCAGGCAAAAATTGATCTCTCCAACAAAGAGAGGAGAACAAATACAAGCAACCATTGACCACACTAACAAAGAGATGAGAGAGCAAATATAGGCAACCATTGATCACACCAACAAAGAGATAAGGGAGAAAATATAGGTTGCCAAACATTTCTTCAGGAAAGAGATAGAGATTCTGAAAAAAAAAATATCAGAAATCCTTGAAATTAAGGAAACAATAATCCAAATAAAAAACTCAATAGAAAGCATCACAAACAGAGTAGATTACTTGGAAGATAGAACATCAGCTAATGAAGATAAAGTATATAATCTGGAAAATAAATTTGACAACACAGTAAAGATGTTAAGAAACAGAACATCCAAGTATTATGGGATAGCCTCAAAAGATCAAACCTGAGAGTTTTTGGGATAGAATAAGGCACAGAGTTTCAAACTAAAGGAATGCACAATCTCTTCAGTTAGATAATAATAATAAAAAAAACCAGAAAATTTCCCAAACATGAAGAATGAATTAGAAAATAAAATACAAGATGTTTTCAGAACACCAAATATACAAAATTACAACAGATCTACACCAAGGCACATTATAATGAAAATGCCCAGCATATAGAATAAGAATAGAATCTTAAAGGCCGGAAGAAAGAGAAATCATACAACATATAGGGGGAGACCAATTAATATCTCAGCAGATTTTTCAACCCAGATCATCAAAGCCAGGAGATCCTGGAACAACATATACCAAACTCTGATAGAAAATGGATGTCAACCAAGAATCTTGTATCCAGCAAAATTAAGCTTCAGATTTGATGACAAAATAAAAATCTTTCATGATAAACAAAAGATAAAAGAATTTATAGTGAGAAAGCACACACTAGAGAACGTTCCCAGAAAAATATTCCAGGAGGAGGAAATGATAAATAACAATGAAAATCAGCAAAGGGAGGAACTACACAAAGGAAAGGCCAATCAAAGGAGAAACCATGTCAAAATCAAAACCAAAAGTAAACCAAAATATCCCAATACAATTCATATTTCAATAATGACCCTGAATGTGAACGGCCTAAACTCATCAATTAAAAGACATAGATTGACAGATTGAATTAAAATAATAATAATAATAATAATAATAATAATAATAATAATAATAAGTTGCCTTCAAGAGATTCATCTCATAGGAAAAGATATTCACAGACTGAAGGTGAAAAGATGGGAGAAAAAAAAAAGTACAATGCACATGGACCTCATAAACAAGCAGAGATTTTCAGACTCATATAAAGTGGACTTCAAAGCTAGTAAAAAGGGATATAGAAGAACATTTCATACAGCTTAAGGGATTCATACATCAACAAGACATAACAATTATGAGTAACTATGCCCCAAACAATGGGGCATCTAAGTATGTCAAACAACCCCTTCTCAAATACAAGAACCAAGTATAAACAACACAATAACACTGGATGACTTTAATACACCTCTCTTGCCACTGGATAGATCTTCCAAACAAAAATTAAATAAAAAAACTATAGAATTCAATGACACAATCAATAATTTGGACTTCACAGACACACAATATTCCATCTATCAAGGAGCAAATACACTTTCTTCTTAGCAGCACATGGATCCTTCTGCAAAATAGAGCATATGTTATGCCATAAAGCAAGTCTTACCAAATACAAAAACCTAGAGATACTATCCTGCATTCTATCAGACCATAATAGAATGAAATTAGAAATCAATGATAAAATTAACACCTGGAGACTAAGCAATAGAAATATACATGGATAACAGAAGACATTAGGGAGGAGATAAAAAAAATTCTTAGAGATAATGAGAACTCTAATACAACTTATCAAAATCTGTGGGACACCATGAAGGCAGTGCTAAGAGAAGAGTTCATTGCATGGAGTTCATTGATTAAAAAGAAAAAAAATCAACAAATAAACGACATGGCATTACAGCTCAAAGCTTAAAAAGAAGAAGAAGAAGAAGAACAAACCAATATCAAAAGAGGCAGAATATAGAAAATAATGAAAATTAGGGCACAAATTAATTAAATTGAAACTAAAGAAACAATTCAAAAAGTTGACAAAACAAAAAGCTGTTTCTTTGAAAAAAAATTAAATTGACAATCATTTAGCCACTCTAACAAAAATAAGAAGGGAGAAAACTCAAATTGCTAGAATATACAATGTAAAAGGAAATATCAATTTTATGAGAAGTTTTACATTAATTTTCATCAGGGATAATGGTATGAAATTTCTTTCTTGATGTATGTCTGCATGGTTTTAATTTCAGGATGATACCAGCTTCGTAGAAGGAATTTGGAAGTGTTCCTTCTTTTTCTATTTCATGAAATAATTTGATGAGTATTGTTATTAATTCTTCCTTGAAGGTATTGTGGAACTCGCCTAGTATGTGTGAGGTGGGTTTGATCCTTGGCACCATATAAAAACAAACAAACAAACAAACAAACAAATAAATAAATAAAGATATTGTGTCCAACTACAATTGAATAATAAATATTTTTTTAAAAAGAAAATATCATGACAGACACAATTGAAATACAGAAGACAATTAGTAACTATTTTGAAAATTTATACTCCAATAAAACACAGAACCTCAAAGACACCAACAAATTTCTAGGGGCATATGATCAACCCAAACTGAGTCAAGAGGACATACAAAATTTAAACAGATCAATTTCAAGTAAGGAAATAGAAGACACCATTAAAAGCCTACCAACAGAGAAAAGTCCAGGACCATAGAGATTCACAGCTGAGTTCTATAAGACCTACAAGGAAGAATTAACACCAATACTCCTCAAATTATTCCATGAAATAGAAAAGGAAGGAACCCTTCCAAACTCTTTCTATGAAGCTAGTATCATCCTGAAACCAAAACCAGGCAGATACACATCAAGGAAAGAAAATGTCATACCAATATCTCTGATGGACATTGATACAAAAATTCTCAATAAAATTCTGGCAAATCACATACAAAAAATATACTTAAAAAAAACTAGTGCACCATGATCAAGTAGGATTCATTCCAGGGATTCAAGTTTGGTTCAACATACAGAAGTCAAAAAATATAATTCATCACATCAATAGATTTAAGATAAGTATTATATGATTATACCAATTGATGCAAAGAAAGCATTTGACAAAATACAGCACTCTTTCATGTTCAAAACACTAGAAAAACTAGGAATAGTATAAAAATACCTCAATAATTTAAAAGCTATCTATGTTCAACCCAAGGCCAACATCATTATAAATGAAGAAAATTGGAAGATCTAAAAGCTGGAACAAGACAGAGATGGCCTCTTTCACCACTTCTATTCAACATAGTCCTTGAAAATCTAGCCAGAAAAATAGACAGACAAAAGAACTTAAAGGGATACAAATAGGAAAAGAAGAACTCAAAATATCATTATTTGCTGACAACATAATTCTATACTTACAGGATCCAAAAAACCTCACAAGAAAACTTCTAGAATTAATTAATGTATTCAGCAGAGTAGCAGGATATAAAATCAATGCCCATAAATAAAATGCATTTCTATGCATCAGTGACGAATCCTTTGAAAGAGAAATTAGAAAAACTACCCCATTCACAATAGCATCAAAAAAATAAAAAAATAAAAACTTGTTAATCAACAAAAGAGGTGAAAAACCTCTACAATGAAAACTACAGAACACTATAAAACAAAACAAAAAAAAAAAAAAAGAAAAAGAAATTGAAGAAGACCTTAGAAAATGAAAAGATTTCCCATGCTCTTGGATAGGCAAAATTAATATTGTCAAAATGGCCACACTACCCAAAGTGCTATATAGATTCAATGCAATTTTAGTTAAAATCCCAACATAATTTCTTATAGAAATAGAAAAAAAATCTTGAAATTAATTTGGAAAAATAGAGACTCAGAAGAGCCAAAGCAATTTTTAGCAAGGAGAGTGAAGCAGGAATCATAATACCAGACTTTAAACTATACTACAAAGCTATAGTAACAAAAATGGGATGATATTGGCACCCAAATAGATGTGTAGACCAATGGTGCAGAATAGAAGACATAGGGACAAACCCACATAATGTAATATTATACAAAGGTGACAAAAACGTACATTGGAGAAAAAATAACCCTTTCAAGAAATGGTGCTGGAAGAACTGGAAATCCATATGCAGCAAAATAAAAATAAACCCCTATTTCTCACCATGCACAAAACTCAACTCAAAGTGTATAAAGGACCTAGGAATTAGTCCCAAGATCCTCCACCTAATAGAGGAAAAAGTAGACCCAAATCTTCATCACACGTTGGATTAGGTCCCAACTTCCTTAACAAGACTCCTAAAGCACAAGAAATAAAACCAATAATTAATAAATGGGAAGGATTCATACTAAAAAGCTTCCTCTCAGCAAAATAAACCATCAATGAGGTGAAGGAGAGCCTACATTTCAGAGGGAAATCTTTGGCACGCATGTGCAGGCGCGCACGTACACTCACACGTCAATAGAGCACTAATATCCAGGGTATATAAAGAACTCGAAAAACTTAACACCAAAAAAACAAACAATGCAATCATTAAATGGTCTAAGGAGCTGAGCAGACATCTCTCAAAAGAAGATACACATTTGATCAACAAATATATGAAAAAATGTTCAACATCTCTAGTAATTAGAGAAATGCAAATCAAAACTACTCTAAGATTTCATCTCACACCAGTCAGAATGGCAGTTATCAAGAATACAGACAACAATAAATGTTGGTGAGGATGCTGTGAAAAGGCATACTCAAACATTGCTAGTGGGACTACAAATTGGTGAAACCACTATGGAAAGCAATATGAAGATTCCTTAGAAAACTCAGAATGGAACCACCATTTGACCCAGCTATCCCATTCCTCAGTCTATACCCAAAGGACTTAAAAATCAGCCTACTATAGTGACACAGTCACATCAATGTTTATAGCAGCTCAATTCACAATAGCTAAATTGTGGAAGCAACCTAGAATTGTCAAGATCATTGTACTGTCATGTGAACTAATAAAAATAAAATAAAATAAAAAAATAAAAAAGATGAATGGAAAAAGAAACTATGGTATATATACCCAATGGAAAATTACTCAGCATTAAAAGAGAATAAAATTGTGGCATTTGCTGGTAAATTAATGAAGATGGAAGTCAGCCAATCCCAAAAATCCTAAGGCCAAATATTCTCTCTGATAAGTGATGCTGATCCATAATGGGGAGGGGAGAGGCATGGGAAAAATGGAGGAACTGTGATTGGGCAAAGGGTAGGAAGGATGGAGAGGGTACATGGGGGCAGGAAAGATGGTAGAATGAGATGGTCATCATTACCCTAGGTACATGTATGACTGCATGTATGGTATGACACCACATCATATACAACCACTGAAATAAAATGTTGTGCTTCATTTGTGTACAATGATTCAAAATGAATTCTGCTGTCATAATACATAATTAAAATAAAATTAATTAAAAGAACTTACTAATAAAAATTATAAATTTGTCTGATTAAACACAAGTTAGAAATGACATAAATGTAGTAGAATGGTGGTTACCAGAGACTGAGGAAAGAAGGAGAGAGAAAGGGATGAGAAATTTGTGTGTTACGTTATAGTTAGAAATAAAAAGTTCTGATGTGCTATTGCACAGTAGAACTATAAATGACAATTGTATGCAGTACATTTCAAAAGCTAGAAGAAACAATTTTTAAAGTTTTTAAGAAATGATAAATATTTTAGTACATAGATATCTTTAACCTATTTAAATACCATATAACACATACGTGTATGGAAACATTTCATGGTATCCTATTAATATTTTTACGTATCAATTAAATTTAAATAAAAATATACAAAATATAAAAATAAGTAAAATTAGTTATTATTAGTTAAAAAATAGTCTACAAATCTTATTATTATACATTACAAATGTTTTTCTTACTGACTTATAAAAATTCCTAATGAGAAGAAAATAGGTTTAAAACCTTTGTATAACAGAGTGGAAATAAAGTAAATGTGTGTAGATTTTAGACAGCAATCTGAAGTAGCACCAGATTTAGTGGGCTTCAAAATTAGTTCTAAGTTTTTGACATATGATACAAATTTGTCTCATATTGAGACTGTGGGAACTCAGTATTGCTTGCTGAATGCTATTGTAAGAAAGAAGCTTTTAGGATTATTTTGACCTCCTGAAATTTGTTCTTTCTTTCCCACTGAGTTTGGGAGAACTATCTGAAGTGATCCTGATTGAAGGCAATGTGCCCCATGTTTCCCAGGTTCATTTTGAAGTTTTAAAGTTTCTGTGATAAAGTGAGATGCTTCCTGCTATTTGTCAATTACAAATTGAAAAGCTTTGGTTTCTGACCTGTAGGTTGTAAATTTACTGTTGATGGGCCAGAAAAAGGAATGTTTTAAAACTCACAGATGTCTCAAGATGTAGTTGGGGATGAAAAATGTCTTAAAACTCTCACTTTGCCAGCAAAAATAGTCTAAGAAACTATAGTGGCAAGTCGATGCATTGAACAGATTACTTTTTTCAATAGAGTAATTACTGAACACTGCTCTACCTGTTCCATGAAGCATTTCCAAGCTTCCTAAGTCAGAATGAATTGCTTCCTTCTCCGCTTCAATAGCACTTTAAACTCTCATACAGCTATGCTAGTTGCATATACTGCTGTTTCTTTCAATAGATTCTAAATTTCTTGAGTGAAGTTAACTTTTTCATCTCTACAACTTTGCATCTAGATCAATGAATAACACTTAATAGGTATGCAGTTAATATGGTTTTAAAATGAAGGTGTTGTGAGAAAGATAAAGAAAACGAAAGAATTACTGTTACTCTCAGTGCATTTAATAGTTGGTAAACACATCAGAAGAGAGCATGCTTTGGTTTTACAAAACTTGCCAAAGAGCAAAACAATAATAAGGAGAGAAAACACAACAACAAAAAATACGATGCAGCATTCAGGATCAGTTGAGCCTAACTAGTGAGTCTTCTGAATGATATATGGACTGCCTGTTCTATCAAATGAAAAGTGTTGTGGCACATTTAGAAATTGGCATAGAGGTAATGCTAAATGGTGCATCACACCAGGGAAGAGTAATCAAATGGTGCAAGACTGATAGCAATGTGGAGTTTAAATTTCTGGAAGAAGACACAATGAAATGAGTGATGTAGGATGGCTTTATAAACAGGGTAAATTCATGAGGGTTTTGCCTAGACTAACCAAAATATGAAAAAAAATTCCAATCCTTTTTATTTCCTAGGTAAATTTTACAGTCTCAGAATATGAGTTTCTAGGTCTTCAGTCTGTCACCAGGGACACAAAATTGGATATCAAATAACAACAACAACAGCCAACAGAATTGGTTTAAGTGAATAGAATTTATTAAATTAGTGTTATTCTAAGAAAACTAGGGCTATTGTCAAAAAGATTAGCCTTAGATTTGTTCTGTTTTACTTGAAATAAACCTAAAGAGCAAATTCCAGACATAATGTCCAAAAAACTGGTTTCTGATAAAAGGAAACACAAAATTTCACATTAGAGACTCTTTCACAACTCAGAACTCATGGGATGGAGGGAAAAAATAAAACAAACATGAAAAGGACAATATGAATAACTAATAAAACATGTAAAAAGCACAGCATGAAAAATGTTACATAAAATCATAGAAGAATCAATGTCTAGGCAAAAGTAGAGATGATACGATGATTTTATAAAATTATAAAATATGCATGTTTAAAAATGTTGAAGTAATTAATGAAGTAAAGGAATCTGCAGTGGAGATATTCTTCAAAACTATCCAAGAAAAAAGCATTTAGAAACTAAACAACATAGAGGAGGCCATGAATGAATTATGGAGCCATCACAAGGCAAGGGAGACTGCTTTTCTGGGAACCCCTGGGTGAAATTCCCAGGTTGGAAAATGCCGTGATTATGCTGACGCCCTGCCTTAGTGTTGAGGTGAGATTCTCAAATCTCAAATAAAACTCCAGGTGTTTTTGAAGAAAAGACAAAGGATTTATTTTAGCCAGGGCCAAAGGAGCAGAAAGCAGACATCTCTGCAGCCAAACACACTGAATGCAGTGGAGGAGCCATTTAAACAGAACAACACAAAGGAGGCAGGCAGGAGAGGCAAGTACAATCATAAGATACATTTCATAAAATGTCACCAAGTTCTCAGAATTGGCATCTCCCATACCCACTCAGGAAGTAAGCTAGCGCGGGCTCCATAGTTTAAAGACATTGTGGTCAAGGCACCAATGGGTGAGGATGTCAGCTTCTATGCGTGCGGGAGCACTCTTCAGTTAGAGGGGTTAATTTGCACAGGATGAGCAGAATGGGGTCAGCCTGACATAGCTTTCAAATCAGCCCATAACATTAAGCCACAGCCCTAGGTGCCAAATGCAGCAGCCCCAGAGATCGAGGAGGCAGGCCCAACCTGCTAAACTCCAGCTCAGTTGTTTCTGACATTTTCTTCCTATTTCCTCAAGGAAGTTCTTCACACTGAATCTCATTGTTGTTCCCATTCATTTAAATAAAACCCTAGGACCCCATTTTGGGGAGTTAGAGCCAGTCTCCATGAGAATTGGTCCCCATTGGATCCTGCTATATCACTTATTTTCATGTTTTGTCTTATTTCTTAAATTTCTCATGCCTTTAATATTCTAATCTGAATCACGGCCCTAGCTCAGGGAAACAGTAAACATTATGTGGGTTGTAGCACAGATTAACTATGTACAAATAAATAGGATAAAAATCAAATTAAACACATTAAAATGAAGAAAAATCAGAATTTCATCTTTGAGTAATAAAGCATTAGTAAATTTACATAAAATCTACATCAGAGTTACTGAGAAAAGTGTGTGTGTGTGTGTGTGTGTGTGTGTGTGTGTGTGTGTGAAGCATTCTAATTTGCAGGTATTACACACTAAAATCAGGGAGTAAACCTAAATAGACAAAAGTTTCACATTGAATTTGGCAGATGCTATTTCCTTTGAGTGGTCTGGTAATTTCGGTTAAGAATTAAGCAAGTATATGAGAAAATTAACTTGGCTTACTAACAACATTTGAGCATGCCAAAAGTAGAGAAGGCAGTTCTGGTACTGCTAAAGTCCTTAGTTTTAGATTGTCAGTTCAAAGTGAAGAAGAATGGGAATTGGAGATAAATCCTGGTCACTTTAAAAACTCAAGCCCATCTTTGGGTCAGTATAAACTGAATGTAGATACAAATGGTCTGGAAATACTAGTGTTTCTAGTCACCTGCTGGGAACAAGAGAAAAATAAATGATTCCACAATTATAGTCCAATGTTTCAACACCTCTATCTTAAAAACAAATACAAACACAAATTAGTAGAAAAATTGCAGATTTGAACAAGGTGATTAAAAATGTGTACATAGCTGATAATATATCCCCAAACTAAAAAAATACATATTTATGGCAAGATCATATTCAACATTTAGCAAGATTTAAGTTTTGTCATGGCATTAATCAAGATGTGACTAGTGACAAAAAACTGACGTTACACAGCATATACTCTCTATCATCAATGAAAAAACAGTTTAAAATCATAATAAAAAGGTGATTATGAATATCGATATTTCAAAATTAAAGCAGAACGGCTACATATACATCAATAGTAGTTATACAGTGCCATTGATTACTCTGAATAGTGTGTTAAAAATGTATTTTTTTAAAAAAAACCAGGAACATGACCCCAAAATAAACCCAGGACATTTGGTAATGGAATTATGAAAAAAGAGCTGTTTCAAAGTGGTAAGGAAAAGACCATCTTTCCAATAAATGATAATAGACAAGTTGCACATCCATGTGGAACTAATGAAATCTGGCCCTGACTGATACTTACACACAGTAGATTGTTTAAAGTACAATTTAGATGTAAGCTCCAATAAGAAAAATGAGTCTTGATAATCATATGGGATGATATTTTCAAAAAATTGGTATAGGAAAAAGTTTTCTTACAATATAGAAATAATTAAACCAATGTAGAAAAATTGGAGAAATTATAATTTGTTAATATTAATCTTTTTTTTAGTATGACAATATTGATGGTAAAAGACAAAAAACGTATTGAGATAAATTATCTGCAATATTTAACTGGCAAGGGACTTCTATCTATTGCACCTACAAAATAGTTAAAAATCAATATAAATTGTGACCAAGTAGTTAACCCACTAAAATGAGAGCAAAAAAAAAAAGTTTGGATTGGTATTTTAACATTGGGAATTAGCTAATAAATTGAATATAGAGGATTGTATGTCAACCCCAGGAATATACCTGAAATATTCTGGATTTGATGAAGAAGTATAAACACAAGTAGTATGAAGTTTCTTAATGGGAGTAGACTTTGGCTACATACTTTATGTAAGGCTTTTGTTTCTGCATCTGGTGCCAGGCTGTGATCAGAGTCCTGGAGGTATGGAAGAAAAATGGACATGAATTAAGGTTTAGCAACAATATGTGAAATTGTAATGAAAAACTAGAAGCTATAAGGACAAACTAAACTTATTAAACAAGCTGAAGCACGGACTGACAGATCAGAATATTTTTCTGACACTAACCAATGCAAGCTCAATGATGAGGTTGTTATGCAGAACCAGCTGGTGTGCTTCATCCCAGAATGCACATATACCTGGCCTAGAATTCAGAAAAGTGGAAGCTGAAAATGAGCTGCAACCATGAAATAGCTGCATTCCTCCTTTTAATTTTACCCAAATTTCTCTTGTGGCCAACCTTAAACTGGAGCTATACAGGAAAGACAATTCCAGAAAATAGAATTTCAGCTCAACTAAGTTGACACAATACAAAATCATCACTAACATATTTTTATGTTCATGAAAATGCATGCATGGAATATTTATAGCAACATTTTCCGCTCTAGTCTTAAAAGTGGAGCCACTCCAAATGCTTATTCACAATAAAATAGATAAACATACTATGAATATGCATGGATATAGAAGATACAATGCATCAAAATTTTGCAATAGAAATAAATTAGTAACATGGAAAAACATATTCATATCTCAAATAGAATATTAAATAAGAGAAGTCAGGAATTTATTGAATCATTCTGTTTGAATAAATTTCCAAAATATGTACAAATAATCAATGTGGTAAGTCATAATTGGCATTACTTTTGTAGTTGGAAGGTGTTGTCAGTTATGAGGGAGTGGTACAAGGGGAAGAATCTGGATCATGGGCAGCGTTCTGATTCCTTCTCCTTTGAAGTACTGACCATGTTATTCTGAAAGCTCATTGTTCCTGTACATGGAAACTAGATATTTTCATATGTCTTATAGGTTAAAAACATGAAATCAGGTATTTGAAGATAATTTGAAAACTAAAAGACACCAATAATAAAATTATTCAGAACCTAGCTTCAAGATTGAATGTGGTCTAAAAATAGCATTATAAAATTAACAAACAGAAAACAGGATAAGAAAGTTCATTCTTTTTATAAGTCTTCTATTATGACCAAATAGAATGCCAGAAAGAAAATACTTGAAGAACTAATGGGTAAGAATTTCCCAAGATCTGGACTGGGGCTGTAGCTCAGTGGTAAAGCGTTTGCCTTGCATGTGTGAGGCACTGGGTTCGATCCTCAGCATCACATAAAAATAAAGATATTGTGTGTCCTCTAAAACTAAAAAAAATAAAAAGAAAAAAAGAATTTCCAAGATCTGACAATTGATTCCTAAATAAAATAAATTTAACATGGAATTTATATTCATAAAATTGTATAATAAGGGAAAGAAAAGTTTTTTTAACATAAATAAGAGAAAAAGTAGATTAACTACAAAAGAATAATGATTAGGACTTAACAACAAAAGAATAATGATTAGGACGGTGTACTTCCATTTGGATTAATAGAATCTAGTAACAGTAATAATATAGTTAATATTCTTATAGAAAATATTGGCCAATCTATACCAGATATCTGGGTTTTTGTTTGTTTTTCTGGAAAGCTTTCATGAGAAGCTCAAAGCATTTGACCTTATTTGTAAAAATAGATGCCACTGAAAAAGTTATTAAAGGATAATGATACAGTAGTAACCCTTTCTTTTAGAAGGATTTCTGATAGTGAGTTATAAGATAAATTAGAAGTGCAGAAAGAATTCAAGCAAGGGTAGAGGAGAGAACAACCAGTAAGTCTATTCAGCAAGTTCCTTACCTTCACTCCAAAAATTGTTCCTCTCTCTGAATGCAGAGTAATTTTTCTAAAGTGTATGTTTCTCATGCCCCTCCTCATTTGGAAAAACCTGCATTGATGCCACCTGTAATCTCAGAATAAAGCCCCAGTACCCTGACATCCTGACAAAGTTTTGAGGTTCTTTTCAACCCCATAATATATGGAATTTCAACAGACCAGTATCTCCAATGTACCACATTAAAATTTAAATTTCTCAGGTAAAATGCTTTTAGGACAATGTCACCTTCATAGAAAATTCTAGCTACTTACCAGATTTGATTGTGATGGAAGGAAAAGCATATCCCAGTGGAAAGTTTGATTTTAGGAGGTATGCTTTCATATAGTCTTTGACATATTTTGATTTGATGTATTTTAAATTAGCATGCTGATGACAGAATATTCAAAGTCCAAGAATTTTTCTTAAAATTCACTAAAGCTTAAAAATTTCAGCACTTCACATAATTATATAAACCCAGTGTTTTCTTTATATTTTCAGTCCAATCAAATGAGGGCAAGAGCTTTCATATATTTAGACAGACATCTGAGATGATCCATTGACAACATATAATTCCAGCCATGCATACATTTAAAAATTGTCCATAACTATTCATAATTTTAAGAGAATTTTATAATATCAAATATATATTACTACTGAATATATAGTATCTTATTTATGTAAGCTTAGCAGTTTTTTACTGTATTCATTTTTTCATACCTAGACTTGTGTATTTATCTTCTCACACTGCTGTAACAAAGAATCACAAATTGGATGGCTAGAATAAGAGTGACTTATTATCTCACAATTCTGATGATTGGAAGTTCAAGATCAAGATGTTGGCAGAATTAATTTCTTCAAGGACTACAAGAGAAGGATGTGTTTGGGTCTCTCTCCTTGGCCTGAAGTGGCCATCCTCATGTTCACATGGCACTCTGCACATATCTTCATATCCCCTTCCCTCAATGTGTATTTGTATCCAAATTCCTCTTATAAAAACAGAGATCATATTGGACTACAGCCCATCCTATTCATCTCATTTTGTCTTGACTACCTCTATAAGGATCTTATATACAAATAAAGGTCAATTTTGTGATATAGGGGTTTGGGACTTCAGCATATGACTTTTGAGGAGACAAAATTCAACCTACAATAACCTTTGTAACAGGTATATGATGTGTGCAGACTGGTTAGGGTGAATGATAGTTTTGAATATTCTATATGGTTTTATTATACATCTGCAGAATATGAATTCTGATTGTATGTTGAATAAATTTATATAAGAAAATATATGAAAGAAGAAAATGCAGGAAAAGGGAGGGAAGAAGGGAAGAAAGAAGGAGGAAGGGAGGGAAGGAGGGTAGAAGGAAGAAAAAAGAGTATAAAGATTAATATTATGCACTGCCTTGACATCTAGTAAATTGACAGGGTCTTAGAAGTCTAAATGAAAATCCTCTTCTGCCTTGGCTCCACTGAATAAAATCCCCTAGCCAACAACCCCACTTACCAGGAGGACTAGGTTCAGCACCTGCTTATCCCTGATATATCAGGTGGATATAAGAGGGACACCTCACCTTCTTGGTACTAACAAATCGGCCTCCCCCATCCTTGGATTTTCACTTGTAACAGTATGTAACCTCAATGTGACATCAGTGTGATATAGGGTCCTGTTCCCCCAGACTGTGAACATACGGGATTAATAAATTGCTATCAACATTATCACTCACATCCTGCACAGGTGAGGGAATGGTTTCCCTTCAGTGGGACAGACTGCTTGAGAAATAAAAGCTAAGTAGAACAGCGAAATGACCACCGAACACAGAAAGTTTTTAAAAAGTGGCAGCGACAGGCAAAGATGACTGCCTTCTAACAAAGAAAGGAGCCTGTGTTTGCTTTATTTATATTGGAAGAAATCAAAGAAATTGTATGGAAAGTTCTTCCCGAAACAGGAAAATGTGGGCCTAGGTAGGTTGCTCAGTTCCTAGTGGGTCACAGCCCATCTCCTGTACTACTCGGACCCTCTAACAGAGCAGAGGGGAAGTTCACTCCCATCGGGCTATCCATCCCAGCGGGACTGACTCCGGAAGTTTCTAATGCCAGATCTACCCCGTCCTTGGCTCCAATGATGAAAAGGCCCTCACACACTTCATGGATGGCTTCCTACACAATATCATCTTTCCAGTGTTTCCCCATTCCCCGTAATCCAAATGCAAGAATCCTTCCATATTCACTGAGGTAAATTAAAGACAATTGAAATAATTGGCATTATAAACAGGATGGCCCAACCATGACCAAGGCACTTGGTTAACCAATGGCTCCCTGCTGAATGAGCTACTTCTTAGCTAATTTTAATTGCTCAGTGACTAAATTGGCTCCAGGATATGGTGAAGGTTGCCTGGGAAAGAACTGCCAATCACTGGAGGGCTTGCTCTTTGCCCTGTGAGGTATTGTCTTTGCTAATTGTTGCCAATTTCTTCCCATCCTAAAATGCTCTTGTCCCAAGACAGATAAGTGACCATACTCTAGCATGATGTACTGTTAGATTCTGCTTGGGTTTGGAAGGTGGTCTCTGAGGTTGCCAGTTAGAGGAGCAGTGACAATAGAGCACCCTACCTTGACAGTGCTTGAATTCCTCTTACCAATAATAAAGCTAGAGGTTACAACAGTTAATGGCTGCTTGGGCCAATCACAATTTTTATGATTCCGCACACCTGTGATGGGGCAGATGGTGTAGTTTGTGATTTAAAGAAAGGAAGGAATCCAACACTCCGATTGCATTAAGCATGGCATCCTGGATACCTAACAAGAGCAATAGTTCACACAAGGGTAGGACTTCCCCTCCTGTGCTGCTTCCCTTGCTGCTATCAGGCCTGCTTCCTTGACTGACAAATGTCCAAAGGTATGAAGTATACATCTGTGGTGGATGAGAGAGAGAGAGACCTTCAATGCAGTTCAAAATAAAGGAGAAGATAACTGAGTTGTTTTTCCAATGCAAAACATATAGAATATGTGGCTTAGATTTGCTTAATGCTGACATTTACAAGCCCCAATGGGTTAATCTTCTAATCACCAGGCTTATTGGCTGTATATCACTCATAGAGAAAATGAATGTCGTAGATGTAGACACCATATATAATTTACCTTAACTGTCAGAAATACTATTTTGTCTAATTCCTCATGTTGTAACACACATTGCCTTAAAATATCATATAGTGGGCAAAACTATTTTCATTGGCACCCATAATATACTTAATACTTCTTAAAGTAAATCAAAGCAGAGACTTCAAGGATTGAAACTTGTTATTAAGAACAGGTGAGTAAAGGGATGATTACCTCCACTTTTCAGTTCAATAGCCCAATCTGTTGTCTTCTTTTAAATAGAAAAGACTAGCATCTCGTGGTAGATTATCACAAGTTTAATATTGTGAGCCCACCAATAAAGGCCCCATAAACAATACCCAATGTTATTAACTTTGTCGAATCCTTCCAATTAGAAAATATTTTGTGATTGAAGATTTGGCTAATACGTTTTACTCAGTCTTTATTTTAACAGTCTTTTAGCCTCTGAAGGAACATTGGGTGCCTTTACCAATGGGATGCTTCTGTACCCTCAGGCCACCATGTATCTGTACACCATAACTATGGGAATCAAGCAAACATTTACGACAGCAGTAAGAGAAGCAGAAGCACAGGAGATGGTATCTATCCTTTCTTGCATGAGTGACAGAAATTGTTACATGGCCTTTCCAAACAAGACCTTAACATTGAATTTTCTCTAGCAGCACAGGGATGACATTGCCTGTATTGACACAACAATATAAAGCCTCACCAGGACAAAATTCTTTATTCTCTTATATAGTTCCTAACATGTTTCTGGCATTGACCATGGCACTCATTGTACACAGATTTCACAATAATGATATCTTGAAGAAGGTGCACAATTGGTGGAATTTCTACTCTGCCTATGAGCTCCAGGAAGCCTGCATAATTGAGAGGCACAATGTGCGATTCAGAGAACTGCTATTTAAGTCACAGCATGACAAATGGATCATCATGTGGGTGCCTCTGTTGCCATAGGCATTAATAAATCTAAATGCATACTATTCATGACCCCCAGTGATATGTGTTGCCAATGTCACACAAGTCTTTTGAATGGCGTTTTGTAATAAAGTCCCTTTAAAATTTATTTTGATAACAATTTCAATGTGCCATTCTCATTTCTGGTCTAAAGCCAGTTTCTCTTCCCAAAGAAGCACTTTTCCAACTCCATAAAAGATTCAATCATGAAAAAATTTTAAATCTATATCAAGGCATCAAAGGCATCTGTATGATACAATCCTTAAAGTTAAAGCTCAATAGTACGTGCTGTTTTGATGTGTGGTGTTTTGGAAGGATCTCATTTAACGTATATCTATTTTACACTTTCAAGAAGACAGATCCCCAGATGGCCTTGGCCAACCCAATTATCTTCCTCATTTTGCTTGTAATTTTCAGGCAGACTCCACCAACAATGCAACATTCTGAAAAAAAGAGAAAATATTCAGAACAACCCAGGCTGTGCTCTTGCTTCTCCCAAATTAGGATGTTCTACAGTATTTGAGCTCAGTGATCCAAGCCATGCCCAGGATGTAAAACCCAGGGTGGAGTACCCTCAGAGTCCCTCAGCTGCAATGAAAAGGAACACATGCAAATGAGATTCCATTTGCCTTGAACAGTTTTTGAGAACCATGAGATTAGCCTTATCACGAACCCCAGGCTTTGGTGTATAGTTACTGCTGGCAAGTAATAAATATTCACCTGACTTGTCTTATAGGTATTTTATTTTCCCAAACCTAAGAACTGTTTCACCTTCCCCCACTCAGCTCCTGAAGATAAGATCCCATAACTCAACAACAATCCTGATTATTCCAGAATAGCGAATTTCAGTTATGTGCATGCCCACAGTAAAATTCAAAGAAGCCAATCACATCTTTTTTGGGGAACCAGGGACACTTCCTCTTCGTTTTTTAAATTTATTTTTATTGGACCCAATATCTTTATTTATTTATTTTTATGTGGTGCTGAGGGTTGAACCCAGGGCCTTGCATGTGCTAGGCAAGAGCTGTACTGCTGAGCCACAACCCCAGCCCCCACTTCCTCCTCTTGATGCAACAAACCTGCCTCCCAAACCTGTAGTTTCTACCTCTGTTCCTGAATGTATTCTTACATGGCCATGCAAGCACAGTGTCCTCCTTCCCCATGATATAGGACAAGAGAGGCTGGACACCCAAGGAATGTTCAGGAAATAAGTTATTTCTGTAGTTGTCCAAGGCAGCTAATGCCTAAAAATATCTGGCCCCTCAGGCTGGAAACTCTTTTAGGTTTATACTCAGTGGGGTGGTTGACTACATGACAGTGGAAATAGGTGGGGACACAACAGTTACTCTTTTTCCCATGTTTTTAGGCTAGTCAGAGGTTTCATATATTTTGTCTGCAAACCTGGCATTTACAACAAAGAAGATGCTTCAAATCACATAGAGATTGCTGCAGAAATCCTGTTGATATTTTGTTGATTTTTTTTGTAAAAATCTTTGTGACAAAAGCATAATCATAGGATAGGTCTTTATTATGGCAAGTATCTTTTCGGTGGGGGTACCTGGGGGCTTCACCAGGACTAAAAAACAGCTTTGATCCCATCTGTCCAATGTAGGGTGTTGTCTTGTGTTTGTCACCCCTGGAACCCTAGGCTGGGAATTCTGCTCCTTTTTTTGGGCAGAGGGGTACTGGAGATTGAACTCAGGAGCACTCAACCACTGAGCCACATCCTCAGCCCTATTTTGTGCTTTATTTAGAGACAGGGTCTCACTGAGTTGCTTAGTGCCTTGCTTTGGCTGAGGCTGGCTTTGAACACACAATCCTCCTGCCTCAGTCTCCTAAGCAGCTCTGATTACAGGCTTGAACCACCCCACCTGGTGGAATTTTGCTCTTGTCTGCAAGGAGAACAAGAAAGAATGTAACTGAAATAGCAGGAACAGTGGTAGACAGGGAAGGAGAGAGAGATGAGAGGAAAGGAGGATGAGAAGGATCAAGGGGAGAAGGAAGAAAGAGGGAAGGAATAAATTGTTAGAATTATAAGTAGGGTTCAGAATTTAAAGTAAAATGTGACTTTTTTTCTCCCTAGGGTAAATTCTTTCTTTTAGTTATCCAGAAAATAAGTACTGTTTCTTAGAAGCTTAATGGTTGTTTTTTATTCTATCTTTTCTACAGTATGTTTCTATTTCAGGAGGAGGTGGGAAAATTATGCAAGTTTTAAAAATTGTGTTTAAAGTGTAGTAGATACAATCCAAGAAGACATTTTACTCAACACCACCAGGTGTAAAATAAAAGCCAAAGCTTTCTCATAAACATTAATAGCAACTTTGTGGTGTCTGTCATCAACATTTTACTGGGAATGTCAACACAGTTCTATTATTAATAGTATAAAAAAATGGTTCCATTTTACTATACTTGGAAATGTTTAGATATTAAAATTCTACTTTCTAAACTAATTATATTTAAGATTAATACATAAGCACACACCTATATATGTTTATGAGTTTATTTTGCATTCGCAATAGGCATATGGCAAAGAAATACATTTTAAATATATTTATTGTTTCATGCTCATTTTTATTTCTGATTTTACCTGGAGGAAAGGGAACAGACTTTCTTTTGGGGGGCATACCAGGGATTTAACCTAGGGACACTCTACCACTGAGCTACATCCCCCAGTTCTTTTTTTTTTTTTTTTTTTTTTTTGTCTTGAGACAGGGTCTCATCAGGTTGTTCAGGGCTCCTTAAGTTGCAGAGGAGGCTAGCCTTGAACTAGTGGTCCTCCTTCCTCAGCATCCTGAGGCATGTGCCACCACGCCCAGTGGGAATGGACTTTCTAACAATCCCCAGGGAAGCTTTTTCTGAAGAAAATAGAAACAGATGACTTATAATTAAATCCTTCTCACAGGGCTTTTTTATTATGTCATTTCATTTGGTCTAGAAAGTAGAAGAAGATGTCCTCCTGTTTTCTTTTTTAAAGCTTTTTTGAGAACTCTAACTTTCTTCAACCTACCTTCTGAAGTAGGTCACATTGTGATAGGATTTGTATGTAATTTGTCTCCCAGAGTTTCATATGCTAGAAGTTTGATCCTCAGTTTGGTTATGTCCAGGGTGTTGGAAGCATTAATTGGCGGGTCCTAGTGTGTGTGTGGAGGTGATTATGATGTCACCGAGAGCATCACCTTTGAAGGGATTGATGCACTTTCTTTGAGACACAGTTATTATAAAGAGAGCAAACCTGGCTCCTCTCCAGTCTCTTGCTTCCTTGCTCACACAGAGGCCCCTTCTGCACGTGGTCAGTTGCCTTTCTAGTTCCCCACCATATTGTGATGCAGCCAGGAGGCCTTCACCAGGACACTAGTGCCAGGGTGTTTGGACCCTTCAGCCACAGAAGTTTGAGCCAAATAATCATATTATTAGCTACCCAACCTCAGGTGTTTTGTTTTAGGAAAACAAAGTAGACTAAGACAAATTGAATTTATATTTCTTCACATTTCTGTAGATAACAAAGGGGCATATATAAATACATGATTGGGTAAATATGTAAATAAAGTAATAGTTTGAAAATAGTAAAGTACAAGTTTGCTGGCTTTTTGGTTTTATATTGTTGCATTTTAAAAAATGGTTACAAGGGCTGGCATTGTGGCTAAGTGGTAGAGCGCTTGCCAAGCACGTGTGTGGCACTAGGTTTTATCCTCAGCACCACTAAAAAAATAAATAAATAAACAAAATATTGTGTCAATTTATAACTAAAAAGTACTTTTAAAAATCATTGCAAGTTATTAACTTGTAAAGCATAGGAATTTTGTTGTAATAAAACACTGTGGTGCGACATCTCTGTTCAGTTTTATTCTTTTATAAAAATGTTGTCTTTGAGGTATGAGTAGAGAGCTTTTAACTGAAAATAATTAAAAGTTCTAAAGCATCAAACAGTAATGATGTTTCAGTAAAAATTCAAAAGAAAAGCCTTGAGCACTAAGTGATAAATTCTTGATTATGTAACATATCCTTCATGTATGTCTTGTTCAAAAACTATACTGTCACCCAGTCAATAAGAATAAACTGTTTTCTGAGAGTCATTCCAATTAATCTCATTATTATGAGCCAGTGAATATTAATTATTGAGCCAATGAACATTTTTAAAATAAATTAGATATAACTATTATTTTCATTTTAGATAGAGGAAATATTGACAGTTTTATCTCTAAAAACAAAGGGTGAGAAAACTATGGTCAATGGGCCAAATGTAGACTGCCATTTATTTTTTATAAGTAAATATCTACTGAAGCAGAGTCATGTCCATTCATTGACATATTGTGTAAGGCTGTCTTTGTGCCATAAGGTGGAGTTGACTAGTTAAGACAAAGTTAAGACAGAGACCATATGGACCACAAATTTAAAAATAAATTAAAACTTACTATCTGTCCCATTATAGACAATGTTCTTGAACTCCTAATCTAGACCATTAAGTTAGATTAATCATCTTTGATAAGTAGGATATGAATGCCTCCTATAAATTTATTTATATAAATGGTTTTGGCATTATGGTCAAAAGAAAACCTAGGGGGTTGTAAGCAGGAATGGAGATACGTGTGTTATTTTTATAAAACCATAGTATAAAAATGGTTCACCAGAAATAAATATGATCTTAAATAAATTTTAATGGTATTATCAAAATAAATGTCAATAGAGACTAATTCTGTCCTATTTGTCACACTTACCTGTTGTAGAAAGGCATCTTTTTCCCCTAAAATTTTCATATCGATGCTATATATTATGTAAGTATAAGCAAAATTAAATCACTGATACTGATTTTAAAAAAACATTAAAATAAGTTTGAAAGAGGTGTTACAAACACAACAGAACTTTGAATTCGCAATATTGCAGTATTAATAAATGAACAGAGGACAAGATCAGAGGACTGCCTATATTCTGCAAGGCTTTCTTGGACAGAGTTCAAATTGGAAATTGTGTTGCCATGAAATGATGTTGGAGAAACTTGCTTGCATATAGATGATATGACTACAAACCTCAATTAAGCCAGGTGAAAATGCAAACAAAACATAAATCTGAGGGATATCCTTTTTTATTTAAGCTTTATAATAAGGCATGGAGATGTTTTAAATTGTCAAGCTGTATGCAACCAATTACATATTGCCATTTGCTTTAATTCCTGAGGGAAGAGAAGCCCTATATCTGTGCTAATCAATTTCTATAATTATTTTATTATAATTAATTTCATAGCCTGCAAGACAATGGGATGCATTGTTCCAAGAAGAGAATATATTGCAATAGAGTCGGATTATTTAATTAACTGATAAATATTTAAAATGCATTTGTAAAGAGAATTTTATAACTGGGTGGTTATTTAAGTTTCGGAATTTTTATAAAAGGACCATAAAACTGTTGTAATTAATTGAACATGATTCAGAGAGCAAGAGTAAAATTTTAGTAAGCAAACACATAGAAACAGGCATGAGAAAAGGAAATTCTTGACATCCACAAACACAAGACAGTTGGAGAAAATAGAACAAAATGTAGTAGCACTGGGAAGATGATATTTGAATTTCTATAAACTACATTCATAATTTTTTCTTGTTATCATAGTGATGAACAGCAGCACTAATCCATACAGGATGGATTATTATTCTACCTGCTAGAATAAATCAGAACAACTCAGCCTCAAGAGGTGGTGGACTTCATTTTACTGATAGCATCCCTAAGGTCTGCTTGAGTTGAGGACTGCCATCTCAGTTATCTCTTTTGTTTACCTCTGTGTCAACAAAGAGGAGAGCAGTAAGTGCAGAGTTTCTGAGTTCAGAGTAAAAGTATTCCATATTCACATACCCTATCCACCCTACACATTAGGTCCCACTTTGAAAGCTTCTAACCACTTCTAAAAAAAAATATACCCTCAGATTTTGAAAACAGATCACATATAGATATTTTTTAAAATGGTCAAATGCCTCCAAAGTCAATTCTAAATAAAAACTTCAACTAGATAATTCAAATAACAATAATAGAATGGGTAAAAATTGTGTAGTTTACGTAACACGACTGTTCTGAAAAAATAAACACATACCAAATGCACTAGACCTTGAGTGTTTGCTACAAAATCAGTCTCATTAGCAGATAGATATGAATATATTTTCACACCTCATATACCTCTGAATTCAAATTATAAGACTATCTGCTTCAATTAATGAAAGGCAGATTACAAAGGGAAAGAAGAGCACCTAGAGAATTATATTATAACAACAAAACTATTAGTAACACTCAGCACAGAAGCATTGGAGTATTTTAAGTAAAAAAGTGCTGTTTACTTTTCTAGCCCAAGTTCTAGAGACAAAATGAAACTTTTAAGTACATTTGCATACATTAAATACCAGAAGAGGTTTTAGGGAAAATAAAAACCAATATCTATTCTAATATTTAATCATCCTCTTCTTCAGTTACCTCTCCAATGATTTCAAAAAGCAGGTGTGTTAATTGCATTATGAAAACAGTTTGTAAAGAAAGTAAATATCCTTTGGCCAACAAGTTATTCAGTGAAATGAGATCATCTGACCCAATTTTAGTTGATTATATTGTTTGACATTCTAACTCATAAAATCCTCCCACCCTCTTTTTAAATATCTTGAGTATATTTCTGTTTACTGAAGCTTACATCCTGGTTCACTTCTTCTTTCTAGACTAGATATTAAGACAATCAACACTTTATTTTCCCCTAGACTCCTATTCATGGATATTCACAGTGCTCCAAAAAGCATGCTTCATTTACCAAGAGAAAGAACCCTGCAGTGTGTCTCCAGCCTGAAGGCTTTGATATACAGCACTTCATTTGGAGACCCAGTTAATGGAAACCATTCTGGGGCAGATTTGTTTCTTACAGGTATTCACTGCTGAAGAAAGCAGCTTGGGACTCAATCATACATTCAATGGAAAACTTAAACCATTGAAATGGTAAAATAGGAACTGTAAGAATGATCAACATTATGTCTTCAAATGTGTACATTTAGATGTATGTGTGTGTGCACATGTATTAAGAAAATCTAAGTTAGCAAAATATAATTTCTCGTTTTTTAAAAAACACATAGACTAGTCATCAATTAATCCACAAACATGTTATATATATCACAGTTCAAATTTAAAGATGGAGACACTAAGACACAGGAGGATGTGATTCTTATTCTAGTAATTTTTCAAGAATAGTGTTCTAATAGTGTTGAGATTGGAGTCAAGAATTGATTCTGGCTATATATTCAAGGTGTCATGTTATTAGACAGATGATACAAATTACAGAAATTACTGCAGCTATTGCTAGAGAAATATTTTACTTCTAGGAAGTGACTTTCTTGTATAAAACTGTCAACAACCTACACATGATATAGTTGTGATTTCACTGTAAAGTCTTTTATTCAGCATCTGCTACCTCATCTCCATAAAATTTGGATGGAAATGCTGAAGTCCTAATGTAGCTGTATGTAAAGGAAAAAGGTAATTGGGACAACTGGAAAAGAAAGAACATGACTGCTCTTTTAAATCCACTTTTCTGTTTTGAATGCAGTCAAAAGGGTTTATTTTTAGAGCAAATGAGCATCTTTCAACAAACTAGCACCAGACACCCTAAGGGAACCATTTCAGCATGATGCTAATGTTCAATGATCACATTCCTGCCTTCTAAACTTGCAGGAAAATAAGCTCAACTCCACCCTGGTTTCCAATAATGGTTAAATAGTATCTTTTCATTCCCTAGACAATTGAATTATCCAGGTAATAAAGAAAACTTACCCTACTAACACAGTTCTACTTGAAATGCTGAAATAAAAATAAAAATATAAATATATTATATATAATATATATGCCTTATTTATATATATAATATATGCCTTATGTATATATATACATATATGTATATATATACATGTATAAATATATTTAAGGCATAGGTGTGAGTCTAGAAGTACTCCTTACCTCACTTGCCAGATCTTAATCTTGTGATACATCTGCATATAAATAATTTCTAAACTCAAAACTTAATGGATAGAGGCATATACACAATCTAAATTCAAAATGCTTTAGAAGAAAATTTTAATGTTTTGACTAACCCAATGTTGGCTACATTTGAAGCCCTTGTAGCAGGGAATATTCCTGGTGTTCTCAAACTTCATTTTTACTATATTAAGCATAATTGTTATTTAATTAAAAAATCATCCAACACTGAATATATAAAGTCACAAACTAACATCACAATACCAATTACAAATGCTCCAAAGAAAATGAAATAGTTGGAACTTAATAAAACATGCAGTCTGTGTATGTTAAAGTTAAAAGTTCTTATGAATGTTGATTTAAATAAATGGAGAAATGTGCTGTCTTCAATACTGGAAGAATTCACATAGAGAAACTATTTTCTTGATTCATTTATGGTTTAAATGTAATTCATATTTAAACCTTAGAAAGATTTTAGAAACATAAACATGCTTATTCTAATATTTGGATGGAAATGCTGAAGTCTCAAATATCCAAAATGATCTTGAAATAGAAGTCTAAATTAGGAACAATGATTCTAATCAATATTAAGGCTTACTACATGGCTAAAGTAATCAAGAAATCAGGGTATTGACAAAGAGATTAACACATAAATCAATGGAACAGAACACAGAACACAGAATTTAACCACAAAACATGTCCAATAGATTTTACAAAGGTAAAAAAGCAATTATTTTTGGAGGAAGGAGAGACACTTACACAAATAACACTGAGGAAATTAGAATACCCATGGGGGAGATAGAATTTCAACCAAATTCTCATGCTTTATGTAAAAATTAACTAAAAGTGAATCACAAATTTAAATATCAAATGTAAAACAAAAAGACTTTTAAAAACATAAGAGAAAATCTTCAGGATCTAAGTATGCCAGAGTTCTTAGACACATAAAGAGAAAGACTACTTTAATTGGACCATATCAAAATCAAGAAACTTTAAGAAGATTAAAAATAAGTGCAGACTGGGAAAAAGTTTGCAAACCACATACATAACAAAAAGAGTAGCATCAAAATTCAGCATTAAAAAGAAACAATCCAATCAGAGAATAGGCAAAAGACAAACTGACCTTTCCCTTAAGAGGATATTCAGATGGACAGTAGGTACATGGGAACTTATTCAACATGAGTAGATTTCATGGAAATGGAAATTAAAACTACAACAAGATGGGACTCTGAACCTAACAGAAAGGCTCATTAAAAAGTAGTGACATAAACACTGGTTAGGATGCAGAAAAATAGAATAAATTCTCCTGGGGAAATGTAAAATGGTACAGACACATGGAAGAAATGACTGCCAATTTCCTGTAAAACTACACGTGCAATTACAATATAACTCAGAAACTGAAATCTTCATCATGTGTCCCAGAGAAATAGAAGTTCATGCTTATCCAAAATCCTGTAGATAAATGTTCATTACAATGTTATTTATAACAGAAAAAAAAACTGGAAACAGTCAACATATCCTCTAATGGATAAATGGTTAAACCATCAGTGGCATATATCTACCAGGGAATACTTGAAAATGAAAACATAAAATAATAAGTTACTAATATACAAAGTAACTTGGATCAACTACAAGAAAATTAGGAATAACATGTCAATTCCCAAAGATCGCATACTTTAAGCTTCCATGGAATGACATACTTTTTAATAATGTTCTTGCAGTGAAAAAAAAAATGATAGGGAGAAAAATCGTTGGTTACAAGGCATTAGTGGGAAGTGGTGTGGTTATAAAAGGCAGTGTGAAGATCTTTGTGATAAAGGCAAAAATTTTGTATGTTCTGAGTCGGTGGATATATGACTTAACAGATTTAATAAAATTGACTAAGTGCATACATAAGTAAGTGCTTGTAACACTGAGAAAATAAGTAAGATTGGTGAATTATGTGGCCTATTTCTTCCATGTCATACTGTAATTTGGTGAATCATGAATGCTGGCTGAAATAGGATAGAGGGTGTGGTATCCCTTTGTATTATTTCTAATAACCATATGCTAATCTCAATGTTTTCAAATAGAAAAGTTGAGTAAAAAATGTCATACAATTCATTCATTTTTCCAGAAGTGAAAGTGCAATCAGGGTCAACAATATCATTGTATTTAATATTTATTATGTAGTATTCAATGAGAGTTTACCACATGAAATCATGAAGTATTCCTTCACATAAATGTCTGAATTGAGAAAATAAATAAACAAATACTATCAGTCTCTGTATTGGAACAAAATGAAGCAGATTTTGGATGAGTACCAACATCTAGAACATGTCTCTTTCTGTTACCACAGCAGTGATGGAACTAGCAGTTTAAATGCTGCTGGAAAATATTTTATTTTTTCTAAAAAAGGAAATACAAGAAGAAATCCAGAACAATCATGTGATTAAAAAATTATGAAAGAAAAAAGTTACAGGAGGGAAATATTGCATATATATACATATATGGAAAACCATATAGCTATATAATTTATTAATATGCATTAATGTGTATAAACATAAGCATATATAACATGTTGAATAATAATACTTTATATTGTATATGTATATATGTGTGTTTGTGTGTGTATATATATTTATATATATATACACACACATATATATGTATATATATTTATAAAATTGTATAAGTACCTGGTTTAACACTGAATCAAGTATGTAAGGGGCTAAATAAAAATATTTTTTTGGAAAAGCAAATATATGATCTGAGGTGTGACTTCATTACAGAATGCATTAAAGTCTCACCAAGTTAGTTTTCAGAGTCACAAAGATGAATGCAGTACATCATGTGTTTTCTGTGTAAAAGACAATTTTTCTTTTCATAAGTCACTTGACTATATAATGTAAAACATACAACATAACTGATGGCCAATTGATTGGAGAATCTTAACAAAAGTTGAAAAAAAGTTTTATCAGGAATAAATAGATAATATTACATATTTATTATAGGAACTGAATTTTTAATTAAATACATTTACAAGAAAAACCAAACCAAAAGCTCTATTCCCATGTAGCTTAATTTTCATTCTTCATCAAACACATAAGAAAGAACTACTCTGTACCTCTGTTATAGAAAATAGAGGCCATCACAGCAATTTCAACTTGAGTCTGGAATACTAAAATTATACAACAATAAAAAAAATTTCACAGACCAATATTCCTCAACAACACATACACAAAATTCCTCAACAAAGCATATGTTGAAATCAGTCATTTAAAAAGTAATTGAGGGCTGGTGTTGTGGCTCAGCGGTAACGTGCCCACCTAGCACATGCCAGATGCTGGGTTCGATCCTCAGCACCACATAAAAATAAATAAATAAAACAAAGGTATTGTGTTCAACTACAACTAAAAAGATATTTTAAAAAATTGATTATAACCTTTTGGGGTTTATACAAGAATACAAAATTAATTTTGAATTTAAAATCCAATTTTAGCCTTTTTAACTATGTTAACAGAATAAAGGATAAAATTGTATATAGGCATAAAAAAGCATTCAACAAAAATTAGTAGCAAGTGTTTATGTGGACAAAAATAAAAAATTTCAGCAGTATTGGAATAGGTGAGAACCTCTTCACTCTGAAAAGCGAGTTCTAACTAAAATTCTATGACTAAATATTTAATGATCAAATACTGAATATGCAGCCTGAACATTTTATTCAACATTATATTAAAGATCATATATGTTGGAATAAAGTAAAGAAAAAAGGCATAAAGTTTAGATTTGTTGAAAATAGAAACTGTTTTTATTTGTAGATTATATGTTCCTTTAATAGAAACCTTAATAGAAATCTTTAGGAATCTTAAATAAAAAACTTGAACTAATAAGGGAACTTACCAAATTTGCAGATTAATATGCAGAAATTAACTAATAGTAACTAATTAATATTATAGCAGCCATAAATATTAGAAAATTAGATATATAATTCCATATACAATACTATCAGAAACTATTCAATTTTTAGAAATAAATTTGCCAAAAGATTTGTAAGACCTCTACATTTAAAAATACAACATGGGGGAAAAAATTTAAAAGATCTAAAAATTAATTGTTTAGATATACTATCAAGTCTTCTAATCCATGTTCACATAACAGGTTAGCAGACTATAGTTAACCAACCAAATCTGACCCCACAGCCTGTTATGTAAATAAATCTTATAAAATACAGCCCTCCCATTAATTTACATATCATCTATGTCCTCTTATAATGCAACAATTATAGACTTGAATATGTGACAGATGTACAGCCTGCCACATCTTAAATATTTCCAGTCTTGTCCTTTGGGGGAAAAAAAAAAGGTTGCTGACACTTTGTATATAAGTGATATTTAGTTAACCTTTGTATTTTAAGCTTGCATCCTGTCATCTTGTCAAATTCTCTAACTCTAGTAGATGTTCTTTAGATTCCCTGGTGAATGCTGGTTCTGCTGAGTGAGAAAAGACAGTAGATAATGCAGTGAACACACTTCAGCAGTTAGCAGGAGAGTACATGAGGGGATTGATGTATGTTGAATGAAGGGGACAGAACAAAGTTTCATAATGAAAATTGTATCAATATGGAACACAATCCAATGATGGAGTTTAATCTTTGATAAAATCTCAAGAGAGTACTTAAACACCACTAGGACACATATTATGCTCCTGGCATCAATATGTACATCAGTTCCCTTTGTCCCACAGCAATGATACACCAGCCCAAAAGGATGCTGTGTGGGCAGTGAGTGGTTTTCATTACAGGTGAGGAGCATGATGTTTGGGGAGCCTGAGAGCAGATGACAAGCAAGCCCTGTTTTTTTCTTTTTCTTTTCTTTCCTTTTTTTTTTTTTTTTTTTTTTTGTGTGTGTGTGTGTGTGAGTGCACATGTGTGTGCCAAAGGGAAAAGAAAAATTTTAACAACCCTGAATGTTAAAAATACAACACTGACAAAGATCCAGAGTGAAAAGGATCCAAAGTCTGGCAGGAGCTCAGAGTATCCCTCATGGGGGTCTAATGAGAAACAATACTCAGACAAGTCAGGCAAAGCAAATTTATTTCACACAAATAGGCAGCAAGGAATTACTTCTGGGATAGTAATCTGGTCTCCCAAGGCTCAGGAGAGCTGCCCAGGAAAGATGAAGTCTCATCTTCTATGACCCATTTTGCATCCACAGTTGAGGGACCTCATAAGCACTTTGTCTTGTGCTGATACACTCTGATACCACAGACCTCACTGAGTTTTTAAGAGTTTCAGAACATCCTGGGTCTCAGAGGAATGAGGACCTAGACCAAGTTGTTTTTAAACACTTCCTCTTTATTCAGGAGACCACATTATGAAAACATTCTTCATTTATACAAAGAACTTCAGAGTAAGAGATTAAGGTCAGACGAGGCCATCTGGGGACCTGTCTTCCTACCCAGGATAAACAGCAATCAAAATCTTGCATTCTTGTTAAGAACATGGAGAGATGCTCACTCAAGTTCTATATTAGTTTGTTTCTTCTGTCATGACAAAATTATGTAAGTTTAAAGAATAGAAATTTATTTTCTAATCATTTTGAAGGCTAGAAATCTGAGACTGGAGCAACAATATGGTAGATTCTGGTGAAGACTATCTTCCTGGCTTGGAGAAAGTTGCTCTCACTGGATCCTCCCAAGGAGGGAACAGAGAAAGAGAGAGAGAGATGGCAAGATCCCTGGTGTCTTTTTTTTATCAGGTTCCTAATCCCATTATGTGGGCCACATTATCATGATCTCATTTAAACCTAATTACCTTCCAACAGCTCCATCTCCAAATAATACCATGACATTAAGTGTTATTAGTCATACTAATTTTAAGGGGAGATATTTCAGTCCATAGCAAGGCCCATGACAGATTACCTCTCCCAATTCTGACAGATTAAATGATGTAATAACTGAATTACTGGATTTAGCACGTAGTAGTAAAGTCATAATTAAGTTTTCAGTGTTGCAGTGGACAGAAGTCAGATTAGAAGAGACTGACATGTGAGATAGTAGAAGCAGGTTATGAAACTACAAAAAAAAATGTTCCTTGAGTACTGAATGTGCTTATGGTGCTAGTTGCAAAAAAAAATTTACTATTTTGTAAGACTATTTCAAAGTTAAAGTGATTCTGACTTTGGGTCATTGTCATAATTCCAAAAGTTTTGATATGAATGCATTTATTTTAAATAAAGCATTGTACATTTTGCAGCATAGCTTTGGAATTTAAAGGAAAATCTTTTGTCCTTCATTGTTGCTGAGAAACATAGAAATTTTTGTAATGACTCTTCTTATTCTGTGTATTTATTTATTTAACAGTACAAGGGGTTGACCAGAAAGGTCCTCTACCACTGAACTATATACCCTGCCATTTGTTTGTTTGTTTATTTGTTTATATTTTGAGACAGTTTCTCACTAAATTACCCAGGCTAGCTTCAAACTTGTGATCATGCTGCTTCAGCCTCTGGAGTTGCAGGGATTAAAATTGTGTGACTTACACCTAAATTTACTAAATTGAAACAGAAGAAAAATATCATTAATTTAGTTGGTAGGCATTACTCAACATTTTTTTTCTATTTTAATTCTCATAGAAATCCAATGGCATTGATAATTTTAAATTACTCTTTAGCATATCCCATTAATATCTTCCTGAACCAGTTCTTCTTACTTATATATCTTTAAAGATCAGCCACGGCCTATTCAGTTTCCCATTAAAAACAAACAAACAAAGTAACCAACCAATTAAAGATTCAAAATGGAAGGGTTAGGCTAAAATGGAGACCAGAGATCATTATAATGACATTCTAAGATACCTGTTATTATAATTATTGAGCAAAAGAGAAAATTTCATAGATTATCTTTTTTTCATATTTATACAAAACAAAATGCATACCTTTATATTAGCAACAAACTACTAAAACCAAAATTTAGAATTGAAGCATAAATATGTAATACATACTTTTTAATAATGAAAATATTGTTGATGGATGAGCACACAAAGATTATTAGTGATTCATGTCAATCACTATGTAAAGTTTTTAATTTTAAATACTTGACCTATAAATTTTTTAAAAGAAAACCTTAATAGGGCTTTGAAGAAATAATGAGAAAAATGATTAACCAATGCATTAATAGGACAGAAGTGATGTTTCCACCATGAGATATGATAAATGATACTGAGAATTACAACTGTAGCATTTAAAAAGAGAATTGAGCAATTATGTCTATACCACTATACTAGCAGATATAAGTGAATTATTAGCAGATATAAGTGAATGATTAACTTCTCTCATACAATTATATTCTCTCTCATGAGATCTCTCATATATTGAGAGAATTCATAACTTCTCATACAATGAAATATTGACTGTTCTATTAGAAAATGGAAGAGCATAATCTTTCAGCTGAGACCCAGTGGCTCTCATATTCCAGATCTCTCACTTAAAAGGTTTGTGACACTTTAAATACTTCTGACCCGCTCTAAATGTTAGTTTCTTACATTTAATTAATAAAATAAAATTATTATTATTACTGTTGTTGTTAGAAATTTCAAGTGCAATAAATGCCCAATTTTTTGTTTATCAGCATTGATTTCAATATTTTTCTTGATACATACCAGAAAGCTCAGAGACTCACTTGCAATCACTCTCTAAACATCTCTTGCTTTATCCCAAGAGATAGATTAAAAAACAAACCCCCTATACAAAGGAAATATTAAATAGGAGACAGCAAGGCATTTGTCAGTAGATAACTGTGGAGATTCTTTATTGGTTGACTGCTGTATCTATTTTATGCTAAATAGATAAGCTGTGTAAAATATATAAATATCGCTCAGATCCTACAATAAACGGCTTCCATTCCTGCTGCATCAATCTATGCAAGTTATTCGTCACCCCCCGGATATTCTGCTGCAGCCAGACTTCGGCAGATGGTGGCCCGTACGGGGAGCCCCGGGACACTCGGGGGTAAGTGACGAAAAAACCTACCCGTCCATAGATAGGACGGGAGCAATCTTCTCGTCTCTAGGCAGATAGGGCGAGAGAGAAAAATGGCCATTTCGAGAAAATGGAAAGATTGATGCAGTATGTTTGTGTCTTGTTTTGTCTTAGTGTATTGTATTGTCTTTGTGATGAAAATATGGAAGGGGTGAGAAGTAAATTGATAAGGGAAAAAGGCACCCCAGTGGAACCAAGAATAGTTAGGGCATGTGTTGATAAAAGCCCAGAAACTCTAGTCAGAAAGAAAAAGAAAGTTCAGAAGAAGAAAGATTATCAGGAAAAAAGTTGCAGCAAAAGGCTATTACTGAATACTTTTCGTTACCGGAGGGTGCGTGAAACGACAAGGCGGCTGTCACCTGCCCAAGCCGATCATGGCACAGCAAGAATTTTCCAAGCAGCAGTTGCGGGCTCTTCCCTGCCCCCCTGCCCAGGGGAGCGAAACGCCACTGCAAGCCCAAATCTAGACCTGACCTGGAGGCACAGTCTCGCAGGCTTTTGCTCCCTGTGCCCGGAAGCAGTTTGAGTCTGGGACTCTCCCCAGGGCCATCTGGGGCTGCCAGGGATGCTACAGCTGGCAGAAGACGCTACTGGCGTCCCTGAAGTTTGATCATTTCCAAGGCCAGTAACTACATTGGGTCTCCCACACCTGGAAGCTAATGAGTAATGAGCACTATTAAGACTTATTTCAAATGTAAAAAACCTTGAAATAATGTACTAAATTGTTCAGAAGGTCATTTTCTTAGTGAAATGCTACAGGATTTTCTTTAGCCATCCGGAGTTCCTGCCTTCGTCCCAGTGCCAATGAAAACAAAGATGAAAGAATTTACAGTGTTGCTGAGAACCTGAGGAAACTTCAGCTGAGAACCCGATTAAACTTCGGAGCTGTTGCTGTTTCTGTGCTACAACTTAAGCTAGCTGCCTGCAGAACTTACCTGGACTGTGATTTACCTGGACTGTGAGTTAATTTATTGAGACACTGCTTTATCTGGACTGAAACAACAAACTATAATTTACAACAAATTGTAACTCAATATCTTTGCTAATGGTGTCATTGCTGGTATAATTTTTCCAAGGGCTTCTTGCATGGAGCCATCAATTAGCTTGGTATTGTAACATTTTGTATCCTCCCTTTCTGTTTCTAGCAGGTTATTTATGGTGTTTCTGTAAAAAACAATATGGTGGTTATTTAAATTAAACAAAAGGGGGAAATGTTAAGGTCTGTAAACAAGTCAGATTGGCACCTGTTATTTTGCCAGAGAAATGTTAGAGTCTGTAAACAAGTCTGGATGGCGCCTGGCCAAATGCCAGAGGGAGTGGTTTGTGAAGTAACAAAAGCAAGCCATTAAGTGTGGAGATTCCTTATTGGTTGACTGCTGTATCTATTTTATGCTAATTAGATAAGCTGTGTAAAATATATAAATATCACTCAGATCCTACAATAAACGGCTTCCATTCCTGCTGAATCAATCTATGCAAGTTATTCGTCACCCCCCGGATATTCTGCTGTAGCCAGACTGCGGCAGATAACATCATCACTTTTAACTTCTTGGTTGGCATGGTATCAAAGGAATCATGGTATGTTTTAGAGAGAAAAAATTCACTTAGAATTCTCCATTTTTAAAAAGGCAGATAGGCATAAATAGTTTTACAAATCAAATAATGACTTTTCTTATACTCTGTTCTGAGTGGTATGTGAAACAAATTAGGACCACATCTTATCTTGTTCATAACCACATGAATAAAATAAAATTCGAGGCTCTTTTAGAATATAATTTTCTTTATTTTTTCTAAATATTCTCACCTAAATACTTAATAATGGAAAATAATTTATAACTTTACACAGTTTAAAAATAGCTCAAATATTTTCAAAAAATTGCTGGTGTTTTTAAAATGGTGTGTCTCCTGAACTACTCTTAGATTATGTTATTACAGGTTACTGGAAAATTCAGATCTGCATAGTTAAACTGAGTTGGAAAGCCTGATTCTTCATTTTGCTGCTAATAAAATATAAATACTATTTTCTGCACTATATGCTATAGAGTACTGCCTTGCAAGCTATGTGTATCACTGTTGAAATACTCTAACCAACTAAGGTATGAAAAAGAACACATTGACAGAAAAATTATTGAATAGGTAATAAAATGAGGGCCTGTAGCCTTCTTCTTGTTGTATTAATATAATAAAAGATAGTGTTTTAAATTTGTGAATATATTTTTCTCCCTTAGGCTATATTGAAGGACTAAAATCTACCCAACCAAACAACAAATAATTACAGTGAAGAAAGTGATCAGATATTGGTAGGTTTCCAGTAACAAGAAGAACCATAAGCCATGGGCTCAGAAAAGACTTAAATCAGAGATAGGAGCTGATCTTTCTGCTGAAACCTGAAGTGAGTGAAAATTAGAAACCTGAAAATTAGAAATCAGTGAGTCCACAGGGTAGTTAAGAATGTGGGACAGGAAGCTGCAGAGGTTCCTCTCTAGGGAATGTCTAGAAATTAGTTTTGCCGCCTGACATCCCTGTCTACCCATGCATGGAATCTACTTCCAAGAAAAATCATTTTCTCTGTTTTGTTTTTTCAAGTGCAAAATATACCTGAAGATATCAGGGTTTTTAAGTGTTGATACCCCCACAGAGTGCCTCTCCATATTCTCGTTCCCAATTGCTAGCCATTGATTAATGCATTTTTTTTCTATAAATAAGTGTTTGCGTGGTCTCCTAGATAATGGGAATATTGAAGTGAATAAGCAGGCAAAATCCCCTGGATGATGAAATATAGATTTTTGAAAAGAGAAAAGAAGACAAAAAATCAGGTGAATAGGTAGTGTATAATGTAAGCGGAGAACAAAAGGCAAGGTAGAGGGATAGGAAGTGTGTTAATATGTAGTGGGTTGGGTCACAGCCACTAGAGGCAGCTCAACTACAACTGTAGCTCTGTATATTGGTCTTTCTATTAAAAAATAAATCCCATTTAAATGCAGAATATCTAACTAATTAAAGACAATACTCAGACCTACCTACTTGTTAACAGTACTACAAACAAAATCACAAAGTATTGGAAATACACATAAAACATAGAAATAGAGAACCAAAACAAACCAACAGGGTTATTAAACCAAATAACAAAGATGATAATTTGGGAAAGAAACTAGAATATTTAAAATTCTCACTAACTTTAAAGTCATACAGAGATATATAGATTATCTTGAACCTTAAACATACTAAGTGAGAAAACTGAAACAAATACATGATTAAGAAATGAGTATGCAAAATGGAAGAAAACATGTAGTTTCCTCTCAAAAGAATATGAACTGAATTCATCTAAGAACAATCAGTTAAGGAAATTTTAAAATTTTAAAATAAGCTAGGTTTCACAAGTTTATTTTACTTGTACAGTTTTAGAAATACAGAACAGTTTTTAAATGATGTTTTTTTTTTTCCCTCAGGAAAACAGAAAATGATACTACAAGAAAAAAGAAAAATCTTCAATTCTGAGATTCCTTGGCAGCAATGTAAGAGTGCGTGATAGAGAGTTTCCAATTTTTTACTGGTTCTTTATACTTATACATGACAGTAGAGTCCATTTTGATATAATTTTTCAAGCATGGGGATATACCTTACTCTAATAAGGACCCCAGACTTGTGCATATACATAATGGTGAGATTCACTGTGGTAAATGTACATAGGAAAGTTATGTCAGATTCATTCCACTGTCTTTTCTTTCCTATCCCTCTCCTTCCCTTCATTCCCCTTTGTCTAATCCACTGAACTTCTAATTTCTCCTCTCCTTCACTTTATTGTGGGTTAGCTTCCACATATCAGAGAAAACATTTGGCCTTTGATTTTTTAAGGATTGGCTTATTTTATTTAGTATGATAGTCTCCAGTTTTATCCATTTAGTGGCAAATATCATTAAGTCATTCTTATTTATTGGCTGAGTAATACTGTATTGTGTACATACCACATTTACATTATCCATTCACTTGCTGAAGGGCACCTAGATTGACTCCATAGCCTAGATTTTGTGAATTGTGCTGTTATAAACACTGAGGTAGTCACTGTAGTATGCTGATTTTAAATTAATGTATGATGGGAGGGGAGTGGGGATAGTAGAGGATAGGAAATGTAGCAGAATACAACAGTTACTAATATGGCATTATGTAAAATGTGGATGTGTAACTGATGTGATTCTGCAATCTGTATTTGGGGTAAAAATTGGAGTTCATAACCCACTTGAATCTAATGTATAAAATATGATATGTCAAGAGCTTTGTAATGTTTTGAACAACCAATAAAAAAGGAAAACAAAACAAAACAAAAACAAAAACAGCAAAAAAATTAAATTAATGTATGAGTGTGCCCTTTTCCCCACATCCTTGCCAACATTTTTTGTTACTTGTATTCTTGATAATTGCCATTCTGATTGGAGTGAGATGAAATCAGTGTTGTTTTAATTTGCATTTCTCTAATTGATAGATATTGAACATTTTTTTCCTATATTTGTGACTGTTCATATTTCTTCTTTTGAGAAGTGCCTGTTCGGGTTCTTTGCCCGTTTATTGAGATGTTCCATTAAATATCTATACCTGGTCCAGGATAAAGCAGAAGGCAGAGGTTGGACTTAGCAACTGGGTAACCTCAATGCCTGCATTTTTCCAAACTGGTCATGACTCCTATTTGCCCCAGTGTCCACTGTGGTTGTTAAGATGTGGTTGCCCTCATCTCAAGATGTGATGCAACATGCCCACCTGTAAATATACAGAGATACCACCTATAAACTCAGGTACAATTTCTCATAAACAGAAAATCCTGTTAAAGGAACCAAATGCTAATTCGAAGATATTTTCAAAAATTGTTATGGAGTCATGGAGTGAGAGAGGTTGAGAGGAGGATATGGTTCTTCGGGTCAATATGCTTTATTTTAGTTTTACTCATGTGTTTTCCACTCACTCCACATCACACCCTACCCCATATCTCTATCCCATGGCAAGTGACTTTGGAAACAAGGCTTATTGGCTATTTGAGACTGTGATTTTCTGCTGCTATAACTGAAACCACAGACTGGGCACTTTACAATGAATAGCAATTTATTGACTCATGTTTCTAGAGGCTGGCATTTGGTGAGGGACTTCTTGGTATGGTGAAAGGGTAAAGAGAGGGTGAAAAAGTGAGAACAGGTGTTCAGAGCCACAGCAGAAGGGGCCCCAGCAAACTTTCAGCAAACAATCAGCTGATGATTGGCTCACAGCGGCCCCAGCAACATCTAGCTGATTGGCTCCTCTGCAGTGATGCTCATTGGGCTGTTTCCCTGCCCTTTCAGGCCACGGAGCTGCTCACTGGGGGACTTTTTTGGCTCCGCCCACGCGACCCAGCCAATCGGCCTCAAAAGCAGGAGGATTGTGGGAGGTGGAGAGGCTGGTGGTTGGGGATAGTGGCTTGTGGGAAGCCGGTGGTGGCAGTTGGGCTCTGAGGGTTTTTCCTGAGGAGCGGTTTTGTTTGGCATGTGTGATTCTAAAAATAAAGTTAGTTTCTTTTGACAAGTGGCTCCTGAATTGTGCCCAGCCAGACTGCGGCAAACAGGGGACTAAATTTGCCCTTTATGAACCACCCACTACCATGATGAAAGTGTTAACATTTCATGAAGAGCAGAGTCCTCATAGATCAATCACCTGTCCCACTTTCCAACACTGTTGCAGTAAGGATTAAGTTTCCACAAAACGAGATGCATTCAAACTATAGTACTAGCCAGTAGAACATCAGAGATTTGAAACATATTGGTAAAAACAGAAATGTTTCAAAAGTCTTAGTAATCTCTGTTGACAGTGCACAATCTCTGTTGACAGTGTTGACAGACACATAGCTAGTATCAAGCTATTGTGTGTGTCAGATAAAGACCTATTTATAATTTTTGTGCATTAATCTCTGTGTATGGGAATGGAAATAACATTCATAGCTAAAATAACACTTGCCCTATTTTAAACTAAATATAATTTTTTAATTCAGGAAAATAATGCAATATTATCTCTTTAAAAAAAAGTTTTCTTTTTTTAATTTAAATGAACTTGCCTTTTGATTATAATAAGAAAATTCGATTTGTTTTCAAGACAAAATCAAGTTTAATATGCATAAAATGAATAAAATACATTCAATTTGTTATGGCAAAATTGATTTCCCATGGTATAAAATTTTCAAAAGCATAAAACTA
The DNA here is from genome assembly GCF_048772815.1 of Callospermophilus lateralis. Lineage (NCBI taxonomy): Eukaryota > Metazoa > Chordata > Mammalia > Rodentia > Sciuridae > Callospermophilus > Callospermophilus lateralis. The sequence goes on from NC_135314.1 coordinate 101,782,356, forward strand.
AGAGTATAAAAGTCTAGCATATTGATTACTCATTTTCTACAATTGTTTGAATTCCTCCAATATGTTCCAAAATTATTCTATTTTGGATAACACTTATTTAAAAGCAGTTTTTGAAATGTAGTCAAAAAGGAGAAATTATTTATTGAAATTATATTCTTTTGTAGGTAGAGAATTTTGAAGTTCAATGAAAAAATAAAATTTCCAAACATTAATATTGAATAGAAATTTTATTATTATAAAACAGGAACTAGTTGAAGCCTTAGCATTTACATTTAAGCACATAATAGAGAAAAAAATATTCATAAGAATAATTCTACTGCTGAACTATTAATTGAGTTAATTTGGTAAGAATAAATTTGAAAAGAATGCTCAATACTCAGATTTCTTCATTGAATAAAAGAATAATGATTTTCATCCTTAAGTATTTATAACCTACAATATTGCAAATTTGTTCTATTAGTTTAGCTTCTTGGAATAGAATAGTCTGTCATTAAAATTGGAGTCCTTGTCTCCTCAATCAACTTCATAACTTTTCATTTTCCTGAATGCTGAAACTAATAAGTCTCATTCTGTGAGTCTTATCTTGGTCTCACTCTTACCAGAATTTGTCCTTGCTCTTACTGTACTTATTCAGTGGATTAGAGCACTCTCTTAGATATTTCTCATGGATTCCATGTTTTTATACATTCTGACATTCCTCTTTAAGGCAAATTATTTGCCTCATGAATTCTAGATATTGCACCTTATAAAGTTTTAGTCCATTAATATTTTAACTAATAAAATATTCAATGAAGTCATCTTAGAGCTAACATGTTACCTTCTAACTTGTATTTTCCTTTAGACATAAATCCTGCTTAACTAATTGGAATTTTAAAAAAAAGCCCCCCTTTTATTTTTTATTTTTTGGAGAGCAGAGATAATTTAGAATGCCTGAACTCTCAAACACACAGACTGTATTTTTCTTGCAGAATGTAATTGAGCAAGGTCCATTTAAATCTCGAGATATGCTAATCCCTGAGTATGCAAACATATGCACTCATAACTCACGGAACATAGAATGTCCATTTCTCTTAAAATATCTTTTTCAAGCATAAGAGAGAGCACTTCTTACAGTAAAAAGTAAAAAGCCTTAGTTGATTAAAATGTTTTCTAGTATTTTTCTTTCTGAAGGATTTTTCCTTGCAGTACAAAAATAAATTGTATAATTATGATGAACCTTAACAAATAGCAATGAAACAAAACAATACAAAACAATTGCAATCTTTCTGAGTTTTAATTGTATTTTCCTATTAAGTCATAGGGATCTAGTTGTAAACTTTGGGTATTTCAAATGCAGGGAATTTAATACAGATACTGGTGGTTGAAAGAAACAATAGTAAATGGAGGAATCTCAGGATTAATTAATGCAGGAAACAGCTTACATTTCTGGAGATGGATAAATAAGAGAAAGTGTTAGTGCCCCATTCCCGGGTGTTGAGTGATCCTAGTTACTTTAGTTTCCCCATTGCCAACTTTTTGCCTTAGGTCTAATTTGTCTCAAAGATAAATCTTATCACTATTAGATGTTCAAATGATTTAGTCTGATGGCACTCTCAGAATGCAGCAGGAGCCAGATATAGTTGTGAGGCTGGGCTGAGGAGTGGGGTGTTTTGAATGAATGCCTGACCAAGAACCTCTCCATTAGAATAACATTCTCAGAGTTTGAAAGATTATCCCGTCCTTACATTTCGTCAGAGTCAGTAACCAGATATTTCTTTCACATGGGAATCTAAGCTGATCTTTCAAAGGTAAGTTTTGTTTTTAAGATTCATCCGAGTTGCATCTGGTCTCCTGGAAATACTCAGACTAGAGTTGGAAATCCCAAGGGCTGTTTGCTCCCTACTACTGAATACCACGTGTCAGTTCTGAGAGATGTCTGAATGGGCATTATGTCTGTACGTCTGTCATTAATCTTATAGCCTCTGTATGTATCCAATGATGTTTTGTGCAGGGATATGTTTGGTTAGTTTTGGATCTCAGAGGGAGTCATCCTGAGACTAGTGCTCAGAACCACGGAAGGCTTGGTACTCCATGGTCGCTTTTCAGACTGATGAGATAACTGAAGCTCCTCTAATTAGCCAGACTGCTTGGAGAAGGGCAGAAGGAATCTGGAGCCTGGGAACAGTAAGCAGAACCCCCTTTCCCTCCTCCCATGTTTCCCATTTGCCAATGCCTCCGATGTTAGATTCTAAGAGGAAGTCAATTAAAAAGGCATTTGGATATGTGGTCTGCAGACTTGCCAGCTTCACATCATGCAGCAGAGTAGAGTGAGAAAAGGACTGAGAGGCAATACATAAATAACCAACATGTAATCAGTAGGTATATTAATCAGTAGGTATACTAATAAGTGCACTTTAAAACATATTCCCTCTCTCTCAATGTACTGAGTCGTGAAGTTCAAACAATGTAATTTTCTGTACAGAAATTTTCATTATGTGGTTCTTAACTAATTTTTCATTATATACTTACATTTTAACAATAACCTTTTCCCAGACATCATTTTCCTCATGTTCAAGTAAACCTAGCTAACAAGCATATTAGATATCATTAAAAGACAAACTATTAAAAGGGACAATTTTAAAATAACATTCATATACTGTTTACAAATCTAAAAATTCATATTTATCACAAAATGATATTTTTCCCACTTTTTTGAACTCAGGAAATAAAAAAGGGTTTGTTTTAGTTATATTTAGGTCCAGTTGTATGCATGGATGTTTACATATGTTCTAAATTAACAAGTCTTTAAAAGAAACTATGTAATCTCTGTAGTAGGAATTTTTGAAGTGCTTCTTTGAAAAAAGTAAAAATAAAAAAAACCTTAAAATATGAAATAACCATTTCCACTAATTTAAAGGCTCAAATAAGTTGTTTATTTTTGCTGAGCAGTTGTTCAAATTATAAAGTGTCTCTCATCCTATTGCCTTCAAAAATCACTGTGCTGATGCATTATTCATATCAAGCACATTTCAACAGATTAGCAGTTTAAGTAAAAATAAAATAGATTTTTATAAATATGCCAAACAGTTTGATTACACTCCTGGAAAAAAAACTTGTCAACATTATGGATTATGAGATTTTGCTGCCATCTTCTGATGAAAATACTTTTTGAGAAAAGCAATATTTCAAAATTAATCAAAGGAAACTATAAAAACATATTTTACTTGTGTTTAGAAATAGGATGTTGAATGAACATATGGAAAGAAGCTATATTAGTGATATACATGTAACTTCCTTGCTTTTCCATTTTCTCAGACAGCTTACTACCATGGTATCTGACACTTATTCTTTGGTTATTTTTAAAGAAGACATTCAATATTCCCTATGATTAACTAGAATAAAAGTAATTGGAAATGTTGCCAATTACAAGTAACTGGAACTATGTAGTTATACTGTCTTTTAAATTGTTAAATTTAAGAACTATGACAAAATGACCCATAGTTTTACCTGATTGCAGATGTTACCAGTGGAGTTTTAATCTTTTAATCTTGAAGATCATTAAATATATTAAACATGAACATGGTGGCCTTACATTTTTTGTTTGCTTATTTGTTTTGGGGGGGGCTCTTAACCAAAATACTTTTCAAATTCCTTCTTTTTCTTTCTAAATCTATAATTTCTTTAAAAATCTATAAACACTACATTTTGCAGTTGCAGGGTGAGATATAAGAAAGTTCATTTGCCTTCTGTATAGTTGAGACATGAAACATTGGGACAAATTGTTACAAGCTTCAAGTTCTTATACTCACTACTACTTTTGACCACTTGGTATCTAAATCGTAACCAAACTATGGAGTGGGACTAAATGTAAAGCTCATCAGAAATGTTTCCAATTCTTATTTTAGGTACCTTATTTTCTTTGTCAGCTTTCCTACTACCCCTTCTTTTAATTGTGTCCTATAGTCTTCCCAAATTTTCCATTAGATACTGAATAGTTCTTTAGAAAATATCTGATATACCAATTTAAATTTAATTTGAAACACAGGGAAAGCTCAATGATAGTGTCTCAATATATTTTCATTATTTCTTTTTGTCATTTTAAAGATTTTCTTCTAATTGGAGGTATCACTGGCCTATTCAAATTATGAATACAGCACAGTCCTATAAGCCTCAGGAAAGTGAAACTGCACTAAGATTGGTATCTAATATATAGTGCATCTTCATTTAAAGCAAGAAAAGTTTTTCCTATAAAAACTTTTTAATAAATAAATCATAATTTTATTGCCACTCAGTAAAAGACTGGGTCATTCTTTTATTCATAGGGAATTTTTAAAATTTTCTCTCAATCAGACCTGCCCTTTCATCTGAAGGTGAAGTCCTTCCCCTGTTTCTTTTCCCAATTAAAATATTTCCTGTATATTCCTGCTCATTTGACTTTGAGTATCTTTTAATTGACCCTGAGTCAAAAGTTCCAATCTCTAGTATAACTTTCATGAGAAATGTTAAAATGAAATCTCTTCTGGTTAACATTTATTTATTTCATTCAATTTCAAGATAAATAATGTAATATCATAATATACATATATTATGTTATAAACATAATATCTAGTTTTACAAATGTGTGCTTAACCTAAATTATCTAGCATGTTTAAACACTTTTGTTTAATTTTGTTTAATTGGCAAGTAATTTTCTTTTATATGTTAAAACATTGTCATATTGATAAAATAGACTTATTTAATCCACACAAATATTTTTCTAGATATCTTGTAATACCTTCATATTTTATTCTCCATATATTTTGTTTGATTATTGAGCTTATATTGTCACAACTTTTTTATTTTCTTTCTCTAGCTAATATTTTACCAAATTATCTTTGGAATATCAAATATCAAATGAAATATCAAATATGTTTGCTATCTAGTAGCAAAAGTAAGAAGATCATAAATACTTTTCATGGCTTTAAGAATGGCTAAAATTTTGCTTATACTAATTAAAATGTTAAGCTGCTTATATCAATTTATAACTAGAAATTACACACACAAGTAATGAGATAAGAAATCTATTAAATTAAGAAAATTCTTGACAGTGCAAATTAGCAAACCATCCACATTTCAGTAATGAGCTTTGCAAAATTAGACTAAAATTCAGATGATAGAAATAGTAGGATATCTATAATATCCTTTGATTACAGCGGAAACATGTTTTCTGGGGAAATCTATTACCAGTAGATTAAATTTTTTAATGTTTACTTATTATAATATGAACTTGTTCAAACATTTGAAAATGAGGCTGAGTCCGATAATAATAAACTTATGCAAATCAGTCATATTGTATAATATTGAAGATTGTATTGAGAGACCTAATATCCAGAGTATACAAAGAACTCAAAAAATTAAACAATAAGATAACAAATAACCCAATCAACAAATGGGCCAAGGACCTGAACAGACACTTCTCAGAGGAGGACATACAATCAATCAACAAGTACATGAAAAAATGCTCACCATCTCTAGCAGTCAGAGAAATGCAAATCAAAACCACCCTAAGATACCATCTCACTCCAGTAAGATTGGCAGCCATTATGAAGTCAAACAACAACAAGTGCTGGCGAGGATGTGGGGTAAAGGGTGCACTTGTACAGATTGGTGTGGCCAATTTGGAAAGCAATATGGAGATTTCTTGGAAAGCTGGGAATGGAACCTCCATTTGACCCAGCTATTCCCCTTCTTGGTCTATTCCCTAAAGATCTAAAAAGAGCATACTACAGGGACACTGCTACATGGATGTTTATAGCAGCACAATTCACAATAGCAAGACTGTGGAACCAACCTAGATGCCCTTCAATAGACGAATGGATAAAAAAAAAATGTGGCATTTATACACAATGGAGTATTACTCTGCATTAAAAAATGACAAAATCATAGAATTTGGAGGGAAATGGATGGCATTAGAGCAGATTATGCTAAGTGAAGCTAGTCAATCCCTAAAAACCAAATGCCAAATGTCTTCTTTAATATAAGGAGAGTAACTAAGAACAGAGTAGGGAGGAAGAGCATGAGAAGAAGATTAACATTAAACAGGGATGAGAGGTGGGAGGGAAAGGGAGAGAGAGGGGAAATTGCATGGAAATGGAAGGAGACCCTCAGGGGTATACAAAATTACATACAAGAGGAAGTAATGGAAAATGGAAAAAAAAAGGCGGGGGGAAGAAATGAATTACAGTAGATGGGGTAGAGAGAGAAGAGGGGAGGGGAGGGGAGGGGAGGGGGGATAGTAGAGGATAGGAAAGGCAGCAGAATACAACAGACACTAGTATGGCAATATGTAAATCAGTGGATGTGTAACCGATATGATTCTGCAATCTGTATATGGGGTAAAAATGGGAGTTCATAACCCACTTGAATCAAAGTGTGAAATATGATATGTCAAGAACTATGTAATGTTTTGAACAACCAACAATAAAAATTTAAAAATAAATAAATAAATAAATAAATTTTTTAAAAAAAGAACTAAAAGCTTTAAATGTATCAATGTTCACACAGTGGCACTACTCTGCAAAGAAGATAGTTTACAAAAAGTCTTAAATATATCAATACATACAACCAAATGATCATATTTGTGTATTTCCTATCTGTATAAATTGATCTTGTTTTGATATTACTCCGAGGAAATATACATGGCAAAGCTGCTATAATCTTAATCTTGTTACCCAAAAGTGTTAGATTTTTATTATTATTCTTTGAATCATGTATTTCATAGCATCAGCAAAATTCCAAATTGATTATAGAATTTTATTATTATTATTTTATCTCTTACTAAAGACAAAAATTATTGCATTACTTAACTTTGTTCTTCCAAATGCCTTCAGAAAAAAATTTAACATATTATGGACAACAAAGAAGTGATGAGTTCAAAGATTGTGCTCTTCTATGTGTGGTTCATAAAATAGCAATCATTATCATCATCTAGGAGCTAATAAATAATATTGATCTCAAGCCCCATTCCAGGTCTAGTAAAATAGAATCTGAATTTCAACAAGTTCACAAAATCTTTTATAGCTCCTTAAAATTCAAAAGTGACTGCCATGAAAGACAATATGTAATTTAAAGATAGGAACTTGACGGTGGAATTTGCCACTTACTGCATCCATAACCCTTAAAAGTCCCTTAAGATCTTTGAATTTTATTTATCCACAAAATGAGATAAATTTTAATGCTTTTAACAAAAATATAAATTATGATGAATATCTGATAGCTTATAGATATCTGAGTATTTATACAATGGGCTCTACAACTTTTATACCACAAGAAGGTATTAATTTGTAGTCAATTTTTTATGTTTTCACTTTCATTTTGGAATCTTCACTCTAAACATTTACAATTACATAGTCAAATATAGCTTTTTATGGCTATTTTCTTTTTTCCCCATTTGAAAGATTTTTTATTTGTTTTAATTAGTTACACATGACAGTACAATGATCTTGTACAATGATCTTGACATATCATACTTTTGAATCAAATGGGGTATAATTACTCCTTTTTCTGAGTGTACAGTTTGCTGAATCACATTGGTCGTACAGTCATATATATATATATATATATATATATATATATACATATATATATCTCAATAATAATGTCTATTTTATTCTGCTTTCCTTCCTTTTCCCCTTCCCTTCCTCTCCCCTCCAATCACTTCTCTCTATCCAATCTAATGTGACACACTTCTTTTTTTTTCCCCTCACATCGGCATACATGTAATTTGTATATGGATGAGGGTCTCCTTTCATCTTCCATGCAATTCCCCTTCTCCCTCCCTTTCCTTCCCACCTCTCTTCCCTATTTAGAGGTAATTTTCTTCTCATGCTCTTCCTCCCTACCCCATTTTGAGTCACCTCCCTTATATCAGAGAAGACATTTGGCATTTGTTTTTTAGGGATTGGCTAACTTCACTTAGCATAATCTGCTAATGCCATCCGTTTACCTGCAAATGCCATGATCTTGTTATTTTTTAGTGCTGAGCAATATTCCATTGTGTATAAATGCCACATTTTTTTTTATCCATTCATCCATTGAAGGACATCTAGGTTGGCTCCACAGTCTAGCTATTGTGAATTGTGCTGCTATACACATTGATGTGGCTGTGTCCCTGTAGCATGTTGTTTTTAGGTCTTTTGAGTATAGTCTGAGAAGAGGAATAGCTGGGTCAAATGGTGGTTCCATTCCCAGTTTTTGGAAAACTTTCAAACTCAAATGTAATAAATCCACTTATTTGCTATTTTTCTCCTAATAATAGTTTTCTCCTCATAATTGGAATATTTTCAATATTTTAAGTGGACTTACAGAATAATTTAGAAAGCCTAAATTTATATCCCCTTGAATTGTTCCAATATGAACAAATCCATATAACCATCATCTGGACTAAGAAATGTACACTTTCAACAACCCAGAACTCCATTTTCTAATTGTGCATCTTTCCAATTATCATTTCATTCTTCCTATCCAATAGTGACAACTACCTCCCTGTAGAACCACTGATTTGTTTTACTTCCTTTTAAACTTCACATAAATGAAGCAAATCACTATGCATTGTTTTATATTATACTTTTTTTTAACTGCAGCAATGTAAAACATTCATATTGCTGCTGTAAGAATACTTCATGCATGTACATTACCCTCTGTTGTCTCATTTAATGGAAAGGTTATTCTATTGTTCTAATTGTTTCCAATTTAGAGCTATCATAATACTTCCATGAATACATTCTGTACATGAAATTTTGGTACAAATATGCATTGAGTATCACTGAGAAATATAATTGCTATTTCATAAAAAATGCATATATTTAATCATACTTCAAAGTTTTTGTACTCTCCTCTGTAAAACTAGTGAGAATTTTAGTTGATCTATTGTTCCTCCACGACTAACTGTTATCATTTCATGTTATTCCTTCCAATGAAAGGGTGTTGCACAATATTATGACTATAATTTCCATTTCCAAGTTGACTAATAAATTTATCATAGTTAAATGTAACATTTCTTTATTTATTTGCATACTTTCTATATCTGTTCAAATTTCTGCCTATATATAAATAGTGAATATACATACATCATATAAATATTTATAAATAATATCAATACATACAACCAAGTGAAACTAAATATAAAGCTCATTGGAAATGTTGTTTTATATAGATAGATAGATAGATAGATAGATAGATACACACACATAAAAAAACAAAGAGCATATAACACACCATATTTTGTCATTTTATATCACGCTAAGTAGAGGAAGAGAGTAAGCAGAAAGGATAATGAAGGACAGACATTAGATCTATGCATTAAGAAAATACAGGGATCATAAAACTGAAACTGCCAGGAAGCTTCTAGAAACACACAAACATTTGGGGAATGAGACTGGAATGTCCAACCTTTACCAAGCTGTAGATAATTATAATCTTTTGTAGGGAACTATTACTATTACTTATAGGGAACTATTACATAAAACAATGAGAACCTTAATTAAAGAAGAGGAACTTCAGAAAAGTGGAGCATGATCTGTCAAAACCTCCCCCTAGAATAGTTATTATAACCTTTCAAGGGACATTACTCCTTCCATATATTGTTGTCCTTATCTTTTGTAACCACGTCACGAGGACCCTCCTTATCAGTGAAACTATGTCACAAGTGCCCACTCACCCTGGCAATCAGGGCATCAAGACTATCACAAACAAAGTTTGCTGAGGGCTAACCAAAGGCTAAATAACCAACTGAGTAGAAAGAAATACTGAGGCAGAAACAGGGGACTTAAAATTTTCCTTAAAAATTCTAACTCTGTGAACAGGACACTGTCCTCTCTACAAAGTGGTCTGCACAGTTCCTGTGTTATACATTGTCCTCACTTCTCATGGCTCTTAAAGTTTTGCCTGCTAGTATATATGTCTCTCAAATTCTTTCAGGAGAATTACAATCACCAGTACCTGAGGACGATGGCTTCCTTGGCTCCATCATGGGCCTTTGCCCTATAACACTTTGATGAACAAAAGTATCGATTTTGTGTAGTCCTAAATAATATCAGTTTTTGTGTGTGTGTGCGTGTGTGTGTGTGTGTGTGTCCTATGTAAGAATTTACTGGCTAAATACCAAGAATATATCTTCATTTTGTATTTCTAAATCTTTGCAGTTTAGTCTGACACATATAGATCCACAATCCAACCAGAAATGATATTTGTATATGAGAGAGACAATTTATATACATGACACTTTTAAAGATATGAAAATGACCCAGAATCCTTTTTTTAGATGTCCTTTCTCCACTGATCTGTTTTGATATTTTGGTCCTATTTGTGTCTATAGATGAGGATCTCTGTATACTATTCTATTCCATTTGTGTATTAGACTATCCTTTTGCCAATATCACACTTTCTTTAATTACTATAGCCTCAAAACAAATCTTGTTTTCTGATAAAGCAATCATTCTAACTTGCTCTTCCCTAAGAGTGTCCTGTCTGTTATTTCCTCCAAAATTACAAAATTGGCTTTTGAGCTTCTGAAAAGAATCTGCAAGTATTTTTGTAAAATGAGTTCAAAAAATGTAACTGAATGTTTTGATTTGTGAATGTGCAGTATTTCTGTATTTCTTTGAGTCCTTCAGTAGTTTTTACAATAACACTATAGTTTCCTTATGGAAGTTTCACAGATATTTATTATATTTATTTTTGAGAATTTAACTTTTGTTATATTTAAAAAATGTTATTTTCTACTCAATCGTTATTCATTTTATATTGAACATCCTAATCTTCCTTATAAAACTTGATAATCTGTTGAGTATCTTGAATGTTGCCTATTTTATAAGACAATACACAATTGGTACAATAATTATAGAATGTATTATTTTGCTAGGGCTTTCACAACTGGGTGAAGAAAATGACAGAAATATACTTTCTTATACTTCTGTAAGAAAATAAGAGATGTACTTTCTTATATCTGGAAACTGTAAACCCAAGACAATGGTTTTAGGAGGTTTGGTTCATTTCTGAGGGCTGTGAAAAAACAGTCTGTCCCAGTCCAATCTTCTGGGCTGGACTGTTCAAATGGGTGTTCTGTCTTCACATGACTTTCTTCTATACTTGTCAGTGTTCAAATATCCTTTTCTTACAAGAATACCAGTCATATTGAATCTAGATCTACTTGAATTACTTCATTTAACTTAATTTTCTCTGTGAATAACCTATCTCCAAATATCATCAAGTTCTGATGCACAAGGGGTTAAAGGTTCAACATAGAAAATTTAGGTGGAGTGAGAAGACAATTCTTTCCATAACGCAGAACTTTTATTTTCTAATAATGCATTTTATATCCATTTCTTGTTGCATTCCCCTAATTCCAAAGCTCCATAGAAAAGGTAAAAAGATCACTACATTTTTATTAGCAACCTGGGAGTACAAGCTATTAACTTTTTGCCATGATATTTAATGTTTGCCATAAGTTTTCATAAGGCATGAAGGTACAGTTTATTAGTTTGTGGAAGATTATTTTTTTTTCTACTTTGATAAAAGCATTGATTACAAAAAATAAAATATAATAAATAATTTTCTTTATTTAACATTTTTCTTCATATTTGGATACTAGGATGATTTACAATTTTTAAAAATATGTCCAGTGATCCTACTTTTGTTTAAATAGACACAATTGTTTTTTATTTCTTTGTTGAGTTTGGTTTAAAAATATCTTGGTGGAGATTTTTCACTATGTACCTCACTGTGACAAACATGTCAGTGTTGAGATGTCATTTTCTAGGAATTATTAATTTCACTTCAATTGTCATATGTATGGATGTAACACTGCTTACAATACACTTATAGTATATATAATGTCTCCTTGTCACTGTTACGTTTGTTCTTTGATTCCTACTCTTGTACTGAGCAATGTAGCCATATGCTTTTCAATTTTAATCATCTGTTATGAAGATCAACTTCTCATTTAATTTACTCTTTATTTTATGTTTGGTTTCTTTATTCTATTAATTCCTCTCCTTAACATTTTTCTGTTTTTCTTTGTGTTATATTTTCTTCTATTTTTCTACTTTCTTTGGCTGGATGCATAGGTAACTGATACTTGTTGTTTTTGTTTGATTATTTGCCTTGTTCTAATTTCTATTGTCTTGCTTATCTGAGGAAAACAGCTTCAACTTAATTTGTGAAAGATATTATTACTTGCTATTTGGGGGCTTGTTTTATGAATTTGCTTCTGTTTTCTCTCCCTCACCACCACCACCCAATCCTATCCCAATGGCTTTGAAAACATTTTATGTTGCATACTTGGTATTTTTTGGCTTGATATCTTTACAAATTTGGGAAAATATCATTTCTGCTTATTAAATTCTTTTTTATACCATTCTTCTGGAATTTTAACCATACTTATATGTTAGAAATTTTTTCTTCATCCCTAAAACTTTTACATCAAATACTATATTTATTTAATTTCTATATTTATCCTTATTCTTTATCATTCATGATTATATGTTTTACCCTGTCTTATGTTCTAGTTTGAAAATCCAGTTCTTATTTTGTTATAAACTGTTATTAGATCCAAACATATGTAGTTCTTTTTATTTTTTTTTCTGTCAAAATTTTTATATAATGTTGTTTTCAAAGAAGGAAGCTAATAAAATAAAGTGACAGCTATAGTTTTCATTAGTAGATCTGGCTGAAAATGAAGGGATCACTGAAGACAAAATGCTATTGGTACATATTCTCCTGCACACTAATCCTCCCCTTCTGGGACTAGAAAGTAGCAGATCTCCCTTAAAGGGATGTAATGTAAAATTATTTATTTGTTGACATTTTTTTCTTTTAAGGAATGAACTCCAAGCAATGAACTTTCCTCTTAGAACTACTTTCATAGTGTCCCAGAGATTTCGATGTTGTTTTTGTGTTCTCATTCACCTCTAAAAATCTCCTCCTTCTGTAACCTATTATTCATTCAGTAGCATATTATTTAGTTTTCAGGTGTTGGAGTGTATTTTATTTCTTATTTTATCATTGATTTCTAATTTCATTCAATTATGATCTGATAGAATGCAGGGTAGTATCTCTACTTTTTTATATTTGCTAAGAGTTGATTTTTGGCATAGTATATGGTCTATTTTAGAGAAGGACCCATGTGCTGCTGAGAAGAAAGTGCATTTTATTGTTGAAGGATGAAATATTCTATATATGTCAGTTGAGTCTAAGTTATTGATTGAATTATTTAGCCCTAGAGTTTCTTTGTTCAGCTTTTGTTTGGAAGATCTATCTAGTGATGAAAGAGATGTATTAAAGTCACCCAAAATTATTGTGTTATGGTCTATTTGACTCTTGAACTTGAGAAGAGTTTGTTTGATGAATGTAGATGCTCCATTGTTTGGAACACATATATTTATAGTTGTTAAGTCTTGCTGGTGTATGGTTCCCTTGAGCAGTATGTAGTGTCTTCTTTATCCTTTTTGATTGACTTCAGTTTGAAGTCTACTTCATTTGATATGAGGATGGAAACCCCTGCTTGCTTCTGCAGTCCATGTGAGTGGTATGATTTTTCCCAACCCTTCACCTTCAGTCTCTGGCTACTTTTTTCCTTTGAGATGAGTCTCTTGGAGGCAGCATATTGTTGGGTCTTTTTTTTTTTCTTCTTTGATCCAATCTGCTAGTCTATGTCTTTTGATCAGTGAGTTTAGGCCATTTCTATTATTGAGACATGATTTGTATTTCTAGCATTTTTGTTTACTTTTGGTATTTAACATGACCTGGTTTCTCCTCTGATTATTTTTTCCCTTTTGTGTAATACTTCCCTCTGCTGATTTTCATCATTGTTTTTCATTTTCTCTTCATGGTATATTCTGCTGAGGATGTTCTGTAGTGCAAGATTTCTAGTTGTACATTCTTTTAAGTTTTGTTTACCATGGAAGGTTTTTATTTCGTCATCAAATCTAAAGCTTAGTTTTGCTGGATATATGATTCTTGGTTGGCATTCATTTTCTTTCAGAGCTTGGTATATGTTGTTCCACAATCTCCTGCTTTGAGGGTTTGGGTTGAAAAATCTGTGAGATAAGAATTGGTCTCCCCCATATGTGACCTGATTCTTCTCTATTGCCACTTTAAGATTCTATCCTTATTCTGTATGCTCAGCATTTTCATTATAATGTGACTTGGTGTAGATCTGTTGTAATTTTGTATATTTGGTGTTCTGTAAGCCCCTTGTATTTGGTTTTCCAATTTGTTCTTCATGCTGGGGAAATTTTCTAATATTACCTCATTGAAGAGATTGTGCATTCTTTTGGTATGAAACTCTTTGCCTTCTTCTATCCCAGTAACTCTTATATTTGGTCTTTTGATGCTGTTCTATAATTCTTGGATGTTCTGTTCATGGTTTCTTACTATCTTCACTGTGTGATCAACTTTATTTTCCAGATTGCATACTTTTTCTTTTTATCTGACGTTCTTTCTTCGAAGTGATCTAGTCTGTAGGTTATGCTTTCTATTAAGTTTTTTATTTGATTTATGGTATCCTTCATTATAAGGATTTCTGACTTTTTTTTTCAGAGTCTCTCTCTCAAAGTAATCTTGGCTACCTGTATTTACTCTCTTATCTCTTTGTTGGAGTGATCAAGTTCTTGCCTGCATTTGCTCATTTAGGTCATTCTTTAATTCATAGATGATTTTAATTATGAAGCTTATGAACTCCTTCTCTGAAATTTCATCAACTTTGCTGTCCATGGGTTCTGTTATTTTAGTATCCTGGATTTGGGGGGTACTTTTCTCCGTTGTTTTTAAATTTTTTATGTTGTCTATATATCTGCCTTTCTTGCAGTGTGTATCTGAGATATTACAGTTTGTTTCCCTATATTTTTGTAGTACCTGTGAAGATTGTCTGTACCTGAACTTGATGTTGGGCTTTCAGACCTTGCTGGTGTCCTTCAGTGTATCGTACTTCATCTAAAGGTGGTGGCAGCAATAGCCAAGGTAACTCAATATAATAGTTAAGGTGCCGAAGATGGAAGCAATGTCTTACAGAGATGGGGCTGAAAGGGTGGGCCTCATACTCCCTTTGGGATTCCTGCTGTTGCAATGCAGCTGCTTCTAGGCCCCATCTATTGTCATAAAGTTAGGGGCTAGTATGTGGGGAAGGCTATGGTGATGACTCCAGTGTCCCAAGATGGAAGTGGGTTAAGCTTAGGCTTTCAGGTGTTGGGGGGCAAACTTGGACCTCCCTTGAACCTGGGTCCTGCACAAGTTAGTGTGGACAGATCTGGGCTGGGCCTGGGCTCCCATAGTAGTCTGCTGGTCAGAAGATGCAGTCCTGTGCTGGAGGCTGGACTCCGGTGGGTGCCTGCAGGTAGACGGATGGACCCAGGCATTCTGTGTGCCTGGGTCCACACAGGCGGGTGTGGGTGGCTCTGTGCAGCAGTGCTTAACCTCCCAGGGTAGTCTGCTGATTGGAAGGGGAGGTCCTGTGCCAGAGGCCAGGCTCTGGAGGGTGGAGTAGTGGACCTGGACCTACTGTGAGCCTGGGTCCCACAAAGGTCGGTGTGAGTGGATCTGGCCCTTTTTAGTTGTTAATATCCAGAATTATATTTTAAATTCCAAAATTTTACCCAGAGTCTTTATTTTTTCAATTTTCTCTTGAAATTAGTAGTTTTATTTGCTATTTCTCTGATAAGAAGTCATCATGGTTATATAAACAGTCTAGTTTGATGTCATTACTATTTTTATACACAAAACAGCCTATTTCTAATATATTTCTGGGAAGACTGGTGATTTTTGATTTCAAGACTTGCTATGAAGAAACAATAATTGAGATAGTATGGTTATTGGTAAAAGAAAAGTCAGATCATTGAACAGAATAGAGAAACCAGAAATAACTGCACAAAAACATATTCTGCTTATGTTTGACAAGGAAGCAACAGCAATATTATGGAGAAAATATAGTCTTTTAACAAATGGTGCTGGATAATTGGATACTCTCATGGAAAAAAATTATTAATTTAGGCAGAGGTGTTATATAAGTTAAAAAAATTTACTCAAAATTGGTTATAGGCCCTACATGTAAAATGTAAAACCACAAAATTCTTTGCATAAAGTCAAAATGTCTCTGGGTATGATGATGATATCAAAGAAATACAACATCAAAAAAATTTATGATCCATGAAAGTAGAAAAACTGATAATCAGTACTTTATTAAAATTATTAAAATTAAAAACATATGCTCTATAAAAATAATATCAAGAAAATGAAAGAAAAAAACCCACAAACTGGGAGAAAATATTTGCAATAGACACATCTGATAAAGGTGTCTTACACAAAATACACAATGAATACTTAACAATCAACAAGAAGAAAATAAACCACCCAATTAAAAATGAGTAAATATTTGAGCAGAATCTTTAGCAAGGAGGATAAAAGATGACAACTAGGTATATGAAAACATGTTCAACACCTTGTCATTTGGGATTTCAAAATTAAAAAGAGAGAAAGAGAGAGATAGGCAGACAGACAGACTGAACATACCTGTTGGAATAGACAAATGCAAAACCTGACAACTTCAAACGTTGATGAGGATTGGAACAATAAGTGTCTTTATTTATTGCTAGTGGTACAGCCATTATAGAAGATAATTTGAAAGCTTCTCATATATCTTAACATACTATTATATAATAAATGTACCAGACCAAAATTTTTTCACATTAGCTATATTATCATTTTCAAAGCTTGAAAGCAAGCAACATGCTCTTCCATAGGTGAATGAATAAACTGTGGTACCTCCAGACAGTGAAATATTATTTAACATTAAAAAGAAATGTGTTTATCAAGGCATGGGAGGCATAGAGAAAATTTAAATGGAAATTATTCTGAAAAAATCAATCAGAAAAGACTGAAGTGAAGATTTTTTTGGTGTGTCAACTTGAATGGGTCATGGTACCCAGATTAAACATGTTTCGGATGTAATTATGGGAAATATTTTGGATGAGAGTAGAATTTGAACCAATAGACTGGGTAAGCTGTCCTCCCTAGTATGATTGGAACTTATCCACTGATCTGTGGGGGATTTGAATAGAACAAAAGGTGGAAATTGGAGGTGTACGATGATGTCCCTCTTATTATGACTCATTACTCAAGCTGAGACATCTCATCTCAATTTCTCTTGCCCTCAGACTACAGTTTATTTGATTAGTTCCCCTGGTTATCAGACCTTGGAGCTTGGACTAAAATAGATAACTGACTTCCTTCAATTTCCATCTTGCATAAGACAGGTTGTGGGATTTGTTGGCCTCAAAATTATGTGATCCAAGTGGACAAGAAGTCCCACAACCTGCTTTTTGTAAAAGGAGCAGCTCAATATTGAGAACTTGCATGGCACATACAAGGCCCTGGGTTCAATTTCCAGCACAGGAAAAAAATAAAGAAATTCAATTGTAAGAACCCAAATTCTTAATCATATGTTCACATTTATATCTCGGTACCTGTATGAATCCTATTCATTCTGTTTCTCTATATAATCTTAATACAACCACATACTATGTTACTCCAATTATATAACATTCTGGAAAATGCAAAACTGTGAAGATAGTAAATGTATCGGTGGTCATCAGAAGTTTTATGTCAGTGTAATGGTGAACACATGTAATTAGGCATTTGTCAAAATTCTTAAAATGGGGCTGGGTTTGTGGTTCAGTGGTAGAGTGCTTACTTAGTATGAATAAGAAACTGGGTTTAAGCCTCAGCATCACATAAAAATAAATAAATAAAATAAAATGTGCAATACTAAAGAGTTAACTCATAAAGTGTGAACCTTTGGGTGATAAAGACATATCAGGGTAGACTCATGGGTTATTAACAAACGTATCACCTTGGTGCAAGATGTCCACACTGAGGGAGTCTGTGCAATTGGAAGAAAAGAAAGTATACATGAACTCTGTACTTACTATTCAATTCTCATATGAACATAAAATTGCTCTAAAACAAAAGTTTATTAATTAAAAATATAAATAACTTCTAATAAAAAAGTTCATGTTTTTTTTTCTTTAGATAAAAGATAGAACAAAAAACACAAAAAAATTTAAAATAAATCAGAGCAACAAACAACCATTAAAGCAACAAAGGGAAGCATATTCTTCCATTGTTGTCTAACACAGCAAAATTACTGATAAAGGTTTATGAAAACAAGTGAGAGGATCAATTAGTTATAAGACTATTATTATTTATAGACTATATGGTCAATACTTCAATATCTTAAACCTAAGAAAAGAATACAATGACTTTATCAAAAATAAAATTAATTTGTAAATTTAATAATATTTCTTTAAATAGTTATTTATCAATTCTAGTAAAAGAATTGTGGTGCTAATAATAGCAGAAAAGATAAAACATTTAGGTATTAACACAAAAGTGGATGTGTAAAATATCTAAGCAGAAAAAATCTTTAAAACTGTTATAAAATTCACAGAAAATGTTTTAAATAAATGGAGAAACATTCAAAACAGTAAGATTAATGTTACAATGCTAAAAATATTTAATAATGATCTTATCAATATTTCATTTTGATTTTTAAGAACTCCTACATAACACATGTCACATGGAATAATAATACTACATATACAAGTTAATTAGTCTTAAGGAGTTGGGTAAAACAACACAAGGAAGAAAAATAAATTTATTTACCACATACAATAAAAACTAATGATTTTGTAATATTATCGCAAAAGCAAATAAATATACCAACAAAATCTCAGCTAAGTAATAGACCTACATGTGCAAGAAGGAAAAACAGGTAATGCATGTAATGCAAAAAATGGTTGGTGAAAGGATAGATTATTCATATGTTTCATTGGGAAGAATAGAAATAATTAAAACCTGCTACTTAATAGTGCATACATAGGTGAATCATAAAGGAAACCACAACTTAAAAGCAAGATAAATCTAAATTTAATTATAATATTAATTTTAAATATGATTTTTTTGTGTGTGTAATATAAACCAAAAGCATTTCTTAACATTTTGAAACACAAATTCCTAGAAAACATTTATAATAATATCAAATTTAAACATATCTTTCAATAAATGATATTATGGACAAAGTTTTTAGACAGTATACATTATGGAAAAATATTTCTAAAATTTGACTATTTTTAGAACACAAGGGATTCCTACAAAACAATAAACATAAAATAAGAATTTTTGCTTGACATACATGGGCAAATATTATACACAGATGCTAGATATGAAAGAGAGAATCCAAGAGACTAAAAGAAATATTTAAGAAATTCCTCAACCTTCAAACATAGGGTAAAGCAAATTAAATCAATGATGTACCTTATACCTATTGAATTGTCAAAAATTGAAAAAATGTATTTTTCAAACTTTGAAGAAAGAGAGTGGATAAAAATACTTGTGTACACAGAATAGAGGACACAGAGACAAACCCACTAAAATACAGTTGCCTTATATTAGACAAAGGTGCCAAAAACATATATTGGAGAAAAGATAGCCTCTTCAGAAAATGGTGCTGGAAAAACTGGAAATCCATTTGCAACAAAATAAATTAAGCCCCTATTTCTTACCATACACAAAACTCAACTCAAACTGGATCAAGGATCTAGGAATTAAACCAGAGACCCTGCACTTAATAGAAGAAAAAGAAGGGCCAAATCTCCATCATGTCTAATTAGGCCCTGATTTCCTTAATAAGACTCCTATAGCACAAGAATTAAAATCAAGAATCAATAAATGGAATGCAGTCAAACTAAAAACTTTCTTCACAGTGAAAGAAACAATCAGTGAAGTTAATAGAGAGCCTACAGAATGGGAGCAAATTTTTTACCACTCACACATCAGATATAGCACTAATCTCTAGGGTATATAAAGAATGCCCACAGCTAAACACCAAAAATAAATAAATAAATTACCCAATCAATAGATGGGCCAAGGAACTGAATAGACACTTCTGAGAAGATACACATATATACAGTTGTATGATATATAAAATATTGAATATAAGTTTATAAAAATTGAAATAGATAATGTAAACAATATACATTTAAAGGGAACATGTGTTAGTAAATATATTATATACATTGGGATGATTATCCATATAAAACCAGAAAGAAATCACGTGAAGACAAATGTCATAATATTAGAAATGTGATAAAAATCAACATTTTGCATTGAAAACTCACAAGTTACCTCAATAACTTATAGAAAAAAAAATTGTGTTGCTAACATTGAATCCAAAAAGGATTTGTAATTTCTAGCACTGAAATTCAAGCTGTTATTTAAAATATGATTATTCTCTGTCACATACTTTTAAAAAGCTCACTGGAGTTCAATCAGGGACAAAGTATTTCTCTCACTTCATCTCTTTTCTCAAAAACTTCCTTCAGTTATTGTAGATTTTCATTCAGTTGAAACTAAATTGGATGGTAGACTAAACTTTTGGAAGATATACTAAACTTTCTACTTGAGTTGGCAAAACTATTAGGGCTGAACTCATAAAATATAAAGTTAAGAAGACTTAAACCAATAGTCAATAGCTTAATAGAGAAAGAACATATCAGTTCTTATAGTACTTATAGCTGAAAAACACCAAAAGTGAGGTTATATTGTTTTAGGATCTCAACTTTATGAATAAATAGCTATTTCTTGTTTTCCACCTGTAGTAGAATCAAATACTATTTTATCTCTAGTACCACCTGAGGCTATATATTTGACATTTCTGATTTCTTTAAGTGTGCCTTTATATACAGAAAGTAAAAATAAGCAATCGTGTTTCAGTTATTTACTTTGGAATCCTTCTAAATTTCCAATCTTTAGAATAAGCCTCTAAGGACCATAAATTTCCCAGAGATTATGTTTACATCCAACATGCAAGTACAGTTTGGCAAGTCCTCAGAATGGGGTGATGTAAAATTATTAATCTATCAATCTGGTAAAGTTTTCAATGCTTTACCTCATCTTTGTGGGAATCTTTGCAGATAGTTTTCCACAGCCTTCCTCCTGATCCAGAGGCAAAATACTCGCCATCTTGCAATAGCAAGAAAAATTAAACAAATTTCTGAGCAAATATGCTCTCTACCTGTTCATTTTCTCTCTTACTCATTTATATTTTATCATTTTAATGTCTTAAACCTAGCAAAAAGTTTTCTTACTACCTGAAGAAGAGAAATTTCATCTCTATACCCTTGGTCTGAGACCTCTTTGTGTTCATAAAATATTTATTAGAAAGACTGTCAAAAATCTGAATTTAATATTGTATATTTGTATATATTGTATATATATTTTTCTCATTAAAAAAAATTCTTAGGTTAATTGAAGAATGTAGGAAAATCTTAATACAACTATGAATGATCAAGAGAAAGTCTTGACTGTAACTTATATTCTCAGGCCTTTTCTTTTTATGATTAAAAAGGAGCCTATGATAATGGGGAATATACATGACTTGCAGACAAACAGGACAATTTCACTAAGACTTCCCCACTTGCAAGGGTCATGCTATTGGATAAGTGATGATTTCTAACAGAATGACTGTACAAATAGTCCTAATGCCTCAAGAGGTAACAATGTCTTATGGATTAAATGTTTTAAATTAATCATAACACATTTCTGTAATTTTTATTATAACTAAAAATATCCAAGAAACATCATGAAATTAGAAATTTTTACAAATACACAGACATCCTTGGCTCCTCAATCAGAAGTGAACTAACTATACATTATTATCATTATCTAATATATTTTAGTGTCAAAATATAACGTCTAAAGTCTCAATACATGTTGTAGAATCAGGAGCTCTTCAAATGAGCCATTAGATAGTCATTCAGCAACAAAAACAGAAAACTGTGCTTACAGAGAAAAGAAAGAATCCCCTGAAATTTGCTGTAATAGATCACTTTCCAATGTATAGTATTAGCTTATATCTTTTTGTTCAGATGGTCTACAATCCATTTCAAATCTATTGTATATGTTGTAAAGCAGAAGTCAAGCCTATTTTTCTATATAAATATCCAGTTATTCCCACATCATTTGTTAAAAAGAATTCTTTTTTTTTAATAAATTCCTTTGGCATAGCACCTCTGTCAAAAAAAAAAAAATACCCTCTGGCTTAGGCTGAAAACATGACTACAAGGGAAGGAGTGGAGACCTAGAACCATTTCTAATCTCTCAGTGAAAACAGATACTGTCTTTGTCAACCTGACTATTTTTTGTGGGGGAGGGGTGGTGGTGATTTCTACACAGGAAGATAAGGTTTTAAACCAAGAAATAATTTTAGTGTTTGTTTCACATATTTCATGCAAAATAATTTTCTTGGGAAAGTTGCTCTTCTCTCAAGGCAATAGATGGCTTCCTTAACAATATGAATTTCAAATGTCTCAATTGGTTCAAATTTTTATGCCACAAACTGCAGAATCTTAATCATATTCCCATCCTAAGAAATGATTTAAGAAACTGTATCCATGATTGCAAAACCTTGTAAATACCATTTTATTCTCTCCCCCTCTGTGACTATAGCATCACGAGGAGGATGTACTCCCTTACTAATCTACAAAATGAATTTGAGGGTTACTACAGTTTAAGATGTTGATTTTTAAACATGTTGACCATTTTTTGATAGAACAACTAAGGATATATCAAAAGGCAAACAAAGTCTTCCATATGAATATTTTTAAAGGTTTTAAAAAAATCTAAGACCTTTTATTTTCCAAAAGCTTCATAATTGTATCAGATGTATTTCTCATCAGCATTCCTGATATCCATTCTCAATAAAGTAGTTACCATTGGAAGTTAAAAATTTGAAAAATAATAGTTTTGAGCATTATACACTCTATGATAACTCTAATTTAAAAAATATTAACTTATAAACAAAGGTAAACATATAGTGAAAAATCTATAAAATAATATTTGAATATTCATTATTCTAAAATAATTTGGAAAGCACATTCATGAAGCTACCTCTCTAAACACTTTTATTTTTTCAGAAGTATCAATAGAGTTACTTCACATGTTTTCTAAGAGGAAGTTCACTCATTCTCAATTTATCAAGGGCAATATAATGAAATATTTCTCATAACATTTAATCCTTTAATCTAAAGAACATTTTTCATAAAATAAACTATAATATGTGAATCATAAAATGTATAAAAAGACATTTCTATTTCTACATGTGGAATTTGTCATACATGTATTCTTTTGTGTCTCATATAGGAATGACATCTAAATTACTTAAAATAATTCTTCTGATACTATACTTTGAATTTAATTCAAAATTCATATTAATTTATTTCACATACTGTTTATTATATTTGTAACAATTACCAATACTTTTGACCACTGGATTGTCATATATTTCTTATTAATGTATTTTCCAACTTTTAAGGGTCTAGAGCATGAAGATTTTTGTCATGTTCAGAAACATGGTTTGGGGATGTAATTCAGTGGTAGAGAACTTGCTTAGTATGAACAAAGCCCTGAGATTAAAGTCCAGAACCACAATAAATAAATAATTATTTAAAAATGTCAGAAACAATCTTTTCATGAAAATAGAAATAAGATAGTATTTTATATAAAAAAAAATCTATCTAGTTTATTTGAAATTTCTCCCAGAGAAAGTCAGAAATTTAGTATAATGATCTTTTGTCTGGAGTCTCTGGACTTAAAAGAGATGTGTGTAATTTTTTTCTATTTGAAATGTGAGTCTTGAGCTGCGAATTAACTTTAGATGTCAGAGATCTGAGAAGAAATTATTATGAATTTTAAAAAGGTGAAAGTTAGTCTTCAATTAAAAATATATTCAGAAGTCAAAAGCACCCATTGATGGTTTTATTTTCTTTTCTTCCTTGGGAACTCAAGACAGTGTTCATGCCTTATCTATTTCAGTCCAATAACTGCTATTAAAT
Organism: Callospermophilus lateralis; assembly: GCF_048772815.1. Lineage (NCBI taxonomy): Eukaryota > Metazoa > Chordata > Mammalia > Rodentia > Sciuridae > Callospermophilus > Callospermophilus lateralis. The sequence goes on from NC_135314.1 coordinate 101,806,256, forward strand.
TATTACATATCTACTTCCCTTCATACCATCCCACTTACCCAATTGACCACCAGAGAATATGTGGAAATACTTTTTCAATGTCAAGAAACCTATTCCATCTCTAACTCCCAACACTATTTGTCACATAGTAAAATTCTGCTAATCTTTTTTCTTAAAATTTTATTTCTCACAGAAACATTTTATGTCCCCTAAAACAAAGTTATATCCCTTTAAGAATCATTTCACTGCTTATATTAATGTATATTAGTTTAAGTATTTTAGTAGATTTCTTCTACAAGACTAAAATTTCGATGACAACATCACTTTTGTTATTTTAGACATCACATTCCAAATTTCTACTGGAACATGAGGAATATATACATACTATTTTATGTTAAAACCTGTCATCTTCCCCAAGAACATGGTATATCTGAAAATTTAATTATTTTTTTTTGTTAAATTACACTCATGAATTAATCTAGTAAGTACTTGAAAAATCCTGGGATGTTAAAAATGTTCTTCTACAATAGTTAATCTCTAAAACACTTGAGAAGGGTCAAAGAACTACAATGGACATAAATATATGAGGAAATTAATGTCTTGAACAACAAAATACAGTTATCACTTTACCTAGGTTGTATCCCAGCAGATTAGGTGCCTTAGTGGTAACAAAAGCCTACAAGACTTTTCCATTGATAGGGAGTACCATTCGTTCCTGCCTCTAATGAGTAATCTACCCATATTAAAGAAACACTCTTGCTTTACTTTGACCTACCAACCAAATTACTGTCACTTTTGTGAAATGCCAAATAATGTGAAAATCTTACATTCAAATAATATGAAAACCTGGGTAATATTTAGTCATTTTTTTAAAGGTCTCACAAATTATAAACATTTTTTTGTATGCTGTTTAATGCAAATATTTATTTAGTGATATTCTCTCTATGTACAGCTTTAGGATTTAGATAATTTTATAGTTAGCTATTCATTTATGCATGCCACATACTGTTCTTATGAAAAGTTAAAATCATTATATTCTCATTTACTCAATATTAACAATCACCAGAACACTTCATTTTCTAGATGCTGACTTCTCAATTCCTGTCACGAACTGGGAACAAAAATAGCTCTCTTTTGTAATGTTTTGATAAAATTCTATTTTTAATTTTTCAAAGGTAAACATTTATATTGGCCTTTAATCAGAATTTTATTCATATTCAAATAGAGAAGGTAAAGAGGTATACAATGTAAAACAATCAAACCCATAATTTAGGAAACTGCAAAGCACTATGCTCACATGTCCATAGAGCACAGGAAAAGAAACTAAGAGGACTTCTATAAATTATCCAAACCAGTAACAGCATTACTACATGTCCTTTCAAGAGGGCAGGAGGAATTAAAATAGTGTTAACTTTTTCGTTTCCATAGAACCTTGTTTCCACAATACATTAGTTACCATCAAGTTAGGTTGGTCATAAAATATAACCATGCCATAGACTATAATGAGAGCTATATAAAGAATTTTCCAGTAGACACTTTTGATTGTTTGCAGTGCTGGGGATGTGACCATAAATTTATATCCTCAGCCCTTTTTATTTTTCCTTTTGAAGCAGGGACTCACTAAGTTGCCAAGGCTGACATTGAACTTGTGATTCTTCTGCCTCAGCCTCTGGAGTATGTGAGATAACATGCATCACCCTGCCCTGCCCAGGAGCCACATTTCTAGAAGTGCAAAAGAACAAGTAAAATGAACTTTATTGGTTAATTGTATTTAACCCAATATGTCCCAAATGAAATGTGTAATTTTATAATTTTTCCAGTTCATAGCAAGAATTGAGATGTCTACTTTTACAAATATGCGTATAAAATATAACATATAATTAATACAAATAGTTGGTATTATATACTTTATATACCTCATATAATATCATAAAAACTGCTTCGTGTGCATTTGTCATGTTTCTAGGATTCTGATGCTAAATATTATTAGTATATTTAGATAATAACCTAGTGTTACCAATTTCGATTATATAATTACACTGTTACAATTAAGATACACACCTTAATCTATAATAAAAAATGAGTAAAATCGCTATTGATTTATACCATAATTTAAAATTTTCAATATAAATTCTCTTATTGACTAAGTCTGAAACAGACATTTTCTTTCTCTGGACCTTACTTGCATGCAGGGTAATATTGATAAGAATACCTAAACCACATTGAGATATTTGTCTTGATTGTTGAATATCTGGCATGGATTTCCTTTGCTTCAAGAAAATCTTGGATTGGATGTAAACAGAATGAGTAAGTCTTCATAAAACTCTCTAGTATGCAACCAAAGTGCAGTGACAAAATACACAAAACCCTTAAATCCATTGTCTTTTCTTTTTCTGCACAGTTCCATAAACTAATGATGATTTATAACATGCACAGATAAACTGAAAGATTTTAACAACTATATATATGATGCTTTTTAAGCATCTTCTTCAGAAAATTGAGCATAAATGCATTCAATATGTAACAAACAATGGAATGGAACTATAAGAGAATGTTATACACTTGTTTTGAAATTTCAATAAATCTTAATTTTTGGCTTACAATAAAATGAGTACCATCTGTCATGATAGAAAATAATTTTATGTAGCTGAAATTCTTTCTTGACAGATGAAATATCCAAATAATGTCACAAATTTTATTTCATGATGCAGATCTACAATATTTCTTGACAAGTTGTAATACATATGAAAAACCAAGATATTAAAAAGGGATAGTGTGTCTTTTATCACATGCTTATTCTCAATCTAAAGAAAAGTGATTTCAATATTTTAGTTTTTGAAACAATTGATTCAATATTTTCAGAAATGACTAAAGTTGTCCAGTATGGTTTGGTTGCTAATTGAAGACATTTTAAACATATCTTTTAAATATCATTCCTCATAATTTCTAACAAAATTTCAACAACTTAAATAATTCATTTTACTATTTCTTCATCTAAAATAACCTTTATTGGTGTGAGAATAAATATTGGGAAAGATATAAGCTCAAAATCTGTTTAAGTTTTTCAAATGCTCTTATTTCAAGCAACAGAGTATCTTATTAAAACATGCATATTAATGGAGAACCATTTTATATTTAAATATGTGCATACATTCAATACTCTCTAAATCAGGTTAAATATATGTATCTCTGAAAAAATTTGTCATTTTCTTTATGGTAAAAAATTTTAAAATTCTTTCTTCTAACTTATTGATATCTACAGTAAATGATTGGTATCTATAGTCACCCAGTTGTGCAATGGCACATCTGAAAATTTTGCTCTTCTCTAACTGTAACTCTTCATTCATTGGCCAAATTTCCTGATACCAAACCAATCCCACTACTCTCTCCAGCCCCTGGAAGCTACTATTCTATTCTTTTTTTTTTTTTTTTTTTAAGAGAGAGTGAGAGAGAGAGGAGAGAGAATTTTTTGATATTTATTTTTTAGTTATCGGGGACACAACATCTTTGTTTGTATGTGGAGCTGAGAATCGAACCCGGGCCGCACGCATGCCAGGCGAGCGCGCTACCACTTGAGCCACATCCCCAGCCCCTACTATTCTATTCTTAACTTGTATGATATTATTTTTTTTTAGATTTCTCATATGGATGAAATCATGTGTTACTTTTCTTTTGGTGTCTGGCTTATTTCTCTTAACATTATGCTCTTCAGTTCCATCTATGTTATCACAAAGGAAATGATTCTGTTCTTATTTATGGCAGAATAGTATTCCATTGTTTATATGTAGCACATTGTTTTTATCTAGTTATCAGATGATAAGCACTTAGGTTTTTACGTTTCTTGTCTACTGTGAATAGTGCTATCATGAACTTGGGTGTGTAGATTGTGAAAATCAGGTTCATTTTGAAAACATCAAATTCACTACATATTATTTGCAATTATGATGCAACAAATTAGCCATACAGTGTCTTTATTTTCTTTACCAGTCCATTGTGGCATCATTTGTGCATCCTCACTCAATTCTGCATCACTCTGGTATCTTTATTAAAAATAAATTTAAAAATCCACACCTATTTCTTAATCTAATTATATGTATCACCAATTAAAATTTGAATAGTCATCATTATATTTCATACTATTTGTATAAATCATTCCAATAAACATCATATATTACATTGTACATAAAAACTATTCCACTTGAATTAGGCCACTGACACCAGCTCTATTACTGATATGCTTAATTTTCACACTACAAATTTTTTCTACCTCCAAAGCTTACATTACAACACAATATGTTTTAGTCAATTCAACAGTTAAAATGTAAAAATACTACCAAAACAAAGTTGAGTTTAAGGGAAAAGCATTTCATACTACTACAACACTTTAAAAGAAAATCAACTGACATTGAAAAAACTAAATTAAATTTAAATTTCACCATTCACCCATTGTAGTCATACTTTAGGTCTTCTACAGTAACCTCTGTGAGATGGTCAATATCAGTCCCCTCCACACACACTTCCTCAAATACACACAAAAAAAGATTAATTTAACCAACAGGGAAGGAGAATTCTAAGATGAGCTTTGATGAAAGGCACTAATTGAGTTATTTGAAAAAGAAAAATATCAGTAGCTTCTACATACACATATATATGTACATGTATATAGAATATATAGAGAATAAATATGACAAAATATTATTTTGAAAGTTAGGAAAGTAAAATATGTTTTTTAAAATCTGAACTAAAACATATAGCAAGAAACAAACAATATTAAATTTTCTTCAAGCAGTGTTACAACACATTCTTATATCCTATAAATGTATCTTTTGTATACTCATTTTGAACACCTTATTTTGAAATGAATAAATTTTTTAACTATTTCAAATGTGCAGCAAAGTTGTAAAAGTAGTACCAAGCCTATATCTCTTGTCTTATACTTTTAAAAAATTCATCTTTCCTCCTCTACATATACCACACAGATAGGTGTATATTGCATATATATAATACACTATTTTCTGAAACATTTGTAACTTATAAACATGTTCTGTTAAGTATTTCAATGTGTATACTCTAACAAAAAAATCAATAGAAATATTATTTTATATAACCACAGTAGAATTATTGCTAGAAAAAAATTACCAGTTTTTGAAGATTACCTAATTTTTCTAATATTATGCAAATTCCATCAATAGTCCCAATAATGCCCAATAATAGAAAAGAACAGAAAGTTTTATTTTTTGGGTATGGGATCCAACTCAGTCATAGTTTGGACTTATTTCTTCATTTTTTTTCTCATAAAACTATATTCTGGAAGATTTCTCAGTCTTTCTCTTATTCTTTAAAAGTAGCTTGTAGGCAAAATTAAGCAACAGTCTATCATCTGCAGTTCTAAACCACCTGTTTCCCCTCATTCCTGACAAATTCATTCTGAGTTTTAATTCTATGACTAAACCACAACATTGATGTTTTATCCATAGTTCTTCAAATTTAATATTGCCATATCTAATCTTCATAATCAGCAAAATTTCAAGTAGAAATGTAATTAAATTGAGATGTTTTCCAAGAAAAACTATCCAATCATTAATTTCTCTTGGACATATACATTCATTTAAGCCATAAAGTATGTCTTATCTTTTTCTCTTAAGAAAAGGCTGACGAACACTTACTGATAAGATCACAAAAAAAAGTTTTAGAGTAAGAGTATGAAAATGATGTTGTTGCTCAAAATTTTTTACCTTGGATTGTAACATTTTTCAGTGGCTCCACAGGAATGGGAGAGGAAGTAGCAAAGGTAGTTTCATATATATTTGAAACAAGAGTAACCTTCAAGATCTTCTTTCCAGACTAACTAACTGATGTCTTTGGGCAAGACTCCTGAAGAATGAATAGTATTAAAAGTGAGAAGCGGGGCAAACCCTTATCTCACAAAAACTTTTAGGAAAAAAAAAAAAGTGAGCTTTAATCAGGAGAATAACACATGAAAAACTTCAACTACCCAGGAGCAAAGTATACCACTGAAGCTCATCTCATTTTTATTTTGCTCGGAAACTATGAGTTTTTAAGATTTTCAGACCATTTTCTTTATTTTAAATTCTAAATATATGCATGTAAATGTCTCAGAGATGAGAACCTCAGGAGGAGAAAAAGAATGATAGATGATTCTAAAGGAAGTTTGCATTTGAAATTTCAGACCAGTGACCCTTAACTTGTGTGTGAGGGGGTAAGTCAAGATGTGCATCTGACTTAGAGGAGGAAAATAATTGAGGAAAGCAGTTTTAGGTATGGAATACTTACAGGAGTAGCAGGGCTAAAAATGAGATAAGCATGTCACCCTTAGGAAACTGCTTGGGTTTCTAACTAAATGAAATACAAAGAGAACAGAGGTAGAGATATGATAATAGGTAAGGTTGTATAACAGGCTGGAGTCAAATCTTATTTGGTGTTCTTTGTCCTTGTGAAACTCCATATAGAAGGCTTTAAGGATCTATGGAGCACATAAGTAATGGAATGAATTAATGATTAAAGAAGATTTATATTTTATAATAATCTCCTTAGCAGTAAAGTAATGATATGTAATGGATTGGGGGAGAAAAAAATGAGAAGTGAATCCTAGAGGGGAAAGGTTGATTAATGTTATTCACAAAGAGAAAATGAGGACCAGAGATATGGAAGGAAAAGAGCCAAAAAAGACACTGGTATAAGAATCACATTTCTTCAAAGAGAAGGAAGAGCAGAAAATCTGGGTTCTTCAGACCACTGGCAAGGAGAAAAAAACAAATAAAAAAATTAAAGGATAACAGGAGAATAAGTACTCTTCACCTTCAAAACACCTTTATGAGGGTTCTAAGTAGCAAAGATATTTGTAGAAGAAATTGATATAGATTTTCATGTTATATAAACAGTAATTTGTATAAAATATGTTCTATAAAACTACTGCTGTATATGAATCTGACTATTGTAGTATTATCCTGATCCTAATTTACATAAATGACACAGAGCAGGTATTTTGAAGGAGTAATGGCAAATTGATAGTGATAATGTCTTAGTTTAGTAGAGATTTGGGGGTATAATTAACACTTTCACATGATTTATGAATATCAATTATTTCTTGGGGCTTTTGTGAGAATCTCTTGATACATTGGTACATATTTTATACTAAATAAAACAAGTAATTGTATATAGAAATGTGCAGCAGTGTATCATCAAGAATGCATTATTCATGTCCAGTCACCAACGTCATTTTTTTTTGAAGAAAAATAACTTTGATACTAGCAATCAAATTCTGGTCTAAATAGTGTGACCAAAAGTGGACCAAAGAATTTCTAACATAGAAGAATTGGCTAAATTCTTGTAATATTTGATTTACCAATCTAAATGGTAAAAATAATCAGAAAAATGATCTAATAAACTGGCCATATAATCCCCCCAAATCAGCAGTGAATCCTAAATCTTACTTAAAATTGTACTTATGTATTGCTGACTACAAAAAAAAATGACATTTTCGATGATTACAAAATTATAAATGATATCTAGGATAAAATGTTAAACTAGTATAAAATTTTACAACTATGTTGATTGTTTTACATCTTTTCTTCAGTATTTAAATTTAAAACCTCAATATGTAATGCATTGAGTATATCTATTAATGACACTTTAATAAAATTATTTGAATACAGGCATTCTTACATAATCCTTAAAGTTCTTTTTACTTTATTTTGGCACTTTAATAAATTGCAATATCATATGTTGAATTTAATGATAATCCAAAACATAAAAAGTTATCTAACTTAGATATATTTAAATATATTCAATTGATCATGAAATATAAATACCATGATTCAATAATCAAATCAAATATCAAAACAGATAAACCCAATGCAAATATTGACTGTCAAAAATAAATGTTACAGTTGTGAAACATTTTTCATTTTAAGGCTCTACCAATTCATGAAAAATAATTTGAAATACACTCTTTAATTTTACTGTGAATTTTGTAATTTTACTGGAATTGTGAAATAATTTATAAAATCATTACAAAATGATTTCAAAACAAAAAAATAAAGGGTTAGATTTTTAAGTAAAATGCTTCTGAAGTAAATTTCTAAGATTTAGAGCCCAGAAGATATCTGAAAGAGTGTGTATGCCCTTTCCTTTAAATTGTGTTCAATTGGTAAGCTTTATCCACTTTACTTCATTTTTTGCCATGGGCATGCTTACTTGCAGATATTTACTATACTTCTTATAATCTGTAACCCCAGACTTACAACAGTTACCTTGTTAGCTATTTGTTCAAATGATCTTTAGATTTTACTTCTAGACACAGAAAGCACCAACATTACCCTGTGCACTTGCATTTAAATAGAGTACAGAAATGGTTCTCGCCGACAAAATACAGTAAGAACACAACATAAAGCAATCATGTTTTCCAATTTAACACATTAAGAAAAAAATCTCACCAAACATAATCTTCACTCTTCCTTTTCTTCAGTTGTCACTTATAGAAGAGTTGATAGTCCACATAAAAGAGTTTTAGTATGCTAAGTCATTGTACAGAAGACAGCTACTCAGTAGAAATATCTGCACTGGAATTTGCAGAAATGGAAAAAAATCTTTTATTGTGTTTTTGCAGTGTGATTTGGGATTTTTTGCAGCACATAGAATCAGCTATCCTAACAATCATATTTAACTTATAAATCTAATATGGCTTGAGTATGAAAGAGAGAGAGAAAAATAATTAATGTGAGAAATTCCTAAAACCCAAATAGCATTATAGAGTTAATATAAATATGAAATATAATATCTTTTCTGTTTGAAACTTCTGCTTCATGACCTTATTCATCCTGTAATATTCAGTGATTTACCTGGGAAATCTCTCCAGTATTGTTAAAATAAGGCTAGAATATTTTCACATGCCAATACATTGATTCTTTAAGGTTGCTTTTGTAAACAATGGGTTGACTTCTGCCTATTACACAGAGCCTACTTCTATCTACATTAATGCCTTCTAGGTAAAGAAAAATAGTCCTATTTTATTCATCAGGTAGGCTTTCCCTGCTCCATTTCAGATCACTTCTCAGAGAGGAAAAAAAACACTTACTTAATCATATACATAGGTAATGGACTTCATCATTACAAGTATTCAGAAGAATGTTAATATCTGGCTAATAACATTGATGTTCCAAGAATTGTAGACACCACAAGATGGTTAATTTCACTATATATAACCTCATAATGTAACTCCAAATCTTCCAAATAAACACTTAGCATCCAGTGATTGTCTTAGGACTAGCTAACAGAAATCAAGTAATTTAGTGGTTTGTATATATTATCAAATATGACATCATGTTAAGGCTAGGAATATGGAAGATAAAATCTCAAAAAGACTGACAAAAAAGCAAAACACACTATTATGTAGGCAAAATATTTAGACATATACTTAGCTTATGCATAGCACAACTTGAAAAACAAGAGATATTTTATTATGTTTTAATCACAATATCAAGTTAAATAGATACCATTAATAATTTTCTATTTCAATTTTAAAGTAGCAAGAACACCCCTACAATTAATATGTATATTTAAATACCAAGTATTGGGAAGATACTACTCTATCTGAAAAATACAAAAACTTATATTCTTATAATAGTGTTACATGCATACATGACTTCAGTAAAATGAATCTTTACTTTTCTTTCCTTTGTGTACAAAAGGAAGCAAATAGAAACAGCCCAACCAAAAAAAAAAAAAAAAGGAATATTGTTTGTGTAGAGATGGTTGAAACATTTTGTTTCTATAGTTATGTATTATGTACAGTGAAATTTTCTTTTCATCATTTTGCTAAAAATAATCACCCTTATACCTTTCCATTTTCTATTTCCCTAAGTGCTTTTTAGAGCGTTATCTTTTAAAGAAAGGTGTATGTTTGTCCTTGTGTAATAACTTCAATTTGGAGGGAAATTGATTCTGAGTGTGATAAATATGGATAAGTTATTTCAATAAAACTGTGCAAAGATACTGTTAATAATTTCTGTTTGCTGAATGCTTTTATCCTATAAACCAAAATTCCATGAGAATTTAGTGAATATTGAATTACCTTATCCAACCTAAGAAGTTTGAAAGAGCCCTTTGCCAACACAATAGAGAGAAATAGAGTTGAAGATAGCTAGGTACCAGAAGATAGCAAAGAAATAATTATATTCCACTTTAATGCACCTGTGACCAATTCTAGATATACCCGAGTAAACTTTGAAATAAATAAAGTAAAATAGGAAACATATCTCTAGGTCAGTTCAAACACCTAAGTATTCAATCACCAATTTATATCTCAGAAAAATTCTGGTACACACAATTCCTTTCCCATTCCCAATACTACCTCCTCAAAGTTATTGTATCTTGCTAATTCCAATTGAGTCTGAATTCTCTGTAGGAAATCTGTGTATATCCCAATCCAGCATCTGTAAAGTAACTTTCTAAAGAGAGTTATTTTCTGAAAAGTGTATACGAACTGTTTTACAGTCCAGACAATCCCAGAGTGCACAATGGTAAAAACTATCTTTAGTTTTGCATTTAAACCCCTTCAAAATATGCCCACTTCTCTAACTTTACTTCCTATCACTCTTCCTTGTATACATGTTTCAGCCAGCGTTAAGTACTTATTTGCGTACTCCAGACCCCCTTTGAAAGTTTAAACATGCTTTTCACTAATATTTTAATAAATATTCCTACTTTTTTACTTTCACAATCAACTCAAGATTTCAACATCATAGAGGACTACTACCCTCCATTTGAAATTTTTCCAAAATCTCCTAGAAAGTCTGTTTTTCTTTGGGATTCTCATACCAATATATTCATATTTTATAATTCACATTTATGCTGGAATCAAGTTGGTTTAACAAGTTGGTTTAACATTAATATACTATTGAATTGATTCTCAGCAAATGTTCTGTGAGAAATACAGTCTCTACAACCAAATCAAATTTCTGTAACTATAAGGCTCTATAATCCCCTTTGTTCAGTGTATAATACCTGAAGAGCTTGTAAACTCTTTACTTTCTTTCCTACATAGCATTCTTTACTCTAGAGTTTTTGAAAAAATTAACTTGGATTACAATCATCTTAATTTCTGTTTCACCAATTACCACTAAAATAAGCTATTTGAATTTGTAATAGAGTGTACCAGGTTTTTTAATGTTGTTGTTTTAGCTCCTTTGTGACTTATTTTCTTCTTTCTATTTCCTCAAATCCCCATTTATTTATTATTATTATTATTATTTATTTTTATACTGCAGATTGAACCAAGGTGTGTTCTATCCCTAATTTACATCCTTACCACTATTTATTTATTTTAGAGACAGGGTCACATTAAGTTGCCTAGGCTGGCCTCATATTTGTGATGCTCCTGCCTTAGCCTCCCAAGAGACTGGGATTACATGTGTGCAATGTAGTGCCAGGCCCCCATGTTTTGTTTTGTTTTGTTTGTTTGTTTTCTACCAGGGATTGAACTCAGGGTGCTTAACCACTGAGCCACATCTCCAGCCCTTTTTTTTTTTTTTTTTTTTTTTGTATTTTATTAAGAGACAGGGTCTCGCTGAGTTGCTTAGGGCCTTGCTAAGCTGCTGAGGCTTTGAACTCATGATCCTCCTGCTTCAGCCTCCTGAGCCACTGGGATTACAGGCATGCTCCACCTCACCCGGATCACCTATGCATTTTTTAATGTAGAGTTTAGCAGTCTCGTAACAAATTATTCCAGGGTGAAGAATGGTATATATATTTTTCTCTGAAGTTGTAGTATTTTATTTGGTTACATCTTTAAACTAAAAGGTGGAGTAGCAAAGTGGAATGAAGACAAGGGACAGGGGATATATGAATCTGACGTAACTTTCTTATGTACACATGAATATAACACAGTGGAATCTCACCATCATGTATGTTCACAAGAAATGAATTTAAAGAAATACTATATGTAAATGGCAGAAAGATCAATGGAAGGAAGAAAGCAGAGAATGAGAGAAGAAAAAGAAAAGAAGAGGTACGGGGAACTGAATCAGAACAAGATATATTCCATGCTTTTATAATTATGTCAAAATGGATTCTACCATCATGTGTAACTGAAAAGAACTAATATAAAACTAAAATGCAAAAAATTATATGTGACAAAGAAAAATTATATTTTAGCAAGGTTCAATATATATTTTTTGGTCAAGTCTGGTTGTTAATACTAGTTTTTGTTTGTTTGTTTGTTTGTTTGTTTTGTTTTGTCTTTTAACCTGGAGAGATGCTTCTGTGAGAGGCTTTTGTTCTGGGTCATGCTATCAAAATTGAATTATGCTTCTCAATGGTTACACCATGTTGTATTCACTGAAAACTTAGTAAGGAGCAAATTACCTGTTATATTAGGGATGAAATTAAGATTGATCTATTGACTCAATTAACTAATAAAAGAAAAAGTACTAAATCAATTGCATTAGTTGAATTTATATTTCCTTTCTAGATCAATATTTTCAAGTACATATGCTTGAAGATATTATAGAGAAACCAATATATATTTTTATCTAGATGAAAAAATGGGAATATTGGACTTGAATTATTAAAAAATTAAATAGTTTATTGAAACCTGTAACTTAAGGAAAATTTTGTAATGGTCTGACTAAGAGTAATAATTTAGGATCAGATGGATAATATTCATTTCAGAAACTAAAATTTTGAGGACTTAACATAAAATTATGATTAATATTTTATGTAAACAGATCATTTGTAACAATTTCTTAAAGCATTTTATTATATTATTTTTCATATGTTTGTGTGTGTGTGTGTGTGTGTGTGTGTGTGTGTATTACTGGGGATTAGACCTAAGGCCTTACATATACTAGGAAAGTGCTCCACCATGGATCTATATCTCGAGCCGACTAGACAATAAAATTTTATCATATTTAATTAGTTAAAATAATGTTGGATTTCTAGTGATATGGCTTAGATAATATGAACTATCCTACTGATTAATACTGTATAAGTTACAACAAATAAAATATTTGATGTTTTTTCAAAGCTCACTACAGACAGACATGGTAAAATATCCAGAATCCTTCTTCCCTCCAAATCAGTTAACTCTTAACCAGTCAAAATTATATCCTATCTAGAAATATTTGTAAAATTATTCTCAAATGACTCTGATCTTTCTAAAGATCACAAGCATATGGATACCAGCAATTCTACTGTACAACACACAGTCAACCGCTAAGTGAAGACCACAGATGATGAAATTCAAACAGAGGCTATAGTTATCTTCTTAGTGCCTTATAAAGATAACCAAATAATTAAATTCATCAGAGATTTGATAAAATAACACATTTTAAAAAGCAATAATAGTTCACTGGAAAATAAGTGAAAATTACTAAAAATAATTACTATGATAAACATGTCATAGAATTCATGGCATCCACAACCTAAGAGAAGCCAAAGAAAAATTAGAGAAGTGAAAGAAAAAAGGAAAAACTCAATGGAGTAGTTGAGCTGAAAAGCTAAGGAGCTCCAAGAAAATAGATAAAAATATTTCAACATTTTCTCAGAATGAAAACACGTGAATTATCTCATCTAAATAAGCCATCAAATACTTGTGCAACATAAAAGAGGAACTGATCTATAAAAAAGTACATGAAATTTAAGATAACAAGAAAATGGGCTGAGGATACAGCTCAGTTGGTAGAGTGCTTATCTTTCATGCACGAGGCCCTGGGTTCAAACCCCAGCACTTCAAAAAAAAAAAAAAAAACAAAACAAGACAAAACAAAAAACCATGATAACAAGAAAAATGTTTTAAAATAGGAGAGAAAAAGCAAATTAGAATAGATCAGGAATAAAATCATCTTCAAATTTTGACATATCATGATTTCCAGCCCCAAATTTTATAGCCATTCAAACTCTAAAGGGAATGTAAAGATACAAGAGCATATTTCAAATGTATGGTATTTTAAAATAAGATTATTACAGATACATTTTGAAAAATGTTTGTAGAGTACATTCCCCATATAAACAGAACAATCCAGAAAAAGGAAGACAGTGGAATCTGGAAACAGGGATTTTACACAAGAGCAGAGTATAGAAATGCAGAATTGATGGGTTCTCCCAAGATGATGGTATGCAACAGGATGAAAACATGACCAGTCAAGATTGGGCCAAGGCAAATGCTTTAAGGAGAGACTTTTCTTTTAGGAAGATAAAAAATTTTGAGTAAAATCACCTGGCTTCAGGATTGTCTTTTTGAGAAGGTTTTTAAATTATTGCTTCAATCTCCTTACTATTTATTATAAGTCTGTTGAGATTTTTTAAATTTTTCATGACTTAGTTTGGGTAATTTTTGTGTTTTAGGACTTTATTCATATCTTCCAAGTTATCCAATTTGTTGCTCTATAATTTTCCATAATAATTTCTTATAATTAATTTTATTGTGGGGCATCTGTGGTAATGTTCTTTCTTTCAATTCTAATTACGATTATTTGAGTCTTACTTTTTGTTGTTAGAAAAACAGGGTAGTTAAGAGTTTATAATTTTGGGTGGTTTTTCAAAAACAATTGTTGGTTTCATTGATTTGTTTTCTATTGTTTTATTATTCTCTATTCTCTTTGATCTAATCTTTATTTCCTGCTTTCTTCTAAATTTTATTTTAGTTTATTCTTTTCCTAATTCCTTGAGGTGTAAAGCATTATCAGTGATTTAAGAACTTTCTTTTATTTTTTTTAAGGTTAAGAATTTATCATCAAAACTTTCTTCTTAGTACTGCTTTTGCTTCCTTCCATATATTTTGGTACATGGTCATTCATTTTCATTTTGCCCCAAGAAATTTTCAAAATTCTCTTGGGATTTCTTCTTTGACCCAATAGTCGTTAAAGTTAAATGTGGGTTGTTTCATTTCCACATTTTGGCTTTTCTTGTTTTCTATTGATTTGTGGTATTATTCCCATTGTGGCTGAAGAAAATACTTGTATGATCTCACTTCTTAAATTTGTAAAAACTTGTGTTGTTATCTATCTAAAACCTTGTGGTAAATCTGGCAGAATGTTCCCTGCCCTGTTGTTTGGTGGAATGTTCTGTCCATGTTGGTTAGATCCTGTCTACAGTGTTGTTTAAGTCCTCTGCTTCCTTATTGACCTACTGCCTGGCTGTTCTGTTCATAACTGAAAGTGGAGAAATCTCTTAATGTTACTGCAATGTTATTTCTCTCTGCAGTTCATCAATTTTTGCTTCTTTTACTTTGAAGTTCTAATGTTAGCGCCTATATGCTTACAATTTTTATATCTTCTTGGTAAATCAATTGCTTTTCTAAAATCACTGTATAACATCCTTCAAGGTCTCTGTGATGATGTGTGTCTTAAAGTTCATACTGTCTGTTCTACCTAGCACCAACCCTGCTCTCCTTAGCTGTGCATTTGCTAAGAATATCTGCTTCCATCCTTCAATTTCCACCAGTGTGTGTCCATAGATATAAAACCAGTCTATTCTGGGGAGAATATAGTTAGACAGTGAATATTTAACCCTCTAACTTATCGCTTTTGATTTGGGGGTTTAATTCATTTATATTAGAAATCATTGTGGATAAGGATGGACTGAATTTTAGCACTCTGCTAGTTGTTTGCTGTATATTGTGGATATTTTCTCCTCCCTTTCCTCTCTTTCTTTGTTACATTTTTCATTTATTGTGACATGTTTTGATTCCCTTCTCATTTCTCTTTGTATATATTATACAGATATTTTATTTCTGGTTATCTTTGAAATTGCATAAAATATTTTAAAGTTATATCAATCTATTTCAAAACTATACAGCGTAGTCTCAATCACATATAAAAGTCAGTTCCTTTACATATCTGTACCTTGTTATTGATTATTCAGACTACTTATTTTTATAGTCATATTCATTGACATTGACTTAGAGCTTTTTCATTTTTAAAACTTTATATTGAATTTACAACTGTTTATACACACATACATTATAATACTACAGAATTCTGCATTTGGCTACACATTTTCCCATCAGAGAGTTTTATATTTCATATTTGTTTTTTGGCAGTACTGAGGATTGAATCCAGGGCCTTACACATACTAGGCAAATCCTCTACCACTGAGTGAAAATTCTTAGCTGTTATTGTTTGGATATGAGATGTCTCCCCAAAAGCTCCTGATAATGCAGAAATATTCAAAGGTAAAATGGTTAGATTACTAGAGTTGTAACCTACTCAGTCCTTCCTAATTTGAATGGAACTATCTGGGTGATAAATAGGTAGGTGATGTGTGACTGAAGGCAGTCAGTCACTGAGGGTATTCCCTGCAAGGGTGTATCTTCCCTGCAGTTCCTTCTCCCTCCCTTTCTATTTCCTTGCTGTCATAAAGAGAGCAGCTTTCCTCCATTGCATACTTCCCCCATGATGTGCACCCTCTCATTTGGACCAAGAGCAATGGAGTCAGCCCTCTATGGACTGAGACCTCTGAAATCATGTACCCCCCAAAATTTTTCCTCCACTAAGTGGATTTTGTCAGATATTTTAGTCACAGCAGTGCCCAAGCTGTTAAAACATGAGGCAATTTTACTTTCTTTTGAAGTATACTCTAGCTACATTTTCCAGGCTGGCCTTATATTTGTGTTCTTCCTGTCTCAATGCTCACTACCTAAAATCGTAGTGAGGATTGCAAACATCCATCACCAACCCAGCCTTGTTTTGTGTTGCTGTTTATTACCCCTTCGTTTCAACTCAAAGACTTGTTTTAGCTGGGAAAGTGGCACATGCCTATAATCTCAGCTCCTAGAGAGGCTGAGGCAGGAGAATGGCAAGTTTGAGGTCAGCCTCTAGAACTTAGGCCTGTCTCAATATATATATATATATATATATATATAAAATGGACTGGATGTGTAGCTCAGTAGTAGAGCCTATGCCTAGAATCTAGTATGCATGTGGCTCTGAATTCAATCACCAAGACTGGGGGTGGGGGAAATAATGAAAACTAATCTCAGATTTCTCTTATAAGGGCAATCCTCCTGTAACCAGCCCTCACACCTTCTGTTTACCAAAAAAGTTTTAATTTTTCCTTTATTTTTGAAGGATAGTTTTGCTAAATACATTATCAGTTGAATATTAAGGGCAAACAAGCTGGGAACGTAGTGCTATGAATTTTCCGACTAGGTTACCATACCCTTGGCTTGTGCTCACTGGTGATGCCAGAATCTCATAACAGATTTCCTTATTTCTTACAAAATCAACTGGCTTGTGTATGATTATTAAGTTGTTTCTGTGAAGGAAGAGAATCTGGTACTTCTTCTCTTGCTGATATCACAATTTATGTATTTAAACCAGTTGAATGCATAATAAACTGGTACTTGTTTGCAAGTACACTCATTTTGAGAGCTTTATCTTCTTCTTTGTATTATTTTAAAATTTAATTCAATCTTTTAAGCAGCATAAATTGAGTTGTTTATGAAGATGGTCATTATGTAAATATTTAACCTTTTCACATGCATCATTTAATGCAATAAAGACCCACAGAACCTATTATACCTGTGAAATTTGCAACTGAGAGAAATACCCAAGCTCAGTGGTTTGAAACTGTCTAGTCACACAATTCCTTTACACTTGGAACTGTTTCTGTAATTCTTCTTTATTAAAAATAACTACCATAACAAAAAATATTGAAAGAGTGGAATTGTTTTATTTTCACATCTCTTTTTTTATCTGACTTAATAAATTCTGTTGAATTTTCATATCTGCATATGCATCCAGACTGTTGGAACATATTCTTATTGTTGAAATATATAAAGAAAATTCAGCCTCTTACAGATATGTTGTTGGAAAAAATAGGGGTGATATAAGGTCTTTTCAGGCCTGAGGATACTTTTTGATAGAACACTAAAATTAAACAAAGTGGTATTTCTTTCAAATTAGTTGGAATGTAGAGTCTTTTCAAATATATAAAATTTTTGAGGGTTGTTTTATTACAGTCCCATCAATCTTTCTTCAGGTTTGAATAAGATTTTATATGTGAGTGCATCTAGCTTTGCACTGAAGGAGTGTTATGAATCCCCCAAAGTCCTCAGAACATATTTTGAGAACCACCAGCTTTACAAAAGTTCTGTGTCTAAATTAGGATTATAAAGATTATGTATATATGATTAGAAATTACACTGTATTCATTAAACATCGTATCATTAAAAATTTCTGTTATCATATGGTAATCCCTGAAAACAGAGTTTCAGGTTATGTAGTATTAATTCTAGATATTTAGAAAGGTATATGTGGATTAATTAACCACTTTCCTATTATAAATTTAGTTTCTAATCTTTATCATACATAAAAAACAAACTTTATTTATAAATTCAGTTACTTTATGGATGCAGAAAATATACATCATGGGAACAAAATGCAGAAAAATAATAAAAGCTTTGTTTTATTTTACTGTTAATAGAAATTAGATTATTGCTTTTGATTCCCTTTGTCATTAAACCTAAAATTAAAGAAAAAAACATCTACCTCATTTTTATAGACTTTACTGAGTAAATATTTGTTACACATTACAAATACAACTTGGATATCTGTACATCAATTTAATTTTTAGTTGTGATCTGAGGGTGGGAAGATAAATTGCAGGAGTGAATAAGGAAGCCCAAGAGTGCTTGGCGTATCTGATTTGTGGCTGAATGCAGAAGCCACATATACCTCTCCCCTTGCAGGGTGGAAAAGACTCACACAAAAAAATAAATTAATTAACTAACCCAATAAGAATTATATATGCAAAAGATGATTCAAAAGGCGTACTTCTCTCACTATTTATCCCTCAAATTTACTTTTTTATTTAAAAAAGACAAATAAAGCTGTTCTGCTACATCGGATTGATTTAAAATATTTAAGCATAAATAATATAATGTTACAGTTGAACACACTACAAGGGTCTGAGCTATCAACTGGAGGCTTTACTAATTAGCATGATGAATATCAGAACTGAAAGTTCATTAGTGAAATCAGTAGCAGCTCAGCCTGTGTATTTAAAATCAGAAGTGTATGTTCATTGTGGATGCTGAAGGAGTTCAATATATGCTGGTTGGATAAAATGTAGAAAAATGCTCCATACCTACATTGATTGAGTACAGTAATTTCTGTCTGAGGAATTCTTCAACTCTTTATCCAGGTCTGTAGTTGCAGAATACCAACTGCAAGACTAACCAAATTCTATCACTGAAGTATCATGCCCTCCTTCCTGAGTGAGCTACAATGATTTGTTCCTTGAATCCCCTAAGTGACAAGATGCATGAGTTCAACTCAAGCCTGCGTAAAATAAGTTACAAGATATTTTTCAAGCCCTTTACTGGCTAACAAGATTATTTAATAAACTATGGTATGTAAAGAAAATGTCTTCTGAGAATCTCTTTCTTATATCCTGGTGAGATAATTTATTTTTAAAACCTTTTGGTGACTTATTTCATCTACTGAAAAAAAAAAACTAAGCCTTGTCTTTCCTATAGTATCATATCTTAGTATTCATGCAGTGTTTAGGATGTGATAAAGAAAACATTTTTACCCCTTAGAATACTAGAGAGTGAAAACAAATTATATTGGTGCTTAGGGACCTGAGTTTCAATGCATCCTCTATCTTTGTGACCTTGGGCAATTATTTTGACTTCTCTGAGACTTACATTGGGATTAAAGATAAAATACATTATGTTAGGAAAAGTCCATGGTTTTGAGCCAACAGCTTTAAAAAAGAAAATTGTGAGTAGGTACAATGACAAACATTTGCCAAATGGATTTTCTTATTAGGGTTATCCATTTGCCCCAGGATATTGTGAATTTTCTGTTATTAAACTTTGTCAAATTGTAACATGAAGCAAACAGAAATTTTGCATTATTTTTAAAAAGTGCAGCTATCTCTGATGCATCAATTGAACTTTATTCTCCCAGAAGCATGAGGACAAGATGATGCTTTTCAGTACAAAGTTGATGGATTTTTTTTAAGAGAAAAGCTCAAAACCACAGAAACATCGCTCCTCTCAGACATACAAGAAAGTCTTATTATGCCAAGAATTTTGCAAAACCAATATAGCAAATTTAATGACAAATTTTGTGCTTGGAGAGAAAGAAGAATGAGTTATTGGCAAAAATATCTATAC
Source organism: Callospermophilus lateralis (assembly GCF_048772815.1). Classification (NCBI taxonomy): domain Eukaryota; kingdom Metazoa; phylum Chordata; class Mammalia; order Rodentia; family Sciuridae; genus Callospermophilus; species Callospermophilus lateralis. Next base: position 101,826,378 of record NC_135314.1, read on the forward strand.
CTGATGACATTTTTGGTGCTGTGTAATATCACTGAAATAGAAAAGCAATTACTATCACTCTTCTTGGAGCAGTAATACAGCCTGGAAAATAGTGTATCTCACCCAGTGCCAGCAGAGAAAAAAAAAAAAAACCTGTTGGCAATTAAGGCAAAACTCTTCATACTACATTAGGAATTCACTTAATATGTGCCCATCTCTTAATATGTAGCCCTCACATATGTAAATATTTGAGTGTAACACAGTTATAGTCTTAGCATCTAGCAAAAGGCTTAGAATGATTTTCAGTTCATAATTTTAAGTTGATTTTGAATCAATTATCTAGAATTTACTGGTATACATACCACATTTTGGGTTTCTTATCATGGAAAATTAAATGTTAGGATTATCTGAGTCATGTCACAAGTTATCATTTAAGTGGATGTGAAGTACTTATTGAGGGACATCAAGCAACATGGCTCTCACAACAAAACAATCATTATAGTTCTGCTATTGATTTGTTGCTAAAATGTCAGAGAACATAAATGCTAATTATTTGATAGATGATGATCTACAATTATGTTATGCAGAACACTTTTATTTTCTAATCATCAAGTTTATTTAGTGTGTAAAACTAACCACACTGTGTTGTGTGTTGTGTGTATGTGTGGGGGGGTGAATCATACTCTTATCTTGTGATCAATGAAATTCATGTAAGGGGGCAGGGAAATAATTGGCTATGCTCATCCTTGATCCTCTAAGCACAGGCCCTGACATAGTAAACTTGTAATGTCCTGAATCGATTCAAGTGTGAGAGGTAGATTCATATGAAATGAAGTAAAAATCGATTATAATATGATGCATATAGTATTAGTCCATGGGATTAATATATAATATCAGGTACCAGAAAGAAAAAAATACATTAGATTCTAATAAAAATTTAATCAGCCTTCATTCTTCTTAATTCTATTCTCACTCAAAACTTTTCTTTAATGTATATGTAAAATAAATGAACAAATATGTAAATCTTTTATAAACTTACAAAAATGGGTAAATATTTTTTCTCACTAATAGTTTCCCACACCTAAAAGGGTATCTGGTATACTGTAGAAACTTTCTGTATTTGTCAATTGAATGAACAAATCCATCACAATTACGAAAGAAAGAAAGAAAGAAAGAAAGAAAGAAAGAAAGAAAGAAAGAAAAAAGTCCTTCCTGTGTATCCTTTTTTGACATTATAGATTGTTACAATAGCAACCAGTCACATTTTTCATATAAAATGTATTTTTATAAGAGTAACATCACAGATGCTAGAAGCATCATACTAAATGGGTTAAAGTGATATTATGAGAAATGTGTGAGGGATTTGTAATAAGGTCACAGCTGCTAAGTAACACACAGGATGATAGTATAAACTATTTGCGTACTCATTCTAAATGTATTCCTGACATCAACTTCCACTACCTTCCGGGAATAATTTTATTTCCTATTTAATTTCAGGTGTTGCAACTGCCTAAGGTTGTTATAAATTATGTATACCACTATATAGAACTAAAAGTAGCAGTCTCTATTCTTTACCAGTTACAAATTTTGTTTTAAATTGAATGTGTTATATATTTATGGTTCAATTCACAATCTTGCTGTCGCTACATAATAGTTATCAAAGGGGGTCTTCAATGGACAACTTTGAAAAATGGAGATTTTTCAATAGATTACCTAGAATTCTGTTGCTACTTTCATTACATGGTGAAAGTCATAGAATAATGAACTATTTCAGCTAGAATTAAAAACTGAATTCTTTAAACTGGTAACTGGATTACTTTCTTTTTAGCAAAACTTTTTGGTAATAGTAAATTTGTCATCTCTTCCTTTAACTCTTAAACTGCATTCTTTGATTCTTCTGTCTCAGTGTAACTGGGTTTGGAAATTTGAAGTCTTTTCTATTTCTAATTTGTCCTGTGTAGCAACATTAAAAAAACAATACCTTGTGATTTTTCTTCTCTTTGACATGTTTGCTAGGAAATTATTTAACAAATTATATTGTTATATAAGAATTGGACAGGTTTTTCTTTTATATTTATCTTTATTAGTTTGGTTTAGCTATACACAATATTGGGGTTCATTTTGACACAATTATACAGGCAGAGAATATAATTTGTATCAATTTAGTCCCCAGTACTTCTCCTTACCCTTCTCTCCCTCCTTCCCCAGTTCCCTTTCCTTTACTGATATTATATATATATATATATATATATATATATATATATATATATATATATATATATTCATTTTAAATGAGTGCTTGTGTACTTACAAAAAGATAGGATTCACTGTGATTTATTCAGATATATATATAGGAAAGTTTGATCACACTCATTGCATTGTTCTTGTATTCCCTGTACCCATTATTCATTCCTCCCCCTCAGGCCCCTTCTCCTGATCTGCTGATTTTTCTTCTATTTTGATGGGATGTCTCCCTATCTTTTTTCTTTCCTTCTTCTTCTTGTTCTTCCTTTCCTTCTTCTTTTTCTCCCCCCACCATTCCTCCTCCTCCTCCTCTGCCTCCTCCTCCTCCTCCTCCTCCTCCTCCTCTTCTTCCTCCTTCCCCTCCTCCTCCTCTCTCTCCCCACTCTTCCTCCTCCTCTTCTTCAATTCTTGGTCTAGCTTCCACATATAACAGAAACTATTTCACTCTTAAGTTTCTAGGTTTTCTTTTCTAATGCCTACATTTTGGTTTATTTCTTCTTAAACTTGGTAATCATACAAACGTGTTCTTAAACACAAGGCAAAATTTTTGTACTAATTTATAATGTTTTTTATTAGTTTTTGACTGACTTTTATTTATTTATATGTGGTGCTGAGAATTGAACCCAGTGCCTCACACATGCTAGGCAAGTGCCCTACCAGGGAGCCACAACCCCAGCCCCTAATGATGTTTTGAATTATTGTTTTCTTTCATACTTCCTGGTTAAAGAAATTTTGTTACATCTATTGAGACATTAAATTTAGAATGAGTGAGTCAAATAAATGGAAGAGTCAAATTCTGTGTTTTTATGAAAATAATTTATAAAAGCTATGGAATAAGGATTTAATTTTTTTTTAGTTGTAGATTAACACAATATCTTTACTTTGTTTATTTATTTTTATGTAGTACCGAAGATCAAACCTAGTGCCTCACATGTGTGAGACAAGCACTCTGCTACTGAGCCACAATCCCACCCCCAAGGATATTTTGGAACATTGCCAAATAATATTTATTATGTGGTTATCTTTAATCTTGAATTTCTGAAGATTTGATATAGTTAACCACTTCATTGTTTATAAATTATTCTTTTCTCTTGAATTTTCTGGTGCTTTATTTCTCTGCATCTTCTTTCATCTCTTTGGCCACTACTTTATAGTACTATTTATTTATGTCATTTTCTCTATTCTTTCCTAACTTTGAGCTGAGTTTTGAACGTGCTGACTCCTCTCCAAACTCTAAATGTTTTCTTGGAATGATCATTTTTACTTTAAGCATACTGTATCACTGAAGCTTCCTTCCCTTCTAACATTTGCCTTCCTGGCCTTTCCCTATTGTGTAACATGCTGAACATTGTATAAATCTTTGCCCATTTCTGAATACTAAATTTTGAGGACCATTGCTAAGACTCTCTTACCCAAATATCAATTACTTTAATGGTCTGGCATTTCTCCCTAAAATTTATATCTCAAATCCATTCTCTTATCTTTTTTTTTATTTCAACCAAATTTTCTTTATTCATCCATTTTTTTTCATGTAACAATAACTTTTTATTTATTTTAATTTTTTTTAATTTTTATTGGTTATTCAAAACATTAGCCACCATAATTGTATCCCATCTGCATTATTAAAATAGCTTCTAGCATGTTTCCTTGGTCAATTCATAATCCAAAGAGTTAATTCTATACACAGCAATTAGAGCAACATTTAAAATATATAAACCAAGTAATTTAATTTTTCTGCTTAAGAACTTCAGTAGCTTCTTATGGCCCTCAATATAAAACCCAAATGCCTTACCTGGGCTTGTAACTAGCCATCATGATTTTTTTTCTGACCTTTCCAACTTCATCTCATAACATAGCACATATCTCATATCCCAGACCATGCCTTTCTCCTACTTATCATGTTATATTTTCACTATTTCTCTCTTCTCCATAAAATCTTCAGGTCTTTTATTATTTAAAAGACTCATTTTACCCCACAATACCTAAAAATGTTGCTTTGATCTCCTATAGATCTCAGCTTAACTATTACTTTTCAGAAAACTCTACTATAGGTCTTGTTTAAAAACAAATTTCCTGTTTCTAATATAATATTGGAATATATTAGGCATTGTGTAACTGCTTTTTTATTAGTTGCTCATGACAATACAATGATCTTGACATATCATACATTTGAATCAAATGGGGTATGAATACTGCTTTCTTAATCAGGAAATAAATGTATAAATGGATGAATGAATAGATGGATGGATAAGTCATGTTCTTCCACATCCATAGATGAAGCAACCTTTGTTTCCATCTTTAACCAAATAGAGAAGTTAAATATTAGTTCAAGGTGAAAAAAATACCATAAAAAACTATTTAATGCTCTTATATTGTTTTTTAAACTTTGTAAGTAACTTTAAAATCTACTCACATATCTGAGGAATGTACATCTTCGAAAATATTAATAAATAGTGTTGATATTTATATTAATTTTCATAGAGTAATGATGGCTTTAGCTTCAAAAATACATATGTGTCTTTGAAACATGTACAAGATACATCTTCATGAGCACTGATAGAATCACTTTTTAAAAGGGACTTGTGATAATTTGAAAAGAATGCGTTTTGACTATCAAAGTTAGCTGCTTGACCTATGCAAGTTAATGTTGCTAAAACAGATAATTCTGGGAACCAAGAAGAATTCAAACTTGTTTAACATTCCATGCTCAATAATACAGGAAAGGCATGTGTTCCCAATGAAGGAACAGGCATAACATTTGCCAGCTCTCCAGATGCTTTTCTTTTTAGGCAGATGAAGCCTCACAGCTATTTTTATTTTATCCAGATGCTACCTTTTTGAGGTTTTGGCAAAGCCTAAGTAAATCATGTCTATGATCCAGATAAAGGCAGCATTTTCTCTCTCTGCCCTGGTGTCCATATCAGATTAACGAACATGAACAACAAGCATCTCCTCAGAATTTTATATTTTGATGGCCCCCTCATCTTATATTATATAATTTAAGTGTCTTATAGGTTATAACAAATCAGCCACTATGTATATCAGATGTATGTGTCAGGTGAAACATTTTATACTGTATAATCACACATGTGCATACACAAACACACACATATGTTGTTTATTATCTTTAAAAGATTCAGATTTAACATTTGATCTTTTCAGACTTTTTTTTTAATCAAAATGTAATTGCTCCATAAGTTTAACTTTTTATTTTTTTATATTAAGTAAAAAAATCTTCATTCTGGAACTCTTACACTCATTGCATAAAATTTTCTCTTTTATGAAAACACAACCCCTCAAATCAAATAAGCATTTGTTCAAAACTGGATTTTGTACCTTAGCTGCTAACCCTTGGCAAAATATATAGACTCTGAGTCTTAATGCCTCTCCTAAAAACTGAAGCTAATAATAGCTTCAGTATAATATTATTAAGATCATGATTATAAGATTATTAAGATGATGATGTAGGATACTAAGTATAAAACACCTAGACTAGTGTCTGCAGAGGATAATATTTAGAACAATCATGTATTATTCCACTAATTAGAGACAATCTCATTTTTTTTTTTTTTTTTGGTATGGGAAATTGAACCCAGGGTTGTACACATGCTAGCAAGCACTTTAACACTGAGCTACATCGCCAGTCCCCATTTCAAATATTTTTAAAGAAAAACATATTGGACTAAATAAATCAAAGCTGCCATATGTACCTCATATCTGAAATAACTGTTTAAAAACATTTTTTCCTATTGTTGCCAACTCCATGGGTTTTTCTGCTGTTCAAAGATTCAGATAAAAGCACACCCGGGACATGAACAAAGCTCTTTATTCTATATTCCAGCACAAGGGAAGCAACATGTGGGGACAGAAATTCCAGGCTGACTCCCATTAAGGCTAAAGGTGTACAGTGGTTATGTCATCTGCAGAGTTGGCAGGGGCCTGGTGTTTTGATGTCATGACACATGGGGGTGGAGTTTTAGTTGCACCTGCACTCTGCTTTATCAGGCCTCTTTATGTGATGGATATCACATTACCATCTTAAGTGATCACCCAGGGGTATAATTTTTTTACAATGTGAAGAAAGTAAAGGTACCAGCTGTGGCTTACTTTATTAGCGACACATGGGTTTGCCCTAATCACTTGAAATTTTCCCATTATTATCTCGGAGAGTCCTGAACATTATTTTCATATCCAGGAAAACTATTGTTCTATATCATCAGTTTGATATTTGTGACTGTATCTTGTCTGGCTTTGGCATTTTGATATCTCTGCCGAACACATAGTCTAAAAGGCTGAGCTGACTTCTATAGGTTATCCTAATACCTTCAAACATTGGTCTACTTTTTCACTCCCAATTTTCTGGGATGTCTGTTGATTCTATAAGACTGAGAGCTAGTTTAGCTGGCTCACTAAGAATAACAAACAATAACTTCAAATAAAAAAGGAGGTAATAGAGAGAATACAGAATTTTGGCTAAACTGGATTCCAAAGAATTTGAAAATTAAACTGATGAACAAAAGCAGGAAGGAAACCAGGTCAGAAAGAAATCCCTTAACCCATTTAAGAGGAAAACATAAAACAAAATAACATTGTGTATTTTAATCATTACTTAATTGAATTCCTCCCCCTTTTTTTCCTTTTGTTTATATTTCCAAATCTCAAAATTCATATGGAAAACGATTAAAATATAATTGGCATCTAGGTAAGTATGCATATTCAAATACATGTATACTAGTGAATATTTACAGAGAGACACTAATGCCAATAGAGAAAATGAGATTTTACATAAAATATGGAAATAGCTTTTAATAAATTCCTTTGAAATCATATAGTCAAATCCAGTCATTTTTCTATTTATATATTATATTACTTAAGTATTAAAATTTACTTTTGGAATTTTTTTAAAGCTCAAAAAATACTCCTGGTTTATGCTACAATATTATCAATTTTATATTGTTTGACTTGAATCAACATTGTCTTTCGCACAACACTGTAACCCTTACTTGCTTCATATTAAAAAAAATAGTGTCTGTTCCAACCTATCAGAGAGTCAAGACATTTTATAGCAGAGAGACATTGATGCTTATAATGAAGGCATCTTCATTATTCTAAAACATTTAGGGCAGGATTTTAGCAGAGTATAAACTTTGGATTTATCAGCAGAAGGATCCTGAGGGGTGAATTTATGTAACACGTGGATAAACTAATTCTCATCATTTTCAGTTTCTCTGGGCTCAATTAGTTTGCCATTAATTTGGCCTTAGAATGTGAGTTTTGAAATCATGAGACAAAATGCTCAAAATGTCTCAACTAACCAGAGAAGTTACTTTTACTTCTATAATATAATTCAAACTCTTAAAAAACTGATAAATACAAATGTATATTAAAGTGCAATGTTTTGATCTGTTTATGAGAAAAGTAATGTAAAAACTTTAAAATATTTTATAAAACTTCAAGATTAAAAAAAGAATAAAAGAAATGTAAATATGAAACAAAAATTGCATTCAGATGTAGGTGTTATTTTTCTGCCTATAAAATTTTACTATTATCTGTACTCTCCATAATAAAGGTAAGATCTGTGCAATATACTTAAGAAATAGCAAATAGATTCTTCTGAAAAGATATTCATAAAACACTATATTATTTTAAATTAAGATGTATAAAACTGTCATTTTAAATATCAAAAGTTCAAATAATAGTTTCATATTTCAAACTAATAATTTCATCATAATCACTTTATGTAATCTGCATTACTTATTTATTTTGCTTGTGTCATTATACCAATGGTTGTCAATCTTGGCTGCACTTTGAAATTATCTGGGAAGTTTTATACCACTAAAGGCTGATTGTCATTCCCCAAGGATCTGATTTAATTGGCACATGGCATAAACTGTGCATAAAAGGGCTGGAGATGTGGCTCAAGCCTTAAGGCGCTCGCTTGGAATGTGTGGGGCACTGGGTTCGATCCTTAGCACCACATAAAAATAAAAATAAAGATGTTGTGTTACCGAAAACTGAAAAATAAATATTAAAAAATTTTCTCTCTCTCTCTCAAAAAAAGATATTTCTAATCCCCACAGATGATTTTAACATGAAGCAATATTTGAGAATCAGTTTTGTACACTGTTGTTTTAAAATCTTTGTATCACTAAGCATCACCTAGGATTTAAGTAGGAAGCTAGCTACATCTCAAGATTCACAAACTCCATCTATGAGATTCTTTAAAATAAATCTGAGTATCAGTATTAAAATAATCTGAGTATGATTTTTGTAAAGAAGTAGTTTTCACAATGGACATTTGTAAAGTCTATTCTAAATCAATGAAGTGATATAATTAATTAGAATCTCTAACCATAAGATATAGGCTCATGTTTTAAAATATCTGCAGATAGTTTCCATAGTTCAAAATTATTAGTCTACACCTTCAATTAGGTATACTAATAAAATCAACAATTGGACTGAGAAATCATTGTGTGAGCCCTGTTATTCACTTAATAAGTATAGAACCTCCCACAAACCACTGAAAATTACTCATCTCTTTTTCATGTAGATTCAATGAGCACAGAAACCTTATTGACTGCTACAATGATTGAATTAGGAAAAATTAGTTATTAAATATTAGTATGGATGTGTTTACTTAAAAACAACAACAACAAAAATCTTAGTCATTTCTAGACAAACTCTGCCTAATCTATTCATACTGTTGTTTACCTTGAATGGGCTGTAGGATTGGACTCAATTACTACTAACTAATAAAAAAAATTATAAATCTTCCACAATCACTTTGTCCCTTTGCCTTAAGGACATACTGTTTTGGGGGTTCCTCTTAATTTACATGACAGTCTTTCCTATAAGCTATTACCTCCTCATTATGAATTGTTTGGGACTTCGCCTTGGGACCTGACTTCTTTTTGTTGTTGTTATTGTTGTTCCAATTAGTTATACATGATAGTAGAATGTATTTTGACATATTATACATAGATGGAGTATAATTTCTCATTTTTCTGGTTGTACATGATGTAGATTTACATCGGCTGTGCAATCATATATGCACATAGTACAGTAGTGCCTGATTCATTCTATTGATTTTTCTATTCCATTTCTCCCTCCCTTCCCTTCATTCATTCCCCTTTGTCTAATCCAAAGTACCTCTAGTCTTCTCTAACCACCTCCTTCTTATTGTGAATTAGCATCTGCATATTAGAGAAAGCATTCAGACTTTGTTTTTGAGGGATAAGCTTATTTCACTTAGCATGATATTCTCCAATTCCATCCATTTACTGGCAAATGTCATAATTTCGTTCTTCTTTATAGTTGAGTAATATCCCATTGTGTATATATACCAAATTTCTTTGTCCATTCATCTGTTGAAGGGCACCTAGGTAGGTTTCATAGTTTAACTATTGTGAATTCAGCTTCTATAAGCATTGATGTGGCTATGTCACTATACTACCGTGATTTTAAGTCCTTTGGACATAAACCGAGAAGTGGGACTACTGAATCAAATGGTGGTTCCATTCCTTGTTCTGACCTCTTTTTTTCCCCCATGCTTACTCTCCATCAGGCACTCTTATCCAACTCTATGGCTATTAATATTATCTGTGTGACTACATAGCTGAGGTTTATTTCTAATACCTGTCAACTAGTGAGTAGTCAATCAGTATTCAGTGCAGGGTTTTTTTCACTTTCTCACTTTCCTGATCCCTCTTTATTTTTAAATTTATATTTGTTCTTTTTGATTATATATGACATTAGAATCTATGTTGATATGTTTATACAAACATGAAATATATCTTATTCTAATTAGAATCCCAGTGTTGCGGGTGTACACCATGGTGAGATTCACTCTGCTGTATTTATGTATGTAGCCATTCAGTATAATACATGCCCAAATACTAAAAAAAAAAAAAATTCAGCTCCTCTGAGACAGTGTCAAGGTACCTCTGGTTTGCACTCTCACTTTGTTCCACAAACTAAATAAAAAATTAAATTAACTTCACATGAATATAATGATTTTTTTCTACTGGATATTGATGACAGTTATCTATATCTGACAAATATTTCTTTGCCTACATAATTTCTTATGTTCTGCCTCCAATATCTTAAATGAAATCTCCTTAAAAAGATTATTTTTATTTTCTTCACTGCCATACACCAAGAGGCTGTCCAAAATAGGTGCACAGTAAGTTTTGTTATATTTTTGAGTGAAAAATAATGAAAGCTATTATGATAGTTGTTATTGTTGCTATTTTCATCTGTCACATTTATCAGTATCATAGAAACAAAGCTGGCATTTTGCCCTTTCTCTAAACGTACAACATAACAGTCAGAAAAGTGAAGTGTTTTCCCACTGATACAGACAAAATAACAAAAAGGCCAGGGGACCCTCTTGTTTTAGTGCATGCTGTGCTGCTATAGCAGGAAACTATACCTGGATAATTATTTTTTAAAAACCCAATTTTGTCATAATTCTGGAGATTGGCAAATTCAAGATTAAGATGCCAGCGTCTGGGGGCTGGGATGTGGCTCAGCAGTAGAGCTCTTGCCTAGCACCAGTAAGTCACAGGTTTCGATCCTCAGCACCATATAAAAATAAATAAATAAAAATAAAGATATTGTGTCCAACTACAACAACAACAACACACACACACACACACACACACACACACACACACACATATGTAAAGATGCCAGCATCTGGTGAAGACTTTCTTGCACATGCCAGAAGGGCAACAGACTGAACTCACTTCCATAAGCTCTTTTTATAATGGAGTTAATCCTTTCCTGTGAACAGAAACCTTGTGACCCAACCAATGTCCCAAAAGACCCCTGCTCCCAAAATCATTGCACTGATAATAATTAATTTTATTTATTTGATTGTTTGTTTTTACCAGGGATTAAACCAGAGAAACTTAACCACTGAGCCATATCCCCAGCCCTTTTTATTTTTATTTTGAGAAAGTTGCTGAGGCTGGATTTGTACTTGTGATTTCCTATCTCCAGAGCCACAGGGATTACAGGTGCCTGCCAACCAGGCCCAGAAAGGATTGTTTTAATGAATTTCAGCACACTGAAAATGTAACGCCTCATCACCTCTGTCCCTGAAATAAATTACACCCTGAGCCACTTACTGTAAGTTGTTCTCTAATAGAAATATCTTTATTTCTAATTTTGTCAGTAATGATACCTGATAAAACTTTCAAGTGTAATAATGATGTTAAAAAATCTTATTCTGCCATGAAAAGACAGTGTAACTTGAGTATCCAGTGGGGATTGCTGTTTGTCTCAAAAAAAAAAAAAAAAAAAAAAGTTTGTTTTCACTTAAATATTTGTTGTATTTACTTATCAATTCTATATATTCAATACACAAACCACTCAGGAAAAAAGTATTTGAAATAAACTGATTTTATTTTCCAAATTTATTGGCTTGGAGATTTTTTTAAATACTATGAAAATTACAAAAATAATATCTGAAATAGACTTAAAAATTCTCTCATGAGTGAAAAATCTCACTAATATTTCTATTTAAGGGATCTATTAAAATATCAAAGAAAATTGCAACTCACAAAGGAAATGCTCATCTAGTTGCATAGCAAGATATCAGATAAATATCTGTAAACATATGTATATGTATATATGAATATATATTTTATATGTAATGCATATATAATAATTATGATTTGCAAATGAAAAATATGATTAAGTTAAATGAAAGTTCTGTTCTTATAACACTCACCATAAAAAAGCCAAAGTGTCCTGCAATAGATATACATTGATGGTTTTACTAATTAAAAGCAGGTGGACTATTTGGCAACAGAGGGCAATAAGAGCTCTGTCATACCCAGATTTGGCAGTTAATGATAATAGCATCACTTAAAAGAGCAGGTGGTTAAAATGATTGGAAAAATCTGTGTTAGACAAAGAGAGTTATGTTTAACTAGTTCTGAATTTGTTTTCTCGTTTTAAGAAATTATGGCCAATTCAAATTTGACCTAAACTTTATATATCTTCTAAGAAATTCAATTGATTATTTGAAAAATTATTTCTTTATTATGTAGGTTCACAGGTGAATACAGTAACAATTGATAATATAATTACTGGAGTCCATTTTTACAATTCTGTGTACATTCTGTTTTTTTTTAAACACAATATTATAAGCAAGGGTACCTTTCTTATACATCAGCCAAATAATATTGGAATAAAACTGATCAAATAAAGAAAATAATTTTGCCCTGTTTTCTTCAGGCCATTCTTTAACAAATCAAGGGATAGATTTAAATTGTATAATATTAGTCACATTTGTTCTTTTTATTTTAATATTTATTATTTATAATTTAGTTTATATTTTAAAAATAAAATGCTGGTATCAGGTATCCAATACGTCCCTGTGCCTGTCCTGGCAATCCTGATATATGCCTGTGAAAGTCAAAATCAATTGCTTTCTGTCTTTGAGTAACCTTGTTTAAGCGTTTTATGTGTGGCAAGATTCTTTTACCATTACTTTTGTTGGGAGAAAAATATCCATAAGCCGAAAATAAAGCAGGAAGATTACTGCACGTCCTTTCAATGTCATTGTTTAACAGGCTCACTCAAGAATTATTTAATTATCTAGGAAGATGCACCTGTGTTTTACTTTGCTATTTATTATTTTATTAGAGTCCTTAAACTGTGAAATTAAATGTTAACTTATAAGCTTTTGTCAGGTAGAAAAGATAAGCCCAAATATCTCCAGTATCACTTTTCAAGCTTATCAGAAATTTAACAGTTTCATTTTCATTAACAAATTCTTTCCATAAATCCTTTGACAATAAAAATCTTCCTTCAAAACTTTGAGCTAGTTTTACTATCTTACTGTTTATTTATTGATGAATAAAACCTTTGTCACATGTTTATTCTATGTTTGCATGATAGTCAAACATAGAATAATGAAAAGTTAATTGTTTCAGAGGTTCAATGGACGTGCCCGAGTGGGAGCTGGTACCAGAGAAATCAGCTGAGTTACCTGAGATGAACACCCACCAATGACACATTGTGTCTTGGCTCCAAGAGTAAGTCCCAAGAAGCATTAGAACTTTAAATTTCTGACTCCTGGTTGTCTGTGTTTAGTAAGTCTGTGTTTTTGTCTTACTTTCCAATTCCACGCCAAGCTGTTTCGGGTCCTCATTTGCTCAGTGCCAAAAAATTATTTCCAGTTGGTGGTAGTGAAAAGTAGAAATCTAGGTTTTAATATCTGATTACTTTGCAATCTTTAAGCAGAGTGAAGTTAGGTAATAACAGAGGTCGATTCTGTTGTGGGTGAGAACTGATAGAGAATCCTACTCAATAATCTTTTAAAATTTCTTTGTCTATTTAAGAAAACAAGTCAGTTTCAAGGATTTCTATTTCAATTGTTATATAGAAAATAAAGATGCTCATGAAAATATAACATTTAAAATAATACAAAATAAATTGACTTAGTAACATTGTAATTATATTAGGATTTTTAAGACACAAAAAATACTTTTTCAGAATTTTTAGAAACTGTACATAAGAACATAAGTTATCATGAATCTTAATGATCTAGAATATTTTAATATTTTGATCTTAAAATACAATTCACTTTTCCTTGTTAGTAAGTGTGGCATGTATACAATTTAAATTAAAATTTGAATTTATTAATCCTACATAATATTTTCATCTTGGGTATTAGGTTTTTTTAATTAAAAAATTATTTATTTTTACATGTATTGGTTTTATCATTGTTATTTTAAAATCTAGTGTGGTAATGTTGAAAAGTAAGCCTCTATGTTATAGAATTGCCATAGGATCCACATTCCCACATTAGGTATATATCCAAACAAATAAAATCAGCATATTGAAGTGAAAGCTGCACTCCTATGGTTATTGTAGCACTATTTACTCTAGAAACCGAATAAATACAAATTAAGTGTCCATCAGCTAATGAATGGATAAAAAAAAACATGGTGCATAAACACACTAGGATACTATTCAGCTATAAAAAAATGACTAAATTCTCTCATTTGGTATAATACAGTTGGAATGGAGATCATAATGTTAAGTGAAAAAAGTCAGGAACAGAAACAGAACACATGATGTTAATTCTTAAAAAAAAAAAAAAAAAAAAAAAAAAAAAAGGTGATCTTGTAGAAGCTGAGAATAGACTGGTAGCTACCAAAGGCTGGGGAACAGGAAAGATGGGGATACATTGAATAATAGATACTAAGCTATAGTTACAGAGGAGCAAGAAGTTCTGGTGTGCTGTTATATAAAAGTACAATAAATAATTACACATTATACAAAGCTTGAAAAATATATTGGTAAACAATGTAGATATATCAAAACATAATGTTATTCCACTAATGTGTACAATTTTATGTTGTTATATATCTGTTAAAATAAATTTAATTTAAACATCTGAAAAAAACTACTATATATGGACTTCACAAAAGAAGGTAGGTATTAAATATATGAAAAATTTCCAAGCCTCATTAGTTATCATGGAGATACAAATGAAAAATTGAATTAAGCATCACTATCCCCTCAAGGGAGTAGCTCTAATAATAATAATAATAATAATAATAATAATACCTTCACAGTTTTGTATTCAAATGCAAATACTGGCATTAAGAGTAAATTGGGGGCTGGGGTTGTGGCTCAAGCAGTAGCGGGCTCGCCTGGCATGGGAGCACCACCATCCTCAGCACCACATTCAAACAAAAATATTGTGTCCGCCGAAAACTAAAAAAAATTAAATATTAAAATAAAATTCTCTCTCTCTCTCTCTTAAAAAAAAAGAGTAAATTGGTTCATCCAGTTTGAAGATTCTTCAGCATTGCCACCTCTAACTATCTGCACAGTCATGACCCAAACAATTCTCTTGTTCAATGAAAATGCTCACATGTTTATCAATAGATATAGGCAGAAATATTTCTGACTATACAATTCATAATAACCCCAAACTGGTAACAGTACAAATGTTTAAATACAGTTGAATTATTGTGTAAATTATGTTATATTCATGCAATGAAACACTGTATTGCAATAAGAATGAATGAATTTTCTAAATGTAACAGCATGCACATATCTCACAAACATAAAATCCAGAACAAAAAGGCAGGAATAAAAAATTACATGCCAACTAACTATAATTCCATTTTTATTAAATACTTAATTGGTTCATGATTATGCATAATACTAGGATTCATTGTGATATATTCACTCATGCAAATAATATTGTTTGGTCAATTTCATTTCCAAGTGCTTCCTTTTCCCCTCACCTCCTTTCTTCCTTATGCCTCACTTCCCTACTCTAGTGGTCTCATTTTTATTTTCAAAAGAGCCCTGCCCCTTTTTTCCCTTTTTTCTCCCTAGCTTCCACATA
Organism: Callospermophilus lateralis; assembly: GCF_048772815.1. Lineage (NCBI taxonomy): Eukaryota > Metazoa > Chordata > Mammalia > Rodentia > Sciuridae > Callospermophilus > Callospermophilus lateralis. The sequence goes on from NC_135314.1 coordinate 101,841,982, forward strand.
CAAGGAAAAAAGAAGAAGAAGAAGAAAAAAAAACACCATGCAGTCCTTGATTTTCTGATGACTCTAAATCCAAGAATCTCAAAAATAAAGCAAAACTGATGTATAGCTTTGGAACTCAAGATATCTTTAGAGAGCAATGAGTTGGTAATTATTGGAAGGTATAAGAGGGGTTCTGGGTTGCTAATCAAGGACTTTTTATTTATCTTAATAAGCTTTATCCACATATGTTCAACTTTTGAAAACATATTCTAGCTGTATAATTTTTTTTTATTTTTCTCTTGATTTGTTACATTTTACAAATTGGGTTATATAAGGGAAAATACACTCTAGAAACATGAATCAAACAGCTGGATATCTTCAACTATGTAATCATTAAGAAAAGATCATATTTAATGTGTTCCTTAAGAAACATTAACTAAAATTTAATATTTAGTCAATTTAGCAGACAATGATGCAGAGGTCTCATGAATAGTGATGTGTGAGAAAAATAAAAAGCATTGCGAGCTTTAAGTTTGCTTAATATAGGAACTGAACTAAGTAAACATAGTTTAATAACATATCTAATTGAATGTAATAAATTTGTATGGTATCATATTGTAAAATTTGTAAACTTTATATTACAATTTGTAAAGCCAAGATAAATAACTGGTAATGAACACACACAATGTCAGTGATATTTCAGAACACAATATCCCTTCTGTTAACAAATAATTTTCAAAACTAAATGATCCATTTTGCAGTATCTTTCTTTAATTACTACAAAACAAGAAAAATATATGTTAAAAATTACATGTAATATCTTAATTCTCCTAGAATCAATAGTATATTATCATTTTATAAGATATTACTCTTTATTGGGGACTGCAAATCAAGTCAAGATGGTGACTGGCAGTTTGCCATGAGGAGTGGTTTGTGAGGCAAGGCCACCTAGCCATTAAGATGGTGGAGATTCCTTATTGGCTGATTGCTGTATCTGAATGATGCTAATTGAGTCAAGCTGTGTGTAAGCAGTTAGGTATATATACCTCTGCTGTTCCTGCAATTCAGTGGCTCCCACTACCTTGGGTGCCTGCTACTTTGAGTTCCCGATCAATTCCTGCTGAGTTCTCCCGCAATAAAGTAGTTCCCACTTCAACCTTCAAGTTGCTTGTCACCTCCAGGTTATTTTTCCAGCAGGACTGCAGCAACTCTTCAACATTGTAAGTAACTTATTCATGTTTTTCTCCTGTTATGTTTATAGAAAAAAAATCCTGCAATGGGATTATAAAATTAGTTCTTGAAATTAATTTCATTTATCATTTTCTGTGTTTAAAATTATTTAATTTTACTGAGCTCTAAAAAGTAGCAGAACAATTGTCTTTCATAATACTAAGACAAGAAAAATAAAAATACACTTGAAAATAAATATGTAAAGTCATTGGAAATAGATAATTTTAAATGGTGACAAAATAGAGACTTGATTTTTTTTTAACCATATAAGTTGTTTGAATATTACCAATAACTTTAGTGTATATGGTTCTGGGGAATAAACTCAGGGATACTTTACCACTGTGTTACATCTTAGGCCCTTTTTATTTTTATTTTGAGATGGGGTCTTCTTAACTTGCTGAGACTGGCCATAACTTTCAATCAACCTATAGTCTCCCAAGTTGCTAGGATTACAGACATGTACCATCACACCTGGCTAAAAATTACCAATAATTTAAAAAATGCTCACTCTTACTCTCTCTCTCTCTCTCTCTCTCTCTCTCTCTCTCTCTTTAAAAAAAAAGGGGGGGGGGCTGTGGATGTGGCTCAAGCGGTAGCACGCTTGCCTGGCATGCTTATGGCCCAGGTTTGATCCTCAGCACCACGTACAAACCAAGATGTTGTATCCGCCGATAACTAAAAAAAAATAAATAAATATTAAAATTCTCTCTCTCTCTCTCTCTCTCTAAAAAAATGATAACAAATTGATTTAAAGAGACTTAAGAGACTTCTTATTTTAAAATACTAAATAATTAAATAAAAAAATAATTCTATTATATGTGGGTTTGAATTTCTTCATAAAACAAGTTTTATTTTTTTTCATCATTCTCTTTAGAACTAACATAGTCCTAGCAAAAGTTCATTCATTAACACTTTATATAATGTATTGCCTCCACATAATTGACATAATAATTTTTTTTCACCAGTTCCATTATAAATAAGTAGGTGGTTTTGTTTTTTATTGTAATTAACTTGTTTGTATTCTGTCTATATCAAGAATTTAGAAAGGTATGAGATCCCTGAATTTTGAAAGGAAATTTGGGGAAGTAAAATTTGGAATTGATCAATGAAAACAGGTTTTGGAATGTAAGTTCCAGGACCCTAATAATAGTGCATTCATGTCCCTCCATTGCAATTTGTCAGCTTAAATTACACTAGGTAGTTTGTAATTCTAGCTCCAAAAATGAAGAATCTTAGTGATGTGACTCAACTTGTTTTCCACCCTTGATTTGTGGAGATAGGAAATCTTGATTGACCTTTCCAAATTGGGAAATATTACCAAAAGAAAGAAATGGGATATCAATAAAGGAAAAGCATAGCTGCCTACTACAAAGTTATCAGTAGTGAAGTTTGTTAACTGCATGAAATATTCCAGTCCTATTTCTGTTTTAAATGGATTATGTTACTTTTGTCATAGTTAAGTAGAATTTTTTTAATTGAAAATATTTATTATCCATCACATAAATTTTTACCTTCCTACTGAAGTTTACTAAGAATCTTAATAAGGAGTGGATATGAAATTTTATTGAATCATTAACATATAAGTTATAATTTTATCCTTATCTTATAAATATCTATATATTTCACAAAACTAGATAATCCTTCCATTCTTCTATTTTGATCTATTTTTTGTTATGAGGTGAGTTAGGAATTCAATTTTATTTGTTCACTTGTGAATATCCAGTTGACCCTGCATTAGTTTTTAAAAGAGTATTTTTCCTCATTGAATTTTCTCAATATCTCCATTGAAAATCAATTGTTAAGAGTTTATTTCTGGACTCTTTCTTTTATCTTATTGCTCTATATGCATATTTATTATACAAGAATTATATTCTCTTGATTATTACAGCTTTGTAATAAATTCTTAATGCAGAAAATGTCAGTTCTCCAAATTTATTCTTTGCTTTCAATATTGTTGTAGTTGTTCAAAGTCCCTTATATTTGATGCAAACTTTAGTATAAGCTTATTGACTTTTAAAATAAAGGCAGCTGGGATTTTGGAAATGATTACACTAAATCTGTAAATTAAATTGGGAAATACTGCCTCTTAACAATATTAGGTATCGTTCTATGGACATTAGATGTTTTTTCCATTCATTTAGATCATATTTAATTTTTTTTTCAAAAATGTTTTATTGTTTTTTTGTATACAAATCTACCACTCCTTTTGCTAATTTTATACAAAACATATTGTTATTTTGATACTTTTGGAAATGGAATATTTTCTTAATTCTTTTTGGAATTTTTATTGCTAGTGTCTATAGATTTGGAATATCTTCCAAATGATATTTAGACATAGATCTTACACCCTTTGATTTGCTGAATTCATTTCTAATTATAATTTATTGTTTTATTTAAAAATATTATAGATATAAAAGATAATGCCATCAAATAATGGAAACTGTTTTGCTTCTGTCCTTCTAGTATGGGCATCTTGTATTATTTTTATTGTCTAACCACTATCTAGTATTTAGTAAAACGTTAATTATATTTGAAAAAATGGATATCATTATCTTCATCTTAGGCGGTTGAACATTCACATTTTTTTACTTAAAGCATGAAATAAGCAGTGAGTTTTCATATATGCTCTTTATCAGATTAAGAAATTTTTTTAAAAAAAACTTTCCCATTCATAATTTGTTGATTGTTTTTATGATGAAAGTATATTGAATTTTGCCAATTATTTGTCTAAGTCTATTACATGATTATGTGGGCTTTGCTTCTGTTCAATTAATATTGTGTACCATGTTAATTGATTTATGTATGTTAAACTCACCCAGTTGTCATGGTTAGTGTTGTTAGGTGTCAAATCAGATGGCTACTAGGCCTCAGGCAAGACTAAATGCTTCATCTTGGGCCACCAAGTTTCCATGCAACCTGAGCTGTCCATTATGAAGTGGATAATATCTAACTGACCCAAGATATAAAGTTCAGTATTCATAGAGGTACTTCCTCAGCAGATGAAAGTGATATATAAAAGATAAGTCTTGAGCAGGCCCTGAAGATACAAGCAATCCCTACCTGAAAGTATCCCAAATGTTCATGGTTCTTCTTCATTACCTTCTATATTCCATCCTGTACCTCTGCCCACATGTCAGGTTCCTAATGATCATTGAACTAAAAGAAGAAAAAATGAGGCTTAGCTGTTCACTTTATAGTGAACAGAATTGCATCCCTTTTCTCGGACATCTTTTAAGGATAGAGGAAATGGGAAATTCTCCCTGTGGCCAAATTTGATCAGTGGATGTAGTTGCCTGGTTATTCATTTTGCTTGAAAGAATGCCTGATGTGCAAATGTATGCCAATTCTATGTGCTATGGACAATGGCTTGACTGGATGCTTGAGGACTTGAAAAAAATTTAATTGGATTATCGTACTATTGCTCTGTAGTATAGTTTAAGGTCTGATATAGTGATGCCACCTGCTTCACTCTTCCTGCTAAGGATTACTTTAGTTATTCTGGGTCTCTTATTTTTCCAGTAAATTTCATAATTGCTTTTTCTATTTCTATAAGGAATGCCATTGGTATTTTGATCAGAATTGCATTAAATCTGTATAGTGCTTTTGGAAGTATGGTCATTTTGATCATATTAATTCTGCCTATCCAAGAGCAAGGTAGATCTTTCCATTTTCTAAGGTCTTCTTTGACTTCTTTTTTTACAGTTCTATAATTTTCATTATATAGATCTTTCATCTCTTTTGTTGATTCCCAAGTTTTTTTATTTTTATTTTATTTTTTGAGGCTATTGAAAATGAGGTAGTTTTCCTCGTTTCCCTTTCTGAGGATTTGTCACTGATGTAAAGAAATGCCTTTGATTTATGGATGTGGATTTTTTTATCCTGCTACTTTGCTAAATTCATTTATTAGTTCTAAAAGTTTTCCAATGGTACAGAATAGAGGACACAAAGACTAACCCAGAAAATTACAATTATCTTATATTAGACAAAGGTGCATTGGTGAAAAGATAGCCTCTTTGGAAAATGGTGCTTGGAAAACTGGAAATCTATATGCAACAAAATAAAATTAAACCCCTATTTCTCACCATGCAAAAAACTCAACTCAAAATGGATCAAGGACTTAGGAATAAAAACAGAGATCCTGCATATAATAGAAGAAAAAGTAGGCCCTAAACTCCATCATGTGGGATTAGGCCCCAACTTCCTTAATAAGACTCTCGTGATGTAAGAATAAAATCAAGAATCAGTAAATGGGATGCACTCAAACTAATAAATTTCTTCTCAGCAAAAGAAACAAGGTGAATAGAGAGCCTACATCTTTGGAGCAAATCTTTACCCCTCACACATCAGATACAGCACTAAATTCTAGGGTATATAAAGAACTCAAAAAGCTAAGCACCAAAAAAAAGCAAATAATCAATAAATGGGCCAAGGACCTGAATAGACACTTCTCAGAAGATGATATACAATCATCAACAAATATATAAAAAATATTCATCGTTGCTAGCAATTAGATAAATGCAAATCAAAACTACTCTAGATTTCATCTCACTCCAGTCAGAATGGGAGCTATTATGAAGACAAACAACAATAAGTGTTGGCCAGGATGTGAGGAAAAAGGTACACTCATAGCCTGATGGTGGGACTGAAAATTGGTGCAGCCAATATGGAAAGCAGTATGGAGATTCCTTGGAATACTGAGAATGGAACCACCATTTGACCTACCTCTCCCTCTCCTTGGTCAGTACCCAAAGGATTTAAAAACAGCATGATACAGGGACACAGCCACATCAATGTTTATAAGCAGCACAATTCACAATAGCTAAACTATGGAACCAACCTAGATGCCCTTCAATAGATGAATGGATAAAAAAGGTAGCATATATACACAATAAAATATTACTCAGCAATAAAAAAGAATAAAATGATGGTATTTGCAGGTAAATGGATGGAGTTAGAGAAGATAATGGTGAGTGAAGTTAGCCAATCCCCAAAAGCCAAATGCTGTATGTTTTCTTTGACATAAAGAGGCTGATTTATAGTGGGGAGGGGGAACATGGGAGGAATAGATGAATTCTAGATAGGGCAGAGGAGTTGGAGGTGAAGGGAAGGTGCATGGGGTTGGAAATGATGGTGGAATGTTATATGATCATTATTATTCAAAGTACAGGTATGAAGACACAAATTGGTGTGAATATACTTTGTATACAATCAGAGATATGAATGATTGTGCTCTATATGTGTATTAAGAATTGTAATGCATTTTGCTGTCATATATAAATAAAAAATACTTTTAAAAAGAAACTTAATTGTAATATTAGTGAAAGCAAGGTCTTTAGAAGAGATATACAAGTTTCTGTCTCTAAAATGAACAAAAATGTGAAGATATTTGTATCTCATGTTAATAATTACCAATGAGTCAACTCAGAAAAGAACTTGATGATCAAGGTGTTAGGAAAATCAATTTTGTGAAATTCAACAAACCTCTTTTCTTAACCATTTTTGTCATTGTCTAATACACTCATGAACCAAGTGGCCATGTGGCAGAGATGGTGGTCTGGATAGACTGTGCAATTTGAACATGCATTCATCAAATTCAGTGTTGATATAACAACTGCCTAGTACAATCAGACTGCTTTCATCATGGCAGAAGTTGTTGTTCTTTCTTGAATAGTCATTTACTCTGGATATGGATTTGTTTTCCATGGATGTAAATATTTTGCTAATACTCCATTTGTGGTCCTACAGAATGCCTTAACCATCATTATGATACCCTATATAGCATTACATTTGATGAAAAAATTCATTTAACAGCAAATGAAATTCAGCAATGCCCCCACCCCCATTCATGGAATTCACTGCCCATATTACATTGAACTTCATCCTGAAGTAACTGTGGAATGATCTTTTAAGGGTTCAGTTAAGTTGCTAACTATGTGGGAATACTTTTGAAGGGCGGGAGCAATGTTATCCAGTAGGCTGGACATGCTCTCAGTTTCTAATGCATGACACTATTTCTAAAATTCATGAGTTTGGGAGTTGAGGACAGAAAATGGGAGCAGTACAACACAGGATTATCCCTAATGATCACCTAGCTAAATATTTGCATTCTTTTATCACAAATCTATGTTCTGGTGATCTAAAGTTCTTGATTTCAAATAAAGAAATGCTTCTATATACAAACACATGATGATTCCATTAAAGTCAAAGTTAAAAATGACACTCAGCCTCTCTGGGCCCCTTCATATTTTTGACTATTGATTGACATTGAGAGTCAAAGAATAGGTTACCAGGTGTGTGCCACCATGCCTGTACTTCCAGCGGCTCAGGAGTCTATGGTAGGAAGATTGAGAGTTCAAAGCCAGCCTCAACAAAAGCAAGGCACTAAGAAACTCAGTGACACCTTTTCTCTAAATAAAATATTTAAAATGGTTGGGGATGTGGCTTAGTAGTTAAGTGTACCTGAGTTCAATCCCTGGTCCAAAAAAAAAAAAAAAGTGATTCTTAATAGTAATCCCCCCATAAGAATTGATATTATTATAATTATTGGTCTTTTTAAATTTATTACCTTTGCTTAGTGAATTCTTCAAATTCTTTTTCCTCCCATATTGTGCATCCCTTGATATCACTGTGTGGTACTTCATCCTCTTTGTAAGCTTTGGCAGGTGCAATTGAGTGTTCCAGTATTCTTATCTGTGGTGTCTATGGTAAACTACCACCTTATGAGTTAGCACTGTGTTGTAGAAAAGAAAGGAATCCTCTCAACCTCACCTGCCTGGAATAGAGCCCTTATAGTGGAGCACAGAGGAAATGAGTAATGCCATAATCCTCCTAGGGTAAAACCTAGCTCTATAATGGAAACTTCTGAGTGAAGAGTAATATTTAAATTTAGCTTCAACCTGAATTACATTAATGTCTATTTAAATGATGCTACTTTAATACTGGTGAATGTTATCTGAAGTTTTATTATAATAAGAATAATGTCTTTTGAAATCTCCATTATTTGCACAGTAATTGATGCAGAAAGTATTGATAACCACAAAAATGAAAAGACGTTTGCTGGCTGATTTCCTACATTGGTTCATTTGTAAAGGTTAGTAATTTTACTTAAAAGTTAAAATTAGCACTAAGAAATGTTTCATAATTGTCCTTTAATTAGAGACTAGATTGCAGATGATTAACTGTTATACATAAAATGTCTCATAATTTCAGTGAATGCTCATCTCTCAAAATTGAAGTTAATACTTATTTTACTAATAGTGAAATCAGAATAAAATATCTCAAAGTCATAGTTAGAAAAACATTAAGAATCATGTACAGAATAATTATAATAGTGTTAAGGAAGACATATTCAAGTAGGAAAATTTAAATTACTTTTATATGTTACTTTTTAAAAATCCTACATATAATTATAAAGTTCTATAAGACTTGTTCTACTCTTGAAAATATACTAGAATATATTAAATTTTTACCTGATTTAATATCAGTAACTATGTTTTATATAATTCTCCTAGAAATAAAAAAAATAAATAAATATATCTTTTTTGGGTTATTTACCAAAATATAGTGGATATTAAGCTATATTTAACATTTTGATGCATTTTGTGTTTATCATACTCTAGTTTTATTTTTAAATTATGAATTTCATCAATACATGTATCAGGATTATTAATTTTACTTTAAGACAAAACAGGTTACATAAAACTAAATATTTCTAAAATATTTTACACTTCAGGTCAGTTTTGAACCCAAATTGTTTTTAATATTCCTAGTTTTATTTTGAATAAATGTAAATTCACAGTTCTGTAATAGAGTTTGTACTATTATGATATAAAATATATATAATACATTCAAATCTCTAAAATAAAACATCAGAAATGTTCCTTTTTCTTCTATATGTTAAAAAATTAGTGATAAAGGTTTCTGTAATAAAATTAAAATATCAAAGGGAGATGATAGTGTTCCTTAAATGGAAACACTCACTGGAATGCATCTTCATTCAATTTATGGGGAAATATGTAAATGGACATACGTGAAGGGAAGCAATTTGTTTTGAAAAAAAATATGATATTTTTGCTTTTAAAATCATGATCTTAATGTTGTTACTTACAAATAAATTTTAGTCAGGTGCAGGTGCACACACTTTTAATCCTTGCTACTTGTGAGGCTGATGCAGGAGGACTATAAATTCAAGGCCAGCCTTTGTGGCATAGTGAGACACTATCCCAAAATAAAATAAAAAGGCTGAGAATGTAGCTCAGGGATAGAGTTTCCCTGGGTTCACTCTGGAGGACCTAAATAAATAAACAAGAATATTACTGTGTATACCTTTGGTTTACATCATGAAATATTTCAAATAATTGAAAAGATTCTTAGGAAATAACAAAAGTATTAGATAGTAAACACATATTGATACAGATCATTGTGTAAAATATTAATTTTTAATCATTCATGTCTAATTTTATTCAACTCCATTAGTACAACTAATAATGCAATGTAGAGATTTTAAAATTCTCATATTTAATTTAAATTTAAATTCTATTAAATTTTAAATTAAATTCATTTAAATTCTTACATTTCTCTGAGGATTTTTCTATTTAAAAGGGTCCTACTTTCTCATAATGATCCCTACCATTGCACTGGATAAATTTTCTATTTTAATTCAAGTTTTTAAAAAGTTATACAACCATTATAAAACAAAAGAAATCTATAATTATTTTCAATTAGAAAAAGTTTCTTGATACTCAACTATATCCTTATTGATTATCAATGTGTTTAATTATCAGTTACTGAAAGATCAATAGTAGAGTGTCCAAATATAATAGTGGATTTACGTACTTCTCTTTGCAGTTCTGTTTTTGATCCATATATTTTAATGATATGCTGTTACATGCACAGATATTAATTAGTGCAATAACTACTTTCCTATTATTTAACATCCCTTTTTATACCTGATAATTTTCATTGTTCTGAAGATAATTTTGTCTGAGTTAACATAGCTATTTTTTCTTTTGATTTGTCTTAGCATGTTATATCATCCTTTTATTTTCAGACAGTCCAAAATTTATATTTAAAGTGGCTGTTTGTAGGCAACAGGTTGTGGGGTCTTAAATTTTGTGTGTTTGTTTCAATCTCAATCTGACAGTCTCTGTCTTTAATTGTAAAATTTGACCATTCACATTTAGGGTCATTAGTAATACAACTGGGTAATATCTACTGTTATTGAAGCCATCGTCTATTTGCTATACTTTTTAGTTCTCCCTGCATTTCTAGATTTCTTGGTTTTTATTAATAATATAATTTTATTTTATCTCTTCTTGGCACAATTATTTTACATTTTGAGAAATTTTAATTGTCCAGTTAGCATTTGCAATATGCATTTTACCTAATAAAATCTGTCTAAAATAATAATTCATTATTTTATTGTAAAGCAGGTAACTTATAATAAGTATTCTCAGTTCCTATCTCCCATCTCATCACATTGTTATCTTGATTTTACTTATCCATTTGCTAAAACTATACAATATATTTGTACATACCACAGGTGTGGTATAATGATACATATTGTTTGTTATTTTAAATAATTTTCTTTCATATTAAGAAAAAATAATAATTTTAACTTTGTTCCTTTTCCAATACTCTCCCCACCCCACCCCACCCTGCTTCCTTTTTAAAAATCAAGATCCAAGTTCTTGACCTGTCTTATTTCCTTTCTACTAAATTTCTTTTTACATTTTATACAAGGCACTTGCAAGTGATGGATTTCCTTACTTTTTTTCTATAAAAGTCTTTACTTATACATCATTAAAAATGTTGTTTTATTTTTGATTAGCAAATAGTGATCATAGAAGTGCCATGTGAGTTTTTTATACATGTATGCATTGTAGAATAATCAAATTAGGTTAATTAATATCTTCACTTAAATATTTATATTTTCTTGTGATGAGAATTTAAAATACTATCTCGTAACAATTTTAAAATATATAATCCATATGTCTTCTCTGCTTTTAGAGTATAATTTTGCTATATTCTAGAAATCTTGGCGAGTATTATTTCTCTTTCAGCAGTTCATTCTAATCTCTTCTTGTTTGAATGATAATATTGAGAACTATGATATAACTTCTACTTCTTTTTAAATGGAAGATATTTTTAGTCTCTAGTTCCTGGCAAAATTTTCATATTTGGGATTCTTCAGTTTGAATATAAAACGGACAGATGTAATTTTTTGTATTATTTTGCTCATTGTTCTCTGAGGTACTTGTTTAAATTGTTTGGTATCAATCATTAAGTTAGGAATAGGAATGATAGAAATTTCATTACTTAATCATTATTACTCAGCTATTACTCAAAAGATTTTTTCTGCTCTCTTCTCTTTCTTCTTCTGTCATACATATTTGTTTCTTTTTGTAATTGTACAAAATATTGTGACTATTACATTCTGATTTTTGACACTTGTTCTTTTTCTCTGTTTGTTTCCATTTTAGAAATCTTATTAACATATCCTTAAGCACCCTAATATTTTTCTACACTATATTACTGTTGAAATGCAAAACAAAGATATAATCTAACAACCAAATGCAAATAGAAGAAAATACAATAAGAAAAAGGGAAACACAAGTCAAATACCTGTATAGATACTTTATATGTATGCCATATTCAAAGGGTGTAGACATATATGGTAAAACTGAGAAATCAATGATAAATAAAAATGTTCAAAAACTTTTTTTAAATGTTTATTCTTTTTTAAATAAGAGAAAATGCAATTTTTCTATAGCAAGTTTTTATTTCATATTCATCAGACAGAAAAATTAAGGAGTTAAAGTCTGACAATTTAAATTATTTCCAATTTACCAGTTTATAAAATTTATCATAATTAATTTGGAAAACAAATCAAAGTTATGTGATATATTTTTTAATTGCATTTCCTAAAATCTGATCATTTATGTCTTAGTTTGCATGTGTTAAAATAAGAATGGTAGAGTGGACTTTAATTAAAGAAAAAGGCAATTTAAAACACTCTGAAAACAGCACCACAGTCATTTGATACTAAAAACACTTCATGCATATGTGTGTACATGTGTGAAAGAGAGTCTGTTCTTAAAGTGAGATAACATGTGTCAATGAAAAATAATAATAAACAAATAAATACATGAAAGTAACATGTATTTGTCTTTTTTTTACCTTAACAGTCCAGTGCCTGGCTCACTATAGATGTACCCTAAATATTTATTGAAAAAATTAAACACAGGAGTAAAGAAAATTTGTTATTTTTCAAAGATGACTTTTAAAAATCCATCTAAATAATTACCACTAAATATCAAAAGTAATGTTTTGTTTATAGATATAATGCTAATTTTGCATATATTTAGTATTTATCCCTGAATTACCCATTTTACAAATGAACTATTTTCTTCTTTTTTCTATTTCTCATCTTTTCTTCTTTGACATTTTGATTCTGGCATTACTTTACATGTTCAAATTCAAATCTTCAAGTTGGAACTATTTAAAAAGATAGCTAAATCCTTTAATTTATTTTATATAACAGTCATTTTGTTCCTGTCACTGATCATTGCAAGAAAAAATTCAAGAAGAAATTTATTTAATTTTTTTTTCAAAACATATTTTCTTTTAAATGCAAGGGGATCAATGTGCAAAAAGTAATATAATAAGTATATTTTCATTAATAGTATTAGTTACTAGCTTTCTTCAATTAATAGTTTTACATTAAATATACAAAAAATCAAAATCAGTGTAAAAAAAGTGTTGCAACATAATTACATTAATTGATTTATTTAATGTTTATAAATTGACTTGGAAGGTGTGCATAAAATTCATATGTTGCTCATAGATCTGACAAAACTCCATTGCATTCCACCCATGTCAAGTTGAGTAACATCCTGCTGTATGCCAGGCCAATTTGATCAATTTCAAGCTGAACTCATTTAACAAATTACCCTTGCAGCCTATCCCTGAAACAGAGTACACTCCTAAGCTCTGCAGGTGAGATACAAAACATGAATATCTGACAAATCAGGAACCAAACTCCATCTTAAAGAAGATCAGTTTAAAACAATTTTGTGAAATCTGAATTTTTAAGCCACATATTCCTTTTTAAAAATAAAACTCTGAAAATTGAAAAAAAAACTAGAGAATCATTTTAGGTTTGAAAGACCCAATATCAAATTTAAATAAATCTTAGAGCATTGAAGACATTAAATACAACATTTGGTAATGTTATCCATAAGTAATAGTTAAATGGCAATTTATGTCCCTCAATCTGTTTTCTGGAATGTAAATAATGACAGGATTGTGTGTTCTTTCTAATCCTGAGTCACCTACTGATGGTGGTTGAGGTTTCACCAAACAAATTTTTAAAATACAGGTTAAACTACTAGAGCAGAAACTCAATATGACCATTAATCATTATGAGTAATAGGCTAGAAACAGTAATCTCCTAAGTGTCTTAACATACCATTGAAATAAATGTTCATATAGCCATAGATTCCATTCCTCTTATTATTTATAACAACATATGTATTAATGTATATTTTAATATGCTGACTGCTCACTTACCTGTAATAATATTTGTATATTGTGACTTCATCTTTCTACATGATTATTTTCAAAGGCTGAAAGCAATATGCAGAGCCCAAAGCAACGTCATTCACAACAGAGAATCTAGTACTAAAATTTTAATAATAAATATTGGTTATTAGCTGATTATTTATATTACCATATGTAGTCTGAACGAATTCTGAAGTAACTGCTAAAATGAGATATAAGAAATTACATAATATTCAACCAGTCTTTCACATTTTTCTCTATTTTACACACAGAATAGTAAAAAGCCTCCCACTGTTTGTAATAATAGAAAATAATCTTGGGAAATATGTTAAAGAATCTGCCCATTTGCAGCAAATTAGAAATAAATAAATTATATATATATATATATATATATATATATATATATATATATATATATATAGAGAGAGAGAGAGAGAGAGAGAGAGAGAGAGAACTCCCTCAAGGGATGGCTAACAGCCCAACTATGTGTCAAATTTATGTTAACAAAGCAATCCAGCCACTTAGAAATCAAAATCCTGAACTACAATATTTCACTATATGGATGATGTATTATTAGCACACAAAGCTAAAAACACATTGCTAGAATGTTATGCCACACTTACAAACCTATTAAAAAATTATAATCTAGAGATAGCAATAGATAAAGTACAATTAAATTTTCCAATTAATTATTTAGGAGTTCTATTATCCTCAACCACGGTCAGGCCACCAAAAATTCAAATACGAGTAGATCAACTCAAATCACTTAATGACTTTCAAAAGTTATTAGGAGACATAAATTGGATAAGGCCTTATCTAGGTATACCAACAGGAGAGTTGGGACCTTTATTTGATATCCTAAAAGGTCCATCAGATCCAAATTCACCCCGAATGTTAACGCCTGAAGCAAGAAAGGCATTAAAAATCATTGAAACATATATGGAAAATATGCATTTGGATAGAATTGATATAAGTTTGCCTTTATTAGTTATTGTACTACCAACAAAAAATATTCCTACAGGAGTATTTTGGCAAGAAGGTCCATTATTATGGATACATTTATCTTATTCTCCTAACACTATTCTTACTAGGTATCCTGAGGCTGTAGAACAATTAATACTCAAAGGAATAAAAGCAGCAAAGGGAGTATTTGGAATTTCTCCCAATAAAATTATTACTCCATATACTATGAATCAAATTGATGAGTTAGCTAATGAGTTAAATACTTGGGCAATAATCATGTGCAAATCTAATGTTTCATTTGATAACCACTTACCATCTAATCCTTTATTGTCTTTTTGGTCATCGCATCCTGTAATTTTTCCAAAAATGACAAGAAAAATACCTATCGGGTATGCTCCAAATATATTCACTGATGGATCAAATAATGGTACAGCAGCAATAGTTACACCTGATCAAACTTTTACATTTTTAGTACCCAAACAATCAGCTCAAAAGGTAGAGCTTAAGGCAGTATTACAGGCTTTTGTGATGTTTAAAAATTCTGTATTTAATTTATTTTCCGATAGTCAGTATATAGTTAATGCTATAGTATCCCTTGAAGATGCTGGTAGGATTTCCCCTTCCTCTACTGTTTTCTTTTTGCTTTCCACTATACAAAGTCTAATCTGGGACAGAAAAGATCCATTCTTTATAGGACATATCAGGGCACATACAGGATTGCCTGGAGCCCTTAGTTTGGGCAATGATTTAGCAGATAAAACTACACATGACATACATATTTTCTCTACACTAGAAGAAGCTATAAATTTTCATAAAAAGTTCCATGTCAATGCTAATACTTTACAAAAGCATTTTAAAATAACTAAGGAACAAGCTAGACAAATAATGTCAAATTTGTGTGACCTTTTTACCACAAGTTAATCTTGGAGTCAATCCTAAAGGATTGATACCTAACCATATTTGGCAGATGGACGTCACACACTTGCCAGAATTTGGAAAATTAAAATATTTGCATGTTACAGTTGATACTTCTTCTGGATTTTTGATGGGCTCCCTTCATGGCGGAGAAAAAACTAAAGATGTTATAGCTCATTGCTTACAAAATTTTGCCACTGTGGGCGTTCCAAAACAGTTAAAAACAGATAATGCCCCTGGTTATACTTCTACCTCTTTTAAACAATTTTGCTCATCATTTGGCATTACTCATATAACAGGAATCCCATACAATCCACAGGGACAAGGCATAGTTGAAAGAGCTCATCAAACTATTAAAATGTACTTATTAAAGCAAAAAGAAGGAATTGGGAAGGGGTATATATTCCCCAAAGATAAACTTAAAATAACCCTTTTTACTCTAAACTTTTTAAATTTGGATTCATCAGGACTCAGTGCTGCGGAAAGGCATATGTGTCCAAAAAATGTACATAAGCCCAAGGTACTTTGGAAGGGTATTCTAACAGGACAATGGAAAGGTCCTGACCCAGTAATTGTCTGGAGTCGGGGGTCTGTTTGTGTGTTTCCACAGGGAGAACAGCAGCCGATTTGGATTCCAGAGAGATTAACTAAGGTCCTGACCCAGTGATTTCCTGGAGTCGGGGGTCTGTTTATGTGTTGCCACAGGGAGAACAGCAGCTGATTTGGATTCCATACAGATTAACTAAAGCGATTTCTATAGACCAAAAAGAAGATGATTTAGCTCAAATCCATAACAGCTGATATCCAGTACTTCAGTTTGGTTATTCTTACATCTGCAACAGAACCAGAATGCTTTTTTCAATATCTATTTTATTATTGCCCTTTCCCATATCATGAAGTTCTATTTTGTTTTTTGAGCTCATACAGACCTAGGTTAATGTTTTGCTGATCAGTTCTATTTTTTGACTATAGAGTTTTTAAACATTGCAATGGAGATTTCACCTGTAAAAAGTTATAAGGCCTTTACTATTTTGTTATGTGTCGTATGTATGTGTGCACACTTGTGTTTTGTTATATGTTTGAATGTATGTCCATATATCATATATGATGAGCGCTCATGAAAAAATGGATCCAAATAATTTTTTTTTACGTGATTTAAATGGTTTAATTTAAATTGGGTAAACAGCTGTTGAGGATTGTTTTAAAATGTGAACAAAAAAGGAGGTTAACAGATCTGTTTGTTTACTTTCACCTTTCCTTTTCATTATATTTAATAATTCTCTTAAAAAAGATAATGTAAATTATTAAGAAAAGTGTTTTCTTTTAATGCATTCTGGAATGTTACATAATTTTTTCTTTAGCCATTATTGCCAGAATTTCTATCTTCATCCCAGTGCCGGTGAAGACAATGTAAATTGTTAAGAAAATTGTTTTCTTTTAGTGTCTTCTGGAATGTTACATAATTTTTTCTTTAGCCATTATTGCCAGAATTCCTATCTTCATCCCAGTGCCAGTGAAGACAAAGATAAAACAAATCTACAGCTTCTACAATAGCCATCACTGAACTGCTTGCAGAACTTGCCTGGACTATGTGTCACTTGTATGCATTGTAAACTCACTAGTATGCATTGTGAACTATGTGTTAGTGCAGCAACTTGTGGTAGTGTTGGGGTATTTATGCTGATGGTGTCATCAGTGGTACAATTTTTCCAAAAGGAGCCGTCAATTGGCTTGGTGTATCTTCCTCCCTTCTGCTTGTCATGATTGTTCAGCTAAAATTTGGGGGCCAACAGAGGTGAGGCAAAGAACCTCACCCCCCGCTGGTACAAAGACCTCTCCACAGGTGTGGCTGTATACTGGACCGGTAGTCAGTGTCGGGTAAGATCCAATTGCAATGGTACCAACCTAAGACAGGAGGCTGACGCCTTGAGGTCAGCTCATCCAATGATGGGTAAGCACCATATGTAGTATTGGACAACCTAAGGCAGGCACGGTCCCTAAGCCACATGTTTGTTGTTTAAACAGAGAGGGGGAGATGTTGAGAGCCACAGCCAAAGGGGCCCTAGCAAACTTCCAGCTGCCAGCAAACTTCCAGACTGCCAGCTGATGATTGGCTCGCAGCGGCCCCAGCAACATCTAGCTGATTGGCTCCTCTGCGGTGATGCTCATTGGAGATGCTCATTGAGCTGTTTCCCTGCCCTTTCAGACTACCAGCTGATGATTGGCTCACAGCGGCCCCAGCAACATCTAGCAACATCTAGCTGATTGGCTCCTCTGCGGTGATGCTCATTGGGCTGTTTCCCTGCCCTTTCAGACCACAGAGCTGCTCATTGGGGGACTTTTATCTCTCTCTCTCTCTCTCTCTATATATATATATAGAGAGAGAGAGAGAACTCCCTCAAATACATATATACACACACACACACATATTTCTCCTTCCCTCCCTCCTTTTTACCTTTTCTTTATCTGCCCTGTGTAAGGACACAATAAGAATGTGTCATGCCAAGGAGGGCATCCTCACCAGACAACAATCATGTTTACATACTAAGCTCTGAATTTTTGTAGCCAGAACTGTGAGAAATAAATTTCTATTGTTTTAACTCTCCTGTCTACAATATTTTATTATAGCAGACTAAAATAATATAATGTTATAATGATAATTTATTTCAATTTAGTGATTTAAAAACAAAAAATAATTTGGATTCCATTGGGTTATGCTGTCTAGATACTATAGATGTTTTCCATTCTTACAAATAAAAATTTATAGAGTGAATTTTAAACTCAAAACTTTAATTAACTACTAGCTTATACTTAAATGGAAAATGAATACGTTCATATTTTGAGTAGCAAGTATAATATAAAGTTCTGAAGAGTGGGAAAATGTTCCATCTTCAGCCAAAATCATTCAAGCATAATTCGATCAAAGATAATATGCAGAACACTGCCTTCAGTGAGACCACAGGACCAGAAGGCGTCAGATGGACACAAGCCAGTTCTGAGCTCTGCAGCTGATGGGAATTATCTCAGCAGTTCAATTGCCATTCTTTCCAACTCTTCTTCCATATTAATGTCTACATAAGTTTCCAAAACTGTCCAAATGTCCTCTATGTGGAAGAATGCTGTTCCGTTTTAAAACAGAGTGAACTGAAAAGCTCAAAAAGAAACTATTAGAATTTGTACATCAAGTAACTATCAAGTTTATGAGCTTAATTTCCTGAATTCCATGAGCTAAAATTTTTAACCAGGATAATTAGAATGGTGGAATAATGAAAAAAAAAAAACACTAAATTAAGATTAAACCTCATATTAGAAGTTATCATGGCTAATAGTTTGGAATATTATATAAGTGACAAAGCTACTTCAATAGCTTGTTCTTCTATGATAAGCTATGCTGTCTGCACAATATGGAAATCTTGCTAATTTCCAGGTATAGTTTGAAAAATCTCAAACTCAGGATAAACTTCAAAGCTATTTTAAACCAATAGCAATATTGAAAATGTAAAAGTTTAAAATATAAAACTACACTGTGTTTTCCCATAAAGTTTTATTGCTTAATTTTTAAAAAATAATCTATGCAAATGAATCTATGCAAATTTATTTTATTTGTTCATATAGCTTTTTATTTATTAAATTATAATTTTAAATAAAAGCATAAGGGAATAAATATTACAATAATATTTATTATACAGAGATGAGCAAAGATTAAATGGATTAAGTAATGTATCTCATTAGATGATAACTATTATACATTTTAAATAAAGGTCAGGAGTCAACATTGTTTGATTAAGTTTCACTGTTTTGCTTACTTTAGGAACAAAACAATGTCCTTCAGTATACATATCCATGTAAATACTTCAGTATTTTTTTTTTGATTGAAATTATTTTTTCTAAATTTTTCATACTTTTAATGTATTGTTTTAAAGTGCATTCCTAGTATTTGTCATAAATAGTTTATCAGATAATTTTAATTGATATTTCACTTAAATGTAAGTTTGTAAATTAATAATAACAAATATTTTATAGTGCTGCAGTATATAAATATAACAATTTGAAAGATATTATTACCCTAGTTTTCAAATCAGGAAAATTAGACAAAGGGCTACCTTGTTTTATAAGTTCATAAATAGAGTTAAGATGCTTAGTGTCCTGAAAAAATATTATACGGTTGAATGATGAAACTGGACATTCCAATACAAAATGGAAATTAAATAATTGTTTCATAATCCTGCTTTAAATTTTTTCTAGAAAATGTTTTTCAAATGCTTTTGTAAATAAAATAGTTTTTGTTTCTTCTCTCATGCTTCTCACATGAAATTCTAGATTGTGATTATATCCATAGACTCCAGGTAAACACATAAAAGAAATTTTTGATTCCTACAGAAGAATGGATTTTAATATTCCTATTGATCTTTTATGTCCTATGCTAAATTCTATAATCAAATTTAGTTTCTATAATAATTTGTCCATTGTTAATTGATAGTTAATATCTGCTTTCTCTATGATAGTACAATTTCCCTTTAAATACTCTTTTCACTTAAAAAATGTCATTTCAGTTCAAATTCATCCCATTTTTAAGTAAGCATTTATTTTGAAGACATTTAGATTTAAATATAAAGGCAAAGAAATGTGGAAGGAGGTCCTGTTATACTCTTCACCCAGTCTTTCCACATAGTACCATCCTGCATAATTAAAACACATCAAAACCAAAAAATTTTCACTGATTATCCGTTCCTCTCACCTAACTAAATCAATAAATTTTATCCCAAATTTTTAATTTTTACATAAATATTTATTTACATGAATATTTGTTATGACTGTGTTTTTGAATGAGCCAATGTGTCTCTAGTATATATCAGGGATTAAGTTGAAGACATGTATTGTGCAATATAGTGACTATAATTAATAACATATTTTGTATACTTGAAAATTGCTAAAACAGCAGTTAATTGTTCTCAAAGTAAATTAATAAGCAGTGAGTTAATTCATATGTTAATCAGCTTGAATAGCCAATCTACAATGTATAAAAACATCAGGTTGTACTCCATGAATACATACAATTTTTACTTGTGAATTTAAAAATATTTAAAATTACCTTGTTTTTTACTGGTTCTTTTTAGTTATACATAACAATGGTAGTCGTTTTGACATAATTATAAAAGTGTGTAATAAAATTTCTTCTAATTCAGTCCCCAGTATTTCCCTTTTTCTTTCTCTTCTCCTTCCCCTTGTTCCTTTCCCTCTATTCTAGTGACATTTCTGCTATTTAATTACAGTTTTTTGTTAGCTACCTATCTGAAAATAAGCAATCATCTTTTTCTTTAAAATAATTTAAATACTTATAGGTTAGTTCCACCAACAAAAGATTATTCTTACATAAATATCTTAATCACACTATATTTAGAATTATTGTTTCTTAACTTATTACAAGTGTAGGTTTTTCAGTAATAAATTAGCTGAATAATAAACATTTTTTCATGTCAGATTTAATATAATATTACGAATGTAATATAGTGTCGTCATGCAGTGTAAATAATCCCTCAGGATTATTACATCAGGAGGGCATTTTAGGAACCTGTCTATTCTTGAAGAAATCTGGAGCAAGTAACTCATATAAGTTTTTCTGGAAAACAATAATACTTAATAACATTTTATATAGTTTTCTCCATTTGAATTAAAGCTTAACATTTCACTGTCATTCCTAATGAGTTAGTAACAAATATCATTACTTGACAGTTTTTATGAAGTAATTTCTTACATCATTAATTTTACAAGTTTCATGACAACATTGTGGCAAAATTTCATATTCCTGTTTTTGTAGAATTAATTATCTAAAAAACTGATGGGAAATTAAATGATTAAAACATATTTCTTTAAAACTTTCTCCTATTTGACTGCTAAAATAATCTTGAATTTGAGATCCAATTTGCTCTATTTTAATTTGCATCCCCTTACATAGAAATGGATCAGGTACCACGGGTTTACTGCTAAGCATAGACTTTATTTAATACTAGCTGTGTTTATGAAGACTCATTAATTTGAGAGCAAGTGAGAAGAAACTGGAAGCTTCTCTTTTGTTTCTGAGAAATCTCGAGAAAAATCATGCTGTGACATAGTGATTTTTTTTTCAGTTTTCAGAAAGTGAACCAAGACAAGAGGCAGAAATATGTGGGGGAAATAGCTTTGTATCCATCTATTCAGGCTTTAATATTTTTAACCTACTGAGGACCTCGAGTATGATAGAATTAATGTATAGGCAACACAGAACTGGATAAATAGAGAAAATTATGACACTTGTGAGTCACTTTGCTAGAAAACAAAAATATATATCCAAGTTGACAAGGGTAAGTGAAAAAGGACAAGGGTGTAGTGGTAGGTTAAGAAATGTTCACACACATTTAATGATTCTGTCATCTATGAACATTTTGCATTATTACCCTTACTTTTAAAATACAAAAAACTAAGCTTAAGAGAAGTTATATAACTTACCTAAAGCTGCAAAGATAACAACTGCCAAGTTCAGGATTCAAAATTGGTTATGATTACTCCAAAAACTTTTAAAATTTTTCCTTCTTTACGTGCACATTTGATTATAAGAAATCACAAAAACTAATGAATAAAAACCATTATTAATTTTATTTAATATCAAAATAGTAATAAATATATAAGAATAATGAGGCCATTTTCTAGATTTACAAAAAATCAGAAAGCAAGAAAATAATTACAAACAAGTTTTAGTAATTGAATTTTATATGTGAGGATAATTTCCACAACTCTTAAGCATATTAGGCATTGGGCATCACCAATACACATAGTTTACTCTTCTGTTTATTGCATTAGTACAAGTTCAACAATTGATGCATGTGATTGCCAAATTTTAAAAATATATTTAAGCAATCAGTTTTTAAATAACCAAGTACAAATATTTAAGCATTCATATGTTAGTATCTTATTTAAACATTAATATGTTAATATCTTATTTACAAGAGCTATTTGTTAAGTACAACTTTTATTTGCCTTCAGTTTCAACTCTTCATCCTGAGGGACTTCAATGTATTTCCATATCTAAGACAAATAAGCATAAAATGTAAGAGCACCTTAGATTCAGAGGTCTTGTCTCAAGGCCATTATCAATGAAGGCAGATGTACCCAAACACCTGTTCAAGTTCTCTTTCAATTCATTTTGGCATTGATCCCATTTTGTCTAAAAACCCCACGCAGGTCATGCATGCAGTTGAAGCCAATAACTTGTTATTGTTTTCCTTTATTCTATAATTATCATGCTATTTTAATTTTCTTATAGAACAGTTTTTATTTTTAATAGAAATGAGCAAGGCTAATTTTGATTGAGGCTTAATTCTTTCATTACTAGTTTATATAAAAATAAATAAATTACTTGCGGTGTTATGTAAGATATAACTTATGTCAACAATGCTGTACATTAGATATGAATAAAAGTGACAAAAAGGAAAGTTGCATTCCCAGTCACTCCATATCTTGGGATTTGAGCATCAGGAGTACTTCTTCTTAGTGAGGCAGGGAAAGAGAGAATTCACTAAAATTTAATACTGGACATTCAAAGAGGCTTAGGAGCCCAGAAACTTGGTTACAATAAACAAAGAAGAAATAATACTTTGGAGTTGAACTGGCTGCTACACTGCACTAATAGTGGAAGTGATACTGCTGTTAATTCACCAGAGGGAAGGAGAACACAAAGAAACACAGATTATGGAAAACTATGAATCAAAACTGAACTTGGCTGATCCAGAGGCTGCACCATGTACTGGTGCTTGAAGGCTAGTGCTCTGTTTCTCAACTGGCCACAGAGAGCTGATACAAGGACCATCACACTGTATCTACTGTTGCAGGAGATGGAAGATCAGAACAAACACTGCCACAATATCCAGGCAGGTGTCTCTCCTGTGGCTTAGAGTGTGCCTGGAAGAACATGCATAAAATAGAAGTGAAGAGGACTATACTCAGGGGGATTTGAGTTGAGAGGGTGAAAGGGAGCCAGAGCCCAGTTTTCTTCTTTAATTCTAGCAGCTCACAAGACCAGCTGAAGCAGTCCAGGAGTCTGAGAGGACAAGGGTGAATACACTTGGGAAATAATACTGGAAAGCCTGTGCTATGGCCAGCAGAGTGTGTGGAGAATTTGCTCCCCTGCCCCATGATTGGAATTTTGGGGAGCCTCCTGAGATCCAGATTCTCATAACAAATCTGCAACTGCCAGGCCCTAGGAGCAAAATCCATCTAATCTCTCCAGAGCAAATAGCATCCAACGAAGCCCTGAGCCCTGAGGCCTGATGAGACCTTAGTCCTTACTGCTGTAATTCCCCTCACAGAACTCTGCAGAAGTTTTACTCTGTGAATACACCAATGTTATCTGTATGGACAAAACTCAACCGACAGTACATCCTAATCCATTCCATTTCTTATGGTGAGAAGGGAAGCTGAATTTTACATTAAACAACTTCAGTATTAGGCCACTCCAACTGGCAGTTCAGACAACAACACAGAAACAGGAAAAGGTTAATAACTCTCACCTCTTTCTCTCTCTATCAGTACATAGCTCAAGAAGATATAAAACAAAAGACAGTTGAATATAGAGAATGGCCGTCCATTCTGGTCAAGTATTTTGACCACCTCAGTGGAGATGTTTCCTTCATTTTTTGTTATGAATAGTGTGTGTGTGTGTGTGTGTGTGTGTGTGTGTGTGTGTGTCTGTGAATTCTTGATGTACTTATAGGTTCAGGGATATGGATACATATACTTCCCTCCCCCACTCATTTTTAGCATTTCAATGTAGTTTTTTTTTTGTTTGTTTTTTGTTTTGTTTTTTTTTTTTTTGGCCTTGTCTTTTGACAGGGTCTTTCCAATTTGCATATTTTTATTTTGTTTAGTGTTGTTTTCATTCGATTCTTTATCTTTTTTTCTTCTACTAATGGTCAAATTCTATTGTTCCCTTTCCCTATTTTCTTTTATTATGTTCTTGTATTTTCCCCATCTTTCCTTATAAACATCAGCTGGTATACATTTTCTGTATCCTCTCTGTTCACTTTTTGAAATTGTAAATTCTTTTCTACCTTCCTAACAAATTTTTTTTTCTCCTAATTAAAATCAACTGTATTTTTACCAACTTTCAGAACTAATGGTTTTATAAAACTCCTGCTTCACCAATAATGCTTCTGCAATCTTTGCTGCTGTGGATGATGTAGTTGACACCTGTTGTTTGCTTTAAAGCCACATCTAGTTTAATGGTTATTGTTTTTATTTTTGCCAATTGCTGACCTCATCATTTCTGGTTTTTTTTTTTAATTTTTCTTTTTTTTTGGGGGGGGGGTAATTAATATTGATGCCATAATAGGAAATAGGTGTTTACTTTAATGCTGTGTATTTTTTGCACTGGTTGTTACTCTTAATTATTACATCCTATTCTATGAGATTCTTGGAACTTATGGGTACACTAAAATATCACAAGTTAGAAACTTTGCTGCTGAACTAAACTCAACCAAAAAAGAATACACCTTGCTCAATGAATGACATTCAATTTTTAGCTACACTTTAATACAGAGACAAAACCCAAAACTAACAATTAGATCATATTTTTTACCCCATTCAAATTGGTATGACAATTAAAGTACTAGACAACAATAGACATCTGCTGTTGAATTCCTCATATAATTTACAGTATTTTATTGTTGTACTGTTGTTAAATGCTGATACACCCACCATTCCTGTACAGATGGAATTAGTAGTATGGACATCGAGTAGCAACTGAAAATTTATTACAAAGCTGTACATTTGTTGCTGACATTGGTGCCACTCCTGGCTTCTCACTCTTTCTAATAGGAGCCGGAAAGAGATTAGAGCCCTTCAATGTCACAGAGTAGAACTCCTCTAGCTGATAAATACTCACATCTCAACTAAGAAACTGAATCTCATGCCACACAAAATCTATCACACCTGAGCCCAGACATTACTCCAACTCACAGAGTTGAGGAGACAAAAGGTCCAAACCAACAACATAGACCCAAGGAAGAACATTCAGAGAGGGGCTCAGGTCCCATCCTTTGGCATCTATCTATATCATATTCCCAAAACAAATAAGATAAATGCATAGAAAAGGACATGTGCATAAAAGAGGAAGGTGGATTCATCTCAATCAATGCACAAATCTAACACCTCTGAAAACATGATGAAATAGGCAAACAAATATACCACCAAATCTCAAAATTTTCCCCTAAATTATTCCACTTATAATGATGTAGAGGATGGAAAAAAAAAATATGCCATGCATCCAGACGCTCAAAAACAGCAAGAGTAGCTAATCTCATAGCTGACAAAGCAGACTTCAAGCACAAGTCAAGCAAAAGAGACAAAGAAGGATAGTACATTACAAAAAAAATTAATTACATTTAAAAAAAATCCATGACATTAAATCCCAGACACTAACAAAACAATACTGGTGATAATACCCTTATCACTAATATGACATCAAAACATAAAATCAATAAAGGTATCTACAACCTACAGGATTCTATATGAATCTATCAGACATCTAGATCATCACTGATCATGTTGATCATCACATGATCCAATGCTATTGAGTTTCATTGCAGGGACACAAGGTTGTTCAACATACATATATCAATAAATATAATTCACAAAGCAAATATCTCAAATAGACGACATAAAATAAATGAGCTTATGCTTCACCTTAAGATCTTAAGAACAAACTAACTTCAAAACCATTAGAAGATGGGAAATAATTAATATCAGAGCCCAAAATCAATGAAATTGAAAATCAGAAAACAATACATAGAATCAATGGAATGAAAAGCTGGTTATTTGAAAAGATGAACTCCCCTAAGCCAAACTAACTAAAAGAGTGAGGAGGCCCAAATCAACAAGATCAGAGATGAAAAAGGAGATATAACCAAAGACCTTCAGAAATCCAGAGTGTTATCAGAACCTATCTTAAAAATTTGTACTCCAATAAACTAGAAAATTGGAAGACATTGACTAATTTCTAGACATATATGACCAGCCCAAATTGAACAGGAAGATATAGAAAACCTAAACAGACCAATATAAAGTAAAGAAATTGAAACAGAAATTAAAAGCCTTAGAGAAAAGAAAAGCCCAGGACCAAAAGGATTCTCAGTTGAGTTCTACCAAAACTTTATAAAAGAACTAACACCAGTTTTCCTCAAATTATTCCATGAAATTGAAAGGGAGGGCACACTCCCAAATACATTTTATGAAACCAAAAGCTGACAAAGATGCATCAAGAAAGAAAACTACAAACCAATATTCCTGATAAACATAGACACAAAAATTCCAAATAAAATAGTAGCAAATCACATTCAAAAACACCTTAAAAAGAAAATGTATTATGACCAACTGAATTTCATTGCATGGGTGCAAGTTTGGTTCATCATACATAAATAAAAAATGTAATTTCACCACATAAGCAGAATTAAGAACAAGAATCACATGATCATCTCAACAGATGCAGAGAAAAGGTCTTTGACAAAAATCCAGCATCGATCCATGTTATAAACACCAGAGAATCTAAGGAATGAAGAAACTTACTGCAACATGGTAAAGGTCATTTATGACAAACCCAAAGCCAACATCAAACTGAATGGAGAAAAACTATAAGCATTTTCTCTAAATCAGGAAGAAGACAAAGCTTTCCACTCTCAGCACTGCTATTAATTATAGAGTATGAAACATTAGCCAGAATGATCAGGCAAGAAAAGAAAATCAAAAGAGTACAAATAGTAAAAGAAGACATTAAATAATCTGTTTGCCAATAACATGATTCTATACCTAGGAGACTCTGCCCTCTCCAAAAATAAACTCCACCAGAAGAACTCTATAACTTATAACTGAGTTCAGGAAAGGAGCAGGATACAAGATCAGCACCCATTTATCAATAAATTTCCTATAGTTCAACAGTGATTCAGCAGAGGAAGAAATCAGGAAAATCAAGGAGGTACAGTAAAAATTATAGAACACTGAAGAAAGAAATTGAAAATCTTACATGAGGGAAAGACATCCCATGTTCTTGGACAAGCCGAATTAATATTGCCAAAATGGCTGTACAACCAAAAGCAATATAATGATTCAGTGTAATCCCATATAACAATGACATCCTCCAGAGAATTAGAAAAATCAATTCTGAAATTCAGTTGAAAAATTAGAAGACCCATAATAGCCAAAAGAATACTAAGGAAGGAAAACAAAGCAGGAATTATCATGACACCGATCTGAAACTATGTTATAGGGCCATAGTAACAAAATCACCATGGTATTGGCATCAAAATTGACATAAAGATTGAGGGAACAGAAGACACAGAGACGAAACCACATACCTACAACCACCTGATATTTGATAAAGCTGCCAAA
The DNA here is from genome assembly GCF_048772815.1 of Callospermophilus lateralis. Classification (NCBI taxonomy): domain Eukaryota; kingdom Metazoa; phylum Chordata; class Mammalia; order Rodentia; family Sciuridae; genus Callospermophilus; species Callospermophilus lateralis. Next base: position 101,870,044 of record NC_135314.1, read on the forward strand.
AATATATTTATGAGAAAAGACAACCTTTATAATAACGGGTGCTGGGAAAACAGGATAACTGTATGTAGAAATATAAAACTAGATTCCTGTTTCTCACCCTGCACAAAACTCAAATCAAAGTAGAAAAAAGACTTAGGAATTAGACCAGAAACCTTGCAACTGCTAGAAAAAATATAGGGTCAGCACTTCATCATATAGGTGCTAGTACCAATTTCCTTAACAGGACACCCAAAGAGCAAGAAATAAAACCAAGAATCAATAACATCAAACTAAAAAAACAAAAAAAAAACAAAAACAAAACTCTGCACAGCAAAGAAGATAAAAAGCAGAAAGAGAGACCCTATAGAATGGGAGAAAATCATTACCAGCTACTCTTCTGATATAGGATTAATATCCAGAAGAAGAAATGGAAATGGCCAACAAATATTTGAAAAAAAATTATTCAACATCTCTAGCAATCAGGGATATTAAAATCAAAACTGCACTAAAATATCATCTTCCTCCAATCAGAATGGCAATAAAGAATAAAAGCAATAATAAATGCTGATGAGGTTGTGGGGAACAAGGTATACTTATACACTATTGGTGGGTCTAAAGACTAGTACAACCAATCTAGAAAGAAGCATGGAGATTCCTCAAAAAACTAATGTAATTACCATATGACCTAGATATCCTATTCCTTGGTATTTTCCCCAAAGATCTAAACTTGGAATACTATAGTGATACAGCAACCTCACTGTTTACAGCAGCACAATTCACAATAGCTAAATTAGGGAACCAACCCAGATGCCCATCAATAGATAAATGGATTAAGACATTGTGGTATCAGGAAAACTGGATAGAAAAGTGGATGTAGAAAAAATGAAACTAGATGCCTATCTCTCACCCTGTACAAAATCATATATAAAAATTTAAATATACAGACATGTACACACAATGGAGTTTTACTCAACCATAAGAAAGAATGAAATTGTGATATTTCCCAATAAATGGATGGAAATGAGAATATCATGCTAACTGAAGTAAGCCATACTCAGATAGTTTAAGGTCAAATGTGTCACATCCTGTACGGGCAAGGAAATGGATACCCGTAGGGAGGAATGGGCTGGCTATGAAATAAAAGCTATGAAAGTAATATATCAGAAACAAAGACCAAAGGCAAAAATATTTTTAAAGCAAGGGCAGACCCATTAAGCCTACCAGAAGGGTCTGGCTCTAACATAAGTAAACAGATGAATGAAAGGAAGTTGAATAGAAGAAAGAGAACATGGGATGGGAGGGAAGACAGGAGGAAAGGGGGGTCATGTACTTATCATGCAGGAAGGTATGAGTTTGTCAGAAAGAAACCAACTACTATATACTATATAGTTCATATATATATGAAGCTCTAAAAAAAAAATAAAGTTACTTTCCCACTTTAAAAAATCCAAATGCTTGCATAAGAATCAATTTATATTGAATGAAAGCTTACTTAATTTAAGTTTATTTTTCATGCAATTATTATTCTAAAATAATTTAACTCATCTAAAAATTCATGATTAAAAAGTAAAGTGTCTTTTTTACTATTTTGTAGAATAATACATCATTTCTGATAGATAAAATTTACCAAGAAATAATTATACTAGGAAATCAAAGAGATGATTTGTTTCCATTTGACAAAAATTTTTAGTCTTATGTCCAGCAATATATCTGCCACTCTGTGTGTGTGTGTGTGTGTGTTTTAGAAAGAGAGAGAGAGAGAGAGTGAGGGGGGTGAGGAAGAGAGGGAGAGAAAGAAAAAGGTGATTTGACTAAAAGCCCAACGTGTAATTTTCATTATCTTCCAGATTTTAAATCACTTAATATGATTTAGGAAGCATTGCATTTAGTATGTGGACCACAGTGCTATTTTCATTTAAAGTTTAAGAATATCACTTCTTGATAATATGGTGGAAAGCTGTCTTGAAAATACAGTGAGACCTGGATTTCATTAGTTGTTGGAGTTTGATTAACATCTCTAAAAAAGATGTTGAAACCCACACCCCCTCCCCCACATTCCAGTGTTGGTGAATGTGGTCTTATTTGAAAATTGGATTTTCACAGGTATAATGAAGCTAAGATGGATTTTAGAGGGTCTAAATAGACACAGACACACAAAAAGAAAACAACCAGGTGAAGATAGAGACAAAGATTACAGTTCTTCTGCTATAAAACAAGGAACGTTTGAATCTACCAGACTGGAAAAGGCTTGGAAGGATCCTCCACTAGAAGTTTCACTAGTACCTTGGTCCAGTAAATATCTTGATTCTAGTCTCCAGAACTATGAGATGATAAATTTATGTAGTTTTCATCTATGCAGTTTGCTGGGTTTTGCTATAGTAGCCTAGACAATAGAGTAGCTCAATGGATTATGGCCAGCATTTAAAATACAATAGACTAACTAGAAATAGAAGGAAAAATAGAGTTCTATGAAAAGTCTTAGCTTCCACATAGGAAATACTGGTTAAGTTCACCTTTAGATTTTGACCAACTGAATAGAATCCATTCTGTGTTGTTGATTAGGGCATTCTGGATATGATTTTGTTCCATCACTCACTGGTAGTTTGAAGTTGATAACTTTTTCACCTTTCTATTACTTTGTTTCCTTATCATAAAACACGAATATTAGCAGTTATGACCTCTTAGAGCTTTTTGAGAATGAGTTTATATATATTAAATGCCGTGGATAATATTTGGCATATAGTAAGTGCTATACCGGTGCTTGCTTTTATTATTTTGGCAACGGCCCCAATTTTAAAATAAAAATTAGTCTGAAACAGAGGCCAGAGCTGTATCTACTATTACAGAAGGAATATTTGGCAAGCCATAAATAAATCTGAAATTTTATGAAAAAATGGAAATATTATTATCTTATTATTTAAAATTTATGAATTGCAATTTATGTTTTTGACATATTTCTGAAAAAAAACTCTCAGTACTCTCAGCTGTGACACTATTTCTGTAATGCTAAATAGGCCTTATTTTCAAATGACTTTAATGGAGCTGAAGATAATAGAGGTTATTTCTGCTTTCTCCAACTCTTTCTGTCTTAATATTCTGAATTCCTTGTCATTTCTGAATTGTAGTTTACTTTCAGTATTTTATGTGATCTTGAGTCATTTCCACTTAATGAAATTTTGTCCACTTAACAAACATGAAACTTCACTGATCTTTAATGTTCTGGTATATAATATAGAATAATAAATATTTCAATTGTTTTGGACAAGTAGGAAAATTTATTAAAAGTACCTGTAATAGTGTCTGGAAGACACAAAGCCCAGAATACAAAGTAACTGTTGTCAACACTATCCATTCTTGAACTTGCTTTTTTTCTGGTATTTTATATTTTCTTCTCTTTTCATCTGCCAAAGAGCTTAAACTCAATGTCCTATTTGGACAACCCTTATATTAATGTCAAGTACTTTGACAATGACCCACAGTTGAAAGTATAGTTTATAATGTAACCAAGTTGAAAATTTACTTCAACCTTAACATTTGCCCGAACACAATCATTTGGCTTTGGCTTCTGGGTCCAGAAAACCATATATATATATAAAAATTTTAACAATAGAGTCTTAACTTTGTGTGTGATTATTGTCATACATCCACATATATGAACATATACACCTTTGTTCATGCATATCTATATAAAAGAGTATAAAAATGCTCATTATATAATATAAAATATGCATAATTCTATATAATTCTATATTCATGACATTTACATCACCTATAATGTTTATAAGAATTAAAGTGGTACAAAAAACATGTTGTGTACTCCCTCAGGTTTATTCAACTCACTATTCAAAACAAAGTATATTTTATCTAGTCTTGGATTTTGCATTCTCTTAGAGAAAAATATATTATTGATTGTGCCTTTTTAGCTCATTTTCTTTAGGTTTCTTAATTGACAAAATTATTTCCTCTCAGATTTCTATACCACCTATTTTTGCTGCTACAATTGCATCAGTTATCTGTTGCTACATAAGAAATCACCCTATAGCTTAGGGACCTAAAGTGTGAAAAATACAACTTCTCAGGTTTCTGTTGATCAGCTGAGTGATTCCTCTGTTGCTTGCACCTGGACTCAGATAAGTAGTCTCATCAGCATCAGTCTTAGAATTGGCTAAAAGTTTCAAGACAGCTTCACTCATACATCTTTCTGTTTGTATTGGGGACCTGCCAGAGAAGGAATCAGTTCTCTTCCTTGTGGTTCCTCATCTTCCAGTAAGCAAGCCTGGAACCTAACAGGGTAACTAATGACAATATTTAAAAGATGAAAATGGAAGTCACAAAAACATTTTAAGGCCTGGGATCCAAAACTCACATTGTCATTTCTTCCACCTTGTATTATAAAAAAGCAAACCACAAGGTCATCCTAGATCCAAAAGGGAAAGACAAACTGCTATCTTTTGACATAGAATTAAAAAAAAATACAGGTTACTTCACACAAGACAGTATATTTAACACCTGTGGTATGCAGCAAGTTAAAGGAAGAACTTAGGATTTAACACAAAATGTCAATTAACCTAGAATTAATAAACTATGAAGGCTCCTATTGTACCTGCTGAGTAACTGAAATATGCTGAAATATGAGAATACATAAAAAATTAAGATATTTCCTTGCTATAGTGGCTATTTCTGCAAATTTAATATTAATAGGTGTATTGACATATAGTGAAAGACTATATATGAGACTGAAATATACAGGGAACATGTTTTTGACTTTTGGATGTAATTAATTATTTTCATAAATTTCATACTCCATCTTCAAACTTTCTTTTTAAAATATTTTTATAGTAGATAAACCATACTTTTATTTTATTTTTATGTGGTGTTGAGGATTGAACCCAGTGCTCACATGTGCTAGGCAAGTGCTCTACAACTGAGCTATAACCCCAGCCCTCAAAACTTTCTTTTAAAAGTAATTTTCTGAGGTAAAACTCCTTCTATGAGGTAAAATTAGGTTTCATTATAAAATAATAATAATTCAATGAGATACAAAAAAAATCTTCAAAATATGTCATTTGCACTTTGCTATAATAAAAAGAAAAAAATGTAAGTGAATAAAATCTTTTTGAGAAAATAATCACATAATGCCATGTTTAAATTTGTGTTTATGATAGTAGCTTTATTGTGGCAAAATATTTAGTATGCTATCTCAAAAGGTAAAGATAGAAATCCTTTGAATAATAAAGTTATTCTATGATGTTGGAGAGGTTGGAGAGGTGTCAAAACTTTTTCTTGTTTTTTTTTTTTTTTTTTTTTTTAGCTATACCTAAGAATAAAATTGACAAGAAACAGATTGATAGGAGAAAAGTGTACACATGTATTGAGATACAAATTTTATGAGGTCCAAGAGACTTCATGAAGATATAAATACTCAAAGGCACAATTAGAATTGCACTTATACACTGAGTTAGACAAAGAATAGTAAATGTTAAAAATTTACAATGTGAAAGGGACTTGGATAAGTTTGTTTAGATTTCTCTCAGTCTCAATTTCCTATCCTTAAAAAAATGTAAGAATAACACTTTTCTCCTGGTACAAGAGGAAACTTTCACATGAAAATCTCATCTCTTGCTTTTAATAAACAAGAGGAAAGTCAGGATGATTGTCTTACACCCGTTTTAACTGTCTTTAACCTAAAATGCTCCATATGACAGAGCAGTGTATCTTGGGATAGCATGATTTTTCATATGCTGAAGGGCAAGGGTCCAGTTTCTGTTTTCTGAAGATGAATATCCAGTTTTCCCAAAATCATTTATTGAGGAGACTATTATTTCTCCATTGTTTGTTATTGGGATCTTTGTTTAAGATGAACAAAGACCATCATAAATGTGTGGGTATATTTCTGGGCTCTTTATTATTTTCCATTGGTCTATGTGACTATTTTTTATGTCAATACGATGATGTTTTTATTACTGTATCTTCATAGTATTGTGAAGCCAAGTGATGTAACACTTCTAGCTTTGTTCTTTTTGCTCAATAATATTTTAGGTATTTGGAAACTTATTTTTCCATGTAAGTCTAGATTTTTTTTCTATTTTTGTGAAAAATATCATTGAAATGTGGTAGGGACTACACTTATCTATAGACTGCTTTGACTAGTGGAGACATTTACCAATATTAATTATTCTATATGTATAAGCCAGGCAGATCTTTCTATTTGATTGTGTCCTCAAGTTTTCAGTGCATAAATCTTTTACCATATTGATTAAATTTATTTGTAAGTATTTTATTTCATTTTTTAGATATTATTGTAAATAAAATTGTTTTCCTTATTTCCTTGTCAAATACTTTGTGTTAGAAAAGGAAATATAACTAATTCTTATGCTAATTTTGGTATCCTTCAATTTTACTAAAATAACTTATTAGTATTAATAATTTTTGTTGCATAAGAAATGTACTAAAGTTGATATATATGATTTGTCATTTATATTAATGATTTAAAAATCACAAAGAATCTTAGTGTTAAAAGACTCAAAAATTGCCAGGAGAAAATACTCCATAAATATTCATACTTAGTAAGGAATTTGTGCAATAAAGAACTTTACACAGAATCAAGATGGCACTATGTTATTGAGATATAATATACAGAAGTAATGCTATGCTTTCAAAATCTCAGAAATAAAATAACCTATTAACTGATCCATTAAGCAATGTGAAATAATATTAATCAAAGTTTGTAAATTACATTGTTAAAAGGTAAAGCAAACAAATTTATAAATGGAACTGTGCCAAATTCCGAGTGGTTCACAGTTCCACTAAGGGGTTATAAAGGAAAATCTTGTGAGATTTCTGTGAAGCAAAACAAAATATTTGATTGGTTAAAGTGAAAGTTCCAGGTGGGAGGTTAGTGGTGATTTCCAATTGGTAAAATCTAGAAGTAATTTGGCATTTTCTGATTAAGTTACATTTTTACTGTAAATATTTTGCTTCAATCTGTTTATAATGAATACTAACAGTTGCAACTTCCTCATGCTAATGGAGTCCCAATTAATTACTTTAATAACATATAACAATGTTTTTGTCTCTCACTCCCAAAAGAAAAAAAAATGTATCCACTTGTAAATGAACCACAGGAAGAATATGAGGATTGTTAAACATTATGAATATACGGAATCCCACATGGGCTCTTTCTAACTTTTAACCTCTGCCCTATGAAGCAAAGTCATTCTATCTCCCACGAACATCCACAAATGGGGGAGAGAAATAGTAAACATGGCCACCAATCACTACTATGTCCAGGTATTATGAACAAATTAGCAGAAAGAACATTTCCAATCCTAATTTTTAAAAAATGAGAGAGGAATTCCAATTCATTTTCAAGAGGAATATTAGTATATATTCTAAGTTACGTTTTTCTGGTAATGTATCTTTGTCTTATTTTGCTATTAGGTTATTTTATGGACATTAAAAATAACTTGGGAAATATTTTCCCCTCTTCTATTTTCTGGAAGACATTATATAGAATAGTTATTATTTCTTTATTAGTTTAGAAAAATCTACTATTGAGATCACCAGTGCTCATTTTTTATTTTGATGGATGATTTTTATCCATTGATTTCAATACTTTGAAAGTTATAGGCTATTTATTTCTTCTTGAGAAAGTTTTTATAGTTTGTGTATTGCAAGGCATTGGGGTAAGCACAAGTCAATGCCTAGAAGACGCTATTTCTGTTGAGAAGAATTCTCAAGACTGTGTTGGGGGAGGGACAAGGAGAATGAAACTGGCTACTTCCCTGATCTCCAATCTCCAGGTGGGTACCAAAGTAGAAGCACCTGGGTTGTAAAATCAAAGTCATCTACTCACAAAACATCTGAAGACCTCCATCGGCGCAGTTGGCATGTAATTCATTCTATACATAATTTATCTTTCTTGTAGGCACAGTGTGGCCCTCCATTTTATCCTGACATGCAGTAGCCAAGGAACACTTGAGCAAAAAGATATGCAAACTCACAATGTTGAGGCCACCAAATTCTTTCTTTGGGATCAGCAAACAATATGCTGGGGCCTTTGCGATTCTGGGATTAACAATCATTAGAGTAGGCAGGATCCCCAAAACGAACATGTGAAGTTGCCTTTGGAGCCAGAAAAAGTAATGAAACATTGAGGGGAAATCCTCAGTTGGCCACAAGCCTTGATGTAGTTTGAAGTGGCTTCTGCTGGGGATATTGCTCAGTTGGTAGAGCTATATCCCCAGCAGTTGCCTCACATGCACAAGGCCCTGGGTTCAATCTCCAGCACCACAATGGAGAGATAATGACCACCACATACAGGTGGGGACACCTTGAAAATGCAAAGGTGGGTGCTGGAAGTTTTGCAAGTAGCATCTTCAGGAATCCTGGAATGGAAAAAAGAATGTCGCTGCAATAGTGGCAAGGTTCCTTCTGTGTGCATTAAAGTTAGCCACAGATGCTGAGTTAGACACTCAGGCTCAGTTTCCCAGAATATAGGAACAGTTAAGGAAAATGGAAAGGTTATTGCAGAAAACAGAAGTTCATTAAACCCAGTCCAAACAGGGACTCTTCAGCTCTCCCACAAATAGATGTGGGTAGGTTTATTAGCAGCAGGAATAGATGAAAGGAAAATAGATAAACAACCTAATTCCTCTCTGTACAGTTATGGAAGCAATTGTCCAAAGATGAATGATTTCAATCATTACCTCCCAATAAGGAAAATAAAAAAGAGAGAATCAGAAATGTAGAGTAATTCACTCTTATTCTAAAGGGATACAAAGACAAGCCTCTGTTATTAGGAGGTGTAATAAAAGCAGAACCAACAGCTCCCTCCTGAAGAGAATTTGAGTCCCTTGTTCTGGGATGAGTACGAGAAATGTCAAGGTTCAGGGATCTGAGCCAGGTCTCTGGACTAGAGGCTATATATAGAATTAAAAATACCTTGGTCTTCAAAAAATCTCTTTATAGAGTCAACACACTGGTGGACACAGAAGCTGAGTGTATATTAACATATGATACTACTGACAAATTCTCATGCAGGTTAACTGATATTGATGGATAAGGGAGAAAACATTGAGAGTTCAGGCGGTAACACTCTTGTTGCCACTTGGACACCTGCTGCCCACCTGAATATATTATAAGTGTTTATATTTTATGGGCTAAATGCCTACAAATGGAAGTAGGGGAGTTCTGTTTGTGTTGCCAGGAGATTAAGCATGTGTCAACTATAAGGTCAATATTAAGGAAGCATGCCAAACACCACCCTTTTAATTTACCTGAACCCTGCTGGATGATCTACACCAAGCAATATTGGCTTCCCAGTGGACATCAAGAGATAAGGGAGATGATACATGAATTGGCTAAAGTAAACATAATTCAACCAAATTTTTTAACTCCCCTGTGTTACTGTAAGAACACCAGATGGAACTTGGCACAGGTCAGTGGATTGCAAAGAAATAAATAAAGGGATCTCTCCACTTTATGCAGCTTTTCCTAATAAACTCATCATTCTAGAAGAGATTAGCACTCAATTGGGAATATATTGCATATTTGACCTTGCTAATGCCTTTTTTATCAAGGATATAGCTCCTAGCAGTCAAGGCCTGTTTGTCTATGGATGGGAGAGGCAGGCAATGGGAGTTTATGGAGTTACTTCAAAGATGACTCTGCAGCCTCAACATGTATCATGCAATGGTAGTGCAACATTTACAAACATTATTCTGATCTCTTCTGGTAAAAAAATGTTTTATTACACTGATGTTTCTGAATCTTTCTGTGCACTCAATAGAGCTGTACCCATGTTCATGACTACTTTACAAGGGAAGGGAGGGGTCATGAACCCAGATAAAGTACAGGGCTGTGGTCTATCTGAATTTTTTAGGTGTTCCAGTTTCAGTAAGACAAAGGTTATACCTCAACCTGTTATAAAATTTGTCATAAAATTTGGCATTTCCACTTCCCAAAACAGTAAAGAAATTACAAGAATATGTGGAACTACTGGGTTCTGTTGGGCTTTCATCCTTATCTGGCTCAGTTATTATGGCCCCTAAATAATTTGTATGGAAGAAACACAGTATGGGACTGGGCTGACCAGCATACTGAGGCCTTTAATCAGGTTGAACAGCAAAGCAGGAACAAGCCCTGGGGACACTAAACACACTAAAACCTGCTGAGCATATCATCCATGTCACTCCAGAGGGCTTTGGACAGGGACTATGGCAGTAGATTAAAGGTCAAAAGACCCACATTGGAGTTTGATCATTTATGGAAGGGGTGGAGGAACGTTGTAGACTGTTGGAAAATCAACTGTGTGCCACTTATGTTGCACTTCATACCATGGAGCCCAGCACCAGAGGAGCTCCAGTCAAGGTCCTACAACTGGTGATGATAAGATGGCAGGAGGTAGCCCCAGCTAAGGAAATTACCACTTGACTACACTGTAGATCAAAGCATACAGATCAGAATACTATGAGGATAGCTGTGGCATGCTGGGGACTGACCATTAAGATGTCTGATGTTGCTGCTGCTTGCCAAAATGCTTGCCTACTCTCAGCACTACTGGCAATGACTAGAAGCCACCAAGGGGCAAAGCAAATTTAGTGACTTCCTCTTTAGCTCTGGCAGATAGACTACATTTGTTCTGTCCCATTAGCAAAATGGATAAAATATGTTTTGACTTGTGTGAACATAGTTACAGACTTAATGCAAGCCTTCCCTAGAAACAGAGCCCATCAAAAACTTTTAAGGGACTAGTTCAGCTGAGTGCCATTATAACAGGTAATTGAGAGTGACAAAGGTACCCATTTCACAGGTCATGCCATTAACAGTGGACTCAAGACCCTGGTATATAATCCAACAGATCCTGGATTAATTGAATAAATAAATGGCCTGCTGAAACAAGACTTAAGAGCTGCAAAGAATTCTGTAGTAGGGTAGAAAGCCTATCTGCCTGAGGCACTGAGGACATTAAATGAGAAACAGACAGCAATAGTCTACAGCCACTTTTATGTTAACTCACCCATGGCTACCAATGTTAAGATTCCAGATGAAGGATAAATCTATTTTGTCAAGATGACCTGGGGCATAAGTAGCAACTTCCAGTTACTGGCTCCTTGAGATATCATATTTGATACAAGAAGCATTAATTGATCCTGAATTGTACAAGTAAGCCCCTGTCCTCATACGAGGTAGGCAGTGTTCTACAGCTGACCTACTTTTCCACAGCCCATCCATGTTTTCTGGGTATGAATTCCTTCATCCCTTTACTGGCAACTTACCTAAGACTTGATATTTAAAATCAATTTCTTATGGACAGTGGACAGTTTAGTTTCATCTTAAATTCATCAGCTATTCTCATACTTTTACCTGAAATGTTTGGAAGACTAACATTAATATAATTATTAGTAAGATTGGCTTACATTGATCATTATACTCTTTGTTTTCTATTTTTCTCTCTAATTATTCTTTTCTCCCTAATTATTCTTTTCTCCTTTTTTTTCTCTTTCAAATTACTTGAACATTTTTAGAATTGCACTTAAATTTAATGATACTGTATGTATTATTCCTGTTGTGGCGATTCTTTAGATTAAAAGAAACTTATCTAATTTTTTCATACAAGTTAACATTTTGTCACATTAGGTGAAATGTAGGAACTTTATCATAATGCTCTCTTTATCTCTATGCTTTTTTTATAATAATCGCATTTCTGTATCTATGCATATTAATACCCAACCGAGCAGCATTTTTTTTCTCGAGACTCATATACACATTTAAAACTTTAGAGGAAAAATTGGTATCTTTTTTGAATAGTTAAATTCCTGTTTTTTCTTTTAGTTGCAACATTACGTAGTTCTATCTGGAAGAAAGAAAATATTCCTTCAGCCTGAGGAAGTTCTCTGACCTTTCTTAAAAAACAACTGTTTTCATTTAATGCCCCTATTTTTCCTTTATCTATGATATCTTATTTTTTGGTTACTTACCCAGGAGATTTTTTGGTGCATATAAAACTTTTCTGAGTTGACATTGCTTTTCTTTTCAACACAGTATAGATGCTGTTTCCCAAAGGGTCTGTGATTTTTTATATGAGATAGCTTCAGTCATTCAAATTGTTGTTCTAATTCATGTTTTCTTTCTTTCTTTCACTTTTTTTTTCTTTTGGATACTTGCAAAATTTCATTTTTTTATCTTTGATTGTAACAAGTAATGTACCATGTAATTTATCTAAGAGTGACTTTTAAGTTGATCTTTTTTGGTGTTCACTAATTTTCCTGAAATTTGTTAATTTATGTATCATCCTAATTTTAAATATTTTTATTAGTTGGAAAAACTATTATTATAAAATTAGTTGAAAGACTATTATTTTGTAATATTTATTTTTAGTGGACCACAATATCTTTATTTTATTTATTTTTTATTTTTTTTAATGTGGTATTGAGGATTGAACCCAGCATCCCGTGCATGCCAGGCGAGCGCACTACTGCTTGAGCTACATCCCCAGCCCAAGACTATTATTTTTTTTTAAATTACTTTTATGCATTCCATCATTTATCTTACTCAAATAACAAAAGTGTTAAATATTTTGATACCTTCTGTCTGTTATACAGCTTAGATTCTTTTTTATTATTGAGATATCATGAAGTTCACTGACTTTTTGCTATTGAACACATTCACTATAAATTTTTGCTTCAGATATTGTGTTTTCTGGTTATGACACTTCCATTTAACTCTCTTTTACAGCTTTTATTTCTCTGTTGAAATGTATTTTTCTATCATTTCAAGAGTTTTTCCTTTTATCTCAAAGAGCATGTTTAAAACTCTTTTAAAGTTTATGTCTGATGTGTCCAACATTTTGATTCATTTTGAGTTTGGCATATGTGAGGTTGACATGTGTTTATTTATTGTGAGGATGGGAATAGGCTTTATAGTTTTAAGTTTTTTTGAGACAGGGCCCTAATGTGACTGTTATATTGTCCAGGCTGGCCTCAAACTCCTGGGCTCAAGTGATCCTCATACCTCCACTTCCTGAGTACCTGGCATTAGAGGAACACACCATGCCAAACTGGCTTAAGCATTTTCAATAAATCTCTCAGAGATTCTGATACAAGTGACTTATAGCTTCTGAAGGAAATAGATAACACAGGTTATGGTATTAGATCCCATTTCCTGCTTAATTAACATAATGTGTCTTTTAAAAAGAAAGTTGATAAAGGCATGTTTTTTCCCGTAAAGAGAACAGAATTATCCACTTAATAGTGTCCACTGCCATTTGGTAAAGGATTTAACATGAACATTTTGATAAATTATGCACTTGAGACTCTGATGCCTTGCTACTATGTACACACAGATACACACCAGTAAGTTAAGGGAGTCAACATATTTGGTTTTACAAAATATAAACGATTAAAAAGATATTTGAACATAAGACATTGCCAACAAAAAGGAAGGAAGGGTTCTGCATAACTAGAAACATGAAGCTTATTTAAGATGTATTTAGATTGTCAAGTACACAAAGAAACAATTTTAATACAATATGGTCCTTCTGTGGAAAAAAATAATATAATTAATAATGAAGAGAGAAATGCCAATAGAACCACTAATATTTTAAAAAATTAATAATAAATGCATGATTTTGTTTTAATTCTCTAGACACAAAAAGTCCGGTTTGCATTGCTCACCTCAGTAATTATAAAATCTCCATTGAAAACCAGCAGTAATGGAGAAAATGAACAGAAAAATTACATTATACTTTTGTCCTTCTATATGATAACATATAAAAACTCAGTCTTTATATATTAATTTAAGTAAAAAATATGCATATTAAATATTTATTGTACTTGTAAGAACCAGGAAATTTTAATAAACTTTACTTTTTCAGCTTCAATTTTTTTGAGATGTAGATATGCATCATTTTAACTGAGAGTTCCTCCAACATCCCCTTTACTTGAACAGTTTTTCTTAATAGCCATTTTCCATCTTCCTAAAGCTATTAATCCATGAAGAATTATTCTATCACAAAGACAGCTATTTCTTTAGGCAGAAATAATATGGAGTATCATTATTTTGTTATAACAAAAACATTCATTCAATTTAGTTAGTAACAAACATTTATTGAGTATCTACTTTATGTGAGCACTGTATTGAGGTCTGGGAAGATGATGATGAAGAACACAAACAAAAAACTTGACCCCCGTTCCAACAAATCATTTTCTTCCAAAGTCATTGTATATTATTTCTGTGCTTTGTGTATGTGTGTACACAGATTTCGATTTACATTTTTTTATCTGAAAAGAATAGATAGAGCTCAAATTTTCAAAGAAGGCATGCAGTATTTTAAGTTTTACAGTAATCCTCTGTGAAGTTACGACCACTATTTTAGTGTCCTACAAATATTAACATTAGCTCCCACATCATGTTAAACATAAATTTTAACTGTGATTAATTTATTATACAGTCATTTTAATATCTCTGCCCTTTTAAATAATATGATTACTAAAATGTAGATTACTATTTTTGAATAAAAGTGGCCATTGTGTACCCTGTAATTTTATGTAATACCAAAAACACCTACTCTAAGCTGGTCAGTCTATAATGACAGATGGCAAATACCTATGTGTTTTCAGATGCAATTCGCATATTCGAAAATATATATAAGGGATGACAAAAGAAGCTACACACAGGCAAAAGCCACGGAGAAGGGGAGAAGCAAAAAGAGTGACAAGGAACCTGATAGGAGGGTACTTTAGAAATCAACTGTCTTCATAAATACCCTTGTGATCATTGAGGGGTTCACCCTGCAGTGCCAAAGCTGCACTCCTCCTCTAACGCAAATGCATAAACCTAAGCTACAGTGTCTTTTGGCAGAGTCTCCCTAGATCTGAATTCAGAGAGGCAGGGGAGGCAAAGCAACACACAAAAATTACACAGACTAGCAATCTCCATGGGAAGCAATTTTCTCTGTGACCACAAAGAAGGTGCTTGAGTTGAACAGCCTAGCGAACAAATGTAGACTCACCCTATAATCTCCTGGTACACAGCAGAAAACTCAACTCTATTTTAGTAAAAATAAAAATAAACAAGCATAGATGATATTTTTTAAAGTAAAATTATAAAACACAAAATTCAGTAAATGTACTCCATACATATATTTTTTCAGAACAGAAAAAAGTTATCATTAACATGATTCCATGATAAAAGAAAACAAAATTTTAGTAAAATAGTAACTTCTGAGGGAAAAATTCACAAAGAAAAAATAAAGAATTCATGAGCCAGGGGCTTGGGGTGGAGTTCAATAGTAGAATATGTTCAAGGGATGCCTTTAATCACCAACTCTAAAACAATAAAAAGAAAACAATTCAAGGACAAAAAAAATAGCAAATAAAAAAATAAAAATGAGTTGGAAGGCATTTTTTAAAAGGAATTAAGACTTAAAATATAGGAATTAATGTGGGTGGCATAGTCTGTTTTTCAAAACAATATAAAGCAGATCCTGCAGCAAAGGTTATGTGCAAACATGTTATTTGAGAATGCAATTTCAGGGAAGTGGGAGATGGCAAAAGTTAATGAGGCAGAGAAGAGAGAACAAAAGTAACAGAGGGCTTTACCGACCAGCTAAAGCATTGTGATGAACATTCTGTACTGCTTTTCTTGAGGGACACCTTCAAGGCCTTATGAAGGCATCATATCTCTAAACCAACTGTCCTGAGCTAAAGAGGGAAAACAAATTATCTATAGAATTCTGAGTCTTTTTAGTCAAAACTGTGAAGTACACATTGAGGTTCCATGGCTATGTTCAGGCACTGCGTACACAAGTGCCCAATGCAGCAAGGATAACACACTCAGAGCTTCGCGGGCCAGCAAGCTCTATCTGGTCACCTGCCACCTGCAGGCCTAGGAGCCTGGCCCATACTCATGGGTGACAGACACTTCTTGCTTGCCTCTGTCTGGCTGGGCACAAGATCACGAGCCACTCAAACAGGAACAAACTTTATTTGAAAAAACCGCCAACACCACGTCCGTGCCCGGGAAGCTTTCCAATCCACCCACGCGGCGTACCGCCGGTTCCTTCCCGGAACTCCAGCGCAAGCGCCTCCCCCGGAATTCCCTCCTACTGCACTTTCCCAACCAATGGGAACTCTCCAGGAGTCCCGCAGCAGGAGTCCGGTATCCATATGAATGTAATTTTTAACATAATCATATCATCTCAATGGCTAGCTGGCATCACCTTTCAATCAAAAATGCCATGCATCATATTAATTGGCTGTGGCTCCCAGCATCTCCCCCCTTCTGTTTAATTAAGCAACAAGTAATGTGGCTAGGGACCGTGCCTGTTAGGTTTGTCCAATTCAACATATGGTTCTTACCCATCATTGGAAAACTGACCTTTAGGCGTCAGCCTCCTGTCTTAGGTTGATACCACTGCAATTGGATCATACCCGTCACTGACTACCGGTCCAGCATATAGCCATACTTGTGGATAGGCCTATGTACCAGTGGGGGGGTGAGGTTCTTTGCCTCACCTCTGTTGGCCCCCAGATTTGGCCTTGGTGCCAGTGGGGGGGTGAGGTTCTTTGCCTCACCTCTGTTGGCCCCCAAAATTAGACCATCACTAGTAGAAGGGAGGAGGATACAGAAATGCCACAACACCAAATCAATTGACAACTCCTAGGGAAAATTGCATCACTGGTGACACATCAGCAAAGATACGCCAGCATTACCATAATTTGTTGTATCAACAGATAGATCACAGTGCATACAAGTGATACATAGTCCAGGCAAGTTTTGTAAGCAGTTCAAAGTGGAGGAATCTATCAATATGTCCATTTCCTCCCAAGATCATTGATGTATCAGTTTATACAGTTTGTTGTGATAATTATCGAAGAAGTTGTAGTTTGGTTTCATCTTTGTCTTCACCGGCACTGGGATGAAAAATAGGAATTCTGACAATGATGTTAAAGAGAGAAAGAAAAAAAAAGAAAAAAAAAATGTAACATTTTAACAGGTACTAAGAAAACATTTTTTTTTTAGAACAATTTACATTATCTTGAACAGAATTATTAAATATAATGAAAAGGAAAGATGAAAATAAACAAACAGATTTGTTAACCTGCTTATTTGTACACATATTAAAATAATTTTTAACAGCTGTTTACCCAATTTAAATTAAACCATTAAAATTACGTGAATAATAAAAAGTACTTGGATCCATTTTTTTATGAGCACTCCTCATATATGATCTATGGACATACACACATATAGACATATAACACAAAACAGAAGTGTGCACATATAACATACAACACATAAGACAATAGTAAAGGCCTTGTAGTTTCACCTAGGTGAAATCTCCATTGCAATGTTAAAAACTCCACAGTCAAAAAATAAAACTGATCAGAAAAACATCAACCTAGGTCTGTATGAGCTCAAAAATAAAATAGAACTTTATGATGTGGGAAAAAGCAATAATAAAATAGATATTGAAAAAGCATCCTGGTTAATCACTGTCGCAGATGTAAGAATGGCCAAGCTGGAGTTCTGGATATCAGCTGTTATGGATTTGAGTCAAATCATCTTCTTTTTGATCTGTAGAAATCGTTTTGGTTAGTCTTTCTGGAATCCAAATCGGCTGCTGTTCTCCCTGTGGAAACACGCAAACAGAGCCCCGACTCCAGACAATTACTGGGTCAGGACCTTTCCATTGTCCTGTTAGAATGTCTTTCCAAAGAACTTTAGGCTTATGCACATTTTTTGGATACATAGGCCTTTCCGCAGCACTAAGTCCTGATGAATCCAAATTTAAAAAGTTTAGAGTAAAGAGGGTTATTTTAAGTTTATCTTTGGGGGATATATACCCCTTTCCAATTCCCTCCTTTTGTTTTAATAAGTACATTTTAATAGTTTGATGAGCTCTTTCAACTATGCCTTGTCCCTGTGGATTGTATGGAATTCCTGTTATGTGAGTAATGCCAAATGATGAGCAGAATTGTTTAAAAGAGGTAGAAGCATAACCAGGACCGTTATCTGTTTTTAACTGTTTTGGAACGCCCACAGTGGCAAAATTTTGTAAGCAATGAGCTATAACATCTTTAGTTTTTTCTCCGCCTTGAAGGGAGCCCATCAAAAATCCAGAAGAAGTATCAACTGTAACATGCAAATATTTTAATTTTCCAAATTCTGGCAAGTGTGTGACATCCATCTGCCAAATATGGTTAGGTATCAGTCCTCTAGGATTGACTCCAAGATTAACTTGTGGTAAAAATGTCACACAATTTTGACATTGTTTTATTATATGTCTGGCTTGTTCTTTAGTTATTTTAAAACGTTTTTGTAAAGTATTAGCATTGACATGGAACCTTTTATGAAAATTTATAGCTTCTTCTATTGTGGAGAAAATATGTATGTCATGTGTAGATTTATCTGCTAATTCATTGCCCAAACTAAGGGCTCCAGGCAATCCTGTATGTGCCCTGATATGTCCTATAAAGAATGGATCTTTTCTGTCCCAGATTAGACTTTGTATAGTGGAAAACAAAGAGAAAACAGTAGAAGAAGGGGAAATCCTACCTGCATCTTCAAGGGATACTATAGCATTAACTACATATTGACTATCAGAAAATAAATTAAATACAGAATCTTTAAACATCATAAAAGCTTGTAATACTGCATTAAGCTCTACCTTTTGAGCTGATTGTTTGGGTACTAAAAATGTAAAAGTTTGATCAGGGGTAACTACTGCTGCTGTACCATTATTTGACCCATCAGTGAATATATTTGAAGCATTCATGATAGGGGTCTTTCTTGTCATTTTTGGAAAAACTACAGGATGCTTAGACCAAAAAGACAACAAAGGATTAGATGGCAAGTGATTATCAAATGAAACATTAGATTTACACATGATTATTGCCCAAGTATTTAACTCATTAGCTAACTCATCAATTTGATCCATAGTATATGGAGTAATAATTTTATTGGGAGAAATCCCAAACACTCCCTTTGCTGCTTTTATTCCTTTGAGTATTAATTGTCCTACAGCCTCAGGATATCTAGTAAGAATAGTATTAGGAGAATAAGATAAATGTATCCACAATAATGGACCTTCTTGCAAAATACTCCTGTAGGAATATTTTTTGTTGGTAGTACAATAAATAATAAAGGCAAACTTATATCAATTCTATCCAAGTGCATATTTTCCATATATGTTTCAATGATTTTTAATGCCTTTCTTGCTTCAGGCGTTAACATGCGGGGTGAATTTGGATCTGATGGACCTTTTAGGATATCAAATAAAGGTCCTAGCTCTCCTGTTGGTATGCCTAGATAAGGCCTTATCCAATTTATGTCTCCCAATAACTTTTGAAAGTCATTAAGTGATTTGAGTTGATCTACTCGTATTTGAATTTTTGGTGGACGGACCATGGTTGAGGATAACAGGACTCCTAGATAATTAATTGGAAGATGTAATTGTACTTTATCTATTGCTCTCTCTAGATTATAACCTTTTAATAAATTTGTAAGTGTGGCATAACATTCTAGCAGTGTGTTTTTATCTTTATGTGCCAATAACATATCATCCATATAGTGAAATATTTGTAGTTCAAGATTTTGATTTCTAAGTGGTTGGATTGCTTTGTTAACATAAATTTGACACATAGTTGAACTATTAGCCATCCCCTGAGGGAGTACTTTCCATTCATATCTCTGATCAGGACCTTCATGATTTAGTGCAGGGATAGTAAATGCAAAATGTGGACTATCCTCAGGATGAATTGGAATTGAAAAAAAACAATCTTTAATATCTATAGCTAAAACATACTAGGTTTTTGGTAAAGCAGACAATTGGGGAATCCCTGATTGAGCAGGTCCCATAATAACCATCTCATTATTAATGGCTCTTAAATCTTGTAATAATCTCCATTTACCAGATTTTTTTTAATGACAAAAAATGGGAGTATTATGGGGAGATATGGAAGGTTGTATATGTCCTTTCGCTAATTGTTGTTTGACCAGATCATGGGCTACTTGTATCTTTTCTTTAGTTAGGGGCCACTGAGGAACCCACACTGGTCTTTCTGATTTCCAAGTAATTTTTATTGTCTCAGTGGCCCTTTCTGAAAATCCAACCCATGTCTGTCTGTTCCTTGATCTATTTGAATTGGTACTGCTATATTTTGTCCTTGTTTTCCTAATCTTTTTTCTTTTTTAAAACCTTGTCTAGCCCTAGTAGTGGGCGCATTAGGATTGTTGTTATTTGTTAACGTCAAACCTAATTGATCTAGGACATCTCGTCCCCATAAATTTATAGGAAGATGATCCAATACATATGGCTGTATAGTTCCCTCACATCCTTCAGGATCCTTCCAATCTAATACCATTGCACTTCTATGGGGATTAGTAGCCACTCCTAGGCCTCGAAGCGTTTGAGTGGCTTGTTGTAATGGCCAATGTTTTGGCCATTCCTGACTAGATATGATGCTAAGGTCTGCACCTGTGTCCAGTAGCCCATTAAAGTCGTGTCCTTGAATATTTAGTTTTAGCATGGGGCGAGAATCTAAATTTAAAGACAGCATAGCCCAATCTACACCTATGGAGCCCAATCCCCTGGTACCTCTTTCTACAGTACGACTGGAAAATTTATCATGTAGGCTGGGTATTATTAGTAACTGTGCTATTCTATCCCCTGGTGAGATAACTGATATGCCTCTTGGAGAACTAGCTATAATTTTTATTTCACCTTCATAATCGGGATCAATTACCCCGGGACTTATCATAAGTCCTTTTAGTGTAGAAGAACTGCGTCCCAATAATAAGCCTACCATTCCTTGGGGAAGAGGTCCTTTTACTCCTGTGGGAATTATTTGAATTCCCATCTCTGGAGTTAGTACTGCTCTTGCAGAGGCGCAGATGTCCAGCCCTGCGCTCCCTCTAGTTTGTCTGATGAGGGATTTAATGGATAATGTGTCCTGGGCACTACCTTGATGGTGCTGTTGGGTTCCTCCATTGCCCCGTATATTTGTGGTTTTGGGCCCCGGAGCATTGGGCCCTCCAGTCCGTTTTTTGGCAATGGAGCCTGATGCCTTTCTCCACGATATCGTGGGTAAACACTTGATCCTTGTCCGTTTTTTGATAACGGAGTGCCCTCTATGGTGGTTTGAGAACGGCATTCATTAGCCCAATGTCTCCCTCTACGGCATCGTGGGCAAATACCTGGTATTCTATTCCTTTGATACCTAGCTTTGTTAAACCCTCCTCCTATGGGGCAATTCCTTTTAAAATGTCCTGTCTGATCACAATTGTAGCATGTTTTTGGCCTGGCATCTAAAGCCTGTTGTACTGCTGCTAAGACTTGTCCTTGTTCATTAATGTCTCTACATAATTTAATATATGTGTTTAAATCTTCATGTTTCCATGGTCTAATGACCTCTCTGCAGCAACGATTTGCTTGGTCATAAGCCAGTTGTTTTATAAATGGCATTGCCTGTTCTACATCTCCAAATATTCTAGAAGCTGTCTGACTAAGCCTATCTACAAATTCAGCGTAAGGTTCGTTAGTTCCTTGTATTACCTTAGATAACTGTCCTTGTAAATCTCCATGCCCCTGTAAAGTTTTCCATGCCCTAACTGCATCTGCAGCAATTTGTGCGTATACACCAGGATCATATTCAATTTGTTGCCGTTGACCCTCATAAGGTCCCTTTCCTAACAACATCTCCAGATTTCTTTGAGGGTAACCGGCTGCTGTATTTCGCCTAGCTGTCTCCATGCAGAATTCCTCATTGGCAACCTTCCATAACAAATATTGTCCTCCATTTAGCACAGATCGACACATGTTAGCCCAATCTGCTGGTGTCATGTCTAAGTTGGTAATAGATTCGACCATGCTTATGGTGAAGGGTGCTTGCGGGCCATAGGTTGTTACAGCCTCCTTTAATTGCTTTACTGTTTTGAAATCTAAAGCACGATGGATTCGTTGCCCTCCTGCCTGCTCAAGAACAGGGCATGCTAGTCTTTGGGATCTTGCCTTAGGATTTTGTGCATCAGCTACGAGAGTTGAGGGCCTCTCAGCTGTAGGTGGAGCTGTTGGTTGAATTACGCCCTCTGGTGATAGAACGGAGTTAGTAGCAGCCTCCTGTTGTAACTCCCCAACTGATGGTCGTTTTTCCTCTAAGCTTTCTTTCTTCAAATTTTCCTCTGTCTGACTAGTTGGAGAGACCTTCTCTTTTGCTTGACCTGACATGTTTTCTACCACAGTTTGGACCTCTAACAATTTACTTAACAGTTTTTCGGTTTGTTTTTTACTAGTTTCTAATCTACTATAAAGGTAACGCAACCCAATAAGGTAGCATAAAACAAAACCGAAACAGAATGAAACAAAAACGGAGCAAAGAATAGTTGTATCAATTTTCTCTTTCTCAGGGCCAAACAACTTCAAGCCTTGAGCCAACCATTTTTCCCAGTTTGCCTGAGAAAATTCTAGGGATAGGCAGCTTGAAACAAAAACAAAATAAATCAAAAGAAGAACACATTGTTTTTTGAAATGGTCACCCATTCTGTCGCCTTCCCTCAGGGGCGAGCAATTTTACTCACCTCCAAGCTTCAGGCGCTCCCCGTACAGGGCCACCAGTTGCCGCTGTCTGGCTGGGCACAAGATCACGAGCCACTCAAACAGGAACAAACTTTATTTGAAAAAACCGCCAACACCACGTCCGTGCCCGGGAAGCTTTCCGATCCACCCACGCGGCGCACCGCCGGTTCCTTCCCGGAACTCCAGCGCAAGCGCCTCCCCCGGAATTCCCTCCTTCTGCACTTTCCCAACCAATGGGAACTCTCCAGGAGTCCCGCAGCAGGAGTCCGGTATCCATATGAATGTAATTCTTTTATTTTTATTTTATTTTTTTATTGGTTATTCAAAACATTACAAAGATTTCAGAATCACATTGGTTACACATCCACATGAATGTAATTTTTAACATAATCATATCATCTCAATGGCTAGCTGGCATCACCTTTCAATCAAAAATGCCATGCATCATATTAATTGGCTGTGGCTCCCAGCACTTGCTGTTCTCATGCCTTAGCACTCTCTGGGAAGCCCTGAAGCTGAAGGTGGAAAGCAAGAAGAGCAGGAATCAGGCTTTATGTCTTTCAGAGTTTTTCTGCTTGTGATTGGGAGGACCTGAGATTAACTAGCAAAGCAGGACCCTTGAGCTTTAGAGAATAAAAGAGCAGCAAGACCTACCTACTTCAGATGTTAGTAGTTCAAGCTCTTTCTAGTGGTACTATACCCTGAAAGAAGGAAGTTCAAGGATCTAGAATGGTGCATAAACTGAGTTCATTGCAGTGTAATGTGAATAAAGTTCAATGAATGTGTAGACAGAGCAACTTGAAATGAATTTGAATGCAAGAAAGAAATAATAAGTAAGTTTACAGTAAATTTGCGGATACTCTCACTTTTGATGGAAGCCAGGAAGATCTCTTACAGCTAGCTGTGCAACCTAGAAATAAAAGTATAAGTATTTTTCACAGTGTAAGTTTAAATGCTAAGAAAGATATATTATTTCCTAAATATCAAGGGTAGAAGAAAGAGGTAGAAGAGGAGGAAATAATTTTTATATAAATTAAAATGAGATTAACTTGCCAAAAAAGAATGTAGGGATATGGCAAAGATCACACACACACACACACACACACACACACACACACACACATACACACATACATGATCAGTAAGGACATCTAAAACTTCTAAACCCTTGGAAACTACTGAAATAATGTGCTCAGTGTAACACTATTCCAAAATGCTTAAGAAGCAGATGGCATGTTTGAATAACTTTGGACTGTAAAGAGCAGATTGCATAATCATAGGCATACACAATCATATGCATGCATGAAATCACATACATCCAAACACATTGAAACATTCACATACAGAATAAATGAGCCAATACTCATTACAAGACAGCCTTTGCCTAGAGAGTAAAAGTAAAAAACCTATGTCCCATTTTTGTTTTGTTTCATTTCAATTTGGCCTTTTGACTTTCTAAAATAAACTTTCCATCAAACAGGAGAATTATGACAAAGGACTGCCTTGTACAGGGAAAATTCTTTATCACAGTTATGGTTATACACTGGTTGAATAACCACCTACATTGATAAGAGTGTATTCCATTATTTAAGATATCAGAAGAATTCAGAAAATTGCTGTTGACCTTATTGGCCTAATAGTCCTGTTCTTTAGAAAAACTGGATCAAAAATTATTACAATGTATCTAAATTGCAGAAATAGATTTTGGTACTTAATTCTAAAATATAAAGAAGATCTGCAAAAAAAATGTGATTTGATTTTCAATATTGTTTCCAAGCTTTGGACAATTTATTATTTGTAATTTATGTTAGAATCAAAATTAGAAACTTTATAGTCACTATATATATGCTACAAAGTATAGCTGGTCACCTTATTCTTTAACTTGAAATATTCTTTGGATTCTTTCAGTCTGAAATATTGAACAAGGAAACAGTGAACATGCCCAGAGTAATAATCTTACAAATATACTGAAGAGTTAGAGATAAGCGCCTGAAGAACCAAATGACAGGCTTCCTTTATTTGGCACTATTTACTCAGGCCCAGTGAAGAGGAGCCGTACATTCTGCATCTGAGAAGTGTCAGCGGGTCATCAAGCCAAATCCTGGCTTGAAGTTCCATGGCTATTTGCAATACAGACTTGTTCCAAGGGTCACAGAGGCTGAGCTTAGCTTTTCATTTGATGCCAGGCTATATCAATAAATTTAAGAAGAGTGCACTGCACCCAGAAACCTTTGTGAGCTGTGGTGCAACAGAAACTGCTTGCCTAAACCAAAAGAATGGCTGCATCGACAGAAACTATTTGTATGGATCTCAAGTGTGAGAAACAGCTTGTCTATAGAACTGGGTTTGTTTCCCTAAAAAAAGAATCCCAATGCATATTTGTTTTCTGGCCATAGCTCAGTGATTGTCAGAAACAGGAAAACAAGCTTTGACAGGTTGATGGGTACACTGAAAAAATAACAACAAAGTGTGATAAAGCAGCGACTAACCGAGTGGCCTCGAGTTCAGATATTGTGGTAGCAATGACAGCCTGAGGCCAGTGTGTTTTCCTAAGGCTTAGAGAAGTGAATCCAAAACTGGTTGCTCCTGCCACTTGTCTCATGTCTGGAACAATATAGGGCAGGAAAGGGCCAGAGAGAGTTTCAGAAAGACACTGCCAACAAGAGTTAAGGGAAGGGCATCTCCTAATTGTCATAGAGCAGCCAGTTTTCAAAGACTCCAAATATTAAAGGGCTTTGCTGTAGATACTGTTGATTCTACGTATCTTGTTAGGAGATGCTATAGAGAAGTAAAGGAGTCAGGGTACCATGTGTAGAAACATAGCTCTTAAATGGCTATGCTTACAAAATACTTAAGACATATAGATATAATAGTTCATTTACATTTATCTGTGCACGCAGATGACCAGTAAGACAGAATTTGTTTGTCAATCATGTATGAAGATGTGAATTGGGTGTCAACATACCATATATACAAACAGAGATTTGATAAATTGTGGTATAAAGGTGAATTAAGAATTATAATGCAAAAAATAAATGTAAGACACTCTACTACTGTCATGTATATAAGAAATAATTTTAAAAAAGACTTGCAAAGAGTCTTTGTAGAAATTTAAGTTAATCTGGTTTCTATATTTTTTGTAGGCTCAATGACTGTGCAGGCTAAGGAATGGTTTATCTTCAATGACAGATAAGTGTTTGAGTACACAGAATATAGTTATGCTAGTTGAAGATCATGGGGTAAGCCAGATTTCATTTAGAGAATGATTAGATTCAGCCTTTGTGACTCAATGTTATTGTTGTGATCTTCTATTGGTGAAATATTGCCACCACTACTGGTAATGTGCCTGGCTATACCTCCATATTGAATGTGTGATGACACTTGATGGTGCAGTTGTTTGTATATTGTCTGTAAAACTTAAGTACATATTTCCAGTACCACCTGAAATAGACATAATTAACTGACATTTTAACAACAGTTTCTGTTTATAGGAAAAGACTATACTAGAGTTTCACTGAATTACCATGAATCGTTATTTTTAACCTCTTACAAAGCTAGAATGAGCTTTTATGGGGAGAATAAAGTCACAATCCAATCATATTGTGTCTCCCAAGTTCAGAATAAAAGTTCAAGTATAGATTTTGATATTTAAGAAATCACTCTTTTAATGATCTCTCTGCCATTTCCTACATGGACTTGAGAATCACTAAAATCTTTAAATATCATAGAATATTTAGACAAAGAAATTGGGAATCACACCTAATTCTTGGAGATTTTTTAAAAATTAAGGAAGATAATGCCAAAGTATTTAGAAAGTGCCTAATATCATAAGTGTCTGAGAAATGTAGCTATAATGATTATGATTATCATATTTTGATAAAGGTTTTTTCCTAGAAATTATTTTCAAATGCGTAACTCTCTTATGAGGATGCTACCCAATCAATGTCTATACCATTGGCAAGTTTATTACATTAAGAATGTAGAGTGGAACTGGGGAAAAATACAGATCTAATCATAAGACAGGGTGACTAGAACATGCTTCCAGCACAGTGGAAACAATAGGGTCTTGGCAAATACATGGTACAACATGATTTATGAAGAAAGCCCTTAAAAATGAAAGTGATAAATGAGGAGGACCAAACAAACTCGTCCACTAGATTTTTCATTGGTTGTACATAGTGGAGCTCTCCTACTGTACATTGAAGGCACAAAATAAATCCAGTGCAAAGAAGACAACCACCGATTTTTACAACTTAGAGCTTCCCATTTTGTCATCTGTTTATTCATTATTACATTCTACAATGGTACAGTTTCTCAAACATGCATCCTTTCATTGTTATCATCTCTACAGAATATGCAAGGGCATTTTGGATATCACTTTAAAATCCTTTAAATGAGCCTGGCATCCCTCCATAGCCCTATAAGCTCCATGTTTCCCTTTGTTTAAAGCAAAAAAAAAAAAAAAAAAAGAAGAGGAAGAAGAAGAAAAAGAAAATATTAGACCAAAGTACTCTTGAGAGATCCAGATAGCATCAGATCGATGATAATACCTTGCAAATTGTGAAGCACTACTGATGTTTCAACCCTGCAGAATCAAATGGTCATCAACCTACTGCCCTCCTCTAGAATAGGGAGTGTCATATAGAGAGGCAGATTTGAGATCAGGTTTAGACTTTAACATTTAGTGATTTGTGTGACCTTGGACACACAAATTTAAGATCTCTTTGAATCATAGTTATGTAACATTTTAAATGAATGCAGTTATATATTTGTATCTCTACATATATGTATTTGTAAACATGTATGTATATATATATATATATACACACATACATATAGAGAGAGAAAAATTAATTTAACTAAGTTTTACTAAATTGAATTAAATTTAACTAAATTAATTTAACTAAATTGAGCTCAATTAATTTAACTCAATTGGAAGTTTTACCTAGCAAAAAATATTCACAGGTATCTGAGGGAAACTAAGTGCGCTCACACACATGCACGTGCATAAATACATAGTATGTGTTCTGGTGGCCTGGACTAGAATATAAATAATTATTCAGTAGTTAGAAGAGATGTTATGGACGTTTTTGAGATTGTCTCAATAGGTAGCCTACATTTGCAAAACTGGATTCAATTGAAATGATTTGACTGAAACACAGTAAAAAAAAAAACAGAGAAAATTATTTTTTAATGGGAGTCTAACAATTGGCACCAAAAAAATCTCCAGACTTTCTGATTAAAAAAACAACATGAATGAAGAAAAATCTCTCTTTTTTTAAAGAGAGGATTGCTTGGTTGCTCCGCAATGATGAAAGTATGTCTCCAGGTGGTGATGGTAACAGTGCAGGGAAAGTATAGACTGTAAAGCAAGGTTGCACAGGGTGACGATGGCCCAAGAGGTCTGTTAAGGTTTGGATATGAGGTGTCCCCAAAAGGGCCCACTGGCAATGGAGGAATGTACAGAGGCAATAGATGTGTGACTGAAGGAAGTTGGTCACAAGTGGTGTGCCAGTGGGGTTTGTATTTTGCATTTGGCTTCTTGCAGTCAGCAGTCTCTCTCTCTCTTTCTCTCCTTCCTGGTGGCCACAAGCTTAACAATGTTTGGCTGTAATACCCTTTACCCTTTTACCATAGTGTTCTGCCTCACCTCAGGTCCAAGTCACAGCAATGAAAAGCTGAGTAACATAGGTCTAAGGATGTGCCCTCTCTCCACACTCACAACTTATAAGCTTCCAATAACTTCTGACCCTGCAGCCATATATCTAAGCATACCAGGTTACTTCAGAATTTCTGCAGCAGCTTTGGCCTCTTTTGAAAGTATCAAAATAATGAAAAAAAAAAAACTATTGATGAATATAAAACATAATGCTAGAAAGATAATGAAGAATATTAATCTTATAATATATATCTTGCCCCAATATAATGGGAAACAGGGAGCAGTAAAACTGTAAAAGCAGCAGTATAAATGCTTTATGTAGTTAGGAAGAACAAGCCATATGTTATTGTAACCCAACTCTTAAAATAAAATGCAGAAATGACTGCAAGATAACAATGTGGGTTACCAAGCTATTCAAGAGTATGGACAATACATGTTTTTGGATAGGAGAAAAACAAGTCAGTACCAAAGGACTGACTTCATCTCCCTAGTTGTATAGAAATGGACAAATACAACCTGAATTTGTTCAGGGTAAAATATGAGTTTGAGGCAAAGACACTGAAATTAACTAAAGAATAAAGCAGAAGAGAAAACATGGAGTCCAACCCTCAAGATTATATTTCTTGTCCATGCACTGTATCAATTTATATTTCTGTGAGTTTTAACATTATATTTTCTACATTAGCTTCTAAGCCTTAGAGTCAGACTGTCTTAGTATTATTCATAGAAATATGTACATAGGCTACAATATGAACATCACTTCCAACAAAGTTAACAAACTATTATTTTGAAAGAGAAACACTGGTTATCAAATTCCATTCTGAAGACTAAGTTTAAACAGCTAAACATACATTGTAAAAAAATAAATAAGTCTTTTTTTTCCATAGGTTTAAAAATACATTAGTGGTCCCTGGTAGCTCTTGTTATCTTTAGCACTCCACTAGTGTAAATGATATGGAGGGATTATTATGATAATGTTAAATTAAAAAGAGGTGGATATTTTAAAAAGTGTTAAAAAAGTAAGATCTCTGCCTGATTTGGTGCCCTTTCTTAAAAATAGAGCTATATCAATGTTGTGGGCAAACAGTTATCACTGTAAACATGAGATCATTTATGCTTAAAAAAATTTATGCTTGAGATACTACTGTATCTTAAGATTTTCCCAAATTCTGTATTATTAAGGAGAATAATGACATTAGTGCAGAGAAAGTGCTTCTGGTTGCATTTTCAATGTACTATTCTCCAAACACTTCATTATTATTTTAACTTCAAAGGGAAAACATTCTGAATAAAATTAATATATGCTAAGGGAACCACCATATGCCTAGAAAAACCCATCTAAGCTGTAAGTAAAATTAATAAATTAGTGATTTGGCATTCTTTATTTCATTGAGAAAAGTAAATTAGCATAACAAACATAAATAGTAACAATTCCATATGATAAAACATTTTGAAGGAAATTGAAATGGGCAAGCTTGGCAATTATAACTTTGATTTTACATTTTCTTAAACTTGTCCTTGTGCTTTGTTTGACTTCATCAGTCACCTAGAATATGCTCTAATAAACCCAAAGTTCAACAATAATCTCACTCAAATATAGAAGAATGTATTTCACTTGTGAAAAAATGAGGCACATTGGAATTAAAAAGAAAAAAAATCAAATGTTTAGCTTCATATATTTACTTGATATTATTAATTCACTAATATATTACATATCTAGTATTTTAAACAGGAAAAAATAATTATGGATCAAGTTTAAATTTCGATTGTATTGTAACATATCATTTGATGACTTCAGTAAGTTTTCAACAATAGAAAACAAATTTTGTCAGAAAACATAAATTTTAAAATTTGAGGAAATTCAATGACGTTTCTGTATTTCATTGATAATTGTGGTTTTGTTTATAGTAGAATATCTGATTTAAAGAAAATGTGCCTTGAAAAGTGATCTCAAATCAGGTTGCTAATTAATAATATCTCTGCTTTGCATGAAAAAGGCTTTAGATTAGAACTAGAAAAAAATCTGTTTATTAATTTGAGTTCTATCATCAACTCTAAGTGATCAGAGCAAGTTTCTAGGGTTTAAAATTTTTTATAAAAGGGAAATTATCTAAGCTGATCAAATCCAAAGGAATCAGAACATGAAATTTCTTTTTTCTTTTTTGAAATTTCTTTTCTTAATAAATAACTGAGTGTCATGTTCAAATCAAAGATTGATTCAAATTAATATTCATTTCAAATTGCTGCTCTGGTAAGTATACTAGAACTAATTTTGATCAAATGGAAGCACTAAATAACATGTATTACTTAAATGTTAGGAGTCTATTAGGAAAAAATTGCATATTAATTATTCTATTAGACTATCTAATTTTTGGTAAATATTATTTTAACAGTAGAATAACTTGGTCCTTCCTTGGACACTTATTGTGTAAATTCTATGTACCAAGAATAATAACAAGCTCCAGAGAGATGCAGAATGACCCAGCCATTCAAAATATCCACATTTGCTTGAACCCTGAAATGAAAAGCTTAGATATTGAGAAATAAAACAAATCACAAAGAAGTACAAGTTTGTTTTCCTGTTTCAAATATATGAATTGTCTCAGTGTGTAGCATTGGTGTTTGTTTATTGGAAAGGCATGAACAATTGGGAAATAAATCAACTTTTTGGCACTTTCCTTTTATCTTTATCCTGTTCAAGTACCTCATTCCAGGCAACACTTACAAAACAACAAATGCCAGTTGGTATTTTGCTATAAAATATCAGATTTTCTTTCAATTATCAGTATAGAAAATGAGTTTTCAGTCTCAAGAAATATAATTAATTATCACTAAGCTTGCAGTCATTTAAAGTAGCCATATCAAAGAGAACTTATGATATCCAACTTTTTTGTTTATTATTGTAGAGACTTTTAGCATGTTTGCAGTTAAATGACCTCTCAGCATCTTGTTAGTAAGATTTTTAAAATAACTTTAATTCAATGAAATAAGAAATAAATGTGTGGATTCAGACAAAAACTTAGTCAACTAGTTTTTAGGTGAACTATATTTTTTTCATTATTCATTTAAGTCACTCAAAATATTTAAACTTAGAATATATTTTTATTTCATAGTGTTAAGTACTGTCATATATAATTCTGAAGGGCAAATTTTAACAAATAATAGGCTATGGTACATTTTGCAATGAACTGGTATATTTAATTATAAGTAACACAGATCATGTATCAGACTCTACACCATTGAATTTGCATGTTTTTCATTGACTTAGGATATCACCCTTGGCTAAGGCCATAGGGAGGACAAAGAAACAAGATATTTGTAACACTCACAGCTTATTAAAAATATATATTAATCCATGCACAGTTGTGCACACCTGTAATCACAGCGACTCAGGAAACTGGGTTAGGAAGATAACATGTTCTGATCACCCTGGATAACTTAGTAAGACCCGGTTCAAAATAAAATTAAAAAGGGCTGGAGATATAACTAAGTGGCAAAATGTGTTCCTAGTATGTATCAGGCCTTGGGTTCAAGCTCCAGTACTGCAAACCCTTTAATTATATGAGTAAGAAGCATTATGACATATTGAAGATGAAAAAACAAGCTAATTTACTTAACTCCTACAATTGTAAATTTTCAAATATGAGTTAAGTCCCAGATTCAAAGAAAAGTATATTTTACACCAAAGCTAGAGCTTATAAGCAGTAAATTATATGGGGTTCCATATCTTTTGCTGCAGTGAAGAGGATATTGCATTTCTATGTTCAGTTCAGAAGTAGGCTCAGATACAAATAAATGACATTTGGCTTAATACCTTCTAAGATAATGGTTTCAAACTCCAACAATAATATACATTCTTTAAAATAGCCAGAGTGACAAAAGCCAATTTTCTGTATTTAAAAAGTACATTAAAAATGTATTAATGTATTTTGTGGGCTTGTATTGTGGCTCAGTATTAGAGCACTTGCCTAGCATGTGCGAGGCCCTGGGTTTGATCCTCAGCACCACATATAAATAAATAAAATAAAGGTATTATGTCCAACTACAACTAAAAAATAAATATTTTTAAAAAGTGTTAAAATTTACTTTAAAATGCAATATATATTTGCAGTCCTTAGATGGGAGTCTACTTAATTACACAGATAAGTTACTCTTGAGATTCTTTTCTAATAAATCTAATGAAGGTATTGGACTCCTATAGAAAGTCAATACTAAATGCTAAGTTATTTTTATTATTTTGGTGAATTGATAGATATATTAGGTTATCAGAGATAATGTTCAGATCTTTTCTGTCATATCATCACAATGACATCTAAGGCAATTTAAAAATACATTGCTTTCTATTTTTTTTGTTACATATCACAAAATATCAAATAGAGTGCTTTTGTCCCAACCAGTTTGTAAGGAACGCATAACAGATTGTAGTTAAGTCTACATGACACTCAAGAAACTCATTGTGTGGAAAGATGTGATTTCAAAATAACTCACATCAACAGGCCCACAAAGTAGATGCTTAGAATGTCTAGAGTTGATGTATTAGTATCACTGTGTCCAAAACGCCTGACAAGAAGAACTTAGAGGAGGAAATATTAATTTTATTTCACAATTTCAGAAGATTCAGACCATGGCTGGTCAGTTCCTTTACTCTGAGTAATGGTCAGAGCAGGGAAAACTGCTCACTTCATGGCAGCCAAAGAGTGAGAAAAGGCAGGGAGAGGACATACATTTTGAAGATATACCACACAATTCCACCTTAAAACAGTTGGCTTTTTGTCACTGTGATTAAAATAACTTAAAAGAACAACGTAGAGGAGGTAAAGTTTATTTTGGCTCATGGTTTCAGTGGGCCAGTACAAGGTTGGTCAATTCCACAGCTGGGTTTCAATATGAGTTAGAACATAATAGTAGAAAGACATGGTAGAGGAAAGCCGCTCAGGAAATAAGAGCCAGAGAGCAGAGAGAGAGTGGGAGGGAGGGAGGGTAGTGCTCAACTTACCATGGACAAGGTATAAAACCCAAAGTCATACCCTAATGACCTACTTCCTCCACTCACATTCTACTTGCCTGCAGTCACCACCCAGTTAATTGACATCACTGTATCAATCTACTGATTAGGTCAGAACTCTTACAAAGTAATCATTTCACTTCTGAATATTCTTGCATTGTCTCACACATGAGCATTTAGGGGAAAACCTCATATCTAAATAATACACATCTTTTCCAACTAGGTCTCATCTCATAGTAAACCATTCTGCTACAAATGGATTTATCCATCAAATGGATTAATCCACTGATGAGCTCAGAGCACTCATGACTTAAAAGTTTCCTAAAAGACCAACCTACATGCACGTGAGACTTTGGGGGACATTCTAGTTCAAAACCAGTGCATTTTGTTTGCAACAGGATAAATAAAGTCTTAACAGCTGGCCTTGAACTTCTTTGTCCATTGATAAAATGGAAATAGCATCTTCTCCTAAACTGAGGTAAAAGAAAATACATGGAGATCATTAACACAGTTCTTTTTCTCTTTTCCTTTTTATTCAAGCATTTGCTTTCTTTCCAACATCTTCTTCATATTCAGACTGTGTGCCCTGTTATGGCTAGCCTTAGAGACTCTTTCCATAAAGAAAAATATGGTTAAATTCATGATATTAGACCTCAATTTATTAATATCTGACTAAATAAATGAGTTTTATGTATTTAACATTTGATATTGTTCAAAAATTTGAACTATATCTATAGAACTATAAACTATAGAACCATAGAAATAAAAATGGAAAATATTCAGTACATAGCAAAAACAGTAATAAATCTATTGATTTATTAATAGCAAATATATTATTAATAGATTTATTAATAGATTAATAGATTTGTTAATAGCAAAGATATTCAAAAAAGAAAGGTTATTATATTTTAGAAAATTAGTAATCAAAAAACTTGGCAGTTCAATGCATGAGGAAAAGAATGGGGTATCTGAAAAAAAATGGATGAATGGGATCCTTTCTAATGTCAGATAAACTATTTTAGGCTAATAAATTAAAATTTGCAACATAATATAATAATAAAATATTTTACAACAGAACTTTGGAATATATCCAATCAAGAACTCTAGAAACCAAAAATAAAAGAGATATGTTTAACTATTTTATAAAAGCAAAAAGATTAATAATATAGGCAACATACATAAGAAATACAGTTAACATAAATGTATGCAAAAATTTCATTAAAAATTTTATATTAAATTATAAAAGATCAGTAAAATTTAAAATATACGCCTGGAGGCTGGGGAAATACAAAGTACAATAACATTTTCTTTTTTTTCACTTATGTACCTTAAAAGTTTAAGAAACATCATATACAGATGATACATTAATCATGCATCAGTGAATTTCCACTGCCGATTGGAATTTAACCTAGAAATATTATACATGGCTTTATTGCTATTAATGAAATAAAAAAGTAAGAATCTAAGTATCCTTCAATTGACCTATTATTCAGTATTATATAATTTATTTAAATTTATTTAATTAGAAATTAGTTCAGTTTGACATATGAACATATGAATAGATATCTTGATTTACTGAAGAATATGAGAATCATCTGAAAAAATATATATGTATAAATATAGTGAATAATTTAGTGTTTATGGATAATTACAGAAAAAATACATTGAATGCATTTGTATTTGTGCTAGTACAGTTTGTGCATAAGCATGAGGAAGCACAGGAGTATGTATTGATCAGGGCATTAACATTGTGAAGATCAAAAGTAGGGGATAGGAAGGCAAGAGAGGAAACTATTTTTTTTAAATGCTATCTTTATCATTTCAATGTTTGCATTGACCTTGCTATTTTTCCATAGTTTTAAATTCATTATTATTCATTCTTCCCAAAACAACATGTTTACTAAATATCTTTGAGCTTTTCTATAATATACAAGGATCAGAAAATATTGTCTTTTATTCTTAAAGAACTCATATTTGAGCTATAATTTAAATTATGATATGTAGGTAAAAGAGTCAAAAAAAGTATCATACCAGGGAGATCAGAAGATAAATTATTTTGGCTCAAGTCAGGAAATACTAAATGTATTAAAGACTTATACAAGACACATAAAGAATGGTAATATCTTTGAGATGTTGAAAGATTGGGGAAGCTTTGTGTGAACTTCTGGTTACAAATGGAAAAAAAAGATACTTATAAAGTGAAATCTCAGATACTTATAAAGTGAAATCTCAGATAATACCTTCTTCACTACTGAAAACATTTAAAAATTCATAAAACACAGGATCATAAGCAAAGTGCAAAAAGAACTCTTGTACTTTAAATAATGGGAAATATGGTAAGAATAAAAATATTTAAAAAAAGAAATAAAAATTGAGACATGATTCATGGGGTCTGATAACTTTATTCTTTTCCCTCTAGCTTCTGCTAGAAAAAGAGAGACTGTTAATAAAATTCTAATATCTGTCACTTAATATCCTCTCTTTTCCAGAACAATACCTCACAGCATGGGGAACTGTGGGCTATCTCAATAACAAGCTATCACTACACTATTTGAGCTTGTGTGAGATGCTTTGGAAAAGGCTTCAAGGAAACAAGACTTTGAATTGGATATAATCAGACAGCAGGGTAATTTTATGGTAGAGTATCTTAATATTCTAATCAAGAAGACAAAGAATGAAGCAAGGCTAATCTTGTCTTTGAAAGTAAAGAGCAATTGTTTTCCATGGAGATATTTGGCTATTTTTCTGCATCGGATAATGTCCATTCTTTGTTTATATTCAGGCCTTGTTAGAGTAGTATTGGCATTGAGTACATGGAACCTATAGTTTGCATTGGCTAATACTGACATTCTAAAAATATTAATTTTCCAACCTATGAACATGGGATATGTTTTCATTTACTTGTGTAAGTGGCATTGTTTCTTATTTCCACTTTGGACAGTTTGCTGTTACAATATTAAATTGCTAGTACTTTTTACATGTTGATATTGTATCCTGAAAATTTACTGATATAATTAGCTATAGCAGGGTTTTGGTGGAATCTTTAGGGTCTTTTTTTTTTTATATATCTAAAATACTTTGCAAGCAGGGACAATTGTACAATCTTTCTTTCCAATTTGGATGACTTTATATCTTTCTTTTGCCTAACTTTTCTGGTCAGTATAATCCAGTATTATGTTAAATAGGAGTGGCAAGAGTGGGCTTTCTTGCTTTGTTCAAGATCTTTAACAAAAACATTAGACTTTTCATGACTGAATAATGTTAGTTGTGAGTTTGTCATGTCATGTATAGACTATGTTGAGATACTTTCCGCTTACACTTAATTTACTCAGAGTTTTTATAATGAAAGGATGGTGAATTTTATCCATGGTTTCTAACTCTATTTAGAGAGTGATATAGTTTTTGTTCTTCACACTATTAATGTGGTTGTTGTTATTGATTTTCATACGTTGAACTATTCTTACATCCCACTTGTTCATGATGAATGATCCTTTTAATGTTATGTTAAATTTAGTTTTCTAGTATTTAGCTTACCTGTGTTCATAGAATATATTGACCCATAATTTTATTTTCTATTGTATCCTTGTTTGGCTTGGTGTCAGGAAACTGATGGCCTCATAAAATCCATTTGCAAGTATTCTCTTTTCTTTAATTTCATAGGAAATGTTTAAGAAAGATTGGTATTACTTCTAACTATTTGGGAGAATTTAACAGTAAAACCATCAAGTGCTGAGATGTTCATTGTTGACAGGATTTTATTACTAATTTTGTCCTTATACATTATGAGTCAGTTCAAATTTTATTTCTTACTGATTCAACCTTGTTTATTTCTGTGCATTTAGAAATGCATTCATTTCTTCTATGTTAGCCAATTTGTTGACACATAGTTACTCACAGTAATCTATTATGATCCTTTGTGACATCAATTGGAATCCATGCCTTTTATTTCTGAATATACTTATTTAAGTCTTCTCTCTTTCTTCCACAAGCTAAAGGCTATCAATTTTGCTTATCTTTTCAAGAAACTCTTAAGTTTTGTTGATTTTTTTCTGTTTTTATAGTATACATTTCATTGATTTCTGTTTTGATTTTATATTTTTTCTTTCTAATAATATTGAAATTGCTCTTTCTTTTTCTAGTTTCTTGAGGTATTATGTTCCTTATTTGAGGATTATTATTATTATTATTATTATTATTATTATTAGGTATAGGCATTTATTGCTATAAACTTCCCTTTTAAACCTGCTTTTGTGCTTTAACTTTGGGTATGCATTTCCATTTTTCTAATATATTTTTTTAATTTTATCCATCAATTTCTTTCTTAATACATATGCATGGTAGCATATTGTTTGATTTCCATTGTTTGTAAATTTTCTGAAACCTCCTGTTATTGATTTCTCATTCCATAACATCATGATTGACCTCTTTTAATATGTCATCAAATAAAATAGAAATTTGTGAAGAATGTGATTATTTTTCCCCCTTGTGTAGGAGACTTACTTTTTTTCCCTTGCATATCTAGTCATATTACATTCTCTGAATATTATTAGAAACATATAGACACAATTTTTAGAAAATTTTAACAATGTTATTGCTTTATATCATTGTTTTTGGTAGTGTGATTTTTGTATGCATTTGCAATATTTGTTATACTTCATAGTATGTTTATTTATTCAAAGGATAGATTTCAAAATGAAATGAAATTATATTTTTAAAGATGGATGAATAGAGGTGCCATAAAACATGAACAGAAACAGATACACAGGGAAGCAGAGAATACTTTCGATAGTAATGAATATAAAACTGAAATATAGTTGTGGAATAAACTGAAGACTTTCATGCCAAGCTGAAGAGTTCAGTCAAGGTCAGTTAAATAAAGAGAAATAATCAGAAGTTTTCACATAAAGTAATAAAGCAACTATGTTCTTCAAGAGAATTCATATGTCAGGCATGGTCAGAAAGACTAATCAGGCAAATTTGCAAGTGAGAGACATTTTGGAGCAGCAAGAAAAATTTCAGTTTCTCTCTTCAAAAGACGTGAAATAGATAATGAGGCTTGCAATGAAAGTATGATAAGGTTTCTCGTTCTTGATTTTTGTTTTTATTTTCTTTTTTCCTTCTAGCAACTTCCGGACACAAATACCATATGGAGAATACTGAAACATATGGAAAACATTTAGGTCATACTGGTGATTGACTCAAAACATTTGATGGTGTGATTTCCTCCCTTCCCTTAGCTCAAGATAAAGTAACATAAAATGTATTGCAGTTGTAGCAAGTTATACAACGTAGGACAAAGAAATAAAGATAACACAGCACCTCCGAAGTTATCTTTTCAGACACAGTTAGCTAGAAAAGAATTAGTGCCAGTGACTTACTGTGCAGGTGGTTTAACCTATGGCTAGAAAACTTAGTGTCATTGTTTATTGCATGTGTTCCATTTGGTGTTTGAAGTTTACTTCAGTATATCTGTAAAGTATTGAAAATTTAGAAAGAAAACCTTTCCATTCTTTCACCTAATACCAAAGCAATGTCTGGAAAATTCTCAAATGCCAAAAATATTTCATAGCTATCTCATACTTAAGAACCTTAATCCAACTCTAGCCCAGGGATTCAGAAATACTTTTGTTTTCAACAACAATATTTTCTGGTCAGAGAAACTTATAATCTAAAAGGTTTTTTTACAGAACTAAATTACATCTCCTAAATGACTGCTTTACACAGGAGGGGCTGTCCGAAATGAATGGGACTGTTGCAAGTTACATGGAATTAAGGAAAGCTTTTCATCATTTTGTACTCTCTACTGAATTTAATTTTCAATTTTCAATCTTCCATTTTGTTTATCTGCATAAAAACGCATCATTTGATAAATTAGTGAAATAGATTAGGAATTAAAATATTACTTCTTTTATCTTGCTTTTTCCCTAATATGATGTCAATTCTTTAATTACACAACAGACATAATAAACTAAAACTCGATCCTAAAATATGACAGCATGATTGCTTAATACTATATGAATTATTATATAAAAGTGAGAAAAATAATAACTTCCAGTGTTTTTAATAGTACCCTTGATTAAGCCAAGGATTTATTTGACTGTCTTAAAGGACTGTAACTGAATTTCTACATGCTACATCATATAACCAAGCAAACTTTTAAAAGCAGATTAATTAAGTTGAAATGCTACAAACTTAACCCACACATAGTCCAATAGCACAATTCATTGTTGCTCTTGTCATTCTTAACCCTTC
Organism: Callospermophilus lateralis; assembly: GCF_048772815.1. Taxonomy (NCBI): domain Eukaryota; kingdom Metazoa; phylum Chordata; class Mammalia; order Rodentia; family Sciuridae; genus Callospermophilus; species Callospermophilus lateralis. The sequence continues at coordinate 101,909,518 of NC_135314.1, forward strand.
ATCAATGACATATCACTGTAAATCCTGAACTATTTATAAATAACACTTAAACGACTACTTTTTTATTTAGAGATTGCTACTAAGGTTAGAATTGGTGATGTTAAGTAGTTCATTTTTATTTGTTTTATTCTTTTGATAAGGTTTTCATGTTATTATCTTTATATTTTTCCTATCTCTTATTACACATTGTACTTTCTACACATTCAAATAGTGCCTCTTGAGCTGACAAAAATAATTGATATTTAAACAAATATGTAGGAAAAATCATCAAGTAGGCATTAGAAAGTCAGAGGGAAAAGGCAAGTATGTTTCTTTAAGTTAGTGATGCAAATCACTGTGGTAAAAGTTGAGTACTATCTGATTCTAAATGTGCTTCCTAAAGTAAATGAAATAAATTTAGAGTATCATTTCATTTTGTCTCTTCTTTTTATCATAGATATATTTAATCAATGTTACTGGTATACTTTTACTTTTATGTTACAACTGAATGTCTAACTTACAGCATTGGATTTTCCTTCCTGTTACCTATCATGAAGAGATGAATAAGATACAGTTCTACCCCGTCAGGAGTAGTAGTCTCAGATTGTACTGTCTAATATAGTAGCCCCTATGGGTTCTTAAAAGGTAGCTACAGAAATAAAAGGCAATTTTTTTTCAATATACTGTGCTACTCATCTTTTGCTTGCTGTGATCAAAATACCTTATAAGAGCAAAGAGTAAAAGTTTATTTTTGGTTTATGATTTCAGAGGTTCAGTCCTTGGTTGGCAGACTCCATTATAGTGGGACTGACATGAGCTGGACCACTTTGGCTGAAGACAACAGCAAAGGAAATCTACCCAGCTCAAGGTGGCCAGCAAGCAAAGAGAAGGTGGGGAAGAGGCTTCAGAGAATATGAATCCTTCTAGGGAACACTCACAGTTACTGAGCTCCTCCAACCGTACCCAACCTGCTTAGAGAAATCACCTAGATTCCATTAAAACTAGGATGAACTAATTAGGTTACAGCTTTCATAATCTAATCTGTTCACCTCTGAATATTTTGGTGTTAACACAGGAGCTTTTGGAAGGACACCTCATGACCAAACTCTAACAAATACCTAGCAGAGTTTAAAGAAGAAATAAAAATAGAAAATGCCTATTGATGTGTAAACTGATCAACTCTTTTGGCATATATTACTAAATATCATAATTATTAAATTATATTCTATCTTTTTAAATTTTTTAAACTGGTACCAGAAAATGTAAAACGCACATTTGTAGCTTTCCTTATATTCTTTTTGGACTGCACTGGTCAGTAGAACCATGACATAGGGTAGTGACTAATGGATATGTATGTTCTAAATAAGCATGTGAAATATTAGATTGATAATAAGATGTCAACTGGGAATTTTTAGAATTTATCTATCATTAATTCTGATGTCTCTGAGGTATATATGCAAGAAACTCTTAATAGTAGTGCATGACATTAAAAGCAAGAAGCAGGCTCAGTAACTAACAATAATATCAAGCATGGTGAGGATTTGACAGGGAGAAGAGTAGGGGAAGGATGGTTTTATGGAGTAACTGGTAAAAGTATAAAATTCGGCAGTGTTTCTCCTTCATCTTCACATTACAGAATGGGGATCCCCTCACTCCTGCCACACTTTAAGGCAAATACAAGAGTCACCAAGAGAACATTTTAGAAGATGTGGACTGTTGGTAGAGGAGAATCTCATATCTTTCTGCCTGAGAGGATATGGACTGAGCTCTTCAAACTCTTCAGCTTTTCCAGGCAGTCACCAGAAGAGAGTCAAGAGGACACTTGGGAGAACTTTACATATACAAATAGGAGGTAGGGTTTAGAGACCTATAATGACTCTTATCTAGAACTGTCTGAGGATAGGAGGATGCCTTGAGCAGCCAGCAAAGAAAGAGAGGAGAGCATTATGTGAGCAAGATGCATTCCTGTGATTGGTGGGGCAAGATTATATGAGTGATGAGTGCTCAAAGGCCAAGGAGAAACCACAAGGCAGCCAGAACTGACAGAGTAAAAGTACACAACCAAAAAGGAACACAGATTAGAAAAAAAGGGGTCCCAGAAAGTCAACCATTTGACTACTTTCATACAGGAGACAGTGAAAGGCAGGCGATTTCAAAAGAGTCCAGTGATACTACAACACAGAAGAGCAAGGATTAAAATATCTGCTTAGGAAAAGGTTTCATTAGCTAATATTCAATTATAGTTATTGACTCAACAGAGAGATGTCTTCCCTTATTTTTCTCCTAATGGTTCACTAGTTCAGTTCTGCATGAATTAGAGGCTGGAGGAGAGGGGCTAAGGAGTGAAAATTAACAAAGTGGGTCAAAATTGACCACAACATCCCTCCTTATTGCTTGTCCTGAAATAGCAGATCAAGCTTGAGTTGGGGTTCAAAGAGAAGACTGGAAATAAATGTGAGAATAAGATTTTGCTTAAATATTAATTCCCCCAAACAAGTGCTTTTTAAATATCTGAATATAAGGACATTATTATTGAATATAACCAATATGCCAGTTATAGTTTGAGGATTTAGTCTCTAATAAAGCAAGTTTGAAATAAGTGACCATAAGAAATGAAATTGTTCCTTTATCAAAACTATCTTTTCAACCTATTCAGAGTCTGTGATATATAAAATATGGGGAATGATAAAAGATGACTTAGAAGAGCAATCCCCATAAAATTTTGAAAACTTCTTCCTATACAGATTTACTTTTCATACTATAAAAGAAAAGATATTATTACTGATACTACCTCTGAATGCTTTACATATAACCTTAACTGCTATGGTGTCATAGAAGTTATGAATTCTCACTCCTTTTAAAGGATGAAAACCTGCCATTTGTGATAAAATGTATGGAATTGGAGGTCATTATGTGAAGTGAATTAAATCAGGTACAGAAAGGTAAGGAATGCATGATGTCAGTCATACGTAGCATCTAAAAAAGTTGATCTCATAGAAGCTGAGAGTAGAATGGTGGTTGCTACAGGCTAGGGAAGTAGAGAGAATAAACAGAGAGAAACTGATTAACGGGTACTAAGTTACAATTGGATTGAAGAAAGTAGTTCCAGTGTTCTAGTACACAGTAGAGTACTATATTTTTTAAAGGAAGTAATCAATATTTAAGGAGGTCAATATGTTTACACTGACTATATATATCCTGATTATTTTTTAAAAAATCTTCCAATTCTAGCTTAAACCCCATTCTGGACACAACTCTTTCATATATATATATATATATATATATATATATATATATATACACACACACACGCACACACACACATACACATATACATATAATTAAAACATGAGATGGAAAGCTATAAATTGTGACTTTTTATTTATAAGTTTAAAATAAACATAAATAATAACATAGGGATGTGTTGTATCTGTACTACAATTTAAATTCCAAAACTAACTTAACTTTTTAGACATATATTTATGCTGATGAGGCTCTTCTCATATGAGTTTGAGATATGCAAGGTGAATTTGAGTGTGTGCAGAGAAATAAAGCAAGAATAAGCTACTGGTGGCTTAGATAAGACTAAAATGAACTTATCAAGAAAGAAGAACTAGCCAGGTATGGTAGTGTACACCTCTAGTCCCAGCTATTCAGAATACTAAGGTGGAGGATTTCTTGAGCTCAGGAGTTTGAAAACAGCCTGGGCAACAAGAGAAACCTGATCTAAAACAAGAAAAGAAAAAATTAAAATAAAAGAGAAGAAATAAGAACTAGTCTTATTCTAAGAGAAACTAAGAGTAAACTCACTAAATCTTGAAAGGGCATAGAAAATCCTTGCTCAGTGTAGATCTCAAGGCCCATATATCCAACAGAAATTGTGACAACAGAGGGGCATTACCCCAATGGTAGTAGCTATTTATATCTTGTTAAGGAAGGCCCTCAGAGTGACATGCAAGATTTATTAGAGGCAGAATCCAGTTCTACATGAAAAATGAAATTACAAGGGGATGGGATAGCATGACTTCCAGCTTTTTTTTTAGATTTTCTGTAGCTTGATACACAGTAAATACTTCTCAGTTTCTTTCATGTTTATACATTAAAGTATTTATACACTAAGCGGATTTTGGCACTTGGCTTCTCTGATTCAAGAGTATTTTATAAAATTCACCCTAGGTCATTGATTAATTGTAGGCATTTGATTTTGATTTATGAATAGTATTCCATTGTGCCAATACACTGTAGTTTAATTGTATACTCTTCTCTTAATGGGCATGTGAGTAATATCTAGTTTGAAGCAATTACCTATAGCATTCAGTCTCATGTCTTTTGTTATACATATGGCGCATGTATAATATATATATATATATATATATATATATATATATATATATATATATATATTCTCTGGTATATTTCAGGATGGATTTGCTTCATCATTGAAATCAACAACTCAACTTTAGTAAATACTAATTAAATGCTTTCTAAAAGCATTGTAATAATTTTTACATCCAAACAATGTAGGAATATTCTATTCGCTCCACACCTTGCTCAAAGTTCACATCTTGTATTTTCTTCTTTTTCCGTTTTAGCCATTTCGGTGATTATCACGTTAGAAGTCTTGCTTTGAATTTCTTAATTGCTAATGAAATTGGACTGGACTCTTTTTCATATCTTTATTGGTCATTGGTATAATTTTATTACAGTGTCTTCAAATTATCTGCTAGTTTTTATTGGACTGATCATCTTTTTTCTTTGTTAATTATTCTCATAAATTCTAGATAAAAATTATTTTAAGGGTGTATGTATATATCTTGTTCTGTGTAATTTTTATATACAATTAATGCTGACTTTGATTATGAAAGGAATTGTTAATTTTAATATAGTCCAATTTATCATTTTTAAATATATGTTTAGTTATTTGAGGCCCAGTTTAATAAATCTTTTCTTAATCCACAGTCACAAAGATGTCCATACATCTGTAAATTGCCCTTTTCAACTTGTATTGCTGCACCCAGGCATATTTAAATATGACAAAAATTAACCAAGGATCTGAGGCTAATGATTCTGCATGAACTCTACTGTTTTCATAGAAGAAGCTTCTGATATGTGCTCAGATAAGATAGAGCTCTGGGTTCAGAATCAAGGCAGGCTCATGCCTACTCACAGCCAGACTTTCAAACATTGATCTGAGCAGGGAGCTTTGGGCTAAGATATTAAGGCTAAAAAGTGAAGTTCATTCAGTATGCTTAATGTCGAATTATGATCTGGTAAGACCTACAAGTGTAATACTGGTAAAATTTGCATGTGATATCAAGGTAATTCTCCAGTTTCTTTTTGGCCCTGATTTCTATAGCATGACATGAAGCTTTTTTGAATTTTCTATAACCTGATGCACAAGTGATTACTGCACATGGATATAATGGCCTCCTTTCTCATTAGATCTCAAGGGGGTTATTTAAATTATCTAGGCAGAAGAATTCAGGGAAGCAGAGACAAATTTGCAATGCTTAATGTATACATGAGTGACTTAGAAACTAAGAAAATCAATGATTGCTTATTGTAGATTGATTGCTTGACATACTGATAGCATTAAAGGTAATCTATGTCTGGATATACACCTCAATTTACCCTGATTATTATTTTTTTTTCAAAACCTTCCAATTCTAGCTTTAACCCCATTCTGGACACTTCTCTTTCCCATAATATTTCCGAAAGTAAGACCACAGGAGATAACCTGACAGTCAAGGGATAGGGATAACTCATCCTAGCTATCACATTTTTGTCATGAAGAAGTTCATGAAATTTACAATCACTTGATGATAAAAGAACTTGATGTATTTCAGGGGACCTAAGAATTTTACAAAATCCAAATTACAAAGCTCTAAGATCAATTCATTTTCCCATGATTAGATGAAAAGGGGGAAAAAAAGTGAAAGGAAACGTTCAACACTTAATGCAAATTCATTATACCTGCATTAGACTCAAAAAATCTGTACTTTATATAGTAAGTAACACACAGGAGACAATATGTTTTACACATAACCAAGATATGCACATTCTCTATCACCATCAGCTAATACCTTTGTAATTCATCTTTATTTAAAATAACATTTAATGATTCAGCAGTATTTATAATGAAGAACATCTGCATAATTTCATAAAATGCACATTGTTCACAGATGTTCATGGTCCTTTCTGCAGCTGTGAGGTAGTTTGCTTAGTAGTGTCTGGGCTTCCTACTTTATATGTGAGAAGAAAAATGGGAAGCCCAGATGGCTCATATTAATTATGCTGTAAAAAGTGTTGACTGGTCTTCTCCTTCTCAGCAGGACTTCTATTGATCTCAGTTCTGTGAAATCTGACATAGCATTTGTGGGTAAGTCCCTCTGTCTCTCTAAGTCTCATTTTCCTTATTAATACAATAATGAAGTCAGTTAAACTATTGCTTTGTAAAGTTTTCATGGGACTTTAGAAGAGATTTGGGAAAGGCTGGGGATGGGAGTGATTAAGACAAGCAGATAGTTCCAGAAGTGACAGCCCTTTTTTTCTTGTGGTTCTAAGAAACTGTGTGTTGGAATAAATGCTATTTTAAAAAACTCTAAGAATAATTACCAAAAATGTCTTCTTACTTTCTAATGTTCATTGAATGCCTACTGTGAAGGGAAAAAAGTACACAGTACCTGTATGATGTGTAACACTCTGGGCTAATGCCAGTCAAGACTGGGATTTGATAATGAATAGTATTTAACTAGCTTTAAAGATAAAAACAAAACCTCATTTTGGGAGGTCACTTCATCAGTAAGAAAAAAGGGATAACAACGACTCGTAATGTACAAGGTTGCTGTGGATAAATGAAACAATCTATGTGGAATATTTAGTATAGATGGTAGCATAGAATAGACAGTCAAGAAACATAACCAATGCTCTTTCAATGTTAATCTTACATAATACACACTTGATCAAATGTAGCAATCATATCAAAGTGAAATTGACCATGTTCTTCATTATAGCATTTTTAAAATTTTAGAAGTTAATTGTAATTCATCTTTATTTAAAATGGCATTTAATGATTCATCAGTATTTATAAAGAAGAACATCTATATAATTTCATATAATGCACAATTTAGCAAAATACTGTCTCAAAATAAAAAGTTTTAAGGATGTGGATGAAGCTCTGTGGCAAAATGTCCCTGGGTTCAATCCCCAATACCAAAAAACAACAACAGAAAGAATCTTTCCTTGCCACTTCTTAGCATCTATTGTTGACAGCAATCCTTGACCCTCCTTGGCTTATAACTTTCTGCATTCATCTTTCCGTCTGTGCATGCCTGCATCTCTATCTTCTTCTATTTTCTCTTTTAAATATACCAGTCATTGGATTCAAGGTCCACTCATATCCGGTTGACCTCACCTTAACTTGAGTACATGTTCAAAGACTCTGCTCTTCTCAAATGTCACCAGTAAACATCAGGACAAAACCCCACTGGATAACCTTCTGGAAACTGAATTCAAAATAAGAAGGAACAATGTAATGATTAAAGGGGCATGGAGAAGAAATAGCTAGGAACTCAAGAAATGTTTTTCAAAAAGTAAATCTCTATATACATCTCTCTATATATATAAGTCTGTGAAGTTAGAAAAGCTATATTCTATATTCTGTCATGTAGCATGTCTCCTATAAATCCAGAATAAATCCATGAAAAATGAACTACTTAAAAGATTGGGTCAAATCATAGTTTTTGTTAATAGAAAGAAAGAAAAAATAAGTAGCAAAAGAACAACCCTAAGGACAATTAATCTTATGTGCTTCCAAGTTTAAAAAAATCTTCACATTTTTACTTTAAAGTACAAAAGTCAGTTTGGTCTCACTTTTATAGCATGTTAAATGAAAAACAAATTAGGAAAAATAAAATCTTCATCAAAGCTGTTAAACTTGTACAGAACAGAATCAAGGTGCAGAATGAGGAAAAGGAAAGGGTAACATGGGAAGAAGGGAAATTAGAGAATGAAACTATCAAAAAAACTCAGAATTATTAAGGGCAAACTTGAGATATTTCATAAGAGCTATAATGTACCATATTTTAAATCATGCAAATCTATTTAAAATCTATTTAATTTTTGTTTAGAATTAAACAGGCTTCTTTCTTTCTTTCTTTTCTTTTTTCTTTTTTTTTTCTGTGTGATCCTAGAGCTAGAAGAAGAAGAAGGAAGAGGAGGAAGAGGTGGAGGGAGAGGAAGAGAAAAGTTTTAAGACAATAGTTGTCATTTACCATACTCATGGAGAAATATTTCCAATTATTACCCAAAGAATGGAGGAGGACTTGGAACAGACTGACCCCTTTTTATAAACGTGCCATGTAAGAATTTTACTTTCATTATTATTGCTGTTCTAGAAGCTATAGTATTGGTAATCTGTGAGCAAGTAGACTATTTACTTATATGTTGTGTATATGTCCTCAAAGAAAGGGAGAAATAGTATATTCTCACCAGAAATAGGTCTAATGTGAAAGTCATCCTAGATAAAGTCAGAAATTTACCAGTGATCAAAAAGCTGATTCTTACCTTTCTAAAAAATGATTCCTTTGTGTAATGGTGACTCTTCAATGTCCATTGAAAGCTCTCTTTTTTACTCTTAAATCAATTTATAACTTGTGCTTTGAGCGGTATTGTTCTGTAGTTACTTTCAATAGACAAAACTATTAATAGTATACACTTCTAAACCATTTCGTCTATAAATATATTATTAAATATGAAAGATTGTGTTGATCTGTCAAGACATTGCACCAAATTTTAAGAAATAGTACTTTTAAAATTGACCAAATAGCCAGGAACAGTGCCATATGCCTATAATCTCAACATCTCAGGAGACTGAGGCCAGAGAATAGCAAGTTCAAAGCCAGCTTCAGCAACTTACCAAGGCCCTAAGTAACTTAGTGAAATTCTGTTGTAAAACGGAAAAAAAAAAAAAAAAAAAAAAACAGGGTGAAGTGAAAGTGCTAGGGACCTGCTCAGTAGTTGAGTGCCTTTGGGTTCAATCCCTAGTACCAAACAAACACACAAAAATATTATTTCAAAAAAATCATCCAAAGAATAAATTTTTATGTGCTTGTTGGGCTTTCCATCAATTAATTGTTAGCCAGTGCAAAAGCTACACTCCAGGAAAGTTGTTAGGGCTCAGGTGTGGATATTTATCACCTGACTCTTCTAGTTTATTTCATAGGGTCACCGCATGAATACTGTGTTAGTTAGCATTTTGTTTCAGTGACAAATACCTGGAAAAGACAATTTGGAGTAGGAAAGCTTTATTTTGGCTCATGGTTTCATTCCATTGTCAGCTGATTTCTTTGGTTTGTCCTGAGGTAAGGCAGAACATTATAGTGGAAGAAAATGGCAAAGGAAACTGCTCAGTTTATGGCAGGCAGGAAGCAGAGAGAGGCCAAGGAGGAGACATACTCTTCTAGGGAATGTCTACAGAGACCTCCTTCCTCCAACTATGCCCATTACCTCAAACTTCCACCACCTCCCAATAGTTCATTCAACCACCAATGGATTAAATCCACTGATGAAATCAGAGTTCTCAGGATCCGATATTTCCTAAAAGCCCCAAACACTCCTGCTTTGGGGACCAAGACTCAACACATGAGCCTTTGGGGGACATTTCACATCCAAACTGTAACAGTAACATAAACCGTGTTCATTGTATGCTATGTTTTAACATAATAAACATTTGTATTTATTCTTCAACATTTTCCACATTTGTTCATAGTCATATTGTTTCTTTATCAGATAATAATAATAATAGCATCTGATGCATATTGAGTACATATCTATGCAAGGCAATGTTCTATGGCTTTTATACACATTAATTTCCCACTACAGCTCTATGAGTAAGGTGCTATGGTTACCTTTATTTTCGAGTTAACAAAAATGTGACCCAGAATACTAAGTAACTTGTACAAAGTCACATAGTGAATGGGAAATGAGGATAAAATTCAAATGGAGATACACAAAGCCTAAAGCCTACAATCTATCACTGCAAAGTACCAACTTCATGGTACAAGCCTAACAGATACTGAAAGTGATTGTTAATAAGCCAAATCTCTAAGAATTACATTGTGATCTCATAAAAAGTAAAATCATATATTAAGATTTTCCTCCTAACAAAATCGTTTCCACTGTTTTGGGCTATTTTATTTTTTCTTCTTCTTTTTTGGGTGGTGGGTGTGGATTACAATGTGCTTTCTCACTGAGAAAAAAATGGTTGTTTTTCAATTTAAAATGTATTTCCTCCCTTTTCCAAGCTTAAAGTATACTAGAAATCTATTCTTAAATAGAATTTTTAGAGGTGAACCTGTTAGCTTCTGTAACTTTCCACAGAGAACAATCAGATTAAAATGTGATCTTCTCCCCTGCCTTTTATTATAAATCTGAAAAGCTTATAAACTTTCTAAAATTGTGTGATCTCTCTGGGGGTCACACTAAAATTTAGAGAGGAACAGAATTTCCCCATTTAGAAAATAAAAACATAGTAGGCCAGTTAATTTTAAATTTTATATAAACAATGAATTGTATTATGTTACATTTTTTCTTGCAATCCTAAAGAGGAGGCACAGAATCAATGAAATTTTGGAATATTTATCAGCTAAAAATTGGTTGCCAGAGGTCAATACAGCTTTAGAACGTAGGCCACATGAAACACTGCCATAGCTTGCCATATCCTAATAGATACTGACTAAGCCTCAGGCCAGTCTGGCAACACCTGGTGATCAGCTTTGAAAAAAGTTGAAACATCATTGGACCCTAGCTATGGGATCGAAAATGTAATTATATGGAGACAAATACACCTTCAGAACAGCTCATATTATTAGAATGAATAATTTGCAACATATTTTAGATCTCATAGTTTGTTAAACTGCTTCTAAAATAATTGATATGTTTGACAACAATACTTTTTTTTTTTTTTTTTAGCGGTGGAAAAACATCTGAGATTGTGACAAACTCCTTAGTATATAGAAAAGATCATGATTGTCAGATTGTCAAGACCATTTCGTCTTATCCGTCCAGTTTATAGCTAACATTTGATGGTTTCTCTAAATTATTATTCAAAATATATTTTAAGAATATTTGATCATAAGTGACATCATATTTGTTAATTATATAAAGTTTACCATTCCACAAACTGGACACTGTGGAGCATGCCTATAATCCCACTGGCTCAGGAGGGGGCTGAAGCAGGAGGATTAGAAGTTCAAAGCTAGCCTCAGCAATTTAGCAAGGTCCTAAGCATCTTAGTTAGACCTGTCTCCAAATAAAAAAATAAAACATAAATAAAAAGGTTTTAGGATGTAGTTCAGTGGTTAAGTGCCTCTGGATTCAATCCCTCATAGAAAAATAAAGAAAAGAAAGAAAGAGAGAGAGAGAGAAAGAGAGAGGGAGAGGGAGGGAGGGAGGGAGGGAGGGAGGGAGGAAGGAAGGAAATCCCACAATACACAATATAAGTATATCTTGAAAAATTACATTGTACATCAAACAATTTTAAAAAGGTCATTTGTTTGGATACATACCAAAGACTTATTCAGACTGCACCAACTGTTGAGGGCCTGTTATAGCTAGTAATGTTCTGATAACCAGATAGAGGAAAATAGTAGGCAAAATTTTAGCATATATCAACATATATGCTATAAGTTTTCCTATATATTATCTGAATGTAGCCTATTTTAAGCTCCCAAAAGCATCTTGCAAAATTTCTAAATATTTAATAATCAGTTCTCATGAGACTAAGTGGATAGCTCCAGTTCATATCCACATGTCACATTTCAAATCAGAGGAAACAGTCTACAGCTTTTATTAAAAGTAATTGTTAATATCTGTTTAAATGTCTGTTATGACCAATTATAAACTCTTTGAAATCTGGGACAGATCTTATTCTTCCTTGTATACATAATGTTTCATATCCCTGGAATATAGTATATGACAAATAAAATAAAGCTTTGCAAAACTAAGTATTAAAAAATCCCTAAAGTGTTTAGAAAAAAGACCTATTATTCATAGAATGCTTCTCTCCTCACTTCAACTTTAATTTGTTCAAAGAATAGTACTGATTTCTCATTCTTATCAGGACACCAACTAAACAAAGTTGCATGCTTTTGTTTATTGGCCTCCATTCCAGAATGCTAATAGAATTTCTGTTTTGAAGGTGAACAAAGTTTTATTCAATTATCTCTCTGGTGTGCTCTCAGGATCTGAGTACCCCCTGTAATTTTAGTACATAGTTTCTGTGACTCCGGTAGACACCATTTGGATAGAAGTCATATTGTGTGATCAAAGTGTCAAGTTCACACATCCTGATATACTGCATACAAGCACAGGAAGCAGTTGATAAAAGTGGCCTGTCAGTAAAAGACTGATGAGAATATATTTCATTTTAGGCCTATGCCTAGTTAATGATGAGAAATAAGGAAAATAGAGAAGATAAATGATGAATTCACTGAATTTTTAAAAAAACATTACCTACTGTCATTTTATTAAAATAAAATGTTTGCATTCTCAAGTTTTAAGAAATATTTTAAATTCCTTAAGAATCCTTAATTAACTCGAGTAAAATCAAGAAAAAAACTGATAGCATGTCCTACAATTTTAAAAATGATTGTTCATGTAACTTTTATGATACAGTGATTTTATTAGTGTAGTAATTACCCATATTAGTAGGGTAAGGAATAAAAATATGATGTATAATTATGCCATATTCATAAAAGGTATAAATAAAAATCAATATATCAATTTGAGTATAGACAGAATATTTTCCTTAACTTGATACAATGTTTTCCAAATACAGCAACATAAAGTCAATATATTGCAGAAGTATTCCCTTTTAAATGAAAAGAAGAAAAGATTGTCTACTGTCTCCGACCAATTCGTTTTAACTGGAAAAAGGTAAAATATTTTGTCCTTATTTCTTAGTTCATGTGTATATGTGAGTATGTGTGTGTGTGTGTGTGTGTGCGCGTGCGTGTATCTGTATGTGTGTATGGATATTTATATGTTCTTACATAGTCATACATTCTTAATATGCATGCATTTAAGCACATAGTGTATATAGATTTTATTTATGAAATGCATATGTTTAATTATATTAACATATATAACAAATAAATTTAGTAAATTATATATTTACCAGTACCGAAATATATATAGCATTTCAAAGTTTAACAACAACAAAAAAATGTTGTGCAAAATTACCAAAGCTTTATTTGCACTCATTTCAAGTCCTATTTGCTCATTAACATCTCTGAAAAACTACCATAATGAATTTAACATGGATTTAACATGGATTCTTCCAATCCTGGTTATATTTTTGCCTCATTAAATGCATTAATAAAAATGTCATTTTTGGAATGTTTCTTTTCACATTAACCTATTTAACACTATGTATTTCTACTATGCCTAATGTTCATTTTAAAATAATGTCTTGATTTTAAATGCTAAACAGTAGTCCTTCACATGAATATTGAATGTTATATACAAATTCCCTATTGAGGTGCAAGTATTCCTGGTGTTTTTGCTTGAAAACTATTAACTGTAACACAATGCTGAAGCCAACTTTGGAGTCTCTATGCCCTCAAAATTTCCTGTTCAGACACAGCATTTAATATTCAAACCAGTCTATAATCATATCTGTGTTAATCCCACTATACAGATTAGGAAATAAAACATGGAGAAATTAAATATTTTTTTCAGGATCATCAAGGTTATATGTGACAAAACAGTACTTGTTTTATTGGACAGCTCATTCAAGACATTCTGTCCTAACCAAAGCATTATGTAATACATGCCCAATTTACAGAATAGGATTTTGGTATCAATTATTTTCCTATGTTGTTAACAACTATAATTTAAAGTTATAGAATAACTTTACAAGAATACATTCTGTTGCCTAACTGAAATAAAATCCAATAAAGAAAAGTTTTGTTTACAAAAGTTCATAATTTAAAAAATATTTTTTCTTAATTTAAGGGTGTCAGTTGCAAAAAAAAAGACAAGTATTTACATAAAAAATGATAGACTCTTACGAATGCAATTTAGGACAATCAAATGATAATTAAATTTATGAGATTGCTACTGGGTGGAGGAAACTCAAGTTTATCACATCAACGTCTTAACTTTAAAACATTGTAAGCCTGATGATGACCAAAAACCATTATTCTCTGACAGCTTTGTTCATTTATTAATCACAAAACGATAAGAATTAGCATTTTCATTTCTGCAAGAGAAACTTCAGTAAAATAAATTAATACTATGATGGTCAGATTCTTGTCTCTCAAAATCTAAATACCTAAATCATTCAGAACACCAAATAGACAAGATAAAAAGATCCTCTCTAATTCACATTACATTAAAAAATGTCTAATATACAGAAGAAGAATAGACTTTCAAAATTTGCAAGAGAAAAATAACAATTTGCATTTGGAAGTAAACCAATACAAAATATCACAGATCTCTCAGCACAGTCTTTAAAAGCAGGGAGGGCTTAGAATAATAAATACCAAGTTCTTAAAGGTAATGTCTTCTAACAAACCTTGACATATCCTGCAAAGCCATCTTTCAGAAATAAAGTGAAATAAAAATATGTCATAACTAAAAAAGCATAAACTAAAAGAATTCTTGACTTCTAACCCATCACTACAGAAAATAGTTTAAAAATATTTTTATGCAGATAAAATATAAACCAAACTTTAGAGACAGCAAATATATGAATGGCACTAAATGAGGAGTTAAATAAAGGAAAGTCAAATCTGAATAAAACATTAGATATAAATCAAAATAGTAGAAATTAATAGTCATCATTCTGAATGTAAATGACCCAACTCCCCAGTAAAAAGACAAAGACTGGCGGAGTGTATTGTAAAATAACAGGATCCAACCATATATTATTTATAAGAGAATCACCTTATAGGCACAGACATTCATAGACTGGATGTGAAAGGTTGGAAAAAGACATTCTATGCAAATGGAGAACAAAAGCAAGCAGGAGTAGCTGTTCTCATATTTGACAAAACTGACTTCAAGACAAAGTTAATCACAGTCTTCTTACTGGCAAAGGGAACAAACCAACAACAATATATAATGAGAGTAAATATTTAAGCATCAAATTTCAGTGCACCTAATTGCATAAATCAGACACTACTTGACTTAAAGTCTCAGATAGGCCCTAGTACAATAATACAACCCTCTTACCAACAGATGGGTCATCCAGACATAAGCTAACTCTTAATTAAAAAAAAATACTATTAATCAAATGAAACAAATATACATCTATGAAATATTTTAACCGTCACAAATTGAATTCATTTTCTTCTTAGTTGCAATTGTACATGGAAATTTTTGATAATAGACCATGTTGTAGGGCAAAAGCAGACCTTAGCAAACACCAAAAATTAAGATAACCCTTTCCATATTACCAGATCATAAAGGAATGAAATTAAAAATCAACAACAAAATAAGAGAAACTATTTCAACACATTGTGTTATTCATGTTTGTTGCTGTGATCTAAATACATGAGAAGAACAACATAGAGGAGTATAAGTTTATTTTGGACTCATAGTTTCACAAGATCAGTTCGTAGTCAGCCAACTCCATTGCTTTTTGTTCAAGGTAAGGCAGAACATCATGGTGGAAGTGTGGTATTGGAAGATGCTTACCCTGTGGCATACAGGAAGCAGATAGAGAAGGAGGAGACAGGGAGCCAAGATACATAATCCTCAAGAAATTCCCCCAGTGACATACTCCTCCATCTATGTCTCATCTAATACAGTTATACCCAGTTAGTTCATAACTCTACCATAAGACTTTAGAACTGACATACAAATTCAGAAAAGTAGCATGAACAACATAAAAATCAATAGCTTTCATACATACCAATAAAGAAATACCTTAGATAGAAAAGTAATTCCACTTACAATACCATAAAAAATACTTGTGAATAAATCTATTCAAGGAGGTAAGAGCCCTCTACAGTAAAAATGGCAATGCACTGAATAAAGAAATGGAGAAAGACCTTAAAAGAAGGAAAGACCCCCCCATATTATTTGATAGGCAGAATTAACATCATCAAAATATCCATATAAACAAAAATGATGTACAGATTCAATGTAATCCCCATCAAAATACCAATGATATTTCTCACAGAACTAGGAAAAAAGAAACCTAAAATGCATATGAAAGAATAAAAAAACCCATAATATCCAAAGTAATAATGAACAAGAAGGGAGATGCTAGATCACAATAATTGATTGTAAATTATATTACATGCTATATTAACAAAAATAATATATTATTTGCATCAAAACAGACCATATGGAAGGAAGAACAATAGAATAAAAGACACAGAGACAAATCAATGTAGATACAGTCATCTTATTCTTGCAAAAACATATGTTGGAGACTAGGTAGCCCTCTTAACAAATAGTGCTGGGAAATTCAATGAAATTGAATCCCTGTCTCTCAATATTCACAAAAATGAACTTAAAGAACTTTGAAGACAAAGAAATTAGACCAGAAACATTGCAACTGCCAGAGGAAAATAAGAGCCAAAACTCCAACATATTGGCATGGATAAAGATTTCCTTAATGTTTTATTAAGGAACATTAAGGAAACATAAAGCTCAATAAATAAAACTAAGAATCAATACATGGGATGGTTTCCAACTAAAATGTATATTTTTATTGGTTACTTTTAATTATGCAAGACACTAGAATTCATCTTTATATAATTGTACAAGCATGGGATATATCTTTTTCTAGGTAAGACCCATTCTTATGAATGTATATGATGTGGGGTTCACTCACAAGTACACAGGAAAATTATTTCAGATTCATTTCTATCTCCTCTCCCTTTTCTTTGTTCCCCTTTGTCTAATCTACTGAATATATTCTTTCCCTGTCCCCCGCCAACTTCTTGTTGGTTATCTTCCACGTATCAGAGGAAACATTTGACCTTTGATTTCTTAGGACTGGCTTATTTCATTTAGCATGATAGTCTCTAGTCCTTTCATTTACTTGCAAATGTCATGAAGCCATTCTTTTTTAAGTCTCTTTACAGGAAAAAAAGTGTGAAGAAAGAGCCTAAAGAATAGGAAAAAAAATTTTGCCTGCTACTCTTCTGTCAGAACATTAATATTCAGAATATATAAAGAACTCAAAATATTTAATGCCAAAAAACAAAACAACTCAATCAATACATGGGTAAATGAACTAAATAGACATTCCTCAAATTAAAAAAATGCAAATGGTCAACAAATAAATTTTAAAGATTCAACATCCTTATCAATTAGGGAAATGAAAATTAAACTATATAGAGATTTCATCTCACTCCAGTTAGAATAACAATCATCAAGAATATGAATAAAAATACATGTTGATGAGATGTAGCAGGGCAACTGAAAATTAGTATAATCACTTTAGAAAGCACTATGGAGATTCTTCAAAATGCTAGGAATGTAACTACTACATGGGGTGGTGGGATGTCCCTGTTAGCACACTCCTGGGTATTTATCAAGATACAACTAAAATCATTACATTATAATAATTCAGCCACTTCAAAGTTTGTAGCACTACAATTTGCAATAGCAAAATTACAGAACCAGCACAGATGATTGTCAATGATGAATGGATTTTTTAAAATGTGGTAAACATACACAATGAAGTTTTACTCAGCCATAAAGATGAATGAAATTATGGCATTTGCTGGTAAATGAATTGAACTTGATACTATCATGCTCTGTGAAATAAGCCAGACTCAGAAAGTCAAGAGTCAGATGTTTTCTCTCATTTGCAGAAGCCAAAGATAAAGAAAAAAAGTAAAGGATGTCATTCAAATAAAAAGAACAGTTGAGTAGAGGAAAGGATCAAGGAGTAGGAAAGAGGTATGGGTAAGGGGACCCACAATGGTATAAAATTGACATACTTAAGCTATATGCATATATGAATACATCACAATGAATTCCACTTTAATGTGTAACTGTAATGCAACAATTAGAAATGCAATAAATAAGCAGAAGGAGACCAGTAGAAGAAAGGAATCAGGAGAAGGAGAAGGGGAAAGAATGGGAAAATGTGGTATTGTTGAAAAGCAAACTACATTATAATGCATTTATTATTATGTCATAATGAACCCCACTGTTATGTATATAATATAGTGATAAAAATATTACAAATATAAATCATTAAAAATGTTTAAGACACACTGAGCATTTTTCAAAATGTACATAATTTAAAATCTATAAAAGAAAAATTTTAATATTAATGATTTCAATATCATATCACTACAGGTTTTCCTGTAGAAAAATTTCATTTTCTTTATAAATCACTTTGTTTTTAAATTGAATATAAAAATTTTTAAAGTTTTAAATTGTATGTAAGAATGTTGTATTCTTGCAAAATGGATATTTTTTCAAAAGAGAATATATGTACCACTAATATAACCAAATAAATAATTTGTGTAGAAAATAAATAACTGACTCAAATGTATGAGAAATAAGTTTATAGAATAAGTAAAATAAATTCATAGATATTCTACAGAGGAGAAACTGTACATAGCAGTAATACAAGTTGGACATCATTAGAATTCAGATCAATGGCAATTAAAATGACAATGAGAAATTATTTTGCAAACCCACCTGGAAACTGAAGATGTCAGACAATGACAAGTTCAGCCCAGGATTTAGAAAACCAGGAACTCTCATTGATTGCCCACAAGAAAGTAAAGAACCTGATAGAGCCACTTTGGGAAACAATTTCACATTGCCTAGAAAAACTTAGTAAGTTTAAACACCCAGACACAAAAATCCACATCAAGTGGATAGCCTAGAAAACCCTTGCCTTTATTAACCAAAAAACTGTATGAGAATTATAATAGCAGCAACATTTGTAAGAAGAAACTGGAAACAACACTGAAAGGAGAATGAAAGAATGAAGGGTGATATTTCCATAGGTACAATACTCTACAGTAATAAAAATGAATGTGCCACATCCTTCATATCAAATATGTTTGCATCTCGAAAATATGTTGAGTGATGATTAAGTTTCAGAGCAATGCTACATGTATGATACTGCTTGCATAAATTTGCAAAACTTAACAAAATTAACATCACACAATTTAATAATATAATTTTATTATTCCTTTATCTGGAAAGCTAGGGAATCATAAAGCAAAATTCAAATTACCAATTATCCTTGTATAAAAGATGTGAGAATGATTGTGAACAGACACTTTCAAATGCCTTGAGAATATTATTATCCTATTTCTTAATCACTCTCAGTACTAAATAGATAAAGTAAAGGAACAGATATACAAACAAGTGAAACAAAAAAATTTTATGCTCTTATCCAGAAATTTTGTGACTTTAACTCACCCTTCTACCTACAATTAATTGTCAATTAGGTGAGATTATACGGGCTCATCCTTGCATCCCTTATGTTTCTGATATTGTTGGATTTCACATTTCTTTGGCATGACACTATATTTATTGGTAAATGTAATTTTCTTCGTTTATCATATATATACTTTTATCTGCAAAAAATAAAAAAATAAAAAATTCCTAGTGAACCACGCTAAATTCATTTCACTTCTATAAACAAAGATTAAGAAATGTTATAATTATTTATTTATGTCTTAGCTAATATAATACCATATTTACAGACATTAAACATGTGGCTATTGATATAAGCGGTGATGATTTTTCAAGTGCTATGTCACAATGAATTTTTAAGAGTGATGAAATCTTCACATACACAATTAGCTTTCTGCCTGGAGGAAGTAATAATCCTTGCTTTAACTTGCTCTCATTTAAAGTTTGCATTCTTCTTAAAAAGTTATTCTGTGTGTTGTTAAAGAGACTTAAGGCCAATTTCAAGTCTGAAATGAAAGATGTTGATCAGAATTATATAGGCATTTTAGGTTTAATTTATAATGTAAATCATCTTATTCATTTGCTTAAAAAAGACAATTATTGTAGTGAATTAGTTGTTTAGGAGGGGCAGCTAATGTTTCAAATAGGTGCTAGACATAGTTTTCTTTTGACTACTCCTCCTCATAAAACATTTTTGGCACTAAAGTTCAAAATATCCAAATCTAAATCCATGCATTGCATATAATCCTTGTGCCTAGCTGAACAATGTGTCACTAATCAGCAAGGCAGATATTTGAGCTGTTCAAATGTTCCGTTTGCCTTTTAAAGAAGACAGTTTCATTTGATAAATGACAGAAGAGACAGGGAATAAAGACTGAATTCCTAAAACTAAAATATTTCTATGCTCGTTGTAGAATGAAACAAAGACAAAAATACCATCAATCCTAAAAGTCTGAGCCTTCCTGTACTCCATGTAATTGACAGCTGTGCTAAGGCCACCTTTTGCAACTGAAATCAAGAGCAATGGTCAAGTCATGGCCAAAAAAATCAAATTGCTTTTTGAAATTCCATATCTGATATACTTATAGGGTTGGGGCCAAAGGCAATTCTTTATGGTAAGAATTTCTGTGCTTTAAAAATCAAAACCCATATAAAATATATCAAAGTTTAAAAAAAATAGTTCTTGAATGTCAAAAAGGAATGATTAAAACATATATTATACTAAAAATACACTCACAATATTTCTGATAAATGAAACCTGTTTTATCTTTTATTTTATCTCTGCTCAAGTGGACATGCTCAAAAGGCACTAAATTCTATAAATTTATTCTCTTACTCAAAGTTTTTATACTTCTTGAAAACAGATTATGAGAGGAAAACAATATATGGAACTGGCAGAAAAGATTACCCAAATACAAAAGTGCTTTGTGGATCCCTCTGTATCATTATTATTATGTGGTATGATTGAGGTTTATAACTTTACTAAGTTGAAAACATAAAATTTCTAAAAATTTATTAACTATTATACTGCATTTTTTTGCAACTTGAGTCATTCCCTGTGCTCTGTAATTTAGAGATTTCATACCATATACCATTTAAAGTATAATATGTAGCACTATACATATAATATATACATATAATATATATGTGTGTATATATATCAACATATAATATGTGTGCATATATATGTATATATATATATATATATACATATATATATATATATCAGTGCATTTAATTTTCAAAATGATTCTAGAAATAAGCATAGTAATTCACATTTTACATATAAGGAAACTTGAATGAATATAGTTGAAGACTTATAAGTAGCAAATGACGAATGTGAGGCATGTTTTATTTACAAAATATTTTTTTCTAGTTGCCAGCACTTCAAATATAACAAGCTTTATATTCAGCCTGATGAATTAAAACCATTTCAAACTCCAAGATTCAATAAAATTAAGGCAATCATCTTTGAAAACATAAATTGTGGAATTATGTTATACACATAACACAATAAAAATATAGCTAGGGGCAGTAGTGTAACTCAGTAGTAGAATATGTGATTAGCATGTGTAAGGCCCTAGCTTCAATCTGCAGCACCAATAAATAAATAAATAAATAAATAAATAAAATATCTATTTCTTTCTAATCTCTTTTCTGAGCTCCTTATGTACCAGAGAAAGGAGCTATGATTAGACAAGCTTTCAATTTGTGAACCTCTGTTTGCAGTTGTGTATAGTGAATGATTGATTGTTTCAGGTACAAATGCAGCCAATTCACATTTAATGTCATATCACAGCTTTGTACCCAGGATGGCATCTAGGTGCCAGAAAAATATATGAGCCTTAGGTGTGCTGAAGGAGGTGGTATTATTCATACACATGGGTTTTTAATTGTTTGTGGCTAGGCAGGTTTTCCAAACTGGATTTTCCAAACTATGAAGACTTTCCTCCTGCCTTTGCACATTTAATATCATCCGTCACAAGTCTTCTGCCATACTATTCCTTCTATCTTTATATCTTATGTGAAATATAATCAAGTTAACATTTCATACCTCTCAAATGGGCACACAGAAAAGGCTGATCCCAACAAATAAGGCATAGGAAGCTATGATTTCTGCTAATCTAGCAATACTTTATTACCCAACAAGGTCATATGTGGGGCTTCTCCTGGAGTCATAGCACTCAAACATGGCTGAACATCATCATTGACAAGGCGTTTTAAAATACCAATCCTTATCCCTATTCTCCAAAACCCTAATATAGTTGGGTCTTTCACTTTTAAAATATTAAATCAGAATTCCAAGGATGAAGAACTGATGGTTTTCAATATTTTTCAGGTGATTTTAGAAGACAGCTAAGATCACGTGACCTAGACTGACAGCTTCTACAGTTGTTTCCAAGAAGGATAGTAAGTGTCTTCATGGCCATACGTTCTAGTATTATACCACACCCATACATATTTCAACTATAGCTTATGCCTTCTTTCTTTGCTCCATCATAGATTACTCCTGACAAAGAAAAGAAAAAAAAAAAAACATGTTTGACCTCTTTATCTTATATATTTCATTACGCATCAGACTGCATCTTTTAAAATTATAATTTAATAGAAAATGAATCATGAAATTTGAATTTTTAATTTAGCCATATTTGTTATTTATAGAGCAAATTAAAAATCCTACATAAGGCTGTGTTTACAAATTTTAAAAAGTTACAAAAAATAATTACCTAATTGGATTTGAAATCATTCTGTCAAAAAAAAGTTAATCCCAGGTCCATCCTAAAAGTAAAAACTAATATAACAAATATGATGGAGTAAAACATAATCAAAAGAAGAATATTTGTATGATTATATTTCTGCTTAATAAAATGAATAGCTATACCTTAGTAGTTATGATGTCAGTAATAAAGGAGACTAAGAAACTCCAGGCCCTCATCCTCCCTCACCGACACTGATATAAAAACAATCTACAGACCAGAATACCTCCATATTAATCTGTACTCACAATGGAGGCCAGTTAAGAAGCTACAGGATCCAGGGCAATGTACCAAAAGGTTCTAAAGAAAGGAATAAGAAATTTTCAGGGTTTTGAAGGTGTGCCCATGCTTCTCCCACTACACAGCATAGTGCATGCAACCAGAAGGAAGAAACCACCAAAGTTCCTCCCATGGTATATAAACCAAAAAAAAAAAAAAGTCATACTTCCAACATTCTCATTTATTTAAGGCCTTTACAAAGTGTGGTTTCTGTTTTGCCTGATTCAGAGCACGAGTGGACTAAAACAGAGTTTAAAGCAACTGAAATCAGAGACAAACAGCAATTTGGAGACAAGGTTCAACAGACATATGCAAGATATGCAAGGGCAAGCAAGAGATCAGGTTCCTTAAAAATTAAAAATAAAAGGAAAAATAGAACTACAATATGATCCATCCATTCCTTTCACGGGTATGTATCCAAAAAAGATGAAATCAGTGAGTATGTTAAAGACATCTGAACTTTCATGTTTATTTGGAAACTATGTGTAACAGCAAACAAATGGGAAAAAAATTTTAAGTGTACACCAATTGAGAAATGAATAAAGTCAATATAATACATATATGCCATAAAATAATATTCTGGTATAAAAATAATAAAGTGAATTAAACTGGAGGTCATTATGTCAAGTAAAATAAGCCAAACATAGAAATACCATATGATCTTTCTTATGTATGGAATTCAAAGGTTGACTTCATAGAACTTAACAGCACAATGGTGATTACCAAATTCCAGGGAGAGTGGGGATACTGGCAGAATAGGGAAAGGTTGGCAAAGAAGTTCTAAATTACCTATAGAGAATAATGATGAGCTCTGTTGTTCTATTGCCCAGTAAAGTGATTATAGATAATGATAATATACTGTAGATTCCCAAGAAGCTAGAAGATAGGTTTTTGGAAGTTTTTACCATGAAGAAATGATAAATATTTGAAGAGGTAGATCTTTTTAACCAGATTTAAAATAACAATCTATAAATGTATCAAAAATTGTATGGTACTCCATAAAATTTATAATTTTGAAGTATTAATTTTAAAAAGACACAAATTGGCGGGATGTAGTTTTTATTACAAAAATCTTTAATTTCTCTTAATAAGACTCTTCATGAAAAACTAATTTAGATTTAAGGATAAACATAGGTTGAAAATAAGTTTTGAAAAAGGTGTTTCATGCAAATGTTCACCAAAAAAGAACAAATGGCTATAAAATCTTTAGGAAACATAGGTTTAAAATATTAAAAAAATGTAGTAGAAAAGGAGAGCATTATAGATAAAAGGTCCAATCCACCCAAAGCATATAATAATTATAAGCATTTGCACATGGAACCTCAGAGTTCCTAAAGATATGAAGCAAATTTTGACAGAATAGAAAGGAGAAATAGGCAGCAACATAATAAAAGAAGGAAATGTCAATACCCTACTTTACATAATGAATAGAACAATCATACAGAATATCAATAAGAGACTTAAACAACATAGGTCAATTGGTTCTGACACACCCTTATAGGTCCTCACCCCAAAATAGTGAATATACATTGTTCTTAAATATATATATATATATATATATATAAATATGCTCCTGAATCAACCACATGTTAGACCATTGCTTTGGTTGAAAAATTTCCCCCTTCAGAACTCATTGAAATTTCATGGTCAGTTTAACAATATTAAAAGTGAGGACTTTCAAGAATCAATTAGGTTATGAGAGCTTTTTACTTATGGGCACAATTACTCCTATTATAAAATAGTGAGTTCATTCACTTTTGATGTTTAAAAAGAAATATAACCTCTGCCCCTTGATGATGAAGATAAACAACAAACAAAATTACTTCATGAAATGAAAATACCTTGATATTGAAGTTCTCAGGTTCCAGAAGTATAAGCCCATGTATTTATTTATCATGTGTTTACTGGTCTGTGGTATTCTATTGTAACAGCACAAAACACTAAATCAATGATAAAACAAGTTTTACAGTTTCAAGAACATTGAAATCATACAAAATAACTTCTGAAATCACAATGGAATGAAACTACAATTCAATATCAGAAGAAAACTGGAAAATCCACAAACTATAAAACACATTCTTAAACACTAGTGGATAAAAGATGTCATAGGCAAAATTCAAGAACATCAAGACAAATGAAAAAAAAATCTTACCAAAATTTATGGGATATAGCATAAACAGTGCTAAAAGGGAAGTTCATAGCTCTAATGTACATAATTTTTTAAAAAGAGAATGATCTCAAATATATAGTTTAAAATTAAATCTTAAATAAATTATAAAATGAAGAGCAAATGAAATCTAAAGCTACTAGGAAGGATGAAAATAATGATCAGTTCAGAGATTAGAAAAAAACGGAAATAAAAATCAATGAAATTTTTTAAAAAATTAAATGATATTTAAGCCTGTGTTAATCCATTATATAATTATAAATTACCAAAAACAGATAATGTATATAAAAAGGGGATTTATTTAGCTCATGTTTTTGGAGGATTAAAAGTCTAAACAGCACTAGATCTACCCTGGTGAGGGCACCCTAGCTATACCACATCATATCAAGCCAGAGGGAAGCATGTAAGAAGAAAAAGCCTTGCTTTTTTGTATAACCCACTCATGAGAACTATTATACATCCCATATAAGCTATATCAATTTCTTCTGAGGGCAGTCTTCTCATCTTCTCAATGATTTAATAATTTTCTCCTATACTCCCTCTTAAAAGTTCCAAACCACCTCTCACATTGCCATACTGAGGTCCAAGCTCCCAACACGAGAAACTTTGAAGGAAACAGTCAAATGATATCTAAATCATACCAAACTCCAACCTAGATAAAGAGAAAGAAATACAAAAAGAATAATCAACTAAAATCAAAAATGAAAATGGAGATATTTAAATCATGACACAAATAAAAATGAGAATAAGAGAATATTGCAAACACATATACTTCCAGAAAAAAATGAATTCCTACAAACATACCACCTACCAAGACTTAGTTTGTTCAGATCAAAAACTAGTAATAAGATTGACTCAGTAATTAAAAAAAAACTCCCAATAAATAAATCTCAGAATCTGATGGCTTCACTGAAAAATTTTACTACATATATATTCTACCAAAGTAGATCCAAAGTATCAAACATTTAACAGGCAAGAATTAACATAATTTCTCCTGAAATTTTTCCAAAAAATAAAATTGAAGAGGAAAGAGTACTTCCAAGTTCACACTATGAGGTCAACATTAGCCTGTTTGTTAGCAAAGTCAGATGAATACAGAAGAGAAAACCACAGATCAAAATCCCTGATGAGGATCAATACAAAAATATTTAATAAAATATCACCAACCTTCCAACCACATATTAAAAAGGAAATATACTATGACCAATTGGCAATTATCACTAGACTACAAGGATGATTCAACATACTAGTAGTTCAGTCAATTTAATACACTACATGAATGCAGAAACGGTTAAAACCATATGGTAAACTCATTTGTTGCAGGGAAGAAAATCACTTGACAGACCCAATATACATTCATGATAGAAACATACAGAAAGCTATGAATGGAAGGAAACTATTTAAAGATAATAAAATCATATAAAAATTCTGCAGTAAGTATTATACTCTCTGATGGAAGACTGAAAAATTTTCTTGCAATATCATGGAAAGAAAAGAATACATATTCATACATACATACAGACAGACATGTTCATGGATTAGAAGACTTGTTCATATGTTTGTACTACATGTTGGTTGATATGAGGTGTCCCCCAAAAGCTCATGTGTGAGACAATGCAAGAAATTTAGAGGTAAGTTGAGAATTTTAACCTAATCAGTTCATTAACCCTCTAATAGGGATTAACTGGGTAGTAACTGTAGGCAGGTATTTTGTAGCTGATTAGAGGTAAGGTGTGTCTTTGTAATATATATTTTGTTCTCGGTGAGTGGAGCTTTCTCTTTCTGCTTCCTGATGACTACTTTCCTCCTGAGCCACTTTCCTCCCGCACTCTTTTACCATGATATTCTGCTACATAGGAAACAAAGCCAGCATTTATGGATTGAGTCCACAGTAATAGAGCCAGCATTTATGGATTGAGACCTCTAAAACTGTAAACCTCTAAATAATTTTTTGCTCCTTTAAATGGTTCTTGTCAGGTCTTCTGGTCTCAGTATTGAAAAAGCTGACTAAAACACTCTCCAAGCAATATATAGATAAAATATAGTCGCTTATCAAAATAAAAGTAGTATTTTCCCCCAAAATTGAAAAAAAATATTCTGGAATTCTTATGAAATTTCAATGTTCTTATTTTAAAATACATCATGAAACATAGGAACCAAAACAGTGTGCCACAGACATAATGACAGAAAAATAGACCAATGCCATAGCATACAGAGACTAGAAATAAAATATCATGTATATGGTGATATGATATTTGGCAAGGGAACAAAGAATACACAATGAGTGAAGAATTGTCTCTGGGATTTTGTTGGGAAAACTGGATATCCATATGCAAAAATAAATGAAGTTTGACCTTGATCTTAAAAAATTTACAAAAATTAAAACAATATAAACAAAACCTCAATGGAAAACCTAGAACCACATAATGCCTACAAGAAAATATATATGAAAATTTTTAGAATATCAATTACAGAAAAAATTTATTGAATAAGACACCAAAAACACAGGCAAAATAAGCAGAAGTTGAGAAGACCATATCAAGTTTAAAAACCTTTGTGAGTCAAAGGAAAAACTCAACAAAGTGAATAGGTGACCTATGCAGTGAGAGAAAATAATTGTAAAACATGGATCTGATAAGAGGTTAATATCAAGAGTGAAGAACAGTCCAATAGTCCTTGTGTATGTATGTGTGTATGTGTGAGAGACAGCTTTCTGCTAATTTAATAAAATACCTGAGACACTGGACTTAAAAAGAGGAAAGGTTTATTTTGCAAAATTTCAGTCTATGGTTACTTGGCCCTATAACAAGGCAATATATCATAACAAGAGTGCAGGGTGGAGCAAGCTGAGCATCCCACCATGGCCAGGAAGCAGATCCCCTATAACCTAAAATCTACCATAAGGCCCAACTTCTTAAAGGTTCTACCACATTCCAAGAGTGCCAAGTAGAAGACCAAGATTATCATACATAGGCCTTTATATGTGAACATTAGAAACTGACGAAAGATTTGAATATGAATTTCTCCAAAGATGATATTCAAATTGTCAATAAATACATGGAAAGATACTCAACATTCCTAATCATTATAGAAATGCAAATATAAACCTCAATGAGAGGCTACCCCACCCCCACTGAAATGGCTATTATCCAAAAAGCAGAGAATAACAAGTGTTGCTGATGATGTATATAAGTGGGTATCGTTGTGCACTACTGGTAGGGTACAATTTCTGTGGAAAAGACTATACAGCTTTCTTTAAAAATTAAAAATGGAGTTATCATATGCTTCAACAATCCTACTTCTGGGTTGATAGCCAACATAATTGAAATCATGATCACTGAGAGGTAAATGCACACCTGTGTCCATGATAGTCCTATATACAAGCATTAAGAGGTGGAAGCAATCCAACCATCCAACAATGTATAAGTGAATAAAGAAATGTGAAACATGCATACAATATAATGTTTTTCAGCCTTAAAAAAGAAAATCCCGCCACATTCTACAATAAGAATTAATTTTAAGGACATTGTGTTTAGTAAAATAAACTTGTCACAAAAATGTGAATACTATTATGTTTCCATTTACATAAAATAGATTTACAGATCAAAAGGTAGAATGATGGTTACCAAGGACACGTGGGAGGGTAAAGGGTAGTTATTGTTTAATAGTATACAGCTATTGTATATTGGATTTGAAGAATGAAAATAACTTCTAAAATGTTAATTTCAATATATGCAACACTCCTGAACTGTAGATTTTAAAATGATCCCGATGGTATATATCTTTATCTATCCCACCTCAAATTTATCATCTTGACACAAGGATTATTTTGAGCTGAAGACATTTGCAACAGATGCAGAAAGATGCTTTGCCAGAACTTCCTTAATCTGACTTAGCTGGCTATCTATGAATCTGAAACCATGAGCCCCCAAATAAAAGTTTCCTTCTCTAGTTATTCTTGTCAGGTCTTTTAGTCATAGCAGCAAAAAAGCTTGCTGAAACAATCATATTAATTTTCAATTTACTTTTCAGAGAACAGAAGAAAGTTTTATTCTTAATTTATTATTAATGGAAGTGGATGAAATTGCAAGTACTATCCTAGACATGGGTCATTTCCACCATATAACTTCTTACATGGAGTCTGCCACTTCCACCACTGTAGCACTGGTTTCCCTTGTAATTATTAGAATAGAGGATATTTAAGATTTAATTTTTTCTAATAGCAAAAATACCTAAAACTACTTTTCCCATTTTTTCCTACTTCAATACATTATTAAATGTTTTGTGTATGCATGTTCATGTATGTGCTTGTACCTGTGTACAGGTGTGTGTATGAATTCCTAATGGTTATGTCTGCTTTACTCTTGGATAAAACCTTAGGATTTACTCAAAAACCAGGCCCAGGGCATCATGCATAGGTGAGTACTCTACCACTGAACTATGGCCACAGTTGTATTAGTGGCTCTGTTATTCTAAAACTTGGTCTTTGTGAATACTTCTCCTCTCATCACACTCCAAATCACTCTCTCTTCCTCTTTTCCACTAGCCCTAGTTTTACTAAAAGTTCAACAAAGTTGCTAGTCCCTGAGACCATTATTATTCCTTGTTGGTTCTATTACTCCTATCAACACATCTGCAAAATATTACTTTAATATACTCTCTTTAATTAGACTTTTGAATATAAAACCCAGAAAGAAAGGAATATATGAATTAGTTATATATTATTTTTTTCCTTCCACTTATTAGATTAGAATGGTCCCAAGGATCAGATTTTACCTTACAATGAATGGTAATCAATTCCTTGCTGGCAAAGTTATTCATCAGGAATATTGTTCTTAATTTCTACCACTATCTTTGTTCTTCTCATTTTCTTTTGCTTTAACATCATTAGATTTTTAGTGTAAAAATAAAAATCTTCCTGTTTGGTTGTCCTTACAGTTTTCTAAGATGAAACTATTTTCATCATTCAGTTTTCTAAGAGACCAAAATTTTCCTGTATCAGTCACATTTTCATTTGCTTCCTTATGAATTATATGGAGGTATACATATAACTTCTAGATCTGCTTTAATTTATTATTAATGGAAGTGGATGAAATTGCAAGTACAATTTCATTAGGGAAGGAATGAAAGGTCTAGATGAAAGAAATATTCATATTTGTTATTTTTGTTTAATTTAGCTTTTTCCTTTTTGTGGTACTGGGGAATGAACCCAGGGTTGCTTGATCCCTGAGCTACATCCCTAGCCCTTTTTATTTTTTATTCTAGAACAGGTCTCCTTAAGTTTCCAAGTCTGGCCTTGAACTTGCCATTCTCTTGCCTCAGTAATCCAAGTTACAGGAATTAGAGGCATTTGTAACCACATCTGGATGGGTCAATTTAGATTTTTATTAATCAAGTTGTATTTAATGTCTTTATATCAAATAATACTGCCACATTTCACTCAAAAATGCTTTGTAAAAACAAACATGGCTATAGTCAGTAACTTTAAACTACTATAATTGAATATGATGAAACCTGGATATTCTGAGAGTTCAAGTTAGGAAAAGAGCAGTTGTTCTGATTGATGGGCATAATGCTGTGCATATACACCCTATGCCCTTCAATTGTATTGCAACTATTATTAGATAAAGAAAAAAATGATGTTTTTGGCTGGGATGAAATTTTTCTGACTTCTTTGGAGAAAATAAATTTCTTTTTCCTAGCTGAAGCCGAGCTTGTGCTTAGCTGTCAGCAAACAAAGCTATGTCTCCTGTCAGTATTTATGACAATATTAAATTTCCCATGAGTTATCTATTATAGTATAGATCAATTCTTCTCAAAATTTAATTTAATTGCAAATGACATTTTGTGTTTTCCAATAGGTAGTTTATACTTATTTTGTTGTTAAAATAGAAAATAATCAGACTTATTTTCAATGACATGAGGATAGTTTCAATAATATCTAAAGTTCATTAATTTAGAATCAGAAATATATTTTAGAAAATACATGTGATTTGTATTTTCTAAAATCATTTTCAGTTTAATATTGTAAACTGCAATTGAAAGAAGAGCATTAACTAGGCTCAAGTATTTAATGAGCAATGCTGAAACATTTTGCTACCATTATAAACACATGAAATGTTCCTGTTTCCATCATCTTCTATTTTAGAATAAAATTAATGTTCATTAGAACTGAAAGTCTTGTATCTTTAATCAGTATCATATAATTAGCACTAGCTTCTCACATATTGCCATATGTCTAACTAATTTGTAAACAGTGACCTGATGAATTGTAGCATTTTAAAAGGCAACTCTCTTAAGAGATTCCATGTTTAAATGAAAAGACCAGCCCGTGGATTATTGTCTATTGACTACTGTTAAGAACTAAACATTATAATTCGATATATTTATAATGTAGTATAATTAAATATCTTTTATGATATTATTTGGAAGGGAATGACATCAGCAGGGTGGTAGATAGTAGTTTCCAGTGCTTGTCCCCTCACAGAAAAATCAATTTGAATAACTATTCTTGTACAACAATATCTTTACGATAGTAAAAAATCCAGATGGATGGATATTTACAACACAGAAATAAGAAAAGACACATTAAAGAAGGTAGTGAGAACCATTTTGTGTTATCCACAAAACTCCTTTCCCATTCTCTAAGCTCCAGGCCTTCCCCTCCAGGCTTATGCATCAGGCCAGTCTGCTCAAAAATTCCAGCAGCAAGATTGTGCATGGACACCACAACTGGCCTCCCCCAAAACCCTGGATGGGTTGAGTGTTGATGGGATTTGCCTGCTGATGTCAGTCTATAAACACTAAAAGAATGTCTTTCCTCCTCAAAATTCAGGTACCAATTCAAGGTCACAGGATCACAGATAGTTGAGGAAAAAATGGCAACGTGAAAAGAGCACAATATCAGTAACCAACCCTAAAGAAGTGGATATCTTCAAACTGCCCAACAAAGGTTCAGAAATACTCATCTTTAAGTAGCTCAATGAGCTAAAAAGAAAACCACCAACAAAATTGGTCAGGTTCAACAGAGCTGAAATATCAAATGTAAATGGTAAATTCAAAATTGGGCTAAGATAGGACACCAAGAAACTAGGAGACTCCACATAAAAAAAACAAAAATGTAAGCTGATCTTTACCAATTACAGCAGATCCTGGATGCATAATGACTTCCTTAGGTTCTGTAAAGCTTTGGGCATCATGGGAAAACTGACAAAGTGTTGAAATCTATAACCCCAGATCTCATTTTATCAGAGACCACAGGGACTCTCTTGTTTGCCCAGTGGTAAACTACACCAGTGTTCCTAATGCTACAGTAACTACCACCAAAATGTGAATTGTGAATTAATGAGGGAGATCTGGCATTTACTGTGTTTGAGGGAGCCAGAGGTGCCCTGTTATAACTTAATTGACCTATAAAACCAACCACAACTAACAAAACCTGGTGAGGTAGTACTTTTAATGAGAAGCATCCCCAGGTGACCATGAAAATAAGGAACATATTGTTGTCAGCCCTATATTTGTATGGTAGAAATTGAGTTCATGCAACAATGATATTAATGCATCTTAGCTGATGAACATCAATGTCATTAACATCTAAGTGAGGAAAAGGTGCAATGTGCTCATGAGGGCAATCCAGGTTTCACTCAAATATGGCATGAACTATTTGATACTTAGAAAGTTGGTACGTGGTAGATATTACGCATTAGGTGTGCTTAGGGTGCCCCTGACTATCACATCCCCTATGAAAATTAAAAGTGCCATTGGGCCAATAGCCCAACCCTGTACCTCAGGCTTGCTAATGAACAGCCAGGTGGTTGACTCTGAGTAAATTCAAGTTCTTTATGAGATTTTGGGTACTAAACATGATATTTAGTTCTTATGAAAAAAGAATACTTATTTCTAACTATGGCAAACACAGACATCTCTATTTCCACTGCTCTTAGCAACTCAGATATTCCTCAACTCCCTCAGGAAAATTATTTAAACAACAGAATTGCCCTAGATTTTTTAGTTAAATTTAGAGAAGTGTGTATTATTGCCAATACATTTGGCTGTGCTACCTGGATAAATAGTCCAGGTATTCTAGAAACCCAAGTAGAGGAGACCTGGAAGGAGGCCCTCGACTGCAGATAGTGGAAATATCTGAAGGATCTTTCTTTAGCAACTTACCTGGATCACTAGGATCCTGAGTGAGTCTCTGTTCCAGACAGGCCTGATTATGCATTTTGCGGTAGTGGTCTTCCTGGGGCTAGTAAAATGTATTCTGCAATTGTATTGCACTGACATTATGTCATTTGATGTGTTATATCTGATGAGACAAAACTTTGCTTCCAAATCAAATGGGTCAAGGTGCTTATGAAATGGACTAGCTTTGCTATGTAGGATCCTGAGGAGAGGTGTATTGCAGGAGGACAGGGCCCTGAATGACTTTGGCCATCCCAGGCCCCCTGTTGCAATTTGTAGCTTTCAGAATAATTGTAGAATGTACTAAGAATTCACTATACTAAAATGAAACAGAAACCATTTGTAGGAGTCTGTCCTCACCTTCCTAGAACTGGATGTCCTGCAACCTTTGACTTAATGATCCAACCAAAGCAGAGTTCTTTGGGCAGGTTGGGTAGGGCTTGGATTATGCCTTGGAGAATTGGCTTCTATGGATTCTAAGATTCTTTCTACCTATCTATGAGTAACAAAGTTGCTTTGCCTGATTTGTGCAACTAGTTGATCTCACCAGACTAGATCTAAGAATACAAATTGTACAGGGTGTTAGTGGGTCTGCTTTTATCCCCTATCAGAGTTGAGAACTCTTGCAATGAATTTTAATTAGGTTGACTGCTGTAATAATTTCCCTATGTGTATAGAAATGCCATGCTGTAAAACTTAAATATATATCATTTTTATTTTTTTATTTGATATGAAGGATTTATTGTTCATTTTTTAATTATAATAATATATTTTAATCACACAGTATATTCAAAGCATTATTTCAAACAATAATCAATATATAACTAATGATGAAAGAATAAATTAAAAATCTTCAGATCTGGTCTATATTATATTATTTTTAAAAATTTATTTATTTTAATTAGGTACGTATGATAGCAGAGGGCATTTTGATTCATTGCACACAATTGCAGGCCAACTTTTCATTTTTGTACATGATGTACCATTGCACCATATGTGCAGTCATACATATGTATATACCTACGGTGATGATGACTATCTCATTCCACCATCTTTCCTGCCCTCATTTCTCCTCCCTGCCCCTCCCTCCCCTTTTCCCAAAGTTCCTCCATTTTTCCCTTTCCCTCTGCCACTTATGGATCAGCATCCATTTATCAGAGAGAACATGCAGCCTTTAGTTTTTGGGACTTGGCATAAAAAATGTGGATAAAAAAAATGTGGCATTTATACACAATGGAATATTACTCAGCATTAAAAAAGAACAAAATCATGGCATTTTCAGGGAAATGGATGGCATTGGAGAAGATAATGCTAAGTGAAGTCAGCCAATCCCAAAAAAACAAATGTCAAATGTTTTCTCTGATATAAGGGGGGGGGGTGACTCATAGTGGGGTAGGGAGGGAGAGCATGGGAGGATTAGATTAATTCTAGATAGGGAAAAGGGGGTAGGAGGAAAAGGGAAGGAGAAAGGGATTAGCAAGGATGATGGAATATGATGGTCATCATTATACAAAGTACATGTATGAAGACTTGAATTGGGTGTCAACAAACAGAGATAAGAAAAATTGTGGTATGTATGTGTATTGAGAATTGTAATGCAAAGAAAAGTACATTATAATGCCATAAATTGATGTGAACATACTTTATATACAAAGATATGAAAAATTGTGCTCTATATGTATAATAAGGATTGTAATGCATTTCACTGTTGCCATGTTTTTAAAAAAATAATAAAATCAATTAAAAAATAAAAATAAAATAAAAAACTGAAAAAAAAGAATATGGACAACAATAAATATGTACCATTTTTATTTGACAGTTAGTTATACTTCAATATAGCTGGGGAAAAGGGATTATTCTTAAAATCAAATTTGAAATAAATTTATACACTGTATTATATTTAATGTAAATTGTAATTCACATTGTTATTTATATCCTTATTTTTGGTGTATAGATGCAACAGTTGTTCTATTGTAATCTTTAAACGGCATTAATATACAAATATATGGCTTTACAAAATAATCTAAATTGGTTGGTGTTTTCCATTTTCACAACTTTATAAAGCCTTCTATCATTGTTTCTGGGTTTATCTCATCAATTATTTCCTGGTATTTGAAAATTCAATATTTATATTGATAATTCTACTATCATTTGGGTTTATATGTACTTTGTAAAAAATTTTTTAGTTGTAGTTGGACACAACACCTTTATTTTATTTATTTATTTTTATGTGGTACTGAGGACCAAACCTAGGGCCTTGCACATCCTAGGCAAGAGCTCTACCACTGAGCCACAACCCCAGCCCATGTGTACTTTTGTTTCTCTACTAATATAATAAATATTTTTCTAGAACCATCTTTTACAAAGCTTCCCTCCTTCCTATCAGTGTAGCATTCTTTTAGTTCTTTAAATTTTACTGGCTTTTTAAACAATTTTACCTTTCAGAAAATTATTTAAATGGCTTATTTCTGAAATTAATTTGTGTATAATCTAGATATGATCTATGTTCCATACCTATAATTGAAAGGCTATAACTACCTTACTCAATAATAAAGTCTAATACCTTGTAATATCATGCAATAGTGTTTTAATGCTTGATTTGACAAAAGATGGTATATTAGTCATATAAATTTGTAAACTCAACATCAAAAACATAGTATACCTAGCTAAAAATAGCACTTAAATTGTATTTAGGATAGTCAAGTAAATAAATTTTAAATAAATTTTAATCCTTATTTTACAAATAAGAGAGAGAGAGAGAGAGAGAGAGAGAGAGAGAAAGAGAGAGAGAGAGAAAGAGATATTAAATAACCTAGCTTAAGTCACATAGAAAAAAAAATAGAATTCAGATCCAAATTCAAGCAAGAAGACTAAAAAGTCCCTGCTAAGCTATTAAGTGTAAGTGAAACTACACTCCAATGGAGTTCAAAAGAACCTTGTACACATAGACAAAGCATGTCAGTATTGTTTGCCAGAGTTCTGGATTAAACTACGACCTTCTGAGTTCTGCCGGGGTGGGGTATAATTATTCTTATTGCACCAGCTTCTTATTTTGTTTGTTTTTTATACATGTTTTTAGGAGGGACTCTCCTACTAGACTTGATGCTTTCCATGAGCTCTGGGCTTTTCTTTTCTGGTCCCACTTCCTGTGAAACTTGGGAAATTTAAGTTCATTTTTCTAATGCCTTCAATTTTGAAATCCAACATAAGTTTTAATCAGTTCTGGCTACCTGCTTACATTTCAAGGATGAAAAATTTCTACTCGTCCAAGGTATTAATTGTTTGTAGTAGAGAACTGGTCCAGGTCGCCCAGTTCGCCACAACACAAAAACTAGCTTTTCTTCAAAAACATGCTGTTAAAATTTCCCTCACTCTGATCGCAGATGTTCTTTTCAGTCATATTTAAATAAAGGCATGTTAGTATATAGTAACCTTAAAGAATACTAAGGGAAACATAAAGCAGGTAATATTGTTTTCTGTAATAATTCATATCATGTTGCTTCTTTGGAGTAATAATGTATACAAGACTCATAAGTTTCCAATGTGGATTAATGTCCTTATTATTATTGTTCGTGTTAGTTTAAGTCTAAATATAAAAGAATATAGAGAAAAAATAAGAACTAATTTTAAAATTAGTATACCAGTTTTGTCTGTTTGGATTGATAGAACGGAATGCCACAGCCTGGGTGGCTTAAACAACAGACACTATTTCTCACAGTTTCTTGAAACTTCAGGTTAGAGATTGGGGATTGACACCACGGCTGCATTCTTGGTGGAGGTCCTGTTCTTGATTTACAGTTTCTGTCTTCTCTTGTATAGAAAATTCATCTCCCTTGGTCTCATATAAAGGCACTAATTCCATTCATGAGGGCTCCACCTTCATAACCTCAAAGGACCCACTTCCTAATACCATCACCTTGATGTTGAAATTTTGATATATGAGTTGGGGAAGAGGATATGCATTCAATCTATGATATAAACCTAGATTATATATTTTCTCTTTTATGATTTCATTTCGACATTAAATATACTCTTGATTGAAAAGAGTTTAGGTCAAATGAGCTTAGATCACAAAAGATGATTGGGTAGGAATGCTTCCATCTCAAAAGGAAGAAAAACAGTGATCCTTATTTCCTTTATGTCTAATCACTGTCCATATTAGTACAATAATTTCAATGAAGCAATAAAGCCCTGTTTACTATTTTCCTTGAATGATGTAAAGCATAGAAGTACTATATATTTTCAGGGTGAGAAAAATTTAGGATTAGAGTGAATTTTTGAGACTCAAAACAATATAGATGAAGAAATAAAGGAGTTTAATATGATCATTGTCTAAAAGGGTTAATCTAATTCAAGTGACAAAACTTTATTTATGCGATTACTAAGGAAAACATTGGCACCTTTATGGATCAATGAGAAACAGACAATATAAGAAAGAAAAAGGAGTTCATTCATTATAGTTGATGTGGACTACAAATAGAATGTTGCTGCTGAAAATTTATTTTGTTAAATAAATAAATCACCAAACAAAACAACAGCAATAATCATATAAATATTATATATATTATATCTATCACATGGTTAATATGTACATATAATTTCACATATTAATATATAACTCAATATTTAATAAGTCTAGACATAATATATATGTATACATAGATATACATACACATGTGTGCATGTAAATATAGATATATAGAGAGATGCTAGGTCTCCAAAATATCCTGTGTTAATCAAATAATAACAACTAGATGTTAGCAAGAAAGATATTGATAGGGATAGAAGCACAATCATATAAGAAATGCTTGCTTGAAGGACTGGAGAT
This sequence comes from Callospermophilus lateralis, assembly GCF_048772815.1. Taxonomy (NCBI): domain Eukaryota; kingdom Metazoa; phylum Chordata; class Mammalia; order Rodentia; family Sciuridae; genus Callospermophilus; species Callospermophilus lateralis. The sequence goes on from NC_135314.1 coordinate 101,947,622, forward strand.
TCTTACTTACATTGGTAAATTCTGGGTGATGGGATAGTTTCCTGCAGCAAACTTGGAGTTGTTCTGCTTGGACTCAGGGTTTTAAATTAGAATCAAGATTAAAGTTACAGGGAAATATTGTTTGCACTAATATAGAAGAATTGTTAAATATCCACAGTCGTTCAAGTATGGTAACCCTGCTTCAGAGTCAATAAATTCAAGTACTGAAATCATTTAAGCCAAAATTAGATAGTCTCTGGGTGGTATAATTGTGAATATCATTCAGGTATAATATAAGGTCTTATGGTTACTGTCTTTATAGTAGCATATTGGATTATATAGAACATAGAACTCTTTAATAAATTGGGAAGCAACTTGGACTTTTAACAACTCTATTTACCTGATTATGAGTGTCCTGGTCCTCTTTCTATAAGGGATAGAGCGAGTGAGTCAGCTAGATCAAGCTGTCACAATCATCAATTGAACTCATAAACCCTGTTAGGGAAGTGAAAACTGCTTTTCCTCAACAAAAGAGGCTAGGTGTGCACTGACATTAGCTAGGAGAGGAGTCAAAGCAATATGAACATGCTGCCAATGATTCATTTGCACTCAGTTACTTCTGAGCTTGTGAAAAGGCCTGCATCATCCTCCCATAGAACTCAAAATACACATGCTCAGATTTTATATTTATTAAATAATAACATCAGCAAAGCAATGGCAAAGCCTTCTTTCTATTCTCATTCTTTCAACACTGAAATCTCCAACTATTGCTTCCCTTAGGTCATCTTTCTTGATCCTGGGTACATCACAGTGCTGCGCATTTTCCAGATCAAATTTTTGTATTTCAATATAGGGAATGATGTGCTTTTTTAAATCAGTCTGGACTAGCCCCATGCAGCCCTTCCTGGAAATTATCCTGATGTTATTTGTATTGCTTCCAGGGAAATATTAACAATATTGTGCTTTTCAAGAGCTAGCCCCCTGCTCTTCTTCCCCAATTGATACCAATTGGTATTGATAAGATTCATCTCCCTTCACACTGCCCTAATTATTTTGGATTTAAAAAAAAAATTTCAAGTAGTTGCCTACCTGAAACAATAATATCTGGGTTCAAATATAATAAATATATTACATTGGAAATTTACTCTTTCAATATTACACTCCCCAGTAGAAATATTTAGCATAAATATTAAGAGAAACCTCCTTTAAAATAACATTCAAATAGAGCTGCATTATTTGAATAACGAATCTTTTTTCCTGTAAGTTTAAGAATAGATATGATGCTTCAATAAAATTATTGATAGATATCAGTTATTTCATCTCATTTTGTGATTCTGTGTTTCATATCAAATGATATATGAACTTGAATATATAGTTTATGTTAACTTATGATAGGGCCTTAGGTTATAAATAGTTTTGTTTTTTTTTACTGAGAAAAGTAGTTTTTGTGAAAAGGTAACTGTTTAGTCTCTACAAGGAAAAATCATAAAAAGTATATAACTTCTTATCAAATCATTTTGTTTTATATTAACTATTCGAATATCTAACATTTTTAGCGTTTGCTAAATAAGAAATTATACATTCTAGCTTGTTTCTATTCTATAATAAAAATAAAAGGATGATCAGAAAAAAATGGTTTTCAATTTTATTTTTCATACAAGTGAAACTTTATAAAGTTTACAATATTAAAATATAAACTGAGCAGCAATAATGAGCACTGAAGGCAAGAAAACAGGAATTTAATGGTCCTTTCAGTTAAAGTGGACCTCTTCAGGCAAGAGTGAGCCACTCCAAGCTATTCCCTGAAATGCAATTTTAAAATCTAGACTGTTCCAAATATCCTCCTTGGCACTCAATTACACTGTTACCTTCATCTTATTATAGTTTCTTTATTTCAGGCATTCTTAATTATTATTAAGATGATACAAATCAAGACACTCTTAAAGAAAAAAAAGCAAAGCAAGAATTGAAACCAGAAAAAATTCTAATATAAATAAGGGTATTTTCTTTTTTTTTCTTTCTTCTCTTTGTACTTATTGTTACTGCTTCTAATGGTCACACTACTTGTATTCTTTCTACATTCTAGTAAGATATAATAGTAATAAACTAATGTCAAGATTGCTATATTGCTTATTTATTACAGAATTTCAAAGTAGTTAATTAAATATGTATTTATGTTTACATATATATGTAAACATAAATACAGCATGTACATATATTAAAATATATAAATTCTAGGGAAAGGTTTTTAAATGAACAAAACCACTCTTATTTTAAACATATTTCTTGGGACATTTCTCTAAGGCAAGAGTGCTACAACATTATTCATTGAGAAATATAACTGAATTTCAATTCATTTTATCTTGGCACTTCTATAAAGTCAATGTCTGTGTTGTAAAGAGATTTCATGAAAGCCTGGCTTCAGTTGCAATGGTTACCCATCTTCAGTTTGATAAAGGGGGTCTTGTTCACCTGGTAAGCAATGTTGTCCTCCCCTTCTTGGCAGCTTGTACAGCTTCAGGCAACAACTATTGTACTTTCCAAAGGAACCTCATAGAACTTATTCCTAGGCTTGTTCAGTGAATTGCACAACAAGCAGTTAAATCACTGTGGCTCTGCGTTGGTCTATGCTTAGCTCAGAATGATCTAGTCTCAACCTTGGTCAGAGGTCTTATGCCTTCCAGCCAACCTGTTTGTTGGAGTCAGGTAAAAGATGGAAAAGATAGGGCACATCCAAAGAGGCCTTTGATAAAAGTGTTACGGTGATCCAGGAGGGTCCACCTTACTCCCCAATGATGATTATCGGAAGACAATTACAGTTAAAATTAGAGTTTTGATATGCAAAATCCCACATGAAAATTTACTGCAAAATAGATTCTTTCTTGCATTTTACATAAACTATGACCCCCCAAAAAGTTAAGCACTCTCTCCTTTAGTATAGCTCTCTTTACATCAACGACCTATACATCTTAAAGTCACAATCTGATTACTTAAGGGAATTTTATAGTGAGATTTTTGTTTTCTTTGTACAGAATTAGGGAGCATTTAGGTGCACAGTTGTGACTGACTCAACAACTGACAAGTAGACATCAATATGTATTTTTCTTCTGCCTATAAGACGTGCTTGGTAAGTAATAATACAAGGGCAAGAAAGAGGGGGAGTGAAGATTCAGCACCAACCAGAGCTTTCTTTTTCCTTCTTAATATTACTATCATAAAAATCATTGCATTCTCAGAGCTGCAATGTCTACATTTGTAACATGGTAAATTTGCTCTCTCTCATTATGCCATTCTTGCCTCACTCTAGAGCCTCACTGAGAAAGATTTTTTTTTTTTTCCCTCCAATATAGGACAGATCACTGCAAGTCATTTTCCTGGTATCTGGCTAGTTAAACTCTAAGAACCCAACATTTCCTTATTGGCAAGTCATAATGTTCACCTTTTAAGAAATGCATAAAGCTTCAGCTGTAGGCCTATGCAAGTTCTTAAATACAGTTTTACGAGCAATGAAGTGCCCATGGTATTTAATTCTCATTTATCTCTTTAATATATTGCTCAAATGTTCAGTCTCTGGAGTAGAGGGTGAATGACTGGCTCTCCAGTAACTTTCATCATTCATGTTAAGAAATTAGTTTAATATGGAGAAATATACAATTCCTCTATTCAGAATATTGAACAAGTACCTTAATTAATGAGCTAATGCAGTTTACTAAGTTCCCTAATTTATAACTTTCTGAGATATATGAAACTATACTTAAAATACTACCATGCAGCTAACCATGCAGTCAAGCTGTGATCATTTTGCTCAAATAAACTTTAGTACAGTAATTGTTTAGGATCAGGCACTGAGAGAGTTTTACTATGTACTGAAAGGCTGCCATTCGTCATAGAACATCAGTATTGGATTAGAATTTAGATGACTTAAAGTCTAAATCCTTCTTCATACAGACAAAAGTAATTGAGGTTCAGGGAGGTTAACAGAATTGCCTAAAGTCACCTGGCTAATGATGTTAGAGGGAGACAAGTAGAGCCAGGATTGATAAAGTTGAGCAAAGTGAAATATGTGGCACACAGCACTGGGAGAATGTGGGCTAAAATAGATTAAAATAGGAAACTTAATTGTATAATTGAAAAAAAATCATTCCCATTAAATATTAGTATAATAGCATTTTTCATGATGTATATTTTATTTTTTTCTAAATTTTTTCAAATTTATATATGACAGTGGAATGCATTAAAATTCTTATTATACATATAAAGCACAATTTTTCAAATTTCTGGTTGTATACAAAGTATATTCACACCAATTTTTGTCTTCATACATATACTTTAGGTAATAATGATCATCACATTCCACCATCATTTCTAACCCCATGCCCCCTCCCTTCCCTTCCAACCCCTCTGCCTTATCTAGAGTTCATCTATTCTTCCCATGCTCCCTCTTCCTATCCCACTGTGAATCAGCCTCCTTATATCAAAGAAAACATCCGGCATTTCGTTTTGGGAGATTGGCTAACTTCACTCAGCATTATCTTCTCTAACTCCATCCATTTACCTGAAAATGCCATGATTTTATTCTCTTTTATTGCTGAGTAATATTCCATTGAGTATATATGCCACATTTTTTTTTATCCATTCATCTACTGAAGGGCATCTAGGTTGATTCCACAGTTTAGCTATTGTGAATTGTGCTGTTATAAACATTGATGTGGCTGTGTCCCTGTAGTATGCTGTTTTTAAGACCTTTGGGTATAGACCAGGGAGAGGAATGCTAGTTCCATTCCCAATTTTCCAAGAAATCTCCATACTGCTTTCCATATTGGCTGCACCAATTGATGATGAATATTTTAGTAGTAAACACTTGAAGCACAGTAAATATAGGTTAGGAATGAGAGCCAAAATGCTTATTTTAGATGGTTTCATGACTTATTCTAACCATGTTTATTTGTGGATTTTAGAGATGTCTGAACCTCACATAAATAGCAGTTATGCTGCAGAACTATTGGGACTTCTAAAATCAGGATGTTGCATTTTAAGAAAGCTTGAAATTATACACTTTACTTTTATGCCCCAGTGACTTAGAAGATACTTAAAACAGCTTTGAAACCAATGTTCAGGCACCTTAAGATAATCAAAGCAAGAGTCTGAAAGAGAATGAATGAAAAACATAGTAAAGTGCTTCTTGTTCCTGGGGATGATTGGGTACACTGAGATTTTTCTATACATACTGTCATGGAAGGTGAGTTAACAAGAAGCAATTTAGCCAAGACAACTTCCTATTCCCGGTTCAGCTGGAAATGTTAATCGCACACACTGAAAAGAAGGATTTAAAAAAATGGTTGTAATGATGGCTTTGAAACTTCATATATCAGGGGAGAAATATGCATATTTTTACATTATTTTATTTAAAATTTTAACCTATGTGCTAATTACATTACAGAGTACCTCAAACTTATTGCCTTAACATTTTAAATAGAGGTGCAGAGCATTCACAAAGCTACTATTCTAACCCCAAAAGCACTTTGGATTAACTTTAAGAGAGTGATGATAACTATTTAAACAGTTTAACAGCTGTGTTGATCTTAAAATTGTCTTAGAAATTAACTTTTAACAGAGGTCATAATTTTAACATGATATTTTTAACAGAAAAAATTGAATATTTTCTAAATGCACAAGAATCATTAGAAAGTTATTTATCATTGGCAATAAAGAATAAAAGATAAAGAGACTTGAAAGTGAGTATTGCTGACAGAATAAATAAAAGCCAGGTGCAGTGTCACACATCTCTAACCCCAGCAATGTGGGAGGCTGAAGCAGGAAGATCACAAATTCAAGGCCAGCCTCAGCAACCTAGTGAGGCCCTCAAAAAATTCATGAGACTCTGTCTGAAAAAAAAATAATAATAATAAAGCAAAATAAAATAAGTTCTAGGTATGTAGCTCGGTGGTACAACATCCCTAAAGGTTAAATCCCTTCTAAGGGGGTGGGTATGCAGGAAGTAATTTGGGGGTGGGAGAATAACAAAGCCCTTTGAAGGAAGCACTCTCCACTGCAGTCACAGGTTATACCTTGGGAACATGTTCTCTATGAGAAATTCAGATTTTCTTTGTGATTATCAATGATGTACTTTTCAGTCTTAAATCCATCATGGATATATGCAGTGATTGCATGGTTAGCTCTTCAACATTCAGCAAATCTTGTTCGCTTGCACAATAATTCTGCAAATGAGCCTTAGACAGAGGCATCTTCCAGTGGAAGTCTTAGGACTTGGCACCTGAGAAGCAATGTATCTTATGGTATTTCTTGGCATTATTAGTATTCCCTGGTTTATCTTGGTTAGATAGAAAAAGAAAAGAAACATACCTCTTTCTTTCATAGTCTCAGATAGCTTTTAATATTTTTGTTTCATATCCTATATTAAAGTTGTAATCTATCTCTATATATTTTCAGTTCCTATGTCTCCCATGAGACTGTAAGATTAAATGGATAGGAACCAGTTTTATTTTCTTTACTATTTTAATCTCTAGTGCCTATTAGCATAGTACCTACCACAACAAATATATGAAGAAATTTTTAAAATCATTGACTCCTTATCCTTGGGCCTTTTGACAATCTACAAGTTGTTTTGTTTTTTTTGTTTTTTAACTCTATATTTTGAGAATTCAGGTGGATACTGTCACCTTGGTTAAATTCTCTCTCTGGGAAACTGCGACTGGTACCCAGTCTTTCTTGCTTCATAACAAATTAACTTCTTCAATAAATAAAATTAACTACATTTGATAAAGAGTCTTGCAACTTTCCGGAAATCATAAGGTCACACTCATGACTGCTTTCCTTAATTAGCTATTTCTTTTATGTTGATACATGCCTGAAATTGAACTGGAGCTTTATGACACTCTCTGAAACTTGGTTTCTATAGATATGGGTAATTCAGGAGAACATGCAAAGTGGGTTCAGAAAACGATGTTGCTTCTATCCTGCTGTACTTTATCCGTGAAAACTTGCTTTCTTTCCCTTTTCTTTATCTTCCTATATCCCCAACATTGTGTTAACGCACCAGTGTAAAGAACATTGCAATTAATATTCATAAACTCAGAATTTACAATTAGTTCCAAATACTATTTTGGGGGGCCTGGGGATAGGAATCATGAAAATGAGACTAGGCATCCTATAGAATCCTCAAACATTTCATAACACCAGCCTTAACTTTTGTAGCATGAAATATCCATCCTTGAATTACTTTGCTGTTAGATTTTACACAAATATAGAGATTTTAACATTTTCAACCACTAACCCATTATTTTTATCGTAACCCTAACATATATACGATTCTTGTGATGAAGAGACTTCTGAATTATCTCTGAAAGTGTCCATATTTTTAGCTCAGAAACTGTTTTTAAAAGTACTGTAATGTTCCTTGGAAAACATCATCTCTGCATCTCTGCTTTCCAGATAACCAACTACCAAAAGCTGATATGAAATAATAACTCAGTGCCCTCTAAGAATTTGGAACAGAGGAGATAAAAATATTGTTAAGAGTGGTACATGAAGCATGAAGTAGAATACTGCAGTAGAACTTGAGTGAATAAAATTCAGATGATACATAAAGGAAAACTTTTCAGAAAAAGACTGTATTGTGTAAGAAGATTCTTTAAAACCCACAGTGTAAGATGTGGAAAATAAAGTCTGCAACTTGCTGCATGCCAAAAGATGTGCTTTATTTCTTTGTTTACTTTCTATCATGGCCTTTGGGAGAAAAAGTTGAAAAAGTTAATAATATCACAAGGAAATTCAGACCATGAGAAGCATCCAGTTTCCATCCTGCTTCACAGCAAGGAATGCATTTAGACGTATCTGAGAACCATTCAGTGTTTCAACCTCAGGCAGAGCTTCTGGACAGCAAACAGAGAAGGGAACTGGAAGTACAGCAGGGGTAGCTATATTTTCCACTTGTTCGGACATGACAGTGTTTATTTTTAAAAGCCAACAAACACTGCATGACGGTATTTCTGGCACCTTAGGCAAGTGCATATTTTAGTCCCAGGTGTGGGTCATGAAGTCTAGGTCTCTCAAATGAACAGGAGACTTCCTGAGGAAGGTCATAAGATTTTTTTTAAAGTCTAATTCCATTTCAAAACTAAAAAGAAACAAGGATAAATAGGAAAAGATAATAGTGTTTATGACCTACAATCATTCTCAATTCCAAGTTTCAACTTAATTGTCCAAGGCCTTTGCACATAGTAAGTATTCAGTAAGTACTAAGCAAATTAGTTCTTGTAGCATGAAATATTCATTTCCCACAAGTCAATGTTGGAAAATATTTTAGTATATTTTATAGTCAAAGACCAGTTGGGTCAACAATTAAACAATTTTCACTGATGTTGAAGCTTTCAAAAACCCTAAAGTAAGAGAGAATTGAAGGTCATGTTCCCATTTATCTAATGTGAAAGTTGGAGCAGTTAAATGTCTAAAATAAATCAGAGTGTTTTATATTCAACTACAGCCAGAGAACGTCCCAGTTAAAAGTGTAAGTAAATGAAATTTGTCTTCCTTTCTAATGATGTTCTTTCAGAAATATTTCCTATACTCAAAACCATAGAATTAAGTCCTTCTCTTTCTTCATCAGTTATTTCCATTTTCCTGAATTCTGAATCTTTATGCTTCACCTTCTTCACAAACGTAAAGCATACTCTTCCTATGCTTCATCCATTCTGGGGCTCCAAAGAGATCACATGTTAAATCAGCTCCTCACTTGCTAAGGGGAGAGTAACTCATTGATATAGTATTTTTTTACCTGTTGGAAATTTTTATTTTTTAAGAGAGAGAGAGAGAGAGAGAGAGAGAGAGAGAGAGAGAGAGAGAGAGAGAGAGAGAGAAAGAGAGAGAGAGAGAGAGAGAGAATATTTTTAATATTTATTTTTCAGTTTTTGGTGGACACAACACCTTTATTTTATTTTTATGTGGTGCTGAGGATCGAACCCAGCGTCCCGTGCATGCCAGGCGAGCGTGTTACCGCTTGAGCCATATCCCCAGCCCAACTTTTCATTTTTAACTCAGATATTTTTTTTAAAAAAGGCATTAAAATGTGCATATTAAATTTTCACTGCAAGGTTGTCATAAACTTTTTACATGAAACAATGAAAAATAGCAATGAGTGGTCTGAAAAACATATTAGCAATTGTCCAGGAGATGTCCTAGCTATTTACATTGTCTCCACCAGAAAAGTCCTAGTGTGTTCAGTCTCAGACTGCTTTTGAATGTCTGAAGAGCTAGAACAGGTATCAAGATTCCTTCCCAAGCAAATCATAAACGAAGCCACAAAATTATCTGAGGATAAATGCTGTGGATCTAAGATGATCCCCATTCTTCACCACTTTACATTGAGAGGTAGTGGTTGTCCTTCTTACCTAAGTCTAGACTGGTTAGTGACAGCCTCAAATACTAGAGTACAAGCAAAATAATGTGAAGGCATTGGCCCAGCATTTGAGAAGACTGACAGTTTTTGTTTGGTCTTTTGGAGCTCTGAGCCAACATGGTAGACTACTCTGATGGAGAGTTCTTAAGAGCCATCTTTATTCCTCCCAACAAGATGGAATGAAATGGATGGCAACCTTCTATCTGAGCCCAGCTGTCAGTTGAATAGCACAGAATTACCTCTGCCATGCCACCTGAAGAAATATCACACCCTCAGTCTTCTCCCAAATTCCCAGCCCATGAAATACGTAAGGTAATATAAAATGGTTGTTATTTTAAGTAACCAAGTTTTGAGGTAGTTTTTTATAGAGCAATTAATAATAAATGACAGAACACATTATGTGATTTTCAACAGCCCGGATACCCTGTTCCACCTGAGAGAAATCCAATCTAAAGCAATACACACAAATTCTGTCCGAAGTTTGAGACCTATTCTGGCATCCAACTTTGAAGACCTCTCTAAATTACAAACTTCTAGTCAAGTCCTTCAACAAACTTTTACATTAACAAATAAAACTATCATGTATTTTTATCCTTCAACTTTCTAATGAACAGAGAGTTGTTGTGAGAAATAAAATTAAATAATTTTGCTTATAAACTTCCTGTGTAAAATATAAAATTCAAAAATAATGTGTTACCAGTGTTAAGGCTTCATGAATGCTCTTTTCCACAAAACATTTTAGACTGGGAAACTTCATTTAGTCTGCAGTTAGGGGAAATATTATATAATAGAATTGTTATGAGATAAGCACTGTGAAAACAAATAAATATTTGAACAAACAAGGAAATTTCAAACAGATCTGAAGAAAAATGGGCACATTTTTAAAAAGATATTATTCATATCCCTTAGAATTAGCCCATTTAAAGAGTACCACAGTAATTTTCAGTGTAGTCACACAGTTGTCCACCCATCATAATTAATTCCAGAACAGTTTTCAACATCCAAAAATATATACTGCGCCCCCAGAGTTATTTGAGGAGAATAAAAACATTCATGGTGAGTTGGTCATGATGGCACATGGTCTGTATCCCAGTGGCTCAAGAGGCTGAGGCAGGAGGATCTTGAGTTCAAAGCCAGGCTCAGCAACTTAGTAAGGCCCTAATAAGACACTGTCTCTAAATATATATATATATATATATATATATATATATGGGATGGGGATGTGGCTCCATGGTTGAGTGCCCTGGGTTCAATGCCTGGTACAAAAAAAACAAAACAAAACAAAAAAACATGTTCATGGTGACAATCAGAAAAATAATAATCACCATATACATGTATATTCATTCATAAGAGGAAGCTGACCCTGACTAAAGGGGTAGTACAGAGAGAAATGGATAGAATCTGTGTGCAGAACAGAGATTACATGCAGGACTCAGGCTGCTAACATGAAAAGGTTTTGCTTCAAAGTTGGTCCTTGGTTTGCACCTAGGAACTTGACTGGTAATATCCTAAACTGGCACAAAACTGTCTCTAGTTGATTAGGGTGTATCACTGCACAAATATGTGACAAACTGACACTTTCATTCTGGGAGTCTGGAATTTTGACATGGGAGAATCAAAAGTTTCTATATGACCAACTCCCAGTAAAGACCTTGGGTACTGAGTCTATAATAAGTTTCCAAAAACTACAAAAAAAAAAAAAAAAAAAAAAAAAAAAAAAAAAAAAAAGACTTAGAACCTCATTATGGTTCAGCTTTGGACAACCAAGCTCAGACTTGCATGAAAGGAAGAGACCTACCATGTCTAAGGCACCACTATCTGTTCTCAGTTAAACATCCAAATCAATGTCTTAAATGATAGGCTGTATACATCTGCTACTAAAAGAAGTTCTACAAAGCAATATTTATTTTTATAACATGATCCCTTTGATATTTTCTATTCTCTACTCTGTTTCATTTTTAAAGTATAAATCCCAATCTATTAAAATGATATCTTTCTTAGCTAATGAGTGGCAACTTATTTTCCAGTATGTACATGAATCAAAATATCACCCTGTACCTCAAAAATATGTTAAAACATTGTTAATCAATAAATAAAGTTAAAAAAACTCCTTGATCCAAGTGAAAATTGCTGGTTTCATAGATCAAGAAATAATCAAGTATTGATAAAATTTCATATAGTTGGGTCAAATGTCTATGAATCAAATAAATAGAATCTGCTTTTATCAAGTTCATAGTCTGTAATGGACAATAACAGCAAACTAATATGTATATACATGATTACATAATTCCCAGGTAGTGGACTTGTATATATTATGTACAAAACACTTATGCACACACAAAGGAGAGGGTCCTCATTATAACAGTGCTCACTATCCTATTCCCTATTATTAACTCTTGAATATTATTCAATTTTTCATGTTACTAAAACATGAAAATATCTAGTAATGAAATAACCACTAATACATTTTTTTGAAAAAGAAAAATTTACAACATTCTACCATTTCTGCATTATAGGACATGAAGCCTAATAAGACACATCCACGAGAAGTCTTCATACTATTTCAAGTCAGGAGAAGGATTCAAAGCTTTATCTATTTTTTTCATTTTCTTTTTTTTAATATTTTTTTTATTTGTTGATGGACCTTCATTCTATTCATTTATTTATATGTGGTGCTGAGAATTGGACGTAGGGCCTCACACATGCTAGCCAAGTATTCTTCCACTAAGCCACAATGCCAGCCCAAATATCTATTTTTAAACTTCCTTTTGGGCCTTACTAGTATGCAATGTTAAATTAGATTAGCCTCATGTAGTTAGTAGGGAGTAAGCAGCTACACATAACAAGAAGTTCTATGAACTTAATTTTATCCATCTTTGGATATTATAATTGAAATAGTGCTCTGAGAGCATAAAGAAGGAGGCCTGTCATAATCTTGTGTTGTTTGTGGGAAAAACAATAATAATACTATTATTCCTTGAACTGACCTTAAATTTATATGCACTTAGGTATTAGAGAAAAAGAAGAAAGTAACAAAAGTAATTCTCCTCACCTTTGATATTCTTTCATATGGTGGGTATTCTGTTACTGTCACCCACATGGTTTTTCTCTGTCTCTAAAAACTATTCTCCAACAAACTAAGAAAAAAAATGACTTTCTCAGTTCACAGACATAAGCTTGCAACCACTGGCTTATGCATGATCACTATTAGGCCTATTGTTCCAGGCTAGGGAAATAGGATTAAATGGTGTCCTCCTGTTTATGTTTTGAACAGTAGTCCTTTCTCTTGGGAAGATTTACTCCAACAAATGGATTTTGTAAATCTCTTGGGAAGATTTACTCCAAAAAGATTTCTGGTAGCACTTAAACTCTGGTTCCAATATATGAGACTCTTTTATCCCTTCTGAACTATTCCACACCCTCCCAGACTTCATGAATTACAACATTTCCTTTTTGCATAAACCTGTTTTGTTGGGTTCCTGCTAATGATGAAATCCAAGTGTTTGCGGAATAACCAGAGGTAAATATGCCTACAAAAGATATTTGCATACACTTCATAGAACTTTATAATTTCAATAAAAACATGATGGCTGACTTTATCAAAGAAGTAACTCCCAGGCTGCTCCTTGGAGTATCCATAGAAACCACTACTGGAAGATAAAGATTCACTTGCAACTACAATGCCAGAACTGAATTCTTTCCCTGGAAACATGACTTCACAAAGCCTAGAGTGAGAAGAAGACATTAGTGACCATCCTTCCACAGTAGTATAACAAAATTGTGAGAGAAGGTTGTAAGAACTTGAGATTTGTATATGATCATCCAAAATTGGCAAATAATACTCATTGAGTGTGTGAATTAGAAATTTGTGAGGACTTCGGGCTTTGGTTTTTTCTCTCTCTAAAATCTATTATTAGCAGATACTATTGTTAGTAGATAAAATTATTATTTCTTTAAAATATACCTTCATTCTGTCAGGAGGCCTGCTTTCTCTCTCTCTCTCTCTCTCTCTCTCTCTCTCTCTCTCTCTCTCTCTCTCTCTCTTTTTGCTGGTGCTAAAGCCAACTGATTTTGCCCTGCTGCCAAGAATTCTTCTAGCCTTTGAGGATACATAATGAGCATATCTCTACTAAAATGAAACTGAGGTTTCCCTTTAAAATTAGTATTTTTAATACATGAAATAAGGGCTGGGGATGTGGCTCAAGCGGTAGCGTGCTCGCCTGGCATGCGTGCGGCCCGGGTTCGATCCTCAGCACCACATACAAACAAGGATGTTGTGTTCACCGAAAACTAAAAAATAAAATATTAAAATTCTCTCTCTCTCTCTCTCTCCCTCTCTCTTTAAAAAAAAAAAATACATGAAATAAGCTTGGTTAGTTCTGAAATTTTCCAAGTGATCTTAACAATGCAGAAAATGTAAATATTAAAATATTCATATATTAGCAACTTCAGGTCTGGCCTGATGTTCTTTATAAGATCTGAACCTACAGATTTATGAGTATCAATTTCTGAGTTCTACTTCTGAAACAATAGAATAATAAAACATTTTTTAGCCACCTATAATTCACATCTGCCCCAGATCTCTGGAGCCACATCTTTATATGGTTATAGTTTCCACATTGTGCACCCATTTTTCCAGGTGGGGAAAAAAAAAAAAAGCATACTCCCCTGATTCACTTGTACCTAGGATGAAATCCTGTGGATTTAAGCTTTGAACCATAGATGCTGAGGGAGCAGCATGAGGTAATGGCTGAGTGGGAGAATCCTCTTCTGGCAAACTGGGTGGAGAGGGGATCTCCCTCTCCTTGCTAGCTCGACATTCCCACCCTGGGTCAGCTCAATGCTATGGTGTACTGCTGCTGCTTCTGGCTTTATTCTGAGTGTTAACATTCAAGCCTAACTCCCCTGGTTGTGACAGAGTCCAGGAGCTGTCAAATATCATCACATAGCTCGGGTCTCTCCTACTTAAATTAGCAAGACTAAAATCAGTTCTTGCAATTAGGACTAATAACTATAAATGTGAAGTTAAAATAGAATGAGCAAAAAGATCATCTGAAGTGGGTAGGACAGAAATTCTGTACCTCCTTTGAGGAAAGCAGAGGTAAAATTTTCATTTATTAAATAATGGTTTTACTACTTTAATATTTATGAAAATGTTCAATTAACCTTTATATACTACATAAATAAAAGATAGTATTTTGTAATTATTGTCTGTCCTTAAATAATTCTAATCTGTGACTCTACCACACTCTTTTTTTGTTCTCCTTTATAACAATGAAATAAAATTTGCATATATTTTATAAAACTTCTAATAATGCTAGACTATTCACTCTATTTTTATCCTACCACCACCTTCTTTAAAATGAACAATGGCTTAACAATGGCTATTGCTAAGCATAGGGATAAGAAAAACTTGTCCCAAAGATTTTATATATTACATCTGAAATCATTCAGTAAAGGGAGGAACAAGGAACACCATGAGCTAACAATGCTTTCAGCTAAGTACAGAAGTGAGAAGGGCAACAGTGACTCTGACAAGCTCATGCATCTTAAATTCAGTACCACTCAATGCTTTTTCCCCAAGAGGACATCTAAATAGCACTAGACAATGGAGATATCCAGTAATAGAGTGCATTGATACAGAAACATTACAATGCATGTAAATGAGAGCAGTCAACTCCCAAAGGAATTAGCTAGGGATCAGAATTGTCACTCTTTACTTGCAAAATAAGAAAATGTGTATGTGCGCGCGCGCGCACACACACACACACACACACACATGCTCACACACAGGATAATAGCAGTAGTAATAACAGTGGTGAGACTATAAGTAACTGATCACATAGCATTATACCAAAATAATAATCAGGTTTTTAAATTTGAAATAGAGTATTTTAGACATGATTCAAGCAAATGATATTGATGAGGAACTACATGAGATTTAAAATGAAAAATGTTTCTAGAGGTGTTCTTTGTTCACCTGTAAAATAACATCAACTTACCTTCTAATTTTCAAACTCATTAAACAGAGGATTATTTCAGGGATTTCCCCCACACTCCCACAACCACCCACACTCACTTACATCATAATGTCAACACAGTCTCTATTGCAAAACTGTTCTCTGCTTTTCTTTGCCCGTTTCTAGGTCTGGTTTCTGCTTTCAGAGGATGAACTACTGCATGTTTTCCATTTGCAATGACAAAGTTCATTGAGATTACATTGGATCTCTGAAGTTAAAGTGCCATCTTGTGCCAAAAGAAAGCATCTCAATATAGATTTTTTAAACATTGGCAAGATGAGTTTTCACATAATAGTGATGTATCATATGTATATAAAACCCTCAATATTAAATTGCTTAAATATGAACATCAACATAAAATGCACATTTAACTTTGTTTTACTTTGTTAACAACATCGTACTAAGTTTCACCTAGGTTGCTTAAATTATGCATTCCACATGCATGTGGCAGCATCCTGTGTCTTCTTATTGCAGTAATGTAGACATAAAATGAATGCTGTAGACCTCATGCTCTCACACAATGATAAAGATTGTTTAAGACTTAAGTAATAGTTCTTTTAGGACCAAGGGCAAACCCCAGTCTCACTGATAAACTTGTCTGCCTGTACCAATCATGCCACTTGGAACCAATCCATTCCATTTTAAGAATTTAAATGGCAGCAATGCTCAAAACATTGTACCCAAGAGGGAAGTCCAATGCCAGCAGACACTATGCCAGTGCACAGTCAGCGAATGCAGAAAACATGCGGCAAACAGAATGGTTTCCTGCATTTAGCTTGACAGCTTTCAAAAGCAATCTCATGTGACCAGCAAGAGGTTTATAAAATCCATTCTACTGACAATGCCAACATTCAAACAGTTAGAAAATGGGATCATCATTGATTTTGTGTTATAATTCCTTCAATTAATAAGGTATAGGTGGAAATTTTTAAAAGCACTAAAACCTAGACCATATTTTTTAAGTAAACAAGTTGTATACACCTTGAAATTAAAGCACAGAACACAGTAAACCATCTAGAATGTGAAAATGTATCTCTAATATAACCTCAAACATGATGAAAGGGAAACAGTTACTAATAGAGACATAATTTTAAAGGTGATGAGAAATGAAACAAAATTGCTAGATAATTTGATTTGGGGCTTAGTGGGTCGGATGAATTGTTAAATAAATAAACAATTATTTATATATTACATCTGTCCACATATAAGGCAAAAATTACTCAAAAGATAGTTAAATAACACTATCATCTTGAAAAACATCATTCAAGAGTTTATCTCAACCCTTTTTTGCCTCTTTCCAAAATTTATAATATTTAAAATATCTGAAAAAGCATTTCACATGTTTGTAATAGTCCCTGGAGGGACCATACAAAGGAAACATATTATAGAAAAACAAACATATTTGTGAAATTATTTTTGCCATTTTGGTGCTTGCGGAAATAGATACATTTGTAGAATTTTTAAACACCCTGACTTTACATCTATTTCTGTTCTTTGGATTGCAAGTTATCTGACAGCATGGTAAAACTAATGAGGATTATTGCTAGTGTCAGTCTCTTCTAAAGTATGATGACTGATTTATCCCTTTGTTTAAAAGCTTATCATGTAGCTTTATTTTAACAATTAATTTTTTCATTGAGCATTTATTACATTCCCACAAGTCTACTTAATGTAGGATCCAGTCTTCACAATAGCTGGGACTCAGAGTGGGGAAAAACATTTTCTAAAATCAAATACCTCATTTGTGTTGAATATGGAAGATAACTTTATTTTTAATTTTTCTTCTGCTAAAGCCATATTTTTAACCCAAATTTCAACAGTTATCACAAAATGTATATGTTCTTTATTTGATAAATAAGAAAAAAAATCACTTCAATTAAAATATCGTATCATTTCAATTCAGCATGCTTATGTGTCTCATGTGCAGTTCAACTTACAGAATATAGTGATTCTTGTTCAACTTCCCTCTAACAATTAACTAAATGGAATATTATTATATGTTCTCTTGCTAAACATCTTAGACTCATGAATTGAGCTTGAATGGTGTCAACCATTCCAGCTGTAGCCACCAGAGTTCTTTATAGTATTTTCTCCCATTTTAGAATGGCTTTTCATTTGGATTGGAAACTTCCTCTCACATAATCTGATTCTAATGTTTGCAACAGAAACTAGCTATAGGAGAAATATGCCAGAGATCTCCGTGAACACTGAGGCAGCACTGGTAACTTTTTCATCTTGTACAAGATGAGTCCCTCACCTCTCTCCAGCTTCCCCTCCATGTTTCCATAATGTTTCAGTTCCTTTCCCTCCTTTTGAAGGGTTAGGCTGTCAGAATGAAGACTTGAAGTGCATTATCTTATAGCTAGATGGTCCACAGTCTACCAGTCTTTTAAAAGCTAAAGAGTCATTTACATTTTATGCATGGAAGAGCAGGCACTGTTAGGATCTTTCAATAGACACTGACCTTCTAGACTACAAATATATGTGAATAAGAGAGGAGTCTGAGAGATACTTCAACTTCAGGTATCAGTTTGACATGGGATCCTTGAAATGGATGAAAAAGTCTGGTAGCAGCTCAGTATTCTAATAAATAAAATCCCTGTCTCTTTATGACCATGAATCCCTCTCCTTTTTTCCTTTTTCCTGATTGTGTTCTTCAGGTTTATCCGTTGTGCCAATACATAGGATATTTTGGGCAAAGGTAATATGTTCAAATCTAGAGTGTTACCATAGAATTTATAATTGCTTTCTTTAGCTTTTTGAAAAAAAAAAATCATCTCTCTCTCTCTCTCTCTCTCTCTCTCTCCCCTCCCCATCTCTTTGTACATAAAAACACACATATTGAAATCTACTTCTCTTGCCATTTGTGCAAAGTGGGGGCCTTATAATCATTTTAATTCACTTCTGTTCAGAAGGGCTAAGAATGTAATGCATTGAAGGCCTGGCTCTGCCTAGAGTCATGAAGTAAAGAAACAGAAAATGAAAGCCGTTTCCAACATGCCCATGCCTATATGCTGCTATTGATTGGTTTTGAATTTCCTTCACCCTGACCCCAAATACTGCAAGGGAAAAAGTGTCTGCCCTTCTGAAGCCTCTAATACAAAAAGATGAAAACACATAACTGTATACTTGAAAATAAGAGAAAATATGTTCTTGTCTCATACCGCCTGTCTTGCCTCTGGAAATGATTGAATCAAGGCAAGAGTGGGTTTCTCCTAACAATGTCACCAGTACCTTTCCTCCTTCTCTCCTCACTCAAAATGTGAAAATTAAGAGTCAAAGCTGTAAATTAATTTAAATAAAAAATACCTTGAACAGAAGGTCTTGCATATTGTAAAGAAATAGGACAGGTATTCTGAGTGTTCCTTCATTGTTGTTTAGAAAATCTTCATGATCTGGAAGACTTAAGATGGTGTTGCACTGAAAAGGTGCAGACTAGGGAGGTATTTACCATGTTTTCATGGTAATTTACCTCGTTCGGTGGACTTGTAATGTACCATGCGCTTGCATTGGGCTAGATACCAAGAACTGAAAGGTAAGTAAGGTTTCTCTGTATTCACAATACAGGCCACAGAACCACACAAACAGGAAAAGATAGTGAGCTCTCTGCATGAGGCAGAGGAGAAAGAGGCATGAAAGGGAGTCCTCTATGACTGATATGATCTAAGTTATACAAAAGGACAAGGACTATCCAGATGAAAAGGGCACTACTCCAAACCCAAAAGAGGTGGAAAATATATTGTGTGCTAAGACAGAGGTCTGAAAGGATCAAGCATATGCAAATAACAGGTAGGTTGGTACAGAAATTCCCACTTATCTCCACAAGACCACACAATATAGCTTATTTCAAAGTGTTTCCTTTCACCACTGCAATATAATTACTTTTTATATATGAGAGACCACATCTTGATACTTAGTTAAACTTAAATTAATAAATATGGTGCTGGCTGGGCATGGTGGCACATGCCTGTAATCTCAGCAGCTTGGGAGGTGGAGACAGGAGGATAGCCAGTTCAAAGCCAGCCTCAGCAATAGCAAGGCATTTAGCAACTCAGTGAGACCCTGCCTTTAAATAAAATACAAAATAGGGCTGTAGGGCTGAGGATGTGGCTCAGTGATTGAGCACCCCTGGGTTCAATCCCCAGTACCAAAAAAAAAAAAAAAAAAAAAAAAAGAAAGAAAGAAAGAAAAACAAGTATGGTGCTTCGAATGGAGCATATAATTTTTATCTTTACTTCTTTCTGCAGCCCTCAGGTTCACAAGTCTCTTCTTCACTATTTGCTCCATGATGTTACATTATACAACATCTGATGAACATACAGGAAGCATTGAGGTTCATGAGATTGTCACAACTTGATTTTTATCAAGTTCAGTACTGAGAAGAAACTTCCATCACACTGATTCTTTTGTACAAACCAGTGAAAGTAACTGTGAGATGTAGGCTGAACAGGCTTCTAAAGAAACATTAAAAAATATTTGTGATGATGAATGATCTTCTGCAGTTCTTCAGGCAAGATTAAGTCACTCTCACTCCAAACATCTACTTCTTAGGTTATGGTTGAAGAAGAATTTGAAAACTAGGTCCAAAAACTATAAAAGTATGTATAGCCTGCAAATTTGCAGTCTAAAATTCATAAACACATCTTTGAACTTTTAATAATGTTAGATTCGATCAAAATGATTGACAGATGCATGTTTTCCTTTAACCATCTGCTAAATGGCCTCCCCATGAAGTTCAACTTCACTGCACACAACTATTTGTAGAAAAATTTCATCCTTTTTTTTTGAAAACTAAATTTCATAATTGTGGTCTTGTTTTAATGCTGTTATTTGAGTTGAAATATAATTACGAACTTATCTGTACTAGGTTTGCCTCCAAATGTCTATTTGAAAATAATTTTTCAGCTTATATGTTTTTCTAATAGTATGTATCATCACATTTTTAACCTCTTATTCTGGCAGACATATACTACACACACACACACACACACACACACACACACACCTCTTAATGATTAAAATTCCTTCCAATGTCCTTTACTCTTAATGGTAAATTTAAAATGTACACGCAGTCAAAAAATCATAAGAAGTTAAGTTCTTATTTGTAAGAATACAAATAAGATAAAATTGACCAGTGAATGAAAACCATCCTTGTCATATTTTCAACCTCAAGTTTGATATAAAGCATATTTCTTATTGTGGATATGAAGAAATAATATTGTTTAAATCATTATATTGCCAAGAACAATCTGGAAATTCAATGTAATCTCCACCAAAATACCAATGATATTTTTCAGAGCTAGAGAATTTGGTATTTTTTACCAAAATGCCAGTGATATTTCTCAGAGCTAAAATTCTAATCCAAAAAAGCAATATCTGATTCAAATTATACTACAGAGCCATACTGACAAAAGCAGCATGGTACTTGGCATAAAAACAGACATGTAAGCCAAAGGAATAGAAGACATAGAAACAGACTTACACAACTACATCCATCTTATTCTTGATAAAGGTGTCAGAAAGATACATTTCAGAAAAGACAGCCTGTTTAATAAATGGTCCTGGGAATACTCATATATAGAAGAATGAAGCTAGCTCCCTATCTCTCATTCTCTACAAAACTCAAAATGAATCAAAGGCAGAAGACCAGAAACATTGCAACAGTGAGGGAAAAAAAAAATAAGGTAAACAATGCAACATACAGGTGCAGGCAAAGACTTCCTGAATAGACTGAACAGAACTCCCATAACAAGAAGATAAGAGCAAGAATCAACAAATAGTTAGACATCGAATTAAAAAGACAACAAAGAAAACAAAAGAGTAAAGGAGAAAATCTTTGCCAGCTACTTTTCCAACAGACGATTAATATCAGAAATATATAAAGAATAAAAGCAAAACAAAATAAACAAACAAAAACTAGAAACCTTAAGTCATTTTATATTTTATTTTATTTTTTTTACCATGCTGTGGATCAAACACAGGGCTCTGGTACATGCTAGGCAATCACTGTACCACTGAGCTACAGACCCAGCCCCAACCTAAGTTATTTTAAAGTCAATTTTAACATCAATCCACTGAAATGCTACATGCCACATGACATGCACATTAAATGAATATGTGACCTTACATTCTGATTTATACTGCAAAGCAATGAAAATGATTTGGAATAACCAGAGTCTATATGTTATGTTCATATAATATCAATTATTAAACATTATTATCCAGCCCTTTGCTAATATTAAAAGGTTATAGCACTTTTTAAATTGCAATAAATACTTTGAAAAAGAATATCCTGATGAAAAAGCACTAATAATTTGTGATAATAATGGTAATTTGTGTAGTCTCTCATTATATAGTTTTATAATAAGTTAAATAAGCTTTTTCCTGGACAAGGTGTTACTGTGCAAATTGAAGATTAACACAAATTTTGGCACATTTAAAGCTCTATGTCAAATGATAAACTTACTGGATCTTAATCTTGGTCTTGCTGGATGTTTATTTTGCAAGATGTTACTAGAACTATACCTCATCATCACCAAAGCACTCTAAAAAGCTGTCTGCAAGAAGGCATGTAGAAGCATTAAATAATGTGAGAATCTCCACAATGTTGGGGACCATCTGAGGTTGCTCACAAAAAACAGCCAAAAGATGCAAGTCAGTGGCAGATATCTAGAGTGATGGGTCAGGGTAGAATTACCTGTAGTTTCAATTAAAATCTTTTGTGGACTCCTGTATCCCACCACAATATCTACTCACCTCTACCCCAATCCTCATATATAACTAAAAATCAAGCTGTGAAAAATCTAGAAATAATCTCTAAACAGAAGCTGGGATAAGGGGAAAAAATGTTTCAATTTTTTTCTAAAAAGTATGCTAGCATAAACTTAGGCAAAATGACTCTTTTCACAAAAGCGACTTCAGGAATACATTCATTGGGGTAAATCTTGCAATTATTTGTGATTGTGTTTGTCATCTTTGTGTTTCTGAAAATAAATAAAATAAAATAAAACATCTGAAACAAGGACTTAGAGGAGGAAAGATTTTTTTTTTTTTAATTTTCTCATGTTTTTGAAAGTTTCACTTTATAGTCAGCTGGCTCCATTGCTATGGCCTGTGATGAAGCAGAACATCATGAAGAAGAATGCTTGAAGGAGCCAAACTGCTTATTTCAAGCAGAGAGGGAGGAGGGAGCCTTGAACAAGATACACCCATCAACATCATATACCCTGTGAACAATATATTCCAACTATGCCCCACTTCCTGCAATTTCTACCACTTCCCAATAATGCCATCATATTATTAATCCATTGGTGGATTAAGTCACTAATGAAGTCAAATCCCTGATAATCCTATCACTTTCTTAGGAGCCCCATCTCTGAACACTGTTGTATTGGGACCAAGCCCTCAACACCTGAGCCACTGGAGAACATTCTACAGCCAAACCATTAGTGAAGATAAACAAATATAAATCAGAAATCAGAAGAAAACTTCTTAAGTGAATAAAGATTTACACACAGAATTCCATTTCGAATGAACTTGCTACTTCTGAAAGCATAAAAGCATAATTGATGTGAGGTTCATATTTAAAATAAAAAGCAGCATTGTTTAGAGCAATATATATGAATTAGATGAGCTGGAATGATTTTTTTTTTTTTTCCCCGCAGTACTGGGGAATTGAGTTGAGGGATGCTCATTGCTTTATTATTTATTTTGAGACAGTCTCCATAAGTTGCTCAAAGGTGTAATCCTCCTGCCTCTCCATAGCAGCTAAACTATGAGCATACATCACATGACCACTTTAGCTGAAGCCCTTAACAAAGACAGGTTATTAAATCCTTTTTCTCAGGATTCTCGAGATTTCTGATTCACTAATTAAGACCTTTTTGAGAGAAATCTTGTTTGGTTTTCTTCTTTACCTAACATCAATCCTTGTTGAAAGGTATTTTAAATAAGGAAATGTAGCAATGCATTTGATTTTGTAGAATGAAAAAAAAAAGTATTTTTATGGTAAAGAAAGCTTTTTACTTAGAAACATTTTCCACAGAATATCAGGAAAGATATTTCTTTGAAAATAAAAAACAATTTTAAAGAAGGCTGTATAACAGAGAAATTATTAGGGAATCTTATGCCCAAAATGAATTTCAAAACCATTTATTATTATTATTATTAATATAATTAGCAACAACAAAAAATGAATATTGAAAAATAGCTAAAGAGATAAACATACAAACACATATTCACATATATATGCACGTGTATTTAGATACAAAAATAAAAGCATACCAAATTGAAGAAAAATATTTTTATAGAAACAGATAAAATAACAATTTTAAATAGTTTTAAAAAAAGCATAAATACTTAATGAATTTGGTGTCAACATACCTTATATACAGAAATATGATAAATGGTGGTATAAAGGTGTATTAAGAATTGTATGCAAAAAAAAAAAATAAGAGAGCTCATGTATAATGGCACAATTTGTCCTGAACATACTTTATATAGAGAGTTACAAAAACTTGTGCTGTGAATGGATAATCATGAATGTAATGCACTCCACTATTGTCATGTATGTAAGAAATAAAGAAAAAAGAAAGAAAAAAAAGAATATAAAAAATCTTGTGATGCACTTTAGGCTTTATTTTCTGTTGTTGAGTATAATAAAAATATGGGAATGACTTTTTGTAGTAAGTACAATATCTAACATCTATGAATCATTTGTTTTGAAGTATGTATATTCATAATAATAAAAACATAGTTGATTATAGTTCGAGAAAGATTCTCCCTATGTTCATTTCAAAAAAGATAACATTTTATAAGTTGTTCTAAATTCATTTTCATTAATTTATAGTTTCTTCCCTTGTAGAGGTCATGATTGACATTTTGCCTTCGGGGAAAAAAAAAAACAATATGACAAAGAAATTTTTAAAGAAAAGCCACAGTTTCAAGTGAGCATATCCCAATGTATTCACTCACTCCTTGATGGCTCAGAGAGAAGGAATTGTTTTGTCATACCTGAAAAAAATAAAAGTTCCTAGAACATTTCTCCTACCCATCTAAATAACTTCATAAAAAGTGAAACAATCTGCAGGAACCAAACAAGAGAAAACAACAAGAATAAAACACAGCAGGATATATGCGTGTGGATGTGCATATTGGCATTAAAACTGTTTGATTATGTGGTAGTTTGATTTTAGGAAAAGTAGTTATAAAAGCAAGGAAGAGGCACACAATTCATGCTTTTAAAAATGAATCTCTTTTTTTATAAGTAAAATAAATCATGCTATATCAAGATTAATATTATTATTTATTAAATAATTAAAAGATAAAACAATAAAGGAAAATAACCAAAAAGGAATTTCTTTAAAATCAAAAAACAAACAAAAAACATTTAAAATTATTACTTGTAGACTTACTATATTATTTAATAAGCTTTAAATTGCTCTATAAGATTATTTCTCAAAGCTTTCCTGAAGTCAATTACTTTCCTGAAATTTGTTTTCACAGTCAAATATTTAATATTCCAGCCTTATAAAAAATTGTATGAGAATATTTCCCTTTTAATATAAGTGGATTTAGAGAAAGGATATGTATTCAGTTATTGATCCAAACCACTTGATTTTTTTCTAAATGTCTTACCTCTACTCGAAAATCCACCCTGATTTCTAACATCATTGTGTAGTATTTGTAGCAAAACCTTCTAATCTTAACTTCTCAAGGAGTTCCCTGAATTTATTTTCAAATAAATAGAGTTATTTCGTTTCTTTCATGAGAATAATTATCTCAGATATGTTTCTTCTCATTTTCTAATTCTGTCAAATGACGCCCTACAGTATCTCTCTCTCTGAAGCAGAGTGACAGGCTGACAGGTGTTGTCAGCAAGAAGTCTGATGACTGAGAGATGTGTTTGTCTTCTAATAGATTCAATAAAGCATAAAGGAGAGGCAAAGCAGCAGTGTGTGCAGCTTGGGAAGCCTTTGGCAAACCCCTTTGAAAGATGTGAAATCTCTGAATATTCTAATTGAGGCACTGATACTTACAGTCTGCACTGTTGTGTTCTTAAAACATTCAGCCAAGATGCCTGGTGGCTTATTATTATCTAGAAACAGTGATACATATCATAAGGAGGTCCAAATCCATTGCATTATTTGTGCTTCCAAAAGAAGTTGTGGTGAAGGGTAGTTAGAAAATGACATAAAAATTCATCTTAAAAGGCTGTTATCTCTTATTTCCTCTGCAACTTTGAAACTATGCTGTGAGCATCCTCCCAGCAGCACACATCTCAAGCCCGCTGTGAGTCGTCACACCCTCAGCAAGACTTCCTCCCCTCTTCCTCCCACCTTCATTTAGTTCCCCTAAGAAAACACTGTGCTGTGTATTCATTTCCTGCAGCCCTTGGTTCCTGAATGTAGCTGAACGGAAACTGACCAATTCTATAATAAGCAACCTCTTCAATTAGTCACAGTGTCACCTGTGATAATACAAATTCTTCTCTGTGATTCTAATCATCAGCTGCCATTCAAATAATGCCAGGTGCTTAGCAAAACACACTGTGGAATTTTCATCCATCTGTCCAGTCTTGGAATGACCTTCCATTCCTTTCCTTTGTATATACATGTTATCTTTAAATAGGCAATTTGCATAACATAAGAATGCCTCTGACTATCCTAGAAAGTTGCATGGTGGGAGAGGGGACTATTTACTACATGTTTTGTAAACCATATGATATTAAGGCTATTGCCATTCAGCTTCAGTTCATTTATGTAAAGAAAACAAATGATAATTATTAACAAAAATACATTCTTACCTTTATCAACTACAAATTTATTTTCAGGATAAAATAAAACTCTTTTGCCAATAGTATTCGTATTGCAAATACTTAAAGGAGTAACTAATGAAGCCATTTATTGTCCAAATCTGACCAAAAATTGTGCTGAGAAACTGCCTAGGAGCCATGATGAACTTTGAAATTAAGCATTTTCAGTAAGGGCATCAAAGGAGTTAAACCAAAATGATAACATAAACTTAAGGAATCTGTCTATTAATATTGATTCCAACCTGCATAACCATGTAAAAAATACCTACAGACACTTCGAACGGAATGATCCAGAGGGAGATGGAAAGAGATAATGAATACCTTCTGAAAATATATCCTAACTAAACTGATGATATAATAATCTTCCGTATCAGAACATGTTTGAGAATGAAAGAGGCCACTGTTAATAATAATATCAGAACTATAAGAATAAGCTAAACTGTCAAGCAAAGTAAGATGTATGCTCTCTGAATTTGTATTTCTATTGCTCCACAGGCCTCCAATGAAAATCCAAATGATTTTCTATTGCATGAAGAATAAATTTTCACAATATGGCTCCAAACCAATGTTCCCTTTTTTGTCCACATCATTTGACCATGAACCTATTTTCTAAGTATATTGGCCTAAATATGTTGGCTGATCATGCTCTCTTGAAAGACTAACTTTAATAGGCACTCTAGTTTCTGTTTGGAATGATATCTTGGAAATTAATTAATTAAAGGTAAATTGTTCTTGTAACTCAAGGTCAAGTTAATTTATGTCCTTTTATTGGCAAATGCATAGAAACTTTAGACCATATGTATTAGGAAATGGAACAAAGCTTTCCATTAGTAAAGCAGCTCTGAGGAACAGTTTCTCCATCCATCTCTTTGCATTTTGTTTCTAAGTAGAAGTTAGTCCCAAGTTTCTTTGATTTTTGTCAATTCAACTACCTAATATTACCTTTCTTACATCCTGATTTTCAGTGGACTGGGCCAATTATATTTTTTTGCTAGGAATCCGTCCTTCCATGTTACATGATTCATGGAAAGGTCATCCTTGATTCTGAAAAACATCAATCTAAGAACAAATTCAGCGGAAGAACAAGTTACCCCTGCTATCAGTGGGCCCTCTTATTTCAGAATGAACATGATACAAAGAAGTAGGGTAAGGAATATGGGGCAGTTCAAGCCTCATCCTCTTTATGAAGCCTTCCCAAATGTTACTGAAGAAATTTGAGTTGTCTCCATTGAACACTGGCATAAAATGTTATATTGCTACTTATTACTGTGCCATATATGTTGAATCAAAATATTTACATTTGGGTTTCTCTCTACCACTGGATCATGAACTTCTGAACCACCATGATCTTTTCTTATTGATATTGCAATTACTTATGGTACAGTGACTTGGTCTTTAGTATATTTCAACAATGTTTATTACATTGAATTGAAAAGTTAGTAAGTTATCATAATTCAATGTAATGTTAGATATGAAAATGAAACAAAAGAAACCAACAGTTCTTCCACTCCAATATACTGAAATACAAGTCATTGTTTATCTCATCTCTCACCTCTTCCTTGCATCTGTAATTTTTATGCTAACCAGGATAATAGAAGGGAAGAATGTATTCTAGACAAAGCTGTTCATAAGATGCTAATTAAGGCACCAGAAGTGAAAGTTATAGTAGCATAGATCATACATTCTTAAAATAGCCTGTGTCAAATTAATATAAAGCTTTATCCCAGCTTAGAGGAAAATCATTTTAATTTCATACACCAATATTTCATCATAATAACAAGATTAGAAGACCCAACTATAAAAAGATTAACTTGAATAAAAGATCAGGAAAATACAACTGAGTAAGGAGCAGAAACAAATGAACAAAATCCCAGCCTTTTGTCAATCTTTATGATATTTTGGATAGCACTTAGGAAAATTTGTTTTACACAGTGTTATTGCAAAAAAGAATGTGAGCATATATCTTGAGAGGTAAGTGTGAAAATAGACCTTTGCCATCATATAACTGAAAATTCAAAAATGCCAAGGACTGAAAAGTCATTACAGGAATGTACAAGGGAAAGAAATTCTGGTCAGGTTTAATCTGACTTTGAGAGTTATCATAAGGATTAACATGGAATTCAATTGGCAACATATCACAAGCCATATTTTGCCTTTAGACTTATATAACTATTTTTACAGCTTCCTGGCCTTGCTATTTTTAATGTTTACCTTTGCAAAAAAAAAAAAGTCAAATCTTTTCCCACTTAAATTGTAATAGTCTAAACTCTTTACTAACTTCATAAAGACTTAAAGATTCCAGAGAGACTATCATGCACACTTTGATGTAAGTGAGTCCCTTTACTTTCACTGTTCTTTCCTCCTGAATGCTTTTTGAGGGATATCACATCTGTGTTCCTTGAATTGAAAATCCTTTGGGTTAATTCACAATATCATTTGTTTGTACATATCTCTAATAGGAATTTAAATATTTGAGCCTAATAAATTGGATGGGTTCACTACACAGAAGTGATTTTAAAAAAAGAAGTGGGGAGAAATTTAATAGAAAATAAAATGATATGCTGAACAAACAAAAAAATCTGCTGTGGAATATTTCAGAACTAACACCTGATTAAATATATGGAAAAATTTTCATTTTCACTATTGTTAATTACACAATGTATAAAAGATATAAAAATAATATAAATACATAAATTTTATACTACATTTATACATGTATGATATACAAATGTAAATGATATTTATCAATTATATTCATATTTATGCAATATGCCAATTTTAAATGCAATTCTATTTTCTTTTAGGTTCAAGAATGAGTTCATATAAAATCTCTGACTTATGATAAGAAGTATGTGATGAATTTTCTCATTGAATATCAGTCCTGCTCTAAACTGAAAAAAGAAATGAATACATCAGTGAGTAGGTTGTAGAAGGAGTGGTTACAGTAGCATGATAAATACAGAAAAACTTTTTTTATTTTTCCAAAGTATTGCAGATATTATTCAGTAGTTTATCTGCACAAAAATAAAATGTGACCCCCCCTGTAAAACAGCCAAGGTTAGTAAGTATTAGTCATGCAAGTTAAAGTTCCCTCAGGCCTATTCAACCTTTTATAAGACTTTTCTCCCTTTTTCCCAGGAATAATAAGATCTTTCCTGAGGGTTGTAGAGTCCTTTTGAATCATTCATTCAACTCCATAGCCTTTGTTAGATGTGTTTCTTTAAAAAAAAATACATTAAAGGAAAATTTCAAATATGTTAGATTATTTCTAAGGCCACCTCGTGGTAAAACAGCAAGAGGTAAATTTTACATTTTAAGTAAAATATATCACAGCTAAATAGCTTTTGTGTGTGTGACACATGTATTGCTGCATATATATTTTTGTGTGTGCTACATATATATTGTCACCATAATTTTTAAATCTCTTAATGGAATAAAGTGGAAATCCGCGAATAAACTGAATGCTGCATAGTTGCACATTTGAAGAGCCTTCTCTTTTATCATTTATACTTATCAATAATCTATAACTTAAAATTTACATTTTTTACAAACTGTCAGTTATTAATCTGGGCAATATATAATAGATTGAGATATAAAGTATCTATATTAGTAGGCATGACATTATAACTTATAGTTTTAAAAACAACCTTTTAAAGTTAGGGTTATTTTTTCCTTTTATTCAATTTTTTTTTTAAGTTTTTGTAACTGAGGGCCTAGAACATCCTGACACATAGTAGGTCAGGATATTTGCTAATAAATGAAAGAATACACTACTAAATGAATGATAGTCTAATGAATGATATTAAGAGAGTGGTATATAGATTCAAAAGTGAACATATTGTTTACTCAAAAGCCCAAAGGATTGATTCCAGAGTACCAGGAAACTAAATGAGCCTCACATTCAAAATTTCATGTTTAATTCCTATCTTCCTGCTATAAAATAATTTATTTTATTTTTATTTATTTATATATCAACATACTTATTTATCAGTACTGCAGATTGAACTCAGAGGCACTTTATCAGCCAGCTACACCCTCAAACCTTTGTGATTTTTATTTGGACACAGCATCTTGCTGAATTGCCAAGGCTAAACCTTGAATTTGCAATCATCCTGCCTTAGCCTCCTGAGTCTCTGGGATTACAGGCATGTGCTGCTCCATTCAGCTGGATTTATTTGTTTTTCAAATGTATTTATGAGTTGAAGATTATAAGAGACAGTGAAGACTGAAGAGCTCCACTGCGACCCTCTGCTGTCATGTTCCTTGTAGATGTTCCATGCCAGGTACATGACCTTGGCCCTAACTCTCCCTTTCTTTCACTCTCAATAACATCCAAATAGCCCAAACAATGATTCCTAAATTTCAGAAATAATTCCTCTCTTTTCATACTGCCATGCTTGGATAACTATTATCCAAATTAGCATGATATCATCTGGTTCCCTTCTGCTGAAGCCCTATGAAGTGGTTGTCCTCGCTTCCCCAGGTTAAATTCTCAGCATCTTTGGAATCCTCTCATGCCTGATATTTTAAAGTAAACATCTGTGCTCATGGAGCTGTGTTTGATTTTCCTCCACAGAGCGATCAATTCACTTCAGAGCTTGAGTGAGTCTTAGGTATCTGTGAAGATCAAAACTCAATGTAAAGGTACTATGTGCAGTAGAGTCTTAACTTCAATTAGAAAGGTGTTTACAACACAAGCAAATCTTGTCCAATCTACAGACATGAATCCCTGAGTCATTATCACAAAATAAGTATATTTCCAAAATTTTAGAGAAAAGCAAAAACTATACACTTTGGGGGATTTTAAGTCTTCATTGATTATAAATTGTCTCAATTATGTTTTTTTAATAATTCCAGCTATTACATCTTTGTTTAATTTTAGGCACAGAAATTTGAGTATAAATTACCCTTTGAAGGTGTCTGGGTGACTTTTGTAAGACCTCTGCATGAAAGTGAGAATTTTAAGGAGGAAGATTAGGAGTTTTTAGTGCATCTCTAGCAGCCCTTAGAGAAAATCTAGTGTCCCATAATATTCATTGACAAACATTTATTATCATTATTATTATTAAAAGAAAAACTGTTCCTAAGGCTCTGCTTGGTCTATCTCAGTGTCTACAGAATAGGAAGCTGATCCCCAAGCCTTCTGCTAATTCTACTATGGGCACTATGACCACCTGGGCCCTAGAGGGTATCCCCTGATCACAGAGAATGGCTAACACTACCATTAGTGGCCTCACTAATTTATGCCCAGAGCATCTAGAAATAAGGCCACCTTCACTCTCTATCCATCAGAATATTTCTGGGATAACTCCCTTATCAGTCATTAGCCAGTTGCTAAATCTATGTCTTGATCAAGGCCCAAAATGTAAACCTTTCTAGTTATTTTTCTTTTTCTAAAATTTTCCTCAAACAAATTTGTACTTCCTTCTCTCCATTCAACTAACTCCATTTCTTCAAAACCTTTTCTTAAAATTCGTTATTGGTGCATAATAATTCCACATAATAGTAAAATTCTTTGGGACATATTTATACACAAACATTATCAATTTGATCAATTTTATTTCCCAGTTCATGACATGCCCTCCACTCCTTCCTCCCCCTAATCCCTTTCTTTTACCATACTGGTTTTCAATTTTTATTTTATTCTTTTTTCTTTCTTTTTTTTCCTTTTTTGCTCTCTAGCTTCTACATGAGAAAAAACATGCAATCCTTTCTGAGTCTGACTTATTTTGCTTAAATGATACTGCCCAGTTCCAAAAGTTTCCCAGCAGATGACATAATTGCATTCTTCTTTGTAACTGAGTAGAACTCTATTTTGTATATAAACTATCGTTTCTTTCTCCATTTGTCACTTGACAGACACTTAGTCTGGTTCCATAACTTGGTTAGTATGAACTAGCCTGCTATAAATATTGTTAGCATATATTTTTATAGTATGCTGATTTTACTTCTTTTGGATAAATACCAAGAGAAAAGATATAGCTGTGTCATATGGCAGTTTCATTCTGAGTCTTTTGAAGAATCTTTATACTGATTTATATACTGGTTGTGTTAATTTATATTACTACAATCAATGTATAAAGGTTCTTTCTTGCCAGAATCCATACCATCATTTATTGTTATTTGTATTCTTATTGATTGTTACTCACTCATTCCATGAGATAAAAATCTCAGATAATTTTTTTTTCATACTGGGGATTGAACCCAGAAGTGCTTATCACTGAGCTATATCTCCAGTCCTTTTTTATTTATTTATTGAAAGAGGGTCTTTCTAAGTTGCTTTCTAAGTTTGATTTGAATTTATGATCCTTCTGTCTAAGCCTTTCAAGTCTCTAATAATCAGATACTTTTGATCAGCATTTTCCTGATGGCTAAAGATGTTTAATATTTTTTTTATATTTTTTGTCCATTTGTACTTTAAATGCTTTTATCATGTGCTCTAAAGTATCTCTTTTATGAAAAAAAAATTAAAGTTGATTATTTAAAGAAATACCTTGACCATATCACTGAGAATCCTCCTCTATCTTCTTGCCATAACTGAATCCTGTTCCCTTCATGGTATTATTGATTTTCCCAGAGCTTTTTAAAAGAGGGAAATAGAAAGTTATTCTAATTTAACTAAATGTCTTGTGAAAGAGGAAGGGCTTTGATAATTAGAGTATGGAAGATATTTTTACAAAATGAATGAACTAAATCTGCAGATAAAAGGAATTTTTGAAAAATATTTAAGAATTATTAAAGCCCATGGAAAACAAATAGAATGTTTACCAAAAAATATCATAGTCATAGAGGCAATAATTAGATAAATACTATTTTAATCTTCCAAGATTTCTGGATAGACTGCTTTGAATAGAATGTTTCAGAGTGAAACAAAAACAAGTACAATTGATTCTCATTATTCATAGTAGTTATCTTCTATAAAGTTACAATAAACACTGAATTATTGATTGCTGCATCATGCTTCTAGGGAAAATACAGAATTAGGCTCTTGTGCACCTCTGGTTCATGGTATTTTCATAAATGAATCAATATACAACAATGAACTCACAGCCAATAATTGTGTTATAATTGATGTGTGAATGAATGTTTTCTAACACCAGTTTCCCCTATCACTGTCTTCTTGTACTTAGGAACATGAGATAGTAGCATTTCAGTACTATACTTGGGAGTTATATTAATCAAAAATATTACCAATGAAAAATCCCAGAAATGTAAAAGAAGGAAAAAAGCAAACAAAAAATATGATATTTAACATATCACAACAGGTCACTTATTTATATCATGTGACATAAGTGACCTGTTGTGGTCTACTAGGTATCATATATATCATGTGACATAAAACTAGAATACAAACTATTATCCTGTTTGACTACAGCTGGGAACATTCATGTGAGATAAATCCAATTTGTTGCCATTCTAAGTATACCCATGAATGACAGTAAAGTGTAATGAATATTGATTTAAGTGTAACAAATAAATCTTTGCAAATAAGTAAATTTACAAATATTAAATTCATTTATAATTAAGGTTTAACTATATTTTTATATAACTGCCACAAAAAATGTCATTCATTACTACACAAATATATGATAATCTTCACGTGTGTTCCTATTTTGCCTTGTTACTAATTCCACAATGACTACTTCAAACCTTTTTCACTTGTTCCAAATTTTGATGTCAACTTTTTTCATCATTCTCATAAGTGACCTTGCCTTTTAAATCACTGTATCATGGGTTGATGTTTTCGATTCTTTGTATTCTTTTCATACTCCCTGTCTAGACCTGATAAGCCTATGATAAATTTCCCTACCTACTTTTCTGACTATCCCATCAGAAGTCAGACTCTTTGTCTATCTTGTTTATTTCTGCATTTCTTTCACTTAGCACTAGAGTAATCTAATAGTAATGAAAACATAAAGATTTATAAAAAAGTGAACCGAACTTTCTATTTAAACTAATATCAAATCTCCTGCTGATACAAAATATAGAACTGCTTTAACCAAAACTGTGCCATAGTAGTTAAAATTAAAAGTTAGAAAGAGAATCCTTTAGATGTCAAAATAAGAGACAATATTTAGAATTACAATAGACCACTCATCAGAAAAATAAAGGACAGAGACAATGGGATAATATCTTCAGAGCTTTAAGGAAAATATAAATGCCAACCCCAATTTTATATCCAGATAAATGAAAATTAAATAATTATACTAAAGTAAAGACTTTTTCAAAGTCAAGAGAAAGTTTATTCACTGAATATTTTACTAAAAGGATAAATATTAGACTGAAAAAAATGATTTAAGAAAAATGAAATGGAATGGAATGAAATGATGGTGAAAGAACTTTATAAATAGAAAATACAAACAAGTATTGTTCAAACAAAATATAATAATGAGAGCAATAACAGTAATAATAATGATTAATCTTGTGATGAAAAGTATTATTTATACATTAGTATTATACTCTCTTACTCCCTTAGAAATAGTGTTACTTCACGTAGTCTTTGCTACAAATAACTTGAGAAATAGGCAATACTTTTAGAAACACTTTTCTACTTAGCTAAAAATCTTCCCACCTCATTTTACATAGGATATTGATCAAAGACATGCAAAACTGTGAACAGATAATTAAGGTACCATACTATAGACAGTAGCTTTCAAATATTCTTTTATAGCAACAAAAAGTGAAATTTAGTCTGTCTTCATTGTCTTCCCTTTTATTTTACTTTATTTTATTTTATTTGTTCTTTTTAGTTACACATGACAGGTATATTTATCTAATGAGATAAAATATTCGTTGATCAAACCACTGACTTATGGAAAACATGTACAAGTGAAGCAAATTATGTAAAGGGAATTTGTAATAACAATGTGCTATCCAAATATACAGAAAATGCTACTATAGAACACTAACCTGAGGATGCAGAGGTCCAAGCTTTCCTCAACACATGCCTCTCCTGGATGAAGTTGCTTTTTTGGAGGCCTCACTGCATGGAAAAAATTACTTAAAATTGAGGATGGACTTAGGAACTTATGAAAATTTTACTTTGCTCTCAAGCACAGAATGCCACAGGACAAGAACAGACTGAAAAATCATTTGGTTCACACCATACAGAAGGAATGGAAATCAGAGACAAGATAGATGGAAAGATGTCCAAAAGCAGAACCTGATGATTTTCCAAGAGCAAATTTTCCAGGTGGAGGGAATCCTTGTGGATTCCCCTGATTTGCAGCAGAAATATTAAGAGACTGAGAACATTTAGACACGATCCCAGGGCAAGACAAGTACATCTATAAAGAAAGATAATCTTTGTTAGTTCAATTTTATTCTATTTATCTGTCATGGGAATTTATGCCAATGTCAATTTAAACCCATTACAAATGAATGAGAAGCATCAAAAACAGGGTTAAACAGGACAGAGTAAAAAAAAATTAAATTAAAGTATTCTAAGTTTCTTATGTTTTCTTTTTTGTTTGCTTATTTTATTTTGATTTGTTATATATTACAAAGGAATGCTTTACAATTTATATTACACAGAGAGCACAATTTTTCATCTCTTTGGTTGTACACAAAGTGGGGTCATATACTTCATATCTTCTTAAAAAGTACTTAGGGTAATGATGACTATCGTATTCCACCATCTTTCCTACCCTTATGCCTTTTGCCTTCCCTTTTCCCCTTTCCCCTATCTAGAGTTTATTTAATCCTCCCATCCTCCCTCTAGCATATAATGGATCAACATTCTTAAATGAGAGAAATCATTTGGCATTTTGTTCTTTGGGATTGGCTAAAGTCATTTAGCATTATATTCTCTAGCTTCATCCATTTCCCTGCAAATGCCATGATTTTATTCTCTTTTATTGCTGAATAATATTCCATTGTGTATATATACCACATTTTCTTTATCCATTCATCTACTGAAAGGCATCTAGGTTGGTTCCACAGTTTAGCTCCTATGAATTGTGCAGCTATAAACATTGATGTGGCTGTGTTCCTGTAGTATACTCTTTTTAAGTCCTTTGGGTATAGACCAAGAACTGAGATAGCTGGGTCAAATTGTGGTTCCATTCTCATTATCCAAGAATTCTCCATACTGCTTTCCATATTGGCTGTACCAATTTGCAGTCCCACCAGCAATGTATGAATGTGCCTTTTCCCCCCACATCCTCGAGAACACAATGTTTGTATTCTATTTAATAGCTGCCATTAATAGAAGTGAGATGAAATCTTTGAGAAGTTTTGATTTGCATTTCTCTAATTGTTAGAGATGATGAACAGTTTTTTTATATATATATATATATTTGTTGTTTGATTGTATATCTTCATCTGAGAAGTGTCTGTTCAGTTCTGGCCCATTTATTGATAGGATTATTTGTTTTTGTGTGTGTGTGTGTTAAGATTTTTGAGATTATAATCCTAAAGATTAGTGCTCTATCTGATGTGTGAGTGGTAAAAATTTGCTCCCATTTTATAGGCTCTCTATTCACTTCACTGATGTTTTTTTTTTTTTTTCTGAGAAGAAGCTTTTTTAGCTTGAATCCATCTCATGTACTGATTCTTAATATTAATTCTTGTTCTATAGGAGCCTTTTTGAGGAAGTTGGAGCCTAATCCCACATGATGAGATTTAGGCCGACTATTTCTTCTAATAGACGCAGTGTCTCTGATTAAATTCCAAGTCTTTGATCCCTTTGAGTTGAGTTTTGTGCATGTTTGTTGCATATGGATTTCTAATTTTCCCAGCACCATTTGTTAAAGAGGCTATCTTTTCTCCAATGTATGTTTTTGGCATTTTTGTCAAATATAAGATAACTGTAATTATGTGGGTTATTCTCTGTGTCCTCTTTCTGTACCATTGGTCTTCTGGTCTATTTTGTGCCAATACCATGCTGTTTTTGTTACTGATGCTCTGTAGTATAGTTTAAGGTCTGGTATAATGATGCCACCTGCTTCACTCTTCTTGTTAAGGGTTGTTTTAGCTATTCTGTATCTCTTGTCTTTCCAGATGAATTTCATGACTCCTTTTTCTATTTCTATGAGGAATGTCATTAGGATTTTGATTGGAATTTCATTAAATCTGTATATTGTTTTTGGTAGTATGGTCATTTTGATAATGTTAATTATTACTTTTCAAAAACAAGGTAGATCTTTCCATTTTGTAAGGTCTTCTTTAATTTCTTTCTTTAGCATTCTGTAGTTTTCATTGTAGAGGTCTTTCTCTTCTTTTGTTAAGTTGATTCTCAAGTATGTATAAAAATATTTAGAGCTATTGTAAATGGGGTTTCCATTTCATAGAAATTGTCACCGAAGTACATAAATGCCTTGGATTTTGTATCCTGCTTTTTCACGTACTTTGCTGAATTCATTTACTAGTTCTAGAAGTTTTCTGGTGGAACTTTTGGGTCTTCCAGGTGTAGAATCATATCATCAGCAAATAGTGCCAATTTGAGTTCTTCTTTTCCTATGTATATCGCTTTAATTTCTTTCATCTGTCTAATTTATCTGCCAGTGTTTCAAGAACTATGTTAAATAGAAGTGGTGAAAGAGGGCATCCCTGTATTGTTCTGGTTTTTAAAGGGAATGCCTTCAATTTTTCTGCATTTAGAATGATGTTGGCCTGCAGCTTAGCCTAGGTAGATATTATGATGTTGAGATATGTTCCTGTTATCCCCACTTTTTTTAGTGTTTTGAACATGAAAGGGGGCTGTATTTTGTTAAATGCTTTTTCTGCATCTATTGAGATGACCATATGGTTTTTATCTTTAAGTCTATTGATTTCCATATATGGAAACAATGTTGCATCCCTGGAATGACCCCACTTGATCACAGTCTACTACCTTTTTGATAATTTTTGTATTTGATTTGCAAGAATTCTGAGAATTTTTGCATCTATGTTCATTAGAGATATTGGTCTGAAGTTGTTTTTTTTTTTTTTTTTTTTTTTTTTTTTTTAATGTGTCTTTGCCTGGTTTTGGAATCAGGGTGATATTGGCCTCATAGAATGAGTTTGGAAGTGCTGCCTCTTTTTCTATTTCCTGAAATAAATTGAAGAGTATTGGTATTAGTTCCTGAAATAAATTGAAGAATATTGGTATTAGTTTTTCTTTAAAGGTCTTGTAGAATTCAGCTGTGTATCCATCTGGTCCTTGGCTTTTCTTGGTTGGTAGGCTTCTGATGGCATCTTCTATTTCATTGCTTAAAATTGATCTGTTTAAATTGTTTATATCATTCTGATTCAATTTGGGCAAATTATATGACTCTAGAAATTTGTCAAGGCCTTCAATATTTTCTATTTTATCAGAGCACAGGTTTTCAAAATAATTTCTAATTATCTTCTGTATTTCTGTAGTGTCAGTTGTGATATTTCCTTTTCCATCACTTATGTTAGTGATTTGAGTTTTCTCTTTCCTTCTCTTTGTTGGCATGGCTAAGAGTCTGTCAATTTTATTTATTTTTTTTCAAAGAACAAACTTTCTCTTCTGTCAATTTTTTAAATTGCTTCTTTTGTTTAAATTTTACTGATTTCAGCTCTGATTTTAATTATTCCCTGTCTTTTGTTGCTTTTGGTTTGACATGTTCTTCTTCTTCTAGGACTTTGAGATGTAATGTTAAGTCATTTATTTGTTGACTTTTTCTTTTTTTAAGGAATGAACTCCATGCAATGAACTTTCCTCTTAGAACTGCTTTCATAGTATCCCAGAAATTTTGACATGTTGTATCTGTGTTCCCATTCACCTCTAAAAAATTTTTAATCTCCTCCTTCATGTCTTCTTTAACCATTGTTCATTCAGTAGCATATTATTTAGTCTTCAGGTATTGGAGTAGATTTTATTTCTTATTTTATTATTGATTTCTAATTTCATTACATTATGATTGGATAGAATGAAGGGTAGTATCTCTACTTTTTTATATTTGCTAAGAGTTGCTTTGTGGCATAATATATGTTCTATCTTAGAGAAGGATCCATGTGCTGCTGAAAAAAGAAGTGTATTCATTTGTTGAAGGATGAAATGTTCTATATATATATCAGTTAAGTCTAACTTATATTGATTGTGTTATTTAGTTCTACAGTTTCTTTAGTCAGCTTTTGTGTGGAAGATCTATCCAGTGTTGAAAAGGTATGTTAAAATCACCCAAATTATTGTGTTGTGGTCTGTTTGACTCTTGAACTTGAGAAGAGATAGTTTGATGAACATAAATGCTCCATTGTTTGGGGCATATGTTATGTCTTGTTGGTATATGGTTCCCTTGAGCAGTACATAGTGTCCTTCCTTATGCCTTTTGATTAACTTTAGTTTGAAGTCTACTTTATTTGATATAAGGATGGAAATCCCTGCTTGCTTCCATAATCCAACTAAGTGGTATGATTTTTCCCAATCTTTCACCTTCACTCTGTTGTCTTTTCCTATGAAATGAGTCTCTTGGAGGCAGTATATTGTTGAATTCCTTTTTTTATTGAATCTACTAGTCTAGTCTTTTGATTGGTGAGTTTAGGCCATTAATATTCAGGGTTATTATTGAGACATGATTTGTATTCCTAGCCATATTTGTTTATTTTTGGCATTTAACTTGACTTGTTTCTCCTCTGATTATTTTTTCCCTTTGTGTAATACCTCCCTCTGATGATTTTCATCATTGTTTCTCATGTCCTCTTTATGGACTATTTTGCCGAGGATGTTCTGTAGTGCAGGCTTTCTAGTTGTAAACTTTTTTAACTTTTGTTTACGGTGGAAGGTTTTTATTTTGTCATCAAATGTAAAGCTTACTTTTGCTGAATATAAGATTCTTGGTTGGTATCCATTTTCTTTCAAAGCTTGGTATGTGTTGTTCCATAATCTCCTGGCCTTGGTGGTCTGGGTTGAAAATCTGCTGAAATACAAATTGGTCTCCCTCTATACGTAATCTGATTCCTCTCTCTTGTGGATTTTAAAATTCTATCCTTATTCCATATGCTAGGAAATTTCATTATAACGTTCCTTGGTGTAGAAGTGTTGTAATTTTGTAATTTAATGTCCTGTAAGCCTCTTGTATTTGGTTTCCCAATTCATTCTTCATGCTGGGGAATTTTTCTGATATTATCTTATTGAAGAAATTGTACATTCCTTTGGTTTGAAACTCTGTGCCTTCCTATATCCCAATAATTCTTAGATTTTGTCTTTTGATTCAGTCCCATAATTCTTGGATGTTCTGTTCATGGTTTCTTACTATCTTCATTGTGTGATCAACTTTTTTTGCAGATTGTATACTTTGTTTTCATTATCTGACATTCTTTCTTCCAAGTGATCTAGTCTGTTGGTTATGCTTTCTATTGAGTTTTTTTTTTATTTAGTTTATTGTATGCTTTATTTCAGGGATTGCTGGCTGTTTTATTTTTCCAAAGTATCTATCTCATTCTTTAGCTACCTGTATTTGCTCTCTTATCTCTCTGTTGGAGTGATCAATTTTTGCCTATATTTGCTCATTTAGGTCATTTTTTAATTCATAAATCATTTTAATTATAAGCCTTCTGAAATCGTTCTCTGAATTTCATCAACCTTACTGTCCATGTGTTCTGAACTATTTATATAGCCCTCTTGTTATTTATTCTACCATTAACATGTATACAAGATTCTAACATATAAGGAATTATGAGTCTTATGCCAATTATTATTCTTTTGTTATTGTTACACTTTTGAAAATTATCCTTAGAGTTCATCTGACATCTAAACCAATAATGTTAAATAGAAACATAATTTTAGACATGTACACAACTTAAAATTTTCTATCAACTACAAAAATTTAAAATGAGGCTGCTGATAGTAATTTTCACAATATATTTCATTGAAACCATAGTATCCAAAATGTTTTCACATATGGCAAATTATATTTCAATGTATAATCCAAATAAACTCAATAATTAATGATATATTTTGCATTTTTTCATATTAAATATTTAACACTTACCATTACTTTTACACTTAATATTTAACATTTACCATTACTTTTATACTTAGAGCACATTTCCCTTCAAGCTACCAATGTTTCAAGTGTTCCCCAGACATAAGTAGTTAGTGGTTACTTTATTAAATATTATAAATGTGAACAATGAAATGAAAATGAGTTAATTTTTGGTTAATAAGAACAACTTCTCAAAGATAGTATACTTATGCCACAGTAGCCATTAGGCTTTTCTTTAACATAGTAGCTATATAATAATTTGAGGAAATAACTTTAGGTAGAGTGAAATACATAAACTTACTAAGAAACAATTTAAGGATCTCCTAATTTGCACACCTCTACATATTGTTCTTTTAAGCTTAAGCTAATTCTTCTAGAGTTTGACAAAAGCAACTAATACTGGTGTATTGATTTTTAAGCAAATTTTAATCATTATAGATCTATACAAATCATTATAGATCTTTACAAACTGATTTGAATAAATATTTTTAATGGAAAAATTTCTATTATCATTCCTCTCTCCTCCTTAAATTAAGTGAAGTCTCCATAGGAACATTCTTTTTAAAGGTAATCAGATCAAATTAGTCTTCTGCTCAAAATCTTCCAAAGAAACCTGCTCATTCAGGAAAAAATCCAAATTCCTTATTGTGGCCTACATGACCAACAGAGTTATTTCATTACTTGTTTCATCCCACCTCCAGTCACTTACTTCCTTCTCATTCTGTTGTAGACACATGGACATTCACTGTTTCTCAAACACAGAACTTCATGTTTCCACTGGGTATATACTATCCTTCAGATATCCATGTGCTTCTGGTCTCTTCCTCCATCAGGTCTTTGAATATCCTGTTTTCAATGAGTCTCAGCTGCCCATATTGTTGAAAATTATATTGTCACTTCTTCTTGCCACTCATCCCTCTCCTCTGTTTTTCTTCAACACTATCTAATCTAGTTTAATTTTTGAATGATTTGTTTGCCGTTAGTCCCACTTTTCTGGAATGTCAGCTCTTTGAGATCTGTTTAGTTTACTGCAATATCTGCAGCACTGAAAACAGTTCCTACAACATAGTATATGAATAAATGTTTTTTTGAAGTGTTCAATAAACTTACAATTTTGACTTATATGTATATGTTTAAAGAATATTTTAGAAAATCTTCCTCACAAAAAATATGTATTTTAAAAGTTACCTGATCATAACATATTTATTTTGATGGTCAAAAAACATAACAGAGTGTTCTATCTAATATATTTAGCTGCTATTCTCAGAAGCAAGAAGAAATAATTAAATAACATAAACATGATTGCTCTGGAGATCTGCAGTCTCTTAATCCTTTTAGTGTTCATTGGAGGGTGACAGTGATTGAAAAAAAATATGATTAACATATTGTGCCTCTTCACAGTTATAATAGAGAGTTTAAAAAAAAACATCAAAAGCATTTAAAATAACTTTAAACTGTTTTAGGGAGTTCTAGGCCAAAATTTAAGTTCACTTCCACCTTGCTATAAAGTAAATGTCAAGTTTTTTTAAAAAAACTCAACCTTGTTTTCAACTGCTGGGATTTCTCAAAGGATGTTTTCTTTCTTAACAAGCAATTGTTCATATTTTTGAAAATGAGACATAACTATAATTGTCGTCAAAGAAACTTTGAAGTTTTAGAGATATCTGAAATTCTACTCACTAAATTCTAAAGATCATTATTTTGGAGTTCTCTCGGTAGCTGATATAATAGCACAATTTAGAATATTAGGGAAAAAAAGAAAAGATCTTATAAAACAATGCTGTATAGAAATTGAAAACAATATTCACAAAGAGGTTGAATTAAATGTATCTTTGCTGATAATTTGAGGAATAAACCTTTTTAAATGAAATTTATAAAACATTTTATTAAGAAATTCCCAATGATAAATGAATAACATAAATTAATAATAAGTTATGGTTTTATGAAAACTTACTATGTACTACATTCAAACTGAATATGAACTTTCCCAAAACTCTGAAAATAAACTTGCTCCTTCTGCAATAGTCTTCATTTCATTAAACAGAAACTGTGTACTTCCAACTGATTGGCTCCTACCAATGGAACAATCTCTAAAAGGAGGAAAAAATGGCCACTGAAAGAGAGATATCAAGTCCTAATAATCCTTATGATCTTATAAAGAAAAAGAAATGTTGCAGATGTAATTAAGGATCTTGACGTAAAGAGATTATGCTGGTTTAAATAGAAAGGTCTTAAATCTAATAACTATTGTCTTTATAACTGTGACAGATGAACATTACACACAGAAAAGTGAGAGCAATATGAAAATTGGAAGCAAGGATTAGAGTGATATGCAATATACAAGAGGGCCAGCAAAAGGCATGTGATGACCTCATAAATATCTGTGCCTTGCCCTTTTGCTAATATAAATCTGAATGCCTTAAAGACTCACAGGTTTATAAGAATGTATACTATCAGAAACAATCAGTATGGACTGAAAAGGAGAGGGTGAGGGCAAAATGAAGGGAGAATATGACCTCTAAAATTCCATACATGAGAATCAAAATGATAAAACTATTCATCTGAAAACACATACAATTCTTTGGAGGGGGAACAGAGGATAATTTGAGGGAAGAACTAAGAAATCAAAAGCTGGAGCTGTG
This sequence comes from Callospermophilus lateralis, assembly GCF_048772815.1. NCBI lineage: Eukaryota > Metazoa > Chordata > Mammalia > Rodentia > Sciuridae > Callospermophilus > Callospermophilus lateralis. The sequence goes on from NC_135314.1 coordinate 101,991,424, forward strand.
GGCTCGGAGGAAGAAGCCCACTTTGTTGGCACCAAAAGTAGAGCCAGTGGTGCAACAGGGTAGTACCTAGAGCCACCCAGAATTATTCTCAAATCTTGAAAACCAATTATTTTCTCTATTGCATTTCTAAAGTGCTTAGTATCAGAAATCTACTTTTCCTTATGTTTATCCCTTTGGTAGTGGGAATATCTATCATCTTATATCTGCCCCAATATTATATTTAATGAATAGAGTTTTCTACTTTCACAATTCCATAGATGGAAAAGAAATTATCCTAGGACAAATTTCTCATAGGAAAATTTCTAATTTGGATGATTTATAACCAGTTTTGAAATTTGGGGGCTTATTGACATTGGGGACTTAAATTGATGCTATAATGCATTGGCATTTGGGAGAATGTTGAGATAGAGTGGATGTATTTTGTATGTGGGATATGCATGATTCTTTGAGGTCCAGAGGGCAGATGCTGGTGGACTGAAAAATGTCCCTCAAATATCTCTAATCCTATATTTCTATGTCTGTGAGCTTTAATAATTTTAGTCATCCAAAAATGCAAATTCAAATAATGATGCCAAAACACCATTAGCACTGCCAAAACTTTAAAACTGATAGCTATTGTTTTATATTTAAAGAAATGAAAATGTATACAAATTGCTGAATAGGGATATAAAATGATACAAGTGCTTGCAAACTCTGGCAGTTTCTTAAAAGATTAAATGTACTCGTATAATACACAATATGCATAAATATTTACGTACATACATCCACTGTGAAATATTTATCTAAGAAGAAATGAAAAATTATACCAGCACATATCCTTCTTCAGCAATTCCCATACAGCTTGATTCCTATTTGGCTCAAACCTCAAATGTCCATCATCAATGAGGTATAACAAATTGTGTTATGTCCTCACTTAAGATACTCAGCCATTAAATGCAAGAAACTACTAATTTTATATAACAGTCTGGATGAATCAAAATAATAATGCTGAAAAATGCCAAACTCAAAGGAGTGTATACTTTAAATACTATTTATATAAAAGTCTAGAGAATAAAAAGATTTGGTAGTAAAAGAAAGCAATTCAATGATTGCCTGGGACCAGAGCTATAGTGTATGAAACTGACTATGAACAAGCATGAGATGATGATGATGATAATGATGATTACTATTATTATTTCATTTTATTTTTTGGTGTGAGAAGTCTTAATGGTGGAGGTCATAATACAAATATATATACATAATTTTTCACAACTCAAACTATACTCTTGAAATGAATGCATTTGATTTTATATGAAAACATTGATGGAAAAAACTATTAGTACTAAAATGTTAAAACAATATAATAAGTGGAAAAACATAACATGTAAAACTTGGCACAAAAAGAATGAAAAAAAAGCTAATAAATAATAAATTAAAATGGTAACCAAATTTACCTCACATACTAAAAAGATGCAGATATTTACATAGGTAAGTTTCCCTAAATGTTTGAGGTACATGTAATTATCTTCTATAAATTATAACAAATCATAGTAAAAGAAAAAAATTACCCAATTTATTTCATAAAACTATGCTATCTTGATTTAAAAAAAATGATCCAGGAAAGTAAAAGAAAAAAAATTATAGGACTTCTTCATTTGGAATCACAGAAGTACAAATCCTCTGGAAAATAACAATTAGCCAATTCTCATTGTGTATTACAAAAATGGTGATAAAAACCAAGATAGAATGAAGTTTTACATTTACTCATATTTATAAATGAGGATGTGGGTTGATTAAATTGGTCCTTACTATGGCACTTATCAACAAGCATGTAGGTTTTGGTTCAGTTCTCCCAGAACAATCTCACGTCTGACACTCAACAGAAAGGAAGAACCAGTGTTCCTATGAGCATATCTTCTTTTATTCAGCATTCTGTGCACATCAGATTAGGACTTTGGGCAAGTGTGATGGCTATGCTACGGTCAGGGCTACTGTGTTCTTGCAGAAGATTTTCTTCTTGTTACTTTTAAGCATTCTCTTAGTCATTTTATGGGGAAAAAAAATGGAGCACAAAAGATCTACATGCCCAATTATCTATGCTTCAACATCTTGGGCACAAGTTTTTTTTTTTTTTTTCTTTTTTCTTTCCCAGATTCAATTGCATTGCCAATCATTAATGTTGGAATTGTTGTGAGCATTTGTTGTTCTTGAAGTTTGATCAATTCTTGTCACTCCATGCTGGCAAAAATTAGTGGAATCTCCTGAGATATCTCATTTCCAGATTCACTACAATGTGCTCACAACCACAAGAGCTATGTATCTACCTTCAAAGTTTTGTTTCAATTTTTTATAAATCATGCACTTCTATATTTATTATTTGCATTGTACACAAGACATTTTTTAGTTTCAAAATGTATGATGATATCTCCACTCTGTTTAGATCTTTTTGTTTATTTCTGTATGTACTGGAAGGGTGATGATGTAAAACTTTACTTAACACATTTGCTTCCCCTACTCTGTTGATATGTTGCTGTGTTCTTGTACTTGAAACTTTATACTTCTCTATAGAGTGTGTTTATTCATCTTATTTAAGACTAACTGCTTCTTTTCATGATATGTTCATAAAAATATTAATCCACCATGAATGGATCTTTCAATTTAGAATTCTCCCCAGGCATAAAGATGAATGGAACTGAAGCACTTATGTTCTTAATCAAGTGCATGCATTGACTGGACAGCTGACTTGCATTTCAATGTGCAATCCATATCCATGAAACAAATTGGGGTTTTGGCCCATGCTATGGCCCTTATTATCATCAATCTTTGGGTTGAACTAATGAGACATGATTTTTTAAGACACATTTTATACTATAAATTATTATTTATTAAATCAGAAAAATGTTGTTCAACTTTAGTATTTCTATCTGTATTAACGTAAGCCCTCAAGTCTCAGAGAAACCATTTTAAAAAGTTAATATTAGGGTTGACAGTATTTGTCTTTTTTCCAAACATACAAAAGGAATATATGATCACATACATAAAAGCTTGTTTAGAAATAGAACTAACAGAACTCTCCATTATCACGTTCTTTTGTACTGAAGGTACTTCTTTTCTGAAGTCAGTTGAACCCAATTTTGAATCTTATCTCTACCACATATAAGAGTTGAGAATTCATTTAACCTTTCAATAGTCCAGTTTTTTCTTATGTAAAATGATGACTTTAAAATCTAACCCTGTGGGAATGATAAAACATCACAGAAAGGACTTAACACAGAGTGTATTTTACAGAAAGCCCTGAACATCTAATTGCTATGACTATCTGTAGCACAAACCATTTATTTTAGTAAATTACACAAAGTGAAAGATTAAAAGCTTCAGTTTTCTAACCTATAAAATGGTAATAATACCTCCCTTACAGATCTTTTTTAATAAGGATTGTTATGGTTTGGATGTGAGATGTCCCCCAAAAGCTCATGTGTGAGACGATTCAAGAAGGTTCAGAGGGGAAATGACTGGGTTTTAAGAGTCTTAACCCAATCGGTGAATTAATCCCACCATAGGAATTAACTGAGTGGTAACTGAAGTGGTAGGATGTGGATAGAAGAGGTGGATATTGGAATATGGCTTTGGAGTATATATTTGTATCTGGCAAGAGGAGGCCTCTCTCTCTCTGCTTCCTAATCTCATGTGAGCTACTTCCCTCTGCCACACACTCGCCATGATATCTAGCCTCACTTCAAGCCCCAAGGAATGGATAGACCTTCTAGGGACTAAGACCTCTGAAACCATGAGCCCTCAAATAAACTTTTCCTCCTTTAAAATTGTTCTGGTCAGATCTTTTAGTCACAGCAGCGAAAAATCTGACTGAAACAAGGATCAAATGAATTAGGAAATGAGATGAGAAAAACAGTATAAATGTTAACAGAAAATCTAAAGTAAAACAAAAGAGTGTAGGTCAAAATACTTTGTTTATCTTCTGTTTTCTGTGAAGTAGCCATTTTAATTTTGAAACAAAAATCTTTGGGGAAGTCACTTATCTCATCTTTATACTAGGAAAGCTAGAATGATTTTTTTTTTTCCCACTCCTAGCTTTAAACTTGTCAGGATTAGAAACATGTAAGAAGACGTTCAGAAAATATTTGGTGTGAGTTCTTCTCCTGCTATTTCATAGATTTATCCACAAAAGTATTTCTCAATCATGGAGAGTATGGGACATGGCAAATAACAAATGCACTTTATAAAATACTTACATATAATAGTACATAATTTCATCAGAAATTTATGTAGGTAAGACACATAAATTCATCATTAGAAAATACTTTGTAAATGTTTAACTGTTTTTAAAAGTTATAGACCAGTATAAAGTTGCATTTTTGAAACAAAGTATGTAATTTACATAAGATGTTATCAAGCTAAAACAGCTAAAGAAAATTTCTGTTTCTTTAAAATTCTTCAAATAAAATCATTGTAATAGTAATTTTTAAAATTAAAGGCAAGGTGTAATAAAAAATTTTAAAGTTTTTAGAAAATCTCTCTGAATTAGTTTTTATTTACTATAAATAAAGCTGAGTGTCTTTATAAAAATAGTAAACCATTGAAAGAGTATTTTAAAAATATTTTGAAGATCTTGTTCTACTTTAATTATTTAGAAACTCATTAGTCTTAAACTTTCAAATCCAGGCCTATTAATTTTTATAATTAAAGCTCTATGTTAGCTTCTATTATTCATCTATATATATTTGGGAGTAACAATCTTGTATTTGAATATAACTATCCATAAATTAAGATTTTATTTGTTTAATAGTATTTAACATGATGCATATTTATTAATTGAGATTAATAGCAAATATAATATGAATATATCAAGGATAATTGTTGCCCCAGAAACATTAAACATAGTAAATAAAAGTGTATTAAACACTGAAGTATTTGTGTAAAATTATAATTTATTATAGAAAACAAAAGTTCCTAAAAAGAATTATACAGGCCTCATTGAACATGCTTATGAAAATAGCAATAAAGGTTTGTGAATATTTTTATATGTTCTCTCCACTGTAGGCTGTTGTTTATCGGCAGATATACCAAACTCTAGAATACTTTTTTTTTCAACTTTTTTGTTTCAATGGACCAATGACTTCCAATTCATACTTAAATATTATATTTATCTTAATAATTAATAATTTGGTGCTTCATTTTTGCATATATGCCATTAGAGAATAAAAATTCCTTCTGGATCAGAAATCAGAAACTTGATGTCCCCTGAATGGCACTGCAAATATTAAAATGCCCTCAGCTAGTTATACCTTTCAGCCGAGAAGAAAGATGGCATGTCATCCTATTGGTTAAGAGAAGGATCCCAGAGTTGGGGACAGAAGTCTGATATTTGAACCTGGCATATCCTTTACTGACTGACTAGGTCACCAACTATCTCTGAGTCTTATCTCTCTTCTCTGGAAAAACGAAATAAACAAATGAATTTTATTTGGAAAATGTGAATATCATTCATATAAAGGTCATTACATAAACAGGATCACCTAAGTGACCAGTTAGGACTGACTGGTTTACCTTTTAGTTCAAACTGATGTGGCCTATTCCCTTTGATTTCCTCTATCCATCAAGATTCAGTCAATTCAATAGAACGATTAGTGTGAGCAGCTTCTGACAAAAAGACCTGGAAGCGAGGAACACAGGCACCATCCTTGGTGGGACCTGTGAAAGTAGAGAGGAGAGATGTCTTGCAAGAGAAGAAACCAAGGAGCAATTCTCATTCAAGACAAGATAGAGGAAAATATGCCCTGGTTTTTATTTTTCTCCTTCCTAATATCATGCCATTGATCTTTGGCACTAGTCAGAAACCTACCTGGGAAACAGCATGCATTGCTCAAGTTTTTGTGATGCAAAGAGGAGGGCAGAGACAGGACTGGAATTGAGAACAAACTGGTAAGTGATCAACACAGGTCCTAATTGCTTATACCTCTACCCTTTTTCTCAGATGAGGATTAGCATTTCCAGAAGAAAGGTGTACATTTACCAAAATAACGCTGGAAAACTTTATGTCCTAATCATAAATTCACCTAGGACCAGACTTATTATCTTATGAGCACTACTCCTCTTGATATCAAACTTTTGTTTTAACACTATTGATACAACATATGAAGCAGTAAGAACAATAAGACATTAAAATAGTTGTTATCTCCTCCTTATCACTTCATATTTCTTTGTTTTGCCCCTGTAACACCAAATGCCATATTTAAGCTCAGCATTCTGTCAGGGAGGACTTGAGTGCTTCAATCTGTATAGGCAGGTGCCTGACACTCCTGGATAGTGGTAAATATTTGGTGCACCCAAATAGTTGTCTTGACATGAAGAAGGGTTTAAATCCATTCTCTTACCCCACACACAACTCCTGTGTCACAGTGGAATGGTGCAGAACATATTAAAGTCCTGTGGCTGCTGCAAAAAATCACCACAGTCTAGGCGTCTCCCAAAAAACAAGAAAAAAATTCATTTTTTCACAATTCCAGAGACCAGAAGTCTGAAAGCAAGATGTCACGAGGAGGCATGGTGATACATGCCTGTAATCCCAGCAGCTCAAGAGGCTGAGACAGGAGGATCATGAATTCAAAACCAGCCTCAGCAAAAGTGAGGCACTAAGCAACTCAGTGAGCCCTTGTCTCTAAATAAAGTACAAAATAGAGCTGGGGATGGTGGTAGAGTGCCCCTGAGTTCAATCTCCATTTCGCTTCCCAAAAAATTAAAAAAAAAAAAAATGATGTTCCCATTTGATTTTGAGCAACTCATTAAATTTCAGTCATCTGGCAAGTGGAGTAACCCAAATAGGTATAGTTTGGATATCATGCTATCAACTACTTGGATTATCATCAGCAAGCCCGAGAAAGGAGTCCTGGATAAGAAGAGCTTTCAAGAAATGAAAAGCATAATCCCATGAGATTAGAAGAAATTGAGCTTTCTGTATGAGTGCCTATGACTGAGTGCCCCTGTCTGTATAGAGCCACGTGATAAAATAAAAAGTGACTTCCCTAATTACAGCTACTTTGTAAATATTAGTGGCATGAGGATGAGATTTTATGGTTTTTGTTTGTTTGTTTGTTTTTGTTTCTTTCTTTTCTTTTCTTTTTTTTTTTTTTTTTTTTTTTTTGTACCAGGGATTGAAGCCCTTTCTTTTTTTATTGTGAGACAGGGTCTCACTAAATTGCTTAGGGACTCATAAATTTGCTGAGACTTGCTTTGAACTTGTGATCTTCCTGCCTCAGCCTCCCAAGCAGCTGGGATTATAAGTGTGTACCACTGCACCCAGAAAGTTATTTTTCTTTTATTGTATGTAATTTTAAAGCTTTCTAATATAACCTACTGCAATTATTTATACAAGTACCGACGAAAAGCAGAATGGAGGGATGGGTAAGAGGAGATGATGGAGAATTAATTTGTAAAAAAAATTATGTAATGTGTATATGTAAATATACTACTGGGAACTTTACCTTTATGCATAGATAGAACCAGCCAAATATGAATAAATGGATGAGCAAAAGAAAGTTTAGTAGGGTAGAGGAAGGATACAAGGAGAGGGGAGGGAGGATGAGAAACAAAAGGAAGAAGCAGGGGACCATGATCTGAAATAGGATACAAGCATGTACGAATTTTGGGGTGATTATACTATGTGTGATTATAAAGCTCTAATTTAAAGACAAACAAACAAAACAAAGCAAAAACACATGATATTGTCTACATTATATCAGGGTCACTCCAAATGAATTTTCCTTGGTGAAATACACACCCATTGTAAGTATGTTTATATATAAGCTGTATGCAGCTTTGGAAACAATTTAATAAAATAACAGTTAGTTATATTATCCAAAAATACCTCAACCAAAGACTTAAAATAAATTGATTTTCTCAAAAGTTTTTTAGTGTTTATTACAAAATAATAAAAATTATCTTTTCTTAAAGAATATCAAATATAACCCAGAATATAAAAATGGCTTTGAAATTTTTAAATAGTTCAAATCATGAAAAAGAAAATACTTTGTAAAACAGGAAAATCTCATCAAGTTCACATTTTATTCTCAATAAATACAAGTTTTATTGAACACAGCCTTGCCCATTCGTTTTGAATTTTCTATGACTGCTTTCATATTATAATGGTAGGTTTGAAACAATTGACAGAGACTATATGCCCTGCAAAGTCAAAAGCATTTACAATTTGGCCATTTACAGAAAAAATTGCCAACCCCTGTTATAGATGATTGAACTGAAAAGCAAAAATCCCCAAACAAAAGAAATATAACTAAATATCATAATTTTATAATATCTCACTTTAGCCCCCCTTTTCTCTCCCCTCTCTTCTTCTCACTCCCTCTCCCCCTTCCTCCCTCTCTCCTCAACCCCCCCACTTTTTTCTCTCTTTTCCTCTACATTCCATGACTCATTAATGACTTCAAATGAAAGTTTAAATTCCAAAGACAAAACTGCAAAGCTCTTAAATCTAACACTAGCCTATTCTGTGGAAATTCATGGTATTCCAGTTGTTGCTCCTATGGAACTAACTACCTGCTCTTGACAAGTTGTTCTGTTATTCATCATTTGAAGTCTAGTGCATTTGCCATCTTATTTAAGTTCCCCTGCAGTCCACCCTCCATTCCCCATTCTGTATTCAAAATCCTTCTCTTCTATTGAATTATTATAATTTGCTCTGAGTTAAAATAATAGATCTCCTATTCTTTTTTTAAAATCATTTTTCATAGAATGATATGTAGATACATATCATTTTATGTATCTACATCTGCCTTCAGAAAGGTTTTTTTTTTTTTAAATTTTGGTACTTTCTATATCTGTACCCCTAATCTCCAAATTACTTATATTCTTTCTATAATTAGTGGTCACCTTTTTTATAATCAAGTTCTTTAACTGCTTTTTACAGTGTTTTCAAATGGTAAGTTCTTGATTTATTTTTATCATTCTAGAATATTCTGAAGTAGAAACAGTGACCGAGAAACCAATGCATATTTTTAAAATATTGCTAAATATAAAAACCTCATTTTTTTCTCCCTAAGCATATAAATTTTATTTTAGATTGATAAAAGTTCTGGGAGGATAGAGAGAGAGGGAGAGAGAAAAGGAGAATATGTTATTTGAAAGCAATACCAGCAAATACCAATTAAGCCCCTGGTATGACATCTGTGTTCCAGCCCCAGTCTCCAGATCTGTGCTGAATGAAATGGTAGAATCAGTGCTGTGGCCATCTGTACCAATTAACTGAACACTAATGTTCTTGCTGCAGCTGATGGTTGAGATCTCTGCAGCACAATAAAGTGCTTGGAAATTCTATTTGCCATTTTGTGGAAAGGGATAGGAAATATTGATCAAGGCTGTAACATAAGAACTCATTCAATTCAAAGCAATAGAGAGACATTAGCACAACAAATATTTTCAACTAACGAATAAAGGGGTTGCTGGTGCATCAGATATGCATAATTATGAACAGTTGTGACCTTTTTAATGGCATAAATATGAAAATATCTTTATCCATAGGCATCCAATCAGCAGGGTCAAAAATATTCACAAGTACATTGATGTCTGTTCCTTGTCTAAAAACACTCATCTTTAGCTTTAAAATAATAAAAGCAAACCAGCCTTAATTTATATTATGCTTAGACATGGGAAAGGAATATGAAGTAAATGATGAAGATAACTTTTCCCACTTGAAACCTACGACAAATTCATATCATCTGATTAAGGCACAAGAAAGGACTTCTTATATTATTTCCTGAGGCCACAAGTTTCCGAATGTATATCTATTAATGTAGTTCATACAAAAATATTGACTTGAATGGGTGAGAGTTGTACATATTTGAGCCAAAAGTGAATTACTTAATTCAATATGCATAGTTATCAGAATGTTATGTGAGTAGATAAAAAAAATATATACTTCAGCATCATTGAAGCAACAAGACCAATGAAGCAACTCCTTTTGGAAATTGAACCAAGACTAGTGATCCAGGGAGAGCACTGGTATTTTTATGATCTTGTAGAGATGGTCTTCATTTCCTCTGAAATTATCTGGATACTCCTAGTCAATTTCTCACAGTCCACTGTGCAGCATATAGTTGCCCGTGTCAGCCATTCCATAGTGTGTGTGTGTGTGTGTGTGTGTGTGTGTTATTTAGTAGAAACTTTCTGTAAACTAAGTATACTTTATTCATCAAAAAAAAATTAATCATACAGTGGGGACAAATTCAACTTTCAGAATAGGATGAGGAAGGCATTTCTTCCAATGCACTGATACATTGGGTGGGGGGGGGAAACTAGGTTAAGACTTGGCTTGCTCTCAGATAATACACTGCAGCAAAATCAGCAGGGAGTTTATGTCAGCCAGAATGTTGTTATGGTGACAGATATAGATACTGCAATCTGGTTTCTTTCTAATTGTTCTGTCATTCAAAACATTTGTGTGAAGATTAAGAAAGGAAAAAAAAAAAGATGATATTTAAGTATGGGTAAGGCTCAAATATAAAGTAAAAGGAACTCTATCCCCTAGTTGACTGTTTCCTACATTCTTGCTTTTGTGTCTATGAATTTCAATATTGTGTTAAGTACAACTATGTTGTACTATAATAATAGAGTCTTTCAAAATACCATGGACTAGAGCACGAGTTGAGCCTCCTTGTTTTATGATGCTATTTCCCCAGGCAGCCCAGCTTACTGTACCTCATCTCACTCAGCTTTAGCAATAGAAGGAAATATTAAGAGTTCCATCATTGCCTGAGAGGTGAAATACATCCTTGAAGGCTCCATAAAGAAAGAAATGGAAATATTATAAAGATTTCACTAGGGAATTAAAAACACATTCTGTATTTGTTTTTCAGGTTTAAAAGTAAATGCCTGAGAGCCTGTTCAGTGAGTTAAGTTTGAACAAACCATTAAAATGCAATGGCTTTAATCTAGAAAATCACATTATTTTTCTAATTTCATTCTGCAAAGCAAAAGTATGTGGCATACACATATAAAAATAAAAGAATAGTCAAATCTAAAATTTAATTATTGGAATAAATTCTTCGTTATTTAATATACTATGAGATAATATTTCCTCAAACAGCAATGTATAGTATAGCTCTTTGGAAGAGTTGTAGGCAACATGGGTAACTAATCTCCCACATCAATATCATTAAGCCATTAGAGTAAGAGTATTTTTTCAATTTTCAGCAAAACATCAAGGTTTCAAAATTAGAATATATTTTCTATCTTCACAGAAAGAGGGTGAAAACGTGTTTTGTACTTGGGATTGAACCCAGAGGGGTTTAACCACTGAGCCACATCCCTAGTCTTTTATTATTTTTATTTATTTATTGCTTTTACTTTTTCTTTAAAGACAGGGTCTTGTTAAATTGCTTAGGGCCTCACTAAGTTTCTGAGATTGGCTTTGAACTTGTGATCCTCCTGCCTCAGGCTTCCAAGCCACTGGGATTACAGGAATGTGCCACCATTCCTGGCAAGGCAAATTCTATTAAACGATTTTATTGTTGGTTATACTTTGTGGCATCATCCTTAAGTTACAGACTGAGTTATGTCCTCCTCAAAATTAATATGTTGAAATTCTAATCCCTAATTCCTCAGAATGTAATCTTATTTGGAGATAGGGTCTTTATATAGAGAGGTAATCAATTAGGTTAAAATGAATTCAGTACAGTGATCTCTAACCTAATGTCACCAGTGTCCTTTTAAAAATAGGAAATTTGGAGACAGGCATATAGGGAGAGCACCAGGTGAAGATGAATGCAGAGATCTGGGTGATGCTTATGCAAGCCGGAGAATGCCAAGGATTGCTACAACCTACCAGAAGCTGGAGGAGAGTCATGAAACAGAGTTTTCTCTAATAGTCCTTAGAAAGAGTCAACCTTCTAGATTACCTGAACTTGGCCTTCCAGTCTCCAGAATTATGAGAACATTTTTTGTTTGTTTGTTTGTTTAGACAACACAGATTGTGGTGTTCATCACAGCAATTTTAGTAAACTAACATATTGCATAAAATTTATTTGGTGGTTATTTCTCAGAATAAATAATTAGTATTCACAGCATGCTATGAAATTTATATTTTATTTAATGATATATTTTTTTTTATTTTAGGAACACTATTATTCTGACCAAAATAAAATTAATAAGCCAATTTTTCCCCATGTTTAATTGAATTTTTCAACCACATGTCAAATTGACCAAGGTCTAAGAGGTGCTAAATGCTTGACTGTTGTATGGGACAGAGTTCAGGGAGAGGTAAGGTAAAAGGAAATATAATGTCCTGTTTTTATGATTATTGTATATTGTATACTGCTACTGTGCATAGGTGCTATATGAAAATAATCACCCAGCACTTTAACTCAAACCCCAACCTGAAGTCTTTCCCCACTCCTTAAAATCACTTTATGGAACTTGGAACAGGTATGTGTCTTCAACTCTAGCTTTGTTTAAATTTTAAACTCTTCAAATTAACTACAGTTGGCAAATGTTTGCCTACTTTGCTCAAAGGTCCTGCAAGCTCAGCACAATCTTCTTAGAACTAAACTCTTAATTTTCTGCCTTCCTTTCTGTCTCTGCTGTACAATGTTTCGATAATGTTATTTAACCTCTTAAAATGTCTCTTTTAAAACTACTCATCTTTATGTGTATATATGCTAGATCCCATCCATAGTCAATAATTCTCACTATAAATATGAAACTATGATTATTAATAACCTAAATATCAATCTAGGGAATGTAATAATTTTGTATTCTCTTTTTAAAAAAAAATTTTAATTAGTTATACACTTAGAATGCACTTATGCACTCTGATATATCATACATAGATGGGATATAATTTTGTTTTTCTGAATGTACATGTTTCAGAATTATATTTATGATCAAAATAAATGTTTGCCAATATACAAAGTTGAAGTAAAAGATTAAATCCCATGTTTTATAATTAAAAATAATTCACTATCTTTGCAATTACTATTATATTGTCATAATAACTTTTAGAAACATGGGAATTCAATTTATAATGGCCTATTATGCTTAAAAGTAAGTATACACTGCTAAAATATTTACCTAAATATTTCTAATTTTTCTTTATTGTTCAAAAGATTTGAAGTCATTGCTCAGGCCCTTGGATTTTTAATTAGTATTACTTAATATTTCAGAAAAACTCTACGTAAACTATGAGACTATAATATTTTTGTAGTGTTTGATATAATGAAAATTATCTGTAGTAGTGAAACTCTCTTTCATCTCAATGAAGATGAAAAGTTCTTTCCAGAGTAGATCTGAAGCAACATAATATTTGACTACCTCCTACAAAAATTGAATGTGCTGATAAAAATGGAAAACCACAGAATGCACAGATACACTTCTCTATACTTGTAAAAATAATTTTCTCCCCAATAACATGTCATGCAGAAGTTCATGCTTCACCTGATGTGGGTGAACTGTGACTAGCCACAGAGTTCTTCCCCAGACAAGTCAGCTTCTGTGTGCAAAACTGTGTGGCAATATAATTATTAAAATGGCTGTTAAATACCTAAGTTTGCTGTGTGGTGAAGACTTTGATAAGAAAGAATTTCTTTATAGCTCAGGGGTTATCTTCTGTCTGCCCCTCTTAGCATTTCTGATTCTGGTAACAGTAGACAGGCAATTGCCAGGATCTGAGAAACCCTTAGATCATTGTGGGAGTTTTGTGCTTGTTTCTATTTTACATGATACTATATCATATCCCAGAGAGAGAGAGAGAGAGAGAGAGAGAGAGAGAGAGAGAGAGAGAGAACTTAATTCTTTTTCTTTTTGCCTCCATCTTCCTTTCCTTCTTGACATTGTTTCTTTTATGTACAAAACCAATATTTTTAGTATATTAGTGAATATATGAATAAGCACATTATTGATAAGTATGTAATAATATAAAGTAGAAATCAGAAAGTCAGAAACATAAGTGAAAAAAATCAACCTATGTACCACAAGACACAGTTGTTCTTCTCAGTATTAGAAGATGCATTCATAATTCTAAGCTTTTTGATTGCAAACTCCTATTTCTGCCCTGAATAGCTAATTTCTTTCAGTTTTGGTGATTACCATAAACTGATCAAAGTAAATGAAGAGATATTCTTTACTAAACAATAATGTTTAATTGGAAGTCCTTTGCTTTGGGAATATTCCCAATTCACTGTAAAAGGAATTTCCTGCCTTCAAAAGCAATGCTCCTTTGATTTTCAGCAAGCCACTTTCTCTCATATTAATGTTAATGAATTTGAGATCAGTTTTGCACCTGGAAAATCAATAAAAAGCATAAATGCTTTTCAATAAGAAGCCAACAAGAACTCTCTGTGTTATATAAAATCTATCTAAAGACACTGTCTAAAGATTAAAATATGTCAACTGTTAATTATTTTGCATTGAATAAATGAGACATTCATAGTCTTTTGTTGTTCTTGTTAATAATGTTACTAATTGCAATATTATGCTTCTTCTTTTGAAAGCTATAGACCCCATGTACAAAATATACAAAGGCCACAAATTATAAGTGGCCTTTCGAAGATCAGATCAGCACAACCTATTCAGGAGTAAAACAAAAGATCATTATGTGGAGCTAAAACTCAAGACTTAAATTTGCTACTTCTGATCTTTTTTTTTCATAAGTAGCACAAAGAGTACAGTGGCCATATCTGTTTGCTAACCTTTGTACCCTAGGCTTAATAATTGCCTGACTTGAGTCTGCTCTCAATAAATTTATTTTTTCCAATTAAGTCCTATGAATTTTGATAGTACAAACACTTGAATGACTGGATTTTGAATCATTTAGAAAGTCATACATTGAATAATCTTGGCTTTATGTAGTGCCTTTAATCTCACTTTGGTTACTTGAAAAAGAGATTATAATTTTAGTTGTAGGACACCAATATTAATTACATATTTTACTTTAAAAATAAATGTAATTAGATTTAAGATTCACTAAATCTTATAATAAAAATGTTATATACCTCTATTTGACAGAAAATAATTTTTAATGTGAATATCAAACTGCTATTGACTTGTCAGTTCATATTTCCCATGAAGTTTTTTTTAAAGTATGCCAGTTGTAAATAAGATTAATGTAATATGTAAACTAAAATTTCCTACAATTCTTTTTAGTAAAGAAGTATTAGTCTTGATGAATTTCTTTTAAATTACTGAATTTCTGAAACAAGAAGCCTCTTCACTGAGTGACAAAGTCAGAAGAGCTTGTAAAAGAATGTGCATATTTATGTAGTCTGAATTAATTTCTGGTTTAGTGAGCTAGCTGCCTGGAAGAACATTAGAATCAGATACGTATAGATCAATCAGAAGAAAAGAAGCAAGAGGCACAGACATTATCTTCCCTTGCAATTGGTAAAATATGACCACTAGAAATTTTCAAACACTGCAGAGGTCTTTAAATATGATGTCTTTGTTAGAGTTTTCAACAGAAGTCTTATATCCCACCATAGGCATTCCCTATGCCAAAGGAGAACTACATCTCAGTAAGAAAGCAGGTAGTGGGGTGCACAATTGGGTTTTAATGTAACCGGGAAGGGGAAAACAAAAGGATGATATGACCTTTTGAAGTTGCCTGCTTTAAACTAAAATTCAGCTCAACTCTAAAAAGAAAAAAGTATTTTTTTTTTTTTTTACAGCTTGTACCTTGTTAGCTTAATTGAGTTCCTTCTTTATTCCAGAGAAGCAACAGAGTTCCTTTCTCTCTTTTTTCCCATCAGTGAATTTCAGAATTTCCAAGCTCCTATTTTATTGCTTATTAAATGTTTGTCAAATGCGAAGCTTGCTCAGACCTGTTAATTGGTATGGCTTCCCATATCCTGTCACATTGACTTGGCCAGAAACGTAGCAAAATAAAGATCTGCTAATTAGTTGTGTGGGTCTGTTACAAGTGATTTCACAGTGCAAATGTGCATGGAAAACACTGAAAATACTCTTCATTTCCTTTTCTTTTCCTTTTTAAAAAATCCTATGCTTAATAAATGCTAGTGGTAAAATTATCAGATAATGATTTTACGAAGTTTGTCAAAGTTGGCAAATGAGATTAAATAGGATAAATAGTAAGAATTTATATGATCTAGAAGTGATAGTAATTTTAAGTAGAAATATATATAGAAATATATATCAATTATGTAAGGTGAACTTAAAAACAATCTACTATGTAAAAACAAGGGAAATAAGCAGCACTCACAATATCTCCTCAAACAATAATAAAATAAATATTATGATAAAATTTTAACAATGCATCTCATTTCTAACTCTTTCTACAAAGATATGGTGCAATTGATGCTAATGCCCTCAAATATAATATAACTTAAAGATCTCATTGATTTGGTTCTTTCCATCAAGTGTTTATGATTTCTCTGAGGCAAAGGTTCTCAAAATTCTACTTTTGGGCAGTTGATGAAACATTTATTGTGGGCACCAATGTATTGGAGAATCTGTTTTTTCTAATACATATTTCCTTTTATTATAAATAGAAGGGCCTTATATTTTCTTCCTTGGTTTAAAAAAAATGCATGTAATCTGCAGTGCCTTTCTATAATTGGAAACTGGAAAGAAAATTTCAACAAAGGTAAGTATTGCACACTTTATAAATGTCAGGTACTACCCCATGCAAATTATTATTTTGTATTTTATTAACATTTTATTGGTATGTTAGTTAGGACTCAGAAAGAACAAGTAACTTGTTTAAGCTCACAAAGGGTATAAGTGATATTTGAACTATAGCTGCCTACCTTCAATAATGACAGCTTATTTTTCTAATGGTTTATTAAATGTCAGGCGATGTTTGAAAAATTTTACATACATAAGCACATTATGCCTGATTCAGGTAGTGAAAAACATAGATACCTTTCTTTGTAATATTAAGGTGAAATCCTTAGAAATAACAGGAATCCTCTAATTAATATGGAGCAAGAAGTCACTCTTTTAAAAAACATATTACAAATCATGAAGGAAATGTTCTCTTAGTTTTTGATTTGTGTTTGTTATTTCATAATATTGCTGTTTGATTATATCGCCGTCTTTGTTTTCTATTGGCTGTCATTCAAATTTCACAAAAGCTTTGTTAAAAAATCCAATGCACCATTGTACTACTTTTACAAATATCCCATCTGAGGGACATCTAAGAACTCTCTGATTTAACAGAAATGCATATATGCTGATATAGATTTGAGTCACATAAGTGCATGTATGCATTCATCAAAAATTCAGAGAAATTGAAGTTAATATTTGTGCAATCATTGTAAATTTAAATTCAAGAGAGTATGAATACTTGTGAAAATATTTTTTTAAAAATGTACTTCAATATGTAATTTTCTTTGTTGGGTATAAAATACTATGAATTGATGGATATATATAGAAATGGATAGATGAATAAATTGATGATAAAGCAAATACAGGGAAGTGTTAATGGTAGAATCCTGATGACAGGTATGTGGATGATCCCATAAAATACTTTTAAATTTGCTATATGTTTAAAATTTTTCACAGCAAAATGTTGTGGATGCCATTCCTTGTATGAGCAAATTTAGGAAAAGACTGTTTACTTAACAACTTATCAAATTTTATCCTCAAATAGTCTCATGATTTGTGATTTCTCATGAAAACTTTCATGAAGCATCTGAGTGCTCTCCTGGTTTTATTCAGACAACACACTGTGGGTTCCTACTGTTTCAGCACTGTTCAAGATGTCACAGACACAATGAAAACAATGCAGGCATGATCTCTCACTCCATGTAGCCTGCAATCTAGTATGGAAGACATGCTCAATAAGGGCAATGGAGATGATCACTTAGTTCATAAGACTCAATTGGCTGAGACCTTCAGGAAAGCCTGACTTAAAGAAATCTTCTAGTTTGTGAAGTACAGTGTAGGTAGGAATTAGTATGAAACAGTGTATATGTGAAGAACCTTGGGTCTGAGTATTTGAGGCACTATAAAAGGAAGAGTGGATGAACCTGCAGAGCAAGAGGAATTGATACAACGAGGTGTGCCAGAACTTTGCACATGCTCTGTAGCTGACACTATGTCATATCTGATACTTACATGGTCTTTGAAATTTTAAAATCCAGAGAGATTCCTCAGGATCCTGGAAAAATGAAATGCCAAAGGAGTCTAGGTTACCAATATCCAGTGATTTTGATTTTGATTTTGATTTTACAGTTGGTTACTTTTCTGAGCTAAGCTGCCTCTAGAATTCTAAAGGAAGTGGGGAGAGGACCCAGCTGAGAGTATTAGATCTTCCAGGATCCAGGACAGAGAAAACTGGTTAAGGATTTCCATTCCTTTCTCCCAGGCCTAAACCCTGAATTGAACCAAGAAACCTGAAATTAAGAAATCTTTTTAGGTAAGGATGCCTAGGGAAGAAAGGGGTTGGATTTTGTATAAAAGGATTTGTGAACTTGAGAGGAAGAACCTCCACTCACCTACATACTGTCTTTGGAAAACTAGGAGGCCTACATTGGATGAGTAATTTAAAATGAAGCTTCTCTAGGCAGACAGCTTGGTAAATGGGAAGTGTTCTTCTTACGAAAAACTAGGTGCCCTTTTGTCCACTGACAAAGTCTGGGCATCAGTGTGTGTAGGTTTGGGGAGCAAAGCAAGAGTTGGAATTTTGTCTGGATTTTCTTCCTTCAGAAAACTAATTACGAATGGCAATCTTTTCCAGAGTGGAAAAGCAGCTCAATCCCCATGAGTATCCTTAGAGTGGTCTGGCTACAGGAGAGCAGCAGAGAGCAGAAAAGTTTAGGAGTTTCTCATTAAATCTTGAAAGCTAGAAGAAGACAACTTCTATAGTTCAAGCTCTGATAAGAAAATGATAATTTGCATAATAATAATAATAATCTGTAGCAGCTGACTCACAAGGACTTTTTTCTTTGCTTACAAAATCCATACACAAAACTTATTTCAGCACTGAACATCATCCCCAATGAGGAATTTCACATTGTGCAAGTAAGTAGGTAAAACCAAAAAGTTGTTCCAAGCAGAAAGTAGAATGCAAATATATAAAGATACAGTTCAGAGCTTGAACAAAAGGGAGCAGCAAGGACATTTATTCAATTACAATGTAAAAACTTTCTGAAAATTGCTTATATTATTTTGAAATTAAAATATTCTGGAGATGAACTGGTGGGAAGGGTGGTCACTGTGAGCATATAGACTTGGAAGATCAAAAAGCCCATGTGGAACTTAATAAGGAAAAAGATTTTGCAGGTAGAATGAAGAGAGCAAATATATAAATTTGAAAGTCTAAAGAGCATGTGATGGAGGAGAGGAAAACCACATAATTAACCACATAAAATAAAATTGGATTAAAAACACAAAACATAGGGAAAAAAAGGAGATTTAATAATAAAATGCTTAATTTATAAAGTATATATAAACGTTGAAACAAATAGCATCATAATATCTGCCCAACATATTAGTAAAGAACAAACATACATGCAATTATAACATGAGGACTATGTAATAGTAAAAATATTTTGATAACTATTCAAATATCTGTCAGAACTAGTGGGTAAAATTAAATAACAACATAAAGGAATTGAATAAATAAGATCAACAAACTCTATTTAATGAATCTATCAAATAAAGAATACGTATTTTTGTATGCCATAAAATTTGTCAAGGTTTTAAGAAATTATGTACTACTTCAATTAACTACTTAAAATTCAAAAGCTGTAGCCATAGGTCCCAATTGTAGTCCAAATATTTAGAAATAAAAATATGTGAACCACAAACACATTCACTCTAAAAATTAAGAAACATAATCCTAAAAATGCCTGTGTCAAATATTTATTTCATCATAAAGAAGGAGTAAGTTCTTACCACTGGCCACAGCATGGTTAAGCCTGGAGGACATCATGCTAAGTGAAATGAACCAGACACAGAAGAAATATATTGCATGATGTCACTTACATTGGGAATTTAATACATGTATGCAAGCATGTGTGTGTGCGCATGTGCATGTGTTTGTGATTTTCAAACAACAAAGGAAAGAGAACAACACACTGCTTACCAGAGAGGGATAAATGAGGAAATGATAGCTGTAGGATACAAAGCAGCAGATTATTGATCAAGTCTAGAGATCTAAAGTACAATGTGAGGACTGTGGATAATAAAATTGTAATATACATGAGATTCCTCCTCAGTGAAAATAGATTTTAGCAGCTTTTCTCACAATGAAAAAGAAAATGATAACTGTGAGATAATGAATATGTTATTTGCTTCACTATAGTAACCTTTTAAAAATCTACATGTATCACGTAGCCCTGTGTTGTACACCTTAAATATACACAACCAAAAAAAGTATTGAAAGTGAAAAGCATAAATTACATATTATTTTAAAAACAATGAAAAAGGAGGAAAATACTCATCAGATTTTGTAGAATATAACAAACTGTTCCTTTAAAATGCCTAAAACAATATTAAAGACTATAAAGTCAATTTTTTAAAAAAAGGAAAAGTGAAAAAAAAAAACCCAAAATAGGAATAAAGAAGTAATGAAAGGAGGAACTAAAAGTAATGAAATATAAAAGTAAAAGATATTTTCAAAAGCTACTTCTTAAGTTTCATTTTATTATCTCAATAAAAAAGATAAATAGGAAAAAATAGAATAAACAAGAGAACAAAGTATTCAAAATTAGAAATGGCAGAAAGATTATGGCCATGAATACATAATACATTGAAAAAAAAGCTAACATTACATCATTCTTTAGTAATAATTTGCCTGAAGCTAGAATATGAAGATTTGCAATCCTGCTAAACTTTTTTCATCAACTCAACTACTGGCAATTGATCGGATCACAGAGAATATTAACTCCAGTTAGGAGACCTAGGGTTAAGGAGCAGCCCTACATTTTATATTTTCAGGGATTTTCACCAAATTTTTCAAAGCTTAGAAATCATTTTAACAAACTAAAACCTGGGTAACTGTATGTGGTTCAATATACCAACCTTTAAAAACTGTGTTTTGTATTCAATTGTAATATTTTTTTTCTTTGGGACATCCTCACCTTTTCGTGGAATATTCATTCACAGATGATCTTTCATCTGTGGAAATATTCCTATTCTTTCCCCACCTTTATATGGAATGTGGATAATGGTGCCTGGGAACTGGGAAAATGGAAGACAATCAATTGAGGACACCTTAAATAGAATGAGCAAATATTTTAGCACATTCCTAATTAGACAATTCATGAGTAACATCAAGGGCAACTGTGGACATGGTGGCCTCAACAGAATAACAACACAGGTTTCAATTGTGTGTACACACTTATAATTTAGAAATAATTGGGTGGATTAATATGAATAAATAAAATTATTTTTTTTAAAAAAAGAAATAATTGGAGGAGACTGAAAACTGAGAAATGTGGGGAGAACACTGAACAAAAACTTGGATGATGAAATATATCAGGTAGATTCAGGGATTAAAACTATTCCAACTGCAAAAAGAAAATTTATTTAATGAGAAATCACTTGTAGTAGTTAAGGCAAACATGATAGCTCATGAAGGACTCTGTGTTATGAAATAACACATCAGCAGGGGGCCCAACAAAATTGGAGCCATCCTTTATGAAGACTACTTAAAAAGGAATGTGAATGGTAGACTAGGGGGATAAGACAGGAAGGCCAGATATAAAGTTACTGAAATCATTATTACAGAGTAGAAAAGCAGAGAGCTCTATTGAGCTAAGAGTTAATGAGGCCAAAATCTAGGGCAATAGCCATAAGACAGGAAAGACAAAGATAAATATGAGAAATAGGTTAGAGATGGACCCCAGTGGTTTTGCCACAACTCCCGATAATTATAAACAAACTTCTTTGTATTGCAAAGCAAAGAACTCTACTTTCTTATCTAAAGACCTAAATTGTCTTTGTTAGATATCTATTAGCATTGGAGAGCTGTCAGAACAAGTGTCATACTCTCCACCTTCTAAATTCGGCAATAAATAAATAAATAATTCAGCAAGCATCATGACTTAATACTTTCAAGCACCCATTAAATAATTTACTGATAAACTCAATAAATATTCATTAAACTTTATTAAGTGCTAAGCATGCTTCTAGGCTCTGAGGATATAATATCATTGAACCTATAGACATTAATTTGTGCCTTCATGTAGCTAATTAATCCACTAATATACAAATAAAATAAAATTCATTGTATGACAGATGATGAAAAGAACTATAAAAAATATCATAGGGGAGGGATAATGAAAGTTGAGAGAAAAGGATGTTGCAGTTTTTTCTTTTTTTTTAAGAGAGAGAGAGAAGAGAGGGAGAGAATTTTTTAATATTTATTTTTCAGTGGACACAACATCTTTATTTTATTTTTATGTGGTGCTGAGGATCGAACCCAGCACCCCACACATGCCAGGTGAGCGCGTTACCACTTGAGCCACATCCCCAGCCCAGGATGTTGCAGTTTTATGTGGGGTACTCAGGGAAGGGCTCACTGAACAAATGACCTTTGAGTTCAACTTTCACTGGGTGAGAAAACAAACTATGTGAATTCAGGGAAGCAAAGGGTTTCATATAGAGGAAATAACCAATGTACAAGGTCCTGAGACACTGAGATAGAAGTGAATCTATCAGACAAGTGTGGAGAAGGCAGCATCGTGAAAGCAGGGCAGTTAGAAAAAGTATTAATAGTTTAGCTAGAGATTCCTAGTCCAAACTTTGGAGGCCATTGTGGAGCACTTTAAAGTCTCAGGTGATCCCTTTGGAGGGTTTTGAACAGAAAAATATTATGATCTGACTTACATCTTAAAAGAAAGACCTCTCCTCCTGGGGACATAGGACTGAGGGAGTGAACAGCAGCAACAATCAGATCAGGCCCAGACAAGGGACGTGGTCAGAAGTGGTCATATTCTATATCTGCATTGCAAACAGAAAAAAAATATATATATTCATAAATAAACTTTTGGTATGCAGGCATAAAGAAGAATATTTGGGTCTTAACATGAACTTAAATTTAAAAAAATAATTTTAAGTCAGACTCCCATGACCCTGGCCAATGGCTTAGCCTCCAAATTTGTTGAGCTTATGCCCAAAGTATAGTCTAATCCTGACTAAACCATGCAGAGTGATACAGGCATGATAATCAGTGAAGCATTCCCCTTAACCATACTCTGACATTTATGTGCATATTCAGAGATTTTTCAGTTAGTTCATCCTGTACCCTTACAATTCTTTTGTCCATTTTTCATATTTAGTACAGGTGCACTTAATTGAATTATGTAAAAAAGATGACAGGCTATCTGGCATCTAGAGAAATAGCTTCTGTTCTAAAGCTTTTTAAAATGCAAAACCAACTTTTAAATTTAAAATAAAGCTTTCTAATGTCATTGATATGAACTGCACGTTGTGATTAATGAACCACAGACAAGCATATTTAAAGGGACAAATAGCACTAGACCACTTTTGAGTTAACAGAGAAAATAGGAATTAATGAGACTAATTTTAAAGTGCAATATTTTATATATTTTTTTTCATTTAAAATAGAAATTGAACAATATATAAATTTTTATTTACTCCATTCACATACTGAATAGAACAATGAAGAGACATACTCTGTTGTTAATAGAAAAGCATTTGTAACAAATTTATTAATTGATAAATATCTGTTTATATTCCACATCCAAGTATTAGAGTGAACACCGTATCCCCGCCCCCCCCCCAAACAATCATAAATCGGGGGCTAGAATGCATGAACTTGCTATCTGAGAACTCTGAATATTAAATAGGAGCTAGTTGGGGCAAGAATAGCAATTCAACGTGTCAAGCAATCATTGATGAGTCTAACCATTTCTTTTCTTCACTAGTTGCAACTTAAAAGTCAGTGTACCCCAAATCCCAAGAGGGCACTGTGATACACAGACCTGGAATAGCAGACATTCTCTAGTTCTGGATCCAAACAGTCTTAGGGTTGTGATGTTAGAACTTAAAAACAGACACCAAGGGGACCAAATGTTAGGATTAAGACTCTCCTTGTCCAATCAATGGTGTGGTGGTTTCAAAAATTTGCCTAAAATTACTTTTGCAATCCTTTCTTGCTATTTTGTCTTGGGCAGACCCATGGAATTAAAGCAACAAAATCTCCAGTTTTCTGGCCAAAGGACAAAAAGGGGAAGTCTGAGAGGACCAGATAGTTCATCAGAAATTGCAAACAAGGAATGGCAAAGCAAACATACAAGGTTATTTGTAATAATTGTGGGCTCCTTTCCCAGAGCTGCACATGTATGAATCTGATGCTAGTCAGCAAACTAAATGACTTTGAGAACCAAACTAACAGAAATCTCCAGACCACTGTGATGTCCTTGTAAGATAAATCCTAATAACACTGCACAGATATTAAAACTGAACAGACATTGTAATCACAGCCATTACAAAGCAAATGCTGCCATTTTCCCCTCAAAATATGGAATCAACCCTTTGCTGCATACATTTTCTAAGTCAAATGCTTTCTCGTTAGGTTTACAGCATAATTTATAATTTAAGAGTAAAGTTATTCCATAACAACAAAATATCAGCTATTGTTAGGAAAGGTAGCTAGGTAGATTAAGCAAAGGAAGAAAGAAAAGGAAATTTAGGTCCCACCCCTGGGCAGCACAATTGGCTGTTACATTACATTGCCCAGCGACCACTAAGGGTCTGTTCTTGTGGTCAGACTGCCAATAGATCCCTATCAATTTAGAGGAAGGATACTGTCAATAGTCCTGGGAGTCTGATGTATACAAAGAAGCAGTGAAATACTGTCCTGGAGTGACCCTGGGTTCATGGTAGTATCATTGGCACTCTGGTTTTGTGTAACGCACCCCCCCCCCCAAGCAAAGCACACGCACATGCACACCTGAATTTTGCTTGGGCAGAGTTGATACAGGCGCACGAAATAGCTGTAACCACCCCAGATAAATAATTGGTGGAGTGGGAGGATCCCAATCAAGCCATAAACCCCACAGTGCAGATGAAATGAGGCATCCTTCTCGCTTGGGACTGGACATTCCACATTCTCTGGAGTGTACTTCCGTGTCACTAAACAAATCCTTTATGCTTATCCTGTTTCTGAATTGAAACCTTTCTTTTGGGAAGATAAGAAATGAGGAAACTATCGCCTGGTTACAGTATGATTTAAGGAGAATTGTCTTTCATAGCATTACCTCTTATCTGTTAAAACGCTACCTTTTTGTTAGAGGCCATGTATGAAATATGGGTTTGTCTGAGCCATCACAAGGCAGGGGGTTGCTATTCTTGGAACTGCTCTGTGAAACTCCCAGTTAGAGAAAGCCCAGATTATACTGATGCTCTACATAAATCTTTAAATAAAGCCTGCGGACTCCATTTTGGGGAGTTATAGACCCAGTCTCCAGAGCTGGTCCCCACTGGATCCCTGTTGTTTCACTTATTTTTGTGTCTTATCTCTAAAATTCCTCATACCTTTAATGTTTCTGCTCTTGACTCACGGCCCTAGCTCTGGAAAACTGAGGAAACATCAGTGGACTTTTCCTTTTAAAAATGCATGCTTATTAAGGACAGTTTTAATGAAAAAAAAAAAAAGTTGTTTAAAGCTTTTTATCCATTCGCTTCCATGTTTTTCTTCTGTGTATTTTGTTTAGTGTAGTGTATGTGATTCTGCCTTAAATAACTTCTAAATCAAAGGCAGTTTGTGGGTATTTTCTGGTTAGCATTTCTATTTTAGACACAATGCATGCAGTAGATTGCTTACAGGTTATTACTATTTCAAACGACACTGTGATGAACATTGTTTGACAGTTTTTTTTCAGGTTTTTTTTTTTTCTTTTTTTTCTAAGAGCAGTATGGTTGTGCATAGTAGTAGTTGCATCCATTCTGACAAAATCTTACATGCATGAAATTCAGTTTCAGTTCATGATCCTCCCCTTTACCCTCTGGCCCTCCTTCTCCTCTCCCATTTTTCTTCCTCTACTCTGCTAGACTTCCTTTCTCTCATCTATTTATTTTTGATTAGTTCTTTTTATTTATACACAAAGGTGAAAAACCCTGTGATGTGTTTACCTATTGTTATGGTTTAAATGTGGTGTTCCCTGGAGAAACTCACGTGTGAGACAATGCAATGATTCAGAGGAGAGATGATTGGGTCATAACCTTAGCCTTATCAGTTAATTAATCCCTAATGGGATTAACTGGATGGTAACTTGGAGGCAGGTGTCAATGAGGCTGGAGAAAGTGGTTCGTTGGGGAGGTGGCTATGGGGTATATATTTATATCTGGCAAGTGGAGAGCTTTCTCTCTGTGTTTCTTGATCATTAGGTGAGCTGCTTCTCTGAGCCACACGCTTCTGCCGTGATTTTCTACCTCACCTCCAGCACCAAGGAATGGAGCCGGCCTTTTATGGACTAAGACCTCTGAAACCGTGAGTCCCTAAATAAACCTTCCCTCCTTTACAATTGTTCTGGTCCGGTTCTTTAGTCATAACAGCAAAAAACAAAGCTCACTAAAACACATATGCATTTTTTTTTTTTTTTTTAAAGAATTCACCCATTGCCACTGCTTTCCCATCCCTTCACTCTGTCCCTGGCTCTCCTTCTTCTACACGACTGATCCTCCCTATGATTTTATCATCTTTTTCCTCTTTATTAACTGATTTGCTAAGGCTTAATTGTCATCTGATAAAATACATATATAACATAATTTTCTACTGTTTGACATCATAGAAGCCATCATCACCACAATCAAGAAACACCCCAAAGGTTGTTTCTCTAGTATTATTATTCTGCTTTCTCTGCCTTCCCTGATGTATCAGTGGTCTGGCATTATAGCTTAGTTTCTGTTTCCTGGAGAGTAGGCATAAGTTAAAATAAATTTCTAAATGGCAATTACTGTGACATACATTAGCAAATTGCCAATTAAGTTGCAGATACTATCAGTTTGCTTTTACAATGTGTATACCAACTTGCTTTTTCAGCAACATGTACAAGAAAGTTTGTTACTATATTCCTTTGCCAAATTGGCTTTTATTAATCTTTTTATTTTTTTAATAAAAGAAGCAAAATAACAATGTTGCTATGTTATTTTTATTGAGTTAGGAGTGAAATGATATTTTGTTTTATTTTTACTAGTGATAAATATTTATAATTTTTGTAAAAAAAAATAAATCCTGTTTGTCATTTGCCTTGATTTGAACTGAGCTGCATATTTTTAAATTAATGGCAACACATTTTATTTTACAAAATTAAGTACCTTTCTGTTATAGATGCTTTAAATAGTCTTTTAAAACTATTTTGAGTCTTTTTCTTCTGACAAAATAGAGAGTTTGAAATTGATCATATTAATAAAGAATCACTGCACAAAATTCTTAAATAAAGGACCACTGTAAAAAATGTATAACGGACCATTGTAAAGGAATTTTTTTGCTGTGTAGTTTGAGGGTAACTGACAAGCATTTTAATAAATCCATATATAAGTAGAAAAAATTAGATAACTTTATGATACTCTTAAAAATAACGTTCAGATACATCAAAAAATTTAAAAATCAGTACTAGAAGAACATCACTAAGGGGCTGGGAATATAGCTCAAGCCATAGCACGCTTGCCTGGCAAGTGCAGGGTGCTGGGTTGGATCCTCAGCACCACATAAAGATGTTGTGTCCGCCGAAAACTAAAAAATAAATATTAAAAAGTTCTCTCTCTCTCTCTCTCTCTCAAGAAAAATAACATATATAATATATGTTATATAATATAAAATAACAATAAATATGCTTGTGCCCACAGAATAGAACTTTTATCTGACAAAAACTCAAAAACACAGAATAATATGGCAAAACATGTGCTCATGTAAATATTTCCAAAATACTAATTATAAGTATGTGGTTAAGAACAGCATTGTTAATGAATTTGGCTGGGTATGGGTATCTACAAATTTACTCACAAACACATATGGAGTTATTTACATACAATTTTTAGGTTCTATTTCTTCAACTTATATATTTAAATAGGTTATTTAAGCAGTAAATTTTAATAATATATTTTGTGAGTAAATTAGCATTTATAAATAGTGATTTTGCTTTTATTAAGAACACATTAAATGATGAAAAAAGTATAATTTTAACCACAGAAAAGCTAATCTTCCATATATATTTTTTTAAATATTTACAAAGCTTTTGTGTTTTTTCTCTGTAAGAGCAAATTTCTAAGAAAGATATTATTTGACAAATTAACAGGTCAGATGAGCAAAGGTGACAATATCAGCCAATATATGTAGTACACTTTAAATATTCCAATATTCAGTTTAAAGACTTAGAATTTTTATCCCCTTATGTTTATATATATATATAAATATATTTAGATTTAAATTAGAATATTACATTAAAATTTCATTTATCATTTCAAAATACCTTACTGTACTAAAATATATTTCACTTAAAAACTTGTCGATGTCTGAAACACCTGGCTGAGAATAACTTATGAATATTTCAGGATATTCTATTACTCATGTATCTATTTTCATTGTATATCTTACATAAATAACATTGAAAGTGAGCACAACTTGATTCATTTGGCATGAAAAGTCTAGCTAATCAAACTATTTAATGTCACTTTTAGTATTTCTTTAAAAAAAGACATCTTATTTGCTGTGGATTAGGGGATATTAAAATTAATATGCATAGTAAGTTAATATCATAAGTAATATTATGGTCTTTGATAGTTGTTCATTTATATTGAGTCAAACATGTCCTGGAAACGACTAAAGTGATTATTTTTGGTCATGTTAAGTGAAAAGACTAGGAAACAAGGCCCATTAAAATTAGTTGAGAATTATGAAATGGTTACTGACAAAGTTTTATAAGCAATGTACATTTCAAGAACTCTGACTCTTTGTAGAGCTTCAGGTGGAATGAAAGAGTGGGGCAGTGCCTGTAGATGGAACAGGTGGGGTGAGTCTGCGTTATTTACAGAGGCTAAATTGAAGGCTTTGAATGCCAAGCAAAAAAGTCAAGATTTTAAAATTTTAGACCAGTATTTCTCCACATCTTTAAAACTGTTCTCTCTCATTTTTAAGTTTATTTTTATATATATGGCAAGAGTGATTTTTCCAACATTTTTCATTAGAAAAATAATAAACACAGTTTTTGAAAGTGCTCTTTTATATGTTGCCAACTCTTCCCTGTGAGTTCTTCCCTTGATGATGTGTCACTTTTCCTCATCTCTCAAAGTTAGAACCTCTCAAAGTTAGATCTTGGAGACATATCCATCAGGGAGCAAATGTTTACTATGTATTACAGTGTTTCATTCAGCAAAGGGTTTTTGCACAAGATACATATGCATATCACAATTACATATATGATATGCATATGTAATTGTCAGCACTTGATGAAAAGATTTTAAAAAGAAGGGAAACGTTAATACATGTTACAAGAGCAAAAATAGAAAACAATATGGGAAATACCAGTAATACAAATATGTGAGTAGTGTAGAATTACTGTGATTCAGGATGCTAAAACTGAAATTCTCACTTTTGTAATTCAGAACAAAATTTTGACAGCATGTATTTTGGTACTGAAAACCATCTTGGTGACTGGGGTTGTAGTTCAGTAGTAGAGCACTTGCCTTGCATGCATGAGGCACTTGGTTAGATCCTCAGCACCACGTAAAAATAAATAAAATAAAGCTATTGTGTCAATCTAAAACAACAACAACAACAAACCATCGTGGATCTCCAAGAGAAGAAGACTTCCTGAGTACCTGCCAGGGTATTTTTTGTGTTACTGGGCACAAGTTAGTAGAAAGTGGCATGAAACCTGGACACAGAGATGACAAATGTAGGTTGTTTTGTTTTTTTTTTTTTAAAGTTGTCAATGGATATTTTATTATTTATTTGTTTGTTTGTTTGTCTATATGTGGTGCTGAGGATTGAACCCAGGGCCTCACACATGCCAGGCAAGTGCTCTACCACTGAGCCACAACCCTAGCCCCAAATGTAGTGTCTTGATTACCATTTCCAGCCACTTCTTATGTCTTTAGAAAAGCCTGCATCAAGTCAGTTACTGATAACTCTTTATATCATACATTGAACTTTTCAACCTAATTTGGTTTCATAGGGAATGCATCCTTTTACATTAATGAAAGACCTTTTCCCTTTCCCATCTCAGTTCTTTCTTATTGTATAGTGCTAAAATTTATCAGTGACTCAAAAAGGAAGCTTAAAAATAAAGAGGGGGTGCTGGGGATGTGGCTCAAGCGGTAGCGCGCTCACCCGGGTTCGATCCTCAGCACCCCATACAAAAAAAGTTGTTGTGTCCACCGAAAACTAAAAAATGAATATTAAAATTCTCTCTCTCTCTCTCTAAAAATAAATAAATAAATAAATAAAAATAAAGAGGGCTCTATCAGTTGTTGCAGAGAATGGTTTAGATTCATATGTGCATTAATATCCCTAAAATCTTCCACCCAAAGCATACCATTTCTAACTATCTCCAGTTATTTCTGAGGCTCTATAATTTTCTCTTCTGTCTTTTTATGTTTGAAGGTGACCTTGACATTCATTTGAAATCATTTGACCTGAATTGACTACACTGAGGTGATGAGAAACATTAAAGATTGACTGGTTCATGCTTGCACATGTTATTTTTTTCACAGCCTAGAAGTTAAATAACAAAAGATATTTACCTGGATAAAAATTTGGGTTATATTAACATTTGTGTCATATACCTTTTGGTAAAATTTTTAATGTGGTCATTAAAAATTATGACAGCATAAATAAAGCGAAAAATTTCTATAATTTTTGGTTTATAGTAAAAGAAAAAAAAGCTTGCCCATTCCATATTTTTCAACTTTGTTGATTAAATTTCTTTTAGATTGGTTCGTTTACACATACACACAAAATGGCACTGTATATTAAAGTGTACATGGAAATAAAAATGCTTTGAGGAAGTATCATAAATGTTTCTGATAACTTCAAGTTGATATACTATTTTTTTTACTTCCCATAAAAGTATATTGAACAACTTTAAAGTATATTTTAATAGTAAGTTTGCTTAAAGTAAGTGAAGGATGGAAGGACTAAAAGGGAAAATAACTTGCTACCTGAAGTTTTGCCCCAATTTCAGTAATCCTAAACATGGATACGCTTATACAGAGAAATATACACTTTAAAAGAAACTTGAAGATCCACCTAAACTTCTCGGTTCCCCTATGTTATGAAATGAAGATGATAATGATACTACCTCAAATGGCAAAACTTTTTACATCTGTCTAAACATATTTTTGGTAGGAAAATATATAAAGTTGATAGGTGAATAATAGTGAACTGTCTCTAGATATTGTTTTCTGATTTTGGAAATCTGGGAATTATACAATATCTTTTAACTTAGTTTATGTGCAAAATATGATGCAAATGTCCTTCCCTTCCCCAACCACAAAAAAAGGGTATCATTAGTATTAACAGATGTTAATGTAGAGGTTTAGTATATAGGAAATTATTTTATTTTTATTTTTATTAACACATGTATACCATTTTGTTTCTGCAATTTTTAAATTTAGATGTATCTGCTAAGAGACTTTTACATGATGACAAGGTCACCAAATTTGAGGAAGGGTTTATATTAGCCTTTTTGATCAATATTTACTCTGAACCATCAAAGTACTTCATGGCTGTTCTGATAACTATGGGTTTCCTGAATTCAGCTTCTATTTCTCAGCACTATTTATAGCTTTCAATCAGCTGAAGAAATAACTGCTTTATTACCACTTTACTGTGGTCCAGTCAGAAATTAATATATCTAGTCATGAAGCTCTGAAAGGAATTAAGACACAAGCTAGCAGTTTATGAAATGTGAAATAAAATTCCATAGATTGATATTATATTAGTAAACTAAAATAAAACTTTATAGAATACAAAATATATTTTCAAAAAATTAGCTTTTGATTTATTGTCCTAGATGTCATATCCCATTTTTATGACAACTAGTTAAACTGTTACGTATGAAAATATTATAAACATTTCCTTTCAGTATTTAAACAGTTACTAATAAACAGAGACTTAAGCACATAAAATAGGCACACATTATAAACCATATCTACATGAGACAAATATTCTAGAAATTGAACTATAAGCCTTTCAAATTGCATTGCAGAGATGAGTAACCTGTGGCATCTGAAGCTATTTTGGGTAGCTTTTATAGTTCAAATTATAGCACATAAAAATGTTGAGGCACACATTCAAGGGCAGCTCAATTCTCTTGTCATCCTCATAAAGAGAGAGGAACAACAGCCTCTTTGTTGGGTACTTAAGCTGGGAGCAGTGTAGAGAGAAAGTGAAGAGAGAAAAATAAAAATAAAGAACAACAAACCTTTGCTGGGCTTTTGAGTCCAGGGTCACTATCACTAAAATTCCTTTCCTATATATTCCTCTGACTTGTGAACTGCTGGATTTCCAAACACTCCCAAATAACATCCAGCACTGCCTCTTGGAACATTACCCTGAAGGTGAGATGTGAGTAGCAAGGAAGACATTCCCATTTCCAGTGCACCCACTCTTCTAGTGACAGGCATTAGCCACAACTAAAAGGAAATCAGGCATGATTTCTTTGCAAGCAGCATGGATTTCTATTCAGTGGTGAGGTGGGAGGAGAGGGGCATTTCATTATCTATTTTAAGCACAGTATGTGAAATCCCCTATCTGACCAAGTTGTTTCCAGAGCTGCTGCAGTTTGCCACCCTCACGTGCTAGTCATGAAAATTAAAAAGCATATAAAGGAGCTTTGGGCAACTGTAAAACGCTTTATGAATAAAAGCAACTCTCTGTAACAAGAAAAGGATGTTACTTGGGAAAATTCTCAAATCTCTCTTCTGATGGTATCACCTCATCTATAAACTACATGATAAAATTCCACTTGGATAGCCATCGTATTTTAGAATGAATTTGTAGATTTAGGAACCCTAAAATTTTAAATAGTTCGCCAAAAATGATGTAAGTATTGAGCTACATTTGGAATATGTATCTTTGATTATTTGAAAGGAAGAAAGTAAAGTAACTGGATATATCTTATTATTTTTAAGAACCACTGCTAGGCCTGGCACTGTGATGAATATTTGTAATCCCAGCTACTCAGGAGGAAGGAACATTAGCAAGTTAAATGCCAGCCTGAGGAATATAGGGAGACCCTATCTCAAAATACAATTTAAAAAGCCTGGGGAAGTAGCACAGAATGGGAACACTGCTAGGTTCAATCCCCAGTACCACAAACACACACACACACACACACACACACACACACACACACAAACACACAAAAGAACTAAGTTTACCCTCAGTTACATCGATTAAATCTATAATTAAAAGAAAGAACAATGCTTTCTTTTGGGAGTGGATTTTAGTAAGATCACTTTCTGACTGTGCTAATATTTCTTCAGGTGATGGAAGGAAATGTCATCTCTTCCTGACCAGAATCCAATTCTGAGTTCCGTGGGACTCCTCGTTTACCCAGAGGAGTGTTTTGTACCATTGCCCTAAATTAGATGTGCCTATGGTCTACTTTAGTTAGGTCCTCCTCTTTCATTACATTTCCCACTCATTCCCCCTTTTTAGGTTGCTCGTTGGAGAAATCAAAACAGACATCTGAATATGGATGCTCTATTCTTTCATAAACACAAATGCTAAGGCTTCAGAGAAGTCAGATTTCCAGCAAGAAATGAAAAAGAAAAATTAGTGATTCATGACATAATCATGTATTTTTTTTTCTAGACGTTTTATTAAGACAATGGCCAGTATAAATTTATTTCTTTTCTCCTGTGTTATATTTACCTTGGACCTGAATACAATTTTAATGACTAAATCCTTGTTTTATGCCATACAAAGGGTGTCTCATCTTAGATTGGAGATTCATTCTCTGTGTTTCAGAGCTTTTTGTTCATACACTTACAAAATAATAATTTATATCCCACCTATAGACAACTAATTCCCCATAAAATAAGCCTGTAAGCAAGTTAGCCATCTTGACTTTGTAATCTGTGGTTCACATATTGTGAACCAAATCCTCAGAAGAAGGCAAGACTGGATCTGAATGTGAATTGTGTACTTGTGTTTTTTTGTGTTCAGTGACAGTGTTGGTTTACAAAATAAAGTATTCCAGAATGCAAAATTCTTAAAAATGATTTTCTGTTCATATTACTGATTATAGCCTATGGCTAATGAGGAAAAAGTAAAATAAAGGAATAAGGAAAAGGAAAGTGATGAAAGGATTAAAAGAGAAAAAGGTTAAATAAAAGGAAGAAATGATGACTTCATTTTTTTTACAGGCATCAAGGAGTACCAAGGTAACAGGTACTGTCATTAATTTATTTAGCAATCCATCATAAAAAATAAAACTGTAGCTCAGTGGTAGTAAAGTGCTTGCCTTGCAAATGTGAGGTTCTGGGTTCGATACTCACCACCACATAAAAAATAAATAAATAAAAATAAATATATTCTGTCCACCTACAACTAAAAAAAATATTAAACAAACAAAAAACTCTCATCATCAAAGACTTCCCACTAAAATCCTCCTAAACATACATACCATTCCTTCTATATGCATAGCTGCCTTGAATATAAGGAACCAAGAAGGAAGAGATTATTCTTGCTTTCTTGTCCTAGTTAGACCTTACCAAAAACACGGAACACACCAATGTCCTGAGAGTATTTAAGGCCTCAAGTTCATCTCAGGGGAATAAGAATTCATTAATTTTTATGTAGCTTATATGGCTTTCCCCACAAAATCTATTCAACTACTCTCCATTTCACCTCTCTCTTGCTGCTGTATATTAAGAAATGGTGTCTGGAAAATATTAAGAAAGATGGTCTGCTTCTTCTAGGCCAGTCCTTAGGAATTTATTTGGGCCATCTGACAGGCAGGGACCTGATACACTGCCTATGGGACATTAGTGATCCCTCTTCTGTCTGGTGATACCATCTTAGCCCACAACCATCAACTATCCCTCCTACCTCAATGAAAATAAGCTTATACAGGGTTAAAAAAAATGAGAAAGGTGAAGAAATGCAACAACAGTAATCATTTCTTCTAAAGCTCTACCCTTTAAAAGCATTTTTTAAAATTTTTTGCTTGACTATTTTGAAACATAGCATTTTGACATAGCCATTTTGATATAGCCATTGTAATATAATGGGGAAAAATAACATTGTTAAAGCATTAGAATTAAATGTTGATTTTTGTTAGTCGGACATCTCTGGCCCAGACATCAATTACCAATGTCTTTACTTTATGCATTATTTATGAATTTCTACCATTGGATGTTACCTCTCTGATAAGAAAAGATAAAGATATAAGTTAAGATATTGTGTTATATGTTAGTCTCTAAAGGGATATCAGGCCTATTTAAATGTTTCATAACATTATATACAATTAAGATACTGAGAGCTTCTAGGAGAAATGTAATGAAAAGTGTCATAGGACATTTGGAATGATAATAAGTGTTCCCATTAGGTTTCTAATGCCACTTTTCCTCAAGCCTTATAGTATTGGGGAATAAACTAGATAATATGAAATAGGATAGTCATAGATATAGGTGAGAGAATGAGCGTGTGTTCACAACAGATGATGGATAGTATTTGAAAGGGAGGTGAAGTACTAAAGTTTGAACTTCACCAAGTCCCAGTTTCTTTAATCATGTACCTAAACTTCATTCTAGCCCTAATACCTGTTCTGTGCATAGAGCCCACTGCATCCCTCATCTTCATTATAGGGTGAAGTCAGCTCAGCAATGGGTAGACTGATAATAATAAACACTGAAAGCTTAAGAGTTTCTTTTTTAAACAATGGCATAATCAACCTTGCATCAAAGTTTCATAGCAAGGTAGAATGTTCAAAATTTCTTAGCATTAAAATGAGAAGTTACATAGGTAACATAGCCCCATCAAAATGTTACATACATACCTTTAACTTTTCGTAGCCTAATTAGAAGACTCGGAATTCTTAAGATGAGTGTCAATTCAGTGACAATTCAACATGTCACTAAATGACCCCGAGAGGAATACAGAGTATATGGACATCATGAGGTGTGGCAGAGACAAGAATGAAAAACAAGTTAAAGAATCCCTCAATCACAGGTTTGCCCTAAAATTGATAATTCACCACAAATATATTTAAATACCCATTTCTCAAAACTTTTGTTTTAGTCTTAACAAAGAGTAGTATTAGTCACTTGATAGAATGGAAAAGCTTTCTCCAACTATCTTAAAATATGGCTTCCCCCCAAAGTGGCAATTCAAATGCATATCAAGCACAGAAATAAAGTGCTTAGTAAGGACGAAATGTAATACAATTTTCTGCTAAAGACCAAATCCCATTTTAAGAAAATCTTAATGGTCATAGGGATAATTTATTTTTTTCAATAATAATATATTTTGCAAGTGGTTCAATTTGAAGTAAGGATAACCAAGGGCATCATTTTCCTGTCAGAAACAAGATATGTTATAACAGCTAACCGACCTTTTTCATTTATAATTTCAATATCTCAAAATGGAAGAAAAGACTGACTTCGAACTTATAGTTTAATTTTTTTTAAATTTTAACTTCCCCTTCATGCCTTTTTGCATGTATTTTGTGAAGACTAAAACACTGTTCTGAAAAATAATGTATATTGTATGGCTTTTGGAGAAGAAACATTTTTGCTATAGTAACTAGAGATAAGGAGTAGCTAGTTATGTTCCTTGTATGAAGAACAGTTTGAAAAGACTTTACTAGAATCATTCATGACAACATGGGATCCTTGTCAATATATGCATATAATCCTAAACTTTGCATAAGATAACTCTTATCTTTTTAAATAAATACACAGTTTTAATCTATTTCTGAAAATTCCACACAGATTCTAGAATGATTAGTCTCTTTGTCCTCTTCTTTGAAGGGCATCTAAGTCTCCTCTTTACTCTTATCACTGTTAGTGAAGTTTCCAAAATTGGATATTAATTACTGACACTGATATTTCTGGAAGTTGTACTTTATGCTTTTATTTTTTTCTCAATTCCTTCATTTTAGTAGTTATGCATTTAGAGCAT
Organism: Callospermophilus lateralis; assembly: GCF_048772815.1. Classification (NCBI taxonomy): domain Eukaryota; kingdom Metazoa; phylum Chordata; class Mammalia; order Rodentia; family Sciuridae; genus Callospermophilus; species Callospermophilus lateralis. The sequence goes on from NC_135314.1 coordinate 102,028,487, forward strand.
TGGTCCTAGTTATTCTGGGTCAACATCTTAGATTCAGGGTTGCTTAAAAGAAACAGTAGACTGATAATCACTAATGCAGTTATTGAATATATCTGCATTGTTCCCCAATCTTGCTATCCTTCAAGTTCTATGAAGGACTCCGCCTCAACAATATCAGCTGCAGTGGGCGGTAGATCTCTAATACATTTTCTAAAATATAAGAAAGTTTACTGACAATACATCAATAGTGGAGCTGTGAATATCCACACATTGACTGTTTTGATGTGAGGAGATTACAAAACTCAAATCAGATGGATTAACTGAGCATCCCTAATTATGAGATTAGAAGAAAATAAAGATATAAATCTTTGTATTATTTTTTCAGATCCTAAGACATGAAGCATTTCAGAATGAAAATCAACCTGTTACTCATTAAATCCTAGTTTATGAAAAGCAAAAGAAATAAAGACAACTGCAATGTTTTATGAAGCTACTTATAGACTCTACATCATTTTATAACTTTCTGAATTTCTGGTTTTGTCTTTTGTGTTGTTTTTTTTTTTCCCTGTCAGGACTTCTCATTTCAAACAACAAAATCTTTGGGAAAGGATAAAACACATTCTTTACAAAACAAGTGCTAACAATATCAAGAAAAACTTTGTGGCTGGGAAGAGAGATTTAAAAAACAACGAGAAAAGAAGTCTCATATATTCCTGGGAATATGCATAATTTGAAATATATGTATATACATTTATATATATATTTATAAAACTCAAGAAGACATCTACTATTTACTGATTATGGAATGATATAATATAACATACATTTTCATAGAAAAATTAGTCATTTTTCTTTGAAATATTTGGGTAAATTAGGAACATAAAAACTTGAGGAATTTATTGATGATGAACTAAGTGTGCCTTATACTAACAAGGTGAAGAATACTATGACAAAAAGCAAATTAAACACAGTTAAATGTAACTCAATACTTGTTTTATTAAGGTTTTGTGTATTTGTCACCCAAAAGACCAGACAAGAACAATTAGATGAGGAAAAGTTCATTTTGGCTCATAGTTTCAGAGGTTCAGTCCATACACAGACGACTCCATAGCTCTGGCTCCAAGGTAAGTTTGAACATCCTGTGGAAAGGTATGGTGGAGGAAAGCAGCTCAGGACATAGCAACAGGAGAAAGAGAGTATTCCACTCACTAGAGAAAATATACAAAACCTAAAGGCATGCCTTCAAGGTGTATTCCTCCAGACTTAGCCTACCTACCTATAGTTTCCACCCAGTTAATTCATATCAGTGGATTAATCTACTTATTGAATTATGCCTCGTAATCTATTTCACCTCTGAAAATTCTTGCATTGTCTTATACATGAGTTTTTTGGGGGACACCTTATATCTAAACTATAATATCCATCTCAAAACGATAAACATCTCCCCCTCACACACAAACATGAACACTACATTCATCAAGAGGTACACACATTCAATATGCACATCCAAACACATATCCATTTCTAGAAAGCTTCACAAACTTGCATCTGAATATATTTGAGCAGAATAAAGATGGTCAATGCCCAGGTTCTTATATAAAAGTGAGTTAATTAACACTGGGGAGAGTTTGTTCCAATTTTTTATAAAATAAAATTTATATTTACATTTATTATTATTTTCATAATCAAGTTAGAATTGTTTATATTCAGACATTTTTCCAGTACCTGGTTTGTTTATTCCTCATTTTATAAATGTTAAAATTAAAGCCCAGAAAAGTTCAACAGCTTTTGCACAGTGATTAAAATGGTCTCTGGTGGAAACAGGAATCCTGACTGTTCATCTTTAATTCTCTCTTTCTTTACTGTTGCCTCCTTAGCCTCTGCCCCTAATTTTTCAATTTTGGAGACATATTTAGTAAAAATGAGATATATGCTTCATTAAAATTTAGGATTTTAATTAGCTATGCAGAGAAAGACATGTATGTCAATTTTCTTCCTATAGCTCTATTTAGTCAGTTAATCATTTTCTTAAATATGTGGGTTCAATTTCATTTGGAATTTAAGTTATAGAGATAAAGCTTTCTAACCTGCCTATTTTGTTCATAACTCCTTCTAAAATTGGTTGGTGATTACACAGATACTTGATTAATTATATCACATGACTAACACAATCTGTTAAGATTATCATTGGCTGTATTGTAAAGTCTAAACTTCCAACATTTAAAATACACTGCCATTTGATTTCAAATAGTATGCAATTTATTTCTGTACCATTCAAATTGAGCCAAATTTATCCATTTTTTTTGCTTACCTTTTTGCATATATTATACATCTTCATATCTGTAACTTTGTTCAAAATACTTCTACTCACTAGAATAGGTCCTACATTTTATGAATGCTTGCTATGTGCCAGACACAGTGCTAAGGATTTGAAAAGTATTATCTGTAAGCTGATAATAGAGGCCTGACCTCCACTTAACACTTACTTTTGGCCTCCTCAAACCTAGTAATCTTTTTGTCTTTCTGATCCCTTACTTTCTTTCATCCGTTTTACTCCATCACATAACAGTATCATTTCACATCACCACCCCACTAGCTTTTTTGTACACACAACTTACTAGATTGTGATCTTGCTGAAGAATTTGTATTTCCTTTTTCCAATAGTATTAGAACCCTATCCTCTCTACTAAATATAACAACTCTACAAGTCACTCAAAGTTGCATCAAATAGAGACTGAGGGAAAATTATTTCAAAGCATAAATTAGTCTGACTATAGAAATGCAGAATTCAAATTTGTAACCATTTTGACTACTTATTCTATGCATTCTGTGTTAGGAATAATAATACAGTGTTTTATTGAAATGTAATGCGACCATCTACTATTAATTAAGTAAATAACATGTGACAAACACTCAAATTTATTTCTCATAAGAACCTATGAGAATTATTCTCATCCTCACAGCAGGAAGAAGTTTAAGAACCAAAAGTTTGGGTGATGTACTTCTGACACTGAAACTAGATAAGAGAACTGGAATTTAAATACAGAACCACTGTCTACAAAGCCTCTTCCCACTACAAAATCTAAAGAGGTGACAAATGTCAAAGTGTTTTGCTTATGGCAAAGTGTATTATACCAAATGTTTTCCTTGACTCTGAAACAAAGAAAAATACCTGAGTTTTAAAATAAATATTGATTTTTAAATCTGCAGAATAAAAAAACAAAAATGATCTACATTTGTAATCAAGAAAATAGTTTTGCTTGCTTTTATGGTTTAGATATTAGGTGTTTTCCAAAAGATCATGTGTGAGACAATGAACATTGAGAGGTGAAATGAATGGATTATGAGAGAATTGACCCAATCAGTGAATAATCCCCTGATGGGGATTAACTGAGTGGTCACTGAAGGCAGGTAGGGTATGGCTGCAGGAGGTGGGCATTGGAAGAGTGCCTTTGGGGTTTATATTTTGAATATGGTAAGTGGATTCTCTCTCTGCTTCCTTGTCATTCTGTGAGCTGCTTCCCTGTGCAACTCTTTTGATAGGATCTTCTGCCACACACCTCAAGCCCCAAGGAGTGGAGCCAGCTGTCTATACACTGAGATCTCTGAAACTGTGAGCTCTCAAAGAAACTTCTGCCTCCTGTAAAATTGTTCTTTATTGGGTCTTTTATTCACAGCAGTGAAAAAGTTGACTGAAACACTTGCCAACTAAAGCTAGCTTCTAAAGAGTAGGACTTTGTCTTATTCATAATTACCTTTGAATTCTTCTCATTTTTAGGAAGTCCCCATGGAGCAGAAACTTGGGAAATTAAAAAAAAAAAAAGTAAGCTAAAGAAAATGGTTCTAGACATCTCAGTGATAATCTGGAGACAATAGTATGCTATGGTTCAAATAGACATATAGTAAGTATCATCTATATCCCAAGGATTTTATGATCCTTGTAATCATGCTGAAGGGTGCCAAACTACTCTGGTGGCCTGACTTATCTGCTTACATTATAAATGTAGCACATACTATAAGAGCAAATTTTGTCAGCCTGAACACTAATGTGTTATCCCAATAACTTTATTTCTCAAGTCTCAGTGATATTAATTGTTTCTCTAGAAATGCATGTGAGGTCCATTGAAGTAATTTTTAATTTTTCATAACAACTTTTTGGTTCAAAATTACTATGGTTAGTGCTGACCAGGGTGCAATGTATGTACAATATTAATTAGGATAATTCATGTAATTTTTTGGGAAAAGATCAACATTAATGAGCAGAAAATGATATAAGAAATTATGAGGATATACTAGAGTTTACTAAGATGTGTGAAAAATCAAACAAAATAATAACAAAGATACTGCAGAGATTGTATATTATTATAAGAAGGAGGGATAAGAACTCAGTAGGGGTTTTGAGCTGGGGTTGTGGCTCAGTGGTAGAGCACTTGCCTAGCATGTGTGAGGCACTGGGTTCAATCCTCAGCACCACATATAAATTTTTAAAAGTTTGTCAACAACTAAAAATAAAAAAAAAAAATTCAGTAGGGGTTTTGGTACGCATTATTTAGATTTCTGATAATGTCACTACCAGTTGCTATGGCAATAATATTTCCACCATATAATAATATCATGATGAGGAAAACTGCATAAAAGTAAATGAATAGTATTTACAGATATGGTCTATCCCTACTATGGGTGATCTGGAGGCAAGTGTGTGATGGATTTCATCATAGAAAATGACTGAGGATGTGAGGGGATTAATTTGAATTATTTATAAAAGGACTCAGGAATTAGGTTCACCTTATATGCTATAAAGTATCTTGGTAAAACATAATTTGTTTCTCTCACAGTGGTCAAGGTCAATGTAAGTAACTTATTAAGTAGCTGTATGTCTATTATGTATAGTCAGCTCACCCACAGCAACCAACACTCAGAAGGAAATTGTGAGGAGTAAATCACAGAATGCAATGTCCTTATGATCTGTGCCAATGGATGTGAAATTGGAGCAACATTATCAAACTCTTGCTGAAATTACTTTCCTGCTTCTAATTATCACCCAGGAGAATTGTGTACTCCAGAAGGAATTAGGGATAGGATGACGGGGTGGAAAGAAAGCAAATAAGATCAAGCATAAAAATTCAAATTCATTTGGGAAATGTTGAGATGCCTACAATCTTTATGCATCTTAGTGTTACAGGGTTTCAAACCCTGATCCTTATGATCTAGCCAGAAATATTTCAGACATGTTGCTTATAGTAACAGATGTGAGTTTACTAGAAAGGATAGGAAAGGGGAAAGGGGGGCCTCTCAAGAAAGAGAGTGAGTCCTCTCATAGAGGAAAGGCATCACTTTCCCCTTCTGCCTTCCAGTTTTATTGGGATCCCAGGGAAGTTTTCAGAGAATTCTGTTAAAGTCTACATCTTGACTTTTGACTGAGAGCAGGATGACATCAGACTTTCAAGTCCCCACTGCCACTTTAGGTCACTTTGGCCCATACTGACTAGTTCTAATAGGGACACAGTCTTGCACATTTTGTGTTTGGAGGATATCTTTATTGACCCGAGTTCCATGATCTGGTCTGTGTAAACATCACAAAAGTCCCTCCTGCTTCAGAGTAACTTGTGTTCTTCTTATCAGCATCTTAGGACGTACAGTTCTCCTACAAGTCAGGTAGTTTGCTGTAACATATCCTGTCCACTTGCAGGTAGGGCTGCAGGTAAATTGCTTCTTGGTTAAGAAGCCATCTGTCTGTCCTCTATCATTAACTAAACTTTGTTTCAGATATCTGATTAAAACTATTTATCTAGTAGAGGAAAAAAAATCATTGATCAGAAGAAAATACAAATTGAGCTTAGGCATGAATTGAAATACTCAGCCTAGCCTATAAAAATTTGTCATTGGAGTATTTATGCACATCTGTGGAGAATAGCCAACTCTGTAAAAATATATATATAATATGATATATATATATATATATATATATATATATATATATATATATATAATAAAATATAAAGTAAAAATATGAAGTCACTGCAAAATGTGACCCTCTTAGTACATAATTATAAATGCAGCAATGAAGATACCAGATAAGGTCTGTAACTTTGTTCCACCCACCCATCTGCATGAGCTGAATTTTTTCTAGGTTTCTTTAGAACTTAGAAACTAAAATTGGAACAGAAATTTATAAATCAAGTTTCTATAGAGCTGCTTTTTTTCCTTCTTTAATGTATTCCCTTAGTCTCTGGTTGACCCACTATGACCTTACTGCTACAATGAGCATGTTCTGTTTCTTCCTTTCCCAAATCATTATCACTTTTATAAAGTTTTCCATTGTTGTAGTCCTGACAGCTATACGGGTTCAAAAGTTCCTTTTCTTTCTTGGATAACCATGTTGGCTTCCCTGAAACCATCTCTATTTGAGAGCTATGGTTGAACATTCCCTAGAGTCTCCCTCAAAAAAAAAATTTTTAAAGCTTGGTGTTCTTCACGTGCCCTGAACAAAATATAAAATAGTTTTTGTTCTTTTATAATACAAAATTTATAAAATACGCCTAAAATAATGGTCCTTTCAATGCCAGTGAAAAAATTTACCTACTCTTTTTTCAATATTTTATTAATTTTGGCCATGTGAACTCAATTGCTATATATTTATTGGTAAATCACATTTCAGTCATAGGAATATACTTACCTATGGTTGTGCATAGATATATGTGTGAAGTGTATAAATATAAAGGCATACGTGCATGTGCACATGTATGTAATACACATATAGTATGTCATGAACCTTAACACACTGTCATGAGGGTGAGAATTTTTATTGTTATTCATATGATAAGGATAAGAAAACTGAGATTCATAGAGGTAAATATTTTGCCTGGTTCACCAAAGTAGCAAATGGCAGAGTACAGACTAACACTCATTTGGAATGACTCAAAATCTGAAGTTCTTCCTAAAATAGTATTTTCTCCTACTGTACATAATCCAATAAGAATATATCTGAATTTTATAATATGAATATTGATTTACTTATCTATCTGATCATATTGTTTCCTAATATTAGGGCCCTGGTCTAAGAACTAATTACCTTTCTTCTTCAGTATTAAACATTTTAAGATCGATTAATTACACTTCATCTCTATATGTTATCCAGTGGCCAGTTAAAATTGTATTTATGTCTTTGTTAATTCTAACATCTGCAGCAGTTTGGGGTATTCTTTGAATACCCAATAGTCTTTGATTAATACCAGAAATTGTGAATTTTATATTTTTTGAGGTTCTGAATATGCTTTGTTATTACAAATATTCTTGAGCTTTGTTCTAGGATGTGGTTATTTGGACATAGTTTTATATTCTCAAGTCTTGCTTCTATGAGAGAAACATGCTCACCTGCCCCAAGCCCAAAGAATGATCTAAGAGACAGGTATAGCAAAAGTGAGGCTTATTACTGACAATCTGGCAAGATCAAGAATCTGAGTGAACAGGCACACCCAGAGCAGTGAAAATAAGCATTTTATTCCCTAGCACACAAGGTCCATCCCCTTGTTACTCACTGGCCAAATACTATGGGGTATACAGTCTTCCCTAATATTGCCCAGGTTTATTTTCTCCTATTGGGTTATATAAAGAAAAAAGAAATGTACCTTTAGCAGGCAAAGGTGGTTGGGTTTATCTGCTCTTCCTAAGCTCTAGGACAGCTGGGAACTTGACAGGGGAAGGACTCATTGAGTCCTAGAAGCTGGAGCAGCTGGCTCTGGTTGCCTCACAAATCAGACAGTAGATTTCCCTCTGCCAATAACCAGTTTTATTGGAGTGACGCACATTTCTTGTAACAGATGAAGGGAGCAGACAAATTGTTAATGGTTCTTTTGGCCAGGAGTTCTCCATCTGTGAGAGTCTTGCTCAGGCCTTCCATGTGAATGACCCTCCTGGGCTCACCCCTCACTTACTCCTCTCATCACCAGCATAAGGCCCACTTTACTAAGGTCAACACAGCAAAATATCAACACCTTGGTTTTGGTTTTTACAACAAAGAAATTTTTTTAATCCTGTTTTTTTCCCCCAACTGTTGCTCATTCTGCCAAAACTTTCTGTCACTTCCAAATGTGACTCTGTACCTACATTCCTTTTGGCTTCAATGTCCTGTGGGACAGCCACTTTGCTCCTCCACTCTGAGCACTCCTGAGTTTTGGAATAATGCTGAGCCCTGCCTTTTTGCCCCTAATTCTAAAGCCAGAGCTCTGCTCAGAGAAGGTAACCAGGTTGCTCTGTGATCATGCCTATGGGGGACCCAGGAGAGGGCCAGGTGGGAGATGCATGGGTCCTTGGCATCTAAGGTTTCTCCTGAGTTGCATGGAGGTCATTATTAATATTGTGACTTTAACTCTCCTGATATATAACAAGTTACACTGTTATTCCTGAGGAGAGACTTATATTACTATCTTACTCTTTATTATATTAAAGTAAGACTATTGGAAGGATATGGTGCTAGAACTAATGATATTTATTATTTTTACCCAATACCTGGGTTGGCAAACACCTGGCCAAAATGTCCCTGGTCACTCCAAAGTCTGTGGCAGATCCTATGAACTAACTGAGCCTGAATGTTACTCCTGCATCCTTCCAGTCCCAGGGCTGTAGGTAGCCATTAGTATTCTAAATTGAAGGCCACCACTATTTGACACCTATTTCTTCTCCTTGTTGTATCCTCAAAAGCTGTCTCCAGTTCCAGCGTCTTGTTTGTTGTGTATACTGGGGATGTTCTGTAGTCAATGGATTTAAAGAATTTTAAAGAGTACTTTAAAAAATCTATCATTTGAGATTTTGTTTTATCCAGGATAAAGCAAAGTTTCATTAGACTTTCTGATTCTATACAAGAAGATGAAAAGGTTCATGTTGTTATTAGTGTATTAATGTTACCTCTTTCCAAATGTGCTTACCTTTAAAGAAGATTTTGTTTATTTGTGAGCTTGTGTTTCTTTGTTACTACATGAGTCTTCCAGATTTGAGGGACAAAATAAAAATAACCACTAAAAAAAAAAAAGAAAAAAAAAAAAAGAAATTCACTTTAGTTGTCCCCACCTCCCTTTGATCTCTTGTGACAGGAAGGCCTTCTTGGGTTGAGTACATCTTTGTTGTAGTTTATCTTTTAGATGGGCCCTTTCCCCTCACCTCCTGTTTACCAAGGGCTGTGAATTTGTCACGCTCCAGTGCTAACTGCTTATAACTTTCTGCTCTGCTCTCCCCTCCAGCTGCTTCTCTTATATCCCAAGCAATTTTTATATTTAAGGCTAAATACTGTATTCTGAAAATGGACCACTGGACTTTCTATTTCTCACCTATGTAGGGTAGGTTTTTGTGTTCCCTGTTCTATAGCTAATTATTCCTGTCCTTCAGGTACTAGGGAAGCCAGAATTAGACAGGCAGATAGGCAAAGGTCAGATCCAGAGAATGGAGAAATTGAAATGTTAATTCCTTCAGAGCCTTTTTTCCACCCTATCAAGATAATCTGACCCTGCTCCAACCTGTTGCTAAAGTAAATTGTCCCAGGGATTTTCAATCCCTACAGGGAGTTAATTACGCCCCCTTCCTGCCCAGATCACTCCTCCCCAGTCTCTTCAGCTCAGGGTGTTTCCCACCTTTTGGCCATCCCACCAAGCATTCCCTGGGCCTAGTCATATATATACAGGAAGGAGAAAGATAAGGGGAAGAGAGCAGGAAAACAAAAGAAGCCTAGGACATATAAGAAATCAAAACACCCTAGCTTCTTGGGATAACAGGATATCATCTATAGCCCCCTTTTCCCTCCTGGGAGAAGTCTGTTATCCTCTAAATAAACCCTGCCTCATATGCTTGCCTCAGCATGCTTCTCTAATGCTATACTTCAACATCTGAGGGAGCAGAACTCGTCGCCAATAACCAGCGGTTTCACTAGTGTTTCCAAGTACTTGACATGATTCTTTCTCTTCACTCAGAATGGAAATTTTGCTTATTGGCCAGACTAGAAAGCTTCATAATTCACAGGATATTGGATAGAACTCTCAAGAGGTATTATTATTCTGAGAGATAATGAGCTGTAGACCAAGTGCTACTCTGGTCAAATACTCCTTCCACCAATTAGCTTAAAAGAGGTTAGCTTTCCCTAGTTCAACTGATTCAGTAATTAAACCTAAATTTTATATCTATCTCACCTTCTTCCAGGGACTGTTCCTTTTTATTCACCTCCAAAGTTCAGTTTCCTCATCTCTAAATTTGTTACTGCAGCCTCATCCAGGACTTTGCCTGGATTCTGGCTGAGCAGGACCACTTGCCCATATAAGAAATTCACAAAAGAGGGCAACACGAATGGGAAATTTCATGTAGTGGGATCCAAGGGAGGGGCAGCTAGATTGCCTATTCCCACCAGTCCCTCAGAAGCAGTTATAATTTATAGAAACAAAAGCCAGGTCATATGTATGTATGTATGTGTGTGTGTATATATATATATATATATATATATATATATATAGAGAGAGAGAGAGAGAGAGAGAGAGAGAGAGAGAGATTCATTTAACTTGACCCAAAGAAATTTTGCAGGTTTTGACTCATTCTACAGTCCCTTGAGCCTCCTTATTATGTCAAAAGAAGCTGAGACACCCTGGGGCTAACATTTGTATCTTCCCAATTTCAGAAGGGTGGATGAATTTTAGTCTATTTCAAAATAAGGAAAAAAATATGCATCAAATGCTGTAGTTTGGATTTCAAATGTCTCCCAAAGGCCTGTGTGTTAAAGGTTGATCCCACTGCTACAGTCTGGATCATGAGTACCTACCAAAGACCTCTGTGCTCAAGACTTGGTCCCCAGCTTAGTGCTATTAGGAGGTGGTGAAAACTTTCAGAGGTGTTGCCTTATTGTAGAATATAAGTCACTAGAAAAATGACCTCAAAAACTAGGACTCCAGCCCCTTCTTGTCTCTCTTTTTTTCATTCCATCCATGAGATGAACGGCTTCTCTACCACACATTCCCACTATGATGTGTTCCCTCACAAGAGATCCAAAGGTAATAGGCCAATTGACCATGAACTGCAACCTCCAAAACTTTGAACCAAAATAAAGACTTCTAATTTTCAAGTTGATTATTTCAGTTACAGTAACAGAAAACTGACAATCCAGAAAATTGGTGCCAATAACGAGGGTTGCTGGGACATACCTGAAGTGATGTGATGAAAGTTTTGAAGTTTGGTTTATAGGAGAAGTTTGAAAAAGTTTGGAGCAGCATGTTAGGAAAGTCTATAGAGTACTCTAAGTGGAGCTTAACAGGTGATTCTGGTTGGGGCTCAAAAGCCCAAAATACTGGTTTTGAACAACCAACAATAAAAAAAAAAAGAAAAAAAAAAAGCCCAAAATACTGACAGAAAGGCAGACAGATTGATTATGCTCATGAGGTTTCATATCAAAATAAAAACTCTTTTGGGAATTGAACTGAAGACCACCCATGTTACATCCTGACAAAGAAGTTATATTCATATGTCTATTGCCTGATACTTTGTGGGAAGCTGAGTTTAAAAGTGGTAGACTAGCTTACTGGTAGAGGAAATTTCCAGGCAGCAAAGCATGTAGACAGAGCCATGTACTGGCTGCTTTTAACCAAATGTATAATGGGAATTGAGAGGGAAAAAAACAGAGCAGAAAGATTTGAGCATTTGCTGTTTGGCCAGAAAAAAAGCAGCAAGATTTTAAAAGTTCTGCTGAGGAAGGTGCAGTTAATAAGCTAAGTTCATTGTTCCTAAATAATAGAAAACAGGCTATGAGGGTAGTTCAGGAATCAAAAAGGTTGAGAGCCACTATGGTAGAACTGAAAATTTGTTCAAAGATTTTCTAAGGCAGAGTCTTTTGAGAAGACAGCCCCAGGGCACCCTGCTCACCCAGGACTACCAACGGAATTCTTACAGAAAAGGCACTAAGAGTCTGCTGCTGAAGTTAAAGTGGAACCTTATATGGCTCACATCAGCAGCAGGTGATGGATGGTGTCATCCACATGATCTTGGTTTTCCAGTATGCAGAAAGTAAGAGTTATGGGGTTATAGAGGCTTCCATCAAGATTTCAGAGAAAAGCTGGAAAGGCCAGGCAATGTATGGCAGGGTCAGAGTCCCTGCAAGCAGCTTCTAAAAAGGTAATGTTTGGAGAGTGAAGCTCAAACCACAAATCAGACCTTAGAAGTTAGAGATACCAGGAACATGGAACCCATGCTAAGGGCATCTGAAGAAAGCATGTAAAACCTGCCTGAAAGAAGTCATGTAGAGCCAGGCACAGTGGCGCACACCTGTAATCCCAGCAGCTCAGAGGCTGAAACAGGAGGGTCACAAGTTCAAACACAGCATCGGCAATAGCAAGGAGCAAGGAGATAAGCAACTCAGTGAGACCCTGTCTCTAAATAAAATACAAAATAGGGCTGAGGTTTGGCTCAGTGGTCAAGTGCCCCCGAGTTCAATCCCCAGTACTGCACCCCCCACCACCAAAAACAGAAGTCTTGTGGGCTGCAGCTATAGGACTGTCTGAGCTTTTGATAGCCCACATCTCATCACAGTGTGCCCCAATGCCAGACAAGCAGCTATAGAACTTGATGTTTGTTGTGCTCTGTTTTGGTTTTGTTTTTAATCTAATCTTCCTTTCTAATCCCCTATTCCTTCCTTTTGGAATGGGAATGTTACCCTGTGCCATTTTTAATCTTGCAAGAATGTACCATCTATTTTTCCTAGTGATAACTAAAGCACATAAATATTTATTAAAATTCTCATTTTATAATCAAAGGAATAACATGAATGTCATTTGTTGGTTGGTTTGTGATTTATATTTAATTTTTACAGGAACTCACAGCTCAATTTGCCTTTGGTCTTAGAGGAGACTTGAGACTTAGACCTGGAAGAAATGCTTTAAAGAACTTTGAGTACATTTAGAGACAAACTAAATGCATGAAGAGGGCATGAGTCTTTAGGAACCAGGAACAAAATTTTATAGTTTGAATCTGCAAAGTCCATCAAAGTCCCCTATGTGCAAGACTTGGTCCCCACTTTGGTGCTATTAGGAAGTGGTAAACCTTCAAGAGGTGAGGAATAGGGGGAGGTCTTAGGTCATTAGAGACATGCTCTTGAAGGGGATTGTGGGATTTCAGCCCCTTTCTATCTGTCTTTTGTGCATACTGATTATACATTGAATGATGTCCCTCACCCCGCACTCTTGGCATGATAAGCAACATAGCGTACCAAACTTGAACTGTAACCTTCGAAACTGAAGCCACATAAGCCTTTCCTCTTTTTTAAGTTGATTATGTAAGTATTTTTTAAGAAAAAAAAAAAAAACAGTAATGAGAAGATGACTACCAAAAAATCTGACAATGCACCTGATGTTTTTAGTTTTTTTCCTCATGTGGAGCAGTCAATAGATATGGCTACTATATCACATGTATTTGAAATTCTTTGGCCCAACCTTAAGTTTCACTAGAATTTGATTTTGCACCCCATCCCCACCCACCTCCTGCCCCTTCTAATCTATGGGCATTGGTCTCATTCTGTTCATCTTCTGTAGATGTCCATAATGCCCAAGCCTCTACCTGCTTCTATTATGCATGGGCTGTAAAAGCCTTTTCTTCCCATGGCTTCATTCCATTCAGATCTTTCTGTCTCTAATTATCTAGCTCAAGTCATTGCCTCCAAACTTCTCTGATTTCTGTGGCTTCATTGGTTCCAATTCTTCAAGGTTCTTACTACATACAGAGGCTACCACATAGAATCCACAACACATAATTTAGAAATTTCCAAGTATTTTTCACTATTGACTATTTTTTTATTTTTAATTTATTATTCATGACTGTAAAATGCATTTTGACACACTGTACAAATCACTATTGACTTTTTACAATGATACATTTATCTCCAAACAAAATATTCTTCAGTGGTGTTTTTTTTTTCCAACTATTTTTCTTCTAAAAACCACGTTGCCTCTCACAATTAACTGTTGACAATGCTTAGTAATTATTCAGTGACATTTTAGATGGAATTTAAAAAATTAGTTTTGAACTTCCTCCACTTCTCGAAGCAAACAAAAAAATTACATTTTAAAAAATAGCTTTTTAAATTTGCAAACCATACATTTCACATATTTTATTGTCAGGATATATAAAAGCACTTTACAATAGGCCTACATGTATTTTCAAATTACACAGGCCTTATATGTATAGTGTAGTTGTTTCTCATTATTCATAGATTCTGAATTTGAGAATTTGCCTACTCATTAATATTTATTTGTAGCCCCCAAATCAATACTCACGATACTTCCTTTTTTTTTTTTTCATGACACTTTTGAAGTCATTGGTAACATATGCAAAGCTAAGGAGACTTTGAGTCTTTGTATGCACATTTCCTTCGAGGTCAAATAAGGAGACATTCTGTCTTCTTATTTCAACTAACTTACTATAAATGAGAGTCCTTTATGCAGTTCTTTAGTGACAAAATTTTGACATATTTTATACTTAAAAAAAAAATCTTACCATTAAAACTGGCTCCCAAGCATAGTGTTAAGAGTATTAATGTGTTTTTCCACTCACAAGAAAGCTGTGATGTACCCTATCAGAAAATATGTGTGTTATGTAACCTTTGTTCAGGCATGGACTAAGTGTTGTTGGCCCCAAGTTCAATGTTAATGAGTCAACAATACACATAACATAAAATGTCTTTAAACAGAAGCACACCAAAAACGAGGTCATGTATTCACTGGTTGATGAACATGTCATGACCAGAGGCTTGCAGGAACATAACCCTGCATTTCTCCTAGGAGCAGCAGTTCAATACTCTTGCAATTCAGTGTTCACAGTGATGTCAGACAACACAACTATCATGAATAACAAGAATTAGTGACAGCTAGTGTCTAATCTTTACCTAATAAGAATTGTAAATGCTCTCTATAAAACAGAACTTGATATATATATATAACTATTTTAAGCATACATCTGGATAATTTAAAAAATTCTTTGAAATGCTAAATACTTTTCTCTCTTTGTAGATAAATGAAATCTTGCCTTCACTATCTCTGGGACCCTTAAAATATCACATGGTTTTTATTCGTGCCACATGACTTATAATTTCAGCTGAACTAAGTTAAAGAAAAGGGAATTGCATTTTTTGTGTTCCTGACAATAATACTGAACAATATTTCACAACTGTCTACTGCATAAAGATTTAGTATTCACAAAAGAGCATAAAAAGCCCAAACAAAGAATTAATTCTTAGTGATAAAGAGATCAAATAATAGATAATTTTTCAAATGAGAGTAAATCTCAATTCCATTAATATGTATGTGCTTATTTTTTATTTCAAATGATTCAAATGAGAGATGCTAAAATTGATTTTTCAAATAGTTTCAAATCTTTGCTTCTATTGTTTTATTTTAGATAGCTTACTGTTTACAAAAGATGGCTAATTTAAAATTCAAACTATGATAATCAAAAAAGCATATTTTATATTCTTTATTTGGGGTGCCATCTAACCTACTTTCTCTGTTTATATGTGTGATCTTAATGAGATAGTATATGTAAAATGTGAACTGTTGTGTACATTACCTGGTAAATTTATTTCATCAAAAATATTACTGAGGGTTAGGGGTGTAGCTCACTTAGGAACTCTTGCCTAGCATGTGCAAAGCCTTGGGTACAGTCTTCAGCATGATCAAAAAAGAAAAAAAAAAGCAATTACCAAAACTCAGGATAGGAGTCAGAGATGCAAAGATGTGTTATCTCTGATCAATTTCCTCAGTTTCTAAAATATTTTCAATTGATTATAAATAAAAATAAGCATTTAATTATTATAGAATATTATACTGTGTGATAGTGATATGGAGACACAGATTTTCTTTTTCTTAAATTTGTTTTAATTAGTTACACATGACAGTACAATGATCTTGACATATCATACTTTTGAATCAGATGCAGTATAATTTCTGAGACATAAATTTTCTAAACCAACCTATGGAATGGAAGTACCTCAAGTGAGTTTTAAAAATGAGTAGGGTGTCAGCTGTACTTCTTGTCTTAAAAAAAAAAAAAAAGCTAAGAACCAGAGAGTCTTTTAGTAGATGAAGAGATAAATGTATACATAGAATATTATTCATCAGTAAAATAATATGAGCTATTAAGCCAAAAACAATGAATCCTGAAAAAAAGACTTTTAGTGAAATAAGCTGGTGTTAAAAGTTACATGTTAATGATTTGAATTACATTATATTCTGGAAAAAGAAAGTAAAACCGTGGATATTGTACAAGAACTAGTGGTTTCCAGGGGACATGGAAAGAGGGACAAAATATGTAATAAGGGAAATTTTTAGAGCAGTGAAATTATTCTACATGATACTTTAATAATGGATATACAACAGTATGTATTTTTCAAAATTTATATACCTTTAAAACATAAAAAGTAGATGTTATCATGTGTAAACTGAAAAACATCACTTAGGAAATTGAGGAATGTAAACTACAACCAAAACAAAATCATGTTGTATTACAAATATACAAAACTAGCTCAATAAAAGTAGGAGGGGGGAAAAGTGGTGACCCAAATAACCCTGCAAATATGTGGAGTTCATAAGACCAAAGAAAATAACAGCACATTAAAGTGCACTCTAATTGATAAAATTTTTCCCTATGGGAGTACGGTTAGCAATTTGAACTGCTATCATTAGTACTGTAAATGAACTATTAAGGAAATGTGTGACAGACAACGGGAGCCATATTTCTCAGTATTGGAGTGCAGACTTAAAGATAGGCAAAGAAGGAAGTTAGAATGAACTACAGAGTTATGGATTAGAGTTTTGAGATATCAGTTTGAAATTATATTTTGTTTGATATAGATACATGGTTACAAACACACACACACACACACACACACACACACACTTAAGTATACATGCACATATGTTTCCTTGCACTATCAATGGGGAGAAGCTGATGCCTTAGTAGAAGAAAAATATACCTAGTGCCCAGATCTTGGTTTCTAATACCATTTTCCAATAACAAGAAAACAGCCTCCTTGATTAAGGGGATGATTCTAAAAAACTAATTTTCTTGATATAAAACCATACATAAGATGAGTGAGAACATATTGGGATACCCTAAAATGAGGAAGTGCTCAATAACAAAACACTGATAGGGTTTATCTAAGGGACACAGAAACCAATTCGAAATTCTCAATGGCCAGCATAGGAAAATAATCTGAATAACAAATAAAATTAACAAATTCATAGGAGATTATAACCCCAAGTATAAAACAAATGTCTGCAAATCTACACTAAAATAAAGAGTGTTTGAATAAATGAATAGATGAAGAAGAGAGATTTCACTTGTATAAGGATTCAAAAGAGATATGCTATGCATATGACTTCTTCCCAAAAAATTCAATGTGGAAAGAGGGAAGAAAAGACCAATTTTATGGTGGAGAAAACTGAAAATAACTGCTTTGACCAGTAAAATTAATGGTGAATAAATCAATATTGATAGTACATACCTGTGATATGATATGATGGAGATGGCAATTTGTCTCTATGACCTTCCTCCTATATACTCACAATCTCAGTCTAATCATGAGAAAAACATCAGACAATTCCAATAGAGGGATATCCCATAAAATCCTTTATCAGTACAACTGGAATTGTCAAGGTTATCAAAAATAAAGAAAGCCTGAGAAACTCTTAGGCTAAAAAGAGCTTGAGGAGAAAAGACAAATAAATGAAATGTGCTGTCCTTGATGGGTTCCTGAAAAGGAAAAAGAAACTAAAGAAATCTGAATGGACTTTACTTAATAATGTATTAGTATTGATTGAGTAACTGTGCTGATGCAAGAGGTTAAAAATAGAAAAAACTGGGTTAGAAAATTCTGAGTAAGAAAACTGGGTAAGAAAAATCTGAATACATACAAACTGAGTAAGAAAATTCATGAGAATTATTTGCACTATCTTTTCAACTTTCCTTAAAATTTAAAAATGTTCTTTAAAAAGTTTATTTAAAAAATAAGTAGTGTTTAGCTAAGCAACGATGGTATGACTAAGGATTGTAGGTAAAGAAGAAGCTAAATAAAAAGTCACAGACACACAAAACAGTAGAGAATGGCAGCATGTTTTTTAATAATTTCAGGGCATGCAACATGAGAAGCAGAGGGTAGTGAAACATACAATAAAGAAAGCAACCTCTACCAGTGTTAGCTGACATCTGACCTGGCAACAACAGGTAATTGGCTCATGATGTTCTCCAATAATCATCAGTGATTCTCAGACCACTACCACCAGACAGGTACTCTGCGATACAATGGGTGAGATACCAACAAGACCGCTCTCTAATAATGTCTGAGTAGACATGAAAGCAAGAATATTGTTTACACTAAGACAACCGAACATCTTTCTTTCCTTTCTAATATGAGTGACTATGGATTCTTAAGTAATACAGCTATAGAGCTTTCTCATTTCCTTCTAGATTAAAAGTAATAATAATAATAATATACCAATTTTATATTTAGCCTACTTCCTTTCAAGACCCAATCCAAACCCAAATTACAGCCTTCTTAAACATTCCCCAATCACCTAACACAAAATTTTAACCAATCTCTTTTCACATTGTTTTAGAGACATTTCATTGATCTCATGTTATGGTTTTTCACGCTGTAGCATTAGTAAACTCTAGCTTGTTTGATTACAGGTATAATACTTGAAGTGTTTATTTAGTTGGGGACATTGATTAGAAGAGATAAAAGTGGGCCAGGATCATAATGTAGGAGCTCAGGCTACAGCTTGGATTTAATCCTGTAAGCAACAGACAGATTTACTGAAGATTTTATGCATAATGTAATTTGGTTTTAATTTATTTTTAATAAATTGCCTTCTGGATGATTTTGAGGAATGCAAGCTTAGAGACTGCTGTCAATTCAGTACTAAACTTTGAGAAAAGGTAAGAATGAAGGAGAAAGTGATGGATTTGAGAAATGTATATTAGGTAAAAAATCTGCAGTGTATAAGTGATTGATAATGGAAATAAGAATAAAAATAAATAGCCAATCTAGGTTATTGATTTTTGGTTAACCACATTATAATCTCACAATTGATCACCACATAGAGATGCCCACACTGCAAATCTGTATGGGAATGGCAATAAGAACAGAATGAATTAATCATTTGGATGGGAAAGCAAAATTATTGCTGTTTCTACATTTAAAATTCTGCCATGGTGATACAGTACCAGAGTTCTTATAAGATTGGAGTAGGAATTCAAAGAATTTGCAGTATTTTCTTGATAGAAAATTACTAAAAACACCAAAAAGTGTATGTTCCTTTTGTTGTCTAGGAGAGAGAACAAAATTTGATATTTTCCCAGAAGAATGCAATTCTGTCCTAAATCAACAAAGATGTTTCCTGATGAAAACAAAGATCCTCAGAATACCACTAGTTTTGCCAAATTGAAAACCTTATAGGAGCACATTTGTCATGCCTATTATTTTATTTCTGACACCTATTATTATACATCCTGGTATATAATAGTTTTTTAGTAGTTAAAGTTGAGTGTATGAATCAATTAAGGAATTAAAAGTTATTCTAGAGGCAGAAATAAGCTTCTGTACAGTAGCAAGACAAAGAGTGTACCCCCAAAAAAGTCAACAACATTAGTGGAATGTTGTGGAAAAAAGTCTTTAATAGAGCAGCATCTGAAATAGAGTTATTCACAGACTTAGAGCACAAAAGCCAGAGAGTCAGAGAAATCAGGGTGAGTTCTCACTATGGATTGTAAGACAGGAAAGATTCAAGAGAGAAAGTCTCCAGAAGATAGGAAGAACATCTGTGTTTATGGAACTTTAGAGAGGATGACAAATTCATCTTATAAGGTACTCTAGGAAATTGGATGGAGAGTGAGTTGCAATGTAAGTGATTATGAAAGAGAACCATGATCAAATGGGATTTTTAAACATTGCTATTTCACTCCCAACCCACATTCTGGCAAATCTCCCAGATGATTTGATGTAAAGCAATGTGGTAGCTCTTCGGAAAATCATAGGCAAGCAGGAGTAGTTATGACAATAGAGTAAGATGAGAAACAGTGAAATTCAAAATTAAGAAAGATCCAGAGTTAGTATAAGTATAGTCAAGTCTCAGTAAAATTAGATCAATGATCAAGATTAAATGCAGATAGTATGGTTTTAAGAAATTTCTTTATATTCAACTCAATTGATGAATAAATTCATTTCTTCTTTCCTCTTCTAATGTGAATAATGTCAAATAGCTTTAAAAGTAAAAATATTTTATTAAGTAAGATAAATTATTTTCCCTTTAGGAAATATCTAATTTTATATAGACTTTATCTCAGGCAAAGAAAAAGTGTTAGAAGCACAAAAAGTAAATATATAATGACACCCCCCCCCCACACACACACACACTCAAACATACATGCCCCATCTTTTTCCCACATGGAATGAGAAATAAGTTTTCATTTTGAAATGACACAAGCATTTATGTATTCTGAAATCAGTAAATTGAAGGTGACTTTTCTTTCCTTTTTCTCTTATCCGTACAATTTTCTGCCTCTGTTTCTGTTTTCCTTAACATGTTTTTAGTTTAGGGATATTAGGGTAATTATTAGTATTAGTTATTGGGGTAATTCTCCATTGAACCTGTCAAGATACTGGACCACAAAGGTGAAAGTGAATTTCTCTTTGATGTTCTTTTTAGACTTTCATTTATCAGAAAAGAAAGACACAATAGGATTCCAAACAGTTACACTGGGATTTAATAGGCAAGATGGTAGGAAATAAAAAGGTAGTTTTTATGATAATTAATAAAGCTATGACATTTTGAGACAATTTTAGTCTAACCAATTGATCAAGAGTGTTCCAACTTTTTAATAAAGCAAAATAATTTGTTCTCAAGTCGACACCATTTTTCATGCCATCTATTAGATCCATGGCTTCCCCAAAATAAACAGAAGCTGCTTTCCCAATGTAATTTATCCCTAAATTTAACATTATCAAATGCTTTGTATTAATTTGTCTTTTCACATTTTGGCATTTATTTAATTTTTTCAGGCATAGTACGTTGATGTCATTTAGTATAAATTTTTTCAAAATGTGACCGATAGTTGTATGGAAATGTTCCACAAAATTAAGTCTTTTGAAATAAAACAAATATAAAAAATATTTATCTGAGAACAGAGAATGCATGCATCAGAAATAAAGAAACAAAAACTACTATTATTAAGAATAAGAGTTTGTTACTACCAAATTTTTTTTGAGACTATCAAAGGTAGATATAGAAGAATTAACCAAGTATGTGCTTTTTTGGCATGGGCTATCAGTAATGTTAGGTTAAATTGTTGTGTGATGTGCGTGTGAATGTAAATGTAGCTGTGCATGCATTTTCCCATGCATGCTCAACCAATGTACTGGAGGGTAGTAAGGACTATAAATTGTTTATCATTTTCAACTAGCTAGGGAATGAAATCATGGTGGTGGTAGATGAACATCTAAATTTGCTATGAATTTGGTTTTATAAAGAATTAGTGACTTGTACTTACAAACTTTTTCATGCCATCTATTAAATATGTAACCTGAGGATTTGTGCATCCCTTTAGAGTGTTCAACTTTGGTAAGGCTGAGACTCACTGAGAATTTGATAAAAGCTAAGGATACTCTCTAGAAACTTACATTTAAACTTGACTCTCGCTTACACTATCAAAGGAATTGTAGTTACTCTGAAGGCCAGTCTGTAGGCCTCAGCTTCCATGAATCTCATATTTTTAAAATGTCTTTAAAAAAATATGCTGATGGCAATCAGTCTTTCTTTGGATAAGTGGGAAGGCTTTTTGGTGAGGCAATGTGAAGAGCAGACACTCCTGGAATCAGACTAGGGGGAAGTATACAGCCTTAGCTCTGCTGTGAGAGGGATGCTGTGGATCAGTAGATGTGGAAAAAACCACAGAGATGCAGAATTTGCTTCAGAGGGAGGTTACCTCTAAAGTTGATCAGTTAATTGGGGCTTAACTGAGATTTATTTTAGCAACTTCTACTATAGTTAACAATAAGAAAGATATTCTAAACCAGGCTTTTAGAAGGAAAGGAAAAAATAACAGGAGGGAAAATGAACGATTTTTAAAGATTTCTGAAAAGAATGTGGATTTTTATCAGGGAAACAAAGGTTTATTCAGCTCACTGTATTTAATGAAACCAAAATTGTGTTTAAAAGTAACTCAAAATATCAGCATACTTATTTTTGCTAAGACTGGGGAGAGAACATACTTGGTACTTTGAAAATTGAGATGAAATTTGCCATTCTGCAGAGCCAGTTTTGGGTTAAAGATTCGTAATTGGAAAAAATATATATTTAGCCTTGTCTAGTTAATAAACCATTAATGGAAAATAGCAGCAAAGAGCTTAACTGACCTTCTGAATCTTGTCAGAATCCTGTCAAGGAGGTGACACTGAAATGGCAATAGAGAATTAGTGACTAAATGACAAGGTTGGCCAGGTTCATTTCAATGAAATGTACCTTGGAGAAACTTATTTAGAACTGAAATGCCTAGAGTTACCAGATGATACTTTAAATTCTATTTTGTGATGTGCTCTTGGGTGTTTGCCAGTACCCTAGTGCAGAGGTGCTTGCAAGAGGGGCCAGAGGAGGAGAAAGGGAGATAAGTCTGTAGGTGTGCCAGGAGAGAGCTTTCCTGTCTTCCCTTGCTTCTTTGCCCTTGTTTGCCTTTTGGAAACCTGTAGCCTCTCCTCCTTTCTACCTAGTTGCATGCCACCTTCATCATGTTCATCAGTGGTGGCACTTAATAACTAGCCTAAGCACATACCTGTTCCTGCATTAAACATTAGTAGATGCAGATATGCTCTAAGTTTATTTAACTGTATACTTACTATACAATGTATTATTATTCCATTTCATTTGTATTTATTAATATATTATATAAAACATGTAATTGTATCAATATAATCTTCAATGCCATATATGTGATTAAAATATATGCAAAGATTTGATAGAAATCAGTGAAACTCAATTATGTGGAATTGAAAATTTTAGCACTTACATCAATTAAGAACTTGCTGTGTTTTGAATGTCCCCTCCAAAACTCATGCTGAAATGTAATTGTTATGGTAAGAGAAGTAAGAGCAGGGACTTTTAAGATGTGATTAGGTCATGGATGCACTGCGATCATGAATGGATTAGGTACACTAGGAGTGACTTTCAGGAGAGACTTCATTATAAAAGCAAGCTGTCTTTAGCTTCTGCTTTCTTGACAATCTGCTCTCATCATATGAGGCATCCTCCATGATATGATAGCAAGAGGACTGTCACCAAGATATTGAACCCCATTATTAGACTTTCCAACTCACAAACACATAAGAAAAATTTCTTTATAAATTACCCAATCTGAGGAACTCTCTTACAGCAACAAAAAACAGATTAAGACAAAACTCAATCAAAAGTCAAGGAATAAATAAAAAGAAATAGATTCACTGAAATAAAATGTGTATAAATTATATATTTGAAGTTATGGTACTAACAACACAAAGCAATCAAGATTAGAGATTACTTAGTAGATTGATACTAATTTAGTAGACTGAACTAGTTTTCTATATGGAAAAAAAATTCTTAAGTATATGTACTAAACAAAAAAGGGAACAGCATGTGGATTAAAATGTATAAAGTCTTTATTGGAAAAAATTCCAGAATAATCACATCTGGAGAAATAAATAATTTGTTTTAAAAGGTCCCCAAAGTAAAAGAAATCAGGGGAAAATAATAAATATTTGACTACATCAAATTTAGGAATTTCTGTTAAATCACAAAGTTAAAAATAGAAAACAAATTTTTAAAAATATTTTAAGCATCAAAAACTAATGAGATTGTTATCTAAAAAAACTAGCCTCAAATTAAAGTAAATAAAGAGATGCTCCACCTTACCTGTGATTAACATAAGAAAAAAAATTAAAGAATAGAAAAGTGTTCCATGCCTAGATAGTAGAAAAGTAATATCACCTAGTTTTGGGAGCAATATCTATCAGTGTTCAAGAATTTGGGTGAAATATTGGTGCAGCTAATTTGCAAGGCAATTTGGAATATTACACTAACACTCAATAAATTTAGTGCATCCTAAGATTGACTTACAGGTATACAGCCACAAATATTTTTTCATTTAGATTAGGATAGGAACTGGAATGTCAAAGTTTCTCTAAACAGGAGTTATTTTTTTTTTTCCAGCACAAGATATTTTACCAAACTTTTCTATAAGTTCTTGACTAGGGGTCACAGCATTGACCCCTAGTAAAGCCATGAAACACGTTACTTAACAATGTTACTTTATAGCCATGAGTTTGGGGAGACTTTGGGTGATTTGTACATTTGCCAACATCATTACTTGTAAAACTGAGATTAAATACTTTGGACATTTTCAGAGAATGCTCCACTCTCCACCCTACTCCATTCTACATCTGAACACAGTAGTTGAGGCTGTTAGGTAGTGTCCCTATACATCTCCAGTTGGTTGGATTATCATCACAGTTTATATTTTTGTTTGTTAACTAATAATAATAATAATAATAATAATAATAATAATAAAAGGAACTAGAACTACAAAAAAATAAGTTAAATTGGGACTGGGGATATAGCTCAGTTGGTAGAGTGCTTGCCTTGTATACATATGGTCCTGGGTTTGATCCCCAGCACCACAAAAAAATAAATAAATAAAATAAGTTAAATAACACACAAAAAAAGAAAATTTCATGAGTAGCATATTCCCTGAGTTTGTATGTATTGCAAAATGCATTTGTGGCTGAAAACTTTCTTAAAATTTGTGTCATCATATTCTCTCACTGAACTGTTGTAGAGCTACCCCTTCCTCATATAGAATATGGTTTGGGGTCTAGATGTTCTTCTAGAATTTTTAATGTCCAGAAAGATTGACAAGTTATAAATCAGTGTGGAGTATGAGTGGATCAACTCCTTATGAGATTTACAATGATGAAAGCTTTCTATAAATTCTAGTATAATCTTTCCTTCAGGGACTTAATTTTCTTCCTTATCTATTATTTTCCTCCCATTTGCTTTGTTTAGGTTTTTTTTAAATCTTTTTAAAAAATTTTATTTTTTTCTTTTTAGTTATACATGACAGTGAAATGTATTTTGACAATTATACATACATGGATTATAACCTCCCATTTCTGTGGTTGAAGGTACAGTATCTTTTTTTTATTATTGATTTAAAAAATGACAGCGGAATGCATTACAATTTTTATTACACGTACATACCATAATTTTTCATATCTCTGTTTGTATATAAAGTGTATGTTTCTGTTTTCACCATGTCTATTCTCCTTTATTTCAAATTCTAAGGTGACTTTATTACTGTTTCCATTTATCCTGACATATTCAAGCTCAATTTTCATCTGTTTCTAAGCTTCATTATTTCCTTGAGTTCTTGGAAGAACAAACAAGATGTCTCCTTTAGGGCCCTGCAAATGAAAGGTCCACTGCCTGTCTGGTGTCCACTTTGCTTGGTCAGTGTTCTTCCAACATTTGGTTCACTAATTTTTTTTTTGCCACTTCTCTGGTTTACTTTTTTGTAAAATAATTCTAGTACATGATTTTCATCTCTGTTTCAGTTGCTATATCCATTTCCTTTTTTTTCTTTACATATTAATATTAGGTCCCTAGCTAGTTGTTTTGTGTTTGTTGATCATTTTTTATGCAGTTTATTCTTTTTAAGTATTTTCCTGCTGACAGTATTAGACAGAGAGCACAGGAGAGTACAAGAAGTCAGAAAACCAATCAGACTTTAGCCTCTTTCCTTTGAATACATATTACCCTCATTCAGTCTCATGTATGGGTCACTGTACCAGGCCAGTTGTAAATTGACCTGAGATTTTATACATTCACAAATCCTACATATTCACAAGTCCTACCTCTTATTTATTCATATACAAATTGATCCATGGTGTCTTCAAAGAGATTTTGAATTTCTGGACTCTGGAACTATGAGGGATAAATTACTTATGTTTTAGGTCAAGTATGATTGATAAAGCATAGCCATTTGCTCATAACACTTAAGTGAAAATGTGACTCCATGATCTCTTGCTTTGAATATCAATGTTTTTCTTAAGCAGAAAACATGATCTATAGAAACTCATTCCCACTAGGGGAAGATTTGAAGGAAGGCTATAAGAGTTTTACATAGAACCCAAGAACAGAGTGAAGCTACATTACAGAGCAAGAGACCTGGGAATAAACAATCACATTGGCGACCACACCAGAAACTTGGTGGTTCTCTCCACTCTTTCTATGAGGTTAAATGTCCTGTCGTTTCTACTTTTCTCTGCCTTCTTTATTTTTTGCCAGAGTTCTCAGGTGATTTGGCTATTTGTACACTGTCTGTCATGGTCACCCTAGAATTGCCATCTCAGCTCCTAAATCTATATTACCTTGGAGACTCTGTCCTCAGAACTCTTGTCTCAGTATGTATGCTGTAAACAAAAAGTCTTGGTAAAGAGAAGCTGATTTGTCTGACTTATGTTAGACATTGATCTCTAATCTTATAAACTATGAACTCAAAGGATTGAGTTTACATGGAACATAGGTTGGCTAACTCCAGGGTTACAGAAATGGCCAGGTCTTTAGAAAAGGGGTGTGAGAACAAGAAGAAGTATTCAATATTTTTGACATGGATTCTTAGAGCACTACACATTCCTAATTGTGACTGCTTTATAAGAAGGCTCATATAAGGAGATAAAATTTTATGTTTTAAATTTGTATTTAATTTCATATTTGATTAAAGTACTGATATATAGGTAATGACATAACTAAATGAGGTTTGAAATTTGAAACCTAGAAATGAAACCCACATATAACTGACTAGTCATAAGATTTGGCAAATTCATATAATCTCTCTTATCCTCATATTCATTATCTGTAAAATATAAGCAAAACAAAGAATACATGCCTTAAATAGTTTATGTCAAAATAGAAAAAGCTCATATATATGTGGAGCCTCAAAAATGATAAAAGGGTTTAAATGCTTAAATAAATGGCTTAATGTCTTGTAAGCCCTATCAGAGCTCACACACAGTTAGGTAGTTGATGCATCATAAGTACTTGGTTACCAATGTTATATATACCACATTTTCTTTATCTATTCATCTGTTAAAGGGCACCTAGGTTGGTTCCATAGCTTGGTTATTGTAAACTGAGCTGCTATAAACATGGATGGGGCTGTGTGACTTCAGTATGCTAATTTTTGATCTCTTGGATATATGAAATAGTGGGATAGCTGGGTCATAGGGTGGTTCTATTCCTAGTCTTTGAGGGATATCCATAGTGCTTTCCAAAGTAGCAGTAATTTGCAGTTCCACAAACAATGTATTGTTATGCCAGATTCATGGGACCCCAAAAGACCTCCAGGAGATGAATCCGATGCAATCACACAAGAGTCTTTATTGCAAGCTCAAGCCTGGACTCACAACCATTCTGACACAGAGGTCCCAGGGAGTGAGTCCCAGTCCTTTGTTCAGTGAGATTTTATAGGTTTGGGGGAGATACTCTATCCATCAAAACATCATACAGCAAATCACTCCATACCATGGGAAAACCAAACAACAACTCTTAAGATTGATTAGCACATTCACTGGCGGGAACAAGTTGGGTAGGGTGATTGGTTAGTACAAGAGGGGGATTCTTTTGAACTGATTGGTTTAGGCCACGAGGGGTGTACGTGCTGAACTACATGGTTTCCCAACATGTTATCAACCACCATAAACTACTGGGGGGTCATCTGGCATCCCAGGTATTTTCCCTGTCTCATGCTGATTGGAGGTTGCTAGGGGGATTGCTATGGGTCCTCATCTAGCCTAACTGAGTCAGGGACACCTGGCACCTCAGACCTCTCCTGTTATTTACAGACAAACAACTCAGCAGGGTGGGTAGTGCTTAGGAGTGCTCTGTGGGTTCCCCCCTCCACAAAGGTCACACCCCCTTACTTAGGGACAGGCCTTGAGGTAAAAGCTGGTTTCTCAAAAATGGAGTCACATCAGTTTCTCAGTATGAGTGTACCTTTTTGCCCAAATTTGTATTCTTTTTTTTTTTTTTTTTAAGAGAGAGAGAGTGAGTGAGGGGGAATTTTAATATTTATTTTTTATCTCGGTGGACACAACGTCTTTGTATGTGGTGCTGAGGATCAAACCTGGCCTGCAAGCATGCCAGGTGAGTGCACTACCACTTGAGCCACATCCCCAGCCCAAATCTGTATTCTTTCTAATTATTATTCTCACTGAAGTGAAACAAAATCTCAATGTAGTGTTTTTGTTTTTATTTTATTTTACTTTATTTTTTATGTTGGGGGGTGTGTTATAGTCAGCTTTTTTGCTGCTATGACTAAAGGATCTGATCAAAACAACTTTAGAGGAGGAAAAGTTTATTTGAGAGCTCACAGTTCCAGAGGTCTTAGTCCATAGAAGGCTGGCTCCATTTCTCAGGGCTCAAGATAAGGCTGAACAGCATGGCAGAATATATGGCAAAGGGAAGCAGCTCACATCATGGTGATCAAGAACCAGAGAGACTCCACTTACCATATACAAATATATATACCCCATAGCCAGTCCCATCTCCTCCAGCCACACCCTACCGCATCACTTAATCCCATCACTGATTAATTCACTGATTGGGTTAACATTCTTACAACCTAATCATTTCTCCTCTGAATCTTCTTGCATTGTCTCACACATGAGCTTTTGGGGATGCCGCACATCCAAACCATAACAGGGATCTTATCAGGGATTGAACTCAGGGGCACTAGACCACTAAGCCATATTCCCACCCCTATTTTGTATATTTTGTATTTTTTATTTAGAGATGATCTCACTGAATTGCTTAGAGCCTCACCATTGCTGAAACTGGCTTTGAATTTGTGATCCTCCTGTCTCAGCCTTCTAAGCCACTGGGATTACAGGCATGTGCCACTGCACAGAGCTCAATGTAGTTTTGATTTGCATTTCCCTAATTGCTAGAGATGCTGAACATTTTCTTCATATATTTGTTGGCCACTTGTATTTCTTCTTTAGAAAAGTACTGTTTAATCCATTGGCCCACTTACTGATTGGGGCATTTTGGTTAACTTTCTGGGTTCTTTATATTTTCTGAATATTAATACCCCGGGGTCCTGGTGGCAAACTTCTTCTCCCATTCTATATGTTCTCTCCACACTCTTGTTTCCTTTACTTCAATTTTTTAAATTTAATGCCATCACAATTATTAGTTTTATTTCTTGCACTTTAGGAGTCTTGTTTAGAAGTCATTATTGAGCCCACATTTTCTTCTAGCTTTTGCAGGGTTTCTGGTCTACTGCTTAGGTCCTTGATCTACTTTGAGTTTTGTACAGGGTGAGAGATAGGCATCAAGTTTCATTCTTCTACTTAAAGATATCCAGTTTATGTACAATTTGTTAATAAAAGGCTGTTTTCTCCAACATATGTTTTTGAAATCTTTGCCTGGTATCAGAGGACTGTATCTACGTGGGTTTGTCTCTGTGTCTTCTATTCTATTCCACTGTTCTTTGTGTCAGTACCATGTAGTTTTTGATACTATAGCACCATAGTATAATTTGAGATCTGATATGGTGATGCCTCCAGAATCACTCTTTTTCCTCGGGATTGATTTGGGTATTCTGAATCTCTTATTTTTCCAAATAAGTTTTAGAACTGCTTTTTTCTAGTTCTGTGATGAATATCATTGGTATTTTGATGGGGATTACATTGAATCTGTAAAACACAGTAAAATATGTAAAAGCAGTATGGCCATTTTGACAATATTAATTCTGCCTATCTAAGAACATGGAAGGTCTTTCCATCTTCTAAGATCTTCAATTTATTTATTTAATGTTCAATCATTTATATTATAGAGGTCTTTTACCTCCTTCATCAGAGTAATTCTCAAGAATTTTTTGAGGTTATTGTGAATGAGATAATTTTCCTAATTTATTTTTCAGCAGATTCATTATTAGAATATAGGAAAGTGATTGATTTATGTATGTTGATAATATATCCTTTTACTTTACTAAAATTGTTCATCAGCTATGGAAGTCTTATGGTGGACTTTTTGTGTTTTCTAAATATAAGATCATGTCATCAACAGATAATTTGATGTGAGGACAAGTGCATGGAGTACTGCATACATGCCATACATTAAGGGCATCTGAGTGGCAGGCCACTCACCTGGTGCCAGGTGTGTGAGCGGCTGGTCACTTACCCCATAGGCTAGCCCGGGTTGTGAGGCCATGTGTTGCAGTCCCTGTGTTTGCTTCATGGCCCACTTCTTGATTGGTTACTGCAAGGACAGTTAGCAGACATTGCATGGAGGCTGCCTGTAATGTGCTTAGCTACTGCCTGAGTATATATACATGGTAACTGTGCAGTAAAATCAGACCTGCTTCTTGCTTGGTCTTCGGAGGTCTTGATTAGTGACTCCACAGCCACACTCTCCTCTACCTTGTTCCGTGGACCTCCTCGCTGGATGAGAGAGAGCCATGCAATTTGAGCTCTTTGTTTCCTATTTGTATCCCTTTAATACCTTCTTTTGTCTGATTGCTCTGTTTAGAATTTCCAGGACTGTATTGAATGGAAGGCCTGAGAATGGGCATTCTTGTCTTGGCCCTGTATTTAGTGGAAATGCTTTCAGTTTTTCTTCATTAAATACGATGTTGTTCTTGAATTTGTCTCATATAGCTTTTACAATATTAAGGTAATTTTCTTTTATTCCTAGTTATTCTAGTGTATTAAACATGAATGTGTGCTGTATTATAATTACTCAGCCCTAAAGGAGAATGAAATTATGGTATTTGCCTGTAAATGAAAGCCAGAGCTCAAAAGTCAGAGGAAGGGAATTAAAGGTGAGGGTGTACACATGGGAAAAGGGAAGGACAGTTGAATAAATCTGACCTAACTTTCCTATGTACGTATGTGAATCCACTGTGAATCTCATCATTATGTATATCCATAAGACACTAATTAAAAACGTGTATAAGTATATAGCAGAAAGATTGGTAGAATATAGGGAAGGGAACTGGAGGAAGAGAGATGGGAGAGAAAAGGAAAGTACTAGGGACTGAATAAGAGCACGTTATATTCCATGCTTTTGTAATTATGTCAAAATGAATCTTAAAATTATGCATAAATTAAAAGAACCAATTAAAGAAATCCTAACACATCAAAAAAAAATAGTTCATTGACACCTATAAATTGACCAAAGTCCATTTTTTTAGTAACTTTCTTTCTACTACTTTTGTAAACTACATTAGATATTTCTTTTAATTGAATATAACAGCAAAAACAGGAAGACCTTTTCTTGAGTAAGCAAGACATTTAATGGATAGATACTGGATTCAAGTCTCACCCAAGTATCAGTCAGAATGGCCATAATCCAACATAGCACTAGGAACTTTGGTAAGTTCAAACAACTTCCACTAAATTGTATGTGACATGGCCACAACCATATCTCTTCTAAGTGTCACTTATTTCCAGTAGTTCCAAGTTTTGTCAGGAGAAGTGAGATTTACCAATCCTTGTTTATAATTCTAACTCTGAATCTGTTAGGATCACATAATAAAAATATTTTTCCTGAGGCTCAACCTTCATATTGGTGGGAGGTTCAAAAAGGAACAATCAATGTGAAGCAGGGTATCATCCTAAGAGATGTTTGCTGTATTTGAATAGCAGTTGTTTTATCACCTGACTGTAGCAATGGTGTATTTTTAGCAGCCAATATTTATTTTTCATCTTGAGCATGAATCATAATAGAGAATTTGTCTACATACATATATGTTCATCCAAATATCCTATTTCTCTAATTCCAAATCTTCGCTCATCTCTACTGTCTGTGCATCACTATTTATTTATTGGTCATATTTATCTAGTAATTATATGGCTGTTCCAATTGATCATTAAAAACTTCAGGAAACTGAGTGACGTCTGTGAAACTCAATTCAAATTCTTGGGAGGGATCTAATTTGATGTAACTGGAGTCAAGTAACTATTCAGTGGTGACTGGGAGGCAAATCACCTGGCCAGCTTCTGGAGTGGTCTATAAACACAGAGTGTGTTAAGGGACTGGAGGATTGATTTTTCTTAAAGAAAATGGAATGAACTAGAAAGACACTCAGTAGGTGTAGATGACTAGCTCTAATTCAATCAGTAGAACCACAGCAACATCTACAGATATTTCCATCTGTGTATCCCGTGAGCACTTTATATTTAGTTTGTTCAAAACCGAGCTCATCATCTTAAAGTCAAACTTCCATTCTTTTCTCTTTCAGTTGAATGCATCATCATTATCTTGGGCCTCCAGAATTAAAGCAGTAAATTATATTTTGATTCATTTTTGCTTTAGCCCATTGCCATTTTTAGTCAGTTAATATGTAAAGCCTTTTTGTATCAGTAGTGCTTCTCAATTCTGATTGTTCCTCCATTATCCCAATTCTGTCACATTATTTCAGCCTTTTGCTATCCAACAAGAGTAACAGAACAGATGTAAAGGGGGAAAAAAAAGAAAAAGGAAAAAGAAACTTTATGACCCTAGTGTCTGTTCTTTAAATTTATTCTATAAATCAACAGCAAAAAATAATTATTCTCTGAAGAGCAGTCTATAATTCAGAAACCTTCAAATCTTCATACTTTTTGGCTTCAAATTCTTAAGTCAATATTTAAAATTGTACCTGAAGCGTGTTCCTGTCTGATTTCCTTACTTGAGCATCAGCATTCGTCTTTATGTGTGAAACATGAGACCTTTAAGGGATTTTCTATTCTTGTGTTTTTGGGTTTTGTTTGTTTCTTTAGGTACAGGAGATTGAACCCAGGAGCTATTAACCCACTGAGTCACATCCTCCTCCCTTTTTTTATTTTTTATTGTGAGACAGAGTCTTGCTAAGTTATCCAGTGCCTCTTACCTAAAAACTTATAAATGCCACTTTCTTTTAAAACCAGAGCTTTATGGTCATACTTTTTTTTTTTTTTTTTGATTACTTCAATCACAGAAGACTAAATGATAAAGAACCTAGGGTGAAAGTTGCAATCAGAAGACAAGATGATGTAATGACTAACGCTGCAAAGATGCCAAACAACCAAAACAACAAAGTAGAGCCAGGGCCTGACTTGGATGCAAGGTTGTGTTTTTAAACACAAAGCAATATCACATCATAACTAAAAAGTATGTCAATAATTATGCCATAATTCACACCCTTTATTCTAGCCAATTGTTTTGGTAACTTTAGTTTGTTCTACAAGAG
This sequence comes from Callospermophilus lateralis, assembly GCF_048772815.1. Lineage (NCBI taxonomy): Eukaryota > Metazoa > Chordata > Mammalia > Rodentia > Sciuridae > Callospermophilus > Callospermophilus lateralis. The sequence goes on from NC_135314.1 coordinate 102,061,772, forward strand.
TAAAGGTAATCTAAACAACAGAAATGGAGGAAGGCCAAGGATCAGAAGGGCTTCCCTTCCCCTCTCCCCAAAGGACAGATATTTTCCTCCCCCTTCTAATAGGAGATCAGTAAACTCGAATGACTAAATATTAATTTGGAGTTTAAATTACATAATGTGTAATCTTGCAATGGTTATCTTACATATCACCTAATATGCATGAATATCAATGAAGAAGAACCTAGGGTGATAGTTGCAATCAGAAGACAAGATGATGTAATGACTAACACTGCAAAGATGCCAAACAACAAAGTAGAGCCAGGGCCTAACTTGGATGCAAGGTTGTGTTTTTAAACACAAAGCAATACTACATCATAACTAAAAAGTATGTCAACAATTATGCCATAATTCACATCCTTTATTCTAGTCAATTGTTTTGGTAACTTTAGTTTGTTTAAATTATATAATGGAGTTTAAATTATATAATGAGAAATTTTGCAAGATCCAGTTTCTAACATGGACTTTTAATATAGTCTTTGGCTTCCACATTTCCTATTAGAAATACAACTGTACATGGAAAATAAAAGTCTTCATGGAAATTTAAATGTTAGAAAAATGGTAATAGTAGTGAAGAAAGAGGACTCATGAGATTTACTTTTTTAATAGAGAACCAGAAATGGTACAAATATACGTATGCAAAGGTTCACTACGTTCTTTAACTATCCTGTTTTCCTAAGAGATGAGTGACAGCTTTCAACTTGTTTCATTCTCCTTTAAGTGCTACATAAATTATATAAAGACAGAATATTGCATGATTTTTTTTTAGTTATGATTGAGAAAATAGAACTTGCTTTGAAAAGTTACCATAGGTTTTCTTACACCATTGCTTTACAATGTGGAACTAATATTCTACTTTGGGCAGATACCATTTCATGCTAAGGGGAAAATGCACAGTAAAGATGGAACCCTGTGAATAAAGGAGTAGATAGATATTTAATTTTGAAATATGTTCAGTTAAAAAAAATTATAACTTCTTTTAGAACTCACTTTGCATCCATATTATATTCTGATGGACTATATAAAATCATATTGCTGATCTGTAAAAGAATGTTGGTTGAAAAGAACTTAGAAATGTATCTTACTCAGATATCTGTAAAGTTAATGTCATTTTGTGAATATTAATTATTTTACAGTTTAACTAAAATAACAATTTTATGTATATTATTCAATCATTAAAAACCCTTCCCAAAGCAATATCACTTTCACCAAATGTATTGTTTCTTATACTGACATGGACAAAAACTTGACACTAAGAAAACTTAATATAAGTCACTTTGTTACATTTTAATACTAGAAATTTATGTATGTCAAGAGAATTAAAGTGTTCTTAAGGAAATAAAGCTTCCCTGCAAGCCTAGAAATTAGTTTCTATTCAATGTTTATAAGCTAAAAGTCATAAAGAATAGTTAAATGTACATGAGACAGCAGGCCAGAAAGAAAAACTAAGCTGCCTACATATAATCACTGACTAAGTTGTTTTGATCCAAATATTTATTTTTGGAAAACAACCACCTACATAAGAAGAAAAAAATAACAGTTATTCAGTGAGGAAGCAAATAGCTGCTAACATCTACCTAGAGATGAAGTTTGCTTGCATAGGAAACGTGAAAAGAATTTTTTTCATGGAACAGAGTGAACAACCAGCGAGTGAAAGTTTTGACATAATTGAGGGGAGGGGATACAAAGTGTAATGAACCTAGAAGATCATATTTTCCCAACTATGGTCAAAGAAAACTTGTTTCCAGGAATACACTTTTATAAGGGCATTTCATTTTAGTTTTTTAATAGACGGGATTAGCAGAGGCACTTAGAAATCTCATACCTCTCCTGTGTAAGGACTTCTGAAATAGCAACAAACTTCTGAAATAGAAAAACCCACTACCATAATAACAGTGATAAACTCCTAAACATTTCTGGGTGAAAGACTTTATAGGGAGAAAATAAAAAACTTACACATTATTATAATAATATCCTTAAATGAAAAAAAAACAGCTGGGTGGGCTGGGGATGTGGCTCAAGCGGTAGTGTGCTCCCCTGGCATGCGTGCGGCCAGGGTTGGATCCTCAGCACCACATGCAAAGATGTTGTGTCCGCCGAAAACTAAAAAATAAATATTAAAAAAATTCTTTCTCTCTCTCTCTCTCTCTCTCTTTACAAAAAAAAAAAAAAAAAAAACAGCTGTGGGATAGTTTGCAAATATGTATGTATTGAATATAGTTATTGAATTACTTTTTAAGTGCCAGGTATGATGGATGCAGCAAAAAATAAGGCAGACAAAATTATTTGCCCTCAGACTTCTTAACAGAAGACATCAAAATGCACAAATAATTAAGCCATATATAAAGTTACAACTGTAAAACACAGTTTAACACTAAAGTTATAACTATAAAACACACTTTTCACACTCAGATTCCACTAAAATATACTTTGATGCAAGATGCTTTCAAAGTATATTTTAATGGAATCTGAGTGTTAAAAGAATCATCTTGGGAAGGTCTCCAACGGGGTTCCTTCCCTTCTTTACTGATTTGGCATCAGTCCTTGTTGACCATCTGTTTAAAGGAGACTTGGTGTTTTGGATTCCTGTGGTTGTGTATGTGGGTGGAGCAGTTTCTGTGGATGAGGAAATGATTGATGTTGCCCTTTATGTGAAAAATGGATACAGGAAGATAGATATAAAACAGTAAAGGAGATTACAGTCTGTTTTGTGTTTACTAATCTTGTTCCATCTGTACTTTTTAATGCTTTTCTATTACCATTTTTTTCTCCACCCAGTAGTAAACACATGGTGTAATTTTTATCATCATTTCACTTAATTCTTAACAATCACAGTAAATTTGAACCATTATGACATTCTTTACTGCAATCTTGACATTCTATTTTTAATTTAGTTCTTAAACATAGATGATAAATTTTCTGTGTGAATATCTAATTGGGTTAGAGGTTGGGGTGACTGAATTGTTTCTAGGCTTCTCTATGAACCTGGAAGGGGGAATTATCTTCTAATGTTGGAAGAACTCTCCTGGAGGCCAAATCCCACTGGAAGCAAAATAATCAAGAGTAGAATCACCACTTCAGGGTACAGATTTCATTACCATAATTGACACTAGATCATTGGTAGGCAGGACAGCAATGAAACACTCTGGGTTTGCTATTTGGCTTTCCTATATTTTCCTGAGGATCTATTATTTGATAAAATCAACTTTTCAGTGAAGTAGCATGGTTTATTGGCTCAAACATTAAAAACTAAAGTTTCAGTAGGCATTGCAATGGCCCAAGTTAAAGGGATGCTCTCAGTTTTTAAGGAGCCATTCACTAAGCAGGCAGATCCAATTTACTATTGTTACATTAGTACTGATGCCCAGACCATGCTGTCCAGATGAGAACTTTCTGTTCTGTCATGTGTCATACCTTACAAGTTGAGAATTATTAGTAGTCCTCCAGCTTGGCTAAAAAAAAAAAAAAAAAAAAAAAAAAGCATGAAGTAATTTAACAAATACAGATGCCTCTTCTCACATTCAGATATCATGATTTATTTCATTTGTGTGCAGTTCAGAAGTTGGTTTTTTTGTTTGTTTGTTTTTTGAAGTTACTTCTCAAGGTGTTTCTATTGCAGCCAGGGTTGAATATCAATGACCTTTATTGACAAGAGAAAAATGGTGATTTCACCAAACAGGAATCTAAATAACCTAAAGACAATAAGACACAGAACATTCTGATGCTACTTGGATCTGCAGCAGAATTGATGCTGGTGATTTTATATATTTTTGTGTGTTTATTCAGGGAAGAAGCAGTTTAGAAACACATAGCTGCACTGCCTGTGGGGAGAATAAATGCTAATTCCATACACAATGGATGAATAGAAGTAGAAATACATTTCTCTGAAACCACAAGAATGAGAAATAAGTCTGGTGGTCAGTTGCAGCTCAAATACTCAAAAGATTGGTTTTCCATATCTGGATATAAAATTCAAAAAGCCAATGGGACAAAGGGTTGGGCAGCTCCAATCTGAAGAAAGGGCATGAAAAACTGTCTCATTAGAATGATACTTTTATTTTGTCTTCTGCTTCTAAAATACTGATTTGCTGACTGATCAAGTTAACAGAGCACATTTCTGATTGCCATTCATTTTCTCAACAGCTTTGAAAACAGGTATATCTCTTATAGTCAGTGTTTCGACAGCTGATTGTAAATGCTATGCTAGGAAATTACTAAAGGAGAGATTAAACAAGTTATAAAATAAAATATTTCCCAGTTTACATCGAACTTAGCATCATAGTTATAGAATGATTATCTAAAATACAGGCATATTCTTTGGTATTGACTTTTCAGTTCATATTTCATGTGATTCTAAATCTAGAGACATTTCTTCTCAATTTACTTACTTATTGTTCCATACATATTTAACCTTATACAATGCAGATTTTCCACAGCAACAATTAAAACATAAGCAGTGTAAATTTTCAATTTCTTTGACTAATTATGCACTAAAATAGAAGTCTGGTGGTCAGTTTTGGAGCTCAAATACTCAAAGATTGGTTTGACACTAGATCATTGGTAGGCAGGACTTCTTTTTATTTAAGTCTCATACTGTTTCATTATTGTCTAAATCACAGGATCAGATAGAGTAAGGTGAGTGTTTAGAGAAAATTATGTTTATAAGCTAGTTACAATGACATTAATGCAAACAAATTCAAAAGATACACATTAGGCTTCTATTGCTTGCCAGGTTTTATATACCTGGATCAGTGACTCTCAAGTATTAGTGTGCATCAGAATCACTTGGAAAGTTTATAAATAAACAATTTCTGGGACCTATTCCTAGAGTTTCTGAATCAATAGGTCTGAAATGGATGTGTGTGAATTTGTATAAAATACTATATAATGGTTGGCTACTGCAAATTCTTCCCTAATCCTCATTCAAAGATGTTCTTTTGATACCTTGAAATTGTCCTGTCCTTGTAAGCAGTGTTTACACCACAAAAATACACAAATACTACAGATCAGGGATGCTTCCTATCCTACCTGTGCAATGAGCTAGCTTTTTAAACATTTACCAGAAGACTACTGGGGATGATATTGGCATTTGTAAAAAAAAACCCTGGAGTTTACATGTTTAATTAGTGTTAAGAACTAATGATTAAGAAGGAAGAGCTAGTAGGGAACAGACTAACACATATAATTGGTCTCGAAATATGTTATTTATAAGGAGGGAACAGGAGTATGGATAATTGACTCTCTTTAGGGGAAATTAGGATTTAACTTGTGACAGCAGTTTGGTTTGAGCTTGAATCTGAAGGTGGTATAGGAACTAAGATGGAATAGTAGCAAAGAGCACTTGGAGAGAAGAGGAGAGACACATCTGGGGAGGACAACGATAAACACAGGGACATGTTTGGGGGACATATTGATTTCAGATTAATCATCAAAGACAATTTGCATTATTGAAATTATAGTACTTGCTGAATATTTTCTTTACTGGAAGACCATCTTCCATAAAGACAGAGACTGTCTATCATAGTATAGCCAATCCTTAATGTGATATCTTCTTTGTAGTAGGCACACAATAAATATTTGTGTGTAAATCCATAATATGCCTCCAAAAGGCATATGAGTAAGAGCTAGGCATTATTCACGGTGGCTGGAATATAATATTAGTTCTTAAATTTTCTCAGCTGCACAAGAAAGCCTACAGTAACATGTGAGGTTACCATAGGTAGCTGAAGGTAGTAATTTAGAGGTGCATGAGAAGAAAGAAGTATTTATGGAAAAGACTGAAATAAAAACTTTTTTCTTTTTTTTTTTTTTTTTTTTTTTTTACAAAAGATAGGAGCCAACGGGCTGGGGTTGTGGCTCAGCAGTAGAGCACTCACCTAGTATGTGTGGGGCCCTGGGTTGGATCCTCAGCACCTCATAACTATGAATGAATGGAATAAATATATTGTGTCCAACTACAACTAAAAAATAAATAATTAAAAGAGATAGAAGTAAAAATTTAAATATTACAATGCTATAGATTCACAATCTTTTAATAAACACTTTTAATGAAATAATTGATTTCACTTTAAAAATGTTTAAATATTTATTTGTCCCTGACATTTAGGGTATTAACTCAGTTATTAGAGGTAGATATCCAAGTTGAGAAAATGATGAATGTCATTTAAACTGTGGAAATAATTAATAAGTTAATTTCCACCTTTTAATTTACCAAGAAGTGTATTGAATATATGTTATGGTTTAGATGTGTTGTCCCCCCAAAAGTTCACATATGAAACAATGCAAGAAAGTTCAAATGACAAATGATTGGGTTTGAAGAGTCTTAACCCAATCAGTGAAGTAATCCCCTGGAAGGGATCAATTGAGTGGTAACTGAAGTGGTAGAGTGTGGCTGAAGGAGGTGGGAATTAGGATGTGACTTTGCATCTGGCTAGTGGAGTCTGTCTATGCTTCCTGATCACTAAGTGAGCTCCTTCCCTATACCACACTATCCTGCCATGATGTTCAGCCTCACCTTGAGCCCAAGGAATGGAGCCAACCTTCTTCTATAGACTAAGACCTCTGAAACCATAAGCCCTCAAATAAACATTTCATCTTCTACAATTGTTTTGGCTGTGTCTTTAAGTCGCAGTTGCAAAAAGAAGCTGACTAAAACAGAACTTGGTACCAGGAGTAAAGTCATTGCTGGGACTAACCTAACCATCTGGTTCAGAAGCTTTTGTAGCATTTTGGAATGGGTAGGAAGAATTTCAAGAAGTGTAGTTGTGCAAGCTGGAAATGCTTTAGATTGTTGTAAATGGAGATTAATGGCCGATTCTGGTGGAGGCTCAGAAGACCAGAATGGCAATAGGACTATGGTTAATGAAAATGAGGCTTAAGAGAGTTCAGGAAAGGAGGACTGTCAGGTTGATGGTGGTGACTTAGGAACAAAGCACCAGGCAGCCCTTGTACAAAAGAACCACCGATCAGATGCTGAAGAAGCCAGAATTAGACAGGCAGTCAGTGAAGATAGGTAAATTGAGTCAGGTCGGATCTAGGAGGCCAATTTTGAGTGAGTCTGGGAAGTTGGAGACTGTCCCCTGAGGGATCTTATCAAGAACCTGCCCCTGCTTCACCTGTTGCCAAGGTAACCTGTCCCAGGAATTTCCCCTCCCTACAAGGAGCTATAAGGTTGTTAATGTGTCCTTGTCTAATTCATCCTGCCCTTCTCCCCTCAGCTTTTGGCCATCCCACCCAGCATTCCAGTGCCTAGTCACCTATGCAGGAAGGAAAAAGATAAGGGGGAAAAACAGGAGAACAAAGGAAACTTAGGACATATAAAAAGGGCAGAACACCTACTTCTTGGGATACCATTTTTATGCTCAAATTCGGGACCCCCAAAAGACAACCAGAGACCAAGATCGATGTAAGCAGCAAAGAGGTGTTTATTGCGAGCTAGCTCGGTCCTCCACGTGCACACAGCAACTGGTGATGCTGAGAGGCCCCAAGCCAAGGATTTACAGCAGTTTTATACACTATTTGGGGAAGGCAGGGACTTCACATACATCATAGCATCTCTTCGCAAATCATTCCATACCGCAGGAAGGTGGAACAACAACTCTTAACATTGATTAGCACATCACTGGCAGAAACAAGTTGGGTAGGGGTGATTGGTTTAAGCCACAAGGGGAGTACATACTGAACTACATGGTTTTCCAGCATGTGTTCAACCACCATAAACTACTGGGAGGGTCATCTGGAATCCCAGGTATTTCCCAGTCTCATGCTGATTGGTGGCTGCTAGGAAGTTGCTATGGATCCCCACCTAGACTGACTGAGTCAGGGACACCTGGTGTAGCAGGTCTCTCCTGTTATTTGCAGATAAACAACTCAGCAGGGTGGGTATGTGCCTAGGAGTGCTCTGTGGGTCTTTCCAAGGACAAGGGTCATGCCCCCTTCCTTGGACAGGTTTTGCTCTGAGGTAGAGGCTGGTTTTTCATATATAATCTACTTAAATCCAACACAGCCACTGGTTTTTAATAAAAAAGAAAAAGTTTCCTTATCATGAGTTCAAATCACTAACAAGTGATTTATTATGAGTTCAAATCACTGACAAGTCAACATTCAGAAAGCATTTAAAACCCAAGGTAAAATTTAAATAAAATGTAGTATATTACATAGGAAGATATCTTAAAACTATTCTATTTTACATTAAATCTCTCCTAAATTAAAGATACTGGACCCTAGGGGAAAAGACCTACTGCAATTAGGAAGCCATACAGATGTAATTTCCACAGTTGTTTTTTATAAATTAATGATCTGGACAATCCCCAAGTACATGAAGATTAAGCACACCCTACTAAATAACACATGGATTAAAGAAGAAATCTCTAGAGGAATTTAAAAATATTTTGAACTAAATGAAAATAAAATGTGTTGGGCTCAGTAGGCATGCATGTAATCCCATCAGCTAGGAAGCCTGAGGCAGGAGGACATGAAGCTCAAAGCCAGTTTCAGCAAAAGCAAGGTACTAAGCAACTCAGTAAGACCCTGTTTCTAAATAAAATACAAAAAATAGGGCTGGGGATATGGCTCAGTGGTTGATTGTCCCCGATTTCAATGCCTGGTCCAAAAAAAAAGTATGTGCTAAAAGTCCTGCATAAAGGGAAATTTATAATATTAAACATGTATTAACAAAGAAGAAATAGCAAAAATCAATGATCCATGACAATCTAAATAGGCCAATATCAATAAATCAATAACTAATAACCTTCTAAATGAAAAAAAATATCATGACTAGGTGGACTATCTTCGAAATTCTGCTAAACATTTAAGGAATAAATTATACCAATGCTCTAAATCTCTTGCAAATGATAGACCAAACCTGATCTTTTATTAAAATTGGGAGCCATCTTGCCACAAAGCCATGAAAAGATAATTTCGGCTTTACTATAAATTACTGCAAATTCTGAACCTGCTTGGAATGCCTGCCCGTGCCTTGAATTCACCCATGCCTGACTCTCTGACCAGATAGCAGCCCTCTCTGAAACTTTAGTGACACCTCATAAATATTGGCCTTCCCTGGCCAGACAACGACCCTCTCTGAGGCTCTAATGGTCCTCATAAATTCTGATGTTGGGGCAAAAAAAAAAATGTAAATTACCATTAGTGTGATGCTTGTCAGAGTTCTGTTAACTGTAACCCCCTTTTGTGTAACTTTCTGGGCTATAAACCTGGGCTGTAGGAAAGGTGGGGTTGCTGTCTTGTTCCCGCCGTTTTGGGAGGGGGAGGCAGCCCAGCCGGTCGAAATAATAAGCTTTCTTTAATTTGATTTTAATTGGAGTCAGTGGTCTTTTCTTGCGTCCTGGTCTAACAAAAACATAGAAGCAAAGATAATACATCCTATCATATTATTTCAGGCCAGCATTATGCTGGTATTGAAGCCAGGTTTACAGATAGATAGTTAGTGTAGTTAGGTAAATTGAGGCTAATATCGAATAAAATAAAGAAAATGGAGGCCATTATAGAGGATGGAGTCCAGGAAACTAGAGCAGCACTTGGGGAAATTGAAATGTTAATGTCCCCAAGGCTCAGAGCCCATCATCCTAAGGAACTGTTAATGAAGCAGCTCCCAGCAAACTGGGAGGTGCTAATCTAAAACTGCCCCAGACCCTTCCTACCCAGATTACTTCTGCAGCCCACCTATCTCCCACCTTTTGAGCTTTCCCACCTTCATTCTATCACTGCAAGATAAAGGGAAACAAAGTACAGGAATGTGGGAAAGCTAAAAGAAGACCTTAGCTATAAAAGAAGGAACCCCCACTTCAACAGATTCCACCTTTTGGGTCCTCCGGGGAGAAGTCTTTTCTTCTATCCTTTAATAAAGTTTCTACTTTCCACTCTACACTTGCCTCAGTGTGCTTCTCTGGTATTATACTTCAGCATTGGGGAAGCAAGGACTTGTCAAGGGTAAACAGTTGTAACAGTATCAAAACCAGAAAAAGAAGTTACCAAAAAGAAAAGAAAAAAAAAAAAAAAGAAAATACATACCACTGTTACCCATGATCGTGGGTGTAAAAACTCTCAATCAAATATTAGCAGATGGAGTACAACCATGTATCAAATTGATTATGGAAGTGGAATTTATCCCAAGTATGAACAGCAAATTCAATAGACATCAATTGTTTAATGGATATTAAATCAATGGATTAAAGAAGAAAAATCTTATGGTCATATCAAGAGGAAAAAAAATGGACAAAAGCCAATACCCATTCAGAATAAAAACTCTGAGCAATGTAGGAAGAAAAGAGAATTTCCTTAACTTTATAAAAAATATCTGAAAACATCTAAAGCTAAAATTGAAGCCGAATTAAGTGAAAAACCAGCCTCTACCTCAGAGCAAAGCCTATCCAAGGAAGAGACATGACCTTTGTCCTTGAAAAGACCCACAGGGCACTCCTAGGCATATTTCCACCTTATAAGTTGTTTATCTACAAATAACAGGAGAGATCTGCTGCGCCAGGTGTCCCTGACTCAGTCAGGCTAGGTGGGGATCCATAGCAACCCCCTAGCAACCACCAATCAGCATGAGACAGGGAAATACCTGGGATGCCAGATGATCCTCCCAGTAGTTTATGGTGTTGGGAAACCATGTAGTTCAGCAGGAACACCCCTCTTGGCTTAAACCAATCAGTTCAAATGAATCCCACTCTTGTAGTAACCAATCACCCCTAGACAACTTGTTCCCGCCAGTGAATGTGCTAATCATGTTTTAGAGTTGTTATTTGATTTTCCCGTGGTGTGTGATGATTTGCTAAGAGATGCTATGATGTATGTGGGGGTCCCTGCTTTCTCCAAAGAATGTATAAAACTTCTGCAAACCCTGGAACCTCTCAGCTTCACCAGTTGCTGTGTGCACTCGGAGGATCCAGCTAGCTCGCAATAAACACCTCTTTGCTGCTTACATAGAGATCTTGGTCTCTGGTGGTCTTTTGGGGGTCCGGAATTCGAGCATTACATAAACAGGCAGACAGGCCATGGTGATAGCACTGGTTACTGGTGAGTCCTGCCTCCCCACATGTTGAACATAAGAGAAGCACGCTGAGGCAAGCATATGAAGCAGGTTTTTTTTGAAAGGGGTAACATAGACTTCTCCCACAAGGGAGAAGAGGGCCATAGCTGGTATCCTGGTATCCCAAGAAGCAAGGTGTTCTGCCCTTTTTATATGTCCTATGCTTCCTTTGTTCTCCTGCTTTCCCCCCTTTTGTTTCTTCTTCCTGCATATGTGACTAGGCCCAGGAACTCTTCCATGGGATGGCCAAAAGGTGAGAAATAGGTGGGCTGAAGCAGGAAGGGCAGGATGGAGTAGACAAGGACACATTAACAACCTTACTACTCTGTAGTAAAGTGAAATTCCTGGGAACCATTACCTTCGCAACAGGGTGGAGCAAGAGCAGGTTCTTGATAAAATCCCTCAGAGGACAGTCTCCAACTTCCAAGACTCACTCAAAATTGGCCCTCTTAGAACCGACCAGACTTACGTATACTGACTGCCTAATTCTGGCTTCAATGGGATCCAGAGAATGGAGAAATTGAAGGAATGTTAATTTCTTCAGAGTCCTTCCTCCACCCCTATCAAGAAAACCTGCCCCTGCTTCAACCAGCTCTTAAGGTAAAGAGTCCCAGGGATCCTCCCTTGCTACAGGGTGTTGTTAATTATGCCCCTTCCTGCCCAGATCACTTTTCCTCAGCCTCTCCAGCCCACCTGTTTCCCATTTTTTGGTCATCCCACCAAGCATTTACTGGACATAGTCATTTAGCAGGACAGAGATAAGGGGAAGAGAACAGGAAAACAAAGCTTTCTTGCTAAAATCAGGTTATGGGAAAAAGAGAAGGGGAGGGGAGAAAAAGGAAGGGAGACAGATGATAAAGAAAGAAAAGTATCATTATTCACAGATGACAAAGTCATCTATATAGAAAGAATTAACAAAAATCCTGTAATAAACTATTATAGCAAGTTTGCATAATATAAAAAATGTAATCACTTTTATAATACCAGCAATGAAAAATAGAATTTGAATTAAAAACATATTACCATTTACATTAAAACCTTGTATATATAATCTATATATAATCTAACAAAAATACCCAAAATGAATAACATGAGAAAAAAATAATAAATATTTATGAAAAAAAAATATATATGAAGGGGGGAAAGACCCAGAATAGCCAGCTAAATATTTAAAAAAGCACAGCATTTGAGAAATTTTACTACCTGACTTTAAGATACACTGTGAAGTTAAGATAATCAAAATAGTGTGGTATTAGTGAAAGACTAGACAAATAAATCAATGGAACAGAATAGAGATACCAGAAATAGACCTACATGAATATATTTAACTGAATACTGACAAAGTAACAAAAGCAGTACAATGGAGAAAAGGAAGTACTCTCACCAAATGGTGCTGGAGAAGCTGGACTTCATATTTTAAAAAACGAATCTACACAAAACTTTGCACTCTTTACAAAAATTAACTCAAAAATAAATGAGAGGCCTGATTGTATAATGCAAAACTCTAAAGTGTGTGTGTGTGTGTGAGAGAGAGAGAGAGAGAGAGAGAGAGAGAGCACTGTAAACCTATTGGAATGGCCCAAATATAACCAACCACTACCACCAAACACTGGCAATGATGTGGAGCATCCAAATTGTCATTTATTGCTGATAGAACTGCAAAATGTTACAGCTACTTTGGAAGGCATTTTGGCAATTCCTTTCAAAAACAAAATTAGTGCCAACAATCATCCTCCATGAAATGAAATTTTAAATTCACTCAAAAGACTGAATGCAGGTGCTTTAAGTAACTATCTGGAATCTCCAAAACTTGGAAGCAAACATGGTGTCCTTAGTAGGTGAATAGATAAGAAAAGTATGGTAGATACAGGCAGAAGAATATTATTCAGCTTGAAAAAGATACAAGCTGTCAAGCCAGGAAAAATTATGAAAGAATTTAAATGCATAATACTAAGTAAAAGAAGCTGACTTAAACAGACTAAGTCCTGTATTAGTACAAATTTTTGAAATTCTGGAAAGACAAGATAAGGAGACAAAAAATTAACAGTACCATAATTTAGGGGGCAGAGAGTGATGATGAATAGAGAGAACCCACAGAATTTTTGAGCAATGAAAATATTCTGTATGATACTACAATGGGTATGTGCCTTGAAGCTAGAGTGAATTCTAAGGTTAAACTTATAAGTTTGGATGATAAGCCTTTGTGATGATGTGCATATACATGAGAAAAAATAGAATTGTAAGTAATAATTGTTTAAATACATAATACTTATGAAAGAGATTTGCTTTCACCTTTCAGTAATTGATTGATCAAGTTGGAAAAAACTTAAATGCAGAATATTTGAAAATTTTGTCAGTTTTACATGCTGGAGACTCAGAGTTCTTCCCCTAATGATTCAGGAACACATATTTTTATTCACCATGTAAGTGCAATTATACAAAAGTGACATAATTTTCAAAATATAAATCAATAATTAAGATATATATGATCTAAACTTGGGAAGAATAGAGAAGTACAAACAGATAAAAAATACAAAATACATAAACATTAAGCTATTAGAAAAGATCAATAGAACAATGGTGTCTGGTGTAGCTCAGTGGTAGAATACTTGCCTAGCACATGAGAGGCACTGGGTTTTATCCTCAGCACCACATAAAAACAAATAAGTAAAACAAAGGTATTGTGACCATCTACAACTAAGAAAAAATATTTTTAAAAAGACCTGTAGTAAAACTGCCATATTGATTTATATAGCAAACTGCTATATTGTTTCAAACTGCTATATTGGTTCAAATTTTTAAATTTGTGAGGTGCTAATATAACATGCAGAGGGAACTTTAGAATTTAAAAATTTTATATTATAGAAGATTAATAAAACTAATGATCAAAACATTTACTCTAAAGCAAACAATAAATAAAGCCAAAGGAAAGATGAAGGAAGATGTTGATAAAGGAATGATCAAAGACTAAAAAAAAAAAAAAAAAAAAAAAAACAAAGCCAAATATTATTAAGATTAGTAAAGTGGACAAATCTCTGCCAAAATTTATTTTGAGAATTACATAAAACATTAAACATGAGCACAAAATGTCAAATTTACATATACTGCACATTGTTAATGATTAAAGCAGTATATAACTTTTTATGACAATATATTTGAAAATTTTGTCAAAACATGATTTTGTCAAATATATAACTAATAGATAACTAATCCTATAATCATTAAAATTATAATTAATAAACTTGAGCCAAGAAAATATTCCTAGTTTTAGAGATGAAGTTCATAAATATACAGAAGCAATCAAGTCTTTTCTCTTTTATCTGGGGAAAGGGATACCAGGGATTGAACTCAGGGGGACTCAGCCACTGAGCCACATCCCCAGCCCTATTTTGTATTTTATTTAGAGACAGGTCTCACTAAGTTGCTTAGTGCCTTGCCATTGCTGAGGCTAGCTTTCAACTCATGATCTTCCTGTCTCAGTCTTCCAAACTGCTGGGTGCACACCATACCTTTTGCAAAGTATTAAAAAAATTAAGTGTCCTAAGTAGCTTTAACTAACTTATACATTGAGCTCCATCCTTCAAACTTTAATTCATTTATAATTTACCCTAAATCCTATTTTTCTTCTCTGATATTCTCAAAACATTTTATTTTGATTGCTATAGTAGACACAATAATAAAGATGTAAGTGCCCTGATCTTTAGAACTTGTGAATGTGTTACCTCATGAAACAAAAAAAGTGTGCCAACGTGATGATGGTTGTAACCTTGAGATGTGGAGGTTATTCTGGATTATCTGGGTAAGTCATATTTAATCACCAAAGTCCTTAAAATTGGGAGAGGGAGGTAGAAGTGTAGGTCAAGGTTGTACAAAGGCAGGAGTGATGCAAAGCATGAGAGGGACCTGACCTGTCTTTGCCATGTTTGAAGATGGAAGAAGTGGGCCATGACCCAAGGACTGTGGCAGTGTATAGCAGATGGCAACATTCCTTAGCTAATAGCTGCAGGAATATGGGGATCTTGATCCTAAAAACCAGGAAACTAAGAGCTGTAAATAACCCCAACAACCAGGACTCCAAAAAAGAAAGCAGCTCCAATAACTCCTTGATTTTTGTCTGGTTAAAACCATTCCAGTGTCCTGACGGACACCACCATAATTTATAAATTTGTGTCATTTTAAGACACTTATTTTCTCATAAATTTTTACAGTAGCAACAAAAAGTTAATATGACCACTATTAACAGTAATTAGTACATTCTGCTTATTATATTAATTTCCTCTTCTCTAGAGAGTGATTCTTCCCAAGGGACATAATATATCTTATATTTTATTTTACATCCTTAATCCAAAGGTCCGGGTCTCCCTCCCTCCTCTCTCTCTCTCTCTCTCTCTCTCTCTCTCTCTCTCTCTCTCTCTCTCTCTTCCCACACACACACACACACACACACACACAAATATGTTGTCTAGACTTGATTATTTCTTAAACTATGAAACTGAGCTGCAACAAGTATCTTTATGATACAATCATGAAGCCAATTTATGAATAACATAAAAAATATTTAGTGGATTTAGAGGTGATGTTCATTCAATCAATTTTTATTTATGACTAAAAAAACAGAAGTAGTACCTGTCCTCAATAAATAATATTTGGCTGACTTAAGTTTTAAACATTCATATCATAAGTAAACTGAATTTTCCTCAAACCACATCAGGTGTGTATAATCATCAAGAACAATGTTACATTCCCAGACTTGGTTTTTAATTTTCAATAGCTAAACCTGAAAAACTATGAAGATAATAAGTCCCTGAGGAACAAACTCTTTATTTTTATCCCTGATTTGTGACTATCTTACCCTCAGTAGAGACTGATGATATTTTCATATTTTTGTTTCTATTGTTTGCCACTGTGGAATTTAGACACCTCCTTAATTGGCTCCTGCTTTTCTTGCCACACAATTCAAAATAACAGCATTTGTCTATCTGGTAATGCTGAGTCAGGGGCACCACAGCTTCCCTGCTCCAGGGAGGCCACTTCCTCTCCATCCTAATTAGGGCACAAATATTTTTATTATGCTTTCTCTACAGTCACTTAATCTTGCATGGGTCTCTAAATCTAGCATGCATCTTCTCCTAAACTTTTAATTCATTTCTAAATTTATTAATTGAAATTTTAAAAATATGGAGATGACTTTCACCTCTTTAGTCTATACAGTCTATACCAGATACCAGATGCATATGACTGTAAATCCTCTAAACTTCTTTAGCATTTTTTTCATGAATTTTTCTAATCCTCTGGAGTTACTAATACACACTAACCTGTGCAGACAGAGGAGTGATGCTAGAAAATTTTTATTCACCAATTTTGTCCTTAGGGATATAGGAAAATGACTTTACAATCTACAAGATCATGTTATGAGCTTCTTTTCTACCTAGTAAATAATTATTTAAGAAAGAAAAAGTTTTTTTCTGAAATATCTCTTACATATGTTTTAGCTACTTTAAATATAGCTTAACTCTTTCTGTTCTCTGCAAATCAATTGTGCTTTTCCTGGGAAACAATAGGTTGTTCTCAGCATAGACTGTATGAAAAAATCAGAGATAAATCTGAAAATCTTTGTTCGAATTTGATGAATGATAGATAAGAGAATTTTGAAGTTCAATTTGTAATGAATAAAGACTGTTTTATTTGGAAAAGAGAGCATTATGATCAAATTTTATTTGGGAAAGATTAACCAAGCAGTCAGGATAAATGATACATTGGCAAAATAAATAGAAATTATAAGCATAAATCTGAGGAGTTTGTTGAAATTCTTCAGCACATGTATGCTAGGAGTTCTGGCAATAGGAATAGAAAAGTGGATAAGTTAGACTAAACTTGGTGATGGAATTGATGAGAGAGTGAAGGAAATAAATAATTAAAGCATAATTCTGTGGTTATAAATATGGATGAATTAAATATTAATGGCATTTCCAACAGAAATTTGGAAGTTATAGGAAGCTATTTTTTAAAATGGAAACATGATTATTTTTGATTTGTGCACAACACTAAGTATTTGAATGAAAATGAAAAAAAAAATCATAAATGTTTTAATGGTTTCTCTGTTCTAAAAGTGTGTGGCATGTTTTTATACATGTGATGTAATATTGGTTTTATGATATAGGTATTAGAAAATGTTTATGGATATTTCAAGTTCATCCTAAATACCTAGTAAAATAATTTCTTTGTTAGGATTGTGAGATGTTAAATGTCATTACTAATTGAATTTTCAGATTCAGTAACAGAAAACAATATTCAGTGCTTGCACAATGAATAGGTTTAACCTATCTAGGAAAAACAATATACTGAGATATATTAATGAATGATTTGGAGAAAAAGGCTGAAGATATTTGTATGCAACAGGACTCCATTCCGCCAATGTGTCTATGTGTGAGTCTATCAACAATAAGCAAATTCAAATCTGCTATAGACTACATAGCATGTACATGGGATTGGGCACCAATTTTGTGATTTAATGATTTACAAAGCTATACTGTTATAAAATAGAATTAAAATTGTCAAAAGTCACATGCTAATTAGCTTTTTTTTTCAAATTGTGTTTATTTATTCAAATTAGTTACACTGAGAGTAGAATGCATTTTGACACATTATATATAAATGGAGTATAACTTCTCACTTTTCTACTTGTACATAATATAGAATTATACCTGTAATGTAATCACATATGCATATAGGGTAATAATGTCTGATTCATTCTACTATCCTATATACCTCATGGCCCCTCTCTTTTCTTCACTCCCTTCTGTGTAATGCAAAGTATTTCTTCTTCCTTACCTCCCTCCCCTTATTGTGAATTAGAATCCACATATCAGAGAAAACATTTGACCTTTGGTTTTGTTGGAATTGGCTTATTCTGCTTAGAATGATATTCTCCAACTCCATCTATTTAATGGCAAATGCCATAATTTCCTTTTTCTTTAAGCTCAGTAATATTCTGTTGTGTATATATATACCACTTTTTTTTTTGTCCATTCATCTGTTCAAGGGCACCTAGGTTGGATCCATAGTTTAGCTATTGTGAACTAAGCTGCAATAAACATTGATGTGGCGGTGTCACTGTAGTGCTGATTTTAAGTCTTTTGGGTATAAACTGAGGAGTGGGATAACTGGATCAAATGGTGAATCTATTCCAACTTTTCTAAGGTATCTCCATAATGCTTTCCATAATGGTTGCACCAATTTGCAGTCCCACCAGCAATGTATGAGTGTACCTTTTTCCCTACATCCTCACCCAACATTTATGGTTGCTTGTATTCTTGATAATTGCCATTCTGACTGGAGCAAGATGAAATCTCAGTGTTGTTTGATCTGCATTTCTCTAATTGCTAGAGATGTTAAACATTTTTTCATATTTTTTGTTGATTGATTGTATCTCTTTCTCTGTGAAGCATCTGTTCATTTCCTTAGCACATTTATTGAGAGGGTTATTTGGTTTTTTGGTATTACATTTTTTGAGTTCTTTATACTCCTGGAAATTAATGCTCTTTCTGAGGTACAAGTCATAAAGACTTTCTTCCGTTCTGAAGTCCCTGACTCCATGATCTTGATTGTTTCCTTTGCTATGAAGAAGTTTTGTAGTTTGATACTATCAAATTTAGTGATTTGTTTTAATTTTGTTTTGTAGGAGTCTTGTTGAGAAAGTCAGTTCCTAAGCCTTCATGGTGGAAATTTGCTCCTCCTTTGTCTTTCATTAGGCACAGGGTCTCTGTTCTATTGCCTATGTCTTTGATCCACTTTGAGTTGAGTTTTATGCAGGGAAGAGATAGGGCTTAAATTTTATTTAATTACATGTGGATTTTCAGTTTTCACAGCAACATTTGTTAAAAAGGCTTTTTTCCACTGTGTGTTTGAGGTGCCTTTGTCTAGTATGAGGTAAATATGTTTACGTGGGTTTCTCTTTGTGACTTCTATTCTATTCCACTGGGTTTCATGCCTGTTTTGGTGCCAATACCATGCCATTTTTGTTAATATGGCTCTGTAGTATAATTTAAGGTCTGGTATTGTGATGCCTCCTCTTTTACTTTTCCTGCTAAGGGTTGTATTGGCTATTCTAGGTCTCTTATTTTTCCAAATGAATTTTATGATTCTTTTGCCTATTTATTTCTATGAAAAAATGTTTTGGGGATTTTAATAGGAATTTAATTAAATCTGAATAAGGCTTTTGATAGTATGGCCATTTTGACAATGTTAATTCTGCCTGTTCAAGAGCATGAGAGAGCTCTTCATCATACTAACACCTTCTTCAATTTCTTTTTTATTGTTTTGTAGTTTTCATGGTAGAGGTCTTTCACCTTTTTTGTTAGATTTATTCCCAAATATTTTATTTTTTTAGCCTATTGTGAATACGGTAGTTTTCCTAATTTCTCTTTCAGTGGATTCATCACTGATGTATAGGTACACAATTTATTTATGAGTGTTAATTTTATATTCTGCTACTTTGCTGAATTTATTTCTTAGTTCTAGAAGTTTTCTGGTGGAATTTGTTGGATCTTCTAAATATAGAATAATGTCATCAGCAAATAGTGATAGTTTGAGTTCTTATTTTCCTATTTGTATCCCTTTAATTTCTGTCTTTTAATTGTTCTGGCTAGAGTTTCAAGGATGATGTTAAATAAAAGTGGTGAAAGAGGGAATCCTTGTCTTGTTCAGTACTTTGAGGAAATGCTTTTAATTTTTCTCCATTTAGAATGTTATTGGCTTTGGTTGTAGCACATATAGCTTTCACAATGTTGTGGTACATTCCTATAATCCCTAGTTTTGCTAGTGTTTTGAACATAAAGGAATGCTCTATTTTGTCAAATATTTTTTCTGCATCTATTGAAATAATCATATTATTCTTGTCTTTAAGTCTATTGATGGGGTGAAATATGTTTATTGATTTCCATATGCTGAACCAATCTAACATCCCTGGAATGAACCCCATTTGATCATGGTACACCATCTTTTAAAGTATGTTTTTGTATTCAATTTGCCAGAAATTTGGTAAGAAGTTTTGTGTCTATGTTCATTAGGGATATCTGTCTGAAATTTTCTTTCCTTGATGGGTATTTGTCTGGTTTTGGTGTCAGGGTGATACCAGCTTCATAGAATAAGTTTGAAAGGGTTTCCTCCTTTTTTATTTTATGGATTAATTAAAGGTTGATTGGTGTTCATTCTTCCTTAAAAGACTTGTAGAATACAGCTGAGACTCTGGTCCTGGGCTTTTCTTATTTGGTATGCTTTGATGGTGTCTTCTATTTCATTGCTTGAAATTGATCTGTTTAAATTGTTTATGTTCTCCTGATTCAGTGTGGGTTGATCATATGCCTGTAGAAATTTGTCAATGTCTTCAAGGTTTTCTATTTTATTGGAGTGTAAATTTTAAAAATAGTTTCTGATTGTCTTCTATGTTTCAGTAGTGTCCAACATGATATTTCCTTTTTCATCACAAATTTTAGTATTTTGAATTTTTTATCTTCATTAGCATGGCTAAGGGCTTATCAATTTTATTGATTTTTTCATAGAACCAACTTTTTGATGTGGAAATTTTTAAATTTTTTTTTTTCAGTTTCATTGGTTTCAGCTCTGATTTTAGTTATTTCCTGTCTTTGGCTTTCAATGTTGATTTGCTCATTGTTTTCTAAGGATTTGAGATGTAATTTTTTTTAGGTCATTTATTTGTTGACATTTTATTCTTTGATGAATGAGCTCAACACAGTGAGTTTCCCTTTTAGCACTGCCTCGATAGTATTACAGAGAGTGTGATATTTTATATCGTGATTCTCATTACCTCTAAGTATTTTTTATTTCATCCCTGATTTCTGCTGCTATCCATTTGTTATTTAGTCTCCAAATTTTGAAGTACCTTCTGTTTTTTATTTTATCATTAATTTCTAATTTATTTACATTATGATCTGATAGAATGCAGGGTATTAACTCATTTTCTTTGTAGTTGCTAAGAGTTGCTTTGTGGCATATGATATAATTTTAGAGAAGGATCCATGTCCTGATGAGAAGAAAATCTATTTTCTCATTGATACATAAAATATTTTTTATATGTCTGTTAAGTCTAAATCATCAATTGTAGTTTTTAGTTCTAGTTTCTTTGTTTAGTTTTTGTTTTTAGGATCTATCCAGTGGTGAGAGAAGTGTGTTAAAGTCACCTAGTATTATTGTTTTGTGATCTATTCAGTTTTTGAAGTTGAGAAGGGTTTGTTTGATATTCATAGATACTCCATAATTTGGGGCATAAATATTTGACTGTTATTTCTTGTTGGTGTAAAATTCCCTTAAGTAGTATGAAATGTCCTTCTTTGTCCTTTCTGATTAACTTTGTCTTGAAGTCCACTTTAGCTAATATAAGGATAGAAACCCCTGCTTGTTTACAGGATCCATGTGAGTAATATGTTGTTTTTTTCCCCATCCTTTCACCTTCAGTTTGTGGCTGTCTTTCCCTATGAGGTGAGTCTCTTGGAGACAGCATATTATTGAGTTCTGTTTTTAAGCCAATTTGCCAGTCTATGACTTTTGATGAGTTTTGGCCACCAATGTTAAAGGTTATTATAGAGGTATGATTTCTATTCCTGGTCATTTTGCTTTATTTCTAGTTATTAATTTGAATTTTTTTATCTGTTGATTGACTATTCCTTTATTGTATTCCCTCCCTTTACTGGTTATTACTTTATTTTTTTTTAAATTTCATCTTCAAGGAATATTTTGTTGAGAATATTCTGTAGTGCATGTTTTCTAGTTGTGAATTCTTTTATCTTTTTTTATCATGGAAGGTTATTATTTCATCTTCCAATCTGAAGCTTTATTTTTCTGGACATAGAATTTTTGGTTGGTATCCATTTTCTTTCAGAGCTTAGTATATATTATGCTAGGACCTCCTATCTTTGAGTGTCTGGGTTGAGAAATCAGCTGAGATCTGAATTGGTTTCCCCCTATATATAATCTGATATTTTCCTTTCACGCCCTTTAAGATTTTAACCTTATCTCTGTGTTAGGCATTTTCCATATAACGTGCCTTGGTGTGAGTCTGTTGTAATTTTGTAAATTTGGGTTCTGTAAGCATTTTGTATTTTATTCTCCATTTTATTCTTTAAGTTTGGGGTATTTTCTAATATTACTTCATTTAAAAGATTATGCATTTATTTCATCTGTAGCTCCATGTCTACCTCTATCCCAATAAATTTTAAATTTGGTCTTTTCATCTTATCCCATAAATCTTGGAAATTCTATTCATGGTTTATTAACATCTTCTCTGTGTAGTCAACTTTTTTCTAAGATTATTTATTTTGTCTTCATTGCCTGAGGTTCTTTTTCCAAGTGATCTAGTCTGTTGGTGATGCTTTCCATTGAATTTTTAATTTGGTTTATTGCTTTCTTCATTTTGAAGATCTCGGCTTCATTTCCTTTTAGAATATCTCTTTATTTAAGTAATCTTTTGTCTCCTGAATTTTATCTCTAATTTTACTCCTTATATCCTCATTTACAATCACAAAACAGTTTAACTTTGTATGTTCTAAACTCCTTCTCTATCATTTCTACTGTGGTGTCAATGGATTCTATTATTAGAGCATATTGATTTGTTTAGGGTAATATGTTCCCTTGTTTTTTTCATGTTGCTTGTATGTGTACCATCTAGCAGTGTGGATCTGAGACATTACAGTTTCTGCCCTATAGACTTGGTTTCCCTAAAGGTTTCCAGTACCTTTCTTTTAAAAGGGAGACAAATGATAACAACACTCAATGCAAACAATATACACCCTTAAACCAAATATTTTCTATTAAGACATCTACAGTTTTGTTGCAATAAACAAAATGATGTGTTCAATTGTTGTATACAATATAAAAACAGTAAGTTTGCAAAAATGTTCACAATTTCAAATGGTGGACAAAGAACACAAGTGGTGTAGGATGTGATGTTTATAAGGAAGAAGGAGAGAAGATTGAAGTAAAAAAATTATAGGAAGAGTGAAAGAAGAATTAATAGAGATTGGCTATTAATAGGAAAAAAGATAGAATGAGAATCTACAGAAACAGATAAGTGACAAAAAATATATATATGAAGTAAATATTTTTAAAAAAGAAAAAATTAAAAATATAAAAAGTAAAAATAAAATAATATACAAAAAACTGTATTATACTATTCAGACATCCTAATTCTCAATACATTTGTGCATGAAAAATATTCAGTTTCAAAAAAGGTAGAAATGTGAAAGAGAAAAAAAAGATTTTAATGAAAATTTGAATAATTTTTTCCATTGGAATTCCAAAGTTTCTCAGCTTCCGTTTTCAGCAGTTACATGGGGTTGTCTGGAGTTTGATACCAGAGCCACCCTCAGGATGGTTGGGGTCACTAGGGTGAGAGGGTTAGTCCTGGAGGCAGAGCTCCTGGAGATGGGGTATAGGCTTAAGTATGCTCTGATCTCTTTGCTGGGTATCAATTGGTCTAGAAATTTTAAGTCAGTACACCTCCAAGGCCCACCAATTGCCAGTCCATGCTGGAAGACTGCACCCCAGGAATCTCCTTTGGGTTTCACTCGTGTGGTATAGGAGCCTGTTCTTAGCCTAGTACTTCACTGACAAACCCCATGATTCCTGGACTCCGATTCAGTCTCCAAGCTCAATCTCTCCCACCCCCACCCTTTTAAGTTCCTAGTAAGGCATTTCTCTCCAAGCTGGTCCTGCAAGCAGCCAGATTAGAGGGTGAGGGGGAAGCCCATGTGGGTTTCTGTGACTAGTATTTCCCTGTGTATACCCCTGTCCACACTTGATTTTCTCCTGATCAGTTAGGCACACTCTCTGTCAGTGGGATTTGCCTGGATTGTTTTTCTGGCCAGACTTGGTTCTGCCAGTAATTGTCCCCCCACCAGCTCCCAGCTCCCATGCCAAGGCTGCAAAATTTTCCTTTGTGCTCTCCTCCATGCATGCTGCTAAGAGAGATGAGGCTTCTCTCCTGTACACAGATACTGTGCAGCACAGTTCACTGTTTCTTTGAACAATGTCTCGAATTCTAAGCTCTCTATATCCTGACACATGCCTCAGTCTTCACGAGGATGGGGGTTCCTTTAATTTCTTTATTGCTTTACTTAATTTACATAGGGACTATTCTGGTTTGAGCCTCCAGCCACCATCATTGCTCTGGGGCTGAAGGTCTTTCCTCTTATTTTATTATATAAGATCTCCCAAGTCCCTAATCTGCTTTAAGTGTCCAGTATTAAATTCCAGTAAAGTCTCCCCTAATTCTTGATTATTCACCTACCTTGTTGAAAAGCTGCCTGGTTGCTTTTCTTGGTTTATGCCAAGGAGCCAGTAGGGAAACAACACCTCTATTCTACCATCTTGTCACCTTCTCCACTAATTAGCTTTGTCATTGTTTTATCAATTCACATACAAGTAATATTCTGTAGCTTTTAGCATTTCATATATTTTGTAGTTTATTTGAAATATAGAATAACAGAAAATGTACATTTCAAGTTAAATTTATTGTTTTTAATTGCAATTTTCATTGTTTCTAATTCTGCACAAAAAGTGAAAATGTAGGAAATAAAAAGAAAATACTTTCTTTAGTAAATTGTTTTCAGTTTTTGAGGAAACTAAATCATGCAAAAAGAAGAATAAAGAGGCAGCAGGTAATCTCTCAGACATCCCAAACTGCTTGTAAATTAGAATATTGTTGTGATTGCTTTAATAAATTATTTTATATTTGTCTGGCCCCTGGGGTATACATTTACTTGAGAGCACTAGAGGTAGCATCATCATCAATTAAAGTGCCCTTCCCAGCAGGGGAAAGAAATCAAAGCCTTTGCTTTCCTTAATAATTAATTTCTTGTTTAATTCTGCTGATGCTATTTATTTATGTGAAGATCTGAAAACAAAAAACAATACTGGTATTTTAATACTGTTCATTAGGTGAAAATTGTCAAGATGGATTATTGTTATAACCCTAGCATCTCTAAGTAATAGTTCTGATTCAAGTACCATCTAATGATATTTTAATGGTTGAATAGATATAAAACTTTTTAAATTTGAAGATTCAACCGAATGAAGATATTGGATACATTTATGTTAGTGCAAAATGGGAACAGAGGAGATTGTTTTTATGAATGCTTTTTAATTCATTCAACTCAAAAATAAATCAAATTTGCAAATGCAAGATTCACAGATAATACTGGATACTGAGAAATAAAACTAAGTAAGGACATATTTTCTATTGTGAATTATTTAAAAGAGAGATTTTATTGTTATAACACAAAATAATTGATTATTATCTACAGTATAAACACAGTGCTTGATTGTTTTCTTATTAGGGAAACATTTTCCTGAACCCCAGTTTAGAACATAGGTTTGATCATTGTTTACAAGTCTAGTCATTTTTCTGCTGACTTGTATGTGAGAGAAATCAGAAAAGTCCACAGGTATTCTAAGATCATTCTTGATTTTGCCATTAAATTTGTGACCTAACATATTCACTGTTGAGAAAGTCATTTGGTTTGGTTATATTAAACTGAAGGTGTGGTCTTCACTTTCTAGTAACTAATACAAATTAAAAGTTCTCAATGTGTCCAATATTAGATAACACATCAGTTATAAAATTGTTATTTAATTTAGAATAGCCAATTAAGAAATAAATATCAAAGTTTTAAAATTTGCATGACATTTGACAGTCTAATTCTAGAAGTTTCCATTAAAACATAAGTATATAATTGAACAAAACTTACCACAAAGGATCTCATGTGAATGTTGTTAGTCAGAGAATAATCAGAAAACAATCAAATGTATTCTATTTTAGGATGTCAATTAAAATGGATTATGTCCACAAAATGAATGATAACCTATAGTGAAAAATATCATATCACATGAAATGGTCAATGTATTTTAAGTTAACACAGTAGAAATTTTATGTCTATATATAAATTAATAAAGATAAATATATAGATAAAAGATGATAGATAAGTTAAAATGTTGACAATGATATCTGGGTGATATAAATATTTTTTTCTTCCCTGTTTTTTTTGTGCCTTATGGCATCAAAATATTTTACTGGGAACACGTGTTTCATTTCTAATAAGGAAAAGTTTATTTCTAATAATATATAATTAAGTGATTCTAGACAGTAAAATACCATATATACTAAAATACCTACCATATATAGTAAAATTTTAAATTAAAAATCAATTTAAAATTATTTTAAAATTAATTAAATTTTAAATTGTTCTGAGAATATTTTACATGGGGTTACATATTCAAAATAATACCAGCTTAGTTTGGCATAAAGACATAAATTATGAAGAACCATTTTATTTGAATATGTAAAAAAATGGGAAATACATGTTAGGTGGGTGCATTGCTGATATAAAGTAGAGATGGATAGACCACAATTTTGTTTGGAATGTGGTGAGCAAACTACATTTGGAAATTCAGTTGGATAAATAGATTAAATCCAATTATGAAAGGTCTTGTTATGGTTTGTAATAGAAATGTCCCCAAGAAAACTTGTGTATTGAAAGTACAAACTCCAATGCAGCAAAGTTTAGTGAGACTTTTAGGCAATAATGAGAGTCAAAACTTCATCAATGGATTAATCTATGTGATGGATTAATAAATTAAATGGATTACTGGGTGGTAATTATAGTGGAAAGGGCATGGGTGAAAAAAGTAGCTCAATTGGAGTTGTGCCCTTACAGGCTATATTTTGTCCTTGGCTCCTCAGTAGTTCTCTCTACTTCCTGGCTACTATGACCTAAACAGCTCTCCTTTACCATATGACTTCGCCATGATGTTCTGCCTCATTTCAGGCACAGAGCAATGGAGTTGACCATGCATGCACTGAGACCTTTTCTTCTTTATGTTGTGTTCTTGTCAGGTATTTTGGTGACAGCAAAGAAAAGTTAACTAACATAGGTTTTAAATGCCCAACTAGTGAAGGAATATTATTATTTCTTAATCATACATAATATTACCCCTGCATTCCTCTTCACTCTTAGCTTATACCACTTTTATCATAGACTCACGATTCTCATCTGTTTTTTCCTCCTTTATGCCCTGTACCTACTCTCTGTTCTACTTCAGGGCTTGGTGAACTTGCTGATATCTGTGTCTAGAATGCCCTTCTCTTTGATATACATGGCTACCTCCTTTTGGACACTCAGATATTAACTTGCAGTTAACCTCCATATAGAAGCCTGCCCTGACTATCCCCTAAACTAGTTATATAATACTGTATCACTATATTTTAATCACCACAAAGTTTTTAGTATACACTATTTAGCTCTTCTTTATTATTTCTTTCTTTATATTAAAATCTTGCAGGCAGAATCTTTGGTATCCTGTTCACTACTGTATCCTCAAGACCTAAAGAGATATTATGTGTATATAACTAATATGTATTTAATATATATTAATATATATTATATATAAAATATGCATTTAATATATGTGTGCATATGTATGTGTGTGTGTGTGTGTGTACTGATCTAATCCTTGACAGAGCAAATTGAGAAATTTCATGGCAGGCAAAAGAGATCATTTTCTCCCAAAAGGAGAACATAGAAAGATAAAAATATCTAAATATGAGTTTAATTCAGACCATAGGATGTCAATACTTGGTATTTCTTCCTTCCTTCCTTCCTTCCTTCCTTCCTTCCTCCCTTCCTCCCTCCCTCCCTCCCTCCCTCCCTCCTTCCCTTCCTCCTCCTCCTCCTCCTCCTCCTCCTCCTCCTCCTCCTCCTCCTTCTTCTTCTTCTTCTTCTCTCTCTCTCTCTCTCTCTCTCTCTCTCTTTCTTTCTTCTTTTTTCTTTTTGGTGCTGGGAATTGAACCCCAGAAGTACTTTACCAATGAACCATATTCCCAGACCTTTTTAATTTTTTTATTTTTTGGGGGGACGGGGGGTTCCAGAGATTGAACTCAGGGGCACATGGCCACTGAGCCACATCCCCAGCCTTGTTTTGTATTTTATTTAGAGACAGATTCTGAGTTGCTTAGTACCTTACTTTTGCTGGGGCTGGCTTTGAACTCACAAACCTCCTGCCTCGGCTTCCCTAGCTGCTGTGATTACAGGCATGTGCTACTGCACCCAGCTCCTTTTTTTTTTTTTTTTTTTTTTTTTTTTTTTTTTATTTTTGAGACAGACCTCACTAAGTTGCTGAGGCTGGTCTCAAACTTGTAATCCTCCTGCTTCAGCTTCCTGAGTCACTGAGAGGCTGAAATTTAGTTCATGGTATTCTTATTTATACTGATATACTATTTTCTGGACTCTCTTAAATATAAATTGTGTGACATGTAATTAATTCTTTATTCACTTAAACTGTGAATTATTAGAAAGTATAAATTTCATTTACCCATTTATGCCATACACACTGTCTCATACACACACACACACACACACACACACGTGATATCATATCTAGAATTGTTCCTAAATGTTGAGAGATAAAGAGATAACAAAAAGGTGGCTGTGAGTGGTCATTTTTTGACCAACACTTGAAATTAAATCTGAAAATTAGGAATATTTTTTAATTAGCTTGCATAAAATATTTATACGAAAAATTGCCAGATTAGATTAATTTTCAGAGCATATTTAGAAAATAGTGGATTTGAAATATCTCAATCTAGTTAGAATAATCAATGTTAGACAATGCAAAGGCATTTTCCTTTTCCTAGTATAAAGTACACTTGGGGGTTCATTCTAGATGTTTTTGAAGTTTGAGCTATAAACCACCAAAGTTATGCCTTTTGTATGCCATATTTATTTGCTGTCTTGACAAAAGCAAAATTCATACCACAGAAGAATTATACTTTTATAGAAGAATTTCTGTTAAGCATTCATTTTGGTATGACTGCAATATCTTATTTTTCTGGGCTTTGATTAGAATCTTTCAGTTCTGAAGGGACTCTCCCAGAGACATTTGTCTGGTAAACTATTACAACTATTCCTAAAAAAGATGAATCTTTGGAAATATATAGTCTGTTTTTCAGATATATATTAAGATAATAATTATCATTTGTATATACAATTATTGGAGATAACAATAAACAATACATTTAGATTTAGATGTACTATAAAAATTTTCCTAAACAACCGCTGTGAACTTATAAATTAGCAATAATTATTTTGTTTCTCATAAAGAGTATTATGAAATACCTTTTGTTTTCCTGTTTGAAAAAAGCATAAAGAATGGAATTATTGGAATAAAAGGAATATCAAAAAATCCTAACCTCACATAAGAAAGAGCCATAGTAAAAAGAAAGTAAAACCAGAACTAGGTAAATGTTTATAAAGCAAAAGAAGAATTCTAATATCACAGAAATTTTAAAATTTATTAAAGTTTTAAATATCCCTTTGATTCCTAAGTTTCTAACACCTGACAATTTACCTGAAAAACTTTATTGTAAATTCTAAGAAGCAAAGTAGTATAAGTGGGCTGTAGAGTAGATACTAACCTACGCACTCACCCTTCCATTCTGTCTGCTATGTAGTCAGGTTTTAGAAAATCTCCAGTTGAATTTTTCACATGTGTTTTCTTGCAACCTTTCAATGGGGTTCTGTTGATGATATGAATTAGCTGGAGATTAGAGAGTATAAGGAAAGACATGCCATTTTTCCTGTGTCTGATTCCTGTGGCTGCAGCAAGGAGCAACTGCTGATTATGAAAGATGTCAGTGGGCCTCTGAAGAAGGCAGTGACCACAGTAATAGTAGGTGATGGGATAGCCACAGAGGACCGAAGGTTCCTACACCATCAGTAGCAAGCCCCACATTATCACTGGGACTTTGGGATCTGAACGTCCTTCTCTTTTTCTGAGGTAGCAGTTCTAACAGCAGTAATATACAATCAACATAGCTCTAGGAGCCCCATTGACAAGTGTATGTAAGGTTTGGGTAGCATCACCTATACTCTCTTGCTCTCCTTTTGTCTATATTAAATGTCTGAATTTATCAATATGATTAACATTCCAAAGTACCTCAATTCAGTGTGTTTGCTTCTAGTAGTGGCTTTAATAATTATTGGTTGGTTGATTTTCACTTGAACTCAATAGTGAATTACATCAAATAAGCTTAAGATGACAGAACTTCCTGATTATAATATGAAGGAAGTATCTCAAGGCATAAAGGGAGGCACATAGGGAAGTACATAATTATATTATGTGCAAACCATTCACCAATACTCCAAGTTAGAGAAGTACATTAACAAGTGTGAGTCCTGCATTCTTAGAATATTTCATATCTCTTTTATTCCATCAAGAGATAGCGATAGAAGATGCTGCCATTGAGATGTGAATTTCTGTGCTGACAGAGGACACATGGCGGGACTTCACTTTCTATCACCTGAGTAGATTGGGCACAGACATTGCAATGAAGAATAGGACTAGAGCAATAGTTAGAATATTTTCATTGCTGACATATTTTAGTAGAAGCTAATTGGAAATAAAATAGATGGTTAGCATTCTAAACAATTTATCAATAAATAATTGGAGAAATGCTTGGGCTTTGAAGTAGAGATCTAATTTCAGTCACAATGGAATCTCATTCTCTTACCAAGTGTACATGCCAGAGCTTGATCACAGACCACACCCATTAAATGAAAAACAGGCCCTTTAAAAGGACCCTTGGATACCTTGCCAAGAGAGATCTGTAAATCTTCCTTAAAGTTATCCCTAAAGGGATCACATAAGCCATTTGTCAGTGAAGCTGGAACACATTATGAGAAAGAAAGAACACACACCATTTTTAGAGATGTAGACTGAGGCTGACTTGATTTAATTTCTGGGGACACAAAACACTGTTGGAGCCAACTGGTGAAAGTAGAGGCTATGGAAATTAGGTAGTAAATGGGAACATACCCTGAGTCTCACAGTGGACTTCATGGATTTTCCAAACAATTCTAGTGTAATCTCCCAATTCCTGAAAGCAAAGTTGAAATCACCAAGTACATGTGAACCTATAGAACTTCCCTTCCCTACCAAAATGGTAAACCAAGGGCAAAAATATACAAAGGAACTGTAAATAGGATGGTAGATGTACAGATACATGCATGAAAGAGAGTTGGAGCTAGAGATATAATCTATTGTATTACGGCGATGGAAAATAAACTCCAAGGAATAGAACAGATTGGCATTTACATGGATAAAGTAATACAAGTTAAATTAGTGCAGCCTATGAGAGAAAAGTTAAGTTTATTTCCCTGGTAAATGAGCAAGAAGTAGGCCTGGGGATATAGCTAAGAGACCATGGGAGGTGTTTTCACAAGCAGCCTACTTCATTTGGGCCTTAAACATAAACATACTCTCCATAGGAAATGCTCTAAATAGCTACCTTAACAATGTTGAACAAAAGTGATAAGTCTATTTTGCCAAAAGCCCCTCTTGGGCAATATTTTATTTCCATTACCAGACTGTTTTTTTCCTCTGTTTTTCCTCTAGCTACATTTAATTCCTTGAATAAACTCATTGTGGTCACTGTAAAGACAATCCCATGACATTAACAAATGAAAATGGTATAAAAGGACATATGTCTTGTTAGCCATATTCCCTCAAAAGACTTCAGGGCCTAAGATAGAACTCAGAGTATTATTGTGATTAAATGAAAACCACTCAGAGGAAAGAAACAATTTTAAAATGTCGCTCAAGCCATCCCTGTTGGTTTCAATTGCCAAGATATTCTGTTGTATGAAACTAAAGCATGTGGTTTTTGCATCTCATACTGAGAATGTCATAACTATGTCAAGATATTGAATTGTTAAATAAAACATAGCATTATTATTCCAACAATATCAATAAATATTGAGAAATAATTACTATATCCACAGGTGGCATTTAGTTGTAATATGCTATCCAAATTACACCAAACCTGAGACATTTACTGATTCTTTTGCTAAGAGTAAATCACATACATCATGAGACTCTTTTGGTATATGTTTGACAGCATTTTATTAAAAATTAAAACAAATTTCATATTTCATTCATGTACAGTTTTCAAAGAATGAAACATAAAAATGAAAACTTAGAAAGAAAATTCAACCAATTACATAAAACATTAGCTTCTTGGAGAAGAGTTTAAAAATTCTAGAAAGAATATATATAAATCTGTGTAACTCATTTCTGATGAATTTCTTTCTGCTCAAAAAAACATTTGGACCCTTAAAATAATGAAATGTTTAATGAACCATTTAAAATTACAGATACACACACACACAGATATATGAGACATACATATGTCTCAACTATTTTATAAGAATTTTCTTATGTAACAGCATATTTAATCCCAACAACTCTATGAGACAAGTATTATTTGTGTATTTTACAACTGAAGAAATTAAACCCGAAGAAAATATATTAGCTTAAGTAGTTTATTTAAGGTAGAAATCTCCACAGAACAGACAATATGTTGGCTGGTGTCCACATGTTGGCCAGGACTTGCCATATTCATGCTGTTTATAAAGCCTAATGACTACTGTATTTCTCCTTCTTACTCCTGGTTCTTTCAGGACTTATTAAGTAATTTTAACACCTCTTTATTTGCTTGCCTATTTCTTCTCCATCTTCTAACATGTAAAAAATAGATGAATTGGCTAACATTGGCAACCAAACTCATCAAAAGCTGAGCTTGTTTGCAAGTAAGAAACTTTTATTTCATGAGAACAAATGTCTTAATCAGTAAATGGATCAGCTCAAAAAGTCTTTCCTTGAAACAATGTCAGGATGAGCTTAAAAAGAAACACTTCTTACTCTGTTTCTTCCAACCACATTGTATTCATCAATAGAGCTAGAGATTAAAATCTCTATTAAAAAAATCTTATAATAACTTATTTATAATTTTAAAATACATTTAAAATTGTAGGATCCCTGAGCTGTGCATCTAATATGGAATAACATTGCTTCTCTAGAGTTATACCGTACATAGGAAATATAATTTTAATATTCCACATAAATATTAAATTACTGTCTTAATAGTAGGCTTATCAGATCTGAATTTGCGCTTTGTTCCACATAAACTGTTATTTTATTGCTTTGATTGCTTTTTAAAGATGATCTTCACATCAATGATAATAACAAGAGCCTTTAGTTACAAGCAGCACATAATAAATACTCATTATACTTCATGAAGACCTGACATTACCCTCACTTAAGCTATCATTAGTGAATAGTCTCTAGTCAGCACAGTATGTACTGCTGTTCACCATAATGGCAATTTCAAACTCTGCATTCTCAATATGTGTTATGATACCAAAAGCTTCTTGGCTTTTTGGCAGGATAATGTTTATTGCATCATGGCACCAAATGGAAGAAGGTCAGTTGTTCCAGACCTGCCCTTGCAGCTTGTCAGCTGTTATATTTTAATATAGGGTGTTCTGGATCAGGTGTTGAGTGTCACATGGGCTTGGGGGACATAACTAATGAAAAAAATCAATGACCAGTTGTTTTTGAAATGTCAGGGAGAACTAAGGAAATATCTGAAATGTCAAAATGCACTTGAAATAGGATATAGTGATCCAAAGGCACAGAAGTAATTTAGGTTTTCATACACAAAGGCCCTGGAGCAGGGCAGCAAAAGTCCTTCAGCAATCTGTAAGTTTACTAACTACTATATTTAGTTCAGTTCCTAAAAGTCATTAAGAAAAAGGGAGCAGTTTAAGAGTGAAATAAGTGGTAATTATGAAATGCCTGGAAGTCTGGAATAAGATAACAAAATAATTACAAATACTCCAGCTTTTCTAGCCAGGTCTCTTTTATATGTAAGGAAAAAAAGCCATTTCAAATGAGCTTTACTGAAAGGGTTCTATGGAATGACCAGAGATAGTGTGGAATTTGACGTGACTAATTATTGAGGACTCTGAGGTAAGATAGATTTAATTATCATCTTTAGCATATTGCTATCCAGAAGCCTTTTGCAATGGGGTGAAATATATCCCTCATTTACTCCCCACAACATTGAAACCCTGTGTGGCATAGACCGGAAAGTGAGGTTAATTGAAAGGACAAAGAGCACTCCTTGGGGACATGCCCACAATGGCTGTGAACGTGGGTGTGTGCAGAGTCAAGGCAGAGGCTCCCAGAACACAGATAATCAGTGCCTTCACTCACAAAAGTGGGAGATGAGTTCATTCACTTTCATCACCATAAAGGGGTACAAGGAGCTGATTAAACAGGGAAAGGAAAGAAAAAATTTTAGACAGAGTTTAGAAAGAGACAGCAAGTTAAAGAAATTTTCAAAATGCAAATGATTTTAACTTTGGCAGCCTATTTTTAATAATTCAAAAAGAATAACTGAATTATAGTAATAAGTCATCTAGAATGGTTCAGAGGAGATTTCATCAGAACAGTAGTATGTTGTCTGATGTCTCATTGGTGAACATTCTCTTCTAGAAGAGTACTTGTTCAGGAAGACACTCAATGATTATGAGATTTGTGATGAAACGAAGGAAAGAACAACATGAGAAAGAATGATTTCTTCTGGGAGTTAAGTTTACCATTTAGCTAACATCATAGCCATTTTTTTTTTCTTTTTGGCACCAGGGATCAAACCATTGAGCCACATCCCCAGTCTTTTTTTTTTTTTTTTTTTACATTTTGAGACAGGATCTAACTTAGTTGCTTAGGGCCTCGCTAATTTGTTGAGGCTAGCCTTGAACTTGTGATCTTTCTACGTCAGCCTCCAGGATTGCTGGGATTACAGGCATGCACCACCATACCTGGTACATCACAGTAATTTTTAATTATTATTATATATACATAGAAACTTAGCTTGGCTACCTTTCATTATAATTTCAGGACCATACCATAAACTATAGTTTTGCTGTTAACATTCACTACTTAGCCACCATCATATATCACAAAACCACGTAATTTTCAAATAAAAATTATGTACTATGTTAATGTATTTATATATGGGTATATATGTGTATACATACTCTATACATGTGTAAATATATATATATATATATATATATATATATATATATATATTCTTTGATTTTCCTGAAACAGAACTCTTGTTTTAATGGGCATCATTAATTTTTTTCCCCCCTGTTCAGGTCAGGATTCCTATTCCTACAAGGAGATTTTTCTACATTTTTCTCTAATCCCAGTTCTGACCCTTTACTTAGTCTCAGATATGATCTCTATCAAATGGTGACTTAGTTTTAATTGATCTTGGCCACATTGTGGGCTACTGAAGAATCAGTGTGGTATTTTGATTGGGCTCAGATTGTCACTTGTTAAATGTGTCAATTTAATTTTTCTGGTCTCAGTGATCTCATGGATTAAAGACAGATAATAATAGCTCATCTTTAAGTTGTTACAAAGATAAGTAAGTCAATGATTGCCACACATAGAAGAGTACTCTGGATATAGAAATTTAGATAAAAATATTTGTTTAAAATCACTTGCAATCACTCTGTGTCCTGCTTAGGATTGAAATGTAGGCATGCCACTGTGGTTGTCATGGTAGGTTGGAGGATGGAGATTAATGGAATATAGAAATTACTCTGATAAGTCAGCAAACATCTTTGTTACCACAAAGAGAAACTGAAAAATGAAATAAAAAACAATGGGACACAAAAACAAACTATGTAAGAGACAACACCCTAGAAATATTGTGTGTATAATTGTGCTTAACTTTGGCTAATGATAATATGACACTTAGACTTTCCAAAGTGAGCAGAAAATAAACTTCTCTATTGGTATTTTTTTCTTTGGTTAAAATTATTTTGAATTGTATTTCTGTCATTTGCTATGAAAAGTCTTTTGCCTAATAAAGCTTTTAATATCTTTTTTTAAGTTTTTTTTAACTTATTATTATTTTTTTTTGGTTGGGTCCTTTTTTTTTTTTTTTTTTTTTTTTTTTTTTGTCTTTTTTGGACCTGGGGGTTGAACCCAGGGCTTTGCGAATACAAGGCAGACGTTTTGCCACTGAGCTACATCCCAGCCCTTTTAATATCTTTTGTAAGATAGCTTTCTGTTGTTATGACCAAAATACCCAACAATAAACAACTTAAAGGGGGAAGAGTTTATTTTGGCTCATGGTTGCAGTAACTCAGTCTATAGTTGGCTGATTACTTTGCTCCGGGCCCAAGATGAGGCAGCACAACTTGGTGGAAGGGCCATTACAGAAAAAAGCTTCTCACCTCCTGGTGGCTAGGAAGCAGAGAGATTGGTGGAAGGAGCCTTGGGAATGATGAACCCTTCTATGATATAACCCAATGACACACCTTCTCCTCCAACTACCCACAGTTACCACCCAGTTAGTCCATTTAAACTAATATTGACTGATTGGATCATAACTCTCATAATGTAATCATTACAACTCTGAATATTCCTGCATTAATGTAGCAGATTCAGGGAAAACCTCATATTTAAAGCACAACACTCCACTTCTGGCTCCAAAAGCTTATGGTCATCTCACAGTGAAAATTGCATTTAGTCCATCTCTAAGAGTCCCCATAATCTTCTTAACAGTTCCAGCATTGTCCAAAAGTCCAAGATCAAATTCTCCTGAGATTCAAGGTAAATTCTTGTCTGTGAGCCCATCAAAAAACAACTTACACATATCCAACATACAGGGGCACAGAACAAATCTTTCCATTCTGAAAGGGAGGAATAGGGGCATAGAAAGAAGAAATAGGTCCAAAATGAGACCAAAACCCAGACAGATCACAGAACTCCATTTTCAGCATCCAGAGCACATGGTACTGAAATGAAGTCTGCAAAGGATCCGAGAAGTCCCATCCTTTTTGTATTGACAGTTGCAGCCTACATGGCATCTGTTTCAGCTTTGGTCTCCCTGCAGCTAGCAGCTTTTCTAACCAGACAGTGCATGTTACTGGCATCTCTTAATCCCTACGGCCTCCATTTCAGGTTTGGCTTCACCTCCACAACTTTATGCCTTGCCCTGTCAGGAGAAGCCCACAGGAATTCTCACCCTGCTATACTTTGCCTGATTTCCCATGTCTTCCTTTGAAATTTCAGTGGAAGTCTCCATGATCCCTTGATCCCAATAGTGTTCATTTCTGAAGGATCAACACCATATGAATGACAACAGCTTGATCAGCAACTGGGCCCCAAGTAATCAGGGTTTCACTGACCTCTGAGTACCTGTATGGCTCAGTATGGTAAAACAACTTCCGAGGTCCCCCTTTGTGAGTAGCATATACCATGATCTCACTTCAAAGAAATTTTACCTTCTGATCCATTAAATCTGTAATTGGTGTTATCATTTGAGTTGCTGAGATGCCCTTCAACCACCAGTCCTGTGTCTCTGTTTGAAGTACTTAGTATCTCTTTAGTACCTGTAATCTCTTCAACAATCACACCTTTTTGGCCCCAGTTTTACATGCGCTTTTCATGCTGAACTCTAAATTTTTAAAATCCTTTGTTTTCTGCTTTTGATTCTCAGAGTAAACCTATCTATCTAAAATCTACCAGCAAAATCCATGCCACCGCCTGAATGTTGTGTTGTCTTGAAATTTTCTCTGCCAGATTAATTAGTCAATCATTTTTAAACTCAGCTTCTGACAATGGGTCAGAACATGGGCAAAAGGTAGACAAGTTCTTTGCATAATTAATATGAATGTCCTCTAATCCAATTCCCAATAAAGTCTTCATTTTCCTCTGAAATCTCATGAGCAGTCTTTGCTGTCTGCATTTCTTTCAGCATTCTGGACTTCTGAGCACCCACCAGAATCATCCATTAATCTCTGCTTACAAATATTTAAGGCTCTTCCAGGCTCCATCTACAAACTTTTCTGATTCCTCCTACAAAACATTCCCAAAGGTTTCTGACCTATATTGTCAGGTTAGTCTCAGCAAAGACCCCACTTCCAGTACCAATTCTGGTTTCAGTCTTTTTTTGTCACTGTGACCAAAATACCCAATAAGAATAACTTACAAGAAGAAAAGTTTATTTTGGCTCATTGTTTCGGAGATTCAGTCTATAATTAGCCAAATCCATAGCTCTGGGCCCAAGGTGTGGTAGAAGGGCAGCATTGAGTAAAATTGTTCACCTCATAGCATTTAGGAAGCAGAAAGAGAAGGAAAGGGGACAAAGAGAGGATGGAGTCCATCCCCCAGTAACCCACTGTCTCTATCCATGCTCTGCCTCCCTATAGTTACCACCCAGTTAGTCCATTCAAACAAGGATAAACTATTAGGTCACAGCTCTCATGATCATTGCATTTATGAATATTCCTTCTACACAGGAGCTTTTGAGGGTCACCTCATATCAAATCCATAGCACATATCTTTAAAGGAGCTTTCATAAGTCCACCAATGTCATTTAATGAGTCATCTTTTAGCTGGGCATAATGATTCACACCTGTAGTCTCAGCTATTCAGGAGGCAAAGGCAGGAGGATCACTTGAGCCCAGGAGTTCAATGAAAACCTGGGTGATATAGTAAGATCCTATATCATTAAAATAATAATAAAATAAATAAAGTCATCCTCTCTTGTGACTGTCAAAAGGAGAAAGACTTAGCTTATATTAGCTGTTCAAATAAGCCCCCCCTCCAACCTACTAACACACATTCAGTATTAACATCAAGTCATTTCAGTTCCTTCAGAGCTAAATTTTATTTTATCTTAAATATTTATTGAACAAGAGTCAATTCATTCTGTTAATTAGTTTGCCACCATATCTTTTCACTATATCTCAATTCACAATATGTTTGATTAAAGAGGTGTTAATTGTCTAATGCAGTTAGCAGAAGTTTCACCACAACTGTTTTACCAAAAAAAAAAAAAAAAAAAAAAGAATGGCTTGAATAGCTATATTAAAGTAATGTAAGATCATTTGAAATAAATGAAATAGTAATGCAAGTTGATGTAAACAATAAATCTTTGGAAAATGATCTTAAATAAGAATGATCATAGTGACATTTAAGAAAACCAAAGTGAAAGAAAATATCTTTTGCAGGTGAAACTATTTAAAAGAAGCATTATGTTATCTTTAAAGGGTAAGAAATTTTAAGCATATGAGATGCAGGCTAGAATCCTGGCTCATAACTTACAATTTGTTTTGGAAATGTATTTAATATTTTACACATAGTTTCTCATCTCATCCCTAAAAATAGTGACTATAATGTATATCATATCTGTGATGGAAATTGGATCATATGAAATTACAAAGTATCATTCTGGGCACCAAACAATAAGACACATAATAATATTAGCAATAAAATCAATAATAAATAAATATGCAAAGAAGCACATAAAGATTTTCAACACTATTATATCAACCAATTACCAACCTGACATAGTTCATATCTTTGGAGACATTTTTAAGTGGGAATGCATTTAATGCAAGGAGTTTATCAATTATAAAATTGTGTAAGGGATGAGGGTTGAAAAGAAAGTTTCAAGAATTGTGGTAAATCACCACTGTGATCCCAGCATACAGTAAGGGTGTGGTCAAGAGTCCATTTAATACAGAGATTAGTAAAGACATTAAACACAGACTTAATAAGCCATCTAGCAGGAAAATTGCCAGTTCAAACCAAAAAAGAAGAAAATGTGAAGAGATGAAAGAAGGCTCTTATAATTGCTGGATATCACAGGATGGAACTGTATTTCTTTTCAACTTCAAATATGACCTATGCTTTAAGTCAAGGGAAGACTCATGCTGAAGGTGATACAGAGATCAGGCTACTTCTTTGGTTTCAAATCAGTGATCATCACTTTGCTTTCAATAGGCCAGATGGCTCTGCCCAAAGCTTTGTTGGCAAGGCTCCAAGAGTCCTGGGGATGGGACCCTACCAAGTAATGTGATAGAGATATTACTTTTACCCTAATGGGCCTGGAGCGCAGAGCATGGCATCAAAGATTGTTATTCTTGAGCTCTAAGATTTAATGTTGTTTACCCATTAGGTTTTGGATTTACCTGGCACCTATGACTCCCTTCTTTTTTCTTCTTTTAGGAATGGGAACATCCATTCTATGCCTGTACCACCATTATATTTTGGAAGAACTTAACTTCCTTAGTTACACAGACAAGTCCCAGTTGGAGAGTAATTCATGATATGATGAATCACAGCTTGAGTTCCACCCACCTCTGATTTAGATGAAACTTTGGACTTGTTTATGTTGATGCTGGAGAAAGTCCAAGATCTTGTGCAAATTAAGCATGTGCTCTGCCATGGAGGAGACTTTGAACTTTAAAGTTGATGCTATACCAATTTAAGACATTGGGGACCCTTAGGTTGAAATAAGTGTATTTTGCATGGAAGAGGAACATGAATTTTGCATCTCATCCAAATTTTATGTTAAACTCCTAACCCCCAATGTAGTGCAATTAGAAGGTGGAGAGTTTCGGAAATGATTAGTTCATAAGAACAGAAGCTTTACGAATGGTGTTTGCCCTTTTAAAAGAGACTTAACTTCAAAATGCTTCCTTACCTATTTGCCATATAAGAACATAGTGAGAAGTCTATAAACCATGAAGCTGGCCTTTACCAGACACTGCATATGGTAGAACACTGACCTTGTTCTTCCCAGCTCCAGAACTGTGAGAGATAAAGTCCTTTATTTTTATAGACCAACCAGTCTGTGGTATTTTTTATAATAAACTGAACGGACCAAGTCAAGCACTAAAGTAGAAATGCCACTGCTAGATCACTTGACCATTTTCTTTTGATAAAAAAATGATGCTGTTTCCTATGACACTATTATTATATCAGATGTGCAATTACTATAATGTAGAGATTTTGTTAAAATAACATATTCAATTACATCTGTTGACAAGTTATAATAAAATGCATATCCATGATATGTAAGATATGATGGATGGCCCTGTAAGTTAATGCCCTTGTGCAATGCAAAATCTATACAATTAGAATCAGATTTACTTACTCCCTCCTGAGAAGACTCAAAACTTTTACTTTTTAAAAAATATATCTTTATTTTATTTTTATGTGGTGCTGAGAATCGAACCCAGTGCGTCACGCATGCTAGACATATGTGCCACCACTTGAGCCACATCCCCAGCCCCTCAAAACTTTTATATTATTATATGAAGACTATGTACAAATGTGTCAAACACGAAGGTGTTCTATTTTTTATTGCTTCATCCTAACTTTAATAATAATTTTATAACAACTTAAAATTATAGCTCTACTTTGAATATAGAAATTCACAAGGGTACATATTTTTTTCTTCTACTCATTTATACATTCCATATTGTGGCAAGTATTCATTTTTTTTGTTTGGATAAACTATTTTTATGAGTTCTACTCATATTGGACATTTTTATGATGCATTCTCTGAATCTCTGTTTATCTGTAAATATATATCTTTAGCCTCAACAATTGAATACCTTCTTGGCTGGTATTTAATTATTAATTCTTCTCAATGATCCATATGTGCTACAAATGTGGTGCAAATGAAACTTCCAAGACTAGTCTAATTCCTTTTCTCTCTGTTTTGAATTTTCTTCTTTTGTTCCAGAAGCTAGTATGTTCTCTATTTCTAAATGTCAGTAATATTTCAGGATATGATTTCCTATTGCTTTTTAAACAAATCTTTGCCTAAAACTTATTGCAGATTTTCAGTCTACTCTCTCACGTCTGTTAAATTTTTTGCTTTGTTATATCTTAACAATTATTCTAAGCCAAATTATTTATATTTATTTCATTATAATAGACAGTTATTTTTAAAAAATTGGGGGGGGGGATCTTATATTTCTCTCCTATTTTCCCTCATGGAGAAGCTTCAGACCACATATTCAAATCACAGTAGTAAATATCCTCTACATTTTATTTGAAGGATTCTTAAATTTAAAAATCGAAATTTACATGCCAGAAAAATTGTTATACTACAATCAAATCTCTTTTTATGTGCATTTATTCATTTTTGTTTAAGTCCTAAACTAATTTGTTAGTAGTTGCTGTCTGTAAATGTTATTTTATTGAATTCCACATCTTAGAGTATTTTGATAATTCTTGTTCATATTTTATTTTTGCTTACTCTCTCTCTCTCTCCCCCCTTCCTATGAGATCACATAAATTAGTGAATGAACGCTGTAGGTTTTTTTCTGCTTATTAATTATTCTGTTTAACTTAGAGGTACCAGGCCAACAGTTATGATGGCTTACATGATGGCAATATCATTAGTATCATACACTCTGTCCTGATGAGTGTGTAGTGAAAAGTCAAGTCTCCCAGGCTTCATTTCTGTTGCTAGGAAAAGATTAGTTTGTTCCCTGTCACCAAAGCAAGATATTAAGAGATCATCACATAACTTACTCATGATCCAGAGCCAATCTTTGCTAGTGTCTTGTTCACAGAACAAGTTACCTCCAAGAATCATTGCATTCTTATCATTGTCTCAAGGTTAACTTCCTATGTGCCCAGATCCTTGCCTAGGCCCTTTCTGTTAGGGCTTAGAACATTTCAAAATTATTTCATCTTCTCTGTTTCCTCATTTTTCTGCAAGTCCACAGAAAATGCTTCAATTAGAAGAGTTCTCAGTTGATTAAGTATGAGGGGAATAGTGGGAACGGGAAGTGTGTGTGGTTGCCTAAGAATGGTCATTGTCATATATTCTTGAAATTTTAAGAAAACACTGATTATAAAACAGGACTCAGGAGAGACCAAAATGTAATGAAAAATAATATGTTCACAGAAAATGTGAGAAGAACATTAAAAATTATTACTTTGAAAAACAATCAAGATAAGTGAAGAATTATGTCCTATTCTTCAATAGCAAAATAAATAACATAAAATTCAATCTTTATATTTAATATTATACCAATATTAATTTTCTGCAAGTATTAAATAATACATACTAATTTTAGAGTAAGCATTAAAACAATGGCTATTATTTAAGAGAAAATGGGGGCTGGGGATGTGGCTCAAGTGGTAGCGAGCTTGCCTGGCATGCGTGCAGCCCGGGTTCGATCCTCAGCACCACATACAAACAAAGACGTTGTGTCCGCCAAATGCTAAAAAATAAATATTAAAATTCTCACTCTCTCTCACTCTGTCTTTAAAAAAAATAGAGAAAATGGAAATATAAAAGTGAAGAGTAGAACAGTACTATCAGATATGAAAACATAATTCAAAGTTATCAGAGCAAACAAATAGAAAAAAAATGGAGTCATTGAGAGAAAGAGATAGCAAAAAAGAAAAATAATACGTATATGGATTCAGTGTCTGATACAGGTGTCACTATCTTGAATTTTACAGACAAAAAAAAAGTGAAAGTTCAGAACAAGAAAAGGGGGGGGGCGAATTACCTGAAAATGTGATATGAATTCCTGGTTTGAAGGAAATGTTCTATGTCTTGATTAGAGAGTCGATTACAAAGATGAATACATTTTTCAAAACATATATACAATTTGACACCCAAGACCTGTGAATAGCATTGAATATACATTTTATCTCAAAAGAAAATACTTTTTAAGAGTATAGAAGAAAAATAACAAATACTACAGTCTATGTTTATCTAGGTTTATCTAGGTATATATCTAGAGATCATATCAAACCCTCTACATATGTATACATAGACATTTCTTAAATTTTGTTGTTGTTTATGAGCAGTTGGGGTTTTTAAAATTTGTTCTTGTTAGTTGTATTTGTACATATGTGTGTGTGAAACATACACACATACATTGTTATAAAGTCAAAGGGACAGGGAGAATCTGAGAATCCATTTTTTTTTCTAAAGATAATATTTCACTATTATAGAACCTTAATTTTGTTAAATAAAGTTCATGGGAGCCTATTGTTTGGAATCCAGATCCTGTATGAGCCATGAAGACCAAACCACAATAGGTCTGGAAACATGGATACTCTCTGAAACATTGCTTTTAGAGCTGGGGATATAGCTCAGTGATAAAGCACTTATCTAGCATGCATGAAGCCTTGCTTTAGTCCTGTGTACTACACACATAAGGATTGCATCTAAGTAAAGCTGCCTCACATTTCTCCTAAAATTTTATAGAATTCATTAATAGTTTGACTTCTGCTTATGTCAATCTGATTTACATTTATAGAAACAGCTTGTACTCCTTTTCTGGATGAGGTTGTGTTTTAAAAAGAAAAAACAAAACAATTTACAATTAGATATTTTTTATAATATGTTTAAATACAATATGACTACTTGCTCTAAACCTATCAACCTCAGGGTACCTATTGAGGACATATGATTAAATAACAACTCTAATAAAATTTATATTTTATTGGCTTGTATTTTTGGCTTTCTTTGTTTTATATTAATTAATCCTGAATTTTGAAAAACCAAATTGCTTTGTACT
Source organism: Callospermophilus lateralis (assembly GCF_048772815.1). Lineage (NCBI taxonomy): Eukaryota > Metazoa > Chordata > Mammalia > Rodentia > Sciuridae > Callospermophilus > Callospermophilus lateralis. Next base: position 102,106,142 of record NC_135314.1, read on the forward strand.
ATCACTTGGAATGTGAATCAGTTTTATATTATGTAAAACTTCTATTCATACAAACTCATATTTCCTAAAAGTGAAAAGCAGGCAAAATAGCCCTTATAAATTCACATTATCTGATTTGATATTTTTTTGAAATTCATTGGAAGTTTTAAATAGTTTAGAGATTTGATAAGATAATCTATTTTTGTGTCAGCATTTCCATATCTTGGTTTTACTTAAAGAACAAAGTTTCATGGAAAACTTTTAGATGAGAAGAGCAGAAGAGTGATTGGCAAATGATACCTGTAAGTTTTCAAATATTAATTCAACTGCTTATCTATAATCTGCTCTTATTCATTCACATGAAAGGAGAATTACTTACATACTACAAAACATCTAACTTCCACATTGTACTTCTATTCGAATACTGCATAGCACTAATGCCCAGAAGCTAAGATTATGAAAGCATTACCACAGAAAATCCGATGCTATATTTATCACAGGGAGTATATAGATGTCAAATATAGTGATGTTGAGTCTAAAACAATTTTTTAAATTCTGTTTTCACTCTATTAGCATTATAATGCAACAAGAATAAAAAAAGAAAATCTGACAGCTACATTATGAATTCATGCAAATTACTTACCACAAACTAAGCAAAATACCAGACACCTTTATATAAGAGGAAAATGTTCCTAAGCAGGTGCACTAGAATTCTTTCATGACTGTCAAAAAGCACACACTGTGAACTCTTTCTTGAATTAATTTAGAATAATTTCCTCCAAATATAGAAGTCTTCATTTAGACTATCAACTTACACTAGCCTTCTAAATGCCAAGCAAACATTCTTTATTATACTTCCTATCTGATTATATGCAAACAATTAACTGAAAAAGAAATTCCTTTCAAGTGTTTCAAGGATTTTTAGTATTAAATATTTAACAAGATTTCAGTATTAATTGTTTTTCCCCTTTCAATCACTGTTTGGCTATCTCACACTGCGCATTAAAAATGTTAATATCCACTTCTAATTTATTGCCTTTCCACTGCAGAATGTTCCCTGTCCTCATAATATGATACAGAATAAATTAGTCCTCATTGATTTCCATTATAATCATAGCTATTATGTAGCCTTCACATTATATCTGTCATTTTCTTTCTTTTCTCTCCTTGGTAAATGACAGTATTTCCAAATGTTTTTTTTTTTAATAAGTTCTAAATAAAGGGCAACCTTGTATTTTTTACTAGGCCTATTCTGCATCTCAAATTGTCTAATCGACCCTTTAAAAGTTAAGGTAAACAAACTTGAGTGTTGCATTCAAAATAAAAACATACTTTGATATGGAATTTTGATGCTTGTTCATTTTGCTAATAGGATTGAGGGAGATTGATCACAGCTAGTTAGACTGACTTACAAACTGCTTCTATAAAACAAGAATATTTGAGATTGTGCTGTATGGATTTTCTTTCCTGAAAAAATTAAAGACTCCAAAGAATTTAATAGCTTCACGAAAAAAAAAAAATTCAACTATGGAGTAAATAGGAAGAAAATTGTCTTGATTTGGGGGAACAATACTTAAATTTTGTAATTAATAAAGTATTATTTATAGGTATATAACATAACTAGATTATTTTTACTTTTCTCTCAAATATATGTAAATTAATATAACCATTATTTTAAACTTTAACTTTTGAATTTTAAAGTACATCTTATAAGATTAAGGGTGCAAGATTTAAAAGATCCTATAACTGTCCCTTAGTGTATAAGATTATTTGCTTGTTTAAGCCACTAAAAACTTCTTACTATAGATTTTGTAGAAAAAAAATGAATTATTTTTATTAATATGGAATAAGAGGATACATCTTCCTTCAATCATGATAAATTCTGAGTAAATTAATGAATTAATGGATGCATGCATACTCACCTGGGCAAAAATGGTTTACTCCAATTCAATATTTATGAGTAGCAATTGATGTTTATATATCTTTTTTCTTTTTTTAAATATGATTTTATTTTGTGATAGTTACTGGTAAAGAATTTGAATTATATGAATAAATATTAATGATTGGAAAAAATAACAATGAAGTTTGAAACTTCAGAAAAAGGTAACATAATGAGTTTAATTGCTATCCTCTGAAAGACCTATTTCCAAATTGGACTCTCAGCCGATATCTGGAAACTGATTTCAGAATAGTTCTCACAACCATAAACTGATAGGTATGGTTCAATGTATCTAAGTTCTATAAAAAGTATGGTTCATTCTCAACACCTACTTTTTTCCCCAGGAATATGGAATTTGGGTATTGTAGACAAAGGATGCCTATATAACTAAACTCCAATTGAAATCTCAGGCATTGATCTTTTATGAATTTACCTGATTGCAATATTTCACATGTGCTATCACATGTCCTTATACGGAGAACTAAATATATCCTTCATCCTTCGTTACTGGTAGCAGAGGACTCTTGTAAGCTTATGGAATGGTTGCCCAAGACGTTGCCCCATGCGCTTTATTCCATTTCTGATATTGCTTTGCATTCTTTCACTGTAAGAAACCAGTCTAGAGATGGGTGCAGTGGCACACACGTGTAATCAGTTAGAAGCCAAGGCAGGAAGATTCCAAATTCAAGGCTAACCTGGGCATTTAGTAAGAGCCTGTCTCAAAATGAAATAAAAAGGCCTGGGGATGTAACTCAGCCATGGAATGCATGTCTAGGATATGAGAGCTCCTGGATTCAATTATTGAGAGAAAATAAAAACAAAAAGAAAAGAGACCAATCTTAAATATGACTAGGTGCTAAGTCCTGTGAGTTCTTCTGAGTTGTCTAAACTGGAGACAGTCTTGGTGACCCCAACTCAGAAATATCACTTATTTTAAAATATAAATTAGACATTATGATCAAAAAAGAAAAAAAAAAAAAAACAAGAATCATAGCTTCTGGGACAAGAGTCCCCTCTGTTAATCCTTTGCTTGCAAAGCAATAAAACTTCCTTTTCTTTTTTCTCAAAACCGTGGCCTCGTTGTTGGATTGGCATCAGGGACAAGGATTGAACTTTTGGTAACAAATCTGATACCCCAGGTGGGACCCAAGAGAGGCCCACTCCAGGATTCTTGGAAAACCCTGGCGATCCAAGGAACCCCCACAGTTCCATGCTGAGAATGCAATGGTGGCTAGCGAATTTGTTGAGAGCCAACTGCAGGAAAGTCAGAAGATGGGTGAGTTTGCCTCTGGTCCAACCAGAGGAGCTATTCCTGTGAGTAAAGGGAGAGACTGAGGGACCATCCCAGCAGCTCCCTTTGCTTCAGGAACTCCTGCCTTCTCTCCCTGAACTGTATAGCTTACTCTATCATGGTCCACCTTGAGAAAAAGAAAAACTGAGCTAAATAAATTCAGGACACCTTTGGCCACTTAGTAAATCCCCTGGTGTGTGCACTGAGTCTCCTGATTCCACACATCTGGTTACTCTTTGTAAGACCATCCAGTGACTCTTTGTGGGGATATCTGTGGCACCACTGGTGTAGGAGTTCTGGTGAAACGGGACTGGAGAACCTAGAAATATTTACATACTTCTGGTCTGTTCTAGGTTCTCATCTGTTTGTTGACCTTTGGTTTGTGAATTCCCTCTGGTTGTCTGTCTGTGTTTTTGTGTTGTTTGTATCCATTACTGCCACTTTTAATACAAGATTAATACATCATTGATCCTATAGGTAGTCTCTTGGAAAAGATCTTGGTTTGGACAATTTAAAGCTTCCCCTTCTGTCAGCCATGGTTTGGGGTTCCTTTCTGGTCGTATCTCTCTGTGTTTCTTTTCTATACAATTTTGCAATCAGAGTTGGTCTGTCAGAGGTAAAGTAAGTTGAAAAAAGGACCACCTATAGGTATAAGCCTGTCTAAGATAATGTTTTACTGTAACCATCTGGCTTTTGAATAGCTGGATTATTATACAATCTTGAAGTTGATCTGTCAGTGATAAAGTATATGAAAAAAAAATCTGTATGTATAGGCATGTATGCAGTTGCATGATAAGGGGTTCAAATAGAAACAAGGTTGAAGGTGCCAAAAGGCACTGCCTCTGGTGTACAGAGATAGCAGGACACCAGAAGAAAGTTTCAAAAGATTTAAATCTTTTCAACCTAGTGCCAGCACTTCCAGCACTGTGTCTAAGCCTGGCCCCAGCCAGCCACAGGTCATCTCATTGTGGGTAAGAACACTAGCCCTAAGCTGCGGAGACGGAATCCCAGAGAGGGGAGTCCCCTCAACCCTGGGTGCGATAGGAGCTTCTCGACACCCAGGGGAGCTGCCTGGGATGTAGAAAAATAGCCAAAAAGAACCTGGCTTCTTCCTTGCCTTCCAGTCCTTTTTGCCCTTGGGGGATGGAGGCTGTGGCCACAAAAGATTTATGTCAGTAGGTTCCATTACTGTTTGTTTATGACCTGGGGACAGGAATAGTCTCCCCCTTTAAGATAGCACAGGACAACCCATTTGGCCAGAAGATATACATCATGGGGGCAAAGCAGTTCTTGCTATAATAATATCCCATAAAACTAAATGCATGGGGAGAATGGCAGAATAAACAACTTCACCCAGAAAAGAAAAAGCAACTGAAACCAACTCATGTTTTGTAGGCAGCTTCTGCAAAGGATCTTCAAGTAAGCATTAAAAAAAAAAAAAAAAAAAAAAGATGGAAAGGGTCTCTTCAATTGAAAATAAAATATGCCTAGAGTAAGAAGAAGACCCAGAAAGAGCCTTTGGGTACAATTGACTGTAGGGAGCTCATGTAAAGTTGATGGCCTTGTGATAATGACAAGAGAGGCAGGTCAGGCTCAAAAATATCTTTGCTTCAACCTCTTGAATACAATCTGGGAGGAAAACAAAAAAAGGAACAGTTTTTGTTTAAGCTGGATTGTTCAATCTTCTCCTGGGATGAAAGTTATTGTATAAACACACAGGTAGCATTCATAAAGATTTTTTCAGAATATGAATTTATGAAACTGGAAAAGATAAAAGAAAGTTATAGGTGTGGAAATATATTTTAGTACAGAAAATTAGAAGGTAAAAGAAATGTTTCTGGGTGGGAAAGTATTTTGTCTGATAAAGTAATATTCATGTGCTAAAATCCAAGATGAATGAAAAAATGTGTTCTATATGTATAATATGAATTGTAATGCATTATGCTGTCATATATAAATTAATTTTAAAAATTCAAGATGAAAGAGAGGACAAAACTAAGGATGTAAAGAAGTTGTGAATGTCTAAGTTGCAGACTATTTGCAGAAGGTAAATCTCAAAAACTTTGTTTATGATTGAATTAGCTGTAATTAACACAGTCAACATTATTTGAACGTTAATACACGGATATGAAGCAAAATCTGAAACATTTATTTGTTCTTATTTGTCAAGATAATTTTCTTATATATGTTAGGTTTTATTACTTGGGGGAAACTAAAGCTTAAAGAAATTTAGGTTTATATCTGTTAAATTATTTAAAATGATTAGTTTTTAACTGGTTAGAGAAACAACTACTATTTTAGGATGTTACAATATAGTTCACATCCTAAATATATGTAACTAGATACAACTATACATCTGAGAACTATATAAATCAGTCTTGTCTAAGAGTTATGTAAAAGTTTATCAAATGAAAGTTGTCTAGGATTACTGGCAAGGTAGCCAATAAGTTGCTCTCCTTTATACATTGTAGCTGACTAGAAAGGCCACAGTATCATTTGAAGACCTGTCTTATATCTGTTTGCTTTGACTAAATCTATTTCTCTCATTAACACTGTTTTCTAAGTGTGTAAGAGATTGAAGGCTACCCTTTAATTTTTCCTAGAACTGCTAACCCATGCAGACCTATAATTTTTGTTACCATAAAATACTGATTCTAAATTGAACTTTAAAAGTTAAAACTTAGTTAAATGTAAAGCTTAGTGGAGAGAACTTTACCCGGTTGGGTGTTCTCCAAACTAAAATTATCTGTAGTAATAGTCTCAGATTTGTATAGAAATACAGATTTGGTTGATATTTATTCATGTCATTTGATGCTTTATAGCTGGATAAAATAACCTGTTGTGTGTGTGTGTGTGTGTGTGTGTATATATATATATATATATAATTTTGTGTTACTCTTCACTCTGGAATAAGAATTTAAATGTATTTTTGGAAGAAAATAAGAAGAACCTAATCTGTTTAAAGTGATATTGTAAAACACGGAAGCATTTTTCTCCTTTTTTCCACAAAAAGAAAGTTAAAAACTCTCTTAGCCTTTATTTGATTCATGTTTTAGATGTAATGTTGTATTGTGTTATTTGTCAAGAGCCCCACCTTACCTGAGATAAGGCTCTGCCTCTCACTTTACTCCATGTTAGAATTGTTCAACATAAGCTATACTGGAGCTCATTTGAAGTTGTGTTCAAAAGAATATAAAAATCATTTTTCTTGGTTCATAGCTATTACACAAATTGAATATGTTTTTGCTCTGTTAATTTTATTTTGTAATTTTTCTTGTAAACTGTATAATTATTGCCTGTTAGTGTTTTGTAGAGGTACTTCTTCTAATAAAACAACTTGAGTTAATTTGAGATAATAACCCATCACATATAGGACAAATAGTATATAATGCTGACTTCCAGTACTAAAACTAACTCAGTTAAATAAAAGGGATACCTGTAAAATTATAGATATTGAAGTTATAACCTGTTACTTTAAGATTGGAGGAACTGGCCTGCTGGATATTTAAAAACAAAAACTTAGAGATCAAAGTCAAGGTAGTAAAAGGTCCAAGGAAAAAGCAGCCAACATTTTGGCCCTTGCTCTCTAAGGTCAACCAGAACCTAGAGATCAACAGGACCCCTCTCTGAGCCCTGCCATACTAGTGAATCACCTGATCTGTCCATCAGGGAGGTTAAGAGAATCCCAGAGAACAGGAAGCCAACCAGTGCACATTCTGCAAAGAGGAGGGTCATCAGAAAGAGAAACGTCCCTGATGCTTGTAAGAGAAGCCACTTATGGTCAACAAGATCCCGATCCATCCTGGCAAATGGCACCACTGATAGAGAAAAACTAAAGGAGCCAAGAAGTTTTGCACAAACAACAAGTGTGATCTCTGAGGAATCCCAGGTGACTCTTAAGAGTAGACAGGTACGAGCTCAGTTTTGGCCAACTTGGTCTTAAACACTGGGCAGGTGTTTAACATAGCCTAAGCACAGTCCTACATGCACATTTAATAGAAAAAACAATGGTTTTTAAAAATGTAACTTAAGATGTACGTTTGTGTCAGCCTGTTAGCCATATCAAAAGTAAATAAAGCTGGAGGCATAAAGGGTTTTTTTTTTGGGGGGGGGGAAGGGTAATGGGGATTGAATCAGGAACACTAGATCACCTCGCCACATACCCAGCCCTGTTTCATATTTTATTTAGTGATAGAGTCTCACTGAGTTGCCTAGTGCCTCACCATTGCTGAGGCTGGTTTAAAGTCACAATCCTTCTGCCTTAGCCTCCCCAGCCGCTGGTATTACAGGTGTGCACCATTGTGTCTGGCTAAAGGAAGGGTTCTTGGGTGTAAGTGCCTAATAATAATGATCTCAAAGGACTCTAGAGTTGTAAATTTGTCCTGAGTTAATTTGAGCCTAATCTCATAGAACTATAAATCTTCCTATCCTTCTATATCAATAAACTCAGTCTGTTTTGCACTGATATAATCATGAGTTATTGTCTTCATGGTTTGCAGAGACTGGCTGAAATAATAATTGCTTTTTTGCTACTTGTTTACAAAAAAAAATAATAATGCTTTGCTGTCTTGTTATTGCTGTCTTAGCATGATCTTGTCCTATGAATATCTTGTCCAGTAGCCTGGCATCAGTCACTGTGGACCCCTGAACTAACTGCTCTGATGCTGAATACCCTGAACTGTCCATGCCCCTGCTAATAGAGAACAAGACCTTGGGTTACTTCCTTCAGCAGGAAGAAGCTTGGAGATTGTCCTCACCCATTTTTCCATAGAAATAAAATTAAGACATTGGCCATGGGAAAATGTAAAAGTGGTCCACTTTTTGCTTTGAATATAGCCCTTGTTCATCTGCCACTGCAATGTATTTTTAAAATGGAAATGTCGTTCTTCCTCTTCTTCTTTCCCTGATCCTCCCTAATCTTTCCCCCTCCCTAATCTCAAGGGAAAAAAGATTACCTTTCATCTGTCCTTGACTATGTATCCACCATAGGAATGAAGTAATCCATATTTGGGGGGATGAAACCAAAAGATATCAGAAATGACTATCTCCCAAATTAATAAGTAAATCACAATTCAAACAGAGAACACATGGAATGTAGGTTTTTAATCACCTCTTTTAAAGACCCCTGCTCCTGCTGATGGGCAGAATCACAGCTCTGGGATAGAAGTCCCCTGTATTTCTCCTAGCAAATCAATAAAATTTCTTATTCCTTTTTCTCAATTAAGAAAAATGAAAAGGAAAAAACCTTACATATTAAGAATATAAATTATAGATCATAAATAGTCTTTTTATTCATCTTAGTCGTCAGTACTATTATTTTGTCAACAATGAACTTATTACTTTTACAATTGAAAAATGATAGTTATTTAAATACTTTAATTATTTCTCCCTCATACCTGAAATTAAAATAAGAACTGTAGAACCAAAGCAATGCTTAAGACAGGCATGGTGGCAATTGCCTACATTCTCAGCAACTCAGGAGGCTGAGGCCCATTGTTGAGGCCAACCTCCGCAACTTATGGAAACTGTCTCAAAATAAAAAATGAAAAGGGGTTTGGATGTAGTTCAATGATACAGCAGCCCTGGGTTCAATTCCAAGTAGGAAAAAAAGGTAGTATGTATAAAAGTAACAAAATAATTTTAAGTAGCAAAATACATTGTTATATAAAACAAGAAAGAAGGTGTTGATTTGATTATTGTGACATATACCCCAAATTTTAATTTCTTTGGTGCTTTGAAAACATTTTATTACTTGTTAAGATATATAAATTTATCATATATATATATATTTATATAAAATTTATTTATTTTTATTTTTTTTAAAGAGAGAGTGAGAGAAGAGAGGGAGAGAGAAAATTTTAATATTTATTTATTTATTTATTTATTTTAGTTTTCGGCGCACACAACATCTTTGTATGTGGTGCTGAGGATCGAACCCTGGCTGCATGCACGCTAGGCAAGCACGCTACTGCTTGAGCCATATCCCCAGCCCTAAAATTTAAATATATATATATTTCAAGTTGTTTTTATATATATATATTAAACAACTTTATATATACACACACACAAATATATATGCAGATAGATAACTCAAGAAATACAAAATCTTAAAACTTTGAATTTTAATTAATTTGGCTTTTGTTGTAAGTAGGAAAATATGTTAATATATATGTCCAAAGATATGAAAATGAAAATATGATTCTTAAAAACTGGAGAACCTAAACTATTTCGATTCCAATATAAATCATGTAAATATTTTTCTTGGCAAAATGATTTGTGGTGCTTCACATGTCATAAACAAGAAATTTTTAAAAAATTCCAGTTAAATATATATATTTCATAATTTTAAAAAGATTAAATGAAATATTATCATAGTTATCCTTTATCAGGAGAGTTACACTATCTTTCAAATATATATGGAAATGTACTGTGCCTATTAGAAGAAAAAGTAGGCCCAAATCTCCATCATGTTGGTTTAGACCCCCAACTTCCTTAATAAGATACCTATAACATAAGAATTAAAATCAAGAATCAATAAGTGGGATAGATTCAAATTAAAAAGCTTCTTCTCTGTATGAGAAATAATCAGTGAGGTGAATAGAGAGCCTAAATCTTGGGAGCAAATTTTTATACTCTCACATCAGATAGAGCACAAATCTCTAGGGTATATAAAGAACTCAAAAAGCTAAACAGCAAAAAACAAATAGCCCGATCAATAAATAGGCCAAGCCCAGACATCTTTCAGAAGATGATATATAATTAATCAAAAAATATATGAAAAAATGTTCAACATCTCTAGCAATCACAGAAATGCAAATCAAAACTATTCTAAGATTTCATCTCACTCCAGTCAGAATGGCAGCTATTAAGAATACAAACAACAATAAGTACTGGCAAGGATTTTGGGGAAAGGGCACACTCATACATTGCTGGTGGGACTGTAAACTGGTGCAGCCAATATGGAAAGCAGTATGGAGATTCCTTGGAAAACTGGGAATGGAACCACCATTTGACCCAGCTACATTGGATTTCAAAGTACATTTTCTTATGTGTTAAAATATAATTCTTATGTTGTGGAAAGCAAGAAGGTTTTTATTGTTGTTGTGAGTTAGTTGAGGTTTTTAGAATTTTTGTTCTCTTTTGATTTTGATGGAACAGATTGAGGAGAAACTACAAAGACTACTTTCCTTCTATGTTTAAAGCTGCCATTGAGGTTTCTTACCCCTTTCACTTAATAGAAAATTTCTGGGCCACTCTATTGTTTAAGGTCTCTGGTGAAATCACACTCTCTTCAGTGTTTGACTGTTTATTTGATTTGTCGGCCACTGTGGGAACAATTTAAATTGCTTGAAGAATGTGCCCAAAATAATGAGAATGATTGACAGCTAAGTGAGATTAAAAATCCCATAAAAGTAAAAGAAACAAGAAATGTATTTTTTTTTATAGCTTTAGGCTTTTCTTCCTTTTTTTAAAAATTTCCAACTTTCATATAGTGAATTCTCATTTAGTCTTTAATTAGTTTGATTCTCATTTTCTGTGAGTACACCACAAAATACAGACAAAACAAAAGCCAAATTTTCAAGAAATATTTATGCCTTCTTATTCTTATTTTAATTGTCTTATTCTAATACTAACTTATTAATTTGTTTCTCACATGTAAATTTCAAAAATAAAATTTTATGATTTCTGCCTAATGTATTCTCCAATAATCCTTATTTTTCTATTGTTAACTGGAAATTTCATTATCATGGCTTTTGGAATAATTATATTATGAAGTGTATTGTTTAAGAAGAATTTAGAGATTTCCTGTCACTTCTAAAAAAGTTCTATCTGCAACATTCCACCTTCAAAAAGCCAAGAATAAACCAAAGTGAAGCATGGCAAAAAGAAATTCTTCAGGATAATCGAGGATAAGATGGGTTTGGAGAAATTAGGAGGATAACTGCAATTAATTTCTAATAAATTAATAAAATACTTCATTCACCTCTTACTTTCTGAGGCCATGTTTCCTTTAGAATCCTTAGAAGAACATCCAATTGGGGATAATATTTAGGCTGTTTCCTAAAATCATTTAATAAATCAGTCTTCTCTCATCTCTCCTTTGACTTTTTCCACTTGTTCGTAGTATCTGCTCTGCATTAGATCTACATGTTCTGAGCAGGTTGAAGGTTTCTACCAACAGACTACCTGTCTATGAACACTCACACAACACTGGCATGTGCTGCCAAGATGGTCCTCAATTTCAATGCCATCCTTTCAGTGGAGCTAAAGTAAACATGGCCATGGCAAAGATAAAATCTAAAAGTCATCATAATATACAGATATTATATCTTTTTATATTGAAAGAGTAATTAATAGTAATTAATTCTTTCTAGCTCACAAGTTTGTAGAACCCTTCTGAATAAATTTCAAGGGAATTACTGCTAGACCTTCTGAGTAATGTGTTCTCTTGAACTTAGTTCTGTAAAATTCCTGAGAGCAGAACCTAAGAATTTTCACAACTTTTATGAAGAATTTATAAAACTGCTGTCTATGTTACAAGTCAAGTATGCCATTCTGAATTGACGAGATATCCTTACCACCACCAAACTTTAGCCAAGCACCTTTGAATCCTCAACTACACCTTGACCTTTGGACTTTCATGCTCATCCCTGTTTATCTGTTTCTTGCAAGAATCATGTCCAGATAATTTAGCCAGAATGTTCACCTTCATAGCTAGCTAAATATCTTGGCAGTTTGTTTCTAATTTGCGTTTCTAAGAGATTAAACATCCCAAAGATCTACCAAGGTTCCTATTTGAGCTTCCAAGATTCATCATGGAATCATAATTTTACGTCCTCTGGAAGTAAAAAAAAATATATATATATGGAAAACTTCCTGTGAATAGTGAATCATTTTATCTTAAAAAAGAAGTGACTAGAAGAATCTAGGACAAGTATTCATGTAATTTAAAATACAAAACAAAAATCTGTCACTATGCACTTGCTTTGACAATATAAGCACATGTTTTTTATTTAACTGACAAATTAAGATTATTCATTGATTTGATATATTAATTAATCTGAAAACATTTGAAAATTATAAAACATGAAAATCAAGATGAAACAAGAAAAACATCTAGTGACTTCAATTTTTCTTTATATATAAGCAAAAATCCTGAAAATTATTCTGTTTTTTTTTTCCCTTTCCATTATATCCCTAATTAATTACTTAACCCTACTAATTCTCTTCCCTAAATCTGGCTTGACATCATGCACATTTTTCCCCTCTTAATTGCATTACTCAAATTTAGACTATCATGATATCTTAACCTGTTTTACAGCATCACACAAATAATTTATCTGATTCCAAATATCTCCTCTTGCAGTTTACTTCTTAAACAACAGGTAGACTAATATCATTTTTAAAAGAAAAAAATGTGTATTCAGGAGAAATGAGCCATGAACAGTGCTAACATGCAAGAGAGTGAGAAGAAATTGAACTATTTGTTAAATACCAAATATGACTCAATTTATTAGCCTAGAATACTGTAAAACTCCATACACAAGGGGAGTTCAAATATTTTTGTTAAACATTTCACTTGAGCTTAAACTGGATGCTCACAAGATTAGAAGCAAGAAATAGGACCAAAGACAGCCTTCCTTGGTGGTTAGGCAGCATACAGCAGGCAAACAGGATACAATTGGTGCCAAGGACAGCAAATACTACTCTCTTCTTCCCTAACTAAACTAACTTTTCAATAAGGTCAGGCATTTTTTTTCCATTTTTTTGAATGCCCTATGCTTTTCTTATTTTAAAGCCTCTTCATATGCCTTTTTTTTTTTCCTATCTAGGATATTCCTAATCACTTTTGGGTAATTTGTCCTCAATCCTTCAAATAGATACTTCATTTTAATGCTGGTTTCAATTAAGTCTTCATTGCTTCATTCCATTTATTCCTTCCCCACAATTTAATCATGTGCCTTGGATATTTCATCTACCATCCTACTTTAAATACATTTTGTAAGTACTCTTATTGACAGTCTTTCTTCTAAATTATAATCTTCCTGAGTAAAGGCACCATCTCCTTCTAACACAATTGTCAATGCTCCGTGCCTAGCACAAAAGAACTTCTGAGCAACTACTATTGATAAATAAAAAGCTAATGTATATTCTCAGAAAAATTGCATGCATGTATTTTTTTAAAAATATTTTTTAGTTGTTGTTGGACCTTTATTTTATTTATTTGTATGTGGTGCTGAGAATCGAACCAGTACCTTCCATATGCTAGGCAAGTGCACTACCACTGAGCCCCAGCCCCCAGCCCCTGCATGCATGTATTTTAATGCAACACACTTTGTATTATTGCTGAAATTTATGTGCCATTACAATCTTATTTTCCGCATCATGTTAGGGCTTTTGCTCATTACTAATATATACTCTTTCTAATAGGTACAAAACCAACTCTATTTTAAAAATAAACAAACCAATGACAACTCCTCTGAAGTATTTAATTTCCACCTAAATATCACACAAACATAAAATCTGATATTTACATTGATAATGTTGCTTCCTTAAAATCTTAATAGACTTTTTATTTGTAATGGAAATTGACATTACACAATGCTAGTGGATGGGACAGGATACATTTTTGGTTACGTCTTTGTTTATTGTTGTAAAATGTAACCCTTTTTAAATGTGTGAATTATAAATGAATATGATTTATCAATATTAATTGGCTCATGATTTAAGAAAAATTTCAGTACTTTCTTTTTATATCTACTTAATTTTGAGTGACTAAAATATAAATATTTTCTTCCTTAACTACTAGTTTAATGATTGCTATTAATCACCCTGAGGTTCTTTTTTGATAATTCCTGCTCACTTGGTCAAAATGTACAATATGTCTAATAATTCCATGTAATTTTGTTGTAACTCTCTTATCTGCCTCAGCTAGTGTCCCTTTATTAGTTACAATTTATAGGCTCTATGAGTTTCTAGGTCAAAATAATCATTTGTAGTGTAGTTATAAGAATGATCTTTCCTCTTACTGAAATACTTTGTCTTTTCCTACTTTTCTAGGTTCTTATCGGAAATCCTACTGATACTTCCAAATTAAAGAAACTACCAAAATATAGAATGAAACCTTGATTTATATCACAGTAGTACATCAATCTCCAACTCACTTAAGTCTGTGCTTGGTAATTGCATGCTACTTTAATATTATTGATTGGATGTTTTCAATATTTCATTTGTAACTAAAGTGCCATTGCTATCGAGTCAAGATGGTTTATGGTCTGAGAGCGGATAGCTAATACAAACTTGTTCTTCTTAATGCTTTTCCTCCTCACTATTCCCTAAGTTCTTTCCTACAATAGAATCATACATGCTTTTTATTTTATTCTTTCACTTCACATTTAGATTATAGCTTTGAACTTGAAAGAATTTTAGTATTGTCATTTACTGAGATTCTACTTCGACTTCTTTATTGTTTGAAAAACATTATTTCCCTTAAAAGATGTTTTAACTTCCTATCCCTCATATGAAATATAAATAGAGACAATTGGAGTTTTTTTTTTCTTTAAAGAATGACATTTGCGTTTTTTAAAAAATGAACTGGAGTGTTGGTCACATAAACTAAAAACATTTTGTATCTTATAAATGTTTGAAGGAACACAGCATTTTAAAATGACCTATTTCTTCAATTTATATTAAAATATTTGATAATAAATAGGAAACAATGTGTTGTGGGAATATTTTAATTTAGAGCAAAAGAGATTTACAATAATAAAATGAAATTATAATATTAGTTGAATCAAATAAAATATTTAAAAGAGAAATAATGATAAAATTAAACCAGTTTTACAAAAATTCATTTTTTATATAATGAAAATGTATTTACGGCAACACTTTGCTTCTTAATTTGGCTTTGCTCTATCCTGTATTCACCTTTCCTACTTGAATATAGGCTTATCTCTAATAGTCATGAAGAAAATGTCTCAAAGATTGCTTACTTAAAAAAAAATATTTTCCAAAATGTTTCTGGTTATAACAAAAGTTAAAGCAAAATAATAGTAGAACTGACAGCTTGATATCCTGTGTATATCATTTCTTTGTATCTGCAGTGTCAGAATGAATCTATTTATTTACTTGTGTAGAATATTTTTTTCCATATTTCAAGGTCAAATATATTTTTGTAAACCTAAAAAAAAACCTGTTTCTTATAATACATCCTTTTGAATTAGTAGCACTAAAATTTTCAAGAAAAGAATGCTTGTTGAGAAGTTGATCAACTAAAAAACTTGTCAAAGTAGACAAAACACTAAAGAGTAACAGAAAGTTAAAAGTATCCCTAATTCCATGTCCATAAAAGTCTGCATGTTTGCGATTTGTAATATGTATACTCTTTAGTAAACACAATTAAGAGAAAACTGAATTGCATTGAAAAGAGATGGATTTTCATTATCAGGAAGTATGAATAAAATGAAACATTTATGATTTTGTGAAATATATTATTGAGATACAATCAGTGATTATCCTTTCCTACCTCCTAGAGGTCTCAAGGACCTAAATTATCAGATCTTTAAAATGAGTTTATCACTATGGTGTGATGAAACTCCTCTCAGGAACGTGCATCTTTCCTCAGATCCAGAATTGTCTTTTTTACTAATGAAGTATGCTGGAGACGTTTCATGTGTTTCATTATCTTATTCTTTTGTCTCTTAACTCTTTCATCCTATGCCTAGAGAAACTTTTCATTAGAACCTTCTTTAGATGGGACCTCCTCCTGACTGAATTCTGTTTTCACCCCACTGCTAAGCCCTCTTCATATCTGTGCCTTCCTTTGCACTGACTGCTTCCATCCCTTCTCTAACTTCAGCTTAAATCCTCCTTTCGCTTAAACACTTCATTTATTTCAGAGTTGCCAAGAAGAAACATCATCAATTTTTCTGGGACCAAGTTATCAAATGTGTTCACTGCTCTGAATTATTCCTGGATCATTTTGGGAAACACTTTTCTCCTTTTGAGGGGCTATAGAGTAAATGAGTATTCAATGGTAGAATAGGATTAAAACATGTTTTAAGGGGCTGGGATTGTGGCTCAGCAATAGAGCACTTGCCTTGCACGTGTGAGGCGCTGGGTTCGATACTCACCATATAAAAATAAATAAACCTTATTATGTAGATAAAGTCTCCTTTATCTTATTATGTAGATAAAGACTCTCAAGAGTCACAGCTGTCTTCTTAATATGGATACATATACTATTTAAAATTTCCTTTATAGATATAAATTTCCTTTACTAAAGAGCATCTTTAGGGTGTGCAGTTTCTCAACATAACCAGCTTGAAATAATCAATATGCCAAAGAGGTCTAATTTGAGGTGACATTCTGGTTTCTCATTTTGAGTGGTAAATTTTCTTTTTTTTTTTTTGAGTGGTAGATTTTCAACATCATTATATAAATCAAATAAATATAAATATAGCAATGAGTAAAAAAAAATTGTGAATTGAGAAACACCTCTATATTATTTAATGTTTTTCCTAGATTGAAAATTTCTGATTTTATTGCTTAAAAGTCTTAATCCAAAGATAATTTAATAGTACCCCACAAAGATCAACCACTTTTACTCTTGTAATGAAAGTAGTTTTCCAATGTTCAAGAAATTCAGTCTCTAAAGGTGTCAGGACTTCTTCAAGTAATATATATATATATATATATATATATATATATATATATATATATATGGAGATATGTAGTATACACTAAAGTTAATATCTCAATTTTTAAATAAAATTTCAAATATACAATAAAAGATCAAAAGTAACAGTAAACTCACTTTTATAAATACATTTCAAATTCTGAAATAAATCATTTGTCACACAACATGTATGTAAATTAAATTCTCTGGTGAGAAACTTACCTTTATAATTCTAGATAAACCCAAACCCAATGACTGATTCCAAGTGTAATCAGATGATATCCCTAACCTACTATGATGAGCCTGTACTGTGTGTTGCAACTAGTACTGGTACATGTGCACACTCCAAATATTTTTTCAACAACACTTGGAATTTATTTGGGAAGTGACTACCATGAAGAAGAAAAAGGGAAGAAGATGTATATCACCCGATTAAGAGGTGACCTTTCTGCGTTCTGTACTCAGGGTCACAAAGGCTGCATTCAAGATATTAGACAGGCTTAATTATTCATGGGCACTCAGGGCCCCCTCCAAACTCAAGCAGTTCTTGATAGAATCAGTTCCTTATGGTTGTAGAACTGAGGTACCTATCTCCTTGCTAGCAGTCAGCAAGTAACACTTCCAATTCCTGAGTGCCATTCACTATTCATTCTCACAATTTCACTTGAGTAGGGATCTCTGAGATTAATCACCTGATTTTGAACTCTGCTCTAGTAATTATAAGCTATGTGACCATGGGCAAGTTGCTTAATTTTTATGACTCAAACTTCTTATAAAATGGAGTTAATAATAATACTTATGTTAGGTTTACATCAGTGTAACAAATATCTGAGATTATGAATATGTATGGAGAAAAGATTTACTGTGGCTCACAGATTTGGAGGTTATAGTCTATGATCAACCAAGTTAGCCTTTATGCATTGAGCCTGTGGCAAAGGCAACACATCATGATGGGGGCAGAGCAAAACCACTGACCCCATTCATGTCCTGGAAGCAAAAGAGGAAGAGGAAGGTATATTTTAAGAATATACTCCAAAGACCTAAGAACCTCCCAGGAGGCCCTGTGTTTATTTTATTTCTTCATTCATTTTTTAAGATATGGGATCTCACAATGTTGCCCACACTGGCTGGGCTCTAGTGATCCTCCTCAACCTCCTACGTATTTGGACTATAAGCACTTGCCAATGTAATGCCAATCTTGCACCTATCAGAGTAAATTTCCTTCTATCCCCTGAAAATAATGCTGGAAAGGACAGAAGAAAATATGAAGAAAATGAAACTTTTCTAATGCTCTGAGTATTTATTTCATCATTTGATGTTTTCCCTTCAGTTGTGTGTACTGTGATCCCCCACAACCCAACCCCAACCTCAACCTCACAATGCCTTTAACAACTCATTTTACTTTAAGTAGTACTACTTAAAATTATATTGTATTTTATTTCCTGGGTTTTGTCCTGCTGGTTTGTATTCCTGCTGTATGACAAATATAAGCTCCATCAGAACATAGACCTTGAGATTTTTATAAAAACAAACCTATAAACCTAGAAAAGTAGCCCAAATATTAAGAAAATAAGTGTTATATCAATTAAAAAATAAAGGAAGGAATGATGATGATAAACACAATCTCTCCAATATTTAAGTATCTTATATATAAGAGATATCACTGAATGATTACTAATTTTTGAAGAAGTATTTGTATATTATGGCTTTTAGAGCACTGCAACCCATTTGCAATTCAACCTCAGTTTTTACAAAATCATTAGAACTTTCATTGTAATATATACAATGCATATAGCAGCTAATTAGAGGAATTACAACAATATTTCATTATTTCTCATCTGGAAATATACAGGAGCAAAAAATCTGTGAAATAACGGTTTATTGTTCTTAGGATACAGTCTTATTTATAAAACAAAAAAATATGGCTCTAGTAAAAATAATACAGGATTTTTTTCATGTTTTCCCTTTCTATATTATGTTCAGAGAGGAGCCCCAGTTTTATCAGATTACAGTGCTGAATAAAGCAGTGTTCTAAAACAATGAATAGAAAAGTGACTTCGTGTGATAGATATTAAACTGGAAGTTCTTTAGTATCTACTCATTTTCCTATATACAAAAGTATATAAAAAATTCAAAGAGAGACTATACAATTAAAATTCTTTCTTTTACAGAATACTTCCCTGTTGAAGTGAGGTAAAAGGTATCAACACAATCTTAGAAATCCTCTGGTTTTTCTTTCAGATACATGCAAAAACATCCTTATCTAATGCACATATATTTTTTTCTACAAATGGAAGCAGATTTAACACATTTATGTTCTGTTTCTTTGTACTTATAGCTTATTAACTTATTAGGCTACAAGCCCCATTGGCCATTTAAGGTGTGCTTAGATTTTGTTGCACCATCAAATCTATAATGTGTATGTGTGTGTGTGTGTGTGTGTGTGTGTGTGTTAAAAATTGCAGAAAGATGCTAAGAATATTTCCATAGATATTCAAAAATTTCTACCATATTTTAATATCAAAGTATATTTTACCAATAATGCATAATTTTTTGCCTGTTTCCCTATACCCTCTCCAACATTGCATAATAGCAAATATTTTTTATTTATGACAAGCTAAAATGTGGAAAACACCATTTTATTTCTGTGTTAATCTGTTCTATTTATGAAATATCTCAGTAATGGTAATTTTAAGTAACTTTTGATATTCTTATAAGCCATTAGTATTTATTCCTCTCTATATTGCTGGTCCACATCCTTTCTCTTTCCTTACTTCTTTTCTTCCTTCCTTCCATTTCAGAAATTTTGTGCTTATCTTATTGATTTGCAAGAATTATTCTAACAAATTAGTCCTCTGTTACAAGTAGTACAAATTACATTTAATTTTAATTCTTCTTTTACCCCTTTATTTACTGTTTTGTTTTTTTCCCTTGGTTTGGCTTTGCCATATGGAAAATCTTACTTTTTATGTAATAAAATGTGTCATCTTTCTATCTTTTTGACTTTCTGATATCATATGTTCTATGTGAAATAATGTAACTCTTCAGTCTTTGGGGTTACTATGACCGAATTATCCACAAAGAACAACTTAGAGGAGGATGAATTTATTTGGGGGCTCACCTTTTCAGAGATCTCAGTTCACAGATGGCCGCCAATTGCCTTGCTCTGACATAAATTAAGGCTGCACATTATGGAAGAAGGGTCCAGTGGAGGAAAGCTGGGGCAGGAGATAGAATGGGAGAGGGGAGAAAGGGCCACAGAGAAGGTGCATCCTTCCAGGACACAACCCCAGTGACCCACTCCTCCAGCCATACACCACATTCCTATAGTTGTCACCCAATCAATTCAAACTAGGATGGACCAATTAGTTCACAGCACTCATTTTACCGTGAATACTCCTGTACTAACAGGAATATCCAAACCATAAGGGTAACAAAATAATATCTTGATATGTTGATATTTTATGTTCTGTTTTCTCACTGTCATGCCTGAACCTTTATTTCTAGTCAGTCTAATGCATCCACAATGCAGATAAATAGGGTCTTTTAGGAATACAAAGAAAAATAAAGAGAAAAGTTCAGGTTGCCCCCATCTCCAAAAGTGTGCTATTAAAATTAAAAGGGATTGAGTAAAGGTAAACTAGAGATAGAATTTGTGTTATTTTACAAGATGTGATGGTAAATGAAGGGAGATGCAGACACTGGCCACTTACAGCATGGTTTTAAGAAAACCAGATGAGGGTTCCTGTGATAGGACATACAGAAAGAAGTGGTGAGTGGCAGATGGATGGATGAAGCCTGAACTTGAAGAAGGCCATGGTCAGAGATAAGAGGGTTTCCCTGATTTTCTACATAAAAAGGAGTAGAGGCAATGGCACCAATTGCGGAGACTGTGCTACAGAAAGATTCAACACTCTGTTGCTTGCATTGAAGATGGAGGGTTCCACATGCAATGATCAGAGCTTGGAATGTCTAAGTGACTAAAACAGCCTCTAGATGGAGCCAGAAATAAAATGGGGGCTTCAGTTCTACAACAGTGAGCAAGTTAATCCTGTCGACAAGATGGATGGGAGAAGTGGATCCTTCCTTAGAGCTACCAGATAAAAGCCCAAACTAGACAGCACCTTGCTTTAGATTTCATGAGGTTCTGAAAAGAAAATTTAGCCACGTCTTTCGAGATTTTTGCCTTTCAAAACTGTGAGATCATAAATGGGTACTGATTGTAGCCACCAACTTTGAAGTGATTTACTATGCAGTAATATAAAATGAACACAGCATTCCTGGCCATCTCACTATGCACCTTGATAATCCTCCCAGCATACTGTTCTAACAATTCTTGACCCTTTTTCCTCCAATTTTCTTGATCTGCACTTCACCTTAGCCACTGACCCTCATAAGCATACAGTAGACCAGACTTTACTACTTATTTTTATAAATTCAAGTTAGCAATCCCACTCTCTCCTATTTTACAATGTCTCCAATACCTAGACTATGACAGTCCTTTGATTATTTGCAGCCAGCAACTTTATTAATATCATCACCCTCCTTTCACTGTGCTCATTCTTTATGAATCAACTTTCCTCTTAAAATTTTAAGATCCTTGATAAAGCATTTAACTTTTCTTTGAAATATATCTTTAACCAAGTTTCTATGGTTTTGCTACTTTGCATTCACCTAAACTATAACTCTAGATAAATACAACTCTCCCACCTGAATATGGCTGCACCTGTGTACCTGAGTGTGGTTAAAGAAAAATGACAGTGACGCTGCCTCCACCCCCTGATCATTGCTTCAGGCAGGCTTTCAATGTCATGTGCTATTTCTTTCTCCAATTTATTGTTTTTACTTCAATAACGCTTATTCTCATACTCTCACAGATTCATGCTCTTTTTTTTCCTTTAAAAGAAAGCCTTAAAAGTCTAAAAAAAAAAAGGCAATGTTAGTCTATAAAGAAATTTTAAATAATTTGTAAGATAAATGGCAATTACAATAAATAGTTTATATAGATTGGTAAAATAACTTTTAAAAAGTTAAATAACTTTTAAAATAAAGCACAGAAGCATTGAAAGATATCACATAAAATTTACCTGTGAATTTTACTAAATGTACCTGTTTCTCTCCTCCAAAGAATTCGGTAATCTTGCAAAATATTCCGGTAATATATAAAATATTCACTGATGCAAATTCACCATTTTTTGTTGCTTTTCAGAATTCGGAGGAAAACACCATGGACCCAAATATTTCCACTTTTCCAGATGTTTAACTTCATATCTTTTCTCTTTAAGCAAGCAACACCTCTTCTTTCAGTTCCACTTCAGCTTCATCATCTAGAGAAATTCCGATTCCATCTTCTCAATTCCTCGAAACCCAAACCTTGAAGTCAGCCTTGCTTCCCTTGTTTCATACTATGTCTGCATTAGAGTCATTAGCACATCTGACTGATTCTAACTTGAAAATATATCCAGAATTAAGATGCCCTCTTTCTTCTGCTGCTGTAATTCTTATTCACGACATCATCACTTGCCTGGATGGTTGCAAAGCTTCCAGCATGGTCTCCATACCTTCATCCTGTCTACTCTCAGTTTATTTGTAACATCCAGAGTTAAGCCACTAATATATCAATCAAATTATGTCACTTCTATATTTAGGCTCCTCCCTGTCTCAGTGAGCATAAAAGCCAATTTTTAAAAAATGATTTATTAGACCCATATGGTTCATAAACACATCTTCCACCTCAATTTTCATTCTCATCTGTTTATCATCTCCCCTTTTTCACTCCATTCTAAGCCTAAAGTCATATTCAGTGCTTCTCAAATATGCCAAGCATAATTTTTCTTGGGACACAAGGCATTTGCATTCATCTTTTTTTTCCCCTGCCTGGACTGCCCTCCTCCCTAGATACAAGACTTCAACCTTCAACTGCATACCTGTATTAAATATAGTAACATATTTTGATATTGGGTAAAACAGTTCCCACTATAGATTTCCTTTTACAAAATTATGCATAGTTAGTTTGCATATGAGCGTTACAATCCTATTGCTCTTTCACAATCATTTTGAGTCTCAAGATTGATCAACAAATTTAAAAAAATTATGCTCTCCAGTGAAAGAATGAAATTTTTACTGCTATGTGTTCTTGTTATTTATTAATTCTTATTCATATAGGATTAGTGGATTCCTTGTTCAGATTATTTCTAGGTATTTTATTTTAGTAATTTATTTTGTAAATAGAACTATTTAGACTATTAATGTGTTGAATTATATAAAGCTCCCTAATATTTATCACCTATACAATTATAGTAAAAGTGTAATTGAAATAAACTCTGTTGGATATAAGTTATGCCTGATTTGGCTTTATTTTAGATTCATTAATAGGTTTTTCTGCAATAAGGTATTTTAGACTCAATTTTATTTGTTTATTCATTTTATCTTTGTTTTATTGACTTTATAATGTCTAATTAAATCTTGCATTAGATCATTTCTACATATTGTTTTCCATGTCATTTTTTTCTTGAAGAAATATTAATTTCCAATAAGTTATGACATCTTTTTCAAGGTTGAACAAATATGGTGTGGTCAATTTCATGATATGAGCTTTTTGGCCATGTGAATGGTTATTGAAAGCCATGTGAAATGGTGTCAGTCAGACTCGTCCCTAGCTGAGTTAGGATTTACTCAAAGGACTCAAGAACAAAAGGTTTACAGTGAAGGGAATGGAGACTGTTAAATAGCTCAATAAGGTGAATTCTCCTGACCAAATCTGACTTTCTACAAGCACTGAAGTCAGCCTATTTTTCCAATAGACATACTTACTATAAGACACCATGTTTTGAGTCCAACTAGCTATGTTAATATCAAATGAATGTCAAATCACTAGCTATGTCAATATAAAATTATATTTGATGCTCCCTGTTGGGCCCACGAGCTGGAAAACAGCCTACGTTCCCTTTGTGAGGGGCTCTTAGGGCTTGGAACACTGGGTCTGGATATTTGTGGTTTGGCACACTGACCGTGACCAGCCCCATCACCATGGTAATCTGGCCACCCTCAGTTGCACAGCATGTTCCATTTCTTCTGCTTTTTGCCGCTGAACTTTCAGCCCATTGGTTGCTGCTCCTAAGGGTGTAGCTAGCTCATTGGATTATTACGGCCCTCAGATAAATTTGCCCAGTAACAGACTGCATAAAAGGCTTGCCTATGCAATAATAATAAAGTAGATTGAGTTCTCTGAAACTGGTTTCCAGAGGTCTCTTTTATGACTCCATCACCACACCTTCCTCCGCTGTTGGGTGGGCTTAGGCTGGACTTAGTGAGCCCACACCTCCTAACACAGAAGAGTTAGTTCCTACCTTCAATGAGGTAAATGCCTACTCTGTGTCATATACTCTGAACCTACAACCTACATATGGTACTATATTTCTCATGAATGGAATATCCAGATTATCAAGCAGTCACCATAACTTATTTAACATAATAATTCATTAATTTAAAAATGTTTTTTTGGCGGCTGGGATTGTGGCTCAGCTATAGAGCGCTTGCCTAGCACAAGCAGGACCGGGTTTGATTCTCAGCACCACATAAAAGTAAAGGCATTGTGTTGTATCCATCTACACCTAAAAGTAAATAAATAAATATTTTTTTAAAAATGTTTTTTCTCCCCCTGATTACAGGTTCCATGGACTCAGTAGTTATATTATACAAGAGAGAAACATTTGAATAAAATCAAAATAGATGTATGCCTAAATAAAGTAATTGATTACTATTTGTATTTCCATTTTTCTTATTGTCTAGTAATGTAAATGTGTAATGTTAGTAATGGTCACTTTGTAATTGAATACATATGTTTTTTTTTTTGATCCAATATCAATTATAGACCCAAATTGAATTAAAAGAGAAATGGACATCAATCAGAAGTTGGACATTTCACAGAACATATTAAAAATTTGAATTGGCTTTAATAAAGAATGGTGTTAGCAAATTCTGGAATGTTATGAAGAAGCGTTGCATTAATGGATCAGATCTTTTTTTTTAAAGAGAGAGATAGAGGTAGAGAGAGAGAATTTTTTTTTAATATTTTTATTTTTTAGTTATCGGCGGGCACAACATCTTTGTATGTGGTGCTGAGAATCGAACCCATGCTCGCATGCCAGGCGAGCGCGCTACCACTTGAGCCACATCCCCAGCCCCTGGATCAGATCTTTTTGAAAATAAAATAGAAGCAATGTATGTATGCATGTTTTAAAAATGTATGTGTATATTCAAGTCACACTACTTAAGTGTAACAGAAATTCATGACAATGAGTTTACTCACATCTAAACAACCTTTTTCATTTATGAAATTCATCACTGTATATGGGTGATGGTAGGCAAGAAGTAAAAAGATGAATGGTTTCTCTACCTCCCTCCAGGGTTCTACCAGAACCTTTATATGAAGCATAAACTAGGCTTTGCCAATCATGACTGTGAACTTGTGGGAATGATGCATAGCTAGATAATCACAATGGCAATCAAAACGTCAACAACTCAGCTGTGAGCAGTTTGTTTCAGTAACCTATGATAGTGGCAGCAGAAATATCATCTTAAACAATAGTTTCTTGTCTACAAAGTCAGCTATGGTTCACACACATTATTTACACTGGGTTCACAGCATTATCAGATTGTACAAGCTACTGATGCAATCAATCTCTTATTTCTAAACAAGAATGCTGACTGGTAATATAAGTATGAAATTTTGTGAATGGTACATTCACTACAGATCACAACAAAGGGGAGGAGATAGGGACAAAAAACAAGCTTCTGCTTCTAAAATCAAATAAATGATCTCTTCAATGCTAAGTTTCCATCTCAGCATTTAGGAAGCTATAACCTTTCTTCAAAAACATTTTTATTAAGAATGAGGGGAGTTAGATAATATAGGAAAATTAAAAGAACATTTTACTGATGCATTTTCTAAAAGTCATAACAGAATTGAGAAACTAATTATCAGTTACTGAAAAAAAATACCCAGAATGGTTAAAATGTCTATGTTAAAATGTAATCATTCATTTATTGAGTTGAAAAGATAGATATTATAAAAGATTATAAAGACACTGGGAAGAAAACAAATTTGAAGGAACAGTCTAAAAATAGCTTTTTATGAATTACCTTCTTGGATTAGAAAAAAGTAGAAATTAAATATTTTCAAAAGTTTGGTACTTACAAATTCACATTTTTTCTAACAACTCCTGGATCAAAACAAAACAAACATAATTTGGAAATTTCCAACTATATACAAGGTAATTAAAAGCAGAACAGTTCATACTAAATTCCTTGTTATATAACTAAACCTCTGAGAAGAATCTATAGGCATGAATGCTGTAAGTATTTGAAGTATAAAAAGATGAAAGTAAGAAAATAAGAAGAAAAGAGAGGAAGAAGAAAAGTAGAAGCAGCAAGTAAGGAAATTACCACCAATTATTATAAAGAAATTAGAAATTATTGCCTGAGCAAAGAAAAGGACTAAACTAATTTTTTAATGAGCTGAGAACTTTAAAAATAAGGAAATGAAATAGTAATAAAACTAAATAAAATAAATTCTGAAAGATTAAAGTAAAATGACAATTGTAGATTATAAATATAAAAAATATCACAAGGAAATTCAACACACAACTCTATGAAAATAACTTTGAAACACTAACAGAAATGGCCTTTATCTTTTTCCTAACAAAGTATAATATACTGAAATTATGGAGCTTCTTTAAAGTAAAGGGAAAAATTTCCAACAGATGCATGGCCATACATGCTATGGAGAAGTAATTGCCGTGAGCTATTCCTACACACTGAATGTGCAATGGAGTAGAGAAGGGTGCTAGAGTCCAGCCTCATCAGTCTTTACATCAATAATGAGAATCATGACAGCAACTCTGGCATCATCAACTCAGAAGAATACAGGACATCAGTACTGCCAGAAATGATGAGAAATCACAGAAGAATTGTGAATGGTAAAATATCATGTTTAATGTGCATGTTCACGTTTCTGCAATGTGATGAGAAGAGAATGTGGAATGGAGGGGAAAGGGTAGTAGTGTCCATTGTGGGGCAGCTGCTTCTGGGAAGACATGAAAAAAATCTGAGGCAGGGCAATGTAAAAATAGAGAGGAATACAAAGAGATGGAAGCAAATAGGAAAAGTATTTTAAAAGTTAAATTTGACAGTGCTTATTGACTGATTGGAAGATGTGATTAAGGTGCAGCAAGGCATCTGGAATTAGTGCCAGATCTAAATCCTGTGTAGGTAAGGGACATGAAAGAGGGAAACCAGAAAGAGGAAAGTGATAGCTGGGTTTAGAGGAGGGTCAGAGAAATAAACAAAGGGAGAAACCTACTTTTTTTTAGTAGTCTATTGGTTAAAATTAAAGGGTGTGTTTTTGAAATATTATTAGCATAGTGAGTACTTGATGTATTGAACCATCTCTCAAGGTAGACATAAAAGCACAAAATGAAAAATCAGCATCTTTGTAAAATACCTCAAATCAAAATAATCACAAAATTCCAATTTTTCATGCAAAATGTGTCGGCTTATATTCATTATAAATAAGTTTAGCTGTAAGTTACAGAAAACCAAAAATGAACAATGGTTTGAATGATATGGAATTTCACATCTTATGTAACAAGAGCAATCTTGTCCTGGTTTAGCAATTGCACAGTTGACAAGGACTACAACTTCTTCTACCTTGTTCTATTAATTTCAACAACTTCCACTTCATGGTTCAAACTGATTCATATTAACTCAATATGTCTACCTCCTGGATCCAGGAAATAGGGAACAGGAAAATATGACTCCTTCCTTTAAGTATACCTTACAAAAGTTGTCCAAACCAATTTGCCTTAAATCTCACTGTATTTCATGGATATTTGATGTTTCTAAAGGGAAACCTGACTATTTTAATTTTTATGTGAGGTAGCCAAATGTATACCTAAAATTGGGATGATTTTATACACAAAAGACTGGATTTTGGTGGACAACTCTAGAGTCAATTATCAATAATAAAATGTTTGAATTATAAGATGTAGACAAATGTAATATTTGTAATATTATCTCTGCATGGAAACATTTAGATTGTAATTTCATGAATTGGCTAAATTAGTTTATTTGTCTACTGCCTGAAATTTGAGTTTAACTTTTATGAGTCTGTTTCATATCACTGTCACATAAACACATTCCTTTGCATTTCCTTAGCATGCTTTTAGGTTTTATCTATTAATAATTGAAGTATCAAAAAGTTGCATTATTCCCATTGTTCTCTATTGGAAATTTGAGCAATGTAATTAAATGTAGGTACACAAGCACATAGGCAGAAAATCTGTACATAAAGCCATGGCAATTAATATAAAAGAAAATTTTGAAGGCCAAAGTCACAAAGTCAGGAAATGGACACAAATTAAGTGGAAGAGGAAGAACAATAAAGAACAGAGTTTCTCTGAAAGGAAGAAAAGAAAGATGACATATTGTATAAGTCAGAAAACATTACAATGATCCCCAATGTCCAACTGATAAAATTAAAATAGGATTTTAATTGCACCAAATCCTTTCTAATCACAAATGACATTAATAGCATTATGTGCTCTAAAAAGAGAAGTCTGGAAATATCTCTGGAGATAATGAAGCCATGTCTACAAAATGTGTGCCTAAATATTCTGCCAATCACTTAGGTTTGTTGATTTGTTTTATTGCCCAAACAATTTAGTCAAAACATTCCAATCAGATTGAGCACATATAAAACTACGAATACTTTAATTTAAACCTACATAGAAGGGGAGGGTGGAGGGGGGATAGTAGAGGATAGGAAAGGCAGCAGAATACAACAGACACCAGAATGGCAATATGTAAATCAATGGTTGTGCAACTGATGTGATTCTGCAATCTGTATGTGGGGTAAAAATGGGAGCGCATATCCCACTTGAATCAAAGTGTGAAATATGATATATCAAGAACTATGTAATGTTTTGAATAACCTACAATAAAAATTAATTAAAAAAAAAATAAATAAATAAACCTACATAGAACCTCAGGGCAGCTAAGCTAGGAAGAAAGATACAAAGATTAGCTCTCTTAATCTTCACTACCAGCATTCTTGTTTACAAATATAGTTTTATTCTAAGCACATAGAATTTAAAAAGAACATTGCCTAATGAATCTGGCCTCATGTACAAAGAATAAAAAGGGCGATGCATTATAATGTACATTTACTTTGGAAATAGCAATATCAGTTTAATTAGATTTCCCTCATATAAGAATGAGTGAAGTATAACACAAGAAGTATTTTTTTAAAAAAACATAATACATCTGATTTTTTTAACATCTAAAAGTTGCAATTCAGAAAGAATTCCCTTATATAGAATGCAATAATTACAACTCCTTCCTTTGAAAGGAAAATTACAAATAAGACTGAAAACAACATTTAATTAAAATCAGAGATTGTCTGCAATAAAATTTCCAAGAAGAAAACATGCAATTCAGACACACATTTTAGAAAACAGCTGTGGAAATAGACCTCAGCAATGAAGTTTCTTGACTGGAGATTTTTGCATATAAAAAGACCAATATGAAAGACGAAAATGACCAATAAAAGGAAGGGAACTAACAGACTTGGAGTCAACAGACCTTGCCTTCTATCATATGGTACACAGTGCCTAGCTTTAGTATCTCCCAGCTGAGCTCACATAACTCTATCATGGATATTGATGGAAATTGTTTTGACCTTTGAGAAGTCTTGTAGTTCGTACATGGACACTTTGAAAAATGTTTACAGAAGTGCAGATGCCAATATTTTCAATTCCCTGAGTTAAGCACCTTCTAAAGAGAGTATTTTACAAAATGCCATATTTCATATGCACAGAAGTAGGAAGTCATAATTACATGTACATGTTAAAAGGTGATTAAAATGCAGAGAAACAGAATACATCTTATTCTAGAGCAGTGTGTTATAATGGAATTTGAACAAAGGCATATTTTAAAAACTGAGTTCAAGATGAGGTGAGGTAGGATGTTTATTTTGGGTTAAAATAAGTTGTAAGGCATCAAAAATTTAATAGCTGTAATCTTTAAGTATCAGACTTTTAAAAAGTGTTTTGTTTCTTAATAGATGTAGGTAAGTTCATATTTGTTGGAGGTGCTCAGACCCTAGAACTACTTTCAATTTGTGGTTCTTTTTTTTTTTTTTTAAATTCTCTTTATTTTAGCATAAGTTCCAAGAATTGATTATAATTTAATTTACTCAGACTAAAACATGTTTGTAAAGTGATGGATAGAAAAAAATTACATGTTTTTAAAATAATCAAGAATAGTTGCTCAGTAGTTTAAACAAATAAGGCATAAAGGACTTGTATTCACTTTTTGATTAGCTACTGGAAAACATAATTTTCTCATGTCATATAATTATTATGTGATTTAAATGATTTTATTCTTATAATGCAGATTTCTAAGAACCTTGATACTCTTGGATTTAATATTTGTAACTTCAGCAATTCCCAAGGGATCCAGTGATCCATGGCTGATAACAATTTGAAATTTTGCTGAGGTACTCATTTAAATATGCGAATTGTGAGCAAAAATGGCCCTGAAGCTAGAAAAGTCTTTGATAAAAGTCAAAAATGAAAATCAATTGGATCTTTTCAAAAGGACACAATTTTGTCTTTTTGGTTTAACCTTAAGGGACAAAATATCATGACAATAAGTTTAGTGATACTACCTTACTTAACCAACAGATCTATGCAACTATCTCAACTATGCTAAAATTTATCTGTCCCTTTCTCATGACATGAAAAGTATGTTTGTGTGTGATTAGCAAATTGTAATTTTTTATGTGAAACATAGCATTTTTAATATTCCAATATCAAGTTGTACCTATTTAAAAAACTTTCCATGAATGAAATATTCCAAATTGTGTTTCCCTTGAAAGTTTGAGCTAAAAGCAAATTCATTTAGTTGCATATTTTATGTAAACTCATATGTGAATTAAACTGCAACAATTTACCTTTTGTCTGATTGATTCATAGAACACTATGTTGAAGTGAAAAAAATATTTAGTGAATACAAATATGAGATGTTGCATACCTGGGAGACTAAGAGGCCTCTGAATTCAATAAATTCAATAAAATTCAGTACCTCTAGAATCAGGTAAAAATCAGGCAAAATCCTTTCCTCTTAGAGAGGTTATTTAACATCTCTGTGCCTATTTCCTATAGATACTACCTATTTCCTAGATACTAACAATAATGTACTCATATGTTTCTGCTATTCTGATAAAGTAAGATAACAGCTAGCACAGTGTTTGAGACATACTGAAAGCTTAGTAAATTTTACCTTTCTTGTTGTAGTCCCTCTGTCTAAAGATCTAATTTGTGAAAGCTGGTGGGCAAACCTAATTGACTTCACAGATTACATCTCAGCATAGTTTTGGTGTTTTCCTCAGTTCTCTATATTCTCTCATAAACAAATGACATGCATTCATTTGCCTGACACATAGGGCAAATGAACAAATGATGTTTTAGAATCAGAGATAGCTAGAACCAGAATCAAGCAGAAAGGAGAGAGAGAGACACACACACAGAGAGAGACAGAGAGAGAGAGAGAGAGAGAGAGAGAGAGAGAGAGAGAGAGATAGATAAGAGGTTATTAGAATGATAGAGTGGAAGATTGATAGATGGATAGATAAATGGTAGGTAGAAAGATGATAAATGGATGATAGATAGATAGACAGACAGACAGAAATGGTTCACATTAAGACTCAAATTAAGACATGACTGAGTTTCCTGGGGAAAATGAGCCTAGGAATAAAGAATATGTTAACTTAATGAAAATAACACTGATATTTTCAAAATTTGCCCAAACTTAAGTGCTTAATATGGAAACCTTCCCTACACATGCAGAGTATAACATACAATTTAGAAGCCATTTCAGTTTCTAATTTGTTCCATATTACAATATGATATTAGTCATCTAATTACATTGGATCTGTGCTTAAAAATTTAAACAATTATGATTTAATAAACTATTTCTTCAACTCCAGTAAATGAGAATAATTATGGGAGATCTCCCCCCTCTTCCCTCATCCCCTTCCTCTCTCCCTTCCTTTATCTGTTACTTCCATGGACAGCTCTGTATACAGAGCTATACACACTCTTTATAAAGACACCTACCAGACAAGGAAAACTATTCTCTTGCCATTCATTCACATATTTATTTGATAAACTTTTAATGAGTGCTAGAGTGTCACATGCAAGAGTGTTCCAAATTCTTCCAGAATTAATTTTGCCATCAACAAACTGAAGCAGGCAATAGACCCTCCAAACCCCCCAAAACAGAGAGTTAAAGGTACATAATATATTATGCACATAGGATGCAAAAAGAACAAAATCATTAATTTACCTTGGTTTGAGTAAAGGGGACAATGTTGTAGTTGATCAATGCTGTAATTGGAAAATGTTGCCTTCAAATAAACAGAGCAATTTTAAAAGTACAATCTGCAAATTATTTTGAATTTATGGAGCATCTGTTTTGTCAGAATGATGAAGTTCAAGAAGACATGACCAAAGTGGAAAAGTGTTTTGCCAATCAGAAAAACAAAGTATGTCTAGAATCTGAAGGCAAGAAAACAAATTGGAACAAAATATTGCATCTGTTAACCAAATTCTGAGCATCACTTTGCCCACCTGCACCTTGAAAATATTTCCTATTTTCTAAACAAATCAACTCTAGGAAAAAAAAAAAAAGATCTGCTACAAAATCCTGCAATAAGAACTGAGATGTGCACTGATTAATTATTTAGAATAGTTTGTTTCTTTGTTTTTTCTGAATAGACACCAGTGATATGCTAGAAGCATATGGTTGTTAATTTTAGAAATTTTGTGAGCATATTTGAAGATAGATAAACAAAAATTAAGACTTATCACATTCTAATAATTTTACCATATTTAACTACCACCTGTGCCTTTGAGTGTTTTTCTACATTGTATGTGTATTGTAAAATTATATGAAGTTGTGCAGTTAGACATCTTTTCACAACTCCACACTATTTGAACACATTGTTAGTTTGAAATCAGCCACATGGGAAAATGGAAATTGACATTATTAAAATTGTTAAATGCTATAAACCAGGTTGGAATTATTGTTCATTTGATGGTCTAGACTTTTATGTATATAATGCAGGTTAAATTGAAAAGAAGGTATCTCTACAGTCATTCTTGTGAAGAACACAAGAATCCAAGGAAATGGTCTTCCAATATTCTAAAATTATTATCTGATTCAGCAAAGAAAAGAAACTTACTTACATTGAAGAACTAATGAAATAGCAACAAATATTCTCACTGTTTTACTTTGGGGTTATAAATGGAAATTGAAATATCAACCAATATTTATGCTAAAACTATGCATTTGTCATTTATGATCATTGTATTAACTACAAATATAAGAGTTCAGCAAAAATCAATAAAACCAATCTCAAAGAATCAATTAGTTATATGGAATTTACAGCAAAGAAAATTGTGAATTTATTATTTGCAATTTGTGAGAGACATATTTTTATCTGTAAAATTTATAATGATCACATATATCAACAACTTTTATTTCATCTATATTTTTTACATAATTAAAACTGATGAAAGAATAAAGTTAAGCCTAAATATGTTAATACATAGGTTTTATATAGTAGGTTGAAGGTGATGAGATTATTTGTAATAAAATTAGTTACATAAACCTTTCCCAAATTCTCAGTTCCAATTTTGATCCTGCCTTCCTTTTATTTATACACTGTATATATCTCTTTTGTAACACAACAGTTTCTACCTTAATATGTCTACCTATACTCAAGCATACACTGGTCCCTCCATGAGTTCTGGATCTGCATATTTAACCAACTGTCAATCCAATATATTTGAAAAAAAAGTGTTAGTAGTGAACATTTACAGACATTTTCCCTTGTTATTATTCCTTAAAAATTCAGTATAAAAACTATTTACATAGTACATTTTCTTGGGTATTTTAATCTAACCCAAAAGATGATTTAAATACACAGGAGAATGTACATAGGTTATATGCAAATATTGTACCATTTTATACAAGGAATCTGAGCATCCACAGATTTTTGGCATCCTAAGAGGGCCCTGGAACCAATCCTCTATAGATTCCAAAGGAGGATGGTATAAATTATTTGGGAGTAGGTCTGTATCTATGTCATTCCCTGCTGAATACTCAGTGTTTATCACAACACCTGAAATTGGTCATTGTGGGAATATTTACACCAGAATTTACTGAAAATTCCATTAAGTGTTTGCCTCATGAACAACTGAATGAATAAAGAAAAGAATGACTCTTCTTGAAAGACTTTATTTTATTGTTATTTGAGACATGGGAACTGATGAAAACATTAGAAAATCAACCGGGATTTATCTGTGATATGCTATAGAACACTAAGTCACTTCCTTCATTAACAGCTTCTTCATAGAATTTAAACACTCAGAACCCTGCAGGCAAGTTTGCTCCCTCCTTTCTCTCTCCACTACTTCATAAAGAGCTACCTGAACTGGGTGGATGCTACAGAGGAAAGAGGAAAGAGGTGAGAAAGATATGGAGAAAGAGCAAGAAACAGAAGAGACAGAGTCATATTGAATTAGAAAAAAATTTACGTATCATACAATTTCATGTGTAAGTCACCCGTGCTTTAAAAAAAATCAAATACTTCTATTCTCCTCTGCCTAAACTTTCCTTTCTACATTTATAAAAATTACACTTTCATTATGCAGAAAACAAGAGGAAAATTTCCATATTTTTTCAAGATTCAGACAATTAAAAGGTTACCTGGAGCTGTCTCCCTGATGACTTTCTGTCATGGGTCTGAAGAAGTTCTGGAATAGACAAAGGCTCTGGATATCAATGAGATTATTATTTTCTTTCTCAAAGTATTCAGTCAATTAATAATGGGCAGTACTATAATTAACAACTGTTTTTTTTTAATGAGAAAAAATTTAAACTATATATATTCTTACAAATTTAAGAAATGTTTTTACACACTCTTTCATGTAAATTTAAACTAAAAGAAAAAGAAAAAGTACATAATAAAAAATATGAAGAGTAGGTCATAAAATATTAAAATGATCATACTCTTACTGATAGATAAATCTAGTGTGCAGGCATAATTTAGTTTTTACATTTTTAAAAGTTCTCCAATTAAATTCTCAATGCATTAATTTTATACTTTGATTGCCTTTGATTAAAAAATAACAATGGTATAAAGAGATCTTTAAATAGATGAATAAAAACAATTATGTCAAATTAAAGTAATATGCTTTTGATGTCAGAATTTGAATAGGACTCCTGGGCATTTTATCATGAGTCATTTTAATGCTAGTGTAAACTATTCATTATTTGAAAAATGCAAAAGATAGTGTACTTTTTAAAGTAATTAAAAAAAAATCTTCCAACTGTCATAGCTATCATCAAGGGAGAGTCACTATGTCCCAAAGATTTTTTCAGAATCAAGATGTCAGTATTAAGAAGCAAACTTCTTATGGACTGTGGAGTGTAAAGCATTCAATTTTCCAAATTCACATATACTTATTATACCTGAACCTTGTTCTTTACCAGACCTAATGCTGTGGGACCATAGAACTTTAATTTCTGATTTGATAGAACCAAAAACAGTGAGTGAATTCACAAAAACCTATGTGATAGTTACCAGAAGGAAGTTTTCTAAGCAGTAAAAAGTGTTCTGGAAGTATATTTAACTTTAATTAACAAGAGAAAGTGAAGAGATAATCAGTGAGCAGAAAGGTATAGCTTTTTCTGCAAACTCCATACATGCAGAACCAATTTCACCTACCAATCCATTAAAAACTAGTGGACAAAATGTGAAATTTCTTTAGTTTATCTTTGTGATTATAAATCTGTTAATTCTAAAGGCATTTATTTTTCATTCCAAAAGTTTTCCAGGAAAATACAGACTACCTCTATAATGGCCATTATTTCAACATTATTTCCCTCAAAGCCATATGAGGCCTCCAAATTTTATAAATATAGCACTCCAAGCAAGGACAACTAAATGATAGCTCTTAACACCTACTTGTGATCTCTGATTTAAGGCATATTCCGTTAGAAAATTAGCATTGACAATGAACACTTTAACCCAAGAAAGTGAGGAAAAGGAAGCAAGAAGGCATTGAGTGGCAGAATAGTATCTAAAATGAACTTCTACATACTCGATGATTTGAAATATCACCCTAGGCTTAGAAAGACCCCAGGAGTGTCTATTGAACGTAGAATGATGTGCATTCTACTTCGTAAATACACAAGAAAACATATTGCTAGGATGAAAATATGTGTGCAGTATGATACAGGGCTCATGGACAAAAAGTATAAAAGAGAAGACAATGATCTATGAATAAATTGCTCTTGGTTCATTAGTCTGTCCTCAATAAAATTCTGGCGAATCGGATACAAAAACATATCAAAAAAATTGTGCACCATGATCAGGTAGGATTTATCCCTGGGATGCAAGGCTGGTTCAATATACGGAAATCAATAAATGTTATTCACCACATCAATAGGCTTAAAAATAAGAAACATATGATCATCTTGATAGATGCAGAAAAAGCATTCAACAAAGTACAGCAACCCTTTATGTTTAAAACTCTAGAAAAACTAGGGATAACAGGAACATATCTCAATATTGTAAAAGCAATCTATGCTAAGCCTCAGGCTAGCATCATTCTGAATGGAGAAAAACTGAAGGCAATCCCTCTAAAATCTGGAATAAGACAGGGATGCCCTCTCTCACCACTTCTGTTCAACATAGTTCTCGAATCACAGGCCAGAGCAATTAGACAGACGAAAGAAATTAAAGGCATAAAAATAGGAAAAGAAAAACTCAAATTATCACTATTTGCAGCTGACATGATTCTATACCTAGCATACCCAAAA
Organism: Callospermophilus lateralis; assembly: GCF_048772815.1. Classification (NCBI taxonomy): domain Eukaryota; kingdom Metazoa; phylum Chordata; class Mammalia; order Rodentia; family Sciuridae; genus Callospermophilus; species Callospermophilus lateralis. The sequence continues at coordinate 102,142,982 of NC_135314.1, forward strand.
GGGTCTACAAAGAAACTATTAGAGCTAATAAATGAATTCAGCAAAGTGGCAGGATATAAAATCAACACGCATAAATCAAAGGCATTCTGTATATCAGCGACAAATCCTCTGAAATGGAAATGAGGACAACCACTCCATTCACAATATCCTCAAAAAAAATAAAATACTTGGGAATCAACCTAACTAAAGAGGTGAAAGACTTATACAATGAAAACTACAGAACCCTAAAGAGAGAAATAGAAGAAGATCTTAGAAGATGGAAAAATATACCCTGTTCATGGATAGGCAGAACTAACACCATCAAAATGGCGATATTACCAAAAGTTCTCTATAGGTTTAATGCAATGCCAATCAAAATCCCAACGACATTTCTTGTAGAAATAGAGAAAGCAATCATGAAATTCATATGGAAAAATAAAAGACCCAGAATAGCAAAAACAATGCTAAGCAGGAAGTGTGAATCAGGCGGTATAGTGATACCAGACTTCAAACTATACTACAGAGCAAAAGTAACAAAAACAGCATGGTACTGGTACCAAAACAGGTGGGTGGACCAATGGTACAGAATAGAGGACACAGAAACCAATCCACAAAACTACAACTATCTTATATTTGATAAAGGGGCTAAAAGCATGCAATGGAGGAAGGATAGCATCTTCAACAAATGGTACTGGGAAAACTGGAAATCCATATGCAACAAAATGAAACTGAATCCCTTTCTCTCGCCATGCACAAAAGTTAACTCAAAATGGATCAAGGAACTTGATATCAAATCAGAGACACGGCGTCTGACAGAAGAAAAAGTTGGCTACAATCTACATACTGTGGGGTCGGGCTCCAAATTCCTCAATAGGACACCCATAGCACAAGAGTTAATAACTAGAATCAACAAATGGGACTTACTCAAACTAAAAAGTTTTTTCTCAGCAAAAGAAACAATAAGAGAGGTAAATAGGGAGCCTACATCATGGGAACAAATCTTTACTCCTCACACTTCAGACAGAGCCCTAATATCCAGAGTATACAAAGAACTCAAAAAATTAGACAATAAGATAACAAATAACCCAATCAACAAATGGGCCAAGGACCTGAACAGACATTTCTCAGAGGAGGACATACAATCAATCAACAAGTACATGAAAAAATGCTCACCATCTCTAGCAGTCAGAGAAATGCAAATCAAAACCACCCTAAGATACCATCTCACTCCAGTAAGATTGGCAGCCATTAGGAAGTCAAACAACAAGTGCTGGCGAGGATGTGGGGAAAAGGGTACACTTGTACATTGCTGGTGGAACTGCAAATTGGTGTGGCCAATTTGGAAAGCAGTATGGAAAGCTGGGAATGGAACCACCATTTGACCCAGCTATTCCCCTTCTCGGTCTATTCCCTAAAGACCTAAAAAGAGCATACTACAGGGACACTGCTACATCAATGTTCATAGCAGCACAATTCACAATAGTAAGACTGTGGAACCAACCTAGATGCCCTTCAATAGACGAATGGATAAAAAAATGTGGCATTTATACACAATGGAGTATTACTCTGCATTAAAAAATGACAAAATCATAGAATTTGCAGGGAAATGGATGGCATTAGAGCAGATTATGCTAAGTAAAGCTAGCCAATCCCTTAAAAACAAATGCCAAATATCTTCTTTGATATAAGGAGAGTAAGAACAGAGTAGGGATGAAGAGCATGAAAAGAAGATTAACATTAAACAGGGATGAGAGGTGGGAGAGAAAGGGAGAGAGAAGGGAAATTGCATGTAAATGGAAGGAGACCCTCAGGGGTATACAAAATTACATACAAGAGGAAGTGAGGGGAAAGGGAAAAAAATACAAGGGGGAGAAATGAATTACAGTAGAGGGGGTAGAGAGAGAAGAGGGGAGGGGAGCGGGGGAGGGGGGATAATAGAGGATAAGAAAGGCAGCAGAATACAACAGACACTAGTATGGCAATATGTAAATCAATGCATGTGTAACTGATGTGATTCTGCAATCTGTATACGGGGTAAAATTGGGAGTTCATACCCCACTTGAGTCAAAGTGTGAAATATGATATATCAAGAACTATGTAATGTTTGGAACAACCAACAATAAAAATTTAAAAAAAATCTAATAAAAAAAAAGAAATCCCTTTAGCTTTTTCAAATGAAAAATGTTGGAATTGTAGTTACATACTTGCAAATAGCTATAGAATTTAAGGTTTTTAAGTGATGTTATAAACAGTCAACACATGGTCTTTATGAAATAAAGATATCTATACTGAGAAAGTAATGGGCTGTCATTGAACTGATCACCCAATTCATCTCATTAAGAACATCCTAGGTGTTAGGGAGTCTAAGTGAAAGGAGAAAATAGTGTTCCTCCCTCAAGAGCCCAATGTTACTAGCAGTGCTATCTTTTCATAATTCTCAATAATTTATAGTGAATGATTTATATTTTAAACGTGAATCAGTCTGGTTCTCAGTTTAGCTGAATTAGGCTTACCACACACACACACTCCCCTAAAAAGTAAAAATATTAGGTAAGTCAAGTGCTGTTTAACAGACTGAAGTAAATAAAGCATTTGATTATTCCACCATTTTGTGGAAATACATAAGTGTTGTAAATTCTATGAAAAGCTGACTTAGCTAAAATGAAAAATATCATTATCAAAAGACAAGCAAATGTGGTCATCAACCCACTACAGCAGTATTTTTCACATATCCTTGGACCACTGAATTGAGTTAAATTCAGAAACATAAAACACAGAGCAAAAAAAAAAACAAACAAAAAAAAAACATTTCTTGGGAGGATTATTAATCATGCTTTATAATCATGACTTTTGCAGGCATATTGTATATTTTGTTAAAGGGAAGAATAAGTAACTATAGACTTTTTTTCTACTTTGACCAATAATTGATTGAATGATATTGATAGATGCTATACTTTTAATCTTTAGAAAAATTCTTGAAATTAGCTAATGAAAAGGGGTTGTTCTTTAGAAAAAATCTTGAAATTAACTAATGAAAAGAGGTTGACTCTGATTATATGCTATGTAAGAATGTTCACAAAAGTCAGCTTATTTGTGTGATTCTCTTATTTATTTTGTTTTCTAAGAATATGATGATCTATAGATGTAAAATTTGGAAAGGCTAGATTAAAGTTAGTATACAAATGTTTTTCTCTATGACTTTATATGAAAGTAATTATCCATTAAAAAACCATTAACATATTCTAAAAGACATTTTAATACATTATAATGAATTATTATAGGGAGCTTCATTTTTCACAAGTCTATCTTCTTCTACACATATCTATTTACCTGTGTGCATGATGAGAACAAATTAGTGAACATTTACATAATTGTTTATCATTGAGTATTAGGGATTAATTGTTTTAAATTTATACTTTCTCAAATAGCCATATCTTATCCTATAAAGTTACCACTGGAGGACTATTAAAATTTATAAATTGAACAAAATATTGAGGATATTCCTGATTATATTTAATACCTACTGTAAAATTTTTAAAATCCATATAGGGAAGGATGTAAATAGAAATTTGAGCAAACCCCCAAATTATTAAACTGTTGTTAATTTAACTTTTCTAAAAATTGATAATTAAATTATTACTTAATAATATTAATATTGTTCTAATCTAAGTCTAAAAATTGCTATTTGGTGAGGCTATGAACTACCCTCAAAGAAATTTTGATATAAAATCCAATTAGAAATATACTGCTGAACAACTCATCATAAAAACTAGAGGGAAGATTCTGGAGGAAAAGTATGTAGTCACATATTTGCTCTTGAGCTTCTCAAGACAGAATTCATACAATAAAGGCCTTCAAGGGAGCTACCAAGCAAAGAGTACCATATGTAACTCTAAGTAACTCTAAGATTGTATTTAGAAAAGTAAATTAATAATAATAATAATAATAATAATACTTCAGACTGACATATTTTAAATAGAAAAATTTACTAGAGAATGTTCTAAAACTGCTTTGACTTAATTAATTCTAATAACAACTATAAGAGCCAACTACTAATGCATTTTAAAAATGGAGAATCAAAGATAAGATAATTTATCTTAGGACTCATGGTAATCAGTTGAAGTAGAAAAGATAGGGTTGAGAGGGTCCCAGTTTTTTTCCTGGACTCTGTGTATTAATGAAATTCCTATGTGTTTGAGTTTTTCTAGTGAACTGGTAATTTGAGTGGCAATTTTTATTTATATAAAAAATAAGAACCATCCTGTGTTGAGAGCCACAGCCGAAGGGGCCCCAGCAAACTTTCAGACTGCCAGCTGATGAGCTGAAGGGGCCCCAGCAAACTTTCAGACTGCCAGCTGATGATTGGCTCACAGCGGCCCCAGCAACATCTAGCTGATTGGCTCCTCTGCGGTGATGCTCATTGGGCTGTTTCCCTGCCCTTTCAGACCACGGAGCTGCTCATTGGGGGACTTTTTTGGCTCCGCCCATGCGACCCAGCCAATCGGCCTCAAGAGCAGGAGGATTGTGGGAGGAAGAGGTTGTTGGGGTGTGTGGCTTGTGGGAAGCCGGTGGTGGCAGTTGGGCTCTGAGGGTTTTTTCCTGAGGAGCTGTTTTGTTTATCGTGTGTGGTTCTAAAAATAAAGTTAGTTTCTTTTGACAAGTGGCTCCTGAATTGTGCCCAGCCAGACTTCGGCATTTGGTGGCCCGTACGGGGAACGAACCCGCGACCTTGGCGTTATCAGCTATAGTATCCCTTGAAGATGCTGGTAGGATTTCCCCTTCCTCTACTATTTTCTTTTTGCTTTCCACTATACAAAGTCTAATCTGGGACAGAAAAGATCCATTCTTTATAGGACATATCAGGGCACATACAGGATTGCCTGGAGCCCTTAGTTTGGGCAATGATTTAGCAGATAAAACTACACATGACATACATATTTTCTCTACACTAGAAGAAGCTATAAATTTTCATAAAAAGTTCCATGTCAATGCTAATACTTTACAAAAGCGTTTTAAAATAACTAAGGAACAAGCTAGACAAATAATAAAACAATGTCAAAATTGTGTGACCTTTTTACCACAAGTTAATCTTGGAGTCAATCCTAAAGGATTGATACCTAACCATATTTGGCAGATGGACGTCACACACTTGCCAGAATTTGGAAAATTAAAATATTTGCATGTTACAGTTGATACTTCTTCTGGATTTTTGATGAGCTCCCTTCATGCCGGAGAAAAAACTAAAGATGTTATAGCTCATTGTTTACAAAATTTTGCCACTGTGGGCGTTCCAAAACAGTTAAAAACAGATAATTCCCCTGGTTATACTTCTACCTCTTTTAAACAATTTTGCTCATCATTTGGCATTACTCATATAACAGGAATCCCATACAATCCACAGGGACAAGGCATAGTTGAAAGAGCTCATCAAACTATTAAAATGTACTTATTAAAGCAAAAAGAAGGAATTGGGAAGGGGTATATATTCCCCAAAGATAAACTTAAAATAACCATTTTTACTCTAAACTTTTAAAATTTGGATTCATCAGGGCTTAGTGCTGCGGAAAGGCATATGTGTCCAAAAAATGTATATAAGCCCAAGGTACTTTGGAAGGATATTCTAACAGGACAATGGAAAGGTCCTGACCCAGTAATTGTCTGGAGTCGGGGGTCTGTTTGTGTGTTTCCACAGGGAGAACAGCAGCTGATTTGGATTCCAGACAGATTAACTAAAGCGATTTCTACAGACCAAAAAGAAGATATGATATCCAGAACTCCACTTTGGTTATTCTTACATCTGCCACAGAACCAGAATGCTTTTTTCAATATCTATTTTATTATTGCCCTTTCCCATATTTTTTTTTTTGAGCTCATACAGACCTAGGTTAATGTTTTGCTGATCAGTCCTATTTTTTGACTATAGAGTTTTTAAACATTGCAATGGAGATTTCACCTGTAAAAAGTTATAAGGCCTTTACTATTATGTTATGTGTCATATGTATTATGTGTGCACACTTGTGTTTTGTGTTTGAATGTACGTATGTCCATATGTCATATTTGATGAGCGCTCATGAAAAAATGGATCCAAATAATTTTTTTTTATTCACGTGATTTAAATGGTTTAATTTAAGTTGGGTAAATAGCTGTTGAAGATTGTTTTAAAATGTGAACAAAAAAGGAGGTTAACAGATCTGTTTGTTTACTTTCACCTTTCCTTTTCATTATATTTAATAATTCTCTTAAAGATAATGTAAATTGTTAAGAAAATTGTTTTCTTTTAATGCCTTCTGGAACGTTACATAATTTTTTCTTTAGCCATTATTGCCAGAATTCCTATCTTCAGTGAAGACAATGTAAATTGTTAAGAAAATTGTTTTCTTTTAGTGCCTTCTGGAATGTTATATAATGTTATATAATTTTTCTTTAGCCATTATTGTCAGAATTCCTATCTTCATCCCAGTGCATGAAGACAAAGATAAAACCAATTTACAGCTTCTGCAATAGCCATCACTGAACTGCTTGCAGAACTTGCCTGGACTATGTATCACTTATATGCATTGTGAACTCACTTGTATGCATTGTGAACTATCTGTTGGTGCAGCAACTTCTGGTAGTGTTGGGGTATATATGCTGAAGGTGTCATCGGTGGTACAATTTTTCCAAAAGGAGCCGTCAGCTGGCTTGGTGTATCTTCCTCCCTTCTGTTTGTCATGATCGTTCAGCTAAAATTTGGGGGCCAACAGAAGTGAGGCAAAGAACCTCACCCTCCCGCTGGTACGAAGACCTCTACACAGGTGTGGCTGTATACTGGACTGGTAGTCAATGACGGGTAAGATCCAATTACTATGGTACCAATCTAAGACAGGAGGCTGACGCCTTGAGGTCAGCTCATCCGATAACGGGTAAGAACCATATGTACTATTGGACAACCTAAGGCAGGCACGGTCCCTAAGCCACATGCTTCTTGTTTAAACAGAGAGGGGGAGATGTTGAGAGCCACAGCTGAAGGGGCCCCAGCAAACTTTCAGACTGCCAGCTGATGAGCCGAAGGGGCCCCAGCAAACTTTCAGACTGCCAGCTGATGATTGGCTCACAGCGGCCCCAGCAACATCTAGCTGATTGGCTCCTCTGCGGTGATGCTCATTGGGCTGTTTCCCTGCCCTTTCAGACCACGGAGCTGCTCATTGGAGGACTTTTTTGTCTCCGCCCATGCAACCCAGCCAATCGGCCTCAAGAGCAGGAGGATTGTGGGAGGAAGAGGTTGTTGGGGTGTGTGGCTTGTGGGAAGCCGGTGGTGGCAGTTGGGCTCTGAGGGTTTTTTCCTGAGGAGCTGTTTTGTTTATCGTGTGTGGTTCTAAAAATAAAGTTAGTTTCTTTTGACAAGTGGCTCCTGAATTGTGCCCAGCAAGACTGCGGCAATCCTGGGAATGGATTGATCCCTTTCCAAGAGATTCAGGTGTGACAGGTTTGAACCAGGAGCCTTGGTATTAGGGGGTAATGGAGAATCAATTCTGATCATATCAAGAGACTTGTTATTTGGATATGTGTTCAAGTCCCAACAGACATTGGGGCTTATGGAAAGAGATCATTCATGAACTAAAATGGACAATTCTTTCACTATGAACTGTATAATACTTTGATACCAGACAGGTAAGAACAATGCTATTTAATATATAATGTTAAGGTAAGACAGGGTAGGGAATTTAGTCACTTGGCTTTGGGAAACAGATTCCCTAGGAAGTTCAGATTATCTGAATTTTTCAAAATCGAAGTAATTCTGAGTTGTGTATTGTCCATTACATTGAGAAAATTCTGGAAACTGTGGAGACATTGTTGCTAAGCCCAAGTAAGTTCCAGTTATTTACCAATATTGACAAGGAATATAGGACTTAACTTTTAAAAATTAAAATAAAACACACACTAAGAACAAACAAACTACAAGATAGTTTCTTATAAAGTTACATTTATTAAACAACCAAACAATCTGCCTTTTATTATTGGTTCTTCTTAGTTATATAAGATAGTAGATATAGTTGTACAAGCACTGAATATATCTAATTCTAATTAGGATCCCAGTGTAGTGGATGGTGAGATTCACTGTGTATTCATATTTGTACATAGGAAATTTATGTCAGATTCATTCCATTGTCTTTTCTTTTCCTAATTTCCCCTCCCTTCCCTTCATTTCCTTTTGTCATTTCCTTTCCTGTTTTTCCCTTCTCCTCCTCCTTATTTTGGGTTAGCTTCTCATATCAGAGTAAACACTGACCTTTGGGTTTGGGGGATTGGCTTATTTCATTTAGCATGATAGTTTCCAGATCCATCCATTTACCAGCAAATGTTAAAAGCTACAGATGACAAACCCAAGACCAACATCATTGTATACGGAGAAAACTGAAAGCATTCCCTCAAAATACAGGAACAAGACAGGGATGCCCACTTTCACCACTTCTATTCAACAGAGTCTAGCCAGAGCAATTAGGCAAGAGAAGAAAATTAAAGGGATGCAAATTGGAAAAGGAGAACTCAAGCTATCTCTGCCAACAGCATGATCCTATATTAAGAAGACAAAACAAAAAAAAATCCACTAGAAAACTTCTGGAACTCATTAATGAATTCAGCAAAGTAGCAGGATACAAAATTAACAAACATAAATCAATTTTATTTCTATTCTCTGATGAATCAGCTGAAAGAGAAATTGGAAAAACCATTCCATTCACATTAGCATCAAAAAACAAACAAACAAAAAATACTTGGGAATAAATCTAATAAAAGAGGTTAAGAACCACTACAATGAAAACTATAGAACACTAAAGAGAGAAACTGAAGAAAACCATAGATGATGGAGAGATCTCCCATATTCTTGGATAGACGGAATTAATATTGTCAAAATGCTCAATAGTAGTTGCCGGGGTCCAGCCCCAGTGGGGTCTAGGGAGTCCTGAAGGAGGAGTGGCGTCGGCGAAGTGATGAGACAGGAGTCGTTCCGTTTGAGCAATCTCCAGAGAGAGAGCTAAAGCAGCTTTCTCTGGGTCCCCTTTTTATTACAATTTTTCTCATCATTGTAGATTCACAATACGTCATTGATTATATAATTTAAAACTTTGCCAAGACATGACATTTCCTTAACCATGATTGAGAGCACACCGATCTACATTCTTCCAGGATATGACCCCCAGCCATACAATCATCAAAGTACAGAATCATCAATAAAACATGTCACCAATTTACATCCTTCAGATTTTCCCAAGATTTACTATTTTTCCCAAGATATGTTATTTCCTTATTAACTAATGCCAAACTACGTAACCAGGCTCTAAGTCTTTTAGCCAATCATTAACCTAAAGTACACTTGTACTTTATTTTTAATCTAAAATTCCCATCTAAAAAAGTCCCTTTAAATCTTATATTTAAAATATCTTAAAGTTTATGAATCATCCTTAAAACATATCAGAAACCTATACAACTAAAGACTTAAGAATTTCTAAACTTAAGAATCTAAATAAAATAATATTTTTAACATTATTCTAAAACTGTGTCTTATAAACCTATTTTAATTGATTCCTAAATTTATTCTCATAAAACTGGTTGAGCTGCTTTCTCGAAGAGTTTCTTTGTTTCTCAGTCAAGGTACACTAGTTCTCAAAGAATTTGTTTTTCAGAGGATGATTGTTGTCCATTATTAGGTTTGTCCACAATGTACTAAGATAGAAGAATAGCCTTTTACTTTGTCCTTGATATGCTGAGGGGTGGGTAGAACGGCCTCCAAGGCATGAGCTACCTGTTCTGTTCTAGCCATCTGAAATTTAATTTGTTTGGCATTTAACATACTCATGCCTCCTATGAGAAACATAAGCATGAAAATGCAAAGTCCCAATTACATAAAAAAGGGTCTCATGGTTTCGGTTACCCACCAACCAGCGTGGCTTTGCCAGCATTCATCCTCACTGTGACCCTGTCAAGACAGTGGGAGAGTGGCTTTGCCAACACTTTTTCTCACTGTGACCCTGTCAAGACAGTGAGTGGGGGATCGCCTCCACCAAGTAGTAACCAAAAGTGATATACAGATTTAATGTAATTCCTATTAAAATTTATTGATATTCTTCATAGAAATAGAATAAGCAGTTATAAAATTCATTTGAAAAAATAAGAGGCCCCAAAATAGCTAAACCAATCTTTGTTGAGATAAGCAAAGCAGTACACATAAGAATATTAGACTTTAACTTATACTACAAAGCTATAGTAACAAAAACAGAATAGTATTGGCACCAAAACAGGCATGAAGCCCAATGAAATAGAATAAAAGTCACAGAAACAAACCCACATGAATACAGTTACCTTATCTCAGACAAAGGCACCATAAATGTATATTGGAGAAAAGATAGCCTCTTCAACAAATGGTGTTGGGTAAACTGGAAATCCATGTGTAGTAGAATGAAATTCAACTCCTATCTCTCACTCTGCACAAACTCGACTCAAAGTGGATCAAAGACCTAGACATTAGACCAGAAGTTTTGCTCATAATGGAAGAAAAGTTAGGCTCAACACTCCAACATATCAGCACAGGAACTGACTTCCTTAACAAGACTCCTAAAGTGCAAGTAGTAAAATCAAAAACAATCTACCTTCTGGATATTTATTCAGGAAAAATGAAACCTTACGCTCCCAACAAAAATCATGTACATGAAGTTTTAAAATATCTTTGCTCACAAACATTGGAAAAACTGGACAAAAATAAATGTCCTTCAAGGGGCAAAAGAAAGCATATATATTGTGGTGTATCCATTGGATGGAAAACTAGCGACAAAAAAAAAAAAAATGGACTAGTGATATATACAATAATTTTATTGTTTTTTTTTGTATTTTTATTGTTATTTATAATACTTTATCTTTTATCATTAATGTTCTGCTGAATAAAAGAATCAAGCCTCAAATGTAGATGTTCATTTGTCTTTAATTCTCTGAAAGATATTGTCATGCCAGGGAACAGGTCAATGATTATCAAGGATTACAGTTTGGGGAGCAAATGACTAAAAAGGAGAAGATGAGAAAATTTTTTTCTTCATTGATAGAACCCTTCTGTATGCTGATTATAATGGGTGTTACATGAATCTAAACATGTGAACATTCATAAAATAATGCATGCTATAGTTTGTACTGTGAATATATCCCCAAAGATTTTATGTTAAAATCTTGGTCCCTGAACTGGCATTATTGGGAAGTGATGAAACTTTCAAGATGTGGGGCCCATGGAAGGTTTTGTGCCCTTGAAGGAGCTTGCAGGAGGCTGGTCCCTTCCTCTTTCTTTTTGTTTTCTGGCATGAGGTATATACTCCTTGCTATGGCCACTCAGCACCCTCACTGGAGGCATAAAAGCAAGGGATCCACTTGAACCTAGACTGGAATCTCTAGAGTCCTAGAGTCGGGAGCCAAAATAAACCTTTTTTCTTTATAAATTGATTATTTTAAGTGTTTGTTACATAAAGCTGACTAACACAATATACCACAAAAATATTAATTTTACTAAAGTATATAGTTTTAAAATAACCAACAAAAATTTCAGTGACTTTAGCATCTAGGTTGTTATTTTAGAAAAATTATTAATTTTCAGAGAAGCATTTTAAAAAATTTGTGAGAGAGAGGGAAAGAAATGATTATAAATTACGCATCTCAGCATCATCTCTGAGTCAATGTTATTAAAAAACAGAATAGAAAAATAGACATAATTGCTGTTTCTCTTTTTATATTAATTTATTTATTTTAATAGGTATATATGACAGCAGAATGCATTTTGATTCATTGTGTTGTGCACAATGAATTGTTTGCAGCACTTCATTTCTCCTGTTGTAGACAATGTAGCATCCCACCATATGTACAGTCACACATATACCTAGTGTAATGATGTCCATCTCATTCCACCATCTTTCCTGCCCCCATGCACTCTCCATTTTGTATTCCATTTTGTATATATCCACAGTTTATTTATCCATTCATCTATTGAAGGGCATCTAGTTTACTTCCACAGTTTAGCTATTGTGAATTGAGCTGCTGCGAACATTGATGTGGCTGCATTACTATAGTATGCTGATTTTAAGTCACTAAAGTTCTCTGAAGAGCAAACACCCTCTGTTTTATTTCAGCTCAACAAATAATGTATTGAATTCCTACTACACACTTAATTCCTAGTGGCAATGGAATTTTTTTGTTTTTAATGTGGGAATTCATTTAAATGTCCTCTTTCTGTGGAGATTTGAAAAAACCACTAGATTCAACTGAGTTACTGGGTTAACACATAGTTCAGCAGACTCAATGGCTATACCTTGTGTACATGATTTGTACTCTTCCTGAACTCCCTGCTAGTAGGCATACAGGACAAAGGTTTGTTTGTTTGTTTAATTTGTTTTGTTTGTTTTGCCCCTTTTCCTTGCAAAGCACTTTTTATTTACTTGACTTAGTTCCTTTGGCAAAGGAAGCCACAGCATACACATTGTAGGTCTTCATCCTTGATCCTACTCTGTGCATTTCATACAGTAGGTGTTCAGTAAATATGGGATTTAGAAGAGTGTGGAAGTGGGCTTTATTTCAGATTTTCTTTCTTCCATGGGAAGCAGGCATTCTGCTTTTTTACCTTTATGACTCCTCTTTATCACATTCTGTAGAGCCACCTGTGTTTTTAGAGAAGTCATAAACTATAAAAACAAGATTTATCTGTTGATAACCATAGGAACTATCCTTTGATGAATTTCAGTTTCCCAAAATTGCTTTGAAATCTTTTTATGCACTCATTTCTAAACGAGTAAAGGGTAGAATAGAGTTCCTATTAAAAGAGTTTCAGAGAGGAAAGTCAAGTCTTTTGTGACTGTTTTTATCACCTCAAATCCATTCTCACCCCTAACTCTCTATTCGGAGGTATAGATCATGATTTGCAGATGAGTTTATTTACCCTACTCCTTCCTTGTCTTATTCTTCAACCTCAGTGTTCCTGTTAGAAAGTATATGTCATTTTCACAGAAAGGTTTTTTTCACTGAGAGATAATACAATTATACCACGGTAAAGTACCCCTGAATCTGCATAATCAAATCCTAAACAATCTATTTAAATTGATAAATGGAATTCTTTCCTCCAACGGCATATTCCCTTCACATCTGACCACTATTTGTTTAAAACACTTTACTCATGTAGCTGTAGCTGTTCATGCTCTTGCTTTTCTGTATCCAGTCTGCAAAACAGACAATGAAGGAGAGAAGGCAGCAGGAGTCTGGAATTTTTTATTTCTTGGATGGAGGGTAGGGATCCCAGCTATGCTGGGCACACTTACAGAGCAGGCCAGAAAGGAGAAGAGAAACTAATGGAGTACAAAATCCTTCATGATTTCACAGTTACTAACCATGTCCTGTTTTATATTAAGGTGAATGATAGTGACTTTTATGCAGTTCTCTTTGTCTCAGCTGAGAAAGTTACTTGTCCACAAATTTCTGTTTAATTTTCTCTTGGAACTAAAAATGGGCATTATTGTGATTTTTTTAAAACTGAAACTTGTCTCCAGAGTTAACAAATCACTTTTAAAATAAGAGAATATTTGTTTTCTCACCAACCTAACCTCTTAAGATGCATACTTAAAGCTTGAGAAGCTTGGCTTCCTGTGGTTTCATTAGTTCATGGCCCTCTTTTGAGCATTAACATGAAAGAATCTGCCATCTGACCCCATGGTGTCCCTGGCACTAACACCTCAGCAGAGTGTAAATGGAAGGTAACTACTTATCCTTGAGCAGAAGAGGATTGATGAGCTGCACAAAAGGATGATGGATGGGGTAAAGGGCCAGACCTGCAGTGCTTATAAGTGGTTTTCGACTACAGTAGCTAAAAAATATTTTTCTTTCATTCTACTTTGCTTCAAAGTTTTAATTCATCAGTCTTTATCTCTAGCAATTGTAAGTGCATATATTATGCCTTAGTCAATAATTTGACAGGAAGTACTGTCCAAATTCCAAAAAGTTTTGCTCCTTCCCTATACTCTCCCAACATCCTGGGACCTTCGCTATGATAGCATTTAACAATGCACCAGAGTCATTTTCTGTGGAGGAAGTGTGCTTGTTCTGCCTTCCACTGCAGGAGCAGCTTCCTCTGGCTGTGCTTTATATAGAAAGAACTTTCAATTTTTTCATCATAAGATCTTGATATTTGAGCTGTTTGCAAACAAAGTCTCTGTTCTTGACCTGTTTTCTCTCAGTTGCAGGTATTAATTGACATACTTCATAAGTTCACAACAGCCAAATAGTTGCAAATAAAGATTTTTTTTTTCTTGTTTAAAATCAAGGAGGAGGTGTTGAGCAGCATTTATGACTTACTTCATCAGTTTGAGATTCCTTTCTCACAACTTTTATCCTATTTCTAATTGTATTAACCATGTCTTTTTTCTTCACTCTGAGGCTTTGATATCTTGGGGCATTGCTGACCCTGAAGGAGCTGCTCCTCCCTGGATTAATCAATCTCTAGAGATATTGAACAACTCACCTGTGAGCACAGCTTTATATGCGAACCAACCAACTCAGAACCCATATCCACAACAACCTCCTTTATTGGTAGACTATCAATTTTATCAGCTCTCATTCTCCAGACCACAATTCACCTACTCTAATTATCCAGGGACCAATACTAGATAATAAGGGACAGCTCCTATACCCCAAGAGCCCTCTAGAGTTGCTCAAACTAGCCAATCTGAAGAATCCATTTCACTCTACCTTGTTCATTCCTCCCTAAGAAAATTGTAATAAAACTCCTGCTGACGTTTTCTCTTGTTCCTTGTGCCTCCTAACTAAATCCAATGCTTCTTCACATGACCCCATCCCCATGTGATGCGGTATTGCTTCCTGCTTCTAAGGAGTTGTGGGTACCTTCACAACAGTCATTTCTGACTATGTGAATTACAATAGCTGATTAAGCAAATCCCAGTTACCTTTAAAACACTGATCTAAATCATGTATGCCTTTTCTTCTTTTTCTTATAATTCCCAAAAGATAATTGCCAATAAACACTGTTTTTCCAAGTCTAATCATCTAATTCAGTTGTTCAGATGGATGAACTTCGATTTCCAAGACTTTTACTTCACTGACATTCTTTGATGTTGGCGAGAGAAAAAATAAAGTCTACCATATCCATAACTATATTTCTGTTTTAAGTGCTTATCTGCTCTGTTAATTTTTATTACTTAACCACTGATGCTTCTATTTTGTAATCTGCAAAATACAATTACTCATTCAGTCATTCAACACATTTGTGTTGTAGTGCATATTATGTGTCAGGGAATGCATTCCAGGTATAAAGATGAAGTTGATAGATCATTATGCCCTGCAAAGAACTGGGAGAGTTAAAGAGGGAGCAGTCACTGAGTAGTCCTAAAGGTATACAGAAAAAAGAATTTAACTGACTCTTTTTCTATGGAGGAGAGCAAAACTTATTCCAGACAGAAAGATATCAGTTGCACAGACACTAAAAAATGAACAATCATGGAATCCTGGAGATGGACGCTTAAAGGTAGGTTGTAATCCAATAATAAAGATCCTTGAATTGCAAACTAAAGAAGGTTCACTTTATTCTGTGCTAGTGAAGACGGGTCAGAGCAAGCGAGTGTTGTAACTAGATTTCTATTTTAAAATGATGATTTTTTTTTTTTAAACAAGAAGGAGGATTGTTTGAAAACAAAATAGACCAAAAGAAGTCATATTAGTTGGTAAAAAGTCATTATTGTCCAATTGGAAGATGATATATGTTTATTCCAGAGAGACAGGGGAGAAACAATGTTTTCAAATGGTAATTAGAAGATTGAATTCAAATAACAAAGAACAGGATGATTTAGTATAGGAAATAAGAATAGGGAAATCTAGAAGATTTTCAAGGGCACTTTCTGGGGTAACTACATATCACTAATAAGATAAGGAACAAAGAAAGAGTTGAAGCAAACTACAAATTCTGTTTCAAGCTGAAAACTTATAGACTAAAAGACAAAAAGAAATTCCAAATATGTTAAAATCTATGATATAGCCAAGATTTTGTTGGAAATTAATATATAAAAGATTTGAAAAGATATGTGTTACATTTTCAGTGTTAAACCAAAGATGATTTTTTTTAATATTTTATAATAAAAGATAAAACACCTTAGTCACTTTGAAATGCTTTTACATTCGATTCCATTTCAAAAGTCAGACTTTTAGATTACTTTAAATTACATTTTTACCTACTCAAATTTCAATAATAAAAGTTATTGAGTCACAGTCCACATTATTTCACTAACACCTCCCACTACTCAACTACACTTTTAGAAAGTAAGAGGCAAAGGCAGGTTTGACTTGCTCATATATACAATTAAAATAGTTTGAGTGTCTAAATGCTGATTTCATAAAGAATCCTACCTCACTAACTTTCATATATTTGAAGGCTTACTTTATTCCAAATTTTAGAGTCAATTACATGTTTATATGGGAATATATTTCACATACCATAACTCTAAAATAAAATGAACAAAGTGTGCTGCTTAACCTTCCTATGGATATGTTTTACCCCAAGACTCTTTGAAAAAAATTAAATTATAATCTCAGTATCACAGATGATATCATAACTATTTTAGTACATCATTAAATATTGGAAACAGACAATTTGTTTTAATATCATTATACAGGCTTATAGATAACTACCATCCATTGCTTACAGTACAGGCACAGCGTATTTTTACAGAGAATGGTTTTATGAGAAAAATTAATTATTCAGAAAAGAAGATCCCAATGAGAAAAAATGATCTACAATGTGAATGCCAACACCCATTTGGCAGGAGTCACTGGATAAATGACAGAACAATTATATATATTTCATAGTTTAACAAGCCTGGAAATGACAAATGTATTTCAATAATATAAAAATATAGATATGTATATATGATTTAATATTTAAATTTAATGTGCAAATTTATATGTTTAATAATCTATTTATTTTTCATGATATATCAAAAATATACATCATTAACAGGCAATATTTAAAATTTGGAACCAAGCACAACTATTAACATCCATTGCAATGAAAAATAGGCACATAGTCTAATTAACAAATTAATGGAGTCATTGTAAAACATATTACTTCAGGCTTATATTAGACCTGCTATTTGGGAAATTTTCCTGAATTTACTTGAACATTTGATTAGTAATGGATTTGCTTATATGGTATCAATGTAAGATAACATGATTCATAAAGAAAAGTAAAAATCAATAATTTACATTACATATACAAAACTGCTGAAATTTTAAAGAAAAAAATATTAAAGAACAACTACATTTTTAAAAGAACTCTCTAATAGAACATTCTTATTTAAGACTTCCTCTCTTTTATAAACAAATTTAATAGATAGCAAATGATTATACATTTGTATAGGATGATCTCAATATTAAACATATATGATGTGTGCATGTGCCCAAATATACATAGTTTCTTAAGGATAATTTCACATAATTTTGAGATGATCAAGACTGTGACCCACACCAATACAATGATATGAGTCAAGATTTTCTACAATGTCATTTTAAAAAAATATTCTTTGAAATAGTCATTTCAATTCATTTTCTTGTGGGTATTACATAAACATAGATGAATAGATTCTGCTTATTTATATACAGGCTTAATTTTAATTTTCTTCATTTTTTGTTATTTGCAATTTTTAAATTTTGTGTCATTAACAATTTCATAATATTAACTTGTAAAGCCATGTAAAAATTTATACTGCAAAATTCTCATTCATCCCCAATAACTTGTTCTCATCCCCATTTTTTTTCCTGCATATAACTAGTTTTATTTTTCCTGGTTTGTTCTTCCTATGTTTTAATTACTGCTTACTACAAATATGAACATGTAAAAATCTACATAATATTTCTTTTTTAACAACACTGTTAGATCACTATAATTGTTGCACCTAACTTTTTTTACATAACCATATATCCTAGTATCATCAAGAACTAAAGCTCTTCCTTGTATCATTCTTTTTTATAGCTCTATAGTACTGTTAGATGGATGTAGTACAGAATACTTTAGCATTCATGTATAGACAGAAATATTTTAAAATATCTAAAAATTAGTCTGTCAAAGTCCAAACTTCTTTACATTTTAATTTAGAAAAGCTTCACAGTTTGGGGGGTGGGTGGGGCAGCGAGTAAAGAAGGAAGAATCAGGAACAGACACAAGCTTGATTCTCCTTGCTCACACTGCTTCTGTTATCACCTGAGAATGTTGGATTCCAGCTACTTCACGCTTCTAAAGCAAACTCAGACCAAAGAGTTTCCAGGGATTTTTCAGTTTTTGGTTCTCTAGCTCTTCAGCCTGTAGATGGCCACTGGGGGCAGGGGGTGGGGGGTAATATTGAACTTCTGATCCTGTAAACCAATCAGTCATATATATAAACCTCCTGTTGGTTCTGTTGGTCTAGAGAACCCTAATACAACCCAGAAGTAGATCCACAAATGGATGAACATTCCATGTTTGGAACGTTATAGAAACAATTCAATTCAATAAAGAGAAAATTAAATAAAAGTTGGAAAAACAATAAGACATTCTATATATAAAAACAAACTTCACTCTATTCTTAGTACCATATGCAAAAACTACTTCCAATGTAAAAATTCTAAAATTTTAGAAGGAAACAATAGAAATATTTTATATTTTGGCATTGGGCAAAGCATTCTAAGATGTAATACCTAAAACCATAATGCAGATAAGGAGATAAAAATATCATTCTATAACTGACAGTCTTAAGAGAATAAAAATTAAGTGCACACTAAGAAAAATCTGCTTTCACTTTGCATATCCAACAAAGAACTTGTATCCTAGAGATGTAAAGAACTCTCAAAATTTAAGAACTTGACAAGAAACAACCTGTCATAAATCAATGTAAGGATGTTGACATTAATTTTACAAAAGAGGATATATTAATGGCAAAAATATACATGAGAGATATTGAACACCACTAGATATTATTAGGGAAACACAAATGAGATACCTCTGCATGCATCTTAGAACCACAAACATAAAAGTACTGATAATGCCAGGAGGTGGTAAGGATGCACAGCAATCAGACTCTAACACATTGCTCTTGGGGACATTAAATGAGACTCTAACACATTGCTCTTTGGGACGTTAAGTGGACCTGCTGTACTAGAAAACAGTTTCACAGTAACTTAAAATGTTTAAAACATATTTACCATATAACCCAGCAATGCCACTTCTGGGTACTTATCTTAAAAAATAAAATCACATGTTCATATAAAATGCACATATGAATGTTTATAAAAACTCTATTAATAAGCATCTGGAAACAACTCAGATGTCCTCTGACAGATAAATGGTAAAACACAACTATGGTAAATTCACATAGTGAAATATTTGGCAATAAAAATCAATGACTTTCAGGTAAATACAATGATTTGGGTGGATCTCAAAAGTATTTTGCTGAGCTGAGCGTGGTTGTGCACACCTGTAATCTCAGCAGTTCCAGAGGCTGAGAAAGGAGGATCCAAGTCCAAAGCCAGCCTCAGCAACTTTTTGAGACCCTAAGCAATTTAGCAAAATGCTGCCTTTAAATAAAATATTAAGGGCTATGGATGTGGCTCAGTAGTTAAGTGCCTTGGGTTCAATCCTTGATGCCAAAAATAAAAAGGTATTTTGTTGAGCTGAAGAAACCAGTCTCAATAGTTATGATTACATTTCTGTAACAATCTTATAAAGATAAAAACAGTAATAATAACATGTGAGTTAGTGGTTGTCAGGAGTGACGAGCAGGAGGATGGGGTTATCACAAAGAGGTAGTGGAAGATGGATTTAGTGTTATGTAACTGTTCTGTATCCTAATGTTATCCTGGTAGTTATATGAATTTACATATGAATTAAATTCTTAGAACCATATATATAAAATATAAATTTAACTGAATGCTAATTTTAATTTTTAAGTTAAAAAATGAAAAAGATGACAAAGGAAATGTATGGTGCCCATACTTTCCATGATCAACTATTAAAATATTTTACTCTGTCCTATTCTTTAAAAGAAATGGTGAGTGAGAAGAGTAAAGAAGACTAAGTACATTTAAGTTTATATACTTATATGTACATATTATTATTTTCAGAAAGGAATATAATATCATATTCCCTCAAACTAAGTATTTTTTATTTATTTTGGTAATCTTTCTAAAATTGCCATTAATATATGATTAATTAAAATATTACCTACAAAAACAGTCCTAGAAGGAAAAGATATTTTTATATTCAGACAAGGAAAGATACACTCTGCTTATCATTTATGCATCTATTAAGTGATAGCTCTGGATTTCATTTCACGTGGGCTGTAGAATTATAGTGCTGAAGCGGGTACTTTATATGCAAATAATTTTGGAGATCAATCTCCTGTCTCATGGATTATAAATTGTCATATTTCACTCAGTTTGAATCTGGCATATGTTAAAGTATTCCCTGTCGTGCTTTTGTCGTCACAAACAGTAAACTATTCAAAGCTCAGAGGAATGGAACTAACAGCATGTTTATAGAGTTCCATCAAAACAGTTAGAGAGAATACAAATTAGTTAATTCATCAGCTTCATTTGTCTGGGTAATTGACTCTACTTTTGAAACTACACGAGATTTTGAAAGGCTAAATACAATGCTCTGGGAAAAGGTGTGAGAGCAGATTGAACTGTTTTAGTTTATTATAAATGGTAATGTTGACAGATTAGATATCATAATTTTGTCCCTAAAACTTTACTTTCACAAAAACTTGGGCTGATTTGCTTTATGACAGTTTCTACCAGTTAGTGGTAACAAGAGAAATTTTATTCTCTATATTATTTATTGTTAAATCTATCTGCCTAACTATGAAGGGATAGTTGGATTAAAAATAATTGTAACTGAAACCCTCAGTTGCTAGTTTACACAATATTAACCAATGCTTCCTATTTTATTCATTTTTTTAACTGTTCAGAGAAGGATTTTTTTCCTTGTGTTTGGTGTATACAGAAATGGAAATACATTTTTCTTCCTCCCTCCCTCCCTCCCTCTCTCTTTTCTCCCTCTCTCCCTCCCTCTCTCTATCTCACTCCTCCCCCCCTCACCCCAACTTTCTTCCTTTGTTTCTTTTATACTGGAGATTGTACCCACAGGCACATGATTACTAAGCAACATTCCCAGTCCTTTCTATTTTTTATTTTGAGACAGGGTCTCATTAAATTGCTTGAGGCTTCACCAAGTTTCTGAGGCTAGCCTCGAATTTGGGATCCTCCTCCCTTAGCCTACTGAAAGGATTACAGGAATGCACCACCACATCCAACTGGAGATAGAAATAATTTGTAAGTAATGAAATGGAATACAACCATATGTGGGTCAATCAGGCTGCATTTCAAAAACCCAAAGAAGGAAAATCTTTGATATTAGTTAATAAAATATTCTTAAAGACAACAAATTTCCCCAGCAGGAAACTATAATTATACTTTTACTGTATTTTTAATATCATTGAATTTTCTGAGAGAAGAAAACCTAAATTTTAACTGATATGATCCACAGACAAATTCTACAGGACAAAAGCTTTATCTATTTGTTAATACTCCACTACAACTCCCTAGTTTAAACTAGAATTTAAATGAATTAACTAGTCATTTTACAAATAAAAAATAATAGCCCTAATAAAATAAAGAGAAGTGAATCAAGTGTAGCAGATTACGTTTCTAACGATGATTATAACAAGAACTTTTTTTTCCTTATGCTTATTTTTAACCTGACCTTGCCAGTCAATCCAACATTAAGAGGTGAGATCTATTTCCTCCACCATTGGATCTGGCCAAAACTTGTGGCTTGTTTTGACCAATCAACTGAAGTAAAAATGATATCATGCAGCTTCTGAGTTTGGGTCTGTAAATATTTGCCTCAATTGTCCAGAATGCTTGTTCCTAGGACCTACCTATGAAAACAAACAAACAAACAAAGCCCAGGTAGATCATGTGGAGAGAGCAACACAGACAATAAGAGATAGAGTCCATGTTCAAACCGACCTTACCAAGATGCTCAACACATGAATGAATGCTCAGGTCTGGCCTCCATATTATTACAACTACTTGAGTGATTGATAATATATGGAACAGAAAAGCAAGCCACAGAAGATTTACCTGAATTTTAGCAAATACAGTGGCGGTTGTTTAAAGTTCTAAAATTTTAGGTAGGTTGTTACACAGCAACAGGAAGCTGAAACATAGACTGTCTATCTAGTTTAGAGGACCTTTCCAAATAAATACCAAGTCTCCCTGGCTTCTCACCACATTCCAAAGCAAAATCTTCTGACATCTGCTTTATGTTGTGCAAAACTTATCTTTGTATTATAAACTTGAAAATAATGGATAAAAAACAATACAGGCAATTACTTTATTTCTGCATTTAGTCTCAATTTTCTGTAACTTATTAAGAAGAAACACAAATAATACTCTCAAATACTAAACAAGATGCTAAATTTGAATAATCAGCACCTGTACACTTAATAGAAAGATCCCTAAACTTGAGTCAAATGTGAACACAAAGAATTTTAAGTATTTTAAAGATAAAGACACTCATATTTTCCAGTACATATGATGAAATAGGAAAAAAAATGCCTGAAGCATTGCCCCTGGATAAAGAAAGAGAGCTACCAATTCCCATAAACTTCAAATAAGTTGAAATCCAAGGTACTTTGCTGAACAAATTTTCTGCAGTTCAGCATTATTTTTGTAGCAAAATATTATCAGTCTACATTTTTTTAATTCAATCTCATAAAATGGCTTTTGAGTGTACCATCAGTGATTTGAAGGTAAAAGTTTTGAATAGTGGGTTGTAAAAGTTGAATGTGAAATAAGAAGATAAAATGTAGACAGATTTGCATATTCAGTTTAATATTAACTCCCAATTTATACATACCATAGAACACTAAGTGGTTACAACAATTTAATCTAAATTCACGAGTATTTATTAGCCAGAACTTTTGTTCAGTGCTAAAATTACAAGGCAAAAGAGGAAGGGGGATGGAAGGGAGGGAAAAGAAAGGAAGGAGGAAGGAAGGAGGAAAGGAATGGAGGGAGGGAGGGGAAGTGTGTTAATTAGCCTTCTATCTCTGTGACAAAATATCACAGAAAATAAATGTAGAGGAGAAAAATTTTAGTTTGGCTCATAGTATCAGAAGTTTCAATCACGGTTGGCTGGCTCCATTGTTTCTGGGCCTGTGATAAGACAGAACATCATAATAGAAGGGCGTGGCAGAGAATGATGCTGGTATCCTGGTGGCTGGGAAATGTAGGTAGAGGGATGGAGATGGGAAAGGGTCTAGTGACAAAATATACCCTTCAAAGGCAACACCCACTGTGATCTTCTTCCTCCAACTAAGCCAATCTCCTGAAGCCCATTTAGCAATTAACTCATCATGGATTAATCCATTGATGACATCAGAGCGTTTATGATCCAATTACTTTCCAAAAGCTGACCTCTGAATATTGGGGACAAGCCTTCAACACATGAGATTTGGGAGGATATTTAACATCTATATCATAAAAAGAAGTAAGAGAAAATCCACCAAATTATTTCATTAATGAGTTTTCAATAGAAATACACAAAGCTAATAAAGAATAAATGTAAACATAATGGCTCTATAACTGAAGTTTTAGTTGTTGATGGACCTTTATTTTATTTATTTATATAGAGTGCTGAGATTCGAACCCAGGGCCTCACACATGCCAGGCAAGCGCTCTGCCACTGAGCCACAACCCAGCCCTATAACTGAAGTTTTAAATGTACAATTTATAAACATACATTTTTACTATCTCTGCACTTCATTTCTCAGGTCTGTATAGCCTCCTTTTCACTCTAAACCTTACTTTTAATCCTCAACTCAAAGATATCAGAAATTCTACAGTAATCCCATTAACGAAAGCAAATGAATTCCTCCATCACCTGCATACCTAAGCTGTTTGAAACATGTAAACAAAAACAAAATTTACTTTCTAGTTCCTCCTTGTATTTTATCACTTTTAGTCTGATTTAGGAATTGTCTTAATTATAATGAATAGAAAAATTGTTCAATCCCCAAATTTACCATCCAGCAAGGACAGTGAAGTTACACATGATATAATGATATTAGCCAAGTTCCAGATGAGCTGTTTATTATTAGTTTGTAAAGTACTAAAAAGAAAAGGGTGTTAGGAGGGCCTATTACATTGATCAGTCCAAAACCAGTTGTACTTAATTTTGTTTTGAACACCAACTATTCATAGGTCCCAAGGAGATACTTGTATAAGGACAAACTTAGATTCACCTGAAATGTGCACAGGCTTATGGTGACCCCTCTTTAACTGTCCCCAGTATAAGTTGTCTCTGATTTGTATATATGTGTCCTTATAATAGCTCTGTGTTTCAAACATCAAGAGAGATTTTTGTGCATAGACACATGGCAAAGAATGAGCCTAAAGGCTTATGTCTTATGTCCTGGGTTTTGATTGCCTTCTGAGTAACTTCACCTATTTCCATTTCGATGACCTACAAATCTACAAATCTTTGGGCCAGATCATTCTTCTAAAATTGACAGTCTATTTACATGACAACTTCCTGAACTCACAGTAGCCTTTAAATCAGCATTTATGAAACTGAATTTTACAGCCAGCATCCAATTTCTCATCCTACCATCTTGTCTTGGTTAATGCATTACCTGGTTGTCTAAATAGAAAAGTCTAGTTATCATCCTCTAGTTCCTCTTTCCCCTCACTTGATATATCTAATCAGTCACAAAATTTTATCTATTTGATCTGAGAAAGTACTTTAAATAAACATTCGCCTCTCTCTTCCCACTACCAATTAAGACTTTAAACATTTCTCAACAACTAAAATGGATCCTTAACTTTATTTCCCTGTTCTTTATTTCTTTTATCATCAATCCATTTTCCACTATCCACAAAAGTAATACTTTGAGTACAAAAATGTGATGCTAGCCCCACATTAATTAAATTCTTCAAGAATAGCTCTCAACTTTAAGATGAATCTCAAATTCTATTTCAAATCATAAAGACCCTTTTCCTCCTTATTACTCTTATCTTGCACTATCCCCCATTCTTAATCCTGAATCTACTGCATCTAATGTTCCTGGATATGCCTTCCTTTGCTCATTAAGATATACAATTCTTCTGTCTAGAAATATATTGCATTTTATTTTCTCACCTGTTAGCTTATTTTTCACAAACTTGAAAACATTCCATCATTCTGTGAAAGTATCTCTGAATTTCACATATCCAACATTCACAGGTAACCCCAATAATTGAATTTATAATTTCTTACTTTGTGCAACTTTTGCATTGTGTAAAAAACTCAAAAATCAATTTAAATATCTGGTTAATTTATTCAAATGCTTAAAAATAAAAGGTTAGGAGGTAAAATTAAGGATACATTCAAACTATTAGGGATAGTTCAACTATTAAACTTTGAAATTCTGGAGATAATGAACCCTAATACCTTGAAGATCTTCAGCATTTGACAGATGCCTTACATGCACAAGTCACACAATAACGCCTTAAAAAATGAATGAGTGAATTAATGTAAAAAATAATTATTGGTATGACCTTTGGGTACATATGTAGCCTAATTTTCTTTAGAAACAATGTTATTTTATGAACTATGAAATTAGAGAAAAATGACAATGCAAAATTCAGGCCAAACATAGTGGTACACACATGTAATCCCAGGACTTGGGAGACTGAGGTAGGAGGATCACAAGTTCATAGCCAGCCTCAGCAACTTAGCAAGATCCTCTTTCCAAATAAAAAATAAAAAGGATTGGGATGTGACTCAGTGGTTAACTATCCCTGGGTTCAACACCTGATACCAAAACTAAAATAGAATAACTCGTAAAATTCAGGACACAGAGAACATTACATCTACAGAAATTTGGAAATGCTTCCAATAAATGCCAGATGACTTATGTATTAATGGGCAATAAAGCTTAGTTTTGATTGGTGAGTTAGATACAGAGAGCAGCTAGGAGAACAGAGTTACAGTATTTCTTGTGAGAACAAAGTTAATGAAATGATTGAAATCAAAGTCAGTATATTTGTTATTGACAATAAAGAGATATTCTGTCTGGATCAATAGTTGGACACTTTTGAAGAGCTCCTACAATTTCATGTAGGAGCTAAGTGTGACTATTAGGCAGAAGTAGGCAGAAGATTTTAAATCAGTCTATAATAGGTAGCAATTATCATTATCAAGGTATTTTAAAATAATTTGCTTCAAAATTGGAGTTGTTATAAGAAATAACCAGATCTTGAATTTCTAATTATGAGCATGATTTTTACATGACTTATCAAGGCTAAAATAGTGTATTACAATTAAATAGTAATTTTTGTCTAGTGACATTTCAGTCTCATACACACACACACACACAAAAGGCTCTTCATTGCCTTGTTACAATTTCTCATGTTCCATTCCTTGTTGTTTTGAGAAAATTGATTTGCTGTTTGATTTAAAAGTTAATTTCTTACCCTTTCTTCAATCTGACTTTTGTTCTCATGGCTTCTTACTTTGGTTGTGCTCCATTCTTTCCCTAAAATATTTTTCTCTACTCAATTTCTATTCATCCTTGGAGACAGAGCACAAACACTTTCTCCTCCATGAAGTTCTCCTGGATTAATCAGACCAGGCTGAGGTGCTTTTCAGGCTGCACCTGCACTTTTTCACTATTGATTCTAACACTCAACATGTGGTTTCATTACTACTCTTACATTTCTTCTTCTTAGGGCTCCTCAAGTACTAAACAAACTTGTCTTGAACTTCAGAACATTGCAGAGTTTCTGATAAATAAAATGAACTCATTAAATGCTAAAATAACTAATAAACATTGATAATATAACAATATGTGTTGAGAAATCTTTTAACTGCCAGTAATCTAACCTGCATGAATGTTTGTTTGTTTGTTTGTTTGTTTTTTTTGGTTTTTGTTTTTTCATATATCAGTCTATCAAGCAAAAAGAAGCCAATAAGAAAAGAAATTTTTGCCTATTCAATAAAATAAATAACAAATACTCATTGTGGATTAGGAAGTAAAACCTATGAGTCAAGTAAAAAGAAAAGGAAAAAAAAGTTTAAAATTTTTTAACTGATTATATAAAATAGCAATGCATTTATGTGGTTCCTTGTGGTGTTCTGCTAAATGAATATATTGTTTAATGAGTAAATCAGGTAAATATATCTCAAACATTTATCATTCCTTTATAGTAAAAGCATTCAAACTCCCCTTGTAGTTCTTTAAAAATAAATAGTACATTATCATTATCTATAGTCACCCTCCTGATCTCAGAACTTATTGTTTCTCTCTAACTATAACATATTACCTGTTATTCAAACTTCCTATTCCACCCACCTCCTATTCTCCTCAACCTATGGTAAACCACCAATCTACTTAATTTCCATGAGATCAGCTTTTTTAGATACAACATATGAGTGAGGCTATGCAGTACTTTTGTTCCTGGCTTATTTCACTTGACATAATGTCCTCAGACCCATCATGTTGTTGCAAATGACAGGATTTCATCCTCTTTTATTGTTTTTCATTATGTATATGTACCACATTTTCTTTAACCATTATTCAATTAATGGACAGTTAGGTATATCCATTTTTTGGTTATTGTAAATAGTGGTACAATAAGCAGGAGAGTGCAGATATCTCTCTGCCATACAAATTTTATGTCCTTCAGATATATATCCAGTAATGAGAATACTGGATCATATTGTAGTTCGACTTTTAATTTTTTAAGAAATCTTCATACTGTTTTTCAAAATCTTTTATAAAGTGTAATTCATTTCAACCAGTAATATTTTTTCTAGCAACATTTCCTAAGGAAACCATCAGAATAATTAAGAAAATATATGTTTAAATGATGAAATGCTATGTAATCATTGAATTTTGTTGTTTCATAATAAAATAGGATACATTATCTTTTAGACTTTTGGAAGGCAATGGAGAGTCACTTTTTATTAAAATCCTACTTCTTTCTCACACTGATACTTTAGCCAAGTTTCTTATATTTTCCAACACTTACCGATTCACTACCTCTACATAGGGAGTGTAACAATAGTAACTATTCCACAGGGTGGAAAGAAGTGGCATAAAAATTATAGAAAAAAAAAACAGGAAATAGAAAAGTTCTAGCATAGGATAAGTGATTAAAATACAATCTATTACACCAAAGATTACAATAATAATGATGGAAGTAGCTCATTAAAAATGGGATTTAGTAGAAACACCTACAATCCCAAGATGTGCCACTTTAATTTTGTCACAGTTCAACCATGGGATGACATTTTGTAGCAAACTGAAGATTAAGAGACACAGAGAGCAACTTCATCATTTTTCTTATGAATATTTTGTTGTCAGAATCCTATTTTTAATTATCATTATTCTGTGCATAGCAGTGTTAGATGCAATGGTTTTTATTCTCAGGATTGATATTTTAGAGTTCCTTTCTAGATATTTAAAAATACTTTATGTTTGACAAGATAATTCTGCCACCTTGCTAACTAATCATCTCAGAGCCTACATAATTATTTACATTGTACCATTAATGGCCCGTTTCTTTTTTAAAATTCAGGCAATCATTGTGACAGTAACAAGTCAGGATTTTAGATTATTTGAGTTGCCAGTCTCCTTTGTTCTTTCTTAAAAGAGGCGTCACTCAAACTTATGTCTGATTGGTACTTCCCAAAGAACAAGGAAGAAAATTTGCACTTGTCATGAAGTCATTTATAATGGTGTTAGAAATGAAAAGATTGAAACATTTATAAATTTCTCTAGAGGTGCTTGCTATGCAAATGTGCTGAGTGGCATTTTTTTAAAATCTTTAAAATCATATCTTTTAGAAAATCATATTAAGACTTTGAGTAATTGGAACAGGAGTGTTAGGAGTCAGGTGATGACTGCTACATATCAATCATTTTTATATCAAAACATTTACTTTGAAAGTATTTAGAATGAGATCATCCATTCAGTTAAAATTGTAATATTAATGAATGAAAGCCTAAATTGATGTGTAATTATCTTTGGGAAAGGGGGGAGAAAAAACAGATCAGAGAATAATGAAGTGTGTTTTATTTAAAAATCACACAAGTGCAAAGAGTAACTTAAGCCATAATGAGATATTTTCACCATTGGAAAGATTTCTTTTTGTCCTATATATGTGAGTATGTGGTATAAGTCTACATGTAGGGGATGTATATGTGAAATTTCTATATGTATGCATAATTTTACCAGATAACACTTCTAGGGGAACTTTAACAAACATATTTTGCATATTTGATATTTTCTTAAACTATAGTCATCTGAGCCATTTTACAAATCATTAGTATGTGTTTCCATGTACTGATGAAATACATCCCTGTAAGTTCTTTTTGTATTCTGTAAAGGAATATAGATAAATAGCTCTCAAGCCCAGAAGAGAAACTCCATCTTGAAATTCTTTAGAGTAATTCTATTCACCCCGATTCTTCACCACCTAAAATACCAACACTATTTTTTTAAAAAAAAAAAAAAAGCTATTTAAATTAGTACAGAAAGACTTTCTTTCCAAATGTTCTTGAACAGAACTGGCAAGCTTTCACAGGCTTGTTGATGACGATTTAGATGGCAGTAAGAAAATTGGAATTTGAATGCTTAAAGTATATCCAGAAAGATGCCAGAAAATGTATAAAAACTAGATAATCACTTGGGTATAAACCAAGGAGAGAGATAACTGGGTAAAATGGTGGTTCCATTCCCAGATTTCCAAGGAATATTCATACTACATACTTTCCATATTGGCTGCACCAATTTGCAGTCCCACCAGCCATGTATGAGTGTACCTTTTTCCCCTCATCCTCACCAACACTTATTGTTGTCTTCATAATAGCTGCCATTCTGACTGAAGTGAGATGATATTTTAGAGTAGTTTTGATTTGCATTTCTCTAATTGCTACAGATGATGAATATTTTTTCATGTGTTTGTTGATTGATTGTATATCCTCTTTTGAGAAGTGTCTGTTCAGGTCCTTGGCCCATTTGTTGATTGGGGTTTCTTTTGGTGTTTAGCTTTTTGAGTTCTTTATATACCCTAGAGATTAGTGCTCTATCTGATGTGTGAGGGGTAAAAATTTGCTTCTAAGATGTAGGCTCTCTGTTCACCTCACAGATTGTTTCTTTTGCTGAGAAGAAACTTTTTAGTTTGATTCTATCCCATTTATTGATTCTTGGTTTTAATTCTTGCGCTATAGGAGTATTATTAAGGAAGTCGGGTCCTAATTTCAGATGATGAAGATTAGGGCCTACTTTTTCTTCTATTAGATACAGAGTATCTGGTTTAATTTCTAGATCCTTGATCCACTTTGAGTTTTGTGCATGGTGAGAGATAGGGATTTAATATTATTTTGTTGCATATGGATTTCCAGTTTTCTCAGCATCATTTGTTGAAGATGCTATTTTTCTTCCAATGCATGTTTTTGGCACCTTTGTCTACTATAAGATAACTGTAATTTTGTGGATTAGTCTCTGTGTCCTCTATTCTGTACCATTGGTCTACCAATCTCAAAAGACTTAAAAACATACCACAGGGACACAGCCACATCAATGTTTATAGCAGCACAATTCACAATAGCTAAACTGTGGAGCCAAACTAGATACCCTTCAGAGGATAAATGGATAAAAAAATGTGGCATCTATACACAATGGAATTTTACTCAGCAATAAAAGAGAATAAAATCATGGCATTTGCAGGTAAGTAGATGGCATTGGAGAAGATAATGCTAAGTGAAGTTAGCCAATACCCAAGAAACAAATGCTGAATGTTTTCTCTGATATATGGAGGCTAACTCATGGTGGGGTAGGTAGGGGGAGCATGGGAGGAATAGATGAATTCTAGATGGGGCAGAGGGGTGGAAGGGAAAAGGATGGGGCAGGAGATTAGAAAGGATGGTGGAATATGATAGACATCATCATCCAAAGTACATGTATGAAGACACAAATCAGTGCCAAAATACTTTATATACAATCAGAGATATGAAAAATTGTGCTGTATATATGTAATAAGAATTGCAATGCATCCTGCTGTCATTGATTTAAAAAAAATAGATAATCTCCCTGTAAGCCACTTTGTACAAATGAGTCTTATAGTCTTGATTATGATTAGCAAACTGATGTTGTGGGGCTTGGGCTTTATTTATAATGTCTTCCAGCTTTAATATCCTCTGAAGGTACCAAAACCACTGGAGGGATGCAAAATGGGTTCTTGTCAACCAATATTGTACTGTGCACAGAACAAGCATCAAAAAGGATCAAATTATTTGTCTCTAGTTTAAGATAAGCTGTAAGTTGTTGGCATTATTCTGGAAACTGAGAATAATAAAAAGGAAAACAGAAAGTGGACAAAGGTTTGATTGATTAAAGTTTCTTGATCTGAGCCACCTGAAACCATGGTCAATGGAAGAGACATCATATAAAGTATGAATAAATGAATAAATATGGTCATAGAAAACAAATTCAAAACTATACAACCATCAGTGTGGTGAGAAGTAATTCCAAGTAAAAGCAAAACAGAAAAGAGAAAAAGAAAAAAAAAGATGAAAAAAATAGCAAAAATGATCTTATAGCCAGGCATGGTGGCACACGCCAGTAATCCCAGTGGTTGGGGAGGCTAAGGCAGGATGATTGAGAATTCAAAGCTAGCCTCAACAAAGGTGAGGTGCTAATCAACTCAGTGAGACCCTGACTCTAAATAAAATACAAAATAGGGCTGGGGTTGGGGCTTAGTGGTTGAGTACCCCTGAGGTCAATCCTTGGTACCCTCCCCAAACAAATAAACAAAGACCTTAAAACTTCTGTTGTCACAAATGGAATTTAAAACAATTTCTAGTTCAGAGTTGGAATATAATCAAATATTAAATAAGAACCATAGTAAAAATAAATCAGTACACATAACAACTACCATTTATTTAGCACTAAATATATTTTAGACACTACAGTAAGACTCTAGATACAATTTTCTCAAACCAGTAACTTGAGCATAGGCATCTCTCCAGCCATTGTTTGATTAATATGACCAAGAAATAGAGTGAGGAATTTGAGTGAATACTGGAATCTAGATAAACCTATACTATCTTTGAGTATTAGAAGGTGAAACCTTGAGAGCTATTTCATTCTCAACATGCAACACAGTACCAGGCAAACTATAGCCAATTAATACCCTGTGAATTTACCCTAGACTCAAATACTTCGAAACAAAAGAAAGCAAAAAGAGAGAAAAAATAGCTTAAAATTTGGGTATGGAATCCTAAGATCCAAACAATGGCAATTAACCCACCTTCTTAGGGATAATTAATATTCCTAAATAACAAACAGGAAAATGTAAATTAGATATTTGAAAAATTACAAAACATACATGAATAGAATATTAACACTGAAAAGACAAAGAATGAACATTCTGAATTTAGTGTAAATAAACAATAAAAAACGAAGCACACCAAAAGAAAACATGATAAAATATAAAGGAGAATAGACTTATGCAGCATAAAGTGTCCATGCAGATTCAACAATAGTTCCTTTTTGGGATGGATGAAACATGGAAAACACAGAAATACAAAATTATAAAATTAAGAATAATAAAATCATGGTAGCTTTAGAGGATGGTATACTAAGTATATGAAATTATATTTGAAAGTTTGTTGATGGTGAATTAACTTTGGGAATGAAGAGAGCAGGACTTGCACCCTTAACAGGAGACAAGATAATATACAAGAGAAGAAGCAAAACCAGAAACGTATTGTAATGGAGTTTGTAAACCACAATGCCCAATTTTGTCGGTGTTGTTTATTATAATGTATATTATTTCAGAGGGTAGTATGGTAGATATTAGGTGTCCCACAGAAGTTCATATATAAAACAAGATGATATGATGGTGTTATGATGGCCTTAATTCAATCAGTGAATGAACCCCTCTGATAGGAGATTAACTAGATGGTAACTGAAGGCAGGGAGGGTATGGCTGGAGGAGTTGGGTTCCTGGGGACATGACTTTGGGGTATATACTTTGTCCTTGTTGAATGGAGCTCTCTCTGCTTTCTGGTGCCATGTTCCCAGCGCTTTCCTCTGCCACATTCTCCTGCCATGATGTTCTTTCTGTCTCACTTCAGGTCACAAAGAATGGAGTTGGTCATCTATGGATGAAGAACTCTGAAATGGTGACTCCCAAAATAAACTATTCCTCCTCTAAATGTTCTTATCAGGCCTTTTGGTCAGAACAGAATAAAAGTTAACTATATGCTTTTGCCATAGGATGAAGAGGTCTTTAATTGCCTTACAGACTTATCCCTTAAAACTCAGCAGACCAAAAGACCTTAATAAGATACCACATCACCATTACCATTAGAATGGCTAAAACCAATCAACCAAGTAATCCATCAATGAAAGAAACAAGGGTTGATGAGAATGTGAAAATTGAAAACCTTTTCCATTACCAATGAAATTGCAAGTTGCTATAAAAAACTGGATGGTAATTTTTCAAAAGAATAAACATAGAAGTAAGTACGATATGATCCAATGATTCTGCTTCTCAATATATACAACCAAAAGAAATAAAAGTGTAACTAGAATAGAAATTTGTAAACCAATGTTCACAATAGCTAAACAGTGGAAGCAACCACACTTTCTATATACAGATAAAAGATAAGAAAAATGTGATAAAGACACATACAGGCAAATACATAGGAATATTATCTGGTTTTAAAAAGCAAGGAAATTCTGACACATGCTAAAGCTCAGATGAATCTTGAGGATATCAGGTTGCATGAAATAAGTCAGTCATAAAAAGACAAACGGTGTATGATTCCATTTATATACGGTACCTAGAGTAGTCAAAATCACAGACATAGTAGAATGGTGATTGCCAAGGGCTGAGGGAAAGCAGGGAATATGGAGCTGTTGCTCAATAGATGCGAAGTTTTAGTTTTGTAAGACAAAGAATCCTGGTGACTGGTTAAAAAAAAATATGTATGAACTTAATGTCATAAACCATACGCTTAAAAATGATTAGAATGGTAATTATTACATTATGTATATTTTAGAGCAATAATACATTTTTAAAATAGTAACTAGGCTAAAAGTTTTATTAAGAATATCAAATGGCAACCTCTCTACCCAGACCATTTAAACTGAGGCCACTTACATGAGCCTCTCTCTGCAGTAGCCTGGGTGCTGATTTTTCTCCTTCATACCTGATTGTGTAACATCATTTAATAATTCTATCACTGCACAACCAGTCCTCTTTGAATTTAGGGTAAGAAGGACCTGTTGTCTCCAGCCAAACTGGTTGGAGGTGGAGGTGTGTTCTTATCTCATGTTTTTTTTTTTTTTTTTTTTTTAACCCTGTTTAAACCTGGCCAATTCTTGATGATTTCATCTTTGGTGAATGGAATACCCCTGTAAATTGCTGTCATCTTGTCCTCCACCTGGTCTGAAATTACTCTCTAAATGAGATTCCTAGAGTCCCAATGTTTGTCCAGAGCTTGCCTGAATTTTCCATTCACGTACTTAATACCTGTGACTTTTAAACTCAAAATACTTTTATAAGTCAGAAGGACTCTATTTCCCTTTACTACTGGTTGCTTTACAGTGTGCATAAGAAGGAATTGCATTTTAATAGCCTCCCAGGAGGCTAAAATCAAGAACATCTAGAATTTGGGTAGGTGGGAATCAAAGCAAAGGGTCTCTGTTGTATGGTAAAGACAAAAAGGAAAGAAGAGCCTTTTATCAATTTTTAACATGAAATAATGTTGAATGTGTAAGGTCTAGTGAGATTACATTTTGTACTATAATAACCACTACGATTTTTACCCAGAGGTTCAATTCATCCATAAGTTATTAGGTCAGACAGAAGTGAATTAATTTAAATTAAGGAAAATGGGCCTCCCAAGCTTCCTACATCATAAAGCCAAATCTGTCATTTATTTTTAACACACAGCTTTAATCTAGGCAATTTTCTTTTGAAGTTTTCTAAAGTAAATGTGCCAGCAGTTCAGAACAGAATAGTTACTACCTGAGCTTTGACATTAAGTCCATCTGTCCAGGTTCCTGAGGATGACCACCTGGAGACAAGTGAGAAGGAAGTCCTCAGGTTAGGGGCTGACTGACAGCAGGTGGCCCTCTGTGCCCATTCTTGTAGGCAAGAGATACTGAGACTCCACAGGGTGGGGAAGGGAGAAGAGGAGAGGGGTCTGAAATGAAAACCACATGGAAATAATTAACCAGATGGGCAGCTGTGTCACAGCTAGATACCTGAAAGTGCGTAGGAAATTGAAACCATAAACCAATGAAAGGTAATTTTTTTTAAATAAAACCACCAAAGTTAAATTTAGACTTCAGTTATTAACAAAACCCCCAAACCCTAGTATTGACTGAGAAAACTATTGAGATTGGATCAGTGAAGGAAGGCCCCTTTGAGGATATTTCCTACATTATCTCATTTTCTTTTGATATTCCTCCGGCAGGAACAGGTCCACCCAATGGTAATTCTCCCTTGCCAAAGTCACCTGAGACATAGTCTAATAATTATTTTCTTTTCTCATTTTCTAATGCTGACTAAAATAAAATGATAAAATTAAAAAATAAGCTCTGGAGCCCAATTTTTCCTATTGGGAAATAAATTACAGGAATTTTATAATTTCACATATGATTGAGCTTTTGGAAAATATAAAATAATAAGAAGGTAATCTTCAGCATCATGCTGATGAAATTATGTGGCCTGAACCCATACATTACCCCTTGGTTACATGACCTGTATCATTGGTTCATCCTTTGGTTTCATTATCCTCATCTATAAAATAGGAATGATAATAGCATCTAGATTATAAGATCATTGTGAGAAGAAATTAAGCAAATATTCTTGAAATGCTGAAAGTCCCAACTGGTAGATAGTAAACATTATGTAAGTCTACAGTAGTAGAAGAAAGTGAGAAGTGAAAAACAATTAAAACTTAAAACCTAAGAAAGAAGGAAGGAAGAAAAGATAGAAGAGAATATTATTTTTATTTCAAGTGGTTAATTTTACACATCATAATAATGAAAGCACATTAATCGAAAAATGATTTAATTAGTATAGGGGGATGGAAGAGAGATAGGCAATTACTTAAACGAATTAAATCCTCATTTGTCATAACAGAAAATAGTTAAGTAAGTATTTAAGTAAAATTGGTAAACTATTATTATGCAGAGGGAGTACTAAAATAATCAACAGCCTGAGGAGTTGAATTTAAGGGTAAAAAGTTATCATTTTACATTTTAATCTGGCACATTTGTCATTGTTATAAACCCTTTAATAAATGTGTGTATGTATATACACAGACATATGTAGATATACACAAATAAAATTAAAAAATAATTATGTGTGTGTGTGTGTGTGTGTGTGTGTGTGTGTTGCTGGGGATTGAACCTAGGGCTTTGTGCATACCATATAAGGGCTCTATCCCTGAGCTACATCCCCAGCATACACATGTATTTTAATTGTCTTTGGAAAATACAGGATTTAGACATGAAATCAAAACAAAATTTGGTTTGCTATATCTGTAAATACAGATATCTGTTTTAAAATGTCCCTAAAATATTATCCCCTAAATTGTTTTTAAAAGTGACTAGCTGGTAAACATAAAGTCAATGTTGAATGTTTTTAGCCTGTGTACCAAAGTCACATCAGAGGCAATTTCCATCTGTGTAGAGACTAGTTTCCTAGCTTCTTCTAAAAGTTCCTTTCACAATGTGAACTGATGATAAGTTCAATTTTTTTTTCTATTTCTTGTAAGAAACAACATGTGGAAAATGTTCCCTTACCTCTTTATGCTAGACAGAAAGGGTCACTTTAGAGCCACACTACTGTTCAAAAGATGGCAACCCTTCATATTCTTGAATTTTTCAGCACTATTTTAAAATAAATGCTTTCTTTTAAGACAAGTCATTCTCCCAACTCTGAACCAGCAGCAGGAATTTGAGCAAGTTTGACTTCTTTGAGCATTAATTTTCTCACTTCTGAGGTGAAAGGGTATTGAATTAAATTTTCAAGAATACTTCTAAATCCCTTTTTTATGATTTCTCAAGTTTTACCCAATACTAATATCTTTTCTTCCTAGTGAAAATTATACCCTTCCTCACCAGAAGTTATAGATAGTAGTGGTGCTGATGTACCTAGAAATAATATAGTCTATTAGTTTTGCTCTCTTTTGCTTTAATAAGTATGTAAGTTGATATGCTGTGCAGCAAAATGCTTCTGCATTCTTTCAATAATCCTGTTAAGTACTCTAAGACACAGCATTAGTAGAAACCACTCTGCTGCTCAGTTGAACTTTTAGATCCACTTTTGAGGAACACTGTAGAAAGTTTTCCATTTGTGATGGAAAAGCGAGTCAGTGAGTGAAAGCAAAAATAATTTAAGTGGAAAAAGTTGAAAAGAATAACTGTACTTTTATTATTATTATAAGTCTGCTACTTGTAAGACTTTCTTGGTATAGATTATTCATATTATTTAGCTGCACTCAGGAAATATTCTTCTATGAGACAAATTCTGTATTTTCATATCTTAATTCTTCATTATATTTTCTTGATTTATAATACTAAATTTCTAAGGATGTTCTTGTCAGAATTTGGGAAACATAACTTTTAAATTTTGAAGCATATTTTATTACTACTCTAAAACCAACATGAAGCAAGACTTTGTTATTTAGAATACTAGCATTTTAATGAAAATTAAACTACAAAAGTGATTTGAAGAAACAATACAAGAAATAATCAAATCACAGATCACTCTGTCTAAGCCTCCTACAATTAATTTTATGGTTAATGTTTAAAATCATACCTTCATTAAAAATTAAAGAGAGATTTTATTCATGTAATTACTCTCTAAGCAAATAAATCAATTGCTTTCTGTAATTACCTTCAAAGTGCTTCTAACAGTACTTTTCCCTATAACTGAACGCAAAATATACAAATTTTCTTACAAAGAACACATGCAGTCAAAACTAATGATCCTAAAAAGATTTTCCAAAGTTGGAAAATCCAACTAGCCAGTCATTTCTTATGTAAAATGCATTAATTTTTGCATTTTTTTTTACTGGTTTTCATGTTTCTATATAAGTGTTTCCTTATTAGCAGACAAAATGGAAGTGATTAGGGTGGAAGCTACACATGCCTAAATCTGAATCCTCACTATTTTATTAACTATAATATTTTAGGGTAAAAAGTTTAAGTACATGTCTTCTAATTTCCTGTGAATAATTCTGTACCCATAGGGACACAAAGCTAGAAAATATATTTGTAAAATATAAACATACTCACAACCAGTGGTCACAGTTCATCAGTGTGGGAAGGGTGAAAAAGGCAAACTGAACCAATCAGCAACATTTCCTGGAACCTGGAATGAATACTTTGATGTCAACAGTCACCTCTCAATCTTCTCTTTATATAAAGTCCCTTTTGGCTCACTACCCAAGACATATAACTCCCATATTCTTTGCGTCTTCTAAAGGAATCCATACACAAAAATGCATTAAGAGAAGTGTTTTGCTGAAGACTTTTCATAAGAGAAATGGAAAAGAACATTTACTTCACACTACTCAGAGAGAACAAATTTAAAATAGTCAAAAGGATTTTTGATCTCTGAAGCCCCTCTTGTCATGTTATGGCTTTATTCTTCTCTGACCCTACTTTAGTCTCTATCTCCTTACTCAGACCTTAAGTTGCTCTTTCATCTTTTTTTTTTATTAGTTGTTCAAAACATTACATAGTTCTTGATATATCATATTTCACATTTTGATTCAAGTGGGTTATGAACTCCCATTTATACCCCGTATACAGATTGTAGAATCACATCGGTTACACATCCACTGATTTACATATTGCCATACTAGTGTCTGTTGTATTCTGCTGCCTTTCCTATCCTCTACTATCCCCCCTTCCCCTCCTCCCCTCCCATCTTCTGTCTCTACCCCATCTACTGTACTTCATTTCTCTCCCTTGTTTTTTTTCCCTTTCCCCTCATTTCCTCTTATATGTAATTTTATATAACGATAAGGGTCTCCTTCCATTTCCATGCAATTTCCCTTCTCTCTCCCTTTCCCTCCCATCTCTCGTTCCTGTTTAATGTTAATCTTCTTGTCACGCTCTTCCTCTCTACTCTGTTCTTAGTTGCTCTCCTTATATCAAAGAAGACATTTGGCATTTGTTTTTTAGGGATTGGCTAGCTTCACTTAGCATAATCTGCTCTAGTGCCATCCATTTCCCTGCAAATGCCATGATTTTGTCATTTTTTAGTGCTGAGTAATACTCCATTGTGTATAAATGCCACATTTTTTTTATCCATTCATCTATTGAAGGGCATATAGGTTGGTTCCACAGTCTAGCTATTGTGAATTGTGCTGCTATGCAGTATCCCTATAGTACGCTCTTTTAAGGTCTTTAGGGAATAGTTCTAGGAGAGGAATAGCTGGGTCAAATGGTGATTCCATTCCCAGCTTTCCAAGGAATCTCCATACTGCTTTCCAAATTGGCCGCACCAATTTGCAGTCCCACCAGCAATGTACAAGTGTACCCTTTTCCCCACATCCTCACCCGCACTTGTTGTTATTTGACTTCCTAATGGGTGCCAATCTTACTGGAGTGAGATGGTATCTTAGGGTGGTTTTGATTTGCATTTCTCTGACTGCTAGAGATGGTGAGCATGTACTTGTTGAAATGCTCACCATCTCTCTTCTAAAATATAAAATAATTCAATTTTGCTATAGTTTCTATTCCCAAAATGCAGACCTAAAGTCAATTCCAGGTGCAGAAAAACAAAAAAATTAGGGGGCATAGTTGCTTTAGAAAATAGTGTAGTGCTATTTTTTGTTACACATCATAGCCTTTAAGATCATTCTTCTGACATTTTATAAACATGCACAGTGCATTTCCTAAGAGGTATTTTAGAAAATAAAATATTCCTCTATTTACATAATTAAGTATTATGGAAGGTTTCCAGGTGAACAGACATGACTTATTGGTACCATAAGGAAGGATTTTGTCCAAATGATACATGGTAGCATGGAGAGGTGGTGGCATCCCAAGGCAGCAATGTGATACCAAAGTAAAAACAAGAAAAGGACCCAGAAACTGGCAATTCTTCTCTTTTATAAGTACACCAGGCTGCTTTAATTCAAAACACTGGAAAAAGAATCCTACCTAGTACCTGGTCAAGAAGGCTAAGTCTCATTCTGATCTCATTGCTGTTTCCATAGAAATATGTATCTGAAATTTCTTTTTAGTATGCTTCCTCCCCCATATTTCCCATTAAAGTCTCTCCCTCTTTCTTCTTTTTTCTTCTAACACTTTCTCTTCACTGTTCTTAAAATAAGAATAATGATTCTATATTTTCCTAATAATTTCAAAATAATCAGAAAATTTTAAAAAGGGAGGTTCAAAAATAGGAAATGTGAAGAAGAAAACATTTGAAAAGCAGTTATTAAACTCTCCCAGAAATTATTCCACTATTCATTCATATGATTGAACACCTTTTTTGGGTGGCACTGCCACCATCTTGATTCTTGCTGAGACACTAGTAATTTACTCACTTTTGCTTTTGCATTTCTTTCAAAATGTCAACGTAGCAGATAAAGAGTAATAGTGTCTCAGTATTATTATAAAAACAGTTTTAATAGTCTTAAGATCCCCCCATATTCATATACACACTTTAATAAAATGAAAATTTAGAGGATTTATGAAATTTCAACACCCAACATAAACTTGTGGGACATATGCTTAATAATTCTACAGATAATGATATATATATATATATATATATATATATATATATATATATATATATAATCAAAATTATATGAAACTTATTTTCTAATAGGAGAATTTTTAAAGTCATTGCA
Organism: Callospermophilus lateralis; assembly: GCF_048772815.1. Classification (NCBI taxonomy): domain Eukaryota; kingdom Metazoa; phylum Chordata; class Mammalia; order Rodentia; family Sciuridae; genus Callospermophilus; species Callospermophilus lateralis. The sequence continues at coordinate 102,183,948 of NC_135314.1, forward strand.
ATTTACCTCACTAAAATACTATTTTAGTTGTCTAAAAGTTTCATATTATTTACAGTTCTATAAATTTAACAATAAATAATAAAAATATTAGTTTATATTATATTTAAGTATACAAGATAAGACAATTATTTATAATAAATTACAAGGATATCACAAATAATTAGCTACAATTCAAGGAAAATAAAGCATTCTGGCACATTTTGGCATCTGATGCCCACACATTTAACAAAAGCTTATATAGTAAATACTTTTATGGAAAGCTCTATTTTTATTTCTTTAGTCTTGCAACTAAAAATAACTGTGGTAATGATATAATATCATGTGTACATTACCTCTGTCATAGGTCATTTACTTTGACTATATATAAATTATTTATGTTTTTTCTAGATAATAACAGAAATCAAATTAAATTATTTGTAATACTGGTTAAAATATTTTCAGAAGTGTTCCTTAATATTTCAGTGAGATTTCTTCAAAAAACCAACAATTGTGAATAAACAAATACACCTTCCCCAATTGTAAAATTTTTCCTTGAAAATTCAAAGACTTTTTTTCTATTTTTTGACTCCATTTTAATTTCATTAAATAAATGACTAGTTAACAAACCAAACTGTAATAAGTGGAATAAAATGATCTCTGCAAGTATAAAACTTACACAAGAAATTTTTACCTAACTCTAAAACAATACTCATTTACCAAGAAATGAAAAAATAAAAAAATATATAGATTATGTTATTTTCAAAAATATAGAGTTAACAGGGTTGATAATGGCTTCTCTAACTCATAGAGTTACATTCATTCTGTTATTTCCTTTGTGAAGTTTAATATTTGTGGTTCTTAGGACATGACTCTTCTGTTTTCCCGAAATATGATTATTTAAAAAAATAACCTTTCTGAGTGTTCAGTTTCTCACTTATAAGAATTTATACAATTTGAAGTCAGTTCTATATGAGACCTGAATGCTTTAAAAAATTAATTTTAAAACAAAATGTAAACCTATGATCACAATTAATATAATTAAAGATAATAGTCATTCTTTTAATTATAATGTAGTAATTGAGCTATAAACTAAGGGTATATTTTGAATAAGAATGCATATGCTTTGGATAATTGCCTACAATCTGGGGAGGAGGTAAATTCCAGTTCTTCATAAAATCTGCCTGTCTCCTGTTTCGGAAATAAAGTCTTATTGGAATGCATGCATTTTCATACAGTGTTTGGATTCTTTCAGACTACAATGAGAGAGTTGAGTATTTCAATAAAACCATATGGCCACAAAGCTTAAAATATCAAGACCAAATAATTGTTACCACATCAAAATATATTTTAATGAAGTATATTGAAGTTATGTCTTCCGCTCATATTTTTAAATCAATACCAGAATATCAGATCAAGTGGATAAGTCTAGATAAACTGGCAAATAATTCAGGATATTGTTCCTCTGTAATTTGGTAGCCAACCACCAATATGCAAGTAAATAGGAACATTTGTTTTTTATAAGTCTAACATTTTACATTGGGATATTTACTAAGCAGAAGTCAAGGGATGTCAACAACTTAAAAGCTGGATACTCAACCTACAGCCAATGGACTAGCAACATTGACATGACCTATATTGTTACAATGAAGCCTCTCAAGCTCTATACTAAACCAGAATTTCAAAAATTTTAAGTAATAATTTTGAATCTGATAACTACAGAACCAGCATTTTAAAAGACTTTCAGCATGCATACTGATATAAGCCATCCGGCTTCTAGTCCAATTCCCAATAGAGTCCTCATTCTCCTCTGAAACCTCATGAGCCGAGTTTTTACTATCTAAGTCCTATCAGCATTCTGGTCCTCCAAAGTCCCACCAGAATTGTCCATTAAGGTTCACTTACAACTTTCTAAAGATTTTCCGATGTGTATCACTAAACTTCACAAAACATCTCCTACAAATTCCAAAAATTCTGAAACTTCTATAAAAGCTTCTGAACCATATAGTTTAGTCATAGCAAGCAACCTATTGTTAATACCTCCTACTTTAGTCCGTTTTTTTTTTTTCACCAATGTGACCAAAATACCCAACAATAACAATTTTATAAGAGGAAAAGTTCATGGTTTCAGATGTCTCAGTTCACAGATGGCCAACTTCATTCCTTGGGGCCTTAGGTGAGGGAGAACATAATGGCAGAAGAACGTCCTAAAGGAAAGCAGCTCAGAACCTGGTGAGCAGGAAATAGGAGAGAGAGAGAGAGAGAGAGAGAGAGAGAGAGAGAGAGAGAGAGAGAGAGACTGACTCTCTACATAGGGGCAAAATACAAACCCAGTCATGCTTCTAGGGACCCACGTCCTCCAGCCACACTCTACCTGCCTACAGTTACCACCCAGTTAATCCCTATCAGAATATTAATACACTGATTAGGTTAAAAACCTTTACAACTCAATCATCTTACCTCTAAATTTTCTTGCATTGCCTCACACATGAACTTTTGGGGGACACTTGAACCCAACCTGGCAACTACTATTTGAAATTACATCTAGTTTCTTAAATTTCCAAGGAAGTTTTATTATTGAAATGTCTTTCCTTGCTCAAGGAATTGTGAAATTTTCTGCTCTCTAACTGAATCTATTTTTGGACAATTGTTTTATTTACTATTGCAATAAGTTCATATTATTTAATATCAGGGTATGCAGTAGTATAGTAATTTTATAAGATGTGTGATTTAAAGACCCTATTCTTGTATACTTGCCCACACATTTGCAACACTTACCATAGAATGATTAACATCTTAAATTTTCAAAATTGTTATGTAGTTTGCATCTCATAGCTTCAAATATTCATTAAACTAAAATAATTATAGTATGTCTATCACTGTGTAAATTTTCTTTAGAATAAAAGTAACATATGGTAGGCAAAATTTATACACAATTAATTCATATATTAATTATACAAAGAGTTATAGAATAAAATTTGTTACTATATTAACAAGTTTTCCTGATTATTTTAACTATTTATTTTCAATTTAATTAAACTAGTAAATTAAAGCTAATACCAATTAGTACCTCCAATTCTAGCATTGTGGATAAATACTTTCTTGCCAGAAGCACTGCAAAGAAAAATGATTTTAGGTCAAATATTTTTAATATTACTTTTACTTCTAATTAAATCCATTTAATTAAGACTTCTAATTACAGACATTTCTTTATGTAAAATAATTTCTTGGCTACTTTGCTTTCCCTAACAAATTCTATTTAAATTCTTGGAACTAAACTCAAGTAAACTAGGTTGCAAGTTTGGCCTGAAAATTTTTATTTTTCAATGTCAATCTACTATAGTTGTGTAAATTAGATAGATAGATAGATAGATAGATAGATAGATAGATAGATAGATATGATATGATATGATATGATATGATAAAGGAAAAAAATCTGCCTGAAATCTTATTCCAACTCTTAATAAAAAGATCAGCGCGATCCAGTGTTGCTTTTTTTTTATTATTATTTTTGTGTATGTGTGTGTTAGGAAATTCTATTAATAAATCACTGTAAAGTCCTGTTGCAGTACTGAGAGTTGCTCCTAAAACCCTGAGAATAAAGTAAGCACACTTGAGTTATGGTCATTAACATAGCATCTATTCTATTAGGTTCTATATAATCTCCCTACCCCCAGCAGCTTAAGATCCCTTGGTTACAGAAAACAGAAAATTAATCTTCCCCTTAAAATGAAGAGCACATCTATATTTAGATTTCGTTATTTGTTGAAAAGATACAACATGAATTTCAATTTTCCATTTATGGAGTGAATTTGACATGATTAATTCTAAGTTTAATCTAATTCTTTGTTGGAAGAGGAAACCTAGAGTGTAGAAGAAAATAATTATATAGAAGAGCAAGATAAAAATGAATTTTATTCTACAAATTTCTCTGCCTCTGGTGATAGGTTGTTTCTGTATCAAGAGAGAACTACACTACTCACCTGACTCTCCTTGTCAAGTGTGAGCACAGTGGCATTTTTGAGAGTCGTAATCACAGAGGCCTATTTATTATTATATATTGATCAAAGTAAGAAATGCATGTATTAGAATGATGTATGAGGTTGTAAGGTAGATTTCCGAGTTGCAAATTCTTAGAATAACTGGTTACCTTTCTCTGAACCTAAGCGTCTCTACCCAAAGCAAAGACACCTCAAATAAAATATAATTTAAGCTACTTCTTATTTGGGAACTACTGTTATTTTTATTGAGGTGTCTCAGAAAACAAATATATATATATTTATATGAGAATATTAATTCTGTAATTTCAAGATAGGAAAGCCAGGTCTTGACATGAATAATAGAATAGAAATAATAATTTTCTAGCCAGATACACTCCCCTGTCTTAAATAAAACAATGCAACTATCTAACTTAGGACAGGGTACAATAATTGCTTATATATTTCTGGACACAGGGAAGTATGCCTATTATCCCAGTGACTCTGAACGCTGACGTAGGAGAACTACAAGTTCAAAGCCACCCTTGGCAACTTAGCGATATCCTGTCTCAAAATAAAAATTTTAAAAAAATGGCTAGAGATGTGGTTCAATGGTAAAGCACCACTGGGTTCAATCCCTGGGAATAATAATAATAACAATAATAATAATTCTTACACATAAATTAAGAATTATATGTGATTATGTGATAGCTTTGGTAGACCCAGAACATGAATTTATACCTTTATCCTTGGCTGTGTGTATTTGGAGGAGAATGGGGGTGGCTACCTCACATAGAGCCACACCAGGAGGAGCTCAGTATGACATGTGCAGGAGGTGGTCTCACAGCTGCAAGGAATCTTGGTGAGTGATGGAAATAATGAACCAAATTCTGAGCTAATCCCAGAAGTCATCTAAAAAGAGAAAGTCAAGGAACTTCTGCATTATGGCAGGTAAAACAAGACCTTGCAAAAGAACATGCTGCTTTTATGCCTACATCATTCTGTGTGATTAGTATGTCAAAGCCTCATATCAGTGATGGCAATTCAAAGATGTGAGAAGCCTAGACAAACAGGATGAGTTACAACACAGCAGGAAACAGATACTGCAGTGTACACAGATACTGCAGAGCACTTGATATTGTCTACCTGAAATTGTGAATCCAGGTGAACCCCAGATACCCCCTAGGGAAAATGAGGGAAGAAGGAGTTCTGAAACAGACTTAAATAAAAAATTATATGATGGAGGAAAACCATGCAAATGATTAAGTTAGAGGATAACTGTTTCTGCTCAAGGGAAAATATAGGCCCAAAATGGAAATTAATTCCAGATATTGGGAAATAAAGAAATAATATTTGAGCTGGGAATGTAGCTCAGTGGTAGAGCGCATGCCTAGCATACACAAGACCCTGATTTTAAGACTAGAATGCTAAAACAAAAAATATGAAGAAAATGAAAATCCATTATTAAGTTGATGTATAAAACTATTGTTATTGGAAATTTATTGAGACTTGAAGCCTTTCTTTTAGAAAACAAGCACTTGATTATCAGGCATCTATTAGGTGCTAAACCTCAATATCATGTATTTGTACTTTTAAAAAATTGTTTCAGTGAAAAGTAATATGAACTTTTGGTCCAGTTGGGAGTTCTTTTATTTGAAAAATTTGATATTTACATGGAACTATTTGAATCTTTGTATTTTCTAGTGCTCCCCCGCACCCCTGTAGAACTTTCTCTTTGGTAGAGGAACAATAAATGAACAAGTTGTTGGTAATATTTAGTAGCTAGTGATAAACTTATAATACTGGAATATGTTATAATCCTAGGTAGTAATGAAAATCAAATGTTTTTTGAACATTTATTCCCACTGGCTTTCAAAATACTTTAAATTATATTTGTCCTCTCTTTTTCAGAGGTACTTCTTATTTGGGGACTTACTGTTATTTTTATTGAGGTGTCATTTATAAGAGGCTATTTTTTTTTTTTGTGATAAAGCTTCTTGTAACTGTGGCTGGATTTTTGTTCCAATTTTCCAAGAAGGGTCATTCATTTTTTTAGAGTCACTTTTAAGGCATGTGCTGATTAACTTTGGGGTTCATTTTACATATGAGTGCTAATATAAATTAAAATTCAAGTTAACTTTAATACTTATCACCCCACAAATGCTATTTCTTATGGTTTAGACAATAGTTGTTCCACAAAATCTCGTGTGAGAGACAATGCAAGAAAATTTAAAGTAGAAATGATTGGGTTAGAATAAGTTTAACTTAATCAGTGCATTAATCCCCTAGTATTAACCGAGTAGTATAGGCAGGTAGGTATCGTTGGAGGATGTGGGACTCTGGGGGTGTTCCTTTGGAAAGTGTATTTCGTCCTTGTTAAGCACAACGCTCTCCACTCCACCCTCCACCTTGGTGCCATATTCCAGCTGTTTCCCTCTACCACACCACCCACCATGATGCTCTGTCTTATTCCGGACCCTGAGGAATGGAGCCAGCCATCTATGGACTGAAATCTCTGAAACTGTGAGCCCCCCAAATAAAATTTTCCTCTTCTAATTGTTCTTGTATGGTCTTTTGGTCACAGCAGCAAAAAAACTCACTAAAATTTTGATAATATAACAAATACCTTGCTTGTAGTATTGCCTGAAGTATTAACTGTCACTTCTGCACTGAAAAATTGGGGTAGAAAGTTTACTCCTTTACATAAATCAAAAAAAACATGAAGACAGTGTCCCAAATTTCCTTCTTGACCTCAGCAGACAAAGTGAGTTGATAGTGTTAGTTCAGATTTAAGAAATCATCTGTCTCTCGGCTTGTGTAGATTTAGAATCTATCTGCAATATTGAATAAATCAGATAGCTTCTACAGCTCCAGATGTGTAGAAGGCACCTCCCACCCCTTGCACATCTGTCAGTTATTAAACATTCTAAACTGGCATTGTAGCATTACAACAGTGTTTTGTTTTTTTAAAAGAAAAATTAAAAGTTTTTTCATTGCAATACCTTTTACTTTTCTGAGACAAACAAAAGGTATGTTTCTTAAGGTTCTTGCTGCATTTGGTTGATAGATATTTTATATACATTTGTAATAGGTAAAAATAAGCAAGATTGCAAATTGTTTTAAAAAATATTAAACCATCCATCACATTTCCTGTTGAAATTAGGATAAGTTGAACTTAAATCACATTCTATTAGGCAATATGACTGTATTTCTATAGGCATACTTATATTGAAATAAGCTGCAAAAAGAAAAAAAAATCCCCTAATCACTTCATTCTAAAATTTATTTAACTGTTCTTCACAAAAATTCATCAGCCACATTATTTCTCATATTTTTAGCCTATGGATTGCTGAATTTTGTTTCTGTTTTTTTCTTTTTTCTTTTTTATTTGTTCTTTTTAGATATACATGGCAATAGAGTGTATTTGATATCTTATACAAACATGAAGTATAAGTTATTCTAATTAGAATCCTATTCTTGTGGTTGTACATGATGTGAAGTTATACTGGTCATGTATTCATATACAAGGATAGGAAAGTTATGTCTAATTCAAACTACTGTCCTTCCTATTCCCAAATACCCTGCCCCCCTTTTCTTTTCATTTTCTTTTATCTAATCCAATAAATTTGTAGTCTTCCCCTACCTACACTCTTTTGTTGTGGACTAATATCCACGTATCAGAGAAAACATTTGGCCTTTGGTTTTTTGGGACTGGCTTAATTTACTTAGCATCATATTCTCCAGTTCTAACCACTTACTAGTAAATGCCGTAATTTTATTCTTCTTTAGAGCTGAGTAATAGTCTATCATATATATATATATATATATATATATATATATATATATATATATATATATATATCTCACATTTTCTTTATCCATTCATATTTTAATATAGTTATATTGGTTCCACAACTATATTGTTAGTTGAGCTGTTATAAACATTAATGTGGCTGCATCACTGTACTATGCTGATTTTAAGTCATTTGGGTATGAACTGAAGAGTGGAATAACTGGGTCAAATGGTGGTTTTATTCCAGGTTTTCTAAGAAATTTCAATACTGCTTTCCAAGTGGTTGCACAAATTTTCAGTTCCACCAGAAACATATGAGAGTTACATTTTCCCCCACATCCTTGACATCATTTATTGTTACTTGTATTCTTGATAATTGTCATTCTGATTGGGATAAGATGGAATTTCAGTGTAGTTTTGATTTGCATTTCTCTTATTGCTAGTGATGTTGAACCTTTTTTTTCATATATTTTTTGACTACTTGTGTTTCTTCTGTGGAGTGCCCATTCAATTCCTTTATCCTTTTATTATTTGGGTTTTTTTTGATATTAAAATTTTTAAAAATTATTTATATATTATAGAGATTAATGCTCTACTGAGGTCCCAGTGGCAAAGATTTTCTCCCATTCTGTAGGATCTCTGTTCACCTTTTTGATTATTTCCTTTGCTGTGAAGAAACTTTACATTTAAATCCATCTCATTTATTGTTTCTTGATTTTACTTCTTGGACTTTATGAGTCTTACTGAGAAATTTCCTAAGTCAACATCACGGAGATTTGTACCTACTTTTTCTTCTAGTATATGCAAGGTCTCTAGTCTAATGCCTCGATTCATTTGGAGTTGATTTTTGTGAAGGTAAAAGACAGGGGTTCATTTTCATTCTACTATATGGGAATTTCCAGTTTTCCAAGTACCATTTGTTGAAGAGGCTGTCCTTTCTACAGTATGGGTTCATGGTGCCTTTGTGTAGTATTAGGTAACTGTATTTATGTGATTATGTCTCTGTGTCTTCTATTCTGTTTCATTGGTTTTCATGTCTGTTTTTTTTTTTTTTTTTCCAATATCATGCTGGTTTTGTCACTATACTCCGTAGTATAGTTTAAGGTCTCGTATTGCGATACTTCCTGATTCACTTTTCTTGCTGAGGGTTGCTTTGGCTATTCTGGAACTTTTTATTTTTCCAAATGAATTTCATGACTGTTTTTTCCTATTTCTGTTAAGAATATCATTGGAACTCTAATAGGAACTACATTAAATCTATATAGCTCTTGTAGTCATATGGACATTTTGCAATATTAATACTGCCTATTCAAGAACATTGGAGATCTTTCCATTTTCTAAAGTCTACTTCACTTTTTTCCTTTAGTTTCTATTAGATTTTATGGTAGAGGTCTTTCAACCCTTTGTTAGATTGAGTTCCAAATGTATTTGTTGAAGCTATTGTGAATGGGATAGTTTTCCTGATTTTTCTTTCAGGTAATTTGTCTTTGGTATGGAAACACAATTGATTTGTGGGTGTTCATTATATATCTTGATACTTTGCTGAATTCATTTATGAACTCTAGAAGCTTTTTGGTGGATTTTTTGTGTCTTCTAAATATAGGATTATGTCCTCAGCAAATACGGATAGTTTGATTTCTTCTTTTCCTATTCATACCCCCTTATTGTTTTTTTCTTTTGTCTAAATACTCTGGCAAGAGTTTCAAGGACTATGTTGAATAGGAATGGTGAAAGAGGGAATCCCTGTATTGTTCCAGTTTTTAGAGGGAATGCTTTCAATTTTTCTCCACTTAGAATGATGTTGGCCTTAGGTTTAATATGTATAGCTTTTACAATGTTGAGGTATGTTCTTACTATCCCTAGATTTTCCACTGTTTTGAGCATGAATGGATGCTGTATTTTGTCAAATGCTTTTTCTGCATCTACTGAGATAATCATGTGATTCTTGTTTTTAAGTCTATTAATGTGATGAATCATGTTTATTGATATCTATATGTTGATCCAGATTTGCATCCCTGGAATGAACCCCACTTGATCATGGTGCACTATCTTCTTAATATGTTTTTGTATGCAAATTGTCAGTATTTTATTAAGAATTTTTGCATCTATGTTCATAAGTGATATTGGTCTAAAGTTTTCTCTCTTTGATGTGTCTTTGTCTAGTTTTGGTATCATGGGGATACTAGCTTCCTAGAATGAGTTTGGAAGAGTTCTCTCCTTTTTTATTTCATAGATTAATTTGAGGAGGATTGGTGTTCTTCTTTGACCATGTGGTAGAACTTGTTTTGTTTCAGAAGTGATATTTTGAAGTGATATTTATTGAAGTGATATTTTGCTTCCTGTATTTTCTCCTTTGCATTGTCTTTTACCTTGCAAACATTTTAACTATGAACATTGTAAACTTCTTCTCTATTGCTTCTTCCATTGTGGTGTTAATGGATTCTGTTATTGAATTATATTGGTTTGTTTGAGGTGGTTTGTTCCCTTGCCTTTTCATGTTGTTTGTGTGCCTACAAATTTGATAGCATGCTTTTGAGTCAGTAGAGTTTCTACTCTATGGATTTAAAGTGTCTCTAAATGTTTCCAGAGCCTCACAGTTTGGGGGAAAACAGATAATGAAATCAACCCATGCAGAAAACATACAGCATTAAACCAAATAGTTCCTTCTTTGGTTTCTACTATATAATTGCCACAATAAACAAAGATATTATGATCAGTCATTGCCCATGGTAAAAATGGTAAGTTTATATATGCATTGACAGTTTTAAATTTTGAACAAGAGTAGAAAAAAAAAGCATCGTAGGATGTGGTGTTTGTGAGGGAAGAGGAAAGAAAATATAATTAAAAAAATATAGGAAAAATGATAGACCATTAAAGGTTAGCTGTTAGGAGAGGGGGAAAAGGAAATCAAGAGAAACAGATAAATGAGAAGTGTACAGAATAAAAATTTAAAAGTAAAAATAAAAATGAAAATAAAAATAAAAGAGTACAAGAACAAAACTGACATAGTCCAATCAAACATCTTAGTTCTCAAAATATTACTCTATGAGAAATAACTGCCTTAAAAATGCCAGTAATGAGAAAGAAAAAAGAAAAGAAAAAAATATGCATATGTGCCCATAACCCATCCATCTCACTATTGAACAAAGGGTAGAAAATTAAAAAAAAAAAAATTAAAAAATAAATTTAAATTTAAAAAAGAGGAACTTGATGAAATGTTAGAGTGTTATTCACATTGGCATTTTAAAAATTCTCGGTTTCCTTTCTCAGTTGTTGGAGTGTGTTGGGAGATCCTGTAGGCAGGACTCCTGTGGATGAGGTTTAGACTTAGTTAGCCTCAAAGCTCCTTGAATTTGTCTGAAGATTTTAAATCAGTGCACCTCCCCAGACTGGGAGGCTGTCCCCCAGGAAAAACCCTCGGGTTTTTCACTTTTCACTTCTATGGTAGAAGGACCACTTCCTGTTCCTCTCAGACACGCATGAACTTTGTGTTTGTAGGACTCTTGGGTTCAGATTCTGATCCCAAGCAATTCTTCCCCCACCCTTTTAAATCTTAATGAGGCATGACTCTCCCTGCCAGGCTCTACACTCCTATCCAGGTGTGACTTTTCCAGACAAATTTTCAAACAGTTGATCTTTCAAGCAGCCATTCTGGGGTGTGGGGAGGAAGCTGGTGTATTCCCTGACCAGTTCTCCCTTATATAAACCCTTGCCACTTTTTATTTTCTCCTGGATCCTTAGGCACACACTATGTCCGTGCTGTGAATTTGTCAAACCTGTTGTTCTGGCTAGGCACAGTTGCCAGTATTTAGATCCACCAGCTGCTGTTCTCCCTTGCTGGAGATGCAAAAAGATTTTTTTCTCTGATGTCCCTGTACCCCGGAGAGACTGGGCTCCTTTTTATTTCCAGCACAATTTTGTTGTGCAAGGCACCTTTCAGATTAGTTGGGCAGAATCTTTGATCTCTGATCTCTCCGTATCCATAGATCTCTGATCTCTCCATATCCATCCATCTCAGACCTCCTAAAATTGTGGGTTATTTAATTGATGTATTGCTCTGCTATTTTAGCTTAGGGGTGATCACACTCACTGGCACTACTGCTGACATTCTCTAATCTACCGTTTTGAGTTCTCGCTATTTTTGTTTGTATAGTTTTTGTTTTGATTTGTTTTCTAGTGCTAGCAATGGAACCCAGGGCTTCAGACATGCTAGTAAGTATTCTACTGATCTACACCACCAGACGTCCTGGACTGCTTTTATAGCTGTGTTATAAATTTCTTCAACCCATACCATCACCTCTTTGGTGTGGCATGAAACCACTGAATTTCAAAGTATTGTAATGTAGAAGAACTGCAATGATAAGCTGATAAACTTATGCCAAAGACAGAATATTATAATACTAAGCAAGAGAGCCCTCTTGCAAAACAAGCTTTGTTAAGAAGGGAAAGAAATTATTTTTTTAAATTTATTTCTTCCCAACTAACATATTGATCTAATGAAACATACCACGGAGTTTAGTAAAAGCAAACAAAAGGAAGAGAAGAATGCCCACACTTATGGACCTAAAATGTTAAAAGAAGGTAAGTAGTTGAAATGGATCAACAAAATCAGAAGTTAGGGATCTTAACAACAACAAACCCTCTTTTTTAGGGTAGAGGAAAAATTTCGGTAACAGAGACCTCAAAACAAGAGTATAATCTCACTCACATAGTAGTTATTTTTTTTTTATTAGTTGCTAAAGCAACACAATGATCTTGACATATCATACATTTGATTCAAATAGTAGTTATTAAAATGTAAATCACCCACAGGTGTTGGGGCAGATTTCCTGTTATTTATTTATTTATTTAAAAGAGAGAGTGAGAGAGAGAGAGAATTTTAATTTTATTTTTTAGTTATCGGCGGATACAACATCTTTGTTTTATATGTGGTGCTGAGGATCGAACCCGGGCCTCACGCATGCCAGGCGAGCGCGCTACCACTTGAGCCACATACTCAGCCCCTATTTCCTCTTATTTAAATCCAAGATGAATGCCCCACACATCACCACTTCCCAGCGAGTGGAATGGAGGGAAAAGATAATGAATAAGCAATGTCCTTCTAAAATTATGGACCAGGTGATTCAGAAGTGTTATCATTCATATCTCCTTGTTCAGGTTGCAGTAACACAGATACAGATGCACTGAAGACTGAAACTATTTTTAGTTTGCTGCTATGTGCCAAACTAAATCTCTATTAATTTAGAAAAATGGGAGTGTGGATTTTCTGGGACAAATAACAACCTCTCTCCCTCCCTCTCTCCATCTCTGAATGTCTCTTGTGTTTGTGTGCCTTTGTTTCTCTCACTTTCTCCATCTTACTCATACACACACAAACACACACATACACATACACACACAATGCAAATCAAATATCCATATTTATGGATATATTAGTAGAGTGGCCAATGTGTCCGTTTGTAAGGGACTTGATTTTCAAACTGAAAGACTTGCCTAGAGTATGTAAGCATCTGGATTCTATCTCCAGCAATGAAACAAAACAACCCTGAAAATCACCCCACCTCCCACAAGGAATTCTCTCAGTCCCAGACAAACTAGGGCATTGAATATATTTTTGACATAATTAATGATTTCTTAAAAAGTTATATATAATGCTATAAACTACTCCTGACCCAGCCTGCCCTAAAAAATCTTATAGCTATTGAGTATTTGTTTTAAATGTATTTTGGAGTGCTTAGAATCTAACAATTCTTTCATCTTGGAAATAAAATCACTGATGCAATTTATTGCAAGATTGAAAGTAAGAAATACCCAAAAGAGTCTCCAAGAGGAAATACTAAGTAGACTTCAGGGAATATGGCTAAGAAGTTTATTAAATTTAAATGTTCTTGAAGCAAATTTTTCATTTAGTTATCAATTATTTATCCCAGTTTAAACCATAAGAAATAATAAATACTGATTTAAGACCAGACACTAATGCTACCTCTTCAGTTAATAGTCATGGAAAACCAAATCCCCCCATGTTATCTAGAGTCTTGATTTAGGTCCCATTAAAAGCTCAATTGAAATAATTACTGAACCAATGAGGGAACCCACAATAGTGATTATTTATTCATTTATTTATTTAGAAAACAAATCTCTAGAAAACTATAGCTCAGAAGCTTCACACTTTAGTATCTAAATAATTGATATCAATTTCACATTGTGCTATCAGATTTATGGAGAGTCCATAAAAGAAATACTTTTGAAGAACAATACCCATTCCCTCCTGCCAATTTTCCAAATTTCTCTCCAACATTTCATCCTTCCTCCTCATTTCTTTTCATTTCATATTATCTCTATGGTCCTCTCATTTACTGTCTTAGTTTTAACTCTCATACACATAATTGTTGATTTCCAAATCATGTCACATCCAGGGTTTACCCACAGATCCAAGTTCATGTATGTATTTGTCAAACTGCCTGATGGAAATTTATTCCTGGACACCCTACACGTATCTCAAATCAAAGTGCATCTTTTAAGCTTCTAAGTTTTACTCTGATGCCTAATATCTCTGCAATTCTTCCCACTGGCTGAGTTCAGGCCCCTTTCCATCTATTTATTTGACTAGTAACTCACTGAATTATACAGAATGCTTACCTGGACAGCTTATTAAGTAGGCAGATTCCTGGGACAGATGCCACAGATCCTGAAGTAGGATTTTGGGGTAGAAACCACTAAGCTGCCTTCAAGGGCTGAGAGAGCTAGAGAGAGCTGAAATGAGCTTCTTGGTGCAAGAAGAGCTGATTTAATATGGAAAGCAATAAAATCAATGGGATTACAATCACTTACTGTCTTCATATGAACAAGAGTCTAATCTGGTGAAAGCAGAGGACCCTGTATTCCCTTTTTCCCTGATAGAAGGGTACAGTTGGGAATCAGGTAGATCAGCACAGAAAATGGACACCCAGAATAAAAGGCCTCTGAAGTTCTTTTAGTTCCAGGAGCTGGAGGTGGGCAGAAGACAGTAGGAAAGGACTATATGTCAATTAAATATAAAACATAGTTTTAAAAACACCATTCCTAACAAGCAAAATTAATTTTTTGAAAGTTAATGCAATACCTTCTTTACTAAGTTCAATGACATCAAAATACTTGTGGGCCCTAAGTAGCTTTTATTTTTATTACCTTTTATTAGCTACCAGACAGACATGACTGACAGAGAGTTTCCTTTCCCTTTTGCTTTCAGAAATCCAATAATTAAAATTTGTATTGAAGTATACTAAAAATTTACACTTACTACCATATACAGAGAGACATATTGTCCTATAATTGTTTGATTCAGACTTTTGAAAAAGCAAAATAATATTCCTCAATGTAAATTAAGATTTCTAAAACTCCATAGTTCTGAAAGTTATAATGCAGCAAGCATGTGGGATCTTGAATTATAAGGGATACTATCTTTGCTTTATGACTACAACAGACATATTGGTCTTTAACATATCTTAATGGTCTATGATTCTGGATTTTAAACATTAAGTTAGAGTGCTTAAAATCCTCCTGATTCAAACTGCATTTAGATGTAAAATTCTAGGATATAAACAAGCAATACTAAAATTCTGAATTAATTAGAGTACAAGATAATACATTAAACATTTATATACCTCTGTGCTATAATTAGAACATTAAATATTAAAAATGTTTAAAATTCTTACTCTACCAGCCAATATATTTTTGTTTCCTAAGAGAAAACTGTGTATTTAGTTTGTTAAAAGCAAACATGTTTTTTAAAGTATATGCAGATGCTCCTCAGCTTGTGATAGGGCTATGCCCAAATATATCCATCATAAACTAAAAATGTTGTAAGTCAAAAATTTATTTAATGCATCTAAGCATCATAACTCAGCAACACAGTTCACTAAGTGTATTAGTTTTTTACTCCTCTGAGCAGGTGACTGGTTGAAAGCTGTAGCTTACTACTGCTGACCAACATTACAAGAGAGTGCCATTTCCTATATTTCCACTAGCCTGAGAAAAGATCAAAATTCAAAATTTGAAGCATAGATGCTCCTGAATGCATATTTTTTTTGCACCATCATGAAGTAAAAAAAAAAAAAGAAAATGCATCATGATTTGGACACAATATATGTGTGTATATATAAATAATACTTCATTTTTTAAAAAATACTTGTTCTTCCCAATTTTATCAGGATAATTTCTAAGTTGGACAGTCTTATTAGTATCCTCCCTGACAAGACCTTCAATAATACAAACTTATGAACTTATGGTTGAACTTCCCTGTATGTTTGAAATTTAATTTACAATTTTCCACAAATGTTTTTTTTTAATTTAGCAGAAAAGGAGGAATTTAATTTTATCTTATGTCCCATACTGAAGCTATAAGAAAACCCTTTGAACTCTCATCAAAATAGAATCAGGCTAGGGATGTTCACTCACCCAGCATGCATAGGGTCCCGAGTTCAGTTCAGTTCATTATGAGAGAGAGAGAGAGAGAGAGAGAGAGAGAGAGAGAGAGAGAGAATATGAATATTTATGGGGGAGGGAGAGAAAAAAAAAAGAAAGAAAACTTAGAATCTGACCTTGGCTCAATCACCTACCACTTCTGCTACATTCCTGGCCCTTGCCATCCACATCTTTTTCCTGGATTATTTTAACAACCTGCTAACTGGTCCTCCTTTGCCCTGGTCCCATTTTTACAACCTGTAACATAGAAGCCAGAACAAATCTTTTGAAGCATGAATTAGAAAATCTAACTATTCAGCTCAAAACCTTCAAATGCTTCTCACATCACTAAAAATAAATAAATAAATAAAATAAATAAAACCAAAGTCAAAATGAATATTCTTATAAGTAGCCTAGGAGTCCCAGGACATTATACCCCTGACCATTACTTCAGTGGCCTCCTGAGTGTCCTCAGCTCCAGCCCATGCGCTCTCTGCTCAAGCACAGTGGCCTCCCACATGCTCCTTGTACCATGGAACATGAACACTCCAGGTATCACTCATATTGTCCTCTCTACACTCACTGTTTAACTCTACACAGCTTTCTTTTGCCATAGTCATCTGCATTAAGTCACTCTCACCCACTTAGAGTCTATACTTAATTGTCACTAGAGTGAGATATTACTAGACTACTTATCTAAAATGTCACATCCCACTTGTTTTTCTGGGACTAGCTTATTTCACTTATCATGACAGTCTCCAGTTCCATCCAAATGACATAATTTCATTCTTCTTTATGGCTGAATAATATTCCATCATGAATATATCAAAGGCCTAATGTTCTCCCTCATATGTAGATGCTAACACACAATAAAGGGAGTGAAATAGAAGTTCATTGGATTAAACAAAGGGGGATGAAGGGAAGGTAGGAGCAGGGAATTAGGAAGGCTAATAGAATGAATCAGACAAAACTTTCCTATGTTCATATACGTATACACTACCAGTGAAACTCCAAATCTGGTAGACTCCACAAGAATGGGATCCTAATTAGGATAAGTTATACTCCATGTATGTATAATATGTCAAAATATACTCTACTGTCATGTATATCTAAAACAAGTAAATAAAAAAAATTTTAAAAAGAAATAGAAATGTCACATTCCTTTCATACCTACAACTTTCCCATTCCTTTATATTTTTCTGCATAACACCTGTCATATGCACACACACATACACATAAAGAATTACATATAGATACATTATATACAATTTTCATATATATTTATAATTATATATAGCAAAATTTTTACTTATGTTTATTGGCAATCTCTTCCTGCTCAAGTGTAAGTTCTATGAAAGTGAGAGTTTTTGTTTTATTGATTGTCATACTGTAATGCTGAGAATAATAGCTGGAATATAAGAGTCGATAAATGTTTGTTGAATAATTAAAACAATCAGAAAGTAAATCATAAGGTTAGCAAATATCCTGTGGGAACTTTAAGAAAATAGGTGTAATTTCTCTCTGCTTCTCCCCTTTATCCATGAAGACTGGAGTAGATAGCACAGAGAGAAAGCATTGCTCTGTAAGAATTAATCTAAACTGTATAAACAATTTCCTGCAATGCCAATCAGAGATGGTTAGTTCCTATTTTTCAACATTTAATTTTTTGTAGGAGATAATAAATATTATTTTTTATTTATTTGACTTCATTGTGCTGGTAGGCTGTGTATTTTCTTAGTTTTTATGTTTTTTTTTATTTCATTCTAGCTATACATAATATTGGGGCTCATTTTGACATAATTATATATGCATGGATAGAATTTGCTCCACTTTAGTTTCCAGTACTTCCTCTCTCCCTGCCCTCCTCCTTCCCCTTTCCTCTTCTTTTCCACTACTGATCTTCCTTCTATTTACAGGGATTTTCCTTAAATTGATGATTTATAGATATACATAAAAGTGAAATCCACTCTTGTATATTCATAATATTTTTCTTATAATAAGTAGAAAAACAAAAAAAATCAATAAAGAGTTGAATTAATGATAGTATGATTTTAACTTTACCTGAAAGTTTTAGTTCTCTTCAAATCTGTTATATGTTTCTACTAATAAAAGTTGCCACCAGTCTGAAGTTATCAATGATCTTTTCCAGTGTTTTTCAAACTGTGCCCTAACATACTTAAACCCAAGCTCAACCCCAGAGACTTACAGTGGGGAAGAAATAGCCATAGGCCTCAATCTAGATGCTTTGATTAGATTCTTCAACCAGAAGAATTACCTGTTGTGCAAAATCTTCTAAGTAAAAAAAACTAACACAAATATGTGTAAACAATATAGAACAATATTTTTAACTTAAGAAGCAATTATGAATGGAGGGGAAAAGTATAGTATTACAAGTTTTTTTTTTTTTGCCTCTCACTCTAAGACCAAAAATAAGGTATATATGGAGCCCTTGTACTAATTGAGGGAATCACCACGTCTCTGGGTGCAGCTCACAAAATAAGGATACTTAATACTTAATATAGAGCAATATTTTAATATGTAAACTTAACCTGAATTTCCAAAACAATAAAGTACATCAAATTTGATATTTTTCTTTGTAATGCCCTAGTAACATCAGAGAAGCTGCATTGGTGATTAATAGTTGATAGGAGGAATTAATGAATTGATAGCATTGTAATTTTTCAACATAACACAGTTAATGTTTATGTTTCAAAAATACTGTTATATTTAAAGCTGCTTTTTCAGCAAAAGAATTCTTCAGCTGCTGTTAAATAATTGTTGTTTCCCCACAAAGTTAGACACTTTTAAGCAAATTGACCAACATAAGACAAATTCTTATATTGATTCCTTGGTCCATCTCTCTGCTGAAGTCTTTTTATAACACAAGTCTTATTATAATATATTTTTCAAAGGCTCAAAAAGAATTCAAAGAGTATACTGCGTCTGCTTTTGCCTACCTGGATTCACAAAGTGCCAAGGTAAAAGTCTAATGGAAGAACGTAGAGCCACAGATAGTATTGATGGATTCTTGACTATTAGGTAGTCAGGGTTTGACATAAAGATAATTTTAATTTTTTTACTGTATGGCTAGTTTATAAATTCAAAGTCACCCAATATTGGAGGTGAATGTAAACTTTGGACTAGATAGCTCTGTTTGAAAATCTGATGAAACTGATCAGTTTTCTGAGCATGTAGGTATACATATGTGTAGATAAACACATACAGAATCTTACATCATTTAGAAACTTTAGGAAACACAGTCACAGACTACAAATTACGTCCTTGCAACACTCCATGTTACCAAAATGGACAAGTTTCATCCATTGATTATAGTAACACATGTATTCAGGCCTACATTGAACCGCATACTTATTACAACAGAATGAACACAGAAAAAAATGACAAAAATCTTATAGTCTATAATAGACAACATATGATCACATATTATCAATGGTGCATTAATGAGGAATAACAGTAAATGACCATCCACAGGATTGGTTTGTAAAGAAAACAATGAGATCCATTTTGAGTTAACTTTTGTGCATGGCGAGAGGAGGAGATTCAGTTTCATTTTATTGCATATGGATTTCCAGTTTTCCCAGCACCATTTGTTGAAGATGCTATCCTTCCTCCATTGCATGCTTTTAGCCCCTTTATCGACTATAAGATAGTTGTAATTTTGTGGATTGGTTTCTGTGTCGTCTATTCTATACCATTGGTCCACCCGCCTGTTTTGGTACCAGTACCATGCTGTTTTTGTTACTATTGCTTTGTAGTACAGTTTGAAATCTGGTATCGCTACACCTCCTGATTCACACTTCCTGCTTAGAATTGCTTTTGCTATTCTGGGTCTTTTATTTTTCCATATGAATTTCATGATTGCTTTATCTATTTCTACAAGAAATGCCGTTGGGATTTTGATTGGCATTGCATTGAACCTATAGAGAACTTTTGGTAATATTGCCATTTTGATGATGTTAGTTCTGCCTATCCATGAACAGGGTATATTTTTCCATCTTCTGAGATCTTCTTCTATTTCTCTCTTTAGGGTTCTGTAGTTTTCATTGTATAAATCTTTCACCTCTTTTGTTAGGTTGATTCCCAAGTATTTTATTTTTTTTGAGGCTATTGTGAATGGGGTAGATGTCCTCATTTCCAGTTCAGAAGATTTGTCGCTGATATACAGGAATGCCTTTGATTTATGCGTGTTGATTTTATATCCAGCCACTTTGCTGAATTCATTTATTAGCTCTAGTAGTTTCTTTGTAGACCCTTTTGTGTCTTCTAGGTATAGGATCATATCATCCGCAAATAGTGATAATTTAAGTTCTTCTTTTCCTATTTTTATGCCTTTAATTTCTTTCGTCTGTCTAATTGCTCTGGCCAGTGTTTCAAGAACTATATTGAATAGAAGTGGTGAGAGTGGGCATCCCTGTCTTGTTCCAGATTTTAGAGGGAATGCCTTCAGTTTTTTTTCCATTTAGAATGATGCTAGCCTGAGGCTTAGCATATATAGCTCTTATAATTTTGAGGTAAGTTCCTGTTATCCCTAGTTTTTCTAATGTTTTGAACATAAAGGGATGCTGTACTTTGTCGAATGCTTTTTCTGCGTCCACCGAGATGATCATATGGTTCTTATCTTTAAGTCTATTGATGTGGTGAATAACGTTTATTGATTTCCGTATATTGAACCAGCCTTGCATCCCAGGGATGAATCCTACTTGATCATGGTGCACAATCTTTTTGATATGTTTTTGTATACGATTTGCCAGAATTTTATTGAGGATTTTTGCATCTAAATTCATTAGGGATATTGGTCTGTAGTTTTCTTTCTTTGAGGTGTCCTTCTCTGGTTTGGGAATCAGGGTGATATTGGCCTCATAGAATGAATTTGGGAGTTCTCCCTCTTTTTCTATCTCCTGAAATAGATTATGGAGTATTGGAATTAGTTCCTCTTTAAATGTTTTGTAAAACTCTGCTGTATATCCATCCGGTCCTGGGCTTTTCTTGGTTGGTAGTCTTTTGATGGCTTCTTCTATTTCCTCCCTTGATATTGATCTGTTTAGGTTGTTTATATCTTCCTGATTCAATCTGGGTAGTTCATATGTCTCAAGGAATTTATCAATGCCTTCACTATCTTCTATTTTATTAGAGTATAGGGTTTCAAAATAATTTCTAATTATCGTCTGTATTTCTGAATTGTCTGTTGTGATGTTGCCTTTTTCATCCCGTAAGCTAGTAATTTGGGTTCTCTCTCTTCTTCTCTTTGTTAGTGTGGCTAGTGGTCTATCAATCTTATTTATTTTTTCAAAGAACCAACTTTTAGTTTTGTCAATTTTTTCGATTGTTTCTTTTGTTTCGATTTCATTGATTTCTGCTCTAATTTTAATTATTTCTTGCCTTCTACTGTATTTGCTGCTGATTTGTTCTTCTTTTTCTAAGGCTTTGAGGTCATTTATTTGTTGGCTTTTCCTTCTTTTAAGGAATGAACTCCATGAAATGAATTTTCCTCTTAGTACTGCTTTCATAGTGTCCCAAAGATTTCGATATGTTGTTTCTGAGTTTCCGTTTACCTCTAAGAATTTTTTAATTTCCTCTTTGATGTCTTCTGTAACCCTTTGTTCATTCAGTAGCATATTGTTTAATCTCCATGTGATGTAGGGTTTTTCCTTTCTCCTTTTATTATTGATTTCCAATTTCATTCCATTATGATCAGATAAAATGCATGGTAGTATCTCAACTCCTTTGTAATTGCTAAGCTTAGCCCTGTGACATAATATATGGTCAAAATGGATCAAGGACCTTGATATCAAATCAGAGACTATGCGTCTGATAGATGAAAAGGTTGGCTCCGATCTACATATTGTGGGGTCGGGCTCCAAATTCCTTAATAGGACACCCATAACACAAGAGTTAAAAACAAGAATCAACAAATGGGACTTACTTAAACTAAAAAGTTTTTTCTCATCAAGAGAAACAATAAGAGAGGTAAATAGGGAGCCTACATCATGGGAACAAATTTTTACTCCTCACACTTCAGATAGAGCCCTAATATCCAGAGTATACAAAGAACTCAAAAAATTAAACAATAAGAAAACAAATAACCCAATCAACAAATGGGCCTAAGACCTGAACAGACACTTCTCAGAGGAGGACATACAATCAATCAACAAGTACATGAAAAAATGCTCACCATCTCTAGCAGTCAGAGAAATGCAAATCAAAACCACCCTAAGATACCACCTCACTCCAGTAAGATTGGCAGCCATTATGAAGTCGAACAATAACAAGTGCTGGCGAGGATGTGGGGAAAAGGGTACTCTTATACATTGCTGGTGGGACTGCAGAATGGTGAGGCCAATATGGAAAGCAGTATGGAGATTCCTGGGAAAGCTGGGAATGGAACCACCATTTGACCCAGCTATTGCCCTTCTCGGACTATTCCCTGAAGACCTCAAAAGAGCGTACTACAGGGATACTGCCACATCGATGTTCATAGCAGCACAATTCACAATAGCTAGACTGTGGAACCAACCCCGATGCCCCTCAATAGATGAATGGATAAAAAAAATGTGGCATTTATACACAATGGAGTACTACGCAGCACTAAGAAATGACAAAATCATGGAATTTGCAGGGAAATGGATGGCACTAGAGCAGATTATGCTAAGTGAAGCTAGCCAATCCCTAAAAAACAAATGCCAAATGTCTTCTTTGATATAATGAGAGCAACCAAGAACAGAGCAGGGAGGAAGAGCAGGAGGAAAAGATTAACAATAAGCAGAGTCATGAAGTGGGAGGGAAAGGGAGAGAAAAGGGAAATTGCTTGGAAATGGAAGGAGACCTTCATTGTTATACAAAATTACATATAAGAGTTTGTGAGGGGAATGGGGAAAAAAAAAAAGAAAACAATGAGAACAGAAATATAAGATCAACTTCAGTTTATCACTTATATGATTTTTCTGAACAGGGTCAGGGAGATTTCTCAGAAAAAGTGGCTGTTAGAGTGAGTCTTCAAAGATGAGAAAAAACAATTTAGCCAGGTACATGACAGAAAGGCATTATCAGGAGAGCAAATAGCAAGTGACAAAGTATAAAAAGAATGTCAAGTAATTCCAGTGATTCCATGTGAGCTGATAACTTGAATGAGAGACTGAAGCATTAAGGAATGGCCAGAGAGCAAGTCCTGGAGGGACTTGTCAGCCTAGGTAAAGGTTTCTTCTGTATCTTAATGGCAAGTTTTGGAGTATTTAAATTGCTGAGTAAGATTTTCTCTATAGAGAAATCATCCTGGCAGAGATGTGGAAAAACCCAAGAATTGGGATGAGAAGGGAACGGGTCAGATCTGTGGTACAAAAGGAGAGAGATGGTGGATTAATGTCAGTGAAAGCAGTTGTCAGCATGTAATAATATAGACAATAAAAAATCCCTACAGGAATAAGAAATATTTACCTAAAAAATGCACTTAATGTAAATCAACAAAATTAAGTAACCTGCCCAAGGCAAGTAGCAGAGATGAATCTAGAATTAAATTTCCTGACTCACAGCCCATTTCTTTCTCTAGTATTCAATACCATTTCTGATTATTTGATTAATTTAACTAGGGATTTTTTTTCAAATTAAATATTTAAAATTGCCTTTTTAATGTTGATTACTTTCTCACAGAACCATCTATTTTTCTTTTAAACAAGCAAATTTGGACTAAACACAGTATTGGTTTTCTTTTAACAAAAATTCCATTGTAATTGAACTCAATCACTATTTCCCCCCTTAAAAATAAATACAGTTTGCTAATGTCAAGATTAAATTTTGAGTTGCTGCTGGTAACCAAAGCAAATGAACTGGCTTGGGGGAAAGGAATATGTGTGTGTGTGTGTGTGTGTGTGTGTGTGTGTTAGAATTTCACCAATTACAGTTTTTTTAAGAAAATAAATTTCTTTGTGAATATAATCTCCTCATGATATTCCTTTCATAAAAGAGAAGCTATTGTTCCTTTGTTTCATCACAGGGCAACAGAATTTCTATGGTGTATTACATTGTTTATAGACATTACTGTACATTGTTTGCATGTGATATATCCATTTTGATATGATATCTGAAGGACCAGAAAAGGGCATTTTATTGTTTTGATTTGAAAGGTCAAAGAACAAGAAGACTACAAAACCTAGTGTTTATTAATTTCTTATTTTTCTTTAGAACACACAATTATATCTTGTACTATTTATTAAATCAGAATAATTGTTCTCACTCTAGTTGATAAATTGGCATGTCTATTCTTGGTAAGTAAAAACAAGCTAATCACTAAATTATTCTCAGGAATGAGAAATGGGGCATTTTTCAATTTAAGTAAAAACTTGCCACTTTTAAAATGGGCATTATAAAGAAATTAGAAGCCAACATAAAATCAGACATCTTTGACAAGGAAGGAGAGCTGGCCTCTTAGGATATTTTATGATATATTTTTCTTATTTTCCAAAATAACTCTAATAGATTATTTGATTAAACAGAATAGTTTGGAGCAGCTTTTACTGTGAATTAGGTGCTGTGTTAGACACTGGTGATAGTTAATCAACCTTGTACCAGCACTCAAAGAGCTATGTTGGGAAAACATAGTCAATAAAATAGGCAATTTCAATGTATTTTGATAAATGGGAAAATGAGGGTGTTTTGGAATATCACTTTCTAATAAATCAAATGATGTTATGGAAATACAATTGAAATAGACAAGAGTGTAGGTAACAATGGAAACGGTGATTTCTATTCTCTGTAATGAGTAGGATTTAATTATATTGCCATGTTGTTTCTTAGAGTCTTTCACAACTCAGTATTTGACTCTGAAAAATGCTCATCTTCTACAAAGAGAATAAATCAATCTTCACCAAAGAAGAAGGGTTCCAGTAATTAAGGATGAAGAACACACAACTGTTAGTTCCACTGTGGGAATGAATGTTTCTTATTTATTGCAACGCAGCTGTACCCCTTTCTTGTAAAGTTGACTGAACACATAGCCTCACTAGTTATCTCAGCGGTATCCATTGTTGTCTTCTTGATAGTTATAAATTGAGAGTTTTTGAGTACCTGGCCTTCTCAAACAAATTCTTTGTGGACTGATGGAGTTATCTGAACTGGCAATGGAGACACATTCTTTTTCATTAAATATGTGTATCCCCAGAAATCCTTATTAATTGTAAATATCAACTGGATGAGGGATGCCAGATTTACTTATGGCCCATTGTTTGTTACTTGTTATTCGTCAAATTAGCAATAAAAGGACAAAAAAAAAAATACAATGACATGGGAAAAGCAGAACTCAAGGGTGTTAGGTTCATGCACAAATACTTGATCTGAACACTAAGGCAAGACCTCTGCTAGGGTTATCTGGAAAGTGAT
Source organism: Callospermophilus lateralis (assembly GCF_048772815.1). Lineage (NCBI taxonomy): Eukaryota > Metazoa > Chordata > Mammalia > Rodentia > Sciuridae > Callospermophilus > Callospermophilus lateralis. The sequence goes on from NC_135314.1 coordinate 102,209,526, forward strand.
TCATTTGATGCTCCTGCCTTTTAGTTGAAAACTTTTTTTTGTTTATTTGTTTTTTTAAGGAATTGTATTAGGGTTTAGAAAATGACATTTCAGTCTTGTGTTCTGCCACTAACTAGCCAGCTGGTTTAGGGAAAACAAGTGATTTGAGTTGATTTGGCCTCATTTTCTTAATCATTAAGTTAGGGAAATATGACCAAAATTTTTTCAAGGCCCTTTCTAACTTTGAATTTTGAATTAAGATCAACATCATCATTAAGAACCAGCAGAGCAAAGAGTTGTTGATAATGGAGTACTGAAACTGGGAATAGCTGCAAAGATGAACTTCTAAAACAAGTTTGGCCCAGGTCCAGACCCTCATTCAAAGTGATTATTTCATTACTTTTAATAATCATACAAAACTGTTTTTTTCTATATTTTTTTACAATAGATGGTCTTTTTAAAAAGACCAGGCTAAAATAAACATTTAATTAAGCAAAATTAGTGTAGTTAACTCATTTTTACTTCAAGTACAGAAACTTTTTGCTCTTCTACCTACATTTAATTGAATTTTATACTCATACCAGCAACTATAGATTCATTATTGATATTTTAATCTTGAGATTTATTCTTAAGCTAATGCTATTATATCACTTAAAGCCCAGAAAAGGAGAGACCAAATCCTGCTTAATTTTTCAAAACAGAAGAACATTATGAAAGTTTTAAGATTATCACCAACTCTCAGAACTGGTTTGTCTTCATTTTGTAAAACTTCCTTTTACACTCAACTTAATGCATTTAGGAGTAAATTATTCAGGAAGTTGATAAAGATTCATTACTTAACTACAGGGAAGTCTAAAAGAGCAGTTAGCAGCAGCTGTGTAGATTTGCTGCTCATTTACTCCATATATAGGGCATAATGGATTTCCAGCAATTTGGGTAATGTAACATTATCTGTGTTGATTGTAGATATTACAGCAAGATATTATGCTTTTTAAAAGTTTTTGTAAATGAAACAACTACGTGATGTGTAAGGAGACAGTCTCAACCTAGGAATGAATTTTTTTTTTTAGAAGATTTCAAAATTTCAGAAGGAATAAGAGAAGTTTGGAAACAACTTTCTCAATAAGAACAGTGTAGGGAATGGACAAGACCCAAAGACACATTTTTCAAATGAAATATGCCACTTTCCCCTCCGCAAATGGTAAATATGGAAGCAACCAGATGTTGTGCATACAAAGCTGACAGCCTGTGCTGATTTTGATTCAGAATTAGCTATGCTGTTGGGCAAGGTGCTGAATGCGGGGAAATGTTTACATGAAGGAGTGAGAAGATTTTCATGTTGCCAAAGAATAGGAAATAACTATTATGAGAGACAAAAATCTAGCTTAATATTTAAATTTCATCCAGGTTATAAGAGTGCCTGCCTCTACATTTAAACATAAGGTAAGTGTATGATGAACTTAGATTTAGGACTTAAAATATGGTCCTAATTTATTTTAGTGTAAATCCAAATTTGGAATAATGCTTAACTATAAATAATTTAGAAAAAAATCAGCAAATGTAGTTTTCTTTCTTGAATATTTTAGAAATGCAATCCTATGGGGTTCTAATGCCGATTAGAAACTGTTTTGACACAGTTTTCTGTGTCAAAAAATAACTGATGGCTATTGAGCATTTGCTGAGTAAGTTTCATAACTGTGTGAGGTAGGTACTATTATTTCATCTTTACAGATAAGATTATTATAAAGAAATTGATCAAGTGTGCTGCTAGTAAGTGACAGAGTTAAGATTTGAACACAGGTAGATTTACTCCAGACTATACTGTACTTCTTGCAAATAGGCTTTCGATTTTGTGCATTTGAGAGACATTCAATAAATACCTCTGAGTTAAAGGCATTGTGACTGGTGTTGTAGAGGAACAGGGATAATACTACATAATTTTTAGTCTCAGACTGTTCTTAACAATGACAGAGCAATACCTCACAATCATCTCTTACTGTAGCAAATGAGTTTTAGTCTGGTCCATATCACCTCAGCCCAGCTCTGAGTTTATCTTCAGCTACTATGGACAGTGTTAGACATTTGCATCTGTGGCAGCTGCCTGAGACACAGAAACCCTTGTTATTGCTGCTCAAAGACACCAAATGATACTGTCACAATAGGCAGAAATTCGTATTCCCAATTCTTAGACTAAATCTCTCATAATTCTGATCCTTTTTTTATTGATCTTCTTATTCCTATACCTTAATTCATAATGTGACAAAAATAAAACTTTTCCATGAAATAATCTAAAGTTTAGGAAGTATCTCCTTGGAAAAAATTAAGTATAGTTTTGGGCATTTTTCTATACTTAAATACATTTCACAGTGTGGAAGAGAGCTAGAAGTAGAATTCCCATTAGGATATAGACATGAGATTTCTGAATCAGAGACACAGGACTTCATTAGGCGTAGCAACATTTCTGATGGTTCCTCTTGCCCCAAAGTCTATGGGCTGACATCCCCAGGGGGATGGCTATGCAAGCAAAAGTTTGCACTGTAGCTGAAGAACACTTAAAGAAAACTGCCACCTTTAGAATAAGCAGCTAACACACCTGTTCTTTGTCTGAAGAGAGACTAATAATTTGCTAGACTATGAGATGCATTTCTATCAAGCATTCATTACCTGAGTTTCAGAATTGCCAATCACATACACAATCTAGATAAGTGGCCAACGTGAAAACTGGTCAGCATCTGGGAGTTTTGACATACTTAGCAAGACAGAAGCTTGAGAGGTCTATAACGGATTACCTCCCAATAATACTGAGGGCACATTATAAACAAAATTGAGGTTTGTTCCTTGGGTTCATATGCTAGGGACTTGGTCCTCAATGTGGCAATACAGAAGTGGTGGAACCTTTCAGAGGTGGGGCCTGGTGAGAGGTCCTTAGGTCACTGGAGGCACCACACTCAGAAGGGGTTAAGGTAGTTCTCCTGGGATCCTGGTTAGTTATGAAAGAGTGAGACTGAACCTTGAATCACTCTGACTTTCTGTCTAATCATGTGATCCCTCCCTCTCCCATGTGCTGCCACCATAATGTCACATGCCATGAGGGCCCTGACAAGAGCAGAGTGGATATGAATGCCATGCTTTTGAACCTCCAAAGCTGTGAGCTAATGCAGCTCTCCTCTTTACAAATGACCCAGTCTCAGATATTTTGTTATGGCAAAGGAAAAACAAACTAACTGACTAAAATGGCACATACTTTTAAACCAATCAGAAATTTTAAAATATCTTCTCTGTGGTTCAGGAATTACTTGGATAATTTCTTATCCGTAAAAAATTATTTCATAACTTTTTAATGAAATTATCAAGCAGGGGGATACTTTTACCTGACCCTCTGCTGGACTTACTGTAATCATGCAAACTTTTAAGAGGCCCCATTTCCTGCAGGTAATCTCCTGGATAGAGGGTATTTTGTGTTGTGTGGTAGAAGGACAGGGTTAAGAGTTCGGTGGCATCCACTGTGCTCAACTCTAAAAAAGGAGGCTAATGTTTCTTTTATTGCTGGCTCTCTCTCTGCTTCTCCATGACCTGAAGAAAGTCAATTAACTTCTATGTGCCTGTACAATGAGGATAACACTATTTGGTCACACACCTCTGAATGGTGTTATAAGGAAAAACAAGATAATGCTTATAAAGCATTTGCAGAAAGTTCAAAAGAAACATACAGTGAAAGTACAATGCATTCTTAAATGTGAAAAATGGTCTAATTCAAAGTCATTGACAGGGCTTGGCTAATAGGGAAAAGCATTTTTAACACTTTGCTAAACGTAAGTTTTTCCTGAGTATATGTCATACATATAGCTATGCCCAGATGGGGGCTCCCCAAGCCATACTCAACTTGACCAAAACAATAATATAGTACCACTTAGTCAAGCAAGTGCAAAAATAATTGTATTAATATAGAAGAAAGAGCTCTCTTATCTACCTTATCAGTGTAAGAAAGGTAAAAACAGTTTAATTGTAATGCTTAAAATTGTTTGTTCAGTCATTCCACCTCTTACTTGATACCTACTGTGTCCCCAAGGATATAGCTAGGTGGTATGCTAACATATCAGATAAGGAATAGAAACCTTATTGGCATAAAACCTTAGAATTTCTTACTTCAAGTAAATATTACCAGCCTGCAATTTAGTAATTATTCTGTAGTGCATGTGTGCCTGTGAGGAAGCAAATCCTCTATGTGGAATTCAGAGTCTATTTGCAAACTGATTAAAAATATGCAATAACAGAGTTTCAGGAAAAAAAATCATTTGCATGGAAGAACCCTAAACAGCACAAAGGACACTTATGAAAAAATAAGGCAAGAAACACTCTGGGGCATATCAGGTAAACTATACTGAGTTATAAGTGTCTACTAATCCTCTTTAAAAAAAAAAAAAAACTGCAATCATCTTAGTAATCCTTGGAAGTTATCTAGGCCACAGTGCTCCTCAAAATATATCCATAGAAAGCAATTCTATCATTGCCTAAAATATAATTAGAAATGCAAATTCTGGAGCTTCATCCTAGATCTACTGAAGGGAGATCTACTGAGACCTAAGAATCTGTACTAACAAGCTTCAGCAGTAACTCCTAAACTCCCCCAATTTGATAAGTCTTGACCTAACCTATCCTCATCAATTCCAATCAGGTCATAGTTATTTAAACTGTCAATCTCCCCTTTGTGTAAATTCATCAGTGGAATACTTCCTGGAGGACAAACACAAACAGAATGACTAATGGACCTTACTGAGAGATCTAAAAGCAGCCTGTTCCAGTTCTGCTTCAGCATGGTTCATCTGAATCAGCACAGATATCTTAACATGATGTACTTACAAAAGAAATAAGGTACATTACTTGGATGGTATTTAGCTACATTTAGACCTGTCTTTCTTCCTCAGGATGAGTTAGAGGAGTCAAGTAACATTTCAAATGACATATTAACCAAATGGTTATTACTATCAACTGAATGTTTGTGTCTCCTAAAAAGTTGATATTTTGGAATCTTAAATCCCACAATGTGATGGCATTTAGAGGTAGAGCTCTGGGGGAAGGAATTAAGTCTTGAAGACAGAATCCTCATGAATGGGATTGATGTTCTAATAAAAGATAAAGAAGAAAGTTTGTTTTCTTTTGCTCTGCTCTCCACCACATCGGAATAAAACTCAGGAAGTGGGACCCTACTACATACAGATCTTACTCTTGAACTTGCCAGTGCCCATGACTGTGAGGAATAATTTTTTTTTTTTTTTAGTTACATAGTCTATGGTATTTTGGTTACTGCATACCCAAATGGTATGAATGGTTAAAGACAATTGGAACACCCACCATGGCAATCCTGATCTGTTAATAGGACTCCCATAGCAGCCTGATTAAAACAACTCTTGTTTTCCCCTAAGGATGTATCATATAAGAAGAAAGAGATAAAGGAAAGTCCTTAAAACTTATTGGTTAATTTCCTTTCAAACAAAGTAAAGGATTCTTATTGTTATTAGATTGAATACTCTGTCTACTTAGATAAATAAATAGCCACAGCAAATAGCTAAACATGGACTCTGAAGCTCAGTGCTTGGGTTTCAGGGCAGTTCCTCCATTAATAGTGGGGGTCCTAATTTAGTTAGTTATGGTTTATATACTGGGCATCCCCCAAACCTCCACTATACTCTTCTGTCTTACCTTGAGGTGGCTGTCTATGGATTAAGCCCTCTGAAATCATGAGGCCCAAAATAAACTTTTCCTCCTCTTAAATTATTCTCATCAGGTATTTTGTTCACAGTGATGAAACAAAACCTGACTAAAACAGTTACTCCATGTTTCTGATGTTCCTTCATCTGTGAGATGGTGATGGTATTATTTAATTTACAAGAACTTTATGAAAAGCAAATTAACATCTATAAGAATTGAGAACAGTGCCTGGGACATTAAAAGAACAATATGTAAGACCAAAAATCTTAATAGTCTAGGTCATAGTGATCAAAACATCCCATCTCAGAACCATTTTGAATATTTGAGCCTTGAACATTATTGTAATTTATGCTTCTGTGTTTTCAAAAGGTGAGGGTAGGTGGTATTTAACCACCTCATATCTCTGCAATAAAATTTTTCATATATGTGCAAACAGCTGTCTTAGCTTTTTATTTCAACCTCAAAGTTAAGATAATTTGAAATTATTTATGTTTTTAAAAAATATTTAAAGAAATATGCCATCTAATGAATTTTGATGATTATTTACTTCAAAATTAAGTCAAGTCATTTTCTTGCCTCAACATCATTAATGTGACTTTAACTGGAAAATGAGGATAATACACTTATAACAAGTATGATCATTCCATTGTCTGATAATGATTGTCAATTATTTAATCAAATAAAATTGTGAGAAGGGTAACACAAAAGTAAGAGAGGGAAGCTACACTATTGAAGAATGTGAAATGTCCAAACATCAATAGGTTCTTTAGAGTGATAATTACAAAGGAGAATGTGGCTCTGATTTGCAGGACTTTTCACTCCTTCCCAGCTGAATTCTTGTGTCCACACCAAAGACAAAGAACTCACTGCAGAGTGTCACACTGGTTGTTCATTCTGGTCCCATGAAATCAGATGTTTGGTTAGGGGGGGCAGAGAATGTTTGCAGTGTGTCACTGTGGCTGAAAGGGCCACTTAACCAAATAAGATCAGTGTCTTCCAGAATAGTTTTTGCAGAAATGTATAAAAATTCCTAAAAGAGAAATCAAACAGTATGCCCTATTTGAAGGTAGAAATGCATGCAAGTGTTTTTTACTTTATAGAGAGGCAGTATCATTGTATAAATGAAATCATTTCCTATGACTTTAATTGTGACAGTAAAATGATATTCTTTGTAACAACACAGAAAGCACACAAAAGTATGATTATATTACAGAACATGGAATTAACAGAATGGAAATGGAGTCATGAGGCCAGTCTATGTGATAACTATGTGATTCTGGGGAAAACTCAAATTATCTGAGCTTCTATTTTCAACATGTTAAGTGAAAAATATGTGATTTCTGAGTTTTGTTGATGTTTCCAAATGTTTACTAAATATATGAAAAATATTTTTATAAAAATAACTATATATTTTATGTATGTAAAATATATATTTTATATTTTAAAATAGCTACACATTTTAAAAATAATGTAATAATCATAGGTTAATAGTAATAATAAACAAACTAAGCCACAGAATATGCAATATTTTATTCTATGGTTTCTTAATAGATTTTGGTTTCTATAGCTGTATTGGAGAGAAAAAAAAATCCCAGTTCTTACAGAATATTCAGTGTTTTTGCATTGAAATTTCAAGAAAAAAATTCTCTAAAGAGAGCGAGCTTCCTTGAGCCTATTTTTCTCCTTTGAATTTTCTCTCTTTTTACAAGCATCATGCAAACATCCTAGATATTACTGGTGCTGCTGCTGCTGCTGCTGCTTAGTTCCAAATGGTGCATTTACATAGCTTCTAGCAGTGCATTTAAAATACGGAAGTTCTTCCCTTTTAATAAGGTAGAATAATGTTACAGCTGAACAGAGATTTGCACTCTTGGCAAAGAAAAGCAGACCATGAGTATAATGAAGGATGCAAGAAATATGGACATATTTTTGTCATTCAACAAATACTTTAGAATACCTATTTGCTAGACAAAATGCTTAGTTCTTTGGATGTACTAAGAGAACAAGCTCAGTAAGCTTTCAATTTGGGGGATAAACACATAAGTAAGTACATTGAAAGAATATGGAAATATGTAACTGCTATGGTAGGACTAAGACAGCAAAGTAAAGTACATGTGCTCCTGTTAAGACCTGAGTTTGAGTTTGTTCCCCAAGGGTTCATGTGTTGTGGCTTGGTTCTTGGTGTGGTGATTCAAGAGGCGGCAAAAAGTTTAAGAGGTAGACATAGTGGAAGGTGGTCAGTTCATTGGTGGAGCTGCCCTTGGAAGAGATTAAGGGTTCTTATAGAATCTCTGAGTTAATTCTCACAAAAGCAGGTTGTTGCACAAGCATAAACCTTATCCCTGAATCAGACTCTGGATTCCTGACTGGCAAGGTGCTCTTGCCATTGTAGTATCATTTGTCATGACACTTTGACCACAGCTGAGCTGATGCCAGCGCCACACCTCTGAACCTCCAGTACTGTGACCTAAATAAACTTCTTTTGTATAAAGTTACCTAACTTTAGGGTTTTTTAAAAATAGTAATGAAAATGGACTAATACAACTCCTGTCAATCTGCATAAAGAACATCTCACCATATGCAAGCAAGGAAGAGAAAAAGCAAAAGGAATAAAACAACATGAGATCAAAGCACTGCAAAAGACTGGAGAGCTTTAACCCTTTCGTGAAAGAAAATATATTTTATTATTTATAATAATTGCAATAAATAAATAAATAAATAAACCTACTTGAATAACCTTATTTTACAAATGATTACAGGGACTGGGAGTGACTGACATTAAGTTAGAACTTCCATTTCTAATTTTATTCATGTCTGTATTCCTTCCTTCCTTCCTTTTCTTTTTTTTCTTCATTTGGGGACCAGAAACACAAAAATAAAACTTATTTTTATCAGCATTAATATGCAGACAATGCATTCTTTTATTATGCATTCTTTTATTCTTTTATTATTGCATTCTATAATGAATAGAAAAGTCTAAAAAAGTTATAAAGAATGATTATGATTGTTTCATGGATACTTTGCTTTAGGAAATATTGACATCAACTATGTCTAAGCATCAATTATAGTGTAAATTCAACCAAAACTTTTAGTTGATCAATTAGCTAATTATGTTTAGAAACTTATTGACGTTATAAATTTATTTATAACTTTATTGACTGATCAGAAATATTGCTTTCCAAAACTAAGATAAACAATACCAGTGCAAGGAATTTTAGATAGCATAATACAAAAAGCCTGGATTAAAACCCCATGAGCTCATAATCTTTTTATTTTGTGCATTGTCCTTCATAAGTGGTTTTTGAGATTGCTTTCTGACAATAGAGAAATGCTGCAGGTACCCAATGGCTTGTGAATCAATGAGAGAATTAAAATTTGTTCATGATGTTAGATAAAAGTGTAACATATAATCTCTTTCCAGTAATAATGGCAGCATTTAAAAATAATCTGAGTTATATACTCAAAAGTATATACTCTGAGTTATATACTCATAATAATGAAGAGAAAATGATAACTCTTCATTATCTATGCCAAATGGAAATGTAGATAAACCCAAGTGGTAGATAATTCAAAAGTAATTTAAATTCAATGTTTGGATTTTTAAAAATTACATTTATATATGCCCAGAGTAAATGTTCTTGGAATTGACTCAAGTAATGATGTCTACTGTGAAACTGGATTGTTTTCTAATGTTGATCTTCAGTTGATCCATCAGTATAACATAATGCCTAGCGGGAAATAGGAAACTCATCTTTGAACGATTCATACTGACCTTGTGCTTACTGAATGAAAGAAATGCCCTGGAAAAGAAGCAGAGTTTGCATGTGATGCATTACAATTGGTGAATTTATATCCTCAGACTAGAATCTGTGAACTGGTTTATTTTAAAATAGTTCTTATTTAATATATTTACTTCTCTATTCAAGCAAAAAAAATTATTTATCAGGAGCTTATTTTATGTCAGATACTGTGCCAGGTATTGCCATATCAATATCATAAATTGTTCAATGCTCTCTAGTATATTTTCACCACAATGGAATGAAAAATGGAAAATGTGCATATGGAGCATTTCATCCATGCACACAGTCTGGAGATATTGGACCCAGACCTAATCAATATCACTTAGAAATACTAAAAATATTGTTTTTCCATAATTTTCTAATTTTTAAATATTGTTTTGTCATCTGACATTATCTGAAAACTTGTCTCAGATTTTGAAATTAAGGGATTAACAATCATTACAATATAAATAGATATAAAATATTGAAGACTATCTGGAGTGACTTAAAAATACTACAAACAAATAATGAATTAATTAACGAACTTTCCTTGCAATCCTCATATTGTTAAAAATATATTCTCTTTGTATTTCTGCATGTATACTACATTCTCCTGGAGAGTGGATATTGAAGGTGTCTTCACATTATTTGGGTATTACTTTTGTGACATTCCTGTGTGACTGTTTTATTTGTTATTACTATCTAAAGAATGCTGAGATGGAAAAAGCTCTATTCAGGAGTGCTGATAAAAGGATACCCAAGACACCAAATAAATGCTTTTGTTAATGATATAAAATAATTTATATTGGAATGTGGTCATTTGGGGCCATTAGGCTACTCAAAGACCCCTTGTGAGACTTATTCTTCTGAATTTGAAGACACATGTTCTGTGTTTTTTCTTTAGTTAAGCTAAGTGAATAGTGACTAGAAGTTATCCACTATCAGAAGCTTCAAAGTTACTCTAGAGAACTAAGAAAAAATAAATCTAAGGGAAGAATTTAAAAAAAAAAAATCTAAAAGGTTAGATCTGAAAGGCGTTCAGCTAACAGGGAATGAGAGAGGGAATACAAAGAATTTATAGGACATGTAGACCAAGAATATTCCTCATGAATAGGCTTTACCAGGCTAGCACATGGTAGGTTCTCCATAGATATGGAGAAACAAAAGTACAAAAATTGTCATAAATGCTATCATTGCAACAGTAAGTCTCACACCCAAATTTAGACAATCCAGGAAATCTCAACATTTATGATGTCAAAGTAAAGTTTTTGCCTGATATCAAATAGCACTCAATGATGGTTAAAAACCTGCAAATTTTGGAAATTAATGGAGAAAATGTCTTCAAAGCAAGGAACCAAGCACAGAATTAGTGGTGCCACCTGACAACAAACCACTAAGCAGCTTTTTACTGGGCATTTTCTTAATTTATATTTGACTAAATGTATATTCAATGCAGAATACTTGGAAAAAAATGTTAACTGAGACAATCAGACTAAATCATAAGGAGCTTTTTGTGTCACCCCAAGTGAATAGGACTGGGACAATAAAGCAGTACTGCAGCCATTAATTATGGGTTGCCGTAGACAAAAGGCCAAAGGAAAAGGGAGAGAAAGTGGTGATAGAGTAAGTTCAAGAAAGAATGTCTTTTCATTCACCTTGATGATTATTTCCTGAAAAATGCTTTGCCTTTCCTCCTATCTTTCCGGCTAAAGGTCTACTTTTATTTTGACAAAAAAAACCAACAACAACAACAAAAACTTTATTTCACAAAATTATTCAGTTGTGGGTATCAGTTAATAAAAAAACAAAAACAATCTCTGCTTTATTTGCACAAGTTATTGAGGATAAATAAAAGATAAATACAAGAAATTCTGAAATGTGTAACCATGACATTTTATAATGAAAAAAATAGAACTACTCTACAGAATTGATATTCCTTTTACTTTTATGCAAGAAAATTTTTCAGATGCCAAATCATTCATTTTGATTTGCATCCCAGATTATCAGTCTCAAATTCTGAACCATACATACAAACAATTTGAATGCAGATTACATACACCATTTCCTATGATAATCATCAGGGGAGCAAAAAGCAGACACTAAAAAAAGCCAGCCAAGCTCTTACTAATTTTTCTCTTGAGGAAAATGCAAACAAGTATGTGAGTCACCTTAATTTCTGCTTTGTAAATAGTCACTCAACTACAGTTCTTTCTTATGAAATGGAAGTAAAGAAGAGTGGTGTCATTCATCATCATAATGCACACCCAAAATAGCAATAAACTTAAAAATATCAGTGGGGAGGAAAATGACAAATATTTTATACCTTACATAAGGGAGATAATGCTGCAGCTGCCCTTCAAAATTAATTTAGTCTGCTTTATGATTAACATATGTTTACCCAAAGTATCATTCAAGACTAATGGAGACAAAAATTAGCTGCCATTCTCTAAAATTTTCAACTAAAAACTTTACTTTTTTGAAAATTTTGACCCTATTTTAAAAATTCATTTCATTGAAGTGGTTTAATAAAAATACAAGTAAATATCTTTTCATGATAATTATACTTTATCAATCATTTCTTGAAAGACAAGCTATTATAATAACATCCTGCCACCAAAGTTAAATACTATGCAGCTCCCTCCATCGCATTTGTACTTACCTTAGAATATCCTCTGTGATGACAATAATCCAAAGTCACAGAGTAAAAAAAAGTGTGCACACACACACACACACACACGTGCGCGTGTGTGTGTGTTTGCATACATAATCAAATCATCTCTACATAAGCCAAATAAGAATGGTTTCACCTGTATCTATATATGCACATCAGCTAGATTAAAATTTTCCATTTGATCCAAGAGACATTCTGTGCTTTTAAGTGACATCCCAAAAAGACAAATAAGCCTTGGAAAATCAGAACAATATAAATTTTAACTATTTTAAATGATCCTCAGACCACAAATACTCTCAACCAACATCTTCAAATCTCACCACTTCTCACTACCTTGTCATTGCTACCTGCAAAAGCTACCACCATTTCTTGCTATCACAATAGCTTGCTAACATCATTTGTATCCACTCCTGCACCAAGACTGGTTCTTCCCACAAATATTCTTTTCACTTATTGCTCAAAACCTAAAATTTGCCCATGTCCCTGCTGAATCTGAACTCTGGATACATCTCTGGGTCATCTTTTCCCATACCCTTTCTTCCTCAATCTAATTTAGCCACACTATCCTCCTACACATACATATACTCATTCATGAAGGACTACAAAGTTCTCTCTCAAAAGTTGTTCAAGTCTCAGCCCAGAGCTTTACTTGACCAACACACCTAAAGAGCATCTTCTCAGACCCACTATCCACTCTTTCCCAAACACTGACTTGTCTTTTCTCATCCTGCTTTATTATCTCACTTATTGTCACCAAATATTTTATTGATTTCCAGCCTGACAACAGACTGAATGATGTATGGATGAAATCAGAGATATTGTTGCTTTGTTCACTTCAATATGTCCACAACTTAGAAGAGTGCTCTCCACATAAAAGGTACTGAGTAAATATTTATTCAATGAAATAATTTCTCCTTTTAAAATTCAAATACAGCAATGGTATTCTAGATTACAGGGTTTTGTATGTGTGTGTGTGTGTGTATCCTTGAAGTCCCTGCTAAACATAGACTAGATTTTAAAAATTATTTTAAAGTATTACTGCTTGATGTGGCATACATCAGTAATGTCAGTGGCTTGGGAGGCTGAGGTAGGAGGATCACAAGTTCAAAGCCAGCCTCAGCAACTTAGCAAGGAGCTAAGCAATTCAGAGAGACTCTGTCTCTAAATAAAATTTAAAAAATAGGCTGGGGATGTGGCTCAGTGGTTAAGTGACATTGAGTTCTATCCTTGGTACCAAAAAATAAAAATTAAAATTAAAATATTACTAACACTAACCAGTGGCCCCAAAGTTTCAAGTCATAAGTATATATGTATACAAATTCTCCAAGACAATTCTCCCTTTTCACATTTTTAATTTGATACATTTTGATCAGATGTATTTATTAAAATGAAAATGTTTCAAGATATATAATTTATCTTCCTAAATTTCTGCAATATAAGATATAGTTAAAATTATATATTAATTTCATTATATTACTATTTTAAATGAAAAATATTTTCATATAAAATTGAAATTTATCTTTGGAAAAAGTTTGCTTGTCAAACTGTTCAAAAATTTCATATTCCCCCATACAAAGTGTCAATCTTTCAATACATTTCTTTATCCTCAGGATATGAAATTTTAAAGTATAAGACATAAACTGGAAACAGAAAAAGAAGATGGTGAGAAAAAGGGATGTTAAAATATAATACTTTTATAGTAAGCCATAAAAATCTCAAAACCAATATGACTCAATAATGAAAAGCATTTACAATTTAGGTGTGTACTTACAATACACGTTTTGTTCATTTTGTTCTCAAAATGCTCAGGGAATTTTAAATTATTTTTATTTTTAGACCAAAGTCATCTCATATTCTTTTCAATTCTCCTGATGCTGCATGTAGCCAATTTTGTAGCTGCTTAAGCTGTACACATTCACAGTCTTTGGGGAAAATGTACCATTCTTTTCCATCCACTTCAGCCTCCTCCAGAAGTATTTGCTGTAGGCTATGGTGCAGAGGTGATTTCTTTGGAGATTTAAAAGATGCACAGAAGTGGTTGAACATGAAAGTGCCACAAAGAATAAAGAAGGAGGAAAGGATGACAAAGAACTATTTTTGTCTTTAAAAGGTCACCATGAAATTTGTATTTAAAGACACAAAAGCAGTGCCAAAAGGCCATAGAATTCCATAGAAAAAGGCTTTTACATCAACAGGGTGGATCTCCACTCCTCACTGGGAACTTCACATTAGGACAACTTTACATTTTCCTGGATAAATGCTTCTTAATTCTAGGACAGTGCTGATAAATCCAAAATAGAGATCCAGCATCTCAATAGAATTCTTCTTTGGGAGATGAACTCTTCCATGAAGCAGTAATGAAGTATGGTTTCAGCTACACCAAGTAATGTCGAAAAGAAGATAAGTGATGCCCAGCTATCAGAATTGTGTTAGAATTAGACCCCAGCACCTTCATCAGGGTCTCTGAATTCACCTGTTTACAAATAGGATTCTATCTTTTCTATCAGGAAAAAAATTCAGTCCCTCATAAGATCAATTATATAAGCATTCACAGTGAATTATTTTATAATTTAAAAATTTCCCTTCATAATTCTTATATCAAAATAAGATGTAAATTATCATAACTTTTTTCTCTTTTAGGAAGAGCAAGATATGTAAGTTTTAGTAGAAATACATCAAGGTGGTGATAAGCACCAAGATTCTAGAGCCATATTGCTTGGGTTTGAAATCAAAGTCAGCCTCTTATTGATGGTTCAATACTGAACAAATCACTTCACCTCTCTGATCTTCAGTTTCCTCAGTTGTAAAAGGAGGATTACTAAGTATCTACCCATAGTGGGTTCTTTGAGGGCTTAATGAGTTACTATATGTCAAAATACAGGAGAGTGCCTACACTTCCTAAGTGTTTGCTTCTACCAATATTTCAGACCTATTTTTATTAATTATATTAATTATTTTAACCACTAATTTTAAAAATGTGACTTCCATATTTAAGAATATTTTCTTTTATACATAATTTTATCTTTAATTCCATCACTGTCCTTTCTTTAAGTTTATATTTCTATAGTTTTTAATCTTCATTGTTTATCAAATTTACTTTAATTTTAGTTTATTCTTCTCTAAAAATCTGAGTATTCTGTATTATATTTTTTCCTTCCCTTTTTACTAGTTTGGCTACTAGTTTGGCTTCTGAGGGTCTGATGCAACAAAGTTTCATGATTTTACTTGTTTTTCTAACTATTCTAAAGGAATGACTTTTAAATTTCTCTTGGACCCAAAAGTGGGTCCAAGAGGGCTTGGACTTTTTATAAGATATGATGTCTTTTCAATTAGAATGCTAACCAAGACAATTAAATGAGAAAAATAAATGATTGGCATAATAATTAGAAAGGAAATATAACTTACTATAATTTGCATGAAATATGAAATATGCTAACAATAAAATTAAGTACATAACTTGAAAACATAAAAATTTTGTATAAAAATTGCCATAAAGTGAAATAAACAGACTCTGCATGATTATTATTATAAATATTAGGAGAATTTAGTAGAGTATCTTTATGCAATACTAATTCAGTCAGAACTAATCACCTTCCTCAATTTAAATATCAACCAGTTACAGAATATACTGAAAGAAAATACTTTTAGAAATAAACCTAATAGAAAATAGGCCAGGGCTAAAAACTTTTAAAATGCTACTAAATAGTACTAAATAGAAGAGTTAAACAGAAAAGCATACCGTGTCTTTTGATATGGAAGCTCATCATCATAAAGGTGTTGATTAATTTTTTGTAAATTTGTGAATCTAACATTTTAATGGAATTGCAATTAAAATGACATTAAGGTTTTTTATTTTGCCCAGACAAACCAACTAAAATTTATGTAAAAAGTACAAGCAAGATTAGTCAGAAAAATTCTGGAGGAGTAATGAGGGAGAGCTACTCCAACCAGATGTTAAAAAACATATTAAGCTATAATCACTAATGCATTAAAGTTGTAGAATGCCAAATAATCATCAGATGAAAGAAAATATACTGTTTAGATGTAAAATCTAATATGTTTACTAATGGCAAAGCTGGGATGTCAAATCAGTTAAAAAAGATATGTTCATTCATAAGTGGTGTCTGGACAAATAACCATTTGAAAAAGACAGAAACCTATCACATTCCTTAAACCCACACAAATTCTAAATTGATCAAGATTCAAATTCTAAATGGATCAAAATTCAAGTCAAAAGAATGAAACTACAAAAATTCTAGATTAATAAGGGGTTTTTATTTTGTAACTTTTATCATTGTAGCAAAGTGTGTTTTCTAAATGTAATATAGACCCCAAAAGACATAAAGAAAAATTGATTAAACTACATAAATTTTTTAATTGATGGAAAAGCCATAAAAGAAAGTCAAAAGAGATTTTCAAAAGGTAAGAAAAATAACTTACCACAGAAGACTAATTTCCTAATTGTATGAATGAGTTTATAAATAAATAACAAACTCATCAATTCAACCATATATGGACCAATTCCCTTGGTATGAAATCCAGAAACCAGTTGAGAGGATCCTGTATACCATGAAAATATGTAACCAATCATATTAAACCCTATCTCAATTTCACTACCCAATGTACTCTCCTTGAAATTTACCAAATTATGTTATATGCACATACAACATGCATGTTATTGGTATGTGCCAACAAAGCCCACTATTATGTATAATTATAATTCACACACACACACAATGATCTTACAAAAAGCCAGTTTCCATGACTCAGTGCTGAATTGGCTGGAGGAAACCTCTAATCGACAGCTTCTCCCTGGTAAAGGAGTTAGTTGGAATAATCATTCATGTCCTCCATTTTTGGAAGGTTCCCCAAGGGACTGATTTTCCTCTTGCCTCAGATTGCGGACAGAATTCAGAATCCTCTGGAAGTCTGAAACCCTTCAGAAAAAAAAGAGAGTTAAGGAAATCTGTAGGAACTCCAGAGAATATGCAGTGCCACAGACAGGCACCAAAGGGAAAAAGAGATCATGAGCTCCTGAATAAATACACTGGAAAATCCCTCCAGTTGAGAAATTACATGTGCAAGTCCAAAAAAAAAAAAAAAAAAACACATCCACAGAGGCTCTAGACTCCCATTCAAGCTGACTAGTGAAGAATGTCTTTCCCTGAACAAAGCAAGTCTGTAAAGAAAAGGAGTTATGGCTGTTTTTTTTTTTTTTTTTTTTTTCAAAGCACAGATTACAAATGGAAATCTTAGGTACATGAAGAAACAGGAAAACACAGCCAAACCAAAGAAACAAAATATATTTCCAATGCTAAAGAAATGGTGATTAATGAATTTACTAATAAATCGTTCAAAATAGCCATCATAAAGATGATTAATGAACTCAGGGAAATGATGTATGAACAAAATGAAAATGTCAACGAAGAAATAGAATTTGTAAAAAAAGAACCAAACAAATTTTTGGAGCTTAAAAATGTTCTTGGTGAATTGAAAATCTCCTTGGAGGGGTTTGACAGCAGACATACTCAAGCAGGAAAAAGACTCAGTGAAACTGAAGATAGGTTATTTGAAATGATTCCGTTAGAAAAGCAAAAGGGAAAGGAAAAAAGAAAAGTGAAGAAAGTTGAAGGACCCTACACAGACAATCTCACATACACAGTATGATAATTCCTAGAAGAAACTGGAAAAAAAGTAGAAAGCTTATTTAATAAATAGTGTTCTAGAAATTTCCAAATCTACAGAAAGATATAGATATGCAAATTCAAGAAGCTTAATGGAATCCACTTTTGTTTGTTCAAAGATGTATAGTTTCTCCCTTTGATTGTTTATCTGGCTAGTTATTCAGGATGTTTGTGAATTCTCCAGTTTTCCTTCTGTTACTGGTTTCAGTTTCATACCACTGTTGTACAAAAAGAAACTTGTTATCTCAATCTTCTTAAATCTGTCAAGACCTCATTTTGTGACAAAACAAATGATCTATCCTGGAAAGTGATTTCTATGTGCTTTCAAAAATAAGTGTATTCTGCTGCTGTGGTAAGAAATGTTCTTCACATATCTGTTAGGTCAATTTGGTCTATAGTGGTTTGTTTATTTTTCAGATACACTGTTTTATTATTGATTTTCTGTCTGGATGATCAGTCTGTTTTTGAAATTATGGTATTGATGTCCTTTTTATTGTTGTATTACTATGGACTTTTTATTGTAATGTTACGATATATTTTTTCCTTCAGTTCTATCATTATTTCTTTAATATACTTAATTTCTCTAATGTTGGGTACACTTAAAATTGTTATATCTTCTGTATGAACTAACCCCTTTATAAAACAGCTTTCCAATGAGGATGTACTCAAAGAATTTTACAGCAAGACATTATAATCAAATTGACATAAGTCAAAACACAAAGAGAGAATTTTGAAAGCAGCAAGAAGGGAGTCACATAGAAAGAAATCAATAAAAGCATAGCAGTTGGTTGTAGGGCATAGAAAGTGGGATTATATATTTAAAATGTTTAAAGAAAACTGTAAACCTGCTGAAAGCCATAGCCAAGTAGGAATGACGCATGGCATTTTTGGTTGAAAGGTGACCCTGCTCAGGGATTAGGGTGGCTCCAGGATTAGGGTGGATCCTTCTGGATTAGGGTGGCTCCGGGTTTAGGGTGGATCCTGCTGGGAATAGGGTGTATCCTGCTGCCTCAGGAGCCCGCTCCTTGAGTTCCCATTGAGTTCTCGCAGGGTTCTGAGAGAATTGGTGCGCAGAGCCCGGTGGAGGGAGTGTATTTTCCCAGAACGTGCATGAAGAGTGTCAGTGAGATTTCAAGAATAAAGAGTTGCTGTTTGAATCTACAAGGTTTATGTGGTGGCTCGATTATTTTGTGCCCAGCCAGATTGCGGCATTTGGTGGCCCATGCGGGGGGAACATCTGAAGCTTAGAGGTAAGTGAAATTGCTCGCCCCTGAGGGAAGGCGAGAGAATGGGTGACCATTTCAAAAAACAATGTGTTCTTGTTTTGATTTATTTTGTTTTTGTTTCAAGCTGCCTATCCCTAGAACTTTCTCAGGCAAACTGGGAAAAATGGTTGGCTCAAGGTTTGAATTTTTTCCAGCCCTGAGGAAGAGAAAATTGATACAATGATTTTTTATTCCATTTTTGTTTCATTCAGTTTTGGTATTGTTTTGTGTTATCTTATTGGGTTGCCTTGTCTTTATAGTAGATTAGAAATTAGTAAAAAACAAACTGAAAGAGTGTTAAGTAAATTGTTAGAGGTTCAGACCATGGAGAAAGACATTTTAGATCAAGCAAAAGAGAAGGTCTCTCGAGCTAGTTAGACAGAGGAAGAAAATTTAAAGGAAAAGGGGCTATTAGGAAAAAAGCTACAACAGGAGGCTGCTACTATCACCAGAGGGCATAATTCAACCAACAGCTCCACCTATGGAGACAGCTGAGTGGCCCTCAACCCCCTTAGTTGATAAATGGGATCCTGAGACAGGACCTCAAAGATTAGCATGCCCTGTACTTGAGCAGGCAGGAGGGCAGTGTCAATGTTGTAGATGTGTTCAGAGAAATGTGTCATTAGAAAATTTCAGCATCATACAAACATTATAGAGCATATTTACACAAACCTATATGACATAGGTCAACTAGGATCTCAAAAGATATTTGAACTTCTATTTTCATTAAAAGAATATTCACAATTGCCAAAGCAGAGGAAACAACCAAAATATTCATTGATAGATGAATGGATAAAGAAAATGTACATATATACATGTAATGTATATACTTTGTATATACATTGGTTTTATATATATATGTATATATATGTACATATATATACACACACACACACACACACATACACACAGAATATATAAGTACAATGGAATGTGATTTGGCTTTAGAATGGAAGGAAATTCTGCCATATGCTGAAAAGTATATGAACCTTCAGAACGTTATAGTAAGTGAAAAAAAGGTGCTGCATGATTTGTCACAGAAAAACAATACCATGTGGTTTGACTTAGGAGGAAATATCTAAAGTAGTCAAACTCACAGAAGTAGCTAGCAGAATCATGAGTATCATGGGTTGGCAGGAGGGGGAAGCAGGTAGATCGAAATGGGAATAGATTTTCATTTATTACAAATACATAAAACATAAAAATGTTCCAAGCATTCTCAACACAATAGTGTACATGCAGTTAACAATATCATAGTATATGATTGAACATTTGAAGATAGATCCCATGTTGTGTGGTTTTGAACCATAATTTTTAAATAAATAAGTAAAAAATAATGAACTAACACTATATACAATAATATGGATGGTTGAATATCATATACAAGTAAGAAACAAAATAACAAATAGTATATAATGTAATATTCTATTTTTTTTGGGGGGGGGCTGGGGGGTTGAACCCAACACCACTGAGCCACATCCCCAGCCCTTTATTTCAATTTTTTCTTATTAGTTATACATAAGAGAAGAATGTATTTTGACATATTTTATATATAACTTCCCTTTTTTTTCTGGTTTACATGATGTAGAATCACATTGGTTTTGTGTTAAGATATGCACATAGGATAGTAATGTCCAATTCTTATTTTACTGTCTTTCCCATTCCCATTCACCCTCCCTTCCCTTCATTCTATTTCATCTAATCCAAAGTACTTCTATTCTTCCCTAGCCCCACACCTATTACTGTGAATTTGCATCTGCATATCTGAGAGAATATTCGACTTTTGTTTTTTGGGGGGATTGGCTTATTTCACTTAGCATGATAGTCTCCATTTACCAGCAAATGCCAATAATTTCATTTCTCTTTATGACTGAATAGTATTCCAATGTGTGTAAATACCACATTTTCTTTATCTATTCATCTGTTGAAGGTACCTAGGTTGGTTTCATAGCTTGGCTGTTGTGAATGAGCTGCTATAAATGAGCTGGTATGTTTATAGCACTATACCACTATAGTGATGTGGCTGCATCACTATAGTATGCTGGTTTTAAGTTCTTTAAGTACAAACTGAGGAGTGGGATAACTGGGTCAAATGGTGTTTCCATTGTGAGTTTTATCTTTTTTGAATTTTTTATTCTAAATTGCTATATATGACATCAGAATGCATTACAATTCATATTACACATATACAGCACAATTTTTCATATTTCTAATTGTATACAAAATATATTCACATCATTCATGTCTTCATACATGTTCTTAGAGTAATGATGTCCATCTCATTCCAACCTCATTTCTACCCCTATGAACCCTCCCTTCCCTTCCCACCTCTTTGCCCTATCTAGAGTTTGTCTAATCTTCCCATACTCCCCCTAAAATCTACATTATGAATCAGCCTCCTTATATCAGAAAAAAAACATTCAGCATTTGGTGTTTTGGGATTGGCTAATTTCACTTAGCATTATCTCCTCTAGTTCCATCCATTTACCTGCAAATGCCATGCATTTATTCTCTTTTATTGCTGAGTAATATTCCATTGTGTATATATACCACATTTTCTTTATCCATTCATCTACTGAAGAGCATCTAGTTTGGTTCCACAGTTTAGTTATTGTGATTTGTGCTGCTATAAACATTGGTGTGGTGGTGCCCCTGAAGTATGCTGTTTTTAAGTCCTTTGGGTATAGACAGAGGAAAAGTATAGCTGGGTCAAATGGTGGTTCAATTCCCAGTTTTTCCAAGGAATTCCCATACTGCTTTCCATATTGGCTGTACTAATTTGCAGTCCCACCAGCAATGTATGAGTGTACCTTTTTCCTCACATCCTCATCAACACATATTGTTGTTTGTATTCATAATAGTGGCCATTCTGACTAAAGTGAAGTAATATCTTAAGAGTAGTTTTGATTTGCATTTCTCTAATTGCTAGAGATGATGAACATTTTTTCATATATTTGTATATCATATTCTGAGAAGTGTCTGTTCAGGACCTTGGCCCATTTATTGATGGGGTTATTTGGTTTTGGGTGTTTAGTTTTCAGAGTTCTTTATATACCATAGAAATTAGTGCTTTATCTAATGTGAGGGGAAAAAATTGGCTCCCAAGATGTAGGCTTCCTATTCACCTCATTGATTGTTTCTTTTGATGAGAAAAAACTTTTTAGTTTGAATTCATTCCATTTATTGATTCTTAATTTTTATTCTTGCACTATAGGAGTCTTATTAAGGAAGTTGGGGCATAATCCAACTTCATGAAGATTAGGATTTACTTTTTCTTCTATTAGATGCAGGGTCTCTGGTTTAATTCCTAGGCCCTTGATTGACTTTAAGTTGAATTTTGTGCATGGTGGGGGTTTAATTTCATTTTGTTGCATATGGATTTCCGGTTTTCCCAGCACCTTTTGTTGAAGAGGCTATCTTTCTTTCAATGTATGTTTTTGGCACCTCTGACTAATATAAGATAATTGAAATTTTGTGGGTTAGTCTCTGTGTCCGGTACTCAAATTACTAACATACACTACAGAGATGCATAATTTGTTGCTATTAAGATGTTTACAATTTGGTCACAATGTACAGATTATTATCTCTAATACAATTATTTGATTATTTTATTTGATTATTATCTATAATACAATCAGTGGTTTATCAAAGGGTTTACAGTGGACTATGAACTGGTAGTGAGGCATAGAATGATATGCTGAGGAGCTAGGATGCGAGGATATAGAGTTAGTATATCTTAGGAAGGGTGAAAGAGAAATCTAATGAAGAGGGTTAGTAACAGGAGAATAGACAAGAAGTAATTTTGTGAAGACAAGTACATGGGAACACAGTAGAATACATAAAACAAACACACATATGCACTAAGAAAAATAAAATAAAGGATGCTAAAATAGTAAAAATATAAGAAAAAAAAGAAGAAAAGGCATATACAACACAAGTATAATATACTATTCAGACATCCCAGCCCTCAAAATCCCAATTCATGCAAAGTACTTAGTTTCACATATGTTGGGGATATGAGGGTGGGAGAATAGAGGGGGAGAACAAAAAGAAAAAAAAAATTAATCTCAAAGGAAGAAACCAGGATTGTTAATTGTTTCGGTTGGACATCAGTATCTTTCCTGCTTCCCCTCTTCTCCAATAGGTGGGGTTGTCTGTTGTTAGATGATATATCCGCCCTCAGGATAGTGAAAGTAAGCAATGTGGGAAGGCTGGTTCTGTTGCAGGGTACCTGGAAGTGAAGTGTGGCACCCACTAGTCCCTGAAGAGAGACTGCCTCTCAAGGGTCTCTTTTTAGGTCTGTGTATATGACTTGAGCAGTAGATCCTATCTCCTTATCTTGCTTGAAGATTTCCCAGGTCCTGGTCTCTCTGTTAGTCTCCAAACTGTTGCACCTTCTCCTTCTAGGGACCTCTCTCACCAGGGCTCCCGTGGGTGGCACCCTGGTTGAACTGTGCAAGATAGAGGTGGGCTGCTTCTAGAACTGGGGTGTCAGGTGGGGTGGGAGAAGCTGGATGATGGCTCATCATTCAGAGATGAGCTCTGTGGCATGCAGTGTTGTGGCTTTTGGTTGTCTTCAGAGCCTGTGGTATGTCCCCAGGTGCAGACAGACTACTGCAGGTAGGAGATTATGGAAGTAGCTGCTTAGTCGCAAGATGGAGGCAACCAGAGGAGCCCCACATTGGTAGATGGGGGTTCACAGGGGAGTGGCAGCCTGAGTTCCTGTGGGTATATAGCAGCTGATTGTCTTGCATTGGAGTGGACACATCTGGGAGTTCTGCGCCAGTGCAGATGCGATGGTCCTGCTAAGCTACACATGAGCACTGCATGAACTAGTAAAGTAGAGTTGTTGTCAGGAGTTGGGAGTCCTGCTCTAAAACTGAGGCCCAGAGCCACACACGCGGGCACAGTGCTGGGGATTTCTTCATGAGAGCAACTGTGTAGGGGTCCTCTATCACTCTCAGGGAAGCAGTATTCCCACTAGTTGAGACCCAGGTCATGGAATGACACAGAATGCTGCCTCTGACCCGCCATCTTGGATTAAACCTCCATTGCAAGTTTCTAAGGACTATCCATTCTGCTTTCCTGAGTGGTTATAGCAATTTGCATTCCCACCAATTATGTATAAGAGTATGTTTCTTAACACATCCTTGCCTACATTTATTATTATTTGTATTCTTGATAATTGCTGTTCTGACTGAATTAAGATGGAATCTCAGTATAGTTTTAATTTGCATTTCTATAATTGCCAGAGATGTTGAACATTTTTGATCATTTATATTTCTTCTTCTGTGAAGTGTTTGTTCAATACCTTTGTCCATATATTTATTGGGCTATTTGTTTGTTTTGGTGTTAAATTTTTTGAGTTCTTTGTGTAGCCTAGAAATTAATACTTTAACTGAGGTACAGGTGGCAAAGATTTTCTCCCATTCTGTAGGATCTCTGTTCACATACTTGATTGCTTCCTTTGCTGTGAAGAAGCTTTTCAGTTTAATACCATCCCATTTATTGATTTTTGATTTTACTTCTTACATTTTAGGAATCTCACTGAGGAAGTCAGTTCCTAGGACAACATGATGAAGATTTGGCCTACTTTATTTTCTAATAAGTGTAGGGTCTCTGGTCTAATGCAAACAAAAAAGGTAAAAGATCTAATAATGAGGTGTCTTAAAATTTGTGAATCATTCATCAAAATGGGGAAAGCTATTATATACTTACACAACGAAAGATAAAACAAAGACCAGTAAAATTTCAAATACAAAATCAAGATGGTAACTTGTGATTTTTATTTGTAAGGGTAAACATTCACTGAATTACATAAATATGAATATTTTAGTAATTCAATAAACTTAGTATTAATTTCTTGTTCATGTCACGTTCCAGTAAAATTTTGGGGAGCCATGCCTTATTCAGTCTTTCAGAAACCCATTCTCTCCCTCTTCTGTCACCATTCTGATGATGTACACATTTCTTCAACGGTTGACAGGAGGAAAAATAGAGAAAGTAGATGGAAAAAGTACAGAGAGGGACATACTTGAAGGGGCATATACATTGCTTCCCCCCACATTCCATTGGCCAAACTTAGTCAGATGGCCCCATTTCTTTATAAGTGATATTAGGAAATAAACTGTAGCTGAATGCCCTGGAGATATGGGAAATTAAATTTGGTGATACTGGCATTATCTCTGACTTGGACTACTGTTATGATCATTTAATATGTCTGTTTTTCCTCCTCTTGAAATGCCATGTTCCATCTTGACCTATTAATTAAAAAAAAAAAAAGTCTGTCCTAATCTCCAACCCTTTTCTCATCTAACCATTATTCAACTGTGGAGCAAGGACAGAATACCTTCAATGAATGTAAGAAATGTATCAGTCAGTTGTCCATAGTAATGCCCCAAAAAACTTTAGCAGCCATTGCTAAGTCTTCCCAACATGGGTCTGTGAAATAAGAGGTTCCTGATAATTCTGCTTTCTTAGAGTAGCCAAGGTCCTGCTCTCTGTGGCCCATTGTTTACCTCTGGGAGGATCCTTCTTACCTGAAATTTTCATGATCACACCTAAAAAAGTTGTATGGAATTATGTTCTTCCTTGAGGGATGCATAGTTTTCTCAGCCTTTTTTTTTCCATATGGGACTATTTCAAAGTCTACAATCTGTTCTTTGTGGTTTTTCTATGTAAGTCAATGCTTATACAGTCCCTAGGAAATACAGTTATCTCAAATCTTAGTAGGCTACTGATCTATTTGCTTTCAATCTTCTCTATGAATTGGCAATAACATTCAAACTTCTTTCCTGGATATTGTTCTACGATCAGCTTTATTTCTTTTCTCATTACTCCACTCAAGTGCCCATCTCCCTCAATGTAATAGTGATTGCCATGAAACTAAAATAAATACCTAGGGTGGGAATGTAACACTCTCAATGTAATATTGATTCAGAGTAATTTCCTTGGATCTTCATTGATCAAACTTTAAAAATCACAATGCTGACTATATATGGTCTAGAAACTCTTAAGATCCTCAAAAACTGAATTTCTCGTCTCTATCTCCTTTCACATCTGCTTGCAAATTGGCATGATCATGACTGAGCTCACTTGTGTTTTATAATAACTTGTTGATGGCATCCCATAGCAGCTAACAAACATTTACGTTTTGATTAATTTACTTACTTCTCATAAAACTACCACCTATAGAAAGCATGGGATCTGACTTCAAAGTTGTTATTAGGAAATACTTTTTATCAAACATCTTGCCACACTACAATGCAGATGTTTTGTCAGGCTTTGATATCAGTTCCTGTGCAATTTACCATGCCAATACTAAACGTGGTACAAATTTTAGATACTGTTAGGACATCAATTTATTGGCTTTACCAGTTTCTGATTAAAGTAAATGCTAGCTGCATGAATTCAAAACCCCATAATCTTTTTCTCATTGTCTTTCACTCATTTTGCAATCCAACATATTTCAGCAAAGGGCAGCAAGAAGGGATAGAAAGAGGCAGTTTTTCTGGGTGTGGTGGCTCACACCTGTAATCCCGGCAGCTCCAGAGGAAAATCACGAGTTCAAAGCCAGCCTCAGAAAGGAAAAAGGAAGGGGCACTAAGAAATTCAATGAGACACTTTTTCTAAATAAAATACAAAATAAGGATGGGGATGTGGCTCAGTGGTCAAGTGCCCCTGAGTTTAATCCCTGGTACCAAAAAAAAAAAAAGAAAAGAAAAGGTGGTTTTGTTCCACTCAGTCATTTAGAGACCTAAGCTGTTCCCATTTTGAAGGTTTATTAATTGCTAAAGAAGAAGCCAACAAATTTTCTGCAAAAGCTCAGATAGCAAATATTTTAGTCTTTGTGGGCCATATTAAATTACATAATTTAGCCATTATAGCAAGAGACCAGCTTTAATAAATAAGCATAGGTCTAGTCCAATAAAACACTACAAAATACATTTTCAATAATATCCAAAATTTAAATACAATAAAGCATTTACTAAATAAGGTGGCAACTGAATTTGGCCCATGCACTGGAGTTTATCAGCCTCTACTCAGAGCCACAAAAACTTCTAATGATACTTGTGAACCTGTCTAACAGACAAGGAAATAAATATTCCATGAAATATTTTATGTGAGATTTCAGGAGTCAGACCTAGAAGCCATATATCACTTACATATCTCTATTCTATCAACCATAATTCAAAATCATGAATACCTGACCATACTCAAGACAAGGCAATTCATGTACAATGTGCCCAAAAGAAAAATGAGGTAGTATAGAGTTAGCCTGGTTCTGCTATACAAATGAGAAATAAAACATTAACATCCATTAATATATTTTGGAATAATTGGTGTTTATTATCATTTGAGAAAATGGCAACAGAGAGCTAAATTGGATGGATATTTGTGGAACTACTTCCTGACTACTCATTCTGGATGTGTTTCTGCTTTTTGTTACATATGGTATGTCTCCATGAAAAAAAGGTTATGAATTTACCACTTTAGATATCATGTTTAGTGTTTCCACTGTATGATCTCATTTCATAGATGGTGTCTCTGTGATGTAGATAGGATAATTCCTATTACAAAGAGAAAACTGGCACTCAGATGAATTCTTTGACTGGCACAAAAATCACACCAACTGGAATAGCCAGTTAAGTAGTTTTTGTCTAACTCTAAATCTAGCCCTCTCTAGATTAAGCCATGGACATCTCTTAAAAATGTGGAAAGCATATTTCTGCTCATCACCATGGTTCTACACAGGGAGGAATTTGTATTAATAGAGGATATGAAAAATGGCTGCAGATACTTACCATGAAAAATATTTTCACTCAAAGAAATTTCTTTAAACATCCATGAAGGAGAACATGCCCATTTGGGGAATACAAAGACAATGACATTAATATTTCAAGAGTAAGTATTTTAATTTATATTAAAAGGTTTAAAAACAAAGAAATTACTATTTTTCACAGAATTTTCCCTTCCTAATTGCTATTGATTTTAATCTTCAATTGGTTAGGATATTTTTGGAATCATTGTCCAGTGATTTATTTGGAGTTATCTTCCTGGTGAAACCTTACCTTATGAAATTCTGATATGTCCATCATTTTTTCTAATATTCATCCTAATGTCCCTTGTTCTAATAAAACTACTGTGAAAAAGGTTGCATTGCTTTTTAGGTGGCTCAGCTTGTTGGATAGAGAAATCACTGGGTTCTTAATCTTCAACTGTGCCCTGGATGGTCAACCTTGAGCAATATAGTTGATTCAAGATGGGCTACAAAAGTCTCAGATCATTATCCCTAGAATTTGAGAATGTCACCTTATATGAAAAAAAATTTGGCAAATGTAGGTAATGTAAGGTTTTTAGATTATATGGGTTGGCCCTAAACAGCATCTTTGTAAGAGGAAGACAGAAGAATAGACAGATACACATAGATGAGAGGACAATGGGAAGACGGACCAAAGAATACAGAGATTTGGCTACAAGATAAGAAATGCCAGCAGTCACCATAATCTAGAATAGGGAATAAATTTGCTCCTAGAGCCTTCTGAGGGAGTACAGCCTTGCTTATACAATATATTGTTTAAAGACACCAAGTTTATGGTAGTGTGTCACAGTAGCCACAAGAAACTCATACAGTGGTACAACTCATACAAGTGGAGCAATTTCTACACTTTAAAGAACATGTAAGAGAAAGAAACATTCTCTTTCCGAAGATTTTCTACTTTCTTAATTTACATGCTTACTATTCATAATGTGCAATGCTCTCTTTAATGCTTAACCTTCCTACAGCTCCTCTTCAATGTTTTGAATAGAAACAATGCCACCACCTATTGTTTGTACATCTTATACAAATCAATTCAACAAACTCTGGTTTTCCATGCATTATGTTTTTTCCAACATTAGATCTTTTATTTCTGTCCTTGTCATTATCATCTACTTTCTCTAATTAAGTTTTTTCTTGCTAATTCCCAAGTTTTATTTCCCATATTTCTTATCCTTGAAAAAGCCTTCTCACTGCTTATGTTCAACAAAACAATCCAAATTTAGATTCCAATCTATATTTTCAAACTTGATCATTTTGAGTTAGCAAACAAAATTTCAAATCTAGTTAACCTAAGAATCCTGTATATGATTCGTCATCTTGGATTGAAAGAAACCCAGGAAATTAGTCAAGCACACATTTGTATAGGTCTGGGGGAATGCTTCCAGAGACAATTGGCATGTGGGGCAGTAAACTGAAGGGGGATACTCATTCCTAATGAGGGCATTACTATCCAATAGGCTAGGGGTCCAGATGGAACAAAAGTTGAAAAAGGAGGAAGGCTGCCAATGTATGCAAGCTCCATTCTTTTTGAGCAGGTGCATCTATCACTGCTGCCATCACCAGTGAAAACCAAGTCTTTCAGCATGGATTCTCACCAATAACTATCCGGAGGGCTTCTAGGCCATCAGGCTCAATCTGGAGCTACATCATTGGTCCCTCTTGTTCTGATACTTCCAGGTTCTTGGACTGAGCAGTTACTGGTTCCTCTAGCTCTCCAGCCTGCAGATGTCATTGTGGGACAACCCAGCCTCTAAATGTTGAATGTGTAAGCTAATCTAATAAATCATCTATCTATCTATCTCTCTATCTATCTATCTATCTATCTATCATCTATTCATTCTATTGGTCATTTCTAGAGAACTCCAACATAATAGGTAAAACCCAAAATAATTGCATATGTAAGTATATTAACATTATCATACTTAGAAAGCTATTGATTAGAAAGATACACTTAAACTTTTGCTCTAAATGACAACTTAGAAAAAATTAACCTTTAAATTGCAATTCAGAGTACTGAAAGGAAAATTAAAAACCATCAAAAGACAGAAGGAAGAGAAGTCAATTTCTTCTCTTTCTCTTATGCATGTGATTTTTCCTTTCTCTCTTTCTGTCATTCTTTCACTCCATTTTCCCTTATGGGTACACAGTTCTTATCACAATGATTCTCCTTAGAATTATAAAAGAATTAATGAGGCCACTTAAAAATACAATGATATCAGAGGCATAGAGATATTTAGGAAAATAAAAGGAAACTTATCCCCAGTATTTAGCTTCTCCTATTGCTTCTCCCTTTTCCTCAGTATTAGGTTCATTTGTCTCTAACTAAAAAGAACCCCCCCCCCCATATTAATGTTAATATACTTAATCTATTTTACTCATTTTTTTTTTTTTACCAAAAAGTCCTGACAAGAATAATTAGAGGAGGAAAAGTTTATTTGGGGTCTCACTGTTTCAGGAATTTCATTCCATAGATAGCTGACTCTGTTGCTCTGTGCTCAAGGTGAAACAAAACATCGTGGTAAAAGGACATGATGGAAGAAAGCAGCTAAGGACATGGTACCAGGAAACAAAGAGAGCTCTGTTCACCAGAGACAAAATATAAACCCCAAAGGCATGTCTCCAATAACATACTTCTTCCAGCCACACTCTACCTGCCCATTAATCCATTTGACTGGGTAAGGCTGTCAGAACCCAATCATTTCACTTCTAAACTTTCTTGCATTGTTTAACACATAAGTTTTTGGGGAGACAACATATATCTAAACCATAACATAACCTAAATCTCATTTTAAAATTTTATTAATCTATACATTCCGAATACATACATGGCATTACTTTGTGGCACAGAGCAATAAATTTCATTAACATTTCTGATGTAGCCTGAAGAAATAGAAAATGAGATTTAAAATGTTCATGTCAGAACTGATAGAGATACGAATACTGAGTGCTATGCTATTATATTACTAATGATAACAGAACAAATCTGCATCTATACATCTGCCAAGAAATGTGAAGGGTCTAAGATTTGTCCCCGACAAAGGCTCACAAATTGGTCAGCCAGTCGTGTGGACACTGGTAAAAGACCCTCGCAATACAAACAGTCTCTATTCTCCTTGTCCCCTACTTCTCACAGGGCAAACACAGAATGAGTCCGGTGTTTTGAGTAGGTTGTATGCAGTAGGTTTGCTCATAGTTGAGGAAATTCCAAGGTATTACTAAAGCCAGCAAGAAAACTGATCCCCAGAATTTAGCTTCTCTGCCTGACATTTATCCCAGAGAGAAATATTATCTGTATTATATGGAAGAAAAATAACCTGTTCTCTGCTCTAGAGGAGGCATTCAATGTGCCAAGTCTTCTTGTTATACAAACACTCCAGAAAACAGTCTAAAAACAGCCAGCACCTCTGCTCACAAGATGTTTGGAACCATGAAAAATGTTCAGAAAATTGTCTCCCAATGGCTTCCTTGAAGTGATAATGAGGGAAACATATTAAATCTTGAGATTCATAAGTGATTTTTGAATTGATAATAAAAATAAATCAAGCAAATATGCTCCACTTTTCCAACTGACTTTTATATATTTCCAGAGCATGTGAGTTATAAAGTTTGCCTTTGAAATTTATTTTCTGTTATCTGCTGATAAACTAAAAGAGAAGTATACCAATAAAAACACAAAAAGCAAAAGAATCAATCAACCACTCCTAGAATATTCCAGTCATTTATTGTGTATACTTTACAAAAAGGTAACATGGGGCATGTTAAGCATCCATTATTCCTATTCTTTATAACTGGGTATTATGATGTATGCCTTATTAAGATAGAAGAGTTCATGGTTCAAATATAGTGCTTTATTTTTAGACCTGTTAGTTTTGCTGATATTACAGAACATTCACATTATTGGGTCAATCAGCTTTCTCCAAGTCTATGCTGAGAAGTTTGGCTGTTGCATCAGTAATGCCATTGAGTGGAGGCAACTCTGGGTGCTGATTGGTGGCTCCTGTAGCCTCAAATTGCCATGTGGAAAAAAGCAAGAGAAGTTCAAAATAAAGTTCAATTAAGCCAGCATGTGGTCAAGGGACAGTGTTCAGAAAATAGAATGATATCCTGAGCCTTAATTGAAACTTTTTTGATTTTGTTTCAAATCTAATAGGCTGTTTGTTTCAATGTAATCAATGATAATTAGCCATGAGCATCTAAAATTCTGTTACACTATGATTTCATGTCTACAAACTACATAAAATTCATATAAAGCAAGTGTCACAGATATATTACATTGCCCAGTATATACTTAGTGAATTATTGTTCTTGCAGTTTAAGGACTAATATTGTACTGCTATTGTCAGATCAGGCATCCCAGTGTCTATTCTCACATCAAAAAGGACTACAGACTGCTGTGGTCATTTGCTGTTAAAAGTTCACTCTTCATTCATTACTTTATATTGTTTGATTCCTGTAAAAGCAATAAAAGCTCTTTTCCAAAACTAGAGAAAAGTAAGAAAAAAAAAATGTCACCCAAAAATATGTTTTCTATGAGTATTTTGTTGCATTTTCTCCCTAAATTCAATTTCTAGCCATGAAAATATATGTGTGTCCTTTCCATTTTATAAAAGTCATTTTCAATAATTGCATCATACTCTATCCAGTTGCTTTATGGTGTTGTATTTATACAACATATATTTATTTCCCTGTTCTTAAACATATTTTTCTACTTTCATTGTTAATATTACTGTAAAATTTATGCAAGGGATATCTTGTTGTATACAGTTCATATTTACAATTATTACTCAGGATAGAGTAATAATTTTCACCCAAAAATTATTATATCAAAGCTTATGAAAATTTTTATTATGAAATAAACCAATTTGCCTTTAATGATTTTTTTCTTCTAGACATATCACCACACTAACTTTTATAATCACATTCCCACATTAAAATCAGGGAGGACACTGTTCCCTCCACTAGTTAGCTGGAAGAGTTATTTAAATGAACTCTTAGAGAATTTCTTCAATTTGTTGAGAGAAAATTAATTTTCAAGAATGATATTTAGTATTTTATTTCACTATAGTTTTTAATCTCCATAAAAATTAGGGAGAAACTAGGTATTATTAATCAAGCATTATAGATAAAGAAATTATGTCTCAAAAAGGTTAGGTAATTTATCTAAGGTCATACATAGTAAATGGCAGAGCTGAAATTCACCCCCGTGTCTGGCAAACATTCTACTATACTACTCTTTTTATGAATATACTGGAGACCTAAAGCATAACCCTTCCCAGGGTGAAACTTTAGATACCTATAAAAGAGAGTATTCTGTTTGTAAAAGAGAGGTGTTATTCCTAGAAACCCTAAAATCCTACCTCTACACAACCATTTTCTCTGGTAAATTGTAATGCTAAGACTGTCAAAGATTTTAGTGATGAATAAATCACATTCCAAAAAGTCTCTTGCTCCAAGGTTAGCATAGCACAGATCTATTTTATTTAATCCATTCTTAAATCTTTATTGTTCAATCCACTTTTTAAAATTTCTTATTTAACTATATTTAGAAACAGAATTTTCCCCAAATTAATTGAGTTCTACTATGTAGGACATTCCAAACTGGAATGTATGTGTGTGTGTGTATGTTTGTGTGTGTGTGTGTGTATATATATATATATATATATATATATATATTACATAGCTAAAAAGGATATTTAAAGCATGCCAGATTGTAATATGTACATTATGTATATTAAAATATATTTTCTTAGATAAGTTTCCACAAATCTTTCTAGTAAGAAAATCTTTTATCATATTAATTTAATACTTAACAACTTACTAAATAAGAAACTGCCCCAAATTTGTCTCTGTAGGACCAATCTCAAAGATTAGTGTATGCCAATACCTCCAGAAGATTTAATTCAAGCATGAAAATATGCAAATGTATAAAGTTTCTCAGTTCATCTTTTGAATGGATTCATAGGTTGCTTCCACAAACTCACTTTTGATACATTTATTTTTGACATGTAATGTAATAATAAATTCTATAATAAATTATGCATTTGAATCTGCTGAGGAAAACAAATTCAGTGTTCACTTATTTTATCTGCATGCTTATATAAACCAGTCTCATTAAAATAAATTTTACTAAAAAGTTCCTACAAAAGTGATATTAAAATATAATTTTGGAAATCTAACAAAAATATATTCTATAAATTAAAATTACAGTAAAAAATATTTTAGTTATTTTTTAAAGTAAATTCTTTATCAAAACATAGAAACTCAACAGAAAGTATAATAGAGTGGTATGAACATTGTAATGTTACTATCCTTTATTTATTTATTTATTTATTTTAAATTGATTACTTTGTTTTAGGTCTCTGAATTCCTCAATAAACAAGCTTTTGTTAACATCCAGTTTCATCACTAGGGAGCTATGTTTTCAAACAATAGATCCGACCATTATCCTACCACCCACTAATGAGAGATACTGGAACAAATTCATGCATGACTTTAATATTAGTGTTTAAGATTTATGGAGGATTGATTAGGTGTATGTATGTCAAAACAATCTTATGAAATTAGTAAATTATTGTCACCCAATCCAACATTCCTGTAAGAAAACTGAGACAACTAAGTTTTTAAGGTAATAACAGCTGCTGTAATAAACTACAAAATGTATGATGGTTCAAATAAGAAGTAAATGAGTTCATTTCTCATTTACTTAAAATCAGTTTCTACAGGTGGCTCTCCCCAGATCAAAAGATCAGAGGTCACCTGAGTTCTGGATAATTAAAATTTGATAACTTTTCTGCATTAAGATTGCAGAAGGGGAAGGAGACTAAAGAATCAAAGGTGGATATTCTAACTGCATGTTTCTATAGGAGGGACAACATTTTTGCTCATACTTATTAACTACAACTCAAGCACACAGACTCATCAACCTGCAGGGATGCCTTTCATCATTCAAAGAAAGAAGAGAAATAGTTTTGATGTCATCAGTAAGTTTCCATGTCAAGAATCCATTCATATTAATGTAAAAAAAATTTTAAAAGTTAGAAAACTTTACAAAAAGTTAGAAAATACAAGATTCCTTTTAAATCATTACACTCCATTTCATTTTATCACCTTCAAATTGACTTGCCACTTTTATGATCTCAATCTTCAGCTACTCTACTCAAGACACGTTGGTAACTGACAGTAGTTGAGACAGAATAGCAATAGGATGCTCTAAAGAAGTGAGTATAGATATTTGACTCTCGCCTTTACCATTTATAAATTCTGTTGTCCTAGACAATTAAGTTCAATGAACTTTGTTTTCATAATCTTTTGTATGAAGTCTAACTCCCTAAAATCACAATTCAAAAAATATTATAGTCAAAGAAATATTAATCTACCTAAAATAATTATAAATTTCATCTCTCATATTCAAAGTAGTAATGTAAATGCTTTTGCTTTGGACTCCTAAATACAAAGCGAAAGTTGGGGAGTCCTATAGAGTAAAAGCCAACAGGATACTAAAGAGCACAGATTAGAGAGGCTATATAATACTGAAGAATTACAGAGTGAAAGACCTTGATTAACACCTTGAGTTTTCAGTTTATACCCCAGAAATCACAGGAGTAACCCACATACAAATAAGAACCACATAGAAAGCATGACATCCAGTCATTAGGACTAAGGTACTTCCTTTGAAAGATTAGCTCACCTGAACAAAACCTAAAAGTGTGACTCATTCAGATCAAGCACATCCACTAACAATGTACCTTTAAAAAGCTTTAAGAAAGCTTAATACTCTCCAGAGAATATTTCCTATATATCAGAAGATCTTCAGGGAATCCTTTACTATATAGATTAGTCAAAATGTTTAATACACATACAAAATTACTAGACATATGAAAATTTGGGAAAAGTGATTTATAATTAATAAACAAAATAGACAATAGAAGAAGGTCAAGAATTAATCCAGATATTGGAGTAAGCAGGACAGAACACAGCAACTTCAACATAGACAGTCATGTCAAAAGTAGAGGAAACAATGGAAAATAAATGAATATCCTAGAAAAGTAAAATGAAATAATATGAAGTTAAGTGCTCAACTGATGGGTTTAATAACAAAATGGACATAAAAGAAAAATATTATTAAATGTGCGACTAAAATATCTGTTGAGTAGACCCAAGAGGCTTCCTTGATAAAGATTTCAGAAAATTATATATTTAATATGCAGCCAAGATCATAAACACCCTAATTCAGTGTATGTACTTAAGGTCATAAACATTTGCTTATGAGCATGCTCTCACTTATCTTATGAAACAATATATTGACAATGTGTCTTCTTCATCTGGCCTGCATATTAAAAAAGATTTATGGAAATGGCTGGGTGAGGCGGGGTGGTGCTGGCTAGGGAGTTACTGATGCCTCCAAACAAATCATGTTTACTCTCCCAATTGTACCTTGCATCTTCTACCTGCTGGGATCCTGAATGTGTTTCCCAGGCTCTGAGCCCAACTCCAACAATATCTCATCTGAGATTCAAGGGGGAGAAAAAAAAGCAGAGAAAAGAAATGTATGCGTACTGCATGCTCCCCAGGTCTATCATATGTCTAATCAGAGTCCAAGAACAGAAGGGAAGAAGTTAGAGAAAAACCCTATTTAAAGAAATAAAGACTGAGAATTTTAAAATCATGTGAAAGGTAAATCCTTAATTTTAAGAGAGTCAGCAAACCATAAGCAGAAAGAATATGAAGAAATTTAGCAGGGTACTACAACCAAAGGAAAATAACTATGTTAAGAAGACAAAAGGAAACCAACTGTTAATTTCTCAAAAGAAGTATGGAAGCTAGAAGACAGCGCAATGGCATCTGTAAAGAAAAAAAAGAAAAAAAGTTCAAGTTTAGAATCCCAAATCCAGGATGATTAAACTTCAAAAATGAATGATCTCAAAAACTGAAACATTTTCAGAAAAAAAGAAAAAAAAGATAGAATTCATTGTCAATAGACCTGAGGGGGGAAAAGAAAAATCTTTGTGAGAAGTCATTTTTAAAGTTGTTCTAATTATACATGACAGTAGAATGATTTTAACACATCATACATAAATGGAGTATAACTTCTCATTTTTATGATTATACATGATGTAGAGTTATACAGCTCATGTAATCATATATGCACGTAGGGTAATAATGTCCGATTTACTCTACTATCATTCCTACCCCCATACCCTCTCCCCTCTCTTCACTCCCCTCTGTCTAATCCGAAGTGCCTCTATTCTTCCCTACACATCCCCTTATTATGAATTAACATATTCGACAAAATATTCAGCCTTTGGTTCTTTGGGATTGGCCTATTTTGCTCACCATGATATTCTCCATTTTTATCCATTTACCAGAAAATGCCATAATTTTATTCTTCATTACGGCTGAGTAACATTCTGTTTTGTTTATATACCACTTTTCTTTTTTCCATTTATCGGTTGAAGGGCACCTAGGTTGGTTCCATAGTTTAGCTGTTGTGAATTGAGCTGCTATAAACATTGATGTGTCTGTGTCACTGTAGTATGCTGATTTTAAGTCCTTTGAGTATAAAGGAATGGGATAGCTGGGTCAAATGATGTTTCCAATCATTTTCTGAGGAATCATCTTATTGCTTTCCCGAGTGTTTTCACCAATTTGCATCCCACCAGCAATGTATGAGTGTACTTTTTCCCCACATCCTTGCCAACATTTATTGTTACTTGTATTCTTGATCATTATCATTCTGACTGGAGTGAGATGAAATCTCAGTGCAGTTTTGATCTGAACTTCTCTAATTGCTAGAGATGTTGAACATTTTCTCATTGATTTGTGATCAATTGCATTTCTTCTTCTGTGAAATATCTGTTTAGTTCCTTAGCCCACTTATTGATTGGGTTATTATTATTATTTTTTGGTGTTAAGTTTTTTGAGTTTTTTAAAAATATATATTTTAGTTGTAGATGGACACAGATACCTTTATTTTGTTTAATTAGTTTTTTTTTTTTAATGTGATGCTGGGGATCCAACCTAGTGCCTCACGCATGCTAGGCAAACACTCTACCACTGAGCCACAATCCCACCCCTTTTTGACCTCTTTATATCCTGGAAATCAATGCTCTATCTGAGGTGAGTGTGGTAAAGATTTTCTCCCATTCTGTAGGCTCTCTCCTTAAGTCATTTATGTGAAGAAGGATTATTTCCAATAAAACAATGAAATAAAGATCACTGGACAGGGAAAATAGAGGAGTAAATGGAAATAAATATTGACTAGTTAAAATGATAACAAAAGGGTTTTGATTTAACACATATATAAAACTAATACAATAAAAAAAGAATGAGATAAATGAGAGAAGCTTCTGAAAGCTTTATTCATACTTTGTGAAGCAAAAAAGTTACTAATTGACTATAGGAGAAGCTATATTAATAATACATTTCATCTCACTAAAAGTATCTGAGTCATTTTACATAAATGCCTATATAAAATATATATAGAGAGAGAAAAAAAGAAATAAAAGAAATTATCTGTGTAATACCATGTTACTTTGTTGTACATTTTAAAAATGTATTCACCATATTATTATCCCACATAACTAATCTTGTGATATACATATTGAAATATATAGAGTTAAAATTCATCTGAATCAGTCAAAATAAAGAGGGGAGAGGTAACAGGTGCATAGTGATTGTTTTAGCTGGGTGATAGGTTCTTGAGATACAAGTGTTTTTCTAGTTTTATGTAATGTGTTATCTTTTCTATGGTGATTTGAAAAATGGCATCTTAGCATTACAGTTAAACAACGTTCACAACTTTCCAAAATTATACCTCTGCCTCTCTTTCCTTCTCTCTCTCTGCCTCCCTTCTGCTCTCTGTCCCCTATCTTACACATGTTTTCACTTTTATAAGTATCTGTCTTTCCCCTGCCTACAATATCTCTCTGCTTTTCCCACAGAAAATTGTCTGGCTTCAGAGTTTACCAGTTCTCCTCATTCTCACTAGTGAGATACCAAAACAGAATATCAAGAAGAAATTACATCAGGTAGACATCCTCTTAGAAAGATAAAATATGAGAAGAGATGGAAAGTGGAGAAAATTCTAAGAGACAAGGAAGAGGCAGGTACATCATT
Organism: Callospermophilus lateralis; assembly: GCF_048772815.1. NCBI lineage: Eukaryota > Metazoa > Chordata > Mammalia > Rodentia > Sciuridae > Callospermophilus > Callospermophilus lateralis. Next base: position 102,248,549 of record NC_135314.1, read on the forward strand.
CATTTGTTCTTACCATCTTTTTTAGCATATCCCACCTAATTCTCAGGCTTGCTATGAAAATATTGATCTCCCATGAAAAATACCTGGTAAGTAGCAAAAGCTTAACTGCTGGGCTCTCCTTCGTACAGTTCTAGGGTATTCTCACATGTCATACATCATCCACATAAGTCTTTCTGTCATGTCACGAGAGTATAAAATATAAATGAGGGCAGTGAGTCAAACTGATAACTAACAGAAAAACATAACTCACATGTGAGTCCCTTTTTGAGAACTAATGACTCTAGAAAAGGTAATTAATTACATAAGCAAACAGTAGGAGGAAGTTGCCACACACTCTGCATGCTGACTGAGGAATCAAATCAAGCAATTGCTTGCTCCCATTTCATTAACACCAAAGTTCTCTTCTTTTCCTAAAAATACCATAGAAATTAACAATACTTTATTTTATCTGCTATAGATACCAAAACATTCCTCTACAGAAATTTACAATAAACTTTTCAGGTATGAAAACAAAAGTAAGAGAAATACAATCTTCCATGGAGAGTAAAATAATAAAGGCATTCTAGCACCAAAATATTTTGCTAAATGCTGTTTTGTCTACAGATAAGTTGCACACAACAGTGAATTCTGCAGCAAAAAAAAAAAAAAAAAAAAGATTAAGAATTCAAAAATGTTACATTATTTACAATGTGTGATATCTTTTCAAATGTAAATATCACAGGAGTCTCAGCCTGATCACTCCTGGGGGAAATGCAAGCCTATCTGAATGTGAGGAGTAAACATATGATGTCTGCCTACCAGGAGTTTCTTTGCATTAAACTGTGCAACATTCTGGAAAGAAACACTGGAATAGAGCTAAGAACTCAAATGTTCCTAACAGTGATTATAACCAAATTGCAGGGTTTTTTTTCTCCTGTATCCAGTTCCTCATTAACTCACACCTAAAATTTTAGAGATAGGGTGTACCAAGGATAAAGATACATGGATCATTTGTCTGAAATTTTTCTCAGGACTTTGAGAAATAAGAAAATCTATATAATAGAGGGTAACTGATTAGAAGGAATCAGCAAGGCCAACCACACAGTTGTTTTACACTGTGAAATAACAAAATGGAAGAGCTAGAGCTCAATTATACCATCGCGGCCCGGGGTGGGGACTATACTGTACAAGGAAGAGCCCTGCAAGCAAAGCAGTGGGGTTGAGACCAGGTATCCCTGCTTCCTTTCACAGGCATCAGAGGCCTCAAAGTTGGAACCATAAAAGGACACCAAAACAGGAAGGGAGGAAACCATCAAACACCACAGAGTAGGTGGGAGAATACCATCGTGGGCATTCAAAGAAATTTTCTGAACAAAATATCCTGATTAACATCTGGGAGGAAAGACAAATAATTTGAACAGGAATAGCTGTGAGGCCTACCAAGGAGAGAATCTGAAAGAATCTTCACATGTAAGAAGGTCCTAGAAATAGAGGACAAGTTTAGTCTACTGTGAGCCCACACTGGGAATGGAACAGAGGTACTCATGTGCAGTGCTATTTAATCTTGATGGTTATAAATTCTTATAAATTGATTGAACAGAGAAGAAAGGTGAAAACTATATCTATAAACAGAGTAAGAATAAAACTGATTTTTATACTTATTGTACAAATACAGAAATAATGCTGATTAATATTATAAATATAACAGAAAAAATACATTTTTTTTGCCAAAACAAGTAGTATAATTTCTAAAAGAAAACAAAACAGTAGCTCTTTTCACTCAATTGCTTACAGGTTTTAATGGTGAAATACAAAGGTTCTTGAGTCAGACAATCCCAAGACTGATTCTCATTTCTGCTACTCACTGGAAGTATGACATTGGTCATATTTTAGAACTATATCTCTCTTCTATAAAATAAAAATAATATGTCAATCACCTAAATTATTAATAAATTAAAGGAAATAACACACCTAACACATTTAGCATAGAAGATGGTACATATTGTGAAGTCCATATTTGAACAAGTTTTGCATGCAGACATTCATCAATAAAGGAGAGGACTATTAGAAATTTGAGCTGGGAAGTATTTTATCATACACTGTGATTATCCTTTTTCCTGTGTATATTGGTCATTAAGAAAAAAATCAATATGAATATGCACATAGCCACACTCACACACATACATTTCCACAGCTGGCAATAAGAAGCAGGATGAGATCAAGCCCTAATTTATAACTGAGCCAGAAGCCTGTATATTCTCCCAGGCACAATGATTCCAAAAACTCCTTAACATCTTCATCTAATTAATTAAAATGTTAATAATGCTACTTTATGCAAAGGTGAAGAAACATTGTTTAACATCTCTAAGACATTCTGAAACGTTTTAAAAATCATTATATGCTAAGAAGGAGACAATTGTTTTAACTTTCTATAGTTTTTCATGGTATTTTACTTTGTTCTCTGCTTTTTGTTGTTGTTGTTGTTGATGATGTTTCAGAGTTGGATTGTCAAGAAAGTACCATTTTATAATAACTGTTTCAGTCTTTAAAGTGTCAGCATCCCACACCTAACAGTTATTCACTGTTCACAATACAAACACAAATGGACATCTATTTCAACCTTGGTACGAAGCAGATGATGTTGTAATGAATGGAAGCAACTTTAAAACATCTTGCAACTTTGGTGGGTAAATAGACAAATCAGGAATATTAGAAGAAAATTTGTTAAAATCAGCCATGTTTCATTTCATCAGTAAAAGAAAAAAAATATTTTCCATTTGCTGTTATTTTACACAATTGTAGTACACTGGTTCAAGAGTTCACTAGTTTGCAAGAGAATTAAATATGAGTTGAATATGAGCAGCTTCCTCTATCTACATGACTTGGGCTCAAGCACTTGTAAAGAAAGAATATTTTCTCAACCATGGCAATTTGATTAACTTGTGTTTCTTTCTATTGAGTTTTTTTTTTTTTTTAACAGAGCCTTTTATCATCAGCTTCCTCCATCATTTCATAAGAGAACTTTCCTATTTCCTATTGGATTTCAGCATAGACCAAAGTGGTAACTTAAATGTATTTAAATTGACTGTCAAAACATGATTTGGTAAAATTCCATTAAAATAATCTCCCAAATGCCCTGATGCATTAAACATTTGCAGGTACACCTATATTGCAGGCAGGGAATGTGTTTATCTCCATTTTATGAATAGTCTTCAAAGGAAAAAAAGGGAGCCCAGAAATTGACAGCTGGTCCAGACAGAATTTCCCCACATTGAGTGTGTGCTCACACAAAGCTTTTATTCTGTTTGTATAGATAATAATGTGGCTCCTTAATTAGTTCTGGAAGGCATATATTGTAGGTTGAATGTTACCTGGCAAGCATTCAAACAATGCAAGTTTACATTTTATTTTTCTCTTTGGGAGAATATTTTTTTAAGAAATGAATTTCATATATTAGAGAAACTATTCTCTTCATGAAATATTAAAGGACTGCAACAATGAAATCTCTTTTTTGCCATTCTGTTTAATTAAAATCTAGCTTTGGAAAGCTCAAGTACATATAACTTAGAGTAGGTATGAAGTTGCTAATAGACAAACCAAAATGTATACCAAGTAAAACTAGATATCAAAGATCCCCTAATAACATAGACTCCAGTGAATGAACCCATTAAAATAGTTGTTTGTATATTATGAATATCTCTCATCCTCATTGTGAATATTTTCATGTAATATAATTTCTATATCTAATATCTAGTAAAGAAGAGCCACTGAAATGATTTTAAAAGATCACTAGTTTTATTAGAGATATGTAACAATACTAAGAAATAAAAAATAAACATTTTCCAATCCTTTGTGTCTTTATGGTACCAATAAATTGCTATTTCTAACAAAGGCACATAAAACTTTTCACTTTTTTATTTTATGCCTTATGCTTTAAAAAAATTTATATATAGCATTTATTATATTCATAATAGTCAAATTAAGTGCTATAGCATTTGCAAATGTAAACAGGGGCTCTGCTTTCAATGAGCTTAGAATATATGACTGCTATACTAAATAGGTATATGATGAACACTTATTTTTTAAGACATTGGGGGGTTGCAATGTAGGGGACAGTGAACATTTTCAATTGAAAATGACCGAACCTTTAGAAATGTAATTAAAATACATTTAGGAACAGGTGAAGAACATTCCAACTGATTGAATAACATTGCATGAGGAAGAGCAAGCAATTAAGTGCAGCTGAAACAGGGTATGTGATGATGAATTATGAGAAGTTAATTTGAAAAAGGAATGGGGAAGTGGTAGTTGAAAAACACAACATGGAAAAATTTTGAGTGTTTGAGAAACACTTTATTAGCTCTGTTTATTTAATAAAAAATGTTATTGTTATTGGAATGCTATTCAGTGGAGGAAAAGGGATCTTAAAAGGCTCTTCCCAATGGTAAAATTAATCACCACTTTTTTAAGAAAGGAAAAGTTCCTGAAAATTTCCTAATCAGCTGTACAATAAATGAGCTTGGTAGGGAAAACAAGCTTACATAAAATAAATCCACTAATTAAAATCTGTTTTTCTCCTTTAGGTAAATCTCTTAAAATGTGTAAATTACACAAGTATCACCTACATGAATGAGCTGATAGAAAAAAATTTAAGCACAGAAATTTTGCAACTAGTTATTAGCAAACAATCATCCTAAATGCAAAGTTTTTGATAGAAAAATAACCAAACAAGAGAAAAAGCTTACCAAAAGTACAAAATGATTGTACGAGATGATGGGGAAACAAACTAAATGCAATGCTAATAATTTTTCTTTAAGCAAAAAGGTTAAGTGAAATAAAGGAGCAATTATTTGTAGGCATAGTACCACTCATCTCCCCCATTACCAGTCATATGATGTGTTGCTTCCAAATAAGTGAACTAATATTTCACATGCATACACTTTGAAATTCCAGGTGCTTTTTTTTTTTTTTTTTTTTTTGCGTACAGGGATCATGTTCATACTTCTTTTATATTCTACAGCTATAACTAGCTTAACATTTTTTTACAAAATAAATTATCCATAAATTCTACATGAATTGAATTGGTGTGATTTAAAAAAAATATTAGAAATCCTATGCACTCCAAAATATTCCAACTTTGCTTTGTTGACTGACATAATTACCTATTTTTTACATGTTTACTAAAATGCAATTGCTACCCAAAGAGTGTGACAAAGTAAGCTTCTTTGGCCCACTAACACCTTAAACATAATATCCTGTAGAGTGGGAAAGTTAGAACAAACTGTAGAAGTCTCCTAGTGTAGGGATTCACAAAGTGCCTTTCCTGAGAGACAAGTCCCACAAACTATTTGAGAAAGAAGATGCTATGGTAAAACGAGTTTGGAGGATATCACATTCAGTTTTTTTTTTTTTCTTTTTCCCCTATGGTGAATACAAACCACTGTAGTAAAGAGCATATCTTAATTTTCTCTAAATTCATGTTTCCCAAAATTATTCCAAGAGAGTCTTTTTCAATTTCCTTTAGTCATACTGATCCATGGAAACATATCAGGAACTATTCCAATCCATATGCCTTGTATCATATAGAAAATATAGTATAGTGTGAAGGTCAAGTGCCCAGGGTTTGCTTCAGACAACTTTGCCATATGCAAGCTCTGTGGACTTGGACAAGTTACATTGAATTTTCTAAGCATCAGTTTCCTCACCTTACAAAGTAGGTAATAATTAAGGATCATATATAAAGTGCTTGTTAACTACATGCTCATAATATTACTCAATAACATCAGATATTACTGTTTTAAATTATAAAAAAGTAAATCCAGAGATATAAAGTAAATTGGCTCACATTGCTAGTGAGTACTAGTTAACATGAAATCTTTCCTCACCTTCCTGGCCCATTGATTTGCTTGTGATCATAATAATTCAATCAGTTATCTAGGCAGGATCTGAAGCAATAAAAAAGATGACAGGATATCTTATTGGTTATAGGACTCAGGAAAATTCAATAATATGGCTCATAAATCAAGAGAGTATAGCTGGGTTAGACATTTCCCAAGGTGAGGTAAAGATGGGAGTGAGTTAGGAGGAGTAAGAAATGTTTTGAGATACTTGGTCGCCTGGAATAGGTCTTGGAACAGATTAAGAACAACAACCACAGTTGTAGGCTAAATGGACAATGAAGACAAGCTTTGCATTCCTCAAATTTTTTTCTATCCCTAACCTCACAAAAAGATATTTTTCTTTTTCTTTTTAAATAGCAATAATGCTCTCATTAATGGCATCACTTTTCCAAAGTCTTTGCTTATCATATTGTCATTTTTTTTCCAGATTTTTAAAATTTTAAGTTTGAAGAATAGAGAAGGTTTTACAACATCCTATGTGATTTAAGTATATATACAAAGAAAAAAACACTGGAGTATTACACAGCTTGATAGTTTGCAAGTGTTATTTGTGTCTTGGTTATTTCTGTACTTTCTGAAACATTGCGACCAGTGTTCAGTACTATATTTCATAATTTGTTATCTAGCAAAGATACAATCATTAATTCCTTAAATGTTCAAAATTCACACCAACCACTATAAAGTCTTTCAGAAAGAGATAGCCATCCCTAAAATTGTAGTTAGTGGCTATAAAGTGCTTCAAAAAAAACATAGATTAAGTGAAGATGTTTAAATTTTGAGCTTCGTGAGTTATAAAATTAGCATATTCCAGTTACTTAATATAGTGAAGAGAATTTGATTCTTTTTGTTTTCTGCTTATGAGACTCTACTTGTTTTAGAAGTGAAATATAATAAATTTTCTTTACTTCAATGTTATTTGTGAAGCTACTTCACAATAATTACCAATATTTCCACATGTGGGAATCCTATTGCTGTCATCATCTTTGGGCACCAGGGACAAACAGGTACCCCACTGGACACACTATGTTGTGAAGAGCACATCAGTAAGAGGGAAAAATGTGCAAACAGGACAGTCATTTCAGCATCTTTCAAAAACTAAACAATATAATTTTAACCAACTCCTTTTGAAAAATATTTTTTAAATCTATTCGTAAAAAAAGTTTCAAAATATCATATGAGGCATAAATAATTTCAATGAAGTAAATCTTCACAGAGAATAATTTTTAATATTTAGCATATATTCCTAAGAATGGAGAATCATGCATAATCTGTAAAGGAAAACATCTAGGAATTTAGTAGGACAGGAAACCCTGAAAGAACTAAGGACTATTGGCTAGAAAAGTAAGTGTAGGTATATTTTTGGATCTAAGTCATTATTTATAAAATGACTTTAAAATTTAGCCACTTGTTTTGCATATAAAATTATCCACAAAAAACAATATTGAAGATATAATAATTTCATTTGAAAGTTGTTGAAAACTATTAACCATTTCTGAAGCTTAAATCAATAATTAATAATTAGAATCTGGATTAGAAAGCATGTGGGCATGGAACCAACACATGACCAGCCAGTGCCCTGGACCGATTGTCTCTTACAGAGAATGTCAATGTGATTGACTTTCTTCTATTTCTCATTTCTCAACTTTAATTTCCTGGTTACTTTGGAGTGGTATGGTAGGACCTGGATTCCTCAAACCTCAGTTATTCACAAGTCAGACCTACTCCACAATTATGGTCATTGATATTATGACCAGCAACAAGTAGCATTTGGTCTCAGCAAGATTTTGGAGCAACTATCAAATATATACTATCTTCTAATAATCTTTAGAGAGCAACTAAATGAGAGGAAGGAACATACAAAGGGCTACAAAACACAAAGTACACACACACACACACACACACACACACTATAGACAAAAATAAAATAAAATTGAGCAGAGGTAAGTTCCATGTGGCAATAGCAAGATACAAAAGAGAAAAACCTCAAATCTATTTATACATTGCACATATTAATATACAACAGGTTGCCTAGAATCTCCTGAACACCCTTACACAGAAAGAATTGCCACATTAAGCCTACACTGTGATCGCAGCACTGAGAGAAGTTTATTGAAACTATGTTCCTTGTCCTGGTATTGTTAGGGGACAGATAGATGCGGATGGTGGGGACACAAGGTTAAAAGAATAATTCTAAAAGAAAAAAAAAATGGGGCCACTGTGCTTACCCCCACAGGCTTTTTTTTCCCCAAGAAGCAGTTTATCTGGCCTAAGTGGACAGGATATGTCACATTCCTCACCAAATTACCTGTTCACTGCAGGAAAAATGCAGGCCTCAGATAATGCTGATAAGAGGAACCCAAGTTAACCTGAAGGCGGAGACTTTTGTGACCAGATCCGGAAACTCTGATGATAAGGATTAATACTCCTAACCACAAAATCTGCAAGAATATATAGTTACAAATCCAATTAGAATCAGTCAACATGGCCCAAGGTGGCCTATTGTTACCACAGAGTTGGTATTTTAACATCTGATGTCATCTTGCTCAGTCAAAAGTCAAGAGGTGGACCTAGCAAGACTCTCTGGAAAATTCCCTGGGATCCCCCATAAAAATGGAGTACAGAAAAGGCATATTGTCTCTCTCGTCTCTGAGAGGACCCATCTCTCACTTGAAAGTGTCACTTTTTCCTTTTCCTATCCTTTCAATTAACTCATTCTTGTTAGTCTGAGTGACATGTCTGAAATCTTTCTGCCTTGATCACAAGAATTGGGTCTTCATGCTGCCTCAGTTTCCCAGATGGCCCCAGCTCTGTAGCAGTTTTAACTATGATCTAAATTATAAAGCATTAAATTCTCTGAAGTACTCTTCATAGGATTCTCGGTTCCATACCCTCTTAAGACCATCTCAACTTTGCCATGTATGTAAAACTATCACTTTTTAAAAAAAATTACCTTAAGTTTACTAGAGCATCTTGTTCATTCTACACAAGATATTTTCTTCACTCTATAGAAAATGATTTTATAGACTTAATGTTTAGATATTTTAGGTCTGATTATTTTTGATAGACAAAATTATATTATCCACAGGAGTGCCTCAGCTGTACTTACTGAAGTAAGATATAGCATTAAACAGCATAAAACAGAAACCTTTAAAGATTATTTTCTTCCTCTTTTCTCAAAAACCTTGCTCATCCCAGAAGTTAATTACTTAAAATCTCCCATTTCTCTTGTAAAAAAACAAAAACAAAAACAAAAACAAAAACACCCATGCTTGCTCAGCCTTCTTTCCTCAGAAGTCCCTTTTTTCTCACATTTGATCTCTGCCCCCTGCCCTGCTTTTGTGTGTGTGCATGCGTGTGTGTGTGTGCTGGGTATTGATTCCAGGGTGCTTTACTACTACATTCCAAGTCCTTTTTATTTTTTTATTTTCTGACTGGGTCTCACTAAATTAAGTTGGTGGGGCTGGCCTTGAACTGGCCTTGAACTGGCCTTGAACTTTCCATCCTCCTGTCACCACTTCCCAAGTTGCTGGGATTATAGGGATATACCAATATGCCCAGCATATTTGATCCTTTTTCTCCCCTACTATCACTAGAAATAAAATATGGAAAATTTTATGTATCAATTTAATAAGCACCATAAATTCACTATACTTGCTTGATTTTTAAAATAATATGTCACTAGGATACACTCAAACACCATCTGTCTTCATCTTCTTCTTACTCTGTCTTCTCCCCTTACTTATTCCCATTCTCTGTCAGAAAGATGGGAGTTATTATTCCAGGGAAATAATATGAACTATTGTTGTCTATATAGGTATGACTAAATAATACATTGCTTACATACTTTGCAATTGCAAAGTCATACATTCCATTCTGCCACTTGCTCCTGTTCCTCAACAATCCATTTATCTTAAGCAATGGATCACATTCCACTGTATTCAGATACTAAAAATGATTCTCATTTTTTTCTCTTTCAAATGGACATGGAAGTTTTTACATCTTTTCTCTACTATAAAACTTGCTGCAAAGAGCATTATTGCTAAGGTAAAATGCTTTAGAACACTGGTACACACAATAAAGACCTTCCAATATGGCTTAGGATCAATATACAAGAACTTGTTAGAAATGCAGAATCACAAGATTCCACCTGAACCTACTGTATCTGAATCTGAAACCAAAGTCCTTATTGTTCATATGTGCATTAAATTTTTGTAAAGTACTGATTTACCCTTTATCTTTTATGTAGTGAGACTACAGCAACCACTGTTCTTACATATCCTTGAAAAAGTGTAATTGTTTCTATAGAAAGCGGAGTTGCATGTACTTAGTAAATGCAGATTTTCAACTCTCCTAGAGTGCTCTACAAAATAAGTGTACCTACTGACATGTCCAATTGCAATGTTTGAAAGTTCCCAGTTCTCCATACCCTCGACCATAAATGATATTGTAAGGTCTGCAAATTTTTGATAGAATCTAGTTAAAATGGTATGGTCAATAGCATTTGTTGTTGTTTCTGTACAACTGTTTGTTGTTTTACTTCAGATTACGCTGGTCCCCATAACACTGAACACTGCTAACATTTACAGGTCACTTACATTCCCTCACTTGTGAAATTTCTATATATGTATGTATCCATGTATATATGTATCCACTTTTAGAAGTAATTACTTTTTTATGTTGAAGTGTTTGTCTCTTTATTTTTAGAAGCAATTACTTTTTTTCTTTATAAATGAGAGCAGAATGCATTATAATTCTTATTAAGATATAGAGCACAATTTTTCATATCTCTGATTGTATACAAAGTATATTCACACCAATTCATATCTTTATATATGCACTTAGGAACTTAGGATAATAATGATCATCAGATTCCACCATCATTTATAACCCATGCCCCCGGCCTTTACCTCCAAAACCACTGCCCTATCTAGAGTTCCTCTATTCCTCCCATGCTCCCTCTCCCTATCTCATTATAAATTGGCCTCCTTATATCAAAGAAAACATTCAGCATTTGTTTTTTTGGAATTGGCTAGCTTCACTTAGCATTATCTTCTCTAACTCTATCCATTTACGTGCAAAGGCCATGATTTTATTCTTTTTTATCGCTGAGTAATATTCCATTGTGTATATATGCCACATGATTTTCATCCATTCATCTATTGAAGGGTATTTAAGTTGGTTCCACAGTTTAGCTATTATGAAGTGTGCTGCTATAAACATTGATGGGGCTGTGTCCCTGTAGTATGCTGTTTTTAAGTCCTTTGGGTATAGACAGACGAAAGGAATAGCTGGGTCAAAAGGTGGATCCATTCCCAATTTTCCAAGAAATCTCCATATTGCTTTCCACATTGGCTGAACCAATTTGCAATCCCACCAGAAGTGTATGAGTGTACCTTTTCTCCTACATCCTCGCCAACACTTACCGTTGTTTGTATGCATAATAGCTGCTATTCTGACTGAAGTGAGATAAAATCTTAGAGTGGCTTTAATTTGCATTTTTTCTAATTGCTAGTGATGATGAACATTTTTTCATGTATTTGTTGATTAATTGTACATCATCTTCTGAGAAGTGTCTGTTCAGGTCCTTGACCAATTTATTGATTGGGTTATTTGATTTTTTGGTGTTTAGCTTTTTGACTTCTTTATATACCCTAGAGATTATTGCTCTATCTGATGTGTGAGGGGTAAAGATTTGCTCCCAAGATGTAGGCTCTCTATTCACCTCACAGATTGTTTCTTATTATGAGAAGAAACTTTTTAGTTCATGCCCATCCCATTTATAGATTCTTGATTTTAATTCTTATACCAAAGGTGCCTTATTAAGGAAGTTGGGGCCTAATCCCTCATGATGGAGAGTAGGGCCTACTTTTTATCCTATTAGACACAGGGTCTCTGGTTTTATTCCTAAGTCCTTGATCCATTTTGAGTTGAGTTTTGTGCATGGTGAGAGATAGGGGTTTAATTTCATTTTGTTGCATATGGATTTCCAGTTTTCCCAGCACCATTTATTGAAGAGACTATCTTTTCTCCAGTGCATGTTTTTGGCACCTTTGTCTAATGTAAGATAATTGTAATTTTGTAGGTTAGTCTCTGTGTCCTCTATTCTGTACCATTGGTCTACCAGTCTGTTTTGGTGGCAATACCACGCTGTTTTTGTTACTATTGCTCTGTAGTATAGTTAAGGTCTGGTATAGTGATGCCACCTGCTTCACTCTTCCTGCTAAGGATTGCTTTAGCTATTCTGGGTCCCTTATTTTTCCAGATGATTTTCATGATTGTTTTTTTTCTATTTCAATGAGGAATGTAATTGGATTTTGGTTGGAATTGCATTAAATCTATATAGTGCTTTTGGAAGTATGGTCATTTTGATAATATTAATTCTTTCTATCTAAGAGCAAGGTAGATCTTCCCATCTTCTAAGGTCTTCTTTGACTTATTTCTTTAGGGTTCTTTAATTTTCATTATATAAATCTTTCAAATCTTTTGTTAAGTGGATTCCCACTTCGTTTTATTTATTTTTTTTTGAGGCCATTGTAAATTGGGTAGTTTTCCTCATTTCCATTTCTGAGGATTTGTCACTGATACAGAAATGCCTTTGATTTATGGGTGTTGATTTTCTATCCTGCTACTTTGCTGCATTCATTTACTAGTTCTAGAAGTTTTCTGGTGGAACTTTTAGGATCTATGAGGTATAGAATCATATCATCAGCAAATAGTGCCAAAATTGAATTCTTCTTCTCCTATGTATATCCCTTTAATTTCTTTTGTCTAATTGCTCTGTCAAGTGTTTCAAGAACTATGTTAAATAAAAGTGGTGAAAGAGGGCATCCCTGTCTTGTTCCAGTTTTTAAAGGGAATGTCTTCAATTTTTCTCCATTTAGAATGATGTTGGCCTAGGGTTAACATAGATAGCCTTTATGATGCTGAGGTATGTTCCTGTTGTCCCTAGTTTTCCTAGGGTTTTGAACATAAGGGGGTGCTGTATTTTGTCAGATGCTTTTTCTGCATCTATTGAGATGATCATATGATTTTTTATCTTTAAGAGTATTGATTAGATAAATTAAATTTATTGATTTATGTATCTTGAACTAAACTTGCATTCCTGGGATGAACCCCTCTTGATCGTGGTGCACGATCTATTTGCCAGAATTTTATTGAGAATTTTTGCATCTATGTTGAGATATTGGTCTAAAGTTTTCTTTTTTTGATGTGTCTTTGCCTGATTTTGGTATCAGAGTGATTTTGGCATCAAAGAATGAGTTTGGAAGTGTTGCCTCTTTTTCTATTTCCTGAAATAAATTGGAGAGTATTGGTATTAGTTTTTCTTTAAAGGTCTTGTAGAACTCAGCTCTGTATCTATCTGGTCCTGGGTTTTTCTTTGTTGGTAGACTCTGATGGCATCTGCTATTCTGTCACCTCAAATTGATCTGTTTAAATTGTGTATATCATCCTGATTCAGTTTGGGGAAATGATAGGACTCTAGAAATTTGTTGATGCCTTTAATTTTTTCTATTTTATTGGAGTATGAGTTTTCAAAATAATTTTTAATTATTTTCTGTGTTTCTGTAGGGTCATTTATGATGTTTCCTTTTTCATCATGTATATTAGTGATTGGAGTTTTCTCTCTCCTTCTCTTTGCTAGCATGGCTAAAGGTCTGTCAATTTTTCTTATTTTTTCAAAGAACCAACTTTTTGTTCTGTAATTTTTTCAATTGTTTCTTTTGTTTCAATTTCTTTAATTTCGGCTCTGATTTTAATTATTTCCTGTCCTGATGCTTTTGGTCTTGATTTGTTCTTCTTTTACTAGGGCTTTGAGATATAATGTTAAGTCATATATTTGTTGACTTTTTCTTCTTTTAAGGAATGAAATATTGCAATGAACTTTCCTCTTATAACTGCTTTCATAGTGTCCCAGAGATTTTGATATGTTGTATCTGTGTTCTCATTCACCCCTAAAAACTCTTTAATCTCCTCCTTGATGTCTTCTGTAACCCATTGTTCATTCAGTAGCATATTATTTAGTCTCCTGGTGTTGGAGTGAATTTTATTTTTTATTTTATCATTGATTTCTAATTTCATTCCATTATAATCTGATAGAATACAGGTAGTATCTCTATTTTTTCCTATTTGCTAAGAGTTGCTTTGTTTAATGGTCTATTTTAGAGAAGGATCCATGTGTTGCTGAGAAGAAAGTGTATTCTCTCAATGAAGGATGAAATGTTCTATATATGTCAGGTAAGTCTAAGTTATTGATTTTATTATTTTTTTGTTCAGATTTTGTTTGGAAGATCTATCTAGTAATGAAAGACGTGTGTTAAAGTCACCCAAAATCATTGTGTTGTGGTCTATTCGACTCTTGAACTTGAGAAGAGTTTGATGAACATAGACACTCCATTGTTTGGGGAATATGTATTTATAATTGTTAATTATTTTGGGCATATGTTTCCCTTGAACAGTATGTAATGTCCTTCTTTATCTTTTTTGATTGACTTTAGTTTGAAGTCTCCTTTATTTGATATGAGGATGGAAACTCCTGCTTGCTTCCATAGTCCACGTGAGTGGTATGATTTTTGCAACCCTTCACCTTCAGTCTGTAGATATCTTTTCCTATGGGATGAGTCTCTTGGAGGCAGCATATCTTGAGTATTTTTTTATCCAATCTGCTAGTCTATGTCTTTTAGTTGGTGAGTTTAGGCCATTCACATTCAGTGTTATTATTGAGACATGGTTTGTATTCCCAGCCATTTTTGTTTATTTTTGGTATTTAACATGACTTGGTTTCTCCTCTAATTAGATTTTCCTTTAGTGTAATCCCTCCCTCTACTGATTTTTATCATTGTTTTCATTTTGTCTTCTTGGAATATTTTGCTGAGGATGTTCTGTAGTGCAGGCTTTTTACTTGTAAACTCTTTTAACTTTTGTTGATCACGAAAGGTTTTTATTTCATCATCAAATCTAAAGCTTACTTTTGTTGTACAGATGATGTTTGGTTGGTATCCATTTCTTTCAGAGCTGGGTATATGTTGTTCCATGATCTCCTGGCTTTGAGGGTCTGGGTTGAAAAATCTGCTGAGATACAAATTGGTCTCCCTCTATCCATAATCTGATTCCTCACTCTTGTGGGTTTTAAGATATTATCCTTATTCTTATGCTAGGTATATTCATTATAACATGCCTTGGTGTAGAAGTATTGTAATTTTGTACATTTGGTTCTTGAAAGCCTCTTGTATTTGGTTTTCCAATTCATTCTTCATGCTTGGGAAATTTTCTGATATTAACTCATTGAAGAGATTGTGCATTTCTTTGGCTTGAAACTTTGTGCCTTCCTCTATCCCAAAAACTCTTAGATTTGGTCTTTTAATTCTGTCCCATAATTCTTGGATGTTCTGTTTATGGTTTTTCTTACTATCTTCACTGTGTAGTCAACTTTTTATTTCCAAATTGTATACTTTGTTTTCTTTTATCTGACATTCTTTCTTCCAAGTGATATATTCTGTTGGTCATGCTTTCTATTGAGTTTATTATTTGACTTATTGTATTCTTCATTTCAAGGATTTCTGACTTTTTTTTCAGAGTCTCTAAATCTCTCTTTGCTCCTGTATTTGCTCTCTTATCTCATTGTTGGAGTGATCAATTTTTGCCTGTATTTGCTCATTTAGGTGATTCTTTAATTCACAGACCATTTTAATTATGAACCTTCTGAATTCCTTCTCTTACATTCATCAACATCACTGTCCATGGGTTCTGTTATTATAGTGTCCTGGTTTGTTTGGTACATTTTCCCTCCCTTGTTTTTTCATGTTGTCTATGTGTCTTCCTTTCTTGCAGTGTGGATCTGAGATATTACAATTTCTTCTCTTTATTCTTGTAGTACCCATGCAGATTGCCTGTACCTCACCTTGATATTGGGCTTCAAGACACTGCTGGTGTCCCTCAATGAATGCTACTGCATCCTGGATCTGGGTCTTGGGTGTCTGTTCCCCAGATGGATGAGTGGACCAGGCCTGCTGTGTGCCTGGGACCATCACAGGTTGGTGTGGGTGGATTGGGCAACTGGACTTGACCTCCCATGATAGTCTTCTCTAGAAGTAATTACTTTGTTGGAAATATAATTATGATTTCTCTCAGTTTAGTACAAATATCTTTTCCAAACAAGTGTTTTTCTTGTTGTTTTTCTTTTTTTTTTATAAAACACTCCTCTATTCATAATTACTTAATGAGGTTGTTTATTATTCTCTCCCTGTGTTTTGAAACAACCACTCTGAAGACCAGTATGGAGGCTCCTTAGAAAACTTGGAATGGAACTACCATTTGATCCAGTTATTCCACTGCATGGTCTGTACCCAAAGGACATAAAATCAGCATACTACAGTGATGCAGTCACATCAATGTTTATAGCAGCTCAATTCACAAGAGCTAAACTGTGGAATCAACCTAGATGCCCATCACTAGATAAATGGATAAAGAAACTGTGGTATATATACACAATAGAATATTACTGAGTTTCGTGCCAGGTGAGAGATAGGAGAGTTAGCATTAAAAGAGTATAAAATTATGGCATTTGCAGGTAAATGAATAGACTTGGAGAATATCATACTAAGCAAAGAAAGCCAATCCCCCAAAATCAAAGGCTAAATGTTCTCCCTGATATGTGGATGCTGATACATAATGGGGAGGAGGAATGGAGGAACTTTGGATTGGGCAGAGGGGAAAGAAGGGAGAGGTAGAATTAGGGAGGTAGGAAAGACAGTGGAATTAGACAGACCACATTACCCTATGTACATGTATGAGTGCATGAATGATGTGACTCTGCATCATGTAAAATCAGAGTAATGAAAAGTTGTGCTTTGTTTGTGTACAGTGAGTTGAAATGCATTCTGCTGTCATTTATAACTAATTGGAACAAATAATAGAAATAAATTTCAAAAAATGAAATAAAAGTTATGTCTGATTCACTCTACTGTCTTTCCTATTCCCATCACTCTCCTTTCCCTTCATTCCCCTTTGTCTAACTAAAAAAAAATTCTGTCCCCCACCATTATGTGTTAGAATCTGCATATCAGAGAGAATCTTTGGTTTTTTGGAAGTTGCTTATTTTACTTAACATGATATTCTCCAGTTCCATTCATTTACTCACAAATGCCATATTTCATTATTTTTTATGGAAGAGTAATATTTCATTTTTTATATATATATATATATATATATATATATATATATATATATATATATATAACATTTTCATGATCCATATATCTGTTGAAGGGCACCTAGATTGGTTCCATATTGTAAATTGAGCTGCTATAACATTGATGTAGCTCTATCTCTATAGTAAGCTAATTTTAAGTCCTTTGTGTATATACCAAAGAGTGGAATAACTGGGTCAAATGGTGGATCCATTCCTAGTTTTTTGAGGAATCCCCATAGTGCTTTCCAGAGTGGTTGCTCCCATATGCAGTCCTACCAACAATCTATGAGTGTACCTTTTTCTGAACTTCCTCACCAACATATATTGTTACTTGTATTCTTGATAATTGCCATTCTGACTAGAGTGAGGTGAAGTATCAGTGTAGTTTTAATTTACATTTCTCTAATTGCTATTGATGTTGAACTTTTTTTTTTTTTGGTGTGTGTATTTACTAACAACTCATATTTCTCCTGAGAAGTCCTTGTTCAGTTCTTTTACCCATTTATTGAGCTATTTGTTTGTTGGTTGGTTGGTTTATTTGTTTTGGTATTAAGTTTTTTGAGTTCTTTATATATACTGGAGAATAATATACTACTTGAGATGCAGTTAGCAAAGGTTTTCTCCCATTCTATAGTCTCTCTCTTCACACTCTTGATTGTTTTCTTTGCTGTGAAGAAACTTTTTAGTTTGATGTCATGCCATTTTTCAATTATTGATTTTGCTTCTTGTGCTTTAGGTGTCTTGTTAGGGAAGTTAGTTCCTGAACCAATATTTGGAGCATTGGGTTTATATTTTCTTTTATTAAGTGCAGTTCTTCTATTCTAATTCCTAGGTCCTTGATCCACTTTGATTTGAATTTTGTACAAGGTGAGAGATAGGGGTTACATTTCATTTTACTACATATGGATTCCAGTTTTTCCAGCATCATTTACTGAAAAAGCTATCTTTTCTCCAATGTATGTTTATATTTAAGTGCTTTTGACTACTATGAGATATCTGTATTTATGTTGGTTTGGCTTTTTGTAGGAACACAAATAATTTCTGGATGTTAATTTTGTATCCTGCTAATTTTTGTAAATTATTATATGGAGTATATCCTGATGACATTGGATTCTATTGTGATTGTTAAGATCATTGTAAGAGCTGACTGCTGGTAAGGATTTACATAACTTATCTTTAATTTATCCATCCTTCAACATATTGGTGTGGCTTAGCTTTAATGTGTGTTCTCTCTTTCTAGTTTTTCCTCCAGTATTGGGGATTGAGCCCAGGGCCTTACACGTGCTAAGCAAACACTCAACATTGGAGCTATGTCCCCAACCCTTTTACTTTGAGATAGGAACTCGGATATTGATAAGTTGCTCACACAGGTCTCAAGCTTGCAATCCTTCTGCCACAAGCCTCCTGAATACCTGGCATTATTGGCATGTTCCACCACATCAAGCTATAGGCATCCTTTTTAAGTAGTACATAAGTACATTCTTAAAAGTTAGTATGATCATCTCTTTTAACAAGTTAGTATTCTCTGTTTACATTTAAAATTTGCATCTGTAAAAATATCTTTAAGAGCATCCATGTTTATGAATAGACATAATTAATATTGTTAACATGGCCATGCTACCAAAAGCAATATACAGATTCTATTCAATTCCTATAAAATCCCAATAACATTCTTCACAGAATTAGAAAAAAGAGCCCTAAAATTTATTTGAAAGAATAAAAGCCCAGATAGTCAAAGCAATTAAAAAAAAAAAAACAATGCTGGAGGCATGAAGTCATACTGACTTCAAATTATACTGCATAGCTATAGTAACAAAAGCTGTACGATACCAACATAAAAACAGACTCATAGACCAATAGTACAGAATAGAAGACACAGGGACAAACCTACATATCTACAGTCATCTGATCCTTGACAAAGTTGCCAAAAACATACTCTGGAGAAAAGATAGTCTTGTTAATAAAGTGTGCTGGGAAAACTGATTACTCATATATAAAAGAATGAACCTAGACCCTTAGCTCTCACCCTGCACAAAAATAAAATCAAAATGGATCAAAAGCCTAGGAGTTAGACCAGAAACTATGCAACTCTTAGAAGAAAACATAGAGGGTCAACACTCTATCACAGCACATTTTAATATTGTCAAAATGGCCATATGACCAGCCCAGAGGTACAGGGAATAGCTTTTTCAGTAGGACCTCTAAAGCTCAGGAAATAATGTGAAAAGTTAAGAAATAAGATAGCATCAAATTAAAAATCTTTTACACAGCAAAATAAACAATTGGGAATGTGAAGAGTGAACCCACAGAATGGGAGAAAATACTTGCTGGTTACTCTTCTGATGGATGATTAATATCTAGAATGTATAAAGAATTAAAAAACCCTTTATATAAAAATAATTGAATATCCCAATTAAAAAATGGACACATGCATTAAGCAGACATCTCTTAAAAGAAGAAATACAAATATATAAAATATATGCAAAATGTATAAAAAATATTTAAAAATGTTCAACACATTAACAATTAGGGGAATGCAATCAAAACTACACTGAGATTTTATTTCACATCAGTTGGAATGGCAGTCACCAAGAATACAAATAATAATAAGGGATGGGGTTATGGCTCAGTGGTAGAGCACTAGCACTTGTGAGGTACTTGGTTCAATTCTCAGCACCACATAAAAATAAATTTAAAAAATGAAATAAAGGTATTTGTTCATCTACAGCTATTAAGAAAAGAATACAAATAATAA
Source organism: Callospermophilus lateralis (assembly GCF_048772815.1). NCBI lineage: Eukaryota > Metazoa > Chordata > Mammalia > Rodentia > Sciuridae > Callospermophilus > Callospermophilus lateralis. Next base: position 102,268,371 of record NC_135314.1, read on the forward strand.
TAAATGCTGGAGAGAGAATGTGGAGTAAAACGAACACATTTACACTTTTGGTGTGATTGTTAATTAGTGCAAACACTATAGAAATCAGTATGGAGGCTTCTCAAAATATTAAGTATGGAACCACAATGTGACCCAGCTATACAACTCCTTATAATTTATCTTGAAGAATTAAAGTCTTCAGACTACAGTGATACATGCATATCCATGTTTATAGCAGCACAATTCACAATAGCCAAACTATGGAACCAGACTTGATGTCCATCCACAAATAGATAAAGAAAATAAAAATGGTATATAATAACAATGAAGTTTTGTTCAGCCATAAAGAAAAAATAAATTATGTAATTTGCAGGAAAATGGATGGAACTAGAGATTGTTATAAGCAAAATAAGTCAAACTCAGAAGGTCAAGGGAAATATGTTTTCTTTCATATGTGGAAGATAGAGAAGAAAAAAGAAAAGAAAGGTGGGCGTATCTCATAGAAATCAAAGGGAGATCAGTAGAGGAAAGGTACTAAGGAGTGGGAGGTGCAGAAGGAGGGTGGAAGTGCTGGGAAGTGATATTGGCCAAATTATATTATCGTATCATATTATAATTTTATATTATCATATATTATATATCATACATATGTTAGCATATTGGGTTAAGTTTTTTAATTTTAACAAAATGTGATTAATTCTATAAATTAATGATTAATAATTGTGATTAAGTGTGCTATCAAACATTGGTCTTTGTAAGCTTAAAACTATTATATCCTTTTTGTTTTGAACTTGCTTTAAAATGATGATTTAGTTGGAGGAATAAAATTCTAAGTTGTCAATTATTTTTCTTCAGCACTTTAAAAATAACTGATTTAGTTTTTTTCTAGTTTCTATAGTTGAATAAATGCCTGGTATCAGTATAAATACTGTCCCTTTGTAAGAAATATGTCTCTCTAGCAAATTGTGACTTCAGTTTTTCCATCACAACTATCAATTTGAAAATAATTTGTCAAGTTGTGGGTTTAGTTTTCTTTATTTGGCATTTATTTTTTTAATATGAGATTATAATTTTGTTTCAGTTGTGCACAATACTGCTATTTATTATTCTCTCAGATATCACTTCCTAATTCTTAACTCTATTTTATATACCTATTTCTCATTTGAACCTATTTTAACCCTCTCTGTCCATCATCACGTCCCTTAAATGCTCCTCTATATATTTTATCTTATTCTTCTTTCTCTTGGATCCTTGCTGAATTCCTCAACACTAGATTCTAGTTTATGAATCCTTTCTTTGCTAGTGTTGAGTCTAGAAATTATTTTTCATTTGTTCATTGCTTTATGTTCCAAATAGTATTAATTGTATTTCAAAGATTTCTAGACCGTACATAAATATATATTACATATAGAAGAATATAAACTTATATGGATATACTGGTGTATAAGTTTTTACATAAACACATCCTGTATCCATATTTCATTTGATTTTTGCCTGTTTTGTATATTTATTTTTTCTAATGAAATAAATATTTAGTTTACATTTGTAAGTATTCTAAACATATTTTCATATAGTTTTGAAAATTTCTCTATAAAATTATATTATCTTGTGTGATTTAAAAAAACTGTTTGACAATTTTGTTGGTAACTATTATGCTAGATATATTTATACATTTTGGAACTTGGAGTTACTTCTTTACTTTTAATTTGATGTACTTCCATTTGTCTTTTACATCTTTGGTTAATTTAGCTTCATCTTTTTTCTCTTTCTTTCTGCTCATCTGAGCATACAAGTGAGTTTTATAGTTTTACCTTACAACGGCATTCATCCTTTTGCACAAAATTACTTGGAACATCTCAGATCTAGGTACCAGGGGTGATGGGAGGAGGGTTTCACTTTGCCTACATGTAAGTGTATATCTTCTCCCACCACAACCTTCAGTCCACAGCTTCCTACAGAACTACAACCCACGTCAAAAGCTGACATTTTTTTTTTTAATTGCTATTTCCTCAAGTTTCTATCCAACTCCTGATTTTCATCAGGAAGCTTGGCTCTACTTTGTAGTCTCACCAAGAATTCTTTTTAGTATTCCTTACCCTAACAGAGTTGGTTTCCAGACTCACTTGCCTTATACTGAGCTAATATCTGACAAGTCCTCTGTTTCTGTTTACTCAGAAATTCATAATTCTGTTCTATTTCTTATTCATGAGATGTTCATTTTGATTTGGTGCTCAGTTAATTTTTATCTTTTTGTTTTCTTCTATCATTGCTGAGGACGGAATGCCCATGCCAGTTTGCATCTGAACATGAATTAATATAGCCCTATTGCCTTTTGATATAGATTATTCTACCATCTTTCTTGTTTTAAATTTTGTGTTCATATTGAGCTGGGTGATGTCTAAACAAAATGAAACAAATCAACAAAAGAATCTTCTCTTTTTGCAAGACAAGGGAGAGTCAAGAGAACTTTTATTTTAATAATTTTTTCCAAGTATAGGACATTATACCTCATTATATCTCATAGTTACTATACTTTATAATTTTTCTGATAATGGAGAAAAGTGACTAGCACAGATAAAGCATATATTAAGCAGTAACTAAAGTTACATTATTATTATTAATCTTTTTTCTTTTAGTGCCAGAGATAGAACCCAGGGGCACTTAAACACCAAGCCACATCTCCAGCCCTTTTTTATATTTTATTTAGAGACAGGGACTCGTTGAGCTTTATAGGGCCTTGCTAAGTTGCTGAGGCTGGCTTTGAACTGGCCATTCTCAAGCCTTAGCCTTCCAAACTGCTGGGATTATAGGCATACACCACTATTCCCAGTACTTATTATTATTCTTTAAATCTATTTTTCCTATTAGTGGTTCAAAACATACTTACACCTTTTTATAAATAAAAGACATGTATCCAGATCATTTATTAACAACACAATTTGGAAATTAAAGTCTCTCAATTCTTACTTAGTATCAGCAAAAGAGAAAAAAATTAAGACCCATTACTAAGGTTTTGAAATTTATTCCTATGGGTACTTTGCAAACTGATTTTCAAGTAGACTTTTCTTTTTTTAAGCCATACAAGTAGTCATGTTGGAAGGTATTTTATAAGTGACCTATTTGTACCTTCTCCATTTGTAGATAACAATCTTTCCCTAAACAACCATTTTGAACCAGTTAGCCCAACTAATGAATAATATAATAGGTCTCAAATTCTGGTTTTCTGCCTATAAATCCCTATTTTTATTTGAGCTCTTTTTTCTTATTTGAAAAAAATTACAGTTCTCAGTAAAGTCTATTATGTTAGGAGCCATCTGGAACAAACACTTAGAATGTAAATTAATATCAGATTAGATGGTACAAAATGATACCACACCTGTCCACTGCCCTATTCCAAACTCCAAATCTTATCATAAATTCCTTTCTATGTAAACAAAAACTTGATTCCTGCTTGCCACGCTATCCTCATATTTCCAAGAATATTTGTAACTTTGTTCTAATATTTCCAAGAATATTTTAAGCTTTATTCTATCAGGTAAAAGGGAAGGGTGGTAAAATTTCAGCCAAATTTATTATGAAGCACAAATATATCATTTTCAAATCCTCCAGAATTTGTAATATGTAATGATCGAGGTAGTATTAAAAAGTAATTAAATGCAATATTAGAGAGAAAGTGGAAGATACATTTTTACTCACTGTCTTTCCTCTTGTCTTCCAAGTCTGTATGATAAGGAACACTGCATGAGCGCATGGTGAAGACTGATTGACAGTAGCTACCCTACTATAATTAGTGTGAAAAATGTCTTTGTATAATGGGACATAATTGTTTATAGACCTAAATATGTTGTTCCAACTTAGCAAAGAGCAAAATCTCCAATAGCTTCTTCCCCAAGAAAGCTTTCTTTGTTGACTGGCATAAATTATTATAACCAACCTACATAAAAGCATAACGTTGCTGTCATAATGTTGTCTCTCTGTCACAAGCAGATCCTCACTTTGGAATTGGTGAACATACTGTAGAATATAGTCTCCAGGAAGTTCAACAAACTTCAACAAAGAGAAATTATTTATTTTTTATTTATTCAATAATTTTTCCTAATTCTATAGATGTTAGAAAGAATTTTGGAGGACAAAACCTCCAGAGTTTAGAAATGAAAACAGAAAAATCTTATGTGACCATAAGAAATAATCACCTTGTCACTGGAGGAATGGCAATGTTTGATTTAAAAGAGATAAACACAGAAACCCTAACCCCATTTATGCTATATCATCACCCTTAGAGATCAGAGTCATGGCTGGCCCTAGTTCAGTTTGGGAAATTGTTAATGCTCTCTTTTCAATGCTCATTCTCATTTTCTAAGAGTTCTTCTCATTTCATATCACCAATTTCCTATGAAATCAAGAATTCATTGCCTCAGACTTTTCTTTTCTAAACCCATGACCCATCCTGATATCAAATTTCTCATAATGGAGAACAAATTCCTAAAAAATAGTGCAAAATCAGAGATTTTATTTTCCATGAAACCCTGAAGAAATTATTTTGCTTCTTAGATTCTTAGGCCATGAAAAAGGAAATATCTACCGCATCAACTTATTGTGAGGCTTTGGACGGATGATATACATGAAAGAGGATTGCAAACAGTAAAATATCTCATGGTATTAATCATGTGTATGCCCGCACAGGTTTAAATTAGTGTACTGTCTCTATACATTAAAAATTTTATCTAATTTTGAATGTCCAGATATTTTAAGAGAACAAAGATTAGTGAATAGAGGAGATAGCTGGGAGACATAGAAAGTTCTCCCCTGCAACAGAAATAGGCATCTCCCTTATGTACCCAGAAGTCTGATGTTGTATCCAAATCAACTCCAGTGAAATTCCATCATTGGAAAGGCAGATTTTTTTTTTTCAGAATAAAGCTGATGGATTTTGATGTTTCTATTATTACTTAGAATTCAGAGCTCCTTGCCCTTAATAACTGAGTTGTCAAAAAAATCAGCGTAGTCACTCATGTAAAATGACATGAAATATTTATAATTATTTGATTAACAAGTAGAAAAATTCAACTTAAACTGACTAAAGCACCAGTCAACTTATTAGAGCTGGACATAAACTGGCTTTAGGCATAGATGAATCAAAGTACCAAAATGATACCATGAATCTGTCACTTGTTTGAATCTCTTGTTTCAGCTTGCTTCTGTGTAGGCTTTTTATGTTAAAGGAATATTTTTCCACATATTGTGGAATTATAGTCACAGTTTCATCTCCTGAGATCCCACACACCACCAGAATGAGTGCAATACCATTTTCTAACAGATACAGAAAAGTCTCCAGGGGTAATGCCCTCATTGAAAATGTTTGGAAGGATTATCTTGGATTCAAGTCAAAACTTTGTAATTTAGAATGGAAAACAGATAGTTCCCCAGAGAAAAATCAAGTTGTTGTTATGACAAGAATGGATTGGAAGCTAGTAAGACAAAATCTACAGATGTCCACCATGTGCCCTTGGCTCCATCACTATAGGCATCCTGGGTCCAGTCCACCAAAGTGTTATCCCTCCAGAACCTACTTTGTATTTGGAGGCTGCTGTTTTCAAAAGTCATAGTTGACTGCCAAGTATACAATTACCTTTATAGTAAACTCATAGGGTTACATTAAACAATTTATACAGCAGCAGGTGTTTTGTCTCATGAATAGAAGAAACGAACCCTACATACAAAATCCGACCTTGCCAGATCCCGCAGGAAAAGAAATCTGCTTTATGCACTGTTGAGGTTGAGCTGCATGATAATAATGTATCATATGACTGCATGTGAGCTGTGCTAAATGCCAGGTTTCACAAAAAAATCAGTGTGATATTTCTCCTAGAAATGGAGCTAACAATTATTTTCAAATGTAATGCTAGTTAAAACTGATTGTTACAGGACAATTTATATAGTGCTGGAGAGAAACATGTGTTTTCTTTATAATAAGCATCTTACATAAAGCTAGCATATTTCTGCATTTTAAGTTAGTTTTCTGAGGGGAAATGATTCCGTAGAACTTTGGAAAAGGAAGGTTGATATCAAATCCCCATAGTACCACTTGCAAGTTACATGTCCCTGGCAAAATTTCTTACCACCAAGGCCTCAGTGGGCTCCTAGACACAATGGGAACACCATCTACCTCAATGTACGAGGTTTAACCAGAAAATTCTCTGAGCATTTTTAATATGAGTGAATGAAAAAAACATATAAAAGGCAAAATTAATCTAAGGGCATTGCTAAAGGTGGGATGAATGCCACCACAAAGCCCACGAGGCTTGATCTTCAGGGTGGTACTACTGGGTGGTACTACTGGGTGGTGGTGAAATCTTTAGGAGGATGAATCTGGTAAGATGTCTTCCAGTCATTGGGGATGTACTCTCCAAGGGGATTATGGGAACTCACACTGTCCCTCTTATGTTTGCTTCCTGGTTTATGATACAAGTGTTTTGCTCTACCACAAGCTTCTACCACAAGGAACTACCCTTGCTTAAGGCCAAAAGCACTAGGGCCATCTGATCATTGACTGAAACCTCCAGACTGAGCCCAAATAAAACTTTTCTCTTTATTAGTTAACTACCTCAAGTATTTTATTATAGTGGTGTAAAGCTAAATAATATAGTCATAAAAAATTCTATAAATTTCAATTAAAACTTTATGAGATAAAATTCCATATAGATATTAATACACTTATAGAGAAATATTGACCTTATTACTCTTATTTGAATATTCAGAATGAAGAATAAATATTTTTCTATAATCCAATGTGTCATTATTATGAGTTAGATAGATGGAAATATTGTCTAAAATTATTGTTTTAATATTAGGCTTTAATCTTGGTTTATCTTTCCAATTTTTAGGGAAACAAAGAAAGTAATTTCTGTTTTGTATTATGTGCCACTCAAAATAGTACATCCTATGCTCTCATAATTGAGATAGAAGAAATACTGATAATTACATAAAGCTATATAAACTAAACACAAATAAAAATTCATTATAAATCTAAGAAAATTTCTGGGGATAGGGAATATTTTCTTTTGAAACCCATGGTCATTGGCTTTTAAAAAAAATCTGATCATCTAATTCTAGATGAGTATTGCCAAAAAAGAGACTTTCTGTGAAAGTTTTTATTTTAGCTTTTTTCTTCTGCTTCAGAATTTGTTTACATTAAATCTAGTAAAGTAACTAAGGAGACAAGCTTTGTTATTTGGTAAACGTGAATTTCATCACTTTTCAAGTGTGTAGCTTTATGTAAATAAAGTAACTATTCTACTTTTGTTTCATCATCTGGAAAATGGACTAACATTTTTAGCTACTTCATTAATATTCTTACAGAGTGGAAATAAGGTCATGTATGTAAAGCAATTTACAGAGGACATCAAACAAAATAAGTACATGAAAATATTATTTGTTATATTATGTTAATATTTCTATTTTTAGACTATATATTATTTTACATAGCTTAGATAAAATGATAGATTCAAAAAAACTATTGCTTTTATGAAGTCATTGTTTGATAATTGATGTCACAAGTAGATACATACAAATCTATTCAACTTAGAATAAAGAAAAAGTGAAAACCCTCACTACAATGTATAAGTTGCTTATAGATAAAAATGTAGATTTTTTTTTCATGCACACATTTCCCATCAGTGTAAGGAATGGCAAAAGTTCACATAAAGAACCTGCCTTACTATTCACATCTTCCTTCCTGCCCATTTCAATTTATTCCTCTTGAATGATCTCTCTGTCTTGTGAATGTCATTGTTAGAGGATTTACCACACTACACTGCAATTTTTTTGGTCTCATATCTGTCTTCTTTATTTGACTAAGAACTCTTTAAAGATGTCCAAATCATATTCATCTTTTATTTCCAGAGCTTAGCATGCTTCCCGGCAAATAATAAGCATGTGATAAATGTTTATCGAATTTAATTTAATTCATACAGGGAATTTTTAAAGCTCCTTTAACTTATATGTGAGTGATTTCTTCCTTTGAAAACATGACATCTTAACCATTATTATAACCAGATATTCTCCCTCTTTGGGTCTTAAATGACAAAAGTAATCTGTCTCCTATACAAAGCATATAAACATCTATGTAAAACTTTAATTTTGAAGCACACATTTTTTTTTCAAATAGATTTCAGACAATCTAATTCAGAATACATTAAAACTAATTTTATTGCTCCACTGAAATACAAAACACTGGGATTTGAAATATCATATGTGTCATTTATATTAGTAAATTAGTCATCATTTTGCATATGAATGGGTCTTATGAACCATTTTTACAAAATTTTTTTAGACATTGATGGACCTTTATTTTATTCATTTATTTATATGCAATGCTGAGAATCGAACCCAGTGCCTTACACATGGTAGGCAAGCACTGTACCACTAAGCTATAAACCCAGCCCCTGAAACATCTTTTCAATCCCACCTTACCCTTTGGCAATCTGCTCACAGATGCATGCATGCATACATCTAGATTTTTCTTCAACCATTAACACTGCATAAAAATATTAAAATATATCTTAACATGGGTTTAAATTTTAATTTCATAATATTTTTTAGTTTCAAAGCAGAAATACTTATATAAAACATTTATTTTACAAATTTAAATGGCTACAAAAATTTGTCATCTCTCTTCATTTAACCTTTTAATATCTTGCCAGAAATGCTTTTTGACAATTCCATCTGATTCTGTCCCAGGATCTCCCACTTGAACTATTTTTATCATGTTTTCTAAATACCTATAAATGAAATAGAAATGCATATATCTTTAGGATGATAGGAAATTAAAGTCTAGGTATTTAAGTAGGACTTGAAATTTAGACAGAATATATTTGCTTTTAAACTCAAAATGGATCTTTTGTTTTACTGAAACTTCTTTCTCCAAATTTAAGCATTAGCTATTTTTAATTCTTAATAGTTTTGAAAGTATTCTGATTTTTAATTCATTCTGTATCTCTGCTCTGTGGTCAGTTTAAGGAAACACAAACCAATGAAGCAGGAAAGTCTTGTGTTAATGCCAAATCATGATTTTTCTGATCAGTGTAAATGTGTTTACCCACTTCCACTCACTACTATAGCTCTCACTGTCTCAATGATTTTATTGATCTTTCTTTGGAGCTGTTCAGAATCAACTTATGAGGCAATAGCAACACCTAGTATAGCAGATACAGAGTCATATTCTTGTAGAAGCTTTGTGCCAAAAGTCTAATTTCACTAATTTATTTGCTATACTTCCTAAGTAGACATAATATGCCAGCACCATATGTTAAAGCCTATAAATTGCAACAAGAGTTAGTCACTATTTATTGAGGAAAACATAATAAAAAATCTACAAGCTAGCAAGACAAAGTATCTGAAAAGTAGCGGTCCAAGCTGTGATTCTCACACACTTGTTCAAGGACCCTAGAATTCATGGAGATGTCAAGCTTCAGCTCCTGCTCCCAGGGTTCTGAAGAAATTGCTCAATAGCTTCCCTTCCTGAATAACCTGTGCTTAGATTTCAGGCATGCTTAGCTAGCCCCCACAACTACTTCAGCAGTTCCTTGGAAAACCATTCTACTGGTTCTACTCTCAAGTGGAATTCTGATGTTAAATCTTATTAATTAATGCATTACTGAATATTATGCACAAAAATCATAATACTAAAACTATCTGTATTTCAATGTCTATCAAATGTGGGAATGCCTTTTATAAATTGCCTGAAAGGTCATCAGTCTACCAGTTACTAGATATTTTATTAATAGAAACTACTTTCTGCTTATAATAAAGATAATATAAAATTAAGAACAGAGAGAGTACTAGATTTAAGCCTTAACCCTGCAAACACAGAACCGGGTCATTTTGGAAAATTGTATAATATCTGTCATATGGAAAAAAGGCCCTGGGCTTATAAGGAAATAAAACAGGTATGATTTCTAGCTTCCTTCTAACTCTGAGAAATACTAGGAACTCAATTATCTTTATCTTTATGCCTTTTGAAAAAAATCACATTAATTTATTATTTTACAAATGATAAAGGTATATTTGCAATTCAGAAATTATTCTATTAGGCTGATTAAGCTGGATATTGGTATATGTTGGTTCCAGAAATGATGTTTCCTAATTGACATTTTCATTGTTCCTCTTAATAATTTTCATTCTTTAACAGCAACATTAACAATGTTTTATAACATACTAGGGTTACAAATATTTGATAAACTGACACGTTTACTTTACTTGTGGATACATATTTTTGAAGGTTTTTATCCAGGGGAAGAAATATTATAAATAACGTATGAATTAACTAATCCACAAGCATTGTCATTTTTAAAACTGTGAACCAGGTGTGTTAGAGCAGATATTAAACATTCTTGACTGTGCATGCTGGGGTTCAACTGCACAAAAAGTCCCCTTAAAGGCCCAAGAGATATAGGCATTTATAATTTTCTTGTAGAATGCAATTTAATCATGTTATTTAGAGTCTAGCAAGTCAGCCAAGCAAACAATAACAATCACATCTCAAAATATGTTCATTATGGTCTGTCTACTTGCAAGGGGGAAAAAACAGTGGCACTGACTCTGGTAAAGCAGCAGCATCCCTCAAACTGAGCTTTTGTAAAATATATAATATATCCCTTTCCAATGTGTTGTCCCAGGTTGGTTTGTTATTTGTGGGCTTGTTTTTTGATTTTTTAAAGAGGTACATTTTGTTAATGAGATAGAACATAACTATCTTTTGATCATGAAAATTCAAGATCACTCTAGTAATTATAAGCAATGGGTGAATACTTTTCTTTACCATCCCCAGTTGCCACACCTTGTCTGATTTGAAAATCTATTTGTATTCTTTTTTGCTTCTTTTACATCAATTAACTACCACATGTTTTTAGCTCTCTGATTTAAAAATTGGAAATCCAAATTTCTGGATGGAATTATCTCTAGTGAGAGGGGGAGAGAGGCAGAAAATCAGGGGATAGGGAGAAACAGAGAAAAAGATGCAGAAAGAGAAAGAGTAGAAAGTTATGTTTTCCTTTAAACAGTGGGGAACTAGCAGCCTTTTCTTCCAACAGATAGTAGTACTATTTGTATTTTTTTCTTCCTCACCCATTGAAAGTTTTCCTAACCTGTATATCCTGCAGTTAGAGCATCTCAAGGGCTTCTCCTATTATTTTCTGGGAGGGTTGACAGGGTGGAGTATGTTCTAATGTAAACAGAACAGGTATCTGAAGTCCCCTTGCCCAGTCTCAGTTCTGCCTCATAGTAACAAAGTGTCAACCAGCAAGCGGTCCTGTATTCTTATCCCAAATGCTTACCAAAATTAATTTTTCTTTTTGGGAGTAAAAGAAAATAACCCATTTAAAATATATAAAAACACTAAAAACATATTACAGATAAATAATATATGGAACTTTGCTACTTATTTTTCTATGGTTAAGAAACACTAGAGTTAATTTTTTAAAGAATTCCTATGCTCTTTCTCTCCACAAACATTTTAGGTTTAGATGTTTTGCCAAAAACCAACTAAAAAGAAAACCTCTTTGTTCTACAGAAGGCAGCAACCGACTGATTCTTCCCTCTCTGACTCTGCTCCTGACTGATTTGAAGCATGTAGAATACACCAGTGGCTTTTTTCCTGACAAACGAAAGGCCTCTTTATAATTCTCATCCTCTTGACCTCTCTGTAGGATATGACTCTGATAAGTCTGCTGTTATTTATGAAACTTTTCTACTCCTGTCACTTCTCTAATAGTGTCCTTCCTTATATCTCCTGCTACCATTCCGTCTGCCTCTTTCCCTCTTGTCCAACAGTGGCTAACCTAAACCATCCTTCCAAGACCTGGGTTCTCCATGTTTTGCTCTTCTCTCGTCATTTATGGTTTGAAACCAATTGTTAACCCTATTTCCTAGGCCCCAGAAATATAATTGTGAATGGAAGAGACATTTTTCTTCATGAAGTTTCCAGTCTAATGAGGGCCATAGTCATTACAGAGTAGGATAGAAGAAGCTGATGGCTGAAACTGCTATCCCTGCCTCCTGTGCTACAGACCATTGTTCTCAAATCTGTTATCTCCAGTGTCAGACTTTCTCCTGATTTTCATACTCTGCTAAGGTCTTCTCATGTTCTTCTACCTGATGGCTAATCAACTGGAGAGCTTCACAGACATCATGAACTCTGTGTTCAAAAGTTGAACTCACCATGCTCTTCTGGTAATGCCACTATCAATCATCTCCTTTCAGATCAAATTTCTTTGTCCTTTTGCTCAGGATTCTTTAATCATTTCATAAACTTGTAGTCTACATCTCTCTGATTAGTTTGCTATTGGTTTCATGCAATTATTAATTCATTGATTAATTTTCTAATTTTCTTATATTCTTATACTTTTCATTGTCTTTTTTCTTGTCTCCTTTATGACTTCCTTTATTTTATACCTCAGCCTATTTTCTTGTTATATCTTTTTCATATTATTTTATAAAATCTACTTTATAAAATCTACTCACTTTCTTAAGGGCAAAACAACCTGAAATTCACCTATTTCCTGTAGTAAAAAAAAAAAAAATACTTTTTTTCAAATAGTGCTTTTTTTTCTCCCTCTTGAATGCTGTGACTATCTCCCACTGTGTGGCAGTAACCTTGAGTAAGCTTCATATAGGTTGATATTGTTGCTCATTCTTGGATAAGAATTTATTTAATACTGGCATTTGCCCAAAATTAGTATGTGCAGATTATTATTGTTTACCCTTATTGTTCACTGAAACTCATTAAAAATTTCTTCTCTGATGTGAATCCAACACAATTTTAAATGTTTATAAAAGCAAGAACATCTATATATCTTTGTGGGGGTGTGAATGAGCTGGTGCCAAAAGACTTAGTGTTGGAGAGTCTCCCCTGAAAGATTTTATTTTCCTCTGAGTTTAGTTAAATGTCCTACCCATAAAGGTGGCCATTCTTAGCCAGTTTGTCCCAATTTTTATTATAAGAACCACAGGGTAACACCCAACTTCCTCTCTATTCTATTACTTACCAAACTAAGAAAGGTCTCAGCTGCTTCAACATGAAGCTGTTTTAGGGTCAATCTCATTGCCTGTGGATTTCCATTCATGTAGCCATACTCCCTACAGGCACTTGTATATGTTTTACCCTAAAACAAGTGACTTAGTGAAAAAAGGATCATTCACATCTAACAGCACAAAGTTCAAAATATTTGGTGACATTGAAATGCACCCTCTTCCTCTCTAAAAAATAGATAGAGAAATAAACTTATACAGAGAGATAGCATTCTTTTCTTAATAATTTCTCAACTATGTTTCCATGAGTTCTCTCTTATATAGGACTTTTTATAAAGATCATTCGGTATCTTAAGTGTCTACCTCACTCTCCCCTGCAGTAAATTCAGAGATAGATAACAATGATATAAAAATGTGCTGGAAATAATGCAAGTGTCCTTGTCAACAAAGAATGTTCTAATAGGCACTACATAGAGAGAAGCACGCTGTTTCTACAGATTAGCATAGCTGGCACCACTAAAAACCCAATATAATTCATTTATCTACATAAAACCAAAAAAATGTACAATTTTCAATTTAATATTAGGTTACCCTAATGTCCTTAATTTTATTGAATCATTATAAAATAAGATCATAATCAACCAGAAGCAAAGCTGTCTAATCCGTAAATTATTTTTAATGTTTTAAGAAATTTCTCTGTCTTAATCATTGCTACATAGTTCATGCATTACAATTTTATTTGTTTGTTTATTTCAAGACAAAAAAGCACCAGGCAATGTTTAAAAAATCATAGTGCATGATTACTGAGAAAGTGGAAGGAAATACAAATAAGCACACACATAAAGGATTTGGTCTTAAATAAAAAGGAATTTAAGCAGAAGTAGTTGCATACAATTTTAATATTTAGTAGTTGGAAGATGATTATATTCTAGATAGGAAACTCTCAAATTTGTCCACAACTTTGGTTTCACCTGGCTAGTTTTAAAAGCTAACACTCTGTCTTGGATACACCAATTTATTTGTTTTGGAATGTGGCCTAGACATGGGAATTTTTTTAAATCTGCAGGTAACTCTAATGTGCAACAATGTAAAGATCCACACTTTCTAGAGATACAGGAAGAAAAGTGGTTGGCTAAAAAAATACAGAATGCACAAAAGGGATGGTTGAAGAGACTTTCAAATAATCAACACAGAATGCTGGAAAGCACTTTTCTACAGAGAAAGAACAGAATCCTCAGGCAGGGATATAGGCTTAAGGGGTGGGGAGACTAATTTTATAGCTTCTCCAAACTATCTCTTTGATTTCTTCTCACCAAGTGCTCTTGAAACTCAAGGTGTGTTCTGTGGCTTCACCTGGGAGCTTATTAAAAGTACAGAACTTCGGGCTGGGTTTGTAGCTCAGTGCTAGAGCGCTTGCCTACCATGTGTGAAGTATTGGGTTCAATCCTCAGCATCACGTAAAAAATAAATAAAATAAAGGTATTATGTCCATCTACAACTAAAAAATATGAAAAACAAAACAATAACAGCAACAGGAAAAAAAAACTACAGAACGTCAAGGCCCACCTCATATCTCCTAAATCAGATTCAGATTTTGTCAGGATTCTTAGTTTAGAACCTAGATAAATATGCAGATAGGGAAATGATACATTGTTAGGTTATTCAAACATTAACTTCTTATAAGAAGGCAAAACAAAAAGGCTAGGAGCTAGGGAATTGAGGGTGTGGTCAAGAGTGTGAACTTATCTGCATAGTCATGAACATAGCCTAATAGTTGTAGAAGTGATGAAAGGAGAAGATTGGTGTTTATGAAGAAAATTTCAGGATCTCTGGGCCGGTGCACTGACTTGGTTAAAGTTCAGGGGAAGAATTGGGTGTCTTGAGCTGGTGATTTGGCCAAAAATAGTATAAGTTATTAAATTACTGGAATTTGGGGAGGGTTTCTTTACCTATACCAGATGCATGAATTAGGAATATTTTTTTCTTTTTCCTTATGTGGTTTTGCTGACTTAATTCTGTCCTTTGAAGCATATACATTTAACTTCTAATAAAGTCCCATTTAATATTTCTATTGTCACATGGGCTTTGGTATCATAGCTGAGGAACCCTGTTTTAAATCCAGACAGCAAAAATTTCCTCTTACGTATCTTTCTGAGTTTTATAGTTTTCACTCTTACTTTAGGCCTATCATCTATTTCTAATTAGTTTTTATATATAGTATGGAGTAGGGATTTAAATTCATTCTTTCACATGTGGAAATTCAGTTGCTCCAGAACCATTTTTGGAAGACTGTTCTTTTTCTATGGAATTGTTTTTGGAAAACTTCTCTAAAATCAATTCAGAATATATGTAGGAGTTTATTTTGGACTCTCAACTCATTCCATTGACCTATGTGCCTAACCTTTTGCCAATATGACAATGTCTTAACTATTCTAGCTTTGCAGTGAGAAGTATGTGTTTCAACTGTGGTTTTTTCCAAGACTGTTTTGGTTATTTTTGGTCCCTTACATTTCCATATGAATTTTTGGATCAGCTTGTCAATTTCTAAAAAACAAAGTCAGCTGGGATTTAAATAGGTATACACTGAGTTTGTAATCTGGGGAATTTATTATTTTCCTGTATGTACCATAACAAATTACCACAAACATGGTGAAACTATAAAGATTTATTGTCTCACATTTTTAAAGGTCAGAATTCTAAAATTGAGGATCAAAGTATCCACAGAATCACACTAGAATCTTAAGGGAGAATCAATTCTTTGCCTCTTACAGCTACTGGTAGCTTTAAGAATTCCTAGACTCGACTCGTGGTTACATCACTCCAAATGCTGCACCTATGCTCACAGGCCTGCATCCTCTTCTTTGTTTATTAAATCTCCCTCTGCCTCTTTTAATGACATTTGTCTTTGGGTTTAGGGCCCACCTAGGAAGCCCAGGACAATCTCTTGATCCCAAGATCTTTTACTTAATTACATGTGTAAAGACCTTTTTCTCAAATAAAGTGATATTCAAATTGTGCTCTATATGTGTAATAAGAATTGTAATGCATTCCACTGTCATATATAAATAAAAAAAATAATTTAAAAAATGAAAAACTTTCAATGAATTTTTATGGTCTTGATAGCAATGCCTAGTCATTTGGATTTTAATAACAAAACTAAATGCAAAAAAAAAGCAAGCAGACTTATCTTTCAAGAGGGTCACAAATTCATCCCACAAAAAGGAGTATTTTCATCTTACCAGTGGTGTTTTCTAATCAATATACAAAGACATGTTTCCATTATTCAGGTCATCTTTCATTTCTCTCAACAATGTTTTATAGTTTTTAGTGCACTACTTTTGTTAAATTTATTCCTGTTTGTATTATTATTCTCATGCTATGATAAAGGGAATCAGTTTACTTTCAGATGGATTATTATTACATATAATATACAATTACAAATGATTGGGAATATTTATCATGTGCCCCACAACTTTGTTAAACTCTCTTTTTTTTGTTTCAATATATTTCAGTGACAATATAGAATTTTCTATATGTAAGATCATGTCACCTGCAAATCATATCACTGGCAAAACTAAATTTCTTTCATTCTAGTTAAGTTTCCTTTACTTCATTGTCTTGACAAACTTCTCCATCTATAAACTTCAATTCAGTATTGAATGACAATGACAAGAATGAGTATCATATTTTGTTTCTGATATTAGGGGAAAGTGTCCAGTCTTTTACTAAAGTATGGTATTAATTATGGGAACTCTGTAGAAGCTTTATAGGTTGAGGAAGTTCCCTGCTGTTCTGGTTTCTTGAGTGTTTTTTTTTTCTTTTTAATAATGAAAGAATTTTGGATTATTCTGCATCTACTGAGGTGATTTTTACCCTTTACTGAGATAGAATACTATAATCATTGATTTGGGTATGGTAATTCAACTTTATATTCCTACAATGAATCCTGTTTGGTTATATCATATAAAATTTTCTATATGTGGATGATTTGGTTTGCTAGTATTTTGATAATTGTTTTGTACATCTCTATGAACATTATTTTTTATCTGTTCTTACTGCAGTGGCTCAATTTTTTTGTCTAACAATTCTCATGGAGTCTTATTTAAAAAAATCACCCTGTTCGTAACTATCCATGTAAATAATCATGAGGTTTCTCAGTCTCACTCATGAACCATAATTCTAGAAGACATTTTCCCCTTCACTGTTCAAACTATGGTATACGTTATGTAAGAAATCATATCATGAACTTTCTTTTTTCTTTATTCTACTTCTGGAACTTGACATTTCACTACAGTTGCCCTCCTTAATATTTAACATCTTTAACAATGAAATTCCTATCCCCTACTATTTCAGTGAGGATAGCTGCTTTCAGAATTGAGTTCCACCATGTAATGGGATTCCCAGCACAGATGAGGGAAAACAGAGCTAGTGGTGTTGGTTCTTTCTCTAACCAATTCAGTCTTACAGTCTCTACAATTTAACACTATTCCAGAGCTTTGATGGTTTCTTCAGCATAAGAGCCATCCTTAGAAAACATATACTGTATCTCCTCAAACAAAGATCAAGTTTGTTGTGTTAAAGACACAAAAGCCCAACATAAAAAAATTGCAGTGTTTCTTTACATCAGAAATGAACTATCCAAAAAGAAAACAGTCTCATTTATAATAACATCAAAAGGAATAAAATGTAAAGTTAAAATCAACATACCACAGTGACCCAGCCACATCAATATTTATAACAGCTCAATTAACAATAGTAAGCTATGGAACCAACCTAGGTGTCTTTCAATAAATTATAAATTTAAAAATGTAGTATATATTCACAATGGATTATTATATATAACTCCCATAATTAATACCATACATAATATCATACCCATAATTTATGACATTTGCCAGCAAATGGATGCCTCTGGAGACTATCATGCTAAGTGAAGTAAACCAGTCTCAAAACACCAAAGGTCAAATGTTTCCTCTGATAGGTGGAAACTAACCCACAATAAGGAAGGGGGAGAATAGAATTCAAGTAGATTAAACAATGAGGAATGGAGGAAAGTAGAGGGGATAAGCAAAGGTAAGATAGCAGAATGAATCTGACATAGTTTTCCATGTACATATATAAAATCAACACAGTGAATCCTACAACCATGTAAGATCATAAGAATGGGACTCTAGTAAAAATAAGATATCTTCCATACTTGTATAATTATATCAAAATGGATTCTGCTATCTATATAACTAAAAATAACCAATTAAAAATAATAAAAAGAGTAAAATATTTAGGTATAAGCTTAACTAAACTAATAAAGTAATTATGTACTAAAAATCATAAAAATTTGAAGCAAGAAATTAAAAAGCCTACAAAGGAATAGATACTTTCTGTTTATGAGTTGAAATATATTTTCAGAATATCCACACAGCCTCAATTTATCAAAGCAATCCCTATCAAAACTCCAATGGCAGGGAGAGGTGGATATCATGAAAATCAAAGGGATATCAGTAGGGAAAAGGGACCAGAGAGTAAGAATGGGGAGGAAGGGGGAAAGAGCAGGGAGTAATATAAGCAAAATTATATTATTACATGGTGTGTATGTAGAAATATGTAACAACAAATCCTATCATTATGTAGTACTATAATGCACAAATAAAAATGTTCAAAAATTCCAATGGCATTTCTTAGAGAAATAATATAAGCAATCTTAAAATTAACTTAATAGGGATCCACAAGAGACTCCCAAATATACAAAACAATCTTGAGCAAGATAAAACAAAGTAGAAAGCATCACACTTCCTGATCTCAAAATAGATTACAAAATTAAAGTCATCAAAATAGTATAGTACTGGCACAAAACAGACTTATCAACCAATGGAACAGAAAAAAACAACCCTAGAAATAAACCACATATTTATAATCAATTGATATGTGGGGCTGGGGATATAGCTCAGTTGGTAGTACTTGCCTTGCAAGTAGAAGGATCTGGGTTCAATCTCCAGCACCACACACACAAAAAAATTGATATGTGACAAGTGGGACAAGAATACACAATGGGGAAATAACAGTATCTTTAATAACTAATATTGGGAAAACTGTATATTTAACATTCATCTCACCCAATACATAAAAATCAACTCTAAATGGATTAAATATTTAAACACAAGACCTGAAATAAAACTTCTGAAAGGAAACATATGAAATGAATGATAATGATGATAAATGATAAATTAGATGATAAATTCAAAAACTAAGGTTCAGATCCTAGCCTTGCTACATGTAACTTGTTCTCTGTGTGAGCCTTTGACCATGTCTCTGCAAGTGGAATTGATGATACCCATTTCCCAAAACTACAGGGAGGATCAAATGAAATCATGTTTACAATGGTGCTGTTTATACTGTTAAGGCATACACTAATGTTTTGTGTTGCCATAGTTGATGGTATTGGAAATGACAGCCATTCAGTAATCTTTGAATTGAAGTCAACAGAATTTTAATATACCACTGGATGGATATAGGAATAATCAGGTTGTCTTATGAGAATTTTTCAGCTTCAACAGTGAAGTATTCAAAGGTCAGAAATAAACTCATTGGAAGAAAACCTAGAGGAAAGCACTGAGAAAGTACTTTAGACAATAATTTTAACACTCAAACTTTTTATGGAAGAATATATATGTATATATGTAGCAGCTTTGAAAACAAAAAGGATTTAGGGCAGATGGCAATGAGTTCCAGTTGTTAAGGGAAAGGTCAAAGATGAAGGAACCAGAATCAGAAAAAACACAATTGTTCTGGTTCCTGTCTCTCACTAACTGAAATTTTCATTAAAATGTAGAAACCAAAGTGCCTAGCCTAACACATAACTAGCATCCTAGCTTTTCCTGTATACAGGAAATCCCAAGGAGAGACTCCAACCCATGGTTACTTAATAGCTTCTCTATAGTGGAGCTGCTATGCTTTTCAGAAGCAACTTCTAAACAAATAACAAACACAGAATGAGCCCTGTGTGACCCCAAACAAATCATTTAACCCCACTGAGCCTCATTTTTTCCATCAGCAAAATAATACTACCCCCTATCCACCTCCAAAGTGTTGTCAAGATAAAGGAGTTGATTCTCCAAAAGCACAGGGAGTTCCTGAGATGAAACATGCTCTATAAACCCAAAGTGCAATCACTTAATAATTTATAAGTTTTGTAGGGTTTTTGTTTTGTTTTGTTTCTAAAACTGCGACCTTGAATGATTATTTCTGAGAAACACTTTTTGCCTGTTATATCTTTTTACTTAAATAAGAAAGAGCTGCTGCAGATATGAAGGGCCTTGATACAACTTCAGTCAACAGCATAAGATAGTAACTGTGGAAAAACTCTCTGAAATACCTACCATAGCCATGGCCTGAGATTTAACTTTTTCCTATTGCCATAGATATGAGATTCATATCCATTCAATAAATATTTATTGAGCCTAGATTTCCTGCCAGAAAGTATATAAGCTCAACGAATATTAAAAGGATTAAGACGGGTCTTGCCTTGGGAATAATGTATTCAGGACAACCGATACACACACACAAAATAGCTAAACATGAAATGTGTCATAGCTATTTTTAAGATTTTACTAGAATATGACAGTGGAAGTCATTAATTAATTGTTTGGTTACTTCAGGTTGTTGTTGTTGTTGTTTTGTTTTGGGTGCTGGGGATCAAATCCAGGGCTTCTCACATATGAGGTGAGCACTTTACCACTGATCTAAATCCAAGCCCTGCTTTGGTTTACTTTTATTGATAAGGGAATATATACATAAAGTATAGCTAATAGTAGTTCTTGAAGCATTTATTGACGACAGCTGGTAGTAGAGAAACCAAAAATAGTACTCTGTGAGTTAGAAGACCCAAATTCTGAGCCCATCTTCATCATCATCAATTTGATACTGGGAATTGAACCCAGGAGTACATCACCACTGAACTAAACCCCCAGTCTTTGTTTTGAGACAGATCTCACTAAGCTGCTGAGGCTGGCCTAGAAATTGCAATCCTCCTGTCTCAGCTTCCTGGGTTCCTGGAATTGTCAGAGTGCACCACTGCATCCAGCTTAAGTTCATTACTAATTGGGGGAGACTTATCAGAAAAATGATCTGGTTTGCTAGTTCATTGCTAAGAATGCTTCTTTATTTCCTGAAACATTTTTGATACTGTGTTTCTTGCTATTCATCTTCCCCTTTATCTCTTCCACCCTGTGTCTTTAAATCATCTGAAGCTATGAGAAATTTATATTGTTTTTCTTGTGAAAAATCAACACTATGATTAGGTATGTGAGAGGATCACAAAACACAGTCTAGAAATTGAGATTTCAGACTGACCCTTTGTAAACTGGCAAAAACCTGCCTGCATTTATGCTCTTCTGCTTTCTGGAAGATGCCTCACCCCTGTCAAATGTTTTTTATGGGTTATGAAACAGATTAGTGTAACTGGAATGACAGAGCCAACAACATCACTGCATGTAAATGAAGGGCCATGACAAAGTTTCTAGAAGGAAAATGGATTAACAAGTTGGCTAAATCGGCTACGTATGAAAAATTGATCAACAAAGCACAAAATAATGAACAGCCCTAGGATATTTCCACTGCTTGAGAAAAGAAAATAGATTATTTTTTCATTTCAAAATATCTGTCGTTAACACTGAAAATACTTGGGCCTCTATGACCCTGAAGAATTTTCAAGTTAAGACTTACTCGCAGAACAGAGCTCACAATGAAATAGTTCAGATTGCCAGAGAAGGACTGGGGAACTGACAGGAAACAAACTGCCTGCTGGGTTGAGAACTGTCAAAACTTCCAAAAAAAAAAAAAAAAAAAAAAAGATGGTATTTTAAACAAGCTATTATTTGAGGATGGCAAGGGAAGTGGGGATGACTTGGGTTCTTCTCTACCCTGAACTTCAACTTTGGATTTTGAAGGAGTAATGGCAGCTTTATTTAGAATAATAGTTTAATCAAAGCTCAGATTTCTGTGAGCTCATGTCACTTTTCCTTTGCAGCCAGCTTAGCTTCCTAGCATGCCAGAAACAAAAGGCTCTGCTCGCAGCATAGCCTGACAGTCTAACTACTGCTCCTCCGAGAGTCATCCTGTAAAACACCATCTTTTTCTTCTGGGGGATCCAGGAACCCCCATCCCGGCACTAGTGCAGGTCATCATAGAAAGGTCTAACTACCAGGGGACGCTCTTCTTATTGCATTATTATTGCACTGCTTCTGATTTCCCTTTCAAGGGTTTTTAATTGACATTTCAAGTAACATCAGGCTCAAACTTGGTTTGTCAGCATGAATGTGTTTTGCTTCTCCTTTTAAAAGAAAAGCTTAAAGCTCAGTAATGAAAATGCTGATTAACTTTTAAATACTGAAGTGTTTTATTCTGCTTCTGAGAACTTCATGCTTCAAGCTGTGATTTATTTATTATTTTTTTAATATGTGGGGCTAGGGGTGTTTCTTCTTATTTTCAAATGTGGAGCATTAAGAGAAAGGGCAATTGAAGCTCAATTGAATGCACCAGGGATGTTATGATCACAAATGAACCCCACAGAGGAGTATTAGTTCTGTGGAGCATAAACCTTTGCAAATGCCAATGGCTGGGAGAAATTGGAGCACTGACCTTCAGAGATAGTAAGCAGAGAGAATGGTAGAGATGAGCTGACAAAGTAGGAAGGAGCCAGATCATGGGAAGAAGTTTGATTTAATTCCAAGAGTAACAGGAAAATGCTCAAGGTTTTAAAATAGGTCACCAATGTCATATAATGCGTTTTTTAAAAAATATTTTTTAATATTTTTAATACATGTCATTGTATCTGTGCATATAATAATGAACACATATTGAATATTTACTATGTGCTACTTGATATTCTAAGACTTTTACATAGTTCCCTATGAAGTGGAAACTACTGCTCTCTCTTCAGAAATAAAGAAACTGAGGCAAAAATAAAAGAAGTAACTTGCTCAAACTAAAATGGCTTGTAAGTGGCAGAGCTGTAACTGGAATCCAAGCAATATGATTTTAGCACACATGCTTTTTAGCCACTTTGATACACAGAATTAAATCAATGATCAGGCACTCCAAATTTCCCGATGTTATTCTACACCCACAACACAAATTATGTTCCAAAGAATTGCTAAAGGATTTGCTCTACTTCTTAGTCTTCTTGGTAGATACTTTATTAAGTATGATGAATTCTGGACTTTCCACTAATTTCTAATTTCCCAATGAGTAAGAGAATGCAGGTACTTGTAAATGTGCACTGGTGCCTTGCATAAATTTTCTTTAGGAAGCACCTTAGAATAATGATGATGAAAATAAAACTAATATACATAAGGCAAAAATCCCTTTTAGCCTCAAATATCTGCATTCACTTTCTGCTTTGATTGATAGACATTCCTCAAGGACACTCTTTTTT
Source organism: Callospermophilus lateralis (assembly GCF_048772815.1). Taxonomy (NCBI): domain Eukaryota; kingdom Metazoa; phylum Chordata; class Mammalia; order Rodentia; family Sciuridae; genus Callospermophilus; species Callospermophilus lateralis. The sequence goes on from NC_135314.1 coordinate 102,291,805, forward strand.
CAGTCACTATACCTGTTAATTTCGGTCCTGGAGGCAAGTAAGTGTCTAGGTTGCTCCTCTTGATCACTCTTAGACCAAATCTTCCTTTCTCCTTCAAGTCCCCAATTCCTCTGGAGTTAAGCAAGCAGGATTGACCACCAGCTAGTCCTCCTTATTAAGTCATTTAGTAAACTACCTGAGACCGCGCTTAGTGATCTCATCACTTTTTCATAGACCATTTTTTCATAGACCATCACTTAACTGCCACCTTAGAATGCACCAGGGATGTTATAATCACATATGAACCCCACAGAGGAGTATTAGTTCTGTGGAGTTCTATGAAGTGGAAACTACTGCTCTCTCTTCAGAAATAAAGAAACTGAGGCACAAAAAGAAGTAACTTTCCCCAGTTTAGACTCCATTACTCATGATCATAATCATACTTTGTAACAATTCATTTCATTCTGCCTCACTCACCTCATAACAACCCTGAATAAATAATATCCTTGTTCAGTTCTTGATTTTTGAAACCAGGGAAAGGGTTAAGCCCTTTAAATTTGTGACATCCAACATCAAATACACTTCAAATTTCACTTGTGCCTCAATGGTTGTCTATCCTAGCCCGTGGGAGATTATCAGGGATACTTTAAAGTTGCCTGAGACCTACCCCAGATCAAGTAAATCAATCTTTAGGGGTTAGGCAAAGTTTAATGTGTCTTTAAACTGCTTGGATGATTTCAAAGTGTAGCTGAGGTTAAAGAACCATTGCCTTTATCCTTTTCAGTTCCTAAACTTGTCTCACTTTTGTGATAAATAGAACCACCACTGGGTAAAGAATTTCTTTACCTTCCTACAGCATATCTACAAAACCCTGTCAGTTCTATCTCAGATTATGTCCTAAATCTGTCCATATCTCAAAGTCTTCACTGATGCAATACTGGTTTGAGCCATCCTCACCTGATCACTAGTTTCCCATTGGTTTCCCTGTTGGGGCAGGCCCCCAGATGGCTGTAGTTAGGCTCCTTTGCCAAGATTTCCAGTGGGCTATGATAAGTTTTTTAGTGTATCCAGGGCTGGGAACTGGGTATGTTATAGTTAGTCAAGGCCAGAAACACTGTGATTCAGAGTATAGACTCAAGGTAATAAACGTTACCTTGTGAGCATGCTCTGCACCCTTATGTAACCTGTTGGCAGTGTGCCTTCTTTGTTTCACCTACATATAAAAGGGGCCTAAGGAAATGGACAAGAAAGAGGGACTAAAATGGAACTGGTTTGTGGATGAAGTTGAGGGCTGGCTAATGGCTGTGGCCACCACTGTATAAAGCATGTCTACAATCTTGTGTCTTGCATCTTCTTCCACCTGCCAAACCCCAAATCTGTTTCCTGAGTCAGAGCCACCACACAACACTCCCTAATTCCAGATGCTTCCCTATTAAGCCAATCTCCATCCATCATCTAGACTGAGTTTTCAAATAGTAAGACATTCTATTACTTCTCATTACTATATTAAGAATATAATCCTAGGTCTTTGCCAAGGCCTTCAAGGTCATTGTGATCTATGCCCTGCTTTACAGAACAAATCCCCTCTTCTCCCATTACACCATCAATCAAAGGTTAGCCTCTAAAAATGCATAAATGAGGAGCCTCTGACTGCTTCCCAGTGAAGCTCTGTGTCATGTGTTTTTTATAACACCTTGACTTTTCCTTCTTAATAATTTTCACTTTTTGTAACTATATTCTAACTTTATATTTAGATATATAATGGCTGATAAACACCATGAAGTCAATAGCCATGTCAAAGTCTTTTTCAGTACACACAAAGTACCTAGTTTAGTCTCTGTCTTATGGCACAAAAACAGTATCCATACAGAAAATGTGCTGTATTGAAAAAATATAAATTGCCTTTAGCTTGTTTTTAGGTTTTCTGGCAATTTGATAAAGCATTTATATCGATGTTAATAACATTTCTTAAAATTAAGCCAAAATAAAAATTTAATATGATTATAATGTCAACCTGCATTAGAAGTACTTCAGATTGGATTATACAATCAGGTAGGCCATGTGTGAAATGTTCTTTTTCACAACAATTCATACTCAATTATGTTCTCTAATACTCAGATTATAATCTATTCTGCAATTGCAACACACTTGGGATTAAATGTAAATCAGAATATATTTCCATCAAATAAACTTCTTATACTTATTTCTCATTTCCTACTTTGTCATTTTGATAAAATTAAACAGACTTATACACCAATTCAATTTTTCTAATCAATTAAAATTAACCATCTTTTGAATATGCCAACCCTTTTGTTAAATGTATTTTCAATTCAATTTAATCTTATCTGTGCAATTTAATTCCCTCTTTTTGATTTGTTCACTCATTAATTATTTAGATGCTGAATTCGGCAAATTGCAATATTTTCCTTTTGTACTATAAAAATTAAAGCATATGTATAATAATTAAATCAGATTGGCAAACTACAACTCATGGGACAAATCCAGCCATATTTGGTGATCCCAAGGCTAAGAATAGATTTTTACATTTTTAAAGTTTATAAATACAAAATGGAGAGAAATATGGAAAAGAGATCACATAGAGCTTACAAAATATTTATCCTTTCATCCTTTTGAAGGTATTAAATTACTAATCCTTGATTGAGGTAATGCTTTAGTTGCAATCTATAATTTTATTATGTAGTATTTTCTTGATTTTTTAATTATGTCTATTTGCTAGTATTATTTCTTCTTTGGCCTATGCATTATTTAGAGGAGTGTTTATTGACATGTATCATTGTGGATTTTGCTTCATTGATGCTAATCTAATATTTTGTGGTAAGACAATTTGGCAAGTTTAACAGCAAATATTTGATAGAAGCTCAGACTTGTTTTATGATAGAATATTACCAACATTTTTGTATCATCAATATTCATTAGAAAGGAATCTTATTCCCCAAATGCTGGTTATATTCATATATTAGCTCTAGTCATTTAGTTTGCTAAAATTATCTGTATTCATATTGACATTTTATTTGTTGCCTAAGAAAGGTGAGTTACTATGTCCCATAAAAATGGTAAATTTATCAATTCATATTTATTCTTCTAATTATTTTTGCTGTATCTATCTTAAAGCTGTATTTTCAGTTGCATAAAAATTTCATATAAGAAATATCTCTTGATGATTTGCATCTTTAATCTATATCTATATGTAGATATAGATATAGTGGACTTATTATTAGTAATGCTTTTCCCTTCCAAGTAATTTTATCAGATTTTAGTATACCTATAAACATATTCTTCAGATTGGTTTTCAAATCACTCATATTCTGTTTATCTGTGCTACTCTGAATTTTAACATCCATTTTCTTTCTAAGATAAATTATGATTTATAATATTTTCTAATATTAAAGTTTGAATTCTTTTCTTAAAATTATTGTGTCGAATTTTAACTATCTTACTCCTTGTTACTTTATTTTATTCCAAGCATACACATTTCATATTTTGTCTCTGTTATTTCTGATATCTTCCACTCATGCTGTCCAGGTTCTTCTGTTTGCTGTTTAAACTGATGCTTTTACTTTTCTGTGACTTATGATTTTTTCATATTTCTGCATAATCCTGCACCTTTATCTGTGGTAAGTTTTTGAGGTCTAGATGTAAAATTTTTTCCTCTGAAGAGGATTTGCATTTGGTTCTTAAAGGTATCTGCAGGTATATCTGACCTAAGATCAATTTAAACTATATTTCCAGTTAAATTCATGTCACAGTCAGTTTAGGCCTGTATAACAAAGTAGTATCAATTGGCTGGTTTAAAAACAACAGAAATTATTTTTCACAGTTCTGGAGGTTGGCAATCTCAAAGTACCACCAGATTCACTGTTTGAAGAGAGCCAGCTTTCCTTTAGTGTTCTCTTGCATGATCCAAGAGGCAAAGGAACTTTCTGGGTCTCTTTTGTAAAGACACTAATTCCATTCATAAGGGTTTTGGCCTCATGACCCAATCACCTTTAAGATGGCCTATGTCCTACTATAATGGATTGGCCCTAAGATTTCAATTTAGAGGTAGGGAGAGAGAAAAATACTTAGTCCATGGGCAAATCACAAAACATGAATCCATGCCCTCGGCTAGAAATGCTCTGAAGTAACATTTCTTTTTCCACTTTACCCCAAGCCAAGAATGTTCTGGGCACATTTTCCCTCCATACTTCCTATAAAATGTATTTCCATGGGTCACCACTCAAACATCACCTCTCAAAGGATCCTGATTTATGCAAAGTGAAAATCAATCAATCTAAATCAATCAAAATTAGAAATAACCTTAGTGGACAGCCAATATGCCCAGGATATGTGCTGAATTCAGTACTCTTAATATTTTTTTGAATTCAAGGTTTTTATTTTTACATTCCCAAACATGCATTCAAGATGTTTTGAACACATTATATCACTTCTGCTAGATAGTCAAAAAGGGAAAGCTAAAATGGTTGTTTCTGACAGATTTGATTTTTACACTTTGATTTTGATTAAAGTAAAAAAAAAAAATCTGAGCAAATCTCCTTTACTTATTTATGTGCTCTATTATTAGTCTTCTTCTTAACTAAGCTATATAGATCATATAAACTATTTCAACAAAATTTTATTGCATTATAGGCTATGTTCCTATGTTAATAAAATAGTAATACCATTTCACACTAATAAATATAATAATATATATTATGGAATGATTTGTGTCCCTATAAAATTCATGTATTTAAGTCCCAGCCCCAATATAACTGCATTTAGATACTGGACCTTAAAGATTATAATTAAGGCTAAATGAGTCCTTAGAGTGGAGCCTTAACCAAGTAGGACTAGTGTCAGACCAGGAGTGTGTGTACACAGAGGAAATATCATGTAAGAACACAGAAAAAATTGGGTCCCTGAAAGCCAGAAAGAGAAAACTCACCAGAAATCAGCCTTGCTGCCACAATGATCTTATTCTTTCAGCTTCCATAAGTGTGAAGAAATGAATTCAGTCTGTGGTACTTCATTCTGTCAGGCTTACCAACCTAATATATACAAATATTGTATGTTGAAAAGTATTAAGTTAAAACTGCATGTTCAAAATGGAAAGCTATGCTTTTATTAACACCCTTACTGTCTTATAACATTTAGTGGAAATGTTTTTCCAAAACATTACAAAGAGAAAAGAAAAAAGGACATCCCCAATATCAGTAAAACTTTTCTGACAAGTCAAACATATCAATTGTTCATAGTATGCAGTGATTACTGCTTAACATCCTTTGATACCTAGCAATAAATTTTTTCATTGGCCTCTCATCTAGAAAAATCATAATCATGTAATAATGCAAAACTAAATTCTTTAAGCAAAACAATGTGACTTACAAACAGTTCTTTATTAATACTTTGTCAAAGGTAGAGACAGAAAAAATAGGAGCAAAAAAAATGAATCAAAACAATTTTAGGAGGAAATTGAAACATTTAGTGAAAATATTTTAGCTTAAAGGATAGTGAATATACAACACAAAAAGAGCACTGTGTAACTCCACATCATGTTCAACCATAAGAATGGTATTCAAATTTGAATAAGTTATACTCCATGTATGTGTAATATGTCAATATACATTATACTGTCATGTATATCTAAAAAGAACAAATAAAACATTTTTTAAAAGAGCACTGAGATACAGTCAAGATAGTGCTGATGGGAAAAATTATAGATGCAATTGCTTTTATAAGAAAAGAGGAAAGAGTGAAAGCTTCCATTTTATGCAGGTAGAAAGAACAACAAATCAAACCTTAAAAAATACAAGAAGGAAATCAAAGGAAAGCAGTTATTTATAAAATAGATTATTGATGCAAAATAAAAAAATTTAAATCATAGTGGATTCTTTAAAAAGATTAATTAAATTTACAAATCACCAGTAAAGAAAAATAGAATAAAGCACAAATTACCAACATAAAACAGACAAATGGATCCCTAGAGATTAAAATGCTAAGAAATGGATTACAAATAATTTGCACTAATAAACTTGAAAAATATTGGATGAAACAGAAAAATTCCTTTGGAACAACTAAAACTAACAAAAGATAAAATAGAAAATAAAAACACAAATACCTAGTTGAATATTCTGAACTTTCCAATAAATGTAACTCAGTCCATCCACAAAACTTTATTCATAAATCTTCCTAAGACTTAAGAAAGAGATAATATCAATCCAAGATAAACTCTTTTAAGTAAAGGGGAAAAAAAAGGTAAAATTCTCCAACTCTTGTGGAAGCACTGGTATAATTTTGATTCCAAAAGCTGATGAGGACCAAAGAAAGTATAATTATAGAGTAGTCTCTCTCATGAAATAGGTCCAAAGATTGTACACAAGATATTACTAAATATAATTCAACAATACATAATAAGAACAATATATCATGACCAAGTGAGATTCATTCTAAGAATGCAAGGATGGTAAGTCAATTTCAAGAAAAATTAAATAATGGGATATTAATTTTACACCTAGTTTGGGATTGGAATGTTTACCATATAATTTTTTCTAAAATTTTAAAAAATCTCTTTCAAGCAATTTCAAGTAAACCACATTGATAAAAGTCAAGAAAATTAGAACACCAGGCCATGAAATCAATTCTAAAATAGAGTGCATTTGTGCAAAGGTCTGAAGCCAAAGCTTCCTTTAAAAAGTAACCTGAAATTCAGGACTAACTTGAGTCTGCTGTTGAATTTTATTTCAAAAAGAGAAAGTAATAAATTATATTCACCAGAACTGTTCAATGGTTCCTCTTCAATGCATCCTTTTTTATATACAAATCCAATGATTAAGTCATCCTTATAAGCAATATAGTTTATGAATTTCCAGTGAGTTACAAAACTGTTCTAGGCTATTAGTCACAGAAAGGATTTTGTACTTTCACATTACCTGACAGACTTACATCTAATTTTTATTCAGTATCAGTGAATAACCATGATATGATCAACTTTGTATAGTACAGAATTTCATCTCCACCGACATAACAATGCCACAGTTTAACCTGTTAAAGTAACACAGCATAAAAATCCTGTCATGAGAAATATGCTAGGTTTATATTTCAAGCAAATATGGTATTAAATTAATTTAGCTATAAACTAAATTTCATTGCTTTCAAAAGGGACTACTTCTATAATAAAATAATCTTCATTTCTCTGGAGTTAATTAATTGAATGATATATTATGTAATCAAACTTTAACATAGTCACTAAAATTTTCCAGTTAGTTATTTCAAATATGAGTATTCAAATCTTATTCAAAGCAATAAATTATAGTTAAGATCAGTTTAATAGTACATCCCATTAAGATTTTGAGTGAACTATTAATTGTAACTTTGCAACTAACCAATTGAGAGTTTTATGGCTACATATACTGTTGTTAATCAAGTTTTATTTTCTTTATTGGTCATAATAAAGTACTAAGATTGTCCTTTAAAATGCTCATAAATCTAATATATGTTTGTACTTGAAACATTCATCCAATCATTTTGGGACAGATACACTGTAAATAGATTTAATTATTATATTTTTCCAGTTACCTAAAATAATAAAAACCTTAAAATTGGGGTAATATATTATGCAGTAGACAAATACAGTAGTCGTGATTAAAATAAAACTTTCTTTAATGTCCATAAAAATGTTAAAAATCAATCTAATGAATAGCAGTAACCAGTTAAGTTTTTTACCCCGCTCATTTTATGTAGAAAAAACAAATCAAGTGTTATATTTTGGGGGAGGAAACACATACAAAATAAATTCTTCAATAGTCTTCTGAAAAACAGTCTTTGGAGAATGTGATTTAACCCTGGGGATGTTGACTTCCTTTAACAATATCTGAAGATCTAGTAGAAAAGATTATATTTCAGGAAACAAGTTTCTCAAAGACAAAGGCCAATTAACATAGAAGAAAACTGTACCAGACCGGCACTTGATCATGTATTCAGGCAGCATATTTAAAGAAGAAGAGTATAAATGTGGCTACAGGAGCAAGGAGCAACTCAAAAGGAGAAGTTGAGTCAGTGCCTTTCAACAATGTCACACTCATCAAATGTTTAAGAAAGGTTTGCTGAGTGCTGGGGTTTAGCTCAGTGGAAGAGTGCTTGCCTAGCCTCACACTTTCATATTCACTAAATCAGACACAAGAGCCCATTCTAAAAAAGGAGAGAATGTTGGGGAGGAAGGTCAGGAACTGGGGTGGAACCCAGGGCCTCTGCATGCTAGGCAAGTGCTGTACCTCTGAGCTACATCTCCAGCCCAAAAAGTTAATTTGAGAAAGGGGTAAAGGTTAGAGGATAGTGGGAAAGAAGGGATAGATCATCAGGAGGCCTAGAATAACCTTCTGACAACCTGGTGATAACCTTTTAATTGGCACTGAGGAAATACTCATCGATGGAATTAATGAATTCTAATTGAAATGCATACAGAAGCACAAGGGCCTTACTCTGTGGGAAGACTTCTTCCTACATATTCCCATAGCTCTCTTCTAAAACGCACATCACTTGTTAATATCCCACCCTGCCTTTCGGAAATCCCTGATGGGGGTAATGGGGGCTTAGAAAAGACAAACAGACACAAATAGAAAGCTGATACCAGGTAGTTCATACACACTGATGAAAATTAATGACACCGAGCTAGCTCAGCACATTTGTTATAAAGGTTTTAACATCAAAAGGATTTTTTTATGAGAAAGTTTCATCAATGCATACAGGATGAAAGAGGAAGTTATAATTATCTTTTTGCACTCATAATTTTCTACCTCCCAGGAGCTGGTGTCTGAACTCAGGGTCAAGATTGATAGTCCCCTGGTAAGCCTGGAACCTCCTTGGAACAGGGTGTCATCAAAGCAACTGGGCAGTCTCAGCTCATCAGGAGTTCCCAGCAGAGGTGTGTTCCTGTTGCCAGAGAATCAGAGACCGCAGTTCAACTCAAGCTCCCAACACCACCCTCCCATCAAGACTATGCATGACTAAAGAACCTACCTGACCTTTCCCTGCTTATCCCCAGCACTTAGAATGGAGCTTGACCCGTAGTACATGCGAATAAAATGTGAGTGAAAACACAAACGGAAAGAACGAAGAACAAAAGGCAAAGGAGGGGGAGAGGGAAAATATGGCTAATTAACAAAATGAGGATTGAAAATATAGCCACCCACACTGCTCCTTAAATTGATATCATGAGTCACTGTCCAGGTTCTGGAAAAATACTATCCTACTATATCAATTCAAAGCTATGCAAGGTCTTGGAAATGCAAAGCTATTTCCAGGTTTTCTGTATCAGTATGGTATCAAATTTTGTCTATTTCCCCATACATTCATTCCTTTCTGTTGGATTTGGTAATTGAATTAATACTCTAAAAACGTGTAGCCATCAACATTATAATCAAAAACCAATTTTATTAATTTTATTAACCTTCTATGACCTTAAACATAAGATTTTATCTTTAAGAGGAGCCTTACTCCATTTTCTTCCCTAAAGCAAGAGAACTTTCCAATATGCAGAAGAACTACAACTTTGGTTGAGACTCTTATACCCCCAGGGAGAGTAGAAACCTAAAGCTAGTAACCTAAAATGAATCACCCATCTTCTCAGCACATTAATAATTGCTCTCTGTAAGCAGTTCAGTTTGCTCATATATTTCATTGCATAGGCCCCTAGAATAAAAAATAATCAGTAAGATATAGAAAATTGTATGTCTATCTTCTTAATTCAACTTAACATTTATTTGTTGGTATGTGGGGGAATATATTAACTCAAAGTTCTTATCCTGTGACTTGGTGATGATGAAATATTGCATTAGTTTTCCATGTACTATCAGCTTGATAACCTACACCCAGCTCCCTGCAGGTCTGACTATATGTGGGCTCCTATTAGATATTCTGTGGCAGTGTTAGAATTCTGCTTCTCAACCACTGGAAGAGGTCCATAGCATTCTGAGTCACTGCAGTGTCTCAGAAGAGGGAAAGTAGGTCCTAACATCTGCTTTCAAGTTGTCCTCAAATATGATCACATAAAGTAAACTGAATTATGAATATGACTTTGAAATAAAGCTATGCATTTGTACAAGGTGAACTCTCTCTGCTATAGTGAACATTGTGGGAGGAAGGGGAAGATTGCTTAAGAATACTTGTCCTTATTTAGCATAAGGAAAATAAGGCCAAAGAAAAGTTTGACTGAAATCTCAAAGTATATGGCATGACTGGCTTTGGATTTTGGATTCTAGAAAGCTCAGACTTTCGACAGAAGATGGAATAAAAATATTTGGTAAGCTGCTACATTGAGTAATCATTCTTGAGCATAAACTCTGACTCATTTGATGTGGACACTTTGTGTCTCCTGGAAACAAATTAGGACATGTCCTGATCTGCTGCATCAAGCAATATGCTCTAAAACATTTATAGCTCTGAGAAAGGCACAGTGGCACTTGACTGTAATCCCAGCAATTTTGGAGGCCAAGGCAGGAGGATTGCAAATTCAAGGCCAGTCTCAGCAAGGTAGAAAGGCCCTCAGTAACTTAGTGGGACTCTGTCTTAAAATTTAAAAATAAATAAATAAAATGGGTTGGGAATGTAGCTCAGTGGCAAAGCACTCCTGGGTTCAATCCCCAGTATTCAAAAATAAATAAATGAGTAAACAAACAAATAAATAAATAAATAAAATATTTACAGCTCTGAAAGAGACAATTTACTGAACAGTCATGTATAATCTGAGAGGGAAATTTGTTAAGTAAAAAGCTATCTTTTCCAAATATATATTCTATTAGAAAAATACATTCATTTGCTATATGATCTATTGCTTAACTGATCAATTTGAATCCTGTTTTCTTTCAAGAGACTTCTAGCCTATAAAGTTACAGATATATGATTCATTTATATTTAAAAATTAGTTACAATTCCAGGACTCCTTTTTAAACCACAGTACAAGTCAATTTAAAATTTTTAATTTATTACTTCTTCACCCTTAAATATCATCAGCAAGGGTTCATTTATATGATTACTATAAATTAACACAATGGATCATTTTTTACCTATGAATATACATATATTACTCCTCATCCCCAAATTTCTCATGTCCACATAGCATAGTGTTATCCTAAACAGAGGGGGAAAATATTTTAACTGGAATATCATCCAGAGAGAAAAATTTTATTATTTTAACTGGAATGTTATCCCTCCCAGAGCTGCCTCTATTCATTATTTCTATTCTGGTCTTTTGGAGCTATGCATTCAGGATTGAACAGCTTTCAAAAGAGAAACTCTGTGTCTGAACAGTGGGCTCCATTTTCAATGCCCTGGTTGACAGGACACAAGTACTTAAAAGGGAGTTTACCTAGTAAATGCACTTCCCATTGAATCTGGCAACAGTACACACTTCAAATGCCAGCAACTCTCCATGAGTCTTGGATTGTCAGCTAATTTCAGCTCAAAATGATTCCTACAGTGGGCTTCTTCCATTAATTATGCTTCAGAACCAGTTAACTGTCAGCATGGTGTTAAAAATAACTTTTCCATAGGATCTCCATTTTCATGAAAGCCCCTCACACTTCATTGTCACTTAAAAAACCCAGGATACTCACTCCAGAGGGATGTTCTTTGTAGTGTTATCTCCTGTCTTCTACAGTGGCTTTTCTGAGTATAAAAGTGACAGTGGTATGCAGGAATCCCAACTTCCTAGGAACCATCCTGTTTGGTTTCTTTTTACTTTTCAACATAAGGAGGGAAAATATTAGAAGAGTGCTTTATCATCATTATCATTGTTTCTGTCAAACTCTGAGAAGAAAGCCACATGTATTTTCCTAAGGTTACACACCCCAAACACAAAACAAAAATAAACAAAAACAAAAGCAAAAGGAGTGGTTTAGTAACTACATCAGCACTCCTACCATGGCTCAAATTAGTTTAGCTATAGCTCAAAAAAGCACTTTGTTGTTTCAGGTTGTTAACCACAATGTCTTATAAAATGAAGCATGTTTACCGTCATTTTGCAAAAGTCATTTCTCCTTTTATGAATTTGGCCACGAAGAATTTCAAAGATACCAGTGTGGGTTTGTTATCATGCAACCAGCTAAAGCTGTCAGGCCCCATTACCTCCAAGACAAAAATTACAGACTAATGTATTAAATGCTTGACTAGGAACACTCCGGGCCCCATCTCTATTCTGCGGTAACGGGATGACACCAGCAGCCTGTAAGCTGAACTACAGCCGCCTCCCCTCCCCCTTTGCATCGCAGTGCACAGAAGTGGAGAAATGATAAACATGCAAGTCAAAATCGAATTGCGGGATTTATTGCCAACAGAACCCAGCCGCGCTGCTGTTGCTGTGAATGCAGCGCATTCATTTCAACAAACCCCATTTCAAGGGGTCTGTCACGAAGCAAACACACTTCTTATCTGGCTGAATATTAGCATTGCAGCTCCCAGCCCCGATTTATCTCCTTTAAAAAGAGAACTAGAAGTCAATTTGAGGGGTTTATTCTGAATCTATAAAACAAATTGCTTTCAATGATTACAATGATGTCATCCTGCCTGAAGTGGATTGATTTTTTTTAAGTATTTTAAATTTCCCAGTCACTTTTTTCAAAACTTACTTTTGTTTCACTATGAGGTTTGTATTTCCAGACTTTATAGCTAAGTCCTTGAACACAGTTTGCATCCCCAAAATGGAATGATGAGGTTATATTTTAAAATCCACCACACTGACAGAGATGGCTAACTCTCCTCCTGTATATTCATTTACTCTGTGTACTCCTTGGCAAACAAACAAACAAAAAACCCCGAATTGTCTCCTCATGCCTTTAAGCTGTAAACTCCAACCTTAATTGTCCTGATGTAATGTTTATGATGGACACCTGGGAAATCTAGGTTGGAGAAAAGGAAGTTATGGGACTTAAATGCACAGGCAACGCATGTGTATAGGAAATACTAATCTCACCCTGAACTGGATTTAGTCCTTCTCTTGTCCTCTCCAAACAGCTGCCTGAGCCTGCCTCTTCTATTTCCAACCTGAAAATGTCTAAAATCGCAAAACCATGGAAGATTTGTGGGGAATCTCAAATCACTTGGGAGAGAATGAAGTCAAATAGGAAAGAGCTCCAGTTTTGGAGTAAGGCTGACCCAGGTGTGAATCCTATCTGTACTGATGACCTACTCTGTGACCTAACCTCAGTATCTTTTTCTGTAAAATGAAAGTAATGTCTATTTCATAGGGTTGTTTGGAGGACCAAGAGACAAAATGCATGTAATTTACTTAGAGCATAGAACATTAGGAAAAGAATAGTGTTGGCTATTATCATTAGATTTTGAATAATGTATTAAACATTTTCATTTGAGATGTTGGCCTTTCTAATCATAAAAAAAATATGAAGCTCTTATACCTAATAAAAGCCATTGTTTCCTCGGATTTTTTTCCCTCTATCTCCTCTGTTGATCAATTACCTTAAATATCTGTACAGCTGTGAAGAGCTTCTAAGTCAAAAAGCTTTGGGAGAGGGGTGATATGGAGTTCAGGAGGATGAGTGAAAATGAGTCTCGCTTTTCCCACAGCAGCTTCCTTCCCCCATCCCATGACTCTACCATGGGTGGTTGTAAATTAATCAAAATGAAAATATACTTAATTATCCACTCCTATTTTAGTTCAATATTTCATTTTTGCTCTAATAAGTTATTATAACATATTAGTGACTTTAAAGTGAAACTGAAACTAGCACTTTATTATACACATACATATATAAATATGCATGTACACAGACACATACATCATTTCTTTTTTTAAATGAGCTCCTCTAAAGATCAATGTTACATATGTCAGGTGCCAAAAGAGGTCATCAGGACAGTCTCTTCCTTCCAGGAGGGTGCATTCTGAGAATGCTGGAATAAAATGAAAACCAAATGAATGATATAAAATGAAGTGGCTCGAGTACCATATGAGAAAACCAAAATTCTAAGATAATGTTATATATTATTGGGACCAAAATATATGATATGGCATTAGATGTGAGCCCTGAGGGGTGAAAAGTCTCCCTTTTGAAAAAGAAGAAAAAAGAAAAAACAGGGTGGATTTGGGAAAGAAAATTTACAAAAGAAAGGTCGAACGATTTTGCAGAGGAAAATTGTTGTTTAGGAAATAGTAAATGTGGACCAAATCATAGAGGATCTTGAAAGCTCAGGTAAGATTTTCTTCCTTAAATTACCAGCAATCAATAAATATCAGAAGTGTGTTTGGGAAATAATGTAATCTTAAAAGTTATAATGGACCTAGCAGCAAAGTGAAGATGGTAGGGTCATGGAGAGAGATATCAGGACATCAGTGAAATCCTACAGCACAAAACAGTTAGTACGGGGCTGACCCATGAGCCTCCCTGTGATCCCACACATTCCTCCTAATGAAAGACCTATCACAGAACTTTTTTCAGTTCTTTACTTAGAAGTTTTGAAGGGGTTGGACTTGTTCATGTTGAACATCCAGGTGATCTCTTCCTTTCATGAATGTAGTCTGGCTACCCTGCCTCAGGTGTTTCATGCAAAGTCCTCACATGTTTCCCTCCATGCAGCTCTGGGAATGGGGCCCATCATCCCAGGCTTCCCTGTACGGTACAGGAAACTGATCAGAGCGTGACTTGTACCTGACCAGAGTGCTCTTCTCTGACATACTATCACAGACCATGTAAGGCCCTGGGCAGCCTTTTAATATGTCTCCTTGTCTCCATTCCTGGGAAGATAAGCAAAATGTTTTACTTGTGTAAAGTAGAAATTTTTGTCCAGTGGTCTCGAAATGTTCTTTTCAAAAACTTTTGAAGGAAACTTCATGAAAGAGTCATCATCCTGTCTTTACAGATGGGGAAAACTGAGACAGGAAGATTGAGTGGCTTGCCTGAGGCCATATAGCAGTCCATTTTAGAGTCAGGAATAGTCCTATTCACCTAGTCCCCAGTCCCTTGGCACAAAGCAACCTCATCATGAGTTTGCTCTTCATGTGCTACATGAAAGGCAGTAAGAATTAAAATGATGCCCACATTCTGGGCACTGCTAAATATATAACAATGTTGTGAATATGGCAGAAGAGAACTATGATCTCCAAGTAGAAGGTTATTGGGCTGTATCCCTACCTATCCATCTTTGTCATATTTATCATTTATTTATAAATTTCTAATGTGTCTATCCATAGCCTTTAGGCTTATAGTTTCTTCATCCAGTTCTTCCCCAAACCTTTTTGCAAATATTCTTGCAGCATGATATTTTCCCAATGGGATAACAATCTTCTGAGAATCACATAATATATTTTTTCTTTCCTTGTGATTCTTGCAATAATGTCATAATAATGTTTTACACAAAAATGTTTAAGCTTCATATATGATATTTAATGAATTCAATACTTATATTACTTGGAAGTGAGTATTGTTAGTAAGTTTTAGGCAATAACAAGAAACCCAACTCTCAAGGAATTAAACCATAATGACAGCTTTTTTTTTTTATTTAATAAGGAATCTAGAGGTAGGTGGTCTTTGAATCAATGCAGCAATTTAAAAATGTCATCAAATATTCAGAACTCTGCATAGCCACCTTTCCCATAATGATACTTCTTACTTCCTGGTGATCTTACTGATGTAGATCAGACATTGCATCCTTATTCTAGAAGGGAACAAGTGGGAAGTAGCAGTACCCACAAGAATTCTCAGGTGCTTATCTTTTTCATCTGGAAATAAGAATCTATATCATAAACTTTCTTTTTTAATATTTATTTTAGTTGTAGATGGACACAATATGTTTATTTTCTTTGTTTATTTTTTATGTGGTGCTGGGGATCGAACCCAGGGCCTCATGCATGTTGAACAAATGCTCTACCACTGGACTACAACCCTGGCCCCTATATCATAAACTTTCTAGAAGAATTTTATTTATGGAGCTGGAGTCATGGATCAGTGAGAGGCACTGGGTTCAATCCTCAGCACCACATAAACGTAAGTAAATTGTATTGTGTCCACCAAAAACTAAAAAAAAAAAAAAATTAAAGAATTTTATTTATATTTCCTTGATTGGAACATGAAACCACATCTAGCTGTATGCAAGTTGGAAAGATATTATCTTGCCTTTACTGGAGGAGAAATAAAGAAGATAGCAATGAAAACCAAATGTCAGTAACAATTTCTGTCAATTGATGGTCATTTGTAACACCCAGTAGAAATGTTCCTCAATTAATTTACTTTATAAGGCTATACTTCAGTAAGGTAAAAACTTGAAAAGAAACCAAGGAGGTGAAGAAATTAAGAGTCAGAAATGAAGACATGTTGGAGGGAAATAATTAAAACACACACCAAAAAGAAAGAATTTTGATATTCTTGACACTAAATGGTGTCTTTTATAAGAAAAACTTCTACACACTTTTGAAACATACTATGAAAATTGCTCAGAAAAAAAATGGTGTCTTGTGACTAAGCTTATGTTTCCCATTCTTAACTTTTTACTCCTTTAATAATATGCCATGTCTAGGAGTAACTTAAGATAGTTTCATTTGACATCACTTATATCCTTTCAGCACAATAGTCTGTAACCTTCCAATCAGTCAGTAAAACACTGGGAAAGAATATAGAAGAACTGACTTTCTTTTCTTACCTATTTCCAATACATGCTTCGAGTATATCAATAGATTCTTGATGTCTATGCATAATTGAGTGTTCTATCTACACATCCTGGAAGTCAGAAATTTTTCCCTCAAGGAATGACCAGTCCATCAGTTTTCGATAAAACTACAACTGGAAAATACACAAGGCATAAGGCAAGAAAACATTTGAAATGGCATCTCAGAGCTAATAATGTGACAATTTCCAAATGGTACTGCCACTCTGCCTTGTGCAGTTTAATAAAAGTATTTTATTTTTCAACCATGCCTGGAGGCAAGTCAATCAAGAGTGACATCAGGTTTAAATTTTATAAGTAATGATGTCCAGCATAACTTAATGTCAGGCATATGAAAAGCTCTTGCTCCTTGTATCCCTAAACTCCAATAAGTTCTAAAAGTTCTCCTTGGTAAAAACAGACCTGAGCTGTTTGCTCTATGCTGCTCATATTTATTCCCCAGTGATAACACAGTCACCGACAACATAAAAACAAACCTGTACTTAGTTGTTATAATGTGGCAGTCCTGATGTTGAACATGTGTATGTATGTCTCTTAATTTATTCCTTTTACAATAACTCTAAGAGGTAAGCAACTTTATGCCATTTTATAGACTAGGAAAGTAAGAGTCAGAGATATTGAGCAACTTTTCCAAAATAGAATACCCTAAGTCATTTGTCACAAGGTTAGCTTTGGGACTAGGTATACAATCAGCCCATTTCTATAAAAGCCACTGCAGTTCTCATCAATATTCTATGAGAATAGAATGAGAAATTTAATCATGCCACCTCTAGAGGTATGATCATCCTCTTCATGTTCAAGCATTCTAGGAACACTAGAAACCTCTTAACCTAGTAAATAAAGGTATTTCTAATGGTGGGGCATGTTTCAAATAGTGTAAGGCTTGCCCCATAAAAGATTATTAATGGTTATTGAGTTGAAATGCACTCTTTATTTGATTTTGCACTTCCTTGATTTTCCAAGATCCACTGCCACCAGAAAGCAGTCACACACCATCTGACATATGGAGTATTCTCTAACGAGGCAGACCCAGTGGTTACAGGCACCCAAATGGAGTCAAACAGTTCATAGCTTAATTGCCTTCTAAGTTTTTATAGCACTAAGAAAAGTCTTGACCCTACCAGGCAAGCTGGCAGAAAAATATGTCTTCTTAAAGCCTTCTGACCTTGAAGCACTCATCTCAGAAAACTTCCTCCACCCACAGGCTGCTATGTTTATCCATCATCCTGTGTGTGAAGGAAAATGAGTCTATTGAGACAAGTTTCACTAAAAGAATTATAGATTTGAAAAAAAAAAAAATAGCTGGGTGCATTTGCAGCCCGATTCTTGTTTCTAAAGGGATCTTATGGAAAAACCCAAAGAAAAGGCCACAGGTATTTCTAGAGCCTAACCTCCTGACTATGTGTCTAAGGCATATCTAGTGTCCAAGGACTGAGTAAAAAAGATATATGAACAGACATTTGTTTACCAAAAAAAGCATAAAAGCTCATAACAAATGCTGATTTGGTTTCACTTAAATGATACTAATCTATTAAATAAGTCTTATTTTTAATAGGATTTGGTATTTCCTGTTGCTCACCTTTAAGAATGTTTTTTAAAACATGCTGTACTGTGAATATCATTGTGCACGTGTGCACACACACACACACACACACACACACACACACACACACCACTCACACATAAAGGAATCTGCTGTTACTAAAAGAGCAATAGTTTGGGAATTTAATTATGCCACCTCTAGTGGTATGATCTTTTTGCCAGTTACTGCTTATCTATTTTTTTTATTGGGTATTTTTTTTTTTTTTTGGTACCAGGGACTGAACCCAGAAGTGCTTTACTACTGAGGCACATGCTCAGCCCTTTTTATGTTTTATTTTGAGACAGGGTCTCACCAAGTTGCTTAAGATCTCGCTGAATTGCTGAGGCTGGCCTTGAACTTGAGATCCTCCTGCTTCAGCCTCCTGAGTCGATGGGGTGACAGATGTGTGCCACAGAGCCCAAAGTGCTTATCTATTTTGACTCCATTTCCTCTTGTGTAAAATTAAGATAACAGTACCAACTACAATCAATTCTCATTACTCATGTATATGTGTTCTATAGAGTCACTATGGATGCTGAATCAGCAAATACTGAGCCATTGCACCCAGGGGAAACACAGGGCCAGCTTTGTGAGCCTCTGGCCACAACTAAATATGTAATCTTTCTTCTGTTCAAAGACACTTTATCTAAAATATACTGGTGATTTGTTACTATTGGACTTGTGGTCAACAACACTAAAACGTATGCTTAAATGAAGCTTAACTAAACCATGTTTGTTTGTTTGTTTGTTTTCTTTTTGTTTTTTATCAGTCCAAGATACATCACATTCATCTGCTTTAAGGAACACTAGGCAGCATTTCTGCATTTCACTTAGGGACCATTTTATAGCAAAATTATCAACCAAAAGCACAAATATGCAAAAATGTCTCACTAAATGAAACACAAAACGAATGCTTATTTCATTATGATTATCTAATCAAGAAGGCAGGACACAGCCTCATTCAGCCTCCATTGGGAACATGTGCATGGGCCAACTTGGTTTTCACCTTTCCGTTTGTTTGTGTTGTGTTGTCTGTGAAGGATCTTGAAAACGCTTAGGGTAGTAATTCTAGGGTTGCAAATAAATTTTCACAAGTAGATATCTTGGCAAATACAAAACATGTGAATGATAAAGAGCAACTGTACTTAGGAATATTGAAGTTCAGGCTCTTACTTCCTTAGGTAAAATTCTTTTGATTGAACAGAGGTCCTGGGATTTATTTCCATTAATTTGTGAAGGGTATGTCAACCTCCTGCTCTATCGTTTGCATGACTTGAAGGCTTAGAAGAAGGAGAGAAGGCTGTGCTTGGCAAAAAAATTAAAAAATGAAGATTCATATTTACAAAGATCCAAGAAAGAAAAGGTGATTGCTAGATTGCCTCTGCCATGAAGGTTCTAAAATGACTTTCACTCATTCACTTATTTAGCAAACAATCTGGTAGTGTAGGAACTTTCTTAGGTGGCACACAAACAGAACAGAATGCAATATACTTGCTTCCTTTCTAAGACACTTCTTAGCTTCTTGGCCAGAATACTTTTGCCCTGTCTGCTTCTATAGCAAATAGCAACACAAAACTGAAAAGTTTTGTCTTCTCATTTGTGTCTGTTCTCCTAGACAGATCATGGTGCAAAATTTATGTGAAGATTAAAAACAAACAAAAATATCCCCCATTCCCCTGAGATTACATGCCAGAACAAGATAGAAATTGTCAAAAAAATATATTCATATTAGTATATTATTGCTATTGATACTGGGAACAAAGCTTTAGGATCATAAGTCACCAGCTTCAAAAGGTAGCTGCTTATTTTCCTGAACAAATAATTATTTTGAAAGAAGAGTTACAGATTGATTTTAGGAAAGCTGATATTTTTAAGGCAAGCTGGAAACTGGTCGTATGTGCACTCCCCTATAGTTTGAGGATTTTAGACCATTGACATGACTAGATAACAAAGCATTTATCATGTCTCTGTTACCAGAACGAAAGTGGAAATTCAATGCTGATGCAAATAATTTATATTCCTCGAATTGAATTTTTAACGTATAAAATTAAGAAGCAACAACACAAGTTCATTCGTAGATGGTCTGAGTCTGAACCTCCAGTGTTGAAAGTAATTCACCTCTTCTCAAATTCTCATTGTCAATGGTGGTAGCATCATCCATCATTCCAGGGAGTCAGTGACAGCAAGGGTTTTAAAGCTTGTCTTAAAGTCAGTTTTTCATCAGGCTTTTCTTAACCCTAACTATCCAGTTCTCCAGAGGTGGATCATTGTGCATATTTATCCTCATTGTTACTTTATTTTAATAAGTCCTATATGTTTGTTACAAACTAACAGTGATTTCATATTTTCTTTTTAATTATATAAAAAGCAGAGAGATAATTGTCTATTCCTTCTCATGTTACTAGGTACTAGAGTATTTGTAGACTCTTTGCACAAGCAAAGGGATAGAATTTCATGTGTTTATGAATATTAAAATTTGAAGTGGAGGAATTCAATATCAGTAATCATTTGACATAACATTAGCATAGTATTGCATTAGCATAATTACCCATCTATACATTCATTATTAAATTGCTAACATTTTATCAATAATCATTCTTAAGGTTTTCCAATTTATTTCAATATTTCATCAAAACTAGCCTAACTATATTTAAAATAATAGTACCCAAGTCTAATTTCCACCTTTCTTTGGATATTGTCCACAGTTTCAATGGGCTGTTTCTCATTAAGATTTAGGATGTTAGTCTTGATTGCTCCTGAATATGAAGTGAAGGAGAGGTTACAAATGAGAAAAGCTACTTAAGGAAATATGATTCTGAAAGAGAACCATGACCCAGAGCAATAAATTAAGTCTGAGTACAGTTCTACATGTCAAAAAAAATCATCATCAATTTCTCTCAATTTTCAGAAAAACAATAGGAGTAGAGATAGGTGAAGGTGGCAAATTATTACCACTTTGGCACTATTACAGAAAAAAAAAGAGTATTTACCTTGAGTTGTGTCTTAAAATATTAGAGTCTTTCCCCCAAACCCTGAAAGTGCTAGAATTTACTTTTTAAATGGCTTCTATATAAGTCTTTCACAAATCTAACCAAGAGAACAAGACAAGACTAATTTTTTTTTCCTGGTGTGTCCACTTTGAAATAGGTGATGTGGCTATCCTGTGAGATCTGGGAAATGGTCATGTAGAGTTATCAGCTGTGCCCATATGATCCTGAGACATGCTTCAAGGGAGGCAAGGCCATTCTGTCTTTAAGCACTTGGCTATAATCTAGGTACTATGCTGAAAGATGGCTGATATTTAGGAAATATTGAACCACCTCACCATCTAACTTAAAAAGGTTCCATGTGGAGTTTTGTTCTGTGTCCAATGATTAATGCTGCCATGTAACAGGGCTATGTAATAATGCATGACACTTTTCACCTTGTAAAGAAAGAAAGGTCATGGTTTTGAATACCCACAAGGAGTTTTTATAAGAGATTCCACTTAATCTTTACATTAACCCTGTGAGGATGACAATTCCATTTTTATAGATAAGAAAGCTGAAGCTCAAAGAGACAACACAAAGTTAACAGATGATATGAAATTTTAAAATGTTAGACTTGGAAAGGAAATCCAGTTCAATGAGAGCTCCATGCCATTCTATTCTTCCTTGGATTTCTCAGTTATGAAAACCTTTCTGTCTTCAGTAATCCACTGTACTAAAGCCTACAAACTTGAGGGGAGGTACCTCATGTTTCTATCAGGAAAGGATGCCTTCATTCTTATGCTTCAGGAAGAATTCATTATATTCTATTTTGTGCTAGAATAAAAACAAGAAATGACATCACAGCTGGAATTCAGACCCAAATGAAAAGAAGGGGTAAAATTTAGACTTCTCTTATTTCTAGTTTTATCAAGAGCCAGCCTGCTCTACATAATTTTTCCCTTATATTTTGTTACACTGTGTTTTCCAGAAATTTATATACTCTTGAGTTACAGAATCCTATGAAATCCCAAGGGGAAATATACCAAAAGGGTATACTGATGTACACAACTCCCAAAGTCCCTAGGAAAAAAGCAATGGTATTATTTCTCACATGCTTATATATTTTGTTTTACTGATTGCAAATGACTTTGAATATAGACTTCCCAATATGTTCCCCAAGTGTTTTTCTTCTGCATAAAACATGAAATCATCAAGCGTGGAGGACTACACAGTTCACTGCAACCACCAGAAGTCATTGATTCCTGCATTTATTTCTTCCAGATTTCAAATCTATTTTTCATGCTGCTTGTCATATAGGGTTGACATGTGTCACAAGATGCTGCTACATACTGAAGTGATGCATAACCATCAGACAAAACTTTAAAAGAATAATACATCTTAAATGTTTTTTATTTACTTTGATGTACTCAGACAATTGCCAAATATCAATATTTATGAGATTTTATAAATAAAATGAAGTTAGATCTCAATTAGGCCCAGAAAATCTAATAAACAATAAAAACCAAAACCCAAGGCATCTATCCTCTTAGTTCATTGTTTGCTTACTTTAAGCAGAAAGTTAACTATGTTTATTAAAATGTCATTGAAAAGTGAGCTGACAATAACCTTTCAACTCTTCTCAATAACTCCAAGTGTTGGATTTCAGTCCCTAGGATTCTCATCTAATTGTGGTACTGATTTTGTCTGAGCCATCTGGGGATCCCTTAATTTACTAAGGATCAATTTTTCTCATCTTTTAAATCTTGCCTCTTCTCTGGAAATTATTGTGGGCTAAAGAAAATAAAGGATAAACGAGTAAAGGAAGTGATTTTAATCCAATAATACAACATATATTAAAGTATTCCTGTACTAACTTGGTGAGATGATGATGATGATAGATAGATAGATAGATAGATAGATAGGCAGAGATATTCTTCATTTGTAGATGAAACAACTGAGCTATGACAGTAGGATAACATTGGTATAAGGTCAGTAGTAGGGCTTGATGTATCTGGTGAAGCATGGTTTAGTAAAAAGTTTTATATAAATTATAGATTAAGAGAACTAGGGGCTGGGGATATGGCTCAAGCGGTAGCGTGCTCGCCTGGCATGCGTGCGGCCTGGGTTCGATCCTCAGCACCACATACAAACAAAGATGTTGTGTCTGAAAACTAAAAAATAAATATTTAAAAAAATTCTCTCTCTCTCTCTCTCTCTCTCTCTCTCTCTCTCTCTCACTCTCTCTTTAAGAAAAAAAGAGAACTAAGTTACCATCTCTGCTTAAAATATGTAAAGCAAAAATAAAAACTTGTCATGCCACCTCCTTGCCTAATACACACACATCTGGCCTCATGTCCAATGTAGAAGCATTCGATAAGATGCTGACGTGATCTTTTCAATTGCCAATTTCTTTGTGCAAAGTAATCATGATTAAATAAAAGCAAAGATGAATTAAGCATTAATAAAGTAAAACCAAAAAAACAGCATTCCCTGTAACAACATACTGGATGTTAGTTTTCTACATTCTTAGAACATTCCTTCTTTTTAAAAAATGGTTCTTTTTAATTATACATGACAGTAAACTCAATTTTGACATAATTATACAAGCACGGAATAGATCTTATTCTGATTCAGTTTCCAGTACCTCTCTTCCCCTTCCCTCTCCTCAGCCCTTGTTCGCTTCCATCTATTGATCTTACTGCCATTTACTCAGTTATTTATTTTTTAATTAATTTCTTGTGTATGTACATGATGGTGAGATTCACTGTGGTGTATATACATAGGAAAGAGAACATTCCTTCTTGACACTTGAATTTGAGTTATTCAGAAAAACAGCTGTCATTCGTTTATTCCACATTGTTTACATGTATTTAGTACTTTTTTCTAACCTGTCTCAACTCTTGCCACTTGCTTTCATTATTTCTGTGCACAGTTGTAACCTATTAGATTGAGCTACATGCATAGCCATATTTAAAGTTTTAGACTAACAACATGTTTCAACCCACAATTTTAGTTCCCCTTTATCTCCTTGTTAACTTATCTCCAGGTTCTGACCTTTACTTGAATTAATGCCTCTTTACTTGCTTTTCCACACCTAGTCCCTTCCTACATTTTCTTGTCTAATTCATCTTTTAAGTTTCTATTCCTTGCCTCTTTTCCCCCAAATAACTTTTCACTGACAAAAAAAAAAAAAAAAAAAGTTCTATGCCCTTCATAAACAGAGAAACAAAAAGTAGGATCTGATTTTTATCTCACGTGAAGCTATTTGCAGCATCCACTGTTTGAACTATAGCATCATAGAATCTCTTGGTCTGCTTTGTTTATTATCCTGTTTCTCACAATATGCCCCACTGTAAAAATATTAGCATACACTGGAGGTTTCTTCATTCATTCTTCATGATAATTAAAACTTAATTTAATGGCATTCACCTTTCTCATTCAGATAAGCAATCACAACCACCAACCACAAATGTGATATTGTCTAAATTGAATAAATTCCCCAACCTCTACATTTTCTGCTTCTAACTAGTTTTATATAGCGACAATAGGTTCATATTACAATCATAAGGAAAGCTATATTTTCACATTATTAGTCACTAATACACAATGCCAGGTGCTGCCAGTCTTTAATCTGATTCTTATTGAGATGGATAGAAAATCTGTTCTGACACTAAGGTGTTTCAACAAAAGAGCCCCACAAGATGCGATTATAGATCCAGGTATTACTCCTTCTGCAGCCTGGTCTTGAATCTTTGAAGTGCATAAAACTTTTCTAACTCAGCAAAAATCTATTGCTGATTCTAAAAGGAGTATTTCTAATACATTTGCAGTAGACCAACAAGAGTGTAGACATTTTTTTCTCTTTTCTCAGGAAAAGGAATATCAAAGGAGTACGGTGAATATGGCAATCATTGAATCAGGAAAAAAAAATCTTAGAAGTTTTCCCTCTAAGTAAGTGACCCCTTGACATATTCTACAATAAAATTATTACAAACTAGAGTTATATTATAAAGCACAGATTCAGGGAAATGCTGAAATATGGACAGTTAAACAAGTTGAAATACCAAAAAAGTAGTTACTTCAGGTTATTCAGTTATTTCTGAAGAATTTAATATTTAGGAAAAAATGGAAACTGAATTTAGTACAATTAGAAACAAAATACAATATCAAGAACAAATAGTGATATGAAGTCTTAACTACAGAAATACATAATGATTTCCCAAGATATGATTCTTAACATGCCAAAAATAAAAATTAATGAATTCTGGGACTATAAAAATCAATCTACATCAAAATCAATTTGATTGAATGTATTTAAACTTATAAGAAATTTAAATCCGACATAGGAAATATATTAACATGGAAGATTAAAGGGCTTCAATATTGTCAAAACAATACTTAAAAAAAGGAACATAATTGAAAAAAAATGACATGATTAAACTATAGAGGAAAATTTATTAATTTATTTCATTAAACAATGAGTATCAGTATTTATTAAATGCCAGTGGCAGGCACTCTACTTGAGCAGTGAGACGACAAAGGACGATGATTTCCAGAGTCTAATTCACAGAGCCTTTTGTTCTACTACAGAGATAAGCTTATTTTTAGCACAGAAAAAAGAGACTGAAAAAGAGATTTCTTAAGTCAGAAGGAACTTTTGTCAGGTAGCCTTTGAACTTGTTGAATTGAACCTATCAATCAGGTCAATTCCATTGCACCTTGAAAGTAGATATGGATAGTTTTTTCAATTTAAAGTGAGCATCTACCTTTAACACCAAGAATTACTGATAATGTGGAATGGGATTTTGCCCAAAGGGTAAAATGAAATTCCAAAATTTGTGTCCTTTTAGGGAAGAAATGTAATTGTGTTATGTGTTGTGTACTGCTTCTTTTTAGGTGTCTGTTTATATAGTTGTCTTTTTCCAAAAACTTGAAATTCATAAGCTCACTTCATCCAAAAGAGGTAGTATCTTTGTCAATAGGGCTAATTGGAAACAAAATTTCCTATCAGATGATCCCAGAAGATGTAATAAATTGTTATGTTTTCAAAATTCATGATGTGGACTTCCTTTTTTTTTTTTTTTCCAAAATAGAGTAAGAAGAATTTATTTACTTTCTTAACTGAAACAACTAAAAATCCACATTAAATACTTAAAATAGTTTTTCAGACATTGAACATCAGACAGTGCAGAACTGTGATTTCTGGGAAAGGAAAACAAAGTCAGCCCTACAAGCATTTGCCTCAGTTTACTACCTTAGAAGCTCCCAAACTGCAGCACTAAGACAGAAACCAGAAAAGGTGTGGATGTCTCCATATGTGAGGAAACAGAGCTGGGAGTCCAGGGAGGACAAGGCAGCCAGAGTACAGAGGGAAGAGGACCCGGAAAGAGAAAGCTGCACAAAGATGAAATTCTGAGGATCATCAGGGCCCCAAGTTTCGTTTTAACGCAGTTTTAATCAGCTCATGCATGTGAGGAAACTACCAAAGGCTGGTGAAAGGACCACCTAAGCAGAGCAGAAAGAACAATCTCCAGGGATTACAGAGGGCTGGGTATAGTTTGTGTTCGCAGTGACAGAGACTTGTGATTCACAAGACTCAGGTAGAATACTCAGAGTGAGCTACAGGGTACCTCATTACTGAGGAAAATTCTAAACCAGACTAAACACTTATCTAGTACTACCTAACACATTTGAAAAGGAAGACCCAAAGGACTCAGAAAGTTTATCTACCTATCCCAGAACAAAGCCCAAGAATATTTACAGAAATAGTAAAAAACAAGGAAAAATTCAACTTTGGGTGTTATCTAAGAGTATCCAATCCAATATTAATAGGCATGAAAAGAAACAGGAAAAAAAAACCATAACAAGGAAAAAAATCAAACTAATAGAAACAGACCCAGGAATTGCACAGATGGTAAAGTTCCTAGACATTCAACCAATTGTTAAACAGTTATCATTACTATGCAACACATGTTTGAAAAGACAGGATGAAATTTAAGCATGTAGAGCTATATATCCAAATCAAATTGCTAGTAATGAAAACTGTATCTGAAATAAAAACTTGGATTAGCAGCAGATTAGCCACTGCAGAAGAGATTAGTTAACCTAAAGACATAATAGTATTTGAAATAAAATACAGATAGGAAGAAAAGTTTATAGAAAATAAATGGAGTAGAGCAACAGTGATCTGTGAGGTAACTTCAGGTAGCCTACAATACACATAAGTGGAGTACCCAAAGGGGGGAGAGAGAAGGATGGAAGAGGAAAAAATCCTGAAGAAATATGTCAAGATTATTGTATTGTCTTGAGCAACTAATAAAAATAATAATAATAATAATAATAAATAAATAAATAATAGCCAATTTTTCCCTAATTTTAGGGAATTAAACCCACCAAATTTCCAGTTCTGAAATCAGAATAATAAAATCAAAATTATTAAATTGTGATAAAGAGAAAACCTTAAAGCCACACATTTCACACTGATAAAGAGTAATAGTATATTTCTCATTTGAAACCATGCAACCCAAAATAAAGTGGATCAATATCTATAAAGTACAGAAAGAAAAAAAAAGAACTATCATCTTAGAATTCTATACCCAAATTATTTTTCCAAGGAGAAATAATAGCAGTTTCAGACACGAAAGTATTGAAAGAATCTACCACCAGCAGTTCTTCACTGAAACTAATGTTAAAGGGAACACTTTAGTCTGGAAAAAAAAAAAAATGACATCCAATTGAAACATGGGTCTACACACAGGAAAGAACACCAGAAATAGAATAAGCCCTTTGGATCCTGTAAAAAGAACCTGAAATTGAGACACCAGTACCATAACAGATAATAAAGAAACAGTTCTCCATGTACAATATTTACCATAGAAATGATCAAGAACTAGTTACATGATTCTTGCACCCTCAGCCAGATAAGACTTGGAAAAAGACCAGAAAGGTAAGAGGAAAGATGTGAAAATCTTGGGGGAGGAAATATTTATCACACAAGGGTTCCCACTGTCTCTTTTGATTTGAAAGATATAGCAATTTTGGCTTGAAGTGAAGCAGAAATTGCTAGTTGGAGTCTTATCCCTGATGAACTTATGGAAGACTTATCAGTGACTCTCATCTGAAAAATTGTAAGTTGCTTATAACTAAAGAATAGAGTGAAGGTAATACTCTCCATATTTCCAAGAGCAAGTGATATTTGGATATTTCTTGTGGTAAGAATAGGCCACAGGGATGGAACCACCATTTGACCCAGCTATCCCTCTCCTTGGTCTATACCCAAAGAACTTAAAATCAGCATACTACAGAGACACAGCCACATCAATGTGTACAGCAACACATTTCATAATAGCTAAACTATGGAACCAACCTAGATGCCCTTCAATAGATTAATGGATTAAAAAATGTGGCATATATACACAATGGGATATTACTCAGCAATAAAAGAGAATAAAATCATGGCATTTGCAGATAAGTGGATGGAGTTAGAGAAGATAATGCTAAGTGAAGTTAGCCAATCCAAATGCCGAATATTTTCTCTGATATAAGGAAGCTGATTCATAGTTGGGTAGGGAGGGGAGCATGGGAGAAATAAATGAACTCTAGATACGGCAGAGGGGTGGGAGGGGAAGAGTGAGAGCATGGGGTTAGAAATGATGGTGGAATTGGATGAACATTATTATCCAAAATACAAGTGTGAAGATACAAATTGGTGTGAATGTACTTTGTATACAACCAGAGATATGAAAAATTGTGCTTTATATTGTAATAAAAATTGTAATGCATTCTGCTATCATACATAAATTTTAAAAAATTAATTAAAAAAAAGAATGGGCCATAGGGAAAGGACAAGTATGGGTGGTCATGGGTATTGTCCAAAAAAGCAACCAAGAGGGATGGTGAGGCTCTGTAGTAGCAAGTACACAGAAGTGAAAGCCAGATTCCAGAAAAAGGTGTGACAATCAGCTATCTAGAATAGATCAAGAATAGATCAGGTCAAGAGAATTACAGGAAAGCCCAATACAACAGCGGGAACTCATTAAAATGTCCAAGAAACTTAACATCTGTTAAACTCAGAGCTCAAAGGCACTTAGCCAATAACTGTCCTATCCTTTCTCCCTCTCATCATTTTTTTCCATCTTCTAACATTTTGTTAGGAAACAAAATAACAGCTACCAGGTTGGTGAGGAGTTGAATTGGGAGAAAGCAAAACTGACCACACTCCTTCCAGAAAAGTCAAAGGGCATCATTGGCTACAGGAAGAACATGGGAAAGGGAAGGAAATGAATGTTTGGATAAAGACTGTTGGATTCTCCTAAATATGAGCAGATACCCTGTTTAAAAGAGCAAAGCTAAGTTTATTAAAAGAAAAACTCATACCTTACATCATTTTAAAAATATTTTGAAATATGCAAAGATGGGGAGTTTTGAAGCAACACATGTATATAAATACATACATACATAAATATATACAATTTTACAGGAACATAACAGAAAATGGCAAGTGATTTCTTCTGGAAAAAAAAAGATGACCAGTATTGAAGATAAGGGATAATGTTTTTCTTATGTATCTTTCATATTTTTGAACTTTGTTTTTTTCCTTTACCACATATACTATGGTGGTTACTGTTAACTGCTGCCCAAAAGCCATCCACCCCTTACTGCTAGGAGAGCCCTGATTTTGTTCTTGACATCAGTGCACCCAGCCCCAAGTAAAGAATCACAAATGATCTACACTAGGTATGAAAATTCTGTCCCCTGATTTCCTAACCCGCCTTGAAACAAGGGGGAATATGTAATTCACATCTAAAAAAGAAAGAGTCATCCAGAGATAGATTGCATGGCACTGCCCTTGCCTGTCTTGTTCCTCTATAAATATAGATGAATGGCTAGAGCTGGAGCAAACATTCTACAACCATTGGGAAAGAGCAAAAGAATCACAGTCTTTGTTCCTGACATTGTGAAGCCAGTAAATCAAAGCCAGAACCTTGACCTCTTGTTATCTAAGATCTCAAGTATATTACTACAAGAAGCAACAACATCACCTCACCCAAGACATGCTGAATCCAAATCAGCATATTGACAAGATCTCCAGGGGATGCATATACATAGAAGTATGAGACATGCCACTGTATTAAAAAAACGACCCCCTAGTTGCTTAAGTTCTGGTCAGATATTAATTACGTTAACCAGAGCTAAAGTCATTCACACCAATTAATGTTTATATTACCTTTTAATTTAAAAATCTACCTAAATATATAAGTAAATGTGTGGTATAATAATAAAATATTTACATAAACATTTTTTTAAAAAATGCTTAGGGCTATTTATTTACTTTTATCTGAAGTATAGAAAAGCAGATAACCAATAATATAAGAAAGTTTTCCAACAGATATTCCTTTTGGAGTTAGAAATAATTTAAAATTATTTCCAAATGCCAACATTTTTCTTTGTAGATCATTCTGTATAAAAGCTATGACTTACTAATAAAATGTTCCAATAATGAGATAGTGTAACTGTACATATAAATATAGATATAAATATATACCAATAAGTCAGTTTTTAAAACTTTTGTCAATTCTTCATTATTCAAGAGCTGAATTACATCATATGTAGACTCAGCAATAACTGTATCCATCAAAGTAGACTCATTGTATACCCATTTTTTTTTTTTTTGCTGGTGTTTAAACCCTAGATGCTGACTAAAAAACACAGACTGAAATCACTTGCATTTGGTAAAAACAAGCTCCAAACACCAGCATTTTTCATCTCTGCTCACTGCTCAATTGAACTGCTTATGTGTCCTGGCTCTGCTGTAAAGAAATGTTGGGCTCGAATCCCAGGATTGATTCGGCTGCAACAGGATTGTCAGCTATAGAGTTCAGTAAAATTTTCCTTCCTTCCACATTTATTTAACTCAAAGGGTTTGAAGTCTCAGTCACGAAGAGTTTTGCACTAACACAAATTTCACAGGATAAGTAAGAGAAGCAGAAAGAGGTGACTGAATCAATCAGTTTTGTGCTCATATTCTAAACATATTTGCAGAATAGAAAATGTTTCTGTTTGATAAACCAAAAAGCTATACAGTGTATTCTATAAATATATTTTGCTAAATGTGCATGCAAGGTTGAAGTGACATGAGGCTCAGGGAAATAACTTATGCATGTAGTTCCACCAAATAGGTCACAGCATCAGTGACATTGAGATTTCATAACCACATTTTCTAGAAAGAAAAGAGGGAAAGGATATTAATGTAGCTATACCTGTGTTTTCCCTCTAATACCAAAAGTATTAGAATGATTAGAACATCATAAAAGCCCCATCAAACTGATTGTGCATCGAAAAAAGCATGTTCTTTCTTTTTTTTTATTCATGATTACTTTCAATACTCGATTCTAGTGAATATTCTTCAAATAGACAAAGTCTGCAGAATATTGTTCACCATGCAGTACTCTATCTTTATTTCAACATATTTTTTGCATATCCATATCTCTATCTCCTACTTGACTGAGCCCCATCCTTCTGTCTGTGTTATAGTAAGCCCTCAGTATTTCTTTTTTCATTTAGTTATATCTTGGCCTTCCTCAATTTCTAGTATTATAGAAATACACCAGCTCTGCTGTGCTGTGCTTGAACTGTTCCATTTTATCCATGGATGTGTTGGAATTCTATTGCTTGCATCTGAGAGACTGGTTTTGAAGGAGAAACCAGTACTAAAATAATAAATTTGCCCTGGGGCTAAGCAGGATTAAAATATATGACCTTGGTTTTCTGTCTGCAAATAATTAGCTGACTTTGGAAATTTCTCTAACCTCACTGGGCATCCTGTCCTCAATGAAGCAAGAGTTCTGCTCCAGATTCAATGATCTCCAAGGTCCCTTTTAACTTTCTCTGCTTTTCCTCATCTTCCTACCACCCTCACCACTCCTCACTGCTGTGCACTAAGCTGAGAAAAAGTTTAGATAGAACCACTCAGAGTACATGTTTCATAACATTGAAAATCTAGTAGTTTAGTCCTTTCTAACATAATTATTTTTAAAACTATAGGTAAGAGGTAGAAGCTCCAGCACAACTTTTAATGAGTAGACACTAAATTGTCATACCTTCAAGCAATGCTCCCATTCAGAAACAGGCTTCTCCAAGATTAATTACCACTGTCTGACACTATTACCCATTGAAATGTTTTATAAGCCCACAATACCAAGAGTTTCAAAAAGTGTCACACACCAGCAATTCCTATTACTGAAAACATGAATATGACAATTGAATATAATGTTGATGGGGAAGCTGCCCCCAGGTGGTTTTACCTGGCCTGGCTTGCACTTCTGCAGGGACTGGTGAGAAGCTGGCACTGACCTTGGCAGGACTACTTAGGACATCTTTCTATCAGGTTAAGGTTTCTTTTAAAATGCTTTGGAAAATGGGAAATAAAGAGGAATTCTGTTGTCAACAACCATTATGTACTGCAGAGTATCATCTTTTCTATTTCCTGACACACACATTTGCATAGCAATTACCAGAGAAAATCTCTCTTTTCCCTACTAATTGGATTGAATTGCTCCTAGATCTGTCTTCTAGTCCCCAAAAGCAATAATGAGGAGCTTAGGATACCTTAAGCTAAAAGATGGAATTATTTAAATACTCACAAACTGATTGTAATGCCATTCTCTCCCCATCTCTCTCTCTCCCCATCTCTCTCTCTCCCCCTCCCATTCTTTCCTCTTCCCCCTTCCCTCTTCACTGGTTTTTCCTTGTTTATATATTTATTCATTCATTTGTTTGTTTGTTTGTTTATTTATTTTTGAGAGAGAGTGTGTGTAACAATTTCCTTGGTTACATTTTTGCTAACAGATATCTAAATTAGTTTTCAATTTTCCTTTGAATGTGTAACTGTATATATATGGCATTGAACTGTGCTGAAGTACAGGTCAGTAGAAGCCCCTACATTAAGAGACCCTTGCCTTATTTTCCTTTGAACACTTGCACCTTTCCCTTGGGCTACACAAACCCTGGGTGTGGAGAAGAGAAAAGAAGAAAAATGCCTTTAGGCAGAACCTGTGCTTGCCAAGTTTAGAAAGGTTTTCTCAACTAGGGAGCTCCATTTGCCTTTGGCATTCCAGTATTCTTTCCTACTCTTTCCCTCATCTCCATTCTCTTACTCCTTTCTATTCTCTTTCATCTTTCTTCCCTCCCTTTCTGCAACCCTCTCTCCCTTCCTCCTTCTCTCCCAGATTTTTTACTATCAAATTGTTCCTGTAAATGGGGAAACAGAGGCACATAAACATTAAGAGGATGCATGGAATGCACATCTCTCCCAAAAGTATTTTCAATGTTTAACTAACTAAATAATTGTTAAATTTTATATTCTGTTCTATTTGTATGTTTAAAGGATCCTTAGGAACAGGATGCCTTTCTAAACAGTCTATATAGCAGTTCTCTACTCTTCAGGTTGTTTTGTCTGAAACTCTTGTAGAATAGTGGATGGTTCCCAAGGCTTCCATCTCACCCATTCTTTTCAGTATCTCCTCACAGGTATCCATACAGTCACACAGACAGCCACAGATGCACCTCCATCTGTTTATTGGTTGCTTTCTCATCACACTTCTCATCCACATTGCTTTTATTTCCTCTACTAAAACAAGAAATGCAGGACAATGATGCCCATCGTGTAAGATTTATTTCAAAGGGCCACCAATCTGAGTTGATTAACAAAGCAGTAAAGATGATGTCATGTCATCAATATGACACTGTTTTTTGGTGACTTTGTGATCCTTTGTAGGTGGTATAAATACTGAATGGTTGTATTGTGGTACATCAAATACATGGTAATGAGATTATTCATTACAAATACCTCCACAAAGACAGACTTCTGTTAAGTTGGTTGAAATAGTATGCTTGGTGAAAATCTCCTTAGAAAGGTAAGAGGAAAGGAAGGATGGCAATAGCCCCGTAATGGTTAATCTGAATTATTAACATGATTGAATTAAGATATGCCAAAGATTGAAGGGATTATGGGTGTGTTAATGAGGGTGTGTCTAGGAATGATTGGCATATGGGATAGCCAACTGAAATGGGAGACTCTAAGCATGGGCAGCACTGTCCAATAGGATGATGGCTTGGATGGAATGTAAATTGAAAGAATAAGGAAGCAGCAGCAGATGCAAGCTCCATTCTTGTTGAACTTGTTCTTGATTGTTGCTGCCATCCTCTGAGGATATGGAACTCTCACTTCTTCATTCTTTCAAAGCAGATTCTCTAGAAGTCTTCAGTCTCAGACAAGAGTAGCACCCTTGATTCCTATTGTTCTGGGGCTTCATCCTCTTTAACTGTGCAACTACTTGTTCTTCTAGCTCTTCAGCCTGCAGATGGCCATTGTGGACTATTCAGCTTCTGGTTGTGTAAGCTAACTTAATAAATCCCCCTTGTATAATTATCCTTTCTGCTAATTCTGTTCTAGAGAACCCTGACTAATACAGCCCCTGAGGCTTTTTGGGGAAGTCTATGATGGAACAAGAAAGATGAATTCTCAATTAGAAGGAAGAGAAGGTATTTTCCTATCTTTATTAAGTACTCATAAAATAACTCTAGAACTGGGTGATAAAATCAATCAGAGTCCTTGTGCTTGTGAACTCTTGTATCTGATCCCAAAGTAGACACTAAAACACACACCACACAGATAATTTACAATAGCAAGCTGGTTCAATGTTTTAAAGGCAGATTATTAGGGGTTACAAGGGCATGCAAAAGGAGACCATGCCTAGTTTACCAGTCTCAGGAAGATGAGAAAGGAACCTTTCTCCTATGATCTAAAGGATGGCTAGAACTCAACTATGTAAAGTCAGGGAGACCTTGGCAGATCTTGAACAGGCTGTGAAGATGAAGAAAATCTGCACTAAATTAGGAATTAAAAGCTCATGTGGCACTACTAATGGGTCCAACAGCAAGAGTGTCATTCAATGAGGTGGAAGAGGTAAGCAACTACTACACAGAGCTTCTAGAATAGATTTTGGGCTTTACAGAAACAGCAATTGGAAGAAATGGAAGTGTGTAAGCTATGTGAGAATACAAATGACCACATAGACTCCACAAGGAAGAGTATATTAGAGGACAGAAAACTAGAGATGGGAGAATGTTTAGCAGGCAAAATCTACATGTACAATATTTACTTCACCACAGTTTGGACTAGAATAGTTCTTGTTAAGAGGGATCGGTGAAAAAACTGGGATATATTTAGAGTAAGAAATCTGTGGCTTGTTGTGGATTTAATATGGGCCAAGGATAAGGAGCAGCTGAGGAGCTGAGGATGATGGAACTGTTTCCTAAGACAGGGATCACTCCAGGATTGTTAATGACACATTAAATTTGGGGTGTAGGTGGAGATGTCACGTATGCAATTTACTCCAGAGTTCAAAGGAGAAGTTTGATCTAGAGATTTAAAA
The DNA here is from genome assembly GCF_048772815.1 of Callospermophilus lateralis. Taxonomy (NCBI): domain Eukaryota; kingdom Metazoa; phylum Chordata; class Mammalia; order Rodentia; family Sciuridae; genus Callospermophilus; species Callospermophilus lateralis. Next base: position 102,327,432 of record NC_135314.1, read on the forward strand.
TTGGAAATTATTGGCATGTAGGTGAATTGGAAACCTCAGTAAAGAGTAAACAGAAAATGAATTTAAAAACTGGGGAATGTTAAAAAAAAAAAAGTATAATCCCAAATAACGATACCTGGAAAATAGTGATTTTGGATGTAAATCAGTAGGTAATGTCTTTTAGTAGGAAAAGGGTTGTAACTGAAAGGCAGAAAGTGATACTTATACATACATATAGTGAGGGAACATTTCAAGGGGATGGGAATAAAATCATTTTGGACAGAGATCAGAATTTTACATTTCTTATATATTCAAAGCAAATAAAACTGCATCACCCACAAAGCAGGAGTTCAATAAAGAAACATAGAAATAAATAAAGGACAAAGAGTCTAGTTTAACAGAGTATTCTTCAATGAGGGTTCAAGAATGCAAATCTTCACTTAAAATGCATATCTTCTTCTCCATTTTGACAACTAACTCTTGGGGTAATTTAGGTAGCTGGAGTGATACAACACATTTATTAATCTATAATAAGACAATAACTACTGTCCTTTTAACCATTTGAAAGGGTGCTGGAGGATAAGTTGAGGGAAAGTTCCATTTCAAAGAAATCATGATGAATTTTATTATAGTTCATATTAATAAGATGAATAATTCTCTATATATTCTCACTATATATTCTCACCTATGTATACAAAAAGAAATACATCTGCTTCAGCTCACTTCATTTTGCAATTACTCATTTATCATAAAATATAAACAAATAAAATATATTTAAATAAATCCAAATTACCATTTCCCTTCAGTTGAGGATTTTATTTCAGTACTCCACTAGAAAGCTCATATTTTCACTTAGGTCTGCTATCAGAGCAGTGGGTGAAATCATGCCATCCAAAGGGAAGAAACCTGATATGCACTACTGTCCTTAAAAAAATATTGAAATAATATTTATAAAAAGGCAAAATATGTTTACTTAGCTTCTTTTAACTATCATACGCATTCTTAAGAAATACTGTGTTTAAGAATAATACATGTCTTAGCCACATACATTTTTGTGGACACTCTAATTCAAATCTAACGCTAATATTGCTCTAATATCTACTGAAGAGAAGATCAAACACACCCTTCAGCATCAATCACTGCACCAGTGCATTCACATGGGCAGTTGTGTAGGGTAAAACACTCTCCTATCATGTATGCCATTCTTTCTCCATCCAGTTTGTTGTCCAGACCACCACCAAGGCAAACTTTCCACTAGTGACCATATTGATAAGCTGGAAACGAGCAACATTTCAGAGTTTTTATTTGAAATCCCGAGGCCAAAAATCTCATATAAAGTCAGTACCTAATTTTTTTTCCTTTGCTTCTTTATTCCTTTCCATATACTATGTTAGTTTTACTCTCCCACAATATCCCAATTTAGGATTTTTTTTATCTTCCTTTCTCCTAGCAGCACATAGCACAATTTATGCTTATAGTGGGTATTTAATCAATAATGTAGTGTATGTGTGTGTGTGAATGTGCATTTCAATTAAAAGTTATTATCAAATACTGTAATCACAATACAAAGATGGAAGAACCATGTTATAGGTCATTCAAAATCAGATTCAGAAGTTTAGATTTAATGCTGTGAGAAGCTGACTCTTGGGACTTGAATAATGCTGCTGATATCTAATTTACTTTGTGAAAGACGTTTTCTTCCACAGACTATAAATTCAATTTTCTTTAAAAAATATTTTCAAAAAATCATGAAAATAAAAGAAGCTCCCTTTAGTTATTTCCTTGCTCCAAGAATTAATCATAGTCCATGATCTTAAAATCATCAACATTCAGTCAATAACTTTAATAAAAGATCAGCCCAGTCAATAGGTGTCTGAACCACCTCTGTCTTGATTCCTCCGCATAGTGTACGTACCTTCACCACAGTTTCCTAGGAGGCCAAGAGGACCAAATCTAATCACTGGCTGTAGCACACCAGCTGAAGGGCTGAGCTCAAGTTTTCTTAGCAAAAATAAATATCATGAAATATAAAATGACCAAAAAAATAAAAACTAGTTAAAAAAGATTAAAAAAAAGCAAAACAAGGTTTGTATGAGAAATACAGATAAAACTATTTGATACAAGATATACTGCTTTAAATTCTTGTTTTTCTTATGGAGGCTGAGAAAAGAAAATATTAGAAGTTTAATTATTATTAATTCCCACGCATGAAGAGTTAAATTAAGCCTTCCCAAAATATCCATAATAAAAGACAGTATTTTAGTTGGAGCGTTTATTCCATTACCATGTGCTACCTCAGGAAGTGTTACCACGTTTCTTTTATCTTTTTATCTTCTTCTTCCTTCACAAAAATGGAATAAATAACTCAAGCAATCTGAATTATACTCATTTTCTGATAAGGCATGATGATAACTGTGATTGGGAGCATTGACCATTTATGAGGAAAAAAAATTGTCAGCCTGACCTAAGCCACCAGAAAGAAAGAATGGCTTTTTAGCTCATAATTTTTGACTTTTTCCATTCTTCTGTTGAGAAAAAGCAATCTCCTATTTGCTTAGATAATCCTCTTCAATGCATCTATGATTATATTTAATTTGCTCAGTAAATTCAGCCTTCCTTATAAAGGTAACTGAAACTAAATTTTCAAAAAGTAAGCAAATTTCAGCATTTATAGATCTAATTTAGGTGGTTATCCACGTGCATCATTTGTGTTGCCTGATATTGGAGTGATCACTATAATTTTGAAAATTCTGATAATTCAGAATATAATGAATATAATGCCTTTCTCTGTTGATGAATAGTGATCCAAAGGCATCATAATCTAATAATCTAAACTATAATTTCATTCAACTTTTATAAGTAAACATCATAACTTTCATCCAATTTACCAATAATAACTAATCTGTACTTCATGTTAGTTTCCTTATACTAATAATGTTTTCCTAATAACTTTTAATCTTTCAATCTACTTTGCACTAATTGTGTGTATGCATATGTGTGCATATACATGCCTATTTCAGTTCCTTATACTACATAAAACCTCTGTATCACTTGACTGTATTTGGGGAAGGAGAGCTCAAAACAGATCCTATATGTTATTAAGGTCGCCAAGTGTCCTATGCTTAATTCCAGCTCCCTGTAGCAAAACTACCAAATAATAATAAAATAAAATACCAGGTGTGGTGGTGCATGCCTGTAATCCAAATGACTGAAGAGGCTGAAGCAGAAGGATCACAAGTTCAAGGCCAGCTTGGACAACTCAGCAAGAGTCTGTCTCAAAATAAAAAAAGGCAAAGTATGCTGCTCAGTGGTAGAGCACCCTTAGGTTCAACCCCCAGTGATGCAAAATAAAAAATAAATAAGGTAAAATTAAAAACTGTCCTCTTAAAAACCCAAAGTTTATATTTTGAAGTACAACAAATCATAATTCTAGATAAGAATACTGTCACCTGCCAAGGTTTCCTGATGACTGATTTGTGCCTTATCAGCATTGCTTAGGTTTCCCTGTCTCTGAAGGAAATTGCCTTTTAAAGACAGCTAGCAGTTTTCAAAAGATTCCCAAATCATCCAAACATTTTATAAAGTCATCAAGTGACTCTCATTTGAAGATCCTTATGTGCAACCTCTTTCTTTTGTATCACAGTGGCAGACAACTATGAGTTTGTCTTGAAATTTTATGGATACATACTATTAGGGAAAAGCAGTGGTGTGCACAAAGAGGAAGATTGTGAGATCAGGGAGGATCCACAGAAAAATGGGCTGGTTTTAAAGAATGTATTGGCAAGAAGATTTAGGAAATTTGGATTATTACAAAGTCATGACGGGAGACACCAAACCTAAATATTGATATAAAGTTTTTCCTTTAAGCCTTAGTTAAAAATCATTTTGATCAATAACCAAGAGCAAGGAATAGGCACATGCTTATAAGAAGTTGGAATGATATTTTTATATTTCTTTTTTATATGTGCTAAATTATTATTGACCTGCTTTCATACAATCATCTGAGGTGAAGTGGTGAAAGTCCTACATGACTTTGACTCTGAAGGTCTTAAGAGTGAACATCACAGAAAATTCTGGAAATTGTAAGTTAAAGTAAAATGAACATCAAACATCTCAAAACACTGTCTATATAGAAGGAGCATAAAAATTTTCCCATTTTCTATGACATCCCATTTTCTATGACTGCATTGTTATAATATGGAAAGTCAATAATGTAAACAACAAAAAACTTTGTAGTTTGGAGAAAATCATGACCCATTATTAATTAGAAAAATATTGAGATTATAAACTCAAAAAAATAATGTTGTAATAGATAATGGAAAGGGAACATGCTGCCTCTTCTAATACCCCAGAACATGTTTTCAAATAAATTGCCATTAAAACGTTAGGGAGAAGTCCCAAGAACAACTTCACTTCTGACACAAATTGCAAGTTCAAAATATCCAAGACCACCATCAGGCTTGATAATTTACTAGAAGAACTGATAAATTACTGAAAGCAGTTATACTCAGGGTTATCATTTATTATGGTGAAAACACACAGACTAAATCAACCAAGAGAAGCATGGAACAGAGTTCAGAATCTTCCAAATTCTGACTGTGGCATTGTGGACAGTACTAATTTCTTCCAGCAATGATGTGGGACAATATGCATGCCATATTTCCAACCAGGGAAGGTCTCCCAAGCCTTAAACATGGTGTTCTTTCTGGGGATCCAGCACATAGATAGGTTGACTGCCCATCTGACTGATCTTTAATCTCCTGGTCAAGCTGATATCATATAGCACAAAGACTTCACCGTACATCATCATATCATTAGACTACCTATTGTGGCCCAAGGACTCCAGATAGACAAAATACTTATCCAGAACCACATCCTAAGGATTCAGAGGTCTCTCTCAGGAGCTGAGTAAAAAAGCCAGCACTATCTTTGAGTAAGGCTCATTCTTTATTATATAGTCAGGAATATTTTGTTCTGGTCCATGTTTATCTTGCCTTTAGAATTTCAGGCATTTTAAAATTTGTCATTCACTTACACGTACCAATTACAAATAAAGAATTTATCAAAATAAGATATTATTTATGTTTCTATCTTATTTTTCACATTCTCTAAATTAGTAACACCCACAGCAATTAATTTTTGCTATATTTTAAAATTGAATAGCATATTTACAATTCCAAGGATATCAAAAGATAGTGTATCTATCTGCTATAGAGATCATATAACAAGTGAGTTGTGAAAAGCAGAATCTAAGAATATTTTTTCACAAGAAAAAGGCAGGGCACATTGTAGAAAATGTATAGAACTAAATTGCTTAAAAGACACTGATGCTTTTAACAGCATGTGTGTAAAATAACTAACCCATATGAATCCACATTTATCATGATAATATTAGATCAAAATAATGACATAATTTTGCTCATATTCACATAAATCTGATATCTTAATATACACTAATTTTTTTTAATATTTTATTTCTGGGGAAGAATGTTATACAAGCCCCTAATAAACTCTATCTAAAGCTATGACAACTGGCCCCAAAGAGCTAATATATATCAGCACATAAAAATTCATTGAAGTCAATAAGACAAAATAAAGTACGTGCAATTCCAATCAAAAGAAATCAAGATTTAAAAGAACAAGAAAAGAAAGAGAGAGCCAAAGACAAATGACACACACCTGTAATCCCAGAGACTTGGGAGGCAGAGGCAGGATGATCACAAGTTCTAGGCTAGCCTCACCAATTTAGCAAAATAAAAAAGAGCTGAGGATGTAGCTCAGGGGTAAACCACCCCTTGGTACAGGAAGAAGGAGGAAAGGGAGGGAGGAAGGGAGGGAGGGAAGGAGGGAGGAAGGGAGGTTGGCAAAGTAACCCAGAGAGTAAGTATCATTATCATTGCAACACTGTGTTCTTCATACATATTTTATGAACTAAGTTTTTCACATACTTTAGAGGTTAGCAGTGCATTACATTTTTGTCTGCTGCTTGATTTAACAGAATGAAATACCCTAAAGGCATTTATTAAAACCAGAGGAGAAAAAAAAATATGATTACTGTTAACCTCTGCCTGTAACTTATAAAGGCTCTCATAAAACAAGTATCAAAGTGCACTCCAATCATAAAGTGAAATATAAGCTGTTCTGTCATTTAACACTCACTATTATTTAGCATTTGAACACTAACATTAAATAGGTCTGGTTCAGCTTAAACCATGACACCCATGCTTCAATTCCTAACTTTTAGAGTTCAAAAATATTTTATAATTTCTAAGACTTACAAAGTTTTATATTTTAGCAAGTACTGAATATTTTTGATTATTTGCTTGTTTTATTTTGTTTTAAAACTAAACCTAAGTAGCATGCACAGGCCATGTCTGAAGAGTTGGAACGCTAACTCCCCAAATACCACCACCCATAGCCCCTTTTGATAAGAAAATTCTGAGTGCATCACAAAGATTCAGTCACACAAAAATTTATTTGTGTTTTCAGAGACAGAAAAAGGCAAGGTCAGAATTTATTGAGTACTTTAAGTTTCATTTAAGCTGGATCTTTCAATGTGGGGGAGTTGGCTGGAATCATGTAAGGATCATAATATCACAGTTTAAAATTGATGGACATAGCTGGGTGAGGCTCTGGAGATGCAGGATTTGGAGAATTTAGGATTTACCTGTATGGTGCATCCTACTAAATGCACCATCAGTCTTTTTCAAAGTTTTCTTTAGCAAAATTCTTCTGGAATAAGTTTATGCTAATCAAGGGGCTGAAATTCTAAACTCATGTGAAGCAGACTGCAAGCTACCTTGGGGGTGGATAGTTTTGCTTTCCAGTGTCTTAATAGTTGTTGAGCATGTAACAACAACAACAACAAAAAAATGCACCACAAAGTGTGTCTTCAAAAAAAAAAAATGTCTCAACAATGTAATTAAAGTACAAAAACTTTAAAACTGAGTAAAACCAACTGAAATAGGTATATAGTTTGAAAATTGAGGCCCATACAATGGATAAATTAGGCAGGTGTTTCTAATATTCATACAAAATACAGATTAAAGTTATGTTTGACAATAAATGTGATTTAAAAAATAGAATCTTCTCACATCATTCAATTAAGTACATTTCATTAGGAATCTATTGATTACATAAAATGTTGCTTGAAATATCCTACTGTACAGGAACAATATGAGAAATCAAGAAGAGTCAGATAAAATTCTCTGGTAATGGTGAATAAATGAAATAAATATTAAGGAGATATTTAAAAGTAAAGTGGGAAAAATTATAGCCTTAAAATTACTGAGTAAACTCATAGAACACATGATACAAAGTTTCTCACTAAAAAAGGCAGGTGCAAGATTAGAAGTGATGAATATATTTACATGGGAAGTGCCAGTCAAGGGATGGATATTTGGAAGTGCTTCAGAAATTTAGCATAGGTGATTATATGATTGGTAAGGGCCTTTAAAAGCCTAATAAGGTAAACATCATAATGGAAAGATGGACATCTTCTCAGGCTTCCACTATTCCTATCTGCTAAAGAAGCTTCCTTCAGAAGCTACTTTTTGGTTCAAATAAGGAATGAGTAAGTAGAGAGAAAGGAATGGGGAGATGACCAATTTAAATTTATTATAATAAGAAATGAATGACAGGGGCTGCGGATGTGGCTCAAGTGGTAGCGCGTTCGCCTGGCATGTGTGCAGCCCGGTTGGATCCCCAGCACCACATACATAGATGTTGTATCCGCTGAAAAACTAAAAAATAAATATTAAAATTCTCTCTCTCTCTCTGTGTCTCTCTCTCTCTCTTTAAAAAAAAAATGAATGACAACGTGCCACACAAGAGAAAAGAAAAGATTCTGAAGGCAGAAAAATAATTCATGATGGAGAGAGAAGGTAGGGAAAGAGAAGCAACTTTGTCAGATCAGACTGCTACAACAAAGTACCACAGACAAGGTAGCTCAACAACAGAAATTTACTTCCCACAGTTCTGAAGGCAGGAAGTTTGGGATCAGAGTACCAGCATGGTTGGGTTCTGGTGAAGGACCCTTCCTCATTCACAGATGGCCATCTTTATATTGTATTCTCATGTGACAAAGGGCAGAGAGAATGAGAAGCAAGCACTCTTGTGTTTCTTTTAATAAGGACACAAATCTCCTTCAGGAGAGCTTCACTCTCAGGACCCAATCACTGCCCACCTCCTAAAAGTCTAATTAGAGTTAGGACTTTAACATATGAATCTTAGGCACAAAAGCATTCAGTCTGTAGCAGAAAGGAAAAGGAAAATGAGAGGGAGAGAGAAAAAATAGGAAGGAACTTGGAGAGAGAGAGAGGCAGGAGGCAAAACATATTTTAAAGTTGTTAAAGAGACACTGCTATGACAAATGTAACTTGGGGAGAGATATCTAAGTAGTGTTTTAGGGGGCTATGTGGCGCACAATGGTTCCTCACAGTGCCAAGACTGAACATAAAGAAAGAAAAGTCTCCATGCAATAACAACAAAACTAATCAACTGTTATTGAGTTGTTATAGAAAATGTGATTCTCCTCTTTAAAAAAAAAAAAATGCACCGACACTTGAGCAAAGAAGAGCTTCTGAAAAGGCATTTCTAGATTGATGTCGTTGGGAAGGGAGGAGAAGAGAGCTAATCTGTTCAGTGCACACTGTGTACTGAACATAATATATTTGGTTTCTTTTTCTGCTATCAGAATATCCTGCAGTGTCAATATTCCCTATTATAAATGAGAAAACTGTACTCCTTAGTAACTTAGCTGCTACATCATACACTCTCAACTTTTTCAAATCAATTAAGATCTCATATAGACCAATCCTTGTAATGGGACAGAGACAGGGGAAGACAGCTATTATGATTTTTAAAGTTTTTTTTTTTTTTCTAATTAGTTACACGTGACAGTAGAATGCATTTTGACACATCATACTTAAAGGGAGTATAACTTCTCATTCTTCTGGTTGTACATTATATAGCTTATACAGGTCATGTAATCAAATATGCATATAGGGTAAGAATGTCCAATTCATTCTACTATTATTCCCACATCTACCCACATACCTCCTCCCCTTTCTTCACTCCCCTCTCTCTAATCCAAATTACCTCTATTCTTCCCTAGCTACACACTCCTTATTGTGAATTATCATCCACATATCAGAGAAAACATTCAGCCTTTGGTTCTTTGGGATTGGCTTATTTAGCTTAGCATAAATTTTTAATCCACTCTCCTCCACTTACAAGAATTGATCAACTGCCTTAGTATATCTGTCTTACCTTCAGACAATGTCTGTCACAAAAACAAAAACAAGAGTTACACCTGAGAAGGAGGCAACCCAATCAATTTCCAATTGATCTTGGAAAACAAGTTTGGATGGCAGGAGGGGCGGGGGATAATTTCCATTTCTGTCACCACTCTTCTCCCCTATACTCTTCATCCCCACTTCAGCCTCTAGGAAGCTGTTGTGCTCCAAGCTAATAAAGTAACGTGCGAGGTAATTTTATCCCAGAACACTGATAACATATCAAAGTGAAAAAGCAGAGCTCAAGGAGGAAGAAAAAATAGAAGTCACACTGAAGAAAGTTGAAAGACAGACTGTGCTGACAAGGAGTTCTAGAAAATGAAAAACCCCACTAGTGATCACAAATCAAAGGATAGAAGGACCAATTTCCATAATGTAATGCAGCTGTGGATAAAACTGACAGAATTATATACATTAGTGGAACTTATAAATACACTCATTATGAGAAAAAAGTAAAGGTCACACGTTATTAAATTTAGCCACAACCCAATTTGTCATCTCTGTAAATAACACAGTAAATATATGAATTAAGTGCATGGCATTCACTTTTTATATTAAAAAAGGCACAAAAAATGAACACCAATTTCTTAAAAATCAGCTATATCACATTGTTTCTTGGTATCTTCTCCCCATATGGAAAGAGCTCTGTGCACTTAAAGAACCAAGAGTGGGGAAATGCTCCATAGCTGAAGAATAAGGAATGAAAGGAAAATGACATTTTCATTTAGGATGTGAGTAGATATCATATTATGCATGGTCTTGTGGGCCAATGTAAAGAGTTTGGACTTTATTGTAAGAGCCACAGAAAAATATTGTAGAGTTCTAATAAAAGAGTGACAGTGCTTGAAAGATCATTCTGGCTGCATGAATAATGAATTGGAAAGAGACAGAAGTGTGGTCTTATGGGAAGCATTTAGGAGACAATTCTAGGTGCCAGGGAAAGGTGACATTGGCTCAAACTAGAAATGTGCCAGTGAGGATAGATACAAAACAGAACCGAAATTTTTAATTATAAATTGGAATTCACTGTATTTGGTGGTTTTGTGGATACATGGGGTAAGAAAAGTGATAGGATTGGATTTCACACATTTGGCATAAGTAATTGAAAGGATGGTGTTACAACATATTAAGTAAGAAAGTGCTTTAAAGGGTCATTAGTTCAGGTACAAGGATGTTGAGTTTGAAGTTCTTGAAGGTCATCCAAATACAGATGTCATATACGTAGATAATTAAGATTATTTATTCAGAGCAAAGGTGGAAGCTAGAGATAGGCACTCGAGAACCACAGACAGAAATTGAACTCATGCCAATAGAAGAGAGTACCCAGGGTGGAAAAATAGAACACAAAGAGATCTTAAAAAAAAGCCTGGGGGAATTCAGCACAGAGATTTGGGGTAGAGGAGATTTCAGCCAAGGTGATTGTGAAAGAGGATCCAGAGAAATCATGGAGGAAACACGAATCATGGAAGCTACCAGGTGACACATATTGCATATATTTCATATGTTGTTTCTATACATTATATCAGCTAATATGATTGAGTGGGAAAATGAATTAACACTCATGAAAACATTAATCCTGAAGAGAAATTAGGCCTAAAGTTCTTAGATTCACTTTTTTAAATTTTTTTTTTTTTTTTTTGGCACTGGGAATTGAACCCAGGAGCACTTAACCACTGAACCACATCCCCAGACCTTTACTTATTTGTTTGTTTGTTTATTTATTTGAGACAGGGTCTGACTAAGTTGCTGAAGCCCTCTCTAAGTTGCTGAGACTGGCTTTGGCCTTGCCATCCTTCTGTCTCAGCCTCTTGAGCCACTGAAATTACAGGTATATGTGCCACAGCACCTGGCTTAGATTCACCTTTAAGGTAGTTTACAACAATTTTAACTTTTCTCTAACACTAAATAAAAACATAACCCAGGAAAGTTTGGTTGTCAGATAGTATCAGTCATGACTACCACTGTAGAAATATGGAAACTGCCCAGGGGTACAGCTCAGAGGTAGAATACTTGCCTAGAATGGGCAAGGCCCTTGGCTCAATTCCTAGTTCTAAAATTGAAAGAAAGACAGAAGGAACAAAAGAATGGAGTTTAGAAAGGAAGGAAGATATAAATCTAGTTTTTTATCAATAAAAACATGAATTTTAATAGCTCAAATAATATTATATAGACTTGCTTTAATATAATATACTAAAAGAATACCTTAGAAAAAAATTCTAAAATTTAAGAATTCTTAAAACTTTAAGAATTTTTCTTTCTTTCTATTTAATACCTTATTAAATTATTAAAAGTATTTTTTTTGAGACAAAATTGAAAATTCTGGTGTTTAGTTCTGGGAGTGTAGCTCAAGGGTAGAGTGCTTGCCTAGCATGTGCAATGTCCTGAGTTTGCATAAAAGAAAAAAAAATGTGATATTTAAATATTTCAATCATCTTCAAAATAATTTCAAAATCTTGGTTTGAGGATGAGAGTGCAGAACATTCTGTATTCAGAAAGTGAGATATACTAAAAACATGAGAGAGAAAGGAAAACTGCAAAATGCTACTATAGATAGTGGTACAGAAGCTGAGAAGAGAATGCTGCTTTTATATAATTAGAGAAGAGCTCTTGTGGGTTTAGGAGTACATTTTAGATAAGTTCTTATTTTAGCTTCTTATCTGTAAATAATAATATCACAAGACAGTTTAAGGGTAAAAGTAAATTATATCATTGAAGTTAGTTCTAGGATCACAGAAAGCACTCAATAAATAGCAATTCCTTGAAAGGTCAAATTTATAAAAAGGTGATTCTATTGGTCACTGGAGATCTTTGGAGAGACAAACTAATGTGGTAAAAATCTATAATACTGCATCAGACTGCCAGGGCTCTAATACCATCTCTACCATTCATCAGCATGGGACTGGCTATGTAGGTCAACCACTTGTTGCTTAAATTTTCATATTCATAAAATGTTGATAGAAATGTTATCTCATTAGAATCCTGTGGGAAATAAATGAGAAAACATATATAATATAAATATATGTAAAGTAACTAACTACGAAGTACTAAAAACAGTCCTACTCAGAGTAAGTGCTCAAAAGTTGTGACCTTTTAGTATCTTCATGTAAGCCAACAGTCCTGTGACAGGATATGAGATATTAATTTCTTCCTTGGTATTTATAGTGTTGGAAAGCAAGTATACCAAATTTTCTCTTTTACTTTTATCTTAGGAGCATAGTCAAGTCTTACGTTCAAGAACTAAGCTCCTGATTTTGGATTATTGAAGGAATTTAAAGTTACCTTAAAATTCCTAGATACAATGGAAGAAAAAAAAATCTCAATGTATACTTTGATCATAAGGTTAGACAGATAAAGAAATTTAGTTAGACCTTCCAAGAAAGAGATTGGGAACTGTTTAGTGCTGAGATAGCCAAAGGGGAAGGGCATGACCTTGGGAGACAGCGGGATTCCTAAAGACCTGGGAAATGGAGGCATGTTCTACCAAAGCCATGAATTTGGGGAAAATACATGCTGCAGTTAAGGTGGAGAGGTTTGCTGGATGCCTTAGAAGATGAACACTATGGACTATGGGTCAGGTTAATGGTAGCTTTTCCTTGTGGCCAAGCATGTTGTAGGTTCCAAATCCCTAAATCTGTTTTATGTCTTTCATCCAAGTATTAAAAAGGCCTGATCCTACTTAGCTTCTGAGATCACACAAGATTGGACATGTTCAGGGTGATATGACTATACACCCAAATTGACTCAACGTCTATGGCCAAATATGAACATGTCAATGTCACGTAAATTCTAGAATGCTGGTATTCAAATGTGACAAGATGTTATTACTGTCAGGATGTCAAGTTTGGATCCAGATCCTTGGTATCCTTAGCAAAGAATTGAGCAAGACACACACAAGTAACAGGCAAAGTACAGATTTATTGAAGGTAAAGGTGTAAGTAGCACTCCTTTAGGTTGAGCAGAGCGGGCCAAGCAAGAAAGAGGCACTCAAGGCCCTGATTTCTGGAATTTAGTGTATTATATGCTGAGCTGTGGGGTGTTTTCTTCCCAGTATGGACTTGATTGAAGACATTACCCCATTGCTTCCATTGGTTAACTTATGATACCTGATTAGAATATTGTCCAAATTTACCCCATTGGTAATTTTAGAAAACATAATTAGTTTTACTAAGGAACACTTTACCACCTTTGGTCATTTTAAAATACTGAATCTGAGGTGGGAGTTGTCATGGTGATAAGTCCTCAATGGTGGGAGTTGTCATGGTAATGGGATTTATCATAAATAGGGGTATGACTTATCTCTCTGTCTTGTTCTCCAGTGGCATCCTTCTTATATGTAGCCTCCTCCATCTTGGTGTCCTTGAACTTCTAACCAACAAAGGGTTGTAAAATAACTAATATTGCTGTTGAATTTCAGGGACATATAAGCTCTGAGATACTCTTATAAGCCAATGGAATCGTAACATGAGCCAATACTAAGTAATATAGGATCTCCTACCAACAATTCTATGTGGGAACTTAGAAACAACTTTAATTTAATTTAATAAAAAATCTCATAAATAACCTTTATAATATCTAAATTTTATGGAGTAAATTCAAAGAAAGAAGAGTTGGGTTATAAACATAGACTATTACATTGATCTAGTTGAGGTTGCTCTAACCTTGTTCTAAACTAATTGGACATTGGCTTTTTGCAATTCTTTTCTAAGTTGCACCTAAGGACATACTGTATTTGATAAAAATGGTGCAATGTCATACACTTTATAATAGAGAATTTCTTTTCCATTTTACCTAAATATGTGATATACAAAGTAAGACACAAGTCATACTTATTTTAGTAATCAGCTAAGTATTATGAATTGAATGAATTAGGTATGAAAATCATTTTATTAAGGAACAAAGCTATCATATATAATCTGCTTCCTATAAACAGCTTTAAGAAATCTAGGGACCTAGGATTGGAGATGTACTTTAGTGGTAAAGCACTTGCCTAGCACTGGTTTGATCCCTAGCACAAGGGAAAAAATCTAGGGATAGTCAAAAACAAAAGAAGTAGATAAACAGATGAATAAACAGATATGGTGTCTTCAGGGTATATCTTAAGGGAACAAGGTGCCTTGATGTGTGAACATGAATATTCTGTTACCATGTCAGGTTTAACCTTATAATAAGGTTGAATCCCTTAGACCAGTTCAGATGATAATGCTAGTTATTAAGTATACCTTAATTGCTACCCCTGCATGATGCTATGCTTACCCATCAGCTTTTAATTATATTTTGCTCCCAGTAAGATTGGTTTATAGGTAGTAAATATGCCTGGTCATATATGTAGTTATTATATTTCTGATAATAAGTTAAGAAATTAAACAATTAATATATGTTTGTGCATATGTATGTGTATGTGTATGTGTGAGAGAGAATGTTATTATAGAACCAGAAAAAGTATGAGTATCTATAAAGCAAGAACTAGGGTCCTCCTAAAAAGTGACCATTGCAAGAATCTTTTTTTTTCTTTTCATACTCAAATCATTAAGTGTTTACAGTGGTCCATTTGACAGTATAATATAACACTCCAAAACTAGGCATAACACTGTAGAAGTATGTTCAGATTCACTATATCAGTTTCCAAAGAGACACAGTTGAAATTATGATAGAAATTGTTTATTGAGGGAATTCTGAAATTTTTCAATAATAGTCAAATCTCTGCTTACATGAGCTTCTACTGACAATGTCAAAATATGCTAAAAAATACAAGATATCCAGTCAAGACAGAGAGTTTTAAGCCACAGAAGTAATACATATTGAATTTGTGGGACTCTTCAAACAGCAAATGCTGTTGAAATATTTTAAAAGACAGTTCTGACAGTTCTGACCTCCATTCCTTAAAATAAAAAAAAAATTCTAAGGATGGGTACACTTTGTAAATTTCATAGAAGAGTTATATTTAAATTCTAATAGTGACTGATGCTTCAGAGTTAAAGTAGACAGCTAAGCAGGGCCATTTATTTTAGTAAATATGCAAGGCTAATATTTTTAAAGTATATTCAGTGGTATATAATAGATAATATCTTTATGTATACAAAGTTTTTTTTCCATTTGTTTACATAGTTATTTCAAAAAGTTATTGTATGAGTTTATTAGACTGAACACAGACCTCATGTAGTCTCAAAAATATTTGCTAGTTTTGTCTTATGTTCCATCTTTGCCGAATATTTTATACAAAGTTTTGCTGAAGCCTGATTAGTAATCCAAGTCACATTTAAAAGGTTAGAATAACACCTTCTGGAAACCTTCACATCATTAAAACCATTGATAACATTTACTCTATTGTTGCACATGATATTGTCACATCTGTCTTTAGAAGGAAAAAAAGTGATTTCTGATTCTACCACTCTATGATATATTATATATCATATAATATATATATATATATAGTATGATACATAATATATATTTCATTCTATCATATATTATGTTACACTATATACACTTTATATAATATTTAATATTTAATATAATATATAATAATATATATTATATATCACACTATGATATATAATAAACATTTTTCCCCTGGTTGGAATCAACAAATTTGTGGTCAGCCCCCAAATTCCACATAAAACACTTTTTTTTGTTGTTGTTAAAGGGTTTTGAAAAGGCAAAGGCAAAACCCAGCAGCCTGCACCTGGTCAAGGAGAAAATAGAAAACATTTTATTTGTTCTTGTCATATATCTCTCTCTAGAAGTTAATCACTTATGCCATCAATTTCCTTGTATGCATCTCTCAGGCTAAAATATAAAGCCATTAGTCTTCTGATGTACCCCAAACTCCAGGAGATATAAATGGCAGCCTCTGGCTGAAGAACATTTCACAGAGTAAGACTTTCCAAATATCTGCATCTTATTTTCTTATCATTTATATCAATGTACCTAGTTTTAATATTACAGTAAAGTAGTTTGGTATCTGGGTCAAGATGATATATGTTGACAGCTCCCTCTTCCCTCTTCCCGAATCATCACTGAAATGATAACTAATGAAACTATCTTTAAATATTTTCAAACATCTAGCTGGACTTGAAAATAATAAAAGAAAATTTCTTTTAAGAACATTATGCCCCTTTAAAAGACAGAGAATATGAATGATAGGGGAAAAAAGAACAGAAAGAAAGTGAGAATTTGAGAGAGAAAAGCCAAAGAAAAGAAAGGAAAACAAACCATAACACTGCATAACATAGAAATCATCCTCATTCGAGGTACTCAGAGGAGAAATATTTGAAAGTTAAGCTTATACAACAAAACAATAAAGTGTATGGATAATGTCTGCACTAACAAAATCAGCACTCAGAATCTACCAATAAGAAAGTTTTCCATCAGGGCATGCAAATAATCCTGGGGGCTCAGAAGGATCTTAAATTCAAAGCCAGCCTCAGCAATTTACTAAGATCCTAAGTAACTTAGCAAGATCTTGTCTCTAAATAAATATAAAAAAGGGCTGGGGATGTGGCTTGGTGCTTAAGCACTCCAGGTTTAATTCCTGGTAAAATAAAACAAAAAGAGAATGCTGTCCATCTAAGAAAACAGATACTAAGATATCTTCAAAGAACTTTTAGGCATATATCTTTGAAATCATTTGCAAGTAGCATTCATAAAATAAAGAAGTTTTAAGATGTGAGTATATCATTTTTAAGTAAATAGGGTCAAATAAATAGAATCAAATATTTTTAAAGGCCCAATAAGAGACTTCAGAAAGAAAAAAAAAAAAAAAAAAAAAAACAAGTACTAACTGGCATTTTAAGAGAAACAAAAGATAAGCCAAATAGTAGAATTAACAAAAACAAATGCCAAACTAATGATTAGGAAATAAAACCAGTGGAATTGCAAAGAAGAGAGACCAGAATGGTAAAGATATAGAAAGCATTTAAGAAATTAAGAAGACCTAGGAATAGATTAAATTATTTTATACTCAGTCAAAACATTGTCAAAGAATCAAAAATAATTATCCTCTCCAAATACAAAGTTTAAGAATGTTACTACCCCATAACCACTTGGGAAGAACTACTAAACAATGTAATTCAGTGTTTAGTAAAAAATTCATTGTTTCAAAAACAAGATTCCAGAAGGAAGTTATGAAATACAAGAATCTAAAAATGTGGGAGTTTTATTTTACATAACTTTTACATACCTTCTTAACAGAAAATCTGTCATCATCAATGAGAACAAAAATGATGATAATAGACACTCAACCAGACCACCTAACTGTTGTAATATTCAAGATGATGTTACTCTAGAGTGTGAAATTCAATTTATTAGTATTTTAAAACTTTGTTAGTTTGATAACGAGATTTGCAAGGATTGATGGACCTCAGCTTTTAGCATGATTTCATCTGTAGTGGGTGTAAGACTTTGTTCAGTGAACAGGGTTCCTGTTGCATAGTTAGATCTGAATAATGATATATAAAAGCCATCTCTTTCTTTCTGGACCCTTTTCAGGAACAAACCCCTCATTTCAGTGTAGCATGAAAGGTGTTAGTAAGAAGGTAGAGATGTTAATCTCCCTCTGGTCTGAAGTAGTGACGGGAGAGGGATTATCTGCTGCTGCCCCACTACTCACTTGATACTGAGGCAGTTGTGCTTTGGCAGGTCCCAAAACTTATATGAGATGCATAAAATTCAGTCAGGTGAATTGGGGAAAAATATAGGTAAGTGTCTGAAACATGAATATATGCATAATATAGAGGCTGACCGGTATGTCTGGAGCCTTCTAGTTATTATTTGTTGTTAATTTATAAATACTTATTCCATTTTTTATTATTTTTTTCATTGTTTTTAGATATACATGACAGTAGGGTGTATGTTGACTATTATACACACATGGAGTGCAGCCCATTCCAATTAGGATCCCATTCTTGTGGTTGTACATGATATGGAGTTATACTCATCATGTATTCATATATGAGCATAGGAAAGTTATGTCCTATTCATTCTTCTGTCTTTCCTATTCCCATCCCCCCTCCCTTATCTTTATTCTATTTCAGTCAACCATTTGGGAAGCAGAATAAGTGTATGTGTAGTGTAAACTTAAGTGCTAAATTTTCATTTAAGAAAGTTAATAACAAATATATAACTTGCCTGAAATGTCACCTTTTGCCATCTACTATAGAGGTAATAGAGATATCACTGACCATAAATCAGAAGAACTAATCTGCTGGAGAAATTTCAGAATCTATTTCAAAAGCAAATAAATGATATTAAGAAGAATTATCCCCAAAGGCAATAATTTAACATGTGTAGCTAAAAAGAATGCACTTACATGTCACTCTTTAAAATATAACTGTTACTTTAGGTTCAATGTCTGTTCTTTAAAATTTATTTTTTTACTTTTTATTCCAAGTTTTCTTATTTATTTATAAAATATGATGAAATAGCTAAATGCATTAGTTTTATTAACAGAAAACTAAAAAACTGGGAGAATTAGAAGTCAAAATGAAATTAAGTAAGATTCAAAATTTATTACAATAAAATATAGATATCAAATCTTGTGGGTTGAACGTAAAGTAACACACAGAGAAATTCATAAACTTGAATGCACCTATTATGAAATCAATAGGGCTCAAAAGTTTGAAAAGTTTAAGTCAAATAAAGTAAAAGAATAATAAAGTAAAAGATTAGTGAAATAGAAAAACATAGACTAAAATAAAAAAACTGACAAAAAACTATTAAAGAAAAAAGTGACAAGGCACAAATGTCATGTATGTATAGATATAGGTTTTTATCAAAAATTTATGCATGTTTCATAAAACTTTGAAAGATTGAAAACAACAGATACTATTCTAGAAAGTCTACCTCACTAAAACTGATGTAATGAGAAATAGAAATTTTAATAAACTTTCAACTGTTACAAAAAATTAAATATAGAGTTAAAATTTTAGATATATATTGCACAATACTCTAGACCCAGATGGTTTCTATAGAAAAGTAATGTAAAAGATTTAAGAAACTTAAAACTAGTATTTTCTAGAATAATGCAGAGAATAAAAAAAATATTAATTTGTTGTGGTTAATAAGATGTTGCTACAGAACAGATAAGGAGAGAATCAAAAGAAAAATTTCAGGGCACTTGTATCCAAGAATATAGAACCAAATTCAACAATGTATGTATAAAAATATCAGTTATGTTTAGTTGGAGTTAATTCCCTGATCCAGAAACATGTGTATAATATAATTTATTTTAAAAAATTAGTCCGGGCGCAGTGGTGCACACCTGTAATCCCAGTGGTTTGGGAGGCTGAGTCAGAAGGATTGTGAGTTCAAAGACAGCCTCAGCAAAAGGGAGGCACTAAGCAATTCAGTGAGATCCTGCCTCTAAATAAAAAAATACAAAATAGGGCTGGGGATGTGGCTCAGTGTTCGAGTGCCGCTGAGTTCAATCCCTGGTACCCGCCCCCCCAAAAATTAAACATATCATGAGGTGCCTTTAACAGATGAATTGATAAGGTATACATACACAATGGAATATTACTCAGCCATAAAGAAAACTGAAATTTTGGCATTTACCTGTAAATGGATGGAACTGGAGACTATCATGCTAAGTGAAATAAGCATTCCAAAACACAAAAGCCCAAATGTTCTCTCTCATATGTGGATGCAGACTCACAATAGTCTGGGGGAGGGAGAGTTCACTGGATTCCATGGGGTAGAATGGAGGAAAGGGAAGGGGAACAGGAATATGAGAGACAGCAGAATGAATCAGACATAACTTTCCTGTATTCATTAATGAATACAAGACCAGTGTAATTCCACATCATGTACAACCACAAAAATGGGAAGTTATACTCCATGTATGTATGATATGTCAATGCACATTCTTACTATCGTGTATAACTGAAAAGAATAAATAAAAAATAAAACATATTAAATATATATTCTTTATGTAGAGACACATGTATTTATGTATAAAAAAATCCATAAATTTGCAAGGGACAATTACAGGGCAATTTTAGGAAAGTAGTTCCCCCTAGAGTTAAAGAGAGGAATTGAGAATGAAGGGACTGGGGAGCTACTTAAGCATTATCTAATATTTAGTTTTTGCAAAGGAGATTTTGATGTTAATATGACGTATCTACATCTTTTAAGTTTTGGAAGCATTCATGAGTATGTGTTTTTTTTTCTCTGCTTCTCTGTTTATTTGAAATGTTAGTAATTACATATATATATATAATATGGATATATAAAAAATTAATATACTAGAAAACATTAGAACTTCATTCATTGATACGTGTTAAGTCAGGGACAACCAAATATCCCTATTTGTACATCTTTTCTTTGAGAAGATTTGATTTCTCCATACAGCTAATCTTCTACCTGGGATATTTATCTTGATGCCAATATTCCTTGAAGCAAAGCAACCAACAGATCAGTAGTTTCAAACTTGTGGTCTATGGACTGTACAGCATTTTGTTTGGCTTGTATGTTTAAAATTGGTGAGATGTGTACTGATGAGGCACTTACTTTCCTATTCCCAAAGGATCCGACACTCCTGATTGTCTCAACCCTCTTTTCCTGGATCCTATAGGTAATTTGGTGTACAACCCTGTATGGAATTCTCAGGAAACTGAAACCAGAGATTTTCAAATAAACACAGCCCTCAACAATGTTAGAAAAGTCACGAGGCATCTATAGTACAAAGAGATCTTAAAGGATGCCTTCCTTTTACAGATGCTAACAACGTATAAAAGAAAAATATGGGCTCAGTAAGTCACTACCCAACTGTTCTTTATGAGCAGTTTGGACATTTTCAGAGGAACACAGATTCCCTTTGTTCCTAATCCAGACTGGTTGATGAATCAGCTTCAAACTTTAAACGTAAGGGAAACTGCTCCCTTATGTTTGGGAAGAAGCCTAAGAGTTTCAGTTAAAATTTGATACTTTCACCTTGAGATGTCTGCCATCTCAACTCGCAGCCGCCGAGGAACCAGCCCTCTGAGGAAAAGCTGTCCACTGAAGCTCAGCCCTGCAAAAACCCCATCTCAGGTTTTATGGGTTCTTAATGGCTTGAATCACTTGTAGGTGTTTTTAATACCTGCTGTCAGTTTGGAAATGTTTCTCACTTGGCACCTGGATAAGGACAATAAACTTGTCAAGCAGGCAACTAACTATTCAATCTATTATTAAAAACATAAAATCCTCAGAAATGGGAAGCTGTTTAGGTCTACAGCTTCTTCTAGCACTTTTTAGCCATAATCTCTTTTAAAAGCACTCTGTGAAGCTTATTCTCTTATTAAGTGAATTATCAGGGAATAGATTATGTGGCAATATTCCTCTGCTCTTTCTAAACAACAAAAGGGAGCAATAAAATATGGAAAGAAACTTATGAGCTTTTAATAACTGTCAGAAGTCACAGACACATTATTTTAATTGAAAAAGAGCTTAGCAGAAATCAGTTATGATAAGTAACTGTGGCTAACCCTTTTCCTTCCAGAAAAAATAAATACAAAAATAAATTTAAATTTTTGTTTTAGAAGAAAATAAGTTCATTGAACATACAATTTCCTTTCCCAGACTCGGGGTTTATTTTGTTGCTCCTGAAATAAGTTCCCAACTCTTTTTTTAATATACTAAAATATATTTGTTAAAAATAATTAATATCTATTGAGTAATAAAACACTGCCAGATAATGTAAGAATTGTAATTAATAAAACCTCTTCATTACTATTCAAGCAGAGAGCTAAAGTTTTTGCAAGACATTAACTCAGCATAGCTAACTACCCTGTGAATATTAAATAAGACCTAAGGCTCCAAAATAACTAACAAGAAACTTGTAATTTCTGGAAATTAGATGAGTTTTGACCTGATAATTTTTTTTAATCACTCTTATTGGTGTAGTTAATTTGTGTTGATCAATATCTATCAATTATCACTTAGTCATAACAAGTTTATTGAGGAGAAACAATCCAATCATTTATAAACATGAAATAATTAATTTTTTCCAGTGTGGGCCCTAGGAGTTACAAACTAGTAGCCTATAGACCTAAGGAGTATTTTGTTTTGCCTGCAGTGTTTATAATGAATTTGAATCTGAATTTAGATGAGGCATACACCATCTTCCTGTCCACAGGTACCATATTTCCTATAATAGGCATAATCCTAAAATGGCCTTTCACTAGAGCATTCTGTTTCACTAGAGCATCCACCTATACAATAACTTCCTCTCCACTATGGCTGAGACCTGTGAATATGAGGGATTTCATTCCCATGATTAAGTTACAAAGATTGCAAAGGTGACAGGACTTTTGCTAATATAATTGTTTCCTCATCAATGGAGTTTGTGTCACTTTAAAGGACTTTAACCTGGGCAGGCCTCACCTATCAGCTATGTACTTTAAAGGGGGGATTTTGGTTCTTATATAAATCAGCAGAGATACTGTCTTGCTGGCCTTAAAGAATCAAACAATGATATTGTGAACTGCCTATGGAATCTCCAGGAACTGAAATCCAAGTCTAAAGAACAGAACTCTGCCAGTGTTGTGATTTTGCTTGGAATAGGACCCTAATTAGGTCACATTCCACAAGGCAACCTGGCTGACACCTGATTGTAGCCTTATGAAATCCTAAGCAGAGGACTCAACTAAGTCACTCCCAGACTCCTGGCTGCAGAAACTGTGAGATCATAAACATATGTCGTTTTTAAGCTGCTAAATGAGTGGTAATTTGTAAGCCAGCAGCAGAAAACTAATGATTCCTAATTGACTCATTGTGCACCTTACTTCATAAGTATCTGCTTTTCCATCCTTTTGCATCCTAGATAGGT
Source organism: Callospermophilus lateralis (assembly GCF_048772815.1). Taxonomy (NCBI): domain Eukaryota; kingdom Metazoa; phylum Chordata; class Mammalia; order Rodentia; family Sciuridae; genus Callospermophilus; species Callospermophilus lateralis. The sequence goes on from NC_135314.1 coordinate 102,350,511, forward strand.
TCTTTAGTATTCTGATCAGTTCCAGTTTTTAAAATTTAATTCTGTCCAATTAAAAATTTTAATTTACACGCATTTAAATATCCTTCCTCTCGCTCAATACAAGTTATAATTGTGGGCTTGTCTGCTTGGATTGCTGTGGGCTGAGTCTGGCCTTTCCTTCTTGTTTCAAGGTCTAAGTTTCTGTGTTGGGTACTGTAAGCTGGAGCAGGGGTTCCAGAGAGATGATTACTGGTGTGAAAGTGGTAGGAGATTTGATCTGTTTGGTCTGATATATTCAGTTTGCATAAGTGGTATGCATACCTTTCTCAGAACAATGTTTAGCTTAACCACTGGCCTTCTCTGTTGCTGAGGATTCCCCCAGAGAGGGGCAGATGGACCTCCTGTGGTCTTCTAGCAGTAGAGTATATCCCAATCTCCTTCTTCAGATTGAGAGGACCCTTCCTTATCATTGTACCTGCCTGGGCAGCACAATGGTTCTCATCCTTCCTTTAACATTCACACTCCTTCACACAAGAGCTTAAAGTACTTAAAAATTCTCTTGTATGGATTCTGAGTGCTGCAGAGACCTGGAAGGAACAAGGTTACCTCTAATACTATTAGAGGTATTAAGCTACTCATCTCTTCAAGCCCTGATGGAAAATTCCCTTCAGTTTTCTAACTTTCTGAAATTTACTTGAAGGCACTTATCTGTATGTTTACAAATGTCCTCAGCTTTCAGGGAACCCACATTTGCCCCTCACAAACCCAGGGAACAGCATCGCATTTATCATATGTATGTTTTAGCTCAATATTCATTCAGCGAATGAAAAACACATTTTCCTTTCTTTAAGCTCCCCATACACTCACCACCAATCTTTACCAGTGTTTTGTGAATCCCTCCCTGTTTTATCACATAAGATACCTCACCAGTCTTCAGTGAAGAAACTACCTCTGGCTAGACCACTCTATTCACTGTGAGCCGGTTTCCTCTAGCTCCATCATTCCCAATCTTCTCCTTCTATAGACTGAGGAATGTGTTTGGGGAGGCATGATATGGGTGTGAATATGTGGGTTGAGTAACAGCACAGGTTCTAAGATCACATAAAAAGCCAGTTGGGGTACATTATTAGTATTTTCCGTTAGAGTTCAAAGTATAAAAGATTTTTTTTTCTCAAATTTGAGCATTGGGCAAACTTTCTGGATTATACATATCTCAAAAACCAGCTCATTACATAGTTAATTTAAAAAAAACAATGAAATCAGCTATTTGAAAAGAGAAATTTGTAAATCTTTAAAGTCTAGCAGTACTTATATTCTTTTTTTCCTCCTCCCTGCAAATGTGCTTATTTACTATTGTTAGGTAGAGCAATCTGTCAAAAAAATTTTGTTAGCTTTTCCCTCCTACCAATTTAGAATAAACAAAAGAGAATGGAAGAAACAAACACACACTCCAGATTAGATTCTCCACACAGTGCATTCTCTGCTAAAACCTGCATCAACTGGACCCAGACCTATTCAAAGGAACCAAAGCTCACTTTATTAATCTCCACCTTATTAACCTCCAGGATCTGCTTGTCTCATATCTATGGTCCCTTCTAGAAAACTCTAATGTGCTGAGAGCATCTCCCTAGGTCAGGAATGAAGCAAACATCAAAACTGCAAAGCTACACAACAATTCAAAAAAGCAGACGTTTTCAGTGTCTTTCTAGAACAGATTTAGAGTCACAGCAAAATTAAGCAGATGGTGTAAAGACATCCTGTATAGCCTTTTATGGTTGTATATGGTTTGAGTGTGTCCCCAAAGGCTTATATGTAGGAGACTTTATCCTCAATATAATGGTATAAGAAGTAGCAGAAGCCAGGTGCAGTGGTGCATGCCTGTAATCCCAATGGCTCAAGAGGCTGAGGCAGGAGAATGGTGAGGTGCTAAACAATTCAGTGAGACCCTGTCTCTAAATATAAAATAGAGCTGTGGATGTGGCTCAGTATTTAAGTGCCCTTGAGTTCAATCCTTGGTAATACCCACCTCCCCCTCACCGAAAAAAAAAAAAAAAAAAAAAGACATAGCAGAATTCTCAAAAGACAAGAACCAGTAGACAGTAATTGGGTCAGTGGGAGCACTATTCTTGGAAGGAATTAATAATGGTCTTCCAGAGTAAGTTAGAGCTTGTGGGAATAAGATTATTATAAAAGAGTAAACCAATCAGCAGACTACCTTGAGAGCCAAGACCCAGTCCAGACCGCCCACACCAGCCACCCAGACCCCAGACTCACAGTGAGCCCAGGTCCACCACTCCACAGGTGCGGCAGACACACACCAAAGTCTAGCTTCTGGCATAGGACCACCTCTTCTGACCAGCAGGAGTTCAAGCCCAGCAGCCCAGATCTACACACATCAGCCCATGTGGGGACCCAGGCTCACAGTAGACCTGTGTCCATCCCTCCACCAGCAGGCACCTACCAGAGCCCAGCTTCTGACCAGCAGGCTATGGCAGGAGTCAGGACCCACCCAGATCTGTCCATACTGACTTGTGCAGGACCCAAGTCCAAGGTAGGTCCAAGCCCTCCCACACACACACATCTGGGAGCCTACACACCCATATCTGGGAGCCTATGCCTAATCCCCTTCCATCTTGGGACACTGCAGTCATTGCCATAACCTCCCCCACCCAGTAGCCACTAACTTTTTGACAATAGACAGGGCCCACAGGCAGCTGCATCTCAGAGCAGGCATTCCAAAGAGAGTGTAAGGTCCACTCCTTGAGCCTCATCCCTGTAAGACATTACTTTCATCTTAGGGCACCTTAACTATTATCTTGAGTTATCTCTGCTATTGCCACCACCAACCTCAGAGGCAGTAGCATACACTGAGGGACACTGGCAGGGTCTGGAAGCCCAACATCAAGGTGAGGTACAGACAATCTGCATGGGTACTACAAGAACATAGGGAAGAAACTGTAATATCTCAGATCTACACTGCAAGAAAGGAAGGTACATAGACAACATTAAAAAAAAAAAAAAGGGAGGAAAGTGCCCCAAACAAACCAGGATACTATAACAACAGAACCCATGGACAGTGAAGTTGACTAAATGACAGAGAAGGAGTTCAGAAGGCTCATAATTAAAATGATCTGTGAATTAAATAATGACCTAAACAAGTAAATAAAGGCAAAAAATTTATCACTTCAACAAAGATAAGAGAGCAAATACAGGTAGCAAAAGATTACTTCCACAGAGAGAGAGAGACGCTTAAAAAATAAAAGAAAAAAAAAAGAAATCCTTGAAAAGAAGGATTATTATTATTATTATTATTATTTAATAATTAAAAAAAAATAGCATAACCAACAGAATAGATCACTTGGAGAAAAGAACATCAGAAAATAAAGACAAAGTATACAATCTAAAAAATAAAATTGATCACACAGTGAAGATAGTAAGAAACCATGAACAAAACATCCAAGAATTATGGGACAGCATCAAAAGACCAAATATAAGAGTTATTGGGATAGAGGAAGGCACAGATTTTCAAACCAAAGGAATGTACAATCTTTTCAATGAGTTAATATCAGAAAATTTCCCAAGCATGAAGAATGAATTGGAAAACCAAATACAAGAGGCTTACAGGACACCAAATGTATAAAATTACAACAAATCTACACCAAGGCACATTATAATAAAAATGCCTAGCACACAGAATAAGGATCAAATCGTAAAAGCCACAAGAGAGAGGAATCAGATCACATACAGAGGCAGACCAATGTGTATCTCAGCAAATTTTTCAACCCAGACCCTCAAAGCCAGGAGATCATGGAACAGCATATACCAAGCTCTGAAAGAAAATGGATGCCAACCAAGAATCTTATGTCCAGCAAAACTAAGCTTTAGATTTGGTGATGAAATAAAAACCTTCCATGACAAACAAAAGTTAAAAGAATTTACAACTAGAAAGCCTGAATTATAGAACATCCTCAGCAAAATATTACAAGAAGACAAAATGAAAAACAATGATGAAAATCAGCAGAGGGAGGTATTACACTAAAGGAAAATCTAATCAGAGGAGAAACTAAGTCATGTTAAATACCAAAAATAAATAATGGCTGGTAATACAAATCATGTCTCAATAATAACCCTGAATGTTAATGGCCTAAACTCACCAATCAAAAGACATAAACTGTCAGATTGGGTTTAAAAAAAAGATTCAATAATATGTTGCCTCCAAGAGATTACTCTCATAGAAAAAGGCATCCACAGACTGAAGATGAAGAGTTGGGAAAAATCATACCACTAACATGTACTATGGAAGCAAGCTGGGATTTCGATCCTCATGTCAAATAAAGGAAACTTCAAACTAAAGTCAATCAAAAAGAACAAAGAACTACATACTACTCAAGGGAACCATACACCAACAAGATTTAACAATTATAAATATATATGCTCCAAACAATGGCTTATCGATGTTCATCAAACAAATTCTTCTCAAGTTCAAAAGTCAAACAGACCACAACACAATAATCTGAGTGACTTTAACACATCTCTTTCATAACTATATAGATCTTCCAAACAAAAGCTGCAAAAAGAAGCTATAGAATTCAATAATAAAATCAATAACTTAGACTTAGCTGACATATATAGAATATTTCATCCTTCAACCAGTGAATACACTTTCTTCTCAGCAACTCTTAGCAACTATAAAAAAGTAGAGATACTACATGGCATTCTGTCAGATCATAATGAAATGAAATTAAAAATCAATGATAAAATAAAAAATAAAATCCACTCCAACACCTGGAGACTAAATAATATGCTACTGAATGAACAATGGGTTGCAGAAGATATCAAGGAAGAAATTAAAACATGTTTAGATTTGAATGAGAACACAGATACAACATATTGAAATCTCTGGGACACTATGCAAGTAATTCTAAGAGAAAAGTTCATTGCATGGAGTTCATTCCTTAAAAGAAGAAAAAGTCAAAAAATAAATGACTTAATATTACATCTCAAAGCCCTAGAAAAAGAAGAACAAATCAACACCAAAAGCAGTAGAAGAGATAAAATAATTAAAATCAAAGCTGAAATCAATGAAATTGAAACAAAAGAAACAATTGAAAAAATTGACAGAACAAAAAGTTGATTCTTTGAAAAAAATAAATTAAATTGGCAGACCCTTAGCCATGTTAACGACAAGGAGAGAAAACTCAAATCACTAACATACGTGATGAAAAAGGAAATATCACAACAGGCACTACAGAAATACAAAAGGTAATTAGAAATTATTTTGCAAACCTGTACGCCAATAAAATCAAAAATATCGAAGCCATCAACAAATTTCTAGAGTCCCACCATTTCCCCAAACTGCATCAGAATGATATACACAATTTAAACAGATCATTTTCAAGTGATGAAGTAGAAGTCTCTATCAAAAGTCTACCAACAAACAAAAACCCAGGACTGAACGGATACACAGCCGAGTTCTACAAGACCTTTAAAGAAGAACTAATACCAATACTCTTTAACTAATTTCAGGAAATAGAAAAAGAGGCAGCACTTCCAAACTCATTTTATGAGGCCAAAATCACCCTGATTCCAAAACCAGACAAAGATACAGCAAAAGAAGAAAACTTTAGACCTATATCTCTAATGAATATAGATGCAAAAATTCTCAATAATAAAATTCTGGCAAATCGTATACAAAACATCTCAAAAATCACGCAACATGATCAAGTGGGGTCCATCCCAGAGATGCAAGTTTGGTTCAACATAAAGAAATCAATAAATGTAATCCATCACATCAATAGACTCGATGATAAGAATCATATGATCATCTCAATAGATGCAGAAAAAGCATTTGACAAAATACAGCACCCCTTTATGTTCAAAACACTAGAAAAACTAGGGATAACAGGAACGTATCTCAACATTATAAAGGCTATCTATGCTATGCTCCAGATCAACATCATTCACCACTTCTATTTAATATAGTCCTTGAAATACTGACCAGAGCAATTAGACAGACAAAAGAAATTAAAGGGATAAACATAGGAAAAGAAGAACTTAAATTAGCACTATTTGCTGATGATATGATTCTATACCTAGAAGACTTTAAAACTTCTGCCAGAAGACTTCTAGAACTAGTAAATGAATTCAGCGAAGTAGCAGGATATAAAATCAATACCAATAAATCAAAAGCATTTCTGTATATCAGTCATAAATCTTCAGAAATGGAAACGAGAAGAACTACTCCATTTACAATAGTCTCCAAAAAAATACTTGGGAATCAACAAAAGAGGTGAAAGATCTATATAATGAAAATTACAGAACCCTAAAGAAAGAAGTCAAAAAAGACCTTAGAAAATGGAAATATCTATCTTGCTCTTGGATAGGCAGTTTTACCAGTTTTTGACTCATGTATTTGGACATGGTTGTTAGTAACATAAGTATTAAATAATGTTATATCTTTTATAATATGAACCACTTTATTTTAATGTAATTTCCTTATTTATCACTGATTATTTTCTTTGCTCTGATGTCTGACATTAATATAGCTATTCCTGCCTTCTTTTAATTAGTGTTAACAGTGTATCTATCTTAGTTCAGACTGATATAATAAAGTTCCACAGACTGAGTCACTTATAAACAACAGATATTTATCATCATAATTTCGGAAGCTGAGATCACAGTGCCTCATGATGGAGTTCTGGTGATGGTTCTCCTCTGGGTTGCAGACTATAGACTTCTTATGGGTCCTTACAGGATGAAAGAGGATTATAGCACTCTCTAAAGTTTCTTACAATTCCAATCATGAGAAGTCCCTCCCCATGATTTAATTACCTCCAAAAGATCCTCCACCTAGCACCATCACATTGACGGTTAGGGTATTAACATAAATTTAGGGGACACACAAGCATTTAGTATATAACATTCTGCCCCGGGTTTCCAAAAATTATATCCTTAAGACTTATAAAATATATTTATTCCATCCAACATCCCCAAACATCTTAATTTATTCCTGTATTAACTCTAAAATCTAAACTCAAAGTCTGATCTAAATATCTTCTAAATCAGACATGAATAAAACTCACAGTACAGTTTATACTGAAAAAAATTCCTCCCCAACTGTGATGTTATGAAATGAAATAAATTGTGCAAATCCAGAGTACAATGTTGGAAAGAAAACAAAGAAATATCTGAATTGAACCATACTAAAGAACAAATGTGTAAACAACTAGAGGAAAATATAATAAAAATTGACTTCAATAATTTAAAACACTCTAAACATGGGAGGATTATCAAAGTTGCTTTTGACTATGATAATAGGTTTGGAAAATTGAAGAACTGGTTAGAATAATTAATAAAAATTCTTATGAAAAGAAAAAAAAAAAGAACAAATGGACCTAAAAGACATTTGAAGAATAGTTCATCCAACAGAAGCATAAGACACATTCTTTTCATGAGCACATGGAATATATTCTAGGAAAGATGATACATTAGTCTCAATAATTTTTTAAAAAATTGAAATGACATCATATATCTTCTCATACCACAACAGAATAATACTACATATAAACAACAGCAAGAAGAATGCAAAGGAAATAAATACATAGAAAGTTAATAACATGCTCCTAAGTGATCATAGGGTAACTGAAGAAATTTAAAGTGAAATGAGATTTTTTTCTATGAACTAATGAACATGACAATAGAACACAATCTTTGCGATATAGTAAAACTAGAGGGAAGTTTATAGAAATAAATACACCAAAAAAAATTAGATCTCAAACAACCTAACAATGTACCTCAAAGATTTTAAAAAGGAACAAACAAAACCCAATATTAGCAGAAGAAAATAACTAATAAAGATCAGAGTATAAATAAGTAAAAATAAAAATTTTTAAAAGTATACCCCCAAAATTTGAAAAAATTATTTTTGAAAAGATATGTAAACATAACAAATCTTTAGTTAGAGAAGCAGAGAGGAGCCAAGGAAGAGCAGAGATAAAAAAAGGAGACATTACAATTGACACCACAGAAATACAAAAGGTCACAAGAAAATCCTAGCAACAATTACATGCTAAAAAAGTAGAAAATCTAAAATAAATAAATAAATTCTTGAACACATATGACCTACCAAAATGAAAAAAAAAAAGAAAAAGAAAATGAAAACAAACCAACATGCAACAATGAAATGAGATTGAGTAGTAACTAAAAATCTTCCATCTAAAAAATTCCAGGACCTAATGTAAACTATCTCTCTCTCTCTCTCTCTCTCTCTCTCTCTCTCACACACACACACACACACACACACACACATTAAAATGGAATAAGTTCTGCCAAACTCTTATGAGGCCAGAATTATCCTAACACCAAACCAAAGATAGAACAACAACAACAAAAAAAATTATAGATCTATGTGGCTGATGAACACATGAAAAAATTCTCAATAATATACTAGTAAACCAAACTTAATAGCACATCAAAAAAATCATACACCATTATTATGTGGGGCTCAGGTCAGGCATGCAAGTATATTTAAACATACACAGATCAATAAATGTGATACAAGACACTAACAGAATTAAGGCAAAAAATGTGATCACTCAATAGATTTAGCAAAGCATTTGATAAGATTCAACATTCCTGTATGGTAAAAGTCCCTCAACAAACTAGGTATAGAAAGAACACATCTCAAAATACCAAAATCTATATATGAAAAAAATCACAGTTGAATGGTAAGAAGCTAAAAGCATGTCCTAAGATCAGGAGCAAAACAAGGATATCCACTTTCACCACCTTTATTTAATATATTACTGGAAGTTTTAGCAAGAACAAGTGGGCAAGAGAAAGAAATAAAGCACATCCAAATTAGAAAGGAACATCTTGAATTATCTGTGTTTGCAGATGACATGATTTTATACAAAAAGAAACCAGAAAACTCCATTAAAAATCTGTTGGAACTTATAAATAAATTTATTGAAGTTGCAAGATAAAAAATCAGTATAAAAAAGAATTAGAATTTTTATAAGTTAAAAATGAACCAGCTGAACAGAAAATTAAGAAGCCAATCCTATTCACAATAGCCACCAAAACATATTTGGAAAGCAAATGATTTTTATAATTAAATTTTAAAACACTAATGAAAGAAATCATAGATAACACAAAAATACAAAAAAAATTAAAATATTTTATGTTTATATTCAGGAAGAATATTTTTAAAATGACCATATAATCCAAATCAATCTATAGATTCCATGCAATTTCCATAAGAATACTAATGATCTTCTTTATATAAGTAGAAAAAAGCAATCCTAAAATTCATATAGACCCACAAAAGACCCAGGATAAGCCAAAGTGATCTTGTTGAGTGCAAAGAGATAAAAAAAAATTGCTAGGAGTATAATAATACCTGAATTCAAAACATATTATAAAACTATAATAACTAAAAAGTTATGGTATGGGTATAAAAAGAGATACATAGACCAATGGAAGAAAATAGAGAACTCAGAAATTAATTCACATCCATATGACCAACTAACTTTTGAAAAAAGTGCCAAGCACATATCAAGGAGAAAAGAGAGTCTTTTTTATAAATGGTGCTAGAAAAATTGGATGTGTAAAGAATAAAATTAGATCCCTTATTCTCAATGGACACACACCACACACAAAAAAAACTTAAAATGAATTGAAAACTAATGTTAAACCATATACTATGAAATTATATAAGAAAACACAACAAAAACCCTTCAATATGTAGATGTAGGCAATGATTTTTTAGAAAGAACCCCAAAAGGCATAAACAACAAAAGCAAAAATAAACAAATGGCATTATATCAAACTAAAAAGCTTCTGCACAGGAAAATAAATAATCAACAAAATTAAGAGACAACATATAGAATGACAGAAAATTTTTGCAAACTACTCATTCAACATTATATCCAGAATATATAAAGAAATCAAAGGGAGAAATACCAAAAAAAAACCCCACACAATCCAATTTAAAAATGGGTTAATGAACTAAACAGATATTTCTCAAAAGAAGACATACACATAACCAGCAAGTATAAGAAAAAAGTTCAATTTCACTATTCATCAGAAAAATGCAAATTAAACCTACAATGAGATACCATCTCAACCTAGTTAGAAACTATATCATCAAAAGAAAAAAAAAGTACTGGCATGGATGCAGAGAAAAGGAATAATTGTACACGGTTGGAGGGAATGGAAATTAATACTCTCTTTATGGAAAACAGTATGGTGGTTTCTCATAAAACTATCACATGATCCAGCAATTCAACTTCTGGGTGTATATGCAAAGGAAATAAAATCATAGTAACTAAGAGATACTTACATTCCCATGTTATTTCAGCACTATTTATAAAGACAAAATATGGGATCAACCTAGATGCTCTTTAGCAGATGAATGGATAAAGAAAATGTGGTATATTTATACAACAAAATACTATTCAGCTATGAAAAGAATTAAATCCTGTCATTTGCAGTGAAATAGAGCTAGAAGTCAAGTAAAGTGAAATAAACCAGACCCCCCAAAATAAATATCTCATTCTCTCACTCATTTGTGGAAATGGAATTGAATGGTAGACATTAGAGACGGAGATGACAGGGAAAATGGAAGGTAGTTCAATAAAGGACACTAAAACATTGTTAGAGCACAGAAATTATTTCTGGTTCCTCTTCAGCTTAAACAATCTAATATGTTTCAAAATGACTAGAAGAGAAGAAAATGAAATCACTAACATGAAAACTATTAATGGTTAAAGAAATGGAAATGTATATTACTTTGATTTGATTATTACAAATTATATACATGTATTGAATTACATCATATACCCCATAATGTAATAATTTTCATAGAGACAAATATTATGTCTCAATTTAAAAAATACAAGTTGGACAGGGTTAGAATAGACATTTTTATTCCAAAAGGAAAAAAAAAATAAGAAAGAAGGATTGGTGGGTCCAAAGCAAGTCCAGAACTTAGCAAGGTGACTATATGAAGTTGAAAGTTTGAGAATGGCCTCCTTGGCTCCATACTCTGCCCTCTAGGACTTCTAGGACAGAAATTTCACCTTCTAATCCTACTTGGTTAAAGGTCTTAACTTTGAGACATACTGAGGTAGCAATGTAAGTTTAGCAGGGCACTGCCTACTTGGTGACTCTCTGCAAAGAATCAACCCATGCTATGATTTTCTTTTCGAGTTCTGCCAGTTAGCCAAAATTCCAGGGTTCAGCAGGGAATTGGTCCAACCCTCCAGAGTATACACCCAGGCCTGAGCATTCTGAACCTATGGTGAGAATGGAAATCCCGTTTATCTCTGAATCACCTCTAGTGTCCTTCTTCCCTTCTCTTAAAGTATGTTTTCACAGATAAATATGTCTATGCTCCTAATTTTTATATAAACTAAAAATTTCAACAGTTTTCTTTCATTTTTGTCTTGTTTGCTCTGCTTCCTTTATTTAGTCCCATCTTTATTCCTGGGTTTTATTGAAATGGTTCATTAAATTCATGGTTCACATCCATACTAACATCCTCATCAGTCACTGAGTCACATCCTTACTCTTGACTTCCAAACATGATTTTTCATTTTTTTGCAATATGGGTAAGCAAAAAAAAATGTTCCAGTTTTCTTAATTCTGGATCAGTTTTGCCTAATAATTCCATGTTTAATTCACTGCTCTTTTCTCACATTTTACCATTCAGATTCAGAAGAAATCAAGCAGCTTCCTCAACACTTTGCTCAGAAATCTCCTCAGCTACATATTAAATTTCGTTCCTCCCAAGTATATGTCCAACAAACTCCTAGAACATGAACATATGTCAACCAAACATTTTGCCATTATATAACAAATATTGCCTTTTCTCTATTGTTCAATAATATGTTCCTCATTTTCATCTAATTCCTCATCAGACTGGCCTTTACCATCCATATTTATATCATCCATATTTATCTCTTCATGATTAAAGTGGGTATTCTCTATGAAGACAGAAGCTTATTCTACAGCTTTCCTCTTTCTGATCATAATAGCCTTTAAAAAATCCATTCACAAAAATCTAAGCTTTCACTAGCACAAAGCTCAAAACTCTTCCAGCCTTTCTATTACCTAATTAATAAACCTCATATATATTTTTAGGTAAAGACATTCCTCATTGTATTGTGCTTTGCTTTATTACACTTCACAGATACTGAAGTTTTAACAAATTGAAGGTTTGTGGACATCTTATGTCAAGCAAATGAATCAACACTATTTTCAAATAGCTCAAATGATTGTTAGGGTTTTATAACAATAAAATATTTTAATGAAGGTATGTGGATTTTTAAACATGCTATTTCTCACTTAATAGACTATAGTGCAATGTACATGTATCTTTTATATGCATTAGGAAACAAAATAATTTATGTGACTCACTTTATTATGTTATTTATCATGGTTGTCTGGAACTAAACTCACAATATCTCAGAGGTATACCCATATTTATAATAGCAGCATCCCTGCTTCTTGATACCAATTTCTGTCTTAGTTTGGGCTGATACAATGAAGTACCATAGACTGTGGCTTATAAAATGTAGAAACTGATTGCTCAGCATTCTGAAGTCTCAAAGTCTAAGATCAGAGTAGCAGCATGGTCAGGTTCTTGCAAGGGCCCTCTTTTGGGTGGCATACTGGAATACTTATTGTATTCTCACACGGAAAAAGGGCTGGAGTGTTCTATGGGGTCCCAGGTATAAGAGAACTAATCCACTTGCGTGGGCTTCTTCCTCTTAATTACCTGTTAATATATCATGTTGGAGGTTAGGATATTAACATGCAAAGCTAGAGGGGACACACACATTGAATCCATAACACATGGTATATCTTTTTCCATCCCTTTATGTTACTCTGTATGTGTCTTCTTTTATTGTCTTATAAAAAAAAAAAGGTTGGGTCGTGTTTATTGATCCACTGTGACAAAAATCTTTTAATTGGTAGTGCTAGAACAGTAATATTTAAAGTGATTATATCGATATAACTAAATTAATGTCTATCATACTTGATACTGTTTTCTAGTGGTTGACTTTGTTCTTGTGTCTGTCTATTTTTGTCTTCCTGAATTTTTCTGTTGTTTGTGGTTTTAATATGAGAATTTTGTGATTCTATTTCTCTCTGTTTTTTAGTATATCCATTATAATCTTAATAAAACTTTTTTAGTGGTTGCTATCGATATTACAATACACATTTACAACGGATCCAAATTCACTTTCAAATAACACTATATTGCTTCATGAGCAGTGCAATTACCTTGTAATAATAAATGCTCCTAATTTTTTCCCTCTCTTACATCTTACATGATTGCTGTCATTCATTTCACATATATAAGCATATATGACCACAAATGATCAAATACATTATTATGATTATTATTTTGAATAAATTGCTATCTGTTGAATCCATTAAGGATAGGAAAAAACTTTTAAAAAAGCTTTTTATCCTACTTTTCATTCTCCAATGTCCTTCCTTTATGTATGCAGATTAAAGCTTTTGACCTATATAATTTTCCTTCTCTCTGAAGAACTTTTTTTAAAATTTTTTGCAAGAGAGATCTACTGGCAATAAATTTCCCAAATTTTACCTAAGAGAGTCTTTACTTCTACTGTACTTGTGGAGGAGGATTCCATGGGGTACAGAATTCTTGCTTGGTTTCCCACACCCACCCTCCTCTTAACACTTTAAATATTCCATTTTCCTCTCTTCTGGCTTGTATAGTTTATGAGAATGGGGTGTGATTCTTACCTTTGTAATTCTATAGATAAGTTGTTTTCTCCCCTTTACTTCTTCCAATATTTTTAGTTTGTTTTTTCTGAAATTTGATTAATATATGCTTAGAAACTTATTTGATACAGGTGTATTTATTCTGCTTGGTATTCATTAAGATACTGGATCCATGGTTTGGAGTGTGACATTAACTTCTGGAAATTTTTAGTCATTACTTTTTCAAACCTTGCTTCTATTGCTTCTTTCCTCCTTCTGATAATCCCTTTATGCATATGTGACACGTTTTGTAGTTGTTTCATAAGTCTTGGATATTCTATTTGGGGTTTTGTTTTCAGTATTTTTACCCTTTGTTCTCCAGCTTTTCAAGTTTCTATTTTCATATCCTCAAACCCATAGGTTATTTCCTCTGATGTGTCTAGTCTACTAAGGGACCTAGTTTTACTACACTATTTTCAATCCCTAGCATATCTTTTCAACTCTTAGAATTTCTATATGACTGCTTACAATTATCCACGTGCTGTTACATGTTGTTTACATGTTCTTAGCATGTTGTATTTATTTTTAATTATTGGTTTGATAATTCCGACATTCCTGTCATAACTTACTCTAGTTTTGATGCTTGTTCAGCCTCTTTGAACTCTTCTTGGGCTTTCCATATGCCTTGAAATATTTATTCAAAAAGTGGACATGACCTCCTAGGAGCCATAAAATTATAGTTCAGGTTTTTTCTACCCTAAAAGGAAAAGAAACCATAGTAAAACAGGCTTTGCACACTGTGTTGGTAAGCTGCTGGGGAAGGGGAAGCATTCTGCCTCCTATGATTAATTCCCAGGTTTTAGATGAGCTTGTGCCCCTGGCCTGTGAACTTCCTCAGCACCCCTTAGCTCTTTCATCACCCCCACTTAGGCTGAAGGGACTGGGGTTGGCAATTTTCCTAATTCCAGATACTTAGCCTCTGGTTAAAAAAGTTTCTCCTGATGGCAGACCTTCTTAAGAAAAGCAGGAAACTCTGGCGTATTCAAAAATGTTTTGTTTTTTGCAACCTTTTGCCAGAAGCATTAAACCTAGCATAGCTCCTGGAGGTAAAACTCGCGAAACAGTGGAGTGGAGGCCTCCCCATCCTTAGGTCCTTTGGAGTTTTTAACTATCAAATTTGTTCACTCTGAGCTTCCAGTAATTTATCAATTACAGACCAAGTTTTTCCACCCCAGCACTAGTGCCTGCAGAGATTTCTAAACATGAGTTTCTGCTCTGCTATATTTTGATTTATCCTATGACCTCCTGTTATAGATCTAAGAAGAGTGGTTGATGTTTTTGGTTTGTTCACCCTTTACCTGTTAGGATGGAGTGGTAATTTTACAGCTCCTTACATGACTGAATAGAAACAAGAATTCCCCCTCAAGCCTTTTGCAGAAGCAATTAATATGCAAGCCTTGTCTCAACAGTAATAAAAATATCATGTTCTATTCACCACCTTCTCTTTACTTCTCTCTCATTGCCTTTTATACCCAAATTGACATTGATTGTTATGGTTTGGATCTTTAATGCCCCTCAAAGGCCATATATCAGAGGATGGGTTTCTAACCTGTGCACTGTTAAGAGGTAGTACAACCTTTAAGAGGTGGGACCTATGGAAGAAAGTTAGGTTATTTGGGGCATGCTCTGTGAAGGGAATATTGGAACTCTACCCCCTTATTCTCTCTCTCTCTTTGCTTCCTAGGTACCATGAGGTGACCAGTTTCCTCACTTATGCTCCCCATCATGATATTTTGCCTTGCCACAGACAACAAAGCCAAGTGATTATGACCTGAAACCTCAGAATCTATGAGTCAAAAATAAATCTTTCTACCTTTAAGTTGATTATCTAAAGTATTTTGTCATAGTGACAGAAAGCTGACTCACACACTGATTAATCTAATTTAAAAACATTTCACTGTGATAGCCTCCATCTTTTTCCAGAAGTGCATTAACTTCAATTATCTTCCTATGTGTTTTCTTGCCTTTAGTCTCTCCTTTTTCCAATATATCCGGTTATCATATTTATCTCTTCAATTCACAGCTCTAATGTAATCGAAAATTCAATTTCTACAATGCCTAATCTATACCATGTTTTATAAGCGGGGCCTTCCACAATACCAGCCCAAGCTATTTTACCAATCTTGACCTCTTACAACATCCTTTTACCAGATTTAACCTCTTAAAACATCCCTAAAGTTTTACCCCAGCATCTTTAGACCTAATTGCAATTCTCAAAATACCTCATCTATTCAATGCTTACAATGCTCCATTAACTTTTCAAGTTCATAAAAACGTAGTCCATTTCTTAAGACTGATATCAAGTCTTTTCCAATATTTCCAATAAGATGTTCCCTCTCCTTTCTTTAATGACTATAGCAGTGTATTTGTGTGGACTTATTTGTGACACTTATTGATACCATTGTATAGACAAGTGTGTCTTGGTCTAATTTCCCAAATTTAATGGCAGCTTCTTAATGTACCCAATGCATTTTGGTCATTTTCCCTCTCATGCACTACCTAGTTCTGGCACAGAACAGGCAAAAAACAAGGCTATGCCTAACTCAATAATATATGGAAGTGGAAACAAACCTTTTTTTACTTTTGAGGTTTAATAACCTGAATATATGGTTGAAAACATTTTTCACATATACCTTTAAGAAAAATAATGTAAAAGTATCACTCTTCAAACGCATGATCAACAAATCAATTGATTGAAGTTAAACATCTTCAAAACTACTAAACATTTCTGCTAAGTATGCAATTATATGCATACTCTTTAAAGATCTGAATTTTCATCAAAGAATTCATCATCATTATTAAAACCCTTTAATTAATATATTGTCCCCCAGAAGAAATTATCACCTTTTATATAAACTTATCAAAATTAGTCTTGTAGTGTAAATATTTTTGTGAAGTATACCCCTAGTGTTATGTTGATAGAACTAATTCTGAAAATATAGCAGTTACTGATAATTTTAATAAAATTAAAATTAACTATAGAAGACTCTAAATCCACATGAGAAGGCCAAGTTTTACCTATCCTGGCAACCAATTTTGAGCCAACATTAATACCATACAACTAAGTCATTTATAACCATTTTTTGTTACCAAAATAGCATTTGTTAAATCATCCTCTGCTTCTTATAAAACACATTTGTCCTATTTTTCTGACAATTTTTAATGGAAATTTAGCCTCTAGTAATGAAAATATGCCCTTCTGACCTGTCATCAAGAGAATGTATATTTGCTGCAATGAAGAAAGACCATTTCAAATGCAAAGTTCCAAAAACTTGGATTCGACTGATTGAAATAGGAGTCTCCAAAGATGCCTGCTTGCAAGATGCATGAAACAGGAAGACATCATTATGTGAAATAAGCCAGACACAGAAAGACAAATACTGCATGATCTCATATGTGGAAACTAAAAAAAGTTGACCTAAAAGAACAGTAAATACTAAACACTGGGAAGGATGGAAGGGATTGTGTAAAGAAGTGGTTGGATTTGATTAGTGCATGCTCTGCACATCAACAGAAATATTACATAGAATTCCATTAATATGTACAACTAATACATGCTAATAAAAAATGACAGATCTAAACATGCACCTATGTGTAAATAGGGTTCATCATGTTGAAATATTAGTAAAACTAGTGATCATAAATCATGGCACTGTTATGTATATGTTACAGGAGGTTGCTCTGTCAAATGTGTATTTATAGCAATGGAGAAAAAAATTGCCCAAAACATGGGAACAGAATAAACAGATTTCAATTCTATACAAAGAGTAATATATGGAAGGGAAATTCCCTAATATGGTTAGTTTCCTCAATACTTTACTAATTCCACACATTGTATAGTCACATGTGACAAGCAAAGCTAGAAAAAAACCTGAAAAAATTTATGGGCATATTCCATCAATTAAAGGGTCAAAGAAATAGCCAGTAGAATGGTTGTTGTCTAAGAAATAAATTCCCCAAAGAGTCATATTTTAATAGTTTAGAAATATCTTAAGTTTTCAAAATGCTAAGCTAGATTTTCATGCAGGCTTTATTAGTGTATGATCAGAATTTCTGAGCTAACCTTGGTTTTCTCAATCTTCAGCCCAGACTTTTAGAAAGTGATTCTCAAAAATTAGACCAGGTTTGTAGCACTTTTTTTTTTCTCAAAGATTTTAAATCTTGACAATTCAATATATAAAACTATATTCAAGAGTCACTGTCATGGCAAAGCAAAGATGGATAATACAAAATCTGAAAATGTTCTAAAGCCAATAGCCTCCAAGATAAACTTTTAACATTGTTATTCCTCTGTAGTCACTGATTAACCCTCAGTGGCTTTATACTCAGAAATAAAAGACTTTTATCCTATTGTTAGCATTGGCATTTCCATAGGGTTTTTTTTTAAATGTCATATTGATTTTATTGTAAGCATGTGTTGTAACCTTTATACAAATTCTGTCAACATTTAAATACTTGACTTAGGACTCTTGCCCCAAGGTCCAGGTGTAGTCCTTTTCCTCTTCTTGAAAGAGTTTTCTCCAGATGTCTCCACAGCACTCAGCTGTTCCCATAGCTCATTCACTGGCTTCTCTCAGGCTACAGAGGGAGGCTTCTTAAATAAACCACTCTATTTAAAATTCCAGCCCTACAGCCCTGGTACTCCCTAGTCTCCCCTACCATAGTTTCTCCCTAGCTCTATGTTCTAAAATTTTCTGTATTCATTATTTATTTCTTTAATTATTGTCAATGCTTTCTACCCACCTCCAACCTTCCACTAGATAGCAAATTCTTAAAGTAGTTTTGTTTGTTCCATTTGCTTCTTACTAAAATAGTATCTAATATATAATAGGCACTGGATAAATATTTGATGAATCAAATTTATTTATTGTATAATAAAGAATTTGTCTAATTTTTGCCTTGGGTGTCTGACAAAGAATTTCAAAATTCCTTGGAACTTCCTCATTGATCAAAATATCTTTGTTGTAAGAATGAGGTGACCCATCTGAGCCCCTAGGTAGCTTCAGGATGGGGGTGTTCACAAGAAAGACCAAGGATATAATTAGAGGGTTGGGACTTTCAGTGCACTCAACCTCTGAGGAGGGGTGAGAGGATGAAAATTGAGTTCAATCATATAGCTAAGGATTTAATCAATCATTCCTATATAATGAACCCCCAATAAAAACTTTCAGCAATGAAACTCAGTGGAACATTCTGGTTTGTGAGCCTACAATGTGCCAGAAGGGTAAATCACCTTGACTCCATGGGGAAAAGGCCTAGAAACAGAACTCCCCCAAATCCTGACCTATCTGTGTTCTACACAATAAAATCTTAATCATAATTGTAGCACTGTCCTAAGTTCTGTGAGTCAAATAGTTCTAGTGAATTATCAAACCTCCAGGGGCTTGGGAGAACTCCCTAATTTCTGGCCAGTTGGTCAGAAATGTAAGTTGCCTGTAGGCCTCCAAGAATTGAGGCTAGTGTCTAAAGTAAGGGCAGTCCTATTGGAGGATATGCCCTTCAGTCTGGGGAGTCTGATGTTAGCTCTGAAAGGTTAACATCAGAGTTGCTTTGAATTGCATCACCCTCAGTTTGGATTAAAACAGAATACTCTAGGTTAAAAACTTAAACAATTTAGTTGCATTTCCTTAAGTGTGCACATTTTACTTGTTTGTCATCAGTATCCAAGGCCCAGTCTCTTGATTAAACTGGTATACCTCACAATTAATACATCGGATGCTCTTCTATGAACACTTTGAGAAAATACAAATAGGAGTAAATGCATACCTCTATTTTTTTCATACTGCTGAATATTTACCCCATTTGCCTTTAAACTACTTATTTATGCATATATCTATTTATTTGATTAGTATAATGTATGGATATATAAATAGAACCAAGATACCTGGGATCAAAATTTTGAAATGCATTGTTTAAGGCAAATCAATCTGTCATTAACAGTACCTGAAATATATTGTCACTATATGGATACACAACGTGACTCATTAATTTTATGCATTCCATGAATAAGATATTTTAATAACTTCTAGGTTAATGGGGTAAGCAAATTAAGCAAAACACTATGCAGATATTAAAATAGTAAGTGATTCCTATTACATCCAGTTTCATAAGCTGAGATAAGGACCCACAATAGAGACAATCAATTATTTCAAAAGAAATTCAAATTTAAAAATCAATAACTGGCTTTTCTTGCACAAGGGGAATATCTAATAACAGCAATCAGTAACTAGGGCAACTTCTACCTGATACATTTAGCCAAAATGATTTCAATTTCTATCTCTAAGCATATTTTAGTGCTTCTTTCCTGTCTTATTACTTTGAGAATCTTTCATTAGAGATTCAAGGCTTTTCAGAAGTGAAAGTCACCATAGAAATCATTATGAGAGGGAACATCTGCTGGAGACACCTCATGAAGTTAAATTTGAATTCAGGTTTAAACATGTAGCCAGAGTGATTGTTTTATTATACTAATCCTTTTGCTTAATGAAAGAAAAGTGAATAAATATGGGTGTTGTGTTTCATTTTTAAGGACTCTGAGAATTTATTATATTTTAGAAGTGGCGACAGATTTTACCCTTTTTACCATTATAATATAAAGTAGATTTGTTAGAAAATCAATAGTGCAAAGAAAGAAAATGCTTCTTCTACTGAAGAGTAAAGGACAACTACTGTTTCAATCACCACGTTAGCAGCAGTGTTTGCATTCAAACAATGAACTGCTAATTACAAGTGATTGCCATCTATGCAGAAAAACAAGTTCTTAAAGATAGACAGTCCATCTCTTCCTTCCTGAATCCCATGAACAGAATATTTCTATGCCCTTGAACATGGTATTATATTTTTAAAACTGTTCTTTTTTTAAATTAGTTGTTCAAAACATTACATAGCTCTTGACATATCATATTTCATACATTTGATTCAAGTGGGTTATGAACTCCCATCTTTTCCCCGTATACAGATTGCAGAATCACATCGGTTACACATCCACGTTTTTACATACTGCCATACTAGTCTCTGTTGTATTCTGCTTAAAACTGTTCTGTAAGTTTGACTCTTATTAAAATCAGATTAATCTCTTATGCAGTACAAACTAATAAAGTTTTTCAATGTGTGGAATGAGGCAGCAACTAGCTGGAAATTTCATCTTGAATATTCTTTCATTGGAAGAATCAATTCAAATTTTGAGGAAAACTTTATTTAAAGGAATCCAGAAATGAGCCCAAAATAATTAACTTCAATTACAATATTATGTCTAAAGTTCAAAATCTGTCTGCCTTTACAGTGAAGACCATTTAAAATGAGTTTTAAAAATGAATAAATAAAATAACTAAGCAAATACCCAATGGTTTTACAACCATTCTTTAAAGTTCTCATGTGGGTAATCCCTAGACTCCATCTTGGGAACTACTAAATATTTTTTGTTTGTTTGTTTGCAAGCAACACTGATGAGGAAGGGACAGATATTCACAAAAATTGACAGAGTATGCAGATGTCTGACCTTGACAGTCTTTCCAACTGCCCAAAGCTAAGGGAAGAGCCCAAATGGCTTCCTAATTATAGAAAATCAAGTATTTTTTTCAATCCTTACAATCTACAAAATGTTTTTGTTTCTCTTAACAATCTTCAAAGGAGGATAGGAAAGATATTTTAGAAATGGGCTTCCATAACCATTTCTACCTCATTAAGATTTTATATTTGTAGTATCCGTGATCATGAATAAACACAACAAAAGCTAATCAACTCTTCTGAACTGTAGGGCATCCCTAGAGAAAATAGATGCAGGCATTGTCTGAAAATTACATGCTCAAATCAGTCCAAATTCAGAGCTTAGAATGTTTCACATCTAAATACTATTTTTTTTCTATAAACTACATACCTCTCTTCTCTAGTAGGTATAACTAAATTAAACAGATAAGTTTACTATAAATTGGTCATTAAGGAGTTCTAAACTCACTACAAATATCACCAGGGTTATATGTGTATATAAAGTTTTTTAAATGAATTTTGAGTTTTCTTTCATTAAATAATTTAAGAATATACTAATCATTTCAGTTAATAAGCCCCTTCTCTGCAGTTTAAACTGTTATATATTGTTGCTATTGTTGTTTTTTTTAGCAGTCCCATTACTCCTTATCTAGTTTATGGTCAAATAAATTCTCCTTTTCCTTGGTCTACTGTCAAATCTATCCAGCAGTATGCCACTGACTTTTATGAACTAAATACAGGACTGTACATTCATTCCTGTCAAATTTATCTTCTTGGTCAAACCCAAATATCTATTCTATATATAAACCAAATAACCAAATTGGTGACAAGGTTAGATGTAAATTCCCTTATAAACTAGATATAACCTCTATCTCTCCTTTTCATCTTTTTTTCCCAATCATTATTAAGAGTTATTTATACTTCTGAGATCCTGTGAGAAAGATGGAATCATAAGGACATGTCAGGCAACTGGAGAGACACCATAAATAACAGAGTGGATCAGCCCAGAGTATACTTGCTTTCAATGGCCCACTAAATAATCTCTGAAAAAAATGGTATTCAAGTGCCTCTCTACCAACTGCCAACTCCTTAGCTCACAAAGGTACTTATATTCTAGATTATACAACCAATAGGACCATTTCCATTAATTTAATTTAACAGCATGTTCCCTCTCCATCTCTCCCTTCTGTTTCTCCTGAAGCACAAGGAGAACTTTCTCTGAGGTTCCCTTGTCTGACCAAGGGGAATTCTTCCAGAAGGAATGTAATTGTCATGAGCCCTTTCCCTACAATCTCATCAAACAGTATCAATTAACTTGAAGGAAAGACTACAGTGGACAATTCTCCTAGAGGCAGATGAGCTTTGTCCTAGACCATTGTCTATTCTCAAGTCTTCTATACTCACACCTTTTATTCACACACTGATGCCCTTCCTAGTACAATATGTCATGGCCAGGCAACAGTCTACTAACCTTTTAAGATCCAACACAGCTATCGGTCCCCCAAAATTTGTCATTATTACCTCTTTCATTGCCCATCTCTTCTTCTACCAAATTCTCATAGCAATAGATGAATATACAACTCTTAAGGTACATCATATATCCCATCTGCCAAATACCTAGCATTAATATTTTTCACTTGAGAATTTTTTTTGTGGATTTAGACAATGAATTTAAATTACACTTCAAACTCAAAATTTAGTTTTAAAAACTAGAAAAAGGTGGCACCTAGAACAAATTAAAATATGAGCTTAACACTAAAAATTAGTGACAGAAGAAAGAAGTATCTCAAAATTGATAACACAATAAGGAAAAGAAATAAAGCATGTATTTTCCAAACTAAGTATTTAAAGTAAGACTAATGGATCTACTGGCTTCTCCAACCATTCCTTTTTAAAAAATTTTTTATTTGTTTTAATTAGTTATACATGACAGTAGAATGCATTTAAGCATTTTAATATATCATGCATAGATGGGATATAATTTCTCATTTTTCTGAGTGCACATGTTGCAGAATCATATTGTTCATGTAGTCACATATATTCAGTGCTAAAAATCAAATCCAGTGCCTCACAGATGCTAGGCAAATGTTCTGCCACTGAGCCCCAGCCCCAGCATGTAGTCTATACATACAGTAATAATGTCTGTTTCATTCTACTCTCTTTCCTGTCCCCACATCCCCACCCCTCCCCTCCCATCACCTCCCTCTACCTAATTTAAGGTAATGCTATTCTTCCCTAGTGCCCCCCTTACAACCATTTGGGATTTACATTTCTAGTTTTACTCTTTCAACTATAGGTCACCACTAAAGGAAATAAAGTTTTCAGAAAGAGCACTTCAGGAAT
Organism: Callospermophilus lateralis; assembly: GCF_048772815.1. NCBI lineage: Eukaryota > Metazoa > Chordata > Mammalia > Rodentia > Sciuridae > Callospermophilus > Callospermophilus lateralis. The sequence continues at coordinate 102,374,118 of NC_135314.1, forward strand.
TATGCAAAGCCTATAGTGGTTACAGGTGGAGAAGCAGGTTTGGGCCAGAAACAGCAAATTGTTTAACCAGTCTTCGGGTCACTAATGCATTTCAGAGCCATTTGACCTGGAATAAGCCTGGTAAGTCTAACTCTACCTACACGGAGATAAAACCATTTAAGGGGACTGGGCAATTGATTCTCCAAAGGATTCTGACAAAAAAAAAAACAATCACTTAAGTTAGATGAAAGATAAAAAGAAGCTCAGAACTCTAGCTACAAATTAATTACTCTCTTATTATGATTGCTAAAATACAGTTTAGATTGAGAACAGCTTCCAGTTACTTGTACTATTCCTGGAGCCAATATGGTAAAGTTATCTGAATTCATTAGGTTTTTCCAATAAAATAATAGTAGTCAAATACATTTTAACAAACGCTATTACTACAAAAATGTATATATTATAAAAATATTGCTTTAATAGCTGAAATACATGCCCTTTTTATAATGAAATACTCAAATGGAAAAATTCCTGTTTGAACATTTTAAAAAGCTTCCACATTTATTGCTAGAAGATAATATATATTTTATCAAAAATAACTGACATAAATTTAACAAAATATACATGTATAAATAAATAGCTCACAGGTCCATTTGGGTGTAGCTCATATTAAATATGTTTGAAATACACACACATTTCTCGACCATGACCCATGCAGATGAGACAAACTGGGTTTAAAAGAGCTGGCTGCAACATTAAGCTAAGAAAGCGGCAAATAACACAACACAGAGAGTAGATTTTTAAACCGAGGGCAAGAAGGCTCTGCAAACTTAGGGTAAACTTCCACTCTGCAAAGAGAACTGCTGGAAAAGAGAGCATGAGTCCGCGTTTCCTTTATTTTATAGCAGGGACATCAGAGAGGGATGAGGTTTTGAGGGTGAAGTCTTGCTTCCAGATATCTTGTGGTCAGCAGATTGATTGACATCTCAGCCAGTCACACCCATCTCAGGTGCTGTGTGAGATCTTAGGCAGAGCTAGAGGGGGAGGTGCACCTGAATTATGTGATCAATCCCTGACAGGGAGTTCACTGTGCCAGACCTATCACCTCATTTGGCTACTTTGCGCAAAAGTTCACACACACAGACCAAGGACAGCTTGTGACAGATGCTTGAATGTTACTGCAATATGATATAAATAACTCATTCAAAGTGCCCATTTTAAATTCCCCATCTCTGATTCTAACTCACTCTATGTCTTATGATCTCTCTATCTCTCTAGAGTTAGTTTAATGGTATGGTATAGCACTTGCCTACATTCAGTGAGGCCTTGGGTTCAATCACCAGCAACACACACACACATACACACACACACACCATACACACACACACACACACACACACACACACACACCCTTAGTTTCAGAAGTGGAAAGGAGAGGTCAGAGAGGTAGCTCTATTGCATGGACTTTGGACTATGTGGGTTTCCAGTATTAAGGATCTATTCCTCTATGATCTTATATAATAAGGGTATGTAGAGATGAGATAATCTATAACTTAATCATAAGATTCTTAAGTATTTTCTCCTCAGTACCTGTACTTCAATAAAATAAATAACATATACAAATAATAAGAAAAAATAAGACCTTACCCCACCCTTAACCTCTACCCATTGACTTTGTAGTCCTCGTAGTCATTCTATTTCTTACACTCCAAAACCATTGGAAATTAGACATTTATTCAGCCATTGAACACACTGTGATTATCAATTTTGTGCCCAAAACTACACCTAGGCAGTTGGGGATGCAGTGATAAATACAGATGGGCCACAATAAATATTATAGAACTTTTAAGTAGAGAGAAAAACTGACAATAACAAAGTGAGGTAAATATGGAGTATGGTAAGAGCTATGGAAGTGGCTTAGAAAGACAGCAAGGGAAGCTTCTTTGAAGATTTGAGACTTTGAGCTTAGACTTAAGAATTGGCCATGAGCCAACAATGGAAAATGCTGGGGGGAAAAATGTATATTTAGCAGAGGTAAGAGCAGGGACAAAGGTCCTGGGAGCAAAAAAGAAACTTGTGTATTGGTCATCAGGATCTCCTTTCTAAGCAAGGACATAGAGCATTGTGTTAGGTGTTAGAACTTCTGTAAAGGATATCATGAAGCCATTCCTTGTATATTATAAGAAAAACAGTAGGAGATTCAGAATATTTCTAAACTTCAATTCCAGCACCACTGCCTACATTCAATGTTTACCAAATACTATGAATTTAAATCATAATACTTGACATTTATTGTTTAAAATGTGACAGTCTAAGCATGTCATATTTATTAACTCATTTAATCATCACAACCTTCTTGTCATTCAGGCATGTCACTCTTATTAATATAATTTTTTATTTAACCCAAAGAGGGATACATGGGTTAAGCAAGTTGCAAGGAAACACGGCTAAAGGGAGAGAGCCTAGTTCTAATCATTACACATAGCTCTAGACTCCAGGCACTTCTCCACTGTGTGCCCTAAACATCCATCCATTCTGTCTCCTTTCTATCCCTATTTCCCTGGCTTCATTTAGTTCAACGGTTCATCTTCTCTTGACTGGATTCTTGCAACAATTATAATCATTTTTCTCTGTCTTTACCACTTTTCTTTCCAAAATGACCCTTTTGTCCATATGGATTCCAGAGTTATCTTTCTAAATTTCTGCTATTGTTACTGTGATTGTGAGCTATAGGTGGCTATTGAACACTTAAAATGTGGCTAGTACAAATTGACATGTGCATCAAGTACAAAATTCATACTCCATATTTCAAAACACAATACCTCATTAATAACTTTCACATTGATTACATGTTCAAGTTATAGTATTTTAATATATTGGATTAAATGAAGTATTATTAAAATTGACTGTGTGACAGGGTTAGAAAAAGGGAAGGGGAAAAAGAGTAATAAACCCTAAGCCTTTGTTTCCTGAGGGTACTTAGAACTAAGAAAGAACATTTAAAGTTAATCCGTAGGACATAAAAAGCCAACACCTCATAATAACTATTTTTAAATTTAATAGAAAACAAAATAAAGCTAAAAATAGACAACTTTTATCCCATGTATAATAAGGTTTATGTTATAATTAAAACTATTCTGTATTCTGAAAATGAATTAAGAATGTACCAATGGAGCAGGGCTGATTTTTAAAATATTGATAGCACAACAAAATTTTCTTCATGTTTAAATGTCATCAGTTTCTCAGATGTAGTCAAGGACTCCATTAATTTTTACAAGGATCTTTTATAATCTTTTCAAAGTCAACTCATTCTCCTTTAAACTAATTCTCTTCTTTATCCTTGTTGATCTTTATCTTCTTCATTGAAATCAGGTTCATCTTCCACATTCTTACCTGACAATGATTTACTTGGATTTAAGTAACTTGCCAGTACCACTTTTGTGTGCTCTGTCCTGTGAGTCTTGTAAAACTTGTGATTTTACATTATAATCATTTTCTTTCACTTTGTTGTTTATTATCCTAAATTGTTACAATCAATTGATTCTCAAAAATGTTGGAATAATGGTCCAGAGATGCTAACATTGAGCAAAGAGGGACCTCTGAGTGAGGACTACTTTTTATCAATCATTAGTTCATTACTAAATAATTTCTGCTTACAATAACTACTGCTTCTCTATAAACTGTAACTTCAAAAGTGCAGGAATAAAAATGTGGTCAAAAGGAGCCCTTGTGCTGGGCACAGTGGCACACACCTGTGATCCCAGTGGCTTGGGAAGCTGAAGCAGGAGGATCTCAAATTCAAAGTCAGCCTGAGCAACTTAACAAGGCCCTAAGCAACTCAGTGAGAGAGACCCTATCTCTAAGTAAAGGGCTCGGTGGTTATGTGCCCTTAGGTTTAATCCTCAGTACCAAAAAAAAAAAAAAAAGAGCCCTTCTTTGGTAGAAGGGCAAAATTAAAATTATAGTCAAGATACCTGCTATTTTAATGAAAAATATAATATTTCAGAATATATGCCTAATATATTTGACAAAATTATTTATTTAGTAATTAGGAAAATGATTTGTCAAATCTATAGAGAAACATTCTGAAGAGAAGGAAGACTGATAACGAGGGGAGAGGGCCCTGGAGAATATCTTTTACCCTGTGTAAAAAAGAGGTATCACACAGAGCTATCCTACATGCTAAACTAGACCCTTTAAGCAATAGAGTTAAACTGTCATTATTCCACAAGATGCACAGAAAAAGCTCAGAACTCAAATCATGCACAAGGCTGGAAGCTGAGAGAAAAATGCTTCTATTTTAGGACCATAAAATACCAAATTTGTGCAAATTGTGTGGGTGGGCCATCTAGGAACATGGTTCCCAGTGTCCAAATGAATAGCAAACTCATTAACACTGGTTTTTCTTTCTACAAAAGTTACCCTTGCCTCAAGCTAAGCTGGATCCCACCTATCCCAGAATGACACTAATGTGGATGGAGAACACTCATAGGGAGTGACTACTGAAGTTGTAATTGTCTCAATAACTAACCATTTTTGTAGAGTTATTTATAACTTTAAAAATCATAGCTAAAAATCAAATTGTGGTGTTCTTTAAGGGTATACAGTTCAACTATATAACTCATTTTATGAAAAAAAAAATCCAAAGATTTTTGAAATACATCCAAAATATTAGCACTAGAGTATTTGAGTGAACTATCTCCATAAATGCATCATATGTCCATTTCTGTTTGGTTGAGTCCACCTTCAGGTACTTGCCAAATGCTGACTCTGAGCCTGCTAACTGTTGGGTACTGTGCTAAGAGCCAGGCAGCACAGATGCAAAAGGTTCAGTGGTTTTCTTCATACAACTCAGCATAATTATGAACCAGTTGAAGCAGATTGCCAAGTGAGTAGAGTACACAGTCTGATTGTTATTCCATTGATTTGGGTCTGGTTTTATATTGATTTGGCACACAAATTTTGTAGCATGACTCTCAATCACATATGCTTCATTGTGGCATGTGCAATTGCTCTATCCCCACCTACAGACTGAGATAGCTCATAAGACTTGATATAAATAAAGGGTCTAACCAAATACGTTCCCTCAAATCTGTCATGGCCTTACCTGCCCTGGTTCTCATAATATACTGCCTGGTAAATCTCATTCTCCTGGCTTTATTCTTCAGCTTCCTATGTGTGTTTTCTGACACTGAATCATCTGGACAGGCCATCAAACCCCCACAATCATTCTACTACTCAAAGTTTGATGAAGTATGGTTGATAAAAGTCTGCATTAGAATCACCTGACTGCTGGGCCAGCTGAGTAAAACTGTGTGTGTGTGGGGGGCGGTGCATGCATGTTTATGGATGTGCATGAGAGAGAAAAAAAGAATGGGAAGACAGTGTGTTGTGGGTAGAAGGTCAGAGTCTAACTTCTACGAGTGTCCCCAAGGCAATTTTACACATTCCAGGACTCCAAACTCTCTAGATTTTTCTCCTACTTCACCTGCTCCTTCCTTCTAAATATTGTTTGCTAGTTCTTTCTCATCCATGATCACTAAATCATTGTAAATATCATAGGTCTCAGTCCTTGGAATTCCTGCAGTCTCATGGCTTTAAGTACCATCTAGTCATTCTCAAGTGACTCCAGCTTGGATATTTCCTTTGAAATCCTACTGCCAACTAGACACCTTCACTGAATGTCTAATAGTCATTCAGCACAGAACACATTCAAAACTGAGCTCCCGGTCTTCCTCTCTACATATAATTTCCCTGTAATCTTTCTCCATCTCTGCAATGACAATTCAGCAGCCCTGTCACTCAAGTTCAAACATGACATCATTCTTCCTATGCTTACTGCCTATATCCTTCTCTGCTATATTTGCTCCCTGGTTCTTGTCATATATAACTGCTGTGGTTTGGATCTGGAATGTTCCCCAGGGATGCATGTGTTGAAGGCTCCATTCTTCGGACTATGAGGTCTCTAAGCTCATCAGTTAATTAAACCATTGATGGATTCATAATTTGATGGCATTATTGGGAGTGATAAAAACTAGGAGGTGGAGCCTAGCTGGAGGAAGTGGGTCACTTGGGATCATGCCCTAGAAGGTTACACCTTGTTCCTTGTCCCTCTCTCTCATGCATATTCTCCCTTTCTCTCTCTCTCTCTCTCTCTCTCTCTCTCTCTCTATCTATCTATCTCTCGCTCTCTCTCTCTCTCTCTCCCTCCCTCTCTCTCTTGCCCTGGGGTGCTAAGTTCTGCTACAACACACCCTCTCTTTCCCATGATGCTCTGACTCATTACAAGCCTATAACAACAAGGCAAGCCAACCATGGACTAAAATCTTTCAAACTATGAGTCAAAATAAATCTTTCCTCCTTTAAGTTGACTTTCTCAGGTATTTAGTCACAATGATGAAAAGCTAACTAACACAATAACATATGATGTAATTCTTTACTTCTTTATGCCATTTTCTATCAATATCCCCATTAGGATAATTACCATCATTTTTTTTCTTATGCTATGTCCTTTATTCCTAAAATAAAGCCTGGTACCTAGTAGGTAATTGGACAAATTGATGGAACAGTGTCAAGTGCAAAGCAGGCAGGCACTTATCAATATTTGGTGGAAAAAGTGAATGAATTTTTACCTTAAAAATAATTGTTCTGCAATTTTCCAAATTCCTGAGCAAGGTCTTCATCCTGTAGTTCAGGATTACTTCTGTCCCATCTGTTTATTTTTCTTTCAAATCTATGAGATAATAAATGTAAACTTGGCCTCAGCCAAGCAATAAGAGAAATACTAACATTATCAGTATCATTACCACCAGTATTAGCAAGCTATTGATAAGATAAAATCTAGTTGGAAAACAAATATAACAAATTCATTTGTGTATGTGCCAAGGTAAAAAATACTTTATTAACTATGAAAGAAGATCTAGCTATATCAGGCATACCTCAGGCTGCATATGTTTTTATTTGGCTCACACTGTTTTTTAAAATTTTTTCCCTTTCATTGAAATGCAATGCTATATCTGAATTTAAGGAGAAAGCATGTAAAAATTCATATTTCCATTGATTTTGAAAGACTGATAGATCTAAAGGTGTTGGGCTTGCATTTCTGCACAACAGTCATTAAGAGACCTATTAGCTGCTCCCTCCTGATGGATGATTCTCTCTCCAGGTTGCCACAATCACTATCCTGCCAGATTCACTAATTCACATTAGCTTATATATCCTGTGAACACGTGAGTTGGCAACTATAACTTGAGAGTCCAGATTCTTGCAAAGAGTACTCGTACTTGAAACTCAGACTTCTTCGTACTATAAAACGAAGAAGAAAAATAAATAGACTAAAATATTACCTCTCTGGGGGGAAATCCATGGGCTAAATCCTCTCTCAAATTCAAGGCTTACAATCTTGTAAATCAAGCCAAGCAGAAATGCTATGCAGTATTCTCATGTTCTTTCATTGGTGATATTCTTCAAGCAAAGAAACAAAATAATTCTTTTGGTTTTATCCAAATCAATGACAAGTAAAGAAGCAGAAGGCAGGGGAGTGCATCTCATTATTTCAAAGGAGTTTGAAGTGAAAATCCTTTTTCTCTTACATTCAGCAACAGCATGCATTTGGTGACAGATGGTCATTTTAAGTGCTGTGGTCTGTCTCAATATATAATGAAAAATATATAAACCTTCTGTTGCACAGCATAGTCGTGAGGCTTAAACACCTGTTTCAAATTACTCTGATACCATAAACATTCTTGGAAATTGGAAAGCCCTGTGTTTTAAGAAAGTGAGAAGTGCCACAGCTAACTACACTAAATTGAGTAGGCCTGGGTCCAATGAGCAGTAAAAAAGAAAATCATGCCAGTAGCTGCTGGCAAACTGCTAATGGTAATAATAATGTTACTGAGTGGGAATACTGTGAAAATCTATTGCTGAAGAAATCCTGCGTATTTTCTAAAGGTATACTTAAAATACTGCTGTACATTTTATTTTTCATCTCTCTCAAGTTTTCTTTTAAATGTATGACCTCTGGAATGTTCCTAGGCAGAAAAATTCTGAGGTGGTAATGCTTTCTATTTTAATTAACAGAAAGATTAGTGACTGTCTTTAATATTATTCCTTCTATGTCCATCAAACAATTGATTGCCAATATTACACTTGAGAAGGGAACCACTAACACACCTCAGCTCACGGTAGCAATTCTATCACAAGAAGAGTCCTGAGTTCCTGTCAATCTACAATGAAGTTGTCACTGCTCTTTCCTGATTCCTTCAGGGAAACATCTGCCTACTCGAAGCTCTCGTAACGAAGATCTGTCAAATTACTGAAGAGATGCACATCATCCAATAATTAACCTGGAAAGATCACTTGCCAATGGCAGCATGCCATGACAAACAGATGTTGTTCCTGTTTCTGTCTGAAAAAGAGGTCAAATGTTCTGAAACATAGTCTGCCTTTCACCTGGTGGGTATACATTCATCATTTAATAAACTTTTCATTGTGCACTATATGAAAATCAGAGGTAGTTTAAAGTTTATTGATTGACTGATTAGACCACTTTAAAGGCAGAGTTATCTTCAGACTAATTATGTGATTGAGTCTGATTTCAAGATTGGAGGGCTGCAAATAGTTTGTCAAAATGCATGTCAATTGACATTTTCTTTTAAATTCACGACAGAGTTGAGAGCACTATTATCAGATACCTGCCAAAATACACAAAAATAAATTCAATATTAATAAATTAACTTTTGAAACTTACCTTATTTTCTATATACAAATACTCAGGGTTAGATTATCACCCTGAATCAGACTGGATAAATTCTTAATATCTTGTGTCACTGGGCAAATATTTGAAGGAATAATGCTTGCTGATACAGTGACAATTTCAAGGAAATAAAATAGCACTTACAAAATTTTCTGAGATCAAAACACTGTGCTTTATTCTTAGTGAACCAAAAACCAATGTCTGCCCTTGTGGACTTAACTTCTCAGTTCATCTAGAGATTGTATTTAGGAATCAAACCTCTTTAGGCACTTGGCTATGAAAACTTGAGACTACAGAGTAATTGTTTTAATTTTTCAAAAAATAAAAATAAATAAAGTCCTGGGGGTATTTTTACTTAATTTTTTAAAAAAAATTATGTGTGTGGGTTTAAAAAATCAAAAAGGTATGAAATGATATAGCATGTCAACTCCCATAACGTCAGTCCTAAGAGATAAGTAGTGAACAAACATTTTGTTTCTCTCCCCAGAAATCAGAAATATTAATGTCTTTGTTATGGATGACATTTCTGGTTCTGCATGTTGCTATTTTTATTTAACTAAATATCTAGGACAGCATTTATTATTAACATATGAACACATAGCTACTTCATTCGGTTAAGCAGATGAATCCTATCCCACTAGTAAATGAGTATACCATAATTTATTTAAATATTCCTTTACTAATGATCTTTTTTTTTTTTTTCTGCTCCCTATGTTTCACTGCTACAACACTGCTGGAGTGAACAGAGGAATGACTATCTAGTAGTTTTACCTAGAATGAAACAAGTTTCTTTGAGAAATTGTGGGAAACTACTCAAGCTTCAGCAAGAACCTGAAAAGAACTCTAGTGAGGAGGGCTAGGGAAGAAATTCTACCTGCATGATTGCCTCAATCAACCTCACTATTAGCATCAACCCAGACACAAAGAAATTGTTCCCAAATGTTCATTTAATTCCCTGTCTTTGAGGATCTTTTTTTTTTTTTTTTCCTCTCTCTTTGGCTCACTGATGGATTTAGTTAAGCCTGATTTTATTTTTTTTTATTTATTTTTTAATTGGTTGTTCAAAACATTACAAAGCTCTTGACATATCATATTTCATACATTAGATTCAAGTGGGTTACGAACTCCCATTTTTACCCCAAATACAGATTGCAGAATCACATCAGTTACACATCAACATTTTTACATAATGCCATATTAGTAACTGTTGTATTCTGCTACCTTTCATATCCTCTACTATCCCCCATCCCCTCCACTCCCATCTTCTCTCTCTACCCCATCTAGTATAATTCATTTCTCTCCTTGTTTATTTTCCCATTCCCCTCACAACCTCTTATATGTAATTTTGTATAACAATGAGGGTCTCCTTCCATTTCCATGCAATTTCCCTTTTCTCTCCTTTTCCCTCCCACCTTATGTCTCTGCTTAATGTTAATCTTTTCCTCCTGCTCTTCCTCCCTGTAAGCTGCTTCCATAAGCTAAGGAATCCTACAGATATTGGAAGCAAGAGTATATGAAGGTTTCAAAAGCTTTTCTTTGCGTATGTCAGTCTGTCTTTGTGTTTTCTACATCTCTATATACCTATTCTCTATTTAAAAAAAAAAAAAGCTAGATATGAGGTTGGGGATTATGGCTCAGTGGTAGAGTATTTGCCAATCATGTTTGAGGCTCAGGGTTTAATCCAAAGCACCCAGCACCACCACCATTAAAAAAAAAAGAACATTTAAATGAAAATGAGAGAATATCTTTCTTAAATTTCACAACCCCCTTTCAATTTACAAGTCCGCTTTTAACCAATCTCTCCTGATGTTTATAGAGGAAATGTTGTAAAGGGATATGGAGAAAATTAGCTCTCATTGTGATATTCATTTATAAGTCAATGGCATTTATCTTGAAAGGTCCTCTCTTATTTTCTTATCACCTTCAGATATTTTATGAACCTTGACCTTACTTTCTCCCAGTTGCCAATATCAACAAGTCAAACAAATTCAAAGACAGAAGGCAATTACTGAATACTGAACTCCCCTTCTATCAATCAAAAGGTGATAGCACTCCCGCATTATAAGAGGCACTCTGTGGAGTCAATTATTTACTAGGAATAATTGCTAATATGTCAATGACTTGCTGAGTTATGAAAATTTTTCCTCCACAAATACACTACCTTTAAAAAGTATTTAGATAAAGCATATAAACTTTTTAATATGCTAATATGCCTATAGAAGATTAACAAGTTGTGTGTGTGTGTGTGTATTTGTGTGTTTCTATGCTATAATGTACACTCCTTTTCCCACTTATTTGATGAATTCCTTTGGCAAATAACAGTTTTGACTTATTTCTAGTAATCACTTAACCCTACCTTTTCATTCCATTTGTTTTGTTTGTGGTTAATTTTTCTTATTCCCCCAAATTCTAGTTTTGCTTCACTATCCCCTTTCACTCTATCTGCTTGGTATCTAAAAGGCTGTGCAGCCCTATTTATCCCATCCCATGGCAAACTACCTGCCTGAAGCATTAAGCAGAGCATAACTCTCAGGCATTGCCAAATTCCCCCAACAAAAACCAGACCAAATGCCTTATTACCCTGTGACCTTTAATTAAAGAGGAACTTAGTGAAAACTTTGGCAGAAGTTGTACCTTAAAGAAAGAAAGAAAGAAAATACTATGATCCTTTTAATGCACACAATTTTGGATAAAAAGAAATTAATATGAATATCTTGATAAGCAGAACATCAACCTGGGCTGGATATTAGGATCATATAGCGAGGTTTTTAAATCCCTATTTTCCAGGAATTTCTCAAAATAATTAGATAAGATTCCCTACAGGAAGTTGCCAGACATCAGTAGTTTCTAAAACTATTCAGAAGATTCTAATGTGTTCCTAACCTTGAGAATCAGTGTTCTGGAGTATAATTATTAAACAGCCATCTAAAATAGAAAGCAGTCCATTTCAAAGAAAGGCTGTGCCCATTGGTACTTAGTCCAGATCAATTAATTGGGAAGGTGATGTTTCATCAGCATCAGTTGAATTCCTGGGATGCAACAGTTTAATGATACATTGTTTCATTGGATGCCCACAATGATATTGTGATATTAGAAGAAACATATATTTGGTCTCTGTTCCTGGTTCTGGACACAGAGCTCTGTAAAATCCCTGTAGATAGGGGCATTAGGGGAATCTTTAGTTCCAATATTTGGTCTTTGACCCTCGTTTCTAACACAGAGCTCTTAAGACCTTGTATAATTTCCTGAGTGGTAGAAGCTTCTGGCACTAAATCCCTTGGAATATCCTGGATGATAGGAGATATTTTGTTCTAAAGAGGTAACTGTTAGTGGCCTGGCTCCCAGATAGCTTCAGGATGGAGCCCGGTTATGAAGAGGGTCAATTTGTGATTAGAGGTTTGGAACTTTCTATCCCATTGCCTGACCTCAGAGAGGGGAAAACTAAAGATTGAGTTTATCACTAGTGGAAAGTAATTTAATTGATCACAGCTATAGAATAAAATCTCCATAAAAACCTAATGGACAGGGTTTGAAGTGCTTCTTGATAGTAGAACACGTGTAGGAGTCTGAGGGTGATATGGAAATTCTTTGCACCTCCCCACACACCTTGCCCTGTGCATCTATCTGTCCCACAAGGCTGTTCATCTACACCCTTGATAACATTCTTTATTATAAGGGGAAAAACAGAAGTAAATTGTTTTCCTTAGTTCTATAAGCAGTTGTAGCAAATTAAACCTTAGAAGAGAGAAGGAGAAACTCCCAATTTATAGCCAGTTGGTCTGAAATACAGATAATAACCTGAGGCTTGCGATTGGCATCTGAAGTGAAGGTAGTATTGTGGGACTGAGCCCTCCTTCACCTGTGTGACCTGATACTATTTCCAGGTAGATAGCATCAGAATTGAATTGAATTACATAACACACAGTGGCGTCCACTGGAGAATTGCATGATGTGTAGGAACCCCAAAACACGCACGTGTGCAAACACACAATACACACAAGTATCAGGAGTATGCTGTTGAGGGGAATGTGAGAGCAGGAAAAAGTCTGGGTTTTTTTGTCAGACTCAAATTAATCCTTGAAGTAGATATTAAGTGTTGATGTTATATACTAAAAAAACTAATGCTCAGATAACTTTCCCAGAGCTGAAAAATTTAAGAATCATCCCTGGGACTACAAATGCCTCAGAGTTCAGGGTCTGTGGGGCTGCCTCACACTTCCTCACATTGCATTCGGAAGCACAGGGTGCACACTCATCACTCCTGCAAATCTTATCTCATTGCAAGATTCCTAAGGGTCCTTGTCATTGGATTTCATATCTGGCTCCTGAAAATTTTCTCAGGAGGGAAATGAAGAAGTGAAAGAGTTCTAAACACCCACAGAATTCTATTTTACTCAGAACATCCATTCAATCACCCAGGCTCTGTGTCTTTGACATTCTGATAACAGAAAACAATTCCTTTCTTTTGCAGGCTCCCTGGCACATCACTACTAAGTCTCTCATGTCACGTCCACTTCAATTTCAATTTTACCCTAGGACACAAGCACCTCAGCATGGTCAGTTCAGCAGCATATCAATGATAGAAAATTTAACAGCCTTTAAAAGAGAGCTGGATGAAAAGGATTACTAAATGCTTTTCAGCACATCCATGAATCATCTGCTTTCAATGGAGTGATATTTTAGAATCGCCCACTCTAGTTGACATCAATTCTGAATGGTGAGGTCTCACCCTTCCTTATGAAGATAAGTTCCAATGCCATTAGTCTCTTTAATGCAGACTTAGCACCGATGAAACTATTTCTGCTGCTCCCTAGCATGGACATATAGAATGTTTTCCTTGGAAAATATTAAAAATCATTTAAAGCTTTAACTCCATAGTTTAACAAAGCCCAGTACTATGTACTTTTATTATACCACTCTGGCTTCTCATAGAACTGCAAAGATCTCAGACTTAACATTATTTTTTAGTATTCAGGAAAGACCAATGAGGTCCACCTAGAATCCTTTATCAATTCATCACCAGTGCATTTGGGAAGATACTAGTACATATTTTGTAGATTTATCATGAAGATTAAATGAAGGATGAGAGAATTTAAAGGTGACAACAAATTATGGAGTACTAGTAAAGTTAAATACATTTTAGCAATTTTCTTCAATTTTTTGATAACTTACTGACATTTCCTTATTGAAAGACCCTGAAAGCAAATTTCACTTAGAGAAAAGATTCAAGTAAAACTTCCTCTCCTCATAAATAGGACATTCACTCCTGCCAAACAGTGAAAACTATGAAATTCATTGTACCTGCCTCTTTACTTTAGCTACCTGTAATTTCAGTGTTGTTTGTGCTAAATTGCTCTACCTTGAATGAGCTAAAAATAATGTTTTCTTTTTATTCATTTAAGCATACTTACCCATTTTTAAAGTAATATAAAGCAGCATATTATCTAAGTATAAATTTCATTGAAAAAATAAATAATCTTTACAAATTAGAAAAGAAACACTTCTTGTCCTTGAACTCTAAGAGAAACAGCATCATGGTTTTGATGGTGTTGATGGTAATGATTAGTTCATGATAAACTGAATGGACTTTGACCAATCTGCTGTATACATAGATGATGGGTATTTAGATAGATGAAACAAAGATGAATAAATAAGGTTTTTCTATTCTTGCCTCCCCTTTTGCTACTTGGCTTTTGTCTTTCATGTAGAATTAAGGATTCTTGACTTATAATGTCAATAATTCCGTTATAAGCAGCTTCAATCCTCTTGAACAATAGAATAAAAATAAATCCATAAACATATGCACAGAAATGTTCTCTTTTTATCCTTATTTATGTTTTAACAACAGAGAATGTAAACTAAACCCAATCATATATGCTAAATAAACACCATGTTCCAGACTTCTTCTGAGGGTTCCAACCACAAAGAAGATAGAAAGTTCTCCTGAGGACAACTTTCTTGAGCAGATCTTTCCTTTCTGGTTAGGCAACAACAATAAGCTAAAGTTGTGCAAAGAGATTAGTCCCTTTGGCCTTTTGGGTGGTTGCAGGGGGTCTAAGAATGTTGATGCACTGAATTCTACAGTCCTACATCCATTAAATATGAGACCATATATTTACACTTTTATTAGACAAATGCAAATTGTCTAGATTGCTTACTAATTCCATATTTACAAACTCACCTATTGATTAAAATTAATTTTTCACCCTTTAACCAAAGAGATTAAAGATATCTGCAATAAAAAAAATATGAAACATTGATGAAAAATGTTGAAGAGAATACAAAGAAATGGAAACATAAATTATGTTCCTGGGTTGGAAGAATTAATATTGCTAAAATGCCCATACTATCCAAAGATATCTACAGATTTCAGTGCAATCCCTATCAAAATTCCAGTTTATTTTTCACATAAAGAAAAATTCTAAAATTTTTTGGAACCACAAGAGACTCTAAACAACCAAAGTATTCTATAAAAAAAAAAAGCTAGAGGCATCATACCACTTGATTCTAAAATATACATACAAAGCTATAGTAACTAAAGCAGTATGACATAAATATAAAAACAGACATATAAACCAGTGTAACAGAATAGAGAGCCCCCAAATAATCTAATGCATTTATAGTGAACTTATTTTTTACTTAGGAGCAAAGAACACACAATAGGGAAATAGTGTCTTTAGTGCAGGGAAATAGTGCAGGGAAACTGGATGTCTATATGCAGAGGAATAAAATTAGATACCTCTGTCTCACGAGTGGAAAATATCAATTCAAAATGTAATACCTGAAGCTATAAAACCACAAGAATAAAACAAAGGGAAAGCACTTAACAGACCTGGGCAAAGGTTTTTGTTGTTGTTGTTTTACATATGACCTCATAAGCATAGAAAACAAAAGAAAAAGTAAACAAATAGGATTATATAAAAATAAAATGATTCTGTACAACAAAGGGAATAGTTAACAAATTAACAAAGAGAGACCTACTGAATGGAGGAAATCTGCACAAAATATACATCTGACAAGGGGATAATATTCAGAATTTATAAGGAACTCCAACAACACAATAGCAAAAATCTAAATAACCCAGTTTAAAATGGACTAAAAATGTGAATAGACTTTCCTAAAAAAGAATATATATAGAATATATACATATATATATAAATATCTATAAATAGCCAACAGGTTTATAAAAAAATGGTCAAAATGACTAAACACCAAAGAAATGCAAATCAACCACAAAGAGGTACCACCTCACCTCCATTAGAATGGATATTATCAGAAAGACAAAAAATTTAAAATTCTGGCAACGATGTAGAGAAAGTGAAACTCATATACTCCTAGAGGGAATGTAAATTAATACAGTCATTATGGAAAACAATGTGGAGGCTCCTTAAGAAGAATTAAAACCAGAACTACAATGTGATCCAGTTATCTCACTCCAGAGTATATGCTCAAAAGAAATGAAGTCAGTTTGTCAAAGAGACATTCCAACTCCCTTGTTCACTATAGCCATATATAACCAGGATATGGGAATTACACTAAATGCCCATCAACTTCCAAATGGATAAACTAAATGTTTTATAGATACAAAATGGAATATTGTTCAGCCATAGAAGATGAAATCCTGTTATTCATAGAACATCAATGGACCTGTAGGATTTCATGTTAAGTGAAAAAAGCCATATTAGGAAGATACAACAGTTGATCTCAAAGAAATTAAGAGGAGAATGGTGGTTAGAAGAAGCATTGGAGAGAAGACGGGCCAGGATAAGGAGGGGGTGGTCAACTGATAGAATGTTACAGTTGGATAAAAGGAATACATTTTGGAATACTCTTCCATAGTTGAGTGAATATATTTAAAAATAATGCATTGTATATTGCAAAACAGCTAGAAAAAAAGGATTTTGAATGTATTCACCATAAAGAAATGGTAAATCATACATGAATCAAAGCATGCATTGCACCCTATAAATATTTCATTACTGTGCCAGTCAGAAAATTTTATTGGTAACCCAAAATCAGTACTTACAATATTTTTACAATAGTTCAAAGACATTCACAAAAAGAACTATTTTTAGTTATCTGGCACAGTCTCTAGGTTGAGGTTGAAAAATGTGACAGTTTGCCTTTTTATTTCAACTCTCATACTACAAACAAGGGTCCTTGCTGCAGTTTATGTCGTTTCTCTCACATTTTTTAGCTTTTTGTTGGTAATTTTGTTGTTTGATATGACTAGGATTTTACCAAAGTTTAAAGTACTAATGTTCCTAATTGCAAGAAGACTGTGGTGTGTCTAGAGACAAAACAACAACAAAGTGTGTTAGAAAAGCTTGGTTCAGGTTTGAGTAACAGTGCAATTGACCTTGAGTTTAGTATGGATCAATCTCCAACATACATTAAGATGTCTTTAAAAAGAAACACATTGGGGCTGGGGATATGGCTCAAGCGGTAGCGCGCTCGCCTGGCATGCGTGCGGCCCGGGTTCGATCCTCAGCACCACATACAAACAAAGATGTTGTGTCTGCCGATAACTAAAAAATAAATATTAAAATTCTCTCTCTCTCTCTCTCCCCCTCTCTCTTAAAAAAAAAAAAAAAAAACCACATAAAATAAGGTCCCATAGTGATGGACCTATCAAGAGTGTTGGACTTGAGGCTTGCAGGAAGCTAACAAATAAATATATTAATAAACAGAATGGCTTCAAATATTCAATAATCTGAAGATTACATCAAGTAAAGAGAAAGGAAGTGACTGAGAAGAAAGGGACAACTTGAGATTAGATGGTCAGAAAAATCACTGGAGATAAGGTACCATTTATACTGACTCCTGAATAACTAGAAGCCAGATACAAAACATGTAAGCAAGGGGCAGAGAATCCCAGGCAGGGATTATTGGTATATAGAACTTAAAGCAATATAAAATTTGATGCATTTCAAGAACAGAAAGAAGACCAATGTGCTGGAACAGAGCTTGCTGGATACGGAGCAAGAGGCAAGGAGCAATCATAGAAGACATTTGGGATATGATAGGAGTTTGTATTTTAAGTATAGATAGAAGAAGCACTGAGAAGTCTAAGCAAGCAAATAATTTGATTTATTTGTGGGTTTTTCAGTGATAGGAATCAAACCCAGAACTCTGTACATGCTAGACAGGCTCTCTGCTACTAAGCTTCATCCCCAGCTCCTTAAACATTTTTTTTTTTAATTCTTTCTTTGGCAGCTATGTGAAGAAAGAACTGTAGACAGGCCAGGAAGAAAACAGAAAGAGCTGATAGGAGGCAATGGCAGGATCCAAATGAGGGACAATGGTGGCTTGACTAGAACTATAGCAGTAGAGATGAAGTCAAGTGAATGAAATCAGAATGCAGGCAGACCTAGTGAAAGAGGAATTCAGACAATATCCTAGGTAGCTTGAGCCATCAGTAGAAAGATCCCAGTATTACTGGCTCCTGGTGAGGTGGGATTTAGGAATGTTAAAGGCTTCAGATGCACTTCAATCTGTGAGAGTACTTTAACTTAAGCAGATTTGCCCTGATGAGTTAAGTGAATCACACTGGATGTAATGATGCACCTGGTACTGTTTGAGGGTAGATAAATGAGGCACAGTTGGCACTGTGAGTTAAGCTGGGGGAAGAATAGTTCTGAATGAAAGAAATCATAGGTTCTACTGGAGATGTCCAGAATAAAGTTGGAACTACAGTTTAGTCACAAAGTCAGAGCTGGAAATATAAATTTGGGCATCATTGGCAAATAAAAGACATTTAAAGCCTAGACACTGAATGTAATTACCCAGCAAGAGAAGCACAGAACTTAAGGACAGAGTCCTGGATAAAACAACCTTCAGGACACACATGGAGAAGGTCAGCAAAGAAAAGTAATCTCCTATTGAAATTGAAAGGAAACTGAGGCTTAAAAATGACAATTTTCCCATAGGTGTTAGCAGAATTATATAAATTTGGTTGTTTGTATTGTGAAAGTTATCATAAAACAGGATGACAACAATATCAGTGTTATTATTTGCTTCATCAATCACTACTGCTATTGAATATTTTTCTCTATGAATGTGATAAATTTGCTCTTGGAATTTCATACTGGGATGATTTTTATAATTTTCTTAAGCCAACAAATGTGTAAGATGAATAAACGTTCTTGCACTGCTGATAAATTATTCACAGTCATAAGTTGCAGATACCTTAATTTTTCAGGCAGTGAAAAGGAGTACAACAACTCAGGTCATCTCCAGGTTGCATGGCTACAGCCCATATGCTGTTTGGTCCCCATGCACTTGACATTCTCAATTGTTTTTGGCAGCTGAGGTTACCTATTTCTAAATTAAGCAATAAAATGCTGAAATATGGCCACTGTTGCAGATGGGCAAGTACAATGAACCTAATGATAATTTTGTTTTGCTTTTTATTCCTCTTATTATTATCATCATACAACAGAACTTAGGGAATTTTTATTCATTTTAAATCATTTGTTGTTCTAAACAATGGAAAGCTAGGCTTGCTGCCATCAACTGCAGGCATAGCTCAGAGCTTGATAAAGATGAATGCAGCACCCTCACACAGCAGCATTTTACTCCATGTTAAAACCAAATGGAACCTGGGCTGACTACTTTTTGAAAGGAAAATGTCTCCTACCTCTGCCAACATCCTCACGTGACCTTGGTCTGTCACCCTTCTCTACCCTACACAAACTAGGTTTCATGTTCAGAAGTTTCTCATTCTCTTTTCTCCTTTACATCAAGGACTAAGTCTAATTTATCTCTTTATCCTCAGAACTCAACACAGTGGCAAGTAAATTTCAGGTTGAAATAAAATGGTACCTTCTGTTACAATTGCCTTGTTTTCCAAACTCTTCTGTGTTTTCATGCAGAACCTCTTATTCTTTGAGTTTAATTAATGAATTATGCTTTGTGAGTTTTTTGTATTTTAAAAAGGTCAATGCATATTTTGCAGCACCAAATGGAGACAGGTTCATTAAGTTTGGAATAGTAGCTATTTCAAAGACCCTGCCCATGAGGTATTGACAGGCTAGAGATCTGATGAATAATTGAGATAGTTAAAAACATCAAAATAAGAACATAATAAGTGCTAAACATATGGAACACATTAAAAGTACCAAAGCAGTTCAAAGAAAAGAAAGATCAGCATGTGCAGAAGTCATTAGGGGAGATTTCTTAGAAGAAGCAGAATTTAAGCTAACTCTCAGAGAGAGGCAGAAAAATACAGGGACAATCATCCTGAAATAACAAACATGAGCAAGCGTCCAGAGATGGGTACCAGTGGCATGCTTAGTAGCTTTCAAGGACTAATTATTAAAATTATATTGAAGTAAAAGATCAATTTCTAGGGGAAAAAAAGTGGCAATGTGAGAAAGACAAGTTGGGGCTTTGTTCTATGAGATTTCTATTTTTATGCTGAAGTTCAGAATTTCTTTTAAAGCATCAGAAAATGCCAAAGAGTTTTATAGTTATTAAATTGGGAGAATGTTTTAAGATGGCTTGCAAGAAAGGAGATGTTACTGAGGTTAATGAATCTAGTAAGTATATTGTTAACATAATATTAGAATTAGGAATGGTTGTGAAAATTAGTAGAACATAATTGGCTGATTAAACATGGCTGGAGGAGAAAGACCTGAAAGACAGCCTCAAGGCTTCTAGCAAGGGAGCTACAGCAATGAAGATATGATTTTGATTGACAGATACAATGGAGTCAGCACAGATCAAAGGAAAGCTGTTTGGAAGGAAATAAAATTGTCTAGACCTATTGACTCTGGGTGTTATCAAAGCACTTGGTACCAAGAAAAGAGATATATAGGATTGCAGATCAAAACAGAACATTTTCCAGCCTTCCTAGAAGATACAGGCAACCATTTCTGGCTTTATATTATATGTATAAATTGAGTAAAGATGTACTTTGAGGCATTTAATGGTTTTTGGTTAACATTATGAATGTCTAAGAGGAATCTACATGGGTCCCTTGGAACCAAAGGGAAAAAAGGCACATTTCTGAGCTTTGAAACTCTCTAAGGACTGGGTTGGGGTTGTAGCTCAGTGGTAGAGCAGTTTCCTTGCCTGTGTGAGGCATTGGGTTTGATCCTTAGCACCCCATAAAAAAGTAAAAAAATAAAAAGATATTGTGTCTATGTACACCTTAAAAATATTTAAAAAAAAATCTCTAAGGATGCTTATTTCCACATGGAAGCACTGGAAGCACTAAAAATATCTACCAGCATAGGGAAAAATGTGTTTCTAACAAGAATACTGGACTACATAAGATGAGGGTGTTTGCTGTAGGGCTAATCAGTTGTCTCTTCTCAGGCAACTCACAAGTTGCCAGCCCTCTCTTTCCTCATATGTTAAATGCAATGAACTTTCCTTCTAGTTCTAGTGTTTGTTTCTGTCTAATTCATCTACATTGAAGCAAAATTGTCATAGGTTATATAAAAAAAAAGTGTTGTGCATAAAGAACAAGGACACAGAAAAGAAAGATGAGAGGCTCTTTTCTTTAAGAGTTCCTTGTCCATCAGGGCAGGCTGCCTCCTTTGTATAACCTCAAACTTATTTAAAAAGTATTTCTTTGTGCCTCTGATGACTATTTAAGGAAATAAGTGGCTGCTTAGACACAGAACAACATCAATGGAGAGAAAATTCTGATGGGAATGAGTAAGAACATCATGATTTATTATGTGTGTATTTAACGAGTAAAGGTCCACACATTCATTTTTTTTTCTTAATGTGAGTAATTCTTTCAGGAGAAGTTAATGCATTGTATTCTTGTATTCTTACTCTCTTGTTCATGGTGCTTTATATAAATAACATAAAGAATCTCACTGAATTTTTAAAATAGCCATCTAAGATGTTATTTATAAAAGAAGAAGCTGAGGACTAAAAACTTTGAGTAGTTACTCTCAACCACTATTTAGTTAGTACATGTTAGAAGCAAATATTCAATGCAGTTATTATTCCAAAAGCCTTTTCCTTGCTGTACCTTAACTATTACCCAAATTTAAGGAAAAAACATCACAGTAATGTAATAAAATAAAATATAACTATTTTGTTTTTGTCTCCTTTTTCTGGCACATAATTCCTAAAATGCATGGAATCTATGGAGTAATAAGAGTGTTTTTGGTGTGCTAGTGATATGACTGACAGATGAGGACTTCTATATAGCTTAAGGATGGAGGCTGGTGGCAAGAAAAAACAAGACATGTTTAGATAAGAGCTGGAAGGTTCAGCCTCACCACCTTACCTCTGGGAAGAGTGAGGGGTGGGAGGGGGGCTGAAGATTGAGTTAATCATTAATAACCAACAATTTAATCAACCGTGCCCCTTTAATGAAATATCTATAAAATTCCCTAAATAACAATGTTCTCAGAACTTCCTGGTTGAGGAACACACTGAGGTGACTTACCAATCCTTCCCAACTACAAGAACCCTTATATTTGGCTGTTCTTGAGTTTTACCCTTTGTAATAAACCAGAAAATAAACTAAAGTGTTTCCCTGAGTTTTGTGAACTATTCTAGCATTTTCCATCATGAGAAGAGGGTCATGGGGATCTTTCATTGTTAGCCAATTGCTCAAAGTATAGGTGGAAACCTGAGAATAAATTGGTATCTGAACCGAGGATACTCAGTTTTAGGACTGAGTCTTTAACCTGTGAGGTCTGTGCTAACTCTAGGAAGTGAATATCAGAATTTAATTGAACCGTAAAGGCACCTTTTTGGTGTGTGGAGAATTGGCTGGGGGAAAAAAAGCATTCATCTTGTATCAGTGTATTGTAAGAGAATAGCTCAATTACTTAATTCTAAAATTCTTCTCAAGAGGCAGTAATTTAAAAGATCAACTTTGGCACGAGACTCAAAGCCCAGTTCTATCCCTGAGAATAAATCATTCAACTTTATAGTGCTTCACTTAAAAATAGGGATAATGAAAATTCATATAACACAAGGACTGTTTTTACTGTTAAATTAATTAGTAAAAATGATTTAACTCTCTACACTACTACTAGAGCAAAAATAATTTAACTTTAGTAATGCTAGTTATTATACCCAACACCAAGTTGTTTTGTATACATTATTTTATATATTGCTTAAAATAACCTTAGAAAATAGAAATATCTTCTCTTTTTTAAGAGGAGGAGAGATTTATTTTGGCTCATGATTTCAGAGGTTCATGGTTGGCCAAATCCATAGCTCTGAGCCAAAGGTGAAGCAGAACATTACTGTGGAAGACATGGTAAAGGAAGGCAGCTCAGGACATGGCAACCAAGAAACAACAATAAAGACTCACCAGGGTCAAAATATAAACCCCCAAATCATGCTTCAGTGATCTACATCTTCCAGCTACAATCTGCCTGCCCACAGTCACCTCCCATTTTATCCATATTTATCAGGGGATTCATGCACTGTTCATGTTAAGGACTTCAAAAACTGAGTATTTCACCTCTGAACTTTTTTCTGTTATCTCACTAATGAGCTTTTGGGAGATATCTCATACAACACAGTTCAAACAAACAAACAAACAAAAATGAGTTAAAATAAGACAGGAAAAATGCTTGATTCTTTGCCAGATTTTAAAGTGGAATTTTTGTACATTTTTCTACATGTTGATTTCCTAGCATCATTCAAACATGACATGGAAGATGTTTTTCATTATCAGTTTAAGCTCATGGATTTAAATATGTATACATGATGTATTTCAATCCATTGCAATTATTGATAGAACAGTAAAAAGGTTTTGCAGTCCTCTTAAGTTCTATGAGGAGACTGCAGGAATCTTTGTTTGTTTGTTTGTTTTTTACTGGTATATTTAGTTGTACATAATAGTTGGATTCATAGTGTCATAATATAATTTACTCCATTCCAGTCACCAGTGTGTACCCCCCTTCCCTTCTCTCCTCCCTCTCCCATTCACTTTATTCTACTGATCTTCCTTCCAATCATTTATATGACTTTTTTAAAGAGAGAGAGAGAGAGAGAGAGAGAGAGAGAGAGAGAGAGAGAGAGAGAGAGAGAGAGAATTTTTTTAATATTTATTTTTCAGTTTTCGGTGGACACAACATCTTTATTTTTATGTGGTGCTGAGGATCAAACCCAGTGCCCCACACATGCCAGGCGAGCGCGCTACTGCTTGAGCCACAACCCCAGCCCCTATTTATATGATTTTTGTTGGCACTTTATAGATATACATAAAGTTTGAATTCACTGTGGTATTTTTATACATGTACATACCATAATTTGTGAAATTCATTCTGCATTTTCTCCATTTTCCCTATCCTCTTCCCAGCCCTTCAATCTCCTTTTACTGGGATAGTCTTCCCTCTATTTTTAATATATCTGATCACTGCCTTTTTTATTCCCCTTACTTTGCTCTAGCTTCCATGTTATGAAAGACATCATTTGACCCTTGATTTTAAAGTCTGATATATTTCACTTAGCATGGTGTTCTTCATTCCCATCCAGTTACCTGCAAATGTTATAATTTCATTCTTCATTATAACTAAGGAGAACTTCATTATGTATATGTACCACATTTTCTTAATCCATTCATTTATTAGCAAGCACCCGGGCTCGTTCTATATCTTAGCTTTTATGAGTTGTGCTGCTATGAACATTGATGTGGATATATCATTATAGGTTGCTGATTTTATATTTGGGGGGTAAATACTAAGGAATGGATAACTAGATCATGGAGATTCCATTCCTTGTTTCTTGAGGAATCTCCATACTGCTTTCCAAAGTGATTGTATTAATTTTTGCCCCACTAACAATGGATGGATGGATGTCCCTTATTTTCTACCTTCTCACCAGCATTTATCATTATTTGAGTTCTTGATAAATATCATTCATTATGCGATCAAATCTTAGTGTAGTTTTGATTTTCACTTTCCTGACTACTAGAAATGTTCAGTGTTTTTTTTATATAATTGTTGGCCATTTGTGTTTCTTCTTTTGAGAAATGTCTGTTTAATTCTTTTGCATATTTATTGATTGGGTTATTTGGTTTGGGGTGTTAAACTTTTTGAGTTTCTTATATGTTCTAAATATTAATTATCTGTCAAAGAGTAGCTATCAAAGACCTTCTTCCATTCTGTAGGCTCACTCTTCATGCTCTTGTTTCCCTGGTTGTGTAGAAGCTTTTAAATTAATGATGGCATCCCGCTTATAGATTCTTAGTTTTATTACTTGAGCTTTAGGAGTCTTGTTGAGGAAGTCAGTGTCAGCAATAGTATAATGGAATGTTAACCCTAAGTTTCTTCTAGCACTTGCAAACTGTCTGATCTAATTCCTAAAAATTCTTTTATTTTTATACTTTGATTTGACTTTTGTGCATGGTGAGAAATAGGGATCTAGGTTCATTTTTCTACATATTAATATCCAGTTTTCTCAGCAAAATTTTTTAAAAGAATAATATTTTCTTCAACATATATTTTTGGCACCTTTGTTGAATATCAGATGACTGTATCTATGTGGGATGTTTCTGTGTCTTCTGTTCTATTCCAGTAGTCTTCATGTCTGTTTTGGTGGCACGATGCTGACTTGTTACTGTACCTCTGTAGTATAATTAGAGGTCTGGTGTGAGGCCTCTGATTTTGCTCTTCTTGCTCAGGATTGATTTGGCTATTCTGGGTCCCTTAATATTCCAAATAAATTTTAGAACTCTTTTTTCTAGTTGTTTGAAAATGTCATTTATATTTTGATGGAGATTCCATTGAATCTGTATAACACTTTTAGCAGTATGGCTATTTTGACAGTATTAATTCAGCCTATCCAAGAACATGGGACGTTTTCTATATTCTAAGGCCGTCTTTAATGTCTTTCTTCAGTTCTATTGTTTTAATCATAGGGATTTTTCACCTCATTGGTTAGATTTGTTCTCATCCTTTTACAGTTGTTGTTGTTGTTTGATGTTATTGTAAATGGAATAGTTTTCCTGATTTCTTTCTCAGCAGAACTGCTATTTGAGTATCGGAAAGTTATTGATTCTTGAATATTGATCTTGTATCCTGCTAATTTGCTGAATTTATTTATCAGCTACAGAAGTCTTCTGGTGGAGTTTTCTGGGTCTTCTAGATATAGGATCATGTCATCAGTAAACAGAGATAATTTGACTTTTATTTTTATATTTGTATCATTTCATTTCCTCTCTTGCCTAATTCTTCTAACTAGAATTTCAAAAAAATATATTGATGAGAGTGATGAGAGTGCACATCCTTGTCTTGTTCCTGATTTTAGAGAACAGTTTTTCTTCATTCAGTATGATGTTGACTTGGGTTTGGAAGAAATAGCCCTTATAATGTTGAGATAAGTTACTTCTATCCCTAGTTTCTCAAGCATTTTTAGCATGAATGAGTGCTGGATTTTATCAAAGAACTTTTCTGCTTCTATTGAGATGATAATATAATTCTTGTCCTTAATTATATTTAAGTGGTAAATTGCATTAATTTATTTAATCCTTTTCTAAGGACTTGAGGTGTAGCATGGGTGTTTTTATTTGGTAGCTTTCTATTTTTTTTTTTAATGTAAGCACTCAATGCTATAAACTTTCCTTGTACAACTACCTCTTGTGGTTCCATAGATTTCAATATTGTATCTCTTTTCTCATTTACTTCTACAAATTTCTTGATTTATTTTCTTACTTCTTCTTTGACTCATTCCACATTTAAAAGACTACTGTTCAATATCCATGTGTTTTTACGGTTTCTATAATTTTTCTTACTTATAGTTTTCTGACTTATAGTTTTATTCCATTATGGTCTTATAGAATGTATGAGATTATACCAATTTTTTTGTTTTGTGCTTGACTTACACATGACTTACATATGTTTTTTAAAAAAGTTTCATGGGATGCTGAGAAAAACAAAGTAAATTTAGCTGTTTTGGGGTGAAATTTTCTGTAAATTTCTATTTGGTCCATTTGTTTTATAGTATTATTTAAGTTAGAAATAGCTTTGTTGATTTTTTGTTTGGATGAACTGTCCATTGTCTCCTTTACCAGTAGTTGGTGGCTTTATTTGCCTCTTTTGATTAATTTTTGCTTGAAATGTGTTTTGTCAGATATGAGAATAGCTATTCATGCTTGGTTTTAGACTCTATTTTCATGGGATTTCTTTTTCTATCCTTTAACTTTTAGCCAATGAACATCTTTGACTATGAGATGAGTCTCCTGTGAACAGCATGTAGTTTGATTTCTTTTAATCCATTCTGCAGATCTGTGTCTTTTAATTGGAGAGTTGAAACTATTCACATTTAGGGTTATTATGGATAGATCAATGTTATTTCCTGCCATTTTGATAAGCTTGTTATATTTAATTCTGTCTTGATTTTTATTTAGCTGGTTGCCTTTCTAGAGATGTTCATCTATGTGGGAGATTTAGAGTTTGATTTTGGATTCTTTTGTGTGCAGCATATCTCTAAGAATTCTTTGTAGTGCTGGCCGAGTGGTCATAATTCTTTTAGTTTATTTTTACTGTGAATTTTTTTAAAATTTCTGCATTGATTCTGAAAGATAACTTCCTGTATATAGCAATGTTGGCTGGCAATTGTTTTCCTTTAGAGCTTAAAATATCTCATTCCAGGCCCTCCTTTACTTTAGGGTCTGAGTTGAGAAGTCATTAGTGAGACTTATTAATTTACCTCTAAAAGTGATTTGATATTTTTCTCTTGCAGTTTTTAATAGTCTTTCCTTATTCTCTATGTTAGGCATTTTGATGATGATGTGTCTTGGAGATGTTTTCTTTTGATCTTATTTGGAATTCTATAAGTATTCTGTGTTTGTGTGTTTATCTCATTTCTAGGATGGGTAAAATTTTGTGTTACTATCTCACTGAAGAGATTCTTCTTGCCTTTAACCAGTATCTCCATTTGCTCTTCTATTCCAATAACTCTCAGGTTTGACCTCTTGATGTTATTCAAATTTTCTTATATAATCTGACCATTTTTTTCTTTATTGCATACTGAGTACTCAAGTTCATATACCCTGTCTTCATGGTCTAATGCTCTATCTACAAGGCTTAAGATATTATTCCCTATGCAATCTACTCTGTTGGTGTTATTTTCAACTAAAGTTTTAATTTTAATTTGATTCTTTGTGTCTTTAATTTCTAGGAGTTCTGATTGTTTTATTTTCAATATATGTATTTCTTTATTAAGTGAGATTTCACCTCCTATATTTGTTTTATTAATTAATTCCTTAGATTTTCTTTAAGTTTATTGAAAATTTTAATAACCAGTTTATTATAGTCTTCATCTGGAATTTTATCCCCTCCATATCTACAGGTTACTTTGTTGGGGAATTGTAAATTCTGGTGAGTGTTTTCTCATGTTTTCAGAGATCCTGGACTTGCTCATCATTTCCTTCATTCTTCTTTTATACATGTGTCCTTCATTGTGTAGGTAACTTTTGTGTGAATGTGTGTGTGTGTGTGTGTGTGTGTGTGTGATTACCTTTCTTATTCTTCTCTCTCTCTCTCTCTCTCTCTCTCTCTCTGATATAGGAGTAGATGTCCAGCAGTGGGACCTGTGTCCTACTCTAGTTATTCCTACTTAGGGCATAGTTATTGGTTTGGGGAGTTTCTCTCCCCTACTCTATGTGTTGAAGTATTTTTGAGACTTGAGTGAGGGTTGCTTGTGTGTGGAGTGAGGTTTGCTGGGACTTGGTTGAGTTGTGTTTGTGGTTCATCTGCAGGATCACTACTCCTGTGAATTTGAAGTGCCCCCATCACTCTCCAGCCCCTCTTAGAGAAAGGGGGAACAATGACAAGCAATAATGTTAATATGCAGCCTTAAAATAAATGTTGAGTGTCTCTATTGACATTTATAACAGCAATTACCATCTGTAGAGGAAAGGTGGGGGTCAACATTTAACACTGGCGCCAGTAATAAATAACCATGAATAGATTGACATAAGCCAACGGGTGTCTACTATGTTGTACACTGTATTAATAATCATAGTAACATGGATGAGGTCAGAATTACATAAATTATATAATTCTATTGAATAGCGAAACTATAATTCCTTAAGTGAAGAGAAAATATGGCAGTAAGGCAAGAAAAATTTTGAAACACTTGAAAAGTGAACAGAGGAGAAGCAGGAGATAGGTAGCAATTAATATGGAATAGGTAGCTATTAATATGGAAGTGATAAAGAAATAGAGGAAGAGGAAACAGAAAATTTTGGTTATTAAGGAAGAGAGCGAGGAAGGGGAAATAAAATGAAGGAAAAAAAAGATACAAGCAAATAAGTAAAAGATCAAAACAAAAGAAACCCACATAAAATTTTCCTTCACCAAGGTCAAACCAAGTTTAAATGAAAAATGAATGCAGAGAGCAATTAAAACAAAAGGAAAATTATACAAATATATATATATATTTCAAAGTATCAATGAAGTGAGAACTCACACACATGAATGCACACATCCACACACCCATGCATACACACACAATCATGCAAAATAGAAAAAGGTAAATTAATAATAATAACAATAATAATACCTACTATTACTACTAATAATGTAAAAATAAGAATAATAGGACAAAAAGTAGAAAAAAATTTAAAAAATATATAAAATTAAAAATTAAAAAAAGGAAAAGGGTGAAGAGATACCTTACCTTTTAGGAAAATCCCTTAGGAAAAAAATCTCCTTTTTTTACATTTAAAATCATGTTTATTGAATATCTCATTTTTCATTTGAGAGATGCCAGAGCAGCCTAACATACATCTAAGCTTCTTATTTTGGAAGAAAAACAATTGGGGCCCATCTATGGGGTCAGAGAAACTGTTATCAGACACTGATACAGGCCCTGAGACACACCAGCCTAGGCCTGTGGCTTTCTTCTGGACATTAAGTTAGGGTGGATACAAATTTGTAATGAGAAAAATAAGGCTTGTTTCCATTAAGGTGATTGAAATTGTTGGCAAGGATGGATGTTTATTGCTTATGCTAATGTGCCATTCTTTAAAATTTATTTTGAAGAGTTCTGTAACACTTGGGTCAAGGGCTGTGGGTTGTTGAGTCCTGTGTCCTTGTGTTCCTCACCCAGCTGCCAGACATGGTGGCTAGAAGCCAAAGCTGATTGTGGTAGCTCTGTTTCCCCTCTCCTTGTAGGGGATGGGAGAGACTGAGGAGTGTTGATAACTTGTGTCTGCCCACTGCAGAGTTGGTGAAAAGTTCTAAATTAGAAGTTCCAGTAGCTAGAGTTTCATCTTGACTGACCCTTGGAACTCTCTCTGTGGGTATTTGAGATTTGATTCACATTTCCCTATTGCTGGAGAGATGCTGATCTCTACTAACTAGATGTCTGAGTTTCAGGGTCTCCCATAATTTGCACTTCCAGGGTTAGGAGTCTAAACCTTGACATATTTCACATATTCCCTCTCCATAGTTGTAAATTACCCAGAATCAGACCTGAAGTGGAGATGCACCTGTCTGATGCATTACTGATATCTTCCCAGGTCCCCGAATGGGATGCCAGGAACAAAGAGAGTTTCCTCTTTTCCACATCTGCAGCCTACATGACCCTAGGCTCAGTCTTTTCTGCATTTGTATTTCAATCATATTGTTCCAGATATACTCTAGGTCCCATAATAGGTGACTGCTGGGTCAGGGTGGCAGCTTCTTTTGTGAATTCCCATTCTCCAACCTCTCCTTACTACAACAAAGACACTCAAAAATGATTTCCCTTGCTGCAGCACTGATTCTGATTTGTACACTCTGCCCTCAGCCAGTTGATTTTAATTACTCCTTATTCAACAATTTCCCCCACCATCTCTGGGTCAGGTGGGATCAGTATCTTTCTATTCCACAGGTTCTCCAAAAACTGATTTTTTTCTGATGGCTTTCCTGTGCTTCCCCTCCACTCTGCAGTGGTCTGTTAGGTCTCTATTATATTATTTCTTTTATTAAGTTCAACATTTCCAACTTTCTGTGTCTATGATTATGTTGCTGTCCAAGGTTGAATTTCAGTGAATTCCTTTAGTCACCCACCTTTATAAAGAGCAGTCTTCTTCCTGTTTTTAAATCCTTGAGCCAAGGAACTGCTGGGAAGCCTATCCTTATTCCAGTCTGCCATCTTCATTCCCCAGAGTTTGGATTTTAATCTAAATTCACTATGTCTTTATTCCTTTCAGTAAACCATATTTAAACAGACTTGTTTTCTGGGTAATTAATGGTAGGCATCACAATAAAAACAAAATTCAAGGGCTTAAGTAGGTTTATTGCCTTTGTAAGTCTAATACTGGTCAAGGCAGAACAGGTGGCCAATGGTAGGAGACAACCAAGATGGAGAAGGTGCATAAACTTTTGATGAAAATTAAAAGTTTCATTAAGCTTAGTCACACAAATACATTCAAATGTAACTCACTGGTCTAGACAAGTCACATGGCCCTAGCCTGAGAACAAGGGAAGCTGGGGAGTAAAAGCAAGGGAATGAGCAAGTCTTTTCCAAAATAGACTTGCTTAAAATAAATAACTGGATTCTTAGATGTCCCCTTTTTATTTTGTTAATTTTTATTTATTTTGTTTATTTTTTAGTTTTTATTTATGTCCCTTGTTTTACTTTGGGAAACAAAGTTTCAAAATTTTAATGGCAAACCTATTGTAATGGTCACCTATCATTTGATCTGTTCAATAGTATTCTCTTTTCCTGAAAATTTTTGATAAATCAGAGTAAGAAAAAAGTCAGTCTCTGTCCAATGGTAGCTTTTAAATATGAGCTTCTGAAGCTTTGAGCCACAATTGGGATTGAGCCACTCTTCAGTATAAAGGAAATGAGGGGACAAATAAAGATTTAAAACAACAATTAAAAAAAAAGACTAAAGCATTGACTAAGGCCCTATTTCCAGTCATTCCTGGAGCTCAGGCTAAATTAATATTCAGTGTGGCCTTACCAAATGTTAAACTCTAATTTGATTAAGCCTGCCTCTACACTGGTAGGTCAGTATCTGTACCACTCAAATTGTTAATTATTTTTAATATTAACCTTGCCTGGGGCCCACTTTCAGTCTTCCTTCTGTTTATTTCATTGAATTCTTTGATCGACCCCTTTTTCCTTTTTGTATGACTTGAATTTCTCTTATTTCTGATGAAAAAATATCTGATCAACTCATTAATTCATTTAATAAATGTTTGTTGAGCTCACAATAAACTAGACAATATTATACATGATAGGAACAGATTATTGCACAAAATTGAATAATTGCTGCCATAGAATTTACAGAAAAACAAGACTGTTTAGTGAAAAGAGTCAAAAATCAACTAATTTATATTATGGGAAGTGATGGTACCTTATTCCTCAGTATCTGAGATACAGCAGGAAGATTTCACTTTTGAAAATGGAATAAAGTGCCCATTTTGTAACTCTCATTACATAGTGAACCTTAGAAAACATGCAGAAAATTGAGTTTTAAATAGGTTTAGTTAGAAAGAATTAGAAATACATATTGCTTGATTATTTGATTTATAATGTGAATATATATCCACAATATATATGATAAAAATAAGGCAAAATTTCCTTAGTTTTCTAGAACACTGTCAGTATAATATTTGTATTACTTCTAATAAGTAACATTTTTGCAGTTATTTTTGCAAGCATCATGTTAAACTTCCAAGGGGGAGGGTCAAAAATGGTATCTGTCATGGGCCCCTTCCTCCAAAGTAATTTTATTTTAATTAAGAGCATTGAAATGTTCCTAAATAGTCTGATTGTGGTGTTCTGGATTGAAGAAGCTTAAGAAAAATGATGTAAGTGTTTTCACAATTATAAACTTTTCTTCTGTCCTTAAATATGTATTTAATAGCTACCTTATATGTGTGTAAATATAAAGAAAGCCCCTGGAGATGTGGAGATGCAAAAGCTCGAAAGTGAGCAGTTGAAGGATATGTCAGTTCAATTAAAGATAAAATAATGTTTTGCCACATATAAAATGCACTTAAATATAATGTTTCAAAATGTTAATACTTTTATTCATATCTTTCTTAAAAAAATCACAGTTTCTTTTATTTTTTGAAGATATAAACCTTCAGAGGTTTTAAAAATAAAAGTATTTCTAGGGCATCAAAGTGTTTTATGCAAAATACATATTTAAATTATACAAGCCTTAATGAATAAGAAACACATGAATTTAATCTTTCCTAAATTACATGTTATACTTCAAAAATTATGGTGATGGTTCTAAATAAATATTTCTAAAAATAAAGTACCAATACTCAATGAATCCTAAGTTTATGGTTCATCTCTAGGATTAATGACAGGCCAGAAATTTTACCTCTCTTTCACTTAAACATAAAGGTTGAGTTTATAAGTTTTTTTTTTTTGTGCCGAAGGATTCACATTTTGAGAATTTCTTTTCACTGTGCCAGAGAATCTTTTCTTAAACTGTCATTATATACCACTCATCACTATCCACGTCAAATGTAATAGTGCCAGCTGCTCCTACCACGGATAAAAATTCTCCAGCTTCAGAGTCTCAATGCTGACCATCCTATAATTTCTTTACTGCTTGTTAGGCTGTCAATTTGATTAATAATGAGAATTTCCAACTGTACTCAAGTAACTAGACTCCTTTAGATTCTGAGTAGAAACTGGTATTGCAGCTCTGTAAATTTTCCAGGGATTTTCCCCCATCCCTGCCAGGTCTCTCTTCTAATCCCTTAGACAGCACCCTTATCTCTTGGTCAAAGATAGCTCTAGTACTCTAGAAGCCATATCATTATCACAGGTCTCAGATGACTTACATCTTTCCTAAGCAGCTTTTCAAAAGTCCCACACGATATTTCCACTTACGACTCATTAGCCAAAACTTTGCCACATGGCTGAAACTTGCTTGCAATGAAAAAAGGAATGTGTGTGGGTTTGTCTCTTTGATAATATACCCAACTAAAAATGAAAGTTATTACTAAAGAAAAAAACAATGGAAATTGGGTGCACTTAGAATTTCTGCTAGACATTTGTATAAAACTCTACACTTAAAAAATGCATTACCTTTATTAATAGAATTTAATATCTGGCACCATTTAATTGAGTCAGAAAAAGTTGGGCAATGAGGACCTAGTCAGAAACCAATTTATTCATTTGTTATAAAACAATGCTTGTGTCCCAAAAAATCCATGCTTAAATTCTAACCTCAGTGAAATGGTATTAGAAAATGAATTATTTGGGAGGTGATTAGGGCATGAATGGGATTATACCCTTGGGAAAGAGACTTCAGAAAACTCTCTGCATTCCATCAGGTGAGAAGACAACTAGAGCAACTAGTCTGCAATTTGGAAGCAAGACCTTATAGGAACCCAACAATTTAGGCACTATGATCTCAGACTTCTAGTCTTCACAACTGTAAGAAATAAATTTCTGTTGTTTGTGAGCCATCTGGTCTATGGTACTTTGATACAGCAGCACAAACTCACTCACATACATATATAGAGAAAGCCAGTTCAACATGAAATGGCGCCAAGGGTGGAGGGTCAGGGGGGAGGAATAGAAGCAAAGAGAGGTAATAGGGATTGAATCCAAGTGTGCTTTACCACTGAGCTACAACCCTGGCCCTTTTATTTACTTATCTTATTTTATTTGGAGACAAGATCTGGCTAAATTGCTAGGGCCTGGCTAAGTTGCTTGAATGTGGGTTTAGGCATGTAGAAAAGCCATCTTTTCCTTTCTGGAAATTTCACCACTTATTGTTTCATTGCTTTTCCATAGGGGCCAGGTACCACAGCAAACCCAACAGAAGGAGTACCCTTCCATTCCCTACCATTCCAAAGTGGTCACTACCTCTACAGAAATTCCTTCTCTCTCTCTCTCTCTCTCTCTCTCTCTCTCTCTCTCTCTCTCTCACACACACACACACACACACACAGTGTAAGAGCTAGAGATTCAGAGCTCCTATCTCCATTGTTGTTTTGAGGTCCTCTTTATCTTTATTATTGATTGTTTAATCTCATAGCAAGCTTTCAGGGTTTGAATTATCAGACTCACTTTGAAAAACTATCTTGCCCAAATTGGAGCAGCTGGTAATTAGCCAAGGCAGGATTAAATGCCATATATGTCCCAATCCCTTTATTTTTCCACTTTATTGCAATTTCTTCGCTGGATAGCATGCCGCTTCTGCTTCTAACTAAATTCCAATCAAAAAGAAGAGGGGAAAAAAATTAAATGACTTAAAGCAGCAAATTAGGGCCAGAAAAGTGGTAAAGACAAGTTAGCCTAGGAACTCAGAGGA
This sequence comes from Callospermophilus lateralis, assembly GCF_048772815.1. Lineage (NCBI taxonomy): Eukaryota > Metazoa > Chordata > Mammalia > Rodentia > Sciuridae > Callospermophilus > Callospermophilus lateralis. Next base: position 102,409,070 of record NC_135314.1, read on the forward strand.
AGAATAAATGTCAAAAGGAAAATTGTTTCAATGTCTAACAATTACCAATAAGATGAGTCATAATTACTTTTCTAAATAAGATTCCAACTCTTTGTCATGGCTCATGGTGTTCTTTGAGTAGTTCTCCAGCAAGTACTATAGTTACAGAATGAGCAGATTACTCAACGCTTTTCAGGCTACTTGACACTGATTTTCTTGGTTTGCAAGAAAAATAATACAAGTTTCATCAACCAGAGAGAGAAAAACAAAGTTGGAGACAGTCTTCCTCAATGATATTTTGTATGTTGCTGATCAAGTACATTGATTCCAGTATGACCTGAGTTGTATCTTAATAAAGAATGCTGGAACTTGTGGTAGCATGCTTCACAGAAGATAGTTATTGTTTTTTAAAATGCAGCTAATTAAGAATTGTATTTTCTCAGGAGACAGTATCTTCCAGAGTGAAGGATTGTGGACATGGGATGGGATTAATTTATTCCCTCATTCAACAAACACTAAGTGCTTTCTATATGGAGCACTATGCTAGGATTTGGGCATTCAGATGTAAATGAGATCTTCTTAAAAGAAAAATATAAAATAGAAGGGGCAAGAAAGGAAGGAAGAAAGGAAGGGAAAAGGAGAATGAGGGGGAGGATGAGAAGAAAAAGAGGAAGGAAGAAAAACATTACATTTGGAACAACTATAAATGAATGTTTAATTCTATCCAGACTTGAAGTTATGGTGGTGAAAAAATTAGTTAATTTATCCAATTATTTATTCAACAAATTATCAAAAATTGGGCCAGGGAGTACTATTTTGAAAAAATTCAGTAAGATTTCTGCCTTTGTGAACAATTCTTATGGTCTAGAAGAATTCTAAAGAATCAAGAGTGATTTTATGGGTAGTGTGATTTCTGTCCTGATTTTGCTGTGTTATCTTAAGTAGGTCACATAATTGTGTGGGCTTCAGTTTCTTGATAAGTAAAATGAAGTAGTCTCCCTGCCTTTTCTAACTTGCTAGGTTGCTGAAAATATCAAAGGGAATAGTGTTTCTAAAATTACTCTCTTTGGGGGGCTTGTAAATCATTTTATAAATTCAAACAGAATTTCTTTTTACTTGGTCATCCTTTACCTAGTGGAATTCATTAATTGAACAAGAAAATTATATGCTAGCAAGGATGACTTTAGCATTATAAACTTACCATCAATACTAAGAAACAGAGGGAACAAACAGGACAGGCAAACCTTTCCAAATTTTGGCTGACCTGCAATCTGCCCTGAAAGCCTTTGCTCTAGCATCATAGCAAAAAATTGCCAACATGACATCCATATAATCTGCACCTTGCCTAGGTACGACTACATGATGGTCCTCCTCAACCTTCCTGAAAATAAGCCCCATTCAGCTCAGTTTGAAATGCAGTAGTTCTGCCAAAACCCATGGCAAGGATGATTGAATGGCACATTTTTATGATAAGACATACAGACTTCCTGAAAGACTTACTACCTACCACACTGAAAATATGATCTTCAGATAAAACACAATTTCTTGAAGAAAACAATGATATTTTTGAGATAGAAGTAAAACTACCACTGTGTGTATTACACAATTAATTTTACCTTAAAAGATAAACAAAATTTTGCCAGTGAATCCCCTCATCTGACCTGCAGAGAGCTTACATTCCCCTAACACTGCCAGGATGGCATGTAGACATTGCTACTGGAAAAAGCTGAAGTAGCCCATGAGCCCTTCAGTTGTGTCAGCTGAAGGCAAAATGATCAACTCTAATACTCTGATAGGAACATGAAAATCCCAGCAACTTGGTTGACATTCTTGAGTTAAAATTGTTTCTAATTATTGAGTGCTAAAGAACTTTTTAAAAGTTTTCTCTGCCTAAATAACAAAGGTATAGAGAACTCATGGTTCTGCCATTCAAGTGCCATTGGTATCAGTGATGTAACTAACCTGTAAAGTCTGATTCAGGGTTTATTTCCTGTTTTTTTTCCAACTTATCCCTTCTTTATCACTCCTCTTTTTGGCTTTTCATCCTCACCCACTGGTTTATATGAAGCTCAGACAACAATGAGGAAGGGTAGGTGCATTCTGAAAGAAAGTAAAGACTGGAGCTTACAGCACAACCTGGGCGTCAGTAACTTTTTGTTGTCAAGAGGTAAAGATTAATAATGCCCATTAGGTCCAAAGAAGTAACAGCAATCAAATGTGAAAAAAAGAGGAGTCAGGAATGCAGATGTGGAAGTAGCTTGATATAGAACACTGTAAGGATAGCCTTAACCTAAACAACTCCATTTAAAACTCCAGTTTGAAACCTGCAGTCTCACCAGGCACACCTACAGAGCCCTCCAGTATGGCCCACAGGCCCAAACAAGTTACTTCTCACCCTGACAAATTCAGAATGAAGTCTCTGGCATGTTCCACTCGCCCTGATAAGAGCAAGAAGCAAGAAAATCAGGGTGGGGACCACCAAACCAGATGCTTTTACCTCAGGTCAAATGATGTCACTGAGAAATCTGGTAGCAGCTGGTGAGAAGCCCCAAAATGTAGTATAAATGATGGAGCAAATGAAGAGACATTCGGCCAGCCGCCACTGATGCACACAAGCCCGAGAGCCCAGTGAGGACCTAGACTGACATCCCAAATCTTCTCACCTCCCTGATCCTCTGCATTGTTCTCACAACTCTCATAACTCTATAGCAGCCTCTTGACTCTGGTGAGAAAAGGTATTCTCCCTGTGACCGCCTCCTCAACCAGCCATCAGCTCCACCCCAGGAGAAGCCAGCTTGGTTCCTGATCTGATCATCAAGGTCTGAATGAGTGTGCATCTGGTGGACTCAGAGCCTAAGACTTGAGACTTTTGATCTGACACTTGAGCTGAGCATGCAGAGGGAATGTCTGTCACGAGCCTGTCATGCTAAGTGTGTTTGCAGTGCATAGAATTAATATAGAATTGTTTGCTGTGAATTGATTATGTCTATTTCAGTGCCAAGCATTAAGGATTGTCATTTTCTTGATTAAGAAACTATAGAGTGAAATTATATTGAGTGACTTGAGTGAATAAAGCATTGAAAAGGGCAGAAGCGCGTGGACATTCTTTATTTCTCCCTGTCAAATGTATAAGTTGCACCTTTTGCCCATCATGACAGAGGCTAACAAGTAGAAAAACTCTAACTGACCTTGATATTAAGAAGGCCTTCTTGCCCTTGACCACCTTTTTTACACTTTGGAAGGCTCTAAGAAAGAGGAGAAAACCTGTTTTTGTTTGTTTGTTCTTAAAATTTTAGTTATTTTTAAAAAACATTTGTTAGTTGTAGATGAACACAATACATTTATTTTATTAATTTATTTTATGGGTTTTTGAGGATTGAACCCAGTGCCTCACACATGCTAGACAAGCACTCTACCACGGAGCCACAACCTCAGCCTCAGGAAACCTGTTTCATGATAACTAGTCTTCAAGATACTCTTACTATTCATTGTTTTGATTATATTTTGGAGGATAGATGTTAGGCTGCAAATAGTCTTCAAAGCTATAGCTACATGTAATCTTTACCATTAATTCAACAATAAATATTTAATTTTTAGTGTATTTACAGAACTGAAATAGGATCTGTTCTGAAACACAGAACAGATCATCTTGCCCACCAAGACCTTTAGAATCTAATGAGGGAATTATCACTCATTTGAATAACTTCAAATTAAGTGAGCAAAGAAGAAGAACCAAAATGCTGTACAAATTCAGATGAAACAGGTCACACCCCCACTGAGATACTGAGGAGATGCCTCATGGAGGTAGAACTCCAGCTGGACCTCAAACAATGAGAAGGTTTCAGTAGACAGAGATGAAAGAAAAGATGAAGAATAAAGAATGTACAAGTGTATAGAAGCAGGTTTTTGTACAAGAAGCAGGGTTTTTGGCAGGAGTACTGAGTAAGTAAAACCTCATAAAAGAGAAATTAAAAGATGAGACTGAAAACTAAGGTACTTAATATAACTTAGTTGAAATAAAAGTTCTGATTCTGATTAAGAAAATAAAGAGCTTAGCACAGATCTAAATGTGAATCAGTACTGATCAATTCCTCAATTCCATTATAATTGGGATATCTTTGTAGAGTTTATTAAATACAAACCATGAAATGGATATTTAGCCAGATATTTAGAGAAACTAAGTATTTTCAATATGAAGAAGCTCATTGCTTGCTCTAAGTAGTTTCTACATAAACACAATTTTCCCAAGTCCTCCAATTATAATGCTCAAATGTTTCTCAAAGTACAGATGTGCTAAGGATCTGATTTAGTAATGCATGATTCTACAACTGGTTCATGTATCCACAACTCTTGATGTTCATATACAGAAATTTTAAACCAGTCGAACATTTGACATTAGTGCCTCAGAAGAGAATGCTTGTTCAATGCCATTTGCCTCAGCAAAAGGTGCCTCCCAGAGATTCTGTGATTTATACAATAGGGTCAGGAAAATCTAGTATGACTGAGATAGCTCATTCTCTATTAGATCCTAGAATGAGCTGGTGATGGAAAGAGGAGACTGAATTTCCTACCAACACAATGAAACAAGAACTTAAGATCAGATTTTATTTTAATAAAAAATACTATGATACTTCTTGTACCTACTTTTTTAATAGCCTGATACTGAATAAATGTATCATGTAGTACAAATAAGCTATCTAATTTCTAGTTGAACATAATTTTAATCTAATATTATAAGATTTAAAAGCTGAATAGCAAGCACTTTGGCATGTTTAACATTTGGGAATCAAAATGTTAAGATAAAATTCTCTTTATCCCCCTTCAAATTTGCTTTTACTTTCCTTTTTTCCTCCCATTGGAAAGTATCTAGTTATGTTTTTGTGATTTCTACTATTCATCCTTCCTTGCAACGAACAACTTCAGCCATTATTACAATATATACATATTATTATTCCTATAGGTCTAGGAAAACTTTTCCTTTTGACTTTTGATAAAGTGATACATATAGTTTGAAAATGCTTATAGTGAAAAAGGTATTATTCCAATGATCCTGAATTGCTGTAGAAACTGCTGAGGGGCAGCCAATTCAAAGATGGAAGTCAGCCCTGCATACTGAGGCCACTTTGTCCAAAGATCACCATTATGCTCACCTCTTTGTTAATTTCCTAGAAGATATGTCCTTCTTTTTATTTTTTTTCTAGTAATAAATAACTAGCCTATTTGTAAAGTTTATAAATGAGTTAGTAGGAGATGATTGTTAGTAGAGATCTCATTATTAGGAGATGATTTTAGTCACTAACTTGTGATGAGATCTTTACTAATTTGGAATTTCTTAAACTTCAGTTTTCTTAAGGATACCAAAAGTGACTTTGTACTAACATTCATGTCAGATTTTACTCTCAAGCTCTCTGACTAAACAATAACCCTAACAAATCAATCTTCTATCTGTTATGAGGCCCACAGGTAAGGATGAAGTTGAATCTGTATATCTCATAACATGAGAATATGATTCTTCTCCAATGTCTGGGTGATCCCCCAAGGAATCTGAAGACCGTTATTTTCATCTTCCTAAGAACTTTTTTAGAAAAACAACATTATTTTCCTATAAGTTTATTAAATTTATTGAAAGTATTAAATGATAGAAAAATGTGACAGGAAACCATTATTTAAAAGTTGGAAAGAAGATGAAATGCCGAGGGTGATACTTTCAGTATTATAGAGCACTTTTATTATAGAGCACTTTCTAATAACTTCATCTTATTAATTCTTTTCACTATCTTTAGAAAATGTAATTTTGAATGGTATATTATCCATGAATGATAGAGGCCTAAAGCATTTTACATCTTTACAACCCTGTAAAATCAGAGGTTAGCGTATAAAACTTTGATAAGGGGTGATTTTTCCCCCCTGATCTGGTAAAGAAAATAATCCCAAAATCTGTGGCTGTGTTGTCCTGTAGAATGTAAACTTATTTTATCATTTCTTCATTCCTTTTATCACCATCTGGATGAATCCCAGTTCCCTGTGGACTCTACTAGTCAATTCTTGTCATTCTATTTGTTACCTCATTGATGACTTAAATAAAACACTGACCCTGTTGGTTATCTATGTGTATGAGGTTATGTTTTTAATAGTTGTAAAACCAAGCATTTTAAGTGGATTCTCCTTCTTTTGAAGGAACAACAGCAAAGCCCCCTCAGCAGGCCTGTTCTTCACATTTCTAGAGCCCCACCTTGTGCAGACATGGTGATGCACTCCTATAATCCCACAGACTCAGAAAGCTAAGGCAGGAGGTTTACAAGTTTAAAGCCAGTCTCAGCAATATAGCAAGGCACTAAACAATTGGAGACCCTATTTCAACATAAAAAATAAAAAGAGCTGGGATGTGGCTCAGTGGTTAAGTGCCCCAGGTTAAATTTTCAATACCAATAAATAAATAAATATACAAATGATTAAAACCTCACCTTGTTAAAACAAGTTCCATAGGGGGCATTGATCACAATTCCATGCATTCTGTGACTGAATTTGGTTCCTCACTGCAATTGCTTCTCTAGCACAGAGCCTGCCTATATATAAAAGTCTTCTAATTTCTGTCAGAATTGGCTGTTCCTTCTCCCCTTAGCTTAAACTGAAACAAAGAGCAAATCCTGACAATTCACCCATTATAATAGTATCTTTTTTATTTTTTTATTTAACAGAAAACAGCTTGTCTCCTTAGCAGTAAAGAATAAAATGACAGAAAATAAATGAGTTTCTAAATTTAAAGCAGGCATTTTGTTGCTAAAGCAACCAAAATCTGCAATTATATAATGCAGATAATCTTTTATCATAAGAACACAACCAAATATATGCTGAAAATGAACTGATCCTGGAAATTATAATTATTGAAAGAAATTGAGAAGTGACATTTTACAATTCACTGAAGAATACAATGCCATTTTAATGTGATAATCTGGTCTTGTTATTTTTATCTTCATGAAACTAAGAACATTTTTTTTTCTAAACATGCCGTTAGACATCATGGAGATGAATATAAAAACATAGGTGACCCCAGAAGAAAAACACAAATGGTCTTTTTAAGATCAGTCACATTTAGCATATGGCAAAATTTGCTATGGTAACTCCTAGTTCTACCACCAATAAAGTTGACTCTGGTCTTCAAATTTTATTTGAAATTTTGCATACATGATACACTACTGTCATGATCAAAATACTGGTTGTATGTTTATAAATGCATACATATGATTTCAAAATTATAAAGAAAATAATGACTAGCAATAATGTCTTTAAATGAGATTGACTTAATACTTGTTAAACAGTGTTTGTGGATGTGAGGGTTGTTGTCATTGTCAGTTGATTTTGTTTTAGTTGCTATTTCCCCAGTATCTTTAATTATTTCTTAAAGGAAACTATTTCCTTTTAATATTAAAATAATTTTATATTTAATTCCATGGACAAATGAAAGCTCAAGTTCTGAAAAAAATAGGCTGTGGCTTGCACATTCTATTCTCAGTTGTAAGGGACTAAAGGTATTATCAAATTCATTTCCATTATTTGATTATAATTTTTTTCTCAAATTTCCCTATTAATAATTTTGTTCAGATGTTTGACTTAGCATTAGGACAACTTAGAAATTGTTTATAGTAAAAAAAACAAGATTAAAGTCAAATTTCAAGTTTGTACTTGAAATCATTTGCACAATATTTACACACCATTTTCAGGGCAAAATTTGATGCCTGATATTGTGGAAGGTACTGTATGTTGTTTAATTTTGCTTCTTTCCAAATGATTTACAGTCTGTGTTAAAAGCATTCATTTGCAGCTACATAGTAAAAGGTTCTGCTGTCTATTTTTTTTAAACATTCTGAGGTTTCCACTAGGGAAGTGAAGTGTACCAAATATTGTAAAAAGCAATAAAAAGAATGCAAATCTCTTCTTCCCTTACTCCTCTTCCCACCCTTCAGGAACAACTTCAGGTCTAAGGCTATTAAACTGGGTCAAGCAGTGTAGAAGTCCACACCCACACCAGGTGAAGAAAAAGAAGTCAGAGGGGCTTGGAGTAGGGTGTAGAGCTGGTAAGTACCAGCAGGAAAGCTACCTAGACTCTGGCCTCAAGGGGACTGTCGGATCCTGAAAAGGACAAGGAGGACTATTGGGTAGGAAGATTGTCTGCACCAGGTTTCAGAACCTACCTTGCTGAGGGGAGTATCCACACAAGGCAGCCTGAAAACTCGAGGGGTCTGAAGCAACTTGGTCAGGTGAGAGAGGCTTTCAGTCTGGAAGAAGAATGAACAAAGAGTAAATATCAGACCAAATTGGTTGGTTAGGGTTCCATAAAGGGAATGCCAAAATGGAGAGTCAGAGAGATGGGGAAAGGATGCGATAGTAGAAATGGAAGGGTGTGGAAATGAGAAATGAATCATATAAAAGTTGGTGAAGGGGCTGGGGTTGTGGCTCAGAGGTAGAGCGCTCACCTACCATGCATGGGGTACTGGGTTCGATCCTCAACACCATATAACAATAAAATGAAGATGTTGTGTCCACCTATAACTAAAAAAATGAGTATATTATTTTAAAAAAGTTGGTGAAATAAGTTAATTGCACATAATGGAAGCAAGCTTCTCACTGTTGGGAAAGATGTATTATAGTTTGGGCATTAAGCATCCCTCAAAGATCTATCTGGTACATGTTTGCTTCTCAGGGTGGCACTATTGGCAGCTGGTAGAACTGTTAGGGGACAGACAGATGTGAATTGTGGGAACCCAAGATTGAGAGGACAAGTCTATAACATAGGCCCACTATGCTGACCCCCACATTCTTTCTTCTCTAATAAGCAATTTACCTGCAGTCCTTCCTGGCCTCAGGACAGGATATGTCACATTCCTTAGCAAACTGTCAACAGCAAGAGAAATGCATGCCCAAGATAATGTCCATGAGAGGAACACAGGATATTTTTGTGACCAGATCCAGAAACTCTAAAGGATAAGGATAATTCCTCCTAACAATAAAATTAGTAAAAATGTATGGTAAAGAATCCAATTAGAAACACTCATCATGAGCCAAGGTGACTTAGAGTTGCTATGACAGTGGGACTTGAAAGTCTGATGTCATCTTGATGTCAGTCAATAGTTAAGAATGGACCTGGCTGGGTGTAAGAAGCATATAGACATACAGGGACATGCTGGGACTCACTTAAGTTGCTGGCCATAAGGAACAGCAGCCATTGAACTGCTTTGTCATGTCTGCTTACAATTGATAAAGAGCTGTAAGGGGCACTAGCCATAGGCATGCTTAGCAATGGCTGGTTATAAATGATGGGGAACAATAGTTCCATGGACATGCATAAAGAACCCATGCCCAGTTGCAATTACATCACCTCACTGACCATAACCAATGGACATTGACTTTCACTGGGTGTAACCAATCACCAACATACACCACCAACTTGGAACTGTATTTAAATGCTTGTCCTACAACATTGAAGAGTTATGCTCCAAGGACATCAGTGAGACTGGCCACCTTGCTGTCAGTCCCTAGACTGACTTCACCATTCCCTGATGTCCAGCCATTGGCTGGAGAAAACCAGCAGACATGTCTGCTCTTTGGCTGAGAGAAATCATGTGGTTTCGGAGGTATTTTGGGGCTTGTGATTGTGTGATTTGCTTATACTGTTTCATTAGTGTGCACCCAATGCTAGTTAGGGTGATCCAGCACACCCAACACTTTTTGCATTAATTATTTATATTTGACGATTGGTGTGATCAAATATATGCTAGTGTTCAAAGACAATCCACCTTGAGTAATTATTAATAGTGCTGCTTGCAACAGTGGGATTCTCTAGAAACTTCTCTGGGATCCCTGATAAAACGTGTGTGTGGAAGAAGCACATTGTCCCTCTCCTCTCTGAGAGGACCCACTCTCTCCCTTGAGAGTGTCTCTTTTCCCTTTTCCTATACTTTCAATAAACTCATTCCTATTAACTGGAGAGACTTTTGTAAAGCCTTTGTGTCCCAGTGTATTTAGCCATTAGGATGTTCCTTTCCTTTAAGTACAAGCCTCTTGAGTGACCTATATCCCGCTTCAGAGGAAAAGGGTGAAGGGGAGGTGAGAGTGACCTTCTTGCTTCTGCTTTATTCTGAAACGCCAGGTGCCTTATTTGGGGGTGGCATGTCCTAAACTCCACCCGTGAGTGTGTTTGTGTGTGTGTGTGTGTGTGTGTTTGCACGTGCGTGCATGCACATAATATGTTAATAGATAAGTAGCAGACCAAAATATTCTATCCCAGAATATGTAACTTTGTCATAAGGACTATTTTGAGCTAATTATTTTGAGAAACTGCAGACATAGGAGAAACCCTTAAAACAGTAAAAGCTGCCTTTCTGTAGGAGAAATGCATGTCTATAAAGGGAATCTCCATTTGTAAGGGTTTTTCCCTCTTTGTAGCAGGAAGAGAAGAATGACTCTAAACCACTAGAGACCCTAGCTAATGGAGAATACTGACTTAGCACCTTCCAATGATGGACTTCCCCACACCCTTTTTTCTTTATTACAGTAGACATAGTATTTAAACCAGAATTTAAAGATATGTCTTTGAGATGTCTGAGAATTTGAGATTATTTTGAAAACATAAATATTATGCTTGAAAAAAATTCAAAAGGTACAGACTTCTTTTTATTCCCCTCTCCACCTCATCCCATCACCAAAATTATAATGTTATAAAAGTGTTACATTGTGTCTTTATGACAGGAAAAATAACTTAATTACCCAGATATTGAAACTGAAGTTTTGAGATGAAACTTGATTCCATGCTGCTGGCAGTTGGGACTGGAGTTTCTCTGCTTCTGCTGGTCAATGGGGTCTGCTTACTGTTGCAGGCACCTGCAGCCAAGAAGTGTTACAGCTCTTAATGATGGGCTTTGCCCTCCAGAGTTGCAGCAGACTCCAGAAGCTCATCTTCAATTTCTTCTTCTTTCTGGGTTCTTATCTCATGAATTCAAAGAATGAAACCCACAGACCAAGATGTGTGAATCTAAAAGTAGAATTTATTGAAAATTAGGAATAGGAAACGAACCCTTGCACTGCAAGAAGGGACCCAAAAGCAAGTTTTCTCCATCTCAGTGTCTAGTTAGGGGTTAATCTAGCACTTGTGTCACTGTTATTGGACCAAATTTAATGCCAATTAGGATTTAAGGTTAATGGTCAACTCTTTAGTATCAACTTCCATTCAGATCTGTCTCATTTCCATTTTCACTCAGTCGGTCAGAAAGCTGTGGGGTGGTCTATGCTCTCAGGTTCCAGGCTGCAGCACTGTGAGGAGAGGACTTAGGCAGTAGGTGTCCCTACTGTGCCAGGTCTGGCTAAGGAACATGAAGGTCCAGTAGCCTTCTCTCTCAACTCCTCAAGCCCATAGCACCTGCATGGAGGGCTCCACGGGGCCCTGGGCTGTGCTTGCAGTCCTTGTTCTTCCAACCCATTCAGGCCACCACTCAACTGCTTCACTGTTCTGCTGCCCCTTCTTGGCAGGGACAAGTAAGTCAACTGCATGGCTTGGTAGCCAGGGAGACACATTAAAACAGCTGTGAAATTTAAGACTCTTGATCAATTGTCTTTACTGTTTCATTTTTGTATTTTATAAATCATATTTTTTAAGAGTCAAAGATAAGTATAATTACAAGCAATTCAGCAGTTACACGAAGACTAATTTCTGAAAACCAATTTAATATAAGTTAATCAGATAATATATTATTTAAATCAGCTTATTTTGCATTATTTTTCACTAGAAATTTTATTTTTTATGCCATGTATTTGATATCTTGTTTTGTGTCAATATATCTAATTGCAACATTCAGCATATGAAACCACTAATTCAGTAATTGAACCAAAAACCAAATCTTTTAAAATACAGTTTTCATTTAATAAAATTGGAATGTCCACTTTGCTGTGTTCACTATATATTTCTGTTTATTTCTGTTCACTATGTATTTCTGTTTAGAGTTTTATTTTAGAGAAAAATGCTAAATCTCATATTATTAGAAATGTACATTTTCTTTATGTTAAAAATCCCATAATTATTATGCTAAATTTCATTAACCACAATGATTACATGATGAAAATGCCACAGTTGTACACTGAGGTGAATCAATTTGGTTCGAAACATGAGATGGGCATGAGTAGCCCTGTCCATCATCTATTTGTCCAATTAAGGGAATATGGATATGGGACAATATACAAATAAAAACACAATGCACAAATAAATACCATTACATAAAAAGAGGGTGAATGAGCCTTTTGCTAATTTTGTAGGTATTTTTCCAAATACCTTATTATTAGAAAGTTTTGGTGTTTTTTATGATCATACTTTAATAGTACCAATATTCAGATTTGTTCTAAGTCATCAAATGTTAATTTTACAAGTATGTGTTTATGTGTGTCTATTAATGGGTAGAGAAAAGAGTAGTTCTTCAAATAGGATACTTCAGAAATTCTTTTTTTGTTTGTTTGCTTTTTTGTTGAACATGCCCAGGTATCACTTTTCTCCCTACGGTAATCTAATATTTGATAATTCATTTACATATCTAACTCTTAAAGAACAGTGACTGTTATTGGTTAAGAAAGAGTGAAGAATTTGAGACTAAAAGAGAAATTACTGAAATCAAAAGAATTTCTAAGTGCAGTAATGCTCCACACAAAAGTGGTTGCCATCTCAGTGAGTTGAGATTAACACAAACATAAAAGAATCACCTCTTGCCAACTTTATTTGGAGAGCCCAGCCATCCATGTGTGATGGAATAAATTTAAAAGTCCAGATGATGCAGGAGATACTTGGAAAAGATGGGCCAAAGCATTCAGTTAGCTTTCAAATTTATTTCCTCACACATGGATGACCATTCAGTTCAAACGAAAGCAGAGAAGCACAATTCATCTACAAATATATCCAAGAAATGTTTGATTTGGTTTCAGAAAATGTCTTTTTTCCCTTTCCTTTTCATGATTTGCTTGGAATGCATTAAAAGAAGTTCTCGGGTTTTCTAATTTTATAGCAGCGGATAAATAATAGTTTGTCAGACATTGGATTCACATGGGACAACATAAAATCTGAATCTTAAATTTTCAAAGGCAGACACTAAAAAGAAATACACATCAGAAGACTTTAAAAGAAAATAAAAGTAAAAGTATCCTTGAAGGGAATCCCCCAAATAAAAGGCAAGGAAATAAACTCAAGTATGTAGGAAGATATTTTTCTAAAACCACTTAATGGTAAAAGCTAGCCTTAAATGTTGTGAAAATGAATTCTATGACTTCTACATACTTCCTACTACAACAAAGGATGACTCTTCTTTAGCTAAAACTTGTTTGAGGTTGATTTCCAGATAAATGAAAAATCAGAAGCATCTATAGTTGTTTATACAAAAAAGCAAATGCTCCTCAAAGTCATGCTGCATTGAATGGGAACGACATAGAAGTGATGCAGAGAATTAGTCTATTTGCTAAATTGGATTTTAAAACTCCATTAAGAGTAATTCAAACTTCAGAAAAGACACATTTAAAAATTTTTTTTGGTTGGTTTGCTTTGTTATTTTTATACATTAATTTTTTTCTCCCCATGGATTAAATAAAAAGAAAAAGGAAAAGCGTTCTTTTACTTTGCCATGATTAAAACACCCACCAGGATGAAAGAACAAACCAAAACCATTTTTTTTAATTTAAAAATAATCTAGATTAAAGAAGGGTCACTTTTACAAGTAAAGTATATAATAAAGAAAAATATCACTCTTTCTCTGAGCACTGTAACACAAATATTCATCAATGGTGTGTTCCTTTGAAGTGACTATATGCTTATGTAATAATTTCCGCTACAGGGTAAAATTAGGTTTATATCCTGCATCACTCCACATTTTAAGTAAATTTTCATGTTTATTGTATTAGTCAAGGTTTTCCAGAGACAGAACCAACAAGATAGATAGAGGATTTATTTTGGGAGTGGGCTTAGGTGACTGGGAGATCCCACCACAGACCATCAGCAAGCTAGAAGAACGAGGAAACCAATATGTGGCTCAGTCCAAGTTCAAAGGCATTAGCAAAGAAGTGTCAACAGTGTAACTCTTAGTGCTAGGTTGAAGGCCTGAGGCCAGATGTTCTTAGAGCTAAAGGTGTCCCAGCCTCCAAAAGAGAGAAAGAGAAGTTCACCTTTCCCCTGCCTTTTTGTTCTATCTAGGTAAGCAAGGATCTTCCTTCCTATATCCATGGATTCAATCTTCTGAAATCACTTCCACAGATTTACCCAGAAACAAAGCTCTCATATCTATCCAAGTATCCCTTAATCTAGTTAAGTTGGCACCTAAAATTAATCACCAAAATCATATGCTAGTCAAGAGATTTATGATTAATTGGCTGTATCCTTGTCGATAACCTCTTAAGGAACGTATTTTAAATTCTAAAAAAGACCAGGGAACTCAGTTTCCCAAACAAATATTACACTGACAACACTGAAAACCAGCAGCAGAAATTAATGAAATCGAAACGAAAGAAACAATTGAAAAAATTGACAAAACTAAAAGTTGGTTCTTTGAAAAAATAAATAAAATCGACAGACCCTTAGCCACGCTAACAAAGAGAAGAAGAGAGAGAACTCAAATTACCAGCATACGGGATGAAAAAGGCAATATCACAACAGACACTTCAGAAATACAGAAGATTATCAGAAATTATTTTGAATCCTTATACTCCAATAAAATAGAAGATAGTGAAGGCATCGATAAATTTCTTAAGTCATATGATTTGCCCAGATTGAGTCAGGAGGATATTGACAACCTAAACAGACCAATATCAATTGAGGAAATAGAAGATACCATCAAAAGACTACCAACTAAGAAAAGCCCAGGACCGGATGGGTATACAGCAGAGTTTTTCAAAACCTTTAAAGAGGAATTAACACCAATACTTTTCAAGCTATTTCAGGAAATAGAAAAAGAGGGAGAACTTCCAAATTCATTCTATGAGGCCAACATCACCCTGATTCCTAAACCAGACAAAGACACTTCAAAGAAAGAAAACTACAGACCAATATCTCTAATGAACCTAGATGCAAAAATCCTCAATAAACTTCTGGCGAACCGGATACAAAAACATATCAAAAAAATTGTGCACCATGATCAGGTAGGATTTATCCCTGGGATGCAAGGTTGGTTCAATATACGGAAATCAATAAATGTTATTCACCACATCAACAGGCTTAAAAATAAGAACCATATGGTCATCTCGATAGATGCGGAAAAAGCATTCGACAAAGTACAGCATCCCTTTATGTTCAAAACTCTAGAAAAACTAGGGATAACAGGAACATACCTCAACATTGTAAAAGCAATCTATGCTAAGCCTCAGGCTAGCATCATTCTGAATGGAGAAAAACTGAAGGCGTTCCCTCTAAAATCTGGAACAAGACAGGGATGCCCTCTCTCACCACTTCTGTTCAACATAGTTCTCGAATCACTGGCCAGAGCAATTAGACAGACGAAAGAAATTAAAGGCATAAAAATAGGAAAAGAAGAACTCAAATTATCACTATTTGCAGATGACATGATTCTATACCTAGCAGACCCAAAAGGGTCTACAAAGAAACTATTAGAGCTAATAAATGAATTCAGCAAAGTGGCAGGCTATAAAATCAACACGCATAAATCAAAGGCATTCCTGTATATCAGCAACAAATCCTCTGAAATGGAAATGAGGACAACCACCCCATTCACAATATCCTCAAAGAAAATAAAATACTTGGGAATCAACCTAACAAAAGAGGTGAAAGACTTATACAATGAAAACTACAGAACCCTAAAGAGAGAAATAGAAGAAGATCTTAGAAGATGGAAAAATATACCCTGTTCATGGATAGGTAGAAGTAACATCATCAAAATGGCGATATTACCAAAAGTTCTCTATAGGTTTAATGCAATGCCAATCAAAATCCCAATGGCATTTCTTGTAGAAATAGAGAAAGCAATCATGAAATTCATATGGAAAAATAAAAGACCCAGAATAGCAAAAACAATTCTAAGCAGGAAATGTGAATCAGGCGGTATAGCTATACCAGACTTCAAACTATACTACAGAGCAATAGTAACAAAAACAGCATGGTACTGGTACCAAAACAGGCAGGTGGACCAATGGTACAGAATAGAGGACACAGAAACCAATCCACAAAACTACAACTATCTTATATTTGATAAAGGGGCTAAAAGCATGAAATGGAAGAAGGATAGCATCTTCAACAAATGGTGTTGGGAAAACTGGAAATCCATATGCAACAAAATGAAACTGAATCCCTTTCTCTCGCCATGCACAAAAGTTAACTCAAAGTGGATCAAGGAACTTGATATCAAATCAGAGACATGGCGTCTGATAGAAGAAAAAGTTGGCTATGATCTACATACTGTGGGGTCGGGCTCCAAATTCCTCAATAGGACACCCATAGCACAACAGTTAATAACTAGAATCAACAAATGGGACTTACTAAAACTAAAAAGTTTTTTCTCAGCAAAAGAAACAATAAGAGAGGTGAATAGGGAGCCTACGTCCTGGGAACAAATCTTTACTCCTCACACTTCAGACAGAGCCCTAATATCCAGAATATACAAAGAACTAAAAAAATTAGACAATGAGATAACGAATAACCCAATCAACAAATGGGCCAAGGACCTGAACAGAAATTTCTCAGAGGAGGACATACAATCAATCAACAAGTATATGAAAAAATGCTCACCATCTCTAGCAGTCAGAGAAATGCAAATCAAAACCACCCTAAGATACCATCTCACTCCAGTAAGATTGGCAGCCATTAGGAAGTCAAACAGCAACAAGTGCTGGCGAGGATGTGGAGAAAAGGGTACTCTTGTACATTGCTGGTGGGACTGCAAATTGGTGCGGCCAATTTGGAAAGCAGTATGGAGATTTCTTGGAAAGCTCGGAATGGAACCACCATTTGATCCAGCTATTCCACTACTCGGTCTATTCCCTAAAGACCTAAAAAGAGCACACTATAGGGACACTGCTACATCCATGTTCATAGCAGCACAATTCACAATAGCAAGACTGTGGAACCAACCTAGATGCCCTTCAATAGACGAATGGATAAAAAAAATGTGGCATTTATACACAATGGAGTATTACTCTGCATTAAGAAATGACAAAATCATAGAATTTGGAGGGAAATGGATGGCATTAGAGCAGATTATGCTAAGTGAAGCTAGCCAATCCCTTAAAAACAAATGCCAAATGTCTTCTTTGATATAAGGAGAGTTACTAAGAACAGAGTAGGGAAGAAGAGCATGAGAAGAAGATTAACATTAAACAGGGATGAGAGGTGGGAGGGAAAGGGAGAGAGAAGGGAAATTGCATGTAAATGGAAGGAGACCCTCAGGGGTATACAAAATTACATACAAGAGGAAGTGAGGGGAAAGGAGGGAAAATATAAGGGGGAGAAATGAATTACAGTAGAGGGGGTAGAGAGAGAAGAGGGGAGGGGAGGGGGGAGGGGGGATAGTGGAGGATGGGAAAGGCAGCAGAATACAACAGACTCCAGAATGGCAATATGTAAATCAATGTGCAACTGATGTGATTCTGCAATCTGTATATGGGGTAAAAATGGGAGTTCATATCCCACTTGAATCAAAGTGTGAATTATGATATATCAAGAACTATGTAATGTTTTGAACAACCTACAATAAAAATTAATTAAAAAAAAAAAAAAAAAGAACTAGATTAAGAATCAAGAACTTTAATTTGTACCCATTTTTTTAACTTCTGTGATTATCCAAATGTTACTCAAGCTTTCTAAACCATAGTTTTTTTTTAATCCATAAAGTAAAAATAATAATAGATGTAATTATCACTATAAGCAAAATCCAAAACACAGATGGGCAGGCACATTAATTTATGTCCTACAGCTAACCAGTAAAAGTTGAGTTCAACTGTGCTTTGTACATAGTAAATATAAGATTTATGATAGAATGTTAGGTTACTACACTGGATCTCTGTATGAAATTCTACTCAGAACCTAATTTTTGAGAGTTTTTTATTATATGATCAGTGTTTCAAAATTTAAAATACAGAGAACTACGTTTCATTTTTTTCAGTCCAGTTGGGGCAAATGGGGAAGTTTCTAGCAGTGGTTGATCACTTTTTAATAAGATCTGCTTTTAAAAATCTTACATCTAATTTGTTTTAACATCTTTGTAAAACTTATGCTTTTGAAGGCACAATTATGATCAAATTAGTTTCACACAGCAAAGGTATTTTTATATTAAATCTGGATAGATTGTTTAATTTAATTTATATACTCTCTTAGAATTTCACCTATTAAAAGCATGAATAAATAAGCAAGCATGGTCACTAAAATTCATTTTAATTGTACTCTTTTGAATATACCTGCTTCTTGCCTTATGATTTTGTATTACACCTTCTTTTGTGGATGTTTTTACTACTTTCTCTTTACTTCTTGCAAACAAAATTTGTACTTTTAAAAAATCATGTTCCTAGTATATCCGTTAGGAGTTAAATTCTTTAATAAAATGGGAGAAGCAAATCAAAAAAAGTGAAAATAAATATTTCACTCAAAATAGATGTGTCTTGCAGTGAGCATAAAATGGAAAGGTCAATCTTCAATCTACTTAACTTTAAGAACATGAGCACTTTAGTGCAGAGGATTATTCGAGTGCTCACATATATGTAGTTTTCTACAATATGATCCCTAAAGGTAAATTATGACAAAGATAATGCTACATCTTACCAAATAATTTAAGTATCTTCATGGAAAAACAATAAGACTACATTTCCCCAAACTTTGTGCAAATCAAAAGGATCATATGACTGAGTTTTATACACTGTAATGTAAGCATAAGTGATGAAAGTCAATTCCAGGCCTGACCCCTAAAATGTCCACCTTAGTACTCTCCCATTCCACCAAAGGATAACTTCAGAGCAACTGTGGCGTCACACAAATCATGGGATGGTGAGGTCACAAGTCATCCAGAGTTACCTCTTGGAATAGATATGCCACCAATGCAATATTGAACTCTATCTACAACAAAAATAATTTTTTATTGCATTAAGCCATTGGAATTTTGATGCCATTTGTTATAGAATTTGTACAAAAGTATAAGCAATTGAGTTCAGAAAAATATGATTCAACTAAATAACCTGGAGCTCCCATAAAAGGAAATGTTTCAATATGGAAGGTAACTAAAATCACTAGTACATGCCTACATATGGGATTTTAAAAGAAAATTTTAACCAGATCAACATCGCCCCAAGTAGCTGCAAATTTAAAACTTAATTCCTGCATAAGATATGAACCAACTGTTCTAATAGCAAGATAGAACTTTTCCCCTCTGCTCTGACATACATAGTCTCTATTCTTCTAGACCTCTGTTTTCTCACCCATTAAATAAAGAGGCTATACAAGGTAATCTATACTGCTCATCTTAGGTCTATAATACTAAGCCTATAGATCTAAACTATATTATGATAATGCATACCTTGTATAGGTAGTAGGATTTATAAAAACTGAATAAACTGAGAAATTTGCAGAAACTCATTAAAGAAATTGTCCAAGTTATAGTGCATACTTTGAAATAATTTTTGAGGCTCTTAATAATATAAAAATATGGATGTTTTCAAAAATTTAAAGAAAATTATGTTGTATACCAATTTTGAACATGAAACTGCTATGGAAAAAATAAAAGCTTCCACCAAAAACAGATTAATTTTGGATTAAAATTTGTTATAGCCTTTGAATATAGTCTAATATAGTCTAAACTATACAAATCATAAAAAATGTAATTTGCAGCAGAAAAAAAGAAGGAATGTGAGAGGCTAAAGAACTAGGCTATTGATGCATACTGTTAGAGTAGAACTTATAGAATCAAAACTCAAACTAACCAGTGGTATGGCCTTAACATAAGCTATTGCATCTCTCTGTGACTTACCATCCACAGGTCTAAACTTAGAAGTTTAATAATACCCACAATACTAGATGGCCATTGTATATGTTAAATAAGTTAAGATATGGAATATACTTGGAACAATGCCTGTATATAGTTAGTGCAATATATGTTGGCTGCTATTATTATTCATTGAATGTATATGAAAAGTAAATTCTTTCTCTATCCAATTTAAATAGCTCTAATATACCACACAGTTATAGAATTAGAAAGATTTTTAAAAATTTGACTTAATGTTATTTTCCAATGCAAATCAAAAGCATCGAATTTTGTATCATAAAATGGTAGTTTTATTCTCTTTAACTGATCTTTTATAAATCTCTCTAGTTAAATACATTAGTAATATTAGGCTAATTCAAACTAAGTTTTCCTCATTAAAACTTTGTATATTGGCATAAAACAAAAATGTTATTAATATGACTATTTCCAATAAAAGGAAACAGCCACAACTTGCATTTATAGTCTAATACAGTGTAGCAGTATTTCAGGGAAGCACAAAGATATTTTCATAGATTAATACCATAAAAGTTTACAAATTATTGATTTTAAACAATTTTATGTTAAATATCAAATACAAATAAAACTGAAACCCAAGATTTTTGTTTAAATGTGATCAGGATAATATGTACAAATAAACATAATGCCAAGGAAACTGGAGTTGAAAGAAAGTTGCACAAATAAGAAGTTAAGACAATTTTTAGCAGAAAATTCACACATTTTAAGAGTGCTAGACTCAAAGCTATTTCACTTCAGAAGGGGACTGATGATAAATATTTTCACTGTATGCTTTACTAGATATCCTAAAAACTCCTTCTACCCCCCAATTAGAAATGCAGTACTGGTTAAAATAGAACAAATATACTTTGCAAAGTTAAGCTCAAAAGGAAGAAGGGAATATTCTCAGGTCCCAATACTAAATGGAAGCTGAAATTTGCGTGAAATTGGCACATGAGCATTTTGGATTCCTTGAGAGTAATGAAAGGGTTTGAATTTTAATGAGGGGACCAAAGGGGAGAGAACACTAAATAGGGCCTTTGGAAAGAAGGAAGTGTGTAATCACAATATTTTGTATAGTTAGCAGCCCAAAAGGCTTCATATTTAGTGAAAGGGTAGTCAAGAATAAATATATCAACAAATAAAGGGAAAAGAGTTTATTTGTCATGGTCAGTGCTCTAAATGAAAAGAAAGAAGAAAAAAAGTTTCTCCAAGAAATTAGTAACAAGAGATGAGCCATTGAACACATGAGTTCAGATTGACTCACCAAGCCCCAAGCTGAGAATTTACCAGTGAAATATTCTCCAAATGTTAAGACTATATGAAGTTAATGTTAATATATATGAAGTAAATGTTAATATATATGAAGTCCTAGTGGAAACAAAAACTCTAGAAAAATACAAGGAAACTTGATTAATATGGTTCACCAAATTAACAGATTAAAGATGAAAAATTGTGGCTATCTTAATAAATGAGAGAATGCAGTTTATAAAAATTCAACACTCATTCATGGAAAAACATGTTTTAAATTATTAATAAAAAAGATTACTTTTTGCCTGGTAAAGATTAACTTGGCAAAGGCAACTACAAACAACATATTTGCATTTTCATTAATCGGGAATAAGTAGTTTCCTTCTATATTTTACTATTATTTTTCAATATGATAAACAATGTCCTATATGTACAGGACAAAAAAAAATCAAAGTTAAAAGGATTCAGACAAAGGAAACAAACATACTAATATGCATACATTCTATGGTTGCCAATATCCCCAAAGAATCTACAAATAAATTAGAAGCATGGTTTTATGTAGTACAAATATTAAAAACATAATTTTCCAGGAAAGCTATAGTTCAAAATAGCAACAAAATTATAAGGTGTACATATGATACATAATCTCTGGAGTATGTTACAAAATCATACTATAAAATCATCCACACTAAACACACACATGCATAGAGAGATGTACTATGTTCATAAATGAGAAGTTACAATAAAGAAGTCAGTTTTCCCAAAATTATTAGCAAAACTCAAAACAAGTCTAATGACTATCCTGAGAGAATTCTTATCTTAAATTTGATAAAAATTATTCTAAAACCTATAGAAAAATCAAAGGAGTAAGATGAGCAGGTAAGAACATGAATCAGAACATGATGAGGGTAAGTAGTATATCTGATAAATACAATCATAAAATGGGATAAAAGAAGTAGCAACTAATTCTGTAATAGATATAAAACTGCAACATTTTGACACAGCTTCCCAGCTGGGGCAAGCTGGTTACTGGTCCCTGCTGAGAAGCAGCAGCAAAATAGTAGAGCAAGAGGAGTGACAGCTGGGAAGGTTGGAGCCTGGGTGGGTGACACATACTGCCAGAAGCTCACCATGAAGGCACCTTGGATCTGAGGCCCTGTTGCAGAAACCCACTCCACACAGCTCTGAAACCTCAACCTGCAAGCATGGATCATCCGTGTCCCTCAACTTGACCTGTGGGGAGAAAATGGAAGTGGGGCAGACTTAAATGAAAGTTGGGCCTCAAAAGTTAACCAATAGCATTAATACATTTTCAAACCCTAATTAACATAAATTTGGACCAATAGAAACTGTTACTTTTTTTTTCAAACTCTGATTGGCATAAGTTTGGATCAATACAGTTGACCCAAGTGCTATATAAAACTCTGAAATAGCACACTTAGACAGCAACCCCTCTTGGGTCCCCTCTTGCATTGGGGTGTGGGATGTTCTGTTTCTGTGCACACTTGAATAAATTCTACTTTTACACTAACTCATCCTGGGCTCTGAATTTCATTCTTTGATATTCATGAGACAAGAACTCAGGAAGAAGAAATGGGCAGGAAACTTCTGGAGTCTGCTGCAACACTAGAGGACATAACCCACCATTAAGAACTCTAACACATCTTTCAGCTGCAGAGGCCGACAGCTTGTACAGACCCTACCTACCAATTTTCCCCAAAACTTGGGATGACTAAGTGAGAGTTTAGAATGAGAGCAAGGTATATATTTAGTGCTGAATATGTAAGTACTCAAATATAAAGTTACATATGGAAACATATGGATATACATCATTTATAATAGTCCTATTTATATTAGCCATACATCACATTTGTAATAGTATTCAATGTATAATTAAGAAGACTTTTAATAGTTCATGTTACTCCTTTTGTCTTAATTCTTTCACTTATCTTTTTGTTAGATAAAGTCCACTACCTAGATTTAATAAAAGACTTACAACAGCAATAATTCCTGATTCTAGGTGTTCAGAAATATTTGTCTGTTACTCTTAAGCTTGAACACAGTCGATTCTCTCATTGAATATTTTATAAAAGTTGTTCCACCATCTTCTTCAACTGAAATCATTATGGAAAAATCTGAAAGCAACCTGATATTTTCTTCTTTTAATTAATTATTTGCCCTACTATCCAGTGAAAACTTTAATTCTTTTTAAAATTCAGTATTTTCATTAGGCGAAATCAGTCTTCCCTGAGGTACAGCACTTTAACCTGTAAATTAATATATTCTCTTATTTATGAAAAGTTTTATTAATTAGTTTGTGTGCTTTTTTGTTTCATCTTCTTCTTTAAGGGCTCAATTATGTGTTTCTTAGCTTTCCTTTTCTTGCTAATATCTATCATTTTTCTCTTTAATTCATTATATTTCCATATTACTTTCCTTGTCTTTTTTTACTATCCTCTGTGTTTTCTTTTGTTTTGCTTCCAATTTCTCTCTTTTTAAGGCAATTTGCAAATTTTATTTTTATTTATTTATTTATTTATTTATTTATTTATTTTTAAAAAAATGGCAGTGGAATGCATTACAATTCATATTACACAAATAAAGCACAATTTTTCATATCTCTAGTTGTATATAAAGTATGTTCACACCAATTCATGTCTTTATATATGTACTTTGGATAATGATGTCCATCACATTCCTCCATCATTGCTAATCCCCTGTCCCTTCCCTTCCCCTCCCACCCCTCTGCCCTATCTAGAGTTTGTCTATTCGTCTGCTTCCAATTTCTCTATATCTATAATTGCTTGATTTATTTCACTCTGCTTTTGCCCAAATTTTGTCCACTCATATTTTGTCTCTACTGTCTCATCACTTCATATCTACTTAAACATCTTATTTTTTAAACACACTTATTTCATCTATGTGAAATATCATTTATAATACCATATGATACATTGTTATGTTTATAATAAAATAATATATTAATACATATCTTTTAAATTTGTTTTTATTAGTACATTATACTTACATATAATAGTCAGGTTTATTTTGACATATTTATTAATGCAT
This sequence comes from Callospermophilus lateralis, assembly GCF_048772815.1. NCBI lineage: Eukaryota > Metazoa > Chordata > Mammalia > Rodentia > Sciuridae > Callospermophilus > Callospermophilus lateralis. The sequence goes on from NC_135314.1 coordinate 102,433,357, forward strand.
TAACATACTTTGCTCCATTTCAACTCCCAGTACTTTCCCTTTTCCTCACCTACTCTCTCACTAGATCCCCTACCTCTACTGGTTTCACTTCTATTTGCTTATTGCTTTTTAAATTAGTATAGTATAGTTACACATAAAAGTGGAATCTCATCCCATAGTCCTCATGCTTATCAGAATTTTTTAGACATTGTGTTTAATGAGTTCAGATTTCGTCATGTCTACAAAATACCCATATGTTTCTATGTATGAGAAAGTCAACATCTTATTATTAAATAAATTTTGCATTAGATGATTTTGTCCAAATATAAGCTGAGATTTTGTCTGAATCTAAGCATCTAAGTAAGCTAAGCTAACACTGTTTAGTAGGTTAGGTGTATTAAATACATTTTTGACCTATGATATATTCAATTTATGATGGTTTTATTAGGGTGTGATCCCATTGTAAACCAAGGAGAAGCCATGTGATGAATTCTGTAAATTATTTTTTAAGAATAATAAAATAAATCTCAATAAAAATAGTTATATTTTATGAAAGGCAATTTAAAAAAATTGAAATTACCAAATAAACATAATAAAAAATGCTTAACTCAACTGACAGTCAGGTGAACAAAATTTTTAAAATCTAATTGTACAAAGTATGTTATAGGGAATGAGAAGTAATCTCCTACACAAATATGAGCATAATTCAGCATAACCACTTGGAAAACTATCTGACAATTCTTAAGTTGAAGACTCAGCAATTCCATTGTTAACTATATACTTTAGAAAGGCATTTGTCCAAGACACAAGCTTATAAGATCAGTTTTTATAACAACAAAAATTTGAAAACAATCTAAATATATATCAATAAAGAAAAATATAAAAATGTGTAGTATCCTCAAGCAATGAAACACTATAAAACTAAAAATGAATTATATAAAAATTTACATACATATATTTCAAAAATAATGCTGATCATGAAATTAAACATAAATGTATACTACACATATGATAGCATTTAAAATTTATGACATATAATGATATACTGCATAACATTTAAGAACATATTGATATGAAAAGAAAAAAAAACGCATGAGAAGGTAGTAAATGTAGTTATCACCCTAGGAATCCCCATAAATATTTGAGAAGGCAAACCAAGCACATGTTCAGAGTGTATGCATTCAAGGATTCACTTGACAGTCACATAAACTTATTGAAAAGAAAGTGTAAATAACAAGTTGGTTATGTCTAGGATTCATGACTATTAATATACACTATAGAGAAGCTACCTGGATCTAGTATCCTTAGAAACCTATCATTTGAATCTAGAGGCTGGAGAGGCTGAGGCAGTAGGATTGCAAGTTCAAAGCCAGCGTTAGCAACTTAGTGAGGCCCTATGCAACTTAGTGAGACCCTGTCTCAAAATAAAAAATAAAAAGGGCTGTGGATATAGCTTAGTGGTTAAGCACCCCTGGGTTCAATTCCTGGGAAATAAAGAAAGAGAGAGAGAGAAAGGAAGAAAGAAAAACAATTACTTGAACCATTCACAAACATTACTGCCCCTCTGTCTCTATTTCTTATTCATTGTTTTCCACAGCAGCAAATAATAATAAAAGATTAAACATCAATTTGGACTACTCATTATGTGTAGACAGACATAGAGCATAAAGAAACTGAGAGAACTAAAAGCTGCAGCAGCCAGGACCATTCGTAAAGTAGCCTACACCATGCAGCCACAGCTGTTCTCCCAGGCTGTGTGGAAATAACCAAGATTCCTGTACCATGTTTGCACAGAATGACTGATGACAGAATTATTGTTTCCTTAAAAACTGAAGCCAGACCATGCTGAATAGGTACCAAAGAAGCATATTATTTTCTACCTTTTATGTATTTTTTTCCTGAGTTTCTCAATTTCCTTTTGCTTCTAAATTTTTTGGTAAAATCTCCAATTTAAAATATCAAGACAAGGACCTCAACTTTATAACTGTAAAGACCCCATAATCCTAGCCAATTATTTATAGTTAAAATTAGTATTTGTTTTAATATCATGAGAATCAGATTGTAGATGGGTTTTTTTTTATCTGCAGTAGGAATTTATTAAGCTTATCATCTTTTCATTGTACTAATGAGCCTTACCAACTTGCAGATCAATATGAGGCAATTGATCAGAAATCATATATATCAGGCATTCTGGTACAGTATTTATTAAGTCAGGCTAACAAAAACAATAGTAAAAGAATCATTCTCCCATCCCTTGCTCTTCACACTCCAGGGTATTTTAGTAGGATTTAGCAAGAACAGACATCAAACATCTTGGTCCTTGGGCCATAAGTATTTAAGTGGCATCATTATGAGAACCCATCCATCTACCAGCGTAATAGAGGGTGCCAGCTTTGTGGATACAGCATTATTCAGGCCCCCAGACCTGCCTTACCACCTCAGCATTCTACCAAGGATGATTACCTCAAGCAATGAGCTGTAGCCAGTTTCCAAGGAGGAATGTTTAGTTCCTAAATCATTCTGCTGGGAAGAAGGTAAATTCTCCTACAGACTTGCTTGCAGGAAACCAGTCTTAAACAATTAATCGCCACCTCTCACTAGCAAAGTTAGAAGCCAGAACTCATTTCCCTGATACCTTTACAGATAGAACACTGGCATGTGACATAAGCAAGGCCAATCAGGTACATTCACAGAAAACGGCTATTTGAAAATCAGAAACCTGAAGATGCAGCAGTGTTATGTGATCTCTTTTACCAAGAATGGTGAGGGAAAAGTCAAGCTGTCTAGTCTCTAGTGTGCACAGTGCATGCTGTAGCATTGTCTCCCAATGGCACCAACAGTGGCACATGTGCTAAAGCAGTACTCATAGTACTACAAGAATGTTTTCTCTGTGTAGCTCACAACTGACAGCTCTAATTTTCCTAGAGAATATATAATCTACATGTTTTAACAAATTCCTTTTTGTTTCAACAAGCTAAGTAGCAGTTCTTATTTCTAACCAGAATTCTGACAGATATTAAGTGAGTTGCAGGCATGGATGCAAATCTCATATCCCAAAGAAAATAGAATTCTGAAGTTGGTTACATGGATAGGTTAAATTTGAAAGTAACAAGGATCCAGGCTCTGGCAACCCGTGAAACACAATGATTGAGCATTTTATTAAATTATCACCTACGGTTATAAGAAGGGTTGACTGAAGACTGCTCAGAGGACTGGAGACTCGCTAATATAGAAAAGTATTAATGGCAAAGAATATAAACTCTGTGAGGTAAGCAATCAACTTCTAGTTATGCTAGAAAATATCACATGCACAAAATCGTATTATAAGCTCCAACTCCCAAGTTCCCAAAGTACAGTGAGTACTTTCTATGACTACACTGAATTTTTTAGTGTCAGTAGTCACAGTCTAATGCAATCAAATGATTTAATTGTATCACATGCCATTATCTTGGTAGATAGCCCTGCCACATCCCTTAGATGAAATTCAGATCACTAACTAGATAAGAGTAGAACTTCAAGAATTGAAATGGTTTCACATGAGAGGAATCAAATAACTGAGTCCTCTGAACTCCTAATCATTGCTGAGCTCCCTTACCAGTGGAAGCAGTTTCTTCTACCTTTTTCTAGGGCAGTGCTTCCCTGGGTATACATCTGTGGATGGCCAAGGCAAGGGCCCTGTCTCATGAATTAAGTCACTTCTCATGTACCAACCTGCATGGGCTCTCTCTTGTCCAGCAAGGAGGTCCACGGAACAAGGTAGAGGAGAGTGTGGCTATGGAATCACAAATCAAGACCTCTGGAGACCAAACTGGAAGCAGATCTGATTTTATTGTGTAGTTACCATGTAAATAGACTTGGGCAGTAGCTAAACAGATTATAGGTAGCCACCAATACAATTTCTCACCAACTATCCTTGCGGCAACCGATCAAGGAGCAAGCAGCAGAGCAAGCGCTATGACTGCAACACAGAGACTTATGCCCAGGATTGTGTCTACGGGGTAAGCGGTTTGCCATTCACACGCCTAATATGAAGGGAGTGGTTTGCCACTTAGGCACCCCTAACTTATGCCATGTATGTAGTACTCCGTGCACTTTTCCCCACACCACCCCCTTCACTATCCTAGGACCAATATTAGATCCTGCTTTCTCTGTTAATAGCAGTGACGTGAGGAGCAACTGCATGATCAACTCCAGGTGAAGAAAAGTTCCCCACCAACAAATTACAGTTTTTTTCTACTTATCGTCATTAAAATCCTGGAGAATATGTGAGGATGGACTCTAATATTACACTAGAAAGGGCAGAAAATTATTCTAAATATACTAAATTTCTCATGATGGGTACTTAGCAAAATTTTACTGTATCTACTTAAGCAGATGAAAAGGTGTCTAAATGTTTACCAGGATGGTTGACTGAAACCTGGATTCATAACACAAATAAAATGAAAGGGTATATATTCTTAATATAATGCAGAATAAATTTAAGGATTTAGGGAGCCAGAAAAATTGAAGTGGATTGATCATGAATAGGCTGATCTCCATTCCCACAGTATCTCTAAAAAAAAAAAAAAAAAAAAAAAAAAAACCCAAACCATGTCCATTTAAAGAAAACAAACCTTCCAGAAAGCACTGAAAGTGGCATTTCATTAGAGAGCACCAATTTATTTAAAAGTTCCGAGGTAGCTATTCTCCATTGACTGGGAACAGGCATGCATGTGGTGGTTTTAAAATGGGCTCTATCGTAAAAGTAATGTTGGACCCCTTGAGTGGCAAAGACAAAGTAAGAGCTTGTAAACAGAAAAAGAAATGTGGGCATCATTGTGTTAATAAAGAGCAAAGTCTGCATAGTTACCAGGATTATCTGATCTGTGGGAGCTTTCAAGGTAGATATCTGATCACTGGTTCTTTAAGTAGATGGGCAGTTGACTTCAACATGAACTTTCCACAAGGTGAAGCCATGCATAATTGAAGAGTGTCTTATAATAACATCAAAATCCCTACTATAAATCTTCCTTTATACCTTCCCAAAGTGAAAGCAAATAACCAGGCTAAATGTGCCGTGGGTAAAAGGACATGGATTATTAGATACTAGCTTTAAACTCAGACAATCCCCAAAGTCCTCTATTAATGAGAAAATTGGGGGGTATTTTTTTTGATAGAATTATGCACAGAGGCCACCTCAACTGGGCCTTTTGGAACTCTTATCCCATCTGTTCCAGTAAACCATCCCAATACATAAAGGCTCACTACAATGATATGTGTTGTGCTCATAAATTTGCCACTTGGGCAGGACTTGGCAAGGAAAGCTCAGATCTGTTCTATTCAGCACTCAAAGGCTGGACACTGGAATCATTTGTGGACTCATTCACTCATATGTCTGGCAGGTGATCCTCACTGTTGGCAGGAACCTTAGCTGGAGCTGTTATCCGGAGCTCCTACATGTGACTGCTGGATACAATCTGGGTTTCCTCACAACATGGTAGTTGTGTTCCAAACCACCACAGCATCCCAAGAAAGAAAAAGAGCCAGGAGGAAGCTGTGTTTCCTTTCCTGTCTCAGCCTTGGAAACAAGCAGTGCCATTTTTGAGACATTCCTCTTCTCAAAGTAGTCACCAAGTTCCAACCTGGTTCAATGGGCAGGAATATAGACATTACATCTTGATGGGTAAGTATCAAGGTCTGAAAGAGCATGTGGAACAAGAACACCATTGTACTCATTTTGGGAAAATACAATCTTCCACATTATCCTTTGGATATTCATCTATTTCCAAAATATACAATTGGAACAGATAACTCAGTAACTGGAAAAACACTGCTACATTGTCTCCCAGATGAATGAATCTTTAAAATGACAAAGATTATTGTACACTTAATCAGGCAACTTCTCCCATTGCAGCAGTTATGCAAGATTCATTCTCATTTGGGGAGCAAATAAACACTGTCCCTGCTTGCCTGCAGGTCCATAAATATTGATCTGACAAATCTTTTATTTTTGTTCTCCCAATATACACAGAATATGAGAAACAATTTGTTAGGCCAATAATACAACAATACAATAATTCATTGTTGAATCTCTGGGCCATTGACTACATGGGCCTTTGTTATAATTTAATGTAAAAGACCTTTATTTCTGATCATCTCATAGAACACCATGCTGTCTACTGATAACATTATGTACCTAAGTCCTGAGGATCAGAAAGAAGTCAATACTTTCAATGCTAGGGGAAAACATGGGTGCTTGTTGTTTGGGGGCATACAGTAGAAAACCACAACTCTGGTGTTGAGTAAAGAATTATGTTCTCTTTTGCGGGGAATTTGTCTTTATGGGATTTATATTAGTCCCCATTAGACACTGAACACTTAACCTTAATACACCAGGGCATACTGCAGTCTGAGCTGCTTGTTATGCATTGAACATTTAAGTTACTAAGTTGGGCATACCTGTCAACACTCCATCAGCAAATGTACTTTCTGAGGACACAAACAGTCTCCCTGAGCCAGCAGTTTGATTGCTCCGTGTGCTATTCCCACTGCAGTGTCATCATCTTTCAACCCAGTCCTGTGGCCACATGGTAGGATTTTTATGACTCCTTAATCACAGAGGAAAATTTTCAAGCCAGGTTCCATAGAGACCAGTGCCCAATATGGGGGAACTAGTTTTAAAATGGATTGCTCTAGCCCAACAGTTCCACTTGGGATTAATACCAAAGGATAGTAGAAAAGATTATTCTCTTAGGGACAGAACCAGTAGGGATAATTCTCCCACATATTGTGGCCCACTTTTCCTGGAAGGAGAGATTGCATGAGGAACAACTGAAGAGTAATGACTAATGGTTTGACCAGATGGTCCGAGACAAAGAGATTTGAATAAACCTCTCGGAATTAACACTGAATTTGAGAGTATTTTTGTCCTGTGCAAATGTTCAGCAAAAAGTTCCTACTGAAGAGGAGGCTCTCAATAATTAAGAGGACAAGTTGTTCTAACACGTAGATGCTAGTTAATGTTTTTTCTTCCCCCCAGTCCCAGTAGTGTTTAACTCAACTCACTCATTTAAATAGCAGCCATGGTGGCATAAAGGGATTTTGAATGGGCTCAACAAATGGACTTCTCCTCACCAGTGCTAACCTGGCCATCATCCCTACTGAGTACCCAATTTTACAGCAACAGCAGCCATTTCCGAGCCCCAGATCAGCTCCCATATCCTGAGGAGACCAAATAGCCACTTGGCAGCAAGTTGATTATTTTGGACCCCTTCCTCAAAGTGGATTTTTCCTTATTGGAATAAACACTTATTTTGGATTTGGACTTGGTTTCTCTGCTCACCATCCTTTGCCAGAAACACCATCTGTTGACTCATTGAATGTCTAGTCATCATCAAGTTAACCCAAACAATATTACTTCTGACTAAGAAAGCTCAATTTAGGAGAGAAATAAGGCAATAGGTTGATGTCCATGGGATTTGCTGGTACTGTGCTACAGAAACACCTGGCCTTATGGAATATTGAAATGTTTAAAGACTCAGTAACAATGTCAACTGGAAGACAATACTTTGGGAAATTTAGATGCTCTCTAATTAGTTAAAGCCTAGTTTCTGGCAGTATTTTCTCAGCCAGAATACAAAAACTGTGATCCAAGGGTTGGAAATAGGAATGGTTCATTTAATTTAGAAATCTGATTGACACAATGTTTACTTAAAACAAAGAGCTATATCACTAAACTTTAAAATGTGTTTTTTAAGATTATTGTATGCAATCTTATGATCTCTGATTACAAAATGTTGTTCTCAAAAACACACAATCATGGTGTTTGTTTAAATTATTTGTATACAGGTTCTAAATCATTAAACTCAAATATATGAACATTTGAACATAATACACTTACCTTGAATTAGTTCTTTTCCATAGAGTCACATAATAGATTCTCAATAAATATGGAATGAGTGATTTTTAAATAACAAACCTGACTGGTGAATTTTCCATTTTTTTCCTGAAACAAAATTTTGTTTGCATATAACTTATTAAATATATATCTAGTATGTTAAAATATTGTTACTCAATAGTTCTTGTTCTATTCCCTCTGTTAAAGTAATTTTTGTAATCATTTCTACAATAGTCTCTAACATTCATGAAAATATGTATCACTTACTGGGCTACTTCAGCCCATAGTTATTTTATGAAAATGAGCTATATCTGACAAATATTTATTATTCTTAATCATGACATATCTTTTATCTAAATCAAAACATATTAGCTCTGACAAGGAAAAATATGCTTATATATTTTTTAAATAGAAAGAAATGCTATTCTGAGGAAATTAATGTATTTTATTGCTATTTTCATAAACAATAATTTTAATGTTTGCCCTCCTTAGAACTATGGGAAGTCTCTGTCTTGTTCCTGGATTTTATGTTTAAAGATTTGATATTGTGAAATAAACAAAGCCCTTTCTGTTTGTTGCAGACACTTTAAATCCAATTCCTGTTAATAGTGAAATTGTGGGAATCTCAGACACATATGGGCTTACATTTTTTAATGGGAGTTTATCTCATGAGATGAGATTTCTGATTTCCCACCTGGCTACCAGAAAGAAAGAGAAAAACAGACAAAAAGTAGAACTCTGCATGTAAATTTGCAACCAACTCTTCAGAGACGTACTAATTTCATGCAACAAAAATAACAGCCTATGAATTAAACTAGTTCTTACCCGAAAGGGAGATACATATTAAAATATTTGTCTTAAAACTTAAACACAAATTTTTGAAATGGCTCAAAAAGAGTCCAATATGCAAAAGAAACACAAGCAAAATTCATGTAAAAGTTGTAGAATTACTTAAGAATGGGCTGTTTTATGATTTTATGCATTAGAATAAAAAAGAAAAAAAAGTGGGCCATATTATCTAAAGTTTCCATCACAAAATTATTACTAAGATAATTTAAACAAACTGCAGCTATTCTTTCAATAGTGCTGGGGATCAAACCCAGGGTTAAACAGTAGCTTGTTGAAACAAGACATTCATCATAATAAGCCAGAATTCTATTTTATTATACTTCCATGAAAAAAAAAATAATAAAAATAGAAACCTCAAATTAAAATTCTATTTTCTTACTTAAAATCACAATTGATTTGTGATCTAAACATTCTGACAACTTCAGAATTAAATCTGTCTGATGATGTAAATTAAATGGTGTGTGATGCCACTGTGCCATTCAGATTTGTATCTGTGTTGCTAGATAAGGATCACATGTATTTCATTTACTGGGTCCACATGCTGAGTCAAAGTTCTAAGAGTCACTATTAGAAATACAGATAACCTTCCTCACTATTAGAAATACAGATACCTTCCTCAAGAAGTCCATGGAAGAAGACTGATGTGTAAATTACCAAGAATAATATAAAAACAAAACTTGTCAGTAACAAAGTTATAAATCATGTTATGGGAACTAATCATCATATTCCAATTTCAGTATTAAAGAATGTTTCAAAGAAGCAGCATTTTTAAAAACAAAACTCTAATGCTATTATATCTTGCTTTATATACCAAAATGTCCAACATAATTCTTTGCATATAATATTCAACAAACAATTACTAAATACATTGTTGGGGAAAAAATAAATTAATTTGATTTAAAACATTTAGTTTTCAGAGCATATAATTCATGAACTCTCAAAACAAAGTCAGTCTATCTGATATAACTGTTAATAGGTATGGTTTACATTTTCTCAGATTGATTTATTTATTGATTTATAAATAAATTATTTATTGATTATTTATTTATTGATTTATATATTCTTTCCTATTTTATTTTATTATATTTTCTTTCCTGAAACAGGATTTGTGTTGACATTTAGTTGAATATTTTTATGGTTGTATTACACTTCTCAGACTTACATGTGGGGTACACTTTCTATTTATTTTTTAAAAGCCTTAAAGCAAACATATGAGGAAACAGACCCACCCATTTTGAAGGCACTGTATTAATATCATGCTACACAAAGACAGAGAGCCATTCTTCTAAGAGAACACAGATAGACCTGAAATGCTATCTCAATTCAGGAGGCATCAACTTTAGTCCTAATCAAGAGAATATAACTCTCAATATTTAATGTTTCCCAGTTATGTAAGTCAACTTTCTGGTACTGTACAAATACCTGAGATGATTGATTTATAAAAGGTTATTTTGGCTCACAGTTTTGGAGGTTCAAATTCATGATTGATTGACCTCATTGCCAGCACATTATGGTGGGAACACATGGCTGAGTAAAATTGCTCACCTTCTGGCCAGGAAACAAATAGGAAAGAGAAAGAGACCTGGGGTCCACAATCTCCTTTAGGTGCACACACCCGCTCTATGGTCGAAATACCTCTCATTAGGCCCCACCTTCTAAAGTCTGCATCACCTGACAGTAGTGCCACCCCCAGAACCAAGTCTTCAACACATTGGCCTTTTGGGGACAGTTAAGATCCAAACTGTAACACCAGTCCAAGCACATCAGAAATCTTTACAGAATGCATAAATACCCGATCTCTTAAACAGGAAATGTATTTGTATATTTAAAAAAAAGCAACACATGTTAAGCGCATCTCTATAGCTATCATGATACGACCATTGTGCTGTCATAACATGATAGCAGATCCCTTAATTATTGCAGGGACGTTTGTCTTTAAAGAAACATTTTTGTAAATAGGACTTAACAACTATGATCCAGGCAGAAATTAATGAACAGAAAAGATGAAAAATCTCTGCTTTCAGAGACTAAGTTTCTCCACCAAGGATATATTTTATCAGCCCTGATTGTCAAAGTATCCTCATTTGACCTTTCAAAATTTCAGAAATGTGAAGGGACAAAGCTAACCCTAATAATCTACCAATCTCATTACATCTGCTAAAGAATCTTGGTACCCCCATTAGGGAGATGGGTGATAGAAGGTAAAAATCAGTAGCTCCTCTGGGAAGGGTCACTCTCACTCCTGTGGTGATGGATGAAAGCTGTTTCTTTGTTAACAGCAATCCTCTTTTATTGTCATTCAAGTCCTGCAGAGGGGAGCCAGCATACGTTTTTCCCAGTTTAACCAAGTAAAGTGACACATCCATTTCACCTGGGGTAGACTGCTGCAGGAACTAGTCTACATCCCCCAAAACATATTTCTATATGTGTTGTGGAATCTCCCACATACCACTTCTAGGTGAGTTTAAAGATTGGCTCTCCTTAAAAATCTAGAAAGCATATTAAGTTTCTAAACTAGGAGGCAGAACATCTAGATTCTAACCATGTGAGCCTCTAGACATTGACATGATTTTGTAAAAGTAATTTGGTGACTGTGTGGCTCTGTTTCTTCAGATATTTGTTTTAAAGGCTTAAAAAAATAAATAAATAAATAGTAAGTGTATACCACACGTAAAGTTCCAAGAAGCGCAATGAAAATAGAAAGCTCTTCAACCATATGTTGAAATAAATCCTGTTTCGGCTTAAAAAAGGAGAGAATGCCTAAACCAATCTTGGAAAATTTTCATCTGTATCTGACAAAAAACTACTAAAATAAACAGCTTCAAAGGAAGGAAGAGACACTGCTGAAGAATCAGATGATTTGCAACTCAGCTCTTAGATTTGGCCTCTTGTCTGATCTAGTCTATCTTTGATATTGGCTCCCTAATATATTTAAATATTTTACACTTATTATACCTCTTCATCCTTTTTGCATAGAAAAACACCTAAAAATTCAATAACAGATTCTATAATCTAATGCCTACTGTCTTATTTTTGTTCTATTCCTCTTTATTACCCCCAAGACTTTCCCCAAGAAACTCATTCCTGTCCAGAATTTCATGAGAAAAACACTGTATTTTTCCCTCTCCCCACCTACTGATAAGATATGGATTAAGACATACTTCATCACTGATGACCTACAAGATCACCCTAAGTCCCAGAGCCTTCTCCTTTCTCTGTAATACATTTCTTATAGCTGGCCAGGCAACTGCAGAAATGTACAAGAAAATGTATTTGCAATAAAGTCAAAGGCCTCACAGGCAGCATGAAACACTGTCCAAAGAGAAAAGAATCAAAAGGTCACTATAATGAGGAATTTTTAGGACTAGATATGGACATCAAAACTGATTAAGACTGATCTAAAAGCAGAATAAATATATGTGGAGATATAAACCACAATGTAAGTCTGAAATGATTAGAAATTTTTCCTTCTGGGACTCTTCATTATTATTCTCTTTCCAACATTTTTTCTCATCTTTTACATATTTGTAAAATAGGAAAGAAATGTATCGATATATGAGTGAAAAAAAGCTTATGATGTGACTATGTAAGTGTGTGGGGGGAAGGGAATTGTGAAACATTATCTACACCACAAAGCAATTTAGAAACTAATTAGGAGTCATTTCACAAAACCACAGCAAACAAGCATCATAAAGTGAATACTAAACTCAAAATGATGTTGTGTAGATATCATGTTATTATTTTACCCAAGGCCAAGGCAATATGCAGAAGAGTTAAGCAATGATGTTAAAGAAAAATTGGGGACTGAATAGTGGCACCAAAGAAATGAGGAAGATAAAGGAAGAAAAGAAGAAAGAGGACATTTTATATTCAGGGATAGTTCAAACAAAAACTAGATCTGAATGTTCATGGTATTGTGCAGGAGACTTTAAGGGGAAAATTGTAGCCACATATCAAGTAGCGAGATGGCTTTTATTTCATTTCATATTACATCCAGAGATTAGGACTGCTTAAAGGGCCAGAATTTGTCTTAGACCTACTTAAATGTTTTCATCTGTAATTGGGAGACAAAAAGGAAAAAAAAAGCACTATTTTGCTTTAAGATAATAAGAGCTAGAAATAATGTGTTTAAAGCATCAAGCCCAGGACCTAGTGGAATGTCCACCAGTAGGTGTAAAAAATAGTAGCTTTAGAAATTTTTTACATTAATACAAACAAGAACTTGAAAATGACTTAGAGTTGTCCATCAATAGAATAGAGTGATGCACTGAGGGATTTACTTCCTATCATGATATTACCAGACATGTTCATATATGGGCTGGACCACTGGCTTTCCAAAGTGATTTTCGTGTACAAAATGACCCATTGAGTTAGATAGAATTTTATTTTCATATTTTTATGTACTTTTAAAATTTCTATTTCAAAAATTAATTTGAAATGTGCATACAACATTGATAGAGGTGTGCAAGTTCATTATTTACAGATTAATGTAAAAACTCAAAAGTGGGTGGGTTGCCATTCAAAAGTTATGTACTGAGAGAAGAAAGTGTTTTAAAATATTTTGACTGCTGTCAATCAAGGACACTATGGAAGGATGAATAACAAGAATAAGAAAGAGAATAGAAATAAAGTTAGCTGGACATAAAGACCCAAGATTATGGAATACTTTGAAAGTCAATCCAGATATTTTCCCTGTGACTTTGCATGTTTATAATTTAATTATTAATGTGTATTTCATTATACTTATATAAATTGAATTCAGAACATATTTAAAGATAATATCTGCCAACTCGAATAATTTATTGGGGAAAATTAAGTTTATTTTAATTCTGTATGGCCATGTATAAAAACAAGGATCCATAAAAATGCCAGATTTTGAGACAAACTCTTGGCAAATAATACTCATGCTAATAATAGCTTCTATTTTTTGAGTCTTTATTTTAAGGTACTGTTCTAAGCACTCTATACAAATTTCTTCATTTTTTTCCTGCAAAAAATCTATGAAGTATATACAGATGCTAAAAATGAGATAAAATTGTCCAAGATCACCCAGCTCATAGGTGGCAGAGCCAGGACTGAAATTTCAGAAACTTTAGCTGCAGAATTAGAAATTTTATTTATTATAGAATACAGCTTTTCATAGTAATTATATGGATATTATTTTCTTCTTCCTTCTTACTAATCCAAGAATACCGAATCTTTGTAATCCTGAAATTTATCAGAGAACGTGAGTTTTTAAATCAAAAGACACAGTATATAAAGTGATGGCCCCTTCTTTATCTAAAGATGAAAAGCATGTGTGGTCAACCATCTATCCTCTGTCTTTCAGTGTTTATCTGCCCTTTGTCTCTTTGTCTCTTCATCCTTAGTCCAAATTCAAATTAAAGGAGTGGATGAAGTTATAGGAGACAGAAAATATGAATAAACCTACAGTAGAGAAATAGATCATTGAAAAGAGAGCAAGAAGAGTGAAAAGAACAAAAACAGTAAAAGAAAAAGAAAAAAAGGAATCCATACAGAACAACCATTACCTTCATACACACAGTCTTTTGTTTCTCGTGGTCTTTACTCATGACTTTTCCTTTATTTGAGCATTTTTTAATTATTTAACCTCATAAAACAGTACTCACAACTGCATGCAAGTTGGTTATTAAGCACACATTCCTGATAAACTTAACACTTTATAATCTCCAAGCCCACTCCATTAACCCTCGATGCTTGTGCACATATATTCTACCACATCTCTCTTACTTACTATTTCTATTTCAAGATATTCAAAATAAATATTTCAAAACCAACTCAAGATAATTTTTCTAGGTGTTCTTCCTTGATCCTTTGTATTCCTGTATCCTGTATCATAGAAATGTCTATACATTCAGCACTTATGATTAATAAATTATGTGTGAATTTAAGTATTTTTATCTTGACTGGATTGTGGACTGCATTGAGTAACCTTGTATTTAATTCATCTGCTACCAGCGCATGGTACAGTGATTAGCACCTGTCCCATTCAGGTTCCCAGCCAATTCTGTTGTGCCCACCCTCATTAAGAGTGGGCTTTCTCCACTCACCTCACTGATTTACACACCAGTCTTCTCTAGAAAATATTACTACAGCCACACAGAATTATATATAATATCAGTTCTTTTTGCATTCCTCAATCCAGTCAACTTGACACCCAAAGTTAATCATCACCACTTCTTTTTCTATCCACCTGTCCATTTTCCTCTGCTAATTGCCTCACTATTACATCATGTCTGTTTTCTTAAGAATGAGCAATTTACCCCTCTATTAATTACTCCCATTTATGTTCTTACACAAAGCACCCCCTTAGCAAAAAAAAAAAAAAAAAAAGAATCATTTATAAGAAGTCTTCTCCTTAAAAGACAGTGATTAATGGATATAATGATTCCCTATCACAAGTTTTTCCTGGAATCTATGCAAAGGAAAAGAGAGCTCACCTGAGGACAAATGCAAATGGATAACAAACATACAAAAATATTCGGCATGAGTCATACATTTAAAATTATATAAACAATCAAAATAGAAAACATTTTACTAATGACAATATTTAGCATTGGAAAGGGCATGAAGAACCCAGCATTCAATGCTTGTGTAAGTGCAAATGGGGCTTAGTTTCTAGAAGACGATTTGGTAATACTTATTTTTTAAACTTTAAAAGGCAATATTTAATTCAACCCAGGAATTATACTTCTAGGAATGAGATGAATAAGTAATTGGGGATGAATAAAACAGTATACTATGAAATTGTTTATCACAGCAGTGTTTATGATAGAGGAAAGCAAGAAACCACCAAAGTATTCACATACAGAATTGTTTTAATAATTTATGTTACATCCATATCTAGGATATAGCTATTTAAGATGATGTTATAGATCAGCATTTTCCTAACCTCTTTAGCAGTAAAATAACTTTATCAAAAACCTCCCACACATTGTTGCAATATATAAAATGGAGACAAGAAGAACTCTTCTGTTTGAAATTTGGTGAAGTTGATACAAGGAACCCCTGCTCTTATGACCTTCTATGACTTCCAGTATTTAATAAATCTAATTTTCATTATTAACATGGGGAAATTTTCACAATAGAAATTGAGAAACAAAAGATTGCTGCAGAATACATAAGTGTAGATAAATTTGTTCCAAAAATCAGTGGGTGGAGGACAAAAAACTCATGATTCATTATCATAAAAGCCATAGTCCTTTTTTGTAGTGGACCAGGATCCCACTCAGAACTCAGAGGATGGTGCAGTCTGATTCCCTACTTTCTTGTTGCTGTAGCCTACCAGGATAAGGTTCTAGCATTCAAAGCACCTTAATTCCTGGTTCCATTTAAGACAGCAGTATTATTCCTTACAGTCCTGTTTACAGATTCTTCCAAATGGGAGAATATTACTGTTATTGATGTCTTTCAAAGCATGACTTAATGCTGTATTAACTAAAAGAATCCCCTTCCCTTAAAAACCCAATTCACATCAAGGGTAAACATGAAAAATAATGAATGGGATGCCGAAGAACAGAGTGTCCTAAGATATGCACTCAGAAGTAGGATTTTATTCTATTTTCCTAATTTTTAATATCCTTAGGCGACTTTTTGTAGGACCGCTGTCCTAGCCACCTCCTTATCTACTTCCTCACTAAATCAGGAGTGATAGATGGGACCAATGAAATACAGCAAAGTGTTGGTATGTGGTTTCTGAGACTAAATATTGGAGGAATTGCAGCTTCCACCTTGCCCTCTTAACCTGCATGCTCTCAGGGAAGGCAGATACCTTGTAGGGAGAACAGTTAAACATGGAGACAGCCAAGCAAAGAGAAAGTGAGGGACATCACTAAACAACTGGGAACACCAACTTGCCAGCTGTAGAAGTGTGCATCCTTAAAAATGTATACTCCAGCTCCAGTCAAGCCTTCAGATGACTGCAGCCCCAGCAGATATCTAACTGCAGCTGCATGAGAGATCTTAAGTAAGAAATGCAAACAGTGTCCTTCCAGAATCACTGATTGACATAGACTAACAAATGGTTATGGTTGTTCTAAGCCCCTAAGTTTTGTGATTTTTTTGAAGCAATAAATAATGAAAACACTGTAACCATTCTCTGGATCTTAGAGAATCTCAGGCCTCTTATAGCTTGAGTCTGATGAGCTCAGCAGAGCCATCATTCTTGCCAGAACTTTTCAACTCTCATCCTCTTTGCACTATCTTCCAGAAAAGAAATTCTATTCTCATTATGAAACTGGAAGTTCTTTTTTCCTCTCTAAAGCATATATTTAACTTTTAATCCCTGACCATTGGTCTTTCTAATCATATTTATTGCCTATGCTTAAAATAAATTAAAAGGAAAAAAAAACTATAAAAGAAGATGAAAGAAAAAACTAGGAAAGACAGAAGAAAGAAAGAAAACAAACATGGTTTTTAAAAAATCATATTTGCTCAGTACGTTAAGAGCTTCCAAGAGGCAAGAATAAGCAAATGACAGAGAGACTAAGAACTAGATGTATAGTCCTTTATTAGACAATGAGATTGGAAAACTCTCAAGGATGTTCCTACTGAGTAACCTGTTTGCAGTTCCTTTCAGCTGGGCATCATCTGCAGCCGTTCCTTTCCCAGTACTACATGCAAATCTATTTAAGATGTATTGTAATTTTTTGACCACTTGTTTAAATAGCCCATCAGTTCAACTGATGAAATAGAAAGGCTCAAGATTACAGTAGCATCAATAAGCTAATGTATTTCTCTCATACATGAAGTCTGACTTAATAAGGCTGCTCTCCTCTTAAAGGTTTGAGACCAGGTTCCTTCCATTCTTTCCTTGCCATCACTAAGGTGATATCCTTGTATACATGGTTCATGATAGAAAAGAGAGATAGGAGGCAGAAGGGAAGTTATTCTAGTTGATTCCATTCACATTCAAATGACAGAACCTAGTCCTGTGTAGCTGGATGCTACAAGAAAGCTGAAACTTTCAGTATCCCATACCCCTGCATAACATTATATATATATATATATATATATATATATATATATATATATATATATATATGTATATATATATATACACACATATATATGTATATATATACATAAACATGTATGAGACTTTCCTATGTCAATATGAAAATTTTCAAAATTCCTTATTATAAGCCGGGACAGATTTCCTCAACTCTTTTCACAACCCTTTGGTTAATATTAAAATCTCAATCATCTCCCCTTTCTCTCCACTCTGGCCAGGTATTGAGAATTACTAATCAAAGAAATGGCAGGAGCAACAATTGCTATTACATTTAAACTATTAGAACTATATCTTGCTACAAATAATGAGGTATTGTCAGGTGGTTATTTCACAAAAAAGCATTTTTCTGTCCTCACAAAACTTTATAAAACAACATAATGACTATTTAATTGCCAAGGGAACTTGAGTAATAATTTTTTCTCCTTCTATAAAGCTCATTAAACAACCTGAGTAATGCTATTTTAAAATTTCAAATAATAATTAAGTGATCTGATTACAATTAGTATGTCACTTATCACTCTCTCTTTTCTTTTCTTTGCTTTTTTTTTGCATCTTGTGATAAATGTTCCTAAAAATCAGTCTACATAGTAGGATGTGATGAAAACACAAATGCAATGCAAAAAATTTTAATGATACTATAGGACAGGCACTGTGTTTGGTGGTGAGGGAAGATCCCTTATGAAGCATTTAAACTGAAATTTGTAAAGAGAAGCATTAACCAAACAAAGACACATAATAAAGGCAATCCATCCTAGGCAATATTTCATTAAATGTTCACAGGAAAGACACTGGCTCATTCAAATGAGACATGCACAGGGCATGAGGCTGGAGACAGTCACCAATGGAGAACTATGAAGATTTCATCCCAAGGTCAATTAGAAGCCACTAAAGAATATCAGGTAGGCAACCACAATAAGTAAATATTTTGTGGAAGAAACCATTCTGCCTCTCATAAGAAGAAAACAATTGGTACTAAAAACAGAAATTGGGATGGAGAACAAGCAAGACTGCATGTAGAAGAAATAATTCAGGAAGCAACTATATAATCCAAGCAAGAAGTTAAAGACTGATAATGGCTTAACTAGGGTCATGGGAAGAAAGAAAAAAGTATGAAAGGATCTGAAACTTTTTAAAATACAGAACTGACATGATTTGCATAGAAAAACCTTAAGCCCTGACTGGAAAAAAAAATAGATGTTCACACAGTTATTCTATGTAGTATTATTCCTGGTGAATTTTATCCTGATCATCATTCTCTTAATATTCACAAAATTGTCTGTAGCAAACAATATTAATCGGGAAAACTGTTCTAATCATAATGTGCAATTTAATTTATGTTACATGATTGCAATAGGTAAATACACACAAATAATCTTTAAGCATGCACACCAAAATATTATACATAGTTTGATAGGCCATTTTTTTTGTCTTCTTTTTGATTTTTTTTTTTGGTAGAAATTTGACACATCTTTGGAAATTTTTCCATCATTTGTTTTTCATTTATTCAATAATTCACTCAGCAAGTATTCACTGAGCACACACTGCCAATCACTCTGCTAGGGTCTGGGAATATGGCTGCAATCCCAACTAACAGTCCTTGTCTTCATGTTCAAATTCTGGTGTGGAGAGATATTAGACAATAAACAAGGTAAATAAGTAAAATTCATAGAATGCTAAGTGACTACAAAAATGATGAGTGTGAAGTACTTTTTTAAGTCACCAAAATAAACTTTTTCAAATGCAAATAAGGAAGAAGTAGGGTCAGACTAGAATTTACAGGGAAAGTTCAAACAAGATGGACTCAAATGCTATCTAATCATCTCTTCTTTGTCCTTACCACACAAAAATGATGATTCCATACACAGTCTTTGACCTCAAGACACTTTGCTTAGGCATCTATACAGCACGTATCTGCTTATATTAGAATTGCTGATCATATTTGTATAGTGCTTTACAAGTCTGGAGTTATAAATAGACAAAGCTTGGAAGTTAGAAATAGACGAAGCTTGGAAATAAAGGTAAAAGACAACAGTTTTTTCTTGTATTTTAATAATAAATACATCACAAATAAACTTCATTTTTCTCCCAAGACTCTTGGAGTATAAGATGTATCTATTTATTATTAATTAGAAAATGTCCATTAAAAACCTCATTTCTCAAAGAAGACCACATTTGTAAATAGAATTTTCTATTTTGAAAATGTGTTTTCATAAACATCATCTTTCGAGCCCCACAAACCTAATGATACTTGTATCTGAGTAGCTACAAATTTTACAGGGGAGACATTTCTAGAATGGATAGAATTTATTTGCACACATAATATACAATTAAAATGTCATTCTGCCACCCATTGGCAACCAGTCACATCACAATCTCTGATGCTAATAAATAGTAGAGAATTGCTTATTTGGGATTGTGAATAGTGGATAACAGATGTCAGAGAAGCTATCACACCCATGCTAAATTTTTTGAATCATCTGAGATTTTATGATGAATTGTCAAGTGGTTAAGGGAAGAGAGCATATGTAGTTTGACTGCCTTCTGTTTTAAATTGTGAAGAGAAGATTCTACACTAACTACCAATTAATAATGTTTTTTTAAAGAGTAGAACAAATGTGTTCACTTAATATTCATGACCCAGTTGGTAATGCATCTTAAAAATTGATAGCATGCATAGCATTGCATTTTTAATGAAAGGATTTGAACATTCCTTATAATGTGCAATGACTAAGTTTATTTTATATAATGAAAATAATTCACCAAGTACAGTATGATTAGCTGTTGCTGCAAAGGGTACTCACAAATCCCCATGCTAGAGGAATTATGATTTTGGGGTAAGCTATTTCAAACCTCAATAACTTTGTTCCCTTTGGGTTATGGTTGGAATATGGTTTATTGATTTTTCTCAAAACATCTAGTGCTTTTCAATGAGGCAAAAGTTTCAAGTATCTTCATGCAGTAATTTCAAAACTCTTCTCAAACTATAAACAAAGTTTTTTTCTATGTTTTTCACTGAGTATGAAGCAATACATATTATAATGAGGATCAGCCTTTCCATGACAGCAGAAAAGAAATGTAATTATAGATAAAAATCATCAAAAGTAGTACCTTTCTCTGAGAGTCAGGAACACACTTCTATAGTACAGAGTCTATAACCCTTCCTTTTATAAGGCGTGCTAATTATTTTTTGAAGTGAGTAGTATAATTCTTATTTCACAAAAAAGAAAACTGTATCCCATTTAAAAATCTCCCTACAGTTGGCAGCGCAGAAGCCATGACTCCAGCCTTGTCTGCAGAACTCTTACCTGTGCTCTTTTAGCCACACTTCACTGCAAGGCAGAAAATAGGTGCCACAGGGATTTAAAGTGAGTAGAAAACTCTACCCTGAACAATCTTAAAATCTAATTTTCCAGAAGATTCAAGAACTCTATTTGACTTTTAAAATAATTAATAATTGTAATATTGCTATTATCAATTTGTTCATGCACTGTGTTAAACACTTTAAATTACCCCTTTTTATTTACACAACTGTCATCTGACAAGTTTTTGAATAAATCTCACTTTCACAAAGACGTGTTCTTTAGCCCGCTATCTACACCAAACCTCTCTGTCATAGGTACATCATAGCTGACCCTCTTTCTTTATGGTGCTCTTTCCAGTTTTACGTGTTGTAACTATTGAGTAAAAGGCTTCATGAGGGCACCCCTCACTCTTCACAAGGTATTGGTCACATTTAAAAGATCACTGGACAAAGAAAAAAATAAAATTAATGTTTATCTTTCCTGAGTGACTTTAAGTAACAGTGGAAAGCTTTTACTCAAAATCTACAGCAAAACATTTAGAATTCCTTTGTATCATTTCTCTGTCTCTCTCTGTTTCTCTCTCTCTCTCTCTCTCTCTC
Organism: Callospermophilus lateralis; assembly: GCF_048772815.1. Classification (NCBI taxonomy): domain Eukaryota; kingdom Metazoa; phylum Chordata; class Mammalia; order Rodentia; family Sciuridae; genus Callospermophilus; species Callospermophilus lateralis. Next base: position 102,454,996 of record NC_135314.1, read on the forward strand.
TCAGTTGCAGTATAGCTGCCATTGAAATCTATCTCCTTTTTACCTTCGAACTTTCTAAAACCTTCTCAAACCTGAATGTTGCTGCATCTTTCCTCATCCTCCACCATCCCTCAAGTTCTTATCTGGGCTTCTTTCAATTCATTGGCTCTATTGATTATTCTAATTCTTCTCTACGGTTTCAGGGGCAAAGTGAAAAAACACAGAATGAATGGAAGAGATGGATAAATCTTTCATGTCAGTCTAAATAGTGTTAGTTCATCTTTTGGACAGTGGTAGGACATTGAACATTTATAAGCAGCACCCTGGTGGAAGCAATATTATATAAAGGGTAATTGGGTTATATTTTACAGTATGAACTGGAGGAAATAAGAGAATTTGAGGCTAGGGGGTTTCAAAGAAGGCTACTGAAAGGACCAAAGAATGGAAACAAATATGGAGATTAAAACAAAATGGTTATAAGAAAGAAATTTCAAAGGATTGCTATTAAATGGTGAGGGGAAGGAAAGAATTAAAGATGATTCCAGTTTCAAGTCTGGCTAAATATAAGAAGATACAGATGTATATGGAGTCCAATATTGTGCTCTTCATATAACTTTGACATTAGAAAAATTTTATTACTATGGTTACCAAAAATGTTTTATGTAAAATTCAATATACTTGCAATGTCTTGTTACAACTATACTATTGTATTAATGCATTTTCATTAGTGCTCTATTTTTCATTAACAAAATACAGAGTACAATACATCAGTAAAAAAGGTATATAAATAATACTAAAGTGAAGAAAGTAAAAAAAAGAAAAAGAAAAAGAAAAAGAAAACAATAATTACCAATACAGAGGTTGGCGTTTGACCTCCAACTTTCTTCAGTAAGAAGAGGGAAAAAGACAGAATCATACTATTACTTATAAATCTTACTACATATTCCCCATCCAATCCAGTTATCGAGATGGGTAACAATAAAATGGCATTACTGGATACAATGTAAGCACTATCATAATCCAAACAGGAAGTCTTATTTGTCCAAGGAAGTATTGTAGTTTGAAAAACCTTCTTAAAATGCCAGCTAAGCTGTTTGTAGAAAGGACAAGTCCCACAGGAATTTGCTTTACTTCAGTCCAATCTTAACTTATATGGTGATATTTGTAAATGAGGAAATACAGGCAGGGTTTTGACACATTGCTTAATGCTGGTGAGAAGGCTCAGGAAGTTAGTGTGAAGCAGAAGTGAGCAAGTACGAAGGCACGATGCTGTGCTATTGTAGGAGCTCTCCTGATCCTGATAGTGATACATGGGTGCACGGGGCTGGGAGAGTGAGCCTGCATGTCTATTATGGAGATGCATCAATAATGAAACAATCAAAATATGATAGCACTGAGCACTAATTATATATTAGCCTTTGTTATAAATTTATGGTCACTAAGCAAATTTTTAGAAATCTGATATCTAGATTTAGAGAAAATGTAGTAGAAACTTTATTTTGAATTATTCTTCCCAATTCACTGTGTGTTTATTTTTATTTTCTGGCTCTTACTGTTTGCATCAGATAGTAATCCAGCCCACAAGTATTCCACCTTTTCTCAGTTCTCCTTGAGCAGCACCAATGCCTGGGCTACATTTATATTTAGCACTGTGACAATTTGCCCCTTGATTTCCTCAGGATACCAGCCTCATCAAAGTCAGAAGCCAAAAGAATTGCCATTTCAGTCAGTCTTCGTGAAGTCATTTCAGTTTGTCCCCACTCTCTCCCAATTCATATCAACTATCAATTCCAGCTGCTAGTCCTGTGGACTTTTAAGCTCCAGCATCAGATAAGATATGAAGACAAGGGGCAATGCAGAGAATGTCTAACCTTTTTCCACAATTGCATAAGATATACCTGTATGTGGCTGTGTGTAGCTGTATGTGTGTCTGTATCTATTAGCTCTGTTTTTCTGATTAAATCTTGACAAATACATGTATTGTCCAAGTTTGCTACTGTGAATAGCCAATCACATAGTTCATTCATTTAAGAGTTATTTGACACCAACTATGTGACAAATACTCTTCTAAGCACTGGACAAACTGGATATGCAGCAAGTCACAAGACAGATGACCCTTCCCTTGTGGACCCTAAATTCTAATGGAGAAAATGAAAACAAATTAGCATATAAATAAGTCTGCATAAAATGTTTCAGATCACCTCTTGGTTTCCTATTGCTTTAGTAACAAACTTAGTGGCTTAAAGTAATATAAATTTGTTATATTTCTGGAGGTCAGAAATCTAAAATGAGTCCTGGATAAAATCCAAGTGTTTACAAGGCTATGTTCCTCTTAAAAGACTAGGGAAAATCATTTCCCTTGCTTTTTCTGGTTTCTAGAGGCTTCCTACATTCCTTGATTTATGCCACTTCCTTCTTCTTCAAAGTACATCATTCCAGTCTGTTTCCATCATCAGATTTTTTGACTGAGCATTCTGCCTGACTCTTATAAAGACTCTTCTGATTGATTATATTTAGCCAATTAGGATATTTTATATTGAGCCTTTAGTATGTTTTAGCGGAAACCTGAATGTTGAGAACAGTACTTTAGTCTAGACAGAAGTGCTAAGGCACTGAGGGGGAAAAAGTTGGATATGTCAAGGAAGAGAAAAGCCACTTTAGAACAATTCATACTTAATATTAGTAGGATGGACACAAGGTAGGAGCAGACTTAAAGAAATAGTCTAAGTCCAGATTATATAAGCCCTTCTGCTAAGCAATAGGATTTTATTCAAAGTATAATGGGGAGCCAAAGAAGTAGAAGTTCGGGGGCAAAAGTAGAAAGAGAGATCCATGATCTGATGCACCATTGTAAAAGATCACTCTGGGGAAAAAAATAGTAAGACTAAAGGGGATCCAATAACAGTTGCTTTCTACTTTCTTTTTTAGGTTCCTCCTCATAGTCCAATCATTATCTGAAATGTCTTATACTTGATTATTCATTTTCTAATGTGGTCTGTGGACCAGCTGCACTGGTATCACCTGGGATCTTGTTTATTAAAAATGCAGAATCTAAGGCCATGTCCAGACTGCCTAAATCAGAATCTGCATTTAATATCACCAGATGATTTCTAGGCACACATTTATGAAACATGATATTAAGAATCATTGAAGTATTCCTAGAATTTTGAAGTCAAGACAGTGACTTAGCCTCAGTGGGAGGCAATGGGGGATCATAAGAAGCAATGCAGGGGGTTTTTGTTGTTTTGTTTTGTTTTTTGAAGATAGAAAGTATAAGCAGGATATATTTTGAAAGTAGAAGCAGATAAGAATTGCTGTTCGATTGGTCATAAATGAGAAGAGGAGGAAAAGAAAATCTACAAAGATAACATACAAATTTGGGCCTCAGTGATTAGAGCTACTTATCTGTTATGTTTGAGATGCCTACTAGACATCCAAGTGGCAATGATGCAAGTCATTCAGTTAACCATGTTGTTATCAGAGCCATGCATAGGGCATATGGAACCCCAGGAATATACTTCCTTTTATGAGAGTCAACAATAACCAATAAGTCAGTGAATTTGGGCTGAGAAAAATGAGAAGCAAGGGGAATATTTCCTGAGAATGTTGTCCTGTTCAAAAAAAAAAAAAAAATCCACTTAACTGATTGTTTCTTTTTCTGAGAAGAAGCTATCCATCCCAATTGGTAAGTTGAAAAGAGAGCCTACAAATTGGGAGCAAATCTTTACCACAAGCATATTAGATAGAGCACTAATCTCTAGGATATATAAAGCACTCAAAAACCTTAACACCAAAAATAACTCAATCAACAAATGGGCCAAGGAACTGAACAGACAAAACAAATATATGAAAAAAAATGTTCATTATCACTAGCAATTAGAGAAATGCAAATCAAAACCACTCTAAGATTTCATCTCACTCCAATCAGAATGGCAGCTATTATGAAGACAAGCAGCAATAAGTGTTGGCGAGGATGTAGGGGAAAAGGCACACTCATACACTGCTGGTGGGAATACAAAATGGTGCAGCCAATATGGAAAGCAGATGGACATTCCTTGGAAAATTTTGAATAGAACATCATTTTACCCAGCTATCCCACTCCTCAGCTTATACCCAAAGGACTTAAAAAACAGCATACTACAGGAACACAGCCATATCAATGTTTATAGCAGCACAATTCACAATAACTAAAATTTGGAACCAACCCAGATGCCCTTCAGTAGATGAATGGATAGGGAAACTTTGGTATATATACACAATGGAACATTACTCAGCATTAAAAGTGAATAAAATTATGGCATTTGCAGGAAAATGTATGGCATTTGAGGATATAATGCTAAATGAAATAAGCCAATCCCCAAAAAACAAAGTCTGATTGTTTTATTTGATATGAGGATGCTGACTCATAATGGCCATGGAGGGGGAGCATGAGAGGAATGGAGGAACTTTAGATAGGGTAAAGGGGAGGGAGTAGAAGGGAGGGGGGCAAGGGGATAGGAATGATGGTGAAATGAGTTAGACATCATTACTCTAAGTACATATATGAAGACACAAATGTTGTGAAAATACTTCGTGTACAATCAGTAACATGAAAAATTGTGCTCTATATGTGTAATATGAAATGAATTCAATTCTGCCATCTTTATAACAAATTAGAATAAATAAATAATAAACAAGAAAAAGACAAAAAGGAATCCTTATACACTTTTGGTGGGAATGTAAATTATTATGGTCACTATAAAGAATATGGAAAATAATGTGGTGTTTCCTCAAAATGCTAAAAATATAAATACTGACTAGTCTACTTCAGGGTATATATTCAAAGGAAATGAAGTCAGCATACCAAAGAGAAAACTGCATGCCCATATTTATTAATAGCTAAATGTTAAATCAGCCTAGATACCCATTTTGTGGTATAGTTATATAATCAATTATTATTCAGTCATTGAAAAGAATGAGATCCTGTCATTTTCAGCAAAATATATGAAACTGGAGGGCATTACACTAAGAGAAGTAGGCCAATCACAGAAAGATAAGTATCACATGTTCTGTCTCATATGTGGAAATTAATAAAAATTAACCTGAAAGTAAGATAGTGAGAGCTGGCAATTGGAAAAGGTCAGGGGCAGGTGTAGAAAGGGTGTTGAAGATGATGGCAAAACAGAAAATTCCTTACATGCTATCTACATATATGAAAATATCACTGAGCCCTATTTATATGCACAATTAATATGTGTTAATAAAGAGATAAAATGGTCACATAAAAAAAAAAACAACATCCAGTTCAACCCAGGACAACTGGCTGACTCAATCCAGGTATATTCAGATATTTTCTTGTTCCATACGAGAAAGGTGATATTGGCTGAGTTGTGCAGGTCATTCATAATTCTTTTGCTTTCTTATGAATATTTTTTGTCTAGAGTGATAGTTATTACTCTCAAACCTAGAAATGAGGTTGGAACTGGAAATATAAATATGGAAAACATGAAGGTACAGCTGTTGTTTAAAGTCATGAGCAGCCGTCACTTAATAAAGAATATAGACACTGATGAGAAGAGAGCCAAGGAATGATCCCAAGAGCATACCATCATTTAGAGGGCAGGAGAGAGGAAGAAGAGCCACAATTAAAAGAATCAGATATGAAGTAGATAGTGAGGGCCTTTGGCAGCCAAGAAGGTGAGAGAACTAAATGTTTCAAAGAGGAGGAAGTGGTCAACTAATGTCACATGCCTTTGAAGATTGAGTAAAATAAGAAAAAAAAATTAATTTATCATGAAATTTGGCTAAATGGAAGTCACTGATGGCCAGATTAAAGTGAATGTTGAAATAGGAAATGATTGACTTGCACTCATTGCTAGTAAGTCCTAAGCACAGGCTTTATTGCTATGGCATTTGATAGGAGATCCCTTTTCCAATGCAAAGATGGATCATGCTCTGAAGTTCGCCAATGACATTAATGTCCTACAAACATATATGAAATTCATATCATGTCTTTCAATCTTGAAGAAGATCTATACTCATCAGGGATGAATTACAAGGAATAGTCAAATAGCTGCACACCATTTTCCTAATTGACGGACTGGCAAACAGGAGGAGTTTTTTAAAAAGAATCTTATCCAATGGATAAGATTGGAGAAATCATGCACTGGAGAAACGATAGCCTCTTCAACAAATGGTGCCAGGAAAGCTGGAAATCCACATGTAGCAGAATGAAACTAAACCCCTATCTCTCACCCTGCACAAAACTCAACTCAAAGTGAATCAGACTTAGGCACTAGAACAGAAACCCTGTGCCTAATAGAAGAAAAAGTAGGCCCAAATCTTCACCATGTCAGAGTACCCTGTGCCTAATAGAAGAAAAAGTAGGCCCAAATCTTCACCATGTCAGAGTAGGCGCTGACTTCCTTAACTCCTAAAGTGCAAGAAATAAGATCAAGAATCAATAAATGGGATACATTAGAACTAAAAACCTTCTTCTCAGTAAAAGTAACAATCAATGAGGTGAAGAGAAAGCCTACAGAATGGGAGGAAATCTCTTGCGGGTGTGTGTGTGTGTTTTTTTTTTTTTTTAATATTCTTTGTATACAATCAGAGAGATAAAAAATTGTGCTCTAGATATGTAATATGAATTGAAATGCATTCTGCTGTCATATATAACAAATTAGAATAAAAAATTTTCAAAAAAGAATGGGAGAAAATCTTTACCACATGCACCTCAAAGCATTAATCTCCAGGATATATAAAAAGCTCAACACAAAGCCAACAAATAACCCAATCAATAAATGGCTAAGGAACTGACAGACACTTCACAGAAGAAAAAATACTATAGGTCAACAAACATATGAAAAAAATGTTCAACATCTCTAGCAATTAGAGAAATGCAAATCAATACTTTCCAAAGATTTCAACTCACTCCAGTCAGAATGGCAATTTTCAAGAACACAAGCAACAATATAAGTTGTCAAAGATTTGGGGGAAAAGGTACAGTCTTACATTGCTGGGGAAACTACAAATTGGTGTAACCACTATGGAAAGAAGTATGGAAATTCCTTAGAAAACTGGGAATGGAATCACCATTTGATCCAGTTATTTCATTCCTTGGTTTATACCCAAAGGACTTAGAATCAGCATACTACAATGATGCAGCCACATAAATGTTTTTAGCAGCTCAATTTACAATAGCTAAACTATGAAAACAACCTAGATGCCCTTCAACAGACGAATGGATAAAGAAAATGTGGTACATATACACAGTGGAATGTTACTCAGCCTTAAAGAAGAATGAAATTATGAAATTTTCAGGAAATGGATGGAGTTGGAGCATATAATGCTAAGTGAAGTAAGCCAATGACACAAAAACAAAGGTCAAATGTTTTTTTCTGATATACAGATGCTAATTCACAATGGGGTGGGGAGTAGGGAAGAACAGACATACTTTGGTTTAGGCAGATGGTAAGGGAGGTGATAAGGGAATAGAAGAGATAATAGAAAGAATTGAACATTATTACCCTATGTGTATATACAACTATGTAACTTGGTATAATTCCATATCATTTACAACCAGAAGAATGAGAAACTATACTCCATTTATGTATGATGTATCAAAATGCATTCTATTGTCATGTATAACTAATTAGAAAAAAATAGAATCTTATTTGAACTTTTCTATAGTTAAGCCAAACTATTCATTAAGAGCAATAACTCCCAGGTGCTATGGTGCATGATTATAATTCCAGTGGCTCAGGAGGCTAACCCAGGAGAATTGCAAGTTTGAGGCTAGCCTCAACAATTTAGCAAGGCCCTAAGCAACTTAATGATACCCTGCCTTAAAATAAAAAATAAAAGGGGTTGGGGTTGTAGTTCAGTGATAAAGTATCTCTTTGTTCAATCCCTAGTACAAAAAAAAAAAACTTTTTAAAAGAGTAATAACCTTTTCTTTCCAAATGCAATTTGAAAGTGAGATTTTTCTATAACTATGGTTTTATTTGGTGAAAACATGCTATTCACAAGGCTAAATCTTTTCTTTTCACAGTTTTCTATTCTATTTGATTTTAATGATCGATGAAGAAGAGACCCTATTTGGACTGAAGAGAAAATGGGAGGCGTCAAAGTAGAGACAAGAAGTCCATATAGCACTTCTTTGAGAAATTTTGCTGGGAAAGGTAGTATTGAAATGTGGAGGAAAATATAAAATTAAAAGAGAAATTAAAGGAGGGCTTTTGTTAAGATGGAAACCATTATATCTATCATGCATATTGATGATAAGAATTACTCAATAACAAAGCTAGGTGCAGTGGGGCATGCCTGTAATCCCAGCAGCTTGGGCAGCTGAGACAGGAGGATCATGAGTTCAAAACCAACCTCAGCAAGGGCAAGGCTCTAAACAACTCAGTGAGACACTGTCATACACACACACACACACACACACACACACACACACACCCCAAATAGGGCTGGGGATGTGGCTCACCTGTGGTTGAGTGCCCCTGAGTTCAATCCCCATTACCAAAAAACAAAAAACAAAAAAACCCCAAAATTACTCAATAATAGGAAAACTTTTTTTTGCTAGAGTAGAAAGCTGAAAAATTTCTGAAGCCAAATACTAATATTAGCAAGAAATAATAAGATACTGGTATAAGTGTATGTTCGGGCCTTGGATAAAAACAAGGATAGTTCATATTGAAAGTTATATTCCTCATTAGTTGAAATTAGTTGAAATTCTGTTTTGTTTTCTTTTTTTTTTAACCTTGGTTCCTTGTGAGTTTTGTAATCAGAAAACAGCAGCCTGCATAGTTCAGAGTACAGCATATAGTTGAACCCTTCACAATTCCGGAAAGACAGTCTTTCAGGCTGAGAGCATCCTATAAATCTGTGGCAAATCCATCTTGCAGGGGACCAAACTGTGAGGTCAACCAACTTTCCCCTGATGCTACACCTTTCTTTGCTATGACCTTGCTTTTAAAGCTTTTTAAAGAGTGGCTTATAACTTCATTTCTCCTGACATCTCAACTCACACGTGAACTTTTAAAAAATAATAATAATAATAATAATAATAATAATAATAATAAGGAATGTATAATTGATACAACGAATCAACACTAAAGCAGCTGCTAGAGGGGAATCTTATATGGCATAGCAAATTAAAACCAGATGATAGTGACTATAATGAGATGGCTTCTGTGTTTCCAGAAAGCTGCAAAAAAATACCAAGAGTATTGTTATAGATAATATATAAACCTTTTATTTGGTATTTAATTTCATTACTTATTTCTGTGCTTAATTGGTAGTTGAGTCATACATTTTTCAAAATGGAATTAATAGACCCAGGCCAGTTAAGGCCTTACAAATCAAAGTTCTGCTTTAGTATGAAGCTGGAAAAAAAAATTGTGGGTGGTATTGATGCTGTTGGTTATGCAAATCAGAAAAGCAAGAGAAGTGAAAGTTATATCATTTCCGTGATGGATAGAAATGGGCTTAGGGTTGACAGGCAATCTAAAAATTACTATTACCTCTCATTATACCCTTCCAAGCATTTCCGTTTGTGCAGAATGGGATTTTAAACATCTTGATCAAGCAACAGGAATCTGCCTCATCTCCTGACACTGATGATCATCTAGCAGGGCAATATTGTTGCTCTAAATGGAATCCTGATGCTGTTTTGAAACGGCATGAGGCATTACTCAAGAAGTGGGTTGTGACTGGAAATAGCCAGCAGAAATTTAAAGGTAAGTATCATTTTGCCACTCATGAAATGATCAAAGGCTTCACACAGAGTAGGCCTATGAGGGCTAGTATACAGCATAAGATTCACTCTGCTATTCCAATCTCAAGATAGAAATTTAAATATATTCAGTCATCTTAAATTCATAGAGTTTCAGGGCCTTAGAAATTGTCCAGTTTCAAAATGTTCAAATAAGAAAACAGAAGCCACGTTGCAATGTGGTACTCCTCACATCACAAGCCAAATGCTGGCTATGAGAGCCACTAATAAGTTATAGACCACGGCCCTTTCTATCTCATAATTTTAGGGCAAAAATATGGTAGATGTTTCTTTGACCTGAACATAAAAATCCCTAGAGCTTATAAATTAATTTTAGCATAATTTATTTGAAACACTTTAGATCTTCTGGTAATAAAGTCATATAATTTTCAGTGTGGCAAGAATTTTCTCAGCCTCGCTAAAGCTTCAGTTTTCTCACCTGAAAATAATGTCTATCTAGTTAAAAGAGTTAATTGTACTATACTGCAAGATGTTTAGTTCAGAGTATGGCATACAATGAGAACTCCATAAATGTTGATGAATGTCACCATTTGTCGTCATCAGCATTAGCATTGTGAAAAAAACAAACCCCCCAGAAATGTTTTATCATAGATCCAAAAGCCTGAAACTTTAAAGACTTCTATTCATCTCTCTTGCTTTGTGCACCAGGGTTAAAATTCCACTTATCCATCCTGAATCACCTCCCAAATGATTCCAAGAAAAAAGATAACAACACTTGTTAGTGGGTTATTATGACTATGTAAATAATGTTATTTAATTGTTATAGTTATGTATAGTTGTTTTTCTCAAGAGAAATTTCTGCAGTTCTAAATCACAGCAGCTGACAGCTTCTGAGGACAGTATCTTAATTAAGGATCATTGTGCAGAAATCTTTTCTCTGACTAGGAAGAGGGAGAGAGGCTGTTAGAAGCAGGCAGAAATATATCAGTGATGGCCAGAGAGCAAAGGGCCTTTGTAAGCTGAAGGGTTCTCCTTTTTGCCTAAGAAAGCCCTCTGATTAGACAGAGAACTGCCACAGGAACATAAAAGCCACTTTTAGCACCATGTGAGGCCATCTCTCCCTCTCTCCCTCTCACTCTCACTACCTCTCTCTCTCTCTCTCCTTTTAAATTCGACGAGTGAAATAAGAATGATATTTCTCCTATTGAAGCTGCCAATTATTTAATAAGTAAAAATTCAAGAAAGCCAGAAACAAGCCTTAAGCTTGAAATGATAAATTTGCACTCAGACCTCAGAAATGGGTTTATCTTATGCCTGACTATATTCTTCAGGAATACTAGAATTGGAAACAGCCAGAAAAAGCAAATCCAACTTTACCTAACTGGAAGTAGATGCCTCAATAAGTATAGTCTAAATTAGCCATTGTCAGGGACTCTGTAGACAAAATCCTTATTTCTCATATGTATTGGATAGAGACAACCCAATAAATGAAAATTAGTATCTTTTTAAGAAGTATAAAGAGCCAAACTTGGAAGAAAGACAAGAGTTCCAGAAAGATCCTAAGGTAAGATTCAAAAAAGACCATCAACTTGGGAGGCTGAGGCAGGAGGATCAAAAGAATGAGAACAGCCCAACAACTTAGCAAGGCCTCAAGAAACTTAGTGAGACCCTGTCTCATAATAAAAAAAAATAAGGACTGGGGTACCCTCAGTGGTTTAAGCACCCCTGGGTTCAATTCCCAGTACCAAAAAAAAAACTAAATTAAATTAAAAAGAAACCTTCAAAAAAAAAAAAAGAATCATATTCCTGTGACTGTCTCTTGAGTCACAGGTAACTGAGAATCATCTGAGAGGATCTATTGGATATGGATAAAGTTTACACTTGACATCTGTTCTAAATAGGTACATAACATACTTTATTAATAATGTAAAAGTTATCAATGGATGTTTTAATCACTAATGACATAAAAAATAATTATAAAATGCCCAGTGCAGACTAGACATTATTATAAGCACTAGAAGTACAGGGTGGAAGTGGGAGAAATCTCTGACCTCAAGGATCTTGAAATAGAATGAGGGAAATGGACAATAAATCAGGCATATTAATTGTGCCAGCACATAATGAAAGTACTTTAGATGGGACCTGATTTAGACTAGAGAAGTTGTAGAATTTAAACTCTATCCTAGAAGACTAGTAAAAAGTAGCTAACGATGAGCAAGAAAATAAACATTTTGAGACCCAGGCCCTGAGGTGGAAGACAAGAAGTTGGAATAGCTGAAGAACTGACAGAAGGCCACTGAAGCTTGACTGAGATGAGGGGAGAGGTGTAGATGGAGATTGAGTAGTTTTAAGCAGGGGGAGTGAAATCATTGATTTACATTTCAGAAGGAATAACTTGGGAATATTCTATACAGAGCATAATAGGTAAGACTCTACGAATGCACAAGTTAGCAGGAAACTTCCATGGCCTTATGAGGCATGGTAATGGCCAAACTAGATAAGAGATGTGGACAGAAATGGACACCTTAGAGACTTACCCTAGAAGAAGATCATGTGACAGATGATATGTAGATTGTGTCTGAGAGTGAGGCATCAGGACACCTCTCTGGTTTATAGTTGGAATTACAAAGTAGAAGATGGTTCCATTTGCTGAGATGATAACCACAACAAAGCCACAGCACAGGAGGAGAATGAGAGGAAAGGTTCGGTTAGTGGACGGCTTCATTGTAGACTCCAAAAGGAAAACAGGGAGGAGTGGTACCAGGAAAACAGTAGAGGATTTAGGGGGAGGGGGAGAATAACTTTTAAAAGTACATTTTATGTTTTTTATGCATACTGTATGCCCACCCACACACAAACACAGACACACACTCATACATACACACATTCACTGTTATGTTATTTATGTTATGTATGTTATTTCTCACACTGAACAAAGCCTATTGAGATAAATTTCCTCCTGTCCTTGAGGGTAGGTGCTCTTCCATGATAATTTTAATTACTTTTTTCCTATCCACTTCTCTGGGCTGGATTGACTAAAGCAGACCACCTGCCTTCTTTGATGCTGTAGCTTTTGCACATTGGGTTTTCAGAGCTTCTTGAATTGCAGAGGGACTAAAGGTCACAGAGCCACCCCTATTACATTTTACTAGGAGCGAGGAGTTTCCTTTTTAGTTAAGTACAGACTTCACATCGTGTGTCAAGAGCATTTTCAGGAGTTGATAATGGAAGATAGCAAAGCATAAGACATGTTCCTTGATCATTTGGAGAAGATGATCCCGCCTAGCTAAGAACGTCTAATATAAATCTCCTGTGGTAACAGAGAGAGGGTGATTCATTCTTGGTCATAACATAGGGTATTTCTTAGAGCTGGGCATTCTGTCTCCTCATTCTCTCTTCACACTATCAGGCACAATCAGATTGTAAATTAAAAGTTAGAATGGGAGAGAGATGATTTCACTGCTTTTGTATGCCCTGAATGTAGAAAAATCATATTCCCTCTTTCCTTAGATAAATTGTGCTTAACAAGGTTTCTAGTAATCATTTTACTGCCAAATCTAATAGACAAATCTCAATTCTTCTTTTATTCAACTTATTAGAAGCATTTTACACAGTTGATTACTCCATCCTCCTTGAAAATTCATTTAGCCTTCGAGATATCATTATCTCTTTGTTTGCTTTCTAGCTTAATCTCCCTTAGTGGAATTTACTCATTTTCTGATCTTTAATTATTTCAAAGTCTTGGGGATCAAACTTTGAAGTTTTATTCTCCTCTTCAACACTATATTCCTACTAGTCCCATGGAAAGAATCACCTTGCGATTATTACAAAAAAAAAAAAAATCACCTGATGTGCTTATAGATTTCAAAACTTTGTCTCTAGACATATATCTCCTCTGGGAAATATAAAGTGCTCAATATTGTATTTATTGGATGGGTATTAAATAAACAAAATAAAAGATAAATTTTACTATAAAAAAGTATTAGTATGGTCAAAATCATATCAAATCTTAAAAACCAGTAAACTTTACTATCTAAAGATAATAGGTTCTCCTGAAAAAAATAGATCAAGAACTTAAAGGATATTTTTAAAAATCAGGTCAATTAAAACCAATTGGTGAATGTAAGATACAACAAAAAGTAAATACATAATATTTTGCCTCAAATTTAGTCCACCGAAGCTTAATATCATTTGTAAGCCAAAATACAGAAAAAATAAATAAATTAGCATTATGACTGTCATCAACAAAGGACTACACAGAAGTCAGTCAGCCACTATCCATCTAGGACACTGAACCTACCCTCCATCATACAAAAATGGCAAAACAAAGACCTACATGTGCAAACTAACTTGGGTACCAAAGTAACATCACTATGGAATGAGCTGGCGGGTAGAAGAGCTGACCCCATGAAAGCTAGTGAGTGGAAATCCAGAGTCAGATTTTTTAAAAGCATCAAGAAGAAGGTTTTGAGTTGTGTCAAGTATATAAATTCAAATTGTTCAAGGATTTGGAAACACTCCCACTGTCCAGTCACAGGTGTTTCACCTACCTATTTCCCTAACCCTCAGTATCACTGTAAGGATGAGCGATGGGGACAGAGCCTTAGCCGTGCTGACAGCTACAGTGTGGGAGATCATTTGGATAGCGAATAGAGAGGGAAGTTGTCAATAAAAACTAGAGTGACAAAATGAAAGAACAGATGTGAAGTAAGAAGAAAACTTTCCCTGCTTCCTTCTTCTCTGGGGCCCTGAGAGATGGAAATCTCCTCCGCAGTGGATATTACTAGTTAGATGTACAATGCCCAGGAAACTTCCTGGGTGTGTCAGTTAGCTTTTCATCACTGTGACCAAAATACCTGACAAGTACAACTTAGAGGAGGAAAGATTTATTTTGATTCACGGTTTCAGAGAATTCAATCCATGATCAGTCAGCTCCATGGCAGAAATACAGTGGAAAAGAATGGCCAAGGAAAGTTAATTAGCTCATTAGAGCTGAGGAAACACAGGAAGGGGGCAGGGACAGATATCATCCCACAGGCCACAACCCCAGTCACTTACTTCCTCTAGCCAGCCTCCACCTCCCCAACATTTTTACCACCTCTGAGTAAATTCACTAGAATTATTAATCCATCAGATGAATTGATCCACTGAGAAGGTCAGAGCTCTCATTATCCAATCTTTTCAACTCTGGACATTACTACATTGTTTAACACATGAATTTTGGGGTGGACATTCCAGATGCAAGCCATAACAATGGGGCATATGAGACTCAAAAATGGTCCTAGAAGCAACGAAATATTTTTTTTTTCTTAGTGCACAGGTGTTGTGGTCATGTGGTCCACGAAACAAGCAATGTGAAGGGGCTTCAGGACATGACACAGAGGGTGCAGAAGACACTTTGTTATGAATATGACTGAAGACTGTGTGGGAAAGCATTTGTTTCAAGGCATACTAATAGTGGAAGCATAGCCGAATTTTGTTCATCTCAGTGTCGGCCAGCATTCAGTAGGTCAATCACAATTCTGAAGACTTAATAAACCAATTTATAGTATTTAACTTTATTATTTGTCAAATTATTTTTTCTGCTGCACCCTCAAATGTAATTGTGGATTAGTCTATTTGTTTTCTTGATTTACTTGGTCTTGGTTTACACAATGCTTCTTGCTTTTTGTTAAGATAGTTTCCTTAAGATAGTTCTTAAGGAAAGCAAGCATATTTTTCAGAGTGAAATACCTCTTTCCTGCTTTTTCCTCAATAGTCTCTGAAAATCAGCATCACCTCTAGTTATATTTGGAAATCAATCTATTGAGTGCTTATGCAGCTGTGCTCTTGTCCAAGATTTCAAAAGATGTCTTTTTCATAGAGAAAGCAGAGCAGGTGCAAACAATATTAGTTATTCCTAATAGATGCTACTATTTCTAACTAAGTACTTAAAGTGTGCAAGGCCACTTTTAAAAATATTTGCTAATCAATCCTTTTTATATATTTGGTAGGCACTTTGACACATTATCAAATATATGCCCAAGCACTGTGTATTTATGTTCAATTCCTATAGAATTATAAATGGGCATTTAGCTTTCACTGGGGTATGGGGATGTATGTATCATTTCCTTAAATGCATGTTCACACTTCATTTCAAAATAAGACATTTCCAAATATTTGGGCTGATGGGTTCTGCTTAGGAAAGCTTTTTCTTTGTCAAAGCCCTTGATTGTGTTTTCACCACTAATTTTCTTTAAAATTCTATTCCAATGGTTCCCGAAGCTTGGCTACATTGGAACAACCTGGAGATACTTAAGTATTCTTGGCACCTAGCTTCCACTCTCAGACATTCTGATTTAATTGATACGGGGTGAGAGCTGAACACTGAGAGCTCGAAAATCTCCCCAAGTGATTCTAATAGGCAGAAAATCCTGGGAGCCACCATCCTTCTCTGTTGTTTGTAAAGGGCCAGTTAGGAATAACTGTATATAAAAAGTCAGGTGTTTCTTAACCCTAATTAAGGAAACCTTAGTTTCTATACACATAGTTTGGCTCTATGAAGGAGCAGCTGAAATCTGTGTGGTTGATTTAAGTAATGATTGTTTTATCCACTCACTCTTTTGGAACTGGCTTGTGTATAATCCTGGATTGAGCACTGTAAATAGTGTGGTTAGCTCTACAGAAGTGAAGTACTCTCAAGGGCATTGAAGTTCTCCATAAAAACGGAACCAGAGTCTCTCTGGCTTAGAATTTCCTTGAATCCCTCAAAGTAAGATGAGTCCTCATCTATGTACCATAACCTAAAAGGTGGGTTTTTCAAGTACTCTTCTAGCATGAAAATGACCTAGCTTATAACATTTAAACATTGTCAACAGCTTTCTGAAGAATTAAGCCTCTTAAGAGTCCTGAGTCTTTGAGACATAATTTGGAAAGTAGGAGCTGTATTGAGATGTATTGAAGCCCTTCAAATAATATTCCTCCAAAACTTCTTGCTTGAGTTTGTTAGCATTTTTTATGTCTACCCTCCAATCTTAATTTGTTTCTGGGGAGACTATAAATAAAAATAAGAAAAAAAAAACCTCTCTAGAACTGGTTATTTTAATGAGGCTGGGCTTAACTTGTCAGAAGACCATGAAGGACTTCTGTTAAGTTTCACTATTGATTTATTGGGAAAGGTTTTTAATTGTAAGTTAAGTTTTGATTGGATGAGAATTCAAATTACAATTGATGTCTTGAGAAAGTTATTAAGTCAAACATACAGTAATTCCACTAAGATGTAATGCAACCCTTCTCTGTGCCAAATGCGCCTGAAAAATATACCCCATTTCTTTTAAGCACTGAACAAAAGCAGTCATTATTTGGAAGAACCAAGACAAAAGGTATGTGAATAAAAAAAAAAAAGGATTTTTCTTCTAACACTAATTAATTCACACAGTCCCTTGAACTGGAGTGCAACCCTTTTGTGGTCTGAATTAATTTTCTCTTGGGAGAAAAAAAAAAAAAAAAAGCTGTGCTACTGTTTTATTTTAAGACTAGAAAAATGATCCCTCCATTTGGCCAAGAAAGTTCAAAACAATTAGAGTGAATGTCTAAATGAATAAGAAGTTAATTCTTTGTCTTTCTTGGGAAAATAATGTGCTGAATTAAGAGAAATAGATGGCTGGTGTTATTTCAGAGAAGGTAAGTACAAATGCTTCTAACAATTCCTCTAGAATGCCTAATCTGAATTCGGGGTAAGAAGAGACACACATCTGGACTATACAGAACCTAATCATACCTCATTTGGATCTTTTCCACACTTGTATTTAGAGGATGTTTCTGCATTAGCAGGAAATACTTGAATCAAAGTGCAAGAATTTACTTCCACTGAGGAGCTCTTTGAAATTAGTAATTCCATTATTTTATATCTTGAAACATCAATTCTATTCTTTTAATTTAGATCAGGTAACTCTGCCTAATTATAGTAAATTTTATTTATTTTCTAACCCAAGAATTTTAAGACTTGCTTATGAAACATCAGCTTGTAAGTATTAGTTACCGAATTGTCAAGACACAAAAGAATCTTGTATGTCATCAAATTTAATATTTATTGCAATTATTTTTAAATTATAAATTATCTCAAAAATGAATTTGAGAAAAAGGGCCACTCTAATGATTCACTTTAACTTGATTAACTCTGTAAAGATCCTGTCTGCATAACATAAGGAAAATCTCAAGGTAGAAAAATGTGCCCCAATACACTTCCAGCTGGAGCTGACTCAAACTGCAGGACTGGAAGGCTGTAACCATGGGATTTACCACATTTAGTGCTAATATAACACTAAAAAAAATGATACATAAGAGAGGAAAAGGCAAATTTATTCCATAATTTTAGATATTTTTCCTTGACAATGATTTAAATTATTGAATGGGACATTACTAATTCAAAAATATTCAATGAGTGAAAATTAATTTTTTTAAAAAAACCTTACTAGGTTATTTTTTAAAAGGGTTGAAAATAGTTTCTATTTTATTTCATAAGCAGAATATATATGTATAACACATATATGCACATACATATTTATATCTTATTATATATCACATTGCATATGTCTATCTTATGTCCTGGAATGGAAAAATAAGCTCCATAGTTGTGTGTGTGTGTGTGTGTGTGTGTGTGTTTGTGTACATATATATAAAACTTAATAGAAATGTTTTGTCTCAGAGTTTTTGAGGCTAAATGTTCAAGTTCAAGGGTCAGCAAGGTTGATTCCTTCTAAGGATATGAGGAAGAATTTGTTTCAGGCTTGCCTCCTACTTCTTGGTGGTTGGATATAACATCTGGCCTTCCTTGGCTTGTAGCAGCATCCTGCATTTCTACTTTTGTCTTCATATGGGCATTCTCCCTGTGGGCACTTCTATTTCTAGGTCCAAATTTCCCTGTATAAAAGTATACCAATCTGATTAAATTGGGCCACTCTAATGATTCATTTTAACTTTACTAACTCTGTAAAGACCCTGTCTGCATAACAGACAGGCTCAGAAACCATGGTTAAAGTTATCACAGGAGAAAAAGGAGGAAAATCTCAAGGTAGAGAAATTTGCTCCAATATACTTCCAGCTGGAGCTGACTCAAACTGCAGGACTGGGAGGCTGTAACCACAGGATTTACCACATGTTTAGTGCTAATATGAGATTATTTTGTGACTAAATATGACAAAAGAATTTAAAAAGTATCAAAGATTGAATAATTTGGGGGCATGACTAGGATCTTTGAGGACAAGAAAATGTAAGTCCAAATATTGAATTTAAAGATACAATGGAGGAAAACTATAAAATTGCTTTTGTTGAATTTTATGAAATTCTACTTGTTCAACTTTATGTTATTTTTATGGATATTAATAACATTTTATATTAAAAACTACCCTTACTGATATGGTAATAAACACTTTCTGTGTCAGGCCCACTACTAAATGTTTAATAATTGTTATCTTTAATTCTAACTAAAATCCTTCAAGTATTGTTAGATATTAGTACCTTAACTTTATTTAGATAACTGCCTCACAGAAAGGTTAAGTAACTTGACCAAATTACTCAAATTCTGCCTGGTTCCAAATTGCTCCTCTAAGCCAGATATCATGTATATTCATTATTCAAACTCTCTTCCCCCAAAGTAATATCTCAGTACTTTTTCTATAGTGAGCTATCAACAAATATTGAAGTGGAAATGACTAGAATCAGTCTCAGAAACTGAGGGTAGTGATGAAAATTCATGGTTGTTGTTTCCTGTTACCTATTAGAAGATAAATTACTTATTAGGAGGAGAGAAAGCAATTAACGAAATATCATTTAAGTAGCTGATCCAGACATTATCAGTTTTCAAATGACAAATTCATACCAAACACACTTAGTGTTTGAAATGTCCTGTAATAAAAAAATAAACTCTAAATAATAATATTTTTGAAGAATAATTTAGGTTTAATTGTCTGACAAAAAGTAAGTTCTAGTTCCAGGAGAAAAAACAACAGGGATAAAACAGGTTAAAAGCTCACTTTATTTTTAAATCTAAAAATATAGTTATCTTTATTCTTGGCTGGAGGTATATATTAGAATCCAGAAGCTGAGGTTGCTGACAGTCAAATCAATTGAAGGAACATTAGCATTTATAATCTAGGTTGGAATTCACTTTGAGTCTTCAACCATGATTCTAGTGATTCTGAGTGACCCAATTTGCACATAGTAACTCAACCCACCTACACACCAACCCACAGATACTATATATATACAATACCCAAAGTGGAAAAGATACTTATCTTTCTACCTTGTAAAATAGCTATGTGGCTTAAATAACCCATGTAATCATTTGTAAATGATAAAGCAATACAATTCCTATTAGAGATTTGTTTGTTGATTTATACTCACAGGCACCCACATAAACATGCATGCTTTATATATGTCTGGCTTAATTTCATTGAATACCCTGAACTACACTTAGTATAAAGAATGTGTTTAAGTGTATAATCTTACTGGAGAGATAAGATTTATTTTCAAAGGTCTCTTGGGATAGCATGAGAGAATCAACTTCAGTAATATACAGAAGCAATTCAGACATACCTGGCCACAGCAGTTCCTCCTGCCGTGAAGGTGTCTCATTACTGGCATTCTGAAGAGCACAAATTCAGGATTAAGAAACCTGTGCACTCTTCCCTAGGGCTTCCCTTTGCCTGGTAGCAGGGGATAGCACTAACAGCCCATGTCATTTATATAAGAATTCTTTCCTCTTCTGTGCTTTGCCATTCTCTTAACTCCTCCAATTATGACCAGACCTTATTGGCCACCTGTCTGGTTTTCCTTACTAAAAATTTCCTGCTTTGGTTTTCTGCTGTTATTTCTCCCAAGTGACCTGCATATTCTGGAATGTTGTCTCTGACATTTCTCTCCAGCTTTGGCTTTCTTGGTTATACTGAACTAGTGTGTGTCTTAGTTTTCATTGTCCCAGAAATAGACCCTAACAGAAATATTTGAGTGCAAGTAGTTTACTTGGAGATTATCTCAGGAAACACTGACAGGGACATGTAGGAGTAAGAGATGGAAGTCAATAAAAGTGAATTATCAAGAAAATTACCAATGTGGGTAAATGGAGCCCAATCCTTTGGAGAACACTTGGAAATAACACAGAGCATTCCTTCGACTACTCAACAAAGGAGCTGTGTTATGTGACCAACAATTCACATCTGGTACTTGTTGAGCATGGTAGCTCCCCAGCACTTCTGGCCTATCCAGTTTGTGGACAGAGTGTACACTAGAGTCCAGAAAAATCCCTCAGGCAAAGTGTATGAAGTTGGGAGGAAAGCAGATGTATCCAGAAATGATAACTAACAAGAGGATGTGAATAAGGTGCCAACTGCATTTGTTATAATAGATAAACATTCTCTTACGACTAAAGGTTAGCAAAATACATTTTTTTCTTTGTCATAGATGTCATTACCCTGAGATTTCTGCTTATGGAAAGACCTTGGATAGAAGATGGTATTAGGGACTGAAGTGTGTTCAGTTCCCCCTTTCAAATCATATATTGAAGTACTAACCTCTAATATGATGGTATTTAAAGATAGGGACTTAGGTTATTAGATTTAGATAAGGACTTGGTTGTGGTTCTCATGATGGGATGGCTGTCTTTTTCAGAAAAGGAAGAAACACTAGAACTCTCTTTCCACCATCTGAAAACACATCAAAAGCACAGCTCTTGAAAACCAGAAGACATCCCTGGCCAGATCTAAATCTGTAGGTACCTTGATATCAGACTCCTAACCTCCAGAACTATGAGAAATAAAGTGCTATTGCTTAAACCATCCAGTCTTGGCACTTTGTATGGCAACTCTGATGATCTCAGGGTCACCTTTGGGACTATTCTTCTGGATCTCTGAAGTACCTCCATTTCCCATATGAAGCTAAAATGACCTGTTAAGGCTGAACTAGATTTACCCTGAACAGTTAGTTCTCAGATGCAAAGAAGGGCAGTGAGTCTTCTGACATAAAATTGTCTTAAGTAAAATTAGCTTTAGACAGATGCTAGGCTTATGTGTCTGGGCTCCAAACAAAATTTTGCAGGAAATTAAAGTAATGACTTTTGGTAGGAAACATGACTAATGCTCAAAGTCCACCTCAGACTTTTCACTGTGGCGCAGGCTTGAGCTTTTCAGAGCAATGCTCGTGCATCACAGTGTCAACTCCAAAAATACCCCACCCAGGGAGGTGTTGACCACCTCTTCAAACCAAGCTTTTATATCACGAGCTGGACTGGGGAAACAGAGTTTTAAGTTGGACTGTGTTGTAACACTGAGTCCAGCGAAAAAGCAATGGCAGCCATAGACCTGTGGGCACCCTGTGCTCTCCTGGACACGATAATACCTACCCCGCCTCTAGATTGCTGTAGCCTGTTTTGTTTTAATAGTTTAGGTGGAGGGAGAAACTTCAAGTGAAATATGCTAGACTTAAAGCTATTTGATATATGAGTGATTTGGTAATGGATTGGAGAATGGTAAAAAAATATATAGCTATAATTGAACTTTGAATGTGTGAATCAGGCTGTACCAGTTAAATGAGGAGACTAATTCAGTTTTAATCCAGTGAATTTGATTATTTTGTCAGACTGTGGTAAATTGTAATGAGCGCGATAGTATGTTGTAACCCTGTGATGGTGTTTTATATGAGACATAAAGCCTTCTCTATGACCCTTTTGCATGTGCCAACAGTCTATAGGCATAATTAATTATAATGTGAACTCTAAAATTCTGATGTGGGATGGAAGATTTTTATGAAGTACAAGGAAAATACTGAGCAAGTATCCTTTATGCTGGCTCCATTAGGAGTTTTGAGAAGAGCTTTAACATCTGATTCCATAAAATTTTCAGGTTGAACCATCAGTCACTATAATATTCCTGACAACTCCGCATGCAATAGCCCATTTCATTTTCTGTAAAGAGACAGGCACCTCAAACCTGTCTGCATCTTCTTGTTTTATTTCTCTTAGCGTCAAGTTTATAACAACACAGATTTTCATTTTTGTCTTAGGTGACATCCTAGTTCTATGACCTTTTTTAAGATGCTAGTTTTAGTTTAATTTGTTCCAGTAAAAATTGTATTTCTGTATTTTAGATAGTTGAGTAGAACTGCACTTGATCTTTAGCTAGAATCCTTTCTTCTAGCTCTTGAGCAGTCCCATTTATATTTGTGTGGGACTCTAAACATTTTCCTATGAATTTTATTTATTAAGTCACCTTATTGAGGTAGGTGTAAGTTGTATGCAGTAATATGATTCCCTTTAAATATACAAATTGGTCAGTCTTGCTTGATGCTCACAATAGAAATACAGATCACTTTCATCACCTCCAAAGGTTTCCTGGGGCCCTTTGCAGTCCTTCCTCCCTTTGTCTCTAGCCCTAGGTAAACACTGATTAGCTTTTTATCATTATACTTTCCCCTCTCTAGAATTTTATATGCATGGAATCATACAGTATATACCTATTTATGTCTGGCCACTTTTACTGTTCCTGTGAATTTTAAATGCAACAGAAACTAAAAAATGTGTTCTTAAATGTTAAGGCCTATAAATAAACATTGACAACATAAGGGTAGGGCACCAAAGACAAATTTATGAATATCAGCTCTAGTGTACGCTACTAATTTAAAGGATAATCATTAAATAGCTTAAGGGATAAAGGTCCTGTGTCAAATAGTAATGTGTAAAAATATCGAATGAGCCTATGTTCTTCGTATATTTAATAATATTCTATGAAAAGCCTGAAATTCAAATACTTACAGATATTCAACTTTGTCTTTAGTTTCTAGGAGAAATTAAATGACATGGATAAATATATAGTTGCTGATGTGTTGCTTGCTGAGAGAAATGCCAACTCATGGGACCTTGGGCCTATATATTCGTCATTTGTTCTATCATATGCATTTGTTATTTTCCCCAACTACTGAACTTGGATATTGAATTGGTTCACATTAACTGCAAGCCTGATACAAATGGTCTGACTGTGATATTGGCCAACAATCTGCACACTTTTTGAAGAACTTACAATCATCTGGATTGCTCCTCATTGCTCAAGGGCAAAGATGATCTCAGTTATCCTTTGTACATGCTTATTTTTATCAAAGTATCAAGCACTTTTCTTAAAATTATTAGCTTTTAAAAATTTTTTTTAGTTGTAGATGGACAAAATACCTTTATTTATTTTATTTGTTTATTTTTATGTGGTTCTGGGAATCAAACCCAGGGCCTCACACATAATAAGCAAGTGCTCTACCACAGAGTCACAACCCCAGCCCTTAAAATTATTTTTAAAATATACAGGAATAAGTAATTATATGACTGTTTCAGATCCCATAAACAATTACAAAGGTTTCACTTATTTAATTTTGTAAAACTCTATAGTGTATGTATAATTACTAGCCTCATTTTACAGATAAGGATTCTAAGGCTAGAAGGTTGAGTGACTTGCTAAGTGTCAAACAACTGGTAAGGGTCAGAATTCAGACCTAGAAGTTTGGTTCTGGAGTCATGCCTCTTACTAAGTGAGGTACTTCTCTCTTTGTGGGCAAATTCTCTCTCAAGTTACATTGCATAGATCCTGCCTTCACCTCTGCATGTTATATTCCAGTTTCTAATCATTTCTGCTATTATCACTCTGCTTTCCTATATCCCACCAAGATTCTGATACTTACAGAAATTGAAGAACAAAGAAGTTGGGGCAGTGATGGTCGTGGTGGTTGTGTATTGTGGGCAGAAAAAAAAAATGTGATAATCGATGTCATTTGGAATCTTAGGCATAAAATTTTGAGCTTAGGTTATTTGCAAACGGTAACAGCACAACAGATTCAGTTTCCTTGTTTACTTTCAGCCAGATGTAATATAGCACATTAGGTCTTGTCTGAGATCTGGATACCATGTAACTTTTTTTTTTTCATGTCTGCTTTTTTTATTAATCATTGTCTCATATGTGCAAATTTCATGAGAATGTCATCTCATTAGACTTAACATCGGCCAAGCACTCACTGTGTCTAATTTTAAGCTACATAACTGTGTATGGAAAAATTCTAGAGAATTATCAGCATGATTAATGAGCTGGAAGCTGAGAACCTCTGAAGAAAAAAAATGTAAGAAATTAATAAATTTAAACAAGCTAAACACAAAAGTCCTCAAGGTATTTCACTGAAAAGTATTCATAGCTACTGAGATTGAAACAAGGCATTTTATGGTGGCAACATTAAATGAAAAGTCAGTAAATGTGGGGACTCTAAGGCCCCTAAACAGTTTCTAATACAACAGCTTCTTCCTGTTCCTTCTCACAGGCAGGACGTCAGAAATACCTGTAAAATCTTAAGGCAGAAATTCTTCATAAATTCTTCTGTTTATATAGATTGCCCCCCGTCCTGTCCGCTTATCTTTAATAACAACTCTTGGAGGAATTTTTTAACTTTATGCAGACAAATTAAGATTTTGTTGAGATTGATTGAACCCATACTCTGTAATTAGAAATATACATGCTTCACTAGACATAATCTTTTATAGCATTTGATAAAGATAAGCAGCTGAAACCAGTTTGTTAGGGCTTCCTCACTTCAGAACCTGCAGGAACCCTTGAGACACCTCAGGTTTTGTTCTGCCATGACTCAGGGGACCTTATGAGCACCATTCAGTGGGCCCCATGTCACCTTGTTTTATACTAATTTATTCATATTTACCACATTCTTGTTTCAGAGAATTAATTATGACCTGTGAAAAAAAATTCTCCTGTCCTTTTTTATACACCTGATCAAGATGTCATCTTTGACAATTGAGTCTTTGGTGTTTCTTTGAGTACATCTGCTTTCATTCAATATTCTCAACAAAATTTAGCTGCCTCCATGTCTTGTTAATCCTCATAATTTTTGTAACTATTTGCTTGGTACTGAGGCTCTTACTTGGAGTTGTTTAATCATTTTCATTCCATTACCTTTTATTTTGATAAACATCAGTCACTGAGGTTTAGATTCGTGCTATAGAGGAACATAGTATTTCCTTCAGTCAAAAAACTTTTCTGAGACTTATAGCTGGGGTCACAAAACAAAGATATTCTGCAATATGTACATAAAGTTACCATACTTCTATATCAATGTGGTTAGAAATTAGAAATGATCCCTCTGAATCTGTCACATTTTCTGAGTGCTCTAAACCCACATTGTACAATATGACACAGACCTGTGAGAGTCAGGATCAAAAAACTAGAGCTTTGCCTTTACCACTTAATTGTTGAGTGACTTTGGGTAGGTCACTGAAATGTCCTCTGACTTCATCTCCTTATCTATAAATGAATCTGTAAAAATACGTGTCCTTCCTTTTTCGTAGAATATTTGTGAGGATGCTAAGAAAAAAATTAATGTGAAAGATTTTGTAAAAGTATGTACAAATCCAAAATGTCATAATAACAATATGATTAGATTCGAAGACATTAAATCTAGATGTAAAATAATATAAAAGTGTTAGTCTATAATTTCCTCCCTGCCTACCTACAAATCTTTCAAATAACAGCAATGCAAAATGAAGAAAATTCTCTAACATCAAATTTGTATGCCTATGGGTTAAATTTGTTCTATTATAAGTTTTTGACAAGCTTTGAATGGTAAGAGTATATGAGTTTAATACTGTAAAAACAAGGAAAATTCAGAATAACTCAAGACAAAAATAAAAATTTAAGATAATACACAAGACATATACTTGGGATGAGAATTTTTGGTTAAATTTATATTTGTATAATAAAGAAAAAAACGTATTATTGCTTCAACTGATACAAAACTAAATATTATATTTTAATTTACAGATAAGTTCTGTGTTTATATAGTTTTTTTATTTTATTATAAAAAGCCTCGGGGGACTTGTATGATATGGTACCCTATAAATTATGCTGTGTAACTTCATTCGGCATAGTCATTAATCACAAATGTTAAAAAAGTTTTCTATTCCTTTCTTTTGGCATTGAACAAAGAAGTCTTGGAAACATAAAGGAAACAGGTCAGAATAAGCTGCCATGACTATTTATTTCACTTTAAAGAGTAGCCTCAGAAGAGAAAAAAAAATGTGTCAAATTTATCATTCCCACCATCACTAACTGTCCTAAGTTTGGGCAAGAGTTTTATAAAACATTTGGTTAAAAAAATAATTGTTATTTATATAACAATTTTATGTATTCAACCTAAAATATTTAAAAAAATTTTTTTTAAATAAAGCTTTTCATTCATGCCTCTGCTCTCATGAAGTTTTGGGATGTAGATAATTGAAATTCACATGAAAATAACATTTATGCAATGTTAATTTCCCATGGATTATATTCTTAATTAAATATCTAAGAACATCCAGTTCTCTAAAATAATAACATATCCTTTGAATCTGACTTATACAGAAAACATCACTGTCTTTTCACTGATGGATTAATTTTCTGATACTCAAGAGTGTTTTAAATATATCACTTTTCATGTTTCAAACACATACCTTTTTGATAACCCCTGGAAGAAGGGTTACATGTTATAAATCCTCATTTAAGAAAACATGTGGCAGAATATAACAAATGTTGGCTAGGATGTGGATAAATTGCAACCCTTATGCATTATTGGTAGAAATACTAGATGGTGCAACCAATAAAGAAAACATTATAGTGTTTTCTCAAAAGATGCAAAAGAGAACTATAATACAAACCAGTAATCCAACTTCTGGATTTATATCCAAAAGAATTGAAAAAAGTGTCTCAAAGAGATACATTCCCGTGTTCATGGTCGCATTAGTCACCATAGCCAAGAAATGAAAGCAACCCAAGTGTTCATAGATGGAAAAATAGACCAAAAAAATGCAGTATATGCATGCAATGGAATATAATTCAACCTAAAAAAAAGTAAGAAAAATCCAGTCACATGCTACAAGATGGATGGAACTTGAGTACATTATGCTAAGGGCAATAATCAGTCATAGAAGTCAAATGTTGTATGATTTCACTTATATGAGGTATCTTAAGTAGTCAAACTCATAGAAAAAGTAGAATGATGGTTATCAAGGGCTAAGTTGGGTGAGGGGGAATGGAGAATTGTTCAGTGGGTATAGAATTCCATGTTTGCAAGGTAAAAATGTTCTAGAGATCTGCTATACAGCAATGAATATAGTGAACACTACCATATTATGCACTTAAAAAGGATTAAGATGGTATTATGGAATAGATGTTTGTGCCTTCCAAAAACATGTTAACACCCCCACATGTTATGGTATTGGAAGACAGGCCTTTGGAAGGTCATTTAGGGATAGGTCATTTAGTAAGGTTGGAGCCCTCATGGATGAGATTGGTGCCCTTACAACTTCATCTCCCTGCTCTCCAGCATTGAGAGAAATAAATAGTCTGAAAATCAGAAAAGGGTCCTCACCGGCACTTGACCATGCTGACATCCTGATCAAAACTGCAAGGAAAAAACTCTATTGTTTATAAGCCACCCAGTCTCTAGTTTTTGTTACAGTCACCTAAACTAAGATAGGTGATAAATTTATGTCATGTGTTTTTACCACTACATTTTAAGAGTATAAATAGGATCTATTACAACACTTCAGTGTTTGATGCACATTGCTATTTGAACTGTAAACATTATCTTGTATGAATTTTCTAAACTCACAATAGCAATTTGGAAATAGACAGTAGATACCATTTTTTAATTACCCAAAGAAACTAATAAGCTTGATGTGAAGAAAATAGAAGCTATAGAGAGGAAGAAAGAATTATTTGGATGATAAATGATAAAACATTTGTTTTAATAGTCAATGCTCTAGGTTTTACAAGAATAGAACCAGATATTAATGGTAGAATTAAAGACTAGTAGTCATGTGATTTTTACATACAATTTTAATTATTTGATTATGAACCAAAGTATCATTTATAGCAGGCTACAAAACTGTAGTTTAGATAATCCTTTAATTAAATATTATGCAATTTCTTGGTAGTTGTTTAATTTATATATCTATGTTTATATGTATCTATACAATAAATATATAAGACAACAATTTATTGCTATTTGTTATATTTTAAATATATAATAAATAAACATGTCAGGAAACAAATTTTAATTACTTTGTGATGATTCTTTGCTCCCTTTATTGCTTACTGCATTGTTTAATAAATAAAACATTGGCAAGGAAAGGATTACCCTAATGCACTAAGGAACCAAAATTTGAATATTACCATATCAATCTTAACTGTAGATTATTCATGGAAAATGAGAACTGTAACATATTCTGAAGGGACAAACTAAATGGAGAAAAAGTTTTTCCTTTCTTGTGAGACAGAACACTGAAGTTTATTTTTTTAAATAAAATATTGTTAAAAATAATTTACAGATGATATAAAATGCAATAAGATAGCAAATGCACCAAGATTTTAACTCAATCTGGTGAAAATGGCAATCATGGAAAATACAAATATTAAATACTAGAGAGGATGTGGGGGGTACACTTATACTTTGTTAATAGAACTGAAAAATAATACAAGCACTATAAAAATCAGTATAAAGATTCCTCTAAAGCCTGGGAATAGAACCATCATATGACCCACCTATTCTACTCCTTGGCATTTTTCCAAAAGAACTAAAATCAGAATACTGTAGTGATACATGAATACCAATGTTTATAGCAGCACAATTCACAATAGCCAAGTTAGGGAATAGCCTAGATGTCCATCATTACACAAGAAAATGTGGTACATAAAAAAAGACAAATAAATTTTAAGTTTTTAAAAATTATTAGGAAATAATAGAAACGATCAAGGACAAAGAAAAGGAAATCTACTATATTTTGCAATGTTCTAAATTCAACAAATACAATAGGAAGTTACAAGGAAGAAGAGTCCAAAAAGATGCAGCCAAATCCTTTCAATTACAAAATAACAATAATGCTTACTCCACCTAAACATCATTTTTCATTATAAATAAATCAATCCTATATAAAACAAAAGATGTTAGAGGATGTGTGAAGATAGGCATATCCAGCACAGACATCTCTGAGGTTGAGTAAATAATGCTGTTCTCAAGGGTGGATTAATTGCTAATGCCCACCCTTCCTTCCTCATACCCAATGGCAAATCCATGAAATATGCCCATCTGAAGTTCCCTTCAGCCAGTGATCATGCTGATTCCTGATATTATATCTTCCAGGCTAGATTTCACACATTCTTGCCATTGGGCTCCCAGGATATGCAGTTTAGTTATAGATGCTGCTGCTATTTTGTTCCTTGATATCAATTTTTATTTAAAGCATCTTAGTGATCTTGCAGAATACATAAAAATGAAAAATTCTTCCCATACAAGCTACAAATAATACCCATCACAGTCAGAACATTCTGATTGGATACAATTAGCATTTCTCAACTGCTAGAAGGTAACTGTGATTGTATGACTTTAAGTATCATTTTCTCATGATATTTTCATTTCCGGTGTCCATGATAGAAAATTATAATTAAATAATTTGCTTACAGTAGCTATAAGTTGGAAATATCTTTCTCAATAATTTGAATGCATTATTATACTTAGTTTCTCAATTTTTTGGCACAACAGAATATCTCTCATGATCAGAACTGTGACTTCTCTTGGTCTTATGCTCTCAAATATCCAAAGCAAATATTTAATCTGTACCTGAATTTCTCATTGGTCCTGCCTCATTAAATTACAACTGGTAATAATGCTATTTCCTAGGACCTTTCATTTCTACTGCCATAATAGGCATTGGAATTATCCCACATCTGACCTGAATGTCCTTGGAACTTCTCTTTCAATACCTGGCAAGGGCTAGTTACCAGAATAATAGTTAAAAACAAATGGACCTTCCGGAGAATCCTAGGATCGTCACTTCTTATCTTCATAATTCACCTCCCTTCTCTTCTTAAAATTTTAAATGTGCCACATTTTTCTCTGGTGTAAAATGGAGAAATAATGCCCAATTTGTGTTTCTTTTAAATATTTAAATTATATAAACATATGCAACATATTACAGAGAAATGGAATAAATAGTAGCTGCCATTGTTCCCCTTATTAAAACAATCCAAAAATAACTAATATTCGTCATTTTCCCATTGAGGCAAAGATCCTGAAACGCCTAAAGAACAGTAAAATTACTCTCAAATTAGACTTAAATGTAATTTAAATACTACCTTATTCTTTTTTCTTTCAGCATTCCATGTTAGGTAACTTTTAGCAAGTGAAAATATATGATAAATTGATGCAAATAAGTGTTTATTCAATCACACAAGCAAATAGGTTGTTAAATATCTGCCTCTGATCATTAATGAATAATCATTATACTTTATTTAAAACTCACAAAATTTCAATTGTTCTAATCTTCATTTTCAAATGTAATTTTTCAGAATTACATTTTCATATATTAACAAGAGAGAAACAGTCTTGCCAAGTTATAGGAGGGAGATGAAGGTAGAAAGAATTGCACAGAGAGATATGAAATAATAGAATTTTAGGACTGAAAGGAACCAGAAAGATACTATTTCCCTAAAATGAACATAGTTTATGCTTGTAACTAACAAGAGAAAATTTTTATTAATTATTTACTAAAAAAACACAAAAACCAGGGGATTTTTTAATCTAATGTAATTAACAATTTGTTATTAGATACCAGTAACATTCTATGGGCTAACTTGTGACCCCCAAAATTCACATATTGAAGTCCTAACTGTAGTACCTCAGAATATGGCTGCATTTGGAGAAATAACCTCTAAGTAGGTAATTAAACTGAGATCATTATGATAAGTCCTAATCAATTATGACTAGGGTTCTTTAGGAAAAGGATATTAGGACATAGACACCCACAGAGGAAGACTATGTGAAGACATAGGAAGAAGGTGGTCATTTACAAGCTTAGAAGAAATCAACCCAAGTGATTTTTTTATGGTATTAGTGATAGAATTAATTTGAACCTCAAGGAAAATATATTTTAAACTTTTCTAATTCACCAATACTGGGTAATTTCACAAGATGAAATTACACACACACATACACACACAGAGCCTCACATATGCTAGACAAGTTCTTTACCATTGAGCTATGTCCCTATACCCTGCTGACATCTCAACCTCAGAATTCTTGTGAGACAATAACATTTTAATGACGTTTAAACCATCTAGTTCATGATACTTTGTTATGGCAACCCTGGTAAACCCATAAGATACAACACAACAACACTCTTAAATAAAATAAAATTAAACCTGTGGACTTTTATGAATACTACCTTTTATCAAAGGTCAAGGTACACATAACAAGAAAATAGGACTTACAACTTTATGGCATCCAGCAAACTCCAGGCATGTGTGAAATGAAAAGATTTACATGATCAACCCATGTGGAAGAGGTCAAATAAAGGCAAACTATTAAAGTTAAAAACTTGTGTGATGAAGGTCTTTATGAGATACTATCCCATTACAAAAACTGTGTGTGTATATGTGTATTTCTAGAGAGCAGTGATTCGTAGTTTTTAAAAGTCTCATGTAAAAAAGTAAAGAATGTTTTGAGTGTTAACACAGTTTTTAAAAAGTGTTAACCAAAATTAACTGAATTTAAAAATTGCCTCTGGACAGAGGATAAAATTATTCATCCTAATAAGTATGTAATTATACATATTCTAAAGAGTGCATTAATTTGAACCTCAAGGATTTGCCTGAACTACAATGCTCACATTCAAAATTTATCCGCTTTTATTTGATTAAATTTTACTAATTCATTTTTCTCAATCATTTCTTACAGACACCACAATTAATGAAACACGTATGATAAAGTCTATATTAACCAATGACATTCCAAGAATCTCGTCAGAATTTACCATCACGTTCCATGATGATGGTTCTCAACTTTGCTCTTTATAAATGTGCAAAAACTCAAATGAAAAAAATTATAATCTGAAAATATTAATTTCACTATAATATACAATATTTGTGGGAAAATATCTTTTAAACTTTTCGAATTCACCAATACTGGATAATTTCACAGGATGAAATTACACACACACATACACACACACAGAGAGATACATAAGCAAAATGTCTTGAATCAAATGTATGAAATATGATATATCAAGAGCTATGTAATGTTTTGAACAACTAATAATAAAAAAATGTTGGTATTAAGCACATCTATTATATTCTTACATAAATTATGTGGTCTTTTCAACAAGGGTATACCAATGATTCTTAGTCTAAAAAAATACATAGGAGATGTACAAATGACCTATGTCTCTGAAGGTTTAGGTAATACTAAGTCTCTATTTCCTGGTCTGCTCTCAACACCAGTCATTGCTACAATGATGATGGTTATTTCCAGATCTTTTCTGCTGCTTCTTTTATTGTTTTTCTTAATTGTATTCCTACTCTTCTGATTTTCTATAGCATCATATTTCAGTTTTCAAATTTATTCCCATATGTATGTCATTACCAATGTAAGACCTCTATTGTTAATAGAATATAAAGGCAATATACTGTACAGACTTAGGTGCTTTTCAGACAAAAAGACCTCGAGTCTAATATAGTTTCACAATTCCAATTTCTGAAGGCACAAAGAGCACACATAACTTCTTCCCTTACATCCCTAAGTTACCTCTTGTAAACCCCTAAGCCTAATAAGAATTATATTCTTAATAAGACTGATTTTTTAAAAAAGAAGTAGAAAAAGATGAATTAAGCATAGTGTTAGAAAATAAGAATCCAGAAGCAATTCTTGGAAGTAATCTACATGAAGAATAAGGTAAGAGAGTTCTGGTTGTTGGAAAAGAGAAAGCAGAGAGGTCCATTTGGAGACAGATCAGAACAGATAGGAATGGTATCCACCAAAGAACCCCACAGAACTTCCAGCTCAGAATCAAATTATAATTTTCTCCAGAAACTAATAGGTGGTTCAAAATGAGAAGATCTATCAATATAACTT
This sequence comes from Callospermophilus lateralis, assembly GCF_048772815.1. Lineage (NCBI taxonomy): Eukaryota > Metazoa > Chordata > Mammalia > Rodentia > Sciuridae > Callospermophilus > Callospermophilus lateralis. The sequence goes on from NC_135314.1 coordinate 102,488,648, forward strand.
ATCACCTTGTAAATTAAAGAATAAAAACAATCAAATTATTTTATTTCCAGATGGTAACATGGAATTTTTTAAACTAATCAGCTAATTAAATGGAAGTCAAACAGTAACAAAAAGAAATTACTTAGAGGGGCTTTACCAAAATATAACAGCAAACTTCATTATGCATGTCTCAAGGAGGAATGACCTACATCCTCATCATTATTCATCATTGCTTTTGAAGTTCTAGTACACACAAGAAAAAAGAAAATTAAACAGTCAGTGTCAATATTATGGGAAAATAGAATGTCTGAGGATAACTGTGTATTTAGAAAATCCCAAAAATTATACTAAGGAAAAAACCTTACCAAAATTAATAAGGGAATTGGTAAGATGCCTTTTTCAATTTAAAGGTATATAAATGCTTAACTTTCTTCTTTCATTACATTAATATCTGGGTGTAGAAAGAGAAAAAACATTTTATTCTTTACATAGTCAAAATAATAAAATATCCAGAAATATGTTAAATAATTAAAAGATAATTTAAGGAAATCTAGAAATTTAATTCAAAGATATAAAATGAAATAAGCAATATATTTGATAGTTATTCTCTCATATAAAAATAATCACACATGAAAAATGAGTACATCATTTGAGCTTTCAAGTTAACCTGTCAAATAAGTAAAAACAAAAATTATTAAAATATTACTTCTGAGTTATGAAGATTGAGGTATGAAGTGAGTGGGAAATGATAACCTTTGATTTTCATTTTATGCTTCTCTGTACTGTTTAAATTCTTCTTTTATCATATGTGTTATTGCTATAGTAATAATTACTTCTTTTTTGGGAACAAAATAGCAAATGTTTAAATAGGCCAGAGGTAAATGTTTTAAAGAAAAAAAAAACAGAACTTTAAGTCTGCCTTTGGCACATACGTGATAAGGAACCTTGAAGAATTTACTTAATTTCTGTAAGCCATATTTTCTGTATCTAAAAAAGGCTGTCATAACAATTACCTTGTATGGGTGAGTGAATTCAATGAGATAATACATATATAGTACTTAGTAGAGACCCTGTCACATGAAAGTGATAAGTACCTTAAACAAGAGCTGGGTTTTTTACTTTTCTTACCAATCTCAGTTAACCGTGTAGACCTACAATAGATAGACATATGTCCAAGTTAACATCTACATCCCAGACTAATTTTTTTTCCACTGGTGATTGAACCCAGAGATACTTAAACACTGAGCCACATCCCTACCAGACATGGTCTTGCTAAGTTATTTAGGGCCTCGCTAAATTGCTGAAATGGCTTTAAACTTGTGATCCTCCTGCTTCAGCCTCCTGAGCCACTCAGATTACAGGTATGAGCTACCACATCTGGCTTCAGAGTAATCATTAATTGTACCACTGTCACTCTCAAAAGTATGCCAATCTGGTTGATAAATTTATATGGTCATCCCACTTACTAATAATATCACAAATATTAGAAAGAGAAGGAAATCAGGTATTCTTTTCAAGTTCATAAGTTACTTGTCTCAGCATGCTACCTATATACAATCTGATGAATGAAAACTGTGAATCACAGAGAGTATACATTTCATATACATCATATAATTGTTGAAAGATGCAACTCAATAGCATCTTTAAGCAACCAAAGTGGAGACTACCATTATTAAACTATAAGTTTTACAACAACACAAATATATTATTTTGAATTTGGATTTGCTGTCAACAACTTTGGGAAAGGTTAAATTGAATAGTTATGTTTGGTATTTTTCCCCCATCAGAGAACATCCTAGGTCACTCCATGTAGAGAAAAAACGTTCCCTAGGGAGACAGGATTGAATGCAGGTATTTTTGTCCTTTTCCTGCCTATGCAGCTTACTTTGCTTCTTTGAAGCATATTTCAGATTACTCACAAAAACATAAAATTAGCCTTTTCATTATAACAAAGTCCTATATGAACACTGAATTAGTATGAATTGGCTCTCTTCTCATTTAAAATAGGCTTTATCTTTTGAAAGATTTTACTGTAAAGTTTTCATTTTAAAAAAGGAGGAATATTATCTACTACTAGAATTGGGTTGGTTGAACAGAAACAATTAGAATTTTACCTGTGCACTTTTAAAAGCCCTATCTGTAATGTCTAATCACCTCAGACAAAGATATTATGTTCTAACCAAGTTGTACTTTGGCAGTGCAAAGTGATCTTAGTAATTAGTACTCAATCTTCTAGCCATTATGCTCACAGCTACCAGCAACCCAGAAAACTCCTGCTGACATTAGAGTAATACAACGAATGCATAATAAATACCCCACTCCCAACATATCTCCTTTTCAGCCTGTGTATCTTGTCTTTACACAGAACTCTTTTCCAACTAAATAAAAAACATCAAATGCTGAAATACAGGCAGCAGAACTAAAGAGTATAATGTTATAATAAACAATAACTTAAATGATCAATACCATAGTACTGAATAAGAGGTTTTTAGTGTGAGTTGTAATAAAGGGTCCTTATTCCATTTTGACCTCCCTAGTCAATTTTTAAGTTTTCTTAATCTCTAAAGGAACTCTGCCATAGCCAACAAATCCTTTAATTCTCCTTCAAACAGATCATAGTTATTTTTTACCCTAAACACTTGCTTCTTAAGTTCTCTCCAAAAAGAGTATATTTACCCACAATTTCTGGATACCAACCCTGTATATTCCACTCACATATTTCACATTTGATGTTTTTCCTGATCCATTTCATTAATGATGTCTTTCACCAATCAGTTTCCCAGCTACATCACAGACTCATATATTTCATATTGGTCTCTGAGACAATTGCTGAATGCCTAATATTCAGTTTACCTATGTGGCAATCTATGTACTCAGAAAGATACAATTATAGCAGGCACCGATTATCTTTTCATCAAACTCATTTTCTTTTCACCCTACGCTTATAGCTGCAGTACATTTTCCAAGTTTCCTTGCAGTCAATCAAACGTGTATGAAAAATATGTGTGGCACTTGGCCCTACCTCATTACAAACCTCCTTCATGCAATTCTCTATGCTTCCTTTCCATATCTCTCAATTTGAGTCAGACAATCACATCAGTCTTAAAGGATAGGAATTTGAAGATGGTACAACCACAAGATGTATTCTCTCTATGGGGAAAAATGCTTCCTCTGCAGGAATACTTGTTAGGACTGTTACATGAGTGTTCTATAAATGTGTTGTGTTTATTCACTGGTATTGTGTAATTCTTGTTGTAACTGCTGGTGTTACTGAAACTAATACAGACATTGGTATCAGAAATAGTGTTAGCTAGTGGTTAGCCAGTAGATAGCAAAGGAATTGACACTGAATGCTGAAAATATAGAGACCAATGTTACACAATAGCAAACATGAGCAGGACTCTTACCTGAGATAATCTGGAGTGCAAATAACATGCCTACTGAGCCTGGAAAACAGTTGCAAAAAGGGAGTGTGGATTACTTTTTCATTCTGCTTTTTACAAAAGTATGTCAATAAAAGAAATGTGCTGACAAAATAATTAGGCAATTTGAAGGAAAACAGAGGGGAATATAGATAACCCAGCAACATAAGGCCTTGAAGATTAGAAAATGAGAAAGATGCAACTGCTTTTAGACTTCAAATAAAAGAATAAAAGGCTGAAAATGATTTCAAAGGACAATAGCTCGTTATGATTGCTCAGTTAAGCAAAGTGTCTTAACTCTGGCAAATCAGATTGAGAGCATTTCCTCCCCATGAAAGCCTATCTGTGCTCCATCAGACTGAGAAATAGGGGCAAGATGAATGGAAGTCCTTTCACAAACAACACCAGGAAGGCATATTGATCAAGAAAATGTGTTTATTAAGCTTGCAGTATTTCAAAAGCTGAAAATTGGGGGAATTTAAGAAGGTTTTAGGGCCTGGATTGAGTGATTTTAGGACAGATATTGCAAAGGGAGGATTTGGTTTAGAATGAGCAAATTCCAACTTACTAGTTTTGGATGTGTGGACACAGAGATCATGGTTTAAAGCAGCAACAAGCTGCCGCTCTTAATGAGTAAGTTAATTGCTGCAAAGCCTTATATTCCAGGTGGGGAAAAAAAAGTATTTTATGGAACAAACAACTAACTTATGTTTGGTCTCAGAACTATTTAAATGGGGATGAGATATATGCCCCGTTTCATTGTTGCTTAACTCAGAGAAAATAAGCTATGTCCACAGGCACAGGAAAGTTTATCCAAGTAATGGTCAACATGGATACAAGAAATTATGTTGGCTTTAGTTATTAATTCTGACTTCCACTCATTCTTCAGCCTATTCTAGAGGACAGATCATTTATCATCCAGGGTCACGATCAATCCAAATGTCCATTGCTGCTTAATGCATCATGGTTCTATGCTAAATTTTTTAGATGATCATTTATAGGACCATTTTTTCAACCCCAGAGCTGCAGAAGCCCCAACATACTATTTACAGATCCCAAAGAGAGAACTTAGAGGACTTCCCAGAGAGGCTTTAACATTTTATTACTCACAAGCTCCTTGGTGATGGCAAGCCAGGACAAAATGGAGGGCTTTACCATATCTACAAGCAGGAGGAATGTATAGGATAGGTTGCATGCCCAGTGCACAGGGGATTCCTTCAGATGTTTTATAAGTACACTCTTTTATTTGGCAATCAAGGTCATTCTGCTTTGATCCCTACCTAAAGACTGGAGCTAAGTGAAGTGGCCAGCTTCCCTTCTCAGTTTCCTTTCTCAACACATTCTTTGGAGTCTTTCTCTCACTACCAAGAACAACAAGCGTTCCTAGGTACTGAATTGTGTTTACCCCAATGCTCCACCCTTTAAGTGCCTCCGAAACCCTTTAATGTCCCTTGCAATCCTGTACTGCCCCAAATCCATCCTAGAGGTATATTACAGCCATATCTCATAATAGCAGTACAAAGGAAAAGAGTCTATCATCAGGCATGCTAAGCTAATTAAAATAGAATTTATTTGTTTAGATACTTGAATTAAAGTATGAGGAATATTGTGTTTTTAGACTAGTTCTGTGTCAGCAAAGTCCATTCCATATCATTTTCAGGTTGGACTACCCAGGGAAATCCTTTTGGTGCAGTCACAGGGAGTTCTGAGCAGACTCAACAGTCAATCTTTTTAGTCTGATATGCAACTACCATTACCCAGCCCAGAAATAGATTACTTGTTACTAATCTAATGGAAAATATGACGTGTTTAATAGTTACCAAAAATGGCAAATCAGCTTGATGAGGCACCTAAGTTAATTATATAACTTTCCTGGGCACGTGTACCAGACCAATCTATCTATTTGAATGTTGAGGGAATAGAAAGAATATATATGGAATATATAACTGCAATAAACTGAAATAAAGCATTCATTGGGGTACACCTGAGGGTAAAACATCTGTATTCGTGAGGGTCAGGCTCCAACACAGTAGACTTCACTTGTAAATTTAGATGTTCTCCCTTCCCTCAAGGGATCAGTTAAGTTAACCACTGGGGTCTTAGTTATAAAGTCTATGACCAACCCATGCTTATTGTCTCAGATGTGATGCCTTAAGGGGATAGCAACAGTAAGTTGTTTCTTATGCCCCAGCCTGGTTTAAGAAAATATTCAGTAGATGTGTAATCTTAATACTGGTGACCATGGGCATGTTAACCCTGAAATACCTGCAGGCTACTGATGTCTGGGTTTTACATTTAATGTTCTCAGTGCCTCAGGTAAATGAGCAGGCCACTCCAGCAGAGAATCATTATTTTTCATCAGGTCATTTATTCTTTCAGTTAGTTTATCTAGCTCCAGTTGGATTGTACAGCAAGTGGAAAATCCATAACACGTCCTGTTCTTGAGCCCACTGTTGCATGTTGTAGCATGTGAAATGGATTCCTTGATCTTTCAGTTACATGTAGTAAAGACAGTAGAATGAATCGAACATAACTTTTCTATGTTCATATATGAATGCATGGCCAGTTTAACTCCACATCAAGTATAACCACAAGAATGAGATCCTATTCAGAGTAAGTTATACTCCATATATGTATAATATATCAAAATATTCTCTACTGTCATGTATATCTAAAAAGAAAAAATAAAAACTTACATGTGGTATGTCAGACCTGGCGCTCATTTGGATCAACCCCTTAATAGTGCCTTCTGATTGGCTCTTTTACTGGGGAAGACTTGCATCAAGTCTGTTACTATGACCACACAAGTCAATGCATATTTGGTCCCTTCTGATAATGGGAGCAGGCCAGTGTGGTTTATTTGCTCTCACTGAAGAGAGATGTCACCTCGCTTGATATAACCTTCAGTGGCATCCAGTCATTCTAGGTAATGCTGAGAACAGGCAAGATAGTTTTGGCATTTAACAACATGAACACACATCTTTACGGAAAATCCCCAGCATGTCGCAACTGCCACGTGGTCTTTCAAAGTATGGTATGCTTTGTAATCAAGTGGCAAGTTCCTCTGCTGCGGCTTCCTCTAGCCACATTATTTTCACCAATTGTATGACCTCTACCACTGCTTCCTGGTGATAGGCTCCGTGGTGAGGATGACAGTATAAGTGGTACAGAGTTGGTTTTCTAACAGGTTATAATGTTCCCCCACCCTCTTCTATAACTGTGACCAAATTCCAACTGTGGCCTTATCTCCCATTATCCACCCATAAACCCCATCCAAAACCATCTCGAGTGACATGGACAGTAAGCTCAACAGGTTCCAGTGGGTTTGATGATGTCCCAGGAATGTGAGCCTGTCTAAGTGTTTTTGTTTTTTTTTTTTTTTTTTGGTCTGATTAAATGCCTCCGTATTTTGGTAAGTTCCATCCCATACTGTACCCCTCCTACACAAATTATATAGGGTCCATAACAACTAAAGGAGATGAAGGACAAAAGCCCTCAAAAGCTAAGAAGCCTCAAAATTCTTGTAATTCAAGAAGTAGAATCGACTGAACTTTATCTACTACAGTCTGAGGTATAATCTTTGTCTTACTCAACTAGACCATACCCAAGCATTTCATCAATAAGCCAGGACCTGGCCCTTTGTTGGGGTTCTTGGCTCACCCTCTCCCTTGCTAATGAGTCAAAAGCCCAGGGGTTGCCTCAGTGAGCACTGAGAGTCAGAAACATAAATATAATGATTTTTTTTTTTTTTTTTTTTTTTTTACCAGTAGAAGTCAGAACCAGGTTTCCAAATCTTATGCTACCTTACCATAACATACAGTGGGGCTTTAGAGATCCTTGAGGTAACATAGTAAAAGTCCATTGTCTGCCTTTCCATCTGAAAGAAAATGGATCTTGACTCTCAGGAGTTATATCTGTACTAAAGAAGGCATTATTAAGGTCTCGTACATAATGATATGTTCCCAGCTGAGTGCTAATTTCCTCCAGAGTGACGACTATGTTGAGAATGGATGCATAAAGTGGATGCATTATATATAACTGACTGTCATGTGTCAAGTTCCTTCAGCTTTCTTACCAGCCACACAGAGGAATTAAAAGTATTATAAATTGAGAGAATTAGGTTTACTTTAGCTAATTCATGTATAGTCTTTATTAGCTCCTGGTGATTACTGGGATCCTGAATTATTTGATGGTAATTATCTGTACAGGTTTAGGCAAAACAATGGGAGCAGGTAGCAAGCTCCCTTGATGTTGGCTTTTCAAATGACATGTGCTTAGTTTCCCAGCAAAGTAAGTGGAATTCCCCTATGTAGTTACATGTAGATACATGCAAAATGGAAAATATGAATACTGGGAAAGAGGTGGGCAGTAGGTATCCAAACATTACAGCTAGAATTCTCACTGTTTTTCCCCCATATCCATCAACAGCAGTTAACCTACCTAAGAATTTATCAGGGTAAATATCGTGGGTTCCTGTGCCCACTGATGCCGTTGCTCACTGAATTGTTTTAAAGAATTGGCAATGCGTGTTTGGGCATGGTGGCACACGCCTGTAATCCCAGCAGCTTGGGAGGCTGAGACAGGAGGATTTTGAGTTCAAAACCAGCCTCAGCAATGGAGAGGCACTAAGCAACTCAGTGAGATCCTGTTTCTATAAATTACAAAATAGGGCTGGGGATGTGGTTCAATAGTTGAGTGCCCCAGAGTTCAATCCCTGGTACCAGGAAAAAAAAAAAAAAAAAAAAGAACTGGCAATGCATTGCCAATTCTCTCTATATATTCTCTTGTTGAGACATGGCTCAGACCCCTGAATCTTGACCACCCCACTAACTGTCCCACAACCAAGGACCCAAAGTCTCCTCAGGGGGAGCCATGGACTCTGCTTTCATTACATTTCCTAATAGCAGATGTTTGTTTTTGCCTCCTTTTGGAGTAGGAATCCATGCTGCCTCTGATACCCTCCATTTTTTCTTTTTTGGAGGTAAGAACTAAAATATTTCTTTTTAAAAAATATATTTTTTGTTGTTGTAGATGAACACAATATCTTTATTTTATTTGCTTATTTTTACGTGGTGCTAAGGGTCGAACCCACTGCCCCACGCATGCTAGGCAAGCACTCTACCACTGAGCCACAACCCCAGTCCCTGAAATCTCTTATCATTGGCAGTTATTTCCATAATTGTACCAGAGTGGATTTTGTTATTTTACTTTTTTCCACTCCTGTAGCTATTAAGTATACCCCCATCTTTTATGGAGGACTCAAAGAGACATTTCTAATTTTGGCTGGGCTTCATGGACTCCAGTGTGCTGCCAGAGTCTTCCCATCTTCCCTAGATCTATCAGCTGTGCTGCTTGCTGAATGAAATACCCTACTAATGGGGGAAATACTCATACCAGAGCACCCTAAATGGGTGGAGGTGCCACATGAAACATTATGTCCCTCCTCTGGCAGTGAAAGTCATACTGTCTGGTTCTGGAAAAGGCTACATATAAATAGCATATTCCATTCCCAGTTCTTGGAAATAAGCCTATGGTTCTTTCATAGAGGCCCAGGTACCCTGAGCATAGGAATATCTCCTGAATTTGGCCACATATTGCAAGTGTGAGAAGCAGCCAAACAATAATGACACCACACTTTTACCAGCTGCATTAGAATAAAGACGTTGATGTAAAACAGAGTGGGCTGTTACTGAAGCCATTTTAGAAAATTCTACACCGTTTGACATTGTCCCTTTTGTTCTGGTGTGCCACAAGCAGAGAAGCCATCCTACTATTCTTTCTTTCATTTTCTGCCTGAACTTGGACCCCCAGCTCCACTAGCTCTACTCAGACATATGGTATCAGGGTAGTATGTAAATTTCTCTTCGGAGTAGGGAGCAGATTTGGATCAGCCTCCTCAACCACTCCTGCTGGGTCTTTAACTTTTGGACCATTACACATCTAGCTTAGCAGTTTAATCCTCTACCTCAACTTCTGATTCACTGGAGCTAGTGGATTCCCTGACTGATCCCACACCTGAGTGTCCCAGTTTCCATTGGTCACCTTTTTATCTCACTGCCAGGAAAAACAAGCCTTTCTGCACCCGTTTGATAGAAAAGTGGTTTCATGACAGAATTTAAGAGAATAGTGGTAAAACCTGTGATCTTTGGAATCTGGGAAAATATGATCATACTATAAACCATGATCATAGTTGGTGATTTACTTCTAAAACAAGAGTAAAAAGTGCCCAAATGTTAAAAAAAAAAAAAAAAAAAAAATGAACATATTAAATTCCCAGTGTGAAGAACCTGTAGTACATAATTTACTTTTTGGCTTTCTAGGTGTTTTAGAAGTAATAAGGACTCCAGGAAAGTCTATGGACTTGAAGAGAGAAGTATTACATCTAGGGCTGCTCTGCCTTGAATCACCATCAATTGGTGACATGACTTTCTCAGGCACAGAACTTTTGGTCTTAGATGGATTGTCAAGTTCTCCTGTCAATATATGAGCTATAACATGTAGACATGTTCCTACTTTGAAGGAATATTGGAAAGTAAAAAATGGGAAGACTTGGGGAAGATGAAATAAGCTTCAAATCCCCTCTTAGTAGTTAAGTTGGGGGTGGAGGGTCTCAAATTGAGACATGTTCTTTCTTCTTTTTGAGCCAACTTTCCTAAAGATTTCTTTTATTATTTATTTTTTAAATTTTACTTTGTTTTTGAAAATAGGAAAAATGCATCAAAATGGATCCCAGTGACTTAGGCACCATCCTGAATATAAGCATTGGTGACTGAGATAATAAAACCCTCTCCAGTTTACAGGTAGTAGATGGAAAATTTTACATACACAAATCCAATACGTTTGTCACCAATCACCTAATGTTTGCTTTTTAAACAAAAATATCCATGGGGTTATTTAATTATTTCTCACATTTATTATATTGCTCAGTAAGTGTAGATTAGAGTCAGATGGTGAGGTTTAAGTTAGGGAAATCAGCAGATGGATGTATAGCCAAATAGCATAAGGTTAAGCTTAATAAGCCTTCCTGCAAGTCTGTTAAAATAAGGTGGTGTCTTAGTCAGTTTGGGCTATCATCACAAAATACTATATCCTGGTTGCCCTCAACAATAGACATTTATTTTATCACGGCTTTAGAAGCAATAAATCCAAGATCAAGGTGTCAGTATGGTTGGAGTCTAGTGAGAACTCTTCCTTTCTTGCAAATTGTCTCTTCTTGCTATGTCCTCACAAGAAGGGAGACAAACAGACACAGACACAGAGTGAGGGAACATTATTATATCTCTTCTTATAAGAGCATTAATCCCATCCTGATGGTCCCACCCTCAGATCTCATCTAAATTATTTGTCTTCTAAAGGGTCTCATTCCCAAATGCCATTATATTAGGAATTAGGGATTCAACATATGAATTTTGACAGAAAAAAAAATCAGTCTGTAGCAAGTGGTTTAAACTTGTATAGCATATTTTTTAATTTTATTTTTAATTTTGTTTTTTAGTTACACATGACAATAGAACATATTTTGACATATCATATATTCACAGAGTATAACTTCCCATTTTGTGGTTGTTCATGATGTGAAGTTACACTGGTCATGTATTCATATATGAATATAGGAAGTTATGTCTGATTCATTCTGTCTTTCCATTTCCAATCTCCTTTCTTCCCCCCACTCTGCCCTGTCCAATCCAGTGAACCTCCCCTTCTCTCTCCCCCACCCACCACCTATTGTGAGTCAGCATCTGAATATCAGATAAACTCTTAGCCAAGCTAATGAAGAGATAAGAGAAAGAAAACCCAGGGAACTTGGGTGAAATCAAATAAATAAGGACCAGCACTCTCAAGCCCATCTCTGGAGTTACTGCCTCTCTTCTGGAGGAAGAGCCTGTGGTCCTGGTGGGATGGAGGGTCCTTGCCTCCAGGGCCTTTCAGCAGCTGGGGGAGGTGGTGATGGGGCTCTGAAGGTAGCTGAGGGCACTGTTCGTGGAGTGGACAGGATGGAGACGGGGAAGTTGAAGATGGTGGTGGTGGAGGTGCCTTGGTCCAGCACAGCCATGGCAGGACTCCGGGCCTTGGCTGAGCAGTGCGGGGCCAGCACCTGGGACTCGCACTGCAGCAGCTGGCCCATGAAGCTGAAATTGGGGAAGATGATGCTTCGCCTCTGCTTCATGAACTCAAAGGCCTCATCCAGCTTCACCCAGTTAGTCCTCTTATGGTGGCCGACCGGGAAATGCCCGCCAGGCAGTGGATGAACACCCTTCCCCACTAGTTCTCAGGGGAAGGCTGAGCCCTATGGGGGTTGACTGTTTGCAACAGAGCTCCTGGCAGGAAGCTGAAAAAGTTTCATACCCTCCTTTGAGGAAGAAGACTTGCGCGGCCCGTGCCTCGCGACACAGCGCTCCAGCGGCCAGGGCCAAGGTGCTGTCGCGCTTGGCACCGTCCAGGGCAACGCTGCGTTCGTCCAGCAGAACCAAGGCGTGGTAGGCACCGGCCAGCAGGCAGCTGCGAAGCTTGGCGTTGGACTCGATGTGCTCCAGGTGCACCTCAGGATGGTGCGAAAGGCACGTTGACGGAGCCGGTGATGTGTTCGGCATTGATCGCGAAGAAGGTGCGGCAGTCCAGCAGCAGGCACTGCACCCCTAGCTCCCGCAGCAGCGCCCGCAGGCCTCCAGCGTCCAGCGTGCCCACCTCCATGACAATGGCCAGCCCCAGCGCCCCCAGCGTGCCTGGTCCTGGATGCTCTTTGTCCTTGGAAGTCAAGGGCAGGGCGGCGGCTTTCGAGGAGAAGCCGGACCCTGGGTCTTTGTGCTGAAACAGAACCTGCTCTCGGACCTAGCAAGGGGTGCTAGCGGACGCCAGGTCTTGCTTGCTCTCTGCCACCCCATCGCCCTGCCATCCGCCTGGAGCACCCGGCTGTCAGCTGGTCCTTCGCTGCTAAAAGTTTCTTAGTCGCTTAAGATATGGTCTGTTTTAGAGAAGGATCCATGTACTGCTGTGTCCTTCTTTGTCCCTTGTTAAGGTCTGTAAACAAGTCAGATTGGCACCTGTTATTTTGCCAGAGAAATGTTAGAGTCTGTAAACAAGTCTGCATGGTGCCAGGCAAAATGCCAGAGGGAGTGGTTTGCGAAGTAACAAAAGGGAGCCATTAAGTGTGGAGATTCCTTATTGGTTGACTACTGTATCTAGTTTATGCTAATTAAGATAAGCTGTGTAAAATGTATAAATACCTCGGTTGTCCTACAATAAACGGCTTCCATTCCTGCTGCATCAATGTACACAAGTTATTCGTCACCCCCCAGATATTTTGCTGCAGCCAGCCGGACTGTGGCAGTCCCTTCTGATTAACTTTGGCTTGAATTCCACTTTGTCTGATATGAAGATAGAAACTTCTGCTTGTTTATAAGATCAATGTGAATGATATGTTTTTTTCACATCTTTTTGCCTTCAGTCTGTGGATGTCTTTGCCTATGAGGTCTCTTGGGGATAGCATATTGTTGAGTTTTATTTTTTAATCCAATCTGCCAGTCTGTGTCTTTTGACTGAAGAGTTTAGCCCATTTAGATTCAATATTGTTATTATTGAGATATGATATTTATTTCCTGACACTTTGATTTATTTCTGGTTTTTAATTTGAATTAGTTTCTCCTCTGATTGACTATTCTTCTAGTATAGTGCCTCTCTGTTGGTTTTCACTTTTATTTTTCACTTCTTCTTCATGAAATATTTTATTGAGTATGTTTTGTAGAGCATGCTTTCTAGTTGTGAATTCTTTCCAATTTTGTTTATCATGGAAGGTTTTTATTTTATCATTAATTCTGAAGTTTAATTTTTATGGGTATAGTATTCTTAGCTGGCTTCCTTTTTTTTTTTTTTCCCCCAGAGCTTGACATATATTATTCCAAGACCTCCTAGCTTTGAGGGTCTGGGTTGAGAAATGAGCTGAAATCTGGATTGGTTTCCCTCTAAACATGACTTGGAATTTTTCTCTGGCAGCCTTTAAAATACTATCCTAATTTTATATGTTAGGAATTTTCATAACATGTTTCTTGGCATGGGTCTATTGTAATTTTGTATATTTTGGTTCCTGTAAGCCTCCTGTATCTGATTTTCCTTTTTATTCTCTCTGATATCAAACCCTACATTGTCCTTTACCTTATTGATTAGTTTAATTATGTACATTCTAAACTCTTTCTCTGACCTTTCTTCTAATGTGGTGGCAATGGATTTTATTATTGAGGTATACTTGTTTGTTTGGAGTAATCTGTTTCCTTGTGGTTTTTTTTTTGTTGTTGTTGTTGTTGTTGTTGTTGTTGTTTTTGTTTTTGTATGTATACCTATGAAATAGTAGGGATATGAGGCAGTAGAGTTTCTGCCCTATAGACTTATCGTGTCCTTGAAGGTTTCCAGTACCTCACCATTTAGAGGGAGACAAATGATAACAACAACCAATGCAAACAATATAGAGTATTAAACCAAATGTTTTCTGCTATGACCTCTACAATATTGTCACAATAAACAAAAATTATATTATCAATTGTTGCCTACAATAAAAACAGTAAGTTTGAAAATAGTTTACAATTTTAAATGGTGGATAAGGAGAGAAAAGAAGTGATGTAAGATGTGATGGACAGAATTTTAAAATTTAAGGAAGAGTGAAAGAATAGAGATTGGCTATTAGTAGAAAAAAAAGAGAAAGAGATTCAAGGGAAACAGAGAAGTGAGAGAAAAAATATATATAAAGTAAAAATTTTTAAAAAAATTAAAAATACAAAAAACCTGAACTATTTTAATCAATCATCCTAGTTCTGAAAACAATTGATCCATGAAAAATAAATGATTTCAAAAATACTAGAAATGAGAGGGAAAATTGAATATGTTTTAATGTACATGAACCATCAATGTCATAATTAAGCAGAGAAAAAAAGGATAAACAAAACAAAATAAAAAGATGTCAATCAAAAGTTAAAGAATTGATTCCATTGGAGTTCAAAAGATTCTCAGCTTCCCTTCTCATCAGTTAGATGGGGATGTATAGAGCATGATGCTTGCTCCACCCTCCACATGGTATTTTTAGGGTAAGAGAGGTAATCCATTAGGCAGAACTCCTGGAGGGGTGTATTAAGCTCCAGGCTCTTCTCTGGATGCCAATTGGCCTGGAGATTTTAAATCAGCACACTCCAGGGTCCAGGAATTGATGGTCCACACTGAAAAACTGTACTCCAAGATCTCCCCTGGATTCCACTCATGTGGTGGAGGAGCCAATTCTTAGTTCATTATGTCACCTGCACACCCCAAGTTTCCTGGTCTTGGGTTCAGTCTCCAAATTCAGTCTCTCCTGCCCTGTCCCTTTTGAATTCTCTGCCAGGCTTGTCTCTCCCAGCCAGTTAGGCAAGCAGCCAGATGAGAGGGGGAAGGGAAGAGCCATGTGGGTTTCTGTGACCATTTGTTCCCTATTTGAACCTCTTTTCACATTTGATTTTCTTCTGGTCACTTAGGCACACTCTACGTTGTGTGGCATGGATTTGCCAGTCCTGTATTTCCATGACTCAGCTCTCTAAGCTACCAGTCACTAAGCTGCACCTGCAAAACATCTCCTTTTTCTGTCCTCCACATACTGCTAGGAGAGATGCAGTTTCTTTCCCATACAAGGCTACTGTGGAGCACTTTTCAGTTTAGTTGGGCAGTGTCTATGATCTCTAAATTCTCTGTCCACAAACATGCCTCAGTTGTCCTAAAAATGTGGGTTCCTTTAAATTCCTCTCTCTCCACTGTGCTCACAGAGTGACTGCTCTGGCTGGTGCCCCTGGCCATGGAAGCAGGTGTGGCAATGAAGATTTCTTCTTTATGTTATTATATCAAGCATCCTAAGTCCCCAATCTGCTTTGAATGTCCAATATGAAATTCCAATAAGTTTTCCTCACCCCCATCCTTTGTTTTCATTCACCTACCTTGTTGGGAAGCTGCCTATCTGCTTGAATGGTTTCACACCACTGAGCAGCCAAGAAAGCAACCTCCTCTATTCCTCCATCTTGAAACTGCCCCCTTGTTTAGCATATTTTTAAATCATACTCAAGCTCTATTTTGGTAAAAGTTCTGTCATAAAAGCTAACTACTATTGAAAAAAATCCTTAAATGTTATCATTATTCATTAGTTTTGTTTTTTGTTTTTTTGCGAACACCAGAACCTCCCATCCTAGATGTTGTTGGTAAATGACATTTTGTCTGTCTGTTCTATTGTAATATTTTCAATCTAAGTTTCTTGGTAGTTGAATCTAATCAGCCAAGATACTGAATAATTCATTAGAAGAACTGGTTCTAACAGAACTGAGGATTTTTTACTTATCTTTTAGCTAAATCACAAGAAAATTAAAGCCAGATACTAGATGCATCCCAAGGAGTTGTTAGTGATGCAGACATCAATATTAAGGATAGGAGATTAATATCATGGATATCAAGTGTATATTATCAAATCTAGAAACTTAGAGCAATAAAGAATATATTAAACATTTAGAAAAAATAAATGAGAGCTTCAAATTAAAGCATGGTAATCTTTGACTCTGGTCAACTAGATCTTGTTCTGCAGGTGGTGATAAAACTAAATGCATTACAGCAGCTATTTCATGTAGTTTTCAACTTGATTCAAATACCTGAAAGCTGTCTATTCTCAACTCATTAACTGATTCTGGAAGATACGGAAAAATCACCAGTCTCAGGTCTTTGGCTAGGTGTCTTCAGTGACCTGAGAATGGTTTATATTTCTTAAACTGATAGGCATCAATCAACAACTACCCCATAGTAAAACCTCTCAAACTTTACTGCAGGATTAATGGTTAACAGTGGCTGATAATATCTATTTCACAGAGATTAAAAGGTTTTCCTTTTTTTTTTAATTGAAAGAAAAAAGTTAAGGTTTTTCAATTTTTAACATCTCTTCTAGAAACAAAACCACATCTCAGTTTATACAAAATGGGATTTTTTTTTTTTTAGGAAAATCCTGGTGGTGATAAGACTAAATGCACTACAGAAGTCCCTTGCAATATTTGACAATGTCTGCTTTCAACTGAACTGTACAAAAGGTGAAATTCCTCAATTCATGAATCAGCCTGTTTCTAACCTATTAAAAAAACATGGAGGAAAGTGAAAAGGAATCAATCTCATTATAATTAAGCCCCCCAAAAATGTCTTAGACCATAGACTTCAAAGGACACCGAGATCTTTAACATTTTTCATTTTAGGATCCCTTTTGCTCCTTGCCCCTCTCAAAGATTGAGGGAGGTAGTGATTATGAAGTTTCTCAATGAACATTGAGACCTTGAAAATCTCTTAAATGAAAGTCTCAGGAAAATGGGTGCCTTGTCACTGGAAAGATCGAAAACAAAAACTGAGCAATTTTTTCAGAACCATGACACTTTAATTGCTGGCTGATAAAATTGTCTGGTTAGTATTGGGAATACACAAACAATGACCAAGATATATTTAAAGCTCATTGTGGTTATTAGCTAAGTAAAATGGGATATTTAAAACTTTTGATAGCTGAACACAGTGAAGTTAGGCCTCAATAAGAAGCTGTGAAAAGTGACAGTATGAATTATTCCACAATATTATTTCTGAAGAACAAGAATGTCCTGGAGAATGTAGCTAAATAAATTTTGCTTGGTCTCAATATTATTTAACATAGAAACAGAAACATTGACGGGCATGGTGGTACATACCTATAATCCCAGCAGCTCGGGAAGCTGAGACAGGAGGATCACAAGTTCAAAGCCAGCCTCAGAAATAAGTGAGGCACTAAGCAACTCAGTGAGACCCTGTCTCTAAATAAAATATTTTAAAAGGGCTGGAGATGGGATATGATGGCTAAGTACCCATGGGTTCAATCCCCACTACCAAAAAAACTAAAAACAAAAACAAAAAACAGGACCATAAGTTTGGTTTTAGTAGTACAGGGACATGATGTTATATTGGTTTCCATTTTCAAAAACAAAGAGATAATCATTTTTTAAAACCATGTTTAGGAAAAAACTTTGGAAGCATTTCTTGGTATTAGAGTATGCAAGAAACAGATCAGAAGCCTACTAAGTTTCTCAGTCAAATGCATTGCCAGTGAAGCTGTGAGCTGGGGTTTAAAAATCCTTTGATTTCTTCAGATCTTAAAAAACTCCTTGCGTGCAGTAAAACTGCACCAGTGCCTGGTAACTGTGAGATCTGTGCAGCTCCCAGGGAGGACATACTCTCCTATTCCTACTTCCATTGTGGCCATGGAAGATGATAGATAAGGAGGAATTTCTCATCTGATGGAAGAAACAACTATGGAGAACATTGGACAAGAAAATGTTTCCAGAGACCAGAATTACAATCTAATAGGTAAACTTCCTCTTCAGGCAAGATAGATTTTTCACTTGCTTTCAGCTAGAAGTAATTAATGTTACAAACTAGAGACAACTATGTCTTTCCCAATATCTCATTTTGAACATAGGAGATGATTTTAGGGCAGTTATCTTATCTGCTTTACCTTGGCATGTGGAACATGTGTGGAAGCCTAAAGGTGTAAGGGATAGAGAATAGTTTGTCTTAGGTGTGTTTTGTTGTTTTACTTCATGGACCACCACACAACATGGAGCCATGACCAGATTTGAAAAAGAGAGTGCTGCATAACAATGAGATCAGGAACTTAGAGCTAGATGCTACCTTAGGGTGTCATTTTTGGGAGATGTACAGGCACAATTTACTGCTCCTATATCTAAAAGAAAAAAAAATATTGTTCCTTCTAGTTTTGCAATCAATGAAATGCTTGATTCAGAGAACTTCACCTCTACTCACAAAATGTGTGTGGATTTCCCCACCCTAATATCAACCAAACAATTTACAGGTAAAAATCAGTTGAGTATACTGTTTACAATTCAATTTAATACTATGTACTGGAGATAACATTGATTCAAAGATTGAAGGCTCAGTCTAACAAGACTGCTGCTTCAGATGTCAGTCACAAGCCTCAGGTTTGACCTCTACTTCTGATTGACTGGCTAGGTTACCATGACCCTCTTCTTGAGTTTAATTAATTGGCTGGAGGGGCTCACAGAACTCAGGGACACTTTACTTATGTATTATAAAGATATTTCAAAGAACATCAATGAAGAGTCAAATGAAGAGACTCATAGGGAAAAGTCTATGGGAAGTGATGTAGAGTTTCCATGTCCTTTTTTGGACATACCACCCTCCAAGCACCTCAGTGTGATCAAAAATATGGAAGCTGTCTGAACCCTGTTAAGTTTTTATGGAGGTATCATTATATATAGGTATAATTGATTACATCATTGGCCACTGGTGATGAGCTTAACTTTCAGCCTCTGTCCCTCCCAAGAAATCAGGGGGTAGAACTGAAAATTTCCTGCCTCTATCACATGATTGGTTCTCCTAGCAACCAGCACCCATCCTGAGACTATCCAGGAACCCACAAAGAGTCACCGCCTTTGAACAAAATATTTTTCTACTATCCAGGAAATTCTGAGAGATTTGAAAACTCTATCAGATGCTCCTAGCACTCAAAAGATTATAAAATTTTTATGAGCTTTGTGCCAGGAATCAGAGTCAAAGACCAAATATTCAAATAAAATATTCTCCCAGCACTCAACTGCAATGTTGTAAAGAGCTCTCACTCAGGAAATGGTGCATAAATTGAACAAACATTTATTATTATTTCACACTTTATTATCTGTATGTTAGGCAATATGACATAAAAGCAAATTAATTAAAATTAGGTACTTGCTCTAGAATATACTTTGTACTGAATGATAAGATAGTAAAGCAACTATCCATCAATAGATTGTATACATATAGACCTAGACACATACCTAATATATAACCAAAATAGCAAAATATGGCTGAGACTAACCACTAGCTGTGTACCAGACTCTTTTCCTCTTCTTCCTGGGATTATAGCTTGACTACTTTTCCCAATCTCACCTGAGGTAAGGTGTGGCCATATGCCTGAGATCTAGCCAATGGAAAGTAAACAAAAGTGATGTGTGACTGGACCATTGGGTACTTCCTACATAGGATCCTCCTTACTCTTTTCCATTCTGATTTGAGGCAGACAATCACAGTAATCTTGGAAATCATTTGGTGACACTGGCAAAAATCACAGAATGATTCCTAATGAGAATCATTACATAGAGAAAAGCCACTTCTTGATGAGAAATATAAACTGAATGGTTTTACATTTTACATTTCTCCTCTTAAGCTACTTTGAAATATGGAAAATGTATGTTACAATAGCTTCTATTATCCAAGTTAAAAAAAAAAAAAAAAAAAAAACAGGGCAGATTCAGGCTCATAAACACCTGGCTTGGTAAACAGAACAAAAGAAGGGTCTTTTCCCAAAGCTTCCCTCAGTCATGCCCCTGTGCTGGGTACGCTGAACAACAAGACAGAGTGGCTATTATTGCTTCATTTTGCCAACCTTCTTTAAAAAGACCATTTGATCTTAAAGGAGAAGAATTGCAGATTTCTTTTTGTAGTCTGCCCAGGAAAGCACAATGTGGCTGGTCAATAACATCCATTGAATTCAGTTCAATTTCTCATTGCTTACATTCAAACACAAAGTGTTTGTCCCTAGTAGTCTGGTGCCTCTCAAACATCTTTCTAGCCAAGATTATGCTTCACCAAAATCCAACTTCAGCGGAAAACGTGAATTCAAAGAAATTTCTAATGGAGAAATAAGACTGTTCAAATGACAGGTCAGTTACTAAGCTGTCAAAATTTTCCAAACAGTTAAGAAAAAGCCCTTAAGTCTTATAAGTTCTGTAAATACATTTCAGTTTCAGACCAGAGCACTATGTTCATCTTGCCATGAACATGAATGTGAGAGGGAATTTCTATGTTTATGGCCCCAGAAATTTTACTTACAAAATGAGTCAAGAATCAATAGAGTCACAAATGTATTTCAAAAAGCCCAGGACCTTTGTTTTTAATATATTTTCCATTGCTTCCTAAGTAGAGATTTTGCCAAAAACTGGCACATTACTAAGTAGAATCTAAAATTTATACAAGATAACTGGCTCTGGACTAGTTCTAATGATAAGAAAATCCAGCAAAAATAGATCTATGATTAACTAGCCATTTCTATAAAAGTGTGATGCCTCTAGAGTCAGACAAAATACTTTCCTATATTTTTATAGTCTACAGGCAGTCAAACATCCAAGAAAACAAAACAATTTTAGTCACAAATTTTCAGTCTACTTCTGCCTTGTCCACTAACTACAAAATATAAGCTGACCATGGCTGGTGTCAGCATTCTGGGTAAGGCAGCCTAGGAGTATCAGTGACTTTCTGTGCCTTTAACTTTACCACATTAGCCAAGAATAATTAGCAATGGTCTGAAAGGAATTGGATTTTTTTTTTAAAGGCAACAATTCACACTTCAGCATTTATGCAAATTTGGGTAATTTAAATGTATGAGATGATTAAGAAAGAATCTTCTCTTTAATTCCCCAAGAGCTTGCATGTTCTTTTCTCCTTATGCAAATTTCTAGGATAGTCTGTTCTTTGATTCTTTTCTTAGATCACCACACTGCTTAAAAATAAAACATTGTAAATATACACAATAGAATCGGAATCTTGCCTATGGCTTCACATGAGACTATGTAAATACTTAGCAAGAGTGGTATTTTAACTATTTTTTTAATTGTGACATGCCTACATAGAGAATGGTGATGAAGAAAACTATAAAAGCAGATATCTATGGAAACTCTTCAGAATAATTTGTCAAGTCTGATAAATGTAGTGCCTGCATCTAAACTCTTAAGTGCCTTACTGCTTTGTGCCCTTGCATCAATTAACATTTAATTTGACTTTTTAACAACCTCACTTATCAATAGTTTTTTCATGCCTATGAAGTTAACAAATGTTAGCTTTTCAAAGCTGACAGTTTATGATTACTTATAACCAACACAATTTCAGGGTAATGCAGTAAGAGATTAATGGACCACGGGGATGATGCAGCCACAGGGCTTGCTATAAAAAGAGGGATGAAACTACAATCATGCTGAATGTCTGTTTTGAATAAATGTATTTGAAAACCAGCTGAACTGATGTCAACAGGGAAAAAATTCATCTTCATTATATTAACGGTGCTTTTAATTGTACATTTCAGAAGTGATATAAAGTCATAGTTTATAAAAACTCTTTTACTAAATACCATAGCCAATATTGGAAGCGAAATGAAAAAAAAAATGTCAAAGAAAAGTTTGATTAAACAGCATGATGAAAGCAACAATTTTAGACTCATACTAATAAAGCAGCATCACTATTTTGCTGCAGGGAAAAGCAATAAATTTGGTGTTTAGGAAATATACTGAGGTATTAACTGCATTAAATTGAAAAACCATTGCAGTAGTAAATTACTCAATGACTGGGGAGAAGAGTCATTCAGCTGTCTTTTCAAAGATACACATAGCATTTTGTATTTCTAAAGGCAATCTTCATAATCCCACCATTTGCTGTTTAAAATTGACTAAAATTTCCAAGACAAAAAATTAAGCACCAGTTGAACCAAGAGTAATATCTAGCATTAATTCTGATTTCCCTACTAGTTCTTTAGCCACTCAGCCTACACCCACATCAGTATTATCTGCACAAAACAAATGGGAGAAACAAGTTGCCACACCAAAGTCATATGACAGCTTTGCCCTGGCAGAAAGTTCATTCCATGGTTAATATTAAGTGGGCCTGTATCCCAAGTTAACTGTAGAGAAGGTGACATTCAAGGATTTTGTCCTTATAGATAGTTCTTTCAAATAATCAAACCCCTATTTCAGTCTCACACTACAAACAGTTCTCTGAAGAGATGAACCATAGCATCTTACTGAAAGTCCAAGATAAATTGTATTGAATCCCTTTTAGAGAGTGATTCTTTTTAAATTAAATGTTTTAGCTATGACAGTTGAAAAATTTAGGAATTTCATTACTGAAGCTAGGTTTCCGATTGTGCCTACGATATTTTCAATTACATTTTTATATTTTTACCAAAAAATGGCTGAAGAGAATTTTGAAAAGTTCCAAAAATTAAGAAAGATTTTGATTTAAAGCTTTCTAATATATGCAAGTACAAGCTGACCACATTCTCTATCAAAATGCCAAACTATCATACTGGGAAGGAGTTCCCTTCTATTGTCTAAAAAAATAAAAAATAAAACCCAATATCTTTGTTTTAGTAAGCTTTGTTCACTTCTGTGACCAAAAGACCTGACAAGAATAATTAGAGGAAGAAAAGTTTATTTGGGAGCTCAGATTTTAGAGATCTTAGTCCATAGATGACTGACTATTCCTCAGGGTCTATAGTGAGGCAGAACATCATGGCAGAAGAGTGTGGTAGAAGAAAGAAGGTCAAGACATTGCATCAGAAAGCAGAGGGAGTGCTCTGCTCAACAAGTACAAAAATGTAACCCAAGACACATTCAATCACACTCTATCTGCCTACAGTTACCATCCAGTTATTCCCTATCAGGGGATTAATGCACTGATTAGGTTGACTCTCACAACCCAATTATTTCACCTCTAAACTTTCTTACATTGTCACACACAGGAACTTTTGGGGGACCCTTCATATCTAAACCATAAAATCTCCATGAGTTCTTTTAGAAAGTTTCGTTAATTCAGATTGCATTCATCTCAAACATAACAATGAAATTGTTGTCACCCCTTGTTCAGATTCTTCCCATCTGTGTTAGTCAGCTATCTGTTGCTGTGACAAAATATCTAAGAAAATCAACCAAAATGAAAAAAGGTTAGTTTTGGGTTTCATGGTATTTGTCTTTATTGTTTTGAGGCCTGTGGTGAGGCAGGATATCATAACATGGTGGAACAAAGCTACTCACCTCATGGTAGCCAGAAGAAAAAGACAAAAAGGAAGGGGCTAGTGACAAAATATACCCTGTGACCCGCTTCCTCCAACTGGACTTTATCTCCTAAAGTTTCCACCACTTTCCAATAGCCCATTAAATTATGAATCCATAAATAGATTAATGCATTCATGAAGTCAGCTTCCTCAAGATCAAATCACTTCCCCAGGCCCAACTCTGTTAACATAAGGACAAAGTTTTCAACACATGAGATTTGGGGGGATGTTTAAGATTCAAACGATAGCTCTGTCCTTCAAGATCCATCCACTTAATATTAACCTTTCAATGACCTTCTAATATCCTCTCTCCAAAACTTCCAGAGCTTTTAGTCTAGAAGGCTCAACTTAGTTCTAATTTGTTATTTCTATATATGGACATGGGCCCAGATTTACTAGATCTTCATATTTTTTTAAAAAATGAAATTTCTAATTTCATAAGAAGTTTTCCAATTTTTACATCAGTGGGTGGTTTAGGACATCTGCTTTCAAGGAAATTGGACTATGCTGCAAAAATTTCCCCATCCCTTACACCCATCCAAATTTGCTTTCACTCCCAGAAGAATAGGATTCTCACCCAAGAATACACACTAGCTACTAGTACTAGGCAGAATCCTCATTTACATAAACAAACAAACAAAAAAATCACCAAAACTTTGAGGAAAAACAACGGATGGTACCAAACCCTACAAACAGAAATGGTAACTTCTGAGGGAGTTTTATTACTTCAGAAAAAGAACACCTCTGATAAGTATTATTATTTAGGTATATTTACATGTAATTAATATAAATGAATTTAGATGTGGGATTATAACAAAGAAAAGGGAGGAATAGTTTAAGGAAGAATAAAAGGCTCAAAGAAACAGAGAAGAAGGAAGAGAGAGTGATAATTCTTGGAAATTACATTATTTACTTTCAGTCTTGAGAGAAACAGACTAAATGGTTGAGAAGTTCAAGCTGAAGATAAATTATTTCAGATGAAAAATCAAACATAGGGATAATAAATAATGTAAAGAGAAAAAAGTTGAAAAAATTATGAAAAATATTAAGATACCAAATTATGCCTGAAAATTCTGCAATAAAACTAACAGGGGCTCCAAATTAAAGAGAACAATGAGGAAAGAAGAAATTGAGCAATCTTAAAAAGAAAGGAAATTTCCCTAACCAAAAAAAAAAAAATTTAACACTTCAGAGATTCGTGTAAGTAATTAAGTGAAAGAAGTTGACTTAGATATAACTCAGTGAAATTTCTGACATCCAAAAATACAGCAAATTCTAATGTAATGCAGAAAGACAAAATATGTTTTCAAAAACTTGGCACATAATCCTTAAAGATAAAGATAAAGATGCTAGGGGCTGGGGCTCAACAGTAGAGCACTTGCCTTGCACATGTGAGGCACTGAGTTTGATCCTCAGCACTACATAAAAATAAATAAACAAAATAAAGGTATTGTGTCCATCTACAACTAAATATAAATATATATATATATATATATATATATATATATATATATATTAAAGATAAGGATGCTATAAAACTATATCATCAAAACTCAAGTACAAGAAAAATGTAGACATTTTTAGGAATTTTATCATATATAAATTCTTCTGAAATAATTTCTTGAGAAACTATTTACTATTGTGTTTTACCAGAATGAAAGCTAACTACAAAAAAACTAGGACATGATTTAAGAATACAGACACCCAACATACAAAAATACTAATAACATAAGATCCAAAGATATGGAGTACAAAATTTCAAATCAATTCCTGAAAGTTAAAGTTCTGGAAAGACAAAAATGACAGAAAGCAGAAAAGGACTAAAAACAAACAAACAAAAAAAGTAAGTATAATGAATAACAAAAAGAATAAGTTCAGAATTATTGATAAACACAAAAAATGTAAATAGATTATATTCTACTATAAAAATACAAACTGTCACATTAGAAGCTGAATTTCTAATCCAGGTATAGCATCCTAACAAGATGGTTAAAACAAAATGACAGATTGAAAATAGAGAAATATAAAAACCACACACACACACACACACACACACACACACACACACATACATTTATGTCTGCAGACTAATATATGATAGATCTTCGAACATTTACCCTTCCTTCCAAAAAAGTAGCTGTTCACTACAGTGTCTAGAAATCATTAATGATAAGGGTAACAATTCACAAAAACGTTGTATGCAAATAATTACATAAATTTATGTCCCCCCAAGAACCTTTAACATTAAAACATAAAATTCTAAACTATAAGAAAAAATTTACAAATCATATATATTCATGTAGACTTAGCATACATATCTCCAAAATTGTTAGTTCTCAAATAAGGAAACATAGAAGCATGATATCAGATAAAAGAAAGAATGTTTTACCTATCAAAGAGAGAATGCACATTTTTTTAAAATGAATCTTTCAAATATTACCCACAAAACATCTAAAATCTTTTAAAGTACAAATCACAGAAAACTATAACATTCCATAATTCAATAGAAATAGATACTATACAAGAAAGAATAAACCAAAACATTTATACATTTGTAAATTTGAAATTTAAAAGCACTCTTCTTGTTTTCAATCATCTTCCATTTGCATCTTTAAATTATAAGAAATCCTTTGGCTTGAAAAAAAATACAAACGTGTTTTGGCGGTGATTCTCAATACCTAAGGAAGTTAAAAAATAATAGGTCCTAGCCCCTAAGCAGCAAAATCTTTAAAAGCTTTTCCAGCAGGCAATTTGCTACGTGGGTTGAACCTTTGGGGACAGGCCAACTACAGATCACAGATTTGAGAGTTAGGCATAGGAAGTCAGATAATAAGTGCTGAATTCATCTGACAGAACCTTTTGTTTGGCCCAGCACTGTGGAGTTTTGTTTGGTTTATTTTTTTTCTAAGGATAACATTAAATGTCTTTAGTTTTTTCCAGTTTGCCATAGGCCCCATCCTTTCCTATTACTTGTACAGATCCAATTCACATATTTAATTACCTGCCTGCTCCTCTGCTATAAAGGGAAGTTAAAATCATGACAATGGGTCAGATTAACAGAGAAAAGGGAGAGGTTCAGTGAGTCCTGCAAGTACTTTAAATGAATCAGCAAGAGAAGAGAACCCCAGGGAAAGAAAATCAAAAGGAAAGGTAGGAGAGATAATAGAATTGACAGAAAAGGACTGTCACTTCAGCGTATAAAATTAATAGGGATCGATGCCCAAACATATGACTAGAGACTTAAATTAGTCATTATTTAATGAACCGCATTGCCACACTGATTGGAAGAGCTGGAAGGGATAGATTTGCTAATAATGTATTGTACGTATTTCTGTCCTACACAAGAAGAATAGAAAAAATCTGCAAAGCCATAGATTGAGTCCATGGGGAGTCTTGAACTAAATGCTTTGCATCTAACGAATAAGATGTACAGGTTTCTACACTAAAATAAAGTGATTTAGCAAGATGCAACTTGTATCACCAACTCCACCCCTGCCCTCAACAGTAGCAACCACCTGCTGGTTTACATGATAAGAGAACACTCTTTTTTCCATGTCTAATTAATACTTACTTGCTTGGAGATTGTTGAAGAGAGTGCCAATTAGTGCCACCAACCAGCTAATAAATTTTCACACAGTTTTAGACAGCAAGAAAAAGAAATTAATTCTGTAATGCCATTCTTGTTTGATCAAACTCTTTTTTCAGTTTATAATAATTAAGAAAAATAATCGCACATCTTCATACACTTAAACATCTTCATACAACAATTCTAGGGAGAAAATATAAGCCACAAGAAAAACATGAACTCAAATACATAGCAGATCAAATATAGAGATTCTCTTTAATGCCTGAGTGCAGGCCCCTTAAAGTTCAAGGACTTGTTTGATTCATCTTTGTATCTATATTGCTAGCATACTCCCTAATACATAACTAAACGTATTTATGGTACTAACCTGACTGAATGTTGGCTAAAAATATCCAACATTAAGAATGGGTCTAAATATTCAATGACTTATATAAAAAAGATTCTGTTGAGGAGACAAATATTCAGTATCCCTCATTCCACTCTAGGTTTCAACCACATGCACTTGCAGGGCACTGTTTAAATGTAATCTTACCCTTGTCTACTTTGCTTGTACACGTTTAATCCATACCAATCATATCAAGCAATTGAATCCAGAGTCATTCTACCATTGAGCTACATCCCAAGCCCTTTTTATGTTTTTTATTTAAAGACAGGGTCTCACTAAGTTGCTTAGGGCCTCAATAAGTCACTGAGGCTGGCTTTGAACTCACAGTCCTCCTGCCTCAGACTCCCAGTTCCTGAGATTACAGTCATGTGCCAACATGCCCAGCCACATCAAACAATTTTCACTTGCCAGGAATAGATCTAAGGCAAGACATATAATTTGGAATGACAGTCTGGCCAAAAAAAAAGGAAAAATGTTGGGAATTTTAAGAAATATTTTCCTGCTTTATAAGAGAAAGACTGAATAACAATGTCTTCCATCTATTCCTTCTATACTGAATGTGAAGATGTTAAATCCAAATATGACATTTGAATTATCCACAACGTGTAACCAGGAGGAACCATATCACCAACACAGAGAATGGCAAGGTAGAGAGAATGCAAGTCCTTGGTAACAATGCTGAGCCTAATCCCAGACTCATTATTAGATTAACAAGAAGTGTCCTTGTGATTGAATCATTGCTAGTCAATTTTCCTGTTTCTTTTTATTAATAATTTTTATTTGTTTTAATTAGTTACACATGACAGTAGAATACATTTTTGCACTTTGATATATCATACATAGATGGGATATAATTTCTCATTTTTCGGAGTGTACATGTTGTAGAATCACATTGGTCATGCAGTCATAGATACACATAAATTAATATTGTATGTTTCATTCTACTATTCTTATTATCCCTACATTCCCTACCCCCTTCACTTCCTGCTACCTAATCTAATGTAACTCTATTCTTCTATAGTCCTCCCCCACCCCTACTTATTGTGAGTTAGCATTTGCATATTAGAGAAAACATTTGGCCTTTGGTTTTGGGGGATTGGCTTATTTCACTTAGCATGATATTCTCCAATTTCATCCATTTACCTGCAAATGCCATAATTCCATTCTTCTTTAAAACTGAATAATATTCCATTGAATATATATACCACATTTTCTTTATCCATTTGTCTATTGAAGGACACCTAAGTTGGTTCCATAGTTTAGCTATTGTGAATGGAGCTGCTATAAACATTGACGTGGCTGTATCATTGTAGTATGCTGCTTTTAAATCTTTTGGATATAAACTAAGGTGTGGATAGCAAGGCCAAATGGTGATTTCATTCCAAGTTTTTTGAGGAAGTTTTATACTGCTTTCCATAGTGATTGTACCAATATGAAGTCCCACCAGCAATGTATGAGTGTACCTTTTCCCCCACATCCTCACTAACATTTATTATTGCCTGTATTGATGATTGCCATTTTGACGAGAGTGAGATGAAATCTTAGTGTAGTTTTGATTTGCATTTCTTTAATTTCTAGAAATGTTGAACATTTTTTCATGTATTTGTTGATTGATTATATTTCTTCTTCTGTAAAGTGTCTGTTTAGTTTTTTAGCCATTTGTTGATTGGGTTATTTGATTTTTTGGTGTTAAGTTTTTTGAGTTCTTTAAATATACTAGAGATTAATGCTTTATTGGAGGTGCAAGTGGTAAAGATTTTCTCCCAATCTGTAGGCTGTCTTCTCACATTATTGATTGTTTCCTTTGCTGAGAAGAAGTTTTTTAATTTGAATCCATCCCATTTATTGATTCTTGATTTTGCTTCTTGTGCTTTAGGGGTCTTCTTAAGGAAATCAGATCCTAGGCTGACATGGTGAAAATCTAGGCCTATTTTTTCTTCTATTAGGTGCAGGGTCTTTGTTCTAGTGCCTAAGTCTTTGACCCACTTTGAGTTGATTTTTGTACAGGTGAGAGATAGAGGTTTAATTTCATTTTACTACATATAAATTTCCAGTTTTGCTAGCACTGCTTGTTGAATAGGATAACTCTTCTCCAGTGAAAGTTTCTGGCACCTTTGTCTAGTATGAGATAACTGTATTTGTGTGGGTTTGTCTCTGTGTCTTCTATTATGTGCCATTTGTCTGCATGTCTATTGTGGTTATGATACCATGCTGTTTTTGTTACTATGGATCTGTAGTATAGTTTAAGATATGGTATTGTGATGCTTCCTGCTCACTTTTCTTGCTAAGGATTGCTTTGGCTATTCTGGGTCTCTTATTTTTTCCAAATAAATTTCATGATTGCTTTTTCTATTTCTATGAAGAATGTCATTGGGATTTTAATAGAAACTCCATTAAATCTGTATAATGCTTTTGGTAGTATGGCCATTTTGACAATATTAATTCTGCCTATCCAGGAGCATGGAAGATCTTTCCATCTTCTGAGGTTTTCTTCAATTTCTTTTTTTAGTGATCTGTTGAGGCTATTCCTAATTTCTCTTTCACTGGATTCATCGCTGATATACAGGAATGCATTTGATTTATGGGTGTTGATTTTATATCCTGCTACTTTGCTGAATTTAATTATTAGTTCTAGAAGATTTTTAGTGGGATTTTTTTTTTATCTTATAAATAATCATGTCATTGGCAAATGGTGATAGTTTTGAGTTCTTCTTTACTTATTTGTATACCTTTAATTTATTTCATCTGTCTAATTGCTCTGGCTAGAGTTTCAAAGATGATGTTGAATAGAAGTGGTGAAAGAGGACATCCTTGTCTTGTTTCAGTTTTTAGAGGGAATGCTTTCCACCATTTGAAGTTATAAACTGTTTTAACAATTTTTCTGTTTATACTATGGATAGTTATTGAACTCATCATTTTGATTTAATGCAAGAAAGCAGTAGCTGCCTTAGTGGGAACTAGTAAGTTTAAGGCTATATATATTAAGGCACTGTTGATATTGGTCTCACCATTAAAAGTGAGGCACTTGAAACTTTCAGTGACACTATAGGTATGTAGGATAAAATTTGTTCTGCCTTAGATCCACACTGCTGATGGGAAAACACAAACAACATGAAAAACAAGAGAATAAAGTGCCCCAAACAAACCAAAATGTTTCAATGACAGAATTCACTGATGATAACACAGTAGAAGAAATGTCCAAGAAGGAGTTCAGAATGTACATAGTTAAATGTATTTGTGAAATAAAGGATAGTATAAGAAGTGAAATCAAAGAAAAAATACAGGAAGTGAAAGATCACCTCAATAAAGAGTTAAAGACTATGGGGGGAAAAAACAAGCAGAAATCCTTGAAATGAAGGGATCAATAAACCAAATTATAAATCCAATATAAAGCATCACCAACAGACTAGATCATTTAGGACAGAACCTCAGGCAATAAAGACAAAATATAAAATCTTTAAAATAGAGAAGATGGTAAGAAACCATGAACAGGACATCCAAGAATTATGAGATAACATGAAAAGACCAAATTTAAGAGTTATCAGAATAGATGAAGGATCAGAGATATAATCCAAAGGAATGCACAATCTTTTCAATGATACAATATCAGAAAATTTTCCAAACTCAAAGAATGGAATGGAAAGGAGAATCAAAATAAAAGAGGTTTACAGGACCCCAAATGTACAAAGTTACAAAAGAACCATACAAAGACATACATTATAACAAGAATGACAAACACAGAGAACAAAGATAAAATAGTAAACGTCATGAGAGAAAAAAATAAACTTTTTTGATTTCTTTTACCAAAACATTCCAATAAAATATTACACTCTGAATTAAAAACTTGTGAAGACTGCCAACAGCCTTTCTCCTATTGTCTTCTTTGCCAGAAAATATATAGTTCCACTATTAGGCTAAAAATGTCAAAAGACTTGTTTTCCCTTCTTTACTTGATCAATGAATATCAAATGTCATTCTGGTCTGTTATTTCTCAAGGAAAGTTGATGGGAATTTTTCCTGTTATGTTTCTTCTTCCTAAAAAAGAAGCACAAGGAGAAGCCTCCGCTGCCTTCCTACATTTTAATAGGGTGCATGAAGTTATGAACTTGGAGCTATGGCAGCCATTTTGTGATCATGAATGGAAACCTAATGGAACTGGAGAAAAGACAACCAAAAGTCTTGATGTCTTTGAGCAGCTGAACACAATACTGGAATCACATGTCTTATTCTGTACTGGTAGTTATGTGGACAAAATAAAACCTTCAAATAAGCCGCTCTTTGTTGAGCAGTATATTATTACAGATAAAATAATTTAAGTATTCATCCAATAGAGTAATTATAAGAATTCAATGAGAAAATTCACATGAAGTGCTTAAAAGAGTGCCTATTACAAAATAGATACTAGAAAATTAGCTAACATTGCTAGTTTTAGTAAGTAGATACTTTAATGTCTGTCCAGAAATCTTCCCTTCTTTCAGTACTATCAATCTCCACTCTGATCACATAGTCTGATTGAGAATTGCACTTCTAACTAGTCAAATTCCGGGGTCACACTCCTTATCCACAAGTGGAAATGAGCATCTATCTGATATACTCCGTCACACTGGTTACATTCGTTAGTCCAGTAATTGACATATATATGGTCTGCCTCCAGATACTCCAGGCATGCATGATTTTAAGCTCATAAGGAAAGCCTTCTTAAGAAGATAAAGCCAACACAGAAAAGGAACACAGTAGGAAATAAAAAGAGCCTGATTACCTTCAAATCCCTAGTTCATTCCCCAGGTCCCATACCTGCTCTGGTTATTGCCTTGCTGGAGTGTAAACATAGAGCCCTCATTCTAGGAACTACCGGAGTATCTTCTTAACTGTTAGTGAGTTCCTGCCACTTGGTATCATAAGAATTCGGATGAACAAATTGTTCTCCACCTTATAAAGTCTCACTTACCTTTTATCAGGTGTTGGCTGTCAGTTGTATTCTTTCAACACATATCTGTTCAGCATCTCCAATATTTCAGCCACTATGATAAACACTACAGATACATAAGCAACCCTTAAGTTGCTTACAGTCTTCAAAGACACTTCAAATTGATTGCCAAAGAGTATATTAAGCACTTGAAGCAGGTAAGAAGGCTATTTACTCTAGCCAAGGGCAGGGACCTGGAATCTAAGAAATAACTTAAGATGGAAAGACAACTGAGAGGACTCTGAAAAGACGAATAGAATTTAGCTACAGAGGTTTTCATCAAGGATGTGACTGTATTAGCTGTATGTAGAATCACAGGATTTAGTGACCATTTGAGCAAGGGACTGAAACAAAGTTTCATTTGAAAACTTAGGTTGACTCTTGATTTCATCATTAACTTGGGAAATAGGGAAAGAGGAGAGAAGTAGCTTGTAGAAGAAAAGAAGATAAATTATGGGCACAGTGAGTTTCAAGTACCTTTGAGACATTCAAGGGAGGTAGCAGGAACTTTGATATATTGGCTGGAACTAAATTTTACAAAAGCAGCTTGGCCTAGAATTATATATTAAAGACTTATCAGCATATAGATGACAATTGGAGCCATGAAAGTGAATGGCATTGTGAGAAGAGGATGTGGAGGACAGAAGAGGTCCAAAAATGGAACCCTGGGGAACATATCATGCCCTGAAAACCAATAGAGGAAATTTCAAGACCAAAGAATGGTCAATAATTCATAGCCAGAGAGAGAGTATAAAGTAAAAGTAGTACTAAAATATGTCCTTTGATTTTAGCAACAACCTTGACAACAGCAGGTTCAGTATGTAGCATATGATTATGTGGATTAAAGAAGGAATAAGAGATGTGCCTGTGTGGATGGGACTATAAATTAATGTTACTTTTTTGAGAGGCTTAATTAGCAAGAGGAGGAGAAAGATCAGGTGGTAGTTAAAATCGTTGTATTTGTGGTTTGTTCGTTTAGTCCAGGAGAAGTACTAGAGCATGCTTATATGTTTAGAGGAAGATCCATTAAAGAGTATAAAAATAAGCAAAAAATAATAATAATAATAATAAATAAAATGCTAGCAGGAATCAGATTGAACTGGATCCAGCCTGGTCCCCACCCATGTCCTTCATGATGCCTCTCCCTGTGCCCTCTGCCATTCACTCTGCTTCAAACACAGTGCTCCTTTGCTGTCCACAAACATGCCAAAGACACTCTCACTCTGAGCTCATGTACAACCTCCTTCCTCTTCCTAGAAACCATTTCTCATAAGATCTGCCTTGCTCATTCCCTGAGTTCCTTCAAGTCTTTTTCCAAATGTCACCTCAGTATGGCCTTGCGTGACAACTGTAGCATATAAAGTAATAATAACTCCCTCATTCCTGGCCCACTCTACCCCTTTTTAACTTGCTTTGTATTTTTCCATAGCTCTTATCATATTCTGATGTATATAAATCTGCTCATGTCTGCCTTCCTCTTCTTATACACTCCAAAATAAAAGTAAAGTTTATTTATTTCTGACACCATATTTCCACGGGTCTAAACAAGTGACTGGCATTCAGTAGGTAATCAGTTAAATGTTGGTTAAGTGAATGAATGAATTAAGGGAAAAGATGTATCAGTATAAAAGAGATTATAAGTTAGTGAAGTTACATTAGAATGTAATGTCAGACAGAAAGAAAACAGAGACCCAAGAACAGAATGCCAACAGTAAGAGATTCAAAGCAACGTTGAGATAAGGTTATGGTTAGAATAAAAAACTCAGGTTTAAGATCTCAGAATGTATACGACAATCCAGGAAGCGACCTGGGGAGTGGATACCTGAAGCATGATGAAGCAGAAAGTTCTTACACTAAGATGTTGGATGGTGTTTTGGTCAGCTTTTTCACTGCTGTGATTAAAAGATCTGACCAGAACAATTTTAGGAGGAAAAAGTTTATTTAAGGACTCATGGATTCAGAGGTCCCCATCCACTGACAGCTGGCTCCATTCCTCAGAGCTCAAGGTGAGGCAGGAACAGCATGGAGAAGAGTGTGGCAGAGGGAAGCTGCTCACATGGTGATCAGAAAGCAGAGACACCACTCTCCAGTTACAAAATATATACCCCATAGCCCTGCCTCCAGGGAACCACTTCCTCTAGCCACACCCCACCTGCCTCCAGTTACCACTCATTTAATCCCCTTAGGAATTAATTCACTGATTAGGTTAAAGATAGAGCCCAATCATTTCTCCTCCAAATCTTCTTGCATTGTCTCACACGTGAGATTTTGGGGAACACCACGTCTAAACCATAACAGATGGGTTGTGCTCATAGTGCTACTGTCTAGAGGTGCTGGGTTTGTTGTCTTCATTCAGCAAGTAATTGAACAACAGGATACAGAGGTTTCTGAAGAGAAGGGCCACAGAGCCTGGAGTCTGGTGGGGAAAGTTTGGCTTATTCTTTTTATGTCTCTGGCATTTCCTTTGTTCCTTATCTCCTCCCCTCTCCTTGCTCTCCTCACTATTATTGATCAGTGCCCCCTGTGTCCATGTGTCTATTTTAGTTTTTCTATTGGAGTCATCCACTTAGGGACACAAGTATGGACGTATCTGTCTGATTGGGTCCCCGACTTATGTCCAAGAGCACTTTTGTCAACCAGGAAGTTGATCTTATTAGAAGGCTCTCTCCATGCTCCTTTGTTCTGGCCCTTCCCCCCAACTCCTTACTCACCTTCTTGCCTTGGCTGTCTAAGCCCTTCTTTATCTCCCTCAACAAAAGTGGAATGTTCCTGGGGTAATGACAAGAAATACTGTGTAAAAGCAAATAGTGAATACCTACCATTATTTAGCAGACTAGGCGTGTGGAGGCAATAAGTGGTGATGGTAAGAAGGAAGGTGGAGAATGGGGCAGAGACAGGAGGTGACACCAGTCACATGGTGTCACCATTTGAAGCAAGGTGAGTTTGGTTGGCCTGGATTCTCCAGAAAAAGAGCTTTGGTGATACCAACCAGAGAACTGATGAGGTTCACAGTTTTTGACCACCGTGAGCTACCTGAAACCTTTACTGTTTCAAATAAAAAGTAATTTTTAGGCAATATTTTGATGTCCTTGTAAAATAGAGTCCAGAGGATCTGGATGTAATGAAGAGTCTGATTACACTTTGTGAGGCTTGACTGCTGACAGCATTTAAGTCCACCTCTTCCTTTTCCTTCTTTTGACTCTCATGTGAGCAAGCTGCTAAGTAAGCCTCAATATTCCTTCCTTTGATACTGGCAGGAGAGTCAAATCAAGCAAGCACTCACCCATGTTCAGGTATACTAAGTCTACTAAGTCTTGCCTCACCCTCTAACCACAGTAAAGCCCCAAGTTAGTCTCATTTTCTATTTGCTGACCAGTTTGAGAAGCCTACCCTGTTCTCCAAAGAAACCTCATTATGTAAGTAATAAACCATTTTATACCCTGTGTGGCATGACCAGTCTCCACATTTGGTCCACATTTTGAGTGGGACCTATCCTTTTTCTGCAGTATGTCTACAAAACCCAGCTACAAAAGACTTCAACAAAGCCCTCTCTGATCTCAGCATGCAGAATTAGTCACTCCTTACCTTATGCTCTCATTTATGTTTATTTATATCTCTAGTGCTCACCACAGTCTAATATTTATCTTAATTGACTGTATATGTATCTATCACTATCATTAAGATTCTTGAGGACAAAAATTGTATCTTATTTATCTCTGTGTTCCTTGGAAATTTACATAAGAAATGCTTAATGCGTATTTGATTTATTGAATTTTACAGAAGGTACAAGAACAAAGTGGCATTCCCTTGGGATAGTTAAAGTTTCAGTTTTCATTGGAAACTTTAAAAAAAAAATAGCCCCCCTGAATGTACTCTGTCTCTCCTGGGTTCTCAGAGCTCAAATCATGTT
Source organism: Callospermophilus lateralis (assembly GCF_048772815.1). Classification (NCBI taxonomy): domain Eukaryota; kingdom Metazoa; phylum Chordata; class Mammalia; order Rodentia; family Sciuridae; genus Callospermophilus; species Callospermophilus lateralis. The sequence continues at coordinate 102,524,787 of NC_135314.1, forward strand.
ATACAAACAGTAAAGCAAAATATAAAGATGACTCATAAAAGATCGATTCCTTCCAAGCTGCTGCCAGTCCCCTTATGGAATTACTAAACAGAAGGTTTAGTCGAAGATCTCTGCAAGTTCATTCATTTTCTGTGAGAGCTTTGAGAATGCTCATAAACCCAGTTTTGAATGGGAACCCACCCATATGTTTTATGCTGTTTTTCAGGCAGTTAGCCTAATTAAGCCTCCTAGGCAGGTTAGAGTCCCCCTGTGAAAAGTAAATTGAGTTTAAATACAGAATTATCTCAAAATCTATGGGCTTTTGATTGATGCCCCAGTTAATTTTGACAGCTGAAGTGGCTTCCTGCTTCTCTCCACTTTAGGAAGATGAATAATTATGGAAATGACCTCATTAACTCTTTGATACCAGTCATTGGAATTCATATATAGTTTATGCACAAACTTAAGACCAGGGAGACAAAAATAATCACTCCATTAGATTTTTTTCTCATTCCACTTAACTGTCATACCCATAGTAGTGCTAGAAATATGTGTTTCAAATAAGAGGAGATTAAGAAAAAAACCTCCATTCAAGTAAATATGGCCCTTACCAATACCAGGACTTCCTACATCTCAATATTTTCTTTTCTTTAATCTTGGTTTGGCAATGGATTTCATCTCATTGCATATGCAGCCTCATATCATCTCAGTCTGGATAAGCAAGCATTTGATCACCAGAAGAGAATCTTTACTCTGAAGAAAAGGTTACATTAGGGACCATCAAAAAGAAAAAAAAAACAAATAAATGCAAATCAGGGAATAAAAAAGTATCTTAGAATTCATTTCAAATAGTCAGAAAAAAAGAGTGGATTGAACTCAAAACCTAATCTAAACATTGCAACAGAAGTTATTATCAGTTCAACACTACATGTCTTCTAGGTTGATCAAGGCCAAATTGCTAAAATTACTCCACATATTTTCACTCATTCTCTAGCCCTTTTCAAAAGAAAAATTGCACTCATTTCATTTTTGCAAAAGGAAGTCATGAAAATGATTGACAAGAATTCTCCCACATCATATATCATCCTTGTTTGCCTCATTTATGAAATAGTATCAATGATAATACCTGCTAAGAGAGGTCCAAGGATGACCTTAACCTTAAATGATTTTAGTGCGTAGGAAGGTACTTTTGCAAAAATTACTGAATCAATATTTGTTATTGTAACATGGATCTAGGCAGATTCTTTGTGTCATGAATTTAAGGAATTAAATTCACAAACACAAGGGTGAAACCAAAGTAATAGGATTTCTTTGAGTAAGAGAAAGAAAGAAAGCAGACCTCCAGAAGGGAAGGGTCTCAGGAGAGGGATGTCAATTGGTGTCTGTTGTCTATGGTTTTAAAAGGCGTATCTGATGGCCCAGCACAGGTGATTGGTAGGGTAAGGGATGCCAGCATGAACCAATCAAGCTCTTCAAGCTCCAAGGTTGCTAAGCCAATCAGAAGTGCATAATTTCAATCTCTTATTTACATCATTAAGAGAGCAGGTTCAACCTTGTGGTTTGACATGTCTGTGGGGGAGAAGAAACATTTCTGGTAGGGGTCTGCTTCTAGTCAGCCATTGCTAAGGGTAATGGAAAGGGTAACTAAAGAAGGGCTACTGTAGTTAAAGCTGTGAGGAACAGAAATGGTATTATAAGATGGAGTCACTGTGGTTGAAGCTGTCAGGAAGTAGCAAATTGCAGCATGTTTTTCAGACCTGATGTCTCCTTTCAGGTTGGCATGATGCCTTCCCCTCCTGTCCTTCTCCAAGGCCCTTATCCTGGCTACCTATGGGAGATCTATCTTCTTGCCGCATTATGTAAAACAAACACCAGGCAGATTTGTCCACTGGATGCCTGAATTCTTGGAAGTATACCTGGGAGTAAAGGAAAATATTTTGAAGTAGAATTTTAAAGTTTTGGATCCTTTTAAACCTCATCTAACAGCAAAATAAATATATATGTGTATGTATGTATATATATATATATATATATAGATATAGATATAGATATAGATATATTATATATGGATATATTATATATGTGTGTATATATGGATATATTATACATTATATATAAATTTATATTACATATATTAATATTACTTATTATATTTATATTACATATAAATTTTTATATATAGATACATATATATTCATACATATGCCCATAAGGAAATTACTAGAAATTTAGGAGCAGTTCTGATGGCTGAACAGCAAAACTCAAGCCACCTCCCACAGTCATGACTTTTGGGTCTACCATCTATGTTGAAGAACCCAGGAGTACAGTGCCCTCTCCCCCTACTCTGACAAATAGTATTCATATGTTTTCAGTACTGTTGGTTGATTGTTAGCGGCCCAAGAACCATTTTTCTAGATGATCCAATACTTTTATTAAGAGACTCTGCTTAATAAAGGTATTTGGAGAGAGAATAACTCGGTTTTCACTGTAAATTACAGGATTAGAGAGAAACTATTACATAAGCACTGTGAATCAACTGTGTTGAACTGGAATTGTATTGTATTTAAGATCTTACTCAACTTGTAGAATGCCTTTCCTTATGTAAAACAGAGTAGTTCTAAGATATACCGGTGAGGATAGTGTTTCCACAAAAATATTTAACTTGCTTTGGGCAACAGTACAAGAATTCATAGAAGTAGTAGAATTATGCTTTAGTGAACCATACAGAACATCGAAATTGCTTCATCACATTAGAGTTTCACTAAAGCAGAGAAATACAACATCTACTATACAGAAAGGGATGCGGTCCTGGAGTTTGGATTGTTAGTTTCTCTGTTTTGTTTGTGTTAAAATATATAAGACAAACTTCCCCAGTCCCATCTTTTCTCCCTGCCACTATATGCAATTCAGAAATTCTTTTGAATTCAATACTTTTATGGGACTATTAATAAGAAATCACAATGTTTAGTCAAGGGTTCAAGACTCAATCACATTGCTTACCTAAATCCATATTCCTCAGTTTTTTTCTTTTTTAATATTTATTTTTTTAGTTTTAGGTGGACACAATATCTTTATTTTACATACATGTGGTGCTGAGGATCGAACCCAGTGCCTCATGCATGGTAGGTGAACGCTCTACCACTGAGCCACAATCCCAGCCCTCCTGTGTCTTTTCTTAAATTCCTCTGCCAATGACTAAAATATTTCATTGTAGATCAGGACACTCATCTCTCTGGGCTTCAGTTTCCTCATATAGAAAAGAAGGTATTAAATTATGAAATAACCTTTATGATACTGTACAACTAAAGTAGTTTGTGATTCTAGTACCACATTAAGGATACAAAAGGCATATGCTAATAGTTTGGATCTGAAATGTCCCCCCAAGGCCCACGTATTGAAAGCTTGGTCCCCAGCCTGTGGCACTATTGAAGGAGATGTAAAAATCCTGGCCCCATGTCTTCTCTCTCTCTCTCTCTCTCTCTATCTCTCTCTTTATCTCCCTCCTTCCCTCCCTCTCTCTCCCATTCTCTGCTTTCCAGCCACCATGAGGTGAATAGGCTGCCTCCACCACAAACCTCCCAACCCACCATGGTATATTGTGCTTCCCAAAGCAACAAGACCAAGTAACCACAAGCAGAAGCTATGAGCCAAGATAAAACTTTTCTTTCATTAGGTTGATTATCTCCCACAATGATAGATAGCTAATAGCATATCATATCCAAAACAGTCAAAAATAAATTTAAACTTGTTAAACAAAGAATCTGGTTATTCTCAGGTATTCCAATTTTGATATCATTCACGGATCACTCAGTGTTAAAACCTCAGAGTCATAGTTGATTTCTTATCTGATTAATTCTAAGGCCACAGTGCCACTTAAATACCACTTCTCTCTTTCCCATATTCTTTAGAGAAGTTGAACCTTCATTATCTTTTCTGAACTGGTGAAATAGTCTCCTCTGTGACCAGGCTGCTAGCAGTTTCTTTAACCTCCAAGCTGTCATCCCCAAAATCAATGTCACCTTCCTGTCATGGGTTTGATGAAACCATTTTGATTACAAATGTCTCTTTGTGTCCTTCAGAAAGAAGTTCACATTCCTTACCCTGGCATGAAAAGTGTTCAAAAATATAAACCTAAGCTGGTATCTTTATTTCCGCCTACTCTCCATCCCATACAGCCTTACCATTCCCAAAGCAGGGGAATGATGTATTCCCAACTTCTCCATGTAACTGTGAAGCTCAAATAAGACAATGTATGCAACAGCAGCTTAGAGAAACACTTAATGCAGAAAGAGTTAATCAGTGTTCCTGGTTGTTAAATTTACTCTCAGTATGCCCTCTGCTTTCCTGCATTGGCTGTTCCTGGAGAAACACTTTTCACAGAATTTCTACCAAATTAAACCCAAGTCGTCTCTTAGATCCAATCCAAATGACTCTTCCTTTGTGAAATCTTACTCAAGATATGTCAAAATCAACCCCCACTCCCAGCACTGTATCCCACAGAATCTCCCTTAAAAATCTGTGTATCACTTTTCACTGTGCCCCAGACTATAGACGGTTCATTTTTTTCATTTAATGAATAGATTTAGAATGCCTACTGTATGGCCAACATTGTCAAGTTTTGACATAAATGATTAAATGACAAAAAGTATATTCTCTGCTTTCATCCAACTTGCATTCTAATTGGAAGAGATGGATAATAATAATAATAATAATAATAATAATAATACATAGTACCTCAGGTGTTATAAATAAGTCCAGGGCAGAGGCAGGAGGACCTGTTCTAAGTTCTTAATCTCCCCTTCCACATTGGAAGTGTTTTGTGTCCTGAGACCATCTCTTTCTCCTTCTCTACCCTTTATCACTTAATTCTGTATTTGACATTGTGGACTATGAATTTGAATTTGGTTGAACTTGACTTCATTAGTGTAAACAACATGGTAAGCAAAACCCTTCAACTCTTGTCCCAGTTACCTCCTCTGAAAGGGACATTACCAATATTTACTTTCCTGTTATTCAGTAAATAAAATGATATTTATATAAAATACTACCAAGTAGGAGACAACAAACAGGCTCTATCTAATGCCATTATTGTTGTTTTTAAGAAATGTTTTCATAAGTCTTACATTAATTGACTCTCTTATGAAACATAACCTTGTGAAAACTTTCATTTTAAAGACTATTTTTTAAAAGTTTAATAGAATTCAGTAAAATATTGTTACTTTGGGCCACCTGTAGAGATATGTAAATGGTCTTGTTACACCAGACATTTTTATTCATTAAAAGCAGGTTTTACTCAGAAAATTCTTAAACTTGTCTAATAGACTTTAAGACAACAAAAGATCAAAAAATTACTTTTTGGATGAGCAATTTAAAAAATAATAACCAAGTTCAGAAGTAGCTAGAGATATTCACATAAATAGTAATAGAAAAATCATCAGTGCATCCCAGTGGTTGTGATAAAGGGAACTTAAAAAAAAATCTTTAAAATCTTTTAGTCCAGCCTTTTATTTTACAAATTAGACCCACAGAGGAGGAATGATGTGCCAAATATATCACAAAGAGCTGGCAGAGCAAGCGCCAAGCTCCGACTTCCAGCAGATCCCTTCAAAGAAGAGGGAAAATACTGTGCTTTCTCTGCCTTCTGACTAGAAAGGGATCTATTGCCTCACAAAGGAAGATGATTTCAGTCCACCACGCTCTAAGACTTTTCTGAAGTACACACGTGTGTGCTTCCATAGTTTTCTGCCTCCCGGGTAAATATGTGACATTAAGGAATGGTTTTATGTTTCTTACCCAAGTAACCTGTTTGGGTGTTTAAAGTTTTCCTTTGAACTTCACTCCTACATGGCAAACCTGACAACCATCATCCTGATGAACCCTCTTCTGTAATAACCCATTACAGGTTCATCAACCTTAAATATTCTTTATTGTGTAGCATTACTAGTGACTGCCTCCCAAAAGACCAAAAAAATCAGCACAAAAGTGTGTCGGCTTTTTCCCCACATAATAGAGTCTTAAAGAGGAGCAGAGACTCAAATGGAGTTCAATGTGGACACTGAATCACAGATGAAAGAATCCAATCAAATGCTAACAAGAGAAAAACGTCCTAACAGAAGGGTAAGCAACAACCTGCATAAAACACCATAACCACCCTGACAACAGAGCTCTCACACCTACTCTGGGGAAATTCAACACCCCATTAGAGGGGCAAGAAGCAGACATCCTAAAGGAAAACTCTAACCAGCCAAGACAAATTGATGCGACATTTTCAGAATCATCACTGCACACATGACACCCGAGACATTTATGCTCCTTCCTCTTCTAAGTTGTTTGGGAGTTTTATAATGAGGAAATATGAGAAATCACAAAAGTAATAAGTCTTGCTCGCATATAGCTGTAAGGAGAATAAAATAAGGCCACTTCATAAAATTCCTCCTTTATGATATTTCCTTTCCTGAAATACCAAAAAAAAAAAAAAAAAAAAAAAACCTCTTCAAAAATATTAGTTTGGCAAAGGTTAATTTGCATTATTGTTGCTCCAAGTAAAATGACGGTTATTTTATGCTAACAATATTAAGAAAAATTATAAGCTAAAACAGTAATACTGGTCATAATAGTATTGGTAATCACATCGTCTCAGCATCCACACTGCCACCACCCAGTCCTGGCCACCATCTTTATTTACCTTGTATTCTGAAAATGATTCCTACCTGCTCTCCCGGGTTCCAAACTTTCCCTGCCGCTGGATTGAGTTCTGAAGTGTAAATGAGATTCTTTCCTGCTTACTCTGCAATGGCTCCTCCTTCCTCTTGGAAGAAAAGTTAACAGTTCTACCCTGAGCCATAAGGCCCTCACTTGTCCCTGCCTGTCTCTGTCATGCCCACCCTTCTCCCCTTGCTCACCTTTCTCCTGACACTTGGATTGTCACTGTTCTTTAATATACAGAGCTCCTTCCCATTTCAGAGCCTTTGCCCTTCCCACTGCATCTGTCTAGACCTTCTCCCAGGTCTTTGCATGTTTCTCTAATCCTCCTTATTCCTATTCCCTTCTATAGAAAGACCTTTCCCCTGCACCCAATCTTCCATTTCAGCCTCCCTATCTTCCCAACCTCACCCTGGCTTCATCTTCCTACCTGTTACCTCCATTGCACTCATCACCATCTGACATTGTTTTATGTATGCTCTGGTTCCTTTGTTTATCACTTGTCTTCCCTCACTTTAATGTAAGCACCAAGCAGCAGGGACTCATCTTATTTTCCTAACACTCTCTCTCCAAAGTCTAGAATAATGTCTGGCACATAATTGACAGTCTGTAAATAGTTACAGAATGAGTAGGAATAGTAATTTAGTATCTACCATGCACTGGCTAATTTATAGTGTGTCTTTAAATATTTACTTTTTAGTTATAGGTGGACACAATATCTTTATTTTATTTTTATATGGTGCTGAGAATCACATGCAGTGCCTGATGCATGCTAGGTGAGTGCTCTACCTCTGAGCCACAACCCCAGCCCTGATTTATAGTATTTTTAATACTAAGCACACAAATATACAAAAATGCATAAATCCCATCAGATAAACATTCTCATTTTGTTATATAAGAAGAAAAGTGTTCAGAGAGGTTGAGTAAATTCCCCCAAAGTAGTACACAAAATAAGTGACTGAGCCAATATTGAAATCCAAAGAACTTAAGGCTCTATTTTCTTTCTATTGTAAAGCACAATGTTTAAATATATTAAAGTTAAAACCAGGTGTGGTAGCACATGCCTGTAATCTCAGCAGCTTGAGGGGCTGAGGCAGGGGGATCGCGAATTCAAAGTCAGCCTCAGCAATCACGAGGCAGTAAGCAACTCAGACCTGTTTCAAAATAAAATACAAAATAGGGCTGTTGATGTGGCTCAGTGGTTAAGTGGCCCTGAGTTAAATCCCTGGTACCAAAAAAAAAAAAAATTAAAAATAATAGTTGAAAATAGTATTTCTCAAGTACTAGACACTTTTATAAGTACTATATATGTATTAGATCAATTATTTTTTATGAAAACCACCAATATTGATGCTTTATCTCATCTTGTACATAAGAAAGCTAAGGCTCAGAGAGGGTAAGTAACTTATCTGGGTAACCAAGCCAGTATGTAGAAAATGTGAGATTCAAGACCAGGTCATCTGGATTTAGAATCTGTGTTTCTAAACCCTCTGGACTACAAGTAAGATCAGATGAGTCTTTCATTTCTAAACTGAGATAAGTAAAATACAAATGATGTCAATACCCCCAGAAAAATCACACTACAACATTCCTGCAGAAGCATCACTGTCCTCCCCACCACCACCACAACCACTGCTGTCTTCTGGGGTGTCTCAGAACCCAGAATACAAGAAGACCTGGGAACCACCCAGAGGAGGCTGCAGGCTATCATGCTGGTGACCAAAAAGTTAGGAATAATAGGCAGTATTTTGTAAAGCATTTCAATCTATAATTTACATAGCATTTTGATAGAAACATCCCCAACTAGTTTTAATAAAGGAATTTATTTTATATAAAGTCAGGCCAACCAAACTATTTTATACCAAATTGTTTTGAACCAAATTATTTTATGATAACCACTGGTAGCTGGTTTTCACACCTACTTTCAAGATGAGGAAACCTAGATCCAGGAAGACTCAAACCTATACCATTTGTTCAAAACCAAACAGAAATAAAGGGGGAAGTTTTCCGCAGAGTCAATACATTGGCCTGAGGCTACTATCTTTAGGCTCCTGCCTTCAAGATTCACCCTTGCCTAGCATCTGGGAACTTGGTTTTTAGAACATAGGTTAAGTGGTAAAATCTGACTGTTGAAAATATATGAATCTTTTTTATGGTGAACATCCACTTTCTGTCTGAGAACTTAGAATTTTGATGGGTACAGGTGCCTTTGTGATCAACCCCAGGTGAAAACTTCAACCTTGAGTCACAGTCTTACCTAAGCAGATTCATTGCACACATGTTAATTCATTTTAACTACTACTGCAAGAGTGTTGTACGCACCGATCTCACAGGAAGGACAGAGCATAGGAAGCCTACGCATGGAATCTCCAGATTCTGCCTGAGAAATGTACTTTTTTTCCCTTACTGATCTGGCAGTGTATCCTTACTGTGCTTCTGTAATAAATCTTGACTGTGTGTGTTCTGCTGAAATCTGTGAATCCCTCTAGCAACTCACAATATGCAGGTAGCCTTTGGAGTCCTTGAGACATTAAAATGAGAGGAACCATTGACAGCAGAGTGAAGGCACCTCTGTAGATACTCAGGAGCCAAGAAATCCACTGGATTAACATCTGATCTGATAATTCACACCCAAAGTTGGAAGCTAGCACCTCTGGTATAGAAGTCACTGATATTAATAGTAGGGTTGTGCCTCTAATAATTGTTAACAGTTAATTCACTATCAGGCAAAAAAAAAGGAGAGAGGCTACCTGAGCAATTGAAGTATAAACCCCAAAATTTTCCAAGTGAGTTAAAATTATAGTAGAGAATTTGGCTTTTCTTGGACGCAACTCTGAATACTGATTAGCAGCCCAAAGAGGCAAATTTATTCAAATCTACCTCCCTAAAACAAATGCCATCTTCTCCGTGGGAGTAAAATGGTGTGGAACTATATATAGGGTACACCATTTAAAATTTCTTTTTCAGGAAAATTCCTCTCCACACTCCTTTGCATTAGCTGTATTTGTATCCTGGGTAGCAGCTGAACCTCATTTCAAAAGAGATGGCTCACTAATCCCTTGGGCCTTGTTCTGATACCATGTTGTATAATCTATGAATGAGTCGTGCAACCTATACAAACACTATACAGTTTGTTGCAAAATCTCTTAATAGATGTCTACTTCGTGGTAAACTCTTTAGTCCATGGCATGTCAGCTTTCTTTTAACACTAGCCCCATATCAAGTTTTTCAGAAAGAAACTGATGTTCTCACACACAGAGAAGACTCAGACACATATACACGTATGTGCATACACATAAGACACATATTAGAGGAGATTTGAAACCAAAAATCACTTAACTAGAATTGGCACCCCTTTCTCAAGTGGCTGAGAAACATCCAATTAGAGTGGAAATGGTGATTCTTATGTAGAAAACCTGGTAGCCCAATGCTCCCATCACTATATTTATAAGGCAGGGTTAAACTCAACAGGGGAAATATATTTCCATATATTAGAGTACTCATTTTTCTTGGGGAAAAAAAAATGGATGCCCAGGTTGAAAAAGTATGCTATATCCTTAGGTAGATGGGAAAAAGTGATGGCAATTGAAGATTGCATCATTGCCTGCACCATGGGAGCTTGTTTTGGTCCTAGGGTTGCTTATGCAACTTCTCCACTCCACCTTTGGAGTCATTAAATTCTGATGGAAAAAGGAGAATCGAAGCCCTATATTTACAAACCACTAAAATATTCAGGAAAATATGTAACCTTCTCCTTCAGAGAATTGAAACTTCCCGAAAGATGGCGAGGCACCCAATGCCATGCATCTGACAACAGTACTTCTAGGGAAAGGAGGGAGCACGGAGAAGAGATGGAGATCTGGAGTTCGAAACACACAGGACATCATAGGCTCATGTTTTTGTTAAAGGGAAATGTTTAAAGTGCCTCCTTCCCATCACACGTCTCCAGCGCCATGTGGTGGGTCAGGAAGTGTGTTTCAAAGAAAGGCTAAGTACTTCCCAATCACCTTGGGAAAAACTGTAGGTGAGGAGGGGAAGTCTTTCTTACTGAGGTGGCATCATAGTTTTGAACAACCAATAAAAACAAGAAAAAAGAAAACATATATCAATAAAAAAAAAATAGCATAAATCCCCTATGGCAACCAGGACCCTGCCTGCAACATGAAAAACAATTAGATAAGTCTGCCCAGACTGGAAGTTTCTACAAGTCAAAGAGCATATTTTTCTTCTTTATGTGTGCCGTTTTTTTACCCGAGGAAGGTATCAGCTTAACAATGTATTTCTGAATGAATGAAACAGAGTTGATTCCTTTATCTAAAATGCTGCCATATCTACCTCTATTTGAGCCTGTTAAAAATGTATACTTGTAGCTGGGTGTGGTGATGCATGCCTGCAATCTTAACTGCTTGGGATGCTGAAGAGATAGATTGCAAGTTCAAAGCCAGCCTCAGCAATTTAGCAAGACCCTGTTTCAAAAATAAAAAAAAATAATAATAATAATAAAAAGCACTGAGAATGTGGCTCAGTGCATAAGCAACCCCGGGACCAAAGCAAACAAACAAATAAACAAAAAAGAACTATATACATGTTGTGAATCCATGGCAAAGTTTTTCTTAATTCCTCTGTTTACATAAATTCTCTGCCTTCTAAGAATACTCATGGTGTTCCATTATCTTGGTAGTGATTATATAAGTGTGAAATAAAGACATCTGTTATTTTATTTTATTCTTTTATTTTTCCCCATCCCACACCATCCCTGAACCCCATGTACTATAAAGTCCTTGAAGGTCATATACATCTTTATGGCCCTTTGTTTGTTCTGGGATAAGGCATAGTATCTTAGTAATCAGGAGTTCAGATTATTTTAATTTGATTTTATACTCATGTAAAATGGTCTACAGGTTATTTTCTCCTGTTTATACCTCTCACATGCCATAATTATCTTTAAATAATATCACAATATTCATCCCCCATTTTATTGTGTGAAACAAATCGTTATTGCCATATTTATTAGGCATAATTGCATAGTGGTATCCTAATACTGTACATATTTCTATTCCTTGCCACTAGCAACTGAAATATCTTCATTTATGAACATTTTATTGTTTTTAGAAAGACCTACTTCTCCCATCCTGAGCTGGGTAGATATGCTCGTTTTATAATTTCACCTGATGTTGTACATCAGGTTGAACTGGATATACTCAGTGGGAATCCTGAGGATAAAGGTTGCCTCACTGGATGACTCGTTAATCCTCATCGGTCAAAACACTTCTGACTTCTCGTTTGTAAAATGAGATTTTTAAAACTTTCATCATTATTTATTAAGCATCCACTATTCCCTGGGAACCTAATAAAAGATACTGAATTCAAAGAGCTTAAAAATAAAGCATCCAGTTGAAGTAAGGGGACATGGTAGGAACGCTCACCCGGGGTCACTCCATTTCCAGTGCTTTACATATTAAGAGGTACCAATTTTATATCAGCTCAGATGCACAATTTGTAAGAAGGCCAGCAAATGATTCTAAGAGAGATTGTATCTTGGTGACAGAAAAAGTATCAGGATTAGAGGCGCCACAGCTGGATCAGTCCAATAAGAAAAAGAAAGGCAAGATTAACGATTAATTCAGAGTATTAAAAAGTTTTGCAGGAAGAATAATCTTTCTTTTTTGCAGAGATATGAAGAAGTTGCCTACATGAAGACAAACACTCTGAACACTTCCTGTTTTCCCTATAAGAAGGAAATGTTTATTTTATACACCAAGTACCATAACCATCAACTTTTTATTTGAGTCACAAAATTCCACCTAAAACGAATCATGACCAGACTTCCAAGCAGGCATATTTAAAAACAAATCCTAATTTCTCACTCCAGACAATGAGGCAGATTCTTTTTACCCTTAGCTTCCTTATGTTCAAACAAGTCAAAGAGTAGTAAGTAACTATATTTACAAAATGAATTCATCAAAAAAAAAGAAAATAAATGAGAATGGATTTTAATCTTTGGCCCTATTCTTCTTATCTCTTTCCATTTATCTTAGTGGGATAGTTTTTATTTTCCCTTGCTATAGAATTAGTTAAATTAAACATAGAATAATTGTTTTCATGTAATCAACCCCATGGGTATAAACATCAAATAATTCTAATAAGTATCCATGGTAAAATCATGTTTTTGAATATAGAGTTCTTTTTCAGTCTCTTTTTTAACTTAACAGCTTAAAGAAGTATCGATTATTTTTATTATTTCTACCCTATTTGTTGCATAGTCATAGAAAGTAGAGCCCAAGGGAAATTTCATGATCATATAATCCAATTCACTAATTTTACAGTGCAGTAAAAATAAATAAATAAAGACATTTAATAACAGTGCAAGTCTCATGATCCCATGATCTTGCCCCTTTGTTCCACCTCCTCCCTACCACAAAGCGTTCCTGAGGGGAAACTTCACCTTGTTCTCAACTGCAATTAAGAATGCACCTTCCAAAGACTACTCTGACAAGAAACCTCATATAAATCATGTCTGAACCATTTGAAATTTGCTAATAGATCTTGACTTTGAAAGTTTACCTCTGAAGTCCACACTTTATATTCAAAAGTGTTTCTTACGTAAAAACGTTTCTTATTAAAAATGAATTAATTCCAATGATCAAAATTCAACTCCCAAGAATTTTAAAACACACTGGTCCAAGAAATTTAACTTAGGTAAATGACTTCCTACTAATTATACCTTAAATACATCTGAGTGTTTATAAAAATACATAAATAAATAAAATTTCAGCTAAAACTCCAGGGAAGTATTGCTGTTTGCAAAACATAGCTTCAGAAGGAATGTTAATTTTCTATTTTGTCAAATATAATTTGCAGCTCTGCATAAATGAATTTTCCAATTGCAATAGAAAGTCTAAATTTTTTATTTCCTTAATCAAAATTCATCATATATGGAGAAAACAGTAAAGAGGAGATCTTTTTAAAAGATGCAATTGTATTCTGTTCTTACAATATTTTTTCTCAAAATAAAGCATCTTGTGTCAAATTTAAAAATAAGCAATAACATTTAAAAATATTGTTTCAATGTTGAGTGGTGAAATAATGCTCCAGAAAGAAATAAACTAAAAAGTATAACAAAAGTAAATTAGAGTGAATGTTAAAAACTAGAAAAAGTTGCTATAAGTGATAGAAATGTTTTCTTGATTACTATTGTTTCTGATTATGTTTTTGAGTCAATGGAAAAATAATCCCATTATTAAATGTTGTATAATAACAGATGTATTTATTTATGAAAATGGTATTTCAACTGGAATTATAAGATTAATTAGCTTTGATATCATAGATTATTTGCATATGTTAAATTTAAGTTCATAAATCTCTTCAAAAACAAATCTGAACATTTAAAAAATTTAAGCCTCTTGAAATAAAAATCTATGCCTATCATATTTATTATTAGTTTTAGAATTTAGTACCAGAATTTAGTACACAGAAATTGCTTGATAAAAATGCCCCAATATGAGTGAAAGTATGAATACTTTCTGTATCATCAGAATCCTCATTAAAACAGCAAATATATTGAGTCCAGTTTAAGCAGAAATTAGATTTATTAGATGAAATCAGATAACCCCAGAGTTCCCATGAGAACCAGAAGGTCAGTCAAGTACCACAGTTCTGTAGCCAGAAATAATTTTCAAAACAGAGTGGGACTATTCTAGGACAGTCCTTTGCCACTGCTACTGAGCACAGACACTGTGGCTTGCCCTGCTGACACTGCATTGCACTGGTCCCTGAACTTGTACCTTAAATCTTTCTTGCTATTCTTTGTCAATGAAATCAATATATGGCACTCACATTCTACTTTCTAACTTCTTCCCCTTGTATAATCTTTAAGCACATGATTTGCTTCATGGGAGAGGTTTTATCAAACAATTCCTTCCTGAAGATGACATGTTTCTGTTCTTCCAACTTCTACTTTCTCACCAGCAATTGATCAACCATTAAACTGATACATAAACTTAGGTTTTTATTACATTGGCACTCCAGTTTTAGTCATAAATTCCTGTATAGTAGTGAAATGCAAGGTTCTCAATTCCTGGTGACCACATCCATGTAAAATTCCCTTTGCTGGAGCATGGGGAGACCTGTAATGTTCCTTAACAAATAGAAAGTGTCAAAGGACACTTTGGAGTGTCTCTCTCTTGATTTTGTAACATTATATAGTAAAATGTAAAATCTAAGCAAACTAGAGACACTCTTCTACTTACCTTGAGGAAGGAAACAGACACGTGTGAACAATCTATAGAGAAGGTCACATGACAGGGAATTGCCGGTGCTCTCTGGAATCTGAGACCAGCCTTCAGTTGACAACTGGTTAAAAACTGAGACCCTCCCATCATACAATCACAAAGAAATAAACCACTGATAACCTTCATGCTATTGGAAGAAGATTATTCCCCATTCATGCTTCCAAATAAAAAGGAACCCCATTGATATCTCGATTGAAACCTTGTAAAACAGTGAACTGAACTGTCCCTAACATCTTACCCCATGAAAGCTCTGAAATGATAAATGTGTTATTTTAAGCTCTAAATTTGTGACAACTGAGTACACAATAATAAATACTAATCCATCTTCTTATTACAATTCAATTTTATGACCCTTATTTATTTTTTGCATACTTTTATCACTTTTTTATTTGAAACTTTTTGTTTTGGTAATTTTAAACATACAGAAAAATCACAAGAAAATCTAATATACCTTTTATTCACATTCGTCAATTGTTCATATCTTGCCCATTTGCTATATTGTTTACTTTCTTACATATGTGTGCATGAGTTTTCTTCTGAGTGTTTGAGAATAAATTGAAAAATGTTTGTTTATCCTGACTAAATACTTCAGTGTGTATTTCTCCCTCTCAAGAAATGACACTTTGTTGCCTTCTAGTTTAATTATTAAAAACAGGTGATTTATGTTTAGTTTCCTAATCTATAGTTCATAGTGAAATATAATTGTACTAATAAAGTGCTGTTTTAGTCAGCTTTTCCATAGCTGTGACCAAAACACTTAACCACAACAACTTAGAGAAGGGAAAGTTTACTAGAGGCTCCCAGTTTCAGAGGTCTCAGTCCACAGACAATGACTCCATTGCTCTGGGCCCAAGTGAGGCAGCACATCATGGGATAAGGAAAACGGCTCCCCTCGTGGCAACAAGGGAGCAGAGAGGGTGAGGGTGGGAGTCCCTCAGCCCACCCTCCCGCAGAAAAGATGCATCCTTCCAGGGCACTACCCCACCTGCTTACAGTTACCACCCATCATTCAAACTAGGATGGACTGATTAGGTTACAGCTCTCATAATCTAATCACTTCACTACGCATATTCCTGCATTTATGAAAGTTTTGGGGGGTCACCTCACATTCAAACTATAGGAAGTCCTTTGAAGCTAATTTCTTTGTTCTAGGATTCAGATTGTACTCATGTCATTTCAATTTTGTTTCCTTTATTCCAGAATTGTTTCTTAGACTGTCTCTGTCATTCTTGACCTGACATTTCTAAGCATACAATCAGGGTTTATTTGAATTTCTTCATGACTGGATTCAACATATTCATGATGGGCAGGGACACCACAGGGATGATGCTGTGTCTTTCCGGTGGCACTATTCAGGAAGCAGATGATGTCTGCACTGGGGGTGTTTCTGGCATTGGGGTTCAGTGAACCATAATGTTATGAGCATACTTACACAAGTCTTTTTGTCACTGTTGTGTTTCTCTTGTGTAACTACCTAGGCTTATTGCTTTTGGTCATAGGATATATATATCTTTAACCAGACAAAACCCCTGCAAACCTTTTTTAAAGGTTCCCTCTATTGTATACAATTCACATCCTCACCTTCTATTAGTTTCATCTGTCCATGTACTGTTCAATTGTCTTTGTTGTCTTTTTTTAATTTTTTAAAATTTATATATGATGGGCAGAATGCATTACAATTCTTATTACACATATAAAGCACAATTTTTCATATCTCTGGTTGTGTACGAAGTATATTCACACCAATTTGTGTCTTCATACCTGTATTTTGGATAATAATGATCATCACATTCCACCATCATTAATAACCCTATGCTCCTCCCTTTCCCTCCAACCCCTCTGCCCTATCTGGAGTTTGTCTATTTCTCCCATGTTCCCCTTCTCTACCCCACTATGAATCAGCCTCCTTATATCAGAGAAAACATTTGTCACTTGTTTTTTTAGGATTGGCTAACTTCACTTAGCATTATCTTCTCTAACTCCATCCATTTACTTGCAAATGCCATGATTTTATTCTCTTTTATTGCTGAGTAATATTCCATTGTGTATATATGCCACAATTTTTTTTATTCATTCATCTACTGAAGGACATCTAGGTTGGTTCCACAGTTTAGCTATTGTGAGTTGTGCTGCTATAAACATTGATGTGGCTGTGTCCCTACAGAACAGGTGACACAGAGACTAACCCACAAAACTACATTTATCTTGTATTAGACAAAGGTGCCAAGAACATGCATTGGAGAAAAGATAGCCTCTTCAACAAATAGTGGTAGGAAAGCTGGAAGTCCATATGCAACACAATGAAATTAAACCCCTATCTCTCACCATGCACAAAATTCAACTTAAAATGGATCAAGGACTTAGGAATAAAAGCAGAGACACTGTGTATAATAGAAGAAAAAATAGGCCCTAATCTCCATCATGCAGGATTAGGCCCCAAATTCCTTAAAAAATTCCTATAGTGCAACAATTAAAATAAAAAATGGGATGGACTCAAACTAAAAAGTTTCTTCTCAGCAAAAGAAACTATCAATGAGGTGAACAGAGAGCCTACATCTTGGGAGCAAATCTTTACCCTTCACATATCAGATAGAGCACTAATCACTAGGATATATAAAGAACTCAAAAAGCTAAGCACCAAAAATAATAATAATAATAATAATAACCCAATCAATAAATGGACCAAGGACCTGAACAGATATTTCTCAGAAGATGATATACAATCAACAAATATATGAAAAAAATTTCATCATCACTAGCAATTAGATAAATGCAAATCTAAACTATGCTAAGATTTCATCTCACTCCAGTCAGAATGGTGGTATTATGAAGACAAACAACAATAAGTGTCGGTGAGGATGTGGGGAAATGGTACACTCATACATTGCTGGTGGGACTGCAAATTGGTGCAGCCAATATGGAAAGCAGTATGGAGATTTCTTGGAAAATTGGGAATGGAATCACCATTTGACCCAGCTATCCCTCTCCTTGTCTATACCCAAAGGTCTTTGTTGTCTTTTTAACATTAACCATTTTGGTAGGTTGGTAGTGTCACTTTACTTTCATTTTTTAAATTCGTTCTAATAAGTTATACAGCAGAATGCTCTTCAATTCATTGTACACAAATGAAGCACAATTTTTCACTTCTCTGGTTGTACACGAAGTAGGGTCACACCATTGGTGCAATCATTCATGTACCTAGGGAAATGACTTTACTTTCATTTTAAATTGTGATCCCTACACCTGGTGATGTTGAGCACTTTTTTCATGTGCTTATTGGCTATTTGTGTATCTTCCTTTGTAAGCTATCAATTCAAGTCTTTTGCTCATTTTTGCATTGTATTTTAGTTATTGAATTGTGGGAAATCTTCATATCTTCTGGATAAAAATTCTTCATCACATATATGGTTTACAAATAATTTCTCCAAATGTATGATTTGTCTATTCATCTTATTACCAATCACTTTATAAAAAGTTTTTAATTTTGCTGAAGTCCAATTTATCCACTTTTCTTTATGCTGATTACTTCATTTGTTTTTTCTAAACTTTTCTGGGAAGTATATATGTTTTTCCTAGACATCTTAAATTAGTGCCTAAATTAATAAGAATATTAATGATTTTAATAACATGTTTGTAATTTGAAATTATTACATTCCATTTCACCTTTTCTTTATTCTTTGTCCAATCCAATATTTCTTGCCTGGAGACTCTAGAGGATATTTCTTAATATCTGGAGACATTTTTGTTTGTCATAACTGGAGGAAAGGGTGCTATTAGCATGAAGTAGTAGAGGCTAGGGAATTTGCTAAACATTCACACAGGCAGTCCCTTACAACAAACAATTGCCCCTCCAGTCAAGTACAGTGCCCATGCCTTTAACTCCAGCTAATTGGAAGGTTGAGACAAGATGATAGAAAGTTCAAGGGCAGCCTAAGTAACTTAGGGAAACACGGAACAAAAACAAAAAGGCTGCATATGTATCTCAGAGGCAAAACAATTTCCCAGCATCCACAGATGCACAAGGCTCTGGTTCAATCCCCAGTAACCACCACCCCTCTGCAAAAAAAAAAAAAAAAAAAAAAAAAATCCTTCCCAAAATGTCAGTTGTGGCGAGGTTGAGAAACCCCTTTTTAATGTCTAATCTGAACTGGAGGAAGGAAGCAACACTATTTATATCTTGGTTTCATTAACTTATAACTGAGATCATTACATGTTTGAGCCAATGGAAATTGAATAGCATGACTCATATGCAAGTGCCTAGGTTAATCTGAAATCCCTGAGACTTCCTTCATCACAGAAATCTAAACCAGTGCTTTTTGTGGCTGAAGAAACAAAAACGAGAGCAGATTTGCCTCGTATAGAAGGAGTCCCATTAGTAAAGGGTTACTGCTCAAGCTAAATTAAAACAAATCAGTGACATTTTTCTCCCCATTATGTGCACAAATCTCCCATAAAAATCAATGAAAGCTGCATCTGTGTAACTGAGATCAGAATGCAGCTAATTCCAGCTCTAACTTGCTATCCCTTCCAGGGCTCATAAACCCCACAATCATTGCTCAGGAACAGGAGGACCCTGTGATAAATACACCAGCTCAAGCCAAATCCTGGATGAATCATCCAGATCACTCAGTTCTCTGGTTTATTAGGCAGCTGAGGAATCTTAAGGTTCTGGATGCAGTCACAACTGGAGCACAACTCCAGGGAATAATCCTGAATCGAAGGAGGAGCTACTGCACTTAAAAAAAAAAGAAAAAAAAAAAGTTTGTTTCTCCCAATTATTAAAGTGACCTATATTTCCTCTAAAGATCTTTTTATTATAAACAATAAGTAAAAACATTACTTATGAATTCATCATCTAGAAGCCTATTACATGTACAGTAGATTTCACTTTAGAGAGATTTGTCTATGCAATTCTTTTTTTGTTTGCTGGTTTGTTTTCTTTTTTTACTTAAAGATCTAGCTTTATATACAATTTTATACCCTGGATCTTTCATAGAATATTTTCCATTGTAGCTAAAAAAATTAAATCTTTGAAATATTACTCTGATGTGCACCTGCTAGGCTTGGATATGGATTGTGTGTCTCCCAAGGGTTCATGTGTTGGAAGCCTGGTCCTTAGTGTGTGGCACTAAGAGATGGTAGGACCTCTAAGATGGGCCACTGAGAGTTCCTTAAGTCCTTTGGGGAGATGCCCTCAGAAGGTTTTACCATAGCTCTCATGACCATAGGTCTCATGACCTCTGACCTCCCCCAACTCCAGAATCACCCCTGGCTTCCTGTTTTGAGATGATATCATCTCTTCCTTCACATCTGCAATTCATCATGAGGTCTTATACAGAACCACGCCCATGCTGACACCATACCCTTGAACCTCCAGTATGATGAGGAAACAAACCCCTTTTCTTTAGCAAGTTATCTTGCCTCTGGTGTTTGATTATAGTAACAAAAAATGTACTCAAATAATCAGTCACCAATCAGTCACCAGGTTTCACTGTTATTTAATTTTAACATTTATTTCATGTGGGGCATTATGGGAAGCCACCCGTGAGCTATTTGAGCATCTTCACTCAGCCAAGAGACAAGGAGATTTAGGTTTGTCATTGCAATCTGTTTTGTGGCTCCTCCCACTCTATGTATTGCACAAGGCACTGACCTCTGCCTTCCTTGGGCTAGGGGAACCCATCTAGTAGCTCTGGAGTTGGGCGTCCCCCGTTGTAAACCCGACAACCCACCTCCTTCCTTATTTAACAAAGAACATTCTATGGAAAACCTTTGAAGTTTCCCCCACATAATAAAGCAAACATGCTCTAGCTCTCTTTTTCCAGTGTGGAAGCTGGACCTCTAAGGTCAAAGAGTCTTCCCGCCCTTACTTTCTAAAATTACTTTTCCCCCCGGGCCTTCTTTTCTTAGCTTTGTTTCACAGCCAGCTCTCTTCCTGCAGAGGAACCCCAAATTCCATCACCTGCACTGAACAGGGGCAAGAGAGCATCTAGGTTGCTCCATTTGGGATAATGCAGTAGCAATTATCTTTCTGAATATATCTGTTCCTCATTTTAGTTTTTCATAGATTATAATCTCAAAAGCAGAATTACAGAATCGATTTACACTGCTTTAAAACTATATATAAATGTATATATTGCAAATTTTTTCTGAAAAGCATTGTGTCAATCTACATTCCCCAGGGCAGTATATTTTCCTCATCTTACTATCAACCCAGTAGATTTCTAACTCAACTACTTATATTAAATACGATAATATTTATTTCAGCTTCTCTCTCTCTCTGAAGGAGATAACAAGCGAATCTCAGCAGACAAACTTGTTAGTAATAATTTGCCCTTCAGTTGATAACAATGCAGAATGTCATCCTGTCAAATATCAAAGAAATAAAAGATTCTGACAATGCAGAGTACTGATCTGCAATGGTAGCCGTCTTAACTTTCAAGATAATATAACCTTTGCCTTCATATAATTTTAAAAGATCCCCGTGTACATTTAAATATAAAGTCAATTACAATATTTTTAAAATTCATCTTCATGTATGGGGGGGGCGCAAAAATCCTGTACCTGCACCTTCATGAAATGACCCACCTTAATTATAACTAGCATGTTCAGATGTGTCAATGGGAATCAGAACGGATGCCGAAAATGAGGAGATGATCATAGTGAAAGAAGAAGCAGTCTCTTAAGGCTTGGGGCTGAGTGTTTTCACCTTTGGGTCATCAATTCCAGGAAGAACAATCATTTTGTCTACTGTTCCCTTTCCCCCATTCTGTTAATTTGACTATATTGTATTGGCCCAGGGAGTAGAAATGAGAAAGAGACTAAGAAAATAAAAGCAAGAGATAAAGAAAAAAAGATATTCTTTAGTAGGCCAAAAACAGGGTGGGAGCTAGTTATCAATGTAGCATGTTGAGAGAGGAAAGAGCTTTCAGAGTAGCACAGAAAGCTGAAGATCAAGTTGGTTGTGACTGGAGTCATAATCCTAAACTGCCTCTTGTGATTTTTAGACTCATCTGGAGGACAGAGGTCATCTCAAGTTTTGTTTTAATTTATAGTAAAAGATTCAGTACTCTCCATATGGTAAATATTCATAGCTTGTTTTTCTCTTGGGGTATTTATTTAGTAATTCATCAAATATTTATGAAATGCCTACTATGTACACAATACTGTTCTAGGTAGGCACTGGGAAACCAGTGGTGAGCAAAGCAAGGAAGTTCCCTGCCCTCATCCAGTGTAAGCTTAGAGCTCCATCTATAAAAGCAGGTCACTTTTTCTGGAGGCGATTGTTTGCCAATTCGATTTTTTTAAAAATATTACATTTAATATTATTTACCTTAATCACTAAGATTTTCTGTATTCCTTTAAATCTTGTACTTAATATAAGGACCTTATTCAATTTATCCTCACTCCAGCCCTAGTGAGCTTTGTTTTTGAAAAATTGACAAGCAAATTTTAAGATGAAAATCCCTTGGGATATCAAAGATATCAATTTATCCAGACCACAAAACACAATAGCAGCAGCAATAGCAGTTACTCATCTTTGGAAAACTTCTTAGGGAAAAAAAAAACATTTAATAACAAATATTTGTTGAGTACTTAATCTTGACCAGGCAATATGTTAGAATTGATAATACAGTTGTGAGGCTATTGACGGAGCTCCTGCCAACATAGTGGTTAGAGTCTAGGGCAAGGCAACAAACAAAGAAAATAAATCATTAGGTAACATTGGAAGTAATAAGTGCTCTAAAGAAAGGAAAATGGGAAAATGAAATATCACATGAGGATAGGGATGAGGAATGGTCAAGGCATTGAGTCTAGGGAGGTAATAATTTTATGAAATTTAATAATCTCAAGACATTTAATAATCTCAGGAAAGATCATTCCAGGTAGAGAATGTAGCAAATACAAAGACTGAGGTAGACAACTTTTGTTTTCTTAAAAACTACAAAGGAAGAGAAGTTGAAAAAGTTAGAGAGGTAACCAGGTAGGATCTTATAGGTCCTATGAGAAGTTTAGATATTTTTCTTTCCTGAGTCCCATGAGAAATCACAGAAGTCCTTCAACTTGAGTTGCCTATGAAAAGACCATTACAAAATGGTCTGAATGAAAACAAAAATAGAAGCTGTTTGGAAATATTGAGGTCTTGCTGGGAAGGAACTGTAACGTAGACTACATTATTATAATTTAAAATAAAGATAAATGGATAAATTTTCTGGACAAACTTTGGATGTAGAACTAATAAGTCTTTCCCCTGATAGGATCTCAGCTCCACTATTTATTGGGCAATTTTATATAACCTCTTTGAATCTAAGTTTCCTCATCTGTAAAATGGAGATAATAAATACATCTATTTCATAGAATTAAAGTCCTTACAAGACATCCTGGCAGATACTAACATAGTCAAGAAATGTGAGTTACCACCATCTTTATCACTTAAAGTAAGGAATCAGAAGTGTCCTCTAGGTCTAGTCTGATTAACTGGGTAGGCAAGGTTGTTTTGGAGTAGAAAATAACTGGGAAGATGTGAATTTCAAGAAGAGGAAATCCAGAGTTGTCTTTTGGGATTTGTTAATTTGGGATATCTGTGAGAAATCTAAAGGAATTTACAATTTTGGAACTTAAGAAAAGAGTTAGTGGTGAAGATAGGCCTTTGAGAGTGTTTTAGTCAGCTTTTTTATTGTTGTGACCAAAATTCCTGACAAGAACAATGAAGAAGAAGAAAAGTTTTTTTCAGGCTCACAGTTTCAGAGATCTCAGTCCACAAATGGCAAACTTCACTACTCTGGGCCCAAGGTAAGGCAGAACATCATGGTGGAAGAATGTGGTGAAGGAATGCAGCTTAGGACAATGCAATCAGAAAGCAAAGAGAGTGCTACTCACTCAGGACAAAATATATATCCCAAAGGCATACCCTCACTGTCCAGCCTCCTCCAGCCACATTCTATCTGCCTACAGTTACCACCTAGTTAATCCATTCAAATGAACTAATGCATTGATTAGGTTAGGGCTTAATAATTCTGATCATTTCACCTTTAAACTTTATTGCTTTGTCTTTCACAGGAGTTTTTGAGGACATCTCACATCTAAACCATAATAGAGAATCATCAGCATAAACTTATATTTAAATGCAGAGATCTGGAACATATCACCTGAGGAGATAGTGTAGACAGAAAGAAAGAAAGGTCAAAGGTCAAAGACTAAACCCTTTATAAAGTAAAATTTTCAACTAAGGAAGGAAAAGGGAGTTAGCAGAAAAACTAGTAAACAAGAAGTGTGTGGTGTCCTGGAAACCAGGGAAGGATCCTAAAGTTTTAACTCATTATTATTTTATAATGAACAGTTATATTTTTCTAATAAAATAAAAGTTAAAAGCACAAAAACAATTTCAACTTCTCTGTAACAATGCTCCACACCAATTTTAGAACCTTGCAGTGAAAAAGTTGAGAAAACATTTTGTAATTTGGTCTGGGATATATACTCTTTCCTAGCTTAGAAAGAAATTCTCAGAACAATTTCCCCAGAACTCTGTAATTCAATGCAGTAGAATAAAAAAGATGAGATAAATGGAAATTATCATATCAACATCAATGTCAAGTTCTATTACTGTATATGAAATAAATCCCCCATATGACAATGACAATATAAAAAATAATGCAGAATTTTATCACCTAGTTTGGAAAGATCGATACCAGAGATTAATAGAATTTTTATTGACAGCTCCTTTCCGCATGAGTGTTACGAAATGGAGAGCATGTTTGGGGGATTTACTTTATAGAAATATAAATAAATTCACATGATGAGTTTAAAACTGAAAGGTAACATGCAAAATAAAACAGATAAGAAATATATTTGAAACCATGAACAATAGCTTTACTTTCAGCCTAGAAGAACATTGTGCATGCAACAGGAAAAATAATTCTTACTATATTAGTAATAAATATGATAGGTTAAGCAAAACAATATCTATATTTTCCAAAGAATTATATCATTATTCTTAATTTTCACAATTAAAAAAAACACTGTTCATAGTCACATCTTTATTCAGCAATATTTTTCCAAAGTCACATTATTGCATATTTATTTATATCTTTGTTAAGTCACTACACAAACAAAATAAGATTGTTTAAAATCTCATAGAAAACAAATGAATAAAATAATTGAGAGGATAGGAGTCAAAGAAATTTAAGGACAGAAAAATTGTAATTCTACTAGTAAAACTGCAGCACAGAAATTTTAACCACTCAATCACATATAGTCCTAAATAGGGTCACAAATTGGGTTTACATTTCCAAGTAAGCACTGCAAAGAGAAGATAAAATCGTAAGATTTATAATACGATTAAAAATGAACTTCAAGCAAATATTCTCATTCCTTGGTTCCATGGGCAGTCTTGGTATATCTATGTATATATGTGTATCTTGATATATCTTGGTATATCTGTGACTACAAAATATTCATCCACAAAATATTCATGCTTAAAATACCCTCAATGACGTTTCATTATCTTAAAATAAAAATCTGATCCCTTAACTAAGTTTATAAGTATTTCCTGGGCTGGTTCCTACCTATTTTTCTAAAATTATCTATTATTTCTCCCAATTTCTATTCACTTTCCCACCGTACTATAACTTTTAGGTCCTGCAATACACCAATGTGTCATGCTCAAAGCTCCGATCTTTGCATTCATCCATTTATTGGAAGAGAGACTTCACCTTCCTCTAACTTTTACTCAGCATTCTAACTCAATTTATTTCTCTGGAAAAACTAATTGGGCTTACATCCCCTCAGTTATATGTCTCAACATAGCACTGAACAACACTGGACTTTTTCCCACTATAGTTTTTATCATTCTTTAATCATTTTGTTTATTGTTCAGTGGTCTCTACAGCTGCCCTATAGTCCACTTTTAATTTTTCAAAATGTGGTCCTTAGATCATATCTGAGATGTTTGTTAGAAAATGCAGAGTCATAGTTAAATACCGGAAGCCTGAATCAGAGTCTCTGAGAATGAAATGAGAGAACATGTTTGTTGTTATTATTTTAATTTAGTTTTGGTTTTGGTTTTGTTTTTGTTGTTATTGGTTGGTTGGTTGGTTGGTTGGTTTTTAGTGCTGGGATCAAACCCAGAGTCTCTCACATGTTAGACAAGCATTCTACCACTCAACTACATACATCCCAAGGATAAGAATATATTATTTTAACCAACACCCTGGAGAGTTCCAATTGAAATATAATGTGAGCCAAAATATACAAACATCTTATATAATCTTAAATTTTCTAATAGCCATATTAACAATATGAAAATAAACAAGTGAAATCAACTTTACTATTATATTTAATCAAAATATTTCTTCTAATGGTTATCAGTATAAAACTATTAGTAGGTATTTGATATGTTCCCATACTAATTCTTCAAAATTCAGTGTGTAATTTACACTTAACATTCATCTCACTTCTGATTACCTACATTGAAGTGCTTTTTACTCACAAATAGTAAGCGGCTCCCCCTATGACAGGAGAACTCTTTTTTAGAGTAATAAATATTACTTTTTTTTAGAGTAATAGTTAAGGTCTCTTTTTACCATCTAAACTCTGGTAAAAAGAGACCTTAACTATTATCTCTCTTATATTATTTAATACATGCCAAGCACATATAATAAATTCTTGGTTTTTCAATATCTATTAAATATTACTCTCTGGGTTTTTTTGTTGGTAAAACAGAACATAAAATGGTTCTGAAAATAAATCAGAACAAGAATCAGTCTTCCAGAGGATGGTTTTGAACCTGTTATATGACAAGTTACAATACAAATCTGTCTATTTCCCTAACCACTTCCACTCTTGCTGCCACATTGCCCTATTATAATTACTCTGAGCTCAAGGATAAGGGCTACTTGAAAACATCTTGAGCTGAGAGAAGTTGGGATAAGAAAATGGAAAAAAAGACAGGAGGCACCTACAATTATATAGGTTGCAATGAAAGGTCACAATGAAAATAAAGGCTACAATGAAGATAGACACTTCCAAGCATATATTTCAGCAGCATCCCTCTCTGTGACCTACAGCTCCCAGCCCTCGAATTCAGTCTCACCTTTTGTAACCTGTTCCAGCTTCAAGGTTGATAATTATTTCCTCAGAAAGAAAAGAAGTGAGAAATTTTGATCTAAACACTGAGCTGTTAATTATCAGAGTCTGTTAAATTTCATTCTAACCTGGAAATTTTCTGTTTTCTCACTTTCTGGGAGAAAAGAAAAAGAAGCATCATGCTTATATGATTTATAACAAAGAATCTCATTTTTTCTAAATGTCAGCAGATACTTTTCAAGTCTACCCTGAAAGAGTAACACAGTAACCTTGAAAAATAGAAGAACTGCAGAATAGAAGCCCAGATTGACCTCAGCTTCACTTATCTCTATTATTTTTAATGTGCAAAACAGCAGTAACAAGTAACAATAGATTTTCTGCATCCTGTTGACTTCAAAATAAAAAGGAGGAAAATTTTGTCATTTTCCATATGGTAATCCAATTCATGTGTTGTTTATGCTATTGGGGGATATTAAACACTTGAAATTAACATCTTCAAAAGTTCCAGCAACATTTCTATATTCAAGGGAGAGGTATTTATGTAAAAATGACCTTTGTTGCTTCAAAGATCATGAAAGAATAGAAAGAATGCAGAAATGCTTCTCTCAAAGCAAACTCAGAAACACTATGTGAAATTTCAGATAAACTTTGTTTGCTACCCTTTATTCCTTCCTTCCACATCCTGTATATTTTCTAGACATCTTTCTACTAAGTGGGCAGCACATAAAATGCTCCTGGCTAGATCAAAAATTTGCTAAGGAATCAAGGATTTCCTCATTACTGTTACCTATTCTTCTGCCAGCTCTTCTAACAATTTTAGCTATAGGATTCTGTTACCTGAATTTGTGCCCAGACTTCTGTACCCCCTTTTTGTCCTCCTGTTCTCTTCTGCTAGTTCAGTGTACCAATTAGACCTGAAGGGTGGACCCTGTCATGTCTCATAGGTCTGCATCTACCTCATTCTCCTGGCACTGAGAAACCTGACTTCAGGAGATCAACACAAGGTATAGTTTGCAGAGCTAGAGTTCCAGTGACCCTGCAAATGAAGTCATTGTGGAATCTGAAGAAATGAAGGCACTTTGAAAACTCCTGAGCTTAAAAACAGGAAGAAAAAAAAAGGCATGGTGGAGGTTCTGCCAGACTGATGTCAAATTCCATCCTTGCCTCTTCCTCCTGCTGTTGAAACACAACACAAAGAAAAGACTGTCGACTCCAATTTAAACCAAATTAAAGCAAGCTTATGTTGTGTACACAAGAGAGCTGGCCAGCAGCTGCCTCACCCAGAAAAACAGGGCCAGAGGACAGCAACTGATCTGATTACATGGAAGTTTTTATAACACAAAAGTTACAAAAAGGGGGGTTTCTTGGAACTCACAGCTGACAGAGTTCAGGCAAGTGTAATACAAGGGCAGATAGCAGGTTTTTGATCAATATTGTTTAAAATCTTAAGGTAGAGAGCAAACTCAGATTTCAACATCAAAGTTAATGAGGAGCAGCTGGGATTTCAGGGAGGGTTGTTATCTGGTCAAGGACAGCCAGACATGAGTAAGTTTAAAGCATGGGAAAGAATCCCGTGCCAGTTTTTAAAACATCAAATTATGATACGGCCAAATAGAAATCTTAGTATTTTACAGTAAAACAGAAATAAACTTTCCATGACTTTGTGACAAGATGGCTCTCAATCTTAAGACAGAATTAGGCTGGGTTCATCACTGCTCCCAATGTGACCTCTAGAGATAAGCAAAGCATGACATGTGGCAAGGGGATAACCAGAATGCTAGAAGATCCAATATCATACAGCCGGGATTTTTACATTGACTTAGGTTAAATCTAGGACTGTAGATAAGTTTTAAAATTCCACTCTATTCTCCAAATGAAGCACATCAACTATTTTCATGAGGACTTAGAGGCTGCTTTTGGTAAAAGTCCTGACTCTTGGGCCTGTAGATGCCTGCACATGCCTAATGGGTAACTAAAAGCACAATAAAAGCTTGGCATCTCTACATCCATTTTGCACATGTCTCCTTTGCTCTGAGTCATTCTCTCCTGCAGTTACCTTGGATTCCAGGAGCAATGGGTCTTGTTGAGAGCCACAACCAAGTCAAGAGGGCACCTGGCATTTTGCCAGAAGGAGTGGTTGAGACATAACGCCAGCGAGCCATTAAGATGATGATAATTAAGTTAAGCTGTGTATAATTATTAAGATAATGACTGATTGCTGTAACTGGATGATGCTATATTGAAACAAGCTATGTATTCAGTTGTGTATATAAACCTCTGCTGTCCGGCAATAAGGCGGCTCCTGCTACCTCGAGTGCCCGCTACTTTTGAGTTCCCATTGAGTTCTCGCAGAGTTCCCGTTGAGTCCCCGTTGGTTCTCGCGGAGTTTTGGGGGAGTTCTAGAGAGTTCCCGTGGGGTTCAGGCAATAAAGTAGTTCCTGTTTGAACCTACATGTGGCTCATGAACTCCCGGTTATTTTGTGCCCAGCCAGACTGCGGCAGGATCTGATGAAAAAACATCTTGTGAGGAAAGTCAAAACTGCCCTTGTCAGGGAATGGCAGCTTTTATCTCAGACAAACCTCTGCCTGACCAATCCTGAGATAATGATCAACCAGGCCAGTCAAGTGCTCCTCATTCCCCACCCCTATTTTTGTTCATTTTCTATTTAAACCTGGAACTGATCAATATCCCCAAAGAAAGAGCTGAGGATGCTTGATCTCCTTATCTTCCTGATATACTTTTATTGAATACATTCCTTTCTTTTCCTTTACCATTACCTTTTCCATTTGGTTTCCAGGGTGAGTGACTAGACTTGATTCCATTGAGATGCTCAGAGTTAGGCTTCTGGCCTAGACTCTGGTTATACCACCTTTTAAAATTTGCATAAATTAAATAATTTCTCTAAACTAATATTTCTCACACATTGCATATATTCTTAGAATAGACAGTGAATTGTAAATATTTAGTCTTCAAAATGTGACTGCAAATTGAGACCAAGTGAGGAGATAAAGGCTGAGAAAATTCTATTGCATTAGTAACTGAGAATGCCTTTTGGAAATGAAAGGCAGGCTGAAAAATATTGAATTCAATGGCAAGTATAAAAGGAGATCTAGCAAGTCTGTGTTCACTCTTTCAAGAAGGTTTACAAGGGGAACAAAAAAAGGAAAAATAAAGAAATAAAGAACTCAAGCTAGAAGAGGATCCCAAAGTCCTGAGAGAGCTTTAAGAACATAGAGATCAACATTTGTACAAAACTAATATATGCTACCCCAAAATATAACTGTAAAAGACCAGAATATGCCACCCCAAAATATAAATGTAAGAGACCAGAAAAGGCTAAAATATGCCTCTTTAGCATAAGGATTATTTCAGGCCAATTATTTTGAGAAACGGCAAGCACAAAAGAAGACTGAAAGCACAGTAGAAGTTACATTTTTGTAATAAAAATTTATATCTATAAATGAAATTTCCTATTGTAAGAGTGCCTCCTTCTCTGTACCAAAAAGAGAAGGAAGACTAAACCACAAGAGAACTCGTATTACTGGAGAAGGCACTGGCTTAAATCTCCATAACAAACCTTGTTCTCCTTTGCCAAGTCTTTCCTGGTCACCTCGCTGTGATTGGGCTTCCCTGTAGCCTATGTTCTTTGCTTTTAGCTAAATATGCCACATGAGGCTGAATTCCAAGCCACTCTTTGAGAGTTACTTATTTTTTCCCATTTCCATGTATATATGAGGTGTATCTATTGATATATCTCTGTTTGTTTTTCTGTGATATGTTGTTTGTTTGGGGTTTTTTTTTTTGTTGTTGTTGTTGTTTGTTTGTTTATTTGTTTGTTTTTGGTACAGGTGTTACCAACCAAAAACTTGGAAGGGTAAAAGGAAACTTTTTTCTCTTCCTTATACATAATTGTGACAATGAAAGAATCCATCTAAGTATAAACTATAAAGGGTTTTTTTAAACATCCATGTAACATAAAAATATGGTTATGTGTATATGCACAAACAAAATTTTAATCTACAAAATATATGATAATGATTAAGGCCATATTTTCTGACTGAAATGTAAGACTTCTGAAAAAAAAATCTATTCACTAGGAAATTATAAAATTTCATTCTAAATTAAATTCTCAACTTCCAAAAATGAATGACATGAAAGTACTTCATATCAAAACCTACTGGATATAGCTCAAATAATACCTAGAGAAAAATAAGCAGACTACAATGTATGTAACAGAAACCCAGGAAGAAAAAAAGAATTAATGCACTAAGCAGAATTCAATTAGAGAAGCCAAATAAAAGAAAAATCAAATAAGCATAAATAAAGTAGAAGAAAATTGGTTTAGAGAAAACATCATT
The DNA here is from genome assembly GCF_048772815.1 of Callospermophilus lateralis. Lineage (NCBI taxonomy): Eukaryota > Metazoa > Chordata > Mammalia > Rodentia > Sciuridae > Callospermophilus > Callospermophilus lateralis. Next base: position 102,556,202 of record NC_135314.1, read on the forward strand.
ATTTAATATTTAATGGTAAAATATTAAAGGAAGTTGCATTAAATTAAAAAAAAACAACATTATTTAACATTATCCTGGAAATTATAGTCATTGCAAAATACTATAGGAAAAACATGAAATATACACATTGAAAAGGAGATAAATAATTATATTGGAGGGTTGTAAGGTTGTTTTAATGAAAGTACAAAAGAAGAGAGAGAGAGAGATATTATTCATCAGCTTTGAATAGGGAGCCATGTCTTTAGCTCACACTGTGAGAAGGATGTAGGAATGTTGCCTTGCTAAGGTCCAGGGAATAAGCACAATTGATGTTCATTTCCTCTGTGATTAGATTGATAAGCTCAAGTTCGGGACCCCCAAAGACCACCAGAGACCAAGATAGATGTAAGCAGCAAAGAGGCATTTATTGTGAGCTAGCTTGGTCCTCTGGGCACACAGCAACTGGTGACACTGAGAGACCCCAAGCCCAGGGTTTGCAGCAGTTTTATACACTCTTTGGGGAAGGCAAGGACTTTACATACATCATAGCATCTTTTAGCAATTCATCACACACAGAAGGAAAGTCAAACAATAACTCTTAACATTGATTAGCACATTCACTGGCAGGAACAAGTAGGGTAGGGGTGATTGGTTAGTACAAGAGGGGGATTCGTTTGAACTGATTGGTTTAAGCCACAAGGGGTTGTACGTGCTAAACTACATGGTTTTCCAACATCTTATCAACCACCATAAACTATTGCGGGGTCATCTGGCATCCCAGGTATTTTCCCTGTCTCATGCTGATTGGTGGTTGCTAGGGAATTGCTATGGGTCTTCACCTAGCCTAACTGAGTCAGGGACACCTGGCTCCTCAATCTCTCATGTTATTTACAGACAAACAACTCAGCAGGGTGGCTATCTACCTAGAAATGCTCTGTGGGTTTTTCCAAGGACAAAGGTCATGCCCTCTTCCTTGGACAGGCTTTGCTCTGAGGTAGAGGCTGGTTTCTCAAAAATGGAGTCACATTAGTTTTTCAAGATCAGTATCTGCTGGGAGTTGAGCAAAGTACTTGAGAGTTTGTGTGAAAATCTAGAATACCCCTGTTGAGCGCAATACTTGCTGACCGAATATTAGAAGTTAAGATGAATTTATATGCAATACAGAGGTCTCAAATTCTGTTTGATTGTTTTCGTTTATAAAACTTTTATGCTGGGCCTAGTGGAATGGGGTATAACAATTTGTTTTAAGACAAAGGAAATTTTTAAATAAGAGATGAAAGAGAGTGAAATTGATAGAGAATTAAAACAAGTGCTATAATCATTGATTTGCTTTGTCATTGTCAATCTGCTTAACTTTGTCAAATTTTCACAAGAAACCAAAATGTCCCACAGTTATCTTGTTCCTTTGTTCTTTTATTTTTGCCTAATTTGCAGTATAGATGAGCTATTGAAAATTTACTTAGAATAATAGTATTGTGTAACTGCTGAGTTTGTACAATGTGACTCTTACACTGAGGACAAAAATGGGTAAATTTGCATTCTTTGAATTCCATACTTGTGACTCTAAGTAAATGAGGATTTAAAAAAATCAAGTAAAACATTGTTTTAAATATGTAAATAGAAATGTGTAAATTAAATGCTTAGTTTTTCTGACACTATCTTGTTAAGGTCATAATCAGGTTTTTAAAAATTATCACCTATTATTTCAGATACAAGTCTGAATGATCTATATACCCGTATGAGTATGCCTGTGTGTGTGCGCGCACACACACACACACACCCTCTCATCTCTACATATAAAAGGTAATGATGCTGCTGCTCACTATACAATTAAATGCACTCTCTTCATCTCATTAGGCCACTAAAATTATTTAAGCATGTCTGGTCTATTTGTCTTTCTTTGCAGCACACTGCAATTCAATTCCCTTTTGGTGAAAAGTGTGACAGTAGTAGTCATCCCTTTCTATTCCATTTGAAAGTGCTGGGCATATGGGTGAATTCACTGGAGCAATAATTTCAAAATTATGGTGGAGGATTTATCTGCCCAAAACTCTTATTTCTGCTAACTGGATTTGTGAATATAACTCCTTGGAATCCAGACACCAGGAACTGTGTTTTGCATCAAGGTTAATACCACCACACAGGTTGGTGTCAATTTCCCAGGTTTACAAACAGTGGGGACAATAGAGGAGACAGTCTCATTTCAATGTATCTATAATTCAGTCATCTCCTGTGAAACAGCATGTTGTAAATTCAAAAGTATAATCTGTGCTAGGAAGGGCTCATACTGTACTGTAAATTCAATCTCATGCTCTCTAATGGGAATTTATCCTGGAGATGAGTACAGTATCTGATATCTGGCTGGATAACTGAGTAAGGCAAGATCTAACTGGAAAAAAAAATCTGCATTTAGATAGTCACGTATTTATAAGAAGCCAAGATGAAATTGTATTTTTAAAAGATAATATAATTTTGCATGGGTGGAGAATAGTTTAAATATTAATACTGCTTTTAGTATCATGCTACAAAGACAAATTTCTCATACCTGCTTTTAAGGCAATAGGAAAACTGAAATAAACACTTCCTTTAATTCAAAAATTACAATGTTAATTACTTTGCTTTAAAAAATCTCTGTAAAGGCTGTAGCTATTAAAACTGCTACATTCAAAATTTATTATGATTTATGAGATATAAATTTATGTGATATATTGCATCAAGCTTATTGCTTGGAATCTCAGTTCTCTTATTGACTGATTTTACCTATTATGAGATAGCCTTGAAAAGAGTCACCACCTTTTGTTGTGGTTATTAATTTTGCCTCCTGGGAACAAAGCTGCAAGTCAGCTATTCTTCTTCCCAACACTATCATGAGAGTGGTCTATATACTATAGATCCAACTATCTCTGAAAAAGTACAAAGTGATCAAACATAAACTGGCATCATTGCATAGGTTGTATAACCCAGTGTCAGCTGGGGTCATCCTTGAACTCTAGAAAAGATTAGCTCAAACTCTCATTCCAAGTCCTGCTGAGCTTTGCTACTGGAAGTGCATAGCCTGGACAGCAGCATCAACATTACCTGGGGAAAAAAGAAGAAACTTGGACCCCATATCAGCTCTATTGAATCAAAATCTGCATTTTAACAAACTCCTGAAAAGATTTGTCCTTGTATTAAAGTCTGAGAAGCACTACTGTGAAGTCGCCCCTAAGATTTCAAGAGAATTGAAATCCCAGGGGGCCAACTGCTTATGGTCACTTCACTTGACCTTTTTGCATTGATAATATTCTCTCTGCATGTTGCTACTGTTCTCTTATCTCTTTTTAATTTTCTTTAAAAAGTAGAAAACAACTTCTGTCCTTGATTTACCCAACACACACACACACACACACACATACACAACACACACACATACAACACACAGGCTACTTATAAGGTCTACAATTGATGTGAAAAACAAAACACACTGGGAAATTAAGTAATTAAGGAGATTATTTATTCAGACTAGTGCAATATGAATAACATTTATTCAAGAGGAACATTGTAAAGAAAATGGAGAAAATTGAGGGTTTTTTAGAGGTTGGTAAGCAAGACTTCGTCATCTGCAAATCTTATGGAAGTCAGGAGGAAAAATAGACATGGATCTTGTCTTGGAATAGGAAACAGCAAGGTAGCCCTTGTGGTTATACATTTCAGGAACACAAAGTGTGAAGAACTTCCTAATCATCACTGCTTCTCAGAACAAGACTCTGGTAAGTTCAACATTGTCCATCCTCCCTTTCTGTCAGAACAAATGCCATTTGCTGCTGAACAATCTAAAAGAAAACATAAACCTCCTAAGTGGGAGAACAGGTCTAAGAAACAGTTTCTGGAGGATACTTGTTGACATTTCTCCTACAAAATTGGTTGAACCATTTGTTGAGAGGTGATGGTAAAGGTTCCTTGTTTGATATCCTAAGGATCAGGCATCTTAATAGAGGGATGCCCAAAACATGAGAGTGTCACAAAGCTCTCAAGCCAGAATGATGATGCTATTGGTATTATTAAAGTCTTGGTTACCTCTTATATAAGGGCTTGCCTGACCAGAGTGTTTAACCACATTTCCAAAGTAGTCACAACAATGACTTGTCCCATGCATGGTCTGGAATTTGGGTGTTTATCAAAATGTCATTTCAGGGAACTTCTTCAGATCTTGGGGAATAGGTCCAATTGCCAGGCAACCTAGTCCCAATAGGGATCTGGGAATATATATATATATATATGTATATATATATTTTAGTTTCAGTGACACTAAGCCAGGAGTGAGGGAGAAATTATTTTAAAACTCTGATGAATTGTAACCATATTTGAAAGAAACTGGAAAAACTGAAACTTTGGAAATGACTGACAATTTGAGCAAAGTTTTCAGTCTGTTATGGTTTGGATATGAGGTGTCCTTCCAAGGCTCCTGTATTAATGCAGAAATGTTCAGAGGTGAAATCACTGGGTTATAAGAAATGTAACTTAATCAGTTCATCCTAGTTTGAATAGACTAGGTAGCAACTGTAGGCAGGTGGGGTGTGGCTGGAGGAGGTAGATCAATGAGGGCATGCCCTGGAAGGGTGCATCTTCCCTATGGCCCCTTCCCACCTCTCTTTATCTGTGCTTCCTGGCTTCTAGGAAGGAAGCAGCTTTCTTCCACCATGCCTTTCTTCCACAATAGTCTGACTCATCTTGGGCCCAGAGCAATGGATTGGACCTCTACAACTGTGAGCCAAACTATCCCTCCTCTAAGGTTCTCTTGTCAGGTTTTTTTGGACCATAGCAACAAAAACCTAACACACAGTCCAATTCATAGGTAGGTACAAAACCTGGGTTTTCGACAGGTAAGCAGTCAGTTAAAGTTCTACTAGAAAAGACAAAGTTTACATATCCATAATTTACTTGTAATTTACTCATAATTTAGCCCCAGTCCCTCTGGAGGCCAAGCTAATACCACCATAAGTTACAGTTAGTATAACCTATCTGGTGTGGCCCAAAACCCCCAAGTATAAACAACCAATATTTATTTCTTACAGTACCAGCTGGGAAATCCAAGATCCAAAAGCTGTCAGATCCACTCTGTCTCTTGAAGGCACACCCTCTTGTGTGCTATTATGGTAGAGAGCAAAGCAAACTCTCCTGCCTCTTCTTAGGAGGTCACTAATCCCACTATAACTGTCCAACCTTCATGACCCAAAGATCCCCCAAATAATTTTCCTTTAGGTCCCCCAAATACCTTCATGTTGAGACTTGGAGTTTCAACATATGAATTTTGCCGGATGAGGAAGACACAAACATTCAATTCATGGCACAAGATTTAAAAATTACCTCTCAGGAGCCGGAGGGAGCACCACACCTTTCTTTAGATATCCAGGTAATAAACAACACAGACTTGTTGAATTTACCCGTTACTACTCACTGGACCAACCACAGAGTGACTTCCTTACTCACATGTACAACAGGGAACTTATCTGCAGGTACCACATGGGTTTTCCCCAGAGGACTTTGTAAAAATTTGCTGAGTCCTCTTAAAGTGTTTGGTTATATCATTTATTGTCAAATATGACATTCTAGGAGTGGCCCTGCATAACCAAAGATTTCAAATATGTTTTCATACAAATTCTCATGGAGCCTATGCAAATAATTATGTTATCTTGAAAACATGAATACTTGTCAGGCAGGGAGAAAAAGATATCATATACAGATGTTTTGTTTTAGTTTACAAAAGCATAGTTTACTAGTCATCAGTTATAGACAAATTGAAAGACAAAGGCTTTTTAATATATCCAGAAAATGAACACTAAAACATCAATAATACTCCAAACAGTTAATTTTTATTTTATTCATCTTGGGCTCACAGCCTCATAAACACATAGATTTCTCAGTTATAATTCTAGAAGTCCTGACTTTGCCTAGTAATATCATCTCAAAGTTGTTTAAACAATGTCATCCGAAATCTATGCCAAAAGTATGTGGTCCATGGTTTTCTCAAACAGTCCTTCTTTGTTGAAAACAAAATACTCTGTCTTGTAGATGATTGCAAGTGCTCTGGGAGAAATATTGAAGTAAAACAAAAAAAAATTATAAATGACAAAAGATAAAATAGCTGTGGCTAATGTATTACTAATAACTGTCAAAAGAGAATGATCTGTGGCATTTGCAGGTAAACGGATAGAGCTGAAGAATATAATGCTAAGTGTAATTAGCCAATCCCCAAAAAAACAAATGCCAAATGATTTCTGATTTAAGGATGCTGATCCATAATATGCTGGGGGGAGGGGGGTGTGCAGGGGAAGATGAGAAGATTAAATGAACTCTAGATAGGGCAAAGGGGAAAAGGGGAGGGAGGAGAAGGAAGGGGGCATAGGGGTAGGAAAGATGGTGGAATGCCATGGTCATCATTACCCTAAGTACATGTGACTCTACTTTGTGTACTACCAGAGATATGAAAAATTGTGCTCTATATGTGTAATATTAATTGTAATGTATTCTGTTGTCACATATAACAAATTAAAATTTAAAAATAAAAAAAGAATGATCTGGTGAGATTTAATTATCAAAATAATGTAATTGACAAGGAAATTTGTTTTTATGGCCTACAAAACTAATGTATAAAAATAGAAGGGTACAATCTCTTTCAAAAAGAAAAAAAAATTCTGATATAATGTGTATTAATTCTGAGACATCATTTACTATAAAAATACCAAGCATACAGTTAAGCTATATCAAGTAAGGAGTTTCTGTAAGTCTTATTTGCCAAAAGTTTATCAAAATTATCTGAACACAAATTTTTTTGCAAAATTTTTTCTATATTTTATTTCATTTCAACCTAACCTTAGTGTTAAATATTACAAACTAGAAATAACAAATACAAACTCCATTTTATTATTGTCCTATAATTAAACAACAAAACACTATGTTGACATACCTGAACTTAATATACTAAAAACATTACTGAGTTAGTTTCTATTATTTTTTAATTTATTTTTTAACCTTGAAAATATTTATTTCATTTTCTCTAATTTCTGGAAATTTTATGCACATTTAATTTATGTAAGTATACTAAGCCAATGAAAATAAATTCCTCCAAGAAACTTTATAATCCAATTTGCTAATGCCACCCACAAATAGAAAAATATTACATACTAGCAGAATGAAAGGTTAAAGGCCTTCCCAAATCTCAGACATATAAAGAAAGAAACGTGAGAGAGAAAAAGCTTATCACACTTCAATTTTAAAATTTAAGCCATAGGATCAAGCATAACTAGAAGCACAAAGTCCATAATACAGAAAAGCTGCTCTTTTCCCAGTCAATAAAGATTCTTAATTTATTTGACCTCAAAAAAGATATCCATAAAAATAAAAGAGACTAACCAACCAAATTTTCTCTTGTCTTCTACCTAACAGAGGTAAGATATCTATAAGCCATTTGTCCATTGACAGAGACCTACAAATGTTTAGACTATCAGACCAAACCAAGCTGACATCAGAAAGGAAGCAAAACTAGAATCAACATCAAATGCTGATTGTCCTAACAGTGTACCCAGGTCCAGAGCACAGTACCAGGAGCTGGACTCAACCCAGGGTCCCTGGAAAGCCCATTAGAACAAAGCACAAAGGACTCTGAGAAGACTTGTTTCCCAAATGTAATAAATGAGATTCACTCAGAGGACCAATTCAATGCAATTCACAGCACCAAAACTGTGAAAGACAAACATGCCCAGGACAATTAAGGATATGATTTTATTCCAGCTATTGCTATAGAGATAACAATCATTAATGAAAAGATCTTAAAGAAGAGGGCCTGGATTTGGGGTTTTTGTTTTGTTTTGTTTTGTTTTTTCCTTTTCGGTACCAGGGATTGAACTTGGGGCACTCACTAAGCCATATCCCCAGCCCTGTTTTGTATTTTATTTAGAGACAGGGTCACACTGAGTTGCTTACCTCGCTTTTGCTCAGGCTGACTTTGAACTCAGGATCGTCCTGCCTCAGCCTCAGGAGCCACTGTGATTACAGGCATGCACCACCATACCCGGCCGGGCCTAATATTTATTTGTTTGTTTGTTTGTTTGTTTGTTTTAGTTGTTGATGGGCTCAATACCACTATTTTACTTATTCATTTTTATGTGGTACTGAGAATTGAACCCAGAGCCTCACACATGCTAGGCAAGCTCTCTACCACTGAGCCACAACCCCAGCCCAGGTCTGGGGTTTGATAAAAGCAAATAAGCAAGAAATTATTCTCAGTCTTATGGAACCTAAAGCGGGGATGTCAGAGAGGCTTATCTCAGAATGTGCAAAACAAAGATTTTCTTTTGTCGCTATTTCCCAGAGAACAAAAAATGTTGGAGGTATTTTTTAACAACTGCTACTTTCCAAGAGCACAGGACTCAGGCAGAAAGCAAAGCTGTGATTTTTCTGGTTTTTATGAAACCTTAGGGAGACAGGAGTCATTCACAGGGGGTAAGGTGCTCTTAGGACAGTTGCATTTCCCTTAGAGTACTGCAAGTTCTAATCATCTCCATTGCCTTCCCAATGAAAACAAACATACCTGCTCTTAAATCCTTTGATCATTCTGCCTTGCTGCTCAGCCACTGATCTATCTCTTGGCTCCACTTGACTCCATTCCATTTTCTGCCAACTTCCCTTCAAGAGAAAAAATAATTTGCCACTCTCTTATGCAGAGAAATTCAACTCAGTTTTTTTTTTTTTTTTTTTTTTTTTTTTTTAATCCAAACAGCCAACTCAGCTCTGGGCCTCCTTCTTGCTGAGTAAAGATTTGGACAGACCTCCAAAATTACCAAGTACTCAATAAACTTATACAACATGGCACCCTCCACCCTACCTTGTGTTGGGGAGAATAGGAAGATTTCATTCATCCAGTTACAATGCAATAATCCCAGAAAGAAAAGTTATATAAAACATATATGTACCATTGGTCAATAAGACAAAAAGGTTGTCAGAGAAGCCATTCTACTCTCCTAGACATAGGTATGCCACTCTTCTCTATCTCTTGGACACTCCTCAATTAACTTAAACTGTACTTCCCATACTCTGACCATCTTCACCCACAAATGTACCAAGCCATGTTCTCTTCATCCCCAGAACTTAGGAACCTATCAGCTAAAAATCATTCTCATAAATTAATTCTGTCAAGAATTGTTCAAAGACAACATTGGAAGCAGCCATATAATGAGACACAGCAACTGCAAACAGTTCTTACCAAGTAGTATTGTCATAAGGGATCTCTCTCTCTCTCTCTCTCTCTCTCTCTCTCTCTCTCTCTCTCTCTCTCGTGTCTTCTGGAATTCATTCATATTCTCTCTCTCTCTCTCTCTCTCTCCCTTTCTAATCTTTCTGCAAGCCTATAAGAAGTATTTGTTCTCCTCTTGATATCTGCTTCAATGGTAAGCAGAGTGGTAGAATATTGCCACTGTCAAGAAAGACCTACAAGTTGTCTGCAACCAGGTCTGGGACTAGATGAAATATTCAGTCATGGGGTTAAAATGGAAAGCCCAATCTAGATTTGGGTTCATGGAAAGTTCTATAATTCACCTGTACCAGTAGTATTGATCCTCTTCTACAGGTGTGATTATTTCACATCCTTAAACCACAGCATTCATGACTAGTAAACCTATTTTTTCACCAGTCTTACATTTGGTTTTAAACAACTACCTGTTAGAATCCTTCAAAATTTAGCAATCACAACTTAGAAGAAATGCTCTTTTCCCACTTTTTTTGCCAATTCAGTAACGTTGTTCCCTTGAATTGCCTCTTGTCCCCACCACACATTGATCATTTAAAATTCTTCAACTGCATACTCATATTGTTAGTGACCATAGTGGCAAGTCACTTACCACAATGACCACTTTATACTAAAGTCTTGATAACTGGTCTGACATAAGGTGATAGTGCCTAGAATTTCATTAACAGAAATTTCATGATACAAAAGTGACTCATTGCAAAAGAAAGTGTATCTTTCTAAATGTTTACTGTGTTAGTTCACTTTTCCTCACTGTGACCAAAATACCCAACAAGAACAACTTAGAGGAGGAAATGTTTATTTTGGTTCACAGTTTCAGAGGTTCAGTCCATGTATAGCCAACTCCAAGGCTCTGGGCCCACAGTGAGGTGATTCATCATGGTAGAAGTATGTGGCAGAGGTAAAATGCTCAGCTCATGGAAGCTAAGAAATAAAGAGCAGAAGGGGCCACAAGAAAGATGAGCCCTTCCAGGGCACACTCCCATTGAGCCACCTTCTCCAACCATGTTCCACTGGCCTGCAGTTAAACCCAGTTAGTCCATTCAAACTAGGATGGACCAGTTAGGTTACAACTCCCATAATGTAATTATTTCACCTCAAATATTCCTACATTAATAGGAGCTTTTGGAGTATACCTCATACCCAAACCAAACATCACTTAAATTCTCATATACCTGTAATAATATTTATAGAAATTATTAGTAGTAGCTTATTAAACATAATATGTCAGGCAGTTTGTTCAGAATTCTTTATGTATTAACTCATTTTATGTGTGTACTGTTCAAAGAAACTGGAGGACTAAGAAATCAATTTCCCAAGGACACAGTCATTCCTCCAATCTAAGTCTTTTGAACTCCAAAGCCCTTTATATCTCTCTTCAACTACAAAATATTATATAAATAGGATTATTTCTGTGTATAAATTTTTCTTAAGCTTGTAAACTTTTACTCCAGGACCCAAAGTTTCATTCTTCTTTTGGAGATAATTGAAGACATTCAGGAACGAGGGGCTAGAAGGGAAAAGAAAGAGAGAATAAGACGAAAGGATTTTTCTCTGAAGGCCTGCAAAGCTCTGAAACACCCACCCTGGAATGAATGAGCTGATCCCTGTTAAAGAAAAAGAAATGAAAAGTTTTATAGGTTAGCTTGAAATGACCATGAACAGAATTAAGACTATGTTTTCACTAGAGGATTTTGAATGTCCCAACAATGTCAAACAAATTAAAATCTCTAAGTTTTTTCCCATCTTCAACATCAATTTTTAATTGATATCTGAAATCATTAAAGAGCCCAAGATACTGAAATTAAAAATTGAATCAAAAATCCATAATGAGAAGAATTAATGGAGCAAGACACACACACACACACACACACACACACACACACACATACACACATGCCTCTAAATATACATATTTTCTACAATATATGAGAATTCACTAATAAGCATCATAGTAAAATCACATAGAAGCTGGGTACAGTAGCACATGCCTATAATCCCAGTGACTCAGGCAACTGAGGAAAGAGGATTCCAAGTTCAAGGTAACTGGTCAACTTAGTAAGATTTTGTCTCAAAATAAAATTAAAAGGACTGGGGATGTAGCTCAGTGGCAAAGTGCTCCTGGTTTTGGTTCCCAGTATCATGAAAAATATAAACTCAAGCATAAAGGAAACCCTATAAATTTCTAGGAACCAAAATAAGGTACTGAAAATGGGTCAGTTTTAGTTCTTACTCACTTACTGTGTTAAAATTACTTCATTGCCTCATTACTTGCTTCACTTATTTCGCCCACGTTAATTTTAATGAATACTGAAAACATTGAAAGTTTTATTTGTTCATTTGTAACTTTGGTCTCTGTGTTCTCTCCCCCCGACCCCCTTTGGAATGTAAATTACTCACTCTTTAATTTTCTGTATAGGGTTTTGTTTAGAAAGCTCAACCCCTGTTTGGGCAATGACTTGACCTATTTTAAGCCAAATTTTCTATGTTACAAAGTTGAAACTAAGAACTATTTTTTTTCATAAAGCAGAAACTGTATAAAAATACATATTTACCAGACATTTTGGTAAAAAGAAAATTTCAATGCCAGTTACCTTAAACATTTAAGCACTTTATCTCTTCAACCTTTTTCACAGAGAAAGAGAAAGAAATTTCAAATCCCAGAATGACCTGGACGGAGCATTGTACACATGGATGGCACATGGGTAAGGGGTGGACATCATCCTCGTAGCTTCAGAGAACAGGAAACCCTTCCATGAGTCCTACATCAACAGAGGAAATAAGAGTTTTGACAAACTGGGATACCCAGAAAAACAAGTTTTAGGAGACCAGGGAGTCAAGGTCTATGTCCATGTAAACTATAAAACTCAAAGCACTCCACAAAAACCAACCAAAGCCTTATCATTTATGCACAGCATTAAAACAAATTTGCAACTTCATGCTTATAATATAGAATGGACAACTTCAAATATCTTACAAATGATTATGAGGCCAAAAGAAGACATTCTCATTACAAGTTAACATTTGTCCAGAGGGCAAGCATTACAAAAGAAAGTTTTCCTATGAACCCTACAATATAAGGAAGGAATGTGGTTCTGCACAACAACCTAATGCAGGCTGGGAAGCCCAATGCCCTTCCCTAGATGAGAGATTTCCTTAGTGAAAATCTTAAATCCCATTTTAGGTACTTAACACATAAGTGACAGTCACTTTCATAACTTTAAATAAAAACTGTTTGTACCACTTACTAGTAAAAAGCTAGAATTTTATAAAAGCAATTTGTTTCCTAGAGGACTTTTAATTTTCAACTTACTGACTTATATCAAGATTACAGATTGTATTCAAGTATACAGAGAATTTTTCTGTAAAATAAAATAGTATTAAAGTAAAGAAATGCTTCATATATGTTGCTAGCAACATATTTACTACAATTTATTTTCTTTCTCTCCAGTGATTTTTTTTCACAAAGATAGAATCCACTAGAAAGTAATAGTTTATAAGCTAAGGGCACTAAGGATTTTTTGAAACTCCCATGTGGCCACGGTTTTGAAAATTTGATAATCACAGCTTTCCATTACAGTTCACCATGAATTCTATACTTTCAAAGATACAGGAGAAGTGCCCAATTGAAAACAAAATATAATTTTGTCATTAAAACTTTTGTAAACTTGGTTAGATTGAGTAATTTAAGGAACTTCCTTTTAGCACCTTAGGGAATTCTTTTAACTGTCTCAGCCTAAACCCTAAGCCCAATCCTGTTTCTCTCTGGTTAGAAAATGATCATAACATGTGAGCATGCTCTATGCATGGTTTCTCCAGAAATTATCCTACCCAGTGCCATGACTTTGTATACCTGCTCTATGTCAAATATTTCTACATACAGATCTCTATGCCTGGCCTTACCACCAAGCTCCAAAAATCTATATATACAACTGATTACATTTCCTTCTGAATGTTTAATACATTCCTCAAATGTAACATACTCAAGTGAAAAATATTGACATACACCTCCATACAGACACACATTCTCACACACACCACATCTAGTCTTTCTCTAGTCATTTTCATTTCACATGGTTCACCCAATTCATGACACCAAAAACCTAGTAAAATTCTGTAATTTCAGTCTCACTGCCCCTCCTTGAGTTGTGTCCCTACCCTCCCATACCCACACGTGCACGCACATACACACACACACACACACACACGCATACACACACACATACACACACACATATACACCTAAGTTCTTGCAATTTTGGCTCTGAATAATAACCAGATCTATTTCTTTCCCTCCCCATTGATGCCACCCTGGTCCAACCCACTTTTCATTTTTCCTAGGATTCCTACAATAGCCTCCTTGCTAACTTTACAGCTTTCATTTTTGAGCACCCCTACACATTCATGCACGTGTGCACGTGCACACACACACACACACACACACACACACACACACCACAGAGTTAATTCTCTGTATATCAACTAAAGACATCTTTCCAAAATGCAAATACAGTCAAGTCATCCTCCACTTAATATCCTCCAGTCACTTACACCTCCCTGATAAAAACAATCCTTTAAGTACAAGGAGCTTGCCAACGCCTATGATCCAGCAATCTGATCTTCTCTGTCTTCAGCCACCCTGGTCGTCTTTAATAACATCTATTTCATTCCTGCCTAGGACTTTTCACAGTTACACTGCTTGCAATTCTCTGCCCCAAGATTTTAAAAAGACTAGTTCCTTCCTATCATCCATAACTTGGTGTGAATGTCACATCCTCATTGTGTTCTTCCCTACCTACTGTGTGTGAATTGTTCTTCCAATCTTCCTCAGTGACACATCATTCTGTCATGGTGTTTCCCTTGACTGGCATAAATTAAACATTATCACTTCTGGAAGATATTTGAATAGGTTATGTGAGTAAAGAACATTGTCCTCACCAATGTGGGTGAACATCCAATCCATTGAGGGCCTGAGTAGAACAAAAAAGCTGAGGAAGGACAGAATTGACCTTCTCTGTTCGACCTTCTGTTTCATCCTTTCTTTGGGTGCCTCTAGCTTTCAGGCCTTTGAACTTGATCCAGGACTTACCCTATCACCTTTAATTATATGAGTCAACTTCCATAATAAATATATTTTGTTGTGTGTGTTGTATATGCTTATGTGTGTGTGTGTGTGTGTGTGTGTGTGTGTGTGTTATTTGTTCTATTTCTCTGAAGAAACCTGACAATTTATGAAAAGCCAGCCTCTACCTCAGAGCAAAGCTTGTCCAAGGAAGGGGGCCTGACCTTTGTCCTTGGAAAGACCCACAGAGCACTCCTAGGCACATACCCACCCTGCTGAGTTGTTTATCTACAAATAACAGGAGAGATCTGCTGCACCAGGTGTCCCTGACTCAGTCAGGCTAGGTGGAGATCCATAGCAGCCCCTAGCAGCCACCAATCAGCATGAGGCAGGGAAATACCCGGGATGCCAGATGACCCTCCCAGTAGTTTATGGTGGTTGATAATATGTTGGGAAACCATGTAGTTCAGCACGTACTCCCCTCTTGGCTTAAGCCATCCCCCTCTTGTACTAGCCAATCAGCCTTACCCAATTTGTTCCCGCCAGTGAATGTGCTAATCATGTTTTAGAGTTGTTTTATGATTTTCCCACTATGTGTGATTATTTGCTAAGAGAGGCTATGATGTATGTGAAGTCCCTGCCTTCCCCAAAGAGTGTATAAAACTGCTGCAAACCCTGGGCTTGGGGCCTCTCAGCATCACCAGTTGCTGTGTGTGCGCGGAGGACTGAGCTAGCTCTCAATAAACACCTCTTTGCTGCTTACATGGATCTTGGTCTCTGGTGGTCTTTTGGGGGTCCCGAATTGGAGCATAACATTTATACATGTTATGTGAGGGTATGAGTGTGCAAAGTTTGATGAGGAATGTGACCCTTGTGCTAATGCTGTGACACTAGAGTAACTCACCAAATTCTAATTGTGTTATGTCAGCGCTACACTGCTGACTTTCAACATGGAGTAAGAGTCTAAGAATGCAGATGACCTCTATAATTAGCAAGACAATTGATTGTCCCCTGGAGTTTCCAGAAGGAGTGGAGACCTGGCAACACCTTGAGTTTAGTCCAGTGAAGCTGGTTTTGAACTTTAGAACTTTATACTGTAAGAAAAACCACTGATTTTATGGCAATTTGTTATAGCAACAATAGGAAACTAATAAGAAACCTCACAAAGAAGGCTATTTGAGGTGAGGCAGGGTATGCATTAAAACAAAAGTTTCCTTCATGTCACATTCTTACAAACTTGAATTTTAGAGGTGTGTTTATTCAGTGCACATCTACTCTTCTTAAAGATTTAGTTGAAAAAATATTTAGTGGCCAAACAGAATAAGCATGCCTTTTCAACAGTTGAAAAGGTAAAACTACTATCGATCCACTTATAATTCAAAACATTTTTTGAAATACTTCATTTTAGCTTAGGTATACATATGAATATTTAGCTCTCACACTGTAATTAATACACACTTCTTTGAATTAAAAACTTACACATTTTAAATAATTTGTTAGCAGGAAAAATAATATTACATTTATGAAGTCATTTTAAGTGGGCTAAATTGTTGAAAGAGGCACCGTACGTCAGATTTAGTATCTGGTTTATTTTCTCCTACTTGATATTATATTTTTTAAAACTCTTATTTATAAATATAAGAATAAAAGTAATAACCTGCTTTTTAACTGCTAGATGCTAAATCTGAGCAGTCTAGAATTTGCCCAAGAGGCTATATGTATGTAGTAAACTAGCAAAATTTTAGCAACCAGTTCTATACAATAGAAAAAAAAACCCTGAGTTATACAGCTTACTCATTTCCAAGGTATAAAGATTCCCATCATGACATATTTCAGTCTGCCAATGTGATACCAACCAGCTTACAAAAATTTCTGAAAACTTTACAATTGATTCTTGCAAGTCAAGAAAAGATGGTTCTAGCATGCCACTATCTATACAGCATACAACTTTTTAGCTACCAGTAATGGAAATTTTTATCTTTTTAGCTACCAAGGAGCCAGGTCACTCAGATCTACTGGATGTTCTTTTACCTGGGGTGGGGGAGATACTCATGCTATGATATTTTCACTGAAGGTGAATAATTATGTTTCTTATTTCACTAATGCTTTATTTTTCAACATGTATAAGAGGAACAACCTATCTTTTTTGAATGCCTGCTTTGAGTTGGGCATCTAATTTTGTATTCATTAACTCCATTAATTTTCACTGCAACTCTGGGATCTCAAATAACTCATAGTTCCCATAATTAACTGTCTGCGTCTAACTCTTAAACTTCTTTTATTCTTGCAGAAAAACTTTTTTAACAGTTGCTCTTGATATTTTCAGCCACATTAAATTAAGTAGTAGATTCATTCATTTTAGTCATCTTTTCTTCAGACTTTGGCTTACATTTTCTTTTCCACTGGTGGGCGGGGGGAGTAGCTTTAAATTTATAAAGTTGCCCAAAAGTTCAGCAATCAAATAACTTTTTTTCCCAAAATGTAATTTTCATCCTTTCATCCACCCATCAATTTGGTTCATAGTGAAAAGTACAGAAGGCAGACTGAGGTTGCTATCAGTGTATTCAGAGTTCCTGATGCATTCTTTTCCTTAATAAATTTGGCCTATCTGTGCACATGCCTGGATAATTTTATTAAACTCCCCTTACCGAAAATTTATTATCTACAAAGCACTTTACAAAATAACCTTTCTTCAGAAGTTTCATGATAAATACAGCAAACACAGCCAAATTTTAAAAATAAGCCAAACTATTATTATCCTTGCTTTTATCCAACCAGCTGAGCCTGAGTCTCTCAATCAGTGTTGAAAGCATGCCTTTTCCACACACTAGAATAGGTGGTACTTTGTAAGGGAACTTTTTTTTTAGTTTGGCTGCCTGGTTTTGATCCAAAATAGATTCAGCCATTTCTATCACACAGTGATTCCTATCACAGGAGAGATACCTTTTAAGGTGATACTAAAACTGACTATAGGATTTTAAAAATACCTTTATTCCACTATTTGGACTTTCTTTGATATTCTTTCTGGCCAAGATATTCCTCTTTTTCTAAGATTTTCCTTCCAAATTTTTTGTGATTTGCAAATGTCACTGAAAATGTAATAGACCCATATATTTGATACATTTTTACAAATGTAATGTAGATACATAGATTGGGCTCATTTGTGTTTCTGTGATGACAATTTCATACTTGAATTTTAAAATACACTCCTCTTTATCTGACATCTTTATTCTGCAGTTACGGGTAGCTGATTGCTAACACACTTACCACTTTAGAGCTGATTTTGAGGACTTTCAGGAATGATGCCAGGTCTGATTCACCCTTGCTGATCTCCTATTGCCATGAGTTTACTCTCATTATCTGTTTTATTTTTAATAACTTTTCAAGTATACTCTGAAGTGTTTCCTTTTCATCCCCAAATGTTACTACCAACTGAAAAATTTTTTTAAATTATACTTTAAGGAAGTGAACAAAGGTTGCTTTAAAAACCACAACACACACGTACACACACACACACACACAAACACACACACACACACACAAACTCACTCACAAATAAAGAATTTAGGCTACAACTATATCAAACAAAAAAACATCATAGGATGAAGAAGACCTTTGGCATAATCATACATGTTTAACATAACATACATATGTGGGTAACCATTGGTGCAAGAAGTTGAATTAATCTATAGAAAATAATTTTTTCAGTGTAAAATCAAAAGTTAAAACACATGACTTAAGAGAAGAAAAACTGATTTCGGGGAAAAAAAATGGTGGTGCTCATGTCTTTTCATTCCTTTATTCCATCAGCCAGAATGCATGGTTCAGGTTGTCTGGGCTCCACTGCAGGTATGTACTAGGTTGCCTGTCATGGCACCCATCTTGTAATTTCACACTTTTGCTCCTCTGTCCTTATTTGTCTCTCTAGGCCATCAAAGCAACCAGCAACCAGATTGGTCCAAAAGGAGTTTGCTGTTTGGCTTATAATAAAGCCAGTTTTAAAATGTTTACACATGTGTAAATTACACCTAGATTATTTGATACTATCCAATACTATCCAAGGAAGAAACAAGTGGAAATAATTTTTTTATTAGAACCAGGGCCTACCATTTCAATCCCTCAGAAAAGTTACCAGAATAGTACAATAATCATGAATATACCCTTCACTATTTGTTTTCAAACTCTTTTTTAATACTGCCATCCTAAGAAGAATTTTAACAAAACTGTTTCCTAATTGCCAATCCCCATCCAATAAAATTTTATGACTGTAGATATACTGTATATCTGCTTGTGTACTCTATGCATACCTATATTTTATATGTCTCTCAAGAATGATTATCCACTTTTATTAAAGGAAACACTGGTCCAGATGAGAATTCATGACCTAGATACACCAGTTAACATTTTTCCAGTTATATATGTGTGTATATATATATGGAAGAATTCCAGTATTTTCTCATATATATACACATATAGTACATATGTATACATATATGTGTATATATACAGGTACATCTATATACATATATATGTATGTATGGAAAAATGTTAAGTGGTATAAGTAGGTCATGTGTAGACACATATATAATACACATGCAATATGCAATTTTACATTAATTAAATTTACCTTTATAATACATATAACATATATACCTTTATAATATACTTAAATATATACCTTTATAATACATTTAACATTTTTTTCCAAGAAAAATTGAGACTCTGAAAAGAAGTATCACATTCACCTTAAAGCTTCTGAGCCTGCAGAAAACCTTCCCCAGTTAAAGACCCACCCTTGTACCATTAGACCCAACTCTACATAGTCCAATTTTAAGTAGTGTCCATGATGAATCCTTCAGGATAAATGGGATGCAAATTATACATCTGTATAATTGAATGATTAAAACTAATGTGCAGATACTGCAGCAAATGTTTAGTTTTACATTGGTATGTCTGAGCACAGTATTTCTGACCAAATTAGTCAGCATAACCTGCTTATAATCAGTAAGTTATCTCAGGTCTAAAAAGCTTGAGTATTTTTCCTAGTAATTAGGGTAAGATACATGGTCTTCCTAGATGTCAAACTCAATCTGGAGTTAATAGAGTCACTCACCAAAGTCTTACCATGGCTAGTTATGGTGAAAATCTCCTCATGGCTTACAGTGGAGCCCTAATCCTCCTCTAAGGATTTATTTGAGCTTTTTAGAGGTGATAAGGAGTTTATGGTATTCAACTTGACAAGATCTTAAGTAGTTTCTTCTAAAATCCATTTTAAAAACAAATTTGTTTCATATATTTAGATATGTGCATAAGATATTTGTCCAAAGAAATAGTTCTATGATAAAAATGTTTAAATTTGCTGTCATTTATTGAAAGCTATCCTCTCTTTTCTAATAATTGTGGATAGGAATATATTAAATTGCATGTCCCCAAAAGAAAGGTTATGTATTTTATACAAGAACAAAATTATGACAGGAAATTAAACATAACACTCCCCCAGTTCTGAAGCTCAAAAATAGTCCACTTAAAGTGATAGAGATGAAAATAGCTAACCCACCTACTTCTAGGAGCAAGCATGCATTTGTTTGTTAAAGCTGAGGGAGAGAAAGGGGCTGGTAACAGGACATATATCTCCTTGATTCTAATACATTCAGTAGCATAAACTAACGAGTCGCAAGAAAGGTAACACAATGTTTCTCCCCACCACCACCCAATCCTTGATTTCACTTTTCAGTTTGACTGACCCGCAGGCAACAATGGTCAGAAAATGCTAAATGAAAAGTTCTAGAAACAAACAATTCTTAAGCTTTTGTAAAATTTTTTTTTAGTTATACATGGACACAATATCTTTATTTTGTTTATTCATTTTTATGTGGTGCTGAGAATCGAACCCAGAGCCTCACATATGCAAGGCAGGCACTCTGCCACTGAGCCACAATCCCAGCCCAATTCTTAAGTTTTAAATAAGATTTTTCATAGTATATTCTTGTAGTCGCTCTATTTTAATGTTATTCATTATTGTTTATCTTTCACTGTGACTAGTTTATAAATTAAACTTAATTATAGGTTGTATGCTTAGTAAACAGCATAGCATACGTAGTTTCAGTACTATCTGTGGTTTCAAACATGCACTAGGAGTCCTGGAACATATTCCCTGCAGATAAAGGTGACTAATATATACATATATATATATATATATATATATATATATATATATGTATGTCTTATAATATATTAATTAATGCTAGTGGTTTGGGGTCATGCACAAGGTTCTGGGTTCAATCCCCAGCATGACAATAAGTAAATAAATAAAATATGATAAATCTCATTCATAACAAGATATGCATACATTAAAACCAAAATAATGTTGTAGTTTGCATATGAGGTGTTCTCCAAAAGCTCATTTTAATGCAGGAATATTCAGAGTTGAGATAATTAGATTATTAGAGGTAGAATCTAATCTGTCCATCCTAGTTTGAATGGCTAGGTTGTAACTATAGACAGGTGAGAAGGCATGGTTGGAGAAAAAAAAAAAAAAAGCACAGCATACATAGTTTCAATACTATCTGTGGTTTCAAACATCCACTGGGAGGTGGGTCACTGGGGAACATGTCCTGCAAGTGTATATCTGCCTTGCAATTCCTTCTCCCTGGTGTTCTCACTTTTGGTGGCTCGTACGCGGAACACCTGAAGCTTGTGGGTAAGTGAAATTGTTCGCACCTGAGGAAGAGTGAAAGAATGGATGAGCATTTCAAAAAACAATGCGTTCTTGTTCTAATTTATTTTGTTTTTATTTCAAGTTGCCTGTTCCTAGAACTTTCTCAGGCAAACTGGGGAAAATGGTTGACTCAAAGTTTGAAGTTGTTCACCTCCGAGGAAGAGAAATTGTTAGAGAAAAAAGGCACCCCAGTAAGACCAAGAACAGCTAGGGCATATGTTGATACAATACAAAGATGTAGCCCATGGCTTTTTAAAGACGAGTTATTAAATATATCAATTGGACCATCATGGTATCCTGTAGAAGGATTTTTCTTCAAGAAATAGATGGCTAATTCTGTTTACTACATTTGTCTAAGATCTTGGTTTCTACAAAGTTCTAATTAATTTACAAAGCTAAAGTGTTAAAATATCAACCACTAAATATAAAATCAAGTACTCTTTACTTATTAAGTTCCATAAGGTAATATATTTAATCATTATGTGTGTTTTCATAAATTGGTGAATGGAAAAAGGTTTAATATTGCTTTGGTCTGTGTCTTTGCTAAAACAAGGTTACTAAGAGTTAAGATTCTATCAGGTGTAATTTATATACAAAGAGTATAAGAAGTTTCAGTTGGGTTTTAATTATAGTATTATAGTACCATAAAAACAAAACATGAAAGTATTTCATCTTATTAAAGTGGAGTAATTTGTCTAGATCAAAAATTTTATAAGGGTTATTTCAGAATGTGAATTTATAAAAAGGGTTAACGGCTAGAAAAGAGATATTAAGATTGAAGATGTGAAAATATATTTTAATATGGAAGGTTAAAAGAAAAAGAAATGTTTCTAGATGAGATAATCTCTGTGTGGTAAAGTAAAAAGTTATAAAATGCCATTTAAAAAGATTTTGAGGAAACTAGACTTACTTTAAAAGTTTGAGAAAGGAAGAAAGAAAAAAAAGGTATTTGTACATGGCAGATTGAGACAAAGCTTCTTAATGGAGTAAAAAAGGCCTTTGGTTGAAGGGCAGCCATGTAAACTAACATTAAGCGATTTAAACAGAATCTAAGCCTCGTTTAAAATAGTGAAGCTGTAGGTAGGTAGTGAAAAAGTACATTTAAAAGTACAGTATAGATGATCATTAAAAGGCTTTAAAAGGTTAAATTGAAGGTGGTTAAGATGCCTTCATGACGGAGGAAAAAAAAAAAAAAACCCAGGATAATGGGAAGATAATAGGATAAAAGATATTTAGATAAAGAAGATTAAAAATTTGAAGTGAAAAACTTTAAAGACAGAAGTATAGAAAGTTAAAAAGAAAAAAGTTAGAAAAGATGTAGGAAGACAAGAATTAGAAAATGGTTAAAAATGTCAAGTAAAGGTATTTCAAATTAAAAATACAAAAAGCTAAGACAATTATTAGATACAGACATTCAAGATAGAATTAAAACGTGCTTATTAAAGCAAAAAGAGGGAATTGGAAAGGGGTATATATCCCCCAAAGATAAACTTAAAATAACCCTTTTTACTCTAAACTTTTTAAATTTGGATTCATCAGGACTTAGTGCTGCGGAAAGGCATATGTATCCAAAAAATGTGCATAAGCCTAAAGTTCTTTGGAAAGATATTCTAACAGGACAATGGAAAGGTCCTGACCCAGTAATTGTCTGGAGTCGGGGCTCTGTTTGCGTGTTTCCACAGGGAGAACAGCAGCCGATTTGGATTCCAGAAAGACTAACCAAAACGATTTCTACAGATCAAAAAGAAGATAATTTGACTCAAATCCATAACAGCTGATATCCAGAACTCCAGCTTGGCCATTCTTACATCTGCGACTGTGATTAACCAGGATGCTTTTTTCAATATCTATTTTATTATTGCATTTTTCCACATCATAAGGCTCTATTTTTATTTTTTGAGCTCATACAAACCTAGGTTAATTTTTTTTTTTTTTGATCAGTTTTATTTTTTGACTGTGGAGTTTTTAAACATTGCAATGGAGATTTCACCTAGGTAAAGCTACAAGGCCTTTATTATTATCTTATGTGTTGTACGTTTGTTTGCACATTTGTGTTTTGTGTTGTATGTCTGTGTGTGCGTATTTCATATATGAGGAGCGCTCATGAGAAAATGGATCCGAATTATTTTTTTTTATTCACGTGATTTAAATGGCTTAATTTAAATCAGGTAAACAGCTGTTAAGGATTGCTTTTTAAGGAGGTTAACAGATCTGTTTGTTTACTTTCACCTTTCCTTTTCATTATATTTAATAATTCTTTTCAGGATAATGTCTTTTTAGCATCATTGCCAGAATTCCTATCTTCATCCCAATGAATATAACTCAACAAGTATGCTCAATCAAGGAGCCAACTTACTTTGGGAGGCAATGGACTTTGGGAGGAGACGGACATATTGATAGATTCCTTCACTTTGAACTGCTTGCAGAACTTGCCTGGACTATGTAACTACGTTTAGTGCAGCAAATTGTGGTAATGCTGGCATATCTTTGCTGATGGTGTCACCAGTGATCTTTGCTGATGGTGTCACCAATGATGCAATTTTTCCAAAGGAACTGTCAATTGGCTTGGTGTCGTGGCATTTCTGTATCCTCCTCCCTTCTGCTAGTGATGGTCTAAATTTGGGGGCCAATGGCTATATGCTGGACCGGCAGTCAGTGACGGGTATGATCCAATTGCAGTGGTATCAACCTAAGACAGGAGGCTGACGCCTAAAGGTCAGTTGCCTAAAGGTCAGTTTTCCGATGACGGGTAAGAACCATATGTTGAATTGGACAACCTACCAGGCGCGGTCCTTAAGCCACATTAACCTCACTCCCCCACTGGCACCAAGGCCAAATTTGGGGGCCAACAGAGGTGAGGCAAAGAACCTCACCCCCCCACTGGTGCATAGACCTATCCACAAGTATGGCTGTATGCTGGACCGGTAGTCAGTGACGGGTATGATCCAGTTGCAGTGGTATCAACCTAAGACAGGAGGCTGACGCCTAAAGGTCAGTTTTCCAATGACGGGTAAGGGCCATATGTTGAACTGGACAACCTACCAGGCACGGTCCTTAAGCCATATTACTTGTTGTTTAATTAATCAGAAGGGGGGAGATGCTGGGAGCCATCAGCCAAGTAGGTAAGACAATCTCCTTGCCAGCTTACTTCCATGCTGTCTGTGGATGGACTTCTGAAAGGTGACCTTGCTCAAGGACCAGGGCGGTTTAGCATAATAGGAGATTAGGGTGTTCCCCCTTTAGAATAGGGCAGTTTAGCATAATAGGAGATTAGGGTGTTCCCCCTTTAGAATAGGGCGTATCCTGCTGCTGAGTTCCTCTTGAGTTCTTAGGGTCAGACAGTATATTTTGGGAGACAGAAGCCCATGTGGAGTGGATTTGGGCAGAGAGTGGATTTGGGCAGAGAACGTGGATTTCCCCAGAACGTGTTTGTAGACGGCCTGTGTGAGTTCGGGAATAAAGAATTGCTGTTTGAATCTACAAGCTGTGTGGAGACTCGTGATTTGTGCCCAGCCAGAGACTGCGGCACTCACTCTCCTTCTTGCCCCTTCTTCATTCCAGACCCAATCATCAGCTGAATAGCTTTTCTCCTCTGGGCCCTTCCCTAAATTATGTGCTCCTCACCTTGGGCCCAGAGCAATAGAGTCTGCAGTCTAAGAACTGAGACCTCCAAAACAGTAAACCCTAAATAAACCTTTCCTCCTCCAAGTTGTTCTTGTCAAGCATCTTGGTCACAGTGACAGAAAAGCAGACTGAAACAATGAGATACATTTTTTTTTCTCAATAGCCAAAGGTTGAGAACAAATAAAACACTATGTTAGTATATGTATGTGTTAATAGGCATTCTTACATCTTTCTAATTAGGGATGTAAATTAGTGCTCCCTCTGTGTAGGAGAGTTTGGCAACAACAACCAAAAACATTTAAAGCATATACATCTTTCAAGTGTAGAAATCAGTATCAGGAAATTATTATACAGATATATTTGCACATGTCCACAGAAACATATACTAGCCTATCCAAAAATGTTATAATAGCAAAACTGGTTATAAAGTTCATTAATAAGGTGTTACCTAAATTATAATTTTTGAAATGAAATAATATTAGTAACTAAAAATAAAATGCCCCTCTACATGTACAATTGTGAATCTGTAAGATACATAGTTTTTAAAAATAGTGAAATTCTGAAAAGAATGTTTAATCAGTGTAAAAAATGTGAATTCTAATCATATTATATAAAATTGATATAGAATATTTCTAAAATGAAATGGTAGCCTTTCAGGGGGAGAACTCAAAGACAAGTATATGGAAGAAAGGCTTAATTTTCACTGTACTCTCTATTGAATTTTATATCACGTGAGTATAGTGTATTTAAAAAAAATAGAGTGTGTTTTTGAATAAACAGAAGACAGTATATCAAAAATAAAATATTTGATGGTCATGTGAGTCAGCCTTCAAAAAATAATCAAGCTCAGAGACTAGCAAAATTTTTCTTCAGATCCAAATAGGATAGAATTTAATTTTGTGGGCAATAGATGTCTGTCATAACTACTTAACTCTTCCAAAGTAGCATAAAAGCAGCCATAAGAAAATGCAAAAGCTAATGAGTTTGACTGTGTGCCCATACAACTTTACAATAGGCACTGGGCTGCATTTAACCCAGAGGCCATAGTTGGATGACCCCTGATGTCACTGTTATTTTCATAGATGATTTTTTTTCCTCCTATACAAGTCTATAACAACTAGTTAGTGAAGTCTGAGAGACAGTTGTTCAAATTTCAAAAATATAAACAACCCTCAGGTGCAAATTACATATCAAAGACAAAAAATTGTTCTGAATCACATAATTTTCTTCAAAGAATTTGTAGATGTCATGAATTTAAATGTTGAGTAAACTTAGTAGAGTAGAAAGCAACAATAAATCTTAGTTTTTTTATTGCAGCACAGATTATAATTTAAGAACTTTGTTGAAAGCTAATTGCACTAGGCTAATAAAAATATTACATCTCAAAATAGTAAATATTGACAAATAAAACCAGAAGAATTTATGAAACTATAAAATATATCCACTCTTACCACAAACCCCTAATGCAGTATATTGAACAGATAATAAAATTTTGAGTAGATAATAAAAGGCAATGGTTTATCTTTAATAAATTGTAAACTACAACTACTTCAAGTGAGAAATTTTTATTAGTATTAAACTCAGTGTTCTTGCTTATTAGTAGGTTTTGCTTAGTCATGATATCAGTGATTTTTATTTCCTTGTACACTGAAACCATTGTCAAGGTTTTCTATGCATCTCAATTGACAAGAGAAATATTGTTTACTTTGATTTGCTTTCTTTGCAAGTTTGCAGTGTGCATTGAAGCAGGTTATCAGAATCCAAGGCTATCTGTGAGCCACATGAAAACACTTAAGACTTAACTTAAGCTTAGTAATTCTCATGTTGGAGAAAAATGTCAGATGGAAAGCAGAATGTATTCAAATATTAATAGAAATTTGGGGAAATATACATTGTTTTTAGGGACCAATTTAATAAGCAGATAAGGTTGCCTTCCAGAATTTTATATCAATAGACATACTTGAAATAGACAGTTTGAACGGCAGTGATGAGAAAAGTTTAACAAGGCAGTGTCAAGCGACTTTAAATAACTAATGTACCATCTTGTCAAATACCTTGATGGACAAAGTGATAGCAAGAAACCAGCCAGGTTAGAGCAAGTTCAACCAGACTATTAAAAAAATGGTTTCTAAAAAATTCTCTATCATTGCAGTGGTCCCAAATACTTTCATTTACAGCATCTTCACTTGGCCAATGAAAGATGACAGGTAAAAGCTATGGCAGAGACAGATGCCATTTCACTTGAATCAGACTTTAGGCAGCAGATTTCAGTTCTTATCTTTGTTTCTGAAATTGGTGGTGAGGATCATGATACCTTTCTTTGACTACACCATTTCATCATTTGAATCTCATTTAATATAACCACAGTGTTTCACGAGGAAGCAGCAAGATCATCAACAATGTGTACAAATTTGTGTGTTTCCTTACAGTCAAGAGTTTTCTAAATACTTTTGGACTGAATGTGCATGGAATCAGAAAATGACATATCTTAAATTCTGAAAAACACACTCATAAACTTCTGTGAGATTTGCCAAGTTATGTCTGTCAAGTAACCTACCTCAGAGCCCCAGCAGGACTCCAAGGACCTCATATCTATAATTTGAAAACATATCAGCTGTATTGATCTATATATCCTTTCAGTAATAAAGGGATGAAAACCAAGTCTTCTCCTCAGGCTGAGCTTAAAATTCCAAAAAGTTTAATTCTTCCAAAAGGTAGAAAACTGCATCAAAATATCAGCATATATTTAATAATGCATCTTCTATAGAAAAAAAAAAGCAGTGCAGAAAACAGACCAACAATCTTACAGAAAACGCTTAGAACATATATGTTGTATATATTTATGCGTATTTATATTTAATAAATAGATTTTTCTAAAATGTTACATTTTAACAGCTCTCATACTAATAAAATATTATCAAATATATTAAGACTATTTAAGGACTATTAAAAAAAGAAATATAAACATTTTAAAATAATGAGCTGTTATTTTCCAACTATCTGATTGGCAAAGATTAAAGACATCAGAAAAGTGTCCAATGCTGGCTCCAGGGTAATGAAATATATATTCTTTATTGTGATGTAAAATGATATTAATCTCCTATTTAAAAATCTATCAACACTATCAAAATTTTAAAAGGCTATATCATACCATGGAATGTATAAGAAGGAAAAGTATATACTAAAGAAAAAGTGAATGATTATTGAAAAGTGTTCATTATATAGCAGGCTTACTCTTACATCAGGGGATAATGGGTCATCTAAGTATTTAATATTTGTAATATTAACCAAATTCTTATTACATACCCATAATAGTACTAAAAAATGTCTGGTGCATTTTATAGAGGATTAGAGAGTTTATGAACTTTTCCAAGTTCATCCAGACAATGAATGTCATAACCACTCAAATCCAGGTCTATCTGATTTAAAAATGTATTGGCTGATCACACGTAGGACACTCAGCCATCACTGCTAGCTCTACTGGCCACTACCTGCAGAAAGTGCTGCCAGTAGGGCCTGGTGACACTTGCCTATAATCCTAGCTACTTGGGAAACTGAAGTAGGAGGATTCAGGTTTGGGGTCATTTGAACAATTTCAAAAAATTAAGGATTGAGACTGTGTCTCAATGGTAGAATAACCAGTATTGCAAAATAAAACAAGACCAGAGTATAGGTGCGTAGTTCACTGGCAGATGAGAAAAAAGAACCTGCTAGTGTAGCCACAGCCCTTAGAGTGACAGGTGATTTGGCTTCTGTAAAATTGGGAGGAACACCAAACAGATGGAAGGTTTTATCAGACACTCTATAACTAAAATATGAAGTTATAAATCTAGTATAGATTCCAAGTGCTGCTACTTACAGTGAATATTATGTCCTTCCCCTTCAGACTTTGCCAGAATAACAAACATTTTCAGTTGCACCGGGATCAGATTTATCAAAAGGCACAGTGTCCAGTGTTCAACATGAACCAACACAACAGATTCAGTCAACAGACAGAAATTTCAGAATAATTTTACAGGATCTTCAGATAATGGAGTATAAGTCAAGACAGCAGTCAAATTCAGATCATTTTGTGGCTCTAATCAAACCTTACTTGCTCTGGGAATACCTCCTGTTAATATCCAGAATCTCATGGTGGAATGGACAAGTTCAGGTTTGAGGAGTTGCAACTGCTGGTTCATCTTTTTGTGATCAAACTCAAGTACTTGCTAATGTGTCTCTTGGTCTGCAGGAACCATTACCACGGTACTCATCAATAGGGTTGATCTAAACTCTTGGGACTACTGGTCAATTCTTAGTGACTGCAGTGATTAATTGCTAATAGACACTTGATAAACACAGGAGAAGCTATGGATACTTCACACATTCATAAAAGATTAATGCTGATTTCTCCTGATATTAATGAAACTAAGACTGATAGAGATTTATTTGTGCCAATATATTCCTCATCACAGTTGCCTATTACAATAAACAGTATAGGTACATTTCAACAAGACACAAATAGTTTCACTAAGTCCATTCTTCAGATCTTAGGGAAATTTTATCCAGTTATCTGTTTCTGAAGAGACATAGACAAAATATGCAGGTTTCTGCAGCACAGCTTATTGTATACCATCTACAGCTTCGAGTCTCAGCAGCCAACCAATCATGCTCAAATTATACAAAGATTTATATCACAGACAAGCCACGGTGTGCAAGCTAGTGGTCAAAATATAACAGGCTTTGCAAAATTTTTACCTGAGACTGAATCCTGAAGCCTTTTTAATACAGGCACAGATAGTGATTCCTGGACAGATAATTTGGCAAACATGTTAAGTACAAAGGGTCCAGAACTTGCAGAATTTGCAAATACAGAATACTACTGCCAAAAATAATAATGTCAATGCCTGTTCAAACACTTGGGCTAGGTCGAGTCACAGCAGGTGGAGCTTTGGCTTCAATCCTGGTTAGTCTAAGCACTACTCAGTTGCCAAATACACAGTCATAATAAACCATAGATTCCACCAGAATCTAGCTACATCCAGAGAGCTGACATTCCTGCAATAGTAGGCTCAAGGAAGAACCTAATCCTGAAGAGTGACACCTCGTTGAACACCAATAACCTAATACACTTAAGAGAGCAGGTAAAGAAGGGACCAACAACATCAAGAAAGAAAAATATTTCTGAGGGTAGCTTGCACCTATCCCAACTGTAAAGAAGGTGATGGGAGAGGGACCAATGCTGGGAAAAAGAAGCAACACATCTGTCATGTACCAGGATATGGCAAAGTCTACGGGAAGACCTCACATCTGAAGGCACATGTGCATTGGCATTCTGGAGAGTGACCTTTTATGTGTAACTAAAATATTCCATGGTCAAAGATTTACTCAAAGTGATGAATTACAAAGGCACAGAGAACACATGAGAAGAATTTTGTTCATCCAGCATGTTTCAAATGCCTTATGAGAAGTGACCACTTGCTAAGTATATTAAAGTACATCAAAATAAAAATGTTATTTATTCCAGCAGTACAGTGTTAGCATCTGTGGGAGCTGAACAATGTTTGGATTACTGCAGAAGAAACAATACTTAACCTTGCAAACATTCGACAAGGTTCTGTTGTGGAGATAGAAACTGTTAATACCACCACCAGCAATCAAGATATCCTTACCAACACTGAAATACCCTTACAGCTTGGTCACAAAGAGGCAATGGAGTAAATATTAGGCAATACTTATCCGTCATGATTATTTTTATAGAGTCGTGATAAGAATGTTATTCCTAAGTTCTTAGACACCTTTTTATTCATGTGCAAAAATATTTGGATCAGTGGTAATGGTTTTACATAACACTGAAATGCTTTACTTTGTATGATACTCTACAGTGTGTTAAAAATGGTAAAGCCGCCTTCAATAAAAATTAAAAAAAAAAAAGAAAATTCACTGAATGAAATGAAAGTAAGATTTCTTCCTTAGTTTTCTTCACAGCTTCAGGTACAATTCTGGCTGTATTCTTATATCCAGATCCCAAATCCTAATTCAACCCTTCAATCCTGGTTAGTCTAAGCTCTAGTCAGTTGCCAAATCTATAATAAATTCTGCCAGAATCCAGCACAAATCACAAGTGAAGATACCACATAAAATGAAATCTATCTTCACATATTCTGCCCATTCTCAAGTTGGCACTCCCGGTAGACACTCCACTTTTTACCTATACTAAAGCTGAATGTTTATATAAGTAGAAATACAACCTTGAGAAAGTTCTGGAAAGCTTTGGCAGAAATTAAAAACAATGATTCATTCTCTTCTACTATATTAGTTAGATCAAATTGTTTTTCAGTGTGTTAGGTAAATGTTAACCTAACAATTTCCCTCATAAAGGATAAAAGGAGATGAGCTGGGAGAAAGAGGCAAGTGAGATATGAAAAGGGGGGGAAATTAGAAAAACAAAAAACAAATGCTTTTGGCTTCCTTTCATAGAGTCTTACAGAACAAAAAGATAGTGAAATGAAAACAATGGGTCATGTCTCTCAAATCCACTAACCACAGTGTCAGAACACTTCCCTTGACCTATCATCACGTGACAGAGGAGATCTGGACACAAGAAAACTGGTCCTCAGACAGATGAAGCTCTGCAGGCACCAACTGACATGCAATCCTTGAAATAGCTAATTACTGGAGACTTCAATGGCAAAGTTGTAATTACAGCTAGCATTAATTAAGAGTATCCCTTACTCACTTCTTTCACAAGTGTATGTTGGATCGCTGATAACGTACTAGGCTTTGTTCTGAGTGCTGCATGAGAACACTGCCCTCGGAGAGCACTTGCATGACAGGGGAAGGAGTGTAACAATTAAAAAATGGGTCAACATAGATCATGTCAAGTGATGGGAATATGTCATGAATCCTCCAGCAGTGTCAGTGAAAGAACGTCAAGGTGAAGTTGTTCCATTGTATGTACGGTGGGTGATCAAGAGTGCCACTGACAAAGTAGCATTGGAAGGGAAACTCACTTAACACTGACCAATTCCTGACCAATTCCTGCCCAGACACACTTACTCACTTCAATGTGAGTCAATCCAACTACTATTGGACTAACTCCAGCCCTTAGAGCTCTATGTACCCCTTCCCTAAGCCTCCCCCTTTTTAGAGATTCCTGACTCTCTGTTGAGATGAAGCGCTCTTGGTCATCCAGTTCAATAAACTTAATGCACTTGATGAGCAAATTTCCTTGGTGGTCTCTGTAGAGGTACTCTGACAATTGAGAGTTTTCAGCATATGAAGATGGTATGGAAAACAAGAAGACTGGATGAGATCACCCAAAGATCAATAAAGAAAAAGACATTATGAAGCCTGCGGCATTCTAGCATTTAGAAGTCCATTTCAAAGACGAGCAAAACCAGCAAAAGATCTGGAAATGAATTTGTCAAGGAGGTTGAAGGAGATGCAAAAAAGTATGCCCCAGAAGGTAAGGAGTTTTTCATCATTATTCTTAAAAGGAATGACTATAAGAATATGCTAAGGATAAATTTGAATACAAATGGGTGGATGAACTGAGCCTACAAAAATTACAATCAGATATCAAAAAGAAGCACAAAATAAGTACATATTGAAAGAGATTAGCCAAATACCTCTGACCCATGGACTTTGACACACAGAAATAGTCTGAAAAAATTATCCATATACTTAATTCCAAATAAAGTGATAAAATGTCACAGCAAATAGAAATGTCTCTTACATCAGAAGAATTTGAGCCTACGGTTCTCAACATTCTCTTCTTTTGCTCTTGGTTAGCTATGTTCTCAATTTCTACACATTTCTCCTATTTTTCTGCTCTATTCACTTTTTTTCAGTCTTCCTTCTGCTCAGCATGGTCTAGTTTCATTCATTTTGTGAATCTATCAATAATAGTTTTAAATTTAAAATAGGGAGGCACAAAGCAAAAGCACAAATATCAAACCAAAAGGAAATTTTTAAACCACTGAAGATCTCATCATGAATACACAGAAATTGTCCAGCATAAATCTTTTTTGCCATGTAGGGATAATAGAGATGACAATCATACCATGTTACAATTGGAAGGGAGTTTGCAGATTGTCTTGTTCTAAGACATCTGTGCCATTTCAGAAATGAAGAAATGAACGGCAGAGAAATTAACCAATTTGCTGATAATCATTGAGCCAATTGGTAACAGATCCAAAATAAGCCTGACTCTCAGCCTAATGCTTTTTTTCTCTAAACTGGGATCGTATCATAAATATTAACTTCAAACAAAATAGGTAATAACACACCATTTTCCCAGACCTTGCAAATAACATTACTTTCCTGATATAAACAAAAAATGCATGCTGAATTATTTCTCTCCACTTAATGTTTTGCCATGAATATTTTCATCATAGTCTTGGGATCAATTTCTTTCTATTCAAAGGGCAGAAACATCTCACACCTATTTCAGTATTTCCAAAGCGTGAAAGGGATGATGAGTAAAGGTATGTAATTGTTTGAAAATCCAAGCAAAAAAAGAATCAAGAAATGAAACCAACAAATTGTTATCTGCTTATTAGCAAAATGTTTGAATTCGATGGGTTGTATTCCTTAATTCATTTTTTAGTCACTGAGTCAGGTTTTTGGTTGTTGTTTTTGTTTATGTGTTTTGTTTTGTTTTTGCTCCCAAACCTGAATGATGTTTTTCAGGTGTAACTCCAGGTTAAACTTACATGAAAATCAGAATAAATGTTATCTTACAGAACATTGGAATACATTTGTTTTTAAATAGTCTTTTTATACTGGAACAAGATCTCTTCTTCCTGCCATGAACTGTTTCCCTTTTCTGAGTATCCATTTTTGATATGTCTTTGGATCTATAATTTTTTTTCTGAATTTCCAACCCTTAGGAATCTTCATAAAAGATTACTGTTAATTACTTTTTATCAAATCCAATTATTTTCCTATTTTATATTTATAAAATCATAAAATAAGAAATATCAGGCCTAATTCAAATGTGAGACTAATTAATATGATCATATCTTTTATACACTAGATTATTACTGAAGAGGATATAAAGCAATTTTTAAAATGCCTTATGTTACACAAATACTTTTAAAATAAGTAGCATAGAGCTAAGGATGCAGTTCAGTGGTAGAGAGCTTGTCTACCATGCACAAGGCCCCGGGATCAATCCCCAGCATTGGGGCGGGGCGGGGAGAAGCAAAACAAAAGGAAAAAAAAGATTTTTTTACAAAAAAATACTTAAGATGGAGCCAAGAATAAAGTACATGTAGCAAAATTACTGTAGGCACATATGTAGCTCTGAGGTTTCTCTATCAGACAAAGTAAAGAGAGAGTGGTGAGGGAGATCAGCAAAGTAGAATAAGCAGATCATGGAAAGGGAGGAGAAGAGGGAAACGGAAGGTACTTATGAAGGAGAATGAGCAAATTATGTGCAAGTGCAAATATGGCATAATGAATCCCTCTATTATGTACAATTCTCGTGTATCAATAAAAATTTTAAAAATACATTTGTAAACGTTATTCAACAAACAACAAATGAATAATTCTAAGCTAATTTAGTTATAAGAGAGATGTACCTCAAAAGAGAACAAAAGTCAAACTCGATTAGAAACCTTGATTGGTATATTTTTCTAACATCCTCTATACCAGAATAAATGAGACAATAATTATAAAAACTTGGCACAATATCCTTAAGACATAATGATTTCAATTTTCACTAAGGTTATTCTTTCCCGAAGTCATCGGGAAAACTCCTATAAACATAAGGGATCAGAAAATGTAGCTTCTATGTATCCTTCTTAAAAATTTATCTGAAGATGCACTCAAGTAGACTTCAAAGAAAATTATAATGTCAGTTCTCGTGTTAATGAGTGGTGAATAAAAGAACTGGCTAGGCTCATTAAAAGCAATCACTATAATGCTAAAGTTAAAAATATCATCCTAAATAAGTAAACATAAATAAAATTTAAATTTTTCTTAGATGGAGAAAATACATAATAAATGTAAGAAACCACAAACTGCAATTTTGTTAACAAAATCCAGACAATTGGTGAAGGAACAAATGATAGAAAAGGAAATAGAAGGAACTAAAATTCCTCATTCTTATATTGGTGAAATCAGAAGATAATCCATACTCTTGACTTCAATAATTTGTGAAAATTAAGTGACAAAGCACTGAATGACATAAAGGTAAGTGTAATAAAATGGCAAAATTTCTGGTACTATGAACAGCTAGCTGCTGGCCTTAAGTGAGAACCAGAGCCAGACAGAGCTCTTATGATGGTTGGAGCTGCAGAGTACTAAGCATTGTTCCTGGAAGAACTTCAGTAGCAACAATAGTTTAAAAGAAAAGAAAAAAAAAGATTAAAATGGGCAAAAGATTTGAATAGAACTTTCCTCAAAGAAGATACAGGAATGGCTAATAAGCACATGAAAAGATGCCCAATATCATTAACCATTAGGAAAATGAAAATCAAAACTACAATGAGATGTTCCCTTGTCCCCATTAAGATGGCTACAGTCATAAAAACAGAAAATAAATTTTTAACAAGAATATCAGGAAACTGAAATTTTTGTGCTACTATTGGTGGGAATGTGAAATGTTATAAAGTAATTAGAAATCAGTATAGCTGCTCCTCAAAATATTAACAATAGAACTACCATATGATCTAGTGATCCTACTTCTGGGAAGATTCTCAGAAGAATTGAAAGCAGGGTCTTTTCAATTACCAATCAAGAAGAGATAGTTGTACATCTGTCTCCGTAGCCCCTTTATTCACAACAGCTAAAATGTGGAAGCAAAAAGTTCCATCAACAGATGAATGGATAAGCAAAATGTAGTGTATACATCCAATGGAATATTATTCAGTCTTCAAAAGCAGGAAAATTCTGATACATGCTTCAATATGGATGGATCATGGGGACATTATACTAAATGGAATAAGTAGTCCCAAAGAGACAAATACTACGTGATTCTAGTTATGTGGTACTTAGTCAAATTTAGAGAGACATAAACAAAATGGTATTTTTCATGGACTGGGGGAGAGGAAAATGGGGAATTATTATTTAAGGAATACAGAGTTTCAGTTTTGCAAGATGAATAGTTCTGGAGATGGATAATAGAGATGGTTGCACAATAACATACATGTACTTACCATTGCTGAATGGTACACATTTAAATGATTAAGATGATTAAAAAGAGAGAGAGAAATAAATATGAATAGGAACATTGTTCACAGTGTCCATACAAAGAAAAGACACACCACAGTTTCATACCTGTTTATAGTACAAAGATCGGACAGAAACTTCCTTCATGGATTACCCAAAAAAATTCTGTGTAATATAGGAACAATATTCTTAGCCTTCTTATAATAAATAAAAACAAAAACTTCATAGGGCTATTTCCTTTGATCTCCTTTAAGAATGAATTAAAGACTAGATAAGGCATCACGGAGAAGGTGGTGAAGGGAAATAAAACACTTTAATTCTTTCCTCTTAAACCTCAAAAACTGATAAATTCCACTTTGACAATTTCTCTACGTGGCCATTTTTCTAGCTTCTTGCCTTGTTTATTTTGTGGCTTTGCATCTAAAATAGAGCTGCCACACAGGTCTTTCTGGTTATGACACTCTGTCCCTCAAAAACCATTTCTTACAGGAAAAGCTAAACATGAAGTACATGAGCTTATTCATGCAAAGCCCTTCATGATCTGGCCCTAACTCAGGGGTTGAGACTTCAAATACTGGCAAAGGAGAGGCAGAGGCATAAATGTGTGAAGTGGTCTTGGGGTAGAGACCAGAGGCCCCATCAAAAGAATTGCAGCCACTCAAGTCCAACTGATTTTTGCCATGCACCAAGGTTAGCCTGGTGTCTCAAGAGGAACCAGAAGTCTGTATTTTTAGATAAAATCCTTAGGTTTTTAAATGTAGAAAACTAATTCAAAAGAAAACTTGATATTTCTTGAGCCAATGAAAACACATCTTCCAAAAAGATATGGCCTAAGGAGCATGGCTTGGACTGTGCGTCCTATTTCGCATTCTGTCCTTTCACACTTACAGCTACAACTTCTGCAGTCCTCCCTCTGTGCTGTCCCTGCACGGTTTCTTCTGAGTGCCCAGGTGTAAGGGGAACCTTTAAGGATGATTTCACATACCAAATTCACTAAGCCTTTCCTGTACCCACTGGATACAACCATTTGTCCTCTGAAGCACCACAAGGTTTTAATCTTTTTTATGGCACTAAATACTGTACTAGTTCAACAATTATTTTCATGAATAATTTTTCTCTCCAATTAAATGACCATGAGTGCACACGCTATGTTGGATTTGACTTTGAATACTCCACAACAAACTACACAGTCGTTCACCCACTCAATACAGAAATATTTAAGAATTAATTATCACAAGGTTTTTAATGGAAGAATTAAAATATTGAGCTATACCCACTACAGTATAGACTTTTGTATTTGATACAGGGCTTGGAAGTCATGTGTTAGACAGATGGTTTTCTTTTCCCTTTCACAGTTTATATACATATTTTAGATAGGGAACTTTCTAGCATAACATCAATTTTCTTAGCACTGAGTTCTTTATTTTCCCATGAAATGAAGGTTTGCACTCCCTCAAGCACATCCTTAAAATATCTTGACTCTGCATGTAATGTTTAGATTGTTTTATAAATCAATTTTAGGCCTATGATATATTTGTGCCATTTGTCTGCAAATATAATATTTTCAAATTGGTGTAAGTTGACCTGAATATCTTCCCAAACTGAGAAGTAATATCATTTCAAATTTACCCAGTAACTATTTTAAAGTCCTGAATATTTTCTTAAATTATATTAGCTTATATTGAAATATACTTTTCCAAAGATTCATATGTTTTAATTCAGAGATTAAGAAAACAGATTTTCTAAAAGCCATTCTTGAAACCTGGACTCCCTGGCAGCCCCACACAATGGTGATGTCAATTTTTTATGTTCATTTTTCAACTGCCCACCCCACCTCTTGGGAAATTCAAAGTATATTTCCAAACTGCAAAAAAGCTCAACTATAATTTCTCAACTTTGGAAACAAAAGATGAAAAAAAAATTGAAGTTTACAGAATGCTCTAGACATTAGACTCTCCTCCCCTCCTGCTAAAGAGTAGGTGGGCAGAGTTCCTGAAGGTGCCATAAGAAAGTGGGGGATTTGAGCACAAATGAAATATCACAGGAGTTAAGGAGACTTTAGTTGATATTTGAATTTGCGAAGCTGAAGTTCAAACTGGCATTTTCACAATTTAAGCTGCATATTTAAGGAGAAAAAAGAAGAAGAAGAAGAAAAAGCCAAGTGCTCAAAATTGAAATCCTCCCATGAACATTCGTTCTATTTGAAAAATTAGAGACTTGTCAAAGAACAGCCATAACATTTACAAAAATGTGGGGACAGAGCAAATTAAATGACAAAACGTGTGAGAAGTTTTTTGGTCCTTTCTACTAAGTGGAAGAGACACAAAAATGGGCTGTCATGTACTTTTCAAGTTAAAGACTTGCTTAAAGAGCTTTAACTCTAAATCTGAACTCTGTGTGAAGGAGTTAATAGCAACTGTGATATAACAGGCTAGTATACTCTTTGGAAGTAGATAGCAGTAGCATATATAATCTGCTGATGATTGTATATTCCAAACCCTTTCTATATGTGTTTACACTCTCAGTAGAACTCTGAGTGGCTCTCAGTCCTCATAGGAGTCATCTGCAAAGTCATAAGATAACATGAAGAAATTATAAGTGAAATTTCACAGAAAACATCCATCTATACCCAAATAGATAGACATAAATATAGGTATGTATGCAGTGCATATGGGGTTTTGCCATTTGTTTTTGCAGTGCTGGGGATTGAACCCAGTGTCTTGTGCATGCTTGGCAAGCACTCTATCACTAAGTTACACTGTGAGTTCAAGACATGTGTTCAAACCAGATAAAAAATAAATCAATCCATTTTAAATTGCACACTTAACCAAGAACACCAATAGACTTTTAATTGTCTCCTTCTAAAACCTCTTTCTAATAAATACAAAACATTTATATTTTTTAGAGGTTAAAATGATGCTGGTGTCAAAAAGAAACATAATCAGGTAGCAAATAAAAACAATTTTGTGATGAGTTTCTCCTGTGAAGCAATAAAGAGCCTGTGCAAGGGGAGGCTAAAACCTTGGAAAGAAAATGTCAAGTTGAGAAATGCTTTGACATAAAGATAATGCACAAATAAAAGGAAAGAATACTTGGGGAGAGGAAACAATTGAAAGAAAAACAATTTATGTGTAATATAGAAGCTTCTGTACACATTTAAGGCATAAGAGGGCTGGTAAAGGTTTCAGAAAATGATGAAATATTTTGTTGATCTCATAGAGAAAAAAGAAAACCTCAATGAAAAATCACTATTTAGAATGCCAAATTCAAAGCAGCTCCAAACTTTTATGTTATATGGAACTCTATAAAATTTAAATCTATAGTGAGGTAGACAAAACAATGCCCCTCCTCTGAAAGATGTCCATATTAATCTCTAGAACCAGTGTATATGTTACCGTAGGTGGAAAAAGGGATTTTGCCAATGTGATTTAATTAAGGACCTTGCAATGGAGTGAATGTTCTGGATTATCTGAGTGGGCTCAATCTAATCACGTGGGGCTTTAAAAGCAGAGACCCTTTACCAGCTCAAGAGAGATGTAACCATGGAAGAATGACCAAGGAGATATATGGCTAGTTTTGAAGGGCCTCAGGAGTCAAAGAATTCAGGTGACTTTTAAAGATTGGAAAAAAACAAGGGAATGTATTTCCCCCGGGGCCCTAGATAGGAAGAAAGTCCTGCAAACACTTTGGTCTTAGCCCAAGTAAGACCTATGACTTTCAACCTATAGGACTGTAACCATATAAATTTGTGCTATTTTAAGCCACTATGCTTTGTGTTAATTGGTTATATGTTCTGGAATTTTCTAGGTGTATTAATTTTCTATTAATACAATAAATTCCAGAACATATATTTTTAAAGTGTAATATTTTCAAAATTTGCATTAAAAATAAGCATAAAAATTTTAATAGCTGTCTCAATTACATAATAGAGTAGTGTGTGAAATTGCATATAAAATATGAGATTAAAAAAATAAGCTTTTGGCATGCTAACCCACAACAGGGGAAGGTAGGGAGGGGAAGAATAGAAGTTCATTGGATTAGACAAAGAGGAATGAAGGGAAGGGAGGAGGAATGGGAAAAGGAACGATAGTAGAATGAAACAGACATAGTTTCCTTTCTCACAAATGAATACACGCTCAATGTAACTCCACATTATGTACAACCACAAAAGTGGGATTCTAACTGGAGTGGATTGTACTCCATGTGTGTTAGTCAGGATTCTCTAGAGGAACAGAATCAACAGGAAGTATAATTATAAAAAGGGGATTTATTAGATTCACTTACACAACCAGAAGCTGAGTAGTCCACTATGGCCATCTTCAGATTGAAGAGTTGTAAGAACCAGCAACTGCACAACCCAAGAGGCTGAAGCCCCAGAACAAGAGGAATCAAAAGCACTACACTAGTCCGAGACCAAAGGCTTCTGGAGAATCATTGACAGAGTCCACTGTGGAAGAATGAAGAAACGAGAGGCCCATATCCTCACATGATCACTGCAGCAATCAAGAACCTGTTCAAGAAGAATTGAGCTTGCATCAGCTGCTGCTTCCTCATTCTTCCAACTTTTATTCCATCCAAGCCTTCATCCTATTGGACGGTGGTGCCCAAGCTTACAGAGGGTCTCCATTTCAGTTGCCAATCATTCATAGACACACCCTCATTGACACCCCCATAAACCTCTTAATCCTTGACATCTCTTAATATAATCAAGTTGACAATTCAAATGAACCATTACACCATGTATGTATAATATGTCAAAATACACTGTGCTGTCATATATATCTAAAAAGAATAAATAATAAAAAATTAAATATAAAAAGTAAGCTGTTGGAAATATTTAAGGAAACTTAAACATCTTCAGAAAACTAGCCCCGCTACCTATCTCCTGCTAGATGGAGAGTCTAACAGAAATGTTTTTCCATGAAAATTCTGCTTCAAATTTTATTTGATAGTTAGATATTGAATTTGGTGGTATGTACCCCTACAAAAATCTGCCATGTTGTTCCATTTTATTTAGAATTCAGTGCAAACAGTGCCATACCATAGCCCATCAGGTCCTACAGCATCCAACACTGAGGATCACAGTTTCTCTTCCTTCCCCACTTCTCATTATGTAACTCTTGTTTCAACCCCACTCTGGGGACTTTGTGCTTAGTTTCTCTGCCTGTAATATGTAGAAAAGCATTGTATGGAGGTCAGAAAACAGACTCACCAGAGAAACAAGGGCATCAGTAAACACAAAGCTTCAGAAAGAAGCCTGCCACATCACCAGAACCATTTAGACGCCATCTAAAGTTTACAGATCTCAGAAATGCCAACCCAACCTTCTGAATTAACTCTGTATAAGACCTAGAATAAATATGCCAGGGAAGGAGAGACTGAGTAGTATTATCACCTTTCTGAGACAGGAGCAATGTGGGGCATATTCCATGAGACCCAGCAAAGACAACTCACTGCAGGATGATGTGATACCTTTCTTTATGCCATACCCTTAATGGTAGTATAAGTTACATCAACAGATTTAATGATATCTTTGAGAAACCATCTGGTATATAATGGTTAGTATCCCAGAGTCAGAAACTAGATACCCGGTTTCCTAATCCCAATTCAGCCATTAACTAGCTGTTCCAGGTGGGCAAGTCATATTATTATCTCAGTAAATTGTCAGGAGAGACTGGCCAAGTTACTGCATAGTGTTGTGAGGACTTACTTAATACACATAAAATACTAAGAGCTGTACTTGGACAATAATAAGTGCTAACTAAATGGTGGTCATGATTTGTTAGAGGCCTCATTGTGGTCAGTCAACCTTTCATTGGGGCATGATCTACTTTTAATTCAGTTTTTGCTAGTGTTTGGAAAATGTTCCCCTACATATCTAAATGTTTCTATTTTCATCTTTTGAAGCTATTCTATGAAATATAATGAAAATTTCTTTGTTTTCCCCATTGGTTTCTAAATTGCTTGATCAATGACTAGTATTAAACATGCAGACTATAAAATCATTATAATTGTTTAATGTAGTTAATGTTTCTCTCTTGATGTATACTGGATTATCCAAAACCATAGGTAAAATGGAATCTAAAATATCATTAAAAACCTTCTTTATTTATTCTTTTAAGCTTCCCAAAATCTCTTCCTCCTTAATGGTTAATCTAAGAGGGCATAGATCACTGTACAAACTGAAAAAAAAATGCTTATTCTGAAATAATCTGAATTAAAATGAGATTTTACCAATTGACATTAGACCCTAAGTCCAGTAAAAATGTGAATGAGGTAAATGATTCAGTATGAATACTTTGGTATTTGTCAGTCTTCAAGAATTTGAAATAAATGGATGTTTGGGCCTGGGGATTGGAGAAAGAAGGTGTTCCTTGGAAAAACACCTCATTGTGCCACCTCAAAAGTTTGAGGGTGCCATTCAACTCTTTTGGTTATGAAATTGGGGAAACTTGCAGACCAAGACCTTGGAAACTCCAGTTACCTCCTTGTTCCCAGTTTAAATTAACTAAAGGAAAGAACACACAGATATTCGCCTTGGTACTGGGCACTAAGAAAAGAAAACTATAGAGAAATGACAGTGTGGCACAATGAACAGAAAAATATTAGGGAAAAATGTGCTTTTGCACTATCTGGGTTTGGTTTTTCTTTTCATTCCAAGAGTGACCATTATCCAGAAATTTTCATTTTTGTGGGGTGTGAATATGTATAATTTGTGTGTAACCAAAGCATCCTCTTGGAAACATAAATGGGAGCATAAATAATGGAGGTAGGTAACCATGGAAGGCAAAGGAATCATAAGCATTGGTTGTTGTATGGATTTTGTTCTAGAAGATTAAGGAACAAGACAGTGGTCCCACAATTAACTACAGTACCTAATAAATAGGGTAACCAAAAGAGTCAATTTCTTATATACTAATGATGAGATACAATCTGTCCCAAAACTAAGCCAGGATTTGTACAAGAACATACAGCTCAATCTTTCACAGCAAGTTCCTTGCTATAGACACCACCAGGGATATGGGATAATGAGGAAAAGGGGAAGAAAAAGTCTGAGAGAGAGACTTCCATCTATCTGAACAGAGTTAGGTACAAACAGTGACTGAGAAACATGCTTGAGCCTGATGGACCTCGGGACAATTAAGTTTCAAACAGGAAGTGACTGGAATACATAGGGAAGAGTTTTAAGTAATCAGATGAGCAGTAATGATGACTCAAGGAAGGAAGAAAATACGTTATTTTAAAAGGATTCTACTTTGCATATATCTGATACAAAACTATTGAATTTGTTTCTATATAATTGTACATACATACATATATAATTGCATACATTTGTATCTATATTGCACCATTCCATTTAAAGTCTCTTTTCCCAAAACTGAACTTTCATTTTCTAAACTATAGGACACAATTTGGGGAAGCTGTACAATTCATTTTCAGCGGTGTCAAATTTGATCACCAGTGTTTTCCCATGAAATGAGTACCTTCCACCTAATAACCCTGGTCAACTCATGGTTCCAGTTTTCTCATGTGTAAAATTAGGAAGTTGGCTAATGGCTTCATTCTCTTCCAACTCAATAATTTAATGACAAGGTAGAGAGTTCCTCTCAGGTCTTTGCTTAGACTCAGATGCATAATTAAAGCACCTAAGAAATATGGGAAAGAAGATTATTCCAAAATTTAGAAATGTCCAAACATTTGCTATTTCTCTTCAAGGTGTTTGTGAAGCAACTATTCCATAAATTGACCTAGGTGTTCCTATCAATCTTTTTTTTGATCCAGGATTAATATTCATAAATCAGAAAAGATGAATGAGCCTTCACCAATGAGCCTCTTAAATAAAAGAATTAAACTACAGAAAGTCATAACAGCTCTCTCGATGGAATGGAATGTTTGTTAAAGCAAGTTTTATTCCTTACATAGGATTTTCTTCCTATAAGTTTTAAATTTTCCTCTGGAAAGATACATGGTGTTATTTACTTTGGTTAATAAAGATTTCCTAGAATTAATAGCATTTCCAGTATTAGCAAATTTGAAAACTGTATAAATCCCCAGAGGAGCTCCCTTTTAAGTCTTTAAAATCAGGAAAT
Organism: Callospermophilus lateralis; assembly: GCF_048772815.1. NCBI lineage: Eukaryota > Metazoa > Chordata > Mammalia > Rodentia > Sciuridae > Callospermophilus > Callospermophilus lateralis. Next base: position 102,600,112 of record NC_135314.1, read on the forward strand.
TCTAAGTCTCTTTTAAATCTCACAGAATGTGATTCCTGATGATTTACTATAAATCCCAATGCAGCTAGGAAGTGTTAATGCATTTTATTCGATAAGAAGTTTTTATGAATGCTCAGCTATCATGTTTTCCAATATATGATTCTGTTCACATCCACTATAGGGTTCTGAGGAGTGACAGGCATTGGCAATATTGTAAAGTGTTCTTGAAGCAATAGAAAAGAGAAAAAAAAGTCATAATTTTCTATGGGGATAATTTCTATGCCGCACTGACACTTTTAAATGTTTTCAATAGTGTTGATTTATTGGAAAGCTTAGAAAGGTAGTGCTTAGAACCAGCTTTTCCCATAAAATCTCAGTGACAGAGAATAACTTTTACATCTTTCAAACTGTCCATTGTGAAAGATTTTTTCATTACGATGAAGGTGTTTAGAGGTTTTTGATTTAATGTAGAATGATAACTCCCTTGAGTCCCAGACTTCTGGAAAGAACAAACAATGAAACGCACCGGTCCCCAGAGTGAGCTCTATAATGGAATATGTTTGGCTATCCATGGCAACAAAGTACTGTTCTGACTTGCTGCAGTTCTGCAATGTGAAATTCTGATTCTCATATATTAAAATTTATTTATAAACACATTGCTTTGACCTTGGGTTTTCAAAAACAACAGAAGCCGTGTCTCAGCTTTATTCATCCTGTTATTGAGGTTAATTTGAGCAGTTTTCTCTTTAATTCTTGGAATGAGCCAACACAAAGCCACCTGGAAACTTAACATTCTGTAAGATACTTTGATAAACTAACCTTGAAGTTCTGGTCATGTTTTAAGAACATGAAGTGCTAAGTGAAAAGTGTATGCTAAGTATGACAGGATATCTTAGATACAGGTCTTAATTTGATTTTTTCCAGTTAAATTGAGGTCTTACACAAATTGAAAATACCAGTTTATAACACATCCTCTTCTTTTAAAACAGTCTTCTAGGCCCCCTTGCCTTACCATCTATTTCCAAACCCCCCCACACACCTTTTTTTTTCCAACCCCCCCCCCACCCAGCACCCCATGCATTCTAGGCAAGTGTTCTACCACTGAGCCACAAGCCCAGGCTCCAATGCCCTTTTTAAGTAAATAAGTAGATCTGGACTAGAGTGGCCAGCCATGCAGGTTTGTCCTAGATTGAGTGGCTCCTGGGATGCCAGATTTTCAGGGTTAAGACCAAGAGGAAAAAACAAAGAAGTTGGTTAGCCTACAGAGATTTCCCAACTTTAGTAAGCCTTGGAATAACATGAAGGGATGTTAAAACTCAAATTTATGGACCCTAGCTCCAGAGGGTCTTATTTGCTGACAAAATTCCATGGAATGAAAACTCACTTAGTCTAATCTATCATTTGCTTAAAGATCTGGGGTAAGCACAAGAATTTGCATTTCTTACAAATTCCCAGATGATGTTAATACTACTTTTCCAAAAGCTACTCTTTGGAGAAGCACCTGACATTCAGCACTCTCCAGGCCATAAACTGATCAGCTCAAGGATGCACAGTTGAGCCAAAATGACCTTAGAATGTCTCTCAAGAGAATTTGACACTGGGGCTCAAGTTATTATATCAATTACTTTGGTCACTAAAGGTCTCTACATTTTTGACATGAGATGCATAGAGAAATGAATTGTCATGGATCTGGTTTCTACTTTCAATCCTTCAGTGAAATAGCTGTACTTCTAGTTCCATGAGATCTTTCATTGTCTTATGATGAATTACTGTTTCAACTTCAGATACTTTAAGTGGCTTATATTATATGAGCCAACAGATCCTTAATTAAGATTAAAATACTCTAAATAATGACACACAACACGCTGAGAAAACAATTAAGTTCAATAAATAGTGTTACTTTTACAAAATTTTAAACTGTCACAGAAATTCTTATCATCATATCATGAAAGAGCTTGAAAAATTGATACATTTCGTATATTAATGCTTCAACTAAAGAAAAAGTCTGTAAGAAAAAAGAAACAGGAAAAATTGCTGACTCAGGTTAGTTAAGGATGTCCAAAGAAGACAATTTATCACAATGATTGGGTCCACTGGGATCTCCTGAGACTTAGAATTTTTAAGCAAATGATAGATTAGACTAAGTGAGTTTTCATTCCATGCAATTTTGTCAGCAAATCCCATAGAGAAAATGAAAATGTTCTGAGGTTTGAAGTGATTATTAATTAAATTTATTCTTAAGTAATATATAAAAACAGATATTAACACATATTAATAGGGTACCATGTAATGTTTTAATACATATATACATCAGGTAATGCTTAAATCAGATAAAACTTATTTATCTCCTCAAACATTAATTATTTCTTTATGGTAAAAACTCAAAAGCCTTTCTAAAAGCTTTTTGAGACCTATAGTCATCTATAGTCACCCTATTGTGCATTAGCACATCAGAATGTTATGTTTTATTGATCAGAAATCATACGGGCTTTATTTTTTTACTTACTTATTTATTTTTGCAAAGCTGAGGATTAAACCCTGAGCCTCAGGCATGCTAGGCATGCTCTCTTGCTTTGGCCTACACCCAGCCCCAGAAACGTGTTTAAAGTCTATTGGAGAGAACTGTGGGAGAGCAGTGTACAGCCTGGGTCATTACTCCACTTGTCTCTAGTAACAACAAAATTACCATTCTGTTTTTAAAGACTCTTAAGGAAGACAATTTGAAAATCTGCCCCACTAAAGCTGTTCGAACAGTTCACAGAATTAACCTTCTGGAAATGCCTTCATCACTTTTCTAAATCTTTATTGTCCGTTTTAGTTTGTTTCTTTTAACCTAGGATCAGGAGCTCTGAGTGGCAAAAAAACATGCTCTTGAAAGCCGTTGTTAATTTGATTTTTTTTTCATATTTGATCCTTCAGTCTTGCAGTCTTCTAAAACTACCGTGTGTATTGTGTTTGTCCAGTCCAAATCTACCAGTTTGGGGATTTCTTGACTTATTAAATAATCTATTCTCCTAAATGCAATTCTTCTGTTAGGGGCATATTCAATATCTTTCTAAAATGCCTCTTCTTGAGCATGACCGCTGGTTCATCTCTTTCAAACCATTTTTCCTATTATAACTAAATGGGTTATACCCACTTTAGACCATCTGAGTGATTCTGAATCCCACTTCTGTCATCTAACAGGCCGCCTACCATCTCCTCATTCACACTCCTGAGTCATTCAAAAACATAACAAATATGTTTTCTTTTCCTTCTTTCAGATAAACATAATTTTTTAAAAGTTTTGGACTTAGAATTGCTTCCTAAAATTTTTACTCGTGATCCACACACAACTCAGGATACCAGAACTCACAGATATAAACACAGTGTTTGTTATCAGATGCAACTTACAGTGTAGAGAATGATTACACTGCTTCCCCATTTAAACTATACCCTCTGCTATAACCCTTTTTCTCCCTTTTAGCAGTATTTATCAGAGTAACCCTCATCTGATTTCATTACATCCTCGTTAGTACGTGTCTGTTATCTCCTTGCTGCCAAATCAAGAGTAAAGGTTCTTTTTGTTTTATGATCCCTGTGGGCAAATGTCATTCTTGGCTGAACACATCCAGTGCCCATAAGGTTCTAATAGTTGAAGTGCTTAAAGCACCTGCCATCCATCAAGGTTTATGATGCGGTTACCATAGCTACCAAAACCCCATGCATTCCTGATCACATGGGATCTCTTTGTGAGAGAGAAAAAGAAAAGAGAGGGAGGGGAGTTCTGCCAGGAATTATTCACGTGAATTTAGGTCCAATTAAACAATTAAAATCAGGCAAGGAATAGTTTAAAATGTAAATAAAGCACAACAATAAACTCAGAGCCACCATGATAAGCTGAGACCAAATCAAACCCACACTGGCTTGAAATAGATGGACAGAAATGAGAGCATCTCCTTTATGCCGCATCATGTCAGCAGATGGCAAGGCGTACAATTTTCAAGACTTCCTTGGAGATAGCCTTTGGAAAAAAGTACTGGAGTACATAACTTTTAATCAAAAGTTACTGTGGAAGCCTTTTTTCTTTCCCCAAAGAAAGTTTGCTTTTAAATAACAATACTAGAGTTGTATTTTATACCGAACCTTTCATCCAAAGAAGCACATAATGCTCTATAAACGTATTAATCTTCACAACCTTCCTGTAAAGCACAGGGGTAGCAAACTCCCCAGATGCGCATATTGAATTTTTAAAAAGCAGTTTAAGTTGAATCAATAGTCTATTCAGAAAGGAAGGTTAAAAAGGTAGGCCTTGCACTGTGTCTTAATAATCAAAGTCCACTAGGAATTTATTAGGCTGTGACAAAAGGCAAAGAAAGGAAAAAAATAAGCTTTTGTACATTGCCTATGTGGCTTATTCTGAATGCTACCTTCCATATTTTCAATAGCATTGGGAGGTAGAGCCTAATTTAATATTACTAACTTCAGTGTGTTGCTATGTCAGTTTGCAAATAGAAGCTGAATATTACTCAATCCAAAAATGACTTCCAAGCTGGAAAACTCAAAAGAATTTATGGTTTCACTATGCTATTGTTTTAAAAACTTTTTTATTAAAATTTGGGTCAAATTATAAAAATGTTAAACATTCTGATACATAGTTAGGCAATATATGTTAGAACTCATTAAAATATTCATTCTCTTTTTCTCAGTAATTCCACTTCTGGGGATTATTTCTATCGCTAGGAAAGAATGAAAAATTCAAATGAGATTTATGATATATTTTACAGCATTAGCTATAGGCAGAAAATTGAAAATATTTTTAAGACTAAACAAAAAGATTAAATATTATAAAAGCAGTAAGCTTTCATTTACCATTCACTGTACATCTCCTATGTTCCAGGCACAATAAATATGAAAACAGTACACACTCTTGTAAATGTTATTCCTGCTGTAGAAGGCTTCATAGCCAACTGTGGGGAGAAAGACATGAATATGCACAAAATTAACCTTTAACTGCAGTCTTAAAATTTGAGTAGTATTTGGCAAGTAGATTGAAGATCACTAACACTAGTGAAAAGGAAAGCCAGAGTAGTGGGATCCAGATGTACTCAGGCTAACAACATCATAAGACTCAGTCAAGGCAATGGCTTTGAAAAGGAGAAGAGGATGAAGGAGGGTCTCACAGCACTTGGACTTGTTGAATGAAGGGGATGCAGTCAGTGGGTGAAATAAAGGATCAAAAAGCATCCCCAAAATTCTGATTTTGGAACAAGGATAGCAAACAAGAGAATCCAAGAAAAAACAAAGCAGAAAAATGAGAGAATAGTGGCATTTAAACACAAAGAGTTGAAATTACCTAAAGAGCAACTAAGGAATCTTGTAGCTAATGGAAAGTTGAGTCTGAAGTTTGTGGACACACAGGTTGTGACAGCCATCACTGGAGTGTGAAATTTGAGAACAGACATAAGGACCGAGCCCTGGAAGACACAAGCACACTAACACAAGCAGAGGAAGAGTAGCCATTAAAAAGAGAGAGAGAGAGAGACAGAGAGGTCATGGTAAGAAACCAACGGATTGAACCACCCTTTCAGTGCTGCCATTTTTCAGAGCAGTTAAATAGACAGAAGTCTTAATAGAATTGTTTCTAAAATGAGGACAGATTAACTCCAAAGAGAAGGAAAAAGTCAGTATTTGGAGAAGGACATAGGATTAGAAAATATGTTTAAGATGAGACAGACTAGTGCATACTTTAAGAGAACAGAGACTGAAGTGATTGAGAGAAAAAGATTACAATTATAAAAGAGAAAATGGAAAGATGCTGAAATGATGCAGGCTTTTCTAAGCTTTTAACAAATGACATGCTTTTGTGGGGACCAAAAATTCAGGTTATACTTTGAAAAATCGGCTTAAAGTTCTTGGTGTGGCAAATCTTAGGTTTGCTTCAGAGCTCCACATATTGGAAAATGGGATTCATTAGAGGATGAGTCCCTCACCTGCCTTCCATTGGTGAACTGCTCTTCCCAATTGCTCTCCTGCCACGTACCATCAAGTCTGCCTTGCTCATAAAGCTGGAAAACTCTGCTTCCAAAAGAGCATTAGAAGGAAATGTCAAGTAGTCACATCTGTCAAGGAGCGCTGTTCTTGGCAAAGAGTCTTTCTGAAAAGAAAGAACCATCCCCCTAGCAAAGTACCAAAGTTGCACTAAGAACCTCCAAAGAAGGGGCACTTGGATGGTCCCTCCAATCTCAAAAAAAAAAAAGACAGCTTTCTCCAGCAGTGGGTAAGAGCAGTCCCTGGACGCGAAAGCTGCAGTGTCTTGGCCCCCTGAAAAGCCCCCTCATTAAGAATCATTCTGTAAAAAATGCAACAAACACAGAATCCCACCCAAGCTCTCAGAGAATAAGTTCTCTAGAACAGCAAAAAGTTGCCAGGAAAGATGGTAGATACAACTATGAGACAGCACAGGACCCAAAAGGCCATGTTAGTTCCTTGGCTCAATGTAGCAGTCAACCAGAGAGAAGATGTGCATCCTTCACCCCTGCTGCATTGTGATGTATGGGACCAAATGGAGCGCTATCTGCAAAAGGCATATGGTAAATGCTGCACTCTTCAGGATTTCTGGGAGCCAGATTCACCCAAAGTACCTCAAGCAAGGCACTTCCCAAATCTCACCTCCCTCAACCAGAAGGCCTGGAGAATGCACTATCTCTGAAGGAACTCAACATGAAAGAGCTGGACAGGGATATCCAGGTTGATTTTGGCAGACATTCCTCTGTGGAAGATGCCCAGGCCAACAGTTCACTTGAAGTGTAGTGGGAACAGAACCCCCCCAAAGACTAGAAGTTGTGGGAAGGAGTCAGCACCCAGGAGAACAGTGGACTAGCACACACCAGCTTCATACCTGTTCTAGCATGACTTGTGGGGGAGAGAGAGGTTCCAGCAAGACTTATTCTCCATTGAAATCTCACCCAGCTGGTGTCTGGTTAAGTGTCTCACAGAAAGAAGTCGTCATATCCCAAACCAGCCCTAGACTGTAAACCTCTAAATAGTACTAATCACAGTCCCAGGTGTTTTGTGTCAGTCAAGCTTTTTAACTTTCAGGAAGCAGTGCACACTGGGAAATGTAGTTTCCCACTCTCCCTTGGCATTAAAGTGGCCATAGGTATATTTTTTGGGTGACAGGTTGCGGGGCAGGTGCCATGTTACCCAAGTTGGTCTCAAACTCCAGGCCTCCAGAGGTCTCCTGCCTCAGCCTCCCAAGTAGCTGGGATTATAGATGTGTACTATGGTACCCAGCATGTCTCATTTTATGCCTCTCATTCTCAAGTAATTAATAGCATCCTTCCACTTTAAAAAGTGACCTGCTCGGATACTGAATTGTATGATCACATTGCATACTCTGCTTTTGACTCATCATCTGCATTCAGCTGGTCAAGGTATCACCTACCAGACTTGACATCACATTTGACGTGAGCTAAATGAAAAGCAAAATATATAAAATTGCTCATATATCCTCATGTCAATTTTATAAAACAAAACTATTTACTAAAGAAAAATTTGAAGGGAATTATATGAAAATATTAATGATGGGTGATTTTGAAGAAGTCAACTTTTATGTTACATTTTTTAATTTTGATCAAATTTTCCAGAATAAGCATGAATTCATTTTATAATAACTTTTTTAAAAGTTTTTTAAAAAAACAAAGCTGAAAAGAAAAAGAAAAGAGAAATTATGAAAAAAAAGACAGGAAGAGAAAGAAAAAAGAGGGAGGTAGGGAGGGACGCTTCATATACATACACTGAAACATGGAATCATATCAAATCCCCTCAGCACAGAGAACCTGGCACAGGCCAGGATACAGTTGTAGCGCTGTGCAGGTAATATGTTTGATACTATTTTACATATAAAAAACTTTATTTATAATTGGGCTCTAAAAACATAAAAATAAAATATGAAAATATAATGTCTAAAAGAAAACTGCTGCCTCCTCACAAGTTAGGATATTTACCACCTCAGATATGTGTGCCTTTCATTTGGGGTGCTATTAAACAGTGTGAATGTAAACACCTCACTGTGGGAAAGAACAGACAGAAATTCTATTGTTTAAAAAAAGAAAATTTTGGACAGTGTAACATTTGCAGACTGAAGACACTATTGACTATGAACTTTATCTGAAATAAAATGTGATGCTCATGAATAAAAGAAATAATAAAAATTATCTGGAGTTTGGCATTTGTTCTACTTAGAAACTTTTTGAAATCTGCCAATATGTTCGTGCAGTTGACATTTTTCAAACCAAGAAAATTAGGAGTCATTGATCTAGCCATATCATTACATATTGATCAGCATGTTCTATGCCAGAGGTTTCTGTTTCTCTCTCCCTTTCCCTCTCCCTTCTCCCCACCCTCTTTTATAAATTCTTTGACAGAAACATGGCCACACCAAGTAGTCATTCCCCTGGTAGCCTTCACTGTTGAGCTTATAAATAGACAAAGCATCTTCAGCAAAATGCAGCCAAAACAAGGCTTCTTATATGTGGTGGAGCCAACTACAGCTCCATTGCACTACTGGGTTATAAAAATGTATTTCATTTTTATTATTTAGCACTGCAGTACAATAGAAACTTGGAGCTACAATCAGCATCATTTAATTTTCCTTGAGCACATTTAAAATTGGAATACAAAACTCACATTCTACTTAATATTTCACTATTTGCTTGGACCATTTTCATTTCTTCTTTAGGAAAGGAAAGAAAAGTAAAGTTATATATTTCAATAATTGCAACAATATCTTTAAAAGTGAAATCACCAAAACAAAGCTGTTTATTGTTCCATTCAGTGCGGCTTTCTTGATCGATAGGGACATGCTTTTTTCTATTAAGTACTGGACTTGCATATACTTTTCTAATCAACTCAGCCATGTAGTCTGCCCTAAGTGGGAAAAATACTGAAGAACTATACATATATTTACTGTATGACTGCTACAGATAGAGAACAACTGTGGTTGAAACTGAATTATTTAGAATATATTTGGTTTAAAACAAGTCTAGAGAATATTTGTTTACAACCAGAATACTTTTTAAATTTATCTGACTATTTAAAGAAATCCTCCACAAAGAATGCCCTGATGTTATGCATTTTAATAAATGTTGCAGTACAAATTTATTAGAAATTTCAATTCCATGGTGGAGCCTTCTCTGAGCTTCTTCAAATTGATATTTAAAAACACAAGAAAATCATGTTCTTGGGACCTGGACAGAATTTCAACTCACAGTCGGAAGGCTTATAATGAAACAAATAATAAAATCTGGTTCAGAATCCAGTACCCTTAATACAAAACATGGTTTGTCTAAGCAATCGATAAGAAATATAAATCCTTTCCACCTGAATGCTAGAATTTTGCCTACATCCAAAACTGAAAAAAATTTACATCTTAATAATTATACTGACTTATATTCTCCAAGAAATAATGTAGTAAATTCCCAACATAGAAAAAAATTTTGGATATGATTATTAATAAGATGTATTGGGAAGGGGAGAGAATAAAAAGCTAATTTAAATAAATGAAGAACCCAATAATTTTTTTCTTATTATATGGAAGCTTGGTATTGTAGGTCAACCAATTTTTTAGAAGAATGTCTAAGCTAGATTCTCCCTCCAAAATCCTGACATCAAGAAGGAAATGTTTTAATTCAATTCTATCTATATCTATATACCTTTTTAAAAGTTTTTTATTTGTAGAGGGATACAATACATTTTATTTATTTATCTTTATGTGTTACTGAGTACTGAACCCAGTGCCTCACACATGCCAGGCAAGTGCTGTACCACGGAGCCACAACCCCTTTTATATATCTTTTATAAGTGCATGTTTCAGCAATGTCTTTTACAAATTGAAGCAATAAAAGTAAATGATTATAATTTATTCTGGAAAGGATTTACATTCTTTATTTTAAAGGAAATGTACACTATATTGTAAGCAACTCAGGAAATTTTTAAAGTGTAAAGGAAGAAAATATTCTCTAATCTTATCACACCAAGTAAACTAAATTTTTAAAAATTAAGTAATTTTCTTTTCAAACTTTTTTTTGTATACATTTAAATGGGACAATATGATACTTGTTTTCCTTTTTTCCACTAAATTATAGATAATGGTCAAGAGCACAGATCCATGGTATAGTGCTCCATTGTGTAGATATATTATTTAATTAGTCCTTTTTTGGTAGATAAATAGGTTATTTCCCTTTTTTAAAATAAGTTATTGTGGGATTTTTACAGATATGTCCATTTATTTTCTTAGAATAAACTCCCAAAGTAAGCACTAAATATAATAAAGTATGTAAATACCTCATTACAGAACTTGGTATATACAAGAGCTCAGTAAAGTTAACCAGAGTCATAGCTGAGATTGCTAGAGAAAACAAATTGTATATTTTGTTAATCATTTTCAGTGGACATTTATAAAATTGAATCAATTCATGTATACTCTCAGTGCATAAAATTCTGTTTTCTCATGACTCTGCCAAATTTTTTAATACTTGATAATTGTGGTAAATGTAACCATTGCTCACCAATATCTCCAATTCGTCTCTTCTTTCACGTATAAAGAGGATCATACTTTTCCACTTTCTTGAAGTTAAGTCGAACCTGATGACTGGCTTTGGCCAGTAAGTAGAAATGACCTCTGTCCAGCTGCAGATGTGGCTCAGTGGTAGAGCATAGACTTAGCATGCATGAGGCCTTAGGTTCCATTCCCAGCACCAACAAAAAAAAAAAAAAAAAAAAAAAGGTGGGGGAGTGAAGGGAGAGAGAAAGAAACTGACATATGTCATTCCAGATAGGAAAAGTTAACAGCTGGTCACAACTTGGTCCTCCCCCACCACACTGCCTAAGGAAGTAGAATCTCCCGGATGATGCTTCTACAAAATGATAGATTTACTGTTTTGCAGGTTAGAGAACCACTGATCTGAAGAGTCCTTCAGACTCTTGAAGAGGGGGACTACAGACTAAGAAAACAATTCTATAGCTCCAAACCTCTAAATTTCAGATGTTGTTTCTTGTCTCAACATACTCTAACCTGCCCTAATTGATGGAATTATCTAGAAGGGGAAGAAATCTTCCTGTCTGATTGCTTTAGTTACAAATATTGTTACACATCCTTATATATGATTTTAAATGGGAGGGGAACTGCTTTTCTGTATTTCTAACCATTTGATTTTTATTTTTGTATTTTTTTTTTAAAGAGAGAGTGAGAGGGAGAGAGAGAGAATTTTTTTTAATATTTACTTTTTTTTTAGTTTTCGGCGGACACAACATCTTTGTTTGTATGTGATGCTGAGGATCGAACCCGGGCCGCACGCATGCCAGGCGAGCGCGCTACCACTTGAGCCATATCCCCAGCCCACCATTTGATTTTTAACCATTAACTTTTATCAACTCTTTGTTAACCCATTCCTCACTTTATCACAGACCCTCAGGAATTCTGTGACACTTGAGAAATGATAAAGTATCAGGAATCTCTGAGGCATCTATGACTTAACTCCAAAATAAAAACATAGAATACTGCATTCATATCTTGAGAAAACTAAATGTAGTTCAAATCACATACAAATGTATTCATTAAAATATTGTGCTCCCCTCCTGTGTACTCTCCATAGCATCTAGTACATTATTATTTAATGGGTAATTAAAATGCTGTGTTTATTAGACATCCTTGGACGCCTACATATGATAGCATAGTTAACTATATTTTGGAAGGAATGCTAAAATAAAGAACTCAAACTTACTTTTGCTGTCTAGCCAGCTAGTGCTTTATGTGACTATAAAATTACTGGGCAGACAATACCGTATCATATTATTTCAGAATAGATGATTAATCACAAACAGCAAGAGTTAAGCCAATTACAAGTATTTTCCCCAAGGTGATCAGTGTTGCCCTACCTACTGATAAAATCCACCAGCTTCAGGCACATTTTATGAGGCCAGTTCTCATCTAGGTGTGACAGACTGAATCTTTGAACATCATCATTAAAATCAATGGGAGCTCTAAGAGAGTCAGAAGTGTGGAATTGGGTGCACCAGCTCTGAAACTGCTGATGTTCATTTAAGCCCACTGTTCATTTTGCAAGCAAAATGATTTATCCCATTTGACAGAGCAATCCAAAGAATCTCTCCAGTACAGACTATTCATTCCTGAACTGAAAATTACAAAAAGCAGATAACTGCATGTTAAATTATATTTTCCTGAACTTGTCTACTCCCTCCTATGTGAGAGTCACTGGTTTTAACCATGTTAGGAACAGGAATTCATTACCAAGAATAACACCATCGTGCCCTGGATATATGGGCCCCTACCAAAGAAGAAACCTCATCTAGTTTACACAGATACATGTGGATTAGATTTCTTCCCACTGGCCCAGTGGTTAATCCAAATAACACAGTCAATCAGAACCACACAAGCAGCTTACCCTTCTCATCTTATTTGGGAATCACATCACCAGGTTAAATTAGCCAAGAGGTAGATGGAATGAGTACTTAAGGTCCAGAGAGACAGAGAGCAAAACATCTAAGAAGAATCTCTGTGTCACTTTTTATAAATGCATTTTAAAATTTAGGGATTTTATTGTCAATTGTGAGTAGTTTGGGGAATTGCACGGTATTTTCAGAGTCTAAGTTCTCTATAGCTGTGTTTCTCGTATGATTAATGATGAAGGAACAGTTTTGTTGTTATTTTTCCAACCCATCACAGATTGGTATCATTTTAAGTGTCATTAAAAATTAATTACTGAAAAACTAATTTAAAATAGAGGCATATAAATGCAAGCCCCGATTTTTTTTCATTATTAGATTCAAGAGACAGTCTGCTATAAATGTTTCTAAGCACTTAGTCTCATTGCAGGCTAGTGCTGATCAGCAGCTCACAATTTGAGGAGGGCAACTCTAAAGAACTTAATTGTCTCTGATCCTGAATAACTGTAGTAGGGTGTATTTTTGTGGGGTTTTGTGGGGGTTATTTGGGGGAGAGTCTCTCTATTTTTCTTAAATATTTTATTTCACTAATGATAGGATACAAATCTCAAATCACTAACTTTTGTTCTGTTTTTTTTTCCTTGATTATATATAAATGTGCTTGGTGCTTCATTTATATAGTAATCCCTTCATTCTATAATTTACTAAACACAGCTCTAAACCAGACTCTCCTGGGATATAGTGGTAAAGGGCACAGTCACTGACCCCAATACGTTCCCCATCTAATCAAGTCCACAGACAGCTGCTAACTACAGTGGTCTCTATCTATGATTTTACTTTCTACAACTTTAGTTATTCTGGATCAACCTCAATCCAAAGTATTAAATGGAAAATTCCAGAAATAATTTAAAAGTTTCAAAGAACTTTCATTATAGTTTATTTCTATAGTAGTTCTCCTTTATTATTATTCATTGTTGTTAATCTTTTACTATGTCTAATTTGTAAGCTAACATTAATCATATATATGTATATATAAGAAAAAAACATAGTATATGTAGGGTTCAGTCTTAGCCACAGTTTCCAAGACATTTCCAAAATGTCTTGGAACATGTTCCCTGCAGATAAGGGGAAAATACTATACTTTTTTACTTCTCTCTTTTTACCAGAAATTTTATAATCCTGGGCTTCTTGTATGCAAAAGTGAAATTAGATGATCATTGGCTGATACATGATAAATCACAGTGTCCATTTCCTTTGGGGCCAACTGTCTATTTGCCCCAACTTTCCTTTCTTATCTTCCCCTACTGCATACTTCAAGACTTAATTTCTTACTCCTTCTTATGGTATCTTCTGGACACAATAAAATAAAGAATGTTTGTAATTCAGGCAGACTTTTTTGTGGGGTGGCTAGACACCAACTTCATCAGCCATGGCTAATCCTGTTCAAATTTCTTCTATGAAACTTATTCAGGTATCCTTTAGGTAATTGGAATTATCTCTTTCTCTCCTCATCTATAGGAGACTGAAATTTATCAAAAAATTAGGTAAATTTTTATATTCTTCTTTTAAGAAAAAGAAACCAATATTGTTTACAGAATTAACTATAAATTGAGACACGATACATGTTATGTGTTTATAGATTTCATTTGCTTTATAAGTTTTACCATAAATTTGTTAAATTCAATAGCTTCTTAGATCAAGGTTATAATTCTGAAACTCTAGAAGTTGAACTCTAAAACAAAGAGTTAAAAGGAGCTTATAAGCACACTATTACTTTAGAATTTTATTTTGCCACAGAAGAATTAAATACTAAAAAACAGTCTATTTTTAAGTCCAATATATCATTTAATGTCTAAAATACAAGTACTAGCACTCTGGCATTTCATACCTAATTAACACGAGAGGAAAATAGGAAAGAAAAGGCTAAAATATACCCCTACAAACCATGGCATTACTTCAAATAATTTCATTTCTACTATACATTTACTTTTAATATAGATCATTTAAATAATTTCTTTTCCTTTAAACTTTTTAATTAAGACTATCTGTATAACCTCTATAGAAATAATTACCATGGCTTCTTTTACCCCATGGATAAATCCAGCTATACCCTATCTCTGTATCAACTGATAATGCATTACTCCCCAAATTTAATGACCTCATTAACATCCCATTCATGGTTTGTATTACTTCACTTAATTTAAAAGAAGCCCACAAATATTTTTCATTGTTGAAGCTGCATATACATCACATATATTTCATCAAGTTTAGTCTCAGGTAACCCTAATGAGATACACGGGATTTATAAGAAATGAAACCTGACATCCAAGACAAACTTGCTACTTCTTTACAAGTCTTATGAGTCAATCAGCCTTTTTAAATGAATCTAAGCAGGAATATAGTATGTTAAAACTTTACATGCTTATAGATATGGAATTTTAGAGCAACTCCTGTAAATAGGCCTAGGGAAAGATACTCCAATTGTGCAGGGAAAAATAGTATTTATACTTTATATTTTCATTTTTTTCTTCACATTGACTTATAACTCTATCTTTTACATATCTCCAAGCCTCAAAAATGTTTTTGTCCTAATGTTTTACTGACATAAAATATACCTGCCAAAATATATACGGTGTTTTTTTATTCATTATAAATTAAAAACAGATGAGATTGCAAAGTTTCTACATTTATTTTCCCTTTCTGGCTATCTATGGGCTACAACCATTTTATATATTTCTACCTGCTTCTCCAGGTGCAATTCACCTGTGTGATATTTTTATTTACTGCCTTTTATTCATTAAATTTTTCCCAGCATCTTCTGTTGAGAAAATTTGACCTAGCTCAGGTCAAAATTAAAATTCAAGATTTATTATCACTTTACTGAATCAGATTATATCTAAAAATACCTATGGATGATATTTATTGGACATGAACTGGGGGTATCAAAAAAATTAAATTGTTTTTTAGCAGAAATATGCTCCTAGAAAAAAACAGCATTATTAAGAATAGTGAGGATCACTCCCATGTGACAGATATTCTTTCAAGATGGTTTTATGTTTTATGACCCAATTTTTTGTCACTATTATCACCCATATTGTAGTAGCCCATCCTGTGGCTCCTTGTGTCTGTCCATTAGTTAGGCATCCTTTTTTGTAGTATGACTTATAATTAACTTTAGGAAGACAAAGCACATAGTCAATATTTCTTATACTAAAAATTAGATTTGTTCTTGTGATTAACTTACAGCAGAAAATTTGAAATGTTTTTATTCTGGTTATGGCATGTGATTCTTAGCCACTTACATAAACCATCATCATCTCATCAGTGGGGAATTTTCATTATTCCAACCTACTGAAGAGTCTACAGACTGTATAGGGCACTCATTTTCCCTTCATTGAAAAAATACATTGAATCAGTTATTGTCTCATAAGCTAATAGTCATTAGAGATGCCCCCAAGGTATTGGAAATTGCACTGATCTCTTGACATGAACATAGGGGCATTGCCTGCTTTGAAAAATAAATTTATTTTATATCCCTCCAAAATCCAACACAGACTTTGATAACCATTACATTCTGTATATTTTGTATATGAACTCAAACAAATGCAATCCTTTATCTATGATAAGGAAATAAACATCCTTATCTATCTGAATATTTAGAAGAATAAATCCAAAATATCAGGGTTACCAGCAATTAAAGATATTCTGCTCATTAGACAATATCTCTTGCAAGACTATGCCTCATCATGATTTTCATATTTAGGAGAGCTTCCCTTCATATTTTCCAGGAAAAAAAATATAACATATTTTCTTCTGTTTTTAATTTTAAATTAAAAAAAATCGAAATTCTTTAGTGAAATAAAAAGCATTCTGGAATGTCACAAACACTGTTCCTCTGATCTCATCACCTTATCTCTGGCCTTGTTTTTATGGCATTTATGTCTACCCCACAATCCACAGGGCACTTACCACAGCTAACACTCTATCTTGTTGAAAGGGCTCAGCAGAGGATCACCTGTTCAGTCCACCTGTAGCCATGAGTCTTCCCATTCCTTGGAGTGAGAATTATGTGCAGGGCCCTAGAATATATTCAGGAGTCTAGAATTACTTTCTAAGCTTCAACAGTGTGATCACAGACTGAGAAAATACCAATTTTCCCCAGGCAAAATCCTAATCTTTTTCTCGAGAAAATCCTATTCATTTTTATATCAATCCTTAAATTGCCAACTCTAAAACTTACACTGTCACATCCAAATATGCAACCCAGCAGTCATTCAGTTGTGAAAATTAGCCCAGATGCAAATAAACAATTAAAAAGCAGATAAAACTAGAAATAAAAGTGGGAAATCCAGCCAAATATTATTGAATTAACTATACACTTTTTTCGGGTCATTGATGCTCAGTATTATTTCATGAACATCTAGAATATTAAAGTAAAGCCTATAATGTACATGAAAGCATTTCATTTTATAAATTGTAAACATCATTTGGGGCTTTGTAAAT
Source organism: Callospermophilus lateralis (assembly GCF_048772815.1). Taxonomy (NCBI): domain Eukaryota; kingdom Metazoa; phylum Chordata; class Mammalia; order Rodentia; family Sciuridae; genus Callospermophilus; species Callospermophilus lateralis. Next base: position 102,617,041 of record NC_135314.1, read on the forward strand.
TCCTGGCACTCACTTGAACTAACATGCTTGTAGTTTATAAAGGAAGAAAAAAATAAAACAAATAGATTCCTTTTATTTTTTATACATAACAATCAGAAATGGTAATGAAGCATCCAGTCAAAGTCATCATACAGCTTTAACTTTAAGGTAGCATCATTTTGTTTAAACACAAGTATAGGAAGATTACAAATATCATTTTGGCAATCCTACTTTAAGGAATACGAAGAAACTCAGGCCAACCTTAGTCACCAACCTAAAATTTCACAATAAAGCCAATATAAATTTTGTACTTGCCAAGTTTCATATTAATTTCTGGGAGTACTTCAGAAAAAAATATGTCAAAGGTAATGGATTTATTTTTAAAAAGTCACCAAAATCCAATTGTCTTGCAAAGGAGAAATAATTTTATTAATAGCAATATACCCAGCACAACTTCTTGATAGAGGATATTTACATATTTTTCAGCATGGCAAAGATACTGGTTTTATTCTTCTCAGAGGTACTCAATGCTGTTTTTATGTATCTTGAAAACACCAAAATGTATCCTGCTAATAAAGGAATTATGGGTTTTCAAGATGGATCTTGGAGATGACGATATTTTGTATATCATAAAAGTGTAATGAAGCCACTTTTTAAACTTCTTTTTAACAGATGCATCTAATGCACCTTATTCGCCAACCATGAGATCACAATGATTTGTGGGACACTAAAGGACACAATTGGATATGTGGAATATTAGAAGTCATACATGAATTAATGAGCCATTGTTAGAATACAATATAACAATTCTTGCTCAGTTCTTTGATGGTTTTCAGATAAAGAAGAGACATAAGAAAACCTCATGGGGCGCAATTTCATTTTATTTCACTATAATTCTTAAGAATGCCAGCTCTACTTAATTGCTGTTTCCAGTTATAAACTAGGTCCTGGGTTAACTCTATTATTTTCTCTATATCATCAATATCAATCTACAATGTTATATTTTTAATCTTTTGAAAAGAAATTTATCTTTAAATTTTATTTTTAAATTAAATTAACACCCTAGAAACATATTTAAAACACACACATGACAAATTGAATTTAAGTCCTAATGCCATCTGTACATCTATTCTATTTCTTCTCTAGCTGGGGCCCCACTCATCTTCATTAGTTAGGCAAATGGCAGTGCTCAGGCAGCTCACTTGAGCAGGTCCAGAACAAATAATTTACTAAAACATGAGAAAGGCTAAGATAACCAGATCTCGAATGGATGAGACATCTGATGATGATGATGCTTCTCAAAGATGCTGAACTCAGCAATCCTGTGTGTTAGTCTTGCCAAGAGATTAGCAGATTATAAATATTAACAATATGAAGGTGGATGGAGATGCTAAGTAATAGTCTTATTGCCTATTTGCTTTCTCTCAGCTGAGAAGAATGGTGATGCTTCAGTAGATGTTGTAGAGAATAGGTCAACTGACCTCTCACCCATATATTTAAGAACCCTGTGAGAATGCTTTCATTTGGTGACAGTAATGACATGTACTTTAGAATGTCACAGAATGGAATATTCTAAATCCTGCCTCAAGAGACTTCTCTGATCCTCAATGATATATCAATAGTATGATACCTAATTCATAGTGTCATTGTGAAGATAACATGAAGCAAGGCATCTAAAAGCACTTACTATGTGGTAAATGTTTGATCATAATTTTTATTCCACAGTACAGATGACCCAAATAACTCCCAGGAGGTATGGCTGAAGGGCAGGACAGGACTAGGAAACTTACAGATTAATTTGACTTGTCCCTTCAGCAAGATCTTTCACCAAAAAAGTTAGAACACTTAAATGAAATTAAGCAAAATCCACCAATTAATCTTTTCTGAAATAGGCATCTCATGCTCACAGTGCTGTATGAGTATCTATAGTGAATATTTCAGCAAAAGACCCACAACAATCCAAACATCTTGATATCTCACAAAGCATGTGTTCCCATCAGCTGCCATTTCAGAAGCTGTCTGCAGGCCTCATCACACTAGCAAGCTGCTTCCAACTTCAAGCTCTGAGTTCACAGGAAAACTATGAGGTATTTGAGGCTGGTCCAAGAGCTTCCCATAAAGTCCAGAGATGTCACATGGGAGCCACACATAGTTTCCAGGCAAATGGAGAAAAAGATTTCAACCTCCCATCTTGGGCTACCTGCCATTTCAACTCTCCTCAGTAACTCCCAAATGCTCTTGCTCCTCTTCAAAGCAGACATGAAAGGAACAGACTTCAAAACTCATGCTGCCTTTCCTACCTACTCACCCTGTAACTGCCACCAGGAATGTGTTTGCCTGGGCAATGCTGGCAACACTGACCAGTGCCCACTGAAGACCCTTAATCAGAGTTTGTTGAATGAATGAACATTACCCGTGGTCATTGGGATGAGATCCAACCAGTTGTGAATCATGGCCTGGCCCTTTACTTTCTTGAAATTCTGTCAAAGGGAGACTCTAATCCAATTAGGGAATCAATATCCAGAAAAAATCAGAGCCCTTTTTAGCCATGCATTTTTTGTTGTTCAAGGTTATTATTCTGTGGCATTTTAATGCCTTTGTATGACATTAAAACAATAGTAATGAAGCAACCTCAAATTAGTGAACAGATGGATGTGACATAATGCAAAATACACAAAAAGCCTTAGAAAATAACATAACATTAATTTGAAAAGTTGCTACTTGTTTTAAATCTTTTTAGGCCATAAACTAATGTAAAAAGAACAAAATTTCGAAAGAACATAATTTTGAAAATCCTCTTTCTGAGATGTTTATTCTTTAAAAAATGAGGTTAAGTTAAGATTAAGTATTATTATAACACCAAAACCACTTGAAAAATTACTGTCTTCATGTTGGCAAAATCAAATTTGGTTATCTTAGGCCCTTATGGGCTCCTTCATCTCTCACTGTAGAAAGCAGAGAATGAAATCATGCATGCCAAATCAATCTCTCTAATTGCCTTGGTCACCATCACATGCCATTTGGACAGGAGTCTTGCTAAATAGCATTCAAAGGCCAAATAAGATGTGACATTGAGAGTAATCCAGCTCCGTGACTTCACCCACGCCAGTGTGATTTGAAGGACAGCAGTCTGTTTTGTAAACTCTGGAGGTGTAGCAAGTGCCAGAGTAAACGAAAATATTCACAAACTTCTTGAATATCAGGGCTGGAAGTGACCTTGGAAGAGCACTGGTTCTCTCTCTTCATTCTCTGGACAAGAAAAACATTCAGTTAGTCTCCCTCTCTATGTATCTGTAACAAGAGATTTTCACCTAAACATCAACTGTTGGCCAGCTACAGGATCTATATGTAATGTTAATCGTGTAGATAGTGATGTATTATCTACAGACAGCATGTTCTAATATCATTTACACCTCTTTTCTCCTCTTCCATTCTCGGGTTCCCCTAACCACACACATACACACTCACACACATACATACAAATATACAAACACAGTGAGAAAACTGTTTAAAATTATTTGTCCATGTTATTCTTATATATTTCTGAACCAAGTCAATAAAACTTGGTTGAACTAAATTATAGAAAGTTGAAATCATTCCCGTATTCTGAATTCACAGCAGTCTCAGTGATTCTTTTGAATTCTCCTGGGTCTTTCCCTTCAGTCTCTGTCCAGGCTCTAATTTGGGGATACCTCCCATTGTAGAGCTCAGCTAGGGAGTCCTGGTGGGAATATTCTGGCCCAGTCTGAACACCAGCCCTACCTAGTAGCATCCGCAGAGCAACACTGCCATCTGCTGTGAGGACCTTGAAAATGACAGAAAAATCTGCCAAATACCGTGGGGCGTCTTTGTTCTTCAAAACCCAAGTCAAACTGCAATTAATCAACATTTATTAAAATTAATTCTAACACGTTCACTAACTTTTAAGGGAATTACAAGGCATGAGGCATTACTGAATGTCTACATGAAGTGTTCTCTCCAGGAGAGAGAACAGCATTAATAGGATGGGAGGGGCAGAATCTTGGGGCCTCTGATGCTAAAGAGCTAGGTTGCCTATACACAAAATTCTTAATACTCCCTTTAGTCAGGTCTTTAGAAAGTGCACACTGAAAACTTGGACATTACCTATCAGATGTGTTTATGCCACCACAGTCTGAAAATACATGTTGCCCCAGTCTTTCCCAGAAATGACACTCTGACCAAAGCTCATAATTTAGGGGCTCTACAGTGATGTTTAAGAATGTCTTAGTGTATAAGACCTCAGAATATTGATGGTTTTTGTCTCTCTGACATCTTATCTTTAATCTATTGGAAACATCAATAAATATCTGCTCAAACTTCCTTTGGGGTTAATCTGTATAGTATCCTCAATATGTTTTTAAAGCAGACCAAACTTCAGGTTTTACCTCCTACGTATGGAATTCTATTTCTGTAGACTCACAAGAATTTTCTTTCTCTTTCTTCTGGGAGGTAAAATATTCAAAGTTCTAAACATAAAAAGAACAAACTGTTAGAGGTGGACAGAGCAGAAATAGGAAGAAAAAGAGGATTTTCTTTGCTTTGGGTTTTTTGAGCTTGGATTTTGCAGGCCTCAGAAGTTATACAACAGCTCCACCCTAGGGCCCTTTGTGGAATAACAGGCTGGTCTTAACCAGCCTAATTTCCCTTTGGGGCCACTCTTTCTGTACAAACCAATTATGTAGAGGGTTAACCTGACACAGAATATAATTGTATTTTAGTATTTACTTGTTTAATTTATTTTATAAGGCACAAGATTTTAAAAACATATGCTGAGATATCAAAAAATTACTAATTTATTATTCAAAATGTGCTAACTAATCTTTTAGCTGGCTTGGGCATTACCTGTCAGATGTGTTTATGCCACCACACTCTGAAAATGCAGTTGGGCAAAAAGTCAAGACTTCATGGGATCTCATTTTTCATCTGCAAAATGAATGGGTTGGTCTATAAATCTGTACCATCTAATACAATTGTCAAGAGTCACAAGTAACTATTTAAATATAAAATTAGACTAATAAAAATTAAATAAAATTTAAAAATTTAGATCATCTATAATATTAGCTACATTTTCATAGATACACGTGACTAATAGCTACCAAACTGGACAGCCATGAAGAGACAGCATGATAGCAGAAAGTCCTGCTGAATAGCATTGGTGTATGCTTCCTTCCAAATGAAATCTACATAGATGCTTATCACAGAAACATTCAGGAACCGATTTGATCAATGTAAGTCAAACTAGCAATAACCATTAGAAAATCAAAGCAGAGAGAAAGAGGAAGAAAAAGAAAGAGGAAGGGGAATTAAATGAGGTCCCAATTCTAGGCTGCCCACCATCTTCATTCCTGCTAATAAGCCACTCATGTGTTAAGTCATCTTCAAATCAACTCACTTGCAAAATGAAGAGAAATCAAGTGCCTGAATCGAGAGTCAGCATGAAAAACAAGGGAGAACCCAAAGTGCAGCATAAACTTTCAGTGGCGACATCACAAGAAGGAATTTGTTGACAATTCTGTGTGCTGTTCACATGTGGAGTACAGCCCACACAGCAGATGCCTGGTTGTCTTAAGAAGATTGAAGGGATTTTCTGCCATTACACACTGAAGGTGTTTCCTAACAAATCAGTTATGGACTGCATATTACAACAGCTCTGGCCTGCCACAGATTGGCCACATTCCAGAGAGAAATAACAGCAAGATGCAGAGGTCTTGCTGATGGTGCATCCTTATCCTGTGATTGGAGCCTCAGCAAGGTGCCTGGGCTGCACACAGCTGCACTGTAAAACCACTGTTGGTCCTGAAGCCACCCACACACACAATGCTTGGCTTCAGCCAGCACAGGTCCTAGCCAGGAATCTGGCCAACAATCAAAGTTGCTGCAGTCAGCTTTCTCAAATGTTTCCTTTTATAAGAGCAGGAGGTGGAGTAAGGGAGGAAACTGTGACATCATTAAAATCTGGGGTCCTTTCCTCAGCATTCCCTGAGGGAAACCCCCAGATGCAGATTTCTAGATCATTTCAGGTTCCCTATTGAAAATGTCATCAGGTCCCCACAGCTCTGAGCGTGGCCACGGCCTCTTAAAAGGTTGAGGTGAAGTCAATATCGCTTCAATTTCTCCACATGCTGTCAAGCTGTCATCTGTAAGGTTAGATAGAAGGTGGAGGAGGTCAAATAAGTGTGGTCCCTGTTTTCTCCCGCCCCCAGGCAGGGAATCCCTCTTGACCTTTCTGGAATACTGCCAGGCAAGTATTTGGCAAGTCTGAAGAGCAGGAGCAGCAGGGAGGTAAGAAGATGAATTGAGTGAGGTGAGTAGAGCGATCACGGGTGGAAAGGACCCCTGAGGCACAACCACAACAACACTGGGTAGAACAACCCAGTGAGCCGTATTCAGAGGAAATGGGAGGGAGAGACTCTTCCAGAGCAAAAGCAGCTGGCAAATTATATTGTGGACACAAGGATAACACAGACCTGACTGGGCTCCATGTGTAACAGCTGATTCAAGGAAGCCCTGCATTGGCTGGGCTGTGCCCTTTAGTCCTCTCAGACACACAAGCACAGCAAAGAGTGGTCCTGATTATTAGCACTGTCTTAAACGCAAAAGAATACAGCCATTTGTACCTTTACATGCTTTTTGTTTGGTTGGTTGGGTTTTATTTTCCCCCGTGGGAAAAAAATGACAAGTGTGCCCAATTCTCTGTAGCAGGGGTGGGAAGAGGAGAGAATTGCAAAGGAAAAAAGAAATACCTAAATGAATCTGAGCAGACCGTGAATGTGCAGAGGGCTGGGGAAAGGCTAAACGTGCTCTTTCAGGGCAGAGTCACACTCATGGGAAAGGTCCTGGTCACTGAGCACCTGGCCGCCTCACAACCTCAGGCTGATCTTTTTCCTGGCCCCGTGAAGAGGGGGGCAGGGCCATAGCACTTGGATGGATACAAACACAGCTGTGGAGCGGATTTTGGAAAAAAAAAAAAAAAATCTATTCAGAGTGTTTTTCATATCCAGTCATCAGCGACTCAGAGTTTTAATTTTCAAACAAACAAAAAATAAAGTGAAGGATGAGCTGGGAGAATGCACACACAATCACACACAAAACCGTGCACCCTTTTAATGACAAGAATCATGCTCTGCCTCGGCGGCAATGTGAACAGAGGGATTAGAGCAGTGCAAGTCATGGCCAAGGGTACGGAGATGAAAGCCTGATGACCTCATTTGTCCAGTCCACCTTTGAGTTCCCCTGCCATTCCTGGGCCTTGACACAGTGGGCAACGCAGACATCACACCGTGGAAAGGTTGTGAAAATAGCCTTGCATGGCTCTGTTTTCTAATTCAGTGAGAGGGAGATAATGCAGGGATGTTTCCAAAGGCTCCATCGCTTGCTGGTATGACTAGCGTGGGCAGAAAGTTCTTCTGCAACCCACCAGATCCTTAAACCCAGTGAGATTAAAACAGAAGTGACAAACATTAATTTTTTTTTTTTTTTTTGTAGCCAGGAATTGTCTGATTTTGCTGTTCTTTTTGGTTACCATGTCCATAGGATTCCTTTCCTTCAGCTCTCTCCCCTTTTTTCATACAGAAACACCAAAATTACATTAGAAACAGCCTGCATACTCTTCTCTTCAAGGAAAACACAAGTCAATTATAAAACTGGTGTATCAGTCAGCTTCACTTTACTACAACAAAATATCTGAGGCAAGCTACCTATAAAGTAAAAAGAAGATATGTTGTCTCGTGGTTCTTGTGGTTCAAGATCAAGATTGGGAGGTCACATTGGTTTGCACCTAATGATGAGGGTAACCCATCACAATACAAACATATAATAGAGCAAACTGCTCATGTATTGAACCAGAGCAGAGGAGAGAGGACAAGTGGAGTTCCACATTCCCCTTCAAGGGCACATCACAATGACTTAAGGACCTCCTATGAGGCCCCAGCTCTTAAAGAACATAGAACCTCCCAATACCACCACCCTTAGGGCAAAGCACATAGGCCTTTGGGGAACATAAACACCTAAGCTATAGCAACTGGATAGGAAATGATTTCCTCTTGCTAACTTCATTTCTCTGTCTCTAGATCTACCACTAGCCAGTTGAGTATCCACTCAGAATAAAATCCAATATTAGGTAATAATAATATTCAGTCATAGTACCTACTCTTAGTATCATTAAAAGCTGGGTAAAAGGAGAAAAGATGGATGGCTGGGGAAAAGAGATCAAGAGCATGAGGGAATCATACAGAATTCCAGCAGACTTCTTTTGGTCTCTCTGACTTAGACGGATTGCACAATATAAAAAGGGTATCTTCAGCATCAAGAATGGGGTGATGTTGTATACACGCATGAATACATAATAATGCACCAATTTAAAAAAAAAAATTTAAAGAACGGGTTGGGGAAAATCTGGGTTTGGGATGATATGTCAAGAGGCAAACACTTCACTATTTAAGCACACATCATACTTTTGTATTATTTTTGTTCCCCATGCTGGCTTTCATCGCCTTCACTGATCAGGAGAAAGTTTTCAAATAAAGATCCTAGGCCTCTACCCCAGATTACTGAATGAGATGCCTCAAAACCTCCATTACAGAACACTGTTCTAGATGGTTAAAAAGAGAAAGGCATTTATCTTTCTCAGATAAATCTCTAGGCTTGTGACAGTGACAATCTGGAATCGTTACTATTCAAGTAAAAACCATTTTGGCAAAATGCTATGTTTCTCTTCAAAATATATTTAGGTGCTAATCTGACATTTCTCGGCGTGGCCCTGTTTTATACTCTTCTTTATCCAAGTGTAACACACACTCCTCAACGCAGTCCTTTCAAGTCAATCTTCATCTCTCAGCTGTTTATCCCTTCATTTTCCTTAGGCAGATAATCAGAGTACCTGTCAATCCACGAGGCGGGAAATCATTCAGAAGAAACATTGCAAATAGAGGTGTTGTCTGCTCTCCTGAGGGATGTGAAGAACAAAGGTTAAACAACACCACCCCCGCTGTCCAAGTGTCCTGCGCTAGCCTGTCTCCAAAAAAAGTGCCGTGGCTTTGAATGGCATTTGTGGGGACTTAAATTGTAGAGTAGCACTTCCCCTGACAGGGCAAATTCAGTCCTTTTCTTTCCCCCCCACCCCACCCTTTACCACAGGGAATCTGCTTATTCACATCTTAAAAGCTCTCCTCTGCTTTATACAGGTGAATACTTAAGATGAATGTAATCTTCTTCATTAGAATAAGTACCAGCAAAGAGATTTACACATCTGTTTTATTCTACAAAGAATGTTATTTATGTGCATGTCCTTTTATTTCTCTAGCTCATTTCTTTATGAATAAATGTGGTAGGCAGGACTGAAGGGGGTGGTTATAAGAGTACAGAAAAGCTGAAAAACACTTAATGGAACGCATTAACTTCTGATTGGAGATGTCCTCCGTGGATTTAGATTCTGACTTTACATCTGCAGGGAGGATACAGGTGCATTAACTGTGCCTGTGCAAAGCACTGAACCCTGGCTTTTCTTCCTGCTGGATCTTCCTGAGGAGCTTAAGCAGGGCAGCAGCCCAGTAGGAACAGTGTCAGTCCCCCTCCATTGCAGGATGTTGTTTTACACCTTGCCATTTTGCCTCTGCTTTGGGAGGGCCATGTAAGACCAAGCACCGCCCCCCTACTATTGTTTCATCCCATAGTCTAGGGCCACATTTTCCACAGTGACCCAGCCGTTTATCAGGATGCATTGACAGAGGAGGTAGCTGTGCATTGTCCGCTGCTAACTAGAGAATCTGAGTGGGAAAATTCAGTTGGGAGCTTGCTGTGAGACCGGCAAGAACTCTCTGGAGCTCATTATTTGGATAAGAACCAGAGTGAAGTGAATAAAGACGGAAGAAAATGTAGCCCATGTCTTTATGGTGCTTTCTCTGTACCTTGTCCCCCATAGGTAGCTTGCTTTAAAAGTCAATGCAGCAGGACCACTTCTCTCTTTGCTTTTAGAACTAGGTTACAAGAGGTTTCATTGTTGGGTGTTTTTCTTTCAATACAGGATGTTCAGAGAGCTTATACAAAGCAATATTCTCCATCCTTTCCTCAAATTTAACAGCCCCAGTCTAATAAAAATCATTTTGTACGGTTGTAATGGTGATTCAATGAAAAGAAAGCTAGATTACCCTCTTTCCTTTTAACAGGCTTGTATATGTCTCAGTGAAGATTTGGCTAATCACACAATTTATTGAGCACATACCATGTGCCCAACACTGTACTAGCCTAAGTTTGCAACATATCAGGTGTTCCCAACAACTCCCATAAGACAAATAATCACTCTTACAGCATGACAGAGAAAACTGAGGCTTCTAGAGATTAAATTAATTGCTTGAAGTCTTGGATCACTTATTCAGTGGTAGATATGGGACTTGAACCCACCTCTCCTGACTCCAGTGTCCACAGTAAATCCGCTACACCATACAACGCCACCAAAATGGAAAGAAGAGCCCCCCCCCCCAGGAAGTGTGTACACTCACATACGTTTCCTTTCCCTCTTCATCTCACAGATGGGCAGACCCAAAATAAATGACTCGTTTCTTCCCTCACAAAATTCAGAGATAAGATAAACAGATCAATATTCTCTCTACAAGATACAATGCATATGTGTTACCTACTCCCACGAGGACGTGCACGGCTGTGTCCATGAAATGTCCAACCAAGAAACATCCAGGCTACTGTTATTTTCCATTCACTTCTTTAAATTCCAGTAGAAGAGCAAAAAAAACTTATTGCAAAGTGACAGAAGTGGGTAGATTATACACAATTCAACCCTAAGAGTCTGTCTAATCAATGTACTGGCCCATATTTTTCACATTTTATGGGACAGCAGGGAAAATTGTTGAGAAGAGCCAATTTGCAGCTGTGTTCTTAATTACGCCTTCTATGTGAAAGAAGGCAAAATTTTCAGCAAGAGACTGCAGCTGCATTCGTAAGGCAGGAAGACCCGTGTTTATAGCAGATAAATGAATGCCAGGAAGGTCCTACATCTCAAGGTGGACTGAGCGACCACCTCTCTGCGTGGCCCGGTCAAGCTGCTTGACTCCTTTGTGCCTCAGTGTAAGCCTACTGCCAAAGTGTATTCAAGCAGCAGGGGCTGACTGCAGAACAGATGCTCTATGTGGGTAAAACTGTCCTGGATAATTACATTCCCCCAAGTCACTGTCACTTGCAAAATTGTGGAGTTCAAAAGTTTCTGCCAGCACTGAGCATCTATGAGTTGTTGGTACTGCTGAGTCAGAATTGTCCCTTTCACACATGGGCAGTTTCCTTTGGGCCATCTTGGAAAGAAAAGTACACAATTCTGCTACTGATTAGTACCAGGTGTAGAGAGAAGAATGGCAGTTCACCAACTCAAGTGAGCATAAAATGTAACTTTTCACTTTTCAATAACCAGACTTAATTTATAAACTAAAATTCCTAATTCCCAAGGGAGAGGACAGTTCAGAGATTACCCCCATTTTCCCTGTGACCGCACTCAGTTATCAAATTGTTTCTCTTGCTTGTAATAAAGCACTGGATAGCTATGGTGTCTGAGTTACCATCCATACATACGTCTTGGCTTCCTCTAAGACATCATCATTACTGTGTCATGGTGGTCATTGAGTTGTTCTTTGTTTCCTAACGTATTGCTCCATAAAGCAGGGTATCCCCATGCCTCTGGGGTACAAAAAAGATTCTGCAGCTATAGGTTGCCTGCTAAGGCTGTCCCATTTCTTAGGCTTCTATTAGGAAACGAGAAAATTATTCTACTGCTCCACCATCACTGAGGCACGAGGGGAAGCTGGTGGTTCCCCTGAGGAAGCAGGCATACATCTTTTCTTTTCACAGGGTTCCCAGTGCTATTTGAACTTCTTTCCTCTATCCTACTCTGAGTTTGAGGAAGGATGGCAAATGTACAAAGCTCATCTTTCGTGAACATGGAGAATCTAATCTTTTAAATTTACTCTCCAATTCTCTGATTCTCTCTAACTCAGGAAAAACTTCCTCTGAGCTTAGAAAGAAGGAAAATTTGCTCAGAATATTTTCTAACCTCCAAGCCCCTTCAGAGTCTGTGGTTTCTGCTTCTGTTATAACATTCCTAACAGAGGATATTTCCTGGTTCTGACAGAAAGGAACAAGGAGCAATTCAAACCACATGCGTCAATATTTCAAACACTCCCATCCCAACATTAAGTTTATTGGTTTTACCCTGAATGTACCTGGGAAATCTTGTCTATTTCCATCCTTTCCTGAACCTGCCAAGGGAACAGATTTATGATCCTGTCTCCTTAGCACCTGGAGGCCTTACCTCCTACCAGTAAGCACTGGAGAGGCACACAGATTGTTAAAATATCGACACTGTTCAAATTGGCTGGTTAACAGAGGCTATTCAAGACCACAAATATTGCCACTGCTGCCCTGTCAGCCGCTGAGCCTCTTATGGAAAAAAACCTGGCAACTTAAGGGGCTACAGGATTCATACCCTGGCACTATAACCAGTATCCATTATTATAGTGCCTTATCAGTTGTGGAACATTCTGAATTTTACTCCTGGATACGCTCTGGAAATTCAAGGGACTAGAGCCCGGGTGATAGCTCCTTAGCACACTTGGAGGAGCATCTCCATCCTTCAGGGTCTGTGGCTAATTACTGAGCTGACAGGTGGGAATCGCGACTGAAAAAACTGGAGAACCCTGCTTAGATCACAAGATGGGTTCTATCTTAAAAGGCATCTGTTTTGGTCAACTTTTTCACTGCTTGTGACTAAAAGACCCGACAGGAAAAATTAAAGGAGAAAACGTTTATTTGGGAGCTCATGGTTTCAGAGGTTTCAGTCCATAGGTGACCCTCTCCATTCTTCAGGGCCTGAGATGATCATGATGGAAGTGTGTGCTGGAGGAAAGCAGCTCAGGGCATGACAATCAGGAAGCAGAGAGAGAGAGACTAAGCTCAGCTCTTAAAACATATACCCTTGGGCTGGGGTTGTGGCTCAACGCTAGAGCGCTCGCCTGGCACGTGTGAGACCCTGGGTTCGATCCTCAGCACCACATAAAAATAAATAAACAATAAAGATATTGTGTCCATGTATAACTAAAACAATATTTTTTAAAAAATGTTTAAAAAATATATATATACCCTAAAGGCACACCCCCAATGACCTCCAGCCACACCCTACCTTCCTACAGTCACCACTCAGTTAATCCCTATTAGGGGATTAGTGCATTGACAGGGTTAAGGCTCTTATAACCCAATCTTTTCATCTCTTAACATTCTTGCATTGTTTCACACTAAGCTAAACCATAACAGCACTGGACATGATAACTGAACAATCTAAGTTTAGCTTGAATTTCTCCTGATCACTGATCTTGTGTCTTTGACCAGAGACTTAATCCCTGAATTTCTTTATCTTGTTAAGAGATAGTAATAATTCCTATAACCTAGGAATCAAATATAAATACCCAAAAGATGTAACAGCATTCCCTTAAATTGGATAATTTAATCCAAAAAGAACTAGGTGGGGCAGAGTGCAGGGATGTGAGGGCATGGGCAGAGCCATCTTCAAGAAGTCAGAATGTGAGTGATAAAGTAGACAATCATGTGTCCTATTGGAGGGAGGAAGAATGCTCCCTCAGGTGATGCACTAGCCCCCTGAGAGGTTTGGACCCTCAATAGAGTGAGATATTATATATGAAGAGTTAATCAAATGTGTGTGTGTGTGTGTGTGTGTGAGAGAGAGAGAGAGAGAGAGAGAGAGAATAACAGTGGGAGTTTTTCACTTTTAGAGAAGGGAGCCACAAATATGGAAAGAGACAAAACTGAAACAAACTTTGCAATGTCAGATTAGAAGTGGAGGTATTAATGTAATTTGTGGTTTTCAACTATATTAATATCCAAGTAAGTGTACACATAAATATGTATTTATATATTCTCACACATGTGAATATGTATTTCATAGTTCTATACAGTGAAAGGGTCTGAGAGCAGAGCCACTCCAAAAGCTATGAGCACACCCAGTGACAGATCTTGGTTTCTAAATACTCTTCTTGCCTGAAAGGAGGCAAGATTCCTTGGAGAAACAGGTGAAACAGGGCAAAGTAGAAGAAAATTCTGAGCTTAAGCCAACATTAAAAAAGCATTTAAATAATAACAGAGATGTGTTAAAAGAACAGAGAACAGCTTGAAGGAGTCCCACTGGCCAAATCTGTGTTAAATTGAGCATCAAAATGCATAATACTAGTAATAGATTATAGCCCATTAAATAACACAAGAGACTATACTGATATAAATAAATAAATGAAGAGAATGTAAAACTTTTTACAACAGAATAACAACTGATGTAGAAGAAATAACTGAGTTAGAAAAATCATCACACCACACAATGTCATTAGTAACAACTAATTCAGCTATTAATTAAACATCTACAGAAGCTAAACTAGTAGGGAACATTTAATAAGAAGCAGGGCATTTGCAATGCCTCAAATTGCTACAAAACACCTATTAAGTATACAGAAAAGGAGAGTGATTCAACAGTGGATAAACTTGACAAACACCACCTCAATGAAAAGATTAAAGTTAACATCACCAGCACAGAAGCAAATAGAATTTATGTCACACCTGACAGGATGCAATGAAAAGAACACAGAAATCACTTCTGTGATATTCCTACCAAAAATACATACACCAATTTTTTTTTTCTTACAAAGAAACATCAGATAAATCCAGATGAGGGATTCTCAAAAACAAACTGCATGTAATCTTGAAAAGCATCAAGGTCAGAGACAGACTGAGGATTCCAGATGAAAGGAGATGAAAAAAAAATGACAACTAAATGCAATGTACAATTCTAAACTAGATCCTTCTGTTATAGAGGACATTATTAGGACAATTGGCAAAACCTTGAATGAGGTCAGAGGATTCAATGGGAGTGATATATCAATGTCAATTTCCTGACTTTGATGATTATATTGTGGTTACATAGAAAAATATGCTTTTCATAAGGAATACAAACTAGCTGCTAGGGTAAAGATGATTCATGTCAGCAACTTTGTGGAAGGGTTCAAGGGGAAAAGCTGCTTGATTATTGCAGTTTTTCCTGTAAGTTGGAAATTATTTTAAATGATTTTTTAAGTAAAAGACAAAAAAACATATATATATATATATAATGGGTATCATTAAGAGAAATATCCTATGAATACAAAAAGAATGGGAAAGAACCGGGACTGTCTAGCAGTTGCTCCAAGATGGGGACATGATGCGCTGTCTTACTGCCTCCAGAATGAAGCAGCCTCTTGAGCATATCGCTTTCTAAACACATATTTTTAGAAGGAAAAAAAGAAATAAAGAGATCTGGAGAAGCAAAGGCCAAAGAATAAGGGGTGTTTATAACACTTACAGACTGCACTTCTGTATTAAGCTGTCCTCGTGGGCTTATCTAGCATTGCTCATTAGAGACACAAGGCACTGAAGATGTATCTTTAAATCCAGAATATTAAAATTGCTCTAATAATGGCTCAAAGCATTATCCCTGTTAGTTCTCCACCAGAAACAAAATCAGTTTAAATGATTTTTATCTCTCTCATTTCTTTAGCCAAATAAAAGCAGCAAAACTAGCCATTTTGCAGTTAATTATCTTTTTACTGACATACCAGCAATAGCAATTTGACTTCTTTTTTTTTTTCTGACTTCTACTTACTTGTAGAACCCCTATATCTGAAAGCTTCCTTAATTACACACACAGCTTATGCAAGGCAAAACCCAGCCCAATTCTCACTTCTATTACCACAAGTAGAACTTCAAATTACTTTCCATGGCTGAATAGAGAACCAGTCTGAAAATGCTGACCCTAAACTTTTCCCTTTCTAATGGTAAAGAAATTGAAACAGATCCAGTAGAGTTGTCAAGGAGAAAGGAAAATAAATTAACAAAGTATAGTGTAGTAGTTAAGAGCACAAAGCCTGGCATCAGAACTCCTGCCTAAAAATCTTGATTCTACCACTGCACAGCTACTGATCTTAGGGAAATCACTAAGCTCTCTGTGCTCCAAGTACCTCATCTGTAACATGGGTATAATAATAGTATGTACTCTGTAGAGCTGTTGCAGGATTTCATGCTAAGTGCTTCAAACAGTAATTAGCTGATGATAAGTAGTCAAAGAATGTCAATTATTATTTAAATTGCTATGTATCACTTTTGTATATGTTAAAACCATTAACTCCAAAACGTAAGAGATCTAAGATTATTTCTCTGGAGATATTTAGGTTTTTTGTTAATCCTTTGAAAATGCTACATCAGCTGATTCAAATTTTATTATTTCCTGTAAGAATGGTAAAAAATGAACTTTAACTTGGGGTAGTGAAGGAAAACGGAAGCCAATGTATTTTACATTTTGCAACAGAAAAAAAAAATAATTAATCCAAAAGACTAAAATGAGATCCTTCTTAATATCACTATAAAGAAAGGTTTCATTCCGTTTTCTACTGGCTGTTTATATCAATCCTGTAATTCAGGGCAGACAGATAAAGTAATAGCATCTCTTCTTTTATAGATGAGGACATCAAAGTTAAAACCAGCTAGGTGAATTTGCTGTAAATATATGAAACACAAGCTAGAATGTGATCCAGTTTTCTCTGGAATTAGAAAATCATAATCTAAATGCAAATCAAAGTTCTCCAAGGGGGAAAACACATGTTGTGACGTTTTGGTGGTCAACACACAATTCAGCATGGTTGTGAGCCCGTTCCTGTTCCATTGTTGGCTCAGGAGACATTTTGGCTCTCTAGACACACCATCCATTCCTAGAGATGCAGTTGTGTTTAGAGAGGCTCCAATCAAAATTTGCATTCAAGAGTTACTCATCCTGTTCCATGCTTCATAGCTAAGCATCCCAGAAGACACAGTAAAATCAAATTTTCCTCAAAGCAGGTCAGTTTTACTGCTTTCAGAGATTTAACTAGTAGGGCCAAAGCAAACAAAACAAGTTAGTCTAGTCACAAAACAGTTACAGCAACAGTTAGAATGGCTTAAATTATGTTGTTTCTAGCTCTTCTGACTAGTTTGACCAATAAAGCCAATAAAAATGGACAATTACATCTGTACCTAAAGAAAAATGGCAATAATCCAAACTTCCTAAACACTTTAACATTGATCTCAGATATTCATAAGAATAATCATCTTAGATTTAGTATCAGAGATGCTCTCCCATGGCTGTAACACACAAGTAGGGCTCACAGAGAAACTGAAAACAAACCACAGAAGCTGTACCCTTCATATGAACACAGGACTCCCATGCAATGTTGCCATTACTTTTTTTTAACTAAAAATGATCCTTCAGGTAAATGAGTCTTTTCCATGTCAAGATAAAAACAGGAAAGGAAACCAAGAAATTATAAAAGATAGGCATTTTTAATACATAAAAATTAAAATAATTTTCTTCTGGGGTAAAACAACAAAAACAATATTTTAAAAAGGATAAATAGAGAAAAATATTTACAACCTACACAATAGATTAAGAGTTATCTATAAGACTCAACTAGTTCCTGCCATTCATAAAGCAGTATGGAGATTCCTTGGAAAACTGGGAATGGAACCAGCATTTGACCCAGCTATCCCACTCCTCGGTGTATACCCAAAGGACTTAAAAACAGCATACTGTAGGTATGCAGCCACATCAATGTTTATAGCAGCACAATTCACAATAGCTAAATTGTGGAACCAAGTTAGATGCCCTTCAGTAGATGAATGGATAAAGAAAATGTGGTATATATACACAATGGAATATTATTCAGCATTAAAAGAGAATAAAATCATGGCATTTGCAGGTAAATGGATGGAGTTGGAGAATATCATGCTAAATGAAGTAAGTCAATCCCAAAAAAAACAAATGCTGAATGTTTTCTCTAAGGATGCTGATTCATAATGGGGAATGGTGGGAGAGCATGGGAGGAATAACAAACTTTAGATAGGACAAAAGGGAGGAAGGAGAAGAGAGAGGACATGGGGATAAGAAAGATGGTGGAATGAGATGGGCATTGTTACCCTAAGTGCATGTATGAAGACATGAATGGTGTGGCTCTATTTTGTGTACAACCAGAGACATGAAAAAGTGTGCTCTATATATGTAATATGAATCAAATCACATTCTGCTGTCATATATAACAAATTAGAATAAATTTTTTAAAAAACATTAAAAAATAACAGTCAGGCATAAAAAAAGGATAATTTAGAAAAAACAAAACAGACAAATGTTATGAAGAGTCAAATGAAGAAATTCAAATGACTCATCAAAGATATGCAAATCAGAAATAAACTGGGGTACTAGTCTTCATCAGTCAGAGAGGAAGAAAATAATAGTAATATCTCATAGCTCTGTATGAAATTTTAGTGGAAGTGTGATTTGCTTATCAATCTGGACAAGGGATTTAGAAATACTAATTAAAAATTTAATTACACAACTCCTCAGCTTCAGAAATCTCACCTCTATAAAATTAAAAGTACCAGTTACTAAACAAATAGATATCAGGGCTTTTCTATTGCCATAACAAATTACCAAAAATATAGTAAGTGGTTTAAAATAGTAAAAATGTATTAGAACAACACAACACAAACACAATCCTGGAGGTCACAAACCCTTGAATCAAGGTGTCAGCAGGGTTGTATTCCTTCTGAACTTCTTGTCCAGCCTTTGGAGGCTGTTTACTTGCCTCTTGTGGAGGACACCCACGTTCGTTGGTTGGTTTGTGGACTACTCCCTGTATCTGAGCTGTTTCTGCCATCGCCTCTGACTTCTGACTCTGAACCTCCTATTCCCCTCTTAAGAGGACACTTGTTATTACATCAGACCCACCTAGATAATCTCACCATTTCAAGATTCTTACATTAATTACATCTGCAAAATCCCTTTTCCTCTGTAAGGTAATTTAAATAGTCCAGAGATTAGGATATGGACATTTGTGGGAGGCCATTACTCTGGCTACTCTATCTAATACACACATAGGCACATTCACTACTCAAAAACAATATTGGAAAACTCAAGTCTCTGTGACAAGGAAATTAGAATCTTACTATACTTACTTTTAGATATACTTATTTTAAGTTATAAAAACTATAACTTAAATTCTGAAGAGATTGAAGACTAGAATACAAAAAAAAATAGAGCTCAGAATCAAAAGGAGAACTACCTTAATAAAAAAAATTAGAGAAGGGATTTTTAAAAATTTTTTTAGTTGTAGATGGACACAATAACTTTAATTATTTATCTTTATGTGGTGCTGAGGATTGAACCCAGTGCCTCACACATGCTAGGTGAGCATCTACCACTAAACCATAATCCCAGCTCCAAGAGAAGGGATTCTTAATAAGCACAAAATGATCCCACATTTGTACTTCTGAGAATGTATACTACAGAAAGAAACTCTGACACATGTGTACAAGGAGATATGTAGCAGTATTTTTAACAAAATTTGTAGTATTCAAAAATTGTAAATATCATAAATATCCACTAATAGGGTGGTGAATGAACCAAGTGTGATATATTATATTGCAAAATATTCTATAGTAGTTACGTAGAAAAAAAATCTTTCTAACTACTTCTCCAAATTAACATTGAATGACAGAATAATTTTATACTTGTGGTTGAAACCCAGAAATGGCACCTTGATTCACTCAAAACTATTAAAGACTATGTGGACTTATAAGTCCCCAAGTGACCTGGTGCTCCTCTTACTTCTCTAGTTGTATTCATCCTGAAATGTACTCCAGCCAGCCCCCTTGGCCTCCTGGTGGCCCCTGCACATACACACACACTCCTACTTCTAGGCTTTTGCAAGGATGTTCCCTCTGCCCTGAAAGCCCCTCCCCACCTATTTCCTTCTTCTTCTTCAAATCTTCAGTCAAATTCCTCCTAATCTATGAGGCCTTTCTTTATTACTCAATTAAAATTATACTCTCAAATGCATTTTCCTGTTTCATTGCTTTTTTCCTCCATATCCTTTAACATATCTAACACATTCAATAATTCAGTAGTACATTATGTTTATGGCTTTACTGGCTCTCTCCCATCTCTCTAACACAAGTCTATAAGGGTTAGGATTTTGGTTTCATCCATGTATGTTTCCTAAAACCTAGAATAGTGCCTGACACATAGTAGGTCACTAAGTACACAGGACACATACATAATAGACAAACACTGAATACTAACAGTACGGAAGCAATAGAAAAAAATTCCTCATTATTGAATACCATGAAGCTATTTTAAAAGCATGAGTGAGATCTATCTGCTGATTTCAAAGAGATTCATGATGGAGAACAGATAGAATGATATACACCAGGCTGGATACTGGCTAAAAGCAGTTGAAAAGAAAATAAATGTTTTAAAGTAATAATAGACCAATAAAATAGGGTAAAAAAAACTATGGTATAATAATAAATAAACACATAAACTATAGAAATCTATATACCTCAAAATCTAAAAGTTTTAGTGAATGTGGCTCGTGATTAGAAAAATAACGCAGATACAAAAAAAATATTGATTAGGTTTCTGTGGGCAATTTTTTTCTCATATTTCTTGTTGTTTAATAAGTTTTGTAATAAAGTAACATTTTTAAAGGAAAGCAAATAGAGAAATCTTGACCTTTTATATTTTCACAAAGGACTTCTAAAAGGAAGCATTTTTATTGATTTTTGAAATGGAAAAGACTCCCTGGTTAATGGAGCTTTTTCATATACAAACACATTCGGTCCTGGAACATGTCTCATTTCATCTTCCCTGAGCATTATTAAATGAATATTTCCCAAAATAAGTCTCTAATGTACAGTACAAATCTGCCACTTAAGCCTATTTAGTATGGTAACAGTAAAACAGTTCACCCAGTTTTCTCTGTCAATAATATTAGTATGCTATTTTACACAAGCAATTACTGTTAAAACTGCTCTCTGTAACTTTTTCTTATGATCCTTTTTAGAAACAAAAGATACTGGTGGAGCAAGTATTCTTAGCCTCATAAAAAGGGGGAGGAAAAAAGGAAGGAAGAAAGAGAGCAAAACAGATTGAGCTACCCAAGGTTACTCATCTCCTCAAGGAAGAACAGTTTTAATTACTCTTGACTTCTACTTCAGTGTTTTTCCACTTTTGTCTGTAAAACTCTGGCAATCACATTCTTATGGCAGCTTTAAAAAACAAAAAATATAATGAAATACTTTCCTGTCTTCAGCTGAGGTGATCATACATCAATTGCTTTTCCTTTGGGATAGAAGAAAAATTGGATTTTATAACCACCAGATCATAATCACCTCCCAAGATTCACTAGTGGGAATGAAGATCAGTGTTATGGACTGAATGTTTGTGTTCACCCAAAATTCTAATTCAAATTCTGTTGAAATTCTAATCCCCAAGTTAAATCTATTAGGAGGTAGGCCTCTGAGAAATAATTAGGTCATGAGATCCCTCATAAATGACATTAATGCCTTTCTAAAAGGAACCCCAGAGAGCTCTCTGGCCCCTTCTACAAGCAAAATTATGTCAAGAAGGCAGCCATCCATGACCCAGGTCTTGGGACCCCAACAGACATCGAGTCTGCTGGCTCCTGGATCTTGGCCTTCTGTGAGACATAAATGTTTGTTGTTTAAGCCACCCAGTCTATAGAATTTTTCTTATGTCAGCCTTAACTGATTAGAACAACCAGGTTATTTATAGTGACATCTGAATTGCTGTTGATGATTCATAACACCAGTAGAGTTGGCAAGCTTAAACAAAGTAAGTTGATCATGCAATATAATTTGTAAATAAGTGTGCAAAATTGTTTTTATGCCATTAAGTTGTCACCAATGTATGTTAAAGATATCCAACTGTACTTTCATTTATTTTTTTCAGATGAAAATAATAAATATAAAAGCAAACTTTTCCTTTTGTTTTTCAGAGTAAACTTACTGAGAGAACAGGTCAGTATGGAAGGCCAGGAATAAAAGGTTAAAAAAGCACAAAAGGATTGAGCAAATAAGACATACCATTGGCGTGTGTTGTCTTTAGTAAAAAATATGATCCACCTCACCTCATTCTTTTAGCTACTTTTCCTTTTAAACACGTTTGGCTTGTGCCTATTCTCTGAACTTTCATTTTCTACTGATAAAAAGCAGACTGCATATGTAAAGTGGAGACTTGATATAGTCACTGTCTGTGGACATATTACAGAGTAAAGAAACCTCCTCCTTTAGTGACAAAACCTTCATTGTCAATTGGCTTCACGGCTACCACAAGCCTGTATCTACAAACCAAGGAGGAAAGAGAAGGCAGAGAAACTAGGCATATATGAGAAAAGAAATATGGAGTACAGAATTTTATGCTATACTCAGCCAAGGATATTTAGAATTTCTTATAACCTTCTACTGAGACTAAATAGAACTACATCACATTTCCTGATGTACATAGCTGGCTTCTTACATATTTGATAGTTATGTTGCATTTCCATGAGTTACCCACAGTGCCCTTCTCTCACCAAAAAAAAAAAAAACAGGAAACACTTTCTTTCTGGAAAGTTAGCTTAGGAAAGTTTGTGCTAAGCCTATGGAATAAATGACACGTGAAAGCAAGAGGAGTAAGGGTTCCCACAAATCAAGAATGATGAAGTGTCAGATTTTAGCCCCAAGAAAACATCATAAAAAGAATCCCTACCAAACTTAGACTATTTTTCAAAAGGACTATAAAATTGTACACTCCTTCCTATTTACCAACACCCTCTGCACCACCCTCTGACACATTCGCTGCCTGTGGGTGGTGAGGGTGATTTTGGTGCTTGTTTTAGTGGAATTGATTTGTTCATCTTTAAATCAAGTGCTAGACCTTAAGACACCTTTATGTTACTGCTTACATTTTCATGGAGAAGATATTTAGGTGAATAAATTATAAATATAATGCAAAAAATGTAGAATAGCCATAAAAATAAAATTTACAGATTCTTGGGATATTTTCTAATAACAATGAATGCAATATCATACAATTTTATGATAAAGTAACAAATTCTCCAAAAAGTGATTAGCTGAATAAAATAGGATGTCCTAAAATGGTAGCCCCTATTAGTAACTAAGTTGTTCTGACAATTACTATAAGCAAAACCAAAATTAAAACTCACTAAGATCAAAAAGATAAAATTACCTCTTTGGAAAATGACTCCCATGGAACTGAATGTGCTGAGGCTGGATGAAGACTGGGAGATGGTCACCTGTTTTAATCAGCTTTCCAGCACTATAACAAAACTGCTGAGATAATAAACTTTAAAAGAGGAAATATTTACTTTGGCTCACGGTTTGGGAGGTTCCAGTCCATGGTTATTTGATAACCATTTGATAACCACTGTAAGTCCCCATGGCTTTGGGACTGATAGTGAAGCAGTACATGACGGCTGGAGGGCCTGGGGGAGGAAGCCACTCCCTTATGGCAGTTCAGCTGCAAAGAGAAAGCAAACCTTGCATCTCACAATTCTCTTCAAAGGCACAACAACCTAAATTCTCCCACTAGGTCCCACCTCCTAAAGGTTCTACTACCTTTGCCAAGATGAGGGCAAACCTGGAAGTCTTGAGCTTTAAAGGGACATTCCAGATCAAAACTATAGCACTACCCTAGACTGGCTCTATTCCTGCACACAGGCAAGATGCTTTGCTTTTATGAACGTTGGTTTCTTCATTTTATATGATATGAGAGTAACTTATACAACTCCTGGTACTGTTGTGAGGTAAAAATAAAATCAAGTTTGATAATAAAGTAGCTGGATTATATATAGGCATGTGCCACCACACTTGGCTGTTGTTCCCTTAAAATCATTAAGTGACTATCATGATCCAGCACTAACACTGACACAAATATTGTCTAGTGAACTGTTTTCATACTGTCCTGGACATTTTCCAGAACATATTTAAAGCTAGCAAATTTAATAACTATGTAAAGAAATTAAATGAAATGTAATTATTTTTGAAGAACCTGAAAAAATAAAGAGGCATAAACAAACAAACAAAAAAAATCATTAAGTGATCTGACCAAAGTTCCACAGTCTTAACTGCAGAGTCAAGACTGAAATCCAATCTTCTGAATTGCGTTTATTAACTCTGTTCAAGAAGTGCAATTTAGCAAGCGCATTTGCTAATAAATCTTGATGCCTCTATTAAATAAACAAATTCAAGTAAAAAGTTCTTGAGAAAAAAATAACAAGAGTAGGTGAAATTGTGGTACAATTGGAGTCTTTCTGTATGTACTAGTGGCACAAATATAATGGTGTAGCCACTGTACAAAACAGTAAGATATTTATCAAAAATGAAACACAGAACTAAACTATGGTCCAACAATTCCATTCTGTGTCTGTATTGACAGAATAGAAATCAGGATTCAAACAGATATTTACACACTCATGTTCACAGCAACATTATTCACAAAAGTCACAAGATGGAAGCAATTCAAGTGTCCATCAACAGATGAACAGATGAGTAAAATGTAGTATCCCCATACTCATATAAAGGAATATTGCTCAGCTTTAAAAAAGAAGAAAATTCTGACACATACTATACATGTATATACCTTGAAAAATATTATCCTAAATGAAGTAAACCAGTCGTAAACGGCAAATGCTTTATGATTCTGCTTCTCTGAGGCAGAGTAGTGAAATTCACAGAGACAGAAAGTAGGATGGGGGCTGCCAGAGTCTGAGGAAAGGGGGAAGCAGGAATTGTTATTTAGTGAATACAGAGTTTTCGTTTTGCCAGATATAAAAAATATACAGATGGACAATAGTGATGGTTGTACAATAATATGATTGTGTTTAATGACACAGAAATATACACTTAAAGTGGTTAAACTGATAAATTTAGTTATGTATATTACCACACATTTTTAATAATTTTTTTAAAAAACTCCATTTGATCAAAAATATATGTGCTGATTAATTTTATCTGTTGATTTTTCTGTACTGAACAGTTGTTTGGTCATATACCAAACTATGTATTACTCTAAAAGTATTTTTAGAAATTTATTTTTAGATAGCATTTAAAAATCAGTTAGCTTTAAATAAAGCAGAATATGTTCCATAATGTGGATAGGCCTCATTAAATTAGTTGAAGATCCTAAGACCAATAACTAAGTTCTCCTGAAGAAACAGAAGGAATTCTATCTCCAAATTGCATATAGAAATTCTGCAGGAGTTTCTAGGCTCCAGACTCAAGACTGCAACATCAACTCTTACCTGAATCTCCAATCTGAGACTTGCCAACTTCCATATTTATATAAGCCAATGTCTCAAAATAAGTCTTCCTCTCTCTCTCTTCTCTTCTCTTCTCTCTCTCTCTCTCTCTCTCTCTCTCTCTCTCTCTCTCTCTCTCTCCCCCCCCCCACCTTTACATGTATGTGAGATGTCCTATTCCTATTATATTGGTTCTGTTTCTCTGGAAATTTCTTGATTAATATAGCACTTTAAAATCTTAAAGAAAATTGAAGCAAAATGTGTTCAACATTAACTATTCCATAGAGAAATGAAAATTAAAACCACAGTATGATACTGTTACACACCTATCACAGCTATCAGTACCTTAAATGAAAAATAGTGAAAACACCAAATGTTGACAAGAATGCAGAGACATTGAATCACTTACATGTTTCAAATAGGAATGTAAGTAGTATAACCATTCTAGACAATTTGGTGGTTCCTTTCAAAACTAAAAATGTATTTATTACATGATCCAGCAATTGTGTTTTTGAACATTTATCCCAGACTTATTTTCACAGAGGTGCTTATACACAAAGCTCATAGCAGTTTCATTCATATAAGCCCCAAATGTCCTTCAAAAGGTAAAGGCATATCTTATAACATGGAGTACTTCTCAACAATATTGATGCATATAGCAACTTGAATAAACTTTAAAAAGACTTATTCTATATGAAAATAGTAAATAGTAAAAGAATTGATATAATAATATTTCATATCTGTAATGACCAAAAAATAACATACTTATAGGGAATGGAGAATGGCTTAGTGGTTGCCGTGATATGGGAAAAAGGGAAGAGATGAATATGATCATATAAGTTGTATACAATGGAGTCTCCTAGTGATGTTCAGTTGAGAATCATGATTGTGGTAGTGATTACACAAAGTTGTACCTGTGAAAAAAAATTGCCTAGAGCTACACACACAGAGATGATAGATAACTTGTGAAGTCCACCTAAACTCATTGGATTGTGCCAATTTCATATTCTTGTTGTTGATATTGTCCTGTGATTATGTGGAATATCAGCTTTGGAGGTTTGAGAAAGGTCACTTGGAACTGCTCTGTACCTTTCTTTGCAACTTTTAAATAATCTGTAATTATTTCATATTAAAAGTATTAAAACACTAATGCATCATCATTGATTTTAAAATATTAATATAAACTTTCTCCTAATAGAAAAGTAGACACTAGTCTAAATAAATTCTTCATTCTATAGTTTCCTTTATAAACATGCATTTCCCCATCCACTTAAAGACCAAATTTTTACCCATTTAATTTTCCAACAATTTATTTCCCAAACAATAAATTCTTGTGTAATGAAATAAAAATTGTCAAGAGTTAAATTTACATCTATAAAGACTGCTTAAAGATTTGTAAAATGTAGCTACACAAAAGATACAAAGTCTAATGGACAAAACAGTCAACTTCTTATACTAATAATGTGATTCTATTATTTTAACAGTTTATGGTCCCCTTTAAGAAAAATAAGCATAAGATTAGAAATGCTACATACCATTCCACCACCAGACATTTTTATCAACTGGGTTGGTGCCCTTTCTATACTCAATTGGTGAGCAATCATGGTAGACAATCTTTTTAAGCTAGTTTGCATATTTATGAAGACCCTGTAGCTTAATAAACTGTTACAGGGCAATGAAAGTTTATGGAGATGACTAGAAATGTCAGAATAGTGCTCCAAAGACACAATAAAACTTTGTAATTCTCATTTAAATCCCAACCTATCTAAAATAAAAACCAGCCCTTTTTTTATTAGCCCTGCCTCACTCATAACAAAATTCAATTATTTTATGCAATATCCTATTTATCTAATATTTAATCGACTATACTGAAATCTTGCCATGGGTTTGAGCATATGCAATAAATTTAAAAGATTTAGGTTTAAATTTATGAAAGTTGACTTCTACTCTCATCAACCATACATATAAAAGTTGATGAATAGTTAGAGAAAAGGAGACTAGTAGCTAAAATTATAAACAATACACCATACCAGTAAAACTGTAACAACATTGCCCCTAAAGCTAAAATATACACTGTGTTTTGGTACTACATAATTAATTACATACTCTTATTTTAAGTAGTTTATTTATTAGTTTAGACTTTATCTCTACAGTCTGAACTCTATCTCTACAGGGATGACTATTACTGATTGAACCAGAATTATAGTTAAACTTTTATATATTATGTCAACAAAAAGCAACTCATTTTTTTAATGAAAATAGCCTTTAAAAACAGGATTCTGAAAATTATTTGTGGGATCCCTGTTGTAGCCTGATCCTTATTCCTCCACTAATTTTTCTCCATTTCTCAGTCTGTTAGTCTCCTCCCTTTGTGGAGCATGGAACTGTGGGACAACCTGGACCCATTTTTGGAACTGAGAAAATATGGGAAAAAAATGGAAAAGACTCATATCCACAGTTAAACTATAATCCCAGACCATCACAGCATATAAGATTAATTTAAATTATTTCCGGGGGGGGAAAAAAAAAACTGTCTCTAATATTGTATTTGTTGTCCTTTAAATAACTCACATGGAAGTTGCCCTTGAGAAAATCATATTGGAATTAAAACATCTGCCTAGCCAAAGTTCAGGTGGATAATTTTTTATTATTGTTGTTTTTAGAATTCAGGTGCTAAGTGGTTTTTTTGGTTTTTTGTTTTGTTTTGTTTCTTTTTTGGTCAAAGATTTTTCTATGTAGAACCAGCCAAAACTGTTTATATTTATTAACAAAAGTTGCAACTAATACCTTTTTCACATATTCATATCTCCCATCAATAGATGAGGTTTGAGATAGCTAAAGGCTGAGAGAAAAAAATTCAGGATGTATATAAAATCAGAGGGAACATAGATACTTGGTTTTGTGTCTCATACTTTAGGGCTAACTTATTTGATTTTTAAGAAAACTCAGTTTACAGTTAATATTAGAGTAAAATCTTTCTCTTCCATATCAGTTTTCTTCACCAAACCATGCAATCAAGCCAGATTGACCTTACAATACGTCTACCAAGGAAGAACAGGTAATTCACTTTACTTTCCTACTGCTCACAGGATTTTAATTTTAGTAAATACATTTCTTCTTTATTTAATCATTTAAAACCAAATAAGCAAATCTGATACCTAATATATTTAAAGGCATTATAAGAATAATACTACCTGCTTAAATTACATTTAAATAAGTTGGACCCTTTTGACTTTATTAAATTCTTTGCAAATAACTATTGTAATACTTTTAGATGCTACACAGGTTCAACATCACGGTTTATATTTTGTACAAGCAAAAACTAGAGGCCCATAAGAATTAAGTGATTTCACAAAATAGCACAACCAATTAACAAAAGACTAGTAATACAAGCTTAGTATTCAGTTTCCTTCTACCTTCACTTTGCTTACTCAGAAACACGAAGTTTACAAACACTTTGTTAAATGAAGTTTATACTAATTTTGAAAACACTGTCTTTAAAACACAGAAGTTTATCACTTATTTCTCTTTTAAATTTCAGTTTGATAACTCCCATTGTGTGTTATTACTGTAATTGTAATATACTTTTAAATTTATCTTTAATTAATTCAAAGTAGGAAATCTTTGAACAGACACATTTTTAATGACTTTAATTGATTCAGAAGCCAATTATGCCTTATTTTTAGTCTCCCACAGAGACCAATTCTTAATGATCTTCTTTTTGTGCAATTTAACTATTTGCAGGAATCATCTCTGACTTTATAGTAACTAGGTTTGTACACTGGGTGAATGAAGTTTAGACATATAGCCTTTGAGGGTACGACATCTAAGAAGGCATCACTCACACACAGAAGTTGTAGAGTTGTGAGCTTATTTAGGAAATGTTTCTGAAAGATGGCAGGCAAGTGACTTGCTCTAGCAAAATCCCTAAGATTTAATTATTATCTAACCAATGGAAACACAATGTCCTGTGGAAAAGATGTCTTTTTCTATTTCATGCAAATGTGTCTTATAGTTTAGCAATAGTCCTATAGAAATCAAATATCTATAAAACAACTAGCCAAACAAGAAAAATGTATTTAAAATGTTTAAATATCTCTAAAATGGAACATTTCAATAATAAAGGGAAATTGACAACATATGTTTTTTTTTTAAGTTAATATATTTAATTCTTAAAGAGCCTTTTGAAATGTCTAAGAAAATAATTTTTTAAAATAAAATGAAGAATATAAATGGAAACAATCCAAAAAAGTTATTAAAGAGCGCATAGAAAATGTTCAACCTCCTTAGTATTCAAAGAATGTTGGTGAGGCTGTAGTAAAGTGTCATAAAGGTGTGCTACTTATTTGGGAACTGGAAAAATCCTTTTGAAAAGAAACATCCAAATATCTAGGATGGGACATAAAAATGTTTATGGCATTTGGACCTGATCAGCCTGCTCTTGTGCCTACATCCTAGATGTTACAGACATTGAGGTCAATAACTGACTTATCCTCCATCCTAATCATTTTCCCCAGAGCCATTTCTGGCCAGGTGTGGCCACCTGTCACAGTTCTGGTCAAGAAGAGACAGTCTACTAAATGTACCTTTCATTCTTCCTTCTTCCTACAGTAAATGAAAAAATGGTATTCATAGTTATAGCAGCTATTTTGGGAACATCAGAACAAAAAAACTCAAAAATATCATAAAAATATTTGTCCTGAAATCATTGAACCATTAAATGAATCCCAATAACCACCACATAACCTCCAGGCTTAGGGGGAGGTTATGTGGTGGTTGGTGGGATTATGTGTGGGGAAAAAAAAAAATACTGGTTTGTTTAAGCCACTTAATTATACACAAAAGAATGAGTTAAATTGACAGATGTGCTTATGGATATTAATAGGATTTTTTTAATAAGTGAAAAAGAAGTAAATTAAACTAGTGCCTAATAATAGAAAGGGTTTAAGAAATATAGGCACACACAAAGATTTAAATGACCCATATGAAGATCTTATGTGGAATAGATTGTTATATTCATGACCTTAAATTTTTTACCCAGTATTTACTCCTTTTGCCATGAGAATTTGCAGTTATCCTCAATAAAGAGACAAGTCTATTTTCTGCTCCCTGATTCTGAATTCAGCCTTGGACATGTCTTGGAAAATGGGATAATAGGAAACATGACATAGATAGACTTGAAAAATACTTCTACAATTTTATACTATCATCTCAGCCATCTCCATTAGAATAATACCAGGCTACCCTTCTGGAGCTAAGACATGTACAGTGGAGCTGTGTCTTCCCAGTTGTCTGAGCTGATGTTATTCTAAACCATCTGATAACTAGACAACCTCAACATACACAAGGTAGCTGTGCCAAGATTCTCAGAGCTGCCTAGATGACCCACAGGTACACAAGAAGAAAACCAGATGAGATCAACTGAGTTCACCCCCGGAGTAGTTAATACTATAGGCTTATGAAATAAACAGATATTTACCACTGTGTATCACAGAGGTTTTGTAATTACCAGTCACATAGTATATATGTGGAAACAGATATCTAAAAAACAAAATTTTCCTAAATATGTACTCATCTACTTAATATTTATTGAGTAGGCCCAAAATAACCAGGCATTATATTCAGTGAAAAGAGGCAGAATAGAGAATTCTATTATTCTTTGAATATAAAGTTGTAAGTAATATGCAGGTGTATGGGGAAAGGCTTGGAAGGATGCAAAAGCCAGAGGGTGTTTTTATTTGTTTGGTTTTGCCTTCCTTTAAAATGACCTGTCCCTGTCAAATACCATATTTGTAGGTCGGTAGCATGCACAGGCTGGAGGGGTAAATATGAGATGAAGGAGTGGAAAGAATGAACAAGATTGGTATAGAAACAGTTAAGAAGACAATCCTTTTTGGCCTAAAGAATACAAAACATGTTTGTAGATTTCAGCAAAAACATTGGGAAAGATAGAGCAAAGGTATGAGAGATGGAAAAAAATGAGGTGTTCAGTCATCAAGGACAGCAGGAGGAAACAGGAGGCCAAACACAAAGAGGGGCTTGGCTGGAAAGAAGAGAATCTGCCTCTTCCTCAAAAACAATGAGGGGGTGGAGGCAGTTTGCATGTTTTAATTGCAGATGGGGCAGGAAGGCAATGCATCTGCTGCCTGAAGATATATATATATATCCTCAATGCAGCAAAATTTTCTCCTGAGAGTGAAGAAAGTAAGGTAGGGAGGGTACCAAAATTGATTGAAAGAAATAATAGAAGTCTGGAAGGAGACTAAATGTGGGTAACCCAAATGAGTTCTGAATTGTATTGGAACTGGTTATTATCTGTCTCAAAGGGAAAGTTATGTTTGAGAAGAATTTTGAAAAGCATTTGGAAGTGCCAGCAGAGAAAAATCTACACAAAAGTAATACCTTCATGATTGTCTTCATTATTGGTATTTCTCAAAAGCTCCATTTTTTTAAAACTCCTTGTTAATTTATTAGGGTTCAGCAGAGATTCAATAAGACATGGAAATTTAAGTATCAGGTATAAAGAAATAAAATATAGACCAAAATGCCCAGATGTGAAAAAATTTAAGTTATCTTCATGCACTCAATTTACAATTATAACTTTAATTAGAACATCTTAACTGCTCCATTACTTGATGTAGGTTTTTTTTTTCCTAAATCTATTTTTGCTGCCTTAATAGTTTCTGCCCTGACTGCATTAAAATATTCTATAGTTGTAAATTCCTTAGTATCACATTGGGAATAAAATAGCCAAGAGAATGGATCTTACCAGAAATACATACATAAGAAATAATGACTTTTTTGTCAAAAATATAATTTAACTCCCCCACCCCTGCTGCTGTCCTATTTTCTACAGAAGGAAATGTTTTTAAACATACTAAGAAAGAAACTGATATAAATGATTTAAGAACTAGTTTAACTCTGACAACCATAGAATCAAAAGTCCTAAGTTTTGAGAAAAAAAAAAACAGTGGGGTGATGTTGACAGTTATTGATACACAGTTTCCTCAACTTTACCACATAAAACATAACTTGAGTAAACAGGATGATTCTCTTGTATTCATGTGTGGCTGTATACTCAGAAAAAAAAAAAAGGTACTTTTATATGGAGAAACTCTGCAATGAAATGATTTTTTCCCCCAGAGATTCCTAACATTTGCAATCATAACCTCTCAAAAATGTATATTTGTGCACACACATTGGAATCTTGTAAATCATTCCAAGAAGTTTACAGATCTCATAAATTCCATTCAAAGGGACCTTGTTGAATTTCATTCAAATTTTGTGCTCAAAGTTTCTAATAAATTGACAAATCCTGACCCAAATTAACTGTGCTTTTTTGCCCTTTTCATGGCCGTGTTGGCCTTACCTAGAGGGATAGTTAAATGTGACATCACATTAAAATTGATGTTTTACCTGAAGCACCAAGATGAAATCAATATTTGATCAAAATGCAGAATTTACATTAAAAGTGATGAAAATTCTATCCCTAACTCTGGGACCATTCAACCACGTTAAAGACTCAACCCCAATTACCGGCTCCTCGCTGTCCCTTCACCCTAAGCCTGGCGGTTGGAGTAGGGAGACTTCAATAGGACACTGGGAAAGCCTGGGCTATGTGATTTTCATCCTCTGGCAGCTGACTCCTCCCAGAGGAGTAGAGACTAACTATGTAACTGGAGGATCCTGAAAGAGTTAATAGTCATTGGAACAGGCTTGTACTCCCAGAAATTATCAGAACAGACAATACAAAAGTATTTCCATGTAGCTGGTTGTATGCAAGACAATGTGAAGTCAGATTCAGTCCAACCCCACAGGCAGTGAAAGACTCAACAGCAAAAAGCTGGAGTTGGGAGTTCAGAATTCCTAGGACACACTGATGGTGTCCCAAACATCCACTGAAATTGACAGGCAGCCCCTCCTTCTCTCAAGGCCATGGGAAGAAGCCCTGAAAGAATCCTGGAGTAAACCTTAAGGATCTGCCTGGCCAATTCAAATCAGGACATTTCAAGCGTCTTTATTATATCCCTACCCCCTCATCTCTCTTCTCTTTTCACTTTTTTCTTACCAAACATAATGAAACAAAACAAAACAAAAAACTGTTAATTGAAGGAGAGAGTGAAAAAAATACAAAAAAAAAAAAAAAGATTATGACCTTTTTTCCCACCACAAGGGGCTAGCTGAGAGAAAGGATGACAAATCAATTTGGAAATTTTGATTTATGAAGGTCAGAAGACTAATTCCTGAATTAAAACTGTTTATGAATTAAATTGACAGTAGGCATGTCTGTTACTTAAATGTGAGCAGAAAAATCCACTGAACTTGCCTACACTTTCATCCTGTGGGAGAAGAGGAGCATCTTCAACCAAATAAAATTTCAGGGAAGGCGAATAAAAAATGCATTTGAATTGTGACCCTCAAATCATTTGTCAGTCTTTAAGTTACAATAGCATAAGAATTAAATAGCATGTTGAGGCTGCAAACTCATTTTGGCCTGACAGAGCTAAGAGGTGAGTTTGTTTAACTGTCAAATTAATTTGTTTTATTTTACTTTATTTTATATTTAGTTTTTTTATATTTTGTTTTATTTTATATTGTGCTTTATTTTATTTGAATGCACCCTCCAGTTCATTCTTACATGGCTTATATCCTCTCCTTGCTCCCTGCAGCGTCACTCATTTCCATTCCTGCCTGGTCAGTGAAGACATTTGAATTTGAAGAGTGTAAGTTCCCATCTTAAAATAACAGAATGCAGAGTCAGGTTCTATTTAGATTCAAGCAACTCTAAGTCAAAATTCTGATTTCAGAATGTACTGAATTAGTGACCCTAAGCAACAATTTCTGAATGTCAAAAATGTGCTATCTATAAAATGTATTTTGCGTCTATCTCACCAATTCTCTTAGAAGTTTAGTAAGATTCTGTGTGCAAAGCACCTAACACAGAGGAGGAGTCCACCAATATTAGTTCCCTTCCTCCCCTGTATTTTTTTATTGCTAAGTTCACTAGATGAGAAAATAGATTTGTATAAACAACTGTTCATTGCATATACTGCTAGCTTTTAGATGTTTTGAAGGCTTCAACAAAATTACATTAAGGGAAAATTTCACCTAATTATAAATAATAACCAAAAATTGAGTTGGCCTCAATTAAAACAATTTCATCCAAGACTCTTCAAAGCATTAAAGTTAAAATATGTGATAACAGTACAATTAAAAAGTCAAAAGTCTTGTAATTGCCTTGTTTTTGCAGCAAGCAAAGGTAAATGCATGATTTTTTTAAATTCATTCCAAAAGACTGTGTTTACCTTTCACTTGGCCTCATCAATTTTTATTTGTTTTTTACTGTCACATTATGGTCTTTTTCAATGACTACGTTAGTAACTATTGCTTCAGAGTGATTAAGCTTTGTCTTTGAATGAGTGGTTTTCATTGCTGACTTTTCCAAGGAACATAGTGATTAGTATTGAAAACTCACCATGAGTTACAATGGCTTATTGATAGATCAAATTTTAGATCAAGGCCATGCTTACGTTGACAGGACTAATAATTAAAATCATAGAGCATTTCGGAAGTAGGTATAATCCAACCAGTTGCATAGTCCAACCATGGATTTGTGTATAAACCCTTCAATCACATCCCTTATAAATGATTATCCACCCTTTAACTAGAAACCTTCAATAAAACAGAACTCATCACTGCCATGAGTATCTAATTAAGTTTTCATAAAAGTATGATTTTTAGAGAGTATATTCTTGAATTAAACTCAAATCAACTGTCTCATTAGAGCACCCTCCAGCCTTTGCCATCTAAGCCCTGTTTATAGAGCATTAAAACTTATTCTTGCCTGGTGCATGCTTGTAATCCCAACAGCTCAGGAGGCTAAAGCAGGAGGATTGAAAGTTCAAAGCCAGCCTCAGCAGAAGCGATGCACTAAGTAACTCAGTGAGACCTTATCTTTAAGTCAAATACAAAATAAAGCAGGGATGTGGCTCAGTGGTCAAGTACCCGTGAGTACAATCCCCAATACTAAAAAAAACACCTTAACTGTTCAAAGGGACCTCAAATTTATGATGATAGTGCTTCTAGTAAACAGGCCCCGTGTTCTCATTTAAAAGGGATGTGTTGCACACACATGTGTGTTTAACTTCTTTATGAATGGAACAAAAAAAAAGAATAAAAAAATTCCCAATCAACATTCCTGAAGTAGAGTATCTAGTAAAAAATTCTACCCTATGACAGAAAATATAAAGCATCTTTCTATGTCACCTGAATGTTCTTCGGAATGAATAAACTGATCAGGCATGATGGTGCACACCTATAATTCCAGCTGCTCAGAAGGCTGAGGCAGAAGAATTACAAGTTTGAGGCTAGTCTGGGTAACTTCAAGAGACACTGACTCAAAACAAAGAGAGAGTGATGTAGCTCAGTAGTAGAGTACTTATGTAGCATTTGTGAAGCCCTGGGCTCAATCCCCAGGACCACCACCACCCCCCCCAAAAAAAAAAATGTAAAAGGAGAAAGAGAAGGATGAAGAGAAGAGAGAGGATGAAGAAAAAGGAGAAGGAGGAGAAAAGATAAAGAAACTTGGATAAAAAGCTGAAGCTCCATGTGAACTGAGATGACTTTTATGATGATAGTGTTCCTAGTAAACAGACCCTTTGTTGGGGGGCTCTCTCCAGCAAGTTGGTCCAAGGAACAGGGTACAAGAGAGTGCGTCTGCTGAGTCGAGATTCAAGACCTTGGGAGACCAAACAGGAAGCAAGTCTGATTTTCTTGCGTTGTTACCATGTGTATATAATCAGGCAGTAGCTAAGCAGATTATAGGCAGCCACCAATACAATTTCTGGACAAAAATCCTTGTGGCAATCAATGGAGGAGCAGGCCATGGAGCAAGCACTGGGACCACAACAGGTGGCCTCCCTCCGGTGCTGTGCCTATGGCGTAAGCAGTTTGCCACTCACATGCTTAGCACAAGGGTTGAGGCCTGCCACTCAGGCGCCCTTAATGTACGCACCTATGCAGTACTCCATGCACTTGTCCCCACACCTGTGTTCTCATTTAAGCTCCCAGCCACCTACAAAGCATGTGCTATCGACACTGCCTCAACAGTAAGGAGAAAAGGATGTAGAGAAATGAAGTAATTCCACAAATTCACACCCCTGGGGAGGGGGCAGGTTTTGACACCTAGCGAATCCTAGAGCCACTCTTTTCACATCTATGCAAATAGTGGTTTTTCTCAGGCTATAGTTACCAAAAAAATTTAATGCAGCATTCCTAA
The DNA here is from genome assembly GCF_048772815.1 of Callospermophilus lateralis. Lineage (NCBI taxonomy): Eukaryota > Metazoa > Chordata > Mammalia > Rodentia > Sciuridae > Callospermophilus > Callospermophilus lateralis. The sequence goes on from NC_135314.1 coordinate 102,653,533, forward strand.
CCTATTTTCTGTTTTCCTCGTCTTCAAAGAATACCTATGCAGTCAAAAATCTACTTCAGTTATTCAAGTATTATCTTCCATTAGTTAAGCACATTTTCATGTCTTGGTTAGGGGAATGTAACACTCAGGAGAGTTGCTTCGCAAGATGGTTTCAGCAGTATGTGTGGATGATATCAGTGTCCAGTTAAATTATGAAGTATGTCTCCCCTTCTCTCCATTTAGATAATGCCTCCGTCACCTTGTCTTTAGAAGGAAGTGCTAGTCAGAGGGTGTAGTTGAGCAGTTGTTGGACTTGTCAACTATTTAGGCTGTGATTGGACTGATGAACTCTTGAAGATGATTTGTTTTATATTCCTGAAGAATGGTGTTATTGTTAGATATAATGTATCCCCCCAAAAAACAAAAAACTAACTAAAACACCTGGTGTAAACAATTCTAACTAATCTTCAGCTAACAAACTAAGCAAGCCCTTTTCAACTAACTGGACCCAGAGGAAGAAGAACCTTGCCTACCCTGCCCACAGTGACAAGGATTATTCTCTGAATACCCACATGCAAACACACATGAAAACATGTTATATCTGAAATAACACCCACCACTTAGGCTATTTCCTCCAACTCAGACAATCCAAGAAGCAGAGTGAACTGAATGAATTGACTTTATTCAGAACTTTATTCTTCTCCTCCTATTGACAAGGATAAACACTGAGAAACTTTAAAAGTTTCACACTAAAAATGATAGTTTATTATTCTCTCATATAAGATTCAAAAGTGGTTAGATAGCTTGCTCTATGAAACTGTCAGATGTCCCAGTTCTTTCCACCTTTTTCACTCTGCCTTTTTCTTCATCAGACTCCATCTCAGGTTCTAGGCACACCAACCAAACTTCATTCCATTTAATGGGAAGGGAAAAGGGAAAGACATTTCTACTTCCCTTTCAGGATATAGCCTAAAATGAAACATATTGCTTCCATTTCCACCCACTAGCAAGCTGGAAACTGTCACCTAGGGCTGGAAAGTCATGTTTTGGGATGGCTGAATCTTCTAACAGTATGTAACAAGGGAGAATAGACATTGAGCAATACCAGACATTTCTGATATGCTGGAGGAGAATTCTTTGCTTTTGGACCTTATCAAGGAAGCATATGTCTTTGGATATTGTGACAGCTGTCTTAATGTAATTAAGAATGTAATTGAGAATCAAGACAATGCAGAAAAGAGGAAACACGAAGAGAATATCAGGAAGATAGAACCAGAGCCCTGGTATTTTTGTGACTGAAGACACCCTACATCTGAACCACCTGTTATATAGGATAATAAATTTTGATTTGGAATTCTCATTAATTACAGTCAAAAGGGCTCATAACAAGTAAAAAAGTCAAAACCCAAAGAAAAAGAAGAGGGAAGGAAAGAGGTAAGTAGACACCAATGACCTCATAATAACTAATGAGGGACTAAATATCTCTCATAGAGAGATAGATCCAATTTCTTTATCTGTTTTACTCTAACCCCTCAAAAAAACTTAGTGACTCAAAGAATACTGAGAAGTAGTTTTCTGCACAAATGTTTTCTATCATCTGTGTTTGAAAGCAGCTAATCTAATGCATATAAAAGGATAGGCTGCCTGTGCTGAATTGCAGGTTTCTCTAAGCATGGTATACAGTGATATTTCTTAATTAGAGAGTTTCATTGTGATTTCTAAGTGTACAGAAATTGCTCAATGGCTTGGTTTTAAGTAGTGTTCACTGAAGCTGCAGAAATGTGAACAATAATCTAAAAGAATCATCGCACACCAAGAACAACACCTAATCTCAGCTAAAAGCATAAAGTACATGAAGGAACAGAAAATGGTAATGTTTTTATCATGCTATGTAAAGTCCTACCATCAGTTAAATACACCACATTTAAGATATTCTAAATTTAATTCATAATTTTATAACCAAGTTGAACTCAGAAGTTCATGCTTCACACAGAACCATAGTTATCATTCCAGCAAAGACTGATTTATGGTTTTCCCATGCACAGGGGAAATGACTACTTCTGTCAGCTGGAGCAAAATCATGGCAATATAACACCTGGATTTGCAGGGTTGAACACAAACTGTTCAACCAAACAAAACATAAAGACCATGTACATAACACGGCAAATATAGTACCTACACTATACAACATGCACTTCCCCCATCCCTTCCTAGTACACACACACACACACACACACACACACACATAATGTGTTCCTATATTGACAGAACCACAACCCACTCTAATCCTACCTGAATGGCTAGTATTTGGATACTTTCAAATTATTATAGCTTGAGTTCTAATCTCTCCCACAACAATCTCACTTCAACCACTTCTAATACCAATTCCTCTGGCACAGCATGAAAGACAATCTTGTTTTATTGGTTCTTTTTATACATGATAGTAGAATCCATTGTGATATAATTATACAAGTATGGAATATATCTTGTTTTAATTCAGTCTCCAGTACCTCTCCTTCCCCTACCCTCACCCCTTGCTTACTTCCTTACACGGATTTTTCTGCCATTTACCCATAGTTTTTTAAAATTAATTTCTTGTAAATGTACATAATGATGAGATTCACTGTGGTATATTCATATATGTACATAGAAAATTATGTCAGATTCATGCCACTGGAAAGAATCTTAGAACATTTCCCTTGAAATGTTGTATTCTCTAGTATCTTCTGATCACACTTCTAAAAAAATATTTCAAATCTGTTGAAGTTATTTTATAAACAGAAATACACTTATATTTCATAGTAGAATGTATCGATTAACAAACATTTATGCTTCTTTTTCTGATCTTTGTTCCATGAAAAGAAATATAGTCATTCCTCAGTATCTCTAGGGGATTGGTTCCAGGAACCCCTGCAGAACCAAAACCTGGAAATGAATAAGTTCTTTTTATCAAATGACATCATATTTGTATATACCCTACAGGTATCCTCATGTATACTTTAAGTCACCTCTAGATTACTTATATTACCTATTACAATATAAATACTATGTAAATAGTTATTATACTGTACTACTTAGAGCATAATGACAAGAAAAAATCTTACCTATTCAGTTGAGGCTCAAAGTTTTTTAAAAAATATTTTTAATCCACATTTTACAGAATACATAAAAGCACAACTCACAGATACAGAGGGCCAAGTGCACTTCTCAATTATGCTTTCAGTTCTGTAGAATTTGAACAATTATGACTTCTATCACATCCAAGTAGAAACTTTTAGAGGCCTTGCAAGTTTCTGCTGTTCACTTGAACTTCAACCCTCCACCATGAAGAAAACTTTTTTAGATAATGACTGATCCTTCCACCTAGGTCCCACAATAAAAGATCACATGGAACAGACTTGAACCTGGAAGTTCCTCCACATCCTGGAGCCCAGTCCAGAAAAGCCAAGCATAGCTGAGCACAATTAAGAAATAAATGTCTGTCATTGTGTCATCCATTGATATTTGAGAATTGTCACTACAAAAATAGCTGATTAATATATACCCAAAACTTCTAAAAGACATTTAAGAGGATATGATAAATCTAACCCTAAATTGGCCCTTTTTAACCTGATCAATTGTAAACTCCAAAGACCATTTTCTTCTTGACACTTTATAGGGTTGTCTTTTATCTGCTCTGACTCTTCTTGGTAGAGATGACTAGCCCAAAACCACTATGTAAGTATTTTAGTACCTGAGGATAATGGATGACTAATTTTTACTAAACAATTTGAAATTCCATCTTCATTATGCTACAGAGCCAAACTGAACTCAGGATCTATCTCCTTCTGTTTAAAATTTTTTCTATTTATTCTACTTATTGATTTTGCAGTGCTAAGGTTGAACTCCTTCCATTTTAATCCACCTCTCAGCTTCTCTTAACTTAATACCATTTGGGTATGATGGTCCTATGTTCTGTTATAGGTATTTTTAAGGATAGAGACTCTTGCCATATTCCTCTTTCCGTTCCCACAGTGCACATCAGTACTAGGCACAAAATAAGAGAGGGAGACAGAGACAGAGACAGAGAGATCTAACTGCCCTAGCTAGGCATAGAAGATTTTAGCTCTGACATTTGGGGAAGAATTTATTTTACTGGGTTCTCACTAGATGTATTCCAGGTGATTCCCACCACATCTCACAATTTGTAGTTCTCCAAATTTGCCAACATCTTTCCAAACTCTGAAATTCTACCCTGGAATTCTGCTGGGAATGGTTTTCCTGCCTCTTTCACATGACAAATATCTAATGGGTTTTTCAAAGCACAGTTTAATGGCATCTCTCCCACTAAACTGTCAGCTCTATGACAACAGAGATACATCTTTCTTGTTCAAGATTGTGTCCTTAGAATCTAGCATGATGCCTGGTGTAAGGTAGGCCACTCAATAAATATTTGAAGAATGGATAAACAAATTAATCTAAAAGCTCCCCTAATCCTCCCAGACTGATTTCAACCTGTCTTCTATTCTGTTATAATAATACTTTGAAGAATATACAAAACCATATGATGATTATCTGTAACAGCACTTAATAGCTAGTGGGTAACCAATAAATGTTGGGAGACTGAAATTATTTATGGCAGAAATAGAATGTAATTCATAAATTTGAGTGTTGGTTTTAGAGTTAGGATTGAATAGTCTAGTTTGCTTAGGTTGGACATCCCAGAACCATGCATTTTTAAAAAACACAATCTCAGCTTGGAGATGTATAGACATTGCTTGAGTCTGGCTAGGCACAAACTCCCCCCTTGTCTTTTCTTTCTTTCTTTTTTTTCCCTAATTTTCATCTCTTTTTCTCATCACATAAATTACTTTCATTGATGTTTCTTCTTAGCTTCCTGCTTTTTTACCATCAATTTCAAGGGCACTTGAAAGAATTCTCCTGCCTGCAAGTTGTTAGACTCTCCTTTCCAATCTAAGAACACTCACTAACTTCTTAAGTATGCTTGTAATTTCCTACCTATTTATTGTTGCAAGATTATCACCAGTTTCTGGTATGACGGCCTCCCTAGAACATTGCACTATAGGATTCTCAGGCTGGCAGAAAGCCACTAATGGCCTGTCATTTTAAATAGTCCTGAAACCAGTGATCTAGTTATAACCTTAATCTTGTCTTTTTCTTTAATGAAGAAGTCATTTGCTGATGAATAACGTTCTTTCTTTGTCCAACATCCTTTAAAAGAAATTGTCGTAAATTCAAGGAAAAGTTTAAGAAATGACAACATAATTAGATTTCAGAGATACAAAATATTCTTTTTATTGGCCATTACTCCCACTCCCAGTACAAGGGATTAAACCCAGAGGCACTCTACTTAGTCTTTTGTCCTTTTTTATTTTTGTTTTGAGACAGGATCTCACTAAGTTGCCCAGGCTGGCCTCAAAGTTTCCATTCTCCTGCCTCAGCCTCCCAAGTAGTTGGCATTACAAGGGTGTACCACTGTGCCCCACTCATTGGCCTGCTTGTCTCCCAATTTCCCTCAAAAGTATTCCCCAACAGTTTTCTAATTTCTGAAACTCCACCCTCAGATATTCTGTCTCTTGGCTTTATTTCCTTTTAAAAGATAGGTGATAATGTAACAAAGGATTCTTAGTCAAAAATCATTCGCTTTTTTGGTTATAAATTCTAATTCTATAAAGATGGGAGGCCAGCAGGAGAGTTTGAAAGTTTTTGGAAATCTAAGGGTATGAATGAAAGAGAGGAAAAGGCTCAGAAAACAACATTGACCTACTTGGAGAACAAAAGAGAAATGGACTAAAACTTAGGAGTCTTGTATGCAGGAAATCTAAAGAACATCTTAAAGAACAATCTAAAGAATCTAAATAAATCAATAACAAAAAGACAGACAATCCAATAAAATTGGGCAAAAAGTCAATGATAAGCAACTACAACAGAAGAGGATTCATGACTGGCCAATCAGCGTGGCCAATCAGATACCCGAGTTCTGAAGTGCTACTGATGTGTACAACATGATCAACCAGACATGAAAGAGTACAACTGCATGATTCCATTTATATGACTCTTAACAACATGCAAAATTAAACTGTGGTAATAGAACTCAAAGCAGTGAGGGGGATAAATTGATAGGAAGCCTTCCAGGCACTAGAAAGTTTCCATATCATAATATGGTGTTAGTTTCATGGTACAGCGGTATGTTTAAAATTATCAAGTTATATAGGCAATAATTGTACATTTTCCATAGATATATCATATCCCAATAATTCTTTACTTTTATAAATCTTTACTATTTGGATTGTAAAGTCTTTGGTTGGAAAGTAAATGCTATAAACTACAGGTCTTGGGTCACACATTTTGAGGACTCTTCTTTCAAGAGGAGCTGGCAAGGGGATGATCAAGATCTTTCCAGTCTCAGGTGAGAGCTGCTGTAATACTTCTGTCTCATTTGGTCCTGGATCTGCCGGGTCTCAACTCCTGATTTCCCTGTAGAACTCTTCAGTTTTCTCTTTCCTTATCAATCCAAGGTCTTGGAAACAGATTTAGGATCCCACAAGGTAATATTCAATTGTAAAGATGTTGTTCTTGGACTTTTTTTTTTTTAACATTTTTCTCTTGCTAAGGCTGAACCATTTGAAATAAATTGCTCACCCAATACTCCTTGAGTAGTGAAATAAGAACATCAATCAACCAACTTGCTGGATTAAGTGTCTCCTCAAGTTCTTCAATAATAGCCAAAGCATTTAGGTCTTTGGCCAACCCGGAGACAAAAAAAGATGGAACTACCATTGCCTTTGCTTAGTTGCCTCTCCCATTCGACTGTGACTTCCTTGAAGACAAGAAATTATCTCATTCATCTTTGTATCCTGGCATTGAGCCTAGTGCCTGGTACATAGTAGGTTCTCATTAATTTTTCTTGAATTAAAACAAAAGAGTAAGACCTTCACAAAATCTTTTGCCAAAGGCAATTTTAACTTGCATTCAACATCCAAGGAGAGTGGGCGTGCTGCTTTGGCAATAGCTCTGACATTGAATAATCTGGATGTTCCAAATTTCTTGTTGCTCATTTATCCTCAGGGAGAAAAAAAAAAAAAAAAAAAGGAAGCAGGGGAGAATTGTGTTTGCAGGCTAAGCAGACACATCTCAGACTCATCACCCTGTGAGATGGATCAGATGAGGCAGCAGCAAGACCAAGGCCACCTGCCCTGCTGCTGTCTTCTGAATGCTGATGTTGCCTTAATCACTGAGCCAATGCAATTTCCTGCCGCTAACCCTCGCTATGGTCCACTGGGAGGTCTCATTTGTCACTGTCATTACCTTTCAGATCAGCAAAACATCCATCTTTAGGTAGGCCCTCATTCAGTGCCTTGTTTAAGTGTATAAGTAGCACATGGTCAATGTGGCAATCCAAGACAGTGACCCCAGGGGCCTTAATATGGAAGTAAATGTATGTACTTTGGTATATTAAGTCTATTAATAGTGATTTTGAAGAAAGAGTGAATCTCAATCTCGTCTCAAAGGAGGAGCACTTTATTTTTATGTATATTTAATAAACCACACCATTATATATCTATGTAATTCAGATGCTCTGTTGGAAGACCCTAACTACATAGCATTCACTCAACATTATTGTTTCTGATCCTATACTGAGCACAAACCAGTATTGATTTTAACTCTCCCTCCACTCATAAGCCTACCAGTCCAAAAAAAAAAAAAAAAAAAAAAAATGTGTACATACCTGGTGGTGATAAGGAGTTTGATCCACAGACAAAATGCATACTTTCTCTTATCTGACTCAAATCTGGCTTTCTTTAATGAATACCTGTTTGGCACTTACTATGTATCAAACAGTTCTAAGAGTTTTGCAAACATACACTCATTTAGAGCACTAAAATCTCATTTTATAAATGAAACTGAGACAAGACTCAGTGTCTTGCCCAACGTGGTATTTCTAGTAAATGAAAGTCTAACCCAGCCCATTGGGTTCCTGAGTCAGGCTCTTAACCACTACAGCCAAATAACAGAGGATCTTTGGGCCTGAATGTCAAGCCACAAGCTCCCAATAGTATTCTGACATTGATTTGTTCATTTATTTATTCTTTCCGTCCTGATTCAGAACAAGGGAGGCAGAGGGTGAGGGAAAGAATAAGTGGTCCACAAAATCACACCGTCATTTTATCTCTTACCTGTTGTGTCTCTCCAGAAGTAAATGTGGATATGGAGTTTGGAGTGCAGGATGTTAATTAGGAATAAACCTCTGTGACAGGAAAAAGGAGGCAGATTTGAGCAGGGAAGAAGTTGAGCTGCAATAAAACCCAATAAAGTCTTAACCACCCAACTGGGGGCTCTGGGGTGGATATGGCCTGTCACCATGACCTCAAGTGGAATGCCAGGACTGTATGCACCCAACTTGCCTCATTACCTAAATTGGGCTAACTTCAAAAGAAGCTGCTCTACAGCTTAGACCCTGAAAGAGCTAACAGGTGGGGCCCATCTGTCAAGTACAGTCCCCACACCAGGACATCTAGTCCTTCCTTGAAGGGAATCTGGGAGCACATCTCCACATCTACCAAACTCACTCAAAAAGCTAAGAGACCCTCACAGTCTGGGACTCCATCACTTGTCAGATCTCACCCCTACTTCTGCGCCCTTGCTCTCACTGCCACAGATAAGAGTCTTCCCTGCCAGGCAAGCTCCTACCCCAGGAATTTTATTCCTGTGACACACAAACACCCCCCGCCCCCCCATTAGCTAGTCACTAGACTTGCTCCTTTGACTTGTTCACAGGTTGGCTTAAATATTACATTCTCAACGAGGCTTCTTCTAATCCCCATTTTAAACCCCTCTCACCACCCTCTGCTCCCAATCCCCCTTCCCACTTTATTTTTCTCCATAGCATTTATCATCTTCTAGCATGCTATATAATCAAAAACTTGTGGATGTTTTATTAGTTCTCTTCATAAGCTCCACGAAGACGGAAGGAATTTCCTTCTGTTTGTCTCCCTGAGTTATTCTCAGTACCAAGAACAGAGCCTGGGAACAGGAACCTAAATAAATTTATAAATGTGCAGAGAGCAAGAGACTGAGGCTTTTACTTCCTCAGCATCCCCCACAAGTTCAGAACAAGAGAGATGCCACCTAATCTATTTGTCATTCCAAAAGGAAGAAACGTGAATATATGGATCTCTCATGTTATCTCTATTAGACTCAATGTAATTCATATAATTCTCACATCAATAAATGTGCTTTCACCCTAAACTCTAGGACAATCTAATATTCCTACTAAATTTTTCTACAAAATTCACTTGGATCATGCACTGGGATGATCAGAGCTCCCTATAGTGTCCCTTATCAGCAAAGCCTGTCTTCTTCATCCTCAGCTTTTTTCACACTTTCATCCCCTTCTGAGATATTAGTGGATTCTTCTTCTTCCATTCATTCCCACGGCTATGAGAACTGGTTACTGCCATCCCTCTCCCCATTCTACCAGGCTTTCACCAGCCAAGGTTTTTAATAAACTCTGCCCACTCTGTTGGTTAAGAATGATATGAGCTCTAGATTCAGACTGCCTGGGTCCATGGCTCCCCCACCTTCCAGATGGGGGTCCCTTAGCTTGTTGCTTAACCACTGTATGCTTCAGTATCCTCAGGTGGTACACGGCACTTGGTGCACCTTAGACATGAAAAGCCCTATGCCTGGCACATTATTAAGGACTCAAGAAACAGAAAATATTATCACTCCATAAGTCCCAATGTCCCTCTCTCTCTCACCTCTGTCATCGGCAGCTGTGTTGTTCTTAATTTTGCCATCTTAGTCCTTCCAAGAATTACAGCATTCTTAAAGCCTGACCTTCTTGTTCCACTTTGAAAGTCTTTGGTAAGTGGAATTACAGCTATAAAATGTATTATATCCCAGGACTTGGGGATGACCCATCTGGGGCAAGAGTGGGAAAGGAGGAAGAATTAAGCCACCACTCAGAAGAAGCATCCATAGATATGCCTAATAGCCCTATGTCCCAATGGAGAAAAACATGTGTAACTCTCCAAACATGAGGAAACATGAAACATGCTTTTCATGAAATGAGGTTTTTAATTGTAAAATATAAGTCATTATCTTATTTGCTTTGCAAAAGATTGGGACTGGGGGGTTGGAGAGTTTGGTTTGGTGGTTATGTTTCATTTTGATTTATTTTATTTTGAAATTAAGATAAAAACCAAGCAAAGATAATCTGTGAGCACCACCTTGTGGAAAAATCTACAACCACCATATTTGTTTGAACATTTATCAATCTTCATTCATTGAACACATATTCATATGCTGACACCGAGGATAGAGTTTTGTGTGTTTATTTAACAGACAAAAATCTCTGGTTTCATGGAACTTTTGTTTATGGAAAGACTGAAAATAAACAAGATCATGAAACACATAACACATTCAATGTAGATAAGTGCTCTGGAAGAAAAACAAAACAAGGACCGATGGGGACCATTTAAAACCAAATGATCCAAGAAGGCCTCTGAAAAGGTGACATTCAGGCCTAACTGAATAAAATGGTGCAGTTGCCTAGGGCCAGAGCCATCTAGACAACATGAAACATGCAAATTCCTGAATGCAAAGGTGCATAGTGACTTTAAGGGGAGGCACTGAGGGCGATGTTCAAAGACAAAATTAAGGAGATGAAGACTAAATTAAGCAGGAGACCAGCCCACATGGGGCTTCTCTGGTTATAGTAAGGACCTGTCTGGCTTCTCTGATTCAGGTGGAAGTTTCAAGAGACTTTGAACAGAAGAGTAAGATGAGCCAACTTATTTTAAAGCAGGATTGCTTTGATTGAAGGGGTCAAAAGCAAAATAAGAGATTCAAGCAAGAATCTGCACATACTCTATGAATTTATTAAAGTGCTTAGGGAAACTTTATTGGAGATCAGGACTTAATTCCATCATAGTACAATCTACAACCTTAAACATAAGCTCCGATAGTCACTTTCAGGTACCCTGGGAAACTTTTATCCATGCCTTTTGCCATGTGTGCATTAAATAAAAAAGAAAAAAAAATAAGTGGCTTCTGCTAGATGCTGTTAAGATTAGTAGGATACACTGTATGGCCACGGATCAGAAGAAAGGAAGAAATTGTTCAATGGGTGCATTATTTAGGAGAAATACAACTTAATTTATCAAGCCCTTCCTCTGGAAAGCATAAATGCCACAGATAATCAAGTATTGCATCTCAACTATGTTGAACAGTCATTTTCTTGCTTTTCTGTTGGTTATACTTCATTGTTCTTGACATACTCATGAGTTGCACATGACATACTCATGAGTTGCATAGCATTTGCAAAAGTTTCACATTTAATAGCTAAAGGATATTATTCAATATTAAACAATTTATGGTACTCAAATTTATATTTATGTAAGTCCAGACAGAAAATACATGATGGATCTAGCTTTTAAAATACTGTTTTAAGAGACAATGAAATGGCAATATAAGTTACCACTGGTTTATGTGATGAAATTTAATATTTTTACACTGTCTAAAATATATATCTTATATAACACCCATCACAATACTTGAACATGATATATAAAATTTCAGGTTCATTCTCAAGCATTAATAGTTCAGCTGAACAAATTTTTCTAAATTGAAATCATAACATTTTTTCTGAAATTAAGCTTTAAAAATAATATCTATGAAATAAACAATAGTAATTCATGAATTAGTAGGTTTTTCTTACTATTTATCCAATTGTAATCTGCCTATTAATCACACATGCACAATAGTAGTTCAACATCTTTGCTATTTTGTTTACTGTTATATTAAAAATATTTTTAATGTGTTCCATAAAAAGCACATATTTCAAAATAGGAGTATAGAACATATTTTAAACTACTGTTAGTTTGGTTTTTAAGTTTTAAATATTTAAATGTATAGTTCATGGATTCTGTTATGGTTTGGATGTGAGGTATCCCCCAAAAGCTCACTTGTGAGACAGTGCAAGAAGGTTCAGAGGAGAAATGATTAGTTTGTAAGAGTCTTAACCCAATCAGTGGATTAATCCCCTAATAGGGATTAACTGAGTGTAGCTGAAATGGTAGGGTATGGCTAGAGGAGGTGGGAATTAGGGCATGGCTTTGGTGTATATATTTACATCTGGAGAGTGGAGTCTTTCTTTCTGCTTCCTGATCACCATAATGGGAGCTGTTTCCCTCTGCCACACTTTCCCACCACGATGTTTAGCCTGACCTCGAGCCCCAAGAAATGGAGCCAGTCTTCTGTGGACCAAGACCTCTGAAACCATGAGCCCCCAAATAAACTTTTCCTCCTTTAAAATTGTTCTGGTCAGCTCTTTTAGTCACAGTAGTGGAAAAAGCTAACTAAAACAATTCCCATTTGCATTTTGGTCCTCTTAAATGTTAGGGAGATCCAGGTAGGATATTCTTGCAATAATCTGGGCAATAAATTATGTAGCTTGATCAGGGTTGTGGTCGTGGAGATGTGAGAAGTCATCAAACTCTGTACATCTTGAAAGAAGCTAAAAGGATTTTCTGACAAATCAGATTTAACTCAAAAGAGGAAAATTAAGTGACACAAGTTTTTGGCCTGAACAACTAGACAGAAGTCGTCATTATATGAGTTAAGGAAGAATGTGGGAGGAACATTTATGGAGATTTCAGAAGTTCAACTTTGTTGTGTTAAGCTCAAGATGTTAGTTTAACTCTTAGCAATCCATGCTGTTTAGTACTCAGGGCTGGTAGTCATTAGGGTAGGAATAGGAAAGTGATTGTATTCAAATCCTTGGATGAGCAAGATCCACTCTTGGCCTTTTGCTTTCATCAATTAGGAGACATAATACATTGAAGGAAGGGAACACTCTATTGTGACAGTTCTCTACCTTAATAGCAGAAAGTGTCAAAGAACCTGGAACTCATCTCCCAAAACCATTCCCACAGGCTAGCAATTTCCTTCCTTTGGATGCCCTGGGGAAAGCTCACAATTACCATCAATCCTGGGTACTAACCCTGAGGTCTTAACTTCTAACTTCTTGTAAAACATCCTCCACAAACATAGGTGTAAGACACTGTCAGATATCACAAAACCTACACACGAATTATTGCTTCCTTAATGGTTCTCTGCCCGATTGCCTTTTATGTCAAATGCTTTGGTGTGATTTATTTTCTTCTGTTTTCCTAGGTGAGTTGGATGACCCAATGGTGGAAAAGATATAAAGAAAAAAAATCAAACATAGAAGCAAACAAGGAACAAAACCTGAAGTTCCTAAATCTCTTCACTATCTAATCTTTAAATTAAAAAATAAAGAAAATTTCCAGTGTAAGCATGTCTTTTTTAATTACTTACAAGTTATCTTATTTTCTTTCTGACAGAAACAGGCACAGCCACCACTCAAATCATATCATGACCTAAACAGAAAAGAACTGATGAAGGAAGAGAGAAATGTCAAGAGTAATCTTCACCTCAGTCTTATTTAAAAAAAAAAAAAATCTTGGTTGAGAAACTAATGCACTATTTCCAAAATTAACATCCTACAGAACATTGCCCCACAGGCTAGTACTTGATTCGTTCTAAATACACAATGAACTTGGGATCACTGAATAAAACAAAGTTAATATGATTTCTTTTCTGTGGGAATGTCAGAGACAACACTTATGAGCTTTATAAATTTTTAGGAGGTAGATATAGAATACAGCACATTCAACATGTATTTGAAGCAAAACCTACTTTTTCAAGTGATTCATAATAGCAATGTCCAGAAATGGTGTTCCTCTGGACAGTTTGGGAAACACTGTTCTGATATACATATGGATGAGAATCCCAAAAGTGAATGTTTGCCAAAGTTGGCAGAGCAAGACCATAAAGTTTCTTATCACCCAGTCCTTCATTTGACACATCAAAATTTACAAATATGCATATCTACCTTCACAGAACCAAATTCAGTTTGAATTCAATAAATTCACTTTTTTAAAAAATGAAACTGCTGAATTATCCAATATTCACAGTTATTAAATATTCACATTGCAAATGAATTCCCAATCTCCCACCTGCTCCAGCAATGTTATCACTGAATAACTGGAATTAATTATTCTCGAGATGATAATAATGATGCCAAAGAATTTATCCTAATTAAATGTTCCACCAGGAAGAAAGAACTGAAATTTAGATCAGTAATGATTTAATTTTATTCTTTACTCTTTTTGGGACATTCAGTTCTTGTAAGCAAGCACAATAATTTGATGAAGGGTTGCATCATTTCTACGATTGAGCTATATCTTTTTATCAACATTCTTTTTCCATTTTACCAAACACTCTTGTCCACATAATACAGGTTTTATGGAAAAACCCTTACACATGATAAATTTTAAACATATTTTAGCTAATCTTTGCCACACTTTCCATGCATTTCCACTGAATTAAACTAATGTGAGAATGAAACTGACATGAGAATTCCACCAAGAGAATCAAAAACTTCAAGAAAGACCTATCGTGATAGTTTGTCAGCTATTAACACACAGTTATATGAGGTATAGAAATATTTAGAAGAATATATTTATTAATTACAAATATTATTAATATTTTCCTGAAGACATTAATCCTTTAAATAGTAATTTAGTGATTAATAAGTAATGTCATTATAATGCTAAACAAAAAATGTCAGCTACAGAGTTAGTAGACATATTTTCTCAATTGTTTTAAAGAAGATGCCTTAGAATAGAAATACTAATTGAATCTACACTATTATGTAATTTTTCTGTATTACTGTTTTAATCATGAAAAAAATGGAAGTTGTTTTTTTTTTTTAAGTTCACTTCTACATGTTAATACTTATTCCACTAAACCCAACTACAGTGTCCAAGACCCAATTTATGGTGAAATTCCAGGATTTTCCTCTGGGTACAAAAGGAACCCAGTAAAAATGCTGTCATCCTCAGCACTAGAATAAACCCCATTCCAATCTTTTGACAATTCCAGCCACACTTGATCTCCTGCACTTAATTTCAGGATGATGAGGAGAGAGGCCTGGTCTATTTCCTGACCGTAGAGAGTTTCTCTGGACTTGAACTGCTTCTTATTCTGGGCCACCAGGCTGATCCGAGCAGGTCGACCCTTCACAGTAACATGGTAAGAAAAGACGTATGTCCCAGGGATGCTGCAGTTAAATTTCCCAGTGGCAGGGTTGTAATCCCTTTGGTCATTATATAAAATCTGGTCAAATTTGATGGGGATGTTGGGAGGAGGGAATGGCTTTGATAAAGCAGCGCTGAAGGCCGACTGTGGGAGTTTGGTGACCTCGCCCTTGGAGCCCTTGAAGCCCCGTGAGCCCTTCTTCCCAATAGGTCCTCGGACCCCTTTGTTCCCAAGCTCACCCTTTGGCCCAGCAGGTCCCAAAAGACCAGGAGGACCTAACTCCCCTTTTTCTCCTTTAACCCCTGGATCACCTTTAGCTCCAGGCAGACCATCAGGGCCCCTTTTGCCTTCTGTCCCAATGTCTCCTTTGCTACCTTTTTCTCCTTTTACCCCCTCCTCCCCTTTTTGCCCTTTTCCTCCCCTCTCTCCAGAATCTCCACAGTAGCCTTTCTGTCCCATCTCTCCCTTCTCTCCTTTGGCTCCAGGCCCTCCGTTCAATCCTGGAGAGCCCACAGCCCCCGGGTCTCCTTTATCTCCTTTGGTGCCATTTTCACATGGGTCTCCCTTTGAGCCTTTTTGTCCTTTTACTCCTGCCAAGCCAATGTTTCCTTTATCCCCCTTAGGACCAAGTCCACCTGAAACGAAAAATTAAAATAACGTTTAAGGATCACAAAAGCCAAACAAGACGCCATTACCACAGAGCTCAAAAAATAGGAATGAAATTTATTTCCTTGGAAGTGGAAGCCCCTTCTTGCCTGGCAGAGGCTGTGCCTAGCAGCCATAAATGCAATGAGCAATTTATAACATATCATAATCCCAGAAAGAGAAAAGTGTGTGCTTCCAAGAAACAATAGCTTATATTCAGAATTCACATATCTACTTATTTTTTCCACCTTTAAAATAATAAAGAATATAAGAACTATATAACAGAATATAAGAATATAAGCTATATAACTATATAGCTTACTATATAACATTAATTACCTTTTGCATTTTGACCCATCTCAAGTAGTCTCCTAAATCTCCGTATTTTCTATTCAAACCCAAAATCTTACAAGGCATAGAAACTAAAACCAAAAAAATTGACAGCTAGAGAGAGAGGAACAAAGCTCAGATATCTTTACCTTATCTCTAAATTCCTAGAACTATTTCAATCAGCACACTAAATTATTTGAAAAATAGTAGTAATTTATATTTCCATCTTACTTCTCTGAAAATTTTAAATACAAACAGGAAAAGAATGAGGGCTTTACAGCATTCATGATTGTGCACAATTATATGTTTTGTATTGTACCTGGTTCTCCAGGTTTTCCTGGATATCCTGGAACTCCGCTTGTCCCTTGGTCCCCACGCTCTCCTTTTAGTCCTAAAATGATACCAAGATTAACTTTTTTCCAACTACGTCATTTATGATCTATCTAACATACCTTTAACAACCATGTCACATTCCAGTGTTTCCTTTAACCAAATGGTTTAAAGGTAAAATAAAGTGAAAAGGGAATTTATTGAAGGTGATTGTGAATGCCAATCCCTCAAATAGACTTCATTTTGCCTATGGCATTTCCAGGACTCCTCAAACTCCTCATCACATCCTGCATATCTTGCATATGTATGTGGTTATGCTTATTTTATTATAAATTTTAAATGACAGTTCAGTTGTCTTCTTTATATGCCCACCATGCCTCAGTAAAGCACAGAACACGGTATTCTGCAATTAGCTAAAACTAGTCATAACAAAAATCCATCCAGGAATGAAAAAGTATCTCTGACTTAGAGCATGAAAGAAAAGTCAATTTTCATTACATGTTGGAATAATTTTAAAATGTTCTTTGGACAAATTATAAGATTATGAGAAATCATATTTGAAGAACATTGAAAGATTTGGATTTGCAGATATTTGCCATGTTATAATAAAATGGATTTTGTAATGTCCTATCTTGTTAAGTCTATCACAGACTCACTTTGATTGTAAAAGACAATAGCAATAATAATAGTATTAAAAACAGTTAACTTGTATTGACAATTTGTGCCAAATACTGTTCCAAGCTCTAAACATTTTGTTAACTTACCCTGGACATTTTTAAACTTCATATAATTTTATTTGATATTAATACTACCTCATATACAACAAGAGGGCTCTATAACAGCATATTTCATCAATTGGAACACTTATAATTTACAAAGCTTATAACACATGCCCTTCAAAAATGGTAGAGCAAATATTTTTGTTTTCACTTTTACCAGAAGGACATGAGATATGAAAAAAATAAAAATTTGCACAGAGTCAAACATTACTGTATACTATCTTCTTTGGTATCTATTTGCCAACTTTATTATTTATATTATGACTAACAATTTTGCTTAATTAAAAAATAAACCCTAAATCAAATTAAAAGTAATGAAAACAAATTCCCCTAATTTCACAGTACCCACTAAAGAAATCCTATGAGGTCTAAGTAGCCACTTCCTCTATTACCACTCCACAGAAAATACAAAATTGGAAATTAACTCATAGGCCATCAAGAAAATATCCAGATACATTTTGAGAGAACCCAACCAGAATAGAAGTGAAGGCCCAAGCCTATTCCAGTCCATGTTAATAATTCAACATTGACCTTCACTCACAGAGTTATTTAAGTTTTCAAGTTTATTTAAGGGGTTTCATTGCTTGTAGTGAATTAATCAAGTAGTCATTAGCCAGAATGTAACCATTCTACTCATTTTATTTTTTTTTTAACTTTCAATCTTAGCCAAGAGTCCAAGGTAAGTCTGGAAGTAAAAGTAGAGTTTCCACTTTATAGAGTTGGCTGAATGAATCTCTACTTTTGATCCTTCATCAAAGCATATTCTTAAGAACCTTACGATACTTCCCTATATTTTCTTCTACTTCCAGAAGTCTAGCTTCCAGAATATATGAATCACTGGGGAGGTTCATCACTCATCTTTATTTCACAGGGTTTCTGCTAACATAATTCAGCCACAAAAGGATTAAATGTTTCTGAGAATGAAAATCGCATAACTGACAAGTGTGAAGTAGCTCTTTCTTACCTTAGCATCTTTTTTGAGTAATTACTTCACTGAATGTTCTAGCAGAAATGAGTTAGGCAGTTCCTGAGCCATGTGGAGGGTGATGTATAGATGATATTAGGCCTTTTGACATGTGACACTAAAGCTCAAACATTGAACTTGATGAATAGATGGTATTTCTACAGGCTGCTCCTATTCACTGAGGAATTTCTCAATGTCCCAGTGAATCTGTAATCTTCCCTCAGTACCTTGGAGCACATACAGACCCAGGGATTTCCTGGGGCAGGAAAGCCTTCTTTACTGACACACCTATGGAATTATAGGATTTCTGAGCTGGAAAAGATCGATGAAAGCACTCATAACTACAAATCTTCTTTGATAGTAAACAGGGGTATAAATAAGTATCAAGTTCATTCTCCTCAATTTCTAGGCAAAGTAAAGCCACTGGTCCAAAGTCACCATTACATGCTTAATACTTCTGTTTTAATTCATGGGGCTATCCACCTAAATTGAATATTATAGAGCATTGCTGGATCTATTTAGTTCTATTTACTATGAAATTAATTTACATCATAAGCAAGAGCCCACCTGGAGTATGTAGGAAAGTACCCTTCCCCAGAGACTATACTTTGTGGTTTCCAGTCACTGGGTCAACCAGATGTCCAATCAGAAATAGAAAAGTTGTGTAACTCTGTGTGTGTTTGTGTGTGTGTGTGTGTGTGTGTGTGTGTGTGTGTGTTGTTCCCAAGCCAGTTTAGAATTTCTAAATTTAGAAATTTCTAAATTTCTACTTTACAAAGATAATAATTCTATACCAAATGAATTCACAATATACTTTACCAAGTACTTAAATATTTAAAAACTGACATAACTTCAAGAATCAAGAAATTACTTAGCAAATTATTCTCCTTAAAAATGATGCAAAATGTCCCTTGAGGTTTTGGCATGAAATGAAATTAATTACTTACCTTTCTCTCCTTTCTGGCCTTTTGAGCCTTGGGGTCCAATAACTCCTTGTGGTCCTGGGATCCCCATATTACCAGTCTCTCCTTTAAGACCTGGAAACAAGGGTTTAAAACTATAAATATAGAAAAAAAATCTCTTTTGAAATTTGTTAGTTAGGGGACGAGGGGGACAGTCATTTTTTTTTAAACTAATAACTGTCAATGTTCTAATCATAAAATCAGGTGAGAATAAACTATTACAGAGTTCTAAGGGCAATATTTTTGTCTGATTTGCAATTTTGTACACCTGAATAGATAAATTGAGCCCATTAGTACTTGTCACTGTATTCATGGCAGTGATCAAATGATTTAGGGAAGCGGCACTACATCAAACAGCAAGAACAAAATAATTACCTGACACTAAAACTCATATGGACCACACTTTCAAATTGGAAGCAAAAACATAATACCTAGCACTTTTAGGTTTCCCATTCATCCACGTATTCATTCATTCAGGAACTATTTCTGAGGTGTCTTATACACCAAGCACCTTACACACACACACACACACACACACACACACACACACCGAGCACCCTGCTAGTGTTAGGAACACAGCCATTAACATGCCAGCAATCCCAATCCCCAAAAGCTGAGACTCCATGAAAGATAAGCATTGAATAGATAGCTATATAAAGAAATCAAAATTGCCACACTGTAGTTGATGATATAAAGAAAAATAGGAAGGTCCTATTGTATGATGGGGTAAAAAAGAACCTAACTTATATTTGTGGGATCAGAGGAGAGATCCCTGAGAAAAGACTCAATGAATGCACTAGGATTTTCTTAAGCAAAAGTTAGCAGGTAGTTATTTTAAGAAAGTAAGAATTTAAAAGACCATAGTATTTTTAAGCAACTGAAAAAAAAGCGGGGCACTATGGGTGGAAATAGTGGTCAAGGATAAGAGGAGGCTGAGAAGCAGGCAAGGGTCAGATCACACAAGGATCAGACTTCATTGAGTGTCCTTGTTCACCAGGGCAATTCAGTTTCCTTCCACTTACCTGGACCACAGAGGGATCCTAAGCCTAAGAAAATTATTCTTCCTGAAACCCCAGTCCTATTCCAGACATATGAATCACTTTCCAATTGGAATAATTTAAGGCCAGTTTCTTTGAAAGTTAACCATAAAAATAAATACATTCAACAAAATTATAATACTTCACCTTAATATAATTAAGACTATGGAATAGGATGAAATTATATTCAATAGAATTCCTCTTTGAAAGAATACAGTATTTGTTTGAAAGAGAACATTTAATAAATTGTTTGCAATGGAAATTAAGGCTGAAGGCAAGGTCAAATAACCAAGGGCTGATGGATAAACTCTTCTGTCTAGAAAAGAAAAGATTACATGGAGGAGAAAGAGATGGAGAAAGAAGAAGCAGAGGAGGTGGGAGCAAGCAAGATGGTCAATTTCATTTCCCTGTGCAAAACCCCCCTCCCCATCGCCCCTAAAGGCTCAATGTGGTCATACTATTGAGGGATGTGATAAAGTTCTGTCCCAGGTGACACCAGGAACACAAAAACAACTACACATAAAGCTACAGGGAAGAGGAAGGCTGCTCCTTTCATCCCGGTAAAATGTATGCCTGGGTTTGATTTTCATAGTTATCGTGAAACTGAACATGAAGGGAAAAGCTGAGGCTTCAAGGTCACGAATTGATTTTTGACTCCAGGTTCTGCATTCACAGGTGCTACAACCTCTAGATTTACCAAACATTCCCTAGACTGTGACCAAATCATCAGGTGAAATGCAATAATATTTTTAACATTTCTATAAAGATTTGAAATAAAATAAAATGCCAACCATTCTTGACATGTAGTACCTACTATCATAACTGAACTAAAGAGAGAAGCAGAAGATAAAACTTTAAGATAGAATTTTTACCTTTGCTGGTTTTTAGATAAATCTGAATATTTCAAGATGTTTTCATTCAGAAAGTTTATAAAATTAGACTAGTGACTTTTAAAAGCAGATAATGCAAAATATGATGTTTGCAATGTGCATGTTTATGTGTTCATGTGACCAAGGACTGAAAATTAATGAAGGAGAATTGAAATGGTTGGATTTTAGTAGCCTTGTTTTTCTTTTCCAAGTTTGTTCAATGTTGCTCTTAGATTTCTAATGAGAGAGAGGAGAGCAGAGTGGAGAGGAGAGAAGTGAAGGGGAGGGGAAGAGAGGAAGAAGTAATATCTTTAAAAATACTAATATCTGGAACATATGTCTCTTTCTGAATCTCAAAATCAGCATCCTGTCATATAAGGCTCCAAGTATTCCACAAGACAGGTCCATACTCCTACCATAGATAACTGGAAAGAAAAAAATGATTATCTGAGTATTTATTTTATTCCAGGCACCACAATGAGTTCTTGTGTGTATCTCTTTCTTCTTGAGGATTCAGTGAAGTCAGTATCATTGTTATCACATTTTACCATTTTGGAAACTGAGACTGACAGAAGTAATGAAGACTCTCTAGGGTAAGACCATGATAGAGTCAATGTTTTCAGCCTTTAAGCACTGTCCAGTCAGACTAAAACAGGCTAATAACTTGACATCTTCAAAATATTTGTCACATAGGATTAGAGGAGGGGTTGAACTCTAAGAACAGCCCAGTCAAATCCATGACTGGGTAAAACAAAAGCCCCGGTATTGTGGACTTCAAAGCCTTAGATGACAGCTTAACAACCAGCTGTGTCTACTTGACCCTGCCCTAGGGGTTTCCACTCACAAACAGCTTACCAGCCAAACAGGATGCTAGAAAAGTTCTGGTAAATATGACTTTCTTAGACTCATCACATTTTGCAAGTTTTAGCAACCCTGAAATCTTGATGCCCCTGGCCACTGCCCATCTCCTTCACCCCTTAATCCAGCCCTGAATAAATGCTGACTATATGTATTAAAAGATCCCGCAATGGGATGAAATGAATGAAAAGCCCGTGAAGATGTATAATTACTGACTTTATAACTTTCTATTCTTCAGGCAAGACTCAGCAAACATCAATATGAATTCTTTTCAGGGAAGAGCGAATTTGAAATTGACATTTTGATCTTAATTTTACCTTGAATTCTCTCTGCTACATGACATGTAGAAGTCAAAATGTATTACAATAAAACTGAAAGTATATTCATTACATATATATTAAAGACATCTACAATTTTGAAATAAATAACCACAGTGTTCAATGGAGAAAATTGCTGGGCAAGGACACAGTGTTGCTTCAGAATTTCAATGAGGAGCAAACCGAATCCCGCACTTCATTCTCTACCTCACAGGCATTCCATCTCTAATCCTAACTACAAATAGCACTCAAAAAATCCATCAGTCAGCACACATTCTTACCAGGCAATAGAATTTTCATCTACCTTTTTAAATCAGCCATTAATGAAAAGACTGTACAGATAATAAATGCACTCAGTTTGGAGATCTGGAGCACCAGTACTGAGGTCAGAAATCCCTGCCTTGACTCTAGCCAGAAAGCCCAAGAGAACTTTCTGCAGTGACAGAAATGTTCTGTAATACCTGTGCTGTTCAAATGAGTAGTCACTGGCCACATATGGTAATTGGGCACTTGAAATGATTGTGGAACTGAATTGCTTATCATATTTAATTTCAGTATTTATTAATAACCACACATATGGCTAGGGGTTACCATGTTGCGCAGCACAGCACCCATTTGCATTTGCATTTGTGACAATCTTACCCCTAGGCCTATCACCATCTGCATGACAGTATAAAAATCTTTGGAACAATGCCTTCCCCTGACCCACCTCTTTATTGATGTACAAGTGAGAAACATGGCTTCCCATATATTTCAAATACCTGGTTTTCCCGTCTTTCCAGGTTCTCCTTTCTGCCCCACAATAGGTGAGCAACAACGACAACAATTCAACAAGAAATCAGCTGTGTCAAGAGTGAAGTTTTCAAAGGAAAAGAGAGTGGCGGTGGCGAAGGCAGACTCCAGGGCTGAGGGGTCAGTGGTTGGTGCCGCCATTGCAGGCATTTCCATCAAGGGGTTTTCTTCTTCCCTCTGGGGTGAACCACTGGATGGCTTTAGACCCTTGGGTATCTCTTCTCCTTCAGATTTTTTCGTAAATTTGATGTATGGTGTGGTCTTTGCTCTTGTGTCCACACCAGCAATAGCCAAAATAATTAAAATGAACCAAATCCAAGAAAACATCCACATATTTGGGGCTGAAAGAAAGATAGGATAAAAAATATTCACAAATTATATGAGTTTCAATTGAAAAGACTAAGTGAAATAAATATATACTTATATGGGAGAAATGTGTGCATATGTGAACCATAAGAATGAACAGAATGCATAATATAAAATGATATATTGTTGATATATTTTATATGTAAATGTGTGCTTGAATCAAAACCAAATATTTTATTTACTTGAAGTATTTATTATAAGGAACACTTTGTTTCAGTTCTCCTTTCTGCTTGTTTTCTCAGTGTTACATGTTCTAAAGTAGTATTCTCAATCATTCAAATTATCTTGCCAAATAGCAAACATGATCTATAATAAATGCAACACGACTTAATAGCTCATATACCCTGTGGAAAAAAAATATGTGTAATTTCCTGACTGACCTCACTCAGATTTATAGGAATCAAATATATTTGTATTAAAGAGAGATGAAAAATATCGAACAGAATGTTTTATTCCAGCAAACTCAATTATTTCAAGAAAAAAAAATACTGATGAAATAGTCTTTAAATCTACCAGGGATAATGGTCCTGTTGTGAGAGCACTCTTTGGGAATCTATTATAATTAACGGAGAGGGAGACAATAAAAAATCATAAATTCGAATATATCCTACGTCCTTAGATTCTTTACATGCCATTTAGCTCTTTAATTCTTTGCTCTATAATTTGGGAAGTTTTTCTGAAAACTCACATTTATCCTTGTATTCTTCTAGTGGGAAAAAGTGTGGTTATTCTTATTAAGGTTTTATAAATGTCCAAAGTAAATGATACAAGGTTTGCAATGAAGTAAAATTGTGATAGTTCACAGTATTCCATTCCCCATCAACTCCCAGAAGTCTGGTAGCTTCTAACAGACAGCCAAGGTTAGAAATGCATGTTATATGTTAGGAGAAAAAACAATTAAGATAATTAGCAAGAGAATAAAAAGAAATAAAGAAAATAAGGATAGTAAAAACACCTACTATGCATAGAGTCACCACTATGAGAAGGTGCCTTACATCAATTCAGCCAGTTCTCAAAACAGTATGCCAGGTAGGTGACATACTTCTTCACTTTCACAGAGGAGGAAGCAGCCAACAAGGGATTATATACCTTGTCCAGGTCACACAGCCAGTAAATTATGGATTTAGGACTTAAATCCAGGATTCTTTAATTTCAAACCCTAAACCCTTTCCACAAATCATGTGTCATTTATAAGGATGGGATTAAAGAACAATAAATTCAAGGGTAGCTCAATTGAACAGAGCTATGGAGGAGACAGATATAAATCAGAGCAGATGAGAAGAGACAAGATAAGACACTTCCTCTCCCAAATCATAAAAAGATCCAAAATGTTAACCTTCCTTCTTCCATATTCATCCACTTACTATCAACCATGTCACCAGCAGTGCAGGATTACACATAATGTTGACACCAAACATAACCCATGTTTCTGTTCTTAGGAGCCTACAGTCCAAGAAGGAGCAATGAGAAGCAACAAAAACAAAGAGGGGGAAGTGTGAAAGGCAGTGCATCATGCTGCATTTCTCCAAATACAGATCCCACTCTTACAAACACTATACCCCACGCAAGTGAACACACCAAACAAGGTTAACATGCACCAGCCAGTCAAACCAGCCTCAGCAAAAACTAGGATATTGTTTAAATGCAAAATAATTGAACTTTCAGTAGCTCATACAATTGCATTCAATAAAACAATCATTTGTTCAACAAACATTTATTTGAACATCTAAGAAGCCTTGTGCTGGGTCCTACAATAGGAAGCCAAGTAAAACCCAGTTCAACCCTTTTAAGAATCTTTTCCACAGTAAACATCCAAATATAATGAGGCCCACATCTTTAGACTATAGAGAAATAGATCTGGCCAAAGGCCCAAAGTGAAATATTAGTGGCTTTTCATTCTCTCACCACTTTACTATAAGAAGCACTGGAATTTGCAGAATGCTGAGTGTTAAAGCTCTAGGATATTTTCTATGGTATCTGTAAAAAGTGAAGTCACAGGGGAAATAACCTTCCTTTTTCCTTAATAGAACATGTCTGTGTTATTCTTCCATTCGTACAAAATATTTTTGATCCTGGAAGCAAGTTTGTGATAGGATTTTGGTAAACTAGTCCTAAGGGTGCAGGCAAGAGAGGGGTTGAAAGAAAGGAAAGGACTCAACACTGAGAACCCAGCAGGCATTGTTCTAGGCACTTCATAATTGTTATGTCATGTATACCACACAAGAACCATGCAAGATAAGATTTATTATGCACTACAATTGGTTATAAAACGGAGGCACAGAGACGTTAAGTGGCCCGCCCAAGGTGACGGTTTTAGGAAGCAGGGGAGCTGCCATCAAAACATAGGTCCACTTGACTCTGAAGTGTGCTTCCTACTGTGTCATGCTGTATGGGGATTAATGAGTGATCAGAGATGCTGCAAAAATAAATGGAAGTTGGATCCTCCATGAAGCTCAATCCTGAGCCATTTGAAAAGTGATCTCCTGCAGACAGAAACTGGGAAATTAATGAGAGAGACAAAGAAGAGAAAAGGGAAAAGTCTGGCTCTGACAGTAGAACACATTGGTGCTGGGCAAACAAAGTCACCGAAGAGAACACAGCACATCTGACAAGAAGCCAAAAGATTACAGAAAGGAATGGACAGAGCCAACAAGTACAAGGAAGGTACCTTGCTCAGTGTCCCTATCTGAGGACATGAATTGTCCTCACATAAGTTTCTCTTGCATTGTGGGTTTCTGCTTCCCAATTTAAGTATAGATGTTAAAGGATAATGTTGTTGGCACTTTAAAACTGTGATAGAACTCCCCAAACACAAAGCCTTTTGAAGATTGCAGCCAAATATTGGTAGTAAACTGATGGATGATGAGGACATATCATTTCTTTTTATAATAATAGCATTATGTGACAGAGTTCCAGTCCCAAGCCTAGATCTTAGGACATGTGTGTTTCCACTTGCTTTTTTGCCCTTTTGCCATTGCTATCAGACAGATGTGAATGAGCTAGCTTACTAGTCACCAGAGGAAGATGAGAGCACATGAAGTAGAGTTGCCCCAGCAAACACACCCTAGAGCAGAGTACCCAAAAGACGAGGTAAGGCCTCCTGACACAAACTGAGATACAATTAACCTCAGACATTTGTTCCAGTTATCCACTGCTTTTTAACAAGTTCACCCAAACTCAGTATCTTAAAACAACAACCATTTTATTATGGCTAACAGTTCTGTGGTTCAGATACTCAGGTCTGGATTGGCCAGGTGATTCTTCTGCTCTGTGAGACACTGACAAAGTCATTTAGTAGTGTTCAGCTGATGGGTGGGTTAATTGGGAGGGACTAACCTACAAATCTGGTGTCTCAATAGAAATGGAAGGCTGAGCTTGACTTGTACTTGCGATCACATGGTTTACAGGTTTGCCAATCTCAACATAGTTTTTCCATAATGGCTCAGGGGTCCCAAAGAGAATGTTTCAAAAACATGGAAGCCCAGGGGCTCAAAATGTTATTCTGAAAACTGCATTTCCCAGAAATTATTGCCATTAGGATTCCAGTTTAGTTTCTGCCAATGGAAAAAAAAAAGTGCATGGAATATATGAGACAGAATGTAGAAAACAATTGTCTCCTGCAAGCAGCAGCTAGTAAATGCATGGGCTTTGGCAGATGTGAAATTTTGTGGTGGCCCACGGCACAACAACATGAAATCCCACCTTCGTTCTGCAGGTGGCTGTGACTATGAGCAGCAGTATCCTGTGGTTCTTGCCCCAAGCAACAGTAACAATACAGTGACTCTCTGAAAACTAGAGATAAAATTGACAGCTAGTGGCAGACCTCCCTGCCCTTTCTCCTCCCTGCTTCAATGATTGAATAAGCACCTAATTGCCTGTATTAAATCCCTTTCTGCCTAACATACCTACATTGATTCCAGACCAAATCCTATTATCATTTATTCTTCTCCATTTAATTTAACTTTATTTCTATTATTATAAACTTCCAGACTGCCAGCCTGTTTAATGTCCAATTCTTTATTCTTTTTCCTTAACTCATTAACTCCCCATCCATCCATACCTTTATCTATTACAAAAACAAAAATTTTTGTCAAAATATACCCCCAAATTAGTTTCAGTCATCAAATAATCCATACCAGTATTATATTCCAGTTGTATTGTAAATGTTAATTCCATATAAATAATTTTTAAATAATTTCAGACACATGGTTAGGTGTACATATGTTTCATAGGCCAAAAAAGAGGTGATTTTTTTTGACCTAAAGTATGTTCTTCCCCTTTGACCCTGTATAGCTATAGAAAATTATAAGATGAAATTTAAAAGTCCCTAGCATCCTTTTGCTATTTGAATAGCATGTGAGACTTTAGATCTCTCACAATATTTCATTTAGAGCAGTATTTTATACTGTGTTTCTTTCCATGCTCATGTTTTTCTTTTTTTCTCTCTTTCTTCCTTTATTCTTTTTCTTTTGTGTTAGTCAGCTTTTCATTGTTGTGATCAAAGTATCCAACAAGATCAACTTGGAGGAGGAAAAGTTTACTTTGGCTCAGAGTATCAAAGATTCAGTTCTTGGTCAGCTGCTTCCACTGCTTTTACATTCAGCCTCACACAAAAGTCTCAGGACATGGGCAAATGTAGAGAAGTTCTTTACCAAAATGTGAAATGAATGGCCTCTAGTCTATGCCCAATAGAATCCTCCTTACCCCTGAAACCTCATAAGCAAAAGCTTTACTGTCTGCATTTTGGTTGGCATTCTTGTCTTCTGCACACCCAGTAGATTTATCAATTAAGCTTTGCTTACAACACTCTAAAGCTTCTGCAGCCCACATCTCCAAATTTTCCAGACTCTTCCTATAAACTTTTCCAAAGTGTTCCGAACCACATGATGGTCAGGTTAGTCATAGTAATGGCCATACTCCTTAGTACTAATTTCTACATTAGTCAGGTTTGTGTTGCTAAGACCAAAATAACTGACAAAAACAATTTAGAGGAGGAAAAAATTGGGGGGACTTACAGTTCAGAAGTTTAATCCACAGTTAACAAGTCCATTATTCTGGGCCCAATGTTGGGGAGCAGTACATCATGGCAGAAGGGCATGGTGGAATAGAAGCAGCTCCCCTCCATGGGGGCCAGGAATGAGGGTAGGAGGGGCCCCAGACAAGATCAGCTCTTTCAGGACACATCCCCAGTGCCCACTGCCTTCAGTCATGCCCAACCTGCCTACAGTTACCACCCCATTAGTTCATTTAAGCTAAAACGGACTGATTAAATTAGGCTCTCATAATCTAATCGTTTAACCTCCTGCATTAACACAGAAGCTTTTAGGGTATAACTCCTAACCAAACCATAACCCCTTAGACAAACTAACCAAAAGAAAAATACAGAAAAACAAAGTTAATAAAATTAGAAATGAAAAAGGAGAAATCACTAATCATACATATCTCAGAAATCCAGAGGATCGTTAGGGACTATTTTGAAAACTTATACTCTAATAAATTGGAAAACCCAGAAGAAGTGGATACATTTCTAGATACGTATGACCTGCCAAAATTGAATCAAGAGACATATAAAACCTAAACAAATAGTTAACAATGAGACAGAAGCACTAATAAAATCCTTCCAACAAAGAAAAGCCCAGGACCAGATGGATTCTCAGCTGAATTCTACCAGACCTTTAAATAAGAATTAATACCAATAATCCTCAAATTATTTCATGAAATAAAAATGAATGGAACACTTCCAAATTCATTCTATGAGGCCAGTATCCTCATAGCAAAACCAGATAAGGATACTTCAAGAGGAAAGAAAACTACAGATCAATATCTTTGATACATTTAGATGCAAAAGTCCTTAATAAAATATTAGAAAATCATATTCAACAACAGATTAAGAAGACTTTTCATCATGACCAAGTTGGTTTTAGCCAAGGAATGCAAGGATGATTTAATTTATGCAAATCAATAAATGGATTTCACCACATAAATAGAATTAAAGACAAAAGTCACATACATAGTCATCTAAATAGATGTAGAGAAAGCCTTTGACAAAATTCAGCACACATTCATGATAAAATCACTGAAGAAACTAGGGATAAAGGACTCTACCCCAATATCTTAGGAAATACATGACAAATCCTAATCATCATCATAGTGAATGGGAAAACTGAGAGCATTTCCTTAAAAATTCAGAATAATAATATCACTCCTATTCTATATAGTAATAGAAAGTCTAGTCAGAACAATTAGGACAGAGGAGTAAATACAAGGGATAAAAATCAGAAAGGAAGATGTTGAATTATCACTATTTGCAGATAATTAAATTTTATACTTTGAAAGTCTAAAACACTCCACCAGAAGACTGCAAGGGCTAAGAAAAAAAAATCAGTAAAGTAGCAGGTTATAAAATCTGGATACAAAAATCAATAGCTTTCCTATACACCTGCAATGAATCTGTTGAAAAAGAAATCAGAAAAACAATCCCATTCACAATTACCTCAAAAAAAAGAAAGAAAAGAAAAGAAAAAAAGAAACAAAACTAACCAAGAAAGTGAAATCCCTCTACAATGAAAATTACAGAACATTGAAGAAAGAAATTGAAGAAGACACAAGAAAATGGTAAGACCACTCATGTTCATAGATAGGCAAAAATAATTAATATTGTTAAAATGGCCATACTGCCAAAAGCAATATACAGATTTTAATGCAATCCCCATCAAAATACCAATGACATTGCATCATTTCACAGAACTAGAAAAAAAAAATCATAAAGTTCATTTGGAAGAATGAAAGACCCAGAATAGCCAAAGCAATTCTAAGCCAAAAAGGCAATGCTGGAGACATTATAATGCCTGACTTCAGAGTTATAGTAACAAAAACTGCATAGTACAGGCATAAAAACAGACATATGAACCAATGGGACAGAAAAGAAGACACAGAGACAAACTAACACAGATACAGTCATCGGATCCTTGACAAAGGTGCCAAAAATACACTGGAGAAAAGACAGCCTGTTTAGCAAATGATGTGAAAACTGGTTATCCATATACAGGAGAATGAGACTAAACCCTTATCTCTCACCATGCACAAAAATGAATTCAACATAACACCCTTTATTCAATCAAAAGTATTTATTAAATATCATTGTATAAACTGTGGTATACATACACAATGAAATATTAGTCAGCATTAAAAGAAAATAAAATCATGGCATTTGTAGGTAAATGGATGGAGTTGGAGAATATCATACTAAGAGAAGTAAGCCAGTCCCCACCCCAAAAAAAATGCTGAATGGTTTCTCTGATAAGTGGATGCTGATCCATACTGGGAGTAGGTGAGAGCATGGGAGGAATGGAGAAACTTTGGATAGGGTAAAGAGAAAGGAGGGGGAAGGGAGAGGACATGGGGGTAGGAAAGATGGTGGAATGAGATGGATATCATTACCCTAGGTACATGCATGAAGACATAAATGGTGTGAGTGTATTCTGTATACAACCAGAAAAATAAAAAATTATGTTCCATATACTATGTTCCATATACTATGATCCAAATTTTATGTTCCAAATTACATTTCAAATGAATTGAAATGCATTCTGCTTTCATGTATAACAAATTAGAACAAATAAATAAATAATTTTAAAAAAATAAAGTTTACTGTGTCATATACAGGAGAACAAAATATCTGCTCTCATAGATACTACAGTTCAATGGGAATAAAAGATATAAGATGGTAAATAGAAATAAGGAAAACTACCCCTTTTACAATAACCGCAAAACAAAATAAGATACTTAGGAATCAATTTAACGAAAGAGGTGAGAGATCTATACAATGAAAACTACAGAACTCTAAAGAAAGAAATCAAAGAATACCTTAGAAGATGGAAAGATCTACCTTACTCTTGGATAGGCAGAATTAGTATTATCAAAATGAATATACTACCAAAAGCATTATACAGATTTAATGCAATTCCAATCAAAATCCCAATGACATTCCTCATAGAAATAGAAAAAGCAATCATGAAATTCATCTGGAAAAATAAGAGATACAGAATAGCTAAAGCAATCCTTAGCAAGAAGAGTAAAGCAGTTGGCATCACTATATCACCTTAAACTATACTACAGAGCAAGTATCAAAAACAGCATGGTATTGGCACCAAAACAGACTGGTAGACCAATGGTACAGAATATAGGACACAGAGACTAACTCACAAAACTACAATTATCTTACATTAGACAAAGGTGCCAAAAACATGCGTTGGAGAAAAGATAGCCTCTTCAACAAATGATGCTGAGAAAACTGGAAATCCATATGCAACAAAATGAAATTAAACCCCTATCTCTCGCTATGCACAAAACTCAACTCAAAGTGGATCGAGGACCTAGGAATTAAACCAGAGACTCTGCATCTAATAGATGAAAACGGTAAGCCCTAATCTTCATCATGTGGGATTAGGCCCCATCTTCCTTAATAAGACTCCTATAGCACAAGAATTAAAACCAAGGATCAATAAATGGGATGGAATCAAACTAAAAAGTTTCTTCTCAGCAAACGAAACAATCTGTGAGGTGAACAGAGAGCCTAAAATCCTGGGAGCAAATTTTTACCCCTCACACATCAGATAGAGCACTAATCTCTAGGGTATACAAAGAACTCAAAAAGCTAAACACCAAAAAATAAATAAATAAATAAATAAATAAATAACCCAATCAACAAATGGACCTGAACAGACACTTCTCAGAAGAGGATATACAATCAATCAACAAATATATGAAAACAATGTTCATCATCTCTAGCAATTAGAGAAATGCAAATCAAAACCACTCTAAAATGTCATCTCACTCTAGTCAGAATGGCAGCTATTATGAAGACAAACAACAATAAGTGTTGGTGAGGATGTGGGGAAAAGGGTACACTCAAACATTGCTGGTGGGACTGCAACTTGGTGCAGCCAATATGGAAAGCAGTATAGAGATTCTTTGGCAATCTGGGAACAGAATCACAATTTGACCCAGCTATCCCTCTCCTCAGCTTATACCCGAAAGACTTAAAAGCAGCATACTATAGGGACACAGCCACATCAATGTTTATAGCAGCACAATTCATAATAGCTAAACTATGAAGCCAACTTAGATGCCCTTCAGTGGATGAATGGATTAAAAAAATGTGGCACATTTACACAATGGAATTTTACTCAGTAATAAAACAGAATAAAATCATCACATTTGCAGGTAAATGGATGGAGTTCTAGAATATAATGCTTAGTGAAGTTAGCCAATCCCCAAAAAACAAATGCCGAATGTTATCTCTGATTTAAGGAGGCTGACTCATAGTGGGGTAGGGAGGGGGAGCATGGGAGGAATAGATGAATTCTAGATAGGGCAGAGGGGTGGGAGAAAAAGGGAGGATCAGGGGATTAGCAAGGATGGAGGAATGTGACAGACATCATCATCCAAAGTACATGTATAAAGACACGAATTGGTGTCAACATACTTCATATACAACCAGAGAGATGAAAAATTGTGCTGTATACATGTAATAAGAATTGTAATGCATTCCGCTGTCATTTATTTTTTAAATCAATTTTTTTAAAGATGGTAAATAAATAAATTCCAGACTGCAATAGTACTATGGAGAAAATAAGTAAGGATATTTGATAAAGAATAACAAGGAAAGTTTATTTCAGACTGGTGAGCCAAAGAAAGCCTAACTGAGGAAACAGCACTTAGCTGATAAAAAAGTCCTGAGGAAAATGCACTGAAAAAATCAAGAGCAAACAGCCTTAGAACAAGCAGGAACCGGATATGCCTTTGGAAGAGAAAGAAATGAAAACAGTATGACCCAGATGTGTGGAGAAAGAGGAAAGAACCATGGGGTTTCTGGGTGCATCATGCTGCGACCCATCTTAAGGATTTCTTATTCTACAGGCTATAAAAAAAGTAATCAAAAAGTAAAACCCAGGGACAGACTTGATAATAGCTTGAAAGTTCCAGCATAGATACCCTATGGAGGATGTTTGAAGGTGGGACAGCACGCAGGTAATCCCAGCCTCTCGGGAGGCTGAGACAGGAGGATTGTGGGTTCAAAGGCAGCCTCAACAACAGGGAAGCACTAAGCAACTCAGTGAGATCCTGTCTCTAAATAAAATATAAATAGGGCTGAGGATGTGGCTCTATGGTTGAGCGTGCCTGAGTTCAATCCTCAGCATCCAAAAACAAAACAAACAAACAAACAAACAAATGGAGGCTATTGTAGTAGTCCAGGCAAGAGATGATGGTGACTTAGAACAATTTGTTGACATTATTTCACAAATTAAAAGATCAACCCATTCTTGAAAATAAACTTCGATTTATTTTCTATATGAAAAGTGCATTCTTCGACCTAAATTAGAATTAACTTTATATTTTGACTCTAGGAGGTTTCTTGGAATTATAGTTTTAATTAATATAATTTAAATTGAGTGTTAAGGGAAAAATAAGTATAATTTTATACATGGGAAATTTCCTAAAGAAAATAGTCAACAATTATTTTCTTTTGGAAATGCAGGTTGAGGTTTAGATATTGGTCACGTTTTACTTTAGTATAGATTGAATCAGGACAAAAAAAAAAAAAAAGGTTTTGTAATAGGCAGAAAACCTAAGCACAGAATTTGTTGACATAGAATTTGTTTACATAGAAATGGTATTTAACTGCCTCTCTAAGACCAAAGTAATTAATCCTTATATTCTCTGAGTGAATTTTAGGAGTGCAGTGAGATTTTAGCCTCAGCTCCCAATAAAACAACTTGAGTGAGATGAACCTGATTGGACTGAAGGGCTTTTTCTCTATTAAGATATGGAAGCCTGAGCCACAGTCAAGAAGTGGGATGACTTCAGGCTTGTTCTGAGGATGTCTGAGAACCCGCCTGTGATTTCCCATTTAAATAAGTAATCAAGAGTGATGCTCAAAGTTGGGAGCATCAGCCAAGAGGGATCATTGACCTCATTGATGTCAAATCCATTCAGGCATGTTCACCCTAAGGAAGAAGGTCCCACAAGAGCAAGTTGCACAAGGATGTCAGGAGAGAAAACAAGAAAGCACATTTGCTGCTGCCACTTCCATCTCCTTCCTCCTGAGAGCTACATCCATCGAGCAGTATTCTTTCTTTTTGAGGTTCCTGGTATTGTGCTATCATTACCTTACAAACCACAAGTGACAGTTTCTGATAAGCTATTTCCTCCTGCTTCAATTCTGCTGGGAAACTCAAGACAGGCAGGCCTCCTGGAGCTCAGATCTTGAGTTCATTCACAAATATAAGCTGCATCAAAAGGAAACAGAAAAAACTCTATAACCTATTTCCCATTTTATTTTTAAAGAGCAATTCCATAGTGATTGTAATCTGCTCTGATAGGATTTGCACATCTCTTTGTGTTGGTAGATGCAACAAAAGCATCATAATTTCTATTGTCCAGTGGTAAGTTATTTCTTTCAGTGTCTAAAGAAGTGAACCCATTACAATTTTATTAAGTACATTGAATATAACCTTACATTCTACCAAGTTAAATGCTTCTTGTATTTGACAAGTGTGCAGTAAAATGAAAACATTCTCAGCACTTTTCTGTCAGATGGAAAGGGACAGGCTTTTGTTCAGAGTATAAAATCATAAAGAGGCCAGCGGCAAATGGGGACACATTTTTCCCTCCTGTATGAGTTCTGTAGTTTTTTTAAGTTCCTCCTCTTCTCCTCCCACCTTTCCTTAAATCAAAGTATTAAGTCAGAAAGTAGAACATTACAAGTGGCACTCAACACCCACAGCGTAGGGTTGGATATGGAGAAGGAACTTCAATACTTCCAAAAGCAATCAAGCCAGGGCAGGACCAAGTAATAATTCAGGTGACAGGTTGAAGGAAAAATGAAGTCACCTGCATGGATGAGTAGACAGGTCAAAATGTGGATTAAATTTAGGCACAAAAATAAGCTCTGATTCTAAACCTCCAGAGCCTAAAAACAAAAACCTTTACACAAGGGGTTAGGCAAAGACAAGAATCAAATTATTATTATTACTTGGTTTCATCTTTTTTATTTCCCTCAGTGTAATTCCGGATATGACAACTGTAGTGTTTTTATTTTTAGGGATTGAGTGATTTAACAACTTGAGTGAGATGAACTTGATTGGACTAACGGACTTTCTTTGTTTTAACACATGTAAGACTAAGCCCGAGTCAAGAAAGGGGATGATTCAGTGTGGGAAAGAGACAGAATGAATGACTCTGTGAGTGTGCAGCTAGATAACAAACCTGAAGTAAATTTTGCAGGCAGGTATATTCCACTGATGGTAAAAAAAGCAGTGGGGAATTGTGTGTAGTCTGAGGGACGGGTTATACGGTGACTGTGATTTCTACTCAAGTTTTCTGCAAACCTGAAACTGCTCTAAAAAATAAAGTCCATTAATTAAAAAAGAAAGAAAGAAAAAAAAAAAACAAAAAACAAAGGTGATCTGAACATGCTGATGGATCTGTTCCTTTGTTTTTTAGTTGGTCCTACAACTAATAATCTATCAAAGTTGTTATTGCAAAGCTAAGTTTAAAACTTACATATGTCCATAATATATTTTTGTTAAGTTTTGGCATGTTCACAAAATTCCAAGATGGAGTTAAAGGAGGATTCACAATAGAAACTTTCTGTGAGGTAGATTTGCTACTTCCTTGCACACATTAGAATAAGTATAAACAAACCTAAGCAAATCTTTTCACCTTTTTAGAGACCAAGCAGAACACCTGTTGTGGAGTGTTCCTCGGAGGGAATCATGGCAGAAAAGGAGTGGGAGTGAGCAGCACCCAGCCCATCAGGGAGCCAGAGTTTCCCCAAAACGAAGGTTCTGCGGATGCTCCAGGACAGGACGCAGAAGCTGACAGATTGGTAAGCAGGCCGGATAGAAACTTGGCTTTCAGAAGTTGCCAAGAGAATGCTTTTTCTGCATCTATCGAGATGATCAGATGGTTCTTATTTTTAAGTCTATTGATGTGGTGAATAACATTAATTGATTTCCGTATATTGAACCAGCCTTGCATCCCAGGGATGAATCCTACTTGATCATGGTGCACAATTTTTTTGATATGTTTTTGAATCCGATTAGCCAAAATTTTATTGAGGATTTTTGCATCTAGGTTCATTAGAGATATTGGTCTGTAGTTTTCTTTCTTTGAAGTGTCTTTGTCTGGTTTAGGAATCAGGGTGATGTTGGCCTCGTAGAAAGAATTTGGAAGTTCTCCCTCTTTTTCTATTTCCTGAAATAGCTTGAAAAGTATTGGTGTTAGTTCCTCTTTAAAGGTTTTGTAAAACTCTGCTGTATACCCATCCGGTCCTGGGCTTTTCTTAGTTGGTAGTCTTTTGATGGTTTCTTCTATTTCCTCAATTGATATTGGTCTGTTTAGGTTGTCTATATCCTCCTGCCTTAATCTGGGCAGATCATATGACTTAAGAAATTTATCGATGCCTTCACTATCTTCTATTTTATTGGAGTATAAGGATTCAAAATAGTTTCTGATTATCTTCTGTATTTCTGAAGTGTCTGTTGTGATATTGCCTTTTTCATCCCGTATGCTAGTAATTTGATTTCTCTCTCTTCTTCTCTTCGTTAGCATGGCTAAGGGTCTGTCGATTTTATTTATTTTTTCAAAGAACCAACTTTTAGTTTTGTCAATCTTTTCAATTGTTTCTTTTGTTTCGATTTCATTAATTTCAGCTCTGATTTTAATAATTTCTTGCCTTCTACTTCTTTTGCTGTTGTTTTGCTCTTCTTTTTCTAGGATTTTGAGATGGAGTATGAGATCATTTATTTGTTGGTTTTTTCTTTTTTTAAGGAATGAACTCCAAGCAATGAATTTTCCTCTTAGAACTGCTTTTAATGTGTCCCATAGATTCCGATATGTTGTGTCTGTGCTTTCATTTATCTCTAAGAATTTTTTAATTTCCTCCTTGATGTCTTCTATAACCCATTGATCATTTAGTAACCAATTGTTCATTCTCCATGTGATGCATGTTTTTTCCTTCCTTCTTTTATCGTTGATTTTCAGTTTCATTCCATTATGATCAGATAAGATGCATGGTATTATCTCCACTCCTTTATATTGTCTAAGAGTTGCCCTGTGACATAATATATGATCTATTTTTGAGAAGGATCCATGTGCTGCTGAGAAAAAAGTGTAACTGCTTGATGTTGGGTGGTATATTCTATATATATCAATTAAGTCTAGGTTATTAATTGTGTTATTGAGTTCTATAGTTTCCTTATTCAACTTTTGATTGGAAGATCTGTCTAGTGGTGAGAGAGGTGTGTTGAAGTCTCCCATGATTATTGTATGTTGGTCTATTAGACTCTTAAACTTAAGAAGAGTTTGTTTGATGAACATAGCTGCACCATTGTTTGGGGCATATATATTTATGAAAGTTATGTCTTGTTGGTGTATGGTTCCCTTGAGCAGTATGTAGTGTCCCTCTTTATCCCTTTTGATTAACTTTGCCTTGAAATCTATTTTATTTGATATGAGTATGGACACTCCTGCTTGTTTCCTAAGTCCATATGAGTGATATGATTTTTCCCAACCTTTCACCTTCAGTCTATGTATGTCTTTTCCTATCAAATGCGTCTCCTGTAGGCAGCATATTGTTGGGTCTTGTTTTGTGATCCATTCTACTAGTCTGTGTCTCTTGATTGGTGAGTT
Organism: Callospermophilus lateralis; assembly: GCF_048772815.1. Taxonomy (NCBI): domain Eukaryota; kingdom Metazoa; phylum Chordata; class Mammalia; order Rodentia; family Sciuridae; genus Callospermophilus; species Callospermophilus lateralis. The sequence goes on from NC_135314.1 coordinate 102,691,587, forward strand.
TAAGCCATTAACATTTAGGGTTATTATTGAGATATGGGTTGTTCTTCCAGCCATAATTGTTTATTTATGTTACTAAACATGGTTTGTTTTCCTTTTTTGATTATTTTCCCCCCCTTTACTGTCCTACCTCCCACTGTTGGTATTCATTGTTATTTTCCATTTCCTCTTCCTGTAATGTTTTGCCAAGGATGTTTTGAAGACATGGTTTTCTAGCTGCAAATTCTTTTAACTTTTGTTTATCGTGGAAGGTTTTAATTTCATCTTCCATCCTGAAGCTTAATTTCGCTGGATACATGATTCTTGGTTGGAACCCATTTTCTTTCAGTTTTTGAAATATGTGATTCCAGGATCTTCTAGCTTTCAGAGTCTGTGTTGAAAGATCAGCTGTTATCCTGATTGGTTTACCCCTAAATGTAATCTGCTTCCTTTCTCTTGTAGCTTTTAAAATTCTCTCCTTATTCTGTATGTTGGGCATCTTCATTATAATGTGTCTAGGTGTGGATCTCTTATGATTTTGCACATTCGGCGTCCTGTATGCTTCTAGGATTTGGGATTCTGTCTCATTCTTCAAGTCTGGGAAGTTTTCTCGTATTATTTCATTGAATAGGTGGTTCATTCCTTTGGTTTGGACCTCTATACCTTCCTGTATCCCAATGACTCTTAAGTTTGGTCTCTTTATATTATCCCATATTTCTTGGATGTTCTGCTCATGGTTTCTTAACAGTTTTGCTGAGCTATCTATGTTCTTTTCAAGTTGAAATACTTTGTCTTCATTGTCTGATGTTCTATCTTCTAAGTGTTCTACTCTGCTGGTAGTATTCTCAATTGAGTTTTTAAGTTGGTTTATTGCTTCCTGCATTTCTAGGATTTCTGTTTGTTTGTTTTTTATTACCTCTATCTCCCTGTATAGTTGATCTTTTGCTTCTTGGATTTGTTTATGTAATACATTGTCGAAGTGGTCGAAATGATCTTTCATTGTCTGATTTTGCTGTCTAAAAAAAGCATTCGACAAAGTACAGCATCCCTTTATGTTCAAAACTCTAGAAAAACTAGGGATAACAGGAACTTACCTCAACATTGTAAAAGCAATCTATGCTAAACCTCAGGCTAGCATCATTCTGAATGGAGAAAAATTGAAGGCATTCCCTCTAAAATCTGGAACAAGACAGGGATGCCCTCTCTCACCACTTCTGTTCAACATAGTTATCGAATCACTGGCCAGAGCAATTAGACAGACGAAAGAAATTAAAGGCATAAAAATAGGAAAAGAAGAACTTAAATTATCACTATTTGCAGATGACATGATTCTATACCTAGCAGACCCAAAAGGGTCTACAAAGAAACTATTAGAGCTAATAAATGAATTCAGTAAAGTGGCAGGATATAAAATCAACACACATAAATCAAAGGCATTCCTGTATATCAGCGACAAATCCTCTGAAATGGAAATGAGGACAACCACTCCATTCACAATATCCCCCCAAAAAATAAAATACTTAGGAATCAACCTAACAAAAGAGGTGAAAGACTTATACAATGAAAACTACAGAACCCTAAAGAGAGAAATAGAAGAGGATCTTAGAAGATGGAAAAATATACCCTGTTCATGGATAGGCAGAACTAACATCATCAAAATGACAATATTACCAAAAGTTCTCTATAGGTTTAATACAATACCAATCAAAATCCCAATGGCATTTCTTATAGAAACAGAGAAAGTAATCATGAAATTCATATGGAAAAATAAAAGACCCAGAATAGCAAAAACAATGCTAAGCAGGAAGGGTGAATCAGGCGGTGTAGCGATACCAGACTTCAAACTATACTACAGAGCAATAGTAACAAAAACAGCATGGTACTGGTACCAAAACAGGCGGGTGGACCAATGGTACAGAATAGAGGACACAGAAACCAACCCACAAAACTACAACTATCTTATATTTGATAAAGGGGCTAAAAGCATGCAATGGAGGAAGGATAGCATCTTCAACAAATGGTGCTGGGAAAACTGGAAATCCATATGCAACAAAATGAAACTGAATCCCTTTCTCTCGCCATGCACTAAAGTTAACTCAAAATGGATCAAGGAGCTTGATATCAAATCAGAGACACGGCGTCTGATAGAAGAAAAAGTCGGCTACGATCTACATACTGTGGGGTCGGGCTCCAAATTCCTCAATAGGACACCCATAGCACAACAGTTAATAACTAGAATCAACAAATGGGACTTACTCAAACTAAAAAGTTTTTTCTCAGCAAAAGAAACAACAAGAGAGGTAAATAGGGAGCCTACATCCTGGGAACAAATCTTTACTCCTCACACTTCAGATAGAGCCCTAATATCCAGAGTATACAAAGAACTCAAAAAATTAGACAACAAGATAACAAATAACCCAATCAACAAATGGGCCAAAGACATGAACAGACACTTCTCAGAGGAGGACATACAATCAATCAACAAGTACATGAAAAAATGCTCACCATCCCTAGCAGTCAGAGAAATGCAAATCAAAACCACCCTAAGATACCATCTCACTCCAGTAAGATTGGCAGCCATTAGGAAGTCAAACAACAACAAGTGCTGGCGAGGATGTGGGGAAAAGGGTACACTTGTTCATTGTTGGTGGGACTGCAAATTGGTGCAGCCAATCTGGAAAGCAGTATGGAGATTTCTTGGAAAGTTGGGAATGGAACCACCATTTGACCCAGCTATTCCCCTTCTCGGTCTATTCCCTAAAGACCTAAATAGAGCATGCTACAGGGACACTGCTACATCGATGTTCATAGCAGCACAATTCACAATAGCAAGACTGTGGAACCAACCTAGATGCCCTTCAATAGACGAATGGATAAAAAAAATGTGGCATTTATACACAATGGAATATTACTCTGCATTAAGAAATGACAAAATCATAGAATTTGGAGGGAAATGGATGGCATTAGAGCAGATTATGCTGAGTGAAGCCAGCCAATCCCTAAAAAACAAATGCCAAATGTCTTCTTTGATATAAGGAGAGTAACTAAGAACAGAGTAGGGACGAAGAGCATGAGAAGAAGATTAACATTAAACAGGGACGAGAGGTGAGAGGGAAAGGGAGGGAGAAGGGAAATTGCATGGAAATGGAAGGAGACCCTCAGGGTTATACAAAATTACATACAAGAGGTAACGAGGGGAAAGGGAAAAATAATACAAGGGGGAGATATGAACTGCAGTAGAGTGGGTAGAGAGAGAAGAGGGGAGGGGAGGGGAGGGGAGGGGGGTAGTAACGGATAGGAAAGGCAGCAGAATACAACAGACCCTAGTATGGCAATATATAAATCAATGGAAGTGTAACTGATGTGATTCTGCAATTTGTAAACGGAGTAAAAATGGGAGTTCATAACCCACTTGAATCAAAGTGTGAAATATGATATATCAAGAACTATGTAATGTTTTGAACAACCAACAATAAAAAAAAATATAAAAAAAAAAAAGAAATTGCTCATTCTCTCATACACAAAGGAAAAGCAGTTATAAAATAAAAAATGAAAACAATAGCTTGAAAAAAAAAAAAAAAAAAAAGAAGTTGCCAAGAGAAACTGGTCTGGGCCTATAGGTAGCAGAGTTGGTTCTTACTCTGTCTCTAGTTGTTAAAAGCCTGTTTAAAAGCATGTAACACTCCTTTACAATCATAAAGCCATTGTCACTGGCCAGTGACATCATCAAAAATGTGAAGAAAACATGGAAGACACAGGTACACAGCAGTTCCCTGGGTTGTCCTGACACTCCCCTGCTTTGCTGTTATTCCACATCACATCAAACTCCAAGACTTTATGGATCTGGGTTCCTTGGAAGCCCTGAGCCTGGGTCAGTAACCTGCCTCATGAACCTGTCCCCACCCACAAGGGTTCAGTATTCCTACATTAAAAACTAAGAGTTTTGCTGTGGTGGTGCAGACCAGTAATCCCAGAGGCTCAGGAGGCTGAGAAAGGAGGATTGTGAGTTCAAAGCCAGCCTCAGCAAAATCGAGGTGCTAAGCAACTCAACGAGACCCTGTCTCTAAATAAAATACAAAATAGGGCTGGGGATATAGCTCAGTGGTCAAGGGCCCCTGAGTTCAATCCCTGGTACCAAAAAAGAAAAAAAAAAAAAGAGTCTGGGCTAGATGCTCTAACTCTATACCCTTTCTAGTTCTATAGTATTGAGATTCTTTTCCAAGCAAATCCTGGCCAACCATAGTCGGTGACAGAATTTAATATTGCTTTGTCCTCATTTTGTCATCTGGTTCAGGGCCTGTTCCAGGACTTCAGAGTCAGCTCATGGTAAGCTCTGCCTGTGGCAATGGCTCGGAAGCCCATTAGAGGGTCAGGGTTCTCTCCTAGAGAGTTGAAAATCTCAGAATAACAGATAGCTGACAAGTATCCAGTTTTGTATCAGCCGAGGGAAGAACAGAAGGGAGTCTGTCCCTGAAAAAGCTACCTAGAGGCTAATGCATCACATGAAAAACAGCAGTCACTTCCTCTTTCAGGACAGCCTTGCTATTTAATACCCCAAAAGACCAAGGACAAAGAATGGCATTGTATAAGCACTGTAACTCAAGCAATTAGCCAGGTAATGGTCTGTGGGGTTCATTATAGCAGAATGTCAATTAAAACACTTGGAAGGAGATTATGCAGAGCACTTAGATTTCAAATCTTATAAGCTACCCACTAAGACTAAATTATACTAAATGTCATATTACTACAGTAGGTAAATGAAAATAAAGTTTCTTCTCTAATTTGGACTCATACCTAATATGTTATAAATCCGAGAAATTGAAAAGAGCAGCCAAGTGTCTAGTCTTTATTTAACAATGAAGAAAATGGAATAAAAAATGTCATGTTTAAACCCAGTATCTTCTTTCCTACCTTTGGCCTAATTAAATAATAATTAAATAAGTAACTGTTTTTTAAAGATTCAAAAATATACTTGTTGGTTTTATTTTGGAGTTTTGCCAATGGACTTGATGAAAAGAGGAAATGGATAAAATGTGAACTTCAGAAGGAAAATTGTTTCACAGAAAAATCTTTAGATGAGATTTCTTCTGTTAATGACTTGCCTGAATTGCTTCTGAATTCTCACAGAGACATACCACATTTGTTTGTTTGTTTCAATGCAGATATGTTAATAGAAAAACTGACTTCTTCAGAATAGAAAATAAATGACAGACTTTCTTAATGAAATTTCAAAACGCAAATAGCATTCGGCATCCAAATAGATGACCATAATGATTGCCCTGAATAATATTAGAAAGAACATAATATATAAAAATTAGTTTCTGTCTTAAATCCTGAAGTCAAATTTAACACCACAGTTAAATTTTATCCATGACTTATAAATCCCTTAAAGGAGGGAATAAAATTAAAATGACCAATAGATCTACCAATGTAATGTTCCACTATTCTATCATAGGAAACTAAATGCATATCAAATTTTTATTATTATTCATAATTGTTCTGTAAAATACCACAGGCATAACATTCTTTGAAAAGCAAAATATCTTTTTTCCTTACTAGATAATTGTTACGACAAAAATCACATTTTTAATGCAACATGCATTGTCTAAACTGAAGATATACTCTACTACTATTATGTAAATAAAACTTGGTTTATAAGACCTTCATTATACATGATTTCTGAAAGGAGATTAATTATTGTATGACACCAAAAATATGTAAATTCTACCCCACTAATCCCATGTATTATACTCTCCTTTAGAATTTATTTTTTCTACTTATTTCACAAATATTCACAAATTTAATAATTTTAAAATGAAGAGTGATTCTATATTCCATACCACAGACTTCCACATTTCAAAGATCAATGCAAAATATAGATTTAATACCAGAGAGGAAAACTGCCTTTTATCAATTGCAGACATTTATCCTTTCTATTCATATTCTTATTTCCTTGAGGCAAATTATTTTAACAGGACCTTTTTAAACCTGGGATTCTTACTGCAAAAGACTTGATGGAAGATAAAATAAATCAATGTTTGTAATCATCTCCTACCTTATGGATGCTTCCTTTCAGCAATCTTTCTCCTGGTTATCACATTGAAAAATTCAATCTCAATTATCATTAGACAGGGGTCTGCTTTATTTCTTTCAAGATTTGCCCTTACCCAATGAGAGGTGAGTACCCTTTGACAAGGGGAGTGGTAACTTCCCCAGGCTCTGGAGAAAGGCTCTGAAATCTGATGAAATGCAAATGTCTTGGGAATTTTGAAGTTTTAGCTCTTCTCTGGCCTGATTTTGTCAACCATTCTTCTTGGTTTTCAGGATTATCTTTCATTCTGATACTGTAAGGTTTGGGCACCATGGTGTCAAACAATTCTCTAGTTTAGTATTATAGTTTTCTGAAGGAGTCCTAGTCTAATCTGTTATTTGGGTCACATTTGAACATTCTGAGACTCCTGTTTTTATTGCTGAGTGAACCTCGCCTCAGGAAAAAAAAGTCAGGTTTCTGAATACACAACCCTTCTGCCTTTCCTTTCATGCATGAGCCTGCCACTGATTGAAAATTGACTAAGACTTCATTTTGGGCAAGGTTATTTCTAAGAAAATATCTTTTTTTGTTTTGGGGAGCTACATTGAGATGTTCCCAAGAACTTAAATATTACAAAAATACTATTGGACTCTTGATAAATCATTCATTCATTCATTCAATAGCATTCTGAGAACCTGCCAAGTGCCAGGTCATCTAGGAGCTGGGCATACAGCAGGAGAAGGATTCACAAGTTCCCTGTTTTCATGGAGTTTATAATCTAATGGGAAATAGCCCCAAAATTGAAACATAGATATGAGAATAGTAAATAGCAGATACTAAGAAACTAATAAGCATTGTGCATAAACTAAAATAAAGCAAAGTAATAGAGGATGGCTAAGAGACTGTCTTCGATGGAGTGTTCAGGGAAGGCCTTTCTAACAAGTTGATCTTTAAACTGCTACAATCTGAATGACAAAGGTAATATGTAGTTGGGAAAAAAAAAAAAAAAAACTAGAGGTGGGGGAACATCATCCCAATTGCAAAGAGCCTGAGATGGTAAGGTTCATTGAACTATAAGGACAACACAAAATAGCTTAGAGCAGAAAAATTAAAAAATAAAAATAAAAACAAAATCCCAGACCGGCAAAATGGTGATATGATTGACTATATTAGCATATCTAATACAAAGCCTATAGAAGAGGATTGATCAGTCACAAAACAGAAAAAGCAAGATGTAAGGCACCAGCAGAATTACTACCCATTTAGACAGTCCCAAGGAGGCTGAGTCCATGGGACTTTAATATTCCAGCTCCATTAGTATGCTGATCCCCATTATAAACTGGATGCAGCTGATTAATTTAACCAGATGCCATGAAATATTTGATTAATGTAAATCCTCTTCTTCTGATTCTACAGTCACCAAGAGCTTTCTGATTCTACCCTTTGAGAGAATGTGCTGATCAGAAGAGTTCAAATGATTTGATATAGTGATCGCTCATGGTAAGTTACAAAATGAGTTTCCAGTTATTATTTGGCTTCCCTTTATAACTTATCCACTTGAAGAGAACTCTGTGGTCCTGCTGATGCCACAACAACAGCCTACTTGGTAATAGTTCTCATTTTAAATTAATAGGCTTTCTGGAAACTGTCTGTCTCACCCTCACTTCAGTGTTTCTGGAGACCTGGTCATTTCTGGGCACAGACAAGTTCAAGTTCAATTAAAACCACATCTTGTATTTTTACCCAGAACCAACTAGCCCTTTCTCCACAGCTACTCCCTCCTGCTGCTAAGGATAATGGCTAAGGCTACTGCATCTTCATTTAAAATGACTGATTAGCTACTGCCCTTGGACAAGCAATCATGTCTATGAAGTTCACATTTGAATCTGAGATGCTTGGCAAGTCTATATCAGTTCCCTCATCTATGTAGTAGGGAAGTGGGCTAGGTCTCTTTTTAAGGATTTTGAACTATGCAAGTAGATATAAATGTATTCTCTTTGTAAACACATAAAACATTACAGAAAGCAACACCCCAGTTGCTGTCTTCTGCTCCAGTTGCCTTGAGTTGAGGGACTGTTATCACGTATGAATCCTTCCAAGCCTTTTAAATCACTTATGTTACATATCTACATACTTCTACACATTAAAAATAGGCAGCATTGTTCACTTTCTACTTAACAAATAGTTTTACATTGTACATCTTGTTCTCTTAACTTCCACTAAACTATATTTCTTGGATATTTTCCACATTAGAAAATATAGATCTCCTTTGTTCTCTTTAACTGTTACATAGTGTGTTAGATTTTTGTTGCTGTGACCAAAATACCTGACCAGAACAACCTGGAGCAGAAAAGTTTATTTTGGGTTCCCAGTTTCAGAAGTTTAGTCCATGGTTGGCCAATGCCATCACTCTAGCCCCAAAGTGAGGCAGAACATCATGGCATAGGGCATGGTGGAGGAAAGCTACTCCCTTTATGGTAGCCAGGAAGCAGAGAAAGAGAAGAGACAGGGGGGCTAGATATATAATCCCCAAGGCACTCCTCCAGTGACCCACCCCCTGCCTACAGTTTCCACCCAATTAGTCCATTTGAATTATTAATTTTTCACATGGACTAATCTACTGACTAGGTAACAGCCCTCATGAACCAATCATCTTGCCTCTGAACATTCCTGCCATAACACAGGAGCTTTTAGGGACAGCTCATATTCAAATTGTAATACAAACATTCCCTTACATGAATGCATTAAAGTATAGTTTGTTGGCTACCCATCAGTTGAGGGCTATTTAAACTCTTTGCAATTCTTAAACTCTAAAAAGTGTGGCAATATCTGTCCTTTGACACTCTTCATTGTGTACACAAAAGAAAGTTTCCCTAGAATAACTCCAAAAAGGAGAATTACCAAATGGTAGCATCTGGGAGTAGACTCACCTTTAGTCTATAAGTATGCCTGAATCAGAGGCATAAAAGTATTCCTTAAAAATAAAGGAAGAACAAGATAAGAAGAAAGCAACTTCATTGGTCCCACAGCAGAATCTGGGCCAGAATCCATGAATGTGGGAGCCAGGAGCTACATTTTATACAGGTGGTTTTCACAGTTAAAATTGTAGAACCACTGGATTAGATGACTTCTGGTTCTAGAAATTCACTAAAATGCCCGGTTACCCATCCACTTCCATGTGCAAGACTCTTCGTTAATAGCTTTGCACATGTTTCCTACTGAACTTCAACTTTTTTAGTCCATCTGTCTGCAATTAAATCTGGATTGTGATCCAGCCTTATGTTTACTAAGATAAATGAGGGCCCATAGGCAGTACTTTGCTGCCAAATATGCTGCACCTCAGAAGAGCTCTCTTTACCCCTATGTCCCACCCCTGTGATCATCTCCCCACCTAACTCTTGTTTCCGTCAGCCTTCTCCTGGAAACTGCACCTGATGAGCTGCCTCCCTAATGCATGCTGTCCCCTGCTGGAAGATGATTGGCCTGCTGCTCTGACATTTTATTGTTCCTCCTACAGGTCTCACAACTCTACCTAAATAGCCTTTGTCCTTAGAGAAGGAGAAAGGAAAAGAAGCTAAATGAGCAAAAGCCCATATCTATTTAGACCAGAAAGTTTTTGGAGGACCTGTAAATGGAAACACATTAACATTTGTATTTAGTTAATAATTGACCAGTTAACAAAACTTTTTGAGGCAAATACCATTATTCCCACTTTACAGATGAGAAAACCAATAACAGAGGAGGAAAAAAAAATTGCTCAGGATATCTGGCTAGGAAGGCACAGACCCAGCATCCAAACTCAGGTGTATCTGGTACCAAAACCCAGCTTGTCAGGCTACTTTATATTTTTCCCTCTCTAATTCACATGTGTCTGTGATTTTTATCTTTCCCTCTTTCTGGGTATTTAGGTAAGACTTTCTTGCTGAGGTACTAGAACAACCTTGAGCATGAAGTTTAAGGAGTGTGCCCATGGAAATCTTCATCAGTTCATCAGAGTTCAGTGGGCATCACATATTATGCTGAGTCACGTTAGAAATTCAAGCCAGCCTATAATTCTTTACACTCCCTGGCATGCTGGCACTGGATGGATTTATGTACCACTAAACCTAGATAGCTTAAAACACTTCAGTGCCTCAGCTCTCAGTAATGCTGATAAAATATATGTAGCTGCACTTATAAATCATTATCTTTACTTACATTTAATAAAATTGAAAATAATATTTTCCAAGAAGTTGTTGGACTGTTTCAACTCACCATTGACTGGCTCAGGTTGCTTTTTATGCACCATGTCCCTACTCTATTATCATCTTCGCTAAAGTAGTAGATTACTCTGTTTGGGTCATTTTCATATATTACAGTGGTCAAAGAAAATTTTACCATTTATAAGCCAGTTCAAATTCAGTTGAATTAAAAGAATGCTCTTTCTGTGGACTGATGTCCCTCACAAGCTATGTGTTGAAACCCAAGTTTCCAATGTGACTATATTAAGGTGGAGTTTTGGGGGGGTAATTAGGTCATAAAATTGGAGTCTTTATCAATGGCATTAGTGGCCTTATAAGAGGAGACATGAATCCAGGTTTGGTTGTACTTATATCCCTGCAATTTGGTAAGTTGAGGCAGCAGATTGCAAGCTCAAGGCCAGCCTTAGCAACTTAATGAAACCTGTCTCAAAATAAAGAATAAAAAGGACTGGGGACTGTAGCTCAGTAGTAGAGTGCCCTGAGGTTCAATCTGAGTACCTGGAGGTGGGGAGGGGTGCAGAGGATGGTGGATACATATTTTATCCACTATGCAAGAAAAGGGCTTTTACAGGAACCAAATTGGCCAACACCTTAGCCTTAGGCTTCCTAGCCTCCAAACTGTGAGAAACAAATTTCTGATGTTTAAACTACCAATTTTATAGAATTTTTTCTTTTAGCAGGCTGAATTGACTAATACATTCCTTATTCTTAGACCTATAAGCTGCAATATTTATGAACTAATACAAGTTATTTTCAATGGTACCTCTAAAATTAGAGAAATGTTAATGATTGTTTAAGAGCACATCATTCTTCTCTTGTTTTTCTGTAAATTTTAGATTTTGAAGAGTTGAGAGTTTATTAGTCAGATTCTGCTATAATATTGCTATATAACAAATATCACTCAGTGATTTACCAAAATAAGCTTTTCTTTATTTCGCTCTCACAATTTACAAATTGACTAGTCAACTGTATTTCAAGTTGTAGTGCAAGTTTATTTCTGCTCTTTGTGTATTTTATACTGGGACCAGTTACTATTCAGGGTATGCTCATTGTAGTGGATGGAAGAATGCAAGGGGGTGAAAGATTAGATTAGAATCAGTACAGTCATTTATTTTCATATTTCATTAGCCAAAGCAAGACACAAGATCATCCGAATGTCAGTAGGTCTGAGCATAATACCAGCAGTGAACCATAACAAGTGTGGGAGGGGAACAAATAATACAGTCTGTATCAGAGTAAACATTTCTTAAATATCAAAATGGTAAAAGGGTACAAACATCAGAGGAGGAAGAAGAAAGTATTTCAAGCCAACACAACACAAAGTTAAAAAAAAAAAGTATAGTTTTAAAAATTCAAAGAAAGTCTCACTAAAGAAATCATGTTAGAGAGCACAATCTGATGGAGGCATAAAGGTGCATGAACGCTCTTATTCTCTTTGATCACAGGGTGTGTGTGGTAAGCGATCTTAAGAAGGAGGCAGTTCATTGAATACCACCAGCTTTCCGGGCACTCAAGGTCTCAGGGAACATGGAACTAAAACAGCTGTCCTAAGTCACCAACCCTGCAATGGGATATCCATCAGGAACTCTAGGATAAAATTCAACCCTGAGCTTGCTTCTAACTTATGACTTACCTTGCAATAAACTGCACTCTCCCTATGATAAAGCATCTTTACCTGAAAATTGGCATTTTGCTCTAATACAATCTCTAAATAGAACCTGCTCTTTAGTGATCACCACAGCAATCACTTAAAGAAGTATTTCCATGGATATTAGGAAATAGATATGAAAGTAAATAAAATTTAAGTAATTTCTTTTTTTTTTTTTCTTTTTGCACTGTTGGGGACTGAACGGAGGGCCTCGCACAAACTAGGCAAAGGCTCTACAACTAAGCCATAGATCCAGTAGTAATTACTCTTCAGGTGACTTAGAATCTGGAGAAAACTCAGTTTATACATATCGATCTAACATTACATTGTTGGGGTTGTTTTGTAGCTACATAGGACTATTTCCATATGCATCAAATTACTGCTCTGATTCATCAAATAACTGAAAAGGGTTTTAATTTTAATTGACACCTTACCATGTAAAACAAACTTAGATGTGAATATATTAGTAATGGATGCATATTAGAAAATATTAATCAGTTTTATAGTGGGGAAGTATAAATCTATCAGGTTTTAGAAGAATACCTGACATAAAAGAAACTATTTTTAGGGTATAAATTGAATTGCTGATATATTGCAATATTTCAAAGGTCCCTGGTGGGAGATTTGCCTATATTCTGGAACTCTACTGAAAAAAAGATCCTCAATGTTATAAAACATGAATATTTTCAGGAAGCAAAGGCATTTTCAAATATAAGTTGTTCAAGGAACATTAGGTCTTTTATTGCTCGAATCAATGGGGAAAAAAAACTAAATGGTTTTTGGGGGAAAAAAGGTTTGAAGCAACTAAAAAGATAATTTTTTTTCTTTTAGCAGTCAACTTGAATGATGAACAAGTACAGTAAAATGTCTACTTGTTAAATTTTGACTTTATTGACCCCTTACATTACAAAATAGAAGGAAGATCTCTACCACTTAAATTTTTCACTCTTGAGATTTATAATTTTTTCAGAGCTGAAAACAAATAAATATTTTTGCAAAAAGATTTTCAATAAGAAGGAGGATGAAACAAAACTTCAATTAAAATATTATAAATAGAAAAATTAATTGTAAACTATTTGGAACTTTTAGAAATCTATGTTATCAATGAAACTTTAATTTTTAAATAGGTAAGTTTAAGAGAAATTGTATCTTAAGACATAAAGCTATGAATAATGAGGATTTTTCTGTTGTGCACTGAGTAAAGAAGCTTTCCCCTTTAACTCCTTTCTCTTTTGTGTTTGTTCAAAGTAATCAGGGTCAAGTGTGCAGACCTGTTACATGAGATTCACATCTGGGGAGTAAAGGTCAGGGAGAGATAAAGTGAACTAAAGCAAAGAGGCATTCTGGACTGAAGCCCAACAGGACTGGTTTACTAGAAGGATAGAAAGCTGACAAGCTCCTTCAGTTCAGGGTCAGGAATATAATCTGTTTGGTGATGTGGCCGCTTTATAAAAAGGAGCTTTATTCTAGGCCTTCATTGTTTTCCTCTTAATAAGTCATTTTGAGTACAAATGCTACCCTGAAAAGGCGCCCAAAGCATTTCATGAAATCATCTACAAATGATAGATACACACACACATGCATATATGTATACATGTTAAATATATAATAAATAAATATAATAAATATATAATAAATAAATATAAATACATAATAAATAAATATTTTATATTTTATATTTTCTGATGCTCATAATTTGAACTTAACCTTGACAGATTTTCTTTTATAAAATTTAATATATATGGGTCTGGAGGATATAGCTCAGTGGCAGGCACTTGACTAGCATTCTCAAGGCCCTGGGTTCAATCGCAGCATTGAAAATAAAAAAGTGATTACTTAAATTTTATCTGTTTTCACATTTATATCATAAGACTGTCTCTCAAGAGATTCCTGGTGGGTCAAGTTGGGTGTCTCCACAGGCTCAGTGTGGCACCTGTGCCCCATCCATCCCTGAGTTTCTATTGGACTCCTCCTCTGTGTCCCTGGCAGTGGAAGATGATGGTGCATGGCAAAGCTAGGGAGGTACCTTGCCCTGTCAACCTTGTTTTAGAGCCTCTTGGAGGAGCTTGAGTATAAGCTGCATATTCTCTTGTTTTAGAGAAATCTAAATGAGAAATATTTTCTGTTTCTCTCTCCTGCTCTATATACAACTCAAACATGAGACTAAGGAAAGCTAATTAGCTTGGTGGGGAGAATCTAAAAAGCATGAGCATGTTATATTAATTGCCCTTCTAAGTGGCAACTGTATCATCTTTTTAAAAAAGGGTGGGGGGACGGGATAGTAAAACTCCATGTTCTTTAATGCTCCCATTCCATTCTCCAAAACAGCCAAGTTAGGGAAACAATGATAACAAACCTGGGTAAGAAAGTCCAGATACATGGTATCCTGAAGGACACTGGCTTTCTCTTGTGCACATTGAGAATTAGGGCACATTAGCTCTTTGGGATGCTGGTCATACAAGCAAACTAAGCAAGCTAATGATGATAATGAAGTTGCTTCTGACATATAAAACCCTTCTGTATGGCATCTAGGGAAGAACTGAAGGCACTATGGAGAGGATACATGACACTTGTCCAGTTACATACCACGGGGGCGGGGAGGGGTGGGCAGAGGCACTCTTTGGTGAAGCATCTTGACGAACAGAGGTACCACTGATTCACCTATCCCTTCTTGGAGCAGTGTGCCTTTCTGGCATATATTAACTTGAGCCAGATATCTTGAAAAACACTGATACTATGGTTTTAATGTATCCCCACAGTTTATGTGTCAAAAATATAACTCCTAGTGAGCACTGTTACCTTTAAAAGGTTATTATGTCTAGAAGCTCTGCCCTGTGAATGGGTTAATGTCATAACAGGAATGGATTAGTTATCACAGAGGTGACTTTCTGAGTTTTAAAAAATTGAGTTCAGCCTTCTTCCTCCCTCACTTGCTCTCCCTTTCCCTTCTACCTTATATCATGGAGCAAGAAGATCTTTGCCAGATATGGGCCCTTTGATCTTGAACTTCGAAGTTTCCCAAACCTTGAGAAATAAATGTCTAATGTCCATAAATTACCCATAAATGGTATTCTGTAATAACAACACAAAATGGACCAATACAGAAAATTGGTACCAAGAAGTGGGGCTGTTCCTATAAAAAGTACCTGAAAATGTGGAAACAGTTTTAGAAGTTGGTAATGAGTATAGGCTGGAATATTGAGAAGCGAGCTAGAGATAACCTAAATTGCTGTGAATGGAGTGTGAAGCACAATTCCAATGAGGGCTTAAAAAGAAGAGCTACAGGAAAATTCTTAGATATTACATGATTGTGACCAGAACTTTGGTAGAAAAATAGTAAAGGCAAATATGATAAGGAATCAGTCAGACTTGAGAAAGAAGGCATTGGAAACTAGAGTAATGGCCATTTTTATTATAAAACAACAAAGAACTTGGCTGACTTGTGTTCACTCCTAGAGGTTTTTAGGAAGGTGGAACTTAAGGGTAATAAAATAGACTATATGGCGAAAACATTTCTAAGCAAAACTTTGGAAGAGCAGCAAGGCTTCTTTTCACCACATTTAGTAAAATGTGAAAAATAGAAATTATTTTAAAACAATATACAATTAAAAGGGGAGCAAAATGGAAAGATTTGGAAAAGTCCCAGCCTGTCCCTGTACAGAGTGAAAAGATATGTTTAAGAAAGCAAAACAAGGATGTGAACAAGTGACTACACCTTTGCTAATGATATTAATGTAGCTAGAAGAGAGCCAGGTGCCCTTCATCAAGACAATAGAGGAAAGACCCTGAAAGTTTGAAGCTTCCGTTGCAGCTTCAGTTTGAAGCTGCTCTTCCCATCACTGGTCCAGAGCAGAACCTTAAGAGTAAAGTTTCCAGAGACACACCTGAAGGACCTCAGCATTCAATGCCCAGGGATACCTTAGGATTCTGTTCCCTGCATTCCATCACAGTACTCCACAACCATTGCAGCTTTGGCTCAAGCAGGGTCATGTAAAACTCAGACCCCTGCTCTAGAAGGTGCAAGCTGCAAACTTTGGCAGTGTCCATGTGTAAATGAGCTGTGGGCCATGGTAACCTCCACCTAGATTTCAAAGGATGTCTTATTCAGCCTAAGGACCTAGGCAAAGTTGATGCAGGAGTAGAGTTATCACAGAAAGTCCCCATTAGGGCAAAATTGAAGCAAAATGTGAGATTGGACTTGCCACAGCAAGTCCCCACTAGAACAATGCATATTGAAACTATGAGATTGAAACCACCTCAGAAACCCAGAACTATAGACCTATCAGCATGAAACTCCAGTACAGGAAAGCTAGGGGCACAAAGCCCAACCCATGAGAGTTTCCGGTGGGAGTACAAAAGGACTTGGGGGCCCAACCCCCACCCCCAGTGTGGGTTGTGGAGTCAAAGGAGATTATTCCCCACCTTTCAGATTGAATGGTGCTTACCTGCTGGGTTTTGGATTTACTTAGAACCAGTAGCCCTGTTCTTCATTTCTATTTCTCCTTTTTGAACTAGGAATGTCTATCCTATGACTGTTCCACTATTATATTTTAGGAGCAAGTAACTTGTTAGTTTTCTAGCACCAGAGCTTGAGAGGAATTTTCCTCAGGGTGAATCTTGCATTGAGTCTCACAGAGAGCTGATTCAGATGAGACTCTGGACTTTGAACTTTCAAGTTGCTCCTGGAATGATTTAAGACTTTGGATGAAGTGAATTTATTTTGCTTGTGAAGACATGAAATGTGGGGGCACAAAGGCAGAATTCTATCATCTGAATATGTCTCTAAAAGTTCATGTGCTGGAAAATTAAGTCCTTATGCAACAGAGTTGATAGGTGTGTGGGACCCTTAAGAGGTGCTTAGACCATGAGGGTTATGCCTTCATGAATAGATTAATGCTGTTATCAGAGAAATGGTTATCATGGAGGTGATTTTTCAATTTTTTTTTTTTTTTAAGCTACTTGCCTCCTCTCTCTCTTGTGCTCTCTTACACCTTATGCCTAGCACCATGGGATGATGTAGCAAGAAGGCCCTTATCATATTTGAGCCCCTTAACTATGGACTTCCCAGCCTTCAGAATTGTCAGATGCAAATATCTATTGTTTATAAATTACTCAGTCTGTTATAATCTGTTATAGCAACACAAAACAGACTAAGACATGCAAACCCAGGAATAGCTCTGAATAATTGTGCTTTTCCAAGAAAAATTTTTACATCTATAAAGGAACTCTTTAACATTTTGAAGTACCAAGAAAGGGTTTTTCCCTATAGTGAAATCCCAAGCCCCATTCTATAATTGCAAAAAGACCCTATCTTTTTTTCAGGACTTTTCTCCTTAAGACTTTCAGAACAGCTTTCTTAATCTAACGAGTTAGTCCCTGATTATTACTATCTGAGCCTCCTCAGACAGTCCAACAATGCCTGAGGTTTCTATCCGTGGCAGTCAGTGCCAACCAGATCAATGCACTACTGCAGTTCTCCTCTGAGAACTGGGCCAGAGAAGTTCAAGTGTAAGCTACACTCTGTGCCCAGAATCAGCTTCCCCTAAGAATTGCATTAAGCCTGGCCAAACTATACTCTTTTGACTTCCTGAAAGTACAACTAAAAGCAAGCTCTGCTAACAAAGCATCTCAAATTCTGATTATTCAATCTTAACCCAAGTAGAGGACATTAATAGTCCTGATTGAATAACATTTGGGAAAACTACTTCTGTCCCCTTTTAGAAGTAAAATATGTACATATAATTGACATTACTAAGCAGAACACAAAGTATGCACTCTGATTCAAGGTAACCTCATACTTTTATCTGAGAGCATTGAGAGGGAATTTACTTATCTTACATACCTAGAATGAAAGAGCCTATTCTGAAGAATTTCCTTAACAAATGTAGTTATTTCCAAAGGTAAAGACATCTTTACCTCCATAAAATGAAATTTCCAGCAATCCTGAAAGGTACAGTGTCTTCAGTAAATCTCTTAAAAGGTAATATCCCTTCTTTGTAAGTTAGTTTATAATCTTAAAAGCCACTAGTATTTTCTTACTTTAAAAACCATTGGATGGTTTTTAAATTAAATTTTATACATTTATTTTTTAAATAAATACTATCCGCAATTGGCACAGAATTTAAAATATACAAAGCAGATCTCTCTCATATCCTGTTTTTCTAAGAAGCAAGCACTTTCAGTAGTATTTTGTAATTCCTTCTAGAGATCATAAAAAAATCAAGGACAGCATGGCAGCATATTTCTTTGGAAGCTTTCTCAATCAACTTCTCCTTAAGATTAACTTTCCACAGGCTGAGATTCTATTGTTTTTCTATTTCTACATTTTTTTTCTAGCCCCTATAATTGTTTGGACCTGATACCTTATCATCAATTAGGCTATTTCACTTAGGCTTTTCCATTGCAACATGGTATCTCACTCACTAGTAGCTTTGTTTTGCATAATGCAGAAATCATAATTTTGTTAGGTTTTGTTTATTTGCTTTTGTCCTTTTCCAATATCTTTGTCTAGTTATTCTGATTATTCTTTTAATTTTCCTGAGGTTATTCATTTTAGTGCAAAGAGCATGTATAAAGAACAAGAACTAGGAAAGATCTGAGATTTTAACCTACTTACAAACTAACACATTAGCCTCCCACAGTCTAATGGATTCTAGTAGAAGAAATGAGACTCTTGGGTCAGAGACAAAGGACAATTTATGGCTCAGAGCAAAAGCAATAATCAGAGCATCAACATCTGTACCAGTTTCCCAAGTCTCAATTCCTACAGTGTGACATCACGAGGACAAATGATATCTGTTTATATGGTATAGTGTACTATAGAACAGGAACCCTGAGCAGAAGGATTCCAAATATTTTATAATGGGAAGTAAACTAATCTGACTTTCCCTCCTAAGAAGACTTCTTTATCTATACTGGATAGTAAGCAAGCTTACCCATTGTTCTGGAGGGAGACACTGTCTTTATCTTCCAAGGATGTTTATTACACAAACATCATTGAAAAGATAGTTTATAACAAAGGGAGACAATTCCTCTGGTATGAGATGTGCAGAAATGTGAGAGATAAAACAGAAAGTTGTCTCCAAACACTGTGCCTTCAATATGCTTGACAGTGGTAAGAAGCTTTTATAAAGTACTTACTCAACAAGCTTTTATAAAGTACTTACTCAACAAGCTTTTATAAAGTACTTGCTTTATTGGTATGGGGGCCATAACAGCTGTTCATTAAAGAAAATAATGTATGTGAAGGAATTTTTAAACTATGGAAAGACAAGTATTAGCTATTTTCTCTACTTCCACACTTGGTTTATCGTTTGACTATTTGCCAATAGTAGTTTATTGCGTTCATTTCTGATGCTGGCTATCTTGCAATATCTATATTGATCTTCTACCTGCATATCTATGATTTAGCTGAAGAGCCAGAACACTAAAACTTCAGGCTCTGGTTTTCTTTGCACAAAACAGACTACTTTCTCTACCTCTCGCCAGTTTTCCTCGGGCTTTAATCCTCTCCTTTCATAAGAAGAAAAAGGAAGAAACTCGTTAGACTGAAACTCAAAAATAGTGAAGTTCTCAATTATTAAAATAATTCTCAAGGACATTAAGAAATGTTAAGACAAAGACTTTTCCATTGAGTTATTTTCGAATTTAAAATAATCCATTTTGTTTACCCAGATTTTTGATATGGTATATTTAATTGTGGTGTTACCTAATAAATAAGAAATTACAGGCACCTAAAATTTTTTAATATTTATTTATGTAATAAAATCTTCAAGATGGTGAAATCAGCTATTCTGCAATTTCATATATCATATATAAATAGATTATATAATACCAAATTTTAAAAAGTACTTTTGGCAAGGGAATATATGTTTCTTTTCTTGTTATTATCTGTTTTCTTTTCTTACAGCTTATTGAAATAAATTTGATGTGCAGTAAACTACACATATTTAAAGTATACAATTTGAGGAGTTTTAACATGTTTATATTCATAATACCATCACCACAACCAAGATGATGAATATTCACCCCCCAAGATTTTCCATGTAATCCATTTTCCATTTGTAATCTTTTCCTTCCTCTACCCCAATCCTCAGGCAAACAATAATTTGTATTATGTCAGTATGAATAAATTTTATTTTCTAGAACTGTAATTCCACGTAATACATGGATTACTATTTTCTGTCAGGCTTCTCTCACTAGTATATTTTTTTAAATGTATTGATGTTGATGTCTGTATCAATAATTCATTACTTTCTTGCACTGATTAGCATTCACAACTTATCCATTCACCAGTTGATGGTGAAAGAGCATCAGGGTTGGTAGCAGTTTAGAGCTATTATAAACAACACTATTATAAATATTATCATATATGAGTCTTTATGTGAATATACATTTTCATTTCTTTTGGGCAGTAAGTAATAATAGATTGGCTAAGTCATGTGATACACATATATGCTTAACTTTTTAATAAACTGAAATAATTGTATCATTTTACACTCTCATGAGCATGAGAGTTCCAGTTCTACAACTTTATGAATTCTTAGTACATTTGTACATTTTAATTTTAGTCATCTATTGGGTGTATAGTACTATACACTATCTAATTTTAGTTGTAATTTCCATTTCCTTAATGACTATTGATGTTGAGCATCTTGTTACATGCTTGTTGACCATCAGCATATCTTCTTTGCTGAGGTTTCTATTCAGATATTATGCCCATATTTCTATCACCCTCTAATTAGTAGGTTGTAAACATTCTAGGTATATCAATATTATAAATAACACTTCTTTGTAAGATATGTGTTTTGTAAATATGTTCTCCAGCTCTGTCATTTGTATTTGAATTTTCTTAACAGTATTTTTTATTTTGTTTTTTAACTTTAAGGAAATAGATTTTATTGATTATTTCCTTTATTAACCATGATTTTTTAATTTATTTCAGAAAAATTTGTCAAATCCATGGTTGCTAAGTTTAATCTTGTGTTTGTTTTGTTTTATAAGTTTAGGTCTATAATTCATTAGGTTGCAGGTAGATCTATAAGTCTCTTCAAGTTAATGTTTGTACCTAGTGCAAGTCACTATTTTGTTGGCATGTGACTATCCAATGGTTCTAATACCATTTGTTGAAAAGAATCTTCTTTCTTCATTGAAATCCCTTGGCACCTTTGTCAAAAAATCAATTGTACATACATGAGTGTGTCTATTTCTGAAATTCTCACTTTTTTTCATTGATCTATGTATCTTTATGTTGATATGACACTGTCTTAATTATTTTAGCCAGATAAAAACTCTTAAATTTTGCTGAATTCATTTATGAGTGCTAGATGTTTTCTGGTGGAATTTTTCGGGTCTTGTAAATATGGAATCTTGTCGTCAGCAAATAGGGATAGTTTGAGTTCTTTTTTTCCTATTCATATTCTTTTAATTTCTTTCTTCTGTTTAATTGCTCTGGCTAGAGTTTCAAGAACAATGTTGAATAAAAGTGGTGAAAGAGGGCATTCTTGTCTTGTTCTAGTTTTTAGAGGGCATGTTTTCAATTTTTCTCCATTTAGAATGATGTTGGCCCTAGGTTTAGCATATATAGCTTTTACAGTGTTGAGGTACGTTCCAATATCCCTAGTTTTTCTAGTATTTTAAACATGAAAGGTGCTGTATTTTGTCAAATGCTTTTTCAGCATTTATAGAGATAATCATGTGATTCTTGTCTTTAAGTCTATTGATGTGATGAATTACATTTATTGATTTCTGTATGTTGAACCAACATGGCATCCCTGGGATGAACCCCACTCTATCATGGTGCACTCTCTTTTTAATATGCTTTTGTATGCAATTTGTCAGAATTTTATTGACAAGTTTTGCATCTATATTCATCAGGAATATTGGTCTGATTTCTTTCCTTGATGTGTCTTTATCTGATTGGTTTTGGTATCAGGGTGATACTAGCGTCATAGAATGAGTTTGGAAGGGTTTCCTCCTTTTCTATTTCATGGTATAACTTGAGGAATACTAGTGTTAATTTTTCTTTGAAAGTCTTGTAGAACTCGGCTGAGAATCTGTCTGATCTTGCGCTTTTCTTAGTGGTAGACTTTTGATGGCTTCTTATGTTTCATTGCTTGAAATTGATCTGTTTAAAGAACTTGAAGAACTTAATACCAAAAAAAAATAACCCAATTAATAAATGGACAAAGGAACTGAACAGACATTTCACAGAAGAAGAAATATGTCAACAAATATATGAAAAAATGGTCAACATCTCTAGCAGTTAAAGAAATACAAATTAAAACTACACTGAGATTCCATCTCATTCCAGTCAGAATGACAGTCATCCAGAATACAAGTAACAATAAATGTTGGTGAGGGTGTGGAGAAAAAGGCACACTCATATATTGCTGGTGGGACTGCAAATTGGTGCAACCACACTGGAAAACAGTCTGGAGATTCTTTAGAAAACTTAGAATGGAACCATCATTTGACCCAGCTATCCCACTCCTCAGCATATAACCAAAGGACTTAAAATCAGCATGCTACACTAATGCAGCCACATAAGTGTTTATAGCAGCTCAATTCACAATAGCTAAACTGTGGAAGCAACCTAGATGCCCTTCAACAGATGAATGGATAAAGAAATATAGTGGTGGTGTGTGGATAAGAATAGAAGTACTTTGGATTATAAAGAGGAGAAGGTAAAGAAAGGAGGGAATATGGGGATAGGAAGGATAGTAGAATGAATCAGACCTACATACATATATGATTATATGACCAATGTAATTCTACATCATGTACAACCAGAAGAATGAGAAGTTATACTCCATACATGTATAATACATCAAAATACATTCTACTATCGTATATAACTAATAAGAACAAATAAATACATATATTTTTTAAAAAACTCTTAAAATTCAATAGTGTTAATGGAGGTAGGAAAAAAAATCCAAAATGTTTTTCCTTTTATCTTACTCAACAATCAATGCAGAACCCTACTGTGACCCCAGATGTGTGGAGATGTTTTCCCACACCAAGCGATTCTGTAGCAGACACCAGCTGGCTGCCCTCAAGTTCAATTCATGATCTGACATGATCTACCTGCCAGGTAGTGTCAAATCCCATAAGTGGAAGGCTCCGTCCCACAATACTACCCCACAATTTCAGGTGCCAATTGCAACCACCAGGTTAAGGCCTGTGCTTCTGAGCAACCAGCTGTCAGCTGCAGTTCCCATGACCCTCTCATCAGGTTCAATTAATTTGTGAAAATGGATCACCGAATTCAAGCACTTATGTTGGCTGGTTTATTATAAAGGTTATTACAAAGGATATAATGGAAATGTCATCCAAAGGTGCTCCTGTGACCTATAAAGAAGAAAAAAAAAAAAATATATATATATATATTAATATTTAGGTGGAATCTTGGACCAGAAATTTGTAGAGCATAGTTTCTAGTAGAAACCGGAACATGTACCCTTAGGGGTGAGTCTAGAGGGTCCTTTTTAAAAAAGAAAGTCTACGTGGGTTGCGTAGGTTATTTGTCAAAAATTGTGATTGGTGGTGGGGTATAATTGGAGGAAGTAGGTAACTGGGGCTATGCCCTGGAAAAGTATTTTCTTGTCCCAAGCGTCTCCCCTCCACCCCTGCCCCCCACTTATTCTCTTTCTCTCTCTCTCTCTCTCTCTCTCTCTCTCTCTCTCTCTCCCCCCCTCCCTCCCTCCTTCCCTTCCCTCCCTCCCTCTCTCTCTCTCCCTCCCTCCCTCTCCCAGTTTCCTGCCTGGCTGCCATGAGCTGATAGCTTTTCTCCAATATGCCCTTTCACCATGATATTTTGCCTCACCCCAGGCTCAAAGCATTGTAGCTAGCCAACCATGGATTGAAATCTCTAAACCATGAACCAAAATAAATCTTTGCTTCTCAGCTATTTGTCAGTGACAAAAAGCTAACACATATCTCATTTTTAAAAATCATTATTTTGAGCTCTCATTAAGCTAATTCATTAATTTCCTTTTATTTGGAGTATGTGGCAAGAATTGTTGTATTCCTTTAGAGATGTCTTTTTTGTTGTTGTTTGTTTGTTATCGTTTTGTTTTTTTTCGAGCTTCTTGTGTCCCCATCCTGGTATATGGGCAATGTGGTATGCAAATCAGTTGCCTCTATCAATATTAAAGGTTGTATTTCATAGTAAAAGATTTTCTACTGGCTGTGTGCCCTAGGGTGTTGGTTATATATGCCAAATTGGCTTTGTTTCTAGGTAGGCAATTTCATGTGTTGTCTGTGTAAACTCCTCAGCTACATGTAATACACATACTTGATATCTGCATGTGTCTAAATGTCCTGGGCTGCAAAAGTTGTGGAACTGCACCTCCATGCGGGATGTCAACGTCCGACATGCAGCAGGTTCACTGGCATCTCTGGTTATGGTGTACACAGGTGAAAGTGAGGGGAACACATCAGTTTTGTGGGTTGTTTGTTTTGTTTTTTGAGTCATATGCGTTCAGGGCTACTCTGATGGGCCCAGATGAGTGCACGGAGTGAAATAAGGTAACTCTCAGTGCCTAAGAAACACTCAAAGGCTATATGGATGTCTTGAGGTCAGAATTGCTGGGATTCTGGGGGTCAACATGCTCAAGGAAGTCCGTACAGCTGCTTCTTAGAGCTGAAGGGTGGGCGTGCAGGGCTGTACATCTGTTTCTCAGGGCCACAAGGGGCCAAGCTTTTGGGAACAGGATGCTCAAAGATTTCTTGGAGCCACAGGAAGATTGGCAGAGCTTTCTGATTGTTTCCTGGGAACAACTCAGAAAACATTATTCACTGCTTCCCTGGCCTCTGTGGCCTAAGTCACTCAGGGCTGCTTATCTGTTTGCTTTTCAAGGCTAAAAGTGCATGAGTGAAGCCACCCACCTGTTTCTGGAACAGAAGTATGTGTGGGCAGGGTCATGTGGCTGCTTTGGGAGCATCGGGAGAGTATGGAGGTGCCCAGCTGTTTCTAGAGTTCTCATCAGGTTGATCTGCTCAAGGTAAGCCACCCAGGCCCATGGGAGTGTGGGCGGGGCCTCCTGGCTTGTGTGTAGGGCTATTAGCAAAGTTGCTGGGGATGGCTGCCTGATCACTTCACAGGAATGGAAAAAAAACACATTTAGTTTATGTATTGTAGCTACCCCCAACCCCTGCCAAAAAAAAAAAAAGACCAGACTTGGCTTCTATACTTTAGTTTGTCTATCCCTGGTCTAGGACTGATTTGACTCTTTACTTCATGCCCTGGGAGTAAATATGCCTTTTCACTCTAGCTCATAGAAACAAAATCAATTCCTGGCCCTGTGTGAGCTCCATCTACTATTCTGCCTGACCTTTCTGGATAAACATTTTTATTAATAATTTTATTGGTACATTATAATTATACATAATACTGGGCTTCATTGTTACATATCTGTACATGCATGCAACTCAACAGTACAATTTGTTCAATTTCATTTGAGACCCAGATCACCAGCATTCTGCCCTTCCATTATAAACACACTGACCTCCATGAACTCTGCACCCTGCCTCCTCCACTGAAGTGGACGACCAGATTCTGCCTGGGCTCCCTTTCTCCACTCTGAAGCCTAGAAATTCTCTTTGTCCTGCAATCTTGAGCAATTATGGAACTCGTCTGTTCTGTTTTCTCAAAAACCACTTTTCTGTCCTGTCCATTATCCACTATTGAAGCACATTTTTAAATATTTCATCTGATGACTTATTAAATATAAATCTTTTCCCCACCAATCTATCACAGACAGAAATGAACATCAGGAATACAATGTTCCATGTTTTTAATGTTCATTAAGGTAGAATTTAAGATAATATCTTTAACATTATTTAAGTAAAATTAAATGTTGATTTAAACTCAAGCACAAACATCATAGTTTGTCTTCTTAAAACTTATGTACATCAAATAATCGTCATAAATTGCATGAACCATAAGAAGAAAACATAACTGAGGATAGCATTTTCTAAGAAATTAATTTTATGTATAAGCATAATTTTTTAAAAATAACTATTTTGAGAGACAGGTTTTTACTTAATTGGTATTATTTTCTGATAATGAGAAAGTAGTTAAAATGAGCATTAGCTGTAAGATGAAGTTATAAAATGTGACGTACCTAGATATTAGAACTAGGAAATATTCATATGCTTACATTTTTTTAAGTGGGAATCTGACATTGATTTTATAAGTAAGTAGAAATTACATTCAGAACAGTAATTTTGGCTTTTAGAAAAGAAATAGAAGAGTTTTACTTATTTAAAAACTAGGATAGCAAATTTAGTATTATATATTTAAAGTCTTTAAACGTATAAAGTAAATAAATTCAACTTGTATAGGTCTTTTAAAAACCATTAGCTAATTGCTTTGAATACCTCTAATGACTTCTTTCAGACTTTGTTTAGAATGCCAATTATTCCAAATGACATGTTCACTATAATTTTAAGTTGTCCTCTGTTTTAAAAGTACTTTAACTTGTGGCAATATTGCTTTCCAGCAATTCAGTTAAAAATGTGGCTTAAATATTCAACACTGGGACAAAAATTACATGAGCAATAACATTTCATCCATGAATTTCCAAGAAAAACTTGTATTTCAAATTTAACTAACCATATTCTTCCACAAAATGAAAAAGTAATAATACTCCTGAGAAGAGTCTCTCATTAAAATGTTACTTCTAACATGATAAATTTACACACGTCTCACCTTCATTGGAAAATATTAAAAATCATTCTAATGTTAAATGTTAGTCAAATAATACAAGTTCATATTCTTATTCAACAACAAAGATCTTTTTTTTTTCAGTTTTTAGCTTATGTTAGATACACATGAAATCTAGAAAGTACAGATGCATATTTCCTGCCTCCATGCAGCTGGAATCTAGTTATAAAACAAGGCATATAAACATAACAAATTAAATGAGCAGATATAATAGGCAATTTATGATTTAGTTCAAAATTATGCCATTTATTAAAAATATACCATGTCAGAAATTTTACACATATCGTATCTAATCCTCTCAAAAATTATTTAGAAGTAGAACATCACACAGAATTTTTAAGTTGCAAATAAAATTTTTCCCTGCCCCCCTCCCCATCTCCTTCCTTATACACACACACACACACACACATACACATTTTCCCTCTCCTTTTATGTTAGCTTCATTTTCTCAACCTAGACAATACTCAAACCTGAATCCACAATCAGAGCCATCTTGGGGCTCCTCACAATTAGAGGGAAAAAGATAGCTTTTCTCTCCCTGCTTCACAAAAGAAAGAAAGGAAGGAAGGATGGAAGGGGAAGGAAGAAAGGAAGACTAAAGGCTTGGGGTATAACTCAGTGGTAGAGCACTTCCCTAACATACACTAGGTCCTGGATTCCATCCCTAGCACCAGCAAAAAAAAAAAGAAAAAAGAATTCTAAAGTAAAAATGCTATTGGTTAGTCTGAAATCAAACATTGATACTGAAGAGATTGCTGTGGCCATAGGGATGAAGAAATACCATTGAGCCAGCCATGGAAATTCTTTTTACCACTAAAAGGGGCAGTACAATAAGGTCATTTGAAGATATGTTTACAATTAATGACATATTAACAATTTTTTTTTTTTTAAAGCAAGTCATTTATTTCACTTTCTTGGTTTGGCTAATTTAATATGTGTGTTAGTCAGCTTTCCTTTGCTATGACAAAATGCCTGAGATAAACAACTTTAAAGGAGGAAGAGTTAATTTTGGCTTACAATTTCAGGGTTTTCAGTCCATGGTTTCTTGGACCTGTTCCTTTGGGCCTGTGGCAGCACAGTCCATCATGGTGGGAATGACATACAGAGGAGCCTATTCACAGCATGATAGCTAGGAAGAAAAAAGAGATACAGAAAGTGTCCAGGGCCCTAATATCCACTTCAAGAGCATGCCTCCAAATGATCTAATTTCCTTCTACTAGTCCCCATCTCCTAAATAGCACTACAGGCGGAAGACCAAGGCTTTCATACATGATCCTTTGGGGCATATTCCAGATCCAAAGTAAAGTAATGTGTTTCTTCATAACCCAGGTTTCCAATAAAATTGTCATAAGATCCTCAAACAAGGTTGACACACTATGATCCATGGGCCAAATCTGGCCCATTCCCTCCTGCTTTGTAAATGAAGTTTTATTAGGGAAAAACCAAACTATTTACATATTGTCTATAGCTCCTTTCATGCTACAACAACAGAGTTGAGCAGTTGGAAGATTATATGATCCACGAAGCCTAAAATAGTCATTTTCTAATGTTTTAAGGATAAAGACTTGAAGATTTCTGACCTCATTGTTTTATTATGTCTAGTTCAATTACTTAGCCCAGAATAATATACATGTATGCAGTGTAACCTTTTTATCCTATTATGATGCAAACAGTATTTTATTTTCCAATGTTCAGTGGTATAAAGGTAGAATCATCTTTCAAAGTTGAACATTAGATACCACATGACTCAGCAACTCCACTCACAGGTATGTAGCCAAGAAAACACATGTCCATCCAAAAAAACATGTATACAAATGCTTTTAGCAGCACTATTCACAATATTCAAAAGTTGAAATAGCCCAATGTCCACCAACTAATGAATGCATAGAGGAAAATATAGCATGTCCATACAATGGATGCTACTCAACAATAAAAGGGAATAGAATGTTGATGCACGCTGAAACATGGATAACCCAAGTAGCACTGTGGCAACTGAGGGAAGCCATATTACGTGATTCCATTCATGTGGTATGTCCAGAATAAGCAAATCCACAGAGACAGAAAGTAGATTAGTGGTTGCCAAAGAGTGGTGGGAGGGAAGAATGGGGAATTGCTGCCAAGAAATATGGGAATATTTTTGGGTTTGGGGTTTTGGGACTTCGGATTTTGTTTTGTTTTTTGTTTTTATCTGTTTGGCACTGGGGAGTAAACCCAGGGATTTTTCATCAATGACCTACAATCCCATTCCCAGCCCATGGATCATAGGGTCTCGCTAAGTGACCAAAGTTGGTCTCAACTTTGAAATCTTGTCACCTCGGCCTCCCTGGTTGCTGGGATTTCAGGTGTGCCCCACGGCACTGGTGGGGTTTCCTTTTTGGCATGATGAAAAATGTTCTGGAGTTAGGTAACTGTTTAATAAAATTTAGAGGAGGCCCTTGGTTTTGACTGAGTTCCCATACTAAAGACTAAACCAAAATGGAGTCATTCATGCCAAAAATGTTTATCTGACCTTCCAAGAAATTAGGAGACAAAGAGATACTAACTGAATCCCCAAATAATCCACTTTTAGCCGACATGGTAAGGAAATCCTCTTTGCTCTCAATTTTACACAAGGAAAGTAACTGCTTTTGATCTGGTTCTGCTTTCTTCAGCCTTTTTCTGCCCATGGAGTCAGTCTCCTCTTCTCAGCTTATCAGAACACTAGTTTTCTTTTATAGAATGAAAGGGTTGCCTACATCAAGAAGCATAAATAAAAGCTAATTAAGATATTTCAATGAATTTGTTATGATTTTATCTTAACATACTGGTAATGGTTACACAACTCTGACTATATCATAAACCACCGAATTGTACAGCTTGGGTGAATTTTATCATATGTTAATTATTTCTCAATAAAACTGTCATTTTTTAACAAAATAAATAAAAGATGAAACCACATGGTTCAGGTTGTATTACCCTAGTGCCTCCATTATGAAATTCTGCCATCAATGTATTTCTTCATGCTTCTATTACTTATATATAATTGTTGCCTTTAAGTATGATTTCACTAGAAGTCATAAAATATGACTTTCTAATTCTATCATTCTGTCTGCATCTATTAACTTTTAATTCTTTTATGAAGAAGAATTTTCCCTCATCAACTATTCAAGTACATAAATGTACAATTCATACAGGTGACGCAGGATGAGCTTGATTCTTTTCCTTTTTCAGTTTTTCAGAGAAATGATCAGCGCTCTGGCAACCTCCAGTGGTGAATGGTGAGATATTTTGCTTGTTTGATTTGGTATCATTACAAACTTTCTCATTTGTATAGATGTGCTGCTCCGATTCAATGCAGCCATTCTTCTTGATGTGCAAACTGGCCCATACACTGACAGGTTCTTTCTAAATGGACAATGCCCTTTTTCTGTGACCTCTTTAAACTTTATTATTACAGCTTTATTAAGATATAGGTCATATTCTCTACAATTCACTGGAGGTATACAATTTAATCATTTTTGTAGATTCACAGAATTGTATGAGCATCACTATAATGAACTTAAGAGCAATTTCATTATCCTCCCCCCCCAAAAAAAGACTCCATATTCTTTAAAAGTAACTTCATATGTGTCCCAGTACTCACTATACCCTCTTACTTACATGTTTTCAAAGTTCATCCTCATTATAGCATAATCAGCATTGTACTCTTTTATTGGTTGAATGATATTCTATCATATGGACATGCCACATTTTGTTTGACCATCCCCCAGTTGCTGGACACTTGAATTGATTCCAGTTTTTTTCTATTACTGTTAAACCACGACTCAAAGAAAAGACCACCAACTCCAATTTTAAATCAAATCAAAGCTAGCTTGTAATTCTGGCCAGGACAGCCTCTCCCGAAATCCTTGGGCTAGAGAACAGTCCCCAGCTCTCTAGGAGCATAGTTTTATAGCACAAAAAGTTGCAAAAGGGGGGTGTCTTAAGAACTTACAGATAACAGGATTTTGACAAGCATAATACAAAGGCAGATAGTAGGTTAATGATCTAAATGGTTCAACATTTCAAGTTAGGGAGTAAATTTAGAGGTGCCACTGAGGTTTCAGAGAGGGTTGTTATCTGGCCAGGGAAAGCCAGGCATGGGTGAGTTCAAGGCATGGGCAGGCATTCCAAGCAAGTTTAAAAATCACAGTAATTTATAGTAAAACAGAAATTAACTTTTCATGACTTTGTGATGAGATGGCTCCCAATCTTAAAATGGAATTAGGCTGGGTTCATCAATTAAAAATAAGGCTGTTATAAATATTTGTGTACAAGTTTTTAGGTAGACACAATTGCAATTCTTTTTTTTTAATATTTATTTTTTTTGTGTTAGGTAGACACAATATATTTATTTTACCTTTATTTGATGCTGAGGATCAAACCCAGTGCCTTGTGCATGCCAGACAAGCATTCTACCACTGAGCCACAAACTTAGCCCCATGATTGCAATTCTTTTGGGTAAATCACTATAAGAAGAATTACTGGTCATATTGTATCATTATGTGAATCTTTCAAGAGACGGCCAGATTATTTTCCAAAGAGACTGCTCCATTTTACTCTCCATACATATGCCAGAAGGTAGGTCATCAGGCTCAGCATTTTTCTAATCTTTGATTATAATTTGTTTGAAGTGTTATCTTATTGCAGTTTCTATTTGCATATTTTTAAGCAGAAATAATATTGGACATCTTTTTGTCGTTTTTATCTATTTATTTTGAGGAGAAGCATCTATCTTAATCTTTTTCCTATTTTTAGTTAGAATTTGTCTTTTTACTATGTAATTATAAGAGTTCATTATAAATCTTAGGTGTAGGAAGTCCTTGTCAGATGTTATGATTTGCAGATATTTTTCTTTCATTCTGTTGTTTATATTTTCATTTTCTTAACTGTGTCTTCTGTGTTTTTAATTTTGATGAAGTCCAATTAATCTAGTTGCTTGTCATTTGGGTGTCCTAACTAAAACTCATTTCCTACTCCAAGGTGATATAACTATGTTTTCTTCTAGGAGTTCTACATTTGTATATCTATATTTAGGTTTAGTTCATTTAGAATTCGTTTTTTGTGAATGGTAATTTTCTTCCACTTCTTTGAAGATTTCCCCTTTGTTTTTCAGCATTTTTCTATGATGCATCTGGGTGTGAACTTCTTTGTATTTATCCTTCTTGGAGATAAACCAATTTTTGGTTGCCTAGGGCACATATATAAATCTGTCCACAGATACATCTCACAAGGGAGGAACAGTTGAAATACTGTTCCTTTAAAGGCACATTAAATAATTAATTCAATCTATGCAACTTTGTTTCCAAATGAACATGCAGCTATGTTTATCTATTTCCATTAGTGTTTGATGTTTTGGGATTCCTTTTTATCATATAATTTTGTGTTTAATTATGCAATCTTTTACATGGTTCAAAATCAAAAATAAAACACAGTGCTATGATTTGGATCTGAAGTGTCCTCCAAAGGAGAATTTAGTTAAAGGCTTAGTTGCCAGTCTGTGGTACTACTGAGAGATGACAAGACATTGGGGAAGTGGGAAATAACAAATGAAAGCTGGTAATTGGAGGAATTCCCTTGAAGAGGATATTGGGATGCTAGTCTCATCCTCTGTCTCTCTCTTTATTTTCCAGATGCCATGAATTAAGCAGCTTTGCTCCACCACATATTCCCTGCCATGATGTCCTGCTTTAACATAGGCCCAAAAACAATGGAGTCAACTGACCATGAACTGAAACTTCTGAAATCATGAAACAAAATAAACCTTTCTCCCCTTTAAATTAATTTCCTCAGACATTTTGTCACAGTGACAGAAAGCTAACACACAAGTATATCATAAAATTCTCATATCAATCCTGTCTCCTCTTTCTTGATACCTGATTCCCCCTCTAAGTAAACATTTTTTAAAAATTTATTTTGGTTTTTTATTTGGCTGTTTATTGTTGAAAATATAAACATTTGTGTGTGCTCATAGACACTTTTCTTACATAAAATATGTCGTATAAAAACACCCTTCCTCATTTATATCCTACTTATTCCTTTTTATAGCTACATATTACTCCACTATGTGGGGGTACCATAATTTATTCAGTCTCTCTGCTATTAAACACTTGGTAGCATTTCATTTGCCATGCAATTGCTGAATAACAAATTACCACAAATTTAGCAACTTCAAGCACCAATTTATTATCTCAGAGATTCTGTAAATTGGGAGTCCAAGCATAGATTAGATCCTTTCTCAGCATCTCACCCCTCTGAAGTCACAGTGTTGGCCAAGGCCTTGATCTAGTCAAAAGCTTGGAGCCCTCTTTCAGATTCATTAGTTGCAGAGCTGCATTTCAATTTTCTTGATAGCTGTCAACCAGTACCATTCTTAGAGGTCCTTCCCCTTGCAAGTCCCTCGGCTTCAGCATATTCTCACTAATAGTAGTTTGCTTCTCCAAAGCCATGGTCAGCTATAATGATATATATAATCTCCCTTTTGACTAATTCAAAATAAGTTGATTAGGGACCTCAATTACATCTGAAAAATTCTTTTATTTTTGCCACACAATGTAACCTAATCTTGAATGCAGTATCCCATCACACACAGAGATTGTTCTTGCAGTCAAGAGAGGGAGGTTATACAAGGCATATACCATGGATTCTACCGCCAAGAACTTCAAGACAATAAATTTCTGATGTTTAAGCCTCCTAGTCTATGGTATTTTGTAATGGCAAGCCTAGCAAACTAATGTACCTATGAAACTATTCTCCCTTCAAAAATATAAATAAATAAAATACCCATTATCCTTTTTTATATATAATTCATCTTATTGTTTCGAACATTTTTGGCTTCCACATACTTTCAATTAAAAAAAATATTATTTCTCTTAATTTTGTAGATGATTGTGATTTCTGTTTTTCTAGCACTTCCTGGTATATGGACACTTCAACTCCCTTCACTGTTTGTACCTACTTCCTCACATGCAAGTCACAAAATTCAGATGCATGTTCTCCAACACGCTGGCATTTAAGACCTGGGCTACTGCCAGTTAAATACAGCAGACTGGCAGAGTGGATTTGGACAAAGAAGCAGGAACACAAAAGAATGCATTATGAGAAGGGGGCAACAGCAGCTGGTTCCACGGTTGAGCACCTTCAGCAGCAGTGGTGGGGCTGAGGTGTCAGGGCTCTATACAGGCAGCAGTGTGCTTCCCCGAGGTTGCTTCCATGTGCAATCATGACCCATGGCCCTGACAGCCTTATCTGCCATGGTTCCTGACTCCACTTGTTCCCTCGTCTTCCTGCTCTATGAGCAAACCCATGTTCTCTCAACAAAATTCCTTTCTGTTTTATCATCCCTAACTGGCATACTTCCATGTTTTTCCGTGCAGAAATTAATGGCAACTTCCTGAAATTTTTACAATGAATTAAAATTGTTCCAATAAAATGTAAATTAACTTGATGGCTGCTCAGAAATGAGAATTCTGAAGTTATCTGGCAAGAAAAAGAAGCTAAAATTACAGTGATCTTTGACATAACACACTTGTCAGCTTTAATATCCAATTTATTTCCACTTCTCATTTCTAATAAGCGCTTAATCACAAAGATGCACAATATTATAACCTTTAAGACAGCCTCTGGAGGCTTCACTACTCCTTTGATCTTTATGTAAAAATCTCCTTGTACTCAGTAATTTCATAGCCCAGGAAAGCCAAAACTCTTCCTCAAGGTTTCTGTTAATCCTACAGCAACTGGTATCTGTCTGGCCTCCTCCACCTCTAAGCTGAGGCCCGTATATTCTGCTACACTCCACACAACACTAGCTCTGTCTTAGCCTTTTCCCACATATCAAGCTTTTATGACACTAACAGATTTGACTAAATCTTTTTGGAGATTCCCACAGAGGGGTCACATCAAGGAATGGTGGGTTTTTGTCTTTTGTTTTGTTTTGTTTTGGAGGGGGGTGTTTGGTTTAGCTTCGTTCAGGGAATTGAACCCTAGTCCTGACATATTGCTAGCATACAGTCAAACACTGAGCTGTACCCCTAGCTCAAGCAGGACTCTCCGTCTTCAATCACAATTTCACCATTTTGTTGGCTCTAAATTTTTCCTTATACTAAACAAAGAAGTTGTGGCCATTCTGTGAAGATTTGGAACCCTCTGATACCAAGAGACCTACAGCTTTCTTTTTTTATCCAGTAGTAAACATTGTATCTTGTTTTTGTTGTTCTTTTCCCGACCCTCCCCAATCTGTCAGAGGTATCCATATTGTCTTGACAAGAATTATAATTAGAAAGGCCACCATAGAAAAACAGAACGACATAATGCAAGGTTTTCATTTGTATTGGGTTTGTGCACCCTTTGGTTTCTGTTTTACAACTGAAATCTCTTAGGTATCAAAATGGAAAGTCCTTGAAGGACACAAGGCAAGGAATTGAATCTATAATAATTTATTAGAAAGAAAACTAAAGGAGAGGAAGAGAATTCCTCCCTTGAACCTCTATAGGGACTAAATGAAAGTTACCTGGTGGGGAGGCTATAGAGAGCACAATGCGTAGTGGAACGTTACCTGGCTAGAGGTGAAGGGCGGGGCTGAATCACTGGGGTGGAGTTGGAGGCAAGTAAAAGAACAGGTTCACCATCAAGGGCAGCCAGGTTTTCAAAGCACATTCCATGGGGAGCCTGACTGTCTGTGGCCATTCCATGGAGGCTCACATTACGCTTAGAGACTACACCCAGGAACTATGTCAATTTTCTTCGTATTACTAATGGTCGACGGCTTTTCACCCATGGATCAATAGGATATTTATCTGGTACACTCCATCCAAAATGTTCCTATAGACACTGCCCTTTTTCAAAAACCTGGAATTTGCAAACATCACTCAAAAAGAAATATTCTTACAATAAGAAAGAGTTGAAAATATGGAAGGCCAAGTCATCAATTTCCACATTTGGGTAAAAATGCAAAAGTGACAAAACACATTCTGGTGACACATTTATCAAAGCATAATTCCGCCCCCCCCCAAAAAAAAATCATTCTAAAGAGAATTTTTTTTATCTAGTTCTTAATGTTATAGCATTTTCCTTGTAGTAATTGGAATCAGTAACCATTACTCAATTTGCCAGATTAGAATGATTTTGTATAAAAGAAAAAATAGAATTCCCCAGGACTCTGAATTGACTATGAATCAAGTATTTTTTTGTTCCCACTTCAATGAAGAAATATTTAGCAAAGTCTGACTCATTTGTGCTATCTTTGTTAGCAAGGAAAGAATTGCAAATCCAGACTCCTATTTTAAGGTTGTTGGAGCAAAGTAACATGAAGATCTCTGCCATATTGCCAGGAATCTATATGTCACTATATCCTTGGTTTTCCTATTTCCAGGGCATTAGAAATTCATGTACTTGCCTCTTCCAGCAGCAGCTTGGTCAAAGAGCTTGAATTTTTAGTAGCACCCATAATTTTCACTACTGAGCCTTGGATCAAAAGATTTACCATAAGCATGGGACCAAAATTGTTTAGCAGTTAAGTCAAGCTATAAATGAGCTCTCTTCTAAGGGTAAATTTACTTTCTCTTAAAAAGGGGAACTTCCCTGTGATATCCAACCACTTGTTACTAGATTTGCTCTTGAAAAAGCAAGTAAACTGTGGAATAAAGAAGAACTTTGTATCTGGTGCCTATTTCTTGACAAAATCTCTTGAGAAGATGCCTCAGTTATGAACTTAACACTTTTCATAACAGTAGCACAACTGCTTTTAGGATTTTTGACAGGGTTTTTGATGCCAACACATGCCTGTGTCAAAAACAGTGAGTCACCAGGACATGTCACCAAGCAGTAGAGACAGCTATGGTGCCAAGCATTACAGGGGCCCATCTGTACACAGGGAAGCAAAATTCTTTCAAGCAAAGTTTTGCTTGGCTAAGAAGTACTGCACTATTTTGAAGCCGTTAACAGTGTTTATAGTCTCCAAAAGATATTCACAAAGGGGCTGGGGATGTGGCTCAAGTGGTAGTGGGCTCGCCTGGCATGCGTGCGGCCCGGGTTCGATCCTCAGCACCACATACAAACAAAGATGTTGTGTCCGCCGAAAACTGAAAAATAAATGTTAAAATTCTCTCTCTCTCTCTCTCTCTCTCTCTCTCTCTTTAAAAAAAAAAAAGAGAGATTCACAAAATGGAACTTCTTTGATAGCTTTAGCATGCATGTAACAGGAAAAAAAAAAAAAAAAAAACAGGAGCTGGCTTCCCTGAAACACATTATTAGTTGTGTTAAAGAAATTTGTGTGGCAGCTCCATTTTCCATTGTGAGTCAGGAAATGTTAACAGTTAGATGGAAATCACATAATGTAGGAGATGCTGCCTCAGTTATTTTCCCCTGCTCCAAGCTGCTCCCAGATTGCCATTCCAGAGCACATGGTTTCCTCAAGAACTCTGTAGATGTGTGTGTGGCTTCTTTCCTTTCTGATGCAATTAACATTCTGGCAGATGTCAAGAATGGGTGGGTTGACTGGTTGGTTGGTTGGTTGGTTGGTTGGTTCGTACTGGTGATTGAACCCAAGGCTGATTGAACCACTGAGCTACATGCCCAGTGTTTTTTATTTTTTACTTTTAAGACATAATCTCACTAATTTGCTATGGCTGGCCTTGAACTTGTGATCCTCCTATACCAGCCTCCTGAGTCACTGGGACGACAGACATGTGCCACTGTGCCTGGCTTAAATCAATGCTTTTTAGGTGGGTCAAATCCAAGTGGGTATAAAATCCTAGTCATCACAAATCGAGTCTTTTTTTCCCAAGAGAAAGATCCACAGCCTCCGAAGCATTTCAAAATGGTCACACACAAATTATCTCCTTGGTTTTGTTTGGGATTTGGGATCCCACTGGCAAGAACTCAGCCACATTGAAAACACAAAAGCTTTTGCGTTGGTGGGAAAAGGGGAAAAAATGAGATATATATCTCATTATTTTACTGCTGTGAATGTCCCCAAACATGGTCCTCTTCTCGTTCCTGCAAGCTAATAGAATGAGCCCAATCTCCTGTTGTGGATAGGCACTGCTTCCCCCGCTTCCTTGCATTTCTAACATAATTCAGAGCCAATGGACATTTTTAAATCTCCCCAAGCACGCTAGGTACTTCCATCTATCCTCCCTACTCTTTCTTCCTATAAGGAGGAGAAAATGACCAAAAGTTTGGCCATCAGTCTGCATTTTATTAACAGAGAAAACTGCTTTTTCTTAAAAGGTTTGCAGCCATGTTCCAATACTTCTCTTCCATTTTGCCTCTTCAATCTAATTTGTACATTTATGTGGTCCTGGTTCTTTGAAGCAGATCATTAACATTCTCCATGTTCTAGTAGCTCCTCCTGAGTCTGAGAAGAAAAGTCTGGTCAATATCTTTGCTACAGACCCACCAATCTTAGCTCTAAAAGAAAAAAAAAAAAAGAAAAAGAAAAAGAAGAAGAAAGCTTGTTTAAGCCTCTGGCCTTAATAGCTCCATTGTTCTCTAATTTAGCTTCCCAGAAAAACCTTACAGACAGGGTATCCGTCAAGGAAGAGTTATATCAGGAAAATAGAAAGCACTCTAGATATTTAAAATAGAAAAGAACTTAATATGGGCTGGGGCTGTGGTTGGGCTGGGGTTGTGGCTCAGTGGTAGAGCGCTGGCCTGGAATGTATGAGGCACTGGGTTCGATCCTCAGCACCACATATAAATAAATAAAATAAAGGTTCATGGACATCTTAAAAAAAAGAAAAGAAAGGAAAGAACTTAACACAGGGAATCAATTTATATTCCTGGAGACCTAAAGGAAACAAGAGAGGAACATAATTTTACCCAGAGATCAGGACCCACAGGAAGCCACACTGTGCTGCTCATTGCTGCTGCTGCCACTTTTCCTGTCACTGACACCTTGCAGACGTTCACAGATGCATGTCACTACTGCTGCTGGAGCCAGAAGTTGAAGGGCTCCATCTGCTGTCTTCTCCATCTCATGGCAAAGGAGTCTCTTCCACTAGAAGAATCTACCTGGAAGCCAGCTGTCGTCGGAGTCTGGGAAATGTAGTCCTCAGACTTTTCTGCCACACCGATACAGGAGAAGTGTGGGCCTGAGTACTATTAAACAATAACTGGTACATTGGGAAATTATGCCTACTTAAAAATTAGGCATGTTGTTTTCTTTCCAGCCATCCTTATAAAACATAAAGGCAAAATGCCTTCAGCTAGAACCATATACCAAAGGAAGAATAAGAGTGAAATGTGGGCCCCAAAACCTCATCTGGGCCCCTTAACATTTTTACATATTTGCCAAAAGCAAGTGGAGCAGTTTCAACTACCTTCCATTCAATCAAGAGGAGATTAGCCTGGCAATGTTTCATTTTCTTGAAACATTAATATATTACAGATAGGCATGGGAAATTAGAGTAAATTAAGATTACAAGTGCCCTCCAAAGGTGAGGAGAGATAAAGACAATGTCAGGCCCTGCACTGAGACACTTCCTATTAGCTCTTTGGCTGGAATCAAAGCCTTTGCTAGATTACAGAGATGGACTCACTTGAGAAAGGACAAAGAAAGGTACATTGAAGACTGTGCTTTTACATGTTTGTGGTTAATCTATGTATTTTTACTTTGGAGTCTTGAAAGTAGGCTTTCCAAGTTACTATGTTTATGGTCATATATTCGTTTCTTTGATAGGCTTCAACTTCATGTTACATCCAACAAAAACAAACATAAAAAATCAATAATCATAATGTTAAGGCACATTTGATTTAATTCATATCAATAAATATTAGGTGTTATGACATAGTAACAATAAATTGTCAGCTCATAATCAGTTGTAGTACAAAGCATTTGAGATGAAACAATATCACAATTCTAGAGTTTTATATCTTAACAAAAAAGATTTTTACAATTTTCTGAAAATCAGAAAGAAAATTTAAGAAAAAAAATTTAAGTCCAGGTGTGTATAAACCTGGTTTTTAAACTACTGACGTGTGCTATCTTCTTGGAAGCGCTATCTTCCAAGAATATTTGTCATAAATTCTTAAACAAATAATTGAAAAGAAAAGTTGATACAAATTATGCAGAGACACAAGGAATTCATGAAGAATTGTCTCCTAACAAAGTTGACTGCTAAAGTTTTGAAACAATAATAGTGAAAGTATTAAGGAACCGGTAACTGAAACTAAAGAAAGGTTTTTCTTTACTTGTGAAAGTTGCTTCTTTACTGAGTGAGCAGCCAACCATCCAGTCAGCCAAATCAAGAGATCTCTAGTTGGCAGAAGCCAATATAAACTAGAAACCGTTGAATTGCCATGTAATATCCCACCTTCTTTAAATCATTAGCAAATAGTCAAGAAGAAGGAGCAATAAAATATCTCTGGACATAAATTAATCCCTTCTGGTGATCAATTATTTTGGTAAGGAATTACTATGACTGCAGAATCTCCCTAGCACTTGTGTATTTAGAAGTGGGTTTCTTGAAACCCCTAAGACATAACTCCTGGAGAATTTGCTGACAACATTTATAAAGCAATTAAATATATAGCTATACCTGGTTTATAGTTGCTAACCAAATTAATTAACCAAAATTTTTTTTCTTTTCGATGCTGGAGATTGAACACAGGGACTCACACACGCTAGACAATTATCCTACTAATGAGCTACACCCTGGTCTCCACCACATACAAATTTTTCAGCACCTTCTAAGTGACAAGCATTGAGCGAAGTACTAAAGAAATGAAAAAATAAAATAAAATCTAAAGCAAAATGCATTTGCTACCATTTTTAAGAGACTTCTTTGCCATCTCTTATAAAATACTAATAGATATAAATCATTAGTAGCAGATGAAATTTTAATGTTTTTAAAGATTTTAGGGAAACGTTGTGTACACTGATCTTTTTTGCATTTCCTCCTCCTTCTACCTCCCTCACTACAGAAGTACAGGAATTCACACTGCCCTCTGGCCCTCTGTGTCTCATCTGGATACTCATGAGCCCAACCACATGAGACAGATCAAGAAGGCAGTCATACACACACCAGAAAGTGGAGCCTCACCAGCCACTGAACCTGCCACCTCCTTGATGATGGACTTCCCAATCTATAGACCTGTGTGAAATGTTTGTTTTTAATCCATCAAGTCCACCACATTTTGTTATAGCAGCTTGAATTGACTAAGACAGTATTCAAGGTTTCAAGACATAGCTTTCATCATCAGAAACAGAAAATTTAAAAATTATCCATAGAATTTATTTAATAATTTGCAAACTGATTTTCATTTTTACTCAAATACATAATTCAATAAAAGTAATATGCTTTCTTTAAAAAAACAGGAAATGATTTAGGCAATGAATGATGATAACCTAGAAAGAAAAGGATCCAAAGAACAGATTTCTCCTGTTGTCTTCTGTTTGTTTTCAGGCAGAGTATGTGTTGATGATATTTCTAAATCAAACACAGGCAAATTGACAGCCCAATGCAATACTTTGTTGGAACCAACCAACTGAATCACTAGAAAACAGATTTCTTCTGTTTTATTTCATGTTTCTCTAAAATGACACCTAGTTTATGGTGGTAAATTGTTTTTAAATGATTGGTTCTCTGGGAGTAATAATGCATGAATTCTGTGCTTGAAGATTAATATTATTTTCCACTCCATCTATCTTACTGTGGAAAATGGCGACAGCAGTGGATGTTATAGCAGGCTGGAAATGCTGGTCAAACCCAGCCATCTGCGCCTGGATCAGTTTCAGAGCTCTTTTAAGGGAGTCTGGATGAACAGAAGAGGTTTGTTTAAAACACTGTGCCTTGCTGCAAGGCCAAT
This sequence comes from Callospermophilus lateralis, assembly GCF_048772815.1. NCBI lineage: Eukaryota > Metazoa > Chordata > Mammalia > Rodentia > Sciuridae > Callospermophilus > Callospermophilus lateralis. The sequence continues at coordinate 102,733,040 of NC_135314.1, forward strand.
AACTAGTTGGGCAGTGCTAAAGATAGGAACAGGGTTACAAGCCCCCCAGACAGCTCATCAGAGGATTTGTATTAGTAAATTGGAAATCACATGCCTGAAAAAAAAAAATAAATGCTATCTTAGAAGTGACTTAAAGAAATTCTTCATTCTCCAAAGAAAAGGCTTTTAATAGTTTCTAATATTTATTCACATATGCTGTTATGAAACAAAACTAGGGCTCAGAAGTCATGTTTTTAGGACAAAAATACAAATCTCTCAAACTATGTGAGAGACGATTGTACACAAAGACAGCATTCCACTGTCACAGGGTGTTAACATACAACTAATGTGCTAGACTTTATGTGAAGTGACAAAATTTTAAATGAAGTTATGTATGTTTTCCTTACTAACTTCACACTTACTGAAAGAAAAGAGCCAATGGATTACAAAATTTAATTAGAACATTTAAGAGAAATAGAAGCAAATGATACTGCATTTAGTGTTTAAAATAATATGGTTTGAGTGTGTTTCCCAAGGTTTCATTGAAATGTAATCCCCATTGTGAGAAATTTAACCCACTATGATGTTTGGGAGATGATATGAATTAGATAAGGGCATCAGGGCAGAGCCCTATGATTGAATCCTGGTGATTATTTTATAAAAGAGAAAGAAATCTAAACAATACACACACACATACACACACACACACACACACACACACACACACACACATGTGCTCCCTGTGTCTGGACAAGAAGGCCAACCCAGAAGCAGGCCTTCAATCTTGGACCAGAACCATGAGTCAAAATGAAATTCTTCTTTTTTTTTTTTTAACTTGCCCAGTCTGTGACATCATGTTATTAGTAACAGAAAATAGACAAATACAATGTTCAACAAATTATCAAGCAATTAATAACTTCTGTCAAATTCTTGATGACTTAGAGATTGGATTATCTTCATTTTACTCTTTTTTTCCATTAAAAAAAAATCAATAATAAATTTTTAAAAGGAGAGAGTGATTTGACTACCCTACAGGGGTCAGCCTTCTCTTTTCTAAGACTATTTTGCTGCTGGATTCCACTTGGATTGGAATGTGTCTGATAGTAGCTCCCCCGCCCCTTATTCACAGCTTTACTTTTTCACAGTTGCAGTTACCCGGTCAACTGCCTTTCAAAAATTTCATGTGGAAGTTTCCAGAAATGAAGTTTATGTTTTAAAGAACTCGTATTGCAGTCTATTGCTAAAATGTTTCTACTTCATTATTATTGTTGTTAATCTCTTACTATGCCTAATTTATAAATTAAACTTTATCCTAAGTATGTTTGCAGATGTAATGGTTAATTTGAGTTGTCAACTTGATTGGATTAGGAGGTACCGAAGATTAAGAGGCTTCTTGGTGTGTCACTGAGGGTGTGTCTAAGAATGATTGTCATGTGAGATAGCGAACTGGAGACCCTCCCTAAGCATGAACAGCACCATCCAACAGTATGGTGGCTTGGATGGAATAAAAGTTGGAAGAATGAGAAAGCAGCAGCGGGGTGCAAGCTCCATTCTTCTTGAATGGTTTCTTGATTGCTGCTGTGATCGCCTGAGGATATCAGACTCTCGCTCCTTCACTCTTCCAAAGTGGACTCTGCCAGTGATTGATTGTCCAGGGAGTTTCCAGAAGTTTTTGGTGTTGGACTGTAGTAGCAACATCAATCCCTCTTATTCTGAGGCTTCAGCCTCTTGGACTACACTGGTTCCTCCAGCTCTCCAGCCTGCAGACGGCCATTGTGGACTACCCAGCTTTTGGCTGTGTAAGACATTCAAATAAATCCCTTTTTTTGCAATTATGCATCCTGTATAATTATACTAATACTGTAGAGGAGAAACTTAATACTGTAGAGGAGAAAACATAATCTACACAGGGTATGGTACTTGTTTTAGTAAGCTTTTCCGCAGCTATGACCAAAAGACCTGACAGGAACAATTTTTAGAGGAAGAAAAGCTTCTTTGGGGTTCACAGTTTTGGGGGTCTCAGTCCATAGACACCCACCTCCATTACTCTGGGTCCAAGATGAGGCAGAACATCATGGCAAAGAGTGTAGGTAAGGAAAGCTGCTCAGGATATGGCACCAGGAAGCATAGAGAGCCTTCTCCTCTCACAAAGGACTAAATATACATCCCAAAGGCACACTCCAATGACCCACCTCCTCCAGCCTCATCCAACCTGCCTACTAGTGAATCCTGTCAGGGGATTAGTGCACTAATAATGTTAAACTCTCATAACCCAATTATTTCACCTCTAAAATTTGTTGCATTGTCTCATATGAGCATTTGGGGGACCTAATATCTAAACCATAATAGCACTCTCCAGTTTCCGTCATCTACTGGGGGTCTTGAGATGTGGATAATAGGAGGCACTGTAGTTGGCTAGGGGTGCTGCACCAAATTACTGTTCCACAAACTAGGTGGTTTAAACAACAGAAACTCACTGTCTCACAGTTCTAGAGGCCAGAAGTCCAAGATGAAATGTCACAGGTTGGTTCCTTCTGAAGAATGGGAGGAAAAACTCTGTCCCATGCCTCTTCCATAGCTTCCAGTGATTTGTTGGCAATTTTTGGTATTTCTTGTCTTGTAGAACCACCCAGATGTCCGCTCTCATCTACATATGTGTCCTTCTCTCTCTCTATGTGTATCTGCATCCAAATTCTCCCTTTTACTGTAAGTACACTACTCAGATTGGATCCAAGCCCACCCTACTCCAGAATGACCTCATCTTAACTACTTTATCTACAATGACTCTATTTCCAAATAAGATCACATTCTGAGAAAGGGAGTTTGGACTTCAATGATGGGTTTTATAGGACACAATTCAAACAATAACAGAAGATTATAACATTCTCATTATTTCACAACCTTTTGGACCATAAAATCCAAAAAAAGCAAGCGAGACCTCATTATAAGTCTGGTTGTCAGCATTTTTATATTGCACACAGCCTGCACTGGAGCATGAATATGTAACATTATGTACATAGGAAAAAGGACCAGACCTTCCTACAGAAAAGCAAATCTGATGTTTATAAAGTAGAAACTTCACAACTAATATCTTATATGTATTGTTGGCTTTCATCTATTGCAACTAACAGTTCAACTAAAAATCACTTCATTCACAAGACAGGATTTCAAAAACTCTGCCAAGGAAATTCAAAAACTGCTATAGTTTGATCAAAAACTTAACAATGAGCTTCAACTAAGCAAGTGAACATTTTAATGTTGTTCAAAACAAGGGAGACACACATTGAAACTTGAAATGGTTTTTATTATGACAAAATTGGAAGAGGTAGATTTTTTTTTAATGTGGTTTTCTTTGTTTGTCATTAAAAGTGACAGAAAGTGATATGAAAAAACAAAACTAGGGAGAAGCTCATAAAATTTAAGGTAAAAAGAAAGTACTGTCCATCTTTCTTTGTCCACTTCCCAGAAACCCAATTCCCCCCTGGAGAATTAGAGGCAATCCCTTTAATCTCCACATTTAAAACCACTGATACATACAAACTCACACAAATAATAGCAGCTGTGGACCATCTTGGGCCTGAATTTTTTCTCTTTACTTTGCATTTTGAAGATCCCACCAGATCAATAGTGGTTTCATTTGCCATAACAGCTGCACTCATTGTGTCCCAAAATCAGAATTCTTCTCTGATAGAAATTTTATCTGCATAAGGCACACAGTGTTCTCACAGTACTATAGTGTGTCCTCCCCAACCCACTGGGCAGTGGTGGCCTTCTGGTAAGGGAAAGGGAGGCAGGAGCCATGCTTATAGCATAAAACCAATGGGAAGAGAGAAGGGCTGTCAAAGCCCAGCTGTACTGGAGAAGCTGTTTGGTTACTCTCACAGTTGCACAAATAATAATAAAGTTGAGAAATTGTTGCTTCCTGACCTAACCTCCCTTCCCAGTTCCTTTGCTCCTTAAATTTAGAAGTGAAATATGTAAGGGTATGTAAACTTTTTGTGTATGCTGGAGATGGAACCCAGGGTGCTATACCAATGAGTCACATTCCTAGCTTTATTTTAGTTTTTATTGCGGTCTCACTAAATTGCTGAGGCTGGTCTTGAATTTGTGACCCTCCTGCCTCAGACTTCCTGAGTAACTGGGATTACAGGTGGCAGGACTGTTCCTGCGTTGTTCAAGTGCTTTTAAATGGTTTCACAAATTTGCCCCTATTTAGTAGCAATTAAGTAAAAATGATAGAATTTTCTGTGTCAAATCTTTAAATACAGAGAAAATTATTCTTTTTCTATGATATTTCCCATCCTTTTATTATAAAAGTAATACATGTACATTGTAGATTATTTTAAAAATAAAAAGACAAGCACACCACTTTAGCTGTAGATAACCAGGAGGGACATTTTAGCACATGCACTCTCAAATCTGTTTCTGTGCATATGATATATTTATAGGTTGTTTTGCTTTGCTTTTCAACACTGATGATCAAACTCATACTAAGCAAGTACTTTACCTCTGAGCTACATCCCCAGCCCTATATTGATGTTTACATAAACTCAGGATCACATCACACATACTAAGGGGGAACTGCTTTCTCTACCTCCTCAATAGTGCTGAACATTTCTACATCATTAATTCTACAGCATAGTTACTAATAGTTACAGTAACTCCATCATATGGCTGGAATGTGATTTATTTCAAATCCTCTGTTGTTGAACATTTTAGGTTATTTGTAGTTGTTAAATATTCAAAACAACGTTGAACTACATATACCTGTGACTGTTTTTCGTATATTTTGCAAAGTTAATCTCCAAAGTTATTTAAAACATTTGTTCTTGTCAAGTGGGAGCATGGAGATCCCTTTGAAAATTTGATGGGTTTTGAGCCTCTCCTCAGAAATTAAAAAGGGCAAGTAACACTCAAACATATTTTCACATAATTTTGGATCCCTTTTCCAAAAGAAACCCACATTGAGAACACAGTACCATTTTATAGCCCTACCAACAATATTCATGACTTTATTCTCATGCCTTAATTTTGTTCTCAAAACTTTTTTTTTTTGTACCAGGGATTGAACTCAGGGTCACTTAACCACTGAACCACATCCCTAGCCCATGTTAATATTTTATTTAGAGACAGGGTCTTACTGAATCGCTTAGTGCCTGGCTAAGTTGCTGAACCTGGCTGTGAACTCGTGGTCTTCATGCCTCAGCCTCCCGAGCTGCTGGGATTATAGGCATGTGCCACTGCACCCAGCTTTGTTCTCAAACTTTTTATTGCTTTGATAGGATGAAATAAGCATACCACTTTTTCTTAATTTTTATTTTTTGATTGCTAATGAAACTTGGACACTTTTTTCAGAACTTAATTGGTCATTACATTTTGTACTTTGCTTATTCAAGGATTTTTAGCTAATAATTCACATTTTCAAAATTAAATATAAAATATCAATATAACACCATAAGCTCAGATGATAAATTGGAAATATCCAATTCCTAGGCACTCTCTGGGTAAAGGAATGGTCTTCGATAAATGACTACCATGTGTCATGTCTCATTTTCTCCACTAGAGAGCAGTATTTGTTCACTATCCTCTGACTTGTACAGCATTGTGACAGTTCAACTTACTTTCACTAGGAAGAGTCTTTCTGAAAAATATTTGCAAATAGTAGATTTAAATACTTTATCATGTATGTAATACCTTACAATATAAAAACATAATTTTCTATTAAATATGTTTCAACACGTAAAAGTGGAATTTCAATTATAATCATATTAATACTTTAAATTAAAAACCAAACCTGTATTAACATTCATTGTTACATTAATTTACTTATTAAATTATCATTATCTATAAAATATTTTAAGTATAATTTATGATCAAAACTTTACAAACCACTTATACAAACTGAAGAAAATCAATTGACTCCTGAAAAGCCATTCTTGTATTTTGTTTTGTTTTAGTGGTCGATTATTCTGTAAAGCAGAAAAAGAAATTCATGTCTCCCCACTTCATCAATAATTTTCATATTAAGAGCTAGTAGATTATGTAAAAATGTGGATGTGTAACTGATGTGATTCTGAAATCTTTGTAATGTTTGAATAACCAATAAAAAAAAAAAAAAAAAAAAAAGAGCTAGTAGAACACCAGCTTCATTGAGCTATAATGCTTTGTCACTGTTTGCTGGGAGCCATCAGCCAAGTAGGTATGACAAATTCCTTGCCAGCTTACTCCCATGCTGTCTAGTGGAAGGACTTCTGAAAGGTGACCTTGCTCAAGGACCAGGGCAGGATCCGTGTTTAGGGTGTTCCCCCTTTAGAATAGGGCGGTTTAGCATAATAGGAGATTAGGGGTTCCCCCTTTAGAATAGGGCAGTTTAGCATAATAGGAGATTAGGGTGTTCCCCCTTTAGAATAGGGCGTATCCTGCTGCTGAGTTCCTCTTGAGTTCTTAGGGTCAGACAGTATATTTTGGGAGACAGAAGCCCATGCGGAGGGGATTTGGGCAGAAAACGTGGATTCCCCCAGAGCGTGTTTGTAGACGGCCGGTGTGAGTTCGGGAATAAAGAATTGCTGTTTGAATCTACAAGCTGTGTGGAGACTCGTGATTTGTGCCCAGCCAGAGACTGCGGCATCTGGTGGCCCGTACGGGGAACGCCTGAAGCTTGGGGGTAAGTGAAATTGCTCGCCCCTGAGGGAAGGCGAGAGAATGGGTGACCATTTCAAAAAACAATGTGTTCTTCTTTTGATTTATTTTGTTTTTCTTTCAAGCTGCCTATCCCTAGAAATTTCTCAGGCAAACTGGAAAAAATGGTTGACTAAAGGCTTGAAGTTTGTCTGCCCTGAGGAAGAGAAAATTGATACAACGATTTTTTATTCCGTTTTTGCTTCATTCAATTTCAGTTTTGTTTTGTGTTATCTTATTGGGTTGTGTTATCTTTATAGTAGATTAAAACAAACTGAAAAGATGTTAAGTAAATTGTTAGAGGTTCAGAACATGGAGAAAGACATTTTAGATCAAGCAAAAGAGAAGGTCTCTCGAGCTAGTCAGACAGAGGAAGAAAATTTAAAGGAAAAGGGGTTGTTAGGAAAAAGGCCACAACAGGAGGCTGTTACTAACTCCGTTTTATCACAAGAGGGTTTAATTCAACCAACAGCCCCACCGATAGAGACAGCTGAGTGGCCCTCAAACCCCGTAGTTGATAAATGGAATCCTGAAACAGGACCTCAAAGATTAGCATGCCCTGTACTTGAACAGGTAGGAGGGCAGTGAATTCACCGTGCTTTAGATTTTAAAACAGTGAAGCAGTTAAAGGAGGCTGTAACAACCTATGGTCCCCAAGCTCCCTTCACGGTGAGCATGGTCGAGTCCATTACTAACTTGGACATGACGCCAGCAGATTGGGCTAGCATGTGTAAATCTGTGCTAAATGGAGGACAATATTTGTTATGGAAGGTTGCCAATGAGGAATTTTGTGCAGAGACAGCTAGGCGAAATGCAGCAGCCGGTTACCCTCAAAGAAATCTAGAAATGCTGCTAGGGAAAGGACCTTATGAGGGTCAACGGCAACAAATTGAATATGATCCTGCTATATATGCACAAATTGCTGCAGACGCAGTTAGGGCATGGAAGACTTTACAAGGACATGGAGATTTACAAGGTCAGCTATCTAAGGTAATACAGAGAGCTAATGAACCTTACGCTGACTTTGTAGATAGGCTAATTCAAACGGCTGCCAAAATTTTTGGGGATACGGAACAAGCAATGCCATTAATAAAACAACTGGCTTATGACCAAGCAAATCGTTGCTGCAGAGAGGTTATTAGACCATGGAGACATGAAGATTTAAACACATATATTAAATTATGTAGAGATATTAATGAACAAGGGCAAGTCTTGGCAGCTGCAGTACAACAGGCTTTAGATGCCAGGCCAAAAACATGCTATGATTGTGAACAAACAGGATATTTTAAAAGGAGTTGCCCCATAGGAGGAGGATTTAACAAAACTAGGTATCAAAGAAATAGAATACCGGGTATTTGCCCAAGATGCCGTAGAGGGAGACATTGGGCTAATGAATGCCGTTCTCAAACTACCATAGAGGGTACTCCCTTATCAAAAAACGGACAAGGACCAGGTATTTACCCACGATATCGTGGAGAAAGGCATCAGGCTCCATTGCCAAAAAACGGACAGCCGGGCCCAATGCTCCGGGGCCCACAACCACAAATATACGGGGCAGTGGAGGAACCCAGCAACACCATCAGAGTAGTGCCCAGGACACATTGTCCATTAAATCCCTCATCAGACAAACCCGAGGGAGCACAGGGTTGGACATCTGCGCCTCTGCCAGAGCAGTACTAACTCCAGAGATGGGAGTTCAAATCATTCCCACAGGAATAAAAGGACCTCTTCCCCAAGGGACAGTAGGCTTATTATTGGGACGTAGTTCATCTACATTAAAAGGACTTATGATAAGTCCCGGGGTAATTGATCCCGATTATGTAGGTGAAATAAAAATTATAGCTAGTTCTCCAAGAGGTATATCAGTAATTTCACCTGGAGATAGAATAGCACAGTTGTTAATAATACCCAGCCTACATAATAAATTTCCTAGTCATAGTGTAAAAAGAGGTTCCAGGGGATTAGGCTCCACAGGTGTAGATTGGGCTATGTTGTCTTTAAATTTAGATTCTCGCCCAATGTTAAAACTAAATATTCAAGGACACGACTTTAATGGGCTACTGGACACAGGTGCAGACCTTAGCATCATATCTAGTAAGGAATGGCCAAAACATTGGCCATTACAACAAGCCACTCAAACGCTTCGAGGCCTAGGAGTGGCTACTAATCCCCATAGAAGTGCAATGATATTAGATTGGAAGGATCCTGAAGGATGTGAGGGAACTATACAGCCCTATGTATTGGATCATCTTCCTATAAATTTATGGGGACGAGATGTCCTAGATCAATTAGGTTTGACGTTAACAAATAACATCAATCCTAATGCGCCCACTACTAGGGCTAGACAACGTTTTAGGAAAGAAAAAAGATTAGGAAAACAAGGACAAGGTATAGCAGCACCAATTCAAATAGATCAAGGAACAGACAGATATGGGTTGGATTTTCAGAAAGGGCCACTGAGACAATCAAAATTACTTGGAAATCAGAAAGACCAGTGTGGGTTCCTCAGTGGCCCCTGACTAAAGAAAAGATACAAGTAGCCCATGATCTGGTCAAACAACAATTAGCGGAAGGACATATACAACCTTCCATATCTCCCCATAATACTCCCATTTTTGTCATTAAAAAGAAATCTGGTAAATGGAGATTATTGCAAGATTTAAGAGCCATTAATAATGAGATGGTTATTATGGGACCTGCTCAATCAGGGATTCCTCAATTGTCTGCTTTGCCAAAAACCTGGCATGTTTTAGCCATAGATATTAAAGATTGTTTTTTTTCAATTCCAATTCATCCCGAGGATAGTCCACGTTTTGCATTTACTATCCCTGCATTAAATCATGAAGGTCCTGATCAGAGATATGAATGGAAAGTACTCCCTCAAGGGATGGCTAACAGTCCAACTATGTGTCAAATATATGTTAATAAAGCAATCCAGCCACTTAGAAATCAAAATCCTGAACTACAAATATTTCACTATATGGATGATGTATTATTGGCACATAAAGATAAAAACATATTGCTGGAATGTTATGCCACACTTACAAACTTATTAAAAAATTATAATCTAGAGATAGCAATAGATAAAGTACAATTAAATTTTCCAATTAATTATTTAGGAGTTCTATTATCCTCAACCATGGTCCGTCCACCAAAAATTCAAATACGAGTAGATCAACTCAAGTCACTTAACGACTTTCAAAAGTTATTGGGAGACATAAATTGGATAAGGCCTTATCTAGGCATACCAACAGGAGAGTTGGGACCTTTATTTGATATTCTAAAAGGTCCATCAGATCCAAACTCACCTCGCATGTTAACTCCTGAAGCAAGAAAGGCATTAAAAATTATCGAAACATATATGGAAAATATACATTTGGATAGAATTGATATAAGTTTGCCTTTATTATTTATTGTACTACCAACAAAAAATATTCCTACAGGAGTATTTTGGCAAGAAGGTCCATTATTGTGGATACATTTATCTTATTCTCCTAACACTATTCTTACTAGGTATCCTGAGGCTGTAGGACAATTAATACTCAAAGGAATAAAAGCAGCGAAGGGAGTGTTTGGAATTTCTCCCAATAAAATTATTACTCCATACACTATGGATCAAATTGATGAGTTAGCTAATGAGTTAAATACTTGGGCAATAATCATGTGTAAATCTAATGTTTCATTTGATAATCACTTACCATCTAATCCTTTGTTGTCTTTTTGGTCTAAGCATCCTGTAGTTTTTCCAAAAATGACAAGAAAAACCCCTATCATGAATGCTCCAAATATATTCACTGATGGGTCAAATAATGGTACAGCAGCAGTAGTTACCCCTGATCAAACTTTTACATTTTTAGTACCCAAACAATCAGCTCAAAAGGTAGAGCTTAATGCAGTTTTACAAGCCTTTTTAATGTTTAAAGATTCTGTATTTAATTTATTTTCTGATAGTCAGTATGTAGTTAATGCTATAGTATCTCTTGAAGATGCTGGTAGGATTTCCCCTTCTTCTACTGTTTTCTCTTTGTTTTCCACTATACAAAGTCTAATCTGGGACAGAAAAGATCCATTCTTTATAGGACATATTAGAGCACATACAGGATTGCCTGGAGCCCTTAGTTTGGGCAATGATTTAGCAGATAAAACTACACATGACATACATATTTTCTCTACACTAGAAGAAGCTATGAATTTTCATAAAAAATTCCATGTTAATGCTAATACTTTACAAAAGCGTTTTAAAATAACTAAGGAACAAGCCAGACATATAATAAAACAATGTCAAAATTGTGTGACCTTTTTACCACAAGTTAATCTTGGAGTCAATCCTAGAGGACTGATACCTAACCATATTTGGCAGATGGACGTCACACACTTGCCAGAATTTGGAAAATTAAAATATTTACATGTTACAATTGATACTTCTTCCGGATTTTTGATGGGCTCCCTTCATGCCGGAGAAAAAACTAAAGATGTTATAGCTCATTGCTTACAAAATTTTGCCACTGTGGGTGTTCCTAAACAGTTAAAAACCGATAACGGTCCTGGCTATACCTCTACCTCTTTTAAACAATTTTGCTCATCATTTGGTATTACTCATATAACAGGAATTCCATACAATCCACAGGGACAAGGCATAGTTGAAAGAGCTCATCAAACTATTAAAACGTACTTACTAAAACAAAAAGAGGGAATTGGAAAGGGGTATATATCCCCCAAAGATAAACTTAAAATAACGCTTTTTACTCTAAACTTTTTAAATTTGGATTCATCAGGACTTAGTGCTGCAGAAAGGCATATGTATCCAAAAAATGTGCATAAGCCTAAAGTTCTTTGGAAAGATATTCTAACAGGACAATGGAAAGGTCCAGACCCAGTGATTGTCTGGAGTCGGGGCTCTGTTTGCGTGTTTCCACAGGGAGAACAGCAGCCGATTTGGATTCCAGAAAGACTAACCAAAACGATTTCTACAGATCGAAAAGAAGATGATTTGACTCAAATCTATAACAGCTGATATCCAGAACTCCAGCTTGGCCATTCTTACATCTGCGACTGTGATTAACCAGGATGCTTTTTTCAATATCTATTTTATTATTGCATTTTCCACATCATAAGGTTCTATTTTTATTTTTTGAGCTCATACAAACCTAGGTTAATGTTTTTCTGATCAGTTTTATTTTTTGACTATAGAGTTTTTAAACATTGCAATGGAGATTTCACCTAGGTAAAGCTACAAGGCCTTTATTATTATCTTATGTGTTGTACGTTTGTTTGCACATTTGTGTTTTGTGTTGTATGTCTGTGTGTGCGTATTTTATATATGAGGAGCGCTCATGAGAAAATGGATCCGAATTATTTTTTTTATTATTGTTAACAGATCTGCTTGTTTACTAATTTAAATCAGGTAAACAGCTGTTAAGGATTGTTTTTTAAGTAGGTTAACAGATCTGTTTGTTTACTTTCACCTTTCCTTTTCATTATATTTAATAATTCTTTTCAGGATAATGTCTTTTTAGCATCATTGCCAGAATTCCTATCTTCATCCCAATGAATATAACTCAACAAGTATGCTCAATCAAGAAGTCAACTTACTTTGGGAGGAAACGGACTTTGGGGAGAGACGGACAGATTGATAGATTCCTCCCCTTTGAACTGCTTACAGAACTTGCCTGGACTATGTAACTACGTTTAGTGCAGCAAATTGTGGTAATGCTGGCATATCTTTGCTGATGGTGTCACCAGTGATCTTTGCTGATGGTGTCACCAATGATGCAATTTTTCCAAAGGAACTGTCAATTGGCTTGGTGTCGTGGCATTTCTGTATCCTCCTCCCTTCTGCTAGTGATGGTCTAAATTTGGGGGCCAATGGCTATATGCTGGACCGGCAGTCAGTGACGGGTATGATCCAATTGCAGTGGTATCAACCTAAGACAGGAGGCTGACGCCTAAAGGTCAGTTGCCTAAAGGTCAGTTTTCCGATGACGGGTAAGAACCATATGTTGAATTGGACAACCTACCAGGCGCGGTCCTTAAGCCACATTAACCTCACTCCCCCACTGGCACCAAGGCCAAATTTGGGGGCCAACAGAGGTGAGGCAAAGAACCTCACCCCCCCACTGGTGCATAGACCTATCCACAAGTATGGCTGTATGCTGGACCGGTAGTCAGTGACGGGTATGATCCAGTTGCAGTGGTATCAACCTAAGACAGGAGGCTGACGCCTAAAGGTCAGTTTTCCAATGACGGGTAAGAGCCATATGTTGAACTGGACAACCTACCAGGCACGGTCCTTAAGCCACATTACTTGTTGTTTAATTAATCAGAAGGGGGGAGATGCTGGGAGCCATCAGCCAAGTAGGTATGACAAATTCCTTGCCAGCTTACTCCCATGCTGTCTAGTGGAAGGACTTCTGAAAGGTGACCTTGCTCAAGGACCAGGGCAGGATCCGTGTTTAGGGTGTTCCCCCTTTAGAATAGGGCGGTTTAGCATAATAGGAGATTAGGGGTTCCCCCTTTAGAATAGGGCAGTTTAGCATAATAGGAGATTAGGGTGTTCCCCCTTTAGAATAGGGCGTATCCTGCTGCTGAGTTCCTCTTGAGTTCTTAGGGTCAGACAGTATATTTTGGGAGACAGAAGCCCATGCGGAGGGGATTTGGGCAGAAAACATGGATTCCCCCAGAGCGTGTTTGTAGACGGCCGGTGTGAGTTCGGGAATAAAGAATTGCTGTTTGAATCTACAAGCTGTGTGGAGACTCGTGATTTGTGCCCAGCCAGAGACTGCGGCAACTGTTTAGCCGCAGATTTTTGAAATAATTTGCAATGTGATATTCTCTTTAACTTTGTAAGTTAAACCAAAATGATAAATGTGAAGATTTTAAGTTTCTAAGCAAAATTTTTTTCCTGCAGTGGTAAGAATTGAAACCAGGGTCTTGAGCATGTCAGCTGAGCACTCTGCCACCGAAAAGTCCAGTCCTCTGAAAAGTCATTCTGGGAAGGTAACCATACTAAATATTTTGTCAAACTGATTGACCAGGTACAATATAAAGCCTTATTTTCCCCCCATTTAATGAAGATTTACTCATCACCTGCGATTTTCAGAGTATTCTTCTAGATGCTGAAGCTGTAGTATTGAAGCAGAAAACTCTTTGACCTCCAGGAGTTGACACACTAGACGATGGGGCAGGAGCATGAAGAAATCCGGTCTTCTACACAGGGACCAGAGAAGTGATAGGAGGCCAGAGGACCAAGGGCCTGGTAAAACCTTAGGCGTGAACTTGTACTCTGAGTGGCTGAAGAAAAGTTGGGGATCTTTAAGCCTCGGCAGGACAAGGATGTGATCTATGTGCATAAAAAGAATTACTCTTGACTTTCCAGAATAGACTACAAAGGGATAGGGGCAAAAACACGGAGGCCAAAGAGGAAGCTACTGAAATTAAGTTGGTGAGGAGCTATGGTGATTGGGCCAGGGTGATGGGGGCAGATAACATTTGAGGTGCTGATGATGCGTTGAATGGGTAGGTGCTCATGGAGACAGCCATTCAGGGAAGAGGGCAGGGTTGCCAATATAACTTTGTGAGACACCACTATAGAGACAGAATGAGACCATAAAGAAAATAGGAATAGAGAAAGAAGAAAACATGTTTGAAAACCTAACCCTGGAATATTCCATGCTTAAAAATCAGGGCAACCAGATACCCACAAAGGTGGCTAGAAGTGAGTGTCTAGTATGAGAGGATAAAAACAATCAAGAAAGAAGTATCTGGAAGCCAACTGCTTCAAGGAGCATAGCAACCATCATTAAAAGCTGAGGGCAAGGACTGACCCTTGACATCAGCAGGATGGAGCTGTGGTACCTTGAAAAACGCTAAGTTTGTGGAGTGGCGGATCCAGAAGCCTGATCAGAGGGTTGCAGGGACTCAGTGACAGTGGAGACAGCAGGTGGAATAGGCATTTAAAGGAATTTTGATAGAAGGAGAACCTAAAAATGAAGCAATAGATGGAGGATGACAGGAGGTCGAGGGAGAGGGAGCATTTTCAAAAGATGGGAGAAATATAGTATTACTGGATATCCTGGCTGGCTGGATTTGGCCACCCACATAAGAAATATGCAAAAGATGAAAAAATGAATAGTGATCTTCATGCAGTTTGATCAGACTGGGGAGAAGCAGCTAGATTCCTTCTCCCCTCCACTCACAAAATCAGATATATCTTCCAGAAAAAAAAAAAATCCAGGTGTAACCCATGAGGTAGATTTAGTTAGCCAGCCTGTATTGGGCCTGGTGGGCCATCTGCACTCCCATCTTTGGCATCTGTCAGGGTTGGAGTCCTTTAGCTTCTTTCTCTTAACAGGAGAAATATGTTCCCAATTCAGAGGGAGGGGTGAGACCCAAATTCTTTCTGTTTTCAATAGCACAATTTTATGCTATAGGTAGTAGAGGGGAGAAATTGGAGGTTACAGAAAAGATGGGAAACTTTCCAAAGCAGTGTCCTTGAATAGGATGGGATCCAATGCAGAGTTAGCCATCTTCAGTATGTGGCCAAGCTCACTGGCCAAGGAACTAGAAGGTAGGAAACAAGTTTTGGTTAAGAAAATAAGGGCACTGAGTACAGTTCACAACAATGTATTGTATACTTAAAAATTTCTGAGATAATAGATTTGTAAGTGTTCTCACTACAAATCAGTATGCAGCATATGTAATTACTGTGCTAATTGATTTGATTTAGTCATTTCACAATGATACATATTTCAAAACATCATGTTGTACACCATAAACATAGACAACTTCTATTTACCACCTTTTTTTGCAGGGCTGAGGATCAAATCCAGGACTTTATGCATGCTAGGAAAGCGCTCTGCCATTGAGCTACATTCCCAACCCATTTGTAACCATCTTAAAGAAAAACATTTTAATACTCTCATCAGAACCTGCTTCAGTGCATCCTCACCAGCATTTTGTATTAAGATTTTTAAAACATTTTCTTCTAACTTGACAAATTAAAATGATATTGTTTACTGGGTTTTGTTTTAATTCATATCTATTTTTAGTAAATAATGTCTTACATTAAAAAGTAAAGAAAAAGGTAAGAGTCACTATTACTCCATGGCCCTTTACTCTGTATTTTATTGGAAAATGTGCCTTAAAGAAGTTGTTTGTAAGTCAATGCCATTTTTAACTAATTCCATTTTTTAGCAGCCTGATTGCTGGGCTTCCGAAGTCACCATATTATCAACTCACAGAGACTCTCACAGCAAAACTCCCCAAAAGAATAAGCAGGGCTTTGTCCATCATGTGTATACCCCATACCCCATACATGTCTAGTAGGAAACCCCTTAACCAGTTCGCTCATGCTTTTTGCTGATTTGCTGCAGAAAGTGAACTATGAGGAGCTAGGGTTGTAGCTCATGCTAGGTAGAGTGCTCACCTAGCATGCACGAGGCACTGACTTTGATCCTCAGCACCACATAAATGTAAAATAAAGATATTGTGTCCACCTAAAACTTAAGAATAAATATTTTTTAAAAAAAAAGAAAGAAAGAAAGTGAACTATGAAAAAGTAATTGCCAGGGAGTGTTTGAAATAGATTACTACAAATTGACAACAACTTTCAAATATTTAAAATTTTACCAGATTCAGGACTTACTGGCTGCTGTCTCTGACTGGACAAATATACTTATCCCAGATCTGTACCTGACTCATACATTGGCATCTTTCTGGTTTCTGCTGAAACGTCACCTCTCACACAAATTAACCACACGTTCTGTCCACCAGCGTCATTCTCTTTCCTTTGTTTACTTTGCTTTTCAATGCACTTGCCTTGCTGAAATTCTGTGGAATGTTTGCCTATTTTTCTGGCCTCTCCACGAGGGCAGGAAAGATGCCGGTTTTGCTTACTCTTCTAGCAGCACACAGGGTAGTGTGTGTGAGTATGTCCATGAGTATGTGTTGAGCACATCAATTGATGTGAATGGATTATCAGAGAAGAAGGGAACAGAAGCAATGCTGTTGGCAGTATTTGGGACACACTTATATTAAAACAATTTTGTTTACCTGAAATTCAAACTTAACTAGGGATCCTATATTTCATTTGGCAACTGTTTTAAATGTTGGCAAAACACTCCAAACCATGGTATACCCACATAGGTACTTAGGTCACAGAACTAGCCACAGCAAGATATATCAGGAAAATAGTTAGAACAAATGAGGCTTGTTTCAGGAAATTAACTCTCTCTTATACCATGAAGAAATATGATTCAATTATTTGCTCACTAAATGCTGTGTGCCAAGCACAGTTTAGCACATAAAAGTCATTCCACAGTGGGACAAACTATCCTATATCTCACTTTGTTCTTATTTTTATTGACAACATCTTACAAATTAATTACCTTCTTAAAAATGACATCCAGCTAGACACAGTGGCTGACACCTATAATCGCAGCTACTCAGAAGACTGAGGCGGGAGGATCACAAGTTCAAGGCCAGCCTGGGCAACTTAGTGAGACCCTGTCTCAAAATGAAAAGGGCTAGGGATGTGGCTCAATGGTAGAGCACCACCAGGTTCAATTCCCAGTACCAAAACAAAACAAAACAAACAACAACAACAACAACAAAAAAAATGCCCTCCGCTCACTCTTGCTCAGAATCATGAAAGATACTAGTTTTCACAGCTGGGGGACAGGAGAGTGTGTGGAAAGGATTTATTTATTTACACCTAAAATAGATATTTCAATCCAACTGCTATTTAGGGGAATTTTCTTCACTGTTTTTATAAGTCCCTCAGTGTAACTTAAGATGACAGGCTCACAAACTTGCATTATTTTTTAGATATTCTATTATCCTCCTCAGTAAAATGTCTTCTTATTACAAATACCTATATTCCCACTGCCATCAATCTATACCTGGCAAACATTTGCAATTCTTTTTCCCTTGAGTTTCTAAAGAGGCATTTTTCAACAAAGCTGCCCTTTCTTTCTCATCTATATCTTTATCTGCTCAGTTAGCAGTATTTAGTTAGCATTATGTTACTTCAACCTATTCCATGCCACACCTTTCATTGGAGGAAGAAAAAAGGTGTGAGGTTTGAATAGCATAAATTTATTAACAATCTCTCACAGGATACAGTGGAGTTTGGAAGCCCTTCATGAAGGTTGTTTTTAAAAAAATAAATATTTTATTTTAGACTAATTTTAGATTTACAGAAACACAATAAAGATAGTACAGAGTTCCCCAAAACCCATACTAAGATGCTTCATTATTAATATCTTACATCTCTAACAATGAAGGTACTGAACACATCAAAAGTACTTTAACAAACATAACTACAACACTGAAAAACAGTGAACAGTAATTCCTCCAGAAGTTTTGTTTAGAGGCTGGGGGTGTAGCTCAGTGGTAGAGAATTTGGCTAGCACATGCAAGCCCAGCAGGTACAAGGCCCTAGGTTTGATCCCCAGCCCCACAGATTTCTTCCATCTTTGTCCCCCACCCACCTGCCACTGTTCCCATAGGGCAATGCAATCTTCCATTCTCCACATGTCAAAACAAATGGAGAAGTGAGCAGACGTAGGCATCTGTTCACTTAGGCCAGAATTTCTCACATGGGGACAGCACTTGGGCATCTGGAGATATTTTTTATTGTCGCCACTAAGAAGGTGTTATTGGCACTGATTGAGTGGAGACCAGAGATGCTACTCAATATCACACAATGCACAGGACTGTCCCCAAGAAAGAGGATAATCCAGCCCAAATGTCCACAGAACTGATTCTGAAAAACTGCGCAAGGCAGAGCTGGAGTGAGGCCCCACCCTTCCCTAGGCCACCAGTCACCTCCCAGCCCTGACTTCTAACAGTATCCAAGGAGCCTCTAGTCAAGGTCTTGAGGAACGGGCAGGGAAGTGCATCTGATCCAGGAGCACTTCCTTGCCACAGACTCTGGCCCACCAAACGAACTTTCAGTCCAGAATGAAATATACTGTGTTTCCATTCTTATCCTTAATAATAGAAAAGTGAAAATCATTTAGAAGGAGAGAGAAATGACAGTTCCCTGGAAAACTGGACATGTGGCTTTCCAATGCATCATTGAAGAACAAACTGAAAGGAACAAATGAAAATCATTTGTTCTGACTTTGATAACCCTCTTGACTCTTGGGGCAGGTATAATAGAAGAAATAGACTTTCCTCTTGGGAAGTGGTTAGAGCTCTGGTCAAGGATGATTGCAGCAACTTACATGTTAGACAATTCATCCAAGAGGTCCTTGTCTGGGTCACCAGGTCCAAGCAGTCCCATCAGCTGCTCTGACCAGGAACAAAGGGCCCCTGAACACAAGAGAAGGGAGCAAGAGTCAGCTCGGAGACAGAATGAGACAGATAGCAAGCATGCTGCAGAGGATAGCGGAGGAGCCAGGGCAGCTTCTCCAGCTCTTTTTAAGGCTTCATTTAAGGAACCCCAAATCCATGCAGCATCTTCATCATCCTATCACAGGGAGTTGGCTCCCCAAGCTTACAGAACAGAGCTTTTTATGGCAAAACTCTTAATTAAAGGCAATCATACAATTATGGTATACTTATCATCTACCATTCTAAATTTACTATATGGTTTCAACTTGGAAATTCTTGAAACTCAAAGCTGGGCACAGTGTTTCACGCCTGTAATCCCAGCGGCTCGGTGGGGGGCCAAAGCAGAAGGATCTTGAGTTCAAAGCCAGCCTCAGCAATTTACCAAGGCCCTCAGCGACTTATCAAGTCCCTGTCTCTAAATAAAATACAATAAAGGGCTGAAGATGTGGCTCCTTGGTTAAGTGCCACTGGATTCAATCCCTGGGTAAAAACAAAGAAAATATAAAAGAAAGAAATTCTTTTTTTTTTTTTTTTTTTTTTGTAAAGAGAGAGAGAGAGAATTTTTTAATATTTATTTTTTAGTTTTTGGCAGAAACAACATCTTTGTTTGTATGTGGTGCTGAGGATCGAGCCCAGGCCACACGCATGCCAGACGAGCGCGCTACCACTTGAGCCACATCCCCAGCCCGAGGAAGAAATTCTTGAAACTCTAAAAAGAACTTAGTTATGTCCATGACATCCAGAGGCCCCAAAGAAGTGCGCCACACTGCATGGCCTCCTTTTAGTCTCACCTCCCAGCGCTCAGTTGTGCATAGAAACTCCTCTGCCCATTTTCCACAACTCTTTATATTTCTTGTGGATCACACTCCTCAAAAAAAAAAAAAAAGTACAAATACAATCCAATTTGCACACTCCATTTAACAAAAGCATCTTTGGTAATCCAGGCTTTCTAGGAAGGCTAAGCTTTCTACATTTTCTCCATTTCTCCGGCTTCTCTTCAAGATGGCAGCTGAGAGAATGGCAGTGGGTGCCAGATACACATTCCACATTCCTTGCTTTCTAGCTTCTCTCCCTGGTCACTGGAACCCCCAGCTGGTATCTGATGTTCAGTGTAGGCCTAAGGAACTGTCAAGTTTTTCTCAGATGGATCAGGAGTTTGTCAGCCTTATTGATACCAAATCAATTTCCATTCTATTTGCACTGTTTTTGCTTGGAATGTTACTTTGCTCTGTCCCACATACATTAATATGAATCCTATAAGTTCACCCACCAGTACCATTAGCTATCTAAATGGTTTTCTATAGTATTGAAGAAACATCTAGAAGACTCTAGAGGGTATTCTGAGGAATTAGGTCCTCAACCTCATCTGATCTTGAGGTTGCCCACATTGTTATGGTGAGAATCTCTCTGGGAGATTTCTTCCTCTAAAGAAGGAAGTAAAGCCAAAGGCACTCTTCTTTCCCCTGTAACCTCACCCTACCTCAAATATCTTCACTTTCAGCACTTTGGTCTAATGAGGTACATGTAGACATCTCATCTCACCATCTGCTCTCTCTGATTCTCTTACCTCCTTCTTCCCACAAGGATAACCTCTCCTCTTTATCATTTTTTTCTAGCCAGGACTAACCTAGCAGAATGCTAGTGATACACCAGCCCAGGTAGGGTGCTACTAACTTCTCTGTCCTGATGGGAACCACTCTCTTCTTCCCTACAGAATTTGACCTCAGGGTTTGTGATTCAAGCTTGAAGCCAACTAGAAGAAGAAGAAAACATGATAGATACCATAACAAAACAAAAATACATCTCTTAACCGGGCATAGTGGCACACTCTATAATCCAGCAACTCAGGAGGCTGAGGCAGAAGGATTGTGAGTTCAAACCCAGCCTCAGCAACTTAGCTAGGACATAAGGAACTCAGGAAACCCTGTCTCTAAATAAAATCCAAAAAAGGGCTGGGGATGTAGCTCAGTGGTTAAGAACTCCTTAGTTCAATCCTTGGTTAAAAAAAAAAAAAAAAAAACCAGAATATATCTCTTCAGTATTTTCTAAAATATTATTTCTTTATGTCTATTTTCTCAAAAAAAGAATTTTTGAACTCCTTTTTAAGAGGAACTTACCCCCCTAAATTATCAGTACACCTTCAGCATCCCAAAGAAGTCTTTTAATTATCTCATACACAAATAAAACAATCACCTAACCATGTCTCCAAGTTTTATTATCAACCTTAAAGCAAGACTGCAGTATGGGACTGGAGGCTGTAGAAAAGCCATGGGTGAGGAAGTGTGCAGAGTATTCAATTCAGAAAGCCAATGACTCACAGAATTTGGGGCAAATAAAAGTATGTTTGGAAAATCCAAGGCAAGCACTATTAATAAAGTAGAATTGTTTTATGTGATAGTTAGCACCCATCCTTAATTATATGAATAATCTTTAACATCATATAGGAGGGATACACCCTCAGTTTCAAAAGATGAGCCCTGCCCTATAAAACTTATCACATAAAACCAGTTTTATCTAGCTTCTTTTAAAAATGAATCTGTAAGTACAATTGCCTAATTGAATAAGGCTTTAGTATGACTCAATTTCATTTTAATTTCTTTAGGAAGTCATCCAAATAATTACGTAATTTTTGGCACAAATAGTCATTTGCAAGGTCACAGAGAATGAGCAAAAAGAATAACTTCCCCATTATTTGTCATTTCAAAATAGTGTGTGTCTTTTTGCATATTGATTAGATCTCAGGGGAAAGTTGGAGCTTATTTCTAAAGTCTTATTATTAAACCCTCAAGTAGATTTCAGGTGAAGAAATTTGCATAATGACTTTTAGAAGCATTATTTTAAAAAGTCTTTTCTAAGCAAGATAAAATTTATTCACCTAAATTGATAAAGTACCCATTACATCTTGTTTTTAGCAGGTTCTTTTCAACACGTGCATAACAGTTTCATTGTCTTCCATGTATGACTTAGATCCACACTAAGAATAAATCTCTGCTTTGGCACCACTAGAATTTCAAAGGGGAAAAAAGAAAGTGTTATTATGGAAAGATCAGATGAGTTTAAAAAGCTGTTGGTACCAAAGAAATTCTGGGGAAACAAACATAGAAGAGGTAATTTTCTCAGATTCTCAGGCCTACTGAAGCCTCTTATATAAACATCCCTTAAACCTGGTGTAATTTTTTCAGAGACACAAACATATTTATTTAGGAAAGCAGATACACATTCATGGGGGAATGCAGGATATCTCAAGAGAAACATGTGTGGGAGTAAAGTAAGAAATACACATTAAATGGAAAATGTCAACCATCTTGAGCATGAGAAGCTTTTGGAGGAAAGCAAGGAGTACACATTCAAGGGAGGACACATGTCATCTCCAGAGGGACAGACAGCAGCCCCTTGGTATATGGTATGAATATTTATAGAGGAATCATAGCTAGGGGCTGGACTAGATATGGAGCCAGGATAGAGTTACACAATTTCATATCAATTTCTCTAGCAATTGTGCATTTCTCTCATGTGACTATCTGCAGGCGAGAGGCTGGGTCATTGGAATGGGTAAAGGACGTGGGCTGAGTTGCTCAGGAGTACTCATTTTGGATTTCAAAGCCTCATGGGTATTTTAGGGCTTCTCTTGTGAGGACTCAGTCACTCTTTCTTTTTCTGTATCTCCAAATTCCTTTCTCAGGATTAGTGGGAGAAAAGAGGGCAATAAGGCCTTGGATGTGATGCAGAACTGGAAAGAAGGAGAAAGAATGAAGAGCTTCACGAGGTCTGGCCACTCCCCAGGACCTTGGGCAGCAGGAAGAGAACAGACTCCTCACTCCTGGCCTGACCTGTTGCCCCAAGTGGCCACCTTTGAGTATATAGGTCTTGGGAGGAAGCAGCTGGACTTCATATAGGCAGAGATATTCTTCAAGCTCTCAAAGAGGGAACTAATGTCCAAAATGTTCAAAACTCATCCAGGCACTTGGGGTAAAATATATGGTGCACATCAAGGATATCATAAGTGAGAAAACACAGGTGATCCTGTCACCAACAAACCATGGCCACTTCCCTAGGGACTGTTAAATTAGTATGGGATGAGTTTTATTGCCTTCCTTTCATCTTCTCTGGGAGGCCCTCCAAGCACTCTGGCCTCAGTGTCTCAAAATCTGGGCTACAGCAGACTCTGGACAGCTGATTGGAGATGCCCATAGCCTGGTTCTGCTCTTCAGTTTCCCCATATAGGCTGTGCTTGCAGGTAATGCAGCCCAGGGTGGCATTGCTCTGGGTGATTTAGTAAGCCTTGTCAATTAAGTAGGGCAAATTGGGAAAGTCCAAGCCCAGCTTGAATTTCTCATTTAGCCACTGGCTTCTGTTATAGTCAGGAGTGTCCCCCATCCTGTGTCTCTTAACATAGTTTAATACACATGTATCCTGATACACATGGAATACACAACAACCCAGTATCATGGGCATGGTACTAATGTTGCAGATGAGCTGACTCAACCTAATGGAAGTGTTAACCAAGATGTAAACTATCACTGAGAAAACCATGGCTTTTCAGCACCTAGAAACTTCCCAATCGTTTTCTTTTTATTTCAAAATCTTATTTTATACAATAAAGAAATGAATATTTCTCTATAATTTCCTATAGCTCTTTTTGATACCTATTTTATATACTTGCCAGGAACAAACTTTTGCAAATTTTCATATATCGTACCATATTCAAATGCACAAATGCGTGGAAACACACACACACACATAGACTCATATATCCCAGACCACAAAGGAAGGCAAAATTATATCTGGATCTTTTTTATCTTCTAAACTTCTTATTCCAGCATTTCATAGGCAATAGATGTTTGGTAAATGTTTATCAAGTTGAATTAAAGTTTGTTTTAATACTTGAAAATTTTAGCTCATATTTTCTGTAGAAAAAAAAAAAAAACATGGAGCTAACAGATGGTGAACCCAATACAAGCAAAAGATTTTAAAAAAAGAGAGAGAGAAGATGGCTAAATAAAATATCTAAAGGACTTCAAAAATTTACAATACATTGACATGGTGTGTAGCCTAAATTTTATTTTTAATCAGTTTTATTATTATACCTAAGTTCAGCAGAAAATTTGCTGATGTCAATATGGTAAATTCCCAGGATTTTAGATTGCCTATTCAAAACCCAAAGCTGTGTTGACAAAAGGTATATCAAAGAGACTGATTGCATAGGCTTCTGATTAAATTAGTATTGGATGAGTTTTATTGCCTTCCTTTTTAATATCTTACCACTGAAAGCTCAGTGCAGGAAGGTTGAATTTAATTGTGTTATCAGGTTTCAGAAAGTATGGCTTTCCTTCCAGATTCTACCCACTTTTCCCTCTAGGGCAATTTCCTTTAATTAAAGAGGTAAGTGTTGCCTCTTGGGGCGGTGTATCATGAGGGGACTCTAAATTAAAAACCTAGAAAAAAGCTATGCACATATGGGATGAAGGTAAATGGATACAGATTTGATATAGTAAAGAAACTGGGAGAGGAAGAAAGGAAGCCAGGCAGGCAGAAAGAGAGGGAGGGAGGGAGAGAGGGAAAGATAACAAAAAAAGTGCAAGAAACTTCAATGAAAATGTGGGACCAAATAGAGAACAAGTGAGTTTTTGTGAATTTAAACACATCCAGTCTGGCCAGGACTGTATCCTATTGATGTGGTCACCTGATAGTCTCCCTGCCTTGTCTCAAATAATTCTCACCAAATGGTATTGGTACTTCTCAGAATTGAACATGCATAGGAATCATCTGGAGACCTCGGTAAAATGCAGATTCTTTTTTTTTTTTTTTATTGGTTGTTCCAAACATTACAAAGCTCATGATAAATCATCTTTCATACATTTGACTCAATTGGGTTATGAACTCCCATTTTTACCCCAAATACATATTGCAGAATCACATCGGTTACACACTCACCTTTTTACATAATGGCATATTAGTGACTGTTGTATTCTGCTACCTTTCCTATCCCCTACTATCCCAGATTCTGATCCCATGTGGCTAGAGTGGGGCCTGAAAGTCTATTTTTCACAAACTACCAAGTGATGCTGGAGTCTGGGAACCACTCATTGAATAGCAAGATATCCATTGGTGCACAGAGCAAGGAACTGATTTTCTTCTCTTTGAATACAAAAATGGGGCTTCCCAACTTTGGAACTGTTGACATTTTGAGCTGGATAATTCTTTGCTGTGAGGGGCTGCCTGTGCATTGTAAGATGCTTGGCAGCAACCCTTGCCCCTACCCACTTGATTCCAATAGCATTCCCTCCCTTAATTGGGACAATCAAAAATGCCTCCTGATATTGCTAAAATTACTTTGGGAGTGTGGGGGGCAGGATGGAATAGATGGATGTCGAACCACTGAAATAGAAGACATAATAGGAATATTTTAGGGAGAAAGACTGCTAAATAAAATGCATGCATCTTTGTAAAAGCATCCCTGTGTCTTACCGCTTCTAACATCAGTACTGTGCCAGCTTTGACCCTTATCCAACCTTGGCCTTCCTTTAGAAAAATAGCAGTGAGGAACAGTGGTGGAAGTCCTCATGCCAACACCTCAGATGAAAACATTACAACTCAGCCAGCTGCAGCCTGGCCTCCCTCCAGAGGAGCCTGTCATCCAAGAACCACCCCCTCCGTTTGCCGCAGAGCTGGCAGGATCTCAGAATATTCCTGGCATCCAGGAATAAAATTCTTTGTACCTATTTTTGGGCTTTGGGTACAGGTTAAACTAGTAGAAATTTTTACTATTTTCAGTTATGTTAAATCAGACACAGAAAAAAAGTTTTAATGTCACCTCTCCAGTTGCATCCCAGATTCATTCCTTTCTAGTGCTTTAAGGAGCAAACAACAAATATTTTTAGAAGACTTCAAAATTATAAGGAGATATTAACATGGCCCATAGGGTGAATTATAGTTACTTCCTCCTGGGAACCAAAAAAATAAATACAAGCCGGTGAAATATGTCTTCTGGTATCAAAGTCTCAGTCCCTGAAGGGTAGAGATCTGGACCTTCAAAGATTTGTCCTCAAACCTCATCTTATGCACTGGGGCTCCAGTCCAGACTTCCCACTTTGGAGACCTCTTTTGACTTGCTCCTCTGAAATCAAAGGACTTAAGTTCCAGACCAGGAAGTAAGGCATGATAGAAGAAATAAGAAAACAGAAAGGAAGAACAAGGGGAAAATATTTTAAGTCAGAAGTTCTGCATAATTTTCCAGCCTCTTCCTCCCTAACCGGTCTCCCATGCAGACCTGTTACTCCCATATTCTTGGGCAATCTGTAAATATACCTGTGCACTGTTAATTAATCCTCAAATAGATGGATTAAATAGAGATATCTTGAGAAACCTATAATTTAGGGGCCTTTCCTGTACCACCTACTGATCAGACAATGGAGACCCTACAGTCCGAGTATCCTGAGAATGATCAGTACACCAAAAACTGTCTTGAGATCACTGGACTGACATCATTCCTACTTGCCTTTCCATACCCGCAATTCACCAAGTTTTCTTTAAAATAGAACCTGGAACCCCAAAACCTCATCTCTCTTTCTGGAGCTGGTCTATGTTCTCTCTTGAATGTGTATTTCTTGCTTTGCCCTCAAAGGCATCTCTCTTGAGAATGCCCCCATTTTCCCTTGAATAAGTGTCTACTTTCCCAAATAAAACTCAATCTAGACTTCTGACTGGCACATGCTTTGAAAGTGTTTTCTGTCATGTAAAACAAGAATCCCGCTGGTCTCATTGTGTCCCATAGATTCCGATATGTTGTGTCTGTATTTTCATTTGTCTCTAAGAATTTTTTGATTTCCTCCTTTATGTCTTCTGAAGATCACCACTAAACAGGGATGAGAGGGGGGGAGGGAAAGAGAGAGAAGGGAAATTGCATGGTAAAGGAAGGAGACCCTCATTGTTATACAAAATTACAGATAAGAGGAAGTGAGGGGAAAGGGGAAAAAACAAACAAGAGAGAGAAATGAATTACAGTAGATAGGGTAGGGAGAGAAGATGGGAAGGGAGGGGAGGGGAGGGAAGGAGAGGGAGGATAGTAGAAGATAGGAAAGGTAGCAGAATACAACAGACACTAGTATGGCAGTATGTAAAAAAGTGGATGTGTAACCGATGTGAATCTGCAATATGTATATAGGGTAAAAATGGGAGTTCATAATCCGCTTGAATCAAATGTATAAAATATGATATGTTGAGAACTTTGTAATGTTTTGAACAACTAATAAAAAAAAAAAAAAGAATCCCGCTGGTCCTCCTTCTCTCCAGAAACTCCTCAGACCCTTCTTCAGAGACACCTCTTTTGTGACAGAAGTACATACCTTCTGATTGAGCCTTGGAAGTTACAACTCTGTCCACTTCAACTTAATTATCCTCCACGATTAATTCCAGGAGAAGATCGTTGTTTGAATTTACCTCTCTGAACCTACAAAAATGATAGTTTCCTCAAACTTTCATTTTTAATAAGTGATTTTTTAAAATCAAATTTTCCAGAACCCATAATAAAAGATAAAATGACATTTTCCTTTTCGTCTCCACTCAACGTCCAAATTTCTCAAATTGTATTTCAAAGTATTTTTCTTTACCTTTCTTATTTTTATTGTTCAATTATATTTTAAAACTTTAACTGAGTATTTATTGGGTTGTGCTAAATTACATACTGTATGGAAGACAAAAGAATAAATGTCTCATCTCAAAGAAGTTAACTATTGAATTAAGCTAAGATAAATAAAACAACTAGGGAATAATACAAACAGCCCTAGGTTTCCCTGAATCTTGAAGGCTCCCAATGAATAAGTGTGAAACAAGTAAATGAAACTATTCACTTTCTACAAATTTCTAAATGCCGACAAAGCTGACAAATGAGACCTCTGAGGGTTATATTGTCAGAGTGGGCCTCATGGTAAAAACTAGACAACTCTCCACTCCTAGAGAACCAAATTCTGGTTTGGCTCCTAGAAATATAAGCCTGCATTTCTATGATACCTCCAGCCCCCACTAAAATGCCTGGCAAAAAAGCTCAACACCACCAGGAGAATTTTCTGTGCTTTCTGACCTCATTTTCTTAGCGTTTTTACTAAAAATGGCTTAGCATTATGAGTCCTTATTCTTTTATCAAAAATGGCTTACTGTTGTGAATCTTTTGATGTATTTGTCTCTTCCACAACTCAGGAGGATCTTTCTTTTTCAAACACCTAAAAGACATCCTTTGAAATGCAATCATCAGGATAGAAGCCTAACTTTAATAATGGCCAGCTAGTGGACACAGCTGGCCTAGTTACCTTTGCATTGACCAACCTTCCACAAATTTTCATTTGAGCCCCATTCTAATCTCTCTCTCTCTCTCTCTCTCTCTCTCTCTCTCTCTCTCCCTCCCTCTCTCTCGCTCTCACTCTCTTTTCCTTCTTTCCCCTTCCCCACTCTCTCCCTTTGAGGAGATGAATGTATTTAATGTGATGATGGTACCATGGATGTATCATATATTCAAACTCATTAAAGACATACACACACTATATGTGTGAAATTTTATATATCAGTTATACCTCAATAGGGCTATAAAATACTTCATAGACAATGTAAACATATTGCAAGATTTCATAGGTAACTTTTAGACATAAACCATAAGAACTTGTTGGAAAAATATAAGATTAAAACACCCAGTCATTTTTGCACAAATTGGAAAGCTCAGCTCTTTACTATTAGTAGTTATGAATAAAATCTGTTTTAACCACTTTAACTAATGTCCTGCTTTGTTCATCAAAGAGTCTGGTGAGAGTGAAGTTGAGCCTGTTAAATAGACAGAATTCCCAGGCCATTCTTAACCACTGGTTAGTGTCCTACCTCCATATCTCCCTGCAATTGCTTTTCACTGCATACTACCAGCTCCTATTCCCCTGTTCAGTCTGTCTTCAGAGTGTGAGCACCTCTGGGGCATGTGGTCCTTACTGTACCTAAGGGCAGACCAGTTTCACACCGCTGGAAAGGGTCTGCTAACAAGAACCCCTGCTGCCCACCTCCCCTTGCATTTATCTCCCCAGAGTTCTCAGAAACTGTGGCCCAAACCAGCAACACCAGTTAGCAAAGTGCTTGCTCCTAACAGGTGCTGTGGGAAGGAAAGAACTTCCCACGACGGAGGCAATGAAAACACTGTCCATGATGCATGTTCCTTCCTGTGTCCTGCTTTGATGGGAGAGATGGAAGGACGTGAGAGGGCCTCTGAGCTCATTAGTACAATCTCCTCACTTAAACACTGAGGACTTAAAACCCACTGGTTACTATCACTACTTTTATTTTGCAGACATCCTCTATACCAGGAATTGGTTCAAAAGCTCCACAATTTTACAAAGGAAGATACTGAGACTCAGAGAATTAGGAGTCTTACCTGAGGTAATACAGCCACCAAGTAGCAGAGCTGAAATCCAAACCCACTTTAAAAAAATACTTAAGCAAATTTTTAAACATTTCACACATGAAAATTAAAAGACCATCATCCCACTTTGTTAGATACATTTCACTTTAACTGTGCAGACCTGTCAGTGCTATGGATGTGAGTGAAGGAAGCTATGAAGTGTAGAAATAAATATGCATAGAAAAGTTTTCCTTTTTTTTTCTTTTATTGTTTTTGTTTTTGTTTTTGATACTGAGAAGGAACTCAGGGGTGCTTTATCACTACCCCAGTCCTTTTTATTTTTTAAGACAGAGTCTCACTAAGTTGCTGAGTGTCTCATTACACTGTTGAGGCTAGTTTCAAACTTGTGATCCTCCTACCTCAGCCTCTCTAGTTGCTGGGATAACAGGAATGCACCACTGCACCCAGCGCCAGCCTACCCCGCCCCCAAATTTTCTGTTTATAATCAATTTTCCTTCAGTTTGCCTAAATTTCAATAATATATAAAAGCGGTAAAATAACATGTTTTCCTGTGAAAAGCTAAAGTGATAAATTTTGTTTTATTTGTCTTGGTTTAATGAAAGCCTAATTCAGCAAAAAAAAAAAAAAAAAAAATCTGTAAATACCAGACATTCCATAAGGGGGCAACATGAGGCTGTCACATAGGTAAGACATCATTTCAATAAACTGCAGTTCCTCTCTTTAACCTCCAAAATTTCCACAGCCCCAGTTCATTCCAAAAATAATATTCCAGGAATTGATTTTAAGAATCACTGCCAGGAATTCCAAGCTCTGAGAAACCTTCCCATGACAATCATAGCTAACCATCAGAAGAAATAAGAAATGTAAAAACTGAAGTTTGACCTTGAGCAAAATCCCTTAGTCTCTTCTGGTCTCCCTGTGTACATCTGTAAAAGGAGGCTAATACCACAGTGTTGCTTACCATGGAGGGCAGGTACAGGTTTCTTGTAATCCTGTATTTGCACACATAATATCTTTAAAATTTGATTAAAAACACAACTAATTCAAATAGATTGCTATTACCTGTTTGGACCCAAGATCTTCAAGACAAAATATGTTTTAGAAGCATAAACCAGGAAATGTGTGCAGTGCCAGTCCCTATGACCCAGATGTACAAGGACATCAACACCTCTGCTAAAACTCACTCAACAGTATCTTCCCCTGGCAGGGATGCAGCTTTTAGGGAATCACAGAGACATCACTCAAAACCTGTGGGGCCTTGTGGCCAAGCTCTTTCAGAGATGAGGGAGTTTCTTGTGAGTTTCAAGAAACTGATAGCCTGTATACATAACTAGTACCAATAACATGAATACAACATAGATTAAAATCTTGCATTTAAAGATGCCTCAGAATGTAATTAATATTTTTGAAGATAATTTTTATGGTCTTTGTCGAAAATTATGCTGTACTACTGATTTGTCTGCTCTTTGTCTTAAAGGTAGCAACTTTGTGTTTTTCTGTCATAGCACTCCCGATAATGACAATTGATGTAAATGATTTAACCATGAGAACCTTGTTTCATACATCCTACTAAAGAACAACTGTTTACTGAATTAGAGTTTGTGACTTCATGCAGGTATACTAGTTTTACAGTTTAGGATTCAACAGACATTTTCTCCTTATTTGTTTATCTCCAGAAATAACTCTGAAAGCATTTTGAAATTCCATCAGTCAAGGTTCTTTGCTGACACAAGGGCAGTTTTGTCACCAGCTCTAAAATGAAAAAATACTGAAAAGCAAATAAATAAAACAACTTGGAGATTCCCATCGAATTGACCTAGTATAAGTCATCAATAGAACTTAAGAAGTCCTTGTCATTAAAGAAATCACAAAGGTAAGACCAAGTATTGAGCTTAAGCCATAAAACTTGCAAAAGGGGGTCCTGGGTGATAAAAATTTGTGAATACAAATATTATGTATTCTGGAGACAAGAGCATGAAACCATTCCATTCTAGAAAATTCACCAGCTGGGGAGGAAAAAAACACATAACCCTTAGTCACAGTAATAATAGACCCACCCTTGAGGAAAAAAAAAAAAAAAAACCAGCATGTTCAAGTTGGGCTCATCCATCTGTTGAGTCAATATTTGCACATTCAAAACTTGCAGGTATCAAATGTACATATTTGCTTTGAAAAGAATTTTTAGAGCTAGAAAATATGCTATTCTTAGTGACAACTATTTGATACCTCCTGACATTCCTTCCACCATAAATGAAAATTTCTCCGGAGACATTTGAATTCCTACATTTAAAGCTTCTTACAATTGTGGTATGAAACCCTTAGCTGAAAATAAAAGAATTCTTATGCCTCTGAGTCCCAGAGCCCTGCAGGAAGCTTCACTTTTTATTTGATTCTGAGGGCTGACCCCCTGGCAAAGTGGAAAGAGAGAGAGAGAGAGAGAGAGAGAGAGAGAGAGAGAGAGAGAGAGAAGTTCTCAAGAAGCAATGTGAAAAGTAGCAAAAAAAAAAAAAAGAGAGAGAGAGAGAGAGAGAATGAGAGAAGGTGAAGGAGAAGAGCTCTATTTGTATTCAAAGAAAATTCTAGGACAGTGCTATAATAGAAAGCAGGTATGTTTTGGGCACCACAAATAAAAGCACAAGCCATTGCAAATGTGAATGCAATTTCAGGGAGAATCAACAGCATGTTTGAAATCAGAGCTGTCATGGACTTACAGTTGTGGCCCTAGAATTAGTAGCCCCTTTTTATAAGGCGCTTTAGTGTATGGCTGGAGAAAGACACAGCATCATCTACAACCTTCTTCGTTTAGTCTACTTCTAAAGAAACATACACATACTTGTGAAAGCAATGGTCAAACTTCCTCAGACCCTGAGATAATTTAACTCATATGTAAAAATTTTAAGACCAGTTTTTGCCCATGGTTGAGGCCTTAGCCTCCTGCAATCCCTGACAAGCCTCTGTATTCTATCAAAGTATCTGTCTTGGTTCATTTGTGTTGCTATGACAAAATAGCTGATAATGGGAAATGTATAAAGAATGGAAACTTATTTTTTGCCATCTAGAAGCTGAGCAGTCCCAGAACAAGACACTGTCAGGTACAGTGTCTGGTGAAATCCTTCTCCTCATAGATGGTGCCATTTACATGTCCTCACATAGTGGAAGAGACAGAATGACAAAAAAGGAAATGAATCCTGTGATCTCACATGGCCAAGAGAGGAGGAACAAAAGGGATCTAAGCTAGTTCCCATCATCCTTTTAATTAGGCATTAATCCATTTGTGAAGGCAGAGCCCTCCTGATTTAATCACTTTCTAAAAGGCCCCATCTACTAATACCACCACAACGAAGATTAAGTTTCAACATGTGATTTGGGGGGAAACATTCAGACCATAGCGAGCAGTATCCTTATCTCCCTTCCAGGAAAGCTGGTCATCGGCCTGGTTCATGTCTCCCATCTTTCAACCTGGTCACCTGTGTGCTACTTTTCAATGGGTTCCACCTACCTGAGTCCTCTCCTTGTCGTTAGTTTGAACCCTGGTTGCATTTCTCTCCCATCGTATGTCAAATTGCAAACATGCCATTTCACTAACCCAGCAAACATCAGGATTACACACAGCAACTGACCTTTCCAGAAAGTTTAAACAGATAAAATATGCCTTCAGCACAAACTTTCTCATGCTTCCCCACCACTTTCATGCCTTGGTCCTCTTTTCACATCCTCTTGCCCCAGGCTTCAGCATCAGGGATAGTTCTACAACCAAATCCTGCATGCACACCATTAAGGAACAGAAATTGGCGTTCTGGTGAGCATCTCCACGGGAGTATTGACTGTGTTGAGGAATCAGTTCCAGTGTGTACAAGATACATCTCCATCTTCAGGTGGTGAAGAGAAGCTCACAATCTAACAAAATTTCTCATACCATCTCCTCAGGCATGAGGAAATGCTATTAAACAACTAGCTTGTCGAGAATGTAGGTTTTATGTTAGTGTCTATAGATAAGCCCAGAAAAGTTGGTTAGAGGAGAACAGGAGGTTTGTAATGCCAAGGAAAGAAGTTCAACTGGATCCAATGGGTCAAAGACCATTAGATCAAGGCTTTTCTGCAAGCATAGTATAATTAATGCATTATATAGTAATAGCCCAATAGCATGAGAATTGTCTGAAAGCAGAATGATCAGCTTTGTCAAAAGAATAAAATTCAACAAATTATGTTTAAAGATCTAATTGGTTTGTTTTTTTTTTTGTTGTTGTTGTTGTTGCTGTTTGTTTTATTTTTGTTTTGCTTTAGTAATTCATGAATCAGGCTACATCCCGTCTATGAAATTGAATGACACTTTGGTAAGTAAGCAGAGAGGGTGGGCTTTGTAGGGGAAACAGAACAAGAAGAAAGCAAAAAACAAGAAACATAAAGTGAATTGATCATTTCAAGGTTTCTTTCCTTACAGGGCTAAAGCAGGAGAATTTTTTTAACATACTGATTTAGTTTGACTGAGATACTTTGCTGTGAATCTCCTATTATTTGAAAGAATCTCCTATTTCTGAGCTCAGTGTGGTTATGAGGCACCTCACATGAGTGACTCTGCTCTGGTTGGGTATGGTCTAGTGAGGCCTGGTGCAAGAGCTCAGACCAAAAGAACAGCATCTCATAATTTTTATTTAACTATTTAAAACCTGGACACGCTAATATAATTTTCCAGCAAAGAAATCAACAGGGCCTAAACCAGAGAAGGGCACAGGAAACTTAGAAATACAAAAACCTTGCACAAGAAGCCATAAGATCAGGACAGGGAATGTACAATTGCAATAAAAGTGAGGCTTCACACCCTGGTTCCAGGTTCAAGAGTGGCACCAGGAACAGAAATCCTTTGATTTAATGTATGTTTATTACAAAGGAGCTGAGAAGCTCTATTTTCCCCCAAACAGAAATAATAGTGGTCTAAAATTTGAGCCTTACTTTCCCCAGTTCATTCACTAAAGAATTTATTTAGTAATTTAATATGCTAGGAAGACAGAAATAGTTAGATAACGTCCAGATCCTCCAGGAATCCATCAACTAGTTCTATGACTATATATACATAATTAATCTGGTTTTCCTTTTCTAAAATAAAGAATTGTCACTCCATATTCATTGGTGATTCCTCCCATAACAGTATCTGGCAAAATATTATGTAAGTGCATGCTCTCTTAGAGCCTTCACTAGCTGTGGTATAAAGATCTATTATGATCCCATTTCTAGCTAGGCAGAACACAAAGAGGACACAGAGCTGAAAGAACATTATTTCAAGTGATAGTTTCAGACATCACAAAGGACCAGAGACAATGGTCCTTCACTGCTCTGCTAAAAGTAGAATTTTTAGGTATTTTTTTTAGAATTCTATACACCACCAGTAGTACAAGAAAGTATCCTATGCTGCACTCAGAGCCATATGTAACAGGGCATATTATTTTGTAGCATCTATTTTACTTAAAGGTTTGAGATAATCTATTGATTCACATACTTTACATTAAAACCCTTACATCAAATACATTATCTAATAGAATATAAATTTGGCACAAATTTTTCATTTTAAATATAAATTTAGTGCTGGGGTGTTTGAGAGTACATGAAAGAGACTGGGTGAGAAGGCAGAAGAAGGGAAATATAGAGATTTTGTGATGCGCTCCAGGGAAAAGCAGGGGAACCATGCTGAGTGCATGCATACCTTAGGGTAAAAAGAAAAATCCTGAACCATTTAATGAGATCCAAAAACTCAGCCTTCCCAGGCATCAGTATATATTTTTATTTCCTCTCATTTCTCCCTACATTTACTTTTAGTAAACTTATATGTGCTTTAGAATTCTGAGACTACTGTATACAGGTTATAATAGCTATTGGAAATTGGAGAAAGCTATTGGAAATTGAATAGAATGACTGCCCAGCAGCTGACACTAATGTGTGTATAAGGTGAAAGCAACAGTGCAAAGGAGTGTCATCACATGCAGACAGGCAACCCCTCCCCTTCGCATCCAAGCATCACAGCCCCATCTGAACCAAAATGTCAGGAGCTTTAGGTCTCCCTTTACCTCACAGGGACTTTGAAGAATTCAATAGCCGAACTTTTTTTGCCCTTCTGGGATGTCTGCGTACATCTTGACACAAAGCGAGTCATTTCCATGGTAACCATAGATAAATCTAGACATAAGAGTGGCTTTCGATCTCTTAAACTGAAATGAGAAAACCTGGTTCAAGCTGTATGAATTTTTGCTGATAAAGGTGATGGATTTAAAAGAGTAAACATAATAATATTCAAATCAATAGTTATTTTACTTTTCTCTAATCTAGTGATTTAGCTTTGGCCTTTCTGAAATACTCCTGAAAGCTTGTTCTTGTTGTCAAAGATTCTTATTTCAGATAAAGACTTGAAAATGGTTTACAATGACCCACAGCATGGTGCCAACATATTTTTCAAGTGCTACTGATATTTTTTTATCATTGCACTTCTACTTTCCCCATTCCTACCCCAATTTCTCATATTTCACATTTATAAATCAATCAGTTTAACTTTGATGAAAAAGGTCTTTCCTCTCCAAAGATTTTTCAAGACATTTTAGCATAGAAACTGATTATAATCAAGCCTCATATGTCACATGAAGTCTTCTCCTGGGAGTGGGGTGTCTTGATGACTATGAAAGTAAAACTGGAAGACAGAAACTTTATTACTCTTCAAAGATCTTGGAATGTGAACAGAAAGTTCTATGTTTTGGTTTCTTTCTTTACTTGCAAAGAAACCAAGATCCTGGGCCAGGGTTGTGGCTCAGTGGTAGAGCGCTTGCCTAGCATGCATGAGGCTACTGGGTTTGATCCCCGGCACCACATAGAAATAAAAACAAATAAAATAAAGGTATTGTGTCCATCTACAACTAAAAATATGTTTTTAAAAAATCAAGATTCAATTTTTATTTGATAGTTAATTTAAATTGAAAATTAACCATAAACAAATAGAAGCCAAGAAAAGAATACAGAATTTTTATTTCCAACATGATTAATATAATGGAAATTAAGAAGACATCTAAAATAATACTGACTGTTAACACACATTATCCTTTCCCTACCTTTTATTTTGACAGCTTCTTTAAAATTTATTTATTTAATAAATACTATAATATCTTGAGACAGACTTCAAGAAACAACCTGGTGAGGCCCCACTGTTAAGAATTACAGAAAGAGGTTTTTCATTAAATAAGTCACTTTCTGACTAAATCTCTGGTACTTCTTACCTCCTTCATTTGTATTATGTTTTCTTCTTATAATTTAGCTCTCACTCCTGTAACTTCAATAGCACTGAATCTTCAATGCCAGAGTAAGCACTAGAAAAAGGCCCTTCCTCCTCACTCTTAGATAAAGAGGATGCCTACACAGACAGTAGTCCCAGCCCTTGCAAAACAAAGAATTTCCTAAGTGTCAGTATAAATGTGAGCTTGTTCCCACAATTTCTTTCAATGAGAAATGATGATATTGACTATATACTAAATATCTAACTCTCTAAAGACTTGACAAGTTTAGGCAGAATTGCAGGAAATATCCAACGAAAACACTCACAGATAAACACATCTTCACATGAGATTGTGCAGGAAATAAAGAACTGTCAGGAGATCACATCTGATTATATTTTTATGGGTCAGCTTTCATCAACCTACAGTTAGAAGATCCAAAGAACTCCACCAGAAAACTGCTAGATCTAATTTTTTAAAATCAGCAAAGTAGCGGCTTATAAAATCAATAGCTATCATATATACTAACAATGAATCTGCTAAGAAAGAAATCAGGAAAACAAGCCCATTCACAGTAGCCAAAAAAAAAAAAAAAAAACGAGGAATAAATCTAACCAAGGAGTAAAAGACCTCTAAAATGAAAACTAAAGGACATTGAAGAGAGAAATTGAAGAAGACCCTAGAATAAGGAAAGACTCCTCGTGATCATGGATAGACAGAATTAGTATTGTTAAAATGGCCATATTACCAAAAGCAATATACAGATTCAATGCAATCTCCATCAAAATATCAATGACATTCTTTACAGAACTAGGGGAAAAAGTGCTAAAATTCTTTTGAAAGAATAAAAGACCCAGAATAATAGAAACAATTCTAAGCCAAAGAAGCAATACTGAAAGCATCCATAAAGATGATGGATTTAAAAGAATAAACATAATATTGTTTAAATCAATAGTTATTTTAACTTTCTCTAATATAGAAATTTAGCTAACTTCAAATTATACTACATAGCTATAGTAACAAAAACTGCCTGGTACTGGCCTAAAAACAGACATATAGACCAGTGGGATAAAATAGAAGACACAGAGACAAACCCACATATCTCCAGTCATCTGATCTTTGACAAAAGTAACAAAATATACATTGGAGAAAAGAAAGTCTTTTTAACAAATAATGCTGGGACAACTGGTCATCCATATGTACAAGAATGAAACTAGATCCTTATCTCTTCTCCTGAACAAAAAATCAACTCAAACATGAATCAAAGAGCTCAGAATTAGACCAGAAACAATGAAACTCCTAGAAGAAAATGTAGAGTCAATACTCTAGTTTTCTCAATAGGACCCCTAAAGCTCAGGAAATAATGCCAAGAGTTAATAAATGGGACAGCATAAAATTAAAAAGCTTCTGCACAGCAAAAGAAACAATTAGAAATGTGAAAAAAAAAGAACACCCAGAAAGGGAGAAAATCTTTGCGAGCTACTCTTCTGACAGAGGATTAATATCTAGAATATATAAAGACCTCAAAAAACTTTACACCAAAAATCAAATAACCCAATTAATAAGTGGGCAAATGAATTAAACAGATACTGCTCAAAAGAAGAAATACAAATGGCCAACAAATACATTTAAAAAATATTCAACATTATTAACAATTAGGGAAATGTAAATCAAAACTACACTGAGATTTCATCTCACACTAGTCAGAATGGCAATCAACAAGAATACAAATAAGTGCTGGAAAGGATGTAGACAAAAAGGAACGTTTTTACACTGTCAGTGGGATTGTAAATTACTATGACCATTAAGGAAATCCATACAGAGGCTCCTCAAAAGACTGGGCATGGAACCACCATTCGACCCAGCTCTTCTACTTCTTAGTATTTATCCTAAAGGATTAAAATCATCATGCTATAATTATACATGCATACCCATTTATAGCAGCACAATTCACAAGAGTCAAACTACAGAACCAGCTTAGGTGTGTATCAATGGATGAATGGATTAAAAAAGTATATATACACAATGGAATTTTATTCAGTGATTAAAAAAATGAAATTATGTCATTTCCA
Organism: Callospermophilus lateralis; assembly: GCF_048772815.1. Taxonomy (NCBI): domain Eukaryota; kingdom Metazoa; phylum Chordata; class Mammalia; order Rodentia; family Sciuridae; genus Callospermophilus; species Callospermophilus lateralis. Next base: position 102,771,745 of record NC_135314.1, read on the forward strand.
GGAAAATGGGTGGAACTAGAAACCATCATGTTAAGCAAAATAAGCTAAACTCAGAGGTCAATGGTGGTATGTTTTTTCTTATATGTGGAAGCTAGAAAGGAAAACAAAGGGAGAAGGGTGGGGATCAGTAGAGAAAAGGGGGGAAAGCAGGAAGGGAGGGGGAAAGGGCTTAGAAGCCATATTGGTCAAATAATATTGTTATGCTGTGTCCATATAGAAATATGTAACAAATCCCATCATATGTACAACTATAGTAACCAATAAAAAATGTGTGAAGATAAAAATTAAATAAAATAAAAAGAAGAGATTAGTTAGGCAGTGTAAAATTATGATAAGAAAAGAATGAGATTTCTGCATTCCATTCTGCTGCCCCTACTCACTCAGTTAACTGATTGATTGGTATAATCTTTATCCTTGTGCTCAACTTCCATTCCCTTCACCTGGTCACTGGAAGGCGTGCACCACCATGCCCAGCAAGAACTGCGATTTTAAGATCCATCCATGCGGCTGTGTGTTTGTGCATCTTGCTTCTCATAGTCCATGGTGTGTATTGGCTGCCTAATATTCCATGGAGTGACTTTGCCACACTTAACTACCCCAAATGTTGTCCTCATGGACTGAATAACACTGAAATATCCTGATATATGTGCCTTTTATGGGCCTATATAAGACAGACAGACACACACACACACACACACACACACACACACACACATTTGCCATTGATATGTGATTATGAAGACTAGCTTTAAAAAGTCCTTTCTTGTCATTAGGCTACAAGGACATTTCATGATTTCATCAATTGACTTCTTATTTATATCTTTCACATTCAGGAAGATGTGACAGGCAATTTACATAAAACTTCTGCCCCCAATTGGAGCACTTTCCAGATAAGCCAGGCTATGCCTTTGGGTCCTCTGTCTTGAATGGGCAGGTCTAAAAAATATCTGCAGCTAGAGATCCTGGGTGGCCCCTCTGGTTCTTGCTCTCATCATGTACCCAGGTCTTAGGCTGGTCTTCTACCCTGATGGTAAAAAGAGGGCCCACAAATAACCTTTACCTTTTGCCTAAAGTCTATTCTTTTGCTCACTGATAAAGAATGGGGGTGAGGGTAATAACAATAAGCTTGCATGGTAAGCATACCCAGGATCCCACCTGGGTCCTCTGACAAGTCTAGTACCTAGTCCAGCCAGCTTGGAGTAACATTAGTTTTTGATGTTTTCTATTATATTAACCTCAGTCTTCTACTTCATATAAGCCAAGATGAGCATAGATTTTCCCAGAGTTTAGCAGCTCTTCCGACTGATTTCTAGGACTTTTGTGACTGGCCACAACTTTTGTTGCCACAGCAACAACGGTGTCTTCAGCTAGTCACAGTTGGGGCGTTACTTGTTCCCCAGGGGCACAACTCTGAATGGTAATGACCAGATGACTATAGAGACAGCTTTATAACTTTAAAATATTGAGATGTGTTACACATGCCTGCTTTTTTACTGCAGAATCTGATCAAGTGTCAATCAATTTCTAAGAAACATCAAATCAGAGAAACATGTTAAACCAAAGCCCAGTGAGACAATCAGCAAAATCAAGACTCTAGGAACAATATAGGACAAATAACAAATAAATTGCACAAGGAAAGACAAAAGGATTACTTAGAAGCTATACATTAAAAGAAATTTCTTAGAGTGCCTGCTTCGAATGCACAAGGCCTGGGTTCAATGCCCAGCATCACAAAGAGAGAGAGAGAGAGAGAGAGAGAGAGATTTCAGAAATAATACTACACCATGTGGCTTTTGCCTGGATTGAAGTGGATTGATTATAAAAAGCATTCACAAAACATTTGGGATGATTTGAATACTAAGTATTAAGGTCATATTTAAATTTTTTATCTTTTAGAAATATACATGGAAATATTGATGTATACCTGATAGGATATCTGGGATTTGCTTCAAAATAATTTAGTAGCCAGGGAGAGGAGGTAGGGGAATGAAACAAAGGAGATGAAGCAAGATTAGCCAGGAATCAATCCCCACCCCAGTGAAGGTGGTGGTCCCTAGAACAATGTGTGCCTTTCAAAAGATGCAATGCCCTGTCCTATACAATGTGGTACTATAAGAGCAATGGAAAGACGGTGACTAATGATTGCAAGGGACATAAGAGCAGACTTATGTTCCTAGAAGACTGAGCTGGTTTTATTTTAGAAGATAAACTAGAGGGCATATGTTATGGTTTGGATGTGAGGTGTCCCCCAAAAGCTCATGCGTGAGACAGTGCAAGAAGGTTCAGAGGAGAAATGATTGGGTTGTAAGAGTCTTAACCCAATTAGTGAATTAATCCTCTGGTAGGGATTAACTGAGAGGTAACAGAAGTGGTAGGGTGTAGTTGGAGGAGGTAGGAATTGGAGCATGGCTTAAGGGTATATATTGTATCTGTCAAATGGAGAACTCTCTTTCTGCTTCCTGATCAGAGGTGGTTTCCTCAGCCGCACTCTTCTGCCATGATGTTCAGCCTCACCTCGAACCCCAAGGAATGGAGTCAATCTTCAATGGTCTCTGAAACCAACTGTGAGACCTCAAATAAATTTTTTCTCCTTTAAAATTGTTCTGGTCAGATCCTTTAGTCATAGCAGCAAAAAAAGCTGACTAAAACAGCATGCATCTGCTCAAGATATTATTTGGAAGCAAAGGTTTTTCAGAAAGATGTTAGGTGCCCACAGAATCATTAGAAGGGTTAGAGAAGCAGTTTCAAGTGTAAACTCCTAAGAAAAATACCAAAACTATTCTACAGACCTGGCCTGATAAGGAATCAAGTCTCTTCTGTGCCAGTGCCAGGAGCCTTACCTTGAAACCACTGACACCTGCCCAAACTGGAAGCCAGGGTTACAACCCTTGCCAGCAAAATGATCTGCACTTGGCTCTACCCTCTACCAATTGCTCACTTCTGAATCTGTCAAGTGAGTGAGTGAAAGTTGTAAAGAAAGCTGAAAAAAAAAGTTTTCTGCATTTTGCCCTTCAAAATGCAGCCAAAAGTTTTCCACATGTTAGAAGTATTATTTATGTCAATAAGTAATACAGGTATATAATAATATATAATAATAATATAATAAGACAGGTATAAGAAAAGCAACTCAGTAGTGGCGCACACCTGTAGTTCCATTCTATGGGCACTCCAGAAGCTGAGGCAGGAGGATCACAAGTTTGAGGCCAGCTTCAGCAACCTAGCAAAGACCCTGTCTCAAAATATAAAAGGACTTGGAGTGCAGCCCAGTGGTAGAATGCCCCTGGGTTCCATCCTCACTGCTGCAGGGGAAAAAGAGCAGAGGAAGAGGAAAGAAGAAGAAAGAGAAGAAAAGAAAAGCAACTCTGAATCCAGAATAAGCTTTTAATTTAAAACAGCTGGATAATCTTGAGAAAATTATTAAAGCTTGCAGAACACCAGTGGCAAAATTCTCACTTGTCAAACTTTAATAAAACTATTTTGTTTTGTTGTAAAAAATAACACAAATGTTTCAAAAGTAATGGGAATATGGTAAGTTTTTAGTATATATAAGTTATAATTAATTATATACCTCATTAGTCCTATTATCTCTGCAAATATTTAAATTCTTTGACCAAAACCAGAAGACATAATTCTTGATTTCAAAATTTTCATAGTTTACCATTTTATTAAAGATTTTGCCGCTGGTTGTGGTGTTGCACCCTTATCATCTCAGATACTTGGGAGGCTGAGGCAGGAGGATTGTAAATGCAAGTCCAGTCTTGGCAACTTAGCAAGATCCTGTCTCAAAAATAAAAACAAAAGGCTGAGGATATAGCTCAGGGATAAAGCACTCCTGGGTTCAACCCCAGTACCAAAACAAAACAAAAGGATTTTGTTGAATTAATTTTTTTCTGATAAATTCTTTCTTTAATCTTAGCAGCTATGGAAATAGCAAGTAGTTTAAAGTTCAGCCTTAAATGTTGATCTGACCATGAAATTACCTTTGGCTATTAAATTTTACCTTATTCTTTCATGAGCTTCTGATTAAATATTTTTGTACGTATTTGCTCAGAAGAATTAACTGGTATCATTTGACATTTGCAAAATCCATAAATTGTGAGAGTATAAGAATATGAATGGAAGGATACATAGTGCCCTGTATCCTGCCTTCTTTCCTGAATGATGGAGGGAGTGTCCCTCCCACTGGAGCACTGCTCCCCCCCCATTTTGTGTCTTCTAAAGAACAACATACCAGGATTCTCCCCTCTCTCTCCTGCATCTTCATTTTCTCCCCCACTACTGGATTATTCCATTAAGCATAAAATATGTTCTAATATCACCTATTAAAAACGACAGCTGGGCCTGCAATCTTAGAGATTCAGGAGGCTGAGACAGGAGGGTTGCAGATTCGAGGTTAGCCTAGGTAACTTAGCAAGATCTTGTCTCAAAATGAAAAAAAATAAAATAAAAAGACTGGGAATGTAGCTCAGTGATAAAGTGACCATAAATCCACTCCCCAGTACTGCCACAAAATACCCTTTCCCTTGGCCCTCTGTCCCCATTCAGCTCTTGCTCCATTCTTAGCTCTCTCTCCAACCCACACTAATATCTACCATCCATCACACCTGTGTTACAACCCTTACCAAAGATCTTCAACCACACCATACCTGATGGTCAAGACTTTGTCCTCATCCCACCTGCCTTCTTGCTCCATTTTGACCCAGTTGCCCACACATCTCCCCAAATCACTTTTCCTCTCAGCAAACATATCTCCTCATCCTAGTTTTACAATCCCAACTCACTTTATTTCTTCTATGCCCAACTGCTATGTGTAGAAGCCTAATGAATATGTCTTCAACCTTCCCTTTGCCAACTTCCCTCACACCCATGCCCCATCCCAACATAGCTCTCTGCTGGGACATGATTTTAAATGTTACCTATTCATTGCTAAAAACCATATTTTTATCTCCAGCCCTGATTTCTCCCTTGGGTTTTGGCCCCATAAATGTAATTATTTAATCAAAATCTAGGTGTCAAAGGTAATATGTCCAAAAGGGAACACCAAATTTTCCCTTAGTCGTTTCTACATCTTGATGTTATGCATGAGAAAAGGGGAGGTGTCGGATACCAGTCATTTGCAAAAGTTCCTTTTAAATGTTTTGTTTCTATGAATGAGTCAAAGAACTATTACAAGCTGAGTGCTGAAGATGGATTTAACAGGACCTCCCCCATCAAGAAGCTCAAGATAGTAGTATAAAGCCATAGCTTTGATAGCCACCACTGTCCTTGACATGTACTACTTACCAATTATCCAAACTTGACAACTTCTTGTCCTCAGTTTCCTCATCTCTGACATCATAAGAATAAAACCCATACTTTTCTTATTTGGTTGTTATGAGAATCAAAGTAATATATGTAAAAATGAAGATTCTAGAGGCTGGCAGGTAGAAAAACACTCCATACATGTTAACTTTTGAACAAGTGTTGAAAATCATATGCTTTATTGTCACCTGAAATTCAAAGTGTTTTTTCTTTATGCTTGGAAGAAGAGACATACATCTAAAGATAAGAAAATATACAATACACTTAGAGTGATATATAAAATGATTTCCAAAAGAAAATGTTTCCCAACAAAAAGTCCAAAATAAGTTGATGTCACAGAGACATCAACTGCATAAATGTCTTTTTCTCTATCTTCTGTTACTTCTTTTAACTTCTTTTATCTTTTCCCATGGGTCACCTCTTTCCTCTCAAGGATTCTTAAAAGAGGACACTCCACCCTCAAAGACATATTCATTCTTCCCTCCTCCTGCATACAAAAGATGTGTTTCACTGAAATCCAAGTCAGGCCCTGACTGTGCCCAAAGATCAATTATGGAAAGTCATAAGTGAAATGCTTTTCAAGCATTCTGATTTCCAGACTGTGGGGATTATTTCTCTTCTCTGGGTACAGGCATTGAGTGTTTAGAAGTATGTTCTTTCCTTGGAAACCATTAAAGGCAATGATAGCAAACAAAATTGCTTTGCAGATCAGTAAATGCTCTTTCAGTCATTTGCTATCAGCTTTTTTCAATCTTGGTTGAGAAAAGTCAGTGATGTCTTGAACTCTGAAATTACCTTTAGAAGGTCTTACCAATCTAGCTCATCATCCCATCCAGGCCTAGTTTTTTTTCTAAGACTCCTCTTTGTTAGGTGCAGGACAGGCTGAGTAAGCTGTCTGCAGGGCATGCCAAACAAAGTTAGCTGCAGGATGACCTGGCCTCTCAAACCCTGTGTCTGGTTCTTTATCAACTATTTGCTTCAAGCCCAATGCCCAAGCCCCCGCTCAAGGCTGAACACTCAAGCCCCTGCTCAAGGCTGAACACTTAACTCCCCCTTGTGCCAACAAGGCAGCTTGCAGACCCAGAGACCTCATCAGATTTGGGCTACAAAAACACCCTCCCGCTGGTCCCCTCTCTCTCTTGCTATCTCTCTTGCTCTTGCTCTCTCTCTTGCTCTCCCTCTTGCTCTTGCTCTCTCTTTCTTCTCTCTCTCTCTCTTTCTTTCTTTTCTCCTTTGTTGCACTGCTGCAATAAAGATCTCTTGGTCGCTCCTAGTGTTGTGGTCACTTTCCTTTCACTCTTAATTCTTGTATGACCAGAGTTTTATAGACTCTATTATTAAGTCATTTCCATAGCAATCTTCTCATGTTAGAAGATTTTTGTGGATAGCATATTTTACATCATATATATATATATATATATATATATATATATATATATATACTTTTTAAAATAAATCTTTGCATTCACATAAATTATTGGAAAAAATGAACTTATTGAATTTTACATCAAAATACTGAGGTATACTGCCTGAGGTACATCCTTCTGGTTTTCCTACAGGCCTTATTTAACCATGCAGTCTAATCAGCATTCAGAATAAGGGATGTCAGGAAGGACAGTTTCTATGTTAGGAACTTCTAAGACCTGAGAGGTAAGCATCACTCACCTTGTTTTACAGATGGAGAAATAGACTCAGGTTGGGATGCCTAAGTTCACACAGCTGATGATGTGGCAGTGCTGAATTGATGGTCTTATCTATTTCCGGTTCATCCTATTTGCCCTTTATCACTAGGATAAGCAAAGCTTCTCTTCAGAAGTTTTGTAATCTCTTCAGATGTCTCTTCAGATATAATCTAACTCAATGTCATCCAGATCCTCTCTGCTCCAATTCGACCCTTGACCCAGCCTCAGAAACCTATCTACTCCTCCTTCGACAATAAGGCATACCAAGTGTTACTCCAGAGTGGGGCCAGATTTCTGACTTTTGTGGTACTAGATCTTTCGTCATCAAGGATGAGCCAGGCACAGATCAAACCTTGATGCAAGACAAGTCAGGACCAAAAGAAAACTGGCCTCAGAAAATGGGAAGTGAGAGAAGCAGAGGATCTGGAGCTAGAAGACTAGGTACTGCTCCCAAGTTCCTCATTTGCCAGCATCTGGATGTTGAGTTGCCTCACTTTCCTGAGCCCCAGCTTCTTAATGGAGATAGTGTTAATGGAGAAATGAAAATGGAGAATAAGGAATAAGGAAAAATGGAGATAGTGTTACCAGCAGCCAAGCCAGGGAATTTGCCTGATATGACCACATTTAGTCACCTACCTTTACAAAATCATGAAAAAGGGAGAAATTAATTTTATGCAGGTCTGATCAAACTGGAGAGAAGGAATGAACCATTCTGTTAGCAAACAAGGGCAACTGCCTGGATCCCAACTGGCTATAAAAAGGACATAGTTTGCCTTTTTCTAATGTAGATGGATGGCCAAATTCAGTCAGAAAGGATCCATGCAGATTCCTTGGCTGGACTGCCAAAAACAATAGTTGAAATTTCTGACTTTCCAACAGCTTTATCATAATGATGAAAAGAAACAATGGAGATGGCCCAAGTGATTCCTATCCGAAAAGTGAATAAACAAAGTATGACATATCTGTACAATAGAATATTACTCAAAAACAAAAAGGAACAAATTACATGAGACTAGACAGAAGAATCTTGAAAGCATTATGCTAAGGAAAACAGGGCAGATGAAGACTGCAGAATTCCATTTATATGATGTTCTACAGCAAGAAAAGCAAACCTGTGGTGATAGAAATCAGGATAATGATTTCATGAGATCAGAGTAAGGAGCTGATTGAGAAAGGATATGAGGAAACTTTCTGGGTGATTCTATATCTTGATAGACATAAGGAATTATCACTAACCTCTACATATTTCACCATATGTAAATGGTACCTCAATTAAAGAAGATGTTGAAATTCATAAATTTTTGTAAATAGGAGAACTCTATACAACTGTAAAATGCCATAGTTGCCCCCTGAAATATTAGTTCTCTTTATATTGGTCAGGTTGGTCAGAAAACCTCAAAGGAGTGACTTGTGGTGGCTCAGAAAGATGCACTTAATTGTAGTTGCTGTCTTTTATTATCCAGAGCTTATGATTGGATCCAAATATAGGGATTTCTGAGAAAAGCAAAGAGCACATAAATAAAGCAATACTAAGTTTAGAAATAATGAGTCACATTCTAATAGCAAAGTGGCATATGGACCATTCCACAGCATATACACTTCCTCTAAATCAGACTCCCTCAATTTCCATAGGAAAGGGAAGTTTCTATTTAAAATTTAGTTCAAGAAAAGTGAGTAGCAATAAAAAGAATAATAGCCATTTGTATTGGGTGCACAAAACTCTTCCAAATGTTTCTCTTTCTGCTCACAACAGCCCTGTAAAGCACACAGGATTGTCTCCATTTCAAAGATAAGTAAAACAAGACTCAGGAGTGGCTAAATTACTTGGAGTTAAGATACATACCAGGAATTCAAACCTGTATGTGTCTAACTTCATAGTTTCTGGGTAAAGTTACCCACTTAGTGTTCCAATTAGTTACCTACACAGTAGTATGTAATTAAATCTCATTACACAATAATTATTAATAGTAATATCTAATATTTATTGAGCCTTTATCAACTGTCAGTCACTTAACATGCATTAATTTATTAAATGCTTAAACCAAGCTAAGAGGTAGGCATTATCACCAGCCCAAATTTATACAAATGAAGAAACTAAGAGATGTAAAGAAAGTTTCCCAAGGTCATACACATAGCCCAGCAGAGGCTGGATTTATGCCCAGGAAGCCTAGATTGGAAGGCCAAACAACCATTACAACCATTGTGTCCCTGGATGGGGTCTGAGGAGGTTTCCAGAGAGAAAGGGGGACCTCACCTCAGCCCTGGCATGTTCTTATCTTAAACCACAGACTGAAATGTCAGGATGCATTAAAAATGCACAAGTAGAGATTTATCCAGAAAAGCAAACAATAGAATAGGGCACTCAAAGGGAGAGGGAGTCTGAGTCCTGAAGAGTGAGTGAGTGAGCCATGCTTTAGGGGTCTTAGTTTTCTTCTTTCAAAGGAAATTTTGTAAATGGTGAACATGAAGAAGTGTGGCGTGGTATCAGCCTAATGACAGCAAGCCTTTTGATCACAGAGCACAGAGTAGGCCACAGTGGTCTCATTCTTCTCCGAATCTTCAGGCTGCTAATGTTTTCTAGTTAATAGGCAGCTCTTGACTATTCCCATATTATATGTCTCTAACGTGCACTGTCTTTGTCTAGGTTTCTTTTAATTAGTCTAAAGATATGTTTGGGAAGCAAAAGAGGTATATAGGTATGAATTAAATGGATCTGCAATACTCTAAGATTTATTGAACCTTTCAAAAATTTAGGCCTCGGCCTGGGATAGTGAAGGTCAGGGCAGTTATGGAGTTTTAAGATTTTTAGATTCTTTCCTTCCAGTTGTCTCCTTTCTATACATCCTGTTTTCTTCTATCCTACCTCAGTTGTACCTTACCAGGTGGCTTATCTCTGAAAACTCAAAATGAAAAGCATCATACAACAGGATTAAAATCTTACTTCCAGAAAAGACTAGAAACATTTTCAGATTTCCTAGGAAAGATCTGTAACAGTGGCTGGTCCTAGATTGTAAAATGACACACATCTTCTGGGCACAGTGGCTTGGGCAGCAAAGGCAGGAGGATCACAAATTCAAACAAGCTTCAACAACATAGCAAAACTATGTCTCAAAATTTTAAAAAGTAAATAATTAAATCAAAAGTTTGGGGATGTTGCTCAATGGTAAAGCACTTGAGGGTTCAATCCTAGTACTAAAAAAAAGAAAGAAAAGAAACCTACATCTTCTTTTACTTCTCACTCCTAAGAGCAGTAGGGACTATGCTATAACTATAGTAAATATAATGATAACAGAAATTTATATATTTTTTTATTAACAAGTATCTAGAAAGTTCACAAGGTCAGACATGGCTCCTTGATAATGGACCATCTCTTAAAAATTTCATTCTTCTAGTCCAGTGGGTCACACCAACACCTCCAAAAAATGTCAGATTCCCAAGGTAAAGGCTCACTGTGTAGAAGGAGGAGTACAAGGAGGAGTATAGCAGAGGGAAGAAAGACTGAGCTTGAAGAAGAAACCCATGTGTTTCTGATACTCTCCATCCTCTTCCTCCTCTTAGAGATTACTGATCTAAGACTCATATTTCTATCACAGGGTTCTCAGATTTTTGCACGTGACAAAATCATCTGGAGTGGTGGGATTTCTATCAAGTTACCAGGTGAGGTTAATACTGCTGGCCTAAAGCCCACATATTGAGAACCATCACCTTATAATATTAATCCCTACATAGCCCCTGTTTAAATACCTCCAACCACAAGGGACAATGAAGCAGAATTAACACTGCCCACTAAACCAAGCAGGAAGCTCTTATTTCATTTACTGACAATGAGAAAATGCTATCGATGTCAAGCATAAAAACTCTTTTTAATAATAAATTCTAAACATGTTATTATAAAATAAAAACAACAGAAATAGGTATATTTCACTAAATACAAAAAGGCAGGCTCTTCTTTTTTAAACTACCAGAAAGCTAAGTTCAAAATTGCCCATGCACAATGTTTATGCCTCATCAGAAGAAAACTCCTGCAGACCCAGAGCAAATATGCAGGTTCTGCATAAATGTTGACAGCCTGAGTCTCAGTTGAGCTCATTTAGTTTAACAAGTCTCTAGCTCCAGTTCACAGTCAGAACAGAGATCAATAAAAGCTCCATAATGCGTTTCTGTTAGTCTCCAGACTTTCTTTGCACAAGTGATTAAGGATGAGCAGAGGTCAATAGCGTGGTAGACACAGACCATGCCTACTTGCTCATTAGAGCTCACTACAAGTTACTAAGCCAAGTGGTACTTTTTAGGGGCTTTTTGTGTTTTTCTGGGGTTGTTTAAGAGATCCTCCCCTCCATTGGTTAGAAAAACTATAAATCCTATAGGAAAAAGGCCTTAGGAATCTCATGGTTTAATTTCCCATTGGCCTATGTTGGAAAAATCTTTTCTGTTTTTTGTTTTGTTTTGAGATGGCATCCCACTATGTTGCCTAGGCTGGTCTCAGTCTTAAACTTGCATATTATTGATAGCAAAGTTAGGGTACCACCCTTGATCTCTGCATAAGAGATAAATGAACTATATAAAAAGGGAAAGATGAATTAATACAGTTTAATCAAACTGGGGAGATACAATTAGATTGTTTCTCTGTGGGTCCTGGGGAAGGAAAAACAAAACCAGGAGATACATATATGTAGATTTAGCCAGGTAGTGCCAACCAGAGAACACATTAGTTTCAATTTCCTTGGTGTCTATAGGGGCCAGCGGGTGGTTTTAGTTTCCATTCTCAGCATGAGAAAGTTCAGGAGCTAAACTATTCAGCGTTTTTAATTTCAAAGGGGCTCTGTTTCATGAGGGCTCAAATGATCCTCCCACCTCAGCCTCCCAAGTAGCTGGGACTACAGGCTTGCAACACCATTCTGAACTCTTTTTTAGAACATTCTAGGAGAGGTGAATATGACAGTCTTCAAGATGGAAATGAAGACAGAGATCTTCAGGACTACCCTGTGAGAGAAACCTTACCTGGCTCTCTGACCTACTCCATATGGGACATGATTGTTATTTCAAATGAATCCTTTCAGACTATGGTAACTACAGCAGTCTTGGAAGGAGTCAAGACAGCTCAACTAAATAACTGACCATCATAAAAATAAAATAAATTAGCTGCGCTTGTTGCCACTGTATGTCAGATTAGGCACAGTTGAAGATGAGTTTCAATAAATGCTTCTTGGATAAATTAATCATCAGGCCACCGTGGATATTCACACTGTAGTAGTATATTCATAATTTACCCTATATGTTGTGTTCTATTGCTGAGAGTCCCATGAGGCTGTAAAGAGTTTTAGTTTGAGACCAAAAGGAATAGTGTTTTACACATAAAATGCTTACTAGTGACACCAAAGAAACATTTCAATATAGAAGAAAAAGTGTGTTAAGTGGTAGGTGTTAGGCCTAAATTGTCATTTTCCCACTCTTTTGAAAAAATAACTCTTTATCAACTTTACTAATAAGGAAGAAACCTAATAACCACTGTGTACCTACTCTATACAAGGCAATGGGAAAGACTCTTCTACAAACATCACCTGAATCATGGCATCAGTAGGTGCTATATCCAGGTAATCCACATGGATATTATTTTTTAAAAAAACCTAATCAGGTAACTTCATTTTTTGTACTGAGTATTTGAGTTCCAGAGTACTCTACCACTAAGTTACATGCCCATTTCTTTTTATTTATTATTTTGAGATAGGGTCTCCCTAAATTGCTCAGTCTAGCCTCAAATTTGTGATCCTCCTGCCTCAACCTCCTGAATGGCTGGGATTATAGGCATGTACCAGCACACTTGGCCTATCAAATAACTTCAATGTTAAATTTAAATTAAATAACATGACAGTTATAAAGTTGAAAAGTAAATTTCTAACACCTAGCAAAAGTCTCCCTACATTTGTTAAATGGCAAGAACTGCAGAAAACAAAAATTGACTTTAGCAGATGAGACTAAGAAGGATAATTCCTAGGTTAGTTAGGAATATCCTGTGACTTAAGTAGGACACTGGATGTGGATTATTTCCTCACCCATGAAAGTCAACCAAAAGATGGCAAGTAATGGTTTGGAAGACTTTGGAGAGGCTAAGGACTGTCATTCCACTCTTCACAAGAGGCCAGGAAGTCTAATACTTCTCCAAGTATAGGAGGCCTCAAATAAAAACATTTACCAGAATGACCGAAAAGCAAGTACCACCTGAGCACACTGGCTGTTAAATCCTCTCTCCAGCCTCTCATTTTCTATGTTGTATCTCTCCCTAGCTCAGCCACATCTTATTCCTCTTTTCATTTTGGAGGGAAGATGTCTGGTTTTTGTCTCTCCGCGTCTTTTCAATGTTCCCATCCTCATTCCTTTCCTTTAATTCCTCCCTCTCTTTCCTCCCCGGTAATCAAAATATAGATAGAAATTTAGTCCTCAAATTTATTTTAGAGCCCAATGCTGCTAAAGAGAGGACACAAATGCTTGTTAGAGAATTTTATGGTTCTCCCATAAGAATGCCTTATTTTTTCTGATGTGCTTCACCTCTACTTAAAACTTCAAGGTTTTGTCAGCATGGTGGCAGATGCCCGTAATCCCTGTGACTCTGGAGTTCTGAGGCAGGAGGAATCAAAATTGAGGCCGGTCTGGACAACTTAGCTAGACCCTGTTTCAAAATAAAAAGTAAAAAACAAACAAAAAAAAATGACTGGGGATGTAGCTCAGTGGTAAAGCATTCCTGGATTGGATCCCCAATACCACTAAATAATAAATAAACAGATAATAGATGATATAAATAGATAAAAATTAAAACTTCAAGATTTTATAATTAATATAATTGTCTTGAAATCTAATAAAACACATGCTAAGACTCCATTAAGGGTAATCTTATGATAGACTCATGAAAAGCATAATTTTTTTTTCAGCCCTGGAGAAAGAATACACACTACAAAAGAATATGTACCTCGAAATTCTTATCCACCTGTAAAGACGATTAATAAGTCAAAAAAAGACATAATAAAAAAATTCCAATATAGAACATTTGGAGCAAATAAAACGTATTATCACTGAGATATTATGTATAATATCATATTATATTATTTTACATTATGTTATATATCATTCTCAATTATATTGTTTCAGGATAGAGAATGAAAACCTGAAGCAGAACAATAACAACACAATTTATCTTAATATAAAAGAAATAGAAAAAACACAATTTATCTTAATATAAGGACATTTTTTTCCAAAGGTAAAGAGAAATTCTATCCCTAGCATTCATTTCAGTTCAAGTATTGACCTACCTCTTAATCGCTCCTTCCTTTGTTATTATTGATTTCAAAATCAGAAGGAGGGCTCACCATTTCTTCATTTGTTTGTCCCTCAAATGCCTACAGGGAGTTGAAGCTGACAGAGAGGAAAAGGATAGTATTCTCTTGCCTCTGCAGCTTCTAAACTTAGAGACAACCTCAGAGAGCCAAATGCCTCTAGAGAGAGGGCACAAATGCTGATAAACTGCTGAGTGAAAGTATTTGCCCTTCTTATAAATATCAAAGAACAAAAATTGTGCTCCAAGATTCCTCACAGGTTCAGAACCACTATCAGGTCCTATCATGGGTCAAAATTCAGGATTTGGCTAATTGGGCTTCAAAATCAGGTACTCTATTGCTAAACCCACTGAGGTTCACTCTTACTCTATTCTCCTGGGATTTGAAAAATCCTTTGTCCTCAAAAGGATTTAAGTTTGGGTTTTCACTCTGTCTCTCTAAAGATCTCTCACGGAGAAATCTAAGTATGCCCTCCACAAAATATGCTGTATTTAAGTAGCCACTGCAGAAAATAGTTCTTGCCCCCCCAAAATTGAAAGCTATAACCTGGAATTGTTCATCTATTTATTCAATAGTTTGAGGAATGTCTAGACAGCCTGTGACTCAAAATCTTATCTTAACTTTCCTTAGCAAAGAAGTTATGAGCCTACTTAAAACTAAATTGAAAACATAATACCTTCTCATTTTTATTTAATTTTCTCCTGAATTAAATTTGGATACCTACTTGGCAAATGCAGCTTCATAACAAAGCCATTCTTCCCACTGTTTGCCACTTCTACAAGAAACTTCTAAATAGAAATTGGAACTGCTCTCTCTCTCATCCAAGTAAATTCAATTATCAATGTTAGTGGGAGACGAGGACAATGTGAAATAAAACCTAAGTAAGTCAAATGCTTTACTTTAATTGCCCATGTTACCTCCTAACTTCCCCAGCGCTGCTGGCAGATTAAAAGCAAATGCAAAACTTATATATGATTATCATTCATTAGCTTGATGACTTCCTAACTAAGCAACTTGACCATTCCAACCTCAAATTCAGAATTCAAGCTTGTACTTCTACAAACTTAAAAATTTTATGGACCTCTAGAATGCTTTGAATATAGGAGACCCACAAATGTTAGTTACATCCACATGTTCCAAGGGACTATTTCATGGCCCTATTACTTAATTAAGTCCACTCTCAATTGATAAGACAATAAATATATGATAAAGAGCACTTCAACTTACATTTTCTTCTGCATGTTCTTTTATTTCAGAAATCCTCTCTCCTATTTCAGAAATCCTCTTCCCTCTACCTGCTTTTTCCTACAAAATAGGAATTATCATCTGTAAACCTAGACACTTGGCAAGCTGAGGCAGGATGGTGGCAAGTTTGAGGCTAACCTAGGCAACTTAGTGAGATTCGTGTCTCAAAATAAAAATTAAAAAAGGATTGGGAACATACCTCAATGTGTCTCAGCAACAGAGCACTCCTGGGCTCAGGTCCAAAACACCAAAAAATAAAAATAAAAAAGTCACAGGTTTTTGACTTTTTTGGGCATAAGGTTATATATTTTTAATCATTTATATTTGAAAATTTTTCTCCTTCTTAGATCTAAGTAACTATCATCATTCATCCAGTTCAAACCTGAAAGGCATTAGTCACAGTGGTTCTCTCTAGGCCACAATGGCTAATTTCCTTGATGCCAAGAATGTCTCTTACTGCTCCTTCTGTTTTCGTCATCAAGAAAATCTCAGTAGACTTCCTTTCCCCTTATTAACAAGAGTTGTATGTGTAATCAGTAACATCTACCCAGTGTGGCACTCTCTTCGTGGTCCACCCAGTCACCCCACCTTGACAATGTCTTTCTGGTTAGTAAGTGTTCTCGGTCAACGCTAGACACTGATACCCTGCTTTCCTGTCAGTCATGGTAATTACACCTGTTTCATCCACTCCTTAGATTTTCTATCAAATGCTCAACCAGATGCTTAACTGGACTCTCAGTTCTAAAGCCTGAGCAGAGATAATATATTCTGGTAGGTATAAACTCATAAAGAAGTCCATACTTTTCAAATGCAAATTGAAAAGAGAGTCTACAAAGTATGCTACCTCTTTAACTTTATCTCTGCAAGTCAGACTTTAATTTTCATTAAGGGAAGACTCTTGTATCCTCACATCAATATCAGTGAACTATGGTACAAAGAAAATTCTAAGCCTCCATTCCAAACACTTTTCTAATTTAAAAGTTCAAGAAAGAAATACTATTCTAAGTTAAACCTTTCTTTTAGCCCTAAAGGATCTGGATGATATGACAATATACATTTTTAATGTAACTCAAAAAAAATAACTTATTGCTACCCCTGTTTATCCTCTTAATCTTCTCCATGTCCTTCTTGTTTTAAAATCTTTTAGAATTGATACATTCCTAGGGGAAAATGTTGAATTGTAGTCTATTTTTTTTATTTGACATTGAATGCTGTTGGCCATGTAAATTAACCTTCTTGGCCTTAAAATATTACCCATCGGTAAACTTTCTTATTAAATGGGATTAGTGTTTATTTTTGTTTCTTAATCATATGGTATAGTTTAAGGAAATAAAGATGAAAGCAGTCAGCTCACCTGTAATCCTAGTGACTCTGGAGGCCAAGACAGGAGGATTGCAAGTTCAAGGCCAGCCTGTCAACTTAGGAAGACCCTATTTCAAAATTAAAAATGTAAAGGATTGGGGATGTAGCTCAGTGGTAAAGCACCCTTGTATTCAATCCCTTCTCCTTATTAAAAAAAAAAAAAGGAAATGATACTGTGACCTTTCTGCAAGATATTTTTCCAGTTCACTTTAACAGGCACAGAGATTGCAACCACAATTCAAGATACTAAGTGAGATATTGATATTGGTAGGAGGGATGCAGGGTTGACCAGGACATAGTCCCTGGATATTGCTAAACTTCATTCACATTTAGGGCTTAAAACAAAAGTTTAACAAAAGAAGGTCAAGACTTTTGCACTAAAAACTACAAAATTCTGTTTTTAAAAATGTTCAAGGATCAGAACAGCTCATATTGTTTAGATGGCATACTCCCCAGATTAATCTATAGATACAATCTGTAGAAAGGGATACCAGAACTTAATCAAGATTCCAACTGCCTTTTTCACAAAAAATGACAAATCAATTATAAAAGTTATACGCCAAGGATCAAGAAGAGCCAAAGCAATCCTAAATGACAAGATCAAAATTGGAGAACCAACACTTCCCAATTTCAAAATATATCACATTAAAGCTACAGTAATTAAAACAGTATGGGTCCATGTTTATAGCAGCACAATTCAAAATAGCCAAACTATGGAACCAGCCTAAGGGTCCATCAATGGATGAACAGATGAAGAAAATGTGGTATATATACATAATAGAGTTTTATTCAGATATCAAAAAAATGAAATCATAGCATTTTGAGGAAAATGGATGGAACTAGAGACCATCATGTTGAATGAGTCAAATTCAGAAGGTTAAAAGGGTTAAGTTTTTTCTTGAATAAGGAAGCTAAAGAGGAAAAAGGAAAACAAAGGTGGCAGTGGATTTCCTAAAAATCAAAGGGATATCAGTAGAGAAAAAGGACCAAGAGGTGGGAGGGAAGGGAAAAGTGCTAGGGAATGATATTGGCCAATTTATATTGTTACATTGTGTGCACATACAAATATGTAACAAGAAATCCCATCTTTATGTACAACTATAATGCACCAATAAAAAATGTGGAAAAAATAAAACAATATGGCACTGGCATAAAGCAAGGTCTGTGGACCAACTGAATAGAATTGAGTGTCCAGAAATAACCCCTTATGTTTATGGCCAACTGATTTTGGTAAGGGTATTAAGGCAATTCAACAGAGAAAGAATAGTCTTTTCAGCAAATGGTGCTTGGACAGTTTGCAAAAGAACAATTTGGATACATACAAAAATTAACTTAAAATGGATCATATACCTAAACATAAGAGCTAAATGTCTAAAACTCCTAGAAGAAAACATAGAAGGTAAGTCTTTGCAAACTTAGGTTAGGCGATGGTTTCTTGCATACAACACTAAATGCACAAGAGACAAAAGAAAAAAGAGATAAATTAGATTTTACAAAACTTAACTTGCAATGGTGTAGCACACTTCTGTAATTACAGCTACTCAGGAGGCCAAGGCAAGAGGATTGCAAGTCTGAGACCAATCTGGGCAACTTAGCAAGACCCTGTCTTAAAATTAAAAAGTAAAAAAGGGGTGGGGTAATGTACCCCTGGATTCAAACCCCAGTACTGCAAAAAGAAAAAAGAAAGAAAGAAAAGAAAAAAAGAAACGAAAATGAAAAAAAAAAAAGAAAGAAAGAAATGAACAACTTGTGTGCTTCAAATGATACTATCAAAAAAAAAAAAATGATCAGATAGCCCACAAGATGGGGAAAAAGAAAAACCTTTACAAATTATGTGTCTGACAAGGAACTTGTATCCAAAATACTTACACTATGTAAAGGATTTTTACAAGTCAACAATGAAAAGACAAATAACCCAATTTAAAAATTGGTAAATAATTTGAATAGACATTTCTCCAAACATGTACAAATTACCAATAAACACATAAAAAGCTGCTCAATGTAATTATTCATTAGGAAAATACAAACCAAACCACAGACTCACCAGAATGGCTAAAAATCATAGATACAAACAACAAGTGTTAGCCAAGATATGTAGAAATTAAAATGTCTCATATTATTTGTGAGAATGTAAAATAATGCAACCATCTT
Organism: Callospermophilus lateralis; assembly: GCF_048772815.1. NCBI lineage: Eukaryota > Metazoa > Chordata > Mammalia > Rodentia > Sciuridae > Callospermophilus > Callospermophilus lateralis. The sequence goes on from NC_135314.1 coordinate 102,790,814, forward strand.
CGAAAATTGGAAGTACTTCAAAAAATCAGAGATTTATCATATGGCCCATTAATTCTTTCCTAGATATATACCTAAGAGAAATGAAAATATGTCCACACAAAAACTTGTACATGAATGTTGATAGCAGCATTGTTCTTAATAACCCCCAAATAGAAACAATCCAAATGTGAATTAACTGATGAAGTGGATGAACAAAATGTAGTACAGCCACTTAGTAGGATGTTATTCAGCAATATAAAAAAAGGAAATTTGGATATACACTATGATGTGAAGAACCTCAAAAATGTTAAGTGAAAGAAATCATTCACAAAAGATTACATATCATATGCTTTTATTTATGTAAAATATCCAGAATAGACAAATTCATACACAAAGGAAAAAATTCATGGTTGCCTAGGGTCAGAAGTGGGTGTAGAGGAATGGGACATGATGGCTAACAAGCATGAGTTTTCTTTTGGGTTGTGAAAATGTTCTGGAATTAGATAGTGATGATGATTAACAGTTCTGAGAACTGTTTCAAAACCACTGAGCTGTACCTTATAAAAGAGTGAATTGCATATTTAATTATATGTCAACAGCATTGTTTTAAAAGAGTATAATAGTTAGAAGAGTAAGACAGCCATTTACAAGATTAAAAACTGGAGATTAGTATCAACTCTTGGTTGCTGGTTGTGGTGAGATTTTGTTTTAGTTTACACAGGTTAAGGGCATATTGTGATCTCCCTGATTTTTAAAAGTCTAGTCCTGCTGGGAAGAACTTCTCAGGTAATTATTATGTGTCTATGAGATGTTGTACCAAATTCCCCTGACGCCTCCCACACACCTGTTATGTAAATTTAGAATATTCATTAGATCAGAAATTAAAGTCTGGGACAGAACTACCCATTGCCAATGTGTTTCCATGAAGTTCGTTTTCTGTTGTTTCATCTTGACATCTAAATTGTCTTATCGCCTAGTTTTGCTATTTCTTAGTTTCACTTTGTGTTTACTCTTTTCATCCTTAATAGTAACCCTGATCTGGAAGTTTAATTTGACAGGAATTAAAATAATGCCTTTACAATAACTGCCAAATTCTCCACTGAAAAATGTCATGACACTGGAGTAGCTATGAATTTTCATAGTACACAAGAGTCAGAGAAAGATGTTTTGTTAAAGATGAATGACAACTCTTTTAGTGGGAGTGGGAGACAGCGCGGCTGGATTCCCTCCTTTCTTGTTTCACAGCCTTTCATTACCTTGGAAGAGTCTTAAACCAATTGATGAAGGATAAGAAAACTTGTCAAGGGCCAGGCACTGTGGCAATGCAGGTCTATTATCCCAACAGCTTTGGAGACTGAGGCAGGAGGGTCTCGAGTTCAATCCCAGCCTCAACAACAGCAAGGCACTAAGCAACTCAATGAAACACTGTCTCTAAATTAAAAGAAAAAATACGGCTGGTGATGTGGCTCAGTTGTTGAGCGCCCCTGAGTTCGATCGCTGGTACCAAAAAAAAAAAAAAAAAAGAAAGAAAGAAAGAAAATTAGTCAAGGAAGTTGATTGCTAAATCAAAAGCCTTCCAAGAAGCAATAAATCAATTAGCAAAGCATAGCTGAGGAAGGTTTGTTCTGGGTAGAACAGATTATATACCAAAACCTAAAATAAAATGGTTGCATTATTCAAAATTCTGAGCACTTTAGACCAAATCTATATATAAGATTTTGAGAGTTCTGTATTATCATTAATCTCTTCTGGAGTCTCTCTCTCGGAATTTCTTTTTTTCTAATTTCTACTTCAATACCCTGAAGATTATTGTTTTGTTTTGTTTTTTAATCAACTTTTGTTTAGTAAAAGTCTTTTAAAGAGAAAGTGCTGTGTGATTTAATGCAATTCCAATCAAAATCCCAATAACATTCTTCATAGAAATAGAAAAATCAATCATGAAATTCATCTGGAAAAAAGAGATGCAGAATAGCTAAATCAATCCTTAGCAAGAAGAGTGAAGCAGTTGGCATCACGATACCAGACCTTAAACTACTACAGAGCAATAGTCACAAAAACAGCATAGTATAGGCACCAAAATAGACAGGTAGACCAATGGTACAGAATAGAGGACACAGAGACTAACCCACATAATTACAGTTATCTTATATTAGACAAAGGTGCCAAAAACCTACCAACAAATGGTAGTGGGAAAACTGCAAATCCATATGCAACAAAATGAAATTAAACCTCTATCTCTCACCATTCACAAAACTTAACTCAAAGTGGATCAAGGACCTAGGAATTAAACCAGAGACCCTGCATCTAATAGAAGAAAAAGTAGGCTCACATACCCATCATATTGGATTAGACCCCTACTTCCTTAACAAGACTCCTATAGTGCAAGAATTAAAATCAAGAATTAATAAATGGGATGTATTCAAACTAAAAAAAAACTTCTTCTCAGCAAAAGAAACAATCAGTGAGGTGAATAGAGAGCCTACATTTTAGGAGCAAATTTCATCAATTAGAGCACTAATCTCCAGGGTATATAAAGAACTCAAAAAGCTAAACTCCAAAAAATAATAATAATAATAATAACCCAATTAATAAATGAGCAAAGGAACCAAACAGTCACTTCTCAGAAGGTGATGTACAATCAATCAATAAATATATGAAAAAATGGTCAACATCTCTAGAAACTAGAGAAATGCAAATCAAAACTACTCTAAGATTTTATCTCACTCCAGTCAGGATGGCAGCAATTAAGAATACAAACAACAGTGTTGTCAAGGATGTGAGGAAAAAGGCACACTCATACATTGCTGGTGGGACTGCAAAATGGTGTAGCCAATATGGAAGCAGTATGGAAATTCCTTGGAAAACTGGAAATGGAACCACATTTGGACCCAGCTATCCCACTTTTTGGTCTATACCCAAAGGACTTCAAAATAGCATACTATAGGGACACAGCCATATCAATGTTTATTGCAACATAATTCACAATAGCTAAACTGTGGAACCAACCTAGATGTCCTTCAGTAGATGAATGGATAAAGAAAATGTGGCATATATACACAATGGAATATTACTAAGCAATAAAAGAGAACAAAATCATGGCATTTGCAGGTAAATGGATGGAGTTAGAGAAGACAATGCTAAGTGAAGTTAGCCATTACCAAAAAACCAAATGCTGAATGTTTTCTTTGATATAAGGAAGCTGATTCACAGTTGAATAGGGAGAGGGAGCATGGGAGAAATAGAGGAAACTCTAGATAAGGCAGAGGGGTGAAAGGGGGAAAAAGGGAACATAGGGTAATTAATGATGGTTGAATGTGATGATCATTATTATCCAAAGTACATGTATGAAGACATGAATGGGTGTGAGTATACTATGTATACGGCCAGAGATATGAAAAATTGAGTTCTATATATGTAATAAGAATTATAATGCGTTCCATGTTATACATAAATAAATAAATAATTAAAAAATTTTTCCCTTGGTCTAGAACAATGATTTTCCTAAAAGAAATGTTCATAGAAAGTACAATGAGGGGGAAATGTTTTCCATCCATTTTACAGAAAATAGAATGGTTCACTTATTTTGAGAAAACAAGATAAATGTAAGATTAATTGAGATGAGTTCCTTTATATGATGGATGTATCCCAGTAATTTATTCAAGATTCTGGGTTTAACCATCATATGCTTCAGTTTTGCAGCTATCTGGAACAACTTCTAACCCCAAGTAACAACCACATTTACTGACACATTACTGGACAGAAAAGTATATCATAATGTTAATCAACAGAAGAATGGATAAGCAAAATGAGGTATGCACATAAAATGGAATATTATCCAGCCTTAGGATATACTACAACATGGATGAACTTAGAAGATATTTTGCTCAGTGAATTAAAACTACCCCAGAAACAAACACTGTGTAATTATACTAATATAATAATCAAAATCATAGAAACAAAAAGTAGGATGGTGGTTGCTGCAGGGAGGTAGAAAGAGGAATTTATTCTTTAATGGGTACAGAGTTTCAGTTTTACAAATGAGAAGAAATATAAAGATGATAGTAGTGATAGTTGCACATTATAATATATTTAATGCTATTGATTTGCATATTTTATAATGGATAAGATGGTCAATTTTAAATAATGTGAATTGTACCACAATAAAAAAATGACATCACACAAAAAATGCAATATAAGTGTGAATAATTTGACATGAGCATCACTATCAATTTTTTTTAATTATTTAATTTGTTTTTATGTTTAACTCATTGTAAATTTAAGAGGTGCAAGATAGTACAGAGAGTTTCCACATATAGTCTTTGTCCAGCTTTACCTAATGCAAACACCTTATATAGCCATGACACATTTTTTAAAATTAAGAAATTAACATTATTACAGAATCATTGCCAACTTTATAATTTCACCAGTTATTCCAATATTCCTTTTTTCTCTTCCAGGATCCAGTACATTTAGTTCTTTTGCTTCCTAGTATCCTCCAATTTGTGACAGTGTGACAGTGTGATCTTGACACTTTTGGTAAGTATACTCATCATTTTTTAAACTAGTGATAGAATGTATTCTTCATCCATGATTTCTGCTTCTATTCCAATCATTCACATTTTCTCTTCGGGGAACATATATAATTAATAGGTTTGATCTTCATTGTCTTATTTTCTTATGTGTCAAGTTCTTTCAAAGATTTTCTTTTTCCCCCTACTTCATAAATTTGAGGTTGCTTCTTACGTTTGATTTCTACCTTAGTTATTTGATTATCTTTAATGCTACTACCTTAGCCCATTGTTTCTTTTCATTATATATATAAGTTTCATAGAGCAGAAAAGAGAATGAATGAAGTAGACATAAAAAGAGAAGCAGAAAAAGTTTATGCTTCTGCACAGAAGAAAAAGCAGAAAGATCAACTGCTTTGATTTTGAGGATTTGCAATTCAAATCTCCTCTAAGGCGCACCTACATTTTACAGCAATGGGAAAGTAACATTTTCTTCTGATTTCTATAGTAAATCATTTTCAGATGTTTGTTAAGTATGAAATTCGATGTTTGTTAAGTATGAAATTATATCTCCCTCATGTTTCAGTACTTTTTGTTTTTGTTTTCTGGGGAAGGGGATAGACTTTTATTTATGAGTTTCTGGTAACTAAACAAGATGAGTTTTTAAGTATGTTAAGGATAACCAGTGGACCCTAAGTGTGTTGCAGCCATTAATCAGTGTTTCAGAGGACACGGAAAAAATTGATTTGTTTAGTAAAGGGATCCTATTCAATACAATAATAGAAGCAATGACTTTCAATTTGATATCCAATTATTGATACACAGAATAGATTAATAGTTTATGTATTGTTATCCACTTAAAACTTAAATTGAATCAAATTGTACATCTCCATTTCAGTTTTAAATTATCATTTGATCTTCTTTAAAATTTTTTATTTATTTGTTCTAATCAGTTATACATGACAGCAGAATGCTCTTTGATTCATTGTCCACAAATAAAGCACAATTTTTCACTTCCCTGGTTGTACACAAAATAGAGTCACACCATTCATGCGATCATATATGTATCTAGGGTAATGATGTCTGTCTCATTCCACCATCTTTCCTTTCCACATGCACCTCCCTTTCCCTCCCTTGTCTTTGCCCAACCCAAAGTTCCTTCACCCATTCCATGACCCTCATTATAGACTAGCATCCACTTATCAGAGAAAACATTCGGCTTTTGGGTTTTTTGGGGATTGGCTTACTTCGCTTAGCATGATATTCTCCAACTCCATCCATTTACTTATAAATGCCATAATTTTATTATCTCTTATTGCTGACTAATATTCCATTGTGTATATATACCACAGTTTCTTTACCCATTCATCTATTGAAGGGCATCTAGGTTGGTTCCAAAATTTAATATTGCATGATTTATAATAGAAAAAAGTAAACAACTTTAATATTTGCAACCATATGGGAATGAGTAGGTAAATTACCATAACACTTTGATAGAATCCTACACAACCATTCAAACAATGCTGAAATAACAAGGCAAGATATAAAATTTTATGTAAAGCATGATCTCCTTTATGTAAAACATAGTATATTTGATCATTAACAATGATTCTCTCTGAATGGTAAAGTTACGACTGACTTATTTTCTTTCAAAATATTTCTGTTGTTCTCAAATTTTATGTTGTTTTAATAATCAGAAATAATTTATTTATTTAAATCACATTGACATTGGAGTAATGGTACAATCTGTTCCAATAAAGAAAAAAATATATAATTTAGGAATAAAATATGGTTTCAACATTTTTTTTGTTGTCAAGATGGGCATTTTACTCTTCTGCTGTTCAGGAAGTCAAACCTGACTATGAAATTCCAAATTAATGAGGAAATGTTCTATGCTGTATTCATTTTCAAGTTTCACCAATTCAACCATAAATATCTATTCAAGAAATCTTTCACATTTCTAACAGCTCAAACTCTAATTCCAGTTAGAAATTAGAGGAATATCATAATTTTTTTTGTCAATGACTGGGAAAGGTGGATATCATCAGTCAAGCATGGAGGGATGAATAAAACAAAGTTAAAACTAAAGCTATAACAAAATCAGCCATAAGGACAAACATATTCAGAATGTATTCAGAACATATTCAGAATTTCCATGTTGCAATGGAAAATATATGTTCTTCCATTATACCTTTGACATTTTCATTGACTTAACCAAATACTTTCAAAAAGGATTTGGAAGCAGCCTTCTTCAGGTCAAAATCCTTTTATTTTCTAAATTTCTAATCACAAAAGCTATGGTAATCATTATAATTTGTCAGAGTACTTAACAACATGCCTGGTACATGGGAGATGCTTAAGTAATCTGTCTAGAATAAACGAATGAATGCTTCATAATACAATGTAATTGCTAAGTATATATATGTAATGATTTACATGATTCAAATGTGAAATAATTTGGGTTTTAGTCTCCAAATCATATAGCAAGATTGAGAGTTCAACAAAAGGTATAATATTTATCTGGTGGCTTTGGATACTCTTTCATAGCACATGTATACTACAGGTGATTTTAGATTGGCAGAAATATAGACACAACTACTTGTGATATAAAGATCAATAGTGGATATGGTAACAGGGGGATTACAGAAAGTTAGAAACCAGTGCAATCACCAAAATCCAGACTTAGAGAAGTTGGTGTTGAACCACAATGCAAAGAAAAGACCACTGACTTCAATTTTAAGCCGAATTAAAGCATGCTTATATTGTTTACACAAGAGAGCTGGCCAGCGGCTGTCTCACCCAAAGCCAGGCTAGAGAAGAGTACCCCAGTTTCCAGGAAAAAGGTTTTATAGCACAAAAAGTTACAAAGAGGGGTGTCTTAGGAACTTACAGCTGACAGGTTCTGGCAAGCATAATACAAAGGCAGATAGCAGGTTAACAATCTACATGGCTTAACATTTCAAGGTAGGGAGTAAATTGAGATTCCAATATCAGAATTTATGAGGGGCTGCTAAGGTTTTAGGGAGGGCTGTTATCTGGTCAAGGAGAGCTAGGCATGGGTGAGTTTAGAGCACCAGCAGGAATTCCAACAAGATTAGCCCTCAGAGTGTGGTCAGGCCAAATAGAAATCTTAATAAAACAGAAATGAACTTTTCATAACTTTGTGACAAGATGGCTCCCAATCTTAGGATAGACTTAAGTTGGGTTTATCATTAACTGTTTGCATCAGTGGTGCATAACTAGTTAGTGACTCGAAGAAGATTGAAAGTTTAACAGATTACAATCCCTGCAGATACTTTAAGAATCCCACTAAGTGCTATGGAGAATTCTATTCTTTGAAAGAGTAATGGTATCTTTAAACCATCACAAATATAAATGGTACAGATATGTCAAGGTTTTAAAGAAAAAAGAAAGGGTTAATCTCCACATAAAGAAGACAAACCAGAAAAAATAAAATTTGCCTTTTTAATATCCACACCTATTACTAGTTTTCTTTCTTTTCTGACAATAAGACAATAAAAGTTTATGAGTAAGGGGAGGTGTTGGTGATATAGTTAAGAGGATCTTCATTCTTTTCTTGTATTTTGTTGACTTTCCACTGTCTTCCTTAGCTTGCCTATAGAGACATGGCTTACTCAAAAACTGATGTTGTATATAAAGATAGTTTTAGAGGTTGCTTGATAATTTATGCTCCAGGAAATCTCTTGTTAAACTGTCTCACCCTGCTGCTCCTGGAGTTTCTATTGCTAAAATGGGAGTAGTCGTTTAAGGGCAAGAATTGTGCTATTATGACAATCTTTCATGACTATAAATGATTGACAAGAGAGAGTCACATTAGTATCTTAATGGAATGCTGGTTTTCCAATTTTAGGACAAACTACTACTCTCATTATTAGTATGATCTTTATTCTAATATTAAATTTTGGAATGTTTAAGGGTTAGGGCTTACATCCAATGAAAGACTTCATCCTAAATTTATGCATATCTGTGAAATTGGAATCAAAGCGTTAGAGAAATGTTATTCATGAATAGCCTCATAGGAACTCAAAATATGTGTTAGGTAAAGAAGGGAGGAAGGAGCAAGGAAGGAAGATGGGGAGAAGGGAAGGAGAAAGAGGCAGGCCTGATTTTGCCTACCTAATCTATCACATGATAATTGAGGCACTGAGTTACTTTTTGAAGGGGAGGGGGGTTTTTCCAAAGCATCCCAGGAGTATTTATTGGCATCAGATCAATTTTGATATCAGATCCACTATTTTAGTTTAGGACCCATTTTTATCTAGGGACTCCTAAGTTTAGAATTAGGAGCCATTTTATTCAGGGACTTTCAGGTTTCGATTTAGGAGTCATTTTATCTGAGATCCTGAGTCAATGCTGCTTATCCTCCTGTAAGAACATGTGGCTGCTATAGGGCTGACCCCACCCCAGCCCGTGATGTAACCCCTATGCATGTTTATGAAATTCCTCCTGTGGGCTATAAAGCTGCTCTATGAGTGCCAACAGGCTGCTGCTCTCCTTGGGGGGACAGCTTCATGGGTTTGTTCCATGCTCTGACAACAAATCTCTCGAATGGGATCTGGTGTGTGGTGTGGGTCCTTGGACTTCGTGTGGACTCTGTGAGTGTCCTTTCAGTATTCAGTTTTGAAGCATGGGTTTCTCTGATTCTTGAAAAGTGGCAGGGTAATGAAGCCAGAATTAGACAGGCAGATAGGCAGATAGGCAGATAGGCATGGGTCAGATGCAGAGAATGGAGGAATCGAAATGTTAATTCCTTCAGAGCCCTTCCCTATCAAGATAAACTGCCCTGTGCCAACGTGTTTCTAAAGTAACCTGTCCCAGGATTTTGCCCCTTCCTACAGGGAGTTATAAAGTTGTTAATTAATGTGTCCTGGGCTGCTCCATCAGGCTCTTCCCCAGTCCAGCTGCTTCTCACCTTTTGGGCATCCCATCCAGCCTCTCCTGGGCCTAGTCAGGTAGTGGGAAAAGGGGAACAAAGGAAGTCTAAGACATTAAAAAAAAAAGAAGAAGAAGGCAGAACGCCTTGCTCCTTGGAATACCAGGATACCAGCTACGGCCCTGTTCTCCCTCCCGGGAGAATTTTATGTTACCCCTTTTTAAATAAACCCTGCTTTATAGGCTTGCCTCAACTTTATAGGCTTGCTTCTCTAATGTTATACTTCAACATGTGAGGGTAACCAGAAGTATCAGTAGGTGGTAGGTGACTTTAAGGAAGGGAAGGAAGGTAAAGTTCAATTAACAAAATAGGAGAAATGTGAATGGACAGAAGTTCCTTCAAAAGTTGGTATTTGGGGAAGACATAATGAGGAAGGAACAGTGAAGAAGAAGGAGAGAAAATACTACAAATAGTAAATGGCATTTCATTTAATCTTCAAATGAACCCTATTATGTCAATATTTTCCCTTTTTATGATTGAGAAAACCAAGTACAGGAACGAACAGGAGAAAGAACTGAGACTTGAAACCAGAGCTGTGGCCCCAGAGTCTACATTCTTTCCACCATACAACCATTGACAAGTCTAGAAGCCTGTGGAAAACTCACATTGCTCAGACTTTGGTCCCCCAGGAGTAAGACCATCCTTAGCAGAAGCTTATAAGACCAGTTCATGACCTTAGGTCATTTCAAATGGATTTTCACATCAACTCCTTTCCCTTTCCTGGAATTCTAAGCTCCAAAGGAATTCCAAACAATCTTTCTGAGTCCTAAAATAGCTTTCCCTTTCCTGTAATGTCTGCCCCTAAAGTTCAGTTTACCTGAAGGAATATCTTTCTAGTGATTATGACTTTTAAAAGTTTCCTACTCCAGTAGCATGTGTCCTTTATTCAACAGCTGCTCTGGGATAATGATGATGAAAGACTTGGCTCAAAATGTTCAGTTGATGCAATTATCATTACTTTATATTCTTATACTATTATACTCTAAATGATTCCACCAGATTCTTCAAATCTTATTCCCCTCCTCAAAGCCATGGTATTAATCTCTTGATATCTCACAAGTTCTAGTAACCAGAACCAAGGGAGAATATTTTTCATGGGCAAAAATGAATAGTTGAGGGTTATCATTTTTTAAATATCCTCCTTATCTGTGGCTGTATGTCATCTTTCCTTTCTAATGTATATGTCTTCTCTGTTTCACGATCTTTTCTTGATCTATTTCTTGGTCTCTACAGAGAGTAAAGTTTTGATTACTTTAATTTTTTTAATTTTTGTTTTTTAAATTTATCAAGTTGCCTGGGTTTATAAGTTTTCCTATTTGGCTAGTTTCTGCTTTTATTTTTATTTATTAACATAATTCTTTTGCAGTCTTTCCAAAGTCTCTTGTTTTGTACAATGTTTTGTAATAAATGTTTGTTTGGTTTTTATTTGTTGGTTGGTACTGGGAATTGAACTCAGGGGCACTCGGCCACTGAGCCACATTCCCAACCCTATTTTGTATTTTATTTAGAGACAGGGTCTCACTGAGTTGCTTAGTGCCTTGCCTGTTGCTGAGCCTGGCTTTGAACTCAGGATCGTCCTGCCTCACTCAGCCTGCTGAGCCGCGTGCCCCACTGTGCCCGGCCTGCAATGAATATATTATAAAAACATATAAAATTGTATGGATTCAGCAAGGCACCATAGGGCACACCAGTAATCCCAGAAGCACAGAAGGCTGAGACAGGAAGCTGGCAAGTTCAAAGCCAGCCTCAGCCTCAGAGAGGTACTAAGTAATTCAGTGAGACTCTGTCTCTAAATAAAATATGAAATAGGGTTGGGGATGTGAATCAGTGGTTGAGCACCCCTGAGCCTCCCCCTCCCCCCAAAAAAAGACTTTATGGATTCAGTTTTTCTGAACTGTTCAGTTTCACAGTTTTGTCAAATAGGAATTTTTTGCTTTTTTTCTTTTTCTAAAGAGTGTGCATTCCTATCCCCCATAAATATGTGCGATTATGTGTTAATCAAAGATTTTTTTTAATTGTTTAAGGAGATGGAAATGTCAACCACCCCAATTTGATCTTAACACACTGTATATATGAATCAAATTATAAAATTGTACAATTAAAATAATATTTGGGGGGCTGGGGTTGTGGCTCAGCACTCTACCACTCGCCTAGCACATGCATGGCCCTGGGTTCGATCCTCAGCACCACATAAAAATAAACAAAATAAAGGTATTGTGTCCAACTACAACTAAAAAATAAATATAAAAAATCTTTTTAAAAATATTGATTTTCAAAAGTATTTGTAATTTCCCATTTGTGTGTGGTGTTTTTTTGTCTGTTTGTTTGGCTTGGTTTGGTTTTTTGTTTTTGCTTATAGTGCAGATTAAACCAGGATGCTCTACCACTGAGCTGAATCCCCAGCCCTTTTTATTTTTGAGTCAGGACGTTGCTAACTTGCTAAAGTTGACCTCAAACTTGTAATTCTCTTGCTCAGCCTCCCAAGTCACCGATATTACAGGTATGTACCACCCCACGTGGCTGTTTAATCCATATTTAAAGCATTTTTAAATTTCCAACTGTATTGCAATGAGCATAAATTTTGTTGTTAATTTTATCATAATATTTTGATGAGTGATGTAGTATGATTCTGCCTTTTAAGTTGTGTTGACCTTTATTTTGTGACTTAGTTTTTTGTATGAAAAACAAATAGCATCTATTCTCCATTTGGGGGTGCAAATATATACATAAAGGTAAGCCTATGTGTGTTTAAATCTCATATATGCTACTTAAGATTATGTTCAATAATCTAAATACAGTTTTCCCCAACCTCTAGTTGGAGTAGTTGCAAGATCTCCTACCCATTTCACAAACCTTTAGCAGGAAGATCTACTTCTGATTAGTACATTCCACAGATGTACAATCACAGTTGGGGGTGGGGTATATGTCATAATCCAGTGGAGAAACTAGATAATGAATAATAAGATCTAGAAACTAGTATAAATTGTATTGGCCTTACCACACAGATGGGCTTGGTGACCCTAGACAAGTCCTTTTTCAGTGCTTCTATTTCCTCCTCTATCAAATGCCCTGGGTAGTCATATCTGCTCTGCCAACATTCCAAGGTGTGTCGGGGAAGCCAAGAGATAAGGAATGTGGCCAACATAAAGTGATAAAGAAATAAATTTAAAAAAAAGAAAAAAGGAGCAGTGGTTGCTAACATACATAGGAGCTGAAGAAAAAACGATAATTATGTAAAATGGCTAACCCAGGCTCCAAGCAGGTGCTCTTTCTATTGGCTCCCTTCCCTGCTCCAACTACCTTCAGCTCCCTTTGGGAACACCCTCCCTCCAGCACTGAGACACCACCGTCCAATAACGTGAGCCTCCCTCTTCGTAGCACTGGCAGCTTGGAACCTGATGAAAGTGTATTCTGAGAACCAGCAAAAACCTGCCCGCAGCTCAAATTCGCGCTTCATCACAATCAGCCCTGGCGGAGCATGTGCAATGCCTCCTCCTTCAGCAGTGGAGGCTGAATGGCAGATGCTACCCAAATGCTCATTAATCAAAGGAGGCTTTCGCCCCCCAGAACCTCCTAGGCCTTGGACAGAAAGAATTTCGGCCCCGGAAATATAGGATGAGGAGTCTCCACGTCCTCTGAGCCCGTAGGAGGCAGCCGCGGGGTCAAATTTAAGCATTGCCCTCGGTAGAGAAGGAATCGATGGTATTCTGAATGCGGATTTCCAGGGAAGATGCTCCTCCGGGTTCCGCGGCCCCGGGAGCCGCGGGAGCTGGCGCCGAGCGTCTCTGCACCACCCGGCAGCTCCGGGCCCTCTTTGTCAATTTGCCCTCCTGCCGCAGTCAGGCCCAAATTAATTCTCTGCACTTGTGAGTGAGCACACACAAGTTCCCCAGGCACGATCCTTCCATTTCCCCGGGGAGATTGGGGGGGGGGGGGAGCTTTTCAACCATTAACCTCCCAGCCACCTGGGGGAAGGTGGCAGGATGGAGCGAGTGGGGCGGGGAGAGGCGTTTTGCCAGTTCAAAGGCACCAAAATTAGCTGCCAATTCTAAAAGGGTTCTCTTCTCTCGGTTTTGACAAACAGATGCAATGGGATGCCTACTGCTTCCCCGGCCCAAGTCCTGGGCTCACTTCACAGCCTGATGCAGAGTTTCAGACCGCAGTCCTGCTGAACCGACACCCGGGGTTCTTCGACCTCTTGTCGAAGTCCGCAGACGGGTGGATGCGGGGCGCAGGCTTTTCCCTGAACGATTTAACGTGGCCTTCGGTTAAAAAGCCCCAGAGCTCTCACCTTTGCACCTCCCGTTTATCTTCCTCCTCCTCCTCATCCCCATCACTCCCCACCCTTCTCCAACCACCATCACCATCCCACCACCACCGAAGGACGTGCCCCTTTGGTAGTGTCGGGGCTCCCAGACCGAGCGAGGGGGAGGGCGCCTCCCAATCCCCTCCTCCCCATCCCTCCCTCAGCTCGGGGTTTTACTGCAGCAGCCGGGAGGTGACAGCGACGCCTTAGCCTCCTCTGTTGCTCTCGGAGCCCCGGTTTCCCCTGCACTGGGAAAGCGCCCTCTCCGGGGAGGCTAGTCCCAGGAGAAGTGCGAAAGAGCTACAGAAAACCAAATTCTAAAATGTAGAAGTCTCTGGGTTGCATTCCTCGGAGGACGAGCCTAATCTCCCAGGACAGAGTGGCAGCGTTTGGGAAGTTGGGACCATAGAGCAAGGGGGGGGGAGGGGAGTGGTGCCACCGGCATTCTCTTCTGGAAGGAGTCGCTGGGAGCCGGTGCGGTTGGACCTAAGTTTGCGTAAGAGTGTTTTCCTTTTGTCAATAATTAATCACCGGAATCAGTCTGGCAGAATTGGAGTTTTAGCAATAGTGCAGAGGGCGGGGCTGAACACCTAACTCCCGGAGCCTCGGCGGCGCCCCGCGCAGAGGGAAGCTCGCAGCAGCTGGGGAGGAGCCAAAGCATCCGAGCTCACCTAAAGCCGCAGGGAGGTACACCCGACTGGGGACTGGGAGGTAAGCATCTTCCAAAATATCTACTTGGACTGGAAAGTAGTTAGTAGGATAGAATTTCTGTCTTTATTGCGGGGAGCGGGGACGTAATCGTGAGTTTGAACGCAGTTTATCAGTTTATTATTTAACATCATTACAATCTTAAGAATTGGATGGGTTTTTCCACTTGCCTTTTACTATGTTGGCAACTAAGATGTGTCACTCAACAGAAGCTGAACTTTAATATTGAAACTTTCCCAGCCAAAATAAAATTGTTTTTCATTATTTATCTTTGCCTGATTCATTAGTAACGATTCAGGGAAATATCTTTGGGGTGTGCAGTTTCCTTCTTAAATATTCATCTTTCTAGTTTCATGCTCCTATATAGTACTTTTTTTTTTTTTTCCTTTTTGGCCAGTAAGCTACTTTAGGCAATAGCAAAAATAAGTCAACTGTCAAACGGTGAAGAATTTCCAAAAAGGAATGCATTTTAACATTTTCTTATGATTTTCAAGCAGTATTATATTGTCTCAAAGATGCATAAGTAAGCATTCATAAGTAAACAAACTTCAAAGCCCAGGAAGAACTATATGATTAACTTTGCCTTAGGGTGGGAAAAGGGAATGAGGCTAGACAGAGAAGAGTTTTAAATATGAAGAAGTTTCTAGACTCATTTCAACTAAAATGGCATTCAACTGGTTGTCAATTCACAGATGAGCCCAGTCCATGCTCAAAGAAAGCATTTGAGAAATTGTTAAATGTAACATTTACATCTTAGTCTCCAAAGTCCAAATAAATGCATCAGGGAAGTCAGGAAGGTCATTTTTATAAAAGACTTTATGGTGCAGTAGTCATTTTAAATTAAACAAAAATTAAGAAATGCATGATATTTTTGTGAGTTTTTAAAATTTTTATATAAATCTTGAATTTTTAAATATATATATATATATTAAGTTGTAGGTAGACACAATACCTTTATTTTATTTATTTGTTTTTATGTGGTGCTGAGGATCAAACCCAGCACCTCACACATGCTAGGCAAGAGCTCTACCACTGAGCCGCAACCCCAGCCCAATCTTGAAGTTTTAATAACTTGTTGTATGCATCTTAATTATTCCTATGCTTGTGAAGATAACCTTCATGTTCATGACTTTCAACAGCCATGATGATTTGTACGTAGATCATTAGACCACCACTAACAAACTTTAGTATGAAATGCATATGGTCTCCTTATTCAAATATTTCTCTACAACTATTCAATAACCACAAATTAAGAATGGTTTGTCAAACCAAACTGTTTAAAACTTTAGTGGATATGAAGCCGAAAGTCAACAAGTCCTCAACTTCCATAGGTTTTCCTAATCTGCTATTTATAAATTTGCAAATATTTTATAAAAACTGTCCTTTATCATTCTATAGCAAATTTTGTTTCTTCTGTATCTATTTGATCACCAGGTATATAAGAAGCAGAATCTTCATTTAAAAGTATCCAAATGAGACTCAATCTCCAGAATAGTGGTGTGAAAAGATAGGTGAACCCACTCCTTATAAAGTAACTGATAAAAATTATCTCAGTATTAGCCTGATGGAAAATAGCAAATAAAGAAATAACCATTCAAGACAATCTCTAGCATTTCAGTAAGAAAGACAAGAGTTTATAACATCTGAAGCAGAGCCCATTGTCAGCCCATTTCCCTACCCTTCTCCAGCTGGGTTTGATGGTGCTGGCTGGATGGTGCTTTACTCTGGTAAAGAACATGGGGCTCTCTCACAACCTAGAACCAAGTCTAGAGCTGCAGTACATCCCAAGGAGAAGCAGGCCATATGCATTCCTCTCGGCAGTTGTTGTACAAGCTTTATTTCAGGAAAGACCAACTAAGAAGTCTGAGACTTTCTTTCTTCCCACCCCACTCTTACAGCAGAAGACAAAGAACTCAACAACAGAAAGGCAAATAACCCATTTTAAAATGGGCGAAGGATTCAAATCAACATTTCCCTAAAGAAGATATACAAATGGCCAATAAATTTATGAAAAGGTCCTTACTATCATTAGTTGTTAGGAAAATGAAAATCAAAGCCACAACTAAATACCACTTCACACCAAACAGAATGGTTATAATCAAAAAGATATGTAAAAGCAAGTGTTAGAGAAATTGGGCTAGGAATATAGCTCAAAGGTAGACCACATGCCCAGTATATACAGGACCATGGGTTCAACCCCTTGTACAAGGGGGAAAAATAAAAATTAAAAAAAAATGTAAAGAAAATGGAACTGTCATATATTGCTGGTGGGAATGTAAAATGATACAGTTTCTGTGGAAGATAGTTCAGCAGTTCCTCAAAAAATTGCACATAAATTTATCAAATTACACAGCAATTCCTCTCCCCAGCATATATGCAAGAGAACTGAAAAGTTGTATCTATACAAGAATTACACACAAATGCTCACAGCAGCATTGTTCATAGTAGGACAGAAAGTGGAAACACCTCTAGCATCCATTGAGTGATGAATAGATAAATGAAATACGGTATGGAATGGAACGATGGAATATTATTCAGCAATAAAAAAGATGTAGCTGATTCATGCTGCTGCATTGCTAAATAGTGAAAAGATTATGCTAAGTGAAGGAAGATCACGTATTGTATATTTAATTTACATAACACATTCAAACTCAGTAAATCTATAGAGATGAAAAGTAGATTACTTATTGCTGAGGGCGAGAGTGGGATTCCTCCCACTCCAGTGGGGGAGAAATCCAAAGAAAATCAAAACCACAATGAAATACCACTTTTACCACTTCAAAGTGGTATTTCTTTGTGGTTCTGATTCCTCTCACTCCAGTGTTGGGGAGAATGGGAAGTGATACTAAAGGGTACAGGGTGTGTTTGGGGGATGATGAAAATGATCTAAAATCGACTATGGTGATGGTTTGTGTAATTGTGAATGCCATACTACTAAAAACCATTGAGTTTAGGTAAATTATATCTCAATAAAGCAGTTTAAAATTTTGTCCAGGAAATAAAAAGAACAAATAAGTTTATAACTTGAAGTTCATAAATCTGTGTGCACTACTAGACCAATAGTTTAAACTTGAAGTTCATAAATCTTTGTGTACTACTAGACCAATAGTTTACTTGAGGATTTCTTTCCCCCCAAAGGGCCACATTAAAATATATGAAATAATTAAAAGTAGCACAGGTGTTGCATAGCTATATGATTTGCTTATGTTTACACACCTGCCCATGCTTTCTTCTATTTGGAAATAAGTCAGATGTCATTACTTTATTCCGATAGAGAATTTGCTTGCAATGTCAAATCTTTTTGGACTCACCCATTCATTATATTAATCTAGGACCTGTGAAGCCAGTTGCTCCTCCTGCTTTTAGAAAACTCTAGTCCTTTATCAGTTCTTTAAGTCAATTGTTGAGTTTGTTATGGCCCATGTTGTGTTGTGTGAGAGAGGGAGTTACCTGAATCTCAGCAAAAAGTGAACTTATCTTCCATGCAAATGAGCCCAGTTTTGCTTACACTAGATTGATCTTGAAAGCTGGAATCTTGGAAGAGCCAGGGGAGCATCCATTCTGCCATGTCCCTGCTGTAAAGAATCTGCTGTGATCATGATAATCTCAAATGCAGGGGAAGCCCCTAAATAATTAATTCATTCCTCTATACATCCTTTATGTTTTGAGCTTCCCCAAGCTTCCTGATCCTGCATTAAAAATCATCAAATTGGATGATAAGGCTTTGTTCAGAAATAGCAGTATAAAGTCAATATGTCTCAGAGTCCCACCGAGGTGGGAAGCATGTTTGCAGAATAGTTATGAGTAAACTGAATCAAACCAGGCTCTTAGCTTTAGGGATTCAGTTTACCTGCTCAGGAAACTTTGAGGATTTTCCATTCTCACCAGCACAGGCTTATCCTTCTGTACCTATGCTCTGAAGAGTGTACCATGCTGATATTGCCTTCATCATGATTAATAATTTATTTATTTAACAAATATTTATTGCTTATCTACACTGTACCAGGATAGTTTTAGGCCCTGGGTAAGTACTATACATAACAGACAAAAACTCCTTACTTGAAGGAGCTTAAATGAGAGCAGGGGCTTCAGACATTAATAATAACAATAATATTAAGTGAATATAAGTATATGAGAAAGAAAAAAGAACTCTGGAACCAATAAAAGAGAAAAAAAATTGAGATACAATTTTGAACTATGGGATCAGGCTAGGAAATAAAGATTCTATAATAATATAATATGAAGATCATGCACAAAGCTGGCCTCTGTGTCTCAGGCGACAAGGATTGCCACTTCCAAATGAACTTCTGTCTTCCCCCAAAGCTTCAGTGTTCCCTTCCCATTGGCTTCAACTTCCAGCATTATTTTTCTCCCTAGATATTCCATGGTTTCATTAAGTAAAACATTGCGTTATCTCCAAAACATTCCAAGCAGACACAAGGAAGCCCTAGCCTACCTAACACCTGCTCTGAAGAATTACAACCTAAATAGAAGACTACCTCATGAGAACAAATATTCTCACTCGGGGAAATCAGTCTAGGCTTTCAGTTTCCTTTTGCCCTTTTTCTCCAACTTTTCCATGGATTTTTGGAGTCTTCCAGGGGATGGTGTATAAACAATTAAAATCCGATTCTCCAAAGCTAACATCTTTTGAAGAGTGAGAATGAAAGAGAAATTGAGAAGAAAAATGTAAGAGCCATGTGGGAAAGGTGAAAGGAGAACAAATCTTTCAGAAATACAGAGTGAGCGGAACAAATGGAGTGGGGGATGAGGGAGAAAAGCAACCAGAGACCCTCCACTTCACCAGATGGCCCCAGAGTTTCGACTCGGCACCTCATTTAAAAGGTACCCAACAAGGCCTTGTTCTAGTAAAATATAATGGGTGTGGCCGCTTTCCTGGAATACAGTTTTTTAGATAATGGCTTAAAAGGAGCCGGGAGTAGGTTTTAAGTCAAAAGGGAGCATTCATTTCAAGGCTGGAAGAGAAGTGTTTAAGAATGTTCAGAGCAAAAATAGAAGAAGTCAAAAGACCCACTGTTAGAGTGGAGCAATAGGATTCTCATTCATTTATTCAACAAATTTTAAATAAGCAGCTATGTGCCAGACACTGGGGGAACAAGACAAAAGAAGATTGAGTTTCAAAGACTTTTTTTTTTTTTTTAGAGGTTACATAATATGCCTTTGCTACAAAATAGCTGAAGAAGATGGGGATAAGAGTAAAAACTTTCTAACCTGCTATCCTGGTCCTGACACCTCCTTCTTCTATACAATCCTTCTTCTATGCCCTCAGAGTACCCAGAAATTCCCTGTCATGGCACTAACTACACAGGGATGCCCACTTAATTATCCTTTCTCCTCTAGAAAGTGGCCCGAGGACAGTGAAGGTCTGTTTTACTAAAATTTATATCCCTCCATCATCCTTGCTAAATACTTGATTGAATGGCTAGATGTCCAGGTATCTGGATGGATGGATGGATGGATGGATAGATGGATGGATGGATGGATGGAGAGATGAAAAGATAAACAGATGGACAGACAGATGGATGATCTGCCAGGTTGTGGTCAGAATTCTTTGCAGAGAAAAGCAGCCTGGCAGATTGTTAACAATGTGTGCTCTGTATTTATTATGAAAGTTTGGGGCATTTAAAAAAAATTTCCCAATGCCTCAGTTTCTTTATTGATAAAATAGGTATGGAAATGATCCTTCTTTTAAGTGGACTCCATGAGGAAATACATACAAAGTGCCTTGCAAAGTTCTGGAACATAAGTGGCTCAATAAATATCTACACTATTATCAGTATAGAATAACAGCTTCCAGGGTGACAATTTGCTATTCAAGTATTGCATCTCAGCCCTTTCAGCTCCATTATAAGATCAAAGGGATGTCAGTAATTCTAAGCTAAAGTCATCACATTGGGTTCAAGATCTGTGAAAAGATTAAAAGAAATTTGGGGAATAAATAAAAGCAGCATATTGAACAAGAAAATTAAAAGGACAAGAAAAGGGAAGGAAAAAACTCAAGATGATATGTCCAAAGCAACTTTTCTGGGGCAATAAAACCCTGATTGCTCTCACATCTATCCCCACCCCACCCCCATGGATATACAAAGCACCAATTCGTGCTTAAGTTCTGGAACATACTCATTGTGCCTCACAGAATGTCATGCCCAATAAGCGTCAGTGAATGTTCACTGATGTAGAAGAAAGTGAAGGGAAAACAAATCCTATTTGAAATTGAGACTTATCCAAAACTAAAGGTATTGAATTGCCTTCTTGCTTCTTTTGAAAATCTAATAATCTTCTCTGTGTAAGACCTTTAGTCAGAATTATCATGTGACTCCTAATATAGACCCATCTATTACCTTCTAAATGACACGAAAAGCTAACCTGTGGTCATATGAAAATCTAGTACCTTTAATGCTTCCCTGTACTTCTGTCAGAGACAATACCCTTGGGTTCCTCCCTAACTAAAGGTATGCTATAGGGAATGTCTTACTAAAATAATAATAATAATAATAATTAATTACTCAGACTGAAGCCTCTGATGACTCTGGGAGCTCAAGTTGGCAGCAATCAGACATGACAGAAAGTGTGTCAGTATCCAGAATGGATCCTGGCACACAAGCCCAGGTCCACAATAAATGGAAGCTCCTCTGATTAACTAGGAAGAAACTTTCTTTTGTCTCAAAATTTTCTGTTGTTACCACTAGGACTTGACCACTACATATCTGTTTGGAGAGAGAATTTTAAAAAAGCTTTTTTAACTTTAATAGATTTAAACCTGGCATAGTATCTACACAAATACATAGACATATTCCCTTACCTGCCTCAGCTGATAATTAGCAACCAAATGAACAACACACCTAAGTGCTCGATTCTAGGGTAATAATAGTACCAAGATTTCAATTTTTTTCATACACTGTATGCACATCCTCCGCCATTCTCCCATAGTCTGCATAGGTATTTGTCAGCGCCTAGCATGGTGCAGCTCAACAAATATTTGTGGTAAGCATTGAATAAATCTTGAATAAATCTTGGTAACTTAAAATTAGGCTAATGCAATCATTAGAAAGGTGGTTTTAAAAAACTATATAATGACAATTTATTTTTTAAAGGTCAGAATACAGAATTAAACACATACTATGATTACAATCAAATGTTTAAAAATGCAAAGAAATATCCAAAATGCCAACTATACATACACATTTTTTTAAGATGGTAAAATCATGGATGTCTATTTTTTATATTATTATTTTATAAGTTTTTATTGGGACATTTCAGGGGGATATTTTATTTTCATAACAGCAAATATGGTTTCAACAGTGGTCAAGAACATTAATAAACAAACACATTTTTCCTTTTACTTAAAACCAAAGACAATTTGTATAGTAACAATATTTCTCTTAAAGTTGTCAACAAACTCTTCCAACTTAGCTACTATCTTTATTTTACCTTCCTTCACTAATATTGAATTTATATATAAAATTTAATATTTGTCAGTTGTGAAAGTCTTATTAATTTTTTAAAAGTATTACTGTTGAGGGAGGAGCATTATTTGTCACATAATGAAGACCTATATCTCTTTAGTAAGGTTAAATGATAAAGAAGTGTTTTTTCTAAAAAATTTCACATTTGTTCTCTCCTAATAGCTCTTAAGCTAAGCATATTGCCTGAAACTATAGTAAACACAAAATTTATAAATAAATAAAAGCCTTCTTATCTAGTATTTAGCAGTCATAAACTCCAAGAAACATACCTCACTGATTTATTATTTAAAAACTATAAAATAAATTAATTCTGTTTCTTTAAAATAAAAATTTATATACCACCTTATTGCATGTATGTATATATGTATGTATATATGTACATAAATAAATATTTGTATATATTACTATTAGTACCATACAGTATAATAGAAAATTCAATAACTTCTTATAAAAAACATGACCCAATCTCTACATCCAATAATCACACATATTATCAATACTCATCACTAAATTATATGCTTTGAAAAATGCTTACTCATTTTTCATGGAATTTGTAATAATATATGTTAAATAGTTCTAGTTTCTCTTATAGTGTTTTAAATAAATTATTTACCAACCGGTCTTGGAACCTATTCATATAGTTATCTTTGATCATAATAAGGCAATGCTTAAAAGTTAAGCATTGGAATGATCATCCCCACTCTAATGTTTATCAATTTTGATTAGTTATGGTTTCTAGTGTGTCTCTTGTTTTTAGAATTATTTTAAAATTCTAATATGTCTGGGTTTGGGGGAAGAGTCTTCATTTAGAGTAGTTAATGCTGTGGAGTACAAATTTGATTTTTAGAAAAAAACAAAGTAGTTAAAGGACAGAGTGAAAAACTTACGAAATTTGATGTGAACTTTTTACCAAAAGACTACCAAGGGGTCGGTGGGGAGAGTGGCACACTAACTCTCACACAGTGCATCTAGGGTAGGAGAGTCTCATTTAATATCGGGCAGGACGCTTGAGAGAATAGGATCCTATTCTCCCAAGAATAGCAAACTGCTCCTCCTTTATTAACTCATTATTGAAGAATAATTTTACTAACTTGGGGCCAGAAAAAGGAGGCCTAGAAAGAAGACATTACTCACCACAGTACTCCAATTACCTCCCCTTCTCACTCTGAAGACTACGGATACCACATCTGCTATACAATTGTGAAATTGGGCTTTAACATTTTAATAGGGTGTTTTATTGCCTAAAATTCGGAACTAAGAAGAAAATCAAACAGGTTGGCCCAGTTCTGGTTTTGATGGGCAGGAAAATCAGGTTATAATTTAAAACCAAAAAAAAAAAAAAAGTTGTTCTACAGGTTTCCTCCATTTAGGAGGAAACAAACATGGTGCAGACATGAAACAAGATTCTGTACCACCTGACCTACTAACTTCTTCCAGGTAAATTGCTCCTCCCAGACTCATGAAAGTCACCACTTTACTCACTTACATCATGTCTCTGAGGGGTTCAATAGTCACCTGAAAGGAATCTCTTGTGGGGGGGGGGGGGAGGAAATAAAATGCATGAAAAAAAATAGGAGAAACATAATAATAATTGGGATAAAAAATTATTATCTCTGGGTCCTTACTTAGATCAGGCACAATTAAACATCCTTTGCCAATGTTGTGTAGCTTCCTCTTTACAACAGTGCAGAGACAATGAGTCACCTCCATGTTACTGATGACATAACTGATGATGTTCAGAAAGGTTAGATAGCATCCTGAAAAATCATACAAGAGCAAGTTCCAGTTTGCCAATTTCAAAATCCACACCCTTTTAGTAAGGCAAAACAAAAAAGGCTTTTAATAAATTAAACTATCCTTCCCATGAGACACTTAATTTTACTGTAGAAATATGATCTTGAAGTTGGTGAAATTTTTTTTTTAAATCTTCCTCCTGATTCATGGCAAACTGCAGAAGGCCTTGTCTAGTCTCTATTTGAACTATTTTCCTAATGAAGCTTTCAAAGACTCTCCAACAAACCCATTCCTTTATTATTTATTTATTTAGTGGGGTTAGGGATTGAGCCCGGGGCCTGGCACACGCCAGACAAGCATGCTACCACTGAGCTACACCCCGATCCTTCTATAGGCAACAATTATTGTCCAATTTTTTTCTGAGATTCACCTCTGACGACAAAGAACGAACTCTAAACCTTCTCCTCCATGAGAGTCTGTAACTTTATTTGAGAACACTGGGTCTTTTAAGTACTCAGGTTCCTCCCCTGAAAATGTTTCAAAGCTTCCCAATGAAACCTTCTAGGCCTTCTCCAAGCATATTGAATCACCTATTTATTTACTTATCAGTCATATCACAAGACTGTTGGTGATCATAAACTTGAATTCCAGAAAAATCCCTTATCTTTTTTTTTTTTACTTGATCTGCTGAAGCCAAATTTCCCCCCCATCTTAGTCTTGAGCAATTAATTTTTTGAACTAAAGAACAAGACCTTTTCTTTTTCTCAATTTTACCCTTAGATGTTCTTGAACACTGCAGACTTCTGTCTCTGACACTTTCGTCCTGTAACCTGAAGTCATCTGCAAATTTGATCATCCATGCTCTCTATGACTTAATTCAAGTGGGGGGAAAAATTTCTATAATGGTTAAGAAAAATGTCAAGCCCTGGGCACACTATTGAAGAATCATTAACCATCTTTATGGTGCCTCCTCAATTACAAAACACTTTCCCTAATGTTATCTCTTTTGATTATCTCAATTACCAATGCAATTATTGTACTACATGTGAAGAGGAAGACAAAAAAAAAAAAAAAAAAAAAACTATATGACCTGCCTGATGTGAAAGAGCTAATAAATGACAAAATAGGAAACAAGATTTAGGGCTTCTGTTGTCAGTGAGTTTTCAAAGAGATTTTTATTAATTTTTTCTTATTTATTTTTGATGCTGGGGATTGAACACGGGGCCTTTGCACATATACTACCACTGAGCTATGCCCCCAGTCCCCAAGGACAGATTTTTAAATGCAAAAATTTACCTAATCGCTTTTGCCTTTTTTTTTTTTTCCAGTACTGAGGGTTGAACCCAGAGGTGCTTAACCATTGAACCACATCCCCAGCCTTTTATATATTTTTTTTAATTCTGAGGCAGGGTCTCTCTAACCTGTTTAGGGCCTCGATAAATTGCTGAGGCTGGCTTTGACCTTGCCATCCTCTTGCCTCAGCCTCCCAAACTGCTAGGATTATAGGTGTGCACCATCACACCCAGCTCTCTTTTTCCTTCTTTTGTCCCATGACATTAATATAGACAATTAAAATCAAGAAATATTTTCTACAAATAAACCCAGAAGCCAAATGCACTATGCAGAGTAAAAGCAGGCTGTCCTGACAGAAGTAGGGAGAGGGTGTTCACAGACTCTCTCTTGTAGGCCTCCCTTGGGCCTCCCTTCAACCCTGGAACCTGTGGCATCTTATACTTCTCAGACTACGACTGGGAAATCACCAGCCAATGCCATGTTCTTAACTGTGACTTCTCTAAAAAATGATTTTTAAAGTAAGGCCAGCTTATCCCTTGTTTTTATAATACATTCTAGACTCTTGTGGGAGATTATCTGGCCCAATGGTTTAATGATATTTTACATGGAACAGAATTGTTTTAAAGTTTGAAGGCATCTTTATTTTTTTAAATCTTTATTTCACAGATGAAGAAACAGTAACCCAGAGAGGAGAAGTAACCTTAACAGGATCATTCCAAAGAGGAGAAAAGCTCAGAACCAGACCTGGCTGCTCCTGAGAAGGTAAACTCCTCTGATTGTATCATGGAATCTCACTTTTAGAAATCCTACCCTTTTGACTATGAAATGACATTTTTAGCAAGATGAAGCTTCTAGTTCTCTTGTAAGCTACCAACACACATGTATAATATACTGGGCATTATATTGGCACTGAAGATGATATAAAGGAGCAAAATGTGGCGATGGGCTTTAGTACAAGGCTTCAAAATACTCGATCTCAGCTTACAGACATGAGTATCAAAGTGTCCTTTGAAACATGCAGAAAAATGTTCATCTATGCAAACTTTGTATAAATTGCTGGGGTTTCATACATGCCAACCCCCTCCCCCAACCAAGTCCTTGGCCTCTGGGTGAAGAATCCTTTGACCTAGAAGCCAATCCCAGCACAAGTGCCAAGGCAAGAATCACATAGCACCAGCTACTGCCTTATTTATAGGTCTGCTTTTAAAGACTGCTCTTGTTTCGACATCCTTCATCTTTTATTTAGATGGAACAGCTTTTTATCCTGGAAGGTCTTTGGTACCAGAGAAGAATATATGGTTTAAATAAGCATTTAATTAACCAAGTAGGACAATTTGGGAGAAAAGTACAGTAAAATGAAGACATTGTCTTGCAACAATGTTAACTAAAACAGTAAGGATGGTCAGTGTTCATATTAGGACATTTTATTTTCTTTCTAGTTTTTTTGTTTGTTTGTTTTGTTTATTCTAAGTCTTTAGAAAGAACAGGAAGTAGAATGATAAGAAACCTAGACCCACTAGCTCACTAGCTGCCTGCCCACTTTTCTTTATTATTATTAATATTTTTATGTGATACTGGGGATTGAACCCAGAGGTGCTCTACCACAGAGCTACATCCCAGCCCTTTTTTTTAAATTTTATTTTCTGTTTTGAGATGAGGTCTCACTGAATTGGCCCGGCTGGCCTTGATCCTGCACTCCTCCTGCCTCAGTCTCCATAGTCACTTGGGATTACAGGGTGTATCACCACCATGCCTGGCAGCTGTCTGCCCACTCTTATTACATCTACAGTAAGGGCACCCTATCAGCTAGTAGAAAAGGGGTAAAAATGTGGACAAAGAGAAATAGATTTATCTTGTAAATGGTTGTTCCCTAAACCTTTCCTTTTTGCTATGATGTTTCAGGAGATTTATGGTGCTGAAATCTCCATTTCCTTATTTTACAATGTCATGAGGAATTCCAGTATTACTGAAAAGGTATTGATAATGAGGCTTGATTTTGCCTATTCAAAAAAATACTTGTTGGACGCTTAGCATTTGTTAGGGGTAGTTGATGGGACAGAAGGAACACTTCGGAGCAAGAGAATCCTAGATAGCCTCCCAATGTGGTTTCCAGCTTGGCTTCTGAAAATAAGCAAGGCACAAAACTTTTCATGCCTCGGTTTCCTGTCTTTGAAATGAAGTGGTTCATTGAAAATGCTCAGAATAGTTAGTTGCGCATGTGAGGTGCTCAGCAAATAACAGAGGTTATAGAAGTAGCTGAGGCCTCTGTTCTCCCTTCTGGCAGCCATGCCCGAATTGAACATTCTCAAGAATAATCTTTCCAAACCTGGCTTCTGATTTAGTAGGTGATAAAGGTCACATGCTCTGCCTTAGAAAATTTTCTCATTCTCCTTTATTCTTTGTCTGGTCTTCCTAATCTGGCAATCATATATCAGTATAAGGTGGTAATAATCATAATAGCGAATATTCATTTACCTCTTCCTTTTTGTTGTTGTTGTTGTTGTTGTTGGTACTAGAGATTGAACTCTTCAAACCAGCCTTTATTTATTTATGTATGTATTTTTTGAGACAGGGTTTTGCTAAATTGCCCAGGCTAGCCTCA
This sequence comes from Callospermophilus lateralis, assembly GCF_048772815.1. Lineage (NCBI taxonomy): Eukaryota > Metazoa > Chordata > Mammalia > Rodentia > Sciuridae > Callospermophilus > Callospermophilus lateralis. The sequence goes on from NC_135314.1 coordinate 102,818,385, forward strand.
AACTCGACAATCCCCCTACCTTAGCCTCCTGAGTAACTGGGATTATAGGCATGCACCACCATGCCCAGTCTAAATGTTTTATCCTTTCTAATCTTCCCGGCAAGTGTATGTAAATTTCTATTATCATTTCTGTTTTCCAGTTAAAGAAATTGAGGTTAAGAGCAGTTGGGTACCTTAGCAAGGGCAACACAGTTTGTAAGGACAGAGGGTGGCATTCAACCCCAGACGAGACCCAGCACCCAAGTATGCAACCACTCTACCACTCCAGCCCTCAGCAGGATTCTCTTCCAGTTCCCATGTGACCACCACAAGACCTTGGACATTAATTCCTTCACCTTTGAAATAGGCATAATTTAAGACTGTAGGTAATTTAAGACTGTAGGCATAGCTTGCACACTGGACTCCAAGATGACAGTTCTGGAAGTAGAAGTCTGAAATCAAGGTGTTGGCAGGGTTGTGCTTCCTCCAAAGGCCATTGGGAGAATTCTTCCTTGCCAGCTTATGGTTCCTTGGTTTGTGGTGGCATGACTCTGACTCTGTCTTCACACGGCCCTCTCTCTGTGTCTCTTTTAGGACAGTCATCATTAGATTTAAAGCTAACCTGGGTAATCCAGGATACTCTCTGGTCAAGATCCTTAATTACATTTTTAGACCCTCCTTCTACATAAAGTCACATTTGCTGCTTTCAGGACATAGACATATCTCTTTGGTGGCCACCATCCACCCTACTACAATATCTTTAATCTAAATATGTTTATGTCTGGGAGAGATTCTTCTGGTATTTTTCCTGACATCAAACCCATGTGTCTTCAAAGAGTAGAATGCTTCCCCTTACACAGTGTAGGCTTATAGTTAAAGTGCCTACAAAATATGTTCATTGAAAATACATATATTTTTTAAATGCCCAGTTGCCCTTAGCTTCATCACATTTCTCTGAGAATCAACAGAGTTCTTTGGAAATGAATAATTGTTAACTATTTTAAAGAAAAAAAAAAAAAAACTTGAGCTCACTAGCCTTCCCCTTTTCACTAGGAAAATGCAAACATCCACACAATGGGTAACTCAAGGAGGAGGGTGAAGCTGCATTGATATGTCCACACTGCTCTCCCCAGGAAAAAGAGAAAGATACTTGGCTAAATTGTTAGCAAGACTTTATATCTTTACATATATATATATATATATATATATATATATATATATATATATATAAATCTAATTAGTATAATTCTGTTGTCTAAAAGCAGCAAGATGTTTTGGTCTTATCTATAAACTCCTGCCTTTTTTCCTTCTCACCTTCACCCCACAGTGTCACCAATGTAACCAAGAACTGTCTGGGGATTGGCTGAGAGAGAACCTCAACAACACTGTGTCTATCACCATGACCTTTGGAGTCAGCCTGGCTTTCCATTTATTACTCTACTTTCTAAAAAGCAGTAACAACTGAGATGCAAACTTGAGTCACCAAGGGCAGTGTGAGGGCAGCAGGATGTATCATTACTGGCGCAAAAATCAAATCTATGAAAATTCAATGTTGCTGTCCACCATAATAAGAAAATCGCTGAGCTCATTCTCCAAAGCTTTCCAGACTGTGTAATAAGAAATAAAGAAGCCAAAAGAAGAAGCAGGGGAAGAAGGGGGTGGGGGAAGAGACCAGAAAGCAAAAATAAAAAATGTTTTATAAGCACACCTGTTCAGTATTACCTCTGCCAAAAAAAAAATGTGCAAAGAAAACACACTTTAAGTATAGAAAATCTTACTGGAAAGGTCTCAACTGACCAGCTACCTACACAACCAGTTTCCCTTTCGCAGAACTCCTGGAACTAGGGTTGAGTGGTTGTACTCTTGACAAATCGATATTGCAGTAATGTACCTTCACCCTCAAATTGTTCCTTGGATAAGCGTTTAGCTTCTGAAGAGTCCTCAAGTGTAATAATGATTGGTAAGGATGAGGTAAAGGCTTTATTTTTCATGGTCAAGTTTCTAGCTACTAAGACAGACAGAGTCCTTGGAAACAAACAGTAACTGGGTTCTTGACGTAAGTCTGGGTTTGATGGCAATGGAAGAGCTGGGGAAGAGAAGAAAAGGGCAGAAGTGTCCTGAGGCTCAGCTGGTGAGGGATTTGCGAGGATAGTAGGATGGACAATAGCTTGAGTTGAAAGCTTAAGTGCTCTAGGTGTTGAGATCTGAGGAACCCTCTTTGCAAAAGCAGAGAAGCCTATTTTAGGATGTACAATTCCCACAAGTACTGTAGGAGATACAGTTACTAAAATTTCTCTTATGCCAAAAATAAACGTAAACATGTCAACTCTTCTCAGAAGGTTCTATGGAGTTTTACAGTTTTGAGTTTTCCTCACCTTCTGACAGCCAAGAAAGGAACCCCAGTTGGGACTTGACAGCCATTATTATTTGAAGACTTTGGGAGTGTTTAGTCAGCTGTGGATGGCATATCCACGTGATTTCATTAAACTCGTAAAGCTCCACTTCAGCTTGAAACTCTCAATGTTCATGACTCTTTTTTTGAAATGTTGCTCTGACTATTTTAAAGTTTATTTTTAAATTTCTGGCCTTCTTGATGTTAGGATTTATTCATTGACATTTTAAAAAAAACATATAGCATAAAATTTGCCATCTTAACCATCCCCAGGTGTACAGTTCAGGAGTGTTAAGTATATTCGCATTGCTGTGCAACCAGTCTCTAGAACTTCATCGTTGTGCAGAACCCAAATTCCATCCTATTAAATGACAACTCTATATTTCCCCAAACTCAGGCCCAGGTAACCACCATTCTACTTTCTGTGTCCATGGGTTTAGCAATTCTCGATACCTCATGAAAGTAAAGTCACATAGCATTTTTCTTTTGTGAGTAGTTTATTTCACTTCAACAAGATTTATCCATGTTGTAACATGTGATGGAATTTCCTTCTTTTTCAAGGATGAATATATTTCTCTCTGTGTGTGTGTGTGTGTGTGTGTGTGTGTGTGATCTCATCCTTTATTGATTCATTTTATGGAGGATATTTGGGTTGCTTCCACCTCTTGACTACTACAATTATGCTTCTTTGAGTTTAGATTAATGACTTTTCAAAAATAACTTCAAGTGACTTAAATTCATGATAGTATTGTAGTTTTGTTCATTGTTTTACCTCTAAAAGCAATTTGGCAACCTTTGGATACAATGTCTTCAGAAATGAAAAGTCACTCAGAAGTTATACACTTTCCTCTTTTCTTCTTTATAGAATAATAGTTTTTTAACATTTATTTTTTTATGTATCTTTAGTTTTAGGCGGACACATTATTTTGTTTTTATATGGTGCTGAGGATGGAACCCAGTGCCTCATGCATGCTAGACCAGCGTGCTACCACTGAGCCACAACCCCAGTCCCATAGAATAACAGGTTTTTTTTTTAATTGTAATCAAGAAGATTGTCTTAAGAAATACATTGTAGCTAAACCTTTGCCCAGATGCCCACCCTCCATTCCAGTACTTTCAGAACTTAACAAGGACACTGCCCTGTTTCTGTGTCAGTACATGAAAGGATATCAGAAACAAGACAAACTCTATTGTCCTCCATCCCATTACAAAATTCTCTTTCCATTCATAACATCTCAGTCTCTATATACTTGCTACTCATTTTAGTTTCAAAACAAACCTTTTGAAAACAACATAACACTAAAACAGAACCAGCTGAATTTAGTAAGTCCTAAATTATTATAATCATTAAAGTCAAATTCCAAATTTTCTTTCCTAGCCAGAAGTCCTTCATTCATAAATTCCTCTGGAGTCTGCCAAAATATGCCAAAAACCAAAGTCTATTTTGAAATCTCAGTTACTCGACATGGGTCTTATCACATAATGGCATCCCTTGATTGACTGGAAAATCGTGTTTTCTATTCTGCTTTTGTTAGTATTAATGAAAATTAAAGGCAATAAGTTTAGTTCACATGCCACAAAACACTCTGTACCAACTTAGCTACATTGTTGGTAAATTTTTTCCTTTTAATATATTATTTTTCTAATAATGAACTCACTTCTAATAATAGCAACTCACTTTTAAGTACAAGGTTACAAAATTTAATTAGAGTAACTGAGTTGCCTAAAAGCAATACATACCTTTGACTTACAACGGTTTCTTCCTCTCTGGGGAGTCCATAGAATTATCCCACTCCTCCTAAAAGTGTAAAGAAAGTCCCTTAATTGCCCCATGGTTGTTTAATTTTCTTTCTTGGCTTTGATCATCACAAATTTAATTTGTCTTTTTAGCTCTCTAGTCCAACTTCAAGTATTCACTCTTCTGTCAACATGAGAAACTAGTTGCCAAAGGAAGGCTGGAGAGCACCCTCACCTGGAAAGAGAATTCCAAGAAGATATTAGGAAAGATGAAAGATGGAACTTTCTGTAGGGCATCAAAAACACTGGGGTCACCAACAGAAAAATTAGAGCCAAGTATACAGATACTAAAAAGCCAGCAAGCTCCTGTTGTGCCTAATTCTTACAAAGATACATTATGAGATGCTGCCATGAGTCATACATGGCATATATCTACCATACAGATATAAATCATATTTGTGTCTCTGATAAGAAATTGAGTCTTGGGCTAGGGATTGTAGCTCAGTGGTAAAGCCCTGGGTTCAATCTCTACTAGAAAAGGGAGGAAGGGAAGGAGGAAAGAAGGAAGGAAGGAAGGAAGGAAGGAAGGAAGGAAGGAAGGAAGGAAGGAAGGAAGGGTCTTTATCTCTGTGAATCAGATTGTACTTACATGAAGAACCAGCTTGTATTAGGCCCCCCAGGACAAGAAACATCACATAAGGTTGTGCAGTGCATAGCCCACACAACAGAATGTAGTGTCCCTGCCCAAGACACTTTTGAAAAGTTCTTTAGAGATTGCAATGTCTTTTAAGTAGTGGTTTGCAATAATGGATGTATATATGCTTTGAGTTATTTATTTATATTTAACATACTGGGCAATTCAATTAGCAAATACAAACAGGGCTGGGCTTTTTTGGGGGGGGGTTGTTTGTTTGTTTTGTTTTTCCCTATAGATTAGACAAACCACTCCATGTTGAAGTAACCATTATAGGATAGTCCACAAAAACTCTCTGAGTCTATAATTTAGCAAAGTCTTTCAAACAGTTTAAGGCTCCTCCACCAATATAAGACACTGCAGTTGCTATTACTCTTATTATCACTTTCAGAGCCAAAACCCATCCCTACATTCCTTACCACATCACTGAGACAGACTTACAGGCAATTATCAACTATCTTCAATTATCAATTATCTTTTACATGTGGAGAAACTATGACACAGAAAGATTTCACAACATGCCCAAGGATGTGAAATAAAATAGATAAATAAATAGAAAAAGAGCAAGGAAAAGAGGAAAGGAACTTTCTGTAGGGCATCAAAAAAATTGGGGTCACCAACAGAAAAATTAGAGCCAGATATACAGACACTAAAAAACCAGCAAGCTCCTGTTGTGCCTAATTCTTACAAAGATACATTAGGAGATGAGAAAGCTGCAATGGGTTCAGTTCTCCCAGTGCTCCAGCCTGGGATTACTTCCTTTAGAACCACTTTCTACCTGCTAATCTTAAATTATTACTCAGTTAGGATAAGCACTTGTAAAAACCACATTAGAGGGATTTAAATCCACCTCACACGAGTTTCTTATTCTCCACAGAATCCATGAACTTTTAACATTATGAGAAACTAAAAAAGCATTTGTTATATGTTTCTTAAAAAAATAGTACTATCTCTCTTCCATCCTTCAAAAAGACAGATGGTACTGAATTTGCAGAAAATAATCTGTCTAAACTCATTGCCTGAAAGCAGGCAATGTGAATTCATAAGCAACTTGTATGGGTTCTCCCATCATCCTGAGTTATTAAATAAGCCCAAGTGTGGTTCTGCCCTCAATAACCTTACAACTTTTGGTTATTCAGTCAGTCAGTCAATCAACCAACTTACCTGCCAGATACTGCAGAGTTAAATGCTACACATTCCAATGTTCGAAGACCTCACAGGCTAGTGGGGAAATCAGTTGTACATAACTAATTTTAATACAGTATAATGTTGAAATGTTGCTACAATGGTAACACATAGAAAGCAATATATTTCTTTGGCAGACAGGGAAGGTCTTCAGAGAATCTTTCACAGTGGAGACAATATAAGGAGTGGACCTTAAAAATATATAGGATTTTATTTGACAGAGAAGGGGCACAAGAGAATTTCTAGGAAAGAAAAGAGTGAGAACTAAAACGTGGAAGATTTAGAATCAATGGTATTTAGCAGGAGAGTTGAGAGACGAAGCTGGAGAGGTGAAGGAATCAAACTGTGCAGGGCCTTAAATGTTTCATTTCATAAGAATAGCGAACCATTGGAGGTTTTCAAGCAGAGAAATGAACTTTATGTTTAGAAAGTTAATTAAAACAGCAGCATGGAAGATTGTAATCTCAAAGGGAGACAAGTTGGTAAACTGTTTCATTAGCCCAAGAAATGGAGAGATTCTGCAGTAAAGTACAATAAAACTTTCTGCAGTAATGGAGATATTCTACATAATCGCTATTCACACTTGAAATTTGAATTTCCACATGTGCCTAGTGGCTGCTCTATTGAACAGTACAGAGATATCTTAGAGAAGCTAGTCCTTGAGTTAAGCCCTTAAAATAGAGTTTCGATTGTAAGTTGCAATCAGTGGGCTAAGAAATCTATGTGGTATATCACAACTGGGATATTTTTAATGAAAAGAGAGAATAACAGAATAAGGTAGAATATACTATAATAATATAATAGAGGAGAATAGAACATAAAATATCAGCATCCATCTCAAAGATAGTATTATTTAGAGAGTGTTTGTTTCAGTTACATGATCATGTAACTGGATCACAATGCAAACTGTATTTTTTCCTATTGTATTTTAAAATGTTTAAAGCCGGTCCCTTGTAGGAGGAATTGTTTAACCTACATACAAGAGTTATTGGGAAAAGATTTTCATAAGGCAAAGATAACTAACATAAGCAAAATTCACTAGAGCTTAGAACAAAGATAACTCCAGACCTTTCAAGAACTTCCTAATTCTTTTTCTTTAAAATTTTAAAATAGACTTAATTTTTTAGAACAATTTTCAGAAAAATCAAGATGATGCTACAGAGAGTTCCCACATATCCTGAACCTAATTTCCCCTATTCAAATCTTACCTCAGTATGACATATTTGTTACAACTGATGAGACAATAGTGATACACTATTATTAACTAAATTCCCTACTTTCCTGAGATTTCCTTAGTTTTTACCTAATATCATTTTTCTGATGCAGGACTCCATCTGGGGCACCACATTACAATTAGTCATTGCATTTCCTTGAGCTCCTCTGAGCTGTGACCATTTTTCACACTTTTTTTTGGGGGGGGGTGTTTTTTGTTTTTGATGACAGAGAATTTTGAGGAGGGCTGGTCATGTATCTTCTACTGGAATTTATTTATTTATTTAGTGTTATTATTTTTTTAATGATTAGTCCTGTGGGTTATTTACAGGAAGACTCTAGAGGTAGGAAGCCATTTTCATGAGATTACATCGTGGATACATACTACCAATGTGAGCAATCACTGCTGAGGCTGACCTTGAACAACTGAGCAGTGCTTGTTCGTCTTGGTTGTAACCTTACTCTTCTTTATCTTCCTATTCTGTACTGTATTATTCAGAAGGAAATCACTGCCATCCTTTTTTTTTTTTTCTTTTTCCTTTTTCCTTTTAATAAGCGAATTACTTAACTAAAGGAAGGCTTGTATTTGCATAATTTATACTGAGTTCTTTTCAAAGAAAGCTACTTCTGAATACAAGCATAGTCTCTTTTTAGAGAGAGCATCTCCTCAATAGGCAGAAAACTTTTATCACTCACTTCTCAGATTTCAACTTCTGAATGTGAAGCACAGAAACAGCTGGGTAATTGATATAGAATTTCAAAATGAGTTGGGAAAGAATTAGCCACAAATTAATTGCTGGTCCTCATTTTTTAGTTCCTGATTCTAATGTTGTATAAGTACATGTCACCTAAAACATGTTAGCCCCCTGCGTTTTTATTTTAACCCAGGAGGGAACCTAATTTTTAGAAAAGGAAATCCCTGACAGAAAAAGTCTAATAATGTGAAGTACTCCTTTTTTTTTTTTTTTTTTTTTTTTTTTTTTTTTTTTTTTTTTGGCGAGGAGGAGCTGCAAGATCACTAGTTCTGCAATTCTCCCAAGGTAGATGCCACCATCCTAAATTACTGGCAACTCATCTTGCATCACAATTACCTAACTTCCTACCACTCCTATTCCCCAGAGCAGAAAACAACAATAAACTTTTTGAGCAAGCCCAGACACACTTCTCTTGCAAGCTCCCCTCAAAGTTCATGTTACCACCTGGATTTTTATAATTGTTGTACTTGTTCATTTTCTTATCCATTCATCCAGAATGGAGTCCTGCTCCTGAATCAAGTATCCCAGGTCTTCTCACTTTCAGTCTGGAAGAGAGATGAAACTTTATCTCCTTCCTCACTGCATATAACTATAGTAAGAAAAAAAAATCTTCACCCATGATCAAAAGGTGATAACATTACAAATTTTAAAAAGAGAGAGAATAAGAGAGCAACTAACTCTTTATTCAATTATGCAATAATCTCTTAGGGAACTTCAAAGTCCTTGATATTTTCCAGTGTCCCTATTCATTCAGTGAATTCTTTATAGAAGCCAGTCCCTCCCTCTGATTCTTAACAATCCTCCCTCTCTTTACTGTAGTCTGGCTATGGTTCTTTCATCCATGCTCATGAGTACATTACCAATAAGAACCTTAGGTTTTACTGGTTCCCAATTATATTTGCAATAAGTGATCATTCAAACCCTCAGTTGCTAGACCAGAATCTGAACTATCCAATGTCAGAAAAAAAAAAAAATCTTATGTAAGAAAAGGATAGGATCTGGGAAAACTGAGAGAGGATGGGACTGAGGCCTCCCTGATATCCTTCACACCCAGGTCCCTAGTCTTTGCTTGGCTTTGAGAAGAACACAGAAAATCTTCATTGGAATTTCTACTTCTTATTTCATTGTTAATTTATGTTATATAAATCCATGCCAATCCATGGGTCAATAACTGGAATTTGTCTTGACAAACTAATGTCAACCAATTTAATATCAATTTAATACTAACTCTCAGGCTTGGTCCTTTTCTTTAAAATGAATGATTCACCTTAGGGGATCTCTACAGTCCACTAGCACTCTAAGATTCCATTTTAGCTACCCAGTACAGGAGCTAAGTATTGTTTAAACTATGTATTGGTAGACTAGACCATGGAAATGGCCATGCCTGTCTTGTTCACCATGGAATATTCAGTGCACTTTCCATAAAAAATTCAGTGGAATATTCTGAAAGCAATTTCCAACATGCTGATAATTATTTTCAGTGGATAAATGGAAGTGGAGGAGAAAGGAACGTCTTCTTATAGTTAGATTCGGTCTCCCTATCTAAGCATTTCTTCCACATTCAAGCCCCTGGGATTGATGCTGTATTTGCATTATTGCTGTTCCTCACAGCAGCCCTAAGCAATAGGGATTATTATTTCCATTTTACAGGTGAGGAAATCGAGGCCAAGGACAATTAAGTAACTGGCCCAAGGTCACATAGCCAGTAAGTAAAGGATTCAGAATTTGAACCACTCTCTTTATTCCCAAATACATATTCTGGGCTTTGCAAGTAAAATAGAAGTGCTTTCTAAACTACAAGTAATCCAATGAAAGTGTAAATAAAGTGTTTTATTAGTCATTAGGGAGATTCTGATCAATCGAATCTTCTAGGTAATGTTGAAATGTATACTGCTCTAGTCCTATCTGAAGGAGATTTTCTCATGATTTAAAAAAAAAAAATGGCTGAGAGAGAGCTTTTCTCCCTCCTTGACAATCTGTTCGCTCCAGGTAACAATGATGACTTTGCCTGACCCCCTTCCCAGTTCTTACTGGGAGCTTCAATTGCTTTGTGTTTCAACAGGGCCTCCTGAGAAGCACAGGCAGCAGTATGATGACCCCTTTTAAAATCTACTGCCCTCCCCTTTACCAGAGAATGTTGTTTGAGTCTGTTCTGGCAGCGATATCAATATCATGTTCTAGGCAGCTCACCTACAATAGGATTTCACTTTTCATGGCTCTCAAGGCTGGGGAATCCAAGACTGAGGCTCCCAAAGAGTCAGTGTCTAGTGAAGGCGACTTCCTAGTTCATAGACAGCTGTATTCTCCCTGTGTCTCATGAAGCAGATGGAGCAAGAGAGCTCTCTGGGATCTCTTTTATAAGGGCATTAATTCCATTCATGAGGGCTCTGCCTAATCATTTTCCTGAAGCCCCACCTCCTAGTACTATCATTTGGGGGGTTAAGATTTCAAGATAGTATTTGGGGGAAAACAAACATTCAGTCTAAAGCAGGTATCATCAAATAATTCAGCATGTCAGAGTCAAAACCATATTAGAGTGCATCCCAGGCACTGCACCCATGAAGACGTGCCACCACCTGCTTAGGCAGTGCCACTTTTGAATGTACAACCTCATTAAAGGTCTAAGCGGGTTTTAAAAGTCATTCAGTTTAGAGGAAATGTTTTTAAAGAATATTTCCAAACATGGGAAATCATTTTTTAAAAAGCACATAGCTAAAAACAAGGAGATTCATGGTGTGCTTGAATAAAGTAAATATTTCAAGCCCTTCACTGGGATATGGCATTAAGTCTTTAAAGAAGTAGGTAAGCAAATTTAACATTTCATTGTGAAAACTCCAGACTAAGACGTTTGCTCTCATCTGGTTCTAGGTTGCCTACATTTAATCAAGTTATTTGCCTAAATTCAGCCTCTTTTCCCAACGTCCTTCTTAGCATTTTCTATCTTCTTTGCCTCTGTTTATTGCTCATTCCTGGCCCCTCATTCATTGCCTGTTATGTGTTCCAGAACAGCATTTCCTGCCTGCAATGCTTTTTGGAACAGAGTCCTTCTGGGACCATTACTATCCAGAAGCACATAGTTATACCAAAATGGTGTTTGTTCAATGAAAAATGACTTCTCCTACCCATGTTATTCATCAAATTGTCTAAAGTGGTTTTTTTAAATCATGCATATAGTCCCATAAGGGGTTAATAAAATGGACTCACAAGGAAGAAGAATTATATTACCTAAGCAAATGTAGAATCTAAAAATAGGGCACATTCTAACAATAAATTGTACCAGATGGCCTACCAATAATAACGAACTCTCTCTGTCTTCTCACCTTTTCATCATAAGAAACAATGAATAAACAATCTTTAAAATTGCTTATAATCAATAGGGGGAAACAGAATCAAAGAAAGGGAGACAATCAATTTTTTTTGTGGAATGACTTTTAGACTTCATGAGATTAAAGTGAGAGTTGACAATAAAAGCACTTTTCCCATGTCAGAGCTGACTGCTCAGAGGGCTAAGAAATGACAGATTGTGGAAACAGTCAAGGAAAAAAAATTAAATCTTAACTCCTTAAGTTGTTAGCAGTATGAAAATGTATTTGAAATGGCCATATTTCAGATCATTGCAGATTTGGGGTATTTGTGACTATGTCTCCTTCTTTGGTATAATACATGTTTCTATGCTTTTTATCAGTTATTTCTTTGAGCGATTGATTAATTGATTGATTACCTTCCAGTATTTTACAAATAAACATTGATTACCTCACAGACTCTATGGCTCAGGAATCTGGATGCAGCTTAGCTGGGTATCTCTGGCTCAGGGTCTCTCATAAGACTGTAATCAATAACCACCAAGACTGCCCAAGCAAGGAATTAATTTTAAAAGAGAAAGCAATCACCAGAAGATTAATTAGTGCACTTTAAAAAACTATAATATAAAGAAAAAAGGTGGATGATATTTCTAAATGAGCAATATTATCTCGTTATAAAATTGAAAAGAGTATTAAGAATATTTTAAACTGATTCTCAGTACACAGTTGACTCTGAGTAATGCACCTTCATCTAGCACACCCTGGCATAGATACCTAATTAACAGACTGGACTCCAGGCTCCTGATCAGTTACCTGGCACTGCCTCAAACTCTGAATAATTAGGAGAAAGCCAATATGGGTAGCCATGAATAAGAGGTTTAAAAGTTGTCTAGTAGACAGCCTAAAAGCTCAAATAATGATAACTCCTAATATTTACTATTTCATCCTATAATGTGGGAAATCTCAGTAGCTGGGATAATGTCACTTATTAAAAATAACCACTCTGGTACAGTTTGAATGTTTGTATCTCTTCTGAAATTCATGTTGAAGCTTGATCACCAATGAAGTAGTATTGAGGGAAGGCCTGTAGGTGGTCCTGAGGACTCCTCCTTTGTGAACAGGGTATAGGCTTTTATTTAAAAAAAAAAAAAAAATAGGCTTCACACATCATTCAGCTTTTGCCCTTCCATCCTCTCTTTCATGTAAGAACATGGCCTTCAAGGCACCATCCTGGAAGCAGATACAGGGTCCTCACCAGACACCAAACCTGCTAGCACCTACATCTTGGGCTACCCACCCTCTAGAACTGTGAGAGTCTGTATTATAACAACACAAACAGATGAAGACACCCTCCTTCTGTCACTCATTTTCTTTCAGACCTAACCCTATTGACTTTTGCTTCTTCTCTGCAGTCAGAATTGGAAGAAAAAAAAAACATTAGCAGTAATATCTTCCCAAGATCACCTGCATTTTAATCTAATTGCTTAGTTCTCACGCCTGACTTCTAAGAAAAATGGGAGACTGACTTTTCTTTTTCAAAGAAAAGTAAAAATTATCCATTTATCTGGATAATTTTGGCCATTATTACAGATAACTATCACCTCATCACACATGGACTTTTCATTTTAAGTTTTTGTGGAAATGATCCTTTATCAAATACATTACTTCTCATCAAAGCTAAGCCATATTAAAATCAATAATAGCTAACTATGTCCCACTTACATTGGGACATAGTTCTATGGTTATTTTTAAATTGATTACTTCTCATTCACTTATTTTTTTTATTCATTCAGGAAATATTTACTGATGACCTCTTTATGCCAGAAATTGTCCTAGGATCCAGTATACAAGGATCAATATCTCCCTATAGCCTGAGAAGTTCACAGTCTTAGCAAAAGCATCTTGCTTTTTACTCAAAAGAGGGTTAAAAAAAAATGCTGGGCATGGTGGTACATGACTGAAATCCCAGCAACTGGGGAGGTGGAGGCAGGAGGATCACAAGTTCAAGGCCAACATCAGCAACTTAGCCAAGCCCTAAACAACTTAGTGAGAACCTGTCTAAAAGAAAAGGGGTGAGGAGTTTACTGGTATTGTTGCTCGGTTTAATCCCAGTACCAAAAGGGTGAGGGGAGAGAAAAAAAAAAAGAAAGAGAAGGGTTTGGGAGGGAGGGAGAAAATAAAAAGAAAAAAGAGAGAAAGAAAGAAAAAGGAGATATTTTTGGCCAGAAAATAGAAATCATCCTCAAAATTTTTTACCTGTGAGTAGGATAGTAAAAGTTATCAAAGCAGACTTTGATGATGTGGTACCTTCTTAAGAATAAGCAGAAGAGGCACAGGAATGAGCCTATTTCCTATAGGTACCCACTCCCGTGTCTATACAGGTCTGTAAAATCCTCCAAGGGATCTTTTTAAGAAACAGTAGGAGCTCTTCTTTCTGTAAAGTTTTACATGTGGTTATAACTGTGGTGCTATCTGAAAGCCAGAAAAACTTGTTTATATAGTTTTGATAAGTTCTGTGCCCCAAACCAATGATCATCTGAAGGTATCCTTTGGGCCTTCCATTTGTTTGGGGTGTTACCCCAGACCACTCATATATTCAGCAAATCACCATAAAGATACACAGCAAAACCATACACAACAGGATCAACAGGATCTGACACTCCCATGAATATGTTCCCTTCTGTACTAGCAAAAATGTGTGGTAATACCTCCTTCATCTCCAACCTACTGTGGTTCTACTTAGGATTTTTTAATGGTTATGATGGTGCAAAAGCAATAGAACCTCCATATAAAATATACATTTAATTTTGTATTTTGTTCCTCTCATGAGCCAATAATACATGGCACAATATACACCCTGATGAGGCTGGACTGCAGCAGTGAGCTACAGATCCCAGACAGCCACATGATTATGAAGATAGACAACCGTACTTGATTATGTACTATGTTGCTAAGCTTTGATGGTCAATAGATTATGTATGTTAAATGCATTTAATTTGGGCTGGGGATGTGGCTCAAGCGGTAGCGCGCTCGCCTGGCATGCGTGTGGCCCGGGTTCGATCCTCAGCACCACGTACAAACAAAGATGTTGTGTCCGCCGAGAACTAAAAAATAAATAAAAAAATAAAAATAAAAATAAAATAAATGCATTTAACTTACCATACTTTCAACTTAAATATGTTTATTGGGATGTGACTCCATTGCTTGAAAAGCATCTGTATATGCCATGTTTTTGCCTAGGGAAGCTGTGCCCAAGGTTTCTATTGGGGCTGGCAATGTGGTCATCCTTTGCCTAGAAATTTTCAAAATTTCAGACTACCAGAATACTGTAGGTATTTGCTACAAATCATATGGTTTATGAAGTTTAGTATTTTATAGAATAGAAAGACCATTCCAAAAGCCAAGTTCTCAGATGCAAGCCAAGGGCCAAACTTGTACGCAGGCCCTTCTGAAGATAGCAGCCCTAGGTTTGCCATATTAACTTTTCTGAATACTATTCCTTAAGTCTTCTGCCAGATATATGTTGTTGGAAACAGAAAAGTTCTCATTTATCTCTCTTTGTGTACACAGCTAAAGAAAATGTGGTTGACCTTAATTTTCAGGAATGGTTACAATGAGAGTTATTACTAACAATTATCATTTTTAGATATTACTAATAATATTTTAGTAATAATTTTTGGTAGTGATAATTATTTTCTCTTATCAATATGTTAAGTATTATTTCTATGTAATGTTCATGTTAATAATTCATTCAGTGATCCTTAACAGTCTTTGATTTTAACCTGTCAAGATTATGAAAATTTAAGGATAATCTGTGTTTTGTTCCTTATTTCATTTTTCTTCTACTCTGTTATCTTCTTCAACAGGACAGACTTTCTGTAGCTTGAAGGAGCCGACCATGGATTTCAGGCGTGTGAAGGAGTATTTCTCCTGGCTCTACTATCAATACCAAATCATTAGCTGCTGTGCTGTCTTGGAGCCCTGGGAGCGATCTATGTTCAATACCATCTTACTAACCATTTTTGCTATGGTGGTATACACTGCCTATGTCTTCATCCCAATCCACATTCGCCTGGCTTGGGAATTTTTCTCAAAAATATGTGGCTATCACAGTGCAATTTCTAATTGATCTCTTTTGCATTCTGTGAAATGGCATTGCACATTTATGTTGCTTACAACGTGTTGATTTAGGTGACTACGGTGTCATCTTTCACTCTCTGACCTGAAAAATCACTCTTCTCTTGTGTCCTGCCTAGAGTTTGAGATAGATGTCTCTAGTTTCTTTTGTAAATACTACATTGTACATCAGGCCATAGAAAATATGATGCCTTTACCTCATATACCCTGTTCACTCAATGCAAATCTATGACTTTGGAATTTGTTTTTAAATCAGGACAATTTCATACAAAATTTTCCTGGAAAATATGTTCATAAGAGATTTACCATAATCATACCTAAAATGATCCCTTAATACCTATCCTACACTGAAAGATATATTACAAGAAAAAAACCTTCATAGGCTACTCTCAAAAGTACCCTATCCTTGTTTACAATGTATAAAAAGATGTGAATAAATTATATGGACTCCCTAAAGTTGTATTTTCTAGTAAACTGCTAATACCTGAAATTCTTTTACTTCAAATGCAAAAGAATAGGCTGGAGGCAATTATTTTCTTTCAGAATGGTTCATGAATTATTTCAAATGTCTCTAAAAGTCAGTTTGAAATCAACAATGTTGATTTTAAATAAACAAGTAAGTATTATAATACATAATCATATTAAGTGTAAGAAACAAAATATAATCAAAGTAAATTCAGATAATGCAGATATTAAGACTTTTGATGTCCCTTGTCTTGCATGATGCTGGGGAGGAAAGAGAAAATAAATTATTTTCTTTTCTGTGCTTTCACTCACTGGAAGAAAAAAAAAAAAAGGCATGTATGGAGCTACAGGAAGAAAAGCTAATAAATAGGCTGGAAGTAATATTCCACCAGCAGGAACTCGACAGCTCCAGTTAAATGCTTTGATGTAGTGGCTCCTTTGTAGAGCAGAAACAAGATTTATTAAATTTCCTTCAAAATGTGTATTTTAAAAGCAAATATAAGTTTTTAATTATATTGCTGAATCAAATGTTAATGCCAAAGACCAAGCCTTGCTGCTTTTCTTTCCTCCCAATAAATATTAATGTCAGTAATTCTGGAAGGTAAAAATGTAAATAGATTTTTGACAATATTTGCACCCTTGTTTGTGCTGGGAAAAAAAATTCCAAGGAAAGCTAAGAAGAAAGATGATTAGCATACCAAATTAACTTGCATGTTTGTAAAAAAGCAAACACGTGTTTTAAAGAGAAATCATAACTGAATATGCATTTCTTGTTTTTTGCAAAATAAAATTAAGCTTAATTTTATAAGTAAACCGTCCACTGCAGATTTTTTTTTCCTCTCAAATTGCACTAAATGGGACACCGTTATCTCCCCAAGTTATTTCTTGCTAATTCAATATGGCAGCTGATTTAAATGGTAGAGTACCATTACCAAAGGACTTGTCATGCTGGACCCCTTTTACATCTTAAGGTAGCATTAAGGTCTCCCTACTACAGGTAAGGAGACTGGCAATTAGAAAAGTTACATTTCTTGTTCAGGGTCAGTTAGTCACTAGCACGAGAGCAAGGATGCAAATCCAGGTCAGGTCCACACTGGGCTGTGCCAATAATTGCCACATGGAAGCCCATGGGAGAACAACATGAAAGCTGATGGGACAGGGTTCACCAATATGTCAGAAAGCAGAATTCCACCAAGTAAGAAGGGTAAGAGCATGAAGAGACAGTCAAGATTGGAAGAACAACAAGCCTGTTCTCCAACTGACACCTTTGCTATTCTACCTGGTTACTGTGTTCACCCATTTTTATGCTTCCCAGACCCACATGCCTACTTTGAAAGACTGTTTTCACTTTTAAATATTTAACAGAGGATTCTAGGTTGAGCATGAACTTGGATGCATTCCCAGTTCACAATTATCCAACACCCTTATATACGTGGACCCCTGCTAACTACTTTTGGAATTCAATCACAAAGACACTGCATTGACCTTCTCCAAATCCTCCTTCTAAAAATAAGAGAGTTAAAATAAACATGAAGAGACACAGTTAAGGTTAATAAAAGATTATAGCAAAGCACTGCCCCGGGATGTCACTTTGAAGGCAAACATCACTTCAGAGCAATCAAAAATAATAAATACAGGGTCCAAAAAGTATGATCAAATATAGGTGGGCAGGGGAACCTATCAGTAAACAGTGAAGGAGAAAAGAAAGCTGAACCTGGACAGCCTGCTGTGCTGAGTTTCTAGACTAGGCAGAGATGCCCTTAACCTTGACCGCAGTTAGGCTAGATTAGAAACGCTTTTTATGTGCTATTCTTTAGCTTCTATTACTTGGATATCTCATGGTATGTGCAGAACTTTTTAAAAAGCCAAAATTCCCATGGTTTCAGTGAGCTTGCAATTGTCACTGACTGAACAAGGAATCATAAAATACTCTTTTCCTGGTATTGGCAAAAGCATCAATTTCTTTTAGCTACTCATGCAACTAAATCATAAAATGCCACGAAATCAGATAACGTTAACGTAATGATATCACTGATCAGTATTTATTATTGTGAAAAAAGCAATTACTAGCCCACTTTTTTTCTTTTCCTATCACTAACATATTCAAGTATGCTCCTAGAAGACAGAGATTTGTCCTTATTTCTGAATTCCATCTAGCCCAGTGGTTCATACAGAACTTAGCAGAAATACACTTTAGGGAATATTATGTAGCTGCCTAGGCTCACACAAAAACAAGGAAGATCAGTATATGTTTTAGGCCAACCTCAGAATGGACCACTTCTGCCTACGTACCAAAACAGTAGCACCCATTCACTCATTCAACAAATGTATTAAAAGTCAATAAAGTATTGATGGATAGATAGAAGGATAGAAAAATGAATAAAAGTGTGAGGAAAATATAGCAGAAACTAAGTGATAGGTATTCAGGCATTATTTATAAAAATTCTCTTGGTACATTTGAAAATTCTTATTAAAAAAAATAACAAAAATAAGCCAAACCCCCCAAAACCAAAGGCCAAATGCTTCCTCTGACAAGCAGATGCTAATCCATGATGGGGGTCATGGAACAAGAAGGAACAATGGATTGTACAAAGGGGAGTGAGGGGATGGGAGGGAGGGTGGGGATGGGAAGGACAGTGGAATGAGATGGACATTATTACCCTATATATATGTATGATCACACTACCGGTGTGACTCTACACCATGTTCAGTCAGAGGAAGGATAAATTGTGTTTCATTTGTGTACAATGTGTCAAAATGCATTCTAGGACTGGGGTTGTAGTTCAGTGGTTGAGTGCTTGCCTCGAATGCGTGAGGCACTGGGTTCGATCCTCAGCACCACATAAAAAAAATAAATAAAGTGAAGATCTTGTGTCCATCTACAACTAAAAACTAAAAATAACTAATTAGAACAAATTTTAAAATAAAATTTTTAAAAAAACAGTAGATTCTGAGAGACAGTGGCTTAAGCTATGCCAGGGTCACCCAAACAGAAATGTTTTAGGGGAGGGTTCAGAAATTTCAAATTATTGAAAGGTCCTTGTATGATTTCAACATACATTGAAGTTGGGGGATTTTTATTCAAAAGAATGGAGTCTTCTGGTTAGAATTTGAAAAGATTTTGAACCGTTTTTAAAAACTGTTGGACACATTCTCAATTTCTGAAGATAAACAAGGAGGGGGTTGGTCTCTTAAGATGACCTAGATGTATGCTTAGCTAAGTTGTCCCTCTAGATCTCCTTTGCTCTTTAAGGTTTCCGGTTATGTTGCATCTCTTATGGAAAATTTCTGTGGAACTGTAGAGCCCCCGCAAGAGGCTGCTGCAAGGTTACACTGCATATTGGAAGAGTGGGACCTATTTCCCTTCCAGAATAAAACAGTCACTGAAACATGTGGCATTTAGTATATCTGTACCAGGCTCTATGTTCTTTCTCAATGTAAGCTGGGTCAAGTTCACAGTCTAGAGTGGAAAAAGAGTCCAGATAGAATCCCCAGGAAAAAATGGACCAGGTGCCCTTTGCAGCCATCTTTGGACATTGCATCTATTTCTGTAGCCCAGGATGGTAAAGAATTACTCTGCCTTTTTATAAAAAGTGCCTTGGGAATCATATTGCATGACTTCCTGATTTATTTGGAGTAAACAGTTTCAGGGTTTCTTCTCCTAGACATACTAAAATGGTTCTAGG
Source organism: Callospermophilus lateralis (assembly GCF_048772815.1). Taxonomy (NCBI): domain Eukaryota; kingdom Metazoa; phylum Chordata; class Mammalia; order Rodentia; family Sciuridae; genus Callospermophilus; species Callospermophilus lateralis. Next base: position 102,837,929 of record NC_135314.1, read on the forward strand.
CCCTATTTGTAAAGTTGAAGAATGTTCTGATTTCTGCTTTACCAACTAAAGTTAGTTTTATTATTATTTTTTAAATTGACAGACAATAATCATATTTATGGGGTACAATATGATGTTTGATATATATATATATATATATATAGATAGATAGATAGATAGATAGATATAGATATAGATATAGATGCAATGTGAAGTGATTAAAACAAGCTATTAACGTATTTGTCACCTCACTTTTTTTTTTGGTGAGACATTTGAAATTTACTCTCTTAGCAATTTGTTTGTTTGTTTGTTTTTTTAAAGAGAGAGGGAGAGAGAGAGAGAGAATTTTTTTTTTAATATTTATTTTTTAGTTCTCGGCAGACACAACATCTCTGTTTGTATGTGGTGCTGAGGATCGAACCCGGGCCGCACGCATGCCAGGCGAGCGCGCTACCACTTGAGCCACATCCCCAGCCCCCTCTCTTAGCAATTTGGAAGTACATGATACATTATTATTATGACCATTATGCTATACAATAGAACTCAAACTAAAGACTTTCTGTTTGCAATACCTAACTGGTATTAAGTTTGAATATGTCTTTCTGATAGGTATTTAGAAAGTTCTAAAGTTTTCATGCTTAAGGCTTTTTGACATACACTATCAAATTTAACTGTCAGATCTTGTCTAAGGATCCAGTTATTTCCCTTTTCATTTTACTGGCTAACACTTCAGAATCTTCAGGTTGAAACCTAACTTGTGATTCTTCTTTTCCTAATTCATTCCTTTAGCTCTCCTGTCCTGTTCCCATAGTCATATTGAATTTACCCTCTACAAATTTGCCTAATTAATCTTCCTTAAATGATATTTTCACCATGTTATACCTTCTTAAAAAGCATAATGTCTTTACTTAAGGTACCATTTGCTCTAAATACCTTACCAATATAGAATTATTTTCCTCCTCTCTAAATCTGAGGATGTCCTCTGTTCTCCAGACAAATCTCAGTGTTCCATAAACAACCTGTATTCATACCTCTGTACCCTATAATTCAGCTTTCCTGAATGAATTTCAAGGTTATAAAACAGAAAATGGAATTGAACAAAGTTCACTGAAATGGAAATATTTATACCTACAAGTATTATTTTCGTTGTCACAAGCTGCTATTGATTTTTAAAATAATATCCTCAATTTCGATTAAACCATTTAAATTCCTCTCATCAACACTTGGACTTTTGTTTTGCTCATATTTTTCCCTAAGAAGATAATCCTTATTATATGGCATTGAGTACTAAGTTGTTTCTATCCTCAGAAAAAAAGGAAAAAAGTTTATCAATACAGTAGTCATTGAACTTTATATTGGGAAACGAAGATGAATCAAAAACAGAAAGAAAACAAAATCTCTGAACTTATGAATCATATGACCAATTAGGCAAAACAACAACAAAGCAAAAAGCAAACGCAATATTTAAGATATGTATGAATTTTGGTAAGATATTATGAAAGAACAGTAGAGTGCCATGGTAGTTAGAACAGTGGAGCACTTGGGGCACAGGCTATGTATCTCTTCTGACTGCATTAGAATAAAATCCAAACCCTCATTGCAGAACTTGCAGTCAGGGCAGGACAAGGTGGAAGAGTTGTGACATCACTTACTCTGTAAGTGGAATGGGACTGGTTGTTGTGTAGGAGCAGATGGGAAAGGGGCATCAGTAGGGATAATTTTTGAAGCTAGAAAGTCAACAGATTTTACCAATGGCTGAGTTCAAAGGGTGTAATCCCATTTAATACACTTTTAAAAATATCTAATCTGGGCTGGGTACAGTGGCACACGCCAGTAATCTCAGCAGCTCAGGAGGTTGAGACAGGAGGATCATGAGTTCAAAGCCTCAGCCTCAGCAACAGAGAGGTGCTAAGCAATTCAGTGAGACCCTGTCTCTAAATAAAATACAAAATAGGGCTGGGGATGTGGCTAAGTGGTCGAGTGTCCCTGAATTCAATCCTCAGTACAAAAAAAAAAAAAGAAAGAAAGAGAAAAAGAAAATCTAATCTGCCCAAAGGAACTTTCTTGTTGTTCTGGAAAAATTGTTTCCAGAGCTGATTCAGCTGTCTGTAAGAGAGGATAGAATTTTCTTAGAGGTTGAAGGAAAAACTTCATTCAACTCTACTACTTTTCTACTTTTTAAAAGCTTTGCTGTATCTCATTGAGAGTCCTTATACATATAATTGGAAGAAAGAACACTGATTTCCATCATGAAACAGAATGTAATTCTCTAGATACTTTTCTTCATCAAAACTGACTAACCAAAATATCTATAACATGGATGCTTTACAGGATTAAGTTATTCTAGATTTTTAAAGCACTCTGAGAATAAACATCAGGCTTTGGGCTTTCTTTGATTCATTCTGAATTATTACGTTGATAATAACGAAAGTAATGACATTAGGATGATTTAATGGCAAAACTAGGCACAGGGTTGACCAACTTTTAATTTTAATTATCACTTAAAAATTCTATGGAAATGGGAGACAGAAGGAGTTCTAATATAAAATTACAGTTTACAGTTGCCTTTACTATAACGACAAAGCTAATTTCTGTAGCTTTTTCTTACGCCTTTGTGAGCAATTAAGATGTATCCCACTTACAGTGTTAACACTTCTAATCTCTTCCACTGGATATTCAACATTCTAATTGCTCATTTTTATTATTACATTTTTGCTGTGTTCTGTTGGATAGACCTAATTGAGGTAGCACTTAATCCAGATGTCTAATTGGAGGGATACAAGGGGGGAAATCTCTACAGACTGCAAAATAGAGAGGTGAATACCTCATGTTCCATTCACAAGGCTTCTTCCTGGAATCACACCCATACAGGAAACAGGTGAATTTCCTGGATGGCTGTCTTTATGGCTAGGGATGCTATCACTGAGGAGAGTTCCATGTCATTGAGCTCAGAAGCATCCATGCTTGGATTGTCATGAGACACTCAGAAAAGGATAGAGGGAGAGCAGAGGAAAGGAAGGAGAAGAGGGAGAGATTGAAGATAAAGGAGAGGAAGAGAGAGAGAAAGAGGAAGAAAGAAGGGTAAAGGAGATGGGAAGGATTTGTTTTCTAAATTTAAACTGGGAAGATCTCACAAGCATCAAAAGACAAAATTACAACATATTTAGTTCAAAAATAAAATTGGCTTTTATTAGTGGATTCTGGGATTGAGCAACACCTCATTCTATAAAATAGAATAGGCATTCCAATAAGCTGAGCAGAGAGGGTGGAAGAAAGTTAAACAGAATAGCTATAGAAATACAAAGCAGATCCATTGTTTCAAAATTACTTTCCTTACAGAATCAAAACAGAAAAGACTTTTTTATCATGCTAGTTCAGGTAAACTGGCCCTTTGTATAATTGCTATGACTTCCCTGTTGAGACTTTGTTTTCATTTTTGTTTCTTAATTGGACCATTCCAAAGTTTAGTTTGATTTGGTGGCACCTAGCACGAGTGACTGCATTTTGGTTTGGTCTGGTATGTTAAGTCCTAAAGCTGGAGATTAATCCACAACAATTGGCTCCCATGAACTTTATTTAACTCAAGTAAATTGTAATTCCTCTTGGACCACATTCATCAAAGAACTTCCTTAATCTCACATCTTTCCTAAAATGAGACATATCGAAATGTTTTATGCCTTTGTTTATATTAATATTTCCATTTCTTTTGTTAAAATAATTCACTTTTCCATTGGTCACACCAACAAAGAGAAATACAGGTAATAAAAGATTACTTCAAGAAAGAGATAGAGATTCTGGAGAGAGAAAAAAAATTATTAGAAATCCTTGAAATGAAGGAAACAACAAACCAAATAAAAAACTCAATAGAAAGCATCACCAACAGACTACATCACCTGGAAGACAGAATGTCAGATAATGAAGACAAAATATACAATCTTGAAAATAAAGTTGACTGCACAGTGAAGATGGTAAGAAGCCATGAATAGAACATCCAGGAATTATGGGATAGCATCAAAAAAGAAAAACAAATATAAGATTTATTGGGAAAGAGAAAGGCACAGTGATTCAAACCAAAGGAATGCACAATCTCTTTAATGAAATAATGAAATAATATCAGAAAATTTCCCAAACATGAAGAATGAATAGGAAAATAAAATAAAAGAGGCCAACAGGACACCAAATATACAAAATACAACAGAGCCACACCAAAACACATTATAATGAAAATGGCTAGCATACAAAATAAAGATAGAATCTTAAAGGCTGCAAGAGAGAGGAATCAGATCACATATAGGGGAAGATCAATTTAGGTCTCAGCAGAATTTCCAACCCAGACTCTCAAAGCCAGGAGATCCTGAAATAACATATACCAAGCTTTGAAAGAAGACGGATGCCAACCAAGAATCTTATATGCAGCAAAACTGAGTTCAGATTTGATGACTAAATAAAGGCCTTTCATGATAAACAAAAGTTTAAAAAAGAATTTACAGTGAGAAAGCCTGAACTAGAGAACATTCTCAGCAAAATATTCCATGAGGAGGAAATAAAAAACAATAATGAAAATCAGCAAAGGGAGGAAAAACACTAAAGGAAAGGCCAATCAAAGGATAAACCAAGTCAAGTTAAAAACCAAAAATATACCAAAATGTCCGGGAATACAAATCACATTTCAATAACAACCCTGAATGTGAATGGCCTAAACTCATTCATTAAAAGACATAGACTGACAGATTAGATTTAAAAAAAAAAAAAAAAAAAAGATCCAATAGTGCTGGTGCTGTGGCTCAGTGGTAGAGCACTTGCCTCATATGTGTGAGACGCTGGATTTGATTCTAAGCATAGCATATAAGTAAGTGAATAAAATAAAGATCCACCAACAACTAAAAAATATTAAAAAAAAAAAAAAAGACTCAACAATATGCTGCCTTCAAGAGACTCATCTCACAGGAAAAAAACATCCACAGACTGAAGGTGAAAGGGTGGAAAAAAAGTACCACTCACACATGGACCACATAAACAAGCAAGGGTTTCCATCCTCGTATCAGACAAAGTGGACACAAAGGCTAGTGAAAAGGGATAAGAAGGACATTTCATACTGTTTAAGGGATTGATACATCAACAAGACATTAGAACAATAGCTATCTATGCCGCAAACAATGCAGCATCTATTTATATCAAACAAGCCCTTCTCAACTACAAGAACCAAAAAGACAACAACACAATAACACTGGGTGATTTTAATACACCTCTCTCACCAAACAAACTGGGTCGATCTTCCAAACAAAAACTAAACAAAAAACTATAGAACTCAATAAAACAATCAATAATTTAGAATTAACAGACATATATAGAATATTCCATCCATCAACAAGCAAATACACATTCTTCTCAGCAGCACATGGATCCTTCTCCAAAACAGACCACATATTATGCCACAAAGCAAGTCTTTGTAGCAAATCCAAAAGGCAGAGATACTACCCTATATTCTATGTGACTATAATAGAATGAAATTTAAAAATCAATGATTAAATTAAAAAATGGAAGATACTCCAACACCTGGAGACTAAACAATGTGCTATTGAATGATGCATGGATAACAGAAGACATCAAGGAGGAGCTTTAAAAAAAATTCTTAAAGGTAAATGAGAACTCTGATACAATTTATAAAAATCTCTGGGACACCATAAAGGTACTGCTAAGAGGAAAGTTCATTGCATTAAGCTCATTCATTAAAAGAAAAAGTCAACACATAAACAACCTAACATTACATCTCAAAGCCCTAGACAAAGAAGAAAAAAACAATACCAAAAGTAGTAGAACACAGAAAATAATTAAAATCAGGGCCAACATCAATGAAATTGACACAAAAGAAACTATTCCAAAAATTGACAAAACAAAAAGCTGGGTTTGTTTTTTTTTGAAAAAAAAAAAATGAAATTGACAAACCCTTCGCTACCCTAACAAAAGGAAGGAAAGAGAAAACTCAAATTACTAAAATTCATGATGAAAAAGGAAATATCTTGACAGACACTATGAAATACAGAAGACAATTAGAAATTATTTTGAAAATTTATACTCCAATAAAATAGAAAATATTGAAGACACTGACAGATTTCAAGAGGCATGTGATTAACCTAAACTGGGACAAGAGGACATACACAATTTAAACAGATCAATTTCAAGCAAGGAAATAGAAGACACCATCAAATACCCACAAACCAAGAAAAGCCCAGGACCAGACCAAATCACAGCAGAGTTCTATAAGACCTACAAAGAAGAATTAATACTAATTCTCCTCAAATTATTTCTTGAAATATAAAAGGAGGGAACCCTTCCAAACTCATTCTATGAAGCTAGTATCATCCTGATACCAAAACCAGGCAGAGACTCATTAAAGGAAAGAAAATTTCAGACTAATATCCCTCATAAATATAGATGCAAAAATTCTCAATAAAATTCTGGTAAATTGTATACAAAAACATATTTCAAAAAATAGTGCACCATGATAGAGTGGGGTTCATTTCAGGAATGAAAGGTTGGTTCAACATATGGAAATCAATAAATATAATTTATCACATCAATACACTTAAAGATAAGAATCATATGATTATATCAATTGATGCAGAGAAAACATTTGACAAAATATAGCACCCTTTTATGTTCAAAACACTAAAAAAAAACTATGGATAATAGGAACAATACCTCAACATTGTAAAAGCTATCTATACTAAACCCAAGGCCAACATCATTCTAAATGGAGAAAAATTGGAAGCATTCCCACTAAAAACTGGAACAAGACAGGGATGCCCTCTTTCACCACTTCCATTCAACACAGTCCTTAAAACTCTAGCCAGAGCAATTAGACAGACAAAAGAAATTAAAGAAATATGAACAGGAAAAGAAGAACTCAAACTATCATTATTTGTTGATGACATGATTCTATACTTAGAGGGTCCAAAAAACTCCACCAGAAAACTTCTAGAATTAATAAATGAATCCAGCAAATTAGCTGGATATAAAATCAATACCCATAAGTTAAATGCATTTCTAAACATCAGTGATGAATCTTCTGAAAGAGAAATTAGGAAAACCACCCCATTCACAATAGCCTTAAAAAAATAAAATACTTGGGAATCAATTTAAGAAAAGAAGTGAAAGACCTCTACAATAAAAACTATAGAACACTAAAGAAAGAATTAGAAGAAGATCTTAGAAGCTGGAAAGATCTCCCATATTCTTAGACAGGCAAAATTAACATTGTCAAAATGGACATACTACTCAAAGCACTGTACAGATTCAATGTGATTCCAATTAAAATCCCAACATCATTTCTCATAGAAATAGAAAAAGCAATCATGAAATTCATTTGGAAAAATAAGAGACTCAGAATAGACAAAGCAAGAAGAGTGAAGCAGGAGGCATCACAATACCAGACCTTAAACTATACTACAAAGCTATAGTAACATGGTATTGGCACCAAAATAGACATGTAGACCAATGATACAGAATAGAAGACATAGAGATAAACCCACATAAATAGTTATCTCATACTAGACAAAGGTTCCAAAAATATACAGTGGAGAAAAGATAGCTTCTTCAACTAACAGTGCTGAAAGCCATCATGCAGCAAAATGAAACTAAACCCCTATCTCTCACCATGCACAAAACTCAACTCAAAGTGGATGGAGGACCTAGGGATTAGACCAGAAACTCTGCATCTAATAGAAAAAAAAAAAGTAAGCCCAAATCTTCATTACATCAGATTAGGCCCAGACTTCTTTAACAAGATTCCTAAAGTCCAATAAATAAAATCAGGAATCAATAAATAGGACGGATTCAAACTAAAAAGCTTCTTCTCAACAAAATAAATAACCAAGAGGTGAAAAGAGAACCTACATTTTGGGAGCAGATTTTTGCCACTCACATGTCAGATAGAGCACTAATCTCCAGGATATATAGAGAACTCAAAAACAAAAAAAACAAACAATGCACTCAATAAATGGGCTAAGGAGCTGAACAGACACTTCTCAGAAGAAGATATACAATTGATCGACAAATATATGAAAAAAATGTTCAACATCTCTAGTAATTAGAGAAATCCAAATCAAAACTTCTCTAAGATTTCATCTCACACCAGTCAGAATGGCAGTTATCAAGAATACAAACAATAAGTTGGTAAGCATGTGGGGGAAAAGGGACACTCATATATTGCAGTGGAACTGCAAATTGGTACAACCAATCTGGAAAGCAGAATGGAGATTCCTTAGAAAACTTGGAATAGAACTACCATTTGACCCAGCTATCCCATTCCTTGATCTATACCCAAATGACTTAAAATCAGCATACTACAGCAATACAACCACATCAATTAAAAATAGCTAAATTGTGGAAGCAACCTAATACCCTTCAATAGATGAATGGATAAAGAAACTGTGGCATATATACACAATGGAATATTACTCAGCATTAAAAGAAAATAAAATTATGGCATTTGCAAGTAAATGTATGGAGTTGGAGAATATCATGCTAAGCAAAGTAAGCCAATTACAAAAAAGCAAAGCCCTAATGTTCTGATAAGTGGATGCTAATCCATAATGGGGGGGAGATGGGAAAAATGGAGAAACTTTGATTGGGCAAAGGGGAGAGTGGAGAGGAGAGGACGCATGGGGACAGGAAAGATGGTGGAATGAGATGGACATTAATACCCTAGGTACATGTATGACTGCACATATGGTGTGATGCTACATCATGTATTACCAGAGAAATGAAAAGTTGTGCTGCAATTGTGTACAATGAATCAAAAATGCATTCTGCTGTCATAGATACCTAATTATAATAAATAAATTTTAATTTTTTTAAAAAAATTAAAATAAAATTTTAAAAAGCGTTACGCACGCCCAAGATGAAAAGAAGAGATAAACATTTGTGACTTTGTTTGTGGCTACATCATAATCATCCTCCTGACCAAATGGCATTAGGGGTCCATTTGACCTTCTGAATATTCTATAAACTTACATATAAATTACACATATGTAAATTTATTTTTCACATGATGAAAATCCCCTCTTTAACCTCCAGCCACAGGGAATGTTACTGACCACTTGGGATCTGCTCCATGTGTGCTCCAAGGCCCCCTCTGCCCATTGCTCCCAGCCAGTGAATGAGTGAACAAGGCAGACCCATTCCCAGCAGGCCTGGCCTCCTCTGACACAGCAGTCTTGGGCACTTCCAGCTGACCTCTTCTCACTCTCTCCTTCATGGGGAGTCAAACTGGAATTCCAGTCTGGCAATTCTCCCAGCCTTCCCCATCTTGATTCCTATTTTTTCTCACACCTGAAATAAAATCTCTGTGCACTTCCAAAGAAAATAATAATTCACTTTTCCCCAGGATTAAAATTCATGTTCTGAATAACCAGGCAGTTAGTCTCTCCATCCTGCCTTAGGTCTTGTGTCCTCCTCCATAACCTGTCCAGTAAGGTCCCCTCTGACTCATCCCTTCTCTACCTCACTCCATCCCTACTTCCAGAAAGAAGCTCAACAACCTCATCTAGAAAAATGGGGATTGGAGTTACGTTGCTCTAAGAGTTTCTTTCAATTAAAAAGAAATGCTATTCTACGAAATCTTAGTGTTCCCAACATTTCAGCTTTCTGCAGATTTTCCTGGTTATTAATAGGAACCTGACCCTTACTCAGCACTACCATTGTAAGGGGAGAAATGGAAAGTAGTTATAAGTTTAAAAAAAAGATAAATACATAAAATTCCAAAGAGAATCAATCAGTCCTTAACGTGAGACTCAGGTGAGAAATTCAAATGGCAGTGGATTTATGGAAGATGCTCCTGGAGGCATTTAGCCCATTTTTTTTTAGTAGGTGCCCACCCCTGCACCCACTGTCTCTCATTCCCATATGCTCAGTTCTTTTAACCTCTTTATGGCCATCACCCTGTCTACTCCTACATCCAGCCCCCAGAAGGGTTTACCATCTTTCTCTGCAGCTTCAGTTTTCACCACTGGATAGGCAGGGGTATAACAGAGGAAGGATAGAAATGGGTGGCTCTGAGTAGAAGAAAATAGGGGAGCAGTTCATGTCCTGATGTAACCAATAGGTAAAGTATTCAAAGGTTCAGCTGTCAAAATGTAATCCTGTAGCTCTCTCTCCCACCTTACTGTGCAAACGCAATACCTAGCCCAGAGTTAGATTTACTTGAGCCCTGAGGAATTGCTGCACAACAAAAGGGTAGAAGAACAAAAACAGAAGCTCATGGCCCTCAGATGCATCCTCTGTGCCTCTTGGATGGGGTGTCAGCTACCCCAGCTACCCAGGTGTTGCTTCTGATAAACATGGGCCACATTTATTTGCGCCATGTATTCTTCTTAAAGCTCATCAAATGGATGGGTTGATTAATTAATGAAGTGTTTTTTACACTTCCAGGTAAGAGACATTGAGTCATATTCCAGATATGATTTTTCACTAGAATTTGTATTGGGTGACTCACCTACAAAAAGAATTTTTAAGCATCTGATAGGTGAAGGTTTTGAGCGACTGCTGTATCTTCTTTGTGTTCTTCCTCTGATTGATGTTCCTTCTCTCACTTATTCTCACATCAAACCACCCCAACATTATTTAAAAAGAAGAGGATTTTTAAAAATAAATAAATAATTTATGCATTTGTACAGATTTGTGACTGCTTTGCTGCTCAAGTACTAGGCCACTTGTTCTCAGCTCTGATTACATTAGAATCATCTGGAAACTTTAAAACCTACCATCCAGAAAAATTAAGTGAAAACCTTTCAGTAGGGGCTTCCAACATGGCATTTTAAAAAGCTTCTCAGGTGGGAATGATACTGGCCAAATCATATTGTTACATTGTGCATGTATGAATGTAACAACAAATCCTACCATTGTGCACAACTATCACATACCTATAGAAATGTGAAAAAAAAATTAAAATTTAAAAAAAGCTTCCCAGTTGATTTTAGAATTTGGCCAGGATTAAGAACCACTTATTAGAATCAGTGAACACTGGTTAATTCACTGAAATTCAGCAGAGAGCTGGATCCTTCACTCCTTTCTCTCACTTGCAAGGTTCTCTTACCAGTCTTTGATAAGGTCAAGGCACCACTGTTTCTCTGGGTAGTCTTGATCATCACAAATACCACTTCCCTATGGTTCTTTAGGAAAAGTATTTAACAATCCCATAAGAGCTTGAAATGCTAAATAGTTAACATCACACTCCCTGCTGGATTTTGTTCCACATAATGATGTCTTCAATCATTTCATCATGCATCATTTAAGAGCAGTAAAATATCACAATTTATGCTCACAGGCATGAAGCACTAAAGTACATTCAGTCTGCTGCTGATGAGTTTAGTGCAGCTTTTTCATTTGCAACCTGAGTACAAGATCATGTCACAATAATTTGGTTAAGCCTGATAGATAGTGCCATCAGCTGCTACAGAGCATGGGAAACTTTATGCATTTCACAATGATATTTTAGGGCACCTCACAGATGAGTAATTGGACCTTGCTTACTTTTGTTTTAATCTTGCAGCCATGTCTTTAATGTAATTTGTGTGCATATATGTATACATATATACATATAATATACAAGGACACATATATAATGAAATATATAAATGCAAAATATACACATATGTGCACACTTTTTTGACCAATGTAAATGGTGGCAAAACCACTCTAATTTGAAACCAAGATACACAAGTATGAATGTGATTGGAAAGTGGATTACCATTCAGTGAGTGGAGTGACCAGTTTTGTGTGGCCCTAGACAAGCCACTTCCCTTTTCTAGGCTCTAACTTCTCTGCTGTGAAAGGAAGGACTCACCTGGGGATGGCATCCGTGTTTCTCTCTTATTGGTTCTTCTAGCACTAACAGAGCCTCCCTAGAGGGTCAGGTGATGAAGAATTCTGAGACTGCATCTGCCCACTCCACTATCATCATATCAGTGCCTCTCATAAAGTAGGGAGAAGGGGAGTGGAGTTTAAGTTCCACTGGGTCAAAGACCATAAAATTTCTTCCCCCACCCATTGCAGTGACAGGAGATCAATAGAAAGAAAATTAAAATATCTGTTTGCAGCACCTTAACTGCTAATCTTCACAGCTGTGTAAAACGTGTGCACACATACTCTCAGCTTGCCTCAAACCAGTTACATTTATCCTTTAACTCCTAATTCTCCCTCTTCTATCAGGACAACCACATGTTATAGCAATAAATAATATTTATATGGCACATAGTTTATGTCAGGCCCAGTTCTAGGCATTTTTCATATGTAATTCATTTAATCCTCACAACCCTTATTATCCCTATTTAACAGATGAGAAAGCCAAGGCACAGATTATTTAAGTGACTTGCTGAAGGTCACATAGTACTAAGGGAGCTGAGGTTTAAAGTGAGGCTGTCTGCTCCTGATACAAAGTGTTTATCCACTAGAGGAATTCATATCTTCTCCTGAACATCCATACTAACCAACCTTTGTTTCACATTTTTTTTCTTCTTTTGTATCCCATCACTCATTGAGATTATGTGATTACAGGAGATCAACCAATGTGGTAAACACTATGAAATTTTGTCAGAACACTACATAGAATGTCTATCTCCTGGTTTGCCCACCTAGTTTGCCTTTCTGTGAGGATGAGGGTAGAGAAATTCAGAGATGGCTTCCTAAATGAAATGATGCCTGTGCGACTTCTTAAAGGATAAGTCGCTATTACCACATTAAAATCAGTTTGCTCTCAAACATAAACACTTCCCTGGCAATTGGCTATCCTACTTGAAACCGAAAATATTTATATATAGATATATATATCTATATATAAATATATATACAAATATATATCTATATATACAAATATATATCTATATATAAATATATATATATATGTATTTGTAGATAGAATTGACCATCCCTCCCCCAAATTGAAAAAAAAAAAAACTTTAAATCACCAGCACAAATAAAGTTTAGTCCTACTATAACAAATAAAGTTTAGTCTTACTATAATTGGGGTAAATTGTTTGTTTTATTGTCACTTCCAGGTGATGTTATTGGGTTGTTAAAGAAAGGGGAAGAAAAGTTTAATTTAATAAAGAGAAGAAAGAAAAAAAAAGTGCTAGTTAGGGATTAAACCCAGAGCCTCACCAGGCACATTTGGTGGCACATGCCTGTAATCCCAGCAGTTTGGGGGGACTGAGACAGGAGGATCACAAGTTCAAAGCCACCCTCAGCAATGGTGAGGTGCTAAGCAATTCATTGAGACCCTGTCTCTAAATAAAATACAAAATAGGGCTAGGATGTGGCTCAGTGGTTGAGTGTCCCTGAGTTCAATCCCTGGAATAAAAACTAACAAACAAACACACACCTAGGGCCTTGCAAATGTTATGTATGCATACACTCTACCACTGAGCTACACCTCCAGCTCAGAAATTCTCTATAGAAAATAAGGAAATATTTCAGAACAAAAGAGATTGAGAGAAATAGTTTCCTCTCACAGTGAAGAGCTTCACAGAGAAGATTCTCTTATAAATCAAAGGTAATTAGTTGATAACTTCATGAAGACATGAGAGGAAAGATGCTATGTCTTGGTGAGTTTAACAAATGACAATTCTCCACTTCTACACTCTGGGACCTAATATTAGGATAGTTCGGCAAAGAGAAAAAATCAGAGAGAATTAAAAGGGAACTATATTGGAATACCATTTTTATTTGTTTTCGTTTGGTTGCTCTCACTTTTTATTTAATAGTCACATTTTTCAAATTTATTACAATAAATAACTTTTTACCCTGACTCTGATGGTGATTTTATTTTGCAGACATGTAAAGATACGAGCCTGGTAAGACACATTTACCTATGAGGCTTGAAAACACTGAGACACTCACAGAAGAAATGTCAGGAAGGACACGAGCTTGTCTCAATTCTTCAGAGCCGCTCCAAGATGATTCTGAGCTAATTACCATAACAGGTCACTCAAACTAAGCTTAAAGGTCAATCTGTTTTAAAGAAAATCTGTAATACCCTGAAAATGGCAAAGTTACCTGCCTCCTAGATGATAGGCAGAGAAAAAAATGAAATTTATCAGAATGATCAGACTCTTAACCTTCTAAGAAACAACCTTAGAAACAAGAAACTAGTCAGAGGTGATTTCAAATCTGTCTCAGTTAAAAACAAAGAGCAGGGGCAGAGCAAAAAGGAAAATGACCAGAAGCTCTGGTGAACAGAAAGAGGGTGTCAAGACCAAGTGGGAAAGTACAGAGGCTGAAGGGGGATATTGTCTGGAAACTCCATGGTCTGCAGAAGTGTCTGCAGATTCCAAATTCTCAGCTGCCCCAGGGAAGTTAGGATGGAGGGGACTTTTGGGCAACCTAAGCCAGATTCCCAGGTTCAGTGCTAAATACCAGCTCCCACACTTACAGAGCACACTTCTGGCATCATTCTGGACTTTGAAGGGGAGCACCAGAGCCAAGTTTCCATCTGAAGTCATGTACACTCAATGCCCACAATCAGAGTGGCCCTGGAGGTCATAGCACACCCAGCACACCTGCCATTTACACACTTCTTTGCAAATGGGAATGTTCTGAATTAAATGTCATGAACTTTCCTTGATTAATTTGCTTATCAAACACTTGTTTTCACAGGACAAAGGTGACTTGAACACAGGCCTATTTCAATGATCACAAACACCACAAGAGTACACTTTCTTCCTCTTACAATTCTACATGATACGAGACATAATTTGATTAATGTCAATTCTTCCTTTAGACGATAAGAATCAAGAGTTTGCAGGGATTGTTTATTTTTTGCCAGCTATTGTATGGTCCTTGCCTGAAACACAATTTGGTACCCACTGGGCTCCCAATAAATGTTTGCTGAAAAATCACAACCACACAGAAAATTATGAGCACTGGGAAAATACGCATGCAGCACCCATCACAGTGCAGAGCAACTGAATCAGTGTGTGTTGAATCGAATGAGTGAGTGGAGAAGAGTCTACTTCACTCACTTCTGGTGCCCCCTCCTCACTTGCTACTTTGAGGCGTCTTTCATGACCATATTTTCCAAACAGAAGCTCAATGCTCTTATTTCCTCTCTAGTTACCTGCCCTTTCCACTCCACTGAACCAATCCCCTTGAAACTGTTTCAAACAGTTACTTGCAAATTCCCCTCCTCTGCAGCATCTGTGGCATCATTACTATAGGTTTTCCTCCTGTGGTCCTGTACTTTCTTCTTTTCAGTCACTGACTTCCTCCTATCCTCTCACCTTGACCTTCTGCCTTTTTTCTTTCATTAAAATTGGGTTTAATCACATATGGGTTCCACTGCCACTTTTTGCTAATGACTCATAAATTTTCAGATCTATATTTGCCTGACCTGTGGTCCCATATTCCTAACCTCCTAGGAAATATTTCCCTCCTTTGTGTTCCCAAAGCTTTGTATCCTCTCCCAATCACAGGCTATCTGCCAGACATGACTCTTCTTCTATGGACTCCCCAGAACAAGATCCACCTAGCACCAGTCCCAGCACAAAGCAGGGGATAAATGCTTGTTGAGTTAATGAGTTTATGAAATTATTAGTAGGCCTTTTCATTTGAATCACTTGCAGCATTTTATACTTTAGACCAAAATGATGCATTTTTTTCCCCAAATTTCTTTGCCTCCTGAATTTTCTGCAGTTGATGTTATCAGCATCTACCCACTTGAGCTTAAAATCTTCAAGTCTTCTTTGACTTCTCTCCATTTCCCTCGTATTTATCAAATCTTGAATTTTTCCTATCATATTCCATTTCATATCCAATCTCCATCCCTACTGTCAACACACAAACCTTAGCAAGGACTCGGGTTCTATCTGGATTATCACAACATCTTCCCTATTCTCAAGCTTGCAAAGATTCTCTTATCTGCTGCAGGCTTATAGTCTAAGATCCTTTAACTAATTGCTAGAAGTCTCCATAATCCAGTCTCCCCTCTCCCCACTCTACATATTCGATCTCAGGTCCACACCCACTGTTCATTCTTCTTGTTTCGGTCATTGACCACACAAGTAGTAGCTTGATTACTCCTTATCTGAATTTTTTCCTTTCTCATCATCTATGGAATTATGCCCATGATTCAAGACTGAGTTCAAATAATTTCTTAAATTACTGTAACTATGCCAATTCCCCAACCCCTTCTCTTCCCTTAGCATTTAAATTTTGTACCATGATTTCATTCAGGGCTAACCTTTGAATTTTGCCCTGATTTCTCTATGCTCACCTGTTTCTCCAAAGAGATTATGTGTTTATGGAGATAGAAGCTATGTACTGAGATCTCAGTAAGCAGTAAGTAGATACTCACTGATTGGTCAATTTGATCAGATTTTGCATAACAGTAACTCATTCCAAAGATGCAGTCCCTGAATACAGACTACACAGAAAATTGGTAGGAATTGAGAATCATTTTATCTGCTTACAAAGTTGGAAACGAGTTCCCTAAAGGAAATATTGTATGCTCAGATTTTTATAACAAAACCCCTTAAGACACAATTTTCAAACTATTCTTTTTAAGGAAAAGCAAAATATTTTGGTGGAGAATGGGAAAGGAAGGGCAAAGTAAAATCAATATAATTTCTCACACAAAATATAATATCCTCATATTCTCAAAGAGCTTAATCCTGAGGATGTAGCTTGTCCTTTAAAATTGGTCCTAAAGATTTTAAATATTTCCTCTCTTCTTAAGAAGAGAAAATCTGTCCTGGGTATATCTCTTACTGTTTCTTAACATTTTAACTTTGAGTAATTTTAGACTTGACAATGAGTTGCAAAAATAGTAAAAAGAATTTCCATATACCCAGCTTCTTCTAATATGAACATGCTGTATAATCACAGAATAATTATCAAAACCAGGAAACTAATATTGGTGCACTATTGACTGAACAACAGATTTTATTTGGGTTTCTCTAGTTTTTCCTACAATGTTCTTTTCCTGTTCCAGTTTCGCACATTGAAACAGTCTCCTCCAATCTGTGACCTTTCTCAGTCTTTTCTTGTCTTTCATGATCTTAACACTTTTAATGAGTGATAGGTATTGTTTCTCCCTTTATAATTGATAAGTACCTTCAGGGACACTTTGAGACTATGCTAATCTCCTATTGCTCCTCAAACTTTCACCCACTAATTTTTTTTATATCACTTACAGTTTTATTTCAATTTCTTTCTCTATTTCCTAAAAAATTCAAGTTAGAGAATCAACAAACCGGGTCATTGCCTAAAGAAACTCTAACATGGATCCACTGAGGCATGTGTGGCATAACTTAAAGAAGACTGAGCGACAGACAGTATAGACAAACAGACTTGGAATGCAAAACAAACATAACAACCCCCAAAAATAAAAAGAGAAAGACTTGCTTTGTGCAAGTATGTCAGGAAAAATATCGAGGGACAACCTGACTCCAGGTGACCATGAGTGGAAAGGGAAGCAGTGCAGTCACAGAAACAATCTCCAAGTCGGGTTTTATAAATAGGAGCATGAGGATAAAGAAATCTAAGGTTCTTGTCACCCACTAATTTTATCCATTAAAATTACATAGTCGCAGTTCTTCCTCTAATCGTTTTTACCAGCTGAAGGGCATATCTGTATTACACTTCCAAGTCAAAGAGGTAGCTGAAAAGGTACATGACAGAAAAAAGCAAGAGGAGCAGAAAAAGAAGAGGAAGAGATAAAGAAGAAAAAGTTAATTTTGTGTACATTTTGCTAACTATATATTAGTTTGAAAAGAAATCATATTTTAAGGGGATACTATCCCTTCAATATACCAATATTGAAGCTCAAGGAAATAACCAGAAACAAATACATTTCTGGCACTTCTGCCACCTAGGTGAGTAACACAGCAGGGAAGTACATTTATGAGGTCATGCCCAATACAATCATTCTTATGGCTTTCTCATTTATCTTTTATAGCAAGCTTTATCTTGCAACAGGAAAAAAAGGGCCTCAAGCCACAGTATGATCTAGGGGAAAGGTAATCTGGAAGGTTGGTATTAATCAAGTGGATATTGGAAAGCCCCAGAAAGAATTTAGTTAGAGAGAAACATCTCCCTGATGTAGTGGATGAAGAGCTCTGGACACATACAGACCATGGATCCCAAGCTTAACACCAAATTCCTTGCCAGCAGTAGATGAAAGATTCGTCGAGAGGTGGATAACAGGACTGTTTTCTCCACCCAGTTCCAATCCAGATTGTCCTTGTTCCCTGTGTGGAAAAGTAGGATGGAACTAGAACACAGTGGTCCTCAAACTGGGAAAAGTGCTTTTTATCCAGAGATGTATGGCAGGTGTGTGTCAGAGAGGGAGGTAAGATCTCAAATACCTTAAAAATCTTGAAAGATTATCTTACTATTTCATTCGTATCTGATTGATACTTTTTAAAAGAAACAACAGACATATTCTTGGCCAATCTGAATAATACTGACAAAACATCACTAATTCCTGTGCCTGCATTTTTGCACTGCTGTTAGTAATCAGATTATAATCAACTGACATTAGAAAGGACAGTATTTGACTTCTATGTGCTAGCAGATGCACTTGAGTTGACATACGCTTAAAACCAAATGACAACATGCCATATGTGCTATTGTATTTAAGTAACTTATTTTAACTATTATAAATGACAAATACTGAGATTTGCAATGATAGAATTGAAAGACATTTTCATGGTCTAAAAATAGTTTCTTGAGTTACTGAATAAACTGAGAGGTTTAAACATGGTCTCATGAAAATGGCAGCATGCAGTAATACACTCAGCTGGAGCAGGCTAATGAGGAAAGAGTTGAGGCAGACCTAGCGTGGGAATGAGCACATAGGTCATCTGAAAGTCAAATTAATTTATCTCAAACTATACAAACAAATGCTGAACACTACTTGGAAGGAGAAATTTGTGAAAGAACTGAGTCATCATATTTTATATGATAATTCAGATATAGTGGCCTGGCAGTACCATCCAGGAAACATGTGGAACATTGTATATGTCCACCTCTGTCCTAATCAGCATGTCAAAGTTCATTACCAGAACATATGAGATACATGGAAAATATTGTTATTGTGTGGTCTTTTAAAAATTTTCAGTCCTGTATGTGCATTTATAATTTATTATACTGATGGATCAGAGATTCAAGAGAGTATGTGGTTTATTACTTAAAAAGAAAAAAAATGAGCCAGATGAGGTGGCACACACCTGTAATCCCAGCAACACAGGAGGCTGAGGTAGGAGGATCACAAATTCAAGCCCAGTCTCAGCAATTTAGCAAGGCCCTAAGCAACTTAGTGAGATACTCTCTCAAATAAAAAAATAAATAAAAAGGGCTGAGGATGTGGCTCAGTGGTTAAGTGACCCTTGGTGTCCAGTATTTAAAAAAAAAAAAAAAAAAAAGAAAGAAAGAAAGAAAGAGAAAATTTTGTTGATCCTTAATTTATTTTGGTTTTATGGATATGTAGCACCTAAAGGCATAAGGAAGTTTTATGCCTAATTATGTATTTGTATGTATTTAAGCCACAGTATAATAAAACAATTTAAGTTACTAGATGAGGGAGGGGTCCAAAGTGAAAGAAAAAGGTCTAAAGTGAAAAGTTAAAAAAAGCTAATAAACAAAATGACCCTATTGGTAGAAACATACCCAAGTGATGGGAACAGGAGGTTAAGAAATAATGTCTGGGCCTATGGGTGCTGATCCCCATATGCTTTCTTTTAAAATTCTTTTAGCTGCAGTCCTGTCTTGTCTTAAGTAAATAGAATATGCTACATTCTCAGCCAACAACCTGTTATCTGCAGGAGAAATGCATGACCTTTATACTGACCAAAGATTCCTAGACTCAAATTCCTGGAATTTCACAGGTTGGGCCCCTTCCCAATCCTGGGAGCAATCCTTATCACACCCAAAGGGAGCCTATACCTGCAGTTTCCCAATTTCAGAGCTGCGGTGTGGCCTGCAGAGAGGAGGTTGAGGGGCTCCAAATTCTGCTAGTTTCAAACCCCTTAAAAACTTCAGCTCTGGAGGAGGTCCAGGCCACTCTGTAGTCTGTATTGTACACTTACTATCTCTCTCATTTCCCCCCAATAAATTCATTGCTTGTCAGTCGATTCAACTCTCTCCACATCCTTTCTTGAGATTTTGCAAAGAACCTGCAGCCTCCAAGACGCAACACCCTCTCCAGGTCCTGGCCACCACTTTTGGCTCTGCTGCCACCTCTCACGGCTGCTTATCTGAGCTGGGCTAGGTGGGTGGGTCCTGCACTACAACACTGTGGTGACTGTCCAGGAGAAAATATTGGGCAAAGTCTCAATTTTTCCAAGCCTCAATTTTCCTTTTCTGCAAGAATAGCAATATATGTGCTTGCATATGTGTAAGTTTGTAAATGCAAAGGGGGAAAAGGGTCTACAAAGAGACTCACCCCAGCCAATGGGACTGCGTGGGCTATGTCATAGTTCTCTGTTTGCTACACATTGCCATTTGCCACTCAGATCCATGCCTGCCCCTTCTCCACATGCTCTGTTCCTTGTGAACTGTATCAACCGGCTTCTGTGCCTCCATCTTCCAGACAGGTTTTGCCATTGGGTGAGCTGGTAGGAGGGAGACTGGAAGATGGAGTGAGAGTAAAGTCAGGTATTCATCCTCCTAGCCAAAGAAATTGTTTGGATGACCTTTTTCTAAAGCCCACAGCTTTGGTTCTCAGTCCTCGCTGGGTTGTGGAAAGCCCTCTATCCTGTCCCTTTAGTTACGGTGTGATCAGGCCTCCCCAGGTTGCTGCCTTCAAAAACAACAAAACAACACTTCGTTGCTTTTCTTTACTCGGTTAATGGTCCTTTCCTTAAACTCTTCGGATTATCCAGTTGGAAGGCAGCATCTGTTTCTTCCTAGACTTCTATGGCTCACTGTTCCATAGGATGACTCCAGTAAGATAAAACCCAGCACTACAGACAGCTTCACTGCAGGAAACCTCCAGTGGAAATTCCTGCAAATCTCAATAGATCAGGCTTCTGCTTTGGCAATATAGGGAGAATGTTAACTGGTGCCATTTCAGAGAGATTGGATGGGGAGAGCCCTTTCCTGCTGGTCTAAAATTTCACCACAATGATAACTATAGTTAATTCACTGATAGTTATAAAAGATTTCTAATCACAGATTATAAATCCAAACTGGCCACTCAACTTGCCTGCAAAAGAAGGGTGAGATCTTTGAAAATGTAATGTTCTCATGCTCATGAGTTGCTCACTAGTAACTGTATAGGAAATGCTCCTTGGGTCATTGAGGATAGCCACCCAACAGTAGCCCCAGCTGGACCCCTGGACCTGCCTTTATTACAACCCCTCACTCATCCCTAAATATGCACTTTTCTGTTCAAAATCTTATTGCAAATACACATTTTATTCAACAATCGCTGCTGTAGAGCTTACTGTGTGCTGGGCACTGGTCCAAGAAATTTATAAATATGAATTCATTTAATCACCATAATCCCCCTATGATATCCATTTTTGAGATAAAGAAACTGAGGCACAGAGATATTAGGTAAAATTTTCCAGGTTATATGGCTAATAAATGGTAGCCCTAGCAGTGAAACCCAGATAGTCTGGCTCCTTAGTTCGCTCTGAAGCCTCATTGTGTAATAAGTGCTCACATCTTGCCAAGCTTTTATTTTTCTCCACAATATGTACACAGTCATTTTCCCACCACTGTCTTCCATCTCACACTTTTACATCACTTTCTCAATAACCATTCATCCAACAAAACCTCACAAACACCCTGTGAAACCACAGTCTAGTGAAAAGACAGATGTTAAAAGGGAAATCCATCAACAGCAAAAAATGGATAAGTAAATCATGGCCAGTTTGCACAATGAAATGAAATATAGCAATGAAAGTGAACAAATCACAAACAGGCAACAGCACAGCCCGGCTGGTTAAGACGGAGGCTGCAAATGCAGGTACAGAGGCAGCAGTGTCTCCTAAGGGCTATGGGTCTGGCAGGGGAAGGCACAGCTGGAGGATCCTAAGCACTCTTGGCCCTGGAAGATGGTGTCAGAAGGGCTCCCATAGCCTTTCCTTAGTTAGTGCCGTTCCAAGAAACCATGTGCACTACTTGCTACATCCATTCCTCCTGAAATAAAAAACAACAGAAGGAAAGTTTAATCCATCTTAGAATTTTAAAAAAGGAAAAGCCTAAAGCAGTAAATGAAATAAACATTGAAGTCCTGTGTCTCACTAAAGCAGTCTATGACAGATGTTGGTATTCCATGACCACATGGTCCTGCAATATGGTTCACATAATAAACCTAATGAACAGGTGGGAAATAGCAAGGGTCCACACTACTGATGAAGAAAGGAATATTAATAGTGACCAATTAGTATCAAATGCCCTTGAATTTTGCAACATCTTCCAACAACATTTTCTGATTCTTTATGTATTCAAAAATCTTTAAAAAGAGTCTGGACTATTGCCACAGATTAAATAATTATGTGTGCCCATTTGTTTTCTTGCTACACTATTGTTTATATTTGGTACTTTGTCCAGTTAAACAATCATTTATGAAGAAATTAAGTCTGTTAGAACTTAAAAGAATTAAAGTTTCTAATAATAAAATCAATACTTCATATTTCAATTAACTGATAAAATCTATATATTTAAAACAGATACAAAACTATTTCTATGAATATAAGTACTTTCAACAAAATCTACACATGCACTAAAATTCCCAGACTGCTAAATACATTGTTTTTCAAGAGAGAAAAAAATCTCAAATGCAGAGGAATATATACCTTATGATTTCATTTCTGTGATGTTCAAAACATGAGCAAAGTTATTCTGTGCTGTTAAAAATCAAAATAATAGTTATTCTTGAGGGTAGGAAGCAGGATGGGGCTTTGTGGGTCCTAGTAATATTGTGTTTTTGTTCTGGGTGTTGGTCACATGTGAGCATTTCTTGTATAAAAATTCATCAAGGGCTGGGGTCGAGCTGGAGTTTTACTCCCCGCACCATCCACATCCACATGCACGTGAGCACGCACACATACCCACACACACTCACCAAATCATCAAGCCACACACCTTTGATTTGTACTCTTTGCTTATCTGTATTTCAATAAAAAGTTTACTTAGAAACACTCACGAATTTATAATTATTAATTTTGAGTGCTAAATATATGTCATTCCCTCTATTTAGCTCTTTACGTATATTGTCATTCTTCTCTTCATAAAGCCCTCTCAAGTAGGTATTATTTCAGTTTTTCCTCTCTTGCTTATCCCCATGTTTTTTCTGTACAATTACCCTTATTTTCTTCCAAGAATTCAACACATTAGGAAATATCTTTACTAGTTTATCATCTGTCCCTACATCTGAATATATAGGTAAGGCACTTGACATTTTTATTCACCACTTAGTTCCTGTGCTAGCCCAGTGCCTGAAATACACAACAGCAGGTCTTCAGTGGGTGTCTACAGTTGGTGAATATTTGTGAGCATCTGAATTTTTTAAAGACAAAGAATCTAGTGGGAGCCAGACAATCACAGGTGGAACTGACTTGAGTTGGCAAGATATCCTCTCTAAGGAAACTGTATTCCCAGGTTAGCTGGCAGCCTAGAGAAGGAGGGAGACCCACCCACACTGCTGCCAGAGGAGCATGTGCAAGGGTGCACAGTCTGGGATGGGTTTGGCTCACTAGAAGAATGGGAGGCCAGTGGGTCTGGAGCACCTGACCAAGGAGTTGAACCCATGCTGCCTTACATATTTTTTCCTCCTTGACTTTCCTACTGTCAGGCCCTCTTTCTAGCATTCAAGACTCCTCTCAAGTATCACCCTCTCCAGGAAATCTCTCCGGAGGACTCCAGCCAGAAGTAGGCATAATGACACTTACATCACCACCCTTAGAAGGCCCCATGACAATTTGCACTTCCTCCATGACATTGTCTTTATTCTGCTTTGTGTGGTGATTGTATGCATGTGAAGCTGATTCTTCCATCTCCATAACAAATAACTTAAAGACAAAAAAATTGGCCTTACTTATGTTTGTAGGACCCTCACTACACTCTTAGCACAATGCCTTGCACGTATTGTCCAACATGAACTGAATTAGAATCTTAGCATAATTTGTAGTTGTAAGGAGTACTGAAATAGATAGAAGCCCTGCATGTATGAGTGGAGGGGAAGGAAGAGGAACTTATTGGGGAGGCTTTTAGCTGGAAGCATCAAAAAAGCTGATGGATCATGACTTAAACAAAAAAAAAAGAGTTTATTTTTCTCATATAACTAAAGGTAGGTAGTTACTGGCAATTGGTTTAGATACACAAATGCACCTATTTAGATACACAAATACACAAATGACCCTTAGGTGCATTTGTGTATCTAAACCAATTGCCAGAAAGACTCTTTCTGTATCTTCTGTTCAGGATCCTTCACAATTTGACTTTTGCCCTTGTTGCTCTCTTCTCATGTGTACAAAATGGGTTTTGCTTTTCTAGATAACTTGTCCACTCTGAGTCAGGAAAAGGGAAATGGTCTAGGTCCAAATGAACTGCATGCCTCCTTCTACAGAAAAAATTTAAAATTCCTCTAGTTATCAGCATGATCTGCCTACATCTTATTGGTCAGAACTGGGTTACATGGCCAGAAATAAGGAAATCTGAGAAATAATACTTAAAATTTTTGGCATAGACCTGGATCTGGGCACATTGCCACCATAAAAAGCACAGAGTTTCACCGAAAAGAGATCTGTCTCTTCGGGTAGAAAATATTATTTTAACCTTGAGGATGATCTGTGTCCACTTTCGAGATGACAGTTACAAAAAAATAAAGGAGATCTTAAACTTAAAAGTCTACAAGATGTAAATGGGTAAAACAGGTGATTTTGGTACAGATGTGTCTTATGTGCCTATTAATCCCTAGGATACTCTTCACTTCCACAATTAAACACACCTTCTCCCACTGCTCTTGAGCCACGTGGTATCTTCAAGTATCTTCAATACACCTTTAATAGAGGCAAAAAATAAAAAGATGTACAAAATATTCCAATATCTGATTAATTCTACCATAAGGCAAACCGCTTTGTGATCACATTGAAGGATGGTAATCGGCACTTAGTTTCTACATCTCAAGAAAAGGGGGCTGTGCAGTAAGGGCAGAAACAATGGTGAATTAGCTCTGTCCCAAATGCCCCAATTGAGCAGTTGATAATTGCTATGATAGAATATCAATTTTTCCAGAGAAATAGGAAATGGGTATTTTATGTGAAATCTCATGATTAAATCTTAATAATTAACTTAGGAAGTTTTGAATGTGGTGAAGGCAAAAATTTTTTGTGACCTCTAGGAGCAGCTGTCAAAATGAGTGTCCTCACCACAGCCTACCCAGCCCCTGCCCTTCAGCCTTCTCCTCTGTGACAAATCACAGCATTTTCCCAGTATGTTTCTTTCCATTTTCCATCAACAGGATACTGCCCTTAACTCTGACAAAAATTATTAAATAATGACATTTTTTTCATTCTAACAGAGGATTTCTTTTCTAAGAGTCAACTTCTCTTATCATTGGTAAGTTTTTTCCAATTTTTTATTAAATGTTAAAAAATCTTTGTCAGTAAAGTTTATATGATAGAGATGAAATAACAACAAACCAATCGAGATGTTTCTGGTTACCAGAAAGGGCCATGGTTGACTCAGCGGTGACATGGCCATATCTTTTGCTTGTTCTTTCATTTGCTTGTTTTCATGTAGGAAGTGCTGTGTGCTTCCTAAGTACCTTGGGCCTTAGTAACTCAAGAAAAAGCTGCAACTTCTTATTTTCTCGAGTGTTCCAAAGTAAAACCTCAATAAATAAAGCTCTGCCTCATTATCAGAAAGTTTGATTTTTCTTTTCTCTCCTGTTGTTTCCGGTTTTCCCTTTTCATTTTAGCCTTCAGCCTTTGTTAAACCTATAGCAAAAGCAAGAGAAATTTGACAGAGAATATCCTCCTCACTTCACAAAATAATATTCCTAATGATTTATGTCACTGTAGCTATCCAAGGCAACCATTCCCAATCTCAGATCTAATACTGTTTTTCTCTCTTGGTGATAAAGGCATGCCCTTCAGACTCGGCTTTCTGACCTGGCTACTGTATCTTACAACTGCCTTCCTCATAATTGTACTATTGTGTTGCTTTCTCACCAGGCTTATAATATTCTTTTTCCTTTGAGAAATTCTTTGGATTTTCAATGTCTTTTTATCTTTCTCTGAAGTATCAAAAAAAGCAAGAAAAAGCAACATATAATAACTAAGAATAAAATGACTTTTTCCAACACAACATATGGTTCTTCCCAGTGCTTTATACCAAGGTCAAATCAGCTTCAGTAACTGTCCCCATGTAAACATTATTTGTTTATGGTTTATACATCTGCAGTCAACTCTTTGAATAATCCCTATTTGCCTTTTCTATTCAAAAGCATAATGTGTACCGCATACCCATGTTTATCTGATTGCAATTGCTCCTTTTTCTTAATGTTACCATCATGGTGATTAGATGCACTATGATAAAAGGCATTGAGTGGATCTTCCTTCAACATAAATCAAAGATGAGTCAAAATTTGCCAAGTATATTTATTTATAATTTATATCATTTGTAGTTCTAAAAAGCATTTGAAATCATTTATAATGAAAATAGAGTCAGGTTAATGAAAAGAAAATAAAAACAGAGGTCAAAAATCTTTTAGAATTGGGATAAAACAGTTATTATCACAGAGCATAAAATTTTGGCACACTCAGGAAAAGAAGAACAAAAAAAAACTAGTACAAAGTTCTCATCGTGTGAAAAAATAAACCACGTTAGTTCCTCCTTCAATAAATGAATCTATTTAACAAATATTTGCAAAGGACTTGCAAGGCCTCAGACAGCAAGCTATTAAAATGTACTAAAGAATGCTTCATTCAGTGGGATAGACCGATATATAAATGATGACCATGGCACAAATTAAGTTCAGTGATGGCAACCTGCACTGGATATTGTAGGAACCCTTACTGGAGTCCGGAGTAGCACACAGGGTCTCCATGCACCAGATACCGAAAACACCCTCAATTTGTATAAAACTTTGTTTCCTCTTATAGGAGTGATATTATATTCGGGGTATTTCAAGTTCCAAAATTCATTAAATTTGAAATGGCTAGATATATACATCAAGAATAAGAACATATTCTGGACGATATAAAATATAAAACATAGGACATAGTATCTTATTCTAGACTAGTTTACACAACCTGCTCTTTGAAGATTGTGTACACTAAGTGACATTTGAATCAATTTGCCTCATGGGGGAATTTGATCAAAAGAACTCAGCAGTGCCCTGTGAGGGGACTTCATGATGGACAGTGACAAACCCATCCAGCCACAGCCCTTCCCTTGGGAAGGGTGAATGTGAACCCACACTGAGAAAGCAGCTAGAAGCAGCATTGCTCAATTCTGAAGGGAAGCCAAGAAGGCCAGACCATTGGGCTATCATTACTTCACCATGGACATGAGAGCTGCTGAAGATGCAGAACACGGAGCAGTGTTTTCACTGAGCGAAGCCTGCTGAACATCCCCAGCCCTGTGTTCTGAATGTTTGTGTGTCTCCAAAATTCAACTGTTGATAACTAATCCCTAATGTGTTCGCATTAAGAGACTGGGCTTTGGAGAAGTGATTAGCTAATGAGGGCTCTTGCCCATAAGAACAGGATTAGTGCCCTTATTTAAAAAAAAAAAAAAAAAAGGTTTGACGGACTGGGATTGTGGCTCAGTGCTACAGCACTTGCCTAGCATGCATGAGGCACTGGGTTCTATCCTCAACACTGCCTAAAAATAAATAAAGGTATTGTGTCCACCCACAACTAGAAATATTAAAAAGAAAGAAAGAAAAATAAAAGGCTTGAATGATCACATTGGCCTCTTGTACCATGTGAGGACACAGTACAATGATGGCACTATGAGGAAAAGGCTCTCACCAGACACCACATCTACTGGCATCTTGATCTTCCATTTTCCAGTCTCCAGAATTTCAAGCAATACATTTCTGTTGTTTTTAGATTACCCAGTCCAAGGTATTTTGTTAGAACAGCCCAAACTGCCTAAGACAGTTTGCCTTGGAAGTACAAAGGGATCTCTAGTTTTCCAGGCTCACTCTTGACTTTCACGATTCCCCAAATATATCCACCTCCTAATCCCAGGACCTGTGAATATATTTCCTTACATGGCAAAAAGGACTTTGTAGATATGATAAAATCAAGAACCTTGAACTGGGATGATTCTAGCTTATCCAGGTGGGTACAATGTACTCACAATAGTCATTATAAGAGGGACTCAGAAGACTCAGAGTTAGAGGCAACACGATATCAGAAGCAGAGATTGGGAATGATGTGTTTTAAAGATGAAGGAAGTGGCCACTAGCCAATAAATACAAGCCACCACTAGAAAATTAAAGAAGTGAGGAAACATATTCTTTTTTTTTATTATTGGTTGTTCAAAACCCTACAAAGCTCTTGACATATCATATTTCATACATTAGCATACATTAGCTTCAAGTGAGTTATGAACTCCCTTTTTTACCCCAAGTACAGATTGCAGAATCACATGGGTTACACATCCACATTTTTATATAATACCATACTAGAAACTGTTGTATTCTGCTGCCTTTCCTATCCTCTACTATCCCCCCTCCCCTCCCCTCCCATCTTCTCTCTCTACCCCTTCTACTGTAATTCATTTCTCACCTTGTTTATTTTCCCATTCCACTTACAACCTCTATATGTAATTTAGTATAACAATGAGGGTCTCCCTCCATTTCCATGCAATTCCCCTTTTCTCTCCCTTTCCCTCCCACCTCATGTCTCTGTTTAATGTTAATCTTTTCTTCCTGCTCTTCCTCCCTGCTTTATTCTTAGTTGCTCTCATTATATCAAAGAAGACATTTGGTATTTGTTTTTTAGGGATTGGCTAGCTTCACTAAGCATAATCTGCTCTAGTGCCATCCATTTCCCTGCAAATTCCAAGATTTTGTCATTTTTTAGTGCTGCGTAATACTCCATGGTGTATAGATGCCACATTTTTTAATCCATTCATCCATTGAAGGGCATCTGGGTTGGTTCCACAGTCTAGCTATTGTAAATCGTGCTGCTATGAACATCGATGTGGCAGTATCCCTGTAATACGCTCTTTTAAGGTCTTCAGGGAATAGTCCGAAAAGGGCAATAGCTGGGTCAAATGGTGGTTCCATTCCCAGCTTTCCCAGGAATCTCCATATTGCTTTCCAAATTGGCCGCACCAATTTGCAGCCCCACCAGCAATGTACAAGAGAACCCTTTTCCCCACATCCTCGCCAGCACTTGTTGTTGTTTGATTTCATAATGGCTGCCAATCTTACTGGAGTGAGATGGTATCTTAGGGTGGTTTTGATTTGCATTTCTCTGACTGCTAGAGATGATGAGCATTTTTTCATGTACTTGTTGATTGATTGTATGTCCTCCTCTGAGAAGTTTCTGTTCAGGTCCTTGGCCCATTTGTTGATTGGGTTATTTGTTATCTTATTGTCTAATTTTTTGAGTTCTTTGTATATTCTGGATATTAGGGCTCTATCTGAAGTGTGAGGAGTAAATATTTGTTCCCATGATGTAGGCTCCCTATTTACTTCTCTTATTGTTTCTCTTGCTGTGAAAAAACTTTTTAGTTTAAGTAAGTCCCATTTGTTGATTCTTGCTATTAACTCTTGTGCTATGGGTGTCCTATTAAGGAATTTGGAGCCCGACCCCACTATATGTAGATCGTAGCCAATTCTTTCTTCTATCAGACGCAGAGTCTCTGATTTGATATCAAGGTCTTTGATCCATTTTGAGTTAACTTTTGTGCATGGTGAGAGGAGGGGGTTCAGTTTCATTTTGTTGCATATGGATTTCCAGTTTTCCCAGCACCATTTGTTGAAGATGCTATCCTTCCTCCATTGCATGTTTTTAGCCCCTTTATCAAATATAAGATAGTTGTAACTTTGTGGATTGGTCTCTGTGTCCTCTATTCTGTACCATTGGTCCACCCGCCTGTTTTGGTACCAGTACCATGCTGTCTTTGTTACTATTGCTCTGTAATATAGTTTGAAATCCGGTATCGCTATACCGCCTGATTCGCACTTCCTGCTTAGAATTGCTTTTGCTATTCTGGGTCTTTTATTTTTCCATATGAATTTCATGATTGCTTTATCTATTTCTACAAGCAATGCCTTTGGGATTTTGATTGGCATTGCATTAAACCTATATAGAACTTTTGGTAATATCGCCATTTTGATGATGTTAGTTCTGCCTATCCATGAACAGGGTATATTTTTCGATCTTCTAAGATCTTCTTCTACTTCTCTCTTTAGGGTTCTGTAGTTTTCATTGTATAAATCTTTCACCTCTTTTGTTAGGTTGATTCCCAAGTATTTTATTTTTTTTGAGGATATTGTGAATGGAGTGGTTTTCCTCATTTCCATTTCAGAAGTTTTGTTGCTGATATACAGGAATGCCTTTGATTTATGCGTGTTGATTTTATATCCTGCTACTTTGCTGAATTCATTTATTAGTTCTAGTAGTTTTTTTGTAGACCCTTTTGGGTCTTCTAGGTATAAAATCATGTCATCCGCAAATAGTGATAATTTAAGTTCTTCTTTTCCAATTTTTATGCCTTTAATTTCTTTCGTCTGTCTAATTGCTCTGGCCAGTGTTTCGAGAACTATATTGAATAGAAGTGGTGATAGAGGGCATCCCTGTCTTGTTCCAGATTTTAGAGGGAATGCCTTCAATTTTTCTCCATTCAGAATGATGCTAGCCTGAGGCTTAGCATAGATAGCTTTTACAATGTCAAGGTAATTTCCTGTTATCCCTAGTTTTTCTAATGTTTTGAACATAAAGGGATGCTGTACTTTGTCGAATGCTTTTTCTGCGTCTATCGAGATGATCATATCGTTCTTATCTTTAAGTCTATTGATGTGGTGAATAACATTTATTGATTTCCGTATATTGAACCATCCTTGCATCCCAGCGATGAATCCTACTTGATCATGGTGCACAATTTTTTTGATGTGCCTTTGTATCCGATTCGCCAGAATTTTATTGAGGATTTTTGCATCTAGGTTCATCAGGGATATTGGTCTGTAGTTTTCTTTCTTTGAGGTGTCTTTGTCTGGTTTCGGAATCAACATGATGTTGGCCTCATAGAATGAATTTGGAAGAGTTCCCTCTTTTTCTATTTCCTGAAATAACTTGAAAAGTATTGGTATTAATTCTTCTTTAAAAGTTTTGTAAAACTCCGCTGTATACCCATCTAGTCCCGGGCTTTTCTTGGTGGGTAGTCTCTTGATTACTTCTTCAATTTCATCCATTGATATTGATCTGTTCAAATTGTGTGTATCCTCCTGACTCAGTCTGGGCAAATCATATGTCTTAAGAAATTTATCGATGTCTTCACTATCTTCTATTTTATTGGAATATAGGTTTTCAAAATAATTTCTAATTGTCTTCTGTATTTCTGTAGCATCTGTTGTGATATTGCCTTTTTCATCCCGTATGTTAGTAATTTGAGTTCTCTCTCTTCTCTTCGTTAGCATGGCTAAGGGTCTGTCAATCTTGTTTATTTTTTCGAAGAACCAACTTTTAGTTTTGAGGAAATGTATTCTTTCCACAGAGCCTTCAGAAAGAACTAGTCATGATAATATTTATTCCAGTGAAACTCATTTTGGACTTCTGACTTTCGGAACTGTAAAAGATCAAGTTTATATGGTGTTAAGTCACTAAGTGTGTGGAAATGTATTAAAGCAGCAATGAGGGATTAATATGAGTTCTTTGTCCTACCTCTGGGAACCACTGTATGCCTTAGGCTCATTCAGTGGGCAGAGATGAAATGATGCGGAGAGTGTGGGTTTCTGTGTAGGCACGTGTGAGGAAGAGCAGAACATCCACTCAGCACTTGTGCTAAAAGGTGAACAGGAAATAAAGAAATTGAAAAGCACTGATCCAAGGTGGCATGAGCGCTGAGAGAAGAAAGCCTAGTTTCCAGGACCTGAGTTTTCAGTGCATGAGTAGTAAGAGAAGGTTACTTAGGTTACTTACCATAAGTTCACAATGTTTGCCTTTAAAGAAACCAATCTGTCTACCCATAAATTCGAGGAGAAACAAAATACTTGGATTCTCACAGTAAGGGAGAATTCAAAACATAACAATTAATGTCTTTAAAGAGCAGTTTTATAGAGATGTTCTTAAGACCTTAAGAAAAAAAGAAAGCATTCTATTCAACCACAGTCCAGAGAGAACAATTTTTAAAAGAATAAGACAAACTGACTCAGAATATGTTGTTTGTGGATCCATTTGATAAAAAAAAAAAATAAGAGTTTAGAGCACCTGGATGAATTTTCAAAAGTGATTCAAGGAAAACTGACTTGCACCTTAGAAAAGTTGGCTTTAAAAGCCACTGCATTACTAGTGACTTTTAATTTTTTCTTTGTCTTTTCTTCTTAACAGAAAGAAATTGAACAAACCTTCACCTGTATGGATGAGACCTTATTATGCAACTATTGAGTTTCATGATTGTATTATAACAAGTAGGGCAGATTTGAAATTCTTCTCCTGGAGAAGGTAATTGAGGGCACCAACTCTAGGTACAGAATTTACACTCTACTATCGATTCTGGTGTTTAGTTAGGCAACCATGTAATCTGTACTAATTACAGAGTCATTATATTTGCACATTGTGCACTTATTTTTTAAATAGAATATTGGTAGTCACACAAAGTTGACCACATAGAATTCTAATAACTCAATGTTTTGCAAAAATGGATGAACATTCTGTCATGATTAAACTTCTATCTATATCAAACTTGAAATCCTAGGTCCTCCTTTACAATGATCTAGGGGGAGAAAGGTAAGAGGGAGAATAGGATTTTTAACTCCTCCCATTAGGCATTTATAGCCCTCTCTGCAGCTGGATCCTATCGCCCAAAAAAGTTAGAGTTGCAAAAAATATTTTTATCTCTTCATTATTTTAAAATTCTTTGTATGTTATGATGCTTATTCTTTTAACAGCTTATTTCTATTGTGAGCTTCTATCCTGTTGGGCAGGGAGGAAACACAGCCCAGGGCCTCTGGGTCCTCTGTCCCTCTGTTTGAGCCAATGGTTCCAGAATCTCAGGCAGTGCAAAGCATCATGGGTAGACAGCTGTGACAGCCATCATCCCAGATAGAGGCCTCTAGAACTTCAGGATCTTTCCACTACCCTCATGTATCTGGGGAGTCTTACTTCCTTACCAGATCCCTGCCTAGGAATTAAGCAACAGTGTACCATAGTTAAAGGAAATGTAGTCAGCTTATCTTACTAACTGTGAGATGAGAAAAATGTGTAAACTATTTATGTCATATTTTCTTCATTTTTAAGATGGAGACATATTATCTCTCAAAGGGTTGGTATGAGAAGAAAATAGATGTCAAGAATTTAGAATTGTGTCTGCATATAAAAATCATGTTTTAATACTCATTAAAAATGTAAACTCCACAAAGACAATACTCTTTATCTATTTGTTCATTTCTCTGAGAGCAGTGACTGGTGTTGAAGGATTTGAAGGAGTATTGAAAGATTCAGGGCATGTTTCTCTGCTGTGAGACCTTGGAACTCTGTTCTCATGTTCCCTCCTTCTAGCCCTGGGAAATCTTTCTCTTTTCTCAGAGAAATCTTTTTTGCTTTTGGTTTTCGAGCCAATATGTTGTTTATATATTTTCTAGGCCATACCCTCCCCACCTAGGCTCCCAAAACCAGGAAGATAGTCTGCTTTTCTCCCAACCATATTTTCACATGGAAGTAAAATTAGACTTTATCTTCTTAAGTGAAAGGGAAGGAGGAAACAAAAGGAAAGCCAAGTTTAAAGGTTCTACCCCACAAAGCTTTAACTCATTATTATTTTTTTAACCTTTTATTTAAAGAGTTTTCCATGGATGAGTCCTACTGTCATGCAAAATTATAGGGACTATTCTTGTAATCACAATAGAAAATGCAACTCCAGGTCTGCTCACTTGTCAGCTGAATCTAATCAGGGTGTGACTAATGGATCCATCACCATATTGGCTGTGTTGGTCAGACAGTTTCCTGGATCCCTTGGAAAGGAAGGGCCTGGCTTTTGGATAGCCAGGGCACTGGAATTATATCAGTGAGCAGTTTGCCTTCTTTAAAAAATGCTCTATTTTAGTTGTTAGGTACACATAGCCTACACTGAAACATACTATATCCACTTTCTGAACAGAGGTGATGCAAGCAGGTAGTAGAAGAGTTTCCTGCCAAATCAGACTTCATAATAAATTTCTCCTCCACCATCCCTCTCACTCACCCAGTTCCCAACCTCCCATTCATTAGCCAAAGACTGGAAGGAGGGTGAGTCTTTGTCAGGAGACACACTCAGGAAGGCTAAATTGTCCATACCAAGTTATACCAGCCCTGCTGCCCATTAAAGCCTCCTTGTTCTTCAGTTCTCTGAAGAGCCCTAAAATCTGCACCCAAAGTTAAGTGGGCTTCTAGGATGCAACACCAGAACTTACATTTATAACAAAATTGCAAACAGTCCATTTCAAAATAGACTTGCATTTTGTTTTGGAGTTGTATTTTAAGCAAGAGGTATCATCCTATTCTTGGTTTGGCCAGGCAGAGTTGAGATTAGATTTTAATCATAATCTGTGATGCCTACAGGGGAAGATGGTAAACTATCCATGAGCAAAAATGTCTCTCCATTGGTCTATATGCACATGGTAAATATTGGTAAAGACTGGAAATGACATATAGGGAAGTAAAGAGTCCTGGATGGAAGTTCTAAAATCTTCATCCCAAATCATGGCCTCATTTCTATGTGTTCTTGGGCAAGTCAGTGACCCTTTCTGGATCAAATTTCCCTATCTGTATGTTATGAAATATTTTTGAAATATTTTAATGTCCTATAATATTCTTTTCCTCATAGTGGCCTATTCATAGACTATAGCATCCATCCCTTTAGAAGGGAAGATATCACCTAAAATAAAGAGATAGCCTTGCCAGGTGTTGTGGTACACACCTGTAATCCCAGGGGCTCGGGAGGCTGAGACAGGAGGACCACAAGTTCAAAAGCCAGCCTGGGCAAAAGCAAGGTGCTAAGAAACTCAGTGAGACCCTATCTCTAAATAAAATACAAAATAGGGCTGGGGTGTGTGGCTTAATGGTCAAGTGCCCCTGAGTTCAATCCCTAGTATCAAAAAAAAAAAAAAAAAAAAGAAAGAAAGAGCCAGACTCCTTGCTCAAGGATGCCTCTTTTTAAACTTCAGAGTGAAGCAATAATTCTAAAATCTCTGACTTCTTTCAACCACCTTTTTATAGAAAAAGCAAATCTTGGAGGTAGATTACCAATTTATCTCAATTTTCCCAAGACTCTCCCAGTTTCATCACTGAAAGTCCCATACTCCAAGAATTCCTAGGCAAATCAGGGTGTTGGTCACCCTTCTTGGAGGTTTAATAATGATCTATAGTATGGTGATAACTGAACACAGGACACAGAGTAGTAAGAATGTGAGAACAAATCTGTGTTCAAGTCACTTATTAATAAATCACCCTAAAATACTGACATAAAACAAGAGCAAGCATTTATTTTGCTCATAAATCTGGGTGCAGAATGGCTCAGCTAGGAGGCTGTCACTCTGAGTGTCGCTTAAGGTCTCAGCCATGACTGGAGTCACCTTGAGGGCTTCTAAGTACATGTCAATACCTGAGATGGGCATACTTGAAAAGACAATGACATAGCTTTTTAGGTCTCTGTTCCTCTCTCTCCAGATGACTCCTCATGTGGTGGCCTAATGGACTGAGAGTTCAGAGGAACCAGCAGAAGTGACCCGGCCTTTCCAAGTCAGCTTACTCAGCTTACAAAGCATTGCTTCTGCCATATTCTTTTTATGAAGGACTCACAAACGCCCACCCAGAGTCATGGGAAGTGACATAGAATACACCCATTTTGGGAAAGAGTATCAAATAATTTGTAGACTTTGTTTCAAAACCACCAACAGGAGGAAGAGGGGCACCTTCCCCTTCCAGCTCCATGAGTTTTCCAGGAAAAGAAGTGAGGGAGGAAAAACAAGTTGTCAGATGTCTATGTGTTATAGATCATTCCTTAGACCCATAAGATCAGAGGGGCTGGTGTCAGGCAGGACAAGGGTCAAGACAAAAGTAAATGTTGCCAGTTCTGGTTTACTTCCTGGGATAATATCAT
The DNA here is from genome assembly GCF_048772815.1 of Callospermophilus lateralis. NCBI lineage: Eukaryota > Metazoa > Chordata > Mammalia > Rodentia > Sciuridae > Callospermophilus > Callospermophilus lateralis. The sequence goes on from NC_135314.1 coordinate 102,874,175, forward strand.
CATGTAGAGTGTAGATTCAGGATTTAAAAAAAAAAAAAACCTATATAGGAAAACCAGCTGCCAAAGGCAGGTGCCAAAAGAAAATTCAGGATTGCATAAAGTGCAATTAATTAGAAGCTGACAGACACATGTCTCACACAGTAGCAAGACATACCCCAAGACAGAAGGGGTTTATATGCTAAGCTAGACAAAGCTGGGCCATGGCCAACCAGAATGTACCTGGGCTTTCTTGGAAACTATTAATACATTAAATATCTGTTAAGAAATTGTCCAGGCATCAGTGGCCAACATGAAAGGCTCAGCTGACTATCTTCATGTTCTTGTTTATCATACAGGGTGTGGAATGCCTGTCATGGTCACCCAGTATGCAAGAGGGAGGTTATGACCAAGATGGTTGTAGTCATGTCAGGTTGGATCCCTGTGGGTGGAAACAGTAAGTGAACCACAGCAAAGTAAAAATGAGTAGCACAGTCCAGGTAAATAGTAACAGGGTTTAGTTATCCAGAGCTTCCTTGGTTCTCAAGTGATATGGAAGGCGCCTAGGGGTTCCTGCCTGCCTAATGAAGGATGTAATAAAATAATGTTTCTATGGCAAAGTCTTACAGTGTTAGTGAATGAATCTTAAGTGAGAGTACAAGGGCTCAGGAAAAAACAGTGACACCAGAAAAAACTCAGGAAGGGAGAAATCTCTAGGAAGGACCTACAGGTCAACTGAGTCCAGAGAACATACAGAGCTCTCCAGAGGCAGGGCAGCAAATTGCCCTGAACCCCAATGCCTGAGTAGACTGATGAGGAGAATCACCATGGAGCCAGAGAGCAGTTCCAACAACTGGGCCACTCTACCCTGCCTCCTTGAGGTCATGTGAGCCTCCAAATACCATTGTGGAGAAAAGAAGGTGGAGAAAAACAAAATCTTGTGGAGAATAGTGATTTGAATTATGACCTCTGAATATCTTGTGGCTGTGTTGCACTGGGAACTGCTTGTGCAGAGGTACAGGTCAAGGTGACCCAGTTGCTATGGTGACACTTGCTGCGGTGATGTTGCAGGGGAGGCTACGTGCAAAGGCACGCAGCAGTTATCAGTCAAGGCACTGAGTTCAGACACCAACTCCCAGGGATAGAGGATTCTGAGCAAAACAAGATGACCCTAATGTCTCACCAGTCCTGTGTCCTTCATATTGCCTGCTTTGTTGAAACTTTCCCACAAATAACCTTGTGGTGAAACCTATATAGTAAACGTGTTGAGCTAGCTTTGGGTCAGTCAGTCTCCATCAGTTTAGCTGAACCACCTGGCCCCACCTTTTATTCTCCACGTGTGTCTGTTTGTCTTTTCTTCACTCCCCGATGCCCCTCATCTGGTCTGTTTCCCTGAATTAACAGCCACGGCTCAGACAGAGATGAGTCCTTGGCAAAATCTGAAAGTAATCTAAAGGAAAAACCAAGGAGAGGAACCTAGGTAAATACAAAAGTCTGGAGAGAAACAATTTTGAGAGAGTATGGATAGGGTAAAGAATAATTTATTAGAAATGATATTTTGAGATCAAGAAAAACAGAAGAGCCACTCTAATAGAGCAGTAAACAGAGTTGACATTTATCTTGAGGCCTGAAAGCTATGAAGAGCCAGGGAAGAACAGAGGAGATAGAGTCATATGGACGTGATGAATTAACTGGCAGGTATAAAATCCTGGTTCCTTTTTTCTCATTTCTCCCATGGGAAAATCAGGAGATATATATGTATGTATGTACGTACATACATACATATATATGTGTGTGTGTATATATATATATATAAACATACATACATACATATATATATATATCCAATATTTCTTTATTATGTACATCGAAATTATAGTGTGAAAAATGGAAACCACTCTTGGATGACCTCACGCCCTGACCTGCAGCCACAGTGACTCCATTCAGCTCCTTCTGTCTTGCCAAACTATTTCCTTTCTTCAGGGTTTGCACCTGTGTTTTCCTTTATCTGAAATGATCTCACCTTAACTGTCAATTGCTGAGGGAGGCCTTCGTTTATGGCCTGTCTTGGCCTCCATTTATGGTCTTCTCTTGTTTGTTCTGATCTCCTGAACCTACTCCTCTTAAGACTTCCCCACCTCAGGAAATGGTCTGACATAAACAGCAACAAGCCTCTGTCCTACTGATCATGCTTTCATTTGCCTTTACCCCACATCCAACCCAAGCACAGTTCTGACAGTGCTGTCTTCAAAATACATACTAAATCCATTCCCTTCTCTTGCTTACTTTTGCCCTATTCTAGGTCAATTCCTTCTTGCATGGCCTGAATACAGGGGCCTCATAACTAACTTCTTTGCTTCTATTTTTGCCTCTCGACACACCATTTCATGTCACACTAAACAAAATATTTTTTTAAAATACAAATCAGATCTTTCATCTCTGTTTAAACCTTCAATGGCCTTAAAAGTCTTCCCCTCAGCCCTGGAGACCAGCAGGATCCCAGCCCTGCTGAGAGCTCCACCTAACAGCACACTTCCCTCCCTATACATGGGGGTGTTTTCCACTCTGACCCCATCAGTCTCCTTCCTGCCTCAGGGCTTTGGCTCTTCCTCCCCCAGTGACAATCTTCCCCCAGAATCTTAACACAGATGGTTCTTTTTTTTATCATTTAGGCCTTAGCTTAAATATTATCTCCGTGGATAAAATCTTCCCTGAGCCTTCCTTCCTCCCAAAGAGTTCCCCACCTTGGTCTTTTTTTCTTATGGCACTTAGCACTATGATGAAATTGCCAATTAATCTGTTTTCTTTTGATTTTCTGGCCCCTCCTCCACACACACACCCATATGTAAGCTCCCTGGGAGCAAGTTCCTATATCCCTAGTACTCTGTCAGAACAATGTCTGGCTCTCACAGGAGTGGACAGACGAATGAATGAATGAATGAACATCTTGAAAACAACTTATTCTCTGAAGGAGCGTCTTCTTCTGGTCTGTTTCCTCACCTATGAAATGAGGTTGTTGAATAAGGCAATCTTCAGGGATCCTTTAGGCTAAATGTCTGGGATTCCTTCTGTAATTGAATGTATCATCTAATGTTGGCTCAGTAAGGACATCTTGTCTCCACAGATAGTTATGGGCTATTTCAGTCTTCTCCTAAAGTATCAATTAGTGTCTGTAAGATAGAGTAACATGTCATTAGTTAATCATATGGTTAACAGTTGCTGATAAAGTAAGGCCGGGCCAAGCAAAATGTAAGTCGCTCACTGCAACAAATGTTGAAATAAATCGCCTCTGTTGGGGGTCTACTTATATCTTGCACTTAGTTTCTCTTTGATTTGGTTCCTCTGGACTGGAACCCAATAAGTAATTGCAAGAAAATTCAGAATCAAGACTCGATTAACTGCAAGTGGTTTGTTGTGTTCCTACCTGAGGCAATATTCTTTACTATCAGCTGTACCTGGTTTTCCATTTCAATTCATTTTTCAGGTTTTTCCAGAAAAAAAAATATTGAGAAGAAATATTCTCATTTTTGCATTATTCCAAACTGTACTATGATTTCAACTTAGTACCTCCCTGAGAATGACAGTAGGACCCAGGACTTTAAGTAAAACTCTCCTGTATTCCACAGAGAACCTCGCTTAGAAGAATTGTGAAGTGACTCTAAACTTTCTTTTAACTTCAAAACAAGCACATTTCAAGCCAGTCCCTATGGTCCATTTTACCAAATATAAACACAGCCAACTTCAGAGGCAAAAGGCATGAAAGAAAAAGCTTTACGGAAAAGCAGAAGTTTGATTAAGAAAATACTCACTAAAAAGAAATTCTAAGATGTTCATAGAAAACTTCCTTATACTCTCTTTTGTACTTTCAGAATCAAATCCATCTTTCAGAGTTCACTTCAGAGGCCACCTCCTCCAAGGGGTGATCCAGTTATTAATACTACTTTAAAATCTCCTTCCTCTAAACTCCTGTGCACTTTGCATGAATTTGCTTAATTTATTTGACTCAGTCATTACAGGTGGTTGATTCTATTTATTAAACTATCTTCCCCACCACCCTCAAACATCCAAAGAGCAAGAGCTGCTTCTTACAACACTCAACAAGGCCTAATATCACACATTTTTTCAAAGTCTTTATTGTATTTATTCAAATTATTGATAAAAGTCATATATTTATAAGTATTTTCTTGAGCATTTTTACTCACCATTTATTTTTTTTAATTTTTTTTATTCTGAAATATAGATTTATAGGAAGTTGCAAAATAGTGTATAGTCATCGTATCCTTTGTCCAGCTTCCCCTAATGGCAACATCTTACTACGATATAAAAAAAGGAAACTGATATCAACATAATGTTATACCAAAAGACTATTCAATTTTCACTGGTTTCTACATGCCCTCATATATGTGTGTATATACAGTTCTATGCAGATTTATCTTGTTAGTCAACCTTCTGTTGCTATAACAAAATACCTGAGATAATCAACTTATAAAGAAAAGAAAGTTTATTTTGGTTTATAGTTTTAGTTCATGGTGCTTTTGGCCCTATGGCAAGGCAGCACATCATGGTAGGGAGCACATAGTAGAACAAAGCTGCTCACTTCATGGCTGAGAAGTAGAAAAAAGCAGGGTCAAGGAAGAAACTGGGGTCCCATAACTGGCATGCCCCTGTTGACAAGAAGACCTCCCACTAGACCCAAAATCTTATCATCTCTCAAAGTGCCACGCTGAGAACTAAACCTTTAAATCATTGGGAGACATTTAAGATCTAAACCATAGCATCATATACATATTTATATAGCTATCACTACAATAAAAAGTCAGTACTCTTTAGTACTCTTCTATTACCATAAAAAAATCTCCTCTTGCTTACAACAAATCCCTATGCCTGTCTCTGACTATTAAGTAATTTATTTAGTGTGTGGGTTTAGGTGTGGTACTGGGAATTGAGCCCAGGGCCATGTAATGTGCTAGGCAAATGCTCCACTATTGAGCTACATCCCCAACTCTTTTTCAATTTTATCTTTGAGACAGGGTTTTATTAAGTTGCCCAGGCTGGCCTCAATCTTGAAATCCTCCTGCCTTAATCTCCCTGATATGTGGGATTATAGGTGTATGACACCATGTCCAGCTGCCTTCTTGCAATCACTAATATATTCTGTCTCTATAGTATTGTCATTTTGAGAATGTTATGCAACAGAATTATACAATATATAATCTTTGGAGCCTGGCTTTTTTTCACTCCACATAATGACCTTGAGATTCATCAGGTTGTTGCATATATCAATAGTTCATTCTTCTTTATTACTGAATGGTATTTGGATAGAAGCATTAGAGTTTGGCTACTTCCAGTTTTTAGCTATTACAAATAAAGCTGCTATAAACATTCATCTATTCATGTTTGTGTGAACTTAAATTTTCATTTCTCTTGAATAAGTGCCCAAGAGTACAATTGTTGGATAACTATGGTGAGTATATGATTAGTTCTATAAGAAACTGTCAAACAATCTTTCCAGAGTGACTGTGCCACTTGACATTCCCAGTGATATGAGAAATCTGTTTTCTCTGCATTCTCTCCAGCATTTGGAGAGAACTTAGAATTGTCATGATTATAGCTCATCTGACAAGTGAACAGTGGCCTCTTTTTTAATTACCATTTCCCTACTGGCTAATGATGCGAGTACTTTTCACATGTACTTTTCACATGTACATTGGCCATCTGTATATCCTCTTTTGTGAAATATCTGTTTAAGTATTTTGCCCATTTTCCAAATAGAATTTTTTATTAATTAATTTAATTAGGTATATATTACAGCAGAATGCATTTTGATTCATTGTATACAATCGCAGCACAACTTTTCATTTCTCTGGTTGTGCATGATATAGCATCGCACCATATGTGCAGTCATATGTGTACCTAGGTTAATGATGTCCATCTCATTCCACCATCTTTCCTGCCTCCGGGCACCCTCCCTATCCTTCCCTCACCTTTGCCCAATCAAAGTTCCTCCATTTTTCCCATCCCCTCCCCCATTCCTGTTATGGATCAGCATCCACTTATCAGAGAAAACATTCAGCCTTTGGTTTGGGGGGATTGGCTTACTTCACTTAGCACACTGTTTGGTTTTTTGTGGTTGAGTGTGAGAGTTCTTTGTATATTCTAGATAGAAGACTTTTGTCAAATGTGTGGTTTATAAATGCTTTCTCTTAGTCTTTGGCTTGTCTTTTCATGCTTTGAACAGGGTCTTTTGTAGCACAAAAGTTTTTAATTTTGATGAAGACCCATTTATCAACTTCTCCTTTTATGGATGGTAATTTTGGTATTGTGTCTAAGAATTCTTCACCTAGCCCTGTTTCTAAATGATTTTCCACCATGTTTTCTTCTGGAAGATTTTATAGTTTTACATCTTACATTTAAATCTATGATCTATTTTTTTCTGATCTTTTTTTTTATTTTTTTATTAGTTGCTCAAAACAGTACAATGATCTTGACATATCATACATTTGATTCAAATGGGGTACGTAATCTTATTTTTCCATGTGTACAGATTGCAGGATCACATTGGATATACATCCACGTTTATTTTTTTTATTTATTTTGTTATGAGGTATCAGAGCTAAGGGATGGCTTATTTTTCTGAGTGGGGGTGCCCCATTGCTCCAGCATCATTTGTTGAAAAGATAGTCTTTTTTCCATTGAACTGCTTTGCTTCTTTGTCAAAAATTAGATGGACAGTCTATAGTAACAAGAATTAAAGTCAGATACAAAAAAAATACAGTTATACATATCTTTATAATACTGTTCACAACCACCAAAAGGTAGAAGCAACTCAGATGGTCATTGACAGATGAGTGGATAAACAAATTGTGGTATATGCATACCATGCAATATTATTTGACCATAAAAAGGAAAAAAAGTATTCATATATACTAAAAAGGTAGATGATATATGCTAAAAGGTAGATAATATATGTTAAAAGGTAAATCATAGTGAAAGAATTCAGACAAAAAAGTGACATATTGTACCATTTCTTTTATATGAATATCCAGAATAGGTAAATCCATAGAGACAGAGCAAAGGTTTATGGTTAGCAGGAACAAGGGAAGGGGAGGAATGGGAAGCAACTGCTGAACAAGTAGAATTTCTTCCTGGGGTGATGAAAGTGTTTGGAATTGGATAGAGATGGTAATTGTACAACACTGTAAATGCATTAATTGTGACTTGAATTGTTCACTTTAAAATGTTTAATTTTATGTGAATTTCACTCCAATTTAAAAAATTATTTGACCATATTTGTGTGAATCTACTTAGTACCACACAGCCTTGATTATGGTAGTTATAGAGTAAATATCGTGTTTTTTGCATGTAGAGATGAGTAAGTCAACACATGCTCACAGAGCTTTTTTTCTCACTGTGCTGGGAGTTTTATTTCAGAGATACAGATTCTCTGGCTCCACATACCTGCACAGGCCCCATACTATTTCTGTCCCTATTCTACTCATGGGGTTGGCTGTACAGATACAGCTAGCACAGGGTCTCAAGAAACTAAAGAGCTGGTAAAAGTTAATTCCTCTTTTACTTTTGTTTTCTGTTTACACATATTATTGTTTTAAAAATATCTCCTACAAATAGAAATGTAATATTTATATTATTTAAAATTGTATGCATGTCTGAAGTAGGAAAAGGAGAGTTTTTAATCTTCCTATTTACCTTCTAGAGTCAGAGTGGGGATTGGCAGCTTATGAAGATGTTTAGATTCTCACAGTTCACTTACTTTGTTTTTACACGAGGGAGAAAGCATTTCAGTCAACCTTCACCAAGAGCTGGCTCCATGGAGCCATAGGGCATTTTAGTCTTCCCTTTATTGAAGGTTGGGTTTGTGATTGGATTTCTTCACGAGACAGACTGGAGGTTAATTGGGGAGTACAGCCTCATTTCATGCCTGTGCTTAACCAACTGAGGAGCTTAGTTAAATCAACCTAAAATTTGCTGACTTTGTATATCTGATATAAGGACTGAGTTGTGCTGCCTTATCCTTTCTCTCAAATACTAGCCATGGAATGATAAAGTGGATCTGCTTATGTCAAATTCCTGCTAATAATCTTCCACTAGTCTCGGAAAAAAATCCAACAGCCCAGCACATCATTCATTCTTTCCAGCTTCCGCTGGCCTTTTTTCCTCCAGTCCTGTGTCCCAGTCTCCCATCATCTCTAGATGTTTGCCCTTCCAACAGTTGGACCTGTTCTTGCTCATCCCAGTGCCTTTGCATATGCTGTCATTCTTCTGGGTTGGCTCAAGATAATCCCACCTGCAAAGTTCTCCTTGACCCTTCACAGCTGAGTTAGGAGTCCCTATAGCAGTGTTCTTCCCCATACCACCTCCCAAGCCAAATCTTATCTGTATAGCAATTTTCTGTTGATTTGTTTTTCTTCCTAAGGAGACTAAAGACAAAGATGGTGCCAGGTATATAGCAAGTGTTCAACATTTTTAAAAAATTTGCATACTTATTAATTATTTTGTAAGACATACTTCATAAACTCTTATTTTAAGCCAGGCACCACTATTCTCAATATGAGGACAGAGCACTTTACAGACAGATAAAAATTCCTCTTGGAACTTATATTAGAAAGAGGGTAACAGGTGATAAATAAGTAAATGTATGTGTGTAGGCATGTATACACACACACACACACACACACGTGTGTGTATGTATGAATATATAAAGTTTAAGGTGACATTGAAGAATATGAAGAAAAACAAGGCAGGGTAAATGAATGAATGAATGAATGAATGAAGAATTCAGAGTTCAAAATCAGGCAGTTCAGACTACACTGCCATAAACACCAATTGAACTGCTGAAAATTCAAGCTTGAAAGCATATGGATTTGTTCAAGACTTATACACACTCTATAAATATTTACTGAGAGTGTACTAGGTACCAGCCACTGCTCTAAGTATGGAATATAGCAGGATGACAACAAAATTTCCTATCTTTCTGGAGCTTGTATGTTAGTATATAAAATATCAGACACTAATAAGTGCTTTGAGGAAAATAAAAAGAGGAAGAAAAATAAAAAAGGAACTGAGGAAATTCTTGGTGTGTGTACTAGTATTGTACTAGTCAGGGAGGAACTCGCAAACAAAGCAATAATTCCATAGAGAAGTAAAGGAAGTGAGGGAGTGAGACAAGAACAAGAGGAACAATCCAGCTAGAGAGAACAGCAAGCGTAAGTCCCCTGCAGCAGAGCAAGGCTTCCAAACCTGAAACCTACTCCTACTATGCAGTGGAAGCATGGGCTAAGTGTCAGAAGACAAGGGGACAGAATCAGTTGTGAGACTCCAGGATCCTACTTTCTGGTTGTGTCACTTAAACCAAGTTTTCATCTCCCTCAGTCTCCAATCATTTATTTATACATTTAATGCCTATCTGAAAGCATGGTCATGATCTGGTAGGACAATGGATTCTGTAACCTGTGCTCTCTAAACTCTAAAATATTATAAAAGTTACTTTAAACTATCTTCCTCATGTACCTGGTCTTCTAAGATCACCAATAATGTTAATTAGATCATGTAAGACCAGTTATGAAGAATCAATTGTTATATCTAAATACAACATGAAATTACAGAATTTTTGGACTGGGGATGTGGCTCAAGCAGTAACGCGCTCACCTGGCATGCACAGGGCACTGGGTTCGATCCTCAGCACCACATAAAAATAAAATAAAGATGTTGAGTCCACCAAAACCTAAAAAATAAATATTTAAAAAATTCTCTCTCTCTCTCTCAAAAAAAAGAAAGAAATTACAGAATTTTTAGTTTTATGTGGTATATTTACATTATATAGTCACTTATTATTTATATAATGTAGCTTATTGAACATTGGTTCAATATCAGCATTTCTGGAAAGAGCTATCATTTCTGATCACTAACAGCATCTAGATTTCCTGCATCATTCAGGTTGAATATCTTTTAAAACCGATATTTACTTTTGGTATTTCAGTGTACATACATCTTTGTCATATTGACTTGATTCCTGGGTTCCAGACACTTATCAGATTATTCTTTTAACAATTTTATGATTTAAAATTGAATTCAGCTATACCTTAAGTGCCATGTAGGAAAGAATCCCTATCATGTCTTAGATAATCATAATACACTAGAGGTTTAAGTTCAAATACGTTGGAGTCTAAGCCTCTTGGATGTTTAGAAGGAGTCTGAAAATGTTACCTGTTTTTGACCAGAGACTAGAATAATGGAGAGGGTTTGATACCCAAAAGGTGATTCAAGTTCTCATTACAATATCTCATTAGAGTTTTATTATATATATTATACATTAATATATATATATATATATATATATTATAGTTACATATTAAAGCCATGTTTATGTTGTGAACAATACAAATAATTTTTAAGCATAAGTCTGTACTATACAAGTTCTTCAGGAAACAACACAGGTATATATAAAAAGACAATTCACAAATAAGGCAATGTGTAATGAGGGTCATGTGACTGACAGAGGAAGCATAGTGGTGAGGGATTTCAGGGGTGGAGTAGTCTGCCAGACAGCCAGGAAAGACAAGCAGATTAGTTGGGACTTGAATTAATAATATGACTCAGATGAGAAAAGAGGAGGCCATTCCCAGAGATAATGGTAAGTCTTACAGATAGTATTATGGAGGACATTTAGAAAACAATAAAACATATGGTTGGAACTGAGTAGGGCAGATCTGAAGCAAAAGTTCTATCTGGAACTATATTTAGAGTGAAAAGTAAAAGGAAATTTTTGATTAGAGAAAATGCGGAAGGCTTTGAATGATTTAATCACTGATATACTGTTGGAGGGAGTAATAAATTGACCAAAAAGTTCTAGGAGGCAGTTCAGCAATATTTTTCAAATATTCCCTCTTGATTTGGTAATTCCACCTCTAGGAATCCATTCTAAAGGCTATAATCAGAGAATATCTCAAAGGTTTGCATGACAGCACGTTTACTGTGGTGCTATTTATAACAGGAAAATAAAACTATCCCACATACCAAATTTGTAATAAATAACAGTTCCTATGGACTCTCATGCAACCATGAAAGCAGGTGCTTTAGAACTACTAAAAAGATGCAAAGGCAATGCAAATGTCAAGAAAAGAAAGCAAATTACAAAAAGCCTTTATACAATATGATTCCAATTTCTAAAGGTTATATAAGATAGGCAGGGAGTGCACCACAATGTTACAGGTAGTTAGTGTGTGATTTTTTTTTTTTAAATCTCAAAGCTATCAATACTTGCCTTGTGTTCTGTCTAATCTGATAAACTGGGATATGGTGGTAGGTGCTCCTAAGAAGGACGGCCTCTCCCATGGAAGTCCATTCTCTAATGACAAAGCCCTTCTGTAACCAGTGTCTGAAGTACCACCCAGGGAAAGGCCATGAGTGTGAACATTTTGAAGGCAGGTAGGTAAACTTTTCAATTTCTCAAAACACACCAAGTAAGGACACAGGCTAAACAGGTAGTGTTTGGGTACCAGGCCTTGTGCTAGTGCTTTACATAGATGATCTCATTTAATTCCCCACCTTTTCTAAGAGTTAGCTCTTAGTATTATCTTATTGTATAGATGATAAACTGAGGCAGAGGGGATAAAGAACTCACTTAAGGGTATACTACTCACCAGTGATGGAGGCAGGATCCAAATGTAGTTAATACTTCCAGATGACTCCAGAGTCCATAGTGACGACTAAGTTCTGCTACCCCTTTTTTAATGCAAGACAGGAAGCAAAACAAATGATCTTGTATGTCTCCTTTTCTTAGGGCCATCTGTGGCAACATCCTTAGAAATTTAGGAAGCATACAATCCTATAGAAAAAAATCTAGACAGACTGTAGGAGCCAGTGGTGGTGCTAGCCTGCCACTTACTAGTTTGGAAACTTTAGGCAATTCATAACCATTCAAGCCTTGGCTTTCCTCATGCAGAAAAGCAAAATAGTATCAAAACTGCTGGTCTCCCAGGGTGGCTGTGAAGATAAGAGGAGACAAAATACATGAAAGTCCTGTGAAAACTATCCACTGCCATATTAGGCAAAATACTGGCAGGAAACTCTCTGAGTGTTAAGATTGGACACCAGATTGCTCTAAGAAGTTCCATGGGGGTGATTCTCAAAGAGTGTAGCCCCACAAATGTTTGCTCTAGCATTGACCTTACTGTTCCAGAGCAATGTGCCCCTGGAACAATAGCACCCAATTTGCTTCATTAGGCAATACATTCTGTGGAAACAACAACCTGTGTGCAAGGGACACTCTGAGATGAGCTGGATGACAGCACCCGCATTACCCAAAGCTCTTCCTGGAAGGCCATTCCCACCACATACTCTCATAGTCTGGAAATAAGGCCTTTCTAGATTCACTAGAACAACTTGGTTGCCTAACTTCATACCAATACATGCTGGGCCCCTCACAAACATCTTCTCGAAGCCCCACGGCATCTCTGCTTTTCCTTCATTTTATTTTTGGTACCAGGTATTGACCTAGAGGTGCTTAAACACTGAACCACATCCCCCATCTCTTTTATGTAGAGACAGGGTCTCACTAAGTTGCTGAAGCTGGCTTTGAAGTTGTGATCCTCCTGACTTAGTCTCCTGAGTCACTGGTTTGCTTCATTTTACAGTTAAGAAGGTTGAGCTTCAGAAAAGTTGAGACTTGCCCAACAGATAGCTAATGTACAAAAAGAAAATGGAAGATGATGACAGTTTTGTTTCTATACTCTGTTCTGATAAACTCTTTTGTGTTCAGTTCCTGCAAAATGAAGGTAATTAATAAAGCATACTATTTTCTGGATTTCTGTTGATGTGTTAGATGAGTGAAACTAAAAAATTGACTTGAATGTTTATTATAATATATAATGTATATTATTATTTTGAGCCAATATATGGCAGTCAACTCTCTTATGAAAATCATGTGAATTTAAAAGAAAATAGTTGGGTCAATATTTTTCTCAGGAGGAAAGTTTTTCTATTTTTAACCAAGAAAAATGAAAAAAAAAAAAAAAAAAGCTTAGCATGCTCAAGGCTCTGAGTTTAAATTCCCAATATGCAAACACACACAAAATGAATGAGTGAAAAAGAGAGGAAAATGAAAGGGAATGTATATAACAAATATGGCACATTCTCTTAAAGTAATTCATAAATAACTCATGTAATTCTATAAGGTTGTTTAGCATGAACAAATTAGTCCCCAAAATGAATAGACAATTCACATAGAAATATGAACTCTATCAAGCATAGGCAAGTTCACTAATAAGCAAATTCAAAGTAAGACAATGAGATCTCATATTTTACCTACCAGTAAATAAGTAGAGGGTTTTAAAAATGCCAATATTTAATATTAATAAGTGTCAGTAAGTTTTAAAGTGGTTTGTTACACAGCAATGAATGCATGAGATTGATCCAATAATTTAACTTTTAGGAATTTATCCTTAGGCACTGATCAGAAATGCAGACACAGGCTTACAAAAAATATTTCCTGTGGAGATTAGAAGAATCTTAATGTCTAAATCAGGAAAATGATTATGTAGATTCCAGTACATCCATTATGAAAAGAATTTCAATGTAATATAAGTAAATGCTTATAATATACTTTTAGATAGAAAAAGTCATAAAGAACTATACCTATCAAGAGGGAATAAATTAAAAGATACTAATGATTATTTCTGGTTAGTAGGATTATGAATGATTTTATTCTGGTCTTCACATTTTTGTGATAATCTCACGATCACCAAAAATTAACCTTAAAATGATTAAACTATCAGTTGATATAATCCACCCATAGATAAACATCTTAAAAAGTAAAGTTTCAAATGTAGTTTCAATGTCATTTTTATAAAACCATTTTACGAAGGCATTCAGCAATATTGATGTTGGATCATCTGCTATTTCTCATAACTGACAGGATGATAGGCAGTTTTACTGCAATTTTTAAAAAGTCAGCAGGAGAGAAAACCATTAGCAGAGGGCTTTGCTAATCTACAAACTAGTTATAAAAATCCTGAATAATTCAGCAATTCTAATGATGTGGCAGAAAGTAAAATAACTGAAGAAAAGGCTTCCAAGAATCAGATTAACATCACTGAAAGCTAGGAGCCTTCCCACACATCATGCTCCTCAATCCTCCCTGTGATGGCAGATGAGGAGTTTTGGCCTTGAACAAGGTTCCATCAGCCTGGAACCATCCAGCTGCTAACCAGGGACTCACATGCTTCCCAGCACCACCTCTCTCCATGAAGGTCAGTGACTTACCATGTTAATAGAGTGAAAAAAATAGTTATCTAACTTGTATGCTACCTTAAAAAGCTTAGCTGGATCATTTTCTTCTTGCATAACTTGAAGCAATCCTAAAAGAAAGGAAAAAAGAAATGCTGAGAAGTTGAGGAGTTGAGAAATCTCCTGAGAAGCTGACTATTCCCAAGCAACTGAAAAGCAAAGCATTGTGGGAAGGGAATCAGCTGACAAAGCCTAAGTAGAGCCTGAAGCAGCTCCCTCCTCCCTGTTCTCTTCCAGGATGTCTCTGTGAAGCCTCATCACTGATCATACAGAATCTTTTAGAAATTTGGAGCCTTTCCTTGGCTGTTGGCTTTATTCACTATTAATATTATTTCCAATAGGCCATACCCACATAGGGAGCCAAAGTGTGAGGGGTCAGTACCACAGAGAGATCCCACAGGCATTTGAATGGCCAAATCTCAGCCAACCCCAGTATTTGTTTGTTTATTTTTAAGAATGGTAAATAGTAACAATAACTAAGATTTCTGTAGTGTTTATGTGTATCAGCTATGTGCTTCACTTTACATGTGAATATTGTCCTACTTAATCTTCATGACTCCAAGAGGTACATATTATTTCTGATCTTCATTTAACACAAGAAGCAGCTGAGGACTTGGACCCCAGCTAGGAAATGGTGTTCAGGGCATGAACAGTTTGTTGGGTCTCAATCCATGTTCTTAACTCTGTGCTACATGGTCATGTGGACTTACAGTTACCAGGGCTGGGGTTTCAAGAAAAAGCCTACCTCTCTCCTTTCCCCCCCAGCTCCAGAAGGAATCATATGAGCAAGGGAGAAGAGCTGTGGCTGAGGAAATGGAGAAAATGAGAATCCCTGTCCTGCCAGGCCAGCTGGAAGGTGGATTTTCCTAGAGCCAGAGCAGCTTGCTTCCCAACCCTAAACTAAGTATTTAATACTTTCTTTTATTTCCAAAATTATCTAAGATAGTTATAACAGTATATAAAACACAAAAACATGAAATAAGAAAGAAAACAAAATGATTGGGCCTTTAAATATTTAATGTCTAACAAAAAACCATGATCAGTGATCATTGTCACAGATCACTGTGTTTATAAGTTTGAAAGTGAACCAGCTACTCGAGACAAGCACAACTCATGTCAATATGAAAATCAGAAAAATATTTTTTCTCCTGAAAGCAAAGTGTCACAGTGCAATAAAATGAGTAATGCCTTCCACATCTCCAAGGTATTAGACATAGGCAGCCGAGTAGAGAGGTTAAGTAGACTTGAGTCAGGCTGCTTGGGTTCTACAAGTTATGCAACCTGTCTCAGCCTCAATTTCTTCATCTGTGAATGGGTAATGAAGAATGCATGGAGGATTAAATGAGCTAATAGAGGTAAAGTTTTTATGGCAGTGCTTGGAATGTAGGAAGTATGCACTACATGTTTACAACACACTGAGCACCTCTTCCCTCAGGGCTTCTGTATCTACTGCTCCCTCTGATTTACATCTTTCTCCATGATACACAAACTGACTCCTTCTCTTTCATTAAGCCTTTCCTCTTACTCAGTATGGCCTTCCCATACAACAATATGTGTAATTGAGATGTTTTCCTACTTGCCTTCCCAAAGTAGCAGCCAACATCCTCTGCCTTGACTTAATTTTTTCCATGTATTTCTTATGTTCAAATAACCAATTGCTCCATTTCCTTTGTTTTTGACTATTTTCTTCAGTTAAGTTAGAGAAAACTTCTGTTTTATTCACTGCTCTATCTCCAATAGCTAAAACAGAGCATGGTAAAGTAGATACCTAATAAACATGTTGAATGAATGAATGAATCCAGTCAACAAACTTACCACTTTACAGCTAACTACAAGGTGTCCTCAAAATACCTGTAAAAGGGCTAGGGATGTAGCTCAAGCGGTAGCACGCTCGCCTGGCATGTGTGCGGCCCAGGTTCGATCCTCAGCACCACATACCAACAAAGATGTTGTGCCGCCGAGAACTAAAAAATAAATATTAAAAAAATTCTCTCTCTTTCTCTCTCTCTCTCTCTCTCTCTCTTTAAAAAAAAAAAAAGAACTTAAAAAAAATACCTGTAAAGGTATGTCACTCAAAAGGTGAACCAGGAAGTTTTCTAGACACTTCAACCCTATGGTAACAATTCAAAAAAGACAGAAAATCTGAAGTGGTGACAAAGGTAATTCCATTGAGATTTCTGGTGATAGGTATTGTTTGATACTCTTCATGTGAGTTTAGAATTAGTGATTAATAGTCACTACTGCAGGGGCACAGCTAGAAAGAATAGCCAAAATGCAGCATAAAGCATTTCTGGAATCAATCATTACTGTTACCTCTTTTTTAAAAAAAATTAAACAGATAGGTAAAAACATAACAAGTATGCATATTAATGAGGTACTGTCAATTTTTAATACAGTCCAAATAAAACAGCTATCTCCTGTAGCAAAACAAAGACAGGAAAACCAGTTATTGACTTACTTCATACTTCCTAACACAAGCATCAGTGTGAAATGCATTTAACTCAGAATATGCATATTGGGGGAAAGACCCCAGAATAGACAAAGCTTCCATTTAGTAAGCCAATATGCAGGCCTACACAGGTCTCAGTAGTGAGAGGCAATCTAGCAAAACAGAAAACATGCCACAGACAGGTTGTCGCAGGCAGACTGGGTGAGTCAAGCCCCAGGTGGAGCTGGGAAACTCACCCAGTCTCATGGACAATCTGCCTGCATCATTACAGATGTGATGAAATGCCCTCCTTGTGTCTACAGCAGCTGTTTCTGTATACTACTTCTTTGCCAAACAATAGGGTTTGAGAAGTTTTGGGCTTTCCCATGTTCAAATATGAGAAACCGGAATATTTCCATGATAAGTGAGTGCTTTCCCTCAATACCAGGGATAAAACCCAGGCCTCATACATACGAGGCAAGTGGTCTACCACTAAGCTACACCCCAGTCCAAGGATTTTTAAAGTAGTCATTCAGAAGGCTGAATTTTAGTTCCTCTTGGTATTCTATAGACCTGTTACTTTTATTCAGTTGTGACCTGAGCACAGACTTACCCATGGTTTCAAGCATGGGAGAGGACTGTGACATAGATGGTGAATAAATTTCCATCTTTAAGATACTCACCCCCATTTGTCACGATGTTCATTAAATCTGATGAGGTACGTAAGACATCAAAAGAGGTTAACTACACTCCCAGGTTTCACAGCAAAGCAGGAGCACAAGAAGGCTGATTCCCAACCTTGTGGTTTTCTAATCTTGGTCAAGTGTTGCCAACAGGAAAAGTTTTATAATACACTAATTTTGTTTAGCCATCTCCACATATAATTTGTCAAGTGCTTCTCTCTGAGTTTCTTTGGTGACAAATTCCTGTAGTAGACTGTTTAACCCTCAAAACATCTAACCTCTTAATACCTACTATATCTTTTATGAAAATGTTTGGTGGAATGTTCAAAACAAATCATCCTATCTTTCTTTTTTCTTTATGATGCATTTATCTTTGGCATGTGGTAAGAGGAATATAAAGTAAATTATCTTTATATCAGGCTTCTAAGTGTCCAAAATCACAATATGGATGTCCATAGGAATAATTCATCACATCTGAGGAATAATTCATCACAACAGAAACTTTTTTTTTAAGAGAGAGAGAGGAGAGAGAGAGAGAGAGAGAGAGAGAGAGAGAGAGAGAGAGAGAGAGAGAGAGAATTTTAATATTTATTTTTTAGTTTTCGGCGGACACAACATCTTTGTTTGTATGTGGTGCTGAGAATCGAACCCGGGCCGCACACATGCCAGGCGAGCGCGCTACCACTTGAGCCACATCCCCAGCCCACAACAGAAACTTTTTTTAAAAAAATTCATATATTCCTTTAAAGAATCAGGAAACATGGAAGTGAAGTCCTTAATCTGTTTGTATGGAGAGTACACAGGGCTCAACCATGAGCAAGCAGACCTTCCTATACTTGCATGCAGGGAGTCATAAGTGGTGGGAACATGGAGTTAAAGGCTTAATTCTACAGACTGATCCCACCTGTTATCCTTCAGTATGTCTTTCTTTGAAGCAGCTCACAAAAGGCCATTCTGACCCAGTTTTGGTCTAAAAAGATAATAATGTGTTACAATCCTTACTATTTCCAAGGTTATTCTTCCCCCTCAAAGTTGAGAAATACATGTCCAAAAACTCCTCCCCTGATTAAAAAATACAAACAGAAAAAACACAGGTTACCCTGATCCAGGCAGGACCCAGATGAAAGAGGGCCTTTGTGACCTTTACACAAACCAAAATGACTAAAATCTTATATAATCCTACTGTTAAAAGTTCCCTCCTACCCCAATAAAAATAAGCTCACAAAAAAGTGAGTTGTCTCTCCCTATTTTGACAGTATCTTTTCCCCCTTCTTCTCCTTCTAATAAACATTGCTATACTTTTACTAAGTCTCCAGTCTTGCTTGAAATCCTCTCTTGCAAGCACATAAGATATGAGAACACAATGCCACCTCTGGTAGGATCTTATCTCCATTTACAGGCTGGTCTCACTGCACCTCACTTCTGTTCCCCCACATGCTCACCACTGCCTTCAGATAAGATATGGGTCACCCTTCCCCACTCTGGGCACCTCCTGTAGTTCTGTCTTGTCTGAGTTCCAGCTCTGATCTCTGTTAACTAATACAAGCTTGAAAATTCACATGATGGATAAGTTATAAATGTACACTCAAATTAGAAGGACGAATGAAAACCTCAGCAAATCACTTAAGGAAGCTTGGCAAGAGGCATCAAACAAAAATGTTCTATTATCAAATAAATTTAGATGGAATAAGAAAATTCTTCCAGATTTCTTTACTTAGGATAGTAGTTCACAGACCTAACAGACCCAAAGTATCCTTTCAGTAAACATGTATCTTTCTAACATCTCCTTTATCATCCTGAAACAAAATTCATAAGAATGTCCTTGATAAACATAATCTCCAAAAATCCCACAACAATATATAAATGAGTGAGTATAACTAAACCAAAATAGAAAAGTGGTCAGGTGTTTCTTTCTATATGAAGGATCATCTCCAGGTGGTAATGGAAATAGGGGTGGGAGGGAAAAGGAAGGAGAAGGGGAATAGCATGGATGGTAGAAGGAGACCATCATCATTATACAAAATACATGTATGAAGATGTGAATTTGGTGTCAACATATGGTATGTACAAATAGAAATATGATAAATTGTGGTATAAAGGTGTATTAAGAATTGTAATGCAAAAAAATAAGAAAACTCATGTATAATGGCATAATTTGGCATGAACATACTTTATATACAGAGTTATGAAAATTGTGCTGTGAATGGATAATTATGATTGTAATGCATTCCACTATTGTCATATATGTAAGAAATAAAAATTAAAAAAAGAAGAATCATCTCCAACTTGACATCTACAAACACAGGCTACCTGGTTATGCTCTGTCAGCAACTCAAGTACAACTGGTGAAATTGCTGGTGCTATACCCTTTGAAAATAGTGAATAATTCTGGGTAAAGTTCAAAGCAAAACAAAATACAGTCTTCTCTTGGTTTATTATAATCAGTACACTCATAAACATTCAGTGTCTGTTATAAAATCTCAAGTACTCTGTGTTTATATGTAAACAAAGTTAGATAATAATCTTAATTATATACAGCCATAAGATTATCAGGACAAGCAAAAGTCCCAGAGGGTGAAGGATAACTCTTAATTTCATGGGACAGTTCCAGGGCGAATCAACAAGATAACAAAAACACTCCTACCAATTTACAAACCATCCCCCGGGAATAGTACCATTCATTGGAAACCACTACTGCAGGGCTTCAAGAGAGTCTTTAATATGATAAAGTAAGCTGGGAATTAAAAACAAGGACAGAACACTTTTTTTCTCCAAGTACTTTCTTGAAGGGCTATGGCTTCACTAATCACATTTAAGGAAATGTGGGTATTGATTATTTTTAAAAGCATATTTAATAAACCAAGTGTGGTGGTACATGCCTACCTTCGTAGCATCTTGAAAGGCAGAGACAGGAAGCTCCCAGTTTGAGGCCAGCCTGGGGCCTGAGCAATTTAGTGAGACCCAGTCTCAAAATAAAAATAAATAAATAAATAAAAGGGGGCCAGGCTTGGTGGCACAAGCCTGTAATCCCAGAGACTTAGGGAGGCTGAGGCAGGAGGATTGTGAGTTCAAAGCCATCCTCAGCAATTTAGCAAGGCCTTGAGCAAGTTAGGAAGACCCTGTCTCTATATAAAATATAAAAAGGGCTACAGGTGTGGTTCAGTGGTTAAGTGTCCCTAGGTTTAATTCCCAGTACTAAATTAATTAATTAATTAATTAATTTCTAAAAATTTTAAAAAGGGCTGGGAATGTAGCTTAGTAGGAGAGGATCCCTGGGTTCAAACCTCAGTACTGGGGTTGAGAATATATATAAATATATATTCAATAGTAAAATCTTACCAAGTTTCAGCTGCAAGTGAACAGCAGGTTCTAGAGATATGTTTTCCAAGGAGGGAAAGCCTAATACTGGGCTGTGCCTCTCATTGCTCCAATAACACAGGGAAGATGCTACTTCTAAGAAGATGAGACAAAAAGAGCCAATAGAAACCTTTGGAGGATAATCAAATATCACAGTCAGAGCCTGAACCTCATTAGTGCCATTCAGGATACATGGTTTTTTAAAAACCTCATATTTGGAGTTCAGGTGGTTGCTTTGAATTCAGTTTTATGGTCCTTGGACATATTAATTCATAAATAAATGTACCTTTTAAGAACCCTAAGTGTCTCTGTGGCCCTTTCCAAAAAGAAATGGGTTTTGTAGTTCAGTCCAGTAAATGAAATAGACAATATTGGCTATTTTTTTGATTATCAATTCAATACATGAAATTAAAGCACTAAAATGTTCATTTCCATTATTTCCCCAAATATATAAGTGTTATAAACATTGAAAGGCCTGTTTAAATTGGCAAGTCTACATTTTAGATTTTACTTCTCCCAAACCTGACTTTAAGTCATAACCCAGAGATCACTAGAAAAATACATAAAAGCCACACTATTCAGAGTTTAGTACAAGTGAAAATGTCCTGATCTCTACCTCAGATGAAAAAAATAATCACAAGTAATAATTATAGAGGAATCAGTAAGTACTATTCACTACAGAACCACAAAGGATATACATTTCACCCAACCTAAAGCCTCATAGGGGATTTCTTCAAGGCTAATTTACCATGGAGGGGCAAGTATTATCTCCTTAATTACATTGTCAATACATTTATACTTTACCAGATTTTAAGATAAATGTGAGAATAATGCTTCTGTTTTTTATAATTACTTACCAGGCATTGGTGCCATCTGGTGGCCATTTTAATTAAAATTATTAAAAGGATTTGGGGCTTTTCCCCTTCACCCTAGGGAAGGTAGAAAACCACATTTTTAAAAAATTATTTTGCAACATGCTTTGTTATTATTACCATTTCTGGAATTTTGAGATTGAAGCATCAATTTACCCTTATTAGGTTCTTCTGATTCCACACCTTTTATCTGGATTTATGAATGTGTTAACAGTTACCACATTATTTGCAATAAAAAAATAATAATAATTGACATTGGTATTGCAAAGAAAATTCAAGAGATATGGGCAATAGTAGATAAACAGTTTGTCTATATTTTTAAATACATCTCAATTCATTCAACAGTTTTTAATGGAAAGAACTTTATTTGAAAAATTTGGTGGTTCTGCCTAACAAGGCTTAGAGAAGCACAAACCTTAGGAAAAAGAATTTATGGTTAAAACCATCACAATGAAATATTTCTGTTTAACAGAAACTATTATATGCATATTTATTAGATGGGATATTTTCAATGTCTTAATTCAATAAGGACTATTTATATAAGAAATTTCTTCAAATTAACAAGAAAGACAGGAAAATTCAAGAAAAATTAAACAATAAATATGTATCAGAAAGAAAATCCCAAATAACTAGCAAGTGATATGAAAGGATACTCAGCATGTAACCAAATAAATGAAGTATGCTTTATATATTGCTTTACATATACCAAGTTGGCAAAAATTAGGGGCAGGGGTGTTTTGGCATTAATGAAAAGAATAAGAAAATAGAAATCCTCATGAACTGATGGTAGGAAAGATATCTGGTAGTTCTTGGTTCAATATACACATATCTTACAAACAGCAATCACATTCATCAGTATACTAATTATCTATTTCTATGTAACAGAGTACCCTAAGATTTAGTGTGTAAAAACAACAAATGTTAATTTTTGCAAAGTTTCTGTGGGTCAGTCATCCAGATGTGACTTACTTTACTATCTGTGCATCAGAAGACTGCAACTGAGGGTCAGCTGGGGCTGTAGTCATCTCAAGGGTCAGTGAACCTTTTCAAAGTCCTCAGAAGATCCATTTCCAAGCTTGCTTACTTGGCTGCTGGCAGGTCTTAGGGCCTTGCTGAATATCAGCTACAGATATCAGTTACTTGCCACATGGATCCCTTCATAGGGCAGTTCACAGCAGGGCAGCTTGTTTCCTCTAGAGTAAGGGCTCTCAAAAAAGAGAATGAGAAATAGGAAGCAAGACAGAAGTCATAATGTTCCTGTAAACTAATTTTGTAAGTAACATATCACCCCGTTTGCCACATTCAATTTGTTAGAGAAGAATCACTAGATCTAGCCTAAAATAAAAGAAAAATTAAACAAGAGCATGAATATTAGAAAAAGGGAACCGTGAGAGCTGTTTCAGAGGCTGTCTACCATAGTGGGTATATGCATTCGGAAGACTCTGGACAGATCCACAAGAAAACAGGGATTAGACTGTTTGGTGCAGCTTACATGCAAGACAGATACAGGCAACTTAGATACCAACAATAGGAAAATAAAGAAAATGTAGTTATATGCATATGGCAGAATACCAGGCAGCAAAATATACAGACCCAAATTTATAAAAGTATCATAGATCCATCTCAAACACTAATGTTAAGTGAAAAAAAAAAGTTTTAGTATAACAGCATTAAATATAACTTATAAATGACATTATATATCTTTTAAGAATTTCAATGCAGATAAAATATGGGAGCAAGACACCCATGGCATGGGTGATGATGGAAGAAAGAAAGGGGCATAATTTGCATGAACCAAAATGTGTGCTGTGAAATGAGTACAATTCTGTGATCTAAAGACCTTAAAAACAAACTCCAAATGGCAAAGAATAAAAAATATATCCCCCCACTGCTGTACACCAGCCCAAGTTCTTCTTCCTAGAGATAACTATAGAATACCAAAAATACAGATTATTTGCATATGTATGAAGTCTTTGCACAGGTTATTTATCTGTGGCTTTTCAGCCTACCTACCCTGCTATATACTCTTCTGAACATCTGGAGCTGGAAGACATCAAACTACATTTTCAGGGTCTTTTGGCAAGTAGCTTCCTATTAGATGCTGAAGGGATTGAGAAGGCTAAAAGAGAAAGGTTCCTAACTCCCAATGTGTGAATTGATATGGGAATGGAAGAGCTGGGACAGAGGCAGCACTCTTTGACTAAATGACACCCCCTCAGCAAGTCCAGGCCCGATTCTAAGAGTGCTGTTAATATCACAGTAGTAAGTTGATTCAAGGGATATGCAGCTTCTGATATCTGAGGAGCACTGCTACATCTTATTTTATAATTGCTCCAGTCCCTCTGATCTTCCTTTTTGTATTTCTGGCCCCTTTTTGTCAGACCATCTGAAAAATAAAGCTGTGTTATTAATTTCACAATAATTGGACTTCACAATTTTAAACAATGGAATTTCTACTTTGCAAATGTGATTGAGTCACATAGAAAGGAAACACTTTCCAAAGGGAAAACAGCTATCAAGTAGGAATTAGGATTTGATCCCAAGACTTCTGGTTCCTGAGTCTATGTACTTAACAGTATTTTATACTTCCTTTCACACATATGTGAGTAAAATTACACTTCTACATTATGCCATGCTGAAGAAATATGGGAAAGACAGCTAAATAATGTTTGTAGGCTTTTGCTTTTATTTATTTGTTTGTTTATTTATTTATTTATTGGTACTGAGGATTGAACCCTGGGGCACTTAAACATTAAGCCACATCCCCAGCTCCTTTTTTATATTTTATTTAGAGACAAGCTCTCACTGAGTTACTTAGGACCTTGCTAAGTTGCTAAGGCTGGCTTTGAACTCGAGATCCTCCTGCCTCAGCTTCAGCCTCCTGAGCCACTGGGATTACACACAAGCACCACTACACCTGGCTTGGGCTTTCGCTTTTTAAGAAAATTTGTTTATTTATATCTTCATTTCTTAGAAAAAGAAAAATGTGAAAAATTGTTATAAAATCAAGTGACATGACCAATTTCCTTTCTTTCTTGACAAATTCATTCATTTACTCAGGATAAAATTAAATAAATTGTCCTATGTCACACTACAGATGTGCTGCTAAACTTTCATGGTTTAATTAGAGGGGAATGCCAAGTCAGGTGAAGATATTACCTGACCTATTTTCCATGTTTGACAGTCTCTCATCATAAAGCATTTTGAAATACTAAAAGAACTAATAAGACAAGCCATATCACCTACTTAAAAATTCTTTAAAAAAAAAAAACATTTATCTCATTCTTGTTTAAACTGGAAATTCTCAAATCATAGAACCATGGGGAAAAGTATAAGCCATTGGTGATTAGAGTCGAAAATTAGAGGCTATTGGATGGCTTTATTCCTCAAACGGCTAAGTCTGCACTTAACTCATATTATGAGTTTCAACTTATTCCCAAGTATATAGTGACAAAGAATGTTATTGTGAATATTCACAGCTCTGAACACTCCTAATAAAAAAAATTTTACAAAAAACTTTTTATTTTCCAACACCAAAGTCCTCTAGATTACCAAAACTGAAAAATGCTAGTCCTTTGCTGCCATCTCATAACCTCATGGAAGATAAGGACTCTCTTTTCCCATACTTAATATCCTCCTCATCCCTTTTGCTATCATTAACAATAACAACTTTTTAAATGCATCCTTTTATGGAATTCTTCTAAATAAATCCCATGGTTTATCCATTTATGTTTATCCATTCAACCAAAAACATTTGGTTACTTCCAGCTTTGGGTGATTGTGAATAAAGTTGCTATAAACATTCATGGGTAAGTTATTTTGTGAACATAAGTTTTTAAATCAGTTGGGTAAATATCTAAAACATGATTTCTGGGTCTTATGGTAAGACTATGTCTAACTTTGGAAGAGATTGCCAAACTGTCTTCCAAGTGGCTAATGCCACTATGAATTTCCATTGCAACAGTTCCTGCTGCTGTATTCTTATCAGCATTTGGTTTTGTCGGTTTTTTTTTTATTTTAATGAATCTGAAAGGTATGTGGTTGAATCTGATGTTGTTTTAATTTGCATTTCTCTTATGACAAACCATGAGCATCTTTTTCATATACTTATTTGCAATATATGCAATATATTTGCGATTTACTTACACATAACACACAGAGGTGAGATCATACTGAATGTATGAGACCTTGTATCAAAATAAAATAAAAACATCAGGTGAATCCAGGAAAGAATTCAGAATGGCATGACTAATTGTATTATAAATGTATCAAACAACCTTGCTGAAGGGGACGGGGAAAGATGACCTAAAAAACTCTGGAAATGAATACAGTCTATGAGGCTAAGGGAAAAAGAACCAGCACATAAACTTTACTTAATAAAGTTAATAAAGTTTTTTTCCACAGGATATATGTTAACGATTCTGATACTGTTATACTTGTACTATGAAATTGAACAAGTAAGTAAAAGGATGACAGACAGGAACCAGGTTTTTTACTATTGAAGTGGGATTTTACAGATAAACACAGGGAGAAAGCTAGACTGACCCATCTGGTAATTACTTTGACTTGGAGACATCAGTAAGGACTCAGATTTTTCATGTAGATACTAATGGTTACATATAGATGCATTTATAAATATACTTAAATACACAGGTTAGTGAAAAGGCATCATTTTGCTCTGTCAGTTGAGAGGAAATAAATGATACTCAGTAGCAGCAAGCATACCTAGTACCTAGATAATAGTCTCTAAAACCATTCTCCAGTAAGTGAAACCAGACCTTGGAAAAATGGATGATACTAGGGAAATAAATATACAAGATGCGTCTGCCGCAATTTGTAGCAACAGAATGTAAGGAAATGTTCAGCTCACACACACACATACACTATGTACACACATACATTAACAACATTCTCCAGTTGGAGAATGTCATAAGAGTACAGAATAGAACTTATAAAGAGTTCCCAATGGCCAAAACTAGAATGATTCAAATAGTATCAGATTATAACTCAAAATACAAAGTAAGTATCCATGAGTCCATACTGCTATAAATGATTGAATAAGTTAATCTTCCAAGAAGAATTTCAAATAAAATTTATGAAGATTTCCTACTGTTAAGGTGGGATTAACATAACTCACTACCTCTTAGTATATGGGCTACACACAGTGACTTCCTTCCAAAGTGTACAGTAAAGAAAGTGGGAAATAAGAGCAACTCTTCAGTGGAGAAGCCTGACAAATACTACCTCAGTCAACTGATAAAGGTCAACATTAACTATGAAAAATCTTGATTATATATGTTCCCTTGATTATACCATGAAAATGACACTCTGCCTCTGTAGGCTTTTTCCTAATAACATGTAATCCCAGTGTTATCATGAGAAATGCATTAGGCATATTCCAACAGTGGGGAATAAAATATCTGACCAGTACTCCTCAAAATCACAAGGTGATCACAAGGAAAAACTGCCATCATCAAGAGAAACATAAGAAAATATGACAGTAGAATTCAATATAGTACCCTGGATAAGACTCTGGAAAAGGAAAAAAGTTCTAACCATTAGGTGAGAACTATAGAACTCTAATTAAATTATGGACTTCAGTTAATAATAACTTATCAATATTGGCTGATAAATTACAACAAAAGTATTATACTGATGTTAATAGGGGAAACTGAATAAAGCATATGAGAACACTTACACCGTCTTGATTTTCCTATAAACCTAAAACTGTTAAAAAATAAGGTCTATTGAAAAAGAAATGTCAAAATGTTAAACAGTGATTATCTCCTGTGGTGGCATTATGGATAATTTTTGTCTTTGTAGTCTTTTGTACCACATACATTTTCTAGAACATAAGATTTTCTTCTCAATCTATTACTACAGCTATCATAATAAACTTCAAAAGATGATACTATTTGTTGAATAATTATATTTGATCACATACTGACTATGCTAAAATTTTTAACAACACTGTGTAGTGAACACTATTCTTTTTTAAAATGAAGTATTTGTTTGTTAACTTGTAATATACACCACTTGCTTTTTCTGAGATGGGCCCAATGTAACTAGTGGCAAGGAAGGGATATCTGAAAATATCCTCTCTGAAAACTGAAATTCCCACTTCAATCTTAATCTTTAACAGCAAGGATTGTGATGGAAGCATGCATTACCCGCAATTATTTTATCCCAAGCCATATTTGCTTTTAGTCTATAGGTAAACTGTTTTCTGTCAGCCTGACAAATAAATGTCTGTCTAACCCTGAGGGGACAGGGGATAGTATTGAGGAAACAAGTGTTCTTTAAGTTACATAGTTAGTAAGTGGCAGGTAACAAGACTCCAAAACATATTTGTATGTCCTTATCATACAGAATTACTTGTTTAGCACTTCATAAAATTATTAATACATATATCATCTTAAAGTACTTCATAATATTGTCAGTATAGGTTAAAAGACCTGTATTTATGGAAATTGTCAGGAAGACAATGCATGACAAGCACCACTATGCTGTTAACTTAGAGAAAAAACAAATACAACAACAAAAAACTTCCATCAGATGAAACAATACAAGCAGCACTGAAAGCTACACAAGAAACATAGTGACTGCTCAAACACTTCTAATAACTACAGATCTTGTCTTGTCCAAAGATATCTGGAATCATCTTTCCCTTAGGCAATAAGGTAATTCTTTCAATACATATGAAGTTAAGAACTAAATTGAATAATCTCATCACACTACTTTAAAGAGAGATCTAGACTGATCTTGCCTTCATCACAGTTCACCACCCCACTGGTCAAGTTACTTCAACATGCGACAGAATGAATAAGCTGAGAATTAATAGCTTTTACACCTGTTGCTTTTCATGAACCATTTCAGAATTTCTAAAGCACATATGACTGAACTGAGGCAGCCCTATTTCTAAAGTACATTGGTCCTTATGAAGCAAAATAAGCCAAGCTGATTGCAGGTAGGGCCTGAGTAGAGAAATACAAAACCTACCCGAAGAGTTACCTTGTTATCAGCATCCATGAACAAGATGAAATACTTTGAAGCACCTTTCCAAAAGACACAAGACCTAGTTTGAAGGGGTACTTATTCACTGGTAAATTCTGGGATGTGAATTTAAGAATAAAAAAACAAGTCATGGCTGGGTGCAATGGTGCTCACCTAAAATCCTAGCTATTCAGGAAGTTGAGGCAAGAGGAATTCAAGTTCAAAGCCAGCCTGGACAATTTGGCAAGGCTCTTGTCTCAAAATAAAGACTGCTCCTGGGTTCAAATCCCAGCACCAAATAAATGAATAAATAAACATCACAAGAAAATAAAAACCTGCTATGAACTGTTTATGTTCCTACCAAATTCATATTTGAAACTTTAATGCTAAAGTGGTAGTAAGTAACCATTTGGGAGGTTTTAAAGCAAAAGGGTGGAGTCTCATGGAGGAATTAGTGCACTTGGTTCTCTGCTTGGTTCTCTGCCATATGAAAACCCAGAAGCAAGAGGCCTCACCCAGAACCTGACTATGCTGATACCCTCATCTTGGACTTTCTAGCCTCTAAAGCTGTGAAAAGTTAAGTTTCTGTTGTTTAAACCACCCACCCAAGGTAATTATAGTAGCTCAAACTAAGACACAAACCAATTTTTTAAAATAGACAAAAGATTTGAACAGCCATTTTACCAAAAATATACAGGTAACAAAAAAAGTATATAAAAAGATACCCAGTATTATTGGTCATTAGGAAAATGCATATTAAAATCATAAAAAGATACCTGTTAAGTCAGTCTTTAAAAAAAAAAAATTGACAATACAAAGCGCTGGTGAGAATGTAGTCACCAAAGTTCTCATACATTGCTGGTGGGAAAGCATAATGACACAATACACTTTGGAAAACAGTTGGGCTGACTTTTAAAAACATACTTATTGTACTTACTATAAACATATTTATATACTTACTATAAACATACTTTTTTAAACATTCTTACTATAAAATACAACAATCACATTCCTAGCTGGGTGTGAGGGCGAACACGTGTAATCCCAGCAGCTTGGGGGTTGAGACAGGAGAAGGATCCCAAGTTCTAAGCCGGCCTCAGCAAAATCGAGGCGCTAAGCAACTAACTCAGTGAGACCATCTCTAGATAAAATACAAAAAGTAGGGATATGATATGACTCAGTGGCCAACTGCCTCTGAGTTCAATCCTGGTACCACCCCCAAATAAAATCTGTATAGAAATGTTCTTAGCAATTACTACTAATAATCAAAAACTAGAAACAATTCAACAGAAGAATAAACTGTGATACATCTGTACAATTCAATATGATTCGGAAATAAACAGGAGCCACTCTTGATATATACAACACTTTGGATGAATCTCAAGGTTAAATTAAAAAAAAAAAATTCAGAAAGCCACATTATTTTGGAAGAAATAAGATTAGAAATTGCCAAGGAAACTCAGGGAAAATGCTTAAAAAGGGGGTAGCCTTTTTGAAAGCAACGCGGTTTTGAGTGTAGCAGAGCACCATGCTGCCAGCTTCTGCTCCTGACTCACTGCTGTTCTCTCTCGCTGAGTAACAAGTAGGTCAGGAAGCTGCACCACAGTCATGGCATTTAAAGACACCAGAAAGGCACCCATGGAACAGATAGTGATTCATTATATTAGAATTATCCTTACCAGTCGAAATGTGAAATCGCTTGACAAAGTATATGCTGACTTGATCAGAGGCATAAAGGAAAAGAATCTCAAAGTGAAAGGACCTGTTTGCATGCCTACTAAGACTTTGAGAATCACTAAAAGAAAAACATCTTGTGGTGAAGGTTCCAAGACCTGGAATCCTTTCCAGATGAGAATCCACAAGGACTCATTGACTTGCACAGTCCTTCTGAGATTGTTAAGCAGATTACTTTCATCAGTATTGAGCCAGGAGAGAAGGTTGAAATCATCATTGCAGATGCCTATGTCAACTGTTTTAATAAACTGATTATCAATTGTTAAAAAAAAAAAGAAAGAAAGAAAAGGGGAGTAGTAAATTTTGTGGGGGGCGGGGGAGGGGTGATGTTAGAATTGTTCTCCATTTTGATTACATAATCTATTTTAAAATTCAGACCTGCACATCAAAGAGCAAACCTCAGTATCTATAAATTGAAATGAATTTTTTTTAAATCAATGAAAATTAACAAATCTTATGAGATTAAAAATCCTTGGGGCTAGGGTTGTGGCTTAGCGGTAGAGCGCTCGACTAGCACGTGCAAGGCCCTGGGTTCAATCCTCAGCACCACATAAAAATAAATAAAATAAAGGTATTATGTCAAACTACTTCTAAAAAATAAACATTTAAAAAAAAAAATCCTAGCATCCACACTCCTATGAAGCTCTTCCTTATGAAAGAAATCCAGCTAATAACCCAAGGAGATTTGGGAACATCTGGACTAATTAAAAGCACATGTCCCCTAATATAATGAATTGAGAATTTGGCATGAATTCTGGAGTAGTCCTGCCAAAGGGCATAACCTGAATCTAATCATGAGAAAACACGAGACAAAGCCAAATTGAGGCCATTCTATAAAATAACTGGCGTGAACTCTTTAAAAATGTCATTTCCATAAAACATATACTTAGGAACTGGTCCAGATTAAAGTAGACAAAAGAGGTATGTGAATCTAATATAATGTACAATCTCAAATTTGTTTTTTTATAAATACCTTATTGGGACAAAACCTCCAAATAGTTTCCTGCTTAGATAACAGTATTGAGTCAATGTTAATTTTCTGATTCTGAACATTGCATTGTGATTACAGGATTCCTTGTTTTTAGAGAAGGTAAGCACTGAAATACTTAAGAAGGTAAAGAAGCATCGTGTCTGTATGTTACCTTTTGATTTTTGTGATGCAGGGAACTGAACACAGGGCCTTGTACATGCCAGGTAGGGTTCTAACTCTGAGCTACACCCAACCTGTATCTTACTCTAAATGGTTAAGTAAAAAAATAATTAGTAAGAAGGGAAAAGAAAGTAAATGAGGTAAAATTTTGCACATCTGGATAAAAAATATTTAAGAATTCTTTGAGTATTTTTTAAAATACTATTTTTTAAAAAATATTTATTTTTTTGTAGTCACAGTTGGACACGATAACTTTATTTATATGTGGTGCTGAGGATCAAACCCAGGGACTTGAACATGCAAAGCGAGCGCTTTACCACCGAGCCATATCCCCAGCCCCATTGTAGTATTTTTGTAACTTATTTCTAAGTATGAAGTTATGGAAAAACTATTTTAAAAAGTAAATGTTCATTGGGCTAGAAGTAACAGGCCAAGCAAGCTAGAAATAATAAAGCAAATAATCTAAATATGGAATCAACATAAACACATTTACTAACACTAAAACTCTAGTGATAACTTCTGGCACTGACACAGTACTAATCAGGGAGGCATGTCCCATCACTCTGGATTTCCTGAGTTCCTGTGTTCTGTTGTGGCAAGGAATCAGCTTGACACTGTTACAAGTCTCAATTACATAGGCAACTCTTGGCTTCAATCTCTTTCCTTGCTCATCAGTGACTTTTGGCTATAACACAGGAGCTTCAAATACAGGTCTGGCTACACTAAGATAAAGATCATACTGTCTTGTAAATTAGTCATATTTATAAATGTTACAAGTTAGCCTCTTGTGCATTTGATTAATAGCCTTCTTAACCCATATCAATTCTGAGATATTTCTAAATATCTTGAGTATGAGAACCATATTCTAAAATGGTAAATTTATCAAGGCTGCTTAACTCTGGGTAAGGTCTTGAATGATAACTTATAATTTCAGATTAAAGTAGACAAAAGAGGTATGTGAATCTAACATAATGTACAATCTCAAATTTGTTTTTTTATAAATACCTTATTGGGACAAAAGGTATTTATAAAAAAATACACACCTATAATTTCAGTGACTCAGGTAGCTGAGGCATGAGGATTACAACTTTGAGGCCAGCCTGGGCAAGTTAGTGAGGTTCTATTTCAAAATAAAAATAAAAAAGGGCTAAGGTATAGCTCAGTGGTAGAGCACCCCTGAGTTCAACCTCAGTACCAAAATAAATAAATAAGACTACTTGGCATGGCACATACCTATAATTCTAGCTACTCAGAAGGTTAAGGGAGAAGGATCACAAGTTCAAAGCCAGTCTGGGCAACTTAGGAAGATCTTGTTACAGAATAAAATTTTTTAAAAAGTGGGGAAGGCTATAGCTCAGTGGTAGAGCACTTGCCTAACATGTTTGAGGACCTGGGTTCATTCTTCAGTACTGCAAATAAATAAATAAATAAGACTAAATAAAGTTAGATACTAAATTTTTCACTGGGAAAATATGACAAGTTCTTGAATAACATAACAATTCCACTTTGGAAAACTGCATGATACTCTCTCATGTAAATATGACAATAACCATTTCAAGGGCACAAAATAGGGAGGGCTATTTTTATTTTCATGCTTTTTAACATCTTGACAGAAGAAAGAAATTATTGAGGCCATGCTCAACTATAAAGAACTAAAGACAAGCCATCCCTACTAGTCTATTACCAAGAATAGCATATGCCTTTTACATGTACAACTGAATACACAGACAGAAAAGGAACCAATTAGAAAGTTCAGGATTTCATTCATAACTTCAAAATTGGGAATTCCATCTTAAAAAAAGGAAAGATTCCATTCAGCACTTGCTCAATCTCTTTATTTAATGGAATTCATATAATTAATGAAGTAGCACTTAGTTTGGTATAGTTAGCAAGATCTTGCTGCTACAGAAATAGAATTGTAATACTAAAATTCAAGCCAAATCTCTTTCTTCAGCATGTGTAACGCATTCTACATTCAAATCTGATACACAGTTTTTAAAGCATGTACTTCATTTGTATTATTTTACTATCTACATGCTGGAATCTAATATTCTTTTTGATAGTGATGTGTTCAATGATAGAAATTTATAGAGAAAATTTCTTTTTTCTCAATCCGTAAACCAAAATTTTAAAAGCAAACTCTTTGAAGTAACAGAAAGACATTTTATGACACAGACTACTACCCTAAGCTATTGGCCCAAGCAAAAAAAAAGAAAAGAACGAATTGCTCTTTAAATAACCACTCCATATGTGCTACAAAGATGTAAACATTTTCTATATATTTCTTTATATTACAGTAAAAGTTAATGTTTAAAAACTTCTGTAAGACTGCAAATATAACTCAATGGCTGAGTGCCTGCTTAGCAAACAAGTGCCAAGTTCCAGGTTTGATCCCCAGCGCCACACAAAAAAAGCTTTTGAAAATGTTAATTTTATGAAGAAATTAAAAAAAAAAAGATTAACTTCCCTTTTGAGTGTCCAGTGACAAACTGAATCCCAATTTCCCTTCACCAAGGACATAAAAATGATCTGAAGTGAATCAAAGTGCTTAAGAAGTTCATGTTAAAAATGACCTTCCAGGACTGGGTTGTGGCTCAGTGGTAGAGCACTTGCCTTGCTCATGTGAGGCATTGGGTTCAATCCTCAGCACCACATAAAAATAAATAAACAAAATAAAGATATAGTGTCCATCTACAACTAAATATATATATATATTTTTTTTTTAATTTTTTTAAATGACCTTCCACATGCTCATAAAACCATCAACATAAAAAGAATGTGAAAGCTGTTTTATACTTGAATATTTAGTTAACATCTAAGGAATCGCAACATTTGAGCTTTTAAATCTAGCACTATAACATATAAAAATAGTATAGTAGCTTATATTTTAAAAAAACAAAGTGATAAAACTGCACACATAAATTGGCAACAATTATATCCTTCTGAATCTTTTATTATCTAGAACTTCAAAATTATCAATCCTTTTTAGTGCTTAGAGTAAACAATCAAAATAGTTATATTTATTCAGATTTAAAACTAAATTTCTCCATATGGAAGCACAGAAGCAATACATAGAAAAGGTTATTTTGTTCCAACTTCCTGAGCCCACAGATGTACGGTCTATAACATAATCTCATTATGTCATCATTGATGCACCTTCTTCACCAGTGGCATCTTGGGAAATATGAAGATCTTCAAGCATCTCAGCCAAACTAATTCGAGGTGCTCCTTCATCATCTGTGTCACTCTCCACAGGTATAGTTGAATCTAAGAAAAAAATAAAAAGGATTTCAAATAAATACAAATATCAAATTAGATAAATTTCTGCCCCTACCATTTATATTATTATCTAACTATATGGTATTAGAAGTTCTTGTATTTTACCTAGGGCTGGCATTCAAATATTCACTGAATGAATGGACTGAATAAATGTATAAATAAATTTCTACCAGTAAAGAAGCTATCATGCTAGGAAAAAAAAAAATGATATTAAATGTAGTATAGCAAACAATGTAGTAAGTTTTACTATTCTATAAGTAATTTCTTCATAAAAGTTTGACTACAGTAGTTTAAAAAATTTACAATAAAAGTAACGTATAAGGATCAAAGTTTAAGATCCCAAAATACTCTCCCTGGTAAAATATATGACTTCAACACTCCTAAAACACCAACCTCTATAGATGTTGACATTTTTTCTAATTGCCTCATCTTCTTCAAGATCTTCAAGGAAATCTTGGTATTGCCTATAGGATAAAAAAATAAATAAATATTTCACTTTCACCAAGAAAAGTATGAAGTTCTCTTCATTTTCAGCACTGGAAGGTAATGTGCTCTACATATTACCATCTTTTAAAAAAAAAAGTCAAATATGGATGCCAATTCAATACTAATAGGCTGAAAACATTTCTTTCAAAATTACATGATTTAAAAAAAAAAAAAAAACCAGCTGAATATAAAGGTGAGGTTAAATATAAGACAATGAGAAGATATCCCTCCCCCCAAAAGTTTTATGGCCAAGTTGAAATACACTTTCACTTTACAGATGAAGCAGTGAAACCATACTTACAGAATCTAACTGACATTTTGTACATTTATGCATATTATAACTGTGAGATTATATTTCAGAAATACTGCTATTTCCTAATTCACATTTCGAAAGTTTTATATAAACTCTTCATTTTACCATCATTAAGACCACTTTGAGTCATACAAAAATCTTTTTTAGAATATATTATCTTGCTTTTGGTTGTTTTGGAAATAACATTTGATCTCAAAAAGCTGTTTTCTTTTTATCTCAAATCGTAAGTACTCATCTGCTATTTGTGATATCCTTATTATTTATTATATTTTGGCTTCTGAACTCAATTATTTACATCAACACTGTAATTACAAGGTAATAACTCAGGAAATAATTACTAATCTGTGTTACATTCTCTTAAACTTATTCCATCAATACCTTGATAGAAATCCAATAGAAATCTTAATACTGAGTGCAAGGATCAACTAACTGTGTGATGCCTATTTCTTTACAATATAAAATCAATTTATTCTAAGGATTTTCTCTGAGACAACATTTAAGGTTAAAAGAAAAGTGGGACCTTTCATCATCTGTATCCATGTTTTCTCTGTCTCTTGCAAGTTCTTTCAGTTTCCAGTTTCTACGACGCTGACGTTTAGTACGGTCATAGCTTTTCTTGATTAATACCTATAACAGAAATATCTGCAAAGTTATAAACCATAAGAACTACAGTCGGATAACAAAAATCCAATATAGTTAAAATATGAAAGTTTATAGGAATGCCAGGGAAGCCTTCAAACTAGACAGTGGTTAAGAGAAAGGTAGGGACCAAGAGGCATTGTCAGGGGGACTTTTATAACTTTTCTCCATGTATTTATGTGAAAAAACATCTGCGTACTATTTGTATAACTTAAAATTACTAAGTGAAATTTTCTAGAGACTGAATATAAAATTTTTATCACCAAAAATCTATAGTTTTTTTTTAACTTGAACTTCAATTTTCAGCTACGATTCATATGAATCGTCTTGAAATATCATAGGCACTTTTTCTTTTTTCTATTCCCACTTACAGAACTTACACAACAGGATATCTTAGAAAACATTAATGCTGTGGAATTAATAGGTGAAAATAATTTTATAAAATACCAATCTTCTAATACCTTCATGATTTCCTCTTATGACCTTGTTAGAAATATCTACTGTGTTACATCCAAATTGTCCTTCTATTTCCTAATTTCATTAGTTACTTAAAATACAACTGAGTGATGGTGGTAGATGCAGGAAGGAGGGTATCTTTCTTTTACTATGACTTTATTTTGGCCATAGCTAAAGAAATCAATGTTTATTTTTCAAAAGATAAGCAACTAGGAGATAGGGTCTTTCACACCAATTTCATTAACTATTGTTCATTATTCTTAATCATGTTTGAACTTAACAGACTTTCATAACAGTTTTTATCCGAGACTTGATAATATGATTATTTTCAACTGCAATTACATTTTACAGTTGGCCAAATCAAACCTGAACTCTAACTCTAAATGTCTTCTTACCTGGACAATATACATGAAATATGCTAAACTTGGGTAAGAGAAAACATGAGTAAATTCTAAAGATCATCATTTCTAGCTATAAACTTATTTTTGCTCTATAGATAAGTACCAAGTAATTTGACAGAGAATAAAATTTTATTTTAAACAGTTAACAACAAAACAATCAAATCTTGAATTTACCCCAAGAAAAATGATTTAAAATGAATATTTCTATTATGCCTTAACTATACTTTAAAAGAAATCTCTAAGATGATTTGTTATTTT
This sequence comes from Callospermophilus lateralis, assembly GCF_048772815.1. Taxonomy (NCBI): domain Eukaryota; kingdom Metazoa; phylum Chordata; class Mammalia; order Rodentia; family Sciuridae; genus Callospermophilus; species Callospermophilus lateralis. The sequence continues at coordinate 102,911,504 of NC_135314.1, forward strand.
CAAAAGTGTGAATCATGCAGCTCTTTCATAAGAATTACAAGAGTCCTCTTTAACACAGGAAAAAAAGAAAAAAATATCTAAAGCCTTACCACATCTGGAACTCTCTCTGAGTTCATTTTGTTGACATGCTCATCATTTAAGTTACAGTTGGCCAAATCAAACCTGAAATCCAAACAAGGAAAAACTTGCTATTTCCCTTTGTATGTAAAATTTTTTATTTTAGGGATATCACTTAAAACTTTCTCTGAAGTCAAACATTTAATGTTTTTCACTTTAAAACTTTGCGACTTACTAACAGTGAACACATTTCTTCACATTCCAGAAAAGAAATACCTGACTTTCACATATTATCCATTATTATGTACCTTACTGTATGCTTTTGTTAAAGACAAAACACAGACATATATCCATCTAACTTTAGGATTCGGTAGAAATGAATAAAACAAAATAAAAATATCCCCCATTCTCCAGTGAAAGGAAATGAAACCCTCAGAGTAAAAGCAATGTTTAAAGCACACTGATTAGCTTTGATTGAGAAAGGATTGTTCCATGTCTTTATAAACACTTGCAGATATGGCTACCATTTTATGGCTACCATTTCTTAAAAGTAAAATATTGAGGAGAGCATGTGTACAATAAAAAACTACCCACTCCCCAAAAAAGCTGCAAATATGGATTGAACTATATACATTCAGGAGTCAATTACCAAAATCTTAGAACAAATGACTCTTTTAGATGATGGCCAAAACACAACAACTACAAGCTTCTGTCCAATTCCAGAGTTTAATTCAGATAAATATAAAAAAAAATAAGCTATTAAGGCTCCAAAAAAAAATTCTTAAAAAATCTTTTTGGAATGAGCAACTTTAGTGTTTCAGGTAGCTCTACTGGCACCCAAAGAAAATCTCTAATGCTAATTGGCAGTTTAAAATATTATAAAATAATACAAACCCCAAAACCAGGTCTCCAGGATTTAGAAGGTGTCCCAAATGAGTACGACAAAAATACTGCTTATCTGTATTCATTTCAGATGTTTTCTGTACCCAGACTTCACCAAGGGTATGCTTAACAGGAAAGAAAATGTATTTTTCAATAATATGAACATAACTCAAGAAGTATCTCAAACACTGTCAATAGTATCTCAAACACTGTCAATAATTAATAAATTACTGAATAATGAGTATCAAAAAAGACTCAGAAGGCAATCATAAGAACAAATAATTGATTTTTGTTACAAGTTTAAGGCTCTTATAAAACATTAACAATCTTCTCTGAAAAATACATAAAGACTTTTTGAAAGAAATGTTTCTCACAGGGAGATTGGGCACACAGACTGGGAAAATAAAATTAAGGTAGGAGAATCTTAAAACAAGAAAATATTCTAAGCAAACACTTCTTTTACACAAAGCTTCAAAAAGAAAAACAGTGTTCAAACAAAACAATCTTGAATGAAATCCCAGTAGTGTATCCCTATAGAATCCAGACCTTCACATTAATTTTGGGGTATTACACTAGTTCACAGTATAATTTTTAAAAAACTATTTGTTGCAGAAACAACATCCTGCTTAAATTTGAAAGTTTAAAGTAGAAAACTGTTAATTCACTTTCACTTTCCAACGTAAGATTTTACAAGCACTTTTAACCGACATTTTAAACTTCAAGACTGAATAAACATAGTCCATGCCAACCATTTACTAACACAGATAAACCAAGTAAAGTGGATTATTAACAAAAACAAAAAAAAGGCAACTAAAATTCAATAGTAAAATTAAAGAAACTTAAAGAGATGAAAAGAGGATGCTGTAGAAGGAAGAAACTGAAATAAAATACAGGTCTCAGGTATGGAAAGAACTGACAAAAAAAGGGAATTACCAGAGAGACTAAGTTCTATTTAACAGGATTCACTTTCTAGTTCTTATATTGCTCCTAATTATAACAGACTTAAGAACTGTTCTACTTAAATGCATTTTTTGAAAACCAAGAAAACATACTATCTGGTTTTTCTATATTATATATAAAAAGTTAGCTCTACTATCTGGTTTTTCTATATTATATATGAAAAGGTAGCTCTTAACTATATTATTTTTTAAATAAACATATAGAAAGTATTCTGTCTTCTATTTTCAGTGATTTTTTTCCCCCAAATAAACAGAAATTATTTTTGTCTCAAAAAGCAGTATTAACTCAAAGGAAATGAGCATCCTTGGAAACAAGATTGGAAGCCAGGTGTGGTAGCGCATGTATGGTCACCCTAGCAGCTCGGGAGGCTGAGGCAGGAGGATAGCAAATTCAAAGCCAGGCTCAGCAAAAGCAAGGCACTAAGCAATGCAGTGAGACCCTGTCTCTAAATAAAATATAAAACAGAGGCTGGGGATGTAGCTCAATTGTCGAGTGCCCCCGAGTTCAATCCCTGGTACCCCCTCCCCTCCCCTACAAAAAAAGAATCCAGATTAGAGGTATCTAAATACTATATACACACTAAAAGAAATCTGACTTTTATCCTTGAAAAACTTATTTCAGATATGGGTTAAGTATCATACAATGTGAGTTTAGAACACCTGGATGTTGTTTTGTGCTTTCACAGAAAGCAATGCATTCAGACTAAGAAAGCCATCTCAAAAAAACATAGGAACCATTCTGAAGGGGCTCTCACTGCCTAAATTTAGGGCAATCTAAATATTTTAAAAGAAAAAATAGACCTGTGAGGGGTGGAGGAGAAAAAAATATAGTAAATACATATAACTTCATAAGATCACAATAATCATAGAGAAAGAGACACTTTCAGGCGAGCGTGCTACCGCTTGAGCCACATCCCCAGCCCAGAGAAAGAGACACTTTCAAATAAAAAAATAAGTTTAAACATATTTTCACCACTGAAAGAGAACCAGACTATCTCCTTATTCTGAAAATGTCAAGAGAAAGAATTAAAAATTAGTGCAGAAGAAAAACATTTCAGGAAACCAAATAGCTTTGAGATAATGGAGAGCTCTTCCTTAATAAAGAATGTTGGGGCTGGGGATGTGGCTCAAGCGGTAGAGCGCTCGCCTGGCATGCATGCAGCCCAGGTTTGTTCCTCAGCACCACATACAAAGATGTTGTGTCTGCCAAAAACTAAAAATAAATATTAAAAAAAAATTCTCTCTCTCTCTAAAAAAAAATAAATAAATAAATAAATAAATAAAGAACGTTGGCTAATAAATGTAAAAGAAATAATAGAAATGTCACCACTGTATTCTAAATAAAATAATTAATTTGGGCAAGAATGCTAAAGACTAAACACACACATTCACACATACACACACACACAGATAATAATAAGAATTATGTGCATATTGTGACAGTATCATTCAATAGAATACTTGCTGGTTACAAGGGGGAAAAACATCCTACTATAAGGAAGGGATCTGCTATCACCATTTTAGCCAATAAAATAGACATGACTTGTCTCAATATAATACCATAAAAAGTATACAGCATCACCTTTCAAAGAGTCTGGCAAAAATATTTAACTTAAACTCAGCCAATTCTTTTCTTTTTTTATTTATTTATTTTTTTAATTGTAGATGGACATAATGCCTTTATTTTATTATTTTACTTATTTATGTGGTGCTGAGGATCGAACCCAGCACCCCACACGTGCAAGGCAAGCACACTACCACTTAGCCACAACCCCAGCCCTTCAGCCAATTCTTTATACAGTTTTCAGGTTCGAGGAAATACAAGAGATTAAGAGCAAGTTAAATGTCACCATGAGAAAAAAGAAACATAGACTGAGAAGGACAGAGTACTCTACAAAATAAATGCTGTATTGTCTAAACAAGTTAGTATTATGACCATAAGAAACAACCACAACAAAAAATGGGGGTTGGGGGAAGAAGACTATTTTATTATAATATTCACATAATTTAATATGTGGTCCCAAATTGGATACTAGTTTAAGTAAGCCATAAAAGATACTTTGGGGAATATAATGAAATCTGCATATAGACTAAACAATTATAGGTATGATCATGATACATTGGTGTAAGAAAATATTCCTATATTTTCAAGATAGAAACTATTAACTATTGGTATTCAGTAATGATTTTTAAAAAGTAAAAAAGGTTAGTCATTTGATCCTCCTCTACAAAAATAAAGAAAATGCTTTCTTATAAAAATGGAATAAATATTTTAAAACTTTTTTTCAACACAAAAGAGAAAAATTATAAAAATGCACTTTAACCTAACGTGTTGCTACTTTTATTTGGACTCCACATTTTGGAATTATCAATAAGTTAAAAAAGATAAAAGAAAGAAGAACTGAAACAAAAGATGGAAAAAAAAAAAGCAGGACGGGTAGGATATAGCTTACCTTTTTTGATATCATTCCAGCACCTGCATTGCGTTTTACATCTCGAACGATGCTGCATTCCATCACAATAAACTCCTCCAGCTGTTTGGGATGGCATAAACTATTGAAAGGATGACTCCAGAAAGTGCTCCCATCAATATCTGCAACTAAAAATAAACACAGAAAACTAAAAGACAAAAGAACTAATGTATTTCAAAGAGTCATTAAATCTGTTAACTAGGGAGGAGATAGTATATACTAACTGATAAACAGGAATGACAATGCCAACTCAGTCTCAAATTCGAAAAGAACTAACAGGTGTCAAACACAGCTTAAGTAGCTATAAATCAGAATGCTAAAGGGTTAAGTGGCTTTTAAATAAAATCAGATTCAACCAGTTGTATACTTGTTTCATGTGCTGGCATTTTATTTTAGAAACACATCAACATTTTAGTTGCTTAGTTTATGGGAACTAAGGCCTAGTTCTACCGACAGATAAACAATGTCTACTCTAGTACTACAGATCTTTAACTGATGAACTGTAATTGATAAGGATATGAATGACTTTTAGTAAATATCAAAATATACTCAAGTTTTATTACAGGAAACTTATGAAAAAAAATTAAGTATGAGCTATAGTCAAATACTGAGACACCTACTGATGAGGTCTTTTTAAAAAATATATGTATTTTTTTTTACAAAGAGAAAGTAAATAAATGATCTATGATGATGTTAGTAAATTATTAAAACTCCACATGCAAACTAAATGTTTCAACAGGTCACAAAAGGTCACATGTTCCAAAATTTAAAATACTTGTCATATACTGAAATATAGCAATAAATTTACTATTTTTTTATTATTATTTATTATTAGTAGTAGTAATAGTCACAAAAACTAAAAGAGGCAAATAAGTCAATTTTAGTAAAAATCCATGACATGCAATAGGAAATCTATTAAAACTCTCAGAATCGTTTCCTTAAATAAAAAATACAAGGGTAACTAGTAAAATAGTTTATAATTCCACAGTGTTTCATAAATATTAAACAGTACAAATTTTAACTGGCTCTTCAACATAAAATTATTGAGAACAAAATTAATAATATAAATTATTATTGCCCACCATGCAGGACAAAACTGTCAAAGCAAATTTAGTTTCTATACTTACCTTGTAGGGTGTTTGGATCTATAAGATGGATGGCACTAGTTACTCGAATACATACACAGATCTGGTTCATATTTCCCAGACTTTGTGCCAGTTTTGGAGACAGACAGACAACATTATCCTGGGCAACAAAATAACATTTTAAATGATATAAGTCCAAATAAGTCACCAAAAACACATTAATGTAAACTCAATCCAACTGTACTTGCCCAACCAAAATGTTAGTTTTCACTCTTGTGAAAACTAAATAAAAGAATCAAACCTTACCTTAAATTAAAAATAAAAAAATAAGCTATATCTTAAGACAGGCATGTTTGCCTTAATTAAAATGCTTTAAAAAAAAAAAAAAAAAAAAGTCTTTTAGGACCTAACTTCCAAACTGTTAAGATTACTTCAATTTTATTACAGTTTGCTTACCACTCTAAATGTTAATTATAGTGTACTTCCTAAGTAAAGTGTAACATCAGGAGCAGAACAATTTTCTAAATCAACTTGTGAATTCTTTTAATATCCATAAAAATTTCTAAGGAACAATGTTTGTCTTAAATGGTTACATGTACCAATATGTTACTCAAAGATTTAATTGCTCTATCTTCTGAACCAGATGTATACTGGGATATATTATAGTAACTAGTAATATAATTATGTTTTTAAACAACATTAACATTTAACAAGGGCACACGCCTATTATCCCAGTGGCTCAGGAGGCTGAGACAGGAAGATCTGGAGGACTATGAGTTCAAACCCAGCTTCAGCAACTTAGTGAGGCATTAAGCAACTCAGTGAGACCCTGTCTCTAAATAATACACAAAAAAGGGCTAGGATGTGGCCCAGTGGTTGAATGCCCCTGAGTCCAATCCCTGGTACCCAAAAAGTGAGTGTGTGTATGTGTATAAAGGATTTATTCACATCCATAGATTCCTCCACTGAAGGAACACTATGCGCATACAAGTTCCTCTCAAACCTTGGTTTTCCAAAAATGAAATGAAATGATACAGTTAGCCCTCCATATCACATGTTCCACATCTGAAGATTCAACCCAACGCAGAATCAAAAATATTTTTTTAAAAAACTGCACTTGTAATGAACGTGTATGTACTTTTTTTCTTGTCATCATTTCCTAAACAATACGGTACGACAAATGTTTACACAGTGTTTACATTATATTAGGTATAAGTAATCTAGAAGTGGTTTTAAGTATAAAGGAGGATATGAATAGGTTATATTCAAATACTATACCATTTTATATAAGAAACTACAGGGGCCCAAATGTTTTATTCAGAACCAATTCCCTATAGATACAAAATACAGCAGTACTTCACACTGCATATTCCCCTAGATACTTGTATGAGTCACTCAAAGCAGTTAATACCCAGGTGTAAATATATTTTCCTAACTAAATTCCTATTTTCCTGGCTTTGGGTTCAGTTTTAAACCAGAGGTTAGTAAAAAATGGCACTCAGGATAAATTTGGCCCATGCTTGTTTTTTGGAAAGCCTTGCTACGACCTATCCCTGACCATTCACTTTCATGTTATTCATAGATACTGATATGCAACAATAGCAGAACTGACTAGTTACAAGAGATTATATGACCTAAAAATGGAAAATATTTACTAAATGGTTTCTACAGAAAGTCTGCCAATGCTATATTAGGATATCATTTCATTCCTGGTAAAAGTTTTAAAGTCACAGACCTGGGTATAAATCCTGGTTTTATCATTTTGTGGTTATAAAATTTTGGGAAAGTCATCTAAGCTCACCACACTTGTTTCCTCATTTTCAAATATGATAGGGCTTACTTCATTTATTATGAGACATGAATAAAATGAAAAATACCACAGTATCTAAATAATAGCTTTATGTAGAACGGTTACAAAAAAATTACAGCAGTTAACCCTTACACATGATTTAATACTGATATGTAAGTTCGTACATGGTAGAAACCTCTAGCTACATTATCCTTAGTATATAGCCTAAGATGATCAATAACTGTTGAATTTTAATTCATTGATATTCTTGAAGGTTTTATTTTCTTATAACTAAATGAAATAACAATCTACACTCCAAATGTTTTATTCAGATTATCTTTTCAAATAAAAATAATTCTGTGACCTCATTTCCACAATATTATTTAATCTTACCAAAAGTTTGCACAGGTCCCACAAAATGGCTCACTTGTTTGTTTAAAAATATCACTTATTTTAATTCAAAGTTTCATAGAGCTGTTCATATATTCTCTAGGGTCACAATTTTTCAGGAATAGGAACTTATAAAATCACAACCAGATCTTTCATCTTAATACACCAAAATGAAAGACATGTCAATTCATAATTAAAAGCACGATTACCCTTATCTTTTTTAACAAGGCTGAATGTGTCAGAAGTCATTTTAGAAAGTCTAAATTTTTGACCACCTCTGAAAGAAACCAGGAACTATGAATCACATATCAACCAATTAATTAGTTGTACTATTAAAGATATCAATTAAATGAAAAAATGTACCTTGCATATTGGAACAATTTCCACAGAAAAAGTGCTTTTGTAATTATATGTGTTACTATGAATATCCTGAGAGATCAGTCTTTGTGATGCTTTGTATCTATTAAGAAAAAAAGTTAATAGGCAAAGGTCTTTACTTACATAGACTCAGGAGTATCAAATTTCATTGAATCAATTATCACTAAGTTCTTAAACAGCTTCCTGATGCTTGCTATGGTAAAACCTAATTTCATCTACTTGTATTTCAAAACCTATGACTATATACTGATGACTTTCAACCTTCTCTACTTATAACCAACTTTCAACCTTCTCTACTTAAAACCTCCACAATATGTCAATGGCTCAGATCATCTACTCTATATAAGATCTGTTAAAATCCATTCTAATGCCCATCACCATGTCTTTGTTCATCGTAAACTCACCTTTTGATATAAATTCCAACTATGAAAATTTTCCCCACCTTTGGAGAGTAATTACTACGTCCTCTATGAATCATGTACTAAAAGCCCTCTTAACCCATCTTTCCTTTCTCTTATCATTTAAATACAGTTGATCAATGGTTCAGCACTACAGAGTTAGGTCTAATTCTCCAAAGGAAATTCTTACATACACATTAGCAAATGTATCTCTTGAAGAATAGATTTAACCTATACCCATTTCCAAGTCCTTGAACTTAGTCACATTTAGGTTCACAACATACCTACAGGGAACTGTACACTGAAGAAATTCTACCATCTTCTGAGCATGTTGTTTTGAGGAATAATAGAAATCCAGACCATCTTAAAAAAAAAAAAAAAGCTTTATGAAAATATTTCTGCAAAACAGATTCTCCTGTTAATGTGACTATATCACAAATCCATAATACATAAAATCAAATTATTAGAAAATATTTAAAATATTAGGAATGTCACTTAAGATTTATTTGGCAAAAGGAGAGACAAATGAAAACAAGATGGATAATTTTAATTCTAGAGGGAAAAAAGGCTGGTTGTGGGGGCAGGGACAAAGTGTGATAGTGCATGCAATTAATCCCAGATACTTAGGAGGCTAAGGCAGGAGGACAGCAAGTCTGAAGCCAGCCTGAGCAACCTAATGAGACCCTATCCAAAAATTAAAAAATAAGAAAAAGCTGAGTATAGTAGCACACACTGGGAAATTCCAGTGATTTGTGGGGCAGAGGCAGGAGGGTTGCAAGTTTGAGGACAGCCTCAGCAATTTACCAAAGCCCTAAAACAACTTAGCAAGACCCTGTCTCAAAATATAAAATAAAAATGGCTGGGAATGTAGCTCAGTGGTAAAGCACCTCTGAGTTCAACCCCAGTAACCGAAAAGAAAAGAAAAAATATTGGGGATATAACTCAATGGTATAGTGCTTTCCTAACTTTTGTAAGACCTTGTTTTCAATCCCTAGAACAAAAAAAAAAAAAAAAGAGAGAGAGAGAGAGAGAACTATTTTATGTAACAAATTTAACAAACATTTATATAACAAAATCTACCAAGAAGATAACTGGGATCCTGAGACTTGAGATGCAAAAAAGAAAGTATATTTTTTTAAAAAAGCTTCAATAAATCCCGGACAGCTAAAATAACATTAATCTGTTAATAATGCAATAACATTAAAAACTGTCTGCAAAGGGAAAGCTAAAAACAAACCCAATAAGAAATATTAAGAGACATTCTTGTAAATAATAAAATAGGAAAATAAAATTATCCATAACTGCTAAAACAAGATTGAAGAAAATAAACAAATTCATAGGACTCACACTAAGTAATCAAGACAGTGTGGTACTAAATCAATGGAGCAAATAATATCCCAGAAACAAACCAGAGATCTAATTAATTAATAGATCTCTGACAAAGGAAAGAATAGTCTTTTAATTGGGACAGAGACATCTACATGAAAAGACGAATTTACACACTTATTTCACATCCTGCACAAAAATGAACTCAAAAGAGGAAAGGCCTAAACATAAGAGCTAAAATTAATGAAAGAAAACATAGGAGAAAATTTCTGTGAACTTAATTAGACAAACAGTTCTTAAGCACAACACCAAAAGTATAATAGAAAAAAAACTTGATAAACTAGACTTCATCAAGATTCAAAACTTCCACAATTCAAAGGACACCATTAAGAAAATGAGTCAGGTGCAGCACACAACTAATCCCAGCAACTCAGGAGGCAGGAGGATCACAAGTTCAAAACCAGCCTCAACAACTTAGCAAGGCCCTAGGCAGCTTAGTGAGACCCTGTCGCAAAATAAAAAGGATTGGGGATATGGCTCAGTGTAAGTGCCTCTGGGTTCACAAAAAAAGTACCTGGTACCAAAAAAAAAAAAGGTATTAATTTGGAAGACAATCTATTAGTGTATATAAAATTTAACATTTGCATATTGTCTAATAATTCTAATTCTTTAAGTCAATCCCAAAGAAACCCACTACGTATGTACAAAGATAAACATATAAGGATATTACAGTCTGCTTGTAGCAGCAAATAACAGACTAACTTAACTTGTAAGTCCATTAATAAAGAAATAATTAAATTAAAATACACACTAATTAATGAATACCACATAGTAATGAAACAGAACTATAGGCAAAGTTGTGGGAAGTTTTCAAATATCTTAAATAGGACAGCAAGTCATAGAACATTACAGAATGATCTCACTTGAGGGAAAACCATTGCTATCACAATTTATAAACAAAGCATATCGTATTTTAAGGAGTAATGCTATATATAGGGATGACAGGTAGATAAAGATGAAGGGGAGGTCCTTTATATATACTTCCATGCTGGAATTTTTATGAGTGCTATTTTATAAATAACACTATAAATAAAGAAACAAGCCAAAGATTATTTAAATCAAACCAAGAATAAACAGAAAAAAAATTCTATAGATTATAAAAGAAGGGTTATTAAACCTATGGCACTTTTTGTTTTGAAAGTAATAACAGGGGGTGGAGGGGACACGGGAGAAATGGAGGAACTTTAGAAAGGGAAAAGAAGAGGGAGGAGAAGGGAAGAGCAAGGGGGTAGGAATGATGGTGGAATGAGTTAGACATCATTACCCTCAGTACATGTATGAAAACAGGAATGGTGTGAAAATACTTCACACACAACCAGTGACTTGAAAAACTGCTCTATGTGTAATATGAAATGAACTGCATTCTGTCATGATGTATAACAAATTAGAATAAATAATAATGAAAAAATTGATCAGACATAAATATAACCTAAAACTATGAAACTTGGGGGAAAATATGGGAATCAATCTTCATGATATTGGTTGGACAAAATTTTTCTTAGATATATAATATCAAAATATCAAGTAACAAAATAATAAACTGGACTATGTCAAAACTAAAAACTTCTGTGCTTTAAAGTTTACTCTAAAGAATGTGAAAAGATAACCCACAGGAAGTATTTACAAATTATATACCTGTTAAGGAACTTTCACCTATATGTAGAATATATTAAAGAACTTAGAATTCAATAAGAAGATAAATAACACAATTTAAAAAGGAATAAAATAGCCAGGCACAGTGGCACATGCCTGTAGTTCCAGAAGCTTGGGAGACTGAAAAAGGAGGATTGCGAGTTCAAAGCCAGGCTCAGCAAAAGCAAGGTATTAAGCAAGTAAGCAACTCAGTGAGACCCTGTCTCTAAATAAAAATACAAAATAGGGCTGGGGATGTGGCTCAGTGGCCAAGTATCCCTGAGTTCAATCCCCAGTACCCTCCCCCGAAAAAAGAAAGTAATTAGAAAATGTATTCAATTCTTTTGCCATTAAAAATTCTGTGTGAGGATATGTCTACCATGGCAATAAACTATAACAGGGTTTTGCATTCTTCGTCAGACTATTTGAGTCTCTCTATCCCCCAAAGAATTACCAGAAAAAAGTCACATAGAAAAAGGTATTATTTTTGTCTGATGACTAGCCAATAAGGTACCTTATCCACAATAAGTATTCACTAAGTCACATTTCACAAATTTAGACTATGAGTCTGGCTTATTAAATTTACATTTTAATAATATAATTTTCTATCACAGCACTCTACACTACATTAAAGTACATTACTGGTTTACTCTTCTAGTGGCCAAGTTGAGCAGTCTACTGAGGGCAGAAATAAATATTAATTCATCTTTATGTCCTAAGAAACCTGAATGGCATCTATGACAATTCAAATGCTTAATAAATGTCTTGAACTGGGACAGAAGGAGAACATCAAGGAAAAATAATCATGCTTCTAGATATGTGATATCCAACACAGTAGCCACTAGCCACGTGTAAATTAACTATAAACTTATATTAAAATGTAAATTTAATAAGCCAGACTCAGAAAATTAAGAGTTGAATGTTTTCTCTTATATGTGGAAGCTAGAGCAAAATAAGGGAAAGAAGGCGGAGGGGAGGGAATCCGATATAAGGATTTAGGGAAAATCAGTAGGAGAAAAAGGGGGTGGGGGAGAGAAGGAGAGACAGAAGGAGAAAGGAAATGGAAATGAATTTAACAAAACCATGTTATATACATATATAAATGTACCCAAGGGATTTTCATCTTTATGTATATGTAGAAAGTACCAATAAAAATAAATAGGGTTTGGGATGTGGGTCAGTGGGAAAGCACCCCCAAGTTTAATCTCCAGTACCAAAAATAAACAAACAAACAAATGAAAGGAATATCAGTAAAGGAGGGAGAAAAGGGGGAGGGAGAAGAGGAGGAAATAAGGGGAATGGGGATTGAAATCATATTTCCTGTATGTACAATTGTGTCAAAATGAACCCAAATACTACATACAATTAAAATGCTCTGATTAAAAAAATGTGGAATAAAATTGATTTTCTACACCCCCTAAAACATAAATCTAATGTAATTTTAAATTAAAATAGAAGAAAATTCCAAATTCAGCTCCTTAGTTGCACCAGCCATCTTTCAAATACTCATGTAGCTAGTAACTTCTATATTGGAGAGTACAGATAGAAAACTAAGATTGTTTTCTTCCTAACAAAGGTTTTTTGGATAGTACTAATCCAGATGTTATCAGTAAAGATAAGTAGGTTAATATAAATTAGAGTTCTTTTAAATTTTAACTCACCATGAATCTCTTTGATACGAAGTGTATTCTGATGCATTCCATATTTCAGAATCAACTGTTCCAGATAGTAGAATGTTTTTTTGTGTGACGTCTACATATAAAAGCATTATTTAATCAATAAACTGAACACCAAAATAAGCCACTTATAAATATAGTACACATATACCATCTATAGGTATAGCACATTGATTTTTCAAATAAAAACAACCTTTAAAGATTACCTAAAAGGTAAAAAGAATAATCTATTTCTAAAGGTGAATGCTCCAGGGATCTAGAATTCCTGGTGCTTAAAGAACTTGGAAAGGGAAAAGAGGTTTTTTACTAGCTGTTCATAATTGACAAAGATTAAATACAATGTAGAATTTACTCATCTGTTTCTCATTACCTTTTGCCTGACTTGAATCACGGCCTTCCAGAAATCCTTAGCTTCTACTCTGTGGCAATCTCCGCACATTTGGGACTGAACAACATAATCCACCACAAACACTTGCTGAAGTATAGCACCATTCATCACCTGGGAAAAAAAACAGTTACATTCCCTCATTCTTACAGTACTGTTTCATGATAAATACCTTTTTTTATGGATGTTTTGGGGATATCCATATGTCAAGTTTAAAGACAAAAAGTTACTTCAAGATAGATATATGCAGGTTTTAATTCCTAAGATTTATTAGATCAACATTTTAAATCTACCTTTAGTTGAAATGACTATAAGGACATTCTCTGAAGAATGTGTATACATGTGTGTACATGCACTTGTGTGTACGTAAGTGTGTATTTTCTTTGAATAGAAACAGAGAATTCACAGTTAGAAGAAAAAATAAGACAAGGAAAATTCATAAAAGGAAATTATTCTTTAATTAATAGTTTCCCAAAATAACAAATCAAAACTCACCTGAGTTTTTTAGCTATACAGACAGGGTTGAGGGTATAGCTCAGTGATAGCATGCACAAAATCCTGGGTCCAATCCCAGCACCAAAGAAAAGAAAAATAAATAAGAGGAAAGAAAGATATATATAGATTCCAGGTCCTCACATCCAGAGATTGTGATTTAGTTACTGTGAGTCATTATGATGATCAGCCAAGTTTGAGAATCATTACCTTAGCCCATGTTTTTACTTTAGTTCTTCTGACAAATTATTTAAACCACTAATAATGAGCAACAGCTGCTCTTATTAGTGACCAATCATTTGTACAGATGATAAAGTAAAACAAAGGACTAAAAGTACACTTTTCCTTTTATGCTGTCTAAGATATAAAATAACTTGCTACACCCTCATTGTCATTTCCTGCACTTTAACCATGTTTAAAAAATAATGTATAACTTACCTCTTTTTGAATAGTCAGTTTAACTTTAAGCCTTTTAGAATGGGGCTCGGTCCAAACAAAGCCTGCATCTACAAGGCGTACCTTCAACAAAACATACAAAAAGAAACATAAGTTCCTACCTGAAGGAAAAAAAATAATAATAACTCATTAATAAACAGACTTCATAAAAAGTTTTAAAGAATCTGTGATTAGCATCACTATAAAAAAAAGTTTTATCATCCGGGTATGGTAACAATAGCAGTAAATAAAAGGACAAACTAATGATTGTATTAGTGCAATTGATACAATCGAAGAAAGAAAGTTATCTGCATAGGGAAAATCATTTTCTCTTAAGTGTACTGATCTAATGGAAATTACATTTTTTAAAAGAAAGCAAAGAATTGGTGGCCACATTACTTAGGAGAAAATCCATGAACAAAAGTTTCCACTTCAATTATTCTCTCATAAAATCTGTAGCTTTTTTTTTTTTTAAACAGACATTCATTAAAAGAAGCTTCATGCATTAAATACTGAATCCACCACTGTAACTCACTTCCCAATCTAACTCACTGCCAAATCTGTAGTACTTTCAGGAGCCAAAAACAATTCACTATATTTGAGTAACTGAATATAACTAGAGGTGGGGTTTGGGAATAAGGTGAGTGGGAGAACAAGAATGTAGGATGTTGCAATAATTTGAGCAAGAGTTGTAGATAACTCTAACTGAGAAGAATTGGAAATAAGAAGAAAATGCAAGAGCTACTCAGGGGATAAAATCCACAGAATTTAGTAAGTGAATGTGGCAAAGAGGAAGAGAACAAGCTTTAGAATGATTATCAAGTATCCAACTTGGGCAACGAGGTAGCACAACTTTTCTGACACAAATAACAGATTTAATTGGAAGAAATGTTGCACTTAGCTTCAGACATTTAAATTCATGGCATATCTGAGATATCCAAGTGGATTTGTTTAATGAATGTTATGATACATATTGATCTATGAAAAAATCTGTGCTGTATATAAAAGATCTGAAAGGTATGAGAAAGCAGACTTATAATTTTATCAAGTACTGTCTAATGAGAACAAATCTAGCAAGTGTAGATGCAGCACTACATAGTAAAACCTTCCTTATATAACTGGCTCCTCTAAAGCAAAACCTAGTAGTCAACAAGCTGCCAGGTACTAAGTAATAAGCAGATTCCTATTCCTATAGTCTACCTCTATGGAATGGAGATAGGGTCCTTGTTATCCACCTCAGCATTCCACAAACCAGCATCACCACACTAACTGTCCTTAAACAATCACAACTCATCAATCTTACTGGGCCTTTTCATTCTTCTGTACCACAGTCCCAGACACCTCAGTCACCCCTCATTTCCCATACTCTGATTTTCATATGGTTCCACATACATCCTATTCTGTCCTCATCTAACATTTCCTCTCAGATCCTGTAACCCTTTCACTGTATTCTGTAGACCCCCATACTTGCTAATAACAAAACCTCCTAAGTCCTCAACCATTTTCCTGAACATTCCTTTCAATTTCTAGATCCTCTAATTATATTGCTCCCTATAGCTAGTGAAAATATTGACTGATTTTTTTTTCCCATTTTCTTCCTATCATTAGACCAGAAGCAAGACAGATGTATTCTTTGCTCTTCATTGCTAATGCCAGACCATTCTCCCTGCATTCTCCTTCAATACAGACTAAATCGAAAGTCATCAGACTCTACCACTTAACACTCTTTTTGGTATAGTTATCTATTAATCGTTATACTGCTTGCTCTCATTTCTCAAGGATTTGAGAAATTTCTCCTGGATCACTGTTAGTCTTTCCAACAATATTAATATTTAGCAATTTCTATGTCCATACACCCTAACTCCTCCATTCTTTAAGTTCTATTCCCCCAGGATCTTTTTTCCTTCCTATCTCTAGTATTATTTCCCTTTATCACCAATAACTACAACTTCTCTAAGATCTTAATTCCAAACATTCTATTCACTGACTACCACTTCTCTCTAGCTCATTACCTCTATTCCTAGGCACCAAAAATCTTTCAATCCAACACCAGAAAATCCATTCATCCTATCACTCTTTCACTACCTCTCATAGTCTTCATCTACTCATTTCCATCCTATTTCCACACCAATCATCAAAATTATTCCCATGCATACATTCTCAATTCCCTTGGTACCTATTTAACTTCACTATAGTGACTAGGCTAAATCATAATTTAGTTTATGAAAAATGCTTTGCCTGCTCTATGCATCATCAACAGTAACTGTCAATAATGCCCAGCACCCATACAACATTGTTCTAATACACTCCCTCTTCTACTTTCCTAGGACTATTTTAAATCTTCTCCTCTCTTCAAACATCTAATAGCTCTTCCCTCATAGCTACGGCCCATGCTTCTGTTTTCTTAGAAGAAAATTTCCAGAAGCTCCCACTTACCAACATCTTTCCTGTTACCACAGATGAACTGCCTATGTTACTAACAACATCAACATCTAGAATGTCCCATTAGATGTTCCAGGCTCCCAAAACTGTACCCATAAGAGAGTAAGTAATGGATAATGAAAGAACAAATGTATTCTTCCACTATCTGTTATATTTTCTCTCTTTCTACTCTCAAAGGGCACCTCCAGCCAATTATTGTTTCCTTGCACCTCAACAAAAATCTCCCTTTGTATATTATCATTTCCAGAGCTTACAATTATACTGTTTCACATCTTACATCTTTTATTTTCCCTAATTCCTTCCTCTTCCTCAATCCCCCTCCATTTCTTTGAGTCCTTCTGCAGCAAATCTCAAAAGAACTATCTATATCTACTGCCTCCAATTCCTTCTCCCTTTCTTTCACTTCCACTTAAAGCACATCTTTAACATCACCACTAAACAGAAATTGTTCCAGAGTTAACTAATAACCTCCACATTCTATAAAACTCACCACTGCAAAACACATAGCCAACAACTCCGTTTTCTTAAAACACTCCCCCTTGCCTTCTAGAATATCACACTCATCTAATTTTCCTGCCTCTCTAGCAGTTCCTTTGAGTCCCCTCTGCTGGTTACTCCTTATCTTCCTAAAATTTTATCATTAAAGGACTCCAGAATTCAGTACTCCAGTTTCTTCCCTTCTCAATCTAAACTTCCTAGATAATCTTATCCAATTTATGGCTTTAAATAGTACCTATACCTCAAATTCTTTATCTCTAGTGAAGACTACTATCCTGCTTATTATCTAGCTGCCCACTCAGTATTGCTACTTAAATGTCTAATGGACATCAAAGTATCAGTTACAGATGAGCTCCTATCTCCCCCACTCTGACCTATTTCCCTTAAAGCCTTTCTTACCTCACTAATGGCAACTCCCTCCTGCAGGCTGCTCAAACTGAAAACAGCGGAAGTTATCTTTAACTCTTCTACCTCTTACACACCCATCCAGCTACATCAGCAGATGCACTGCTCATCTTCAAATTAGACCCAGAATCTGTCCACTTCCAACCATCTCCATTTCTGATCCCAAACCATCATTTCTCAGTATTATTACAATCACTTCCTAAGGCCAATGCTTCTACCTTTACTGCACAGCCCACTTTTATTCTAAACCAACAGCTAGAGAACTAACAAACTGAACCATATCACTATTCTACCCTTTACATCTATTACATTTGATGTAAAAACCAATCCTCACAAAGGCCGATAACGCCAGATATACTCTGACATTCCCTAATTTATTTGACTTCATCTCAACTACTTTTCCTCTCACCACTCCACTCTAACCACACAGATGTGATCTCACCTCTGGTCTTGTTTTGCTTTATCCATAATGCTTTTCCATCAGATTTCTATACAGCTCCCTTTCTTACCATCTTTGATGTTTATTCAAAGGTCACCTTCTCAGTGAGGTCTCCCCAGACACCCTATTTTAAATTGCAACTCTTCCATTAATAATTATTTCCTTCCTAGTTTTTCTTTTTTTTGCACAAAACTCATACTTTTTAATATGCTATACAACATACTTATTTTAATCATTGCTTATTCTACATACCACTCCCTCCCCCAAACTAAAACAGAAGCTAAAACAGGGATTCTCTCTCTTAATCACTACCATGTCCCCAATACCAAAAGCAGTTTGGCACATACCTGTTACTTATTAAATATCCACTGAAGGAATTAACAAATTATTAAGACTCATGAGACACTTGGCAAAAGATGAAGTATAAACTGAAAAACTAAGAAACACAAAAAATAGAAAAATCAAGGAACAGATGTTAAGTTTTAAAAATATCATACCACAGGGCTGGGGTTGTAGCTCAGTGGTAAAGTGCTTGCCTCATATGTGTGAGGCCCTGGGTTCGATCCTCAGCACCACATAAAAATAAATAAATAAACATTAAGATATTGTGTCCATCTAAAAATATCCTACCACAGGTTGAACATTCCACAGTTTGAAAATCTAAAATCCAAAGTGCTTCAAAATCCAAAACATTCATAGCACTGGCATAATGCCACAAATGGAAAATTCCACACCATGAAACACAAAATTACTTAAAATATTATATCAAATTACCTCCAGGCTATGTGTACAAGTTGTATATGAAATGTAAATGAATTTATTGTTTAGACTTAGGTCTCTTTCCTAAGATAACACAGTAAACTCATGCAAATTAAAAAATCTTAAACTCAGAAATCTGAAACAATTCTTGTTCCAAGCATTTCAGATATGGAATACTCAACCTGTTCAAACTCCCTAGAAAAATTCAAAGACAAAATGCATCAAGAACATGAAAGATTCCAGAACTTAAAAATAATACTGCTGGGGGAAAATAACAGAAAGAAATAATGGAAGATAAAGTAAAGGAAACTGTCAAGAACATAGGGGGAAAAGTAAATATGAAGGAAAAAACAAAGTTTTAAGCCAAGAAGGCCAACATTTGACAACAAAAATTACAGGGTGGCAAGGAAATAAAGGGATGAATTTCAAAGAACTAGCACATAAAATTATATCAGAGCTTAAAGGAATCAGAAAAGCCTTCAAACCGAAAGATTTCATTTCAATTAAAAACATACATGGTAGAAGTGAGTCTAAAATTTTAACAAAGAAAATTGAAAGCATATGTCAAGAAATAGTTAGGACTCTAGAAACAAACTGTATTTTTTTGGAGACATTTATGCATTGACTTGAAAATAGGCAATTTTCTTTCCAGACCAACAAATGAAATAAAGAGTAACCAAATAGCACAGTCCTAATACTGCAATCTACTTAATTATGGATGTATAGTGACAGTTTTATAAAGATTTTTAGAAAAATTAATATTACACAGAGAAGGTTCTAAATAAATAATAATTGATTCTTTCAAAACAAAAAGATAATTTCATTTTCCATTTTAAAAAAGTGTGTGTGTGTGTGTGTGTGTGTGTGTGAGAGAGAGAGAGAGTGAGAGAGAAAGAGAGAGAGAGAGAGAGAATATAAGAATAAAAACTTTTAAATGAAAGCATTTATAGTGGGGTAATACTGGTAACAATAGTGGCATTTAGCAGTTACTTTTGAAAAACCCACTGTACCTAGATTTTCTGAGTTTTAATCAAGTGGTATCTATAAACACTGATTTTAGTTGTTTGACCTACCTTACTCAGAGGAGTTTTGATTTTTTTCAAACACAAAGCAAGAAGTTCCCTGGATTCTAAAGCACACTGTACCCAAGTTCCCGGTGGCTGAAAATATCTAAGAAGATAAAACACTGAAATTCAATATCTCAAGGAAAAACAAAAATTTTCATCTGAATATTCAGATGTAATAATAATTATTAATCAGGATTAATAACACCCAAGGTTTCTCTGAAGCATTAACCCAAACAGCTCTAGTATTAAAAAAGCAAAATTCTGACTGAGAAAGCCAATCTGAAATAGCCTATTAATATGGTCTTATTACTTCAAGAGATGAAAATTTCGATTTTCACTTTCCAAGGTTCTATTAAAAACATTATACAGATTCCCCTTTGCTTATAAGCACACTTTTGGAGGTAAAAAGGGTTTCCCAAATCACCTAATAAAATTCCTTCATTCTGGTGAGAAAACAAAGATGATGAGTTAACAAGAGTTTCAAGAAACTAATTTGTAAGAAATCCAAGACAAATTAGGCCTCCTTATCTTTGTCCACTACTTTTAAAACTCCACCATGCTTTTAAGAATAGCAAATATTTGTAATAAATTATCACACTTGCCAGGTTTGCACACTGTTAAATCCCTAAAATAGCACACACAATTTCATGTGTCTATATAGCTATGTATACAGAACTACTTTTCTGAGAAGAATTTTTGAATTTTCTCAGAAGTCCTTGAACCTCCTCTTCATAGACACAAAAAGAAGTAGAGTGCTAGACTCAAATTTTCCAATCCCTTGAGAAATCACTGGCCAGTTTTGTATTCCTCAATGGCCTACTGCATATAAGCCATTTAAGCCAATAAAGGAAATAGAGGGAATAAAACATAAACTTTCAGAAGCCTTCTGCCTTCAAATTCAGTTTTTATTTTAGACCATTTCAGATGATTTACTGAGCTCTTCCAACAACTATAATCATTTTAATTAAAACACATTGCTACATTAGTTAAAACATGAAGTGCTTTTTTTAATCATACATAGCTCCTAAAGAAACAACCTCAAGGACATAAAGGTAACATATCTTTAATAATCTGTTCTCACCCATATAGACACCAACTCTTATCTATCAACTATATGCATCAAATCTATTAAATTCTTGAACAGAAAAAGAACAGATTCAAATATCTTTACACCTTACCAGATTAGTAGAGCAAACTCAAAATTATACCATAAAACACAAATTCTAAAGTCTTTGCCAACACCAAGTAAAAATGAAATCTAAATTGTGTATGCTTTATTCTGTGTATTTTGGTATAATCTCACCATATCTCAATGGGTCTCTATATAAATTCTAACTTTAAGTAAGGTAAAATAGTAATGCACTGTACCTTTGACATTGTTTGCAGAAAGAAATTGAGACCTGTTTCGGAATACCTTGACTGATGTCTACTTTACTTCGCAAACAGGCCACACAAATATTGGCAGGATTTGGACTAATCGGGACACCACACTCACAGCACAAGCTTGAAAAAATAAATGATAAATTTTTCAAATTTAGTTATAAAAAAGCTACCAAACAAAAGATTTGAAGTTAGGCCATATTAATGCCCTTTTATGAAAACATTACATAGAAACAGCAATCTTCAAAGATATGGTAGACAGTACAACCATAGAAATGTAAAGTTATGCTGCAATTGTATACTATGAATCAAAATGCATTCTGCTATACCTAATTAAAATAAATAAATAAAAAAGAAAAAGATACATTAGATAAATGGCCTACAGCCATTGAAACAAAGGGGTTAAAAAAAAAATCAAGGATGGTTATAATTCTTAAACTACAGCAGATGTCCTAAGGGTCTAGAGAGTCAACACTGTCCAACAGAACTTCATATGAAGACAGAAATATTCTATTTCTGTTCAGTTCAATAAGATAGCCATAAGCCACACATGGCAAGTGAGTCACCTGCAATGACTAGTACAGTCACCAGGAACTAAATTCTTTTGATTAAATTCACATTTAAATGGCCAGGAAAGATATGAATAAACTTTTTCTACTAAAAATAAATGTTACTATGCCTCATTAAAGTGAATAGAGACACATTGATAGAAAATACAAAATTTGCACTAATCTCAATTTCAAATACTTAAATATTAAAAATGCAAAAAAAAGTTAAAGTTCTCCTTATCATACCCAACCAAGGCCACCCATAATTTACCATTTACATATATCCTTCCAAACATTTTCTATACAAACACAAACATGCACATTAATTTTTCCAATAAAAACACAATAAATTGCAAATGTAATAGTAGGACCTACAAAGGACCTCATAGCTTTTTGGGAGGTATCTCTCTCTCTCACACACACACACACACACACACACACACAAAAGAAATGTGTATCTTAAAAAGTTCTGAGGAACAATGGATATGCCAATAGGTAGTGCCATTAGACAGCAATATACTCCAAAAGCAATTCACAAAACACACACCCCTACCCAGAGGAAAACTTGTTTTTAAAATAGGATACTAAGTTTATCAATATAGTGATCCATTATGTGATGGGATTATCATAATTCTAAGTATAGTGGGAGCAGAAAGTTTCAGAATCATTGATACAGATCAATATTCTCCAAAAGAAAATTTGATACTCTTCCAATGCTGGCTACTGACCACCTGAAATGCAGCTAGTATGACAGAGCAATTCAGCATTCAACTTTATTCAAATTAAATTTAAATAGACACACATGGTTAGTGGCTACATATCTACAAGATGCTTAGGGAATATTTTACCTTCTTTTTTTTTTTTTTTATTTTGTGTGGTGCGGAGGATTAAATCCAAGGCTTTGTGCATGCGAGGCAAGCACTCTTCCAACTGAGCTATATCCCCAGCCCTTATTTTAACCCTAAGCATGTATTTACTGGAACAAATATTAGAACTAAACATGAATTCGATTTTCTGCAGAATTAAGACTCATTTTTCCCATTTATGATTTTAAAAAACTCTCTCACCACTACCACCAAAAGTTTTCCCCTGTTATGACAGTACGTTTCATGAACTCACTTTAAGATCTGAAAATTGAAAAGGGATAAAGTGTCACAACTCACATGTGTCCAGGGCTGCGGTCGGTGGATTCTGTCATATACTCCATTGTTCTGTACACCTTAATTTAAAAAATAAATGGAGGCTGTAAATCATTCGCCTACCCCCCCCCCCCGTCTTTATTTTTCTGCCTCTCCGAAGAGGCAATGGAGCTTCCTACAAAGCAGGACAGAAAGAAAACCAATTCTTCTTAACAACTTCAGAAGCAACTTTCTAGACTTAAGACCTACGCATCTCTGGAGTCTCCCATCTGCAAGACTCGCTCCGCAACCGAGCTGCCGCCGACCTCTGGCCTAGCCTGGGAGGCGCCAATCTGGGCGGACCCACGCCGAGGTCTGCACGGTCAGCGGACACCAGGGCTCTGCCCAACTCTACAGGGCCGCAGCACTCACAGAGCGCCCCCACCTCCGACCCGGGCTACCAAAGTCCCCAGGAGGCATCACGGCGCCTGTGATCACCCACCAGGACCCCAACTCCAAGCCCGGACTGGAACCCCGCCGGCGGCGAACACGCTGCACGCACGCGGCCTGAGCCGGCCGGAACCCAGCGCCTGGCCCCGCCCCCTCCTCAGGCACCCAGCTGGCGCCTGCACCCCGCGTCTCAGCCCCTGGGACCAAGTTAAGGCCTGCCGGCGCAGCCTAGACTTATGGAAAAATCATCAACAAAACCAACGCTTACCGCACTGTCAGTTGCCACCACAGTCGGACCGGCTAGGGCGAAAATCTCGCGAGAGAGGCTCGAAATCCCGCGAGCTGAGGGACACGTGCTAAAGGAGCAATGGGGAGGAGAAAGGGCACAAGTGGGCGGGAGGGGAGGAAAAAGAGCACAGGTGGGCGGGGGGAGAGGCAGGGTTGCTTGGAAAGGTCTCTCTTTCTTTTCCTTAGTCTATAGTTCTTGCTTTTGAGTTATCTTTCTTCCTGAATTTCCATGGTTAGAGTTCATTCCAAGTCAGCTTCGCCCGTGTATCAATCTCTTTTCCAATATCTCTACTGGGAGTTTGCTTCTTGATTTATATGAATGTTATTTGTAAGCAGTGCAAGGAAGTTAAAACACCATTAAGGCAGTGCCTTTGTTTTATTCACTATCATATGCCTAATACCTGCCACATCCTAACGGTTCAAATGATTATTTGTTGAATGGTTGAAAGAACGAAATGTAAGGCATAATTATCTGTGAACTCTATTTTTAGACTAATTATTAGAATGTGCTTCCTAATAGTGTATGAATATTTCCTTATGACTTTATCCCTTGATCTTAAATCAACATAGGCCATGTCTAGTTGCTCTTTCTCATGACAGTACTTCAAACATTTAAAGAGCACAACCATTTTTTTTCCTAAGTTTTCTCACCCCAGATTTCAAGAAATAAGCAAGGTTATTTTATAGACAGTGAGCAATGAGAGCTTCATACCATTTCTTGTCTAGGATGTTTAAGTTATCGCCCACCTGCTATCCCTACTTGAAGACTCTGAACCAACCTTCTAAAAAGCAATTCTAATTTTGTCAGACTCCCCTGCTCTTTTAAGCCTTCAGAGGTCTCTGATCACCTTCAGGATTACTTCCAGTTTCTTTGCACCGAAGAAGACGCTTCACCATCTGATCTCTAAATATCATGCCACATATACAAGTACACAGCCACTTGGCAGGTCCTTTGCTTATGCATGGAACACACTACCTTAAACATTAAAACAGTACTAGTTCCTGTGACTGTTTCAAGAGATTACCACAAATTTAGCTGGCTTAAGAAACACATATTTAATATCTCACGGTGCTGTTCGTCACAAGTCTAAAATGGATTCACAAAGCTGCATTCCTTCCAGAGGACCTAGGAAAGAACCCATTCCCTTGCCTTTTCTGGCTTCTAGAAGCTGCCCACATGCCCCAGCTTTGTCATTTTGCTCTTCCAACTCTTTCTCTGAGCCCCCTGTCTCCTAACCAGATAATCCAGAATAATCACCCCATATTAAGATCTGTAATTTAATCATATCTACAAAGACTTTTTTGCCATGTGAGGTAATACAACCACAAATTTCCAAAATTAGGACATGACATCTTTGGTGAACCATTATTCTGTTTGCCACACATCCCCTGCTCTTGGTTTCCTCTTTCCCTAAGAACCAGAGGAGTTATGTGCTCCTTTACATGTGGTTCTATTGTAACACATTTTATGCAAGGTGTATGCCTACATGCTAGTGCTTTGAATTGTACAATAAATTTTCTGCTCTGCATGTTCTGCAATTTCAAGTTACTTTGAAAACAATTTGTGACTTGTTCTTCTAAATGTGCCCTGTATCTAGCAGGATTCATGGAACAAAACAGACCATTGATATTTGTTGGTAAATTAAGTTATCTGTTTGAAACTCATAGCAACTCTGAAGGAACTGTTTTTCTCCCCAGTTTTCCTATTCGCACTGACTGTACCTTCAACCAAACATCACTAGAAATATAGCTAGATAGGTTGTGTTTCCTCCTTATTGAAGTAAATACAAACACGTATCTTGAGAAATCATTATGTCTCCACAAGACAATATGATATGGTTTGGATATAGTTTGTCCCCTCCAAAACTCATGTTGAAATTTTTTTCCCAGTGTAAGAGTGTTGAGAGGTGGTAGGAATTTTGGAAGGAGTTTGGATCATGAGGGTTCTGTCCTTGCAAAGGTATTAATGCTGCTTTCTTAATTCTTAATAAAGTGAATTCTCTCTGTCCTTAGAACTTACTTAGTTACTGCCAGAAAAGGTTGGGTTTTTTGTTTGTTTGTTTGTTTGTTTGTTTGTTTGTTTTGGTGGTACAAATGTGGTTTTATTTGGGGCCCAATGAAAGGTTTTGCTTCTAGTCTCACTCATGTTG
Organism: Callospermophilus lateralis; assembly: GCF_048772815.1. Taxonomy (NCBI): domain Eukaryota; kingdom Metazoa; phylum Chordata; class Mammalia; order Rodentia; family Sciuridae; genus Callospermophilus; species Callospermophilus lateralis. Next base: position 102,937,463 of record NC_135314.1, read on the forward strand.
TTGGAATAATTCAGTTCCTTGCAGTTGTAGGACTTAAGATTTCAGCTACTTGTTGGCTTTTGGCTAGAGGCCACTATAAATTTCTAGATGTTGTTCAAAATTCTTTGCTACATGGGCTTCTCAGGATAGGCGGTTTTCAACATGGTAGCTTGCTTCTTCAAAGCCATTAGGGAGAGAAAAAAACTCCAGAAAAAGTGGGTACTACAATCTTAGGTTCATAATCATGGACACATAATCAGATACATCCTGTGATTCTTGCAATATTCTATTAATCAGAAGGAAGTCATAGGTCACTCCAGGGAAGTGCATGACCTATGGGAATGAACATCAAGAGGCAAGGACCATTTGGGGCACACCTTACAGTTGGTCCACTTCAGTTGAGAAGAGTATAAAGGAAATACAGCATAGCCTCCAGGGGCTGGTGACTTTCATTTAATATAGTTATCAAATTTCCCACTGTTACAATTCTGCCATTAGGAACATTTCACTGTCCATTTCTTTCTCTGTGGCTCTTCACTCATGCCATTTTAGCTAGATTTTGTGCAGTCAACTCTATGGGCCTTCTGTCCTCCTCCTGGACTGCAGAACAGGTTGTTTTAAAATGGTGCCACCCCCTATGTTTTGTCTCTTTTGCATGTATCTGCTTGCACTTCTGCTTTTACACCATGTTATGACACAGCATGAAACCCTTATCACATCTAACCACTCTTCCAGCCTCTAGAACCATGACTCACAATAAACCATTATTTTTAATAAATTATCTGATCTCAGAAATTATGTTGTAGCAACAGAAAACAGACTAATCCAGGCCATATGAACAAGCCCATTTTAGGATATGGGCTTCGGTTGAGTGATTTGGGGAAGGTCTAAGGAAGCAGAAGTTTGCTCTAGGTTAGATGCTGTCAGGAAATAGGGGCAATTTTCTGATCATGTATCTCAATAAATCTTATTTATTGGAAGTGAGGCAGAAAGATAAAGTTGTAATTAGCAAAGAAGTAGCAGTCACTCATTTTGACAAAGAAAGCAAATATTTGGTATTTTGTGAGTAGCATAGCAGACTTGTTTATAATCTATGCTTAAATGAGATTATGAAATGGTTTTGCTTTGTCTCAACATGGTTTCAGAATAATCTTGTGTAAAATTGTTTATATCTAATAGAAAAATGTGGCCTAGCTATGATCACCAGGCCAGCTTCTGAATGTCAAGGGCTGCTCTTCTGTTCCTAACACATTCCTTCAATGTTTATTTGATTTGGCTCTTGGTGCCACATTGCTAGGCTCGTTAAGCTGTGGCTACACAATAGTAAACAACACAAATTTGATGTCTTCCTCATTGTACTCATGTTTTAAGATGAGGCTAATATTCCAGAAGAGTAGATAATTTGCTCAAAGATCTATAGCAAACAAATGAGAGAACTGGCACCTGAACTGCAGTTCTCCATAACCATACCCTCCCCCTCCAGGCTGTCTATTAAGGCTAAGGCCATCTATTTCTATCCATGGAATTTTGGTAAATGAAATATCCATGCAGTTCCACAAATGTGTACAAATATTATGTGTAAATTAAATATTGTAAATATATATATTTTAAAATGCCATGCAACAGAAAACATGTATATGTTTTTTCTCCATGTCCCAATCCCTACTACTAAGATCTCCAGATGTCAGAATTAAGTGCTGGATTTTAATTGTCTCTGCCATAGGCATAGGATGAACTTGCTATGATTGGTCTCAGAATGGGGATAATGTTAGCAAATTATCTCCCCTTAAAACTTCACTTTGCATTTTTTGTTTAATTTTCAAATCTCACCTGAAAAAAAAAAATTGTTGTCTGTCCCATAGCCTTTGCACTCAGGATATCTGACCTTATTCAAATCTATGCTTTAATATATTTTTACAAACTTAGATTTTGTGTTCTTGACATTGGTGTAAAAATGGAATTCCCCGAAGGACTAGATAATATGTCCTCCTAGAAAGTTTTATGTTCATTTTCCATTAATTCATCACAGATATTTTAGAACAGGATCCATATGATCTCTTTCTCAACCAATTAAGGTCAATATAAACCTGTATTTTTATGTCTTTTGTTTTATATTACAGTATAACTTCCTTAGAGATACATTGAGTGACCTTTTCTAAAAGCAGAGTTCTATTAATTTTAAGTATCCTCAACACCTACCAAGTAGTATATATGTGATTAATATCAGTTAATCAAGTGAGATTCTATGCAGAACTTTTAAATGCATAGTGTGATTTTTTTTCACACCATCAAATATTATAGCACATTTGAGGATATCATTTTGACATGGGAGATTAGTGAAGGGAGATCTATTGTGGTATGCCCCAAGAATCAACTTCTGTGGAGGGGAAGGAATAGAAGCACAATTGGACAGAGACAGGAGTTCTGCTGCCCTGAAGTCTGGTGGAGGCCTCAGCCAACCCCATCGAGATCTTTCAAGCTGCTTGACCATTAAGAGTTTTCAGGAGAATCTGGCCTTTGTTCATGAATGAGTCATTAGATGTGACTGCCCCAGGAAAGGGACAAGACCTTGATGACATTTCTCTTTTCAGCCAAGGCAGTCTCAGCAATGGACATGGCTTTCTGCCAGCAGCACTCCCTGAAGTACAGAAATAAGCCCTTCGTTTCTGCAGGAAACCTGGACTGACTTTCCAAAATGACGAGGTGTGGGCTGGGGATGTGGCTCAATCGGTAGCGCGCTCGCCTGGCATGCGTGTGGCCCCGGTTCGATCCTCAGCACCACATACAAAGATGTTGTGTCCGCCGAAAACTAAAAAAATAAATAAATGTTAAAAAATTCTCCCTCTCTCTCACACTCTCTCTTAAAAAAAAAAAAAAAATGACGGGGTGTGTAACTGATTTATTTTAGGATGCTTTTTGGTTGAACCAGTTAATCTCCCAACCAAATAAAGAGCATGCCACACCCATCATCATTGAATCCATTCAAGAACTGACAAGGTCACCTGCAATTATATAAAGCAATACTGCCAACTATCTGAAGGCTGAGAATTTAAAACAATCTTTCAAAGTAGCGTGAAATTTTATATTAATCTAGGCTAAATTTTGAAAAATTGGGTAACTTTTGAGTGGCCTTAAGATGTTCAATATAAATATCAAGGATAGCTTAAGAGTATCAAATCACTATTTAGTAAACAATTATTATGCAAAAAAATCTAAAAGTTTCCTTTTATGTTATAAATACTACACGTTTTTAATGTGAAAGGCAGAAAAAAATATTAGAAAAATACTAACTAATCCAAGAAATATGTGAAATAGAAGGATATGAATTTATGACCAAAAACATTCACCATATTATCAACAAATAGATGAAAATACCAGTGATTGCTATTGTGGAGATTTCAGAAACTGATGAAAAAAGGAAGAAACTAGAAGTTCTGAGGAAGTTACGGAAGAATAGAAGTCAAGGTAAAGGAAGACAGAAACAATTTCCAGGAAATAGGAGAGAAAATAAGCAAGATCCCAAGGTGACAGCTATATACTACACTCAGGGGACTCCAGTCCAGTTGGAACAATTAGATGGCCCTAAGAGAGACCTCACAAAGGAAAAAAAAAAAATTTATACCACCTGTAATGTTTCTGAATATATTGAAAGGGAGATTTAGACAATTGGCAAAGAATTTCATACTTCATCAGGGAATTCCATAAACAAATCTGCACATAGAAAATTTGACAATTTAGATGAAAGAGACCAATTCTTCAAAACCTACAAATTCATTTAATATTAAATAGCTTTAATAGCTCCGTAATTGTTAAGAATATTAAATTTATAACTTAAAAATTCTGTTTATTCCCTGCACCCAAAACCCTCCGGGTTCTGATCATTTCACTGAGAACTTAACTAGATATTTAAATAGAAGTTAGCATTAATTCTATATGATTTCTTCCAGAAAATAGAAGGGAAAAAGAGTATTTCTCAATTCACTCAAGGAAGCTACTATGATCCTAATACTAAAACCAGACAAAGTCAGTATTAAAAAAAAAAAAAAAAAAGAGGGGGCTGGGGTTGTGGCTCAGCAGTAGAGCACTCGCCTAGCAAGTGTGAGGCCCTGGGTTTGATTCTCAGCACCACATAAAAATAAATAAACTAAAAGTATTGTGTCCAACTCCAACTAAAAGATAAAAATATTTTTTTTAAAAGACTATAAGCCAATATCTTTCATAAATTAGATGTAAAAATCCTTAACAAGTGCAGTGGTAAAGTGCATGCTTAGCATGCAGGAGGCTCTAGGTTTGATATTAGTCGGCAGAGTTCAGCAACATCACAAAGAATTACAAACCATGACCAACTGGGATTTATTCTAGATATGCAAGGCTGGATCAGTATTACAAAATCAATGTATTAACTCCATTAACAAACTATTTTAACAGCCTAGAGTTTCATGTAATCATACCAATTGATGCAGAAGAAACATGACAAAATTTAAAACTCATTTATAACAAAAATTCTCAGAAAAATAGAAACTTTCCCAAATTGATAAAGGATATCTACAAAAAAACTATAGCTAACATTATACTTCATGATAAAAGAATGAATACTTTCCCTGTAAGAATGGGAATAAGACAAAAATGTTTGGTCTCCCCACTCTTATCCAACATAGTACTAGAAGTTCTAACCAGTATAAGGCAAGAAGAAGAAATAAAAAGCATCTATATAAGAAAGGAAGAAACAAAACTGCCTTTAAATAATGCAGATAACATTATTGTTTACATGGAAAATCCCAAGCAATCTACACACATACACAGAAAAAAGAAAACAGAAAAGAAAACTAAAAAGTGAGCTCAATGAGTATACAAGATACAAGAAAAACATACAAAAATCAATTATATACACTATTATATACACTAGTAATAAACATGTAGACACTGGAATTTAAAATATAATTTACAATTGCTCAAGAAAAGATACACTCAGATAAATCTAGCAAAACATGCATAGGACTTCTATACTAAAAATTACAAAATGCTGATGAAAGAAATTAAAGGAGACATAAGCAAATGGAGAGACATGCCCTGTTCATGGATTGAATGGCACAACAGTATGCATGTCAATTCTTCTAAAGTTGAAAGAGATTTAATACAATTCCTATGAACATTCCTGAAAGATTTTCTTTTGTAAGTATAGACAAGATTATTCTAAAATTAGTATAATTTTAGATAAACTAAATTAGTATAATTAGTATAAACAAAGGAACCAGAATAGTTAAAATAATTTTGGAAAAACAAAAAATAAAGTAGGAAAAAAAATCAGTCCACCGGATTTTAAGACTTATTATGGAGCAAAAGTAATCAAGATTGTGTTATTGGTTCAAGATTACGCATACATACTTCAGATTAGACAGAGGAGAGTGAAGGAAGGGGAGGGGATATGGGGGTAGAAATGTTAGTAGAATGAATTGGACATTACTACCCTATGTGCATATATGATTACATGACCTGTGTAACTCTATATGTACAACTAGAAGAATGAGAAGTTACACTCCATTTATATATGATGTGTTAAAATGTGTTCTTCTGCCATGTGTAACTAGTTAGAACAATAAAAAAAAGATTAAGCATGCAGATTAATGGGAGATAATAAAGAAATTAGAAATAGATCCTGTATAAATATGTCCAAATGTCTTTTTTCTCCATTTTTTTAACAGAAATGTGAAAGCAGTTCAATTGAGGAAAGATAGTCCTTTCTGTAACTGGTACTGAAATAAATGGATATTCATAGACAAAATGAGAATTGTCTCACACCTCACAGAAAAATAACTCTAGTGTATCCTAAATTAAGGTAAAAGGAAAACTAAATTTTTTCAAATAAAACAGGAGAAAATCTTTGTCATCTAGAACTAGACAAGAAATTTTTATAGTTGACTCTAAAAACATGAACCATGAAAAGAAAATTGATATACTGAACTATATAAATTAAATATTATTTTTTTTTACTCTGATATATGTTCTGTTAAGCGGATTTTTAAAAATCTAAAGAACCTGAGGCTGGTGGTACATTGCTGGGAGCCATCAGCCAAGTAGGTATGACAATTTGGCTCCCAGCAGTACATGCCTTAATCCCAGCAGCTTGGGAGGCTGAGACAGGATGATCCCAAGTTTGTAGCCAGCCTCAGCAACTTAGTGAGACCCTAATTAACTTAGCAAGACCCTGTGTCTCAAAATAAAAGAGCTAGAGATATGGCTCAGTCTAAGTGCCCCTGGGGTTCCATCCCAGGTACCAAAAATATAAAAAATAAAAAATAAATTTTAAAAGCTACAGAGCAGGAGAAAATATATGCAAGCCATATCTAACATAGAACTCATATCCAGAATATATTAAGAACTTTCAAAATTTAATAGTAAGAAATCAAACAATCTGCTTAGAAAATGAGGAGAATAGATGAAGAGACATTCCACTGAAGAATACATACAGATGTAAAATAAGCATGATTAACAGCATTAGTCATTAGAGATATGTAAATTAAAAGCACACTGAGGGGCTGGGGGTATAACTCAGTTGGTAGAGTGCTTGCCTTGCATGCATAAGGTCCTGGGATTAATCCCCAGCACCCCCCCCCACACACACACACAAACACACAAAACACATTGGAATGTCACTACACATTTATTAGAATATCTAAAATAAAAACTCATGATAACGCCAAATGCTGGCAATGATGCAAAGAAGTGAAAGAAATGTAAGAAGGCAATAGCCATTCTGGAAAATAATCTGACATTGTCTTAAAAAACAAAACACATAACTACCATATGTCCTACAATTATACCCTAGGCATCTAGATCAACAAAATGAAAACTTACACATAAAAATCTGTGCATGAATGTATACAAGTAGTTTGTTAATAATAGTCAAAACCTGTAAACGACTGAGGTATCTTTCAGTGGGCAAATGGTTATACTGTGGTACATCCCTGCCATCGAATACTATTCAACAATCAAAATGAACAAATTGTTGATACAAGCAAAAAACTAGATGAAACTCCAGAAAATTATGAGTTTTTAAAAAATGTCAAAAGGTTATATATGAATGCACTTATATAAACATTTTTGAAATGACAAAATTATAAAAAAGGGAAAATGGATTAGTGGTTCACAGAAATTAAGAGTGACAAGCTATAACTACAAGTGGGCAAATTAAGCAATCTTTATTGTGATGGAAATATTCTGTGTTTTAGCTGTATCAGTGTCAATATTTGGTTGTGAACTTGTACCATAGTTTTACAAGATGTAACCAACTGAGGGAAACTGGCTAAAATGTAGAGGAGATCTCTTTGTATCATTTCCACAACTGCATTTTAGCTAGTTTCCCCCAGTTTCTACAATTATCTTAAAATTTTAAAAGTGAAAATCTGTGGTTAAGGAAAACAAATCCCTGGTTTTACCATTTGTAGAATTAGTTTTTTGAGTTTTTTTTTCTTGGTGCATTATAATTTTAAAAAAACAGCAGAATTCATTATGCCATTTTCAAAGTTGCATACAGCATAATTTGATCAGTCTATTCCCAGTACCTTCCCGTTCCCAGTACCTACCCTCTTCCTCCCCCAATCCACTTATTTTACTCATCTCCCTTCTATTTTTGTCATTTTAATAAATGTATAATAGTTAACATGTGCACGAGCGTGCGCACACACGATCACACAAGGGATTCTGACAAGGCTTTGACACTTTTGTCTTCACTTTTGACTGGCAGGCTAATCCCATCCACCTCCCCCTTCTCCAACAAGGAACAGCCAATGAGACAAAATTTTGGCCAGAAGAGAACAAGAGAAAGTCTTTTGGGCAAACTTCCAGAAAAGCCTTAGCTCTCTCAATAAAAAGACTCAGATTCTGTGAGAATGTCATTTTGCCCTCACTCTGCTCTTTTGCCTTTCCGTCTCCTTCGAGTCTGGAATACAAATGTGATACCCAGAGGTGCAAAGCCATCAAAAGGCCATAAGGCAACAAGTAATGAGGGCAAATGCCACCATTCTAAGGCAGACAGAGAGAAAGCTAGAAAGAGCCTGCGTCTAGAGGAGGTCATTATGCAGAGGCACCAGTCCCGAACTATCCAGATTTAGATTCCTTCTATGTAAGGGGGGGGGGGGGAGACTTTATTTGTTTTAGACCATTGTTGGCCAGATTTTCTATTATTTGTTGCCAAACACGTGTCTAACAGACTCTGACACTCAGGAAATTCTCAGCAGGGCTAATATACTTTGCTTACATTACAAGACTGTCATGAGGATGAAAAGCATGAGAGCTGCTTAACATTCCTTGTGTGTTTCAGAAACCAAATTGCTGATACTGCCTTTTCTTTAGTCTTTCTCACCAGCATTTTGTGTTTCTTATTCTCCTCAGGTTGGTCTGAATTTGTATTATAATCAGACTCTTGCCAGTCACTCTCCTAATTGAATTGGGCTTTTGCTGCAGCTCAAACAGTTCAGAATTTTTTAATGGTCTTTGTAAACCATTCCAACCCAAGGCAGCCGTTTCCCTCTTCGACCTCTGGCACTTACTGTCTGCACCTCCCAATTGCCAATTCATCATGCACTGGCCCATGACACTTCTTATACAGCTGTCATGGAATAATCAATGTTTAGAGCTGGAAGGAACTTTAGAGATCATCTTCTCCCAAGTACCTCAGTGCATGTGAATTGTGGCTTAACTCTTGGATTTCTCTACCTCTTCCTAGGTACAGCTTATCTTCCCAACTGGATCTTAAGCTCCTAGTGGAAAAAAAGATAAGGAATAAATATTTGTTGAGTTGCCTACTACACGCTAGGTACCTTACACACACAATTTAATTTCATTTTTCATAACAATCTCAGAAGTAGGAATTAATCCCTACTTGACAGGTGAAAGACCTGAAGCTCAGAGAAGCTGAGGTAAGCAAAGGTAAGATACTAAGAAGTAGGGAAGTACGGATTCTGACTCAGGTCTTAGATATTGAGGTCTAGCCTGGCACACAGCTAAATCATAAGGATTTTGGTTGGGAGGGTTCTTCCACTTTTAAAGTTAAAAAAATTTTGGATTTTTTTCCCCTAGGTTTTCTCTTTCTCATGAGAGATTTAAAATATATCCAATAGTAAAATGAGGCCTCGTTCTTTATGTGTGTGTGTGTGTGTGTATGTGAGGGGAGTGCTAGGCATGCTAGGCAAGCACTCTACTACTGAGTTGCACCTCAACCCTGTTATATTTTTAAAATGCAGTATTTTCAGAAAATAAAAATTGCTTTGATTTGTTTTAGTGGAAAAACAATTAAGATATCTGTCTTGTTAAATGTTAGGAAAAATACATATATCATTAACATAGGAGAGTTTTCATTCTGTCCAAATAGTAAAATAAATGCTTTGTAGACAATAACTTTATAAGTTATTTGAGATAATTTATACCATAAGAAACAATAAGTGTTCAGAAAAACAAAATTCACAATTTTTAAGCATCCAAGGAATGTCAAATGACTTTTGACTCCATTCAGTAAATCAATTACATCTTTATTATTTTTATCTGAAACTTTCCAAATTTTAATCTGAGCCTAATAGGTTTTTAATTTGGAGCTTGAATGCTTTCAGTTGCATTACAGTTTTGCAGAATTTGCTTATTACATTACCAGATTGGTGATTAAAATGTAGTTTGTCTTATTTTTCAAATAATAAGAAAAATATTAAGGTAGTTGACTTTAGACATCATAATTTTTCCCTAAATTCTTGCTAGACTGTTTTTGCATTCCTATAATTAATGTATTTTAAATGACAGGGTTTTTGTTTGTTTGTTTGTTTGTTTTAGAACTTCCATTCTCTTCAACAAGTATAATCCTATAGTGGCCATTCATCTCTGATATATCACATTTTATTTTTGAAGTATATAAATAATCTCTTTACTTTAAAAGGTATAATTTTACATGCGTTATTTTAAAAAGCTTGGACATAATTTCAGGTGCATATTTTTAATGTACCTTTATATGTCACCTTCAGGAACACATGTTTACAATCAAGTTCATAACTTTCTGGTTATATACTGCTTATATTTGAGGACTCAAGATAAAGTGAAGGCCAATTAAAAAAACAAGATCAATTCGTAGGTTATGGTAATTAGTAATAAATAACCTAATAAAAAATAAATATGTATTCCATGTGGCATTAGTTCACAGTGATATTTGGTCAAGTGCATTGGGAATTATTTACTTGTTTACTTTAAGTCCCAGAAGATAAGAACAATACCTTATAATACATCTTTGAATCAAAGAGTTCTAGTAAAAAAATTGAAAAATGAGGCCAGATGGGTTGGCATACCCCTGTAATCCCAGCAGCTTGCAAGGTTGAGAGAGGAGGATTGAGAGTTGAAAGCCAGCCTCAGCAATAAGGAGGTGCTTAGCAACTCAGTGAGACCCTGTTTCTAAATAAAATACAAAATAGAGTTGGGGATATGACTCAGTGATCTAGTGCCCCTGGGTTCAATCCCCAGTACAATTTTTTTTTTTTTTAATGAATAAATGAACAAATGAATGAGTTTCCTTTAAGGGTAGTGAGCTGACTCACACTCTGGAGTTTCTCCAGATTGTCAGCACAATGTTTTGCTCAAAGGAAACATTCACTGATTGGCATGAGTGTTAAAAGGAGGAAACAGAAAAGGTTCTTTTTTCTTCCTTCAGACATTCCTCTTTTTCCTTGGGATACACTATTATTCTAAGTATTATGGAATATGAATTTTCCACCCAGCTGATCACAGGCACCAGTGTGTGGTTTTTCAAGAGCTCAAACTAGATCTGTACTCTGGACTAGTCATTCTACCCCTGACCTGCGCCTTTTCCCTGAAACCATACCACTTTGTTAAATAATTACTTGCCATTATTCCTTCATTTAAACTGACATTACAAAAAGATAAGATGACATATTACCTTGTTAACTGAGAGGAAAAAAAGAAAGAGAGCTAAACCCAATGAACTGTTCACATTTTGTCTTCTTCCACTTTACTTATTAAGGGGCTTTTAATCTATCAGGGAGATCTCAAGTTGGTGCACCACAAACCAGTTCCATGCTATGAAACTATTGTTAAGGCTAATATTGGCTTTTTAAAACCTGAGTGAATTGCTCTGTCACATAATGATCTTAGGTACAAGCAAGAGAAATTATCTGGCTTATTTCACCAAAAAGAACTTTTGACTATGCTTTTGCTATGTCCCAGAATACAAAGAAGAGGTAGAGGACCAGACTGAGGGTCCTGCAGCCAGGAACACCACCCAGAATCACAAAGCAGAGCCAACTCATCCAGTCAAGACCACAGACCTCACCCTTGAGAGATACACATTACCTACTGCACTGCAGACCGCAGCTACTGCTGCTTGCATTGCAGCCCCTGCTCGACTGTGCAACCATCAAATGGTTCCCCCACAGGCCCTGCTTCTCTGCGTCATTATCTCAGAAGTTCAGGGCAGGTTCATCTCCTCAGCAGGCCCTGCATCCTGTGAGCTGATGAGACTGTAAAATAACTAGAGATGGAGGGAGAGTTGAGCCACCACTTCCCACTGGCCAGTCCCTTTCTTGCTAATTTTCAAACAACTTCCTCCTGCTCCTCCACTTTTGCCTCTTCCAAGTTTAGAAGCCCTAGTAATCTGCATATTCATTGCCAAAATTAACACAGTTGGAAGCACTATGTTAAGAAGTCTAATAGCTAGCTGTTCTTGGTAAATATTTATTAGACCATTTTTAGACAGAGGTAATGCTCCAATTAATATTTATGAACTAAAATAGAACAGCCTAGTGGTCATGACTACACTCATTCAGAATTTCTTTAAAATTTAGAATTAGTTCCTGAATAGTGTTTGCAAGTGCCTTGAGAAACCAATTAAAATCTTAATCCCTATGTAGAATGATTTTCCTTCCCTGTGTTATTGTTCAGGCTCACTGTTTCTTGGTCCATCAGCTGCAGTGCCAACTCTGGGCCTTCTCCAATAACCTATAATCCACCCTAACAGAGTGAGCAATCAAACAACTCAGTGAAAATTTACTTGAGCTCAACCAATTCTTGGATAAACTCATTAATTTCCTCAGAAACCTTCCAAGAGGGTAAGAGGCAATCCAGAATTTGATATTTATTTGTGACTTGGTTGGCATGTAGTCACAAGCCTTAATTTCACATACAGGGAAATGCTTTTAACTGCATTTTTTTATGTGTATTCAAGACATAATAAATCCGTCCTTTAAAATTCTAGCAATTAATTTATCTCTGAAATGCAGGGGTTTTTAAAAGTAAAAAACCATCAATGGCAGTAAAAGTTACAGACAACTAAAAATTTTTGCACTTGTTACATTCCAAAAGACTAAATGTGTCAGATTTAAACTCAATTTAAATACATAGGCTATGAAACAAGCACTTTTCAAGGCAAGTTTACAAATGTGTTAGTTGTTTCAAACATTATCTTAACTGTATTTATGATGTTACAGACACTTTCCTTACTGTCACTTCAAACCATCAGCTAGATTTAATCCCATTTTACTAAGAAGGAAAGTAAAACTCAAGGTCAATAGGCCATGCCAGACATCACAAAGCTAGAAGGTGTTAAGCCAGAGTTGGAGCCCAGCTTCTGATTCAAACCAGCTCTTGCTTAAGCAGAGTAATTCAGGATCATATTAGCTTGAGATAAACCAGGTAAACTGGTGTGGATGAAATAAAACCACTATAGAAGCCCCTCATTATTATTTAAATTGTGGGGATCCATCTGTCTTACTGCTACCCAGTGAGCACCTCTGTGTATAAATCTCCCTCAGTAAATTGCATTCTGTAGTCCTCAATCTTTCTACCTCTTTCTATAGTTTCATGGCACCTTGCAACCAGTTCTTATATCCTGGGACTGAGTTATCCTGAAACAATATGTGAGTCTTAGCCTGCAGATCAGGCTTTAGAGCTGGTTCACGTGTACATTACTATGTCCCCCAGGGCCATCTGAGTAACAGATTCTTGCTCTAGCTTCACAACCTAGAATTCAGAATTATATCTGACCCAAGCTATTTTAGCTTGGAGAGCTTCGAGTAACAAACAAGAAGTTCAGTTACACATATGAGTACCATGTTCTCTGCTCCTGCAAACATAATGTGTAGCATATATAGCCTGAATGAGATATGCCTGGCACAGTACCAGTTGTCTGCAGCCTGTATCCAAGCAAGGCCATATCCTCAAGAGCTTAATCACCATGTTTGCAAGACAATGTCATTAAAACTTATCTGGTTGTTAAGCTTTGAAAGGGCTTACTTGTTTCAATTCATCATTATCAACTGTGCACTAGCTATTGTGGTGATCTGAGGAACCTTCAAATGTGAGCACCTTTGTCTATAACAGGAATAAGAACTGATGTGTACTACATATCCTAGCTTCTCTGCACCCTTACATATAAAAACCTTGTTTGATTTATCCAAGTGAAGGTTTTGTTTGGCTGCTCAGTCAATCTGAGCCTATTATTTGCATTTGTCAAAGTGGTGGATGTGCAAAGTCAAATGTCTATAAAAATTCCATAACTGATTACTGATTAAAGACTCCTTTCAAAGAAGATGGATAGATTTTTTTTTCCAAATTGATGCCCAGTGATGGTTCTCATTCTTGACCAAAATGTAAGGCTCACAGGAACCTTCAGGGAGGGCTCTCTTTCTCTCACATCCATCTAAAATGATCACTCATTTAGACATTTCCACATATTCTTAAACTAAGTTTAGCTAAGGAACTCACTAAAAAGGAAAGTCTAGGTCAAAATAGACATAAAAATTTATGAAATGTGAAATGTGATATGGCAGTAAAGCTTCCAGAAAGGGAAATCATTGTGTAGGCACAGCCTCCAATGCCCTTTGTTTGTAATATTTGGATGTGCTATATATGGAAAGACAAACCCTTCAAAACTATTTTCATATTAATTTCAAGATCTAGGTACAGAATTACGATAATTAATAATTTCTGGAAAATATTTTTACCTGAGAATATAATGTTAAATTAACTCCAACCCAGCAGAAAGCTGCTCTTTGTCTTTCCCTGTGTTTATGGCTGATGGATCCCTCACTCCATTTCCACCATTCATTTAACCATTTACCCATATCTTTTTTTGGGAAACACTCCTTACCTTACAATTTTACTAGCTTGCAGCTGTTTTCTCTCTATGGCTCTAAGCCAAAGGAAAAAAATGAGCAAGGTTATTATGTCTTTGAAACTTTTAAAAAAGACTATTTCATTCTTATTGTTGAAGTCATATGAGGAAAATGTAGAATTTGTTGATATCTTATTTTGATATAATTTAGCTTCGTGAAAGTTTTAGCTATTTTTAAGATTAATACCAATATTTGGTAAGGTTTTTGTTTCAACTACTTTCTAGTTTGTGTAGCCCACCTATTTTGTGTAGAAAAGGAATGAATCACAAAAAGAATAAAATTCCCTGCACAGGGTCCCATGGTAAGATAATGGGACTCTATTACTTAATCTACTACTTCCTACTCCCAAACTCCTTAAGAAATAATTAAATTAGCCAACCTACTTTCACTTTGAAATTCTCGTTTGAATTATTATTTTTTTAAATCTAGGGATTGTTTTTTTTAAGGGTTTTAAAGTAAACTTTTTACTAAAATGCAACACCCATAGAAAAGTGCACAAATCTTAAGTTAAACAGTTTGATACATTTTCACAAAATGAGTACCCCTGTAAACAATATCTATGCCAAAAATAAACAGATAAATAAAAGAACATAATCAGAACACAAAATGTCTCCTTGTATCCTAAATCCAAGAAGTAACCACTCTCCCTAATCCTGACAGTAGATTATTTTTGTCTATTTTGAACTCTATATAAATGGAAACATAGCTGTAAATCTTTGGACCTGACTTTTTTCACTCAACATTTCATTTATGAGATTCGTCCATATTGGTGTATGTAACAATCATTTTTGTTGAATACATTTTAACTTATTTATCTCTTCTGTTATTGACGAACTTTTGGGTTGCTAGCATTTCAGGGCTACTATGAATAGTGCCGCTGTGAACATTCTTACATATGTCTTTGGTGAATATGTTTGCATGTTGAGTTGTCAGGGGTTTACTTGGTATTGGTTATCTTTTCATCCTTGTGGATTCAGTGGTGTGCTTGATTTGGCTCATATGTTAGTTGCTCAAAAGCAAATTGTTAAGTTTTTAGGAATTTCGTGAGCTGGTTGTTAAACACAAGCATTATTAAAAATTAAAGTTAACTAAATCATATTAAAACAGAGGTAATAAGTTCACTGTTTTTTACTATATTTGACTATCACCTCAATTGTATCTAAGTGGTAGAAACATCATGTCGTGATGTGCAGCATCATGTAGGTAATGTGAAATGGCCACAGGGGAGGATTCACACAACAAAAATGGGAAATGCTTCTAATCAGGGCTCAACTTACTGCTTTGTTGATTTATATAGACTTAAGAAAGTGATGGAGAAAATGCTAATAAGGCAGATTAAACTCAAAGGCATCATGCTTATAGCTATGTTGAATTAGCACAGAAAATTGTCAAAGCATGGTTGAATTGCAGCCTCAGATATGGATGGATGAATTTAACAAAAATCGTTAACAAAATGCCTTTTAACAAAAGCATTCTGTAAGAATCAATGAGCTATGTGGATTTACATTAATGAGTATCTGTATGTATATTTAATTTGTGCTACACACACACACTCACATATTTTCTTCCCCTCAAAAGCCTATTGTTAAACATTTACCAACAAGTCTCCAGTTGAATTTATTTCCCTGATAACTAAGAAAGTTGAATGCATTTTCTTAAGTTTATTGTCACTAGAATATCTTATTTGTGTACAAAGTCGCTAGTAAGCTCCTTTCTACTGTTTTTTGTTGTTGTTGTTGTTGATGGTGATGATGATTTGTAGTAATTCTTTACATATTCTCAATAAGAGTTCTTTATATATTGAATGTATTGCAAGTATTGCAAATGTCTTCTCTCAGCATGTGAGCTGCCTCCTCACTCTTTTCATTGGTGCTTGGAAAAGTTCTTTCCTTTTTTTTTGTACTGGGAATTGAACCCAGGAGCATTTTACCACTGAACTACTTCTCCAGCCCATTTTGTTTGTTTGTTTATTTGTCTGTTTGTTTTGAAACAAGGTCTCACTTAAGTTGCTCAGGGTCTTACTTAAATTGCCAAAGCTGACCTCAAACTTGCAGTCCTCCTGCCTCAGCCTCCCAAATCTCTGGGATTACAGGCATGTGCCCAGTGCCTGGCTAGAAAAGTTCGTAATTTTCATTTCATGTAGTATGTCAGGCTTTTCTGTTAGTGATTTTTTTGTGTCCTGTTTGAGAAATATTTGCTCTCCCTGATATATCTTATGTTTTCCTCTAGAAGCTTGCTATTTTACCTTTGTGAAAGCTGATGAAATTGCTCTTGTTAGGCCCAAACAAATTGGATTTGGGAAGTTATGAAGGAGGAAGACTGATAACTTGATTGCCTGAAAGTAGTACTTCCTCACAGAATTTCTCAAGGCCCAGAAGGTATTTCCTCTACAGTCACCTCTGGCTTTGCAGGTCTTGAACATATGCACAGATTTCTGTAACAAAGCTTATCATTAACATTCTCTAAATGAGCAAAAATTCAGACAAGATGCTGAATCTGCCCACCGATGGTATTGCCATCAATGAGTTGAGGTTAACTTCTGCCCAGAGTTTAACCAACTGTGTACCAAGTAGCTTTAAGTACATTTCTCTCATTTTGGCTTTAAAAACTTACCCTTGCCTCAATCTCTGTGAGTATACCCATAATTTACTATGACATGCATAGTTCTATGGCAATGCTCTGTTATTCCCCCCTCCCCCTGCAAAAAAATCATTATTCTTTGAAGAATGTCCTCAGAGAAGGTTTTATTTAGCTATTTAGTTTGGCATCTTTCATATTTATATCTGCAGTCCACCTAGAGTATTTTTGTATATGGTGTGAGAGGTAGAAATCAAGACTCAATTTTTGTTCATATGGATATCTAATTGACACAGAATCATTTATTAGAAAGACCATTCTTTTACTACTTACTTTAGTATTCCTTTTACCATGTCCAAAAGACTCTCTCTCTGTGGATTTTGCAGGACAGTTTTCAATCAATGAAACAAAAAACTTTAGGATTTTACAGATATTTTGTGACCCAAATCATCTCAACAAACAACAAAAGAGGTTTTATTTCAAATAATTAGGGAAAATAATTTGCCTCACCTCCTACCTATAGTCTTATAGTGTTATTGATTCCCACTGTAAATAAGACCTTGGGCCAGTTTCTAAGGATATGAAAAAAAAAAAATTCAACTCTAAATGTCAATTCCTTTACCCTTTTATCACTTTTTCAAGAAATCTGACTTTAAAAGTCATTAAAAAATATGTCTTCCTTTTCTAGATATGTCTCATCTGATCTCCTGATGGTTTTGCAGGCTATTTTCTTTTCTAATATTAAAGTGATTTCTTTCATAAAATTAAAGCAGGTTCTGTTAATACATTCAGATTATCTATTAGACAAGTCAGTATTTGCTTGTATAAGTTTACCAGAAAGACTTGATTAAGAGACTGGTACTTTCTTTTTTAAATAGAGAAAACAATAGACTTTGGTGACTATGACAGTTTGGTTGTTCCTATTTTCAGGATAACAAGAAGCAATCCAAATAAAGAAAATCCTCTCAAGAAGAACATCTAAGTTATGAGGGAATTAATTTATTAATTCTTCTATTGATTCTGACATTAAGAACAAAAGAAAAAGCTCACATCACAATTCCATTGTGTGGAGCTTTTATGAAATTGTAGATTTTCTGTTCTTTCATTATAATTGTAGAGAGAACATAACATTCCACTAGAGGGCATCTTTACCTCGTTTGGTCCATTGTAAAAATAAACATTCTTTTGCTTAATGTAATTTTGCCTTTAAGTATACCTAACCCTAAAGAGAAAATCAAGGAATGATCCTGATGTTAAGAAAGCTCTTAGCAGAAACACACACACACACACACACACACACACACACACACACACACACACAAACTTTTTCATTAACAATTCCAGAGTTAATAATTGTTCCTATTACATCCTATTACAAATTTTTCTCTGGAAGTAATCAACATTCTTTCTTATTCCCTCTTTTACACAAAAGAAAGCCCCTTTCAGTTTTCAAGTTGAACAGCATGAATATAATTGAAACTAAAATATTTATAATATACTCTATAAAAAATAGTCTCTAAACATTACAGTAATTGGGAAAAAATACAAAGGAAAATATAGCATTGACTCAATTTAAAAAATCATATATTTGAATGTAAAATAAAGGCAAAATTAAAATATGAATAATAAGGTAGAAAAATCATCATTATCAATATTAAAACACTTCATGCAGATATAAAAACACCAAGCTCCCCAAAAAGTAGGTCTAATAATTTAATGGGAAATTTAATAATAATTTAATGGGAAAGGTAATAGATTAATTAACCTTATTAATAACCCAGGAAACAAAAATTACAATACATTTTTTAACCTATGAATTTAGGTTAAAAATAATAATTGTGAGCATAGAGAAAGAAGTGCCCTCTTATGCACTCTCTCTCCTTATGTAGAATCTATCCTTAAAACATTTTCAGAACATAAATCTCAAATGTTATTTCTAATACCATTTCCTGCTAGAATGACCCAGGATTCTTTGAAAAAAAAAAAAAATGGATGGACCAAGGGAGATAAAATGTAAACTTGGAGCATCTTGTTTTATCAATAAGTAAGAACTGCTCAAAAAAAAAAAAAAAAAAAAAAGATACGGACATGTCACAGGAACAAGAGCCAGCTTGAAGGGACTCCCTATTGTCAAGTATGAGACAATTTGAGCACTAACCATTGAAAACACAGCATTTCCTGAGTCTGTGCTGACAGTATGCAGATAAATACATAAAGAAGAGCTCTTGCTTACAGAGGAATTCCAAGTGCTGACTTATTATAAATGTAAAATCAGGCTTGAATCAGAAAATCTTTGTCAACTAATGTAGCCAGAATTAGACAGGCAGTCAGTATAGATAGGTAAATCAAGACAGGTTGGATCAAGGAGGCCAATTTTGAGTTAGTCTTGTGCCCTGAGGGATTGAAATGTTAAATCCTTCAAAGCCTTTCCTCCACCAGGAATTGCTCCTCCCTACAGGGAGCTACAAGGTAGTTAATGTGTCCTTGGCTGCTCCGTGCTGCTCTTCCCTCTTCGGCCCACCTGTTTCCCACCTTTTGGCCCTCGCATCAGCATTCCTGGGCCTAGTCATGAATCCAGGAAGGAGAAAGATAAGGAGAAAAAAGCAGGAGAACAAAGGAAGCCTAGATCATTCTTGGGATACCAGGACACCAGCTATGGCCCCCTTCTCCCTCGAGGGAGAAGTCTATGTTACCCCTTTTTAAATAAACCCTGCTTTATGTGCTTGCCTTGGCGTGCTTCTCTAATGTTCAAACTTCAACATGTGGGGAAGCAGAACTGGTAATCGGTATCACTAATATAGTAGAAATTGATTGATTCAGGCAAAAATCATCAACAGATGCTAAATCTAAAAGAAAATTTTTGATGAAGAGCAAAATATTCATATGGTCATGGTGTCTTCCCACAGATTGCATATTAGTAACAAGATAAAAATCTACTAACTATAATGTGAACAATTCAGACAACACCTTGATCAGGAGATCAAAAATTAATGTCACAAATGGGGGACAGATGGCACACAGATTGTGTGCCTCTGGGCGTACTCTCCTGAGGGCACAGCATCACTTATGTATTATTTTGGCCAGGTTGCATAATCTGAAACTAATTGTGGAAAAATACTGGAGAAAATCCAGAGAAGAAGTTGTCCATTGTTTTTGAAGTTTCCTATCTACTTTTCAACAATGTTAATGTTATAATAGACAATGAAAAGCCATGTTGGAGGAGACTAAAAAGACTAAGTACAGCATAATACCTGGACTGGATCATATGCTGGAGAAGAAAAAAAAAATTACTATAAAATACATTATTGAGCTAATTGACAAAATTGGAAAGGAATGGTAGATTAAGATAAAGAATTATACCAATATTGTCTACCAAAATTGATAACTGCACTTGTTTATATAAGAGGTATCTTATATATCTTTGAAATATTAGGGGAAAAGAATAGGAAAAGATGTACATTCTTTCTCTCCCTATAGATTTATATAGACAGAGGGAGCAGAAGGGACTAACAACTGAGAAAATGATGCCACAAACTATACGGCTTTGGCATTCCAAAGACTTTGAAGAAAAGGAGAACCAAGTTATCTCTTCTTCCCTTCCTCTCTTCACTATTTCCCTCTCCAAACAAAGGAAGGGGATTTCTCTGAAGTTCTCTTATCTACTTAAAGGCTAGATCCTCTAGAAGATTGGCTCACAGAAAGACTATGCTTTTCCGCAGACTGTTGTCTGTTCTTCAAACCCATGTATCTCACCTAAAAATCATCTACTCTTCCTTTAGAATTGTCTATAGTTGGGCTGGGATTGTGGTTCAGCGGTAGAGCGTCTGTCTAGCATGGGTGGGACCTGGGTTCAATCCTCAGCACCACATAAAAAAATAAAGGCATTGTGTTGTGTCCATCTACACCTAAAAAAATAAATTAAAAAAAAAAAAAAAAAGAATTGTCTACTGTCCTCACTTCCCTCTCCCCTATGAAGAAGGTATTCAACCATCTGGGCCTTCTCTGAGTTTCATATTTTGTGACTCCCAGCACTTGCAAATTAATAAATTTGTATGTTTTTTCTCCTGTTAATCTGTCTTTGGCAGTTTGTTTTATACACTCAAAACACTGAATCTTCAGGAGCTAGAAAGAAAGTTCCCTTTGCCTCTACACAACCCACCAATATAAAGATTACTTCAAACTTAAAACATTTGAGTTATGATAGATGCTGAACTACCTTTAAACTACAACTAAAGGAGAGTCTCTCCAAACTACAACTTCTATTTAACTCCCACTGGGGGAGTTTTCTCTTTGGAAGAAGAGGAGCTCTCTAGGGAGGTACAAATTCAATGGCTATACTTTCCACCACTAGGAGAATTTCCAACTGGGAAGGCGATTGGCCATTAGCATCAGGATGAAAAATCCCAAGAGAACTTTCCTGGCTTTCCCACAGAAACCCTAAATGTCCCTCTCTTCCTTTTCCTTCTGTTAAGCTGGTATCTAAACCCTTATTTCAAGCTAATCACCAAGGTACTCCTTATTTGTACTTCCATGTTGTGAATTAACCTTTTCTTTTCTCCTATTAAGACATCTCAGTGTAATTCTAGGCCCCCAACTACTCAAGTAAGCTTTTTACCATAAACTTCTACTTTTCATGAATTATTTTTCTGTAAGGATGTCCTGTTGGGAATGCTGACTGTCTTCTATAGAGCAAGGTCCCAGATATAGGTCACTTCTCCTTTTTCTTGATACCCTTTCTAAAGCATAGAATAAAAATGATTTGCACATGTTGGGGGAAAAATCCTGCCAAAACAGAAAGATTTATCCATATTAATGTGGAATGGAAAAACCAGATTTATTACTGAGTAAGCACAACAAAGTGCTTGCACATAGGTAGCTTGTGAGTAACTATGAAGCCAGAATAAAATTTTACACAATTAATTCAGGAAAGTAGAAGAGGATAATGAAAACTTTATTTCATAGATAGCTGTAAGTAACTTCCAAGGCAGAATGAACTTTCAAACAATTAATTGAGTAAAACAGAAGGAAAAATAAAACTTATCTCCTCCAGAGGCAACTATAGTCATGTACCACTTAATGATGGGGATACCTTCTGAGAAATTCATCCTTAGGTGATTTCATCATTGTGCAATATCATACAATGCACTTACACAAATTAAGAAGACTTGTTATGGAGTTCGGGACCCCCAAAAGACCACCAGAGACCAAGATTGACAAAAGCAACAAAGAGGTGTTTATTACGAGGTAGCTCAGTCCTCTGCACACACACAACATCTGGTAATGCTGAGAGGCCCTGAGCCCAGGGTTGTAGCACTTTTATACATTGTTTGGAGAAGGCAGGGACCCCCACATACATCATAGCATCTCTTAGCAATCATCATACACCGAGGGAAAATCAAACAACAACTCTAAAACATGATTAGAGGATCAAGTGGTGGGAAAGAATCTGGAAAGGATTATTGGTTAGTTCAAAATTGATTGGTTTAAACCGTGAGAATGTTGCGGGGGCGGGGGTGGGGGGGGTACGTGCCAAGCTACAGGGCTTCTAGTTTAGATATTGGTCACCACACCTAGGTGGGAGCCATCTGGAATTTCAGATATCTCGATCTTGGCCTATCTTAGGCGATCACCATTTGCGACTTTTCCGAGAACTGTTTCCTCAGAGCTTTTCTGTGGTATTTTCCTGACTTTAGGACTGCAGTAGGTCAGAGGTTAATTTTCAGAGCAAAATGAGGTCCCAAGTAGAATGAGGTTGCTTAGGCCTTTCAGACTATACATCACTAGGTGATATATCATGGGACCACTGAAACATGTGCAGTCTGTATTGACCCAAACATCATTTCAGGGTACATGACTATAGTTACAACTCAAGATGTGCTCCTAGATTGAAGCTAGAATTAGATAGGCAGTCAGTATAAATAGGTAAATTGAGTCAGGTAGGATCAAGGAGGCCAATTTTGAGTGAGTCTGGGAAGTTGGAGACTGTCCCCTGAGGGATTGAAATGTTAATTCCTTCAGAGAACTTCTTCCACCCTTATCAAGAACCTGCCCTTGCTCCAACCTGGAGCTAAGGTGGCTAAGGTAACCTGTCTCAGGAATTGCTCCTCCCAACAGGGAGCTATAAGGTAGTTAATGTGTTCTTGGCTGCTCCATCCCGCCCTTCCCCCTTCGCCCATCTGTTTCCCACCTTTTGGCAATCCAATGAGGCATTTCCTGGGCCTAATCCTGTTTGAAAGAAGGAGAAACTTAAGGGGAAGACAGCAGGAGAACAAAGGAAGCCTAGGACATACCAAAAAGGCAGAACACCTCACTTCTTGGGATACCATGATACCAGCTATGGCCCCCTTGTCCCTCCCTGGAGAAGTCTATGTTACTCCTTTTTAAATAAACCCTGCTTTATATGCTTGCCTTGGCATGTTTCTCTAATGTTCAAACTTCAACATGTGAGGGAGCAGGACTCGTCACGGATAACAGGCAGTATCAGCACAAGTCCAGAGGTATGTATTGGTACTTCTAGGAACTGTGAAGCCTGGGCCTTAGAAACATCTCTGTATAATAAAACAAAACACAGGGCTTATCTAACCCCTGAAGAGATTCACCTGTATTCCCAAAGGATAAAGACTAAGGACTTTTCTGTTTCCAAGGAGACCCTGTCAAAAGGGAAAGGGACAGACTTCTTTTCCTTTATAAGCAGCACATGTCTCAGCTTTACTGACTTCTGGGATGATGTACATGATGCCTGGGACCATATGACAGCACCACCTGAAAAATAATTGAGAGTTGAACTTTAAATATCTTTTCTGTGAAAGTCTTTTGCTCCCACAATGATCGGAATTTCCCAGGGGGGCACCTTGTCCCTGCTTCTGCTCTTTGAACACTTTTCTCCCCTAGACAATCTAAGAAATTCAATTTTATTTATATTATTATGCAGAACAATTTAGTTTTCCATCCACTACCAGGCTCTGGAGCTGCAAAGACATTTCCATTCCCTGTAATCTTTGAATGCTGTTCTTCTACAGCTACAGAAATCAGCTTCATTTGCAGAGAAAGTAGGCAGGGGCTTTGAAATCACAGTCTTTTCCCATCTTCCTTGCCCACTGATCCTTAAGGAAAAGGAAGAAAGAAGTAGAGGTGAATTGCTAATAATGAATTATGAATTTTATCTTCCACAGCTCCCTCAGGGAGCAGAAATGGCAGTATTCATTTTGGTGTTTTCTCTGCTTTTGTATATTTCTATTTTCCCAAGATATCTATCTTTATTCATATTTTATCTAAAAGTTGAGATTCATCTTATATTTGCTGGCAAGTGATGAGATACCATTGTTACATGAGAAATTAACAGTGCACAATGGCATATGCCTGAAATCCCAGCTACTCAGGAGGCTGAGAGACATAAGGATCAAAAGTTTAGTTTGAGGCTTAGTGAGACCCTGTCTCAAAAAAAAAAAGGAGGGGTGGGGTCAGGATATAGCTTTTGCTATGGCCCCCTAGAGTGGAGTGCCTCTGGGTTCAGTTCCCAGTGTCTAAATTAATTGGTTAATTAATTTAACAAAGATTTATATAATTAGAAAAATTAAAAACATATTGTCAATAGCTCGCTGAATAGCAAGTCAGCATTGATAACCACATTCAAGTTTGAATTTTAACCTACATTTAGTGTTGTAAATTTCTTAACTTCTCTTAAAAATTGTGTCCTCAAGGAGCATAGAGACAGAGGTACAGAAAGTAGGTGTTCAGTGTGAAGTAAATATCAGCCACTAAAGGAATAACAACATATAGATAAATCAGTCTTTCTTATTGTCATTAATACAAGTACAAAATGAGTGCCTGTCATACACCAGAAAATGCTGTCAAAAGACTGCAAGAATTATCAGATCTTTTGGAATACATTACAGAATTTTCAAGGCTGAAGGAGGCTGGTGTGACTCATTCATAGTTCATGAAAGACAACCACTAGATGTTGACCATTAATCTGTCAAAAGCCTCTTGCTGACTTTAGGAGAAGCTATTTTCTTCCTTCAAAATAGAATTCAGTTTAGGAGTGCAATAAAACTAACCAAACAGGAAATATAGTCAAAACCCTGAATTTCCTTGATAAGCTTCAAAATAAAACCATCTGTCTGATGGTGCTGTCTTAGCTTTGGGTTGCTTTACCAAAATACCTGAGGTTAGGCACTTCATAAAGATAGAGGTTTTAGGTAGCTTGCCATTCTGAAGGTCCAAGAGAATGGTACCAGATTAAGTATAAAACTGAAAAACTAAGAAACACAAAAAATAGAAAAATCAGGGAACAGATGTTAAGTTTAAAAAATATCAACAGAAAATAGACTAGGACTGTCTAGTCTATCTATCTATTGAAATAGATATATTACAAGGAGTTAGCTCATGAGATTATAGAAGTTAAGAGGTTCCACAGTCTTCCATGGGCAAGCTGAAGATCCAGGAAAACAAGTTATATGGTTAGGTCTGAGTCCAAAGGCTTGAGAGCCAGAAGTACTGATGGTGTTGTTGTAGGGACAGATGAGGCAAGGCACCGAAGATAGCAGGAAACAGTTTTATTTGGCTGCAGCCAGGCCCAGAGGGCATAGCAAATGTTGTAATCAATTAATCACCTGAACCCCAAGTTCAGGTAGTTTCAGAACTTTATACGCAGCATATAAGGGAAAGGGCTCAGAAGTTCACATAAAAGCAGCTTTTTCTTTTACTGTTTTGAGCAAGTTAACCCTTCAAGGACAACAACTGAGAAGGGGAGAGCTTCTTCTTTCTTTCTGAAAGGCAAGAGACTCACCTGAAACGGAGATTCAACCAAGAGATTTTATTGGGGGAGGGCTGCCCAAAGGGGAAGAAAAGGAGAGGCAGACAGAAAGAGAAAGAGAACAGAGAGAAAGAGAAAGGGTAGAGAGAGGAGAGAAAGAAGGGGAAGAAGGCAGAGAGGAAGAGGGCAGAAGGCTGAGAGCCAAGAGCAGAGGAAGAGAGAAGAGAGAAGACAGAAGAGAGCATATGCTTACAAGCTTCGGCTTAAGAAGAGTTGCATAGGGGACCTGGCGGTGCTGATTGGCAGGGTGACTCAGGAACAGTGAGCGGACACTGTGTCCTGCTGGGATTGGTTGAGAAAATCAACCAATCAACCTTCTTTGGCTAGGCACCCTTCGGAGGGGAGGGGGAGGGGTAAGGGATTCCATGATGTTCTCTGAGAAGGAGGAGTCTCCCACACACCCAACACTTTCCTCCCCCTGCCAGCTGTTACCATGAAGCTCAATTGGTAACTTCTCTTATCTTAGAAATGTATGTTATAGTTAAAGTTTCATCCCAGGGTTTCATAAACTGACTTCCAGACCACTCATGTATAATCGAATCAAGCCTTTATTGAAGCACACCGGTGGCGGCTGACCAGAACATAAAGCTGTTTCCCTGATCAGCCCCAAACAATTGCAAGAGCACTCCTTATAAGCCTGAAAACCACAAAAGGGATGTTCAGGGGGTCTAGCCAATGCAAGCAAGCCAGGTTACAGAAGCGGGACAGTGTAGTCAAGCGGAGGGAAGCCTAACCAATCACAGCCCTGTCACCCCAGTTACAGAAACAGAGCCCCGTTACCCTAGTTACAGAAACAATACCCCATTAGGTAGTTCCGTGTTCTTAAAGGTTTCTATAGCAAAAAGAAAAGAACATCTTGCTCCAGTCATGACTCTTCTACTTGGCATGGTTGTTTTACAGGATGAAGTCATAAAACAAAATGGAGTCACATTTGCTCCTACTATCACATGTAGACATTTATGTGAAGCCCCAGCTCAAGGCCATAGGCCTTGTTTACACATTTCTACAAACTACTATAGAGCATAAGTTTGTGAAAAACTAGTAAGGGGGTGTCCAGCACCTGGAGTGCTGGTATCTTCCAGGCCAGTGGCCAAGTAAAACAGAGCAACCCGAAAATAGGAAGTTTATCTACATTGAACTCTTTTGCAGAGAATCTTTTGTTGACAGTCCCAAAATCAGCCATGATGAAGACTTCTGGAGAAGTCCAGTTAAGACTTTTCTGTGGAGAAAGGGGGTACCAATACAGTGTAAGTCCCACTCTGAGAGTTGGAGAAGACCAATGTTCCAGCTCAAATCATCAGGCAGAGAGAGAAAATTCTTCTTTCCTCTAACTCATTTTTCTATTCAGGGCATCAATGGATTGGATGATACCCAGGAACACTGTGGAGGTCAATCTGCTTCACTCATTGTTACGGTTTGGTTTTGGAGTGTCCCCAAACTCACATGTGAAAAGCAATGCTATAAGGTTCAGATTAATCCAGTGATCGCTGGATCAACTACCAGGAGGTGGGACCTATTTGGATGATGCAAGTCACTGGGGATACACCTGGAAGGGTTTATCTTCTCTTCAGTTCCTCCTTCCTAATCCCTTCTCCCATCTCTCTGCTTCCTGGCTGCCATGAACTGAGCACCTTTCTTCTGCCACACACTTCCACCAAGTGGAGCCAGCTACCATCAAATGAACCCTAGAAAACTATGAGCCAAATTTTTCCTACTTCAAGTTGTTCTTTTAAGGTATTTTGGTCACAGTTTTGAAAAGCTAACACACTTATTCTGTTCATCAAAATGCTAATCTTCTATGGAAACACCCTCACAGACACATCCAGAAATAATGTTTAGCTGAATATCTGGGTGCCCTATGGTCCAGTCAAGTTGACAGACTATCACAGGTTTTCTACTTAAACTCTTTTTTATGTTCCAAATTTTCTATGATGAATTGATAAATTCTATGATAAATTTTCTGTAACATATTGATTTTATAATAATAAAAGCTATTTTTTTAAATAAATAAAATAAATTTTAGGTCTGTTCCGTAGGAAAGGGATAACTAAATTACTAGTCTTCTCCAACTCATCCTACTCCCAATTGAGTTACAACTCCAAATAAAAGAAATCATAGTTTTTGTTTGTTTGTTCATCTACTTTTTGTAGTACTGGGGATAGAACCCAGGTCTTTGCACAGGCAAAGCAAGTACTTTACCACTGAGTTATAACTCCATGCCCTTTCAGTATTATTTTTTGTTTTGTTTTGCTTATTTTTCATTTTTTTGCCCAGGGCACATACACCAGACTGCTAGTGTCCTGAAAAGATTGGAGAAACAAATTTGACCTTCCTCAAATCCAACATCTATTTTCCCTGTCTCAACCTTTTATTTCACCTCTACCCTCTATTTCTCCAGAAATAAGCTTATGATTGCCTGCCTGGGGATACTCATGAGGACACAGGAGGGGAATTAAGGGTCTACTCTCTCTGTACACTGACCAGTAAATCCCACTTTTTTTTTTTTTCAGTGCCACACCTCACCCCTGGTATCTCTGCTACCTGAGGTCTTCAAGGCTTCTTTGAAGAAACAGTTTCATTTTTTAAACCTCAACTAGACTTTAGCTTGCTTTGAACAACAGAATATGGTACAGGGCAGTGTGACTTCTTAGTCAACCTCTTGAGATTTTGCAGCTTCTTTCTCATCCTCTTGGAACCCTACCCTGAGACAGATAAATAAGAGGCCCAATAAGACCTATAGAGAATAAGAGGCTACATGGAGGAGAACTGAGGCCCCAGCCAACTGCCAGACATATGAAGAAGGCCATCAAATTCTATATAAAAGTTGCTTAATATTTCTTTTATAAAATAGCCCAGTTCTTTTCTTTGAATCATATAAAATGTATTGTTACATTTTATTTTAACGTGTGTAATACTAAGGATTGAACCCAGAGGCACTGTACCACTGAGCCCTTTTATTTTTTATTTTGACACAAGTTCTTATTAAATTGCATAGGCCAGCTACAAACTTGTGATCCTCCTGCTTCATCCTCCCAAGTAGCTTGGATTAGACCTATTGCACCAGCAAAATTATTCACTTTTAACACACTAATAAAAAGTGTCCATTTTTTAAATCTAAAATAGATAAAATATTAATTTTTCTTATATATTGCTTTTGATAAGTTATCTTTGCATTGGATTGACTTGACTAATTTATGGTCTTTTTCAACATTTTTAATGAATAGCAATTTGGAAAAACTATGACCACTTGGTAAGTTTTTAAATCTTATACAATGAGTAATGTATATAATTAAATAAACTATTCTTTTTGCTGTTTTAATTGGAAAATTTTATTTTCCAGGTCAAAATTTAGGATGCAAAAAATCTTACCCAGCAGACCTATCAGAAAAACAAAGTATTCTATTGTGCTTTTTTTCAATAGCCATAAATTAATAGAGTCCAAAATAGTAGGTGTAAGAATAATGCATATCATGGAAATAGCAGAAAGCCAGCCAGGCTGGATGAAGCTAAGTATGTTGTCTTCTCTCATTTTCTACTAATACAAAAAGCAATTCCTACTATGTTAATTCTGCATTTATGACATTTCAGAGATTATGGTTCAAGGATAATAAACTCAAAACTCACATGAACAGCCATGTTGAATAAAGTAAGAAATCCTGTGAAAGTAAAAGAAGCAAAGTTTAAATATAGAACATATTGATTTTTGAATCCTCCAATTGCTGACCTAGCTGATCTCCAGCTTTGCTGGCCTATACAATGTTGGATGAGTTTTAACCTACCATAATGTGGAGCCACTCTGTTTCCACAGAAAAGTGATTATAGACAGAGGGAAATGTCTTTTTTGGAAATTTCAACTATGTAGTTTTATCTGTGTACATGAGAACCCTTGATTAGATTTTAAATTACTCAAAGGCCCAAAGTATAAATTAGCTTAAAGATCTTAATTGACTTTATTTTCAATTCTGGAATCAGACAATATTTCATTCCATAAAATAAAATAAGTTTTCCAATAAGCTGAGCAGAGGAACTTGTTCTTATAGATGAGAAAAACAAAACAAAGCAGATTGGTCATTTCAAAGATACTTTCCTTGTAAGTGAAGCCAGAATTAGACAGGCAGTCAGTATAGATAGGTAAATGGAGTCAGGTTGGATCAAGGAGGCCAATTTTGAGTGAGTCTGGGAAGTTGGAGACTGTCCCCTGAGGGATTGAAATGTTAATTCCTTCAGAGAACTTCCTCCACTTTTATCCAGAACCTGCCCCTGCTCCAACCTGTTGCTAAGGTAACCTGTCTCAGGAATTGCTCCTCCCTACAGGGAGCTATAAGGTTGTTAATGTGTCCTTGGCCACTCCATCCTGCCCTTCTCCCTTCATCGGATCTCTTTCCCACCTTTGGGCCATCTCAAAAGATAAGGGCGGAAAGGCAGGAGAACAAAGGAAGCCTAGGACATATAAAAAGGGCAGAGCACCTCACTTCTTGTGATATCAGGATACTAGCTATGGCCCCCTCTCCCTCAAGGGAGAAGTCTATGTTACCCCTTTTTAAATAAGCCCTGCTTTATATGCTTGCCTCAGCGTGCTTCTCTAATGTTCAAACTTCAACATGTGGGGAATCAGGACTTATCACTGGCTGTATCATAAGGAAATAGAACAATAGAAAATAATTGACTGGATATCATCTGGTACTACAGTGTTGTTTTTAATTTTTTTTGTTTGCTTTTGATACTGGGGATTGAACCTAGGGATGCTTAACCACTGAGCCACATCCTCAGCCCTTTCTCGTGTATATATATATTTTTTATTCAGAGATGGGTGGTCTTGCTGAGTTGCTGAGGATGGCTTTGAATTAGTGATTTGTCCTGTCTCAGGCCTGGGATTGTAGGCATGCACCACCACACCTAGCTAGTGCTGTCTGGTTTTAATGGAAGGAATAAGGCAGAAGAAATCACGCCAATTGAATTGACTTCTCTGGGAAATGTGACTGCTGTCTACCTAGTCCTGATTTCTCAGACTAGATAGTCAGCTTATTTTCAGCTGGGTGATGTGCAACTTTAGAATGAGTAACTCCATTTTGTATTGCAGCCTAGTGCAAAAGCTTAGTCCAAAAGACTCCTGTAATTTTTATTGAACAAACAAGGCAAGAGTCAGCGCTTACCTTTTTATAGAAACCATGCATTGATTATCCAACACCTGGAAATGAGCAAACCAGAAATCTTTGAAACTTTCTTCTAGTAGTTACAGGCTTTGTCAACCAAATAACTTCCAGTCAGTCATACATTCAACTTCTCTCTCATATCTTGGAACCTGGGAAACCACTAGAGCCTGCTCATATCTTTTATTTGATCTGCAGTTGTTCAAAAACATTGAAACCATGTCTTAAAATATTGACATTTTTTCTAAAGTTTTAAAATGCATAAATAAAAACTCAGATTTCCATCTTCTCTTAAAAATTGGGGGAATTGTCAATTCAGGACTCAAATTCCTGCATGAGAACATTGGGTTTGGCTGAATGTCTGCTGTTTCTATTAGATCTGTGCTCCCACCCAACTCAATCCATCCATTTTCCCCACCTGACCAATTCTAAGGGCATTGAATTTGAAATTTAGGTCTTATATGATGAAAATACCATCTTGTGAGCTTTATTCATCCAATATATATAAAGGCGAAGTTGTTATAAATATGGCCTAATAGTGTCTGAGAATCAGGCTTAAATACAGGATATTATAGAAGCAACCACTCTGAATTAAACCCTTGTAAAGAACATGTGAACTTTTACTAAACATTTCAGCATACCAACTGAAAACTATATTTTTGATATTCAGCCTATCTTTAGAGAGTAGTTGTTCACTTTTCAACTTAACTTACTTATTTCTTTTTATTACAAGATCTAGGAATTGACTATTTTAGCCAATCATACATTTCTAGCATGATGTGAAAGGTAGAAATGTCTGTAATCCCCAAATCAAGAGTAATGTCAGAATTTGGAGAAACTGAAAAAAAGAACTAAATATTATCAAAACATCAAAAATTGACCCCAACAAGAGAATAAGCATAATATATATTTTTTCTGACCAACATTCTAGTAGATCCATAATAAATATATTTACTTATTACTTTGCTCTCATTTAATCATCAAAATAATTCTTTGATGTAGATTGTATTTTTGTTTTCTTTTGCGGCATAAAAATTTATCTCCAAATTTAGCAGCTTAAAGCAATGAACACAGTGTCTGATTAACAAATAAGACTCAGGAAAACCTATGTGTATGTATAATTTAAATGCTGATGTGTACATTCTCTGTCATTTACCCAAATGATACCTTGTGTAAAATCCATACATATATATTCATATACATATCCATATGTATTCATATACATCCTTATATAAAAATAAAAATGTAGCCTATATAAGATATAAATAGAAACATTATTCTAGAAATAAGGATGTTTTTCCTATGAATGACTTCTTTCATCCATCACCAACTGTTCTCATAGTAGATGTGGATCTTTAGCAAGCTGAGAACTTCATTGTTCAGTTTACCTTTCTTTCTCTGTTTTTCTCATTCCCTATATAAAACAAACTAATTTAAAAATAAAACTTGAATTTTATAAGCCTAATTGTGTTCTTGGGGTATTCTACATGATTAGGAAATAAAATGTATCCTAATTTTATAGTAACATTTCAGAGGAAATTAAAACCACAGTATAATAAAAAAAAAAAGATAAATTGCTATTATAGGCTCTTTCACAATGCAAATTAAAAGTTGACTGCAGTACACATAAAACATCTGCTAACCAAATTAAAATGAATGAGAAACTAAATTAGAATTGCTTTTTCCATCTAATATATTTAGAATACTAAATATATTATGAGATAGATATTCTTAGTATTTTTAAGGCATTGCCTATTAGTGAGCTTAGTACAGTAAATTGAAACAAGAACTAAATAGCATCCTGGGGACCTAAAGGAGTTAATGACTGGCTTCCTTGGTGCTTAATTAACAGCTGGATAAAGTCATCAGGCAACACTAATTCAGTAATAACAACAAAAGGACAGATTTGTTCTAAATTTCGAGCCAATCTTCTACAATCCTTTTTCTGAGTTAAACTGTTTCATGTTTTCTTGCTTTAATTACCTCATTTCAAACTTATTACTTCAATATGCACATACATGATCAAGGTAATTTCAAACTCATTTTTGAATTTTGGAATTCTAGGCTCTATTAAAGAGAAGAAAACAGAAAATAATTTTTTAAAAATATCATAAAAAATATGAAAACCTAGAATACTTGGTGCCAGCCACTCCCTCCCTTCCTATGGTTCTCCCCATTGACTTCTGTAATTATCATTAGGATGACAATATATGCTTTATCTTTGGTGACCTTTCTTTCTTTTGAATTGTTTTTCCTTATTAAAGAAAAAAAAAACATATCCTGCTCCCCTCATTAGTACATAAATCAAAGATGGAGCAAATTTCAAAAGTTGGATCAGCATCACCCTAACCCAATATGACATGAAAATTACTAAATTATTCCACACTTTACATTGATAAAAGTAAAAGAAATGGTATACATCAGTAGAAATAATTTTTTATTGCATGTAATAGAAATCTAACTAAACAATGCTTTAAACAAAATTTTTTAGCTGTCTTTTCTTGGTTCTTCAAATAAGCTATCAAAGATTCAAGTATCTTTCTGTGCTAACATCATTAATGTGTAGTTTTCATGAATATCCCATGATATCAGATAGTTTCTCCTCCTTCTATTTGCTTCTATATTCCAGGAAGGCAGAATGAAAAGAAATAAAGGTAAAAGGCATGTGCCAACTTAGTTGTATCTCTTTCAGAGAGCTTTTCTAAACATCCCCGGTGGTAGACTTATCTCTCCTTGACTAGAGCTGTCATATACTCACCCACGGCTGAAAGAGAAACCATGAATTTAGGGTTCTAAGCTATATCCATTGCCATTAAAAGCAAAAGGAAGTCCCATTAATAACAGAGAAGAGAGAATTCATAACAGGTAGGCAACTACCACTGTCTGCTAGCTGAGATGAAAGAAAGACAAGAATATTATAATAAATACAGATGGAAAAAGGCAAAAATATTAAAGTAATTTTAGAGATAAAATGGAGAACAAAGATGACCCTACAATAAAATACTTGATGTCCTTGAGTTTAATCTCAAGAAACAGAACAGAAAACATACAAAAAAGTAAAATTTCAATTAAATATAAGACTGAATATATAGTTCAGTTGAGCATACTGTATATAAGAAAAATGATATTTATCAAAATACAATCTTAAGTTGTGGAAGTTCAAGAATATTTTTTAAATATTCAAGACCTCAAGCAAAACAACTTATTTCTTTAATTATTATTTTTTATTTATATATGACAGCAGAATGCATTACAATTCTTATTACAAATATAGATCACAAATTTTCATATCTCTGGTTATATACACAGTATATTCACACCAATTCATGTCATCATACATGTACTTTGTATAATAATGTCCATCACATTCCACCATCATTTCTAACCCCATGCCCCCTCACTTCCCCTGCTACCTCTCTACCCTATCTAGAGTTCATCTATTTCTCCCATGCTCCCTCTTCCTACCCCACTATGAATCAGCCTCCTTATAACAAAGAAAACATTTGGCATTTGGTTTTTTGGGATTGGCTAACTTCACTTAGCATTATCTTTTATAAATCCATCCATTCACCGAAAATGCCATGATTTTATTCTCTTTTATTGCTGAGTAATCTCATTGTGTATATGTGCCACATTTTTTTATCCCTTCATCTATTGAAGGGTATCTAGGTTGGTTCCTCAGTTTAGCTATTGTGAATTGTGCTGCTATAAACATTGATGTGGCTGTGTCCCTGTAGTATGCTGTTTTTAAGTCCTTTGGGTATAGACTGAGGACAGGGATAGCTGGGTCAAATGGTGATTTTACTCCCAATTTTCCAAGAAATCTCCAGAATGCTTTCCATATTGGCTGCACCAATTTGCAGTCCCACCAGCAGTGTATGAGTGTACCTTTTTCCCCACATCCTCACCAACACTTGTTGTTTGTATTCATAATAATAGCTGCCATTCTGACTGGAGTTAGATAAAATCTTAGAGTGGTTTTGATTTGCATTTCTCTAATTTCTAGTGATGATGAACATTTTTTTATACATTTGTTGTTTGTTCAGGTCCTTGGCCCATTTATTGATTGGGTTATTTGGTTTTTGTTTTTTTGTTTTTTTTTTTTTTGGTGTTTAACTTTTTGAATTCCTTATATACCCTAGAGATTAGTGCTCTGTCTGATGTATGAGGGATAAAGATTTGCTCCCAGGAAGTAGGCTCTCTATTCACCTCATAGATTGTTAAAACAACTTATTTATAAGATTAAAAAAAAAAGTCAAATTTGCCTCCCACTTTGTCCTGGTGAACTTTAATGACAGAAAGGAATTGAGCACTGTCAAATACCGAAAGAAAGAGGAATCCGAGAATATTATATTCAGCCAAGCTATCATCCAGTCACAAATAAGCAACAGACATTTTCAAAGATCAGAGGACTCAGAAAATATAGCACAGTAATGGACTGAAGTGTGTCCCCCTTACACACAAAAAAAATTACTTTGTTAATGTCTTAACCCCCACAGTGTCTATAGAGCCTTTTCAGAGGTAATTAAGGTTAATTAGGTCAGGGAGAAGGTCTAATTCAATAGGATTGGTATCCTTATAAAAAGAGAAAGAGACACCAGAGCTTCCTCTCCATATAGGCCTAGAGGAAAGGCACATGGGGACATAGAAAGGAGGTGGCCATCTGAGAGCAGGAATCAAGCCCTCACCAGAAACCTAACCCTGATGACTTGATCTTAGGTTTTGGCCTCCAGAACTGTGAAAAAATAAAGTTGTCATTTTTTAAACTGCCTAGTCTGTGTTATTTGTGTATGTATGTATTTATAGCAGCTATCAGACTAATAGGAACACCTATGAGCCTGTTGTGAAAAATCCACTTGAAACTCAGTTGACCAAACAAGAAACAAATCAAGATTTTGAAACTCAGGATTGAAAAAAGCCATGGTGAAATGGTAAGACGTAAAAATTGAGTCTACTTAAATATAAAATGAAGGATCAATAATTGAAGTAGTAAACAGAATATAAGCAATTCAATCAGGGAAAGGGAATGGGACTCAGAAATAGCAGTTGGCATATGTTTCCCGATTACTACATTCTAAGTGCTATTCTACATGGTCTTCATTTAATTTTCACACTAACCCTTTGGGATAGCTAGTCACTATTTTATCCTCATTTTGCATGACATAAAGGCATTAAGATAAGTAATTTGCCCAAGATGAAAAGATAGTAAGTTGTAGGGCAAAGCCTGGAGCATCGATGTTAGAATATGTAGCCAAGAAGCTTTCCACCAAGGCACAAATTTAAGTACTGGTTTTAGCGCTTAAAGTCCTGAATCCTAGGCAACCCATCAGTCCAAGGCAAACTGGGATCATTGATCAGCCCTACACAGGCTTATTCCTTTTCTCTCTCTTTTTTTTTTTTAATATTTATTTTTTCTTAGTTTTCGGCAGACACAACACCTTTGTTTGTATGTGGTGCTGAGGATCAAACTCAGACTGCACGCATGCCAGGCGAGCGCGCTACCACTTGAGCCACATCCCCAGCCCAATTTTTTTATCTTTCATAGCAGCAAAACACTCAATGCTAAAATTAAACCATATTTTAAAACAAAAATAAGAACATAATGTATATATATATATATGAATACACATATATATATTACATGTATATATATATGTAAATACTTATGTATATTAGTTTTATTGGACACAATACCTTTATTTAATTTTTTATTTTCATGTGGTGCTGGAGATTGAATCCAGCACCTCACACATGCTAGGTAAGTGTTCTACCGCTGAGCCACAATCCTAGCCCCAAAGTCAACAATTCTTTTTAAGTTTCACTTTGGTTTTATATTTTTTCTTCTTGCATAAATATGAATTTCTTTCTAAACACAGAAAGTTTAGAGATTCCTTTTGTTTTTAAAATTTATTAACTCAAAAATTCTCATTTAATTATTCCATAAGCATCTAAGTTCAGCTTATACATCTAAATATTCCATTTACAAGCTTTGCTAGTTTAAACTGTCACTTTTAATGGACTTCAATTAATAATTGGTTCCATTGTCAAATTTAGTTAATAAAACCTTTTTTAAGTGTTTTAAA
Source organism: Callospermophilus lateralis (assembly GCF_048772815.1). Taxonomy (NCBI): domain Eukaryota; kingdom Metazoa; phylum Chordata; class Mammalia; order Rodentia; family Sciuridae; genus Callospermophilus; species Callospermophilus lateralis. The sequence continues at coordinate 102,974,229 of NC_135314.1, forward strand.
CTGGATTTATAAATTAAATACATTTTTTTAAGTCCTTTCATTTTTCTGAATGACAAACCTTCCCAAGGAATAAAGTCATTATTTTGAATTAAAATAATTAACCTTAAAATATGGTGAAACTTAAGGTCTGTTAAACATTCTAATAATATATATAAATTTAGTAGAATCCCTAAGTTCATAAGTATAAATAAATCAATTTCTACATCTTAAATTGAAATTAATCTAATAAACCACATTGTTGTTAATGTTACAAATATAAAATACTAAATATGCATAGATTTTTCATCAAATTAGAATATTAATATGACATATTTGTTTTAAATATTTGGTATTAATTATATAATTCTTATGTGTATTAAAATGATAAGCTGGTTTGAATATAGTTCAGATGTCTATCATTGCTTTTTATAACTATCAGTTATAACTTTCAAAGGCATTTCCTCTGATTAATTCAAGCAAAATTAAGTAGCTTTTAATGAATTTTTATTTTCTAAGTCTATTTCTCTTGGTACCTGTTCCATGTTGAATAGGTATGTGTATTGGTGTGTGTGTGTGTGTGTGTGTGTGTGTGTATCATATGTATTGGGGATATGTATTTGTATGTACTTTATGTTTGTGTGTGTGCTTGTGTAATTGTGTATCCATACATGTACATATAGATAATAGAGAAGAGAATGTTCCTATTACTTTCAAAGAAACTAATTATTTTTACATAAACTAATAGGAATAATATTTACCAAATAATATTACTGTTTATTTCAAGACAGTAGAATTTAAACACATTTACTGCTTTTTACTTGAAAATTTTCTCTATTACTTGATAAAAGCAAGTACCAATTTTCTCTGTAACAATATATATTTTTTTAATTTGTTCTAATTAGTTTTACATGACAGTAGAATACGTTTTGACAAACTGTACACAAATGGAGCACAACTTCTCATTCCTCTGGGTGTATATGGTGCAGAGATACACCAGCACTGTAAGCATACAGGGTAATAATGTCTGTCTCATTCCACTGTCCTTCCCATCCCCATTGCCCCACCCCTCTCCTCACTCCCTGCTACAAAATCATCCAAATTTCCTTCATTCTTCCCTACCCCCCAACCCCACTATGGATTAGCATCTGCTTATCAGAGAAAACATTCAGCCTTTGTTTTTGGGGGGGATTGGCTTATTTCACTTATCATAATATATTCTAGTTCCATCCATTTACCTGCAAATGCCACAATTTTGTTCTTCATTAAGGCTGGGTAATATTCTGTTGTGTATATAAACCACATTTTCTCAATCCATTCGTTTGTTGAAGGGCATCTAGGTTGGTCCCATAATTTAGCTATTGTGAATTGTGCTGCTATAAACATTGATATGGCTGTGTCACTGCAGTATGCTGTTTTTAAGTCCATTGAGTATAAACTGAGAAGTGGGATTGCTAGGTCAAATAGTAGTTCCATTCCAAGTTTTCTGAGGAATCTCCACACTGCTTTCTGTAATGGTTGCACCAATTTGCAGCCCCACCAGCAATGTATAAGTGTACCTTTTCCCCCACATTCTTGCCAATACTTATTATTGTTTGTATTCTCGATAATTGCCATTCTGAGTGAGAAAACTTAGAGTAGCTTTGATTTGCATTTCTCTAATTGCTAGATATGATGAACATTTTTTCATATTTGTTGATCCACTGTATATTTTCTTCTGAGAAGTGTCTGTTTAGTCCTTTAGACCATTTATTGATTGGGTTGTTTGCAGTTTGTTTTGTTTTTGTTTTTGCTTTGGTGTTAAGATTTTTGAGTTCCTTATGTATCCTGGAGATTAGTGCTCTATCTAAGGTGTATGTAGTAAAGATTTTTCTCTCATTCTGTAGGCTCTCTCTTCATGTTATTGATTGTTTCCTTCACCCAGAAGAAACTTTTTAGATTGAATCCATCCCATTTATTGATTCTTAATTTTACTTCTTGCACTTTAAAGAGGCTTGTTAAGGAAGTCAGGTCCTAAGATGACATGGTGAAGATTTGGAACTATAACAATATTTTTGAAAAGATAAAACTTCTCATATTGACATGGAAGGATGTCTAGGCCATATTGTTAAGTCAAAAAAGGAGGTTCAAACAACATGTAATATTATCTCATTTTTAGAAAAAAAAGGATAAAATTTTACAGTGGTATGAATATAAATGAGTCTCAAAAGACACTAAATATTAAAAATATTTATGTCTGGGGTAGGATTGGAGTGAGTGTTAGAAGTACATAATTTATAGCTGTCTAAAACATAAACACTTAAGTAGACAAAAAATAAAGGATATTATTTTGCTCACATGCCAAGTCCAGAGGGGAGCTGTGCCAGTAGGGACACCTCAAGACTTGAGGCTCTTTCTAGCTTTATGCCCACTGTTTTCCAGGTGTTTCTTCTATACTCAACTCATAGTCACAAGTGTCTACATCCAGGCATTTTCTTCAAATTCCAGCCAGAAAGAAGATGGAAACATAAAGAGAAAAAGAATGTGAGCTAGATGAATTTATCTCTTTTTCTCATATAAAACGTAGCTTTCCCAGAAGTTGCTCCCAACAGCCTTAAACTTACATCTCATTGGCCAGTACTATGTGATGGGACTAGAGAAGGCTGCAAGGAAACTTGTGAAACCTATCTTTTCTGTTGGTATATTAATGCCCTCCAAAAAAGCAGCATTTTATGTTATAGAAGAAAACATGTGATATATATATATATATATATATATATATATATATATATATATATATATATATATCACACACACATACATACATGTATATATTTCTGCATCATTTCCATTTTTATTAGAATGTACCTCTTTAGGTATATAATATATATGCATAATATTTGTGTGTGTGTGTGTGTGTGTGTGTGTACTTAAGTTTAAAAAGAAATCATGTGTACAGTGGATGAAGGAAAGGCATTCCAGGTAAAGAAAATAATTTGATTGATTTAAAACATCTAACTATGTGAAACTATTTTAAGTATAATTGGGTATAATTGTATATACTTTTAAATCAAAAGATTAATTGCTGAAATGATCTAAACTGTTATAATATTTGTTTTTATGAAACATAATTCATCATGTCCAAGATGTAATGTTCAGAATAACCTAAGGACTAAAACTTGGATGATTCTTCATGAAGGAAAAAATGGGCTGATTGGAATCATGACATTCATTCACTTACAAGTAGATAGACAACAAGTTGTAGAGAGTGCTGCACTGGTATGAGTGAAAAACAACCCATATTTACACTTTATACACAAATTACTTTTTAAAAAATCCCTTTTACTTGCAATTTAAACAAGTAACATTAAAGTAAAGATTGAAAACAGCAAAAACACTTAGTCACTCCACAACTATTTTTAATTTGAAAAGACTTCCTTCCTTTCAGCCACTAGTCTTCTACATATGTTTTACCTATTAGCAATCTCAAGGGGTTTTCAACTTTGTAAACTGAAAATCAATTATTGCAAGGGTAACTAATGCAAACATTTTTCTTGTCTACATAAGCAAATAAAGCAGTGAGATCTGGGAAAATACATAGTGTAATGTATTTTTCCAGTTTTTTTTTTTTTTCCTCCAAAATTCTGTGTTTAAGAGTAAGCAATGGGGTTGTGGCTGTAGCTCAGCGGTAGAGCGTTTGCCTAGCATATGTGAGGCACTGGGTTCAATTCTCAGCACCACTTATAAATAAATAAAATTAAGGTATAAAAAATACAACAACAACAAAAATTTTAAAAGGAGTAAGCAATAGTAATTTTGCCTGGTTCGGTTTTTGTTTTTGTCTTTTTCATTGTTGTCTTTTGAGTGAAGAGTGCTTCCCATGCATTGAAAGGGAAGGTTTTGGAAGGCAAAGCTCACCAAACTGGTTGTGGGCTGTGGTTAGAAGAAATATTCCTGAGGAGCAGCAGCCAGCAGCTTAGGGTAATGCTCCTCAGCCTGGGAAAGGGCCAGAGCCAAGAGCTGACCAGATGAGGAGACACAAGGGCGTGAAGAGTGAGTCAGAAGCCTCTGAAGGGTGAGATTTGAAAAGTTGGGGGACAGAGTAAGTTTCTGATCTCAACTATTGACTTCTGGAAGAAAGTATTTTCCCTTTTATGTATCTAAAGAAAAGCAATCGATTCACAAGTATGCTACAAAATACCAAAGGAACCAGTACAGTGACAGAATAGAGGAAAAAAAATCCTACTAATTGTGACAAAGTTTTAAAATATTTTTCAAGTTTTTTTTAAAATAAAAAATTCATTAAATAAATCACATTTGCACAGTCTCCATCAATGTCCATTGAATATAGAAGATCCTCAAAAAACATCAGTGGGCTCTTGGTGTCTGGACCAGTGCATAACAATCAGAAAGTGCTCATTGAGAACACATTCCATGGCTGTGTTGGGACTAATGGCACACAGCCTGATCATCTTCAGAGAGGACTGTTATATAAGACAACTTTCAGATTTATGGGCCTGGCTTTCTCTGGATCATAACCCCGTTCTATTATCCTCTGAGTCCAAACTCTGTTAGGACTCACGTAGGAGTTAAGCGCGGTCCTGCATTGGTGTTGGCACAGCACTTCTTTTCCTCACACCACATCTCTGTTACTGTTCTATTCCTTGCCTGATTCTGAGATAACAGACACAGTGCCCTGTCTCACAAGCTGGGACTTGGCAGGGGAATCAACCCAAACCAGGACTGACAGGAAGTTAAATAAATAAATAAATAAAAACAACCTACTTAACACTTCTCTGTCCTCATATCCTCCTTCCTTCCTTTACTTTTGTGTGGGATATATATATATAGAGAGAGAAAGAGAGATAAGACTGTGATGTGTATGTGCCTGATTTTCTCCCATAAGATTGAAACCTACAGTCCAGAATTGATGTTTCATTCATCCTCCCCATTCTCCTACCACCCTCACTTCCTGGAAAATTTATATGCCCACTCCATGGAATAAAAAGAGCATCTCTAATTATACATGACCTTTTGGTCCTCCTACCTGTGGTTACAGCTCATTGGAGTAGGAGTGCATACTTGACCTCAGCTAAGCAAATTAGATTCTCTCCTTCTGAATGTGGAAATGGAACACACAAACATGCACACAAATCTAGTGGGAAGGACATATAGACTTAGGGTTGAGCACTACCATTTGGGAACAGAGCCCTGATGGGTCATGTATAAACAGGTAAGAGAGCAGGATAGGGAGGCTTACAGAAAGCAGAATGAAGAAGAAACATGACAGACGGGACTCCATGCAAAGAGAAAACAGAAACAAAAGAGGATATGTGGATAAGGGAGAGGGAAAGAAGATATCTGACTGACAGTTATCCAGCTCCAACAAGGCCTGTCTTCCTACTATGGGTTCCATAAGACTTCTCTATGCTATTGCCCTTCTCATAAGCAATTCTGAGTTCCCTGTACCCAAGGGATCTCTTATTAATACAGCCTAGCCTTGTTCTTTGCTCAGTAAATGTTAAGTTGGACTGCTAACCAATATCATATTGAATAGAATTTCCTTGAGTTGAATTGAGACTGAGCCTCTGGAATACAAGATACTAGCATCCCCTGTGTGATGGCTGCTAGTTGTTCCCACTGAGCTGATCCTTCAACATGGAGGAGGGAGGGCACAACTTTGCCCACTGTTCCGAAATGTCTCATAAATTTTACATTAAAAAAATCAAGAATCATGTCCCAAGAGCAATATACATTTATTACTACTGTGCTATTAAAAATGAATGATTCAATATTTTATATATGATTCTCAATTTTCAGTAATCTTAGGGGTTACTTGATATTGATTGATAGAATGAGCACTATTACTAGAAGCTTGCATATAAAATATTTACAAGCACAAACCTATGGACTCAATTAGTCACAGGAGATTCAATTAAGATGTACAGAAGTCTATCTTTACTGAACTCATTAATAGGGCCCATTATAATTGGACCCTGCATACTAGATCAGAATTGACCTATGCAAAAGTTTAAGCATAATTTAGACATTTCCATTTGAAACCCTCTCCCAAATTAGAATAAATATAGACTAGTCAGTGCTATAAAACAAGAAATAATTTAAACATAAAATTTAGTTTGTATTCAACATACAGGCTATATTACTCAAAGCAATTTTAAGAACACATGTGGGGAGCTGGAGTTGTGACTCAGCGGTAGAACGCTCCCCTAGCATGTGGGAGGCACTGGGTTTGAGCCTCAGCACCACATAAAAATAAATAAAATAAAGTTATAAAAAGGTCATCTTTAACAAAAAATAATATATGTGGTACCTTTATTGTATACCCAATTAAAGATATACATGACTGAAATGTAACACAATATCTGTACAACAATGTAAGCTCTCTACCACAAAGAGAAATATTTCGAGAATAATGTGATTGAGTCATTAAATAAAGATAGTGTTTTCTGTATTTCCATTCTTTCTTCTTTCAATTTTTAAAATATTCACATTTATATGTCTAGTCAGACAGAGCAAAGTAATGTAGAGTCCAGGTCATTTAGGACTAAGAAAGGAAAAATATTAGCTCTTTTTTCCACTTCATTTCACTTTTGGTGGGGAAAATAAGTTGGCTAAGAAATTTGATGCTAGTGCAAAGAGTTGTTGTTGAGTCAAATAGTTGAGTCAAACATTCCAAGTTTTCTGAGGAATCTCCATACTTCTTTCCATAATGGCTACACCAATTTGCAGTCCCACCAGTAATGTATGAGTGTACCTTTTCCTCCACATTCTTGCCAACATTTATTGTTGTTTGTATTCTTGATAATTGCTATTCTGACTAGAGCAAGATAAAATCTTAGAGTAGTTTTGATTTGAATTTCTCTAATTACTGGAGATGTTGAACATTTTTTTCATATATTTGTTGAACAATTCATATTTCTTCTTCTGTGAAGTGTCTTTTTAGTACCCTAACACATTTATTGATTGGATTACTTGGAATGGAACCACCATTCATTCAACCCAGCTATCTCACTCCTCAGTTTATACCCAAAGGACTTAAAATCAGCTTCCTACAATGACACAGCCACATTAATATTTATAGCAGCTCAACTCACAATAGTTAAACTATGGAACGAACTTAGGTGCTCTTCAACAGATAAATGGGTAAAGAGATTATGGTATACATACACAATGGAATATTACTCAACCTTAAAGAAGAATGAAATTATGGCATTTGCTAGTAAATGGACAGAGCTGGATAATATCATGCTAAGTTAAATAAGCCAATCCCACAAAACCACAGGCTGAATGTTTTCTCTGATATGCGGATACTAATTCACAATAGGTGGTAACTGTGGACAGAGTCAGGACCCAGCTTATATTGCTTCCACTAATTCTTGGACCTGAGACTTTGTGAACTAGTGGACTAAATGTTTGATCTGCTAAACTGGCCAATGTTGTACTATAAACTTTAAGACTGACAGACTAGAGAAAGTATTTGAAAAGATTTGTAAGTGTTAGAACATTATTGATTTATTTTTTTTTCATTTTAAAGCTCATACAATCTACAGATTGCTTTCCATGAAAAAATTCTGTATACACACACACACACACACACACACACTCAATATGTGTGTATACGCACAATCTCCTTATGGAAGATTACATATCATTCCCCCTCAACAAAAAATCTTTTTTTACATTTTTTTGCTTGTTCTAATTAGTTATACATGACAGCAGAATACATTTTGACACACCATACATAAATGGAGCATAACTTCTCATTCTTCTGGTTGTGCATGATGTAGAATCACACCAGTTGTGTAGTCATATATGTACATTGGATAATAATGTCCAATTCATTTTATTGTCCTGTACTTTGTCAAATGCTTTTTCTGCATCTATTGAGATGATCATATGGTTCTTATCTTTAAGTCTATTGATGTGGTGAATAACATTTATTGATTTCCGTATATTGAACCAGTCTTGTGTCCCAGGGATGAATCCTACTTGATCATGGTGCACAATTTTTTTGATATGCTTTTGTATTCGATTCGCCAGGATTTTATTGAGGATTTTTGCATCTAAGTTCATTAGAGATATTGGTCTGTAGTTTTCTTTCTTTGAAGTGTCTTTGTCTGGTTTTGGGATCAGGGTGATATATGTTCAAAACGCTAGAAAAACTAGGGATAACAGGAACTTACCTTAACATTGTAAAAGCTATATATACTAAGCCTCAGGCTAGCATCATCTTGAATGGAGAAAAACTGAAGGCATTCCCTCTAAAATCTGGAACAAGACAGGAATGCCCTCTCTCACCACTTCTATTCAATTTAGTTCTCAAAATACTAGCCAGAGCAATTAGACAGACAAAAGAAATTAAAGGCATAAAAATAGGAAAAGAAGAACTTAAATTATCACTATTTGCGGATGATATGATACTATATCTAACAGACCCAAAAGGGTCTACAAAGAAACTACTAGAGCTAATAAATGAATTCAGCAAAGTGGCAGGATATAAAATCAACACGCATAAATCAAAGGCATTCCTGTATATCAGCAACAAATCCTCTGAAATGGAAATGAGGACAACCACCCCATTCACAATATCCTCAAAAAAAAAATAATAAAATACTTGGGAATCAACCTAACAAAAGAGGTGAAAGATTTATACAATGAAAACTACAGAACCCTAAAGAGAGAAATAGAAGAGGACCTTAGAAGATGGAAAAATATACCCTGTTCATGGATAGGAAGAACTAACATCATCAAAATGGCGATATTACCCAAAGTTCTCTATAGGTTTAATGCAATGCCAATCAAAATCCCAATGGCATTTCCTATAGAAATAGATAAAGCAATCATGAAATTCATATGGAAAAACAAAAGACCCAGAATAGCAAAAACAATTCTAAGTAGGAAGTGTGAATCAGGCGGTATAGCGATACCAGATTTCAAACTATATTACAGAGCAATAGTAACAAAAACAGCATGGTACTGTTACCAAAACAGGTGGGTGGACCAAGGGTACAGAATAGAGGACACAGAGGCCAATCACAAAACTACAACTTTCTTATATTTGATAAAGGGGCTAAAAGCATGCAATGGAGGAAGGATAGCATCTTCAACAAGTGGTGCTGGGAAAACTGGAAATCATGCAACAAAATGAAACTGAATCCCTTTCTCTCGCCATGCACAAAAGTTAACTCAAAATGGATCAAAGAGTTTGATATCAAATCAGAGACTCTGCGCCTGATAGAAGAAAAAGTTGGCTCCAATCTACATATTGTGGGGCTCCCATCTACGTATTGTGGGGTCGGGCTCCAAATTCCTTAATAGGACGCCCATAGAGTTAATAACTAGAATCAACAACTGGGACTTACTCAAACTAAAAAGTTTTTTCTCAGCAAGAGAAACAATAAGAGAGGTAAATAGGGAGCCTACATCCTGGGAACAAATTTTTACTCCTCAGACTTCAGATAGAACCCTAATATCCAGAGTATACAAAGAACTCAAAAAATTAAACAATAAGATAACAAATAACCCAATCAACAAATGGGCCAAAGACCTGAACAGACACTTCTCAGAGGAGGACATACAATCAATCAACAAGTACATGAAAAAATGCTCACCATCTCTAGCAGTCAGAGAAATGCAAATCAAAACCACTCTAAGATACCATCTCACTCCAGTAAGATTAGCAGCCATTATGAAGTCAAACAACAACAAGTGCTGGCAAGGATGTGAGGAAAAGGGTACTCTTGTACATTGCTGGTGGGACTGCAAATTGGTGCGGCCAATTTGGAAAGCAGTATGGAGATTCCTGGGAAAGCTGGGAATGGAACCACCATTTGACCCAGCTATTGCCCTTCTCAAACTATTCCCTGAACACCTTGAAAGAACATACTACAGGGATACTGCCACATGGATGTTCATAGCAGCACAATTCACAATAGCTAGACTGTGGAACCAACCCAGATGCCCTTCAATAGATGAATGGATAAAAAAAATGTGGCATTTATACATAATAGAGTATTACGCAGCACTAAAAAAATGACAAAATCATGGAATTTGCAGGGAAATGGATGGCATTAGAGCAGATTATGCTAAGTGAAGCTAGCCAATCCCTAAAGAACAAATGCCAAATGTCTTCTTTGATATAATGAGAGCAAATAAGAACAGAGCAGGGAGGAAGAGCAGGAGGAAAAGATTAATATTGAAAAGAGACATGAGGTGGGAGGGAAAGGGAGAAAAAAGGGAAATTGCATGGAAATGGAAGGAGACCCTCATTGTTATACAAAATTACATATAAGAGGTTGTGAGGGGAAAGGGAAAAAAAAAACAAGGGAGAGAATTAAATTACAGCAGATGGGATAGAGAGAGAAGATGGGAGGGGAGGGGAGGGGGGATAGTAGAGGATAGGAAAGGTAGCAGAATACAACAGTTACTAATATGGCATTATGTAAAAATGTGGATGTGTAACCGATGTGATTCTGCAATCTGTATATGGGGCAAAAATGGGAGTTCATAACCCACTTGAATCTAAAGTATAAAATATGATATGTCTAGAGCTATGTAATATTTTAAACAATCAATAAAAAAGAAAGTTATTATGCAATGTCTTATTTTGTTTTATATTTCTATAAGAAAATACCTTAGACTGGTAAAAATTCCTTAGACTGGTTTTTATATTTTTATAAGAAAATACCTTAGACTGTCATATAAAGAATTTATTTGACACATGGTTCCAGAGGGCTTGGAAGTCCAAACTCAGGACACTAGCATCTGCTTGGCATCTGATAAGTATCATTAGATCTTAACAGGATGGAGGGCATCACATGGCAAGACAAAGAAAGTGTGTTAGCTAGGTCTCCTCCATTTTTTCTAAAGTCACTAATGTCATCATGGGGGTCCCACACTTATAAACTCATCTAATCCTTAGTACCTCCAAAAGGATCTGCCTCCAAATATACGCGAATTGGGGAATTAAGTTTCCAAGACATAAATTATTTTTTAATATATTTTTTAATTGTCAATGGTCCTTTACTTATTTATATGTGGTGCTGAGAATCCAACCCAGTGCTTCACACATGCTAGGCAAGCGCTCCACCACTGAGCCACAACCCCAGACCAAGACATGAATTCTTTAGGGGACACATTCAAACCATAGTATGAAGGAAACCAAAGTATCCTCAAATAATGAGATCTTGCTTCCAAAGACTTTTTCTCCTTTCCTTCAGGACCCAAAAGATACATCAAGTTCCCTTCACATCCATCATAGAGAACCGAATATAAGCACTGACCTAGTGTTGGCTGTTCAACTTCTCCAATGGCATATCATTCCATAGGTGTTGTTCTGGAGACACTCAGCTCTAGAATCCTTTCCCAGTGTGTCTGGGCGTAATAAATATCAACAAATGGCAGTGACCTGGAGGTTGTGAAAGCACACCTCCCAGAAGTAGGGCAACAGGTAGAGGCCATGGTCAGAAACCAAGTAACTTTAATATCTGACGAGGTGACTTCCTTGATGATTAGTCACAGCAGCTGGTCCAGGAGAGTGCGGATGAGAAGTGTGGAACAGGCAGGCCCATTCTACTGATGATGCTCACGTAAGTGAGCATAAGTGGTAACATCAGTAAGATGGCATCATGGCCAGGACAGTCTCGAGATGGGTCCCAATGAACTGGGCGCAAGTACATGTATGTAGGTGGTTAAGTGCCTCAGGGTGTCATATCAAATGAAGAGCCACCAAAAGCATCCACAGACCATGTAAAGAGTGAATCAGCAGGATGACCTGTCTACTGGTCAGAACACTGGCTTGCCAGTTCTTTTAGTAGAGACACATAATCAGCCATCCTGCTAGAAACCAACACCCCGACAAGGGCACCTGTAGTAGCTTTCGAGCCCAGTTAAGCAGGCTATTTGCAGGCATCCGTTTGCTGCCTGTGACAGCTGGTCTTCATCAACTGTCTTTAAGAATAATGTGTGCCTGGGAAGGTGAAGGAGAGGAAAGCTCCATGAAGGGGGTGATTGTGCAACATTCAACAATATACAGGAGCTCCCTGCATTAACAGAGAAGGGAAAAGAGGGTACTGACATACAAAAGAAATGTGAAATAGTGCTGTGTTAGAGGAACTTTGAGGAATTAGACATGGTGATATATGTACATGGAGACGTAGGAAGACAAGACCAAGAAAGTGGTCAGGGGTCTTAATGTAAAGATCCCTGCTGGGTATAGGGCTTTTAATTTTATAAGTGAAAAGATATGATGGGTGAATTTTAAACAGAGAAATTACTACCTGATTTGCACTTTCAGAAGATAACCCCAAGGCAAATGGAGATACGGAGAGAAGAGCCATCAAAGAGACCAAGAAAAGGTCTAGGGAGGAAATGATCAGGGCAGGACACAGAGGTGGGAACCAGACAGTAAGGGTTGGGGCTGGGGGTGGGGGGTGGGGGGCTGGAACAAGGAACTGGCAAGATGCAGAGATAAATGAGAGTATCCAGGCTGACTTCCAGATTTCTCCATTTAACAACTACTGAATAGTTAGAAGACAAAAAAAAAAAAAAAAAAAATGAAAATGTTTGGGCAGTGAGTGGAAGAGGAAGATACAGTATTTTCATTTACAGACATCTGGGTGAGTTTGGATAGAGGCCAGTAGGATGGCTGGGTGTAAAGTTTAGAAGAAAATATGAAGATGGAAAGACAAATTTTAAGTCATAAACACATAGAAAGCAATTAAAGCTATGAGAGAGATGAAGTGCCTGGAAAGATCTGCATGTGCTTTGAACCTAAGAATTTCCTCAAAGCGACACAAGGATATCAGCACTTGAATTGTGTATAAATATGTAGCTCATTCATAGGCTTCCTTGAGCAAAATTAAGGCTTCCTATGTGTATTGTTTACTAGGATTGCCAAGACAAGATTTTATAACAATTTATTTTCTTAAAATTCTGGAGGCTGGGAGCTAGAGATATAGCTCAGTTGGTAGAGTGGTTGCCTCACATGCACAAGACCCTGGGTTCAATCCCCAGCACTGCCAAAAAAAAAAAAGTCTGGAGGCTGGAAGTCTGGGACCAATGTGTCAGCGGGTTCAGTTTCTTCGGGGACCTCCCTTCTCAATGTACAAATGGCCACCTCTCATTATGTCTTCACATGGTCATGGTCACCTTGCTGCATGCATGCATCAGGTGTCTCTCATTATGTCCTAATTTTATCTTGTAAAGAAACCTATCACTCAGATTAGCACTACCTCAAGAGTTCATTTTAATTTAATGACATCTTTAAGAGCCTTATCTCCAAATATTAATATTCTGAGGTACCAGGGGTTAGGGGCTTCAACATATGAAACTTTGGGAAACATAATTCAGCCCATAACATCACAGCTGGGCTAATATGCACCTCTGCTGTACCTCCTGCATACACTCATGTGTGTTCAAAGCTCCTGGTTCCATGCCCACCCCAAGCCAGACTCTGATCTCTGTTCAGGGCCCAGCTGTGTATCACTCATCTGTGTGTCTCCAGACACTGATCTACCATCACCAGTTTCAAAAAGTTCTTTGAAAACTTGAACACACTCTAAATATGGGGAAAGGCATCTCATTAACAAAACAAATTTTTCTTACACAAGAAACAGATGGCCTGAGGACAAATTCCAGCCCACAGATGTGTTTTGTTTGACCATGTTGCTTTTGTTTTATGAAATCAAGAGATTTTTTTCCTTCGTTTTTTAATCTGGAGTTTTGGCTTCCCTTGAAAAAAAATGGAGCAATCTGCGAGCTTGAGGTTTTGTTACTTCGTAGCAAAAATCAGCTTGCAATTATTCATGGCTACCATTTTTATCTTGTTTCTCCTAATTTTTATTATGAATATGCAACCAATTCACCTGTGTCTATCACAAACTTCAACAATTATTAAAATTTTGTCAATGTCATTTCATCTATCTCTCCAATTTGGGGAGTTTTGAGGGCCTTATCTCCAAAAGCATAGTTTAAAGCATATCACAGACATTTTAGTATACCTTTTTAGTTGAAAAAAAGATTTATTTTATATAACCACTATGCAATTATTATGCCTTTAAAAATTAGCAACCTTTTCTTAATATCATTTAACACACAGTTAATATTGATATTTTTCTGATGATCTCAAAATAGTCCTTATAGCTCATCTGTTCAAATCATGATTCAAAATTACTTAATATGATTGGTTGTTAAACCTCTTCAACCCCCTTTGTCATATCATTTAATTCTTTGGGGGGAAAAATGGGTCATTTATTCCATAGAATGGTTCAGATTCAAAATTTGGCCTGTTGCTTCCTCCTGGTTTCATTTGATTGATTCCTCTGCTTCCTTACTTCATATAAACTTGTAGTTTGATTCAAAGCAATGCTGTTCTGTTGTGGAAATCACATTCACCAAGAGACCAAGCACCGCTCAGAGTTGGAGAACAAGGTTTATTACACCAGTGGACCCAGATGAGCTAGTGCTCTGAAATTCTGGGCCCCAAACTGAGGTTACATAGTGCTTTTATGGGAAATTTGACATCATTTTTTACCATTACAACATTGGTGGGTTTGAATTCTTGACCTATGTGACCAAAGACCATGCACAAGAATTCTTGTGATAAGCAGCTCACAGATGCAGAACAAAGGCAGAGTGAGTGACATCGCTGAGTGTCCTTCACCACAAGCAACAGTTCCTCAAGATAACTGTAAGCTTACATCCCTAAGAGCTATTGAAAAAAACCTAGTATAGAAATTGTACAATTTAAACCAGTGTTTAAACAGCACTTTTACAGAGACCAGTAATTAAGTAACACTCTTACGAAGACCAAAGCTATAAAGTAACATTTCCCTCTTCAGTTCAATGTCACTTCCTGCAAAGGAATGAAATTTTTTATATCTGTACTGTCCAACAAACTTTTAAATATTTAAATTTAAATAGCGGTATGTGGCTAGTGGCTACAATATTGGATATGGATATTTGATTGAATTTAGGTTTAATTTGTTTTTTAAGACTCCTTCATGGTGAATTTTGTGTTTCCTATTGAAGCCCGTCATGTGGCACATAATGTGTGATTGTCCCCACTTTGGTGATACAAAGACTCCTCAATGGGCCAGGTGGTACCAGCATGATAACACTTTTGAAAATTCCCATCAACCTTTTACCTTATGATTAACCTTATTTCTTTAAAGTTTTTAAAATGGTAATTTTGTTAATCTTTTAATCCTGTATCATTATCTGGAATTCTTTTACGAAGAATATGTGCTTGATTCCTTCCCTTAATTTTTACAGTAGTGAGTTGATGTCCTATCAATCTCTAATGGTTACCATGGAGATGTTCTTATTTTTGTTTTAGTTAAAACAAGTGGATTTTTATATATTTGATGTATTTGACAACAACCACAATCAACCTATCTTTGGCAGCCTGTCTCTGATTTGTTGTTCTGTACTGTTTCAAACAAATTTAAAAAAAAAAAAATTTTTAAAAAGTCACTAAAAAATGACTCTGTTGTGGTTTGGATATGAGTTGTTTCCCCAAAACTTCTGTTAATGCAGGAATATTCAGAGGCTAATGATTAGATTATGAGAGCTATAACCTAATCAGTTCTTTCTAGTTTGAATGAATGTAACTGAAGGAGGTGGGTCACTGGAGGTATAGCCTGGAAGGGCTGTTCTTCCCTGTGGTCTTTTCCCTCCTCGATGTTAAATCATAACGCAAAGAAAAGACCACTGACTCCAATTTAAATAAAATTAAAGCAAGCTTGTTATTCTGACAAGCCAGGACTGCCCCTCTCCCAAAATCCGTGGGAATAGAAGACAGTCCTCCGGCTCTCAGGAGTGCAGTTTTATAGATCAAAAAGTTGCAAAGGGGGTGTCTTGGGAACTTAGAGGTAACAGGATTTTGACAAGCATAATACGGAGGCAGGTAGTAGGTTAATGGCCTAAATGGTTCAGCATTTAGGGAGTAAATTTAGATTCCAACATCAGAATTTATGAGGTGCCACGAAAGGCCCCTTCAGAGAGGGTTGTTATCTGGTCAGGGAAAACCAGGCACGGGTGAGTTCAAGGCTTGGGCAGGCATTCCAAGCAAGTTTAGAAATCACAGTAATTTATAGTAAAGCAAAAATTAACTTTTCATGCCTTTGTGACGAGATGGCTCCCAATCTTAAGAGGGAATTAGGCTGACTTCCTGACCCTCCAGCAGCTGAGTAGCTTTCTTCCACTGGACCCTTCTGCTGCTTCACCTACCTTAGGTCCAGAGAAATGCAGTAGTCAGTCTGTGGACTGAGACCCCTAAAATCATGAACTACCAATAAATGTTCCCTCCTCTAAGTTGTTCTTGTCAGGTATTTTGGTCATGGTGACAAAAAAGCTAACTGAAAAACACTCCATCACTCCTTGAGTGCTTTCTGACTTTCTGGCTACATAAGATATTCTAAGCATTTTCTACCCCAGACCTGGAATCTACTATTTCCTCAAAGATCCTTACTTCCTTATGGAAGTAGGATGGTATTTGGAGGATACAATCTGAAAAAGCTTTTTTAGGGGTTTTTGTTTTGTTATTTTTTTTTTTTTTTTTTTTGTATGGGGCATTAAACTCAAGGCCCACGTGTGCTAGGTAAGCGCTCTACTACCGATCTATACCCTCAGCCCTTTTTATTTATTTTGAGACAGAGTGTGATTGAGTGGCTAAGGCTGACCTCCAACACAATTGTGATCCTCCTGCCTCAGCCCCCCAAGTACTTGGGATTATAGGCATGTGCCACATGCTCAGCTTAGAGTACAATTATTCAAATTGATCAAGATCCCCATCATTTACTGTGGCATTATATAGGACATATGTCATGTATTTATGGTGACAACTTGAGCCCTGCAGACATTTCAGTTTGCAAGCCCTAGGAAGAATTCTGAGATCCATACATAATAATTTATCTTTGTCTCCCATAAATTGTGACTACAATAAATCTATCACTAAAATTCTCCATGCTATGGTTTCCATATCTGGAAGTTTGGTGTTTTAGTCAGCTTTTTCATTGTGACTAAAGGATCTGACCAGAACAATTTTAAAGGAGGAAAAGTTTATTTGAGGGCTCACAGTTTCAGAGCTTTTAGTCCATAAAAGGCCATCTTCATGCCTTGGGGCTCGAGGTGAGGCAGATCATCATGGTGGAAGAGTATGGATGAGGGAGGCAGTTCACATGGTGATCAGAAGCAGAGAGAAAGAGACTCTACTCTCCAAATACAAAATAAATACTCTGGGCTATAGCTCAATTCCCACCTCCTCCAGTTACACCCTACCACTCAGCTGCCATTCACTTAATCCCATCAGGGGATTAATTCACTTTTGGGTTAAGACTCTTATAACCCATCATTTTGTCTTTGAACCTTCTTGCATTGTCTTACACATGAGCTTTTGGAGGACACCTCACACCCAAACCATAACATTTGGATACCATTACCAAAGATGGTAAAAATAGTACCAACTAGAAACTTCCTTAAATCCCATTATTTCCATTATTTCTACCACTGCTACTCCAAATTTATTGTGAACATAAATTTTTATTTTTGCTTAGTTTTCAAGGTTTTGCAGAATTAAAAAAAATCACCTTAAAATAAGTGTGAAACAAGTTGATAATTTAATTGTAAGACAATTAAATTTTTTAACTGAAAAAATAAATTGAGAATTAGAGTAAAAATATGTCTGAAGTTTAAATGGGCTCAGAATGGAATCAAAGCTGTATATATTGGTATCTTGATAAGTGACTGCTTTTTGTCCTTAAATATCCATTTCCTTTAACAATAGAACTTTCAAATCTTAGTTGAATGTCTAGTCATTGGAATGATATTTTCATTTCCCAGCATCCCTTGAAGCTATTACAGCTATAAACTAAGGTTTGTGCAATAGAAAGTAAGAGGAAGTGATGGATTCAAATTCCAAGTCATGTCTCTCAAGATAAGGCAATTAACTCCTTCTTTCCTTTCTTCATGATTTTAGACTTCTGCCTGGCAAATTAACCTAGTGCTGAGACTTTTCTACCACAAGCATACAAGCAATATTTTAGGGATCCATTAACCATATCAACCCTAGACTAATGATGGAAAAAACTAAATTTCTATCTTACTTTAGCACTGTTAACTTGGATCTTACTGCAGAGCAAACATATTTACAAATGGGATACAAACCCCATGTAACTCATCACATGGACTTATTTTTGGAAAAGACTTTTTTTTTTTTCTTTTTTATAATTCTGTACTGGGGGTTGAACCCAGGGCTTTACACAAGCTAGACAAGCACTCTACCTATGAGCAACATCCCCAGTCCATTTTATTTTATTTTTAGACAGAATCTCTCAAGGTTGCCCAGTTTGGCCTTGAATTTGCAATCCTGCCTCAGGCTCCCAAGTACCTGAGATGACAGGTGTGTACCACCACATCCACCTGTACACATGTACAAGAGAATTGTTTCTGTGGAAATCAGTGTTGTTTCTTCCTCAACCTGATGGGTATGTCTTCAATTATCTAACAAACAACTTACCAATAATTGCTTATGGAGATGACATATGTATGAACTTGACAAAAGAGTTTCTCACAAAGAGGAGCAGATCTTTGCACCAGGATGATACCACAAATCTAGGATTCTAATAGCTAACTTCTGATGCTGGGCTGATTTTATAGCTTATTTTTGTTGTGAAGGAGACCATAACAGGAATGCATGCTTAATTCTACATTTGGACAGGCTGCCTGTACCTAGCATGCTCTCCCAGCACCAACATCATACTTACTGAATATCCTATATGCCACAATTCTTAGTTCATCTTGCCTCCAAAGAGAAATTTATTTAATAGGAAAATGTGTCAAATATTGGTATAATGCTCCTTCTAGCCTTGTCATGTATATTGGCTTTGGAACAGAACAAAAGAATGGGTGGAGGAAAAAAGAAATCATTAAGTCCAGACTAAAGCTGTATGACTGTTGTAGAAATGAGAACAAGTCCTCTACTTTATTTTCTTGTTGGGCACCTGTCAGAATGAGAATTGTATTTTCCAGTTTCCTTTAAATGTATTTAAGGCTCGTACTAGGTCGAGTGGACAGGAAGTAGAAGTGATGGACTCAACTTCTGGGTAGTGCCCCTAATGTGCACTTCCCTTCCCTTCCTTATAACCTCAGACTTCTATCTGGCATAAGTATGGCACCAGAGATTAGTTAGTTAATTGCCTTCTTTTTCCATTCTTTTTAATAGTTCACATGATTTAAACAAAAATATTTATTCTCTTTCTTTTTCCTATTGTTTATAGCTGAAATCTTTAAATTTTTTTGCTTTCAAATTTCCACAAATAAGTCTTGAAAAACCTTGTTATACAATTGGAAATTAACAATTTTTTATAAGTTTAAATTGTTATAATTTGCAATATGTTATTAATATTGAGATTTTTAAAATAAAATGCATCATTATTTTAAATGAATTCAATTATCATTTGACATCTACTTGGAAGACTATGGCAAGGGCATTGCAAATTCAAGGCCAGTCCCAGCAACTTAGTGAGACTCTGTCTCCAAATAAAAAACAAAAATGGTGGAGGGTATAGTATAGCTCAGTGGTAGAGTACACATGGGTTCAATTCCCAGTACCATCAAGAAACAGAAAAAAGACACTTGGCACTATAGCAATTTGAAAGTTATCAGCATCCTTTTAAAATTATATGAACAAGATCTTCTTAACAGCCATGAGTTTTATATAACGTCCTTCTCTTTGAACTCATATTTCCATTCCATCTTCTCCACAAAACTTTGTCCTAATGTGTTATATTTTTATGCTTGAGTTTCTTTTATTGATCATTCTTTCACATACTGTGATAGATTGATAGATGATAAAGATTAACTTTTAAAACTCTCTGTAGGCTGAGAGTGTAGCTCAGTGGTACAGCAATTGCCCAGCATGTATGATGCTCTGGCTCCCATCCCCAACACCATAAAAAAAGTGAAAAATAAAATTCTCAGCAGATATAAGACTTTAAGGATAGAAAATATCTTCTGGATTTAATTAACCCTATATTTGTGTGAATACCAATGACTAAAATAACATAAATATATATTTTATTTTGATAAAAAAGTAACAAAGAAAAAATTTATTGACTATTCATCTCTTATTGAACTAAATGGAACTTTTAAAACACTTCCTTCCACTTCCACTGGCCCCACCTCTTAAAGGTTCTACCACCCCCTAATAATATCTGTCATAAGTTGAGGACCAAGTTTTCAACATATGGACATCTGGAAGACATCAAAACTAGAACAGAAAACAGTCAAGGTGTGCTCTCAAAGACACCATACCCTCCTGACCAGGAAACCTCCCACTTGACTTTACCTTTTAAAGTTTCTAAAACTCCCAATAGCACCATGATGGTTACTATGTCTTTAACACATGGGCCTTGGGGGCATTTCAGGTCCAAACTATAGCACTTTTCAAGCTAAAATTGTATAAATATTGTTTGAAAATGATCTCATTAAATTGGAATTTTTTTTTACTACTGACTACAGAAATACTCATAAGTACCTTAAAAAGTAAATGGATCTTGAGAAATATCTATATACAGGTCTTTAACTGTCCTTCTATATGCAATTTAATCTAATGACTGCAAACAATTAAGTTTATAATCATGCACTTAACAAAATTAGAACAGCAACTCATCATTTGCTAAATAAATAATTAGTAGAATAAAACATTTATTTGGGGCATTATATCCTGATTGTATTTGAGGAACATTTGCTTAAGCTCTGGTTTCAAAAGACTATATAATTTTGTGCAAATTAATAACAAGTTCTATTTTCTTCAAATTAACAACAAAATAAAAGAAGGTGTTGGATTTTTATTTCAGTGGTTTTTGTTAAGCACATTACTTCTATAAAATTCTAAACATATTCCAATCGGTAAATAAAGATCAAATTAGTCCATATTATTATTGTGGTGTTGTAGGGACAAACGAGGCAAGGCACTGAAGATAGCAGGAAACAGTTTTATTTGGCTGCGGCCAGGTTCAGAGGGCACAGCTTTTGCTGTAATCAATTAATCCCCTGAACCCCGAGTTCAGGGAGTTTCAGAGTTTTATACCCAGCATGTAAGGGAAGGGACTCAGAAGTTCACAATCTGCAGAAGTTCACATAAAAGCAGTTTTTTTTCTTTCACTGTTCTGGGCAAGTTAACTCTTCAAGGACACCTGAGAAGGGGAAAGATTCATTTCCCCTTTCTTTCCTCCCCCTGCCAGTTGTTACCATGGAGCCCAATTGTAACTTATCTTAAAAATGTACACATCTCTGTGAAGCCCAGCTCAAGGCCAGAGGCCTTGTTTGCACAGTTCTACAAAGTACTATACTGGATATGTTTATGAAAAAACAGTAAGGAGGTACCCAGCACCTGGAGTGCTGGTATCTTCTCAGCCAGTGGCCAAGTAAACAGGGCGACACAAAAATAGAAAGTTTATCTACATTGGACTCTTTTGCAGAGACTCTTTTGCTGACAGTCCTAAAATCAGTCATGGTGAAGAGGGCTTTTCTGTGGAGAAAGGGGTTGCCACTTCAATGGGACAGGCTATATGGGCAATGACCAAACAGACTCCATTTTACCCTGAGACTCCATATCATGTAAGAAATGCTTCTCCCGTGGGAAAGCCCCACATCTGTACTCATTAACAGTTACCTAGCATAACATACTTGGCAACACAAAATAGCAATTCTTATACAATGTAAAATTGTTCTCTTTGGTTTTCATTTTTCTTAGGCAATGAACCTTGTCAGAGATTGATGGTCTAGATGTTATTAATCATTCTCTAACTTGTACTGAACTAGGCCACTTCCCTTCTGCTTTTTTTTTTTTTAAGTTACAGATGGACATCATATTTGCATTTTATTTGTTTTTATGTGGTGCTGAGGATCGAACCCAGTGCCTCACACATGTGAGGCAAGCATTCTACCACTGCGCTACAGCCCCAACCCCACTTCCCTTCTGCTTGTTTGCTGCTATGTCAACCTAGAAAGTCCTGTGGGAAATACCAATGTACCCATTGCAATGTCTCACTAACTGCCCAATTCAGTTTCTGTACCTGCTTGCTTGCAGTTACATCAACCCGGATGTGAAATGTTTGCCTTTAAATATCCTAAAATGCTCAGGCTCAGGGCTGTTCCTTGTAGAGACAGTTACGGATCCTGTGGAGAGCAGTCGCTGGCTGACTGGCTAAATAAAGACTCTTCAATTTGGACAAAACTGGGACTTGGTGTGTTTTCTGAGGGACCTGCCCCCACAACATTAGAAATAAATAAATGAGCAGGGAATTGTTTAATGAGGAACAGCCAGAAGTAGACTTAGCTTTCAGTAAAAATAAGTGGGGATTTGGAGTAAGCAATAATTTTTTGTTAAAACTTAGGGAGAATGCTTCTTCAACCAGCCTGAATAAATAGTTAAGAGAAAACATTAACTGTTGAGTGTGTGGGACACCTTGCCTTTTGGTTTTATTTCCCCCATGGGGTTTCTCCCCACTGAAGTTACGTTTCCATCTCTTGAGAAGAACATTACTTAATTCCTTACCCCTCCCCTTCCTCTCCAAAGGGGCCAAGATAAAGGGCGCCAAAGTCAAAAGTTTTCTCTACCAATCTGATTGACAGATTGAGTCACTCTGTCAATCGTCACCCACCATGTTGCCTAAGTAACCCTTCTTAATCCGAAGTTTGCAGGCTCAGGCTGCTGCTCTCTTCCTCTCCTTTCTTCCCCTTTGGACAGACCCCAATAAAATCTCTTGATTGAATTTCTGTCTCAGGTGAGACACTCACCTTTCACTAACTTCCACTATTTTTTTTAAGGCATAACATTGACCTCTTCAAAGTAAACATAAAAATTCTTTGCTCCCGTTTCCTGAAATTTTGAAAAGCATGCACCAGAGACATACACATCAGGACACAATTGCCTGAGAACCACTCAGCTAACCAAGAGTGGTGCACATAAAGAGAGTTTTCTTCTTAGCCATTGGGGATTTTCCAACTTTTGGGGTTCAAATCTTGAATATTCAAGTTAGACAAGGTAAAGAACTTTGTCATTAGTTTGTCACCTGAGAGGGGTACCAGAGCATCTATATTTTACCATGATCTTTCCTTTGCTTTCAAGGGACCCTCCCACAGAAGGAAGAATTCTTTGACAAGAGTCAAGA
Source organism: Callospermophilus lateralis (assembly GCF_048772815.1). Lineage (NCBI taxonomy): Eukaryota > Metazoa > Chordata > Mammalia > Rodentia > Sciuridae > Callospermophilus > Callospermophilus lateralis. Next base: position 102,997,382 of record NC_135314.1, read on the forward strand.
ATGGAAGAGTCTTTGAGGAAAAACTGTCATTTCTACTGTTTCTCTACTTCCCAATATAGCTATGTTCAGACTATACCATTTTTAATGTCATGTTTCACCTTCAATTGAAATAGTGAAAGATGCTGAGTTTTCTGATGGGCTTATTAGCATATCAATTAAATAAAGTTTCCCAAACTCTACTAAAATAACCTGTTTGTCCTTCCTGAGTTTTTTACCTTGGTAAAGCACCATAGTTAAGATCCAGGATGGGGGAAAGATATGCCTGCAAAGTGAGGAAGTCAACTTTGAAAGAGGAGATACGAAGGCAGAGAGGCCAGAGTCCCCTAACTCAAATACATCTCAGCAGACCAACTAAAGAGAGAAAAAGAAGAAAGGAAGAATTAGAAGGAAGGAAGGGAGGGAAAAGAAAAAAAAAAAAGAAGGAAAGAAAGGGCTCCATATTGAAGCCAAAGTTTTAGACACAGATTCACTTGAAACTTTCAATGTTGAAGCACCCCCTTAGAACATTTTTATGCATCCCTTAAATATACTTGTACTTTGGTATGAAAACCATTGTTATTTAAAACATCTAAAGTTTTCTGACTGATTCATGGATTGCAGAATATATAAAGAAGTTTTGACATGACTGAAGAACACATGCTTTAGGAAATCTTGTTTAGAGCTGTATGGTTCTTATGATATGGCCTTTAGAACAGTATCACGACATAAGTTTGGACCATATCCTTCTGGAAAGAGGTGACTCAATTCCATGTAGAATATCTGAACCATGTAGGACAGAGAAGCTTCAGATGTACACAAAGGGTGGCACAAGCCAGGCAAGGTGGCTCAAGCCTGTCATGCCAGTGATTCAGGAGGTTGAGGTAGGAAGGGTGGAACAGTGAGGTATGCAGCTATTGGAGTACTGTTCAGCTCACAATGCTTTATGTTTTTCTAAAAATATTGGATATCCAGTAGTCACATTCATGCTATGTAGACTTGCCCCATGCCCACCAGTCCAAGAACAGATTATTGTCTGTGGGATTAATAGCCAATCTCAGATGAGTCAATTACCTTCCAAGGAATTTGAAATGGACCAAAAGTCACCCAGAACATGAGTTGTTAGAACTGTCTTCATGGCAGAACTCCAGAAAGATCTTCTATTCCTTAAAGCCTCCTAGTCTCTGACATTACAGATGTGTTTTTAGTAGTTCTATTTCATTCAATAATACAACCTCATAGTACCATTTTTAAAGATTTAGTAGTGTTACATTAACAAATAGATCAGTTAGGTAGAATTGAGTTCAGAAACAGATTAAAATACACGGAAGAATTTAATATTGTAAAAGTGGCATTTCAAAAATAGTGGAGGGAGCCTGGAGTGGTGGTGCATGCCTATAATCCCCATGAATTGGGAAGCTGAGGCAGGAGGATTGCAAGTTTGAAGCCAGCATCGACAATTTAGTGAGACCCTGTCTCTAAATAAATAAGTGTATGAATAAATAGGTCAAGGAATGTAGTTCAGTAGTAGAGCACCTCTGTTCAATCATCAGTACTGGAAAAAGAAAGAGAGAGACGAAAAAGAAAAAAATAGTGGAAAAAAGAATGAGTTGAAATAATATCATTCCCTTTGCCAAAATAAATTTAAGATAGATCAAATATCTCAATGAAAATAAATTCATAAATTATGGCAGGAGGATTGATGTTCTTGGCCTGTTTCTTCCAGAATGGCATCAAGTAGTAATTTAGGAAGATGTTCTTTTTGTGAGTGCACAATTTTTGTGGCTCACTTCCTGCTGGTGCAGATTTGGGGTCTGGGAATATTTTAAGGGTTTAAGTTTATAAACTATCATATTTCATAATTTAGAAATATTTGGCATTGTGGCTAGTCAAAAGTGTAGTGAACTTCTGTCTACTTTGAGAACCATAGCCAAAGACTATATAGACATACATATTTTTAAATGTTTCTTTATATTATTAAAATATATATGGGGATATGGTGTGTGGAGAGTATAACTTCAATGGTTTGGGGGGGGGGATGCAGATTCCAGAAGGAATCTCTTGGGCAAAAGCACTTCCAGGTGGGACATCAGGAAGTACCTGGGGAGAAGCTGCATCCTCCAGCACCTCTGAACAAAAAACTTACTCAACCCAGACATAATTTTTCACATATTCACCTATTATTTATTCAATAGCTTCTCCATTGTGCATCACCAAAAAAATCACCTGTTGCGACTTTAGACATCTGAAAGTTAACACTCTCAATCCTACTCTTGCTGGTGAGTTTGCTCCCATTTTCTAGTGGAACACTCTTAGAGAAATGTATCCAGTTGGGACACATTCTTTAGTAAGGGTACTGTTTTACAGCCATCAAATACTTAAAACTACTTCAGTCTGAAAAATAGAAACAGTTGGCTTTTTCAGGCTCCAAAAGAATGCTCAATAACTTGAATCTCATGCTGCAACAGAGGGCACTTTCCTGAGGTTTGTTGATGACCATGATGAAGATGATAATTTTTGGAGAGACTACTTCATAGGTGATGGTGTATTTTTCCAGGTAAAAAGTGTCTGGTTTTCTATATTTTTGTGATGGTGGCATCCACTGACATCCAATGCTTGGATTTAATAATTTACTTAGAACTATTAAAAAAGTCAATATTCAAATCCTATTATTTCTTCTTCAGTTATTTGATACAATATTTCCATGAAGAAAATGTTCACCTCACCTACTGTTTGTTTACCTAGTGGTACAGTTTACATAGGAAAGGCAGGATAAATGATAAACATATGATTATTTTATTTACTAGTTTTCAAAAAGAAAATGGTTGGTTCCTAATATCCTTCATGGATGATGTGGTTACTCTAGAGATCTGATATTTTTCCCTGGGTACTTAAGGGATTTTAAATTTTCTTTCCTTCAAAATACAAAAGGAGAGATAGATATAGAGATATTTTAGAAGAGCTTTGTTAGGAAATTGGGTTATATGATCATGGAGGCCGAGAGGTCCTATGATATGATATTTTCAGGTTGGAGAGCCAAGGAAGCTGGTGGTATGATTCAGCCTGAGTCCAAGATTCCAAGAACCTGAAAGGAGGGGCACTGATGTAAGATCCAGAGTCCAAAGACCCAGAATCAGAGCTCCAGTGTCCACAGGCAGGAGAAGATGAATGTCTCACTTCAAGAATAAAGAATAAATTTACTCTTCCTTTGCCTTTTTGTTCTCTGGAGCTCCCAGCAGATCCTCACATTAGTGAGGCCAGCTCTTCTTTACTCCATCTACTGATTCAAATACTAGTATCTACCAGAAACAACCTCACAGACCCACCTAGAAATGACATCTTTCCAACCATCTCGATATTCCAGTCAAATTGACACATAAATGACCCATCACAATGACCAATTCAATTTTTGTATCAGGATGGAATCATGGATTTAAATATATATGATATGTCTGAATCCTTAAAAATAATATTCCACTTTCTTCATATTAGTGACAACTTGTATTGATATAAAGTCCTCATCTCATACTTTCTTTCTTTGGGTTTCTTAAACATATTACTCAGTTTTCTTAAAGCATAAAGTGTTGATGTTGAAAAGTTTGAAGATGATATGACTTTATTCCCTGTATTTAGTATTTTTCCTTGGGTACCTAAGGGATTTTTTTATATCATTTAAAGTGCAATAATTTTGCTAGACTATATCTCAGTAATAGCCATTCTGGATCAATTTTATCAAATAAATCAAATATTCTCTCCAATATTTAATTTTGTGTCTCATTTTATGTCAGCTTCTCACATAAAAATTATGGATTTTTATATTTTATTTCTTTGCCAATATTTTCTTCAGGTGTTCTTACTGTATAAATGTTGCATCTTCTTTGCCATTTCTTTATTTCTTTCTTTTTCACTCTTGAATATTTTTCATCTTTCTTCTTTTGAATTTTTAAATTTTTTTCTTCTTTTCAGATTTCATTTCTCTTGAGGCAGTTATTTTTTTCCCTAATGTCGCTACTATATGTTAATTTTTTTTCTTTTTTTTTTTCTCCTGGGCTTTATCACTTCAAATAAATTCTGATTTATTTATTCTTTTATTTCTTATATCATTGTCTACTAGCTTGTTTTGAAATATTAGAGTGTAGTTTTCATCTCCTTTATAAGAACATCTTTTTGACACATTTCATTATCTGTTTGAGTGTTTGTTATTCTCTCTCTCCTTAAAACTTTGATGGAATTTGATCTCCATCTTTTCTGTTACTCATTGCTTATGTCACAGTAATTTTCCTGAGTTTTTAGGAGAGAGATGTGGTTTTGGATAATTTTTATGGTGCTGGGGATTGAACTCAGGGATACTCTACCACTGAGCTACATTCTTAGCCCTTTTCTAACTCTTTTTTAAATTTTTGAGACAGGATCTTGCTAAATTGCTGAGGCTGACCTCAAACTTTCTCTCTTAGCCTCCCAAGTAGCTGGGGTTACATGCACCAATGTGCCTAGCTTGTTTTGGATAATTTCTTAAAGTTTAACTTTCTATCCAAACTTTGATAATTTTTAGTTCAAAGCTTACCATTCTATAGCTCTCTTTTTTTGGATGGTTTTTTCAAAGTATTCAAGAATATAGCAGCTTCCATTTTGAGACATCCTTATTCTTTGTTCCTTCCTACTTTGACCCCACATTTCATCTCATCTGGATGTTCCTTTTCTCAGATCTTTGCTGTCTTTACCCTGCTTCATATGGATTCTATCCCCAGAAATGTCTTCTCTTTGAGAAATTTTATTTAGAGGATGTATATGGTCCAGAGCATTCCAATTTTTTCAGAAATCATGGCGAATTATTCTCCCCTTATAGAAAGATATGTAATTCTGACTCTAGCAAGAAAAAAGGAAAGGAAGATATATTAAATATGTAAATCTGGGGTGGAAAGAAGTGGAAGAAAAGTTCTCTGAGAAGAGTCATCTTCTGGTCATTATAAAAACTGTTTGACAAAAGCAACTCAGAAAATAAGAGAAACCATTCATAAGGTTCATGCAGAAAGTACCATATCAGTTAACATTTTTCTTACAGGTAGCAGAAACTATCTCTAACTAGCTGAAGCAGGAGAGGGAGGGATTTATCAAAAGAAAGCAAAGGTGATTCAAATGGCCCAAGAGCAAGGAGTAGCCAGGCCAGGCAATCTTCCAAGCCCAGCTTTCAACTCTGCTCCTCTCTCTGAATTGGCATTTTTCATCCTTTCTTACAGAACACTGGCTTGCCTACTTCCTGGTTCATCAGGAGGGAAATATTCATTGACATATTTCGAGTTTCCATTACCTCTGTTCCAAAAAACTAGGCAGAATAAGCTCAGAATTTCTTAGTCTACATTCCAAATGCCTACAGAGGGATTCTGATTGGCTCCAAATTTGATTCGGGTGCTCTGTGTGTGTCACTGAGGCCATAGCAGGGGTACTTACTATGACCAAGTGATGACATGGCATTGAGTGTGGGGTGTAGCTTTGGGCTATTATACTAACGTACTACAGACTGAGTGGAATATATATGATAAAAATGTATTTCTCACCATCCTGAAAGTTAGAGCCCAACATGGTCTGGTTCTGGTATAGGCCATCTTCTGGGTTGTAGACTGACTGCTTCTGGCTATATCCTCATATGGTAAAAAGAAGGCAAAAGAGCTCTCCTGAGTTCCTTTTATAGGGACATGAATCCTATTCATGAGAGCTTCATCTCCACCAATTTATAACTTCTCAAAAGACCCATCTCTTAATACCATCACATCAGGAGCTAGGATTTAAACATGAATTTCAGGAGAAAAGAAACATTCAGTCCATTGCAGGATGAAGCAGGGGAGGGATAGGGCAAGTGGAGAAAAGAGTAATTGGCTGGGAAAGAGGGAGTCAAATAGCAAAGCAAGTGTGAAATCCAGATTCCTATTTTCGTCAGCGTCTCAAATACATGATATCTGTCCCTACATTCAGGAGTGAGAAAAGCTGGTTCAATGACTGAAATTTCTGCCTGGGGGATGAGTAGCACCAGATCAAACAAAACAAATCAGGGTTGATGTTGAGTTTTAAGAAGGATATGCTGCTGAGAGCTGTTTTGTTACCTTTTCAGAAGAAACTTTAGGCTCTCCAGTAAACTGGAGATGTGATAGTCATTCATCATATGAGTTTTTGAAATATTTTGTGTAAATGAACACAGAGGTTAGCTACTGAATTTCATAAAAGCAAAATAGACCAGGAAAAATGCACACTTTGGAATCAAATACTTTGCAGACTTAAGTTATTGGCTCCACTTCAGAAAGATTAGCTATTTGAAATAACTTTAGTCACTGACAACATAACCGGCAGCAATAGTGAGAAAGTTTGAATACCCAAAAGATCTATTTTCAGAGGAATACAAGTTTCAGATCCTGCAATCAACTTACTGTTAGTTGTCACTGAGAATTTTTATTTATTGTTTTACTACTTTTTCATTTTTAAGATGAACAACAATCAATCAGCTTTAGGCTTTGAAATCTGAATTATGTGAAAATAAAAACCTCAAGTTTTCTGTAACATTCCTAATAAAATTTTCCTGAATAATATTCATATTATTCATACGTGCAAATATCTGTTATACATGAAAAAAGTCTAAAAGAGTATGAGATTTAAAATAAATACAATATGGCCAAAAACAATATAGTTATACAATTATACACCTTCACACTGAGATGGGATTTCTATCATAGGAGAATTTCTCCAGAGAATGACTTGTATTTTCTCATTTTTTTTTTGAATTGAGAAGAAACAATCTTTAATATCTATAACTAAAACATACCAGGTTTTTGGCAAAGCAGACAATTGGGGAATCCCCGATTGAGCAGGTCCCATAATAACCATCTCATTATTAATGGCTCTTAAATCTTGCAATAAACTCCATTTACCAGATTTCTTTTTAAGGACAAAAATAGGAGTATTATGGGGAGATATGGAAGGTTGTATATGTCCCTCCGCTAATTGTTGTTTGACTAGGTTATAGGCTACTTGAATCTTTTCTTTAGTCAGGGGTCACTGAGGAACCCATACTGGTCTTTCTGATTTCCAAGTAATTTTTATTGTCTCAGTGACCTCCTCTGAAAACCCAATCCATGTCTGTCTGTTCCTTGATCTATTTGTATTGGTGCTGCCATACCTTGTCCTTTTTCTCCTAATCTTTTTCCTTTCCTAAAACCTTGTCTAGCCATAATAGTGGGTGCATTTGAATTGATGTTATTTGTTAACGTCAAACCTAATTGACCTAGGACATCTCATCCCCATAAATTTATAGGAAGATGATCCAATACATATGGCTGTATAGTTCCTTCACATCCTTCAGGATCCTTCCAATCTAATACCATTGCACTTATATGGGGATTAGTCACCACTCTTAGGCCTCGAAGCGTTTGAGTGGCTTGTTGTAATAGCCAATGTTTTGGCCATTCTTGATGAGATATAATGCTAAGGTGCGCACCTGTATCCAGTAGCCCATTAAATTCATGTCCTTGAATATTTAGTTTTAGCATGGGGCAAGAATCTAAATTTAAAGAAAGCATTGCCCAATCTACACCTGTGGAGCCTAATCTCCTAGAACCTCTTTCTATAATACGGCTGGAAAATATATCATGCAGGCTGGATATTATTAATAACTGTGCTATTCTATCTCCTGGTGAAATTACTGATATACCCCTTGGAGAACTGGCTATAATTTTTATTTCACCTTCATAATCGGGATCAATTACCCCAAGACTTATCATAAGTCCTTTTAGAGTAGAAGAACTGTGTCCCAATAATAAGTCTACTGTTCCTTGGGGAAGAGGTCTTTTTACTCCTGTGGGAATGATTTGAACTCCCATCTCTGGAGTTAGTACTGCTCTGGCAGAGGCACAGATGTCCAACCCTGCGCTCCCTCTGGTTTGTCTGATGAGGTATCTAATTGATAATGTGTCCTGGGCACTACACTGATGGTGTTGCTGGGTTCCTCCATTGCCCTGTATATTTGTGGTCATGGGCCCCGGAGCATTGGGCCCCCCTGTCTGCTTTTTGGCAATGGAGCCCGATGCCTTTCTCCACAATATCATGGGTAAACACTTGGTCCTTGTCCATTTTTTGATAATGGAGCACCCTCTATGGTGGTTTGAGAATGGCATTCATTAGCCCAATGTCTTCCTTTACGGCATCGTGGGCAAATACCCGGTATTCTACCCCTTTGATACCTAGTTTTGTTAAACCCTCCTCCTATGAGGCAATTCCTTTTAAAATGTCCTGTTTGTTCACAATTGTAGCATGTTTTTGGCCTGGCATCTAAAGCCTGTTGTACTGCAGCTGCCAAGACTTGCCCTTGTTCATTAATGTCTCTACATAATTTATATGTGTTTAAATCTTCATGTTTCCATGGTCTAATGGCTTCCTTGCACCAATGATTTGCTTGTTCAAAGGCTAGCTGTTTAATTAATGGCATTGCTTGTTCTATATCCCCAAAAACTCTGGTAGCTTTTGAATAAGCCTATCTACAAATTCAGTGTAAGGTTCATTAGCTCCTTGTATAACCTTAGATAATTGTCCTTGTAAATCTCCATGTCCTTGTAAAGTCTTCCATGCCCTAACCACATCTGCAGCAATTTGTGAATATATAGCAGGACCATATTCAATTTGTTGCTGATGACCCTCATAAGGTCCCTGTCCTAACAACATATCTAGATTTCTCTGAGGATAACCGGCTGCTGCATTTTGCCTAGCCGTCTCCGTGCAAAATTCCTAATTGGCAACCTTCCATAATAAATATTGCCCTCCATTTAGCACAGCTTTACACATGCTAGCCCAATCTGTTGGCGTCATGTCCAAGTTGGTAATGGATTCGACCATGCTTACAGTGAAGGGTGCTTGGGGACCATAGGTTGTTACAGCCTCTTTTAGTTGCTTCACCGTTTTGAAATCTAAAGTATGGTGAATTCGCTGCCCTCCTGTTTGCTCAAATACAGGGCATGCTAATCTTTGAGGTCCTGTCTCAGGATCCCATCTATCAACTACGGGGGTTGGGGGCCCCACAGCATATGTTGTCTCTATAGGTGGAGCTGTTTGTTGGACACTTATGCCCTCTGGTGATAGAAAGGTGTTAGTAGCAGCCTTCTGTTGTAACTATCTCTATCTGTTCCTCAGGGGCGAACAACTTCAAACCTTGAGCCAACCATTTCCCCCAGTTTGCCTGAGAAAGTTCTAGGGACAGGCAACTTAAAATAAATCAAAACAAGAACACATTGTTTTTTGAAATGGTCACCCATTCTTTCGCTCTCCTTCAGGGGCGAGCAATTTCACTTACCTCCAAGCTTCAGGTGTTCCCCATATGGGCCACCAAATGTCACAGTCTGGCTGGGCACAAATAACCGAGCCGCCAAAAAGCCTTATAGGTTCAAACAGCAACTCTTTATTCCCGAACTCTCACCGGCACTCTACACACACTTCCCAGGAACACACTCCCTCCACCAGGCTCCACACGCCAATTCTCCCAGAACCCCGGGAGAACTCAATGGGAACTCCAAAGTATCGGGCACCCGAGGCAGCAGGATCCACCCTAATCTCAGCAGTATGTGCCCTAATCCCGAAGCTGCCCTATTCCCGGAGGATCCGCCCTAATCCCAGAGCAGGGTCACCTTTCAACTATTCCCTCTAGCAAAATGCCAGGCGTCATTCTGACTAAACTGTGGTTCTCAACAGTGTATGATGTATCATAGTACATTCTACTGTCATGTATAATTAATTAGAACAATTTTTTTAAAGAATATAACATAGAAACAACTTACATGTTGGTCAAAAAATGAAATGATTAACTATACCAGGGAGCTAGGGATATTGTATAGCAGTTACAAAGAATGAGGTTGACATAAATGTGACAGGTAAAGCTCTCCCTAACGAAGTATTTTGTGAGAAGGGTGTATTAGCTATTTAGTGATTTTTCGCAAATTATGCCCAAACCTAGCAACTTAAGGCAATAAATATTGTATCCAGCTGGGGCCCAGAAAGCAGGTGCACCTTAGAGTCCATTAGGAGACTGCTATCAAAGTGATGGCCACAGCCACAGTCACCAAAGCTCCAGTGGGAGTGGATCAACTTCCAACTCATCACTCTTATAGCTGTTTTCAGGATCTAAATGGCTGTTGACCAGAGAAAGCTCTTCCTTGTCATGTATCTTTTCCATGGCACTACTCATAAGGTGACAGCTTGTGTGTCCTTGTTGAGAGCCGCAGCTGAAGTGGCCCCAGCAAACTTCCAGCTGATTGGCTCCTCTGCGGTGATGCTCATTGGGCTGTTTCCCCGCCCTTTCAGACCATGGAGCTGCTCATTGGGGGACTCTTTTGGTTCCACCCACGCGACCCAGAAGTCTGCCTCAAGAGCGGGAAAATTGAAAATGACCTGGAAGTGCTGGTGGTTTCGGTTGAGCTCTTGGGGAATTCCTGGAGAGCTCCCTTGGTGCTGTGCATGCTAAAAATAAAGTTCATTCCTGCTTGACACACTTGTCAATTCTCCTGAATTGTGCCCAGTCAGACTGCGGCATGCCCTGGAGTAAAAGGTTCGGAGAGTAAGAGAGAAAGAACAAGACAAAATCCAGAGTCCTTCTGTAACCTAATCTTGGAAGTAACATTCCATCACTTTTGCCCTATTCTATTGGTTGGAAGAGTCTCTAAGTACAACTCTCAATCATCTATGTAGAAATACAGCTCTCTGTGGTTTGTATGGAAAGGACCTTAAAAGTTACACAATAAATTCATAGTAGTGGTTTCTCCAGAAAAGCAGTGGAATTTGGGGAAAGGTCAGGTGGGGTGGGGAACACAGGGGAAGGATTGGTGTTATGAAGGACCTTTATATTTTCATTGTTTGAATTGTTCTATTAAAAAGTATTCAAATATTGTAGGTGTGATTGAAAATGCATAAATAAAAATTCAAAAAAAACTTCACTAGATTCAATAAAATATTCTCATTTGTTATGCTGAAACTATTTTTAAAGGGATAAAAATATCTTCATCACTAAAATCTTCTGTTATTGAAAGAAGATCCTTGAGATGCAATGTTATATTATTTACTTGATGACTTTCTATTCTTCTAATGAATGAGCTCAGTGCTATGAACTTTCCTTTTAGAACAGACTTCATAGTGTCCAAGAGATTTTGATATGTTGTATTGCTATCATTTACCTCTAAGTATTTTTTAATTTCATCTTTAATTTCTTCTGCTCTCCATTGATCATTCAGTAGCATATTATTTAGTCTCTAGGTGTTAGAGTAGCTTTTACCTTTTACTATACCATTGATTTCTAACTTCATTCCATTATGATCTGATAGAATGCAAGGAATTACCTCTATTTTTGTATTTTCTAAACATTGTTTTGTAGCCTAAGATGTGGTCTATTTTAGAAAATGATCCATCTGCTGCTGAGAAGAAAGTATATTCAGTCATTAATGGATGATGTATTCTCTGTATGTCTAAATTATTAATTGTATTTTTTAGTTCTAAAGATTCTTTGTTTAGTTTTTGTTTGGACAATATATCCAGTGATGAAAGAGATGTGTTAAAGTCACCCAGTAATATTGTGTTGTGGTCTATTTAATCTTTGAAATTGATCAAATAGATCAATAGATCAAGGGGTTTGTTTGATGTACATTAATCTATTGTTAGGGGGCATAAATATTTATGATCATTAATTCTGGTTGTTGTATAATTCCCTTAAGTAGTATGAAATGTCCTTCATTGTCCCTTCTGATTAACTTTAGCTTGAAGTCCACTTTATCTGATATGAGGATAGAAACCCCTGCTTGTTTATGAGATGCAGGTGAATTATACTTTCTTTCCCATCCTTTTACCCTCAGTCTGTGGTATCTTTGCCTATGAGTCTCTTGGAGATAGCATATTGTTGGGTCTTGTTTTTAATCCAATCTTCCAGTCTACATCTTTTGATTGATGAGTTTAGACCATTTACATTCAAAGTTATTATTGAGAAATAATTTTTATTCCATAGTCCTCAAACAGAGCCAAGAAAATAACTATTTTAAAGAAATGCTAGAAATGAGAATAGTGAGACAAATACACACACATACACACACACACACACACACACACACACACACACAAATGTCCATGGACCATTCAGCACACAAAAATTAAAAAAAAAAAAAGGGAAAAAGCTTCTTGGTGGAAGATTAAGAAATTGTTTCTATTGCAAGGGTCAAAAAATTATCCATAATATTTATTGGCTGTCAATTCCCAATTCTCTTTTTTTTCCATTTTTTCTTGATATGTTGTGCAGAAGAGTAGTAGTTGGGGGCAATCAATTCCTTCTTTTTGTGGCTCTGGTCAGGTTGCCCTTCTCAGCTTGAAAAACATTTCCTGGCACTAGGAGCCAGGCCTGCTCCCTAGGGATCTTCAGCAACTGCACAGCAGAGCAACCCGGGACTCCCAAGTGTTGGGGAGAAGGCTATAGCTGGATGGCAGGAATGGTGGGCTCTGAAGACTTGGAAGAAGATCCTTAAGACTATCCATAGCTTAAATTATGGGCTACAAGTGATGGTAAAATACAGCAGTAGAATTCTTTTAGTTTGGAACTGATTATTTTGGGTTAATTTATATCTAGTAGTAGCTTTTAATTGTTTTTTGCTTAGATACAGTTGGAAGAATCTATTTGTTGTCAGTGGAAACCAGGAAGTCAAAGGGCAGGAGTTATGTGGAAAGCCTTCCTGAGAATGCAATTTTTGAGAAAGATTTTTTTACATAGTCCTGGGATGGAATATAATTTTTTTATTGATAGGCTTAGTGAACATTTGGAAAGAAAACGGGCTATTTGTGATATAAAACAAAAATGATAAACCTATATAACACTTTTAGATACTTAATATGTGCCAGGCTCTGAGCTTTATATTTAATCTTGATAGGACATGATAATTACCTCATATTTCAAGGATACCGAAACTAAGAGAGGTATGGTAAGTACTTCAAGGTCACATCACAGAAAGTGGTTAAGCTGAGACTCAACCAGAGTTCTGTTCCAAGTTCCTTGTTCTTGTGACAACTTGCCCATGAGAAATGAGAACTTTCCTGCCAAAGGCCAATCTTTGGCCTCAAGAACTGAAACAGACTGTCTGACCAGCAGGGTAGGAAGTGATGGCAAAACAAATTGAGGATTTTTTCCATCTTTTGCTGTTTGAAACACTTGGTTGCCCAGGACTTGATCTCAGAATTGGGCTCTAGTCCCCCAGAGAAGCCAGCATCCAGGACTGAGGCCAGGATGCTAGCCTACTAATTTTTTATGTTATAGTGAAGATATTCCTAAGGCACCAAATAAGTGGTTGAATGTTTCTTTTTATCAACTTTCCCTAACCAAGACCAACAAATAAGTGAAGCATTTTACCCACTGGAGGACCATTAGGCAAAATGAAAAAGATACTACCTCAATTGTATTGATCCAGTAACAATCACCTCATTCTACATCCAAAGTCCAGAAAAGAAAGTAATTTGTTCATTGACTTTCCACTAATGAGGGTATAGCTAGAGTAGAGGTCAGATACCTGCTCCTCACCCAGTGCCCTTTTCCAACTGTAGGTCAGGATAAAGGCTTTGGATCCTTTGGGCTGAGATAGGTGATGGGTTCAATGTAAGTGCTAGCTCCTGAGTAAATAAACTACAGTGACCAAACTGAGGTTGGAAACACAAAGAACAGAAACCATTCAGGGGTGCAGAGGACCAGGGCACATGTCAAAGTCAGCAACACAGGAGCCAGTAGTTTATTCTGCAGCACACCCTTACAGTTAGTACCAGCTTTCACAAACTGAAAGGCCACAGGGCAGGTAGAAAGCAATACACTTACTGCAAAGAGCTTAAAATGAAGACAGCCAATTCATGGAAAATTGCCCAACTCCAGAGAAAAGGATAGATGAGGAAGAATGAGTCAGGAGAGGAGGAGCAGGCCCCTTATAAACAATGTCTTGTGCTCTGCCAAGGTCAGCCAAGGGAATCACTGGGTCAGAACTACAGCAAGGAGAGTAATCTAAGTGGGGTTTCCAAGGACTTTGAGGAAAGCAGCTTTGGCCTGAGTGAGCAGAAAGGACTGCAAACAGAACTGCATACAGTGGCTTCTGTGTGCTATCAACATGCCCCACTGATTTATGCTTCCAATACACCTTGTACTTCCCTTGTCTAGACTTGGACTCAACCAAAGGAACACGGGTTCCTTCCTGGGGGACAATGATATTTAGAAATCAGTATCTGGGTAGCAACCATGGCCAGTGTTATTGGAATACTGTTGTTTCTAGGCTTTTTCAGAAGACAGATCTAGAAAATAAAAACTTAAAGGATCATGAGTTAGTATGTTACCTCCAATTTTATCAAATCAAATTTTAGGCTGGTGTTATGGCTCACTGGTAAAGTGCTTGGCTAGCACCTGTAAGGCACTAGGTTTCATCCTCAGCACCACATAAAAATACATAAATAAAAATAAAGGTATTGTGTTCATCTACAACTGAAATAAATAAATAAATAAATATATATATATATATATATATATATATATATATATATATATAAATTAAAGCTGATTCTACCTGAAATTGTTCTATTCAATTTTCATCTCCCTTTTCCCCTAATGAGAAAACCTCTCTGGTTTCCAATTGTTTTCTTTAATCTACAATGTAATTTCAGAATTTCTTCACTGACATCAGTATTAAATAGCATGTCTAATTCTCGAGAAGTTCAATATTTCTCTACAGTTCTTTTTGAACATGAAATACATTTTATTAAGGGAGAATTGGTTCAAAAGTTAGTTGAAGCAATTTTTATTTCTGAGAGGTTTGGTACCAATTTGATAGCTTCATTAGATACATTTATTTGGGGGTGTTTGTATTCTATATTAGGGTTTGCTTTTTAATTTTTGCTGATAAAATATGCAAAACGTTTACATGGTTCAGAAGTGAAAACTGTAGTGCAGAGTAAACTCATATTCAACATTTTATTTGTTTCTGGTTTATCCTTTCTATATTTCTTTTTTCTTTTTCTTTTTCTTTTTCTTTTTCTTTTTTTTTTTTTTGAAGGGACTGGTTCTTTATTTCAAAAAGACACTTGTCAATATTCAGTTATCAAAACAGTTGCACTATTGTTTCTCTTTCTCCCAACTGGCCCCAAAGAGACCACAACAAAGGAGAATACATTTTAAGCCAATAAACTGCAGGATGTACACCTAACAGACCTCACAGAAACCTCACCTAAAAAAAAGTGGGGATTGGGCTGCGAAAGAAACTTTGAAAGATCAGCACACTGCCAGCCCAGACTGCAGGAGTTTCACAGTCAGACGGGGTGGCCAGGTACCCCAACTCCAAAGATGCAGTTTCAAAATAATATAAAATTTAAAAAGTTGTGTACATAAGCTGTTCAAGATTCTCCAGCACTGACTTATACAAAGCACAATGAGATGGCACTTTTAGATACAGCAGCTTCAGACCCAGAAAAGGGTGATGAGATGAGTTCATATGGCTAACTCAGTGGCCAAAACGTAATTTTCTTTCTTTCTTTTTTTTTTTCAAGCAGGCAGGAGAGCAATTAAGTGGTCACTGCAAGATTAAGGGGCCCATGATCCATTCTGTGAACACTTGGGAAGTGGGTAGAGATGGGAGAAAAATTTGGTCTCAGGGCTAAGAATATGGCGCAGTGGTAGAGCATTTGCCGAACATGCACGAGGCCCTGAGTTCAATCCCCAGCACCAGAAAAACAAAAAGTCTCAGAGGTCTCACCATGTTAATTTGGTCATTTCTGATGAAAAAAAGTAAAAAATAAGAATACAGTTGTCTAAAGATACCTTAAAGCTAAAAACAAAACAAAACCTGAATAACAAGGTTTTTGTTTTTTGGCTAACTCCTCTTAGAATCCACTTTCTGGTTTGGCTGGTACTTTGCACAGAGCAATGAGGTTTGCCATAGTAGAGTCTTTCCTGGGCTCTGTTTGGCTCTCAGTAAGGCAGGCCCATTCCTCTTTTTCTCCTCTATGGAGAGGGCAATAGGGATTAGGCTGGAAAGTTACCTTCCAAAAGTGAGAAGGGAATTCGATTGCTGCTTCAGAGCTATGAAATTATTTGGAATGTTTTACAAATGGTTACTGTAACAACAAAAACAAGTAATTACAAAATGTGTACATCACAACATGCTTTTAAAGACACTTCGCCTTGTGCTCACATTCCCTTAAATGCTGTTCCCAAAGGTGCTCAGCCTCCAGCCCAGCTGGAATCTCTGGGAAGAAGCAGAGACAGTTTGGTGAAAAAGACAAGGGAGTGGGGGTAGAGGGGGTGTTGAAAGGAGAAAGCAGCCTTCCAGTTAAAGATCAGCGCTCAGTTTCAAGGTCAGCTTCAGGCTGGCTGGCCTCCAGCGGAATCAGGGTCAGAGGGAGGAGCAACTGCAGGACGGGACTGGGGAGCTCTACATCTCAATCAGGTCCAGCAGAGTCTGGTCCAGCATTCTTTGTGTAGAGAGGTGCTCCTCTTTGGTGCATTTCAGCTTATCTTCCAAATCAATTGTCTTTTCCAGTTTGGCTACCGATCTCGGCAAACTCAGCGCGGGTCTCTGCCTCCTTGAGTTTATCAGTGAGAATCTTTATTTCTTCCTCACATTTGTCTTCTTTTTGAGAGTACTTTTCTTCAGCAGTATTCAGACACTTCAGGTTCTGGTCCATCAGTCTGATCTGTTCATCCATCTCTGCTAGCTCAGCTCCTTCCTCTGTGCGTTCCAAGTCTCCTTCAGTAATCACTAACTTATGAGTCACCTCTTCACACTTCCTATCTGCTTCTTCTGCAATGTGCTTAGCTTCTTTGAGTTGGATTTCCTGGAGTTCCATCTTTTCTTCATCTTTTAGGGCCCGGTTTTCAATAACCTTCATACCTCTCTCACTCTCATCAGCAGCTTTTTTTGCTTCCTCCAGCTTTTGCAGGGCAGTAGCTAGGCGCTCCTGAGCACAGTCCAACTCCTCTTCAACCAGTTGGATCCTGCGCTTCAAGGAGGCTACCTCTGCCTCAGCCTGTTCCTGGGCCCGCCTTTCTCCCTCAACTTCCCCGCTGGAGGCGCTCAGCCCTCTCCTCTGCATCATCCGCTTGCTGCTGCAGAACCTGGATCTTGTGCTTCAACGCCTCGACGGTGGTGGTTGTGATCCCAGCCACGATGCCAACCCAGCGGCTTCTCGATATCTGCCTTCTGCCTCCTCTCCGCGCTGCAGCCGCTTCTCACCCCTCCTATATTTCTTTTTTTTTTAAAAAAATAAGACTGTGCATATCTTATTTTCTTCCAAAAGTATTCATTATGTATACTCTCTTAAAACTTACTTTTTTTCACTTAACAAAATATTCCTTGGAAACATTCCTTATCAGTTCATAAAGATCTTTGTTACATAGTACTTTATTGTTTGCATGAACATTGTTTATTCAACTATTTTTGCAGAGAGAGGCATTTAGGTGGTTCTTTCTTTATTTTATCAGACATTTTTGGAAAGTTTTATTTTCCTAGTATATTATTTATTTCAACTAAGCTTTCAAATTATTTGCATGAAGTTGTACAGAGTGACCTCTTAAATTTAAAATTTTTTCTTCTGTTTCAATACTTATGTCTCCCTTATCTTCCAAACTATAAATTTCTTTTTATTAGCTAACAGCTTGAAGGAAAAAAGATATTAATTTGGGAAAGGTACCCTTGTTGTTTGTTATTTTGTCTATTTTCTCTTTTTGTTGTTGTTCTTGATTGCCTAATCAAGTTAGCTGGTGTTTTATTTATCTAGTTGATTTTCCAAAAAATAATTCAGTTTTTTTCCCCAAGACTTATTTATTGTTCTTCTATTTTTCTTTCCCAATCACTAATTTCTGCTTTTCAGTATTTATTATTTTCTTCTTGCTTTCTTTTGGTTTGTTTTATTGTTCCCTTTCAAGGTTTGGAATTGAAATGTTAGTTGGCTTATTATCATTCTTCCATTTTTATTAATAAAATTATTTAAAATTATTGCTTTTCCTCTGATCATTGCTTTCATTGTTATTCTATCCCTACATTTTCTGTAAAAATAGATCTAGAAGCCTGATTAGATTCAGGGTAAAGTTTTGATGCAACAATACTTTACTGTTGGTGTTGTGTATTACAAATTACATCACACCAAGAGGCACACATTTCTGATTGTTCTAGTTTTAGTGTTGCTAAAATTGATGATTAAATTCCAGTGGATCAGCTCAATTTCCTACTTTTTAAAGTTCCCATCACCAATTTATCTAATAGTTTTAGCCACTTTAGGTGAAGTTCCCAGACAGCTTAGAGGTTGCAAATGATAATAGGCTTCTTTATTCATTTGCTGGATCATCCACAAAAAATTTAATTTATCCACATACAAAAAAGAAGTTTTCCTCCTTAATTCATTGCTATAGGAATGAAATAGGACACTTGACTTTCTCTCCTTTGCTCATCAATGTTTAGAGAACTGACTTAGTGATGTAGCATTATTCTATTAAGTTTTTACTTAACTCTTTGGATTCTATACTTGTGTATCTCTTTTCTTCTCACCATGAAAATCTCAGTTCCTAATAACATTGACACAATTTTGCTCTCCACCCCCAATGTCATTATGTGTGTTACAGTAAAACAATTAAAGTCAGTATAAATGTCTTTCTGGTTCTTTTTCCTTTAGAATATACTCTACTTAGGGGCATACTGCATTTTAAAATGAAAAATCTTATATAGTTGTGGCATAAAAATTATTTATAGATTCATTGTTATGTTTGCTCCAATTTTAGGGATTTGTTTTCCCTGTTTTCTAATAAGTAAAGTGTTTATATGATTTCTAAGTCAAAACTATATAACAAGACACATCCATAGAACTTTTCCTTCTCTCCTGGCTTCTTCTTCCTGCACCCTTTCTCCCAAGATAGAAAACCATTTTTATTCGTTTTTGGTGTTGATTTTGTTATTTCTTTTTGAATATTTTTTTTGGTTTATCACCATTTCTTACATAAAAGGTGGCATACCATAAACATGGTTTTGCATCTCTCTGTATTTCACTTGACTGTATATCCTATAACTGTATTGATATCAGTATATAGATACATACTTAATTCCTTTTTTATAGTTATATAGCTCTTCATTTCTTGGGTATAGTTCAATATACCACTTTTTTATTGCTAGATATTTAGGTTGTTCTAGACTTTTTATTTTTTGCTATTGCAAATAATACCATTATTATAGTTTTATGTCTGTAATTTCATTTTACTCAACTATGTGTTTAATAGATTCCTCAGAAATGGGATTTTTAGGTCAAAGGGTAAATATTCATTTGACTTTTTTAGATTTTGCCAGCATCATTTATTACAAAGTCTGTCCCATTCCCCATAAATGGTCTGGGCATTCTTGTCAAAAATTATTTGACTATATTATGTGATGAGTTATTTCTGGGCTTTCTGTTCTAATCCATTGATCTGTATGTCGGTCTTTATGCCAATATAAAACTATTTTGATTGCTGTATCTTTGTAATAAATTTTGAAATCAGGTCATGTGAGACCACCAACTTGGCTCCTCTTTTTCAAGAATGGCTTTTCAAGTTTTGACTATTCAGGGTCCTCTGAATTTCTATGTGAATTTTAGGATTAAGCTTTCTATTTCTGCAAAAAATCATTTTTGAATTCTTTATAGATTCAAGTTATAAATCTTCTCTTGGAAGAGTAGCTGGCAAAGATATTCCCTCATTCTGTGAGTTATCTCTTCACTAGGTACATTGTTTCCTTTGCTGTAAAGAAACTTTTACATGTGGTACAATCTCATTTATGAATCTTGCTGTGATTTCCTGAGCTACTGGAGTCCTATTTAGGAATCTGTTGCCTGTGCCTGTGTCATAAAGCATTTCCCCTGTGTTTTCTAGTAGACGTTTCAAAATTTTGGATCCACATGTAGGTCTTTGATCCATTTGGGGTTGGTTTTTTTGTACGGGGTAAGAAATAGGGATATAGATTCTATCTTCTATGTATGATTATCCAGTTTTCCCAGCATCATTTGTTAGTGTGTCTTTTATCCAATGTATGTTTTGGCACCTTTATCAAATATCAGATGGCTGTAGCCATGTGGGTTTGTCCTCTATTCTATTCCAATGGTCTACGTGTCTGTTTTTATGCCAGTACCATGCTGTTTTTGTTACTGTGGTTTTATAGTATATTTCAAAGTCTCATTTGTGATGCTTGTAGCGTTGCTCTTTTTTGCTCAGGATTGTTTTGGCTATTCAGCTTCTTTTTTGCTTCCATAAGAATTTTAGGATTGTTTTTCCTAGTTCTGTGAAGAATATCATTGGTATTTTGATGGGGATTACATTAAATCTGTAAATTGCTTACAGTGATATGGCAGTTTTAACCATAATAATTCTGCTGATCCATGAACATGAGGTTTTCCTATCTTCTAGTTTGATCCTTCTACTTCTTTTTTCAGGATTCTACAATTTTTGTTGTAGAGGTCTTTTACCTCTTTGGTTGGATTTATTCCTAGTTCATTCATTCATTCATTCATTCATTCTCTTTTGTTCTTTCTTTCTGTCTTCTTTGAAAGCTTTTATGAATGGAATTATTTTCCTGATTTCTTTCTCAACATGTTTGTTTTGTGTATATAAAGAAGTTATTGGTTTTGGTATGTTCATTTTGTATTCTCCTGCTTTGCTGAATTTATCAGATCTAAAAATGTTCCATGGAGTATTAGGGTCTTATAAGACCACATCATCTGCAAATAGGTCTAATTTAACTTCTTCCTTTCCTATTTGTATTCCTTTTATTTCTTTCTCTTGTCTAATTGCTCTGGATAAAATTTCAAGTACTATATTAAATAGGAGGGGTGAGAGTGGACATCCTTGTCACATCCCTGATTTTAGAGGAAATGTTTTCAGTTTTTCACCATTTAGTATGATGTTGGATATGGGTTTTATATATATATATATATATCTTCTAATATGTTGAGGTAATATCCTTTTATACCTAGTTTCTTTAGGGTTTTTATCACAAAGGATGTTGCATTTTGTTAAAAGTTTTTTCTGCATCTGTTGATTATGTGATTTTTACCCGTGATGTATTATATTTATTGACTGGTGCAAGGTTTTCATAGGGATTTGAGGGGAGGCACATTATAGGCAAGAACCAGAGTAATCTGATTTTCTGATGAACAGGCTCATATTATGTATCTGTTTGATGAAGCAGAGCAAGCATCAGATCTCAAATCATATATGGCAGAATGTTGGAATTATCAGACTACGGATTTAAAACAGCTATAATTCATATGTTAAGTGTTGTTGTTTTTTTTAATTTGTACTGGGTATCAAACTCAGGGCCTTGTACATGCTCAGCATGTACTCTACCACTGAGCTACTTTCCCAGTTCATGCTAAGGGATTTCATGGATAAAGTAGACAGCATACAAGAGCAGAGAGGCAATGTAAGCATCAACAGCATCAAACAGTCACTGGATGTTCTGAGTTCTGTAAATCTAGAGAAAAGTTACTAATTAGAAAGTCTTATGACTCATGTCTTTTTACTTCATTTCCCCAGAAATAGCTGCAGTTATTCCTTAGGATAGAAAAAATCATGTTTTATTGGAGAACAGAGAAAAATAAAGAAAGGAAATTATCACTGGATAAGATAATGAAATAAATGCAACTTCAGAACAGGTCTGTGGATTGATGTCTGACATTAATTTCAAAATTTTCAGTCATTATTGTTTCAACTATTTACTCAGTTCCTTTCACTTTTTCTTTTCCTTCCACTATCCCCCCCACCCACCCGCAACATGTATATTAAACATATTACAGTTCCTAGATCTTTTTTCCCCAGTATTTTTTGTCTTTGCTTTTTCAGTTTTTTTGGCAGGTTCTATTGCATATCCTCAAACTCAGATTCTTCAGTCAGGTCCAGTCTACTAATAAGCCCCTGAAAGGCATTATTCATTTTTCTTATGTTGTTTTTCCTTTCTAGCATTTCTTTTTTGGTTCTTCTTAGAATATACAACAACACTCTGCTTACATTGCCTCTCTGCTCTTGTATGCTGTCTACTTTATCCATGAAATCCCTTAGCATGAACTGGGAAAGTAGCTCAGTGGTAGAGTGCATGCTGATCATGTACAAGGCCCTGAGTTTGATACCCAGTACAAATTAAAAAAAAAAAAAAAAAAACTTAACATATGAATTATAGCTGTTTTAAATCCGTAGTCTGATAATTCCAACATTCTGCCATATATGATTTGAGATCTGATGCTTGCTCTGCTTCATCAAACAGAAATTTTGTTTTTTAATGCCTTGTAATTTTTTTCTTGATAGCTAGACATGATGTGCTGGGTAAAAGGAACTGTTCTAAATGTGGAGGTATGATTTAGGGGTAGGAAAGCATTTTGCAGTCCTGTTATTAGATCTTATACTTTTAATGAACATATGCCTCTGGACTGTGGACTTCACAAATGTTTCTCAGTTCTTCACTTAGCACTCCATCCCCCAAACACAAACAGGTGGGACAGGGTGTCTAACGGGAGCTGGAGTCGGGTATCTTCCTTCTTTGTTGCGAAAGGCTGGAGGGAATACTGTTAGGTATTTCCCTTTTTCCATGGGGAAGCCTAGAGCCAGTGGGAGTTGTTTTCCTTCCTCTAGGTCAGTTAGGTTATAATAAAACCCCAGCAGTTAGACTGACCTCTCCTAAGAGCAGATCTTGTTAAGAACAAAATGCTCTGGTTTATTTCAGAATGGTTCCTTTTCCCTTTCCTCTGCCAAAAGCACCAGGGGATTTTTTTTCCTCTGAAACTGTGTGGACCTGATAGAACTTCAGGAGGAAAACACAAAAGTGTAGGAGCCCACATGATTGGGTCTCTGGAGTTTTTAACTCTCAGGGTTGCCCACATTGAGCCTCAGCAATTTATCAATTGCTGTGAGTAGATTTTCCTACTCTTGTACTGGTTCTGTGATAGTTTTAGCTTGTGAGTTTCTTTTTTTTTTTTCTGTAAATTTTAATTATCTGCATCCATCTGTCTGTCTTTCCAATTTGGGGTAAGGGGGTATTTGCCCTGAAATCTCACTTCTCTGACAGATATAAAATTTGTTTAGATTTATATTTGAAGTAAAAATGACAACTTCTAAGCTTTTTACAGTTGGACTGGCAACTGAAAGTCTGAACTGAATTTTGAGGGATGAAAAGGCATTCCAATAGATCTGTACTGTACAATGTGGTAGCCACTTAGCCATATATGACTACTGAAATTTAATTAAGTAAATTTAAAGTTCAGTTCCTCAGTCTCATTAGCTACTCTATTTATTTCAATTGCTCAATAACTAGCTGTAATTAGTACCCACCACACTGGAAAACACAGCATATTATCATTCTAGAAAGTCCTATTGGACAATGCAGCTATTCAAAATGTAGTTCTTGTGGACTGTGATCTGTGGGGATCTACTCACAGGAGTGCATGAAAATATTTTGGCTTGAGCCATGTGGGTTGGTGTACTCTCACTACTCAAAATGTAGTTCAAGGGTCAGGGATGTAGCCTACTGGTGGAATACTTGCCGAGCATGCACAAGGCCCTGGGTTTAATCCCTAGAATTGCAAAAATGTATAAAATAGTAATAATAAAATGTAGTTCAACAGCCAGAAATATCCTTTCCCCAACTGGTTTGTTAAAGTGCAAGGACTCAGATCCTATTCAGGACCTACTGTGTCAGAATTAGCTTTCAACAACATCGCCCACTGATTCCCATGTATGTGTAGATTTGAGAAGCACTGTTATAGAGGTCTTGGGACTTGAGAGAATCAGATGGGTATCAGATGAGAGTGGGACTAGGACAGAGTTCATCAGAGAGTTAAATTGTATTCTGAAGGAACTACCAAAATATAGTACATGAAAATGCACACATAGCAGAAGCCAGAACAGCAGAAGTTTGCAGGTTGTGGCAGATTATTGCAAATTCTTTGGCTCTGTGGATTGTGATCTGTGGGGAGCTACCCACCAGTGTAAAATAGGAGTGCATAAAAATATTTTCGGTTTGAGACAAGTGGGCTAGTTAGTGCACATCTATAATTCTATTGACTCAAGAGGCTGGGGCAGGAGGATTTTAAGTTCAAGACCAGATTTAGAAACCTACTGAGGCCTTATCTCAAAATAAAAAATATAAAAGAGTAGGGAAGTAGTTCAGTAGTTGAACCCTAGGGTTCAATTCCCAGTGGTAAAAAAAAAAATTAAAATAAAATAAATTTTAAAAAATAAGGGTTTGGGTCTGAAGAAGGACTTCATAGCAGTAATGTGAAGGACCAGATGGGTGGAAGTTCGGGGAGCAGATAGAAGGTTGTGACACAAACTCACATGAAATGATACTTCTTAGGAGCAGGGGTCTGAGAGAGAGGGGCAGGGGGAGAATTCAAGGGTGTTGGTAATTAACTGCATGTATCAAACTTATCATTAAGGAAAGGAAGAATTAAGAATCAAACTTGGACGACTGACAAATGTGGCTGCTTTAACCAAATCAAAAATCCAGAAGAATGAACAGATTTTCTGAGAAGGTACTGAGATTGGTTTGAACATATTACATTTGAGGTATTGCTGGAACATTTGCTCACTAGTTCCCCTACGTGCCAAATGATGTTAATGATAGTATTTACCCCATGAGTCTGATGTATTAATAATCAACAGATGTCATGTACACTTTGTCAATGTTTAAGTGCTGTATACCTGTTATCTGTTATCACTCCTGTATGTATTTGTAACCCAAAGGAAGGAGGCAGGGGAGAGACTAAAGATACTGCCTGAATTTGCACGAGAGCAGCCTCATCCATCAAGTTCAGTAAGACAGGAGGCACTGGAGGAAAATGCTGAAAAGAATGAAAGATGTGAATAGTCAAGGAAGAAATATAAGATAACAAATCATCAATTAGAAATACACCCCAGATGCTTCTAAACATAACAAGTTGTCAAAGCTTTCCATCAAGTAGATGAAGACAGTGTTAAAATGAGATTTTGGAGAGAACACATACTGAAAAATTCAACTGAGCAATTAGCAGCAGCATTCATTGTAGATGAGAAACCCTCTCCAGAACCACTTCTGCCTTAGAACACATACTGCATATATTACAAACTTCTATTACATTTGATTTTCATCTGCAGACAAATTTCTGGTTAAAATATAATATTTTCTAAAAAGGTGATTGCTAGTTCAAACTTATCATTAAGCATATAGTTCCCTAGCTCTTGATCATATGTTTGGAAAACCTGTAGGAAGTTTAACCATCTGATTGATTAGACAGTACCTGGGAGTGAAATTTAACCCTTCGATGCAAGCTTTTCTTCCAGAATTTGTAGGTAGTGCTGGATTCTTAAATTTGTTTGGGGGGGCTGGGATTGTGGCTCAGCGGTAGAGCACGCGCCTAACACAGGCGGGACCTGGGTTCGATTCTCAGCACCACATAAAAATACAAGCATTGAGTTGTGCCCATTTACACCTAAAAAAATAAATATTAAAAAGGAAACAAAAAGAGTTTAAATACATTTGTTTTGCTTTTGTGAACTCAGAAAATAGCCTGACTTCAAACTTCAGTAAGGCTATTCCATTAAATTCCATACGTTTTCTATGGAAGAAAAATCACAGCATGGCAGAGTGAGAGGGCCCTCGGGTCTTCCCAAAAGGAGCTCAAAATCTTATTGCAGTAAGTACTGAGGGAATGAGTGAATACTTTTAGAATTATAAACATGCTGAGGACAATATGGGGAGAAGAGTCAGAACAATAGCTGCCATTATAGATCATAATTTGGAGATTCATGATTCAATTTGAAGTTACTTGAAGGCTCTGAGATAAGGCCTCGATCTAACATTGAGGTCAGCATCAACTTAAATCTCTAGTAGAGAACATAGTAGAAATCTTTTCCTTAGTTCAGCTGCAGTGACCACAATATCTGCATCTCTTCCCTTTGAAAGGCAAAGTGTATTATTTGCCTGTTTTTGAATCTGGGGTGATCTTGTAATTTGCTTTGGTTTACAGAACATGGATTATGTGATTTCTTTTGACATCCAAGGCTGTGCCTTAAGGTGTCTTCCAGCTTCTGTCTCCACTCTGGTGGATGTGACCCAGAGACCAACAAGAAAGGCCACTACAGAACAAGAGACTACATTAAGTTGACAGCAGATGTGTGAGTGAGGCCACTTGGAACCTTCTTCAACTCATTTGACTCTCCAGTTTAGGGATCAACAAACTATAACTTGTGGGTCATGGCCATGTTTCTGTAGGGCCCTTGAACTAAGAATAGCTTTGGGGTTTTAATGGTTTACAAAAATAAAATAAAAAACAAAGATATGCAAATAGAAACCATTAGATTTGTTTCCACCACTGATGAGGTCAGAGCCCTCATGATCCATCACTTGCCCAAGCCCCACTTCTAACAGTACTGCACTGGGACCCAGCCATCAATACATGAGTTTGGGGGAACACTTCATATTCAGATTATTACCATAACAAATATCTGAGATAAATAAACTTATAAAGAAAAGCTTTATTTTGGCTTATAGGTTTGGAGGTTTCAATTCATGGTTGGTTGATCTTGTTGCTTTTGGGCCTATGGTGAGGCATCAAATCATGGTGGGTATATGGTAAAGGAGCAAAGCCTTTCACTTGGTGGTTGGAAAATGAGAGAGATCGATATAGATATAGATATATAAAGAGAGAGAGAGAGAGAGAGAGAGAGAGAGAAAAGACTAAGTTTCCACAATCCCCTTACAGAACATGCCCCCAATGATGTACAACATTCACTTTTTCACTAGGCCATACCTCTTACAGGTTCCATCACCTCCCAATAGTGATATAGGCTGGGGATCAAGCCTCTGATGCACAGGCCTTTGGGGACATTCCAGATCCAAATTAGAGCAGAGGCTAAGTCTAAAATATTTACTCCCTGATTCTTTACAGAAAAAATTTCAACCATTATTACAGCTGAATGTAACCTTGTGAGTGAATCCAGACAAAACTAGAGAAGAAACACCTAACTAATCCTCAAAATTGTGAGAGATATAAAATTCATATATTTGCAAGCAACTAAATTTAGGGGTGGCTTGGTCTGTAGCAATAGATAGCTGATTCACAAACAATAAATGCTATTCAAAGAAAACGGAGACTGCCTTGAAGGAAATAGTCTCTTAAAGCTTTTGGAGATTTTCTTCTCATTTATTTCATTTGGGAGAAGTTTTTACCTCCTGTTCTTGGCTCTGTTTTGCACTCTAGGGAAATTCTGGAAGTTCTGTATACATATACATGTTAGTTTTTCAAGGGATATTCAAAACAATTTAGAATCAGGTATTGAAATATAATTTTTAAAATTTAAAAAAAGGATTTGTGAAATAAAATATTAATGTCTTGAAATATCCTTCCAAATACAGAGGTCTGTTTTTTTAATACATTAATCCATTTGCAATGGAATATGCTTAGCTTTGTTATTGATAGAACTTCTTTACTTAGTGAGGTGAGCTGCCACTTATGCTGTGATAAAGGGATCCAATGGGGTAGTAATCACTTTACCATCTATATAGGGCACAGCTACCTACCAGGAACCAGGAAAAGAATGATAATCATGGTTTAGATCATCATTTACACAGTGCCAACTAAGTTCTGAACTTACACCGTTTCTATTTAAACTTAATTTCATTGTACACACATTTTGAACTATATTTATCCCTATTACTTTTAGAGAATCTTCAAATCATTGTGATTTAAAGACGTATATTTCACTCCCCTATTCTTTTCCCTTTTTCCACAAAAAGGCTTTGATAAGGAAGAAGCATTTGAACCAAGAGTCTATAAACAAAAAGAAATGGGCCATATTTATAGGCTTGACACAAATGTGTGAGTCACAACTGGCATGGTGATCATGGCTAGACTTGGGTAGTGGTTAAATACATACTCAGACCTACTTGATTTTAGGCAAAGGACCAGTACAATCAATTCTTCATATTCAAATTTATATTTGGCCTACAGCAGTATGGTAGTTGCTTTACAAACTGCCCTACCCCTCAGCCTCACCTCCTAAAGATCACTACTTTGTCCAGTTCCCTTCCCTTGGACTATTATTATCAATAGTAGTAGTAGTAGTAGTAGTAGAATTTGGTATTAGGATTGAGCCCGACAGGGTCTCACTGAGTTGCTTTGGGCCTTGCTAAGTTTCTAAGACTGGCTTTGAACTCATGATCCTCCTGTTTTAGCCTCTGGAGACGCTGGGATTACAGGCATGGACCGCCACGCCGGGCCCCTTCCCTTGGATCTTTAACAGTCTTGCGCTTGCTTTTGACCAAGAGAATGTTTTGGAAATGATGCTACAGGTCTTTTGAGTCTAGCTTTTATCTCAGGGCTTCTGACTTAGACTCAGAATGTTGGCTCTGATGAAGTTCAGATCAACTGGCAGGGATCAGAACAGAAGCTAATTTGCTGATGCAAATGAAAACAGCAATATGATCCACTGATTTGGACTTACTGGAAACTGTCCTCTTTTGAGAAGGGGGATACAGGCTGTTTACAACACTACGTTTGTCTGTGGAATAGATGATGTCCTTTGTGAATTCTCTTGTGGGAGGTGGGATAATCATTGTTATATAGAAAAAACTTGACAGAGCTACTGCCTAGCAGAGCTTGGGAGCTTAAGTGGAGAAGCTTCCACCTATAGATATTTATGATATTTCAGAGACCAGATGACCAAAGGCAAAGATTACATGCTAAATTACATATTCTTGATTTGTTTCTGTTATTAAAATGGATGTAGATTAGGCCATGTCTTCCCAGGTAAAAACAGAGAACTCCCGGATTTTATCAAATCTTATTAAAATATACATCATAAGACCTTGTAGAAAACATCACTGCTTTGGTATTGCTCTCCTCAGGAACTCTAAAGTGATCCATAGTCAATAGAGAACAGAGCTTACTGCTCTTTAAGTTAAAGCTAGTATTCAACTCAATTATACTGGATCTAGTCCTAGGTGATTTGAAGTTGTAGGTGCCAGAAAAATCCAGAGGATGACTGCTGTGTCTGCCTAGGTGAATGGATTTGTCTTCAAAGGCTCATGCCTGATGTCATAACACCTTGCATTAAAAGCTCACAGCCACCCTGTGAAGTAGAAGGGACAACTGATTGAAACTGACAAGTGATTTTTTTTCCTTAACAATGTTGATGTTTTCCCAGTGACATCAACACTGTGCTTGGCTTGTAGCACTATCTCCATCATATCCCTCTATCATAGCACCTTCGCGGTACATATGAACCTTAAAAATGATCTTGTCTATTTGTTTATCTTTAGTCCGTGGCCAGTGCAGACAGGAACGGTTCGGTTACACAGGAAAATCCTCAGGGACTTTAAATTAAAGACACAGACACCATTTTACCTTAAATGACTCCTGGAACCCTCAGCCTCAAGCTCCCCAGGGGGGCAGCGAGGTTTTACTGAAGAGGCCAGTGAGAGGGGAGCACGCTAGGGAGAGGGCTTTTATTGGTGAACAAAGAATTCTGGGGAAAATCCCGTCTAATGAAGGTCAAGGGGGAGCAGTGTTGCAAGGTCAAGGGGGGGGCAGTGTTGCAAGGTCAAGTGCCATGATTGGATCTTTGGGGGCAGTGGTGAGACATGCCTCCACACGGACAAGCTCTCGAACCAAGAAGGGTGGGGAAAGCTCTGCCACATTAAAAGTGACTGAGCACCTCACACCTAGGGGGGTGGAA
Source organism: Callospermophilus lateralis (assembly GCF_048772815.1). Classification (NCBI taxonomy): domain Eukaryota; kingdom Metazoa; phylum Chordata; class Mammalia; order Rodentia; family Sciuridae; genus Callospermophilus; species Callospermophilus lateralis. The sequence goes on from NC_135314.1 coordinate 103,027,101, forward strand.
TTCAGTCATGTCCAAGGATGGTCTCCCACATTTATCTTCCTTTAAGAAAACAAATTTTAAAGGGTCTCTGTATGTCCTGTTCCATGAGATGTCCCTGTTGCCTTGTATAGTTGAGTGAATCAAAGATATGCTCTCCAAGACTGGTTTTCATGCCCAAGGCTGATCACATTAGCCCATTCACAAGATACTTTCCTGTGAGTGAACTTGGGATACTCATGAAAGTGTGGTCTTATATAACCTTGGTTCTTGCAAGAATTTAAGACTTCTCCTCCAAAAGAGTTTCAAAGTCTCTACCTAACATCTATTACTTTTTAGATACAAAAATAAGCATTTTTCATAATTCTTTATAATAAAGAAATCTGGAGAATGCCTCCGTACCCAAGTGATCATTGGTATCAGGACAACTGATAGTACGTGCTTAATATTTAATGTTATGTTTTCCCTAATGGGAAAATATATGAAGAGTATCATGTAACCTATGAAGGTTTCTTGTGGTCAAACCAAGCCATCACACTTTCTTTTCAGCTTACAGGAAATTCTGGCACTAAAGAAAATTAACACCAAAAGGACCAAAAAAAAAAAAAAAAAAGACAAATTGATAAACTTCAAAAAGTTAATGCCAGGAAAACAAAAAAGGTTGATGCTGTTATCCATAAAAAGAGACAAACATGACAAATGCAATGTATGAATCTTGATGATATCATCTTTCTTCAAAACCAGTATACAAGACCTTTTCAACAATTGGGGAAATTTGAATATGGTCTAGATATTAGGTGATATTATTGAGTTGTTGTTTCTTAAATGTGACTATTTACTGTGGTTTTGTAGAAGTCTTTAGTCTTAGGAAAAATGCAGGCTGAAGTATTGGAGTGGGGGAAGCAGTTATAGAAAATTATAAACACTTGTTCAGTCTTGGACACACGTATATATATGGGTGTGTTCACTGAACTATTCTTTCAACTTTTCTGGTGGCTGTTGCACAGTCTCCCAGCCAAAGGACTGGATGAGGAATTGTTTTCAGATGGCACTCTTGCAGAGGTCCTGTGGCCTAAGAGTAGTATTTTTGTTGTTGTTGTTATTATTATTATTACTTATTAATTTAACCAACTCCACCCACAGACTGGCACGACCAGAATCCACATATCAACACCCAGCTCTCACTGGAAAAAGCGGTTCCACTCCTCCAGGGAGCCATGAGTAGTGAAGCACAGGGTGGAGCTTCCTTGAACTGTTGGTTTCAAGAGGAATCTCTTTAGAGCACAAGATTCCTTGAAACTCCAGTCCACACAGATCATTGTAATATGATGGGGACTCAATTCCCCATCAGTTCTAAAAGGATCACGTACACTCTCGGGGAACAAAGAATACCCACCGCCCCCCAAGGTTTCTTCTTTCCTAATTAGCTGTGTTTGGATTTCAACAAGAAAATCCCTCCAGGACCTCCTGGAGGCTGTGCATTTACGCAGCTTGGAAAACGGCAAGAGATACAGAGGAGCGGGTCTTAAACAGAAATCCTAGCCTGAAGTCTGCCGTTAAGTAGTCTAACCTCTATCAGTCACAACTATCGAATGCATTCGTAACACCACAGTGTTTGGAACGCAAGATCTAGAGACAGCGCCAAGGCGAGCGCGCAAGGATGCCACGGGCCTGAGCCCGCGCGTGCAAGCTAGGATAGCTTGGGCCGCAACCCCAGCGCGAGGTCTGCGCGCGCCCGGGCGTGCGTGCGGCTGCGGGGAGGTTCTGTGTGCGCGCAGGGCTGGAGCGCGGCCCGCGTCGGAGCTGAGTGGGCGCTGCGCGCGGGAGGTGAGTGTGAGGCAGGGCCTTGTGTCCACCCGGAGGCGGTTGAGACCCAGGCTGGCTGACAGGCGTGGTCCCGGGACTTAACCTTTTGGGAAAGCGGAAAATCGGCCGGCGAGGCCCGGGGGCGCCGCCCACTTTTTCGGCCCTCTACAAAGCGCAGCTGGGTTTGCACCTCGAGCCGCCACGCCCTGGGGTCTTGGGCCTTGTTGGCGGCAATTCCTGGCCCCTGTGTGCGCGGGAGAAGGAGTCTGGTGGGGCCGTGGGCAACACAGAGGGACGCCGGTGCGCGTGGCGAGCCCAGGCCGCAGCCGCAGGTTGTTCACCCTCTCTTGCCCTAGGGCGCAAGCCCTGCCTTTTGGTCGCCGGGTGCCGCTCCAGCTACCAGGGAGGGGGTTTGTCTCTGCGACAGGAAAAGACCCGGACGGTGCTAATGGTATTGGTAGGTCTCCAATAGGTTTGGAGCGAACACATTTCTGTGGCGGTGGGGAAGGAACCCAGGGCCGGATTGTAGGAGGGCACTTCACGGGGAGGACTGGAGAAAAATCTGCACCCAAGGGAGTGGGGAAATTCGACCGAGAGAGAGAGGAATAGGAGGAGGAAATCCCGAGGGGCTGGGGTGCTGGGGTGCATGAATCTTAAGAGGCGGTCTCAATGAGTACAGGCATTTTAAAAGAAATCTTAGAGATGCAATGAAGCCTCACTTTTCCAAGCAATAAGGAATGATGCCAGCAGTGTGCATAGATAGTCGTTGCATTCGTATTTATTCTTTTCACTACTGGACCAGGCTAGAGATTTTTTTTTTTCTTTCAGAACAGAGCTGGTCTTTTTCCTCTGGGCCGGCCTTTAGGAGGTGACTCCTTTGTTGGGGGGAGGGGGGCGGGAAATTGCCAAACCATGCCTTTTTTTTCTGTTTCCAGAAGTAAGGAAGATTTGAGTTGGCAGCCTTTAACCAAAAACACGTTTGTTTGTTTTCCTCTCTGCAGCTCCCCAGGTGTCTTGGGCTCAAGCAGGGAGCTGAGCTCCTGCTCTCAGAATGTGTTGATGACTGATAAAAACGCAAATTATTCAAGAGATGGGAATATGTAATAGAGTCTGCTTTTTTTTTTTTTTTTTTTTTTTTTCCTGTTAGACTAAAAACCTCATTCAGAATGAATGGTCATTGGGTAACTGTAGCCCTAAAAATAGTCTGTTATCAAACAGTGACCAAATATAATTCCAGATTAGAGCATGAGGTTATTTGAGAGCCAGGAGGCAGAAGAAGGGATCAGTGCTTTTCCAAGATTGAAAAAAAGTGTTGATACATAATTACTTCTATAGCAATTTTGTAAGTGTAGAACATTGATTTTAGATGTTATAGTACCAGTTTTGTCACAATATAATCTTTTTCTTCTGTTAAGTATTTCACAGCAAATCGGAATGTTTAATTAAAGAATGGAATACAGAAAACCACAAAAAACATCAGCTATTGATTTAATCTCATCTGAAATTCTACAGGTGAGTATATCTTATTTTTAATTTAAAAATTATCATAGTTGATGAAAAAGTTCTATTATAGTGCCCTTTACTGGGTTTTAGGTATCACTGATGCAGCTGCAATGTTTGTTATGATATATTCTAGCATGTTTCTCCAGAGGGTTTGAAGAAGGCAAGATTCAAGTTCTATTTAATTTGGTGGGTTGTATTCAAGTTCAGACTCAATTCTCTTCATCTCTGAGAAAATGATGCACTGAATATGATCATCTTTCCCTTCTGGTAAATAATTTGCCTTTCCCCCATGACCAACCCCTTCGTTCTGTCCACCATTGGATGATTCAGAGAGAAACTCTTTTTTTCACCACTATATAATGTCCAGGCCAAATACACTTTTCTATTGCAGTTTTGCAGGTATTGTTGGTTATTATTGCTTGCTGTGTATTAGATCCCATTGTATGGTAAAGAACCACGTTGTATGGCCTCATGACTGAAGTCAACATGTGGGATCAAACAAGGTACTCTTATATAATCTTGTGTAACAGATGCATTCAAAAATTGCAGGCTGTGTTTGGTGGCACACACCTGTAAGCCCAGCAGCTTGGGAGGCTGATGCAGGAGGATCCCTTAATGAGACCCTGTCTCAAAATAAAAAAATAAAAATGAGGTACAGTTGAGTGGTAGAGTACCCACTCTTCCCAGTTCAATCCCCAGTGCCACATTAAAAAAAAAAAAAAAAATGCAGTTTTGTAGGCTCTTTGCCAGATATCTCCTTTGGGATTTTGAACAATTATTTTATTTTAATAAAAATTACATATTATAAATATTGATTTGCTTTTGTTACTCCAGCTCTTGGCACATTGTGAATTAGAGGAAAAAAGGGAAGATGAAGGTATGGTGATATGTAGGGGTCATGTGAGAGGAAGATGAAGTCACAGAACATCTCTAGGACAGGGTCTTGAAAGGCTGGCAAATGAAAAATTTGAGCTCCCTGAAGCTCTGAGACATTGAAGAATAAAAACTAGAAAGCTAGTGCAGATTTTTTAAGTTTACCATCCCATGTGTTTCTGACCCCTAACACAGGTAGTAAACTAGGAAGCCAAGGACTCTTGCCCTCTTGTTGCATCCACAGCCCAGGCGATTAATACCAGCCATGCCCACCCTCCAGGAACCATTTCATGTAGGGAACATGTTACCAGCTTGACTAGGATCTCCTTTCAGTAGCACGGCCCTTAAGGATCATGAGGAAACCAAGGGAAGAGATATTTTGGAGATTTTATTGATGCCCCAAGGGATTCCATTTCATAGGACTAGAACAAACATTTGCAGACTAGTGCCTGTTTTGTAAATATAGTCAACCCATGGGATCCATAAGTTCCATATCTGTAGATTCAGCCAACCATGGACTTAAAATATTGGTAAAAAATTGTGCCAAACATGTGCAGACATTTTTTTTGTCGTTATTTCCTAAACAATTCATTATAACAGCCATTTACATAGTGTTTACATTGCATTTGGTATTATAAGTAATATGGTGATGAATAAAAGTATAAAATAGTGATGAATTAAAGGTATGCAGAGGTTATGTGCAATACTATGCTATTATGTGAGTGCCTTGAGCATCCATGGATTTGGGTATCTGCAGGGAACACAGCCACACCCATTTGTTTAATATTTTCTATGGCTGTTTTCTGTACAGAGACAGATGGAGGGTATATGGCCTGCAAAGATAGCATTTACTATCTGGGTTTTTATGTAAAACAAATTTTACCCACCCCAGGCTAAAATATTGATTTCTACAACACTCCTAAGCTATACATTTTGAACAGGCTCTTGTAGTATAAAGAAGCACCATTCCTGTTAAAACATTTCATAGTTCTGCATTCACTTACTCTCAATGGGAAAGCAAAGACTCAAATTATTTCTTTTATGTAAAACTGTATTTGGTATTTTGGTTGTGGATTTTGCTTTTGAAGATTTATCACTGATTCTTACAGTATTAAATAGTTCCTTTATACTATTGCAAGCTCTCTAATTTTATTGGGTATCAACACATTCTGGAAGGGCATACTCAGTTCCCTGCCCGGCACTCTGATCATTATTTTGGAGATATTTGAGCTGAGTGGTCACGTCCTCCACCCCACCCCGCATCTTCTTCAAGTGTGCCTCATTCATAAGGTTCAGTTTAACTTGAGGGCAGGACTTGTCATCTTCACTGCTGCTGCCTCTCACACAGGACTTGAGTGAATGAACTAATGAATGAATGAATGAAAATACTAAGGGGAAAGTAGTTGATGATTAAGCCTGACAGAAGAGAATGATAAAGATTTGTAACATTCCTTATTCAGGGAAATGATGGGATGTAATGTCAACGAGAGCAGGTTCCTCTTCTTCTTCCAGTGGGTAAAGCTGTTTATAATAAAACAGGGACAAAAAGGGCAGCTTTCAAATCAGTATTGTTGCTCTTCTGTCTGATTTGTGTACTGTTTGCTCCAGTTTTCCTGGCTTCCCTGACCCATCCAGTCATTGCTTTCCCACTGGCTACTCTGTAACATGGTGTTCTCAGAGTATACCCCCCCCCCCCCCCCGAGTGCAGAGGTGTGTCTGCTTTTGCTTTTCCTTCCAAGGAATCCCAAGGCTATCCCAATCTCTATTCCTGCTTGCTTTGGGTTGCATGCCACAACCCCCAAATCTATAAAAGATTTGTGAGTGCCTTGAGCATCCATGGATTTGGGTATCTGCAGGGAACACAGCCACACCCATTTGTTTAATATTTTCTATGGCTGAACAGTCCCATATTCAGGGACTGTTCTACCTACAAGAAGGTAGTACCTTGTTTGTAATCAGTATATAATATATCTTTTTAAACATTTCTTTAAAAACCCAGGTGTGTTTTCTACCTCAGCATATCAAGGCAACAGGCTTCCCTTTCCTTGAGGCTTAAATGAAAGACATTCTTCCATACATCTCAGAATACACCCGAGAGCGGTACTGCTGCAGCCAGCGGGAATTTCAAGGGCAAATTTGGGAAATGGCAATGGAGTAAAGGTACTTTGTACTCGCTATCTACTGAGAATGTGTAAGGGCCACAGAAAGAGGTATTCAACCTGATTTTATGTTTCCCTTAAACTCAATACCTCAGATTCGTTCTTAAAAGTTGAACCGTTTTTAAAAATGTATGCCAAAATGAAACCCAGCTATGATGGATTGGCCAATTTTGAAGCCATCTAGCCACTGTCATTAGACTCACATTTTTCTATTTTGTTCAGAAGGATCTTTCAGTGTCCAGTTCCAGAAGCTAATTCTTGAGTGTTATCTAAGGCTTCCCTTGACCTTCTGGTGAAGGAACCCTATTGAAAATGGAGATGAGTTTAATCAGAGAGAGGCACTTAGTCTCTGCTAATTCCTGATGGGCACTACTTTTGTGTCTGTTTACTAAAAAATATTTACAGAAGCCCAGTAACCTACTCAGGGTTATTTGGGATATAAATTCATTAACATAATTTCATTTAGCAGTTTCTCCATTGTTTAAAAGTGACCTTATAAGGGAAGCTTGTTGAGACATTAATCTCTCAAGCATCAGTTGGAAAAGGTTCATGTACTTCGTTGCTCTCTGCTAGTTGCTAGAAGTGCCTACTATAGGACTTTTAACAGTGCAAGTCATACCTAGAAAAAAAAAAAAAATAGTTCAGTTGCAGTAAGACTATGAGGCAGGTAGAAGGATTACAGAAGAGGAGAGCATGTGAGAGAAGAAACCAGAAAGTCTACCGTCAGGAATACATGAAAATTTATATTTGCAGAAAAACAGCATCAGGCATTTGACATCCTGGAAGAACTAGAATCCTTGAACTCTAGGAGAAGGCTTACTGACTGGAAGGAGAAACTAGATCCACTAGCATTTATTTGCATTTTTAACTGTATCATATAAGTGGTATCATAGAAGACACATTTGGGAGCTAGCAGTGGAGTTTGCAAATGGAACCAATGTAGGCAAGTAAGAATGAATTAGAGGAAGCCTAGAGTGTGGACTTGTATTAATAAGAGATAAGCACCATCTACTTATCTCGGTGCCAGCCCAGCCCTATCCTCCATATTTAGCATGTTTTATTTCATTTAGTCCTCGTGGTAAGCCCATGAGGATGGTATTATTGCTGTTATTTTACAGATGAGGTAACTGAAGCTTCAAAAGGTTAATTTTCCCAAGTGGGTATTTGATGATGCTTAGACTTCCAATATGCAAACCACCTGGAGATGTTGTTTAAAAGATTCTGATTCAGAAAGTCTGTGGGGGGGGGGGAGGGTGGCTGGTTGAAGGTCTGCATTCCTAGCATCCCCCAGGTGGTGTCTACCTACTGCACTTTAGAGAGGTGAGGGGCTAGGGCAGCACATTCGGAACTTTAAAAATAATGCTACCTGAGCCCCACCACCCTCTGAAATTGGTTCACTGGTCTGAGATACTGTCTGGCTTTCAGTGTTTTTCAGGGTCTCCAGAAGATTATGTAATAACATAGCAAAGTGAGAACCTCTGGGTTCAAGAAGAGTGAAAAAGAAAAGCAGTGGCCAGATGTCAGTGGCTTTGCTTGTTTCTAATGTAATCAGAGGTCATCAAGCACAAAGCAGAGGTAGGGTGTGAAGATAATTAGGCATTTAACTGAGTCTAATGAATAATAGACTCAATTATATTGCTTTTTTTTATGAATTAATGTGTTTAGTTTGAGAGGTACTACTAGGGAAATTTCCCTCAAGGATGGATATTGATATGTGGGTTTTTTTTCCTCCTTTATAAATGAAAGGATGTGTTTGATGTGTGTAATTGTGATTTGTATTTAACTTAATATTTACAGGATCTTTATTAGGCAATTAGGATTTCCAGCCCCTTTGCACCATTGTTTCTCTTTAAAAAAAAAAAAAAGAGAGAGAGAGAGAGAATTTTTTTTAATATTTATTTTTTAGTTTTCGGCGGATACAACATCTTTGTTTGTATATGGTGCTGAGGATCGAACCCTGGCTGCACGCATGCCAGGCGAGTGCGCTACCGCTTGAGCCACATCCCCAGCCCCCATTGTTTCTTTTATGTAGAAGAAAAATTAGAATGTTGCACAACTGTCAGTGGTTTAGTTTGCACATGTGTTTTCTTGGAATGACCCCAATCTAGCATGCTTGGGCTTAAAGTTTAATTAAATTTTTTTTTTCCTCTCTGGCTCTTTTGAAATGCATATGATCAGAATTGGGGAAACTATTAGAATAATGCTTTGTTATTAGAAGATGCCTAGAGAAAAGTAAGCATAATCTAACAAATTCAGGAGTTTACTTTTAGATTCAGTTCATTCTTAGGAATATTTATTAAGTGGATAAAATTCATTACCAGCCTGCACAGTGGCATGTGCCTATAACTAATCCCAGTGACTCGGAAAGCTGAGGCAGAAGGAACCCAAGTTTGAGGCCAGCCTAAGCAATTTAGCCAGACCTGTCTCAAAAAATCAAAAGGGAAATGGCAATGGAGTAAAGGTACTTTACTGTACTGCACTGTACAGTAATTACACTGCACTGTAATCCCAGCAGTTTGAGAGGTTTAGACAGGAGGGTAACAAGTTCAAAGCCAGCCTCAGAAATTTAGTGAGACCCTGAGCAACTTAGAGAGACCCTGTCTCAAAAAATAAAAGGACTAAGGATGCAGCTCAGTAGTAGAGTACCTCTGGGTTCAATCCTCAATCCAAAAAGAAAAAAGAAAAAAATGTTCATTACCAAACTTTGCACTGTATGCCGGTATCCCAAGCGTCTACCATGTGCGAGACAGTGGGGCTATGGCATGGAACAGGATTGATCAGGTCTTTTTACAGCCCAATTTCACATTCTCTTGAAGGGAACAAACTATAAATACAATTTTTAAAAAGTATATTTTTAGTTGAAGATGGACACAGTACCTTTATTTTATTTATTTATATGTGGTGCTGAGGATTGAACCCAGTGCCTCACAAGTGCTAGGCAAGCACTCTACCACTGAGCTACAAAGCCAGCCCACCAATTTTTTTTTTTTTTTTTTAAGAAAATCCAGATAGGGTTAAATGCTTAGAAGAAAATAAGAAGTATGTGATAGAAAACAAAAGCTGGGGAAACTTACTTGAGATCAAGGGTCAGGTAAGGATTCTTCCAAGTGACATTTTGCTCATGTCTAAAGTTTAAGAAGCCAGCCTTTCCAAAAACTCATTAGTGGAATAGCCAGTGCAGACTCCTCAGGGAAGGGAAAGAATGGGATTGGGAAAGGGGTAGCAAATGAAATGAGGGCTTGTGTATATATACCTGAGTGAGACACTTGGTAGATCTTCCTCAAAAATGTTAACATTGCTGTCTTTGCAGCTATCATTGTCCTTGTGCTTTTTTTTTGCATTCACTAACTTTTCTCTAATGAACATCTATTACATTTGCAGTTAGAAAAATTTCATATAGCTGAGCATAGTGGTGCCGACCTATAATCCTACCTGGGATTACACCTGTGATTCCAGACACCTGGGAGGTTGAAGCAGAAGGATTGCAATTTTGAGGTCAATCTGGGCAGTTTAGCAAGACCCTATCTCAAAATAAAAAATAATAATTAAAAAAGGGGGGGCATTGCTGGGGATGTAATTCAGTGGTAGAGCACTTTGGGGTTAATTTCCAGTAATAAAATAAAGGAAAAGTTTTACATATTTTTAAAGGAATTAAATTTTTATTTCTTTTTTCAGAAAATAGCCAGCATTTTTGCACCCCAGGAAAGAATTTCAGGTTATTTTGCCTTAAATAATTGTAACATTGCACTCTTTGTTAATTTTTTCTCTGAACAGATTATTTCTTGCCTCTGTATTTTCTAATGCTCAGCATTTTTTTGATGCAAAATAAAAACGTATATATCTGCCTAAATGACAAGTTACCAGTTATTAATTCTTGTTAATAACTCCTCATATTTCAGATTTTTAAAATATTTTGTTTTAGTTATAGTTGGACATAATACCCTTATTTTATTTTTATGTAGTGCTGAGGATCGAACCCAGTGCCCTGCACATGCTAGGCGAGTGCTCTACCGGTGAGCCACAACCCCAGTCTCCTCATATTTCAGATTTTGAGAGTGAAAATCTTCTTAGTCTTAGTCGCGCAAAGACTGTTGTGATGCTGCTTCACTATTTGTATCAGGCTCACTGGTTGCAGTAAATTAAAGCCAAATCTCAAGCAGCTGTGTTTATAAGGACTCCCTCGATTAAGAGCCCAGTGGCCATGCAGCACACTGCCTCCTATCTGGTGGCCAAGAACATGAGCTTTGGAGTCCTGTTTGAGTTTTCCTCCACTACTTACCCAGCCTGGGACTTTGGACAAGTTATTGATCTCCCTAAGCCTTAGTTTCCTCACTTGTTAAATGGAGATATAAAGACCTTAAAACCACCTCAACTTCTGGGGGGACTCATGAAGATTACATTAACTGTTGCCTGGGGGCAGTTACTGTTGATCTCACCACATGCTGACCCTGGAGGTAGACACCTGCCCACATTGACTGCAGCAGTAAGGAGTGCACAGATTGATGAGCAGGACTGCCAGCTTATTTTATATCTTCAGTACAATATGACTTGCCAAAAGAAAAAATGCACAAGTTATAAGATGAATTATCAGAGTGAACACACCTGTAGCCCCATCTAGGTCTAGAAATAGAGCATGGCCAGTGCCCCAGAAAGTCCCCTTATCCTCTCCCAGTTATATTTTCTCCCTCTCCCTGAAGAGTGCCCATGGCCTGAATTCTAACACTGTGGTTTTCTTGCTTTTCAGCTTTGTATAAACGGAATCTACTCTTTAATCAGGTGTTCTGCCTTCTTTCACTCAACATTATGGTTGAGATTCTCCATAGTACCATGCAAGTTGGTAGTTTGTTCATTATGGATAATATGGCATATTTATCTCTCTATTATGGGTGGGTATTTGGGCTGTTTCCGTTGTTGGGGCTGTCCCCGTTGTTGCGGCTGTCCTGAATAGTGGACTAATTATTATTAACTCTCTTGTACATTTCTGTTTTAGCCCAAGGACCTAGATCAGCACTCAGGAAAACCAACTTAGAAATATCAAATGTTCCCCATTTTTTTTAAGTACTTGCAAGTTGAGGCATCATAATCATCAAACATAAAACCAGCTGGAGTGCCAGATGGGATTTTTCTCCAAACACTTTCTCCTTCCTTGAATTTGATCCCCATTTTAGTGGAGGTTCCGCTTCAAAATTGCAACCTTCTAAGCTAACTGATGCACTTGTATTTTGCATTAACAAGGGCAAGACTGCAAAGATCAGGAGAAAGAGGCAAAAAGCTAATTTACATAATGGAGTGGCAGGAGAAAAAGCCCAGATACTAACACCCCAGGGAGAATACAGAGCTACCATTCTAAGAAAGGAAGCAGCCTTGTGTCTTCTGCATTGTAGGGTTTTATGGTCTAGTTGGGATCCTCCCACCATGAATTTTTCATTTGGGGCGCTTAACATGGCTTTCTGCTATGGCTTAGTGCCTCAGTTCTCAGTGCATACTCCTAAATAGGAAAGTTCCATTTCTTTTTAGTTTTAAAAAGGTAGTATCTAGGGCTGGGGATATAGTTCAGTGGTAGAACACTTATCGAGTGTGCATGAGGCCCTGGTTTCCATATCTAGCCCTGAAAAAAAAGTACCTATGATAGTGGTGGTTATGGGTGGAGTTTTTCATCCCACAAAGTGGAGTGATCTTATCACTCAAGATGGAGTGAGCCCTATTCTCCCTTCTCCCATCACCCTACTCACATCTTTCTACGTACCTTAACATTTTTAGGTATGTTTGTGTAAATGTGTGTATTGTACATTGTGCCTACATGGTACCAAATCAGCTTTCACATAAATAAGCACTCATAAATTTAAAGGACATAAATTTATATGACATTGAGTTCAAATAACTTATGTAAATCCTTAAAAATAATTTAAACTTGTTAGATAAAAGTAAAGATATCGTTGGAATAATGAACACAATTTTTTTTACCTAGGTTACTCACCAATCAGGACTATATTTGCCTCTGTTGAGATGTTTAAAATACAGCATCTGTTACTTTTAGGGTTTTTCTTTGGCAAATACTACTACTAATAATACTAATAATATAAAATATTAACTGTGTTTGATACCCTGGTTTTCTTGGGTAATCTAAAAATAACTATTGAAGTGGCTAAATTAGATAGACATAAATGGAATAAACATTTTTAAATTTATGTGTTAGGAAAAACATCTGAGTCATTTGTAAGTAAAAATGTTGAAACATCGGGGGCTGGGGTTGTAGCTCAGAGATAGAGTGTTCCTAGCATGCATGCAGCACTGGGTTCAATCCTCAGTACTACATAAAAATAAAATAAAGGTATTGTGTCCACCTACAACTAAAAAAATAAATGTTTAAAAAAATATTGAAACATCAATTGCTAAGTTCAAGTATTCTTAAATTCTGTAAGAATATATATGTGTTTGGGTCTACTAATAATTGTATTTTTATGAATTATTGGTGTTTGAAAGAATAGTTTAAGTTTCTGCTCTTCAGTAAAAAGCAAGATCACTAAAAGTTAAATTACTAACATGTAATTCTATATGTAAAGAACACAAAAAAACCTTAATATGTTTTAATTTATAAAAAAGTTAGCATAAAGTATTTAAGTCATTGATAAAAGACTAATTAGGTTCAGAAATTTTCTAAAGATTGTTTTAAATTTTAAACATAAGGAAGAAAAAAGGCAGAATATAATCAACAAGTAATAATCAACAAGAAGAAAGAGAAAATTATTAGGATGTATTTTGGGGGAATTTTTTGGATGAGAAGGGATTTTGTATAGTAAAGTAAGATTTTTGTCCTAAAGTCCAAGATAGGTAAAAAAAAAAGAGGACAAAATTAAGGATGTAAACAAGTTATAGAATGTCTAAGGAAGTTGCAGAAGATTTGTGGGAGATAAATTATAGCAAATTTGTGTAATTAAGTAGGCTATCATTAACATTTAAAGGGAACTGCCTTAAGAATAAAAATTTTGTGTTTTATTAAAATAATTTCTTGTGTTCATTAGGTTTTCATTACTTGAGGAAACTAAGTCTTAAAAAGAATTAGGGTTTAAGTGCCTTTCTGTTTTAAAAAATTTTCAACACTCACTTCATAACTAATTAAATGACAATGTTAGATTATTATGATATATTTGACACCAGTGTGTCTGAGACTAGAAACTTGTATGCATCTTGACATTGAGCAGGCGTAAGAGGCTAGGCTTTGCTGCTCATTATACTCCACAAATACTCTGAAAAGTATTGGCAGGAAAATAGGTTAATTCAAAGCCAGCTTTGAAGGAAGATAGGAAGAGACTTTTTGTCTGAAATAATCATCTTAAGAGAGCTGAAGGGTGAGGAAAGCTTTTAGAAGAGAAGAGGAGGCAAAGTGGGACCAAGGAAGAGATATAGGCAGATTTAGTTACCCAGAGAACCTGCCTATCTCAGCTTCCAATGAGTCTCCTAATTGAGAGGAAGTTTACAAGTTCCTCAGTATGAGGAAGTTCAGAAGTTAAAACAATTTGAAACTTTAATTCACATTCACAGAAAGCTATCAGGAAGTTGCTCTTAGTTTCGGAGGGACTGTTTTAATCCGAGAGCTAAATGTGCTTTGTCTAAATGTCATACATGAGTTTGTAAAGTTAAAATTATGTAGGTTTAATACATATAAGGTGACTTGTTAAGTGCTCTTTACATACATGAGATGCACTTGTACATCAGGTAATAAATCTATTTGTGGGTATTAGCACTGTTTCCTGAACAGACAAGAGTTTTAAATCTAATCTTGGAATTTGCTGGTGCTATTAACCTATGTAGACTGGTTAAAGACAAAACTACAATATTAAGAGTTACCTTACTGAACTATGATTTTTATGCATATACATATGTGGGGTGGGGGGAACTTCTGTGTTGCTCTGATACTGAGTATTCCTGGCTTCTTTGTATGTTAAATGTATGCATGTTCCCCAAGTGTATATGTATTCTAAAATGCAAAGTTAGGGAAAACACCTTACCAAACTGGTGCCCTCCAGTTGTGGGGACAGGCTTTTTTTTTTTTTTTTTTTTTTCAGGTACATGTTTTTGTGCTCTTGTTTGTATTATGACTGTTCTCTTTGAGCAAATATAGTTAGATATTCACAAACCCTTGGCATTCCAAACTGTGATACTGTGATAATTAAAAGGGTTGGACATTGGTCATCTAAGGAGTACCTCAGAAATTACTACATTCTATTTTAATTTTAAAACTTTTCATTTATTCTTAAGAGACAGAATGTCATTTAAGATTATATAATTGGCTAAAAGTTACCTGTTACTGATAATTTATATGGGGAGAATTATGTTATTTGTTACACTGGGGTAGGAATTTATATGTATTTTTGGAAAGACAATAGGGAGAACCTGATTAATTTTTAAGGTTGGCAATATGCAACATGAAAACAGTTTTTCCACCCAAAAAAGGGAAATTAAGTGTTTTCTTAGCCTTTCCATTGGATCCAGGTTTCAGATGTGATTATATCATGTTAACTAATCTTCAAACAGATTCAATACATGAGAGCTTTGTTTTCTTTTACTCCTGAGTAGAATGATATTTAAAGGGTGGGGGAGAAGAATATTAGCTTAAAATGTAAAAATTTCAACTAACATTTGTCAAAAGACCAGCCTTTCCTGGGCTGAGACTCTGCCTTTTGCACTGCTCCATGTTAGGATAACCCCCAAAGTAGGCAATGGGAAGTTCTAGTAGGGTGCAAAAGGGTTTTAAAAAGAAATAGGATTTGTAAATGATATCATGCATGATGGAGCTGATAAATTATTTATTGTTTTTTGTAGAAGGTAACCAAATGTCAAAGGTATATAAGTGTTATAAAAATTATGTTTCTTGGTTCAGGGCAGTCATACAAACTAAATGTGTTTCTGCTGTTTTTAATTTTGTTTTGTGTTTCTCTTGTAAAACTTTATAAATGTCTCTTGTTAATGTTTTATGAAGTACAGCTTCTAATAGAATAACCTAACAATTTGAGATAATAAGCCATCACCTATAGGATGGACAGGATGTGACATTGACTCTTCATACTAATGGTGACTCCAATTAAGAGGAAGGGGTAACTGTAAAATACAAAAGTTAAAATGAGGACTCACTATTCCTACTTCATCTCTGGTAGAACTGGCCCTCTGGGTGTTCAGCAACTGATACTTTGAGACCAAAGCCAAGGAAAATAAAAGGGCTCAGAAAAAATAATAGTGAATATTTTGACCCTTGCCCTTCAAGGTCAACTAGGACCCAGGGAAAGGTGGAATCCCTCTAACGACCCTGGAACTCTGAGTTAGTTGCTAATCAAGAGGATTGTGAGGGCCCTAGAGAATGGGATATCGGGATATATTCTGCAAAGAGGAGGAGGGTCATTGGAAAGGGAACTGTCCCCAGTGCTTCAAGGGAAACCACATGTGTTCAGCAACACCCTAACCCATCCTGGCAGATGGTATAGCTGGTAGAAAAAAAGACTAAAGGTGCTAAAAGAATCCTAAAAGTAACCCATGAGGAATATCTCCAGAACTTAACAGGAAAAAAGAAAGAGATTAATTTTAGGCCTAAATAGGGGTCACCTGCTTGGACTCAAACACTGATGAGGGAAATATAACCAAACACAAATGTACTAATATGAGGGTGGTAGAAAAGTAAAAGAACAATCATTCAGGGGCAATTCAAAGGGAAAGACAGTGGCTCTTTTCAATGTAACTTGGGGTTCTTACGCAAGATTGCCTGACACTGAAGTCCTTCCATAACGCACATCCACATAAAAGATGGACCTCATCGCTCAGACAGGGGCCCTCTGTTTAGATAAGAAAAAATAAAATAATCATTTCCTTGTTTTTATCCCGAATATATATATTTTTAGTAGTCCATACTCACAGAGGTATTTAGAAGGAGAATCCCCTACGTGGTTTATTTAGTTAGTTAGTTGGATGTGTTCTGACTTTGTCTCCCTTTTATTATTTACAATGATACTTCTACTTTTAGGCTTAAGCATCTGACCCTTATTGCTTATATGCTTCAGGCCAAGAAACCTGCAAAGGCAGATTGACTGACACTCCAATGCCCTCAGACTGAGGAATGGACAAAAGACAAGGTGGCAAAATTGTAACAGGGATTTCGACTCCTCACTTTTGCCTGCAAAAATCTGATAGTTGGATAAAAGCAAGATTAAAGATGTGGCATCACTGCCTCCATTTGCATCTGTCTCCTTTGCCCTGAATTACCTTGGAGTCAGCAACAGGTCTGATGGATACACATCTTGTGATGAGTCAAAGAAAGTTTCTTAGTCCCTCTTGACCAATCCTGAGATAGTGATGGACCAGATCACACTTGAAGATCACCTGCTTTGGCAGCTGTGCAGTGCCTGCAACTGTGCAAAGCCCCAAACTTTACCCTCATTTCCCTGTCTATAAAACCTCAAAGTCATTAGACAAGGCTAAGGACATATGGGTCCTCTTGTTTTGGTGCATCTATACTGATTAAAGTTCCTATCATGCTTTTCACCCTTTCCTTTTCTGTTAGGTTTTTGGTGCTAGTGGCCAGACCTGTTTTGTTGAATCCCCAGTGAGGCTCTGGCCTCGGACTCTGGTAAATATGTAGCTGCTTCTAAAAAAGCCCATCATTTCTCATATGTGGTTTTAAAATTATTTTATAAATACCATTGACATACACACAAACACAGTTTGTATAAAATTGTTTATCTTCTAGTTTTTACTTAGCATTTTGAGATCTATTCAAATTGAAATACTATGTACAACTCCAGTGTGTGTGTGTGTGTGTGTGTGTGTGTATGTGTATTTCCAGCTATCATAAAGGATTCCATTAGAATGCGTACCAGGTTTTATTTGTCTATTCTTACTGATACACATTTTAACCTTGAGTTTTTGGCTTTTGTGGCCTAACGATAAGCGTACATGTCTCCAGGATGCACATATGTGAGCATTCTCCAGGATGCACATATGTGAGCATTTTCTAGGATACGTATCAAGAAAAGGAATGGCTGCCTTTCATTTTCACTAGATGCCACCAAGAAATTGTAGCAGTTTGTGTTTGCCCTGGTGTATAATAGGTAGCATTTACCCCATAGGTATAGGTAGCATTTACCTGATTAATTTTAAGCTTTTTGATATTTTTCAATCTGATGGGTTAAAATTTCAATATCTCTACCTGATTTTAATTTGCCGTTCTTTATTAATTTGCCTTCATTACTGGTGAGATTGACTCTCATTTCATGTTTGTTGACCATTCTGATTTCCTCTTCTGCGAACTGCTTACAGTTCATTCATTTTCTTTTTAACTTGTAAGTTTTCTACAAACTTTATAGAAATTTATATATAAAACAATATTCACAGGTTTTTACAGATAGGTACCATAAAAAAATATATAGTAAAAATATTCTGGAAATACCAGTCCTTTGTTTGCTTTATTGTAAATATCCTAAGTCTGTGGCTCATAGTTTAACTGTGTTTATGGTGTCTTACTCTATAATAGTAGTGATGTAGTTTAACGTGGTACTGTGTATTTTCCCTCTGTTTCATAAGGTAGGCTTTTTGTAACTTATTTATGAAGGTTCTCCTTACAGAGGTCACAAATATATTCTGGTATACTTTGTAGTAATAGTTTAATTCTTCACGTTTAGCTTTATACAAAGTACTGAGTCCAATTCCAGTGGTTTGTGATGTCATTTGTCAAATCCCCATGTATGTGTGGATCTGCTTCTGGTCTTGCTATTTGATCATTTAATCTATATTTAATCTTGGTTTGTTGTTTTTTTTACTGTAGCTCTAATATGATTTTATAATCCCCATCCAACTCTGGCATCAATCTTTGTTTTCAAAATTGTCTTGATTATTCTTGGATAATTATGGTCCTAGAATTTTAGGCTCTTTTTATCAATTTTTTTAAAAAATCCTATTATTTTATTGATTAATTGGGGAAGTAGGTTCTTTAGTTTGGAGTTTTCTTATCCCCAAACATTTTATCCTCTATTTATTCCTAATTTTCTTTTTTTTACATTCTTTAGAAAAATTCCTTAGTTTTTAGTTTTCTACCTCAGGTCCTGCACATTTTTGTTAACTTAATCTGACATTTTAGTTTTTGTTGCCTTTGTATTTTTTCTGTTAAATTTTATTTTTTCATGTTTGTGGTTTGTATCTTGAGATCTCATAGCTGATCTATTTTTAAACCTACTCATCTTTTATATTATCTTTTCCTCCCTTGAGTTTTTGTGTAAATGATTATGTTATATGAAAGTAATGAGGTTTTTTTCCCCTAACAGGTTTTTTTTTTTTTGTCTCATTTTCTTGTTATAATGGATAATGAGGGTCTCTGAGTAACACAGAAGGGTGGGGGCATCCTTGTCTTTTTCCTAGCCACAATGGAGATGTCTCTGAGGTCTGATTGTTGAGATTACTGTGGTTTCTTTAACAGATAAGGAACTTCCTTTTTAATCCTAATGTTTGCTTGTTATGTGATAATCATCTTTATTGTTTTTATTTCATTATTTTCTACTTTATTATTCATCTTATTTTCTTTGGAAGAACATCGTAGTTATTTAACTTCTTGAGCTAAATATTTAGCTCACTTATTTTCAATCTGTCTTTTTCTGGTAATTAAAGAAGCCAGACTTAGAAGTGTGCCTACTGTATGATTGTATACTGGATACTATGTGATTCCATTGATGTGACGTTGTAGCGGTAGAAAAGCAAAACAAAACAGATTATTGGTTGCCTGGGGATGGGAGGAAGACTTTCTTACAAGGCAACACAAAGTAGAATTTTGAGATGAAACTTTTTCTGTCTTGTTGTGCTGGTGGTTACTTGACTAAAAACTTACAAAACAGCATGATAAAAAGGGTATACTTAAAAAAAAAAGTGGGGGTAAATTTTACTGTATGTAAAATTATATACCAATAAATATGTGAAATGAATATAAAAATAAAAGGTAATTCTATTTTTTTAAGAACTGCTTATCTTTAGAAGGTCATTAAATTTCTATAAGGACTGATTAAGTTATATCTGGTGTGTTTATACATAGCACAAATAGTTTCAGAGTCAAAATAATATAAAAATGTGTTACATTAAAGGGTCTTGCCCTCGTCCTTTCCTAATCCACCCATTCCTCCCTGCCCACCTTGTGTGTCTATCATTTTTCTCATGCACACATAAATATTTTTTATTTTCTCTTCCTTTCTGACATAAAAATTAACACATTATAAACATTGTTTCATATCTCACTTCCCTTGATATATTTTAGAAATCTTCCCATGTCAGTCTTTAGTCTTGTCTTTTTCTTTAAAACAGCTATACAGTTGTGAGGATGTACGAGGCATAGTTGGTGTAAGATATCTTATGAGAAATCTCTGGGGTTTTCCTAATTATTTGCTATAGCAGTCTTACAGTGAGTAATCTTACATACATACATCATTTTGGACATATGCAATTGCACTGAAATAAATTTCTGAATCAAAATTACTAACGAAGGGATGAATGTGTTGTAATTTGAGTAAGTACTTCCATTGTCCTCCATTGGAGGTTTGCATTTTATATGCCAACAGAAATGTGAGAGGAAATTTTTGTCTTTCTTAATTCTTTTTATTATTTTAAAGTACACAGAGGTTCTTGACATCCTACTCCTAAATTCATCAGTGTTTGACTCTTAAAAACAATTTTAAGTTTACTATTTTTAACAGTTTCATTGATGTATAGTTGACATGACCATAAAATTATTTTAAGTGAACAGGTCAGTAATGTTTACTGAATTTAAACATGCTCAGTCATTGCCACAATACAATTTTAAAATGTCATCATCCCCTATACCCATTTGCAGTCAGCCCCAGTTCCATACCAGGCAATTATTGACCTAGTGTTTATAGATTTTCTCTTCTTGGCCAGGCACTGTGGTGCACACCTGTAATCTCAAAAGCTCAGGAGGTTAAGGCAGAAGGATTACAAGTTTAAGGTTAGCCCCGACAATTTAGTGAGACCCTGTCTCAAAATGAAAAATGAAAAGATCTGGGGATGTATGTCAGTGGTAGATACCCTTGGGATCAATCCCTAGTATCTCCGCCCCGTACCCCTAATTTTTTCCCTTTCTGAATATTTCATTTAAAGTGAGTCATACATTAAATAGTTTTGAGTGTATAACTTTTTAAATATAGTGTAGATTTTTTTAGTCACATGCATTTAAGAATTCTACAACTGATATTTGTTGTGGCATGTATTAGAACTTTGTTTTTTCTTTCAGGTGAGTAATATCCAATTGTGTGGCCATGCCACATTGTCTTTGTTCAAGAATTTTTTTTTATAGCCAGTTGACATTATTTCACTTAACAAAATAATTCTTCTTGTATCACCTAATGTCTAGGTTGTCTTTATTTTCTGCAGGACCCAGGCCAGGGCCATACATTGCAACTGTGTCTGTCCCTGGATCTCTCTTAATCTGGAATCATTACTTTTTTCATGGCAGTACTAACTGAAGAAACTAGCTCATTTTCTCCTAAAACCCTACCTCCTAGATTCCCTTGGTTGTTTTCTCGTGGTATTTCTTCGCTTATGTATTTATGTATTTCTTCTCTTTTGTATTTCCTGTAAAACTTGATTAGATTCCAATCAAATATTTTCAACTAGGATACATCACAAGTAATATTGTTTACATTTTATCTCCTTAGGAGACACATAATATGTATTTTTCCACCATTGATAATGTTAAGATTGATCATTGAGGGCTGGGGATGTGACTCAAGCAGTATCACACTTGCCTGGCATGCGTGCGGCCCAGGTTCGATCCTCAGCACCACATACAAACAAAGACATTGTGTCCGCCGAAAACTAAAAAATAAATATTAATATATATATATATATATATAAATAAAAAGATTGATCATTGAGTTAGAGTTATGACACCCTCATCCTACAATGTAAAGTTTATATCTTTTCGGTCCTTGCATCTAAAAAATGTAATCTTTGTGATATTCCTTTGGTACTACACAGATGTTTATTTCTTCATCAGTCCTGAATTTGATGATCAAAATACTGATTAATAATCATCACTGAATCTGTAATTTCATGAGATGTTGCAAAATGAGACAGTTTTGTTGTTCTGTCATTCCATCTACGTTTTTCTATAAAAGCTTTTCTTTTTTCAACCAAATTCTTTGCTTCCCTTGAAATACAAGTAATGATGATGATGTGATGATGATTTTTGCAGTACTAGGAATTGAATCCCAGGGGTGCTCCACCACTGAGCTAGGTCCCCAGCTCTGTTAATTTTTTATTTTGAGATAGGGTCTCACTAAGTTGCTGTTGGCCTTGAACGTGCAGTCCTCCTGCTTTAGCCCTCCTAAATAGCTAGTATTACAGGTGTGAACCCCTGTTCCCATTGTATCATTCTTTTTTTATTGTATTTTTTTAGTTATTCATGATAATAGAACATACTACAATATAGTTACAAAATCATAGAATATAATTTGTTCTAATTCAGTCTCCAGTACTTCCTTCCTCTCCCATCCTCTTGTTCTGTTCCCTCAGTTCTACTAATCTTTCTGCTATATACTTATAGATTTTTTTAAAATTAGTGTCTTGTAGATATACATGATGGTATGATTCACTCTCATAAATCCATATACGTACATAGGAAAGTTAGGTCAGATTTATTCCACTGACTTTTCCTATTCCTTCCCTCATCCCTTCCTTTCATTCCCCTTTGTCTATTCCTCTGTAAATCATTCTTTAAAACCAGGAAAAAAATACTTGTCTCCTCACCTCACCAGTAATTTTCAAGTTAAGGATTGGTGTAATATCTGCTTCATTGAGATATACTACATTGTCACTGTTCATCTGCAGATATCTGAAATAATTTACAGTGTGATAGTCTCTTTAAATTTGTGGATTAAACCAAAATTATGTGTGTGATTATTTTAAGTTTCTAACCAAAACTTTTTTCTACAGTGCTAAGGATTGAACCCAGGGCCTCATGCATTCTAGGCAAGTGATTTACCACTGAGCTACATCCCAGGCCCTAAACAAAATTTTAAAATATTTTTTCATACATTTTTGTTGTTGATTTGTAATTATATTGTGATTACAGAATGTAGCCTATATTCAGTTGTGTTTTTAGAACTATTGAGTGGTCTGTGTAATCTGATACCAGTTTTTTATAAATGTTTTATACAGTCTTTGAAAAAAATATAGTAGTCTCTCAGTATCTGTGAGGGATTGGTTCAAGGGCTCCTGTGGACACCAAAGTCCTCTGATGCTCAAGGCCCATATATGAAATAGTATGGTATTTATATGTAACTTATACATACCCTTCTGTATACTTTAAATAATTTGTAAATTGTATTACCTATTTTAGCATAAATAGTTGTTAGACTCTGTTTAGGGAATAATGGCAAAGAGAATGAGCCTACACATGTTTGGCACAGACATTTTTTCCTAATATTTTCTATCTGCAGTTGGTTGTATGCATGTGGCACCCATGGGTATGGATGGCCTACTGTATTTCTTTTCTTTTTACTAAAAGAAAGATGCTAAATAATTCTATTAGATCAAGATTATTAATAATATTATTTGAAACACATTCTTAATTTTCGTTTGCTTAATATATCAGTTACTTAGGGTCTTAGACCATTTTCCAAGAGACTGGACAACTCTTAAAAGAAAATATGTATTTAGCTCATGGTTTTGGAAGTCCAAGAACATGATGCCAGCATCTGCTTGGCTTATGAGGAGGGCCGTATGTTGATCCATGTGTGGCAGGAAAGTGGAAGTGGAAATGGACGTGTACAGAAGGAGTAGATGTGTAAGAGGGACTGAGGAGTAACAGCTCACTCTTCCCACTGTCAGGGGAGCTATGTTAACACCTTCATGAGAGTGGAGCCCCTGACCTAATTACCTCTTCCTGCCCCCTCATCCATCCCAGTGCTGGGGATTGAGTCCAGGGATATTCTACCACTGAGCTATGTCCCCAGCCCATTTTATTCTTATTTTAAGGCTAGGTCTTGCTAAATTGCCCCATACTGGCCTCAAACTTGGTAATCCTCCTGCCTTGGCCTCCCAAGTCGCTGGGATTACTGGTGTAAACCACCATACCCAGCCTAATGAACTCTAAAATACAGTTATGTTGGTAATCAGCCCCATCCCCTTTTTCTCAAACCCTTTGGTGGTTAGAGTGATAGAACCTGGGCCAGCCTGGCCTCAAATTTTATTTTCCTTTTTTCCATTTATACACAAACTTTTCAGGTTTTGCTTGATATATTTTGGTGCTATTTTTATGGTTACATAGCTTCTTTTTTTAAAGTATTTATTTTTTTTAATTATAGGTGGACACAATGGCTTTATTTCATTTTTATGTGGTGCTGAGGTTTGCACCCAGTGCCTCACGTGTGCTAGGCGAGCACTCTGCCACCAAGCCACAACCCCATGGTTACATAGCTTCTTGATTGGTAAATTATCTTTTTGGATAGTTCCTTCTATTAGGAACATAATTCCCTTTGTTGCCATTCAATTAGAATATGTGATGTTAAATCATGTACAACCACAAAAATGGGAAGTTATTATCCATGTATATATGATTCATCAAAATACATTCTACTGTCATGTGTAACTAAAAAAAAAAATTTAAAAAAATATATATGTGATGTTAAAACGTAACTATAGCAGCCTTCTCTTGGTTGGCATGTTCAGCTGATAATATTCTTTTCTTTTTCCTAATATTAAAACATTTTATATTATTTTGTTTTAGGTGTGTGTCTTATAAGCAGTTTATAGCAGAATTTTAAGCCAGTCTGTGAAGGCCTTCTTTTTAGTAGGTGAGTTATTTACCTTAGTTAACAATATATTTAAATTTACTTCTGTCATCTTTTATGTTTTCCATTGGCCATGCATTTTCTCTGGGTTTTTTCCTTTTATTTCTATCTTCCATTAAATAGATAACTTGCTTTGTTTCTGTCCTCAGTTTAGAAGGCATATGTTCCAAATTCATTCTTTCAATGGTCAATCTGAAGGTTAATATGCATTCTTTTTTTTCTCCCTATGATACTGGGGATTGAACCCATCATTCTGTACCACTGAGCTATACCCACAGCTCATTTTATTTTGAGTCAGGGTCCTGCTGAGTTCCTAAGATTAGCCTCAAACTTTCAATCCTCCTGCCTCAGCCTCCTGAGTTGCTGGAATTATAGGTGTGCACCACCAGGCCCAGCTTAATACACGTTCTTAAGTGAATTTTTTAGCAAAATGTTAAGGCTTATCATATCTCCTTATTCCTCCTGGGTCGGCCAAGTGTGTTAGTATATTTTAGTTTTCCTCTGAAGCATCTTTTTTTGCAGTTACAATATTGTTTTTGACTTTGATTTCACTTTTTTTTTAACCATGTGGAAATAAATTTGATTTTGTTCTCTTGTTCTCTTCCTTGTTGTCTATAGTTATTAGTTTTCAGTATCTTTTAATAATTTATTGTTCTTACATTCCATTCCTTCCCCAAGTTCAGTTTTTCTTCATATTAAAGGACTTATTTGAGGGCTGGAACTATGGCTCAGTGATAGAACACTCGCCTAGCATGTGTGAGGCACTGGGTTCGAGCCTCAGCACCACATAAAGATAAACAAATAAAGGAATTGTCCATCTACAACTAAAAAATAAAGATGTTTTAAAAAAAGGGCTTATTTGAGCCAGAACATGAGGGCTTTATAAGTCCTAGTCTGTTTTAAGATATCTTTATTTCACTTTCATTTCATCTGAATTCTCCAAAATTCATCTACAAAATAATTATTAATAAAACCATCTCACCTACCATACAGGTTTATTTTGGGGGGGGATAACTTTATTTTAACAATTTATAAACTGTTAAACCTATTTATGTATGTTTGTATGTGTATGTGTGTGTAAGAGAGACATTATGAGATTATAGTGTTTTAAATGGGTTTTTAAAATCATTCTTGTGTTGAAATAATATGTACTGAAATAATGGAGAATAGTAACTAATAAAAATGTCATGAATTATACATGATCACAGATTTAGGGGAAAACCAGAACAAGATAAAACTCAGTATCCTAACTTCTAGCTTAAGGTCATTACTATTCAGTGGAACTTTGAGTCATGTAGGCATTAAATCCAGGTTTGGGGCTTTGTTTTTATTTAGGCATCATTCAGCAATACTAATTCTCAGTATATCCAAAGGAAAAGAGATACCTGCCTGTTTATTATATCACTATTTACATTAGCCAAGAAACTAACCAAGAAGTCCATCAGTGGATGAATAGATAAAAATACTGTGGTACATGTACACAATGAAATATTATTCAGCCATAAAAAGGATGAAACCCTGTCATTTGAGGCAACATGAATGGAACTGGCGGGCATTAAGTTAAGTGAAAGAAGCCAAGCTTAGAAAGACAAATACTGCATGTTCTTACTCATGAGTGGAAGCTAAAAATGTTGGTCACATACAAGTAGAGAGTAGAAGAGAGGTGTATCAAAGAAGGGAAGAGTAGAAGGGAGGAAGATAGAAGGAAGGTGAATGATAGGTACCAAAGTATAGTTAAAAAGCAGATAGCTCTAGTGTCTTATAGCATAGTGGGGTAAATATAGTTTATAACAATTAATTATACATTTCAAAATAAATGAAGAGAAGAATTTGAAGGTTCCCAGCCCATAGAAATGCTATATTTGAGGAGGTAGAAAATGCCTTTAACCCTGATGTGATCATTACACATTTTATCCATGTATTGAATTATAACACTGTACACCATAAATAAAAACAAATATATCCATAAAAAATGAAAATTTTTAAGGTTATACCAAATGTTTTTAAATTTCCCTCTAGATAGTTCATGAGAATGCCCACAAGAATTTCTTTTCCCCCCACGCATGCTATTTAGTTGTTTTTTGTTTTCGTTTTTTTTAAATGTGCTAGTTTGGAATTTTTTGTGAGAATATTTCTTCCCGTTGTATTTGAACATTGTGTTAGCTTTCCATCACTGACAGAATACCTGGGATAATTAACTTTTAAGAAGGAAAGGTTTGCCAGCAGTGTGGTATCTGCCTATAATTCCACACCTTTAGAGGCTGAGGCAAGAGAAGCGCAAGTTCAAAGCCAGCCTCAGCCACTTAGCGAGGTCATGATTCAAAAAAAAAATTTCTGGCTCAGTGGTTAAGTATTCCTAGGTTCAATCTCTGTTACCAGAATAAGAGGGGTAGTATTTTGGCTCACAGTTACAGAGGTTTCAGTCCATGGTCGTTTAATTGTTGATTTTGAGCTGGTAGTGAGGCAGCACATATATCATGGCAGGAACAGCGACAGAGGAGGCCTGTTTACCTCAGGGCAACCAGGAAGCAAGCAGAGACAGGAAGGGCAGGAGTTGCAGAATCTCCTTCCAGGCCATGCCTCTGACTTTTTTCCACTAGGCCCCAACTACTAAATTTTGAGGACCAAGCCTTTAACACAGGACCCTTTGGGACACATTCAATATACAAACTATCACAAACATCTTTTCTTACTTTAGTAACCATTTGTATTCTTCTTTTGAGAATTGCCATTTTGGCTATTTCTTTTCATGTTTATCTTTGTATTAATCTATGAGAAATTCATATTTTCTTTTGGTGTTTCCACCGGTTTATTTTTCTCCCATCTTTGACTCTTTAGTGCCTGTGGAGTATGTTTTCGGTATAAGGAGTGGTATATGTCAGTGCCTCCCCATTTCTCATATCCTCCTCTGGTTTTAAACTTGACCAGCAGGGAAAAAAAAAAAGATATAAGCAGACTCAATTGTGCCTTGATGCTTGTCGGTTTATTAATGTGTCTTGAGTTTTCACGAATGGAGAGATACTGAAGGGGCAGGCGTGGGCTGCAAAGGCATATGCACATCAGCGCTGCCTCCTGTGAATTTGATTATGGAACAGAGAAAGAGTAGACACAAATAGAGTGTCTCACTGTAGTTGCCTGTTGTACTTCTTTTAGTGACCTCGGTTCTTTATCAAAGAAGTGAGACAGTGCGACAGAAGATACCAGGGGATGAGAGAATGTAGATACAGGTGTTTGCTTTTTGCCTCAGTACTAGGGATAAAACCCAGGGCCTTGTGCAATGCAGCCTACCTCTGAGCAAATCCCCAACCCCTAGATATGTATTTAAGTCTTGAGTCTGTACTGGTTTTTAATGCCATGTGTCCTTTTGGCATGATGATACCATCAACTATGAATTCTGTGAACAAGCAGGTTTTTTAAGTTTTTATTTAAACAGATATTCTTAGTTCAGAAAATGCCTAGTCTTTTCCCTTCCTCTCTTTGACTCTTAATCCCCTGATTCATAGGTGAATGCTGGCTTCTTATATATCTTATAGAAATTTCAAGCATTATTTTTGACAACTGCCTTCTGCTGAATGTTCACTGGGTGAAACTGAAGGTCCTCAGAGGAAATAAATCAAGAAGGTAAGAAATAGAAATAGACTTGTGGCCTTTAAATGTACTGTTGTTCAAGTAATATAGATTTTTCAAGATTATTTCTTTAGAATCCCTTTTGACAATAAAAATCAATTTAGAGAACACAGATGGGATGGTGTAGGTGCCAACGAGGGAATAGCAGCTGAGCGCAGGTCTTTGTTGATGGACACCTAACACAGCCCAGAGCCCTTGCATGTATTATCATTTGTTTGCACTGCACTGATGGCTCTAGCAGGGGGACAGGAAACCCAAGGCTCTGAAAGGATCATAACAAACCTCATTGCCCTGGTTGGTAAAGGACAGAGCTGGAGTGTGGACTCTGGTATTTCTGCCTTCAGAGCCACCTGTGTTGTCGATGACTGAAAGTCTGATCTTTCCCCACTTTGGGGTTGGGTAACTTCTCTTTTTCTGCTGGTTTATTTTCTTCATGAGCCCTACACAGTGAATATCATAACCATTGTCACCTTTTCACTTTCAGAAACCATGGGTTATAGAATGTATAAAAGTAACTTTTTGTAATAAGACTTGCTGGTTTTAGTTCTTCCCATTATTGAAGAGTAACAGGGCCTCCGTTGCCCATGTGCAATTATAAAATGGTGCACCTTAGAACACTTTCCTTTTGTTTATATGAAATTTGTTGTAGTATGCTGATTTGTTAGACTGAGACATAAGACTGGCATTTTACAACTACTGTAATAAATGTATAAGTTGTCAGTGGCTGAAATGTAAACGTTGCCCCTAAGGGTCATACAGTGAGTAGACATGCAGTGAGTAGACAAGTGAGGGAAAAAAAAACATGTAAACATAGTGTTAATTACTCTACCACGCGGCCAGCGCAATGGTTTCATTAATGAGGTTCTTGGCATAAAAGTTAGCTAGCGAGATCGAAATAAACACACAGACTCAGTTACCTTTTTCTATGACCAGGTCCGAGACGGCTCCCCTCTCTGGTTCCCTCCTCTAACCGCCCGGCAGGGCAGCAAGGATTACTCAGGGCTAGCAGGAGAGAGAGAGAGAGAGCACGCCAGGGAGTAGCCTTTTATTGGGGAGCAAGAAATTCAGGGGATAATTCCATCCAATGAAGGTTGAAGGGGGAGCCGCACTCCAAGGTCAGGGTCAGTGATTGGGCCTCCGGGGTCAGTGGTCAGTTACACCCCCACACGGACAGGTTCTCTCATCAGGAGAGGGCCGGGAAAGCTCCGACACAGCCAGAGCGCCTCAGACCCTAACCGGGAGTCACCCAGTCACGTGTGAGAATGGCTTCCGACATATTCCCCCTTTCTTTTCGCAAAAATGAGGCGGCGGTTCACTCTCTGGAGTTTTTGCATTCTTGTTCTGAAGACTCGCCATCCTACAATTACAACGCAATAAAGAATTAGCAGCAAAGAGAATAATCCAATAATGTACCAGGCCGAGTGTTTGAGAATATTTCCAGGGTTGAATCCATTTAACTCCTTCAATATTTGGTTAGCCAAAGAAGAAGGATCTGAAAAATCAGCTCTATTATTTTGAATGTCTTGGATATGGTGATGAAGTTCCAGAATATCCAAGCTATTATTACTATTTTGCCAAATACCTAACAAATGGTTTTTAACCTTCTCCCAATCCCAGAGAGAAGCATTGTACTTGGCAGCTGTAACACACACATACTTATAATTAGCATGGCATTTAAGCCTTTCTTTAAATTTTAAGGCTGAAAGTTCATTACCTATGTCAATAACAGTTGCCTCTAAGGCGTTTAATTTAGTTTCAATCTTTTCATCAATATTTACTTGATTACGCAGAGCCTTGGAAGTATTTTGAGCTAAATTATTAAGAAATTTTGCATGCTGAATATTTTGAGACAATGTTAGAGATGCAGAGACAGTTGATGCAATAAAAGAGACTAGCGCCAAAACACCAACAATTATAACTCCAATAGCACGTTTAGGTCTTGCCAGCTGGGCATGAATTTGCTGTAAGACTTGTAAACCAGCATCAGCATACCATGGCTCTGAAATATTAGCAGGTAATAAAACAAAAGAGGGCTGATGAAGTATCAGCACTCCTTTTTCTCCATTATACCTAGTAATGTAATTGGTTAGGATACATTTTTTACAAGTAACAATATATCTGTCATCTATCCATTTAACTTTTACATTTCTAATAATTAAAACATAAGGAGATTGGACACAAGCTCGTAAGCCATAGCAAGATCCCTCTTTACAGTTCTTGCCAATAAATCTTGGTAAGGGTTTGTCTGTAAAATGTAAGAATTCTGAGGCAGCAATTAAACGCCAAATATCTTTTTGAACACCACCTTTACTATAAGTCAAAATATTACTAACAAATCCTGCAGGTGTCATAGCAGAATTTCTTCGTAATTGTCTCTTATCAATTTTTGGAGACCAGTCTAAAATATACCCACTATCTTTAGACACCTTATGTTGTACAGGAAAGGGATTTATACAATCCATCCATTTAGGAAAGGTGCCAATCTCAATTGTAGAACTATTTGGACAGTGGTGTATCCGTGGAGGTTTGGCAGAAATGACTGGCTTATTATGGGAAAGTCCCATCTTAATTACTGATCTGGTATTAGGTTTTAAATCTCCATAAATAGAATTATTTGTCAGTCTAGGTCTACCAATCGCTGTCTTTTCTTCGAATGATACTTTCAGACAGCCAGCATGTTTATCGTGGGACCAACACAAGGGTAATTGGGCACTATAGCCAGAATAATTAAATCTAGTCACATGATTGGGAGTAATATGAGTATCTGTAAATCCTCCCATCATGAATGAGTCATTAGTAAATACTGGAATAGATTCTCCAGTCCACACAGCTGGGTGTACCAGGGGTGGATCTGGGAAATATGTCCAGTAAGTGTCTACTTGATCCCCCTTTACCTGACAGCCCAGTAGGGCAATTACTGTTGTTACCATCATCATTGGGGTCCTGTTTTTTCCTAGGTCTCGAAGTATTCGGGAAGCCTGGGTTGTTAGCTTTTTTACGTCTTTCCATGAAATCAGCTTTTCGGCTGGGTCAATCTGGTCTTTTTTCATCCTTTTTTGATATCTTCTCCTTCTGGATGGGGGCTCCTCTGGGCCAATCCTCAGTCGCTTGAATCTGGGTTCTATCTCTTCCATGTCTGATAGCACATTCAGGCACCCAAATAGGACGAGAAGAATTTTCTGGGAAAATACAAGCATGCCCTCTGCCCCATATAATCACCGGGTCTGGGCCCTTCCACTGACCGGTCTGTAAATCTTTCCACAAAACTCTGCCTAAAGGGCCTGTTACTGAGGGAGACATTTGTCTCTCAGCAGCAGTGTGACCTTCTGCGTCACAGTTTAAAAAATTTAAAACAAACAAGGCATGATTAAGGCTATTTTGGGGAGTCATAAGCCTATCCCCCCTTTTTAATTTTTGTAATTGAAGTTTAATAGATAAATGAGCTCGTTCTACAATGGCTTGACCTTGGGGGTTATAAGGAATTCCTGTTTTATGATTAATTTTAAACTCTTGACAAAATTGTTGAAAAGAAGAGCTCACATAAGCTGGAGCATTATCTGTTTTAATTTGCATAGGGCATCCTAAAACAGAAAAAGCTGCTAGGCAATGAGAAATTACATTTTGAGAATTTTCCTTAGTACGTGCTGTGGCAAAAATAAATCTAGAATAAGTGTCCACTATGACATGCACATAACACTGCTTACCAAATTGAGGAATATGAGTTACGTCCATTTGCCAGATTTGATTTGGTTTTAATCCACGGGGATTTACCCCTGATGGCAGAGATGGAGTGTGAATAACACACTTAGGGCATTGGCTTACAATCTGACGAGCTTGTTCTCTAGTAATATTAAATTTTTTACGTAAGCTAAAAGCATTTTGATGATGCAAGGAATGGGAAGCTAGTGCACAGTCATATGAAGACATCTGTTGACAAAAAGCTACGAGTTTGTCAATTTTGTTATTACCTGAAGCTAAAGGTCCTGGAAGATTAGTATGAGCTCGTATATGTCCTATGAAACATGGATATTTCCGCATTAGCACTGCCTTTTGTAAATTATGAAATAATTTAAATAACTCTTGTGATGAAGTATACCCAATAACTGAAGTTTCAATATTTTTAGTAACTCCGACTGCATATAAGCTGTCAGAATAAATATTAATAGGCTCATTTGCAAAGTAAGTTAAGGCACAAATCAGAGCTTGAAGCTCTGCTCTTTGGGCAGAAGTATAAGAAGTTTGTATTACCTCTGTGTGAACACGACTATAAAATCCTGCTTTACCTGAACTTGATCCATCAGTGAACACTGATAAGGCTTCATCTATAGGATGGGCACGTACGATCTTTGGAAAAATAAGTGACGTTAATGATGCAAATTGTATAATTTTATCACGAGGATAGTGACTATCTATCTGGCCAGGAAAATCAGCAAAAGCTATTTGCCATGGGCTAGAAGTTTGAAAAAGCCAATTAATCTGTTGAACAGAAAATGGAATAATTATGATATCAGGTTCAGATCCAATTAATTGTAAAATCCTAGTTCTACCCTTAATTACTAATTGAGCTATAGAATCATGAAAAGGAATTAATGTTTTTTTGAGGGGAGTGGGATAAATAAATCCACTCAATAACTCCTAATTTTTGCCATATGGCTCCTGTTGGTGTATGTTCAGTTGGAAATATTAATAAATACACCATTTCCTTAGGATCAACTCTAGTAAGCTGTGCATTTTTAATTGCATTTTCAACTTTCCTTAAAGCTGTTTTAGCCTCTAAAGTTAGCTGACGTGGAGAGGTTGGAGAAGGATTTCCTTGTAATATCTGAAATAAAGGACTTAACTCAGAAGTAGTTAGTTTTAAGGATGGCCTCAGCCAATTAATATCTCCTAATAGCTTTTGAAAATCATTAAGGGTATGTAACTCCTTAATTCTTATCTGAAGATTTTGAGGACGGATTGTACGTCCTTGAATTATCTGACCTAGATATTGAAAAGGTGACACTTTTTGAATTTTTTGAGGAGCTATGCATAAACCCATTGCTGTAAGCGAAGTCTCTGAGTAAAAATTTCTGAAAGTACCTCTGAATTAGCATGAGCCAATAATATATCATCCATAAAATGAATAATATATGCATCAGGAAAGCTACTTCTTATGGGATCTATCGCCTGGTCTACGTATTTTTGGCACAGAGTAGGACTATTACGCATTCCCTGTGGGAGTATTTTCCAGCAATATCTTTTAACAGGTTCCTTAAAATTAATTGTTGGGACAGTGAAAGCAAATCTCTCACAATCTCCAGGATGTAACCTTATAGAGAAAAAACAGTCTTTTAAATCTATTACCATCAAGCTATAATCTAAAGGAATGGCTGTGGGAGAGGGAAGTCCTGGCTGTAAGGATCCCATAGGCTGAATTGCATGATTTATTGCCCTTAAATCCTGCAGCAATCTCCAATTTCCTGACTTTTTCTTAATAACAAAAATAGGTGTGTTCCAAGGACTAAGCTTTGGTTTTATATGACCAGCCTGAAGTTGTTCCTCAACTAACCTATGAATTATTTTAAGCTTTTCCCCTGAGATGGGCCACTGAGAAATCCATATAGGCTCCTCTGTGAGCCAAGTGATTTTTTCAGCTGTCTTAGGGATCGGGGAAGTACTCAGGGCCCCTAATAAAAATTTTGGCTTGGAGCATTTACTAATCTTTGTTGTGGAGACTGGTTTGTAAACAGATACTCTTCCTGAAGGGTCTCCCTATCATCTCCAGGAAAATATCTCTGACTAACTTCCTCAACTGATCTCATAGAGTTAGGAGTAACTAATAATAATTCCATATTTGTTAAAGTATCTTTTCCCCATAGATTAGCTGGTAAAGGTTCTGTGCTGTCGCCATTTTGAAATTGGGCTTTTAAGTCACGTGGCTGAGAACTCTGAGCCCCTCTAGGAATCTCTTCCACATTTTCCTCTCCAGGAAGATCGTCTACCTCCCTTGGAGGGCTCTCTAGGACCTCGGAGGTATCTCCTCTCTGATATTGCTCTCCATAATCTTCCTGCGGAGTAGCCTGATTTTGCAAGTTTAAATTTACATTTTTAACTTTGGGCCTGGCCCCTAGCACCTTTGTTTTTCCGCGGCTTAAAGGAAAGGGAATTAACTTAGCCTCAGGCGGATTTTCCATTTGAATAGACTTGATAGCCCATTGAATGTCTTCTAGCAGGTCCTCAGGGGGCCACGAATTTTGGCCCATATATTCAAAAAGACGAACTTCCAAAGCCGTCCAGGTTCTCTGAATATTATCTATGCCTCCAGGTAATTCATTTGAAAGACAGACCTTTTGTAACTTTCTTCCTAATTTCTCCCAAGTAAGTAAATTTGGAGACTCTTGTTCACAAAACCAAGGACAATATTCACTTACAATCTCTAAGAATTGTAATAACTGAGCTTTCTTTATCTGTTTTTCTTTCTGATTAATTATACTGTCTAAAATAGTTACATTTCCTTATAGGTAGAAGTTAAATTTTTTATTTTAATTAATTTAACGTCTCTTTCCTTCAATATCTTAAGGTACTTTTGTGACCCAAATTGTCACCACTTCCTTTTGTGACCCAAATTGTCACTATTTCCTTTATCTTTACTTTTTTCTTTATCTTTATAGCGCGCTCCCACTCAATCTAGCTAATCTAGAATGCCCCCCTCGTGGGCGCCAATTCTACCACGCGGCCAGCGCAATGGTTTCATTAATGAGGTTCTTGGCATAAAAGTTAGCTAGCGAGATCGAAATAAACACACAGACTCAGTTACCTTTTTCTATGACCAGGTCCGAGACGGCTCCCCTCTCTGGTTCCCTCCTCTAACCGCCCGGCAGGGCAGCAAGGATTACTCAGGGCTAGCAGGAGAGAGAGAGAGAGAGCACGCCAGGGAGTAGCCTTTTATTGGGGAGCAAGAAATTCAGGGGATAATTCCATCCAATGAAGGTTGAAGGGGGAGCCGCACTCCAAGGTCAGGGTCAGTGATTGGGCCTCCGGGGTCAGTGGTCAGTTACACCCCCACACGGACAGGTTCTCTCATCAGGAGAGGGCCGGGAAAGCTCCGACACAGCCAGAGCGCCTCAGACCCTAACCGGGAGTCACCCAGTCACGTGTGAGAATGGCTTCCGACAAATTACGTCTAAATTTTTCATTCTAAAACTATCCTATTTCCTGTTTCTTTCATGTACTGTTTATGGCTATTAAGGGATTAGAGGAGGATGGGAGTTGGATGGACAGACCTACAATAGTATTCTTATTCAAATGCAAACAGTATGTCAGTGTCCACTGCACTCTTTCTGTGGGCCTTCCTCTGTCTTGTGCTTTGACTGTTGAGAAAAATTGTTTTTGCCAAGAAAGACAATAGAATGTAAGTGAGGAGACAAGACATATATATACATGCGACCAAACGGGGGACAGTTTA
This sequence comes from Callospermophilus lateralis, assembly GCF_048772815.1. Classification (NCBI taxonomy): domain Eukaryota; kingdom Metazoa; phylum Chordata; class Mammalia; order Rodentia; family Sciuridae; genus Callospermophilus; species Callospermophilus lateralis. The sequence continues at coordinate 103,062,323 of NC_135314.1, forward strand.
CTGAAACATTCCATTACATTGTGTGACTTCAGATGTAGAAAGCAATAAAAATAGAAAAGATTATTGGGTTCAGAAGTAATCAGGGCAAGTGAGTATGGCCTCATGGAGAAGGCAAGGTGTGTTAAGATCTGATCATACTCATATGTATGAAGAGGCAGAAAAGCTGTGTGTTCAGACACCCTAAGGTCATTCCAAGGTAGAACCTTTGACATTAATGTTCATCCTCTACAGCAAATTCTGAATTCCCAGGATAATTGTTGGTAAAGGGACAGCTATGAGAAGCCTCCTTAGCCGCCTTCTTCTCATGTTATCAATCTGCCCCTTTCACTGAAATCCCTTAGCATTTGATGGAGGCAGTCTGTACTATACTCTCCTGCCATGTTGAACTGTTGCCTTGGGATTTTCTTTTCTTCCTCTCTTCCTTTGGTCTCATTAGTGTTTGGTGCAATCTGTTGACACAGACCATGTCCAGTGAACATTTAGGCACTGTTTACCTTGTGCCGTCCATAGGCACACAAAAGCCCTGTGGGGTCTGGAGCAGAGCTAAAGCTAGTCTGAAGGTGCTGAATCACATAGCTCTGTTTCCTTGTCTCAACTGGACTTTTGGTAAGAGCAAGTGTTCTTAGAAGTGTTCCCTTGCATGATTCTGATCTGGTGTGTGATTTCTGAATAGATTGGAATGGGAAACATGAAAACTCAATACTAAAGACAGAATTTTTTTCCTGGATGCTTCATTGGGGGCTTTCAGTGGTTTCTAATTATGAGCAGCAGTGACACCCAGTCCATTTCCCAACATACAAAAGGAAATTGAGACACAACCAAGGAGGGAGAGTGGTGGTATAAAGATAGACTTTTAATTACACACTTGCTTCTAGACTGAGCGTTGAGTAAAAGGGGGATGGGAATGTTGTTTGGGGCAAGTAAAAGCTGTTTCATAGTCTGAATTTTTAAAAAAATCAAGAGAAAGTTATTGTATTTGTGTCTGAAGTACTCACCTTCCAGGTGAAGTCTCCACCTTTATCTGATCCCCCACATCAGTGGCCACCATTAATGATTATTGCCAAAAGAACAAATTAAATAAATAAAATAATTTTTGCTGTAGGGTTTTCCTTACTCCAGATTTGGTAGAATCAGATCATACAGCTGAGAAAGACCCTTGGTTTATTTGGACATGTTGCTCATAATACATCCTTGCATTAAATCCTTTAGTGCATATTCTTTTCCATGGCAGCAAAAAACAAAAGAAGAAGAAGAAGAAGAAGAAATACAGTTTCATTTGTTTTTATTGTAGATTAATTTTTAAATTTACCATTACTCATTTCTTTTTGTCCTTCCAGGCATCTAAGAAAAAAATCATGTTTCATAAAAGACAGTTATTTGTGTAGGATAAGAAGTATTCATTTCAAAATAATTAAAAGATATGTCTTAACCTTGGTCTTGATTTAAAAGCTGAGAACACTTTTGATTGTTGGTATCGTCTGCTTATAGTTAAATGAAGTTAAATAGATTCATTCAAGTCAGGATTTGGGGTTTTGCTTTGCATCCTTTGTTCTCAAATACCAATTGAAAATATGTTTTGAATGGTGGAGTGCTAACCCAACTTTTTATAAATCTTCTAGAACCTGTGCCTTACGTCCTTCCCAGCTGCTGTGGATGGCCCTGACTCTCTTAACTGCCCTTCCCAGTAGGATGTCACTGAGATCCCTCAAATGGAGCCTTCTGCTGCTGTCTCTCCTGAGTTTCCTCGTGATGTGGTATCTCAGCCTTCCCCACTATAACGTGATAGAGCGTGTAAACTGGATGTACTTCTATGAGTATGAGCCAATTTATAGACAAGACTTTCGCTTTACACTTCGAGAGCATTCAAACTGCTCTCATCAAAACCCATTTCTGGTCATCCTAGTGACCTCGCACCCCTCAGATGTGAAAGCCAGGCAGGCCATTAGGGTTACTTGGGGTGAAAAGAAGTCGTGGTGGGGATATGAGGTTCTTACATTTTTCTTACTAGGCCAGCAAGCTGAAAGGGAAGACAAAATGTTAGCGTTGTCCTTAGAAGATGAGCACCTTCTTTATGGTGACATAATACGACAAGATTTTTTAGACACATATAACAACCTGACCTTGAAAACCATTATGGCGTTCAGGTGGGTAACTGAGTTTTGCCCCAATGCCAAGTATGTCATGAAGACAGACACTGACGTTTTCATCAATACTGGTAATTTAGTGAAGTATCTTTTAAATTTAAACCACTCAGAGAAGTTTTTTACAGGTTATCCTCTCATTGATAATTACTCCTATAGAGGATTTTACCAGAAAAACCATATTTCTTACCAGGAGTATCCTTTCAAGGTGTTCCCTCCCTACTGCAGTGGGCTGGGTTATATAATGTCCAGAGATTTGGTGCCAAGGATCTATGAAATGATGGGTCATGTAAAACCCATCAAGTTCGAAGATGTTTATGTCGGGATCTGTTTGAATTTGTTAAAAGTGGACATTCATATTCCAGAAGACACAAACCTTTTCTTTTTATATAGAATCCATTTGGATGTCTGTCAACTCAGACGTGTGATTGCAGCCCATGGTTTTTCTTCCAAGGAAATCATCACATTTTGGCAGGTTATGCTAAGGAACACCACATGCCATTATTAACTTTACACTCTACCAAAAATCTAGAGAAGGGCAGGATGCTTTGTGGAAAAGTCTTAAAGTTGGTGCTGTGGAGAACTCATGGAAAAGTCAGTGTGCTGGCTCACACTGAACTGAGATCATGGAGAACCCAGAGATTGAAGGGCCACACATTACTAGTGATTTATTTTGACAAAATTCAAGTCCCTTAAAAGTGGTATTCAGAGGAATTAAATGTCTTATAAAGGAATCAGGTTTTTGCCTGAAAATTAATAGGGCCAAACATTGAACATGTCATTCTATAGACTAGAATTTCTTAAAAGGGTTTTCTTAATTATAAGCTCATTAGTCCGTAACAGCAAAGCAGTGTGGAGTTCTATTTATTGAACAGTTTAGACACTTAAGGGTTTAGTGTGTATCTTACATGGGTTACCAATTTTTAAAAACTATATAGCTCTGTGTAAAAAAAAACTTCACTGACATTGTACTGAACAAAATTAATTATATCTGTTTTTGGTCATTCAGAAGGCACTTAAAGATGTTGCGGTATTTTGGAGTTACCAGTTATTATTTAATGTTACTTCAAACTTTTTGGGTGTTTAAATGTTATTATGGTGGTTTCAATACTGTATAATAGAATAGTGAATCAATTTTTGTATTTGAGCTTTGTTCCAGTTACTTCATTGATCAGTTTATTATTGATAGCCCCATTAATGTGAAAGTCATAGGTCATTTATTGAGTATCAGTACTCTCTTGGACTTCATTTTATATTTTACTGTGGTAATGTAAAGAATAATTAAAGCAAGAAAATCTGAGTTATTGTTTTGTTTTTGAAGCTATAGTTCTCAGTGTTCTTAGATATCACTTTATCTGTTTCATTTTTCCCCTGGAACTTAGGAATTATATAGAATGCCAGGCAGTGTATTTCCTTTTAGAAAGGACTCTGAAGGCACAAAAGAAGGGAGAGGAGAGAATGTTATGAGAAGAGTGTCCTTTATCAGTATTTGGGTTAGAAAAACAAGACTGAAGATCCAAGTTGCAATGTTAATCTTACCCTGTGTGTTTTCTCATTAACAATCAACTTGTGAATAAAGAGGAAAAAAAAAAAAAAAGAAACAAGTTGTTGCTGTTATTGTTTGTAATCAAAAAGGGCCTTATACGTAGTCTGAAGTCACGTCTGATTTATGTCCCATGTGCTTTCATAGAAGCACTGATGTATCCTTTGTTGGAAATGCTACTAGTAGGTTAAAAAGGAGTATTGCCCCATATTCCTGGGATTATACAATTTTCTGTTAGAATTGATTTGAGATAAGTAATCCTTTCTTCTTAATTATAAGAGAGCAAAATATCAAATCCTTTGACAGGAAATAAAAACTTGAAAGTATGTAGTCAGCTCTTGTAATACTCAGATATTTACAATTCACCTATATGAAAAATCTAACCTAAATTAAAGCTGCCATAATCTGTGGTTCTCTATAACAAGGCTATTTCTTTTTTCCTGGGATCAGACCTGATACAGTTATGATAAAATCAATTAAATGAAATGCTCCATGGAATCAATTTATGCCCTTGGTAATCCCCATTGTGTATAGAAGTCACTTTAAAGACTGATGATTACATTTGATCAGTGTTGCAGATTATATTGAAGCTTGAGAATCTAACTCAGGATTTTTACAGAGAACTTTTAAAATAAAAAATAATTTTCTTTCATTCTAAGAAAAGACCTGGGTAGGGAGGACCCAGAGTTTAAAGGATTGTTCCTTCTGAACTAAAGATTCCTAGGAGATCTCTAAAACAATTATGAAAAACAGTTGGGTCATTGTATTTTTCATTTTTTACCTGTATGTTTCTTTACCTTTCAGGTAGTAAATATTAGCCCTGTGGTGGCTAACCAAATCAGCAGCTTTTTTAAATTTTAACTCATATAACTAAGTTTAATACTGGAATCTACCCTTACACTGTGCTTCCATCCCAGCTACCACAACCTGGTCATCCCCTGGTCTTACCACATACTCTGTTTCACTTGCTGTGAGCACTAAGTCGGTGACCCCCGCACCTTAATTAGCTTTTGTTAGATTATGCTGCAGGTGGGCAGGGGATAGAGCTCAGTTGGTAGAGTGCTTGTCTCGCATGCACAAGGCCCTAGGTTCAATCTCCAGCACCCCCGCCCCCCCCACACACACACACACAAGATTATGCTGCAGGAACATCTAGGTCTCAGAGGTGAGGACCATCATGTTTTCTTTAAACCCACATTGCCTTTCACTGGTTGTGCGTGGTTGACTGAGGTCCTGCTCCCTGTGTCTTCTCATTCCAGAACACAGGCTGAAAGGCAGCTCCTGCCTGGAACTCCCCATTCTCATAGAGGGAAGGAAAAAAGCAGCTGGTGAAATACAGTGGCATATACATCCACTGGCCAAAACAAATTCAATCCTAAACCCAGTGACAGGGATGGAGAAGTGGATTCCTCTCACAGGAAGCAAATGTAGGTCATAGGGGTCGAATCCAGTGCATCATTGTAATCTGTACTACTGTGTGAAAAGGAAAGGGGACTCAGGGGCCTGTGGTTTTGTTAGGGTTTGGATCTTAAATGTCCCTGAAACACCTATATACTAAAGTCTTAGTCACCAGCCTGTGGAACTGTTGGGAGGTGGTGGAACCTTTAGAAGGCAGGATCTTATGGAAGGAAGTTAGGTCATTGGGAGCGTGTCCTTGAAGGGGATATGGGGACCCTGGTCCCTACTCCTCTCTCTGTGTCATGTCCTGGCCACTATGAGGTGAACAGTGCTTTTCTGCTGTGATATTCTGTCTTGCCACAGACTGAAACGCATTGGAGCCAAGAGACCATGAACTGAAACTGTAGGCTAAAATAAACCTTTCCTCCTTTTAATTATCATCTCAAGTATTTCGTCAGAGCAATGGAAAAATAACACAGATTTTGAGCTGGCTCAAGTAGAAGTTTTTCTGGCTCACTTGGAATTGATGCTTTGGGGTTTTGCCCTTCTCAGAGAGCTCTGCTTTTCACCCTCCTTAATCTTTCCTTAGTTCTACCCTAAATGGCCTTGGCATTATTGTGTTTCCATCAACTCCCCAGATTCTCAGCAGGCAGAACTGAGCTATTTATATTGAAAATATTACTGAGCATGAGATGGTGATGCATCTTATTTTCTTGAGGTCTGATGGGCAATTATTGCAGGATGGAGATAAAAGGATAGGAAGCTGAATATGGAAAATGTGGCAAGCCTGTCCTGCCATTTTTGGGGCTCATGTATCCTATAATCCACTTGGACTTCATATCTTTTACATTAAATCAACTGGATTTTTTGTGAGTCAAAGACCAACTCTCATTGGGATTCCATTACACTCCCTTGCTTGGATTTTCCCATGTGTAGTTAAATTTGTGAGTCCATCAAAATAAATGGCAAATGCTGGTGTATATTAAGTTATAGGCTTTTTGTTATGAACCCAAATTTATCTAAAATAAAGATTCGAGAGGTAAATGTGTAATGTGGTCTGAGCTCTGTGTGCCCTTATATATAACCAAATCCTTGATCCTTCCCCTCTCATCAGTATCCAAATGGAAGTTTTCAGCCCCATGTACTACACTTTAGGAAGTCCACAAGCCACAGTGTGAAGATAAGAGAGTAGGGAAGTGGCTTATGAAGAGAGTAGGGAAGTGGCTTATGAAGAGAGTAGGGAAGTGGCTTATGAAGAGAGTAGGGAAGTGGCTTATGATTCTTGTCAGCCACAGCCTGCCTCTACCACCACCCTTTCCTAGCTATGGCCCTTGTAGCCTGTGGCTCTGTCACCTCTTCTCATACTTCTCTTAATGATGATGGCATTGTCAATATCAAATAATTCCAGAGGAAATAAATAATTCATTCTGAGACATATATACTCAAGTGACCATTGCCCAGGAACATGGATTCAACTTACCCTGAATGATGTGTTTGGCCTTGGAAAAGGTGAACTTTTATAGCCACAGGACAAAAGTACCATTACAAAACACTTGGTGGGGGTCTTAGGTAGGTAGACTACAGCAAAGAGGCTTTTCTATGGATTTGAGATGTTACAGCATTTTTAGCTTTAGGGTTGGTGGAGGCTACAGGTCTGTTAAGCTTAGTGAAATTTTCTCAGAGTTTTACCTAACTAGGAGGATGTTAGGTCAGATATAGAGGTTGAAAGCAAATGACTTAAAGGGATTAGGATAGCTAAAGATAATTTTGGCTCTCAGCTAAAACATTCCATCTCTCCACTGTCAGGATATTCTACTCAGCCAAGGTCAACCAGTCTGCAGAATCTTTAATGTAAATGAATTTTGTTTTTGTTGTGTTCAGAGAACTTCAGCTTCACTTCACCTACTTTTATTTCCCTCCCAAAGCCTCGCTAATACAAGATTGCTGTGAATTTTAGCATTTTACATAGTTTGAAAGTCATAAAGATAATTACTACGTGGGAAATTCAAGATCTTCAAATTCAAAATCTGACGTTGCTGCTCCTAGGAACTTGCCAGTTATTTCTTGTGGTAATGGTCTTGAAAGATAAAACCTCCAGTGAACCCAGTGATGTGCTTCTTTGTATAGATCCCACCCATGCTCACTCAGAGCAATCCCTTTGTAATCAACTGAAACTTTCAGACAAAAGATGCTGCGTAACTCCCAAGAACAGGTCAAAAGAAGCTTGCAGCTTGTGGCTCCTTCTTTTGGACTGCATGTTTCCAAAAGAAGTCTAACTTCCCTGAGACACTGTGCTGCAAGGAAGCCCAGGTCAGCCACATGGAGAGGCCATGTTCGAGGGAGATGCCCAGCCATCTCCCCAGTGCTCCTGCTGAGGCAGCTGATGCACCAGGCATGAAGTGAGGACCTCATCCTGGAGTCTTCAGACAACAAGTTTGCATGAGTCCCTAATTGAGGGCTTCCCAATGGATCCTTATAAACTCACAAAATATTAAGAAATCATAAATTTTGCTTTATGCTATCAATTTTGAGGGTGGTTGGATAAACAGATAATGAAAATATTTCTTATCAAGGAATTGTTTTGTGCCTGGAGCCAAGCCTTCTCTCCTCCCATCTGACACTTCTTTCTACTCGTGCATCCTACCTCTGTTGTGTGTTACCCATAAGGAATTTCCAAAATGTCTCAATTGAACCCTCTGTTTCACTGTTGCCTTTCATACCAGTGGAAGGCAGGGTAGAGGTGAATGGTACTTATATTCTCTCTGAAAGAAGTCCATTCAAGGCATTTCCCAGATAAAAAGATACTTATCTAAAGATAAATGTTGCCATTCTCTTAAAAGGTTGCAGAAGCTGCTGGGACATTTTAAATGTCACTTGTCTTGCTACATATGCAGAACCTGTACAGAAACAGGCAAGATGAAAACATACCAAAATGTTAACAGGAATTGCCTTTTGAAGCCTTTTTCTATTTTTAAAGAATATTTTGTTGCTTCATTCTCAATAATGAAGATAAATTTTTTTAACAACATAAATGTTTGGGCATATTTAAGTAAAGGTAAAAAGAGGAATCAGAGACTGCCGTGGAGAGTTTGGGGCTGTGGTGGGTCAGAGGCTGGGCTTGCCACTGAGCCACAACCCAGCATGCTGTGTTGTCAGTGGGCTGCCTCCCACAGCAATTAAGCGTGTGCAGTGACCAGCTAGTGAGACCCCAGGGATGTCTGCTGGTGAGCTTCTGGGCTGCTCCTTCCTAATAAAAAAGAGAAAGGAGAAAGATTTCCTTTGGCCAGATGTGATGTCTGCATTCCAACATTTGCAGCAACTTTATGGATCCTGTAGGACAGCTAAGGTGATGAGTCTAGTCCTTTTTGACAGTGTTAAGCCACCAAAACAAACTTGAGCCCATATACTTCTAGACCCTGAGTATGAAAAGTAATCAATCTGGTAAGCCCAGTGATCTGGGTTTTTTTTGTTTGTTTCAGTACTTTGGTACTGAGAATTGAACCTACAAAGAGTCTGAAAGACCCCATCCCAGAAACCCCAGGCCCCATTGTGAAACCATCAGGGCGTGTTGCTAACCCACGTAAACACCGAGAGGTCTATCTGTTAATCAGTTAAGGGTAGTCTATTGTGAGAGGACAGGATGGTTGAGAAAGAACAGAAAAGCAGATCCCAAGGCATGCCTGAACAAACAGGAACTGATAATGATAAGCAGGAACAGAAAAACCAGAGTGTTAATATGTAACTGTCATGAGGTTTATCCAGGAACATAAAGTGAAAAACAACTTTGCCCTTTAGGTAATCTATATGTTGGGTTCAAAATAACCAATAAGAAACCTGTTACTTCCCGCGCACACGAAACCTGCCCCTTTATCCTATAAAAGACCTGTACCCCAAAGCCCGGTGTGCCAGTTCACCAAAGCTCCGGCTGAGGTTTTGCTGAGCACCCGCAGGCACCTGTGTATCAATAAATTGCCTCTTGTTTTTGCAGCCAGTGTCTCATGCGTCTTTCTTGGACAGGGAATCGGAGGGTCTTTCAAGTCTACCTCTGAGCCACAGCCTCAGCCATTTTTAAATTTTTAATCTTGACACAAAACTGTAAATTGTGGAGGCTGGCCTTGAGTTTGTGATCGTCCTGCCTCAGCTTCCTCCTGAGTCCCTGGGATTACTGGTGTGCACCACCTGGATGAGCCAGTGGTCTGTTTCAGTGGAGAGCATCCTTATAATGGGAACATAAGGAATAGTTTCTCTTCCCAGGGGGACTGCTCCAGTGAGTCGGCCGATGTGATAAGAGAGAAATCAAACCGAATTTCATATGTGGAAGAGAGAAACCAACTGATTTTTGATCTGCAATCTCTATAAAGGTCTCAGTAGATACTGCAGGAGGACGGAGCCCAACCCTAGTGAGCAGCCTTCCCCGCACCATGAACTGGAAATGGAAGAAATCAGAAATGGCTCCTGTCACTCCTCCACAAGTGATTGCCTTCCATTTTAGGCAGCAAGGTCTACAGTTACATCCACTGAGAGCAGGGAAAAAGAAGAAGCAAAAGTCATGGGGTTATAGGCTGTAGCCCTAAAGAGTCTGCTCAGCTCTCACCAATGAACCACCACAGTGGGGAGCTGTTAGAGCAGGACGACAGGTGGACACAAACAGGGGGACAGGGTTGGGGAAGGGAGAATTGGGTTCACTCCATCTCCATGAAGAAAGACCACTCCACCTCAAGGTGGAGAACATGCCTCCTCCGCAGCCAAGTACTTCCCTTCTTAAAACTAAAAAGAACTGACCAGGCATAGTGGTGCACTCCTGTGATCCCAGTTACCCCAGAGGGTGAGACAGGAGGATCACAAGTTCAAGGCCAACCTGGGCAACTTGGTAAGACCCTGTCTCAGAGAAAAACAAGTTAAAAAGGCTGGAGATGTAGCTGGGTGGTAGAGCACCCCTGGGTTCAATCCCCAGTGTGTTGTCTGTGAGTGGGAACCTCAAAAGAACTTTTCAATGATGCACATTTCCCAGAGCACAGAGGCACAGTTCTCTGGGTGACCCTAGGCTCATTGTAATACCATTCACATTGTAGTTTTGACCACCCAACCCTTGTGTTTTGCTTAGGTACTGATGGGAAGTTTTCCAATGTGGTGAAATCAGCACCTGCACACTAAAGCACCAGAGGGAACCTCAGTAACTGCTCCAAATGCATAAAACACCAGGAGGGAGGGTCTCAGATCTACCAGGTGGAAAACCCCAGTCTGCCTCCTCTTTTGGTTCAGCATGCTCTGTGTTCTCTTACTTTTCCTTGGCTAAATAAACCCTTTATGCTTATGCTGTATCTCCTGGCTGAAATCTTTTTTTCAAGACTAAAAAGGACAGAGGACCCATTGCTTAGTAACCAAGCCAGGAATTCTCATTTGGGACAAAAGGAGAGGCCAGGGACCATTTGCTTGCCTTTCACAGCTTACTTACTGAATACTACCATAAAAGGCTTCAGGCCAGATAGTAACAGCGTTCACTCAGCCTTCTTCATAAATGAGAAGCAGGAGAGAGTCTATGGGCAATTGACTAGGGCTGTGGACGCAGGTCATGAAGTGCTTCACTTCCTCCAAGCTGCTATAATCAGATTATTCAAAGTGAAGTTTTTCAAGGTTTCAAAACAAGAGTAGTTTAAAAACAGTAAATAGAGGTTAATTTGGTATTCAAAATTTGAGTGAAAATCAATTCTCTTTTAGCTGAATGAATCGTAGGATGAGGTTAACTACTTTCATTATTGGACTTCTTTTCATATGTGTACCTTTAAATTTTCTGCACATTGTTTTTCTCCTTTAGTGAACCTCAAGTTATGAACAAAGCACATTTTAAAAGAATATTTTAGTGTGCCTGTACAAAAGTGCAATAACAAACAAACCCCATCAATATGTACAACTATAATGCACCAATTTAAAAAGTGGAAAAAATAAGAGTTGTTTTATATATAGAAATAAAATTTTATATTTCTCAGCCTTAGATTGAAAGCAAGAAGAGTGGGCAATTATTGTTTTTGTCTTTGAACAACCTCATTTTCTAGAAACATCCACATGGTTAGTACAGTGGCCATCTTAGCTCAATGCGGCCAAGTCACAAAGACTGTGCCCTTTCCTCCCCCAGGATCCCCAGAGCCCTGAAGACAGTGCCCTTGAAGCCAGAATTAGACAGGCAGTCAGTATAGATAGGTAAATCGAGTCAGGTCAGAACTAGGAGGCCAATTTGAGTTGAGTCCAGGAAGTTGGAGACTGCCCCCTGAGGGACTGAAATGTTAATTCCTTCAGAGCCCTTCCTCCACTCTTATCAATATAACCTGCCTCTGGTTCCAACCTGTTCCTAAGGTAACCTATCCCAGGAATTGCCCCTCCCTACACTGAATTGTAAAAGTTGTTAACTAATGTGTCCAGGGCTGCTCCATCCTGCCTTTACCCCTTCAGCCCACCTGTTTCCCACCTTTTGGCCATCCCATTGGACATCTCCTGGGCCTAGTCACACAGGAAGGAGAGAAATAAGGGGAAGAGGGCAGGAGAACAAAGGAAGCCTAGGACATATAAAAATGGCAGAACACCTCAATTCTTGGGATACCAGGATACTCGCTACAGCTCCCTTCTCCCTCACGGAGAAGTCTATGTTACCCCTTTTTAAATAAACCCTGCTTTATATGCTTGCCTCAGCATGCTTCTCTAATGTTATACTTCAACACTTGAGAGAGCAGAACTCATCACCAATAACCGGCCAACTGTATCACCCTGGCTCACCTGACTACCTGGGTAGGCACAGTCCATCCACATTCCAATTTAGAATTACAACTAAGCAACCCAAACTAAGTCTGGGCAGTCTCTCAAACTAAGGAAATTTTGGTATTATGGTAATAGTTGTGTGTATGTTACTTTGGTAAGTACTCCACCACAGAGCTACATCCTCAGCCCTTTTTTGTGATACTGGGAATAGAACCCAGGGCCACTCTACCACTAAGCTACATCTCCAACATTTTATTTTTTCTTTCAACCAGAGTCTCACTAAATTGCCAATATTGGCCTCAAACTTGCTATCCTCCTTGTCTCAGCTTCACAAGTCACTGGAATTATAGGCATTCACCGCTAGTTACCTTGCTGAGTCCTTGCTTTCCCAAATGCTGAAATATAATACCAGAGAAGCAAGTCAAGGCAAGTGTAGAATGGAAAGTAAAAAGTTTTATTAAAGGATAGCAGAAAAGACTCCCTGAAATCCCAAAGGTGGAATCCTGGGATGAGGGAAGTCTCGTCCTTCTTATACCTAAGGTTTTCTTTTGTTCTGCTACATTTCTGTCCTTTATCTTACTTATTTCCCTTTATCCTACATGTGCTGGAGGATGCCCGTGGGAAGGCCAAAAGGTGAAAAATGGGTGGGCCGATCGGAGGTGGGTGGGGAGTAATCCAGGCAGGAAGGGCCCAGGGTAAATTATTAGCGCCTCCCTATCTGCTTCATTAACAGTTATTTTATTATTATTATTATTATTTTATTATTATTATTTTATTTTATTTTTTAATTAACGTTTCTTTAGGATGGCCAGAGTCTTGGGAACATTAACATTTCAATCTCCCAGATCTAGTGTCTGATTTCCTGGACACAGATCAGGCTTCATTTTTCTCTATTCAGCTCAATATCAGATCCCATTTACCTAGCTACACTAACCACCTTAAATATGGCTTCAATTTTAGGGTTCTAAACTAAACTAAGCAGAAGATACATAAATGTCCCATAAGCCCCTTCCCCCCCACACACATAAGTACCCTCTTTCATTATTGTCCCTTTCCCTTCTCCTTCCCCTACCCCCTCTTATGGTGACACTTTTCACCTGGCTGAAGAGACCCCGCCCTTAAACTCAGCCCCTAAACTCCAGCTCAGCCAACCGGCTATCAATAGTAACAATTTAGTTGACCTAAGCCCTCCCGCCTCTAGTGACCTATATAGGTAGTGTTCTCCTCTCCAGCACACACAGTTTCCCTGGCCCTCACTCTTTTGCCCCAGAGCGCCCCCACCTTCCCAATAAAACTCCTTTTGGTGCCTTATCCTTGCTCTGTGATTCCTGGCCTCGCGCCCTTTTCTGCTTTATAGTTATCAACATCCTGCACCAAAGTAGAACACATATTACACCTGAAAAACCCACACGGACACATCATTATCACTCAGAGTCCAGATTTGATTCTTGGTAAACTTTTTACCAGCGCCCCTGATGAACCCAGACTAATTCCATCTTAAGATTGGGAGCCATCTCATCACAAAGGCATAAAAAGTTAATTTCTGTTTTATTATAAATTACTGCGATTTCTAAACTTGCTTGGAATGCCTGCGCGAGCCTGGCTTTCCCTGACCAGATAACAACCTTCTCTGAAACTTCAGCAGTGCCTCATAAATTCTGGTGTTGGGATCTAAATTTACTCCTTAACTTGAAATGTTGAACCATTTATATCATTAACCTACTATCTGCCTTTCTATTATGCTTGTCAAAATCCTCTTATCTGTAAGTTCTCAAGACACCCCCCTTTTGCAACTTTTTGTGCCATAAAATATTCTAGAAAGCTGAGGTACTGTGCTCTTCTGGCCCAAGGGTTTCTGGAGAGACAGTCCTGGCCAGAATCACAAGCTTGCTTTAATTTGATTTAAAATTGGAATCGGTGGTCTTGTCTTTGCATTGTGGTTTAACATCCCAGGCCAGGTCTGGACACTTGTTCCCCCAAAACACATCAGGTCTGGACACTTTTGGTCCCCCCAAACCAATGGAAAAGTAATGGTGTAAAACAGGAAAGGAGCTGTAATAAGTGTAGCAACACCAGATACACAAGGGGATCCATGCCCTTAGCCTTTAGGATGGCCAGAGTCCTGGGAGCATTAACATTTCAATCTCCCAGATCTAGTTTCTGATTTCCTGGACTCAGATCAGACTTCATTTTACCAGGGGCTGACAATAGAAGGAAAAGTAAGGGCAAGAGTTGGGGGTTTGCATAGGTGGATGCTTTTTCACACTTGCCAAACCAGGTGATCTGGCTCAGGTGTGGCCTGTTCCATCATTCTCTCAGAACTGATCAGGCAGGACCTTCTTGGCATAGGAAAGTTGGTGTTGCCTTAAGCACAGTGTTGATTCTTTTCACAAGTTTTCTCTGCCAGACCTGTTATTCCTGAAATCTAAGGTGATTAAAAGATGGAAATGGCTTAGAAGAACTTAGAAGGAGGAAAAAAATAGATAAAACTGAAATAGAAAGTTGAGGGTACAGAAAAAGAATGTATCAAAAGAAAAGCTCCTCTGAGAGCTGGGGTGGTAGCTCAGTTGGTAGAACACTCACCTTAGCACATGTGAGGCACTGGGTTCTATCCTCAGCACCACATAAAAATAAAATTAAGGTATTGTGTCCATATACTATAAAAAAGAGAAAGAAAAAGTAAAGTACCTCTGAGCCATTGGAATTCAGGAAATTCCTATGAAACTTTAAAGTATGAAACAAACATTGATGAGCAACCCAGTACCTGTCCTTAGCACCAGCCTACCTGCCATCGCCCAGGCTGTTTTCTTTACCAGGAATGTGTTTTGCTTTTTCTGGCTCTCCATTTCCTGCCCTTGGCCCATGTCCTTGCTTGCACAAGCCTAGGGAAAACTAGATTGAAATTGAAATTGCTCTGCCCTGGGTTCATTCTAGTCCAGCCCCTAACTATTGTCCCTCTATGCACATTAGCACCACACGGCGGGGTTGCTGTCCCTACCTTGAGAGATAGCCCACATTCTCCCTTGAGTGTGTATTCCTTGATTTACCCCCCAAAGCTTCTCACTCTCAAGATAAGCTCCATTCTCCCTTGAATGTATATTTCTAACTTTACCCCCAAAGATGTTTCTCCCTTGAGATAGCCTGCCCTTGAATGTATATCTGCTCTCCTACATAAATCTATGTCTCCGCCAAAGATCCCACTTGTCCTGAATTGAGATCCCCCTCTCCAGGAGCTCTAGTTCTAAATGATGATTGAAAACAGAGTGAAGGACTTGATGAAGAGGACATGATGAAGTGACAAAACAAGTCTGAGAGGCAAGATGGAATCTAGATGGAGTTAGGTCGGTGACTGGGACCTCCTTCAGACTCTCAGTGGTGGCTGAGACTGCAATCACTGGAGAAAGCTTCAGAGCTGGGGTCTTGGTCTCATGGAAGTGGAGTTTCACTGATAGAAACAGAGACAATGCTCATGTTCAGACTGACACTTAGTCAAGTGCAGCTCTCCTTTTCCACTGCTGGTGAGCCTGAGTACTTCACAGACTTTGTAGGTGAGAGCAGTATTCCCACAGATGCCAACCCCAGTGTGACCTCCCACCAGGTGGGCCAGGTATGAATCAGAAGGATAAAGGGCAGGGTTGCCTCTATAGCTAGTATTACAAAGTCTTGATGGAAGACCCAGAATCTTCAGGAGATTCATGTTTTCAAACCCAGGGCTCCCCAACCTCTGCCCCATAACTAGCTTACCAGCCTTCTCCATCCTGCCCATTGTTTCTCAGGTGTCCCAGACTCTTGCCCAGCCTACCTGCCATTGCCCAGGCTGTTTCCTTTACCAGAAATGTGTTTTGCTTTTTCTGAATCTCCATTTCCTCATCTATAAAGAGAAAAAGTAATTGTCACTCTTTTCTAAAAGTGGATTGATTATTTAAAGGTGCTGAGGCTATTAGCTTGGAGAAGAGAAGTCCCCAGAGCAGAGAAAGCAGTCCTAACTAGAAAGACCTGGAAGGCAGAACGAAGAGCAGTAGAAGGAGTCAGGGAGAGAGATTTCAGCAAAGGATCAGAGAAAATCAGAGATAGAGCTGGCTGCTTCAGGAAACAGTGAATTCCTGATCCTAAAGGAAAGTGTAGAAGCTGGAGTTCTTTGGTAAAAAGGTTCAGGAGTTGAGAGTTAAACTGTTTAGAGTTGGAAACTGTAGCTCTGAGAGGGATGTTTGCATCAGCTTTGGAGTCTTACAGATCTCAGTTCCCTTCCTAGCTCTACCTCCCACTAGTGAGGTTACTCTTCTCTCTGAGCCTCATTTAGAAGTGGCGAGGAGATGGTTAAGAGTGTCCACATTGTAGAAGTTTTATGAGGCTTCACTGAAGCAGTAAACATAATGGAACCAGCAGGCAGTAGGTGCCCAGCAATTGGGAAATGTCAGGAGATCTCCCCTTAGTTCTAAATGATGATTGAAAACAGAATGGAGGACATGATGAAGAGGATTTTGCTGTTGCTCCTAGAACCAGAGTATGGAAAGGCCACCAGCAGTTAAGAAGACAGAGGTTGGAAGCACATAGTGCATTCTAAGCAGAGGAGCATGAGGAAAACAATAAATGGGCTATACATATATTTTTTTCTGAATTTTCTAATTCTGTTCCATAACCCTTTTTAAGTCTATCTTTATATCAGTGCCACCTTGTCTTGATCACTTTGGCTTCTAGTAAATCCTGAAGTCAGGTAATATAGATCCTCTAACTTTGTTCTTGTTTGCAGAGTTGATTTGAATGTTACAAGTTAGTGTACAATTTGCAATCAGTTTTTACATTTCTATAAAAGAGTCTTCTAGGCATTTGATTGGGATTGCATTAAAGGTAAAAACTGAGGAAAGGATTTTTTAAAAATATTGTATCTTCTAATTTATGAATATCATCTATTTATTCAGGACTTCTTTAATATCTTTCAGCAATATTTATAAAATTTCAATATAACTGTCTTGCACATTTTTCAAATTATTCCTAAGTATTTTACATTTTTGATGATATTATAAATGATATTTTTGAACTAAAGGGAGCTCTATCTCTCTGCTTTCTGGCTGCCAGAACATTTCCATCACCCTAAAAGTTTCCAAATGCTGCTTTCCAATCGATTCCTAACTCAACTTCACCCCACTGCAGAGCAACCACTACAGTTTTCTCTTTTACATTTTATGCCAATGTATTCATTCACTATGTATTTATTATTTTAAGCCTTTCTTTTTTGATCTAACATAATTTATTTCTTTTGTATGTCAGAAGTTTATTTATTTATTATTGTTGGCTATCATTTCATTTTATGAGCAAGCACTTCATTATTCCATTTGGACTGCTTCCAATTCGGGGGTATTATGAATGAGATTGCTATGAAAGTCTTTGTTCCAGTTGTTTTGTGGACTTATGTTATCATGTCCCTTGTGTAAATACCTAGCAATGAAATTACCGGGCTGTGGATAAATGTGTATTTAACTGTATTACCAAATGTCAAACAGTTTTCAAAGGTGTTTGTACCATTGTACATTCCTACAACTTTTTTTTTCTTTTATGTTTCTTTCATTATTTTTGTGCCCAGCCTAGAAACCTTTACCTACTCTCAAGTCTGGGAGATCTTCTATATTTTCTTCTAGAAGTGTTATGATTATAATTTTTACCTTTAGGTCTATGATCCATCTGAAATTAAATTTTAATTCTGGTTGAGAAGGAACTTGAAATTCATTTTCTCCACACAAATACCCAGTTGCTCGAGCAACATTTTTAAAAAAGACTTTCCCCATTGAGGAGTGTTTAGTACATTTATATCTAGTGTAATTATTAATGTGATTGAGTTTAAGTGAATCACCCTGTTAATAATTTTCATTTTGAACATTTGTGGCTCTTTCTTGCCTTCTTCTTTTTTTTTTTTTTTTTTTTTGAGGTGGGTATTACCGGGGACTGAACTCAAGCACTCTCGACCACTGAACCACATACACAGCCCTATTTTGCATTTTATTTAGAGACAGGGTCTCACTGAGTTGCTTAGTGCCTTGCTTTTGCTGAGGCAGGCTTTGAACTCATGATCCAATTGCCTCAGCCTCCCAAGCCACTGGGATTACTGGCATGCGCCATTGGGCCTGGCAGATCACAGTAATCTTTACAACAAAAATCAGTCTTTTGAACACAACTTTAAATGAGCTGAAATCTAGCCTATTTTGGAACCATTCTAACATGGAGTAAGGTGAGGGGCAGAGCCTTATCTAGGGTAAGGTAGGCTCTTCACAAATAACACAATACAATATTACATCTGAAACCTGAATCAAAGAAAGGCTAAGAGAGCTTTCAACTTTCTTTTTATGGAAAAAGTGGCAGAACATTTCCATGTTTTATAATGTCATCTTTAAACAGATTGGGCTTTCATTATCTTCCCAAAAATGCATTTAAATTCAAATTCCAGAGTGAAGAGTAAGAAAAAATTATATATAACTTATTGACAACAGGTTACTTTATCCAGTTATAAAACAATCAACTGAAATTAATAAACACAAGCCATATTTGTTATTTCTATACAAATTCAAGACTTTTAGATAATTTTAGTGTGGAGAACATCAACTTGGCAAAGTGCTATCCAAAGCTTTACATTTAACTAAGTTTAACTTTTTAAAAGTACAATTTAGAATCTAGAGTGTACGGTAACAACAATCACTGGTCTGCATGGGTTGACAAATAATCAAAGGATAGCCTTTAATCTCTTATGCATTTAGGAAACTGTTAATAATCAGACATTAACTGAGTCAAAACAAACAGATATAAGACAGGTCTTCAAATGACAGTGTGGCTCTTCCATTTCAGATATAATGTATGAAAGAGAGCACTTATTAGTTATCTTGCCCCAACACTTTCATTTTATAGACTTTTATATAACACTTAGACAAGGCTTAGACAAATATAATTCTCAAATGCAGACACATACCTAGTTGCATATATTTAGGATGTCAACTATATTGTTATAACCTAAATAACTGTTGTTTGCTTAACCAGTTACAAAGCAATCATTTAAGACTTTAAAACATGTACAAACCCTAATTCCTTTAAGACTTAGTTTTCCCAAGTAATAAAACCTAACAAATACAAGAAAATTATCTTGGTAGATAAGAACATATCAATGTTTCAAATTTTGTTTTTATCAGTGCATTAAAATTCAAGTAACTTTAACTGACTGTGCTAATTATAGCCAATTTAACCACAAACACAAACTTTTTGAGATTTACCTTCCACAAACATTCAAAACTTCTTTATATTCTTAGTTTTGTCCTCTTTCATCTTGGACTTTAGCACAAGAATATGACTTTACCAGACAAAACACTTTCAATTCCAGAAACACTTTTTTACTTTTCAATTTTCCATACTAAAATATATTTCCATACTTATAACTTTCTTGTATCTTTTCTAGTTTTAGATCCTTTATTAAATTCATATTCTGAAACAGCCCTTATGAATGTTTTCTGTGCATTTAATTTACACAACAAATTTTATCCCAGGAGAGGGTTGGACAATTCAGCATATGGAAAAACTGTGTCTTAATCTTTTGTCTCCTAGGTTGCATTCAAGCAGTGGGAGCACAGGATATTTTTGAGCTTGACTTATCTCTGTTATCATTAACGCAATGTTATCAACTTTAAGTGAGTTCCCCACAATCAATTGTATCCAGAGGCTCCTTTTGGGCCTTTAAAAAAATAGTAGGCATATTGATATGCAATGGATGAGGACTTTTCCATCTTTCTCTTCAGGCTTCCTTGAAGATCCCTTTACAGAGGCTGCCTACAAAACACAGGTTGACCATAGTTTCTGTCTTTTCCTTTTCTGAGTGCAGTTATTTATTCTGCCATTTTTTCCAGGCATTTAGTTTGATGGGATGCTGTTTTAGCAAAAATTGTTTTGCTCCAATGATGAATATCCCTTGGCCAAATGGGGTGTACTGTCGGATCTTAAAAGGGAGATTATTCCTGTCCCAAGCTCATAAACTGACAGTGCTGGAACCGACTACCACAGTCTTTGTGGCCAGCAGTCTCAGGGGCAAGAGGGGCTGACAGGCAGAACAGAGGCCAGTTTTCTACAGCCCAAAAAGCTTTTCTGGGATTTTTTTTTTCCAGTTTAGGGCTAGTGTCCTTGACCCACAGTGAGATGATCTGTGGCTGCCTGGGGCCAGGCTGCAAAACAGTTCTGGGAGTGCCAGCGCTGGATTTAAGTCTTTTTTAAGCTCTTTCTTCTGGTGTCCCGCTATCCTTGCACACCAGAGGCAGTACCTTTTGGCACCTTCAAATTTGTTCCTCATGGTTCAGACCTCTTATAATGAAACTGCATAAATGCCTGTACACAGAGAATCTGTTTCATATACTTTAACCCTGACAGACCAATTTCAACATTAAGATTGTACAGTAGTCCAGAAAAAAAAAAAAATCATTCAAAAGCCAGATTGTATTAGAGTAAACCCTCTTTTTCATAGAGAGGCTATACCTATAAGAGACCCATGCAGCCAATATCTCTCTGCTCAAGAGACAACTGGTAAGATCAATGTACCTTGGCCCATTTCTTAAAAGAGGCAGTAACAGATACAAACAAATCAAAAACATGACAATCAGAGGGAATTCTCAAATCACAGCTGATAGGTAGGAATCTTTAAAACAGATAGACCAGATAGGGGAAAATCCCATGTTCCCAAATAGGTTGGTTTCATAGTTTAGCTATTGTGAATTGAGCTGCTATGAATATTGATGTGGCTGCATCACCATAGTATGCTGCTTTTAAATCCTTTGGGTATAAACCAAGGAGTGGAATAGCTGGATCGAATGGGAGTTCCATTCCAAGTTTTCTGAGAAATCTCTATACTGCTTTCCACAATGGTTGCATCAATTTTGATCTCTCCTTAAGGTCTGTAAGTCTGACCTCAGGTGACCCAGGCCTCAGGGGAGCTCCATGTTGCCCCAGAGCTGAACTGAGTGTGGCTCTGGTTTTGGATGCAGGTTGCTTACCCTGAATGGGGAATGGGGCTTTACCATGGTTACTGGCTGCTTGTTTCTGGTCACTTTCTGCAGCCTGGTTTTCCTGAACTTTTCTGATCCTGGCATCCTGTATCGGGGTAAGGCCTCAGACCCCTGGGAGAAGTAGGTGGCACTCCAAGGACTGATGCCTACAGGGGTGATTTCTTTCTTTTTTTTTTTTTTTTTTTTTTTGAGAGAGAGAGAGAATTTTAACATTTATTTTTTAGTTTTTGGCGGTCATAACACCTTTGTTTGTATGTGATGCTGAGGATGGAACCCAGGCGCTCGCATGCCAGGCAAGTGCACTACCGCTTGAGCCACATCCCCAGCCCTACAGGGGTGATTTCTAAAGTGCTAACCCCACCTATGGCTCAGAATCCCTTCTTTCCATGTCATCATTACTTAGGCCCTGGCACTTCATTTTCCAGCCACTGAGGCAAGAAAAAACAGAATCCTGGAGGGTTTCCATTTACTTCAGAAGGGAGACCAGGCAAGCTGGCAAGAGAGGCCAGCAGTCTCTTCCAAACTCAGCCACGCGACCAGCATGCTAGCTTCATACTGGAGGCTCGAAACATAGAAATTAACTAGTGAGTTCAAATTAAAGAGACATGACTCTCAATTTACTTTTTTTGCCCAGCTCAGAGACGGCTCCTCCCAGCTCCTGCCTCTAGCCACCTGATGTGGTAGCGAGGTTTACACAAAAGGCCAGCAAGAGAGACAGAAGCACGCCAGGGAGTGAGTTTTTATCGGGGAATAAAATATTCAGGGGAAAATTCCATCCAATGAAGGTCGAGGGGGGCAGCATTCCAAGGTCAGGGTCAGTGATTGGTTCTCAGGTCAGTGGTCAGGCACACACCCGCACGGACAAGCCCTCGCACCTGAGGCAGGGTGGGGAAGGCTCTGACACAGTGTGTCTAAGTGCCTCACACCCAGCCAGGGAGGTAGCTCAAATCATGTGCGAGAACGGCTTCCCACACCAAACCACACAGTTTATTTTTCCTCCTGCCCATTTCACACATGGCTTCAAATACTAATCACTATTCCAAAGGGGGAGCTCTATAGAGAGCTCTTATGACTGGAAACCCCCTTTTCTTTGACTGCCAGCCCTTTGGAGTGGTCAGCTTACTCTACAAGGACTAGGGTTTCCCTGCCCACCTCCACCCCATCCTTCTTGTTTTCCAGTGATGCTGATCAGGGCAGCCCCATGATGGAAGGGCCTCTTACCACTGCCCAAACTTTTTCCCATGCCAGGCTCCCTGAGGCAGCATATGTGCCCTGGATATATCAAAGGGCCTTTCAAATGCCCTGGTATCCCTATTGCTCCTTCCACTGCCCACTCAGGACCTTCCACTGTGGATGTTGTAACATCTGTGAGGAGGTGAGTACTCCTCCTCCCTGTCCACTCACCAACCCATCACAGGGCATCTGGCCAGGACCAGGAGCCTCATAGTATAAGTGGGCCAAGGGTAGGCATAAGACCATCTTCCCAGACTGTCAAAAGTGGCTCCCAGCCCCTCTTGGTCACTTAAACCTGCTATTGCCTCTCTGCACCTGACCTGAGAGGCTGGCCCTGTTTGCACAGGTGCTGACATGCAAAGGGCAGAGTCAGGGGGAGGAAAGGCAGCGCCTGTCCCACTCCTGACTTGCTGATACTAGATACCCAAACTCTTAGTCCAGCTGCTGCCCTGTTCTGGAGGTCTTTGCCTGTCTTCATCTGGGTGTCCAAGTTGGAGTGTTTCCTGGGTTCTGAGTGCTCTTCTCCCATGTATACACACTGCACAGGTTTCCAAGTGCAAAAAAGCTGGCTGGGCCAGGGAGTTCTTTCCATCTTTATCCAGTATCTGAGAAAATAGAGACCCAGAGTTATTCTATATCCTCCTCCAAGTGACACCAGGCAGGTCTTGTCTCTAAAAACCTCAATCGTGACACGTTACCTGATAAGCTGTAGAGTCCTAACTGTGCTCTAACAATGGAAAGTGCCAGGTTCTCCCTGAGATGGAACCCGCTTGTAGGGCCAAGAGCAGGTGGCCTAGAGGGTAGTGTTGTGGAAGGCCAGACAGACTCTCCAGGCTTGTCCTCTCTGCTAGGAGTTTGACCACCACTGTAGGTGGGTGAACAAGTGCGTGGGGCATCGTAGCATCCGGGCTCTTCCTGATGCTGCTCCTGTCCCTTTGCCTGTACCTGGGTGCCCTGCTGGTGATGTGCACCATCTTCCTTGTGAGCACCAGCGAGATCACATTCTCCTTGGATAAAGCCATGGCATATCCATACAGTCTCAAGGAGATTCTTCCCATTGTTCCCACAGTGGGAACAGCAGGGGTTGTAGGGAGAGAGGGGTGGAGAGCCAAGGGGTGCGGTAATTGAGAACCAAACCGATTAGGTGGGGCTAGAGGGAAAAGCCCTTTGGAAGGACCTGTCAAGGACATGTTGAAGGTGAGTGGTGTCAGGGAGAAAGTCCGAGTTGGATGCACTGTCTAGTTGAGTATCTAGAGGGGCCACAGAGACGGGTAATTAAGGTAGAAAAGGGACAGGCAGGAGTATAGCGTGGTGGAGTGAGGTTTCCCTTGGGTGTACTGGACCAGCAGTCCAGTTCAAGGAGAAAGAGTAAGTGGGCGGGGCCACATGGGGCAGGCGCAGGGAGGGCGGAGTTGGGTCAGGACACAGGGCCAGTGAGGAACTGTCCAGCAGCTCGGCTTCTTAGTCTGCTCATAGCTTGATAGTGGCTGTCCCAGCCACAGGCGCCCTGTTGCCACTCACCTTGGGACTGCTGATCCAGGCTGTAGCAATGAGCACCGCCCCGCGCCCCTATGAAGGCCAGGTAAGTGGGGCCCAGTGCCTGTGCTGGGATACCCGGCAGTGAAGAGGCGTCTTGCACCTCTGTCACCTGTGCTTTCTCCACTGCCCTTGGCCTTGATGGTGGGTGCCTCGTTAGTCCTTCCAGACTCATCTCTTAAGATGCAGCTCAGATCTCTCCTCCCCTTGGAGCTCGCTGGTCATTCTCCCTCCTGCGTGCTTCCAGAGCCTACTGTGTGCTGGGCTGCGTGTTATTTGAGAGATGGATATAGAGGTGAGTAAGTACATCCTGCACTTGTGTTGATAAGCAACCTGAGATCAGAATAACACCCGCAGACACCCAGGCACATTCTGAGAGGGTCAGTTCTGAGTGGTGTAGTGGACTGGAAGAAACTGAGAGTTTGGTGAGGCCTGCATTGTGGATTAGGACATGCCACTCCTACACGTCCTGGTGTGATTGTGGAGAGGCAGAGGACAGGAGGGCATTGCCTGTGAGAGGCACACCTGTGCAAAAAGGCATAGAAACCCAGAAAGTAGAATGTTAAGGGAATGATGAGGATATGGCTCTAATTCAAGCACAAGGTGGCATGGGCAATGAAGGTAACCCCATGGAGGGGTCAAGATTTTTAAAAGGCCCAGAAAGTCAAGCATGGAATTAATTGGTATGAAGTAAAAACCTGGGAGCCATGGTAGGATTTTTTTTTTTAATTCGTTTACTGAAGAATAATTTACACACAATGATATTCACTATTTATTTATTTATTTATTTTTTGTCTATGGTTAAGGATTCTGACCAATGGATACCGTCCTGCACTCTCCACCATGATCAAGGTTAAACCAGTTTCATTACCTCAGAAAATCCTTTCATCATCTTCTGTTGTCAAGTTCTCTCCTTATGTCCTTCTGGTTTTTCTTTTTCCAGAATCAAGTATAAATGGATTCTTTGCTTTTTTAATCTGGCTTCATTCATTTAGTACAGCACATTTGAGAATCATCCTTATGTGGTTCCTGTCAGTAGTTATTTCCTTTTACTGCTGTGTAGTATTGTATGGACGCCCTACAGATTATTTATGCATTCATCAATTGAAGGATTATTCATTGTATCTAGTTTTTCTTAGGGCTTTTGTTTTGTTTGTACCAGGGATTGAATCCAGCGGTGCTTAATCACTGAGATACATCCCCAGTTCCCCATGCCCCCTTCAGTTTTTCTTTAACTTTTTTTTTTTTTCTTTTTGAGTCAGGGTCTCATTCAGTTGCTTGGGGCCTTGCTAAGTTTCTAAGGCTGGCTTTGAACTTGCAATTCTCCAGCCTTGGCCTCCTGACCTGCTAGCATTCAGGCATGGGCCACTGTGCCTAGCTAGTTTTTCACAGTTGTAAATAAAACTGCTACAGACATTGGTGTACAAGCATGTGAACATTAAGTTTTCTTTTCTGTTGGGTAAATTCTTAAGGGTGGCATTGCTGAGTCACTTTTCCTATAAAGTGTGGAATTTTATAGGAAATTTCCAAATTTGTCTTCCAAAACCATTCGTAATTTCTACCAGCAATACATGAGAATTCCAGTTGCTCCACATCCTCACCGACATTTGACATTGTCATTTGTTATTTTGTTTTCTCTTTTCATTGTAGCCTAATAAATGAGTAGTGGCATCTCATTAAGGCTCCAGGTTGTGTTTTCCTAATGAGTAATGATGTTGAGCATATTTCCATGTCTTTTGGGCCATGGGTATGTCTTTGGCAAAGTATTTGCTTCAATCTTTTGCCCATTTTAAAAAAAATGGCTTGTTTCCTTACTAAGTTTTAAGAGTTCTTTATACTGGATTCAGATTATATTTTGTGAATCTTTTCTTGCAATCTGTGGCTTGTTACCTCATTTTCTTCTTAGCATCTCAGTGTTGTTGTTTCTCCAGTACTGGGGATTGAATCGGGGTGCTCTACCACGGAGCATTGTTGTTCATTCTACATGGAAAATTATGTGATAAACAGTTTCATTACCTTCTTTCCAATCCCAATTGCCATGGGATTCCTTTAGTATGACAATCACTTGGCTAAAGGCTCTTTCAGGAAGACTGGTAGGCAGCATCAATGGGGGAGGGGGAAGCTGCAGACCCTGAGACAGCTGAACAGACAGAGGAGCCTCTCTGCTCATCACCTCCCATCCTTTCAGTCACCACCCCACCACTGCCATATCTGGTGCCCCTCCTACCTGTGACTCCTGTGCTTGGCCCTTATCCATAAGCCCTGTGGTCTGCCTGTCTTCTCATCTCTCCAGCTTCAGTCCATCATTTAATTTTGCTGTCAGAATTTTTCCTTCCTCCATCCTGTGGTTCTTCCAGCCCCAGGTCCCGCCATAGGCCATTGTCCTTCTTTCTCTGCTCAGAATAAGGCTCTCTGAGTCCAGGATCCCCACTCTCAGGGGACCTAAATGTGGTCTGCCCTCTGGGATTCACCAGACAGGGCTCCTTTCCATTACTTGTCATCCCCTCCCTACTCCGTTCCTCCCTGCAACTTCTCCTGGAGCCACTTGCTTGGTGGTTGGTATCAAGGACTCTAGAGCCAGACCACATAAGTCCAAATCACAGCTCTACAACACACTAGCAGGGAGACCTGGGCTATGCTACTTAACCACCTGGGCCCTGAGTTTCCCTACTGGTAGAAGAGGGAAATGTGGGTTAATTCACAAAAGATACATAGAACAGTGGCTGGTACCAGAAAGTGCCCTATGTGCTGTTGTTACTATTACTACCATTTCTTCCCATAGTCATGTACACATTTTTGTTCCTCATCTTAAAAGCCAAGTCCCGCCCTCAGTGTTTCAAGCCTCCACTCCACCTGTTGTACCCTCTGTGCCTTATTCCATGAAAGAGTTGACCATGCTCAAAAGCTACAACCCTTCACTTCCTGGCCCCTGTCAGCCCAGCTCCAGCCCTTGCCTTTGCTGTCATGATGATGCTTTCAACAAGGCCAAAGCCAGCAGACAGTTTTCAGACTACTCTTTCTGGACTAGACACAGCCTCTGAAACTAGAAGTAGCTGAAATAGCCCTCTTGCATGCTTAACACTTAATTCTCTTGGCTTCTCCTCTGCATGTACCTGGGTGCTATGAGCTGCACTGTCTACTCTTTTCCCATGATACCCTCTTTTTTTTGCTACCCTGGCCACTCCACACAGTGCTCAGAGCCTTGTGTTGCTGCAGGCCTCACGACCCCAAAAGTAGGCTGGCCATACTCTTTGCAGTGTGCTTTTAACCTCCATTGCAATGACAAGACTTTATCTTTTTTGCTAATTGAATCCAGGGGCACTTTAACACTGAGCTATATCCTCAGTCCTTTCTATCTTTTATTTTAAAACAGGGTCTCATTAAATTGCTAAGG
The DNA here is from genome assembly GCF_048772815.1 of Callospermophilus lateralis. Lineage (NCBI taxonomy): Eukaryota > Metazoa > Chordata > Mammalia > Rodentia > Sciuridae > Callospermophilus > Callospermophilus lateralis. The sequence continues at coordinate 103,089,344 of NC_135314.1, forward strand.
CTGGTCTTGAACTTGCCTTCCTCCTGCCTCCCAAGTCTCTGTGATTTCAGATGTGTGCCACTATGTCAGGCTTGACTGAGGCATCTTTGATGCCCTGAAATATTTCTGGCTGGGGCTGTATCTGAGTGGTAGAGTGTGTGCTTAGCATGTGCAAGACCTTGGGTTCCTTCAATCCTCAGCACACAAAGAAAAGAAATCTGAATAAAGGAGGGAAACAACAACAACAACCAAAGAATCATTTGTGGATAGAAGGAAATAGAGAAAGGAATAGAGATAAGCCTGATGCCCCGATCCCCCTGGCATAAGAGGAAGAAGGAAAGGCAGCAGGAAGTTGGGCAGAAGATGAGGCAAGAAGAAGATGCCATTTAATTTTGGTCCTGTGGAATGTGAGGGTGTTTGAGACACAGAACTGGAGCCAGAACCCCAGGAGTGGAGCTAGTGAGAGAAGCTGATCTGGGTGCTTCAGAGCTACTGGATCCTATTTGTGTCTGACAGGATTCCATGTGGGGAAAGGAAAGTATTCAAATTTACTGCTCAGTTCTTAAAAATTTATTCATTATCATTCCTTTAAGGATTTTCCATACCTGATGTACAATCAACATTTTCTATACTTTATAACACCTAATCAAAAATTCTTTCTCCAAATTTAAAAATTCTGCATTTTTTAAAAATGCTCTGCTGTTAATTACTTGATTTTTCTGGTACTAGGGATTGAACCCAGGGGTGTTTTACCACTGAAGCTGCATACCCAATCCTTTACTGCTTTGTGTATTGAAGTGTCGCCATACACGACTAAACAAGTCAGGGTCACTCCAAGTGAATTTGGGGAATAAATAAAGACACAGATGCAGAAAGTACCTTTTCTTTGGGTACAGTGACCGTTCTTCAGCTGCAGCTTCCACAAGGGGGGCAAGGCAGGCAAGAAAGAGAGTGAGGAGCACGAGTTGAACCCATTTATTGGGGAGAAGCCATTCAAATGAGGCAAGGGGTAACGCCCAATTATTGGGACCTGGTATTGCCATGCCAGGCTGAAACAATAATTGGTCAGAACCTGGTGCATCAGGACTTAAAGGCATCTGCATCCAGGGCAGCTCCCGACACTGAGGGCCTTCAGCCCAGATTTTCCTGGGCCATATGGTTGTTGATTAGGAAATATGATTGGGCATCCCCACTGCTACTGCCCTCCCTGATAGTGAAATTTAATGAAGGCACATTTTTAGAAGAAAATGAGAGGTGGGAAAGTGAATTGATTGGGAGTGGGTGTCTTTGGAGCAGTCGTGAAGTAGCATAAGGAAGATATTATATGATATCTAGAAGGAGGACATGGGGAGATATGTGTGGCCAGTGGAGATAGAGCAGGCATGCTATAAAAGGAGGTACAAGGTAATGAGGGAGCCCTGAGAAGGCAGGATCTTGCCCCAGGCCTACGCAGACAAGATATGCTGTGTTCCCCTACGTGTAGTGAGCTGGCTTCAAAACACAGCGAAAAATCCCATGCCAGAAATAATTTTGAAATGCGAGGGCAGGACGGCTCTGTGACCTTAAGGGTCCTGCATCCACACTGGAAGGAGAGAGTGAGCCCGCGTTTTTATTTTTATGTGGAGGATACACAAAGGCTTCTCCATACAATATTCTTCACCAAATAAGGCAGGGGATGGGCTGTCCAAGCCCAATGGGTGAAGCTACAGAGCAGCCTCTAAAGCCAAGGGAAGACTGAGGTCACATGCTTTGCATAATAAGCCACAAAATAGCTTGCAATGACAGACCAAAATCTCTTTGAGTTCAAGGCTGTGTAGAGGCTATGCAAATAGCTCAGTGGTGGCCCCCCATAGCAGGAGGGGTGGGTGCAGTGTCAGCAGTGTCTGGGGAGAGCTGATCACAAGTGGGTTGAGGGGAGGACAAGTGGGAGGACACACTTCCTAAGAACTTGAGAAGGCAGGAGGCCCAGGGTCACTCTTGGGCTTCCCTAGACTTGGAGTTTTGCTCCAGACCTGGGTTGAGTCCTGGATAACTGACCAACTTAGGGACAGTCATTGGGAATTGGATGTGCCCAGTCCTGCTGTTTCTGAGCTCCTCTTCCCATCCCCATCACTCTCCAGGGACAGTTCCTTCAGGGGGACAACCCCTTAGACCAGGGCTCTGCCAGGAACTGTTTCATCACCCTCTGTGCACCACTGGGACCCAAGTAAATTGGTAAACCAGAAGCTCCAGTGGTGGACCCTGGGGCTGGTGGAGTGGGGTGAAGCTGGATCTTCTTCCTTGGTCTCTTACACCAGCACCCAGGCCCTGACACTCACTGTTACTTTCCTTTGGGGTTTTCTCCAGGGCAGTCTGGGAACCCCTGGGAACTGCCCTCTCCTTTCCTTTCTAGGTTCTTACCCCAAGAAATGAGGTAGAGGGGAACTGCAGCCTGGATGAGGCTCCTGGATGAGAACACTGGGCTCTGTGCTTTCCAAGCTGAGGGGTGAGGGTGGTCAGGAGACCAGGCTAAGGTGGGTAGTGATTCCTTACATTTGGCCTGTTGCTCCCCAGGTACATGTCAGAAGCTGTGTGGCTCCAGAGGGAGGAGGGACTGAATGGGATCCAATGGAGGCCCTGTGCTCCCCATGATACTCCCCAGCACACCATCCCACAGAACTCCCTGGGCCCAACTCTAAAAGTATGGTTGATTTTGACTCACATGGGCAGGGACCCCCAGAGAATGGCAAGGCTGCAGCTATCTAGGAGGTGAGGAGTAGTAGGTGTGCATTGGGAAAGGGGTGTCTATGGTTTGCACATTTGTTGGGGGAGGCCCCTGAGGTGAGGCTGGCCATGAAGCTGAAACAGTTGCAGCTCAAGGAGCAAGAAGGTGCAGGGCCCAAGTCACAGGGCTTCAGAGCACACCCAGGTGTCCCTGGATAGACAAAGAGAAAAGACTGCACTGCTAACTAGCTGGTTGGCCTTGGGCCAGTCCCTTACCTTCCTGGGCTTCAGTTTCCTTAGCTGTTAATGAGGCTTGAGACTAGTCCAGTAGTTTATAATGTTTTAAAGGAGATTTTTTTTTAATTGGAAATTTTACTTGAAGTCCCATGTGAAACATATGGAGTAGAGCATCAGGAGTGCGGTAGGGTGGGTAACCCTCATTGCCCACCAAGGACCCTGTGGTGCCAGCCCTCTCCTTTGTCCTGCTTCCAGGGGTCCAGGGACTTGACTGTGAGCTGCAGGGTGAAGTTTAGGGACAGCCCCTACGCACTGACTCTGTGTTTATCTTCCCATCCGCCCAGTGCTGCAGCAGGAGGCCCTATCCCATCCAGTGATGTCAGGGTTTGAGCCCTACGTGGAGGCCTCAGGCCTGAGCCCTCACTCACTTCCCTGTTGGAAGTGCTATGACCCCCCCATGGTTGTTTAATTTTTATAACTATTTTTAGCTGCTTTTTATGGCTGCTCTGTCTGTTCTAGGTTCAGAGAAGCATGTTTCCTAGGGTGTGGGGAGGCTCTGAGGAGCTGGGACCAATGCCTCCTGGAAGGGAAGAGCATTGCTCTCTGGAGACCCAAGCTCAGGAGCCAATGCTGTCTGGCTCTTTGACATTGGGCAAGACACTCAGCATTTCTCTCATCCTTAAAATGTGGCAACAGTAATAATCACAGCAACTGACCTGGCTGGCTTCCTGGGAAGGGCTGAAGATGAGAAGATAGAAAACTCACCAGCCAGGATTATACCAAGTGCACCTCAAATTATTCCACAAAATAGAAAGGGAACTTATTTATTATTATTTTCAATTGTGTGCACATGTGTGTATTCTTTAGGATTGTGTGTATATGTGTGTGTGTGTGTGCACGCACACACGCGTGTGCACGCACATGCGTGTATGGGGGGGAAGATTGTGTGTGGTAGTGGGGATCAAATGAAACACAGGGCATTATGTATGGTTGGCAAGCACTCTACCACTGAGGCACATTCCCAGCCCTTCTTTTTATTTTCAGACATGGTCTCACTAAATTGACCAAGCTGGCCTCCAACTTGTGGTCTTCCAGTCTCAGCCTCCCATATAGCCTCCACTGCCATAACCTGCTTAGCATTTTCTATATGCAAGATCTTGCCATCTGCAAATAGATAGGTTTTCTTCTTCTTTTTTTTTTTTTTTTTTAAGTGAGAGTGGAGAGAGAGGGAGAGAGAGAGAGAGAGAGAGAGAGAGAGAGAGAGAGAGAGAGAGAATTTTTTAATATTTATTTTTTAGTTTTTCGGCAGGCACAACACCTTTGTCTGTATGTGGTGCTGAGGATCGAACCTGGGCTGCACGTATGCCAGGCAAGCGCGCAACCGCCTGAGCCATATCCCCAGCCCAGGTTTTCTTCTTTCTCAAGTGGATACTTTAAAATTTTTTTTCTTGCCTAATTTCCGTGGCTGAAACTTTTAACCAATAGGATGTTAGATTTTTCATTAACACCCTTCATCAGGTTGAGGAAGTTTCCTTTTTTCTTTGGTGTGTGTGTGTGTGTGTGTGTATGTGTTTGTGTGTGTGTGTGTGTCTTTTTTAATTATGGAAAGGTATTAGATTTTGTCAAATGCTTTTTCTGCATCAAATGATCACATTGATTTTTTTCCTTCACTATTAATGTGATGTACTACATAATTGACATTACTCTAAGTTTTAGTGTTTAATAATTGATAGCATGGCTGATCAGGTCCAAGTCATGAAGATACTATGTTCCAGAAACTGGAGGGAAAATCACTGTAAACTAACCGAATAGTATGTACACATAGTATGCTGAGGCTGACTTTGAACCCTTGATTCTCCGGCCTCAGCCTCCCACGCCACTGGGATTACAGGCATGCACCAACACACCAGGCTCTTTCTTGCCTTCTTTTGAGTTATTCATTAGCTTTTCATTTAATTTCCTCTCTTGCTTTCTATATTATTATTATTGTTATTATTATTATTATTTTAACTGCTTTAGGGCAGGGTTTCTCAACATCTATATAGCTGATATTTGGGGACAAAATGATTCATTGCAGGGTGTGCTTTTTTTTTAAAAAAAATTTAGTTGTCAATGAATCTTTTATTTTATTTATTTATATGTGGTGATGAGGATAGAACCCAGGGTCTCACATGCCAGGCAAGCACTCTATCACTGAGCCACAAGCCCAGCCCCCAGGGTGTGCTTTTAGCTTCCCTATAGCTTTGCTGATTTTCTTGATTCTGCACATTGATGTTTTTTTTTTTTTTTTTTTTTTTTTTTTTTGTAAAATTTGAGAACTGTATGGTCATTATTTCTTTAAACATTTTTCTGCCCTATTCTTACTCTTTTTCTGATATTTGAACAACGTGTATCTTATTTTATAGTATCCTACAAGTCCCTGACATTGTTAATTTTCCTTCATTCTTTTTTCTTATCTTTCTTTCAGATTGGGTAATTTATATTGCTCAAGTTTGCTCACCCCTATTTTTGCTATTTTTAAGTTCTTTTAAACCCATCCAGTGAATTTTTCATTTCAGTTATTTTTATGTTCCAGAATTTTCATTTTTAGTTTTCCATTTCTCTGCTGAAATTCTTTATTTTCTAAGACTATAGTTGCCTTTACCTTTTTGAATATGCTTATTAGGACTGTCATAGAGGCTACAAGTTTCAATTTGTAGGACTCTAAGGGCAGACTCATGTTTTTTCTTAACTATTGATCACATTTTCCTATTTCTTTACATGTCTGATAATTTCTTTTTGTTTCTTTCTGTGTGTGTGTGGGGGGGGGGTAGGTGGAGGGGAGGGATGAAACCTAAGTTGCTTTACCACTGAACTACATCCCCAGTTCTTTTTATTTTTTATTTTGAGACAAGGTCCAAGTTGTCCAAGTTGGCCTTGAGTATCTGGGATTATAGGTGTGTGCCACCAAGCCTCGCATGTCAGTTAATTTCTTCATGGTATATTATCCTGGACAATGGGAGTAGTACTTTGCAAATGTGTAAATATTTTGGATTCTAATATCTTCCTCTGAAGAAGTTTGATTTTTGTTTTAGGAAGGAGTTTAGTTTTTAGCTACCATTGTGACCTTGGGGTTTGGGATCTAGGGAGGTTATAGTTTGTTCAACAAAGGTAGTGAAAGGCTAAGGAGTTTTCCAAAGCCCTCTAAATTGCTCTTCTTTTCCTTTCTTTGATACTAAGAATTGAACCTAGGAGTGCTTAATCACTGAACCATATCCCCAGTCCCTTTTTAAAAATTTGAGACAGTGTCTTGCTAAGTTGCTGAAGCTGGCTTTGAACTTGCGATCCTCCTGCTTCAACCTCCCAAGTGGCCACCACACCCAGCTTCAACTTTCCAATTCTTTCTCCCTTGTGAGTCTTGTCAGCACTTGGTTTTAGAATCAGTTGGGGTAGGTCTATAGTGGGCCTTATTCCTTGACAGTGGTCCTTACTCCTAAGGCACAGCCTTTCAAAGTGTCTTAGTGACACTAGGTTGTTAAGTATGTGTTAATGAGGTCTTTCCACTCTGCTTTGGTCAGAACCGGTTATTCCCTAACAATGTTCAACCTCTAGTATTTCTATTCTTTTCTCCATCTCCTAGCAGCCACTTTCTGTTAAGCCTTGGATAGTCTGACCCTGAGCACAGAGAGAGGAAAGCCCTCAGTTAAGGACTCAGGAGGAACCCACATATGAACTTTTGAGATTCCTCCTCCATACCTCTTCACAGATTCTAGTTGCTTCACTTGCCCCTGAATCTGATTTCCATGTCCTCAGGAAAGTCTGGCTCTGCTTGGAATCAGTTTGTCTGCCACACTAGGGCGTTGTCTTTGCACAGATAGCTAAGGTGACCATGGGACAACTTATGATTTCTTCTCTCAAGGATTGCTATCTCACCACCTGAACTAGTTGCCTAATACATTTTGTCATTTTACAGTTGCTCACAGTGCTTGGCCTACTTAACACAATACCAGCCAATCCGTCATAGCTGGAAGAGAAAACCTTTCTTAATATCCAAATTCCTATTGCATTAACACACACACACACACACACACACACAGAGGTAAATTATCACTATTATATTTCTAAAGTAAAGCAAAGAGAGGAAGGAAAAGAGAGAGAGATAGATATGGGGACAGAAAGAGAAAAAATATGACTATAAATGAAGGTAGAATATGACTCTTAATTCCTTTTTTGGGGGGGTGGGGTCTGTGGCTGGTATTGGAGTCCATAATATTTATTCTAATTTGAATGACAAAAATCTCTAATCATACTCTTCATATCTATGTTAAAAGTTTTCTACCTAGAGAAAGGTGAAAGCTCAGGATTAGAGGGAAGCAGTTTTCATTCTGGGTATCAAATATTATTTTTAATGAAAATGAAGCAAAGAATCAAAGGCCACATTTTTTTTCCCCTGCATTGTTATACCCAACTCTAGCAGTCTGATGATTGACTTTTGTTCTTCAGCAAGATCCTAGACCCTGTTCACTTTTGAGCATTTCATTTTTGGAATACCTAAAATAGGATTACATGTGTGTCTGTGCATGTGTAAGTACACCTTTATTTCACTCTGCATCCAAATTTCAGTGTTACTTCCTGCATCTTGGGAAAACCTTTGCAGATGGATATTCAATTTTGAATACTTTCTCAAAGGTGTCAGGTCATGTTACTGGAATTTACATGCATGTATAGCTAATTTGACCCTTGTTACCTAATACTGATTACAAACTGGGCAAAAGTTGTTCTATGCCAATAAGGAATATTTTTGTTGCATACATTTGTATTCATTTTAACCTTGTTTTTGAAAGAGTAAGGCTTTTTTGTTCCAAATCTCCTGCTTTTATATTTTTGCCTTGTCTTCTGACCATAATTGGTTTTCTGTTTTCTATGTAGAATCCCAACACAACCGTTACTTCAATTCAAAATTGTAAAATTCCAGAGGAGACATTAGAATGGAAAATGAGCTTAATCAAAGGAAAAAAGTATCAACAGACCAGTGTGTAAAGCTTAATAACTTTAATGTGTTTATTTTTGCTTTAATTTATTTTTGTTGTAAGGGTGAAATTTTAGCTGTTCATTTTGTATACAACAATATAGAATTAGTGATTGCATGAACACATTAGTCTCTACAATGCTAACTGTACCCCAGCACACATCAAAGGGACCTGAATGACGTGCCATGCATTTTGAGTGACCACGGATGCCATGCACTCTGAGATCAACTGCAGATAATGCTCCACCAAACTGACATTGCAACTTTGTTTCATATGACTCTAAGAGACAAGTGTAAAATATTACCAATAAAAACAGAAGAGGACCAAGAGTAATGAAGTTTTGTCAAGATTTTGTTGTATTTATTATGAATAGTTTTTTAAAAGGAACTAACTTACCAGAAGTTGGTTTGTATTAATTTGAATTTTCTTTTACAAGTTCTCATGATTAAAAACAAAATAACAGCAAAAAGTCAATTTCTGATCACAATGAGATAGTCTCATTTCTTACCATTCACTATCTATAGAGGAAAAAATTATTTTACTTCAATAGAATTCTCATGGTCTAGGGAAGATGGCTAGCAGGACAAGAATTTAGAAAGAGGTCATAACTTCTGTGGTTAAAAAATAAAAGTCTTATATTTAGAATTTTAGTTTTTCTCCATACAGAAAATAAATGTTACTTTTGCTCAAAAATTCAAAATTAAAATTCCATGCCCAGTTCTTAGAATGTGTAAGGTAATTATGAATACCAAATTTATGATTAAAAAAAGTCTGGCTTTAGGGCTGGGGATGTGGCTCAAGCGGTAGCGTGCTCGCCTGGCATGCTTGCAGCCCAGGTTTGATCCTCAGCACCACATACAAACAAAGATGTTGTGTCCGCCGATAACTAAAAAATAAATATGAAAATTCTCTCTCTCTCTCTCTCTCTCTCTCCCTCTCTCACTCTCTCTTAAAAAAAAAAAAGTCTGGCTTTAGTCTTCTGTTTGTACTCCTGAAGTATGTTAATTTTCTGTATAATTCCTTATACTCAGGAATACTAATGATAAATACTTTCAGTTCTGGCTTCTCCTTTGAGGCATGAGAGTGTTACACTTTATAGATTCTTGGGAACAAAAATAAAAATGGGTCATGGAGAGATGTTCCATTTTCTCCTGTTCTTTTACAGAGGGATAGACAACCTGTTTGACCAGACCCATGGAGCCGATGCATAGCTGCTGTCCCAATAGGGTGAAGGCTTCTTGGGACACACATTCTCTCATCACCTTCTGTCATAAGCCAGTTAAAAAGTCAAATGTGCTATCATTAATTATCTCAAAACATTTATATTTTAATTAGATAATTTCTAATTTAAAATATATTCATATAGCTGGTGCTGCATGCCTGTAATCCCAGCAGCTTGGGAGGCTGAGATAGGAGGATTTCAAGTTCAAAGCCAGCCTCAGAAAAATCTAGGCTCTATGAAACTCAGTGAGACTCTGTCTCTAAATAAAACACAAAATAGGGCTGGGGATATGACTCAGTGGTCAAGTGCCCCTGAGTGCAATCCCTGGTACCAAAAAATAAATAAAATAAAATAAAAAGAAAGGAAAAAAAGTATTCACACAGAAGCAAAAGCAGAAGTAATAGTGAAAGAATTGGAGAGGGGGACATTTAGGATACCCAGACATTAAAAATGTAAAATAAGGTTATCAGAAATTACCACTCATAGTCCCTACACTGGGACAATCTTACCCTCTTTCCTGGTCCCCGAAGCCTCCATGTCTCTCAACTCCCAACTCCATCCTTGGGAAAGCAGATGATCTAGTAACAGAATAATTAATTGCTCGGCTGTGGGCAAGATATTTACCAATCTCTTACCATTTATTATTACATGCAGAAAAAATTGTAGTTCTGTCCTAGCTTTATGAATTTCAGCCCATTGGAGAAAATCATGAAATATGTTTTTCACCCCATTCAGCCAATACTAAGTGTTTTAGGCGAGCACTCTACCACTGAGCCACAACCCTAGCCCCAACTACTAAGTGTTTTAATATCTATAGGGGCCCCTAAAGAAGGCAATGTGGCACCTGAGTGGTCACCACCGGATACATTCATTTAGTCATTGCTTGGCTCAAGGTCTGTGCTCAGAAAAATAAAACAAAGGAAATAATAAAATATATAAGCAGACTTTCTTGTAGTTAAAAATAGTGACTTTCCCAGTGAAATCTGTTCATAAGGTAGATATATTTATAAATGCAGTGATGCTTATATGTATTCAAAAACCTCATACAGTTTGCTTATAGAGATTATGTAAATGAACAGAGTTCACTTTGGGGGCTCCTGGAATTAACAGATTAATGACCATTTTCCAGGTTTGTCAGAACAATCATTCTTCCAAACTTATTAAAATTTCTTTTTGTTCTCTTTTTCCTGGTTGCCCAAATGAATGTTGAGATGTCACTAAATAGATTTCAACTTTATGATCTAAATCGAAGTTATGTTAAGTGCTATAAATCAAAATTATTTACTTTAGTAATTGAAGACTAAAATGAAAGACAATGTGGTAGATGTTAATGTTTCAATGTGAAACTTAATTTCAAATAAATGAAAAAGGGCAAAGACTGCTTTTTATAATAGAAAAAAAAGTTATGGGTTTTTCCATTGTTGCATCTATTATTCTTTCTGAATATATGCCTGAGATAAAAGGATAATCAAGATAATAAATACATAAAGCCTTTTTGGTTATAGCCTTGGAGTCTAAATAAGAAAAATATTCTTGGTTAATGTCCCAAGGCAGATTCTAGGTTTTCCCCATGTAGTAAATTTATCTTTCCATAATTATACTCAGCAGTCACCATTTTTTTCTTTCATACACTATGAGGAAGAAAATTTAAAATGTATTCAAGAGATACCATTTTCTTGAATTAGAGATGTCTAAAGCACCATTTCTGCAGGGTTACTTTTTTTAAAAAAATTATATGAGCAAGATGACCCTTTTCATTATACGAAGCAAAAACATTAAATTATCATGTGGTTCATTTTCGTGAAATTGTCTGTTATAAATTGGTACTCACTAGTATTCGTGTTGGCATTTGGAAAATTACCACTATGTTAAAACACTCTCAGTTGTGACCATGACTGTGTTTATTTGATTTCAGTTTAATTCAGGCAATCTAAAATGAAAGGCCAACTATTTAGTATCTTTTAAAATTCTAAAAAGGAGTAGTTCCTTTTCGCAAATGCAGAAATTCTAAGGATTCAGGGTAAAAGCATGTCCAAGATTTGGAAAGGACAGTAAAGGTGTTTAGGACAGCAATAAATGACACCATATCTGTTTTCGTTGGGGAAAAAAATGGAATAGGGACTATAATTTTACCACTTTATATTATTGAAAAAAAAAAACCTGACTTCCCTTTTAGAATATTGATGTTTTTAAAAAATACAATTGTGTCCTACTGATCTATGTGCAGGTGTCAGGAATCACTACTGAACACTTCCTATATATGGGAAAAGCCTGGTAATTTATATCTCTGATTACCTACTTTTATATTTTTCATATCTGGTTATCCCAAAGGCCATCCTCTCCCAATTCCTTGACCATTATTTCTACCTTTGCTTCTGCATGAACACATTTAAAACAATGATTTATCTAATTAAAATATAAATATTTTGAAGTAATTCATCACATTAATTTCTGGATTGACTCATGCTAGAAGGTGATGAGAGAATGTGTAGCTAATTCAGTCTTGCTCCTGTAGAGGTAGCAAGTGACACAGGCCAATTTTCCTGCTACTCCTCATCCCCTAACTCCTACCCCACCATCAGCCACTAGAGCTTTTATAAGATTCTGCTTGTGCTCAGAGCTAGGAATGCTGGTCTTGGAGGTTTCCAGAATTAATGTGGCTAGGCACAGTGGTGGATGCCTGTAATCCCACCTTCTGGAGAGGCTGTGGTAGGAGGAACCCAAGTTCAAGACTAGTCTGTGCAATTTAGTGAGATCATGTCTTAAAATAAAAATAAAAAAGGCTAGGGGTATAGCTCAGTGTTAGAGTACTTACCTAACAAGTGCAAGGCCCTGGGTTCAATTCCCAGTACACACACACAGACACACACACACACACACACAGGCAAATGGCAGGCAGGATTTTATGGTTAAATAATACCAGATTATAAAACTCCTAGAATAAATGAAGCTGTGTACATCTTTAAATATAACCTACTCCTTTGCTTCATTCTTGTATTTGTTGAAGTTTTAGATAGTGAAAATGCCTATGATGATTTTTCAAAATGAACAGTTACTACGTGTTTTCCTCAAAGTCTTTAAGTTGGATTTATTAAAGTGATTGTACATATGATGGTGTGGTTATTACTAAACATGTAAAAATTATCATAATCAACCTTCAGTGTAATAGTTTGTAGCTTAACAGTTATAAAAAGAATAATGGACAGAGCATTAACATTACTAGGAATCAGCAAAAATTTACATATTAGAAAACATATTCAGAAACAATGGAAGCCTCATGGTACTGACTGTCCCTTGCCCTTTGCAATATTCCACCTAGTATAAGGGATTCTACCTTTAGATTTTAGATAGGTTCAGAGGGTGGGCAGATTCCTAAATATTGGATATAATTTTAAATTACTGATTTTACCCTAAATTCACTCTGTACCATGTTTCATCCATTATTGGGGGGTTATCTGTAATGGCATCCCAAACAAACTGCCGAAACTGAAAGTGACTATTATGGAACCATGATCAAACCTTACATGTTAGGCAAGAGATAACTTGCTAAACTTAATATATATAAAATATGAAAGGTAAGATGACATATAACAGAAATTTAGGACCTAGGAGCTCCAGTTGATTTTAAATTATTTCATTGAATCTAGAGAGAATAGAGGAAAGAGTAAATAGGTGTTAAGTTTGCACTTCCATTATTATTCAATGTAGTTAATTTTTAAAATTGAGTTAAAATTTCAAAAGTGAGTTAAAATCAAACATGAACTTTTTCCTGTTCTATTATTTTCTCTATATTTTAAACTATCACATATAGTGATGAAACAAAAAATATTTATTCAACCTGGAGAGCAAATATAACTGCAAAAAAGCACTGAAAGATCTTGGAATGAACTTGAGAACTTCCTGTGTAAGGTAAAGCTCTTACTTGTTATTCACATGAGGGAAAACTTGTTAGACTTCTGCTATCAATATGAGGTGCTAGTAGTCACATTAAATAAGATTATTTTTAAACTGTTTCTATTTAATCAGCCTCTTCCATGAAAGGATTAGTGCTACTAAATTGCAAACTGTACTGCTACTATAAAAAGTCATGGCGAATGAGAAAGCATATTTCAATATATCAGAATTTCCCAAAGTGTATTCCTTGAATGTTATTGGAATGAGAAAACATATTTCAATATATCAGAATTTCCCAAAGTGTATTCATTGAATGTTACTAGGTATTATTTTAAAAAGGTTCTGCGGTCAAATTAATCTGGGAAACACAGAGCTAACAGAAATTATGCATATGGTATGTTTCCCGTTCCACTGCAGTATATTTAAATTAGAGGCTTCAATGAGCTTATATGTACTTTCTAAGACCATGTTTCCCAAACTTTTTTGACCCTGAAGCCCTATATTTGAAAGAGCATCTTTGGAACTTGGTTCTTTGGAACACACTTTGGGGAACATCAGATTCTACTATTTTTTAGTGTGCAGCTAACAATCTCAAAAATTCAGATAATGTTTTAGTCCAGATGCAATTAAACAGGCCCCAGCATAGTAGCTAACAGTCATTACATTTTTCCAGAACTGCTGGAAATGCTGGTATAACATGCAAAGGTAATTCTGGGGGACTATAAAGGGAAGATCAATTTATGATGTGTTGAAAGAAGGGAAAAATAATTTCTGAAATCATTGGAAAATAAAGATTTATATAAAGCATATTTCCCTATACTTTCAAAGGTACAATGAAATTTCATCCTTTTTCAATGTAAGCCTTACATTGAAATAGTTGCAAGAGAGATCTGCCAACAATTCATGGAGGAAAGGGAAAAAAAAGAAAATCAAGGTATACCTGGCAAAGGAAAAAGTGATCCCTTCTTTGCTTCTTGTCAATCCCTCATGCATTTCCACATACTCCGGTGACTCATTCCAATAATGTAATTAGTTTCCTAGATCCACTTCAGAGAGGATTCTGTCATGCAGTCCCTTTTACCATTTGTGTGAAATGTCAAAGTCAATAAGGTGTTTTAAATTATCCAGTTTGCATATGCTCCTTTACTATATAACACTCTCTGTGTAATACTCCACATATGCAAAATACAATAGGCCAATATCTTCAATCCACAGCAAGGATTAGAACGTAGCCATTAGTTGCCAGTAATGAATATATATGCATATAGTCATGTTGCATCAGAACAGTGACTCAGAGTTAATTGCCTCATATAAGTTGGTCACATTAAAAAAAAATTCAGGTCTTGGGGACTAGTGTTGGAGCTCTCTACATAAGTAGAGTTTATTCCTATGATTAAAGAATTGCAAATACACTGAATTTTAAAAATTTCCCGTCCTCCCATTTCTAACCCATTTAATGAGTACAAATTGCCAAAGAAGCAGCAGCAGAGCAGTGCATTAATGAGGATCTGGGATTGCCCTCTTGCTCAGGAGCATGTGGTCATTCCCAGCTTCATTTCCAAAAGACTGTAGAACCATCCCAAAATTTGGCACTGTGGAGACTATTGGCAATTCAAACTCAGGTTAACTAGGGAGTAGGGGCAGTCTCAGATGACAATTCCGAAGCTTTGGCAGTGCTGTTTAGGGAAGCTTTACATGCAAACTTCTCATTTTACCTATAGGCTAGATCCAACTTTCCTGAGCTTCTAGAGAAGTGGGGGAGGCAGCCAGTATACCACAGGGCAGCCCAGATGTGCTGTTCTCAGACCCCTAACAACTGGAAAAGGATCAGGGAGAGAGTTCCAGGAGGACAGGGGAAGGGAACAGAGTACTTTGATTTTGTACATAACAATTAATCAAACCACTATTTTGTCCATACTTCTACCTTTAAAAAATTACAAATCATAGTAGGGGGAAAGAGGCAGAAAAGGAGTGTGAGATATACACTCTATTTGGTTAAAATCAGAAATGAACTAATTCTACAAAGCAAAATTTAGAAGATGCCTTGTGAACCTCAATTTTTTTTTTAAAAAGGCATGTACATATCTTGTACACTCAGCACTGTATCTGTTAAGAAAGTTTGCTTAAATAAATAAGTACAGAATTTACTAATTTGATACCTTTTTCATCTTCACCAAAGCTTCACTATTTTCATTTTAGACAATACAATGTACTTTGCTTGTTATGCATTTTTGCACTAAGCAAAAATATAAAAAGGAAAGATACTGTGAACTCTAAAATGTTGGACCTTCAATTAAATGGTGGGTGATTCCAGATCAGAACATCCTAGATATTCAAGCAAACTCAGCTACCTGGTTTGAATGCCCATCACTGATCACAATAATTTGTTTCCCACATTTCTGTTCCCACCTCTGCCCTAAATACACACATCCAAATGTTCAGTGTCTTTCAAGGAACAACTGCTTAAATCTAAAATGGCAGCAGATATTTTATACTAAAACATTCTATGGCTAAAAAACAACAATCAAGATTCTAACATTAATGTTGGAAAATACAGAATACAAAATCTTGGGAAATCATTATTAATTCTTATTGCAGTCAAAGATAGGTAAGTTCTTGGAAGTATCAAGACAAACTGCAGTTCTTCGCGGCACAAGTTAATCATTCTCCTGAGTTCTTTCCTGGAAACTGCTTCAGGAAAGCTCTGCAGCTGAAGGGGAACAGAGGGTAGGGCACCATGGGTTGGAGGTGGCCAGTGAACAGGCATTTGTAAGGACTAATGTCCACTCAGAAAGAATAAAACCAGGTGCACCTGGGGGTGGGGATGCAACAAAGTCTTAGCTGTTAGAGCTGCCTTCTTCAGGCAAAGAGGATAACCCAGCATTTTTTATAAATTAACTTATAAAATGCTGAGGCTGGAAAAAATATGACTTTGGTGATTGATAGGAAACAGAGAACAGCAAAGCCAGGCCTCCAAATAATTCTAGGCCACTTATCGATGTGGGTTCTTGTTTGAATTCTCATCCTTTGCTGCCACTGCACACAAGTCCCCCACAAGTCCCTTCAGTCGATGTGGGGCAGTTTGCCTTTGCCTGAGGAAGGCTACCCAATGTGGACAGAGGTTTGCAACCAAATGTGAAAAGCTTCATCCTTTTCATTGGCGAGAAAAAGCATGCCCCAGTAGTTCACCACATAATTCCAAAGTCTGGGAACGTTTTTCTGGCTTCAAGGAACACATGCAGTTCTAGGCTGTTGCTTCTTCAAATACTGCTTGAAAGATGCTCAAAAGCTATTAAGCTAGGGCTTGAGGAAAACTGCACAAAAACTTGCAGCTGGTGTTCACTTCAGGATGATAATCTCACCTGCTCACTCCTTTCACTTCCAGTGCAAACTGCCAGCTTTCCAAGGAGCACTGTGACTCATTCAGTATGGTTTTCCTCTACCTGTTCTTAAAGGTGGAAGGAATGATGGCATTGTGATTTGCGGTTTTCATTTCCCCTAATATGATTTCTTGATTAGCTAAGATGAAAAATTGTGGTGTCTGTTATGAAATTAATAATTGCCCATTACATACAGGAAGGAGTAAGCAAAAGGTAAGGTCATGCATGATTAGGATAAACATACAAAGGTTGGTCAGGTGGTACCCAAAATCTATTTAACTAATAAAAGGAGGAAGGGAAAAGGGTTATTTCTACTGTGCAGGCGCTGTCACTGATCGCCCATCCTCACAGTTTTCCTCAGCCTCCAAGAGCAGCCCACAAATCATAAACAGTTCCAAATCTGTTTCCAGGCTGCTGCTCAGGAGAAAACATGGACTCAGGAGGACCACACATTCTAGGACTACTTTGCCCCTTGACTGAACATCAGCCCCTGACTTATAGGTCACAATGGCCTGTCTTATGCAGGAAGGGAGGCTTGTCCCACCCAGGGTTTCAGAGGGGACATAAAGGCTGATGCCTGCAGGACCCTGAAAGGGATCTTAAAAAGAATCTTAAGAAGGAGAATACATGGTGCATCTGCTGTTCACTTCATACATGTGGATCTACAGCTACCTATTTATATATTTTGGACATTGAAGAGTTGGGGAAACAAAGAAACCATTTTTTCAGCCACTCAACTACATTGGCCAGGGGTATCCTCTGTTCATCACTGAAGGGGGTGGGGTGGGGATTCAGTGTCTGGGATGGATGATCCTAATTACAATTCCCACACCTTTTACTACATTAAAAGAGACCAGTGTGTCAAAAGTCCTTTAGTCTAAGGCAGCTGAGACCCCGAAGGGTTCACTGCTCTTCTGCTTTGCTGCTATTCCTGAACTTTACCACCATGACAGTAATATTATCAGGACAGCCTCTGTAAAATGACTGTAAGACTATGCTCTTGGCTCCAAAGTGAGGTTCATCCAAGCGCTCCTTGATGAATCGGACTGCTTCTTCATTGCTGAAGGCATCCCATAGGCCATCTGATGCCAAGATCATGAACTCAGGCTGGAGCTTGTCCAGGTCAAAAGTGAGGATGTCTGGGTCTGGAATGACCACATTGAGGTTTTTCAGTGGATAATCCCCCAGGGAGCGAGACATGGCCAGGATTCCCTGGACCCTCCAGGAACCATTGAAACTGATGAAACCACCTAGAAAGACAGAAGAAGCCCATTAGCTTGCCGAGCTGATATCTCCCACACCTGGCACTGTGAACATGTACAACAGATTGACCTACTATGTGTAAGCTGGACCACAGTACTTTCCCTCACCAAGCAGCATTCTGCTGCATGGCTTGAGTTTGACAGCCTTTCAGGAGATCCTCATGCCCTCATCCTTAAACCTCTAAGGCCTTCAGGAATATATCAACTAGAGTATAATAGTAAGGTACACACAAGGGAGAGGCATCAGTTTTAACCCTGTGGAAGCTCAGTGACTGCAGTAGAGAGCACTAGGGTGGGAACTGGAGGAGAGTGGCAAGGGAGCACTGAAAGGCAGGTAGACAGACACCAGAGACATCAATGGAATGATCACTTAGCCTATGGCTGCCCTTGGATGCCCCTATGTATATCTCAAAACTGTTGTGGTTTGGATATAATGTGCCTCCCCAAAGCTCATGTGTGACCCAATGCAAGAGAGTTTAGAAGTGAAATGATTGTGTTACGAGAGCCTTAACATAATCGGTGTATTAATTTCCTGATAGGGATTAACTGGATGGTAACTACAGGCAGGTAGAACGTGGCTGGAGGAGGTGGATCATTTGGGGTGTGCCTTTAGGGTATATTTTTTGTCTGTGGTGAGAAAAGTGCTCTCTCTCTCTCTCTCTCTCTCTTTCTCTCTCTCTCTCTCCTTCCTGGTGCCATGTGCTGAGCTGCTTTCCTCTACCACTCTTCTTTTTTTTTTTTTTTTTTCCCTCTACCACTCTTCTGCCATGATGTTCTGCTTCACCTCAGGCCTATAGCAAATAGAACCAAATGTCTATGAACTGAGACCTCTGAAACCATGAACCCCCAAATAAACTTTTCCTCTTCTAATTATTCTTGTCAAGTCTTTTGGTCACAGTAGAGAATAAGCTGACTGATACCCTCCCCCCTAAACAGGTTTGGGATTAAGGAAGAGTACATTTTAACATATACATTGAAGGCTCAGGCCAGGCTGCTTGGATTTGATTCCTGACTCTGTCACTTGTAGCTATGTGTGACTTTGGATGAAATTTTCTCTCTGTTCCTTGGTCTCACTGCAAAATGGGGACATTATCTACTATTGCTGTGAGATATAAAGGAGTCATTCCATATAAATCATTTAGCACCATGCTTGAATAATATAGGCTTTCAGTAATGTTATCTATTATTTTTCTTTAAAGGAGCTAAAATCTGTTCATTCACATATATTTTTTTCAGGTATTTATTAAATACCTACTCCTTGGAAGGCAATTTGTAGGATACAACATTATATAAGATCCAGACCTTTCTCTAAAGAAATAGACAGTCTGGCAGGAGAGATAAGAAGACACACATTAAATGCTACAAGCACAAAGTAGTATTGTTTCAGGGGAGAATAGTATCTGCTAAATGCTGAAAGCAGAGGGAAGACAGAGGGATGATTTCTGGGTGTGATGAGCATGGGGGAATGGGTGTTAAATCTGGGCTTGACTGATGGATAGGACTTCTATAGGCAGGGATGCAGGAGAGCATTCCAGGAAGCGTGGTCTAGTAGGCAGGAACATGGGCAATGGAGTCAGTCCTCATTTCAATTCTGGTCCTCCCATTCACTAGCTGTGAGTCACTGAACACACAAGCTTCTCTAAGTGCCAGTTTGTTGGCTGTGACATGATTATCATCCTCATAAGATAGTTAAAGACAAAAAGTCTGTAAAGCTCTCGGCTTGGCTCCTAGAACAGAATGAACACAAATAAGTGGCAGTTGATGTTGATGTTGTTATTGGAAACAGCATAGGAATAGAGAAAGACTATTATGTACAGTTTTTGGCCCAGACTGGTTGGAGCTTATTGTCACACTAATCAGGAGTGGGAACAATGATCAGAGAAGACACACATAATGATGACAAAACTAATCCTTGTTCTTTAAGCCTCCTATAAAATATACCCTTGACCAAATAAAGAACAGAGCAGGTCTCTCCTTAGAAGTGGTGTCCAAATTTACTTCTATATACAATCACTGTAGGGTGGGAGTGGGGTGTTGGGTGTGACAGGGAAGAGGAGGGAGAATGAAATGGCAGTGATATTTCAAAACAGAGTACTGGATACAAAGATGACAGCTCCGGATGTATCATGTACACATCCTTGTCTGTGTTATGCAAGAGTTGTTATAGCTTAGCTTAGTCAGTAAGCATCATATAGATTATAGGATATTATTAACAAGATAAGGTAAAATTATAGGATAAGTAATATTAAGCTATTCTGGTTATAAGTTAGAAGTACTTAAGAACTTAGCCTAAGTGATCTGTCTTAAAAGGAACTATCTTAATTAGAGTGTGCAGTTAAACCAGTTAAGAAACTTTAATTGCTGCAACCTCTACCCAACCACAAATGTCAACTCACCCCTAACCAAAAAAAAAAAAAAAAAAAAAAAAATCCCCAGCTACTGCAGACAGATACTTGTAACATTGTAACAGCCCACATAACTGTTAAATTTAGCTTCTGAAACCAAGCTTGCTTTACCTAGTTGCAGACTCCTGCACAGGGTGAAATGATTTTTATCCTTAAAAGTTTGTGTGCACAGAGGTGGGCATAGCCAGATGGCTAATAAAGGCTCTCCAATTTGGACCAAATTTGGACTGAGAGTGTTTTCTGAATGATCAGCCCACAACAGAGTGGGCCACCTGGATCTTAAATCCAGGCTCACAGAGGGCAGTTGTGGGGAGATGCTACCTTCACACTTAAGGAAGTCAGAGCCTTTTGCTAACACTCCCTGGAGCCTTGATAGATGTCTGAAGTCATTGTTTGTTCCATCTCATCAACAGAAACCTGACCAAAAGCTTTCATTCAAAACTATTCTGCATCTCAAGCAGTCATTGAAGCAAGGGGTTGGAATAAAATGCAAATACTTTTGACTCCATAGTACAGAGTCCTACTGTGAAAACTTAAATGTTCATTAGATTCACTTCATTTACTCATTGGGCAGAAGCTGACCTACAGAGATTGAGAGTCAAACTGCAGACATCAGGGATCCATGCTGGTTAGAGACTAGTGTGCCTGAGCATTGTACTTCCAGCTGGTCTGCTGCCTGGTGTGTCATGAAGTTGTCAGTCTGTGGAGCAAAGGAATTCTTTCCTTCCACAGACTATCCCAAATCTAGTTTTGAAAATAGAATAATCAACTGATAATCCTCCTTGGAGTCTTTGTCCAAATGTCAATTTAGTGAAGCCAATATGGACCACTTTTCATAAAACTGCAATTTCCTGACACTCCCCATTCCCATACCAGCTTTATGTCTCTCCATAGCAGTTATCACCTTGCAATATTCTATATAAGTTGGTTATTTTTACTAATTAATTTTTTTGGTTCACATCTATCTGATCCATTCCCCACTCCTAGGCCAATTTCAGAATGTAAACTCCGTGAAAAATTTTTTGGGTAGAGGGCGTGTTGGACAAATTAATAAGGGACCCTTCCACCATGCTCTGAAATATTTATTATACTAATCACTGAACTAAGTGATGGAGATGAACAAGACTAAGTTCTTGCCCTCAAAGAGCTCAGTCAGGAACATAAGACAGCTATGTATGCATTGTGAAAGGTGATCCAAGAGGACCATTTTGGATACTGTAGAAAGACAGAAGACCTAACCTAGACTGGGGAGCCTTTGCCACAGTGACACAGAAGGTTTCCAAAAGGATATCCTGAAGTTGAATCTCAAGGGACAAGTAATTGTCATCCATTAAGAGTGGGAATAGCACTTGCAAAGGCAGAGAGGTATCAGAAACAAAGGTCATTTGGGGAAATGGTTAGTAATTTGGCATGACTAAAGGGAAGCAGAATATGGTAAGAGATGAGAATAAAGCAGGAAGCAATGGTCCAAAGATCTTATTAATCTGGAAAAGGGGTTCCCTTCTGGAATATTTAGTCATGAGGAGGGGCAAATTCAGGGGCCATTTATTTGGGAGGAAACATTACAAAGTCACAGCTACCTCAGTAGCAGCCTCTGTAGTGACCCACTAATTTCTAGCCCAGGAGGTCTCCAAGCAAGCCCTTTGTCCACCAAACAAGATGGCAGACATTCTCTAGAGGTAGTCACATCTCACCAGCTCTCTTTATCCTTTTTCTTTCCTTCAGTTGGTAAGGCTTGTGATCATGAGACAAGGGAATGGCATTCCCATCTTTGTCACACAGGACTCCTCGTGAGTCACCCACATTGGCCACAGTGAGGTCTTTATCTGATAGCAGAGCAATCAAACATGTTGTGCCTGAAAAAGAGAGGAGAGAGGTAGGGTATGAGGTCAGCAATGCATTGAAGTTCAGTTGCTTCTCTTGGTTACTATTCTTCGGTCATTAAAACTGCTCCTGCTGGGTGAGAATTTTACTCCAGCTACTCTGGGAATGATCACAGTTCATTTCAACAACATTGATCAAATCTAACAGTTAATTTTCTTAACGATGTTAGAGTGGCACTGAAATAGGCTAGGATAACATTATCATTTTCCTAAATCACTTTGTCTCTGCTACTCTTAATTTAAAAACATCATGTTTAAAAGGATTAGGAGAGAATCGAAATCAGTTTGAAGCTCCAGACAATTGGTACATATTTTCAGCTTCTGATTGGTGCTCAGTTTCTGAGAAGTCCCAGACAAAAGTGAGCAAGTTGGGGGAAGTGTGGGCTCTTCAGGTGGGGTTGCAGGAAAAGCTAGGAAATAGCAAATGTACTCTGTGGTGCCCTAATGGAGCTGCTGTCGTCAGCAAAGGTTGAGCCTGACTCTACAAAATCTGACATTAAAGATGGTGACAAGAAACAGGTCAGCTCCAGGTATGATGGGGGCAGACTATAAAGGTAGAAGCAGAAAAGCATATGGTGATGGAAGAAAAGAGACCTAGGTAGACAGGAAGTGAGCATCAGAGATAGAGCCAAAGGGGAAGCAAGACTGATGGTTTGTTTGTTTAGAGCCCACACAAAATACTTAAGGACAAGCTTTCCTCAATCCTCTTTGAATTGAGAATGGATGAAAACAAGTAAAGTTAACAGTATGGCCTGGTTGGAATCTGCCATGACCAGTTCCCTTCGGTTCCCTCCATCCCTCCCCTCCCTTTCTGATGATATCAACTGTCTATAAGTTGTAAACTGCACAATCATTCATCTCTTGCCTCAAATTGACAGCTCCTTTACTTGATAAAATTGTTCTTTAATATCTCCGGCCTCATGAAGAAGGTTATATTCCATAACAAGAATGTAATCTGCATCTAAATAGCTGTTTAGTCTTCACAGAACAATAAAAAACACTAAATTCTTAAATAAACAAAAAATAAATGCAAGTTGATTTCAGCAGCAGGAGAATAGTTATGATAACTAACATATTTGGTTATTGTATTTGTTTGAAATTTTATTCTTAAGCTTAATTAACACAAAACTACCTTGATCAGAAATGGAAAGACATGAAATGTTTGTAACTCAGGATTTCTAATTTGAAAAGCCTTGTGAAAATAGAGACTCTTCTCTTTGGTTATCACAGCAATTTTGTACCTCTTTTAAAAAGTAGCTATAAGAATGAAAATATAAACACAAGAACATTTCAAACAAACTGGAGGGTTGGAGATGTAGCTCAGTATTAGGACTCTAGCCCAGCATCTGTGAAACCCTGGGTTCAATATCCACTACCAAACAAACAAAAAGCCCATCACAAATAAAATAACTGGAAATTGTTAATCTCAGGTTTTGATAAGAGTTGCATTTTTGGTCTGTAACTATCCTTACTTTGTTCTCAAGAATCTGATTGGGTAAACTTGTCTGATATAATCAGAGCATAAATTTTCCTTTAAGGCACATTCTTAAAGTTTGAAATGTGAAACAGAAACACTGCTTTGTTGGATGTTACATGGTTTATGAGCATTGTATCAATGTAACTTTTGAAGCTCTCTTTGTAGGGCACTCTTCCTTTCTCTCTGTGCTCTCTGGGTGAGCATTCCCCTGACTTTAGATTCCACATCATTTGTCTATGATATTAGCATGGCTGACACTCCTGAGGTTCATACCCTTCTGACTAGTAGGCATTTCTCTCTATCTGCTGTTCCAGGGAAAGCCTCTGGGACCTCCACATAACAGAAGGAAAGGGATCCACCTGGCTGAGGTATGGGCCCCTTTCCCACCCACTTTTCAACCATGGTAGCTCTACATCTGTTAGCTGTATTGAGCCATCCTTTAAGATTTTTTTTTTCTTATTTTTAAAGGTGGGGAAAAGGAGTCATTACTGCAGCTAGAAAAAAAATTGAAATTTAATCCTATCTGTGACTAAGAATAACTGAAGAGTTTTAAGCAGAATAGTAACAAAATGAGACTTGTATTTTGAAAGAACACTCCAGAGGTAATGTAGAAGACATATAAACTGGAAGCTGTAAGAGCAGATAATGAGGGTCTGAATTAATGTAGTGAACACAGGGGGAAGATTTTTAAATCAGAATAGATAGGTCATAGAGAATGGGGGGAATGAGAGAGAAGAGGAAAAGTTGAGAATAATACTATTAGATCTAAATGAGGGAAAACTGGGTGCTCCATGGACAAGGACTCAAGGGGTGTCTACTAGGGGCTTTTGGGAAAGGCTTTCTCTTTTCCTGCCACTGTTAGGGAACATGCTTCAGGGCTATGGCAAGAAGCAGGAGTTGGTAAGCAAACAGGTAAAGAGTCTGAGACCTTAAGGGCATCACGGAAGTGCAGAACCAGCCTGGAACCACTCTGTCTTGTTCTGTGAGACAATAAATGCCTTTTCTATGAGAGGTTTTCTGAGTATGATTTGTTGTTGTTCCTTATTATTACCCTAATTGATTTTTGGGCACAGTCCTATAAGGGGCTTATTGATGAGAGATTTAGAATGTGTCTGCTTCGCTGTATTCATATGCTATTGGATGTACTTAGAATTTATGACCTGCTTTTGTTAAGAACACAATGCCATTGTTTCTATAGGTCAGTTAAGATCTATTTCATGATTCAAATTTTAGTAAAGAATTACCTATGTTAGCAAGAGTCTTCGACCTGGCCAGAATGGCTGAGACCAAATGGTAGAAATATACAACCCAAATGTCTCCATTTTCCTCTCTACTGAAAAACCCTGCCCATATCCTGGGTGGGTCCTTTGTGAGTCTAGAGAAATAATCTGTATAAAGCTACAGAGCACCTGGGGGTGAGGGGTATCCGGATATCAAGAACAGAAACAAACCAGGATGCTTTATGCAAGCACCTTGTTGTTCAAGCTTTGCAGTCTTAGTTCATATTTGTAGGACACAGTTTATAATCTAATTTTTCTTACAAGCTGCTCTGTTGCTGAGAAACTCCAGAAAATTATTAGGCTAGAAAAAAATTCAGAAAACCACTTTTTTTTTGTATGCTGAGATAAAACATCCCCAGTATTCTGGCTGTTGCTTTGAGGTAAATGACTTATTCCATTATAGTACCATTTATTTACAATCAATCAAACACACACACACATACACACACACACACACCAAAACAAACAAACAAACAAACAATATGTTTGCCAATATTATTTAATTCTGAACATCAGAATGTTTCTAGATTAACAATTTAATCTAGATGAAAATTTATTTGCAACTCTAAAAAAGATCTTTGAAATTTAACTTTATAACTTCACAGAGGTTTTTATATTTTCCATTTTGGTACAAGGGATTGAACCCAGGGGTGCTTTACCACTAAGCCACATCTCACCATTTTTATTTTTCATTTTGAGACAGGGTCTTGCTAAGTTGCTGAGGCTGGCCTTGAACTTTTGATCCTCCTGCCTCAGCCTCTTGAGTTGCTAGAATTATAGGTGTGACCACACCTGCCACCTGAGTTTTAAAAAATCCTAAAGAAGTGAGTTCACACAGAGTAGAATTCAGTGTCTTAGCTAAGTGAGGTCTGGCAAGCTATTCGGCTTTGAAGGCTCAGAAAAATGGCACCATAATCTCTCCTCAGTTGCCCAAGCAGAAACCTATGTGGCATCCTTGGTTTTTCTCTTTTCCTCATTTCAGACATTGTCATTAAGCTCTGTCAGTCACTCTAACCTGCAAAATGTATCTTAAATTCTTCCCGTCTCTTGCTCTCATTGCATTGACTAGTGCAGGCCACTATAATTTCAACCAGTGGCTATTTCAGTAGTCCAAATGGGAAACAATGGTGGCAGGTCCTGTGTGGCTTCGCCCCCACCAAATGGCCCAATACACTTATTCTCTTGCTCAAGGTCTCCCTTCTGTTGCTCAAACATGGCAAGTCTTTTGTCAACTTTGGGCCTTTGTACTTGGTGTTCCCTCTGCCTGATATTTACTCTGTCCTCGACATTGGCTGACTTATGTAACTTATACATATGGTATTATCTTAGGTCAAGTATGACATCTTCAGAGAGGGCTTCTCTAACAAGGATCTTCTTTATTTCCTTTATTGCCCTCATAACACACAATTGTATAGATACCTTGTCTATTTAAAACACTTCTTTAGTGTTAGTCTTTCCCTACAGAACATAAACTTCACAAGGGTAGGCGTGTTGCTTGTTTCCCTACTCTAATGCTAATGTCTAGAATATCGAAGACACTCAATATTTGTTGAATAAATAAATAGATGAATGAATAAGCAATCACACATAAGGTCCTGACTTAACACTATGCTGATTTCCTGATGCCTTGCTCTGACAGGTCATCCCAGTTCAATACCACGTGGAACACCATCTCCCACACAGTGTCATATAAGCAGTTATTCTGTTGTAGCAAAATACATCTGATACAGTGGCTGAAACATGATGATACCCTATACAAGTACAATACATGCTTCCATGCACACTGCTTATACAAGGAGAGAACTTTCAGCCCAAATGTGTCCCAAGTTCTTTTCTCCAGTCCAGGATCCTGGTCCAGTGCAAAGGAAACACAGTAAAGCTTCCATCCTCACCACACCTTCCAAAGCCACTCCATCTTATGAAGCAATAACGGTGTATCATGATGGTCTTTATATAAAAAATCTGGCTCTGCTTTGGACTTCCATTTGTAATTCAGCAAAATAGGCACTTTTAAAAATTTGTTCTAATTAGTTATACATGACAGTAGAATGCATTTTGATGCATCATACATAAATGGAGTATAACTTCTCATTCATCTGGATGTACATGGTGTGGAGTTACACAGGTCATGTAATCATACATGCACATAGGGTGAATACGTTGGATTCATTCTACTATCATTCCTATCCCCATGGCTTCTCCCCTCCCTTAACTCCCCTCTGTTTAGTCCAAAATACCACTATTCTCCCCCATGCCTTATTGTGAATTAGCATCTGCATATCAGAGAAAACATTCAGCCTTTGGTTCTTTGGGATTGGCTTATTTCGCTTAGCATAATATTCTCCAGGTCCATTCATTTACTGGCAAATGCTATAATTTCATTCTTCTTTAAGGCAGAGTAATAGTCCATTGTGTATATACACCACAGTTTCTTTATCCATTCATCTGTTGAAGGGCATCTAGGTTGGTTCCATAGTTTAGCTATTGTGAATTGAGCTGCTATAAACATTGATGTGGCTGCATCACTGTAGGATGCTGATTTTAAATTGTTTGGGTATAAAACTAAGAGTGGGATGACTGGGTCAAATGGTGGTTCCATTCCAAGTTTTCAGAAGAATCTACATATTACTTTCCACAGTGGTTGCACCAATTTGCAATCCCACCAGCAATGGAGTGTACATTTCCCCCAACATCCTTGCCAACATTTATTGTTGATTGTATTCTTGATAATTGCCATTCTGACTGGAGTAAAATGGAATCACAGTGTAGTTTTGATTTGCGAAAATAAGTACTTTATGTGTCATCTTGGTAATTCTTATTTTCCATAGGGAAAAACTCATCAATGTCAATTACTCATTAGTCTATTTTTTTAAACTAGCATTCTCTCCTTTGATTTAACTTGTGAGAAACACACAAAGTAAGGGTATACAAGAAAACCTATTCTGGACTTATTCTAGCAATCCAGAATTATTACCCTAGCAACAATAATGATGATAGAGGCTGCCTGCCATTTAAGCATTTGTTATAATGTTAAACATTTTATTTACATTACATAATTTAACTTCTCTGGAACTCCAAAACAAGAGGAAGTTAACTTCACTTCCAGGCATCTTTCAGCTTGAATATTTGTGTATTGAACTGAAATTGTAAACTCTAATGTCTTCAAGAAAGTAAGTTAGATATATAAAAGAATCTTATGACCTTCTAGGAAAAACTTTCCCCACTATTTTTGACAGGAATGGGTATTCTAAAACATCTTTCTAGTCTAAGGGCAAACATGATGGTAACTGGCAACTGACATCATACTTCCGTGTTTGGAAGTGGTGGGGCGTATGGCAAACTGGAGAGGGACCACAGCTCCTTAGCCATCTAGGTTGGTTCCATAGTTTAGATATTTTGAATTGAGCTGCTATAAACATTGATGTGGCTGCATCACTGTAAGATGCTGATTTTAAGTTTGGGTATAAACTCAAGAGTGGGATGACTAGGTCAAATGACCTATATGCAGAGATGTAGGCCCATGTGAAGAATCTCTCAGATTTTTCAGAGGAACCCATTTCTATATAAACTCTTCTGATTTTTAAACATTTTTTATTTAAAAAAAAATAGTGCAAGCCAAACAAAAGGCAATTGTGAGTCAAATTTGGGATAGCAGTTTGTGATCCTATACTCTTGAGCTTCCCCCACAAACTGATTCTCCACAGTATACCTGTGCCTAACAGTAGTTATAACAATGAAATCTCACATTTCTGATCTGCTTTATAGGTTATGAAGTGCTTTCTTACCTGTTCAATTTTCAAAACTCATCAGAGAGAAATAATCATACACAATTTTTCTCTTTCCATGTTTTTTTATTGGTGCATCAGAGTTGTATGTAATGATGGGATTTGTTACTACATATTTGTATATGCACACAATATAACAATATAATTTGGCCAATATCACTTCCTAGCGCTTTGCCCCTCTCACACAACTTATAAATGCACAAGCTGGGCAAAGAGATCTTAGGTATTTGTTTAAAATCACATGGTTAGTGGAAGGGAGAGGAGATGATGACAGTTACATAGGTTCCATAGCTAAGGGTAATGTTTGCATCATATCTCATGGTTGCCTAGTGGACAAATGACTACATATCACATATAATTCCATTTACATGTGTTGTTTATTATTTTTTGACCATTAGACTGAAAGTCCCTTTTAGGGTCCGAATGATAGTGCTTTGTACAATGCACAGACTCATAGTGCCCTGCTTGGCTGAGGATTGGAAAGAGGGTAAGGAAAATGGGATTGCTTTTCAATTTATACCTTGATACTACCTAAATATAACATGTGTATTATATATTCTAATCATGTAAATATATATTTTTTTACTTTAAAATGTTAACAGTTATCTAGGTGAAAGGAGTTGGGGCATTTTTGTTGAATTTTTCATACTTTTCTGTATTAGAAAAAGAATTTTTTTTTTTTTTTTTTTTTTTTTTTTTAGGGGATGCATGCCAGGCGAATGCTGTACTACTGAGCTGTATCCCCAAGCCAAGGTTAATTTTATATGCTATTTAAAACCACAGTTTAGGGGCTGGGATTGTGGGGGCTCAGCGGTAGAGTGCTCGCCTAGGACAGGCGGGACCCAGGTTTGATCCTCAGCACCACATAGAAATAAAGGCATTGTGTTGTGTCCATCTACACCTAAAAAATAAATATAAAAAAAGAGTTCTAAAACCACATTTTATTAATAACTTTTCAGGAGCATACTTTTTTTAAAGAGAGAGAGAGAGAGAATCTTTTTTGTACATGGCCACAACACAATGCCTTTATTTTTATGTGATGCTGAGAATCGAACCTGGGTCGCGCCCGTGCTAGGCGAGCACTCTACCACTGAGCCACAATCCCAGCCCCAGGAGCATATTTACTGCATAAAGCTAAGTATATAAGATATAAAACAGAAGAAAAGAGAACTAACAATAAGGCTACAGAGAATAAGATGGTACAGATAGAAAAAGGCTGAGAGGGATAGTGGTGACAATGATGACAGCAACACTTTTAATAGTTCAAGTCCAGATACACATTCAAACATCAGTGACTATCTATCAGTGTCTTGGTGACAGACAAGTGAGCCTTAGCTGTC
Organism: Callospermophilus lateralis; assembly: GCF_048772815.1. NCBI lineage: Eukaryota > Metazoa > Chordata > Mammalia > Rodentia > Sciuridae > Callospermophilus > Callospermophilus lateralis. The sequence continues at coordinate 103,119,200 of NC_135314.1, forward strand.
TTTAGGTTCCCCCTGCATGGCTGTGCTATATCGCTGAGCAGTGCTGTTAATTCTTCTACTCTGAGGAAACAGTCTGCCCTTATAAGCCTTGCTTAATAATGCATGTGGACATTCATCTACACAATACTAGATTGTTCATACTAATAGTGATTCCCTTCTGTAACATTAGGTCTCTTGTATGAGAATATATTGATATATTTATTTCTTATGAAAGAGAAAAAAGTGTGGAGGGAGGAAGACACAGACAGACAGACACACACACACACACACACACACACATTCTCTTATTTTGAGGATTTCAGTGGAGGTGTTACAGAACAAAGGACCATTCATTATATGCAACATAGGAGAATCCACATTTACAGGGTTGGGAGAAATAAAATCGGTTTATCTGGTAAAGATTTGACAATGAATGTTAGTTAAATAACACAATTTCAGGGCCTGATGACTGACAGAAATTATACTGGTGCACAACATATTGAAAAAAAGAGTAGCTGAAAAAGTTAATTCATGAAAGTATCACATAGGAATGATAAGATCACTTTCAGCAGAAGTTTGCAGGCCCACCCTCCACAGCCAACACTGTGATCAGCTCTGTCCTGCAACACAGATAAAGTACGAGCTGACTCTCAGAAAAGATCCCTGGTTCCCCATTCCTGTCTGAATAATCTTTCAGCCCTCCACAAAGCTTGACTTGATTAGAGCTTTTCATCAGTCTTTCCTCTAATAAAATTAATGCCATGGCACAAACAGACTTGTCAGGGTTGATATTTGGTCTGAAAGATGAAAACAGTAAGCTCTAACCTTCCTTCTTCACTCTTTTTCTCTCTTTTATTGCCTAAGTTCTTGCAATCCCTGCTCAAATGCTCTCAAAAGCAGGCCCTCTTCAGAGTCATATGGCTCAGTCAAGATAATCACCTGACACATTAGTCTGGCTCTACGCATGAGGTTATTAAATTAATACTAATTAATGATTCATACCACAAATTGATAGCTCCACTATAATGCATCTCATAGTTATAAATTTAAAAATTAATTTATGTTAAAAGAATTTGATGGAAAGTGACTAGAAAGAGACCTATCTGTGTGTAAGGACATATATGGGCCAAATCGAGGGCTGTCATATATTGAGCATTCACTATGTGTCAGGCTATATGCTCAGTTCTTAGAATATATAATTTTTTAAAATTCTCATAGCAATCAATAAGGTATATTATTATCTCCATTTTACAGGTAGTATGACTAAGATTATGTGGTTAGCTCAAGATCACACAGCTAGTGAGAGGAAGAATCTGACAGTCCATTGCCAGGGTGTTGCTACCTCATATTTATTGTTTTCTGTGAATCAGAGAAAAGATAGCTCCAAAAATGGCCATAATACATACTCAAATTGACAAGACAATGACCAGTGAATGGTGCCTTTTATTGCTGTGTAGTACAAACATGCACTAGGATATGGATAATACTGCCTATAGGCTGTATCCTGCCCCCACTGATCCAAGGAACAAAAATACCACAGGATAGGGTTAGTCTTTTGTCTCGAGCCAGCCATGGGTTGTGTGAGCTATGTGCATTTGAGTACAGGGGGGACTGGACTGCGGTTGCTGCTCTAACCAGGCTGTTTGATGTATGTTTCATTTTTGCTTGCTCTGCCTAAGATTCCCCACACAGCATCTGAGATAGGTGTAACTTTTCTGCTGACCACAAGACATCACCAAGCAACCCCCTGAAACCTAATCCCTTGCCTTGTTTGGGTGGAACTTTCTCGAATGTCTTTTTCCCCAATAAATAGGATGGTTTCAGGTGTGCTTTCTCTCTTTTGCTTGCTCTCTGGCCTCCATTGTGGGAGCTGAGGTTGAGGAGCCATCACTGAACCCCCAAAAAGGTATTTTCTGTTTCTGTGTGGTTATTTATAACCAGACCAATTCACCTGGAGTGATCCTGACTGACTCAGTTGTGTGTTGCGGCAGTCTGTGAGGAATTCCAGCAGAACATTAACAACACACCCAAGGCCAAAGGGTACTGCTAAGAATAAATAAAGATTTTCCATCAAGATCTGAGGTATCAGGATGGCAAACTATCTTTGTGGGCTTCCACAAAGCAGTGATGAGACATACCTAGTATTAGCAAGGAGGCTTATGGACTGGGCACAGACCAAGGTCCCCCACATTGTGCTTCCTAGGGGCTGGGGATATAGCTCAGTTGGTAGAGTGTGTGCCTCATATGCACAAGGCCATTCAATTCCTAACCCTAGCACGATACACACACACACACACACACACACACACACACACACACACAAAGTGCTTCTTCTTACCACAGGCTAAGAGAATAACATTTTGTAAGAATCAATTACAAATGAGAATTTTCTTTTCCTCTTTGAGATTTCTGCATAAGCAAAAATATCAACCATTGAGTCTGACAATGGCTGAATGTGAAGCTATCAGCAGGATGACAAATTCTATTACTTTAAATCCTAGTGTTATATTATTTAATTCTGGGTTTAGTTATCCTTGGGCTCTTCCCCAGAAAACATAGTCATCAATAAGATGACTAGAAGAAATGAGAGCCAGTGTATGAGTACCAGAAATATCTTTTCTACCCTAAGTGTGTAAACAAGAAAAAAAAATTGCATTAGTGGGAAGGGACAGTCATAATTCAAGCTTTCAGAATCAGATGGAGTATTCATTTAATTTTCACACTTCATCAGAGTTAAGTATAGATTTGTCATCTGATTTTTATGAATACTATTTTGAATCTGAAGTGTTCTTTAACTTCACATTTCAACTGCTGTAATAGTAATGTTTATTTCACACTTGGGTGCAGCCTGTGGGCACTGGTTCTTTTTTATTTCAGTATGACATGTTAAAGAGAGCTTCCTTTTAAAACTGTTCACATGACTTTCACAAGCCAAAGTAGGTCCTTTTGCTGCAAAAGCCTTCATGTATACCCTCCGGGCATGACTCTTCGGAGGTATAAGCTTCTGTGATACTCATTAACATACTGCTCATAACTATCTGTGACATTTAGTTCCCATTATGACAAGCTCCTGAAATTAATTTATAATTACATAACCACAACCTGAACTCTAAGTGTAGTATCTCTTAATGATAAATAAAATTAATTTCACAGTTGCTTTGATTCTTCCTACCTAAGTTAGAGAAGCACTGGCTATATATATATATATATATATATATATATATATATATATATACACATATTTTTTTTACATCTTCATGTTATTTGAATGTTATCTTCAGTGTGATGTCTCACTTTTATTTAGTGTTCCCAGAAAATTACAAGTATTGACTCTGCTTTTTTATGAATGCCATGGGAGTCGGGGTATAACAGGTAATTCCAAAATGGAGTTTTATTAAAAGGGGCATTTGCCTTTTAATACAAGGCAGAGAGGAGAAATGAGAGAGGAAAAGGATAGGAAAAAAACTGGAAACAAAAGACATAGTCTGATTCATCTGGTTCTTAACAGAAACACATTCTTTGACTTTTTCCCTCTTAGTGTAGAATCTACCTTCTTGCTTATAGTTTCAACTAAGCACAAACGTGCCCTTTGAGGTTACTGAGTTACACTTATTTAATTCCTTTACAGAGAGCTATAATTCTATTTACACATACTTGTGTTTCCTAGGATGATATTTGGAGATATTAATTGAAGTTTCTGTTCCTTTTCATTTACATGAACTTCCTCAGTTCAGTTTAAGGCACTTATTACCACAAGGTAGATTAGGATTGCTATGGCTGAAATGCAAAAATAAATAAATAGTTATACTTAGTTTTGAGTTTCAAGGAGATCATGGAAACTCACAAAGAGACAATATTCTCAAGGGAAATTTTTTTTTGGTGGGGGGCACTGGCAATTGAACTCAGGGCACTCGACCACTGAGTCACATCTCCAGCCCTATTTTGTATTTTATTTAGAGACAGGGTCTCACTGAGTTGCTTAGTGCCTTTCTGCTGCTGAGACTAGCTTTGAACTCAAAATTCTCCTCCCTCAGCCTCCCAAGATGCTGGGATTACATGTGCCATGGTGCTTGGCAAGGGAAAAATATCTTTTGAGTATCAGCCACAGTTCTTTAATCCATAGGTATATGAAACTGGAGCAAACATTAATTTTCCTGGCCATAAGTCTTCTCTTCCTGCTCTCCTTGACCAGTAAAGCTGGACAGGTAGCAGAATGATAGTAGTGGGAGATGAAAGGGAGATGAAGAAGAAAAGAGGGAGTCTTTGATTTATGGATCTCCAAGAATTATGTGGACCTGAAAGAAGAGAAGATGGACCACACTTCCTAAGACAAAGTCTGGGAAATAATAAACCTGTCTCAGTATAAAGGAAAGAGGTGAATGAGAAGCTAGCCTGGACAGTCAAGTAGGAAGAAGACAACTGCCTAAAACTGCTGCTCCCCAGTGCAGAAATGGTAACTCTTGGTATTAGGTAGGTTAGTTAGCCATGAACAGGTGAGTAGAGGGAAAGGACAATGAAAGACATCAGTTCTATGCACCAAGAAAAATTCAGGAGCTATAAAATTGAAACACAGGGGAACCTTATCTAAACAGACAAACATTTGGAGATCCAGAAGGCCTAACCTTCCCCAAGCTGTAGAGAACTATAATCCCTTGAGGGAATCATTATTCAAAAATCCCAGAGACCTTAACTAAAACAGACTATGGTTTATTATGGTTTCCTGAATGCCATCACCATCTCTTACAATCGTCCATCCCACAGACAGGGAACAAGAAGCTCACCAAGATCACAGTTTTTGAACAGAAAAACTGGATTTTGATTCCAAGTTTAATACCCTAAATCAAGCTTTTAAAAATATCTGCAAGATACAGAACTGTATTAAGAGTATGGAGATCAGATGAGATCGGGCGTGTTGAATCAAATGTATGATATGTCAAGATCATTGTATTGTCTTGAGCAACTAATAAAAAAAAAAAAAGAAAAAAAGAGTATGGAGAGGAAGCAGTCAGGTTTGGTAGCAAAAGAGCTTTACTTAAAGATTCTTTAAAGTTTATATTTGCTTTATGCCACTAAAATATCATACAGTAATATATAAACTAGATGTTCAAAGAAATCTTTCTGGTATAGTATACAAATGCTGTATAAAATAGTTTTTAAAAGTTGTTTTTTTTAAAAAAATATTTTTTTAGTTGTAGTTGGACACAATACCTTTATTTATTTATTTTTATGTGGTGCTGAGGATCGAACCCTGTGCCTTGCACATGCTAAACGAGCATGCTACTGCTGAGCCACAACCTCAACCACCCTAAAAATTGCTTTTGAATTCATGGCTGAACAGGAGAAAAAGCATGTGATTTTCCTGGAGGCCAACTACAATAAGGAAGTGAAAAGCCCAAGAGATAAGTGAAGGAGAGTTGCTGCCTAGTTTGTAAAAACATTATCAATCATATATTCTCCTGGTTCCATGAGATTGTCATTGTGAAAGGGGCTTAGGGCATTTAGAATGCAATGTTTCCAGTGCACCAGAGAAAGCATTGGTCAGTCTTTGGAGTTTGCAAAGTGATACCAAATCCTTTTTTCAAGGACCCTGAGTGACATTACTAATTTTCATTTATCAAATAAGGCAAGAGGCTCAGGGATTGAGAAACCAATTTAAGAATATTGTCTGGCTTGCCACTGAGCCAGAATGTAAGCTGTGTTTCAACTGCTCAGTCCAAAAGTCTGGGAACCTCCCCAAACCTGAAGTATATTCCAGACTGCTAGTTTGAGCCTCTGATGAATGAAATGAAAAGACTTCTATTTTCCAAGCATGAAAAGAAAGTCTTAGGAGTTACAGTCCCAAGAGTTTAAATGGACCCTCAAGGCATGAGTTATGTGAACATAACTGATAGAGGAGCTAGCCAGGTCAGTTAAGAACAAGGAGATTCTATAATTAATCAGGGAAGACTAAGCTCTAACTAGATCTAAATATTCTTTTGACCTTAACTGCTACTCATAGGAATGGCATCTTCTGAACTGATAAGAGCACTTCAAGGGGCAAAATCTCCATTTATTTAAACCCTACCCCTGGGATCCCTGGAAAGTCCTCCCACTGGTTGACAGCTGAGAAATGAAACTTCTCAGAGACCCACTGCCCTTTTGGACCCATTCTGTTGAACTGGAGGTAGTTTTTTTCACTTGTCACCACTCTATTTTCCAGGCAAATATAGTCAACTTGAATGAAAAGTAATGTTTTTAACCATTAAGCATGATTCATGTAATTGAATGTTGTTTAGAGCTTTATCAGGGAAAATTTGTCTATATATTTTGCTTTTTAAAAAATTTTTTATAGTTGTAGATGGACAGAATGCCTTTGTTTTGTTTATTTTTATGTGGTTCTGAGGATCTAACCCAGTGCCTCACACATGTTAGGCAAGCGCTCTACCACTGAGCTACAGCCCCAGCCCTATATTTTGCTTTTCGTTCTTTACTAATCAAAAAGTTTTGGTGAGTTCCCTTACATGGAGTTGGTCCAGGCCCATGGACAGCACAAAACTGTTAGGTGGCAAGGATTTGGGGAGGGAGTGTGCTTCAGCTTGTGATTCCCTAGTTGGTATGTGGCCTTGTACAATTCCTGAAGGAGTTATAAGCCCCAGAATGGCATTGTTCCTGATTTGCTGGGCTTCTGCAACACTGGCTGCAATAAGACTCTTGCAGATATTTTTTCTTTTTTGGGGGGTGGGGTGGGGTAATACCAGGGATTGAACTCAGGGACACTCGGCCACTGAGCCACATCCCCAGCCCTATTTTGTATTTTATTTAGAGGCAGGGTCTCACTGAGTTGCTTAGCACCTTGCCATTGCTAAGGCTGACTTTGAACTCGAAATACACCTACCTCAGCCTCCTGAGCTGTTGGGATTACAGGCATGTGCCCCAGTGCCCTGCTGGTCTTGTTGATCTTATGAATGATGTTCATACAGCCTCTGCTATGGTTTGGATGTGAGGTGTTCCCTTCAAAGCTCATGTGTGAGACCACGCAAGAAGATTTAGATGAAAAATGATTGGGTTATAAAAGCTTTAACCCAATCAGTGAATTAATCCCTGATGGCATTAACTGGGTGTCAACTGAAGGCACATGTAGGATAGGGCTAGAGGAGGTGGGTCCTTGGGGGCGTGTCTTTGGGGTATTTTGTGTCTGGCAAGTAGAGTCTCTTTCTGCTTTCTGATCATCATCTAAGCCACTTCCCTCTGCTACAGTCTTCTGCCATGATGTTTCTGCCTCCGAGCCCTAAAGAATGGAGCTGGCTTCTCTTGATTGAAACCTCTGAAATCATGAGCTCCCAAATTAACTTTTCCTCCCCTAAAATTGTTCTTCTCAGGTCTTTTAGTCACAGCAGTGAAAAAGTTGACCACAACAACCTCTAATCTCATCTTCCAGCTAGTCTGGAGGATAAAGTTATTTGTTCATTGAGGAGGCATTTCACAAGTACTTTCTGCTATGCCAGGCATTCTGGTAGGTACTGGGAAATCAGAAACAAAAGATACAGTTCCAAGGTGAAGAAGTCATGGTTTAATGGAACAGGGGACTAGAATAGAAAAACAGGAGAAAGAGGAGCAGGTATCTGAGCTGAGTTTTGACTGATGGAAAGGAGAAAGCCAAACAAAGTGGGAAAAAGGCTTTCATTTGTGTAGGTATGAGTTATATGTATGTATATGGTACGGTGGGAAGGTAAATAAATGAATGAATGAGAGGGTATTATTTTTTCTTTCATATTTGAGAGAGACTATTATAATTTTTTAAATGATGAAGACCTGAACATGAGTCCAAATATATGTCAAATCTCAGTATGGAAATTACTGACATTAAGAAATGTCAACGCTCTTAAACATTACTGAGTTGCAAATATTAACAGATATCTATATACCATTTAAGAAAATGGTGTTTAGAAAGAAAACATGAAAAAAAAAACCAAATTCTCAGTCTGACTTTAGAATGTTCAAAAATCATCCATATGGAATTTTCTGTGATTACTTAATTAATAGTGAAGATTTTGACCATATGCTCTAGTGCCCAATTATAGTACTGTAGAAAGTAAATTACCATACTTGATTTTCTCTTATTCTATTTTCAGTGCACATGTTTAACCTTATGGAGAGTCAGGAAATATGTTACTCTTACCTGCTTGCAAATTTAAACTAATGTGCAACAGAAAATTCCAAGCCATAAGGATCTTAAATTAAGAACACATGTTATACCAGTCACTTGATATGATGACTGAATAACATCCAGCTGAGGAGCATTTAAAAAGGTGAAGGAGTGTCTCAGCACTACTTAAGAATTAAATCTCTAAGGCAATAATTTAGAGATAATTATCAAACTATGCATTGTACTCAAAATTTTTAATTAAAAAATAATGAACTGTCACTTCTTGAATGAAATGTCTTAATGCAAAGGAAAAAAGCAAAGAGTTATCTGGAGATAAAAGAATGCCTTTCATTAAGTATTAGCAATTGGCCAGATAATACTTTTCAAACTATGATCATGGACTGTGGCAAATTCACATGGCCTTAGAGAAGGCACACAAATGCATTAACTTATCTTTGACCTAAACATAGTAGATTCATACCTAATTTCCAAAGGGGGTAAATGTTGCCTGAGATCCAGGATCAGCTTTAGAAGCCAGCTTTTAAAGATTCAAAGACTTGCAGAAATCAGATTGTAGCACTTATATTGAAGAAGTTTATTTGATTCAGACTCCAGTTTTATCAATAGGTGAAAAGTAGGTTCATTTAATGCTTTCTACCTAAATTGCCAAACAGCAGAAGTTCTTTATTATAACTTTTTTCTTTATTATAACTTAAAATATGATGAGGTATAAGCTTCATAAAATTCTAAGACAAACTGAATCTTGGAGGTTTCAGTACTATAATAGTTTCAGATGAAAAAATATATGCTACCTTCTTAATGCTTCCACACCCAGCTACTCTGTTTTCTAATAAGGCAAAACACCAAAACCTTGATCATTTTTTCATAAGGAAGAGTCTTCAATTTCTTGATTTCTTCAGAGGCAGAACCACTGAAAATGGAAGGATTTACACATGATTTTCATATAATTACTAGAGAAAGGAGGCTAGGCTCTAGTACATACCAAGGAGATATGCCAACAATGAAGAATGAAAAAGATATCAGGATGGAGTCATTTTTGCTTTACAAAAGAAAAATAAAACTCTTACTTCACTTACTATTATATGCAACTTATAGCCATCTGTCTGTTGTAAATTTGTATGTGGCAATATGACTTTGCCTTGCTAAAGAAATGAACACAGATTTATTTTTCATAAATGCAGCTTCAAATAACAAACATTTATTACCTCACATAGTTCTGAGGGTCAAGAATCCTGAGTATCTTAGCTGGGTGGTTGTGTCTCATGGTCTCTTGTGAGGTCATAGTTAAGCTCTCAGTCATTTCAAAGCTACTAGGGTATGCTTCCAAGCTCATTCATGTGGCTTTTGGCAGACCTTACTTCCTCACCATATGGGTCTTTCCCCTGGCTTCCTAAGTGTCTACATAACATAGCAGCTGAATCCCAGAGCAAGTGTTATTTCAGAGACAAAGAAGAGCAAGAGAGCACTCCTAGGTCAGAAGCCACAGTCTTTTTATAACCTAAAAATGGAAGTGCATAACTCACTTGAATCAAATGTATAAAAGATGAAAAAAAAAAATCAGACTTCAAAAAAAAAAAAAAAAGAAGTATCATCCTATCACTTTCACCATATTCATTCATACAAAGGAGTGACTCAGTTCAGCCACACTCAGGGGGAGAGGAATTAAGATTCACCTCTTGAGTGTAGAAGTATCCAAGAATCTGTGACATGCCTTTAAAACCATGCTGATGGTTCCCATAGAGCCAGATAATAAAAATCTGGGCTAGTAAGGATTTTTAAAAAGGAATACTGACCTCTTTTAGGATTTAAAAATGATGTCTTTCTAGAGTATCAATCCTCATCAGATCAAGAAATGCATTCATATAGAATTTCATGGAAAAAAGAAGATATTTATATAGCCTCAAAGAAAATCTCTTAAAATCATGGATCTCTGCTCTGAAAGTGCCCTTGAATTTGCATCATTAAATGCAATTCAATCCCCAGCACTGTGAGAGAGAGCAAGCAAATGCCCTGGCTAGTGACCACAGAGTTTTAATGACTAACAAGGGGACTGAAGGTAACATTAAAAAGGAGGGCAGGAGAATCCCAGATAAACAAAAAGGAACATGCACTCTTCAATAAACTACACAGTTCTATGATGTCTTGAATAGTAGCTGGATTGACTTAAAAACCAAACTCCACAACTACAAATGTAAAATTTACCATTTACTGAAGGATAATAATAGCAGCTCACATTTACTGAGCATCTATTCTGTACTAAGCATTGTTCAAAGTACTTTACACATAATACTCATTATCCTTCCCATAATCCTTACACCAATTCTAAACAGTGTTCTCAGTACTACCATCTAATATAGAGAGGAAATAAGACACAAAGAAACTAAATAATTTCCCAAGGTCACAAAGGTAGCAAGGAGAGAAGATGGGATTTGAACCAGTTACTCTAGCTTCAAGGTCTATACTACTCATTTTATAGGACCTGATTTCCTTTGGGTTTTGTCTTTTCCCTTTATTACTATTGCATATATATATATATATTATATATATATATATATATATATATATATATATATATATATATATATATATATATAATATATATATACTTACAATGAGTCATTTCCTCAGAACTTAAGAGTATATCAAGGGGCTGGGGATGTGGCTCAAGCGGTGGCGCGCTCGCCTGGCATGCGTGCGGCCCGGGTTGGATTCTCAGCACCACATACAAAGATGTTGTGTCCGCCGAAAACTAAAAAATAAATATTAAAATTCTCTCTCTCTCTCCATCTCTCTCTCTCTTTAAAAAAAAAATTTTAAAAAAAGAGTATATCAATAAATCTATGTCAAGTCTGTAAATATATGAAGAGGATTATCAGGGAGGATCTGAGATTTTTGCATACCAATTTGCATAATTAACATTGCTTCAAAAGTGATTTTTAAAATTTAAGATAGAATAAATCAAACAGAGTCCAATCTCCTTTTTCTTAGGAAGCTATGTCAGAGCTTGATTTGGAATTGCTGGTATATTATTTCCCCTTTATTTCTGGTAATGAAAATTAAACATAAGATGTATAGCTTATTAAGTGGAGGCGACCAACAAATGTTGAAATCAGTGGGTTGAACTAAACATGACCCTTTCTGAGTATGTTTGGCCATTATATCCTACAAAAAGGATATAATGTATTTAAACCACTAGAATGTCTTAAGGATAGCAAAATCATTTATTAGGAATGTCCAGGAACCAGTAAAATCAGAACAGCCTGTAAAATCATTTTAACTGGTGTTCCTGGCAAGGATTGTTATTTACAATCATACATAACCTGACTTTAGTTGGCAAATAAACCAATCATTCTCATATGGGGTAAGTTTTAACTTTGAACTTCCTATCATGTTCATATAATTTTAAACCTGCATCTATTATTATTATTATTGTTACTATTTGGTATTGGGGATTGAACCCAGAGGCATTCTACCACTAAGTTACATCCCTAACCCTTTTTATTTTTATTTTGAGACAGGATCTCATCAATTTGCTCAGGGCCATGCTAAAAGGTGGAGGCTGGTTTTGAACTTTGATCCTTCTATCTCAGCCTCCCATGTCATTGGGAATCCAGGAGTGTACAACCATGCCTGGTTTTATGTATTCTTTCAGCAAGTATTTCTACATCAATAACAACATTAAAAAGAGAGAGAGAAGTTGTAATTATAGCTAAATGCCTTCAGACAAATGAACTACCCTCAATTTGTTTCAATATTATATCTTAAAGCACATAATCATTCATCAATGATTGTTCCTTGTGGTATTCTTCCAAGTCACTGGAATTTATAAGTTCCATCATAACTTCTACTATCAGCATACACTTGTGGTATCTTCCTGAATTCTTTGCTTTAATTGTATCTGACCTCTTGCTTTGTCAGACAAAGGAAATCTGATTCTTCCAACCCTTGACACTGATCAGAAATATAGTCATCTGACCTGTCTGAATTTCTGTAGGAAAGGAACATATTAGATGTTCGTAGCCATTCTGAAGGTATTAAAACAGAATGGTGGTAAACCATACTGGGTTCCCTTTCAGGAAGGACAGTAGGAAGCAGACTTTGGGATCAGGCCTACTTGCCTGAAATTTCTTTCCCTTTTTTGCTTAAAAGTTATCTCTGACATCCCATTTCTTTTCTAAGTCTTAGTGGATTGTATCAAAGGAATCCATCAAAGGAAGAACTTTTGGAAACCTTCTTTTTGCTCAAGAGAGATTGTATCTATAATCTCTGTTGTGATTAGGATATAGTAGGTACTTAAGGACCACCTTTACTTCACATAATCTAAAATTCTGATATTTATATGCTAAATGTGGGGAAGGCTTTGAAAAACACATCTGGAAGCAAAAATATTGGGAGCCTGGGTTCACCCAAGAGTCTGATTTTAACTGATGGTTCTCTAATTGACAAAACACTCAAATTCCCACATTTTTATCTCTTGAATAATAGACATGGATATAATGGGGACAGAAGTTACTTAGTCCATTCATGCTACTGTAACAAAATACCTGAGTCTAGGTAACTTACAAAGAACAGAAATTTATTTTTCACAGTTTGGAGCATTGTTTTCTGATGGCATCCTCATATGGTGGAAAAGACAGAATGACAAAAAAAAAAAAAGTATGTGTGTGTGGGAGTATCAACAATGTGTTCTCACATAGAAGAGATGGAAAGGCAAAAGGTACCCTTCAACCTCCTTTCTAAAGTTACTAATCCCAAATAATTTCCTAAAGGTCCCACCATTTAGAACTATCACACTGGTGATTAAATTTCAACATAAGAATTTTGAGGGGATATATTCAGATTACAGTAGTTGCTAACTGGGAAATGATGGGAGAGGTTATTGTAAAATGGAAAATAGAGCCTGCAAGATTTAGTCTGAAAGTGGCATGAAACAGCTCATAGTCTGCTCATGTGGCAGGTGTGAGGTAAGAAAGTTTCCCGAGTTTCCATGGACCAGCTTGAGTTCATTCTTTTCTCAATGTTTTCCCAGAGCCTCAAGCCTCAATGGTAGTAGATGGTAGGGTCATCTGATATAAGGAATATAAACAAGTCACATTGTTTTACAGAAGAGTCACTGAGGCAGGGTTGTTAAAGGCTTGCTTTCTTTTAGTTCCTCTGTCAGGACTGCTCTACATCCCAGCAGAAGAGTAGCAAAGAAGGGAGAAATTCTGTGTGTGTGTGTGTGTGTGTGTGTGTGTGTGTGTGTGTGTTAAGAGTAATGGTAGAGAAGAAGATAATTCTATAAGATAGTAAGTATAAATATGAGCTCATAGAGGTAGTGATAAACAGAAAAAAAAAGGTAGCATATTAAGGGTTTCTTTAGGGAAACTGTTACTGAGAATGCAATTTTATTTTATTTTTTCGGGGAATCAGTCCTAGGACCCAATGCATGCTAGGCAAGTGCTCTACCACCAGCCCAAGAATTTTCAGACCTGATTTCTGATATTAATAGTGAAAATAAAATACAGCCTGCCTGCATATAGCTTTTTTCTTCTCAAATTTTAAAGTGCTTTCATTTAGCTTTACTTATTTGAATTTTATAACATCCTTAAGTGTTCAGGCTGGATTAATACGAATTCCATTCTGGCATCATTAATGAAAATAATATGGGCTTTGGAGTGAGATGGGCAGGGGCTTCACATCTTACTAACTGTAGGACCTTAAAAAGTTATTATCATGTGAAACTCAGCTTTCTCATTCGTTCACTAAATCTGATTCTTATAAATACATCAGAGGGTGTTTGACAGGATGAAATGAAACAACTAATGCAAGATGTTGATCACAATGAGCACTTGAAAAATCTGTTTCCTTATGTGTCAGGGTTCAAATCCACATTTGCCCTTTTACATATGAGCTGCCATTAGACCACACAGTTAGGATTTTGGATTGCATATATGCTAGTTCTAACATTAGAATTGAGGTGAGGCAATAATAAGCACCATGATCATTATAAATACTTAAAGGCACTTGAGATGTAAAACCACAAGTGCATTAAATATAATTAATTAGACTTCTATTAGTAAGATGACCTTCCTGAATCCACACTGACCACAGTTCATCAAGATTACTTCTTTTACACTGAGTTGCATGTTAAGGAGTACAATCTCATTAATTAAAATTTTATAGGGCATGCACACTGGCATCCTGTCAGCATCCTGATAAGCTTTTATTAATGACTACAGAAGACCTAGGGCCCCCTTTTCTAACATTCTACCATGTGGGAGAGGCTTTTTGCCTTTGGTGTCAAGGATCTCTGTTTATTCATATGGAAAGGGGGGTAGTAAAAGGGAAGGTAATGAAATTCTGCCTTGCAATATGGTTGAGATTCTCCACAACAGTTGATACTAGCCCAGCTACTTTTTGAGCTGAGTTTGAGCCAATTTTCTTCTGGATTTATGGGCCTTCTCTTACCTTTTCTCTTTTATCTCTTTCTGCTCAATGGCTTATTACAGTTTACTCTGCAGAAGCTTGTTCCTCCATTTGTGCCCCAGGGTTCTGTCCTTGGTCCCCTTTCTAACCTCCTACATATACTTGCCTAGAATAGTCTCACTTGTGTCCACATCTATAGCCACATCAACCTGGGTACTTGTGCCTACCTACCAAATCTGTATTTCTAACCTCAGTATCCAACCTATGGGACTTCTGCATTCCATTTCCCTTTAGGGATTTCAAACTCATTATGTCAGAAAAAAAAATATTTGTTCTAGACTTGCTTCTTTATTCATGTAGCAGGAATCAAAGAATGACATTATTTATCCAAATCCGGAGGCCTGGGAATTAACATTAACACCTTTATTCCCATAGCTAATTACCCAGTAAGTTGCTAATTCTATCACTTTGTGATCTCTGAAATTCTCCTTTCTCTTGGTCATTTTTTAAATTATGATATGAGCATAATGGTTAAAAGCATAGGCTTTGGGTCACATTCTTACAGCTATATAGCTGATCAAGGACTTCAGACCTTTTAAGCCTCAGTTCCTGGAAATGACATAACTTGTTGTTTAAACCAATTAATGTTTGGTACTTGGTCCATGGGGGTCCTCCACATAGTCATGTTTTATTCTGTTTCTCCTTTATTATCTGCTCAACTAGTATTTTGCAAATTTAAGTGCACATAAGACTTATTGGAGGGCTTGCTGAACCCTACATTGCTAGAACCCGCACCGAAAATTTGCATTTCTATTAAGTTCCCAGGTGACACTGACTATAGCTCTTAGACTACACCTTAACTGCAATGACAACCTAAAGAGTTCTAAATGCTTAACATGAATTTACTTTTTTAAAGCTAAGAACAGCTCTGAGGAGATAATATTATCTCTGTTTATAGATGAAGAATCTGAAACATTGAATGTAAATAACTTCTCCAAGGTCACAATGGTAGTAAGTTTCAGAGTCAGAATTTGTGACAAGATTCTAGTCCTTAACTCTGCAGCCCCAAGATCTTAGGCACTATATCCACTGCCGTTCTACCCCTGTCATTCCTCATCTTAAAATCTTTCATATAAAAACAGAGCCTCCAGGATTTAAACCCAATCCTCAGCCCTCAAGGTTTATTTCTGCCACACACTACCTTGTTCTTTGAGTTCCAGCCACTACAAATTGGTTTAGCAAGTACATTTTCCACTGCATGAACACCACTACCTCCTTGCCAACTCCTATTCATCCTTTATCATCTTGGCTGGTATGTTACCTCCCCTGAACTCTTCTCAGCTCCTCCCCAGCAATTGTGTAAATTCATAAGGTTCTACTTTTATGGAAGATTTCAACAGCAGATAAGAGGAAGCACAAAAAAGAATCAGAAAACTTGAAGATAGGTCAATTGGGATTATCCAGTCTGAGGAACAGAAAGAAAAAAGAATGAATCTCTACATTATAAAAGCTCAATGAATTCCAAGTATTATGAAATTAAAGAGAGTCACTCAATCAAACTGTTAAAGACAATCCTCAAACTGAAAAGAGAATCCTCAGAGCAGCAAGAGAAAAGCAATTTTTTATGTACAAGGGAATCCTCAAAGATATTAATAGCTGATTTCTAAACAGAAATCATGGGAGTGAGCCAGGCATGGTGGCCCACATCTGTAATCTCAGCGGCTTGGGAGGCTGAAACAGGAAGATCATGAGTTCAAAGTCAGCCTCAACAAAATCAAGCTGCTAAGCAATTCAGTGAGAGTCTGTCTCAAAAAAAAAAAAAAAAAAAAAAAAAAGAGCTGGGAATGTGGCTCAGTGGTTCAGTGCCCCTGAGTTCAATCCCCAGTAGCCTCCCCAGCCAAAAAAGAAAGAAATTGTGGGGGCTGGGGTTGTGGTTGGTGGTAGAGCACTTGCCTAGTATGTGTGAGACACTGAGTGTGATTCTCAGAACAGCATGTAAATAAATAAATAAAATAAAGGTCCATCAACAACTAATAAAAATATTTTTAAAAAATCAACTAATAAAAATATTTTTTAATAATCAATGGGACAACATAGTTAATGTGCTGAAAGGAAGAATACCAACAAAGAATTCATCCATCAAAACCATCCTTCAAAAACTAAGGATAAATTAAGACATTCCCAGATTAAAAAATAATAATAAAAAAAAGAAAATTTGTCATTTGAAGCCCTGAACAAACAAAAAATACTAAAGGCTAAAATAAGAAGACACTAAACAGTAGTTTAAATCCACATTAATAGATGGAAACCATTGATAAATGTAACTAAGTAAATAAGTGTGATAAAAAATAGATGTATGTTTAAAACTTATTTTTTCTCCCTTTTAAATTGAAAGGCAAATGAATAAAGCAACACAGAGAATGATGGGAGATAAAATGGAGTGATACACACACACACGTATTTATTTACTTATTTATATTTTTTGGTACTGGGAATTTAATCCAGGAGCATTTTACCACTGAGCCACATTCACCCCTTTTTAGTTTTTGAGTCAGGGTCTCACTAAGTTGTTTAGAGCCTCATTTAGTTGCTGAGACTGGCCTCGTACTTGCAATCCTCCTGCCTCAGTCTCTCATGTCACTGGGATTATAAGAGTGTGCCACTATGCACAGCAATGCAACAATATTAAGGCAATGTTTTTGTGTAAAATTAAAATCCTATCGGAATTAATATAAACTAGATATTTTCAAGTTAAGATACAAATTGCCATCTCTAGAGCAACAATTAAGAAAGTAATACAAAAATGTAGTAAAAGAAACAAGAAAGCAGGAAATTTATAGTTAGTGCAAACATATGAAAAGAAATAAAAATATAAGAAATAAAGAAAACAAAGATAAAAATGATAAACATGAATTCTACCTCCTCATTACACATAAATGGTAGCCTCTAATCAAAAATCAGACATTAGCAGAATGGATTCTTAAAATAGATCCAACTATGGGCTGTCTAGAAAATACTTTAGATTCAAAGGCACAAATAGGTTGAAAGTAAAAAGGGAAATACTTAAAATTTAACAGTAAAAAGAGAAATACTTAAAATTTAACAGTAAAAAGAGAACTAGAGTTACTATAATAATATCAGACAAAACATTGCAGATAAAAATTGTTACTAGAAACAAAAATAGTTAAAGGTGAAAAAAGAGTGAATCCATCAGGGAGATAAAACAACTATGAATAAATTAAAATAAATAAATAAATAAATAAGTAAGTAACAACAGAGCTCTACAGTATGTGAAGCAAAAAATGACAGAATTGAAGAGAGAATAAGCAATTAAACAGTAATAGATGATGACCTCAAAATTGTCCTTTTAATAATGTTTAGAACCACTAGCCAGAAGGAAATAGAAGAGTTGAACAATACTATAAAGCAGTAGATTTACAAACATATATAGAACATTTCACTCAACAACACTGAATACAAATTCTTATACAGTTTACACAGGACATTCTCAGGGACATATTATATGTTAAAACATAAAATGAAGCCAGATGCAGTGGCACATGCCTATAATCCCAGCGAGCTAGGGAGACTGAGGTAGGAGGATCACAAGTTCAAAGCCAGCCTCAGCAACTTAGAGAGGCCTTAAGCAACTTTGTGAGATCTTACCTCAAAATAAAAAATAAAAGGGGCTCATAATGTGGCTCATTGGTTAAATGCCCCTAGGTCCAAACCCCAATACTGGAAAAAAAAAAAAAAAAAAAGGTTGAAATCTTACAAAGTTTGCTCTCTGACCACAAAATAATGAATAAGAAATTAATAACAGAAGTACTGATACACTTGCACATGCCTGTAATCTCAGGTATTTGGGAGGATGAGGCAGGAGGATTACAAGTTTGAGACCAGCCTAGGCAACTTAGTGCTACCCTGCCTCAGAATAAAAAACAAAACAGCCATTAGTTCCGTGGTAAAAGGCCCTTGGATTCAATCTCTAGTACTTAAAAAAAGAAAGGAAGGAAGGAAGGAAGGAAGGAAGGAAGGAAGGAAGGAAGGAAATAATCACAAGTATTAGGCATTGGTTCTTAGATATAACATCAAAAGCACAAGAAAGAGATTAATTGGACTTCAAAATTTAAAAAAAATGGTGCTTCAAAGGACATAATTAAAAAGGAAAACACAACCCACAACATGAGAAAATATTTGGAAGTCATTTATCTGATAAAGGATTTGTATCTAGAATAATAAAGAACTCTTACTACTTAACAGTAAAAAGACAACCCAATTTAAAAATGGGCAAAGAATTTGAATACACATTTGTCCAAAGAAGATGTACAAGTGGCCAATAAACATACAAAGATGCTCAATACCATTACTCACTAGGGAAATGTGGATTCACAATGAGGTACCACTATGACAACTAAAATAACGTGTTGGTAAGGATGTGAAGAAATTGGAACCCTCATATCTTACTGGTAGGAATGTAAAATGATGCGAGCAAGCTTAAACAAAAGTTCTTCAGAAAGTTAAAGTTATCATTAAAATTAAGCAATTGTAGTCTAGGATATATATCAAGGAAATAAAATTATACATCCACACAAAAAACTTGTATATTTTATAATGTTGCATATTGGCCCCCAAATGGAAACAACCCAAATGTCCATCAGATAAACAAAATGTAGTATATCCATACAATAGAATATTATTTGGCTGTATGAAGAAATGGAGTATTGATATATACTACAACATGGATGGACCTTGAAAACATTCCAAATGAAAGAAATTAGCTATAAGAGATCACATATTGAATGATTCCACTAATATGAAAAAAAATTCCAGTGCAGGCAAATCTATACAGACAGAAAGCAAAGCAGTGGTTACCAGGACTGGGAAGATGAGGAGTAATAGCTGAAGGGTACAGGGTTTCTTTGGGGAATAATGAAAATATTCTTTAAATAGTGGTGATAGTTGCACAACTCTGTGGATGTATCACAAACCACTGAATGTACACATTAAAGGTATAAATTTTGGTAAGTGAGTTATATATTTAAAAAACTGTTTTATGTATGTAAGAACTATTTATATATATGAATATACAAGCATGTGCACTTCAAATTTCTCCAGTATCTCCTGAGACTCTAAATAATCCTTTCAAAGAAGCAAAAGTCAGACAACCACGATTTGTTCCTTTACAAAACTAAATCTGGCAGGAGTAATGATCTTGTAAATTAGAAGCTAAGCACTCCAGCTGTGCATCTGTGAGAGTTTACTTTCATTACCTCACCTTTCCTGTGGCTGTTTACATTGACCATTCCAACCATCACCCTTAAACTGGACTGTTCCTCCTGTGCAGAGGCTGTCTCTCTCTCCTCTCTGTTCTAGTCTCTGCATGTGTAGTAGAGCATGACCATATTTATTTAATTTAAGTTGAATGGAGAAGAGCAACACAGGACTGCAATATCAGTAACTGAGTGTCTTAAAATTTGAATGGCAAAGTGATCATTGTGAAATGAAATACAAAGGCCCAATGTAAGAATAAGAGGATTTTTCAGTAAAATCTTATATAATGCAGTCAGGAAAGTTAATTCCTAAACAAGATGCTTGTGGGACAGACTCTTTGACTTCTGAATGTTTATCCCATAAAGGTATTAAGTGATTCATTTCTAAACAATGGTAAAAGGACAGCTATATACACACACTTTGGTAAAAGGGCATTCACACATCTTAATTTTTTTTAAATGCCAATTATAATTGAGTAAACAGGTTAGAAAAGTATAAAAAAATGTTTGCATTTGTTAGCTTTCTACTTGCTTTTCTTTAGCTTAACCCATAGATTTTTATAGGACTATTTTTACTTGAAATTCTAAATACTGTAAACTAATTCCTTTTGATGGTTACAACTTATTTTCATCACCTAATATTGTCCCCAGTTAAAACTGCACAGGTGTGCTATGCTAACTGATATAAAAGCAGATTATCAACATTCTGTTTAACACAGTCATTTCTAAACACTAGGCACGAGCCATGGTGCAAGTGTAAAATGCTCTAATTATAAAACACAGGAAGTCTCAGCTACTGAAACAGCTGCAGGCATTAGTGACAAATGGTTGTTTTGTACTCCTGGCACTTTTAATGTTTCAGGATGCTGTTTCTGACATTATAATCAACCAACTATTAGGACAAACAAATGCTACACTTGGAAAATAAAACACAAAAGAAATCATCCATGGCCTGGCTCCAACTTATAGGAAAATGCAGACCTAAAGACCTAGAACAGCTTCCTCTACTATTTGCTTTCCTTCTAAGTAATGATTCACAAACCAGTTAAAAAGGTGTTTGTTATTTCTGAATGGCAATTAATGATTTAAACATAGAATCAATCTCTACTGAAACCAAAGATATTATTTACCTATGGATGTTGATGAGCATGCATGAGAGAATGGAGAGGGGTATGCAGCAACAGGGAAAGGAAGAGATTTTGATAATTACCTTCTTCTCCCTCCCACCTTTTAGCTGCTTGTCCAAGAACAGAATAATTACCATGTGGTAATTTGTCTCCACCATTAAACAGTAAACTCCTCAAAGATTGCTTTTTATCCCTGTAGGCACAGGACATAGCATAGTCTCTGCTCAATAAATGTCTGGGAAGGAAGAACAGACTATTAGTGGCCGCTGTCATAGTCTCAGTAACCCATCTCTGATACTCAAAGAGGGAGGACAGTTTGGAGTGCAGGTGTAAACTGTCAAGAGCTTCTGTTTTTTCCATGGTGAAAGAGGACAGCAACTCCAGCCAAGACCTAGAACTGATAAACCTATGGAAATGTGAAAAAAAAGGAAGAAAGAAATGGCCTAAACTAGATTGGCAGCCAAAGTTGCTTATCAGTGAGATATAATAATAGGGAGCATATTCATTTTCTACTGCCATATGATAACTTACAGCAAATTTAGTAGTTTATTATTATTACCCATATTATTATCACAATATTTCCATGGGTCCCAGGAGTCTATACTCAATCTGGATCCTCTGTTGAGTGAGATGAAGGTAGCAGCAGAGGTATGGCTCTCATCTGGAATTTGAGGGCCTCTTCCAAATTCATTTAGGTCATTGATAAAATTCACTTCCTTGAAGTAGTAGATCCCCATTTTCTTGCTAGCTTTTGGCAGAGGGATCATCTCAACCTCTAGAGGCTACCCTCCACCTTCCCTAACCATCCTATAATGTGGCAGCTTCAAAGCCAGCAGGAGTCTTATAAAATGCAATATCGTCATTGGATGACTGCTCTCATCATCTTGCTCATAAAACATAATCCAATCAAGAGAACCACTAGCCCAGCATATTACTACCAGTCTCCAACCTCACCCCTGGTATATAGGAATGTATACTAGGGGACTGGAATCTTCAGGGCTACCACAGCAGATTTTGGCAAGTGCTAAAAGCAGTTGACTAATAATGAGTCACTTTAATAGAAAAGGATGTAGATTTTTCTCTTGTGGTTGTTCCAAATTATTATAAATCATTATAAGACAGTATCTCTGTAGTTTAGAAATATGAACATTCATTTACGGGAGAACTCTAGGTAAATGAGAAACGAAAGCAATGAAACGCTCTGATGCTCTGAGGCTGTGGGACATGAAACTCCTCTCTATGCCGGCAAAAGAAAATCCTTTTGTTTTCTTCCTATCATAGGTACTAAGATCTAACAAATACATCAATTTTACAGCCTTGAGGCTAAAAAAAGCAACTTAAATACCACATAAAGCCAGTATGGTGTGCTAGTCACCACTAAGAATGTATGGCAGAGGATTAGGGAGCCTTAGATGTGTCCTTCTCTGACCTCCTCCTGCTGAAGTTAGTGTTTATCTTTCTCTTGCTTTTCTTTATGGTTTAATACATGCACATGATCAGCTCTCTAAGCAATATACTTAATTTTATCATGTTTTAACTTCACAGAAGCAGAACTTAGGTATTCAACTTGTTTTTTCATTTAATATGACATTCTTGAGATTTATCCATGTTGATATATGTAACCAAACTCATTTTCACTAATTCTAGTATTCTATTATTTGCATATATTGTATTTTATCTATCCATTTTCCTGCTGATGAATTTTTGTTTTCAATTTTTTTCTAATTATAAACAAGTGGCCAAGTATGTTTTTGTACATGTTTTCTGATGCAAATATATACATTTCTCTATGAAATATAAATAGGGATGGATATGTTGGATCATGCCATATGCAGTTTCAACTTTATGAGATAATGCCAGATTGTTTTCAGAAGTCATTTTACCAAATCACAGGCTCAACTGCAGACCTCTTATTGCTCCAGATCCTCAGTGACCCCTTTATACTGCTGACTTTTAAATTTTTGTTAATCTAATATGGGCTAAATGATAACTTATGGTGTTTTTAATTTGCATTTCCCTGATTAGTTGATAAGATTCAGCATCTTCTTAATGGACATTCCTATTTCCTCTTCTCGGAAATGCCTGCTAATGTTATAAAGATAGGTTCCTCAATCAGCTTTATCAGAAATAAAGCTGTTATTCTCACAGCCGCTGCCTGCTCCTCTGCCGCCGCAGAGCCACCGCCATCCAGAGCCACCGCGCCAGCCAGCCAGCCAGCCTGGGCATGGACCGCCCACAGAGCGACAGCTTGCCCCAGGATCTGTCTGAGGCCTTGAAGGAGGCCACCAAGGAGGTGCACACCCTGGCAGAAAATGCCAAGTTCATGAGGAACTTCCAGAGGGGCCAGGTGACCCGAAAGAGCTTCAAGCTGGTGATGGGGTCCCTGTACCACGTCTACGAGGCCCTGGAGGAGGAGACCGACCGAGCGCAACAAGGACAACCCCGTCTTCGCCCCCCTCTACTTCCCCAAGGAGCTGCACCGCAGGGCCACGCTGGAGAAGGACGGGCCGAGCTGGCAGGAGGCCGTCCCCTGCACGGCAGCCACATGCCACTACGTGGATCAGCTCCAGCAGGTGGGGCACCGGAAGCCCGAGCTGCTGGTGGCCCACGCCTACACCGGCTACCTGGGCGACCTGTCTGGGGGCCAGGTCCTCAAGAAGATGGCCCAGGACCTGGACCTGCCCACTCCGGAGAGGGCCTGGCTTCTTCACCTTCCCTAACATCGCCAGCACCACCAAGTTCAAGCAGCTCTACCACTCACGCATGAACACTCTGGAGATGACCCCCCCAGGTCAGCTAGAGGGTCGTCGAAGAGGCCAAGACTGCGTTCCTGCTCAACATTCAGCTGTTTGAGGAGTTGCAGGAGCTGCTGAGCCAGGACCCTGAGGACCAGCACCTCTCACAGATAGCAGGCTTTTGCCACCGTGCTAGCAGCCTGCTGCAAGGTGAGGGCTTCCTGGGCTCCCACTGAAAGGGATGAACTGCTGGAGTCCTGCCCTAGTGGAGTCCAGGGAGTCCTGAAGGTGGCGTTGGCGAAAAGGATGAGACAGGAGTCTTCAGTTTATATTTTTCCAGGATGTGACCTTTAATTATCAATTATTAAGGGTACAGAATCATTAATAAAATACATCACTAATTAAAAAAAAAAAGAAAGAAAGCTGTTATTCTGATTGCTACTTGACTGTCTCTTATTTGTCATCATTTATAAATTAAGAGGAGGGAAATAGGGTATTTCTTTTAGATGTCCTGCTCAAAAGGAAATAATGAAAAAATTTGACTATAGGACTTAAATATATATTCAAATATTTTGTAGTGCCAA
The DNA here is from genome assembly GCF_048772815.1 of Callospermophilus lateralis. NCBI lineage: Eukaryota > Metazoa > Chordata > Mammalia > Rodentia > Sciuridae > Callospermophilus > Callospermophilus lateralis. Next base: position 103,143,452 of record NC_135314.1, read on the forward strand.
ATTACATTAGTGTATAAAACTGAGTTATGAGGTGGCTTGTTTGTTTTAGGTTTATCACAACATTTTATAATTAGCTTGGCTAACTACAACAATTTTAGAGATTATGGCCAACTTGTTATATAGCACATCATCTTATTGATGTGCTACTTGATCCTATCACACGTATATCATGCAATAAATGCTCAACAAATGTGGGATGACTGACTGATGGTATGTTAGTTGCAGATAACAAACCTATTCAAATTTATTTGAGAATTTATTCTATACACAAAACTCTTCCTGCTAAATGGTACTTTTATTATATTTTATTTCTGAAAGAACTTCCATGATTATAGTATCTAAAAATCAGTTATTGATCTCACCAAAACTGTCTAGAATTTATCTTAGTAGCTTAAGAATAAAAATTACCAAAGATATCTAAATTTGGATTGCAATTTTGGGCTTCATACATAGTACTATCTAAAATTAATAATCAATTGACCAGACTCATCAAATAATCTTATCTTCTACTTCAGTAGAAGTTTCACAAAGTAGTTTCACAAAGTATTTTCCCTGAAGTACCAATTCAGTTGGATGCAAATAGGGTTATTGAGGGTTCGTGATCGGGAAATACCAACTTGTCAAAGTTATACAGTAACACTATCAGTCTTTGCAAAGCATCCTGTGTGTTGTCAATTGGTGAATTCCAAGGAGACTGTATACTAAATGTTTTCCCCAGAATATTTGGAATGCTTAGGTGCCAAGAACATACATTGGAAAAAGTGTATCTCTACTCTGCTTCTTTTATCATCAGCTTCTTCCAGTAACAAAATTCCTTGTTTTCTTAATGTTTTTTTCTGATTATTAAGTCATGTTGTTAAGAAATACTAATCTTGGATTAAATTTTTTTATCAGTTTCATTATAATTGGACAATGTAAAATAAATTCATTCTATAATAAAAAATACTCATAATCCTAAAACTGCAAAATTCCCTTCAAAAAGATATGATTCAACTCATTTAAGTAATTACATTGAATTCTTTACTAATTAAATATTCTTTGTCATCAATTGTAGTTTAACATTTTACATAATATAGTATCTTAAACCCAAATTTTAAAAAAATCCCAAGTCAATAATATTGAAATTCTATTTATAAAAATATCTGTACTACTATTCATAAAAGATGAAAGAAGATATGAAAACAATTTTATATTATTACTGTGAACTAAACAAAATATATTTGAAGATTTCTAGCTGAAATGTTCTTAGAGTCAATTAGTAAAATGAAAAGAGCTCTTTTTAAAACTGATGCATTATGGTCTTTTATGTGTAAATGCAAATCTTATATTTGTGACCTGCCATGAAGAATTCCATAAAGAAGGCTCTTGCTGAGGATCCTCTTCACAGAACAAGGTAATCTCTGAGGAGGTTAACACATTGACACACAGAATGCAAATTTAATCTGCCTTATAATCTGCCCAGTTTCTTTTAAGATTGATAGCTGAGTTAAATAATGTCAGGTTGTATGCCCCGTTTGTTCTTTTTTTGAAGAGTCAATGGCTTGCTTTTCATTCATTTGAACCTTCATCAGGTGAGGGTAGTAAGGAAGATTTTTCAAAACTTCTTATATAAACTCAAATTTTAAGTTCTCTCTTGCAAAAGGCTTTGTAACAGGCTCTTCACTATTCCAAAGTTATTTCTGAATTGCAGAAAATTTCTCTGCCTCCATGTTTCTCCCTTGTTTTCTCCTGTTCAATCTTGGCTGCCACATCGGACAGATTGCAGCTGGACACTTTTTTTCTTGCATCAGTAGTGGGAGACTTTTGCAGCTAACTGGTCTGTCAAATAGTTGCATACTATTTATTGTTATAAAGACAGGCTGGCAACTTTGCACCAATGACAAAATGGGATATGAGAAGGATTTAAATGAGCAAATTGCCCTTCCTTTGGCCTCTGAGATGTTTTCAACCTTCTATGACAATTCCGGGCTTAGTAAAATGCAGTAGGCATAAGGGGCACTTACTTCTGAGACTGGCATTTACTTCCAGGGATGGAACACTGTGGACCTTCAGTAAGTATCAAAATGCAGGTAGTTCATTCACCTCAGTACTAAAAACTTGGAGGTCTTTGAAGAATAGAAAATTTGGTAAGGAAATAAAAATACTACTGAAGAGCCAATCAGCATAATCAGTTGAGTCAATGAAGATATGAAAACCATTATATATTATTACTCAGACTCCATAATTGATCTAAAATGAAAATGTGACTTCTCTATAATCTAATCTCCCTCAAATCCCTTGGTGTTCTGATCATTTGCTGTTTATTGATTCTTATGACATTCTATTCCTCATATTTCACCATGACACCGGTTTTAAAATGTTCTTTAACTTGAAATCATTTGAGAGAGAATTTCACTATTAAGATAAATAGATACACACCTTTAAATTTTCTTCCTAAGAAGTCACATGAAAAAAAAATGAAAGACATGAATCACCTCTATCCACAGTTCTGTTTTATAAATAATGAGACAGTTCAAAAACCCAATCATTTACAGCTAGAAATACCAGTTGAAATATTTCAAGTCGGCTCTTTCATGATCTGGCAAGATGAGCATAAATAAGAAGAATAAAAAATGACTAGTGTTTAGTTTAGATAACACTCCCAATATCTCTTTTAAGAATCTGGAAAAAAAGCGGGGGGACTTATCCCTAAAATGAGTACCAATTCATGAGGAAACACTGGTGAATCTCCCAGAAAGTTTCCAAACCATGGATATACTGTTAAAACCTGAGCACAAAATAAAATATGGAATTAGTAAAGTTGATCTTGAAAAGTTGGCTTTCCTCAGTCTGGTTTCATACCTATTTGTATTATGCCTTGCCCTCTAACAGGAACATGATGAAATAATATTTTCCTGCAAAAAGCAGTTACTCATCTGTCTTATCAGCTCTATTTAGAAATGCCCATTACACACTTCAACCTGGCTGTCTGTGAGCATCTGAAACCCAATTTAACATCTCCATCTTTCCCTATCCTTCAACCTGTTCCTTCCTCAGGTCCTGTATCTTGGTTAGAGCACCATCATCTACCCATTTGCCTAATTTAGAAATCTGAGATAATTTAGCTCATTCTAGTGGAATTATTTGTTTGCAAATCTATTTTATCCACAAGACAGCAAGCTCCTTATTGGAATAGGCCTTTTCTAGCAAACAGGACCACGCAATGCCACATAAATGGTTACATGTTTGATGTTTTGTGGGGATCACAATTTAATGCAGTTAACTATCTAAGACAATATTCTTCTTATTTTTTATTTTTTGGCTGATTTTTTAATTTATATATGACAGCAGAATGCATTACAATTTTTATTACACATATAGAGCACAATTTTTCATATCTCTTGTTGTATACAAAGTATATTCACACCAATTCAAGTCTTCATACATGTACTTTGGATAATAATAATCACCACATTCCACCATCATTAATAACTCCATGCCCTCTCCCTTCCCCTCCAACCCTTCTGCCCTATCTAGAGTTTGTCTATTCCTCCCATGTTCCCTCTCCCTATCCCACTATAAATCAACCTCCTTATATAAAAGAAAACATTTGGTATATGTTTTTTTGGGATTGGCTAACTTCACTTAGCATTATCTTCTCTAACTCCATCCATTTACCTGCAAATGCCATGATTTTATTCTCTTTTATTGCTGAGTAGTATTCCATTGTGTATATGTGCCATATTTTTTTTTTTTATCCATTCATCTATTGAAGGGCATCTAGGTTGGTTCCACAGTTTAGCTATTGTGAATTGTGCTGCTATAAACATTGATGTGGCTGTGTCCCTGTAGTATGCTGTTTTTAAGTCCTTTGGGTACAGACCAAGGAGAGGGATAGCTGGGTCAAATGGTGGTTCCATTCCCAATTTCCAAGAAATCTCTATACTGTTTTCCATATTGGCCGCACCAATTTGCAGTCCCACCAGCAGTATATGAGTGTACCTTTTTCCCCACATCTTCACCAACACTTATTGTTGTTTGTTTCCATAATAGCTGCCATTCTGACTGGAGTGAGATGAAATCTTAAGAACAGTTTTAATTTGAATTTCTCTAGTTGCTAGAGATGATGAACATTTTTTCATATATTTGTTGACTGATTGTATATCATCTTCTGAAAAGTGTTTGTTCAGGTCCTTGATTGAGTTATTTGTTTTTTGTTTTTTTTTAAGTGCTTAGCTTTTTAAGTTCTTTATATACCCTAAAGACGTGTGAGGGGTAAAGATTTGCTCCCAAGATGTAGGCTCTCTATTCATCTCACAGATTGTTTCTTTTGCTGAGAAGAAGCTTTTTAGTTTGAGCCCATCCCATTTATTGATTCTTGATTTTAATTCTTGTGCCACAGGAGTCTTATTAAGGAAGTTGGAGTCTAATCCCACATGATGGAAATTAGGGCCTACTTTTTCTTCTATTAGACACAGGGTCTCTGGTTTTATTCTGAAGTCTTTGATCCATTTTGAGTTGAGTTTTGTGCATGGTGAGAGATAGGGGTTTAATTTCATTTTATTGCATATGGATTTCCAGTTTTCCCAGCACCATTCATTGAAGAGGATATCTTTTCTCCAATACATGTTCTTGGAACCTTTGTCTAACATAAGATAATTGTAGTTTTGTGGGTTAGTCTCTGTGTCCTCTATTCTGTACCATTGGTCTACCAGTCTGTTTTGGTGCCAATACCATGCTGTTTTTGTTACTATTGCTCTGTAGTATAGTTTAAGTCTGGTATAGCGATGCCACCTGCTTCACTCTTTCTGCTAAGGATTGCTTTAGCTATTCTGGGTCTCTTATTTTTCCAGAGGAATTTCATGATTGCTTTTTCTATTTCTATGAGAAATATCATTGGAATTTTGATCAGAATTGCATTAAATCTGTATAGTGCTTTTGGAAGTATGGTCATTTTGATAATATTAATTCTGCCTACCTATGAGCAAGGTAGATCTTTCCATCTTCTAAGGTCTTCTTTGATTTCTTTCTTTAGGGTTCTGTAATTTTCATCATATAGATCTTTCACCTCTTTCCTTAAGTTGATTCCCAAGTATTTTTTTTTTTGAGGCTATTGAAAATGAGGTAGTTTTCCTTGTTTCCATTTATGAGGATTTGTCACTGATATACAGAAATGCCTTTGATATATGGGTGTTGATTTTATATCCTGCTACTTTGCTAAATTCATTTACTAGTTCTAGAAGTTTTCTGGTGGAACTTTTAGGGTCTTCTATGTATAGAATCATATCATCAGCAAATAGTGCCAATTTGAGTTCTTCTTTTCCTATGTGTATCCCTTTAATTTCTTTCGTCTAATTGTTCTGGCCAGTGTTTCAAGAACTATGTTTATAGTGGTGAAAGAGGGCATCCCTGTCTTGTTCCAGTTTTTCGAGGGAATGACTTCAATTTTTCTCCATTTAAAATGATGTTGGCCTGGGGATTAGCATAGATAGCCTTTAGGATGTTGTGATTTGTTCCCTGTTATCCCTAGTTTTTCTAGTGTTTTGAACATAAAGGGGTACTGTATTTTGTCAAGTGCTTTTTCTGCGTCTATTGAGATGATCATATGATTCTTATATTTAAGTCTATTGATGTGATGAATTACATTTATTGATTTCCATATGTTGAACCAATCTTGCATCCCTGTGATGAATCCCACTTGATCGTGGTGCACGATCTCGATTTACCAGAATTTCACTGAGAATTTTTGCATCTATGTTCATCAGAGATATTGGTCTGAAGTTTTCTTTTATTGGTGTGTCTTTGCCTGGTTTTGGAATCAGAGTGATATTGGCCTTATAGAATGAGTTTGGAAGTGCTGCCTCTTTTTTTATTTCCTGAAATAAATTGGAGAGTATTAGTATTAGTTCTTCTTTAAAGGTCTTATAGAACTCAGCTATGTATCTGTCCAGTCCTGGGCTTTTCTTGGTTGGTAGACTTTGATAGCATCTGCTATTTCATCACTTGAAATTGATCTGTTTAAATTGTGTATATTATCCTGATTCAATTTGGGCAGATTGTATGACTCTAGTAATTTGTCAATGCCTTCAATATTTTCTATTTTATTGGTCTTCTGTATTTCTGTAGTGTCTGTTGTGATATTTCCTTTTTCATCATGTATGTTAGTGATTTGAGTTTTCTCTCTCCTTCTCTTCGTTAGCACGGCTAAGGGACTGTCAATTTTATTATTTTTTCTAAGGACCAACTTTTTGTTCTGTCAATTTTTTCAATTGTTTCTTTTGTTTCAATTTCATTGATTTTAGCTCTGATTTTTATTATTTCATGTCTTCTGCTGCTTTTGGTGTTGACTTGTTCTTCTTTTTCTAGGGCTTTGAGATGTAATGTTAAGTCAATTATTTATTGACTTTTTCTTCTTTTATGTAATGAACTCCATGCAATGAACTGCTTTCATAGTGTCCCAGAGATTTCGATATGTTGTATCTGTGTTCTCATTCACCTCTAAAAATTTTTAAATCTCCTCCTTGATGTCTTCTGTAACCCACTGCTCATTCAGTAACATATTATTTAGTCTCCAGGTGTTGCAGTGTATTTTATTTCTTATTTTATCATTGATTTCTAATTTTATTCCACTATGATCTGATAGAATGTAGGGTAGTGGGAGGCCAAATGTCATATGTGATGTAGCTGCATCTTTTGGTGACCTGCCACTCATGAAGGTGACAGCAGGACTATTTTCAGAATCACTCTCCTTTCCATAGGAGTTCCCCAAAACTGGAAAATCTGGGCACTCCTCAATTCTTAAGCTGGAGTACACTTTCCCAAAAACATGCAATTAAAAAGCAAGGGTCAGAGGCTGGAGCTGGGCTCAGTGGTAGTGTACTTGCCTGATATGTGTGAGGCACTGGGTTCAATTCTCAGCACCGCATATAAATAAATAAATAAAAGGTCTATCAACAATTAAAACAAAGCAAGAGTCAGATTGGATAACTCATAATGCCCATCTGTCCTAATGAATAAAAATATCATGTTTTTATTCAAGTTATGTACAGGGCAGTATTTAGCTGAGAGGTGCCTGTACACTGAACATGTTTTAATTAGCCAATTCAAATATCAGCAAGCTTGGTAAACTGATTCATGCTGAAAAGTTAAACCAAATCAATAACAGCACCACCAAATACAGTTGGACAAAAAGCCTCAGACCTAAAATATTTATTCTGAAATAAAACAGAAGGGCCCAGACCTGGCTCAGCTGTGTACCACAAGAAAGTCTTTGGAGACGGGTCCCAGGTGGTAGGTGTCTGAGATAACTCAAGGGATTTAATTAGTGAATGCAGCTGAAGAATATAAGTAATGACCAGTTTAGAGATGTGGCTGGCATCTTCTGATCAACTAGGTTAGCACTAGCATTAACAGAATTCATCTGCTGGAAAATCCCCTTTAGGATTTCAGATCACATTTGACAAATTGTTTTTACTACAACTGGATTATCTTCAGGCCCTGGCAATGAGATTTGATGAAGAACTTGCACACATCAGTGGCACAATCATATTTCAGTCTACTGCTAACTTCTTGAGTGTGCCCTATCAATAACTACTTGGCTTTTCTTTTAGTCTGGGGGCTCTGAAATGAAAGAAGGATCATCAGCATTATTTTACAAATGAAATGGGGTCAGCAGTAGGGTATTACTGTTAAACTGCCAAAACCTGGAAAACAAAACCTAATAGAATACATAATTATTAATTAAAAAACAGAATATGTCCAAATAAAAATGTATATTATGATGCTTTTAATGTGTGTGTGTGTGGGGGGGGATATGTGTGCTAAGAGAAATTTGTTACAAAACGTTCCCATCTACTTCCTCTTATCCTTCCGCCTATCAACTCCCCTGCACACACTCCTAGAAAACTTTCTGCTTGCTGATTTACAACTGTGACCTTTTCCTGTGTAGCAGTTCTCTTTTTTGCCAGCTCCAATAAATGGAAGTGACATTGCCTGGGCATAATACAAGAGAAACTCAGGCATACTGATTTTGTTCCATGAGTGTTAGAATTCAGTTGCCTGCACATAGTTCAATATAACCCCCAAACATACTGAACCAAAAGGTGAAGGCAAGACCAGAGGTATGGCAATAGTTATTGCTTCTACTAGTTTGTATGCTACTAAAAATCCTGACTAGAAAAGGAAAGCAGTATTATTTGGCTTAATGAGCCAACAGTGTCAATTTGTTCCTTACAGAATAGACATAAAAACAATGCGAACATCTTACATTTGAGAACCAATGTTAGAAACAATCCCTTCTGTTAAATAGCACTATGAATTTGAACATCTTCTATAATATATTTTTAGGAAAACATGAATCATGGTTAACATTACTTCCTATGCTTAACTAACAGGATATGGTAAGCCAAAATGTTTGTTTTTTAAAGAACAAAGGATTTCAACAGTAAGGCATATAGCTGATAGCAGGTTCTATAAGTTTTTATCACCTTCTAGTTAAGTTTTTTTTTTTTTTTTTAATTTCTTAGGAGGAACAGAAAAGGACAGTCTATATATAGCCTTATTATTTCACCACCTTTTCTGGCTCAGTCTAATTTGTGGCCAGAGGCAAGGGAGGGCAATGCAGTAGCAATGAAATCAATCAGTTCACTGCATTTTAAGAGGAGGCTGCAGAGAGGCTGTTATTGACTACTGAGGGTGAGTGATGAATGAAAAGATGTGTTAGGTAACAAATCTAGTAGAACTGAGATTCTTAAACATTATTTTCATTGTAACGATGATGTAGAAAGTTTATTTGCATTCTGTTAAAAAACAAATACTGCATCTCCAAATGATATGGGTAATACGTGATCACATATTTTTGAATAAACATCTTATTTTTCACTTTCCATATGCAAACTTACATAGTAGCTGGTGATCCATTTCAAAATGAAAAAAAAAACATTTAGAAAAACATCTATAAAAAAACTATGGACAAACTATAGAGTACATGATCTTATCATTTATAAGCAATCAGGAGTAAAGGTCATTCCAGCAACTGATAAAACCCTGTATAAAGAATAGCATTGATCAAAGTTATTTGATAATAAAAAATTCACTTGTAAAAGAATATTTTCTAGACATCTTCCTTTTTATCCCTACCTTAAAGTGAAGCACCCTAAGGCTTAGTACACAGAATTCTTTCTCAATTACTTTTACTTCCTAGCTGGACTTATCCAGTCCTGACTTTAAAATTATCTATATGCTGATGATTTCCACATTTTTATTTCTAGCCTTGATCTTTTCACTGGACTATAGACTCATATATCAAAATATCTGCCTGGCCTTACTTAGCATCTCAGATGTAATACAACCATTCTCAGCTCCCTTTGCAGTATTACAGGCTTTAGTATATAGTAACTCCTTTCAGACAGCCACCTGGGTGCAGTCATTTTGGATTCTCTTTTTCCCACACTTCTCATCCAATCCATTAGAAATCCCCACTGGCCTTCACAATGAACCTAGAATCTGATCCCTTCTTATACCTTATTGATACATTTGGTCTCAGCTACCACCATCTCTCTACTGACTCATCTTACATCTTCTTCCTTTTATAGTCTATCATTCACCCAGTTACCAGAGATACCTAACTTAGATGGTGTCACTCCTTTGCTGAGCATCCTCCAGTGACTGCCATCTCACAGTAAAAACCAAAGTCAAAATAATGGTGCACAAAGCCAATCCCTTGCCTCCCACTACTTCTCTGATCTCTCTCTCTCTCTCCCTTCCTCTCTCTCTCTCTCTCTCTCTCTCTCTCTCTCTCTCTCTCTCTTCTTCCAGCTCACTCTCCTTATGCTGCACTGGCCTCTTTTCTCCTCCCCAAACCCAAATCTCTCTTACATACAGATACCTGCTCTTCATGATCCTCATTTTCTTCAGATGTCAACTTCTGTATGATACTTCCTTTGATTACAGTGTATGGAATAGTAAACACTCCACTTAAGTTCCAGCATTCCTTTCACCTTCACCTTGTTTTTCTCTGAACCCCAAAACACCATCTGACACTTTATATATTTATTTGTCATTTATTTATCTTTATTAGAATATAAGTCTATAGGTGTATGGATTTTGTTCTGTTCATTGCTAAGTCTCCATTGTGTAGAACAGAACCTAGCACATAATATATGTTTAATAAATATTAAATGAATGACTAGATGGTAAAAGGAGCAATTAGAAATGGCACATCCTCTTAATGGCATAAGGGAAGGAGTTATGTTGGAGACGGTAGGGTCTGAGGAAGCATTTGTTGGCATAAAAGCTTTAAACATCAAAGTAAAAGGCGAAAGAATGGGATTCTGAGGAAAGTGAATTATTTAAAAATATTTTCCCATCTCACTTTTAACATTATTCAGTTTACTTATACCTTCAAATATAATTTTAATTGTGGTAAGGGCACAATATAAAAATTTGATTTTTATAATTAAATGATTAATTTTAAGTGCACAGTGTAATATTGCTATCTATATTCACATTGTTGTGTAACAGGTCTCTAGAACTTTTTCATCTTGAAAAACTGAAACTTAATACACACCAAACAACTCCCCAGTTTTTATTTTTATTTATGGTGTTTATAATGCAACATTTTTAAAGTGTAAATTTATTAACCCTTTGTTTACAGCTTCTAAGTTTGGAGTCAAACCTTAGAAGACCATCCCCAATGTGCAATTATAAATAAAAAATTATCCAGATTTCTTCTATCGTTTCTGTGGTTTTGTCTCAATCTTTGCTCTTTCTGAAATTTATTTCATACTAACTTGTTTTTGAATGCATGTCTTAATACTAATTATTCTATCTTTCAAGGCCCAGTATAAAGAACAATAGCTAATTTTTGTGGAGGTTAGTTCCATAAAGGTAATTCTGTTTGTTTTAAAATGATAGCCTACTTTGTCCTAAGTGCTTTCCAAACTAAAAATCATTTAATACTTATGAGAGAGCCTTAGAGTATGCACCACTATTTTCATTTCACAGATGAGGAAACTGAGTCACAGAGAGTTTATTTAGTAACTTGCCTGACATCATTCAGTAATTGACAGTCAGGATTTAAACAAGCAAGCAGGGCTGGTTCCAGATCCCCTGTCTTTAATCATCATGCTGTACTACCCTCTCAAATATCTCTTTTTCCATAACACTTGAAGAGGCTCTCTCTTTTTCCTAAACTCCAGAAATCTTGTGCCTCTCATAGAATGTGTCACTTTCATTTTTTTTTAAGTATTAGGTCAGAGTTAATTGCATATTCTTCATGCTACTTTAAAAATAGTCGAACATCTATTTCACAGAAGCAAGAACTGTGCTTATAGCTCAACAAATATTTCCTGGATGAATTAATAAATAGAAAGATGCTTAAAATATAAATATGTTAGGGAGAATTTATATTCAACTTTAAAAATAGGTGATAGAAGGTTCTTTTCCAATCCTAAATTCTACCAGGAGGGAGAAGAAAGAGCTTGTAGACTAGTAAAAAGAAGCTCTCAGGTATTTATTCACAATACAAATATTTTATACCTGTGCCTGATATATACTCAAATAGTTATTGTTTCATATATTGTTCTATCATTGAGAAAAGCTCATTTTGTTTGTTTTAAAACCATAGCCTTTTGTTCCTTTGGTTGTTTTCTTGCAATCTAATCCGCAGGATGCTCTGAAAATTGGCTAAATAATTTGTGAGCCTTAGAGGAATAATAGCTGACAGAACAAACAATAATGACTTAATCAGAAGTTTCAGTTATTTATAGAAGATATTAAATTTTAACAGTTTAAAGTAGACCCAACTTATATTCCTAAAATTAAATTCATTCCTATGAAGTGTTAAAGAAAAATCCACCTGAATCTTAGGAAATATTATCAATTCTTCAATATTTGGTGTTCTTTTCGTTCCCTAAAAGAAAGTCAAGCACAGCCTTTAACATCATCACTGATGGATTAGAAAGGTTTTAGTTTTTTGTTGTGTTCACCTTTGTAGCCACAGAACATTCAGCAAATGTTTGCTATGTGAATAGATCATTGCTTTGAGCTACATAAAGTATTTACAGAAAACGAATCTAATGCCCTGTTAAAGAATGTAGTGTCTACATAGTTCTAAGTGCTTTCCAAACTAAAAATAGAGAGCCTTAAAGTAGGCACCACTATTTTCTACTGGGGAGAAATTTCTAAAAATGATCCCAGTGAGCCTGGAATCAACCCAAATGATTACATCTAATTGGTAAATTTCTCCAGTATATCTTATACAAATTACAAAAGTCTAGGTATTTTTTTTTTTATTTACAATGTGTTTTTACAGATTTCTATTAACTTTCTCCCATACCCACTGGTCTTCTTCATTTTCCTTGATCTCTATATTTCTGACCCTGTGAAAACGTTAATTTCAATCGTCAACTTGATTGGCTTAAGTGATGCCAATGATTAAGAGGCTTATGGGTGTGTGATGAGGGTGTGTCTAGGAATGATTGGCATGTGAGGTAGCCAACCAAAATGAAGAGCCTCCCTATGTGTGGGCAGCGTCATCCAGTAGGATGACAACTTGGAAAAGTTGGAAGAACAAGAAAGCAGCCTCAGTTGCAAGCTCAATTCTTCTTGAACAGGTTCTTGATTGCTGCTGCCATATCTGAGGATATTGGCCTCTCACTTCTTCACTCTTCCAAAGCAGACTATGCCGGTGAATCTACAGAAGCCTTCAGTCTTGAACTAGGATACTACTGTAGATCTCTCTTGTTCTGAGGCTTTAGCCTCTTGGACTGTATAGCTACTGGTTCTTCCAGCTCTCCAGCCTGCAAACTGCCATTGTGGACTATCCAGCATCTGGTTGCATAAACCAACCTAATGACTTCTTTTTATAATTATACTTCTTGTTGATTCTGTTCCTCTAGGGAACCCTGACTAATATATCCTGTTTACTGGTCATATGTTTTGTTTGTGTTTTCACTAATAACTTTTTGAAGCTCACTTACTTCCTTCTTAGCTTCTAATATATGCATTTTTACTGAATTGCTTTTAACCTCTTTGAGCATTATTTCACCAGCTCCTTTTCTTGATCATGTTCTTCTCCCATACCTTGTATGTGTTCTTTAAGATTCACTCTTTGCTTCCCCACCCTCCAATGCTTTTCTCCTTAATGTCTATCTTGAAATTCTTTATTGGGAATATGAGTGTCTGTATCTGTAGTTCTGACCTCCAACTTCTGACTCATAACCTCTAGTTACTTAAAACATGTGTGTATTAAATGTTTCACCATCATCTTACACTGAACAACTCCAACACAGAATATACTACACCAAAGAGCTGTTCCTTTCTGTGACTTGTTTATTCCATCACCTCTTCCTACCTAGACACATGAATGTCTAGTATATGCTGCATCCTGTGGTTACAAAGGTGAACACAGTTGTTGCTTGGGGACTCTAGGTACAGAAATACCCATAGATCAGTGTTTATAATACAAGATTAGGAAGCCATGAAAACATCATTTTAAGGGCTATAAGTATATTGTCTCTTTTAAGATAATAATTAGAATTAGGCTGTATATTCTCTCATGATTCTGAGAAGGACAATTCTGGTGAGCCAAATGTTAAATACTTTTTGCTTTGTCTTTGATGAACACAGCAAAATCAAATTACAGATGCTTCAGCTTGAGATACCGGCATTGTAAACTGGGCATATGAGCAGAACTATTCAAACTCACTAACTAATTTCAATTGAACTCTGGGGAATTGTAGGAAGTCATGTCTTCCCTGAGGTCAGAATAGGAAGGTTAAGATGGCTGCACCTAGGGGCTGGGGATGTAGCTCAGTTGGTAGAGTGCTTGCCTCGCATGTACAAGGTCCTTGGTTCAATCCCCAGCACCACCACCACAAAAAAAAAAAAAAAAAAAAAAAAAAAAAAAGATTATGCATGTCATAGTGGCAATCTCCTAAGAGGGTGAGATGGCAGCAGCTGCAGCAGGAGGTGAGAAGGCTGGAAAGAAAACACTGAGCACAGGTAAAGCTGTGCTGTGTGAAACAATGGCTGGGTTTGAGAAGTTCCTATTTCCCTCAGGTAGGATCTGGATTGTTATCTGGATGTAAAAATGTGGCATTACTAAATGCAATCACAATATAATCTTAAACTTTCTTAGACTACACTTTAGAATAGACTGTCTGCTGCAGAAACCCAGCTTGGTCATTTGCAAGTGGTGTGGTCTTGAGCAAGTTACTTGACCTTTCCATGCCTCAGTGTCTGCATCTGTCAATATGGACTTGCTAAGTGCTCCTTCCTCATAGGATAGTTGTGAGGTGTCCATGATTTACTGCATGCAGAATGCACAAAAGAGTATAGGCAGTGTTAAAATGGAGGCTATTATTAGTATTTCTATACGGTAGCTCATCCTGAACCAAAATCTTATTTGTTTTTTCCATGTCAAACTTTCAGTGGGTTTTACTGAGAATACATGGTTGTTGAGAACCAGTTTTTTCTTTTAACTCATAAAAACTGAAATCCATTCTCTTACCAGATAAGTTCATTATTAAAAAGCTATGAATCTTTGTAACTCACTATTAATAAATACAATTATGAAATAATTTTCAGGTCATCCCCAGCTGTTCTACGCTTACCAAGATCATCTCACTTTCTACCCTTAACAAATGATCCTTGTATTATAGTTATAGTGATATAATTTAATGATCAATATTTATTCTTGCTTTACAAAATATTTACACTAAAGAGATGACTTTAACAGACTTTTTAATATTGCCAATAAATTTATTTATTCTTGCTCAATTTCCTAAAATGTCACCCAATGGCTCCATGTCTCCCCAGACATCTCTTCAAAGATATCTGTCAAAAATCTCTCTCAAGAAAGTCCTTTTGAGGGCTGGGGATGTGGCTCAAGTGGTAGCGCGCTTGCCTGGCATGCGTGCAACCCGGGTTCGATTCTCAGCACCATGTACAAACAAAGATGTTGTGTCCGCCAATAACTAAAAAATAAATATTAAAAAATTCTCTCTCTCTCTCTTCTCTCACTCTCTCTTAAAAAAATACTTTAAAAAAAAAAAGAAAGTCCTTTTGAATTCTGTGACCCTGACAAAGGTGATGATAAAGTCATCTTTATGATTTGCTACAAAAGAAAAAAGGGTGCAAACGAGAAGAGACATATAAGAATGACAATGACAAGTACCATATGAGATTAAATAATTTTAATATTTTCCTTTCTTGTTTAGCAAAGGTGATAATAAAAACATCAACAATTAGTAAGGCACAGATGCTAAACAATTAGAACAGATGCTGGCTGTGAATAACTGGAATAGTGAGTCCCAGGTGAAAATCAACCCGGTTATGACCAAATATAGTATTTGTGGTCATTTCAGTACAATTTTGGACACTTTGATTATGTCATTTTTAATATGGAAAATGGAATATGGAAATGTCTTCCTGCAGAGAGAAATTTTTCCGGTAATGTTATTTGTGTTTGTTATTTATTGCAAAAGCTACTTGTATATTCAAAGTAATTTGAATAATAGGAAATTTTAGTTACATATTCATTTCCTTCTACCATATTATCTGTGATATACTATTATGAGGCTTTTCATCAAACCTATTTCCTTGTGTGTGAGACTTGGATCCTGCTCAGCTCTTAAAAGTCCTGGTAGACTCTTCAGGACATACACAAATTTATTTTGAGATTGTTAGCAATAGGTTGTCCTTGTTTCTGTAATACTAAAAAAACCCTGTAAAATATAACTATTTCTTTGCTTCCTCTTTGTCTATCTGACTCCCCCTGCCCCACCTATATACCCACCCACTGCCATCAAGAGGATTTTAGAACCATAATGAGGCCAATTACCAAGACCTGGAACTGAAGTCTTTGCTCAGGCCTTTCCTAAGGTTGTCTTAAGATGAATACAAGTTGATCATTAAACCAGCCCACTCGATATCCAACTATGTGACTACCTGAAACAGCCAGAATTTCTTATGATATTTAAATAGCCATAATTAACGTCTTAAAAAAAATCCAACAAGTAATTTCTAATCTAATCCATATCACCATCCATATTTCTGTCAGTAGCATTATCATTCTCCCTTTCACTCACAGTTTTTTTTTTTTTTTTTTAACTCATCTCCAGTGACTGTGTAGTATATTGGGGGATATTTTTATCATTTTATTGACTGAAAGGAGGCAGAATCCATCTGCTGCTACAGACACTGAAAAGTCCAGACACTCACTTTGCCAGTCTCCCTTGCCAGATGTGACACATGGTCAACAATGGGCCAATCAAATCTCCTACTCTAAATTCTGAATCCAGAGCTAAAAGGTAAAAATTTTCAGTGATAGAAAAGAATTCTTTCAGACAATGGTTCTATCAGCCAGTTTCCAAGAGAGAGAGTGGCAGCAATGGTGTCTTCTGGAGTAGCCTAAGGGTGATATTTTAGCTGCAGATCTGTTGTTTGGCCTTCTCAATTCCTACACATTTTCAAATCTGGTTTTCCAGCTTCTTTGGCAAATCTGTGGTCTTCTCAGTTGCCTTTCAGCAAATTCCTTTTCTGCTTAAATTGGCTAGAAACTGTGTCTGTTGCTTTGGACAATAATAATGACAAAAAAAGTTCAAAATATTATTTGTGACTAATTAACGATACCATCTCCCATAACTGATGAAATGCTTGTTTGGAACTCCTTTAGCACAATTGAGATCAGTAATTTGTCCAATAACCAAGTTAATGATTGTCTTTTTGCATATACCACATCCAGTAGATATTAACTGGTACAGTGCTTCTCAAGGTATGTACCCTGGACCAGTAGAATCAATACTACCAGGGACATTATTAGAAATGTAGATTTTCAGAGCCCACCTTAGACTTATTGAATCAGAAATTCCAAGGAGTCCAGCCCTCTGGGTGATTCTGATACATGCTAAAGTTTGAAAACCAGTGATCTCAGATTACCAGTTTCAATTTCACAAAAACAAAGTAAAATGTCATTCATTTAATGTCTAATGCAGAAGTGATTTGTGAACATAACTCTTCTAGATGTTAACATATTTTTCCTTATTCATTCATTTAGTACTAATTCAATAAATGTCAGGCATTGTTTCAAAATACTATACGTCATAAAACAAAACAAAAATCCCAGTTCTGACAAAAGTGGCATTCCAGCTGAGCATGTACTCCAGAGTAGCTATCATCTGAGTTCAACTTCCCATGGGTGTCAAACAGTACATTTTATAGAAACCAGGAATCAGATACCATCAGATAATCTGATTGTGCAAGCCAATTAAGTAGAAATTTATTAAGAGAACTTCTCCTAAACACATTTAAATGTTTAAAATGCACTGACTTATTTCTCTTCTTATATAATTCCTAATTCATGTTTAGCCAATTATTCATATTGCTATCAATAATGAAAAGTTAGAGCAATCTAATAGCTAATGGTAAATAAATGATAAGCCAGACCAAACTAAAGGCTCATAATAGGGATATGCTGGAAAACTGAAATATTAAAAATTTGTGGGTGGCTTCATAAATTATGGTAAGTTATAAAACACCATGTACAGAATGATTCCATTTTTCTAGAAAATATATGATTTTATATATACATAGGAAAGACATTCTGAAAACATACATACCATGGTGGAATAGTAATCATCTTTAAACAGAATTATTGATTTAAATGTTCTTTTGGTTTCCTCTATTTTCTCAGTTGTCTAGAATAAGCATCCATTGCTTTGATACTATATAAGATGAAACAGATATGTCATAAACATATCTCCTAACATCTGAGATTATAGAGAATTCATGATATCTTTTCTAGTTTATTTTCATGTTGCAACTTATTTGTCCTGCTTATTTGTTTATATTTCAATTTTTATGTATAAGGTTGAAGTACCTTTATATTACCCTTGTCGGTCGGCATTTTCCTGGGAGCTTACGGGGCATTGGCACCAGTTTCAAAAATAAAGTTTGTTCCTGCTTGAGTGGCTCATGATTTTGTGCCCAGCCAGACTGCGGGAGGTTTTTTGGTTACAGTAACAAAAAGCTGACTAACACAGTTGTTTTAATTCATCTTTAGTAAGTGATTCTTTAGGTTATTATAGGTGATTTTAAATCTTTAGTTTATTCCATTATTCCCCTATTGTTCAGTGTGTAGACTGTATGCTATTAAAGTCCATATACTCCTTTTCACAGCCTCCCTTGGCAGCTTCCTTGGTAGCTTGATCAGTTAGGTTCCTTGACTGGTATACTCATGCATCACTTAACATAATATGTCCTGAGAAATGTGTTGTTGGCAATTTCATCATGTGTGAGTGTCATAGAGTGTGCTGGTACAAATAAAGAAGGCTACAATGTCCCTAGGCAATATAGCCTTATGAAATCACCAGTGTATATGCAGTCTGTCAATGACCAAAACATACTTTTCAGAGCATGACTATCCATGGCCCAGGCATAGCAATCACATATACAGGCCCTAGAGGTAACTTCCCTAGAGGGAGGTTTGTATGGTTTGAATATGAAGTGTCCTCCAAAAGCTCCTATTAATGTATGAATATTCATTAGATTATAAGGGCTGGAAACTAAACAGTCCATCCTCATCTAAATGGACTGACTGTATATTAATGGCAGGCAGGTTGGGTGTGGCTGGAGGAAGTGGGTCACTGAGGCGTGCCCTGGAAGGGTTACTTAAACTATCTTAGAAATCTCACTCTCTAAACACTTCCCATTAACCTTCCAGATCACTCTTACTGGTACTTGAACTCAAATAATTCTTCAGAGCTTCTGGTTCATTAGACCCACCACTTTTTCACAGTTCCTCACTCTCCTTAAGTCCTTATATCCCTCCCACCCTATTCATCAGTAAAATCCCTCACTTGTTCTTCCCTCTGTTGCCCTTTCTGAAAAAACTCCAACTCTGGTAAAACCTAACCCTCTTTGATTTTATGTCTGTGCTGTATAAACACAATCTTAAATTTATGACCATTAACCCCAGGTGGATACTCATCTCTACATTTTTACTGTATTTCCTAGATAATTCAGTCCCTGTCAGTCTGAGTTGACTACTTCACATAGTTCCTTCTTTTCTCAAACTTCCAACACCACTTCCCCAATGTCACTTTCAACTCACAATCTCATCTATTTTGCTAAGAGATGCAATCAGAGACAGTTATGATGTTTTCCAAAGATAAATTTATTAACCCAGAGAACCAAAAACGCTCTTGTCTTCTTCTCTCCTTGTCTTTTCCTATCTACTCAAGAGCTTTGATCTTCTAATTCTTCTTCTCTGTCTTACATCAATAATTTCTCCCATTCTTGAAAGAATCATTCCATTATCATATTAACATGCCACTGTCTCTTTTATCTTAAAGAAAAAGAAAACAAAAATAACTCTACTGAGATGCCATGAACTCTGGCTACTGGTGTATTTCTTTGTTCATCTATGTAACAAACTGAAAGAAAAATTTGTCTTTACCAAAATTTCCACAATTTTTCTCTATCCCATTTCAAAACTTTTGTTCTCACAGTGCTATTAAAGTCCACTTCAAAGCTTTTGTTCTCGCAGTGCTATTAAAGTTACTTCTGTTGAGAGCAATGACATCTTCCATCTTGCCAAATCCAATCGTCAACCTTTGCTTTTCATCTTACACCACCATTTAATAGCATTTGAAACAATGTTCCACAAACATCATCAACATCTCTCCAACTTGATATCCTACATCTTCTGCCTTGCCTGCTGTTATTCCTTGTACAGGCCAAACTTATTCCCACCTCTGGGTCCTTGCATTTGCTTATGTGGCTTGTTCATAGTTGAATTTCCAGAACCTAGAACTGTACCTGACACATAGTAAGTACCTAATAATTATTTTTTGAATGAATAAATAAAATTTATTGCTATACTTGTTATTTTTATTTTTAAATCAATAGAAAATAATATGTTCTTCCCCTGCCCGTCCTCCCCCCAAAAAATCCTTAGTAAAATTTGCAAAAGAGGGCTGGGGATATAGCTCAGTTGGCAGAGTGCTTGCCTCACATGCACAAGGCCCTGGGTTCAATCCCCAGCACCATACACACAAAAAAAAAAATATTGCAAAAGAGACCAGAAATGGAGGTGGAGTGAAGAAGCAGCTTTTGTGTATCTGCCTGTGATGGGGGGAAAAAAAAGGAACTAAAGAACTATGAGCTATGCTCTATTTCTATTAATGGCTTTGTTTTGAAAGTTTTTACAGAGTATGAACAACTGTATGTCTATAGACACCATTTGCATGTGGTTGCTGACAAGCCTTGTGGTGTGATGGCCAGGTATCACTGAAGACCACTAAACCCGGCAGTAGTTTTTGTTAAATATTCATTATTGAGGCAAGAGAAAAAATATCATGTTTACCTATCAGCATATAATAATACTATCAACTAAAAATTACTGAATAATTAAATTATACCAGGCACTGCTTATAATTCTATATCCTCACATATAAGATAAAACAAAGAAGGAAAAAAGCCTTATTATAACACCAGTGTATATTATACCTGGATTGACCATTCAGTTATGAATTGAGGATGACATGGCCTCATGATGCAGAGATTTTAGGATCTTATGATTTTAGTACTTGAAAATGAAACAGAAGTTCTTAACATTACGAATAAAAAGCATTCAAAATGGACTCAATTCACATCTCTTACCTGAACTTAATCCTTCACTTTTGTTCTAGACTCTGGAGCAATGATTCTGAATATTTGTGGGGGAAGTTTTGGTTGTCACTAGGATTTATTTGGCAGGGGTCAGGGATACTGGAGATTCTGCAATGTGATAGATTGTCTCGCAAAAACAACAAAATTCTTAATCCCACAAGCCTTCAAATAACAGAGGTGAAAAACCTGCTTATAATCACATGAGCCATCTGTTTTACAGGTCAACAAAGAGTATTTTGGGAATGGCTTTCTTACACACAGAAATTTGCAGAAATGTAGCTACTACATAAATGAAGGGGAGCTTGCACTTTTGTTTAGAATCTGCAGTTATTCCCTTTTGGAAAAATCACTTCACCAATAGCACCACCACTCATTGTATTTGAGTTGTCAAAACTTATTCAACCATCAGTCTGTATTTGTACCTGTTGTACTTAGGGAGTTACCATACATAGCTAAGTGTAGCAATCTGGCAACTCCATTATAATACTTCTAATGTATTAGCGGTACCTGAATATTTTCACATTGAAATACATATAACATTATACATTACTTTCCCTTTGTTTTCCTCTTTATAATGTTAAGGCATGTCATTGGATTTTAAAAACATTTTCATAGTGGTACATTATATTATCTATGAATTTCATTTCAGATGGTAAATATGATGTTTGAAACATTTGTTACAAAAAATGTTGGTTTTTCAAGGGTAAGAATTATTATTTTAAAATATCAATAGAGAAAAATCAAATTATTTTTCCCTAAGACTTCTCACTGCAAAGGAACGTATTATAGAACGATTATTATTTTGGTTTTATAGGACTTGGAGCTATAAAAATAAAAGAGGGAGAAATGAACAGGTAGTAACAGGAAAAGGGGGTCTTCAACATGAAGCACTGAAGTCCTTTATACTCGGGTTGTCAGATTTTCCTAAAGGATTGTTCAGTTTATTTCAGTCTATTTCCTTCTTCTTTTCTCTTGACATGAAACATGAGTAACAACACTTGCTTTAATTAATATACTGTATTTTCTATTAGCTGGCTATAGTTTGATCCTTTCTATACAAGAACCATGCCCTTCCCCCTTTATAGCAAAATTTTTTTTTCCAATTAAGATTCTGATTACAAGAGTATTCCAGTCCTTAAAATCTACAGTGCATGAGATATACTGAACTTACTTATGAATCACACACATTCCCTGGCCTCTCCTGAAGCATAAAGAATTGTATAGACATTTTTGGCTAACTGCACAACCACTGTAAATTCTATCTGAGCAGTGGAAGCAGGTTAGTAGAGCATAAATGGTGGCTCCCAGGAAAGCTTTGGTAGTTAAAGACAGGCTATTCTGTTCTGGTAAGTTGTTCTGAGAGCTTGAGAAAGTCACTTAACTTTCCCATGAATTAGTTCCCCCCAAGCAAAAAGGAAGATTAGAAAACATTCTATTTCTTTTTTAGTGCCTGCTCTAGTAGTGCACACACCAAAATTGGAAGCATGTTTTCCCTGTGCTTATTACCCCAGGATGGCTCAGCTAAGCTAAGCTATCAGTTAAGCAGCTTGAAGATCTCAAAGGAAAAATATTTTATTCGGTGTGTTTAATTATTGACTGGAGTGCACAGCATAAAAGCCAAAAAAAAAAAAAAATCTGATATTTAACATCTGTTTCTAAAAGGTAGAAATCTATAGCAGCTGTGAAGTGGTTCTATCATTCTTTGATTGTGCTCAGGGTCAAATCTGTTCTTATTTTAGGAACAAGGTTGATTTTTCTGATGACATTCACTACTCTTTAAGCTTAGTGTTTCCAGACTGCTCCTACCTTCAGATGTCATATAAACACCAATAACTCAAATGTTGTGCTGTTGAAAAAACACTCTTCTGAGTGTTTCTACAAGTTGAAAAGGGATGCCTCCTGTGAACCTCAGTCACCCTGTGGCACCTGCCCTCTTCCTTCTCTCTTGTCCAGATTCTTTCTATTCACCAAATTGTTCATGGAAGGTAGTAATATGGTTGTCACTCCCGGCAGTGTCTACACTACAGATCTCATTATTTTCCTCTCAATCTTGAACTCTTCTTAGAGGATCTGCCTCTTCTAGGGCAAGGAAAGAGAAATTCTACTACACATGTGACCCTCTCACCTTTTGTCACAGCTCATAGGACAAACAAAACTAAATCAGAGAGTAAGCCAAGCCAATCAGATGCACTAGTTCAAGAATTTCAAGAAACCAAAGTGAAGCTGGTAGCCCATGTGACAATTTTTTTTTTAATGGCTACAAATGCTTTGACATGCCCCTATCAAAGAGGTGAAGTCTTTGTTCTCTTTCCTTGAATCTATGTGGGACTTTGATTATTTCCACCCACAGTGTTTGACAGAAGTTACTTCCTAGTCTAGGTCACAAAAAGGCCATGCAAAAGAAAAAAATATATATAGAAGAAAAAAAATTGCACAACCTCTACCTGACTCTCTAGGAATGACTATTATCCAGACACTACCTTTTAGGACACTCCCTCTCACAACACGACATTGCCATATTAAAAAATCAGCATAAGTCCCTGTGCTAATGTATAGGCCCATGTATAGGCACTCTGGCCAACAGACTTAGCAAAGCCCAATCTTTTAGCCATTTCTGCCTACATGCTAGAAATATGAACAAAGAAGCTACCTTATGAATAGATCTTCCCATCCTCAACCATCTGAGTCCTCCCAGATCAGCCCCCACACAGAAGAACAAGGATGAACCAGTCCTTTTAGGCCTTAACCCATAAACTCTTTGAGCACAAGAAAATGGTCGTCCTTTTTGGTTACAAAATTTGGGGTTGTTTGTTAAACAGCAGTAGTAACTGAAACACCAAAGCATGACAGTGAATGACAGTGCCCAAGAATTAAGATCCATATACTTCTGCAAGAGTTTCCAGAGCTGCCCTGGTTATACCTTAAAGCTCTGGCTATACAACTTTTCCTTAAATTCTTAAAGATTCTGACCTTCTAATAAAATTTTCTCCTTTCTTGAGATAATTTGAAGTTTCTTCTTTATACTCAGATATGTTTTGAGGGCATGCTTATCATAAGGCTGTCCATGACAAAGGATCTATTGCAACCAAACCTGCCAATTCTCAAGGTTCCTAAGGGATGTCAGGACAGTCCCATCAAGTGATATGATACGGGTCCTTTTCTCTCCTTTACCATACCTGGATCTCTTAGATCTAAAGCAGCACTGACTATAACCAGAGTACAAAATCTCCCACAAAAGACAGATTTTAAATTCCTTTGAATTTCTCATCCAAATATTCATTGCTGCTGGAGATCCTCCTAGGCTCAGATCCAGCCTAGGTGTTAAATGGGAGACAAATGATATCTTTAACTGGAGGAGCAGGAGTATCCAAACATGATATTGAAGGTTCATTATAATTGTCTGCATCATGAGCTAGTTGGGACTAAGGATTCTCCCAGTAGAAGGGGTTAACCCAATTCAGCCTTCCGTAGTGTCTAGACTTTCCTCTTCCACCCAAAAGGACACAACATCTCCAGAGGTTCAAGATCTCTAATGAGGGGCACTTCTCCTAGGGCCCAGGTCTTTAGGGGCTAGGAAGTTATATTCCAAGCTACAAACTGTAAAAAATGAGTACCTAAGCTTATATTGTATAAAGCCTAAGCTTTTATGTGTCTCTTCATAGAAGGATGCTGTTTATGTTTGCATGAAGAAAAAGAAAAATAATGTGGGGTATGAAAGTCTGCTTTCTCTGCAATACACAGACACCATGATGCTATGGCCAAGGACACACCTCTCTGTGGGAAGCTGGAGTTTGGGGAACCTAGACCTTTTCTTGCTAACCTTGGCCTTGTAAATCTACCTTTCCCTAATAAAGCCTAATTACTACCTCATGCTTTGTGACATTGAGAAATTTGTACTAAATTCTAAGATATCACAGGTGGTAACTCAGAGGGATCCTTGGCACGACATTATCACAGTCTTCTCCATTGTCTTCAGTTGCACATCTAACCTTTATATCAGGAACTCCACTCATTCTCTTAGCCAAAAATAAAAAAATAAATAAGACAACAACAATAAAAGTCCTTGTATGTTACTCCTATACTCTGCTTTACATGCATTGTCATTTAATTTTTTTTCCCCTCCTGGTACTGAGGAATTGAACTCACTGAGCTACATTTTGAGAGAGTTACCCAGGATGCCCTGAACTTGAGATCCTACTGACTCACTCTCCCAAGTAGCTGGGATCACAAGTGTGACCACTTCACAACAATCATATATTCTAGGCACCATGATTTATTTGCCCCATTTTATAGACAAGGAAACTGGACTGGAGGAGTTCAATAATTATCTTAAGGTCATACGGCTGATCATTAATGGGGTTAGGATTTAAAGGCAGTTTAGGTTATACTAGAAACACTTATTCCAAAAGTCTAATGAAACTTAGAAATATCATTGAACTGATTCTGATGTGAAAGCCTTGTTACCACTACAAGATTTGTACAAATACTTTCCCATATTGAGAATTACACTGAAATATATTTATCTAGGTAGTCCTCCCTTATATGCCTCTGATGTTCAGCCAGGTAAAAACCTATTATTATAAAGTAGCCTTTTTAAACTTTACCCCTAGGGATATACAAAGACTTCCCAGAAGACATGTGGATATAGAGTTTTAATAGAATCAGTTTTCAGATCCCATTCCCAGACCTTTCTTTTGTGACTCAGGTCTGCTTGAGCTGATACCTCTGCAGGTTCTTTCCTGTATTCCCTTTCATAATTGATTCTCTCTCACATAACAAAAGAATAGTATCCCTTATACCTGTATCTTACTATGTAGCATTGTAAAAACTTACTGGAGGCCAAACAAAAGGACCATTTGAAAGTCCAATCTTTCATCTAGCTGACACCCTTATGGAAAGGTGTTACTTAGATTAGATGGTGGTCTACCCATCTGCCTGCCTTCCTTCTTTTATTTTTTTCCTCCTTCCTTCTATCCCTCCACCTATTCATCCATCCATCCATCCATCCATCCATCCAGTTCTCTCTCTTAGAACTCAGATATAAGATGATTTTTTAACATAGAATTGTTTTAATATCTTTACTAAGAGGTAAAAAATGAAGGCAGGTATTTCCTTATAGACAGTAAGTCTAGTTTGGTTCCTTTGTTGATAGTGAGGACTGGCTTTGACAACTAGGCTAAATAATTGCCATTTATACAAAAATTTGATCTAAATTTGAGGTTCTAAGATTTTGATTAAAATATTTAAATCCCATATAATACATAAATATGCCAGATAGTATATCCTTTGATAGTATATCATTTACACTTATGATTTAAGACTTTATATGACAATTTACAACTTACAAATGTGCAAGAAGAGTCTGTAACTTTCAAAATTATTTTAAGGAATATGCCAATGGTTGTTTTTTTTTTAAGATCACTTTTATAAAGTACTTATCAGTCCCTTTCTCTACTTTCTACTTCCTGTGGCTGAACTCACTGAGGACCACACCTACAGGCCTAATCCAGGTTTGGATCCCAGGTCTATGGTATGTAAGCAGTTTCTACTTCCCATCAGGGAAATTGAGCACTGGTTTCAAGGGTTTGTGGGCCCCCATTCCTAGGGTCTACTTCCAGCTTTTAATCTACTTCTTCATTTCCCTCTTCAGTACCAGAGCTCCACTAACATATTCCAGCTGGCTGGCTAGGCCAAATCCAATTACATCAGGCTTCCAAGACAGGCCCATACCTGAGTGATTCAGGACTGAATATTGACACCAAGATTCCTGATTGCTATAGAATTTTTACTCCTGCAAATTTCCTCTCTTTTAGAAACCTCAAGGTTTTGCTGCTGAAATCAGGATGCACTTGTTGTACCTTTTAGACTTTTTATTTCATCAAGTCTCACTTTTGTATAGGAGAAGGTGGCTGATTATTGGCACTAGATCCTGGCTTGTCCTATGATGCTTGCCTTTTGTCCAATCTTGAGATTAGACACTTAATGTTTCTTTGCTTAGACTTATGACCTAGTCCAAATGTGATTAGAGAATATCCTTTCGATATTGCTTTCAGAAATGACAGTAACTACCTAAATAATTGCACTACAACTCATTTGCGTGGATCTGAAGTCGTATAGGAGAGGAAAAATGAGCCCAAAGGCAGACTTATTTGAAGCTAATAAAACTTAAATTTGAGGACCCTTCCTTTGTAAAAGCCCGTTCAAGACTTGGTCACATGATTTTGGAAACCTTGAAGATGATATTTGGAGAAGTAAGATGTAACCACTGTCTCTTTTCACTCTCACCTCCCTTCAATCATATTTCCCTATGTATAGAACATTGATTAGATTGGCTTCCTGGTGGGATAAAGCTAAAAAGAAACTGAGTCAAGGATATATCAAATTTGGGTATAATGAAATGTATTTATGTAGTCTGCCATGACATTTACATATAGTTAAATTCTTGCTGGCAAGGTTTCAGAGGCTTGTTGTGAAGAAAAGATAGTATTCAAAAAAGAATTTTTCTTAAAGATTCCACAGATAGTCTCTCTTGAGCCACCTAACAACTTAAGACAATCTTTCCCTTTGCATACCTGGCCCCAGTACACCTTCCTAGTATTGCTGTTCACTTCTGAAATATATGTACACAATATTCCATCCAAACTGATTACCAGGCCCGATCATATCTTTGTCTCCTTTGATCTTATGGATAATCTGACATTCAAGTGAGGATGAATGTCTTAATTATGTTCTACTTTGTCCAACCTCTTGAAGGTGCCACCAACTCAACACAACCATGTTGGGAAACAAGCTTCCAGGACAGGAACCCTGGTGGACTAACCATATTCAAACCAGAGTAGTTACTCTCCAGCATGTCCTGATAGGCTTGTGGGGCCCTGGGTAACAAGAGTGGGTTTAATGAGCCAAACATCCCAGGGCATACCATGAGAAATACCTCACTCAGTTTCTTCAAGGAAGCTATGCTAATAATTTCTAAGTTTGACACCTGATCTCTACTGAAGCTTTCATATAGATGTGGAAGAGGATAGTTTTATTATACTAGGGAGGCATGTGCTGACTTTTAGAAATGAAATAGTTTTTACTATATAATACATCACAGTGCTCAATGTACCCTGTCAAAAGCCTTGAGACAAGTTTATGTTTATTTTGGTTTCCTTGAAAACCCGTGTCATCAACATTAGTATCTAAAATAAAATAAAAATTATATGTTCTCCAGTATTACTAAATACTTGAAGAATATTTATCTGTTTAGAGTTTATAATGAATGTCCATGAATTTTAAGGTTTAATTTTTCGTGATAGGAAATGGTTAAGAAAGGAGAGAAAGTGCAAAGATATGAATAAAATATTCTTAGTAAGAATATTTTAGCTTCTTTGCATAGCATATCAATTCAGGTAAATAAGTAAATGATGATATTTATTTATCAAATAACAAAGACACTTAAAAAACCTTCAAGGAAGACAAATCATCAATGTTCAGACATCCAAATGTTATTTAACAGAACATTACTGGCTAAGAGTATCAGTAAATCCTTGTTATCTCCAATGACTGGAGGGAGAAAGCACATATTTTATTAGGTAGAATGGAGGGAAAACAAACTTCCAATACTGCAATGAGAATAGCAGTCTTCCAAGTTTTAAGTATGGGCTTTAGAGAATAGAAACTTATTAAAAATTCATTTTGAACTTCACTATAATACTGTGATGGGACATTTCCTGTTAGATCATACCACATTTTAATGAGGTCCTTTCATATACTTTAGTAAAGAAACTATTTGTGATGATGTCTAAACTAGTCTTGCCCTCTAAAAATTTTTGCTCTGGTACCATATCTCATCTTGGCTGTGTACTAGAGTCACTTGGGGGAAATTAAGAAAATATCTATGCCTGGATCCCACTCCTCAGAGATTCTGATCTAACTGATCTGAATATGGCCGGGGGATTAGGTGATAAGATCATTCTAATATGCCACAAAAGTTAGGAAGTATTGTTTTAAAGTAGGATCTCAACCTTGACACTACTGATATTTTAGGCCAGATAAATTTTGCTGTGAGGAGCTGTCCTGTACATTATACAATGTTTAGCAGTATCCTTGGGCTTTACCTACACCTTCCCACTCTCCCTCCTAGGTTGTAAAAATCCAAAATGCCTCCAGACATTGCCAAATGAACCATGGGGTGTGGGTAGAAATCAGCCCTGGTAAAGAACCACTGCTATAAAGGAAATAATATTACAATGTATTAATTTTATTATTTTCAGTAGTTAGAAAATAAAACCTAACAAAGGCAGGGCAAAACATAACCTCACTTGAGATTGTAGTAAGTGGGTACTAGCAAACAATGCATATACTGATTGCTAATCCACAAAAAAGCAATTGAGTATCCCCCACCATACTTAGAGATATATTCAAATGCTGAGAATGTCATAAATTCAGTATGGCTTCAAAGCACCCATTTAAAAATTTGCACAACTGCAACTAGTCAGGGATTTACAGATTAGAAGTGGATTTGACCACATCTGTCATATTTGACCTCATTTCATTTCATAAAGCTTTCATATCAGCAAAAAAAAAAAAATCTGCTAAAATCTTGTCAACAGGAACTATTTTTAGACAAGCTCATTTTCTTTGGTAGCTGCAGAATACTGATTTCCCCTACAGGGGCTGGTTTATAAGAAGTCAATTGAAGATGCCTGAAGTTACTAGCAGTATAGGGAAAAAAAAAAAGTTAACATGTCTAATTTTACTCTGGGCCCTAGATCTTCCTGCATTTTATTTGCAAATGCAATTATACCAGGCCCATATACTTTGAAGTACAATTTAAAAACACAAGTAGGCCTGGCTGAGTTTCTTTCTTTGTATTTATGCGGACCAATGCTTCACACAGGTTGAGTCAAGTGCAAAAATCAGAGCATCTCTAATTCTGTGAAGGCATTATTTTCCACTAGTTCTTTAAAGTTTAGTTTCAGATTGAATTTACTATACATAAGAAAGCAAATTACAAAGAGAATAAGGTTAAAAACATATGCACTATCTCAAAAATAATATCTTCCTCAAACTGATTGTTTAGATCTATTACAGTGAAGCGATACCTCAAAAATTGGGGGAAATTACTTGGTGATACCCATCACAATCTTCTTCTTCCACTAATGCTGTCACAATGAGAGACTCAATTGTTTACATTCTTTCCTTTAGGAACAAAGAATGAGAAATGAATATTTGGTAGACAAGTAGATGACTACAAGTAAGAGAAATTATGGCATAGTAAAAAGTGAAGGCATAGACAAGATATTCAGTAATTTCCTCATTTTTCTTCCTTTACTATATTCCTACACAATAGAAAGGCAGCCAAGAACATTAAAGGAAGGATAAGAAACTTTTCTACTGAGGGAAACTTCTAGGTCAGATTTTGAAAGTATAAGAACAGTATATCTAGTTATTCTCTAATCCATTTTAAAAACTAAGAGCAGAACAAGCCATCAAATTATTTAATAAATGTAAAAATAAAAATGTGATAAATTTTAGAAGATAGTTAAAGGAAAGGAAGAAAGAAAGAAAGACAGATTGAAAGACAAAGAGTAAAAGGAGTAATGAAGGAAAGAGTGCAGAGACTTCATCCTCCAGAAAGTAATGCCATCATCTCTTAGTATTTAGGATACTTCTATGAAAAACTAACCTGCAATTTCAAAACTATAGAGGTACCTGGGTACTGTGTTAAAAAGCTCTAGAAGGAAATATGGTCATAAGAGGAATCAAAGTGATATTCAAAATATTTTAAAATGGATACATTGATGATGAACAAATAAGATGTGAGTTACAATCATTAGAAAATGTTCTAGGTCTAAATATGCATTGCTCACTGGCATGATGTTTCTGAAAAAATGTATCAATCAGTATGAGATTTTTTTCATTGTACGAACTTTCAGAGTGCATTTATTGTATTTATACAAACTAGGATGGCTAAAATGTCACTAGCAATATAATCATATCAGACCACCTGATATGTGGTTCATGGATGATCCAAACATCTTTTTATGTGGTGCATGACTGTTATTCTAAAGCCATCCTAGTGTTGGATGTACAGATGAATATGCCAGCTTTGGATTTAAGGTAAGTGGGAGGCAGGCAGTGATTGGAAAATGAGAGGAAAGGGTAATAATAACAATAGAAAAAGATGAAAGAGTTGGTAGAATCATAGTAGACATTTTTACAATTCAACCTATGGTAGCCAGCTTCCAAGAGGCCCCTAATGATCCCTACCTCTTGGTATTCATACCTTTTTATTCCCTCCTACACTAAATTAGGTTGGTCTGTGTGACCAAAGACCAACAGCATATGGCAGAAATTATGCCACTTATGATGTGAGGTCATAAAAGACTGGCTTTGGTCTAGTGTTCTCTCTATTAATTTACTCATATGTAGCAAGCAGCCCTGTGGAGAGGCACATGAAGAAAGGAATTGACGCTTTCTGCCAAGAGCCACGTGAGCTGGAGACAAAACTCCCAGCTCCAGTCAAGTTTTCAGAGACTTATGCCCTAGGTGACAGCCCAACAGTAAACTTATGAGAGAACTAATCATGATTCCTGACCCTCAGACATAAGGTTTTTGAATAATTAGTTAATTAGCAATAGTTAAATAATACCTAATTAGCAAAAGATAACTAAAAGTTAATGATACTTAAAAAAGGTAAAAATAAGCAAACATGAAAACTGTACACATACACTTGAGAGATACTTTTACTATCCAGGAAAGGGTAAGGAAGGAAGAAGAGGCTGATTTTATTGTGTCCTGGGAATTATCCCAGTATACTACACCAATAACATGCTAAGTTATAGAACAGCAAATAACAGAAAGACCATCATTGGTAGAATGTTTACCATGTCCATTATTTTCCATACATTATTTTTAATCCTCATCCAAAGCCTTATAAGTTAAAACATAATGAATCGTCATGAAGCTAGTTGGACCTTAAAGTCTGGGCTCATTTTACTATACTGCACCACCTGAAAAGCAATTGAAGTTTGGCTGTAGTTCAGGAGAGAGAGGACCTGACTAAAACACCAAGAAAAGCAGCAAGTTAAGTAACTTTTCAGACACAAGAAGATCAAGCTCTGGGGTCAAGTGGAGGCAACCAAAGGAAGTAAGATCAGAAACTATTAAATCTCCCCAGCTTACCACCCATCCATCTGTTTTCTTTTAGATGAGTGTTTTTGTCTTGTTTTGCTTTGTCTTGTCTTGTTTAACCCAATAAGGCCAATCCTGGATTCTGAGACTAGATCTGGTTCAAGGTATTAAGGCTACCACACTTTATGGCTGGAACCCTGGCACGCTGGCCCACACTGGCACAGGACTGAGTCAACTTACCACTGACCTTCTCTGCCCTCAGCACTGAAGTTCCACTATGGCTGGCCTTGTCACTAAGTTCCTTCCTTTACTTATTCTAAGGATATATAAGACTTAGGGATGAAAGGCTCCACTGAAAACAACAACAAAATGGCTTTTTGCCTTATATTCCATTTCTAGCATCAAAGTTAAGGAAAGTATATTTGGAATGTTTTGCTTATTTTTATTTAAAAAAATAAAATACATGTAAAAAGTTAAAAATGTAAACAATAAAGTGATAATAGTCAACAAAAAAGTGTTTCCTTCTCTATTTTCTCCTTCCCAGAGTAATCATTCTTGTTTCTTATTTAAAATGAAAATACATACCCCAATTTGAAAGCTATAATACACTTCATTATGCCACTCAGGTTGAAGAGCCAGGTACTTGAATTCATTAGTTATAAAAAGGAGGATTAACCAACTATTTGGGTTTGAGCTGGGAAGCTGGCCCTTTTGAATTGTTACATCAAACAGAAATCCTCTTTTCCTTTCTTCTTCTATATGCAAGATTTTCTACAAATGCATTTGAGCACTTGCTGTATTAGACATATTCCCATGATATATAGGAGCTTCAAAAAATATGAATAACACATCTATAACTTTTACAGATGGCTACTAAAGCAAGAATGACTATAAGATGATCTCACATGAATTTGTTTATAAGTTTGTTTTAAGATTTCATTCACTGTTTGTCTGGGACATCTTGTAGGCACCACAAATGGAATCATTCTCTTGATCCACTTGCTTCCTTCCCTCCTGTCAAAAGGGGTGTCTACCAGATCACACTCAGCACACAAGCATATAAAAACCAGAAGTACACCCTTTCTCTCGCCATGCACAAAAATTAATTCAAAATGGATCAAGGAGCTAGATATCAAATCAGAGACTCTGCACCTGATAGAAGAAAAAGTTGGCTCCGATCTACATATTGTGGGGTCGGGCTCCAAATTCCTCAATAGGACACCCATAGCCCAAGAGTTAAATACAAGAATAAACAAATGGGACTTACTTAAACTAAAAAGTTTTTTCTCAGCAAGAGAAACAATAAGAGAGGTAAGCAGGGAACCTACATCCTGGGAACAAATTTTTACTCCTCACACTTTAGATAGAGCCCTAATATCCAGAATATACAAAGAACTCAAAAAATTAAACAATAAGATAACAAACAACCCTATCAACTAATGGGCCAAGGACCTGAACAGACACTTCTCAGAGGAGGACATACAATCAATCAATAAGTATATGAAAAAATGCTCACCATCTCTAGCAGTAAGAGAAATGCAAATCAAAACCACCCTAAGATACCATCTCACTCCAGTAAGATTGGCAGCCATTAGGAAGTCAAGTAACAATAAGTGCTGGCGAGGATGTGGGGAAAAGGGTACACTTGTACATTGCTGGTGGGACTGCAAATTGGTGCGGCCAATATGGAAAGCAGTATGGAGATTCCTAGGAAAGCTGGGAATGGAACCACCATTTGACCCAGCTATCGCCCTTCTCGGTCTATTCCCTGAGGACCTTAAAAGAGCATACTATAGGGATACTGCCACATCAATGATCATAGCAGCACAATTCACAATAGCTAGACTTTGGAATCAACCTAGATGCCCTTCAATAAATGAATGGATTAAAAACTGTGGCATCTATACACAATGGAGTATTATGCAGCATTAAAAAATGACAAAATCATGGATTTTGCAGGGAAATGGATGGCATTAGAGCAGATAATGCTAAGTGAAGCTAGCCAATCCTTAAAAAACAAATGCCAAATGTCTTCTTTGATATAAAGAGATCAACTAAGATCAGAACAGGGAAGAAGAGCATGAGGAAAAGATTAACATTAAACAGAGACGAGTGGGGTGAGAGAGAGGGAGAGAGAGGGAAACTGTATGGAAATGGAAGGAGACCCTCATTGTTACACAAAATTACATATAAGAGTTTGTGAGGGGAAAGGGGAAAAAAAGGGAGAGAATTAAACAACAGCAGATGGGGTAGAGAGGGAAGATGAGAGGGAAGGGGAGGGGGAATAGTAGGGGATAGGAAAGGTAGCAGAATACAACAGTCATTAATATGGTATTATGTAAAAATGTGGATGTGTAACCGATGTGATTCTGCAACTTGTATTTGGGGTAAAAATGGGCGTTCATAACCCACTTGAATCAAATGTATGGAAGATGATATGTCATGAGCTTTGTAATGTTTTGAACAACCAATAAAAAAAAAAAAAACAAACAGAAGTACAGGGAAGTTAATGTCTGTAGGGTTTCCCTTGACCAACATGAGGATGAGACTAATAGCTAAGTGGTTCTGAGATGTTCTTTATAAGCTTCCTTAGAAGACTTCTAGGCTTAAGCAGCAGTTGTTATCAGGGGTACGTACCTAGCTCCCCATGTCCTCATACCAGCTTTTGTTTGCTGCTCCATTCCCAATGTCCCTCACTCCTACACCCTGGCTCACATTTCTAAATAAACTATCTGCATTCAAGCCTTTTGTTTCAGGCTCTGCTTTGCGGGAATCCAAGCAAAGAAATATGATAAAGTCTTTACAAACTTTAATGCAAAAAGAAAAGTGTCTCTTTTGAAAAACTGTTTTATTTTGTATATTAAAACAGAGAAAATTTTCTAAACTGTTTTTTTTTTTCCTCTTGTTGCCCTGTCTATCAAAAAGTGTTATGGTTTGGATCTAGAATGTCCCCCAAAGTCTCATGTGTTTCAGAGGTGAGGATTTGGGGAAGTGATCAGATTGTGAGGGCTCTGACCTCATCAGTGGATTAATCCAATAGCTGAGAGGAGTACTGGGAGGTGGTGAAAACTGTAGGCATGTGGGGCTAGGTTGGAAGAAGCTGGACATTAGAGGCATGACCTACAAAGGTTTATCTTCTCCTGGCCCTTTTCTGTGTTTCTGGTTCCCATAAAACTGAGCAGCTTTCCTTTGCTGTCCTATTGCTACGATGTTTTCCTTGCCTGAGGCCCAAAGCAATGGAGTCAGCAGACCATGATCGAAAACCCTGAAATTGTGAACCAAAATAAAACTTTCCTCGTCTAAGTTGTTCTTGTCAGGTGTTTTGATCGCAGTGATGTAAAGCTGACTAACATAGAAAGCTTAGGGGGAAATTAGATGTTTAACTAAAGAATACTATTAATCTTTGTACTATATTATTCTTCATGGTTGACAAACTTGCTTCCTTCTCTTTTTATTGCTTTTTAATTTTTATTTTAACACTATTATTATCAGTATGGCAAATCTGACTTTTAGGAAACAAGTAGGATATAAATGAAAACATACTTTGTGTTACTTCTCTCTTTGAATGAAATGAACTGAGATCAGAGAATGAAAAGTCCTGATTCAGATAAGGAAGAAGCAGATCTTAGAAGATGAATTCAGAGAGATAACAGTCAAAAACTAGTAATAAGTTCAAAGGGAGCATACTTCTAACTCAAATGTCCTTCTCCATTCCTTATACTCTCAGCACCTAAGCAGACCTGGTACATTGTAAATGTTTGTGTTGAATGAACAGTGATTTCTCCAGAGTTGATTTATGGTTCCCTTGGATTGAATACAGAGCAGATTCAAGAGCTTCTCAAAGGTATATACTATAGAAACTCTTCATCAAACCAGCCTCATCAGAAATGGCCTAAGCCAGCGGGACAAGGTGGCATATGCCTGTAATCCTAATGGCTCTGGGGGCTGAGGCAGGAGGATTGCAAGTTCAAAGCCAGCCTCAGCAATGGTGAGGCCCTAAGCAACTCAGTGAGACCCTGTCTCTAAATAAAATACAAAATAGAGCTAGGGATGTGGCTCAGTGGTTGAGTGCTCCTGAGTTCAATCCCCAGTACCCCCTGCCCCCATGCCAAAAAAAAAAAAAAGAAAGAAAGAAAGAAATGGCCTAAGCCACATACAAGGACATCAACTAAAGAAAGAAACAAAGAGAATTTCTCTGGACACTAAAAGGTGGCTTGAAAACAATGCCTTTTATGAGGCATTGAACTTAACATTTTGCAAAATGATGTTAAATAGCAGCCCAGCTGCCTGTGATTATACATCTGCTGAGACTGAAAGTCAAGCAGAAGATGCATTTTGCTTACTTCTTACCACTACAAGTGGACAGTCTATACATTAGAAATTCTGGCACTTTAAAAAATGATCTTTTCTTGATGAACTGAAAGTCTTACTACTAACTTGGGTTTCATTAAAATTTGTTACAAACATTACAACAAGGTTTACAGAATCTTGTTTACAAAATTCCAATATTACAGAAAGGAAGAGATATGGAGAGCATTGGCATCCTGTCTCTGGCCAGTCAATGCAATCTAAATTGTGACCATCTGATACAATTATTTTCTTTGAAGTGTACACATTTTCTTCAGTCCTTGTAATCAAATACTACTTTAGAAACAGGTAGTAACATTACTTTCTCTTGTGGCAAACAAGGACAACTTGATTAGAAAGATAAACACAGCTCTAGTTCAAGTGTTTTAATCACTAGAAGTAGTATCTCCTAATTCTAAATCTCAGTGTTATCTTGTTGTTTCCAGGATTCTCAGCGAAGTTCTTTGAAATTTTATTTTTCCCACCATAAAACTTTGGATCAGTCCATTTTCAGAGTGAATAGGAGGCCTTCTATTGAAAAAGTATGTGAGCTTTCATTTTTTTTAAATAACGTCCCATTGAGATACTTAGAAGATTCAGTCTGAATTATCATTTTCTCTATGTTGTAAATCTCATAAGCAAACAGGCAATGCTGATAACAAATTAATGTAAGGTAACTAACATACAGTAATTAATTTTAGCTGGATAATAACACTTAGAATGTGGTAGGTGATCCTATGGCAGAGGGCAAGAATAGATCTGTACAAGGCACTGGCACATAATTACAGTTACACAAGCAAAGAGAAAAATGCAATACTCAAAATCTGTCTTTCAAAATGCAACTGACATTGAAGTTCAAGAGGCTTATGGGTTCTCTTAAGATTTTATGATTTATTCAAGAGTTCTTTCCCAATATAAAACCTAATTTCTTCTTCCTCTGCATATCTACTGTACTCTATAGTACCAATTCCACTGTCAAACTTTAGTTATGTTTCTATCAGCTGTTTCCCTGCCCTCCCACCACCACTTGTACACATAAGCACACACAAAATACCTTTGTACCCATAATTCTCTCTCAAACACACACACATACACACACACACACACACACACACACACACACACACACACCAGAGGCACTCATGCACATACTGTCTATCTAGAGTGACACATTGGACATGTCATTTGGACATTTCCAATGTTGATCACCATGTCTGGCTCACAGGTCTCCAGCAATCAGTCTCGCTGCCACAGAGTAAACAAACAAATAAAATCAATGAATGTTAAATGTACCTAAGGACTTGGGGTATGGTTTGGTGGTAGAGCACTTGCCTAGCATGTGCCAGGGCCTATGTTTGATTCCCAGCACAGCAAAAAGTAAATAAACAAAAAAAATAAACTGAATCACACATTGGTAAAGTTGGAAAAGTCTTAAAAAATAGCAAATCCTATGGTATAATTTTATAGTTGAAGAACCAAACACAGCTGGGCAGGGTGGCACATGCCTGTAATCCCAGAAGCTCACAGGTCTGAGGCAAGAGGATTGCAAGTTCAAAGCTAGCTTCAGCAATTTGGCAAGGCCCTTAACAACTTCTTGAGATCCTTTCTCTAAATAAAAGGGCTGGAGATGTGGCTCAGTGGTTAAGTGCCCTTAGGTTCAATCCTTGGTATCAAAAATAAATAAATTAAATATAAATAAGTAAAAAAACAAACAGACACAGGGCTTCAATGCCACACCACAAACACAAGCCAACCCCAGGGCTTGGGAATAACACCTGTGGGTACTTTTGAACTGCCACAGTGGACAGTTTTCTATTTTGTAGATGGAAAAATAATTTGTTTCATTACTTTTCCCCATCATCATAAAATAATCTGCCTTTGAAAATTTTCAATATAAAGGAAAGAAACAAAGAATTATAAGCCAAATTCAAATCGGTTGATTAAAAAGATTGGTATAATTGGCCAGAAGGATGGTCTAGGTTTATAAGTGAATTTTGATAACCAATTTTCCTACTCTCTTTCTACTATTGACTTTATTTTAAAAAGCTTCTCCTTTTTTTAAAAAAAATTAATCACATTGCCATTCTCAGATTTGTTTTTTCATAGATAAAAAGCACCTGCCCCCAAATTTAGGGGATTTTACATGGTAAAGAGAATTGAAATGTGATATTAAAAGTTACAGAAATGGTAACTGTGGCATATTTACTCAAAGATACTACATTTTTGAGTAGTTTATAAGTGCATGAAGAAATGATTATATTTCAGTGCTAAATTTTTTAAAGACGCAAAATTGAGCATACATAATTAAAGTCCAGCAGAGAAAAATGACTAGAAAAAAATTCACCAAAGATGGTAGCTATGTTTAGGTAGTAGGATTAGAGATTATCCTTTTGTCTTACTTTTTTTCCACATTAAAAGAAAAAAAATGTTCTAAATGTATTTACATTACTTTTATACAGGAAAAATGAAACAGATTTAATGTTTTACAGAAAACTGGAAGCTGATGTCAGAGGCTGCACAGTCAATATTGAACTTCCATTTATAAGATTCTTTTGAGTCCCTGTTTTTCTTTCTTTCTAGTCCTCCCATTCCTGTCAGCAAGTCCCTGGAGAGGGTATCTTTTGAGCCCAGAAACGGGGTCCTAATTAAAGATATGAAGTAAGGAAACCTAGTGTCATCTCACCCCTAGGACCTGTTTGAGATACATACTGAGAAATTTAGTACTTGTTAGAATGAAGAACTTCCTGAAAATGTCTTTTACTGATTTTTTTTTTTGTTAGCAAAACTAAGTGCCCTAAATAATTCACACACTGTTTCTCAGGTTTAATTTCTGGATGTGAATTCATTTTTTTCCCCATAATAGTAAATGGCTTTCTTTTTGAGATCACTGATTACTATGACACTAATGGCTCAATTCAGACATGGATGTAACTTTCAGATATCATCTATTTTAAGAAGAATAAAATATGTTCAATAGGTGGTAACCCTCCAGCTATGTCCTAAATTGCTAACAGCATACTCCACACTCTTTTTAAAAGCTACTTCTCCAAAAAGTACATTGCAGTTCTTGGAGTGTCTTCAGGGCAGAGAGCTTTGCTTAGATTCAACTCTCAGGAATTTCTAATGTAGAGCTGCATCAGGGAATCACAAAGCAAAGACCGAAAGATTAATACTACTCCTTCCTTGTCACCTCCTCTGAGAAAGCTATGATACCCAACATTTGTAAATGAATGTGCAGGTCCCCAGGTTTAAATAAGTCCCAAATAAACCCAAGAAACAATGAGCTGAGTTCTCTCCTTTCCTCATCTGCATTATCTATTTCACTTTTGACTTGTAAGTGCTCTTTCTATGTGGTTAAATCCATGCTGAAAGTTATAAAGTTTTCTAGTAAATTGCAAGAATAGAAATAAAGGCCTCACTGGCCCGAGAAAAGCTCTTCAGAAGTAGATCTAACCTGCAACTTACACAACTATCTCAAGTCAACACACTGCATGTATACTCTGCTTTTCCCAATGTGAAAAGTTCAGAGTTCTTTATTCCTGTTTTAAGGGCTTGGAGTCTCTAACAGAGAATATCACTCAAATAAATGGGTCAATTTCCCCCATAATCTCCAACAAAAGGCATTGCAGACCAAATCATTTTATTCTTAAAAATGTAGGTAATTTCTTCATGACCTAACATTAAAAAAATTAATTAAAAACAGAATTTGAGATTACTTAACAAAACACAGACAACACACTACCCTCAAAATAACATGTAGAAAGATTCCTCTCGTGGCATTTCAACCCTTTAACTTTTGTCCACTACTACAATAATGAAGATTTACTTTACTGATGCTCTTGAGACACTGTGAAATGCTATTTTGATTTCTTTTCAAATTTTGGCTCTACTTTCCTTGGAAATTTCTCTGTGCTGAGCTCGATTTATTAAAATGCATATGAGCTTGTACTTCAGTTAAAATAAAACATTACTAGATCAAATATAAAACACATCTTACTCTGGATTTTGTTTAGCATTAATAAGTGCTAATAAAAGAATCTGAATTATCTTAATGAGGACCCATGAATGATAGCTCACGACCTCTTTTTTCAAGATCTAAGTTTGCTTGACTCACACAATCTCATTCCCCATCCCAACAACTATAGTATGCCTGGGCATATTCATGTGCAAATGCTATACAAGCTGAATGATTATGACAGGAGAAAGGCAATAGAGCAAACAAAATCCACAGCTACATGCACCCTTGCAGAAACTATAGCTACCTGAATTTTCCATTATCAAGAGACCAACCACAGCATAGGTCAGAACTGGAAGACATGTAGAAGATTCTGTTCATGCCATTCATTTATAGGAAAATGGGCTTTGGGAAAGTTTGGTGACTTACTCAAAGTCATAGATCTGGTTGGCAGCAGATCTAGAAAAATAATCTGAACATTTATATTTAATTCATTTTTCAATTGTATACCATAAAACATCTTTATTCTCATAATCATCAAAACTTGAGCCATTTGGATAAAAATTTTTCTTTCTACACTAATGTTATGATCTAAATGTTTGTGTTCTCCCCACTCCCAGCCAATCCATGTTTCAGTATACCTCAATCCCCAGATTGATAGTACCAGACTGTGGGGCCTCATTTGGTCATGAGGAAGAGCCCTCAGTAATCCTTTACCCTTCTGCTAGGTAAGGTTACAGAGAAAAACAGCAAAGAAGGAGACCCTTATCAGATACTAAATCTGGTGGCAACTTGATCTTAAGATTCTCAGCTTCTAGGACTATGAAAAATAAATTTCTACTGTTTATAAGCTACCCCGTGTATGGTATTTTATTAGAGCAGCCAGGTTATGACACTGGCTTCTACAATTCCTGTTTTTATATATGCAGTATAACAAACATTATTGAACCTTTTTTTCTGTTGAGTCAAGGTCACCATTATTAAGATTAGTGATGTCAACTCTATAACAGAGTCCATGAATGTTGGGGATTTGATAACTGCTCTTTATGGATTTCTCTTTGTTGTCATCCCCTGCTATTCTCAGTTTCACTAGTCTGTATCATCCCCCTTCCCCAAGTTTTCTAAAGTCTATTCTCTTAGAGTCATATGAAATACAGATAAAGGGATACCATATTTATTGTACTATTATTTATAACAGCAAGACAAAAATTTAAATATCCAACATAGGAAAACATTTAATAAGTGATAATTTAAAATATAATATTATATAGCCATTAAAATCCCCTTCACATGGACTCCATCTACTCTGTGCTCCATGACAATGAGTCCATTGACATGCCAATTGTGGGCCTGAGGGAGATGAGCTGATGACATCTCTTCCCTATAAACATTTCTCGGGCCTTCATCTGACATCCACAGTCTCACTCTAATGACTCTCCCAATAAATAATTGATTAAGAAATAAGAGAACCCCAGAAAAGGAGGAGGAAGAAGAAATGGTTGATTCTTGGGGCTGTGACATTTGGGAAGCGGCCATAGAATTCTCTTTGGAAAAGTGGAAAAGCCTGGATCCTGCTCAGTGGAATTTGTACATGGATGCAATGTTGACAGAACAAGAACAACAAAAAACCTGATTTCCCTGGGTATGTCTTTTAATTACTCTCAATATCTTTCACCAGAACAAGACATGGAAATCTTACTTCAAAAAAGTACTGGTGAGATGTGAAAGCTGTAGCCTTGATAATTCATACTTAATGAAAGACTGGGAGAATGTGGGTATACATGATACATAGAAAGGATGTTATAACAGACATAACCAAATTGCAACAAAACATTACCGCTAAAGGAGATCAAGAACTTAAACTATCTCAGAAATAGCCTTGAATGATGTTAGTCAGGGTTGCAGAAAAGTCAAATTGGCTTCTCTGAGCAAATATTCATATACATTTTTGAAACATAACTTTTCTCTAAAAACAAATTTAGAAAATCTTAAATAGGACCCGAACAATACACAATGTATCATTTACCATTTCAAATATAGGATTGAACACTCATTCCAACATTTTTGAAGATGAGAATAAAAAATGAAG
Source organism: Callospermophilus lateralis (assembly GCF_048772815.1). Taxonomy (NCBI): domain Eukaryota; kingdom Metazoa; phylum Chordata; class Mammalia; order Rodentia; family Sciuridae; genus Callospermophilus; species Callospermophilus lateralis. The sequence goes on from NC_135314.1 coordinate 103,185,616, forward strand.
AAACAATTTCTAAATGCCATCAATTTGATAAACACTTTACCAAAATTTCATTATTTCACCACCAACAAATAATTTCTCCAATGCCAAAAACCACAATTCTGGTAAATATAGAAAGGTCTTTTCCGATCCACTATTGCTAAATCAATACCAGCGTATAGATATTAGGGTAAAACATAATAAAACCAGGAAGGCCTATAGTAAGGACTCAAGTCTAAAAAAATTACCAGAGTATGTATGCATGTATTTATTCAGTACTGGGGATTGAATTCAGGGGCATTGACCATGAACCCACATCCCCAGCCTTATTTCATATTTTATTCAAAGACAGGGTCTTACTGAGTTGCTTAGCACCTGGCTTTTGTTGAGGCTGGCTTTGAACTTGTAGTTTCTGGCCTCAACCTCTTGAGCTGCTGGGATTACAGGCATGGGCCACCGTGCCCAGCTACTAGGGTATTTAAAAAAGAAAGAGAACTTGTAAGTATAAAAAAACTTGAAAATACTTTAAACATGACTGATATTATAGTAAATACCAAAGTATTAATTTTCCAGAGAATAATAACAGATTGTTATTGTTCAATAATAGAACAAAACAGATGTAATAAAGTGGGAAATTTTTTCATCAGTGTTCAGAATTTATCCATCAGAATATCAATATTCAAGAAAAGATTTACAAATATAATGAATGTGGCAAAACTTTTAACCAGTCCTCGGAACTTAACATCAGACGATTCATATTAGGGAAAATACATACAGATATGATAAATGTAGAATTGTCTTTAATAATCATTAAATCTAAATAGACATAATGCACACTGGAAAGAAACCTTAGAAAAGTAAAAGAGTGTAGCAGATCCTTTCATCTGTCCTCATACTTTACTCAATGTCAAAGAATCTATACTGAAGATAACACCCTACAAATGTATATTATATGGCAAATCCTTTGCTCATCCCTATATCTTATTATGTATCAGATAGTTCACACCAGAGAGGAAACTTGCAAATGCAAAGAAAGTAGCAAAGTCTTTTAAACTTGCCCAAATCTTACTCAATGTCAAAAAATTCATTTTGGGGAAAACACTACAAATATAAATAATGTGGGAAAGGCTTTAATCAATTCTCAATCCTTTTCCCAGATCATAGTTTGACGAGGCACTCTATAAATGTAAAGATTGTAGCAAAGCCTTTAACATATGCTCAAACCTTACTTGACATAAAAAAATTGATCCTGGACACATATACTACACATGTAATAATGATTAAGGAAAGATCTATGTTCAAAATATGCATCAGTTTATATATATGGCAAAGAATCTGCAGGTTAAATAAATGTTAAGAAAGTATTTAATTATCAAGTATAAATATCAAAAGATTCATAGTAGAATATAGTAAGGACCTAATGCTTTCAGAAATGATAAATCAGAGTAATTATTAAAGTGAAATAATCCAAAGTCAAAACAATTGGATAATTTATTTGTATGTATCAAAGGAGCAAAGATATTGTCTTTCAATAAATATAATTACTGTAATTACATTACACTCACTATAAAAAAATTCTTTTCACGCAGAGAAGTTTTAATGAAATGAGGACATACTTTTGTAATAACATCAAGAAAAAAAGCAGGACATAAAATTACAAGATACCACCAGGTGCGGGGCTCACAACTATAATCCCAGTGACTGGAGAGGCTGAGTCAGGAGGATCACAAGTTCAAAACCAGCCTCAGCAACTTAGTGAGGTCCTGAGAAACTTAACGAGACCTTCCCAATCTCAAAATTAAAAAAAAATAAAAAGGGCTGGAGATGTGGCTCCGTGGTTAAATGCCCCGGGTTAGGCTCTGGTATCTAAATAAATAAATGAGACCTTCCCAATCTCAAAATTAAAAAAAAATAAAAAGGGCTGGAGATGTGGCTCCGTGGTTAAATGCCCCGGGTTAGGCTCTGGTATCTAAATAAATAAATAATCCCAACCACTTTTTAAAATTTCTTAGAGTGAGGGAAATATAAAAAATATTTGTTGTGGTAAGATTATTATTAATTATTATTTTCTTTTTATACTGTTTTATACCACTTATTTATTTCTGCAATTAGAGTATAATGCTTACAGTCAGAAAAGGGATTTTTAAAAAAGAAAGCATCACATTGGAAAGAATAACTTAACTAGTGAGAACTACATAAGATAAAAACAGGATTCTAAAGGAATATCTAAGGCCTCTGTGGAATGGACTGTGTGATCTGGTTGCACAAACAGCGTTTTGGCTTACTTCCTATCCTTTCCTGAATTTCAGGTTGCTGTAAAGTTGAACTATAGACAGGCAGAGCATTAAGGTTTATATGTATTTAAAGGAGAAGACAGGACACAGAAAGAGGGAAAACAGAAAAAAGAGTAGATTCTGAGCCAATGCTTTTAGAGAAGTGTCTAAGGATTTTTTTTTTTCACTAATTAGTTTTTGGAAGTTTAGATGTCACAGATGGTGATAATTGTCACTAAGTCACCCAGGCTGATTTATCAGTGGATAAGCATTAAAAACAAATTAACCTCTTTAGGATATTTTCTACTAACAATCAACTCCGTGCTAAAACTGAAAGAGCTCAATTAAGAATGTGAAGGGGGCGGGTAGGAAATGATAGTAGAATGAATCCGACATTATTATCCTTTGTGTAATCTAATATGATTACATGACCTGCATAACTCTATCATGAACAGCCAGAAGAATAAGAAGTTTATATTCCATTTATGTATGATGTGTCAAAATTCATTCTACTGTCACATATAACTAATTAGAACATATAAAAATATATTTTAAAAAAAGAATACGAAAAGGTAAAAACTGGGAAAGAATAGAAGGAAGCTAAGCAAATAAGTGTCTGAGTATAGGATGGTTATATTTCAGAAAGGGTACTGAATGCTTTTATCAATTTTCTATTCGAATTTCTTTAAATTATGATGAAATATTTTTCTATGAAATAGAAATATCTTTTATTTTCTACTCTGATTTTGATTGAAATCATTAATATGAGAGTTACATAGGTTACCTTTTGATTTTACAACACATGATGACATTCATTCATCTATATATACACACAGCCCCTAACCATATTACCTGTCCACATCACCTCATGCAGTCTCAGCGCATATAATTTTACAAATAGATGCTTTACTTCTCAACACTTCTGAAAATCATTTTTTAATTTTTCTCTCTGTTTCCCAAACACCACATGCTATGAAAAGACCTTAACAATACCTTAAACTCATTTGAGGCAAGATAGGCAAGATTCAAATCTGCCCTCATTCAGCGTTAGTGGCATTAGCTAGCATTTTCAATAGATTCCTAAGGCCCTACCCAAACACAATATATTTTATTGTTAGTAACACCCTTTGAAATATTATTAGCCCGATTTTATATAAGAAGAAACAGAGGTCCTAAGAAATTAATTTGCTAAACATCACATTAATAATTAAGGTAGAGGCAAGGCCTAGAACTTGAGATTCTTTAACTCTCAATCATGTGTTTATTTCCACTGCTTCATGCTACAGAGTTATTAATAGATTAATCCTGCACCAAAGTATGTACCCCTAAAGGCCACATACAAGTTCAACTGTACTTCTGTATGGTTTGGAAGAGTGGAAAATTATTCCAGCAGAAGGAAAAATTGGTTGGTGGGAGGTTATGGCTGATGTTCACTTTCACCTTGGTGCTTGTTCCTACGTCTTCGTCTTCATCCACTAGAATGCATTCCCCTGCTCTCCACAAATCCATTTTCAGCATTTGTTCTTCATGCTGTAAGCAAATGCCCTCCCCTAAAGAAGTCCACGAGAAACTTGAGCCACTTTTGCTATTCTTGACTCCATAGCTCAACTTAACTTTAATAGCTTGTGAATGTTACAGGGTGTACTTAGTCTCAAATTTCTTGGTTTTTTTTTTTTTTCTAAATCTAATAGGTCATATATGTATGTTTTAGCTCCCCAGCTAGATGTTAAGCATGATCTATTTCTACATCCTAGATTCTTCCCTTTTAATGATCTTCCTCATTTCTCCTAACTGCCTAATACAAGATATTTATTTAACAAATGCTTACCAAACAACTGAGAACCTACAATAGCACACCTTGATTTGTAATTAGGATATAAGAGATATAATGCTACAAACAAAGAACTCACTTCAGGTGAATATATGGCCCTCAGTTTTCTCACCTTAAAATGAGTATAGGAGCAAGAAGTGGGTGGAATATGTGAGTTTCATGATCTCTAAGAGGCTATGAATACTTAAATATTATTTTCATTGGGGTGGATCACAATCTACTTTGTTCCATTAAGGATAAGATGTCAAAAAGAACAATATTAAAGGCCAAACAAATATAGAGACCAAATGACTAATCCCCTAGAGGCAGAAGCAAGCCAATATGCTGGGGAAATCAATAAAGCAAAGGAAAACCAGGGAGAGTATAAATGTCCTTAGCAAGGCTAGAAATGTGAATCCTGCTTGAGAGGGATGTGAAGTGGTTAGAGAGTACAATGTAAAAGGGAACAGCATAATAACTAAAAAATTTGCATTAGTGGTTAGGTAAATATAGTATAATGTTGTGCTTTTTTTCCCTTTAAATTTGCACTTCTGTCTACTATCAAAGCTTTAAATCAAATGCTAAGAATATCAGCATTGACAGATTATGTTATAATAAAAAATTAGATCCATACTAAAAAAATCTTAGTGGAAATAAAACCAGAAATTCCTGATATCAAAATAGGGATTAAAACTATCAACATTTGATCATTAACAACCTATTTTCCTATATCCCCTGCCCTTTTTTTCCTTTTGGTAAGGTGAGAAATATGTTAAATTTAATCAGGATATTTTTACTGCATCTATTTAATTTTATTAATAATTTTAATATTCTAAGTAATATTGTACCTGAGTCATTAAAATTGGGCTTTAGCTAACAGATCATGGCATTACATGGGGTTCTATGCATGACTCCCTGAATAAGCTTCCTTGGATGGGATGAGCCTATAGCACACAGTGAACCAAAATCTTTGTGGTATTAGGGTTTTATTTGAATTGCTATGGTAGAAAGCAAAATTCAGCTTAACACTTCAAAGAAAAAAAAAAAAAACCTCTGTAGAAACAAAAAAAATCTCTAAAATTAAAAAAAAAAGTTTGAATCAAATAACAGCTCTCAGATTATCAGATAAAAAATTTTTAGCTAGTATCCAAAATTGAAGTGACACTTTAAAAGATTAGATCAATAGGAGTACATGACTGATAAAAGGCCAGGAAAATTCCATTTTAAAAAGAGCAAACGCTTAAAGGGATTTGATATTCAAGAGCCATTTTTATGAATCTCCTGAAAAAGTTCTGATACTAAAACTGCTGAGAAGAAACTTACTATTAATCCATGTTATACAACTTTGAATCCAGTTTGCCCTTAACCTTCTACCCCATAGAAAGGGCTAAATTTAACTGAGAACTATAAATAAATTTTGTAAGGAAAAAAACTGTGTGCCTGTATGTGTGTTTGTACTAAAAACAAACATACCTGCTTCATCATAGGATACAGTCAATTTTTCTAACATTTCTCGATCAATTGACAGAATCTGCTGTTCAAGGATGGTCTGGTAAGACAATACACTGTTTTCTTTGTCTTTCTCGTAGTCCTGAAGATGTTGTTTTAGGGCCTCTGGGAGCCGAGATTTTACATATTCAGCTGCAGTCTGCAGATAAAACAGAGAACCCCATTAGTACCTCCAGTCTAAGGTTCCTCATTTACCCTCAGGTGCTTTAGAGAGAACTCAAAGCACTGTGGATCCACTCTCCAAGTAAGCATGTCCTTGTCATTGTGATTTCAGACTACACTGCGCCCAGTAAGGTGGGTCTTCAAGCAAACAATCTTAGGTCTTTAAATCATTTCTACCAGGTTTAAAGGTATAAAAGATGATAGATTTGGTTTGATATTCACAAGAATTAGCAGGCAGAATTTCAATTATTCCATTGAAATTCCAAAGGCCCATGGTAATAATTTTGCTGGATATAAATTTTCTTGAAGAAGATGGTCACACAACTCAGCAGTGAGCCCTACCCTGTCACAGCACCCATGTCCCTACTTGTTTTGCTAGTCTCAACTCATTAATGCTGACATAGGCGCTCTTGTGAACTGAGTAGAAAGGAGAACCTCTGCTAGGGTTTATAGAAAAATAATAGGATAAATTAAAAAAGAAGAGATCTAAGATGCCCCTTAACCTGAAAAAAAAGAACCTGTATATGTATGTATGTATGTATACACACACACACACACACACACACACACAAACACACATATGTATATATTTTTTTCTTAATTTTTTTTGTTGTTCATTTGCTTTTAGATAATAACTGCAAAAAATACTCCCAACTGGTAACATCTGAAATTATATACAGTGATTTTCAATCAAGGAATCATGCTCCACTTGGGGGTTAGAAGGAAAACAAATGTATTTTGAAAAAGGCCTTCCCAAGGAGTCTTCTGGTGGGCTGATGGTAGCATACTCTCTCCCTCCCAGTTGAGAATCACTGTGACAATAGTGATTATGTGAGAAATTAAATAACAGAAGTTTATGGGAGAAATTAAATGACAGAATGGCATGTGTGAATCAGGGGAATTCTCAAATTCTTATAATATACCTCTTGAGAATATTAGGTGTTTGGTATCTCCTTGTAGTATAGCTCTGCTTCACCTGCACAGTGCCTAAAGTTGAGAAACCAACGAATGAAGGCATACATAAATATATGGTTTAAGATTATGTTCATAACCACTAAAAAACTTTTCAAAGAAGCTGCAAAAAGATTCCTGCTGGGGTATGGGCCTAGAATACAGCAAAGACTCAGCTACATAGTTTGTTTGTTTGTTTTTTAAAAAAAGTTCTGTGCAGCTATTAATTGTATAATTTAAAATATATGTGTGATATAAAGAAATGAAAACATTTGATATAAGGAGAGTATCTAAGAACAGAGTAGGGACAAAGAGCATGAGAAGAAGATGAACATTAAACAGGGATGAGAGGTGGGAGGGAAAGGGAGAGAGAAGGGAAATTGCATGTAAATGGAAGGAGACCCTCAGGGGTATACAAAATTACATACAAGAGGAAGTGAGGGGAAAGGGGGAAAAATATAAGGGGGAGAAATGAATTACAGTAGAGGGGGTAGAGAGAGAAGAGGGGAGGGGAGGGGGGAGGGGGGATAGTAGAGGATAGGAAAGGCAGCAGAATACAACAGACACCAGAATGGCAATATGTAAATCAATGGTTGTGCAACTGATGTGATTCTGCAATCTGTATAGGGGGTAAAAATGGGAGTTCATATCCCACTTGAATCAAAGTGTGAAATATGATATATCAAGAACTATGTAATGTTTTGAACAACCAACAATAAAAATTAATTTTAAAAAAATAAAAAAATTTAAAAAAAGGTAAAAAAAAAAGAAATGAAAACATACCTCATATTCATGGATCAGAAGAATTAATATTGTTAAAATGCTATACTATAAAAATGATTTATAGATTCAATGCAATCCTTATCAAAGTGCTAATAACATTCTTCACACAAAAAAAATTCATATGAAGCCACAAAATAAAAAACAAACAAACAAAAAACCCTCAAGTAGCCAAAGCAACCCTGAGCAAAAAGAACAAAGCTAGGGGAATCACAGTGCCTGACTTCAAAATATACTATAAAACTATAGTGACCAAAACAGCATGGTATTAGCATAAAAACAGACAAACAAACAGAATAGAGAGCCCAGAAATAAATGAATGCATTCACAGCAAACTGATTTTCAACAAAGCCACCAAGAACACAATGAAGAAAAGAACATTTTCTTCAATAAGTGATGTTGGGAAAATTGAATATCTATACGCAAAAGGATGAAATTAGACTTTTATCTAAATCAAATAAAAACAAAACCTCAATGAGTTACTACCAAATTCCAGTTAGAATGGCAATTATGAAGAGACAAATGAGAGTAAGTGTTGGTATAGATACAGAGATAAAGGAACCTTCATACACTATTGTGAAAGTAAATTAGTACAGTCATTACAGAAAATAGTATGAGGTTCCTCAAAAAACTAAAAATAGAATTTTGCCAGGTGTAGTGGCTGATGCCTGAAATCCTCACTTGGGAGGCTGAAGTAGGAAAAAGAATTACCTACCATATGATCATTCTCACTACTGTGTATATAACCATAGGAAATAAAATCAGTATATCAAAGAGATACCTGTACTTTCATATTTATTGAAGTACAATTCATAATAGCTAAGATAAAGAGTTGAATTACGTGTCCATTAATGGATTTATATATAATGGGCAATGTGGTATATATGCACAGTAAAATACTATTCAGTCATAAAAGAAGAATGACATTCAGCCATTTTTTACACTGACGGACCTGAAGAACATTATGTTAAGTGATATAAGCCAGGCACAAAAAGATTTTTTTTAAAGTAATAAAATGTTACAAAGTTGGTTTCATAGAAGTGGAGAGTATAATGGTGGTTACCAGAGTCTGATGTAGTTGGGGTGGGTGAATGTTAATGGCTACATAATTATAGTTAGGAAGAATAAACTTCAAAGATTTATTGACCAGTTAATAATAATACATTATATTTATGAAAAATGTAAGCATAGGGAGTATCATGTGCTATCAAATGGTAACTATATGAGGTAATGCATTTGCCAATAAGCTGGATTTCACCAATCATAATATATATATCCTTCAAATCATCATGTTGGGGGCTGGGGATGTGGCTCAAGCGGTAGCGTGCTCGCCGTGCGGCCCGGGTTCTATCCTCAGCACCACACACAAACAAAGATGTTGTGTCCGCCGATAACTAAAAAATAAAAAAAATATGAAAATTCTCTCTCCCTCTCTCACTCTCTCTTTAAAAAAAAATCATCATGTTGTCCAAGGTAAATTTATACAATGTTATCTGTCAATCTAAAGATTAATAAAATACATGTGCGTTACACACACACATACACACACACACACTCACACACTCTCTCTCACACATACAACATGCTCATCAACAGAGGTTCAATTTTTTTTTAAATTTATAGAATAGTATGGTATATATCCATTGGAAAATATGAGACAGGACTATACCTATGACCAGGAAAATATCAATGATGTATTGTGGAGGTTAAAAAACAAAGATACAGTTGGGTACAGTGGCCCAGGCCTGTAATTCCATCTACTTGGAAGGTTGACACAGGAAGATCACAAGTTTGAAGCCAACCTCAACCATTTAGTGTGACCCTATTTCAAAATAAAAAATAAAAGGGCTGGGGATATGGCTCAGTGGTAGAGTGCCCCTGGGTTCAGTTCCAAGTGATGATGATGATGATAATGATGATGATGATAATGACGATGATGACAACAACGACGACGACGATGATCATGATGCTAACCATGATGATGATAATAAAAATTTAAAAAATTAAACAAATTACAAAATATCAGGGATAACATATCCTTTTAATCCAAAGCATACATATGTGTATATATTGTGTTTAGTATTATCATATATGCATAGAAAGAGAGAGCATACTCCAGTTGTGGAACATACTTTTTCGTTATTCTAATTAGTTATACATGTCAGCAGAATGTATTTCAACTCGTTGTACACAAATGAAACACAACTTTTCATTTCTCTGGTTGTACACAATGCAGAGTCACACTATTCATGCAATTATACATGTACATAGGGTAATAATGTCTGTCTCATTCCACTATCTTTCCCACCCCCTTACCCGCTGCCTCCCCTCACTTCCCTCTACCCAGTCCAAAATTCCCTGGCAGATACTTTTTCCTTTCCATGTTTCAGTATTGTTTCCATGTTCTTACTATTGTAATTTTAAACAATTATCTTTTAAAAGTATCTTTCTTTGTGACCTTCAAGGTTTTCCTTTGGAATGTTAGCCCAATTTAGGATGAAATGAATTTTTCCAGAACAAATGACAACTGACTTCTCAGAAAATGCACACTGGGAAGTGGTGGGGAAAAATTGTATTTCACTCCTTGCAGAGTCACTAAACATAGCATACTACACTTTTTACTTCCAGATTTATATTGAGATTCCCTAAGTCAGATACTGATGAAATTACAACTTTAAAATATCACCAAATATTGTTCAAATTCTCCGCCAGCCAGCTAGTTGCAGAACAAATAAAGTTATCTCATAAAATGTAAATGAACTCAGCATATTGGTATAACATATTTACTCCTAGAGTTTAATAAAAATTTTCTCTCGACACTGGAAAACAATATTTTAGCATTATAGAATAACCATTTTAAAATTCACACTATACCTTACTATTCAGTGTAACATCTCTCTTTAGTAATTTTTTCCCTTGGGATACCTACAAGGTATAGGAAGTAGTTTAATAACTTATTATATTTGAAAAATATTGGTGTATTTTATGTTACTGAAAGCACACCATCTATTTCCTCCCAATTGTGTCCATTGACTGCATTTGAAATGAAATTCACTTTCTTAGTTACAATTGTGATATAGGTCTAGGAACAGTGCCTGCATCTTTTACTATACTGGAGTTATATTTTGGCACTTCATTTCTAAAACAGTATAACTTCACATATAGTTTTTTTCTATTGGGAAAGATTCTTAATAGAAAGAAGAAAACAACTCTAGAAAAAATATTAGATTCTGTTAAGATATTTCAAAAAATCCCCTTTATACTAAAGTGATACTGTAAATATAATCAAATGTCACATGCTTCCCTCTTGGTATGTTCTTTCATGGTGAGAAGAGAGAACAAGCAAGATCTCTGGTGTGTTTGCTTTTCTTTTTTTTTTCTTTTATAATTGCTTTTATTTTTCAAATACATGACAGTGGAATGCATCAAAATTCTTATTACACATATAGAACAGAATTTTTCATATCTTCATTTGTATATACAGTATGTTCAAACCAATTCATGTCTTCATACATGTATTTAGGATAATAATGTCCATCACATTCCACCATCATTGCTAACCCCCTTCCCCCTCCCTTACCCTCCCACCCCTCTGCCCTATCTAGAGTTATCTATTCCTCCCAGGCTCCCTTCTCTCCCTACCCCACTATGAGTCAGTCACCTTATATTAGAAAAAACATACAGCATTTGGTTTTTTGGGATTGGATAACTTCACTTAGCATTATCTTCTCCAACTCCATCCATTTACCTGCAAATGCCGTGATTTTATTCTCTTTTATTGCTGAGTAATATTCCATTGTATACATATATATGCCACATTTAATCCATTCATCTACTGAAGGGCATCTAGGTTGGTTTCACAGTTTAGCTATTGTGAATTGTGTTGCTATAAACTTTGATGTGGCTGTGTACCTGTAGTATGCTGTTTTTAAGTTCTTTGGGTATAGACCGAGGAGAGGGATAGCTGGGTCAAATGGTGTTTCCATTCCAAGTTTTCCAGGGAATCCAATGATATGTTCTTTAAGAAATAATTGATACATATTACTTTCATGGGTGTGAAAAGGTGTACTTTAAGAGCTTCTAAATGCTTCACAGTTCATCTTAAAAAGAAAACCTGTCAGGTAGCTAGCTCTAACTTATTAACTGTCTGCTGAGTAAGGTACATTAAACTTGACACTGTTGGGACAACAACCTCTTCTATAAAGGAACCTGCAATTTCTATGTGTAAACAAAAAACCGGTGGGAAAACATATTTTAAAAGCAATGAATCAATAGGCAGGAATTTTGAGATATAGTAACATTTATTTAGGAAATGAGCCATATTAAGTGCTGAGCAGCCTCTAGAGAGAGGAATCACAAAAATAATCAGGAAATTGGTCAGGTGAAGTTAAAACAATTTTGAGTCAAGAGACACTAGAGGACAGAAAAGCATAGAAGAGTGAGTGTGAATTCACAGGGAGGAATAATAAGAAATGAAGCTGAATTTAAGATGCACTAAAATATAATGAGATGGCAAGACAAGTAAAGGCTGTAGAAAGACTGGTCTATGCTGTGACTGGAGAATAAATTGAACAATCTTTTGGACAGAAAATGAAAACAAAAATAACAAAAAGTTTTAAATAACTACACTTCTTTTTACCTAGTAATGTCTTTCTAGAAATTTATTTTAAGGAAAATTTAAAGATGAGCACACAGATATGTGTACAAACTTGTTTATCAATAAAGTATTATCTGTGATAATAAAAAATCTGTCTAGAAATTGGTTGGTAATATTATGGAATATCCATGCAACAGAATACAGTGCACCTATTAAAAATGAGGTTATGAAAGAATATTAAATTATATGGGAAAATATTCAGAATAAAATGTAGATTATAAAGTAGTTGGTATACTACATGTAAAAGGAAAAAAATTGGTTGAATTATATTAATGTGTATCATTTTTCTCAGAGTAGCAGAGCTTGGATGATTTATTTTTTCTTTTATGTAGTTTTCTGCATTTTCCAGATTTAATAAAATAAAAATAATATTTCTCTGTGCCAGCACAGGACTGAATGTTGTGTGTTAGTTTACGTAATCCTCATAACAACCTTATTTGGTTTTTATAAATGAGGAAGAGACTCACAGAGGTTAAGTAAATTGTCCTTGGTTATCAGAGAATAGTAAAGAAGGAAACACCAATTGGTTTTGAGCCAGAAAATAAAAAAGAAAACACATTATTTTTTTTTTAAGAAGTTTATGTCTACTGGGGTCATCATGCTACAAGGTAAAGTAGCCCCTAGAAAGGAGAAAGCCTGTAAGAAGAACAAATGAGCACATGAACAGAGATTGGTGCCAGATGGGAAAGAAAAATATGTAAACTGGATTCAGTTTTTCAAAACTAGAAGCTAAAAATAGCAGTGGGACTATTGAGAGTAATGGGAAAACAAACTACAGTGAAAAAAATAAATTAAATTTATTTTGAACATTTAATTGTAAGCCTGAAAACTATCCATTGCTTCATAATTTAGGAGCACTCCATAAAACAAACCTCCACAAAGAAAATGTGTTAGAGATTCATTTTATAGAACTCTGAAGAAAAATATCAGACCAATGATTTTGGTTGCAAGTTTCCAGAAAGGCAAAAGCTGTTTTCAAGAAAAAATATTAAATGATAGGGAATTAAATTAAAATACAGTCACCACCAGAGAAGTAAATTAGAGCTATATTCAAATCACTTTTAGTATTTTTCTCTCAGTTTGCAAACTCAAGTTACTACTCATTTTGATCTTTTATGGATTTAAAACAAAAACAAAAACGGAAGAGATCTGGGGGATGTGGTTCTGTGGTAGAGTATTTGCCTAGCATGTACAAAGACCAGGGTTCCATCATAGTACCACAAAAAACAAAATCCAAAACAAACAACCAAGAATCAGACTTTTGATGTCTTTAACTGAACTATGAAAATATGTCTCCTCTTATTATTTTAATTTAATATTGTATATGTCATAGTTGCGGGACTTCAAAAAATTTGCTCCCTTCTTTTCAATTAAATGTTCTATTTTATTACCAATTCCAAGACTTTATATGTAGTATGCAATTTTGTAAAGTTCTAGGCATGGTATGCAAAAGGAGAAAAGTTCCCTTATACTCAATAAATAATTTTTTACAAGATATTTTTAAAACTAGGAAATATATTTTATCATTATGTTTGCAGTGGTTATATTGTAAATGTTGGTCCTGATACAGAGATTCATTTTCAAACTAATTTTGAAAAACCAATAGATGAGATTTTTTAAGATTTCAAAATCTGAGAAAGGCATCTGAAGAAGAAATACCTACTTTTGCCTCAAAGATAGTCTAAAGAGTGCTTTGCAAAGACAAAAATTTTCAGAATTTTAATATTTTTCAAATACAATGATTTTACAACTTACTCTCCTCTCTTCAATTCATTTAACATATTCTCTCTCTCTCTCTCTCTCTCTCTCTCTCTCTCTCTCTCTCTCTCTCTCATAATCTGATCAGAGAAATCCTCAAGCTTCATTCCACAAAATGGGGCAAAGAACTAATGGCAGTGCCTTTCAGTTTATATTTACACCACATATATTCCTTACTTGGAACACACAGCACTACAGCTTCCAAAATATGTGTTGATTGTGAATAGGCACAAGCTTCTAAGACTGTATCAAAAGGGGGCTAAAGCAAACAGGCTGCTCTTTGTACCATATTAAGGCCAAATTTAACATCACTCTCACATACAGTCAGATGTTAGAGCTGGCTCTAAGGGCATCTGATCAATGACCTTCTGGGTGAAGAGACTTTGGCATTAGGACAACATCCAGAAAGGTAAGATGGGAAATCAATTCTGCAAATACCGAGGAGAAGGACTGCTTTCTGGGAAATGGTAACTCAGGGATGAAGGCTAGGTATTTACAAGATAAAGCAGAGATAACATGAGAATCCTTCAAAATTTGTGCCAGAGCAAGAAAGGAGAGAGGAAAGAGCAATATTTCATTGCAGGCAAGATTTCCCTGCCCTTGAAGGGAAGTGAATGTGTGTGTGCTGATTTGGCAGCAGCTGGCACACAGACCACATGTTAATTTACTTAGGTCTACCTTGGAATCCATCTTTCTTATGGTAACATATCATTAACTTTTGACAGCTGCTCTTTTGCTCTAGGCACTTTAAAAATAAAGTTAGAGTGAGTGCCCTTGCCCACCAGGACAAGGGCATTAAGCATGGAACTTATTTCTCTCTTGTGCCTGCTAAGAGTGTCATTTCTGCCATTTTTAGTCTTTGCTACTTCTAACCTAGAGAAGTTATTTAAATGAGAAAAGCATCTTTGAGAGACCATCTCATATTCCTGAATTCATAATTTTGCTTTCAGAAGAAAAACTGGATTCCTTCAAGAGATGGAACCAGGAAAAAGTCTCAGGCATTAACCAGAAGCATATAAATGAAACTTTATGCCTATTATAGATATTTATGATTGTTATGAAGAAGCAAAGCTTCAGATGTACAAATACTTGCCAGTCATGTTGCAAGAGGGCCACTAGCAAAGAACCTAAAATTATATAACACACAATACAGAGACTAAAACTGTAATTTAGTTTAAACATTAAGGTGATAACTGCTAAATTATAGATTACTCAGGACAATCCCCTAGGATTCCTCATGTGATAAACCTTTAATAACTTTATCAGCCATTCTAATTCATATTTATTCAGAGGTTACATTCACATGGTAGCATTAAGCATGTCAGAGTATGAAAATATAACTCAAATCCCTCTTGATTCCAACCTTCCTAGCTCTAGATGGATGCTTTTATATATATCAAAATAAATTACCTCTCTTTTCTAGATTCCTACTAAGTACAATAAGATATAATTACTCAAGGTATCAAATATTATTCAGCCATGTGGTCCATTTTTATTTTTGTATTATTTTTGTCAAAATCTACATTCTAACTCTAAGGACTTAAAAATTGAGGTTATTTTTCTACTACCAAAGTGATGATAAAAGAATTTTCTGCCCCTCAATTACCATAGATTCCAGGGAAAGTTTAGGAACATGGCATAAAAGATTAAACTAGTTCCATGGTCCTTCTCTTAATTTTATTTTTTTAATTTAAATTTTTAAAATTTTTAGTGCATTATGTATAGTTATACATAATAGTGTGATTCACTATGACATATTTATAAGTGAATAACATCACTTTCTCCATTTTAATCCCCAGCACCACCCCAATTCCCTCCCCTTCTCCCCCAATCCCCTTCCTCTATCTATCTTTCTTTTTTATTTTTAATTGGATACATTGTAGTTATGCATAAAATTAGGATGCAGTACAGCATATTCATACATGCACCTAGTATAATTTGGTCAATTTCATTTCCGAGTTATAAGTTTTCCTGAGAGATGGCAGCATTAAAAAAAAAAACAAAAAAAAAAAACACCAGCAGACTTTCTCATAAATCTGTTGAACAAACAAGCAGCACCCAGCCAAAGCAGTCTGGTTAAATTTTTGTGATAGACAAGTTCCTATCCTTTCAACAGTTATAGAAAGAAGATATTATTTCACATTCTAAATACTTAAAGTCTTCTTCTATAGATTTTCTTCTATAGAAGAAAATTTCAAAGTAACATTTCAAAGTAATATTTAGAGAGAGAAATGTTTCATGTTTCAAAGAAGAATGTGGTTAATTACTGATAAAATTCCCTTCCATTTCTGAATCTTTGCCTATAGAGTGTGAGGAAATATTAACTTTCATAAGTGATATTCAAATATATTCTAGAAAACTCCATGCATAATGCTTACTGACAATACCCTTGAGGATCCAGGAAGCCAATGGGACTGTTATAAATGAATTATAAAATACTCATGAGTTATTAATCGGACAAAAAGAATTCTGTAGCTATAACAGCAGAGCAACCCCTCAGGGAGATAGCAGAGACACAGACAAACTGTTCCTTGGTTGACAATTGCTATTTATATTGGGGCAATGCCAGAAGAGTCCTACTGGGCTTCCCTTGCATTCTGCCCCATAATTCCCTGTTAAGCTCTTTAGGGTACACCTCTAAAAAGCAGAAGTGGCCAGGGTGGCAGGGATGCTCCAGACCAATGCTAGTTGGTACGATCTCCCCCAACCTGATATAGTTTTAAGATGAGACTTCAAAATCAGTATTAGATTTAAGTTCCTTATATGTGCAGTTTGAGTATGGAGCAGGGTTTTTCGTTTTGTTTTGCTTTTTGTTTTATTCAGGGAGCTGGTAACCACCTTATTTAGTGTGATATAAGTAACTCAAAGAGAATTCCCACCCCAAAATCATTTTCCCTTTCAACTTTATTTGATGCCTGAAATTCTACCATTACAGCTTTAATATCTGCTTAATGCTAGCTCTTCCCGAATCCAAAGTCAAATATTTTCAGGAGGAGTAATACACTAACTAATGTTCAGTCTTAGTGCAGAAAATTGATCAGATTTTTACCTATAGGAAGGTGGACTGAGAAACAGGGAGGTACCCAGGGAAACTTCTGAGAGTATAGTATAAAGTGGGAAGTACAGATCAAGAAAGACAAATATCAGTTACTCTGAAATTTAACTTAGTGTGGAGGAAAACACAAAGATGCACATTACTTGAAAGGTTGTTACTCTTTTCCATCTCTGGTACCTCCTTCAGGGCTTACAATGAAAGTTTGTTTGAGGCTAATTCTAAAAAATCAAACTTAATATGTTGCATCTCTCACAAGGGTAAATAATGCACTTGGTAGCATCTGCTGCTACTGAATAGTTTTAAAACTTATACATACATAGGAATCATCTCTTGAGTTTTAAAAATAGTCTCAGAATAAACACTACTGCTTCCTCATCTGTACTACCACAGCACTGTTCTCCATTCAGACCTCTAGGACAGCTCTCAACCTCTCCATGATATCTCCATGAAGACACCTATTTGCCTCCCCACTGGCCTATGACCAACTAGCAGGTAGGATCAAAGCTTTTTCACATACATGGATTCTCCTGACACTTAATCCAATGTAGGGTTTCCAGAAGAAAAGGATGGAGAATGGGTACTTTTAAACCAGACTTAGTATTCTATGAATGATAATTCTACCAAAAAAAAAAAAACATAAAAAGGTCCAGGCCCACAGTGTTTCTTCTCTGACATTTGCCTCTTTTCTGCTATTAAGCATGTAAATCTTATTTGATACCATAGGAAACTAGTTGTAGAGACTGCCAGTTTGGATACAGCCAGAGTCTATTGAATCTCACATTGAGAATGTGTTTCCTAATATTTTTGAATTATTTTCCTGTAATTTTGAACCTTACTAAAATTCTTTGTGAGCAGCAGATCCTCTTCTCCCTCCCTCCCCCACCCCCAATATCCTATTTTGGGAATCTAGGTATAAAGTTCATAAACAGGGTCATAATGCAGTCACAAAATAGGTGGCTGGATTTGATTAGTGTTTCTCCATAAGCAGTACTCCAGCCAACAGCTTCTAAGTCACCTGGGGTGGAGAAAGGAGGTGATTTCTTTAAATATGCAGATTCATGGGTCCTCAAGGTCTTGGGGTGGGGGCATGAAGGAATCTAGGATCTGCTTTTTTAACCTGTACTACATTTTAACAGTTTCACTAAAGGTAAAATATGATTCTATCCCCTAGAGATTTTGATTTGGTAAGGTTGAAACTTGTGCATTTTTACAAAGCTGCACAACAAATTTTGATATAGCTACAGTTGAACTAGCTCCTTCACAATAATAGTCCTGCATATCCCAGGACTCAGTTTGGCAAATAAAAACTTTTAATTATTGCAAAAACCTTGACTGTATGCAACCTTGACATTGCTCCATGGCCTCAGTGCCACAGGCTTTTTTTTTTTTTTTAATCACTTAAAATTGCCAATCTGTTCAGCCTCTGAAAGGATGAGCCTTTCCCTGAAGCAAACTAACTAAATTTGAGTACTTCTGATGGCAGGGAGCACCTGGAACCTTCTCCCAGCAGCTTGTGGGCAATCAAGCAAGTCTCAGCAAGCTGTGCAAAATAGGCCACAAAATGACCTGTGGCAAAGCACCTTGATAACACAGTAATTTCCTCTTGTCCATGCCCAGGCATGTGCACAACACTGAACTGACCTCTGCCAGGGACTGCTGAAGGAATTCTGAACTTTGGAGAAGTGAAGCAAAATGTAGCAGAAGGGAAAGGAAATCTGCATCACAAGGAGTGTTGCATAACTTTGCATATAGGGTTTAAAGGGTATCTTATTTTAGCAAGAGAAAAACAGGATACCTAATTGTATGGAAAAAGCTATAATTTCAGCAGTGGCTGCACCTGCTTGTGTAAATATAAAATGACACATTTAAAAATATGAATGTGAAAACAGTTCATGAACCTTACAAAGAAAGATATATCTTATTCCAACTCCTGCAACTCCAAAAGACAACAGCTGGATGAGCAGGTGCACAGTCATGGGCAAGAACCACATCCTTTTAGCCAACATTTATTGAGTATCCTCTATGTGCCAGACACTGTGCTGGCTGCTAGGGATAAATAATGGGCAACAACAGACATGTGCTTCCGACTGTGGTGCTCACAGTCTAATGGAGGGCAGAAATTAAGCAAATAATGACTTAAGTAACAAGATTCTTTGAGAGAACACACAAACTAACAGCATGGTGTGGGGGTAGGAGGTGACATCTTGAACCAAGATGTCAAAAATAATAAGGGGTTTACAGGCAAAGATGTGAGATGTTTATAAGTGAAGGGGCTGGGCATTTTCTTCATAGTTCTGTCTCTAGTGTCTGACCCAGAGTTGGTCTCAATAAATATTTTTGATTAAATTTTAAAAATCCCATTTTCTTAAAAAAGGACAGACAAAATATTGTATTGATACAAATTTTTTAAAAAAACACAGATAAATTAGAGCCATGGATGAACACAATTCCTAATTTTATAGGGTAAGAAAGGCCTCAAGATTGATTTGTGCTCTGAAGTGTTGAATATCGGCCATTGGGTCTATTGAGGAACATAAGGGAGGGAGGAATATACTACACCTGGCCAAATCAAACAAGTAATAACTTTCTATTTGTTGTCAGGAAAAAATAGTTTCTGAACTTCTTTTCATTAAAATGGGTTTACTATAAAGAATCCAAGTTAAGAACAATGTTAGGTCTCAACAAGCTTTTGACTTTCAATTTAACACCTGTGCATTTGTCATGTTTTCTCTTTCTTGCCTACTTCAGTACAGACAACTGTCAGAGCGTTAGCCGTCCTCTCACATTTCTCTCAATTGTTGAATTTACAATTATGACCTGTTTGCTATGACTTGCAGAGTCATAACACAGCCAGGTGTCTTATACTACTCATTCTGTTTTTAAGATGAAAAAGTTCTTTTATGAAGGAAACTGTGGGCTTAAATAGTATCAACTGATAAGCTCCAATTAATTTGAAATCATTCATTTTAAATTTTAAAACTTTTCTCCAAAAATTCAGCAGAATGAAGAATCAGCTTTTCTCTTTTACAAAATGTACAGGAGTCCCACTCTCCATAGTACAGCAAGAAAAAGACACTTTTAATTGCCTAGGAAATAAGCCCAGAAGTGTCCATATACCAAAGCCCACCTCATTGTCCTCCTGTATGAATATATGGTACTATTCCATGCAAAAAGTTCCCCACAACAGAGAACAGGAAAAAGGCTCCAATGTAGTATAGTCTAGTATTTCCCACTGGAAGAGACTAAGTTCCAAAAGATGAAGTCTAGGAAATTCAGAGTTTTAAAATTTTTTTTTAATAGTAGGGATTGAACCCACAGGTACTTTACCACTGAATTACATCCCCAGCCCTTTTATTAATTTTAATTTAAAAATTTTGAGACAGGGTTTCACTAAGTTGCTTTCAGCCTTGCTATATTGATGAGGCTGGCCTTGAGCTTTCAATCCTCCTGCCTCAGCCTCCTTAGTCACTGAGATTACAGGTGTGTTCCACCCTTGCAGAGAGCATATACATATGAAAGGTTTTTCCCATCTGCACAGAGAAGGGCTGGAAAAATCAGAAGTAATATGATTTTCCTTACAGATGAGCTGGCCAGGTTTTTCCACAGCTACCATTCATGGAGTACTTTCTATATGCCAGGTACCATGCTTGGTACGTTATACAAATTAATTCATTTAGTCCTCACTACAACACTGAAAGGAGATATTATTATCAGTGTTTAACATATGTGCCCTTACACACCTTCAGAAATCCTTTTCTCTTCAGCAAAATCTATAGTTTCATAAATATTTTGTATAGGCAAAACTTAGAAATTAAGGACTAAGAAAATAAGATAATAAATTTGAGATGAAGCTAGTGGTAAAATTCAGACACAAAATATATGCTTTAAGGTTGTCTTTATTCATTAGAGATCAATTAAAAGCTGACTCTGAGTTTTTTGGCATGAAGTGCAAAGAAATGAAAACAACCATCTGCACAAGTCACAGCATCCATCAAATAAATTATAGGGAGGATTCAAACAATGTCTATGGTATATTATTGATCAATCAAAGAATTATTTACCACTGAGTCCAGATCCACCTTCAAAATCCTTTTCAATATAGTATTCCAAGGCAGCCACCAATCAATCAAAATTAGCACATGAGATGAGTCTTACTTATGAACGCTGGTCTAAATCCAGAATGGCAAACTAGAGCCCAAATACCTGTTTCTATAAATAAAGTTTTATTGGAAAACAGTGCTACCCATTTGTTCATATTGTCCAAGGCTACTTTTTATACTACAATGGTTGAGTTTAGCAGTTGAGATAGAGACTGTATGGTACACAAAGATTAAATTATTTACTACATGGCTCTCTACAGAAAAAAAGATTGCCAAATCCTGGTATACAGTGGCTAAACTAAAGCAAAATTAGCAGACATGTATATAGGTATATTATTAATATTGTATAGCTTGCATTTATTATGTGCCTTCATGTATGGAGCATGGCGTTCGGTTCCAAGCATATAAAAATAAGCTGCACATAGTCCTCACCTTGAATTAGCTCACAATATAGCTATAGGGATGATTATTTTAAAAGAAAATTACAAAACAATGTAATTCATTCTGAAACATAAGTATATATACTTATTATGTGAAAGCAACAAAGTGTCTTAAAAATTCTAATACCCTAGAGATTTTCATTAAGTATTCTATTTCTTTCTACTTTGCCATGCACCCTAAGAAGTTAAAGTGAGTTTTAGGAAATGTAGCCTGCTGGATTTCTGTTCTTGCGACTAAAAGGCTCAGCGGTCACTCCAGTTAAACTGGGCTGACTGGGCTGCACAAAATAACCACACAAGAGACATAAATACCTTTTTCTTTGGGGTCGCTGGGACAACTCCTCTGACCTTAAAGGTCTGCAGGAAGAGAGAGAGAGCAAGAGCACTTGCTGACCCCTTTTACTGAGGAGAAGCTATTTAAATGAGGCAAGGGGTCAGGTTTCAAGGGGCTGAGTCTATCTTCATGATGTCCACTGTTAGCAGGTTGACTGACATCTGGGTAGGCCACACCCAAGGGCACAGTAAGAGAAGGGGACACATACAAGGCACTTCCATGGAAGATTCACCCATGGAGCTGTAGCAAGATACACCCATGCACGAGACACCAACCCTTGAACCCAAGAAGGGTGGGGAAAGCTCTGCCACATTTCTGTGACTGAGCGCCTCAGCACCCAGCCGGGGAGTATGACTCAGTCATGTGCAAGGTTGGTCTCCCACAGTAAACAGATAGCAATTGTCAGAGGCAACAAATGGCTAAAAATACAACCAAACATTATAAGGGATAGCTGCTTTACTTGATGCAAGATTAAATGAAAAGGTTATTAAGCATCCTAAACACAATGGGCAAATGGTGATGCCTCATAAAAAACTAACTTAAGTAACTTTAGATTCCCCAACTGCTTTTTGTCAGGAACCAGTAATCATAAGAAAATTAACAAGGTTCCAAAGAGACATGTAAAGTTTGAATTAGGATTCATAGTAGATTGGCAGGTACACAATAAATCTATAATCAAAGTAATCCATAGCTGTTCCAACCTTAGAAAATAGTGAATTTGTTTAGTGAAGGATAGTATCTCTGAAATAGCAAAACAAACAAACAAACAAAAAAACACATCTGGTATGAAGCAGTGTCCTAAATCTTTATGTCCTATACCCAGATACTCCATACCCTAAAGATTTACTGTTACAAAAAGCAATTTCCAAATGTCATATGGAAATGCTCAGACTAGAAAAATATAAACTTTGCCATCTGTAAAATTCAGTTATTAAATTCTCTTTATTCCCCACTGTATGGTATCTGTGATTCTTCTTCAAAAGGTACTGTGTTAATTTAAGTTGCCTACAATCAAGAGATCATTAAGTAAATCAACATGACTTATGAAACACATGCAACAAACAAAGTTTTCTTTTCAAACTCAAATTATATGTCCACATCCAGGCAATTAGATGAAGAAGGTTAACAAAGCTTTAGAAAACAGATGGCTGGACATTCTTGCATTGAATCATTACTTATAAATTAAGTTGCCAACTCTGCTAGAAATTTTTCCTTTGAGTTCAGTACAAAACAAAATTATAACTTATTTTAATAGAATTCTCTAATGGTATCCCTCCCAAGAACTAGGTAAATTTCTGAGGTTCTTTCCAGTTCTTCAATTAAAGAGGAAATTAAATTTGGTTACATATGTATGTATTTTATGTAATTTTCAGACGATAATTCAATTGCATGATATGTCATTTAATCAGTACCATCAGGGAATGAAGAGTTCCATATAAGTGAGTGTCTCATTTAACTCAACTGTACTACTCTAAATATGAAAAAAGTTTCTTCTATTTGTGGCAATGCTTTTTCTTATCAAAGATATACTTTGATTTATTATTATTAACTCATATTAGACAAATTAATGAGTTTCACTGTGACATTTCCATATGTGCATATGTTGTATTTATTATGTCTACCCTCCTTGCTCTCCCCTTTCTCCCACTCCCTGATTCCCTTTCCTCTCCCTGAAAATCCCTTTACTATTTTGAGATCATCTATTTTTATCGGTTTCCACATGGGGAAAAAATGTGAAATTTGTCTTTCTGTGTCTGGATTATTTCCCTTAACATGATGACTTTTGATTCTATCCATTTTATGAATAATATATATTACAAATTATAATATAAGCAGCCCAGGTGCCCATCAACAAAGGCCAGTGTGAAGAAAATTATATATATGCTTATATACAAATTATGTATGTATGTATAATTAATTGTATTATATATAAATACATATAAATTATTTATGTATAATTATAACATATAATTATACATATATATGTATAATCTACGAGAAGCTCTGGGTTCTCCTCCATAGAGCTAATCTTGTTTCTAAGAAGCTACTTTATGCACAAGTATGTGGCCTTTAGACTTAGGAAAATGTTTAGTGTCTCTCCCCGACTCCTTTCTATATATTTTTTTAGTTGTAGGTGACAAAATATCTTCATTTATTTTTATGTGGTGCTGAGGATCGAACCCAGTGCCTCAGGTGTGCCAGGTGAGCGCTCTGTCACTGAGCCACAATTCCAGCCCTGTTTATCCTTTTTATTACAGAAAAGTACATGTACTTTGTGACCATTGTTTTCTGCTCAGGTATTTTGACTTAGTTCCTGGTTTATTACAGGGCTATGGATTAAAAATAAAAAAAAATCTTCAGATAAATGGAATATAAGAAGTGCAGAAATGTGAATATGAAATGCATATCTACTTTTCAAAATCATTAAGAAATTCTCTTTAGATTCAGATTCTCTAAGAAAATCCACTAAAATGTTATGGATAAAACTGATAACTTGAAATCTATGTTTGGTGTTCTTTTGAAAGGGGATAACCCAGGGATTGAACTCAGGGCACTTGACTACTGAGTCACATCCCTAGCTCTACTTTATATTTTATTTAGAGACAGGGTTTCACTAAGTTGCTTAGTGCCTCACTTTTGCTGAAGCTGGCTTTGAACTCACAACTCTCCTGCTTCAGCCTCCTGAGCTGCTGAGATTACAGGCATGCGCCATC
The DNA here is from genome assembly GCF_048772815.1 of Callospermophilus lateralis. Taxonomy (NCBI): domain Eukaryota; kingdom Metazoa; phylum Chordata; class Mammalia; order Rodentia; family Sciuridae; genus Callospermophilus; species Callospermophilus lateralis. The sequence continues at coordinate 103,210,135 of NC_135314.1, forward strand.
ATGTCCTCCAGAGTCTATGTTGTTAATGCACATGGGATGACTATAAGGAACTCTTAGATAAATCTAAATGGAGTTTGTTTGCTTTATCTATTATCTAAATATTCATTATTTGGAACAAGGCTGATAGTATATTGTTCATCTCTGGTTTTTTAGTACTTTGTACAAATGTCAAACATCAGTAGGTGTTCAATAAATTCTTGATGAATGAATGAATAAAAAAGAATTCAGTGTCATAGAAACATTTTATAAATTCAATATCCAAAATTTTAATCAACTTGCCTTAAGCCACATAAATTACTATATTTATAAGTAAACAATATTTAATAGCTTACATCTTATTTTATTAACCAAATTTATGTTTTTAAATAGTATTCAAGATCAATCAACTTCTTAAGACCCAATCCACAAGAATTAAGTAACAATTACCAGGGATATTTTCCCAAGTATGGTTCCAGAATCTACCAAGAAACAGTGAAACCTTCCATATTAATAAACAGTGACAACCTTAACTTCCATACAATTTTGGTTAAGTTCGCACCTGTGGTTATCCTTTTCTCCACCAGATGGCATTCATGAATCAAGCAAATTGTCTAATCTATGCTATTCAAGAAGGAAACAATAATGTGGTAACGGGTGGTTATCCTCTTGTTCATTAAGCCAGCAACTGTCAAAATCCACAACTAGGAAAAGTAAAGGGGTAGCCAAACTTTGGTTACTAAACGAGTCTCATCATTTATCCTTTCAACATTTATTGAATGTTTGTTGATACTCCAAGCATTACGCTGAATGCTCCTGAAGACTCCTTACCCTCAAGAACTTGTGATTTAAGGAAGTAGATAACTTATAAATAAATAACCTGAACACACTGTACAAAGTGTCTAATTGAGAACACTTGGAAGCACTATGTCAGAAGGGATATGTGAACCAAATCTCCAGAGGAAGCTTGCTGAGAAGAGTAATGGGCAATCCAGGCCAATAGCACAGATCACACAGACACAAAAGAGAACCAAAACAAGCTGCATTTGAGGGTTATAGGGTGGGAAGGTTATAGGGCTGGGATCAAGTGTGGAGGTCAGGGTTGGGGTGAGAGGGAGAGGTGGAGGAAATGACAGATAAGACACTAACAGCAGGTGGGAACCATGAAATGATCCTTAGGAATTTTAACTCTGATGATGAAATTAAAAACAGCTAATGTGTACTAAAAACATTCTATATGGTGAAAACTAGGCTAAGCATTAAATGAATTCTTATTTATTCCTCACTATAAATCTTAAAGATATATACTATTTTTATACCCATTTTTCAGCCCTATAATTCGTTGCTCTGTCCTTGTGCTCCTATCTGAACCTATTCTAATAATAAAGTCTCTTCCCCATGACCTGCCTGCTTTAAAAATCTTGGAAGAGGGCTAGGCATGCTTTTCTTAGGCTATTCACTCTACTCCATAGTAAAACAAGGGACAATAAAGTGTTCTGTTATTCCAGTTTCTAGAAGGAATCTTGAACAAGATCAGGAGTCCTGGGTTCCCAGTCACACTGCAACCAGCTAGTTCTGTGGCTATGGGCACTTGAATATATTCCTTAACCTTGAAGCCTCAGTCCCCTTATCTAACAGATTCTGAAGATTTCCTTTTGTTTTAAATTCAATCCTATGAAATTTATGTAGATACTTATTTATTTCCCTCTATCATACTACCATTGGAAGTGGTCAATGAATGTGAGGCAAGCTACAAAGAATCTGTAAACCTATATAACCTTGAAATTCTGAAAATTCACCACAATATTAATAGACTAATGCTGAGGAAAAATAATAGTTCACAGGTCCTAATATTGTTCTCTGTTCTGTATCACATTAAATGGCAATTTCTCAAAGTTAAAGTGAATAAGCCTAACAAACAGAAGGCATATTGATCATCCAGAAGGTTAAAAATATGCTCATATTTTCATGTATCATTGGAACAGAAGTTTCTCTAAAACCTCTACATTAACTTTAGTGACTTAGCAGCCATCAATTGGCAGTGTGAAGCCATTACTGAATTAACAGAACCAGCTAAGGCATCAGATGGCTTCAAAGTCCTGCTGTCACATTAGTGACATTGAACAAATCCATTTATTAAATAACAGCAACTCTCTTGCTTTGCCTTAACTAAGGCAGCAAAATTGAGAACTAGTATGACCGATTTTCAACATTACATGAGCATAGTGATAATAAATAGTCATGATAGAAAAATGCAGCAGGAAAAAATCTTGTATGGAATTCTTTTTTTTTTTTTTGTAGTTGTAGATGGACAGAATGTCTTTATTTTATTTGTTTATTTTTATGTGGTGCTGAGAATAGAACTGAGTGCCTCACGCATGCTAGAGAAGCACTCCACCACTGAGCTGTAGCCCCAGCCCCTTTTGCATGAAATTCTTAAGAATTTTAAAACACTTATTAATTTAGGGCAAACATTCTTGATGCCAGCCTTTTTAAAAAATATTTATTTTTTAGCTGTAGTTGGACACAATACATTTATTTTATTATTTTTTTTATTTATATGTGGCGCTGAGGATCGAACCCAGGGCCTCACATGTGCTAGGCAAGCACTCTACCACTGAGCCACAACTCCAGCCCTTGATGCCAGTCTTTTAAAAAAAAATTAAATGACTTAAACCACGTACTTTTAATTTTACATATGAAAAACAATATTGAAAAATAATTTAAATATTAAAATACAATAATTATCCTGAACTTATAGAGTAACAGTTCCTCAAATTTAGTGACTCTTTATGCTAGTTTACTGTACTTTTGGACATAACACATTTGGCAGTACAGAATTTTAAAAATAGTACAAAGTGTTGCAATGCTTTAACTAGACAATAGGTATTTTATTCCTGTTGTGGCAAAGACTTCCCTTACATGTTTCATATTCTTTCATCACTAAATGAAATGGATGATAAATGAGAAGAGTTTTAATTCAGAGCTGACTATGAAATGAATTTAAATTGTTTTACTGGAGCTTGGAAAACACGTTTTATTAAAATTTATTCATAGAGTTTACTTTTAATTCTGTGAGACTATGTAAATATTCAGAGATTTAATTATGTCAAACAAAAACATACTAGCTATGACTAGAGGTAAAAAAAATGAACTGAAATATTTTAGTGAACATGATAAAAATGTTCAAAAGAGCTAACACTTATTGTGCATTTCATCTAGGCCAGGCGCTGAGCTAGAAACCATATTTGTATTATCACAAACTAAAATTAGGAGGGTAAAGAAATCTACTTGGCTAGCACAAAATTCATACTGGATTGGTTTCCACAAATGAAATTAATTCTACTATAGAGTTTTTCTATCAAACATTACATAATTATTAATACACAAGCGGCGCTGCCTCTGTGAAATGAAAAGAAATATAAGAAAGCAATTTAAGTGGTCATGATCAATAACATAATTATATGGTGACAAATGTATTAAACCTTCCTTAAATATAATATTAGGTAGACTTTATTAAGTCCTTTTGGGAAACAAATCTCACAACTATTTTTAATACTTCATATTTTAGGAAGTTTTGCATTACAATGCTTCTGCCATTAACTGATATAATTATGCAATCAAAATATTTAGTGTGTTAAAAAACAATTCTGATGATGTTAAAACCATATTTTACAACTTACCTTTGGGAATGTTCAAAGAATATTAAGCATCTGAGAAACTATTCACTTAGTTGTTTTGAAAAGATATGGCATAAGTTCACATGTCATTAGATACCCAGGGTTGAATGAAATTCTGAGCCATTAAAATAATGTTAAGAAATTCAATTACAAATTCTCCCTCAATTCCCCATGCAGGTTCTTGGTTGTAATAGAGGACATGGGGGTTGGAGGGACTCAAACACACAAAACACTTGGATCAAGGACTCATTTCAAAGTCCTACCACAGGTTTGACCCAGGTGAGTCCAAGCTTACTCCCACATCTTTAAATGTGTTTCTTCATTAGATGTGGGCCTAGCAAAGTAGTGGTGGCTAAGGACACAGAATCTGGTATCTTCAGGTTTACTAGATTATCAAAATGTTCTTCTGATTTTTCTGCAGTACAATAAAACAAGAACCATTCAGAGGGAAAATGCATTCTTTAGAAGCAAATTTAGTACAAGGCCCTGATGACATTTTCCAGCAGTGGAGCAGCTCGTAATTAAATATCAAGGAGTTAATGACCTGGCTGACTCAATGAGCTTTGATTTGGTGCAATTAGGACTCCATCACTGAAGCTCAGTCTCCTTTCAGGTTCCTGAGGTGCACAGCTTCAGGCCCCAGGACAAGTGAGCTGGGAAAGACAAACAGGGGAGCCGCAGTAGCCACTATTTATGCAACACTAATTCAGTATCAGTATTGCCTGAGCCTATCTTTGCCTTTTCCAACGTCTCTGCTGCACTGCAGCATTTCCAACCCAGCAAACACTAATTGATAGATTACTGCTTTTAAACTATACTAAATCAAACACAAGAAAGAGGCATTTACATACACATATAGTGTATATACCCAGTTACTCTCTTAACATTCTCCCTTACAGAAAGCTTACCCTGGATGTTGTAAATTACACCATTCTTTAAAGAAGATGGAGCTGGAGTGAGATTTGATTGACAGATGAAAATCTAAATGACTTCCTGCAGGATGAGAGAATTAAATGATTACCAATATAAAGTTCATGGAAATCATTATGAGAGTCATTATATATAATTAAAAGGAGTTGAATGGTCCTTGAAGACTACCTGGTAGGAAGGAAGAAAGGAAAGAAGGAGATAGAGGAAAAAGAGAGAGAGAAAGAAATTATAATTAATTAATTTATTATATCTCAATTTTCTCATTTGCTTTGAGTAAGGAGTACTAAGAAATCCTCTCCCAAAGCTTTTTTTAGTCAACAAGAGAATGAGGCACCAGGCATGAAAAAGGAAAAGGGAAACAGTCTAGGTGCTTCTCCAGGTTCTCCAAGTTCTCTGCATGGTCCTAGCAGTTCTCCCTTCAGCAAGCAATGCACAGGTCTTCCTTGACCTGGATTATGTTGATTGTGACTTGAGGGCTTGGGGATGTCCTATGGTGTGAACTTCATATACACAAAACAAAGATGTACACCAGTGTGTAGAAGTAGTCAACAGTGGTGGTCTTGGGTTAATTTTTTTTCTTTCTTCTCTAAGTTTTTTGTATTTTTAAAGATTTCTACAATGAATACATATTACTTTTATAATAATATGATGTTGGATGAAAAGGGAAGAGGAAGAAAGAACAATAGATCATACCACCTCGTTCTCCCAGAGAAAGAGGGAGCAAGGGAATACTGAATATGTAATCTTCTAAATTAGTCATTTGAATGTTAACTTTTCATCTTTTCCAATCTTTTGACTTTGATCACAGCAGGACACTTAACAAAAAAGTATCTGAGATGGGGAGGAGTAGGGCAGGCAAAGATGTAATCCACAGAAAATCCAACTCTAAAAATAAAAGGTGCATCAAAAAATTGTTTTCCACAAATACCAGCATGGGAGAGGGAAGACATGAAGCATCCTTTGTAAACATAGCTTAATAGTTTCCATTTTTTTAAAAAATTGATCACTTAGATTTCTTATTTTTCATATCCTCCACTTAACTTACACTTAAAATGAATAATGTGCTAAAGTTGAAAACATTTGCTCTTGTTACCCTCTAGCTTTAAAAGGAAAGAAAAAAAGACAAATTCCCTGTGTGAATAGGATTAATGACATATGCTAATTACACTATTAGGGTGAACAATCCATAATCTCATAAACCTCCATTAAACACATTCCTCAAGAGGCACTTTTATTAAAGAGAAATTCAGTCATTTAAAATTCATAAACAAAAAGCCATGTATCAAAATCCTTTTTATGTAATCAGATTGTCTGAAGTCATTTGTTCCAACATTCCTGGGCCAGGAGTATTTCAGAGAGAGAGAGAAAGAGAGGGGGAAAAAAAAAAAAGTTCTACCTCCTGCAAGAGACAATACTTTTTGCACATGCAATGTTTGCAGCTTTCAATTCAGGAAAAACTGTCAAGGCAACTAAAAGGATGTAGGATTCATACTTGTATGCTGCAAATTCTTGGTCAGCTATGGCTTATTTCCCACCAAACTCCCAAACTTTCATGTCTTCCATTCCTCCAAATAATGAGGGGACAAGGTAGAGGGAGATGGGAGATGCTCAAAGAAGGATAATGAAAAATAATGGTAGAACAACAAGAAATGCAGCCAACAAGAATTCTTGCTCTCCTCTTCACAGAGAGGTATTTTATACCACTTAGCCTCAGGTGTCTGAAGATATCTGCTTTAATTTTTATTTCATTTTCAATTGCCTTGTTTTTCCATTGGGCTTGACTTTAGAAACAATTCTAAAACTGTCCTAGAAACAGGTAGATATAAATCCCATATAAAATAATAATAAAACAAATAAATAAATATATTTATATTTATTTTTATATTTATATTTATATATATAATATATTTATATTTATATCATAAATATAAAAAATCATTTTCTCAAGTTACAGCATTTTAAATTACAATAAAAAGACAATTAAATTAGTTCCTGGGATATTTCTTTTTTTTTTTAAGAGAGAAAGATTATTTTAATATTTTTTAGTTTTTGGCGGACACAGTCTTTGTTTGTATGTGGTACTGAGGATTGAACCCAGGCCGCACGCATTCCAGGTGAGCACGCTACCGCTTGAGCCACATCCCCAGCCCAGTTCCTGGGATATTTCTATAAAAAAATTAGCTGTCCTCTGTTCTCTGTTTTTTTAAAAAATGGTAACTGATACAAAGAGTGAAATATTTTAAAATATGATTTTATTAGAAAACAAATACAGCTAGTCATGGTAGCACATGCTTGTAATCCCAGTGGGTTGGGAGGCTGAGGCAGGAGAATCACAAGTTCAAAGCTAGCTTCAGCAACTTAGCAAGGCCCTAAGGAACTTGGCAAGACCCTTTCTCAAAATAAAAAATAAAAAAGGTTGGGGATGTGGTTAAGTGGTTAAGAGCATCTGGGTACAAAAAAAGAAAAAAGAAAAGAAGTACACATGCACCTACAACTGAAGCAAAATCTGAATAGAAACTGAATTTGTGTTAAACATAACCCCTTATGAATCTTTTATAAAGTATTCTGTTTTGCAAATGCTGATTTGCATCTGTTTTAGAGGGGACGAGAACTAGCACTTATTATAAAGCCTATCATAGCAGTCAAAGGTATGTTAATCACTTTCATAATTTTTATCATTTTATCTTCACAGCCATTTTACGGATTAGGAAATTGAAAAAGAAAAGATAAATAAATTTAGTAGTAAATAATGGATTGAAATTCAAATCTAGTCTTCTGTCTAAAAAAGATACATTTTTCTAACATATAGGACTCTCTTGAATAGGTGCATTAGTGACAGCCATGTCATAAAACTTTTACTCAACCAGATGCACAGATGTCATGAATCTTGGCCTAAGGATAAATGAACTTGGGGAGAATTGTTTGACAGACTAAGATCAGTCACAAATATCAGACCTAAAACCCAATGGCAGTAATAATTTATCAAATGCAAAGAATTTTATCATTTAAGAAAGTCTTAACATTGTAAGATTATTTCATTTATGTCCCCTGACAATCTCACTACCTTTACCTTGTAGCTAAGGTGATAAAATGAATTACCTAGGGATGAGCATTGTAGCAAAGACAGATGAGAAACCTTAATGCTTTGTCCAGTGCTCTGTCCAGTGCTACTTCTCCTATGTCATGCAGCATTTAGGTGATAATTTTTATGAAAATAAAACTTAAATTTATACCTTGAACAGGTGTCATTCTATGTAGCTGCACTTTAAGCAGATATTATTATCATGGTAGAAAACAGGCTTTTTCTCAACCCACACCTTTACAGTTCACAATATGTTCATAACCATAGTCTCATTCTTGCTTTCTTGCTCTTTTTCCACACATTTTTTTATTGGTGCATTAGAGTTGTACATAATGATGATCCTTGTAGCTACATTTTTGTACAGGCACACAATACCTTTCTTGCAGAAAACTTTAGGTAATTTGTTTTGGAACAAAACTAAAACATTCTTATTAGGAAACTATTCTTAGCCAAAAAGTCTTTCCTCACTCATTCTTCTGCCCCCTCTGGTCCCTGCTTTGAAAGAGGATAAAGAAACAAGGGAGTGGCCACAGAGCATGAGAAACAGCAAAAACAAAAATGACTCCTCCACAAGAGCTCTCCGGGTTTGAAAAACAAGAAGTTCTGAGAGGGCAGAATTGATCACTGAGAGGAAATATTATTTAAAATTTATATCCCAATTTTTTGTTTTTGAACAACAAAAAATAAATAAATAAATTTGCAGTGAAAAATGGGGCTGAAATTTGGGGATGTTTCCCCAAGTAGATTTTTTAAACAAATTCTAATTTCTATGGAAGAAAAGGTCAAACACCCTCTAAAGAAGACAACATTCTCGAAAAATAAGCTTGCATCAAAACCATGGAAAGAAAATACTATATCCTAATAAAAGGCAATATTCATTTAGATATTGGCTCCTATTATTTAATTAGGAATAATACATGTGAACTGTAAATGTAGACATATGGTAGGGCCCACCCTTTACATTTCTTCTGCCAAGAATGTCTCCCCACAACATCTCTTTAAGAGTTCCCTGCCCTCACCAATTGTGTTCTTTTTCTTTTTACTATATAATGCAGTTTACAACTGAGCATTTAAATGTTTGATGTCTTTGGCCCATTTGTTGATTGGGTTATTTGTTGTTGTTGTTGTTGGGTTTTTGTTGTTGTTGTTGTTGTTGTTGTTTTGGTGCTTAGCTTTTTGAGTTCTTTATATACCCTAGAGATTAGTGCTCTATCTGATGTGTGAGGGGTAAGGATTTACTCCCAAGATGTAGGCTCTCTGTTCACCTCACAGATTGTTTCTTTTGCTGAGAAGAAACTTTTTAGTTTGAGTCCATCCCACTTATTGATTCTTGATTTTAATTCTTGTACCACAGGAGTCTTATTAAGGAAGTTAGGGCCTAATACCACATGATGGAGATTAGGGTCTACTTTTTCTTCTATTATACACAGGATCTCTGGTTTTATTCCTAAGTCCTTGATCCATTTTGAGTTGAATTTTGTGCATGGTGAGAGATAGGTTTAATTTCATTTTGTTGCATATGGATTTCCAGTTTTCCCAGAACCATCTGTTGAAGAGACTATTATGAATACAAACAACAATAAGTTTGGCGAGGATGTGGGGAAAAGGGACACTCACACTGCTGGTGGGACTGCAAATTGGTGCAGCCAATAGTGAAAAGCAGTATGGAGATTTCTTGGAAAACTTGGAATGGAACCACCATTTGACCCAGCTATCCCCCTCCTAGGTCTATACCCAAAGGACTTAAAAACAGTATACTACCGGACACAGCCACATCAATGTTTATAGCAGCACAATTCACAATAGCTAAACTGTGGAACAAACCTAGATGCCCTTCAATAGATGAATGGATAAAAAAAAATGTGGTATATATACACAATGGAATATTACTCAGCAATAAAAGAGAATAAAATCATGGCATTTGCAGGTAAATGGATGGAGTTAGAGAAGATAATGCTAAGTGAAGTTAGCCAATCCTAAAAAAACAAATGCCAAATGTTTTCTTTGATATAAGGAGGCTGATTCATAGTGGGATAGGGAGGGGGAGCATAGGAAGAATAGACAAACTCATATAGGGCTGAGGGGTTGGAGGGGAAAGGAGTGGACATAGGGTTGTTAATGATGGTGGAATGTGATGAACATTATTATCCAAAGTACAGGTATGAAGTCACGAAGTGCTGTGAATATACGTTATATACAACCAGAGATACGAAAAATTGTGCTCTCTATATTTAATAAGAATTGTAATGCATTCTGATGTCATATATAAATTTTAAAAGATAAATAAATAAAAGTTTGATGTCTGTTTTTCCCATTAGATTGTAAGTAGTTTGTTTAGTTCACCACTACAGACCTAATGGTTAGCATAGGGCCTGGGAAAAACAGTAGGTGTTCAATAAGTAATTGCTAAATAAACTAAGTGAGTAAATAAAGATTCCAGGTGATGAATGCAATTTCTCATTTTATTTTCCCTTTTTTTATGTCAACTTCTCCAACCTTTGAGTGAGGAAAGAACTTAAAGCTTTGAGTGGGGTACATAATAGTCAAGCAGTTTGTACACATGGCCAAGTACCACAACTACCAAAACTACTCTTGAGTGTGTGGACAGGTTGCCTATACAAAAAGGAGAGAATCTGTGTCTGGACAACTCTCATTTTTCATTTCAAATGTCTGTCCTCTACTGTCTCAATTATTGCCATTTATAAATTTAGAGAGCAGCACAAATTAGAAGCTGTATATTATTAACAAATGTGCCTTAACTAAGTAATAAAGAATGCATTAACTAGACTCAAAGCAGACCCTCAGACCAGCCTACCTAAATCTCTTGCAATCTTTCCCTGCTTCAGGAAGTACACCACATTTTATTATCTGTTCAGTCCTTATACCTCTTCAGGACAAAGGGACTTATTTTCCTACATTTGTGTAGCACTTCATATTTACAAAGCACTTTTTCAAAGGTCTGTTAAACTGGAAATTTCAATTGAGGTTCCTGGAACATGATGTAAAAGACACATTTGGCAACCCACTATTTGATTCTAAAAGACATATTTGGCAACCCACTATTTGATTCTAAAAAGCCCTACCCCACATTCAAACAACAGTCAAAAATATGTAAATTAAGGGAGAGTTTCTTAGGAAGTTTTCTGAGAAAGCAATGTGTTGTATATCCCTTTTCACATGTCAGAGAGGGAAGGGTGAAAGCAATGTAGTAAGTCAGGAGAGAGGAGTTTCAAAGGAAATTCAGGAAGCCTAGTGCATGCCCCCACAGTTAGGAGAACACAATATATATGTGCCTGACTCCCACCTGCTAAACACCAAAAAACAAGAGCTGAAGGAGAAGGAAAAGGGTAAGGTGACTTGCTAGACTGGCCTATACTCCAAGCACTTGTTTCTCTGAGGATCTCAAGGATTTCCAGTGGGTAGGTGCAGGCCACAGACGGGGAGAGGTTGGTCTGATGCCTCAGGGGACTGCCTACAAAGCTAAAAGGACCCTACCATGGAGTCTTTTCAGAATAATTGCTAAAACCAGGAAGTAAGAAAAATGCATTGCTTACATTACAGGTAAATAAGATGAAGAAGGCAAGCATGGCTGAAAACTCACACAAGTTATCAGAAGATATTGACACAATAATTTCCTGTTGTCAGTAACTCTATCTGTAAGCACCTTCCTGCCCCCTCTCTTTTCCTTTCTCTTCTAGAACATGTTAGGATCAGAAACTATGGCTTTCAAAGAGAAATTTCAAGTGGGTTCCAAATGGCAACGGCTTTAGTTGGGGAAGTGAAGCAGGGATATACAACTTCAAGTCACATTTCAAGTTTTGATTATTTCATGAACCTGATTGTTCTATTTGTAATTTAAGTCACTAAAGTAATTATATTACTTGAAATTATCAGAAAAGGTGTCCAAGTTTTCATCCTGGAATAGGAAGAACTTCCTCTACTAAATACATTCTAACTGGTCAGTGGGAAAACAAAAATAAAGATGCTTTTTTTTTTTTAAATTAAATCCCACGAATTTTAATTTATTGAAACAAACTGAGTAACATATGCAAGGTCATACAAAAAGCAAGTGATTAGCTGGCCTTGGAGCTCATATTATCTAACTGTAAGTCTGGTATCCTTTCAGTACTCCAAATCTCTATTTTAAGAGATTCTGTAGATCAACTACCTTAACAAAAAAAGAAAAAACACTGCTATAAAAGGAGGAGTTAGATTTGCCTCAGGGCCAACTGAAATCAGGAACTTAGGCCCCATCTGCCTTGCATCTCTGCCTTATGTCTGCTAGTCTTAAATTTGTTTGTACTGCTCTAAGAAAATGTAACAGACCAGGTTACTTATAAAGAAGAGAAACTTATTTCTCACAGTCTAGAGGAGGGGAATTCCAAGATAAAGCCTACCTTAAAGGTAGGTGTTCTCCCATGGCAGAAGTGACAGAAGGGCAAAAGGGACCTAGTTAGTTCTCTCCAGCCTTTCAAAAGGTCCCTAGTTCTATTTGTGAGGGCTCCTTCCTCATGATTTAATTATCTCTTAAAGGTCTAAACCTCTTAATTGAGGATTAAGTTGAGATGTAAATTTTGAAGAGGACGCAAACACTTGAATATAGCTGTTACCTTGTATGTTATCTTATTCTAAACAGTGAGAGCAGGAAGGTAGGGATTGGTTACTATAAACTCAAAGCTCAAATACTTAAAGCAATTACCATACTAGAGAAAATGCCTTGTCAGGATCAGTCTGAAATATCCCACTGAATGGCTCTAATTGGCTCTGATTCAATCATAGTCCCACCTCCTGGACCAATTACTGTTGAGATGGGTTAAGGTGCTAGGCCAGATGCCCAGTGGTCTGGGTGGTTATGTGGTCTACTGGTAGAAGGGAAAAATGGTGTCAGGCAGATTTAATGTGAACCCCACAATTTTACACCCACTGTCTCATTTTATCCTTACTTAAGTAAAAAGAAACTAAGTAATACATCCAAGGTCATACAAAAAGCAAGTGATTAAGTTGTCTATGGAGCTTATCAAACTGTAAATTTGATATCCTTTTCAGGACTCCAAATCTCTCTTTAAAGAGATTTTCTAGATCAAACAGACCTAATTTATTTGATATCTCCCAAAGGGAAACCAGATTAAGTGACCTTTAATGTCACTTTTACCTCTAATATCCTATGATTCTAAAATAGGTCAAAAATTGGTTTATTCAAGATTTGAAGTATGGTCTGGAGTCATTCATCCTTCTATTTAATTCATTCAACACATATTTACTGCATACCTACTATCCACTACCTATTATAGTAGGCAAGCATTCTTTTCTTGTAGTATTGTTCAGCAAGAAGCCCCTAAACTAGACAAATCCACTAAAACACATAATAACTGCCTGACCTAAAAAAAGTGGAAAACTTAGTATAATAAATTCACAAAGTTAATTGTAATGCATTCTGCTATCATATATAACAAATTAAAGTTAAAAAATAAATTAAAGACATTCACAGAGTTGCCAATTAAAACTAGCCTTTAGTGAACAGTTTCATTAGACCAGGTGCAGGAAGAGAAAGGGGTAATTAGCTTTTCACTACCACATGTATTCAATGTTAATGACCCATCTTGTGAAAAACTAGAAATTTCATAGTGTAAAACTCATATAACATGTAAAAGTTTCACCACCAACGTGTATAAGTCTCTAATTTAAAAGGAAAATTCATCAGTATCAGCATAAAATCAAAACTATAAAGTAAAGGAGGAAAAATACATGTTTATGTAGGCTATTTTTTAGGCCTTAAAATTAGCTGTTAAAACTGTTCCTTTATATTATCACTTTGTGGTAGCTCCCTATTTTAAAAATATCCACAGCATGTATTAAACACCCATCACATCACACCAGACAACTTCAAAGACACAACTGGAAATTACTTTGCTTTTCCAAATGTTCTTTCTGGAGAGAGCTTCTGGTTAGAAGAGATAACACAGCTCAGGCTTTGATTATGGGCCTTTGCCAATGTTAGTGTATTAAAATAACACAGGTTAAGGTTTGTATGTTTTTGTTTTATTTTGTTTTTTAATCTCTACTTTTAGTCATGGGATGTTCCTTGTATACATCTGGCCAAGGAATGGATGCAAAAAGAGTCCTCCTCTCCTGTCATCTTTTAGAGCATCTATTTGTATACTGTCAACCCACTTGCCTTAGGTACAAAACCTAACAGCTTTGGCTTTCTTCTGAAAACAGAAATAATTCGTGCTGTGATGCATCCTGGGAGGATCAATGATTATTTATAGGGCTATAACAAGCTCCTTGGAATATACTTAAAATGGAACTAGCACAAGTGCCTTGCTTCTTAAAGAAGTTTCTCTATCAATTCAGGTTCTACATATCCAATAATATAAGCAAGTTAGGAAGGCTTAGGAGAATGCTGTTATAACAACCATCTATGTGGGTCAGAATACAGTCCTGTGACATGAATACCTTGACTTTATACCCATCACTTACAGCCACCAATAGCATAGCACATTCATAGTAGAGCCCAGAAAAGGAATTTCTCAAATTGAGATAAACAATTGGGAGGGAGGGAGCCATAGCCAGCACAGCTAGCAGAATTCTTTCCTCCCAGTCTATTCTTTTGTGACCCTAATATATATTCAACACTCTAGAGCTATTGTGGGGAGATATAAGAGGTCCTTGTCTTCAAAGAGTTTAAACTCTTGGTGTGGAGACTAGCTTATCAAAATGAAACAATAGAGAGTGATCATGCAGTGGAAAGTGATCCGAATGAGGAGTTCTAGTTCCAAGCCTCCTATTTATTAGCTTTTTCATCTCAAACACAGCAGTCTCCTCACTCCTGTCATCTTCAAACAAGAGCCTGCTAGACATCTCTCTCTCCCTCCCCCCTTCTCTCTCTCTCTCTGTCTCTCTCTCTCTCTCTCTCTCTGCTTCCCGGCTGCCAAAAACTGAAGAGCATTCCTCTACCACACCGTACCACTATAATATTTTGCCTTACCCAGGCCCAAAGCAATGGAGCTAGCAGACCTTGGACTACAATATCTGGAACCACAAGCTAAAATAAATATTCCCTCCTTTAAGATGTTTTTCAGATATTTTGGTCACAGTGACAAAAATCTGACTAACCCAGTAGACTCCATTTTCCTCCTCCAAAATACTTGCTTTACTGATATCACCAATTTCACTTGAGGACACTACATGCAATAACAGGTTAGCTCTTAAACCTTAAGTTTCTCTAAAAACACAAAGTAGAGTTATTCTTATTTTTATTATTAATGGTATAGATGTGAGAACTTTTTGAGATGATGAACTGAGAGTTTGGTGTTCTACCTCTGGTAATAGTGGACTAGTCTGCAGCAAAACAAACAATCTCTTGACAACACAAGGACTTACTTGCTAAACAATTTATAGCTAGCATAGAAATTTAAGATCACAACTTGGTTAATGAGGATCAAATTAGAACAATACGGCAAATTCAACTGAACTGTTGTCTTGATTACTCAAATGGCTAACTTAAATAAAACTATGTTTTATTTCCATCTATTTAGTGTTGGTATGCTCTGTAACATACCAACACTAAATTTAAAAAACTCTCAAAAATTTCATGATTCCTGCTTCCACAACTCATATGCAGTATGAATTAGAATGAGAAGTTCAATTTTGTGCATGCAAATGTGACACTTATAAATAGAGGTTTTAGTGACTGGTAAATCAAATTTGCAGAAGAGTGGCTGTTGCAAATGGTCATGACCACTTCTCATTTGATAATAACATATAGTTTCCATATTCAGAATTCTAAAATCTGATTTCAATTATTAGGAATAGCTTCTTGATTTTCTGCTTCTTGCACATTGATTTTGTTTGGACAGATGCAGTTTATTCTGAAAAAGAATATAAAACAAATAGGAAAGAATAGTCATTTTACATATTTTTGCTGAGCTAGGTAAAAAATCAACCTGCAGCACTTCTATGATGAGGCTTCATGTCAGTAAAGAGCTGACAGAAGGATAACATATCTGAAAGGTAATCTAAATGTGAATTATTTCTTATCATCAGACATAAGTCAGAATTTAGCTTGTAATTTTAGGCTCACTTTGCAAAAGTCTCATATCTGACCTATCTCTATCCCCTATAGAGAAGTTATCCTAATCATTACACAAGTGCTCCCTATGTGTTAGAGATTTTTCTCTGTGATAAGCTGTGAAATCTATATATTACACTTAGATGGAAGAGGGTATATGCCAGTACCTCATTTTAAGTCTTGAAATGCTTTCCAGGCGCCAATAATTCTGAGGATGCTGCATTTTTCTCATACTTTCACTCTATGACTTCTTAAGCTATTTTATATTCTCCTAAATAACAATGGTTATTGTTATAAATAACAATAGGCATTCACTTCCACATCTGGAAATTGTCTATCACTATTAGCTAGATTTGGCTGGCTACACTAGATCCTCTATTCCTGTTTCAGAACCTGCCAAAATCAGGGATGATATCCCTTCTGGTTAGACCATCTTCTGATTCTGGAATTTTCAGAATGTAAGGAGATATAGCCAAAATATTTTAATATAGCTATTAAATATGATATTTATCTATTGTCCACACTGCTTCTAAACTTTGCAGAAGATTGGATTCTTCAATATATCCAAAATTTCTAGACTTCAAACTGGTGTAGCTGGGTTTTGCTCATAGCCCACAGCCAGGCTCTGTGGGAACAACCAACTGATGGTTTCAAAAAGGATAATTATCCTTGTGGCAGAAATTATGGCTTCATGGTTGCATCCAATCATACCATCTTTCATTATTTGAGACAGAAGGTAAAGCTTACTACCTCTTTTCTAAAAGTAAAAGAAACAAGTGAATATAATTCTTACTGAAAAGAAGCTTTTAACAGGATACTTGCAGACAAATTTATACCTGTTTTTGATAAAGTAGCTCATCCTCTCAGAGAGGAGGCATACAGATCAAGGTTTAACTTGCCTATGTATAGCATTTAATAGACTGAGGTTGCTAATTCCATTTGCTTCCCCTTCAAAGAAAATAAATATTACCTTGTGAAAGTGTCAGGAGTCCCAAAGTCCAAGGAGGAGACAATCTGAAGACTTTATTACTCTCCAAAGCTTTAAATGAAACCCCACATTTTGTTTGTTTGTTTTTAATATTTTTAGTTGTCAATGGACCTTTATTTAATTTATTTATATGTAGTGCTAAGAATCAAACCCAGTGCCTTACACATACTAGGCAAGTGCTCTACCATTGAACTACAACCCTAGCCCACACATGTTCTGTTTAAAAGAGACTATTTTAGTCAACAGAGAATCACTCTTGAGTCATATCAAGTGTAATTGCATCTTCTACTGTCTGAATTTCCAACCAGCTTTATTATTCATTTAAAAGCATGGGATAACTGAAGAATAAATTGATATTTTCTATATCTAAAAAAAAGAATAAATAAAATTGATAATTTCTTATGGCTAACTTCTTTTCTGTTTAATGTTCCAGCATCCATTTTGGTATTCTTTGATGTGATATGATTTGAGAACTGTGGTGAGAGATGAATAAAAACTATTTCCAAAGTGATATTATAAGTTGAGTCCATTTAAGAAACCAATTGCATATACTATTCAATGACCTAAAAAGAGGACACATTTTCCAAGTCATCTCGACTGACTAGAACAACTTCTAAAGCCTTTACTTGAGAATCAGGAAATAAAACATATGGTTTTCATGAAGTTCTTCAGATGATAAAATATTCATTCAGAAAATATCTTCAAATGGAAATAAGGAAGGAATCAGCAGAACTGGTTTCTTTAAAGTATGACTCATTTCAATTTCTTGACTGGCTTTGAGGGGAACTGCCCAAATTTTCATGATAAAACTTTACTGTGGTATCTATTGTTAGGTCCTAAAAAGCAAAGCACCTTCATTTTAAGATAAAACTGGGGCTGGGGATGTAGCTCAGTAGTAGAACACTTGTCTACTACGTGTGAGGCCCTAGGTTCAATCCCCAGGGCTGTGGGGGAGAGGGGGTGTTCAATATAAAACAAACCTCATCAATGAACAGAGAATAAATAAATTGCTTTTAGAAATTAACTATTTTCTTTGTTCCATGAGGCCACTCCTAATGTAATTTGCCCCAAGTTCTAGTTACATTGCCAGTACTAATCTCCAAGATAATTCTACAGAAACTTCAACTGAATAGGCATAAATTTTACTCTAGAAAAGGAGAAAATTAATACCTTTAATAGGTTATTCATTGGCAGAATCAAGGCCAGTATTTAGGTACCTAACCTTATATTTCCAAATTTTCACTGGTAGGATATGATCAACCTCGCTTTAACATATGTTTTATGAAGAGAGAATTTATGTCTGCCTTAACTGATTGTATTCCTTTGCCTAGCTCAGTGCCTGACATATTGATGACTTTCAAAATAAACAAATAATAAATAAAGCAAGCTATTACATAATTTTATTTAGTGAAAATACCGCCAATACATAAATCCTTTCCTTTCAATTGCTGTGAGAATCATGGCCTTATGAGAAGTGACATCACAGTAGATACTGAGATACCCAAAATCAATCTGTCTCATGTTAAATATCTGTGAGAATTGTATGGTCCTAAGAATATAAAAAAATATAAGATCTCATCTACCTCAAAAGTCTTTAGACTTAGATGAAACTAAGTTTGTATAAGTTAGGAATCAAAAAGATGCAAATGATGAACCTGGTGGATCATTCTCACTTTGAGAGTAATCATCAGGAAATGGGGTGTGAAAATAATCTAAATCCAGAGCTGCAGGATATAAGAAATTAGATGCCTATTTCCAAGTCCCTGAAAGAGCAACTATAAAATGGGTTTATGAGCATCCTCTAGGTATTCTGGAATGTAATCAGTAGTGGATGAAAATTTCTGATCATTAGTAATCTCCATATGACTGAGAAATAACTCTGAATTACTTGGCATTTGCTGATTTCCTTTGTTGATGATAAGAAATGTTCTGGTCCCTGCAAATCTAGCACTCAAACTAACCAAACTCCCTCATCACAAGTATCCTTAGTTAACTGACATGTTAACTGCCTTCCATAAACAGGGTTGTGTTGTTATATCACAGAAGTTCAAAAAGTTGTACAAGTATGTAAAGATTTTTATTAAATAAAATAATTTCCTGTTCAGGAATCTATTCATGTTTGAAATTTTATGTATTTGGAATATTTAGAAACTTGAGGGTTCTATATTTATAGGCTTGATTTATTAGATTTGAAAGCATTTCTCACACACTGAAATTGTAAGTCAGACAATTCAAATACTTAAAAGGAAAAAAATACCTATATTAAGTTTTTAAGCACAGTTTAAATGTTTAATCAATTTTGTAAATGAGACCAAATATTATTCAAAGGCCCCTTAAAATTAATATTAAACTTTCTTTGCTTATATACACAAAGAAAGAAAATAGAAGTGGAAGCTGAATTTTAAAGAACATAAAGAAGAACTAGGTTTTGGGGGCTATAATTGTAAAAATATTGTCAGATTTTAAAATTAAAATTAAACCTTTGAACAGTTTTTTAGTCACACACCAAAAATCACCCTCAAGAACATCAAAAATCTCATAACCCCACTGCCTCTGTTGATGATCCAAATATTCAGCTTCCTGATTGGCCAGTCACCTCAGCTGGTCTTCGTGCAGAAATGTCATCTAATGATTTAAAAGCGTAATTGTAGGCTCTACCACAATTATGCAGGAGGAAAGATTAAATAATTTGTTGTTTTTGTTTTCTGACATTCCTTACAGAATCATACCACATTGAAAAATAGGGATTGTCTCAACTTCAGAAGTTTTAATGAGTTTTGACAGTGAAACTCAATCAGATTTGTCTTTGGCAAAACTAGAGTAAGAAAAAGTGTTTTGTAAATTTCTGATTCAGGCTAAGAAGATAGGGCTTTTCCATCCCTAAAAACTGATTGTTAGACAATGCTGTCAGTCACTTCTGTGCTGCTGTTTCTTAGGTATGGCCATCTTAAAATGCAGGCCTTCTAACTTTATCATTTTGGTGCCAGAGGGGACCCTAGGTAAGCAAATTTTCATACTACAAATTGAATGATGTTATAGTCAGTTTCTAGTATATGAAGAAAGTCTGAGGAATGAGTAAAATATTATCAGGAATTCAAGGGTGGGGGTGGTGTGTCAGATAGAAAAACAGTTTTTTGTTCAAACTGTATGACAGCCAAACACATACCAGGTATATAGGATCCTAAATCCTTAAGTAATAGAACATGTCATGATAGCCTTGTGAGCACATGTGCACACAGACACACAGACATAAACACACCCACACACACACACACACACACACACACACACACACACAAAGCAGGTGACTGAGAATTCAATGTGGCAAGATACAGAAATCAAATGTAGAAATACAATTCCTGGGTTTCAGCTGTCTCAAGGAAATGTGCAATCTCCTTGTGGGATGGGAGATTATATACTGCATTCCTAAAAAATAACTTCCTCTTATTGAGAGAAAAGTAAACAGGCTTTGTGGCCCTTCCCTTTTATCCAATTAGAGCTTCCAGATGGGTCATTAAACCCCATTGTGAAAGAAAAGGCCAAGAAGGTCCTTCCACTGAGAATATGGTTTTTAGAAACCAGGAAGGGGAGTGGGCAGGCAGATGGTGCCAGTAGGTCCTTCCAGTCTTGAGGGCTTGGCTCTTGTGCCATAGTACTTCCAGAGGTGGCAGAATGCCCTCAAACTGATGTGGTCACTGGTGGACTCTAGAATACATTGCCCATGTTGGCTCTGGGGAGCCTACCTGCAGGGGCAAAGACTCTGGGGTAGGTACTTTTGAGAGCAGCCCAACTCAAAGAGTAGACTGCCATTTTGGCCTTGCCAAAGTATTCAGAAAAAGCCATAATGGCCATGATGATGGTTCAGGCCCAGGCTTATCCCCAGGTTCCCAGGACCCTTAAATACAGTGTGAAACAGAGTGATGGGCAGGTGGGGGAAGGTTCCACTGATGACTGACATCAGATTCCTCATAGCAAGAAGGGCTTAAAATTGAGTGATAAACATAAAGACAAATAGTTTCTTCAACCCAAGTCTCATAGAGTGATTTGTATATTAACTTTCTAATGCAAAATAGGTATATGATATTTAGATGCAGGAGGATATTTTGACACAGGATAGTTTTTGTCAGTCTAAAAACAAACTTGAGATTTTTACCTTTTGTATAACAAGTAATACAATATATGCAACAGACATCCTCTCCCTTTCCAAAAGGCTTCCTGCATCCATGAGTCTACAAGCTACTACAGGGCAACATGAGCATGAGGCCCAGTTCTTTTTATCTTTCAGACAACACTCTCAAAATGGCTACAATGAAATAACCAGTTTTGGAAAAGAGCCCAGTTCTTAAGTGGCCCAACTATGATCTCAGATAAATGAAAAAGCAGAACACAGTTGACACTGAGGCCAAATGGAGGGAAAAAGCAAGAAAGAAAAGGAAGTCCTTACAAAAGATTTGTAGGACACCCAGACTGCTGAATCAAAGGATTCAGAGAGCTGTTTCCCACAATATATTCTAACCCAACTTCATGGAGTATTTAGTGGGTTTTATCAATTTTATTCCAAAACTAAATAGTATTGATGTTTATGATTCTTTCTCATAAAGAATAAAGAAATTAAAGTCATTATCTTAGTCTGAGAAAATGTGACCATCTTTCTCATTAACCATTCCAGTGTTTAATAACATTCTCTTTAATCTCTGATTTATTCCTCATACTCATCTTTAAATTTAGTCTCGATTTCATTTGTATACATCATTGTACTTCCAAGTCTAATTACTTGCACATGGCATGTTGAAATTTAATGCTATTGCCTAATAAAACAAACTTGTCAGTAATAAGCTTTTTCTCATTTCTGAATTAAAATAATTCCAGGAAACACTATTTTATTAATTTCTAGATCCATGAAATAATACATGTCTTATTATTCTATTTCAGTCAAATTAATAATGAGATACCTAGAAATGGTTCTTAAAGGATCACTTTCTAAAATAACTTTTGAATTATCAGAATATATTCTCTCTAATTTTTTAATTTGCTGCAAATACTTATATGTTAAATAAGAACTCTTAAGGAAAAATATATTGAGTCCATAAGTTCTCTATTATATTAGATTATTTATGCATAGCTTCACTTTTTAAGTTTAGTTTTCTTTCACATCTTAAAGACATCTCTAATCTTACACTGAACTCATAGTCTCTGTGATGCTTTGTAACAAATTTCTAAACAGATCAGAGTACAAATTATCAAAAAGCTTTGGCATGCTGTTTTGCCAAAGTACTATACAGATAAATCTTGACTGCCCAGAAGTTATTATGGATTTATTCAGTCATTTGTTTACTTTACAGCTATTTATTAAGTTTCTACCATGTCCCAGTGCTAAATGCTAGGCATATATAACAGAAAGACAGGGAAGATGAGCAAACAAAAAGGCAACCATGAAAAGGGGTTGTGAGGGGGGCTGGGGTTGTGGCTCAGTGGTAGAGTGCTTGCTTAGCATGAGTGAGGCACTGAGTTTGATCCCCGGGACCACATAAAAAATTAACAAATAAAATAAAGGTATTGTAGCCATCTATGACTTTAAAAAAGGGGGGGGATGATGGTGGGTTGTGAGTTCCATGACAGTACAAGCAAAGAGTATCCAAATGAGGGGGCAGATAAGCAAACTTTTCCCAGTCAAAGTAACTTTGGCATGTGAGTTCACAGGGTAAGAAAGGTTAGTGTGCAAGTGCGTATGCACAGTGGGGCAAAAGGAGGACCCAGAGACATTGGACAAGGTATGAGGTAAAGTTTTCCAAAGGATGTAAATGGTTAAGGACTTAAATCTTGACACATAACAACTTTCATTTATTTAATTGTTTGGGCTGAAATCTATCTAGAATTTTATTACAAACAAAGAACAAAAGGAACATAGATGATAAATTAATATTTTCTTTATAATTCAGGGCCATCACATTATTAGCATGTGGAGTCCATCAGGGTCCACTGGGATTTGCTACACCTACATTAAATGGTCCCAAATTGGCCTTAATTTGAAATCATACCTTTTTTCTCATAGTTATCTTCCCAGATCATTTTCATATGGTAATATGGTATCAATGGTTCTGCTTAAGAGTCCCTCTTCACCAGCCTTTTGCTTTTAAAAAAAAAAAATATTTACTAATTTAGTTGTAGTTGGACACAATATCTTTATTTTATTTGTTGATTTTTATGTGGTGATGAGTATCAAACCCAGGGTCTCACACATGCTAGGTGAGCGCTCTGCCACTGAGCCACAACCCCAGCCCCCTGCCTTTTGCTTTTAATAGCTGTGGATGTGAAAAATGGACAGCCAGGCTTATGAAAAGCATGCCAAAAATAAGAACTTTAAGCTCTGAGTTAGAGGCTAGAGGAATTTTGCTGTGCTTAAAGAATATGAGAGTGCAAGAAAGGCCCTTATCAATCTATTCTAGCCTTCACAGTTCACTTTGCTTAGTGTTCATTGATTTGTTATATTAAAGGTAAATAAAGTAAAAAAAAAATGCAAGATCTAGAAAGGTCAACAATTTCTAAAAGTGGAAACACTTTCACTGACCTGTCACTCTAAATGTTACATAATAACATTGTCAGTTTAGATGAATCTATACAACAAACTAGAACGGGCCATTTATAATGATAGTAGATTGGGAGATTTCTTTAACACTTTTAATGCCTTTAAGCAATATGAAACCAAATTTGTCCCATTACTTCATTTTCAAAAGGCTTACTCAATGTCACTAAATACTATACTATCGTGTGAGACTCTAAGTCAATGAGAGCTGATGATATATTAAGTTGTGGAAGACCAGAAACAAATGGCATTAAAAGTATTCGAGAATCCTAATCTTTCTCATCCTTAGCACCTGTTCTTCCAGCCTTTATGCCTGTGTTCTTCCCCAGGGGAGTTAGCTTGCAATAATGCACAAATATGGCACAAAAAGTAGCTGAAAAGCAAGCATTGAAAAGTCACTTTAAAATTGGTAGTGGTCAGGTTCTCTTTTTACTCTTATTAGGAAAATCTGACTCTAGCAATAAGCTCCATGGTCTTAATCATGCACATATTCAACCCAAGAAACAGAACAAGAAGCATATGGAGGAAAAAGCAGTAACTGAAGTTAGAAACATATGTTTCTCCAAGGGATTGCCAGGAAAAAAAAAATAAGTGGAAACTGGTATTCAACTGGCAGCTGTCTTTAAAAAAAAAAATGTAGGCAAGCATCATCACTCAAATTCATTTCAGATTATTAAACTTAAAGATGACAAAAGGAATATTTTAATCTATATTTTATATTATACATTTATTATTCAGCATTTTATCCCTCACAGTAACTACAACAGTTTCCCAAACTTTACGATTTTTAATAACTATTTCTCAAATGTATTAGTATTTAAACCCATCAACCAATCTGCTTTACATTATCACATCTTCAGCAATTTCTATAATGACACACTCCTGTAGGAGCAACTAATTTTCTGGCATGGATATTTACATTCTATTAGAAGGCCCTAGGAGACTCAGAGAAGTGAATTGCTGGATTGGTGGGATTTCAGGCCTTAGTTGAGGGCAGGAAATATCTTCAGAATCCCTCAGACAGCTGTCTCTTGGTATTTTTATCCTTACTTTTAAGGGTTAGCTCTCACAATACAGAATCCTTATAACAGAAGACAGTCTGTGCTTATAGAAAGAGTACCGACCCTGGACAGAGAGGCTTTTCTCAAAGAGTACATTAATTTCTTTCTCTGTTATATTAGTGGGCAGAGCTAATTGTGATAATATAAATGGAAGCCCTTTATAAACACATAAAGTCTTATATCTTAACCTGTAAGAGGTCGGGAACTATGATTTGCTCAATAATGACAGATAGATCCCACCCTGAATAATAATTTGTCTGAAACATTAAATTAGGAAAAACTGAGAGAAAGATTTGGCCTGGGCCCTGGAGGGGGTTTATAGACTGAACACCCAGATGATCTCTAAACACCATTCAGCTTTCAGGGTTGGTTTCTAGCCTTACTAAAATCTAACCATTACCATCATTATTTAGGGTTTCCCAAGCCTTTTAAATCCCAACTGTCCCTTTTCAACACTGCAACTGTCTTAACACAGATTAATCTCATAAATTGAGAATTTTATACCAATTTCTCTGTTTTGTCTCTTC
Organism: Callospermophilus lateralis; assembly: GCF_048772815.1. Classification (NCBI taxonomy): domain Eukaryota; kingdom Metazoa; phylum Chordata; class Mammalia; order Rodentia; family Sciuridae; genus Callospermophilus; species Callospermophilus lateralis. Next base: position 103,235,033 of record NC_135314.1, read on the forward strand.
AATTCAGGGATAAAAATTACTCTCAGGGGCTCAAAAATACCTCTTCCAACAAAACAGAAAAATTGGTAGTATTATGGGATCCTTGCAAAATGGTCAACATTGCAGAAAGTGGAAGGGTTAGAGTTCTGAGGTTCACTGTACATACTCTTTGTGTTCCTCCACTGGAGGCAAAGGAAGTTATTAGTCCTCCTTGGAAATGTCTCATCCCATGGGTGATGAGACTGCCTAGGCTGGAAAGCAATGCTAATGTACTCTCTACCAGTGGGGTTTGTTTTTTCTCATAGCATAGGCACATCAGGAATACAAGACAATTAATACAATAAAAATTAGAAAGTTTGGACCTAGTGAAAGGGGCTCAAGGAGACTTCTTTTAGTCTAAGTCATGGATCAGAGGACAAAGGAATACCCACTCACAACCAGTTAAAAACAGCTCATTAAAGTTAGGGCTTCCACAGAGGGCTTTTAGCAGAGTCCAGCACAATGAAGAATATGCATTTGGTAAGAAAATCTGTCCTGTAGAACTCTGCAGAAACTAAGAGTGCTAGATGGCTATCATTGACATATGGGGTCCTGCCTAGCCACTCCTCAAACTCTCCACCACAGCCACATAACACAAACTCACCCTAAATCTTACCAATCTGACAGTGACATTTACTCCTTCCAAGAACCCTCTCAGTAACATTAATCTTCAGTCAAGACTCTTTCTTATATTCTGCCACACCTAACAGATGCAAAAGATGAGACTATTTGTACCAAAACAGGACAGCTGTGGAAGGAGAATACCAACACAAATCCCAGTTGTCCCTGAAGCTACACATGTCCCTCATATTCAAATCCTCACACATGAGAGCTAATTCCTTCTACATTATAGGTGACTGGATGATAACCTCTTTGGTCATGCTCTTTAATCTTCAACCAGGGTATTTTTAAAAACCACAACATTGAAGGAGTTCATAGGATAAGTTCAGATTTCCCTAAGCTTAAATGTTTTGAGTTCTAAAAGAAATGGCTTACTACAGTGCAATCATTTTGGTAACCTGCTGCCTACCAACTAGATGCAATACCTAAAGAGTTATTTCAATTTCTCTAAAAAACAGCACAAAAACTGAAGAAACACTTCATAAGAATGCATGTGTAATATTAAGAAAGCTTATAAAAACATATACACAAAATAAATGCATAAGACTTAGGAAATAACTGAGTTTTTTTGAAAAAAGAAAAGAAATGTCATAGAATTAAACTCAAGATTAAGTTTCAAGTTTTAAATATATTTCAAAATTGAGAACCAACAATGATGAGCATTATTCTTCTTCCTACGTAGTCAATGTTTTAACAAAACAACTAGCATCTGTCTGTCTGTCTCTCCATATTTTTTATTGGTGCATTATAGCTGTACATAATGATGGGATCTGTTGTTACATATTTGTACATGCACATAGTATTACTCCATAGCAGTTTCTCCTCCTTCTCCACTTGTCACCTCTGGTTCCCTTCCTCTAATAATCTCCCTCTGATTTTCATGAGATCTCTCCCACAAATTTCTTTTTTCCTCTCTGGTTTCCATAAATGAGAAAAAAACATAGATCCTTGATAATAAGCTTGCTTATTCATTTAACGTAATGGTTTGTAGTTCCATCCATTTTCCTACACATGACATAATTTCATTTTTCTTTATGGTCCAATAAAACTTCTTTGTGTATACATATCATATTTTCTTTATCCATTCATCCATTGGTGGACTCCAAGGCTGGTTCCATAGTTTGGTTATTGTGAATTGTGTTGTTATAAACATGACTTCAATTCTTTAGGATAAATACCAAGGAGTAGTATAACTAGGTCATATGGTGGTTCCATGCCTAGTCTTTTGAGGAACCTCCATACTGATTTCCACTGTAGTTAGACTAATTTACAATCCATCCAACCATGTAAAAGTGTTCCTTTATCTCCACCTCCTTTCCAGTATTTATTATTTGTATTCTTGGTGACTGCCATTCTTACTAGTATGAGATGAAATCTCAATGTAGTTTTGCTTGGATTTCTCTAATTGTTAATGATGTTGAACATTTTTTCATATATTTGTTGGCCATTTGTATTTCTTCTTTTGAGAAGTGTCTGTTTAATACATTTGCCCATTTATTAATTGGGTTATTTGATTTGTTGGTGTTAATTTTTTTAGTTCTTCATATATTCTAGATATTAATATCCTGTTGAAGAGTAGCTAGCAAAATTTTTCTCCCATTCTGTAGGTTCTCTCTCATTCCAAATTGTTTCCTATGCTGTGCAGAAGCTTTTAAATTTGAGGCCATCCATTTATTAACTCTTCAGCCAGGCTCTTCTTTCATTTGTGACTTAAAAGGGAAAGAGGTAGTACTCTTGACAAGATTTGACAGAACATGACACTACTCCTGACAAGACTTGACAGAACATGACAAGATCTATCATGACAAGAAATTGATTCTTCAGCTATAATGCCTTCCTTTCTCCCACGATTAACCAAGTCAGAGCATTGCCTCACCCACAGAAATCACCTGCACATTTTTAGAGACCTAGAGTTACTCCTGTAAATGCTGAAGAACCCCTGCAATGTGAAGGCCCAGGCTAGAAAGCAATGCTAAAATACTCTCCCTTCAGTGGGGTTTGTACACAAGGGCAGAATTTAGAGCTCCTTGGCAGGGGCAAATATACAAGTTGCTATAAACATAGTTTTTAAATTATTTAATATAGTCCAACTGTTGACTTCTAAAATCTCTCCTTAGAAAAAGAAGAGCTCTGTTTGCTGACAACATGATCCTACATTAATAGGACCCCAAAAACTCCACCAGAAAACTTCTGAAACTCATAAATGAATTCAGCAAAGTAGCAGGATAAAAAACTAACACTTATAAATCATTTGTGTTACTATACACCAATGATGAATCCACTGAAAGAGAAATTAGAGAAACTATCCCATTCACAACAGTTTAAAAAAAAAAACAATAAAATACTTGGGAATCAATTTACCAAAAAGAGGTGAAAGACCTCTACAATGAAAACTGCAGAAGACTTAAGAAAAAAATTGAAGATCTTAGAAGATGGAAAGATCTCCCATGTTCTAGAATAGGCAGAATTAATATAGTCAAAATGGACGTACTACCAAAAGTGCTATATGGATTTAATGCAATCTCTATTAAAAATCCAATGACATTCTTCATATAAATTTTAAAAAGCAGTCATGGAATCCATATGGAAAAAATAAGAGACAAATAATAGCCAAAGCAATCCTTAGTGAAAGAAGGAAGCAGGAAGCATCAAAATACCAGACCTTAAATTATACTACAGAGCTATAGTAACAAAAACAGCATGGCATTGGCACCAAAACAGGCATGAAGACCAATGGAATAGAATATAAGACATGGAGACAAACCCACATACAGTTATCTCATGCTAGACAAAGGCACCAAAAACATGCATTGGAGAAAAGATCCTCTTCAACAAATGGTGCTGGGAAAACTGGAAATCTATACATAATAGAATGAAATTTAGTTCCTATCTCTCACCTTGCACAAAACTCAACTCAAAGTGGATCGGGGACCTAGATATTATACCAGAAACCCTGCACCTACTAAATGAAAATGTAGGCCCAATACTCTAACACGTTGGTTTAGGAAACAACTCCCTCAATAAGACTCCTAAAACACAAGAAGTAAAACAAAAAATCAATAAATGGGATAGTATTAAACTAAAAAACTTCTTCACAACAAGGAAAAAAAATCAAAAGTGTGAAGAGACAGCCTGAAGAATGGGAGAAAATCTTTGTCACCCACACATCAGGAATTAATTTCCAGGTATAAAAAGAACTCAAGCAAAAAGCTTAACAACAGGGACTGGAGTTATAGCTCAGCAGTAGAGCGCTTGCCTAGCACTTGTGAGGTACTGTGTTCGATCCTCAGCACCTCATAAAAAATAAATAAGTAAAATAAATAAAGATCTTTAAAAAAAAAAAGCTTAACAACAAAAACAACAAAACCCCAATAATAAATGGATAAATGCGCAAAGGAACTAAACAGACACTTCTCAAAAGAATAAGTATGAACAAATATATAAAAGAATGTTCAACATCTCTAGCAACTAGAGAAATGCAAATTAAAATTCACTGAGATTTTATCTCATACCAATTAGAATGACAATCATCAAGAATACAAGTAACAACAGATATTGGCACAAATGTGGGGAAAAGGTACACTCATTCACTGGTGGGACTGCAAATTAGTGCAATCACTCTGGAAAGCAGTATGGAGATACTAAAAGAACTAGGAATGGAATTTGACCCAGTTATCCCACTCCTCTGTATATATCCAAAGAATTTAAAATCAGCATACTGCAGTGACACAGCTACATCAATGTTTATAGGTATATGATTCACAATAACTAAGCTATGGAGCCAACCTAGATGCCCACCAACAGATGAATGAATAAAGAAATTGTGGTATAGATACACAATAGAATATTACTCAGTCATCAAGAAGATTTTATGACATTTGCCAGTAAATGGATGGATCTGGAGACTAATATGCTAAGTGAAATAAGCCAATCCCATAAAACCAAAGGTCAAATGCTCTCTCTGATATGTGGAAGCTAACCCACAAAAAGGGGGTGGGAATGAGTAGAAGAAAAGAATTTTAGAGAATTAGAGAAAGGGAAATGAAGGGAAAGGAGGGGGGATATAAATAGAAAAGACAGTGGAAAGAATCTGACATATTTTCCAATGTGTACATTTAGAACATACCACAGTGAAACCTACCATTGAGTACATCCACAAGACCAGGGCCCTAATTAGAATAAGATATATTCCTTGCCTGTATAATTTTATCAAAATAAACTTTATGGTCATGTATAACTAAAAAGAACTAATAAAAAATTAAAAACAAAACCTCTCCTTCCCTTGGCTTCTATGACAACCCCGATTTCTGTCCTCAGACTTCTTTATGGTGTTTTGTCCAACCACTCCTTACACAGTTCTCTCTTTGGCCATCTTTTCACTGATCTCCCTCCAGAGGCGGAGGGCTCATTTATTCTCATGGCTTTTTTTTTTTTTTTTAAAAGAAAGAGTGAGAGAGAGTGAGAAAGAGGGAGAGAGAGGGAGAGAGAGAGAGAGAGAGAGAGAGAGAGAGAATTTTAATATTTATTTTTCAGTTTTTGGCAGACACAACATCTTTGTCTGTATGTGGTGCTGAGGATCGAACCCAGGCCGCACACATGCCAGGCGAGCGCGCTACCGCTTGAGCCACATCCCCAGCCCCTCTCATGGCTTTTAAAATTACCTTTGGCTCAGTGGACAACAGCTGCAAACAGCAGCCTCCTTGGTAGTGTACACAGCCTGTGGCTTGTATGGACTGCCTTAAGGCACCTTGGAGATGGCCCTTTCCATGGATGTTCATGTCTCTAATCTTGTGGTTCCCAATTATGACATCAAGTAGTATGTGGGGTGCCTTTGGAAAGCCCCAGGGCATGGTGGGCAGTGCGTACTTTGGCCAAGTCATCACATCTATCTGCACAAAGATGAAGAACAAGGATACCAGTTTAAGCACCTAAGCCTCCAGAAAATTCACATCTCAAAGAAGAGAGGCTTCACCAAGTTTAATGAGAATGAATGGTAGCTGAGAAGCATCCCATCCCAGATGGCTGTGGGGTCAAAATATTCCTCATCATGGTCCCCTGGACAAGTGGTGGACCCTACACTCATGATGGCTTCCACTGGGCTGCCCCCTTCCTTAATCAGACCCACAAATAAATAGTGCTTTCTGTCTTCAGAAAAAAAGAAATTATTATCAGGTTGATGTTCCCAGATTTCTGCCCTGAACACAGAAAATTCCTGGTCTCCAAACTAGTGTGTCTAAATGGACATCTACATAAGACCATTCAGTGCTCTAATACCTTAACCTCTGCAAGTCTAAAATGAACTTTTTAACTTTTTCCCAGGATCATATCTTCCTTTCCTATTGCTTCATAGTTAATGGCATCTCCTTATACCAATTACTCCAAATAAAAATGAAGAAGACTCCCAACTTGCCATATCTGTTATCAGCACCTATAATATCTCATCTTTGTATCTCCATTTCACTCCAGTGCCATGCCTTCAGGACAACGTATCTCGTCCTCATGCAAAGTCCCCCACATCTATCCCACATTATTGTCGACAGCTTCTCTACAACATTCTTTTATATATCTAACTGATCCCTTAATTTACCATTATTTATCTTCCCTTTAAAAATATTTATAGTATGTAGAAAATGTAAATCTCTTAGCAAAGAAATCTGGACTTGACAACCCACCCTCTTACTAGTCTAATCTTCTATCACATCTTTTTAAGCACACATTACTCTTGCCATTGCTTATGTATGCAGAGTTCACCAAGGTTCTGTTTTTAACAATTCTTCTCCCTGAGTTCATGTTTGTATTTTTATTCAGCTGTGCCTTGTTTATGTCATTCCCTGAGCCAGAAATGAATTCTCTTGCCCTTAACCATAATATTGTATACAATACTCAAGTTCCAGCTCAAATACTAGGCCCTTTGATATCACTCTTTACATTCCTGTACTGTTGCCTGTACCACTAAGAGAATATGTACAGGACTCTATCATTATAGTTAGTGTTTAAACATTAACTACCCTATTTTTGGAGCTGCTTCAGAGCAAGAACTCTGTCTTGGTAATCATCATATGCCTACACTATTTATCTCTGTAAATTCACATTAAGTAGACAGGCCACCAAAAATATTTAGTGAATAAATTAGTTCTCTTTGCTCCAGTGCTCCATGATTATTTGTTTCTAAATGTAAGATATATTTTTTTTTTAAAAAAAAAGAACTATAATAAGCAGATTACATACAGTCTAAACCTCTCTTAAGCAAACTTTTTTCTCTCAGTTTATGAGCATTTATAAAACAGAGCTTAAGAAAACAGATAAACTGCTATTCAACAATATTATTTGTTTAAGTGAACAACACTGCATCCATTTCATATCATTCCAAACTTAACTAGAATCTATATTCCTTCTCTGTAGATCACTTTGAGGTCAACTATCCTCAGTAAAAGCAACTTTTACACCATAGTTTTAATCATTAAATAGAATGAAATATAAACATAATATGCTACTTAAAAAAAACCTGCAGCCACATTTCTTGAAGAACTGATGGTAACCATTATGGAGTCATTCAAGCAGAAAGCCTATCAAAAGCTCAAAATTTACAATGTGAAAGAGAAAAGGCCTATTTTGACTTTTAGTTTCAGAAGTTTAAGTCAATGGTCAATTGGCTCTGTTGTTTTTGAACCTGTAGAAAGGCAGAACATCATGGTGGGGAACACATGGGGAAGCAAAGCTACTTAACCTCATGCCATCTGGGACGTGAAAGAGAAAGAAAGGAAGGGGCCACGATCCCAGTATCCCTTTCAAGAGATGCCCCCGATTATATAACTTCCTTCCACTAAGTCCTGCCTCCTGAAGGTTTCACCATCTCCCAAAAGCACTATCAGCTAGAGTCTAAGTCTTCAACATGAGAACCCTGAGGAACTTAAGATCCAAACCATAACAAGGGTGAGTACATTCAAATAGATTCACATTCAAACAGACAATATAAAGAAATTAAAAAGTCTTCATTCTTTATTAAATATTATTTGATTATACCTCCAGAATCATTCTCTACCCTTCCATTCTTTTCTGGACTCTGTACTAAGAGGCTGACCTGCATCAGATTCTCTTGCCTCCTGGCTTCTCACTGGGTCTAGCCGATGGGAGGCAACAGATTATAGGAAAGAAGGAGAGCAGTTGGGACACTTATTTCCTTGGATTCTTCCCTGCCTGGATACAAGCAGTGACTATGTTCCTGCTCCCATTGAACACTCCCTCTCTCCTACTCTCAGTTCTTATGATTTCTAGTAATGAGTCCCTCTCTTTGCCCTTTCAAGCTTGGACTAATGATTGGAACATGATTGCAGTGATGACTCTGTAGTTACAAAACTACCATAACTTCTTTCTTAGGTACTTGGTCTCTTGCTTGCTCTGCAGTTTCAACCTCAACTGCCATGTTAGAAGCTGTCCTATTAAGGTTCATATGGCAAGGAACTGAGAAAGCCCACCTGCCAACAGTCAGTTAGCAATTAAGGCCCTTAGTCCAACAGTCTGCAAGGAATTGAATTCTGCTAACAATCATATGAGTGGGCTCAGAAGTAGCTCCCCCACCACTCAAGTCTTCAGATGGGCCTTCAGCTAAGCCACCAGGCTCATGAGAGATCCTGAGCCAAGAAAATCCAAGTAAGTTGTACCCAGATTCCTAATCCACCCAAACTGTGAGAAAATAAATGGTTGTTGCCTTAAACTGATAATATTTAGGATAGTTATACAGCAATAGTAAATAATATATATACTGAGCCAGACACCTCATCCAGTTCTTTTTTAGAATATTTATATTCCTATATAATTACAATCTACAGAAACTGACAGAAGAGTACCAAGAGAAGGATATAAAAATTTAAAATATTAGCATACATGGTCTTTCTTTTTTTAAAAAAATTAATTTTTATTGTTGGTTGTTCAAAACATTACATAGTTCTTGATATATCATATTTCACACTTTGATTCAAGTGGGATATGAACTCTCATTTTTACCCCGTATACAGATTGCAGAATCACATCAGTTGCACCTCCATTGATTTACATATTGCCATACTAGTGTCTGTCATACACGGTCTTTCTTCAAAAAGAAATGAGAGACTAAAACTGACTAATAAAGGAAAATTAGGACTAAGATTTTAAAATTTAAAAAATTCAAGTAGAAAAGAGTTTTCTTGGGAGAAAATGATATTTTTAAAAGATTTTAGAAATGCTTTCTCTACTTCTGCTTTTCCCTCACAAAGCAAACAGCATTAACCTATACTAAATTTTTAAAATAAGGACCAAGGAAGGGAAAAACTAATGAAAGATAATGTAAAAAATCTATATAGGTTTCATTCTGTAAGTTTTCATGACTTGCTTTTAGGATACTAAAAGGAACTGCACAAGTCTCTTGGAAATCATTTGTCATATAATTGTTTAAAATAGAGGACATACAATGAATAGAAGTTATAAATATATTATGGCTATGACTTTGAGTATGACTATTAAAAAAAATAGTCCTAGAAGTTACTGGTGTTCAAGTTAACATCGAGTATGGGGGGAATGTTACCTAAAAACTAATTAAATAAGTGATTGGAAAGTCAATTTTCCAACTTTATCAATGAATCAGGAACCTATAAAAATGCAATGCTCCAAGGTGAACAGGATTCAATTTGAAGTATAATGAGATTGAAAATGATCAAATGACAGAACATGCTCTTCATAATTAGAACATGGTTTCAAAGTAGATCCACAATGGGAAGAATACTCATTCTGAGAGACACTTTCATATATTACAACTGACAGGGAAAATGCAAAAAGAAATTCAGTGTAACAACTTTATATGAGGTTATATTAGCAAATGACATAAGTCAAAATCACCCTTAATATCCCTCAGGAAGACTGTAACAAAGACTGTAACATCTCTCAGTGAATCCAACTCAACCAGTCTTTCTTCCAGCACTAGAATAGATCTTTATTTTATATTTTTTCTTCTGTAAATCAAATGAAAAAGTTGGATCATGCTGTGTAAAAATCACATGTTGTTCAACACCAAAATCACTTCCAGTATGGCAAAAGGCTCCCATGAGAGGTAGGCACATGGTAACTGAGATGTCTGAGGAACAGTAGGTTCACATCTCACACCTCAGGCTCATTCCAGGAATAGCATAGAAAATCGCTCAAATCATCAGATATTCTTCACCACCTCCCCATTCCTCCCTACCTCTCTCCCACTGCACTCCCATAATATAATGTATACATGATAACTAACTGCTGCAGTTGAACACGGTGGGAGAAAAAATCTAGTTACAGTCACACACTGAGGTCTAGGCCATAATCACATCCCTACCCTGTTTCCCTTCCACACTGGGATTATAAAATACCTACTAGGAAAGACAAGAGAATGGAAACAGCTTTGCTTTCAAAGTCAAGGAAACTGGATCTAAAAGATAAGCTCTACCCTACACTAGTCATGTGAATATGAGCTTACTTCTTAACTTCTCTAGGACTCAGCTTTCTCTTTTTAAAAAATATAAGCATGAGCTGGGAATGTGGTTCACTGGTAGAGTTTTTGCCTTGCATGCTCAAAGCTCTGGGTTTGATTCCTAGCACCACAAATAAACACATTTTTAAAATAAATTTTTAAAATGTAAGCACATTGTTCTAGATAGTAATGTCTCTAAGGTAATTTTCAGTCTAGATTGTGTCTCAATTTCCCACTACATCATGTTTTGAAATCTTTTTTTGTTTTCCTAATACCATCATAAAGTTAGTGGCTAATGTTTGAAAGGTTGGGCACTGAAATCTAGTAGACCTATGTTCAAATCTGTAGCTGTAATTTTCTAACTGAGACAATGTGCAAGTTTCTAACCCTTCTAAGCTTCTGTTTTACCATTTTAAATGGAGACAATAATGTCCTTTTTGCAATAAAACTGCTATAAAGATAAATTAGATAGTACATATAAATCACATAATATAGTGTCTAACACATTGTATGCTAAATGAATGTTGCTGATGATGTTACATGCATAACAATTCATTAAATGTCTGGTTAGATAAGGCCTCAGGCCTTATCTACAGAACAACAACAACAAAAAGGAAGCAAGTGATTCCTAAGATATCTAACTGATACCCCCTACGCCAATCCACAAAATTCTCAAAATCCAATCCTATCCAATTTATCATGTCTATTTGGGGCTTTCACAGTGTAGGACAGGTTTCCAACATAAGAACAACAGACTATGCTTACACAAAAATAGAAAAACTGTTTTACAATTAAGATTATTCTCTTATATGAGAAAAAAAATCAAGGAAGGTTATATGAGATTTTATTCTGCTATAAAAATCATATTCTTCCTTCTAATCAAAATTTTAACATTCAAAAGGTAGATTTAAAAGTAAAGGGACAGAAAAGACAGGGGGAGCCTAGTATTAAAATTCTTCCTAGAGAAAGGTTAAGGACCGGAATTTATATGCCATATAAGAGAGTTAATTAAAAATAAATTATTTGAAAGGTATTATGATAAGAAAAACATAATTACCATGTTTCTTGAATTAGTTTCTATTCTTCAAAAAGCAATTCAGTCCCAAAACATAAAACCACCTCAAATTTAGAAAATTAACTTAATGATACCAGAGTGGTTGTTATTGAAGCCTGTTCTTGGGATTTTCTTAACTCTAAGAAAATATTGTCCTTATATTCATTTTGTTGAAAGAAAATGGATTCATTTGGCTGATAAACTGCTTTAACTGAGTTCTTTCATTCATTTCAACTTCTAGAACACTCTTGAGTTTCCACTCTCCTGTCTTACCTATTTGCTCTAAATGACTCATATTTCAGTATTTTGGTAATTTATATAATTTACTGTGCTAAATCTCAATTGCTTTCCTTTTTGTCTTCAAATACCACGTTCTTCACTTTTTTGTTAAGTTTTACTTTACCATAGCTACTAGAAAAATAAAATTCCAATTTCTAATTGCAAAAGAAATTAAAGGACAAAAATCACATAAATATCTCCAACTTATCTTAATTCACCTTAGTGTTTTGAAGGCAAAAGAGAGTTCAGTTAAAAAGTAACTCCTAGGAGGTTTTGGTTTCCTAGACTCACTGCAAGACCCCTAAAAATTGTCAGTATAGAGTACTAGAACTAAGAAGAAAGAGCAATGATATATAATAATATAAACAATAAATACATCAATTGGATTTTTAATACCCAAAAGAAAAAAATTCTACACAAATCTTCCATGATTAATTTCTACAATTTCTTAGTTTCATGACAGGAAAATCTGAATGTATATTGTCACTGAGGATAGGGTTCTGAACCTAGAACTTGAAGACCTCGTTATATTTCTGATACTACCCCCAAAAGTAGTGTAATATTCATGTCAGCAGAAATATTTTACCTTGAATATGCACTTAAGTTCTCCATGCCTCAGTATTCTTTGCAACCTTACCAGATGTTGCAAGGATCAGAGAGAATAAAAAGTCATGGAATATTTCCCTTCTGTAGAAAGATTATAAGAAAGACTTTCAAATATAGCAAAGAACAGAGAGGAACAGTGCAGATATTACACTTCGGGCTAAAAACCCTTTGTTATGGAATAGAGCTCTTCAAATTTTAGCATGCATCACAAACCCCTGGAGGACGGTTATTTTTCAACCCCTATCTATAGAAGACTCACTTTATTTTTCACTTGAAGAATCTATTAAACACAGAGGTCCTTCCTCTGCCAAGTAGAGTTTGACTTTCTAACAAGTTTCCTGGTGATGCTAATGCTGGTGCAGCTTGTCAGGAGAACACACTTTGAAAACAGTATCTTAGAATGCTGAATAGTATGCCACATCCACTATCCAACTGTCTTCACAGCCAGGAGAGTTAGGTTGGAGCACATAATGAACAATCACACACTTTTGCCCATCCACATAATGCCCACTTTCCCCTTCTCTAGCTTTATTTCCACTCACTAGAAAACACTGATTTTTAATACCCTAGAGATTCTTTCATCATAAAATGAAAGATGAATCATTTCATTATCCATCTTTCCTACAAACTCTAAGCAGTGACTTTCTTAATAAAGCTGATTAGTTTTGATAGGCAGCCTCTGTCTCATTCATTCCCGTCAATTCAAAAAGCTTACAAAAACTTATACAATGGTGCCTACCCTTCCTTTTCTGAATTTAGTAATGCTAGTGTGGCAATACTTCAACACCAAGACATTTTATAAACATGGGTAGGTTTCACATGATTTTATCCAAACTTGTATGTTTTTGCCTAATCATATGTTATATTAAAATAAGTTTAACTACTGCCCTTCAATCACATATTTTTTCTGATATAAAGTAACACACATTTACACTAGAAAACTTAAGAAATACAGAAATATATAAAGCAATCAATCAAAATCAACTATAATCCCCTTGCTCAAAAAGAGCTACTGTGAAAATTTTGATGTACTTTCCTTCAGTCTTTTTCAACACATATAAAGATTATACTGAGTAACATTTTACCATCATATTTCCCCTAGATAACAAGTTGTAAGAATATCAAATATTCTTTTAGAGTTATTTAATGGTCATAATATTTTATTACATGGATGAGCCATAATTCAACAAAAAATTATTATTATTAATATATTTAGAGTAGATTCACAAAACCTACAGGAGAGCAGACCTTTAGCCTTGGTTCATATAGGAAAATTGTTTTATTTATGCATTGTTTCTGAAGAGGGTCTTAGCAACACCTTTTTTAAAAAGCATAAGTTCATTTCCTTGCAGACATCAACCAATGCTATCCAGGGTATGGTCACCCAAATAATTTTTCTTTTCCCTTCAACTTGAGGCAAAGATAGAAACAAGGCCTTAATGATTAGAAGGATGGATGGATGGGTGGGTGGGTGGATGGACAGAGGGTTGTTTAGTTGAATAGATAGAATTTTATAAAGATAAATACAGATATAGATATAAATATATAGCTAAGCCATACATACACATTTTAACAGTATCATGTATCTATCTATCTATACTTCCTAATATATTATAGTTTCTTTTGGCTTCTTGTCTCTCTCATTAGAATATAAATTCTGGAGCAAGTGACATTTCTTATCCAACTTTATCCCTCCCCTCCTTGCACAACTTTATCCTTCTCTCTCCTTGCATACACACACAAAGCTAGCACAGTGCCTGAATAAATGTTTTCTGAATAAAATATTGTAATTAAAGTAATAGAGGCCCAGTGCAGTGGCACATGCCTGTGGCTCTGCAGCTCCAGAGCTGAGGCAGGAGGAGCTAGAGTTCAAAGCCAACCTCAGCAAAAGCAAAGCACTAAGCAACTCAATGAGACCCTGTCTCTAAATAAAATACAAAATAGAGTCAAGGATGTGGCTCAGTGGCCCAGTGCCCCTAATTTCAATCCCTGGCATTACTCCCCCCCCCCAAAAAAAATACAAAGTAATAGAAAATGCCATATTAAAAAAAATATGGAAAGTAGTATGGAGATTCCTCAGAAAATTCGAAATGGAACCATTTGACCCAGCTATCCCACTCCTTGATTTATACCCAAAGAACTTAAAATCAGCCTATTACAGTGATGCAGCCATGTCAATGTTTATAGCAGCCCAATTCATAATAGCTAAACTATGGAACCAACCTAGGTATCCTTCAATAAATGAATGGATAAAGAAAAGGTGGTACAAACAAAACTATATCTATTTACTATATGATGAAAAAAAAGAGAAAAGATGGTGTGTGTGTGTGTGTGTGTGTGTGTGTGTGTGTGTATTCCCCCCAGTGGACTATTACTCAGCTTTAAAGAAGAATGAAATTATGACAATTGCCGGTAAATGGATGAAGTTGGAGAATACCATGCTAAATGAAATAAGCCAATCCCAAAAAACTAAAGGCCAAATGTTTTCTCTGATATGAGGATACTAATTCACAATGAGGTGGGTGGGGAGGGCATTAGGGAAGAATAGAGCTACCTTAGATTAGGTAGAGGAGAGTGAAGGGAGAGGAGGGGAGGCATGAATAGGAAGAATAGTAAAATGAAACAGACATTATTACTTATGTACATATATGACTACATGACCAATTTGATTCTACAACATGTAGAATCAGATAAATAATAAGTTATTTCCCATCTGTGTATGATATATCAAAGTGCATAAATGTACTCTACCATATTGTATAACTAATTAAAATAAATTTTAAAATTATTTAAAAAAATAAACATCTTTTAATTCTTGTGAAGGGGGTAAGTAAAACCTAATTAAATATTTTACATACAAATACAGTTCTGGGCTATATAGAGTTTGTTGCTTAAACTGACACATTAATATGTAAACTACTTTTTCTATAATTCAAATACTACTATTTTCTACTTATTTATATTGAATTCAGTTACCATTCCAGAAATCCAGTCATTAGAGAACACTGGCCTTATTTTGACAATAATAACAAAAAATGGGAAAATGAAATTGGTACCATAAATAAGCACAGCTCAACTCTATGCTATAGCAGTGACTTTCAAGATCTCCCATCAACTATTTCTCTGCAACCTTGTAGAAATTGGAGGAAAATGCTATTTTAAAACTTTTCCTGCAGAAAACTTTCCTTTTCCTCTCCTGTACTTGTGCTTCTTACTCTAAATTTTCTGAGACAGGGATAATTTTCAAAAGAAGCAGCCAAAGTTTCAAATGTAAAACAAGAAGACTTGAGTTCCTGTAGGTGAAAATGAACTTACTCTACTTTTTATTAAAGTACTAACCATTCCTAACAACTGTGTTACTGCTATATATTTCATAACAGTGGTTCCAAATTCCAGGGCTGTGAAATCAGTTCAAGAGGTTCTGTAAATTCATATGCACCACTAAGCATTATCTTAGACTTAATAAGTTAGGACATACAAACACACATAGAAATAATTTTTCAAATGGATAGATATGGGTGTGAACAGTTAAATGCAAACACATATATTTTCGTTTTAAAGATTAAGAATTGAGCCTACATATTTACCTCTAAACCTTTTTAAAAAACCTACAGAAATGGTAAAATTATAATATATAATAAATAATTATAAAGAGAAATACAGCATTGAAAAAAATCAAGAAACTGTAACTAAATCTTAAAATTTTACATAATTTTTGGAAGAAATGAACAAATGAGATTAACTTATGCTATAATGGATTAATGAAAAGTTCCTTGCCACTCAAAACAAGCACAGAAGAGATTTCTCCACTGTATAAGGTAAAATGGATAGTTACAGGATTTTTAATAATTGTTCTAATCTAAGTTTTAATTTAAAAAGGATTAGGACATAAAATATTATATACCCAGACACAATAACTATGCACAGATATCAACAAATATATTGAGAAACTTTAACATGTGAGGCAAGTTCAAACAATGTAGATAAGGTGACCTATGAACAGAGAAGCAAAGGAAGTGAGGGAGGGAGCCAGGGCCATATCAAGGGGAAAGCTTGATATGGAGCAAAGGTCTTGAAATAAACACTTGCTGTGAAGGAAGAACAAGGAACCCAAAGGAACTAAAGAAAAGTGGGTGAACAAGATAACTTACAGTGGGGGACTAGATGCAACCGACTTTTACTTAGTGAATGAATGCTGACCGGCTTCTGGATTAAATAATGAGCTGTTAAGGGCCAAATATGGCAGGAGAGAAACCAGCTGTGAGACTATATGATAATAGCAAAAGGTGATCGTACCTTGGGTAGTAACTAGGGAAGTATAAGAAGTAGTCTAATTCTGGATCTATTTTAGAAGGTAGAATCTACAATATTTTCTAACGAATTTGACAACTCTGAGATTTTATTTTGCCTGATGAACTGAAGCTTTTGGCATGAAGAAATTAAATACTAAAGTTTGCTCTTATTAAGATAAATAATACTTAGGAAAGTTCAGGTCTTGGTAAGGGACCAGTTTAGAGATTGTGAAAATGGCAATATCAAATATACAATGAGATAGCTATGTATCATAGGAGATGTCTGAGCAAAAGACATAAACTTTGAATTTTTATATAGATGGCAAATAAAGTCATGAACCTGAATAAGGTCACCTAAGGGATGAGAGTAAATAGAAGAGAACTGAGTTGGAAAATCAAGTCCTGTGACACAGCAACATAAAGAAACTGGGGAGACAAAAACTATCAAAATAGTGTCCCATGAGCTAAAAGAACCAAAAGAAATCAGATTCTTAGAAGTCAAATGAAAACAAGAGAAAGTAATCATTTGTCAATTACTACAGAGAGCTTAGGCAAGAAGACAAAGAACTCATAGATATAATAGTGTGAAAATCATTGGTGATGCATCAGGAAATACCCCAATAAAATGAGATATTAATCCAAATTTTAAAAATGCAAGAAATGAGTACTAAAGCAGGCAATAAATAAATGGTAGTAAGCAATGAATTTGAATGAACCCAGCAAATTTCAAAGTTAAACATATGTGAAATTATTATACTGTGGCTATAAATTTTCACAGAATTGTTAAAAAAAAAAAACCCATTATCTTAAGAAAACAGCTTTTAAAGAAAGAAAACATAGCCAAGTGTGGTGGTGCATGCCTGTAATCCCAGCAGGTTGGGAGCTGAGGCAGGAAGATCAAGAGTTCAAAGTCAGCCTCAGCAAAAAAAGAGGCACTAAGTAACTCATTGAGACCTTGTCTCTAAGTAAAATACAAATAAATAAATAAATAAATAAATAAATAAATAAATAAATAAATAAATAAGGCTGGGGAAGTAGGTCAGTGGTTAAGCACCCCGGTTTCAATCCTTGGTACCAAATAAATAAATAAATAAATGTAATTAGTTAAACATCTTAAGACTATCTGATTGGATAAAGATAACTATGGCAAAATGACACAGAAAAGGATGGACAAAAATGTATCTATATATAAGCTTAACTAGCTAAGGCAATGCTCATATCAGTAAATTTAAAGCAAAAAAGTCAAGTGAAGCAAAGATGGATCTTTTATATTGATAAGAGGTATAATCCAAGAAAACATAATAATCACAAACTTATATACTGTATTAATTACATGAAGTAAAAACTAAGAAATATGGAAAAATCTTATAAACCAAAATCAGTGGGAGATTCTTACCTAGAATTTGTTAGCTCTTCAAAGAAAAAATACATGAGGATTAGAATAATCTAATTATTAAACAAGTTTCAACTCTTTAGAAAATTCACCTACATTTCAAATATCTGTGGAATATTTCTAAAAATTGATCATTTAATAGGCCACATATAAAGACCAACCTCACTGCGTCCCACCATATACCAACACATGGCTGTCCCAGCCTGCTTCCATCTAGACACAACAGCCAGGACTGGGGAGACCATCACCAAGGTTCCTGTAGGCATGGTTACACTAGAGCTAAGGTATTGGTAACCTGCAGGAACACTATAGGGTAGAAACTTTAATACCTTGGATCTGTACCACCAGAGGGGAAAAAACATGAAGAACATGAAAAAAACAAGGGAAGAAAATATACCCCCAACAAACCAAGATTCTACAATAATAGAATCCATTGACAGCACAGTAGATGAAATGTCAGAGAAGGAATTCAGAACATACATGATTAAAATGATGTGCAAAGCACAGAATAATATAAAAGTAATTACAGGCAACAATTGATCACTTCAACAAAGAGATAAGACAGCAAATACAGGTAGCAAAAGATAACTTCAAGGAAGAAATATAAAGACCCTGAAAAAAAATCAAACAGAAATTCTTGAAATGAAGGAAACAATAAGTCAAATAAAAAATTCAAATAGAAATCATTACCATCAGAATAGGTCACTTGGAAGACAGAACCTCAGGCAATGAAGACAAAATATATAATATTGAAAATAAAATTGACCACACAATGAAAATGGTAAGAAACCACAAACAGAAGGTCCAAGAATTATGGGATAACATGAAAAGACCAAATCTAAGAATTTTGGGGATAGAGGAAGGCACAGAGATAAAAACAAAAGGAATGCACAATCTCTTAAATGAAATAATATCAGAAAATTTCCCAAACATGAAGAATTTAAAAATCAAATTCAAGAGGCTTACAGGACACCAAATGTGCAAGACTACAACAGATCCATACCAAGGCACATTAATAATGAAAATGCTTAGCATGTAGAATGATAGAATTTAAAAAGTTGCAAGAGAAAAGTTTCAGATTACATACAGGGGGACACCAATTTGAATCTCAGCAGATTTCTCAACCCAGACCCTCAAAGCTAGAAGATCCTATAACAACATATACCAAACTCTGAAAGAAAATGGATGCCAATCAAGAATCTTATATCCAGCAAAATTAATAGGCCATATATAAATCATTAATAAATTCAGAAACTAAAAATGGTTTAGGTATTTTTTTCCATCCCAAAGACACACAAATAAAAAGTAACAATAAACAATAGATCTAATAAATTTGAGATTCTGGTAACCATTAAATAAGACACAAGCCAATGAAAAAATTAAAGCTAAAGTTACAAACTATTTGCAATTATTAACAAAAATAGTATACTTAAGGGGAAACTAGTTCCTCAGTTTGAAATATTTCCTTTTATCCTTTGTATTTTGAAGGATAATTCATTAAGTGCTTCCATGTTGGCAAAAAGCTTCTGTATCTTCTACTTGGCATTCATCTTCCCTATATTTCCCAGCACCCTTTAAAATTATTTCTCATTTGCATGATTTTTGGTTTTTTTTTTTTTTTTTGGCTTTACAGACACTTGAGTTCTGTCTATCTAAAACAGTGGACTTCCAGCTACTAGAAAATAGGATTTATGCTTTAGCACCTTTGTACTAACTCAGGGTACACTGCTGCTCAAAGCCATTGTTCTCTAGTAGTAAAAGCTTGGTTTGGAAAGTCAGATTTATATTTGAATCCTATCTCTGCCAGTTTCTAGCTGTGTAATCTCAGACGTACTTCTTAACCTCTAGCCATCATTTCTCATTTATAAGTGGGGCTAGTATCATCTATTAAGTAGGTTTATATAATAAAACACAGAGCAGAGTATCTTGAATATAGCTGATGCTAGGTAGAAGGAGGCTATTATGAACAGTGAGGAGTTAGATAAGCAAAAGAAAGACCTAAGAGCTATCCAAAGAGGAGAAAACCATGAATTTTGGAGTATAACAGATCTGTCAAATCCTGATTCTAGCCAGTTACTTAGCAATATAGCAGATTATATAAAGTCTCTGAATCTCCTCTCCACATCTGCAAAGCTGGTGTAGAATTAGAAACTGGAAACATAGACACAACTGGGAACATAAAAAATTGCTCATATATGAGCTGGGGATATGGCTCATGTGGTAACGCACTCGCCTGGCATACATGGGGCGCTGGATTCGATCCTTAGCACTACATAAAAATAAAATAAAGATGTTGAGTCCACCAAAAACTAAAATTTCTCTCTCTCTCTCTCTCTCTCTCTCTCTCTCTCTCTCTCTCTCTCTTAAAAAAATGTTCATATAAATGGAAGCTACGATCATCACTTCTACCTTACCACCATTACAGGTTTTAATCAATGTTTGATGAATTGGATTTCAGCTTTACTGTAAGAATCTCACATGGACTGACTTGATTGCTGGAAGGACCCCAACTGAGAGCAAGTTATCAACTTGGTAAGCAAAGAAGGCCCAATATGTGACCAGTTTATCAGAGGTCAGAATAATTGAGGCCTCAATTAAAAAAAAAAATCACATGATATTGTCTTGCTAGATAATTGGTTAGAAATCCTTTTCATGATGTTAGATCATTAAAATTTGACACCAGAGCAATCTCTAAGAGAACCCTAAACAGGTCTCATGTCTCATTAATATAGATTAAATTCTTCAGATGTCCTGAGTCTCCCCAAATGACAATGTTGACATTTACTGGATTTCCCTCTGACTTTTCTAGACTTGAGAAATAAGGTCAAATATTAGCTATGAATAAACTATTATTTTGGTTTTTACTTCACAACTATCTTTTGAGAGTAAGCCATTTTGTCTACTTTATTTTTCAGAATGACCCTTCATTTAATATGTCACCCTGCATTTTTTATGCTTGAGAACATATGAGGTTCTGCATACTAAATATGAAGCAGGTGTGAAGTGAATCACAATTCTGGCATATCATTCTTTACTGGAGGTCTTTTTCTCCATTAAATAAAGATGGGTGATTTTTTTTCTTTCTTACAAGTCAAAGCTAAAATTTTTTCATTTGGTTTCTTGAATACTATGAATGATATTAAAAGTACATTCTATATATTAAAATATCACTGTTACTCCATCTTGTTAGTACTAATGGATTTTATTAAATTACATACTAGTAAAATCTGAAGATAAAAGGATTCCAATAAGTGACTGATTGGTGGGAGATAGGACATAGAGAATATTATTATTAAAATATGCAAACATAAATGTTCACCAGGGATAGTGTAGAATGTAGCTTTTAGCTCTGCCATTTCCCTGAATCCAGCTGTCAGTTTATCTAATTATCATAGTGCCATGAATTTTCATGAATTACAGAATCTTAGAGTAAAAGATATCTTCGAGATCACCACCTAATCCAATGCACATGTTACAAATCAGAAAAATGAAATATGAGAAGTCATGTGCACAAAATCTTAAAGCTGATTAGCTGTCAGAGTCACCACTTGTACTCAGCTTTCTTGATCTCTTTGCTCCATTTCATAATCCTTTATTTTAGATTTAAGGACATGGACCAGCTTATATGAACCACCTCTTTTATAGAGGTGCAGGGAAAGGGTCATGGTAGAAGACTCAGAAAAGCAAAGAGGGACCACCTTGTCAGAGACTTCAGTTGTACTGTCATTATAATAATAGAAATGTCAGTCATTCACTTGACTACAGAGGTAATCATTATAGCTATAAAAGATGTTAACAGTCCAAAGAAGGGCACACTCGAAATCTACAATTAGTGTGAGTACTCAAAGATTAAAACACATCAAAAAATAAGGCACTATTTTTACTTGGTTACAGAACCATCTGATTATCTAAAATTTCCAGATGACCTTCTTATTATAAGGTTACATAAGATCATAATGAAGTGATTCCCATTAATGTCAACTTAAGTTGTGATCCAGTCAAAATTTCCATCATAATATTAGGAAAAGCTCTCAGAAGTATAAGTCTTCCAAATAATAAATATCTTTTCTTTTTGACCATAATATTTCAAGAATGATTTTTATCATCTTAAAACACTCATCATTGCTCACATGACTTCTGTATTTATTTTTTAAAGCAGGTACAAGAGCCCTGGTTACCATCTGGAACACATCAACAGTCTTTAAGACAACATATTTTTATCCTTAAACTTGGTTTGCTATGAGTAAATAGAAATACACTTCCTCTTTAAAAAAGAAAAATCATTACAGGACTCAGGATATAGCTCAGTTGGTAGAGTGCTTGACTCACATGCACAAGGCCCTGCGTTCAATCCCCAGTACCACAAAAAAAAAAAAAAAAAAATCAATAATTGGGGGGTTACTTGTTCAAGACTTACTAATTAACTTTGATAATTATGACAATTTAGAGAAGAAAGAACAACGTAAATTGGAAAATAAGATTTTTTAAATAAGTTTTTCAAAAAAGATGTGCAGCTGGTTTAATTCATAAAATAAATCATAATTCCCTAAAATACCACTTTTTTCAATTTCTCAAATGCAGATAGATAAAAGAGCATGTACTGAAAGGCATTTGAAGTTAAAGAGTTCCCCCCCACACACACTATTACTTAAACTCTAAATAAATAAGTCCGAGTAAAATCATAAGAAAGGAATTTAGAGACAATACTGAAAAATGTATTTTTCCCCCAAATCAATAAGCAATTTAATAAATATTGCTAAGTATAATGTACAGAGCCTTCTTCTAAATGTTTCATGAGGGCAGTTCCTGCAGTTGCTTTCATTCTAGTTCTGGACTAATTAAAAAAAAAAAAAGTAAGAAGGAGAAGGAGAAGGAGGAGAGAAGGAAGGGGAGGAGGAGGAGGGGAGGAAGATGAAAAGGAGGAGAGGAGGAAGGTGAGGAGAAGAGGAGGAACAGGAGGAGGAGAAGAGAAACAGGAGGAGGAGAGGAGGAAGAAAGAGAAGAGGAGGAGGAGGAGAGAATGAGAAGAGGAGGAGGACAGGATGAGAAGAGGAGGAGAAGAGGAGGACGAAGGAGGAGGAAGAGGAGGAGGAGAAGCAGGAGAGAAGAAAGAGAAGGAGAAGGAGAAGCAGGGGAGAAGACAGAGAAGGAGAAGGAGAAGAAGAAGAAGAAAACAAAATTCAACCTAATGTCAGGGTAAAGGGGGAAATCAGAGAAGCTTTAACAAGCATCGTTTGTAAGGAATCTTTAGGGAAAAGTAAGATTTTGAAAGGTAACAAAGGACAGCAAATAGAATGAAGCAGTTTCTTGGTCCCAAGGCACCAATTTTAAAACTTTTGAGGGGTTCCTGCTAACAATGTCAGACTACTTTAACTTCATTTTTCTGTTTTTAAAACATTTTCATCATCATCTTCTTCTTCACTAACAGATACTGCAGTGTTAGGATCTTAAATTCCCTAATGAAAAAAACATATCCAAAGGATCAAGGGTTGCAAACAAAACAAAGTTCTTTTTTATAAATTTCCCAGAGTTGCCGTGATCATCACATTCTAAGACACAGAATGGGCAAGTATTACTCCCATTGTATCTATCAGAAAACTGTTTAGAGGAGTTAGGAATAGCCCAAATTAAAACAGCGCAGTGGCACTTCAAGAACTCAGTCAGATCTTGTAAGGACCAGTCAGGAGCTTTTCCTGCGAAAATTCAGTCAAACTGTATCACAGTAAAGTCCCAGGTTACAACTAACCCTTGTTTTTAATCAATGATGTGATGGTAATCAAATACAAACTTTTGGGGGGAAAAATCCTTTGATTCCCCAACACAACTTAATAAAAGGAATAGGAGAAAAAAAGTTGAAGTGATGTAATTTAGAAAAAAAAAAGTTAATAAATTCTCCTGAAGTGAAGTAAAATATCACAAGAATCTAGAATGCTAAAATCATTAGATTCACACTTCAAAATTGATTATGATGCTCAATTACAAAAAAAATGCTGAAGGCAGATTTGTTACTGAATATATTTTTTATGCCAAGAAAAAATAAAACCAAAGCATCTACTAACAAAACAGGCAAAACAAACATGCTCTGTGTTTGTTTGTTTGTTTGGTTGGTTTTTGGTAACAAGGATTGAACTCAGTGGCACATCCCAGCTCTTTTTATCTTTTTTAAATTTATTTTTTAGTTTTAGGTGGACACAATATCTTTATTTTACATTTACATGGTGCTGAGGATCGAACCCAGTGCCTCGTGCGTGCTAGGCAAGTGCTCTATCACTGAGCCACAGCCACAGCCTCTTAACTTTTATTTTGAGACAGGATCTTGCTGAATTGCTTAGGCCTCACTACTTTGCTGAGGCTAGCCTCAAATTTGCCAATCCTCCTGCCTCAGCCTCCCTAGCTGCTAAGATTACAGGCATGTACCACCACAACTTGCTTGCTCTGTTTTGATGATGTTGCTAAATAAGATTCCACATCTATTTAACTGACGAAGAATAAGATGGGGATCTAGGGATTACAGAATTCCTATCTCAGCTCTGACACTACATGGCTTTGTGATGTCGGGCAAAGCAACTCACATTTTTAGGACATAAGCTCTGATCTGAAAAATGAACCAATTCATTTAGGTAATTTAAATGGGTCCAAAAATTATTTGACTTTATTATTTCCAAGGTTTTGGGTGTGTAAGCAAAAATTAAAAGACTACATGAGCCATTTTCCCCTAACAGAATATAATAAAACTTGGCACATTTGAAAACCTAACATACACATACAACAGACAAATCTCATGAAACTAATATAAAAACCAACACTTATATGATGTTTCACAGTATGCTTTTACATTTTTCCTCCATATGTTGGAGCTTCTTATATAATAAATAATTGGTTGCAAAAGAAACAGAAAACAATGATCTAAACCTAAACTAAATCTAAATTGTAATGCTGTAAATATTAAAGTTGCAGAATTCCAATGCAGTATTTGCAAAGGATCTACAAGTATCTGTTAGAATGATTATCCAAAGCCCAACATAATTTTACTCTGGCAAAATGTATAAAATTTATAAACTCAAATTATGTAACTTGCCTAAAATGGCCTCAAAGTATAGCAATTTGTTTGTTTTAAATTACAATGGAGGTTGAAAATGAGTTCAAAGCTCATAGGGTCAAGTTTTTGCTTTGGAACTACTGACAAATCTACAGGGTATCAAGACTGTTTGACTTAGGGAGATGTGATATAAAAACAACATCATTTACCTTCACCTTCATGTTTTCACATTGGAAAACTAGTTTGGGGAATCAGGAAAATGACAGATGAGACTAAACAGGAAATGTGATTTGGTTCATGTCCCAAGGATATTATTTAACAAAAATGCTGAGCAAGCTATATTGAGAGCTCAGCTGGAGGGAAGGCATTCACATATGCTATTTATGACGCTTTTAGAAACATCCCAAGAGGTATAAATTTTGGCAACTTACACACATTCCTTTAGACACTTCTCTATATTGGTTTTCTATGCTTTATATAGAGAAAATGTTTGTTCATTGCAAAAATGAGGAAAGATGTTATAATTTCCAACAGGAAGTATATGCAGTTTGATTATGAGTGGAAAGCAAGCTCAATATATTTTTAGGTTCTCAGTCAAGAAATGAAGATATCTTGCTTCTGAGAATTCCTATAGACAGTCTTCTTTGGTCTACTACATGATACTACATTTAACACATAATGATTGCACAATACATTATTCTAATGGCAAGTACATAAAAACATAAATATGTTATATGTACATATAACATGTAGATATATTTATTCTATCTGAAAACTGAAAACTATTGTAAAAATTAACATGGGGATCTTAGTCAAATACCAACCACTTAGATTAAAAATGTATATATCAAGCTGGGGTTATGGCTCAGTGGTAGAGTGCTTGCCTCACATGTGTGAGGCTCTGGATTCAATTCTCAGAACCAAATGTAAATAACTGAATAAAATAAAGGTCCATCTAAAATATATACATATATATTTTAAAATGTATATATAGCTATCTGGTAAAAGAATAATAATTTTTTGGATTATCAAAGAGTTCCAGGAATCTAATGATTAACTGAAATCTTTCTCACCCCTGAGAGATGACAAGATATAGTAAAAATTTTATCTTATCTCTGGTCTCTATGAATCTGAGAATCAGAGACATACAATGAGAAATAATATCAATCACATAGCACATCCTTGTAAACTCTAAGCCAAATTACATGGTCTATAATGTACTTTGTTTTTGCTTATATGTTTTTATTTGTTTTTCTTCACTGCTTTTAAAAAGTTTTTTCTTACAAAAACTTAGCAGTTAGGAATTAGGAGAGTGGGTTGTTACTATTCACAAAACTGTCAGAACCATCATCAGAATTGCCAGGGAATCTGCATTATTCCTACCCTTCGGAGTACTTTCTCCACTCATACTCCACCAAGAATGTGATGTGCTGGAAAGGGAATGGGTAAAGAAAAGGAGTATAGCATTTCCCTTTTGAAAAAGCTCCACAGCTAACAACAAAACTAACCTGGAACACGGAAAGAGAACATCTTCAGAGAGATGTCATCATATAAGCTCAGAATTCTGAGGTCCAGAAAGTTCAGGAAATGCAACTAAATCTCTCTCTATGTGACTTAACACTATTCATTAGCACAGTAAATTTTCAGAGAAGTTTATAAGAAATCAAGTGTATCTTATTTAATGGTGTTAAAAATCTCATTCAACTATTAACTTTTCTTCAACACTATGTTAGAAAGATAATTTAGAATTCCTGAAATATTTATAAGAATGCCCCTATTCCACTGTACAAAGGCTCTGTGCCAGATTAAAGTTATACGTACTAGAATCTTAATACATTGATCAGATTTTCCAGATCATTCAGAAAATGCTAAACTCTTTTCAAGTTCAAGGTGGTTTACTGGGTAATGGTGTCACAGTAATTATTCAATACATTAGTCACTCTAAAGTCACCATCAGCACTGCTAAAATATCAGTATCATTGGGTCCCTCACAGCACATAGGACAGGAAGTTTAAACAGTGGCTTAATCTTTAGTGTCTCTGGAGAAATGAGCCCATTTGCTATTCCTTAAATGTCTATTCCTTTTTTTTATTGGTTGTTCAAAACATTACAAAGCTCATGACATATCATCCTTCATACATTTGATTCAAGTGACTTATGAACTCCCATTTTTACCCCAAATACAAATTGCAGAATCACATCAGTTACACATTCACATTTTTACATAATGACATATTTGTGACTATTGTATTCTGCTGCCTTTCCTATCCCCTACTATCCCCCTCCCCTCCCCTCCCATCTTCCCTCTCTACCTCATCTGTTGTTCTTCAGTTCTCTCCCTTGTTTTTCCCCCCCTTTCCCCTCACAACCTCTTATATGTGATTTCGTATAACATCGAGGGTTTCCTTCCATTTCCATGCAATTTCCCTTCTCTCTCCCTTTCCCTCCCACCACTCGTCTCTGTTTAATGTTAATCTTTTCCTCATGCTCTTCCTCCCTGCTCAGTTCTTAGTTGTTCTCCTTAAATCAAAGAAGACATTTGGCATTTGTTTTTTAAGGATTGGCTAGCTTCACTTAGCATAATCTGCTCTAATGCCACCCATTTCCCTGCAAATTCCATGATTTTGTCATTTTTTAGTGCTGCGTAATACTCCATTGTGTATAAATGCCACATTTTTTTTATCCATTCATCTATTGAAGGGCATCTAGGTTGGTTCCACAGTCTAGCTATTGTGAATTGTGCTGCTATGATCATTGATGTGGCAGTATCCCTATAGTACGCTCTTTTGAGGTCCTCAGGGAATAGTCCGAGAAGGGCGATAGCTGGGTCAAATGGTGGTTCCATTGCCAGCTTTCCCAGGAATCTCCATACTGCTTTCCATATTGGCCGCACCAATTTGCAGGTCAACCAGCAATGTACAAGTGTACCCTTTTCCCCACATCCTCGACAGCACTTTTTGTTGTTTGATTTCATAATGGCTGCCAATCTTACTGGAGTGAGATGGTATCTTAGGGTGGTTTTGATTTGCATTTCTCTGACTGCTAGAGATGGTGAGCATTTTTTCATGTACTTATTGATTCATTGTATGTCCTCCTCTGAGAAGTATCTGTTCAGGTCCTTGGCCCATTTGTTGATTGGGTTATTTGTTATCTTATTGTTTAATTTTTTTAGTTCTTTGAATATCCTGGAAATTAGGGCTCTATCTGAAGTGTGAGGAGTAAAGATTTGTTCCCAGGATTTAGGCTCCCTATTTACTTCTCTTATTGTTTCTCTTGCTAAGAAAAAACTTTTTAGTTTAAGTAAGTCCCATTTGTCTATTCTTGTTATTAACTCTTGGGCTATGGGCGTCCTATTAAGGAATTTGGAGCCCGACCCCACAATATGTAGATCGGAGTCAGCTTTTTCTTCTATCAGGCGTAGAGTCTCTGATTTGATATCAAGCTCTTTGATCCATTTTGAGTTAACTTTTGTGCATGGCAAGAGAAAGGGGTTCAGCTTCATTTTGTTGCATATGGATTTCCAGTTTTCCCAGCACCATTTGTTGAAGATGCTATCCTTCCTCCATTGCATGCTTTTAGCCCCTTTATCAAATATAAGAAAGTTGTAATTTTGTGGATTGGTCTCTGTGTCCTCTATTCTGTACCATTGGTCCACCTGCCTGTTTTGGTACCAGTACCATGCTGGTTTTGTTACTATTGCTCTGTAATATAGTTTGAAATCTGGTATCGCTATACCTCCAGATTCACACTTCCTGCTTAGAATTGTTTTTGCTATTCTGGGTCTTTTGTTTTTCCATATGAATTTCATGATTGCTTTATCTATTTCTACAAGAAATGCTGTTGGGATTTTGATTGGCATCGCATTAAACCTGTAGAGAACTTTGGGTAATATCGCCATTTTGATGATGTTAGTTCTGCCTATCCATGAACAGGGTACATTTTTCCATCTTCTAAGATCTTCTTCTATCTCTTTCTTTAGGGCTCTGCAGTTTTTATTGTATAAATCTTTCACCTCTTTTGTTAGGTTGATTCCCAAGTATTTTATTTTATTTTTTTGGAGGATATTATGAATGGAGTGGTTTTCCTCATTTCCATTTCAGAAGTTTTGTTGCTGATATATAGGAATTCCTTTGATTTATGCGTGTTGATTTTATAACCTGCCACTTTTCTGAATTCACTTATTAACTCTAGTGGTTTCTTTGTAGACCCTTTTGGGTCTGTTAGATATAATATCATATCATCTGCAAATAGTGATAATTTAAGTTCTTCTTTTCCTATTTTTGTGCCTTTAATGTCTTTTGTCTGTCTAATTGCTCTGACTAGTATTTCAAGAACTAAATTGAATAGAAGTGGTGAGAGAGGGCATCCCTGTCTTGTCCCAGATTTTAGAGGGAATGCCTTCAGTTTTTCTCCATTTAGAATGATGCTAGCCTGAGGCTTAGTATATATAGCTTTTACAATGTTGAGGTATGTTCCTGTTATCCCTAGTTTTTCCACTGTTTTGAACATAAAGGGATGTTGTACTTTGTCGAATGCTTTTTCTGTATCTATCGAGATGATCATATGGTTCTTATCTTTAAGTCTATTGATGTGGTGAATAACATTTATTGATTTCTATATATTGAAACAGCCTTGCATCCCAGGGATGAATCCTACTTGATTATGGTGCACAATTTTTTTGATATGCTTCTGTATTCGATTCGCCAGGATTTTATTGAGAATTTTTGTATCTAAATTCATTAGAGATATTGGTCTGTAGTTTTCTTTCTTTGAAGTGTCTTTGTCTGGTTTCGGGATCAGGGTGATGTTGGCCTCATAGAATGAATTTGGAAGAGCTCCTTCTTTTTCTATTTCTTGAAATAGCTTGAAAAGTATTGGTATTAATTCTTCTTTAAAGGTTTTGTAGAACTCCGCTGTATACCCATCAGGTCCAGGGCTTTTCTTGGTTGGTAGTCTTTTGATGGCTTCTTCTATTTCTTCCTTTGTTATTGGTCTGTTTAAATTGTGTGTGTCTTCCTGACTCAATCTAGGCAGATCACATGAATTAAGAAATTTATCGATATCTTCACTATCTTCTATTTTATTGGAATATAGTTTCAAAATACTTTCTAATTATCTTCTGTATTTCTGTAGTGTCTGTTGTGATATTGCCTTTTTCATCCAGTATGTTAGTAATTTGAGTTGTCTCTCTTCTTCTCTTCGTTAGCATGGCTAAGGGTCTGTCGATTTTATTTATTTTTTCAAAGAACCAACTTTTAGTTTTATCAATTTTTTCAATGGTTTTTTTTGTTTCAATTTTGTTGATTTCCACTCTGATTTTAATTATTTCTTGTCTTCTACTACATTTGCTGTTGTTTTGCTCTTCCTTTTCTAGGGTTTTAAGATGTAGTGTGAGTTCATTTATTTGTTGGTTTTTTCTTTTTTTGAGGAATGAACTCCAGGAAATGAATTTCCCTCTCAAAACTGCTTTCATTGTGTCCCATAGATTCCGGTATGTTGTGTCTGTATTGTCATTTATCTCTAAGAATTTTTTTATTTCCTCCTTTATGTCTTGTGTAACCCATCGATCATTCAGTAACATATTGTTCATTTTCCAGGTGATGCAGGATTTTTCCTTCCTTCTTTTATCATTGATTTCCAGTTTCATTCCATTATGATCAGATATGGTGCATGGTATTATCTCCACACCTTTATATTTACTGAGAGTTTCCCTATGGCATAATATATGGTCTATCTATGAGTAGGATCCATGTACTGCTGAGAAGAACATGTATCTACTTGATGATGGTTGATATATTCTATATATGTCGGTTAAGTCTAGGTTATTGATTGCGTTATTGAGTTCTATAGTTTCTTTATTCAGCTTTTGTCTAGAGGATCTGTCCAACGGCAAGAGCGGTGTGTTGAAGTCACCCATAATTATTGTGTTGTGGTCTATTTGACTCTTGAACTTGAGGAGAGTTTGTTTTATGAATGTTGCAGCACAATTGTTTGGTGCATACAAATTGATAATTGTTATGTCTTGTTGGTGGATGTGTCCTTTTAACAGTATATATATAGTGTCCTTCTTTATCCCTTTTGATTAACTTAGGTTTGAAGTTGATTTTATTCGATATGAGTATGGCCACTCCTGCTTGCTTCTGAGGGTCATGTGAGTGGTATGATTTTTCCCAACCTTTCACCTTCATCATGTGTATGTCTTTTCCTATCATATGAGTCTCCTGAAGGCAGCATATTTTTGGACTTGTTTTTTTAATCCAGATTACTAGCCTATGTCTCTTGATTGGTGAATTTAAGCCATTAACATTTAAGGTTTCAATTGAAATATGGTTTGTACTTCCAGTCATGTTTATTTATTTATTCATTTTAGTTTGGCTAGTTTTTCCTCTTTGGTTATTTTTCTCCCCCTTTACTGAGATACCTCCCACTGTTAGTTTTGGGCGCTATTTTTCAATTCCTCTTCTTATAGTATTTTGCTCAAAATGCTTTGCAGTGCTGGTTTTCTAGCTGCAAATTCTTTTAGCTTTGGTTTTTCATGAAATATTTTAATTTCATTGTCAAATCTGAAGCTTAATTTTACTGGATACAGTATTCTTGGTTAGAATCCATTATTTTTCAGCGTTTGAAATACGTTGTTCCAGGATCTTCTCGCTTTCAAAGTCTGTGATGAAAAATTAGTCATTAACCTAATTGGTTTACCCCTGAATGTAATCTGCCTCCTTTCTCCCGTAGCTTTTAATATTCTCTCCTTGTTCTTTATGTTGGATATCTTCATAATTATATGTCTTGGAGTTGGTCTATTACAGTTTCGAATGTTTGAGGTCCTGTAGGCTTCCAGGATTTGGCAATCCATTCCATCTTTCATCTCTGGGAAGTTTTCTAGGATTATTTCATTTAATAGGTTGTCCATTCCTTTGGTTTGAACCTCTGTACCTTCTTCTATCCCAATGACTCTTAAGTTTGTTTTTTTTATGACATCCCATATCTCTTGGATAGATTGCTCGTGACATTTAAGCATCCTTTCTGTGTTGACTATATTCTTTTCAAATTGATAAACTTTGTCTCTTATTATCTGATGTTCTGACTTCTACTTGATCTAGTCTATTTGTAATATTCTCGTTAGAGTTTTTAATTTCGTTTATGGTTTCCTGCATTTCTAGGATTACTGTTTTGTTTTGTTTTTTAAATCTCTATCTCCTGGTAAAGCTCGTTCTTTGCAGTTTGAATTTGTTTGTTTAATTCGTTTTCAAAATATACTTTCATTGCTTGGACTTGCTGTCTCATGTCTTCTCTAATATTCCATCCCATCTGAGTTAGGTATGCCTTGAGCTCTTTCCCTGTCCATGTTTCTGATGCTTCTAGGTCCTCCTGTAGATTTAAGTTGTCCTGCATTGTTTGTAATCCTTTTTTCCCTTGTTTTTTCATGTTGTTCACATTACTTTCCAGCTCTGTTTGACTGCTGTGTAACTGCTTTCTCCTATAAATTTGTTTTGGTTTTGTATATCTCTGTTGTCTCTCCTTTGTGGTGGGAGATTATGCCTAGAAATATTGGGCTTTATTGTACTTTAAAGCTGATTCATTCAATTCATAAAAGACTTCCGGGTTCTGTATGCATATAGTGATTTGTTGTTTGTTCTTAGGACTTAATGTTTAGGTTAGGTGCTGTTATGGTATGATTGTTAGTATGTCTTAGCTACTTTAGAAGATTGCTCTACTGAAGGGGGATACTAACAGGCGATTGGATCAGGGTGTTGATAGTAGCTAGGTATTTAGGAGCCTTATAGACAGCCTCGAAACATTCACCTATTTTCATTTAGACAATTGCACATAATGGAAGACGTAATGCTTGGGATGAAAGTTGGCGGGTAGGGGAAGGAAGGTGCTCTTAAATAGAAAGAACGAGAGAGAGATAGATTAGAGGAGAATGAAAAGAACAATAAAACTTTAAACGGGAAAGAAAGAAAGAAGGAAACGGGGAGAAAGAAACAGAAAGAGAAGAAAAAAAAATGAAGTCTTAAAGAGATCCATTTTCTTCTCTTCCAGTAGGCGGAGCTGTGCTCTCCGAGGGGAGCTTCTGCCCTCTACGTGCCGATAGCAATCCCTGTAAGACGTCTCCTGGTTGTCACTCAATCTTGTCAGTCCAGAGCCGTTTCACTTCTCCGGCCCCTCCCCCCCTTCCTCCTGTCAGCCGGCCAGCCAGGTCCTGTTCACCGGAAGCGGTTCCCCAAAGATCTAGTTACACTTGCAGCCCCACCGCGCGTCCCATTTAAGCCCCAGTGCTGTGGTAAACTGCCGGCTAAGACCTTGGGAGTCGCCGCTGGTGATATGGGGGGTTGGGGGTCGGGAATCCCCTCTGTTTCCCTACAGACATGCCCCCGTGGAGATCCCTGAGGTTTCCTGCCTGCTTGTATCTGGATGGGGTCGGAGTCACACACCTGCTAAAGTGGATTCCACTGGAAAGGAATTCCATCGGCCGAACTCTGATGATGTCACCTCTCTACTATGCCGGGCCCCAGGCTCCTTGCCAGAGTGTCCGAAGGGAGGGGTGGGACTGGTCCGCCCCGGGTTGACCTCAGCTCCCGGCTCGCTATTTCATGAAGGCTTGGCTAAAGTCCTCTTCCTGCCAAGCTGCGTCTCGGAGGCTAGCCACCCAGTCACGGAGGCTGCGGGCGGGCGGGCGGGCAGCTGTGGCGCAGCACACGGACAGCGGCTGGCGGGTCTGGGCCTCTGCGTCTCGTGGCGGGAATTCACTCGTGTGGGGCAGACTGTCACTTCCAAAAATCCTAGTAACTCCCAGCCGGTCTCTCTTCAGTGGAATTTTGCTAGGAGATTCTCCGCAGGTAGAATCTAAGCGTATCTATGAGTCTCTCTGACCCCATCGCTGAGGGGGTACTGAAAGCGCTGCCTCTCCGTCCACCGCCATGTTGGATCTCCTAAATGTCTATTCCTTAAGTATCTAGTCCTTAAATGTCTATTCCTTAAATGTCTATTCCTTTGCTGTCGTTCCTTGTTCTACCTGGAATGCGTTCTCTGCTATCCGGCCTCCAAATGTCAAAGTCTTTCTAACCTATGTATATCTACTCACCAAAGGTCTCCTCCTCCACAAGCCCTTTTTTGATTGTTCACTTCTCCCTTTCTTTAAAATCCCCAACCACTTGGTTCATCTCTTAAAACAATAATCATATTCTTTTTACTTGACCATTGGTCTATCTTTTTTAAAAAATATACATAGTAGTTGGGTTCATCCCATCAAACTCATACATGCATCTCATTTATGATCACCACTTTTCCCTTCCCCTTTTCCCTCCCATCCTCCCTCCCCTCTCCCATTCTCCTTCCTTTACTCCACTTCCTTTCTCTTATCTATTAATTTATATTTGATTTTGACCATTAATTTTTCATTTTCCAGTTAGACAATAAATTCTTTAAGGGCCTAGGAAATGTGTCTTTCCCCTATTAATATGAAGAAATTTAGGTTTATAATAATGTAGCAACTTTTCTAGGATAATAAACCAGTGACAATGCTGGGACTAATTACCAAATCTTCTTAACCCCCAAACTCAGGCTGCTTCTTTTCCCTAATGTTTGTCCCTGCCACCTCTTATACAGCAAGGTAATGGTTCGTGTAGCAACAGTCACCTCCTATTGAATGCAGGTAGCATAAAAGTTCTATTTTTCTGCCTTGACTTATTGCCTGTCTTCTGACTTAAAGTTCTAACTCTGCCTTCAACTTGTCGACCTTCATTCTCAACGTGAATTCTGGGGAACAATAGCAATCTGGACATGATGTTGTTATTTTTAAATGATTTATGGGAAACTATAAGCTAAACAAAGTTAAACAGATACTGGCTGCTTATAACAGGACTTAGATCATTTAACTTGCTACTAGGCAGCATTATATGTAGCTTTAGAAGTCACAGAATATTAACACATAATTTGTTAAGTATAGTGAAAGACAAATATCCTTTACATATTTTACTTAATTCAACATAGGTGAAGTATATCTCATAATGAAGAGTTTTATTTTAATAGTATCATTTTTACAATATGATATATACATCATAACAAACCCATTTCAAAAACAATTAAAAACGTGGCTTTAAGTAAGAAAATCTCACAACCAAATGCTATAGGATTTAATGCTACTAGGATTTAAAGTTAGCAATAATCTACTCTGTGCCAGCCAGTGAGTGATTAAGTGGTACCCACACAATGTCTGACATTTAATGGGGGCGTCACATGAATGTAGAATATGTTTTACTCAAAGATTAATGTAACTTTGCTATATTTAGTTCCTACTTGAACATTTCACCTTCTTTTTTTTCTCATACTGAACCCAGCTGAGGACATGGAATAAATCTGAAGACTAAAAATCATAAAGTTTTGATGAATGGAATAAATGAGAACATGAATAACTCTTCTAAGATAAAATAAGACTCCCTTCTCCATATCTTCTTAAACTAGTTATTATTATTTAAATTAAAACAAAATAATATCAATAACCTCTGAGGATGGCAACTGGGTGACCTGGAGATAGCAGTAAGAAACATTTTCATTTACACCATTTAATTCAAAGTAGATAGAACTATGTCCCCCAAAAGAGGTATGTTCAAGTTCTAGCCTCCATACCTGTAATGTGAATTTATTTGCAAACTGGGTCTTTGCAGATATAAAAAAAAAATGAAGATGAGGTCATAGAAGATTATGGAGGGGCTACTTATGGTAACCCTATGAAACTAATAGAAAACTTTTAAAATTTTACACAATGTTACTACCTATTCAAAAATTAATAAAATTAAAATAAAGACAAAAATTCTGCCTCTTTTATATTATAGTTTAATGTCTATCTTGAACCTATGACTAAAACACATATACTTTTCCTCAAAGCTTTATCTATTCCTTCATTTGCTCTTTCATTCATTCAAATTCAACTAAGTGCTTACTCTATACCAAAGGTATACCTAGGTGAGACTCTAGTGAATCCAGATATCAAATGCGTCCTCATCTCTAGGATGATGTCTTAATAAATAACTGTAGGGGAAATAGATAACATCAATCAGTAGTGAGAGCATTATTCTTCAATCCTGGAGAATTATTATTAAGCCTGCATTTTTTTTGTTTGTTTGTTTGTTGTTTTTGTTGTTGTTGTTTTTTATTGGTTGTTCAAAACATTACAAAGCTCATGACATATCATCTTTCATACATTTGATTCAAGACTGCATTTTTAAGTGGTACTCAACATGTATATGAGGCAGGTGATCTTTATCCTTCCCTCTATTCAAAGATTAATGATATAAAATACATATCTATTACTTGACTGGTTAGAAGAGCATCTTGGGAGATGAGATACAAATTACAAAGGAGTAAGGTCACTGGATATGCACTATGGCATAAAATCTCTATCAGGAATTCTGAAAAGGAAGAATAAAACAAAACTAGAGAGAATAACCAAAAGCACAAGCAGTTTTAGAAATTGCTGAAAGTCTAGTATTAAGAGAATAAAACTAGAGGTAAATGGGTAACACTGGAGTATCCTACCATCTTAAAAAGAAGAAGAAGAAGAGAAGTATATTAAAATTATTCTGAAAAGATAATGGCCAAGAACGTTATTGTGTACAAACGGACTCAATATACACCTCCCTCCAAATCCTCTGGTTCCTATGTTAAATTAAGAAAAAAGTTCATAACTCAAGTTTTCAAAAATTGACAGTATGATTCAGTCATTTCCCCATCTTAAAAAAATATGGAAGAAAACAATGAAAAGAAATGGTACCCACTCTTGGAATCAGTTATTCAATCTTAGAAGTAAAAATAGAACAAAAGTAACACATCATGTAATTTGCATCTTTGCATCAAAAGAGTATTATCCAATCCCTGTAGTTAAAATCTTTGGATCAGAATAGTACAGTACTCCTTAGTGCCTAATTATAAGTATGCATTGATATTCTTCAAGACAGGAAATATCACCTGAGAGAATTGTATTTTTTAAATGCCACTGAACAGATGGGGAAATAACAAGCTGCTTTCTATATCAGAAATTACAAGCAATCAAGCATTTTAAAATTACCATAAAGTAAAACAAAGACTTACTGTCCTATGAAATAACAGAATTTCACACATCCCCAAATCCTAATGTCATTGTATTTGAAAGAAGGTTGAGTATGTATCATTGTGAGAAAATGGAAAAAGGGAAAATATCTAGGGGAAGTTGTCTGTGTGGAATAGGAGATAATGGTAACTTATCCCTGTTCCAAACGCTTGAAGTCAACTTAATTAGGTCAACTTTAAATATTGGCAGGTTAGAAACTGGTTTCAATGAAAGAAGTGATTCTTTAGGAACAGTTTTTATTCTGCTCATACTGGTATTTGTTAGAAACTTTAAATAGCATGAATTTAAGTAAGAATTCCTTGCCTTTATTTTTTTAAACCAGAGAATTCTATTTCCCCAGTAATATGAAGTAGTAGGAAAACACATTTGGGAATATAATAGTTTGCACAGCTACTAACTTAATAGCAATGAAACCTTCCACTTCACTGCAGTAAAACATTATGACAAAGCCCTATCTAAGTGATAGGATAATGTTATTGCATTTCTTTTCCAGAAATATATATATTCAAGTAGCAAGTGCTCTCCTCAAAAACACCGAATACCCTTTCCTGAGAAGCTTGCTTTTTAAACTCTTCAACCTACATTATTTCTAAATTGTTCTCTTCATTTCCCTAATTTTACCTAACTTGGCTGTAAATCTGAAATCTCATATTTCCTATTTCTTTTTGGCTGCAGAGAAAATTCCTAATGTACACAAGGGAATGTAAGAGTGAATGCTGGAAGTAGCAATATTGTTAAAAAAAAAAAAAAAAGTAATAATGGTCAAAGTGAAAACAAGAATATTGTTCCTCTTCTCCTGTTGTTGCCAAGAAGATGGTACAAGGTCCCTCTGCTTGTGGAGAATTGCCTAATTACAGGAAATAGCATGGTCTTTGCCTTTTATATCAAAAGTAGATATTTTAAAGAGTGCTACAAGCTATCTCCTTAAAATGGGGCCCAGAAAAGTGAAATATGGGCTAACTACAACAAGTGAATGATGACAGGAAGCATCATTTCAATCCATGGCCATCTTACTTTTGCTATCTCATCTCTTATTCTCTGATCTCCCAAATTATGGTCTCCAGATTGGCAGCATCAACACTATGTAGAAAATTATTAAAAATCCAAATTATTGGAATCCATCCTAGTCCTTCAGAATTTGAAACTCTATAGGTGGGACTTAACAATCTATGTCTTAACCAGAATTTTGATTTGACTAATCAATGTTCTAGAAAAATTTACTACTGCCTCTTCATTCTGGCTTTTAACCATATTCCACCTGAGTTGTTACTAAACATTTTTATGTGTATCCATTCTTCAACTAATTAATAAGATCCCTGGGGGCAAACACTTTCACTCTTCCCTTGTCCTCTTTGCTTTCCCTTACCTACCCAGTACCTTACATAGAGTTAATAAACAAAAGGAAACATAAGTATTCATTCATAATGACAGGGACTAGGGAGGAGTACCTTTGGAAGAGTTCTCCCTTTTTTAATATAATCCACCTGAAAAGTTCTCCCCTTTTTAATAGAATCCATCTATTCCCCATAATTATGATCTATAATGAGATATTAATCCTCTAATTTATAGTCTCTAGGAAGGAATCATTCATTCCTGGAATAGAACTTCTCAGCTTCAGAATTTGAGTAATCCCACCAAAAAAAAAAAAAAAACTTAAAGTTGTACAAACTATTTCCCCCAAAAGCTTGGAGACCATAAATGGGGAATCAAGACAAGGAACTATGTCTTTCTTAGAAGCACAGAATAGGGGTCATATGAATGGGAAGTTTCATTTCTTATCCCTGTGGCAAGATATAAATAACCTTTCCAATTCTTTCAAATATGAAAATGTTATTTTGTTACTGAGGGTGTGGTGGCATAGGCCCACAAACTTGTAATCCCAGTGACTCTGGAGCCTGAGACAGGAGGATACCAAGTAAGAAGCCAGCCTGAGCAACTTAGTGAGATCTTGTCACAGGTGTAGGGGCAATGTAGGTGGGGGCTGGGTCTGTAGCTCAATGGTAGAGTATCCCTGGGTTCAATCTGGAAGGAAGGAAGGAAGGAAGGAAGGAAGGAAGGAAGGAAGGAAGGGAGGGAGGGAGGGAGGAAAGGAAGGAAATGTTGTTTGCCTCCTCTTTCTTTGTGACACTCAAAGCACCAAAGTCAAATATATCCCCTGCACACAGTGTGTCCTATCCTTGAACAAAATGGAACTAGGTGCTCAGCTGTGAATGATTGAGGTTCTCAGTTTAATAAATGTTGGGGACTCAGTGGTGGTTTCTGGGGAGGATCTAACCACAGGGGCATTCTTCAACCCAGCATAAATAAATTAAATGTATTCTGTTAGCACTGAGTCCTAATCCTATTAGACTAAAGGTGCAAAATTTTTCTGTGTTATGATGGAAAGGACACCTATGTCTTTGATGTCCTAGACCTGATATTTTTAAATGTCTGCACATATAAGAGTAAGGCTTATCCTAGGTTCTTTCTCTCCTCCAATTAATACATCTATAAGTTTTAAAAGACAATCTGAAAGGGGTCCTGTTATGGACTGAATACTTTATCACTCCAAAATTCATATGGGAAAAATTCTAAACCCTAACATGATGATATTTGGAAATGGGGTCTTTGAAAGATAATTAGGCTTAGATGAAGTCATGTGGCCAAAGTCCTGCCATAGGATTAGTGTCCTTATAAGCAAAGACACCAAAACGCTTGCTCTTATAGCTTCCCTGACATGTGAGGGTATAGCCAGAATATGGCCATCTGCAAGCCAGGAAGAAGGACCACACCAAGAATATGATCAGCCAGAAAATTGATCTTAGACTTCCCAGCCTCCACAATGATAGCCCAAGCCCAACCAATATACAGGTTCCAACCATGAAATTCTCTCTTTCATGCCTTCTCACTAGAACTCTAAACTCAAATCCTCATTAAAACTTAATGATATGTTTTGTTTGCACGTGTCAGTGCATGTTTTGATCAAATTATCCACATGCAGTCCCATTAGGCCAAAATATGGTAGCCTATAGAGGAAATGTAGGTACCTGGTGCTCAGCTTAAAATATATATATAAATGAATATATGAACCAGGTGTAACTAGAAAGCAACAGAGAGTTTCTAGATTTGAAGAGGATGTACATACAGAAGTAAGAGGCATCTCAGCCAAAATGAATATCATTTCCACCTTGTCATGAACAGGAGAATGGGAAAAACTCTAAAGAAGGCAAAGGTTAAATTTCTCTCCAGCCTGGTGGGAATGGAAAAAGATCTGATAGAAATTAAGCTATATTTTTTTAAAAAAAAATTATTTTGAATAGTTCTTGAAGACATGTTCATAACAATGACCCACATGACTAATGATAAGTAGCCTTTAGAGGAATATTCAGATTTCAAGGTTTCTTCAGAGCAAATATTAAACTGGAAAAAAAAAAAAAGCCAAGTCTGTACTTTCCCTGGATTCCTGCAAACCTAAATGCTCTAAAATGTAGTAATGTCCTTTTCTCTGTGGCTAATTAGTAAAACTATCCTCTTCCTCTGTAGTTGGGCATTCTCAGACCTTGATTGGTTGCTAGGTACAGAAGTCATTCCCAAAGGACATAAAAATTACAAAGGCTCTTTGTCACATGCTAGGCTAAAGCTGTCGTGTGCTGCACTTAAAAACAACATGAAGTTGTCCTTTATTCCTTTCCGTGCCATTAGGAAAAGTGGGGCCTCACCCTTTCAATATGGTGCATCAACCATTGTAGACATGCCCACACAAAGCCTCTGCATTAAAAGGACCTCTGGTAACCTGATGCAAAGTATGTGGGATTGCTGAGCTTCTAGGGGTCCATTGTTCGCTAGGAAATCAATTCAACTAGAC
Organism: Callospermophilus lateralis; assembly: GCF_048772815.1. Taxonomy (NCBI): domain Eukaryota; kingdom Metazoa; phylum Chordata; class Mammalia; order Rodentia; family Sciuridae; genus Callospermophilus; species Callospermophilus lateralis. Next base: position 103,275,763 of record NC_135314.1, read on the forward strand.
AAAAAAAATTCAGTAGTGCTGGTATACAGTAACCACATAATGTCTGCAGTTACTTTCAGAGAAGAGACTTGAGCATTGGTGAGAAGCATAGAGATGAATTTCTTCTAACATTTTATTTGCCAATTTTCTCCTATAAATCATCTATGCTGATGAAGTAAGGCATGATGTACATATATAATACTAAAGTAATCAAGATTTCATTCAATATTAATATAATCTTCCTTGTTTTCTTTTAACACTATTAGCAAATATGGCAGAATAAATACACACACACACACACATACACACACACAAAAAAAAAAAAACACAATGGTCTCCAAGTTCTTCCCTCAAAAGCACTCAAATCCTTAAGTTACTGTCACAACTCACTTAAATCTGAAGTATTAAAGGCAGGAATCTTCTACTTTAAACAATGAACAACTGGTGTCACCATAAAAGTTATTTTTTGTCATTTTGTTTATAACTTGTACATTTTGTACAAAAAGTAGACTTGATCAAAAGAATTAATGGAAACAAAGTGCCACCAAGACCATCAAAGTCCCCATAAACCTGTTTTCACACTTTTCCTAACAGAGTAAGTACAGTCTCTTAAAACCACTTCAAGACTAGGATTTATAGCAAAGGGGAAAGGATGTGAAAATGAATTCTTACCTGATTTGAAAGGGAAATGTGTGAAAAAGGATAGTTTGTGTGTGCAGCATTGATTATCAGAAGCCATAGAGTATCCAGGACAAGTAAGGAGAAGGCAGGAATGAAAGTGCTGAAACATCACTCAAAACCATTTTGAATTCACAGTATTATGGTTACAAACATGCTGACTCTGGAGTCACACATGGTCTTGGATTCAAATCCCAACTGCCAGCCATGTGAACTGGACAAGTTTTATTCAGCCTAAATGTGTTACCTCACATATAAAAAAACAAAAGGAAAAGTAATAAAATGTACATCATAAGATTGTCATGATGATAAATGAAAAGACCTGAAGGCATTTAGTATTATTCCTAGTACATAGTAAATCCTCAGTAACTTTCAGTTATTTTTATTTAATTTTTAAAACTCCCTCTAAATCCCTGTTAGGTATGATATTCATTCCAAAAGAAAAATAGGATTTTTGTTTTCCTTTTTAAAAAGACATATTAGGGATTTAATACAGGGAATGAATTTGCATTTAAAACCATATTTGCACAAGGACTACCAAGCTACCTCTTGGCATGGCCATAATGGAATCAACAGTAATGCTGCTATAAATATCCAGAAGGATAGTATTTTTAACATCTTAACATGGAAGAAAGATTGACATTTTGTATTTCCAAAAACAAAGCTCTCTGATGTTATTTCCAACGAACGTAATTCCATGATAGAGCAAATACCATGAAATCACAAAGTGGGAAAACTAGATCAATAAGTCCATTCCATTAACAATTGTCTTTTATTCTATGCTAGAGGTTACAATTTAGGTGTTCTATTTTGAAAATTCATAATAGTCATCATTCTGAATATATAATTCTACATAATAAACCCGAAGTGGCTTGAAACAACAGCAATGTTTATTTTGTTCACGAATCTGCAATGTGTACAAGGACTCAGGAAGATAGTCTATTTCTGCTCCATTCAGCGTCAGCTGAACCAGCTCAAAGGCTGGGGCTGAGAAATCATCTGATAATTTGATTGCTTACATATCTGTCTTGTTGCCTAAACCAGGAAAACTCAAACAGCTGGGAACTGGAACAGTTGGGGTTCCTCTGGCATCTCCCTCTAACTTTATGTAGTCTTTCTGTATAATTTCTTTGACATGGTAGATTCAGAGTACCTGGACTCAAGGCTCCAGTGTTAGCTAAGTCTTGGTTGCTATAAAAAGTACCTGAGATAAATCAACTTAAAAGGAGGAAAGGTTTATTTTGGCTCGCAGTTTTCAACATTTCATTACATAGTTAGTTGACCCATTGCTTTGAGTCCTGTGGTACTTTTGGGCCTATGAAACTATTTGTTGGGAACAAGTAGAAGAGGAAGCTGTTCAATTTATGGCAGCTAGGAAGCACAGAAAGAGGGGAAAGGGATAGGTGGTCCCACCATCCCCTTCAAGAGCATATCCTCTCAGTGATCTAACTTCCTCCCATTAGGTCCCATCTCTTAAAGGTTCTACTACTTCCCAATAGAACCACAGGCTGGCAACAAAGCCTTCAACACATGGGCCTCTGGAGGATACTTACAAAAACCAAATCACATCTCAGAAGAAAGAAACTAGGCTGGATCAAAGCTGCATCTCCTTTTGTGGCCTAGCCTAAGAACTCAAATCACTTTCAATTCTACCACAGTCTATCAATCTATCCAGATTTAAAGAATGGGAACATAGACTCCTGCCTCTCAATGGAGAAGTGTGAAATGACACTATAAGAAGAGTATTCAGAATAAATAGGGTATCTTATGGGTGGGACCATTTTTTGAAAATATAATCTGCCACAGCTACATTTTCACATAGCTTATCAGTCAGTGTTCTTACTTACATGCCACAGAAACCAATTTTGGCAGACTTACATGCGAAAATTTTTATTTGAAGGATATGAGCACTCTAAGGCTCAAAGGAAAAGTTGGAAATAAGCCAGAATTAAGAGAGACTGAGGGAAGCTGGGAAACAGGAGACTCAGCCACAACAGAATACAGTTAACACAACTTTCTCATGACCACTGCTGTGACTGGACAATGATGTTCTTGGACCTCAGTGACACCAATGTTAACAAGAATAAGCTGTCTCTGCATTTTTCAATCATGTCCTCAAAATTCAAGGTTCTGAGTGATTCTGATCAGGTTATACTAAGTCACTTATCTGAGGCTAGCTTCCAGGGATAGATCTGACCCCTTCTAAAGAAGGAATCCTGCCTCCCACAAAGACTCATACAATAAAGAATTCACCCCAAAATAGGAATAGTGATTCATATGCTGGGTGGCCAAAAGCCCACCATATGTATGATATATACAGAAGACTAATTTTGATATGAAAGATTCTACCATTTTCTGGCAATAAAAGGTAAGAACAAAGCCTGGGTTAGTAACCAAGTTTTAACCTGAAATAATGGCCAAATCCTCAATCTATGTTGCAAATTCATGTCCTCATAATGATGTTTATAAAATTAGCTAAAATCATAATCTTACTGGAGCAAGGACCAATTCTAACACAATGAAAACTCCACAAATAAAAGTGTTTTGTTCTCTTCACAAAGAATGAGCTTGCATATACCCAAAGCAAGGATATTTCAGTGACTATGTTCTGCTGTTTGAATTTAGAACAAATTTTCCAAACAATAAGTAAATCACCAAAGTAGACCATACCTCTAGTGCTTAGTATGAAACATATGGCAGGATCCCAATAAATATCAGTTGTTGTCAAAGTTTTGTAGGGACAGGAAAAGAGAGGATTTAAAAAAGCATCTAAGTTAGTCTAAAAATGTATTAAAGTAGTAATATTATTCACAGAATATAAACAGTTCTTATAACCTGGTTTGTATGGGGAGGGGACGTCCATGACCCATCAGAACCAGAACACCTCTGCCTTAATCTTGGCAACAGATTCTGCTTGCCTTGCCTTTACCTGGGCACAGAAAGGGAAGTAATCTGTAATAGTGAAAAGAAAAGACATGAAAGGTAAGTGCTGTTATGGAAGGAAATATTCAAATATTCAGTGATTTTTGTAAAAATTATCTTAAACATTATCCATAGCAAGCTAAAGAATCTAAATTATTCATAAACTTTTGAATGTACATGTTGACACACAAGTTTCTAACTTCCAAAACACTATCTTTATTAAACTTCAAATCTCTAAAATTAGTAGTGTATTTAGTGTTTTTGTATATTACTTAAGGATAAATTAAAATGCAGCCCAGGGGCTGGGGTTGTGGCTCAGTAGTCGAGTGCTTACCTAGCATGTGTGATGCACTGGATTCAATCCTCAGCACCACATAAAGATAAATAAATAAAGGTATTGTGTCCATATACAACTAAAAAAAATTTAAAAAAAAATAAATAAAATGCAGCCCAAATTTCTCCTATGTGCTACATCTCAAACATGGATCTGATTTTTCACTCTGCCATAAAAGTGAGTACAAAATGATAAAGAAAATGTACTTATCATGAGGGCAGGGGACAGGCATATCTTATTAAGGACCATACCTCTAGTGCTTAATATGAAACATATGGCAGGATCCCAATAAATATCAGTTGTTGTCAGAGTTTTGAAGGGATGGGAAAAGAGAGGATAAAAAAATGGCTAGAAGAAAGAAAACAATAATAGATTATTTTAGAAAATATATTTGAACCAATGATATCCATGGACTGTTCATTAATTTATTTGGTATAGCTGGATGTTATAAATATCCCTCAAATCCTTCTTCAAAATTTAGATACTTCATCTCTTTGACCCCCAAGACTGACAGTAAATGGCCAACATACACTTTTTAAACCACTGAGTGATTGCTGGCTGTTAGCTTCAGTGCAGACTAAAAGCCCTTATCACCTTTCATCACTGCGGGAGAGTCTCACTTTGGGCAAAGACTTATTTCTCTGGAAAAGATTGTTCTGAATATGATGAGAAAGGATCTGTATTGCATATAACAGAGCTCTATTGTTTAGGCACTGCTGGAAAAAATAAATAATAAGGGAAAAAAAGGATGTTTTAATTAAAACACAGAAGTGGACATTTTCTGTTCAATAAAGATGTTCCAGTTATACTATCTGAACATATGACATGAATCACAATTAAAAGGGATATTTTAAAAAGAAATTTTTGAATGACTCCTAAATGTAAAATATTGTGCAATATTATACAGAAGAAGCAAGAATCAGAGCAGGAAGAAAGAAGGAAGGAAGCAGAAGGGAAGGAGACAACAAGCACATAATAGACACAGAACCTGTTGAAATGAAGTAAATCACTAAACCTTAGAATTGAAAGTAACTTTGAGACTTACCTAACCATCCCGCATCAATTTAAAAGCTATTCAGAGAATATTCAAGATTCCAACAACCTAATTAGACTAATAAGGCAGAATTATTAGTACACTTAATCTTGCTTCGATGGTTAAGTTTCTTAGTTTAACCAACAAGTATCTTTAAGTGAGTCCTTCTTTAACCGTAACCTCTTCATGCTTCAGTCTGAAAACCATTTCTTTTAGTTTTTCCCTTAGCACAGATAAAGAAAAGCTAATCCCCAAAGACTAGAATAGAATACTTCATGTGCATGAAGACCTTTTTGATAATATATCACCTTTCTATTCTTCCTCATCTGAAATAGATCAGGTATGTCCCTTTAACCTCATTTTGTTTCTGGTTTTTTCATCCCAATGTTATATGCTTCTCGATTCTTCCAAACTATCTTCTCTTCCCACTCAAGTTCAAATCCTATCCCAAAATGGATTTGAATAGTGCCAATTAGAAGAAAATGGTTAGAAAAGTATAACAGCAGACTCCAAAAGTGAAACTTTGACATTTATATATATTTTAAAGCTGAAGTGAAAATGGAATAAAAAATTTTAAGCATCCCAGAATAGAATCTTGGATTTTAAACCAATTACTTTGAAGTTACCTATTTAAATTTCCAGCTTTGGATTTAATCAAAGGGTCATGCTATTTAATTTCTGAGAAATTTCAGAGGTGTGCTCAACAGATGAGTGGGCAGGTCCCGCTTGTCTACTAAGATTTAAAAATAACTACTCTTTCCCACAGCCACCCTCACTCTTTTTCATTATTATGATTTTTTTCAGGATTTCCTGAGAGGTAAACTCATGCTACTATATTTGTTTAAATGAAATATTACAAAAGAGAAATCTAAATAATTTCCTACTAATGATTATGTTTTTATAAATTGTATGTGAAGACCTGTCTTATGTGGAAGGGCCTCAGTAAGTCTAATTACCAGCTTCAGAACAGCTGATTACAACTTTAAGCCCTCAGATTCAATGGTTTTAAAACTCCCATTACCTGCCAAAGCAAAGAGATGACCATGGACTGCTCTAGTCATAATTCATCACAGAGACACAGCAATGCTGTTGTGAGAGACCATTATAATCCCTATTACCTGGCCTGTATTGTGGGCCTTAGATTACTGTGATATCATCAGTAATAACTTACTAGTTATTACTACACCCTCTTAATATGGAGGCTGAATTTTTTTCAATGTATAATAAATTTAAATCTGTTTTAAGCCCTTTGGATAGTTCTGGTGTATTCACTCCAAATAAATAGTCTTATGTCATGTCCTTATATTCCTGGGGTACTTTAGGGAGACAATGGCTTCTTGATCTTAGTCCAACCTGACTCTTCTTTGGAGGGAAGGATGAGATGGCTTTTCTATAGTGATGAATGGTAACCATAGCACTCTGCTCTGAGAATATTACCTGGCATTTTAGCCTTGTACTTTATGGTCTACTATATGGGATTTGGCATCCTCTTCACCTTTATTCCATAATCAGGGTCTGGAAGGGAATGTAGCAGATGCTGGAAAGAAATACTAACCCTGTCTTAAGCAAATTCTAAATTGTACTACCACAGAAATAGATATCAGGAGGGACTAAGGAACAGTGACAGTTGGACAAGAGCAGTAATCAGAGAAGCACATGATTCTGGCAATAATAGATAAGCCAAGACTGAGCATCCCACAGCAATGTCTGAAGAACATGACAGGCCTTTTTTAAGCTTTATGCAACTACATTCTTCCTTTTCATGGCTGGAAAGAACATTCCCATATCTAGTCATGTTTGTAATAATGTCTTCCTCTTGAGAACTGAAAGTGATCCGATTTTACATATAAACACTTGTGCAAACACACACACACACACTATATATATAACACTAAAAACAGGAAGAAAGTCATAAGAAAAATATGAACTATAAGACTGATAGTCTATTTCATTGACTCTAAGACTTTGTTATTTCACATTTTGACTTCTCTGAAATCAATATAGGTTATATAATTGATGGTTCTTAGATTCAAAGAAAATAATAGATCTGATTACATGAAAACAAAAGTTGAAGCTTCAGTGTAGCAGAAAACATCACATATACTCTTAAAAGGAAAGACTTTAACAATATTTACAACATTCCCAACATAAGATTTATATCCTGAATAAATAGGAACTTCTCAGTAAACAAAAGGGAAATGGGTCAAAGATATGAACAGAAAATTTACAAAAGAAGAGGCAGAAATTTTTATGCACAGTTATGTTGTTATTATTATCATAATTATAATCTCACAGCTCCACCTCTTCCTTAGTGCTCCTAAACATCTGGTTGTTAATTTAGGCTTAAGAAAAGAGATAAAGGAAAGAATATTCTCTGTCCCAAACACTACACTTGTGAATTTCATAAACATAGGCTTGTTAAGCACAATCTCATTGTACAGATAAGGAAAATAAGGATTACAGAAAGTGAGTAATTAAACCAAATTCTCAGAGCAGGTACAGTAAAGCGCAGATTCCAAGTTCAAAGCTCTTCTACAGCTTCTAATCAAAACACAATTCTAGAAACTATTCACATAAAAGATGTTCCCCTCAGAATGAGGGACCAGATCTTGGATTTTAACTATTATTTGTAAGCCCAGAGGTACCACATTTCTGGAATCACCATTGGCCTAGGAGATTTCTTAAAGCTCAATTTGCAAATTTGTCCTTTAGAAAAGGAGACATTAATTGTCATATTAAATATGTTTGGACTCAACGATTGTGTTTGGTTTAAAGTACAGATGACTTTGCATCAAAAATAAGTATATTCCTATTAGACTGAATTTTAGGTGGAAATAAGCCAGTGAAAAACTCCATACTTTTATTAAAACACACGCAAAGAAGAAGGGCCAATGTAAAATGGGCTCTACTCGGATGTCCAGGAGGAAGGGGTGTTAAATAAATGGCCTGACACATACCAGGGCTGTTGGAGTTAATGTTATAGCTAGCCTGGTTGTACAGGTGATGCCCTGAAATCTGACCCTAATCCTCTGGCTCCCCTGGCACTGAAATATTGGCAGTATGCCCTGAAGTGAAGCCACAGTCCAAAAGGTTGTATCTGCTGCCAATCCCCTACATCTCTAGGTGAAAAATGCCAGATACCTCTTTCACAGAGACCAGGGCAAGGGGAATAGAGAAGGTAGGCAATAGGTGTCACTTGTGTATTTATTCACAGAAAAACAGGTCCCTTATCCTTTGGAGAAGAATCAGTTGTTAAAAGTGTTCAGTTTGATGCATATGGCTGGGTTACAGAGGATTAAAACAGGATGCCTCCAATTCCTCAGTCTTAGAAACCATTCTGCAGTATCAGTCTATACTTCTCAATTTCCATCAAAGGCTGTTATTTCTTCATATTCTTTTCACAGACCAGGCTGCTCTTTTAAAAAGCATTTTTACCCCTTAACAAACAAAATGTAATCTAGTATCAAGTCAACTGGTTCAGGTTATTTAGCCTGAATTCTCATAATTTTTGAGAATATCTTAAATATGTTAGAGTGTCATTGACAGTCTGTCATGAAACAACTTCTAAAAAAATTCCAAATTAAAAGAGCTAAACCAAAATGACGCTTTCCAACACAGCTGAATGTTTGGAATAACAGCATGCTACCAACTGCACTGTGTCAGCTGCATTTCACCGACCATTCATCAAAACATTACTGCTATTTTCTAACCACAATAGCAAAGAAGAAAATGAATCCTATTTTTGAGTACTTCATCAACAAAGACTTGAAGTTTACAATGGTCTGTATGCAATACTGAATAAAAAACATTCTTCTGGATTTAAACACAGAAGGAAAAAAGAGGGAAGGGAAGAAATCCAAGTTACCTGGAAACTAATAAAATTTTAGTAAGATCATAACAGTATGAAATGCAGGCACAGAGAACCCAAATGAACACTGGCATATGTCCTTAAAATCTGAAAGAAAATGATAGAAATAAAAACAATTTAACAAGTCTATTTTCCCTACAGCAAAAAATTGAATATAAAATTGATTTTAGGCCAAAATAATAAATGGAAATCTGATTTTAAGATTCTTGCTGAATCAATTAAAGTTACAGGTACTTTTAAGAGTTCATTAAAAATTCAAAAACAATCAAGTAATTTCCAGTAACTGCATATTATTTGCTGATTGTCTTTCTTCTCAGTTCTTTTAAACATTTTAAGATAAATTGATTCTAAGAGTATCAGAAGGCAATGAAAGAAAGCTTTTGTTTGAGCTTGAAAATCTGAGAGATTATGAATTAGAAAAATAGAAATAATCAGACATCATATAAATTGCTCAAAATGCCTCATGAATAAAGATAAAGCACTTAAAATATAAGGGGTGAATTATTTGTTTTGAGAAAGAAGGTTTAAGTACAGTACAGTATCATGGAAATCACATTCAATTTAACAGATCTATTAAAGTGTTGTAAGCAGAAAATCTTAAAATTCAAAGACATTTCATGTTTATATTTTGTGATGATACATATCATTATATCAGTATTATAATTCTCATCACCTAAAATGGTAAGAAGTAGGTACTAAATGTTGAATATCTCCAAAGAAAATACAAATAAATTATAAAGTATGCATGGCATGAGGATCTTCTCAACAAAACAAAATAAGATTGTAAACGTTTATCATGGAACTTTGCCTCACTAACTTGAGCCTATGGTAAAATCTAGCAAACAACTTCAATGGCCTTTATAATTTATAAAACTAATGAAGTAAAACCACTCCATTAATATTAAAAGCAGAGTTCTAGATACAAATACTTTTTTTAAGTAGAAAGCTTTACTCTCTTGAGGAAATTCATAAGAATTTCAGCCAGATAACTTTCTGAGCATTGTGAAGAGGAAAAAAAAAAAATCTCCTTAAAAAGAAAAGCCCCTGGGATGGGGGGCAGGCACAGCAGTTCTACTAGTTCAGGATATACCAAGGGATGCCTTTCTAAGATCAGTTGGCAACTTCATGCTGGTCTCAAACAGAAATACCAAAACACATTTCAATAAAAAATAATAATTGCCCTCTATTATGATGCTAAGAAATATACATTTAATATTACCTATTTCTTTAATAACCCACCATAAATCATTGCCCACTACTAAGTGGGTATTAATTATGAGTGTTCATTTAATAAGTCTATACCACTCATTGATATAAAAAAAATTAACTAATAGACATTAATTGATAAGTCTGTACCCATCACTGAAATAAAGTACTTCCATCTTACATCTGAAAATCTAATACAAAGATCAATTTGACTTACAACTAAATTCAAAAAAGGGAAGAATAATTTTGAAACTAATCCAAAGGGGCTAATTACTGTAATAGTAAAATATATTTGTTTTAAAGTGTTTTCATATTAGGCAATCCTATAGCCCTTAAGGTCAACAATAAACATAATTCCTGTGACCTTCCATCTACTAATGCTACTTTTTCAAATCTTTAAAACATTTTCTAGGATTTGATGAGCAAGTTCCTATTGCCCTTATTCACATACTTTATGATATGATAAACCTGGGTCATGTCTGCTTTGAGTCTTTTTTTTTTTTCTGGAAAGTCAGTTTTCTTAGTTAGTCCTTACACTGAAGTCAGCTTACAGCCTCAATTATTGACTCTTCCAGAACACCCTGGCTCTCTACTTTCTCACAGTTGGCATCAACACTCCATTCATTAGAAACAAATTATGGCTGTGACAACGATATGAGAATTTTTAAAAATTTCTTTTTTGCTGGGCATGGTGGTACATTCCTGTAATACCAGTAGCTCCAGAGGTTGAGGCAGGAGAATTGCAAGTTCAAAGCCACCTCAGCAACTTAACAAGGCCTTAATCAACTTAGCAAGGCCCTGTCTCAAAATAAAAAGGGCTAGGGATATAGCCCAGTGGTTAAGCACCCCAGGGTTCAATCCCTGGGATGGATGGATGAATGGATAGACAGATAGACAAACAGACAGACAGATAGATAGATAGTTGTAGTTTTTCAAAAACCCTTCCTTATTTGGCTAGTTTTTACTAATCCATAAAAATTTCACTCATGGTTGTCTTCATCTTTAGATACCACTTGAGAGATAAAAGTGTTGGACTTTTACTTCAAGCCTGGATACCCAGTAAATGGATAAAAGCCCATCATTTCATAAATATAATTGGATTTTTAGTATACACATTTATTTACATTTGCAACTTTGAATTTGTTACCAATTCTTCTACCCACTCATAACACATAAACTTCCTGAAAAATCACAGTTAATATAACTAAATTTTTCTACAACCTTCTATGCTTTATGTCCTGTCGAAAATAAAACACTCTGTCTAACATAAGGACTGAGCCTCAGTCTCTTCTTTAGGGACAGGAAGATTCTTGGGGAAAAAGCACCCTGTCAGTGGTGGTGGTTATTCATAAGGACAAGGCTCTTGTCTTATCCATTTATGACTGGCACTGGCAAACAGTAGATGCTCAAAAAAATATTTGTGAAAGAACTGATAAAGATGTGAAATAAACTATGAATAATTGAAGATAAATGGATCACCATGGAATTCTAATTTTCATTTCTATGTTCTTTTACATGTACTGAGATCAAAGCAGATGATGGTAAGAAAAGATAAGGGAGAAGTTTCCAAGATCTCTTTGGGACATGATTTTTTTTTTTTTTTTTTTTTTTTTTGAACAGGTAGTGGGACCCCTACAGTCCAATATAGGGCAGTAGCAAATCTATTAAGGTTCTCAAAAAGGGAAGTAGAGATCTGAGATGTTCTTTAGGAGACTTTCAGGCACTGTTGAAATCAGCTTCTTTACCTACTCAAAGTTCCTTCGTCTACCTACATTCTCCCAGCTGGTTTTTCCATGTCAAACATCTAACTAATATTAGTTAACTATAGTTAATATTAGTTAACTTACTTTCAGAATGAACATTTTTACCCAAGTTCTTAGGTCCATAAAGTGCTTACAGGGGACTGTGATCATACTCCTGATACCTGAAAGAATGTCCAGGGAGAGTAAGTGGGACATGAGGATTTCAGGCAGAAGTATCAGTTTATTTAGGCTTATTTGTGTGATCATTGAGCCAACCATACATTACAAATTATTAAAGAACAACATACTCAACAGCTATCTAGTCCATAAGTGCCCCCCTCATAGGCAATAATTTCAGAGTCACACTTCATCCTGGTACTGGACACTTCTCAAAACAGCACATGACATACATCAAGCCTAAGATCTGAAGTTGAAGCTTTAATCAGAAATATCAACCTGTTTCACCATTGGGTGACAAGAGCAAAGCTTTCTCCAGATAGCAAAAGTGATGGATGAAGTTAAATTTTCTTTAGGAAACAATTTAATAACAAAAGCCAGGGAAGAAATATATAGGTATTAAACAAAAGATAGTGAACTTAGCCAGCTGATAGACAGCATTGAATATACCAAGGGCTAAAAAAGAAGGTCAGAAAGCTGAGGCAGGATCAGATGAATAAGGGCTCTTATTTGCTATAAAGTGTTTTGAATGTGGTTTCCAAGTTTATACTTTTAAAATTCTACATACTTCAATTTAAATTACTATTTTTACTATGTGGTGTCATATTTAAGGTAAAGGAATACTAACTTATACTTGTCATAAATTGGCAAAACATCCAATATGTGAAAACATGTCAGTGGAAAGTCAAGAAATACAAAAGCCACACAGATATTGTGTTTGAAGAAAAGCTAGTAATTGAATACACAGAGTAGTGTCAAAATTAGCAGAGTATCTTCCTGCTGTGTAACAATTTGTCTGATTTGTGTAGTTAGGAAATGACAGCTTGTTCTTTATTTTTCCTCCAAACAGACCTATAATTTGTAATAAATTAGAAGGAAAATTAAGGAAAGCAAGAGACATTCTTTCCACTAATGCTTTTAAAGAGCTAAGTCATTTTATTTCTTTTGCTACTTCACTCACATTTTTTTACTACTTTCTAGAATACAACCATTATAATCCATAGTTTTCCCTAAAAATTAAGGCTCATTTGGGGGTTTGGCAGTTGTAGGTTTCCAGATTCACCCTGTATATACACAGGACCAGAAATGAAGATTAAAACTTTCTGTACATCTTCTATGCAAGACTGCCCCCTCACCCAGACCCAAGAAAAACACATTGTTCACTATTTCTACTATGAATGTTGATCCCTAATCAAAACCCACCTGCTCTATTTCCCACCCCCTCAGCACCACACTGATATTCTTTTTAGTCACTTGTGCTACAATGGTAGTTGATTTCTTTCCAGAAAACATAATGCCCAAAACAAAAGAGACTAGTGTAAATATCCCAGGGGTTTCCAGGCAATTCTGTGAAAGAGTCACTTTCAACTAAAAGAATGAGGAAGCTTTTACCAAATCAGAAGCTCAATCCTTTTATTGGGTCAGCCTTGCTGTTCTTACATGTTTTGGAATAGAAGAACTTGTTTTCTTTAATAAAACATTGTTATGGTTTAGATGTGAGGTGTCCCCCAAAAGCTAATGTATGAGACAATGCAAGAAAGCTTAAAGGTGAATTGATTGGGTTATGAGAGCCTTAACCTAATCAGTGCATTAATCCTCTGACAGGTATTAATTGGATAGTAAACTATAGACAGGTAGGCTGTGGTTGAAGGGTGTGGGTCATTGAGAGCCTGCCTTTGGAGCATATATTTTGTCCGTAAAGGGGAGATTCTATTTCTCTGATTCCTGCTACCACTGATTCCATATTCCCACTGTTTTCCTCTACCACACACTTCCACCCTACCTTCAGCCCCAAGGAATGGATTTGGCCATCTGTGGACTTAGACCTCTAAAACTATGAACCCCTCAAATAAACTTTTCCTCCTTAAAATTGTTCTTGTCAGGTCTTTTGGTCACAGCAGTGAAAAAGCTGACTAAAAAAAAATTACAAAAAATACTTTTGGAAGCAAGTAAAATATTAATAATAGCTACTCTTCCTCATCATCAGAATCATCATCATCAGGGTTTAGGCAGAATAATGACACCCAAAAACATCCAGTTCCTAATCTCTAACACTTGTGAATATGTTTCCTTACATGTCAGACAGCTTTACAGATGTAATGAAGTCACCCTGAGATGAGAGTTCTCATCTGAACTACCTCGATGGGCCCAATATATGTAGGTGAGCACAAGAGTCCTTACGATGAGAAGCAAGCATGTCAGTATCAAAGATGTAGCAGTGGAAGCAGAAGTTGGAGTGATGCCATTGTTTGGCTGTGAGCCAAGGAATGCAGTTAGTCTCTAGAAGATGGTAAAGACAAAGAGGGACTTCTCCCCTGGGGTCTCCAAAAGGAACACAGCCTTACTGACAGCATCCTTAGTCCCATAAGACCCATTTTCAGATGTCCGACCTCCATAACTGTAATAAAAACTATCACCTTAAGCCATATAAAATTTTTAAAATTAATTACAATAACAGTAGGGAAATGATACAACAAAACATATAACAATGCTAAAAGGCAGTTAGTTGTTACTGTTTCCACTTTACAGATTAGGAAACCAAAGCTCAAAGGTATCTCAGAAAGAGAAAGAAACAGAGACCCGGAATCAAACAGAGGACTATTTGGCATCAAAACCCATGTTCTATGGAGGACATTATGCAAAACGAAATAAGCCAAACAGAAAAAACAAATACTAAATGTTCTCATATGTAAAAGCTAAAACTTTTGATCTCAAAGTAGAAGAGAGTAGAATAGTGATTACTAGAGACTTAAGAGGAGTAGGATGAAGGGGGGACAGAGGGAGGTTGAAAACAAGTACAAAAACATAAAGGAATAAGTTCTAGTGTTCTACAGTATAGCAGGGTAACTATTATTCACAATAACCTATTATATATTCTTTGAATTACTAGAAGAACAGAACTCAACTGCTCTGAACTTACAGGATGAGGAGATGAAGCTGCTAATTGTCCTCATCTGGTCATTACACATTGTATGCATGTATGGAAATATCACACTGTGCCCCATAAATATGTCTAATTATTACATGCTAATTTAAGAGAAAATGAAAATTTTAAAGTCCTAAAAAAATCATCCTATCAAGGCTTTTAGAGCAACAAACATGTGAATAAAACTGATTTAGTATTTCTTTATGTTGGCTGCCAAGTACTTCATAATCCTGCTTTTCCCTATTGTCATCTACCTTATGTGAACGTGTAATATCTTGGCTTTTTCATGTCTATACTACCAGTATCTTCAGAATATGCAGGAACATAGGAAATTATACTATGTTCTACCTAACATATAGTTTGTCCTCACTATAAACCACACTCTAGCATTACAACTTTCATTGCATTATTTGAGGTGATACCTCAGTGGGACTATAAGGAAAGAACACTGCCTGGGAGTCAACAAATTAAGATTCTAGTCCTAGCTGTTATAGCATCAATAGACTATGCTACCTACCACTTTGAATCTTTCAACCTCTTATTTGTAAAAGCTTTTTCTACTTTTTCTACCAATAGTCCTTTTTGATTCAGGCATTATGTTTTTTGGAAAGAAATCAACTATCATTGTAGTACAAGTGACTAAAAGGGAATATCAGTGTGGTTCTGAGGGTATGGGAAACAGAACAGGTAGGGTTTGATTTAGAGTGAAATAAAGGAATTATTTGTAATAGAGGGTCAACATTCATATTAGAATATTTCTTTATATTTTTATAAATTTATATATTTATAAATATTCATATTAGAATATTTCTTTCATTCTCTGTTTTCTATCAGTCACAATATCCAGTTGTCTTCTTCAAGTAATTTAAAGTATATTATTTTTAGAATGATATATGTGGCAACAAGATGTTGATGAAGAACATACTGGCATCCACAAGGTAAGTAAGGAGTTTGTGTTGCCTGTGGGAATGCATAGAAAGCAGCAAAGTTTTTAAAATGAGTTGGAGGAAGGCATCTGGATTAACACTCATTTCTTTATGGTTAAATAAGTTTAAACTCCTTGGTCCAGACTTCAAAATCTGAAATTATCTACTATATGTAATCTTATCTCCCAATATTTCTCAATCTGTTGCTTCTGCTGCAAATCCATCAATGAAACTCACTGAATAAACTAGACTCATTCATTCCCAAATAATTTCCTTATTAAATGACTTCAGCCCTTCATCAGAGACTATACATAAACTACTTTCACCCTGTCTCATTATCAATACAACAAACTAACCATTTGAAAGAAGAAGGAAGTTCACATGACTTGATCAAGGTTATAGCTAAATAAGAAGTGGAGCTAGGTCTCTTACCTAGAAATTCTACATCCAAGTTCTTCCCATTCTACTTCACTACCTCATGAACTCTCTCAAAAATATCTTATGATTTTATCAGGCATCCCCCCAGGTGTTTTCTTGCTCACAAAATACACATATTTACCTAGGGTTGGCTCAGAAAAATATCATTTGTGAAGTGATTCAGAAAGGGATAGCTTTTGCTTATCATTTCTAGCACCAAGAAACGTCTTTATTTCTTCTTCTCCTCCTCTTTCTCCTCCTCCTCCTCCTCTTTGTTCCTCTACATAGGTCCTAGAGTAAGAGTGAATACAGCAGACCAAAAGTAGGTAAAAGTAATAGAAAGTATAGTAGTGTGTTATCAGGAAATAAAAAAAAAAGCCGGTGCCATGGCACCCACCTATAATCCCAGGGGCTCAGGAGGCTGAGACAGGAGGATCTCGGGTTTAAACCCAGCCTCAACAAAAGCAAGGTGCAAAGCAACTCAGTGAGACCCTGTCTCTAAATAAAATATAAAATAGGGCTGGGGATATGACTCAGTGATTGAGTGCCACAGAGTTCAATTCCCAGGACCCACCCATAAATAAATAAATAGATAAATAAGATCAAAATGTAAAACAACTCATCTTCATTGATATTTCCAGAAGAAGAAGTTGTTCCTTTTGAGAATATCCAGATATTATTTGTCTAATCTCGTTCAGTCAAAATAATCTAACATACATTATAAAGGCATAGAATCATGCAATATGTTATTTATAAAGAACTTGGACATTAACTAACCCAAATGAATTAGATTAGAATGTATCATTTGCTCAGTGATAAAGCACCTCTGGATTCAATTCCCAGTACTAAAAAATATTTTTAAGGGGGTAGAGGATTTGAAAGGCCCAAAGTCAGGGAATTAACTCTATATCTCAGGCTGTCAGTGATTCACTTGGAGTTTAAACAGATAAATTAATGCCATCTACACAGATAATCTTGGAGGATTGGGATGTAGTTCAATGGTAGAGCACTTGCCTAGCACGTGCAAGGCTCTGGGTTCAATCCCCAGTAATGCAAAAACTAAAAGAAAGAAATGGGGGAAAAGCAGTGTATATAGATGATCTTGGATTTTATTTCCTTGTGCTTCATTGTTGACTAAACACTCAAGCCTTATATTTTCTAAATATAATGAGTAAGGAGAGAATAGCTCCCTTTTTCAAGGATCTTATATTTCTTTTCATTACAAAAAAAACAAGCAAACGAGACAAGAATGTGATGGATTACACTTGAAGTTGCTTTGAAAGTTATCTGCCTATAAATAGAAGTATTGTTCTCTTTCTTGCATATATACACAAATATTCATACATCTGGTTCCATATTCTAAAATTGTCCCACAATATAATATGGATACTTTTTCTTTTAGGATAGTGAGCTCTGCCATTTTATTTATTTGTTTGTTTGTTTTATTCTAATCAGTTATACATTGAGTTCTGACATTTTAAATACCAACTGAGACATCCTAAATATTTCACATTGTTACATTCTGGATATGAGGTATCCTCCAAAAGGTCATATGAGGCAATGAAGTAATGTTCACAGATGACATAATTATATTACATGACCTAAAACCTAATCAGTGGATTGATTCATTTGAAAGAACTACTGAACTGGGTGGTGACTATAGGCAGGTACGATGTAGCTGGATGAAGTAAGTCACCAGGGGCATGCCTTTTGGGTTTATATTTTGTCCCTGGAGAGTGGAGCTTACTATCTCTAATTCCTGCCTGTCATAAACAGAGCAGCTTTCCTCTTCCATGCCTTTCCACCATGATGTTCTGCCTCTCCTCAGGCCCAGAGCTATGGAGTTCATCAACCAAGGACTGAACCTGTGAAACTGTAAGTCAAAATAAACTTTTCCTCCTCTCAGTTGTTCTTGTCAGGCATACTGGTCACAGCAACTAAAGCTGACTAACACACACATATAATGAGGCACATTATTTTTCTGTTAACATTTAAAAGCAAAGCTGGAATACTGGATAAGGCCACCAAAAGAGTCAGGAAAGGAAACAATCATTTCAAAAGGTTGTCACTCCCAAAACCGGAGAAACCTGAAAACAGAAAAAAGTAAGTAAGCACTATATGTATATGCAAGTATCTGAGGAAAAAAAAAAATGATTGACAGACAAGGAGAAAAATCCACATTAGAAAATAATCATAGATGTGGGCTAGAGAGTTTAAGCCATAAGAAGGACTTTGTCTTACCACTATAATAGCATTCATTATTTAGGCTGTAATTATTTGTTATATGCCTGCCTCTCCCACAAGCTTTTAACCTTTTAAGGTCAAGGAGCATGCCTCACATTTCTGTATTCACAAGACTGGTGCAGAAAAGATACTCAATGTGAAAAATGGAAAAAACAGAATAAAAATGAATGGAGTCCATGCAGGAAAAAAAACATCATACATATGAAGTTCAGAAACCCATATGGTACCAGTTGCAAGACAAAAAGACAAGAGATGACTAGTTTTTGAATCATAGTTTAAAGCAGCTAAGTTAATTATACCTCTCAGTCATAGAGTCTGTCTGACCTGAATGATTCAACTACAAGCAACCAAAACAATTTTAGTTGTATACCAAAGCAGGAATTCTTGGTTTTTTTTTTATTCTAATCCTGTAGTTTTTATAAATAATGGCTTAAGTCATAAATTCTGTTCAGGCTAAAGAGGAAATGCATTGAACTTTACAAAAAGTACACTTAAGAGTTTGGGTAGTTTAGTTTTCAGGAACCATACTGTCAGAATTTCAAAGAAAGTAATTAGAAGGAAGAAAGAAACTACGACCTTTTGGAAACAAAATTTCCATATTTTGCCTGGAAACAAAAGGCATTTTTAAAAAGAAGTGCAACATCAAGAATATTAACCTTTTCTTTTCAAGTAGCAGAAACTTAAAATACAAAACCTGGGTTGTTTGTTTGTTGCTTTGGGCTTAGTAAGAATCAAACAACAAAATATACTTTTGGGGGGAAAAAGTTTATTTTTTTAAACTATAGAGAAAGCTGGAGATGTAGCTCAGTGGCAGAGCATTTGCCTAGTATGTGTGAGGCCCTGGGTTTGATCACCAGTACTGGAGGATTCACATACATATACACACATACACACATATACACACATATACATATATAGCCTGTCACCTTTCTGAGGAATAAGATTTATCAATTTATGTGCATGTACAAATACAACATAATGAATCCCACTATTATGTATAACTATAATGTATCAATAAAAAAAAATTTAAAACACTATAAAGGAAAATACTGTTGAACAATCAACTATAAAAATAACCTAAGTAAATCTACTGCCATCTAAGATGAAATAAATAGGGAGAAAGATTGAATAAGAGGAAATGATCAGTGGAATAAGAAAATCCAAACGTGTAAGGCCTTCTATGATTTGAATTCAATAGATCCCCTTATATTTCACTCTTCCTTATTTATACTCTTGTGGCACTTATTCCACCACTTTTACCCCTTTCCAGAAGAACTGGAAAAACACTACCCTGCCATGAATCTAAGAACAGTTCACAGAAATATATCACCTGGCTCTGTTTCTTTTAGAAAGAGCTCCCTGAATTTCAGGCAAACATGGGTAACAAGGGTCCACTCTTCAGTTTTAAACTAACTGAATCTTATAATTAGGTCAAGACATCTGAGACATTGGTTTACACATTAAAAACATATATAAGGTCTGAAAGGGAGATCTCTCTAAATAGCTCAGCACCACCTGCCTTGAATGCCAAGACCACCTAAAAATGCAGGACAAAATTGCACACAAAAAAAAAAAATGCAGGACTAATACTTAACTCTTAAGTACACTGTTGTCAGCAACTGGTAGAGGGGATTTGTGGTTATACTATAAATACTCAATTGTGTAGAGAAAGTCCAGTTATAGAGAAAGGTTACTTAGAATCTGACATCATAAGCTCCCTTCTTTCTAAATACTATGAAAAGGAGAAACCTTTTGTTGGCCTCTATAAAAATGAATTACATCGGAAACAAATACAGTGCAAACTATTTTTAGTTTCACAAGCATACTGTATCAAAATACTCCTGCTAATTTGTTCATAACATCTGCTGCTTATGGATTATTTCATTGATAATAATTCAATCCCAAATAAATTATTTTCAACTATTTCAAAGATTTTTAATTACTTGCAACATCCATACAACATAATCCCTAATGTCTGCCCTATCATTCAATATTTTCCAGGCATATAAACTATGGTAAAAATGATTTTTAACATTTTAATGAATTTAATATATTTAGGCTTTTAGATAAACTATGATTGACACTAGAATTATCTTTCCTTTCAGATTTTGTTTGTTTGGGGTACAGAACATAATTAAATTTAGGTCAATTATTGATAAAGGCAAAAATTTATATTTTCACTTCATCTATATCTACTCAGAACTTCAGAATGATATTTTCTTTTTTTATTTGTTCTTCTTAGATATACATGACAGAAGAACTATTTTGGACAAACTATACATACATGGAGTATAACTTATTCTGAGTAGGATCCCATTCTTACAGTTATACATGATGAGGAGTTTCACCGGTTGTGTATTCAAATAGGCACATAGGAAAACTCTGTCCGATTCATTCTGTCTTTCCTATTCCAATGCCCACTCGCTTCCCTTCCTTCCCCTTTGTCTAGTCCAATAAACTTGTATTCTTCCCCCTGCCCCCATTGTGTGTCAGCATCCACATATCAGAGAGAACATTCAACATCTGGATTTTGAGATTGGCTTATTTCACTTAGCATGATAGTTTCCAGTTCCATCCATTTACTGGCAAATGCCATAATTCCATTCTTCTTTATGGCTGAGCAATATTCCATTCTGTTTATATACCACATTTTCTTAATCCATCCATCTGTTGAAGGGCATCTAGGTTGGTTCCACAGCTTGGCTATAATAAATCAAACTGTTATAAACATTGATGTGGCTACATCACTGTAGTATACTAATTTTAAGTTCTTTGGGCATATACCGAGGAATGGGATAACTGGGTCAAATGGTGGTTCCATTCCCAGTTCCCTGAGGAATCACCATACTGCTTTCCAGAGTGGTTACACTCTGCACTGCAATTTGCAGTCCCACCAGCAATGTATGAGTGAAACTTTTTCCCCACATCCTCGCCAACATTTATTGGTACTTGTATTCTTAACAATTGCCATTCTTATTGGAATAAGATGAAATCTCAGTGAATTTGCATTTCTCTAATTGCTAGAGAGGATGAACATTTTTTTCATATATTTTTTGGCCATTCATATTTTTTAAATGATATATTCTTAATACAGGTAGAATGTACATACTAAACATTGTGAGCTGATAAAAAAAAAAGTACTTACACTAAAGTGAATGATGATCTTCAAAAATATTTGTTCCTGTCCTATTCCCCAGAACCTGCAAATATTAATTTATATGTCCCCCCCCAAAAAAAAAAAAAAAAAAACTGTGATTCAAGTAAGGATCTTGAGAAAAGGGATCTACTCTGGATTATCCAGATGGACCCAGAATGCAATCAGAGAGAATTTTCAGACAAAATAGGAAGCAGCAAGATGGCCACAAAGGCAAAGATTGGGGATAAGCAGCAATAACTCAAAGAACACCAAAGCCACCAGAAGTTGCAGGAAGCAAGAAACACATGTTTCCCTAACACTTTTATGGAGAATGTGGCCTTGCCAACACCATGATTCAGACATCTGACCTCCAGAACTGTGAGAAGAATGTATTTCTACTGTTTTAAGGCACTAAATTTATGATAATTTGTAACAGTCAGAGAAAACTAATATAGTACCTTAAATACTATGGTTTAGATGTGATGTTCCCCAAGAGCTCATGTGTAAGACAATGCAAGAGGGTTTGGAGAGGAAATCATTGGGTTATAGCCTTAACCTAATCAGTGCATTAATCCCCCTGATAGGAATTAACTGAGTGATAACTGAAATAGTAGAGTGTGACTGGAGAAAGTGGGAATTGGGGTGTGGCTTTGGGGTATATATTTCTCTCTGCTTTCTGATCATCATGTGAACTGGTTCCCTCTGCCACACTCTTCTACCAAGATGTCCTGCCTTAACCCGAGCCCCTAGGAATGAAGTCTGCTGTCTATGGATTGAGACCTTTGAAACTGTGAACGCCTAAATTAATCTTTTCTCCTCCACAATTGTGCTGGTCAGGTCCTTTAGTCACAGCAGTGAAAAAGCCAACTAAAACAGTAAAGAGTATCTGTTTTTAGTTAATTGGAAAAATGACATCTTTTGGTGAACTCCAAATGAAATAAAATTTGGATAGTATTGTATTATAAACATAAATTCTATAGCAAACCACCTGAAGTACCTTTACAGATAACCAGTTGTCCAAAGAATGCAATTCAAAAAGTATACTATTAAAAGTATAGTTATTGACTGTACAGTCACTAAAAAAATTGGGACCTTTCTAGGCAGATTGTTTAAAGGGAATGAGCTGGATGAACTTTACTGACTTAGATAGCATTGGTTGTTTCAGCATATGAGTCTAACTTTTTGCCTTTGGGTTATATGCTTCTTTGGATGAATGAGGTCACAATAAAATTACCAACATACTCTTTCATGAATCAATAGATCATTCAAATATAAGGATTTAATTGGAGGGGAGAAACAGACAATAATGGAGGAAAACTCTCTCACTGCTGTCCCTTTTCAATGAACTATCCCTGTCAGGATCTTGTCCCCCACCAAAGTTTCCTATTAGATGTTCAACAAATGAAATGCTTATAATACTTTAAATAGCTATTCCTCTCAAAGATAAAATGTTTACTTCTTCCAGAAAGATCTAACTTCCTAAAAGGAATAATTCTCCACAATTTGGAAACATGTTTCAGTGAAATAAGAGTATTGCTTTTAATGATTAAATATCTTCCTTAATTATTTTTTAGAGTAGGACTATACTAGGGGGCTGGGGAAGGGTTGTTGCTGTTTTCTTATAAGACAAAAGACTGCATAACAAAAACTCAATTGTCCCCGTGTCCTGATTGTCCTGGATACTACCAAAGCTGCCCCAGCTTCTCTAGCTCCTCATGTTGCCAAAAATCTCACTTCTCACAATGGCTTCTTATCAACAATTTCCTTCTGAAGAGGGATAATAGATGGCACCCTCCTTTATGAAACAATAAATTCACAGAGTTTAAATAAATTCTAATCTTCATTTTTCCCTGAAGATTGAAGCTGAATTACATTTGAAGGTTCATAAAATGATTATCCATAAAACAGAACATAGACCTTTACTTCATCAGAGAGTTCTAATTATCTATCCCTTAAGGGGAAAATATTGACATAATGTCAAAAACAACAATGAACTCATTTTCTATGAAGAGCAAAACCAGGAAAGCAAATGGAAAGCCTTGGTTCAGAGAACACAGGCTCCAGTAAGCTCATGCTAAGGAATAAAGGCAGAGTGAGTCTTGGGTACCCTGCCACCTTCCTCCATGCTTAGCATTTCCTGGTTTTCCTTTCCACATTGCCCAATGTAGGATCTTTCTCTCTAGCTAATTAATACTCCTAATAAACACTTTACCCAAGACAGCCTCTTTATATAAAGTCCTATTATCTAAAATTTATTTCTCTTGTCCCCTACCAAAGTTTCCTATTAGATGTTCAACAAATGAAATGCTTATAATACTTTAAATAGCTATTCCTCTCAAAGATAAAATGTTTACTTCTTCCAGAAAGTTCTAACTTCCTAAAAGGAATAATTCTCCACAATTTGGAAACCAGTGTACTAGAGCAAATTACCTCTATCAAACAGCCATGGAATGTGCCAACAGAGATGATATGATTTTTAAAAATAACAACAATAAAACTTTATTTAAATTATCTATTCTTGCCATATTTGGCCTTAAGTTGAACGCAGTCTTCAACTTTTCAAAGCAAGGATGCAATCATTGCTTTGATGCCCTTCTTTTTAACCCTAGATAACAGAATATCAAAATTACATCTACTTAAGTAAATATAGATTAATCAGAAGCAAGCACCATCTTCAATTTTTAATCATCTCTGATGGTAGAAGCTGCCCCTCTGGTTTTCTAAACAATGATTCCTTTACCCTGGTCTCTGGTTAAAAAAAAAAATCCTGCCTATAACCTAAGTGAAATTTAACCTCTATCAGGACTTATAGCCATATAATATTTCAAATTCTTTGTGACAGGAGGAGGAGAGTAAAAATAAATAAAATAAATATGTAAAATGATAATACTTAAAGAATATCTTTTAAAGAGAGATAGGAACCAAAGGGACACAGAAACCCTTGCGGGAATGATTGAAGGAAAACTATTTCCCAACCAGTATGGGAAAGGACAAGGGAGAACAATAATGATAAAAAGCAACTTCCTTCAAGTGAAGTAGACTCCCTCCTTTCAAGGAATCAGCAGTAGAGTCATGACTTGGAGCACAGATACTGAGCTAGATGAGCAGACCTGTTTCCTGTCCAGACCAGAAAAGAAAATGGTAACTACCCCTGTGATATAAAAAGAAATATATACTTGATCTCTGCCCTAGTTTCTTAGAGTACAGTTTCTAAAACCCTTGGAATCAACAAAGTGATAAGTTTATTTTTGCATGCTAATGAGATAACTGGTGGCTGGAGGCTGGTTGTCAGGAAAATTTACTGTGTGATGAGAGATTTGGGATTTTCAGCCTATCCTCCAAAAGCAAGGGAGGGAAAAGAGACTGAAGTTGACTTAAACACCAATGGCCAACAATTTAACCAACCATGCCCATGTAATGAGGACCCCTAAAAATCCAAAAGAACCAAGGTTAGGCCTCGCACAGTGGTATAGACCTGTAATCCCAGCAGCTCAGAGGGTTGAGGTGGGAGGATCATGAGTTCAAAGCCAGCCTCAGCAAAAGTGAGGTGCTAAGCAACTCAGTGAGACCCTGTCTCTAAATAAAATACAAAATAGGGCTGGGGATGTGGCTTGGTAGCCAAGTACCCCTGAGTTCAATCCCTGGTACCATAGATAGATAGATAGATAGATAGATAGATAGATAGATAGATAGATAGAAGAATTCAGGTTAGAGGGCACCCACATTGGAGGACACACTGTGATGCTAAAATGGTAGTGTGCCTGAAGAGATTTGGAAGCTTTCCCCATATCTTGCCCTGTGAATCTCCTCCATTTGGCTATTTTTGAGTTGCATCCTAATAAACAAGTAAACGTAAGCAAAATGTTTCCCTGAGTTCTGTGAACCATTCTATCATTCTAACAAATGATCAAACCTGAAGAGGGGATCTTGTGAACCTGTGATTTATAACCAGTCAGAAGCACAACTGATATTCTGGATTTGGAATTTATGTTTAAAATGGGGACAGTCTTGTGAGACTAAGCTATTAATCTATGGGATCTGATACTCCCTCCAAGAATATAGTATTAGAATTGAGTTCAGTTGTAAGACACCTACCTAGTGTCAGAGAATTAACTGGTGTGGAGAAAACATATTTTGATGGCCAGAAGAGAAGTAGTGGTTGGATGTTCAGTCTGAGTATACTGAAGTAAAGAAACAGTTGATTCCAACACATGTTCAGTTCTGGGAAAGGGAAGAGAATGTGGCTCTCCTCAGACATATCATAGTTCTCTGCCTGATACTGAATGTGAGAGGAATTTTGAAGAACATTCCCTAATGTGGCTCTGGAAAATACCCAAGTCTTTCTAGGTATATGGCAGTCCAAAAAATTCTTGGGCAGCACAGACTTGCAAGGAAAGAATGAGTCATGAATCTAGAAATAGTGTGTGTGTGGTTGAGAAAAACAGTGGTCCTAGAAATGTAAGAATCAATAAACACAGATATTAAATGTTTGATATATACCTATATAATTGGCAAGTCCTGAATTACTATCCTCAGACTCAAAATGAGACCACTGTGCTGGACAGTGTCAATTTCTCTACTCCCCAAATGTACTTTTCACCCTGCAGAAGTACTAAAGAAAGAAGGTGTCAGCTTTAGAATAATGGAATCAATTTGCAAAATATCCAGGGAAGAAATTGAGAGGTCTTTATGGATAAATTGAAGGTAAAAGTAAAAAGAAAAGATCCTAAAGGACTGCCATGTTTCTGGCTTTGATAACTGAGAAGATGGTCAGTTTTCACCAAATTAAAGAGAATACAGAAAAAGAAATAGGTTAGTAGGAAAGAAAGGGAAATTTATATTAGACATGCAATATTTGTGAAGCTTTAAACTATTCTGTCGGCAATGCCAGAGGCAGCTTCAGAGATGAGAAGGATGCTCACACAAGAGGACTGAACTAAGGATCCCCATCTTGAGATTATGGTCAGAGAAGAGATACAGAAGAGTGGCTAAGATGCCCCAGTACAACATCTAGAAAAGCAACAACCAAAGGCAAAACCTGGAAGGCCAACAAACATTTAAGACACATCGAAGGAAGAAAAGTCTGTGGAGATATGGGGGTTGACATAGGAAGTCAAAGTGCACTATTCCAGAAATAAGAAAGTAAAGAGCTTTGAAAATGGAATTTAACAGAAACCTCCAGAAAGACAGCAATGGGGGTTGGGGATAGTTCACTGGATTTGGGTACTGGGTCATTGTTGACTTAGCAAAAGCAGTTTCAGTGTTCTTTTGTCTGTGAGAGTCTTTGGTTTGTTATGCCAGAACTTTGTAGTTGTTTCTAAGGCAGAAAGAGAATGTATACTAGATAGAATGCAACAAGTCTTACCAGTGCACTGAAAAGGTATTAAGAAGTATAATTTTCAAAAAACTTCATTTATCCTGAAATATGAAGGAAGAGAAAAGAAAAAAAAAAGGAAAGGAAAGTTAACTAAGCTCAAATAAACAGAAATATCTGCAATGGCAATACTCCATAAATTGTCATTCAGAATTCATTCATTAATTCAAGAAAACATTTATTTAAAAAAGGGAAAGAAAACATTTATTTAATATCTACTATGTGTCACAAACAAAATACAGCACCAGAAATGTAAGGGATATAAACATGAATAAAAGATGAGCCCTGTTTTAGAGAAGTCTATAGTTAATGGAGAAATATGAATCCATTACCACCTCTCTGTCTACCTAATCTAACTGTCCTGTTACATAATAATACACTGTGGTAATTAGAAAAATGTTAGCAAGAAACAGTATCTGGGGAACATAGCAGTAGAGGACACCTGTAGAGAAATATTTCACAAGAACTGAGACTGAAGAAGGGAAATCTGAGAGGCTGGGGCAGATATGGGGGTGCATTCCTAGCAGAAAGGATATCTAAAAGGCCCAGATCCATGAGAAGTTTAGCATATCATGAAGGGACTTATATCAATGTAAAAATTTGAAAGTATGATTAGGGGATTTGCTGGGTTCTTTTGTCTGTGAAAGTCTTTGGTTTGTTATGCTAGAACTTTGTAGTTGTTACTAAGGCAGAAAGAGAATATGTTCTAGATAGAATTCCTTAAGTTATACTATTTACCAATTGAGATCAAGCACATTTGTTTGAAGTATAATGTATTTCATACAAATTCTACCATATATTCTACCATATATCTATTCCTTATATTAAGCAATGTTATCAAGTTAACATAGAATGTTGGTTTTTCTCTAAAATGTTTAGGTAAAATTGGTGCTACAAGAGCATGTTTCCTCACAGCACACCACTTCAACATACATGACCTTGTATTAGTCTCATACACTAATGTGAAACATGACTTTTGATCATGACAATGAAGAGGGAGCTTTAAAGAGGGAAGCTCTATGATTTGACTTATTTTTAGGAAAAATAGTTTTGGCATTGTGATAGAAGATAAAACACTGCCAGATTGGTATGTTTCACCTAATATCAATTCTACGTTAGTTTCAGTTTGAGTTTTTAGTTTATATATTCCTCTCTTTCTACTAATATTTTTGATCTCTTACATTATACTAACATGTTACAAGTCTCTCATTTTGCAAGACACCCCAAATCTATTTTGATGTAAGTTAAATACATAAAACTAGTAGACATAAATCATAAGGAATTGACAAATAATCAATATCATAATATTCTAGAATTAGTGGTGATGGTTGTACAACTATGAAAACACTAAAAATCACTAAACTTATACTTTATTTTTTTATCTTTTTTTTATTTATTTACTTTTTTATGTAGTGCTGAGGATCAAACCCAGTGCCTCACATGTGCGAGGCAAGTGCTCTGCCACTGAGCTACCACCCCAGCCCCTAAACTATACACTTTGAAAGGTGAATTTCATATTACATGAATTATAAAATCATATGCCAATTAAAAACATTTGAAGGGCATTACAAGTATATACACATTGTCAAAATATACTTTTTAACTAACAACTAATTTAACTGGAGACCCATCTATATATATGGTAATTCTTAGTTATTCAGCTACTCTAAAAATTGAAATTGTTACACTTCTTTTACTTTTTTTTTCAATTGACACATAATAATTGTACTTATTTGTGGAATACAATGTAGTATTTTGATACATGTGTGATAATCATTTTTTAAATATATCTTTCAAATTACACAAACTAATGGTACAAATTTTTAAAGTAACACAATGAAGTACAAGGTTTAACTGCAAAATTTAAGAAACAATGTGTGATATAAAATAAATATAAGTATTTGGAGAGCTTTCTCAAGACAGGCCAAACTTTTATAAAACAGAAGTTTGTTGTAAAGCAAAATAACTGCAAAAAAGCACCAAACCACATGGAAAATTTTCATTCCATTAATGAGATGTGACTTCACCACACGTCCACCAACTATTGCTAAACAACCTAATAAAAGCCATGAGGGAACAAATATCCGGACAAAAAAGACTTAAAATAAGGAAAAGCTTAGTCTTTTTTTTTAAATTTTTTTTAATTGTGGTTTATTAGTTCAGGTTAAAGACTGCAGAACTTTTAAAATAAAATGTGTTTTTACCTTCAAGGATTAACTTCCTTTCTATTTTCTTTATTGAAGGATAGTCCTAATAAATACTATCTCATTTGCAAGTCTTTTAAGTGACATTATAAAGTACCTTTAAAACAAGAGATTGAAAAAAATAAAAATAAATTGATACTTCTTTTTTTCCCTTTCCTTTTTTCTTTTGCTGCTAGGGACTGAACCCAGGGCCTCAAGCATGATAAGTAAGCACTCCCCACCATGGAGCTACACCCCAACAAAAAACTGGTATTTCTGATTTTAATACTTACATTTTTATGTTGGCAAGAAGTATTTAGAAGTATTATCTGCTTTTGGTAGTGGGAAAAACTAAGGTGGTAGACAAACTTCTTACCTTTTTGATACTTTTTTTTTCCTATTTGTCTTTTTAGTACTCAAAGAAGCTTCATTTTTAATTTAGCTTTCTGATTCTGTGCTTGTGCCTTCAAGACTTTCAAAACGATTTCCTGTTCCTCAATAAGGAAAGTATACTTGAAACTGTCACAGACACATTTAGCACACATGGAACCACCATAGGCCCTGCTGACATGTTTTTAGTTTTAGTCAATCTCATAAGAACTTTGGGTCTCAAAGCAGGAACCTCTCGAAGTCGGCCTGGGCACACACATTCAGATTTTGATACTTTTCCAACCTTCTTTATATAAATGTAAAGGATTCTATTACCAGAGGTTTGGGATAGCATAGCTTTTTTTAGAAGCTGTATTATTAAAAAAAAAAAAAAAAAAAAAAAAAATCCTACAAAGGTATGTCAAATGCTGGACCATTCTGAAAGCCTGTAGACACTGCCCTGGAAAGAGAGCCCTTTTGTGATACTTTTATTTCCTATTTTTCTCTTTTTAAGGCTAATAAGGTGGAAGATTCCTTCTCAAATGTATTTCTTTCTCCAAAGGAAACTAGCTTGAAGTCTTTCTGCACTTCAATTTTAACCTAAAAATTCTAGGGCACTTAAATTTTAACCTAAAAACTCAATCTAAGTTCAACAAGTATTACCGGCACAACTGACAGATCTTTTACAAAAACTAACTCAAACGGACCACAGAACTAGATGTAAAATGTAAAGATACAAAATTTGGGGGAAATGTAAGGAATCTTTATATCATATGCAAAAATCACAGCAAAATGAATAATTTATCCAAATGTCAAAGTAAAAAGTACAAAACTTGTTAGTTGGTTTGTTTTTCCCTCTGGTGCTGGAAATTAAACTGAGGGCCTCATACTTGCTCAAATATGGCTCTACCACTGAGCTAAACTCCCATCCAGTAAAATTCTTAAAACATTGGAGTAAATTTGTGGCCTAATTAGCAATAGATTCTTAGATACATCAGCAAAAGCATACAACAGACAAAAAACAGGCTTCATTGAAATTTTAAAATTTTGTGCTACAAATGTTACCATCAAAAATATGAAAAGACAACTCAAAAAATGGGAAAAAATATATGCAAAAAAATATATCTGATAAAAGACTTGTATCCAGAATATACTAGAAAAACTCTTACAACTTAATAACAAAAATATTAAAACTCAATTTTAAAATGGGTAAAGAATCTAAATAGACATTTCTCTGAAGAACATATATTTTTTTCATGCTCACTGGATACATAGAAAACATTATGTCCACACAAAAATTGTACACAACTATTCACAGCAGCGTTATTTAACAAAAAGGAGGAGGAGGATGGGGGGAGGAGGAAAAGGAAGAAAAAAAAAAAAAAGCCAACATGTGATGCATGCCTGAAATCCCAGCAATTTGGAAGGCTAAGGCAGGAGGATCACAGCTTCAAGGCCAGTGTCAGCAACTTAGTGAGACAGTCAGCAACTTAGCAAAACCCTGGTTGTCAGGTGCTTGGGAGAAAGAGGAAGAAAGGTTACTGTGGTTAAAAGGGGTCACACAAATGAGCCTTACGTTGATGAATCTACTTTGAATCTTGACTATGGAGGTGGTCACATGAATTTATACAAGTGATAAAACTGCGTAAAACTACACACACACACACACACACACACACACACACACACACTCCACCAGTGCAAGGACTATGAATAAGGACTGTGAATTATATTAAAGTCAATTTCCCTGTTATAATATTATAGTTATGTAAAATATTATCATTGAGGAAAACTAGGTAAACAGTACATGGGATCTCTCTGTATTATTTCTTACAACTGCATGTGAAACTACAATTATCTCAATATAAAAAAGTTTTAATTCAGCTTAAGGACTCTTAATAGACAGATGATTAAAAACAAATAGAAAAAAATATATAGACAAGAGTTTTTACAACAATAAGTTTAGGTACATAGAAAGTAGATTTTCAGATACATGATCAATTATTTTTATATATTTACTATGATTGTGGTAAATATTTTATTGCATGTGACCCTAAGAATTCTAGAGGTAATGACCACTATAGGCATCTGTGACTACAAAGCAGAAACTGGCACAAAAGTGTGCATCAGTTGAGGTTTCGGTGAGGCTCTGTTGAAAAAATTATATCTTGAATTTTAAGATCTCAACTATTATAAAAAGTAATAATGGTAATACTAGACTGGATGACTATAAACAATATCTTAACCTTTTTAATTGGAAAATCAAAATGCTTTATAATCTGATTAGAAACTGAGGTAAAATAGTGTACATTAAGAATATCAGTGAAACAAAAACACATACAGAATACCTAAGATGATTATATAATCTTTGAGGAAAACATCATGATAGGTTTTGTTTCCATGGGGACACTAGTCCGAGTCACAGACACATGTTGAATGTCTTGGCAGAAGCTGTCAATTGTCCATCAAAATCTGATCATCTCCTCTTCCATAATATTAGCCAGCAGAGAAGAAGCCATATATCTCAGCTTCCATTGCAGTATTAAGACCAAGTTAAGCCAATAGTTTAGGAATTTACACTGATCTTTTCTGGGTAACTTTTTTTTTTTTTCGTTGTAGACAAAACACAATACCTTAATTAATTAATTTGTTTGTTTGTTTGTTTATTGTGGTCCTGAGGATCGAACCCAGTGCCTCACATATGCTAGGCAAGTGCTCTACCATTGAGCCACAACCCCAACACTGTCTGGGTAACTTTTAAGACTACTTCTATCCCAAGGTTTATTTTTTTTTCCACTCATAACTCAAGAATCCTGGGTTCTGAACATGTCTTCAACCTCTAAGGTGGTAGGAAAAGACATAAAACCCAAGGAAGAAAGTAACACAGATGAAAAAATACAAATCCATTGAAATCTTACCATTCACCAATAATAGCTACCATTTCACTGAGTGATAGTATAGGCCTTCCATTGTGCTGAATTTTCTATTTTTATTTACATAACTATCCTATAAGGTAAATACTGTTTTCCATTTTAAAGATGAAGAAGCAAGGCTCAGAGAACATAGGAGCCTAGAACCTGAGGAGCCATCACTCTCAGCCCACTATTTGCCCAGGGACTCGCTCCAATTCCTTTTTCTGTATCTTAGCTAGTCTTAGAAGGTCTATAGGCAAAGGGCTATCCTTAAAGGTCTATTTGTATTCTTATGTACACTCTGCTATTATAAGTCTAAGGATAAAGTTCATTTATAGAGAGAGAAAGGAACTTGCTTTAAGTTCTGCTACCCATGTAACTCAAAAAAATGACAAGCAGTCATGGTAAGACACTCAGACCACCAAGACTTTTCTGATTCTAAAGCTTGCATTATACACTATTTCCCTATAACCACAATTCCTGCTACTGATATGGACACTGTTGGCCAGAACTTAATTTTAGATATTAAGAGGTAAATCCTATCAATATAGCTCATAATTCAAAATGCAAATAAAATTTCAATTCAATAATTTGCAAGGAGGACAAGGGAAAGTCCAGGAATTTAAAACAAACCAAAACCAAAATTTTCTTTGGAGAAATGTCTTTTGTAAGTGTAACTTTTTAAGTATAGTAGAAGTCAAAAACTACTCTGGAAAAAATGAAGAAGTAAGGAGGAAATCTAAATATTCTTGGCTCTGGGTTGTATGCCTTTTGGCTCTAAAAGAGTCAGACAAATATTTAGGCAAAGAAGAAAAAAACTACATATAGTTTTAGCTGAATGGTGAGTTAAAACTAGGCCACATCTTATTTTTCTGTCCCAAAGTGCTTTATTTAGAAACAGATTTTAAAAACAATCCTCCAAAGACCAGGTTTGGCTCCTCTAGTTGGCACTTGGACATCAAAATTTTGTGACAATCTAGAACAACTGAAAATAGCTTTGGGTATTAGAACTATCACAGAGTAAGGAAGGTCAAATTTAAATTAATACATTTTAAGACTTTTTTAAAAAAATGTTATAACAATCTTAGAAGAGGAAAGAGAAGAGTAAAAATTAAGCAGCTCACCCTACCTACATCCCCATTCAGAAGTGAAGAGTCTGCACACAGTGCTTTTCACTCATGTCTTCCATCATAAAGCACTTGAGTGCAGAGCTGTATGCTGCTTCTGTTCTAAACTTAAAAGCCACTGAGTTTTTATTATTTGTGCTAGACCCTCCACTTTCTAATTCATTGTCTACAGCAAGGGGTGGTGGTGCACTTGGGGAGCCTGAGGCAGGAGGATTACAAAGTTGAGGCCTGCCTCTGCAATTTAGCAAGATGTAGTGACGCTGTCTCAAAAAAATAAAAAGGACTGGGAATGTGGCTCAGTGCAAACGGGAACACACAATTGTTAATCAGCCAAGTGGTGAGGCTAGGGATGGAGAACATGGTTAGTAGAATAAGAAGGCAAAAATGAGAAGGGAAAATTCTTGGGTGGAGGCAACAGTAAAGAGAGGTATGAAAATCCAAGAATTTAATAGGTAAGAGAGTACAGCAGGTGAGAAAAGCTAAGATGCATGGATGATGGAGGAGTATTCTGGAGAAGGGGAATAAAAGAGCTATGAATATGCAGGTGGCTGAAAGAAACAGAGAAGAGGAATTTATATACAATTTTGATGTGAACTACATTATTTTTAAAATACAAGTCAAAATTTTGAGTTATACCAAAAGTATTTTGTGGCTTCTAGCCTGTATTTCTTTGACCATCCCACTACCCCAATTGGTCCCTGTAGATCAGAGTCTTCATAAAGATAAAAAGTCACAACACTGAAAGCACAATGAGATGTGGATGCTGAGTTTGCTCATCAACTAACATATTTACCACTGTATTCTTGGCTTTTAGAGGTAGGTTCAAAACTATATCTAAATTCAAGATTCCTCCCAAACACTCAGAACCCCACTCTAAAAAAATGAAAATTTATATTCACACAAAAATCTGTACAAGAATGCCCATGATGGCATTACTCAAAATAACCCAACATTGAAATATCTCAAATGCTCCTCAGTGGGCGAATGGTCAAGCAATACAATGGAATACTACTCCAAAATAAAAAGAAACAAGTTATTATACATGAAAAAAAACTTGAATGGATCTCAAGAGCATTGTGTTTCATTTTAAAAAAATGTTTCATAAGATTATGAAATATGATTGCCAGGGGGCAGGATAGGCATGGGAAGCAGATTTGAATATAAATGGAGAGTAAAGGGAGTTCCTTGTGGTGAATAGAAACACACACACACACACACACACACACACACACACACACACACACAGGAGTGCATGTGAAAGCAAGTAAATATGCAAATTCTGTAGCCCAGGTAGTAATACTGTATCAATTCTTATTTCTTCAGTTTAATATTTTACTGCAGTTATTCAGAATGTCATCATTGGTAGAAGCTAAGTGAAGACTTCAAGAGATTATCCACTATTTTGGAAACTTCCTATGAATCTATGATTATTTCAAAATATAAGTTTAGAAATGCATTCTTTTTAGAGCTCATAAGAATATGAACAAGGTATCACTTGAGCTGTACTTCTAGTCTCACTTGCACAATCTCAACTATTTTAGAATCCAGTCACACTGGATTCCTCACACTCCCTAGAGTACATCAGGCACCTTCTAGCTCATTGCCTCGCCATAGATGATCTCTTCTGACTGTAATTTCTGTTTATATGACCCTTTCTCTGCCCCGCCCCTGAGGTCCATCATATCCCAAAGCCCAATTAAATGACATCTCTGACAAGCCTTGCCTGGCCTAACTCCACCATGCCAGCAGGCAGAGTCCTGACCAACCCTGTAATACACAGCAGTGTATCTATTTAGCAAAAATAGTTCACTACATTCCACTCTAGATAGTTAACTCTGCATCCCTTTTCCTTAATAGACTGAACTCCTTGAATAAAATGAATTCTTATTCATTTTTATATCTCTAATATATTCTACAAAGCCTGCTACATAAAAAGATATTCAGCAAGAGTGATTGAATTTACACCTTTCTTATAATGAAAATACTACATTTCCAACTGCAATCAATATAAAAAGTAGTGACTATCATTACCTATATAAATACTACCTGCAGAACAATACAGGGTACATATTCTAACACCATTTTCATACTGGGGATCACTAGAAATTGAAGAAAGTCAATGCCTGGAAAAAGTCAGACACTGTGCTGGGTGCTTTGGATTTAAATCTTCACAAAAGCCTATAAAAAGTCTACCGTATCTGTTTTACTGATGATAAAACAAACCTGAGACAACACCAGTGGCAAATAAGAGGCATCTGGGATTCAACCTTGATCTCTTACATCTCTGCTCATTGCCTCACAGAGATTCTGGTCTTCTAACAAACAGCCTGTCCAATCCTAGAAGGTGGCCTAATAAGATTGTTACAAAAAAAAAAAAAATCAAAATACCTCATCAGTCCCCATGAACTAGCAATGCAGGGGCCCTTGCCACCTGCCCACATCCATTTCTACCAGTCTTTGTGGATCATAATCATGGTAGCTGACTTATATTAACTTGAAATAGTATTTGAAAAAGGGAGTATTAACTATATAATTTTGAGCTGTTTAAGCTTAATTTCACGCAAATTAGACCATGATACCAGGACATTACAAAGGAAAATATGAACAAAGCCTCTACTGCCATCAACTCTTATTCAAACCACACCTAATACTGCCTCCCCCAAACCCATCACTGACTATAATTAAAAAGTTAATTCAGGGGACTGGGGTTGTGGCTCAATGGTAGAGCACTTGCCTCGCACATGAGGCACTAGGTTTGATCCTCAGCACACATATCAGGCACTGGAGTCGATCCTCAGCACCACATAAAAATAAATAAATAAAATAAAGATATTGTGTCCATCTACAATTAAAAAATATTTTAAATAAGTTAATTCAGACAACACATAAATTTATCTCTAATCATTTGGCCACTAATGAAAAGCCTGGGCTCTACTGGAAACAAATGAAACATGTTTAAACAAGAGCATTCCAGTGCATCCCCTATTAAACCCTATTGGGTGCTGTCCAAAGTAGGTGCAGGCTGCAATTGGTAGTGTTTAGCTGAATTCCATCCCCAACATCTAACACCACTCCTGGCATAGAACAGGAATTTAGAAAATGTTTGTTGATTTATAATCTGTGCTAAAGTGGGCAATTAGAAAGCTGCTCTAAATAGTTCTTAAATACTCTTAAGTCTACTACTGCTATAATCGCATGCATGCTTTACAAGTAGCAGACTTAAAAGCTATTTTTAAACTATTTAAAGGAGACTTGAAATTGCATGAGAAAATAAAACATCAAGATTTATAAGTAAAATAAAACATTTTAAAATAAGTTTTTAATTCAATTTTAAGACTTTTATTAATTTTCCCTACTGCAGCATGCACACTTGTAAACTGAAAACAGAACCAGTCCTACCATCTCATGTGTATGGCCATAAAAATTTACCGATAAGTGAGAACCCTCAGAATCTAATTTTTAGACTAACAGCATATAATTATGATTTGACTCATTTTTTCTTTTATGTGAATCCAAACTTCTTTAATCCATATAGAAATCTATTTACTAAATTCTTAGGGTAAAGTGGGAATAACATAAAATATTCCTATTTATGAATGACTTCCCTTCATGGCTTTATCCTACCTTGAAGCTTATACCTACAATAGAAAATTTATAGTTTTTCTTACTAATGTATGAAATTATAGTTAAAAGCTTAGGGTCAACTCTTCCTTGGTAAATGTATTTGTGGATTAAATGAACTAATCCATGTAAAACATAAAGATCATGGATCAGAGTTGGCATTCGCTAATAGCAGCTGTGATGACAACCATAAGGATAATGAAAAAGATGATAACAATAGAAAATGCCTAGGCTTTATTTTAAACTAAGCTTAAGAAAAAAAAAAAAAAAAAAAACAATGTACCAAATAACTGCCTAAGCAGTGAACAAATTAAGCTCACAAAGCCAAGATTCATCATGCCAAGCTTTGGGGATTTCTCCTTGTTTTTTCCACTGCTCTAAGGATTTCCAGCCCTGTTTTTGTGACAAACCAACCCACTTGATCTGAAAAGCAGTTGCCAGGCTGTATCTTAACAGGCTGAGGTACAATGTGTGAAAGGCACACTAACGTATTAGAGAATAGGACAGGAAAGGCATGCCAATGGGTTCAAAGCTTGGGAATTTCACTCTCTTTAATGAACTGGAAAATATGTGTGTGCTCATCCCCTTCTTACCACCTGTTGATAAACCAAAGCTGCTGCTCCCTTAATAACTCTACCTCCCAAGACCCTCTTAAAGCTCAACCATCTCTGCCCACTGACAAGAAGAGCTGACAAGCTACAAATGAAATCCTACTCCCGTCTGTCTACCTGAAGGATGAGAAGGGAGTTAGTGAGGAAATAGGAACAGAAGGCCACAGTAAGGAAAAATCAGCCATTTTTTTAAAGAGAAGTTGGAAAAAAAAGTAAAATGTACCTGATGGCCACTCAGAAACATGAGAGAGCAAGCCTCCCTCTCTGGTGGTTGAGTTTTCTGGCATCCTCCTAAACCAATTTTGTTTTATTTTATTTAATGAGAGGAATGTGAAAGGAAGATGAGTCTAAGTCAGAGATAGGACAAAGCCTGGAAACAGCACTTGTAACAGAAATTTGTGGACAGTAAAATGAAGTAGGTATATGCCAATCATGCTCCCCTATTTCATCCATTCATCCTCTTGAGTGGGGGCAGTTTTACCGGTGATTGAACTCAGGATCACTCGGCCACTGAGCCATATCCCCAGCCCTATTTTTGTATTTTATTTAGAGACAGGGTTTCACTGAGTTGCTTATCACCTCACTTTTGCTAAGGCTAGCTTTGAAATTGTGATCCTCCTGTCTCAGCCTCCCAATCCATGCACTCTTTTATGTATTAGACATTTGTTGTGAATTTACTTGTGCCAGATACCACAGAAACAGAGATAAAAGGCTGGGCCCCTGTCATCAGGAGATGAGTAGAGTTTTGGCAAACAAAAATAAGGATAGAGAGCAGAAACCCATGCTACAGGTAGGGCCAAAAATAAATAAGCAAACAAACAAAGGCAGCATGCAGGGCATGCTCTAGAAGATGGAGGAAACTTAGAGTCTCTCACTGCTTGTACTTCCTTGGCCAATAAATGACAGGTGTATCATGTTCTCACTAAGTGAACTTCATTGCCCTAGAATTACTGCTTCTTTCTAATGGTTGTTCTCTTAACTAATGGAAGAATGACAATCCTATTAGAGATATAGAAACATAGACTCAAATGTTTGAATTAGGAGCAGGTTTTTTTAATTATGCATCTTTCTCAGGATCTCTAGCTCTTTGCTATTTAGTTGTTTCAGTTGATTTTTGGCAACCTACAATAATTAAAAAGTGCTTGGGATGTTTTGTTTTGTTTGGAATGGTAAAACCTCTCAACACAATGAAATGTCAGTCCTCTTTTCTTGAGGTCTGTGCAGGTTGTATAGTCTAAGGAAATTATGCAGGAGACCTGGAGTTGAGGGACAAGAACCACATGTCCCAGAAATAAATATCACTCACTCCCTATCAAAAATTTCATTTTCTACTGCCCTAGCAATGTTTGCTAGCCCCTTTCTATGCTTTGGTTTTCCCTAGTACTGTATCACTAATATACCTTATATATCTTATATAAGATATATATAAGATATATTTATAAGACAATATATAAATATAGTCTATCTACCCCCTCTAGAGAATAAGTAATTTTTGCTATTTTGTCACCACTGCATCCCCAGTACCCATAATAATGCTCAGCATTTAGTAAATATTCCATTAATGAATGCATGCTGAATGCATGAATTTCAGAGGATAGTCCCAATTCCAAATATTCTGTTGTACAGTCCCCATAAACATACCCTTACTTAGACCATGTGTCGTGACTTAGCACTTGGCAAACATGGGCAAGCAAGGTATAGATTACATACATGTGTAGGTAAAGTAACCTATTACCTGCCACTTTGGGAGATATGTAAGCACTGTACTTGCATCCTTTCACGAAGTACAACCCATTGATCCATGTGGCTTCCATACACATTAATCCGTTTCAGTCATTAGTCAACTGGAAAGAGTATGCAAAAGCCTGTGTGAAAACATAATCTAATTGTGACTTGTGACTTGGCCACATACTTTTATATTTTCTATCCTACCTCTTCAATTATTTTCTTTAAAATTAGAAATACTTTTAAATACTAAAAGTATTTGGATACTAAAATATGCACACGTTTTCCCCAGTTTTGCAACTCCTATTTTTAGAATAATACACATACACACACACACACCCAAACTTAACTCCTTATACTGAAATACTTTTGCAGTATGCATTTTGCATATCAAGGCATGCACACCCCTAAAAGAAAGGAAAAGAGTAATAATCTATAGAAGTATCTTTAAACATTAAAATTATTTTTAAAAAATCAACCAGAAATAAAACATTTCAGAGGGATAACAGGAGCATTTGTAATGGAAACCTTCTTGCAGAGGCTGACCACATTTGCAGATGCAAATTCCATTACTTCCCTAACAACCTCAGCAACACTCTTAGTCTGTGGTCAAAAACTAGAAGGGGATTGGGAGGAGGACTGTCCTCCTCCTAAACAGGGAAGGAAAACAGCCAAGCAAAAAGAGTTTGAGAAAGAACAATGGCCTCCTACTGAGAAAGCATGTTAAGTAGGCTGGTATTGAAACTACATTTTATTGCATACAAATCCATCATTGTTCCTTTTCCTTTTCTTTCCCTTTTCTTTCCTCTGCCCTATTCACTGTAATTGTCATCTCATGTGTGATTTTTTAAACCATGATATATTTGTTCAATTATCTGCAGACCTATAGCCCCTTCATCAAATTGGCTGATCTCTTTTTACAACTAATAATTCTACATTGGAGCCCTAATAGAAATTCTTAGGAGTGATAAAACGGAGTCAAATTTTGCAATGCTGTTTCCCATCCAAGGATTGTTGCCATTATCCAATATATTTGTTTCAATGAGTGTTGTAAATACACATTTTCTTTTAAAGATAGTACTTTTACATTAAAAAAAGAAAGACTGAGTAGTATCAGAAATGGTATTTTCACAATTTGTCTCACACCTTATTCTAAGTTCATGTTACCTTTAAAAAATTAACTTTAAGGGCTGAGGTTGTGGCTCAGCAGTAGAACACTGGCCTAGCACATGTGAGGCCCTGGGTTTGATTCTCAGCCCCACATAAAAATAAATAAATAAAATAAAGGTATTGTGTCCAACTACAACTAAAAAAATAAATATTTTTTTTTAAATGAACTTTAAAAATCTAGTAGACTGAATGATGATTCTATCAGGGAGGGAATTCATCTGTACCTGGAGTACATTCATGTATTTTCAGCAATTAATATGCAAAATTACCAGAGAAACTCATCTATAACTCAATATTCAAGTGCAACTATCTGTTGCTATTAGTATTTCATATTAATTAATTTCACAAAATATTTATTATACTCCGTTTACCAATTGTTTTCATGGCCTCTAAAGATATTAAAAAGTATAATAAAAGAAAAAAATTAAAACAAATAGCATCATTAAGCCAGAGTCTAACAAAGACCCCAAACCATATACTGAGCCATGGATCAAATTCTACGTTAAAGCCCAAGCTGTAATTAAAAATTACAGCTGGGCTTGCTCAATTGGTAGAGTGCTTGCCTCACATGCACAAGGTCCTGGAACCAATCCCCAACCCCACGAAAAAAATATATATATTAAAGTTTGAACACCCATATGCCAGAGGACTCACATCTACCATAAGAAGCTTCTAGTTTGACTCACCTCAGAGGTAAGAGTAATGATTTACCTATGGTGGGGCTATGTCTAAAAACAATGGAATCCTGACAGTCATCCCAAAGCATGAGTGGTCAGGCTAACCAAGAGGGGCAAAACTAGCCCTCTGCAGCAGATTCTGGAAGGTACCACACATCTAGGCAGAAAGTAATAAGATTCATGCAGATCAGCTAGACAGTTTTACACAGCTATGTGTCAAAAATCTACACAGAAAGGCAAACTCTTGCCTAGAAAAGTTGAAGGTTATCAAAAGCAACAGAGGGAGAAAGGATCTTAATCCTTATTCATACTGTAGAAGCTGGCTACAACCTGCTCTGTTTGATAGCACCTGCTGGGCATGGCTATTGAGTGTTCACAAATATCAGCCAAAGTCCAAAAACAAACAAACAAACTAAGAGCCTTTGTGCATTTCTCTTCTGATGATAAAATGACTTCAAAATAGCAATAGCTCAAAAAAGTATTAGATCGGATACTGTTTTTAACAGCCAAATATTCTTAACTTTCTTCTTGTCTTGTCATAGTCTATTCAGTCAATCAACTCTGCCAGGCAAAATAAGAGAGTTAAACATTAAGAGTGCTGCTCTAAGTGACTTCAGAAAAGTTACTTTCTCCTCTAACATTGTCTATAACATGGGAGAAGTGACAATACTTGCTCATGAGGTTGGAGGATCAAATAATGCATGAAATCATTTAGCACTGTAAGTAGTCAATGCAAATGAGCTGCTCTCTTACTAGCATTTTAGACTAAACTATAAGAAAACACCACTTTTACAGGTCATGGTCAAATATGGGCAATTTCCAGTCTATACCCAAAGGACTTAAAATCAACATACTATAGTGACACAGCCACATCAATGTTTATAACAGCTCAATTCACAGTAGCTAAACTGTGGAACCAATAGATGCCCTTCAATAGATGAATGGATAAAGAAACTGTGGTATAGGGGCTGGGGATGTGGCTCAAGTGGTAGCGCGCTCGCCTGGCATGCGTGCGGCCCGGGTTTGATCCTCAGCACCACGTACAAACAAGGATGTTGTGTCCGCCAAGTACTAAAAAATAAATATTAAGAAATTCTCTCTCTCTCTCTCCCTCTCTCTCCCTCTCTCTCTCTCACTCTTTAAAAAAAAAAAGAAAAGAAAAGAAACTGTGGTATATATACACAATGGAATATTACTCAGCATTAAAAGAAAATAAAATTATGGCATTTTCAGATAAATGGATGGAGCTGGAGAATATCATGCTAAGCGAAGTAAGCCAACCCCAAAAACCCAAAGGCTGAATATTCTCTCTGAATAGTGGATGCTAACCCATAATGGGGTGAGGGGATATGGGAAAAATGGAGGAACTTTGAATTGGGTAAAGGGGAGGGAAGAGAGGGGAGTGGGCATGGAGGTAGGAAAGATGGTGGAATGAGAAGGACGTCATTACCCTAGGTACATTATGATTACACAAATGGTACTACTGTACATTATGTATAACCAGAGAAATGAAAAAAGTTGTGCTCCAATTGTGTACTATGAAACAAAATGTGTTCTGCTGTCATGTATAACTAATTAAAACAAATTAAAAAATTTTTAAAGAAAAATTATATTTATAATTTTGTATGATTTAAACTAAAACATATCAATCATTGTCATCATAAATTTATTAATACTATTATCAGTAACATTATTATTGACAAAGATTTTTGACCTTTTGACGTCCTAATGTAGGCTTTTATATGCTTATTTAAACTGGAAAATACTAACAAATAGAAATTATTCCATTGTAAGAGGCTATTTATTTATCTACCTTCCTATAAAGATATATCAGGAATAAGGGAAGACAGTCTACACCAGGATACAAGAATATTACTCATGAATAAACTGACTTCAAAAAAGAATCTTTGGGGGCTATCTTGTTTAACTAACTGAGCTTTTTCCATATTCATAACAGTGTCCTAGGCACTGGAGCATAAAATGGAATACAAAATTAAGAAAAATTAAATTAGTGCTTGCTTCGTCAGCACATACACTAAAATTGGAATGATACACAGAAGATTAGCATGGCCCCTGCACAAGGATGACACACAAATTTGTGAAGTGTTCCATATTTTTTTTAATTAAGATATTAATTTGGGGGCTGGGGTTGTGGCTAAGCGGTAGATCACTTGCCTAGCACGTGTGAGGCCCTGGGTTCGATCCTCAGCACCATATAAATGTAAATAAATAAAGGTATTATGTCCAACTACAACTAAAAAATAAATGGAAAAAAAATGTTAAAAAAAAGATGTGAATTTGGTGTCAACATATCTTATATAAAATCAGAGATATGATAAATTGTGGTCTAAAGGTGTATTAAGAATTGTAATGCAAAAAAAAAAAAGGAAAAGGGGAGAAAAAAGTGAGTTTTTTATTTTTTTCTAAAGTGCTTTGGGGATCCATGTCCTATTTTTATAATCTCCTTCCTGATTTGGTCCTCATTTTCTTTTCTTTTTAAGAATATTTTTAGT
The DNA here is from genome assembly GCF_048772815.1 of Callospermophilus lateralis. Lineage (NCBI taxonomy): Eukaryota > Metazoa > Chordata > Mammalia > Rodentia > Sciuridae > Callospermophilus > Callospermophilus lateralis. The sequence goes on from NC_135314.1 coordinate 103,319,633, forward strand.
TGTTTATGAACACACTACCTTTATTTTGTTTATTTAGTTTTTTTATGTGGTACTGGGGATTGAGCCCAGTGCCTCAGGCATGCTAGGCAAATATTCTACCACTGAGCCACAACCCCAGCCCTCATTTTATTTTCTTTGAGTATAGCTTTTCATTTTTAAAATTCTTTTGGGGATCCCTAAACATCAAAATTTTAATTTAACCTTTCTTTTTTTCCTCTCCTTTATTATATACATAATATCTTTATCTCTTTATGTTTCCTCAATTAACGTTTAATTCCAAAGCACAGAAAACAAAGCAAAAATAGACAAATGGAATTATATTCAATTAAAAAGCTTCTAAACAGCGAAGAAAACAATCAACAATGCAGAGAGAACCTACAGAATGGGAGAAAGTATACACCTGCCAAGGGTTTAGTGTCCAAAATATATACTACAAGATCTCAATAGCAATACAATAAATAACCTGATTTTAAAATGGGCAATAGAGTTGGGGCGGTGCACGCCTGTGATCTCAGTAGCTAAGAAGGCTGAGGAGGACCATGAGTTCAAGCCAGCCTCAGCAACTTAGGGAGGCCCTAAGCAAATTAGCATGACCCTGTCTCTAAATAAAATATGAAAAAAGGGCTGAGGATATGACTCAGGATTGAATCTAGTTAAATGCCCCTGGATTCAATCCCAGGTACTTAAAAAAAAAAAAAAAAAGGCAATAGACGTAAATAGACACTTATCAAAAGAAGACATACAAACAGGTACATGAAAAAAATGCTCAACATCACTAATAATCAGAAAAACGTAAACCAAAACCAAAATGAAATATCACCTCACCCCACTAAGAATGGTTAATATCAAAAAGACTGAATTTAGATATCAAGTTGCTAGCAAGGTTGCAGAAAAAAGGGAAACCTTGTACACCAGGTAGGAGAAAGAAGTTCTGGGATACTACCACATATTATGGTAACTTTATATAACAATTTGAATATACATTTCAAACAGCTGAAAGAACAGATTTTTGAAAGTTTTCACCACAAAGAATTGATATATGTTTAAAGAGATAAGTTTCACCTGATTTAAGCATTACACAATGTATACATGTAGCAAAAATTACATAGTACCATGTTAATATGCACAACTTTTATATTTTTGTGTATCAGTTCAAGTAATGAAAGAAATAAAAATTATATATAATACACATATATAAAAATTTCTCGTTCTTGTCTTCTAAAAGACATATACTGTGTCTTTCTATATACATAATATGTGCAGACACAAGACTACTAAACAGTTGCCAATGACAGTGACAGACCTTGATTTGTGGTCATGATTCTAATAATAGAGGTGCACTATTCCATCCACATTGTCTCATCTGGTGCTCCTTATGCCCAAGGGCCTACTTTTGACAGGTGGTGAGTTACTGTTAAAAGAGCAGATTTTTGTCATAGAATGAGCAAGCTTACACCCGTAGGATTCCAGCCGATGGCCTTTACCTCATCAAAGAATTCCCTGTCCTCATCACATACTAACAGTGCTAAAACATGCATTTAAATACCATCAATCATATCACTACTTTAAAAAGCATTCATAGTTTGGACTGCTATAACAAAGCACCATAGACTGGCTGAATTATAAACAACAGAAATTTATTCCTCATAGTTCTGGACCTAGAAGACCAAGATGAGGATGCAAGATTGGTCAGATTCTTGTTTGGGTCCTCTTCCAGATTATAGATGGTTGGTTCCTTATTGTATCCTCACATGGCAGAAAGAAAGCTAACTAACTCTCTGGCCTTTTTGTATATAGGCACTAATCTCATTCACATAAGTGTCACCTTCATGACCTAATTACTTCCCACAGAACATTGGTAATTAAAGTATAATCATTTACACATTTACACAACAGAATAAGAACCTGAACTTTACTTCTTATCAATATCTCACAAACCAATATTTTTGAGAATTTTCTCACTACCCTAGCCATCTGGAATCAAGAAGAACATTAAGAAAAATCAACAGAAGCACACAAGTAAAGAACAGAAAACAACATTAACTAGTTTCCTGTAAATAAGAACTCCCCTGGATTTCATCTCACCAAAAGCTATTCTGGCAACCTTCCAGTAGTCCAGTGCTCCACAAATTATGCATACTGATTTATGTAAAGCAGGCTTTCTTTTTGTCTTACGATAACAGAAGATAATTTGATCTTATTTTTATGAGTAGGAATTTTTAAAATTCTTTGTCTTCTAAAATTTACTTTTCATATTTACTTTTGTTTCCTGGTTTTTATTTGTATGTTTTTCCTCTTTTGATCTCAATTTGTTTTCCTTAAACATAGTCCTTTATTAAAAGGTCTCCCTTTTAGAGATTTTCATTCAATTTTTCTTAATTTTGCATTTAAGCACAAGAGACTAGGATAGTGCCTCGACCTTAGCAGTTGTTTGCTAAACAAATGTACCAAAGCATCTGTGCTTAACTTAGCCGCTTGAAACATTCTTAGATCTGGATACATACTAGTTTTCATTACTACTAACACATTTTTACTCACATGGAACTTCATAAAGTACCATTTGAAGTACAGTAATTTCTAATTTGACAACATTTTGAAGTTGAAATATGCCTTCCAATCTATAATGCTTACGAATATTTACTATTATGATGCACAGTAAAGTTAGGAAAAAAGTTTTATTTATAGGCAATTTTTAAAAAGACAAACTTTTAAATAACCCATATATATATATATATATATATATATATATATATATTAAACACCAATGCACAAATCAAAATTTTGAGACCCAAAACACTCTTGTTATACATACTTTTATTTTAATATATATAAAATATCCCTAGGTACTTTTTTCCTCAAGGCCCCTAATAATGGCAAGAGTCTTGTAAGGAACAGTACAAACCAAAGGAGGAAGGATAACAGAAAATATTTGGTTTATTCAAATGATGAAGTTCTGGAGTCTTTTAGAAACACAATACTGAAATTACCTCATATTTCACTAAAAGAACACTAATTTCTTCATATGAAGAAATTGATGATTTGCTGAAAACTCAGCTTTTAGAAAAAGCTAAAAGGAAAATACTGCAAAAAAGAATTATTGTGTTGGGTGATTTTAATTTTAAATAGCTTATTATTAATAAATAGAGCTATGAAAAGGTAAAAAATATACAATGTACGGGTGGTACAGTGTGAGAAATACAGACTATGCAGTCAAAAGACCTCAGTTCTGACCCTACCTTCACCTCTTTACCACTAAGGCTGTCCACAAAATACAGTGAAATTACACAAGTAATGTATGTAGTGCAGGAACCAACTAGTAAGTAAGAGCTCAATGAATAATAATACCATAACGACTCAAAGAAGGGCTATTGAATATATACAGTTTGTCCTCTTTCAAAATCCTAATAGAATGTAATGAAATTAAACATAGAAAAATCCACAAATATAATGAAAACCAGAGGAAAAAATAATAACAATATTTTGGGAGATTAAAAAAAAACAGATGTATGAGTCATAATTAACCTAACAAAACTAAGAAAGTTGAATCCCACATCCATAGGACACTTAGCTACATTGTTTGAAACTGATATTTCTCAGAGAAGCCTACTTATTTTTTTGTTGTTTTATTATGTTAAAGCATCCCTGTCCACAATGCCAGTTAAGTGATTTTTAAGATTATATATGAAAATGCAATCTATTACTTCAGACAGTATATGACAAGGACATTGGAGACAAGGATTTTGATTTTTTAAAACAATAGAAATAAAAAAAATTAGGATTAGGCAGAATAACCAACAAAACAAAGCAAATGAAAATGAGTGTTAGAAGGGCTTTAGGAATAGTAATAAGCATTAAACTAATTAGCCACTAAATTGGAAGTTCTCAAAGAGCAAGTTAGGCTAACCAAGTAAAGCTTTCTATAATTACACTTTCCAGTTTCCAGTACTAACAACACTTACCTACATACCAAGAGAGCAAAACTTGGAGAGGAACAGAGAAGAATAAGGTCTATGCTTGGGTGGAGAGGTGATTGTAACACATCACCTTGGCCTATTGAGAAGTTAGTATACAAAATGCAAAACAGTATACAAAATACAGGCTTCCTTCCCAGAAGTAAAATTAAGGAACACTTTATAATGCACCACCAATAGGAGTGTAATTTGATTCAGTCAATTTGGAGAACAAATTTTCCCATGCTATTATTTCATTTCTTTTTAAATGCTCCTTTTCTTTCTATTTACCAAATGTGGTCATTCTACAGACCTCAATGAACAAACTATATTCTATGGTTTTAACTAACAGCTCCACATAACTGTTTCTCAAATCTCCACTTCAGTCCCTGTTTCTACTATCTATTCTAGGTTACAAGCAAGAAGAAATACTATCTGGTCAACAATCTCCTCAATCTAAATAAATCCAAAACTGAACTCGTCTACTACAAATCACCCCTGCCCCAATCACAACTGTCTTTCTCAACACCTCTGCATTCTATCAATGGCACCATAGCTCTCTCAGTTACTAAAGCAGATCTTCAGTTAGCTTTGCCTATTCTGTCTCCTTCTATTCATTAAAGAACTGAAATCTTTACTTATGGAGCCAAAATTAGAACATGACCTACAAAAGTAAGAAAAAAAATGCCATCACAAAAAGCAATTTAAAATAGTTTGAATATTAAAAAATTGTGTTCTTCCACATATTATTACTGAGGAAGAATGGGGCTATGCAAAAATCCAAATGTTGGTTATCACATAGATGCAATTACTGTCATCCCATCTTAATCATTCTTGTCTTCACAGACATCTCTTCCTACTCACCAACATCAATGCTCTCATTCAGGCTTTCGTTTCCTCACATCTCAATGGAACTTGCTTCTCGTCTAAATCCATTGCACCCATCACCCTCTCGTATCAACAAATTTTGTTTTAGCACTGATTATTATATTCACTTACCTAAAAACCTTCAATAAGTCTTCAGACTCTACAGTGTGACATATAATCTTATATTCTTTTCCTAGAGTTAGTGTTGGGGAGCCCTTCCACATCACATGCATCTTCACAGGTCACAGATTAAAAGTCCCTACACAGGTATGAGATCAAGAAATAACTGGACAATCCAAACCTCATTCTCTCAGAGTTTTCTCTTTACTACTTTTTTAGCACTCCCTATACTTAATGTCTTTTTCATATTCTTCTCTATGCCAAAATCACCAACAAGAATTTATAATCACTATAACTCTATAAGCAAAGAGATAATTGATTATTGTTCTAATCAATAATTATCAATAAAAAGACTTAGACATAACAAAATTAGAAGGAAGGAGACCTTAGCTGTGGAATAACTAGAATTCAAAGTCCAAAATAGGGTCAGGAATGAAGCCAAATGAGCTCTGAGATCTGATGATGAAGGCCTCACTAAGAGATGAAGATGTCTTGCTGTCCATTTATTCAGGAAAACAGAAGTAGCATGAACACAACTTATCCCTTTATAGTTTTCCACATTTTTTCCCTGTAATCTCATCAGAAGCTAGATAGTGCCCTAGGTATTCTTCCATTATAGATAAATATCAAATAGAAAAGAACTTCACTGACCAATGTTCTCAATATAAAATTAACAAATTTGGGGACATTTTTAACATCAAACTAAAAATATCCTGTCTTGACAGAGCCTATACTTAGGCTTAAAAAAGATAGATTCTCTCTGTCTTCCTTCCAATCTCACATTTTTAACTACATGGTCTTAGCCCATATTTACAAACTTCAGAATAAAATGAATTTTCTTTTCCATTTCATAAAATATTCTGTTTTTTCACAGAAAAGAAGCATAACAAACAATGCTCACTGTTCTCACAAATATATAAGGCCTCCATTGGAGGTTAACAGTTTCCACAAAAAAATGAAAGTGTTGTTGATTGTTGACATACATACACACAAACACACACACACACACACACACACACACACACACACACAATCCACTCTTCTCTCCCTGCCCCCAACATAGAAGGTCCATTTAATTGAAATCTAGATATTTTAAAACAAATCTCTTTCTTCACTGGAACAAAAGGGGAAAGCTATATTCATTCTGACAGCCTATTTTTATAAGAATGCAAAAAAGTAGAGGAGTATGAGCAAGATGACTCTGCAGTATCTGAATAGTATTTTCAAGTAGGATTTCTCTGCCTTTTAGTTTCTGGTGTTTAACTTAAATACACTACCTCTCCTAGGGAAAAAATAACCCAAAGTATGTACCCTTTCACTGCTCCAATGTCCATCCACAGGATTAAGTATGTGTGCACCCTATTCAGAGCCCTACCCTAAACAAAATATAAAATGTTTGGTCTATACTAACAAATGTTGGTTTTCTCTCTATTTCTTCTTTACCATTGCTTCACACATGCTAAACAATTGCTCTGCCACTGAGATACCACCTAGCTCTGTGAGCTCTTCCCAATATTTCCTTACTTTACCTCCTATTTGGGCTAAGCAAATTAACATTATCTTTCCAGATGTGGTTTTTCAAAGATAAAACCCTTAAGAATAAAAGATATTTACTTTTCTATATATTTATAAACAAAGTTTCTCACATGCATAAACCAGTAGGTACCCCCATTTTACTTGATCTGTATAGCTGAGTTGTCAAAAATTTTTTTTTCAAAACAATGTTGTCCTATTGCATCAAGCTCACTTCCTTTACTTCTGAATCTCTGAGTCCAGGATTATTACATAATAATAGTTTGGGATCTGAAAATTAAAAGTTATGGCTAAATTAACAAGCTCAATTTGCTGTTGAAGTGCATAAGGATGGGAAATATTATTTTCTGTGTTCATAGAACAGTGCTAAACTTTTTTTATATTATCTAACTACAAAAGCAATGAATATTTATTTTTAAAAAATTAGAAAATAAAGGGTTGGGCACGTAGCTCAGTGGTAGAACACTTGACTATCATTTGCCTGAGTTCAAGCCCCAATACCACCCATAATGTATGAAATATGATATGTCAAGAGCTTTGTAATGTTTTGAACAACCAATAAAAAAAAAATTTAAAAAAAAAAGTTTAAAAGTCTAAAAAATAAATAAATAAATAAAGTTAGAAAGCCCCAAGAAGAAAATTAAAACTACTAAGAGATAACTACTACTGAGTCACTGCTTTAAAACTGACTGTTGCCTGTACATAATTTGGTGAAGGTAGAATAGAATTCTATAATTAAAATTGATCATCTTAACCATTTTTAAGTGTTAAATAGCATTAATTACATGAAGTTGATATCTGACATACAAAAAACTTCAGTTTTTCATACCAGTTCAGAAAAAAATACCATTTGACCCTTAAACAGCAATTTTTAAAAACCTTAGTTTAGTTTCACTGTTCCTAATTGAACAAACTAAATATCCTTACAGATTTTTAAGTAACATAGTAACAGAGATTATGTCCCAGCAGGAAAAATGCTACATAATTAAAGGACATGTGCCGATATCATCTACTTTCATACATGATTGGCAGGGATTTTCTCACATTCTCACTTTCTACCAAATGCAGCCATGTGCTAGGGGTACATTTGCTACCTATAATCACAGTATTAGAAATCATGACCAGTGGCTCTAGTACCTAATGTAACACACTAAACACTTCCTCTAATGCCAGACTTATCGAGCATTCCCACCATTCCAGGAAAAGGGAAAACAGCATGATCTTTGCATACCCTCTCTTGGTTAAAGTCTCTTTTGGTTAAAGCCTCTCAGAATCTTGTAGGTTGAATCCACTGTTCCAAAGGAATAATTCTGTCAAATTTTTCCTTGAAAAATCAAGCAGAGCATAATGAAACACACAAAGAACTTCCCAGCCACAGTCATTTTAAAATAGCAAGAATAAAGAAGACTTTTCCTCAAATTATACCCATAACTTCAACCTCCATTGTAAAGTACCCAGATGTTCTATCCCAGAATGCAATTCTTCTGGTTTTCTTGATATAAAGCAGAAATATTGTCAAATTCATTTTATGAAGAAAGCAAAAGGAAGAGCAATTTAAATTTCTTACCTAAAGTTCCCTGAAAATCACAGTGACAACCTAGGGAAGGAACAGTTTAAGAAAGATCAATTTAGCTAGGCATGGTGGCATGTGCCTGTAATTCCAGCTGCTTAAAGGCTGAGGCAGGAGAATTGCTTGAGTCAGGAGTTCAAGGACAGCCTGGGCAACATAGCAAGACTCAGTTTTCCATTCTTCCACTGTGCGGTGCACTTTTTCTCCTCTTCCACTATGCTGACCTCACAATTTAGAATGCTCAATTTAAGCTTATAGAGTGAGACCTCATTCATACTATATTAAAACAGGAGTACGAAAACTTTTTCTGTAAAGAACCAGATAGTTGAAATTATAGAAAATATTTTCCATTCACTTTATTTAATACTTGTAAACATGATTTTGAATACTCCCTATAACTTGCAGTAACCATGAAGTCAACCTAACACATGTTGCAAACTGGATCTAGTTCATCAACCTTACAGTGCATGATGAGCAGCATTTAAAGTGACATTCAAATTTTGCTCTGCAAGGTAAAATAATCTACTATTTATGATCTCTTGTATATTTCTGCATTAGGTACTGAACTTATATCCAGGATTTTCTCATGGGCTATCCATAAGCAAATGCTGTCATGTGCCCTGTCAGCTGGCTGGCTGACCTCTGCCTTGGTCTTGGCAGTACAACTTTAGTGTCAGGTTCAAGTGTCTTTGTTTAAAATATTTTCAACTCTGCTGATTCATGGCCAGCTGCTTGGTAGCTACAGAGTGAAAAAAGAGGATGGCCACAAGGGGCCAATTTAACAGCAACAAATGTTATTTTCATTGCTGAGCTAAACAAATTAGAAACCAGAAAACTCTAGATTCCAAAGGCCAGTAACTTATTTCACAAGGCTTCATGTGGAACAACACGGCCATACAGAAAATACAAACAGGCTGATTTAGTCAGGAACGGCTAAAATTGGGACAGGAGTAAGAACAATAAAAGCAGCCTGGATTTGCCCTTTGTGTCCAATTTTATATTCCCCTCTTGAGAAAACCCTGGACAGCCAAGAAGACCTGACCCAAGACCTACTAACACACATTCGAGAGAGACTGGGAAAAGTGACCAACTGCAAAAGTCAATTACAGAGGTGCAGTCAAGCAAGGAAAGTGCTTTTGTATGTCCAAAGGGCATGGCAACATCTGTCATGATGCAAGATACCAAGCAGAGAAAGGAAAGGAAGGAAGGTGTGAATTCCTCCTAAGGACCTGGAAGTATGCTACAAATCATTACAAATGAGTAAGAGAGGAAATAGAAACCCCATTTCACAGAAGAAGAACTAAGGCCCAGAGAAAAACTTACCCAAATTCACATGATAAATGCCAAACCTAGCATTTGAACTTGGTCTGTTTTAGATCAAACCTGTCATTTTCATTCCATCAGGCTTCATTCTCCAAATAAAAAGTACCTAAATACAACATATAGCAGACACCATACAGAAGTCAGATAGGCAGGTAGTACCAGTAAGCAGAAGGGCTCAAGGCTCAGGCCAAGACTCTGCTGTCCCATAAGAAAGATGGCAAGAGTAAGATAGGACACAGGTAACGTAACTGCTGAAGATGTCATACTTGGGCTGGACATGGTGGTGCATGCCCATAATCCCAGAAGCTGGGGAGGCTGAGACAGAAGGATCACAAGTTCAAAGCCAGCCTCAGCAACTTAGTGAGACCCTGTCTCAAAATAAAAAATAAAAAATTAAAAAAAAAGGACTTGGGATGTGGCTCAGTGCTTAAGCGCCTCCTGGTTTCAATCGCTAGTGCCAAAAAATAAAATAAAATAAATTTTCTAAATTTTAAAAAGTCACACTTGGCACAAAAAAATCTTTCCAAATTCAACTCCCAAGACCCAGTAGTATCAATGTGATGCTAGGATACAGAGCACAAAAGTGGGGGTGAGGGTGGGGATTCAGTTGGTAACACATAAGTGCAGGAGGTCACCTGTCTGGAAAGATGACTTGGAATACCATCACTACCACACATTGCTAAGGATTAAAGGTATTTAAATACTATTTAGCTTGACTCCAGATTGACCTGGGAATTAAGTTTGACCCAGCCTTCCTGTGAGAAACTCAATGTGTGGAAGAAGATGGAGTAATAGCAGAAGTTATAAACTAGAAACTGGGAGCTTTACTTCAGGGCTATGGCAAATACAATCAACTTTCTTTTCCATTTCTTCACCTACCAAACCACAATCATGGCAATGTTAGTGACCTTCACAAAAGGCCAGATCTCCACAATCAAAAGTCAGAGGGAATCAGGAAAATAATTCAAGTAACTTGAGAAAAAACTTAAAAAGTGTTTTGCCAGAGTTTGACCAAATCTTTATATTTCCAAACAGCTTTGTGCTGGCAGAGGCCAGCCTCAGAAGCAGATTCTGGGAAGAGCACAGCTGCCAGGCACACTGACATTAGCAGCTGGCATGCCTCCCTCCCTTCCTGCCAGCACTCTCACCCTTCCATGGGCTATAGCCACTACTTCTTTACTCCAGTCATTCAATCAACTATATGAAGCCAGTTGCCTGGTCATGTGAGTGGGGAGGGAAGGAAGCTGGTAGCAGGGGCAGTGAGCAGAAAAGCAGGTATTCAGGAAGGTACAATGCCCCACTGGTGACCTTCCTCTCCCCTCCAGAAAGTCCTGCTCTACAAATATGAGAAAAGAGGAACGGGAATTCAAAATTCAACCTTTGAATCACTAGGTTGTTAAGAGAGATCCAGCTGAGTGCACTAGGCTGACTGATTAATCAGTTCCCTTCTCTGCTCTGTGACGGAAGCCACTGTCTCAAGGCACATAATTATATCCCAGTGTCCTTAGGTGCCTGAAAATGAAGGCCAGGCCTGGCAGAGCTCAAGGTCTAGAGCTGACTGCTTCTCCTCTGTAGTCAGGTGATGCCACTGTTGCCAGCCTGGGAATGAGCCAGCTGGGGTCAAGAGCCACTCATAGGATTCTACCATGTTAATGAGATTCCTCCAACTCTCCTGAAGCTCAGCAACCCCAATTCCTTCCAGAAGGAGAGTCCTGGTAAGGGAGATTGGAACAACCAGATGTCTCCCTCTTAGCCTCAGTTAGCTTAGAGGGAGAAATACACTTAAATAAACAGGGAATTCTTAGAAAATCTAAATTAGTACACCAAGACACTACTGCAGGGTTCAATTTAGATAAATCAAATTTCTCAGTAAAATAATCAGGCAGTGTGAGAAAGATCATTTGCTCCAGATACAAAAGATTAATTGGAAGATATTAGCCGATCATCTTCATAAAGTTCTTCCAGAAAAGAGATCAGAGTTAAACCACTATCTGACAGTCTTTATACACAAAAAAATTATTCTTAAGACATAAATCTCTAACATTCTCTTAATTTTAAACCAAATGACTACTACTTCATTCTCGGTGGAAACAAAATTAAATTACCATCCACATAACGGGGGCCGAAGGGAGACTATACAGAAATATTTTTCACCTCAGTCTTTAATTCCCCAAATTAAAGACAATCCCAACTCATAAATGCATCCTCAACTCTCTCTATATATTTTTCCTGAATCTTCTCCCAAAAAATCATGAGCTCAGGACTGATCATATTAAACAATGCAGATAATTTTAGCATTCACCAAGTTAAAATGGCTTTTATCCCAGGAGTGTGTTCCACACCAGATACCAGTTAATGTTGTTTTTGTTTGTCTTTATTCCAACTAGCATTCCCAATATAAAATAAAGAAGAAAATTTAAAAAAAGAAAGAAAGAAAGTGATTAGTGTTAGAAATTCAATAAATGCCTGAGCTAATTTATAGAGTACCTGGAATTTAAAGCAGCAATGTAGAAAATGGTGCATGGCTACACAACATAAACTACCAATATTATAAAATGTTATTAATGTGCTGCGCATAGCATTGCTGATTCATTATCTGTTATCAATGTAGCATGCAAAATTGTCTGACTAGTTGGAAAAACTGATTTCTTGAAGAAATGTATCCACTTGTCTAAATGCCGATGTACTACCAAAGATAAGTAAAAAAGTTCATCACATGTAGGTTTTCCTACAATCGTTATCAAATGTTTGAATCCCAAACTAAACCGTGGTGAATTACTTTTCTTCAGATTACCCTATTTAAAATGCCTTTGGTCCATCCATGACTCTCAACCTTAGCTGCACATTGGAATCTCCAGAGGAGTTTTGAAAATGACTGATTCTTGCCCCTGGAGTTGGACCCAAATATTGAGATTTAATTTTAAAAGTTGTCCAGGTAATTCTGTGCAGACCGTGAATCACTGCCTAGGCAATATTAAAACATATAAATAAAAACATAGTGTAAGCTTCCTATGTGCCAAGAATTGTGAATACCTGAATAAACAAAAGCATGGGACAGCCCAGTCCTCAAAGCTCTTGATCTAAGGGGGAAAAAGTCATGTGACTCAATAGTTAACAGTGTGCTGTAACTGAGGAGTGCAGAGCACTGAAAGGCACCCTGCTAAGGACCATCCCTAAGGGAGGGATGTCAGGATGGTTTCCCAAATACCACTGTCAAGCTAGGTCTTATAGGTGAAATGAGAATCTCCCAGGAGGATAAGTGGGAAAACGAATTTCAAGAAGAGGGACTGGAATGTGCAAAGGTCCAGAAGCTGGAGAGCATGGCCCCTTCCTTAGAGCTCTGCAAGTTATTCTTTACAGATGAGGCAGAGGATGGGTACGAACACAAGAGGAAAAAGGGCTAGGGAGGTTTTCCAGGATGTGTAGAAGGCCAAGAATGATAATATAAATGGGCCAAGTAGGCTGAGTATAAGGCACCAGTTGGTATGGCAGAGTGCCCAAACCAAGGGAGGAGGGGGGAGAAAAAGGGAATGCTGTTGCTTTTTTAGTTCTAGCCAAGGCAAAAATAAGGGCTCAATATTGATACATTCTCCAGATTTTCAAGGGAAGCTTAGAATCTGATCCTTATGAGAAATTTGTAGGTTTTAATTGCTGAGCAGGACAAATTATTGAATCTGCAGGCCAAATTCTGCCTTATGAACTGAGGTATGGGCTATCCCTTTCACTTCATTATAGAAAATTGCTAAAGGATTTTAAAGGGGGGTGGTAGTTAGTGACCAATTTAGACACATTTTAAAATATGAAATTAAACTGCAGTGTTGCAGATAGCAGCTGTGCTTTCCCTAATGCTAACACAGGTACTACTATTCTGAAATTTGTCCCCTACTTTTTTATTTCTCAGATTCAATACAGAACCGTCTTGCTCTTAACTATAGAAAGAAAATAAAAACACAGTTTGGCAAATGTTAAGATGCAGGTAAAGATCACACTTATTAGGCTTCAAGGTGATATAAATTATAGTTGGTTCTGAATTACATATGCTGGTGGAATACAGAAGTAGTAATCAAAAATCACAGATGATTTGCCAAGCAAGACTAGAGCTCTAGGCCCTGGGCAGGAATCCTCTGTTGCTGGGAACACAGCCAGCTGCCCAAGCAGGGCAGCCTGACAGCAGGGGTTGGAGAGAGCCCAGGTGTCAGGAGAAGGTCACCCTATTCCCAATGAGGACTTTGCTTCCTCCAATTGGCTCCAATCTCAATCTCGTCCCCAAGGTCAATTGAGGGAGATCCCTTATACATGATGATTAATTGTCAAATACTATAGGGGCCAACTATAAATGTGAATTCACCTCATACTCTCTAAAAAGTTATTATCTCTTTAAAGTCACAAGATAAAGCTATAGGGCACATTAACCCCCAGGCATGGCAAACAGCATTTATGGAAGATACTCAAAATATCTATAAAAACAAACTTGACTTAAATTTGGCAAAGGTGTATTGCACAAACATACTTTTCTACAAACAAAATTAGGAAATGAGAATATGTGTATGAATTCATGGATCTGATTAGAAGCAAATAAAAACCTAAATGGGAAAAATAAATCCCACTTATTTATTAATCCCATGAAAAATAAACAGTGGTAAGAAATATATCATAGATACATGCCTACAACTGATTTTCATACCAAATAGATCTACATATTGTGGGGTCAGGCTCCAAATTCCTTAATAGGACACCCATAGCACAAGAGTTAATAACAAGAATCAACAAATGGGACTTACTTAAACTGAAAAGTTTTTTCTCAGCAAAAGAAACAATAAGAGAGGTAAATAGGGAGCCTACATCATGGGAACAAATTTTTACTCCTCACACTTCAGATAGAGCCCTAATATCCAGAATATACAAAGAACTCAAAAAATCAGACAATAAGATAACAAATAACCCAATCAACAAATGGGCCAAGGAACTGAACAGACACTTCTCAGAGGAGGACATACAATCAATCAACAAGTACGTGGAAAAATGCTCACCATCTCTAGCAGTCAGAGAAATGCAAATCAAAACCACCCTAAGATACCATCTCACTCCAGTAAGATTGGCAGCCATTCTGAAGTCAAACAACAAGTGTTGGCGAGGATATGGGGAAAAGGGTACTCTTGTACATTGCTGGTGGTACTGCAAACTGGTGCAGCCAATTTGGAAAGCAGTATGGAGATTCCTGGGAAAGCTGGGAATGGAACCACCATTTGACCCAGCTATTGCCCTTCTCAAACTATTCCCTGAAGACCTTGAAAGAACGTACTACAGGGATACTGCCACATGGATGTTCATAGCAGCACAATTCACAATAGCTAGACTGTGGAACCAACCTAGATGCCCTTCAATAGATGAATGGATAAAAAAAATGTGGCATTTATACACCATGGAGTATTACGAAGCACTAAAAAATGACAAAATCATGGAATTTGCAGGGAAATGGATGGCACTAGAGCAGATTATGCTTAGTGAAGCTAGCCAATCCCTAAAAAACAAATACCAAATGTCTTCTTTGATATAATGAGAGCAACTAAGAACAGAGCAGGGAGAAAGAGCAGGAAGAAAAGATTAACATTAAACAGAGACATGAGGTGGGAGGGAAAGGGAGAGAAAAGGGAAATTGCATGGAAATGGAGGGAGACCCTCAATGTTATACAAAATTACATATAAGAGGTTGTGAGGGGAAGGGGAAAATAAACAAGGAGGGAATTGAATTACAGTAGATGAGGTAGAGAGAGAAGATGGGAGGGGAGGGGAGGGGAGAGAGGATAGTAGAGGATAGGAAAGGTAGCAGAATACAACAGTTACTAATAGGGCATTATGTAAAAATGTGGATGTGTAACCGATGTGATTCTGCAATCTGTATTTGGGGTAAAATGGGAGTTCATAATCCACTTGAATCTAATGTATGAAATATGATATGTCAAGAGATTTGTAATATTTTGAACAACCAATAAAAAAATTAAAAAAGAAGTACTAATCAAAGAAATAGAACATTTATTTCACTTAAGAGCTGCTAGAAATTTTTTTCTTTAAGTTTTCTCAAAAAAAAAAAAAGAAAAGAAAAGAAACATATAATTACCATGTCTGGAAAATGCCTATAGTCTTTGAATGTCATTTCTAATTTTAGATATGGAAATAGGATTCTCTCAGGCATTCTGACTCCAAAGATGGATTGTTGAACTTTGAGATTCTAGAATCTCTGGAACCTTGAAATTATACAAAAACATTTATAATTCAACAAAACAACGTTTTTTCTCTTTGACAGGGAAGTGACTTTTTAAAAGTTAAACTTAACAATCTCAATACTAAGGGTCTTTCAAATATTTTTTAAAGATCAAATATTACATAAACTAAAAAAACCTTCAATATCATAGAAAGGAAGACATTTGAATATAAGACTCAAAGCTTAATTTGAAAAAATTGTTCTCCATCTATCAATTGTCATGCACAATTAAATTAACAGCTAGAGCAAGAAATAACAACAGCCAAGTATGGTGGCACATGCCTATAATCCTAATGACTTGGGAGGCTAGGGCCCCTGAGTTCAAACCCTGGAACCAAAAATTGGGAAAGAAAAACAACAGTAAAATCATTAGAAGAGGTTGTTTTTCAGCAAGAAAACAGGTTAGTGGCCCATAAAGCATGTAGTTATATTAGAATGTATCAAAACCAGGAACATTTTTCATTAGGTTTTATCTAAACTTGCCTGACATGTGATTGTGATTTTTTCTTGATAAAGGCATTAATATTTGTGCAAAGATTATCTGTGACTTCTCTAAAATATGGGACAAGTTCTTAATTTCTGAAGTTCTTATTCAAAGGGAATGTGATTTTGATTAAGCAAATCATCAGATGCTGGAATAGAGACGGGCCTGCCAAGGACAGAATCTAGATTCATGACACCACACAGAGAAGAAGCAAAACCAAGTGTCTTCTAGGGTAAATTTACTCGGTATGTTTAGAATTTATAGTATAAATAATGAGCGCATGTGTCCATATGCATGTTTTTTTCTAGATGCACCTACCTACCACTTCCTTCTCTACCAGAGATTGCTCTGAGGGCTTAATAAGAACATGAGAATAAAGTGCTGACAGAGGGCTCAGTAAACACTAGCATTCTTTCTAACAGTTACATAAAACCCTGTTGTGCCTATCTTTTAAAAATGAAGAAATTCTAACACCTGCATAGGGTCACACTGACATCTTGAAAGCTTAATTCAAAACCCTGGCTTATAGATAGATCTCTACCACTTGCTCAGATGACATACCACAATCTAGCCACATAATGACCAGATCCCTATCTCCTAATCATATGACTAGACACTGTCACAGATCCCAGAGAATACCTGATTGGGAGGTTAAGGGGGTGGACTTGGGGTGAGAGAAGGTATGATAAAATCATTAGGGCGAAGTTGAGAGAAAACTAAAGTTTTCTGAAATACTGTGCAACCAAAAAGACTAAAATGAGCCTTTCCAACGTAAGGAAGCAGTTCAAACAAGAGAAGTTGTACAGAGTTAATTTCCAAGGACAAGATTTTTAAGAGAGGATGCCAGGAATTTCTGAAACTAAGAATTGTGGGGGTTGGGGAGGGGGGAGCTGAGTTTCCCAGTGACCAAGGCAATGGATAGAAATAGCTCTAGCCCAAATTAGACTGCAGCTAAGGAGAATCTGGAAAGAAAGCTGGAAATTACTATATAAGTTCAAACTATGTATGACACTGAGACATCCAGGATTGAGCAACCTATACAACACATCCAATCTGTAGATAATAACATAAACCCCGAACTTCCTGCATTTTAGAGTCAAACCAAGTCAGCCACAGACATTAGCGGAGAAGAGAAATGCAATAGAGGAAGGGATACAGTTTGGAATGAAAAAAAAAAAATGCAAAAGTCCACTGAGTGAAGCTGAAAGAGCACAAGTTTCCTCAGCACAAATATCCAGGCACCACTCTGCTGGATGATGATGCCATGCCAGGTTTCATCACACTGCACAAGAACTCCATAGCATAGAGGAACAAACAAAGACAGAATAATCTGCAGATGTATAAAAAAAAAACTTAGAAAATAAAGATGATTCCACTTGAAATATTCATCCTATGAATGATCATGGATTGATAGTCCTAAATTGGACAGTTCTGTCTCCTAGGTTCCAGAAAAAAAGTTTTAACAATCTTTCCAGCCCTGAAATATATAAAATCCATTTACGTAACAAATTTTTTCATTGGTCCAAATACAAAATGTCCTCAAAGCCAAGGTTTTATGGTCATATTCAAAAAAGTGAGTTTGCCGGGCAAGGTAGCACATGCCTGCAATCCCAGCAGCTCACGCTCAAGAGGCTGGGGTAAAAGAATCATGAATTCAAAACCAGTCTCAGCAGCAAGGCCCTTAGCAACCCATCAAGACCCTGTATCTAAATTAAAATATAAAAAAAGGACATGAACAGTATGAATATACTTTATATACAGAGATATGAAAAGTGTGCTATATATGTGTAATATGAATTGTAATGCATTCTGATGTCATATGTAACAAATTAGAATAAAATAAATTTTAAAAGGGGCTGTGGATGTGGCTCAGTGGTTAAGCAGCCCTGGGTTCAATCCCCAGTATCAAAAACAACAGAAACAAAAACGTTTGAGTTTGACAAATATATAAAAATTAAATAGCTTACTTTAAACAATCAATGAATCAAGGAATAAATCTAAAAGTAAATTTAAAATTATCTTAATTAAAATGGAGCTGCAACACTCCAAAACCTATGGGATACAACAAAAGCAGTACTAAGAAGGAATTTATAAGAAACAACACCTACATCAAAGAAGCAGAAAGAGCTCAAACAACCTACCACTGTATCTCAAAAAAACTAGAAAAACAAGAACAAACCACATTCAAAATTATTCTAAGGAAATAAATCATAAAAATCAGTGCAGAAATAAATGAAATAGAGACTTAAAAATACAAAGAATCAACAAAAAATAGCTAATTCTTTGAAAAGGTAAATATAACAAACTCTTGATTAAAATAAGAAAAAGAAAAGACTGAGATTAATAAAACCAGAGATGAAAAAAGAGACATTACAGTTGATACCACAGAAATAGGAAGTATCATTAGAGACTATTATGAACAACTATATGCCAAAAAATTTAAAAATCTAAAAGAAAAAGACAAATTCCCAGACACATACACCTTATGAAGATTGAATCATTAAGAAATAGTAAATCTGACAAGACCAATAACAAGAAATGAGATTAAAACAGTAATGAAAAGTCCATCAAAGAAAAGCCCAGGTCAAGAAAACATCATGGATAAATTCTACCAAGCATTTAAAGAAGAACTAATATCAATTTGCCTAAAGTTATTCAAAAAAGTAGAAGAGAAAGGAATTCTTCCAAACACATTCTATAAAACCAGTTTTAACCTGATACCAAAACAAGATAAGGATATAACAAAAAAACCAAAAAACTATAGGCCACTATGCTTGATAAACATAAATGCAAAGATCCTTAATAAACTACTAGCAAACCAAATTCAATAGCACATTGAAAATATTATTCACCATGATCCAGAATCTGTCCCAAGAATACAAGGATGGTTGGTTCAACATAAGCAAATCAGGAAACATGATACAACACATCAGTAGAATAAAGGGCAAAATCATATGATCATCTAAAAAGATGCAGAAAATCATTTAATAAAGCTCAACATACTTTAGATTTAAAAAAATGAACAAATTAGGGGTAGAAGGAACATGCCTGAAGGTAATAAATGCCATATACAATAAGTCAACAGCTAAAATAATACTGAATGAGTAAAATTGAAAACCTTCTTCTTTGAGATCTAAAAAAAGACAAGCATGCCCATTTGCACTTCTATTCATCTTTGTACTGCATATCCTGACCAAAACAATCAAGCAAGAGAAAAAAATAAAGGGTACCCAAACTGGAAAAGAAGAAGTGAAATTATTACAGTTGCAAATAACATGATTGTTGGGAGTCTCCCTGAGAACTCCCCGGGCCTTTCAGACATGGCAGCGGGGAGTTCTCAGCTAGAACTGCCAGTGGACAGCTAGAACTCCCCGGGCCATTCAGGTAAGGAGTCCCTAATGCAACATGCCCACCGCCATGTTGCCAATGGGTGAACAACAAGTTGTTTTGAAAACCTTCTAATTGGCCCTCCGGTCTTCTGTACTCATGGACAGTTCGTGCTCCCCATGAATCTTATGCAGGGCGGACATGCGTGCACCTTAGGTAATGACCTGACCTTTACTATGATTGGCTCCGGGAGCTTCCTGATTTAAGAAAACTGTCTCTCACTTTCTATATAAGCTAGCACCAGCTTTCAATAAAGTGCTTCTTCTTTGTCACTGCTATCTGTGTGTGCGTTTTGATCTCCAACGACAAGCCTTGGCCTTTCAATGATCTTATCCATAGAAAACCCCCAAGACTTCACCAAACCTATCAGAATTAATAAATGAACTTAGCAAAGTTGCAGGATACAAAATCAACACACAAAAATCAGTAGTTTTTTAATACACCAAAAGTTAATTATCTGACCTAGAAATCAAGAAAGCGAACTCATTTACAATAACTACAATAAATAAATAACCTAGGAACACATTTAACCAATAAGGAAGATCCCTACAACAAAAACTAAACAACACTGAGAAAAGAAATTAAAGTGGACACACATACACAAAAACAGACATCCATTATTCATGGAATGGAAGGATCACTATTATTAAAATGTCCATACTATCCAAAGCAATCTAGAGATTCAATTCAATCTCTACCAAAATACCAATAGCATTCTTTACAGAACTAGAAAAACAATTTTAAACTTTGTATGGAACCACCAAAAACCCCAAATAGTCAAACAGCCCTAAGACTGTCTTGAACAAAAAGAATAAAGCAGGAGACATTCCACTGCCTGACTTCAAAATACAAAGCCATAATCAAAATAGGATGCTGGACATGGTGGTACATGCCTGTAATCCCAGTGACTCAGGAGGCTGAGGAAGGAGGATCACTAAGTTCAGGGCCTGCCTCAGCAACTTAGTGAGACCCTCAGCAACTTAGTGAGACCCAGTCTCAAAATAAAAAATAAAAAGGTCTAGGGATATAGCTTACTGGTAAAGTGCCCCTGGGTTCAATCCCTAGTACAAAACAAGAAAGAAAGAGGAGGGAAAAAAAACAGAATGGTATTGACATAAATACAGACACATAGTACAATCCAATGGAATGGATCAGAGAGCCTAGAAGTAAACCCATGCATCTGCCAGCAACAGATTTTTGACAAAGGTGCTAAGAATATGCATTAGAGAAAGGAGAGTGAAGTAGAATGATACTAGACCCCTCATTCTCACCAGCTACAAAAATTAACTCAAAATGGATTAAAGACGAATGTAAGACCTGAAGCTAACAGGGGAAATGCTTCAGGACAATGGTCTAGGTAAGAATTTTTTATCCAGGAATTTTGCCTAAAATAAAATTGGAAATAAAAAGAGAAATAAACAATTGAGATTATATCAAACTAAAAACCTTCTGCACAGGAAAGAAAACAACCAGGAAGAGACAACCCACAGAGTGAGAGCAAATATTTACAAGCTATATAC
This sequence comes from Callospermophilus lateralis, assembly GCF_048772815.1. Classification (NCBI taxonomy): domain Eukaryota; kingdom Metazoa; phylum Chordata; class Mammalia; order Rodentia; family Sciuridae; genus Callospermophilus; species Callospermophilus lateralis. The sequence goes on from NC_135314.1 coordinate 103,340,649, forward strand.
CTGACAAAGGGTTAATATCTAGAGAACTCCAAAAACTCAATAGTAAAAAGATAATGGAATTTTAGAATCTGTGATAGACCTAAATAGACATTTCTCAAAAGAAGACATACACAGGGCAGCAGGCATATGAAAAAAAAGTTCAACATCATTAAGTATTGGGGAAATGCAAATTAAAACCACATGTTGATATTACCTCAACTCAGTTAGAATGACTAATATCAAAATGACTAAAGATAGCAAGTGCGGAGGCTGGGGTTGTGGCTCAGTAGTAGAATACTTGCTTGGCACATGTGAAGCACTGGGTTCGATCCTCAGCACCACATAATAAATAAATAAATAAATAAATGGCATTGTGTCCATCTACACCTAAAAAAAAAAAATTAAAAATAAAGATAATAAGTGCTGGTTAGGACATGGAGAAAAGGGAACAGCTTGTAGGAATGTAAATTAATACAGCCATTACAGAAAATGGCATGGAGGTGCCTCAAAAAACTAAAAATAGAACTACCACATGATCCATCTAACCTACTGCTGGATACATTTCAAAGGAAATGAAATCAGCATGAGAAGAGACATCTGCACTCAACATGTTCAATGCATCACAATTCTTTTGAAAACAACCTAAGTGTTCATCAACCAATGAATAAATTTAAAAAATGGTACATATATACAAATTAATAATACACAACCATAAAAACAAATTATATTCTGTCATTTGGAACAGTGTAAATAGAACTGGAAATCATTATGTTAAATGCCACAAACAGAAAGTTAAGTATTGCAAGATCTAAAACAGTTGATCTCACAGAAGTCAAGAGTAGAATGGTGGTTACCAGAGGCTGAAGAGAGTAGGGGAGGGGGAATGGATAAAAAGGTTGATCGTTGGGTACTAAGCTACAACTTGATAGGAGTAAGAATTTCATTTATGATATTGCCAGTAGGGTGACTATAGATAACAATAATGAACTATACATTTCAAATAGCTAGAAGAAAAGATGTTAAGTGTTTTCATCATAAAGAAATGATAAATGTTTGAGGAACTAAATATGTTTAACCTGATTTAAACATTATACAATATATACAAGTATTGAAACATTACATGGTACCCAATAATATGTACAATTTTATATTTTTAATGTATGAATTTAAAAATAAATTTAACTTAAGGGAAAAAAATCAAGACCCAAAGAAAAATGGGGATATAAGGATATAATGGCAAGGAGGAAAGAACGTAAATAAATCCAGAATTAAATCTTAACAACAAAAAAAAAAGGTTAACACATCAATATTTACAGCAGCATAATTCACAACAGCCAAGCTGTAGAACCAAACTGGGCACCCATCAGCAGATGAATGGATAAAGAAAATGTGTTGTACATACACTATGGTGTATTATCTAGCCATAAAGAACCATGAAATTATGGCATTTGCTGGTAACAGGATGGAAGAGGAGATCATCATCATGTTACGTAAAATAAGTTAGATCCAGAAAGTTAAAGACTGAATGTTTTCTCTGATATGTAGAAGCTAGGCCAAAATAAGAAAAAGGAATTCCATGAAAATAGAAGAGAGAACAATGGAGTAGAAGAAAGAGATTGAGAAGGAGGAAAAAGGGACAGAAAAAGGGAAGAACAGACAGACCTATGTTCTATTTATGTCACTTCTTAGTGACCTTCAGCTAATTGTCAAAATCTTTAGTTTTTTTTTTAATGGATAAGTTGAAAATACATGATAGATTGACACAAAATTTCTATTTGTTTATTTATTCATTAGGTAGATTATCTTAATAACCTAAAATGGTATCAAGAATGTTTTGAAGCCAGATGCCAATTAACTGGTGTGAAGAAAATTTAACTTTCCTATGTACATATATTAATATACCATAGTGAATGTCACCTTCATGAATATCCATAAGGCACTAATTTTAAAAAACTATAAATAAATAGAAGAAAGATCATTAGAATAGAGAGAAAGGAAAAGGGAAAGTACTAGGAACAGACTAAGCAAATTATATTTTATGCTTATATAATTACATCAAAATGAACCTTAATATTATGTATAACTGAAATAAACTAACAAAAAAGCTGAGTTTGACTCTAAAATAAATAAGCCTTATACATAAAAGTCACCAATATTTGGGATAGTTTAAGAAGGTACAGTAGATAACATAGTAAATAAGCCGGGAAATATTTTCACTTTTTCTTTCATTATTACTAAAAGGACCCCAAAACTGCTTTATGCTTACTGGTAAACATATCAGTAAATTTCATCATTCTCAAATTGAAAATAGACCTATTTATATTTCTATGCTTTCTTAAATATATTGTGAAAATTTTCCTATAACAAAACATAAACTCTCTGAACAGACTTTATAAACTGTTATAGAAAATAAATACTTTATGCCATCTTATAAAATAAACAACATAATGTGAACTGGCTCATTTTTACAAAAAATCTATCTTATCAAATTTGTTTAAAATGTTTAAACCATAAACCATTGTTTCTCACATAAGGAAAAGTATACAAAATGTGAAAGGTGTAAAATTGCAAGGATACCAAGCTTGCCAGTTTTTAGACATTTATGTATTTGTTTGTTTGTTTGTTTTGGTACCAGGGATTGAACCACCCAGGGGCACTGTGCCACATCCCCATCCCATGATTTTTGTTTTGTTTTGAGGTTTTATTGTTGTTGTTGTTGTTGTTTGAAGATAGGGTCTTGCTAAGTTACTGAGGCTGGCTTTGAACTTGAGATTCTCCTGGCTCAGTTCCCCAGCTGCTGGGATTACAGGTGTGAGCTATCACGCCTAGCTAGTGCTTTAATTCGAAGGGAATATAGCTGCAGAATCAAAGATTAAGAACCAAATAGAGCAGAAATAAAACAGCACCTCAGGTGAGAGTTATAAGACAAATCATTTGGCTGACAAGTAGGATTATAATTAGAATTGCTAGAATAACCCCAAGTCTGGTAATCTGAATACTAAAAAAGCTATGCTTTCAGAGACACCAAAGAGATTGAAAACAAAACCAAACTCAAAGATTTTCCCCACACTAGTCAATTGGCACCTGGCTGCAAAACATTCTTGATACCATTTTAGGTTATTAAGATAATCTACCTAATGAATAAATAAACAAATAGAAATTTTTGTGTCAATCTATCATGTATTTTCAATTTATCCATTAAAAAAAAAACTAAAGATTTTGACAATTAGCTGAAGGTCACTAAGAAGTGATATAAATAGAACATCAGTCTGTTTTCCCAATCCACCACACAACAGTGACCTACAGACAGGAATGTTAATGATGCAATTAAAAGTTCTCTAAAATTAAAACTGTATAAAGGAAAAAAGTCTCAGAAGAAATCATATTTAATATAAAATACTAAAGACTAAAAGTAATCTCTTCTAAATTGAATAATATTCTGAGAAAATAACAATAAGAGACAATTTAGATAAGTATTTTTCAAATCAGTACACATGAATTTTTTCCTGAAAAACAAAGAAAATGTGGTAGGACTAGAAAATAATATTCACTTATTCATGCATTCAGCAAATGTTTATTGAATACCAAATGCAAGTCAAGTTCTGTCCTAGAAACTGAGAATAGTAATTAACAGTGTCCCTATCTTTATAAGGCCCATATACTACTGGATGGAGACAGAAAATACATAAATACAAAATAGGCCAATAGATGCTGAGTGATCTGGAGGAAAATACAGTACAGTAGGAGGATTTGGAAATACCAGAAATAGAGAGCAAATCCTATTTTAAATACAGTGGCCAGAGAAAGCCCCTTTGATGGGTGATATACAAGTAGAGACCTAAAGGAAGTAAAGGAGTGGGTTACCCTATGTGGGTTATGTGGGGTGCATGTTCCAAGTAAAAGGAACAGTAAATCCAAGGCCTGTAAAAGGGAGACTATTTCCATATGTAAATCCAAAAAGAGAAGACAATAGAGGAAAGAGCTGTTTGCAGGTTCTCTCACTTTCCTTCATTTTCACATAAGGGCATTTGAGCAAATAGCATATATCTTTTGTTTCCAGTGTATATAAAATGTTCAGAGAAAGTGGTAAAAATTCATTCCTTTGTGTAATCCTAAACCAGGGTTTTCCTAGGCTTCCAGCTTTGAATTAAGGAAAGGAGGTTCAGAGCAGGAAGTCCCTTGTTGCTGGTTGGTTCTTTGCTTTGAAAAAGTAAAATTCAGATTTAGGGAATATGTATTTCCCTAAGATCAGCCAGATCAGATCTTTCTCTGGAGAAATTACTAATTGAAATCACTAGCACTTAGCCCTGGTTAGCAAAGTCACTCTGAGATCAAAGAACTGCAGGCAAAACTACAGTCCTCATAGGACTGCTTATGGAAGTCCTGTGAGAATGAGCAGAATAAGTGAGGAAAAGTTCCCAAGTTTCCTAAAAATAAAAAGATAATCAAGAGTAAAACTAAGCTGTGACTAAAGATCATTTATATTCGCCCATGGAAATATACGTAATCTGTAAATGTGATTTGGACTACTCTAACCCTGTTCAATATTGTGTCACTATAATTTTTTTTTTTTTTTGCTATGTAAAGTTACCCATTAATATTTTATCTTCTAAACCAGATCTAGAAACATGATTTTTTAAAAAGGCACAAATAACATCCCCTGTCTCCCCAACAGAAGAAAATAAGACTGGCGGTTACAAATGACAATACCAAGTTACAGCTCACAGTCAAAACTGGGTTCTGAAGGTTGCTTTGCTAACCTAGAGAAGTGGTTCTCACTGAGGGAAAATTTTGCCTTCTATAGGACAAAGTTTTACTTGCCACAGACTAGAGGGTGTAGAACTGCTACTAGAGGCCAGGGCTGGGGCTAAATGTCCTACAATGCACGGAACAACTACACAACAATAAAAACTTGAATCTAATGTATGAAAAATGATATGTCAAGAGCTTTGTAATGTTTTGAACAACCAATAAAAAAAAAAAAGAATTATCTGCCCATAGGCAAAATTAATATTGTCAAAATGGCCTACTACCCAAAGAACTATACAGATTCAATGCAATTGCAATTAAAATCCCAATGTCTTTCCTTATATAAATAGAAAAAGCAATCATGAAATTCATTTGGAAAAATAAGACACCCAGAATACCAAAGCAATCCTTTGCAAGAAGAGTGAAGCAGTGGCATCACAATTGACCAGACCTTAAACTATACTACAAAGCCATAGTAACAAAAATGGCATGGTATTGGCACCAAAATAGACATGTAGACCAATGGAACAGAAACATGGAGACAAACCCACATAAGGATGGTGGCTACAAAAAAGATAGTCTCTTCAACAAATGGTGCTGGGAAAACTGGAAATCCATGTGTAGCAAAATGAAACTAAACCCCTATCTCCCACCATACACAAAACTCAACTCAAAGTGGATCAAGGACTTAGGAATTACACCAGAGATGGTGTGCCTAGTAGAGGAAAAAGTAGGCCCAAATCTTCATCACATTGGATTAGGCCCTGACATCCTTAATAAGACTCCTAAAGTGACAAGAAATAAAATCAAGAATTAATACACGGAATGGACTCAAACTAAAAAGCTTCTTCTCAGCAAAAGAAACAATGAATGAGGTGAAGAGTGAGCCTACATTATGGGAGCAAATTTTGACACCCACACATCACTAATCTCTCAGATATATGAAGAACTCAAAAAACTTAGCACCAAAAAAACAAACAACCCAATCAATAAATGGGCTAAGGAGTTGAACAGGCACTTATCAGAAGAAAATATACATTCAATCAACAAATATATGAAAAGATCTTCAACAATTCTAGTAATTAGAGAAATCCAAATAAAACTACTCTAAGATTTCATCTCATGCCAGTCAGAATGGCAGTTATCAAGAATACAAACAATAATAAGTGTTGGCAAAGATGTAGGGGAAAAGGCACACTCACTCATACATTGCTGGTGGGACTGCAAATGGGTGCAACCGATCTGGAAAGCAGTATGAAGATTCCTTAGAAAACTTGGAATGGAACAACCATTTGACCCAGCTATCCCACTTCTCAGTCTATACCCAAAGGACTTAAAATCAGCACACTACAGTAATGCAGTCACATCAATTCACAATAGCTAAACTATGGAATCAACCTTGATGCCCTTTAATAGATGAATGGATAAAGAAACTGTGATATATATAATGAAATATTACTCAGCATTAAAAGAATAAAATTATGGCATTTTCAGATAAATAAATGGAGTTGGAGAATATCATGCTAAGAGAAGTAAGCCAATCCCCAAAAACCAAAGACTAAATGTTCTCTCTGATAAGTGGATGCTGATCCATAATGGGAGAGGGGAGGTATGGGGAAAATGGAAGAACTTTGAATTGGGCAAAGGGGAGGGAGGGGTAAGCAGGGGGCATGGGGGCAGGAAAGATGGTAGAATGAGATGGACATTATTACCCTAGGTACATGTATGACTGCACATATGGTGTACATCATGTACAAGCAGAGAAATGAAAAGTTGTGCTACAATTGTGTACAATGAATTAAAATGTATTTTGCCATCATAGACACCTAATTAAAATTAATTAATTTTAAAAAAAATTACCCAGCCCAAAATGCCAGTAGTGTTAAAATTGAGAAACCCTAGTCTAGAGTTACTTAAAATAAGGAAGCATATCCCTTTCAAAATAAGAGTTGGAAAAAATTACTAAGGAAAAAAATACTTACTGATGGATCAGAATTCTGAAGAAAAGGTAAGCCCATACAGTCTGCTCTATAGGTGGTTCTTTCCCCTTTTCATATGATTTTCCAGTCCTGTAAGTCTTTCCTCCCTGTAAGCTTACTCCCTGCATGAGGGTGAGGTCCAGCGAATGTTGAAGAAGCTTTCACTTTCTTCACACAGATACAGACCCAGTCAAGCCAACCCAGACTAATCTCCCAGGTTCAGCCTCTTCCTCAAATCATATCATTTCACCTTTACTCCTGGGTTTCTTTTTTCCACAAAGTAAAAATAATCTTGCCCTTGGAAGATGTTGTTTGGATTAATAAATCCATTTAGAACTTCATGCCTCGTAATCGGGATAAAAGGGGCTAAGTGGTTTTAGATGTTGCAAATGATACTTGCTTACTGCTTGGAACACTTAAAGGAATAAAAAGATACAAATCAAACTACAAGGTGAACAATGTCCTTTCCCCTTAGACCAGTTGCTTTTCAGCAAATATTCTGACCTAAAATTTTATGTTATTTGTATATAACTGGAAGGTAGGCTTTAATAATGAGAAGAGCTTTTGGAAATGGGGAAGCCAACACACAAAGCACTTTTCCCCACTCACCAACTGTCAGGTATAACATAATGATAATTATTTCTCTAAATAGTTCTACAAATAATTTGACAATCCAAACCATAGAACCTGAAAATATATATTAAAACAATCCTCCCATATGCCAAAAGTTGATTCTGCCCTGATAAAAACAGTAACAAAACCTCTAAAATTTAATTTCTAAATGTCAGCCCACAGAAGAATTAAATCTTATGGAAATCAAGATGTATAAAATTTAAAAATACATTTATCACTTTACAAAGAAAGGAGCAGTTCTCACTGTATTTCTTATCACAAAACACATCAGAAAGCTGGGGGTGGCTTTTGATTCAAGAGGTTTACCATAAGTTACTTCATGTGCTACAGATCGTAACAACTTGAGACAGAGAGGTACAGATGCAGATCTTTAATTATCAAATTCCTTTTCCATAATAGTGAACACTACTACCTGCTCTTAACTGTATGGTCCCTCCAATTTGCTCATCTGAAGAAAGGTCCCACCTAGCTCTAGGATTCCATTTTTCTAGTATTTGAAAGTTTCAAATATTTGATTTCATTTTTCTAACAGATTCTAAATGACTTACAAATTTCTAATCGTTATTTTTCTTCCTATCAAAAATAACTATCATACTACATCCTCAAGGAGGAAGAGCACAACTACCCACTCCTTAAGTGTGAGCTACAAATAGTGACTTACTTTTAAACACTGCAGGTAATGAAAACATGTAGAGAGTGGGGATAACTCTAAAGTGGAGAAACCTGACAAACCTACCTCAGCCAGATGATAATGCTTAACATCAACAGCCATGTTGTCATTTCACTTAAGAATATCAGATAATTCATATTGATATTCACCTAAATGTCAATGCAGACATCCTGATGAAAATGTAATAAACAGAATTCATCAATAGTTTAAAAAAATATTACACACATGGTCATGTTAAGTTCACAGGTAGGACAAAAAATGGTTCAATATCAGGAGATCTTTCAGTATAGTTAGCAGGTCATAAGAGAAAAAATGTTTAGATATTTGAAAACATATTTCACAAAAGTCAACATAATTTCTTAACTCTAAAAATTCTTAATAAAACAAAATAGTACCCGGGCACGGTGGTGCACATCTGTAATCCCAGTGGCTTGGGAGGCTGAGACAGGTGGATTGTGAGTTCAAAACCACCCTCAGCAAGGATGAGGCACTAAGCAACTCAGTGAGACCCTGTCTCTAAATAAAATACAAAATAGGGCTGGGGATGTGGCTCACAGGTTGAGTGCCCCTGGGTTCAATCCCCAATACCAAAAGAAAAAAGAAAAAAAAATAGTATATATAGTTTCTTAACATGATAAACATGATATATATTCGAAGTCCAAAGCCTATATGATAATTAGCAATGGATTCCAGAAACAGGGCTACTAAACTTGGGAACAAAACAAGGATATACATTACCACCACTGTTACTTAACATTTTTTATAGAAACATAAGGCAATGAAATTAGAAGAGAAAAGAAACAAGAAATACAAACAGAAAAGAAAGAGGCAAAATCATTAGAATTCACAACTAATATGACTGGATAACAGGAAAACCTATGAGAATAACTGGAAAAAAAACTTATAAACAATAAGAGAATTCAGTATAGCAGCTTTCCTTATATATTTTTGAAAAACATAATGCCATAAAAGATCTCTTTGTAAGAGCAATAACTGAAACAAAAAAAATTCCTGTGACTAAGATTAATTAAGAAATGTGGGGCCGGGTTTGTGGTTCAGTGGGCAGAGCACTTGCCTAGCATGCATGAAGCACTGAGTTTAATCCCCAGCACCACATAAAAAATACGCAAATAAAATAAAGGTATTAGTCCATCTGCAACTAAAAAAAAAAGAAGAAGAAAGAAAGCAATGTAAAAGCTCCCATGAAAAACTTCAGGACTTTAACAAAGCTTTAGGTCTTTAACAAAATAGAAAACTTAAAAAAAATTAAAGAGGGACCGGGTTGTGGCTCAGTGGTAAAGCGCTTGCCTAGCATGTGTGAGTGAGGTACTGGCACCACATTTTTAAAAATTTTCAAAAAAAAAAAAAGGTATAAAAAAATATTTCTGGGTGTTATAAAATTATCAACTTATCTAAATTAAATTATAAATGTAATGCAATATCAATAAGAATACCAACAGAATATTATTGTTCTCTGCAACCAAATTATTAATATAGAGTATGTTCTATAAGAACAAATAAATACATAAAATAAAAATATAGCATTAAAGTTCCAGAAAAAATTCCAGATTTTAGAATATTATAAAGTTGGAGTAATTGAAACAGGTTGCTTATAGCCAGGCACAGTGGCACACACCTGTAATCCCAGAAACTTGGATAACTGAGGCAGGAAAACTATAAGTTCAAAGCCAACCTCAGCAACTTAGCAAGGCCCTAAACAACTTAGTGACACCCTGTCTCAAAATAAGAAATAAAAAGGGCTGGGGATGTGGCTTAATGGTAAAGTTCCCCTGGATTCAATTCCCAGTACAAAAAAAAAAAAAAAAAAAACAGGTTGAACAGGTTGCTTATACTGGGTGCATGAAAAACAATGAAATAGAAAAAAGTCCAAAAATAGACCCTATATAAAATAATTTATAAAACAATATTATTACACTTCAGAGGGGGAACAGATGGATTATTCTGATAAATCATAAAAATGAGGCTCAATTTCTATCTAATTTCTCATATTTCTGCTTTATCAAAAGCAAAAATAATTGGGCTAGGGTTATGGCTCAGAGGTGGAGCACTCCGCTTAGCATGTATGAGGCACTGGGTTCGATCCTCAGCACCACATAAAAATAAGAAAAATAAAGATATTGTGTCCACCTATAACTAAAATTAAATATTTTTTTAAAAAAGCAAAAATAGGCTGGGGCTGTAGCTCAGTGGCAGAGCCTTTGCCTAGCACGTGTGAGGCACTGGGTTCAGTCCTTAGCACCACATAAAAATAAACAAATAAAGGCATTCTGTCTATCTACAACTACAAAAATTTTTTAAAAAGCAAAAATAATGAATCTCTTAACCATTTTAAGTTATAAAAAATAATATATTTTTCATTATTTTTTTCTGACCTATGATACTAAAAACCTTTCTTTTAAAATTATAGTTTTCTTTTTAAATATATAAATTAATGATATATTACTTCTCATACACAACTAAAAAGGATATAGATCATTCAAAATCTTCCAGTAGGTAAATTTTTAAAATTCTTTCCTATAAAAATGTGAATACTTAGACCACAAATATGATGGTAAATTTTTGTTCTTTTTAGATATGCACAACAGTAGAGTGTATTTTGACATATTAAACATTCATGGAGTATAAGTTATCCTAATTAGGATCCCATTCTTGTAGTTGTACATGATGTGGAGTTTCATGATCATGTATTCATACATGGACATTTGTTTCATATAGTTGATTTTTTCTTTATCTCATTTCAATAAGTTTATTTACTCTAGCACTCTAAACCACTGTGCTAGGTATTCAAAATCTGTGATTATGTATTAAAAAAACAAAACACATTCCTTAATGTTATCTTCAATTATGGTAAACAATTTTCTGCTTGTATCAAATGCTTGGGAAGTTTCCAGAGGTTATTACCAGCATCCTAGGCCAGAGCCTTACTCCAGGGCACCAATTAATATGTCTAGGCATTCACCCCAAACACCAAACAGAAAAGACGGGAGTGAAAAGAAAGAAAGGAAACTTTAATCAATATGGATATAACGGAAAGACAAATTCAGATCTAACATTTCAGCCCTGTCTTCAGGGTGCAGATAGGAGCTTTAGATTTACACAGAGGAAGAATTGAGGTTAGGGGTGAGAGGAAGGCAGGATTAAGCATCTTGGTCAAACTGCGGTCTGTTGATCATTTTCTCAGTTTTAGTCCTGTGAGGTGCCTCAGGAAAAGTCTTTATCCCTTGAGGGGGAATTTGTGTGTTTGTCTATTAGACCTATGATCCTGAAATGGAGCAATAACTAGAAGCTTCTAGTCGCCACTCCAGAGGTCTGAAACATGGTGTTGCTAATTTTGCCTCAGTTTTCAAAGGGGATGAGTAGACAGGTTAGGTAAATTTAGGGCCCATAAACCTTGTATTACTAGTTTTTAGATGAACACTTCTTAAATGACTAACATGTTTATACAGAGCTGAGCAGTGTCACAAAATTTAAATTAATAAAGGAGATAGATACAAAATGAAGTCAGAGATGCCAAGCTTTATGCTCCTTTTAGTTACCCCTAAGACATCTGCAAGTCTAGGTCAAGAATCACTGCAGCCTCTCTGCAGCAGGGCCTAACCTTGGACCCTCATAGAGGAATGCTTATCTTGCTCATTGTGCAGCAGGGAAGTCCTAACATAGAACACTACGTATGGGGACAAAGTGCTGTCAGAACACTGGCAAGTGCAATTTTCTTGCTCCTTAGACAAGAAGTTCCCCTGTTGGTGCAGGGTCGGGCTACATGGCAGTTTCTGGACTCTTAGTATCTTGACTTCTATAAGATGATATGTATGTATCACCCCTGGTCTATCATAACTGTTATATGTTAATTGGTACATACCCACTATAAATGCTATTTTGGCTGTGCAATAAAGCAGACGCTTGTTCTCTAAAACTGTCTCCAGAAGGGTTTCTCCACATCCTCAAGCTCCCCACAATCAATGTTGGAGGGATAAACCCCCGAAGCACCTTTCTTAAGTCCCTGTTCCAGGACTATCAGATGATAGACTCTTCCTAAACAATCATTACTTTTTCTCTCCAATCCTAGCTTCTTGATAGCACATCTTCTATTCAACCCCACTTCCCTTCAGTAATATTTATCTGAGATAAATAAAATAAGTATTTATTTTCAACTAACCAGCCAACTATTGATCTATACAAAATTCAGTGCTTACTACATACATAATAGGAGCATAAATAAGGACTTGTTGAGATAAATTAATGCTTGACAGTCTGATTATACAAGGAAAGAAATTTGCCTTTGGGTAAAAAAGCATATGGAAAGAAAAAACAAAAATAAATTCTTTTTTAAATTATTTATTTAATTATTTATTTAATAATTATTAAGTTCAATCTTTTGTAGCTGCCTAAAGGTAAGCTTTGGAGTCTTCAAATTCTTCTGTTTTACTGAGAAAACAGAGTATGATAACCTGACCTCCTTTTATACTGGGTGTCACTTTTTTTTAAATTTTCTCTTTCAGTATAGTGATATCCATTAAATTTCTTAGTGATATCCATTAATTTTCTCTTTCAGTATAGTGATATCCATTAAAGCTCCTGTGTTTTCTGGACTCTAATTCCAGATTAACTATTTATGTAGAAGATGGTTCACTTAGCTCTTTATAACTTTGTCATCCATTATCAATATTGAGTCACATTTAAATAACCACATTAACTCCAGTAAATGATACTATAGATGTGAATAAAACAATATGGTAGATCAGAACAGTATTAAGTCTTTAAAAAAATAAGAGCAAGGCTTGAGGTGTGACTCAGAGGTACAGTGTATGCTTATCATGCACATAGCTCTGGGTTTAATTCCCAGCCTCACACACACATCAAAAAAAATTATATGTATATGCACAAACATATATATATATAATATATAATATATAATATATATTCAATAGCATTATTAAATATTAAAGCAACTATAGCACTAAGTGCTCTAAAATTATTAATTTGCTAGTTAATTTCAAGTTAATCTAGCAGAATGAAAACATTATTATGCTTTCAAAGATATTAAAGTCATTATTAGAATCAAGCAATACCTGAATCCATCTTGTTTAAGCAGCAGTTCACATAACATCATATTCTGTCTGAATGATACTGACCTAAAATTTAGGATTTCCTCCAAATCTATTTTCTTTCTTTCTTTTTTTTTTTTTTTTTTTTTTTTGGTATCTTGAAAAACCTTACTATTAGAGCCATCACTTTTATCTGTAAGATATTTCATCAGTCCAACACCTCATTTCTTAGAACATAGTTCATAGTTCAAACTCAAGCATCCCTACAAAATTACAAAAAGCTTGTGGGAGACCCCATGAGACAATGCAGAAAACTAGGATTCAGTAGAGAAAGGGGAGAGGCATTTCATACCTAGAAAGGGTATGAACACTTAAAATGAATCCAATCAACTACAAAATTTTTTTCCAGCCCAGAATTTTGATATCTCTACTATTTAATTTCTATACATAGTATATTATAAATGCCATTCTCTTCTGAGAATTGCTTTAAAAGTACAAATACAATTAAACTGCAGGCAGCACCATGATGAAATATTTATGCCTAAAAAGATGCATATATGATTTTTGGAAGTCATTTGGACCTAGAGCTTTCCTATGGAACTGCTCTGAAGGAGGAGGCCTTTTTAAGGATTCTGGATTCATGCGGCCTTCTTTGATGATAAACAGACTCAGATCTTGAAGTATGCACATTTCCATAGTTTCTCAACATTTCACTGAAGCCAGGTGCAGTGGCACATACCTATAATCTGAGCAGTTTGGGAGGCTGAGACAGGGGGATCACAAGTTCAAAGCCAGCCTCAGCAATTTATCGAGGCTCTAAGCAACTTAGTGAGACCCTGTCTCAAAATAAAGAATAAAATAGGGCTAAGACTTTGGCCCAGTGGTTAAGTGCCCTTGGGCTCAATCCCTAGTACCAAAAAAAAGTTCCACTGACCCATGAAAAGTCCAAATATTTCTCAAAAATATTTGAGAAAGATTGTTAACTGGAGCCAGGTGTGGTGGCGCATGCCTGTAATCCCAGTAGCTCAGGAGGCCTGGGGCAAGAGGATTGTGAGTTCAAACCCAGTCTCAGCAACTTAGCAAGGCACTTAGAATCAGCAAGACTCTGTCTCTAATAAAATATAAAAAGAGGGCTGGGGATGTGGCTCAGCAGTGGAGCAACCCTGGGTTCAATCCCCAGTACCAAAAAAAAGAAAAGATTGTTAATTGTTCTTAAAAATCACCATTTTGAAAAGCAAAAAATAAATAAATAAATAAAGCTGTCCACCAACTTTAAACAAGGTTAAATTATAGAATAGCACAATTCAATAAATAAGTATATTTAGAAACAAGCAAAAGTTAAGCAGGTTATAGGATTAAGTATTATAAAAATACCTGAAGCATGAGCTATAAAATGACAGCTCAGATGACAAAGAATTTTTTTTTATTTGAAAGTCTTCCTAAGCTCTACATGTTTAAAAATGTTTTTCAACTACTTGTAACTTTGAAATAATAAAAGCAAAGATTCCAAAACTTTTTAAAATACAAACATGGTTTCTTAAGAAAGTCAATAATGTTAGTTTAGAAACAATCAATTCTTAGTCCTTCATAATCAACCAAGTGTAAACATAAGTACATCTTTTGCAGTTTTTCCAAACCCAGTTTATTAAAGCAATACACAAATATAACCCATTCCACATAAACCAGAAGAATTAACTTCTCAATCCATTAAATTTTTAAAGCACAGGCCAAAGTACATAGTTAGAAATCTTCACCATGCCTGGTTTTATACAAGCCACACTATTGTCCATGAATAGGGAAACATGCATAAGTTATTGTGACCAACATACCATCTTTGTATGTCCTGTTTCATGGTAATGCTGAAAAAAGCATCCCCCAAATTAACTTTAAAACATACGTTGAATGGGACAAACCTCTATGTGAAAGATCAAACAACTGTTGTAACACCCTGTAAAAGAAAGACTTCTATGAAATATAATTAATAATGACAGCATTTATTTGTCAAAACCAAACAAACACGGTGCTGGGATTGTGACTCAGCAGTAGACCATTTGCCTAGCATGTGCCAGGCGCCAGGTTTGATCCTCAGCACCACATAAAAATAAATAAATAAAGTGAAGTTATTGTGTCCAACTACAATTAAAAAAAAAACAAACAAACAACAAAAAAAAGAATGAGGAAAGTGTTGATGGGTACAAAGTTTCTTCAAGGGGTGAAGAAAATGTTCTAGTGGTGGTGGTTGTGCATATGAATATATTAAAATCCAGTGAATTGTACATTTTAAAAGGACACATATGATTTTTGTAAACTACATGAATAAATTTCAAGAAATAAATGCTAGCCAAAAATGAGGAATGACAGTCTGAAATGCATGTACATACATAACTAGGTAGTAGTTAAACAAAACGCACAAGGTGAGACTAGTTCCCAGGGTGTTTCAGAATTACTGTTTGCTTTGAATTCAAAAGAAAATACATAAAGGACCTCAAATTCAACCCTCAAATCTTTATTCTTTCTCCGAGAGGCCACCTTCAGAAAATTACCACTGGTTTCTAAAGATGTCCTACAAGGACAGAGTAAACATGTCGCAGTCCATTACTTCTGGAAGTTGCCAGCCCTTCGGCCCAATCATTTTGTTCTATCCATTCTACCTGAGGAGATGAGTGCATTCAGCATTGTGCAGCCTTCCTCCACCACAGGGCTTTTTTCATGTGCCCTAAGTTCTTTTGAATGTGAAATGCCTTTTTGAGAGGACATCTAAGAGCAGGTGCAGCTGAGCCATTTTCCTTTTCTTTTAGCACAATGAATGACATTTTGGTTTCAGTGTACTTCTATAGTATTGATAAATAAAAGCAAAGAATGTATTACCTATTTGGAGAGGAACAACTACAAGATCACTCAGCCTATCCATGTCCAAATTTAACAACCTGCAGGACTAAAACCCTTTCTAAGAGATATGCTTTTTAAAGTAAAAGAAAATAAAAGCATATAATAAGGCCAACCCTAAGGCTGTATCTTTCAGCCATAGCTATTAAGAGTCTACATAAAGCCATGAGAAGCTCTGAATGTCACTTAAAGAAAAACCAATTTTTTTTTCTTAAAAATAATGACCAGAAGGGAACATGATTTGGGATTCTGGGGTATGGAAATATTGATTCTTGAATCAATGTTGATTTTATTAGTGGATTCAGTTTGTTAAAATTCATCAAACTATATAATTCTGATTTATTGATGTATACATCCCCCCATACATACAAGGTAGGTAAGCTCTCTACCTCTAAGTTACATCCCCAGACTTTTCTTTTTTACTTAGATACAGGGTCTAAGTAGTTGCCCAAGATGGCCTCAAAGAAGACTGGGGATATATAGCTCAGCTGATACGGTGCTTGCCTTACATGCAACAAGGCCCTGGAACCCCCAGCACCACCAAAAAAAAAAAAAAAATTCCTGGATTCCTGGGACAGGGTTGTGGCTCAGTGGTAGAGCGCTTGCCTAGCATATGTGAAGCACTGGATTCAATCCCCTGCACCACATAAAAAAAAAATAAACAACAACAACAAAAAAGAGATGGCCTCGAACAATCCTCCTGTCTTAGCCTCCTTAATTGCTAGGATTACAGGTGTATACCACCACACCCAGTTGATGTTTTCTTGATTTCTTTCTGAACAGTTCCATTATTTGTGGATAGAAAAAAAAAAAACTTGATTTCTGTATGTTGATTTTGTATCCCACTACTTGGCTGAATTTGCTTATCGGATCTAGAGGTCTTCTGGTAGAGCCATTAGAAATTGTCTAAGTAGAGGATCATACTATCTGCAAATAGGGATGATATCTTATTGCAGAGGTATAATAACAAAAACAGCAATGGAACTGACATAAAAACAGACACACCAATGGAATGGTATAGGAGACACAAAGACAAACCTACACAAACCCTTCACAAAGGTGCCAAAAACATACAATGGAGAAAAGACAGCCTTTAACAAATGGTGCTACAAAACTAGATATCTATATATGAAAGAATAAAACTAGATTGCTGTCTCTAGTCCACATAAAATTCACTCAAAGTAGATCAAAGACCTGGGAATAAGACAAGAAACTTTGCAACTGCTAGAAAAAAAAAAACATAAGTGAAACAGTCCAACACATAGGGACAGACAATATCCTCACTAGGACTCCAATAGCTCAGGAAATAATACTAAGAACAAATAAATGGGATGGCATCAAATTTAAAAGCTTCTGCATAGCAAAAGAAACAGTTAAGAGTGAGTAAAGAAAGCCTACAGAATGGGAAAAACAGTCAGATATTCTTCCAACAGAGGATTAATATCCAGAATATATAAAGAAGTCAAAAATATTCAACAACAAAAAACAGAAACCCATTCAACAAATGGGCAAATGAATTAAACAGACACTTCTCAAAATAAGAAATAAATGGCAAACAATTATGTGAAAAAATGTTCAACGTCCTAAGCCATCAGGGAAATGCAAATCAAAACTACACTGAGATTCCATCTCATTCCAGTCAGAATAGCAATCATCAAGAGTATAAACAATATTAGAGAAGAAAAAAGGGAGGGAGCAAGGGAAAGGAAGGGGAAATACTGGGGAATGATGTTGACCAAATAATACTGTTATATTGTGTGCATGTACAAATATGTAACAAGTGCTGCTATTATTATAAAAATATGGGAAAAAACAATACAAATAAAAATAAATGCCAGTAAAGATGCAGAGAAAAAAGAATGCTCATACACTGTTAGTGAGAAAATAAATTAGTACAGCCATTATAAAAATCAGCATGGAAGTTCCTCAAAAATCTAAAAATGGAATTACCATATTATCCAGCTATACAACACCTCAGTATTTACCCTAAAAAATTATGGGGCTGGGGATGTGGCTCAAGCGGTAGCGCGCTCACCTGGCATTCGTGCGGCCTGGGTTCGATCCTCAGCACCACATACAAACAAAGATGTTGTGCCCGCCAATAACTAAAAAATAAATATTAAAATTTTCTCTCTCTCTCTCTTTCTCTCTCTCTCTCTCTCTCTCTCTACCTCTCTCTCTCTTTAAAAAAAAAAATTAAAGACAGTATGCTTTATGGAAACATGTTTTCCCATGTTTATAGCAGTACAATTCACAATAACCAAGTTATGGAACTAGACTAGGTCCATTAAGAGATTAATAAATTTTTTTAAATGGGGTACATATACACAATGGAGATTTATTAAGTCATATGAAGAACAAAATTATGTCATTTGCAGGAAAATCGATGAAACTAGACAGCATCATGTTAAGTGAAATAAACCCTACTCAGCAGACAATTGTATGTTTTCTGTCATATGTCAAAGCTGGAGAGAAAAAAGAGATCTCATGAAAATAGAAGGAAGACCAGTAGGGTAGAAGAAGGAGACGGAAAAAGAGGATAAAGTGAGATTCAGGGGAGTGAAATTGATTAAGTTATGTTGTGTGCATGTCTGAATATGCCCACAATGAAACTCACTATGCTGTATAATTAATATGCATCAATAAAAAGGTACAAAATGGTTGCTAAAAAGGAAAATTTTCATTAGTTTCTTAACTAAAATAAAACATCACATTTAAGAGTGATGATGATGATGATGATGATAGCTAACTCAATAAAGCACTATGATGCCAGGCACTGTGTCAAGCCCTTTAAATATACTGTATTTTAATGCAAGATAATGCATTCTTATATTTCAAGAAAAAGACTGAACTCTGTGTGAGCTATAACTATGTATGTCTATAACCCAATCCCTGGCAGGAGTTGACACAACCTAATGTTGGTTATACCATGTTATCTTTGGCTGAGTCTAAATCTCCTATGCTGTCAAGAAGGAAAGAAAAGCCCCTTCACCCACACATATCCTAAGAATAAACATGGAGTTTAAAAAGAATCAAAATGTCGGGTGTGGTGGCACATGCCTGTAATTCCAGCAGCTCTGGAGGCTGAGGCAAGAGGATCACGAATTCAATGCCAGTCTCAGCAACTGAGTGAGTCCCTAAGCAACTTAGTGATTTCCTAAGCAACTTAGTGAGACCCTGTCTCAAAACATTAAAAGGACTGGGGATGTGGCTCAGTGGTTAAGTGCCCCTGGCTTCCAAAAAAACTCTGGTGAGGCCTGTAATTTTTTAAGTACATTTTGAACAAGGATCTAATGGAATCTTTGCCGTGAATAAATGGGAAGCAAAGAATGGCCACTTTTCTTTTAGCATCCTGAAGACTTAAGATCAGTCCTCACCAATTTAACTTTCAGGGCTAAAGAAATTTTGTTATAATGTCATCATATTACAACAAACTATCTGCTACTAAAATTAAATTTCTAAAAACCATTTATCAAATACCTTCCATTTTTTCAATACTGATGGGTTCTTTACGTCCTTTATCTCAAATTATTCATAAAAAATAAAATATTCATATTCAAATTATTCAAAAATTATTCATATGGTAGGTACTCATTTACTGAGTACCTACCATATGCCAGGTACTACTTTATTTTTTTTTAATATTTATTTTTTAGTTTTTCGGTGGACACAACATCTTTATTTTACTTGTATGTGGTGCTGAGGATCGAACCAAGCACCCCACGCATGCCAGGCAAGCACACTACCACTTGAGCCACATCCCCAGCCCCCAGGTACTACTTTAAGTACTTTATATGTATTAGTTCATTTAATGTCATAATAAGCCTAAGTAGTAAATATTATTATAATCATTTTCTTTTTTAAGGTAAAGAAACTAAGAACTAGAAAAGTTGAGGAACTTATGAAAGAACACCCAACTAGAAGATAGTAAAGATTTGAAGCCAGGCAATTAATTGTGAGAGTCCACAAACTCAGCTACTGTACTCAACTGCCCCTCACCGCTAAGTGAAGCAGATTTATCCCCATCACAGAGAGGAAGATACTGAGTTCAGAGTGTGTAAGTTACTTTCCCAAGGTTAGAAAGCTTAGTAATCAATGGTCTAGATGCAAAATTAGGTCCCTAAGATTTCAAAGCCTATGCTGTTTCTCTTCTCAGCCTACTAGAATCTGAGATAAAGCAGAACAGATCTCTGTAGTAAAAAGGAATTGAAAGGAAGCTATTTAAGTTGTATTTTTCCAATACCACGGCTTTCTTCCTCTGTGCATTAAGATCTTTTGTGTCATACATCTGCTTTTTTACAGAGTTTAGAAAGTTTTATTACAGCAAAAATAGCTAATGTGTACGAACACAGTAGCTATAAGTGACTAATACAAAATAAAACCAAGAAAACCACTTTTAGACTGTTTATTGTGAAAATTTATAGGAAACAGATCAACTAAACCCTTTTATTATGGGTTATGCACAAGACAGAACGTATTTTTTCATACCTTTTTCTTTACCAAGGATGGTCTTCACTGTCTTATACAAGCTCTCTACATGGGTTTGAAAGAACTTCAGGGTCCAAAGTCTTTAAAGTTCTCAAGACAGGTTTTCTGCGAAGTCTGGTTCCTGAGATAAAACAAGGTTCTTCAATCTTGGCACTAGTCAAAGTGTGGACTTTGGTAATTCCTTGTTGTATGGGGTTATACTGTGCACTGTCAGATATTTAGTAGCATCCCTAACCTCTTCTCCCTGCACACCAGTAGGACAACTTCCCTTACACTCCTCACAGTTGTGGCAATGTCTCCAAACATTGCCAAAAATCTCATGGTGATGGAGGAGAGAAATAGCACCATGTTCAGAATTGAGCCAGGTCTTCAGTTCTAATAACATGTTATTATTATTTTTTGACCTCTTACTTTTGTCCTTACTTGTATTTTTCTCATCTGTGCTTAATGCTTTATAAGCATTCTTATTTATTTTGCATATTCAGACAAGCACTGTGTTTATATTTTTATCTCTCCCATAGCTATAAAAATCAATTCACTGGATTGGCTCAACACAATGTCAAATAACTCAGATGCCCCTTTGGAAAAAAGTGAGTAACTCTGAATAAGAGCATCCATAAGCTGAAAATCCAAAATCCTAAAAATACCAATATGATGCTTTAAAAGTTTCAGATTTTTAGATTTCCAGATTAGAGATGCTCAGTTGGTAAAATCTATGGAAATATTCCAAAATCCAAAGAAAGTCTCAAACATTTATTACCCAAGTACCTTGGATAAAGGATTCTCAATCTGTACTAGTCTTTAAAACTTTCCTATATTTAACAAATCACATCTGATAAGAAGTTGGTATCCAGAGTATATTAAAACCTCCTGTAACTCAACAACAAAAAACAAATAACCCAATTAGAAAATGGGCAAAAAACTTGAATAACATTTCACCAAAGATGATAGGCAAATGACCAACAAGTATGAGGAAAAATATGCTCAAATTAATAATCACTAGGGAAAATGCAAATCAAAAACCATACCTTATATCCCGTAGGATAGTTATTATTAGAAAAATAGAAAAAAAACAAGTATGCAGAGAAACTGGTACCCTTGTACGTTGTATTAAATGGTATACCTGCTAAGAAAAACAATATGGCAATTCCTCAAATTTTTAAAATAAAATTACCATATGATCCAGCAACCCAATTTCTAGGTATACATCCAAAAGAACTAAAAGAAAGATCTCAGAGAGATACTTTCCACACTCGTCTTCACAGCAGCCCTGTTCATAATAGCCAAGAAATGGATATCCAAATATCCATCAAAGGATGAACAGATAAACAAATGTGATAAACATATACAATGGAATATTATTCAGTCTTAAAAAACAAGGAAATCCTGCCACAAGTACAACATGAATCTGAAGTACATTGTGCTAATTGAAATAAGTCAGTCACAAAAATGCAAATACTAAATGAGTCTACTTATATGCACTATCTAAAAGTATCAAATTCAGAAACAAAGTAAAATGGTGATTATCAGCTGAGGGGAATGGAAAATGAGGAATTGATTAATAAGCAAAGAGTTTCAGTTCTCCAAGAAAAAAAGGTCTAAATATTTATTGTTTAATAATGTGAATATACTTAACATTACTGAACTGTATGCTTAAAATGGTCAATTTTGGTATGTGGTTTTTACCACAGTTAAAATTTGTTAATGAGAATATATCAGAAATTATTAAGACTAAATCCTCATAGTAGAAGAAACAGAAAGGCTACTACGACTTTACTTCAATAATCTTCTCTGAGTCCATGATAAGACTAATTTGACAAACATTTATAGGACACCCAGTCTATACAATGTACCAAGATAGTACAGCATATCTGAAAGTAGACAACTAAACCATAAATCATAGTCTTAATGCAAACCTAAACATTCATAGCCACAACTCTTTCTCATTTCAAGGAAAGCAAACTCGTTTTTCAGCTTAGATTCTATACTGAAAAGGGAAGTTTAATCTAACCCTTGAAGAAACATCATATTTTCATACTATGAGTCCATCATTCTCTGGATAATTTTATGGGGGAAAAAAGCACAATGCAACTTGTTTCCCACACAGAAGGATATGATAGAGAGGTAGCTACCGGTGTTAGCTGTTAAGAATTATTTTGTTTTTCAATATGATTCATAAGCTCCCAAAAGTAGATAATACCCATTTTCTACATGAGAATTCTACAAATTTCTCATGCTGTACAGACTCTAAAATGCTATTCTTTTAACTCTAAATGTATACATACATAAATGAAAGAAATAGCATTTTATATATTATATATACATAAACACTTACATATATGTGTGTACATATATATTTATATATTATATGGAAAGAGAAAGATGAATGATATAAGTATTCACACCATCAATAAGCTGTTTTCTGTTTTCTGTTTGTAATTTATCTGATGATTCTCTTTGAGTACAAACTAAGAATTTCAAATCTCAAGTCTGTGATCAAGTTTCTGCCCACAGGTAGCTGAAATTATTCATTTACATTTCCCCACACTTTGATACTCACTATGTACTATATATAATTTTATTTTGTTTATGATCCTTTAAGGAGGGAAACTATAGATTGAACTTTCTTTTCAGTTGAATTATAGGATGTATTCTCTACTTACATTTGAACATTGATACATGTTCCCAGCTACTCAGGAGGCTAAGGGAGGAGGATTGGAATTTTGAGACCAATCTGAGCAACTTAGACCCTGTCTCAAAATTAAAAATAAAAATGGGCTGCAGATAGACAACTGGGTCCAATCCTCAGTGAAAGGAAAAAAAAGGAAAGAAGGACATAGGTGAGAGGGAAAAAGAAGGGAAGGGAAGGAAATAAAATTGATACATGTCTAACATAATCCATAACACTTCTAACCAAATAATTTAACCACCTTTTGAAGGGCAGACCAAGTTAAATTTGAGATTGTTGCCTAGCTTCTTTAGAGGAGCCACGCTCAGTTCACAAAACTTTTGCCTTATACCAAAAAGAGTTACCTGGCAAAATGATGAAAACCACTTGCCTAGGACAATCTTCAGATATCTACATATTTAGCCTGTATTTTCTTTGGTCCTTATTTAAAGGACTTCTAGATGAAAAATACATTATAAAAACTGCAGGAGATAATGAGAAAAACAAAGAAAGTAAACATGAACAATGGTATAAGTGAATTACTTTTTTATTATTGGTTATTTAAATCATTACAAAACTCTTGACATATCATATTTCATACATTCAATTCAAGTAGGTTATGAACTCCCATTTTTACCCCAAATACAGATTGCAGAATCACATCGGTTACACATCCACATTTTTACATAATGCCATATTAGTAACTGTTGTATTCTGCTACCGTTCCTATCCTCTACTATCCCCCCTCCCCTCCCCTCCCATCTTCTCTCTCTACCCCATCTGTTGTAATTTAATTCTTTCCCTTGTTTCTTTTTTCCCCTTCCCCCTCACAACCTCTTATATGTATTTTTGTATAACAATGAGGGTCTCCTTCCATTTCCATGCAATTTCCCTTTCTCTCCCTTTCGCTCCCACCTCATGTCTCTATTTAATGTTAATCTTTTCCTCCTGCTCTTCCTCCCTGCTCTGTTCTTAGTTGCTCTCATTATATCAAAGAAGACATTTGACATTTGTTTTTTAGGGATTGGCTAGCTTCACTTAGCATAATCTGCTCTAGTGCCATCCATTTCCCTGCAAATTCCATGATTTTGTCATTTTTTAGTGCTGCATAGTACTCCATTGTGTATAAATGCCACATTTTTTTATCCATTCATCTATTCAAGGGCATCTGGGTTGGTTCCACAGTCTAGCTATTGTGAATTGTGCTGCTATGAACATCCATGTGGCAGTATCCCTGTAGTGCGCTCTTCTAAGGTCTTCAGGGAATAGTCCGAGAAGGGGAATAGCTGGGTCAAATGGTGGTTCCATTCGCAGCTTTCCCAGGAATCTCCAAACTGCTTTCCAAATTGGCCACACCAACTTGCAGTCCCACCAGCAATGTACAAGAGTACCCTTTTCCCCACATCCTCGCCAGCACTTTTTGTTGTTTGATTTCATAATGGCTGCTAATCTTACTGGAGTGAGATGGTATCTTAGAGTAGTTTTGATTTGCATTTCTCTGACTGCTAGAGACGGTGAGCATTTTTTCATGTATTTGTTGAATTATTGTATGTCATCCTCTGAGAAGTGTCTGTTCAGGTCTTTGGCCCATTTGTTGATTGGGTTATTTGTTATCTTATTGTTTAATTTTTTGAGTTCTTTGTATACTCTGGATATTAGGGCTCTATCTGAAGTGTGAGGAGTAAAAAATTGTTCCCAAGATGTAAGCTCCCTATTTACCTCTCTTATTGTTTCTCTTGCTGAGAAAAAACTTTTTAGTTTGAGTAGGTCCCATTTGTTGATTCTAGTTACTAACGCTTGTGCTATGGGTGTCCTATTAAGGAATTTGGAGCCCGACCCCACAATATGTAGCTCAGAGCCAACTTTTTCTTCTATCAGGAGCAGAGTCTCTGATTTGATATCAAGCTCCTTGATCCATTTTGAGTTAACTTTTGTGCATGGCGAGAGAAAGGGATTCAGTTTCATTTTGTTGTATATGGATTTCCAGTTTTCCCAGCACCATTTGTTGAAGATGCTATCCTTCCTCCATTGCATGCTTTTAGCCCCCTTTATCAAATATGAGAAAGTTGTAATTTTGTGAATTGGTCTCTATGTCCTCTATTCTGTACCATTGGTCTACCCACCTGTTTTGGTACCAGTAACATGCTGTTTTTGTTACTATTGCTCTGTAGTACAGCTTGAAATCTGGTATCGCTATACCTCCTGATTCACACTTCCTGCTGAGAATTGCTTTTGCTATTCTGGGTCTTTTGTTTTTCCATATGAATTTCATGATTGCTTTATCTATTTCTACAAGAAATGCCATTGGGATGTTGATTGGTATTGCATTAAACCTATAGAGAACTTTTGGTAATATTGCCATTTTGATGATGTTAGTTCTTCCTATCCATGAACAGGGTATATTTTTCCATCTTCTAAGGTCTTCTTCTATTTCTCTCTTTAGGGTTCTGTAGTATTCATTGTATAAATCTTTCACCTCTTAGTTAGGTTGATTCCCAAGTATTTTTTTTTTTTTTTGAGGATATTGTGAATGGAGTGGTTGTCCTCATTTCCATTTCAGAATTTTGTCGCTGATATACAGGAATGCCTTTGGTTTATGCATGTTGATTTTATAACCTGCCACTTTGCTGAATTCACTTATTAGCTCTAGTAGTTTCTTTGTAGACCCTTTTGCGTCTGTTAGATATAGTATCATATCATCCGCAAATAGTGATAATTTAAGTTCTTCTTTTCCTATTTTTATGCCTTTAATTTCTTTTGTCTGTCTAATTGCTCTGGCTAGTACTTCAAGAACCAAGTTGAATAGAAGTGGTGAGAGAGGGCATCCCTGTCTTGTTCCAGATTTTAGAGGGAATGCCTTCAGTTTTTCTCCATTTAGAATGATGCTAGCCTGAGGCTTAGCATATATAGCTTTTACAATGTTGAGGTAAGTTCCTGTTATCCCTAGTTTTTCTAGTGTTTTGAACATAAAGGGATGTTGAACTTTGTCGAATGCTTTTTCTGCATCTATCAAGATGATCATGTGGTTCTTATGGTTAAGTCTATTGATGTGGTGAATAACATTTATTGATTTCCGTATATTAAACCAGCCTTGCATCCCAGGGATGAATCCTACTTGATCATGGTGCACAACTTTTTTGATATGCTTTTGTATTCGATTCACCAGGATTTTATTGAGGATTTTTGCATCTAAGTTCATTAGAGATATTCGTCTATAGTTTTCTTTCTTTGAAGTGTCTTTGTCTGGTTTCAGGATCAGGGTGATGTTGGCCTCATAGAATGAATTTGGAAGAGCTCCTTCTTTTTCTATTTCTTGAAATAACTTGAAAAGTATTGGTATTAATTCTTCTTTGAAGGTTTTGTAAAACTCGGCTGTATATCTATCCGGTCCAGGGCTTTTCTTGGTTGGTAGTCTTTTGATGGCTTCCTCTATTTCCTCCTTTGTTATTGGTCTGTTTAAATTGTATGTATCTTCCTGACTCAATCTGGGCAAATCATATGACTTAAGAAATTTATCGATATCTTCACTATCTTCTATTTTATTGGAATATAGGGTTTCAAAATAATCTCTAAATATCTTCTGTATTTCTGTAGTGTCCGTTGTGATATTGCCTTTTTCATCCTGTATGTTAGTAATTTGAGCTCTCTCTCTTTTTCTCTTTGTTAGCATGGCTAAGGGTCTGTCGATCTTATTTATTCTTTCAAAGAACCAACTTTTAGTTTTATCAATTTTTTCAATGGTTTTTTTTTGTTTCAATTTCATTGATTTCTGCTCTGATTTTAATTATTTCTTACCTTCTACTACATTTGCTGTTGTTTTGCTCTTCCTTTTCTAGGATTTTGAGATGAAGTGTGAGTTCATTTATTTGTTGGTTTTTTTCCTTTTTTTGTGGAATGAACTCCAGGAAGTGAAAAATCTTAAAACTGCTCTCATTGTGTCCCCTAGATTCCGATATGTTGTGTCTGTATTTTCATTTATCTCCAAGAATTTCTTGATTTCCTCCTTTATGTCTTCTGTAACCCATTGATCATTCAGTAACATATTGTTCATTTTCCAGGTGATGCAGAATTTTTCCTTCCTTCTTTTATCATTGATTTCCTGTTTCATTCCATTATGATCAGATAAGATGCATGGTATTATCTTCACACCTTTATATTTACTAAGAGTTGCCCTATGGCATAATATATGGTCTATCTTTGAGAAGGATCCATGTGCTGCTGAGAAGAACGTGTATCCACTTGATGATGGTTGATATATTCTATATATGTCGGTTAAGTCTAGATTATTGATTGTGTTATTGAGTTCTATAGTTTCTTTATTCAGCTTTTGTCTGGAGGATCTGTCCAATGGAGACAGCGGTGTGTTGAAGTCACCCATAGTTATTGTGTTGCGGTCTATTTGACTCTTGAACTTGAGGAGAGTTTGTTTTATGAACATTGCAGCACCATTGTTTGGTGCTTACATATTGATAATTGTTATGTCTTGTTGGTGGATGTGTCCTTTTAACAGTATATATATAGTGTCCTTCTTTATCCCTTTTGATTAACTTAGGTTTGAAGTTGATTTTATCCGATATGAGTGTGGACACTCCTGCTTGCTTCCGAGGACCATGTGAGTGGTATGATTTTTTCCAACCTTTCACCTTCAGCCTGTGTATGTCTTTTCCTATCATATGAGTCTCCTGAAGGCAGCATATTGTTGGATTTGTTTTTTTAATCCAGGTTACTAGCATATGTCTCTTGATTGGTGAGTTTAAGCCATTAACATTTAAGGTTACTAGTGACATATTGTTTGTACTTCCCGTCATGCTTGTTTACTTATTTATTTTAATATGGCTAGTTTTTCCTTTTTGGTTATTTTTTTTCCTTCCCTTTACTGAGTTACCTCCCCCTGTTAGTTTTGGGTGCTGTTTTTCAATTCCTCTTCTTGTAGTGTTTTGCTCAGAATGCCTTGTAGTGCTGGTTTTCTGGCTGCGAATTCTTTTAACTTTTGTTTATCATGAAATATTTTAATTTCATTGTCAAATCTGAAGCTTAATTTTGCTGGATACAGTATTCTTAGTTAGAATCCATTATTTTTCAGCGTTTGAAATACGTTATTCCAGGATTTTCTCACTTTCAATGTCTGTGATGAAAAATCAGCCATTAACCTAATTGGTTTACCCCTGAATGTAATCTGCCTCCTTTCTCTCGTAGCTTTTAATATTCTCTCCTTGTTCTGTATTGTTGGATATCTTCATAATTATGTGTCTTGGAGTTGGTCTATTACGGTTTTGAATGTTTGGGGTCCTGTAGGCTTCCAGGATTTGGCAATCCATTCCATCTTTCATATCTGGGAAGTTTTCTAGGATTATTTCATTCAATAGATTGTTCATTCCTTTGGTTTGAACCTCTATACCTTCTTCTATCCCAATGACTCTCAAGTTTGGTTTTTTTATGTCATCCCATATCTCTTGGATTGATTGCTTGTGAATTTTAAGCATCCTTTCTGTGTTGACTATATTCTTTTCAAGTTGAAAAACTTTGTCTTCATTATCTGATGTTCTGACTTCTACTTGATCTAGTCTATTTGTAATATTCTCCTTTGAGTTTTTAATTTGGTTTATGGTTTCCTGCATTTCTAGGATTACTGTTTGATTTTTTTTTTAAATCTCTGTCTCCTGGTAGAGCTCGTTCTTTGCCATTTGAATTTGCTTATTTAATTCGTTTTCAAAATATACTTTCATTATTTGGACTTGCTGTCTAATGTCTTCTCTAAGATTCCGTTCCATCTGAGTTAGGTATGCCTTGAGTTCTTTCTCTGTCCATTTTTCTGATGCCTCTAGGTTCTCCTGTGTATTTAAGTTGTCCTGCATTGTTTGTAATCCTTTTTTCCCTTGTTTTTTCATGGTGGGAAAGCTCAAGTTACTTTCCAACTCTGTTTGACTGCTGTGTTTCTGTTTTCTCCTTTAAATTTGTTTTGGTTTTTATAGTTCCACTATCTCTCCTTTGTGTTAGGAGATAATGTTTAGAGATGTTGGATTTAATTGTGATTTAAGGTAAATTCATTAGTTTCATTAAAGGTCTTCAGATTTTGATGGCATATAGAGAAGTGAGGTTTGGACTTAGGATTTTATGTTAAGGTTGGGCAATTTGATGGTATGGAGGTTAGTATATGTTAGCTTCTTTGGGGGGTTGCTCAAATGCAGGCGGATATTAACAAGAGAATAGACAGGAGTACTTGGGGGTAGTTAAGGGCTTAGGCGTACTATAGACCTATTCGTAGTATTCATCTATTTGCATTTAGTAAGTTATATGTAATCTGGGTTTTCATGCTTAAGAGGAAAGATGGGGAAAAGGTAAGGACGCAAACCAAGAAAGAGAGAGGGAGAGAAGAAAGAAAGAGAAAAGAATAAAAAAGAAATGATAAAAAATATTAAAATGCAGTATAATAAAAATTACAATTGAAAGGAAAAAATTACAATTGAAAAAAAAATAATTAAAAAAAATAAATGAAATTTAAAATTAAAAAATTAAAGAATTTTAAAAAATGAAACAAGAAAAAAAAATGGCACTGTTAGGCTTCTATTTTCTTCGCTTCCAGTAGGTGGTGCTGTGCCTTCCAGGCTGAGATTTTGCCCTCTGGCTGTAGGATACAAACCGTGTGAGGTCGCTCCCTCCTTCCGCCCCTGGTGTCTCTCAAAAACCTGTTAGCTCAGGTTTATTCCTGGTCTCTAGTCCCCTGGCTTCTCCTGCTAGCCAGGCCTTCCCCAGTGTGATGCCTCTCGGCAGTTCAAACTATACTCTGGGCCTGCAGTTTGCTGGGTGTGGAGGGTGGCTATTGGGAACCGGCACCTTATTGTTTGATTCCTTCCTCTTGCCCCTTCCCCAGAGCTGGCAAGACAGGTTTCGTTTTCGCTGCTGATGGGAGGGGGAGTTGGAGGTCAAATGCCTTTACCTTTCCCCATGCCTCTATTCAGCTCACTCTGATAATCCCTCCCCCGGAAAGCCAGGGAGAGATTTTATGCGAATTCCCCGCTGTATGGGAGATGGGCTGAATAACACACACCTGTTCTATTGCTGCGAACTGTCGGAAACTGGCGATGGTGACGTCAGCTCTCCAAGATGGTGGCCGCTGGCTTCCTTGGTGGACTGTCTGGTGTGGGGGACAGAATTGGACCGCTTCCTTCCCCCATCTCAAACCCCAAACTCAGCCCGGAGCTCAGTGAGGGCACAGCCGGCAGGACTCCACAGAATCCGCAGCACCGTTTCTGTGCATTGCTGGCCGCTTCTCGGTGCCCTGGCATCACTAGCCACGGGGCAGGCCGCAGATCAATCAGCCTGGATCTCCGGGCGCACAGTTCACTCGCAATTGAGATCCAGTAACGGGTCCTTGGTGATGGAAATCCTTCCTCTAGGTTTTGTTGCACCCCAATTTTGCTGGAAATTCCTAACAAGATAGCTTTTGGTCGTTCTAACTCGTTATTCACCTGCACAGTGACGTGGTACATAGGAGTGATGCACTCTATTCGCCGCCATCTTCCCGGAGTCCGTGAATTACTTTAACTCCTCAACATAATCCCATTCCCATAAACTTGAAATATTTTCCATAGATAATCTACAATATTTGAAACTGTGCTGACAATATCCCCAGATGAGCACCTTGTCAAACATGTCAGTACACAGCAAAAGACAGCATAGTAAGGAAGATGATGTCTTTTAGAATCAGGCAGACATGAGAAATATTTTAATCTAAACTCTGCCACTTAGCAATTGTATAATCCTGAAAACACTGTTTTAGTTAGCTTTTGCATTACTCTGACCAAAATATCTGACAAGAACAACTTAGAAGAGGAAAGGTTTATTTTAGTTTGTGGTTTCAGAGACTCAATCCAAGGTTGGCTGACTCCATAACTCTGGGCTAGAGGTGAAGCAGAACATCATGGCAGGAGGATGTGGAAAAGGAAAGCAGCTCAAGACATGGCAACCAGTAAGCAGACAGCTTGCTCACCAAGGACAAAATATAAACTCCAAAGGCATACTCCAGTGAACTACTTCCTCCAGACAACCCCTACTTGTCTACAGTTACCAGCCAGTCAATCCATATCAGTGGATTAATCCACTGATTAGATTACAGTTCTCAGAATCTAATCATTATGTCTCCGACCATTCCTGCATTATCTCACACGTGAGTTTTTGGGCAACACCTCATATCTAAACCATAACACATACAGGAGTCTGAGCTCTAGTTTCCCTAACCTTAACATGGATTACAACAGCTGCCTCCAAAAACCATGAAGATTCATTGAGAGACCCAGCATATAGTACATGCTCAACAGTCAGAATGAGCAGAGTTCTTTAATTTCCAACAGATAGAAGTGATAGCAGATGCAGACACACCACTTAGCATTTCCTTTTCATTTATTAGGCATCATTATCTTTATAATTATTATCAGATGTCATTATCATTAGAACACAAGCACCTGGCACAGTATAGCGTATACTGTAGGAACTTAGAGACATGAAACTGAAGCAACCATACAGTCAAAGGAGGGAAAATTAATATGATCAAGCAAGACTCCATGAAAGAGCTGGAAACTGAAAGGAGCCTTGAAATTAGATTAAGTTATAGTTATAGCAAATAGGAATGAGAACATCCTCAAGGATGATATAAAGGTAACAAATCACATTAGGGGCATATGTATCCATTAGGGATTCAGTCAATCATAGACTAAATTGGCTACCACAATATTTTTTGCTGGGGATCAACAAAAGGTAAGAGTAAGGGAAAGTAGTCAGCAATGCTATTAAATGAATCAAAATTATTTTTTTCAGAGAAATAAATCATGGTTACTGGAAATCAGAGATTGTTTTTTAAAGAAACAATGTATATCCCAGTGCGTTTAGAAGACTGATCTATCAGACATTGTGAGTGAAGTGAAGAAGAGAGGGATCAGAGACAAAGTAATCAGGAAACCAGATCACAATCCCAGCATGAAATGATATATGAATTAGGATGGTGGCATTGTGACTATAAAGTTGGAGACAGGGATGAGAGTCAATACAGAAAGTCTCACAGACTGCACGAAGAGGAAAAAAGCAAAAGACGATGTGGTAGTTTCAAGAGTGAAAGAATGATAGCTCTATGAGAGGAAAAGAAAGCTCTGGGGAAGAAACTAATCTACAGACAAAGGTGGCAAATTGGCATCTAGACAGACTGTTATCAACTTAGCACCCAGAAAGAAAATGTTAGATTGCACATAGAGATACAGGCTCTAGATGAATAGAGGGGCTCAGAAAGGATGGATGAATCCATGGGAGCTATAAAGATTCTGATGCAAAGAAACAATGTAAGTCCAGCACCCTGAGCAGAGGCCTCCATGAAATCCATATTTGGCAAAGGAAACAAAGTGTCAAAGAAGTCAGAGAAGGAGGGAAAAGAAAAAGAAAAAAGCTAAGTGGTGTCACTGAGGCCAAGGAAGTTAGTCTCTGGTCAAGAAAGAAAAAAAGAAAGCCAAAAAAAAAAAAAAAAATCAAAGAAGATAAGGGCTGAAAACAATCCATGATACAAGGCAATTATGAGGAGGCCCCTAGAGATCTTCTAAATCCCAACTTGGAAAAAGTGTCAGGTGGCAAAAAGAAATGAGTTAAGCAGGAAGAAAGTAAAAGCAAGATAAAGTCTATGTTTCCCAAGGCAAATTATTCAGATTTTTAACATGGAATACAGGAAAACCAAGTATTAAGAAATTGAAAGACTCTGATATTAAAAACCAACCGTCTCTGGTGATCACAGATGCTAATCTTCCTCTTCTGTCCTCCCTGTTTCATCTGATTTCCTGATTACCTTGTATAACCTCTCTAAACTTATTTCTAGCCCGCCCTTTTGGGTCTCTCTTCTTTCAGTAAGAAAGAGTTATATCCAATCGTTCTTTTCCTTTTCACTTCTCCTTTTCACTCACACCATAGAGACATGGACAAAAGTCATAGATTTTACAAAATAACCAAGATGCACTATTCCTCTCTATGTCCTCAAAAGAAGGCCATATTCCAAAAAGTACATGAAAATATCTTCAACATTATTTGCCAATGGGAAAATGAAAACTAAAACTACACCACTACATTGACACATCTTCTAGAATGGTTAGAACTTGAAAGATTAGCAAGAATGTAAAACATCTAGAATTCTCACACACTGCTGATGGAAATGTAAATAATACATCCACTTCAGAAACAGTTTAGTCATTTCTCAGAAAGTTAGTACATATTTACCAAGATGATCCAGCCAGATATTTACCCAAGAGAAATGGAAGCACATGTCCATATAGAGACTTGGAGATGAAACCTCAAACAATCCAAATGTCTAACAATTTTGACATATCCATACAATGGAATACAATTCAGCAATAAAAATGAATGAACTATAATAGAGACCATTATTGCTTAAATAAATTATTAATAGATGAAATCATATGGATTTCAAAATGTTTGTGTTGAGTGGGGGGAAAAGCCAGGAAAAAAAAAGAGTATACACTAAATATTGCCATTTATATAAAATTTTATAAAATTAAACCTAGTATATAATGAAAAAAAAGGGCCTTAGAAATTAGGGAAATTTTTATAAAAGAAGAAGAAAAAAGGAATTACCAAGGAACATGACAAAACATTTGAGTAAAACTTATGTTCATTATCTTGAGTGCAGTGATGGTTTCATAGGTCTATAATTTTATAAGTTATACAAAACTAATATGTATAGTTTATGGTATATATTTATCATATACCTCAATAAAGCTGTGGTATTAGACAATATTATTTTCCAGATTTTTTTTTTTTAATGAAGAAGGTGGATATCCTTATCCCCACAGCATAAATCTACCTTGGAGACTTGTGGTGAGGACTTCCCTTTGGTCAAGTGGAAACAACATTCAGGCACTTCCACTGCTACCCTAATTTTAAGAAAAAAGAAAACACACCTAGCTGTCTTTTCATCAGTTCCCTCTTAAGCATGCCTGCCTGTACTCTTTCATATCTAAATTTGTTTGCATTGTTACATAATCCTTTGGGGATTATGTAGCTCTGCAGAACAGAGGAGGAGCTGTGACCTGTGGCTCTCATATGAAGGTGTACAGAACTTCTCAGGCCACTGTTAGGATTCTTGATGCCCAGAGTTTTCAGCAGCAGTCACTTAGATCCCCTGGATGTTAAAAACTACAAACTTCATGTCCAACAATTATTTACTGCTTTGTGAGTCTCACTCTTAAACTAACCCAAGACCAGATGTTTACCAAAACAGGTTAGGCCTCAAGCTACAATATGAGATGCTCAGAAGAGTTGCCAGGAAGAGAGGAAAGGAGTGAATGCTTAACTGGCCTTTCTTCTGAAATCACTAGAGAAAAAAATTCTTCAGGGTCTCAAGCCAGAGGCAACAAAGAAATAGCAAAAAAAAAAAAAAAAAAAAAAAAAAAAAAAAAAAAAAAAACTTTTTCTACATATTTATGATTATAAATTACCAGGCTGAGTGCCCAACTCTGTATTCCCATCTGGTTGCAAAGCTAGGCTGGCACTTCGATTAAAAATAACACATTCAATATGGCATTATCTTCCTAAAATTGACTTTAAAAATAATAAAGATAAAGTAATCTTACTTCTAACTCCAAAAAGTCACATATTTATTCTCTTTGTTTCTATAAAACTCTAAGACTACATTTTCTCAAAGTGATCACACACAGAAATACATATTATACTCTTTAAGAAAAGATTTCTAGGGCTTGGGTTGTAGCTTAGCAGTAGAGCGCTTGCCTTGCAAGCATGAGGTACTGGGTTCAATCCTTAGCACCACATAAAAATAAATAAATAAACAAAAATAAAGATATTTAAAAAAAAAAAAAAAAAGAAAAAAAAAAGATTTCTATCACTGCATGAAAACTCTCAAAATGTTCCTCAACTGCTTATTCTATTATCATACACAAGTTACAGTGAAATGGTAATATTTGTGAATCTATACAAATACAAGATACTTTTTATAACACTTTTTATAACACAGCATATTTGATATGCATATACTTCATTCTTCATTATAAATTACTTTAAATATTATACATTTATAACTACATATTACTCTCAAAGTAGTGATTTCATTACTCTCAAAGTAATATGTCAAAAAAATAGACACTGTTCTTTACATGCAATTTGAGAGATCTTTCAAGGGAAATTTTGATTAGATATGATTTTGTCTTTTATACCAACTTGGGATCTAACTTCACTCACTATTTAACTCTTCTGTAAGTAGTCACAGTTTCCTTACAGGACAGGTAGTAGAAATTAGGGAAAGGATTTTATGCACAGGAAATCCTAAATAAAATAAAGACAATAGGGTCAAGGGTATTGACTCAACTAACTCTGTCAGTTACAGAGACCTTGCCCAGCATCTTCAAGGCCCTGGGTTTGATCCCTAACACTGAAAATAATAATAATAATAATAATAATTAATAAAATGAAGACAACCTTCACCAAAACTGGCAGATGGGCCAGGGCAAGATGGCTCCAGATCTCCCCTTCCAGAAGTCTCATTCCTCTGTAGCAGTCCCCTCTCACCGTAGCCTAGACCACTGCTAGCCATCTCCCTCCAAAATGTATAATGAGCTGAATGTATAATGAGTATAAATGAGCTGAATCTCCCAGGAATCTCCTATTCGGCCTGGAATAGATTAGAATGTTTTTAAAACAACATTTTTTTTTTATATTTAGTAATTAAGGAACAAAAATCCTACTGGATCTAACACAAATTCATTGTCTAAAACAGGAGACTGTAAAGTAGAAAAGGACAGCCAACAGCAGAACTGTGGTGACAGTTCCACATTCATCAGTAGCTTTAAATGAACCTACTGAATCAATAATCTTATATCAAAGATAGAAAAATCCATCTTGCTATTCTATAGTCAGACCTCTTCTTATTGCTAGTTACACAGAACACAGAAAAAGAACTATTAGAAAACCACCTTTCAGTAGTTTTTTGGTTTTGTTTTTGTTTTTTGTTTTGTTTTGTTTTAGTTGTAGACGGACACAATAGCTTTATTTTACTCATTTATTTTTATGTGGTGATGAGGATCAAACCCAGTGCCTTATGCATGCCAGGCAAGCACTCTACCACTGAACTATAACCGCAGCCCCTCTTAGTCATTTTTAAGATTTATCGGGATCCAAAATAGCAAATTTATCTTTCAGTATTCAGGTAAAACCATTCTAAGTCAATTCAAAAATAAAATAGTTTCTGTTTTTCTAGA
This sequence comes from Callospermophilus lateralis, assembly GCF_048772815.1. Lineage (NCBI taxonomy): Eukaryota > Metazoa > Chordata > Mammalia > Rodentia > Sciuridae > Callospermophilus > Callospermophilus lateralis. Next base: position 103,377,026 of record NC_135314.1, read on the forward strand.
AGCCACTAAAGTTGATTATTTACCCACATCAGTACACTTTACCAATGAGATTGCTAACATGCAGAACAAGGAATGTTCCAGGCCATCTTCTCTGAAACCCTTTCTCACTTGTATGCCCCATAATCATTTCTACTTCCCCTTCTTTCTAGCTAACAAAACTAGTCTTACCTTTCTAGGCTTTCATTCTCTCCAGAAGTGGGGTGGGCTCCTCCCCAGACCCAAAGTGAACTAGGATGGGTCAGTTAATCAAGCAGATCATATTCCCATAACCAAGTCATGTTTAGGCATGTACTGCACCATAACTTTGACCTATGAGATTTGAGGAGTAATTTCTAGGAAGGTCTTTTTCAGGGTTAAGGAACATAGGACAGAAGATTTCTTTCATGTGTCTGGATTGTAGTTACACAAAGATGGTTTAGCAATTCTAAGTATCGCATCTTGCAACTATGAGGGAAACATGAAGGGAATTTCCAAGATACTGAAATAAGAACTGTTCCTAGTATTTAAGCTGCTTCTACTTGAATTTTTTCTGTCACTTACAATCAAAAACTTCCAAATAATGCACCATCTAGATTTGCAGCAGGAACTTATTCCACCTATAGCATAAGCCTCTGACAGTAGGCATAAACAACAAAACCAACCAATCTGTGAAACTGGAAGATGACATTTCCTTTATTGACAAAGCAGCTCTTACAAAGAGGAGCTGCTATTGATCACTGGAAAACTATTTTCTCTTTGATACAAATTACTTTGTATCTCCCTTTTTGAAATGAGTTCTTACATAAATTTGATGTAATTTTTATTTAATATAATGGGAGGAAAGGAAATTTTTAATTATAGAAGTCTTACTGACTTAAAAATGTAACAGCCTAATCTTAATTTATGTCTCTCTGTTGAGGCTAGTCTAAGAGAAATGCCCTTAAACAAGCCAGCTCTTCACATATAAAAATGAATTTCCTGAAAGAATTATAGAGAAAAAAACATTCTCCAGGGAGAATGTGGAATCTCCTTGATGAAAGTTTTTAAAAATAGATATTTCATGAAGACTTAGACTCTATATTTAGATTAGATAGCAATTCAAAATCCCTGCCAGAACTATCTAAATAGAAAAAAAATGTATTTTTTAAACAAAAATTTATAAAAAACATCTAAGTGTGAAAATAGAAGTAAAAACTTCTTAATCTCAAATTCTGTAATAGTCATATGTAGATATACCTATGCAAACCAGCTATTATAAAGAATTCAATTCATTATTCTAGGGTACAAAAAAGCTGAGCAGTATAATCAAAAATTCTACTATTTTTTTAAGTTGTGGTTGAACACAATACATTTATTTTATTTATTTATTTTTATTTTTATGTGATGCTGAGGATCGAACTCAGTGCCTAGAATGTGCTAGGCGAGCACTTCACTATTGAGCCACAACCCCAGCCCCCAAAAATTCTATTAAACCCTTATTTACTTTGCTAGAAAATGTTCAGTGACTAATTTAACTGAAAATTAATTTATTTAATTAAAAAGCAGAGCAACTATAATCCCAGAAGACTGAGGCAAGAGGATCACAAGTTTAAGACCAACCAGGGCAACTTACCATTTAGTTCAGTACTTGCCCAGAATGTATGAGGCCCTAGGTTTAATCCCCAGTCCCACGAATAAATAAATAAATGTGCTGTGTGTGTGTGTGTGTGTGTGTGTAAAATGAAAGTACTAGAAATAATATATATAGTTAGAAAATTGCCATTGCCCAGAAACTTTTATTTTGATAACTCAGGGAATTTAAAAAAAAAAACATATTTAGATTAACAACTTTGCTATGTAAGAGTAGTGCTAAATTTAGATTCTCCTTTTAAAAATGCAATTTTAAATATTAAGATCTATTCATTCGAGGCATTAAACCCCCACTCACATTTATAATGACCAAAATCTGGAATATTAATGTTGAAAAGCAAATGCAAATAAGTTTTCATTTCTCCAGGGAAGTCACAAGGTTTGCTACCTTCTTATACAACTGAAAACTAGTCTTTGATTTAGCAACTTACACACAAAGATCATCTGTCAGCTGCTCACACAAGATCAGGACAAAAAGGGCTCTTGGATGGTATGGTAAAAAGACTGACAGTCTTTGTACAAACTAAAAACATTTTCAAGTTATTGTAGACCCATAAATGCTTAACTTGGGAAGCAGACATTTTTGTATACATAAGAAAATGGTGTCTCTCTACTTGGAATTACTGTACAGTGTACATCTTTCACTAATATATGCAATGGCCCCAATCTTACCTTTAGGAGTCCCATGCCCAATGAGAACTCCCCTGTCTTCTAGGAATGGAGGAAGATAAGTTTCATTTATAACAAACTCAATTGCTATATCCCTCTTTCATTCTAGAAAAGTTGGAGGCAGCTAAATTTTCATTAAATTGGGCCCTTTTATAAAGAAATAGAAATAGAAAAAGAAAAAAAAGATTAAATATCTCCATAGAGATGAAGTGATAAAGTCTTTAAGATTTGTCTTTTCAGAAATATTATATCTTGGGTTGGGGATGTAGCTCAGTGGTACAGCACTTGCCCAGCATTCATGAGGTCTTAAGTTCAATTCCCAGTAGTCCAGCTTTCTCATACACAGACTTCAACTTCACTGAAAGGACATCAGTTTATCAGTATGTATAATTTTTATCTACAAGAATATTTACTGAAAATGCTTTGTATTTTTCAAAGGAGAGCCTATAATTATAAAACAAAGTTATAAAAGTTATTAAATTCTATTAACCATGTAGAAAATTACGGCTTCCTTTGTTTGTTTAAACTTGGCCTTTAAAGATTTGTATTAAAAACAGATTATAACTATCTATGACCAAAGCTAAGAGAATAATGTATTAAACCTCTGGAATGGAAACACAGGACCAGTATCTAGTCAAACTAAACAAATCAACTCAGTATTACAAACAAATGAGAAAAATACATTTTGCTGTTTAAAATAAACAATCATTAATCATAGCAAATAAGAAGTCATGTTCAAGGCCAACTTTAGCGAGATCCCAAGTAATTGTAAGCCCTAGTCTCAAAAAACAATAATAATAAATTGACAAATATATTTGTTAGTTTATTTGTTAGTTAGATGTATTAGGAAATTATTTTAGTTATCAAAATGGAAAACAAACCATCAGTGCTTCAGTATAAAGAGAAATTGCACAAATATGCACACATACATATTTATCCTAAAGGCAAGCTTTTGTACTTCAGAGTAAAATATAACAAATTATTTTGATCATTGTAACTGGCTATGCTAATGCCACTCTAATTTCTACACAAGCCTTTCATAAGCCAACACGAAAGAACATTAGGGATACTCTGTAGTAGGAGAGATATTCTGCTAGAAAAAAGTGGGATACGTTAGAACTCTGTTTGAATGTAAGGTATCACCTGCTTTGCCTTCTGATCCTATCTTTTCATAATTACAGACTTTGCTAGGTAATTATAAGATATACCTACCAACATTTGCAGCATAGAATTTTTAAGGACACCATAACACATGATAGGTACATCAATCATATAAGAAACCCAAAGTCCTACTGAGCAAAACTAGAAGACAAGGCAAAGTCCATGTAACAACACAATCAGCATTTTACTGCCCAAATTATGAGATTTGTAGAACTTCAATCAGAAACTGAGAGCACCAGTTCTGGAGACAGATAGTTCTAAGTCTAACAGCAGTTTCAAATTTTAGTTTTACCACCTATGAGCTGAAAGAGAATTTGGACAAACTACTTAATATCTCTGGGCCTTAATTTTCCCATCTACAAAACAGGAGTAATGTAATAATAATGATTTTACAAAGTCTTATGAAAATTAAAAATTAGATAACATATAAAAAGTATTTAAACTCTGCCTAGCATATTACAAATAATGTCAGTCATTATTATTACTAATATTGCCACCAGTAATGGCTTATTTCTTCTTTGATCCAGAAATCCCAATTCTGACAATCTGCCCTAAAGAAATAATCCATACTTTTGTAGTAGAAACACAAAAATATTTATTACAATGTTAATTACAATGGCAAAAAGTTAGGAAACTAAGCCAGTTGGGGTGTTGCCCTCCTATAATCCCAGAGGTTCAAGAGGCTGAGGCGGGAGGATTGAGAGTCCAAAGCCAACCTCAGCAACAGCGAGGCGCTAAACAACTCAGTGAGACCCTTTCTCTAAATAAAATATAAAAAATAGGGCTGGGGATGTGGCTAAGTGGTTGAGTGCCCCTGAGCTCAATCCCCTGTACGCCCCCCCAAAAAAAATTATAGAGAAAAATAACAGTGTGTTTACAGTAATATACAAAATTTAAAAAAAAATAAAATTATTTATAACTAGCACAATTTATTTAAAATGCTCATAAAAAAGATCAGCAAGCAATATACCAAAATAATAGCAATGAATATGTCAGGGTAATAAGACTTGGAGTTACTATTTTTTCTTTTCTATACTATCTATAACGTCATTATATTACTTTTATTATTTTAAAATCAACTTATTTTAAATGTTTTACTTGCTTCAGATTTAATATTCATTAAGATTATTATAATATTAATAGAAGTTAAACCACAAAAATATATTCCTGAAGTGGTTAAAAATCAAAATAGAAATTAATAAAACAAATGCATTTCAATATTAAACTCTATTCTTTTTTCAAAAACAAGTCCCTAATGAAGGGATCACTTAAATCTGAGATTGAATGATCTACATCTTTTAAATCACTGTCAAGATAATGAAATCATTTAAAAGCACTAAAGACATTGTGTAGTTTTTTGCTCTTAGAAAACCTACTCTTTGTAACAAAACCTAAATTAATCCTAGTAAACAAAGTAAAATGATAATAAAAGCCTTTCTATTTGATTAAGTCAGGTACTATATAAAATATATATTCTTATTTTAAAATGTGTCCATCTAGAAAAGTATAACAGAAATGTTTTATGAATTGACAAATTAAATGGTGAATGTACATTTTATGAATCCCAGAAAATGTCTAAATATAAGAGACAAACGAAACAAATTTACATCCAAACTCCCTATAGTCCAAAGTATGCTCTTTTTTTCCATCTAACCACTCTTTTTAATGTTGATAGTTCCACACTAGGAATCTTGAAAATAGTTTTGCCACGTAGGGGTTCTGCCATCCACACTCAGCCTACCTCTCAGCTGTGGCCCACACCCCTGGGCTTCATCTTCAATGTTTTGGCCCAGGCTTCCCAACTGACCCTCCCACTTCACACTACTATCTTCTTTATGTAAATCAAATCCTTTATGTAGATTATAGGAAAAGATTACTAAAGCATGGATTTTATTCCACCTTTTGCTCAAAAATATCCAGTGGTTCTCCAATATTTACAGAACACAACCCAGGCTCCTCAGATAGCTTTCAAAATCAGTCCTAACAACAGTTCCAGAAGCATCTCCTACTTTCTTCACTTGTATATCTAACCCATAGGCCAAAACTCCTAAACTGTGTATCCCAGCATACTAGTATACTTTGTCATTAGTATGTCATAAACAATCGTGACCAATAATGGCTCAAGTACCCAAAAATGTAAATTATCTACTTTTTTAAAAAATATTTATTTTTCAGTTTTAGGTGGACACAATATCTTTATTTTATTTTAATGTGGTACTGAGGATCGAACCCAATGCCTCATACATGCTAGATGAGCATTCTACCACTAAGTCCCAACCCCAGCCCAAATTATCTACTTTTTATAACTAAACTAGCTAAATGCAAAGGCATGTGCCTATACTCCCAGCTAACAGGAGGATGAAGCAGGAAGATGACTTGAGCCTATGAATTGAGGCCAACCTGGCTAACTACTAAAATTCTATTTCAAAACAAAATTAGAAAGGATTCAAGTTTATTCCTATGATTCCACTTGTTTGACTGCATTAGAAATGGGGGTGAATTGGGAGTGGTATCATATTCCTACAATCCCAGATACTGAGGAGGCTAAAGCAGGAGGATCCACATTTAAAGCCACCCTGGGCAACTTAGTGAGACTGTCTCAAATTAAAATAAAAGGGCTGGGGATGTGGCTCCATGGTAGAGCACTTTCCTAGGATGTGCCAGGCCCTGGGCCCAATTACCACTAGTACCATCCCCAAAAAAAAAAAAAAAAAAAAAGAAGAAGAAGAAAAGAAAAGAAAGAAAAATAAATAAAAAATAGTGTGAGGGACTGGGAATATGGCTCAGACCTATGTTCAATCCCTACTGCCATAAAAAAGAGAGAGGGGTGGAATTTGTGCCAGAACATTGGGAAATACTTAAAACTCTGGGTTCCCTATGAAGGTGTGTTATACATGAAATCTTCTCTGTCACAAGTCACAAAACAAAGACACATTCCAAACCAGGGTTCCTAAAAGAGTAGCATCATTGAGAATACTCTCCCCTGTAAAGGGAACAAGCAGCCTGCCTTGCTTCAAATTAAGGCAATTAATCTTTTTTTGGGGGGGTGCTACATATTGAACCCAGGACCTTGTACATGTAAGGCAAGCACTCTACCAACTGAGCTATATCCCCAGCCCATAAAATCTTTCTTTTTGGGGGAGGAGGGGGGCACTGATGGTGTTACCAGGGATTGAGCTCAGGGGCACTCAACCACTGAATCACATCCCCAGCCCTTTTTTGCATTTTATTTAGAGAAAGGGTCTCACTGAGATGCTTAGCACTTTGCCATTGCTGAGGCTGGCTTCGAACTCTCAATCATCCTGTCTCAGCCTCCAGAGCTGCTGAGATTACAGGGATGCGCCACTGCACAGGGCTTGGCGATTAAATTTTAAAAGCCACTTTTCTGTTCATAAAAAGCAAGGGGAGAGGAGGCAGAGTGACTCTAGAGGAAACCAGAGACTGGGAGAAGAACTACTTTAGACCATTCTACTCCATCAAGATGGGAGACCATTTCTTGACAAGTTGAAGGCCAAGAATTTTATTGCATAGGTCATCTACTCACAGTGTTGATATGAAATTTACTTTCAAATAAATTACTTAACAAAAAAACAGCTAATCTGTATAAACAATATCAAGTATATCAAAACACAAATAGTACTCAAATACAGAGAAAATAATAAATGGGCTTCTAGATGACTACTCTTAGAGAAAGCCTGCTCTAAACAAATGGGATACCTGTCTGTCTTCAAATTGCACCCACATTTTACTTCCTCCAAACCATTTCCACACTTTTTCTTCCACATGTAATGTCATCTTCCCCTCCTCCTTTCACCCAATTTTTCTACAGAAATGACAGGATACAATCAAATGTCAATTCCTCCTCAAAATTATTCAAGAGTCTCCAAAGCTCCCTCTGACAGGTTTGCACATCAGGTAATGGGCACCTCATAGCTCTTCTAGATAAAATTGTATCTTGTAACTCTGCTATTTTTAAAAACCTCATCACTGCAAATAGATAGGCTGCTCCCTGAGGGCAGAGAATGCACTGATTCATCCTTGGATATCACACAGACAACTGTTTTCCACATGTGGCAGAAAATTTTGGCTTCATTGAACTAAATTTCTTAAAAACCTGATTGAAAGATGCAAGAAAATCAGCAGTCAGAAACACAAGAGAGGATTTAATTGGGAGGAAGAAAAAAAGCTTTGTTTTTTCAGCAGAAATTTTAATGTACCATTTTAAACCAAAATAATCTGACTTTCCTCTTAAGCCATCGGGCATTTGCCAACACCAAATCTCTAGGCTTCTTCTATACCATTATGTGGAATCAAACATTTACTAACCTCAGTTATAATGTCTAAAAAGCAGATCACTCACTGTGCCATTCATAATTTATTTATTCAGAATATATCTTATTTCAGAAGGATCCAATGAAAATACATATAACACAACAAGATAAAATGACATATCTAAGAAGAAAAAGAACAAAAGAAAATTGAATATAGGGAAGATAAGCTGTCCTGGAAGTAAGGTTTATGCATCAAATAAATGTATTCTATAAAATTCTGTGCATGCTAGGGGTCAGAGTTGGGCTCTTCACACTTCCAGCAGCCAAAAAAACACAGGATAACTCAGTCTGTCATGATTCAATATCCTTAAGATAAAACAAAAAAGAATTAGAATTTTTACTCCCCTGGTCTTCATAAAGAGGATGCTATATAATGTAACAAAGACCCAAGCAACATCCTTGCAGTTGATTTCTCCGACAGCTTTGGAAGACCATTCTTGGAACAACCCTCACAGATAACATGACAGTAATAAATGCAAATGCTGGAGAGGAAGGCTCCTTGCAGGTCTAGATTCACCAGAAACAGACTATGTTATCCAGACTAACCTGAAATAGAGAGGCCTCATGCATCACTTGCCTTTAAAATTATAAACAAAGTTTGATATGTATATCTGCTTTTTTTCTGGGAAATATGCCTATAGTTTCATAACATTCTCAAAAGGAAGCATGACTCAAGAAAAGTTAAGAATCACTGATCTAAAGAACTAGGCTGGATTATGGGTATCCTTCAGGCAACCATCCATAAGCATTTCTCTTCTGAGCTTCTGAGAAGTATTGCACCTAAATGTGGAACTGATATGAAATGTGGGACTTTTTCAAGTCATGTGTCAACTGTCAAGATATATATGACTTTCCACTGGACTAAGGTGGTTAAGATGTTTCATGTGTCCAAAATCTTTTAGCAACACCCATAAACACATGTAACACAGAACAATCCATTCCCTACATAAGTTTCAGCTATGAACACTGACAAAGAACCTCAAATGATTAGTGATATTTTTTCTACATAGTATTTTTTTTTAATTTATTGCCTATGGATAAAACTACAGATAAGCACAAAAAGCAGTCATTTTCTTAGATAAACATTATTTTGAACTTCAAATTTTAAAACTAACAACCCTTCTATACTAATTGATACAATCTGAGCTTTTTTTTTACTTTTTGTTTTAATCTTACATTATACCACAAAATAATCAACGCATAGCTTTAGATATGTATATACAGTCATCCTTCTCCTAGACTAAAAGATTAAGATGTCCCAAATGTCCAAGAGGATCAAGTGAAGAAGCTGGCCTGTAGGAACTCAGAGACAATAGTCCTTAAGATTTCATCTATCTAAATGAAATCCCAGCTACCCAGAATCTAATTTTCAGCATATCAAGTCCAGAGACATATTTCTGTCAAAAAATCCATGGTTGCCAGATGCAGTGGTGCATTCCTTAATCCCAGTGGCTTGGGAGGCTGAGACAGGAGGATTGCAAGTTCAAAGCCAGCCTCAGCAAAAAGCGAGGCATAAGCAACTCAGTGAGACCTGTCTCTAAATAAAATACAAAATAGAGCTGGGGATGTGGCTGACTGCCCCTGAATTCAATCCCTGGTACCCACCCTACGCCCAAAAAATCCATAGTTGAATAGAATTAATACATGCTAACCCAACTCATAAGAGTTCAGTTACAATTAGAATACCAATTTATTAATTAATTATAGAGAATATTCCTTGTCACTTATCAGAAAATTCACACTTGATGTCAGAATGCTGCTTTATTAATGTACATATAAACAGAATCCTGAATTAGTAATCAGAAGTTCACCATAAGTTAGAACGAAGAGAGAGTTTCAGGAATACCTAAAGAATTATCCCTGCCTTATATTCATCTTTCTAGAGATCAAATTTGTGGCTTCCCCTGGTAGCGTCTCTCTCCCTTGAATATTACCACCACAACACAGCTGACTTCTCAGTTCCTGAGCTTTCTTCTTCCACACCCTTCTGTCCATTAAGCACTTCTCTAGAAGGGCATAATAAAATTGGTGAGGGTATATACACCTTACAAGCATTATTATCTCTATTTTTAAGATAAGAAACTCCCAGATAAAGCAGTTTAAGCAATTTGTCCATGGTCACTACTAGTCTAAGGCAGAACATAAATTCAAAGCCAGATCTCAAGTCAAAGCCTATGCTTTTAATCTTGCAGCAAATGATGCCTTCACTGTTTTTCTCTAGGCCTCCCACTTCTCAGTTTGAGTTAAATGTCTCTCCTCTATGTTCCCATAACACCATAAGCACGCCATGACTGTAATTTTTTTGTATAAAGGTCTGTCTCTCATTAGACTGAAACTTTTTAAAGATAGGGGTTATGTCTCTATCATCCTTGTATTTCCGAAGAGTGCTATTTCTCTACGCAAATATGCAAACCAATTTTTCCAGTGGCTTAATATGAAGATCTATAAACTAAAGCCCTCAAACTAGCAACGTAGTCTTTGGAAGGTCACAGTTTCCCCAGCAATCTAAAAAAAAAGTGGAACGAAATGGGTATACAACAATACAATAGATATACAAAGATACACAAGGTCCCTTCTAGATCATCATTATAGGTGGGTCTTTGCTTCTTTATTAATGTGAATCATTAGAAATAAAATTAAGCTCCTCATTTATCCTCTCTACCACTCTAGAGACTCTATGTGTGTGTGTGTGTGTGTGTGTGTGTGTGTGAGGTGTGTGAGGTGTGTGTGTGTATAATGGAGTACTCCTTCTTTTCTGAAAGGACATAACTGTCATTTATAACAAAATCAAACAGCGGCACCCTCCTCTGGTGAATGTTAAAGGAGTTAAACAAAACAAAAGACAAGAATCAGACCAGGGGATTGTCTTCAAATGATATATAAAGAAAAACCTAGACAGAAATAATCCAATAGTATTTGTTATTACTATAGTATCAATAACAACTAAATAGCTCCTTTTATAGCACTTACCTATTTTGCCTTAAACCACAGCCAAAATGAATGAACAGGCTGCACATGGTAAAAGGTTATAGAGAGAACCATTATTCTATTTCTGAGGGTATATTAATTATTTTGCAAACAGCATGCATTTCAACATAAAGCACAATGAAAATCATAGTTTGGCTAAAAATGACCATATTTTCATTTAATATTAAAAATTTAATAAAAAAGCCAAGTACATATAAAACAAGATAGTACTGGAAAATTTCAACCTGAAACCTGCTTGGGTCTTCAACTTTCAGGTTTTAGAAAATCAATTTAGAAGAAAAAAAAAATTGTAATGACCCAATCATTTATACACACAGGCTCAAAACATGCCAATACATCACATCTAGACCACCACAACCCAAAGTTTTACAAAATGACTATTATATCAAAACCTTTTAATTAAAAGTACAATTGTGCTAAGACCAAAATCAGATTATCATTAGCCAACAATTTTAATATATGATAAAGTATGTTTATTAAATGATTTACAAATGATAGAATAATAATTTCCTTCTCCCCTCCTGAGTCTAGGAACATAAAATGAAAATACAGACATTCTGACTCAAGAAGACAAATCAGTCCTTATACTGGCAACCTTATCATTCAGCTATGTTTTTGCCCAAGTATGCAGTGTCTCTTCCCAATTAACTTCACATCTTTCATCTAGGCTGTGGTCAAGGAGAGGGAAAACCCACATCAGACAAAAGGCTACAAAATTACTATTAGTAAGAAAATTTCATTTTTAAGATAGACAATAAAAAAGACTAAGATGGATGGAAAATAGCAAAAACTGATTTCGGTTCTATCAAGAAAGTTTTCTAATTGTTTTTATCATTCTTGGCAAAGTGGGTTCTACAGGGCAAGTAGAACAGAATCAGGGAAAGATTTACAGATGGTGGGTGGAGAATGCAGATAAGATAACCAATTGAAAGTTTTTTCAATGTTTACCCAAAATCAAGGCCAAAGAACAAGCAAATGCCTGAAAGAGAATGACAGTCCCTACAGTTCCCTACAACCCACACAACAATCAGAGGGCAAAGAAGGGGAATCAGGTGGGAGTGAAGAAGAATAATGGGGGGGAAAAGAAGAAAGGAAAAGAAGAGTAAGAAAGTATGTTGCCAAAAATTAAGAAAGAAAGTATGCTGCCAAAGGGAAAGGGGTATTAAGCAATGAAACTTTGTTACAAATTGTCCAAAGAAAGATGGGATGACTGGCCTGATGTTTTTTTGGAGCAGGACTCCGGAGCCACATTTGCCAGACTTAGCCCAGGTCCAAACCAAGGACAGGAGCCAACCCTAGCCCCACCTTCAGGAAACTAAGTCCCAGCAAACAACCCAGATGCAGCAGAAAAGTGAGAGAGACCTAAGCTGGCCTTTAGCCCCATCTCCTGCTCCCAAATGAACCTCCAAACAAAGGTGTTTACAAGCAAGGGGACATCTGCACCCCCATGCTGACAGGGCACAGAGGTGAGGTCAGGGCACAGCCAGCTCTGCGGGCACGGGTATCTCTGCATAAGTGCGGGAATCACGGTCCCATGAGGCGATCTAGCTTTAAAAAAAAAAAAAAAAAAAAAAAAACCTTGGGCCAGCGAGGTGCTCTCTGTTGAACTCGCAAAGTTGATGGCGTTGGGAGGAAGAGTTCCTCCCTAGAGTGAAGGCGAAGGGAAAGAGTCACGGTTTCCTTCACCCTCATCCAACTCTCTACCTTGCAGATTTTGTCCCTTTCTCTAAGAATACGTCAAAGATACTGTCTTCCTTCTTTGTGGTAATGCATCCTCAAACTCCAGAACGGGGGCTCTGAGGCCCGGAACAAAAGTTAACTGGAAATACCATTAATTCTTCCCGAAAAACTAGCACGGTCATTTGGCTTTGGAGACCTCATATTAAAACAGCGCGAAATATGTGGTGAATGACTCTCTGCTAAACAGGTCGCTCGGCTCCAAGGTCCCCATACAGCAGTGTTTGGGGCAACTTGAGCCACATCTGTCCAGACACCACGCCCCTCTCACCCAAGTCCTACCCCGTCGCACACGCGACATCCTGTTGTTTTCACACACACACACACACACACGGGGTGGGGGGGCGAGAGCGCACCCAGGGGAACTCCTACCTCGCCGCCGTGCCCATCGAAGATCCCAAAGATGGACGGGTGCGTTTTGTTGGCCAGGTCGGTAAGAACTTCGAAGCGGTCCTCCATGTGGTCTCTTCGGCCCTGGATGGAATACACCGCCACGTTATGGCTCTTGAACTCCCAGGTCTTAGAAAACTCGGCCTCCAGCACGTCAAGCCCTCCAAGTCGATCGTTCTGCATAATCTCAGCCACCTTGCCCTTCACCATCTTCACCGCGTCCCGGCTGGACTTGACGATGGTCTTTACTTCGTCCGTGTGGAAGAAGTAACTCCAGAGCGCTAAGCTGATGCACAGCAGGAAAAGCGTCTCGGGTCTAAGCAAGAAGTAGCGCATGATGCGACCCAGCAGAGACAGCAAAGTCATCGTATCCTCTATCATTTATTATCGCTAGAGCCCCAACCACCAGCAGCGACGCGCGCCCTGAAGGCTCGCCGGGTCCGAAGCACTGCGGGGACAGCCCGCCTGGAGGGAGGCGGAGCAGTAGCCTAGGGTAGGGGGAGGAGGCGCACGGAGCCGAGCTAGAGGCGGATGAGCTGGTTGTTCCAAACCCGCACCGCAAGCAGAGGCAGTTTCCCTTTTGTCTCCCTGCCTCGGCGGCCCGGAGGCCGGTGCCTGCCGCCAGTGCCGCCTCCCCTCCTGCGCCCTTTGTGAAACCGCGGCAGCCGCGGCGGCGGCAGCGGGGGCGGTGATAGTGGTGGTGGTGGCGGCGGCGGCAGCAGCCTCGGGTGCCGGGGCTGGGCGCGAGGCACAAGTTAAAGTTGCGCCGGGCGGGTCTGCAGCGGCAAGCGGGAGTTCGGGGCGACCGGGCCCGCGCGATCCCTCCGGGGGTGCCCCCTCGCGGCTCCGGGGAGCGATCGGCAGGTGAGGAGGCTGAGGGCACGAGAGCCCAGCGGGCAAGGGATGCCGGTCCCCTCAGTCGCCGCTGCAGAGGGCGCGGAGACGGCAGAACGTTCCGACGCCTTCACACACCCCGGGGGGCCCAAGAGAATAAAAGTTTTGCAGGAGCCTGGGCTGAGGCTGGTAGACGCAGAGCCCGGCTACACCGCACAATCCGCACAGAGCCGCAGGCGGCCGGTCCGGCTCTGCCTGCCTCTCCCCAGCACCTCGCGGCTCGGCTCGGCTCGGCTCCTTTCGGCTTTGCTCGCGCACCCCTGGCTAGCACTCAGTCTCGCGCTCGCCCCGCCCCGCGCGCGCTCGTCCCGCCCCTTGAGCTAGGATTTGAGACCCTGAGGTGCTCCCCAACGAGCTGTCAGAGGCTGAGGGAGCTTTGTGGCGGCAGGCTAACGCGGGCAGACCGGGCCAATTCAAGCGAATTGAGGGGGAGTGAAGGAGCGCGTCCATTGCCTCGTTCTTGAAGATGGTAGTTCCTGCCTTTGTGCAGGCTCCCGGAACAATATAATCTCCTCCTAGTAGATGGAACGTTAGTTTCGTGGGAGCCGGTGCTGTTCTCCGGGAAGCAGAGAGTCGCACGTGAGTGTCCCCCCCTCCGACAGACTGGAAAATAGTATGCTCTTCGCCTCGCCTGACATAAGGCAAGCGAGAAGGGACGCACTTATCCCGACTCACAAAAGCGAGACCGAGAGAAACCTACCGTTTGCAGCCGCCTAAACAATCCGCAACAAAGGCCTGCCGGGATCTCCTGAGACACTGAGAACGCCTTGGGACCTGGCAACTTTCTCCCACCTAAGATCTGTAGAATAGAGGACTTGGAGTCCCATGCAAGCGCATTCTGATGACAACCTCGGGAGGCGAGAAAAGGCTGGCCTCTCTCAAATAGCCTTTGTCCCTGGAGCAAGGAGCCCCCGCCACCAAGGCCTTCCCTGGTCACAGTCCTTCCACAAGCGACGCGGAGCTTCCGAATAGGACCCTGAAGCGCTCCTGACCACACAGCGGAGCGAGCGCTCTGACTGTCTTTCTAATTGAAAGTGGATTTGAAACTCCCAAGTAGCAGCCTGCTGCCGCCTCTCAACCATAGCAGGAGAAGGCGACGAGGGCTGCAGAGAAAAGTACAGGTTTACAGAAACCATCAAGTATAACCTGAAATTTGGGCAGGTGTCGATGGGCCTTGAAGATGAAAATCTGCACAAGAAAAGCACAATGTGCTTGTCAACTTAGAATATGGAAACAAGTGAACTTTAAAGGAAAATATCAACTCTGACTACCCCTGTCCAGGAAGAAGAGTGCTGATCTGGTTCATCCAGTCTGCTGGACTGGAGAGTATAAAATGCCTGATCTCAGGAAATGGTATCCCAATTACTTTTTTAAAATTAAAATTTTAAAGCACTTGAAGGAAATACATCAACATGTTCACAGTGATAACCACAGTAGTAGATTAATATGTGATTTTCATTTTCTGCTTTAGAATTTTGTCTATTTTCCACAACTTTGCCAAAGTTCCTACAAAAGGCAGGTTTCCATCACAAAAAAAATAAAACTTAATCATTTAAATGATGCATAGGATATGATCCCAATAATACAAACATACAAAAAAAGAAAGGAAATATGAAGAACTGTTAATAGTCTATAATATATTGTTGAAAACTGAATATACTGTTTGAAAACTAGGATGTGGTTTCCTGCTCTGCTTTACACTTTTCAATATTTTGAGAAAATATTGATAGAGAAAACAGTTTAAAATAATTTAGGTCGTTTTGTTCAATAATCAAGAGATTCCCAAATCAGAGAATAAACTCTAAATCCTTTAAGAAAAAAAATGTTATTCATCAGTATTACTATGAAGACAAGTTTACATTATTTACTACTGTAAATTATCCATTTACTTTTCATTGCATTATTACATGAAACTTTATGTCAAGAGCAATTTGTAGATAAACTGTTAAAGACTCCAGAACTATAAGTCAGATGAGGCCCTGAAGTAGCAGTAAAACCACAAACCCAAAAGCACATTCAGTAACATTCCTATAGTGATGACTTTAGGACACACACTCTGTTTCCCCCATAACTATGTAGAAAACACAGGTTACTATAATGATCTCTGCAGGTTAATTAGCAAGGCACGATTTGATGAATTAATTAATAAACCCAGACTTCCTGCATATTCTGTGGAGATAATACTTTGACATTTACATCTATGTAGTTCATCTATGTGGAAATCAATAAAATAATTTTTCAAGCAAATCTCCTAGGCATTTTCCTATTAAGAAATTCACATAGTTTACTTGGCAATTTTTAAAATGCTTAAATAAGCTTTTTGTTAAACTTTATTGTAAGTTCTAATATATTAGAGATTTTAAAAAGAGACTTTAGTGACAAACACATTTGCATATTACGTGAAATTACAAAGATTTTTATAGGGCTGGGGTTGTGGCTCAGTGGTACAGCACTTGCCTAGCACATGTGAGGCACTGGGACTGACCCTCAGTACCTCATAAAAATAAATGAAATAAAGATTTTCATATATAGCTACTTATTTCTATTCTTTTATCCTCAGTCCTCTGAGGAAGACAGAGGAGTTCTTGTCTGTTTATAAATATGAGGGAAAGTGAGGAACAAAGATGTTAAATGAATACCACAATTCAGCAAATTAGAAGTTGAAACTGAAGTTCAATTCTTCTGATAACTCATTCACTAGTCTAACATCCATTGATTACCACCAAGATGATTAGTCTAATATTTATACTTCTCTAATACATTTCAGTGGATCCCTGTATAGAAATCTAAAGAAAAAAGATGCATGGAATCTTATTCTGCAATTCTGATTTTAGCCTTTGAGACAAACACTGCCCTGTGAGTATTTAGTTCACACATTGAGAATAATTGTGGGTCAGGTGTAAATAAACTGTCCTTTGTACCTAAACACCCAAAAGATCTGCTGCTAAGGTGAAATACTGTTTAAATTTCACAGAGAAAAAAGAGGTATTTTAAAATGTATATTATGGGTTGGGATTGTGGCTCAGGGGTAGAGTGCTTGCCTGGCATGTGCAATGCACTGGGTTCAAGTCTCAACACCACATATAAATAAATAAAGGTCCATCAATAACTAATAAAAATATTTTTTGAAAATAAAATGTTTATTAAACAAATGCTTTATTATTATAAGTAAATTGGGAATGAACACAGAGCTAATGGTAAACCTAGGTTTTCATAAGACACAAAAGTGATAAAATAATTTCTAGGTAATAACCATATTCTACTATCAAATGGCTCAGCTGAGCCTTACAAGTATATAAAGAACATTAAACATATAGCTTTTAAAAAAATTTATTCTGGGTTGGGGTTGTAGCTCAGTGGTAGAGTGCTTGCCAGAAAGTGTGAGGTACTGGGTTTGATCCTGGCACCACATAAAAATAAACAAAATAAAGGTATTATGTCCACCTTCAACTAAAAAAACATTTAAATAATAATTTATTCTAAGAAAAAATTTCAGTGTAGTTTCTCTTAAGGTATAAAATATGTTAAAATAAGATTTTAAAACCAATAAATCTATTTCAAATATTATGATGTCCTCATTTTGTTTTTGCCACCTTGTACAAAGTTAAAATAATCAAATATGATTATCAGCTGAACCTCTGGATGATGAATTTGATTTTAAGACCAACTGAAATCATCTCAAATGAAAATTTTATACATATTTAAGTTCTCTGCAGAATTTTAAATTTTCCAATATAATAAGTTGTATTATTAAATAGTTCTTTCCATTGCCCAGAAATATATACTGGGTATTGAGTAAGACTTACTGATATTCTATCAATATACACTTAAATATATGTAACCTTTTTTGAACCCAGAAGGCTTTACCACCAAGCCACATCCCCACCTTTTTTTTTTTTTTTTTTTTTTTGAGACAGGATTTCACTAAGTAGCTTAGAGCCTTGCTGAGTTGCTGAGGCTAGCCTGAACTTGCAATCTTCCTGTATCAGCCTCCTGAGTCTCTTGAATTACAGGCATGTGCCACCACACACAGCTAAATTTTTAAGTTATACATATAAAACAGTGCTTGTAGGTATTGTCAGAAAGCACAACAACTATGATTACTACACCTATCGCCCAACCAAAAATCTGGGCTATGGTTAACATCTTTGTGCCTGCCTAGGAGTTCTTTCCCTATACCACTTCTCCACCTGTCCTCCTTGGTCCACTTGAGTATCACTCCCTTGTCTTTTTAAAAAATAACTTCATCACATGTGTCTGCCTCCCTAAGTAGTATATTTTTAGTTTTGCTTGTTTTTCCAACTTTATTAAACAGTATCTTACTGTACATAGTCCTCTAGTACTTGTGTTTTATTTTTCCTTGCTATAGTTCTATATTCTCACATATTGCTACATATAATTTAATCACTTTTTTAGTATTTTTTTTAGTTGTAGTCAAACACAATATTTTTATTTATTTACTTTTATCTGGTGCTGAGTAACAAACTCAGCGTCTCACACATGCTGGGCAAGCGCTCCACCGCTGAGCCACAACCTCATCCCATAGTTTAATCATTTTTACTGCTGTATAATATTTCATTATGTGAATCCCATAATTAAGATATTCATCTTCTTTTGCGGGTATTTGAATTTCCAATTTTTGTTATTATGATCAATGATTTTATAAATTATTTTTGCACTATCTCTTGGTAACCATATGCAAAAGATAGGCTGGGTAGTAGAGAATGAAAGTGTTCAACTTTACAATTTAGAGTCAAATTTTTTTTAAATTATGTTAATCCCATTCACACTCTCACAAACAATGTAATCAAAACTCCTTAAAGTAAGGAACAATATGAATTCTTAAAGTTAATTTTCAATATTGATTCTTTTAGAAAATGGTTAAATATGATCATGACTATTAAACCATAGTTTCTCATACAACATTTCCAGATATAAATTTATTAATAAATCTTTAGTTTTAAATGTGCTTTATGTGAAACAAAGAATACTTAAGTAGTACAGCTATGACAAGAAGAATAATAGTATGTCAATTTGGATTTATTTTAATATCACAGATGTTCTGTCAAATGAAGAACTAATAGAAACCAGTCATTGTTATGGTATGGTACAATTCTATTTCATTAGAATCCAAAAGCATAGGGTTGTTTTCTACAAGTTTTAATATCAATAACAGAGATAGATCAAGAATATTTATTTCCTGAATAAAACTATTTACATAAATCTATTTACATAACCATACTTTGTAACAAATTGTTTACATAAACCATATTTATGGGCTGGGATTGTGGCTCAGTGGTAGAGCGCTGGCCTGGCACGGGTGGGGCCCGGGTTCGATTCTCAGCACCACATAAAAATAAAGGCATTGTGTTATGTCCATCTACAAAAAAAGATTCATTCTCTCTCTCTCTCTCTGTCTCTCTCTGTCTCTCCTTTAAAAAAACATTTTATTTTTTATCCTAAGAATCCTTCCTCTAATTGCCCTAGACTTCTTTCTTTTTAAAAAAACATTTTCAGTGTAGATTTACATATTTTATTTATTTTTTTATGTGGTGCTAAGGATCGAACCTAGTACCTACCACATGCTAGGCACTCTACCACTGAGCCACAAGCCCAGCCCTGCCCTAGACTTCTTTCTGATAATTCCCAAACAAATTTTCTAAATACTAATGTTAACCTAAGTATTTTCTATGTTTTTATATCCTCATTAACACACACTGATGTTCTAAGATTTAAAATGAGAAAAAAATGTAAATAATTGAATAATTGTTTTTGTACTGGATCCAATGATGTCAACCAGCATGGGTGGAAGATAAAATTTTGTATCTTTCCCTATAAGAGGTAAGAACATTTTTTTGAGTAATTCAAAATGAAAAAAAATAACAGACTCAAGAACACAACCAACTCTGATTGGTAGAGTGTAGCAGAAAAGTAAGAAAAGGGCCCTTAAGAATGTTGGAGTTAATTCAAGCTGGTATACCTAAGTAGAATACAATGTTAACATCCCAATATTATACCCAAGTTCTTTTGAAGGCTCCTCTATGTACACTAAGAACAATTGGATTCCCTTCAATTTTCCTGTATTCCCCAAATGGTTTCCATTGAAAACATTTATTTTATGTTGGGAGCACTGGTAGAAAGACTAAATTTAGAAGTCTGAATAGTTTAAATATAAGATTATTCACAAAACGTTTCTGTTTATATATTTTTTTTCCTTTTGGTAGGATTCTTGATAGGCCTACTAAAAAATCTTTAGTCGCACATAGTATAACTTGAGGGTAGATTCCTATATATAATATTTCAAGTAAAGACTGTGTAACAAAAAAAATCAAGTGATCTAAGATGATACAGAGGTAAAGGAAGGATATATGTCCTATTTCCATAGCACTTTCAAACGAGTTCCTCATTTCTACCTTTTATGTTGTCTCAGTAACCTCCAACATTCATTCATTGCTACTTGAGCCAAAATGCCCAGAATAGCTTCTTACAACTATAGCCGAAACTTTTTTCCCATATTTTTATTGGTGCATTATAGTTGTACATATTGATGAGATTTTTTGTTACATATTCGTACATGCACACAGTATAACAATATAATTTGACCTATATCATACCCCAGCCCTTCACCCCTTCTTCCCTGCCTACCATCCTTTGTTCCTTTTCTTCAACTGATCTTTGTTTGATTTTTAGGAGATACATTCTCACGTTTATTTTCCTATTTCTTCTCTGGCCTTCTGCATATAAGAGAAAACATATGCTCTCTCTGCTTCTTGACCACCATGATGTGAGCTGCTTCCCGCTGCCACACACTCCGCCGTGATATTCTGCCTCACCTGGAGCCCTGAGGAATGGAACTAGCCTTCTCCGGACTAAGACCTCTGAAACTGAATAGCCAAAGGCCAGACCGGAGCAGGAAGCCGCGACAGCCGCCCAGCCAGACCGGAGCAGGAAGCCGCGACAGCCGCCCAGCCAGACCGGAGCAGGAAGCCGCGACAGCCGCCCAGCCAGACCGGAGCAGGAAGCCGCGACAGCCGCCCAGCCAGACCGGAGCAGGAAGCCGCGACAGCCGCCCAGCCAGACCGGAGCAGGAAGCCGCGACAGCCGCCCAGCCAGACCGGAGCAGGAAGCCGCGACAGCCGCCCAGCCAGACCGGAGCAGGAAGCCGCGACAGCCGCCCAGCCAGACCGGAGCAGGAAGCCGCGACAGCCGCCCAGCCAGACCGGAGCAGGAAGCCTCGACAGCCGCCCAGCCAGACCGGAGCAGGAAGGCGCCAGCCGCTCAGCCAGACCGGAGGAGGAAGTCTGGTCCCGCCCCGAGCGCTAGTCTCCAGGAAGCCCATCAACCCTTAAAACCCACCAAAGTGGGTGTGGCTACCAGCACAGTTGCGGCTGATCCAGCATATGTGAAACCAAGAACTGAGCATGAACAACTGAATTACCAAAGTAATATAATATAGAGGAATTGCATATACCCCACCCCCCCCATTTTTTTTTCTGTATTTCTATCTTACTTCCCTTTCCCTTCTCTTATTTCTCTTTTCTTCCTTGTTATTTCTTTTCTTTTCTTTTTTTTTTAAATTCATATTCTCTCTATACCACTTTCAATCTCCTAACTTTTGCTATCTATACATAGGGTAACTATCTAAATAGGAGGTTGAGTCTATACATTCTTCCATAAATTACCAGTCGAGTGGTTAGAGTTCTCCAAAGGTGCTAAGTTAGTTTAACCTCATTCCCTCACTCCTTTCTCTTTAAGTATAACATCCTTCGTCTGAAATTAAGTTTTCTATATGCCACCAGATATGGTACGCCTTTTATGAAACTAAGGAATATATTCTTAAGTAATAATTAAATCCAATATCTATAGTCTTAGAATCTAACTATAAATGTATTAATAATGAAAACTTGTCCTTAGATAATATACTGTTGATATTGGGATCTGTTAACATTGTCTTTCTCCGAAAAAGAGGGATATTGGAGCTATTCAAGAACAATACAAATATATAAGGGGAAAAACATTAGCTCAACAGTTTCACAAAGCTAGAAAGAATCATGAGCAGTATGAAAAGACAAGGAAAGAAAGGACCACAAACAATACAGGTCAATTCAACATTAGATGAGGTAATATCTGCAGCTGATGGAATGTCAGACAAAGAGTTCAGGATATACATGCTTCAGATGATCTGGAGTCTCAAGGAAGACATTATTCATCAAATTCAGACAATGAAAAATCACTTTGACAATGAATTACATAAACAAATCCAAGAAGCAAAAGATCAACTCTATAGGGAGATAGAGGATATAAAAAACAAACAAACAGAAATCCTGGAAATGCAGGAAACAATAAACCAAATTAAAAACTCAAATGAGAGTATTACCAACAGAGTAGAACACTTGGAAGATAGAACTTCAGACAACGAAGACAAAGTTTTTCAACTTGAAAAGAACATAGACAGCTCAGCGAGAATGTTAAGAAATCATGAGCAGAACATCCAAGAATTATGGGATAACATCAAGAAACCAAACCTAAGAGTTATTGGGATACAAGAGGGTACAGAGGTCCAAACCAAGGGAATGAGTAATCTATTCAATGAAATAATACTAGAAATCTTCCCAGACTTAAAGAATGAAAAAGAAATCCAAATACTAGAAGCCTACAGGACACCGAATATACAAAATCATAAGAGATCCACACCAAGACATATAATAATGAAGATGCCCAACATACAGAATAAGGAGAGAATCTTAAAAGCCACAAGAGAGAGGAAGCAGATTACATTTAAGGGTAAACCAATCAGGATAACTGCTGATCTTTCAACACAGACTCTGAAAGCTAGAAGATCCTGGAACAACATATTTCAAACGCTGAAAGAAAAAGGGTTCCAACCAAGAATCATGTATCCAGCGAAATTAAGCTTCAGGATTGAAGATGAAATAAAAATCTTCCACGATAAGCAAAAGTTAAAAGAATTTGCAGCCAGAAAACCAGCTCTTCAAAACATCCTTGGCAAAACATTACAGGAAGAGGAAATGAAAAATAACAATGAAAACCAACAACGGGAGGTAGTACAATAAAGGAAAAACTAAGCATAGAGGAAAAACTAATCATGTTAAGTATCATACATAACCAAATATGGCTGGAAATACAAACCATATCTCAATAGTAACCCAAAATGTTAATGGCTTAAATGCACCAATCAAAAGACATAGGCTAGTAGAATGGATTTAAAAAAAAGATCCAACAATATGCTGCCTACAGGAGACTCATCTGATAGGAAAAGACATACACAGACTGAAGGTGAAAGGTTGGGAAAAATCATATCACTCATACGGACCCCGGAAGCAAGCAGGGGTGTCCATACTTGTATCAAATAAAATAGACTTCAAGCCAAAGTTAATCAAAAGGGATAAACAAGGACAATACATACTGCTCAAGGGAACCATACACCAACAAGACTTGACGATCATTAATATATATGCCCCAAACAGTGGTGCAGCTACGTTCATCAAACAAACTCTTCTCAAGTTCAAGAGTCTAATAGACCACAACACAATAATCATGGGAGATTTTAATACACCTCTCTCACCAATGGACAGATCTTCCAAACAAAAATTGAATAAAGAAACCATAGAGCTCAATAATACAATAAATAACTTAGACTTAATTGATATATACAGAATATACCACCCAACATCAAGCAGATACACTTTCTTCTCAGCAGCACATGGATCCTTCTCAAAAATAGACCATATATTATGTCACAGGGCAAAGCTTAGCAATTACAAAGGAGTTGAGATACTACCATGCATTTTATCTGATCATAATGGAATGAAATTGGAAATCAATAATAAAATGAGAAAGGAAAAACCCTACATCACATGGAGATTAAACAATATGCTACTGAATGAACAAAGGGTTACAGAAGACATCAAAGTGGAAATTTAAAAATTCTTAGAGGTAAACAAAAACTCAGAAACAACATATCGAAATCTTTGGGACACTATGAAAGCAGTACTAAGAGGAAAATTCATTTCATGGAGTTCATTCCTTAAAAGAAGGAAAAGCCAACAAATAAATGACCTCATACTACACCTCAAAGCCTTAGAAAAAGAAGAACAAATCAGCAGCAAATACAGTAGAAGGCAAGAAATAATTAAAATTAGAGCCGAAATCAATGAAATCGAAACAAAAGAAACAATCGAAAAAATTGACAAAACTAAAAGTTGGTTCTTTGAAAAAATAAATAAGATTGATAGACCACTAGCCACGCTAACAAAGAGAAGAAGAGAGAGAACCCAAATTACTAGCTTACGGGATGAAAAAGGCAACATCACAACAGACAATTCAGAAATACAGACGATAATTAGAAATTATTTTGAAACCCTATACTCTAATAAAATAGAAGATAGTGAAGGCATAGATAAATTCCTTGAGACATATGAACTACCCAGATTGAATCAGGAAGATATAAACAACCTAAACAGATCAATATCAAGGGAGGAAATAGAAGAAGCCAACAAAAGACTACCAACCAAGAAAAGCCCAGGACCGGATGGATATACAGCAGAGTTTTACAAAACATTTAAAGAGGAACTAATACCAATACTCCATAATCTATTTCAGGAGATAGAAAAAGAGGGAGAACTCCCAAATTCATTCTATGAGGCCAATATCACCCTGATTCCCAAACCAGAGAAGGACACCTCAAAGAAAGAAAACTACAGACCAATATCCCTAATGAATTTAGATGCAAAAATCCTCAATAAAATTCTGGCAAATCGTATACAAAAACATATCAAAAAGATTGTGCACCATGATCAAGTAGGATTCATCCCTGGGATGCAAGGCTGGTTCAATATACGGAAATCAATAAACATTATTCACCACATCAATAGACTTAAAGATAAGAACCATATGATCATCTCGGTGGATGCAGAAAAAGCATTTGACAAAGTACAGCATCCCTTTATGTTCAAAACATTAGAAAAACTAGGGATAACAGGAACTTACCTCAAAATTATAAAAGCTATATATGCTAAGCCTCAGGCTAGCATCATTCTAAATGGAAAAAAAACTGAAGGCATTCCCTCTAAAATCTGGAACAAGACAGGGATGCCCTCTCTCACCACTTCTATTCAATATAGTTCTCGAAACACTGGCCAGAGCAATTAGACAGATGAAAGAAATTAAAGGCATAAAAATAGGAAAAGAAGAACTTAAATTATCACTATTTGCG
Source organism: Callospermophilus lateralis (assembly GCF_048772815.1). Taxonomy (NCBI): domain Eukaryota; kingdom Metazoa; phylum Chordata; class Mammalia; order Rodentia; family Sciuridae; genus Callospermophilus; species Callospermophilus lateralis. Next base: position 103,402,040 of record NC_135314.1, read on the forward strand.
GATGATATGATCCTATACCTAGAAGACACAAAAGGGTCTACAAAGAAACTACTAGAGCTAATAAATGAATTCAGCAAAGTGGCTGGATATAAAATCAACACGCATAAATCAAAGGCATTCCTGTATATCAGCGACAAATCTTCTGAACTGGAAATGAGGACATCTACCCCATTCACAATATCCTCAAAAAAAATAAAATACTTGGGAATCAACCTAACAAAAGAGGTGAAAGATTTATACAATGAAAACTACAGAACCCTAAAGAGAGAAATAGAAGAAGATCTCAGAAGATGGAAAAATATACCCTGTTCATGGATAGGCAGAACTAACATCATCAAAATGGCAATATTACCCAAAGTTCTCTATAGGTTCAATGCAATGCCAATCAAAATCCCAACGGCATTTCTTGTAGAAATAGATAAAGCAATCATGAAATTCATATGGAAAAATAAAAGACCCAGAATAGCAAAAGCAATTCTAAGCAGGAAGTGTGAATCAGGAGGTGTAGCGATACCAGATTTCAAACTGTACTACAAAGCAATAGTAACAAAAACAGCATGGTACTGGTACCAAAACAGGCGGGTGGACCAATGGTATAGAATAGAGGACACAGAAACCAATCCACAAAATTACAACTATCTTATATTCGATAAAGGGGCTAAAAGCATGCAATGGAGGAAGGATAGCATCTTCAACAAATGGTGCTGGGAAAACTGGAAATCCATATGCAATAAAATGAAACTGAATCCCCTCCTCTCACCATGCACAAAAGTTAACTCAAAATGGATCAAAGAGCTTGATATCAAATCAGAGACTATGTGTCTGATAGATGAAAAGGTTGGCTCCGATCTACATATTGTGGGGTCGGGCTCCAAATTCCTTAATAGGACACCCATAGCACAAGAGTTAAAAACAAGAATCAACAAATGGGACTTACTTAAACTAAAAAGTTTTTTCTCAGCAAGAGAAACAGTAAGAGAGGTAAATAGGGAGCCTACATCATGGGAACAAATTTTTACTCCTCATACTTCAGATAGAGCCCTAATATCCAGAGTATACAAAGAACTCAAAAAATTAAACAATAAGAAAACAAATAACCCAATCAACAAATGGGCCAAAGACCCGAACAGACACTTCTCAGAGGAGGACATACAATCAATCAACAAGTACATGAAAAAATGCTCACCATCTCTAGCAGTCAGAGAAATGCAAATCAAAACCACCCTAAGATACCATCTCACTCCAGTAAGATTGGCAGCCATTATGAAGTCGAACAATAACAAGTGCTGGCGAGGATGTGGGGAAAAGGGTACTCTTATACATTGCTGGTGGGACTGCAAAATGGTGAGGCCAATATGGAAAGCAGTATGGAGATTCCTGGGAAAGCTGGGAATGGAACCACCATTTGACCCAGCTATTGCCCTTCTCAGACTATTCCCTGAAGACCTCAAAAGAGCGTACTACAGGGATACTGCCACATCGATGTTCATAGCAGCACAATTCACAATAGCTAGACTGTGGAACCAACCCCGATGCCCCTCAATAGATGAATGGATAAAAAAAATGTGGCATTTATACACAATGGAGTACTACGCAGCACTAAGAAATGACAAAATCATGGAATTTGCAGGGAAATGGATGGCACTAGAGCAGATTATGCTAAGTGAAGCTAGCCAATCCCTAAAAAACAAATGCCAAATGTCTTCTTTGATATAATGAGAGCAACCAAGAACAGAGCAGGGAGGAAGAGCAGGAGGAAAAGATTAACATTAAGCAGAGTCATGAAGTGGGAGGGAAAGGGAGAGAAAAGGGAAATTGCTTGGAAATGGAAGGAGACCCTCATTGTTATACAAAATTACATATAAGAGTTTGTGAGGGGAATGGGAAAAAAATAAGGAGAGAAATGAATTACAGTAGATGGGGTAGAGAGAGAAGATGGGAGGGGAGGGGAGGGGGGATAGTAGAGGATAGGAAAGGTAGCAGAATGCAACAGTTACTATTATGGTATTATGTAAAAATGTGGATGTGTAACCAATGTGATTCTGCAATCTTTGTAATGTTTTGAATAACCAATTAAAAAAAAGAGAAAACATATGACCCTTAACCATCTGTGTTTGACTTATTTCGCTTAACATGATGGTCTCTAGTTCCCTCCAGTTTCCTGTAAATGATTTAATTTCATTTTTTCTTCATGGCTGAATAAAACTCCATTGAGTATATATACCACGTTTTCTTTATCCATTCATCCATTGATGGACACCTAGGCTGGTTCCATAGTTTGGCTACCGTGAATTGTGCTGCTATACATGGGTATGCACTATAATAAGATGACTTTAATTCTTCAGTGTAAATACCAAGAAGTGGTATAGCTAGGTCATATGGTTGTTCCATGCCTCATCTTTTGAGAAGCTTCCATACTGATTTCCATAGTAGTTGTACTAATTTACAATCCCACAAACAGTATAAAAGTGTTTTTTTAGTCCACATCCTCTCTAGCATTTCTTATTACTTGTATTCTTGATGCTTGCCATTCTGACTGGTATGAGAGGAAATTTCAGTGTAGTTTTTATTTGTATTTCCCTAATTGCTAATGATTTTGAACATTTTTTTCATATACTTGTTGGTCATTTATATTTCTTTTCTTGAGAACTGTCTGTAATTCATTTGCCTATTTATTAATTGGATTATTTGATTTTGGGGGTGTAAAGTTTTTGAGCTCTTAATAATATTAATCCTCTATCAGAAGAGTAGCTAGCAAAGATTTCCTCCCTTTCTGTGTGTTTTCTTATCACATTCCTAATTGTTTCTTTTGCTGTGCAGAAGCTTTTTAATTTGATGCTGTCCCATTTATTAATTCTTGGCATTATTTCCTGAGCTTTAGGGATCCTATTGAGAAAGTCTTTGCCTGTGCCTAAAGCTGGAGCGTTGACCCTATGTTTTCTTTTAGGAGTTGCATATTTGTGGTCTTTGATCCATTTTGAGTTGATTTTTGTGCACAGTAAGAGATAAGGGTCTAGTTTTTATTCTTCTTATAGCCATACTTTTAATTCATCACTGCACTACTTGCAAAGTAACTTTTCAATCCCTGGTTTCTAGTTACACTTTTGCTAGAGAAACTTCTTAAAAGTCTCCCCATTTCTCTCTATCTACTCAAAATATACATCCCTCCCTCTCAAACTATTATAGCTTCATAAATATTTCCCTAATATTATAATTTTAAAGACTTTCAATCATCAAAAACCTGCCCAGAGCTATCCTAGATATATTGATTTCTCACAAATTCATTTAAGGGGCAGAATTTGAACTATAAATTTCTAGCTGTAAGGAATTCTGAGAAATGTAGTTTTTAGTCATCTATTTCTGTGATTGGAAGGGAGGGAATTTAGAAGTGGGTAGTGCCTGCATAGTTCCTGATTCTAATTTTTCTATTATGCTACTTTATATTTAATTTAGATGCTGAGATTATGCTGTGGCATTAATCAATTACTGCTCTTTAGATTTTTTTTCAATAGAGATACTGAAAAGAGTCAAAGAAATGAGTGCTCAGTTAAGTGAAGAAAAAGGAAAATAACAGTCTTTATTCATTATTATCACTGGGTTTTTTTTTGTAAGATCAGAGACCTGACAGTAAAGAATAAATGGTCATTTTCTGCTTGTTTTATTTATAACTTAGGTAGTCCCTTAGGTCTATTGGATCACAGCCATATATTCAGGAAAAGACAAACAAAATTGCTTTTCTCTTTAAAGAACCCCTTGAGAAAGAAATGGTGATTTTTCTTTATGAGACTATTATATCCAATGTTTAAATACTTCTTTGCTATCAGAAAATTTCCTTATACCCTAATCTGCATCTCTCTTTCTGCACTTTTTTTTTTTTAATTTGTCTGGGAGGCAGACAGGCAGGGAATCGAGGGACACTAAGTAATGGTAAAGCACATTATTCTGAGATAGGTCTAATTTTCACTTGTTTCCAATTAGCATATTTCTTAATCCTCATGGACTTTATCCTTTTCTTCAGATCTCTCTCCTAGTCATATATTGTATTTTGTTATGTTTTGTTTTGTTTTGCCAGTTCTGTCCAGCAAGCCTTTAGCATATCTCCTTGCCAAATTTTTCTTAATCACAAAACAGTTTTTGCTCCTGAAGGAAGTCTTCTGTTTAAAAAAAAAAAAAAAAAGTCATTATCTTATAGGTGAAAAATTTTTTATACCTTTTTTTTCAGCTATTCCCCTGGTCTTCCTATCTCTTTTCTTTCTGTGCTCTACACTCGATGATGTGTTTATTTACCCTGAGTTATTATCCTCTATATTTTCTGATGAGAGACACTGTGAAGGCTCATCATGCTTTAATACCTCTCCCAATGTCTATTTAGAAAGTAGCAAAATTCCTGAAGCAGTGTAATATGTAAAGAAGCCTATGGATGGGCAACTAAATGTTTGCTTCTTTGCTCACCTTGCAGATTAATTTACTGATTTGTTTTATTTTAACCAGTGAAATCAAACTTACAGATAAGTTAGAGGCAAAGGCAATTTATGGAACTACCATATCCAAAAATGAATAGTCTAATTTTTTAAAGTATAGTTTAACTTAGAGAGTAAATACCTCTCTCCTTGGAAGTAGGGGAGAATATTAGATTATAGAAATAAGAGAAAATCATAAATTTTTAGATGCAAATTAGCTCAACTATAAGAACACAATTTTGATTTTAGAATAAGAAATGAAAAGGACATACAAGAAGTAGAGAAGGGGAAAATATGCTCCAATAAGTAAGTGTTGGATTTTCTCAAGACTTGGTTCATTTTTTTTCTCTCACCCTGTATTGTTATCCTAGAAGTTCTTATCTGAGCCCAAGACATCAGTTATCATCTTTACATTATATCCTCCTCAGTGTTTGTAGTCAAACGTCTCTTAATAAGCTTTTGCTTCCAATTACTCACTCAACATTTCTGCTAACCTCAAATCAGTGCATTCAAAACCCAGCTACTGCCCCCTCCCTAATGTTTTCTTTCTCTGTGGATGTCACCATCCATCCATTTGCACTAATCAGAAACCCAGGAATTATTCTTTATTCCATCTCCTTTAGGCCCCATATCCAAATCATCAAATCCTGGTGAGAATACATCTATAACACTAACATGTACACTACTCTTTATGCCTGCAATCATACCTCACATCCAATCTACCATCATTTCTCACCTAGACCACTACTATAGCCTTCCAATGTACGGATCATTGTCAATCTTACCCTTTTTCAATCCACTGTGCATATAACAGTCAGAGGAGATACCTAGCAGAGGGAAAGAAATAGGTGTAGTGTTATAAAAAGTTAAAGTCACAAATCCAAACCTGAAAAAAAATATCTTGCTTAACTTAATGGGACCCTGTCTCAAAATAAAAAATAAAAAAATTTTAAAGGGGGGCTAGGGATGTGGCTGAGTGTTTAAGTGCCTCTGGTCAATTCCAAATACCAAAATAAACAAACACAAACTTGCTTAAAACACTTACACGACTTCTCTTGCCCCATCTTATGTACTTTTATTTCAGAATGGTCATGAGAATTAAAAATATATATTTGTGTGATCTTTTAAATTAATGACTGTTTTCTCACACTCTAATATATATATTTCTTGAGGGATGAACTATGCCCATTTTTGTCTCCATTATAATCTAAGCACCAATATAATGCCTGGCACATAGTAAACATACTATAAATATAGGCTAATGATTGAATGAAAATGGTTCATTATTTAGCCCCACTCAAAGTTTCTCTATATTGTTGGTAATAAGTGAAAAAAATCAATGTGACTTTGAATTATGGATTATAACAAAAAGAAGTCAAAGAATAATCCACCCATGGATGGTTGAAAATTGATTTTATTAGCAGATAGAAAACATTAAAGATATATACCTTTTTATTTTTAACTTTTTACATTGTTTCTCACTTTTTAAAAAAATATATATTTAGGGCTGGGGATGTGGCTCAAGTGGTAGCACGCTCGCCTAGCATGTGTGAGGCACTGGGTTCGATTCTCAGCACCATAAAAAAATAAAGATATTGTGTCCACCTAAAACTAAATAAATAAATATCTTTTTTAGAAAAGCATTTAGCTTTTAGTTGGACACAGTATCTTTATTTTATTTATTTATTTATTTTTATGTGGTGCTGAGGATCGAACCCAGGACCTCGCACGTGCTAGATGAGCACTCTGCCACTGAGCCCACAACCCCAGTTCATTGTTGCTCACTTTACCTTAAGACATCATTACATAGAATAATTCTTCATAAGAGCAAGTATCTTTACAAAATGGGTATCCTTTGTTCAGTTTTCTATTAAGATATTTGTCTTTTTTTCTGATGTTTAAAGATGTTTTTTATGTATTAAGGCTATCATCCAAGTAGTAATATTTTTCCCATTTTATTGTTTACCTTTCCATTATTTATAATGTTTTGAAATACAAAAAGCTTTATTGATTTTGGTTTTTGTTGTTTACATTTTATTTTTATAAAGTCAGTTCTACCTTTTCCTTTATAATATGTACCTTTTATAATGCTTAGAAGAGGTAAGTATTTCTCTGTGCATATAAGAATCTTCTATGCATCAAGTTTCTGTTGCTTTAGCTATTTTCCCAACATTCTTGAGACCCTGAAGGATATAAATCATTCACTAATTAATTCATGTTTTATAAATGTATCATTTATTCAGTACCTAGTGTGTGTCAGACACTGTACTAGGAAATAAATCCCTATCTTCATAAAGGTTGTAATGAGAAACATAGACTTTTTTGAACCCAGGGGCACTTAACCACCGAGCCACATCTCCAGCCCTTTTTGTTTTTTGTTTGTTTGTTTTTTATTTTGAAACAGGGTCCTGCTAAGTTGCTGAGGCTGACTTGGAACTTGCAATCCTCCTGCCTCAGCCTCCCAAACTGCTGGGATTACAGGTGTGTACCACCATGCCCAAAAAGAAAGATAAACTTTTAATATATAGTCACTTATACATTTATAACTACACACTGTGCAGTGTTGTTAATAAAAATATGAACATGCAGAACATAATTCCTGTATTAACTGTTCCAACTTGCTGAATTGTAAAATTAAAAGAAAAGGGGTGGCAGTCCTTCTGTAATGGAAGAAATTGCCATTATTGGGCTGGCTGTCCCTGTGCCAGTGTTTACTACCTCCACCCTGTCATTCTCCTGTATTTCTACCTTAATATGAACATAAGTCTAACTTCACTCAAAACACATAACATACTGGTTAGAATAGCCAAAATCAAACACAAATAACCCCAAATGCTGGAGAAGATGTGAAGCAATAGGAATTCAAATTCTTTGCTGGAGGAATTGCAAAATGGAATAACCACTTTGAAAGCGTTTGACAGTTTCTTGGAAAACTAAACATTCTTACTATATAATCCAGCAGCTGCATTCCTTGGTATTTACCCAAATTAGTTCAAAACATATCCACATGAAAACTTGCAAATGAATATAGCAGTTTTATTCATAATTTCTCAAATATGGAAGTTAACAAGATATCCTTTAGTAGGTAAGTGGATAAACCAGTATATCCAGAAAGTAGAATATTATTCAGCAATAAAAAGAAATGAGTAGTCTGACACAACAGTGCAAGCCTGTAATTCCAGCAGCTCCTCAGGAGGATCGAGAATTCAAAACTAGCCCCAGCAAAAGCAAGACACTAAGAGACTCAGTAAGATCCTGTCTCTAAATAAAAATACAAAATCAGGCTGGAGATATGGCTCAGTGGTCAAGGGCTCAAAGCCAGCTTCAGCAACTCAGTGAGACCCTGCCTCTAGATAAAATATATTTTTTAAATATATTAAAGGACTGGCGATGTGGCTCAGTGGTTAAGTGCCCCTGGGTTCAATCCCCAGTACCAAAAAGAGCTATAAAGCCATAAAAAGACATGGGGGAAACTATAAAGCATGTTAGTAAGTGAAAGAAGTCAATCCGAACAGGCTACATACTTATGATTCTGATTATATGACATTCTGAAAAAAGCAAAATTTAGGAAACAGTAAAAAAAAATAGTGATCATTAGGGATTAATATAAAGGAAGGGATAAATAGTCGGAGAACAGAGGATTTTTTAGGGCTATTTTTTAGGGCTATCACTATTCTATATGATATTATAAAATTTTCCAGACCCATAGAATGTACAACACCAAAAGTAAATCTATCACTTGGTGTAATAATGATGTGTCAATGAAAGTTCATTGATTGTAACAAATGTTGCACTCTGATATGGGCTTGTGATAGTAAATGAAACCGTGTGTATATGAGGGCAGGGGATATATATGCTCTCTGCTTTCCACTCAATTTAAGCTGAGAACTTAAAATTCTGTTAAAAACTAAAGTTTATTTACACACACACACACACACACACACACACACAGTACCTGGGCAAATTATGTAATCTCTCCATACCTCAATTTCTCTTCTGTAAAATGATATGATTATTTAAATGTAAGAATTACAGAAGTTAACATACATGAAGTGCTTAAAATAGTGCCTGGCAAATAGTATGCAACTTATAAGAAGTGAAAAATTATTAGACGGAGAGGATAAATAGATAACAAGTACAGGCAACTCTTTTACATTTGGACAATGATATTGCAAGGACCCTATGGGGATTTTTAGGAGAAAGATATTTTGGGGAGAAATCCGGAAGGCTTTATTAAGAAAGGGATGAGAAGTTTCGGGAATGAGAGGATTTTGACATGCAGAAAAGAGATTTTGGGGTAGGGAGACAGACTTCCAGAAAGAAGAAATGACATTCTATTGATTCATAGCACCTCAAAAAAAGAGTAAAGCTCAGAGGAGCATTAGGGCTTGGATGTGAGGCATTCCTCAAAAGCTCACATGTGAGATAATGCAAGAAGGTTCAGAGTTGAGAAATGATTGAGTTGTAAGAGTCTTAACCCAATTATTGATTTAATCCCCTGATAGGGATTAACAGAGTGGTAACTGAAGAGGTAGGATGTGGCTGGAGGAGGTGAGAATTGGGACGTGGCTTTGGGGTTTTTATTTGTATCTGGCCAGTCAAGTCTCCTGCTTCCTGATCACCACGAGGTGAGCTGCTTCCCTCTGCACCCTCTCCTGCCCTGATGTTCAGCCTCACCTCAAGCCCTGAAGAATGGAGCCCGCCTTCTATGGTCTAAGACCTCTGAAACTGTGAGGCTTCAAATAAGCTCTTCCTCCTTTATAATTGTGCTGTTCAGATCCTTTAGTCACAGCAGCAAAAAAGCTGAGTGAAACAAATACCCAACAAGAACAATTTAGAGGAGAGTTTAATTTGGCTCATGGTTTCAGAGGTTCCATCTATGGTCAGTCAACTGCATTGCTCTTGGCCTGAGGTAAGACAGATCATCATGGCAGAAGAGCATGATGGAGGAAAGCTGCTCACTTCATGGTAAACAGGAAGCAAAGAGAAGGAGGAGAAGGGACCTCAGGGAAGATGAAATCTTCCAGGGCACACCCCCAGTGAACCATCTCCTCCAGCCAACCCTCACCTGCCTACAGTTACCACCCAGTTAGTCCATTCAAACTAGGATAGACTGATTAAGTTACACCTCTGAATATTCCTGCATTAACACAGGAGCTTTTGTAGGACACTTCATATCCAAATCATAATAACTGGACATATAGGGAGACTGGCATCTTTAAGAGGTACAACATATCAGAAGTATGGTTAGGAGAATATGATTAAATCCACTCAAGTCCATCATTAGTACAGGAAAAGGTGCCTCAAAACTCAATACCTTAGATTTACATACCCAGGTTCTAGAAGCTCAAGAGGTGGAAGCAAATCAAATATTTATCAATGTACAAATAGATAAATAAAATGTGCAATACATATACAATGCAATATTACTCAGTCTTGAAGGAAAGGAAAGTCTCTCAGGTGCTACAACATGAATGAACCTTGAGAACATTAGCTAAGTGAAATAAACTGTCACAAAAAATAAAAATACTGATTTTTAAAAGGGCTGTGGGGGAGAAGTGACTGGAGGTACAGCTCAGTGGTGAAGCACTTACCTAGCATGTGAGAGGCTCTAGGTTCAATCCCCAGTACCAGGAAAAAGTAAAAAACAAAAAAATACAGGTGTTGAATGATTCTACTTACATGAGGCATCTAAATTAACCAAATTTATAGGAAAAATTAGAATGATGGATACTAGGGTCTAGTGGGAGAAGGAAATGAGACATTCTTTAAAAAACAGAGTTTCAGTTCTCCAAGATGAAAAAGTTCTAGAAACTGCTTCACAACAACATGAATGTATGCAACACAACTGAAGCATACACTTAAAAATGTCAAGACAGTAAGTTTCATGTGGTTTTTACCACAATAAAAAAAAATTGTACCTTGCTGCTGGCAACTTTAGTATTTCTCACTAATAAAATACTTTGGGGTTCTTTTTGAAAGAAGAGCCAGCCTTATAAATATTCATTCATGTACTGATAGTGTCAGATCCATATTTTACTACATAGTATTCCCATGAAAACAGCTGATCACATCTGGAAATAGGTCCAACACATTCTGTGGAAGTCAAGCTCAAAACCAATGTGAATTTAGCAAAAACATTAAGAAACAATAAGTCTCAAAGGTTGTAGCATCCAAACATGATAAGAATACATTTAGGACAGATGTTGAAATCATAATTACACTTTTTGGAAGAGAAAGTTGTAACAGAACATAAAATAAGTATAAAATATCACTCTGTTGTAATTGTGAACACTACTCTGTGAAAATGTCTTTGGCTAAGAATATATGCTTGCTGCATGAGACCCAGCCAGAAGTAGAAGTGAAGGCCTGATTTCTATGATTTTATGTCTGAATCTAATTTTAAAATATCTGTAACTGTACAACAGAATTATATCCTGTGGTTTGGGAGTTTAAGAGGGGTGTACATTTTATTTCACATTCATCCCAAAGATTAAGGGTTACTGAACAATACGGCCTTGTGGGTCACACAGATGCTTCTCATGGGAGGAAGGGGAAAGAAGAAGAATGCACATGTATGAGCATTGAATAACAGGAGGGAAATGTATCTTCACAAAGTATTTTTTAATATTGTTTAGTTGTCAATGGATCTTTTCTTTATTTATTTATATGTGGTGCTGAGAATCAAACCCAGTGCTTCACACATGCTAAGCAAGCACTCTACCGCTAAGCCACAACCCAGCCCCTTCACAAAGTATATTTTAAGCATCCTTTTTTTAAAAAAAAATATATTTGTTTTAGTTGGAGGTGGACACAATAACCTTTATTTTATTTTTATGTGGTGCTGAGAATTGAACCCAGCGCCTCACACATGCTAGGCAAGCGCTCTACAGCTGAGCCACAACTCCACCCCTTAAGCATCCTTTAAAAAAATAAATACAAATTTAACATGTTGAGTTAAAAACCATTTTTTTTAAATGTTTTACTTCGGCAGGAAAAAAAAAAGTGGAAAATAATTTTCTTCTTTTTCCCTGTGAGGAAGATGTTCCATATTCTGGTGTCTAGATATCTGGAGTCCCCTTGCCCCAGAAGGGCATTAGTAGTTTATTCGGTGATATCAAGGCTCCCCAGAAGAACAACCCACCTTGATTTGGAAGGTCTGCACCTGTGGAAGGGGAAGAGCCTAGAATTGGGAAGGGTTGGAGAGTTTTCAGAAAGGAGGAACACTACGGTGTACCTAGAGAGCTATGTGAATTTTTGAAGACGACCACTACATTCATTACCCTGGGAGCCTAGGCCAGGTTCTAGTGCCCAAACTTGGGACGAAGAGAGTGGATGCCACCATCAGAGGATTCCTATTGCCTCTATGCAGTCCAGAGTGAGTAGGCGCTCATGGTGGTGCACACCTATAATCTCAGAGGCTAGGGAGGCTGAGTTAGGAGTATCATGAGTTCAAAGTCAGCCTCAATAAAGACAAGATACTTAGCAACTCACTGAGACCCTGTCTGTAAATAAAATACAAAAAATAGGGCTGAGGATGTGGCTCAGTGGTTGGGTGCCCCTGAGTTCAATCCCTGGTAGAAAGAAAGAAAGGTGCGGGGGAGAGAGAAAGAGAGAGAGAGAGAGAGAGAGAGAGAGAGAGAGAGAGAGAGAGAGAAGGAGGCCTGGGCACAAAGTCATAGGCAAGACTCCTGGGTGGCCTCAAGGCCTAACACCCTGCTTTAAAGTTCTTATAATCACCAAGGCCTTACTTTAGGAGACTCTCACTTTATACCACATAAAATGTATTGAAATGCATTTCATATTAAATTAAATTTCTTTAGCCAAAAATAATTATTGAGTTTTTATAATTTTGCTCTTGAAATTACTTTTCTGTGGCTAATTCATTTATGTTTAGCTCTAATCCTGTGGAAATATCGTGCATATTTTAAAACTTTCCGATTTCTGATTGTTTTCAAATGTGATAGAGTATTTTAACACTAAATTTAGTGTCTGCTACAAAGGAGATGCAAACTGTGCTGCATACAAAATAGTAGTATTAATGCTTTTAGTAATCAGAAAGTGATAGTGTAATTTACAACTCAACATATACATTTTATTAATTATATTTATACTTTTCACTATGTTACATTGCATTTTAGGAAATGCTTAAGCATTTAACAATAACCACAACAGACTTTCCATTTAAAATAACAACAACTGGGCATGGTGAGGCGTGGTGTAATTCCAAAGACTCAGGAAACTAAGACAGGAGGATTGCAATTGTGAGGCCAGCCTGGGCAAATTAGTGAGAACCTGACTCAAAAAGGATTGGGGCTGAGCCAGGTGCAGTGGCACATACCTGTAATCCCAGTGTCTCCGGAGGCTAAGGCAGGAGGATAATGAGTTCAAGCCAGTCTCAACAATTTAGCAAGGCCCTAAGCAACTTAGTGAGACCCTGTCTCTAAATAAAATACAAAAAGGGCTGGGGATGTGGCTCAGTGGTTAAACACCCCTGGTTTCAATCCCTAATACCTAAAAAAATAAAGGAAAAAAAGAAAAAGGGCGCTGGGATTGTGGCTCAGCGGTAGAGTGATCGCCTGGCACAGGTGGGTCCTGGGTTCGATCCTCAGTACCACATAAAAATAAAGGCATCGTGTTAAGTCCATCTACACCTAAAAAATAAATATTAAAAGAAAAAAGAAAAAAAAAGGATTGGGGCTATAGCTCAGTGGTAGAGAGCCCTTGGGTTCAATCCCTATTACTGTAAAGAATAAAATAAAGCCAGTGCAGTAGCACACGCCTGTAATCCCAGCAGCTCCCGAGGCTGAGACAGAAGGATCACGAGTTCAAAGCCAGCCTCAGCAAAAGCAAGGCACTATGCAACTCAGTGAGACCCTGTCTCTAAATAAAAATACAAAACAGGTCTGAGAATGTGGCTCAATGGCTGATTGCTTCTCAGTTCAATCCCCAGTACAAAATAAAATAAAAATAAAATAACAGCAAATAGGAACCCATTAGTTTTTGTTGCATATAATGTGATTTTCAGGACTGGATTGCTCATGATTGGAGGGAGAAGACTTTATATAATTAAGTACTATGCTCTAGGTCAGATCACACCTTGGAGGAAAAGACATCTTGTGCACTGTAGGTGGAAAGTGCTTCACTGAAAGAGTATGAGAGGAGAGGGTTTTGGTAAGGAGGAAGGGCAGAAAGCTGAGGGGGCTATGATTGAGGTGGATGTGGTAAAATACCCTGTGCTATAGTCACAGTGTAGCTTTTATTGAGCTGTTCTTTACCAGCAGCAGGTCTTTAAACTTGTCTTTTGCTGAAATGTCCTCTGGACTCCACTAGTCTGGGCTCTATCATATAACCACAGGAGTTCTTTACTCAACAATGTGATCCTCTGAATATTTTTTTTATTTTAATTTAATTTTATTTTTTTTAGTTGTAGTTGAACACACTACCTTTATTTTATTTATTTATTTTCATGTGGTGCTGAGGATTGAACCCAGCGCTTCGCATGTGCTAGGCAAGCACTCCACCGCTAAGCCACAACCCCAGCCCCTGATACTTTGAATTTTTAGAACAAGTCAAAGATATGAACGTAGCAGTTTATCAGCTACTGAGTAACTTTGTAACAAATCCTTAGTAAGCCATCTACAAAAGATTTTTTCTTCTAAAGCATTCGTAAAGTAAACATCAAAGCAGAAGATATTCTTCTATTTCCTGTGGTCTCAACCTCTTTTACCACCTATGAAGGACATGACACATCCCTGTCAGTCCCTGGCTTTGTGGGCATGTTTCTCCTCTAGGCAGCAGGCCAATGACATCTTGAGTTGGGGTGTAGGGGTTTGGCTAGTGGGTGGAAGATGCAGAGAAAGAGATTCCTGAATAATTCTGATAACACTGTGGTCACGAGACTGCTTCTCTCCACTTCAACTACAGCTTAATTGGCTAAGGGCCCACACTGCAATCCATCTCTGAGTTTGTGCTGAGGTCAGGCATCCTAGGAGTTGTTCTCATCCATTAACTGAGTGCTGCAGGGACACCAAGTACCAAAACAGGCCCATTCCCAGGAGACATGGGACTTCTCTGATGCATGACTTCAGCTCTAGGACTTGCTGAGCCTTCCTTGGAGGCTTAGTCCTTTCCACCTCACCTTCTTTTCCCGTCTTCTTCATTCAGACAGACAGTGTCACAGTTTGAGGGCTCCCCCAGCCTGTCTGCCTTCCTCCCCATTTTCTCTCACACAGGTGTTTTCCCTAATAAAATCCTGTCACATTATATTCCATTTTGGTAGCTGACTCTCAGAGGACCCAGAATAACATACTTTCTAAGTTAAGCACCACTGATTTAGATTCTCTTTACTTAGAATGTTTGGCACTGCCTCAGAAATAGAAAGCGTATAATCTCAGAATATTCCCCTAGCCAGGCGGCTGCTTTTCTATGAAGTTATCTTCTGCTCTTTAAAATGTATCCTCAAAAAAAGCTCTTCCAGACTTAGCTCCTCAGATTTAATTCCGCTAATTAGCAATTATTCTCTGCCATACCCATAATATCTGAAAAAAAAAATTTTTTTGGTTTCCTGCATACTTTTTCTTCTTTTTTTTTAAATTAAGAAGAGGAAAGCATGTTTATTTTTCTGTTACATTTTTGCACGCACTCTACTACCAAGCTACAATCCCAGCCCTATTTTATTTCGAGTCTGAGGGTCTCTCTAAATTGTCCAGGCTGTCCTTGTACTCATGATCATCCTCTCAGACTCTAATAGTTGCAATTTCAGGCATGAACCATGGGTTTTTTGTTTTTGATTTCATTTTAACAAAACCAAAAATATTTCTAGGTTCTAAAGTGCTATTCAATGATATGGTCAGCTCTTACTGGGGTCAGAGACTTTTCAAGCAAGGATCTAGCACCTGCCTGCCCCCCAAAAAGACTTAGGCTGCAAAATTTTACACATCGTTTTTATTAAAACCATAAGGTAAAGGTTTTTCCAGTTTTTTTTTTTTTGAGGATGTCCTAGTTGCTGCTCTTAATTCATTTTGCTTCATATACTGAGCTGCTTTTGAAAATGTAGAGTCAAATTTGTTGTCTATGGTGATTCTTTGAAATCCATATCTAAATCAGAATAACACACAGTGTAAGACTGTATAATTTATATTTAACTGTGACTATCAAGATTTAATACGATCTTCCTATCTGAAACAGGGCATTTATGAAGGAAAGTACAGAAGATAATGTGTGAATATGGATTGCAAGTTCTGAAGTCAAGTTTCCTTGTTTTAAATTCCATACTGCTATTCTTTAAACACACCAAGCATTGTCACAACTCAGGGTCTTTGTACTTTGTTTCCTCTTCCGGGATAACTCTTCCCCAAAATGTCCACATGGCTAATTCCCTCACTTGTCTAGGCCATTCTAATGTGACCTTGTCAGAGAGACCTTCCCTATAGCCCCTACTCTCCATCTCTCTCTACCTTGACTCTGCTTTATATTTTTTTCATTGAATTTATCACCCCCAATGTATCATTTGCTAGTTAATTTATTTTCTGTGTACTCCTGAAAGGATATAAACTCCATATAAGAAAGGAATTTGCACATACATACATACAAACACACACATATGCATCACTAATTTTCATGCTAGAATGCAGCCCTACCCACACACACAGTGGATGTTCTATAAATGTTTGTTAAATAATTTGTAGAACCTTCAAGTAATAGACATCTTGGAATGTTTATACACAATGAAGACAACTTCTACAATATTCTAAATTACTTTTAACTAATAGTATGTTATTCATCTGTTTATAAGAGAGATAAATGACTTTTCAAAGCTGATACTTTTGTCCAAAAAAAAAATAAAATTTGGAAGCACATATTGACTTAGTTGTCTTGGGATTCCAATATAAAGTTCTTTGGTAAGTGTGTCTGAAGGCTCATAATTATAGCTAGTGCTTAAATTGTGCTTACTGCTATAAATGTTCTACATATGTTAATTAATTTAATCTCTAATAACCCTATGACACAGGTAATTATTATTCTCATTGTACAGATAAACAATTCAAGGCACAGAAAGTGTATGATCTATCCAAGCTCACCCAGTTAATAAATGGCAGAGTCAGGATTCAGCCCCAGGACTTGAGCAGTCTGGCCTAGATCCAAGCTCTAAACAACTACCCTCTACAGTCTTTTCATACATGAAAGAAGAAAGCTGGAGTTTATAGTTGGGGAAATATCGATATTTCCATTACTTGCATTTTCTGCCTACAGTGCGAACATAGCATTACTGTGGTTATTTAAATTGTGGTTATTTAAATTGCCCAAATTGTCTTTTCTAAAAATTTGAGGAAAAAATAAAAGGTTAATTGCTTAAACTAGAGACAATCTTAAAGCATTAGTAAGAAATTATCATTGGCTCCCTTCTTCCTTCTCCTCCTAAGCAGCTTTTTATATACACATTGTACTGCATGAATTTTCAAAACCAGCCTTACAGTTCAGTTCGGGAATACATTTCCATAATAAAAGCAATTAACTTATAGAATGGTTTTCTGGGAAAAACTAACAAAATCTTTATAGCTTTGGGCATGGATAGCCTCACCTGACTAAGAATGTTTCTGAAGAGAGAATCCAGGTCAAACACACACTGTGATCACAACTTTTTCATGCCTAGTTTGTGCTCTCTGGTCAAAGTGATAAGAATCTCTGTAGACATCAGACTGCTTTCTTAAGTAGATATCACTTTAAAAAAAAATTGATTCCAGATATTTAATGAATTTAAGAAATGCATTTAGTCTGATTATAATGTTATGCAGTACACTAGAATTTTTGCCAAATTCATCTGAGAGAATAACTTGGCACTACTTCCAAGTTTCAGAAGCAGGTGTGAAATAAATTTAAGGTTTATAGGGTGATGAGTACCTAAGCCAGACTCTCAGATGACCATTGTTTGCCATCGAATACCATGTGCCAGGCATCTGTGCAAACAGAGACTGAAAATTTCAAGTGCCTCTGCAAATAGCTAGTGGTGTATCCTGCCAAAATTTGCTTCATTTTCTGGTGCAAATGGCAGCTGTGCCAGTAAGTGTCTGTGGATTTGACTGAATTGCATTGCATTCTTTTTTTATACTAGTAATTTTGGATTTCAGAAAAGCAAAGGTGTTGAAAGAGTTCACAGACTTTGAAATTTCCCATTAACATTTTTAAAGAGCAAAAAGTTTGACATTTCCCCTGAGGCAGCTGCTTAAAATCACTATTGATTGCCTTAACATCTAGATATGAAAATAAACAGAAGTTCTATCTCACATGTTTCGAACCACAATCTAACAAAAGTTCTCAGATAACTAGGTCTATCCTTAGTTCCAAAATAGTTAACTAAATCTTGTGCTTTGTTAGTAATCTCTGGGCCTAACATCATTCGATGGGTGGGGTGGGGAGGGGGAGGGATTGATCCCAGTGGTACTTTACCACTGAACTACATCGTCAGTTCTTTTTGTTTTTTGAGATAGTCTCGCTAAATTGCCCAGACTGACCTCCAACTTGATATCCTCGTGTCTCAGCCTCCCAAATCACTAGGATTACAGGCATTTGCCACTGCACTCAGCTCTAACATCATTGCTTAGTCGACCTCTCACATTCTTTTATGAGTAAGCAGAGAAAACATTCAGCATTTGTTTTTTTAAGGATTGTCTAATTTCACTTAGCATTATCTTCTCTAACTCCATACATTTACCTGCAAATGCCAAGATATTATTCTCTTTTATTGCTGAGTAATAGTCCATTGTGTATATATGTCACATTTTTTAATCCATTCATCTACTGAAGGGCATCTAGGAGGGGGAGCATGGGAAGAATAGATGAACGCTAGATAGGGCAGAGGGGTGAGAGGGGAGAACACATTTTATCTCAGAAGTCCCTGAGATTTTGATTCCCATCTCACTGGGTCATTTAACTACATAAAAGCAAAAATAAATGGGTTGAGTAAATCAAAGTTTGTATTTGAGATTCAAGAGAGAACACATTTTCATTGCATCCATTGCCACCATATAATCTGAACAAAATCAAGGTTCTTAAGAAGGTTGCATTGGCAATAACATTGTTTACCATATCCACCAACGTTATCATCAAAGTGTCTATGATGGCTGGGCACAGTGGCACATGCCTGTAATCCCAGCAGTTCAGGAGGCTGAGACAAGAGGATTGCAAGTTTAAGGCCAACCTGAGCAACTTAGCAAGACTCTGTCTCAAAATCAAAAATAAAAAAGGCTGGGGGGTGTAGCTCAGTGGTAGAGCATTGCCTAACATGTGTAAACCCCTGGGTTCAACCCCCAGTATCACAAAAACAAAATGAAACAAAAATATTATTTTTCAATGTGCAATCTTATAGCAAGAAGAAAAAAAATTAAAATCAAAGCTTTTATGTTCAAGTTACTAGATGTCAAATATAGCTCAATAATGGTGTTGAAGTATTCACATTATTATTGGTAGTGGTATCATAACTGATCAATGTTTAAATATTAAAACAAAAAATCCTGACCTGGGTGAATTCAACATCAAAGATATTAAACAGAAGAGAATGTTCAAGTTAACCTATTGACTAAGCAAGGTGTATCAGATGTGTAAGTTAATATCTTCTCAATACCTTTATTTGAGGAAACGATATTAGGAACCAGATAGAAACTAAATATTTGTTTCAGGTACTTGTGATTCCAAATACCTTAATGCAAAACCTAGTGATACTTTTAAGATCAGAAGAAAGTTAACCACCAATAACTTAAGAAATAATAGAGAAAAAAATTAGGGAAGAAAAAATAAAGAAAAAGGAAACTGGAGAAGGAGGAACAATAAAAGTAATTATTTTTCAAAAACTGTATGTGCCTAGTCACTAATAAAAAAAATCACCCCAATACAAATGATATCTATGCTTTCAGAGATACCACTGTTTGTCTAATACTTATTTTTTAAGCTTTTTAATAACATCATAACATCATTTTGTCACTATAGAAATTACACTTGTCATGCCTTATTTATTCTGCATTAAATTTTCTAGCAATAATCAAAGACATTCTGTGGGTTTCTGTGAATGTTCTCATGTCTGGTTTTTCCTCAGTTCTATTGTTTTGATTAGTATGGTCATTTTCCTGCTACCCCAGAATGAATTCTAGTAATGGAGAAATTGGCTTTGGCTTAATATTTAATATTTTCATTTTTCTAATAACATACTCTTAGGCTCCAGTTATTTCAGCACACATCTCCTTCTTTTCCATTGTTTTCTTGTAATGTCAATTACAAACTCTATAAGGGGAAAAATATGTCTAGTATAGAAATATTCCATCTATAATTATTATGGTAGATAGTAATAAAAATTGTATTATGACTTTTGATATAACAGTTCATATTTACTTTTTTAAAAGTTTAATAGAAATATACTGCAATTTTTTGTTTTGGGGTACATTGTTTTCTAGTGTCAGATTCTCACTTATCTCTCTTTGGTGGATCATAAATTGACAAATATTTCTGTGTGTTCATACATGCTGGATAGATTCCAAGACTGGCTTGTTTCAATGGCATTTTAAGTTGACACTTCAAAAATAAAAATAAAAATAAATTGATGCTTCAACTAGAGAAATTTTCAGAAGGTAGCCATGAAAGGCAACAATTAAAGTAACCCCCAGTTATTCTCTTCTCCTAGTAGTCAAGCCTCTGAGTAGGACATTATCTTGAGGATTGACTGAATACAGTGACTCACTTCTAACGAATAGAGCATGGCAAAAGTGGTGAAACATCACTTCTGAGTTTAGGTTACAAAATGACTATGGCTTCTATCTTGGGCTCTCCCTCTCACACTATCACTTTGGGAGAAGCACACAGCCGGCTCATGTTGTGAGTACCCTATGGACAGACCCACATGGAGCTGAGGGAAGTCTCCAGCCCTAGCTACCAAATGAACCACTCAGTTCAACAATCCATGAGGAACTAAATTCTTCCAACAGTCACCTGAGTGAACTTTGAACTAAATCCTCCTACCGTGTGACATTTAGATGACACTCTGATTGTAGCTTAAATAGAGGTGCCCAGTGGAGTTGCATCTAGATTTTTAACCTGGAAAAACAGGGGTATAAAAATGCTCTGTTTTTAACCTTTAAGTTTTGAATTTGTTAAACAGAAAGAGATAATTAGTACAGTGGCCAGTTTATCCCTTTTTCTCCCAAAGAAGCTGAGAATCTTGGAAAATGGACCATCAGCTCATCAACTTATATTTTGAAGTACTCACACTCCCTTTGTTTAATGGGGATATAGATTAAAGTAAGCAGGAAACTGTGACAACTATCTGACTTCTCTACCACCATAGTCTATCCAAGATTAGTATTTGTTAAATAAGCGTGTGGAGGTTTTTCTCACACCAAACAATACTTCAACACTCTAGACACAACTAGGTGTCCTACAACTCAATTCAATTCTGATACTACCTGGAGCTAGTGTCAGATCCCACAAGTTAATGGCTCAGTCACACAAGACTGGAAACTTCAGTGAAAACTTCAGATGCCAGTCACCAATTGTTAGACTTGAATTTCCTCCACTTTTGATAGACTGATATAGAGGCTCCCAAGAACCTCTTCTCAGGTTTTATAATTTACTAGAACACCTCACAGAAATCAGGAAGTCACTTTAGTTACTATCACCATTTTATTATAAAGAATACAACTCATGAGCACCCAAATGTAAGAAATATATAGGACAAGGTAAGTGGGTGAAGGTGAAATGCTATGGAGCCTCCATGCCCTATGGGGGCATGCCACCCTCCCAGCACCTTGATGTTTTTACCAACCTTCGAGCTTGCTGAACCCTATAGTTTGGGGGTCTTTGGGAGGGCTCATTAGCATGTTTGATTAAATCATTGGCTTTTGGTGATTAGATGGCTCTCTAGTCCCTCTCACCTTCCTGGAGATTCAGGGGTAAGTCTAGAAGTTCCAACCCCCAAATCACAGCTTGGTCTTTCTGATGACAAGTCCCCATCCAAAATCTAAAGATCCTCAGCTTCATCCTGCAGTATCTCATTAGCAAAGCAAAAAAATTTCTCTCAAGAGATTCTAAGGGTTTTAGGAGTTCTCTGCCAGGAAAGTGAATCAAACACCAAATATCTTTTTATGATTCTAGAGATACATTTTTTGTTGCCTCTTTTTCAAAATGGGTTTGAGACAGCTTATACTAAAGAAGATAAATATAGTGAAGTTAACACTGAAGTAGAAAATAAAGGCTATAAGAAGGAGACTGTATTGCATTTATGAAATGTGATAGACTATATTGCATTTATGGAATGTGATAATAACAAACCTCAATCATATCCACATAGTAATCTCTAGGACCTGTGAATGTGTTATGTTACATGGCAACAGAGAATTAAGGTTACAAATGGAATTGAATTTGCTAATCAGTCAACCTTAAAATAAGAAGATTATGCTGGATTATCTGGGTGAGCCCAATGTAATAACAAGAGTCCTTAAATGGGGAAGAGGAAGAAAGAGGAGACAGAGACAGAGAGATTGCGTCATGAAAAAGGACTGAACAGCCACTGATGGCTTTGAATGGAATGGTGCTGGAGCCCAGAAATTCCCTTTTTTCTGAGTTTTCAGACCTTTCTCATTTTACATGATCAGCAGATAAAACAGTTTTAGAGCAGTGGGCACCTAAGCAGGCTAATAATTTCAAATTACTTCAATTCTTTGTTCTTGTGGTATTGACTCCCCATTTATTGGAAGGATGGAGAGTTGTGCATAGGAAGTGTCCCAGAAGGACAGTGCCAGGTAGCAGTGTTCAGCCAGGCTTGCCTCTACTGAGAGGCTCAGCTCTGGTTCTGAATTTGCATCCTCTCCCACTCAGAAAACAAACTATGCAGAGCTATACATCTTAGAACAATTTCAGCAACATTTGCTGCTGATCCTTGAGGAAACCCTTGAAGTTCTCATATCCACATATCACTTTATAAACGCATCTGTTTCTCACCTCCTTCCTTGGTCTCCCTCCACTCTAGCCCACTGGCCATCTTGCCAATCTTTACATTCTCTGGTATCTTTTCTTGATTGTACCCTTGCTCTTTTTAGATTGCTGTTCAAAGTGACCTGAAGAGAAAATCCTTCCCTCTCCACACTAAAATGTCCCTCCCCCATCACTCTATTCCCTTAATCTGCTTGTTCATTCTTTTAAAAAATGTGTTCTAATTAGGTACATATGACAGCAGAATGCATTTTGATTCATTGTACATATTGGATTCATTGGAGCACAAATTTTCATTTCTCTGGTTGTACAAGTTGTAGAGTCACACCGTATGTGCAGTCATATATGTACCTAGGGTAATGAAGTTCTTCTCATGCCACCATCTTTCCTCCCCCCATACCTCCTTTCTTCCTCCCCCCCCCCTTTGCCCAATCAAAATTCCTCTGTTCTTCCCATGTCCCTCCCCCCAGTATGGATCAGCATCCACTTATCAGAGAGAGCATTCAGCCTTTGGTTTGCGGGGATTGGTTTATCTCACTTAGCGTGATATTCTCCAACTCCATCCATTTACCTGCAAATGCCATAATTTATTCTCTTTTATTGCTGAGTAATATTCCATTGTATATATATACCACAGTTTCTTTATTTATTCATCTATTGAAGAGCATTTAAGTTGGTTCCACAGTTCAGCTATTGTGAATTGAACTGCTATAAACATTGATGTGGCTGTGTCACTAAAGTATGCTGATTTTAAGTCCTTTGGGTGAAGACTGAGAAGTGGAATAGCTGGGTCAAATGGTGGTTCCATTCTAAGTTTTCTGAGGTATCTCCACAGTACTTTCCAGAGTGGTTGCACCAATTTGCAGTGCCACCAGCAATGTATGAGTGTACTTTTCCCCCAACATCCTTTCCAACACTTATCATTGCTTGTATTCTTGATAATCATTTGCTTATTTATTCTTCATAACCCTTGCCATCACCTCAAATTTTATATATATACTATTTACTGCCTATATCCCCCACTAGCATGTAGTCTTTACAAGAGCTCTCACCTCTCATCCCAGCATTTACTGGGAGCATACAGAAAGCTCCCAGTAAATATCTAATGACTAAATGAATGAAACTACCTAGTCATCTCCTCCAGAGAAGTGTTCGTATTAAACTTTTCCCCATCTTGTTACATTTTCCATGATGTATATATAAAATCCAGTGATCTTGAGAGTCATCTGGTACCTGGGTAGCTCCTTGCTGATCCCCTACTTGATCAAACTTTGAGTAGCCACAAATTTGACATGTATACATTTGCCAGACACAATAACATCTGTTCCAGTTACCTAACACTTCTTCCAACTCTAAACTAGTTATCTCACAAATACTAGGTTTTGAGGCTACTGTTTTCAAACTGTTTTAAACTCTAATCCATTTGTTCAAAGGATAAGCAGAATTCCAATGTGTAAAACTAAATAATGTAGCTTTGCTCTGTTTCTGCTCCACACTCACTGGTTCAAATTCCCAAGGGATCTTCACAAGCTCAGGACTCATCTGAGATGGCACAGCTTGGAGACATCTGTCTCCAGGCATATGTTATTCCTGCTGATCTCTCAATTCAGGAGTCAATAACAGTAAAGTTTCCTGAGCACTGCACATTCCAAGCATTTATTACCAACTTACTGTTATCGGAGTCATGGGTATATGTCTAAAGGGTAAGAATTTATAGAGTTCTACTGTCCTTGTCTTATGATGGAGATGTCCCTGGGTCTAGGTAATCCAGGGTCTTCTGGTATTTTCTCAGATTCCACAACATCTGCAAAAAGGCCAAAAATGTTTGAATCCAGGAACATTAAGAAGTCCTCATTTTAAAAAAAATGGAAGGAAAATCTTAAATTCTTTCCATTTTTTGACAGAAAATGTCACAAACATTATATATGTTAATATGTTAATATATGAAGTTTTAAATATTTTTAAAAAATCAAGTTGGGCATTGAGGAAGGAAGATCACAAATTTGAGGGTGAGTCTGCAACTTAGAGAGACTCTGTCTCAAAAAAAAAAAAAAAGAAAAGAAAAGACTAGGGATATAGCTCAGTGGCAAAGCACTCCTCTGTTCAATTCCCAGTATCTCCGCAAAAAGTCAAGCGTGACAGTTTTTGTCTTTCCTCCAAGAGGCTAAAAATTTTAGAACACTTTTGTTTACCCCTTTTCTACTATCTTTCTCCCTACTTATCTACTATGTCATTTCCTAGGTTTCCTTTTTTAAAATTTGAATCTAAAATTACAAACTCTTTAAGTTTTTATATTACCCTTTATTTTATTTTATTTTATTTTCAGTGAATGGGGTTGAACTCAAGGCTTTCTGCATGCTAAACAAGCATTTAAGTATTTTACCACTGGGCTACACCCCAGTCCCTATTTTCTATTTAAATTTAAAAAAATGTTTTGGGGAGGAGCACTGGGGATTGAACCCAGAGGTGCTTTATCAGTGGGTTACATCTTCAGCCCTTTTTATTTTAATACAGGGTCTCTCTAAATTGCTGCGGGTTTCATCAAGTTGTTGAGACTGGCCTGAAACTTGTGATTCTCCTGCCCCAGTCTACTGAGTTGCTGAAATTACAAGCATGTGTCTCTGATACCAGTCTTGAAAATCAGGATCAGGTCCTCATTCCCCCCTGTTTTGAAGATCAAACACCCCAGAAACGCTGAGGCAAGAGCAAAAAGTAAATTTTATTTAAAAGACAGAAGGGGTAAGGACGTGGGGAGTTGGGGAGAGAGAGAAAGAGAAAGAGAGATTGATTCCTCTGGAGAGGAGGGAGTCCAGAGCTGGTGCCCACAGGAGTTGGGGTGTACTGTCCCTTTATAGACTTTAGGTTTCTTTCTTCTCATACCCCTGCCCCATCATGCCTAGGTGGAGATCAAAAGGCAGAGAGAGAGCTGTCCAGGGGGTGATGGGTTGTGTTAGAAGATGCAATCCTTCCCCTCCCCTAGAGGTTGCTAGGAACTGATTTGATGGAGAAAGTTCTACCTACTCATTTCCTTTTCTTTGATAATCAGCTACCTGTACTTTGCCCTGGTCTCATCTTTTTTTTTTTTTAACTTTAAAATTTTGTTTTAATTTTAAAATATTAATAGTCCTTTTAATCACTGCCTTAAACTCTAAAATCACACTTCAGTTACTTAGATATCACTATAATTTCTATTATTTCTATTGCTTGCCACTATTTCTTGTAGATCATGGCCCTGTTCTTTTTTCCTTTCCTTGAATTATTTTTTTCAGACTTACATTTATTTGATTGAGATAACTCATTCAAGTACATTAAAGAGGACATAAGTTTTTACATATTTAAAATTGCCTTTTTTTCTCCTAATATATGAATGATTATTTGGCTGGGTATATAATTCTAAGGATACAACCATTCAAATCATAATCTTATAAAATATTGTTCCATTGTTATCCAGAACATGTTACTGGATGAGAATTTCGATACTAACCAGAATCAATTGACTTCGTAAGGAAAACTCCCCCCAAATATTGACATGGCTCCTGCCCTCACCTTCTTCTTTTGCTCACATTTAATCTGCTCAATGAGGACTTTCCTATCCAACTCTTCTCCTCCTCCTCCTTCTTCTCCTTCTCCTTCTTCCTCCTCCTCCTCCTCCTCCTCCTCCTCCTCTTCCTCCTCCTTTTGGTCCTGGGGGATAAACCCAGCACTTGACTACTGAGTCACATCCTCAGCACTTTATATTTTTTATTGGTATCTAAAAATAAGTACAATCTGAAATGATAAAAAGTATAGTCCAATAAATATACAAACCAGTAACAGTCATTTATAACCATTATCAAGTATTATGTATTGCATTTAATTGTAGATTCTATACTTTTATATGGCTGGTACCTCATTTTTTTAATATTTATTTTTTAGTCTTAGGTGGACACAATATCTTTATTTTATTTTTATGTGGTGTTGAGGATCGAACCCAGTGCCCCACACATGCCAGGCGAGCATGCTACCGCTTGAGCCACATCCCCAGCCCCACATATTTTTTTAATTTATTCTAATTAGTTATACATGACAGTAGAATGAATTTTGGCACATCATACATAAATGGAGTATAACTTCTCATTCTTCTAGTTGTACGTGATGTAAAGTCACACAGACCATGCAATCATATATGCACATAGGGTGATAATGTCTGATTAATTCTACTATCAGCTCGTCTGGTTTTTTGTTTTCCTTTGGTACTGGGGATTGGACCCAGTGGCGCTTAACCACTGAGCAACATCCTCAGCCCTTTTTATTTTTTATTTTAAGCCAGGGCCTCACTAAATTTTTGATGCTGGCCTCAAAATTGTGATCCTCCTGCCTTAGCTTCCCAAGCCGCTAGGATTACAGGCGTGCCTCCATCATGCTCTGTAGCACATAAGGATTTTTACATGAGCATCATCACCACAAAAATGTGAGTCATGCATTGCACTATCACTTTACAATGGCTACGATGTCATTAGGTGAGGAGAATTTTTCAGCTTCAAGATAATCTTATGAAACTACCATTATACCTCACATATCAGATAAAGCACTAATCTTCGGGATATATAAAGAACTCAAAAAGCTAAATACCAAAAAACAATAATAATAACCCAATCAATAAATGGGCCAAGGAAATGAACACATACTTCTCAGAAAAGGATATTCAATCAACCAACAAATATATGAAAAAAATGTTCATCATCTCTAGCAATTAGAGAAATGCAAATCAAAACTAAGATACCACCTCACTCCAGTCAGAATGGCAGCTATTATGAAGACAAACAATAATAAATGTTGTGGAGGGGGGAAAAGGCACACTCATACATTGCTGGTGGCACTGCAAATATTGGTGCAACCAATATGGAAAACAGTATGTAGATTCCTTGGAAAACTTGGAATGGAACCACCATTTGACCCAGCTATCCTTCTCCTCTGTCTATACCCAAAGGACTTAAAAACAGTATACTACAGGGACACAGCCACATCAATGTTTATAGCAGCACAATCCACAATAGCTAAACTGTGGAACCAACCTAGATGCCCTTCAGTAGATGAATGGATTTTAAAAATAAATATATACATAATGGAGGGCTGGGGATGTGGCTCAAGCGGTAGTGCGCCCACCTGGCATGCATGCGGCCCGGGTTCTATCCTCAGCACCACATACAAACAAAGATGTTGTATCTGCCGATAACTAAAAAAAAATAAATATTAAAAAATTCTCTCTCTCTCTCTCTCTCTCTCTCTCTCTCTCTCTCTCTCGGTCTCTCTCTTAAAAAAAATAAATATATGCATAATGGAATATTACTCAGTAATAAAAGAGAATAAAATCATGGCATTTGCAGGTAAATGGATGCAGTTGGAGAAGATAATGCTAAGTGAAGTTAGCCAATCCCCCCCCCAAAAAGAATGCTGAATGTTTTCTCTGATATAAGGTGACTGACTCATAGTGGGCTAGGGATAGGGAGCATGGGAGGAATAGATGA
The DNA here is from genome assembly GCF_048772815.1 of Callospermophilus lateralis. Classification (NCBI taxonomy): domain Eukaryota; kingdom Metazoa; phylum Chordata; class Mammalia; order Rodentia; family Sciuridae; genus Callospermophilus; species Callospermophilus lateralis. The sequence goes on from NC_135314.1 coordinate 103,429,983, forward strand.
ACTCTAGATAGGGCAGAGGGGTAGGACGGTAAGGAAGAGGGCAGGGGGTTAGCAATGATGGTGGGATGTGATGGACATCATTATCCAAAGTACGTATGTGAAGACATGAATTAGTGTGAACATACTTTATATACAAACAGATATATGAAAAATTGTGTTCTATATGTGTAATAAGAATTGTGACGCATTCCGCTGTCATGTATTTAAAAAATGAAAGCAATTAAAAAAAAAGAAACTACCATTATATGTGCAGTTCCTCATTGACTGAAAGGTCAGAATGTGGTGCATGACTGTACATAGCTTATGGATTTTAATTTGTATGACATCCACCGAGCTGTAAGCATCAAGAGGATGAAGGAGTCTTTCTTTCATTTAGTTTTATCATGGGTGAAGGATATGAACAATAAGCTCCAGGGACTTACAGTTTCCCTACCTGTCCCTTACAGTTTCCCCACCTAGCCTCCTGCCCCGCCCTAAATTATCCCCACCACAAAAACTCCTCCCATAACCCAGCCCTGCCAGCCAAAAGTAACTAACTCCTCCCATGACTTGACTCTGCTAAGGCCCTATAAAACCCAGACCCTTGTGGTAGCCAGCTGCTATTTTTCCCTCAGAAGATGTCCCTCTGGTGCTGAATATAACATGCTGGTCCATGAGGTCTCCCTCCATTTCCTTTTTCTCTTTGTATGTGCTTTCATTGGGAGCTAAAGCCTGGTTCTCAGCCCCTAAGCCTTAGCACCCCCGAATTGTTGGACTGTGTCTGGTTAATCACCTAGTCCTAACACTTTCCAAGGCTTATGCCATCAGGAAAAATGTAAAAGAAATCAATTTCTAGATGCTTACCTTCTGAAGAAACTCTTTCCAAACGTGATGTACAAAGAACGGGCTAGTGTTCAGAGCAACACTTCTACTTTTCAAAATAAAAACACAACTCAACCATCCCAAGTCTTTCAATGGAGCTTTTTTTTTTTATTCAAAAGCTTCCAGGGAACAATACAAAGATGTTGATCTTTTTAGTGGTTAATCAGGACATAATAAACCATTACAACTTATTTTTTCCCCATTCACATATACGCTTTAGTTAACAGCAAATTGCTGAAATGCTGTGTGGTGCATACCTGTAACCCCAGTGGCTTGGGAGGCCGAAGCAGGAGGATCGCAAGTTCAAAGCCAACCTCAGGAATTTAGTGAGATCTGTCTCAAAATGAAAAATAAAAATGGGTTGGGAATGTGGCTGGGTGATTAAGCACCTCTAGGTACCAAAATAATAATAATAACAATAATAATAATAATAATGCCCCCCAATTAAATAAATAAATAAAAAGCGCCAAGTGCTGTGTTATAAACAGAGTATTTTGACCTAGGAATTTATTTAAACCTAAGCAATTACTTTCTGCTATTTTTAATATTAATATATTACTGTTTATATCTTAATATTATTTTTAGAATTTGTAATTATTTAAAATTAAACACTTCAAAATGCCAGAGCTAAATAGATTAGTATATTAGTTATCTCTTGCTGTACAAAAAAATTACTATAAACTTGAATTTAGCAGCTTAAAACATCCCACATTTATTATTTCTGTTCCTGTGGGTCAGGAGTCTGGCTAGGGTTTAGCTGAGTCTTCCCTTGGGGTCTAACAAAGTTGCAATCAAAGTGTTAATTGGACTACATTCTCATCTGTGTGTTTAACGGTAGAAGAAATCACTCCCAGTCTCACTCAGGTTATTGGCAGAATTCATTTCCAGGCAGGTATGGAAGAAAAGGCCTTGGCTGCTTGCTGCCTGGATGTTGGCAGCATCATTTACCTCCATGAACCCATAACCAGCAACTAGAGGACACTGGCAGCTGCTAGAGGTTACCAGCAGTTCTGTGCCACATGAACTTCTTCAACATGGACAAATACTTTATCAAACCCAAAAGGAGAGGCTCTAGATTAAGTATGCCAAGCAAGAAAGAGTTCCTATAACATAATCATAGAATTACTTCCTATCACCTTTGCTGTAATCTTGGTGAGAACTAAAGGGAAGTTATGCCAGTAAATTTTTTGTCACTGTTACAAAACACCTAAGAGAAACCTAAAAAAAAAGGTTTATTTTGGCTCAGAATTTCAGAGATTTTAGTCCATTATTACTTGTCCCTGTTGTTTTGAGCCGATGACAGCACAAGTACATTGTGGCATGAGAACAAAGCAGAGAAAGGCTGTTCACCCAGTGGCCAGGAAATAGACGCAGAGGAGAGGCCAGGGTCCCAATATCCCATGCAAGGCCATGCCCTATTGACTTAACTTCCTTCCACTAGCCCCCTCCTCCTTAAAGTTTCCACCACCTGCCAATACTGCCAAGCTGAGCACCAAGTTTTTGACACCCAGGCTTTTGTGGGACATTCCAATTCCAAGCTATAATTAAAGGTATTCCCATAGGCATGAACTCCAAGTGGAGTTCACTGTAGTGAACTCAATGATTGTGTCACTGTGGGTACTGTCTACCAGTTAGTAATGTCTGGACCTTTACTGTCACTGAAATGTTCTCTCAAACTAACAAGTTTTTCAAGATTTAGGAGATAACAATTATAGATAATTGTAGTGAATTGGTGTATATTACTCAATGCAGAGTTATAATCCATTCTTTCAAATTATACAGTGAAATTTTTACTACCAGTATAATAATCCTGATATAATTTCTTCTTATCAACAGTTTAGTATTTTGTTTATTTTTTAAAAATATATACTTGCTAGTGGACTGATTGTTTTTAACAGTACTATTTACATTTTTTTCTTGGAATACATAGATTTTTTAAAAAACTTGATTACGATGTCTAAAACAATTAATGGAGTTAATTCTTATTTTATATGACTTTTACTTAGTTAATCCCAAATCTGAACACCAGCATCTGAGCATTCGCTTTATGTTTCTTTCTTTCTCATAAATAAACACTATTTTAAGCTACAAATTACACTGCATCATTATAAATTAAGTAATGAGAAATAGCATTTTGATTTATTATCCTTTTATAACTCATTATAATATTAATGAATTAATTATATCATTTAAATCTTGACTGCTTTTAGTAATCTGTTTTATCAAATGTGTTTTATAACTTTTCTCAGATAGTCTTTTTTCTTTTTTGGTACCAGGGATTGAACCCAGCAGCACTTAACCACTGAGTCACATTCCCAGCCTTTTTGTATTCTATTTAGAGACAGGGTCTCATTGAGTTGCTTAGGGCCTCACTAAATTGCTAAGGCTGTCTTTGAACTCGTGATCCACCTGCCTCAGCCTCCAGAGCCGTTGAGATTACCGGTGTGTGCCATTGTGCCCGGCAGTCAAGTAGTCTTTATACTATTCTTTAACATATACAACATATATTTAATTTGAAAAATAAATTCAGAATTTTTCGGATAGTCTGACTGGGGATAATAGGACTAACAAAGACCACTGGCCAATTTCCCTCTACTTTCTGAATGAAGAAAACTTTTATCTATAAAATTTAGATGAAAATATATTTAAATTATGTGATGAGACAATGATGTATTGGCAAAATAAACAGGGGCTAGGGATGTGGCTCAAGGGGTAGTGCGCTCACCTGGCATGCGTGCAGCCCGGGTTGGATCCTCAGCACCATATACAAACAACGATGTTGTGTCTGCCGAAAACTAAAAAATAAATATTAAAAAATTCTCTCTCTTTCTCTCTCTCTCTCTCTCTCATTTCTTAAAAAAAAAGAAAGAAATAAACAGTATTTTACTTTGTTTTAGTGTTCTGTGAGTAAATTGAGCTAATCAAATTATCTCAAAGTGCAAGAGTAGTAAATATAATTAATAATCATGCATTAAGTCATGATAAAGACTTTTTGATGAATTTCCAAGAAATGTAAGAAATTGAATGCTTTTTTATGACTGAGTAGCAAATCATTTTGCAAATCACATAATTTCAAATTCATTTTTTTCAATAATTAGAAATAAAACCTAGGGCTGGGGTTGTAGCTCAGTGGTACAGTGCTCCCCTTGCGTGTGGAAGGCTCTGGGTTTGATCCTCAGCACCATATAAAAATAAAAATAAAGATTGTGGGCCATCTACAACTAAAAATATATTTTTTAAAAAAGAAGGAGAACCTAGTTACATTGCCAAGAATAGATTAAAGTTTAGATAAGTATCATTATTGTAGCACATAATTCAGAAAGAACCATGCCATAATTCCTTCTGGTTTTACTACTTATTTATATAAGTAATATCTCTTAGCACCATTATCTATAAAATAAAAAAGAGTAATAGTTTTAACACAAAACTCTGTCTCATTCCAGCAATAAATAATAATTATTTAAAGAAAAATAAATTGGGGTGGCAGTCATTTCATTAGAAATTGATTTCCAATAAAATTTTATATTTTATATATACTAATTATCAAAATATTTATGCTTATGTTATTTTGATTGTATACTAATAATGTTTATAACAATTCAATCTAGAAGAAAATTTTTTAATTGACACATAAAAATTGTACATATTTATGGGGTACCACATGGTGTCTCAGTTAATATATACATTTGTGTAATGTTCAAATCAATGTAAGTACACCAGTCTTCTCCAACAGTTATCATTTATTTATGGTGAAAACTGTAATATCCTTTCTTCTAGGAATGCATTTTTATTATCTAGTCATCCTACTGTGCAATAGAACAGCAGAATTTCTTACTCCTATTTAACTGTAACTTAGTATCTGTTTAATCACTTTTCCCAATCCCTTCCTCGAAACTACTCTCCCCAGATAATCACTAGTCTACTCTCAGCCTCTATGAGACCAACTGTTGAGATTCTACATATGTGTGAGATCCTGTGGTATTTGTCTTTCTGTACCTTTTTTATTTCATTTATCATTTTGTTGCCTGACCGAATTCTGTCCTTTTTTTGACTAAAGAGTATTCCACACTGTGTGTGTGTTTGTCTAATATTTTCTTTATCTGTTTATCAATTGTTGTATACTTAATTGATTCCATTTCTTGGCTATTGTGAATACTGCTCCAACACACATATAGTGCAGATGTCACTTTGACATACTGATTTTATTTCCTTTGGTTATGTGCCCAGTAGAGGTTTTGTCTATTTTTGATTTTTTGAGGAAATTCCACACCATTTTCCATAATGGCTGTACTAATTTACACAGTGTATAAGGGCTCTTGCTTCTCCATATCTTTGCCAGTACTTGTGTGTTAACTTTTTTCCTGCTGTGACTAAAGGATTTGACCAGAACAATTTTATAGGAAGAAAAGTTTATTTGAGGGCTCATGGTTTCAGAGATCTTAGCCCATAGAAGGTGGACTCCATTCCTCAGGGCTCAAGGTGAGGTTCAATATAATAGCAGGAGAGGGTGGCAGAGGAAAGCAGCTCAAATTGGGTGATCAGAAAGCAGAGAGAGAGAAAGACAGACAGAGAGAGAGAGAGAGAGAGAGAGAGAGAGAGAGAGAGAGAACTCCATTTGCCAGATATAGATATATATCTTAAAGTCACGCCCAAGTTCCCACCTCCTCCAGCCATACTCTACCATCTCAGTTACCACTCAGTTACCACTCAGTTAATCCCTATCAGGGGATTAATTCACTGATTGGGTTAAGACTCTCACAACCCAATCATTTATCTCTCCTGAAGCATCTTGCATTGTCTCACATGCGAGCTTTTGGGGGACACCTCACTTCCAAACTATAACAACTGGTTATCTTTTGTCTTTTTGATAATAGCCATTCTGACTAGGGTGAGGTGATATCTTATCATGGTGTTTTTTGAGTTTTTTGTTTGTTTGTTTTTGTATTTTTAGTTGCCATTGGACCTTTATTTTATTTATTTATATGTAGTGCTGAGACTCAAACCCAATGCCTCACACATGCTAGGTAAGTGCTCTACCACTGAGCTACAACCCTAACCCACTCATCATGGTTTTGATTTATATTTCTCTGATGATTAGTGATGTTGAAAATATTCTCATGGGGCTGGGGATGTGGCTCAAGCGGTAGCGGGCTCGCCTGGCATGCGTGCGGCCCGGGTTAAATCCTCAGCACCACATACAAACAAAGATGTTGTGTCCGCCGAAAAACTGAAAAATACATATTAAAATTCTCTCTCTATCAAAAAAAAAAAAAACAAGAAAATATTCTCATGTATTTATTGGCCATTTTTATGGTTTTGTTATTTATTGCAGTATTTGGGATTGAACCCAGGGATGCTCTACCACTAAACTACATCTCTAGCCGTTTTATTTATTATTGTTATTATTAGTAGTAGTAATAGAAGTAATAGTGCTGAGGATTGGGGCACTCAACCACTGAACAACATTCCCTGCATTTTTATATATGAATTTATTTTTATTTTGAGACAGGGTTTTGCTAAGTTGTTTAGGGCCTCACTAAATTGCTGAGGCTGGCTTTGAAGCCACTAGGAATACAGACATGCACCACCACACCCAGCTTTATTTTTAATTTTGAGACAAGGTCTTGTCTTGCCTTGAACTTAAAATCCTCCTGCCTTTGCCTCCTGAGTAGCTAAGATTGCCAGCATGCAGGACCCCACCTGGCTATTTTTATGTATTCCTCTAAAAAATGTCCATTTTAAATTCAGATTCTTTAGGGTTTTTTGCTATTGATTTGTTTGAATTCTTTATACATTTCTGGATATAAACTCCTTATCAGATGAGTACTTTGCAAATACTTTCTTCCACCCTGTAGGTGGTCTCTTCCTCTGCTGATGGTTTCCTTTGGTGTGCAGATGCTTGCTTTTTTAGGGGGACATGGAAGAGGCACCAGGAATTGAACCCAGGGGCACTTTACTGAGCAACATCCCCACCATTTTTATTTTTATTTTGAGACAGTGTCTCACTAAATTGCTCACTAAGTTGCTGAGATTGGACTCAAACTTTTAATCCTCTTGCCTCAGCCTCCTGAGTTGATGGGATTAAATAGTTATATGCCACTATACCTTGCTACAGAAACTCTTTAGTTTGATGCAATCCCAATCTATTTTTGCTTTTGTTGCCTATGCTTTTGATGCCTTATCCAAAAAAAAAATCAGACCCATATCATGAAACATTTTCCCTATGTTTTCTTCTAGTAGTTTCATGCATTGTTTGAGTCTTTAATCCATTTTGAGTTGATTTTTATATATGGTGAAAGATAGGGGTCCAATTTCATCCTTCTGTATGTAAATATTCAATTTCCCCAACATTTTTTATTGAAAGAACTGCCCTTTCTCCAATGTGTGTTCTTAGCACTTTTGTCAAAGATCAGTTGGCAATAGATACATGCGTTTACTTTTAGGCTCTCTATTCTGTTTTATTGGTCTATGTGTTTGTTTATGTTAATGTCATTCTGTTTTGATTACTACAGCTTTATGGTATATTTTGAAGTTAAATAGTGTAATGCCTCTTGCTTTGTTCTTTTTGATCAAGATTGTTTTAACTATTTTAAGTTTGTGAGTATGTGTGTGTTTGCACGTGTGTGTTTACATGAATTTTAGGATTATTTTTTTCTAATTCTGTGAAGAAAGCCAATGGTATTTGATAGGAATTGCCTTGAGTTTGCAGATTTCTTTGGGTAGCATGGACATTTTAATAATATTGATTCTTCCATGCTCCCTCTGTGAAGCAATGACTTTTCTACCCTGCTGTTATTGGTACCACAGCCAAATAACCAGTACCTATAACCCATTCCTCTGGAGCACATCCCTCTCTCCTTCCTGTTTTCCCCAAAGATTGTTGAGGGCAACCCAACTATCCCACTCCTTGGTCTATACCCAAAGGACTTAAAGTCAGAATTCTATAGTGATGCAGCCACATCAATGTTTATAGCAGCTCAATTCACAATAGCTAAACCGTGGAACCAATTTAGATGCCCTTCAATAGATGAATGGATAAAGAAACTGATATATATTTCCCCAATGGAATATTACTCAGCATTAAAAGAGAATAAAATTATGGCATTTGCAGGTAAATGGATGGATGGAGTTGGAGAATATCATGCTAAGCGAAGTAAGCCAATCCCAAAAAATCAAAGGCTGAAAGTTCTCTCGTTTAAGTGGATGCTGATCCATAATGGGGGTAGGGGCATGGAAAATGGAAGAATTCTGATTGGGCAAAGAGGAGGTAGATGTGGGGAAGAGGCATGGGGACAGGAAAGATGGTGGAATAAGATGAACATCATTACCCTAGGTACATATATGACTGCACATATGGTGTGATGCTACATCATGTACAAACACAGAAATGAAAAATTGTGCTGCAATTGTGTACAATAATCAAAATGCATTCTGTTGTCATATATACATAATTTAAATAAATAAATAAGAGATTGGTGAGGGCATGTCCTTGTCCAGGCTTTTCCTCCCCCAGGAGGGTCTGCCACTCTGAATAAGGGCAGCTTGATTGGTCAGGTGATCAAGGTCAAGTGGCTCAAACCACACAGCTGGGGCATTTGTTCTCCCCCATCTGACTAGACAGATGTCCAGCATTCAGGCAAGAAATCATGCCCTGATTCTTGTTATTCTGAATACACTTTGCAAAACACCCACCCCCCAAAATAATATTGATTTTTCCAATCCATGTAGATGATGTCTTTCCATTTTGTGTATGTGTGTCCTCTTCAATTTCTTTCATTAATGTTTTTAAGTTTTCATTGTAGAGATATTTCACATCTTTTGTTAAATTTATGCATAGATACTTTTTTTGGTTGTAATAAATGGGATTGCTTTCTCAATTTCTGTTCCATATAATTCAGTATTGGCATAGAGCAATGCTATTGACTTGGGGGGCAAGCACTAGGGATTGAAAACAGGAGTGTATCTCAACAATTGAGATACATCCCCAGCCCTTTTTACTTTCTATTTTTTTGAGACAGAGTCTCACTAAATTGCCAAAACTGGCTTTAAACTTGCAATACTCCTGCCACAGTCTCCCAAGTCCTTGGGATTACAGGCATGAACCACTGTGCTAAGCATTACTGATTTTTTAAAAAATTCTAATTTGTTATATATGACAGCAGAATGAAATTCAATTCATATTACACAAATAGAGCACAATTTTTCATGTCTCTGGTTGTATACAAAGTACAGTCACATCATTCATGTTTTCATACATAGCACTACTGATTTTTTTATGTTGATTTGGCATCCTGCAACTTTGCTGAATTTATTAGTTCTAATAATTTTTGATGAACTATGTAGGATTTTCTATACACAATATTGTATCATGCAAACAGTGATAATTTGACTTCCTTCTTTCCAATTTGGATGTCATTTATTTCCTCCTCTTGCCTGATTGCTCTAGCTAATGCTTCTAGAACTGTATTTAATAAAAGCGGTAAAAGTCTTCTTCCATATCTTAGAAAGTTTTCAGCTTTTCCCCCATTCAGTATGATGTTACCTGTAGGCTTGTCATTCTTTATTATGTTGAGTTACACTCTTTATATACCTAACTTGGTCAGCATTTTTTAAATGTAGGGTCATTTAAGTTTATCAAATGCGTTTTCTGTGTCTAATTGACATGACCGTGTGATTTTCATTCTTCATTCTGTAGATGCAGTGTAACACATTTGTTTATTTATTTATACATGCAAACATCCTTACATACTGGGATGAATCTTACTTGATGATGTGAAAAAGAAAATATATATGTATTGGTACTGGGGATGGAATCAGAGGTCCTCTATCACTGAGCTACATCCCCCATCCTTTTCCTTTTTTTTTTTTTTTTTTTGAAACAGGATCTTGCTAATTTTCTGAGGCTGGTCTCAAACATGAGAGATTCCTGCCTCAGTCTCTTAAGTTACTGCAACTAAGTTAGGGACCACCATGCCTGGCTTCCACTGGACACTTTTTAAAACAATGATGAGTTTTATTTTTAATTTATCACAAAGCAACAAGGGCTATATTCAAAGTATGATGTTATAGAGGTTTACTTTTAAATGTTAATAGATTACAAAATGTTAATAATTACATCCTTTGCAGTTATATAAACTTACAATGAAAAACTTAAAATGTTAACTCTAAAAATGCATGAAGGTCCCAAAAAACCAAAGGTCAAATGTTTCTCTGATATGTGGAAGGTAACCTCAATGGGTAGAGAGGAGAATAGAAATTCAGTGGATTCAGCAAAGGGGAATGAAGGGAAGGGAAAGTTGATAAGAAAAGGAAAGACAATAGAATGATTTTGACATAATTTCCTGTGCACATGTATGAGTACACCACAGTGAATCTCACCATCCTGTACATCCACAATACATTAATTTTAAAAATAATAATGACTAAGGGTAAATGCCAGAAAGAACAATAGAGGGAAGGGAGCAGGAAGAAGAGAAAAGGAAGGAAAAAGAGAGGTCCTGGGGTTTGAATTAGAATAAGATATATTCCATGCTTTTATAATTATGTCAAAATGGATTCTACTGTTATTTATAAATAAAAACAATCAATTAAAAAAATAACGTTAAAAAATGTTTTAAGCAATTCCTAGTTTTTCAAAATTTCATGTTTTTAGTTTAAGCTAAAAACATGAAGACAACCACTATATACAGCCACTAGCTGCTGAGAACTGCTGCTTCCCCCAAGCCCCAGAAGGTCTCTCTAGTACTTAAATGAAATATCTGCATTACTGACACCTACCTGGATTAGAAATCTGTTGTCCACACCTCAAGAATGCAGGTCAACCACCAAAAGCAGGCCACACCAAGCCAGTTTTCTCTTTGCCAACCAGAATGGGGTGTCTTGTTTCCTCCCTGTTATCCAGCAACTCACATTCCTCACCTGGCACTTACAGTTCCAGGATACCCTGGCAAAAGCAGGAAATGGATCAGGTCTCAGAGAAACTGGTCCACTGAACAGATACAAAACCTCAGACATGGTAGGGGAAAAATATGAACCCCCTTATAAGAATCAGGGCAAAAGGAAGGGAGTTTGAAAGAACACGGAAAGGATTTTTATTTGAACTAAATATATAACATCAAAAAAAAAGGCGACTAGATGTAAAATAGCCACAATAAGTGCCTGGCTATCCTCCTTGCTGAGAACAGTTTCCCCCAGTACCTGGTGAAGCAGAAAGCATGCAGACAAGACTAAGAAATACTCATCTGACTAAATGGTTTGAAGGAATTCAAATCAAGACCTCCTGACTCCAAAGCCTTCTGTGATAGGTTGAATTGTGTCTCCCTTAAAGATAAGTCCAAGTCTTAACCCCAGGTCTGTGAATGTGACCTTACTTGGAAATAGGAATTTTGCAGATTTAATTCAGATACAAGTTAGAATGAGGTCAGACTGTGTTAGGGTGGACCCTAAATCCAACCACTGGTGTCCTTATAAGAAGAAATACAGAGACACAAAGGGAAGATGGCCACATGAATACAGAGGCAGAAAGTGGGGAGAGGCAGGTAGAAGACAAGGAATGCTTTGCATTGCAGGAAACCACCGAAAGAAAGCTGGAGGAAGAAAGGACAGGTTCTTCCACAGAGGCTCGAGGAAGCATGGCCTTGCCAATACCTTGATTTTTGCACGTCTAGCCTCTTATGAGAAAATTTCCATTGTTTCAATGTATTTAGTTTACAATAATTTATTATATCAGCCCCAGGAAACTAAAGTACCTCCCTATTGAGAATTTATACAATCTCAGGGATTCTCACTTAACTACTATTTGATTTTATGCAATTCAGCTAAACAGACATTTATTCAAGGCATCCTTAGTGTTTGTTAATACACACTGTGCTTCCATGTCTTTCACAGTGGTGAAGAAGGCAGACATAATCAACTGCTAGATATATCGAACTATAACCAGAGAGGAAAAGACTGGAGATTAAACAAGAAATTATAAAAATAAGGATGACGATTTCATGGCCTTCCAATGTCATGTGAGGTCATTATTCAATGGACCTGCTCAAGGATTATTTGATTCCCTGCTTTTGTTTGACTTTGCTATTTGCTATTATGTTAGAGCCCCATTATGAAGTTACATATTAATTCGTAGATTTTTGTCCAATAGGAAAAAATGTCAGATGTTCGAATTTTATTATCTGTAGGCATTATTCTTTTTAAAAATTTATTTGTTCTAATTGGGTATATATGACATCATAATGCATTTTGATTCATTGTACACAAATGGAGTTAACATTCTTTTTTTAAAAAAATCCTTTCTGGCGAACTACTTAAGCCTCTGTCCCTTGAATGCTCTTAGGTACCCACTTTACCATCTTACTACTCCCTTCCTTTGTTGAGTTGAGGATATTTTTGACATGTTCATTCTATTTATGTATGTGAGTCATGTTGTTAACTTTTTGAATATTGTACTTTAGCAGGGAGCTGTTATAAAGCTTAAGAGAGCCAGGTGTGATGGAGCATGCCTGAATCTCAGTGGCTCGGGATGCTGAGGCAGGAGGCAAGTTCAAAGCTAGTTTCAGCAATTTAGAGAAACACTGTCTCAAAATAAAAAATAAAAAAGGGCTGGGGATGTGGTTCAGTGGTTGAGCACCCTGGGTTCAATCCCTGGTACCCCCCCCCAAAAAGTGATCTTAAGTGATACAATATGAATAATATTATCAATATGGTATGGTTCCTGAAGTTAAGTAGGTGTTGAATGAGTTTGAGTTGTCCTTTAGCAATTGAAAAAAGTCTGGGGGACTCTGGAGAAGCAACCACTTAGAGATGGCTTACTTCAAAGGAACCAGTATGTTAACAAAACAATTGTGTGACTCTTTATTCTCTTCCTATTTTTCTTGTCATTCTTATTCATATGTGTTGCTGAGGCAGATATATACATGCCCCTGTCCCTCAAATGCTCTTAGATACCAGCTTTGCCATCTTACTACTTCATTCGTTGAGTTGAGGACATTCTATTTTATTTATATATATATATATATATATATATATATATATATATATATATATATATACACACACACACACACACACACACACACACACATACATACATACATATATATATACATATATACACATACATATATATACACTGATTATTTTATGTAAAAATATATGCATATTATATATACATACATAAAATATATGTACATATATACATACATATTACATATATCTAACACACACACACACACACACACACACACACACACACACACTGGTTATTTAACCCAAAAGCACTTAATCACTGAGCCACATCTCCAGCTCTTTTTATTTTTTTATTTTTAGACAGGGTCTCACTCAGTTGTTTAGGGCCTCCCTAAGTTGCTGAGGCTGGCCTTAAACTTGCAATCCTCCTACCTGCTTCAGCTTCCCAAGCTGCTGTGTGCCCAGGCATGCACTACCATGGCCGGTGAGGCAGATATCTTAAATTAAGAATCTATTCATGGTCCAACCATCCACCCACTAAGGCTTCTTGTTTGTCTTCTGTAGTGACTCCTTGACTAGGAAAACCCTCCTTTTACTTAGCATTCTTTTCTTTTTAATCTCTTAGACATAACTTTGTTTGAAGCTATAGGGAAAAATTTATACTAAATCCAGAATCATTAGTAAATTTGAAGACAAGTCTTGGCAATCTTTGCAGCAGTACAAAAGTAGTAAAAAAAAAAAATACAAACAAGATTTCTGCAAGTTAAAAAAAATTTAATGCAGAAACGATGCTCTTAATTTCTAAGACACTTAAAAATTATAAGTACTTTTAAGAAAACCAACTTAACGTCAACCTCACTGGGACACATCATCCTTGAGCTTATAAAGAACACTTAGTGACAATTTTCTGCCAGCTGTGGTGGCTCACTCCTGTGATACCAGCTACTTGAAAGGTGGAGGCAGTAGGATTATGAGTTCAAGGTCAGCCTGGGCAATTTAGCAAGACTCTGTCTCAAGAAAAGAAAAAAAAAAGAAAAGAAATAGGTTGAGGATGTAGTTAAGTGTTAAAGTCCCCCTAGTTTCAATCCTCAGTATTAAAAAAAAAAAAAGCTTTTTTTAAAAAATGGTATTCTTTTTCACAGTTAATATGAAATAAAGCACCCACGTGCAGTGACTGAGAAGGCCAAAACAGGAAGGTCTCAAGTTAGAGGCCAGGTTAAGCAGTATAGGGAAATCCTATTTCAAAGTAAAATTTAAAAGGGCTGGGAATATAGATCAGGGGGTGAGCACCCTTGAGTTCAATTCTCAGCACAAACAAACAAAAAAACTTGAAACAGCAACAAATTCAAGTATTCAGAGCCCTGAAATACAAGTGCAATGTATGGAGGAGAACAGTGGCACACTCCTGTAATCTCAGTTACTCTGGAGGCTGAGATAGAAGTAGTCCAATTTTGAGGACAGTCTCAGGAATTTCGTGAGGCCCTAAACAACTTAGTGAGGCCCTGTCTCAAAATAAAAAGAGCTGGGGATGTAGTTCAGTGACAAAGCGCCCCTGGGGGTTCAATCCTCAAAAACAAAACTAACAACAACAAAAAACACAATGTATGGTCTCTGCACAGTTGGAAGTGTCTAGAGAGAAGAGAGGGAAAGAAACAAGTCTCTTGAGGAACTAGAACCTGTAGAACTTCTTAATTTTGAGATCAGAAATAGGGCCAAGCTGGGTGTGATGGTGCATACCTGTAATCCTAGCAGCTCAGGAGTCTGAGGCAGGAGGATCACAAGTTTAAAGCCAGTCTCAGCAATTTAGCAAGGCCCTAAGCAACTTAACAAAACCTTGTCTCAAAATAAAAAGAGAAAAAAGAACTGGGGGTATGGCTCAGTGGCTAAGCACCCTGGTTCAATCCCCAGTACCAAAACAAACAAACAAACAAACAACAACAACAAAAAAAAAAAAAAAAACGAAGGAAGAAAGAAAGAAATAGGACCAAGGTATATGAGAAACAACTCAACAAAGTGATTTGGGGCAAGCACATAACATTGACACCACATGTGAGTATATATATAATTAATTTGTGCAACATTTTCATTGAGGGCAAATTTTATTTGTTTCCTAAATGCTTTTAAAATAAAATATGTAGACCAGACATGGTGATGCTGCTGTATAATTCCAGGGACTTGGGAGGCTGAGGCTGAAGCAGGAAGATCATAAGCTCCAGAACAGCCTCAGCAACTTTAAGAGAATTTAAGCAACTAAGAAAGATCCTGTCTCAAATTTAAAAATAAAAAAGGCCTGGGAATGTTGCTCAATGGTTAAGCACTTCTGAGTCCAACCTCTGGTTCCAAAATTAATTAGTTAATTTTAATTAAAAATATAAAATATATATGGCCTGGGGATGTAGCTCAGTGGCAGAGGGCTTGCCTAGCATGTGTGAGGCACTGGGTTTGATCTTTAGCACCATCTACAAATAAAAAATAAAGTCATTCTGTCCATCTACAACTACAAAATTTTAAAAAATAATAATAAAATATATAGCATTATTTATTATAGCTATCTCTATATTTCATCTTCCTATATATTAGTTATAGTAAACAGTTTAATTTTCTGTTAATCTTCATCAGTGCATTGTTTTTGTTTGATATAATAATTTAAAAAATAGATGTTGGGATTGGGGTTGTGGCTCAGTGATAGAGCGCTCGCCTAGCACGTGCGAGGCGCTGGGTTGGATCCTTAGCACCACATAAAAATAAAAATAAATAAAATGAAGGTATTAAAAAAAATTTTAAAAATAGATGTATTGTAGTAGTATGACCTTCGATGAAGAGTACCTGAATGCCGCCCATAAAAAATTGAACCATGGTAAATGCTGCCACCTTGTGGAATAGTAAAAGAATGCAAGAACCTATAAATAAATTTAGCACTCTCTCATCCAAGCCTTCATTCATTCTTTCTTTCAACATTTACCCTGTACCAGGCTCTGGTTAACCTTTGGGCACATAAGACAACAGAGACAAGGTCTTTATTATCAAAGTATATAGTCAGTCTTCCAGACAAAATATGTTGCTGAAATATCGTCCAGAAGAGAGCATCTTCTTGGGTGGGGTAGTGAAGGAACACAGGACTTTCCCATAGTCATGGATAACCACACTGACTCCATGATGTGGCTTTCTGTTGTGAAAGTTTCCTAGGTGAGATTTTCCTGCTCATTTTTCCCCACTATCAGGAAAGACAAGGGAACACACAGTCTCAGGACCTAAGAAATGTGAAATATTTTTCATGTTCTTTAGATTTACCCTTTACCCACATTCCTTCTGCTTTGCTTTTGAGAAGGCTGATCAGTATGGACTGCTCCTATCTACTTCCTTGAACAACTACTTCCAGTTTTATTCGGATCATAATGGGGATAAGGAGGCACTGGCAGGAGATTTGCAAGAAGAAGGAGAATTCCATCATAGTATTCATATCCATACTCTTTCCCATCCAGGCCATCTGGGGCTTACCGTATCCCTCAATAACAGGACTCAATTTATCCCTCTACTTGGGGTTTCCTGTATTATTAGGCTTACTCCTTGGAGATCATTCCTCTAAATCATGTTTTTTGTTTTGTTTGTTTTTGAGCTACATGCCCAGCCCTTATTATTTTTTCTTTTGAGATAGCATCTCATTAAGTTGTGCAGGTTGCCTCAGCCTCCAAAGTTGCTGGGATTACAAAGGTGAGTCCCCTTATCCAGCTTCTCTTCAAATCAAATTAATTGGAATGTGCCTCTGCTTTCCTGTTTCCTCACTCATATATAATAAACAAATAAATGATTGAATATATGAATTCTATACAAATGAAAGGCTTAATTCAATACCTGAACAAATTAAATCATGAATGAATGAATGAATGAATGAATTGGTGTTGACACGAATGTATGCAAACCAATTGCAAGTATGGAGAATATTTTGTGCAGGAATAATTGCATAATTACAAAGCAAATGAATGATACCCACGTAAAAACTTGAGTGGAATCATGAATGAAGAATGGATTCTCAAAAACATGAATGAAGATCACGTTTAAAAATTTTAAACAGAAATTTTTTTAAACTGATATAGAACATAAAAATTGTACATATGTATGCAGCACCATGTGATGTAGCTATACATATAAAGGGTTTTTTTGTTTGTTTGTTTTTTGATATTGAGGGATCGAACCCAGGGGCTCTTAGCCACTGCGCCACATCCCCAGCCCTTTTTATTTATTTTATTTTTTTATTTTGAGACAGAGTCTGGCTAAGGTGCTTAGAACCTCACTAAATTGCTGAGGCTGACTTTGAACTTGTGAGCCTTCTTCCTCAGCCTCCTGAATCACTGAAGTTTTTGTAATTTAAACACATCTGTTTTAACCAACTTTGCATCCCTATGACCAATATACTTTGGCAAGAACAATTAGAGGAGGAAAAGTTTACTTTGACTCATGGTTTCCATGGTCCAATACATGAATTAAATTCTCCAACTCCGTTGCTTTGGGCTCACCATGAGGCAGAACATCATAGCAGAAGAGTGTGGTGAAAGAACGTTGCTCATTTCACCACAGCCAAGAAGCAGAAAGAATTTAAAGGCAAGAATCCAGGGATAATAAAATCCCGAGGACATGCCCCCACTGGCCTATTTCCTTCAGTCCTAGATAGCCTATAGTCATACCCATTAATCCATTCAAATCATTAATCTATCAAATGGATTATTTCACTGATTAGGTCACAGCTTTCATAATTGAATTATTTCATTTCACTTTGAACATTCCAGCATTATCTCTCACATGAGCTTTCCAGGGATACTTCATTCCCAAACCATACATATATCTCCCTCTTTAAATATTTATTGTCCTTTTACAGCACAAACATTCAAAAGTCTTTCTTCCATCTTTTTTAAAAATATAACACCGCTTTTAATCAATTTGAATACCCAACTTTACCACCTCCCCAGACTAACATCTACTAGAACATTTGCAAAGAAAAGGAATGAATGAGCTTCTCTTTCAATTAGGGCTGTTATGTGGAAATAAAATCTAAAGAGAGGAACTCAGAAGCTAGGTTAAGAAAAATATTGAAAATCTCAAGGAAAAAATAAATTCGTTTTAAGGAAAAGGACAGAGATGAGGTAAACATTTCCTCGGAGGAGCAAAAAACAAAGATGGGATATAGAGAGTGGAAGGAATTAGGCTCCTTTTCCCTGGAGGAAACTCAACAATGATTCACAGACTCAGAGACAAGGAGCCATGGAATAGGCAACCAGTCAGCAAACATTGCCATGAGGATAATTAAGCCATGGGTAGGAGAACAATGAAGCATCTACATGCCACATCTGGATGCCAAAATTAAGAGGACTGACAAAATGTTTTCCTCAAGACTCAGATATCGGGGCTGGGGATGTGGCTCAAGCGGTAGCGCACTTGCCTGGCATGCGTGAGGCGGGGGTTCGATCCTCAGCACCACATACAAACAAAGATGTTGTGTCTGCCGAAAACTAAAAAATAAATATTAAAAAATTAAAAAAAAAAAAAGACTCAGATATCATGGGGCTGGGGATGTGGCTCAAGCGGTAGCATGCTCACCTAGCATGCATGCGGCCCAGGTGCGATCCTCAGCACCACATACAAAGATGTTGTGTCCGCCAAAAACTAATAAGTAAATAAATAAATAAATATTTAAAAAAAAAAAAAGACTCAGATATCATCCATTAAGTTACTGGACCATGATGCAAAAACCACTTTGCAAAAGACCATTGTCCCTCATTTGTTCTAAACGTGATATTTTAGTCAAAATTTAGTATTCATGCCAAAACATGCAGAGGATGAAATAAGAAGACATTTAAAAGTTACAAAGCATTAAATGGTAGTTTGAGCCCTTGTTTTCTGATTTACCTCTCCTGCAAGGTAAGAGGAAACATCTGTATTACAAGCGTGGTCCAGCAGGACACAATTTTCATACTAGAAACTTAAGTAAATTCTGAAGAATATGAAAGGTATTCAGGAGGAAAAAAATCATGACTTTTGATCTTGAAATACTACTTCTGGAAATTTTCCTAAGAAAATAGTCACACAAACAAGACACAGGGGCAAGGATGTTCATTGCAGCAGTTTATGCTTCTTAAGAATTCCTTACTTAAAATGCTTGGGATGAGAAGTGTTTCAGATTTGGGTTTTTTTTTTTTTTCAAATTTTGGAATATTTACACGTAATATATCTTGGGGGTGGGACCCGAGTAGAAGTATGAAATTCATGTTTTATATGGACTTTATACATAGCCTGAAGATGATTTTATACAGTATTTTTAGAGTACATATATTTTGACACATGGGATAATAAAATCCTTGAGGACATGCGGTCATATATAGACTTTTACACTATGATGTTATGTCAGTGCTCAAAAAACTTCAGATTTTGGAGCATTTTGGATTTTAGATTTTTGGGTGCTCAATCTGTGTAAATTAAAAAAGAAAGAAGCCATGCATCGTGATACATAACTGTAATCCTAGCTACTCAGAAGGCTGAGACAGGAGAATTGCAAGCTTGAGGCCAGCCTCAGCAATTTAAACTCTGTTCCAAAAATTTTAAATATACAAATAAATTAAAAATAAAGGTCTGGGATGTAGCTCAGTGGTAGAGTACCTCTGAATTCACTCCCCAGTACTACTACTGCTACTACTACTACTATTAATAATAATAATAATAATAATTTAGAAAGAGAGAAAGAAAGAAACAACACAAATGTCCATGATTAGGTCATTAAAGCAATCACTAATAATACCTGTCAGCCATTGAGCTATGTATTAACTCCTTTAATCTATGCAGTAATCTTTTTTATTTTTGTTTTCTTTCTTACCCACCCACCCCCCTTTTTTTATAATTAAATCCATTTCAGAGGGGAGAAAATGAAGGCCCAGAGAATTCAACTTACTTTCACAAAGTTAGAAATTTGTGGTATTAGTGCTTGAACTGAGGCAATCTATCCCAGTGTCTAGGCTTGTAAAACCATGTCATACTATCCCTGTATAATCAAAATTCTCAACTCTTTATATTGATAAGGAAGGATGGCTACAGAACACTACTATTTATTTATTTATGTTACTGGAGATTTGATCCAGGAGGATTCTACTACTGAGCTACATCCCCAGCTCTTTTAATTTAATTTAATTTATTCATTTATCTTGATACCAGAGATTAAACCCAGGGGCACTTAACGACTGAGCCATATCCCTAGTCTTTTAAATTTTTTTTTTTTATTTTTTATTTTGGACAGGGTCTCATTAAATTGCTCATGGCTTCACTAAGTTGCCCAGGCTGTCCTCAAATTTGCAATCCTCCTGCCTCAGCATCCTGAATCGCTGAGATTACAGCCATGCAACACTGCACCTGGCTAAAAATGCATATACTTTTTAAAGGTAAAAACAATGATTCTCATACAAATGTAAAATGAACATTTGTCATGTTCTGACAAATGGAAGTTTTAATTTAACTCATTAGTGAGAAAACCAGTAAAAGATATTATAACTAGTTCAAAGGAGAATTCAAAGTGATATGTAGATACAGAGATAAATATTAGTAGATGACAGACTGGGTGCAATAACACACCCTTGGGCTCCCAGTGACTTGGGAGGCCAAAACAGGAGAATTGAAACTTCAAAGCCTATCTAGGCAACTCACTGAATCACTATCTTAAAATTTTAAAAGTGAGGGAATAAACTGGTATATATACACAATGGAATATTACTCAGCATTAAAAGAGAATAAAATTTATGACATTTGCAGGTAAATGGATGGAGTTGGAGAATATCATGCTAAATAAAGTAAGCTAAATAAACAACAAAGGCCGAATGTTCTCTCTTATAAAGTGGGTGCAGATCCATAATGAAGGGCTCATGGGAAAAATGGAGGAGCTTTGATGGGGCAAAGGGGAGGGAGAGGTGGGGAGGGCATGGGGGCAGGAAAGATGGTGGAATGAGATGTATGTCATTACCCTAGGTACACGTGTGACTGCACATATGGTACAACTACATCGTACACAACCAGAGAAATGAAAAGTTGTGCTGCAATTGTGTACAATGAATCAAAATTCATTCTGCTGTCATATATACCTAATTAATATTAATTAATTAATTTTAAAAAAAAAGAAAGTGAGGGAAAGGTTGGGGATATAGCTCAGTGGTACAGTGCCTCTGTTTTCCATCCCCAACACAACCACATACACACACACACACACACAAAAGAAAGAAAATAGATATAGATAAGAAATGCTGTGATTAATTTATAAATAGATGTAAAATTGGTTTTTACCATGAGGGTAGGGAAAGAAGTCAATTGTCCCTAACCTGGATAGAATTCATTTGCACATTTATGGATTAGAGTCATTTACATCTCTCTCTGTTTTCTACCATTTAACTAATTAATTAATTTTGGCACTTGATTGAACCCAAGGGCATTTAACCACTGAGCCACAACTCCAGCTCTTTTAATTTTTTATGTTGAGACAGGGTCTTGCTAAATTGCTTAAGGTCTCGCCAAGTTGCTGATGCTGGCATTGGCACCCACCTATTTTCTACTATTTATGAAGTTGTGAACAGTCCCCAAAAAATCAAAGTAGAAGTTTGAGGTGAGGGGGAGTGGTGGGAATATAGCTCAGTGGCAGAGAACTTGGCTAGCATGCATGAGGCCCTGGGTTTGATCCCCAGCACTGAAAAAAAAAAAAAAATCAAAGATCCTAACAGAAGAATGTATGCATATCAGTATTTTCTTTTTCTTTTCATTTCTTCTTCTTCTTCTTCTTTTGTATTTTCCTCATTTTGAAGTCCTGTACAAATTTCGAATTGTTTGTCTTTTAAGTCAGGATGCCTAATTTCTTTTTCAAAATAACAGTTTATATTTATTAAAAAGATAATTTGATATTGCCAGCATGGCTTTTTATTATTTAATCAAAATTAAAAGCAGAATTATTTCAAGTGTATGTAAGTATATGTAACTCATTGCTCATAAAATTCATGACTAGCAGAGAAAAAATTATCACTGTAAAATATTTTTTTGCTGATCTCAATATATGTTATTGAAGAACATGACTGTTGGTTATAACACAGGATTTCCAGTTATACTTCAATTTCAGATTAATGAAAATTAAATTATTAAAAATTATTTTAAAATTAATATAAGTGTGTGTCTAAAATTAATATAAGTGTGTTTTCTAATTGAAAAGATGTGGTACTTTCAAGGACATAGAATGTGCTCAAAGTTGTTTGCTTTTACTTTTATTACTTTATTCAAGAACTCATCAAAAGCCACAGTGGTGCATGCCTGTGATCCCAGCCACTAGGGAGGCTAAGGCAGAGGATTGCAAACTGGAGGCCAGTTTGGGCAATTTAATGAAACCCTGTCTCAAAATAAAAGGTTAAAGGGGCTGGGGATATATCTCAGTGGTAGAGTGCTCCTGGATTCAATTCCCAGTACTCCCCCTCCTCCCCGCCTCACACAACCAAGGCATTGATTATAACTATGACTTTAAATTGTCCTCAGACAGGAATGGTAAGATTATGGGTAACATACAGTCATACATTCCTTTCATTATTTGAGGCAGGTTCAATTATGATACCCAATCACAACTTTCTAGTTCATGCAGGACATGAAAAGACACATCTCTTCCTCTTTTCTAGTAAAAACTATCAAGCCTAACTTCTGAATGTAGAAGGACATCTCACAAGAATTTCACAATGATGACACGTTTTTTTTCCTGTTGCAGTAGGAATGATTTATCTTTTTAAACAGGGTCACATAGATCTTGGTTTGCTCATGCCTCCTACTATGCAAAACAAAGGAAAAAAATCTTACATGGTATACTGAAAGAAGAGCATTTCCCATAACACCAGGTCAAAGAAGTGTGATAAAAGAAGACAGTACAATTCTTAAAAAGTTTCAGAGATAGAGTCAATAGTTTAATTGTGATTAGAGAGGAAAAATGCATGAAAGCAGGAGTTGAGAATGATGACCTGGCTTCTGGGGTTTATGGTTGAATGAATTGTGTGGCCATCACTGATGCAGAAAATAGAGGCAGTCTTGGCTTTTACGTTAAAGACACTTTGCAAAGGTGGGATATAAATGTCGTTACTTTTCCTGAACATCTCCCTTTCCTTCATCAGCTTTTCTACATTCTGAATAATTTTACCTAGCAAACTACATTAAATTTCAGCTCATTCTCTCTTCTCAGAAAATGGAGACCTATATTATATCATCAGAGCTTCTGATCAGTATTCCCATAATGAGTTCCTATAAATTTCCAACTCACAGTAAACAAGATGAAATTTGATTATCCTTCTCAGTCTTGTTGAGGGGAAATGTACAATTTTCTGTTAGGTCTTTGGCATGCTGAAAATAGCTTGGAGGTGCTTCATTCATTGGTTGGTGCCCTATAAGTAACTGTGGAAAATAAAAGAAAAGATTTTTTCTTAATATTTCACTTATACCTAATGTATAGTTCTTTTTTCTGGAATTGGTGATTGAACACAGAGGTGCTTTTACACTGTGCTACATTCTAATCCCTTTTTATTTTTATTTGAGACAGGGTCTCACTAAGTTACTGAGCATCTTGCTAAATTGCTGAGGCTGGCCTTGATTTTGTAATCCTCCTGCCTTAGCCTCCTGAGTCACTGGGATTACAGGTGTGTGCCACCACATCCAACTCTAATGTATAATTCAAAGATCTACTAAAAACTCCATTTATTCATGGGGTTGGGGTTGTGGCTTAGTGGTATAGTGCTTGCCTAGCATGTGCAAGGCCCTGGGTTCAATCCTCAGCACTACATAAATAACTAAATAATATAAAGGTATTTTGTCCAACTACAACTAAAAAATAAATATTAAAAAACTCTATTTATTCATAATCCCTACAAGTTCCTGGCACCAATTGAGAGCATGAGGTTTATTTTTGGGGGGTGGGGAGGTTTCCAGGGATTGAACTCAGGGGCACTCAACCACTGAGCCACATCCCCTGCTCTTTTTGTACTTTATTTAGAGACAGGGTCTCCCTAAGTTGCTTAGAATCTTGCTAAATTACTGAGGCTGGCTTTGAATTTGCAATCATCCTGCCCTCATCCTCCTCAGCCGCTAAGATTACAGGCATGCACCACCATACCCACAAGCCCTTTCTATTTTTACCTTGAGATATGATCTCACTAAAATTGCCCAGGCTGGCCTCAAACTTGAGATCTTCCTTGTCTCAGCTTCCTGAATAGATGGAATTACAAGCATGTACCACTTGGTTTACCTTTACCTTTTTTTTTTTTTTTTTTTTTTTTTTGGTATGTTATTGGGGATTGAGCAGGGATAGTGTACCACTAAACTATTTCTCCAGCCCCCTTTTTTCAATTTCTTATTTTGAGACAGGGTCTCACTAAATTGTTGAGGCTGGCTTGAACTTCCTCCACCTCCAAGTAATTGGGTGACAGCCATGTACCACCATGCCCCATTATTGTTACCAATTTTGACCCCAAATGGGATCCCTTTTCCCCTCAGAATTGTGGAACCAATAATAAGACCAAGTGCCAACTGAGCAGTGAAGTAAATTTTTACTCTTGGCCAAGAATAGGAGAAGCAGGTACAAAAGCTCACAGATCTCCTTCTCTACCCATTGGGGTTGGGAGGTTATAGATTAAAGGTAAGAGAAGTCAATGTATCAAAATGCATTCTTCTGTCAAATATACCTAATTAAAATAAACAAATTAATTAATGAAATAAAAAGGTAAGGAAGTGAATGGAAAAGATGGGCTAACAAAAGAGAAGGCTATTCATGTCTTTTCTGGGAATGACCAGAAATTTCTCCTGAAATCCATGCACTACCTCTTTTTACCCCTTTTATGCTTCTTTCTCATGATCATTATGGCAATCATTGACTGTCACTGTGCTGGAGGAAGTGTCATTTATCAGGCAAATGGGATCATGATGAAGTTGGAGGTTGTCAGGTGGTTAGTCTGGGAGCCGTCTTATACCCAACTGGTTTCAGCAAACTCATATGAAGAGGAAATTCTGGCTCTCAGGCTTCTGTCCTTAAAGAAAAGCAAGGCTAGGGCAAGGTAGAGATTCACCAAGGACACGGGGCATGGTGATGCTCCCAGTGGCTCAGGAGGCTGAGGCAGGTGGATCACAAAGCCAGCCTCAGCAACTTAGTTGTAAGGTCCTAAGCAATTGTGAGAACTTGTCTCAAAATAAAACATAAAAAGCCTGGGGATGTGGTTCAGTGTTTAAGCACCCCTGGATTCATTTGCTGGTACAAAAAAAAAAAAAAAAAAAACCTTCCACACAAGAACTCCTCAACTTTATGGCTCTTAGTGATAATGATTTGGTTCCTGTAGACCCTTCCAGCTAATCCAATTTATATTCTGTCTCTTGAACACAACCTGAATTTACACATCTGCCTAAAGTACCAGTTTCTCAATTTTCATCTACTTATATTTTCATTTTGCTCTTATAGAAAGACTGAATTCGAATGTGGCTTCCATCAGGACTTACTTGGAATCCTCTAGCACCCAATATGGAACATGCTCAGAGATAAGTGAAAAGCTGTCTGCTAAATAAATGAGTTTTTAAAAGTTTCCAAAAGGCTGGGGTTGTAGCTCAGAGGTAGAAGATTTACCTAGTACATGTGAGGCGCTGGTTTTGATCCTCAGCACCACATAAAAATAAATAAATAAAATAAAGGTATTTTGTCCATCTACAACTAAAAAAATATTAGAAAAAATAAAAAGTTTCCAAGGAATTTAGATTATATTATCAATATTAAAATTATTTGTATAGACTACAATCATGCCTACATTGGTTTCTTTTAAAAGGTTTTCACATAAAATAACTCAATATAATTTGGAAATCATATCTCATAAAGCACTTGTTTTAAATAGTTAGATCTTTTTTATGACAATTACTCACTTGATTTAAATGATGAAACCCCAAATAGAGGGTGGGCAACTTGTTAAGTGTTCTGTTAGTGGAGAAAACAGTGGTGAGCAGCATAGGTTAGGACTTTTCTCCCCAAATTTACACACTTTTGTTTTAATTGGGTATGGAGATGAAAATAAACAAATCAGCGAGAATTGTATAAAAGTGATGCAAAATGGAGGTAGAGATTTAAGTCATGGAGACTTAAAACTTTGGTATGGTGTCACATGCCTATAATCCCAGTGGCTTGGGAGGGTAAGGCAGAAGGATGTGGCTCAGTGGTAAGACCCCCTGTGTTCAACCCCAGGGACCAAAAAAATAATAAATAGGGGCTGAGATTGTGGCTCAGCCATAGAGCGCTCACCTAGCATGAGCGAGGTCCTGGGTTTGATCCTCAGCACCACATTAAAAATAAAATTAAAGTATTGTGTCCAATTACAAGTAAAATATTTTTAAAAAATAAAACCTCAGCAACTTAGTGAAAACCAAAATAAAAAATAAATAAGTACTGGGGACAGGGTATGGTGGTTCATACCTGTAATCCCAGTGACTTGAGATGCTGAGACAGAAGATTGGAAAATTACGGATTATCTGAGACAGAAGATTGGGAAGTTTCAGATTATCTGAGACAGAAGATTGGGAAGTTCCAGATTATCCTGGGCAAACTAGTGAGACCCTCTGTTAAAATAAAAATTTATGTAGCTCAATTTTAGCAGTGGTTGAGTGCCCCTGGGTTCAGTCCCAATCCCAGTGGGGCGGGGGAGACTGGCATCTCTACCTCCATTTTGCATCTGTCTCTTTTGCTCTGAGTCACCTTGTGTACAGAACAACAGATTTAATCAAGAAACATCTTGTGATGAGTTGAAACTACCCCCAGGCAACAACTTTCTTATCATTGTGATCAACTGAATCACAGTTTGACCCAAACTGTTTGATTATGCTTGTTTCTGGCCCCCTTTGTCTATATAATCTGGAAGCTCCTGTCAGTACATCCAAAGGCAGGGCAAAGAACTTGGGTCTCTGTATTTTCCCAGTGTAACTGAAGTGGCACATCCTTTCTCCACAGAAAAACCCTCTTCACTATGGCTGATTTTAGGACTGTCAGCAAAAGAGTGTCTGTGAAAGAGTCCAATGTAGATAAACGTCCTATTTTCGTGTTGCCCTGTTTTACTTGGCCACTGACCAGGAAGATACCAGCACTCCAGGTGCTGGTCACCCCTTACTAGTTTTTCACAAACATATCCAGCATAGTACTTTGTAGAAATGTGCAAACAAGGCCTCTGGCCTTGAGCTGGGCTTCACAGAGATGTCTACATTTTTAAGATAAGTTACAATTGGGCTCCGTGGTAACAGCTGGCAGGGGGAGGAAAGAAAGGGGAGAAGAAGCTCTCCCCTTCTCATGTGTTGTCCTTGAAGAGTTAACTTGCCCAGAACAGTGAAAGAAAAAGATGCTTTTATGTGAACTTCTGTAGACTGTGAACTTCTGAGTCCCTCCCCTTACACGGTGGGTATAAAACTCTGAAACTCCCTGAACTCAGGGTTCAGGGGATTAATTGATTACAGCAAAAGCTGTGCCCTCTGAACCTGGCTGCAGCCAAATAAAACTATTTCCTGCTATCTTCAGTGTCTTGCCTTGTTTGTCCCTACAACATAACTACACTTGATTAAAGCGCCTTTCCTTTTTTTCACTATTTTCCCATTTGGTTTTTGGGATGAGTGGTCAGACCTGATTTCTTGGTGTCACAGCACAAAGGTCCAAGGAGGTCTCCAAGAGCCTTCAAGGTTGGTGACCACATTGCAGAAAATAACTTAAGGACATTCTAGGTATGAGTAACAAAGCAAGGAATTTAGTCCTTTCCCCCGAATTCTGCACTGTTACCTCCTTTTCCATCATCAGATCTTAGCTTGAATACAGTCACACAACACATGACATTTCAGTCAAAGAGGAGTCACTTATCTCAACTATAATATCATATCTCTCCTAGTTTGTATAAGGACAGTAGTTCAGAAGGGAGTATTCCACATAGAGTATAGAGAATTTCAGAGGGGGGTATTGTCTTCGTCAGGGATTTTTGTTTTTTAATTTGGTCCAAGATTTTAATATTTTTAGAGGGACAATAACTAGGGAGCTGAGCTAGAGTCATGGAGGGACTATGCAATTTTATGTCTGTTTTCCATGAACTTCCCCTCATGTGTTTTAATCTTGCTACTTCCTGCATCCATAAAATCTCATTTGCATCTTAAATCTCCATCTCCAAGAGACGTGTCTCCCTCTTATAATGAGGCTAGGGTATTTTTCAGCCACCAAAGTCTTTAGTACACATACTCCCTAAAAAAAAAAAATGATTCCTCTACATGCCTCATGGTTATCTTGCAGTTTTTGCTTTCTCAGCCAATCAGTAATTGCAGCAAGGATACAGACACAAGGACAGAAGCTGGGTTGTTCAGTAGTTATTTGTTCAGTATTCTAATGGTTTTTAGGCATTTCTCTTTTGAGATTCAGTGCTCTTTGTATACCTATCTTATTGAGATTCCCAGAGCCGGTCTTCTGGCCTAGGACTCCAGTAAGAGCAGCAATTTTAAGCTCAATGATTGCAATTTCTCCAAAAGAGTCAGGCTCTTTATTCTCTAATTAAATGACAAGTCAAGGGAAACAAAGATAGTTCCTGAATTGAGCATTTTATTAAAAGACACACAAAAGCAGAACAAACAAAAATAATATATATATATATATATATATATATATATATATATATATATATATATATATATTCACATACACACACACACACACACAGAAATAAATAAGTCATTGGAGCAGAGTGCTCGTAGTAAACCAAACACTGTATATCCATAGAAGACATTGTCCAAATGGTCCAGAAAATTGGTCCTCCAAGGTGAATCTCAAACCAGTCTGAAATATTATCAGCAATGAGGCAAAGGAGTGCTCACTCAGACACAGCCTTTGGTGGCCAGTGTAATTTCAGAGTGAATACTTACAAAAGATGGAGTCATGGCGAGATGTATCTCAAATGTCAGTGTGAAGGCACTGATATTCATAGTTACAAAAGTTGTGTTATCTCAACTTCCAGATGTTGATTTTGAAGGGGGAAAGTCTTGGATGCTAACTATCTTATTTGTGTATTGAATCTCAATTGTCAAGGTGGATATCAGCCAGTCATTTGGTTCACTTAGTTTTTGTTAACGAGAAATGGAGTTAGTGTTGTCAAAGCACAATCACATAAATCATAACTAAAATGCTGATTTACTAAGATGCACAAAAATTCTAATAGCAAAACACACATCACATCAAGCAGTCAATGGAAATGCCTTAAAAGGCAGTACATCCATGTGCCACTTAATGACAGGGGCACACTATGAGAAATGCATTGTTAGGCAATTTCATCCTTGAGGGAACATCATAGAATATACCTATACAAACTAGGAGAGCTATGATATCATAGTTGAGATAAGTGACTCCTCTTTGACTGAAATGTCATGTGTTGTATGACTGAATTCAAGCTCAAATCTGATGATGGAAAAGGAGGTAACAGTGCAGAATTCAGGGGAAAGGACACTAAACAAAAGTTTTGGAGCATAGTGAGGAAGCAGAATGGTGGATGAGGTTGGAGTATACCCACAAGCAGAACACAGTAGTTCCTTCTAAGTATGAAGAATATGAATTTAAATCTCCAATCTGCAAAGTGTTTGAGCTTACATGACTACAACCTGTAGTTGTGGAAAGATGGAATGTTACAAACCAAAAGCCAAAATCTTCTTGTACTTTCAGTAGTTATTTACTATCAACCTCTATATCTGATCTAATGACCTCCTATTAAATAAAACTCTTAGGGGCTGGGGTTGTGGCTCAGAGGTAGAGCACTCGCCTAGCATGCGTGAGGCACTGGGTTTGATCCTCAGCACCACATAAAGTAAAATAAAGACATTATGTCCACCTATCACTAAAAAATAAAAATATTTTAAAAACTCTTAGAATGTATTACTAACCTTGACAGACCTCTAGCTTCCACCAACCCTATAGCTCAAAATGCTATAACATTTGAATCCTATATATGTTCTTCTATAGTTCACCCACTAGATGACCCTACTGGCATATTCAATAAATACATGGATTCCATGACTTCTTTTGTTCTGTGACTACAAAATCTCATAACCTCTCCCACAAAAGAACATGTCATTCAGGGTAACTTGAATCTAACCTGGGTCATGGCTCAGAACTATTTTCTTGTATTTCTAAGAGCAGTTATTTTACCCCAACATTCTATTTATTTTTTCAAATATCACAGTGGAAACACAGTAGAGAATGAATTGCAGGGCAGGAAGGCCAAATGGAAGAACAGTGGTGGAATCCACAAATGATTTCAGGCTAAGACTAAGATATTGTATGTGAAACTGGATAAAAGATGAGTCCAATTTGAAGGGTGAATCAGAAGATTCTGCTGATCAGCAGGCATGGTGGTGCAGGCCTGTAATCCAGCAACTTGGAGGGCTGAAGCAAGAGAATCAAGGTTCTAAGACAGCCTCAGAAACTTACTGAGGCTGTAAGCAACCAAGACCCTGTCTCAAAGCAAAAAAAATAAAAAGAGCTGGGGATGTGGCTCAGGGGTTAAACATCCTTGAGTTCAATACCTGGCACCAAAAACAAAGCAAAACAACAAAAACAGCCTTAAGGGCTGGGGGATATAGCTCAGTTGGTAGAGTGCTTGTCTCACATGCACCAGGCCCTGGGTTCAATCCCCAGCACTATAATTAGTTAATTAATTTTTAAAAAACGGGCTGGGGGTTAACATTTTATTGGTTCCTTCATTAATTAATGAGTTAAATTCTTGAACAAACGTTCATTTTTTATATCTACAAAAAATTTGTAATTTTACTTCTCTAAAAATAACCTTTTACAGATGGAACCGCTAACAGTTCTAGAATGAAGGGGGAGTGAGGTAACACGTTGTATACAATCTTGGAAGAATTCAGATTAGAGGTCACGAACTCCATCACCACTCCTGGGGGAGCAGCACCTACAGCGCCGCGGAGAACTAACCAGTCCCTACTGCATATAATCTCAGTGCCACCACCAGGCAAGGCGCCCCCGAAATTCAGATGCACCCCTTTAAGATGGCCAAAGCCATCAGTTACACTGACTCCTGAAAGTCCCGTCGTGGCCCTCAACGAACTATCGCTCTAGCAACGAGTTTCCGGCATCCTTCGGACGTCAGCACGCAGCGCAGGCCGGGAAAACGTGACGTCAGTGCGCCGCGCGAGCCGCTCTCTCGCAATGACCTGCCGCGCAGGTGTGTGAGGTGGGGGTGTGATGGCATCTCGCTGCCCAGGCCGGCAGGGACCAGCTCCCCCTGTCCCTTATCGATCTCCATCGTGGAGCGGGGCAAATGTGAGAGGAGTCTGGGCCCTCACAACTCTCCGTGTAGGTGGTATTCACCATTTAAAATGGAGGGGCTGGGCTGAGGTTGTAGTAGAAGCCGACTGAGGTGGTAGCTCTGTGGTCGAGTGCATGCCTGGCGTGCTCCAGCCCCTGAGTTGGAATCCCAGCACCTTAACAAAAAAGAAAAATAAATAAGTAAAGGAAAAGTAGCTCGTGCAAGATTATGCAGTGGGGCTGGATTCTAGGTAGTCTAATAATTCTTTTTTGTTTGTTTGGGGGTGGGGCGGTGTTTTGTTTTTTGTTTTACCAGGGTTGAACCCAGGAGTGCTTAATCGCTGAGCAACTTCCCCAGTCCTTCCTTATTCTTTGAGACAGCATCTCAAGTTGCCGAGGAGGCTGGCTTTGTAACAGTGGTCTACTGTATACTTTGAATGTAGTCCTTGGTGCTCAGCCATTGCGACTTATTTTTTTAAAGGGCGTGTTTCTGTCTCTTCCGTGGTTTCTAATCTCTCCTCCTCTCTAGTCTCAGGGATTTACCTTTCTTCCCCATCCTAGGCAGAGTTATCTGTCCTTGAACACACATACACATTCACACACCATAGGAAAGAAGTAATTCAGACTTGGGATAGCACCAGAAGATCTCAGAAATGATTGTCTCCAAATTACAACTCTCAGACAGAACACACAGAATGTAGACTGTCCCAGAGGCTGTGACTCTACCCATCAGAGGGAACAGAGAGTTTTTAAAGACGCGATTCAAAGGCTGCATCAGGTGTTCCCCGTCTAGAGTTGTAATTCACTTGCTAATTTGGAAGATAGTCATTAAGAAATGATCTTCTGGAGCCATCCCCAAAATCTGAATTACTTCTTTCCTGTGATAGGTGTGTAAGCAAGGACAGGTAACTGTTGTCTTGGATAGGGAAGAACTGTAAACCTGTTTCCCCTGAGAAAAGGGAGGAGAAGGAAGAGAGGAAGAAAAAGAAACCTGTTATTTTTAAAAAAATAAATTGCAGGGCAGAGCAGGAAGGGCTATATTCAAGACATTGAACCACTGTTACAGAGTCACACCCAAACTTGCACTTTGTTTTTTCTTTGGAAATACCCTTCCTACACTCTTCCAGACTGAAAATCTGCTATCTAACTGCTCTTTCACCCTGTCCACATCTGAATAGTCACTGACTTCATCTCCTGTTCCTTCCTCATTTTCTATTTTCCCTAGGTAAGACCTCATCAAATGACCCCTTACTCCTTCAAATTATTCTTTTGTTCAACCAATGCATAATAATTATATATCGGTGGTTACTAGTTATTTGATTCACCAAACCTTTCCAATTTTACCCCTTCCCAACACATAGTGGGAATATACTGCTTGGTGAGTGGATGTGACCCAGGCCTACCCCACACTTACTTCCTTACTTTCAGAGACAACATTTAGGTGCTACTTTGAAGAGCAAGGCCCAGCCTCTCTTTTTCCTTCTCTTCTGCCCAGATACCAGTAATGTTTGAAATGGTGATATCTTTATCAACCAGCATACCTGAATAGTTAGGAAAATAGTCACTGTATTAACTCAGGAAGAATATGTGTGGTGGAGGGAAATAAACTTTGTTTTAAAGCACTGAGTCTTTGGAGGTGTTGGTTACCATGGCATAACCTGGCTGCTTCTTACAGCAGTAAGCAAAAATAAATTTGATCTCCATCCTAGTGGAATGCTATAAAATATGGAATTGCTATAAAATATGAATGTAACCATGTCCCCTTCCCTGCTTTAAACTTTCAATATCTTCCCACTATTTTAAGGATAAAATTAAAATTTTGCCTCCTGAGTCTCTACTATTATAGGCATACACCATCATACCAATTTTAAAATTGAAACTCAAACTCATATTTCTAAGTCCCTTACCTCCTAGCCACAAATATACTTCAGACTCTTTATTTCTAACCTCAATCTATTTTTTGGTCCAGCCATACTTTCTACTGGCTGTTATTGCCTTAGCCCATGTGTTTTCAAGCCCCTTCCTAATCTTCATACATGCCATACGTTTCACCTGGAATGCCTTTTACCCAGGTTTGCATTTCCTAGTTTATGTCCCTGTGCTTGTTAAATACCTCAGCCCACCCTTCTAATAACTCTTTTAGATTTTTATAATCTAAATGATCTTTTTTAAAAAAATATTTTTTACCTGTAGTAGACACAATACCTTTATTTATTTATTAATATGTGGTGCTGAGGATTGAACCCAGGGCCTCACACGTGCCAGGCGAGTGCTCTACTGCTGAGCCATAACCCCAGCCCCGCAGTCTAAATGATCTTTACAGATTCAGTATGTTCTTCCTCCAGGACTATGAACTTCCTTAGGAGTTCATCTTTTCCATTAGGTCAGGCATATAAGGACTTAAGTGTTTATTAAATGAATAATGGCTCATTGAAGCCTTTGAATATCATTAAAAATGTAGTCAATTCCATGTATCAGTTTCCTATTACTTTTGTGAGAACTTACCATAAAATTGGTGATATGAAACAACAAAAGTATTGTATTGCAATTCTGTAGATGTTTGCAGGGTTGCATCCCTTCCTGGAGGTTCTAAGGGAGAATCTGTTTCCTTGCCAGCTGCTGAAGGCTGCCCACATTTCTTGGCTTGTGGTCCCCATATTTCATTTCAAAACCAGCAATAATGCATACCTCTGAACATTCTTTCATAGTCACATCTTCTAACTCTGAGCTCAAGGAAGTTTTTCTGATTTTAAAATTCTGTATAGTAAGATTAGGCTGCCCTGGAAATCCAGGATAAACTCACCAGTTTAGCATCTTTAACTTAATCCCTTTTGCCTTTTACCATGTGAGACATATTTACCATTCTAGGAGCTAGGACATGAATACCTTGGATGGTCACATTATTCTGCCTACCACATTCCTTACTTTTTTCTGTACCTCGGAATCTCTTAACATTAAGCAAATGAAGAATTCCCTAAAAAGCATTAGAAGTAGGGCAACCATATAATTTATTTCCAAACTATGACACATTTTTATGGTTTTGTGGGGTTTTTTTCTTTAGTTTATAGTTTTAGGTGGATATAATATCTTTATTTTATTTTTATGTGGTGCTGAGGATAGAACCCAGGGCCTCACGTATGCCAGGCAAGCCCTCTACCACTGAGCCACAACTCTAGCCCCTCCCTTTTACTCTTAAAAGTGTCTCAGGGAACTGGAGTTGTGGCTCAGTGGTAAAATGCTTGCCTAGCATGCTTGAGGCACTGGATTTGATCCTCAGCACCACATATAAGTAAATAAATAAAATAAAAAGATCCATTAACAACTAAAAAATGTTTTTAAAAAAGTAAAAGGGAATAATATTAATGTTTTCACCAGAACAACATGGGCACACTAGGCTGACTAATATCTCAGGATGAGATGGGTGAAAGCTGTTGAGACTTAGAAAATGATACCCCAAGCTGGGCATAATGACACACACCTGTAATCCCAGCAACTAGAGAGGCTGAGAAAAAGGAGGATCACAAGTTCAAGACTGGCCTCAGCAATTTAGCAAGGCCCTGTCTCAAAACAAAAAATAAAAAGAACTGGGGATGTGGCAGAGGGGTTAAATGCCCCTAGATTCAATGCCCTATAACAAAAATTAATAAATGAATAAATAGGGGTGGGGATACAGCTCAGTGGTAGAATGTTCCTGGGCTCAATCCCCAGTACTGCAAAGAAAAGCAGGAAGGAAAAAGGAAGGCAGGAAGGGGAGAGATACTCCAAATTGGAGCTCCAAAAGCAGCCTCAGAAGCTATGTTTCTGTCTGATCTTCTGTCCTGCTTCCTGCTTCCTCCTGTCCCTCAATGCAAGCCATAGCCAGAAATTTCTCTTTTCCAAGGTGAGTCATAGAAACTAGAACTCCTTTTCCCTGAAGCAAGACATAAAGCCTAAAAATATTATTCTTGCCTTCTTTTGCCTTTCTGTCTTGGAGCTGGCCATAAAGAAACTCTCTGACCTACATTGTCTGACAGTAAATCATAAGACTCATTCCAGAAGGTGTCTTGCCCCATACCCAGGAGGAAGGAATGCTGCACAGAAAGGCTAAAAATCTGGACAGTCCTTGCTGTCCCCCCACTTGA
This sequence comes from Callospermophilus lateralis, assembly GCF_048772815.1. NCBI lineage: Eukaryota > Metazoa > Chordata > Mammalia > Rodentia > Sciuridae > Callospermophilus > Callospermophilus lateralis. The sequence continues at coordinate 103,465,272 of NC_135314.1, forward strand.
CCTGTTAGCATTAGGTAGTACTCTTTTTGTTCAATTATATTTCTGCATGACTGTCCTTTGAACTTGAGTTTAAAAAGGGCTGATTCACCTGGATTTTTGGATCTTCAGTCTGAAGGCTCCCATGTCACATATGATCAAATACATTTGTTATGCTCTTCTCTTGTAATCTTTTGGGATAGAGATGTCAGCTCCGGTCCTTTATGATGACAACAAAGGATTGTCCCCTTTTCTGCCCTTTCAAGGCAGGGTTGAGTTGGACCAATGTTATTAAGGACATCTACCCTCCAGTCTGATATCTTAAGGGTCAAGAAGATACTAGAAGGCTTTACTTTCCTCAGAAAATCCATGGTTCAGGTTGGATCCATATTTTATCTGATTTAATAGGCTAAACAGGATATTTTCTCTCCAGTTTTAAAAATATGATGTTAATATTAGGAAAATTAAACTTATCTATGCTACACATTGTAATATTAACTCTGAGTTTTAAGTTTGTTTATAATGAAGCTCCCTTATCAAGTAGCTCCAGTGTACATTGGGGCCATGTAATGAAGAATGAAAAGAATTCACAGTGAGGAAACTAGGGATCTGCCTCATCTTGGACTTGTAAATGGTAACTTTCAGCTTTCAGGAGAAAGGAAAAACAAAGTAAGGATTTCATAGCTTTTCCTTTATCTGATCAGGTCTTTTCATTTCAAAGTCTTAGTCCATACAAGACTGACTCCATTCCTTGGGGCTTGAGGTGAGGTTGAACATCATGGTGGGAGAGGGTGGCAGAGGAAAGCAGCTCACATCATGATCAGAAAGCAGAAAGAGAGACTCCACTCACCAGATATAAATATATACTCAAAGCTATGCCCCAATTCCTACCTCCTCCAACCACACCCTACCACTTCAGTTACCATTCAGGTAATCCCTACCAGGAGATTAAATCACTGATTGGGTGAGACTCTCACAACCCAATCATTTTTCCTCTGAACTGTCTTGCACTGTCTCACACATGAACTTTTGTGGGACATCTCAAATCCAAACCATAACAATACCCAAGGACTTAAAATCAGTGTACTACAATGACGTGGCCACATCAATGTTTATAGCAGTTCAATTCACAATAGCTAAGCTATGGAACCAACCTTGATGCCCTTCATCAGATAAATGAATAAAGAAAATGTGGTATGTATGTATGTGTGTGAATATTCCATATATACATGGAATATTCAATGGAATATTACTCAGAAGTAATATTCCATTCCAGAAGAATGGAATTATTTGCTGGTAAGTGAATGGTAAAATGTGCTAAGTGAAATAAGCCAATCGCAATAAAACCAAAGGCCGAACATTCTCTCTCATATGCGGATGGTAACACACAATAAGGGAGGTGGAGAGGGCTGGGGATGTGGTTCAAGTGGTAGCACGCTCGCCTGGCATGCACGGGGTGCTGGGTTCAATCCTCAGCACCACATAAAAATAAAATAAAGATGTTGTGTCCACCGAAAACTAAAAAATAAGTACTAAAAAAAAAAATTCTCTCTTGCTCTCTTTAAAACAAAATAGGTGGGGGTGGGAAAAAAGAACATAAATTAAAAGAACATAAATTCATTGGATTAGACAAAGGAAAATGAAGGGAAGGAAGAGAGATGGGAATAGGAAAAACAGTAGAATGAATTGAACATAACTTTCCTATGTTCATATATGAATATGTGACCAGTGTAATTCTACATCATGTACAACTACAAGAATAGGAAGTTATACTCCATATATTATAATATGTCAAAATATATTCTACTATCATGTATAACTGAAAAGAACAAATATTTTTTTAAAAGTGACTTTTCAATTCCATCATACCCCCTACATTTTTCTGTAGAAAAGAGCTTTCCTTTTCTTACAACACCCAATTTTTCTCTCCTTTGCTGCTTCTTATATTTTTAATAAACATTAAAAATATTTATTTTGGGGTACTTAATTGTCTATCATTTGGTTAGTGGGAGTCCCTTTTAGCTGCCCCGAAACCTTTTAACCTATCTCCATTAGTATTTGTTCTTTGGCACAAAAAGATACCTCAAGTTCATCTTATACTTCACCTGCCCCAGATCTGAATTGCCATTTCTTCAAAGTGCTCTGGTTCCTTTTGTTACAGGAAAGCAGGGAACTGAAACTCCAAACCTTGGTTCTTGTGTTCCAAAGAAAGAAAATTTAAAGTCAGACACCAGAAGTCATGTAAGAGAACTTTATTATAAGTGAAAGTGAGGTGAATGTGAGGTTTGAGCAGAGAGCACTCTCAAGAGAGAGTGAGCCCTCTCAGAGGCAACACTGTCTCCAAATTTATTTTTTGATGTTAACCAGGAGAACTGGGGACCATAATCTGTACTCTTTGCCAAAAAGGAGTTCAAATCCTCCTTCACATCAAGCAGTGGAGTTTTTGACCTTAGTTGGTCCACTCTGGAACTCTCCTGGTGGCCATCGCTTCATCTACAAGTCAATCGCATGTTAACGTGGGCACTGGGGTCAAGATCTGGTCAGAAGTTACCTTAGTGTGCCTGCACTACTAAAGGAACCTTCCATCCCAGACAAATGGAGACACCTGTCTCCATAGTTCCTAGGTTCACATCAGTATCAGTGGAGTCTGCCAAGAGTTAGTCTCATTGATCCTTTTCTTTTGACATATTTTCCCATTAGTGTGTTTGCTTCTGTTTATTTACTACAAATTAATTACCACTTTTTGCTTTCTCATCCACTTTGAAAGTAGATCCTACAGTAGTTTAAAGAACTTGCCATGCATTTCACTCTCATCACTAGCTACTGGGTAACACTTTCAGTGGAGAAAATACTAAGAAACCTAAATCTGGGCTTTAGTTATACTTCTTGTTGCTGGGTATCATTGTCTCTTGGCCCTTTCAGTTTACCTTTGACATGTCCCCTCTATCATTCATTTGTTTGACTGGATAGTATTTCACACTGGGAATATAGCTTTTAAAATTTTATTTATGTATTTATTATTATTATTATTAGTATTTGGTACCAGGGATTGAACCCAGGGGTGCTTAACGATTGAGCCAGATCCCCAGACCACTTTATTTTTTATTTTGAGAAAGGGTCTTGATAAATCACTTAGGGCCTCACTAAATTGAAGATGGCTTTGAACTTGTGATCCTCCTGCTTCAGCAACACCACTGGGATTATAGGCATGTGCCACCGTATGGCACCGTGAGGCACTGGGTTCCATTCTCAGCACCACCTCTAAATAAAAAAAAAATAAAATCTATCAACAACTAAAAAATATTTTTTTAAAAAAAGTCTCCTATGTAAGAATATTTAGGTTATTTCCAAAATTTTGCTATTATAAATGATACCACAAATGATACCTTACACATATGTTGCTTCAGTTCTGTGGTTATGTATCTTCAAGGAAAATTCCCACACATTAAAAGGTAAATGCAAAGATAGCTCTGTTGGATTTTTCCAAATTCCCTTCCATAGGCGGGATGGGAGAAATATGTTTAAAAAACCTGTTGTACACTAGTTGCATCGTAGTTTAAACAGTATGATTTAAAAATAACTAACAGTATGCCAGCTGTGGTGGCATGTGACTGTAATCCCTGCAGCTAAGGAGGCTGAGACGGGAGGATTACAAGTTAGCAAAGCCTTAAGCAATTTAATGAGACTCTGTCTCAAAATTAAAAGAAAATAGAATGAGTGCTGAGGATGTGGCTCTGTGATAAATTTCCTTTAGGCTTAATCCTCAGTACCAAAAAGTAAAAAATAAATTAGTGCAAATTTTAAGTGGTCTCACTGCAAAAAAATGACAAGTATGCAAGATAATGCATGTTAATTACTTAATTTATTTATTCCACATGTATGCATATTTCAATGCATCATATTGTACATCACAAATATTTGAAATTTGTCAATTACATATACAATTTTAAATAATATATTAACTATATAGATACATAAAGAAAAATGAAAACTGCAAGAAAATGAAGCAAAATGCTAATAGAGTTGTATTTTCCAAACTTTCTATAATTATATATACAAAATTACATATTATATAGTATATAATATATATAATTATATAATATACAATTATAATTTTAAATATATAATATATATCTATATATCTATATCTACACATATATGTATATATTTATATAAAACTTAGCTTTGCTAAGTTGCTGAGGCTGGCTTTAAAATTGCATTTCTCCTGCCTCAGCCTCCTGAGTCGCTGGAATCATAGGCCTGCACCATCGCACCTAGCAATTTATTCTAATGTAAAATAGATTTTGTTAAATATCTATTTTCTGTTTCTAGCTGTTCTTGGACTCTTGAGTACGTAGATAGAGCATTTGATCATGAAAAATATGCCATGATTTAAAAGAGAATCAAAACTTTGCACAGAGGTACAGCATAGAATTCTCATCAAACAACAGAGATTATATGCTTGATTCTATACAAAAGACCACAGTAAATGATTTTCACAATTTTAGGTGGCTGCATAGGTTTGAATCTCATATCATTTCCCTATAAAAGAGGATAGTAACTGTTTTACCCTATAGAATTAAATGAGAATTAAATGATATTTTTTAAAATATATTTTTAGTTGTAGTTGGACACAGTATCTTTATTTATTTTTATGTGGTGCTGAGGATGAACCAAGCGCCTCACATGTGTGAGGCAGGCACTCTACCACCGAGCCACAACCCTAGGCCCTCAATACCTTTATTTTATTTATTTTTATGTGTTGATGACGATCGAACCCAGGGCCTCATATGTGCTAGGCGAGCTCTCTACCACTGAGCCACAACCCCAGCCCTTAAATGATATGTTTATAAATGCTTAGAAAAAACCTGGCCAACAGAGAATTCTCAATGTAAGTTAGTTTTTTAGGGCTTTGGTTTTAGTTTTTCTTATATATTATAACTTGGTTACAGTGCCTCATGTTTCTATACTTTGAGATATTTCTGGTCTTTGAAAGGATTTCTTATTGTTTTAATTTAGTACAAGATTTGAAATGACATTTCTAGGGCCATATCTTTTCCACTCATGTTTTATGAAGGCTCTGAGGATTAAACAGCTCTTTTAAAAATAATGTGTTCCATGGAGCTGTGGTTGTGGCTCAGCGGTAGCACACTTGCCTGGCATGTGTGAGGCACTGGGTTCCATTCTCAGCACTATGTATAAATAAATAAAATAAAAATCTATCAACAACTAAAAAATATTTTTAAAAATATTTTTATATATTTTTATATAATATATTCTATACCTGAATATAAAGCAACACATGCTCACTCTACAAAATTTAGAAAATTCTATTCATCTATAATGCAACCATCCATTTTGTATATTTTATATATTTTCTATGTAAGTTTACATATACGTGTATATAGATATATGGGATTTATTTTTACAAATTAAGATCAGTGTGGTTTTAAATACAAGATTAAGTTTTAGTATAAATACAAAATGTATCTTTTTCTTTAAAAAAAAAAAGAAGAGAAATGAAACAATGTAGATAATAGGGGTTGTACCAGGGTGAATAGAAGATGATGTCTTGTCATCACAATTTCTCATGTTCCTTTCTAGTAGGCAACTAAGGTACATAAATGGGACCCAAATGGGGAAAAAATGCCTTAAAGTGAAAGAAAATTCAACTTGACTTAGAAACATAATGCCAGTTGGTCTGGGTATAGTGGCCCACACCTGTAATCCCAGTTACTCAAAAAGCTGAGGCAGGAAGGATTCCAAGATTGAAGCCAGTGCAGCCTCAAACTAAAAATGCTATAAACTGGGTGTGGTGGCCATGCCTTTAATCATAGCAGTTCAGGAGGCAGAGCAGAAGGCCCGCTTCAGCAATTTAATGGAGTCCTAAGCAGCTTACAGATGTCTGAAAATAAGAACTAAAAGGGGCTGGAAGTGTGACTTAGTTGTTAAACATACCTGAGTTCAATCCCAGGGACAAAAAGAAAAGAAAAAAGTGGTCTTTTGTGTAAAAAAGAAAGAAAAATAACCATGTAATTATATATATTTACTTATTTTTGCAAAGACAAAATAAAGGAAGGATAATCAAAAAATAATTAAAATGGTTGATGTTAGAGATAGGTGGAATGGCTAGGGAAGCAACGAAGACTTCTCTAAATATTCCTTTTTATATAATTTTGACTTTTGAGGCATGTAAATATTCTACAAACTCAAAATTTAATATTAATATTAATGTATAAAAAGTAGCAAACTTTAAAGTATAGACAAAAAATCAACAGAATATTTTATACACATAAAAGTACACTATGAATAAGAATCGAAAGAACTAAAAAAATCTTGAACTCTTCTAAGTAGGTTTATTAGAGATGATAGTGTTGACATAGTGATTCTGAAAATATTTTGCTAATGTTTATTTATGAGTAAATATATTGATGCTTTTTGGAACCAGAGTTCTTTGTAGAAGAAAATGGCTACAAATAAGGAATAGGAAAGAGAAGGAAAAATCCTATGGTGTAGATTGAATTTGGAAGTGTCAGTATTATTCTTTTAAAAGAAAGTGTGTGTATATGTGTGTGTGTGTGTGTGTGTGTGTGTGTGTGTGTGTGTGATGCTATATATTCTTTTTTCTCTCTAACCTAGGGGAACTTTACCATTGAGCTATATCCCAGTCCTATTAATTATTAATTTTTTTGAGACAGAATTTGCTAAGTTTCTGAGACTGGCCTGAAATTTGAGATCCTCTTGTCAGCCTCAGAAATTGCTGAGATTACAGGCATATGTCACCATTCCCAATTTACATGGTCTTAAATATATATTTATTTTCCTTTCTTTTTCTACCCCTCCTCCCCATTTTCTATAAGCCATACTGAATGGAGTTAGCATTCATTATTTGATTTGTTTTTCTTTTTCTTTCTGGGGGTTGTTACTGGGGATTGAACCCAGAGGCGCTTTATCACTTCCCCAGTCTTTTTTTTTTGAGACGGGTTTTGCTAAATTACTGAAGCTGGCCTCACATTTACAATCCTGCTCAGACTATGAAGTCACTGAGATTATAGGCGTGCACCACCAACACTACACTGGCTTTATTATTTGATTTCCAAATACTATCCCCAGTTTAAAAAAAAAAAAAACCTCAAAGCTCCTTGGAGAAATAGTTAATTTCAGGCCTCAGATATCCAGGTAGGGAAATTAGTACAAGGTAAACCTGGAAACAACCTCAGAATTCCCCCCCCCCAAACAAGGAAGTACTCAAAGACTCATAGAAACTCAGCAATAGTACATAGTAACTATCTTGCAGGGACTTCCTTGAGAAAATGTGAGACAGTTGAGCATTAATAAGAATAATATCAGAAATGGATTATAATGGTGTTGGGTCACAACACAAAAGCTTGAACACCTCTTCCTCACTGAAGATCCTGATTCATCAGTCTGGGTGAGGATCGAGGATATACTTTCTAAGCAGCTTGCAGGCAGTGCTGCTGATGCTGATCCATGGACCTGCTTTTGAGTAGAGATTAAGGAGATGAGATATAAAAGAGAAAGTTTATCGTTATAGAAGGATGCCATCCAGAAAATGTACAAGAAATAATAGAAAAATTTCTATTTTATAGTTTTCAGTTTATAGGACAAACAGACACTGTGACTCCCTGGTGAATGCAGTGGAAAATAAAATGTTTGTAGAATATTCTTTCTCAAAATATTTTACCACAATCAAATCATGAAGAAACAGAGGGAGGCTGAAGCAGAAGAATTGCAAATTCAAGACCAGCCTCAGCAATTTATCAAGACCCTAAAAAAACAAAGGCCAAACGTTTTCTCTGATATGTGGATGCTGATCCTTAATGGGGGTGGGGGGGGGGGAATGGGAGGAATGGAGGAACTTTAGATAGGGCAAAGGGGAAGGAGGCGAAGGAAGCAGGCAGAGGAGCAGGGAAGATGGTGGAATGAGATGGACATCATTACTGTAAGTACATGTATGAAGATACAAATGGTGTGACTCTATTTTGTATACAACCAGAGACATGAAAAATTGTGCTGTATATGTATATTATTAAATGAAATGCATTCTGCTGTCAAATATAACAAATTAGAATAAATAAATAAATTTTTAAAAAATGAAAAATAAAAAGGGCTTGGGATGTAACTCAAAGATAGAATGCTTCTGGATTCAATCTTCAATACCACAAAGGAAAAAAAAAAAAAGAATTAATGAGCTGGGCATAGTGGCATATGCCTGTAGTCCCAGATACTCAATAAGCTGAGAGTGAGAATGGCTTAAACCCAAGAGCTGGAGACTAGTCTGCACAATAAAGCCAGATACCATCTCAAAAAAAAAAAAAAAAAGAAAAGAAAAAAAGAAAAAGAAGAAAGAAAGAAAAAGAAAAAAAAGGAAATAAAGAAAGAAAAAGAGACAGGACTGGGCATATAGCTCAGTGAGAGAGTGCTTGCCTAGCATGCACCAGGGGTTCAATCCCCAACACTGCAAAAAGAAAATTTAGTATAATAATCATAAGGTTGGTGTGGTAGTGTATACCTGTAATCCCAGTGACTCAGGAGACTGAGAAAGGAGGATTGCAAGTTCAAAGCCAGCCTGCCTTAAATTTGGCCACACTCTGTCTCAAAATAGAGTTAAAGGTGGAGTAGTGGCTGGTGAGGTAGTTTGGCCTTAGAATGTTTGGCTTAGCACAAGTAAGACCCTAAATTTAATCCCCTGGGCAAAACATACAAACAAATCTAGGTAGAAGAAAACCAAGAAAAGGTAAGGAAAATGTTCAAAATTAAAAGTGACATAAGCAAATCTGATAGATTCTGGATCAAACAAATTCTATAAATTCTATAAATGATAACATGAAGGAAATTTGATTATGGACTATTAAATAATATTTAATAATGCTGAAAAATTGATGTTTATAATTGTACTATGGTTACATAAAAGAAGGTTGATTCTAAGGAGATACATGATGAAGTATTTAGGCATGAAGAATTATAAAGAATTAGAATGATAGCAACTGTGTGTGTGTGTGTAGATTGAAAATGAGACTGAGAGACAGAGACAGAGAAATAGAGAAAGGGATAGAAGACCAAGAAAAGAATTGGGAAGTTATAGCAGTAATCTAGATGAAAGGTGGCAGTATGAAAAGCTAGGATAGTAAAAATGAAAATATAAAAAAAAATATTTAAAGACTATTTTAAAAGTGGCAGTGGAAAAATTAGCAATTCATAAATTATGTGATGAGTGGTTAAATATTTGGAGGACAAGAGAACCTTAATTCAATATTACATCAAAATTAACTCTAGGGGGCTGGGGCTGTAGCTCAGTGGTAGAGAGCTTGTCTAGCATGTGTGAGGCACTGGGCTTGATCCTTAGCACCACATACAAATAAATAAAGGTGGGCTGGGGATGTGGCTCAAGCAGTAGCGTGCTCACCTGGTATGCGTGCGGCCAGGGTTCGATCCTCAGCACCATATACAAAGATGTTGTGTCCGCCGAAAACTAAAAAATAGATATTAAAAATTCTCTCTCTCTTTCTCTTTCTCTTTAAAAAAAAATAAATAAAGGTATTGTGTCCATCTACAACTAAAAATATATATATTTTAAAAAATTAACTCTAGTTTGCCAGATGCAGTGGTACACACCTGTAATCATAGTGGCTCCAGAGGCTCAGGATCATAAGCTCAAAAACCAGCCTCAGCAACTTAGTGAAGCCCTAAGCAACTTAGTTGAGACCCTGTTTCAAATTTTTTAAAAAAGGTTGCGGTGTGGCTCAGTGGTAGAGCACTTGCTTGGCATATGTGAAATACTGGGTTCAATCCTCAACACCGCATTAAATAAATAAATAAATAAATCTAAAAAAATAAAAATAAAAATGGGATGGGGATGTAGCTCAGTGGTTAAGTGTCCCTGGGTTCAATCCCCAGTACCAAAATAATACAAAACAAAACTAAGTACATCTGCATTAACTTTTCTCTTTCAACTTTTCTGAAGATTTGAAAATTTTCAAAATAAAAAGTTGAAGAAAAATTAAATCTCTTTTCCCTGTCTATTCTAAGTTGAGGCAAATGAGGGTGGTAGGACGGATGTGGGGAGATAGGTCAGATGGGGTTTGTGACAAAAAGGAGACCGGGAAAGGAGAGTTTTACAATCCTAATTTATTAGGGCAATTTAACAGCAGTGGCTCTAACAATTTACAGATCTTCCATGGCTTAATAAAAGTTTATTTCTTGTTCAAGTCATAGTTCTAATTAGGAAGACTGATTCAGAGAGGTAAAGCAACCTGCCTAAAAAACAAAACAAGTGACTAATCAGAATTCCAGTTCTGATTCCAACGCCCTAACTTGGACTAGGGGGTCAAATATTAGATGGACTGTATCAGCAGCCATCACTAGAGGTGGATCCAGGATGAAGCTGTACAATTTTGCACCAGTTTTCCCTGCCCTTGCATATTTCCTTCATTTTACAAGGGCATAGGCTAAGGGCATGTTGCTCAAGATTTACAACTATGCTTTTTCCATCTCAATGGCTTGTGGGTGTTTCTTTTAAAATACAATATTACTCTCTTTATCCTAAGTCCCTATCTCAGTAGGACTGGAGGCAGGAGAAGGCAAGAGAAACAGGAGGTGGGCACCACATCTACTAAGAAATGAATGGGGTGTGGTGAAGCAGGGGAATGATACAATCAGTTTTTCATTTTTAAAAGATCATCTCAGCAGACTTGTGTGGAAAATGCAATTATGTAGATGGGAATTGTTGATGGCCTTTTGACAGTGGTGAGGACTGAGCAGTGATCAGATGGAAAATGTACTTTAAAGGGAGAACTGACAGCATTTGTTGGTATATGTAAGATACCAAGGAAATAATGAAGATATTTTGTAAATTTTGGGTGCAAGAAGCATACTGGTCCATAGTCACATTTGGTTAGAGAAACAAAGAGTTTTGGTTTTTGTGTTTTTGTTTTGTACCAGGAATTTAACCTAGGGTCACTTAATCACTAGATCACATCTCAGCCCTTTTTATTTTTGATTTTGAGATAGTATCTCACTAAGTTGTTGATGGCCTCCCTAAATTGCTGAGGCTGGCTTTCAACTTGTGATCTTGTCTCAGCCTCCAGAGCTACTGGGATTACAAGCAGGAGAGCCACTGAAACCAGCTCCCTCATAAGATTTTTGTGAAGAAAGAAATGTGATAGATAGTATTTGTAAAAACACTACTCATATGATTGTCATCTAATAACCATCTTTTATATGTGTGTAGCACTTTCAAGGTAAAATATGCTTTCTTATGCTTGAAATAACTTAGTTGCTAATAGTGAACACTATGGTAAAAATATGATGGACTGGAATTGGAATTCCTATGACATTAGCTTCTGTTATGTTAAAATACTCATTAGCACTGCCACAAAGAAGTTTGTCTGTCTGTCTCTCTCTCTCTCTCTCTCTCTCTCTCTCTCAGAGAGAGAGATAAGTTTTTAATATTTATTTTTTAGTTTTCGGTGGACACAACATCTTTATTTTATTTTTATGTGGTGCTGAAGATGGAACCCAGCGCCCGCACATGCCAGGCAAATGTGTTACAGTTTGAGCCACATCCCCAGCCCTGTCTGTCTCTCTCAATCACTTTGCTTCTCTTTGAAGAGAGAGCTCTTGTGAACAAGAACTTGCCAACTTAGAGGTCTGCAGAACAGAACCCAGGGGTATCTGTTTCTTGGGTTGTTTTCCCACATACCCAGTATACTGCAGTGATCAGTAAGCCTCTGAGACTGAGGGTCACTTATGGGAAACTAGCACCATAGTCTCTTCATCTAAAATTACCAGCCTCTTTGGCTTGATGAAACTCACTTTGTACATCATCAGAACACAGTGATGATCAGCTTTTAAAATGGGCAAATTAATTTTAATATATGTCAGTCACTGCTGCTGTTTTATTTATTCATCATTCTTTATTCTTATGTCCTGTAGGAATTTTTTCACATAGAATATTTAGAAAATCAGATAGAAATATTTAGCTAATATTTACCTTTCATAATATCTGACACTGGGCTGGGGTTGTGGCTCAACAGTATAGCGCTTACCTCACACATACGAGGCTCTGGGTTCAAACCTCAGCACCACATAAACATAAATAAATAAAAGGTATTGTGTTCAATTACAACTAAAAAATATTAAAAAAATAATATCTGACACTTAGCTTTAAATCAAAAATTCGAGATTTACTCTTTAAATCTTTAACCAAGAAACATTTCTGAAGTGGTGTAATTTTGGTTTCTATCAGATCCACAGTGGTATGCTACTTTGATAAAAGTTTTGCTATGTCACAGATTGCGGACAAGATAAAATTGTAAGGAATTTGGGATTTTTATTAAATAAGTATATTTTTAGCTACTTTTCCCACAGAAAGATTAACTATGTGAAATGATAATTTGCTATGCTATAGTAGCCTTTTTATTATCTATATGTATTACATATCATCCCATTGTAAACCTCAAATTTATGCAAAATTTGTTTTAAAATAAAACAAAAAGATGTTGTGTCCACCGAAAACTAAAATAAATAAATAAATAAATAAATATTAAAATCTCTCTCTCTTAAAATAAAAAAAAAATTTTAAAATGCTGATGAAATGCTTGGAAAGAATGTACAAAAATAAAGCAAAATAAATGGTTCAGGATCTAGCTCAGTGGTAGAGAACTTGTTGAACATGTGTGAGAATCTTGGTTCAATCTCCAGCACCACAATAAAATATGATAAAATAAAATATATGATAACAACAAATATCAAAGTATAAATATTCACAGATTCTTTCTTCCCATCTGCTAAGGAATATTTTCCTACTATCTTGCTTGTCTTATTATCTTCCCTCAGTTTCAGTCACTGTTACAGGGCTGGGGCCATCTTGGTAACTGAGATGGCACTAAGATACCCCCCTTCAAACCCAGATTTTTGTGATCAAGTCAGAAAGATTTCAGAGTAACAGGCAATAAGTTTATTAGAAGGGATGGGAAAGGGGATGGGGGAGCACTCTCACGGGATAGAGGGGGTTCTCTCAGAGAAGAGAGGGACTCTCCTTCACTCCAGTTTTATTAGGGGTCCCAGCGAAGTTTCCTGAGAGTCCTGTTCAGGTTCTACCTCTTGATTTTTGACTGACAACAGGATGACATCAGATTTTAAAGACCCCACTGCCTTGACCACTGTAGGTCCCTTTGGCCCATACTGGCTCTAACTGGAATCTGTTCTTACAGATTTTATGGTAAGAGGGAATTATCATTATCTTCCCAAATTCTGGGATCTTTGCCATGTAAGGATCACAAAATTTCCCCCCCTTAAGGGTAACTGGTGTTCTTATCAACATTATTTCAGCCTGCATTCTGCAGATAACAGGTAGTTTGCTGAGGAATGTAACATATCCTGTTGACTTAAACTAGGCAGAGCTGCAGGTAGATTGCTTCTTGGAAAAGAAAGCACATGGGGGTCAGCACAGTGGACCCATTTTATAGAAATATTCCCTTAACCTCATGTTCCCACCACTCATATCTGTCTGTCCCCTATCAGCACTATTTGTACATCTGGGTAAAGGGTTTACAGGTATATGTGTGTATGTTTGTGTTTACCCATACACCCATGTGTTTAAGGACAGAGGGAACATGCTAGGGAGAACAGGAGGGAAATGTCAAAGAAGAAAAGAATGATGGAATTAACATCAAAAAAGAAAGAAAGCTAATCATGGAAAAAAATAGACCCCAGGGAAAAAGTGAAACAGCATACAAGTTTCTGGGAGAGTATTGCTAGATATTTTGAGGAATGGCTGCTATACTGGGAGAGATTTTGAAATGATAGGAAAAACTTACTTTATAAAATTTCCTCTACTTTAATTCTATATCATCCAGGCACACTGGCACGTTGCTATAAGCCCAGTGATCCAGGAGGCCAAGGCAGTATAATGACAAATTCAAAGCCATCGTGGGCTATTCAGTGAGACTCCTCAAAACAAAAATGTCTGGGGCTGTAACTCAGTGGTAGAGCCCCTACAAACTGTTCAATTCCAAGTCAAAAGAAAAAGAAAGAAAGAAAGAAAAAAAAAAAAAAAACAGGCATGTGGTGCAGGTCTGTAATCCCAGCAGTTTTGGAGGCTGAGGCTGAAGATCACAAGTTCAAAGCCAGCCTCAGCAACTTAGTGAGACCCTGTCTCTAAAATATTAATATTCCTGAAACCACTAGGGATGTGGCTCAGTGGTTAAGCACCCCTGAATTCAAAAGAAAAAAAAATAGTTTATCTGCCCACCACACACAACACACACCAGAGACTTCCAATATTTTTTCAGACTGTTTTCTTTGAATTTTACATGATGACTGGGTCACAAAGGGCTTGGCTTAATTCAGACGACCAAAATACTAGAATACCCAGAGACTTAATTTTATTTTATTTTTTATTTTTGTAGTACGGGGATTGAACCCAGGGGTGTTTTACCACTGAGCTACACCAAAGTCTTTTTTTTTTTTTTTTGAAACAAGGTCTCAGATTTGAAATCCTCCTGTCTCAACCTCCCAAACTCTGGTATTACAAGTGTATGCCACTATACCCAGCTACCAGGAAACATTTTCTTCTTTTTTTCTTTTTTTTTTTTTTTTTAAGAGAGAGAGAGAGAGAGAATTTTTTAATATTTATTTTTTAGTTATCGGCGGACACAACATCTTGTTTGTATGTGGTGCTGAGAATCGAACCCGGGCCACACGCATGCCAGGCGAGCCCGCTACCACTTGAGCCACATCCCCAGCCCAGGAAACATTTTCTATTCAAATATTTTCTATAGAAGTAAATCTAGAATGATTCAATTAAAAAAAAAAAAACACTGAAGGAAATTGTAAAGGGAGATGTATATTTGAAGTTTTAACCATTTGAGGAAACTCAGGGAAAATCCTATTATTAATGTTTAACATTGCCACCCTCCTGAGATCTTCCTGAAATCAGAAAATCTTTTGGCAACAATCTTTCAGTATCTTTCTTACATCTCTGTTATCACAATTTATTCTAAAAACATTCTTATTATAAAAGAAATATATATTGGCCTGGCATCCTCCCCACCCCCCATTGCCAGGAATTGAATCAGGAACTCTTATATGCTAGAAGTGCTCTGCGGCTGAGCTCAGCTCTGGGTTTATTCTTGGGGATTAGAAGATCATTGAAAACAGAGATCATACCTTATCTGTAAAACAATATTTTGGCAATTAACAACGAATGACACAGGCCTTCGAGTCACACACACCTAAATTTGAATCTTGGTTCTGCAATTCCTCAGTTAAAATACAAAGCTGTTTTTTGTGTTTTTTTTTTTTTTTTTAGTTTAACTTTATTTAGTCTCCATCCTCACTTTTGTTAAAATTGAGATAATAATGCCATTTTTTTTTTCAGGGCAGTTATGAACATTAAATGAGAAGATGTATGAAAGCACTTAGCCTATTGCCTAGCACACACATGTATTCAACCAACAGTAACTAAGGGCTTATCTTCTGTATTATTTAAACTATACCATGTAGCATGGAAGGAAGTATGCAAGAAATAAGTCATAATGAAGAGGAAAAGAGAAAAACACACACACATACACAAAATGTAAGGGGCAACACCCTTGACTTATCATACCTTTATTTTCCTCTATGATCTTGGAATTTGGAGTCCAAGAAGCTGCTGTGAAAGCTGGAGGCTTGCTTCCAGCCCAAATGAGACTTATTGAGGTAGGGTAGGAGGAGAGTTTGTTAGGATGAGGGCTCCCCTGGGAGTTCTGAGCCTGGCACAGAAATTCCAATTCAATCTTTGGTTTTGCCTCCCCTTTCCTTGTCACAGTATTTCTGAGAGTATCCTAGTGATGGAAACTTCCAGTCACTAACCTGCACCTTTCTGGAAGTTAGCAACCTCTTAGACAACATCTTAGACAACATTTCCAACAATAACAACACAGAATTTAACTTCTGTATTCTAGCTACTAGCTTTATGTTGCTTCCCCCTGTGAAGGTCCCTGAGAACAAAGGTCTGCTTCAGCTTATCAACACAATAGGCTGTACATGTGTTGCTAGGTAATACTGAATTCCTCTGAAGCAGATCTTAGGGCTGCAGCCTAGAGCTTAGTCCTAAACACAGAACTTGTCCTAAACTCTAAGGTTACCGTAATGCCCAGAACTTTTGGTTGCACACTTCTGTTCCCTACAGAACATAGCCTCTGGGCAATTAGCCTGAGGTTCATTGTTTAAGACACTTAGGAGGAAGTTCCCAGCAATGAGTTTCAAAAATCTGGCAGGAATCCAGAAAAGGAGCTTTATTTAGGGAATAGGATATACAAAATATTAGCTTCCAATTTTTTCCTCTCCGTAATATAGAGTTCATTTTTTATACCACTCAGCTATTGCAGGGTAGAAAGTCAATGCCTGAAAAAAACAGACTTGATTAGCAGTCAAGTTATTTAAACTTTGTTCTAGAAGTCATATAAAATTAATAAAGTCATAATTTATCCCGTTCCAAGTATGACTATTCTGAATCATCCAACATGTTAAAATTTTGCAAAATACAAATTCTTCATTTTTTGATCATTACCATACAGTTTCCTAGTTTTTGGCTAAAAATAACTATTTTCTAGAGTTGTTTAACTAAATTTATGTGAAAAAAAATTCTCAGGAAACATTTGCCAACTTAAGTCACTTGCTTTTCTCACTTAAGATGGAAAAAAAATTACCGTTTCAATTGTATCTTTTTTGAGGCTTCAACCTTTCCACTGTCTCATTTTTGCTTGAAGAATGCTAAAGTGTCTCCTCTTGATTTTATGTGACTTTTCACGAATCCAGTTAATTTCCTGAATCCTTCTGTCAGCCCATCGCCTGTAAGGGCACAGCAGGGTTGCACATACCAGTTCCGGTCACTGCAGAGCTTCTTCACTTTGAATATTCTGGTAATGTCCTCCGCAGACAGAGCTCCAGGAACATCTTGTTTGTTGGCTAATAGGACAACAGGCACATTTTTAATATGTTCATTCTTCAAAATGTGCTCAAACTCTTTCCGTGAGTCCTCCAGTCGCTGTTGATCTGTACTGTCCACAACATACACCAGCCCATCAGCGTTCTCACAATAATAGCTCCAAACAGTTCTCATTTTTTCCTGTCCTCCAACATCCCAGACTGTGAGCAAAAGACTGCTTTCCAATTCGATCATCTCCACATTGAAACCTATTGTTGGCATGGTCGTAATATCCTTAGCAAGCTTTAGTTTGTAAAGGAGAGTAGACTTCCCTGCTGAATCAAGTCCCAGAAGAAGAACGTGGGCTTGCTTGATTTTGGAGTTCTTAGAACTCAGAAGACCCATCTGAGGCTTTTTCTTCTTTAACAATCTTTTCTTCTGACCAAAGGCAGTGTGTCCTTTCTAGATCTTGCATGAAGTTGTGTAGGAGGAAATAAGAGAGCAAATGCTTTATGATATAGCCTAAGAACAGGAGCTTGTGTACATTTATATTGTGGCTTATCAACTCTTATAGGCAAACAGTATTTTAATTGCAGTCCTAGCCAATCCTGAGTTATCTGTGGTGTGAGTAACCAGCCAATATCATAGTGGCTCAAAGGGAACATTCTTTGTAAATGAGTAGGATAAGGAGTGGCGTGCCTGGCTGATGCTACAGCTTTTGTCCCTTTCAGGTGCTAGAAACTTGGAGGAAATCAAAGGATCAGACATGCACAGTAACAAGGTTTAGAAGCAGAATGAAAACAACTTTTTGTTGTATTTTATTTTTAACTAATCTTCAAGTTAACTTTAAACTTTTTGTTTAACATTTTGTAAAAAAAAAAAAATTTTGTAGAACTGTGGTTACTTGACTATTTCTCTTATTACAATTGTAAATAAATAACTAGGGTTCTTAAATCATGAAGAGAGTTATCTCCTACTGCCCACCCCCACCCAGTATCTTAAGTACTTCCCCTTGACCAGATTTCTCAGTAAGAAATTTTAAACCACCCAAGGTTATCTGAATCTTTCTCCCATAATCAGATAGAGCATTGTTTCTTGAGTCTACCAGGCAGAGAATTAACACTGCTCACAAAACCAGACTTAGAGGGGAAAGTTTGCACACAAACACTTTTGAATTAAGCAGACATTCTAGTTGAAAATAGAAGATTGAATATATGTATTTATCTCCTTTCCTTCTCAAGACTACACCTAAATGACAGCAAAGAAATAAAAAGAATATATAAACCTATAGCGAGAGGAGCAAGCAAATCCATCAAAGGGTGAAATATTTCAACAAAACTATGGAAGATGGAAATTAGGTGGAAGGTGAGCCATAACTTATATGGTATGATAATGCTCAGGCTTGCGGTGCTAGGTCACTGGGGATAGACAAGAGGCTCCAGGAATGGCAGAGAGAAGGAGTGAAATAAAGGACTAAAAATAGAGGGAAATAACTAAGAGTCTAAATAAGGAACAGAAAGTACACACTTGTTCACACACATACCCCTCAGCTGAATGACCACTCAGCAATAAGGTGTTTAGTTCTAGGCAAAGAGGTAAAGTGTTTTTTTTTCTAAAGAAATTGGTCTTAAAAAAAAAAAAAATGGAGTTTCCACAGCATAGCACATAACTTAGTATTGGATTAACCTATAGCCATCCTGGCAATTGGCAAACTTGCTCTTTATACGGAATTCCCAGTCATCTACAAAAGGCACAGAAGTTTCTACGCTTAGTTTGTAGCATGTCTTCAATATGAATGAGAGAGAAACCTAAACAAAAATAAGAACACTTTAAGAAAGATTAAACATGGGGAACAAAACAACATTTTCATTAAATCTAGGTAATATTTTTATAGAGATTTGAGAAGATATTATGTCCATTAAACAAGAATTGATATTATTAAAAAGATAAAAAATAACAATACTTTTAACTACTGGGTTTGATGGTCCAGGCCTGTAATCCCAGTGACTAGGGAGGCTACAGAAGATCCCAAGTTCCAGGGCAGCCTGGGCAAATTTGTGAGATGCTGACTCAAAAACTACAAAGGGCTAGGGATGCAGAGCTCTGTGGTAGAACCCCACTAAATTCTATCTCCACTACCATAAAACACTTTACTCTTGAACATTAAAAACATAAATTTTTTAAAAAATTAAAGATCTGTAATAGGTTAGAAAGACAATATGGAAGGATTCTTTCAGAAAGTAGAATATAGAAAATATTAAGACAAGAGATGTAGAGGATAAACCCAGATATCTCAACACCTGAGTTATAGGACCTTATTCTATAGAGAATAGAAAATATGCAAGAGAGAAATGAAACAATGCAGGACCATTTTCCAAAGCTAAAAATGAACTCTCCTAATCAAGAGGTTTCTTTTAGTGCTTAACAATATCATTTTTTAAAAGAGCTATCTTGGGGCTGGGGTTGTGCCTCAGTGGTAGAGCGCTTGCCTAGCATGTGTGAGGCACTGGATTCGATTCTCAGCACCACATATAAATAAATAAAGGCCCGTCAATGACTAATAAAATATTTTTTAAAAAATAAATAAAATAAAATAAAAGAACTATCTTAGAACTTCTGGCACAAAATTATTAATAAATATTAAGTAGTATTATATTTTGACTATCATTACTGCTCCTGTTGTTTATGTAACATCATTCTGAAGGAGGAGACAGCACATAACTTCTCTGCATTATTAATCATTTTCCTTCTTTTTACTCCCTTCTATCACATCGATAGATACTGCACACTATTATTGTTTTACTTTGTTACTTTAGGTTACTTTCTATGAATGCAAAAGACATTCATGAAATGGCAATGAGAAAATATATATATATATATATATATATATATATATATATATATATTTTTTTTTTTTGTGTGTGGTTCTGGGGATTTAACCCAGGGTCTTATGCATGCTAGGCATACACTCTACCATTGACTGTATCCCCAGACCTATTAATCTTAAACATAGTAATTTTTAACAATAAAAAAAAATTATCTAGTTTGTTTTGTGAGAGTTCACTGTCATTTGACACCCTAAAACCTAAAGAAATCCTTTGGAGTCTCTTCTACTGAAAATAAGTACTTAGAGAGAGAGAGAGAGAGAGAGATTGGGCTGAACACAGTTCTACACACCTGTAATTCCAGCAACTCAGAAGGCTGAATCAGGAGGCCTGGCAACTTAGTAGACCTTATCTAAAAATTAAAAATAAAAAGAATGAGGATTCATTCCTGAGTACCACCTCCCAACCCCCAACCCCCGCAAAAGAAGAAGAAATTATGTGAATACTTTTTAAAAATCCTTAACCAATTCACAATTTAAAACTCATTGTGTCTCTCAGATTTTATTTATTTATTTATTTTTTGCAATGGGGATTGAACTCACTTAACCACTGAACCATATCCCAAGCCCTTTTTTGTTTTTTGAGACAGAGTCTCTCTAAATTGCTCAGAGTCTCATTAAGTTGATAAGGCTGGCCTTGAACTTATGATCCTCCTGCCTTAGCCTCCCAAATTGCTGGGATTACAGGTGTGCACCACCATGCCCAACAGAAGATACTATTTATATTCAGTCATTCATATATGCAGCAAATATAGAAATATATATGTATTTTCTCCCTACTGTCAAAACCACCATGTGCTAGATGCCAGGTCACAAAAATAAATAACACAATTATACCTGACTTTAGGTGGCTTTCTTTGGGGAGAAAATAAAAGATACATAAACACACACAATAATATAAAGTAAAAAAAAAAAAAAAAAAGTGTGTGCTGGAGTGTGCACAGTGGCACATGCTTGTAATCCCAGTGACTCAGGAGGCTGAGGCAGGAGAATCAACAGTTCAAAGCCAGACTCAGCAAAAGCAATGCATTAAGCAATTCAGTGAGAC
Source organism: Callospermophilus lateralis (assembly GCF_048772815.1). Taxonomy (NCBI): domain Eukaryota; kingdom Metazoa; phylum Chordata; class Mammalia; order Rodentia; family Sciuridae; genus Callospermophilus; species Callospermophilus lateralis. The sequence continues at coordinate 103,486,113 of NC_135314.1, forward strand.
CTTGTCTCTAAATAAAATACAAAATAGAGCTGGGGTTATGACTCCATGGTAAAGTGCCCCTGAGTTCACTCCCTGGTACTAACTCCCCCACACACCCAAGAAAAGGGGGTCAGAGGTTAAGGGCTGCTGAGTTCAATCCTTTTTTATTAATTTTATTTTATTTTATTTATTTATTTATTTTTTAGTTTTCAGCGAACACAACATCTTTGTTTGCATGTGGTGCTGAGGATCGAACCCGGGCCGCACGCATGCCAGGCGAGCGCGCTACCGCTTGAGCCACATCCCCAGCCCAAGTTCAATCCTTAGTATCAAAACAAAACAAAAAATACTATTCTGGATATTCACAAATTATTTCAGGATGGAGAGCATCAGAGAAATATCTCTGGAGAAGGTCAAATATTGACCCAAGCTTGTGGAGATATTGTGGGGAAAGGGCATTCATTAAAGAGATGGTCTACGTGAGTAGAATCAGAAACATGGGATGGATTTGAAAAAGCAACAATTTGTATACATGTAGGTTTTTTTCTATAAACATGTAATTATCAAAAGCATCAGATAAATCTAGATTATAAAACAAGAATCAAGGAAGCAGATCTGGATTCTTCAAAATATGCTGGTGTCATAAAAGACTGAAGAAAAAAGGGAGAGGAAGGTGAGGAAGCAGGGAGGAGAAATGCTCTAAATTAAAAGACACACGATTTTTCATTGCAATGTGCAATCTTTGGGAGATATTTTAAAATATTCCAACTAAAGAAATTATTATGAAGTTTGATTATGAACTATATATTAAAAGGCAGCTGGAGACAGGCATGGTGGTGCACTCCGGGTAATCCTAGCGGCTTGGGAGGCTGAGGCAGGATTGCAAGTTCAAAGCCAGCCTCAGCAACCATGAACAACTCAGTGAGACTCTGTCTCTAAATAAAATACAAAATAGGGCTGGGGATGTGGCTTAGTGATTGAGTGACTCTGAGTTTAATCCCCAGTACCAAAAAAAAAAAAAAAAAAAAGGCAGCCGGATATGGTGGCACATGCTCTAATCCCAGGGACTCGGGATTCTGAGGTAGGAGGATCTTGAGTTCAAAGCCAGCCTCAGCAAATTAGCCAGGCCCTAAGCAATTTAGCAAGACCTTGTCTCAAAATAAAATATAAAAAGGGTTGGGGATGGGATTAGAGTTGTAGCTCAATAGTTGTGCACTTGCCTAGCACCTGTGAGGCACTGGGTTCAATCCTCAGCACCACATAAAAATAAATCAGTAATAATAAATAAAAGTATTGTATTCATCTACAACTACAAATATATAAAAAGTAAAATAAAAGGGCTGTGTATATGGTTCCATGGGTAAACATCGCTGAGTTCAATTCTTTACATCGCCCCCCCCCCCAAAAAAAAGGGAGAGTACTGGGAATATTGCTCAGTGGTTAAGAGCCCCTGGGTTCAACCTCTGGCACCCCCCCCCCAAAAAAAAAGTCTCTGGGGTGGGGATGTGGGAAAAGGCAATGATAAATTTCATGAGGACAAGGTTGGTTATTGTGGTTATGTAGGAAAACGTCCTTGATACATATAAAAGGGTGACAGCCTCAAATTAATTTCAATGGATTTAATAAACACACCACACATCCAGATAGATATCTATATATGGAGGAGGAGTGTGTGTACATATGGCAATAATTAACAACTGGCCGGTCTTGGTGAGTACTATTAGATTCATTCAATTTTTTTTTAACTTTTAAACTTTTTTCTAGCTTTGAAAATTTTGGGAAAAATATGTCAAAAAGAAAATATAATTGAAATAAGGTAACCAATTTAGGCTGTAGTTCATAGTAATAAAGAAATAATTCAGGGGAGGGTGGAGGGGAGGGAAAGAGAAGGTGCTGGGGAAGGACACTGATCACATTACATGTATTTACAGATATGGCATCGTGAATTCTATTATGTATAATTACAATGCATCAATAAATTTATTTTCTGTTTTTCAAAAAAAAAAGAAAGAATTCAGGTTATATATATAATAAGACTTCACTTCCTTTTTTTTTTTTCTTTTTTTTTTTTAATATTTATTTTTTAGTTATCGGCAGATACAACATCTTTGTTTGTATGTGGTGCTGAGGATCGAACCCGGGCCGCACGCATGCCAGGCGAGCGCGCTACCGCTTGAGCCACATCCCCAGCCCCAAGACTTCACTTCCAAAGGTAAAATTAGGACAGGACATGGTGGCACATGCCTGTAGTCCAAGCAGCATGGGAGGCTGAGGCAGGAAGATCACAAGTTCAAGGCCCGTCTCAGCAATTTAGCAAGGCCCTAAACAACTTAGGGAGACCTTGTCTGAAAATAAAAAATAAATAGACCTGGGGATGTGGCTCAGTGGTAAAGTACCATGGGTTCTATTCCTGGTACCAAAAAAAAAAAAAAAAGTGAAATTTGGGACACTGAATACACTACCACTTGAACTCTTTTCCACTCCCATATTTCTAATAAGTCTGCTTTTAAAAAAGAGGCTTAACATTTGTGTGTGTGTGTGTGTGTGTGTGTGTGTATGTTTAATTTTTTTTTTTTTTTTTTTTTTTTTGAGACAGCATCTTGCTAAATCGCTAAGGGTCTCGATAACTCCATAAGTTGCTGAGGCTGGTTTCGAACCTGTGATCCTGCCTCAGCCTCTGAAGTTACTAAGTTAATTCAATACCTGTTCTTTATGAGGTCCAGTGTAGGTACTGGATATCCTTTATTTTAACTGTAATGAGCACAATCATGCATTATATCTTTACTCTTTTCCCTCCTGACAAATTAGACTTCTGTTTTCAAGAATTTTGAAATTTTGTTTCAAAATTATACCAAACAAATGAGGGACTAAATTCAAGATTAATATTATATCTGAATAAAAATATGAGTTTTTCTTCTATAAAAGAGAGTAAAACCATTTCTTTTTCAATGTTAATTCTAAAAGGAAGTCTACAAGTGTTTCACCATCCTTTCCTATTGTCCCAAAACATTTAGGGATTCATTTCTCCCAGCCAAACCTGATGGAAGAAAAGACGTTTGTTTTCTGTAAATCATTCTAAGATTATGTAAGTAAAGGTGGGATTGTGAGAAAGTTACTGGCAGGCTCTGCAGTGTCAAAGGAATTTTGTTTTAAAATACAGGAAAGAAAGGAAAAAAACATTTTAAAAAAGTCTTATTTATGGAAAGGGGAAGCAAAATGTCCTAAATTAGAAGCTCAACCATGTATTGTACAAACCAAATGAAAAGATAGAAACTTATCTCTTGAAAGAAAGTGACATCTTAGTCCATTATCTTTATTTTTTATAGATAAATAAGAAAGAATCAGGATGTGGTTATGTAACTTGCTTGGCTTATCCAGACTTAGAACATTGCTGGGTTTTTTAAAAATTCTTTTTTGAAATAAAATTTTGGAAAATTGATTAATAACATACATATAGAAAGATGCAGAGATTATAAATGTACAGCTCAAATATGTTAACATGAGTTGAAAATATCCATATAATTACCACTAAGGCCAGGCTTAAAGTTTTAAATTTTCCATTCTGTCACAATAAAAATTCCAGAACTCAAGTGTTTCTACATCCAGTTTTCGGAAATACACTCTTCCCTCTAAGGAAAGAACCAATCAAAGTAAATAAAGAGAAATGAGAGGCAGCTCAACATAACACAGGCTTATTTGGGACAAACCTGCTGAGGGGGGCCCCAGTGGAGACTGAGACCTGTCTTTTTAGTTTATAGCCTGGAATAAATATAAGGGACTAAGGGAGGAAATTTTTGCATTTGTTGCTAGGGGTTGTTAGGGAGGGGTCCTTGATATTTCTTTCATAAGGAACCAGGTGCTTTTCAGTATTTCTTTGTATGGTGATGGAGTATCCCCTGGAGTTTAGGTCAGGCTGAGTCAGAGTGACCTTGAGGTGACTCTTGTACCAGGAATTGAAACCAGGGGCTCTTAACCACTGAGCCACATTCCCAGCCCTTTCCGTGTTTTTCTTAAACTTAGAGACAGGGTCTCACTAGTTGCTTCAGGCCTCTCTAAGTTGCTGTGTTGTGGAAATTGCATTCAGTAAGAGACCAAGCACCTCTTCATGGGTTGGAGAACTCAGGTTTATTTATGCCTGCTGCCCCAGAAGAGCTATCCCTCTGAAATTCTGGGCCTCCCACAGTGGGCTACTCAGTTTTTATAGGGCAGTGTAGGAGATCAGGTTGCAGGGGTCATACTGGTTGCTCCTAGGTGGTTTCCAAATTGGTAGCTTCTCAAGCTGAAGAAGCAGTTAGCACAGAGTGGTAAGCTTGTGGCGGGAAGCTTGTGGTGGGAATTCTTGAGATAAGCAGTTTACCAAAGCAGAACCAAGGCAGAGAAACATCTGCAGCTTTTATCACAAGCAGCAGTTTCTCAAGATAACTGCAAGCTTACACTCCTAAGAGCTATAATTCAAACCTAGCATAGAAGTGTTATAATTTAAATGAATATTTAAACAACACTCTTACAGAGACCAGTAATTAAATAACAGTCTTACAAAGAAGATCAAAGCTATAAAATAATTTCTCTCTTCAGCTGGGGCTGGCTTTGAACTTATGATCCTCCTGACTTAGCCTCCAGAGTTGCGGGGATTTCAGGCACGGGGCACCATATCCATCCTTGGAAGCTTTTCTAAGTGCCATTTCTTACAGAAAGAACCAATGATTTCACCCACATCCAAAGGTGTTTGAGCTTTTCTTTCATTTGCATAGGCAAACCACTGGATCTGAATTCAAATCTAATCTCTTGCACCGGCTATGTTGAATAGTATTAACAACAAGGAAGTTCTGATAATTACATTACATAAAATAAACTGGAAAAGACATTTCACAGAATGTGGCTCATGGTTGACTCATGTTTTTCCCCTCTCCTAATTTTTGTGTGTTAGCTAACATTTTAAAATATCTGCAATGATGTTAACCTTTTCCAGGTGATTATGTGGTGATTATGTTGTGCTGAATTCCACTCCAACTGTTGCTGAAAGCTCGGTACTTGCCCCCTCCCCCATGCCAATCCAATAAGGAGGACAGGTTTTGAGAAAAAGGGAAAAGAAGGTTTATTGCTTTGCTAGCAAAAGAGAAACAGAAGACTGCTGTCCCAAAGGTTGTGATTCTGTCCATCAGCAGGAACAGGGGGATTTTAAAGAGGTGATTCAAAGGCTGTATGCAATCCATGTGTTGTTCTCTGTTGGAGTTGTAATGCACTTATTAATTTGGGAGATAGGGGGCCAGGATTGTGGCTCAGTGTAAGAGCTCTTGCCTGGCATGCATGAGGCACTGGGTTCGATCCCTGGCACCACATAAAAATATTTCTGAGATCTTCTGGTGCCATCCACAAAGTCTGGATTAGTTCATTCCTAGGGCGGGTGTGTACTCAAGGACAGATAACTCTGACTAAAATGGGGAAGAAATATAATCCTACTTCCCCTGAGATTAGGGAGGGGAAGACATTAGGGAATAGTAGGGAGAGAAAAGATAAAGAAACATGCCCATTTTAAAAAATAAGCTGCAGTGGCAGAGCAGCAAGGGCTATAGTCAAAACATAAAGTGGACCACTGTTATATTTCCTCACTGACAATTTCTACATTCCATTTGTATGGAAAAATGGGTGACTGCTAAAAGAGGGCAAAGTTGGGGAAAGGAATCCAAAGTCCTTGTTCTCTTCTGTCAGGTGGAGTGTGGACAGTTAAGGGCATTCAGCATCAGAACAGTCCAGAGGTCCCCAGTGGCAGGTGGTAGGTGACAGGACAAGCCATACATAGGGCAGGGATCCTGCTAAGACAATAATAAACAAGACAGTAAAGCATTACTTTTTGGTAAACAATTAACACAAAACCAATTAGTATTTTAGCCAGGCTCTGAAAACCATGAGGACAGTAATTCATAATTTTATCAGTGAAAACCAGAAGAAATTTATTAATGAAGGAGGTTAGGAAGATTTGTAGGTCTATGAGGCCAGGATCAAATTGACTCAGGACAAATTTGAGACTCTTTAGAGTTCTTTGTGATCATTAATAGTAGGCACTCTTACACAAGAAGCCTTCCTTTATAGCCTCAAACTTTACTTGCTTTTGGTAGGGCTGATACAAGTGTACATCTTAAATTACATTTAAAAAAAATAACTTTTCATGTGTATATTTTTTTAATTGTTTCTTTTGTTTCAGTTTCATTGATTTCAGCTCTGATTTTAATTATTTCCTGTCTTCTACTGCTTTTGGTGTTGATTTGTTCTTCTTTTTCTAGGGCTTTGTGATGTAATGTTAGGTTATTTATTTGTTGACTTTTTATTCTTTTAGTGTATGAGCTCAATGAAATGAACTTTCCTCTTAGTACTGCCTTCATAGTGTTCCAGAGATTTTGGTATGTTGTATTGGTGTTCTCATTTACATCTAAGGAGTTTTTAATTTCCTCCCTGATTTCTTCTACTCTCCATTCATCATTTTTTTTTTTTTTGAGAGAGAGAGAGAGAGAGAGAATTTTTTAATTTTTATTTTTTAGTTTTCGGCGGACACAACATCTTTGTTTGTATGTGGTGCTGAGGATCGAACCCAGGCTGCACGCATGCCAGGCGCCCGCTACCGCTTGAACCACATCCCCAGCCCCTCCATTCATCATTTAATAGCATAACATTTAGTCTCCAGGTGTTGAAGTGGCTTTTATGTTTAAAATTTTATCATTAATTTCTAGTTTCATTCCATTATGATCTGATAGAATGCAGGGTAGCATTCAGAGATCACTCTTGGGAATGTGTGCAAAACCTCTTGGCTCCTTTAGCTTTCTTCTACCAGTGGTGCCATGTGCCAAGATGGGTCAGGGTCTTGCTGACAATATGTGGCTTCTCTTGGAAGCATCAGGGATATTTCTGTCTATAACGACCCTTGTCTTTTCAGAATGTGCCCTGGTTGGCTCTCTAGGGTCCTCTCAATCTCTCTTAAAAAGCAGATCAGGTGACTCACTGGAATTGCCCAGAGGGGTCCCATCACCCTTTGGGTGGCTAACTTTAGAGGGCAAAAGCCAAAGTGTTGGCTGCTTTTTTTTTTTTTTTTTTTTTTGGCCCTTTTATTTCCTTGAATTTGGTTTCCAAGTTTTTGGTTTTAAATACTCAGCAAGCCACTTTCATCAGTCTTAAAGAGGGAATACTGGTCAAAACTTCAATATTTATAATTTCACAGTGACCCCTTTCATTTATACTCTATACTAGTACTGGAAGTCAGCATTATATAATGTCCTGTGGGTGATGGCTTATTATCTCAAATTAAGCCAGGGTTTTTTGTTTGTTTGTTTGTTTGTTTGTTTGTTTTAAACAGTACCTCTGCAAAACACTAATAGGCAAGAGTATAAAGTTTACAAGAAAAATATAAAATAAAATTAACAGAGCAAAAACATATTCAGTTTGTGTAACAGCTATATTCCTATAACCTTGCTTAATTATATATTATTATTTTCCCTGTTTGAGATAATAATAATTTGGGGGGTATGGGGTACTGGGGGTTAAACTCAGGGGCACTTGGCCACTGAACAACATCCCCAGCCCTATTTTGAATTTTATTTAGAGACAGGGTCTCACTGAGTTGCATAGTGCCTTGCTTTTGCTGAGGCTGTCTTTGAACTCACAAACCTCCTGCCTCAGCCACCTGAGCTGCTGGGATTATTGGCATGAGCCATCAAGCCTTACAGATGTAATCTTTACAATAATAAATCAATCTTTGAACACAACTTTAAATGAGCTGAAATCTAGCCTATTTTGGAGCCATTCTAACATGGAGTAAGTTGGGAGGCAGAGCCTTATCTGAGATAAGGCAAGCTCTTCACAAATAACACAATATAACATTACATCTGAAACACAAATTAAAGAAAGGCTAAGAGAGCTTTTAACTTTCTTTTTGTGGAAAAAGTGGCAGAATGTTTCCATGTTTTACAATGTTACCTTCAAACAGATCAGGCTTTCATTATCTTCCAAAAATGCATTTAAATTCTAATTCCAGCATGAAGAGTAACACCAAATTGTATAAATAAGTTATTGACAACAGGTTGCTTTATCCAGCTATAAAACATCAAATGACATGAATAAATATCAACCATATTTGTTATTTCTATACAAATTTGAGACTTTTGCTATAGATAATTTTAGTTTAGAGAACACCAACTTGTCCAAGTGCTCTCCTAAGCTTTACATTTAACTCTTTAACTTTTTAAAATACAATTTAGAATCCAGAATGTATGATAACAATAATCACAAGTCTGCATGGGTTAACAAAAGATCAAAGAATAGCCTTAAATATCTTATACATTTAGAAAACAGTATTAATGATCAGAAATTTACTTAGTCAAAGCAAACAGATATAGGACAGGTCTTCAAATGACAGTGTGGCCCCCCCATGTCAGATACAATGTATAAAAGAAAGCACGTATTGGTTATCTTGCCAGTAAACTTACATAAACTCTCATTTTCATAAACTTTTATATAACACTTAGACAAGGCTTAGATATAGATCTCAGATGCATATGTATACATAGTTGCATATATTTTAGGGTGTCAACAATATTGTTATAACCTAAATAACATTTGTTAGTTTAACCAGTTACAAAGTAATCATTTAAGACCTTAAAACAGTTACAAACCCTGATTCCTTTAAGATTTAGTTTCCTCAAGTAATAAAACCTAACAAATACAAGAAAATTGTCATGATAGATAAGAGCAGATCAATGTTTCAAACTTTGTTTTATATCAGTGCATAAAATTTAAATAACTGTGCCAATTACAGCCAATTTAACCACAAACACAAACTTTCTGAAATTTACCTTCCACAAAGGTTCTTTACACCTTAGTTTTGTCCTCTTTTATCATGGATTTTAGCCCCCAAATATTACTTTTCCAGACAAAATACTTTTTCATCTAGAAACATTTCTTTTATGTTCTAATTTTCCATACTAATATATATATATATATATATATATATATATATATATATATTATTTATTTTCTTAAATATATATATTTTATTTATTTCCATACTAAAATATATATATTTTAAAGTTATATACCTATAACTTTCTTTTATCTTTTAGTTTTGGACCCTTTATTAAATTCATATTCTGAAACAGTCTGAATGTTATCTGTACCTTTAATTTACACAACAAACTTCATCCCAGGAGAGGGTTGGACAATCCAGCATATACTAAAAACTGTGCCTTAATCTTTTTTCACCCAGGTTGCATTCAAGTGGTGGGAGCACAGGATATTTTTGAGCTTGACCTATCTCTATTATCATGATCATAAAACCATCAACTTTGAGTTCCTCACTGTCAATTGTATCCAGAGGCTCCTTTGGGGCCTTTTAAAAATATACTAGGCATATTGATATGCAATGAAGGAGGCCCTTTCCATCATTTTTCTTCAGGCTTCCATGAAGATCCCTTTGCAGAGGCTGCCTCCAAAACACAGGTTGGCCTTAGTTTCTGTCTTTTTCTTTTCTGGTTGCAGTTATTTACTCTGCCATTCTTTTCAGGCATTTAATTTCATGGGATAGTATTATAGCAAGAATTGCTCTGCCCCAGCGATGAATATCACCTGGCCAAATGGGGTGTCCTCTCAGATCTTAAAAGGGGAGATTATTCCTATCCTCAAGTCATAAACGGACAGTGCTGGGACCTACTACCACAGTCTTTGTGGCCAGAAGCCTTCACCCTCCTCCAGGAGCAAAAAGAGCTGAAAGGCAGGACAAAGGCCAGTTTCGCTGTGGAGATTTTTCTATAGCCCAGGAAGCTTTTCTGGGATTCCCCCCCCCCCCCCACACACACACCAGTTTAAGGCTAGTGTCCTTGACCCACAGTGAAATGATCTGTGGCTGCCTGGGGCAGCACTGATTTAAAAGATCTAAATCTTTTATTAACCCTTTCTTCTGGTGTCCAGCTATCCTTGCACACCAGAGGCAGTGATTTTTGGCACCTTTAAATTAGTTCTTGATGGTTTAAGCCCCTTATCAAATGTTGGAATAAACCTGTGTACGTACAGGGTCTCTTTCATATGCTTTACCCCTGACAGACCAATTTCAATGTTAAGATTGTATAATAGTACAGGGAAAAAAAGACATTCAAAGGCCAGATTGTGTTACAGTAAAACCTCTTTCTCATAGACAGGCTTATACATATGGGTGGCTCAGGCAGCCAAGATCTCTCTGCTAAAGAGACTACTGATAAGACCTATGCACCTTGGCCCATGTCTTAAAAGGGGCAGTAACAGTTACAAGCAAAACAAAGACACAGGCAATCAGAGGGAATTCCCAAACCATAGCTGATGGATAGTAACCTTTAAAACGTACAGACCAGATAGGAGAAAAATCCCAAATTCCCAACTTTCATTTTTCTTTCTTCCCTTTCTCCTCCTCCTCCTCCTCCTCCTCCTCCTCCTCCTCCTCCTCCTTCTCCTCCTCCTCTTCTTCTTCTTCTTCTTTTGGTTCATATTAGTTATACATGACAGCAGAATGCATATTTTGGCACATTGTGCACAAATGGAGCACAACTTCTCATTTGGCTGGCTGTACACACCAGTTGTGCAATCATACATATATGTAGGATAATAATGAAAGATGTTATGTCATGAGCTTTGTAATGTTTTGAACAACCAATAAAAAAAAAAAATAATGTCCATCACATTTCACCATACTTCCCACTTCCTTACTCCTCCCCTCCCCTCACTCCCCTCTGCCCAATCCAAAGTTCCTCCATTCTTCCCCAGTCCCTCCACCCCATTATGGATCAGCATCTACATAAGAGAAAACATTTAGCCTTCCTTTTGGAAGATTGGCTTATTTCACTTAGCATGATATCCTCCAGCTCCATCCATTTACATTCAAATGCCATAATTTCATTCTTCTTTAAGGATGAGTAATATTCCATTGTGTGTACATATACTACATTTTCTTTATCCTTTCATCTATTGAGAGGCATCTAGGTTGGCTTGATAGTTTAGCTATGGTGAATTGAGCTGCTATAAAAATTGATGTGGCTATGTCACTGTAGTATGCTGATTTTAAGTCCTTTGGGTATAAACCAAGGAGTGGGCTAGCTGGGCCAAATGGTAATTGTATTCCAAGTTTTTGGAGGAATTTCCATACTGCTTTCCAGAATGGTTGTCTAAATTTACAGTTCCACCAGCAATATATGAGTGTATCTTTTTCCCCACATCCTCACCAACATTTATTGTTACTTGTGTTCTCGATAATTGCCATTCTGACTGCAGTGAGATAAAATCTTGGAATGGTTTTGATGTGTATTTTTCTAATTGATAGAGATGTTGAACATTTTTATGTGTATTTATTGATCTATTGTATTTCTTCTTCTGTGAAGTTCTATTTAGTTCCCTATCCCATTTATTGATTGGGTTATTTGGGGTGTGTGTGTGTGTGTGTGTGTGTGTGTGTGTGTTAAGGTTTTGTTTTTGTTTTTTTTTAATGATACTTGGGATTAAACTTAGGGACACTTGACCACTGAGCCACATCCCAGCCCTATTTTTTGTATTTTATTTAAAGATAGGGTCTCACTGAGTTGCTTAGTGTCTCATCCTTACTGAGGCTGGCTTTGAACTTGTGATCTTGAGCTGCTGGAATTACAGGTGTGTGCCACCATGCCTGGCTGGTGTTAGGTTTTTTGAGATCTTTATATATCCTGGAGATTAGTGCTCTATTTGAGTGTATGTGGTAAAGATTTTCTCCCATTCTATTCTTCATATTATTGATGGCATTCTTTGCTGAGAAGAAGCTTTTTTTTGAATCCATCCCATTTATTGATTCTTGATTTTACTTCTTGCACTTTAGGAGTCTTATTAAGGAAGTCAGGTCCTGAGCCAACATGGTGAAGATTTGGGACTACTTTTTCTTTTTCTTTAGGCACAGGTCTCTGTTCTACTTCCTAAGTCTTTGCTCCACTCTACCAACTCCCATTTAACCATGAATTCTACACCAATAGTTTAGAATGTCCCCAAAAAAGAGAACCAAACAAAGGGAACCAAGGGGGAATCAAGGGTCTCAGCGTGCACACCAGAGGAGCTTACTGAACTGCCAAGGGTGTTGCATCTTTACTGAGTTCAGTTTCCTTTTTGTCAAAGTGCACCATGATGGAGAAACCAGTAACATTCAGGGATAGAAGGCAGGAGCTCCTCAAAGCAAAAGAAGTTTCAGCAGCTGCTGGAATAGCCCCCAATCTCTCCCTTTACTCACAGGAATAACTCTCCTATGGTTCAACCCAAGGGCAAACCCACCTATCTCCTAACTGTCCTGCAGTTGGCTCCCAACAACTTCACCAGCACCTTGAATCCTCAGTATGGAAGTGGGGTTCCTTGGAGAGCCAGGCCTGCCCAAAAAAATCTGGAGTGAGGGCTACTCTCAGGTCCTATTTGGGATGCCAAATTTGTTGCAGGAGAAACACAGGGGACTCCTATCCCAAATGCTGTGATGTTGCCCATCAGCAGGAACAGGGCTTTAAAAGAGGAGATTCAGAGGCTACATTCCATGAGTTCTCTGTTGAAATTATAGTTCACTTGTTAATTTGGGAGATAGTCACTTCTGAGATTTTTTTGGTACCATCCCAAAGTCTGAATTACATTGTTCCTATGGTGGATGTGTTCTCAAAGACAGATAAATTTGCCTAAAATGGAGATGAAAGGTAATCCCCTTTTCCCTGAGATTAGGGAGGGGGAGAGATTAGGGAGGAACACGGAGACAGGAAGAGAAATAAACATATCCATTTTAAAAATCAGTTGATTTTTTAAACCTTGACATTTATTTAGCAGAGCAGCAAGGGTTATATTCAAAGCATAAAATGGACCATTGTTACACTCTGGAGAGGAGGGGGTCCAGAGCTGGTGTCTGAGGGAGTAGGGGAGTCATACACCTTTTAAAGATTTCAGGTTTCCTTTCTTCTCATGTGCCCTTCCTCCATGGCCAAAAGGCAGAAAGAGAGCCATTCTGGGGCCTCTCCCTATTTTTCATATCTGCCCGTAAAGGCAGGAAGGGAGCCACACAGGGGGTACACATTAACAACTCCTTGATGGAGGAACAATTCCTTAGAAGCAGGTTAACAGGGCAAAATGTTGGAGGAAGGGGAAGTACTCTGGAGGTATTAGCATTTTATTTCCTTTTGAATCTTCCTGACCCAATCATTCATTATCTACTTGGTCCTTTTTTTCCATGGTCTCAAAGCCATCAGCCCTGATCTACTTATAATCAATTTATTTCCTTGGTCAGGCCTGGTGTCACAACCTGTAATCCCAGTGGTTTGGGAGGCTGAGGAAGGAAGATCATAAATTCAAAGCCAGCCTCATCAACTTAGTAAGATCCTGTCCCAAAATAAAAGGGATGGGATATAGCTCACTGTTCCTGGGTTCAATCCCCAGTCCAAAAAAGGGGGGGTGGCGGCTACATATGGGCTTTGCACATCTCAGCACAGACTTCTCAGTCAGTGGGTGGTAATAGTTCTAGAGTGAAACTGATGTCACCTGTTTCACAGGCCTCTGTAATCATTGTGAGAGAAGTCACAAGTACTTGGCCATTTTTCACCTCCAATTGGGATGGGAAAATTATTTCTGCCTCTCACCAAGACTTATGATGGCAAGAATCTGCCAAACACAAAGGGTTTTAGGTGCTCAGTGGCCTATAAAAGACACATGTAAGTGTAAGAGAAACCAAATTATTTTCCCATAATATGCAGCTCAGGGGGAAGAAGTTGAGGGATCGTTGTGATTCAATGATGTCACAAGTAGTGTCTGGGTACCATGAGTTGTTGCCTCAAGTTTCCCAGGTGGCACCCCAACCTGCGGGTCTATCTTCAAGACAGAAAGAAGGGGAACAGAGCTCTGCTAGCTGCATCATCTTTTCTGTCATTAAAAATACAAAACTTTTCCAGAAAACCTCAATAGACACTTGCACACATCTCTTTAACCAGACTTGTGTCCCTTGAAATCAGGGAACCTGGGAAGTTATTTAATTGGGTAGATTGCTATGCCCTTCTCCAAACTGGAACTCTGTTAGAACAAAAAGGAAGAAATGGACATAGAATAAGCAAAGAGCATAATCTGATTCAAGTAGCACTAGGCCTGAAAGGGTGATAAGAATCAGCCAACTTATCCCCATGCCATCTCCCCAGAGACTCTGTATTGGCATTTTATTTAGCCTACTTCTTGCTGCTCTAATAAAATACAGAAAAATGAGTATTTTATAAAGAGATGACATTTATTTAGCTCAGAGTCCAAGATTTGGCAGCCTCTGTGACTGACTTTTGATCATGGTGGTGTTACCGTTGTTTACCAGTGAAGAGTACTTGCTTCCCCAATGTTGAAGAATAACACCAGAGAAGCACTCGGAGACAAGGTCAGAGTGGAAAGTAGAAGCTTTATTAAAGGACAGCAGAAAAGACTTCTCCCAGAGGAAGAAGGGGACCCAAGAGGTGGAATCCATGGAAGGGCGAATGTATTCCCCTTTTTATAGCTAAGGTCTTCATCTAGTTTCCCCCCATTCCTGTCCTTTGTTCTGTTATCTTTCAGTGATGGAATGTAGGTGGCAAGGCCCAAAGGGTGGGGCACAGGTGGGTCAAAGAAGTAATCTGGGCAGGAAGGACTTTTGGGTTAGCATCTTTAAGTTTGCTGGGAGCTGTTTCATTAACATTTCTTGGGGATGGGCTCTGGGCCTTGGGGACATTAACATTCCAAGAGTTGTTCTGCTTTTCCCAGACTTCATTCTCAACATGGCCTTCATTTTCGGTCTTACTCGATATTAGACCCGATTTTCCTAATTACACTGACTATCTATCTTTAAATCTGGCTTCAGTGGGAGGACATGCAAGGGGTAGAGATTGCAGGACCAGAAACCTGAGGAGGAGTGAGTCTTGTTCTTTGTTAAAACTGGCTCTCACAGGAATATTGGGGGCCCATGAGAAGCACACTACGCCCTTCCAAGGGCATCATCTCCAGTGACCGGTTTACCTCACACTAGGCTCAACCTCTTACAGGTTCTACCACCTCAACACTACCACAATGAGAACCAAGGTCCAGCCTATGAACCTTTGGGGGGAAAACCACACCCACCTCATCACATGCTCCAACAAAGCCCACATCTTTAGAGCAAGATGTCCCAGTCTACAACATGTGTGTATGTGAGGGTGAAGAAAGGTTGCTCTCCGAAGTCACTGGAAGCAGCCAGAGCCATCATTCTGGAACCTCTGTGATGTCACACTTGATACTTCCTTTCTTCTCTGCTGTTGTCACAGCACTGGGTGGCAACCCAGAAGAGGTCACTGGTGGCTTCATTTTGCTGAGGACTGGAGGCCTAGCCATGGAGTTCTCCAATGACTTAAGCCCCCAACCCAATGTATGGTTGGAAATGCTTGATTTATCCCAAGTCTCTTTGCCACATTCAATGTGGTGCTGCTGCTGAACGTCAGTGGTGTCTTCTTTGCTTTTCCATGAGTCTCCATGCAAGCTGTCAGGTTTCTTATAAAGAGATAGAAGGGAAAATAAACAGTGATAGTCCAGACATAGAGAAGTAGAGGGAGAGGGTTAGGAGGAAGAAGAGCACATATAGTTAGAAGCACAGAGGTCTAGAGTGCCTGATGCATTTAGGGAACTGCAGGTAGCTGGTAATGCCGGTGACGTTTGGTAGAGTCTCCGTGGTCTGTCTCTAGCCTGGATATTTTGATCTGTCCCTAAGGTCTGTGAGTCCTACCTCAGAGGAGCCAGACCTTATGAAGAGCTCTGGGTTGCCCAGGCTAGAACTTAGTCTGCCTCTGGTTTCAGTTGCAGAGGCTTGTCCTGAATGGGGAGTGGGGCCTTGCCCTCATTACTGACCTTCTGTTAGTGGTCACCTTCTGCAGCCTGGTTTCCCTAAAATTTTCTGACTCTGACATCTTGCAGTGAGGTAAGGCCTCAGACCTTGGGAGAAGGAGGTGGCACCCCAAGGGCTGATGCCTACAAGGTGATTACTGAAGTGCTAACTGCACCTATGGCTCAGGATCCCTTCTCTCCATGTCATCATTACTTAGACCCTGATACTTCATTTCCCAAGCTACTGAGCTATGAATAAACAGAATCATGGAGGTTTTCTGGTGGCTTTAGAAGGGAGGACTAGGCAGGCTGGCAGCAGAGGCCAGCAGTCTCTACCAAACCACACAGTTCACTCTTCCTCCTTCCCATTTCACATGACTTCAAGCACTGATCGCTTTTCTTTTTTTCTTTTTTTTTTCCCTTCAGTTGGCATCATATACCTTTATTCTTATTTATTTTACTGATCACTTTTCCAAAGACAGAAGCTCTATAGAGAGCTCTTGTAGCTGGAGCTCCCTTCTCTTTGCCAGCCCACTGGAGTTGTTAGCTTGCTCTACAGGGATTAGGATTCCCCTGCCTACCTCTTCCCCACGCTTCCTGTTGCCCAGTGATGCTACGGGGCTTCCCTGAGCAGCCACATGATGGAAGGCCTCCTGACATTGCCCAAACCTCTTCCCATGCCAGGCTCCTTTGAGCTGGACTCTGAGGCAGCTTAAATGGCCTAGATATAAAAAGGGTCTTTCAAATGCCCTAGTGCCCCCATTGCTCCTTCCACGACCCACCCACCCAGGACCGTCCACTGTGAATGTTGTAACACATATGTGGAGGTGAGTACTCCTCCTCCCTGTCTACTCACTAACCCATTACCATCTGGTCAAGACCAGGAACCTCACAGCATATGTGGGCCAGGGGTGGGTATGAGACCATCTTCCCAGACTGTCAAAAGTGGCTCCCAGCCTCTCTTGGTCACTTAAACCTGCTATTGCCTCTCTGCACCTGACCTGAGAGGCTCACCCTGTTTGCACAGGTGTTGACATGCAAAGGGCAGAATCAGGGGGAGGAAAGGCAGCGCCTGTCCCACTCCTGACTTGCTGATACTAGATACCCAAACTCTTAGTCCAGCTGCTGCCCCGTTCTGGGGATCTTTGCCTATCTTCATCTGGGTGTCCAATTTGGAGTGTTTCCTGGGTTATGAGTGCTCTTCTCTCATGTATACACACTGCACAGGTTTCCAAGTGCAAAAGGCTGGCTGGGCCAGGGAGTTCTTTCCATCCTTATCCAGTATCTGAGAAAATAGAGACCCAGAGTTATTCTATATCCTCTTCCAAATAACACTAGGCAGGTCTTGTCTCTAAAGACCTCATTCATGACACGGTGACCTAATGAATTATGGAGTCCTAATTGTGTTCTAACAGTGGAAGTGCCAGGTTCTCCCTGAGATGGAACCCGTTTGTAGGGCCAAGAGCAGGTGGCCTAGAGGGCAGTGTTGTGGAAGGCCTAAGCATTTGGGGGGTATGGAGGCCAGATAGACTCTCCAGGCTTGTCCTCTCTGCTAGGAGTTTGACCACCACTGTAGACGGGTGAACAAGTGCGTGGGGCATTGTGACATCCAGCTCTTCCTGCTGCTGCTCCTGTCCCCTTGCCTGTACAACAACGAGATCACATTCTCCTTGGACAAAGTCACGGCATAGTCACATAGTCCCAAGGGCCCACACTGGGAACAGCAGGGGTTGTGGGGACAGAGGGATGGAGGGCCAAGGGGTGGGGTAACCAAGGGCCAGACTGATGGGGGTGGGGCTAGAGGGAAAAGTCCCATTGGGAGGACCTGTCAAGGACATGTTGAAGATGAGCGGGGTCAGGGAGATAGGTGGGGTCGGATGCACTGTCTAGTTGAGAATCTAGGGGGACCATAGAGAGGGGCAATGAAGGTAGAAAACGGACAGGCAGGAGGAAAGCGTGGTGGAGCGAGGTTTCTCTTGGGTGTACTGGATCAACAGTCCAGTTCAGGGAGGAAGAGTAAGTGGGTGGGGCCACATGGGGCAGGCGCAGGGAGGGCCAAGTTGGGGAGGGGGGCTGCCGCGCCCCTGAGGAACTGTCCAGCAGCTTGGTTTCTTAGCGGGCGCACAGCTTCATGGTGGCTGTCCCCGCCACCAGTACCTTGCTGCCTCTCATCTTGGGGCTGCTGATCCAGGCTGTAGCAATGAGCACCACCTCGCGCCCCTATGAGGACCAGGGAAATGGGGCACTGGGATACCCGGTTGTCGGAGGCAACTTGCACCTCTGCCACCCGGCACTTTCTGGGCTTTCTCCACTGACCTTGGCCCTGATGGTGCATTAGTCCTTCCAGACCCATCTTTTAACGTGCAGCTCAGATCTCTCCTCCCCCTGGAGCTCGCTGATCATTCTCCCTCCTGGGTGCTTTGCTTCCAGAGCCTACTGTGTGCTGGGCTGCGTGTTATTTGAGAGAAGGGTATAGAGGTGAGTAAGTACATCCTGCCCTTGTGTTGATAAGCAACCTGAGATCAGAATGACACCGGTAAACAGCCAGGAACACTGTGAGAAGGGTTTGGTCCTGAGTGGTGTCGTGGACTGGAAGAAACAGAGTTTGGCAAGGCCGTATTGTAGAGTAGGACATGCCCCGCTACCTGTCCTAGGTATAATTGTGGAGAGGCAGAGGACAGGAGGGCATTGTCTGTGAGAGAATCCAAAAGTAGTATGTTAAGTGAATGATGAGGATACGGCTCTAATTCAAGCACAAGGTGGCATGGGCAATGAAGGTGACCCAGTGGGGGTCAAGATTGAAAAGGCCCAGAAAGCCAAGCATGGAATTTAGGTTGGATGAAGTAAAAACCTGGGTCTATGGTAGAATTTTTTTTTTAAGTTGTTTCCTGAGGAATAATTTACACACAGTAAAATTCACCCTTTTTAGACTACAATTAAAGATTTTGACAAATGAATACCATCCTGCACTCTCCACCATGATTGAGGTTGGAGCAGTTTCTTTCATTACCTTTTGTTGTCAATTTCTCTCCCTATGTCCTTCTGGTTTTTCTTTTTCCAGAATCACATATAAATGGAGTCTTTGCCTTTTTAATCTGTCTTCATTCATTTAATACAATGCATTTGAGATGCATCCATGTGTTGTTCCTATCAGTAGTTTATTGAAGGATTGTTCATTGTATCTATTTTTTTTTGGGGGGGGCAGGGTTTTTGTTTTGTTTGTACCAGGGATTGAACCCAGGGCTGCTTAACCACTGAGCTACATTCCTGTTAGAGTCTGTAAACAAGTCAGGATGGAATGTTAGAGTCTGTAAACAAGTCAGGATGGCGCCTGGCATTTTGCCAGAGGAAGTGGTTTGTAAAGTAACACCAGCGAGCCATTAAGAGTGGAGATGCCTTATTGGTATATAAACTAGATACTGCTGTATCTAGTTTATGTTAATTAAGATAAGCTGTGTGGAATGTATATATACCGCTCCTGTCCTACAATAAATGGCTCCCACTCCTGCTGTATCAATCTACACAAGTTCCTCCTCACTCCCCCCCCCCCATTATTTTGCTGCAGCTAGACTGCGGCATATTCCCAGCCACCACCACCCCCCATCTCTCTCTCTCTCTTTTTTTTTTTCTTTAAAAATTTTTATTTATTTTTTTCTTTTTGAGTCAGGGTCTCATTAAGTTGCTTAGGGCCTCGCTAAGTTGCTAAGGCTAGCTTTGAACTTGTAATCCTCCAGCCTTGGCATCCCAAGCCACTGATATTCAGGCATGGGCCACTGAGCCCAGCCAGTTTTTTACAATTATAAATAAAGCTGCTACAAATGTTGGTGTACAGGCATGTGAAACATAAGCTTTCATTTCTGTTGGGTAAATTCTCAGGGGTAGCATTGCTGAATCATAAGGTAACCATGTGTGGAACTTTATAGAAAATTGCCAAATTTGTCTTACAAAAGCATTGTACCATTCCTAATTTCTACCAGCAATGCATGAGAATTCCAGTTGCTCCACATCCTCATGAACATTTGAAACTGTCATCTGTTAGTTTGTTTCATGTTTTCATTGTAGCCTGTCTAATAAATGAGTAGTGGTATCTCATTAAGATTCCAGGTTATGTTTTTCTAATGAATAATGATGTTGAGCATTGTCTTTTGGGCCATTGGTATGTCTTTGGAAAAGTGTTTGCTCCAATCTTTTGCCCATTAAAAAAAAAAAATGGGTTGTTTCCTTACTGAGTTTTAAGAGTTTTCTATAGTGGATTCAGATCTACGTTTTTCAAATCTTTTTTTTTTTTTTCAATCTGTGGCTTGTTACCTCATTTTCTTCATAGCATCTTGTAAAGAAGCAGAAGTTCTTAGTGTTGCTGTTTCTCCAATACTAGGGTTTGAACCAGGGGCGCTTACCACTGAGTGTTGTTGTTCATTGTTACATGGAAAATTATGTCCTTTGTGAAAAACAGATTCATTACTTTCTTTCCAAACTGTGTGTCTTTATTTCTTGTTCTGTTTAGTGTTGAATAGGAATGCTAAGATTGGGCCTCTTTGCCCTGGGATTCCTTTAGTATGATAATCACTTGACTACAGGCTCTTTCAGGAAGACTGGTGGGCAGCAGACTCTGAGACAGCTGAACAGACAGAGAAGCCTCTCTGCTTATCACCTCCCATCCTTTTAGTCACCACCCCACCATTGCCATATGTGGTTCCCTCCCACCTGTGACTCCTGTGCTTGGCCCTTATTCCTCAGCCCTGTGGTCTGCCTGTCTTCTCCTCTCTCCAACTTCACTCCATCATTGAGTTTGCCTGGCAACCTTTTCCCTTCCTCCATCCTGTGGTTCTTCCGGCCCCAGATTAGGCCATAGGCCATTGCCCTTCCTCCTCTGCTTAGAATGAGGCCCTCCAAGTCCAGGATCCCCAGTCTCAAGGGACTTAAATGTGGCCTACCCTCTGGGATTCACCAGACAGGGCTTCTTTGCATTACTTGGCAGCACCCACTTTAGGCACTGATTACATGCTCCAACTTTCATTCCCTTCCTACCCCATTCCTTGACTGCAACTCCTCCTGGAGTTACTTGCTTGGTGGTTGGTGGCAAGGACTCTGTCCAAATTACAGCTGTACAATATACCAGCACCTGGTCACTCAATTCCTTATTGGTAAAAGAAGAAAGTGTGGGTTAATTCACAAAAGACACAGAGAACAGTGGCTGGTACCAGAAAATGCCTATGTGCTTCTGTACTATTATTACCATTCCTTCTCATAGTCATTTACACACGTTTGTGCCTCATCTTAAAGCCAAACAAGTCCCAACCTTAATGTCCCAGGCCTCCATTCCACCTGATGTACTCTCTGTGCCTTATTCCATGAAAGAGTTAACCATGCTCACTAGCTCCACCCTTCACTTCCTGGCCCACATCAGCCAACTCCAGCCCCTTGGTGTCATGATGATGTTCTCATCAATGGCCAAAGCCAGCAGGCATTCTTCAGACTACTCTTTCTGGACTGCACACAGCCTCTGAAATTGGAAGTAGCTGAAATAGCCCTCTTGCATGTTTTAGCACTTAATTCTCTTGGTTTTTCTTTTGCATGTACCTGGGTGCTGTGGGCTGGGTTGCATACTCTTTTCCCATGATACCCTCTCTCTGCACTACCCTAGCCTCTCCCCATGATGCTTAGGGCCTTGCATTGCTCCTGGCCTTACTACCCTGGGAAAGTAGGCTGGCCATTTTCATTGTAGTATGCGTTCAACCGTCCAGTGCAATGATAGGACTTCATCTTTTTACTACTGGGAATTGAACCCAGGGGCACTTTAACACTGAGCTACATCTCCAATCCCTTCCATTTTTATATTTTGAAACAGGGTCTCACTAAGTTGCTAAGGCTGGTCTTAAACTTGCCTTCCTCTGTAATGCCAGATTCATGGGACCCCAATAGACCTCCAGGAGCCGAATCCGATGCAATCACACAAGAGTCTTTATTGCAAGCTGGAGCTTGGACTCACAACCGTTTCCAATGCAGCGGTCCCAGGGAGTGAGTCCCAGTCCTTTGTTCAGTGAGATTTTATAGGTTTTGGGGGGATACTCTGTGTGTCACAACATCACACAGCAAATCATTTCACACTGCGGGAAAATCAAACAACAGCTCTTAACATTGATTAGCACATTCACTGGCGGGAACAAGTTGGGTAGGGGTGCTTGGTTAGTACAAGAGGGGGATTCCATTTAACTGATTGGTTTAGGCCACAAGGGGTGTACATGCTAAACTACATGGTTTCCCAACATGTTATCAACCACCATAAACTACTGGGGGTCATATGGCATCACAGGTATTTTCCCTGTCTCATGCTGATTGGTGGTTGCTAGGGGTTTGCTATGGGTCCTCACCTAGCCTAACTGAGTCAGGGACACCTAGCGCCACAGATCTCTCCTGTTATTTGCAGATAAACAACTCAGCAGGGTGGGTATGTGCCTAGGAGTGCTCTGTGGGTTTTTCCAAGGACAAGGGTCACGCCCCCTTCCTTGGACAGGCTTTGCTCTGATGTAGAGGCTGGTTTCTCAAAAATTGAGTCACGTCAGTTTCTCACCTCCTACCTCAATCTCCCAAGTCCCTTGGATCTCAGGTGTTCACCACTGTGTCCAGCTTGACTGAGGCTTTTTTGATGCCATGAAATATTTCTGGGTGGGGGTGTATCTGACGGGTAGAGTGTGTGCTTACCATACACAAGGCCCTGGATTCATCAATTCCCCAGCACACAAAGAAAAGAAATCTAAATAAATGAGTGAAACAACAACAACAAAAAAAGAATCAACCTTTGGGGATAGAAGAAAAGAGAGAAAGGAACAGAGAAATTCCTGATACCCTGATCTCCCTAGCATAAGGAGAGAAGAAGGGGAGAGGTAGCAGGAAGTTGGGCAGAAGATGGGGCAAGAAGAAGATGCCAATTGATTTTGGTCCTGGGGAGTATGAAGGTTTTGAGACACAGAATTGGAGCAGGAGCCCCAGGAGTGAAACCAGTGAGAAAAGCATGTCTGTGTGGCTTCAGAGCTGCTGGACTTATTCATGTCTAACAGGGTTCCACGTGGGGAGAGGAAGGTATTCAAATTTACTGCTCAGTTCTTAGAAATTTATTATTTATCATTCCTTTAAAGATTTTATACACCTGATGTATAGGCAATATTTTCTATACTTTATAAATACCTAATTAAAAATTCTTTCCCCAAATTTAAAAGTTCTGCAATTTTTTTTTAATGCTCTGCCATTAATTTATTTTTTCTGGTACTAAGGATTGAACCCAGGGGTGCATCACCACTGAAGTTCTATCCCCAATTCTTGTTATATTTTGTTTTGAAATAGGGTTTCACTACATTTCTGAGAGCCTTGCTAAGTTGACGAGGCTGGCCTTGATGCAATCCTTCTGCCTCAGTCTCCCAAGTCACTGGAATTACAGGCATGTTCCACTGCACCTGGCTAGATATTAGTTTCTTAAGTGCTGTGAACACCTTAAAGGAGGCAGAACCTCATAGAGCACAATGGTTTCTGTTGGTTTTCGGACATGGTGGGATATTCTAGAGCTGTCTTGATGTGGAATCCTAGTTTCTTCTAGTGAAGAATAGTGTCAAAGATCAAATTCTTCATGTGTGGGCCATTGGAGAGTTGGGGGTGGACAGAGGTGCTGCTCTGGGCCACTTCCCATTATGACAGAATATTTGCTAAATAAAGCTCATGAAGTAGGGTGAGACAATCTGGTCTTGGGATACAGATAGGGGGAGTGAGATAGGTGGATGGAGTGTAGGGAAGGATAAAGTGGAATAAGGAAGAGGAGAAGCCAGTGTCCAGGGGGAGGTCTTGATTTTGAGCTTGACCTTTACTGCTTTGTGTACTGAAGGCCTTCAACCCACAATTTCCTGGGCCATATGAGTTTTGACTAAGCAAATATGATAGGGCATTCCCGCTGCCACTGCTCTTCCAGATAGTAAAATTCAATGAGGTCACTTATATAGGAAAATAAGAGAGGTGGGAAAGTGAAGTGGGAATGGGGTGGCAACACTGTCTTTGGAGCAGTTGTGCAGCCCAAGGAAGAGCTTATAAGGTATCTGGAAGGACATGGTGGGAGGACAGTTGTGGCCAATGGAGACAGAGAAATGATGCTGCAAAGGGAGATACAGGTGATGAGGGAGCCCTGAGAAAGCAGGAGGGCTGGGTGCAGTGTCAGCCCTGTCTGGGGAGAGCTGCTCACAAGTGGGTCAAAGGAGGTCACTCTTCCATGTCACTCACTCCAGGAAGAAAGAATGCCCTGGGTGACTCTCGAGCTTCCCTGGCCTTGGAGTATTACTTCAGGCCTGGGTTAAGCCCTGGCTTAGCTGTGTCCAGAGGGAGGAGGGGACTGAGTGGGGTCCAATGGAGGCCCTGCGGACACTAAGACACTACCTAGCACGTCATCCCACAGACCTCCCTGGGCCCAACTTTTTTACAATGCATTTTAACTCGTTTGGGCAGGCCCTCCCAAGGAATGGCGAGGCTGCTGCTATCTAGGAGGTGAGAGTAGTGGTTGTGCATTGGGAGAGGGGTGTCTGTGGATTGCACATGTGTTGGGGAAGCCCCTGAGGTGGGGTTGACACTGAAGCTAAAGCACTTGGAGCTTAAGGAGCAGGATTATGAACATGGAAGGTGCAGGGTCCAGGTCACTGGGCTTCAGAGCACACCCAGGTGTCCCTGGATAGACAACCAGAAAAGACTGCACTGCTAACTAGCTGGTTGGCCTTGGGCCAGTCCCTTATCTTCCTGGGCCTCAGTTTCCTCAGCTGTTAATGAGGACTGAGACTAGCTCAATAGCTTATAATATTTTAAAGGAGATTATTTTTTAATTGGAAACTTTTACTTGAAGTCCCTTTTAAAACATGCAGAGTGAAGCATTAGGGGTGCAGTGGGGTGGGTAACCCACAATCTCCCCCAAGGGCCCTTGTAGTAACTTGTAGTGCCAGCCCTCTCCTTTTTCCTGCCTCCAGGGGCTCAGGAACTTGACACTGAGCTGTCGGGTGGAGGTTAGGGAGAGCCCCCAAATGCTGACTCTGTGTTTATCTTCCCATGAGCCCAGTGCTGCAGCAGGAGGCCCCATACCACCCAGGGATTCTAGGATACAAGACCCCCATTTTGGGCCTGAATCCTCACTCACTCCCCTGTTGGGAGTGCCATGCACCCCATGACTATTTAATCCTTATAAATATATTTTTTGTTGCTTTTTATAGCTGCCCTGCCATCTCTTCTATGTTCAGGGAAGCCGGTTTCCTGGGGGTGTGGGCAATTTCTGAGGGGATGGGACCAATGCCTCCTGGAAGGGAAGAGCATTGCTCTCTGGAGACCCAAGCTCAGGAATCAACACTGTCTGGCCCTTTGACCTTGGGCAAAACTCAGCGTTTCTCTCATCTTTAAAATGTGGCAACAGTGGGCTGGGGTTGTGGCTCAGTGGCAGAGCACTTACCTCACACCTGTGAGACACTGGGTTTGACCCTCAGCATCACATAAAAATAAATAAACAAAATAAAGATATTGTGTCTATATATAATTTTTAAAATGTGGCAACAATAATAATCACAGCAACTGACCTGGCTGGCTTTCTGGAAAGGGCTGGAGGTGAGAGGAGAGAAAACTCACCAGCCAGAATAATACCAAATAGAAAGGGAACTTATTTATTATTGGTTCTAATTGTGTGTATGCACATGTGTGTATTCTTTAAGATTGTGTGTGTGTGTGTGTGTGTGTGAGAGAGAGAGAGAGAGAGAGAGAGAGAGAGAGAGAGAGATGTCATGTGTGGTACTAGGGATCAAATCCAATCAACTCAGGACCTTAGGCATGGTAGGCAAGCATCCTACTACTAAGCTACATCTTCAGCCCTTTTTTATTTTCAGACATGTTCTCACTAAATTGATCAGACTGGCCTCCAACTTGTGGTTCTCCTGTCTCAGCCTCCCACACAGCCTCCAAGGTTTTAACAGGAGTTCACTGCCAAAAGCAGCTTAGGATTTGCTATATGCAAGATCTTACCATCTGCAAATAGTTTTTCCTCTTTCTTTCTCAATTGGATATTTTAATTTTTTTCTTGCCTAATTTCTGTGGCTGTAATTCTTAATAATACAATGTTAGATTTTTCATTAATATCCTTCATCAGGTTGAGGAAGTTTCTTTTTCTTTCTTTTTTTTTTTTTTGTGTTTGTGAACGCATGTGTGTTTAATTATGGAAAGGTATTAAATTTTTGTCAAATGCTTTTTCTGCTTCAAATGATCATGTTGAGTTTTTCCATTACTATTAATATGGTGTTCTACATAATTGGCATTATTCCAAGTTTTAGTGTTTAATAATTAATAGCATGACTGACCAGGTCTAAGACATGAAGATACTATGTTCATGAAACTGGTGAGGGAGTCACTCTATAAACTAACTACATAGTATGTGATAAGAATGTGCATTATGATATAAAACCTTTCTATACATAGTAGTTAACTGCTAAAAAACATTCTTAGCTTAGGAAAATTGTTCCAGATTTCAGTGTAAACTACTAGCCACCTTCAATTCTGTTGTGTGGCAGTCTTATTTCTGTTTTCAAACTCTTCCAACCCAGCCTGAGTTATGAGGTCAGGATGTGATTACCAATATTGTCATTTCCTGCAATGATCAGATGAGATGTGATCTGACACGTATCTTGCATTCATTGCAAGAGCATGTGCCCACCGAAGTGAGAACTTGCATGATGTTGGAGTCAATCTTTGCCATCCCCAGTTCCGAGTTTGGTGATAATGTGTCAGAATATCCCTGATATGACTTTTTTTTTTTTTTTTTTGGTGGGGGTGGTATACTAGGGATTTAACCTTGCTTTACCACTGAGTTTTATTCCCTGTCCTTTCTATTTTTAGTTGAATCAGGGTCTCATTAAGTTATTAAGGATCTGAATAAGTTGCTGAGGCTGGCTTCGAACTTGCAATCCTCCTGTCTCAGCCTCCAGAATCACTGGAACTATAGGTGTGCACCTCCATGCCAAGCTACACTCCATTTTTATGTTTAATCTTTCTTGCATTTCTGGGATTAATCCCAGTGGCAATGATATATAATCTTTTTCATATGATGCTGACTTTGGGTTATTAGGTGTTTTGTTTTGTTTTAAGAATATTTGAATCTTGGGGCTGGGGATGTGGCTTAAGCGATAGCACACTTGCCTGGCATGCACGAGGCGCTGGGTTCAATCCTCAGCACCACATAAAAATAAAATAAAGATGTTGTGTCTGTCGAGAACTAAAAAAATAAATAAATATTGAAATTCTCCCCGCCCCCTGCTTTCTCTCTTTAAAAAAAAAATATTGAATCTATCCTCATAGGGGTATTTGTCTTAGTTTTTCCCTGTGATATCTTTGTCTGGCTTTGGTATCAGGGTACTATTGATCCTGTAAAATGAGTTGAGATTTGTTCCTTCCTTTTTTACTTCTTGGTAGAATTTGAGAAGAAGTGGTGTGTATTTTTTAAAGGTTTGGATGGAATTTACCAGTGAACCCAAAGTCTTCTTTAGAAGAGCCAACTAACCCTTTTTCAATTTTTACCGGTTTTAGACTAGATTCTTATTAGTTGTTGGCTTTGAAGTAATTTAAGTGGAATTCTAGTATCAATTCTACTGACATCATGAAATACTGCTTGCAAAAATTTAAAATTCGCTTTGTAATAAGTTGTCATTGTAAAAATGTTTTACATTGCAGCTGAGATTGATGGGAAAGAAAGATATGAGCGTGTTGTTGGTTTGCTTTGTTTTTGTTATTATTTTTTTATTTTTTAAGCTATACATGGCACTAGCGTGTATTTTAACATATTATACATACATGGAGTATAACTTCCCATTTTGTGGTTATACACAATGTAGCGTTTCACTAGTGGTGTGTTCATGTATGAACAAAAGTTATGTCCGATTTATTCTACTGTCTTTCCTATTCCCATCACCTCTCCCTTCCATTTATTCCCACTTGTCTA
Source organism: Callospermophilus lateralis (assembly GCF_048772815.1). NCBI lineage: Eukaryota > Metazoa > Chordata > Mammalia > Rodentia > Sciuridae > Callospermophilus > Callospermophilus lateralis. The sequence continues at coordinate 103,513,939 of NC_135314.1, forward strand.
ATCCAATGAACTTCTATTTTTTCTCTGCCTGTCCCCCCAACTAATTATTTTGTGTTAGCATCTGCATATCAGAGAGAACACTCATTCGACCTTTGGTTTCATGTGATTGGCTTATTTCCCTTTATTTTTAAAAATTTTTTAAATTTTTTTTAGTTGTAGATGGACACAATATATTTATTTTGTTTATTTATTTAGTTATTTTTTATTTGGTGCTGAGGATTAAACCCAGTGCCTCATATATGCCAGGCAACTGCTCAACCACAGTTGAGCTACAACTCCAGTCCCTTGATTTATTTTTTGAGATAGGGTTCTAGTATGCTACCGAGGCTGGCCTTGAACTTGTGATCTTCCTGCCTTAACCACTGAATAGCTGTGATTAGCCTAGCCATCATCCTGGCTCAAGATGCTAGTTTTTTTTAAAAAAAGAAGATGTTTGAGTGAGGACTCTTAGGTGAATTCATTAGTGGGTATTTTGTGTTTGTGTGTGTGTTTAACGTACTGGGGATACAACCCAGGGCCTTGCTTCATGTATGCTAGGCAAGAACTTTACCACTGACCTACACTGCTAGTGCTCATATGATGTTTTGTAATACCTCTACAGATTCAAATGATAGCAGCTAAGAATTAGTTGCTATCACTTTATTTGAAAACTACAAAAAAAAAAAAATATGTAGTGCTAAAATCAACAGATCAATGAAACAAATTGTCCACACAGAGACTCTAGAGATCAACATGCAGGATATTTACAGAGAATGATTTGGGGATAATCATCCATGGACAGGAAGGAGAAGATGAAAGACTGAGCAGAGGGGAGTCACCTGAGGTAGGGGCCCAATAAAAGCTCATCAAACCCAAAGGTCATGTGGACCTTCAAAATTGCCCTGTACTGAGGCAAAGTGGCTAGGCCTTTATGCCCTTTAGTGACCACTTCTTGGATGCGGTCTGTCTCTAAAAGGAAGGGAGGCAGTCTGCAAATTTGGGCTGTCTTCCACCCACACCCCAGCAAGTGGGCAGGTAAATTCTTCATTCCTGAAGGGGAATCTGGGAGGACCTCTCAAGGTCCACTCCCCAGATGATAGCGTATATGAAGAACTCAGTGTCTGTTGTAAATGGTGGTCACAAATCAGGGAAATAAAATCTCACTTGGTAAGTGATGCTGGAACCATTAATTATAACTATATGAAACACACATGGATTAGACTGTTACCTCATCTACCTGACATTAATTTCAGATAAAGAATTAAAAGAAAAAGGAAACAATATACTTAATACTTATCAGCTTGATGGAGAGGGAAACACAAGTAAATTTAGATGATGCTAATAATGTGATTAATAAATTTAATTACATTGAAAAACATTTTACATTCATAATTTTACACAAAATTAAAAGGCAAACAAAACTGAGAACACATTTCAATAAATACACCAAAAATATTAATGTCTATTAATTTATATTTGATTGATTCTTTGTGTTATCCTATCCTTGCCTCCCCTTTATTTTGCTCTAGCTTCTGTATTTGAGAGAAAACATTCAACCTTTGAGTTTCTGAGTTTGGCTTTTTTCACTTAGCATGATATTCTCCATAACCATTCAGGTACTGGCAAATGCCATAATTTCATTGTTTTTAAAAAAAGTGATCCTGCAAATAAAAAAGAGAAACCCAACACTTATATCAAAATTATAATGAGTTACCACTTTACACTCATTAGGAGGATGGCTATTATAAAGCAAATAAACAGCCAGCTGAGGTGGTGCACACCTGTAATCCCAGCAGCAGCTTGGAAGCTGATGCAGGAGGATCATGAGTTCAGCAACAGAGAGGCACTAAGCAACTCAGTGAGACCCTATCTCTAAATAAAATACAAAACAGGGTTGGGGATATGGCTCAGAGGTCAAGTGGCCCTGAGTTCAATCCCCAGTTCCCAAAAAACAACACCAGGAAACAAAAACTGTTATTGAGAATGGGGAGAAAATGGATCACTTATGCATCGTTGATGGGAATTTAAAATGGTACAGTTACTGTAGAAAACCCAATGGCAAGTTCTCAAAGAATTAAGCAGGCAATTACCAGATGATTTAGCAATTTCACACATTAAAAGCAAAGATTTGTACATCAACATTCACAGCAACATTATTTGTAGTAGTCAAAAGGTAGAAGCAACTGAAATGTTCATTGGTAGATGAATGGATAAACAAAATGGGCCATAGGATGAAATATTATTCTATTCACCTATATAGAATGGATTACTATTCAGCCTTAAATGAATTATAAAACATGCTTCAATATGGATAAATCTTGAAAATATTATTATGGTAAGTGAATTTAAAAGTGACACTTTTTTATTTTCTTTGGTTTCAAAACTGGTCCTCTGCAAGACTTGTAAGTCTTGCAAGCTCTGTACACTGAGCCTTGGAGAGATCTGGCAGAAGCTAAGATGTAAGGGAAACTACTGCAAAACCATCAGCCAGGTATGGTGGCACATGCTTGTAATTCCAGTGGCTCAGGAGGCTGAGACAGGAGGAATACAAGTTCAAACCAACCTCAGCAAAAGTGATGCACTATGCAACTCAGTGATACACTGTCTTTATTTTAAAAAATACAAAATAGGTCTAGGGATGTGGCTCAGTGGCCAAGTGCCCCTGAGTTCAATCCCCAGTACCGACTCCCCCCAAAAAGGAGAGAGAAAACCTTGAACATAGGACGTTTTAAAACCATTTTTTTTTTTCTTTTGTAAAATCAGTCTCTTAAAGTGTGGTCCTATAGTTTCCTCCAGAGATCAGTTTTCAATCCCCTGGTTGGTAATCAGTCCAGGTTGGATTAAGTCATTTCCCAGGCCTGGCAGCAGCAGAAAATGAGGCACTTTTTGAGCATCTAACTTCCAGATCTTCTAGAGTCCAGCAGTTTCCACCCCTCCTTTTCAAGGATGAGGCTCCCCTCTGAACAACATGAATCCCATTTTTTTTTTTTTTTTTTAGTATGCAGAGTAGTGGTGAACCTGACATAATAGTTGAGAAACAAAGTTCCCTCTTGAGTATGAGAAAACAGAACTCATACTCAGAAATGACTGTCTTCCAAATTAACAAGTGAATTACAACTCCAACAGAAAACCTGTGAAATGAAGCCTTTGACACCCCTTTTAAAGTGCCATGTTCCCCCTGATGGGCAGAATCACAGCCTCTGGGACAGAAGTCCCCCTGTGAGCAAAGAAATAAACCTTTCTCCTTTTTCTCAATACTGTGTTGTCCTTATTGGATTGGCACTGGGGACAAGGACAGAGATTTTAACAACAAGAGGTCTCTCTCTCTCTCTCTCTCTCTCTCTCTCTCTCTCTCTCTCTCTCTCTCTCCTTTAAATAAAACTTTTTGTTCTTGCCTTGGCATTTCTAGCCAAGATCAGCTGACTGCCTGCGTCAGAGAAAACTCCATTTTTCTCTTTAAGTATGTTTCCCTATGAGCTTCTGATGGCCAGCAAACCCTTCTCTCACTACATGGTTCTGTCAAATCAATTGCTGGCTTAAGTGGCAGACCAAACAGGAGCTTTTGTTTTGCCTCATGACCCTGGAGAGTTTAGACTTAGAGGCATGACTGACCTCTCCTGCCACTACAAACTTCTAAATGTGAAAACCCATGGGGAAAAAATGACCTACGTGGGATTTTTTTTCTCTACTCCATGGTCCAAAGGAATCTCTGGAGGGTAAGGAGGACATCTAATGGCTCTTAGATTCTTAATGCCTCTTTCCCAGAGGAGGTTTGTTGTATCTTATTTAGGGACAGGGCGTCACTGAGTTGCTTAGCACCTCACCATTGCTGAGGCTGGCTTGCTTTGATCTCATGATCCTCCTGTTTCAGCCTCCAGATTACTGGGATTACAGGCATGCACCACAGTGCCTGGCTTCCCAGAAGAGTTTATGACAGGGTTGAATTGAAAATGCCTTGCTTGGGCTGGGGATGTGGCTCAAGCGGTAGTGAGCTCGCCTGGCATGCGTGCGTGCGACCCGGGTTTGATCCCCAGCACCACATACCAACAAAGATGTTGTGTCCCCTGAGAACTAAAAAATAAATATTAAAAAAAAAACAACGAAATTGACAAAAGAAAATATATATAAAAAGAAAATGCCTTGCTTTTGCAGCCAAATAAACTGGTGGAGCACAGAAAACAACAATGGGGAGAAGCCCTACAGGCTTGCAAAGGCTTCATATGCAAACAAAGGAAACCCAGGCATTTCTTTATGAACCACTCCCAGTAAAACATCCCCCTCTCAATGGCTGATCAACAAGGGGAGGGGACTGCTCAAAAGGAATGAGTATGGGAGAGTGCAGTTCGGCTCATCTGAAGCTGTGTGTCATTGGGGCTTTTGCAGAGCACCTTTTCACCAACCAATCACTACAGGATACTCCATAAGGGCGATCAGGAGAAGAGTTAGGGAAGATACCTTTGAGGTTCACTGAGGAGTGACCCCAGCCAGAATCCTGCAGTTGTTCCAACCCTTTGTTCATCTCCATGCATCCAATGGCAGCCTGGAATTTGAGACTCTGTGTACCCATGCCAGACAAGGTTCAAGCATGGATAGAATAGTGAGAGATGACTTTGGCAGAAGCCAACATACCTAACCTGCAGCACAGGTTAGGCCATGAATACCTGAGTCTTGTAGAGGGCAGTGCCGCAGTCTGACTGGGCACAATTCACTAGCCACTTGTCAAGCAGAAACAAACTTTATTTTTAGAACACACACACACACACACACACACACACAGTTGGGCTCTGAGGAATTCCCTCTGAGCCCATCTGCCACCACCGGCTTCCAGCGAGCCTCTCAACCCTCTACTCCTCCCGCTCTTGAGGCCGATTGGCTGGGTCGCATGGGCGGAGCCAAAAGAGTCCCCCAATGAGCAGCTCCGTGGTCTGAAAGGGTGGGGAAACAGCCCAGTGAGCATTGCTGCAGAGGAGCCAATCAGCTGGAAGTTTGCTGGGGCCGCTTTGGCTGTGGCTCTCAACAGGGCAGCTTGCACCCATTATTGTCCTCCAGAAAGAAAGAAAGGCACACCTCAGATGTGGGGTGCAGAGGAGCTTACCCTGGTAATGACCCCTGCAGACCCCATCCAAAACTTGTCTTGAAAATCAGGATGGGGTCCCATCACCCCCCCCACTCCTGTGTTTAAGACTAAACACCCAAAAAATGCCAAGGCAAGAGCAAAAAGTTTTATTTAAAGGACAGAAAAGAGAAAGAGAGAGAGAGAGACCTCTTGTTGTTAAAATCTCCATCCTTGTCCCCAGTGCCAATCCAATAAGGACAACACAGTTTTGAGAAAAAGGAGAAAGGTTTATTTCTTTGCTAGCAAAGGAGAAACACAGGGAACTTCTGTCCCAGAGGCTGTGATTCTGCCCATTAGGGGGAACATGGCACTTTTAAAGGGGTGATCAAAGGCTACATTCCACATGTTTTCTGTTGGAGTTGTAATTCACTTGTTAATTTGGAAGACAGTCATTTCTGAAATCATATGGTGACATCCCCAAGTCTGAATTATTTCTCTCCTGTGGTGCATGTGTTCTCAAGAACAGTTAACTCTGCCTATGATGGGGAAGAAAGGTAATTCTGTTTCCCCTGAGATATTAGGGAAGGGGAAAGATTAGGGAAGAGCAGGGAGAGAGGAAGAGAAAGAAACATGTCTATTTTAAAAATAAGTTGCAGTGGCAGAGCAGCAAGGGTTACATTCAAATAAAGTGGACCACTGTTACAAAAGTTCAGTATAAAGTATAAATACTTAGAAGTAAGGAAGATCTAAAATTCACAGATTATATAATGGGATTTTCTCTCAAATCCAGTATTTAAATTTTTTTCTCTTTTATTTAATGGGTTGATAGAAATTAAATCCATTCATTGAAAAAATATCTTTATGCCAGCAATTAGACAAACATTTGTTAATTGCTACATGTCAAGCCCAGTGCTGGGTACTAGAAGGGTAGTGAGTACAGGCTACTAAGAAAGCCTTGGTCAATACAGCCTTTCCAGGGAGGCTATATTGCTGCCCAGTCTGAGCCCACTGAGTCATGCTGATGAGGGGTAAAAAAGTAATTTATTATTCCTTGGGATTATTTGGAGCAGATTGTGGGGTCCTTCACAGAGGCTGCAGCTCTCTTTACCATGAGAATATGAATATTACCACCTCCTATGAAGTGTTGCTTCTCTAGGGATATGGAAAGAAAGGACCCTGAAAGAGAGTCTTGATGTCTGCTCTGTTTCAGCTACAGAAGTTCCTCCATTTCTTGGGATATGTTCAGGAGCTAGATGGCCAACATCTCCAGCTTGATGACCTAACTAAGCTTTTCTGCAGCTTATATTATTATATTATTATTAGCTTATATTATTATATAATTAGCTAATATTATTATATTATTAGCTCCTTGCATTTCCTCAGATATTTAAAAATGATTTTCTTTTGCTGGGAAGTGGTGCATGCCCAGAGGCTCAGGAAGTTGAAGCAGGAGGATTGCAAGTTGAGGCCAGCCTCAATAATTTATCAAAGCTCTAAGTAACTTAGTGAGACCCTGTCTCAAAATAAAAAGGGCTGAGGATGTGGCTCAGTTGATAAAGTGCCCTTGGTTTTAATCCTTGAAAAAAAATTTTTTTTGTTCACATTCACTTGCAAATGGTCTCCAGAATCCTTACAAGTTCCTAATAACCCAATATCTGACATAGCCTACTAAAGTAACAGACATAATTTTCACTAAGGAAAGATGAGGGACTTATTGTCTTGGTTGTAATTCAGAACAATAAATAAGTAAAGTTTTAGTGTCAAAATATCATTAAATGTTAAATTAAAAAGCACTTAGGGAGTTCAAGAATATGACAGTCACCCAAGAGTCCCAAGTCAGAGGGAAAAGCAAGAACACTTACAGATGATATGATCAACTATCTAGAAAACCTAGCGAATCGGATGACAAACTAAGAACACTGTGGCCAGTCATAAGATTAACATACAAAGATAAATAGCATTATTCTTAGCCAATAATAATTGAGAAAGATCCCCATTCCCAATAGTGACAAAGAATGTGAAATATTTGAGAGCAAACACAATACATGTACACATGAAGAAATTAACAAATCTTACCAGGTGTGGTGTGGCATATGCCTATAATCCCAGTGGCTCAGGAGGCTGAGGCAGGAGGATCTCAAGTTCAAAACTAGCCTCAGCAACAGCAAGGGACTAAACAACTCAATGAGACTCTGTCTCCATAAAAAAATACAAAATATGTCTGGGGATGTGGCTCAGCGGTCAAGTGCCCCTGAGCTCAATCCCCAGGAAATCCCCCTACCCCCAACCCCAAAATATCATTTTACAAATTTTTACTGCTTATCTTAAAATATAACTGATTCCAGGAAGACAGATAGCATTGTAAAATTGCCAGTTCACTCACAACTTAATCTTCAAGTTAAATTCAGTCCTAATTAAAAATGGGAGGGCTGGGGATGTGGCTCAAGCGGTAGCACACTCACCTGGCCTGCGTGCGGCCTGGGTTTGATCCTCAGCACCACATACAAATAAAGATGTTGTATCCACTGAAAATTATATATATATAATAAAAATGGGAACAAATATTTGTAGAGCATTTAATTATGCGCCAGTTGCTAAGCTTTGGAGATATGTTAGCCAGGCCCTAAGCAACTTAGCAAGACCATGTCTCTGAATTAAAAAGTTAAAAGAACTGGGGATGTGGCTCAGTGGTTAAGCACCTCTGGGTTCAATCTTCTGGTACCAAATAATGACAAGAAGATAATTTCAGATAATCATAAATGCTGTGAAAAAGAAATTATTGATGGTGACTAACAAGAATAGGGTAGAGCAAGGAACTCTGTTCTAACTAGGATGATAAAGAAAACCTCCCTGAAAAGGTGAAATGAAAACTAGATCATGGAAAGCAACAGGAGAAGCAATAAAAAAGGCCCTAGTGGGACTTGGTACCCCTGCCCACCCTCGTTATCCCAGTGACTCTGGAGACTGAGGCAGGAAGATCACAAGTTCCAGGCCAGATTCAGCAATTTAGCAAGACTGTGTCTCAAAATAAAATATAAAAGGAATTGGGGATGTAGCTCAGTGGTAGAGCACCTCTGGTTCAATGCCCAGTTACACATACACACACACAAAAATTCAGCCTAAAACACAATGGACATGAATGAACAGGCTAAGGTTGGAACCTGGTCAAAAAGGGAGAAAACTGGGGAAGATAAACTAGAGCCTTAGTAGAGCCAATTGGGTAGGGATTGTGGGCCATAGTGACAAACTTGAACCTTATTCTATATTCCTTTGGGAAACCACTGGACAGTTGTAAGCAGAGAAATTACATCATCAGAGGACCATTTTGACTGCCTTGTGGCCAATGCGCAGGTGCTGAGGGAGGGTAAGAAATATGGAGGCAGGGAAAGTAGGAAAATATCAACGTTGTCCTGGAAGGAGATGATAGCTGTATGGACTAGGATAGTAGAAGAGGAGAAAGTGAAAAATCATTTGGAGGCAACAGCCACAGGACTTGCTAGGTATGGGGAAGAGAGAGGGCACCAAGATAGCGCCTCAGGTTTTTATTTCAACAACTGTGACAAGAGAAGAAGGATTTAAAGAGAAAACTATAGTCAACATATCAGTTCTTTAATAAACTTGGGAAGTTGATGGAAATCTGACATAAAAGAGAAAATGGACAAAAAGAACCAAAACAATCATAAAAAATAAGCAATAAAAATAAATAGAACACTTGGCATCGTCACACAGGCCTGTAATCCCAGTGACTCAGGAGGCTGAAGCACAAGGATCTAAAGTTTCAGGCCAGCCTTGGCTACTGGTGAGATCCTGTACCAAAATAAAGAGTTAAAAGGACTGATGATGTAGCTCAGCAGTAAGGTACCCCTGGGTTCAATCCCCAAGATGGAGAAACAAACAGAATCAAATAGGAAGTTCAGCAACCATTTAATAAATATTTGCCAAGTCAAAATATTCATATAGAAATGAAAATCATTTCAGGATGTTTTCATGAAATATTTACAGAAATTTCAGAGAAACAAGTGCACATATACATACAATCACACACACAAATACGATTGCCAATGTAGGCATGTAGGCAATGTCTTTTTTTTTTTTAATCCCTGTATCTCCATATCTTTAATTGCCTTTGTTTGTTTGCCTCCCACGTGATAGGCAAGCATTGTACCACTGGGCTACACACTTAGCCCTTTTGTTTTTGCCCAGGTTGGCCTGGAACTTGTGATCCTCCCTCCTCAGCTCCCTGAGTTGCTGGTATCACAGGCATGTGCGACCATACCTGGCTTTCAATTGTCCTTGGCAGGTAGAAATGGCTATAATAAGATGGCTGAGCAACAAGACAAGAGAAGGCCCGATGTTTGATGACATCAAAGACCACCCCAGACTGCCTTCCTTTAGATTCTTCATGTGAGGGCAAATGAAATCTTTAATTTGTTTAACCCACTGGCACATTTTTGGATCTATTGCTTGAAACCAAACATAAGTCTGAGGACTTTTAAATCAAGTATTAGTAATTAGAGAACTAAACCTAACAAAGCACAAATGATTAAAGCAGAAGACCATTGATAGGGTGAGGTAGTCATTAGTACTATTCACCATATAGATCTGGTTTGCTCCTTTTCTGGGCAGAGTGGGACTATGCTTTCCACTTCCTTGTCACTAAATGGGGCCAGGCAACTGGTTCTGGTCAATACATTGTCAAGTGGAAGTCACAGGGGCACTTCTGGCCCAGAATATTTAATTGCCTAGGTAAGAATATTTAGAGATGTCTCTCCCCTACTCCAGGGTAACCAGTAACGTTTGTGGTAGTGGTTGCTCTATCAGCCTTGGTCCCAGAGTAAGGAAACATGATGCAAAACTCCAGCCAGTTCAAATGGACAGCATGAGGATGAAAATAAAGTTTCTGTTACAAGCTTCCAAGATTCTAAATTTGGCCAGGCGTGCTGACGCACACCTGTAATCCCAGCAGCTTGGAGGGCCAAGACAGGAGTATGGCAAGTTCAAGACCAACCTCAGCAATTTAGCAAGGATATCAGTAATTTAGCCCCCTTTTCAAAATAAAACATAAAAAAGGTCTAGGGATGCAGCTTAGTTGTAAGTTGTCCCTGGGTTAAATCTCTAGTACTCCCCACCCCAAAACAGAATGTCCCCAAATATTGTCATACTGTGTGTGGGTTTCAAAAAAATAAAATGATGAGATAGATGCCCATGTACTTACATGGAAACCTTTCTAAGAAGTATTTATTATTAAGGGAAAAAAAGAATTCTAAAATAGTACAATTGATATAGTACCACCTATGTTAACTTCTATTCCCCCAGAAACAAACTATATTTCTATAGACAAATGTATATTAAGACATGGGAAATATTTAGAAAGGTACACATGAAGTAAATAAGAGTGGTTCCCTCTGGGAGAAGCTTGCTTTATCTGAATTTAGTGGATTTTTTAAAAAAATTTTTAATTGATTTTAAAAAAATAACTGACAGCAGAATGCATTACAATTCTTTTTTTTTAATTGCTTTTATTTTTAAAATACATGACAACGGAATGCATCACAAATTCTTATTACACATATACAGCACAATTTTTCATATCTCTGGTTGTATATAAAGTATGTTGATACCAATTCGTGTCTTCATACATGTAGTTTGGATAATGATGTTCAACACATTCACCATTGTTGCTAATCCCCTGCCCCATCCCTTTTCTTCCCATCCCTACCATGTTCCACCTCCCTACCCCACTATGAATCAGCCTCCTTATATCAAGAGAAAACATTTGGCATTTGTTTGGGGGGATTGGCTAACTTCACTTAGCATTATCTTCTCCAACACTATATTCTCTTTTATTGCTGAGTAATATTCCATTGTGTATATATTCCACATTTTTTTTATCCATTCATCTACTGAAGGGTATCTAGGTTTGTTCCACAGTTTAGCAATTGTGAATTGTGGCTGTGTCCCTGTCATATGCTGTTTTTAAGTCCTTTGAGATTAGACCAAGGAGAGGGATAGCTGGGTCAAATGGGGGTTCCAGTCCAAGTTTTCCAAGGAATCTCCATACTTCCTTCCATATTGGCTGCACCAATGGATTCAAACTAAAAAAACCAATGGATTCAGCAAAAGAAACAATCTGTGAGGTAAATAGAGAGCCTACATCTTGGGAGCAAATTTTTACCCCTTACAGATCAGATAGAGCACTAATCTCTAGGATACATAAAGAACTCAAAAGCTAAGCACCAAAAAACAAATAACCCAAATAATAAATGGGCCAAGGACCCGAACAGACACTTCTCAGAAGAGGATATACAATCAATCAACAAATATATGAAAAAATATTTATCATCTCTAGAATTAGAGAAATGCAAATCAAAACACTCTAAGATATCATCTCACTCCAGTCAGAATGGCAGCTATTATGAATACAAACAACAATAAGTGTTGGCAAGGATGTGGGGAAAAAGGTACATTCAAACACTGCTGGTGGGACTGCAAATTAGTGGATTCTTTTATTAAAAAAAAAACACATGGAAGGAAATTACATAATATATATTTTCATACAAAAAAGAATAGAAATAAAAATTTAAGTGATTAAAAAGTGTATGTGATTGTCATTATTATACAAAGTACATGTATGAAGGCTTGAATTGGGTGTCAACATACCTTATATACAAACAGAGGTAAGAAAAATTGTGGTATATATGTGTATTAAAAATTGTAGGACTGGAGTTGTGGCTCAGAGGTAAAGCACTCATCTATCATGTGTGAAGCCCTGGGTTCGATCCTCAGCACCACATATAAAATAAAGATTAAAAAAAATAATTGTAATACAAAAAAAAGAAGTACATGTATAATGGCATAAATTGGCATGAACATACTTTATATACAGATATACGAAAAATTGTGCTCTATATGTGTAATAAGGATTGTAATGTATTCCACTGTTGTCGTGTATTTTAAAAAAATAATATTTTTTTAAAAAGTGTATATATCACCCAGAAAAAAAAGAAAAAGAATATCACTAATACCACTGAAGACCTCTGTGTGGCCCTAAAAGACTATCTCTCCCCTTCTCCCTGAGTGATAACCTGAATTCATATACAATACATTTTTTATTCAAAATTGCCTTTTAATCATAATCCCTAATATGGTATGTAGATTTAGTTCCTTCATTTTCACTTTAGAATATCATTTCAATATTTATCTTATTGTTATTTAGGGCCTTTTCAGATTTTTTGCTGTTCTAAATAATGCTATTATGAATATTCTTATACAGGTACCCTACTAACATTTTTTGGTTCTTTTTTGTTTTCAGTACTGGGGATTGAACCAAGGGGCACTAACCACTGAGCACATCTGCTACTTTTTAATTTATTTTGAGATAGGGTCTTGCTAAGTTGCTGAGCTGTCCTTAAATTTGAGATCCTCCTGCCTCAGTCTCCCAAGTTGCTAGGATTAATGTCATGCGCCACCATGCCTGGCCATTTTCAAATTTCTTTATTGTATATGCAAACTCAGGAGTGGATGCTGGGAGAAAGAGTATACTCTTATTCAATTTTCTTAGACATTTGGGAAAAGGATTGTTTGTTTTTTTTTTTTTTATGTTGCAGTGTTGAAGATCAAACCTGAGAGCTGAGGTAGTGACTCAGTGGCGAAGTGCTTGCCTAGCATGTGTGAGGCACTGGGTTCAATTCTTAGCATTGCAATAAACACATAAATAAAATAAAAGTTCATCAACAGCTAAGATCAAACCTGAGGCCTCAGACATTAGGCAAGTGTTCTACCGCTGAGCTCTATCCCCAACCTCAAATATTTGACTAGTATATGCTTGGTTTACCATTCAACACATCTGTGCTTATTTGTTTTATATATGTCACTTTTCAATTTGACAATCTTTGACTATATCTGAAGAATATATTTTCTTAACATTGTTATTTCTTTTCTTTTTTCAGGTTGGCCTCTGTCCTAATGCTTCTATACTTAACATTATGATTTATGCTATGCATTTTATTTGCCATTTTATTTTATTTTATTTTTTGTTTGACTCACTTTTCAGTGTTCTTAAACTTATCTTTGTTTCAAATAATTACATTTTTTCTTTCCTTTATTCTTTTTCTGCCTCAGTTGGTTGGAAAATTATGAAAACATAATTCTACTTTTTTTTTAAAGAGAGAGAGAGAGAGAGAGAGAGAGAGAGAGAGAGAGAGAGAGAATGAGAATTTTAATATTTATTTTTTAGTTTTCGGCGGACACAACATCTTTGTATGTGGTGCTGAGGATCAAACCCAGGCTGCACGCATGCCAGGCAAGCGCGCTACCGCTTGAGTCACCTCCCCAGTCCCATAATTCTGGTAGAATGCTGAGTTAGTCTCCAAAATTGCTTTCGTTTTGAATGTAGTGGGATTGTGAATATGATAGATGTCACTCTCATGATTGAATTATGTGACAAAAGCAAGAGTATTTCTGAAGATGTAATTAAGGTGTCTCATGTGGTTAGCTCGGATTCACTAATCCAAGGAAAATTGACCTTGGTGGGCCTGACCTGATCAGGCAAACTTTTAAAAGAGACAGGGCCCTTCCTGAAGAAAGAGATTTAGAGCATGACTCCTAATTCATGGAAATGGAGAAATATAAATGTTAAGTTGCTAAATTTGTGGTAATTTGCTATGCAACAACAGTAAGTAAACACAATTACCTTATAAATTTTTAAATTCATATTTAATTTTTTTTTTTTGTTTATTTGGTGCTAGGGATTGAATCCAGAGATGCTTTACCACTAAGCAGTATCCCCAAGTGTTTTTATTTTTTTATTCTTTTCTTTTCTTTGTTTGTATCAGGGATTGAACTCAGAAGCATTTAACCACTAAGCCACATCCCCAGCTCTTTATTTTGAGACAGGGTCTCACTAAGTTGCTTAGGGCCTCATTAAGTTGCTGAGGCTGGCTGTGGATTTAGATCCTCCTGCCTCAGCCTCTGGAGCTGCTGGCATTTTAGGTACTTGCCACTGCACCCAGCTCTATACTTCCTTTCCTTTCCTTTCTCTTTCTTTCTTTCTTTCTTTCTGTGACCAGGGACTGAACCCATAGCCTTATGCATGCGAGGCAAGCACTCTACCAACTGAGCTATATCCCCAGCCCCTCTATACTTTATTTTTGAGTGTGCTATACTAGGAAGGATTTTAATTGAGGCATGGTTCGTCATATTACTAGAAATTATTTGGATTTTTAGTGAGAATGTACTCATTTTAGAGTTCACTTAAAATGCATTTAAAATATAATAACATTTGAAGAAAATATGGAAGGATATCTTAATAATCTTGATTTATAGAAAGCTTTCTTAATTGAAACAGTAAACCTAGAATTAATATTGAATAATATATTTAACTGCATAAACATTTATAATTTTTCTATGAAAACAACATCTTAAACAAAATCAAAACATCAAAAAACTGTAGAAGTATTAACAAGGCATAAAGATTCATATACATGGGGTTGGGGTTGTAGCTCAGTGGTAGAGCACTTGCCTAGCATGTGTAAGGCCCTGGGTTTGATCCTCAGCACCACATAAAAATATATAAATAAAATAAAAGTGTCCAACTACAACTAAAAATATTTTTTTTAAAAAAGATTCATATAAATTTACATACATATTTTGAGACAGGGTCTTGCTAGGTTGCTTACGTACTTGTGGAGTTGCTGAGGCTGGCTTTGAACCTCTGATCCTACTGCCTCAGCCATCCTAACTGCTGGGACTATGGACATGTGCCATCATACCTGGCGAGAACTCACTCTTTGAGACTAGCTTTCATTCCTTCCAAAAGTGATATGCCCAATGATCTAATTACCTCTCACTAGGTCCCACATCACACTGGGGACCAAGATTCTAGCATATGAACCTTTGGGGAACATCTAAAATCACATACAAACTGTAATAGTTACAATGAGGGTAATTTTATGTAGTATTTGGATAACTGAACAATTTTAATTATTGGTTAAAGTTAAAGATTGGTTAAGGAGAGATTAGTTAAGATTAAAGAAGCTAGCCTGGTGCAGTGGTGCATACCTGTAATCCTAGCAACTCGGGAGGTTGAGGCAGGAGGATCACAAGTTTGTTGTCAGCTTCAGCAATTAAGTGAGGGCCTATTCAACTTAGTGAGACCCTGCCTCAAAATAAAAAATAAAAATGGATACAAAGTCTCCCCAAAGCTAAAAATTTTCTGAGCTATAATGATATGGACAACAGGATTTTGGTACCTTCAACCACCTCTCTACCACTTACACAATTTCTATAATACTTTCATTTCCTGTAACAGAGAATAATACCTTTAGTTGTGAAATCAAAACCTGAAATTTTTAATGCAAATTCTGTCTAAAAGCTATTGATTCTAAAGCATGCAAAATCAATCTATAAACCATAAATATTAATCAAATTAATGCATGACAAAATAAATAAAATCAGATCCTCCTGAGTTTTGATATAATGAAGAAAAGCAAAATATAACTACAATTTTAGATTGCTATTTTGATATTAAGCAGTGTATTTTTCATTCTGCATATTTCCCTTTTGGTCTGTAACTCCTCCTCAACTTGAGGCAGCAGAGAGTAGCTGATTCAATGGCCATGCAGAAGGAAATTCACAACAGACAGCAGAGAACAGATTCAATTCTCACTCAACTTAGATTTCAAAATAGGTTTTTAAAAATTCCAGGCACAGTTAATAAGTTGCTAAAAGCTCAGTCTTTGTCCCCAGTGCCAATACAATGAGGACACAGTTTTAAGAAAAAGGAAAAAGAAAGGTTTATTGCTTTGCTAGCAAAGGAGAAACACAGGGGACTTCTGTCCTAGAGGCTGTGATTCTGCCCATCAGGGGAACATGGGGCTTTTAAAGAGGTGATCAAGGCTACATTCCATGTGTTTTCTGTTGGAGTTGTAATTCACTTGTTAATATGAGAGATAGGCATTTCTGAGATTTTCTGGTACCATTCCCAACGTCTGGATTACTTTGCTCCCATGGTAGAGGTGTACTGAGGGACAGATAACTCTGCCTATGATGGGGAAGAAAGTAATTCTGTTTCCCCTAAAATTAGGGAGGAACAGGGAGAGGGGAAGAAAAAGAAACATGTCCATTTTTAAAATAAGTTGCAGGGGCAGAGCAGAAAGGGCTACATTCAAAGCATAAAGTGGACTGCTGTTACAAACAGATCAAGAGAAGGTTTTTGAGGATCAAAAGCTAAAATTAATGTCATAAATATTTTGCCTGAGGAGAATGTGTAAGGTCAGAATGAGTTTTCCTTTTTGTATTAGTCTGCTATGGCTGCCATGACAGAATATCACACTATGTGGCTTAAACCATAGAAGTTTATGTTCTCACAATTCTGAGGCCTGGGAGCCCAAGATTAAGGTGTCTGCAGGGTTGGTTTCTGATGAGGCCACTCTTCCTGGCAGACAGACAGATGGGTGCTTTCTCATTGTGTCTTTATAGGGACTTTCCTCTATATAAAACTCCTGGTATCTCTTTCTCTTTTTATAAGAAAATCAGTCTTATTGGATAAGTGTCCCACCCTTACATCATCAGTTAACCTTAATTATCTTCTTAAAAGCCCTATATCCAAGAACAGTCACATTTGGGGTTAGAACTTCTACATATGAATTCAAGGGGACACAATTCAGTCTGTATCAGAAGAAGATCAGGGAGGAGAAGATTGGGAAAAAGAAAAAACTGAGTTTTAGAGTAACAAGGGATATAGTAAAAGCATAAGGTAAACCACTGTAACAAAAATACTGTTAAAATGAATAATTCGAAATTAAAATTATGAAATCTCTATAGAGTAAGGTACTAGCTAGCAAGAGGAAATGTGTGGCAAGGTCACAAGTGTTCTTTAAATTACTTTAGGGTCTTCTTTAAACTAACTTCAAAGTAGACAAGAAAGCAAAGGTAGTTGTTAATTGGTAGAAAATAAACAGAAGCAAAGACACTAATGGGAAAATACGTCAAAAGAAAAGGATTAATGGGGGCTGGAGCTGTAACTCAGTGGCTTGCATAGCATGCATGAGGCACTAGGTTCGATCTTCAGCACCACATAAAAATAACCAAATAAAATAAAGGTATTCTGTCCATCTACAACTACAAAAAATGAAAAAAAAAAAAAGAAAGAAAGAAGAAAGAAAAGGATCAATGAGACTAATTCTTGACAGGGTCCATTGATATTGATATGAACCTAGGAATTATGGCTATCGGTGTCTCCATTTGTCTGGGATGGAAGGTTCCTTTAGTAGTGCAGGCACACTAAGGTAACTTCTGACCAGATCTTGACCCCAGTGCCCATGTTAACGTGTGATTGACTTGTAGATGAAGCCCCCCCCCCAAAAAAAAAATAGGATGGCCACCATGATAGTTCCAGAGTGGACCAACTAAGGTCAAAAACTCTACTGCCTGATGTGCAGGAGGAGTTGAACACCTGATTGGCAACGAGTACAGAATATGGTCCCCAGTTCTCCTGGTAAACATCAAACAATAAATTTGGAGACAGTGTTGTCTCCTTTGTCATTCTCTACTCTGAGAGGTCCCACTCTCTCTTGAGAGTGCTCTCTGCTCAAGCCTCACTTTCACCTCACTTTCACTTATAATAAAGTTCTCTTATATGACTTTTGGTGTCTGACTTCAAATTTTCTTTCTTTGGATCACAAGAACTAAGGTTTGGAGTTTCAGTTTCCTGATTTCCTATGACAAGAGGACCAACATAAAGTTAATAAAATTGTGAACTGTCCAAAGGACCAAAACAAGTTAATAGGATACTTAAATCCATATCCAAGCTACATTACAGACTGACATACTATTTTGCTCCATGAGTCCTATATAGTAGGTTTTCCTTTGAATATCAGCAACTGGACTCTGTATTTTACCAAGTGAGTTTCCCAAACATAAGAAATCCATTCAAACATGGTTGTAAAGGAAAGCAGCTTTTTAATGCTCTATGTACCTTGAATATTGTGCTC
Source organism: Callospermophilus lateralis (assembly GCF_048772815.1). NCBI lineage: Eukaryota > Metazoa > Chordata > Mammalia > Rodentia > Sciuridae > Callospermophilus > Callospermophilus lateralis. Next base: position 103,531,966 of record NC_135314.1, read on the forward strand.
TAATGACATTTAATAATTGTAACCTTAAAAACATTTTATAAGCATTTGATAAAATATTCTTTATCATCCATCTAAACCTAAAAATAACATTATGACATTTTATGGATGGGAACCTGATGCACGGACATGAAGTGACTTATCAACAACAGAGCCGGGGTTTGGACCCAGTCATTCTGGGTCTCCAATTCAGGGACTACCTCATATGGACAGCCTCACTTCCTTTGCCAAGAAATGAGTCAACTGAATAATCTAGTGGCAAAAACATTATTTGACTAATTCAATTCCTTCCATAATTAATTCTATAAAGGCTAAAATATATAATAATAGAATTATCAAACATAAATTTTGCATATATATATATATATGCATATATATTATACATATGCAGAAGTTTATTTCCACTTAATCTGGATTTCCCAGGAAAACTTATCTCACAAAAATATTTTAAAGAGGCAATTTAATTCAAAAGATTAAATTAAACAAAATATCATCATGACTTTAAGAAAATATCTTTAAAGGACAGTTCGGAGAAATCAATTGCAAAGAAGTCTGCCAATTTTTGTCAAGTAAGGAAATTATCTGTCTTCCAAAATGTCTAAGTTATAGTTCAGAGAAATTAATAAATATTCCAGCTGTACAATTACCAACAAATCAATCTGAAGACTTCAGATTTTACCTGATAAGACATCCTAGTGTTTTAGTTACTGAAGTTTTATTGTTCTGATTATAAATGTACAGGATGACATAGCATTTTAAATAGATTCTGCTGGTGCTTTCTTTGTAGTTCTTCAAAATTATTGCCAAATTATCATATGACCAAACATAAAATTTTAAATGAAGTTGGCATTTCATTTATAATATGATGTTGGAGAATCTACTTATTAACTCTAAATTCAAAGCATTAAGAAATCAAATATAAAATAGCACAGTCTTATTTATTAGCCATTTAATGAAGATTTACTGCCTCCTTTTAGCTGTTTAATTATTCACCCCAACCAAAGACATATTCAGCTTAATCATCAGAATGGTTAAAAGACGGAAACTCCTCTTGCCAAGAGTGAACAGTAAAATAAATCAGAAAATCTTGATTTAATAATAGGGACCTATGTTCAGGTGAATCTGGCTGGAAGTCAAATACAGAACATATTTTTATGGGAAGAGATGCAACTTCTCTCTCATACTGCTTTTTTTAGTATTAAGCCTTGTGTTAATAGAATAATTTAAAAGTGCAAGCCAAATGCTGAGAAATAATCCTTTTACAAACAAAACAGCATTATGTCTCTCATTTTGAAATTGGTTTAAAAAATGAAAGACAAAATGAAGAGCTAAAGAAGGCTTTTTCAATTAATTTAAGGGCAAACAATTGAAAGGAACTGGAAAACCAGGTGCTACCCAATTCTGGGTAGCACATTGGGATTTCTGGAAAGGTACTCCTATCATTGGTTCACTTCCAAAGTGAAGTAGGCTATTCTGCAATTATAGGATCAGTGCAGTTTTTAAGTGTTATCATTCAAGGAGCAGAGTTTCTGTCATAATAATCCAAGACTGATTCAACATTTCCTTGACTATATCTGTGGAAGGTCACTATGTCACTCTGGTCAACTAAATTAATACATCTACATCTCAATTTGCTTTTTTCAAAAATGTTGGTCCTCCCATAAGATGTTGGAAGAATTTATAGATAATAATAGGAAAGGCTTTGCAAGACTATGTACTTACTAGTTGCAAGCTAAATATTACTAATACAAGATGAGATGTCATTTAAAAGAAACTACTTGGGATTTATGCCAAAATGACACTCAAAAAGAAATTTAACTTTTGACTCAAATATTTTTGATCAGCTAGCGGTTCAGTGGGGAGAGTTCTTCTTTATCTCATTCTAGAAAGGTAAATGTGAAAGAACAGAAAAGAAAATTATTTATGCCTGAAATAATGATTCTCTCTACTAATGTGTGTGTGTGTGTGTAATTTTTGTGAAAAATGTTAGATTTTTCCTAGCAATTTAGACCAAAAAAAGGAGTTTTGCATAAAATATCCAAATAATTTAACTAAAATATATTTTAAACTGAATTATTTGTAAGATTACCTCATTTCCTTAAATGATTTTACTACATTCTACCACAACTAATAGTAATGTGCAGGTCCAGGCACAGTATTTCACACATATAATCCCAGCCACTTGGGAGCCTGAGAAAGGAGGCTCATGAGTTCAAAGCCAGTCTCAGCAACTTAGAGAATCCTTAAGCAATTCAGTGAGACCCTGTCTCTCAATAAAGTACAAAAAAGGCTGGGAGATGTGGCTCAGTTATTAAGCACCCCTGGGTTTAATCCACGATACGAAAAAGAAAAAAAAAAAAAGAAAGAAAGAAAAGTAATGTGCAGGATTTGAGAAATTAGCTCAGATAAAGTATGGTTATTATAATAAAAGGAAAATCAATATTAACTACATTAATGGAGAGATCTAAAAAGCGGGTTGTGATGGAAAGCACTAGACTCCGGAGTTGATAAAATTAGGCTGGAAAATTGGCTCAGCTAGGGACTGGCTGTGTGGCTTTTGAAAAATTACTTGACCCTTGAGTCTCAGTTTGCTTGTCTGTAAAGCAATATAATTCCTCCTTCATTGGGCTGCTGTAAGGATTAAATAAAATTACACTTGAAGAGTGCCTTGTTCAGAGCCTGGCTGTTCATTATTCACTTAAAAATAGTACCTATTCTGTTTGAATGGAATCCAGTACCCCATCATGAGACTAAATGATCTCATTCAAGAAAATCTTGGCCAGTGGTTTGAATGAATATATTTTGAAAGAATCTAAGCAGATAGAGAGGCTACAGGTGCAATTGTTAATGCTTGAGGGGTAATTTTTTCTTTTCATTATAGTTTTTAGGGTTACATCAGTACTTCATTAATTTTATACAGAATACTCATTTAATAAACTTTTTCAAAGCAAATATCATTTGTATGTGTATATCTGTGTATATGTATTTGTTTACTATTATTTTTGGACAAAGAACCACTGAACAGACAACCTGTGGATGTGTTTTTACAATGTAAGAGATGATAAATCTGAATTCTTACCTAGTCTACTAAGCTTTTCTTACAGATAAGGAAACTTGAGGCCCAGAGAATTTCTGTAACTTGTCCAAAATCACACAGTACTAGAATTGTGAATAGAACTCAAGTCTCACTGGGTGTGCTGGCACACACTGGTAATCCCAGCAGGAGGAGTGCAAGTTCAAAGCCAGTCTTAGCAGTTTTGTGAGACCCAGAGAAACTTAGTGAGATTCTGTCTCAAAATAAAAAATGAAAAGGGCTGGGATGTAGCTCAGTGGTTCAGTCCCCAGTACCAAAAAACAAACAAACAAACAAACAAAAACAACCACTCAAGTTTCTGGCTGCCAATTTAATGTCCTTTTAGTAGTTAAAAAACAAACAAACAAAAACAAATTTAAAAAGCAGTTGAAAGCAGGGTACAGCACACCTATAATCCCAGTTACTGAGGAAGCTGAGGCAGAAGGATCACAAGTTTAAGGTTAATTAGGGCAACTTTACAAGAACCTGTTTCAAAATTAAAAAATAAGGGCTGGGGTCATAGCTCAGTGGTAGAATGCTTTCCTCGAATGTGTAAGGCACTGGGTTTGATCCTCAGCACTACATATAAATAAATAAATAAACTAAACAAACAAACAAATAAATAAATAAAATAGAGGTCCATCAACAACTAAAAAAAAGTCAATTAAAAAATAATAAAATAAATTAAATAAAAAATAAAAAGAGATGTAGGTCTATGGTAGAGTGCTTGCTTAGCAAGTGTGAGGTCCCCTGGATTCAATCCCCAATACTGAAAAACAATGCAGTCTAACACATGCTGCTTTAATTTTTTTTCTGATAAGAGAATTTAAATGTCAGCAGAGTCATTTGTTATACATCCTTTTGTTCACACAAACCTAGCAGAGTTGTTTGTCAGAGTGAATACTTCAAATGTATATCTCAAATGAACAAATTTTACAGTGTGTGTGTGTGTGTGTGTGTGTGACTGTTTTTCCTACTTAATTTAATTTAATTTTTCTTGGTGTAGTTTGGTAAAATTAGATTTTGCTTTTTGCTCTACATGATATTTAGAAACTACAGTAAGTTTACAATGACATAGGCAAATAAATGATGGACAGTTATCTGGAATTTTAAAAAATTATCTGACATTATATAAAGGAAGATTGAATTGGCACTACCATGGATAATGCATACTGAAAGTCCCCCTGCCTTTCTTTTTTCTTTTTTTTTCTTTCTTTCTTTTTTTTTTTTTTTTTTTTTTTTGGTATTGGGAATTGAACCCATGGCCAATTAACCACTGAGCCACATTCCAAGCTCTTTTTATTTTATATTTTGGACAGGGTCTCCACTGAGTTACAGAGGCTGGCTTTGAACTCCATTTCTCCTGCCTCAGCCCCCCAGAGTCATTGAGTTTGTAGGTGTGTACCACCACACTCAGATCACGTGGTTTTTTTTTTTTTAAGCTTTTCATTGGTTTATGTTTTGCCAATGACATTTTTTTATTTAATTTTTTTATGGTAAACTGTACAAAACATAGAATGCACCATTTTAACAATTTTAAGTGTATAGTTGTGTAGGGCAGTGGCAATATGAGCACTTCGTCTTATCTCTCATAAGTCCAAGTAAAATGAGTTCTATAAAAGAAAGTATAGTTGGACAAGGTGTATATCCCAGTGGCTCGGGAGGCTGAGACAGGAGATTCTGAGTTCAAAACCACTGAGCAACTCAGTGAGACCCTGTCTCTAAATAAAATACAAAATAGGGCTGGGGATGTGGCTCAGTCGTCAAGTGCCCCTGAGTTCAATCCTCAGTACCAAAAAAAAAAAAAAAAACAAAAAAAGAAAGTATAGTGAGTATGTGTTATTCATGGCAATTCCAAAAGTTTTTTTGCAAAACCACCCCCATTTTTATAGTTCTCTATACCATATATGATCTTCCCAAAATAAATTCTGAAACTTACCCTTTCCTAATCTTTCTAGCCTCTAGCCTCTTAGGTCCTACACCTGCTTTTAGCTCTCTGTTGCTCCTGGTCAGAAATTATCTGAAGAACAGATAGGGCTCAGAGCTGGGTATGATGGTGCATGCCTGTAATCCCAGTCACTTGAGAGGATGAGACAGGAGGATTGCAAGTTTGAGGCCAGCCTCAACAATTTAGCAAGGCCCTCAGCAACTTAGCAAGACTATGTCTCAAAATAAGGAGTAAAAAGGGCTGAGAATATAGCTCAAAAAAAAAAAAAAAAAAAAGAACAGGTAGGGTCCAGATGGCATTGATGTCATTGTTCTGGAGTCAAATGGTAACTTCACCATTGTAACAAAGATGGTTTGATTCTAGGATTGGTGGTGGCTCAGTCTCAAACCTGTTGCTCCAACCTTTCTAGTGAGTACCTGAGCTTCCTAACCTACCTTAAGAAGTTCCTTACCATTAAAATGAACTAGAGTTGAGTTTCTACTTGCAACTAAAAATGCTGACAGAAAAAACTAACAAAAGTAGAATTTTAGAAGAAGAAAATAAATAAATAATAAACAAACAAAAAACCCCCCAAAACAAAACAAAAAGTAGAGTTTGTCTTAAGAGACGGTGGATAAGAGTGACATTAGAGAAGATCAAGCAATCATAGAGTTTTAGATTAAGTGATATAGAGACTTTAAAATATCTTAATTTCAAAAGGACATTGTGATAGAATAAAACACCTTTTGGTAAATTCCAAGTCAGTTTGGAAGAAAGGATTCCAAAGATGATGTGACTTTGTAGCTCTTTTCTGCTGTAGCAACCATGCTGGCCTGATGATCCAGTTGATGCTACTTATAATGTGTCAGAGTTTCCAGCAGTCCAGATCCCTGAGAGATTATGTGAAGACAGCTCCCCACTGATCCAAGTAAACATGTAATGTGAGCCAGAAATAGGTCTTTGTTATACGAAACCACTGAGATTTAGAGGTTAATTTGTCATATGGTATAGTCTATCATAGTCTGATTAATACACAATAGTACCTAAAGTGGAAAATGTTTAATAAGCAAAGTAAATAAATGCATAAGTTTAAAGCTTTGCATGTCTTAGAGAGAACATTTTATTCAATAATAGTTAATCAAATAAAGAATAGATTTAGCATTTGTTTTCATTTTCCATTAAGCAAAAATATATGGAGTTACCTGAAAGCAACAATGAAAAAATATAGTATATTATGAAAATTCTAAATATTTAGTGATGTTAAAAACACAAACAGATTATGCTTTTCAATTTCACACTTAAAAAAAAGAATTCATGATGTCTATTAGTTTCCTTAAAATAACTCCTCAAAAAGCAAAATGTGATAACAAAAAAGTAAATCATTTTTGCTTATTGTGAAATTATTGTTTGCCTGCTGAGAAAAGTGTGAGGAAATTGGTTACAGAATTTGTTGAAATTGCTTCTGGCAAAACTAAAGAGATGTGAATGCAACACTCATTAGAACAGATGTATCAATGTCTGCTTGCTTTGGCAGCCCTTTTCCTTTCAAATGTCTATTTGGGACTGTACAACAGTAGTTTTTTCTGCTCACTAGTAAATGGACTTTATTTCATATGAAATGTATAAGATTCTTTCTCCTAAAATAGCTGCTGACAAGGTTATCTTCTATGTGTTGTTAAAATCTGAACCACCCCATCCACACAGGGTGATCCAAGACATTAGCCAAGATTGGCAGAGGAAACCATCATCACAATTCTATTGTTTGTGGGCTGGGCATATGGCTCAGTGGTAGAGTGTTGGCTTAGCATGCATGAGGCCAGTACTACAAAAACATATCCACAGGGTTCAAATGCCTTAATGAACCAACCTCTATTAAGTCTTAAAGGGTCTCTTGAAAAAGATGGTTTTGCTTTGTCTATATCACAGAAGATTAAATAAAAGAAAATGAGAGTAAAGCAGGATAAATTTCTATTGGACATAAAGAACTTCCAGACTTCCAGAATGGAGAAAATATTGGAACATATGATTAAGAGAGAATGCTGCTGGATGTGGTGGCACACATCTGTAATCCCAGTGATTTAGGATTGCAGATTGCATCTGTAATCCCAGTGACTCAGGAGGTTGAAACAGGAGGATTGCAAATTTCAGGCCAGTCTCAGCAATTTAGTGAGGCCCTAAGTAACTTAGTCAGACCCTGTGTCAAAATAAAAAATTAAAAGGTCTGGATGTATCTCCATGGTAGAGCTCCTTTGGATTCAATCCCCAATACCAGAGAGAGAGAGAGAGAGAGAGAGGGTGGGGTGAGGTGGGGGAAATGTACATCTTTTGCCAAGCACATCATTTAGAAAGACAAAACTTTTCTGAAGGCATACAAATAGGTCAAATAGTCTTTTGAGGGGTACTGGGGATTGAACTCAGAGGCACTTGACCACCAAGCCACATTCCAAGCCCTATTTTGTATTTTATTTAGAGATAGGGTCTCATTGTGTTGCTTAGTGCCTCACTTTTTCTGAGGCTGGCTTTGAGCTCTCCTCCTCCTGCCTCAGCTTCCTGAGCTGCTGGGATTACAGGCAAGGGCCACTGTGCCCATTGGTCAAATAGTTTTTCATAGTCCTTTCCAGTTCTGTGGCCTGCTGTAAGACTAATACACATCAGAATTATCTTGGCTTCTCTCTTTTTAAAAAAAAAAAATGTTCTTTTTAGATATACATGACAGTAGAGTGTATTTTTGACATATTATACTTATATGGAGTATAACTTCTCATTCTTGTGGTAGTACATGGTGTGGAGTTACACTGGTCATGTATTCATATATGAACAAAGGAGAGTTATATCTGATTCATTCTATTGTCTTTCCTACTCCCATTTTCCCCAGCCTTCCCTTCATTCCCCTTTGTCTAATCCAATGAATTTATATTTTTTCCTCTCCACTCCCCTTATTGCGGTTAGCATCCACCTATCAGAGAAAACATTTAGTCTTTTGTTTTATGGGATTGGCTTATTTCACTTAGTATAATGGTCTCCAGTTCACTCCATTTACTACCAAATGCCATAATTTCATTTTTGTTTATGGCTGATAATATTCCATTGTGTATATATATATACCACGTTTTCCTTATCCTTTCATCTGTTGATAGGCACCTAGGTTGGTTCCATACTTTAGCTATTGTGAATTGAGCTGCTATAAATATTGATGTGGTTGTATTACTGTAGCATGCTTATTTTAAATGCTTTGTGTATAAACCAGGGAGTGGGATAACTGGGTCAAATGGGTCCATTCCAAGTTTCCTGAGGAATTTCCATGCTGCTTTCCAGAGTGGTTGTACAAATTTGCAGTCCCACTGGCAATGTAAAAAAAAAAAAAAAAAAAAAAAAAAAAAGGAAAAGTTTACCTTTTTTCTCATATCCTTGCCAACATTTATTGTTGCTTGTATTCTTTTTTCTTTAATTAGTTAATTTTAATTAGGTATATATAACAGCAGAATGCATTTTGATTTAATGTACACAATTGCAGCACAAACTTTACATTTCTATGATTGCACACAATGTAGCATCACACCCTATGTGCAATCATACATGTACCTAGAGTAATGATGTCCATCTCATTCCACCATGTATTCTTGATAATTGCCATTCTGACTGGAGTGAAATAGAATCTCAGTGTGGTTTTTTTTTTTTTTTTTTTTTTTGTACTGTGTATTGAACTCAGGGGTACTCGACCACTGAGCCACATCCCCAGTCCTACTTTGTACTTTACTTGGAGATGGGGTCTTACTGAGTTGCTTAGTGCCTTGCTTTTGCAGAGACTAGCTTTCAACTCTCAATCTTCCTGCCTCAGCCTAACAAACTGCTGGGATTAGAGGCGTGTGCCACCATGCCTGGCTCAGTGTAGTTTTAATTCACATTTTTCTAATTGCTAGTGATGTTGAACATTTTTTCATATATTTGTTGACCAATTGAATTTCTTCTTCTATGAAGCATCTTTTCAGTTCCTTAGCCCATCTATTGATTGGGTTATTTGGGGGTTTTTTGGTTTTTTTTTTTTTTATATTTACTTTTCAGTTGTAGTTGGACACAATAGCTTTATTTTATTTATTTGTTTTTATGTAGTGATGAGGATTGAACCCAGGGTCTCACACATGCTAGGCAAGTGCTCTACCGCTGAGCCTTAACTCCATTAACTCCAGCCCAAGTTTTTTGAGTTCTTTATACATCCTGGAGTTTAATGCTCTATCTGAGGTGCAGGTGGCAAAGATTTTCTCCCCTTCTATAGACTCTCTGTTCACATTCTTGATTGTTTCCTCTGCTGTGAAGAAGCTTTTTAGTTTGATACCATTTCTCTTGTTTTAATGTATAGCATTAAATGTCTCTGGTACCTGCTATTAACTGGTGGGGCTTTGGGAAAGATCTATGGGCCTCCTGGCTAAGTAAACACACACACACACACACACACACACACACAAACACTTAGAGGTCAAACAACTCTCAGACATTCTTAGAGACAGATTCAAATTGTGAGAGTCTGGTAGTAGTATGAAGTTCACTGTTTTCACCACTGCCCTCCTCATCAAACTTCTTCATCTCTGAACATGGTCCAGGAGGATAGGCATCACTGACCAGATCTTGAGGATATTATTCCCCTGTGGATGTTTCCTTGCCAGTGGAAAATGTTATTATAAAACCCTCATTTCGGGGTGGGGATGTGGCTCAAGCGGTAGCGTGCTCACCTGGCATGCGTGCGGCCCGGGTTCGATCCTCAGATCACATACAAACAAAGATGTTGTGTCTTCCGAAAAACTGAAAAATAAAAATATTAAAATTTTCTCTCTCTCTCTCTTTAAAAAAAAACCCCTCATCTCTCTTTACACCTCCACCTTTCCTCCTATCATTGTTCTTTCACTTTTTTCTTCTCCTCCACCTATCATCTCTACCTTCCCTCTCCAGGAATGGCCCTTCTCCAATATTAGCAAGTTGTGGGCCCCCTCCTATGACCTGCAAATCTCAGTACCTGGCACAGACTAAAAATAATAATTTCTTGCTCTTCCTTCTATTTGTACAAGCTAGGGGAGAGGGAAAGTTTGTGTCCTGAAAATGGAATGTAGTCAGAAGGACATGGGCTGAAGAACTTTGTTTTCTTTCTTTTTGTTTTTGTTTTTGTTTTTGCCTGTTCTGCTTTGGCTGGTCCATTAAAAAATTCAGACATCTTTCACTCTCAATCTCTGCCAATAACTCAATAGGTCCTTACATGTAAATAATATTTCCCTTTCTATTATGACTAATCAATGAAAAGAGCATCACTTTCTTCCCAACTTTGTATAACGTTATAAGACTCCTTTTTACTAACTAGTCATGAGACTAGCCTTTGCACTCTACTGAGCATTGAGGGAAAGGCAACCTGGTCACACATGAAAAGTGCACAGGTTAGCAAATTATGGCCATGGCTTATGAGACAAATCTAGCCCATGACCTGTTTTTGTTTTTAAATATTTTTTTTTAGTTGTAGATGGACACAATACATTTATTTTATTTATTTATTTTTATGTAATGCTGAAGATAGAACCCAGTGCCTTATATGTGCAAAGCAAGTGCTCTGCCACTGAGCCACAATCCTAGCCTCCATGATCTGTTTTATAAGTAAAGTTTTATCGGAGCAAGACTATGCCCATTTATTACCTGTTGTTTATAAGTACTTCTGCTCTAAAACAACAAAAATGAGTAGTTGCAACAGTGATCATATGATTCTCAAAGCCCAATATTACTGTTTCCTTATAGAAAAAGCTTGCCTACCTCGGTATAGTATATCATGTCTAAAAGCAAGACCATCCCAACCCAAAGAAATTATCTGAGCTGCTGATTTGAAGAGTTTTGCATAGATGCCTTTTTGCTTTTTCTCTTGAACAGAAGACTTAGACCCTAGAGATGTTATCTATCTATTTTTCTTTCTCTGTACCCTGCATGTCTTTACTGTGGCTAGAGTTATCAAATTTGAGATGGCAGAATCTATAAAATTAACTGCCGCTGTCTGGCTGGGCACAAGATCACGAGCCACTCAAACAGGAACAAACTTTATTTGAAAAAACCGCCAACACCACGTCCTTGCCCGGGAAGCTTCCCGATCCACCCACGCGGCGTTCTGCCGGTTCCTTCCCAGAACTCCAGCGCAAGCGCCTCCCCCGGAATTCCCTCCTACTGCACTTTCCCAACCAATGGGAACTCTCCAGGAGTCCCGCAGCAGGAGTCCGGTATCCATATGAATGTAATTTTTAACATAATCATATCATCTCAATGGCTAGCTGGCATCACCTTTCAATCAAAAATGCCATGCATCATATTAATTGGCTGTGGCTCCCAGCAATTAACATTTTTATGTAACTCTCTAATGTTTGATTTAGATGGGCAAGTTCACAAACTTGTAACACTGGAGTCTCTCTTGACTTCCTCTCCTTATCCAACTAGTCACCAGGTTCTAATAATTTTACCTCCTAAATATCTTTGACATTAATCCCCCCTTCTCTATTCCCAGTACCTTACTTGCAGCTTTCATCTGTTATCTGAATTGTATCAATGGCCTCCCCTCAACTCTTCCTAGCTCCAGGCCATCCCACTCCAACTAAGTCATTCTCGTTTCATGTACTGCCCTCCCCACTACATCATTCATAAATGTAGCCTCCAACGCAAGCTGTTCTTTCTTACCACATATATACCTCTAATCTCAGAATTAGGATTCCTTTGTCATTAAATAGAATCACTCTTTACCTAGTCACTCAAGCCCAAAACTAGGAATTATCCCTCATTTGGCATTTTCTTTCATATCCCCATCTAATTAATCAGCAAGTACTTAATCAGCTTTACCTCCAAATATTTATAGTAATTCTTTTTTTTTTTTTTTTGTACTGGGGATTGAACTCAGGGGTGCTTAACCACTAAATCATATCCCCTTTTTATATCTTATCTAGATATAGGATCTCGATGAGTTCCTTAGGGCCTCCCTAAATTGATAAGAATGGCTTTGAACTCGCGATCCTTCTTCCTCAGCATCCCAAGCTGCTGGGATTACAGGCATTTGCTACCATGCCCTGCTTTATAGTAATTCTTATAGTCAAGAGTTTGCCCAATAATTGATGCTTATGTTCCCACCCCCAACTTAAGAACCAGGGACTAGAGATATAGTTCAGTTGTAGAGCACCTTCCAGGCATGAGTGAGACCCTAGGTTTGGGACTGACCCAAATCAGACAATGGAGATCAAAATACTACTCACTAAAAGAGTTAATATTGATAGTTCATTCTTCTACCTATTGGTAAGAAAGCATCATAATAGTGAATCCACAGATAGACAGGCTTCCCTTCTAGTCCCAGGCAGCACCACACATATCATTGTGCAGGGCAGAGTGCCTGCTCCTGTAATAATTACAGAACTGAGGAATAGGCCAGAACACACATTTTTAGCATCTTCGATGTGCAGGTAGGCAGATCTTGAGGCTGGAAGGGGTGGGAAGCATTCTGGCTCAATTCAGCCCTGCCTGCCCTGCTCTAAGTCCAACAGGTTCTGGAAAGGTTACCAGTAAGTCACAGGAAAGAAGATTCCCTTTCTTCAACATTCCCCAGTTTTTTGTTGTTTTACCCCTCTAGGCTTAATCATTAAGTGATGGTGTAGCTGCCCTCCTTTGGGGATAAGACTAAAGATTATTCCCTCAACACCAACCATGACTCTCCTGAGATGCTGGTGGGCAGTGTTTTATTTTTTAACCCCAAGAGACTCTAAAATAGCTCAGAATAGCATGTTAATTAAAATATTTCTAAGCTCTATATTCCAATCTGTAAATTCTTTCTTTATTCTACTTCCCATCTCAAACTAAGTTTTGTCACATTATCCAGTATAGTTCATCAAAGGCTTGGCAATGAAATTAAAATAACAACATAAAACTACTCTAGAAATAAAAATGACAGTAACATACAAAGTCCCAGATTTGAATATTAGCTGACTTTTTAAGTGGATATTACGAGAGAAAACTGAAGTTAAAAATTAAATCTCCATGCAAATTAATCCAAACATTTTAGAGGTCAAAGAATTAAAGTCCCAAAATCATATTCTCATGTACTCGGGAGTTAAAAATCCAAAGAAATTGAAGTCCAAACTTCATTCTCCCCCAATTTCTTTTTTAAAAAAAAATTTTGTAGTACTTGGACAGGCATGGTGGCATATACCTGTAATCCCGGTGGCTCAGGAGGCTGAGGCAGGAGGAACACCAGTTTAAAGCCAGTCTCAGCAACTTAGCTAGGCCCTAAGCAACTCAGTGAAACACTATCTCTAATAAAATATAAAAAAGGGATAGGGATGTGGCCCCTGGATTCAATAGCCAGTACCAAAGATAATAATAATAAATAAATTTTGCAGTACTGGGGCCTTACACATGCTAGGGATGGCTCTATAACTGAGCTATATCCTCAACCCTTCTCCTTTTCTAAAGACAGAGTCTCACTGAGTTTCCCCGGCTGGTCTGATCCTCCTGCCTTAGCCTCCTGAGTAACAGGGGTTACAGGTATGCACTACCACCACAACTGGTTTATTCTCCCCAATTTCTTATTCAACCTAGTATCATGTACTAGGATTTTAGTGGTCAGATAGAGCTGAGCAGATGCAACCTGGGTAATCTTCAGTGGATGTGGGTCCTTTAGGACTTTAAACATTGAATTCATCTCCAGTATTCTCCATATTTTAAGATTTAACAGAACACAGAAGACTATCACAGCACTGGCCTACAAACTACCAACTCTAGAAAACGAGCCAATATTGTTATCAATATTGTTATCTGGGCTCTATGTTTCCAAAACCCAGAATCACTACTTGCCAAAGACCCTAGTAGTGATTTAATGGGACTGTATTGAAGGAGGTCAGACCAAGAAAACAATTTGGTTTAGCTTCTCCATGATGACAGTCAGTCTGGAATAGTTCTCTGAAACTTGCAATCTAAATTTATACTGAATCTAGATCAACCTCCCATCCAGTAGTTATTTTGACATCATGTATCTATGTATCTGTTGGTGGGGAGAGCTAGGGATTAGATCTCTTTCTAAAATAGTAGAATTTGAGCCAGGAGCAATGGTGCATGTCTGTAATCACAGCAGTGTGGGAGACTGAGGTAGGAGGACTACAAGTTCCAGTTTAGCCTCTGCAACTCAGTGAGACCCTCTCTCAAATTAAAAAATAAAAAAAGGAGTAGGGATGTAGCTCAGAGTCAAAATTACCCTGGCATTCAATCCTCAGTACAAGTAAGAAAAAGAAAGAAGAGAAGAAAGAAAAGGAGAATAAGGTAGATTTGAGACATTACAATCTTCTTGCAAAATTAGAAGGTTGGAACAGATAACAGCCCAAATCACCAGGAATTTTTAATGTGCACCCACCTTCACCTATTTACTTATAATCTTTAAATTTCTGTGTTTTTTTCTTTCTTTCTTTCTTTCTTTCTTTCTTTCTTTCTTTTTTTTTTTTTTTTTTTGAACTCCACATTTCTGACACCCTAGTGCAAAATTGAATGTCTTATCCATAACCATGAGTAGCCAGGCACAGTGATGCACGCCTATAATCTCAGCCACTTGGGAGGCTAAGGAAGGAGGATCATGAGTTTAAAGCCAGCCTCAGCCAAAGCAAGGTGCTAAGCAATTCAGTGAGTGTAGGAGACCAACCTCTCACTGTTCCTTTGTAATATAATCCCTGCCCTGTTAGGATAGAATCTTCCATGGAAGTGCCTTGTGTGTGTCCCCTTCTCTTATGTGCTTTTGGGTGTGGCCTACCCAGATGTCAGTCAACCTGCTGACAGTGGACATCATGAAAATAGACTCAGCCCCCTGAATCCTGACCCCTTGCCTCATTTGAATAGCTTCTCCTCAATAAAAGGGGTCAGCATGTGCTCTCTCTCTCTCTCTCTCTCTGCCTGTGGACAAGGTCAAAGGGGCCGTCACAGCAACCCCAATGAAGAAGGTATTTGTCTCTCTTGTGTGGTTATTTTGCGCAGCCCAGTTAGCTCAACTGGAGTGGGCACCAATTGTCGGGTTTCTGTTCATGACTAAAAGGCTCAGGGGTCAATATGTCTACAGTAGGGATTTTCACCTAGTCATAATAGATAAGCTATGGAACCAACCTTGGTACCCTTCCATAGATGAATGGATAAAGAAAATGTGGTACATATACACAATAGAATATTACTCAGCTATAAAGAAGAATGAAATTATGGCATTTGCTGGTAAAGGGATGGAATGGGAGTCTATCATGCTAAGTTGTGAAATAAGCCAATCTCCCAAACCCAAAGACCTAATGTTCTCTCTGATATGCAGATGCTGACTGACAATGGGGTGTGTGGAATGCAGGTTCACTAGATTGGAGACGGGGAATGGGGAGAAGGGAGGGGGGATGGGAATGGAAAAGACAGTAGAATTAATCAGACATAAGTTTCCTATTTTCACATATGAATACACAACCAGTGTAACTCCACACCATTGGAAGTTATACTCCATGTATGTATATTATGTCAAAATACATTCTACTATCAGGTATAACAAAAAAGAACAAATAAAAAAATCTACAGAGAGAGAGAGAGAGAGAGAAAACCAACAACTTTCTGTACCACCAAGTCCCTGAAGATGGAAATTAGACACAGAAAGTTTTCCTCTATCTTACTCAAATCCAGCTTTGAATAAACTTGGTTTCACCAAGTTGCTGAAGCTGGTCTTAAACTTGCAGTCCTCCTGCCTCAACCTCCCAAACCATTGGGATTACAGGTGTGTGCCACTGGGCCTGGCAGAAGGGCTGATTATTAAGCCTACAGATAAGTCATGTGAATAGTTAGTTATGTCATAATTTTCTCTCTTGGGCTCAAAACAATGTAAAGTGGAATAAAATTTCAGACAGCAGTTACAGCACTGCTTATCTATAGGTGGCAATAAGAATTTAAAGCCAGAATCTTGTTTACCATCTAAGCCATCTCTATCTCTTGCTTGGGTCATGACAATAGTTTCTAACTTGTCTCTCAGCCATCATTCATTCCCCAATAAAGCTTCTACATAGCTGCAAGACTGATATTTTTAACAACTTACATAAGGTCAAAGGACACTAGCAAGAAAATAAGACAACTCATAGGACAGGAGAAAATTTTCATAAATCGTATATTTGATAAAAAGACAAACAACTCAAGTTTTTTTTTACCTTTTAGATTTTATTTTGCTTTTTATTTCAGATTTTTTATTGGTTCATTGTAGTTGTACACAGTGATGGGATTTGTTGTTACATATTCATATATGCACACAACATAGCAATATAATTTGACCAATACACAATGTAATTTTAAAAAGGGAAAAGGACTTGGGTATACATTTCTCAGAAAAGATCTACAAATAGCCTATAAGTACATGAAATGATATTCAACATCATTAGTCATTACTGAGTGAAAATCAAAACTACATTGACCCCAGGCATGGTGGTTCATGCTTGTAATCCCAGGTACTCTGGAGGCTGAGGCAGGAGAATCACAGGTTTGAGGACAGCTTCACAACTTAGTGAGATGCCGTCTCAAAAAAAAAAAAAAAAAGTCTGGGGATGTAGCTTAAATGGTTAAGCACCCCTAGGTTCAATCTCTACCCCACATACAATCTACACTGAGATACCACTTCACATCCACAGAGATGGCTATAATTGCAAACAGAAATATCAAGTATTATGCAGGATGTGAAGAAACCAGAATCTTTATACACTATAGTGGGAATGTAAAGTGGTATACCTACTTTGGAAAAGAGTTTGGCACTCCTTTAAAAGTTAAACATAGAGTTATGTAACCTAGCAATTGCACTCCTAGTTATATAGAAATGAAATGAAAAGCATATGTTTATATAAATATTGATTTATGGATGCACATGGCAGCATTATTCATAATAGCTAAAAGGTAAAACACCTCAAATTGCTTATTAACAGACAAATGGATAAATAAAATTAGTATATACATGCAATGGAATACTATTTTTCCCTCAAAAGGAATGTATGTATTACATCTACAACATGGATGAACCTTGAAAAAATTATGCCAAGTGAATAAACCAGACACAAGGAGGCTATATGAATCTATTTATATGAAATGTTCAGGATAGGTAAATCCATAGAGACAAAAAGTAAATTAGTGGCTGCCAGGGGCTGAGGGGAATGGGGAATGGGGAATAACTGTTAAGATATGAGATACAGAGTTTCTTTTTAGGGTGATGAAAATGTATTGGAATTTGTGTTGCTGGTAGCATACAATGTAAAATGCTAAAAACCAATGTAGTGTATACTTTAAAATGGTGATGTTATGTGAATTATATTATATCTCAATTAGATCATGACCCTCCATTCGTTAAGCTCTTTAGTGGTTTCCTGTTGCACTCAAATAAAATCCAATCTTCTTCCCTTCAGGCTCCTACATACAACCTGTAGCCACCTCTCATTTCCCAACAATTCCCAAATTCCTTATCCCATTTCTGTGACATTCAGGTTCACTTTCAATTCATGTCTGTATACTTAATCTTCCTCCTGCTTTGTGGAATTCTGTCTACCTAAGGCTCTTATGGTTCCTCTTTCTTATCATTGAGGTCATTGAGGTCAACTACTTATTTAGAGTTCACCCTCACTGCACCCATTACTGTCTATCATCTTACCTTCTATTATTTTCTTCACAACACTTATCAGTCTCTGAATTTGTTTATTTACTCTCTCTTCTAAGAAAATATTCTCTGAGAGCAGGGATTTAATCTTTCTTGTTCACTGCTATAATCCAAAGTGTTAAGAACAATGCTTGACACAGAGTATATGCTCAAAAAATGTAATCTGAATGAATGAATGGGACTTCAACTATGTACATTGAAAATCTAATTTTTTTTTAGTATTTGGATGCTGATAGAGCTGGTAGTTTTCAATGAGGACATTAGAAACCCAGTGCAGTGGTACATGCCAGTAATCCCAGAGACTCAGGAGACTGATGCAGAAGGATCACTAGTTCAAGGCCAGCCTTAACAACTTAGCAAGGCCCTAAGCAACTTAGTGAGACCCTGTCTCAAAATTAAAAAAAAAAAAATTAAAAAGCTGGGGATGCAGGTCAGTGGTAAAGCAGCTCTGGGTTCAATTTCTAGCACTTAAAAGAGTGGTGAGGGGCATCAGGAACAATATTTCTGGATGCACTGAAGCCATTAAGAGAGGGGGTAAGAAAAGGAGAGTTGAGGAAAGTTACCCCACCATCACTTTCAAAATTTCCCAAAGACAAAGATTTATAGTTGTAAAAACTGTGATAAAACTGCACAAAACCAGCTACATAAATCATGCAACATAATTCAAGATTCTGTTTGTTCCCTGTGAAGAGAACCAGGTTGCCCATGCTTGATCTGGGTGCATTGGAAGAGATCAAAGAGACGATGTCCATGAGGCAGCACAGTGAGGTGGCCCTGTGATTGCTGCTCAGCCCAGCCCCAGGGCTTGAGCTTTGTTCTTGGAAAGGGGCAATAGTAAAGAACAGAGCCCTGTAAACCACAGAGCACAAAGCATGTCTGTGCCCAGGAAGAGTGCAAGCTGGGAAAGAAGGGTGGCAAAACAGCCATTGAGAATAGAGGTATGGAGCAATGCTGAAGACACCAGTGTTGGGATGTCAGGACAATGGGAACTATATGGCTGGTATCAGAAAGACAAGTGAAGGCTCCAGGGAGTGAGGAAGGCACTCCCTGAAGACACCTAAGGGTTCTACGAAGGGTCTAGCCTGACTGACTATATTTTGCTGATGAAGACTAAGCCACATGTTGCTGCTTTGTCAGTATGGCCTAGGAAAATGTGGGTTACACATACAACATAGGGGATAGTTTTTCTATTCCCTTTTTCAAATAAGGAAGATACCCTATTTTGAATTCTGAGATGATCTATGAATCATATGACATAAATTAAATGGAAGTCACATTGGGGGGGGAGCCATCTGTCACTGTATATTTTAGTGAGTCTGATCATCAAGAAAAGGAAAATGCTTATCTCTAAACTAAGCCAAGTGGAAGAGAACATAAACTTCATCAAATAAGGAAAAAAGTTATTGTGCCAGGAAAGAAAGAATTTGAACTGATGGGAAAGTGAGATGATACAAGGAAACTAAAGGCTAGTCTGGAAAAAATAACATTGTGAAATGGAAAGATTAAATTTTGAGCTTGTAAAGGTAATGCTTTGAGGGACAGACCCAGTGGTGCACACCTGCAATCCCAATGACTCTGAAGGCTGAGACAGGAGGACTGCAAGTTCCAGGTCAGCTGCAGCAAGTTAGAGGTGCTAACAATTGAGTGAGACTCTGTCTCAAAATACAAAAATGAAAAGGGCTGGGTATGTAGCTCAGTGGTAAAGTACCCCTGGGTTCAATCCCAAGCACCAAAATAATCGTATCATCATCATCATCATCATCATCATCATCATCATCATCATGCTTTGACACACACACACACACACACACACACACACACACACTCTCTCTCCCACATAAGTGAAAGTGATTTTTTAGTGAGCAGAACTGGCCAAGCTTGTCTAAACATATTAGGTAACAATGTCTAGAGATGTCTTAGATAGTGGAATTAGATACATTTCTTGTTTTTTAAGAAGGAGTCTAGTGATAGTTTGTACAGGTTTGAATTTCCAGAACAGCCTGGTAGGTGGCCTCCACTGTCAAGCCAGCCTGCACACCCCATTGCCTATCTGCCTGAAACAGGAAACAGGACTTTAATCACAATAAACCCTCAACACCCTCCCATGTCTTTACTAAATCAATTTGGAACTCTGCCTATTCAACCTTCCTTCTTCAAATTCCCTTCTTTCAGGCCTGTCTCTCATGTCCTGCCTCTTGGCCTTTGCCCAACACGATGCCTTGGTCTGAAATGTATTACTATCTCCTGACTAACCAAATGTCATCCTCTGTCAAGGTCCAGCTTACATTTATTTCAATTCCATCATGATCTTTCTTGATTGCCCTTCTCTGAATTCCTAAAACACAACTGGCTAAATTATATCCTGTTATGTATTATTCACAATTGTTTTACATGTACTAATGCCAGGAAATAAAAGAGAAGGAAAAATTAATAAAGAGAGGAGTGAAAGTCAGGAGGGGATCCCCCCATTGTACATTCTGATTTGGAGGTGGGTGCTGCTGGAAGGATGAAGAAAGTGTAGTTGAGAGGTTCAGTGAGTTTGATGCAGGAAAGGAAGTGGGTTTGGCTGAAATGAGTACTCTGCTTTCCATGTCACTTAGCAATGCATCTTAAGTGTCTGGCATCATGAGGAATAAGAAATTTACCCTGTGGATGTTCTAGATAAGAGAAGTTCACTATGAAAAGTCTTGGGCCCACTCCAGACCTATTGAATCAGAAAGGCTAGGATGGGACTCAGCAATCTGTATTTTAAACAGCACTCTAAATGACTCAACTTCACAGTGAAACTATATTACATGAAATTATTTCTGTAATAAATGACATACTTTTTTGCTTTCTGAACAGAAAAGTGAACTAAATATAAAGTACTCTTTTCTCGTGGGGCCAGTCATAATGATGAACATCACTTCTTGCCCAATACTACTGTAACAAGCACCACACAAGACAGAAAAATAAAGCATTATGCTGCCGGAGGAAAAGTCATTTAAGCAACTGACTGCAATTGTCAATGTAGTTTCTTACAGCCTTGACCACTACCTATAACAATTCTAGAGGGATTCGTTGGTTTGGGGCTTTTTTAAAAAAATCCAATGACCAATTGAAACTGACCAAATCACAGCATTTAAAAAAAAATCCAAGCGGTTTATACTCATTACAAATATGGAGCAGAGGTATTCCAGTGTCATATTCCAACGTCTCTTGACTAAAGAAATGATGGAAATTTTTAAGCAATTCTCAGGAAATATTTGTTTCCAACTAGATTTTACCTCCATCTTATTCAGGCTCTACTGGTACTCCTTCAAGTTACACACTTTATTTTTATCACACACCAATTTGCCCTGGAATAACGGTTTTCTTAAGAGTAATTTAAAGGAATTCTCATCAGTATCTGTAATTGCTCAAGTTCAGATTTTTAATGACATTCACTCTGCCCATGGGTCTAGCCTTCCTTGAATACACTGAGCTAAACCTACCACCAGCTTTTTACTCTTGCAGATCAGCACCAGTTTGCATACTTACGGTTCTTTGTATATTTCTACTTCTGTGTTCTCCCATACTGAGGCTTTTTCAATGAGATTTATATCCAGTCCTACTGGGGAAGAAATAATGTACAGATTAAGTATAAACTGAATTTCCATGGCTGTAGAGTAGGTACATGTTATCGTTTGACAAATATTGCCAAGATGCTTCTTAGAGGAGTAGTAATCATGTTCCCAGAAATGTAGATGGTGTCTGTTTTCCCATAGCCTCCCTGACACAAATAGAAATTTCTTTTTACTGTGGGTCTCTTTGGACCTATCCTATTCTCACATGAAAGTCACCATTAGAAGAATTTCAAACATCTGTCTAGATGTTGACGGTTTCTTTTTTTTTTTTAATTTTAAATTTATTTATTTATTCTAATTTGTTATACATGATAGTAGTATGCATTTCAATTCATTGTACACAAAGAGAGCACAAGTTTTCATGTCTCTGGTTGTATTTGATGGTTTCTCTTTTCAATGTAATTCAAAGAACTGAATTGAAAACTAACTTTGAAATTATTTGTCCTAAGTATAAAATCAAAGAATTTGTAATGCACTCTGTTCTTTTTCACTTTGAAGATAAGTCAAGAGTTTTCAAATCAGAAGGAAAAGAAAAATATAATTGACCTGTCCCCTCTTTGTATAATAGTTTGGAGTTTTATGATTAAAAAGCACTGCTATTTATTGGTAATCAAGAGGCTCCATTACCATGCAGCACTGTGTAATTCGTTATTTCTAAGACAGATGATATTCAAAAGGTAACCAACTAACCTTTATATGAACCTGAAATTTTATTTGTTTTAAAAGGTTACCTCTCTTTCAAATATTATCTTGAAAGTCCACATCAATGGGCCTCCTTTCATTATCAGGTCGAGTTGAACTCCAAAGTTTCTCAAAGTAGGAATTTAATTGAAAATTCTTCTCTTTATATTTATTCATAAAATAAATCTGGGATATTTGTTCCTCATCATTGTACTTCTTAGTTAAGAAGAGACAATTCAAGTCATTTTAATTTTGTGTTATATCACCTGAAGGTCACTTTAATAATAGAGTGTTTTTTTATACTTCTAATAAGTAAATAAAAATTAACCAGGAATTATCTGATTGTCTGATAAATCTTACAGTGTTAACATTACCATATGTTAGAATTTAAAATATATCATTGATTATTAGAGAAATAGAAATTTAAATGACAATGGGATATTTTACAAATATTACTCTAGGAAAAACTAGATAATTCTTTATAATGTGTCAGCAAGATGAAGCTGTAGATAGGAGTGCAGAATAGTGTAGCCATGATGAAGAGCAGCCCATCACTACTTAGGTCAATTAAGTATACTCCATCACCCAGTAACTCCAATTGTGATCACAAATCTAAAAAATTTGGGGGTACGGGGATTGAACCCAGGAGTGCTTAACCACTGAGCAATAGCCCCAGCCCTTTTTCATATTTTATTTAAAGACAGGGTCTTGCTGAATAGCTTAGATGCTGAGTCTGGCTTTAAACTTGTGATCCTCCTGCCTCAGCCTCTTGAGCCACTGGGATTACAGGTGTGCACCACCAGAAAGAAACTAAAAAGAAACCATCAAGTATAACCAGAGACATGAAAAATTGTGCTCTATATGTATACTACGAATTGAAATGCATTCTACTATCATGTTGTATAAATATAACACTCAAAGTACAATCTGCAAGAGAAAATATGACTTCATTAAAATATAAAAATTTCAGTTAGATGGGATGGTGTATCTCAGTAACTCAGGGTGCTGAGGCAGGAGGATTGCCAAGTTTGAGCAAATTAGCCTCACCAAATTAGTAAGACCCTGTCCCAAAAATAAAGAAAGAAAGAAAGAAAGAAATACAGAAAGGAAGGAAGGAAGGAAGGAAGGAAAAAAAAAAGACTGGGGATATAACTCAGGCAAGTTATATCCCAAGTCCAAAAACAATAAAAATAAAAATTGTGTGTACACGTGTGTGTGTGTGTGTGTGTAAATTTCTGCTCTGTGAAATACACCGTTAAAAGAATGAAGAAACAAGCCACAGAGCAGAAGGAAAAATCTGCAAAATACATATCTGACAAAAGACTTGTATCCACAAAGGTTTCAAACTCAACAATAAGAAAATAAGCAATTCAATTGAAAAATAGAATAATCATAGAATTTGGAGGGAAATGGATGGCATTAGAGCAGATTATGCTAAGTGAAGCTAGCCAATCCCTTAAAAACAAATGCCAAATGTCTTCTTTGATATAAGGAGAGTAACTAAGAACAGAGTAGGGAGGAAGAGCATGAGAAGAAGATTAACATTAAACAGGGATGAGAGGTGGGAGGGAAAGGGAGAGAGAAGGGAAATGGCATGTAAATGGAAGGAGACCCTCAGGGGTATACAAAATTACATACAAGAGGAAGTGAGAGGAAAGGAGGAAAAATATAAGGGGGAGAAATGAATTACAGTAGAGGGGGTAGAGAGAGAAGAGGGGAGGGGAGGGGGGAGGGGGGATAGTAGAGGATAGGAAAGGCAGCAGAATACAACAGACACCAGAATGGCAATATGTAAATCAATGGTTGTGCAACTGATGTGATTCTGCAATCTGTATATGGGGTAAAAATGGGAGCTCATATCCCACTTGAATCAAAGTGTGAAATATGATATATCAAGAACTATGTAATGTTTTGAACAACCTACAATAAAAATTAATTAAAAAAAAAAAAGAAAAATAGAATATATGAACTGACATCTCTATAATGTAGGTACAATGAGACATTCTGCCTTGCTTTGGATCCAGAGCAATGGAGTCCATGGACTGAATCTCTGAAACCATGAGTCCAAATTAACTTCTCCTCCTTGAAGTTGTTCTTATCAGATATTTTGGTCACAATGATGAAAAGCTAACTAACACAGCAAATAAGCACATGCAAATGCTGTGGTTTGGATATGAAGTGTTCCTCAAGAAGCTCATGTGCAGGACAATGCAGGAATGTTCAAAGTGAAAATGATTAGATTTTGAGAGCTGTGATATGACCAATGAATTGACTCATTTGATGGATTAATAATTTGAAGGAACTATTGGGTGGTAACTGTAGGCAGGTGGGGCATGACTGGAGGAAGTAGGTCTCTGGGGATAAACCCTTGCTATTATATGTTGTCCCCTTGGCTCCTCCCTTTCTCTCTGCTTCTCTGCTAGCATGAGCTATACGACTTTCCTCCACCATGACCTTTTACCATGACATTCTGCTTTGGATCCAGAGCAATGGAGTCCATAGACTGGACCTCTGAAACCATGATTCCAAATTAACTTCTCCTCCTCAAAGTTGTTCTTATCATATATTTTGGTCAGTGATGAAAAGCTGACTAACACAGCAAATAAGCATATGAAAACATGATCAGCATCTCCATACCATTAAGGAAGTTAAAATTAAAACAACAATGAAATACCACTACACACCTATTAGAATGGCTAAAAATCCAAAACACCAATAACATTAAATACTAGTGAGGATGTAGAACAGCAACTCTCATTCATCGCTGGTGGTAATGTGAAATGGTGCAGCTACTTTGGAACACAGTTTGGTAATTTCTTACAAAGTTAAACATAACTCTTACCATGTTATCCTGCAATTGCACTCCTGGTATTTGACCAAATGAGTTGAAAACTCATGTTTATAAAAAATCATGCACATGAATGTTTATAGTAGTTTTATTCATAATTACAAAAACTTGGAAGAAACCAAAATGTCCTTCAACAGGCAAATGGATAAACTGTGGTACATTCACACAATGATATGACACTGTGATAAAAAGAAACAAATTGCAATATATTCAGTTAACTATGTATTCAGTGATAAAAAGAATTGAGGTATCAAGCCATGAAAAGATATGGAGGAACCTAAAATGAATATTACACCATGGAAAAATCCTATCTAAAAGAGTTATATTCCATAATTACAACTATAAGACATTCTAGAAAAGGCAAAACTATGAAGACAGTAAAAATATGGTTTGCCAAGGATTAGGGAGGGTGGTAGAGAGATGAATAAGTGGAGCACAGGGGATTTTTAGGGCAGTGAATATTCTGTATGATACATATAAGAAATTATACATCTGTTAAAACCCACAGATTATAAAATAGAAACCGTGAAACCATAAATTATGGGCTTTAATTAATAATAATATGTCAGTATAGTTTCATCCATTATAACAAATGTACCAGACTCATGCAAGATGTTAATAACAGGGCAAATTGTAGGATGGGGTGAGTGGGTGTTATATAGGATCTTTCTGTACTTTTCACTCAATTTTTCTATAAAACTAAAGTGTTCTAAAGCATAATCAATTTTTTTACAAAGTAAAATCCAGAAAGAGTTATATAATTTTTTTTTTTAACTTTCGTGTGTGTGTGTGTGTGTATTTATGTGTGTTTTAAGAGAGTTCTCTTACTGGATGTGGTGGCAAACGTTTGGAATTCCAGTGACTCAGGAGGATAGGCAGGAAAATCACAAGTTCAAGGCCAACCTCAGCAACTCAGCGAGATACCTATTTCAAAATTAAAAATAAAAGGACTGCAATGTGGCTCAGGGATTAAGCATCCCTGGGTTCAATCCCTGGCATCATTTAAAAGAGAGAGAGAGAGAGAGAGAGAGAGAGAGAGAGAGAGAGAGAGAGAGAAAGAAGAAGAAAATAAAAAAAGAAAATAGTTCTATGTTGACCCAGGTTTGCTGCAAACTCCTGGGCTTAAGGGATCCTCCTGCCTCGGCCACCCAAGATTCTGGAACTACAGGCACATGCCATTGTGCTTGGCTAAAATGCTATTTTTATAACAGAGAGAAATTCATACACAGAAAACAATAATATACATTTCACAAGAACACATATAAAGAAATGATGGTCATTAAGTGCAACAGAATTATGGCCTATAAGGTCAGTGGTAATGGGAGTAGAGTACAACAATAGAAAGAAATTAACAAAATATATGAGAGGGACATTTTGTTATCATGGACCAATAATGATAACATGCCATGAACTGAGTATGATTAATTTCGCCTATGAACTTTAAATTCAAAAAGAAATATATATATATATAAAAACAGTTTTTAATTTGGACAAAAAAGCCTGAAAAACTGTCTCAGAACAGAGCACACTAAAAAGACATGACCTCTAAATGTAATGTGGTCTCCTGGTGGAGTCCAAAACAGTAGAAGGTCATTAGTAGAAAAACTAGCAAACTCCAAATGAAGTCTGGAGCTAGTTAATAGGATGTACCAATGTTTAATTCTAAGTTGTAACCAATGTACCTTGATCATATTGATGTTAACAACAGCAGAAATTGGTTGAGGGGCATATACAAACTTTTGGTACTATCTTTGCAACTTTTTGGTAAATCTAAAACTATTCTAAAATAATAAGTTTTAAAAAAGAAAAAGGCTCTAATATGACAGGTGCTTATAATGTAATTTTTTTAAATCCCAGAAACCAAAAAGGAGAAACATTTCAAACCGAATCAAAAGAGAAGAAAAACAGGGCTGGGATTGTGACTCAGGGGTAGAGTGCTTGCTTGCCTAGCATGTATGAGGCGCTAGGTTCGATTCTCAGCACCACAGGAAAATAAATAAAGGTCCAACAACAACTAATAAAATATTTTTAAAAAGAAGAGAAGAAAAACATGTTGTTTATTTTTCACATTAATTATTGTACATTTCCTCTTCAAAAATAGTTCTATGATGATGTTACTAAAATATTGTAAACAAAGAAAAAAACAGAGGTAAAAAGTAAAAGCAAGGTAATATTGTAAACAAAGAAAGAAAACAGAGGTAAAAAGTAAAAGCAAGGTCAAAGATTAGGAAATCAGCATGAGAGTTCAGAGCTGTTCTACAGGCGTAGCAAGCTTAGGAACTTAAAGTGCAAGGAGAAAACAACTCCTTCAGCCTCTTTTCCTGTCATTTCTAACCTTCCCCAATACCATGATGCTACTTGGAACTGAGCTCAGTAATCCAGAAAGGGACATTTTACGCTTGAGGAAAGTCATTAAAGTCTAAAAATGAGGTGTCTACTTCCTCTGCATATCCTAGATTATCTACAATTGTCTGGGTCAAATCTGGCTATTGGTGAGCAGAGAGAAGCTAAGCTAATCAGAGCAAAAGGAAATTGGCCTTACAAAGAGCACTGAATTCCAGGGAAGGTGGAGGAGGTTTCTTATGATATTTAAATCTTCTTCAACAAAATCATATGATGTTAAAAAATTCTGACATTTGCTTTAAAGCAATCCAGAAGGGGGAAGAAAGAGAAATGGCTATCAGTAAACAGTTTCTACTTGACCTTCCCCCTCCCAGGAGCTCACCATGTCACTGTCCAGTTTTCTCAGATGAAAGATGTTTAGAAATATATACATGCAGTGTCATTTTCCCTTCCACAGATGGTGGTGGTGCTGATTCATAGTCAAAAACTACCTGGAAAAAAACAGTTACTCTCATTGTTAGCACTGATTTTAATAGATCCCTGTAGGTTACATGACTTGAAACACTGCTCTAGAAGCAAATATTAACTAAGAATTTAAAAATTAGCTTACTTTTACTTTCATGTTAAAAACCAATAATTATATAAAGTTTAAGTTATTAAAAAACTTTAACTAGTTCTATTATCACACCAATCCAAAAAAGGTATGGGTTTTATTTCTATTTTATAAATGAAAAAATGTGAAGACCTAGGTAATTAAATAAATGGTTGAGAGCATACAACAATTCAGTTATCTGGTTCAGTTCTTGACCCTACCCATTGTTCCACATGGCTTTCCATGCTGGTCACTGCATACTCTTGATTCCTTTATAGGCTCAAAGCTTCCAACTTGAATAGAATGAAGGCAGATTCTGAAAGACGTGGTAGTGGGTTGTGCCTCTCACACCAGCAGGTGAGTATAACATTATGCTTGTCTTTCCTTGTCTTCATCCAATGTTGTCTAGCAAAAGGAAATTGACTTTACAAAGAGCACTGAATTCCAGGGAAGGTGGAGGAGGTTTCTTATAATATTTAAATCTTCAACAAAATCATTTGATGTTAAAAATTCTGACATTTGCTTTAAAGTGATCCAGAAGGGGGAATAAAGAGAAATGGCTATCAATAAACAGGAATGACCACATATATGTAGAAAATGGCATAAATACACAGGGCATAAGAATGGCCTTATAAACAGTGAGGCTGAATTATGGGTATGAGGCTTCATTATATAATTTCCTCTATTTTTGTGTATTTAAAAATTTACAGATTAAAAAGTTAATAAATTAACAAATGAATGATAAAATAAATACAGTAAAATCAAGACTAGACTCTGGGAAGAAAAATACTTAAAGTTTAGAGAATATAGCAACAATTACTTAAGGTAGGTTAACCCATCTTAATACACAGACCTTAAAAGATAAACATGCAACCACAATAGAAGCTTATTTTTCTCTAAAAAAAAATGGTTCAGGGTAGTGTTCTGGACTGGAAAGAGAGAAGCTGTGCTCCATGAAGTCATTCAGAGACTCAGTTAAATGGAGGTTCTGCCATATTCAGTGTGGCTTCCAAGGTCATTTTGTTTGTCACCAGCCTGGCCACAAGAAGGATAAAAGTAGTACAATGCCCAGTCTCTTGAAAGCACAGTCCAGAGGGTACATAATTACTTTTGTTCACATTCCATAAACAAGAGCTTTGTCACAGGAATCACTTAGCTAGCTGCAAAGGAAGCTGGGCAATGTGGCTTGTGGTTTGAGAGGTGCTCTAGTTTGGGTCTGGAATGTGCACATTAAAGGCTTGGTCCCCACTTTGATGGTGCTCTTGGGAGATGGTGGAAACTTTAAGAGGCGGGGCCTCATAGGAGGTCTTCAGGTCACTGGCTGCATGGCCTAGCAAGGAATTGTGGGGCCCCACTCTTCCTCTCTTTGGCTTCCAGGCTCTTAGGTTAGTTGTTTTATTCTCACATGCTTCAACCCTGATGTTCTGCCTTATCACTCATCCAAAGCAATAAAGCCAATTAATCATGGACTAAAACTGTCAAAACTGTTAGCCTTAAAAAATAAATCTTTTCTCTTTATAAATTGATTACTTCAGGTATTTGTTACAGTAACAGAAAACTAATACAACAGGCATAATCAACTTAAAACTGCAGTGGAAGAAATGATAAATTTTGATGGAAAATTAGTTTTCTCTGCTACAGGATCTTTTTAGGTTTGTTCATTATCATAAGGCAGAGATCAATTAATCATAATGCTTCTGAACTTTGAAAGTTAGGGTCTCTTACTTGCTTGAATCCTTCTAAGGCCCTAAGAGAAATCTGTATTAATTATCAATTTCTTTTTTTAATCAACAAATATATGAAAAAATGTTCATCATCTCTAGCAACTAGAGAAATGCAAATCAAAACTACTCTAAGACACCATCTTACTCCAGTCAGAATGGCAAACAACAATAAGTGTTGGTGAGGGGGTGGGGAAAAAGGCACACTCATACATTACTAGTGGGACTGTAAATTGATGCAGCCAATATGGAAAGTAGTATGGAGATTCCTTGGAAAACTTGGAATGGAATCACCATTTGACCCAGCTACCCCTCTCCTCGGTCTATACCCAAAGGACTTAAAAACAGTATACTACAGGGACACAGTCACATCAATGTTTATAGCAGCACAATTCACAATAGCTAAACTGTGGAACAAACCTAGATGTCCTTCAGTAGATGAATGGATTAAAAATGTGGCATATATACACAATGGAACATTACTCAGCAATAAAAGAGAATAAAATCATGGCATTTGCAGGTAAATGGATGCAGTTGGAGAAGATAATGCTAAGTGAATTTATCCAGTCCCAAAAAAAAACAAATGGCAAATGTTTTGTCTGATATAAGGTGGTTGACTCATAGTTGGGTAGGAAGGAGGGAGCATGGGAGGAATTGATGAACTCTAGATAGGGCAGAGGAGTGGGAGGGGAAGGGAGGGGGCAGGGGGTTAGCAATGATGGAGGAATGTGATGGACATCATTATCCAAACTACATGTATGAAGACATGAATTGGTGTGAACATACTTTATATACAGAGATATGAAAAATTGTGTTCTATATGTGTAATAAGAATTGTGATGCATTTGATGTCATATATTTAAAAAATAAAAGCAATTAAAATTTTTTATTATCAATTTCTATATAATAAGTTAAGCATACCAGCTTAAAATAATAGATTTATTATCTCATACTTTTTCTGAGAGTAAAGAATCTAGGAGTGGCACATTAGAGAGCTTCTAACATGGAAATCTCATGAGATTGTAATCAAACTGTCAGCCAGGAGTGCCATTATCTTAAGTTTTGACCAGGCCTGGAAGATTCACTTCCAAAATGGTTCCCTCACATGACTATAGGCTAAAGTCTCAGTTTCTTACCATCAAGACTTTTCTACAGGATTGTTGACGATTCCTACAACATGATAGCTGGGTTACTCCAGAGTGGCCTCATAGACCAACTCCGATACAACATGAAGGAGGAACTATCCAAGGACATAAAAACTAGGAGATAGGATTATTGGGGGAAATCTTCACAATTAGAAGCTGGCTACCATCAGGTTTTAGCAATATGGTCACATGACATATTTTTATAACATTTACAAAGTAAGATTTTTTAATATTCTTTTTCCTAATAACCCTCTTCCCCAAGTTGTATTAGCTTTTGGCTCACAAAATGTGAATCTTTTTCTTATCTAATCTTGATTTGATACTTTTTAGAGCAGGGCATGGTGGCATAGGCCCCTAATCCTACCAACTAGGGAGGCTGAGGCAGCTTCAGCAGCTTAGCAAGACCCTTTCTAAAAATAAAAAATAGAAGTAAAAAGGGTTGGGGAGCCAGGCACAGTGGCCCACACGTGTAATCTCAGCAGCTCAGGAGGCTGAGGCAGGAGGTTCCTGAGTTCAAAGCTAGCTTCAGCAACATAGTGAGACCCTAAGCAATTTACCTAAGCCCTGTCTCTAAGCAAAATATAAAAAGAGCTGAGGATGGGGCTCAGTGGGTTTGATCCCTAGTATCCCCTGCTACAAAAAAAGATTTAAGGATGTAGCTCAATAGTAAAGTGCCCCTGGCTTCAATTCTCAGTATCAAATAAAATGGTTTTAGAACCAGATGAAACTATTCCACAGATCACTCATAATTCCTAAATTCTGAATGAAATGAACCATTTAAAAATGTATTTATTTTGATAACTGTTAATATTATCTCATTTGTACACTATTGATTTATTATCAATTATTATTTATTATCAGAATAGGTGAGATCTGGATTTGAATCCAGAATCTCTCTCTACTGAGTGGCCTTCCTTTCATAGCCTGCTCTCTGAGGTAGCTCTTTTTTGTCAGGTCAAAGAGAAATTGCATAAACTGATCTATACAAGTACTTCCAGCCAGCTCTTCAAGTCTTTGAAGTTAATGTTGTCTCTCTATGCCTCAAATTCCTCATCCATAAAATGAGGACAACAGTACATACTTCACAGAGCTGTAGTGGTGATTAAAGAAGATAGCCTATCTGAAGTGCCTAGAATATGCCTGGCAGGCAGCACATATCCAATAAATGTTATTCATTCTTAATTTTATCCCTGAAAACTCACCAACCTCAGAAAGCTAATGTTAGATGTTTTCATTATATCAGCAATTTGTAATTTCATTTTCATCTCAGATAATTGTGTACATCTTGATAAGTTGGCAAAAGACAACATGAAATAACATCAAGAATGCAGAACAGTTGGAACTTTTATACATTTACTGATGGGAATATAAATTGGGATAATGACTTTGGTAAATGTTTGGTAATATATCCTTAAGCTATTATGTGCATATCTATGATCAACCAAATCCTCTCCTGACTATAAACCCAACAGATATTAGTGCTTATGTCTACTAAAAGACATACGGAAGAATATTCATAACACTTTCATTCATAAGCCCAAACATGAAAAAACCTAAATGCCCTTTAAGAGTAGAATACAGACAACAATGAAAAAGAATCAGTCTTACAAATATGAAGTTGAGTAAAGGACATGGACAAAAAAAGTACAGACATTATAGCTCCATTATGTAGAGTCTGAAATCAGGTAAACACATTCATGATGTTAGAAGTCAAAATAGTGCCAGGCACGGTGACATACAACTGTAATCCCAGTGGCATGGGAGGCTAAGACAAGAGGATTGTGAGTTCAAAGCCAGCCTCAGCAACTTAGCAAGGCCCTAAGTAAGTCTGTGAGACTGTCTCTAAATAAAATATAAAAAAAAATATCTAGGAAAATGGCTGAGTGGTTAACTGCCCTTTGCTCAATCCCTGGTTAAAGAGAAAGAGAGAGAGAGGGGTGGGGGAGGGAGGGAGGGAGGGAGAGAGAGAGAGAGAGGGAGGGAGGGAGGGAGAAGGAGCGGAAGGGAAAGAGAGAAATCAAAATAGTGCTTATTTGGGGGAGGACGATTGGGAAAGGGAGAAAGGGAGCCTTCTGAGGTACTTAAAATATTCTATATATTGAGCTGAGTAGTGGCTACCCAAGAGTATACATAAGGAAAAATCACTCAAGCTTAAACTTAAGATTTATACATTTTATTGTAAATCATACTTCAATAAACTTTTTTTAAAAGTTTGTAATATAAAAAGAAACAGGGCTGATAACATTCACATAAATTAAGAGGCTTGATAGCGACTGGAATTTATTCAAGTGTTTCATTTTAGTTAATCCTAAATCTTTACAATCATCGTTACTAGGCAGTAGTTAATGAACAACTATTTTTTTTATTCTAGGTACAGGGTATTGAACTCAAGGGCATTCAATCATTGAGCCACATCCCCAGCCCTATTTTGTAATTTATTTAGAGACAGGGTCTCACTGAGTTGCTCAGTGCCTCACTTTTACTGAGGCTGTCTTTGAACTCACAATCCTCCTTCCTCAGACTCCCAAGTGGCTGGGATTACAGATATGCAAAACTGAGCCCAGCTAACAACAATTTTCTTATTACTCCCTATCATATGCTACCCTACTAGTTGTGTCAATTGTTGCTCATTTCACAAATTTTTAAGTGCCAGGTACTCTGCTAGATGATGGGACCATCAACAAGGAGCAACACTGTTCTTTTCTCCAGAGAGCGAATTCTATCTGGACAAGACAGAAAAGTAAATCAATATGTGCAATTGCAAGTCACAAATGAATTATATGGGAAGTAGAGGGTACTTCCCTCACTGATGAAGAACAGAGCAGGAGCAAAAATCTGGAAGTGAAAGACTTATTGAAGATAGTAATATCTGACTTAAAATCAGTACCTTTAGAGCAGGAAAAGCACACTGTCCCATGAGCCAAAGAGAACATGGCATAAACTATGACCTGAGAGAAGTTCAGTAAGGCTGAACTTAAAGCATGCTAGAGAGAGAAAGGCATGCAATAAATGATGCTAGAGAAGCCAACGCATGGAAGACCCAGTAAACCCTGTGAAGCATGTTATTCCGTGGACAAAAGACTTGACTCCATGTGTTCCAAATATATTAGTCTGTCTTCAATATGAAGAATGAACTAAAGGGAGACAGATTTAAGGAAGAAAGACTAGCTAGGAGGCTGCTGCAGTAAAGTAGACTGGAAATAATTATATCTAAAACTAAGGCAGTAGTGGAAGCACTCACCTATAATCCCAACAATTTGGGAGGCTGAGGCAGGAGGATCCCAAGTTTAAGGTCAGCCTTAGGAACTTAACAAGACACTGTCTCAAAATGAGAAAAAAAATTAAAAGGGGCTGAGATGTAGCTCAGTGGTAAAGTGTCCTTGGTTTTAATACCCCATATCCAAAAAAGAAAGAATTAATAAAACTAAGGCAGTAGAGTATAGCATGATGGTGCATGCCTATAATCCCAGTGACTTGAAAGGCTGAAACAGGAGCACAAGTTCAAGGTCAGTCTCAGCAACTTAGTGAGAGCCTGTCTCAAAATAAAAAAATTAAAAGGACTGGGGATGTAACTTGGTGGTAAGATTTCCCTGGGTTCAATCCCCAACACTGCAAATAATAACAACAACAATAACAACAACTAAGGCAGTAGAGATTTCTTAAAAAGAACATTATTTCAGAAGATAAAATGGAAAGACTTGAAGACTGACTGGTTAAGCAGATTAGAGAGGCAAATGACAAGTGGTATCTTTTTTTTTTTTTTTTTTTTTGGTGCTGGGGATTGAATCCAGAGTCTTGTGCATGCAATGCAAGCACTCTACCAACTGAGCTACATCCCCAGCCCAACAAGTGGTATCTTTATTGGCTGGAGCAACACTTGTGAATTGTGGTGCCATTCACTGTGATAGGGAATATAATGAAGGAATATTTTGCCAATTTTAGGGATTTTGAGGAGGTGAGAGGAGGAAGCTACAGAGTTTTGATTCATCCATCCTGGGCTTAAACTGACTGAGACACTGAGGTAGAAATACTCAGACTGTAGTTGATGCTTAGGAAAGGTGACTGTCCAAAAAAAAATTAATGGGGGAGTCAGAAGTGTAGGAATTAATTAAAACTGTGAAAGTAGAGAAAATCTAAAATCACCCCTGAATCAAAAAAGTGAGAAACAGATTCAGTATAGAACAGTGATGAATACTCATTTAAGGATTAGCAGCAGAGAAAGAGGGTCCCTTGGAGAATACTGAGGAGGAACACAGAGAGAAGCTAAAAAAGGGGAGATCTCTCAGCTAAGTGCTGAGTCTTCCAAAGGACCTTCTACTTCTAAAAGCTTGTCTACTTCTGGATGATGGGATACATAGTAAGACCAGTGAATCTCAATGATACTAGTTTAGCTTGGCATGTTGCTCCATGCTTATAATCCCAATGGCTCACGAGGCTGATGCAGGAGGATTGCAAGTTCAAAGCCAGCCTCAGCAACTTAGTGAGGCTCTAAAAGCAAGGCTCTAAGCAACTTATTGAGACCTTGTCTCAAAATAAAAAATAAAAAAGGCTGGAGATGTGGCTCAGTGGTTAAGCACCACTGGGTTCAATCCCTAGTGCCAAAAAAAAAAATTATCAGTTTAATACATTACTTCATTTATCAATAAACAAATTCTCAGATCAGAAGCATGGTTAAGGACATACCAAGAACACAGGTATTTAGTAGGCTATAGATAACCATGCAGATAACAATTTGGCATGCAAGAAAAATAAATCTGCATCTATAATAGATATATATTATAATGAGGAAAATGCTGCCCACTTTCTGATGGAAACAGGCTTATATAACTAACATGCCATTTGACAGCTAGTTGATATTCAAGGGCTGGGAGCTGGATCAGGGCTCAAGTATGGGTCACTGTTTAAGTGTGGGAGACACAGAAGATGAAGTACTGTCAGCCCCAGTGTGGAAAGTCAATTTTGAACATATGTGTAATCTATTTTCTTGCTTTAGGAGTGTTGTTAAGGAAGTCAGATCCTAGGCTGACATGGTGAAGATTTGGGCCTTCTTTTTCTTCTATTAGGTGCAGGATCTCTGTTCTAATGTTTAAGTCTTTGATGCACTTTTGAGTTATGCAAACAGTTCTAAGAGGAAAATTTATATCAATGAATGCCCACATTAAAAAATAGAGTTTCCAAATAAATAGGCTTATGCTTTATCTCAAGGCCTTAGGGGGAAAAAAAGAACAAACTAATTTCAAAATTAGTAGAAGACGGAAAATAATTAAAATCAGAGTCAAAATCAATGCAACAGAGTTGGTTCTTTGAAAAGATAAACAAGATTGACAAACCCTTAGCCAAAATAACCAAAAGAAAGAGTGAGAAGACCCAAATCAACACAATCAAAGATGAAAAAAGAGATATCACCACAGACCCTTCTGAAATCCAGAGGATTATCAGAATCTATTTGAAAATTTATACTTCAATAAACTGGAAAATATTGATGAATTTCCAGACACATATGACCTGCCCAAATTGAATCAGGAAGATATATAAAATCTAAACAGACCAATATCAAGTAATGAAATTGAAATATCAATAAAAGCCTTCTAAAAAAGAAAAGTCCATGGGGCTGGGGTTATGGCTCAGTGATAGAGCACGTGTCTGGCATGTGTGAGGCCCTGGGTTCAAGTCTCAGCACCACATATAAATAAATAAAATAAAGGTCCATCAACAACTAAAAATTAAAAAAAAAAAAGAAAAAGAAAAAGAAAGAAAAGAAAAGCCCAGAACTGAATGGATTCTTTGCTGTGTTCTATCAGACTCTTATGGAAGAACTAACACCAGTGTTTCTCAAATTATTCCATAAAATTGAAAGGAGAGAACACTCCCAAATACAGTCTATGAAGCCAATATAAACATAATACCAAAACCAGATAAAGAAGCATCAAGGAACAAAACCTACAGACCCATATCCTTGATGAACATAGATGAAAAAATCCCTAATATTAGCAAACCACATTAAAAAACCCATCAAAAAGATAATACACGACGATCAGGAGGGTTTCATTCCAGGTATGCTAGGTTGGTTCAAAATGCACAAATCAATAAACATAATACACCACTTATTAGGGTTTGACTGTGATTTGTTCCCCAAAAGCTCATGTGGGAGATAATACAAGAAGGCTTAGAAGACAAATGATTGGGTTATGAAAGCCTTAACCCAATCAATAAATTAATCCCCTGATGGGATTAATTGATTTGTGATTGAAGGTGTGTAAGGTGTGGCTGGAGGAAGTGGTCACTGGGGCCATGCCTTTGGGTATATGTCTTGTATCTGGTAAGAGAACTCTCCCTTTCTGCTTCCTGATCATCATATGGACTGCTTCCCTCTGCCACTCTTCTACCCTGATGTTCTGCCTCACCTCAAGCCCTGAAGAATGGAGATGGCTGTCTCTGGACTGAGACCTCTGAAATCCTGAGGCCCCAAATAAACTTTCCTCCTCTAAAATTGTTTGTGTCTGGTCTTTTAGTCACAGTGGTGAAAAGTTGACTAAAACACCACTAAACAGAATTATGGACAAGATTCACATGATCATCTCAATAGATACAGAAAAGGCCTTTGATGAAATCCAACAGCCACTCATGTTAAAAATGCTACAGAAGGTAGGGAACTACTTAAACATCACAGGAATTTGCCTAAACATCATAAAGACAATTTATGATAAACCCAAAGCCAACATCATATTGAATGGAGAAAAAATGAAAAGCATTTCCTCAAAAATCAGAAATAAGACAAGGATGTCCCTTTTACCATTCCTATTGAGTATAATCCTTGGAAACATTTGCCAAAGTGATCAGGCAAGGAAAGGAAATCAATGGGATACACAGGGAAAAGAAGTCAAACTTTCTCTGTTTGCTGATGAAAGGATACTATATCTAGAAGACCCAAAAAAAATCCACCAGAAGACTTATAAATGAGTGCAGCAAAGCAGCAGGATATAAGATCAACACCCATAAATCAATAGTTTTCCTATACTCCAACAGTGATTCAGCTGAGAAAGAATTCAGGAAAACTTTCCATTCTTTTTTTTTTATTATTGGTTCTTCAAAACATTACAAAGCTCTTGACATATCATATTTCATACATTAGATTCAAGTGGGTTATGAACTCCCATTTTTACCCCAAATACAGATTGCAGAATCACATCGGTTACACATCCACATTTTTACATGATGCCATATTAGTGACTGTTGTATTCTGCTACCTTTCCTATCCTCTACTATCCCACATCCCCTCCCCTCCCATCTTCTCTCTCTACCCCATCTACTGTAATTCATTTCTCTCCTTTTTTTTCCCCATTCCCCTCACAACCTCTTATATGTAATTTTGTATAACAATGAGGGTCTCCTTCCATTTCCATGCAATTTCCCTTTTCTCTCCCTTTCCCTCCCACCTCATGTCTCTGTTTAATGTTAATCTTTTCCTCCTGCTCTTCCTCCCTGCTCTGTTCTTAGTTGCTCTCCTTATATCAAAGAAGATATTTGGCATTTGTTTTTTAGGGATTGATGTTGAGAGCCACAGCCGAAGGGGCCCCAGCAAACTTCCAGCTGTCAGCAAACTTCCAGCTGCCAGCTAATGATTGGCTCACAGCAGCCCCAGCAACTTCTAGCTGCCAACTGATTGGCTCCTCTGTGGTGATGCTCATTGGGCTGTTTCCCACACTTTCAGACCATGGAGCTGCTCATTGGGGGACTTTTTTGGCTCTGGCCTATCGACCCAGCCAATCAGCCTCAAGAGCAGGAAGAGTGGGGGAGGTTGAGAGGCTTGTGGGAAGCAGGTGGTGGCAGTTGGGCTCTGAAGGTTTTTCCTGAGGAGCTGTGTGGTTTGGTGTGTGTGTTCTAAAAATAAAGTTTGTTTTTTTTTTGACAAGTGGCTCCTGAATTGTGCCCAGCCAGACTGTGGCATTTGGTGGCCCATACGGGGAACAAACCCAAGACCTTGGCGTTATCAGCACCAAGCTCTTGCATAGATGGGGGGCCCTCATCAGTCCAACTTTGTTGTTGAATTTGGTGTTGAAGCAATTTAAATACTCTGGTCACCAGTCTTGAGGCCAGATCCATTTGCCACAGTTTCTCAAGAAGGTTATAGATAAGGTCAGTCTGGAACAGGGCTTCAGTGATGGGTGCAGTATAGCTCTCATTTCTAAGATAATCAATCAAATCAAAGGCCCTCATCAATAGCATCTTTGAACTTACAGGCCTAGGCAAGGTGCCTCTTCAGAGGGCCTTTGCCACACACCAAACCAGGAAAACCTTCAGAGCCCAAATGCCACCACTAGCATCCCACAAGCCTCTCAACTTCCCCCACTCCTCCTGCTCTTGAGGCTGATTGGCTGGGTCGTGTGGGCGGAGCCAAAAAATCCCCCAATGAGCAGCTCTGTGGTCTGAAAGGGCGGGGAAATAGCCCAATGAGCATCACCACAGAGAAGCCAACCAGTTTGCAGCTAGAAGTTGCTGGGGCCGCTGTGAGCCAATCATCAGCTGGCAGCTGGAAGTTTGCTGGCAGCTGGAAGTTTGCTGGGGCCCCTTCACCTGTGGCTCTCAACAGATTGGCTAGCTTCACTTAGCATAATCTGCTCTAATGCCATCCATTTCCCTGCAAATTCCATGATTTTGTCATTTTTTAGTGCTTCGTAATACTCCATTGTGTATAAATGCCACATTTTTTTTATCCATTCATCTATTGAAGGGCATCTGGGTTGGTTCCACAGTCTAGCTATTGTGAATTGTGCTGCTATGAACATCGATGTGGCAGTATCCCTGTAGCACGCTCTTTTAAGGTCTTCAGGGAATAGTCCGAGAAGGGCAATAGCTGGGTCAAATGGTGGTTCCATTCCCAGCTTTCCCAGGAATCTCCATACTGCTTTCCAAATTGGCCATACCAATTTGCAGTCCCACCAGCAATTTACAAGAGTACCCTTTTCCCCACATCCTCACCAGCACTTGTTGTTGTTTGACTTCATAACGGCTGTTAGTGTTACTGGAGTGAGATGGTATCTTAGGGTGGTTTTGATTTGCATTTCTCTGACTGCTAGAGATGGTGAGCATTTTTTCATGTACTTGTTGATTGATTGTATGTCCTCCTCTGAGAAGTGTCTGTTCAGGTCTTTGGCCCATTTGTTGATTGGGTTATTTGTTATATTATTGTTTAATTTTTTGAGTTCTTTGTATACTCTGGATATTAGGGCTCTATCTGAAGTGTGAGGAGTAAAACTTTGTTCCCATGATGTAGGCTCCCTATTTATCTCTCTTGTTGTTTCTCTTGCTGAGAAAAAACTTTTTAGTTTGAGTAAGTCCCAGTTGTTGATTCTAGTTATTAACTCTTGTGCTATGGGCGTCCTATTAAGGAATTTGGAGCCTGACCCCACAAAATGTAGATCGGAGCCAACTTTTTCTTCTATCAGGCACAGAGTCTCTGATTTGATATCAAGCTCTTTGATCCATTTTGAGTTAACTTTTGTGCATGGCGAGAGAAAGGGATTCAGTTTCATTTTGTTGCATATGGATTTCCAGTTTTCCCAGCACCATTTGTTGAAGATGCTATCCTTCCTCCATTGCATGCTTTTAGTCCCTTTATCAAATATAAGAAAGTTGTAATTTTGAGGATTGGTCTCTGTGTTCTCTATTCTATACCATTGGTCCACCCGCCTGTTTTGGTACCAGTACCATGCTGTTTTTGTTACTATTGCTTTGTAGTATAGTTCGAAATCTGGTATCACTATACCTCCTGACTCACCCTTCCTGCTTAGAATTGCTTTTGCTATTCTGGGTCTTTTATTTTTCCATATGAATTTCATAATTGCTTTATCTATTTCTACAAGAAATGCCCTTGAGATTTTGATTGGCATTGCATTAAACCTATAGAGAACTTTGGGTAATATCGCCATTTTGATGATGTTAGTTCTTCCGATCCATGAACAGGGTATATTTTTCCATCTTCTAAGGTCTTCTTCTATTTCTCTCTTTAGGGTTCTGTAGTTTTCATTGTATAGATCTTTCACCTCTTTTGTTAGGTTGATTGCCAAGTATTTTTTTTTTTTTTTGAGGATATTGTGAATGGGGTGGTTGTCCTCATTTCCATTTCAGAAGATTTGTCACTGATATACAGGAATGCCTTTGATTTATGTGTGTTGATTTTATATCCTGCCACTTTGCTGAATTCATTTATTAACTCTAGTAGTTTCTTTTTAGACCCTTTTGGGTCTGTTAGATATAGTATCATATCATCTGCAAATAGTGATAATTTAAGTTCTTCTTTTCCTATTTTTATGCCTTTAATTTCTTTTGTCTGTCTAATTGCTCTGGCTAGTATTTCAAGAACTAAATTGAATAGAAGTGGTGAGAGAGGACATCCCTGTCTTGTTCCAGATTTTAGAGGGAATGCCTTCAGTTTTTCTCCATTCAGAATGATGCTAGCCTGAGGCTTAGCATATATAGCTTTTATGATGTTGAGGTAAGTTCCTGTTATCCCTAGTTTTTCTAGTGTTTTGAACATAAAGGGTTGCTGTACTTTGTCAAATGCTTTTTCTGCATCTATTGTGATGATCATGAGGTTCTTATCATTAAGTCTATTGATGTGGTGAATAACATTTATTGATTTCCATATATTGAACCAGCCTTGCATCCCAGGGATGAATCCTACTTGATCATGGTGCACAACTTTTTTGATATGCTTTTGTATTCGATTCACCAGGATTTTATTGAGGATTTTTGCATCTAAGTTCATTAGAGATATTGGTCTATAGTTTTCTTTCTTTGAAGTGTCTTTGTCTGGTTTCAGGATCAGGGTGATGTTGGCCTCATAGAATGAATTTGGAAGAGCTCCTTCTTTTTCTATTTCTTGAAATAACTTGAAAAGTATTGGTATTAATTCTTCTTTGAAGGTTTTGTAAAACTCTGCTGTATATCCATCCGGTCCAGGGCTTTTCTTGGTTGGTAGTGTTTTGATGGTTTCTTCTATTTCCTCCTTTGTTATTGGTCGTTTAAATTGTGTGTATCTTCCTGACTCTATCTAGGCAAATCATATGACTTAAGAAATTTATTGATATCTTCTATTTTATTGGAATATAGGGTTTCAAAATAATTTCTAATTATCTTCTGTATTTCTGTAGTGTCCATTGTGATATTGCCTTTTTCATCCCGTATGTTAGTAATTTGAGTTCTCTCTCTTCTTCTCTTCGTTAGCATGGCTAAGGATCTGTCTATCTTATTTATTTTTTTGAAGAAAAAACTTTTAGTTTTATCAATTTTTTAATTTTTTTTTTGTTTCAATTTTGTTGATTTCCGCTCTGATTTTAATTATTTCATGCCTTCTACTACATTTGCTGTTGTTTTGCTCTTCCTTTTCTAGGGTTTTGAGATGAAGTGTGAGTTCATTTATTTGTTGTTTTTTTCTTTTATTGAGGAATGAACTCCAGGAAATGAATTTCCCTCTTAAAACTGCTTTCATTGTGTCCCATAGATTCCGATATGTTGTGTCTGTATTTACATTTATCTCTAAGAATTTTTTGATTTCCTCCTTTATGTCTTCTGTAACCCATTGATCATTCAGTAACATATCGTTCATTTTC
Organism: Callospermophilus lateralis; assembly: GCF_048772815.1. Taxonomy (NCBI): domain Eukaryota; kingdom Metazoa; phylum Chordata; class Mammalia; order Rodentia; family Sciuridae; genus Callospermophilus; species Callospermophilus lateralis. Next base: position 103,574,195 of record NC_135314.1, read on the forward strand.
CAGGTGTTGCAGGATTTTTCCTTCCTTCTTTTATCATTGATTTCCAGTTTCATTCCATTATGATCAGATAAGATGCATGGTGTTATCTCAACACCTTTATATTTACTAAGATTTGCCCTATGGCATAATATATGGTCTATCTTTGAGAAGGATCCATGTGCTGCTCAGAAGAACATGTATCCGTTTGATGATGGTTGATATATTCTATATATGTCGGTTAAGTCTAGGTTATTGATTGTGTTATTGAGTTCTATAGTTTCTTTATTCAGCTTTTGTCTGGTGGATCTGTCCAATGGAGAGAGCGGTGCGTTGAAGTCACCCATAATTATTGTGTTGTGGTCTATTTGACTCTTGAACTTGAGGAGAGTTTGTTTTATGAATGTTGCAGCACCATTGTTTGGTGCATACAAATTGATAATTGTTATGTCTTGATGGTGAATGGTTCCTTTTAACAGTATATAGTGTCCTTCTTTATCCCTTTTGATTAACTTAGGTTTGAAGTTGATTTTATCCGATATGAGTGTGGACACTCCTGCTTGCTTCCGAGGACCATGTGAATGGTATGATTTTTCCCAACCTTTCACTTTCAACCTGTGTATGTCTTTTCCTATCATATGAGTCTCCTGAAGGCAGCATATTGTTGGATTTGTTTTTTTTAATCCAGCTTACTAGCCTTTGTCTCTTGATTGGTGAATTTAAACCATTAACGTTTAAGGTTACTATTGATATATGGTTTGTACTTCCAGTCATGCTTATTTATTTATTTATTTTAATACGGCTAATTTTTCCTTTTTAGTTCTTTTTTTCTTCCCTTTACTGAGTTACCTCTCAGTGTTAGTTTTGGGTGCTGTTTTTCAATTCCTCTTCTTGTAGTGTTTTGCTCAAAATGCCTTGCAGTGCTGGTTTTCTGGCTGCGAATTCTTTTAACTTTTGTTTATCGTGAAATATTTTAATTTCATTGTCAAATCTGAAGCTTAATTTTGCTGGATACAGTATTCTTGGTTGGAAACTATTGTTTTTCAGCATTTGAAATACATTGTTCCAGGATCTTCTTGCTTTCAACGTCTGTGATGAAAAATCATCCATTAACCTAATTGGTTTACCCCTGAATGTAATCTGCCTTCTTTCTCTCGTAGCTTTTAATATTCTCTCCTTGTTCTGTATGTTGGATATCTTCATAATTATGTGTCTTGGAGTTGGTCTATTATGGTTTTGTATGTTTGGGGTCCTGTAGGCTTCCAGGATTTGGCAATCCATTCCATCTTTCATATCTGGGAAGTTTTCTAGGATTATTTCATTCAATAGATTGTTCATTCCTTTGGTTTGAACCTCTATACCTTCTCCTATCCCAATGACTCTCCAGTTTGGTTTTTTTTAGGACATCCCATATCTCTTGGATAGATTGCTGGTGATTTCTTAGCATCCTTTCTGTATTGACTATATTCTTTTCAAGTTGATAAACTTTGCCTTCATTATCTGATGTTCTGACTTCTATTTGATCTAGGCTATTTGTAATATTCTCGTTTGAGTTTTTAATTTGGTTTATGGTTTCCTGCATTTCTATGATTACTGTTTGATTTTTTTTAAGATCTCTATCTCCTGGTAGAGCTTGTTCTTTTGAATTTGAATTTGCCTATTTAATTCGTTTTCAAAGTATACTTTCATTGTTTGGACTGGCTGTCTAATGTCTTCTCTAAGATTCCGTTCCATCTGAGTTAGGTATGCCTTGAGTTCTTTCTCCGTCCATTTTTCTGATGCCTCTAGGTTCTCCTGTGAATTTAAGTTATCCTGCATTGTTTGTAATCCTTTTTTCCCTTGTTTTTTCATGGTGCTCACATTACTTTCCAACTCTGTTTGACTACTGTGTTTCTGTTTTCTTCTTTAAAAATTTTTGTTTTTCATAGTTCCAATATCTCTCCTTTGTGTTGGGAGACAATGTTTAGAGATGTTAGATTTAATTGTGATTTAGGTAAATTCATTAGTTTCATTAAAGGCCTACAGAATTTGATGGCATGTATAGAATTGAGGTTTGAACTTAGGATTTTATGTTGAGGTTGGGAAATTTGATGGTATGGAGGTTAGTATATGTTAGCTTCTTTGGGGGGTTGCTCAATTGCCAGCGGATATTAACAAGAGAATAGACAGGAGTATTTGGGAGTAGTTAAGGGCTTAGGTGGACTATGGACTGATTCGTAGTATTCATCTATTTGCATTTAGTAAGTTGTACGTAATCTGGGTGGTCATGCTTAAGAGGAAAGATGGGGAAAAGGTAAGGAAGCAAACCAAGAAAGAGAGAGGGAGAGAGGAAAGAAAGAGAAAAAGAAATGATAATAAAAAATAATAATAATAAAATGCAGTAAAATAAAAATTACATTTAAAAAAATATTAATATTATTATAGAAAAGAAAAAAAAATTAAAATTTAAAAATTTTTAAAAAATTTAAAAAATAGAAAAAAGGGACACTGTTAGGCTTCTATTTTCTTCGCTTTCTGTAGGTGGTGCTGTGCCTTCTGGGCCAGGATTTTGCCCTCCGGCTGTAGAAAACAATCCGTGTGAGGCTTCTCATTCCCCCCCCCCCCCCCCCCCCCCCCGTGTCTCTCAAAACCTGTTAGCTTAGGTTTATTCCTGGTTTCTAGTCCCCTGGTTTCTCCTGTCAGCCAGGCCTTTCCCAGTGTGATACCTCTCAGCAGTTCAAGCTAACTCTGTGCCCGCAGTTTCCTGGACGTGCAGCGCGGCTTTGGGAACCGGCACCTTATTGTTTTGATTCCCTCCGCTAGCCCCTCCTCCGAGAGCTGGCGTGACACTTTTGTTTTAGCCGCTGGTGGGAGACGGGAGTTGGAGGTCAGGTGCCTTTACCTTTCCCCACGTGTCTATTCACGTTCACTCTGTTAATCACACCCCCAGAAAGCCGGGGAGAGATTTTATGTGATTTCCCCGCTGTATGGGAGATGGTCTAAATGACACAGACGTGTTCTATCGCTGCTGCAATCTATCAGCGATGGTGACGTCAGCTCTCCAAGATGGTGGCCGCTGGCTTCCTCCGTGGGCTGACCGGTGTGGAGGACAGAACTGGACTCTTCCTTCCCATGGGGGTGATGCACTCCATTTGCCGCCATCTTCCAATGCCCTGGCATGTGCAGGGCGCTGGGTTCAATCCTCAGCACCACATAAAAATAAAGATGTTGGGCTCAAGTGGTAGCGCGCTTGCCTGACATGCGTGCTGCCAGGGTTCAATCCTCAGCACCACATACAAACAAAGATGTTGTTCCGCCGAAAACTAAAAAATATTTTTAAAAAACTCTCTCTCTCTCTCTCTCTCTCTCTCTCTCTCTCAATCTCTCTCTTTAAAAAAAAAAATAAAGATGTTGTGTCCACCGAAAACTAGACTTTCCCTGCTGTACTGTCACTGTCCATGTGTGAAATGTCCCTCCATTGGTCTTCACTGAGGGGTAATGCAATGCTTCCCAAGCCTTGATGACTGTCAACTTTCCATTCTTAATAACATTTAAAAAACGGGAATTAATCTAGCCAAGGAAGTAAAAGAGCTCTTTAGTGAAAATTATAGACATTGAACAAAGAAACAGGATGACCAGAGAAGGCGGAAAGACATTTCTTGTTCTTGGGTAAGCAAATTTAATATTGTCAAAAATGGCCATACAACCAAAATCAATGTACAGATTCAATGCAATCTCCATAAAAATATCAATGACTTTCTTCACAGAATTAAAAAAATAAATAAAAATTCATTTGGAAGAATAAGAGACCTAGAATAAGGACAGAAGGAAAAACATTTTTTCCTAAGCAAGAAAAACCAAAGCAGGATCACAATACCTGATCTGAAATTATACAGAGCAGTTAACAAAAACACCATGGTGTAATCAAAATAAAAGACCAACAGAACAGAATAGAAAACACAGAGAGAAATCCACATATCTTCAGCCATCTGATACTTGTCAAAGGTGCCAAAAATATATTTTGGAGAAAAGATACCCTTTTTAACAAATTATGCTTGGAAAACTGGATAGCTACATGTAGAAAAATGAAACTAGCCCCTGCACAGAACTCAAATCAAAATGAATCAAAGACTTAGGAATTAGACCAGAAATCTTGCAACTGTTAGAAAATATAGTGCTCTATCATATAAGTGCTGGTACCAACTTTCTTAACAAGATCCCTAAAGTGCAAGAAATAAAACCAAAAATCAATAAGCAGATGCTATCCAATTAAAAAGCTTCTGCACAGCAAAGGGCTCAGGAGGCTGAGGCAGGAAGATCGGGAGTTCAAAGCCAGCCTCAGCAATGGCGAGGCGCTAAGCAACTCAGCGAGACCCTGTCTCTAAATAAAATACAAAATAGGGCTGGGCTGAATGCTCTAGAGTTTAATCCCTGATAGCAAAAGAAAGAAAGAAAGAAAGAAAGAAACACAAATAACTAACAAATATATGAAAAACAGTTCAGCATCTCTAGCAATCAGAGAAATGCAAATGAAAACTAAGCTTACTCCAATCAGAATGGCAATGATTAAGAATACAAACAATGGTAAATTCTGGCAAGGCTACAGGGAAAGAAGTACATTTATACATCATTAGTGGGACTGCAGATTAGTTTGACCACTAATAAAATCTGTGTGGAGATTCCTCAAAAAACTAGGGATGGAACCACCATATGATCTAAGTATCCTACTCCCTGATATTTTCCCAAAAGATCTAAAGTTAGCGTACTATAGCAATACAAACACCTCAATGTTTTCTGCAGCACAATTCACAATAGGGGAGTTATGGAATCAACCCAGGTGCCTGTCAATAGATGGATTAAGAAATTGTGATATATAAACACAAGGAAGTTCTACTCAGTCATTAAGAAGAATGAAATTCTGGTATTTGCCAGTAAATAGGTGGAAATGGAGAATATCATGCTAAGTGAAATTAGCAAAACTCAGAAAATGAAAGGCTTAATGTTTTCTCTCTTAGGCAGAAACTAAAGTAAAATAAAGAAAAGGGGGAGGAAAGGATAGGATATCATAAAGATCAGTAACATAGAAGACAACTGAGAGCCAGAGTGGAGGGATAGGAAAGGGGAGGCAATACATAATGAAATACTCAAAAATCATGTTATGTGCATATATAAATATACTACTGAGAATTTTACCTTTATGTATAAGTAAAAAGAACCAATCAAATATAAATAGACCAGTGAAAGTAAGTTTAGAAGAGTAGAATAAGGAGAATGAGGAAGGGGAGGGAGGGCTGGAGGGAACAGGGTGGGGATCTGAAATCGAATGAACTGAAATTGAATGAACTAAAAACAAATTCCATGAAAGTATGAGTTTTGTCAGAATGAACCCAACCACTATATGTAATTATAAATCTCTAATTGAAAAAGTACACATGCATCTGCTTGGAAGGAGCATGTTATTATGAGAAAATATCGCCTTTGCAGGGGGGGGGGGGGTTACTGAAGACTTAACCTAGAGGCACTTAAACACGGAGTCACATTCCCAGCCCTATTTATTTATTTATTTATTTATTTATTTATTTATTTATTTAGAGACACAGTCTTTCTAAATTGCTTAGGGCCTCGCTAAGTTGTTGAGACTGGTCTTGTATCAGCCTCCTAAATTGCTGGGATTATAGGTATGTAATACTACATCTGGAGAGAAAATCTTGATTATAATGTTTTTCTCCAATAAAGAGGAGGCAAGGTCATCAGCTAAAAGTAAGGAAGGGTCAAAGATGTGAAGAATAAGGGTTTGAATTAGCTACTCATAAGAGATATGTGATTTGTAAAACAAAGATAGAATTTGGGTCAGTTTGCAGATGCCAAATTATATAATCCTTCCCCCCACACCCAACCAGAAGCCTACTATAACCCACTGAAGACACCAAAACACCATAATGGACAAATATATCTTAAGACTATAATTTGTTTGTGTTAAAAATAATCACTAGTTCAAAAGTGAATTTATTGGTAATTCAAGCTAAATCAATGTTATTCTTTAGATATTAGATTGGTTGGCTGACTGATTAATTGTAGTGGGAATTGAACCCAGGGGCATCTCCAGTCTTTTTAAATTTTTTTTCTGAGGCTGTTCTTAAACTTGTGATCCTCCTGCCTCAGCCTCCTGATTCACTGGGATTATAGACATGCACAATCATGCCCAATTTAGGTATTAGATTTTTTTTAGTTGCTCAAAACATTACAATGATCTTGACATATCATATATCATACATTTGATTCAAATGGGGTATGGATTCTTATTTTTCCCATGTGTACAGATTGCAGGATCACATTGATTATACACCCGAGGTTATACATACTGCCATACTAGTGTCTGTTGTATTCTGCTGCCCTTCCTATCCCCTTCCTATCCCCCACTCCCCTCCCCTCCCCTCCCTTCCCTTCCCATCACCTCTCTCTACCCCATCTACTGTAACACATTTCTCTCTTTTTTTTTTCCCTTCCCTCTCAGGTATCAGATTTTTAATAGCAACTTTTGTCTAAGACTTAAGAATAATATAAAAAATATTTGGAATAATTATTGTCTTAGTCCATTTGTGTTATTTTATCAAAATGCTTGAGTTTGGATAAGAGCAACTATTAATTTTTCAGTTCTAGAGGCTGAGAGGTCTAAGATCAAAGCACTGGTAGGGCTGGTGTCTTGTGAAAGTTTGTTTTTGTAGAAGACACCTTCAGGTATCCTCATCTGCTCAGTGAAAGAGCAGAAGAAAACAAATCTTTCTCTCTTTGAAGATTTCATTTCTGAATATTATCATATTTTGAAAGTTTCAAGAGTCAATTTGAATGTCAACGTGATCGGATTAAGAGGTGCTGACAATTAAGAGCCTTATGGGTGTGTTGGTGAGGGTGTGTCTAAGAATGATTGCATGTGGGATAGTCAACTGAAATGGAGACCCTCCCTAAGCATGGGCAGCCCTGTCCAATAATGATGGCTTGGATGGAATAAAAGTTGGAAGAACAAGGAAGCAGCAGCAGATGCAAGCTCAATGCTTCTTGAACAGGTTCTTGATTGCTGCTGCTATTGTCTGAGGACACTGGACTCTTGCTTCTTCACTCTTCCAAAGCAGATTCTGCCAGTGATTCTCCAGTAGCCTTCGATCTCAGACTAGGGTAGCACTGTTGATCCCTCTTGTTCTGAGGCTTCAGCCTCTTGGATTGCACAGCTACTGGTTCTTCCAGTGCTTCAGCCTGCAGACAGTCACTGTGGATTATCCAGCTTCTGGTTACATAAGCCAACATAATAAATCCCCCTTTTATAATTATACTTCCTGTTGATTCTCTTCCTCTAGAGAACCTTTACTAATACAAACCTAGAATTCTAGGAGACACATTCAGGCCATAACAATCAGCTCATAAAATTGGTAAAATCTATCAGTAACAATGATTGCCTCTAGTGAGGAGAACTGGGTGGCCCAAACATGAGAGGGGAAAGACATTTATTTTTCATTATGTACCCTTTTGTAACTTTTGAATTTTATGCCTATACATAAAAATATCTATATAAACATTTATCCACAAGTGCACTCCTCTGCATGGTGGTAAGAAGACAGGGATCTGGAAAATGTGGGCCTTCTGTGGTCCACCCTATACCAAATGATACCTACTACTGGTGATTTTTCAAGCCATATGCTCAACATCAGTTAATCAGAAAGATATTTCCCAAAATATCTGTAGTAAGATTATGAATTATTTTTCACCAGTATTTTTCAAATTTTCTATTGTCATGTATTCATTCATTCATATATTCTTACATGGTAGAAGAGGTTTGCTAGTTTTCTGGAGTCTCTTTACTAAGATCACTAATTTCAATGATGAGGGCTTTGCCCTAATGACCTAATCACCTTCCAAAGGCCCAATCTCCTGATACTATCACCTAAAGGGTTAGGATGTCAACATATGAATTTTGAGGAGACATAACATTCAGCCTATTGAAGCAAGTCTAGAGATAAGAATATAATCCAGTTAGGGCTAGGAACATAGCTTAGCAGTGGACTGATTGCCTAGCATGAGTGAAGCCCGTAGTTTTATCTCAGCAGCACACACATAGGTACACACACACATAAACACCGTCCAGCGAAATAAGAATAAAATGTGCAAGGAAATATTTAGTGGGAGAAAATGCCAGAAAGGAATGCATGAGTCACACTGCCTTGAAGAGTACCCTGAGACATGCACTGGGGAGCCACTGAAGTTTGTGAAAAGGAAGTAACAATTTCTGTTCACATGTTAGGAACATAATATGTTTTAGGCTCTCTGATGACATATAGAACACAGACTTTGAAGTTAAGCAGACCTTCATTTGGATCTTCTCTTGTATTCACAGTGTCCTTTGGGGCAAATTACTTAACTTCCCTGCTTCTCAATTTCATCAAGTCAAAGTAGATTAGACAAATGAAAGTACTCAACACACTTGCATGGTACATAGTAAATGCTAATAAATTACAAGCATTATTCTTATGCTAACCTGGAGGATAATATATTAACAAGGAAAAAGATTGGATAGCCTAGTTCAAAGACTAATATGGAGTCAAGTGAGAGGTGATGAGGGTTCAAAATATTAACTAATGACTATTGGAACAGGAATGAATAAACAAACATAAGATCATGGCATCTGGTAGATAAGAGGCCAGGAATCCTAAAAACAAAGAGTTATCTGTGCCAATAGGTCAGTAGTTCTCTCTCCATTGATAAAGGGAATTATTAGTGAAAAGATATCAGAAAACAAAACTAATTTTTAAAATTATAAAATATTTAAAACATATGTACTTAAAACTATGTACTTAAAACATAGTAAAACAGACATCTACATACTTACCATAACACAAAAATCACAACCTCTTCCAAAGGAAGGAAAAAGAAGTGGAGCTATTAGTCTGCATAATTCTTGAGAAACATTCTAGCCCTCTAGAATGTTTGTTGTATTTAAAGAAAAGTAGCTAAATATCTTCAGGTTAAGAAAGGTCTTTCTCTTTCACAGAATTAAAAAAACTTCTGAAAGGAATAATTTATTAAATTAAGGGTAAGAAATTTCTATTTGTTTCATTAAACAATGATATTAATGAATATCATTAAGATAGCATAATATCTCAAAAAGAAAGAAAAATTATAGGATGCTATGATAAAAACTCAATAAGTTGGTCATAAAACATCATGGGAACTCTACAGTCTTTGCTTAAATGGGATCAGATGGGAAAATCTAGTCTAACCTTACAAGCCCCTAGTACCTCCATCAAAATCTGACATTGGTTAAGGATTCAGTTTCAGTATGGGCATGACTTTCAGACTGTATATTCTACTAAGCATGTGCTGTCTTCCATAAAATGACACAAATATAAATGAAAATACTTCAAGTGATTCATTCAGGCTTTTAGTGAACATTATCACTATGAGTTAAGTAAAGAAACAAATGGAGGTCACACACACCCATCAGACAAGGGGCTGCTCCTTTAGTCAAGCCACTTCAAATTCATACTGTGGCATGTTTAAAAAATATATACTTCAAGATCATTTAGAATCACTGTTGGCCAAGTAGTAGTACAGATGTAAAACTGGCTTTTGCTAAGGATCCATTTTATATATATATATATATATAATCATAGTACCTACCTACAATGGCTCCTATGACAGTTATCAACATGACTATTCTAAGAGATGTCCAGAGAGCTGGTGAGAAATTACTTCTGGTGTGTCTGTGAAGGTCCTTATGGAAGAGATTAGCTTTTAAATTAGTAGGCTAAGTAAAGGATTCACCCTCAGGCTGGGGATATGGCTCAAGCGGTAGCCCGCTTGCCTGGCATGCGCAGCACAGCACGCTGGGTTCGATCCTCAACACCACATAAAATAAAATAAAGATATTGTGTCCATCTAAAAAACTAAAAAATCAATATTAAAAAAAAAAAGATTCACCCTCATCAATGTTGGTAGACATCACCTAATCCATTAAGGGTCTGAAAAGAGCACAAAGGCAGAGATAGAACAAATTTGCTTTTTCTTCCTTTTTTTAAATTTTTGTTTTGTTTTGTTTTGGTGTGTGTATTTGTGTGTGTGGGTGGGTGGTGCTGGTGGTTAAACACAGGCCTCACACATGCTAGACAAGTGCTCTATACTGAGCTATATTCCCAGGCCTCCCTTTATTAAAAAAAATGTTATGTTGAGATAGGGTCTCACCAAGTTGACCAGGCTGGTTTTGAACCTGGAGTCCTTTTGCCTCAACCTCCCTGAGTAGCTGGGATTAAGGTGTGCACCATTGCCGCAGTCTGGCTGGGCACAATTCAGGAGCCACTTGTCAAAAGAAACTAACTTTATTTTTAGAACCACACACGCCAAACAAAACAGCTCCTCAGGAAAAACCCCTCAGAGCCCAACTGCCACCACCGGCTTCCCACAAGCCACACTCCCCAACCACCAGCCTCCACACCTCCCACAATCCTCTTCCTCTTGAGGGCCGATTGGCTGGGTCGCATGGGCGGAGCCAAAAAGTCCCCCAATGAGCAGCTCCGTGGCCTGAAAGGGCAGGGAAACAGCCCAATATGCTTCACCACAGAGGAGCCAATCAGCTAGATGTTGCTGGGGCCTCTGTGAGCCAATCATCAGCTGGCAGTCTGAAAGTTTGCTGGGGCCCCTTCGGCTGTGGCTCTCAACATCTCCCCCTCTCTGTTTAAACAACAAGCATGTGGCTTAGGGACCGTGTCTGCCTTAGGTTGTCCAATAGTACATATGGTCCTTACCCGTTATCGGATGAGCTGACCTCAAGGCGTCAGCCTCCTGTCTTAGGTTGGTACCATTGTAATTGGATCTTACCCGTCACTGACTACCAGTCCAGTATACAGCCACACCTGTGCAGAGGTCTTTGTACCAGCGGGGGGGGGGGGGTGAAGTTCTTTGCCTCACCTCTGTTGGCCCCCAAATTTTAGCTGAACGATCATGACAAGCAGAAGGGAGGAAGATACACCAAGCCAATTGATGGCTCCTTTTGGAAAAATTGTACCACTGATGACACCATCAGCACAAATACCCCAACACTACCAGAAGTCGCTGCACCAACAGATAGTTCACAATGCATACAAGTGAGTTCACAATGCATACAAGTGATACATAGTCCAGGCAAGTTCTGCAAGCAGTTCAGTGATGGCTATTGCAGAAGCTGTAGATTGGTTTTATCTTTGTCTTCATGCACTGGGATGAAGATAGGAATTCTGGCAATTATGGCTAAAGAAAAAATTATATAACATTCCAGAAGGCACTAAAAGAAAACAATTTTCTTAACAATTTACATTGTCTTCACTGAAGATAGGAATTCTGGCAATAATGGCTAAAGAAAAAATTATGTAACATTCCAGAAGGCACTAAAATAAAACAATTTTCTTAATAATCTACATTGTCTTTAAGAGAATTATTAAATATAATGAAAAGGAAGGGTGAAAGTAAACAAACAGATCTGTTAACCTCCTTTTTTGTTTACATATTAAAACAATCCTTAACAGTTGTTTACCTAATTTAAATTATCCATTTAAATCACGTGAATAAAAAACATTATTTGGATCCATTTTTTCATGAGCGCTCATCATATATGACATATGGACATACATATATTCAAACATATAACACAAAACACAAGTGTGCACACATAATACATACGACACATAACATAATAGTAAAGGCCTTATAACTTTTTACAGGTGAAATCTCCATTGCAATGTTTAAAAACTCTATAGTCAAAAAATAGAACTGATCAGCAAAACATTAACCTAGGTCTGTATGAGCTCAAAAAAACAAAATAGAACTTCATGATATGGGAAAGGGCAATAATAAAATAGATATTGAAAAAAGCATTCTGGTTCTGTCGCAGATGTAAGAATAACCAAACTGGAGTTCTGGATATCACATCTTCTTTTTGGTCTGTAGAAATCGCTTTAGTTAATCTGTCTGGAATCCAAATCAGCTGCTGTTCTCCCTGTGGAAACACACAAACAGACCCCCGACTCCAGACAATTACTGGGTCAGGACCTTTCCATTGTCCTGTTAGAATATCCTTCCAAAGTACCTTGGGCTTATGTATATTTTTTGGACACATATGCCTTTCCACAGCACTAAGCCCTGATGAATCCAAATTTAAAAAGTTTAGAGTAAAAGGGTTATTTTAAGTTTATCTTTGGGGAATATATACCCCTTCCCAATTCCTTCTTTTTGCTCTAATAAGTACATTTTAATAGTTTGATGAGCTCTTTCAACTATGCCTTGTCCCTGTGGATTGTATGGAATTCCTGTTATATGAGTAATGCCAAATGATGAGCAAAATTGTTTAAAAGAGGTTGAAGTATAACCAGGGGCATTATCTGTTTTTAACTGTTTTGGAACGCCCACAGTGGCAAAATTTTGTAAGCAATGAGCTATAACATCTTTAGTTTTTTCTCCGGCATGAAGGGAGCCCATCAAAAATCCAGAAGTATCAACTGTAACATGCAAATATTTCAATTTTCCAAATTCTGGCAAGTGTGTGACTTCCATCTGCCAAATATGGTTAGGTATCAGTCCTCTAGGATTGACTCCAAGATTAACTTGTGGTAAAAAGGTCACACAATTTTGACATTGTTTTATTATTTGTCTAGCTTGTTCCTTAGTTATTTTAAAACGCTTTTGTAAAGTATTAGCATTGACATGAAACTTTTTATGAAAATTTGTAGCTTCTTCTAGTGTAGAGAAAATATGTATGTCATGTGTAGTTTTATCTGCTAAATCATTGCCCAAACTAAGGGCTCCAGGCAATCCTGTATGTGCCCTGATATGTCCTATAAAGAATGGATCTTTTCTGTCCCAGATTAGACTTTGTATAGTGGAAAGCAAAGAGAAAACAGTAGAGGAAGGGGAAATCCTACCAGCATCTTCAAGGGATACTATAGCATTAACTATATACTGACTATCGGAAAATAAATTAAATACAGAATCTTTAAACATCACAAAAGCTTGTAATACTGCATTAAGCTCTACCTTTTGAGCTGATTGTTTGGGTACTAAAAATGTAAAAGTTTGATCAGGTGTAACTATTGCTGCTGTACCATTATTTGATCCATCAGTGAATATATTTGGAGCATTCCCGATAGGTGTTTTTCTTGTTATTTTTGGAAAAATTACAGGATGCGATGACCAAAAAGACAATAAAGGATTAGATGGTAAGTGGTTATCAAATGAAACATTAGATTTGCACATGATTATTGCCCAAGTATTTAACTCATTAGCTAACTCATCAATTTGATTCATAGTATATGGAGTAATAATTTTATTGGGAGAAATTCCAAACACTCCCTTTGCTGCTTTTATTCCTTTGAGTATTAATTGTCCTACAGCCTCAGGATACCTAGTAAGAATAGTGTTAGGAGAATAAGATAAATGTATCCATAAAAATGGACCTTCTTGCCAAAATACTCCTGTAGGAATATTTTTTGTTGGTAGTACAATAAATAATAACGGCAAACTTATATCAATTCTATCCAAATGCATATTTTCCATATATGTTTCAATGATTTTTAATGCCTTTCTTGCTTCAGGTGTTAACATGCGGGGTGAATTTGGATCTGATGGACCTTTTAGGATATCAAATAAAGGTCCCAACTCTCCTATTGGTATACCTAGATAAGGCCTTATCCAATTTATGTCTCCTAATAACTTTTGAAAGTCATTAAGTGATTTGAGTTGATCTACTCGTATTTGAATTTTTGGTGGACGGACCATGGTTGAGGATAATAGAACACCTAAATAATTAATTGGAAAATTTAATTGTACTTTATCTATTGCTATCTCTAGATTATAATTTTTAATAAGTTTGTAAGTGTGGCATAACATTCTAGCAATGTGTTTTTAGCTTTGTGTGCTAATAATACATCATCCATATAGTGAAATATTTGTAGTTCAGAATTTTGATTTCTAAGTGGCTGGATTGCTTTGTTAACATAAATTTGACACATAGTTGGGCTGTTAGCCATCCCTTGAGGGAGTACTTTCCATTCATATCTCTGATCAGGACCTTCATGATTCAGTGCAGGGATAGTAAATGCAAAACATGGACTATCCTTAGGATGAATTGGAATTGAAAAAAAAAAAACAATCTTTATTATCTATAACTAAAACATACCAAGTTTTTGGAAAAGCAGACAATTGAGGAATCCCTGATTGAGCAGGTCCCATAATAACCATCTCATTATTAATGGCTCTTAAATCTTGCAATAATCTCCATTTACCAGATTTCTTTTTGATGACAAAAATGGGAGTATTATGGGGAGATACAGAAGGTTGTATATGTCCTTCCGCTAATTGTTGTTTGAACAGATCATGGGCTGCTTGTATCTTTTCTTTAGTCAGGGGCCACTGAGGAACCCATACTGGTCTTTCTGATTTCCAAGTAATTTTTATTGTCTCAGTGGCCCTTTCTGAAAATCCAACCCATGTCTGTCTGTTCCTTGATCTATTTGTATTGGTGCTGCTATACCTTTTTTTTTTTCTAATCTTTTTCCTTTTCTAAAACCTTGTCTAGTCATAATAGTGGGTGCATTTTGGTTGATGTTATTTGTTAATGTCAAACCTAATTGATCTAGGACATCTCGTCCCCATAAATTTATAGGAAGATGATCCAATACATATGGTTGTATAGTTCCTTCACATCCTTCAGGATCCTTCCAATCTAATACCATTGCACTTCTATGGGGATTAGTCGACACTCCTAGGCCTCGAAGCGTTTGAGTGGCTTGTTGTAATGGCCAATGTTTTGGCCATTCTTGACGAGAGATGATGCTAAGGTCTACACCTGTATCCAGTAGCCCATTAAATTCATGTCCTTGAATATTTAGTTTTAGCATGGGGCGAGAATCTAAATTTAAAGATAGCATAGCCCAATCTACACCTGTGGAGCCTAATCCCTTGGAACCTCTTTCTACATCACGACTAGAAAATTTATCATGTAGGCTTGGTATTATTAGTAACTGTGCTATTCTATCTCCTGGTGAAATTACTGATATACCCTTTGGAGAACTGGCTATAATTTTTATTTCACCTTCATAATTGGGATCAATTACCCCAGGACTTATCATAAGTCCTTTTAGAGTAGAAGAGCTGCATCCCAATAATAAGCCTACTGTTCCTTTGGGAAGAGGTCCTTTCACCCCTGTGGAAATGATTTGAACTCCCATCTCTGGAGTTAGTACTGATCTGGCGGAGGCGCAGATGTCCAAACCTGCGCTCCCTCTGGTTTGTCTGATGAGGGATCTGATGGACAATGTGTCCTGGGCACTACCCTGATGGGGTTGCTGGGTTCCTCCAGTGCTCCGTATATTTGTGGTTTTGGGCCCTGGAGCTTTGGGCCCCCCTGTCCATTTTTTGGCAACAGAGCCCCATGCCTTTCTCCATGATATCGTGGATAAACACTTGGTCCTTGTTCGTTGTTTGATAATGGAGTACCCTCTATGGTGGTTTGAGAACGGCATTCATTAGCCCAATGTCTCCCTCTACGGCATCGTGGGCAAATACCCGGTATTCTACTCCTTTGATACCTAGTTTTGTTAAACCCTCCTCCTATGGGGCAATTCCTTTTAAAATGTCCTGTTTGTTCACAATTGTAGCATGTTCTTGGCCATATTGAGAGCCATAACCGAAGGGGCACCAGCACACCATCATACCCAGCTTCACTGTCTCTTCTTAAGCTAAGAATTCGTTTTTTCCTGCTCCTGGGACATCAGAGTTCCTGGGTCATAAGCCTGTGCACTTGGATTTACACCACACCTGGTAGCTTCTATAAAATTTAAAATTTAATATGTAACTGGTATTATATTTCTACTGGTAAGTATTAACCTAAAGCTTAACCTACATATCCAGCCACTTTTGGGATCAAGTATACTCTAATTCATACTTATTGCTATGATATACATAATAGAAATGAACACTCAGACATTTTTTAAGAAAAATATATTTAGAATATATATATTTTTAAATGACATTGTAGCTGAGCATGGTGGCACACATCTGTACTTCCAGGAACTAAGGAGCTTGAGGCAGGAAGACTGCAAGTTTGAGGACAGCCTCAGTAATTTAGCAAGGCTCTAAGCAATTTAGTAAGACCTTGTCTCAAAATAAAAAGTAAAAAAGGGCTGGGGATGTGACTCAGTGGTTAAGCAACTCTGGTTTCAATCCCCAGTATAAAAATCAATCAAATAAATGACATTGTATTTTATTACACTATGGTTCTGTGAAGGACAGAGTAGTCTCAACCCTATTTCCTTAGATAGGAACCAGTGAAATTAATTGTAATAGGCATTACTTCTGCATATGTATGTTATGGTTTGGATGTGAGGTGTCCCCAGAAGCTCACGTGTGAGACAACACAAGAAGGTTCAGAGGAGAAATGACTGGGTTGTGAGTCTTAACACAATCAGTGAATTAATTCCCTGAGAGGGACTGAGTGGTAATTGGAGAGGTAGGGAGTGGCTGGAGCGGGGCGTGGCTGTGGGGTCTATCTTTGTAAGTGGAGTATCTCTCTACTTCTGGATCATCATGTGAGCCATTTCCCTCTGCCACACTCTCACCTTGAGCCCTGAGGAACGGAGCAGGCCTTCTATGGATTAAGACCTCTGAATCCCTGAGTCCTCAAATAAACTTTTCCTCCTCCACAATTGTTCTGGTCTGGTCTTTTCCTCACAGCAGTAAAAAAGCTGACTAAAGCAATGTACATATAAATAATCCCTGGGGCCAGAAGGAATAATCATAAATATTTTTAAGGCAAAAGTCATACTTAAGTAGATGATTTTTGTAGGTAAATAATTACAAATGAGGAAGGAAGATGTATATTTATTTTTTCAAAAAAGATTTGACCAAGTTCCACGTGGAAAGTTTTCCCATCCATAAATTATATTACTGTAAACTTAATGGCTTCAACTCATTTTTGTGAGTTAAATGTTCAGGTACTGCTGAGCTGGGTCCTCTGTAAGACTGAAATAGTGGTATTAGCCAGGACTGAGTTCGACTGGAAAGGATCTACTTTTATGTTCATGTGCAGCATTTAGCTCTCTTCAGTATGACAGACTGTGATCCTATTTCTTGTTTAACTGTTGTTTAGAGGCTTCCCTCAGATCCTTACCGCACAGTCCTCTCCACAGGGAAGCTGACAACACAGTAGTTTACTTCTTCAAAACCAGCAAGGAAAAAAGACAAATGTTATAATTAGTTAAGATAATCAAATAAATGTAACCGCTTATATTCTATCATCTTTGTTATATTATCAGTATAACACAAAGTTAAAAGCAAATTGCATGGCCCACACACTCTTGAGGGAAAGGAAGGGGTTTGAAAGGGGTTAAGTCCTACACAACAGAAAACTGGCTTAGGGCTAAAACTTAGGGAAAGATGTCACAGTGATGCCCAAACTATCTTTGAGAAGACCATTTTAATTAATGCTTTTAAATGACCTGGAAGAGAGGGAAAATAACAAAATCTCCCAGTTTTCTGAAAGAAATACTTTTCTAAATAGTTAAATATTATGGCAATAAGAAGCAAAGACTAGTCAATGCAAATAATAAGCAGCAACAGTAGCAATATCACTGGCAAGCAGTATATGGACTTATAATATCTGAGAAATAAGATACAGAAGCAAAAATTGGAACTACATAAAAGTCCTGGTGAAATCAATGGGAAGATAAGGTGATTGACTTTCTTCAGGAATTTCAGAAACTGGGGATATTCAGGTAGTGCTAGCCAGAGGATTTAACAATAGCAGAGGAAAATTTGCTCACTGCCCCAGAGGGGGAAAAAAAAAATGAGTACATGGTGAAGTTTCTCTTCTAACAGAGATTTACAATAGCCTCAAAATAAATAAATAGATAAATAAATAAATAAAATACTTAGGAATCAACTTAATGAAAGAGGTAAAAGACCTCTATAATGAAAACTACAGAACACTAAAGAAAGAAATTAAACAAGACTTTAGAAGATGGAAAGATGTCCCTTGTTCTTGGAAAGGCAGAATTAATATTGTCAAAATGACCATACTACCAAAAGCACTATAGCATGTGGTGCTAAGGATCGAACCCAGGGACTCATGCGTGATAGGCAAGTGCCTACCACTGAGCTACAATCCCAACCCCTCATTTGCTTTTGATAAATATTTTTTAGCAGTTATTGTTTTAGGGAATGCAGTAGGTGCTTGGAATAGAGTATGAGCAAAAAACAGGTGAGGTTTCAACTCTCAAAGAGCTTGTAAGTAGTAGGGAAAGTGCGGGAATAAATAATTATGCAAATAATCATGTAATTATTAATGGTGAGTGCTATAAAAGACAAGGATAGAGGGTTTTGAAAAAAATATAATAGAGGAATTCAATTGAGACTGCAGGATCAGGATTGCAGAGGTAGTGAAGGTAGGGGTTCTACCAAAAGTTAGAGAAAGTACTTGCCAACAGAGGAAATAACACATAAGGTCCTAAGGGGAAAAGGAATTTAAGTTGGACTGGAGGAGCTGGGAAGCTAACATGGCTCCAGCATGGTGGCAGCTTAAAATTACAGAAGCAATCATGTAGGGCATGGTAAGCCAAGTCAAAGATTTTTAATTTTATTTTAAGAAAAATGTAAAGCCCCAGCTGGGGATGTATCTTAATCGGTAGTGCGTTTGCCTGGCATGCGTGTGGCCCGGGTTCAATCCTCAGCACCACATACAAACAAAGATGTTATGTCCGTCGAAAACTAAAAAAATAAATGTTAAAATATTCTCTCTCTCTCTCTCTCTCTCTCTCTCTCTCTCTCTCTCTCTCTCTTAAAAAAAAGTTGTCAACCCCCAAATAATAAATATTTAAAAAAAAATGCAAAGCCAGTAGAAAATTTTAAGCAGAGAAATGACATAATATCATGTCCCTTATAAGTTGACACTCTTATAACTATTGGAAATTTGACTGAAGGGGCAAGTTTAGACATAGAATAGCCAGTGAGGTTTTCATAGTCATCCAGAGATATCAACCCTTAGTAGAGATATGGAATTTTCAAGGATGACAACCAGATTTCTGGCAGAGCCATTTTGGAGGACAAAGTTACTACTCACTATTAAAAGGAAAAACTAAGTGCAATTAGATTTGGGGGGTTCAAGAGGCTTTAGTTAGGAGATGAGAGATGCTTCCTTCTCTTGTCTATGGTAAAACAATGATAATAAAAGAATGTAGAATTAGGTAATGATTGAACCATACAACTCTTGCTTTTTAGTACATTTAATGCACTGTGCTTTAGGAAATAAATATAGCTGCTAGAGAAGCAACCAAGATGCTACAGAGCAATCTTTTTGGACTTTTCCTATAATTTACTTCTCAGTGCAGCAACCTTATTTTGGCAAAGTTCCCCCATAATCAACTCTAGCAAGTCAGTACTAAGCAAACCAAGCTTGATCAATCTTACCTCCATCAATATAGTAACTATCAAAAAGTAAAATCTTTTTGTCAGGACCAAACTAAACAAAATTAAAGTCATGAATGACCCAACATTTCTTTTAGGGATTAAGAGAATTTCTAAATTCTTGTTCTATTACCTGAGGACAGCAGGCAATTGTTTTTCTAAGCAAGAATAAAGCTTATTTTTTTAAAAAAAAATATTTTTGTAGTTGTAGATGGACACAATACCTTTGTTTTATTTGTTTAATGTATGTGGTACCAGGGATCAAACTCAGTGCCTCACGCATGCTAGGCAAGTGAGCCACAGCCCAGCTCCAAGAATAAAGCTTTATCTACCAACATTATTACAGCACTATTTCACCATCATGGAAGTGTTCAGATTATGAATTTATCTTCTGTATTCAGATTATATAAAATTGATTTGTCCAAGTGTTTTGCTTTTCCATGCTGATTGGACTGTCAGGACAAACATTGTGAGGCTGCTAGAAATAGCACTATGTCTTATACACCTTTCACCTGTAATGTATATTCAATGAGTGTTTTCTGTATAAAGAAATGACTATTTTGTGGATTATAGTTCTAAGAAAAAGATGCAGAAATATGATAGTGACTTCAATGTAGGTAAATATCCAGATAAATAAATTGGAAGATAATTCAGACCATACTAATGAAACACTAGGTTCTGAATTATCACAGTGTAACAAAATAACTTGTTTATAGAAAATAACTACTTTGTGTTCCAAGATAGTTGCTTAATTCAATGACCAATAAAGGGAGACTATATTTACCATGATTTTAGAAATGTAGTAAATAGAGTTCAAATACAAGCTGTTGTTGACTATGACAACACAAGTAATTTATTTTTTTTCTTTAAAGGAGTTCACAAATCACTATTTGTTGCCATGCAAAAAGAACTCCTTAGGTTTACAGTGCTTAAAAAGGGCCAAGGGTGGGGCTGGGCATGGTGGTGCAGGCCTGTAATCTTAGCAGTTCTGGAGGCTGAGGCAGGAGGATTGTGAGTTCAAAGCTAGCCTCAGTGACCTCAAGTACTAAGCAACTCAATGAGACCCTGTCTCTAAATAAAACACAAAATGTGGCTGGGGGTGTGGCTCATTGATCGAGTACCCCTAAGTTCAATCCCAGGTACCCCCGCAACTGCAAAAAATGGGGCCAAGGGTGAATAATATGAAAAAAGGTCACAGAGGATATACTCAATAGACAGGGACACTGAAAACATAGTTGAGTGAGTTCCAAAATTGTTGAAGTTCAATTGCTCAACTAAGATGGAACCCAGTCTCTGAAAAGTAATGTCTCATTAAAGTTTGAGGTATGCATTTATACAAGTGGTTCTCAGGAGAAACTGGCTTGACCACCACATCAGAGGTCTACCTGATGCAAGAGGGCAGGTTGGGTGTTGATGGGGAAGCTCCAAAGCTCCAATGCCTGCCAAAGTTAAGAGTGCAGCCCTGATAGGGTCTAAGATCTCAAAGTGTCTATCAAACTGTTGAGTTTTGAAGTCCAGTGGTTAAAATCAGTAACTAATATGGGGGATCTGATAAGGTATGAGGAGCCATTCCCTGAGAGGAGAGTTTGCTCCAAGTTCCCACATATGTACACAAGTAATTTCTTATGCTACAAACAAACAGAGAGCAGTAAATATAAACATTCACAATTAGGTTTATTAAAATACAAAATGGATTTTTCTGGCAATGCGTACAGCTTTTTGAAAAATCTATTCAGTTAAAGACAATAATTAAACAGTTATTCAAATTCTATGCCATTAAGAGAAAGGAAATATTCCATAAATTATGCAATTGTTTAAAGTCTCTCAGCATGTTTGACTTATTATCATTTGTTTCCATAATTTTTTAAAAGCATGGTTAAACTATAACCTCAGTGGTGCCTACTGAATGATCCACAACAGAGCATTCTAATTTTTATTATGCAATCATTTATAAATTTTGGATCATTTACATTTTATGTGTAAGCAACACCAATGATGACTCAGGAAACCAATGCTGTATGGCCCTTTCCAACAGTGCCAAGGTACATAGCCTAACATGTTTTTTTTTTAAGACTTTAAAGACTGTACTGCAAGAAGGGTTGCTCATTTACCTCAGTAACAGAAATTGGTAGTCTCTTCAGAGGGAAATTGGCAGACTCAGGAGCAGGTTAACTGGCTAACCTCCTAATGTTTTATTTTCTTAATATATATACTCTTTCCACATGCATGTATAGCCCTATAATAATCACAAATCACAATTTTAAAACAATAACAAAGTTAGTCACATGATGAAACAAAACCACATAATTAGTTTTCTGCATCTATCTTGGAGATAGTGCTTTTCCCAAAGTTTCAAAGAACTTAGTGATAGTCATACTATTAAATTCTCTGTATATGCAAGAGGAACAAGTTAATTCTCTATGTTCCCAGGATTATGATACCAAAAAGAAACTGAACTCTTTAAAATGAAGATATTTTTATTCAAAAGTTTTTATTCTATTCCATGACTTTTTGTTAAAGCTAATAAAGAATACTATAGGCTAAATTGAATTAAATTCTCTACTTTTTCATAAGTTTTGAGCTCCAATGAATGCATCATGAGTAGTAAAAAATGCATTAAAATTAATCAGAGAATCTGGGTGAATTTTGAAGAGATTAAGTCACTGAGTAAGAAAGAATTGTCTGTATGCAGCACAGAAGTTAAGATGCTAGGAAATAAAGCAGGCAGAACTTAACTACCTCAGATCCAGGGTCCCAATTCACCTAGAAAAGAGCCTCAGATAAATTCACTAATGCTATTTTGGTTCAGGTTCATCTGTGGATCAGCTGTACTAGTAAATTAACTTATTAATAAGAGTGGGCAAGGGCTGGAAAGATAGCTCAGCTGGTAGAGTGCTTGCCTCACATGCACAAGGCCCTGGGTTCAATCCCCAGCACACACACACAAAAAAAAAATCTAACAGATCAAGAACAAAAAAAGAGTGGGCAAAGAGACCTAGGTCACCCACATTTCCTTTTTTGGCAAGGCATGTCTACTTAGGGCTCCAAAATCCAGATGAAAAATTGCTTTGAAGTCCACATCAGAATATAGAACTTACGTTGTCATAAAAATCTGGTTTGAAATTTTTTTCTCACTTTTAACTATGTTGATTCAAGAAATGGAATAAGTTCTAATTTTAAAACAACTTGCTGACAAAGCCATTCTTTTTCCTTTAAGACTTTTGAATAAAATATTTTCGTGCAAAAAAATTTAGGGTTAGGAAAATTTTCCAAGATGATCTATACCAGAATGTAACAATCTCTGTACATAGTTCAAATATCTCTCAAATTGCCCATAATAGTACATATATGTGGTTTTCAATTCATATGGGTTTGAACTGTGTACTATAATTTGGAAAATCTGCCATAGTTTTGTGAATTCATTGAGTGTGTACCTATTCACTTCCAAAGTACACATTCACACACACGTACACATACTCAGTCTATGTCACTATATTTCAGATTTTATCTTATCCCATTATAGTGCCTTCTCACAGTAGAACATATCCATCAATTGAACAGATTTTATCAAGCTTAATTTTCTTGGTTTGTGTTAGGAAAACAATAGTCATACTGAATAAGCTTTTTTAAACTACACACACTCTCCTACCTTAAGAATGATTGCTCTAAGTTTACCATCAATTCTTCCTCTAACAGCACACTTTTCTTAGACATATTCCTCATACCTTTATAATGGCAAAATTTCAACCTTATAATAATGCATATGTGACGTTAAAAAGATTGTTATAATAAAGTTGGAATGAGTGTCTATATAATTTTAGTGTTTCCATAATATATTGTGACATTTGCTACTATGTATTAAATTCATTTTTATGATTTTGGTTTCCAAAAAATTTATTCACTATTCACAAAATTATAGTTAATATAGTAAGGTGTTAGTCTTTGGACTGAAAGTATACATCTTGAGATTTAAATTTTAATTATCTACTGAAACAGCCACAACATTCTTATATTTAAAGCAATCACCTTTACTAAAATAGCTCAACAACATTTATTGCTTAAAAATTTAAAAAATATTTTTAGTTGTAGGTGGAAGCAAGACCTTTATTTTTTTATATATTGTGCTGAGGATCGAACCCAGTGCCTCTCACATAGTAGGCAAGGACTCTACCACTGAGCTATAACCCTAACCCTTTGTTTAAAAACATTTTAAACCCATTTTCAAAAGTAAAGAAATTCAGCAAGGCCATGTGGCACATGCTTGTAATCCCAGAGGCTCAGGATGGCTGAGGCAGGAGGATCAGAAATTCAAAGCCAGCCTCAGCAATTTAGTGAGACCCTGTCACAATAAAAAAATCAATGGGTTGGGGATGTGGCTTAGTGGTTAAGTGCCCCTAGGTTCAATCCCTGGTTAAAACAAAACAAAACAAATTCCGTTCTTTCATTAACAACCTTGAACACCACTGCCATTAGGGCTCTCAGCGCATGAATCCTATAGTCAAATCATAGAGTGGGAATCCAAATCCTGCTACCAAGATTTTTAGTTCTTTTCTGACTTCTTTCATTTTGTTTTTGAATTCTTATTCTTTTATTTCTTAATTTCCTGAATTTTTTTTTTTTTTACCTCACTGTGAAATAATGCAGTGTATTGGTACTGATTTGTGAGTACATTTTCCTGGCATACTCTTATCTGCATGGATGTTGTTTTACTCCTTATTTTATTTCTTTATTACAACTTTGTATGACATCTAACCTGGATATTTTCCTGTTGCTCATTTTACATGAATTTAGTTTTCCTGGACTTTAAGAATAAAGCATTATTCAGATAACCTTAACAACTTGGTTTTTAAAAACATGGGAGCTTGGGCTGGGGATGTGGCTCAAGCGGTAGCCCGCTCGCCTGGCATGCGTGCAGCCCGGGTTCGATCCTCAGCACCACATACAAAGAAAGATGTTGGGCTGCTGAAAACTAAAAAATAAATATAAAAAAACAAAAACAAAACAACAACAACAAAAACATGGTAGCTTGAGCTTGGGTTGTGGCTCAGCGTAGTGCACTTGCCTAGCAAATGTGAGGTCCTGAGTTTGATTCTCAGCATCACATAAAATAAATAAATAAAACAAAGGTATTGTGTCCAACTACAACTAAAAAATAAGTAAAAATTTAAAAAAAAATCATGGGAGCTTGCTTTCAGTAGTTTCTGACTCTGTTCCCTTATCCCATTTTAGTTTGGGTCTCTCTTTCCTTCTCCATTATCCCCGTTTGACTGCATTTTGACTGCATTTCTAGTCATTTCTCTCCAATGTGAGGTCCCAACCTGGAAATAAAACTTGTGGATCAATTTCAAAAGTCCATTAAACTAAACTATTCAGGGGCTAAGGTTGTGGCTCAGTAGTAGAGTGCTTGCCTGGCAAGTGTGAAGCCCTGGGTTCGATCCTAAGCACCATATAAACAAATAAACTAATTAATTAAAAAAAAAAAGATATTGCGTCCATCTACAATTAAAAAAACATTAAAAAAACAAACAGCTTGCCTAGCGCGTGTGAGGCCCTGGGTCTCAGCACCACATTAAAAAATAAATAAATAAAGATATTAAAAACAAACAAACAAACAAACAACAACAACAACAACAACAAAAAATATTCAGTCCCCTACAGGCCTCTCCTAGAGATTCTCATAGTCTTCTACTTCTGCCATACTAGCTATGTGATTTTGGACAAATTGCTCATTTTTTCTGTGCTTCCCCTTCCTCATGGGTAAAATAGAAGAGTAAATAGGAGGGAAAAAATAATAGGATAATGAGTTTTCATTCAAAGTGCTTAAAACCTTGCTTAACACTGAGTACTTTTTGAATGTTAAGTAAAATATCCATCTGCTTCTTATTTATGAACTCACCTAGAAGTTCTACATGCTTTCAGGTTAGCTGATGGCAATTCCCCACCCCAGTGCTTCGGAAGGCCATTCCTATGCTAACCACAGATAAAGATTCAATTTAACCTATCAACATAGTTTACACTAGTTTGCTTTTTAATAATATTCCAAGAACAGAAAGCCGCTAAGTGTCATCCTAATAAAAACATAAATGCCCTTTGTTTCTACTGCTGATTTAGGAAATGGTATTTCTTGTTATAAGTTTCATTTTTCCTTTCCCTTGATTCTTTAGGGATGTGGAGGTAACTGTATTTGCATATAATCATATAGGAGTTTTTTCAACACCTGGTACCTTTAGTCAAGGTGGTAAGCAATCTTTTTAGAAAGGCTCTGGGAAACTTAAAAGTTCAGAGCATTTTCAAAAGACTAAAAAATAAATAAATAAAAAAAATGGGGGGGCGGATACTGGGAATTGAACCTAGGAGCGCTTTACCACTGAGCTACATCCCCAGTTCTTTTTATTTTGGTCTCACAAGATTGCCCAGGTAGGCCTCAAACTTACAATCCTCTTGTCTCAACCTCCCTGCTTGCTGGGATTACAGGCATGAGTCACCATGCCCTGTGGAATTTTCATTTTTTGAGTTTAAGCAAATCATAAACAGCAAATTCCTGTTATCTATAGTCAAGTATGCTACTTCTTTAACCTAATGGATCTGATTTTTTTTTTTTTTTCCTTTTTAAGCAACGTTTCTGTTTTAAACATACAAACAAACAAAAAAAGCTAACCAACCAGATTTTTGGAATTCAGGTTTCCAAAAAGTAATTCCTTATACCATTATAGGATTTGTCTTGGAAAATCTGACTCAAAAAAAGTGGAGGAAAGACTCATGAAGACTGAAAATAATATATATTCCTGGTTTGAATTCTGGACAAGAATTTTTTCCCTTCCTTTTCTATAAATTAGAGTATTACTGGGAAAATGTAAATGTTGGATATATATAAAATAATTTTGTATCAGTTTTTCTCATTTAGGTAATTATTCTGCAATTATGAAAGAAAATGGAATGGAAGCATTTGGAGAATAAAAACATCATGCCTGCAATTTACTATCAGAGGTCAGACAAAAAGAGAGAATGTGAAAGTCAATGTGGTAAAATACTAACATTTAGAGAATCTTTGTGAAGGAATTCTTTGTACTATTTTCTTACAACCTTGTATTTTCTTACAACACTGAAATTATGTCAAAATTATGTTTTTAATAGTTGAGGGGTTAAGAGCAG
Source organism: Callospermophilus lateralis (assembly GCF_048772815.1). Lineage (NCBI taxonomy): Eukaryota > Metazoa > Chordata > Mammalia > Rodentia > Sciuridae > Callospermophilus > Callospermophilus lateralis. The sequence continues at coordinate 103,600,775 of NC_135314.1, forward strand.
AAGGACAGTAAATGTCCTTAGTCTCTTTGAGCATATACAGTATCTGTGAATGTTACATGTGGCAAGCAAGAATCTTATTATTTTTAAAGAAAAGTTGAGGACTTTTATATACCTCATATATTTAGCTAGTAGGCCAAAACAGAATCACCACCTAATGGTACTCACTTTGATAGCCATTTCATATTAGTAGAATCAATGGTATCCTAGTGAGATAATAATGTAAGCTAAGACCATTAGATAGGCACTATCAGATTGGCAGAGATGAAATTGAGTTACTATGCTCAGTTAGCTTGTGGGGCAATGACAATGTTTGTACACTCTTGATGGGATTTAGATTGATATAATCTAGTATGATCTTTCTGAGGAGCAACCAGGTGGTATGTATCACATTTTAAAATGCTCTCAGCAATTTCACTTCAGAAATTTATCCTAGGGAAATAGTGGGGCAGGTACACAAATATGTGTATTCAAATATGTTTACTCTATCACAACATAGAAGGCAACATGTGTCCATCAGTAAGTGATTGATTAAATAAATTAAGATTTACCCATATAAAAGACTACTCTTCAGCCACCAAAAAGTATGATAAATTAATGTCTATTAAATGAAAAAGCAGGTTTAGAGTGGTATATAGTGTGATCCTATTTACATTTAAAGTGCTTATTTACATTTAAAATAGAAATATTATACAAGCATTTTTTGAAAAGGTTGAAAAAAAAAGAATTGTAACTAGTTATAAGAATGTACTCTATACTATACCAGCAGACAACATAACTTGCAGGGACTAGTGCAGAATGAAAATGTGGAGCTCCATGTTTCAAACCTAAGAATTTCAACATAGTGACAACAGAGCATTAAGCCAAGTATGGGACTCTATGTGATTGTTTGGGTCACATGTTCATAAAGCAGTACTTGACTATACACTTAGATATACACTAAATTGTATTATATATTACATCATAAAACATAGGCTAAGATACACACCATAGTAAGTTGTTGTATATGGATAGGTGGGTAGAAATATATAAGGTAGTTTATCTTTTCCTCCCTTTCCTGTTTTTTTTTAAGGTCAATACAGTTTGTGATATAAGCAACATAGTGTGTTTAAATTATTACTGGGGAGGGCACTGAAATTAGCCAGTTTGCCAGTGTATCCTATAGATCAACTCAATGCCACCAGAGTGCCTCCAAGAAGACTGACAGAAATCCAACCGGTAGACAGAGATGTGTGGCTCTTAAAAGATATCTATGGCTAACTTGAATTACTTTAAAAAAAAAAGAGTTTCACATACTAATGATTATTAGAATAGATAAATGCAAGGTGATTTTTTTCCTCCTTTCACATGCAAAATAGAAGTATAAGAAAAATAAGAATAAAAATATAAAACTTAAGAATTTTCAGTCCTTAGAAATAATTTTTCTAAGGTATTTAATAGCTCCACCAGGTCACCTGGGTATTGATATCTTTCTACTGCTCTAAAGGGTCCCATGATAGCCACGAATTAACAAAATAGTAGTATTATTAGTCATTAGTTGACTTGATCTTCCCACAAGTTAAATGTTTCTTTTGATGCTTCTATTTATAAGCAGAACAAAAAACCTGGGAAGTCTAATTTGGGAACAGTATGGTAGCTTATGTTCTGCCATGTAGAACATCAAGGTTTGATTAGGCAGATCTTAGGGTTGTAGCCAAAAGGCAAGAGTACAAGACATTCTAATATCTAATGACTTATAAATATAAGATGGCCTAACACTTACCAGGTTCTCATTCTCACTAGTCATATAATCAGCAACCTTCAACAGGTCCTAATAAGAATTGGAATAAGCATACAGGTGAAATGACAAAGGTTTCTAGGATTTAATAGTGTGCTGGAGTGAGAAAAACATTAAAATATTTGTTGTTAAAGATTGTTCTGAAGTTCATCATAAAGCAATCAGTGACAACTAAATCTACATGACACATCAAAAGCTATAAACATTTGACTTTGTAAGTATCTAGAGAATCTGTCAAAACTCTTATTTGAGAAGTTCTCCAAGACACTTCAGGGTTTTGTATAACATGGTGACAAACTATAAATAGAAAGTTGATGAATCCTATGAGGTGTGTATTTCAAGATTAATTTATGTGCCTTGAAAGTGTTCAATTTTGTACTATTTTTAAATTCTCATTCCAGAATTACATGTGTATACATGGTACCATATGTCACATATAATGTATGCTCAGTAACAGAGACAAAAAAAACCTAATAAATGCACCAGAGAATTCTACTTATATGTGATTATCCAAAGCAGTCATCTGTTTTAGAGCATCAGTTTGTCTTCACTAAAGTTATTAAAGCCAGTCATATTAACAAGAATTTTCACCAATCTGTTTAGTACTACTATTCTCAAATTTCCAAATACGATATATTACTAAAGGTAGGAATCTATCATTTTCACAAACGAAAATAAAACTCTATTTATTGATTTACCTTTGGTTATCTCCATAGATATTTATCTGCTTTTATCTTTGTCTTATGATGAATTTTTTTTTGTTTTAAATGATTGTTACATATATAAATGTTCATCAAGAAGCACTTAACAGTGTCCTATGAAGACTAAATGGGCTATGACAATATAATTCCAAGACATCAGGAACATGAAACAATTCTTATAGACATTATACAGGGATGACAGAGGATTGGAATGGAAAGAAGGCAAATTCATGGAGGCAAATTCATGAAGATGTTCTATTTATTTATTACAATTTTGTACTTACTCAACATGGGATGCAGGAGAAAAGAATGAAGAATCAAAGATACCTAACATTTCAACTCAAGAAACTGAGTAGCACAATTAGTAGAAGTGACTGGGTATTAATGGATTTTTTTCCCCATTGTTATGATTGTGAAGGAATCTCTGAACAGGACAACTAAAAATAAAGATGCTAAATCTGCATTTCTGTTTTGTTTATTGGTATCAAAGATGATTCCAAGAGGTCGGTCAGATGTGGCAGGAAACCCCATTCCTCTGTGCCTGCAGGGGCAGGGCCTGAGAAAGAGACTAGTAGAAGTAAACTAGCATGCCTGGCAAATAGAGTGGAATTCAGAAGGAAGAACAGTTAATGGAGTCACACTTTGCCTCTTTGGGAATTGACTCAAGAACTGGGACAAGTCTGAGCCTTTAAGGAGCTAGAAGGGCAATGGCAGAGTATATAAGATTTAAGTAACACCAAGAAACTCAAAATAGACTTAACAGGCCCAGCGGAGCCACTTACTGTGAAAAATGCCATAAACTGTTATTTGAGAAAACTCAAGAGAAAAATTGGACACAGGGAAAACATTGCATAAGTCTATTAAAATATGCAATTGGATGTTATGGCCTAGAAAATTCTGTTCTTAAAACATTATTTGGTACATTTTTGAATAAGAGATATATAACCATGACTTACCTATGCATTATAGTTGTATGACATATGATCTATTAAAGTGATGCACAATTACTCTTATTTTAACTTTGCCCTTATCTTAAGGCTGCCACCTTATAATAAGCTCTGTTAGGGCAGTTCTCAAAGGATGTTCAAGGACGTAAAACATCATTAGCATCACCTGAGCTTCTGCTAGAAATTCAGCTCTTCAAAGGCTATGCAGGCCTACTAAAACAGAAGTCCTAGGGACAGAATCTCTCAATTTGGGTTTTAAGCCTCTCAGGTGATTCTGATATACTCAAGTTTGAGAAACACTGTCTGTCTTCAGAACTAGCTCTTTATAGAGATCCAGCTGAGATCTGTGTGAGAGGCTAGGGAGGCAGAAGGGTCAACTAGAAACAGTGAGGTTTTCCAACAAGGCAGACCTAGAATCAAACTAGAACTCCAGCACCCTCTAGTTGTGTAGGATCTTAAGCAAGTCACTTAACTTCCTCATAAAGAAAATAGAAACAATAATACCCACTTTGAAAGGTTACTATGAATACTGAAGTTTATGTATCTCTGTGATAATCAGGAGTGTTGGCTGTAATGTCAGGCCTAGTTCAAAATGTCAGCTCTATCACTGCGTGATCTTGGGCAAATGACTACACCTCTGTGCTTCAATTTTCTCATTAGTAAAGTGATTACTCTTACTTCACGGGGTTTGAGGATTCAATGTGTTTATTTGTATATATATATATGTGTGACTTTTATAGTGTATTTATAAATTTATAGAATTGCTTAGAGAATGCCTGCCCCATAAGTGCTCAATAACTGTTATCTCTCTATAATAAAAGAAATACAAATACAACAATAATCAATACCTCATGCAAATAAAACACCTTGACTCGAATATAGTAGATATTCAATATTTGGTAACAGTAATTATTACTGTAACTATAGAATTCTTTCCCATAAAGTGTAGGATTGTAGAGTTTCTAGTATATGGGGACCCCTGATACCTTCACATATTATTTATATTCTAATGTCTTCCCTCTCCTCTGAATAACTTCAATAATAATAATACCAATATTAATTGCCTTTTCTTGATAGTATACTATAGTTAGGTAATATGCAATGATTGGGGGAGACAGTAAAGGGTAGATGGGACCTTCTTGTACTTTTTTTTTTTCAATTCTTGTGATTATTTTAAAATAAAAATTTTTAAAAATAGGGTTACAAATGTCTGTAGTAAGTAATCAGGTGGACATTGGGGGAAAAAAACTCAGTTTTTCTCCAATTAAATTGTCAAAACTAAGTTTGTTTGTTTATATTTGGTAACAGGGATTGAACTCAGAGGTGCTTTACCACTGAGCAATACCCCAATCCTTTTTTTTTTTTTTTTTTAAATTTTGAGACAGGGTCTTGCTACGTTGCTGAGGCTGGCCTTGAACTTTCGATCCTCTTGTACCAGCTTCCTAAGTCACTGGACTTACAGGTGTGTACCACCATGCCTGACTCAAAACTAAGTTTTTAAAGAAATAAGCTAAATAAATACTAGGTGATTCACCTCTCTCATTTTAATATTAATTTTTAACTCATCTTCATCTTTTCATTCAGAACTTTAGTCAAAGTAAAGAAGTCATCTTCTCCAGTCTCCCCAAGTTATAAGTCAGAAAAGTCTGGCAATGGAGAGAAAGGAGCAAAGTCCTCTAATACCTGGTAGATTTTACTTTCCAGAGAAAATAAAGGGACATTCCTGTATTAGCCCATTTTATATTCTATTAAAGAAACACCTGAGGCTGGGTACTTGAGGCTGGGTACGTTCTAAAGAAATTTTAGAGGGCTGGGGATGTGGCTCAAGCGGTAGCATGCTTGCCTGGCATGCGTGCGGCCCAGGTTCGATCCTCAACACCACATACAAACAAGGAGTTGTGTCTGCCGATAACTAAAAAGTAAAATATTAAAAATTCTCTCTCTCAATTACTTAGGTCTTTAAATTGTGTGTATGTGAAGTTTTGAATTAAAATAAACCTAAAATGAAAATCCTCCCTTTGTCCTTAACTTTAAAAAAATAAATAAATAAATAAAAATAAAGAAATTTTAGAAAAGAGGTTTACATAGCTCACAGTGAGGAGGTTCAAAGTTCAAACAGCATAGTAATGGCTCTGGTGAGGACTCCCCAGCTTTATCACATCAAGACAGATGGCATCAGGGACAAAGTGACTGTGAGAGGGAAAGATCACAAGGTGTGACAGATAGTCAAAGGGAGGAGAGAGGCCAGGTTTGCATTTTTTACAACAACCTAATCTTGAGAACTAACTCAGGGTCACATGAGAACTACCTTAATCCCTTCCCAGGGCAATTACCCATAACATCTAATCAACTCCTACTAGGTCCCACTTCTTCTCCCCACCCCCTCAGTATTTTTTTTAGTTGTCAATTGACCTTCATGTTATTTATTTATTTATTTATTCACTCATTCATTCATTCTTATTTATTTATTTATTTATTTGTTTATTTATTTATTTATTTATATGTGGTGCTGAGAATTGAACCCAGTGCCTCACACTTGCTGGGCAAGCACTCTACCACTGAGCCACAAACCCAGTCCCTAAGTCCCACTTCTTAAAGGTCCCACAACCTCTCAACATTACCACACAAGTGACCAAGCTGCCAATACATGAATATTTGGGAAACAAACTACATCTAAACTATAGAAATTACCAAAGGTTCAATATTTTTCTCTAAAATAAGATCTAACCCAACTGTCCTAGCAACATGTATATTTCCTTCTTTTTTTCAGCCAGTACTACCCAAAATATTGCTCAAGAAATCATACATAATTGAAGGTATCCCCAAATATAGAGACCATAAAATCCATATTAGAGATTCTATAATCCTCAACTTAATGTATACATGAATAGTCCAAACTGCTGAAATAATTAAAAATTACAATTCCTTTTGAGATGACCATCTACCAACTGAAACCTTGTGTGAAGTTTCACAATCCCCTCACAAATCTGTTGCAGAACAGAAAACTTCTTTATTCAAGACTTTAAGAGAACTTCATGATACACTGAAAGCAAATAGCTCTATAATATTTTAGACTTTCCCTATACCAAAAATAATAAGTTGGGGGTATTAAGTTACCTAATATTGAATAGGCTATTGGAAACAGGTCTTAAATGTAGAGTAGGTTTTATAGTGCTTGGTTATAATAACTATATCTCATACACTCCAAAAGCCTCTTTATTAAATTAGTCCATATTTTTTATGGACTTGAATTTTTGTGTCTCTCCCAAAATTCATGTTACAATTCTAATCCCCTATATGACAGTATTAAGAAGTGACACTAAAGGTAATGAAATCATGAGATAGTTTATTCTCTCTGGCGGCTCTCTACCACACAATAATACAAAGAGAAGATAAGCCATCTACAAGCCAGGAAGAAAGCCCTCACCAGTTACTAGATCTGCCAGCACCTTAATATTGGACTTCAAGTCCTTCAAACTGTTTTTTAATACACCAAGTATATGTTTAACTTATTATAGCAACCCAACTAAAATAATGTCAAAATGGTATTAATAGTTCTGCAGTTTACTACTTCCTTAGTTCAACAAATTAAATTTCCCAAACCTCCTAACCAGACTTAGTTGAAAAACAAGTTAACACTTCTTTTTTTTTTTTTTTTTTAAAGAGAGAGTGGGACAGAGAGAGAGAGAGAGAATTTTTCAATATTTATTTTCTAGTTTTCGGCGGACACAACATCTTTGTATGTGGTGCTGAGGATCGAACCCGGGCCGCACGCACACCAGGCGAGCGCGCTACTGCTTGAGCCACATCCCCAGCCCAAGTTAACACTTCTTGATATAAATGTACATTGAGTTGTTATTGCTTCTAATTTACACTGTTTCATCTAAAATTTGATTTGATATCCATACTAATTTCAGGATTAAAATTTAAGGAATAAGTCAGACATGATTCAGGGCAAGACATGCCCTGCCCCCACATTTAAAAGCAGTTGGACACACTTTGTTAAGACAGTTTTCTTTAATTATAATTCATAGGTAATCTGTTTGCTGGCTTAAGTTTTTCACTTGAAGTTGTTACTAGTTTTTTGCCAACAAGTTTACATGTTTGGTGTCTGTACTTACAGTTCTTCTGATATAGAAGATAAATAATTTATCAAGGAAGTTTTTCAGGGAGTTGGTAATAGTTCTAAATGCAGATTGGCCACCTAATTGGCAAGAACATACAATGTGCTGAGTACTACTGCATTCTATATATACATCGTGTACAAAATAAATATGATCCTTGATTTCAAAGAGCTTACTGTCTGGAGAGGAAGGCAGACCTCAGCCAGACATTAGACAAATAAAATTATAAGATGTGTTTAATTATTATTTGGATTACATCTCTCCCAGTTGGTAACAGTCATCAAACCCATTTAAGGAGTATTCTGCAAAAGAGAATTTTGGGCTGTTTTATTATCAGATATAACCAGTTATAGATGGGAGACATGAAGACCTACACAACAGTAGACAATTCCATGAACTTCATCACAAAAACTATCATAAAATTTATTTCCAGAAGTACAAAGTATTCATCTATACATGCACGTTGACAGGATAACTTCTAATAGCAGAATAGAATTCATCAATGCATTTTTTCCTTGAATCCTACTTATGAACAAATCCATGATGGTGAAAAGCACACATGCTTTACAACTTAATTTTCTTATCCTAAACTTTTAAATACATCAGTACTCTAGCATTCAAATATAATTCTATGTTAATTAAACAAGTCTCCGGGAAATAAAAATTTACAATCTTACCAGTTTTATTTTAAGGTCTGCATTTAATTTACAATCAAGTTAATCTTCGGTGTGAATTATTTCTAGGCACAGTTTGTTTGCTAAGTTTATTTTCTAAGTTTATTTTTACCTTTCCTTCATTGTAACACCTTCAATCGACTTCAATAGTATTCCAGTGCTCTGAGTTCTATAAACCCACTGACTTTCTTCAAAAAAAAAAAAAGCATATATATATATATATATATATATATATATATATATATATACATATAAACATAAATATATATATATCAAAACAAACGAAAACCCTCCTTTGCCTTAAAAGTGTTTAAGAAATGCTTCCACTTTAAACGTTTATTTCTGTATTTTGCTCCACCATAACAAAGTATACCAGACAGGACCAAAAGTTTAAAAAGTTCCAGAAAGGGTTTGTGTTAGGGTCTCTTCCTCCTACCTTGCCACATAGAAATACATTCAATATCTTGGTTCCCCGCTCGCACCCTAATTGTTATTTCACGTAACACTGTATCTTTGGGATACTGCATCTTCTTTTTTGAAAAATCTGAGAACATTCTTTTGTGTTTGCGTTATTTTTACCCCTGCTACCCTTGGAATTCATTTCTTTTCTCAAGTGTTACAATGTTACCTGGCTATGTGCCACGATCCCCGCCCTATAGAAGTTTGCATTTTGTGGCCAAGTAACTTCTTCAAGTTTCTATGAGGAAACACCTAGGAAGCGGTATCAACACAGGCTCATCAACTCTACCTAGTTTCCTACCTGTTGCGGGTACTCAGGATAAATCCAATTCATCTAACGGACCGCTTTTCTTTTCCATCACCACCCTCTCACTTTGCTCAGCGCCTCCGGAACGCTTATAGCCCCTGCCAGTCCTCAGCTCCAGACCTGGCCCTTGGAGGTTTGGCCCTATCCGGCGTGGAGCCAAGGCGCAGCTCTCTCTCCTCGAAAAGCGAGCGGAGCGCTCAAGAAATGCCCTGGAAGAGAGGGCGCACCAGAGGAGAAAAGAACGTTACTTTGACCCTGGACCCCAGACGTTTGGGGCTGCCCTAACAACCGCAGCAAACCAGCTTGTCCCCACTCGATCTCCCGGCTTCTCCTTCTTCACCCTCTCTCCTCGGAAACCTACTTTCTCTCACTTCCTCACCCTCTCTCCGGAGACACTAGGTCCCTCCCAGCGTTACCCTCACCGCACCCCTCCTTTCCCCTCCCCTCCCCACCCACTCACCCAGCCCGGGGCCGTTTCCTCCCAGCGTCGCTTTCTTCCCCTTTCTGTTCGCTCTCCATCGTCCCTTCTGATTGGCGGAGCGCACCGGAGCCTGGTTGGCCAATCGGCGAGCTGGACTGGTGGCGATGGGCGTGGCCGCGGCGCCGGGGCTCCCATATCGAGGCTGCCTCCCCCTCTCAGCCGGCCGCACATTCCGCCGCCGTTGCCGCCGCCCGGCCCCGCAGTTGTCTTCACCGGAGCTGCTGTCGTTCTGGGGTTAGGGAGGGGGGGCGGGCGGGGAAAGCAGGAGAAGGCCGCGGCGGAGGCAAGTGAGAGGAGGAAGGAAGCGGCCGCCCGGAGGGCATAGCAGCTCAGGCGGCGGCCGGGTTCCTGGGAGTGTCGGTGCGGCGCGGTGGTTGGGGCGGATCCCGCGGGGCCCGGGCGGGGGAAGGAGTCACCGGCCCGGCCATGGCGGACAACGAGAAATTAGACAACCAACGGCTCAAGAATTTCAAGAACAAAGGCCGTGACTTGGAGGTAAATTCCGGGGCGCCGGCGGGTGGGGGCCGTGGGCCTTGGGCCGGTCTCCGCCGGGACTCCGAGTGCAGGGGGTAGGGGCGGGCGCCGCCGCCGGGCCGCGAGGGAATGGCGCTGGGGGCCGGCCCGTCGGTGACGCCTCTGCTAACGCGCCGGGAAGTTTGTGTAGGGCCTGCTCCGCCTCCGCCCGGGAACGAGGTGCTGGGGCACGGCTGGCGCGGCCTAGGCCTGCCCCGTGGAGCCGGCCAGCTGCGGGTGCGAGGGGCTGGGCCGCGCGGCGGGGAGGCCGGGCGCAGCGAGTGCGGAGTAGGCGTGTGTGTGTGTGTGTGTGTGTGTGTGTGTGTGTGTGTGGCCCGCGCTGCCCCCCTGCCGCGGCCAGCTCCCCGGCAGTGGCGGAGATTCCTGCTCTCGCTCGGGCACCGCCGTCTGGCGCCGCGGGTAGAAGGGAGTTGGGGGAGGCAAGCGTGTGCGACCGAGTGGGGCTCGGAACTTCCTCAGCGAGACCCAAGGCGTCTCCACTTAAAGGCATTTTTTCTGGTCTTCCCGACTCCCGCTTTACCCCTGCCTCCCCTCAATGTCCAAACTACAGGAGTCAACTTCTCCGTTGAAAAAAACACAACACCCCCGGCGTGAGAGGCCATCCTGGTGATGCTAACAGTGCCTTCCAGCGGCCTATGTTTTACTCTGGATATAGCTGATTCAAGATGTGGCTCACGGTGTGCCCACTTCCAGGCAAAGGATACCCCTTATTTCAGCTTATTCACAAATCTCTTTAGCCCCTCCTGAGAGACCACCAGCTGCATTCTTACATTTAAAGTCCAAAGGGTTATACAAAGCTGTCATCCTCTAGTCTACAGTATCCTTTCCCTCCACCTGCTGGTGGTCGTAATGGGGGATGGGGTGGGTTGTGGAATGGCACCATCACGTTTTATGATTTTGAAAAGAAAAAGGAAAAGAAAAAAAAAGCTTCATTGTCTTAGATTCAGCTTCTTCCGAAATTGTCAGTCTACATAAGGTGTTATGTGTTAAATGCACGCACTCACCGCCGAGATTTTTGATAAAATACTTCACTTCAGCTTTAAGAATTTAGGTTCCTAATTTTTTAATCCATTCTGAGTCAGGAGTTTAGCTTTTAAGAAAAAGTGGTAAAGTAGTATATTTTATGTTGTCCCTCTGCATATTTTAATACTGTGATCTTCAAATTCCTATGATGTTTGTCTAATCTTGATTATTTAATTGGTTAAGATAGTAACTTTTTTTGAGCTTTCACAAAACTATTCAGCCTTTAAGGTAGTTTGTGTTCCTTTAGTGGTTTTCATATTTTGAGGGAGTACATGTCTGGAGGTGTGGCTATTCTCTGATTGTGTTAAGGTTAACATGAGAATGATTGCCCTGTTATCCTTCTAATGAAAAGAACTCTTTATTGAAATAATTAACGTGCCATAAAAGTCAGTACAGTTTATGACTTTAAATAATTTGGTTGTGCAAGAATGTGATGGAAATTTTTTTTTTTTTTACTAATATGAATATTTAGAATGAGAAAAAAATCTCAACCTTAAAAACTGATAAATATCACAGTTAACAAAATCCAGAAAAGTAGCTATTAGGTGTTTGATGAATCCCTGTAATCCTTTTTTTCCCTCTGCTTTGTATTTCTGACAGGTTCACTGAGATGTAATTCACATACCATCCAAGTCACCCATTTAAAGTGGCTTTTGGTGCATTCACATAGTTATACAACAATCATCAAAATCAATCTTAGAACATTTTCACCACCCTAGAAAGAAACCATTCTTCATTAGCAGTGATTATCAGTTTCCTAATTACCCCAACCCCAAGCAAATACTTTCTGTCTTTATAGATTTGCCTATTCTGGACATTTCATATAAATGCAATTATACAATGTGTCATCTTTTATGACAGCCATCTTTCAAGGTAGTATGTTTTCAAGGTTCATTAATGTTATAACAGTGTATCAGTATTTCATTTCTTTTAAGGGAAAACTCTGGCATATGAATATATACCACATTGTGTGTTTTCATCAGTCAATGGACATTTGCATTGTTCACACTTTTTAGCTATTATACATAGTGCTGCTAAGAACATTCATGTACACATTTTTTGTTTGGACCTGTTTTAATTTATCTTGGTCATAAAACCTGGGAGTGGAGTTTTCTGGTTATATGGAAACTTGATATTTAACCTTTTATGAGATTGTCAGACTATTTTCTAAAGTTGTCCTGGGTTTTAAAACTGATCTTTCCTGTTAACTATATATTTCTTGCTTTTTTAGTCAAAATGAGATCAAATGCTGAATATGTATTAGAATATTATATGTAGTTAAATAACTATAACCCAGATGTGGTAGTTCAGGCCTTTAGTCCACTTACTTGGGAGATTAAGATGGAAGGATTGCTTTAGCCCATGCTTTAGCCTGGGCAACATACCAGGTCCACCTTAAAAAAAAAAAAAAAAAAAAAGCCCTACTGTGGGTACATGTTAGGCAGATATTTTGAGGTTCATCATGGGTAACCTGTGATGATTGATATCTCTACATGTACATTAGGAATATTTTTTATTTTCCATCTGAGAAAATGATATATTACTCTAATGGAGAGTCATACTTTCTCCTTACTGTGACTTGTTCAAAATCATTTCTACTGGTTGGATTGTAGAGGACTTGCTTAGCATGGGTGAGTCCTTGAGGTTGATCCTCAACCACACACACACAAAACAACAACAACAAAAACCATAAAATTCCATATACTTGTAATGAGATAGATAGAAACATTTAAAAAAAAAATTTGTGACTACTAAGATCACCTATTTTGTGTTTAATTGTATATGTTCTTATATCTCTCAACATGGATATATTATGCCCATTTTCTCCTCCTCCAAATATGTTACATACATAATATATATAAGGATGTAACAGTTTTGAAAATAATTGCATTTTGGTTTAAATATTAAAATGACATCTGTTTTCATTGGGAGGTGTTTGGAAAGAAGTATGAACCAGTGCTGTACAATGAATTTTAATTCTGTATGTCCAAAATACCATTACAACATGTGATCTGTGTTTAAAAAAAAAAAAAAAAAAGAAGATAAAGAAAGTCAAAATTTTATATTATCCTAATACTAAGTTTTCAGAATCTAATTTGTATTTGACACTCTCTTTTGGAGTAGTTGCATTTCATGGCTAGTGGGTTCCTTATTGGACAACATTATATATGTATATATAGAGAGAGAAAGAGGGGGGATACATATAGAGTGAGGTAATTGTAGCATTTTGGGGTTTGAGCTAACAGTTTTCTTGACTAATGGAAGAGTACAGAGTCCTAGAGTTTATTTTAATCTGATCTTTAACTTTTTATGTGATAATGGAGGAAGTCACTTAGTCTTAGGGTTCTTTCCTCTGTAAAACTAGAGGTGCTTGACATCTGCTTCATGAGTGTTTTGAAGATTTATAGGTTAATGTTAGGGAGATGGTCTGGCAATTCTCTTAAGCATTTTATCATCTTTAGCTTTTCTTTTTGGGGTTTTGAGGACTTAATAGGATTAAATGTAATTGATTCTGTCCCTTATTTGCAGTTGGCTCTGTTTTTTCTCTCTCTGTGTATATATAGCTTAAGTTACACTAAACTTTGTTACATTAAAGAGTTATTGGGGAATGCTTTTTAATACAGGGACATGTGATTGCTCACTGAATAATGTGGGCAACAGGGAATTAGTGACCCTTCTACAATCATAATTTCTGAGTGTTAAAAGTTGAAACTGATTCATAGCTTTCAATCTGATATTCATTGCTCCCTTTCAGTATACCATTCTGGCTCCTCCAAAATATGGTCATGCTAACTTTCTTGGAACACAAAAGCATCAAAGGAAATATATGTGAGTATCCATTTGAAATAATTTTCAGGAATTGTCAGATGATATCCACCAGTGCTTGTCTTCTTCCTTGTAGTGTAGTAAAGGATCACAGTTACTAGCTTTGGAATAGTAACTATAGAGAAGGTGAACAGTTTGTTGTTGAGCTTGGGATTGAACCCAGGGCCTGGCGAATTGCTAGACGAGTGCTTTATCACTGATTTGCATGCATCCCCAGCCTTAAGAGAGGGTAAACAGTACAACACAAAATGGTTAGTAACCAAACTTTCAATAAGAAATTAATCAGGATAAAATTAAGTTTATTCAGCTTACTTTTTAGAGAGGACTTCTTTTGTAGCGTAAACCTGCATAGTTTCTATAAAAGTTCTGAGAGTATAACATGTTAGAAAAATAATTAGATCTTATTTGTAAAAATAAATTAAAATGCTACATAATTTGATTTTCCACACAAACTATGAAGTCTGCTTGAAATTTTTTTTAAAAAAGTGTTTGGTTGACAAGAGTTTAATAAAATTAATCAGCTATTTTGTTTTTTTGGAAATAGCCTTAGTGATTTGTTGAAGTGTAGAGTGAAAAGCATTGTTAAGCTATTAAGTCTTGTTAACTTTTAGAGACTGATCTATCTCATCACAAATCTTGGAACATATTTACTGTACTTAAAATAACTATTGCCTAATTTTCAATATAATAGTTCAACCATGTGATGATATATCTGATGGAAATATAGTTAAAAACAATTATTTTTGTGCTTCCTGCCAGCTTTCCTGATTTTTAAAATGACCAATTTCAGAATTGTTTCATTGATAATTTTCTTAGTGATATCAAGATGTCATTGTTTTTCTTATCACTAGTGTGTCAAGTGAATATTCAAAATTAAGAAGAAGTGTAGGAGTGATTTAGGTTTGAAAGAAGGGTTTTTTGTTTTGTTTTGTTTTGTTTTGTGGTGCTGGGGATTGAACCCAGATCTTCATGCATCTTAGCATTGGTAGTTCTTAAACATTGAACCCTAATCACTGATAGGATTCTTAAAATAGTTTTGAGTCCTTAAAATAATTTTGGATGTTATCTGGAGTAGCATCTACTTGAATCCTATAAAGATGAAATGAGAGTATGTCATCAAATTTTAACCTTATTTGCTGATTTTCTTGTTCTCTGGTTTAGTTTTAGAACAGAGGGAAGAGTATGATTGAAAGGGAGTTTTTGAGCACCTTCTTCATATACCTTTAATTGTATTCTCATGTCTTTCAGTCTTAGAAGTAGGAATTATTGAGTTATTTTGTTGTTTGGTACTGGGGATTGAACCCAGGGGTGCTTTCACCATTGAGTGAGTTCCCAGTTCTTTTATTTATTTATTTTTTCTTTCTTTCTTTCTTTTTTTTTTTTTTTTTTTGGTAGCTGGATTAAACCCGGGGGCACTTAATCATATTTATTTATTTATTTATGGTACTGGGAATTGAACTCAGGGGCACTGAACCACTGAGCCACATCCCCAACCCTAGTTTGTATTTTATTTAGAGACAGGATCTCACTGAGTTGCTTAGGGCTTCCTTAAGTTTCTGAGGCTGGCTTTGAACTTGCAATCCTCCTGACTCAGCCTCTCGAGCTGCTGGGACTACAGGCTGAGCCAGGATGTCCGGCATCCTTTTTTTGAGAGAAGGTCTCAACTAAGTTGCTGAGGGTCTTGCTAAATTGCTGAGGCTGGCCTTAAACTTGCTGGCCTTCTGCCTCAGCCCCCTGAGTAGCTGCTGCCTTTATTAAGTGCATGCTAAAGAAGAAACTGTGCATTTGTCTTTGACAACATAACAGTTAAAGGAAAATTTTAATTCAGGTATGCCAAAGTCTATACTTTTTATACTGTATCATACTACTTTAACTTTTCTCAGCTTTAATGCAGATCTCAAATTTTATTAAGTGAAAGCACCTAGCATAGTTTGTAGAAGTGTAATACCATTACAACATGTAAGTTTTTTTTTTCCCCTCTAGAGATTTTTGTAAAATTGTGTATCATTTGTGAACTTTAAACATTAGAGAACACAATCTGTTTTCTATGCTTTCTATTTAGATTTGGTAAAAGACAGGCTTGGAGGAAGCTCTCTTTTCTACAGTTATATGAGAACAATCTTTTTGATTGGCACAAACAAAAACAATATATATGTTATTGTAATGGACTTTATTCAGAAGTTTTCAAAGGTTTTGGGCTCAAGAAAGATGGATTTGTATTGATATTTTACATTTTAAAAATCAAAATTAAGAATGTCTTTAAACATACTTAAGTGTTAAGGGAATTTCATCAAAATAGAGAAAGAATCAGTAGAGTAGGTAAAGGGTATTAAGGAGGAGGAAGAAGGGATTGGGAAAAGGGAAGAATAGTGGGATGCATCATACATGCGTGTATATGCATGTATGGGGGCACGGGGGGTCCTTGTATCAGGTGTATCCACAAGACACTAATAATAAGTAAATAGATTGATTGATTGATGGATGGATTGGACGGGGAAAGCCAGGTAGTACTGGGGACTGAATTGGAGCAGGTTGTATTCCATGTTTTTGTGATCATGTCAGGGTGTGTCCTGGTGTTATATATAACTAAGAAAGAATATATAAAAATATTTAGGGGCTGGGGTTGTGGCTCTGTGGTAGAGCACTCACTTAGCATGTGCGAGCCCCTGGGTTCCATCCTCAGCACCACATAAAAGTAAATAAACATTATTTTTTTATACCTTTATTTTAAGTGTTTAAACATAAAAATAATAAATGAATTTTACATAAACATAAAATTTTTAATAGAAAAATTATTTGATTTTCAAAACCAAAAATATTAAATGAGAAGAATGGCCGTGTTTAACTTTGTTTTTTCCAAGTCTCTTTTAATATTTGGCTTAAGAGAAAAACAGCAGGATTCTCATATCTATTGGTTTTTTTTTTTTTTTTTTTTTTAAACTATTTTTTTTTTTGAGAGAGAATTTTAATATATTTTAGATTTTGGCGGACACAACATCTTTGTTTGTATGTGGTGCTGAGGATCAAACCCGGGCCGCACGCATGCCAGAGTGCGCTACCGCTTGAGCCACATCCCCAGCTCTTAAAAAATTTTTATTGAGGCAGGCTCTCACTAGGTTGCTTAGGGTCTTGCAAAATTGCTAAGGCTGGTCTAGAACTGTGTTCCTCATACCTCAGCCTTCCAGGCTGCTGAGGTTACAGGTGTGCACCACTGTGTCTGGCTCTCATACCTATTTCTGAATTCAATGTTTTGTGCTACACCCTTGGTTGAAGTATAAAGAATATTCACCTTCATACAAATAGGCATTTGAAAAAACTAATCACCTTTTCAGGATATTTATGGAGATTATTTTTTGATTGTACACAAATGATAGTTAAAAACTTTTCTTACACTGTTACATTAAAATCTATTGGTCCACAGATATTGGTGTAACTTGCATTTCAATGAATCTTTTGGCTGCCTGATTTTGTTATATATTTTGGGCTATTTGGAAATCATCATGTCATTGACAAAGGAAAAAAAAACTGGTTATATAAATCTTCCAAATGCTAACACATTTTATTATACAGTGAAATAATTCACAGTTATTGTAACCACACAGTTCAGGAAAGTCTTGAGTATTACAAATCTGTCAAACCTGCAATGGTAGGCACAAATTTTTTAAAATTCAGATTTTCACTTGAAAGCTCAAATTTTATCATTAGTAGAAAATACTGATACTAGAAATGGATTTCCTTTTAAACCATAGGCTGGCTTTGTCATTTTTGTAAAAATATCTGCCAGATACCGAAGTCTAAATGACCATGATTTATCTTTCTTTCAAATATAAGTAGTGTTCCCTGAAAAAAGTGGCTAGTTTACTTTACAACTCAATCACATAAGTACTTTTTTTCCTTGAGACAGTCATCCAACTGTAGAAGTTATGTTGCAGAAGAGATTTATGTATAATCCCTGTTTATCATACAATTGGAAAGAAAAGACCAATGTTTAGTAAAAGTCATTATTTTTTACTGGCTCATCAAGGACATTCTTAAGTGAGCTGATTTCTAAAATTTTTTTTTATCTGAAATGTAAAGACACTATTACAGCTTTGTGTTTTGTGTTGCCTTAATTTATACTAAAGTGATAGCAGTTTTTCCTTCTTTGCATTAATACAGCTGTTAACATTGTATACTCTCACTCATAACAATTTTATGGAGAGAATAAATTTGACTTTGTGAACTCTGTGAGAAGGTATCTGGAACCCCCTATTAGGACACTGGACCATACTTTGAGAACCAATGTTTTAGTTTATCATGATTGCTTCTATCACAGATGACTTTCACTTTAATTAATGCAGGCTCTTAAAAGACTTTATATAGGATAGGGGTTAAAAAAACCCTATGGAGTCACTTAGACTTGGGTTTGAACCCTGGTTCCTCCATTTAAAAGTTATGAAGGTTAACTTAATGTCTCTAAGTCATTGAAATTTCAATGTCTCTAAGTCATTGAAATTCTCAGCACTGCCTAGCAATGTAGAACATGCAGAGTGATTTTTGTATTATGTAGTTGTTTTAGGGAATAGAAACCTAGCTCAGATTAGTGTAAGCATAATGAGAGAGTCATGCTCTCGTAACCATGTGAATGAAAGGTCACAACTCACATTAATTAATTAATTAATTAATAGTACTAATCAACATCTAGGATGGGCTTTGTTTGGCCTTGATTGAATACTTATACCTAAACTAATCATTGGACAGTGGAATATATTTCTTCGATTGGCCAGTGCAGGGTCTTGTGCCATATGTCTAATTGTCTATGTTGGAGATGAGGAGGGCTATTGGTACCTTAACTCAAACCACAGATTTGCCACGGAAGGAGGGGTTTGTTGGGTAAGAAAAAAAGGTAGAAAACAACCTATTGAAGACAATATTATAAAGTACCACTGTCCAGTATAGATGTAGGTGCTTGGTTCCTTATTTTGTCTTTGTATATTGTATGGAGATACTCACTATATCAGAAGAATATCCATGGAATTGGGTTCATTATTGATAAGTTATTAGGCATCTTAAAGTATTTATTCACAATTTTCTTCTTAATGTCTTAAATACTTTTTCTTAATTCCCTTTTGGTCCCCAGCTTTAAAACAGGAACAGTATTATCTTTAAATGATGAAAAAGCTTGGGCTGGGGTTGTGACTCAGCAGTAGAGGGCTCGCCTAGCATGTGGGAGGCCCTGGGTTTGATCCTCAGCACCACATAAAAATAAAATAAAGATATAGTGTCTAACTACAACTAAGTAAACAAAATATTTAAAAAAATAAATGATAAAAAGCTTAATTAAGACCAATAAATAAGAAACATACATAATCAACATCATTAGTAATTAGGGAAATACAGATCAAAACCATGAGATACCATTTCATGCCCACTAGATGACAGTGCCCCAAAAGAAAACAGTAAGTGTTGAGGATCTGGAGAAAGTGTAGCCTCACACCTGGTTATGGAAATACACAATTGTGTGGCCATGGTCGGGGGTATAGATCAGTAGTAGACTGCTTACCTGGCATGCACTAGACCCTGAATTTGATCCCTAGCACCATAAATAAAATTAAATGAAGCTACAGCTTCTTTGAAATGTAGTTTGGCAGTTCTTCAGGAAGTTGAACTGTTAACTTGTGACCCAGCAGTTCCACTTCTAGATAGCAAGGATAATTGAAAACATTTTTCTGCAACAAAAACTCATATGTGAATGTTCATAGCAGTACTATTCAAGATAAAGAAGCAACCCAAATATCTATCGACTGATGAATGGACAACTAAAATGTGGTATAGCCATACAATGGAGTATTATTCTGGTATAAAAAGAAATGAAGTATTGATACATGAAGCAGTATGGATGTACCTTGAAAACATGCTGCTTGTAAGAAGCCAGTCACAAAAGATCACGTATTCTGTAATTCTGTGTGCATGTGAAAAGAGGAGAAAACTTCCTCTCACCAACTCCCCAAAACTGTTTTTTCTACTCTGCTGTCACTGAACAGTACTTCTGACACCCAATATTTAGGGAGGTTTTTCACGTGTGAGGCAAGCATTTAGTTCTTTAGTAAGGCACTAGTTGGGTGTCCTCCAATTCATTTCTGACATCTGACACTATTTACCCAAAGGTAGCATCAGATTACAGGTTGAGGGCTCATTTCCTCAAGACTGCCCCTCACTTTTAGATGCCAGTTGGAAGCACAGGTTGTTGTGGCCTTTTCTTCTTATCAAATGGCCATAAATTAGTATTTTCATGACCCCCTCCTGGTTCAGTTAATTTGCAAGAGCAGCTCACAGAGCTCAGGGACACAGTTTACTTAAAGACTTAACAAAGGATGTAGATCAACAGCCAGATGAGTAAGGTATGTGAAAAGTGTCACAGAGCTTCCATGTCCTTTCCTAGTATTCCACCCTTTAGGCACCACCATATGTTCAGCTAGCTGGAAGCATGCCAAACAAGTCCCCCCCCCCGCCACCTTTGGTTGGGGGTAGTGGTGAGGGGACACATTTTATGAAGCTTCAGTACATAGACATGATTTACTAATCATTAACCATTGGTTATCAGTTAACCTTCTCCTCTCTTCCCCAGAGGTTGGGAGTTAAGGATGAAAAAGTCCCTGCTGTCTCATCATATTTTGGTATTTTAGGTGATCAGCCCATTCTGGGGTCCTCCAGCCTAACTAGTCATTTCAGTAGCATACTAAAAACATTTTTGTGCCTTCAGAAATTCCAAGAGATCCCAGATGTGGTGGTGCACACCTATAATCCATTGACTCAGGAGACTGAGGCAGGAGGATTGCAAGTTCAAAGCCAACCTCAGCAAATTAGTAGAGACCCTAAGCAACTTGGACCCTGTCACAAAGTAAAAAACAAAAAGGGCTGGGGATGTGGTTCAGTGGTTAAGTTAAACACCCCTGGGTACAATTGCTGGTACTAAAAAAAAAAAAATTAAAAAAGAAACAAAAGAAAGAAAAGTAGATTCTAAAGGATTTTAGAAGCAGCATGAGTCATAGGATCAAATATATATTCCATCAAATTATAATATTAAATGCCTGGGATAGATAATTCCATAAAGACAGATAATGAATTAGTTGCCAAGGGTTAGAACAAAGGGAAATTGAAGAATGACTGCTAAGGAGATAGAATTGTGTTTCTGATTATCAGAGTCATCTGGAGTTAGTGGTGAACAGTGCACAAATTTGTGAATATACTAAAAACTATGGTGTTGTACTCTTTGAACTATATGATGAGTGATATTTTAATAATGCTGTTGTGATAATTAACAGCTTAATTAAGATAAATGAGTTGGGGCTTTGGCAGCTTTCTACTACCTGAGAGTCATATCTGAACTTATCTAAGTAGCTCTTTTTCACTGACTTCCCCTTATTCTCTTCCCTGTTTTGAAATCATTTGTTCAACAAATAATTGTTCAGCATTGTGTTCAAAGTTCTGTTGTAAGCAATGAGGACAAAGCAGTGAATAACACAGGTTAAGTTCCTATTCTAGCAGGTCAAAATCTCTCAAATCCCTGGCCTGAAGATCCTATGGGGACCATAGGTTGTAGTAGATCACTTATCTTTTTATTCCTTAACTTAAATTATATTCTTTAAGTTTGAAGAGAAAGGAAATCCTAAATATTTCGTGTCTGATAACGCTTACCTTGAGATTTGTGGAAAAGCTTGATTTTTTTTTTTTTTCCTAAGAATTGGATGACCTAGACTTGTATCTCATTAGCTATATGCCATGAGGAAAGTTTAATATTCTTTTCAGTTTCATTTTCTGCATCTATAAAATTAAAATTCTATCTTAGCAGATATTTGTTTTGAATTAGTCTTTTTTGTTTTTTATATGATGTATTTGCTAAGGCCTTTAGTGGAAAAATGGACAACATTTAAGAAAATGTATTTAAGGGAAGTAGAGAGATGGAAACTCTAAAAGAATTAAAAGAAAATGTTGCAAAAAATGTTAATAAGTTTTAACTACAAATATTATATTCTATGTAATATATACTTATATGTACAAACTTATACTATATACTAGATTTTACACACGCATACATGCACAACATGTACAACATTATATAGATGCAAAAAACTTGAATCTAACGATATATACAGAGAGATTTACCAGAAAAGCATGTTGCTTTCATATCTTCACGCTGATGTAATGCTCGTGCCCAACCCAGAGTACATTTTTATGACCCTTCTTAGACACCTCGGGTGCTTTTGTCAAGAAAGAGGTCACTAGCTGAAGGAAGTGTGCGACTGAAATTCCAGTGGCTCAGAAGGGTGAGGCATGGGACAAGTTCAAAGCCAGCCTCAGCAACTTTAGGCCCTAAGTAATTCAGTGAGACTGTGTCTCAAATTTTTTAAAAATTGAAAAAGGGATGGGATATAGATCAGTGGTTAAGCACCTTTGGGTTTAATCCCTGATAAGTCTTAATGGATCTGAACAACTGAAGGCATCACCACATTTCCGTAGACAAGGGTCTTCTCCATTGTGAGTTCTTCATGCTATTTAAAGAGAACTAGAAAGTTGAAAGTGTTACCACCTTTCTTAAAGGGCAAAAGGGTTTTTTCCCTAATGTGAATCTTTTTGTGTCTTTAAAGGAAACTGTGAAAGGTGAATACTTCCCCACATTGCTTCACAGGGTTTTTTCTACTGTATGAGTCCTTTCATACCACTGTACAAAACTTGACCATCTGAAGCCTTTACATTTACTTGCATAGGTGGGTTTTTTTTTTTTTTTTTAATAGCATGAATCTTCCCAGTCCTTAGAAGGAACTGGGAATACTGTAAGACTTCCCACATGTTTCAACATTCAAAGGGTTTCTCTCCATAAGTACTTTCACATATGAGAAGAAAAATGAAACATCACACATTCAGGGGAAAACAGTTATTTGCCTTGTTTTTTGTTTTTTTTTTTTACATTTTAAAAGAGTTATTCAGTTGGACATAGTAGTATATATCTGTAATCCCAGCAACTCAGGAGGCTGAGGCTGAAGGATCACAAGTTTGAGAACAACTTCAACAACTTAGTAAGGCCCTAAGCAACTCAGCAAGTCCCTGTCTGAAAATAAAAAATAAGAAGGACTGGAGTGGGGATGGGGTTGTGGCTCAGTGGCAGAGCACTTGCCCAGCATGTGTGAGGCACTAGGTTTGATCCTCAGCACCACATTAATGAATGAAGGAAGGAAGGAAGGAAGGTGCATCAACAAATAAAAATTTTCTAAAAAAAGGACTAAAGATATGGCTCAGTGGTAGAGCATCCCCAGGGCTAAATCCCCAGTACAAAAAGAAAAAAAGTTATTCCACAGTGTGAGTCCTGTCATGTCATTAAATGTGACCAGGAAAATTAATTTACTACATTTTACATGCAAAGGATTTTTCTCCAGTAAACTTTTTACGTGTTTATGAGTGAAAAGGTAACAACAGAAGGCTTTGCCCATTATTTTCATTAGTAGGTGAATTAGTCTTTTAGTAATACAAGAAACGTACCTTTATTCAGACTTGTTCAAGGTAGTATAGGTTGTTAGGAAAGTTAAGGGGCCACTTCTTAAATTATACTAAATATTTCTGATAGGATTGGCTTTGTGAGAACATATGGAATTTTTCCCCCACTATATTGCCTGTGGACACCAAGTCAGCTATGAAGTTTTATTTTTCAGGTCAGGTGCTTTCCTGTGTTCCAGCACCAGTCAGCTGTGGTGTGGAGAAGGGTGTCAACATAGTAGGCAATATGCTTTGCTTCTTCAGAGCATCCCCTAGAAAGAGCAGGGTTTTTTTTTGTTGTTGTTTTGTTTTGTTTTTTGTTTGTTTTAGACAAGCTTTTAAGTATGACATTATTTAGTTAATGTCATTTTCATTAGTTCTTTTCTGTTAACTTTCTTCTCATAGCTATAATCTGGAGCAAATCCTTGTCTCATAGCCAAAATGGTTGCCTGTTTCTGCTATTGCTGTTTTCTAACTCATAAATAACCAGTGTGGTTCTTCTAAAAATAAAGTAAATCAGGGTTGGGGATGTAGCTCAGTGGTAGAGCACTTGCTTATCATGTGCAAGGCCCTGATTTCAATTCCCAGCACCATCAAAAACAAAACAGAAGTAAAATCTTGCCCCTCCTCTGCTTCTGTAGCTTCCCAGCACATTAGCTTCTAAACTCCTTAAACCTCCAAGGTCTTGCCAAATTTGGTCCTTGTCTACTTCTCCCTGTCTTTGACTTTACGGTCTTCCTTAATTACTATACTGTTATCTTACATTTCTTCTTAACTATTACGAATCAATGGCTCGCTCCTTCAGGCCATTCATATATTCTGCCAGAATTCTGGTCATCCCTATTCCCTTTTGTTCGCATGCATGATTATTTCTCATCCCCTGGATCACTGCTTCAGTGTCATTTACTCATAGATGCTGTCCCTAAACAAGCTAACTGAAAGTTAAGCCCACCTGGCTTTTCCAGTAAGGATAATTTATGTACAGGGTGCTGTGGTACATACCTGTAATCCCAGCAACTCAGGGGTCTGAGTTCAAAGGCCAGCCTTGGCAACTTGGTGTGAGATACTTTCTCAAAAGAAATAATGAAAAGGATTGGAGGTGTAGTTCAGTGGTAAAGCACCTTTGGTTCAATCCTTCAATTCCCAGTACTATAGGGGGGAACAAAAACGACACACTTGTTTAATGTTTCTCCCATCAGACTATAAGCTTCCTGAAGACTGTGGACCTTTTCTGTTTTGTACACTACTTCTTTTCGAGATGGAGGTCTTACTATGTTATTTATGTTGCCCAGGCTAGCCTCAAACTCCTGGGCTTAAGCAATTCCGCTTCAGCTTCCCAAGTACTTAGTACTATAGGTGCACATCACCATGCCTGGCATATAGTTGGCATTTAAGTAAATATTTGAGGAAATTAAATAAATTTGTTTTTAAAAGAGAGGATGAAGAATATGAGTATTCTGCTCAGAATTGGTAGTTAAATGAGAATTTTTAAGTCAAGTTCATTTTTCTCTTTATTTTTAGTAATGTATGATAATTTAAATTTTTTTAGAAAAGTGAAAAAATAATATTCTCACTATTATTAATCGTTTGGAATGTTTCTGCTTCTTGTATGTATTTTTCCCACAAATAGTTGAACTAAATTGGGTTCTCGTGAGAATAAATAAATAATTATCATTAGAGCACAGCAATGATAATTTGTTGGTGGAGGGGCTGGGTTGTACTTTGTAGGATGTTTGACAGTGTTCATGGCCTTTTACGTACTAGAGGCCAGTAGCACATACTTCCCCTCTCTGTTACAACAAACAAAATGGTCTCCAAGGGCTGGAGATGTGGCTCAAGTGATAGCACGCTCGCCTGGCATGCGTGCGGCGCGGGTTCGATCCTCAGCACCACATACAGACAAAGATGTTGTGTCCGCCAAATACTAAAAAATAAATATTAAAATTCTCTCTCTCTCTCCCTCTTTCTCACTCTCTCTCACTCTTTCTTTTAAAAAAAAAAAAAATGGTCTCCAAAACTTGCCATATGTCCTCCACATGGCAAAATCACCTTAGATGAGGACCACTAAAATGTAGATACTTAAGTAAACTTCCCAAAACACCATTGCTATTTTCATTTTCACCCGAGGTACCTTCACTGGTTGTCTCTCTCTTTTTTTTTTTTTTTTTTAAAGAGAGAGTGTGGGGTGGGGGGAGGGAGAGAGAGAGAGAGAGAGAGAGAGAGAGAGAGAGAGAGAATTTTTTAATATTTATTTTTTAGTTATCGGCGGACACAACATCTTTGTTTGTACGTGGTGCTGAGAATCGAACCCGGGCTGCACGCATGCCAGGTGAGCGCGCTACCACTTGAGCCACATCCCCAGCCCACTGGTTGTCTCTTAAGTGGCTGTCAGATTTTCTTTATAGACTAGGAATTTCAAATTCTCAGTTCAATTTAGGAGATATTTAAATATATGATATGTAAAATTATGAACACTAAATTAAATATTTTTCATTTATAACTCTCTTGAGCCATGTAACTTTATCTCTGACCCTCCTTCCACTTTAGGCAAGTGAACCCATCTCACATTTAACGTTTGATTTTGCTTTAATTTTATCTTAACTTTTGTTGGGTCTCTACTAGAAATACCTTCTATTTTTCCCTTTTCCTTTCCATTACTTATTTATGCTTTCTGGTTGAAGTTAAGGCTCTGGGCCTTGGTTAAATTTGTACTGATCATAACAATTCATATTGATCACTCCTTTATTGAATTCTTAGAGTAATTATTTTATGTATTCATATTTTGGTATTTTTTCATGTAAATAGTGATTTTACTTGTCAGGTTTTGTTTTTGTATTTTAAGAAAGAAAGTGTATTTTAATAGGATATGTATGGTTTGTATGCCGACAAAGTAGATAAATTAGATGAAGTGGATAAATTCCTAAAATACACAATTTGTTTAGATTAAATCATGTTGAAGAATCTTCGTGTGTGTGTGTGTGTGTGTGTGTGTGTGTGTGTGTGTTAGTTACTGGAGATTGAACCCAGGGCCTTGTGCATGCGAGGCAAGCACTCTACCAACTAAGCCATATCCCCATCCCCTAGATCATAAAGAAATAAAAATTGGCTGAGGTTATAGCTCAGTGGTTGAGCGCTTGCCTCACATGCATGAGGCACTGGGTTCAATCCTCAGCACCACATAAAAAAATAACTAAAACAAAGATATTGTGTTCATCTACAACTAAAAATTTTTTTTAAAAAAATTGAATAGATTTTTAACTAGTAGGAAGAATGTGTCAGTAGTTTAAAAATCTCCCAATGAAGACAACTTAGGACTAGATAGTATCACTGGTAAATTCTATCAAATATTTGAGAATTCTTGAAAAACTGATACCAGTCTTACTCAAACTTCCAAAAATTTGAAGAGAAGAGACTATTCCAAAGTTATATTATGAGACCACCAAAGCCAGAAAAAGACACTATAAGAAAATCACAGACCACTATCCATGATGAATATACATATAGAACTCCTCAAGAAAACACTAACACACTGCCTTGCACAGCCCTTTAGAAGGATCATCCACTCTGACCAAGTAGGATTTATCTCTAGTGTTCAAGGATTATTTAACAGATGAAAATCAATGTAGTACACACAGAATGAAAGACAAGATGTACATGATGATATCCCTTGATGTAAAAAGAGCTTTAGGCAATTCAGAACCCTTTCATGATAAAAACATTCAACAAATTGGTAAAAGAATTTCCTCAACATAATAAAGGACATATGTGAAAAATAGGCCATCATAATTCAGTGATGGAAAACTGACAGCTTTTTTTTTTTGGTACTGGGAATTGAACCCAGAGTGCTTAACAACTGAGTAATATCTTCAGCCCTTTTATTTTTTTATTTTGAGACAGGGTCTTGCTCAGTTGCTTAGGGCCTAGCTAAGTTGCTACTTGAGATCAAGGTTGCATCACCATGCCCTGCTGATAGCTTCCTTGATCAGAAACAAGGGAAGAATGCCCACTCTCACTACTTCTTTTTTTAAATATTTATTTATTTATTTATTTAGTTTTACGGCAGACACAACATCTTTGTTTGTATGTGGTGCTGAGGATCGAACCCGGGCTGCACGCTACCGCTTGAGCCACATCCCCAGCCCACTCTCACTATTTTTATCAACATAGTATTGGAAGTCCTAGCTAGAGAATTAAACGAGAAAAAAATAGAAATAAAATTTACCTTTGTTCACAGGTGACATGATATTAGAAAATCCTAAAGATTCCATACACACAATAAAACCTATTAGTATTAATAAAAAATCAGCAAAGTTTCAGTACACAAAACAGCATACAAAAGCTAGTTGTAGGGGAGGAAGGAGGAAATGAAAGGGATGGTAGAGGAAAATGAGATTAATCAGATTGTTATGTGTGCAAATATGGTATATGAATGCAATTTTGTGTAATTAATAATGCATCAGTAAAAATGGAAGTTGTATTTTTGTTGCTAATAAAATTCAATCTAAAAAGAAAATTTAAAACAATCACCTTTATAGTAGCATCAAAAAGAATAAAATATTTAGGAATAAACTTAACCAAAAAGGTAAAAACGATTTATACACTGAAAACTAAAACATTGCAGAAAGAAAGAAAAAATGACAGTGCTCATTTATTGGAAGACTTAATATTATTAAAATGCTCATATTTCCCAAAGCAACCTACAGATTCAGTACTATTCCTTTTGAAGCATACTGACATTTACTCTTTTTTAACGGAAATAGAAATGTGATCCTAAAATTCATAAAGTACCACAAAGGACTCCACATAGGCAAAACAGCCTTGAGAAATAAGAACAAAGCTAGAGGTGTCATACATCTGAACTACAAAATATTACAAAGCTACAGTAATCAAAATAGTATGGTATTTACACAAAGACATACGTATAAACCTGTGAAACAGAATAGAGAACCTAGAAATAAACCTTTCACATAGATGATCTTTGACCAAGATGTAAGACTACATATTGTGGAAAAGTACACTTTGGACTATACGTTCGTCTTTTCAACAAAGGTTATGAAGAAAATTTGAATGCAAAAGAATAAACTTGGACCCTTACATCAGATACAGAAATTTACTCTTAGATGTAAGATCTGAAACTAGAAAACATAGGGAGAGTTTTCATTGGTCTTGGCAACGATTTCTTGGATATGCCATAACAAACATTTTTTTCCCCTTAGCAGGGTTCTTATATATAACAGAAATGTATTTCTCACAGATCTGGAGGCTGGAAAGTCCAAAATAAAGGCACAGGTTGAGTTTCTGGTGAAGGCCCTCTTCCTAAATCATGGATGATTTTATTCTCATTGTTTGCTCACCGGGTAGAAGGCCAGGGAGTTTGCCGAGTTCTCTTACCAGGCCCTCATCTAATTCATGGGACTCTGAAAAAGCCAACATTTTATAGCAAAACAAAACTATTAGCTGGATACAATGGTATGTGCTTATAGTCTGTTGCTTAGAAGGCTAGGGTGGGAGGATCATTTGGCACCTACAAATAATAAAACAGTCTGGGCAACATAGGCCACATCTCAGAAACAAAAAGCTCTTAAAATAGGAATAGACAAGTGGTACTACATCAAAATAAAAGGCAAACAATCAAGAGAATGAAAAGGCGTCCTGTGGTATGGGAGAAAACATAGGCAAATGATATATCTATCTGATCAGGGGTTATTATCCAAAATATGTAAAGAACTGCTTAAACGCAATAACAGTAAAACTCAAACAGCTTTATTTTAAAATAGGCAAAGGATTTGTAGATATTTCTTCAAAGAAGATATACAAATAACCAATAAGCACATGAAAAAGATGTTTGACATCATTTGGGAGATTCAGTGAGGTATGACCTCTGGCCCATTAGAAAACCACTGTTTAAAAAAAAAAAAAAAAAAAGAACAGAAAATGGTGTTGGTGAAGATAGAGAAATTGAACCTGGGGTTGTGCTTAGTGGTAGAGTGCTCACCCAGTGCAGGTGAGACACTGAGTATGATCCTCAGCACCACGTAAAAATAAATAAATAAATAAAAATAAAAGCATTGTGTCCACTTACAACTTAAAAAAAAAAAAAAGATATTGGAAACGTTTGTACATTATAAGTGCTAAAGTAAATGGTGTATCTACTATAGAAAACAGTCACTCAGAAAATTACAAGCAGAACTGGGTGTGGTTGCACATATAGGTAATCCCAGATATTTGGGATGCTGAGGAAGGAGGATTGCAAGTTTGAAGCCAGCCTGGGTCAGTTAGCAGGAACCTGTCTCTGAATTTTAAGAAGGGTTGGAAGTGTAGTTCAGTGGTAAAGCACTTGCTTAGCATGGGCAAGGCCCTGTGTTTATACTTCCAAAAGAAACTAAAAATAGGATTATATGTTCCAGCAATTTCACTTCCAGGTATCTACCCAAATGAATTGAAAGCAGGAACTCAGAGATATTTGTACCCTGTGTTTATAACAACAGCATTATTCACAACATTCAAAAGATGGAAGCAATCCAAGTGTCCTTTAAAGGGTAAATGGATACAACTCTGTGTGTGTGTCGTTATGTAATTTTTAAAAAGATAATATTATGATTCCCCTTAGATATTTAGAATAGCCAAATGCATAGAAACAAAGAATAGAATCATGGTTGCCAGGGGTTGGGGAAATGGAGAAGTAGGGAGTAGTTGCTTAGGTATATGGTTTCAGTTTTTCCAAATGAAAAGTGTTTTGGAGATTGGATGCACAATAATGTGAACTTAATACTACTGAACTATATACTTGAAAATTATTAAGATAGTAAAGTTTTATGTTTTATGTTTTTTACTACAATTTTTTAAAATGGAAAGATAATACATTTTATGTTACGTTTTATTTTACAGTTAACAAAACCCTGATAACTTCAAATGCTGGTGAAAATTAGGAATTCTCAATCATTGCTGGTATCTTAGACAAAATGAAAAGGGCCCACTTGAGAAGACACTGTGGTAGTTTTCTTACAAAACTGAGTGTACTCTTACCATATAATCCAGCAGTTGTACACCTTGGTAGTAACCCAGACAAGTTGAAAACTTATGTTTTCACATGATAACTTTGTTTAAAATCAACAAAACTTGGAAGCTCCCAAGATGTGTCCTTCAGTAGGAGAATGGATAAGTAAAGTATGATACATCCAGACAATGTAATATTATCCAGCATTAGGAAGAAATGAGCTACTGAGCCATGTTAAAGACATGGAGGAACCTTCACTGTATGTCACTAAATAAAAGAAGTCAATCCAAAAAGGCTACATGCTACACAATTCCAGCTATATGATGATCTGGAAAAGGAAAAACTGTGGAGACCGTTAAAATTTACAGTCATTGGTTATGAAGGGTCTGCACTGGGGCAGAACACATGGGATTCTTAGGACAGTGAAAGTACTCTTGACACTATAATAGTAGTTGTATCATTACACATATATAAAAAACAACAGAATGGCCTGGGGTTGCAGCTCAGTGGTAGAGCGCTTGCCTGGCATGTGTGAGGCACTGGGTTCAATTCTCAGCACCACATATAAATAAATGAATAAAATAAAGGTCCATCAACAACTAAAAAAATATTTTAAAAAACAGAGAATGTATACCAGAAGTGATTTCTTAATGTATGCTGTTACTTTGGGTGGTAATGATATGTAAATGTAGGTTCATCAATTGTAACAAATATATCGTTCTAGTAACAAAGTTGATAGGAGGCTTTGGGAGTGGGTGTGGAGAATATATGTAAATAATCTATACCTTCCACTCTAGCTTTCCTCTGAACCCAGAACTTCCCTGAAAATTTTTTAAAGAGTATGTATGGTATGATACCATACTTGTAAAAAATTGAAATTATAAAACTATTGTAGACATGGTGATATACAGCTAAAACAACCATGAAAATTAATCAAATTCAGTTGTTTCCGGGGAGGAAAAAAGGCATGAACAGGGTTGTCAGTGAAGTGAGATTTTAGCAGTCCTTATAACACTTTAAAATGTAAATTTCTCTTAAAAATAACAAATAATAGTGACATGTATTAAAGCATGAGTGTTGGGCTGCATTTGGATCTCAGTGGGTAAGTGGTTGCCAGCATGGGTAAAGCCCTAGGTTTGATCCCTGGCAATACACACATTTAAAAAAAAAAAACCACAAAAAAACACCAGTGTCGTGAATTTTTCCTTTTTGTATATTTGACATATTTCATGGTTGAAATTTAAGTCCATCTTAGAGACGTAGTTACCTTGAGAATGTTTATATTAAAATGTAATCTATGCACTGGCTACATTAGCTAAAGGACAGTTTACACAAATTTAGTCAAAGGATTGTCCTAATAATGCCATGACTTCATCTGAAATGGAACTGTGGGTTTGGTTTTGTTTTAGAGAAATTTTAATGTTTTGTTTATACCAGCACTTAGTTTTAGTTCTGTAACTTACTCAGGTGAAATACTGTAGCAAGTAAGTGAGATGTAGGTTAGAAGCATTAGATCTTGAGTAATATGGTTAAGCTTGTTGAAATGCCCAGATAGGGGAATAAATAATAATAGAAACAGATCAGGATTTATATTGGATGTGGGAAAGGGAGTATTAGAATCTGATTCTATGATGATAATTAACTGTGTCAAATTACTTTATGTATATATATTTAGTAATTCAGTGGTCCTCAGTTGACATATGGTTCATCACTAGCACTTGATATAATTAATTATATTCCCTTGGAAAGTAACTTTTTTACTTAGTTCCAGATTTCCATAGATTCCTGATGATTTTCAATGTCAATGATGGTTCATTGTTTCTTATTTTGTGATGCCTAGGGTTGTGCTCATTCTATTAAATATTATTTCTAAATTGATAGCTTTCTGAATTGATAATTTTAGACCCAGCCTTTCTTGAACTGCAGGCTCATTTGACTCCTTACCATTCCATTTTGATATATTATAATAAGCATCTTGAACTTAGCATGTTGGAAAGTGGTATTACTCACCAAACCTGCTAATCAGTCTGCCCTATCTTAGTAATGGCAATTCCATTATACTGCTTTAGCAAAATAATTCATTAATTTTCCTTTTTATAGGCTGGGGTTGTGGCTCAGTGGGAGAGCACTTGCCTAGCACGCATGAGGCATTGGGTTTAATCCCCAGCACCACATTTAAAAAAAAAACAACAAATAAATAAACAAACAAAATAAAGATATTATGTTCATCTACAAGTAAAAATAATCACAGAATCAGCTGTGATTCTGCTGATGGGCAGAATCACAGCCTCTGGGACAAGGATTCCCCTTTGTTTCTCTTTTGCTAACAAAGCAATAAACGTTCCTTTAAAAAAAATCTTTTTTTATGAAGATTTTCCTGTTAAATTTGAAAACTTTGACTCTGAACTCACAAAGAAAAATTAATTGGTTAATTGTGGTGGTGGCCGGGGGGTACCAGGGATTGAACCCAGCGGTGATTAACTACTTAGCCACATCCCCAGCCCTTTTTTTATATTTTATTTAGAGACAGGGTCTTGCTGAGTTGCTAAGTGCCTCACTATTCTGCTGAAGCTGGCTTTGAACTAGTGATCCTGTTGCCTCAACCTCCTGAGTTGCTGGGATTACAGGTGTGTGCCACCCACACCCAGCAAAATATGAATATTATTGAACACCAAGGGGGAACAGAAAAGTAGTTTATTTGAAGAGGTATGCAACATGTAGACACCTTCAATGAAAAAATAATATGTGGTGTGGTAGAAAGAACACTTGGACTGGGTCCAGAATATCTGAACCTTGGTATTCTTGTGGTAGTCACTGGGACTTAGTTTCTTTCTCTATAAATAAAATTAAGTAGTTTAAATGATTTCTGTTCTTCCTAGCAGCAGAATCCTGTAATGCTCTTTGTTTAAATGTTTCCATAAGAAAAACATGAATTTAAATGTATTATGTTCTTATAAAATAGAAGGGAAGTAAATGTTCCTTAGTCTCTCTTGATTTTTAAACTTCCTTTTAACATTGTTTTATAAACTGGAAAAAAAATATTTTTCTCATCTGGGAATATACCACATCAGCAGAGAAATTAGATTCCTTCAGCAATCATGTTAAAGCTTGATTTGTATTGACTTTATTTAATTGTATTTCACTTCATCTCCTATTGTTTCTTAGTCTGTCTGTCTTTTCTGGGAATCCAGCAAACCAGCGCTTCACACATAGTAAGCAAGCACTTTTTACCACTGAAGTACATCCCCAGCCCTTCCTCAGTAATGTTTCCTAATATTTTTTTCCATTTGTTGAGTTTTTTTGTTGGTGTTGTTTGTTTTTGGTATCACGTATTGAATCCACGGGCACACCTGAGCCATATCCCCAGCCCATTTTTATATTTTATTTAGAGACAGTGTCTCTAAGTTGGTTAGGGCCTCACTAATCTGCTGAGGCTCACTTTGAACTCATGATCCTCCTGTCTCAGCCTCCTGAGCTGCTTAAGCATGCACCACCATGCCCAGCTCCATTTGTTGACTTTCACACACACACACACACAGACATGTTTCTTGTTCAATAATTATCTCTACTACCAAAACTAACTATTGAAAGCTCAATGATTTCTATATCCTTTTGGTATTACATTACAATTTAAGGTGAGAAAAGTGTAAAATAGGAAAACACTGAGCAACTATACCAGAGTCACAAAGTAGCTTTACATTGCGATTTTGAACTGACTTTTTTTATGATTCTTATAGAAACTATACTGCCTAAACTGTAGACCTCTCAACCTCCCAACTTCCCGTCTTACCATCCTCTGCTTCCTATCTTTTTCTCCTTCTCCCTTTATAGACTTTGTCCTTTGCATAGCTCTTCAGCTAATGAATAAGCTTTTGACCAGTTTGGTAGTTTGGGGGGGTTCTAATTGACAGCACTGCTTACTGGATCAATGTAAATCGTGAATACATAAACTGATTTTCATGGAATATGCAAAACATATCTAAGATAAGGGGAAGCTTAGAAAAAGAAACCTTACGTACTCTTACGCAGGCCCTCAGAAATGAAAGTCCTTGATTTTATAATGGGTTGTGACTTTGAGTGTCTGAATTTCTAATACCACTTCTAAGGGATTGGATTTTTGGAGTGAAAAGCGTGGGTAATTTTGCCAGGCCAAGTGCATAGGATATTTTCTATCAGTTTGTTTATAATCTTTTCTTGCCCTATAGCAAAGATTGTTAGCACTCTTACTTTGCAAAGAGTTTCTATGAGTTGTAATAGCCTTAATCTTATGTTCTTGCTAATGTTAAGTTGATTTATAAATTCTTTAATAGTTCTAAATTATCAATCTCTAAATTTAATAAAATGTACTATAATGGAAGGACTTATTTAATAGTTTGCTTTAATGAAAAGAAGTTAGAGCTCATTATACCCCAATCCTGCTATATTAGATGGAGGGGTTACTAATAAAAACTTCTTTTTTTTTAAGGTTTAATTGTTTTAAACCTTTTATTTTTATATGGTGCCGAGGCTCAAACTAATTGCCTCACACATGCTAAGCAAGCACTCTACCACTGAGCCACAACCCCAGCCCCATAAAAACATAAAAAATTTTTTTTTCTTTAGTTGTAGTTGGACACAGTATCTTTATTTGTTTTTATGTGGTGCTGAGGATTGAACCCTAAGTTGCTTAGGACCTCACTAATCTGCTGAGGCTGGCTTGAGCCACAATCCCAGTTTAAAACTTTTTAGAAATTAGAAATAACTCTGGACCTTAGAAGTCTGCTTTACTAACTTTATTGAAAGCAGTTTTTTTAAGTAATACATCTTTTGTGTGAGATGTAGGACATAGTTTTTTAAAAAATTAATATTAGAGTTTACTGCTTTTCTGTTATATGCAAAGTCCCTTTGTCCTGGAAATACAAATTGAGTATTCCTTATCTGAAGAGGTAATGTCTCTAAGTTGGTTAGGGCCTCACTAATCTGCTGAGGCTCGCTTTGAACTCACGATCCTCCTGTCTCAGCCAAAGTATTTGGGACCAAAAGTGTTTTCAGATTTTCCACTATTTGCGTATACTTAATGAGATATCCTGAGGATGCGACCCAAGGCTGAACACAAAATTCATGTATATTTCATATACATCTTATACACATACTCTGAAGGTAATTTTATGTACTACTTTTAATAATTTTAGTATGAAACAGTTTTATGGTGTGAAATTTTTCACTTTGGGCATATGTTAACACTCAGAAATGTTCAGCTTTTTTTCCTGAGCACGCCTGTAATCCCAGCAACTCACGAGGCTGAGGCAGGAGGATCCCAAATTCAAAGTCACCCTCAGCAACTTGGTGAGACTCTCTCTCAAAATAAAAATAATTTTTCAAAAAAATGGTAGGGGTGGGCTGGAGTTGTGACTCAGCAGTAGAGCTTTCGCCTAGCACATACAGGTTGTTGGTTTCGATCCTTAGTACCACATAAAAAAGTATTGTGTCGAACTATCGAACTACAACTAAAAACAAAATATTTTTTTACAAAATGACAGGGGTGTCACTCAGTGGTTAAGCACCCTTGGGTTCAATCCTCAGTACCCAAAAAAAAAAAAAAAATTCTGATATTTGCAACATTTCAGATTTTCAGATTAGTGATGCACAACTTGTGTTCTCAAATTGGCTTATTCTGTCTTTCATATGTATGGGAGACTGTGGCTTAATGGATGGCTTTGTTGGCTTTGGGTTCTAATCCTGGCAGTCATTGGACAAGTACTTTAATTTCTCTAAACCTCAGTTTGCTTATTTGTTTGAAAAAAAAATAAGGTTTCTTCTTAACTCTTAAGGTTATAATGATTAAGATAGTGGATGTTAAAACTCTTTTTCCGTTCTTTTATTGATGAATTACATTTATAGATAATGGGGTTCATTGTTACATATTCATACATGCAGATGATATAACAATTTAATTTGGTCAATATCACTCTCCATATATCCCCTTTTCCTTCCTTCCTCTCCCCAATGCCTTTCCTTATCTTAACTAGTATCCCTTAGATTTTCATGAGATTCCCCTAATGCATTTCTTTTCCTTTTTCTTCTCTTTAACTTCCACAAATGAGAGAAAATATACTGAATTTAGCTTATTTCACTTAACATAATGCTCTCAAGTTTAATCTAGTTTTCTTCAGTTGACATAATTCCATTCTTCTTTATGACAACATTATACACATTTTCTTTATCCATTTGTTTGTTAACAGACAGCTATACTTGTTCCATAACTTGGATATTATGAATTGTGCAGCTATAAATATAGGTATGACAATATAGTATGCTGACTTTAATTCTTGAGGGTATATACCAACGAGTGTTATATAGCTGGGTCATATGGTAGTGGCATTCCTCGATTTTTTTTCAGAAACCTCCATGCTGATTTCCATAGTGGTTGTACTAATCTCACCAACCATGTTGAGTGTTCCGCTTTTCTCCACATCCTCTCTAAGCATTTTTAATATTTGTATTCTTGATGGCTGCCATTCTAATTGCAGTGAGATGAAATCTCAATGTAGGAAATATGTCTAGGCAGCATAGCATTCAGGCAATGGCATGGATATTGCTAGTGGCTTTTAGCCAAGTTTATTGTGAAGATCAAGAGTAGAAAGCAAAGCAGAAAGAGTTGAAAAATTGGGGGCTGGGGTTGTGGCTCAGTGGTAGAGCACTCGCCAAGCACGTGCAAGGCCCTGGGTTCGATTCTCAGCACCACATGTGAATAAAAATATTGTGTCCAACTACAACTAAAAAATAAATATTAAAAAAAAAAGATTTGAAAAACTTGGAGTTTGACCAGAAAATGTGAGTAAAACTGGAGCTATGGAATGAGAGACTTTGCTCAAGAGACTATAGGAAAGATGACTTGGGGGCATTTCAGACTTAAGGGCGGACAAGTAAAATTTTTTGAGAAGAGATTAGTGGGGCACTCTGCTTAAGAGGGCCTAGGAAGTTGTTTCACTGTGCTCTGCTGCCCCGGCAATGAACCTGCTGTAGCCATGAAATTCTTGGCCTACTACTCAAGGTGGTGACAGACTTTGGTGTAAATCATGTGGTGCTGGTTCTGTAGGAATGAATGATGCCAGAGTTCAGGGGTCATTGAGGCTTACACCGAGATTTCAAAGGAAGACCTGGGAGACCAAGCAAAGTGCAGCAGGGTTGGAGTCCCTGCAAGCTGCCCTTAATAGAGCAATATGTGGTGATGTGAGGAGGAACCCTATGCTGCAGTGGAAACCCCCAATTTTAAGAAAGGCCAGTACCATGGAACATCTGCTGAAGAAAAGTTTCAGGAATTAAGCAGAGACTAACCAACAAAGAGGCCACATGGACTGAAACTAGCAAAGTCATAGGGGCAGAGTTTTGGAAGAGAGTGTCATAATGCCAAGTGCTTCAAATGCTGGAAATGGAGCTACAGCACTTGTTTGCCCAGCTGGATTTCAGTCCTGCTTTGGTCCTATCCCTTATTTTTTTTTTAAATATTTATTTATTTATTTTAATTGTAATTGGACACAATAACTTTATTTTACTTATGTATTTTTATGTGGTGCTGAGGATTGAACCCAGGGCCCTGCATGTGCTAGGCGAGCGCTCTGCCGCTGAGCCACAATCCCAGCCCCCCATCCCTTCTTTTTATGCCCTTTTTGCTCCCTTATGGAGTGGAAATATTTATCTTTTTTTAAATATTTTTTTTGTAGTTGTATACAATAATTTATTTTGTAGTTGTACACAATAATTTATTTGTTTGTTTGTTTTTATGTGGTGCTGAGGATCAAACCCAAGGCTTTGTACATGTGAAGTGAGCACTCTACTGCTGAGCCATAACCCCAGCCCTGGAAATATTTATCTTTATATGTTAGATACATGTAACTTGTGTTTGATTTTTACAGGAGCTTACACTGAGTTTGCCTTGAGTCTCAAGGAGACTTTGGACTTATACTTTTGGGCAGTGTTTGAACAATTATTAAAATTATGGGGACTTTTGGAAATGGACTAAATGTATTTTTCATTGTGAAGTGGGCATGAGCTTTTGGAGGCCAGGGGCAGAATGTTATGGTTTTGGTATTAGTTATCCCCCAAAAGCTCATGTGTGAGACAGTGCAAGAAAGTTGAGAGGTAAATTGATTGGGTTATAAGAGCTTTAATCTAATTAGTCTCCTGATAGGGATTAACTGAGTAGTAACTGTAGGCAGATTACAGTGTGGCTGGAGGAGGTGGGTCATTGGGAATACGCCTTTGGGATATGTATTTTGTCTCTTGTGAGGAACTCTCCCTGCTTTCTGGTGTCATGTCCCCAGCTGCTTTCCTCTACCACACACTTCTTCATGATGTTCTGCCTCATCTTGGTCCCTGAGGAATTAAATTGGTCATTAATGGACTGAGACATCTGAAACCAGGAGCCCCAAAACAAACTTTTTTCTCCTCTAATTGTTTTTGTTGGTCTTTTGTTCACAGCAGCGAAAAAGCTGACTGACTAAAATGGGTGAATTTTGTTGAAGGCCTTCTCTCAATCTGTTGAGATGATCATGTGATTTTTGTTCTCGATTCTATTTATGTGATGAATTACTTTATTGATTTGATATGTTTAGCCATTCTTATAATCCTGGAATGAAATCAACTTAGTCATGTTGTACAATCTTTTTAATATGTTATAAATATGACTTGCTAATATAGAGTATTCTTGCATCCAAGTTCATCAGGGATATTGGTCTGTGGTTTTTTTCCTTGATGTGTCCTTTGGTTTTGGTATGAGTGTGATACTGGCTTCATAGAATGAATTTGGAAGTGTTCCACCCCTTTCTATTTCATGGAATAATTTGAGGAGCTTTGTAATAAGTTCTTTAAAGGTCTGATAGAGTTCAGCTGAGAATATATCTGTTCCTGGACTTTTCTTTTTTGGAAGACTTTTGGTTAGTTTGGATGAGGGTTTCTCATTCTTGTTTATCTTTTCAAAGAACCAACTGTTTCATTGATTTTCTTTTTATTTTTTAATTCTCTGTTTCATTAATTTGGCTTTGATCTTAATTATTTCTCTACTGGTTTTAGAATTTGTTCTTGTTTTCTAAATGTCTTGAAATACATCATGAGGTTATTTATTTGGGATCTTTCTGATTTTTCTTATGTAGGCACTCATAGCTATATGCTTTCCTCTTAGAACCACCTTCATAATGTTCCAGAGGTTCTGGTATGTTGTATCACTGTTCTTGTTGGCTTTAAAGAATGTTTTTACTTTCTCTTCTGATTTCTACTGTCATCCATTCATCATTTAAAAGTGTGTTGCTTAATCTCAGTATGTACACATAGTTTCTGTGGGTTTTTTTTTTTTTGCATGTTGATTAGTAACTTTAATCCATTATGATCAGAAGATAAGATGCAAGGAATATATATAAACTTTTCTGTATTTGCTAAGAGTTACTTTATACCCTAAAATACAGTCTTTTTTGGAGAAGTTTTCATGAGCAGTTGAGAAGAAAGTGAAATTTGTTGTTAGATGAAATGTTTTATATTTGTTAAGCCCATTTGACTTACAATGTTTTGGTCTAAAGTCTTACTGAGATGATGTCTGGATGACCTATCAGTGAGAGAGGTATGTTGAAATTACCTAGTATTATTGTCCTGGAGTCTGAGTCTTCAAGTCAAGGAGTCTCAATTTTATGTTATTAGGTCACTGGTATTTGGGGCATAATTATTTACTATCATGTCTTGTTGGATTTTCCCTTTACCATTATGAAGTGACCTTTTCTGGTCTCTTCTGATTAATTTTGGCTTGAAGTATGTTTTGTCAGATATGAGAGTAACTACTCATTTGCTTGTTTGGCTTCATTTGCATGGTATGTCAATTTCCATCGTCTCACTTTCAGCCAGTGGATATCTTTTCTATGAGTCTCTTGCAAACAACATATAGTTTGGTCTTGTTTTTAATTTAGTTGGCTGGCCTAATTTAGTTGGTCCTGCAACTTATTTGCTTAGGCACTCTTCAAATGAGATTTGTCCATTTGCAAGCTCTGGGATTTGTTGATTTCTCTTATATAGTATTTCTTTAGGTATTTTCGGTAGTACTTATATAGTTGTTTATAGTAATTCTTTTAGTTTCTGCTTCTGTTGGAAGGTTTTTATTTCCTCCTCAATTCTAAAGGATAGCTTTGCTGGATATAGCCATCTTGTTTGACAGTTACTATCTTTCAGGACTTGGGAATGCTTCATTCCAATCCCTCCTGGATTTTAGAGTTTGTACTTAGAAATCAAGAATAGTTTTTTTTTAATATTACTTTTTTTTGTTCTAATTAGTTATGCATGACAATAGAAGAGTAGTTCTAATGACTTGCCTCTTTATGTGACCTGATATTTGGCCCTTGAAGCTTCTAAAATTCTATCTTGGGGGCTGTGGATATAGCATAGTGGAAAAGCACTTGCCTAACGTGTACAAAGCCCTGGATTTAATCCTCAGCACTGTAAAACAAAACAAAAAAACTTATCCTTGTTTGTTATGCACTTTAATTATAATGTGTTGTAGAGAAATTCTTTTTTGATCTTGTCTGTTTGAGGTTCTGAATGATTCCTATATCTGGATATCAATTTCATTTCCAAGGTTTGGAAAGTTTTCTGTATTTTAGCTGAAGAGATTATCTATGCCTTTTGCCTGCTTCTTACAACCCTCTTCAATTCCAGTGATTCTTAAATTTGGTCTCTTAATGTTTGTCTAGAGTTCTTTTATATTCTGGTCATGGTTACTTACTTTCTTTAATACTCTGAATGTTCAAGGATAGCCACTTGGTTTTCCAGGTCTGATATTTTGTCTTGTGCATAGCCTGTTCTAATGGCGAGACTTTCAACTGAACTTTTTAGTGTGTTGTTCCTTTCATTTCCAAGATTTCTATTTGGTTCTTTTTCAATATCTTTATCTTCTTATTAAATTTCCTGATTCACATCCTGTACTTTCTTAATTAATTCAGTTATTTTTTTCTGTTTGCTTCAAATTTATTGATTTTTTATAATCATCCTTTTGAATTTTTTTTCTGATATTTTATCCACTTTAATATTTTTGGAGTCAGTTGCTGGTGAATTATGAACCTTAGAAGGTGTTATTACCTTGTTTTTGTTTTTCATATTCATAGTATTGAGTTTTGTGTACCTATTGGAATGGATTTTTCTTTCACTTCTATCGTGTGGACCTTTTTAGGGCACATCCTTCCCTTAGCAAAGTGTTCTGGAATGTCAGATTGTTCTGTATTTTTCAATATATTTCCCAGTGGATTTTGTAGTAGTTTCTTTGATAGTTCTTTGGTGGTGATTAGTGTATTTTGATACAGTGTGTATAGGGTTAAAGTTTGAGAATTCTACTTTCTCTGGAGTTCTCACAAGAGTGGTGTCCTTGAAGATGGGGTGATTGTGTTTATGCAGCAGGGACGTGAGATAGACCCTCTCTGATTGCTCTTCTTCACTTACACTCTGTATTCTAAAGGAGTATGGGAGCAACTTAGATTGACACTCCTCAAGGGTGTTGTGTCCACAGTCTTGGTGTTAATTCTGTTTTTGCTATAGGAGTGGGTCAGACCTGGACCCACAAATCAGACTTGGGGGCTTATTCCCCATCTCCTTACTGTTCCTATTTGGGCCCTGGTAATTAATTTGGGGTTTTCATCTCCCGTATTTTTCGTATTAAAGTATTATTGAAGTCTGAGCATGGTTGGTTTGTGTGTAGAGCAAGATATGCTGTCTCTGCTGGGTTTTGGATATAGCTCAGTAGCAAATCTCTACTCGTGAACTTGAAGTTTTCCAGTAGATTACCAGCACTTCACAGAAAAGG
The DNA here is from genome assembly GCF_048772815.1 of Callospermophilus lateralis. NCBI lineage: Eukaryota > Metazoa > Chordata > Mammalia > Rodentia > Sciuridae > Callospermophilus > Callospermophilus lateralis. The sequence continues at coordinate 103,642,944 of NC_135314.1, forward strand.
GGTAAACATACAACAGTAATGAACAAATACCTGATGCCTCCTGCAACATCTATAATACTAGTTACCACAAAAACAGGAATGGAATGGTAAGCAGTTGCCAGCAGCAACAATAATAAATAGTCATGAACTGGATTTGGCATTAAACAACAGTTGTCAACTATGTCATCCACAAGTACTAATAACCTCAGCTACATGAATGGTGAAGGCAGAAATTATATAAATCAAATAGTTCCTCAAGATGGTAAAAATACACTTCTTTAAGAGAAAAGACGTGATAGGAAGGTAGAAGAGAGTTTGGAATGTTCAAAATGTGAACAGAGAGAAAGCAGATGAAATGTAGCAAGTGATGGCTTTAAAGTAGTAGGAGAAAAAATAAATTTAGGTGGTGAAGAAAGGAAGGAAATAAATGAGAAACCCAAAATAAACAGAAAACCCCAATCCTCAAAAGACAAAACAAAGAAAAATAAAGAACATAAGACAATGCTAAAAGTACGAAAAAATGCACATAGCTATATGTGTATATATATCCATGCTAGAATCAGTACAGTAGGAACACCAAAGGGTGTGGGGAGGAGAAAACTCTTAATGAAAAATGAAAAAGTTGTCTCCACAGATATAGTCAAAACTTTCAACAGGAATGTATGTATGTTCTCTTCCTGTGCCAGAGAGCCCTGCTTTCTGTTGCTTCTTAAGCTGAGTACTCCTTAGAGCAAGGACTAGGGGGTTGTTAAACCCTTCCTCTTTTTTTGTTACTCACCAGGTTGCCAGGTGGAGAATTCTGCAACTGAAGCTGGTTGAAATAGCTCTCAGCTTCCCTTCTCACGAGTATATGGTAGAGTGAATGGAAAGTGCTGTCAATGGGCGTTTTGTTTGGATAGACCAAATTGATGCACTCCCAACGGGGAGCTGCTGCACAGTTCTAAGTGGGAAATTCTCTGGCTGGATTTTAACTCTAATCAGACCTTTGGGACTTGGTCAGATGGTATTGGTTCTGGAGAGATTAGATCAGCATACACCCCTTGGCCAACCAGGTACAGATCTATACAGAGTGTCTGGGTCTCAGGTGCCTCTCGAGAATTCTTTCCATGGGGTGGGGAAGTTAACCCTCCACAAATCTCTCGTAATCCACCATCCACAAATGTTGCCTTCCCTGACTCAGTCCCAGAGTGTAATCATTGAGTATAATCATGTCCACCTGTTTAGTTTCCCTACCCTATTCAGCTGGTCACATGAGGTGCGAGACTCAAAGGAAAAATGAATTACATTCCCCTCCATATCTCTGACTTGAGTCTCCCCACTAGGTATAATCTTCTCTGTGCCTGTTTCAATCTCATTCTTCTAGGCACACTCTAGGCCACACAGCAGTCACTTGCCAGGACAGTATGGCAGTGTTTGCTCTGATCTCCTGTGCTGCCATAGCAGCAAGCTGCAACTTTTGCCTCCTCTAGAAGTCCTTTCCACCTCAGTTCTCTGCTTGCCAATTGAGAAACACCAAGCAATTTTCAGACACCAGGTCACTGAGAAACTCATTCAGCTAAATTGAAACTGCTTCTCTGTTCTACAGATTTTCCCATGCCACATTTCTTCATCGTATTTCTTAGTTTGTGTTATCCTTCACCTGTGTTCCCCTGTGTAGCAAACTGATGACACTGGCGCTGCCACCACCAGCTTGGCTTCATTTTGCTCTTTCTTGTCCTTTAGTTAACATATCTAAGTTTCTGGGTCTCTTAAGAGTCTCTGTTTGATCTTGAATTTCAGTGAATTCCCTTTTTTACCCACCTTGTTGAGAAGCAGTACTTCTTCAGTTTGAATACCAACCCATGGAGCAACTGGAAATGCAGCCTTTCTATAATCTGCCATCTTGAATTCTGTTAAGGACTGTTATAGTAGTGCTTAGCTAATTATTTTTATTCATGTTTCATTATTCATTCATTAGTATTTTTATAATTGAATCATTGTTTTTAAAATCTATATCTGTACCAAAGCTCAGAAGATCTCCAGAACTTCACTTAAGCAAAGTTAGAATAAAATGGTCTGGTCAAAAATTGAGCCAGGTGTAGTGGCACACGCCTGAAATCCCAATGGCTCGGGAGGCTAAAGCAGGAGGATTGTGAGTTCAAAGCCAGCCTCACCAAAAGGAGGCACTAAGCAATTCAGTGAGACCCTGTCTCTAAAAAAATACAAAATATGGCTGGAGATATGACTCAGTGGTCAAGTGCCCCTGAGTTTAATCCCGTATACCCCCCCCCAAGAAAAGAAAATTGAGGCAAAAATTTATGTACATGTAAGATTAGTCATAACATTTAAGATAATAATTGTTCTTGTTATTCCTTATATATATAGAACTTAAAATGTAGTATAGTGGCAGAGGTATCAGTATAAATGAAAGTATATAGTAGAATTTTATATTAAAAGGTAGTAAGTGGTATGAAGAAAAATGAGACAGAGAAGGGAGAGAGAGAGTACCCAGATGGAAGTTTGTGGATGATCAGAAAGGGGAAGACCTCAAAACAGTGGTGAGGGACTCAGTACTCAAATAGTGGGGAATACCATTTCAGACTGAGGAAGTAATAGTATAATAATTAACACATATACTGCTGTGTGCCAGGAACTGTATACTTAACAAATATTTATTTATTTAAGCCTTACAGTAAGCCTATGAAGTAGATATTTTTACCGCTCCCATTTTATAGACAAGGAAACCCAAATGCAGAGAGCTAGTAAATAGGATGTTTAAGACATTGAATCCTTGCAGAAAATTCCATTTTCTTAGGAATTGCTACAAAGTATATTAGTCATGAGGCAAGAGTTTTCAGTGTGTTTGAGTAATAGCAAAATTGGTGTGGGTACAGAAAAATGAATGGAGAATGGTAGAAACTAAAGTCTAAGTGGTGGTAATTGGAAAGTGAATGAGATGCGAAGATTCAACAACTTCAGCCATTGTAAAGATTGAGCTTTTACTCTAAAGTGGAGGGCCATTGAATGGTTTTGAAAAGGAGAGTGACAGGATTTGTCTGACTTTCCAGTATTTCTCTCTTTTTTAATATTTATTTTTTAGTTATAGGTGGACACAATATGTTTATTTTTATGTGGTGCTGAGGATCGAACCCAGTGCCTCATGCATGTGAGGCGAGTGCTCTACCTCTGAGCCACAATCCCAGCCCCTCAAGTAGTTCTTGATAAGAGTCCTTGGATCCTTTTCCCCATGGAATTTATGGGTAGAATTCAGGATAGCCTGGGCATTTAGGAGTATTTTCACTAAACTTCTGATTGAAACAGTGGTTTTTTCACATAATGTAGTTAACAAACCAGAGTAGTACTGAAGTTACCTGTGACTTTGTCATGGCCAGTACATATTGCATTGTTGCAGATATCTTGAAGTAGCATTTAAGGTCATCATTACTTTGAAATTATAAATTCTTAGACCCACTGCTAGATCCCACTTAATGCACTAATTAAGAAGCAAATTGTCTTTAATATATATTTTAATAACTCTATATCAATATAATTGGTTTTCTTAGTAATCCCATGTAATTTTTTGTGTACTTAAAAACACTGAACGATGTTCAGTTGATTTCACCAGGCTGCCAAAGGAGTCCATAGCGCATAAAAGATTGTGTAAAGATTACTATGGCTGCTATGATAAGAGTAGATTGGGGAGGAAGAAAAATGGAGGGTAAGAAAAGGAGGGATACATGTTAGATGACTTTTGCAGTAATCTTGGTGAGGGGTAATGGTTAGTTGGACCAGATTAGTGGAGGAGGAGGTAGTGATATGTGGTGCAATTTTGGATGAGTAAATGTATACAATGAGAAGAAAAACAATCTTAGGATGGCTCCAAGGATTAGGATCTGTGGAAAGAAGGATGGACTTGCTATTTGCTGAGGTGGTAGAGACTGTTTCAAAAAATTCAGTTTGGGGTATAAGTTTGAGATATTTGTTAGACGTGTAAATATCACTTTGTGATTTGGTATTTTCACTTAATGTATCTTAACATTTGCGTTATCAGAAAGAATGAAATGAATATGTATCCATGTATTAGTTAACTTAAAAAATTGTAAAAAAAAAAAAAAACTTGTTACAAAGTAAGAGTGGTAACTGGATGTGATGGAATGGTTAAATTAGAAAGAATGACAATCTTTTTTTTTTTTAATAAATTTTATGTAACAGTTTTTAAAATTATAATATAGCCAGTATTATAATAATAATACTAGTAATTTTAAAGGAAATATAAATGTGAACTAAAGATGGAAAATCACCTATATAGTATGATAATGAGATGAGTAATATGACTATTTGCATATTTAACTAGAAGAAAAGATTAGGTTGTGCATTAAAATGTTAATAGTGGTTTTCTCTGGGTAATGGAATTTGAGGTGATTTTAAATTTTTTTATTTTATTTTTTTGTAGACTATGAGAAGACAGCGAAATGAAGTTGTAGTTGAATTAAGGAAGGTGAGTCTGATAAATATTGGAACTTCCAGGCATAATTCTAACAGCAATATAGAATATATAGAAGTCGTTAAGTATATATTTTTATGCAAATATATTTCCTATTGTGTACTAATTTTTTTAATTGAATATAGTTAAGCTTTTTTTTCAATCTTAGATGTTCAACATTTCTTTTTCTTTTACAAAAGGAAGTTTTGACTAGTTTTGAAAAGCTATTGAAATTGGCAAGATAGAACTTGTCCACTGTGCAAACTAGATATAACAACTTACCAGATTTTTTGTAATTTTTATTAATTTATGTAAAGTGTAAGTTATAGAGATATATAAATAATTCTCATAATTAATAGGTGATAGGCCTTGAGAAAACTTGTTACTTATAAATTTTATCAAATTTTCAAGTATTAAAAGTAGATTGTGTAGTTGAGGGGATATATTTGTAAATTTGCCTCAAACATTTTTAGTGAAATTCAAGTGGCCCTTGATTTTTGTAAAGCATTATTGATTTTGTCTAATTTTGAATTGTCCAGTTTTTGCTTTGACTTTGCTTTTAGGTGATAAAAAGAAGCTCCCAGATGATGTGTAAAATGGTTTAGTACTTTTAAGTAAAAATATATATGTTTGGTTCTGGCTTAAAACTATACATATTTGTGATTTGGGACTTAAATTAGTATCAGTTAAGTGTTTGGTTCACACTGTTGTTTAATTTTTTTGCATTTGAGTTTTAAAAGACACTTCATGTTTCTGTAGGCGGAATCCTGCAAATCTAACCTTTGGAAGTGTTTGGCTTTTTTTCTTTAACAGAAATTCTTTGTTTGACTTTCTTTTTTTATTTTTATTTTTTAAAGAATAAAAGAGATGAACATCTCTTAAAGAGAAGAAATGTACCACATGAAGATATCTGTGAAGACTCTGATATAGATGGTGATTATAGAGTGGTAAGTTACTATTATTCTGGTAACTTGTGAAAGATTTCACATAAATATAGCTTTCTAAGGTGACTTTTTAACTTTATTTGTTCTCTTTAACTTTTTCCCCAGCAAAATACCTCTCTAGAAGCTATTGTTCAGGTAAGTAGCTTCTTCCCACCCCTTTGTATTTCCTGGACTCAACAATTAATTATTATGTCTCTCCATCATAAATTATCTTATTTTTTTTTTATAGAATGCTTCAAGTGATAACCAAGGAATTCAATTAAGTGCAGTACAAGCTGCTAGGTAAGTTAAGTTTTGAAGACAGATTTAAATTTTATGTGTTACATAGGGGTACTGTTTAGGGTTACAGTCAAATTTAACTTTGACAAACAGTAAACAGTAATAGAAAAACTAAATTTATTCCACAAAATTGTTCTCTGATTTAGAGTACTAACATTGATGGCAATTTTTAAATCCTCATGAGCTTAAATAAATACAGTGAATCTTTCATGTACATAATACATAGAAATTCTAGGGAAAAGTTGATTTAACGGATTACTGCTTAGAATAATAGAAAAGCATTATTTACAAAGCTTTAGCTGTTACTAATTTATAGGCTTTATTTTATAAAAGTCATATTTATTCAGACCCTTAACAGTCAGCTAATTTTTCTGATACCTATAAGCATACTATATCAGTGTGTAACAGACTTCAAGATATATAGCTGCATATGCTCTTGGTGTCTTTCCAGGCCAGAAATACCAAGTTATTTTGTACATTTTGTTCTGAATCCTGTGCTCTCATATATAAGGGAAAAACCAGAAGAAAAAAAATTACTACAAAGGCATCTGTATGAACAAATAAATTGGGGGAAGTCAGGTCGTACCATTATGCAAATGGTAGTTGCTTTGTATATTTATGAATATAATAACACCACCATCTGATATGATTATTAGTGGGAAAGAGACACACAATAAATTGATTAATAGAATTAATAGAATTAATTAATAGAATTTCAAACTGGAAAAAAAATTTCACAGGTTCATCCATTATCTTATCCAATGCATGAATCCTTTTTGTATTTTGTTCTACTTTCTACTTTTGTGTATTCACCTTAAATAACTTAGAACAAATAGGGAAATATAGAATTACATTAAAAACTTTTTAGAGAATACTAAGGCATGTAGGAAGAAAAACTACAAAACTATTCACATCTCAGAAAGGCTAATAATTAAGAAATTGTTAGTGTTGTTTGTTAACTGTTTCTGTGAGTGTATGAGCTCTGCAAGAAAATTAAAGCCCAGTGCATCTTAAGAGGTTCTCAAAGCATGGTCTGTGCATTCCTAAAGATCTGAGACAATTTCAGGCATAAAAAACAAACTAATTTTAAGACTTTTTTTTTTTTTTTTTTTTTTTGCCTTTTTTCATCATGTTAGTAACCTTTACATTGATGTTGCAAAAGGAACTATGGGTAAAACTGCTGGAACCTTAACACAAATCAAGATGGGCACCAAAGTGGTTTTATATTATGTTGTATATACTGTATTCTTTTTTGGGAGGGAGCTTACTGGGGATTGAACTGAGGGGCACTTGACCACTGAGCCACATCCCCAGCCCTGTTTTATATTTTATTAGAGACAGGGTCTCACTGAGTTGCTTATTAGTGCCTCACTAAATTGCTGAGGCTGGCTTTGAATTCAAGATCCTCCTGCCTCCACCTCCCGAGCCACTGGGATTACAGTCGTGTGCCACTGTGCCCATCTAATTGTGTTCTTTATTATCAAAAGAATAAAAGCCATTTCTGTCCTTGGTGAAGCAGTAAAATATTTTTATTAAATATTTACCCTTTGGGGTTGGGGTTGTGGTAGAGTGCTTGCCTAGCATATGCGAGGCATTGGGTTTGATTCTCAGCACCACATAAAAATACATAAAGAAAATAAAGGTATTGTGTCCAACTACAACTAAAAAAAATATTTAAAAAATATTTCTTTAAAAAAATCATTACCTTTGATTTCCTACAACCTTGAATGAGAAAAATTTGGTGTTACGATTTTTATAATTTTTTTTTATTTCTACTTGTGCTAATTACTGTGCCTTATGTTTTGGAAAACACCATGTGATCTAATTTTTCTCTTAAGTTTAGAATCTAATTGGAAATGCAGAACTACATAGAAAGTAATGATACTTAGTAGCAAATTAGGACTGTGCTCTGTAAATGCTCAGAATAGATAGATGGTATTGTGTAAAACATAGAACTTGAGATGGACTTGGAAGAGATAGCATTTGAATAGAGAGGTGCTAAGGCATTAACAGAGAGGGGAGTAGGATATAAGAAAGGACCTAGAAATGAGATAGAAGTCAGGTGTGTGTGCACCTGGAATCCCAGCACTTCAGTTGGCTGAGGCAGGATGGTATAGTTCAGTAGTAAAGTACTCCTGGGTTCAATCCACAATAGCAAAAAGCAAACAAAAAATGAGATTGTGGTGGTGTGACAACTGAGCTGTTGTTGAGTTTTTGAATTACAAAGAGTAAGATTAATTAGGTAAAGTAGAGCCAATTTGTAGAGCAGTTTAAAGCTAGGTCAAGGAGTTGTATATTCATAGGGTAGTAAATAAGCAACTGTCAGTTTACATGGGGGAGATGAGCTGCTTAAGGGTTTTTTGTTTTGTTTTTGGTTCTGGGAATTAACTAAACTAAACTCAGGGGTATCCTACAACTAAGCTACATCTCCAGCCTTTTTAATTTTTTATTTTGAGACAGGATCTTGATAAGTTGTTTAGGTAAGCCTGGCTAAACTGAAGCTGGTTTTGAACTTGAAATCCCCCTGCCTCAGCTTCCTAAGGTGTATGCCACCAGGCTGGTTCCTTTTATTTATTCATTTTGTTTGTTTGTCTTGGTACTAGGAATTGAACCCAGGGAAGCTTACCACTGAGCCATATTTCCAACCCTTTTTATTTTATTTTTGTGTTTTGAGATAGGGTTTCACTAAATTGCTGAGGCTTTGACCTTGCAACACTCCTGCCTCAGGTGTGTTGGTTCTTAAGCCTTTTCTTTTCTTTTTTTAAATGTTGTTTTTAGTTGTAGATGGACAAAATACCTTTATTTTATTTATATGTGGTGCTGAGGATCGAACCCAGGGCCTCACTTGTCCGAGGCAAGCACTCAACCACTGAGCTACAAACCTAGTCCCATTAAGCCTTTTCTTTATATACTAATAATGCAGGGGATTCCAATGTAAAGATTTGTGTCAGGTCACATTTAGGGTTTAATCTGCTAACTGCAGTCTCCCACATGTGCTGGGTTTTGTTTGTTTTTATCTTATAAGCTCCATGAGAGCAGGAATGTATCTAATCTGTCTCAGTCTCCAGCATCTCTTTGGATATTTTCCTGTGTATTGCTGTCATTATTCCATTCATTTTTAGCTGGTGAGATGAGAGTGTTCTGTACACTCAATTTAGTGTACAGAATAGAATAAAAAATTGAATACTAGTGTCAGCTGTAAACATAAATCAGCAGCCTACTTGTTCTTGCCCTTGACTCTTTTGTGACTTAATATGAATCATTTGGGTGTTTCAATGACCTTTATTTCTTTCTTAGCAGAGTAAATGCTAGGTCAAAGTTTGCCAACTATTTTCTCTGAGCCCAAAATTTAATTAAAACCAAAGGTAAAGCATATTAAAACATTTAGTTATAAGCCATATTCAGAACTTCACTGAGGGAATATAATAATATATTAATAAAAGTGATAAAATGTCCATCGTATTTTCCTAATTATTGATCATCTCTAAATTTAATTTACAAATTAGTCTTTTATAATTAGAGAAACTATTGCATTATATAAATTTTAAAAATTAACTTTCAAAGAAGGTACTTATGCCATATATTTAAGATCTGATAATATATTTACCAGATATATAATTGTGTATGTCATTAAGTTACAAAGAGGTTATGTATCTTACAGGAAGCTTTTGTCCAGTGATCGAAATCCACCAATTGATGACTTAATAAAATCTGGAATATTGCCTATTTTAGTCCATTGTCTTGAAAGAGATGACAAGTAAGTACATTATTTAATAAATTTAGAATATATCCTTTGGAGACTTTGAATACAAGATTTTCTAGTATTTAAGTTTGATCTTTAAAGAAAAGAAGGTTGTGGGATAGAATTAAAGTCAAGTGAAAAGCAATGCAAAATAAGTTAATGTCAGATGACGCAGGCAAAGGCCAAGTAGGAGTTTAACTTGATAAATTTATCATTATCAAGTTATCAATTTAACTTGTAAGGCTTGAAAATGGACAGAAGACAAAACTAGGGGAGTAATATACAAGTATCTTAATAAAGATACATTACAAAAAATAAAGATATAGGAAGAGGTTATATATATATACCTTTATATAGAAGTAAAATGTTTTAAACAGTGATTGGGGTTTTTTGAGTTTTTTGTTTTGTTTTTAAATGCTGGATGGATAGATGATGCATTTTAAACATATTAAAAGCTAGAGGTAGGAAATGATTGGTAGATATTTGGGTCAGTGTAAAAATCATCTGTTTAAATAATTTTGTTGTTTTATAGTCCTTCTTTACAGTTTGAAGCTGCATGGGCTTTGACAAATATTGCATCTGGAACCTCTGAACAAACTCAAGCAGTGGTTCAGTCCAGTAAGTTGTTTATTAACAAACAAAATTGTGATTTTTAAGTCAGTAAAGTATATAACTATTTACATTATAAAATAATAGCTACCCATTAGCGTTTAGGGCTGTTGAAATAGCTAATTTAAATATGTTACTTTAATCAACTTGTTCAGGTGACTGACATTTTTCTCTTAGATTACTTTCTAAAACTGAGTATTTCAAGAGTTTTAAGTGGAAAATTACTATGAGATATAGTAACTTAGGTGAATTTTTTTCATGAATACTATTTCATTCTTCTACCAAAGAGTAATCATTTTTTAAAAAGATATTTTAAGGATTGTTAAACGTAAGCCATGTATAAACTAGTTCAAATTATAAGCACTAATTTCTTAATGGTTTTGAAGGTATGAGGAGCAGATGTCAGCCATGCAAACATTTTATACTCTAACTAAAATTTGTTTAGTTTTGGGTTCAAATATATTTTGTTTTGTGTTTTGGCTTTTTTTTTTTTTTTTAATATATATATATATATAGTTGGCTATCAGGTAAACTTAGGATTTCATAATATCTTATTCATACCTCTGCTCTTTCCTGTTTTATGCCATCCTTAAAGATTAGAAAGAGGCTTAGAATTTATCACTGCTAGTCTGTCTTAATATACCAGAAATAGATAAGTGAATGTTTTATTGTAAGTTAATATGATTGATTTACATACACCTACATAGTTTTCTTCAAAGTGGTATCTGAAAGAAGGAAGGAGATATCATTTGTTTAGTGTTTTATTATTCTGTTCATTTACAGATCTGACTGTTGTTCCCATCTTTATTAACCAGCTGATTCAGGTCTCATGTGGCCCAGGAATCACAGGCCTAAGGACCCACAATCATACTAAATTAGTATATTCAGAATTTCTTAAATAGTTTCTTAAAAGTTTAATCTTTGTTTTATTTGTAGGTGATATTTACTTTTTAAGGAATCTTTATTTTGGAATTAAGATCGTGGTTAAGGCTGAATTTGATTCCCCAACCCCCCACCATTATATTAAGTTCAGGTTGAATTTGACAATTGTCTATATTTTAAAATTCTTTTTGATACTGAATAAGTAAACTGCTAGTCAAAAATTCTTACAGTAACACAATTCTAACTTTAAAAAGAGATCAGCCAGGATATATTTTTAATAGATTTCCATACACACATACATGTACATATGCATACATATATATTTTTTGAGATCTCAGCAGAAAATCAAGATTAATTTTTGTTTTATAGTATGGTCTTCAGCCTTAAGTGTGAACATGTTTTCCTGCTTCAGATGCTGTGCCACTTTTCCTGAGGCTTCTTCATTCACCTCATCAGAATGTCTGTGAGCAGGCAGTGTGGGCATTGGGAAATATCATAGGTTTGTATAAAACTTATAATGCTAATCCAACAATTATTGCCATATGCTAGGTAATAAAAATTACTACTAATAGATGAAAATGAAAAACAATTTGTCTTCAGTACTTGTTTTTGTGAGATAGCTTCTAGAAATTTTGTATGTAAGTATAAAGCCTTTGAAAACAGAAGGAACATTTTTGTTGCTTAAAATACTGTTTATATATAGTCAACTTTAAAATTACTTGAAGAATTATAAAATATGATTTAGATCTTATCCTTTTTTATCTTGGAATCCATTCTATTTCTCACCTTTCTCCATCAAAGACAATATAAAAAAAAAAAAAAAACAGGGGGATGGTGGCAAAACTTAAACCAGTAATTTTCCTCTTTAATGGCAGTTTTGAGTTTAAAATGACTTTTTTAAAATCTTTTACAGACTTTATCACATTCAAATTTAGTAATTTATAAAGTACAGTGGTATCTCCTACCATGAATCAGTAGGAAGTATCTGCTAGCTTATTAAATGTTGCACAACACAACCACAATTACTATACCTATTAGGTGTCCTCTGATAAATAATTCTGTAAAGAATAATTAAAGATAATTTTAATATTTCAAGAATTAGGAACTAAGATCATCCAAACTCAAAAAATCAAGGAATTCTGTTCAGTAGAGAATGGGAAAAAATCTAGGGTCTGAATTATTCTGTGTCCCTGATGTAGGTGAGAGACCTAGCTATTGAGATAGAGCACCTTTCTTATAGGTGTGTTTATTTCAGTAAGTGAGGTTTCTGAGTTATTCTTGCCACAGATATATTGTTGTTCTTGCATGGAAGTAACTAATATTGTTTTGATGTGCCTTTTTTTGTTTAAATTTTTTATTAATGTATATAATTATACTTAACAATGGGATTCATTATGCCATATTTGTACATACACATAACTTGATCCATCTCATTCCCTAGTACCTTCCCTTTTCTTTCCCTCCTCCCTCCTCCTGATCCACTTGCTCTACTCTACTGATTTCCCTTCTACTATTATTATTTTAATTATACATTATAATTATATATAAAAGCAGGAATTATCATGATATATTCATACTTACATAGCGTAATTTCATAGATTTTATTTTCCAGTACTTCCCCGCACTCCCTGACTTTTCTCTACTTTATTGGTGTTCCTTCTATTTTCATAAGGATCTCCCACGTAGCCCCCCCCACACACACACACACACTTTTTTTGTTCTCTTTCCTCCCTAGTCTCTCTTCCACATATGAGAAGAGATATTCCACTCTTGACTTATTTAACTTCACAGATGCTTTCCAGTTCCATCCATTTACCAGCACATGGCATAATTTTATTCTTCTTTATGACTGACTAAAACTCCATTGTGTATATAAACCACATTTTCTTTCTATTTTTGATTGTTGACAGGAACTAGACTGGTTTTATAACTTGGCTATTGTGAATTGTGCTGCTCTAAACGTGTATCACTATAGTATGCTGATTTTAGTTTGTTTGAGTATTTACCAAGGAGTGAAATAAGCTGGATCATATGGTGGTTCCCTTCTTAGACTTTCAAAGAATCTCTGTACTGCTTTCCAAAGTGGTTGTAATATTTGGCATCTCACCAACAGTATATTAGTGTATTTCCTGCCCCCCGACATCCTTGCCAGAAGTTATTCTTTTTTTTATTATTATTGTTCAAAACATTACATAGTTCTTGACATAGCATATTTCATACATTTGATTCAAGTGGGATATGAACTCACATTTTTACCCCGTATACAGATTGCAGAATCACATCAGTTACACATCCACGTTTTTACATATTGCCATACTAGTGTCTGTTGTATTCTGTTGCCTTTCCCATCCTCTACTATCCCCCCTCCCCTCCCCTCCCTCCCCTCCCATCTTCTCTCTCTACCCCATCTACTGCAATTCATTTCTCTCCCTTGTTTTTTTTTCCCTTTCCCCTCACTTCCTCTTATATGTAATTTTGTATAACAATGAGGGTCTCCTTCCATTTCCATGCAAAAGTTATTCTTATTAGTATTTTTGATGATTGTCATTTTGACTGGAGTGAGATGAAGTCTCAGTGTGATTTTGATGTGCGCTTCCTTAATTGCTGAAAATGTTGAACATTTTTTCATATATTGGCCATTTTCTCTTCTTTTGAGAAATGTCTGTTGAGATCATTTTGCACATTTATCAGTTGGGTTATTGGGGGAGGTTGAGTTCTTTATATATCATGTATATTAATCCTCTATTGGAATACTAGCTGGCAAAGGTTTTCTCCCATTCTGTAGACTCTTTATGTTCTTGTTTCCTTTGCTGTAAAAAAGCTTTTTAATTTGAAGCCATCCCATATATTGGTTCTTTATTTCTTGAGCTTGAGAAGTCTTATTAAGGAAATTGGTGCCCATGCCTATATGTTGGAATGATCCTGTGTTTTGTGTAGATCTTTATCCACTTGAAGTTGATTTTTGTACAGGGTGAGGGGTAAGGATCCAGTTTTATTCCTCTTCATGTGGTTTTCTAGTTTTCCCAATATCATTTTTTTTAAAAGCTATTTATTGCCAGGTGTGGTGGCACCCACCTGTAATCCCGGCGACTTAAAAGGCTGAGGCAGGAGGATCACAAGCTCAAATAGCCAGCCCCAGCAAAAGTGAGGTACTGAGCATCTCAGTGAGACCCTGTCTCTAGATAAAAGACAAAATAGGGGATATAGCTCAATCAAGTGTCCCTGAATTCAATCCCTGCCCCCCACCACCACCAAGAAAAACGCTGTTTTTTTTTAAAGGCTATCTTTTCAACCAGGTGTAGTAGCAAATGCCTGTAATCCCAGCTACTCAGGAGGATCACAAGTTTAAAACCAGACCCAGCAACTTAGAGGGACCCTTAAAATTTTTTTTAAAAAAGGGCTGAGGATATGGCTCAATGGTTAAGTGCCCTTGGGTTCAATCCTCTGTACCAAAAGTAGAAGGGCAGCTATTTTTCCTCTAACATAGGGTTTTGGCCCCTTTGTTGAGGATCAGATGACTGTATTTATGTTAGCTTGTTTCTAAGTTTTATTCCATTGATCTTCACGTCTGTTTTTATGACAATACCGTGCTGGTTTGTTACTATAGCTCTGTAGTATAATTTGAGATCAGCCAGTGTTATGCTATTGGCATCATAGTATAATTTGACTGTTCTGGGTCTTTTTTTCTTTCATGTGAATTTTAGTACTGTATTTTCTACATCTGTGAAGAAAATCATTGGTATTTAATGGGGATTGCATCCAATCTGTAGATCACTTTGGGTAATGTGACTAATTTTTCCATATTGATTCTACCTAGCCAAGAACATGGGACATCTTTTCATCTTCCAAGGTCATCTTCAATTTGTTTCTTCAGTGTTACATAATTTTCATTGTAGAGGTCTTGTATCTCTTTGGTTATATTTATTTCCAAGATTTTGGGAGTTCTGAGTTTTTTCCTTTTATTTGTTTTTTTATTTTTGAAACTGTTGTGAATGGAATTGTTCTTCTGATATCTTTCTCAGCAGATTCATTAGTGTGGTATGTAAATGCTATTCATTTTGTATGTTGATCTTGTATTATCCAGAATAATTTGTTTATCAGCTCCAAAAGTCTTCTGGAGTTTTTTGGATCTTTGAAGTATAGAATGGTGTCATCAGCAAACAGATAATTGACTTCTTTTTCATATTTATATTTCTTTAATTTCCTTCTCTTGCTTGATTGCTCTGGCTAGAGTTTCAAGAACTATGTTGAATAGGAATGTTTAGAGTGGGCATTCTTGTTTTGTTCCTGTTTTTAGAGGAAATACCTTTAGCTTTTCTCCATTCAGTATGATGTTGGCTTTGGATTGTGGAATATAGCCTTCATGATGTGATGTACCTCTTTATAGTCCTCTGAAAGGAACAGCATGGAAAATGGCATGGTTATGATTGTTTTTTTAATGGGAGGATTTCTCTGTAAAATGTTCCCAGCATAGGGACTATTGCTATAGGAATTACATTATTTGTATATGCAAGGGATCCTTACTCCTTTGCTTTCTTATCTCCAGATATAGTAGTGTAAGGAAAGGTGTTTTTTTTAATGGGAATACTTCATCACTGCTTCATATTAGAAATTATAGTGACACTCTATAGATACAGAAATTAAATTTGACTGCTATCTACAGTACTGGTTCTTAAACTTTAGTGTGTTGTCAGAATCACATGGAGAGCTTGTTAAAATACAGAATCCTGTACCCACAGTTTCTGCTTAATTATTATTTCTGGGCTTTAGCTCAGAAATCACTACTGTACTATTATTTAGTTCTCTTCTTTTTTTTTTTTTCTGACATAGTTTTCTAAAGCTATAAGTTATAGTCCCTACTCTTGGTTTTCTGATTGTGGATAAGTATGAACTTTACATATATTTTCTTTTTAATGGCATTTTACATATGGGGCAGGAGAAGGGTATTACTGGGGATTGAACTCAGGCCATGCATATGCTAGGCAAGCACTCTGCCACTGAAGTACATCTCCAACCCTTTTTATTTTTATTTTGAGACAGGATGTTGCTAGGTGGCCCATCCTCCCCTGGAATTTTAATCCTGCCTCAGCCTCCTGGGTAGCTGGGGTAGTAGGCATGTGCCACCATGCACAACTGTTGATATATCTTTTTCATTAGATGAAAATGTGTTACACTAAGCATTCTATTGATTTTTGGAAAAATAAAAGGAATGGTTCTTGGTTCACAGAGTTATTTTTAAAGACTTAGGCTTCCAGAGTTCAACTGGATAAATATATTTTATAACTGACAGCTTATAAGGCTGAAGTTGTAAATAATGTGCAAAAGAATACCTTAGCACTCTAGGTAAAAGACCTAGAATGAAATTAGTTGTCTTATTGCTAAAACCTTTGCATAAAACTGAATTGTACTCTGGCTAAAATACTTAAAGGAGCATTTTGTACCTGGTGCTTTATGTTTTCTAAAAATGCTTATTGTTAATATATTTTATTAAATTAATCATTTCTACAGGTGACGGGCCACAGTGTAGAGATTATGTCATAAGTCTTGGAGTTGTGAAACCTTTACTTTCATTCATAAGTCCATCTATTCCTATAACATTCTTAAGAAATGTTACTTGGGTTATGGTCAACTTATGTCGTCACAAAGACCCACCACCACCAATGGAAACCATTCAAGAGGTGAACAAATTTTAAAAATCAATAAGTAAATTAGATACTGTTATGTGTGTTTTTATTTGTTTTTAAATCTGTGTATTCTCTCCTCAGATTCTTCCAGCCCTTTGTGTTTTAATACATCACACAGATGTAAATGTGAGTAAATGTTCCTCATCATATATTTTTTTACATGCATGTATGTGTGTATGTGCATGTTGTATATGTAGGGCTCCCCATGTGACGTAAAGTAAAAATATATCAAGATCATGATAGTGTATTCTCTGTCAGATTTTACTGTTCCAAAACCTACAATGCATATCTGGTATCTTTATATTTACTCTATTTTTTCTGTGTCACAAAATACAAATTTCAGTGAAGAAATAGAGCCTATTATAAAGTTGGCACTTAGTAATCACTCTCACTAAGATCATGTTTTATATTTATGCACTTTTTATGGAATCTCATTTTGGCAGTCTGGCTATTGAATGCATATGGTGGTTTTTTTGTTTTTGTTTTTGAAAGATAAAGAGAAATATTGGTGCTCACATGCTTGAATTTTTTTTTATTTTTTGGTACCAGGGATAGAATCCAGGGGTGTTCAACCACTGAGCCATATCCCTAGCAGGTGCCGCCGGCCCCAAACCCCCCACACACTTTTTTTTGCGGGGGGTGGTTTTGCTAAATGCTTATGGCCTCCCTAAGTCGCTGAGACTGGCTTTAAACTTAGTGTCCTCCTGCCTCAGTCTCCTAAGTCATTAAGATTATAGGAGTATGCCATTGTGCCTGGCTTATATGCATGAGTTTGTATCCATATGTACACACCAAACTATGAAAATCAGTTGCTCTTAATTCTGTTTTTACTTTGTTTCTCCAGTTATAGTGACTTTTAGCTTCAGTTAGTATAGGGAGAACTGTTGGTTGTCCAACTAACAAGGAGAGAAAAGGCAGTACAGGCAAGATAAAATCTTTGTAATGTTAAAAACATTACAAAGATATCTTGCTTATTCTTACTAACACAAATAACAAAGGAAAAAACAATGCAGGGAATATAAATAAAGTGGAAAACTGCCGTGACTGCTTATAAAAGCCAGACCAGCCAGACTAGCCTTTGGTGTATTAAACTAAGAATGTGTGCTAGGGGTATAACTCTGTGGTAGGTTCAATGCCCAGCAGAAAAAAAAGAAAACACACACACACACATACCCATACACCCATACAAGCAATATAATAGGTAAGGAAAAACACATGAATATATAGTGACAATCAGGAATTCTTTAAAAATAGTTGGCACAAAGTTGCATGTCTATAATCCCAGTGACATGGGAAGCTGAGGCAGGAGGATCACAAGTTTGAGAATAGCCTTAGCAACTTAGCAAGACTCTGTCTCAAAAAAAGAAGGAAAGAAAGAAATACAAAGAACTGAAGGTGTAATTCAGTGGTAAAGTAAGTGCCCCTAGGCTCAATCTCGAATATTATCACCAAAAAAAAAGTTCAGCAGCTGAGTTTAGTGGTGCAAACTTATAGTTTTCAGTCACTAGGAAAACTGAGGTATGAGGATAATAGACTCTAGGAATTTGAGGCCTACCTGGGCAACATAGCAAGACCCTCTCTTTCAAAAAAAAAGAAAAAGATAAACATTTGATATGGTGACCAGTTTTAAGCTGCTGCCCAGTTTCTAGGGATATATTTCTCTAAAGCACATAAGGCAAATTAAAGATAGAATATACTGTGTCAAGCAATGACATAATTTACAAAATTCATAGGTAAACATGATCTCTGCTCTAAAAAAATGTTTTTTTAAGCTCCAGATAGTCTAGGACTTAAATATATATATATATATATATATATATATATATATATATATATATATATATATATATATACAAGCAATTTTTGGTTTTGGCTCCTTATAGCGAAGATTTTGATTAAATTACAAATTTCAGTATTTTGTTTTTGAAAGATTCACAGGGAAGATTAATCTCCAAGTTTATATCTTTTTTGGAAAACCAGGCATTTTACTTGACTTGACTTAGCAGTATATTTTGTTCTTTCTGCCTATTCACTCCAATCTAGATGAGGTTATAATTCCATTTTTCTTATTTTTGATGTATCTTGGAGGAATTCGTTTGCATTGTTCTTCTTATAATGTAGTGTACTAAATATTGTTTAACTAAAAATAAAATCTTAGATAAGCTCTAACAGTAAATTCTTAAATTATGCCATCAAAGATGTTATAAAAACTGCTTTCACGAACAG
Organism: Callospermophilus lateralis; assembly: GCF_048772815.1. Lineage (NCBI taxonomy): Eukaryota > Metazoa > Chordata > Mammalia > Rodentia > Sciuridae > Callospermophilus > Callospermophilus lateralis. The sequence continues at coordinate 103,661,751 of NC_135314.1, forward strand.
TGCCATTACACTGACATTACGCTGTAGTTACAGTTAGAAAACTTATAGTAGAATGTAAACTTTGATACAAAAAAATATGCTAGAGGGCAGGGGTTGTGGCTCAGTGGCAGAGCGCTTGCCTTGCATGTGTGAGGTTCTGGGTTCGATCCTTAGCACCACAAACAAAATATTGTGTCCATGTATAACTATTTTTATTAAAATTTTAAAAATATGTTAGAGATCTAGTTTGAATTGGGTTGTAAGTTGGATCTGAGCATATCAATGACATGTTTAGCATTAGACTTTTTTTAAAAGGGAAGAATGCCAGGTTTTTATGTGCAGTCATGAGCAAGTAACTTGAAATTTTTGGCCTGTATTAACAGATTCTTTTAACGCTACAGGAAAAGAAATAGTTCCATTTGAAAATTGAAATAGTTGTTTCACATATATTGATACTAGTATATTTGAGTTATTTACATGAATGTCTTCTTTTACATTGAAACACATCCTTAAGCATTTTCTTGAGTTTCTGAAAGAATAATGACAAAATGCTGTTGTCTCCTTTTAGGGGCTCCCTGATTGTCTTAAAGTATAACATTTGTTTGTAATCTTAAAAAAAGTTTTAAACTTCTGGCTTATCCTTTGATACAGTGTTCACATTCAAGAAAGATTTTGGAAGTAAAGTTCCAGGCACAGTTATCTTTCCTGTGGGTTCTTTCTTTTTCTTTTACTTTTTTGGTCAATAATTGCATTTATATGCAGCAGTTAAATAGTTGTGATACTACTCTTTGGCCATAATTTCTAATTGGTACTTAACATCCAAAGAAAGATCAAACATGACCTGCTGCACTTGAGAATATACTCACTAAAAATTTGTAGGCCATTTTTTTTTTTTTTTTAAGTAGCAGCTGGTGTAAAGTTTTTTTTTGTTTGTTTTGTTTTTTGTTTTTTTGCTTGCTTGCTTGTTGTTTTAATGTTTTGATCTGTAGCTTTGGGGTCTTTCTTGTATTTAGGAAGTTGCCTCCAGTTTTATAAGGCAATGCAAACTAGTTGGAGAAAATTAAACTGCTATAAAACTAATACCACTATAAACTAATATTAATATTGTCTTTAAGTATACCTGTATGGTATATCCATATAGTATAGATGTTTAAACCATTGTGCATGTTGTATACCTATAGTCTTTCTAACTATTTACATAAGCTACAATATTTGGGGCCTGTTATCCCTTAGCCTGAGCATTTGAGAAAGAAAATTATTTTTTTTCCTATTTCATGTGCTATGTAGTACATATATAGGTTGGTGAATTAAAAATAGATATTGGCATGGATTTGGGACCGGAATTAACCTACATTTCTGAATTTGGCTAAATGATGCACAATAAAGATTCTAATTGTTATATTAAATTACATATAAGAGGTTGTGAGGGGAATGGGAAAATAAACAAGATGAGAAATGAATTACAGTAGATGGGATAGAGAGAGAAGATGGGAGGGGAGGGGAGGGGGGATAATAGAGGATAGGAAAGGTATCAGAATACAACAGTTACTAGTATGGCATTATGTAAAAATGTGGGTGTGTAACCGATATGATTCTGCAATCTGTATTTGGGGTAAAAATGGGAGTTCATAACTCACTTGAAGCTAATGTATGAAATATGATATGTCAAGAGCTTTGTAAGGTTTTGAACAACCAATAAAAAAAAAAACACAAAAATTGTACATGTTTTTATGGATTAGCAATAAAATGTTGAAAATTTTAAAAAAAAGATTCTAATGAATTATGGTAAGAGAAGAAAATAGTAGAACAATCTTAGGAGTATGGGTAAAAATCACTGCAATGAGAAAATATTCAAAAACTGTTGGAACTTTTATTTTATTTATTAGATATTGGTAGATACGGTATGGGCCCTCTCTTATCTTACTGATGCTGGCAATGAACAGATACAGATGGTAATAGACTCTGGAATAGTTCCTCACTTGGTTCCTCTACTCAGCCACCAGGAAGTTAAAGTTCAGGTAAATTTGTTCTTGATAAAATTATGTTTTCTTACCATTAGTTACTTTAAATATGGCATTCAAAGATAGACATATCTTTTTACATTTCAGACAGCTGCACTTAGAGCAGTGGGCAACATTGTTACTGGAACTGATGAACAAACACAAGTAGTTTTGAACTGTGATGCCCTCTCACACTTTCCAGCACTCCTGACACATCCCAAAGAGAAAATTAATAAAGTAAGTATCTTAAAATAGTATTAAACTGGTAGTTTTCATTTATATAATTTGGGTCCCAGAAGTATCTGTAATGTTATTAATTTAAACTGTCATGTTTGTATCAAGAGAAAGTATATCACTCTTTAGAAACACAAATTGGTATATAATTTTTACATATATAAAACAAGTTGCAAAGTGTTTTTCTTTTCTTTTTTCTTTCTTTTTTTTTTTTTTTGTTCTCTTTTTCTTCTTTGGTGCTGAGGGTTAAACCCTGAGCCTCACATGATCTGCTCATAAGCATGTGCTTCACCTCTGAGCTACACCCACATTTACAGTGTGGAGTTTTTTTGGCTCTTTTGGAAATGATGAAATGGAGATACTTGGGTGTTGAATGTTGTATGACTGAAAATTTTTAATATATTAATTCTAGATTCGTATTTTATGGTAGTTAATTGTGTGTGTGTGTGTGTGTGTGTGTGTGTGTGTGTTTGGCTATGGAAAGGGGGCACTGAATGGTGATGCTGATATTGGAGTGCATCTGAGGCTGTTGTAGAAATAATAGGGGTATTGATTTACAACATTGCCAATGATTATAACCCCAAAGCAGCTCACCTAACTAGCCCAGCACCCTAAAATCTCTAACAGGTTCATTAAACATGGTCCTGTGATCTGATCCAAAAGAGCCTATTGTATAGTAGTCAGTGCTAATATTTTTTAGAACAAAACATGTTTTAACATTTGTAGGAATAGAGAAAATGTTTCCCTTTAAAAAATAGGTAAGTTTAATAAATTTAAGTTAGGAAAATTCTGATAATATCCTACATAGCATATAGGTAGATATTTTATTTCATGCCAACTGTGGCTTTAGTAATTGCGTTTATTATCTTTGAAACTTTAAAACACTTTGGGATGACCATCACCTTTACAAAAGTATAGCACCATTGTAATATAAAAGATAACATTACAAGATCATTAAGTAGACCAATAAAGTAGTCAAGCATCTGGGTCCACTTCAGCTTTTCAGAGAAATGGTGCAAATGAATGAGTATTATAAAATAAACTAAAACAGCCCACTGTTTTATTTCTGATGTCTCCATTGTTATGAATAGTTGATATGTACCTACTTTGGTTAGGAGTCTAAGGGTAGAATAGACAATAAAGCTTATTACAGGAGAGAAGGCTATTGAATGTCATTTATAAAAGTTTTAGTTTTGAATTTGAATTTCTTTTACAGCTTATTATTTTGGGGGTATTTATCCAACCAAGCAAGCTTCTTTGGAGTCATACTCTTTGGGAGCATTGTCATTGAGAATTCTTTAGAGGGGTTAGTTCATTGTGATTTGGATTAGGGGCCATTAGCTATTTGTTCAAAGAATATATGGAAAGGGGGAAGAATTGAAATTCCCAAGATTTTTATTATGGAGTTTACTCAGTAGTAAAATCATTTGGACACAGTACAAATGCTTTTTTTCTTAGTTCAGATACAGAATTTATATTTTAATGAGAAATATTGAAAGGATCTTCTTCTACAGGAAGCAGTGTGGTTCCTCTCTAACATCACTGCAGGAAATCAACAGCAGGTACAGGCAGTTATTGATGCCAATCTTGTACCAATGATAATACACCTTTTGGATAAGGTAAGAAGATCATATTGTACGTATCTAAATAAGGGGAAAGGATTTTACATCTATATAATATATATAGTCTGCTTTATTTTTTATTTATTTTTGCATTGCGATTCTTAATACATCTTTATACCACAATTTATCATATCTCTGATTGTATGTAAGGTATGTTAACACCAAATTCACATCTTCATACATGTATTATGTATAATGATGAGGGTCTCCTTCCCCCATCCCCTTCTCTCTTCCTTTCCCTCCCACCCCTATTCCCTATCTAGAGGCAATCTTCCTTTTTTTTAAAACTTGTTTGTTTTATGATGCTGAGAATCAAATAAGAGCCTCACACATTAGGCAGGTGCTCCACCACTAAGACATACCCCCAGTCCTAAATATATACTTTTTTTCTTTGTTTATTTGATTAGATCCTATAGTGATGCTAATATTCCAGGTAAAATAGTGTTTGTATTGAAGCTTTTGAACCCAGCAGTTTTTAATGATTCGTTTCTTCTTGGAAACCTCTGGCCCTTCTATATTTTTTCCTCCCAATTCACCCTAATAGATGAAGGACCTGTGGTATAAAATGCCCGGAATTAAATAGCAATTAAGTGTGATATTGTTATCATCTCATGTTCATATTAATATTTGGGGAAAACAGAATTATAGAATCACAGCATGAGAGTTTTTTTCTGATCACTAATTAAACAAAGTGTTAATTCTATAATTAAAATGAAGATACATCTGTCTAGTATATGACCTGGTATAATCAGTTTACTCTAGGTGATGATTGTGACATTATTCATGAGTCTTTCTCCTAATGATTTTTAAGTAGTTATTGATCATCATTGCCTGGAATCCTCTATTTTACTAGGAGTTGCAAAATGGTGGCTTTCTAATTTTGTCAAAGAATATATTAGCCATGATTCTTCAGTAGTGAAGAGCTTTTATTACCTATTGCTCACTCCAAAATATAGTCTGTATGGGAAAAGCACGATAAATGTTTAATGCTTAATTCTTTTTTCCTATCAGTCATTTTTTATACTTTATCACATGGTTCCTTAAAACCTCAAAAGGAGACCAGAGTGAAAGTTTTACGATCATTAGGAAATTGAGTTCTTATTTTATAAGTTTTAGTTCATTTTAAATGTTATTCCTTTTGACACCCAAGTTATCCCTGGCCATTTGGAACTTTATCTTAAAGTTAGTACCTGTGTCTTAAATACTCTACCTTTTAGATATGACATGATTCCTAGGATTATCTTTTGCATTTTCTGATCTGGATCTAGAATAAACTATTCCTCCAGGATGCCTTGATTCTTCTGACATAAAGATGAGTGTTTTTACAAGGATGTCTTTTGGGGGGGGGGGGGGGCGTACCGGGGATTGAACTCAGGGGCACTCAATCACTGAGCCACATCCCTAACCTTTTTTGTATTTTATTTAGAGATGGGGTCTCACTGAGTTGCTTAACACCTCACTTTAGCTGAGGCTAACTATGAACTCACTATCCTCCTGTCTCAGCCTCCCTAGCCATTGGGATTACAGGCATGTGCCACTGAGCCTGGCAAGGGTGTAATTTTTTGTCGGCTTCAGTAAATAAAATAAGTGACAGGTATTTTTGTATTCATGTTATAAAGTGTAAAAAATGACTGATAGGAAAAAAGAATTAAGCATTAAGGATTTATCCGTGCTTTTCCCATACAGACTATATTTTGGAGTGAGCAATAGGTAATATTTTTGACCATGAGTTGATGATGTGAGAGCTTTTTTAGCAAGTTATTTATTCATTGATTTATTGGTATATTATAATTACACATACTAATGGGATTCATTGTGATTTATTCCTACATGCATATGATATAATTTGGTCAGTTTCATTTCCCAGTTCTTCCCCTTTCCCTTACCATCTCCTTCTCCCTGGTCCACTTTCTCTACTCAACTGGTTTCCCTCCCTCTCCCTTCCATTATAAGAATTCATTTTTGAGGTGGGACAAGGGACAGAGGATTGAACCCAGGTGTGCTTTACCATTGAGTCCCATTCCCAGTCTTTTTTATTTTTTTATTTTGAGACAGGGTCTTAATAAGTTGTTTAGGGTCTTGTTAATTCTCCCAAATATAAGAATTCTGAAGAAATGAATCATGAAAAGAAGCTATGAAATATTATAGGGTTATCTTTTATATACAGTACAGTTATACATTTTTTGAGGCATACCATTGATGGCATATATCTTATGGATAAAAAATTGTTTTCAGCCTAAGGAGGAGATGTAAATATATGTAAAATATATTTATAGTATCAAAATAACAAGTCACATTGCTATAAACAACATGACTACTGAGGGTTGACTACTGAATATACTTTTGGGTCAGGGGATATAGGGGATTGAACTCAGGGATACTTGACCACTGCACCATATCCCCAGCCCTATTTTGTTGTTTTTTTGGGGGGGGAGGTGGGGGTGTATGTGGGGGACAGGATCTCACTGAGTTGCTTAGTGCCTTGCTTTTGCTGGACTGGCTTTGTATTTGTGATCCTTCTGCCTCAGCCTCCCGAGCTACTGGGATTATAGGCAAGTGCTACCGCGCCTGGCTTTGAATGTACTTTTTTTTTTTTTAATTTTTTAAAGATGTTGATTGATCTTTATTTTATTCATTTAATTATATGTGGTGCTGAGAATTGAACCCAGTCCTCATACATGGTAGGCAAGCACTCTACCACTGAGCCATAACCCCAACCCCTTGAATGTACTTTTAAAAGATGTATTTCTAAAAGATGTATTTCATTAGCGAAATTCTTAATGTGTACCTCTGAGTGTGGTTAAGCCACCAACTTGACATACAGATTGTTTGTTTTTATAGTTGTAGATGGACAGAATGCCTTTATTTTGTTTATTTTTATGTGGTGCTGAGGATGGAACCCAGTGCCTCACACATGCTAGGCAAGTGCTCTGCCACTGATCTACAGCCCCATTCCCTGTTTTTTATTTTTGATAAGCATGTTACCTTGGTTTTTCATTTCTTGTTAAAAATATACTTTTGTTTTCAGGGCACATATTCAGAGGTCTGATTTTCATTTCCGCCCTTCCCTCCCTATTTTCTTCCTTTAGATAATCATTTTACCCACTTTTGGTTTATCCTTTCATTATTTCTTTCTAAAATAGAAGCAAATGGATATGTATGTGGTTATTTCCACCCTTATACAGAAAATAATATACTGTATATCCTCGGGATACTTGTATGTTTGTGTGTATGTACATAGATAAATGTGTGTCTGTGTGTGTGGGTGTGTGTGTATAAGCACTTGAAAAATCTTTCCAGAAAACATTTTCTCTAGTTATCCATATATATCTTCTTGTCTCAGCCTTCCAAGTCTCTGGGATTATAGAGCGTGCCACCAGGATATATAAATGTGTGTGTGTGTGTGTGTGTGTGTGTGTGTGTGTGTATCCATGTATACACATGCAGATATACTCATGCATACACTGGAGATCGCTTTCATGACATTATAAAGAGAGCTGCTTTATTCCCTGTTTGTATTTCCCTTATTCTTCTTTTTATTATATAGTACTATTCATAGTACATTATATGGATGCAGTGTAACATAATCAATTATGCATGACATTTGAGATATTTCTAGTGTTTTGCTGTTGAAAATAGTGGTGCTTTCACATATAGCTTGTAAGGGGTTTGTTTTGTTTTGTTTTGTTTTGTTTTTACCCTTTTCCCAGGTTGTATTTAGGATTACTGGAAATATACAAAAACATATGTAAATTTTGTTATATAGTGTCAATTCCCGCATCTTTGAGGATTGTGCCTTTTTGTACTCCCACCAACTTCACTGACAAATACTTGGATTTTCTTAACCTCATTTAGTACTGCTCAGTTAGTAGGTATCTGTAATTAGTTATATTCCTATTATAAAGATTTCAGTTGATTTTTACTTTTTGGCAGTGCAATTCCGATGTTTTCTTGGTAAATTCTAAAAGATGAGATTATAAAGATATAGATCTCATTATATAAATAGCTCCAAAAAGCACATATATGTATACATATTCAGAAATATTTGCATTCGCATGTGTATCTTTTTTAAGTTATTTATATAAACAAATATATATACACATCTTTTTAAGTTATTTTAAAATATTTTTTCAATTTGTATTTTTGTAATGAAGTTACAGATTTTTCCAAAATTTTCTTTACTGATTTTATTTCATCCTTATTGTCATCTTTATTTAATGTGATAGCATTGAATAGTAACATTAAGTCAAATTGTTTCCAGGAGAGTTTCCAAAAAGAAAATTCCTTTGTTCAGGGTAGATTGGGTGTTACAAATCTTATCTTAGTAAGTAAAAATTATATATGTATGTAGAAAAGCTAGAAGGAAACCTGGAAAAATAAGCACTTGAAAAATCATTGCAGAAAACATTCTCTTTAGTTATCCTTCTATTGCCAACGGTAGCCTTTTGCTTTGTTTTTATTTTTTTAGGGGGATTTTGGCACTCAGAAAGAAGCTGCTTGGGCCATAAGTAACTTAACAATTAGTGGAAGGAAAGATCAAGTAAGTTTAACTTTTATTTATTTCTTAAAAGTGGTGTTAAAAAAAATAACAGTACAAACAGATTATATGATTTAGCTATAAGTAAACCATAATTTAAAATAATAGCAAGATAAATATTATGTGATGTTGGGGGACAGGGGGTAGGAGGGGTGTGTGGGGATATTACTGGGGATTGAACCCAGGAATTTATACATGCTAAGAATTTGCTCTACTGCTGAGCTGTATACTTCCAGCCACTTTTCTATGATTTTTTTGTAGGTGGACGCAGTATATTTATTTCATTTTTATGTGGTGCTGAGGATCGAACCCAGTGCCTTATGAATTCTAGGCAAGCACTTTACCGCTGAGCCACAACCCTAGCCCCCACTCTTTAACCTTTTTTAATCAAAAAAAGAGAGGTGATTTTTTTTTTCCTACCTGTCCAGGAGCTAGGGATTGAACCTAGAGCCTTTTGTAGGCCAGTAAATTCTCTACCACTGTTCCAAATCCCCAGGAATTTTGAAAGAATTTCTAACCTATAATAAAATCAAGGGGCCTAAAATTAGGGTTGTGTTGTTTTTTTAACAGTACTAAGAACAGATTTTGGGGGTGGTGAATATGGCAGAAAGAAATTGTCTCACAGATTCTCCTAACAAATGAACAACAGGAGCAAAAATTTTAAAAATCATCAGCAACAACAAATTCCTCAGCAGTTAGAAATTAAACTTTACTAGATGGCTGGGACTAGGAACTACGGTGAGAAACGTGAGGTGCATAGGGTTTAAAACTTAAAAGCTGGGGATTCCAGGGCTACATTATCACTGAGACACATTGTCTGCCCTTTCTATTTTTTGAGACAGGGTTACTAAGTTACTGAGGGCCTCACTAGGTTGCTGAGGCTGATCTCGAACTTGTGATCCTCCTATCTCAGCTTCCCATGTTGCTGGGAATATAGTTATACATTGCCATGCCCAGCTTACTTTCTTACTTTTAAAGAGGAAATGATTTTCAAAGAAAGTACTCCTTAAAGCAAAGAAATGTTTAATAATAAGTTGAGTGATTCCTTCATTTTCACTTCAGTTTTTTTCCCCCCTTAAATTCAAGAAAAACAAACTTAGGAAAATCAAGTTAATAATGAAGTTTTAACTATGTCCTAGAGATGAAGTCAGGTGTCCGTACTCAGAATTTCAAAGTGAAAAGCATTCTGTTAAAACATCTTGATATACAGATTTTGCCTACATTTTATTTTTTTTGATGTTTTTTTTTTTTATTGTTTAGGTGGCCTACCTTATTCAACAAAATGTTATCCCACCTTTTTGCAACTTACTGACTGTAAAAGATGCACAGGTTGTGCAAGTAGTACTCGATGGATTAAGTAATATATTAAAAATGGCTGAAGATGAAGCAGAAACCATAGCCAATCTTATAGAAGAATGTGGAGGTAAGTTCTTTATGAGCTGTTATTCTACATTCTAATTTTTTTTGTAACTATCTTTATATTCTGACTAATATACCACTTCTGTAGTTTTCTGTCTTAGATTAATCAAGTAACAGAATAAATTAATAAAATACTATATTCTATATATAGTCCTGCTCAGCCTCTTGCATGTGTTTAGGTAACTGAATTGTTGCCTTATATTGAACAGGCCCTGTGCTAAAAGTATTGGAAAGACAGTGGTAAACAAAACACAGTCCTTGCCCTCAGGCATGTAGTCTAGTTTTGAAGATAAATATGAACTGATTTAATGTGCTAATTACCCTAATAGAAATGTACAGCAAAATGGGATACCTAATCCATCCTGGAAGAAGCAGGAAGTGACATCTGAGCTGGATTTTGAGAGATGAATAAGGATTAATAAAGTAAAAAGGGATGAAAGGTGTTCCAGGCAGAGATAACACCATGAGCAAAGTCTGAGGTGAGATATAGCATTCAGCAAATTATAAGCAGTTCAGTGTTGCTGAATCACAAAGTATGGGGTAGAAACTGCCAAGAGATGAAGCTGGAGAAATAGCCAATAACCATACTCCTTTGAATTCTTATAAGTTTCATAGCACAGCAGATACTTTATTCAGGAAGGCAGTAGTTACCAATCTGGCTGTGCATCAAAGTCATCTAGAGTGTAAACAACACATTAGATTTCAATCTCAGGGTTCATATATAGGCAGAAAACGGGAGTCCAAATGTGGCTATGGAACAGAAAATAAATGTTTCCAACTTGAATAATTATAAAAGTAAAGGTATTTCTGACAGAAGCTGAAAAGTGAATGAAAGGAGAGGTAACAACAATAATGAGAGAACCCATATCAACTAAGTGGAGGAATCAAGACTTGAAATAAAGCATGTTTGAAGTAACTAAAGTGACAATTGGAATAACAACAAATAATGTATAACCATCCAGTTAGGAATAGGAAAATGGAGAATGATGTTAGGAACTAATTAGGGAATAAGAATTAGTAAAATGAACAACAGGTATTTTATATGTAGATATTGATTGATTCTCAAATATTGCCTCCCTCACTGGAGATATGAAACAGAAATATGTGTTTTATAAACTTCCCAAAGGATTTTGCCATAGGGTGTGATAGGCCATTGGAGGATTTTCCTAGAGGATTGGTATTTAAATAACTGAGGAATGGAGCCTTTGGAGACAGAAGGCAGACCAATTAGGAAAGCATATACTGTTCAGGCCAGAGTAAATGAAGGCCATAATAACAGAGACAAAGGGGAGATGACAGAATTTAGAAATAGATGAACAGAGTTTTGATATTTGATTGAGGAAAAGGAAATCTTAGATCTCAGATTTCAAGCTATTTAGTGAGTATCAACAAGTAAGAATTGTAGATTGAATAGTTTAAATGAGGAAGGAGAGTTAAAAACTGTTCTAGAGATTTGAGATTTAGGAGCCTAAATGTCCTTGTAGAATTTTGTAGGCATTTGAATTTTGTGCTAGTAAAGCTCTGAAAATAAGTGAAGCTACAAAAGCTACAGATTATTGTAAATCCTCCACCCACAAATTTTTTAATGAAAGGATCACCAAAAGTAGAGTGTGTAGAGTGAAATAGGGGCCCGAGGTAATTTCGTTCACTTAAGAAATGGATAGAGGAAGAACATAAGTGAAAGGAGCAATTTCACTTTATTTCATAGGTCTTACTATTATTGCTCCTATAAAATAAAACAAGATCCAATTTGCATATCAACAAGTTTCTACCTCTGATATAGTAAATTTATTAATGTTTACAGGGAAAATCCCTTTTCCCCTGAAATATTGTGATCTCTCTTTTTTTTTCCATGTTTAAGTATGCTTAATAGCTGTCTTATGGATCAAATTTGTTAATTGCCAGTATCTTCAGTTTCTTTTTAGTCCATTAGAAAAACTTGGCAGATGTTAGAAAACAGGAATTCTGCTTTTTTATTTTTAACAAACAAAAGCAATTTTACATGTTATTATTCTTTATAAGCGTTGGTTACCTTTTATTTTGCTTTATAAATAGATGTCCCATTGTTTGCTTATGCATTTACATGATATTAGACACTAAGATTGTTAATCTTTTTAAAATAAATATGCTTATCTTTCTGAATTAAGTCTTTTTATATTTAAGATTTACCTATAGCGTTCCAAAAATTATAATCCAAAAATTTTCCAATACAAAAACTGGGTTATACATTCAAGATTATTGTAACCTGTCACTATTTTTTTTTTTAATATTATCATTGTTTCACTTCATAAAATCTCTTGCAGGACTGGAGAAAATCGAACAACTTCAAAATCATGAAAATGAAGACATCTACAAATTGGCCTATGAGATCATTGATCAATTCTTCTCTTCAGATGATGTATTTAATAATTTTGTAGTTTTCTTAGTTTTATGTTAAAACATAATAAGTTTGAACAAAATAGTATATAGTAAGCTAGAGGCATATGCATGTATGTCCTTTCTGCAATTGAATTAAAATAGGTAGGTGACTGTGATGTCACTTGCTTTGTTAACAAATATTTCAGTATTTTTAAATTTCTAATAACACTGAGTAAGTCACTAGTATATCCTTTATAATAGCAATTAGTTAATACACATTTGCGTATGTTGTCATTTTTATTTGGTGACTAAAACCAAATGTGAAGATAATAGATCAAATGAAAATCACCAAAAAAGATAAGGCACTAACTATATAGTATAAGGTATGATATACAAAAATTTCTTCAACTGTAACCATATAGTAGTTGGAGTTAAGAAATTATTTTTATTGCCTCTTTGAAAGAGTAAATCTAAAATTAAAGTAGTTTCTCCTTTAAAAAAATAGAGTGTTTAAATACAACCAACAGTGGATTTCTTGGATGATTTTTCAACTTTTCAAAGAATAAGTCTTTAAAAGAGGACAATAGGGGTTGGGGATGTAGCTCAGTGGTAGAGCATTTGCCTAGCATGTGGGAGGCCCCGAGTTCAATCCCCACCCCTGCCCAAAAAATAAAAAGCTACTAAGCCTTTTGTTAATATTTGAACATTAATCACAATGTGGTAGAAAATTTGTAGAAAAGGAAATTATAGACTGTTTACTTAGAGATGTTCACACTAAAGCCTATTTAGATTAATGATGCCCAGTTAAATCAGAAATAAAATCCAAGAAAAACATGCTCTTACAGGTAGCTTTAATTATGTATCTTAAAGTTGGGATTTTAGATGTACTAATTTGTAGTTAGGTGACTAATTTCAGAAAGGTGACAAGGCCTATGTTTTCTAATATCTTTTTTACTCTCTTACATTGTGAGAAAAATAATTTAAATGATGTACATGGTTATAAAAGCCTCACCGTAGGTTTGTAATTTTGTGGAATTTAAAAACGAATATAGTATAAAGCATATAAAATATTAGCCACTATTAGCAAGCTCTTGTTTTACCGTTTTAAGGCTATATGTCCCTAATTGTATTAAAAGATTAACTAGGGGCTAGGAGTAAAACTCACTGGTAGAGTACATGCTTAGCATGTACAATTCCCTGAATTCAATTTCTAGTACCCAAAAGATAGGAGGGGGATTGACCGAATAATACACTTACTTTCCAAAAGTGGTGGCTTTGAAAGGAAAGAAAAACACTTTACATTGTAAAGTGTTTCAACTTTCCAAAGGATGGTAGCACATTGTTGGCACTCATCACCTAGTTCTTATACCACTGTTAAGGGCAGTAAAACAATTACTGTAATGCTTCTTGTGTATAATTTAAAACTAAAACTAATTTTTTTTCCCCCCTAGATTGATGAAGATCCTAGCCTTGTTCCAGAGGCAATTCAAGGTGGAACATTTGGTTTCAATTCATCAGCCAATGTACCAACAGAAGGGTTCCAGTTTTAGAAAGATATTGTGGAAGTTAGGTACAATGCAGCACTCAGATATATATATATATATACATATATATAAAAAGGTTTGATCCATCAAGCTTGGCTCATGGGATCTGCTGCTGCATTAAATCGGGAAAGAAAATGTGAAGATTTCATTTGGAATCACAGGAAATGCCCAAATGAGGTCAAGATGGCGAGTGGGTGCGAGTGAGAATGAGTGGCAAAATGTAATGAAAACTTTACGTGGATGCTTATTTAGGTTGTTCAAAGTAAAAAGGGCTACGGGTCACAGATCTTCAGTGCCTGAGAAGGAACATTGACTTACTCTATATCAATTGAGGGGAAAGTGAAATACTGTCATCTTCAAGCCTTGTAAGCATAAAAGAGAATAGAGTGCCCATATAAGTCAAAGAAAATGAGCCCAGGCCTTGCTATAAAGCAGTGTGTGAATGGACAATGTTGAATGAATGTCTGGCTCTGTGATAGAGAGCCAGGTTCATCTTTCAAATCTAGGGCTCTTCACTCATGAAGCAGACTCCTAGTCCTGGAGTGACTGTGTACGAGAGTGTGGTTGTGGTGCTGTATGTGAACGCATGCAAGCTTGATTCGCCTTCGGGGGGCTGATAACAAACATAGTAAATCATCAAAGTGAGATCACAAGTGTTAATGTACACTGGACATAAAAACAAAGACCGGTTTAGCAGCAGACATTGGTTTATTCTGCAGCCTGTGTTTTCTATTTCCCTCTCCCCCAAAATCCTCACTCCTTTTTTTTTGTTTTGTTTTGTTTTGTTTTGTCGTCCCTCCCTCCCCCCCCCCCCCATTTTTATTTACCTAGTATGGCTCTTTTAGTTGCTTCTCAAGTCAGAAAACTTTTCAGGAAGGTTTCCCTGTGCATTTGCACCAGATGAATGTTTGATGCTATGAAAAGCTTTCCATATCATCAAAACTAATTTGTGTAGATTTTTGCATGTAAAAAAAAATCATAAATTTCCCTCAAAATAGACTGTTGCAGTACACAAGTTACCATAATAGTATAAAACAGTAAAATGTGCTTAAAAGGCCATTCTTTTCATTTTCAGAGATAACATAAAGACCTTTGCATGAGGTAAATCTACAGCATAGTTCATTTTTAGATTTTGTTGAGTCCTGTAAAGAAGAAGAAGAAAAAAGTTTCAGTTGTGATAGAATACCGTGCTGTGTTTAAATGTTACTTGTTTTCAAATTTTGTTTTCTATGAAAATGATATGGAAACTTCTAAAATGGAATTTGGTGCATATGTACTGCTGAATAAAGACCGATGAAGAGGTTTGAGTAGATGTACAAATCAAGTAATGGTTTGAACACCTTTAATAATATGCCTAATCTGTTCAATTGTTTTAGAATCTTTTTATCTTAGATGTAGGCAGCCATGAACAATCTATTTTGAGCCACTTTAGGGAGAAAACTTTGTATTTTTAAAACTTGCATAAAAGTTATGCAAGTGGTTTTTATAAATTGGAATAATGCCTCAGTTTTGAGGTTATGCACACTAAATTAAATGTGACATAAATTAATTTGTACAAACAGAACTCTTTATAAGGTGGCTCATTGTAGGAAATCCTGTGCCTTCCCCTTTGAGCACAAGTGTTGCATGAACAACAGTTTGCTATAAGAAACATACCAGATTAGCCACCATTAGCATCTATATCTACTTTGTGTTTAAAAATCAACTGGTAATTCTGAAACACTGTAGAATGGATAAAAATTATTTTGTGATCATAACTCTTTGTTGAACTAGAGTATTTTTGCAGCATTCCTTGTCATCAGAAACATGGTTAAAGTTTAAAACTAGAAACAGCAGAAAACTAGCTTGTAAAATTTATCCAAGTAGAGTGCAGGCTAGGCTGTCTTGGGGAAATAAACATTAAAACTTAAAGCAATGTTTTACATGGGGTGTGTGCGTGATGTGTGGATTTTTTTTTTTTTAAATATTACTGTTGAGTTAAAGTGTGTAACTCAGTGGCTCCTATTAGTTCTTGTCTTTCCTCAACTTTTTAAACTAGACCCAACATAACAAGAAATTTCATAAGTTCTGTAATTTCAGTCTGGACACTATCTATAATTATGCTTTCTTCCTATTAAAACCATTTTTGGCCTTCTTCACTCTCCCAGACAAATAGACAACTTGAGCTTTATTTTTAAGTATTAACATAACTTCAAATATGGCTACAAATTGCATACAAAGCTTTTTTTTTTTTAATAGAAGACTTATTACTAGAAGGTGAACATAAGAATACTTTGCATAATTCTTGTTTTTTAGGAAGTATAGTTCAAAGCCAATGAGCTGGTAATAGGCCAAATTATTTTATAGAATATGTATCTTTAATTATTCCAAGGTCTTCCTGATGTTCTAAATATTTCTAACTAAGACATTCATTTTCTAATGAAATTCTTAAGTGGGTTTTTTCTGTCTGAAATGTTTCAGTACAGATCATCAGAGTACCAGAGTTACAGATTTAAACGCAACTTTTTTTTTTTTTTTAAATAATCCACCAATCTAGGAAATGGATTTTTTTTTTTTTAACACAGTCTGCTAACATCTGCTGGGGGGCTAGGGAGGATGGAATAATAAGCCTCACAAGCCTAAATGTTCTTGACTTTTCATTTCTTAAACTGCCTTATCTAAGCACTGAGCCCTCTCAGTGCTACAATTTTAAAAAAGAATGTTATATTAAGGTGTATGAAAAGCCATGGTAGTTTTCAAAGATTTTAGTAATTGTTTGATATAGTGGTATTAGTACTTTCCTCATTGCTCTGGACCAAACCTAGAGCATTTCTATAATTGAAGCAATCTAATCATTAAAAGTGTGTGTGGAAGAATGGGGGGGGAGGGGAGTAGGGTATTGTTTAGTTTGAGCTTTCCTTGACTACAATTCATAGGTTGAGGCTGTTTGTTTGTTTAAGGCATTGTAAAATGACTGAGTTTGTTGTAACCTCAGTTTAACTTGGGACAGCCTTTTCCAAGACCCCATTGCTTTAGTTCCCTCAGGAAAAGTTGCAGAAATTAAGCTAAGTTGGCTTTTAAGACTGATTGCTATATAACAAATTACCTCAAACTTAGTGGCTTAAAACATGACATGTATTTATTATTTCAGTTGTGGGTTAAGAGTCTAGCTACAGTTCTCTGTTTAGGGCCTCACAAGGCTACAGTCAACCAGTCAGCTTCTGAAGCTGGGGGTCGTCTTCTATACCTTTAGGACAGAATTCATTTCCTTGCACTTCTAGAGTTCATGGCCGCATGCTTCTTTACGGCTAGCAAGAAAATCTGTGATCTTGAGGAAGACCCAAGCCTTCTTTCAAAGGTCCCACCTGATTAGCTCAAATCCCTTTCCTGTCCCTTTTGGTTAACTTAGAGCCTTAATTACACCACCAAATCCCTTCACCTTTGTCCATATTCTAGTTCTATCACAGGGGTTAGTTGTATCCATTATATTTACATAACCTGCCACACTCAAGGAGTTACACAGTGTTTGCATATCAAGGAAGCCTCAGCCTTTGTAGAGTTCTACATATCATGAAGGAATACAAGTTTTTGGAACTTATATTAGAAGTGATTTTTCTCTTAACACTGCAAGCCTATTTGGGGGTCAAGATCTCCTATGGGAACCTAAGGAAAACTGGACTACTTACATCAAAAGTGCACACACACATGCAGTTTCCATATAGTTTTATTAGAGAATTGTAGGAGTCTGTGAATTACGGAGTACAAGTAATCTGTCCCAACACTCCCCTCAAATAATTGAGTTTGAAATTAAAAGGTGATTGGCCAAAACCATACAGCTCTTAAGGGCCATTGAGGCCCAGATCTCTGTTACCATACCATGCAGTGATTCTTCCAATTAATCTCAATTTATTTAAGTTTGTGAACCAAAGGCAAAAAATAATGTTTTTGCATCTTCCTGTCTTGTTTTGTATATAAACTGGTCTACTTAGCTTTAATCAAAGACAATTACCTGGAGTTTACCTTTTTATGTATGAAACTTCAGTTAGAATTATTATTGACTTTTTAAAGGTCTAGCTATCTGAGTATTCTTAAATAATTTTCACTTATTGATTATTTACTCATTGGAAAAATCTATTATATGTCATCAAATTTAATATGAGGGAAGGGAAAGAGTTTGCCCAGACAGACACCTGATCTAGTATTCCCAAGTTTATTGTTTTGAACATTTTAGGAGGTGAGGAGGACTTAAAACTTTTTAGATAAGCACATTAATTGAGTTTTGTTTTGTTAGGATTAGGGATGTAACTCAGGAATAGAGTGCTTGCCAAGCATGTACAAAGCCCTGGGTTTGATCCCCAACACCACCAAAAAAGAAATACAAAAAAACTTTTTTTAAAAAAATCACAGTAATAAGGGCTGGGCTTGTGCCTCAGTGGTGGAGCACTTTCCTAGCATGTGTGAGGGTACTGGGTTTGATTCTCAGCACCGCATACAAATAAATGAATAAAGGTCCATCAACATCTAAAAGTATATTTTAAAAACAATCACAGTAATAAAAAAAATTGATGATTTAGGTCAAATCAAGACATAAACTGATGACCAAAGTGCTTTGGGGGGCAGTGTGTGGGGGGCGGAGATAGTGTCTTGCTCAGGCTGGTCTCTAACTTAGCTCAAGTGATTCTCCTTACTTGGCCTCCCCAGTAGTTGGAACTGTAGGCACACGCCACTGCACCTGGCTCCATAATGCAAGTTGATTTTTTAGTTAATAAAGTTGGAAAAAATTATTTGTGAAACATCAGTATGATTAGAAGCAACTCATTTTGTTACTAAATAGTCACGGACGGGTCTGGGGCTCAATGGTGGAGCACTTGCCTAGCATGTGTGAGGCACTGGGTTTGATCCTCAGTACAAAATAAAAATAAAAATAGTCAAGGACAAGGCAAAATAAAAACTTCTTTAAAAATTAAACCTAGCAATAACCTTCATTTTTAATAGGCCTAAATAAATATAGACCTATAAGTAATGGGAGTTTGATTTGGAATGTCCATACCAAACTGTATTTATAAAATTGATTAACAGCTACACACTTTGAGTAGCTAAGTGTGAAGAAAAATGTTCCTACATACTCTCAAATCTACGTCTCACCAGAGGACTGCTGCATTCCCTTATCACATTCTGTGTCCTAATCTCACAAATTTCATCTTTTGTATTTAAATGTGCTGCCTATTCAAAGTTTCTTTGCTATTACAGACCATCATTTCTTCCAGTGTTGTTCTTTGGAAAGGAAATTTTTATACCTTTTACTACTTAAATTTTTATTTGTTATTCTTCAAGCATGAATTCTAGTTTCCCTGATCATATTTTATTTCTGATCAAAAGGTTGTAATAGTCTGTTTTTCTATTGATAATTGAATACCTTAAAACAAGGGTAAGTTTTAAAGAAAAGAGTTAATTATTTTGACTCACAGTTCCAGTCCAAGCTCAAGGGACCTCATCTGGTGATGGTGGTCTTGCTGAAAGAGTCCTGGTGATCCAGAGTATCTCATACCAAGAGTATCGCATGTGTCTATATGTGTGTCTACCTGGCTTCTCTTCTCATACTACAAGAATTCAATCATGACTCCACTGTGACGACTTTGTCTAATCTTAAAAAATCCCCAAAGGCTTCAACTCTAAACATAGTTGAGAAGTCTTCACCCTCTTAATACCTCATAATGGGAATTAAATTTCAACACTTGGAGCCCTGGGAGACTCTCAATCCTAGTAATAAACTCCTGAACTGTGGCTATTTTAGTTTTACCCAAGATTTTCTCTAGCCTGTTTGTATTCTTTGAAACAACTGTTAAAAATTTCTAATGATCTTAAATCTACATGGCTTTTGTGGTACAATCTCTAGTTGCTTGCCTTCCAGATAATTCCCTCAGTGTTCTATTTCTCTGAGTTTTGAGCCCTTTGAGCCGCTCTTCCCTCATCTTGTGTACATAGTTACCTTCTTAATTTTTCTTTCAGTGCTGGGGATTAAACTCAAGGCCTTGTGCACACAATATCTCTGAGCTACATCCTCAGTTTACCTTTTTAACTCTTTAGTGAAGTGATACTATCCAACTCTAGGGCTCTGCTAAGTGGTATTTTTATTTCAAAAAGAAAACCATATTTTGACTCATAATTGTGGGGGCATCAATAATGACCCTATTCCCCCTCCTAGAATATCACCATACTACTTGTTTCTTGATTGACCCCCTGTTCAACCCAGCATAAAACTTAACTATTGTGGGTATTTTCTATCTCCAATCTTTTCAGTTTATATTTGCAATGTGCTGCCTCCATAAATAGGTATATTCTACAAATCTAGTGTTTCCCAGTACAATGTTCAGAATGCACTCTCACTATATAACTAGCAGTTAATTCTGCTACATCTGTATTGTTATGTCCAGTTCAGTGGTCTTTAGTAATAGTTTTGGTTATCTTAATATTGTTAGTTAAGGTTAACTATTATTTGTGTATATAGAACTGATGCAGATAAACTCATATTCTCCCTTCCCTCCTCCCCTTTAAACCGGTTCAGTATTGTCTAAGGCAACTGTTACCTTAAATAGTAGCTTGTAATAGAGGTGCTAAAAGTACAGCAAAGTTTGCCCATAATCTCCATCCCCATACTCATTCTGTGATCCTCCCCAGCTGCAGGGAGTAAGGAACGAGAGCAGCATAGTTTTGTTTGCAATCAGAATTTTTTTTTTCCATTCTGTGCCCCTTGAATATTATAGTGATTTCTTTCCTTCAAGAAATCAGGAAAACATCCAGGACTGTTTGTCATCCTTGCCATCCCCATTAACCTTCATTTTGCAGTATGTTTTAGATTTATGGTAATTTTTCAGTCTAAAGTCTGTTCACTCATTACATCTGTGTTCCTCCGTCTGTTTGTCCACTAGATTGTAAGCTCCTTAAGGGCAAGGTCAGAATAAAAGCAAAGCTCTGTAAACACCATGAAGGAACCATGAGTTCTATGGGCATTCAATAAACATTTGTGATAAAGATGGAACTTCTCATATGAACTGATTGTAGTGACTACCTCTCAAAGTCATTTCAATTTGGATTTTAAAATTTGCCTCATTACATTTGAGGATTAGAAGGCTTTATGTAGGAAGGAAAGATGGTTTATTCCTTACCAGATGGATGCTTATTTTTCGATAGCACTCAGCTCATCCCCAGCCCTTTACTTTTTGAGAGAAGATCTTGCTAAATTCCCTGGGCTGGCCTTGAATTTGAGATTCTCCTGCTTCAGCTCCTGAGTAGCTGGAATTACCAGTTCTCATGTGCTTTTTCAAATACCAATTTTACATATTATGAAACAAAGTTGACCTAATGTCCTCTATACTATTGACACAATTCATTTTTTGAAATATATCAACTTATTGAAATAACTTTACATGTTAATAGTTTTGTTTTTTAATAAAGAATAAAACCATAAAAATAAGTGATTGCTGCTTTTGTCAGCTATAGCATGCAATTAATAGAATGTTTTGGTTTGTTTATATTTCCATGTTCTTTGAGCATGATAACTACAAAATTGCATAAACTTTCTTCTGTTTGAATAGAAATTGCAGACTTTCACTTGCTAGAAATAATTAGAAGTAAATACAAGGAATGCTCAATTTTATTTAGTCCCATTCTAAGTAATTCTGACAATTACTATGGTGTTTATCCATTATTTTACTATTTACCTTTTTGATAGGTTAACTGGCTTCTAACCTTGGCTCAGCTGCTTAACTCCTGTGGTACCTTCCAAACTTATTTTCATCTCTGTGTTGTTTCAGTTTCTTCATCTGAAAAGTGGGAAACAGTAATAATACCTACCTTGGTCAGTTATTTTATGGTTTTAATGATTAATTCATGTAAAGAACATAGGAAAATCCTAGGTAGATGAAGCATTTATAGATTTTAGGGTAAAATCTCTTTAAAGTTTGCTATAGCCAAGTGTGATGGCACACACCTGTAATCCCACTTACTTGGAGCCTGAGACTGGAGGATTGTCATTTGGAGGCTAACATGGGAAATGTGAGATCTTGTCTCAAAAGTAGCTTGCTGCAAGTAAAGGCAGAAGCTTTGATAATATTTGAGAACCCACATTGGAATAGGCATTAAACCAGTAGTTTAGGGTAGCAAAATCAACTAAAATGTATTTGCTGTCATTTAGTTTCCTGAAAGAAAAACAGTCAAAAGTGAATAAGGAAAACAATGATAGAAAACAAAATGATAAATAAAAGCAGTGATAAATGTACATGATACCTGAAGTTAAACTTTACTACTTTAGGACTGCAACAGTACATTTGGTGGAGATGCAAAAATTTTAAACTTTATATTTCTCAATTTGTTATTCCCAACTTCAAACATTTGATTGTTCAGACTTCATTGTTCCCCCAATTTCCAACTCCCTGCTTCTCTTTTACCCTTAGTAAGTGACCTTTCTTATTTCACAAGAAGTGATATAAGCACACTTTCTTCTTGGAAATCCACTGAGAGCATTCATCCCCTCCTAATGAGGAGGAAGTGTCTTTCCTCATAACTAAGGAAATCTTATTGTCTTATATCCTATCTCCTGCTGATTCTCACTGATCTCATACTATGAATTATGGCTCATTTCCTCTTTATGTTTAGCTATTCCCCTTCAGTGTGATCCTTCCCATAATATTTAAACATGCTCAGGGTTTGTTTGTTTGTTTGTTTGGGTTTTTTCCCCCCTCCTCTTAAGAAAGCTGACCCCTCCTATTCCACCTCCTCCCTGATCCTCTCATTACCCTGGCAGGGAAGTTCTTACAATTTGCTGTCTTCAATTGCTCAAATCCCATTCATTTCTCCTCATTTCAGTCTGTCAATTGCCCCCCATCCATAAAACTCTAAAAAAAATCACCAGTGCTTACTGTAATAAATTATTAAATGGGTAATGTTTATCTTTAACTTGACCATTGTTTTCTAGATTTTCACAACACCATATTGTTTTTCTTTGTGACCACTACCCCCCATCCTTCTTCCCAGATCCTTACCCAATATTTTGTCTTTTTTCTAGCACATCTTTTTCCCTGTTTTTCTCATCCCAAAGTTCTATACTCTCACCAAACTCCTTTTATTCTATAGAAAAATAAAATGATCACATTTTCAACGATCATCTATGACATGCCACTGATCCACATTATGTATTAGCTTTCTCTAAAAGTTCCCTACTACCTCTTTGAAATCATTACCTAGAATCCGTACCTGAAAGACAACCACAATTCAACTTGTCCAAGACCAAGCCCCTGGTCTTCCTTTCTCCCCTGTTGCACTGTTCTCTGTCTCAGTGAATGTCACCTCCTCTCACTCTTAATATATTCCAGAATGGCTCTTATATCTGTTCACTTATTTCCATTTCTACCTTCTTAGTGTGACCATCATCTCTTCTTGAACCATTGTAAAGGTGCATAAAAGTGTTCTCCCAAAGCCATTCTGGCCTTCTTCCAATCCAATCTCTGCATTGAAGGTAGAATAATCTTTCTAAAATCAAATGTGTGCTAACAATCATACTTTTCTTATATTCTCATTGCTCTTAGAATAAAAACAAATGTCTTTTTTCCCCCCCTCTGGATTAAGTTATTGGAAGTTTAATGCATGGGAAAATTAGAATAAAATAATCCTGTATGCACACCCACTTTAAACCATCATCAACAAACACATAATTTTAACTCTTTCCACTGGTCTACCCACATTTCCTATCTCCCTTGGATTATTTTGAAGCAAATTCCAGAAATTTTCTTATATATCTCAATAAAAATTAATCTTTGTTTAGCATAGCTACAGTGCTATTATCACCTCTTTTAAAAAATCAAAATTTCTTAATGCAAGTATTTAATTGATATTTAAATGTCCTTGATTTAAGACAAATTACTTAACATGGTCATGACCTTTCATTTCCTGGCTTCTGTCTACTTCTCTAAGACAGTTCTCATACATACCACTCTTCTATTTCAACTGCTCTGCATTTCAGCCACTCTGGTTTTTTATAAAACTTTATTAAAAGTTCTCATACCCAGCACTTCAAGAATATGTTGTGCTAGGGGTACTGTGTAAGGCCTTGGGTTCCATTCCCATTACCACAAACAGCTCAGAATTCCATTCCTTTTCTTTAGAGTATATTGAAATTTAACTACAACTAAAATTCATACTTTCTAGACTCTAGCACCAAACATGTAGAAAGAACATTGCCTAGAACATTAAGTGCAAATATTTTTTGATTTATTTTTATTTTATTTATTTATTTATTTTTATTTTATTTATTTTATTTTATTTATAGAGATATAACCCAGGGTCTTGTGCATGCTAAATAGTGCTCTACCCTGGAGCTATAACTCCAGCCCTACAAGTATTATTTAATGAGTGAATATACAGATTTATAGGAGAAAAGATAACTACTTAGTCCAGACTTGAGGAAGAGGAATTGTCCAGGAGGTCTTCCAAATGGAGGTAGAGACCTTCTGACTGACTTAGAAATAAACAAGTGAAGTGGGTACAAGGGCCTTTCTCTGTAAGTAATGTCCTTTGACCACCAATCCCACTCAGGCATTTACTCAAGTGAAGTGAAAAGTTCATTCACACAAAAACCTGCACTGGTAATCAACCCAAACTGGAAATAACTCAAAATTTCTTTCAATTGATGAATGAATAAAACTATTACATCAATATGATAAGTTTTACTTATCAATAAAAAAAAACATGAATGCATTTCAAATGTAAGAAGATTCAAAGATTTCATGCTGTATGATTCCATTTATATGACAATATGGAATAGGCAAAACTATAAAGATAACACTGATCAGTGGCCACATACAGTAGGGAGAAGCCCACAGGAAATTTTAGGGGTGATAGAGAAGTGCTATATGTTGA
Organism: Callospermophilus lateralis; assembly: GCF_048772815.1. Classification (NCBI taxonomy): domain Eukaryota; kingdom Metazoa; phylum Chordata; class Mammalia; order Rodentia; family Sciuridae; genus Callospermophilus; species Callospermophilus lateralis. Next base: position 103,686,337 of record NC_135314.1, read on the forward strand.
TTATTGGGTGGTTACTCAACTATATTCATGTGTCAAAATTCATAGAACTGCTGGGAGCTGCAGCACACACCTGTAATCCCAGCGGCTGAAGAGGTTGAGGGTAGAAGGATCATTAGTTCAAAGCCAGCCTTAGCAAGTTAGCAAGGCTCTAAGCAAAAATTGGTGAGACCCTGCTTCTAAATAAAATACATAAAGGCCTTGGGGATGTGGCTCAGTGATTAAGTGTCCCTGGGTTCAATCCCCAGTACCCAAAAAAAAAAAAAATCATAGAACTGTGTACTAAAAAGGGAGATCATGTCTACATGTGATTTATACTTCAATTTTTAAAACTGCTACTGTTAGAGGAGAGTATAGCTTAGTGTTAAAGTGCTTCCCTTGTGCATTTGAGGCCCTGGATTTGATCCACAGGACTGCAAAACAAACAGTGTAGAATTGCTCATTGAGAAAGTTCACTGGAGCTTGCTCCTTCCTCCCTTCTTTCCTTCCTTCCTTCCCTCCTCCCTCTCCTGCTGCTGCTGCTGCTCCTCCTCCTCCTTTTTCTTTTTCTTTTTCCAGTGCTTAAGATCAAACCCAGAGCCTTATGCATGGTAGGAATCTCTCTACCATAGAGCTACACTCCTAGTCTTAGAGCCAAATTTTTAAAAAATTCATAAGTAAACCCCAGACCCTTTTAGGAATTTGTGTGTGTGTATGTTGCGGAGGACTGAACCATGGCCTTGGGCATGCTAGAAAAGCATTTACCACCTAGCAATACCCCCAGTCCAGAACAGAGTATATTTTGAAGATAGCATCTCAACTAAGTGGGGAAAGATGAGTAATTCAGTAAGTTGTAATGGAAAATGGAGTAGACATCTAGAAAGAAAGTTGGCTTCATACCTCATACCTCATATCAGGAAAAAAAATCCAAATAAAATAAACTCTATAAATGCACTAGGATTAGCTGTAGAATAATTTTTATATGACTACAAAGTAGGGAAGATCTTTCTGGATATATACAAAAACTCAAGTGCTAGAAACAAGAAATTAATAAATTTACTTACATAAAAAATAAAATTAGGGGCTGGGAATGTGGCTCAAGCGGTATGCGTGTGGCCCGGGTTCGATCCTCAGCACCACATACAAACAAAGATGTTGTGTCCGCCAAAAACTAAAAAATAAATATTAAAATAAAATAAAATTAGGGCCTGGGGTTGTGGCTCAGCCATAGAGAGCTCACCTAGCACATGCAAGACGCTGGTTCAATCCTCAGCACCACATAAAAATAAATTAAAGTCATTGTGTCCAACTACAACTAAAAAAAAATATTTAAAGTAATCTGTAAAAATAAAATTATTTGTGCAGGAACATCCTTTTTGGGGGGAGGGGTAGCAGTGATTGAACTCAGGGGCACTCTACCGTTGAGCCACATCCTCAGCCCTATTTTGTATTTTATTTAGAGACAGGATCTCACTGAGTTGCTCAGCACCTCAGTTGCTGAGGCTGGCTTTGAACTCATGATCCTGCTGCCTCAGCTTCCTAGCCATTGGGATTATAGGCTTGCGCCACTGCACCCAACTGTCCGGGAACATCTTTATACACAAAGGGAAAAGAAAAACTGTGTGTGGTGCCAGGGCTTAAACCCAGGGTCTCTCACATACTAGGCAAGAGCTCTACCCCCAGTTCAATAGGGAAAAAATGTAAAATATATGAATGACTTTGATACAGGTTGAATCAAAGTGCATAAATGCATTCTACTGTCATGTATAACTAATTAAAACAAAAATCTTAAAAAGAATAAAGCATAAACTATTTTTGAAGAAAAAAATAAAACGAAATGTGTTTCTTTAAAATTCAGATGTTGACATCTTAACCCCATTATCTCAGGATGTGCTTTCATTTGGAGTTAGGGTCTTTAGAGAAGTGATCAAGTGAAAATGAGGTCAGTAGGGTAGGCCTAAACTCAGTATGACTAATATCCTTGAAAGCGTTGAGGGACATATATACAAGAGAGAATGCCATACAAAGATGAAAGCAGAAATCTGAGTGATGCTTTCACAAGGCAAGGAATACAGGAATATTGACATCAACCTATCGGAAACTAGGGCACAGGTGTGGAAAAGATCCTTTCTCACAGCTCTCAGAAGTAACTGACCCTGTGTTACATTGATCTCAAGAGTTCTAACCTCTAGAATTGTAACAATAAATCTGTTGTTTAAGCCATCAAATTTGCATAATTTTATTACAGTAACTCTAGCAAACTAATATAGATTCTACATCTGAAAGTATATGGTCTCCCCAGAATGAGTGAAATTCAAGTTAAAACTGCAAGAAATATTTTAAAAGAGTCTGAATAAGAAGATATTATTTGTTTGGGAAAACAGTGCTCTTATACCTTGGAGTTTGGAGTATACATTGGTACAATGTGAAGGTGAAGTATATTATCAGTATTATAAATGCATGTACCCTTCCCAAAGTGTTCAAAATGTCATACATACATGTTTATTCATTGCAGCATCATTTGGAAAATCAAAAGAGTGGAATCGATCATCAATAGAGGGCTGGTTAATAATCAACCTTCATATAATGGACTATTATAGATATATTAAAAAATAAGGAAGACTTTTTGTGTATTGTTATAGAAAAAATCACCAAAATATTAAAAGACTTGTAAAGCATCACACTTTAATATTTATATGAAAAAGGTATATATATATACACACACACACACACACACACACACACACACACATACACACACACACACAAAATTGCTTGATATGCTTGAAATATACTCAAGTAATAACATTAAATTTTCTATGGAAACAAACTGCATTTCTGAAAGATTGAAAAGAGAGTTTTTATTTATTTATTTATTTTGTGATGCTGAGGATCTAAGCAAGGACCTCATATGTGCTAGGTAAGCGCTCTACCAATAAGCCACACCTCACTTTGCTGAGAGACTTTTATCATGTTACATTAAGAAAATATTTTCAGAATTTTGAATCATGAATGATAGAAATTATATAATCTTTACATATAGTTTGTTTTTGCTGCCACAAGGTGGCAGTGTTAAAGGCTTTATTAAAAAAACATATTTTGACACTTAGTCACATGGTAGAAATTTTTGTATTTGGCCCATATTTTTCAGGTATCCTATCAAGGATTGAAAATACTCGAAATGTATCTTAGCATATTTGGGGATCTACATAAAATTTTTTTCTTTGTTTTCCTAATTTTATAGTCATAGTTATTTTATTTTGATTTCATTAAAGCACTATAGACCCATGGTAAGAAAAAAATAGTACAAAATAATATTTAATGAAACAACACAGTCTTTCCATGCTACTTCCATTCCCAAAGACAACTACTTTTTTTTTTTTTTTTTTTTTTTTTGAAACTGGGGATTGAACTGAGGGCTGCTTTACCACTGAGTTACACACCCCAAGTCCTTTTGTTTCTTTATTTTGAGACAGGGTATTGCTAAATTGCTGAAGTTCTCACTAAGTAGTCAAGGCTGGCCTTGACTTTGGGATCCTCCTCCCTCCGCCTCTAGAGTCACTAGAATTACAGCATGTGCCATCACTCCATATATCATTTTAGCAACAAGATTAAATGGGTTCCAGCTGGGCATGGTGGCACACGCCTGTAATCCCAGTGGTTTGGGAGGTGAGGCAGGAAGATCTCAAATTCAAAGCCAGCCTCAGCAATTTAAGGAGGCACTAAGCAACTCAGTGAGACACCATCTCTAAATAAAGCACAAAAGGATGTGGCTCAGTGGTTAAGCACCCCTGGGTTCAATACCCAATACCACAAAAAAAGGATTAAACGGTTTCTTTTTTTAATATTAATTTTTTAGTTGTAGGTGGACACACAGTATCTTTATTTTATTTTTTTAAAGGTGGTGCTGAGGATCAAACCCAGTGCCTCATGCATGCTAGGTGAGCACTCTAACCACTGAGCCACAACCCCCCCCCCCAGAATGGTTTCTGTCAATGCCTCAAAATCACGCCACCCTTAAATTTGCTTTAGATTTAAATCATCTTGTATAGTTGTACTTTTTCCCTTCAGGTTTCTAATTGTGTACACATAAAATAAGTGTAGTTGCCATGTCTTCAAATTTATCCAGCCTCTTAATCATACTGATTATTGTGCACAATCTCCTTTGTTTCTCCTGAGACATCCCTTCAAGAGTCTTCCACCTTCTTCTCCAATGTGACCTCATTGCATAGTTATAATTCTGGGATTAATCAATCCTTTCTTGAATCCTATTTTTCTCATTTTCATTTTTTTCTCTTGTTTTATAAACATTCATCCTCAAGTAACTTCCTCAGAAATGGTTCATGGAAGTTATTTTATTTCAAATTTTATCTGTATCTTACCTTTATATTAATCTATCCAACACAGAATTCCAAGAATCTTTTGATATCTAATATTAAGATGATAAATCTTATGCCAATTTATTTCTCTTCCCCATTTGTGGTCTGTTTATCCCTCTTCTGAATCTTTATGACCCTTTATATTTGGCCTTCTGAAACTTAATGATATATAGTGTGAATCCTGCTACCATTATCAAATTGGACATATTCATCTTTTTGGTTTGATTTCCTACATGGTCATTTTCATTTCAAGATCTGAACAGGTTCTCATAAGAAAATGGATAAAATACACGTGTTCTATTATAATATTTAACTGGAATCCTCTGGAGATTATACACACACACACACACACACACACACACATATGCATATATACATGCTTATATGTATATTTCTTGTAGAGGAACAGAATACTTTTATTTATTTATTTTTATGTGATGCTGAGGATTTAACCCAGTACCTTACACATGCTAAACAAGTACTCTATCACTGAGCTACAACACCAGCCCCTGAGAATAACTTTTAGTTCTGCCATGTCTTAGCCTCAGATCATATGTGTGTGTTTATAACAGCTTTTAAATTTTATTTTATTTTTTAAGAGAGAGAGAGAGAATTTTTTAATATTTATTTTTTAGTTTTCGGTGGACACAACATCTTTATTTTTAATTTTATGTGGTGCTGAGGATCGAACCCAGCGCCCCGCGCATGCCAGGTGAGTGAGCTACTGCTTGAGCCACATCCTCAGCGCTTAACTTTTATTTTTAAAAATATTTTTATTGGTTCTTTTTAGTTATACATAACATTAGAATTCATTTTGCCTCAAAATCATTTAAAAAATCATGGAATATAATTTGCTCTTATTCAGTCCTAGTACTTCCCCTTTCCCTTGTCTCCACCCTTCCTTGTCACATTCACTCTATGCTACTGATATTTCTGCTACTTGCTTATAGTGTTTTTTAAATTAGTGTCTTGGGGATATACATGAGATACATAATATACTGTGATATGTTCATATATGTACATAGGAGGGTTATGTCATATTAATTCCACTGTTCTTCCATTTCTCTTCTTTCCTCATCAATCTCCTTCATCTAGTTCACTGATCTATTTTTTATTATATTTATTTTTTATTTGTTCTACTTAGTTGTACATGACAGCAGAATTCATTTCAATTCATCATACACAATTGGAGCGCAACATTTCAATTCTCTGTTTGTACATGGTGTAGAGACACACCATTTGTGCAGTCACACATTACCTAGGGTAATGATGTCCATCTCATCATTCTACCATCTCTCCTACCCTTATGACCCCTCCGCACCCTCCCCTTTGCCCAATCCAAAGATCCTTTATTCTTCCCATGCTCCATCTCATAGATCAGCATCCACTTATCAGAGAAAACATTAGGCCTTTAGTTTTTTGGGACTGGCATACTTAGTTTAGCATGATATTCTCCATCCATTTACCTGCAAATGCCACAATCTTATTCTCTTTTTAAAAAAAAAAAATTTTTATTTTTATTTTTAAAATTTTTTTATTTGTTTTTTTTCTTTTTCTTTTTCTTATTCTCTTTTAATGCTAAGAAATGTTCCATTGTGTATTTATACAACAATTTCTTTATCCATTCATCTATTGAAGGGCATCTTGGTTGGTTCCACAGTTTAGCTATTGTAAATTGTGCTGCTATAAACACTAGTGTGGCTATGTCACTATACTATGTTGATTTTAAGTCATTTTGATATAAACAAGGAGTGGGATAGCTGGATCAAATCCATTCATCTATTGAAGGTCACTGAGATTGGCTCTTGTGAATTATGTTGCCATAAACATTGATGTGGGGACCTGCGACCCACAAGCAGAACAGGCACAGCAACCTGCAGAGGGGCACAGCTGCCCCACGCACCTGCAAGGTAGGCAGAACCGTGACCACCGACAGAACAGGCACAGGGGCCCGCCAGACACATCGCCCCTGTTTGGGGAGGGGCAGAGCCGCCGTGCGCCTGCAAGGTAGGCAGACCTGCGACTCACCAGCAGATCAGGCCCAGCAACCCGCAGAGCGGCAGAGCCACCCCCGTGTCTGCAAGGTAGGCGCACCTGCCACACACTGGCAGGTCAGGCCCAGCATCCTGCGGAGGGGCACAGCTGCTCCACGCGCCTGCAAGGTAGGAGGAACCGTGACCACTGACAGAACAGGCCCAGTGGCCCTCCAGACACATCGCCCCGGTTGGGGGAGGGGCAGAGCCGCCTCGAGCCTGCAAGGTAGGCAGACCTATGACCCACCAGCAGATCAGGCCCAGCGACCCGGAGGGGCACAGCTGCTCCAAGCGCATGCAAGGTAGGCGGAAACGTTACCACTGACAAAACAGGCCCAGTGGCCCGCCAGACATATCACCCCGCTGGGGGAGGGGCACAGCTGCCCCACGCGTTTGCAAGGTAGGCGGAACTGTGACCACCAACAGAACAGGCCCAGTGGCCCGCCAGACACATCGCCCCGGTTGGGGGAGGGGCAGAGCTTCCACGCGCCTGCAAGGTAGGCGCACCTGCCACCCTCCAGCAGGTCAGGCCCAGAAACCCGCGGAGGGGCACAGCTGCTCCACACACCTGCAAGGTAGGCGCAACTGTGACCACCGACAGAACAGGCCCAGTGGCCCGCCAGACACATCGCCTCAGTTGGGGGAGGGGCAGAGCCGCCACCAGCGCCTGCTAGGTAGACAGACCTGCAACTGACAGACAGAACAGGCCTAGCGGCCAGCGGAGGGGCAGAGCCGCTGCTCGCACCTGCAAGGTAGGCGGACCTGCGACCCACCGGAAGAACAGGCCCAGCGGCCTGCAGAGGGTCTGAGCTGCTGCCCGCGCCTGCAAGGTAGGCGGACCTGTGACCACCGAAAGTACAGGCCCATCAGCCTGCCGGCGTGGTAGGCACATTGGCCCAATTGGAGGAGGGGCAGAACCACCACCAAAGCCTGCGAGGGAGATTTGCAACTATACAAGAGCAATATAAATATATAGGGGGAAAAAATCAATAACACAACAGTTTCACCAAGCAGAAAAAAATGCGATCAGTATGAAAAGAAAAGTAAAGAAAGGACCACAAGCAATGCAGGTCAACTCAATTTTAGAAGAGGTAATATCTGCAGCAGATGGAATGTCAGATAAAGAATTCAGGATATACATGCTTCAGATGATCTGGAGTCTCAAGGAAGACATTAGACAGCAAAATCAGACAATGAAAGACCACTTCGACCACTTCGACAATGAATTACATAAACAAATCCAAGAAGCAAAAGATCAATTATACAGGGAGATAGAGGTTATAAAAAACAAACAAACAGAAATCCTAGAAATGCAGGAAGCAATAAACCAACTTAAAAACTCAATTGAGAATACTACCAGCAGAGTAGAACACTTAGAAGATAGAACATCAGACAATGAAGACAAAGTATTTCAACTGGAGAAGTACATAGACAGCTCAGCAAAACTGTTAAGAAACCATGAGCAGAACATTCAAGAAATATGGAATAACATAAAGAGACCAAACTTAAGAGTCATTGGGATACAGGAAGGTATAGAGGTCCAAACCAAAGGAATGAGCAATCTATTCAATGAAATCATACGAGAAAACTTCCCAGACTTGAAGAATGAGACAGAATCCCAAATCCTAGAAGCCCACAGGATGCCGAATGTACATAATAATAAGAGATCCACACCTAGACACATTATAATGAAGATGCCCAACATACAGAATAAGGAGAGAATTTTAAAAGCTACAAGAGAAAGGAAGCAGATTACATTTAGGGGTAAACCAATCAGGATAACAGCTGATCTTTCAACACAGACTCTGAAAGCTAGAAGATCCTGGAATAACATATTTCAAACACTGAAAGAAAATGGGTTCCAACCAAGAATTGTGTATCCAGCGAAATTAAACTTCAGGATGGAAGATGAAATTAAAACCTTCCATGATAAACAAAAGTTAAAAGAATTTGCAGCTAGAAAACCATCTCTTCAAAACATCCTCGGCAAAATATTACAGGAAGAGGAAATGGAAAATATCAATGAAAACCAACAGCGGGAGGTAGTACAGTAAAGCAGGGGGAAATAATCAAAGAGGAAAACAAACCATGTTAGTAACATTAATAAACAAATATGGCTGGAAGAACAACCCATATCTCAATAATAACCCTAAATGTTAATGGCTTAAAATCACCAATTAAGAGACACAGGCTAGTAGAATGGATCACAAAACAAGACCCAACAATATGCTGCCTTCAGGAGACGCATTTGATAGGAAAAGACATACATAGACTGAAGGTGAAAGGTTGGGAAAACTCATATCACTCATATGGACTTCGGAAACAAGCAGGAGTGTCCATACTCATATCAAATAAAATAGATTTCAAGCCAAAGTTATTCAAAAGGGATAAAGAGGGACACTACATACTGCTCAAGGGAACCATACACCAACAAGACATAACAATCATAAATATATATGCCCCAAACAATGCTGCAGCTATGTTCATCACGCAAACACTTCTCAAGTTCAAGAGTCTAATAGACCACCATACAATAATCATGGGAGACTTCTACACACCTCTCTCACCACTGGACAGATCTTCCAAACAAAAGTTGAATAAGGAAACTACAGAACTCAATAACATAATTAATAACCTAGACTTAATTGACATATATAGAATATACCACCCAAGATCAAGCAGTTACTCTTTTTTCTCAGCAGCACATGGATCCTTCTCAAAAATAGATCATATATTATGTCACAGAGCAACTCTTAGACAATATAAAGGAGTAGAGATAATACCATGCATCTTATCTGATCATAATGGAATGAAATTGAAAATCAACGATAAAAGAAGTAAGGAAAAATCATGCATCACTTGGAGAATGAACAATAGGTTACTGAATGATCAATGGGTTATAGAAGACATCAAGGAGGAAATTAAAAAATTCTTAGAGATAAATGAAAACACAGACACAACATATCGGAATCTATGGGACACATTGAAAGCAGTTCTAAGAGGAAAATTTATTGCTTGGAGTTCATTCCTTAAAAAAAAAAAAAACCAACAAATAAATGATCTAATACTTCATCTCAAAATCCTAGAAAAAGAAGAGCAAAACAACAGCAAAAGAAGTAGAAGGCAAGAAATAATTAAAATCAGAGCTGAAATTAATGAAATTGAAACAAAAGAAACAATTGAAAAAATTGACAAAACTCAAAGTTGGTTCTTTGAAAAAATAAATAAAATCGACAGACCCTTAGCCACACTAATGAAGAGAAGAAGAGAGAGAACTCAAATTACTAGCATACGGGATGAAAAAGGCAATATCACAACAGACACTTCAGAAATACAGAAGATTATCAGAAATTATTTTGAATCCTTATACTCCAACAAAATAGAAGATAGTGAAGGCATTGATAAATTTCTTAAGTCATATGATCTGCCCAGATTGAGTCAGGAGGATATTGACAACCTAAACAGACCAATATCAATTGAGGAAATAGAAGAAACCATCAAAAGACTACCAACTAAGAAAAGCCCAGGACCGGATGGGTATACAGCAGAGTTTTACAAAACCTTTAAAGAGGAATTAATACCAATACTTTTCAAGCTATTTCAGGAAATAGAAAAAGAGGGAGAACTTCCAAATTCATTCTACGAGGCCAACATCACCCTGATTCCTAAACCAGACAAAGACAGTTCAAAGAAAGAAAACTATAGACCAATATCTCTAACGAACCTAGATGCAAAAATCCTCAATAAAATTCTGGTGAACTGTATACAAAAACATATCAAAAAAATTGTGCACCATGATCAGGTAGGATTTATCCCTGGGATGCAAGGTTGGTTCAATATACGGAAATCAATAAATGTTATTTACCACATCAATAGGCTTAAAAATAAGAACCATATGATCATCTCGATAGATGCGGAAAAAGCATTCGACAAAGAACAGCATCCCTTTATGTTAAAATTTCGAGAAAAACTAGGGATAACAGGAACATACCTCAATATTGTAAAAGCAATCTATGATAAGCCTCAGGCTAGCATCATTCTGAATGCAGAAAAACTGAAGGCATTCCCTCTAAAATCCGGAACAAGACAGGGATGCCCTCTCTCACCACTTCTGTTCAACATAGTTCTCGAATCACTGGCCAGAGCAATTAGACAGACGAAAGAAATTAAAGGCATAAAAATAGGAAAAGAAGAACTCAAATTATCACTATTTACAGATGACATGATTCTATACCTAGCAGACCCAAAAGGGTCTACAAAGAAACTATTGGAGCTAATAAATGAATTCAGCAAAGTGGCAGGATATAAAATCAACACGCATAAATCAAAGGCATTCCTGTATATCAGCGACAAATCCTCTGAAATGGAAGTGAGGACAACCACTCCATTCACAATATCCTCAAAAAAAAAATAAAATACTTGGGAATCAACCTAACAAAAGAGGTGAAAGACTTATACAATGAAAACTACAGAACCCTAAAGAGAGAAATAGAAGAAGGTCTTAGAAGATGGAAAAATATACCCTGTTCATGGATAGGTAGAACTAACATCATCAAAATGGCGATATTACCAAAAATTCTCTATAGGTTTAATGCAATGCCAATCAAAATCCCAATGGCATTTCTTGTAGAAATAGAGAAAGCAATCATGAAATTCATATGGAAAAATAAAAGACCCAGAATAGCAAAAACAATCCTAAGAAGGAAGTGTGAATCAGGCGGTATAGCCATACCAGACTTCAAAATATACTACAGAGCAATAGTAACAAAAACAGCATGGTACTGGTACCAAAACAGGCGGGTGGACCAATGGTACAGAATAGAGGACACAGAAACCAATCCACAAAATTACAACTATCTTATATTTGATAAAGGGGCTAAAAGCATGCAATGGAGGAAGGACAGGATCTTCAACAAATGGTGCTGGGAAAACTGGAAATCCATATGCAACAAAATGAAACTGAATCCCTTTCTCTCGCCATGCACAAAAGTTAACTCAAAGTGGATCAAGGACCTTGATATCAAATCAGAGACATGGTGTCTGATAGAAGAAAAAGTTGGCTATGATCTACATACTGTGGGGTCAGGCTCCAAATTCCTCAATAGGACACCCATAGCACAAGAGTTAATAACTAGAATCAACAAATGGGACTTACTCTAACTAAAAAGTTTTTTCTCAGCAAAAGAAACAATAAGAGAGGTAAATAGGGAGCCTGTGTCCTGGGAACAAATCTTTACTCCTCACACTTCAGACAGAGCCCTAATATCCAGAATATACAAAGAACTAAAAAAATTAGACAATAAGATAACAAATAACCCAATCAACAAATGGGCCAAGGACCTGAACAGACATTTCTCAGAGGAGGACATACAATCAATCAACAAGTACATGAAAAAATGCTCACCATCTCTAGCAGTCAGAGAAATGCAAATCAAAACCACCCTAAGATACCATCTCACTCCAGTAAGATTGGCAGCCATTAGGAAGTCAAACAACAAGTGCTGGCGAGGATGTGGGGAAAAGAGTTCACTTGTACATTGCTGGTGGGACTGCAAATTGTTGCGGCCAATTTGGAAAGCAGTATGGAGATTTCTTGGAAAGCTCGGAATGGAACCACCATTTGACCCAGCTATTCCCCTACTCGGTCTATTCCCTAAAGACCTAAAAAAACCACACTATAGGGACACTGCTACATCCATGTTCATAGCAGCACAATTCACAATAGCAAGACTGTGGAACCAACCTAGATGCCCTTCAATAGACGAATGGATTTAAAAAAATGTGGCATTTATACACAATGGAGTATTACTCTGCATTAAAAAATGACAAAATCATAGAATTTGCAGGAAAATGGATGGCATTAGAGCAGATTATGCTAAGTGAAGCTAGCCAATCCCTTAAAAACAAATGCCAAATGTCTTCTTTGATATAAGGAGAGTAACTAAGAACAGAGTAGGGACGAAGAGCATGAGAAGAAGATTAACATTAAACAGGGATGAGAGGTGGGAGGGAAAGGGAGAGAGAAGGGAAATTGCATGGAAATGGAAGGAGACCCTCAGGGGTATACAAAATTACATACAAGAGGAAGTGAGGGGAAAGGGGGAAAAATATAAGGGGGAGAAATGAATTACGGTAGAGGGGGTAGAGAGAGAAGAGGGGAGGGGAGGGGGAAGGGGGGGATAGTAGAGGATAGGAAAGGCAGCAGAATACAACAGACACTAGTATGGCAATATGTAAATCAATGGACGTGCAACTGATGTGATTCTGCAATCTGTATACGGGGTAAAAATGGGAGTTCATATCCCACTTGAATCAAAGTGTGAAATATGATATATCAAGAACTATGTAATGTTTTGAACAACCAACAATAAAAATTAATTTAAAAAAAAACATTGATGTGGCTGTATCCCTATAGTATGCTGATTTTACATCTTTTGGATGTATTTTGTGAAGTGGAATAGCTAGGTCATATGGTGATTCCATTCCTAGTTGTTTCAGGAATTTCATAATTCTTTCCAGAGTGATTGTTCTAATTTGCAGTCCCTTCAACAATGTATGAGTGTACATTTTCCCCACATCCTCACCAACTTTTCATTTTTTATATTCATGATAATTGCCAATCTGACCAGAATGAGATAAAATCTCAAAGTAGTTTTGATTTCAACTTCCCTAATTAATTGCTAAAAAATTTTAACATGTTTATTTATTGGCTATTTGTATTTTTTTCTTTTGAGAGTGCCTGTTTAGGTTTTTTTTGCTCATTTATTAATTAGGTTATTTGTTTTTGTTGTTGTTTGCTGTTACTTTTTTTGAGTTTTTTATATATTCTGGATATTAATCCCCTATTGAAGGAGCAGGTGGCAAAGAGCTTCCTTTCTACATACTTTCTCTTCACATTCTTAATTATTTACTTTGATGTTCAGAAGACTTTTGATTTGCTGCCATCCCACTTATTGATTCTTGGTTTTATTTCTTGTGCTTTAGGAGTTTTATTAAGGAAGTCAGTTCTTATTCTGACATGTTGGAGTGTTGGGCCTACATTTTCTTCTAGTGTTTGCAGAGTTTATGGTCTAATTCATAGGTCTTTGATCCACTTTTAGTTGACTGTGCAGTGTGAGAGAGGTCAAGTTTCATTCTTCTACAAATGTATTTCCAGTTTTTCCAGAACTATTTGTTTAAAAGGCTCTCTTTTCTGCAACACATGTTTTTTACATTTTTGTCTAGCATCAGATAACTGTATTTATGTGGGTTTATCTCTGTCTTCTATTCTATTCCACTGGTATTCATGTCTGTTTTGGTACCAGTACCATGCTGGTTTTGTTACTATAGCTCTGTAGTATAATTGGAGGTACAGGTATTGTGATGCCTCCAGCATTGCTCTTTTTGCTCAGGATTGCTATAGCTATTCAGGGTCTTTAATTTTTTCAAATAAATTTTTATCTTCTTTTTCTAGTTCTGTGAAGAATGTCATTGGTAGTTTGATGGGGATTTTATTGAATATGTATAATGCTTTTGGTAGTATGGCCATTTTTAATTTTTTTTTAGTTGTAGATGGACACACAATATTTTTGTTTATTAATTAATTTATTTATTTTTTATGTGGTGCTAAAGCTCAAACCCAGTGCCTCACATGTGCGAGGCAAGGACTCTACCAGTGAGCTTCAGCCCCAGCTCAGTAATATGGCCATTTTTTAAATATTTATTTTTTAGTTGTAGTTGAACACAATGCTTTTATTTTATTTATTTATATGTGGTGCTGAGGATTAAACCCAGGGTTCAATGGTAGGTGAGCTAGGTGAACACTCTACCATTGAGCCACAACCCCAGCCCAAGTATGGCCATTTTGATAATATTAATTCTGCCTATCCAAGAACATAGGAAGGGCTTTCCACCTTATAAGGTCTTTTTAAATTTCTTTCTTCATTGTTCTGTAATTTTCATTGTACATGTCCTTCACATCCCTCATTAGATTAATTCCCAAGTATTTTTTTAGGTTATTGTAAATGGGATCGTTTTCCTGATTTCTTTTTAGCATATTCATTTATAGAAAAGGTATTGATTTTGTATGTTGATCTTGTATTATGCTACTTTACTGAATTTGTTTATCAGCTCCAAAAGTCTTCTGGTGAAGTTTTTTGGGTCATCTAAGTATAGGATGATGTCACGGATAATTTGACTTCTTTTCCTAATTGTATTCCTTTAATTTCCTTCTCTTACCTGATTGCTCTGGCCAGAGTTTCAAGTACTATGTTTAATTGGAGTGTTGTGAGTGGGCATCCTTATCTTATTCCTATTTTTAGAGGAAATGCTTTCAGTTTTTCTCCATTTAGTGTTATGTGGTCTTATATAGCCTTTACAATGTTGAGGTAAGTTTCTTCTATGCCTCGTTTCTCTAATATTTTTAACAAGAATGAATGCTGGACTTTGTCAAATGCTCTTCTGCATCTATCAAGATAAGCATGTGATTCTAGTCCTTAACTCTGTTTATGTGGTGAATTACCTTTATTGATTTGTGTTTGTTGAACCAACCTTGCTTCCCTGGTATGAAACCAACTTGATCATAGTACACTATCTTTTTAATGTGTTTTTGTATGCAGTTTGCCAATATTTTATTAAGAATTTTTGCATTTATGTTCATGAAGGATATTGGCTTGGAGCTGTCTGCCCTTGATGTGTCTTTGTCTGGTTTTGGTATCAGGGTGATACAGGTTTCGTGGAATGAATTTGGCTGTGTTCCCTGCTTTTCTATTTCATGGAATAAGAAGGTACTGGTTCTTCTTCAAAGGTCTGGTAGAACACATCTGAGAATCTGTCTGGTCCTGGGCTTTTCTTTGTTGGAAGACTTTTGATAACTGCTTCAATTTCATTACTTGATATAGATCTGTTTAAGTTTTTTATATCTCTAAGAATTTGTCCATGTCTTCAGGATTTTCTAGCTTATTGAAATATAAATTTTCAAAATAGTTTCTGATGATCCTCTGGATTTCTGTAGTGTCTTGGTGATATTTCCTTTTTCACCTCTAATTTTGAGTCTTTTCTCTCTTTATTTTGGTTAGTTTGGCTAAGGGTTTATCAGTCTTGTTTATCCTTTCAAAACACCAACTCTTTGTTTTGTTAAACCTTTGTACTTTTAAAAAATTCTCAATTTCATTGATTTTTGCCTCTTATTTTAATTACTTCCTGTCTTCTTCTGATTTTGGTGTTGGTTTGTTCTTCTTTCTCTAGGCCCTTGAAGTATAGTGTTAGATTATTTATTTGGTGTCTTCTATTTTTTTAATGTATAAACTCAGTACTTAGAACTGCCTTAATACTGTCAGAGATTTTGATAAGTTGTATCACTATTCTCATTTATTGATAAGAATTTTTAAATTTTTTCCCGATTTCTTCTGCTATCCATTCATCATTCAAAAGTATATTATTTAGTCTCCAGATGTTTGAGTGGTTCTATTTTTTTTAAAAAAAGCGAGAGAGAGAGAGAGAGAGAGAGAGAATTTTTTTAATATTTATTTTTTAGTTTTTGGCGGACACAACATCTTTGTTTGTATGTGGTGCTGAGGATCAAACCCAGGCTGCATGCAAGCCAGGCGAGTGCGCTACCACTTGAGCCACATCCCCAGATCTGGTTCTGGTTTTTTTCTTATTAATTTCAAATTTTACTCCATTATGCACTGATAGGATGCAAGAAATCATCTCAATTTTTTTATTTCCTAAGATTTGCTTTGTGACCTTAAATATGATCTATTTTAGAAAATGTTCCATGCACTGCTGAGAATAAAGTAATTCAGCCATTGATGGATAAATGTTCTATAGATGTCTGTTAGGTTCATTTGATTAATAGTGTTTTTTTAGTTCTTTTTTTTTTTTTTCTTTTATTTTTTTTTTATTTTTTCATCTTCCATACATTTGATTTAAATGAGTTATGCATTTCCATTTTTACCCCAAATACAGATTGCAGAATCATATCAGTTACACATTCACAATGCTTACATAATGCCATATTAGTGACTGTTGTATTCTGCTGACTTTCCTATCCCCTACTATCCCCCCTCCCCTCCCCTCTCATCTTCCCTCTCTATCTCATCTGTTGTTGTTCCATTCTCTCCCTTCCCCCCCTTTCCCCTCACAACCTTGTATATGTGATTTCATATAGAAATGAGGGTGTCCTTCCGTTTCCATGCACTTTCCCTTCTCTCTCCCTTTCCCTCCTATCACTCGTCTCAGTTTAATGTTAATCTTTTCCTCCTGCTCTTCCTCCCTGCTCTGTTCTTAGTTGCTCTCATTATATCAAAGAAGACATTTGGCATTTGTTTTTTAGGGATTGGCTAGCTTCACTTAGCATAATCTGCTCTAATGCCATCCATTTCCCTGCAAATTCCATGATTTTGTCATTTCTTAGTGCTGCGTAGTACTCCATTGTGTATAAATGTCACATTTTTTTTATCCATTCATCTATTGAGGGGCATCGGGGTTGGTTCCACAGTCTAGCTATTGTGAATTGTGCTGCTATGAATATCGATGTGGCAGTATCCCTGTAGTACGCTCTTTTGAGGTCTTCAGGGAATAGTCCGAGAAGGGCAATAGCTGGGTCAAATGGTGGTTCCATTCCCAGCTTTCCCAGGAATCTCCATACTGCTTTCCATATTGGCTGCACCCTTTTGCAGTCCCACCAGCAATGTACAAGTGTACCCTTTTCCCCACATCCTCGCCAGCACTTATTGTTGTTTGACTTCCTAATGGCTGCCAATCTTACTGGAGTGAGATGGTATCTTAGGGTGGTTTTGATTTGCATTTCTCTGACTGCTAGAGAAGGTGAGCATTTTTTCATGTACTTATTAATTGACTGTATGTCTTCTTCTGAGAAGTGTCTGTTCAGGTCCTTGGCCCATTTGTTGATTGGGTTATTTGTTGTCTTATTGTTTAATTTTTTGAGTTCTTTGTATATTCTGGAAATTAGGGCTCTATCTGAAGTGTGAGGAGTAAAGATTTGTTCCCAGGATGTAGGCTCCCTATTTACTTCTTTTATTGTTTCTCTTGCTGAGAAAAAACTTTTTAGTTTAAGTAAGTCCCATTTGTTTATTCTTGTTATTAACTCTTGGGCTATGGGCGTCCTATTAAGGAATTTGGATCCTGACCCCACAATATGTAGATCGGAGCCAACTTTTTCTTCTATCAGGTGCAGGGTCTCTGCTTTGATATCAAGCTCCTTGATCCATTTTGAGTTAACTTTTGTGCATGGCGAGAGAAAGGGATTCAGTTTCATTTTGTTGCATATGGATTTCCAATTTTCCCAGCACCATTTGTTGAAGATGCTATCCTTCCTCCATTGCATGTTTTTAGCCCCTTTATCAAATATAAGAAATTTGTAATTTTGTGGATTGGTTTCTGTGTCCTCTATTCTGTACCATTGATCCACCTGCCTGTTTTGGTACCAGTACCACGCTGTTTTTGTTACTATTGCTCTGTAGTATAGTTTGAACTCTGGTATCGCTATACCTCCAGATTCGCACTTCCTGCTTAGTATTGTTTTTGCTATTCTGGGTCTTTTGTTATTCCATATGAATTTCATGATTGCTTTATCTATTTCTACAAGAAATGCCATTGGGATTTTGATTGGCATCGCATTAAACCTGTAGAGAAGTTTGGGTAATATCGCCATTTTGATAATGTTAGTTCTACCTATCCATGAACAGGGTACATTTTTCCATCTTCTAAGATCTTCTTCTATCTCTCTCTTTAGGGTTCTGTAGTTTTCATTGTATAAATCTTTCACCTCTTTTGTTAGGTTTATTCCCAAGTATCTTATTTTCTTTGAGGATATTGTGAATGGGGTGGTTTTCCTCATTTCCATTTCAGAAGTTTTGTTGCTGATATACAGGAATGCCTTTGATTTATGCGTATTGATTTTATATCCTGCCACTTTGCTGAATTCATTTATTAACTCTAGCAGTTTCTTTGTAGACCCTTTTGGGTCTGTTAAGTATATTATCATGTCATCCGCAAATAGCGATAATTTAAGTTCTTCTTTTCCTATTTTTATGCCTTTAATTTCTTTTGTCTGTCTAATTGCTCTGGCTAGTATTTCAAGAACTAAGTTGAATAGAAGTGGTGAAAGAGGGCATCCCTGTCTAGTTCCAGATTTTAGAGGGAATGCCTTCAGTTTTTCTCCATTTAGAATGATGTTAGCCTGAGGCTTAGCATAGATAGCTTTTACAATGTTGAGGTAAGTTCCTGTTATCCCTAGTTTTTCTAGTGTTTTGAACATAAAGGGATGCTGTACTTTGTCAAATGCTTTTTCTGCATCTATCGAGATGATCATATGGTTCTTATCTTTAAGTCTATTGATGTGGTGAATAACATTTATTGATTTCCGTATATTGAACCAGCCTTGCATCCCAGGGATGAATCCTACTTGATCATGGTGCACAATTTTTTTGATATGCTTTTGCATTCGATTCGCCAGGATTTTATTGAGAATTTTTGCATCTAAGTTCATTAGAGATATTGGTCTATAGTTTTCTTTCTTTGAAGTGTCTTTGTCTGGTTTTGGGATCAGGGTTATGTTGGCCTCGTAGAATGAATTTGGAAGAGCTCCTTCTTTTTCTATTTCTTGAAATAGCTTGAAAAGTATTGGTATTAATTCTTCTTTGAAGGTTTTGTAAAATTCTGCTGTATACCCATCCGGTCCTGGGCTTTTCTTAGTTTGTAGTCTTTTGATGGCCTCTTCAATTTCTTCTTTTGTTATTGGTCTGTTTAAATCGTGTGTGTCTTCCTGACTCAATCTGGGCAGATCATATGACTTAAGAAATTTATCGATATCTTCACTATCTTCTATTTTATTGGAATATAGAGTTTCAAAATACTTTTTAATTATCTTCTGTATTTCTGTAGTGTCTGTTGTGATATTGCCTTTTTCATCCCGTATGTTAGTAATTTGCGTTCTCTCTCTTCTTCTCTTCGTTAGCGTGGCTAAGGGTCTGTCGATCTTATTTATTTTTTCAAAGAACCAACTCTTAGTTTTATCAATTTTTTCAATGGTTTTTTTTGTTTCAATTTCATTGATTTCCGCTCTGATTTTAATTATTTCTTGTCTTCTGCTATATTTGCTGTTGTTTTGCTCTTCCTTTTCTAAGGTTTTAAGATGTAGTGTGAGTTCATTTATTTGTTGGTTTTTTCTTTTTTTGAGGAATGAACTCCAGGAAATGAATTTCCCTCTTAAAACTGCTTTCATTGTGTCCCATAGATTCCGGTATGTTGTGTCTGTATTGTCGTTTATCTCTAGGAATTTTTTGATTTCCTCCTTTATATCTTCTGTAACCCATTGATCATTCAGTAACATATTGTTCATTTTCCAGGTGATGCAGGATTTTGCCTTCCTTCTTTTATCATTGATTTCCAGCTTCATTCCATTATGGTCAGATATGGTGCATGGTATTATCTCCACACCTTTATATTTACTGAGAGTCGCCCTATGGCATAATATATGGTCTATCTTTGAGTAGGATCCATGTGCTGCTGAGAAGAATGTGTATCCACTTGATGATGGTTGATATATTCTATATATGTCTGTTAAGTCTAGGTTATTGATTACGTTATTAAGTTTTATAGTTTCTTTGTTCAGCTTTTGTCTAGAGGATCTGTCCAATGGCGAGAGTGGTGTGTTGAAGTCCCCCATAATTACTGTGTTGTGGTCTATTTGACTCTTGAACTTGAGGAGAGTTTGTTTTATGAACGTTGCAGCACCATTGTTTGGTGCATATAAATTGATAATTGTTATGTCTTGTTGGTTGATGGTTCCTTTTAACAGTATATAGTGTCCTTCTTTATCCCTTTTGATTACCTTAGGTTTGAAGTTGACTTTATTCGATATGAGAATGGCCACTCCTGCTTGTTTCCGATGGCCATGTGAGTGGTATGATTTTTCCCAACCTTTCACCTTCAGTCTGTGAATGTCTTTTTCTATCATATGAGTCTCCTGAAGGCAGCATATTGTTGGATTTGTTTTTTTAATCCAGGTTACTAGCCTATGTCTCTTGATTGGTGAATTTAAGCCATTAACATTTAAGGTTACAATTGAAATATGGTTTGTACTTCCAGTCATGTTTATTTATTTATTTATTTTAGATTGGTTAGTTTTCCCTCTTTGGTTATTTTTCTTCCCCTTTACTGAGATACCTCCCACTGTTAGTTTTGGGCACTATTTTTCAGTTCCTCTTCTTGTAATATTGTGGTCAAAATGTTTTGCAGTGCTGGTTTTCTGGCTGCAAATTCTTTTAGCTTTTGTTTATCGTGAAATATTTTAATTTCATTGTCAAATCTGAAGCTTAGTTTTGCTGGATACAGTATTCTTGGTTGGAATCCATTATTTTTCAGTGTTTGAAATACGTTGTTCCAGGATCTTCTCGCTTTCAAAGTCTGTGATGAAAAATCAGTCGTTAACCTAATTAGTTTACCCCTAAATGTAATCTGCTTCTTTTCTCTCGTAGCTTTTAGTATTCTCTCCTTGTCCTGTATGTTAGCTATCTTCATGATTATGTGTCTTGGGGTTGGTCTATTATGGTTTTGGATGTTTGGGGTCCTGTAAGCTTCCAGGGTTTGGCAATCCATTCCATCTTTCATCTCTGGGAAGTTTTCTAGTATTATCTCCTTTAGTAAGCCATCCATTCCTTTGGACTGATTCTCTGTGCCTTCTTCTATCCCAATGACTCTCAAATTTGGTTTTTTGATAAGATCCCATATCTCTTGGATAGATTGCTCGTGAGATTTCAGCATCTTTTCTGTGTTAACTATATTCTTTTCAAGTTGATAAACTTTGTCTTCATTATCTGATGTTCTGACTTCTACTTGATCTAGTCTGTTTGTAATATTCTCATTAGCGCTTTTAATCTGATTTACGGATTCTTGCATTTCTATGATTAAAACTTGATTTTTTTTAACACCTCTATCTCCTGATAAAGCTCATTCTTTACTGATTGAATTTGTGTGGTTAGTTCCTCTTCAAAATATACTTTCAATGCTTGGATTTGCTGTCTCATGTCTTCTCTAATATTCCGTTCCATCTGAATTAGGTATGTCTTGATTTCTTTCCCTGTCCAAGTTTCTGTTTCTGCTATGTCCTCTTGTACATTTAGATTGTCCTGCATTGTTTGTAACCCTTTTTTCCCTTGTTTTTTCATATTGTTCACGTCGCTATCCAGCTCTGTTTGACTGCTTTGTAACTGCTTTCTCCTATACATTTGTTTTGGCTTTGTATATCTCTGTTTTCTCTCTTTTGTGTTGGGAGATTATGCCTAGAAATGTTGGGCTTTGTTGTGCTTTAAAGCAGATTCATTCAATTCATATAAGGCTTCTAGGTCCTGTATGCATATAATGTTTTGCTGTTTGTTCTTAGGTCTATACGTTTAGGTTAGGTGCTCTGGTGGTACGATGGTTAGTATGTCTTGGCTACTTTAGGAGATTGCTCCACTGAAGGTGGATACTACCGGGCAATTGGATCAGGGTGTTGTTAGTAGCTAGGTATTTGGGAGTCTTATAGACAGCCTCGAGATATTCACCTATTTGCATTTAGACAATTACACGCAATGGAAGATGTAATGCTTGGGATGAGAGTTGGGGGGTAAGGGGATGAAGGTGCTGTTAAAAAGATAAAAGGATGGAGGGAGAGATAGATTAGAGGGGAATGAAAAGAACAATAAAATTTGAAATGGGATAGAAAGAGAGAAAGAGTAGGGGGGAAAGGATCAGAGAGAGAATAAGGAGAGAGAAAAAAAATATATCGGCAGCATCAACCACAACAACAACCACAAAAAAAATAAAAATAAAAATAATAAAAATAAAAATAAAAAATAAAAAATAAATTAAAGTCTTGGAGCTCCTCCTTCTTCTCTTCCAGTAGGTGGAGCTGTGCCCTCCAAGCGGAGCGTCTGCTCTGTACCTGCCGAGAGCTATCTCTGTAGGGCGTCTCCTGGGAGTCTCTCAGACTTGTCAGTCCCGAGCCATTTCACTTCTCCAGCTCTTAACCCCCTTCCTCCTGTCAGCCTGCCAGCCAGGTCCTGTTCCCCATAAGTGATTCTCCAGAGGTCTAGTTACACTTGCAGCCCCACCATGTGTCCCTTTTAAGCCCCAGTGCTGTGGTAAACTGGCGGCTAAGACCCTGGCGGTCACCGCTGGTGATATGGGGGCCTTGGGGTCTGGGATCCCCTCTGCTTCCCTACGGACACGACCCCTGAGAAGTCAATGAGGTTTCCTGGCTGCTTGTATCAGTATGGGAAGTCACGCACCTGCTAAAGTGGATTCTGCTGGGAAGGAATTCTGCCGGCCGAACTCCGATGACGTCACCTCTCAGCTATGGCGGGCCCCAGGCTCCTTGCTGTAGTGTCCGAGGGGAGGGGTAAAACTAGTCCGACCCGGTTCGCCTCAGCTCCTGCGTCGTGGGGGCTTGGCTAAAGACTTCTTCCTGCCAAGCTGTGTCTCGGCATCTAGCAGGACCCAGTCACTTTTGCTGCGGGCGGGTGGACAGATCTGCAGCTGTGCCCGCGGTGCGCGGACTGTGGAAGGTGAATCTGGTACTCCGCGTCTAGCGGCAGGGTCCCGCTCGTCCGGGTCACATAGACGTTTTAAAAAAATCCTAGTAGCTCCCGGGCGGTCTCTCTTCAATGGAATTTTGCTAGGAGAATCTCCGTTGGAAGGATCCAAGAGTTATCCTTGCAACTTTATGCCCCCATCACTGGGAGTACAGTGAAAGTGCAGCCTCTCTGCCCGCCGCCATGTTGGATCTCGTTTTTTTAGTTCTGAAGAATCTTTTTTAAATTTTTTTTCAGTTGTTGATGGACATTTTATTTATTTATTTATTTATGTGGTGCTGAGAATCTAATTCAGTGCCTCACACATTCTAAGCAAGTGTTCTACCATTGAGCCACAAACCCAGCCCTCTGAAGAATCTTTACTTAGTGATCAAAACAATACAGGTCAATTCAACATTAGATGAGGTAATATCTGCAGCTGATGGAATGTCAGACAAATAGTTCAGGATATACATGCTTCAGATGATCTGGAGTCTCAAGGAAGACATTTTTCATCAAATTCAGACAATGAAAAATCACTTTGACAATGAATTACATAAACAAATCCAAGAAGCAAAAGATCAACTCTATAGGGAGATAGAGGATATAAAAAACAAACAAACAGAAATCCTGGAAATGCAGGAAACAATAAACCAAATTAAAAACTCAAATGAGAGTATTACCAGCAGAGTAGAACACTTGGAAGATAGAACTTCAGACAACGAAGACAAAGTTTTTCAACTTGAAAAGAACATAGACATCTCAGCGAGAATGTTAAGAAATCATGAGCAGAACATCCAAGAATTATAGGATAACATCAAGAAACCAAACCTAAGAGTTATTGGGATACAAGAGGGTACAGAGGTCCAAACCAAGGGAATGAGCAATCTATTCAATGAAATAATACTAGAAAACTTCCCAGACTTAAAGAATGAAAAAGAAATCCAAATACTAGAAGCCTACAGGACACCGAATATACAAAATCATAAGAGATCCACACCAAGACACATAATAATGAAGATGCCCAACATACAGAATAAGGAGAGAATCTTAAAAGCCACAAGAGAGAGGAAGCAGATTATATTTAGGGGTAAACCAATCAGGATAACTGCTGATCTTTCAACACAGACTCTGAAAGCTAGAAGATCCTGGAACAACATATTTCAAACGCTGAAAGAAAAAGGGTTGCAACCAAGAATCATGTATCCAGCGAAATTAAGCTTCAGGATTGAAGATGAAATAAAAATCTTCCATGATAAGCAAAAGTTAAAAGAATTTGCAGCTAGAAAACCAGCTCTTCAAAACATCCTTGGCAAAACATTACAGGAAGAGGAAATGAAAAATAACAATGAAAACCAACAACGGGAGGGAGTACAGTAAAGGAAAAACTAAGCATAGAGGAAAAACAAATCATGTTAAGTATCGTACATAACCAAATATGGCTGGAAATACAAACCATATCTCAATAGTAATCCTAAATGTTAATGGCTTAAATGCACCAATCAAAAGACATAGGCTAGTAGAATGGATTAAAAAAAAATCCAACAATATGCTGCTTACAGGAGACTCATCTGATAGGAAAAGACTTACACAGACTGAAGGTGAAAGGTTGGGAAAAATCATATCACTCATACAGACCCTGGAAGCAAGCAGGGGTGTCCATACTTGTATCAAATAAAATAGACTTCAAGCCAAAGTTAATCAAAAGGGATAAACAAGGACACTACATACTGCTCAAGGGAACCATACACCAACAAGACTTGACGATCATTAATATATATGCCCCAAACAATGGTGCAGCTACGTTCATCAAACAAACTCTTCTCAAGTTCAAGAGTCTAATAGACCACAACACAATAATCATTGGAGATTTTAACACACCTCTCTCACCAATGGACAGATCTTCCAAACAAAAGTTGAATAAAGAAACCATAGAGCTCAATAATACAATTAATAACTTAGACTTAATTGATATATACAGAATATACCACCCAACATCAAGCAGATACACTTTCTTCTCAGCAGCACATGGATCCTTCTCAAAAATAGACCATATATTATGTCACAGGGCAAATCTTAGCAATTACAAAGGAGTTGAGATACTACCATGCATTTTATCTGATCATAATGGAATGAAATTTGGAAATCAATAATAAAATGAGAAAGGAAAAACCCTACATCACATGGAGATTAAACAATATGCTACTGAATGAACAAAGGGTTACAGAAGACATCAAAGAGGAAATTTAAAAATTCTTAGAGGTAAACGAAAACTCAGACACCACATATCGAAATCTTTGGGACACTATGAAAGCAGTACTAAGAGGAAAATTCATTTCATGGAGTTCATTCCTTAAAAGAAGGAAAAGCCAACAAATAAATGACCTCATACTACACCTCGAACCCTTAGAAAAAGAAGAACAAATCAGCAGCAAATACAGTAGAAGGCAAGAAATAATTAAAATTAGAGCTGAAATCAATGAAATCAAAACAAAAGAAGCAATCAAAAAAATTGACAAAACTAAAAGTTGGTTCTTTGAAAAAATAAATAAGATTGATAGACCACTAGCCACGCTAACAAAGAGAAGAAGAGAGAGAACCCAGATTACTAGCTTATGGGATGAAAAAGGCAACATCACAACAGACAATTCAGAAATACAGAAGATAATTAGAAATTATTTTGAAACCCTATACTCTAATAAAATAGAAGATAGTGAAGGCATCGATAAATTCCTTGAGACATATAAACTGCCCATATTGAATCAGGAAGATATAAACAACCTAAACAGATCAATATCAAGGGAGGAAATAGAAGAAGCCATCAAAAGACTACCAACCAAGAAAAGCCCAGGACCGGATGGATATACAGCAGAGTTTTACAAGAACTTTAAAGAAGAACATACCAATACTCCATAATCTATTTCAGGAGATAGAAAAAGAGGGAGAACTCCCAAATTCATTCTATGAGGCCAATATCACCCTGATTCCCAAACCAGAGAAGGACATCTCAAAGAAAGAAAACTACAGACCAATATCCCTAATGAATTTAGATGCAAAAATCCTCAATAAAATCCTGCAAATCGTATACAAAAACATATCAAAAAGATTGTGCACCATGATCAAGTAGGATTCATCCCTGGGATGCAAGGCTGGTTCAATATACGGAAATCAATAAACGTTATTCACCACATCAATAAACTTAAAGATAAGAACCATATGATCATCTCGATGGGACGCAGAAAAAGCATTCGACAAAGTACAGCATCCCTTTATGTTCAAAACATTAGAAAAACTAGGGATAACAGGAACTTACCTCAAAATTATAAAAGCTATATATGCTAAGCCTCAGGCTAGCATCATTCTAAATGGAAAAAAACTGAAGGCATTCCCTCTAAAATCTGGAACAAGACAGGGATGCCCTCTCTCACCACTTCTATTCAATATAGTTCTCGAAACACTGGCCAGAGCAATTAGATGAAAGAAATTAAAGGCATAAAAATAGGAAAAGAAGACCTTAAATTATCATTATTTGCGGATGATATGATCCTATACCTAGAAGACACAAAAGGGTCTACAAAGAAACTACTAGAGCTAATAAATGAATTCAGCAAAGTGGCAGGATATAAAATCAACACGCATAAATCAAAGGCATTCCTGTATATCAGCGACAAATCTTCTGAACTGGAAATGAGGAAATCCACCCCATTCACAATATCCTCAAAAAAAATAAAATACTTGGGAATCAACCTAACAAAAGAGGTGAAAGATTTATACAATGAAAACTACAGAACCCTAAAGAGAGAAATAGAAGATCTTAGAAGATGGAAAAATATACCTTGTTCATGGAAAGGCAGAACTAACATCATTAAAATGGCGATATTACCAAAAGTTCTCTATAGGTTCAATGCAATGCCAATCAAAATCCCAATGGCATTTCTTGTAGAAATAGATAAAGCAATCATGAAATTCATATGGAAAAATAAAAGACCCAGAATAGCAAAAGCAATTCTAAGCAGGAAGTGTGAATCAGGAGGTGTAGTGATACCAGATTTCAAACTGTACTACAAAGCAATAGTAACAAAAACAGCATGGTACTGGTACCAAAACAGGCGGGTGGACCAATGGTATAGAATAGAGGACACAGAAACCAATCCACAAAATTACAACTATCTTATATTCGATAAAGGGGCTAAAAGCATGCAATGGAGGAAGGATAGCATGTTCAACAAATGGTGCTGGGAAAACTGGAAATCCATATGCAACAAAATGAAACTGAATCCCCTCCTCTCGCCATGCACAAAAGTTAACTCAAAATGGATCAAAGAGCTTGATATCAAATCAGAGACTCTGTGCCTGATAGAAGAAAAAGTTGGCTCCGATCTACATTTTGTGGGGTCAGGCTCCAAATTCCTTAATAGGACGCCCATAGCACAAGAGTTAATAACTAGAATCAACAACTGGGACTTACTCAAACTAAAAAGTTTTTTCTCAGCAAGAGAAACAATAAGAGAGATAAATAGGGAGCCTACATCATGGGAACAAAGTTTTACTCCTCACACTTCAGATAGAGCCCTAATATCCAGAGTATACAAAGAACTCAAAAAATTAAACAATAATATAACAAACAACCCAATCAACAAATGGGCCAAAGACCTGAACAGACACTTCTCAGAGGAGGACATACAATCAATCAACAAGTACATGAAAAAATGCTCACCATCTCTAGCAGTCAGAGAAATGCAAATCAAAACCACCCTAAGATACCATCTCACTCCAGTAAGATTGGCAGCCATTGTGAAGTCAAACAATAACAAGTGCTGGCGAGGATGTGGGGAAAAGGGTACTCTTGTTCATTGCTGGTGGGACTGCAAATTGGTGAGGCCAATATGGAAAGCAGTATGGAGATTCCTGGGAAAGCTGGGAATGGAACCACCATTTGACCCAGCTATTGCCCTTCTCGGACTATTCCCTGAAGACCTCAAAAGAGCGTACTACAGGGATACTGCCACATCGATATTCATAGCAGCACAATTCACAATAGCTAGACTGTGGAACCAACCCCGATGCCCCTCAATAGATGAATGGATAAAAAAAATGTGACATTTATACACAATGGAGTACTACGCAGCACTAAGAAATGACAAAATCATGGAATTTGCAGGGAAATGGATGGCATTAGAGCAGATTATGCTAAGTGAAGCTAGCCAATCCCTAAAAAACAAATGCCAAATGTCTTCTTTGATATAATGAGAGCAACTAAGAACAGAGCAGGGAGGAAGAGCAGGAGGAAAAGATTAACATTAAACAGAGTCATGAAGTGGGAGGGAAAGGGAGAGAAAAGGGAAATTGCATGGAAATGGAAGGAGACCTTCATTGTTATACAAAATTACATATAAGAGGTTGTGAGGGGAATGGGAAAAAAATAAGGAGAGAAATGAATTACAGTAGATGGGGTAGAGAGAGAAGATGGGAGGGGAGGGGAGGGGGGATAGTAGAGGATAGGAAAGGTAGCAGAATACAACAGTTACTATTATGGTATTATGTAAAAATGTGGATGTGTAACCGATGTGATTCTTCAATCTTTGTAATGTTTTGAATAACCAATTAAAAAAACCACACATATATAAACAATTACCTCAAAAAAATTATGTGAAAACCTCTTTTAATGGGTAGAACTAGCATTGTGATAAATGTTATATATCTAAAGTATAGTTCCAAATTTAGTATATGAAAAATCTATTGCCTTCAACATAGGAGAGAAGGATATATCCAATATAGAATAAAAGCATTTCAACACATCACATAATTTATAAAATAATCGTTAATCAAGCCACAAATGCTTCCTAAGCACCTTCTAATTACTGAGTGCTGTGTTCGGTAGTAAATAAAGTTAAGACAAAGTTACTCCTCTCATAGAGTTTATACTAGAGCTAATTATAACAGAGGACTATAGAAACATTTATCTTTAGCCGTTATATTTGTAACTCCAAATACAGGTCAATTATCAGTCCATGCAAGTCTGAGAAAGAACTGGACAGAGTCAGCATAGTCCTTCTTTCTGTAACACATTTTCCATAAATATCAAGGGGATAATTAAGAACAGTAGCATTGACTCAGAGCTACCTGCTCGTTTCTCTTCAGGTTCCACCTCCTTATATGCCTGTCATTACACCTGCAGCTCTTATTTTTCTAAAAACTATTTAGATTATTCAATCAAGTACTGTGTTGTCTTGAGTTTGATTTTGAAACTCTAATTAGAGTTCTTTAACTTTACTCCCTAGTAGTTTGCCTGAAGGCTGTTTAGGGACTACCAAGGAGAAAATCATCTCCCAGCTACTCTAAATTGTCTCATTGTTCTATTTTTCTCCTAAATCTTTTGAGTAGAAACAGAAAGGAAATGAGAAGGGGAAAGAGGATGGACATACAACTTTGTTCAAACTCTAGGAAAGCACCACCTCTCAAGCTGCCACATCAATTTAGTGATGTAGCACAGAAAGAGGCCCTCTTGTTTAGCTTGCTTGATCCACCTCAGTTCCCTTGCAGTTCAGTCTGAATTATAGCATCATATCTGCCCTGAGGCCTAGTGAGGCAGAGCAAGGTAACTTACACTCTCCCCAAGTTCACAGTGGAGACAAAGACAGGAAGACTAGAAGTGATGCCAGAGACTCAGGAGTCTGCAGGCAGCAGGAGCCAGAGGACAATCAGGGAGCACCAAGGGGTAGTACTGCCCAGGGTGAGAGCACCCAATCTTTACTTTTTGTTTATGTATGAACTAGTGACTGAGAGGTTATTGGGCAAATCACCAGATCTATAAGATCAGCTAGAGATTAAAATACTGTACATTTTTCTCAACATCAAATGCTTTAATTTTTTTAACCCTGCAGAAGTATCTATTTCAAGGTCCCTCAGATTACTGGCTTACTTAAATCCCTTGAAGCTATAGGCCCTCTGCTCCTACAAGTTATCTGCAGCTCCTTGCCATGTGGGTCCCTCCACAGGCAATTCACAGTATGGATGCTTGCTTCTTCAAAGCCTGCAGAGCTAGAACAAACTGCTGGCAAGATGGAATCTCATAAACATAAATTACAGGAGTGACATCCCATTATCTTTGCTATGCACTCTACCTGTATCTACAAGCCAGATACAGGTCTCACCCACACTCAGGGGAGGAGTTTATACAAGTGCCTCAACATTGGAAGGTGGAGGGTCAATTTTTTAAATTGTTTTCACAGATAATTTCTTTTATTCCTTGTGGATTTCTCAATAATCAATTTTTAACTGTGGATTGAGAATAGTGGTTTGCCTTAAATCCTTTGTGAAATGAGATGGGATGTCAATATAAATAGAAAGAACAAAATAATTTGCTCTTCATGTACTGAAACACCTAAGACCATGCATTCAAAATAATGTGTACTGGGAGTTTTTCTCAGTCATCTTCATGCTTTTTATGACTCACTGCCCTTGACCATAGGCGTATTTCTGAAGAAAAGTTTAGAGGTGCTGTGGCTATGAAAACAAAATCATCTCTGTGTAATAAACATCAAGTAAATATCAAAGACCAGTCTTGGTCTTTTAGCAGCAGCAAAGATTGGGATGGTTTATCAAAAATTAAGCCAGCAACTGTTTGTTAGGAAAATTAAAATCTATGTGTAAATGTTTATCTAACTTACAGTTTCTTCAATATCCTTGAATAGTGTGTAGACAGGAATAACAGGGTTATTCATTTGATTTTCCCAGCACATAATGCTAAATATAATGACACCCTAATCAACCATGGGTTTGATTTCATAAGCAAGCAGATCATTGCTTCTACATAAGATGTACTTTCATGTAATGGAATATGAAGAATAACCCATAACCTATTAAATAAGTAAATGTGCTACCATAAAATAACTAGTGTGCTTATCTAGTTTTTCTTTTTTAAAATTCTTTTTAGTTGTAGATAAACACAATACCTTTATTATTATGTGGTACTGAGAATTGAACCCAGTGCCTCACATGTGAGAGGCAAGTGCTCCACCACTGAGCTATAACCCCAGCCCCTCTAATTTTTCTTAATGTTATTCTTATAATGTGTCATACTGTTCTACATTCATAGTTGAGCTGTAATATGCAGAGAGAGCTATAAAGGATCATGAAAGTGAGATGGATCTATCTATTTCTTCTACTATGTATTTGTTTAAAGTATTAGATTTTAATCATAACTAATGAATGATAGTCTATGAGACGTTAAACAATTTGTAATATCTTTGAAATAAAAGTAATTTTTAGAAAAAAATTAACTTAAAATCAAACAAAAATGTTCTCATTTTTAAAAATTCCTTCTATAGCCAGGTACGGTGGTAAACACCTGTAATCCCAGCAGCTCAGGAGGCTGAGGCAGGAGGAATCATAAGTCCAAAGCCAGCCTCAGCAAAAGTGAGATGCTAAGCAACTCAATAAGACACTGTCTCTAAATAAAATACAAAATAGAGCTGTGGATGTGGCTCAATGGTCAAGTGCCCCTGAGTTCAAATTCCTGGTACCCACCCAACCGCATTCTTCTATATTTGGGCATACAGTGACACATACCTGTAATCCCAGCTACTCAGGAGGCCAACGAAGGAGGATGGCAAGTTCTTGGTCAGGTTGGGCAACTGAGCAAGACCCTGTTTCAAAATAAAAATTAAAAATGGAATGGGAATATAGCTCAGTGCTAGAGCAGTTGCTTGACAAACATGAGGCCCTGGTTCAATCCCTAGTACCACATGCACACACAAAAATTTCTTGTTTATTGAAAGTCAGTCTCATTTAAAATGGATCATTTAGGAGCTGGGTAAGTGACTTGGTGGTAGAGTATTTGCCTAACATGGGCAAAGTTGCCAGCACCATAATCAAAGAAAACAAACAAAAACTAAATCACAAAAATTTTTCCCAAGGGCCAAGTAGATTAGAAGAAATTCAAGGTTGCCTGAACACTATATACAGAAGTAGATGTCACCTCCCTCTAGGTAGTGTCAAAATATGATGATATGTTCCAGTAGCCTGAGTTGTAAAGGTTCTTTCTATAAGAGTGAGTCTTCTGTTGTCCCAAGGGAAAAAATAATGGATAAATGAGGGAGGCTGTTTATAAGTAAAGATTCTGTGTTCTCCGTGGGAGGAAAGAAGGGATTCTGTATCAAGTTTAACTCATTGGAGATTAAAATGATGATTTTGGATTGTACATGCAATGACGATCAAGGGACACAAATCTGAGTTATTTTGTAAAAACAGATAACTATACGCTATCTCAAGGAGGCAGTAGCTGTGCCGTCCCCATGAAAGGCAGTTACTCAGGAAAGTAATCAGGCTGTTCTGTGCTCTCCCAGCTTTTCATTGTTTCCTTTCTTTTTATCAAATTCTGTAGCAGGAAGTTATTAATCCTAATTTGTGTGTGTGTGTGTATGTGTGTTACTGGAGATTGAACCCTGGTGTTCTCTACTACTGAGCTACATTCCCAGCCCTTTTTTGGATTTTTAAATCTGAGACAGATCTGGGTAAATTGTCCAGACTGGCCTCAAACTTGCAGTCCTCCTGCCTCAGCCTCCTAAGTAGCTGGAATTACAGGCATTCATCACTACTCCTGGATCCTAATTGATTCTGAGACTACTTTTTAAAAGTGGTACATGCCTTCCTAATTTCTGTAGTTCTTGCCATACCTATGGGAAAACACATTTAGATTTCCAAATAATTTGAAAGCAAATATCTGAAATGTAGCCACTTTGGAAAGTGATAGGTTTTTCTCCTAGACTCAAGGAACTCATATTCTTATTTATCTAATCTACCTTTAGTCATTTTTTATACTTGCACTTAGTAGGTGTTGAATACATGAAATAATAAAAACAATTAATATGCTTCTAATAAATATACATATTCTTATTTTATCATGGGGTAATCACTTAACAGCTTCAATATCAACTATGCAGTTGAAATTCTTTAAAAATTGTTTAAAGTATCACTAAACAATTATTATTTCAATTATTTTCAAATGAAATTATAATAATTGGGTTCTCATCCTAAAAAGGGAGGAGGAGGAAGCAAAAAGAAATTCAGGGCAATGTTTTACTGGTTACAATAAAAGTTACAATACTGTTTTATTGGGCCTGTCTTTGTTGCAATGAACAGTTTCATTGGGACTTAATCATAGGCTCCAGGGAGATTTCACCAATGGGACAGACGATAAAGGAGAGGTAAAGGCTTCTTAGCAATTCCAATTTCCCAACACAGGTTCAGGTGGTCACAGAGGACTCAGACCTCTTCAGAGTTCTTGTCCCCGCCCACCCCCTTTTCCTTTGAAACAGAAAATTGTATTTTCCTATGGATGACATGCAAAAACTGAAGCTCACCTTGAGGACAAAGAGCGATTTCAGACTCATTGGTCTTTACAATGTCACCTGTACCTTCAGTCCTACAGAAGAATTTTGTCACAGAATTTTGACTATTCAAATAGGTAGTTTGATGTGGAATAAGAAGTACTTGAGACCTAAAAAGACTCTCTAAATCGCCTATCTCTACCTTAAGATTGGCTTGCACATAAACCAAAGGATTTTTAAACTACAAAATCTTCCCTTCCCAGTTCTCCAAAATCTCAGAGCCTACCCCCCATTTAAAAGTGGGTAATACAATTACTATTTTAATTATTTACCCTCAAACAAAATTATAATAATAAAAATAATTGAGGCATACTTCCCTCTAAAAAAAAACTGGGTGGTGGGGAGAGAGAAACAAAAATAAATTCAGGGCAATGTTTTACTGGGACCCCAAGGTAGGAAAGCACCCATGTCTAATCATCAGACAGCCATTGCAACCTTTGTGTCTGACTGGAATTTGATGTCATCTTTCAAGGCTGGCCCCCCATTATTATGGACAGTTACTATTATCCACTGAGTGATGATGTACCACAGACCCAGAGGGGTGCAAGATTGAAGTAATCCTTTGAGACAGGATACTCCCTTCGTCGGTGCTAGACTTAGTCAAGGAATACCATCACTTGGGGTTAGCTGTTAGGGTGGTATCCTAGTGAGTCCTTGACAGGTCATTCCCTAGCTTGGGAGTCAGTATCCTTGCCAGTTTCAGCATTCACTCCTTGTGTACTAAAACCACTATCCCTGTTCCCTCTTGGGTTGCTCAACTTTTTCTTTTCAACCCTTAAAACCAAGAGGACTGATGACCCCTCTTCCTGGAAAATAGAGATCTGGTCTCATCCTCTTCAAGCAGCCACCCTCAAGGAGGCAGTACTAAGCTCTCAAGACAAACCTGGCATCCCTTGCTATCAAGCCAGAAGAAAAGTCCTTTTGTCTCTAGGGGCACATGCAGAAAAAATGATAAGTTGCTGAAGTGGAAACTTTGCTCTCTCTTTTATTTTTTCTCTATCACTCTTCATTCTCACCTCCCACCCCTGACAATGGACATGTTTCCAAATTTCTCAGGCCATCAAATTCCTAACACCTAAAAAGGTAAAGATCTATGAAACAAAAATCACCATGAACAGGATATGATAGCACACATCTATAATTCCAGTTACTATGGAGGCTGAGGCAAGAAGATCACAAGTTTAAGACCAACCTAGGCAACTTAGGGAAACCCTGTCTCAAAAATAAAATAGAAATGTCTGGGGATGTAACTTAGTAGTAAAGCACTTTGCCCACCATGCATGAGGAGGAGGAGGAGAAAAAAAAATAATCATGATTCTATAAATTTAGATTACATTCAAAAGGAACTAGATGTATGTGCACGTGCGTATTAATATATGTACATGGTTACTAAAGTGATATTTTCCTTCAAACTAAAGAACAAGTACATAGCTGGACACAGAGGCCCACACCTGTGATTCTAGCTACTAAGGATGCCGAGGCAGTAGGACTACAAGTTAAGGGTCAGTCTGGGCAATTTAGTCAGATCCTATTTCAAAACCAAAAATAAAAAGGGTTGGTAGAGTACAGTGGTAGAACACTCCTGAATTTAATCTTCAGCAGGGGCGAAGGGTGGGGATACATACATGGAAAAAAGAATACTGAAATCTTTGCTTTGTCTATAAAAGATACAACAATTAATAGTTCAGTCCTTGATAGCTAACATTATTACGATCAGTTGCTATTAGCAAGGCCTTTGAACTATAAAATTTTTACCTGGCAAGAACCCTAATGGGAACAATCACTTCATTTTGAGGCTTTGTTTCAATTTTAAACACACCAATAGAACTTCAGGATAAAAGGTTTTTAACAGTGACTAAGTTTCTTAAGTTCTTTTCCATGGGAAGATTGACATTTCTCTTTATTCTTAGGTTGGATCATTTATTAGCATCGTTTTCATTTAGAGTCACTATGCAATATAAAGTGTAGCATTAATGTACCCCATTTTCCTCATGATGACTAAAGCTTTTTGTTTGGTGACTATGGTCTGGGAAGATCAGTACAATCTTGAAAGGACTGATTGAAGAGCCTGCTCTCAGTCCTTGGGTTACCTACCTCTCTACTTCTTTCCCTTGAATTTTATTGCATAGTCAGCTTTGAAACAGTGTTATCTATTCTTTTCTGGATTCAAATGAATGATGTGGAGGAGGGAATCAAGGGAAAGAAGGAGGAAAAGGAGAGGCACAGGACAGGAATTCTCCCTCCCCTCAGACCAAATGCAGGGGAGGGAAGGAATTCAGGATTTGCTGCTTTCCCCAAATGCAGAACTTTAAAATGTATTATTAAAAAGATAGTATTTACAGTTAGTTACTTTTCTATTTCTGCTGATTTAAATATATATTTGCAAAGGTGAAGAATTGTATAACTTTGCAGAACTTCTGAGAGCCACAGAGCCTGGAAGGGAATTCAGAGATGGATGCTCTCTTTTGGTGAGAAGAGGCAGAGGCCCAGAGAGGGGTATCCAGAGTATTTTAACAGATTAATGGCAGAGCAAAGGATCCAAGTTTATTTCCCTTGGTTTACTGCTCTGTTGCAAAAGCTGACTTATTCAAACACTTATTCTTCAAAAAACATTTGAGTCTTCACTATGAGCCAGGCATAATTCTGGACACAATCCCTGTCCCAAGTAAATCATAATTTGTGTTAAGACAGTAGTAAGTACAGCCTCGGAGTAGATACAGGTGCTGTGGGAGGGATGAGGATGTCTAGAGGTAAGAGCTCACAGGCCTCTGTATGTAATAATGGCAAGTCATTTTGGTGTGATTGGAACATGGGGAACGGAATGTGAAGAGAGGGCAAGAGGGAGTGAAGTGGGGTCAGATCTTGAATAGGCATTGAAAGGTTCTAAGCAGAACAGAGGGCTAGTAATTTCCGTGCTTTAGAAAGACCAGTCTGGGGTTGTAGATGTAGCTCAGGGTACATACAAGGACCTAGGTTCAGTCCCCAACATTGGGAAAAAAAAAAGATCATTCTGGCTGTGGAATGGTTTGGCTTTGTGCCAAGATAGCCTCTGTGGCAGTAAACAGAACCTAAGGGTAGCTTCCTCTAGCCTTGAGTGTTTATCCCAGTGTGCTATTCAAAATGTCATTTCATGTGTGTGCTGTTCTTATCAGCAGCCTTGCCCAGACCCTTCCTGGATCCTGACTGGTTGGATTTGGCTGCCTACTCAAATAGAAATAGACAAGAGGTAAAAAAAAAAGGAAAAATGAACTTCATGCAGTTTGACCAAACCCA
The DNA here is from genome assembly GCF_048772815.1 of Callospermophilus lateralis. Taxonomy (NCBI): domain Eukaryota; kingdom Metazoa; phylum Chordata; class Mammalia; order Rodentia; family Sciuridae; genus Callospermophilus; species Callospermophilus lateralis. The sequence goes on from NC_135314.1 coordinate 103,722,948, forward strand.
GGAGAAGTAGCTAGATTGCTTCTTTTTGCCTTTCCCAAGCAACATTTATAATTTATACAAACAAAAGCCAGGTAACAAACATGTAGATCTAATTAGCCAGCCTGTGTTAGGCCTAAATGGACAATTTCTGCTCCCATCTTCTTTGGCATTTGTCAGAGTAGGGTAGTCATGGCCTTTCAGCTTCTTTTCTCAGCAGTAGGAAGCCATTCCCAATTTCAGATGGAGGAAGGCCTGAATTCAGTCTATTTCACTATAATGAGAAACAGACTAGAAAGCACTGCCTTGGAGGAGAGAAAACCATTGGCTGAGACTCTGGTTAGATAGGAAATCCAGGTGGGAATTATATTGACCTGAATTCAAGAGATCAAGACCTGATTCTGGGAGGGAAAGGGAGAGAAAAGGGAAATTGCATGGAAATGGAAGGAGACCCTCATTGTTATACAAAATTACATATAAGAGGTTGTGAGGGGAATGGGGAAAAAAAACGAGAGAATTAAATTACAGCAGATGGGATAGAGAGAGAAGATGGGAGGGGAGAGGAGGGGGGATAGTAGAGGATAGGAAAGATAGCAGAATACAACAGTTACTAATATGGCATTATGTAAAAATGTGGATGTGTAACCGATGTGATTCTGCAATCTGTATATGGGGTAAAAATGGGAGTTCATAACCCACTTGAATCTAAAGTATGAAACATGATATGTCAAGAGCTATGTAATGTCTTGAACAACCAATAAAAAAAAATTTAAAAAAAGACCTGATTCTGGACATTATAATTTACTGATTGTAGGTAGTGAAGGGAAAGTAGAAGAGACCCTTGGTCTTGGGCAACTGGAAGGGTAATGGTGCTGTTTACTAAGATGAGGAACATAAGGGAAGAGCTAGTTTATAGGGAGAAACTACAAGTTAGGACATGCTATTGATAAATTACCTGGAAGACATCTATGAAGCCATATTCAGTGTGCAGGTCAGCATGTGATTCTGGAGCAGAGAAGGAGGACTGAGATACATCAAATGTATATAGTGAAGGGAAAATGGGGCCTGGGAGAGGAGCATCAACATGTCGGTTTGGGCATAGAAAAGGCTTTCCAGGCTGGTCCTGGTGTTGTGCATCTGTGATCTCAGCTACTTGGGAGGCTCAGGCAGGAGGCTGTCTTGAGCCAGCCTGGGCAACATAGCAACTTCCCATTTCTCTCTTTGTGTGCGTTTGTGTGTGTGCATGGATGCTGGCAATTGAACCCAAGGCCTCTTGCATGCTGAATACATGCTCTATTACTGAGTTACTCACTCCCCACTTTTTAAAAACAAAATGGAGTTCCAAAGGAGAAAATGAAGCCAGAAAGGAAGAAGGAAGATCAAAAGAGGTGGGGTTCTGGAAGCCAAAATGAGAAGCTTTCTAGAAGATTGAAGTGGTTAAGGGAGTAAAATGTTGCAAGGCCTGTTGGGCATGGGACTGTAAATGACCACTAATCCCAGAGTTTCTGATTCAATAGATCTGAGGTAGGGCAGAGAGTTTGCATTTCTGACACACTTGGGTGTGCTGATGGTGCAAGTTTAGAGACCACATTTTGAGAACTACTGGCTTATAAAAAGGAAGATATTGCTTGAATAACTGAGGGAAGGAATTGGGATTTGGGGAAATGGGGATCCAGGAGGAAAGGAGGAAAGAAGAAGGAGGCAACAGGCTTGTGGGATACTGGACACTGTGTGATGCAATCTTACAACTTTGGTAAATAGTTGAAACACAACATGCTTGCAGTGAAGAGATTTCTTGTGGAAGTTGAAAATAGGATTGAACTCTGCTTTCTGAGATGACATGAGGGTGAAATATACATTATGCATGGGGCCAGTAGAACTTAAAACTAACTCCATAAAGTTTTCATAAATTGTTGTTTTTTTGTGTTTTGTTTTGGTACTAGGGATTGCACCTAGGGGTGCTTAACTGCCAAACCATATCCCCAGTCCTTTTTATATTTTATATTGAGACACTGTCTCACTAAGTTGCTTAGGAACTTACTAAATTGCTGAGGCTGACCTCAAATTTGTGATCCTCCTTCCTCAGCCTCCCAAGCCACAGGGATTCTAAGTGTACACCACCATGCCTGGCAAGTTTCATAAATCTTGGAGAAGCACTTGAAAATTTCTGCAAGTGGTAGAAATTGAGGGTGGGGACTGGTTTAAAGGAATTGTACTCTAAAACTCAAGGAACAAAATTTAAATAAATTATATATATATATAAACCTATATCTACACGTACATCTGCTATAGTTTGGATCTAAAAAGTCTTCCCAAAAGCTCATATGTTGGATGCATGGTCTCTGATGCAGTAAGGTTCAGAAGTTGGGCTTTTAGACAATGATTGGATCATCAGTGGATTAATATCAGTTGGAAGCAGTAGGTCACTGGAAAGATGCCTTGGAAAGGTATATCTTTTCATTCCCCCCATCCTGCATCTCTGCTTCCTGGCTGCTATGAACTGAGCAGCTTTCTTCCATCACACCCTTCCTCCATGATGTTTTGCTTCACCTCAGGCTCAGAGCAATGGAGCTGACCAACTACGGACTGAGACCTGTGAAACCTTGAGTGAAAATAAACTTTTCTTCCTCTAAGTTGTTCTTTTTAGGTATTTTGGTGACAAAAATGAAAAGCTAATATCACACTTATCTGTAAAATTCATGAGTTCACAATGTTTCTTCTAATTCCAAACCATCACCTACAGAGTTCATCTCCCTCTCCTTATTAATAAATGAATTAAATTTGAGATGAGGTCTCTTATGTTGCTCAGGCTGGTCTTAAACTCCCAGGCTCAAGCAATCCTCTTGCCTCAGCCTCCCAAATGATGGGACTACAGTCATGTCCCTGGCTCCCTTCTTTTTCTGACAATGATAAACATGGTTTTCATTATTCATAATATATTTACAAATTTGCTCCATCCTAGAATACACAGAAAATGGCTTCAGAACTGTTAACTCACAGCTATAAAAAAGAATAAGGAAAATCATTATGATATGTGATAAAACATTTTTGACTAATAATTGTATGATATTTGTTTATAATTATTGAATTATAATTCATAGTATAAATATTATTTACTAAAGTTACTTAGTTTAGTTCTTTTCTTCCTTACCCCCTTTAGTATGGATATGTTATTCCTTTTTACTTTTGTGTTTCATTTTGGTTTTTACTCACATCTTATTTATTAATTAATTCATTTACTTGTCTTTTGAGTATAGAGAATACTAACCTAGTTCTAAAGGTCAAAACTATATTGAAAGATATATTTAGAGAAATGTTGCTCTCCCTATATTTCCTACCCTCCCATGCTTTTCCCACTTTCCCCTTCATTTCCAATAGATAACCAATCAATTATTAGTTTTCAGATTATACTTCCTGTGTTTCATTTTGGACAGATGAGAAAATACATGCACACACTTATATCTTCTTTCTAGAAGATAGTATGTTATAGATATTCTTTTGTATTTTGTTTTTTTTCACTTAATAGCATTTTAGTCTGCTTTCTATTACTATAACAAATACATGAGTGATCCATTGTATAATTATGTATACCATAATTTAATGATTTTTCTATGTATAGGCATTTAGATTATTTCTAATATTTTGCTAATACAAACAATGTTGCAGCAAATAATTTTATGCAAATGTATTTTTATATTGTTGAAAGCATGTCTTTGGGGTAAATTCCCAGAAGGATTACTGGATCAAAATGTAAGTGTATAGATAGTTTTATTAAATATTGCCATATTCTGCTCCAAAAGGTTTACATTCCCAACAGCAATGTATGAGACTGCCTATTTATTTCCCTAGAGCCTCATCACAGAAATGTGTTAGTATATAATGTATATATATGAGACAGAAATTTATTTATTATTTATGTATTTATTTATTCATTTAATACCAGGGATTGAATCCAGGGGTGCTCAATCACTGAGCCACATCCCCAGCCTTTTTTATGTTTTATTTTGAGACAGAGTCCTGCTAAGTTGCTGAGGCTGACTTTGAAACAGGATTTTATTGCCCTAGCTGACCAATTCTTGGACTCAAGTGATCCTTCTGCTTTATCCTTCCTAGTAGCTGGGAGAGATGTCATGAGTCTTAATTTATAATTTTCATCAACATTAGAGTTGAGAAATGATGATATTTTAATTTGCATTTCTCTAAGTACAAGTGAGTTAGAAGTATCTTTTTGTTTAAGGTCCATTTTATATCATTCTTGGTGAATTTTTATGTTTCCCCCATTTTTATATCCAGTTTATGGTACTTTTTCCCTGAATTTTTGTTGTTGTTGTACTGGATATTTAACCCAGGAAGCTTCACTACTAAGCTACATTTCCAGCCCTTTTTTATTTTATTAATGAGTCTTGCTATATTGGGTAGGTGGTCCTCAAATTTGAGATCCTACTGTTTCAGCGTCCTGAGTAGCTGGGATTACAGATGTGTGTGACTGTAGTAGATTTTGTCCCCCAATTTTAAGAGTTTTTTATATTTTAGGAATATTAACCCTTTGTTTCCGATACATGTTAAAAATATATTCTTCCAATTTTTCAGTTGTTTCTTGTCTATGATTATTAGCAGAATATTTAAAAAATTATTTATATATATTTTAGTTGTTGATGAAACTTTATTTTATTCATTATTTATATGTGGTGCTCGGAATCTAACCCGGTGCCTCCCACGTGCTAGGAAAGCACTCTATCACAGAGCTACAACCCCAGCCCTAGCAGAACATTCTTTAGCTGAATAGTTTTAAATGCTAGAAAGCCTCCTGGTTTTATGACATTCAGACTTTTGTCCTATTGGAAATGTCATCAAATCATTGCCAATAGACTTGCCACTAATTTGGCGCTAAATACTTTCATCAACCCTACAAGTCAATTAAGTATACTTTATGAGCAAGAATTCAGAAGATGTGAATGAATGTGAAGCTTCCAATTCCTTAATAATAATGAGTAGGGGCCAGAACAACTAAATTATAACCAAGCGAAATTGCCCTACTACATAGGACTTTTATAATTTTGACAGTATGTGATTTTTACTGAAAAGGAAAGATTACCTGTAAAATATACAAAATGGGAAGCTCATTTTTGGTTATTATTAAGTATGGTGGGGATAAAAACAGCGTCTCTTCAGTCGACATCAAAATCATTATTAGAGAAGGAATTATCATTTGTTTTAGAAAAAACAGTTTGATCCTGTGAGAATGGGAGTCAGGAGCTAACATTATAAGAAATGGAAGAGAAATCTGGTGAAATGAAGGGAGGCAATGGCAGCCGGTGGTGAATAGTGGCAGTCTGCTAAAGTCATCACAAGATGGGGCCCATCTCTGCCAACATTGTCTCACTATAACAAACATCTTTTTGTTTAAGTGTAATAGATCTCCAATTGTTCATCAACAGGTGGTTGAAATTGTGATTTGTTTTCAACACAGTGTAACTGGTAATTTGAACAAGAACATATTAATTACATAGGAAGTTTAATTGTTCTTCAATAATCCCTTTAAAATTTACTCAGTGGGGAAAGTTCTTCCCCTGACTCTGGATAGAAGCACCAGGAGACCCATGCTGCTTGATAATCCAAAATCCTGAGGCCCCTTTAAATTGCAAAGCATAGTCTCATTTCAGAAATTGGTGCCACTGTCAAAGCTTGACTCTTCATTTGAAGCTATAGTTACTCCCACTTCCTCATATAAGGCCAGCTCCAGAGGGGTAGCTGGCTCCTGGGGAACGTATGGAGTTGGCTTCTTTCCAAATTACCTCCTTTCCATCTTCCTCTACCTGCACCTAACTGCTGTTTCTTTTCTGCTCTTTCTCATCCTTCCTGCATTGGAGTATAGAGAAGGAGAAGGGAGTGGGAGAGTTCTTATTTGATCTACACCGTGGAAGCTCAGTTCATATTCTCTAGACCTGGGTGATGTTTAAAGCTGACTTTTTTTTTTTTTTCTTACTGGTCACTTCTGTGTTAATTTGAGACTCTGGAATTCTTTCATGGGTGCTTTGCAATGTACCACTGGGGATTTCTCATTTGCAGTTTGCTTGACCTAGTGGATATGCTTCCCTCAGGCTCATTGTGTATCTTTCTGCAGCACCTAGGAGTGCTGTGATACTTTTTGTATTTTGTCCCTCTAGTTGGCATATTTGGACAGGACTGTGGGCAACACATCTGCTCATCTGATCCTTGGGAACACTCAGGTTTCTTCAGCATCTACCAACTCTGGGAATGCAGCAACGACTCTCCTTCATAGTGGCCATCAGGGTAGTCAGCTATCTCTAACCTCTTACATTTCCTAAGATTTAGTAAATGGCAAGTCTATTCAATCTCTCCAATGCAGGATAGACTTTACTGAGCCCTTCTCACTAGGCTTGAAGTGAGGGGCAGTCACTGGGGGAGAGGTAGGACTGAAAGCATCCCCCTCCAACCCTTTTCAAGAGAATCCTTATAAATCCTCTCTCCAATTCTTGCACAAGAATTCTTGAGGTCAAGAATTTAGGATTTCCCTCATCATTCTCAAATCTCTATGTTCTATTTCCCAAAGTGGTTTGCTTCACTGTTTACTTTGACATTTGATATCTTATATCTTGAAGTTGCAGCTAATACATAAGCCTTCTGAGAAAAAAATTATTTGGCCTGGAAAGAAGAGAATTGTAAGATGTAAATTCGATTTCTTAGCAACTGGCTTCAAAGAGTTATGATTTTGTGACTTTCATCACTATGTGAAATGTTATGATTAGAATGTGAGGTGTTTCCTAAAGAGTCAAGTGTTGAGGGCTTGGTTCCCAGTGCAGCAAAGTTCAGCGGTGGGGCTTTGAGGAAGTGATTGGATCATAGGGTTGTTACTTCATCAGTGGATTTACCTATTGATAGCTGAAGGGACTACTGAAGGTAGTGGTGGAGTTTGTGGGAGGTAGGACCTGGGTTAGGGATTGGTTCCTTTGTGGGCGTGCCCCTAGGGATTATATTTTTTCCCTGATTTCTTTCTCTCTCATTAATTTTGCTTTCCAGCTGGCATGAACTAAACTTTTCTTCACCAAGCCCTTCCACCATGACATTCTGCCTCTCCTCAGGTCCAAAACAATGGTGCCAGCTAACCGTGCACTCTAAAAACTTAAGCCAAAATAAACTTTTTCTCTTTTAAGTTGTTTATGTCAGGCATTTTGCTTACAACAAAGAAAAGCTAATTAACACATGAAACAGCCTATCGGTTAAAAACATGTTTTGTGGGCCTGAGATCTGAGAGAAATTTGTCATAGTCGTACTGGTAATTATTTTTACCATGATCCTTCAACAGATGAAAATAGTATGAGGTGAAAAATATTCTTAACAACATGATGTATATTATGATAGCTTTGAAGGAGTTAAATATGTACCATTCAAAGATGTGCCAAATTGGTATATTTTTACTGAGGAAACACTGAATAAACCCTCTAGCTTCACTCATTCTTAATTGACTTGTAAATCTCTAATTTTGGAGATCACACAGCCAGGAAATACAGTATTAGTCTGCCTCTAGCTTTGCTGTAGATAACACCTCTGACATGTGGGTTATGATGATAACGGTTGCCTAGGTTACTTCTCAGAGACTTGAAGACTACTTTTACTAAAAACACTGACTCTCCTTGAGCCTGCAGATATCTGATGGTTGACTGCAATGGGGTGAAAAGGCTTGGCTTCTTTGCCTTCATCATGGTGGTTCTGTCTCCTTTGCTGCCTTTACATTTTAGTCAGCTCAGCTCTGCCTATAGACACAGTGATCATTCAGGAAATATTTTGTCTGGAACTCTTAAGACTGAGTTACCTTGACCTAACCTCTCTTCTATTCCTTCAAGACTAAAGACATACCTACCATCCATCCTGACCAGAAATACTAGGCCATGAAAGGAATGAAAAGAGGTGGCACTTGAATTTCTGGAAGATCTCCACCAATTCCAAGAAAATACATGAATATTCCCCTCTTTATGAGTCTCTCTCTCCCTCTCCCTCATTATTCCTATCCTATATGTGTAATTCCTCAATTCTTTTGGAATTGAGAAGCTGATTTGTGAGCATTGGTCTCCACTTCTCTGTTTTTGACCACCAAAAGAGCCTTTCTCCCCAACAGTCATCTTTTGGGCATTGGTTTTTCCATAAGATGAATTTTTGAATCTGGGTTTGGTAACCTAGGGATTATTTTAAGTTGAAATTGCTTGAGAAATTGTAATGTCAGAAAGGGTCATTTAACCTGTATTTTCCTACATGCAGCAAGCTATATTCTTTTGGGAGGGATGTCCTTCATATATCAAGACCAGAAAATAGCTTCGATCACCAGAGACTGGTAATGGGGCTGCAGTGAATCTGAATAAACAAACTTTTTGACATAATCTTTGTCTTCCAATAGCTTCTAAATTATTACCCTCAGTAACATCCCTAGAAATTACCACCCTAGTTCAGATATCCATTTATCCTGTCATTCCTTCACAAATGTATTGTTCTTTGTCTAAAAAGTATAAAACATCATGCTTTCAAAAGTTCTTCACTTTACTCACCCATGAAGATTCCCATGTACATCTAAGATTAAAAAAAAAATTATGTTTGTCTTTTGTTAATCAGCTCTTGCATTAATTGTGTTCCTATATTCAGTCAAAGAGCCTCACAGAACTGAGAGGAAGTGCAGGGAAACTCTCTCTCCCTACGGTGTGAAATGGCTATTGGTGAGAACAACAGAAAGTTTTAGTGTGGCTTGAATCTGCTGTAAACTTGCTGTTTACCTTGAACAAAGTACCTTTCCTTGGGGATAAGTTCATTTTGCTAAAAAGGAGGAGATGATTTCTGGGATTTATTCTCCATTAAGTCTATGAGACTAAGCTCTCAACACTGTATAAATGACAATTCCAACCCACAGGAATCTTATTAGGACAATGTAGTGTGTTAAATATAGTTCTCCAAAAGATATGTCAACATCTTAACTCTCAGAACCTGTGAATGTGATCTTATTTTGAAAAATAGTCTTTTGAAGATATAATTAAGGATCTTGAATTGAGATCATTCTGGATTGTACAGGTAGTCCCTAATTTCAATGATAAGTGTTCTTATGGGAGACAGAAAAGAAGACAGAGGGAGGAGAAGTCCATGAAGAGGAAGAGGCAGAGGGCAGGAAAAGGCCAGGACAGATTCTCCTGCCATCAGAGGGAACACAGTTTTCCCTACACTCTTACCTCCATAACTAGAAGAGAAAACCATTTCTACTATTTTAGGACACCATGTTTTGGGGAACTTGTTGCAGTAACCCTAGGAAACTCATGTAGAAGGTGAAGAGGAAAATAAAAGCAGTGAAAGGCTCCTGCTTTGGAATGAGAGAAACACATTGAGTAGTGAGAGAAACACATTGAGTAGCCTTGAGACTTTGATAACATTTAGTTCCTTCCTTTGTAAAAATAAGAATAAAAAAGAGACCACTGTTTTTTGTATTTCATTTAAAACTATAACTATAATATAGTTACTATATTTAAATTTAAAATATAGTAACTATATTATAAGGTGTTTGTGAAGAATAAGGAAGATAATGAATGATTTAGAACAGTGCCTGGTTCATAGTAAGTTAGTCATTGTAACTGACATCATTACACATATGAGAAGGCAATCCCTTCCTTCTTTTAATGGTTTTTCTAAAATTTAACGTGTTTACACACACATTGCTAGGATCATCTAAAAATGAGACTGGGTACAAGTCCAACCAAACCATGTGCTTCTGTCTCCAAATCTGCCTAAATTTTTATTAAAAAAGCAACTATTTGTATTTCCTTATTTGTATGTTAGTTCATTTAGATTGTTGTAGAAATAGACGACGCAAAGCACCGAAGATAGCAGGAAACAGTTTTATTTGGCTGCAGGCAGGTTCAAAGGCACACAGCTTTTGCTGTAATTAATCAATCCCCTGAACCCCAGTTCAGGTAGTTTCAGAATTTTATACCCAGCATGTAAGGGGAGGAGCTTAGAAGTTCACAGTTTGCAGAAGTTCACATAAAAGCAGCTTTTTCTTTCACCGGTCTGGGTAAGTTAACCCTTCAAGGACAGCGTATGAGGAGAGAGCTTTTTCTCCCCTTTCTTTCCTCCCCCAGCCAGCTGTTACCACGGAGCCCAATTGGCAACTACTTTTATCTTAGAAATGTAGATATCTCTGTGAAGCTCCAGCTCAAGGCCAGAGGCCTTGTTTACACATTTCTACAAACTACTATACTGGATAAATGTTTGTGAAAAACTAGTATGGGAGTGTCCAGCACCTGGAGTGCTGATTTCTTCCAGGCTAGCAGCCAAGTAAAATAGAGCAACATAAAAATAGGAAATTTATCTACATTGAACTCTTTTTTTGTAGAGATTATTTTGCTTATAGTCTTAAAATCAATTATGGTGAAGATTTCTGGAGAAGCTTAGTTAAGATTTTTTTTGTGAAGGAGGGGATGCCACTAAAACATAAGGTAAGTGTAAAACCTGTGGTGTTCTTGACCTCTTTAATGCTGTGTATTCACCAGGCAAATAACAAATATTGTTTTTGATGAAATGGATTAGAGAAACACATAATACTGTATCAAAATGAAAATTCTATGACTGATTTATAAGAAAAAGTTCTTAAAATTCAAAATGTGTGGATAATTAAATGATGCTTGCATAACAATTATAAACAGAATGTCCTGGAAAATTGGGTAAGTGCCTATATTATTTCTTTCTTCTTCATCACATCATCATTATTTTGAAGGGCTGGGGATTTTACCCAGGGCCTCAAACATGTTAAGCAAAAGCTCTATCAGTGAGTGAGCTACATCCCCAGCCCCTCAAAATTATTTTTAGTGGTAGACAGAAAATGAAAGGGAAATTAGAAGGTAAACTGTAACTGAACAAAAACATCCTTGTAATCTTCCAATTTGTATTCAAAGATACTGCTGAAAAAGGGCTTTGTGGAAACAAATTTTATGTAATGCTTTAGAGTTTTAATTATGTAGCTTATATATATTTAAGTACTAATATGAGTACTAATATGGGCTCAAACTCAGTTTAAGGTGACACCAACATTGACAGGGTTTTCTCCTCTGAAAATGACATTTTTCTAGACAGACTCCAAGATCCTTCCCAAGTCCAAATGTCTCAATTTATGTGCTCCATTGTATCACACAGCTGAGTGTTTTTTCCCAAGGAAAAATGACCTTTTATGAACTGTTAAGATTTATTAAAAGGGCAACTCAAGTGTTTACGGTGCACTGTCACTACAGTCATGATGCCAGTTGATGCTATGTTTTCTTTGAAGTCATAGAAATGAACCACAGGAGCCTTCTAACTTTGGAAATCACATGTTGTCTTTATTATAATTCTGCTGAAGTCACTGCGATGGGAGATTACAGAGGGAAATTTAGTCTGTAGCTATTAAAACCCCAAATCATAAAGTGTTTTGGCTCACCTGCAGGGCACTTCTCTGTTACTGAGATCTTCTATTTTAGTGATTAAGACAGAAAATATCTAAGTAGGGAGACAAACCTGAGAACCAAAAAGTTATCATAAAATTTACTTTTTCTTGCTCCCTTGATGTACCTGCTAATAATTGCAAATGTTGTATCTTCTTCCATTATTCTATCAACAGGAGATTCATATATAGGGAGTATATAGGTAGACCCAAAGCAGCTGAATTTTTTCACCTCCCCCCCTTTTTTTGGGGGGGGCGCGGTGGGGTGCTGAGTATTCAGCATGTGATTTTTATGTTAGTGGATTTTAAGCATTTACTCCTGCATTTGAGTTTTTATTCTTTTGTCCCACCTTTCCAAACCAATAGTACCTCTGTAGGTAGAATGCAAGAATTGCAGTCTACAAATCTGTCATGGTGACTGCCACTAATGAGGCTGCTGTTTCTGTAGGCTCCTGTAGTTTTCTACCATCTCCTCTCTTCCCCCATGTGGGATTACAGAAATCTCTGGCACAGCTGGGAACCTCCTGGGCCTGTAAACAAGACTCCCTAGAGGAACAGAGTAGTCCCTCCTTTGTGATGTCTTTAACTTTCTCCTATCAGGACCTCAGTAATCTGTTTTGGGACTATCATACTTTTTCTTTCTACTTCTTCCAGCATTAACTGCTTCTTCCCTCGAAAGTTATTTTTCTAATCAGCTCAGGCTTTTTTGTAAAACAAAATCCAGAGAGTAAGGAGAGCTACTTTTGCTTTCTTGTCACATGCATTAAAACTTTTGTAGTGAGGAAGCCTAGGGGACAACAGGTTGAGAAAATTAGATCTAAAAACATTAATGCTCAGCTATATTAATTTAATCCTAGAGGCAACTACAGTTATGGGAGGGAATAATTTCATAAAAGTATAGAGCATTTATTGCCATGCAAAGATACTTTTTTTTTTTTTTTTTTTACACTAAGTTCATAGTTTTATCACAGCAGTAGATAAAAGAATTTTAGGCAAGGGAAGCTGTATTAGGAGAGTCTTGAGTTAACAATTGAGAAACTATTCAAGAAAAAAAGGGGAAAGCCTTTTGGCCTCTGCTTTCTAATACTATGAGGAATTGGGTGCAGATGAACAAACTGTTAACTAAAAGCTGGTAATTCTTTTGCAACCGTCATCTCCAGGAATTTTCACAAAATGATAAAAAAAGGGGGGGGGTGGGGGGAAGAAGGGCGGGCGAGAGGACTTCCTAATGAGTCCTAAGGTTCCTACTAAATCTTTCACTTAAGAGAGCTCTAAAGACCCTTCTATGCTCAGTTACCCCGTGGGTCTAGGTCTCCAAAACGTGGAGACAAAGGGCAACTCAGCTCAAAGGACGATGCACGTGTGCCCTCGGGGCTGTGGGGACTTCGGGGACCACGGAACTCCTGAGGTAACTATGGCAGTGCTTTAAAATCCTAGCATCACACCGTGGCAGCGTGCCTCCATGTAATAAACATTCCCACAAAGATGCCTCAAGAAACCATCAGCCATCCTAGCGTAGCTCAGGCCCGCCCGACCCCGCCTCTCCCGCAACCCTCAGCGCCAAGACGCTTCCTCAGGCGGGACCCCAGCCCGCGAGGCGCACCACACCCACCCAAGCGCCCCACAGCCGAGGAGCTGCTCTCTCTCCCAGCACCTCTGCGAGTCTGGCCGCTTGAGCCTTTTGCGCAGGCGTAGAAAGCTGGGCGTCCGCCTCAGGCCGCGCCCTGTTGCTCACGCCCCCACCTCTGCTGGCGCCAGCGGCCGTTTACTTTCGAACGGCGGCCCCGCGCTTTTTCCCATTGGCGGATGTTGCGCAGTTGAACGTTGCTTGGAGACTGCGTCTGCGCAGTCAGGCTCTGCAAGGCGCCGCCTCTTTGGGGCACCTGAAGTCCTTTGGGGCGGAGGAGGATTGGGACGCCTGGCGCCTCTCATCTGGCGGCTGCTGTGGTGTTCTGTGTCCTCGTGGTGGACTTACCTCGTCGCCCACCTCCTCGCAGTGAGTCTGAGGACTTTCTTTTCCGATCTGAGAAGGCGGCTGTAAGTCCCTTTTCTCTTGCTGTAACGCAGGCTGCTGTACTGGTGTATTTGGCGGGGAAGGTGGGGACTTGATGATGGAGAGGGTGGGTGGGCTTGGGTGCTGCATCCATTCCCTTGTTTGCCACATGTGTTTGGGGAACAACTTCCCTTTCTCCAGTCTGGAACTGCATTTCTCTGAAGGAGAAGGTGCTCTGTTGGGGGTGATGGTGAGCTTAGCGGGACAATGCCTAAAGGGTCAACCTTGGCGGAGCCTGGGGCGGGAGATGGATGTGGAGGTGGCGTGTTAGCTGGGAGCCTGAGGAAGTTTGTTAGAAACCTTCGAGAAGGGGAAGGAAGAGTGCTGCCATTTTGAGCCCCTTCTTTGTGTGAAGTTTTCACAGACTTAACAGGGGAAGTTGTTAGTATGCCCATTTTGCAGATTTGAAACTTCACTTTTGAGAGTATTAGTTAAAACAGACCCAGAGTCCCACAGCTTTTCTGTACCAGAACTGTGAGATTCGAATAACCTAAATCAATAGAGATTTGAGTGAGTGGTCAAGTCTTTTATGGATGCTTCTTGTCTTCCTGTTAATTTTAAGCAATCTAAAATGACTGAATATTTTGTTCGTCGTCACCATGTTAGTTAATAGCGTCGAAAGCTCGTGAGATATTTGATGCCGTGAAAAGACTTCCTTTGTATGACGGGCGCAGTGACCCACCCCTGTAATCCCAGCGGCTCAGAAAGCTGAGGCAGGAGGAGCACAGTTTCCCAGCCAGCCTCAGCAGTTTAGCGAGAGACCCTGTCTCAAAAAGGTCTGGGGATGGGGCTCAGTGATTTAAGTGCCTGGGCTCAATCCTCAGTACAAAAAAAAAAAAAGTTCCTTTGTGTCAAAATTGGGTTTTCAAGATGCAATCGATAGCTCCACTTGCAGTCCAACAACTGTTGGCATTTGTCACTACTTTTCTAAAAACACAATGAGGTCTAAGTTCTGAAAGGTACACATCAAAGACAGTGAATTAGCAGTCATTCCCGTGACATCATATTTAATATATTTTTTTGAGAAACTAAATCTGAATACTAAAGATAAAATTATTTTAATTTTAGAACAACAAAGAATCTGGAAAAGTTGGAGAAGATAAAGTATATCCAGTATCCGAAACAGGAGATCAATAAAGGAGGTAAACTCAGAGGTTAAGTGAATATAAAAGAGATTTTTATGATTTCATAGTGTATGATTTAAACTGTAAGGTGAAATTTAAAAGTCTCTTGAAAAAAGGTATACGTTGGTGGTGTATAAAATTATAACATTATAGAAGGAGCATAAAGTGAAAAGTAAATAATGCCATCATCTGACTTTAAAGGTAGTCATTGTTGACGCTTCCATACCATTCCAGAAATTTTACAAGGATGTGTACATTTCAACACACACACACACACACACACACACACACATTGAATTATTTCATACATATAGATATGCAATTTTTTGTTATTTGGATAAAATTTTACTATGCATTTACATATTGATCCCAATCATTTTTGGTGAGTCATAACTAGCTGTCCTTTGAAGGAAGGTATCTTAATTTAATCAAGCAAGGTGCAAATTTGATTTTAGGTAATGCTAATATTGAGTAAATATTTTGCTGAGTATTTTTCACTATATTTTCACTTTGAAAAGTATTAAAAAAGCAATTAAAACCTTAACTTTTCATTAATGCTTTCTTATTTTGGGGAAAAAAACAGGTTGATATCATAATAAAAGAAAAAAGTACACAATGGGTAGAGAATTAAAATCATATCTGATCATAGAATTTTTTTCTTTTTAAGTTTGAGAGTTATAGTGATGCTTTATTATTTTTGTGTATATTTATACATGGCAAAGTAATTTCTAAAAATTTTCTCTTATGCTGGTCGTGTATACCTATCATTCCTAGCTATTCTGGAGGTTGAGGCAGGAGGTTGAAAGTTAAAAGTTACTGGGAAATTTAGAGGAGATCCTGACTCAAAATAAAATTTAAAAAGGCTGAGGATGTAGCTAAGTGGTAGAGGCTATGGATTCAATCCCCAGTGCCACATATACAAAAATATGTATGTATGTAGGTGATAACAGTGGTAGCTTTTCTTAAGGAAGTCTTGAATTGCGTGAAATGCAGTTTTTATCAGGTCCACAAAGATGTGAGCCCCAGTCTGGGTGATGGCACCACTTGAATTTTCCTAGACTTTCTTACCAGAAGTCCTGTGATAAGTCATCTAACTCTGTAATATAGTAAATATCATTTCTTTTCAAATATTACAAAATCTAATAAATATTTTATAACCATTCTCATGTTTGGAGATGAAAGACAGTAAAGCTTTATGAATTTGAAACCTAAAAAGTTGTTTACAGAGGAGAATGAGTATAGTATTTTTGCTGTTGCGTAATTCTCCTTCTATTATCATCATACCTGTTATCTTATATGCTGGTTACATACTATGGAGGCACAAGTCAGCCCTTTCTGGTGAAAGACTTCATAAAAAGTTTGGAAGTTCAAACATGTTTTTGACATTTAAACACAAGAAATTTGTGAAATAATTTGTAAGTAGATAATTTAGCCTCATTTTTCTGAGATTTAAAAAATATATTTCTTGGTGCTTTCAAAAAAAAGTGGGAAACTTGAACTAAGTAGTTAAGTTTTTAGTACTCACTGGAGGAAAATATGTGTCTTTTGATTTTATGTTTTTTTTTTTTTTCCTTTTGGTATCAGGGATTGAACCCAGAGGCACTTAACCACTGAGTCACATCTCCAGCCCTTTTTTATATTTTATTTAGAGACAAGAGTTTTGCCGAGTTCATCAGGGCCTCACTCAGTTGCTGAGGCTGGCTTGGAACTCAGGATCCTTCTCCCTCAGCCTCCCAGACTGCTAGGCTTATGGGCGCGTACCACTGCACCCAGCAACTTTTTTGTGCGTGTTTTAAAAGCATGAAATAATATAAACTGATTTTGAGATTATTTTGGCAGAGGAAAGACTTGATAATAATCATGACAGTTAAAAACTTTTTTTAGGTTTTTTATTGTATTAAAATACAAACATGGGGCTGGGGTTGTGGCTCAGCGGTAGAGCACTTGCCTAGCTTGTGTGAGGCTCTGGGTTCGAGCCTTAGCACCATATAAAAATAAACAAAAAATAAAGGTATTATGTCCGCCTACAACTAAAAACTAAAAAAATAAAAAAAAAAAGGTATTGTGTCCAACTACAACTGAAAAAATATTTAAAAAAATAAAATACATAACATGATTTTAATATTTTTTTAAAAATTCAGTTTCCTTTAAAAAAACTTTTTTTTAGTTGTACATAATACCTTTAGTTGTACATAATACCTTTATTTATTATTTTGTGGTGCTGAGGAGCGAACCCAGGGCTTCACACATGCTAGTCAAGCGCTCTACTGCTGCTGAGCCACAACCCTCCAGCCCTAACATTTAAATTATTCATTTTAAGAAATGTATGGTTTAGTGGCATTATATACATTCTCATTTTTTTTTTTTTTTGGTAACTATTTCCAGAATGTTTTCATCTTCCTAGACTGAAGTTCTGCACTCATTAACCAATAACTACAGTCTCCCCTCTCTCAGGTCCTAACAACTGCCATTCTACTTCCTTTCTCTGGATTGCTTACTTTTTTTCATACTGTTTTTCAGATCTAATGTGAAAAATGGATTTTTTCTTCCATTGACATAATTGAATGAATTGTATTAATAGATTTTCTGCTACTGAATTAACTATTTCTGATGCTATTAGTACCAGTATGTTATTTAGTACTGGTAGAGTGGTAGAGTATTGTGTGTGTACACACAAGTGAGTGCACGCACATGCTGGGGATTGAATCTAGGGCCTCCCTCATGCTAATCATGTTTACCACTGAACTACTCTTTTAGCCGAGTCATGATACAATATTTTTTTATACTCCTGAATTGTTTTTGTTAATGTTGTGTGTAGGATTTTACATCAGTTTCCTTTTTTTTTTTTGGTTCCAGGGGTTGAACCTAGGAGTGCTTAGCCACTGAGCCACATCTCTACCCCTTTTTAAATTTTTTTTATTTTTGAGACAGGGTCTTGCTGAGTTGCTGAGGCTGGCTTTTAACTTGTGATCCTCTCTGTTTCCGCCTCCTGAACTTCTGGGATTACAGCTGTAGGGTGTCCTGCCGGCTTAGTTTCCATTTTTGAAATTGGCCTATTTTTAGTTTATATTCTGTTAGATTTTGGAATCCTGTTATACTGTCTTCAAAACAATTTGCAAACTTCTTATTTACTTTCTGTTACAGTTGAGCAAGAAATTGTTTCTTTAACATTTGACAGAACTCAAGAGACTCTTCCCTCCTTCCACCCCTCAGTAGATACCCTATGAGCCCTGGTCCTGGTCCCAGAGTATTTTGGAATCCAGGTATTTCTTGCACATATTAGGCAAGAGCTTGACCAGTGAGCTACATCCCCATCCGCATTCCTTTTTTTTTTTTTTTTTTAATAAAAATTTGAGAAGGTTGTTGCTCGGGCTGGCCTTGAACTTGGGATCCTCCTACCTTACTCTCTTGTGTGGCTGACATTACAGGATTGTGTCACTACCTAGCTTTAAAACAACAAGTATTAAAACATAGTTTCTATGGATCAGAAATCTAGGAGTGGCTTAGCTGGTGCCTTATGTCCGCTGCCACTTAATGAGTTTGAAGTGAAGCTGTTGGAGTCATAGACTTTACTGGGCCTGAAGTATTGCTTTCAAGCTCACTTATGTGGAAGCTTGCAGTCTTAGTTCCTTGTGGGGTATTATACTTAAGGGCTTAGTTCCTCACCATACCAAGTGTGCCTTGGTCTGCTTATAACTGGTAGCTTGTTTCCCTTAGTGAGAGTGCTTCAAGAGAGGTAAAGAGACAGAAGCTGTGGTCTTTTATTACTTGCAGGTGATAATAGTACCCTCACTTCCGTGTATTTTCTGTGTTAGAAGGGAGTCACTTGGTTCAGTCCACACTCAAGGGGAGGAGATTAGAAAAGAACCCAGGAAGTAGAGGTTGTTGGGGACCATTTTAGAGGCTGACTGCCTATCACAGATAGCTAAGGCTTGTTTATTAAAATAAACCAGCTTAAGAGGGTTTGTCACTCTAACAATTTATTTTTGGTACTGAAGATTGAACCAGGGTGCTCAACCACTGAGCCACATCCCCAGGGCACCCCTGTTTTTAATATATATATATATATATATATTTTTTTTTTTTTAGTTGTAGACGGACACCATATTTTTATTTATTTTTATGTGGTGCTGAGGTTTGAACCCAGTGCCTCACCCATGTGAGGAAAGGGCTCTACTACTGAGCCCCAGCCTTTTAATATTTTGAGACAAGGTCTAGCTAAGTTGCTTGGGGCCTCAGCAGGCTGCCTTTGAACTTGAAATCCTTGTCTTGCTGTGATTACAGGCGTTCATCACTGTGCCTGGCTTCACTCTTGCAAGTTTGTGTTTTCTTTCTTTTTTTCTTGTTGATTTTGGGAATGAACCCAGGACCTCATTCATGCTATCATTCTTGCCACTGAGCTACATCCCACTACAATTTTAATTTTTCTAGTATAGTACCTTTATTATTTTATTCAGGTTGTTTTTTTGAGAAATGGGGTCTGGCTGTGTTGCCCAGGCTGGTGTTGAACTTGTGGGCTCAAGTGATTCTCCTGCCTCAGCTTACAAGGTAGCTAGGAGTATAGACATTTACTGTTGTACTTGACTCAAACTGTTCTTTAGCAGAATCTTCAGTTTTATATTCCTTCTTTTTTTCTTTGATTAATGAAAGTGTATGGCTTCAGTTTTGTCTGTAGAATTTTTTTTTCACTCATTATATATTCTGGTTATCTACTGTGTAACAAAATTCTGAAGGTTTGAAGGTTTGGCTAGTTGTAGGTCCAAGAAGTTTTTTTCACTAACATATCTGACATCTCATTGCTTTTCCACTTGGCCTCTCTTCAGCAGAGTATCCTAGATTTCTATTCTTTTTTTTTTTTTTTATATTTATTTTTAAGTTTTAGATGGACACAATATCTTTATTTTACATTTATGTGGCGCTGAGGATTGAACCTAGTCCCTTGTGCATGCTAGGTGAGCACTCTCCCACTGAGCCACAACACCAGCCCTAGCCTAGATTTCTTATATAGCAACTGGTTGCCAGAATTCTTCCTCTTTTTTTTTTCTTAATTGACAGTTCTTGGGATTGAGCCCAGGTCCTTGAGCATGCTAAACAAGCACACTGTACCACCGGGCAACACACCCAGCCCAACCAGACATCTTAAGGGCTATACCTAGAACTCAAAACATTGCTTCAACCGTATCCTATTGGTCAGAGCCATCCCTTATTTTCCTAGGGGGAGAATAGATTTCATCTCTTGACTGGAGAGTAGCAAAAAGGGCACATCATAGAAAGCATATATGAGAGATAATTGTGGCCATTCTTTTTTTGAAAATTAGGATCATCCAAAAAAAAAAAAAAATTAGGATCATCCAGAGGAGAATCTTGAGACCATTATAGTTTTGATTTGCTTTTTTCATCCTGCCTTTCTGCCTGTGTGCTTGTAGGGTTGTCCATGTATCTTTAACATTTTATAAATTTTTTAAAAAAATTTAGGGGTTTAGCAAAATTGCCCAGTCTGACCACCAGCTTGCAGTCCCACTTCAGCCTCTCTAGTAGTTTGGGATTCAGGCTAGAGTCACCACAGCTGGCTAACATATTTTTATTTGCATGTTAATGATTAAAAGTGAAACCACTGTGTAATAATAAAAATAGCAGACCCTTGCCCACACTTTCCCTACTCATGATTCCTACTGTCCAGAAATAAAATCATCTCTTTTAACTGTTTCTTTTGGTATTTACTTCTGTATTTTCAAATAATATGCTTTTACTATTTTTTTTCTCTAAGTATGTAATGGCTTTCTTATAAGGGAAGATTAATTATTAGTTTTTGCTGGGCACAGTGGCCCATTCCTGTAATCCCAGTGATTTAGGAGGCTGAGACAGGAGAGTTTGAGGCCAGCCTGGACAACCTAGTGAGACCTTGTCTCAAAATAAAAAATCAAGGGGGTGGGATTGTAGCTCAGTGATAGCTCACCTGTCATGTGTGAAGCACTGGATTCGATCTCAGCACCACATAAATATAAAATAAAGATAATGTGTCACCTCAAACTAAATAATAAAAAAAATAAAAAAAAAAAAAAGTCAAAAGAGATGGGAATGTAGCTCAGTGGTAGAAAGTCCCTGGGTTTCAATGCCCAGAAACCTGACCCTACCCCATCCAAAAAAAACCCACATTTTTTTGTTGCTCTGGTAAAATCAGTTTTATGATATATGTGTGTGTGAATACATGTAATGTAATATGACTATGTTAATAAAACAGCTAGGATATATAATATTTATTCTCTTTTGATATCTATTCCTTTTTCCTAAATTTATTTTTTTTATGACCTCTCAGTATGTTCAAGTACATGAAAAATTTTGTCAGTTCCTTTATTTACCTAAAGACACCCCTGTTATGTGTCTTTTTTAGACACACTGTTCTTTAGGACTTTGTTTCCTTGTTATCCTGATGAGAATTATTTTCTTTTCTCCTGCAGTAGCTTCATTAAGAATGATTGGCAGGGTCTCATTTGTGAGAGGTTTCATGTCTAGTTACCTTTATATCAAAATGTATTTTAGGTTCCATTAAGGAAGGCTTTTTGTCCCCTGAGAATATCGAAAGCATTGCTTCATTGTTTTCTAGTTTCCAGTGTCATTATTGATGTTTTCACTGTTTAAAACTTAAAATTTAAGAGGTTCATATAAAGTTGTCATCCCCTCTACCCCACTGCAGGTTGCATAAAGTTTTATGTTTTTGGTGCATAAAGTTTTTTTTTTTTTTTTTTTTTTTTGTTAAAAGCAGCTTTATTGGGGTGTAAGAGGCACAACAAACTGCATCCATCTCAACTATACAATTTTTTTTTTTTAGCTATTAGGTTATTATCTCTTTTTTAAATTTATTTTTTATTCTAATTTGTTATATATGACAGCAGAATGCCTTACAATTCATATTATACATATAGAGCACAATTTTTCGTATCTCTGATTTGTATACAAAGTATCATCGCACCATTTGTGTCTTCATACTACTTAGGGTAACGAGGTCCATCTCATTCCACCAGCTTTCCTACCCCATGCCCTTTCCCTTCCCCTCCCACCCCTTTGTCCTATCCAGTTCATCTAATCCTCCCATGCTCCCCCTCCCAACCCCACTGTGAATCATCCTCCTTATATCAGAGAAAACATTTGGCATTTTTTTGAGGGGGATTGGCTAACTTCACTTAGCATTATATTCTCCAACTCCATCCATTTACCTGACAATGCCATGATTTTAGTCTCTTTTATTGCTGAGTAATATTCCATTGTGTATATATGCCACATTTTCTTTATCTATTCATCTACTGAAGGGCATCTAGGTTGGTTCCATAGTTTAGCTATTGTGAATTGTGCTGCTATAAACATTGATGTGGCTGTGTCCCTGTAGTATGCTGTTTTTAAGTCCTTTGGGTATAGACCAAGGAGTGGGATAGCTGGGACAAATGGTGACTCTGTTCCCAGTTTTCCAAGAAATCTCCATACTGCTTTCCATATTGGCTGCACCAAATTTGCAGTCCCACCAGCAACGTATGAGTGTGCCTTTTAATCCGTATCCTCGCCAACACTACATTGAGATGTCATGTAGTTTTGATTTGCATTTCTCTAGTTGCTAGAGTTGTTGAACATTTTTTTTCATATATTTGTTGATTGATTTTATATCATCTTCTGAGAAGTATCTGTTCAATTCCTTGGCCCATTTATTGATTGGGTTATTTGTTTTTTTGGTGTTTAGCTTTTTGAGTTCTTTATCTACCTTAGAGATTAGTGCTCTATCTGATGTGTGAGTGGTAAAAATTTGCTCCTAAGATGTGGGCTTTCTATTCACCTCACTGATTGTTTCTTTCGCTGAGAAGCTTTTTTGTTTGAATCCATCCCATTTATTGATTCTTGATTTTAATTCTTGTGCTATTAGAGTCTTATTAAGGAAGTTGGGGCCTAATCCCACATGATGGAGATTTGGGCCTACTTTTTCTTTTATTGGACACAAGGTCTCTGGTTTAATTCCTAGGTCCTTGATCCACTTTGAGTTGAGTTTCGTGAGAGATAGGGTTTAATTTCATTTTGTTGCATATGGATTTCCTGTTTCCCCAGCACCATTTGTTGAAGAGGTTATCTTTGTCCAGTGTATGTTTTAGACACCTCTGTCTAATATAAGATAACTGTAATTATGTGGGTTAGTCTCTGTGTCCTCTATTCTGTACCATTGGTCTACAGTGTCATACTGATTTTGAAAAATAGTGCCCAAGGGTGATAGCAACCTGTAATCTTGTAGTTCTTAGGCAGTAACCAGTCAGAAAGTTCCTGGCCTTATTAAAAAAAATTTTTTTTTGGCATGTCCCTTTTAAGTTATGATTTCTATCTAATTTGATACCCACAGTTTTTAAGAAATCTGCAAGAGGGTAGTCAGAATAAAATTTGATTTCACTGATATTTAAATTTAATCTGTAAGTTTCTGGTTAAATTTTAATAAAAATTCTACATACTGTAGCAGTAACTTTGAGACCATGATTTTTTATTCTATTATGTTCCATTTTATATAAGCACTGGAGATGGCTTATTATTATTATTATTATTATTATTATTATTATTTGAATATTCTCATTCTAAAGAAATTCAAGCTTTTGGGTCCCTAAATACATTCTCAGAGAAGTTTTCTCTAGCATTTTGACAAGTATAGAAAAAGGGCTTTGGAATGAAATGTTAAGATTTTTTAGGGCTAGTTATGCTACTTATACATTAAATAACTCTAATAATATTAAATCTAGGTTGAATGTCTATTTAAATTTTATTCTAGCTGCTCTGTGTATTCCTTCATTGTGCATTATGACATCACTGAAATACTCTTGAGAAATATGTTTGTTTTTCTTGGATGGTTTTTGAATGACTTCAGTGTCTCTGTAGGTGTGAGGTAGAGTTGTAAAGGTTTTCCAACATGCATTCACTTGAATTTATCTGCAGTGACTATTATCTTCTATGCTATTGCCCAATTAACTTTAGTTTCCTGGAATGCTTCACAATTCAAATTTTAGTCTCTGTATGACACAGCTTGGCTCATTAGGGATCTGAATTTTGTCAGTCTGAATAGAGTATTTCCTGATGGACTCTCCTGCTAAAGCTTTGCCTAAATAGAAATTTTGCTATTAAAAAAACTTTTAAGATTCAACCAATGGGGAATGAATGTTTAATGTGTTGTGTGTGTAGATTGTAGAAATATAGCATAGTTTAGACATAATTCCTATCCTTATTCAATTTTTTTTTTTTTTTGATTGAACCTAGGAATGCTCAACCGCTGAGCTACATCTCTAGACCTTTATTTCTTGATCCTGCCACCTTACTTAGCCTCGAAAGTTGCTGGGATTGTAGGTCTGGGCCACTGTGCCTGGTACAAAATTCTTATAAATAAAATCTCTTATGTGCTACGAAATAAAAGTGCAATAAGATTAACAGAGTCCTAAACTGGTGCAGAGCCAGCTTCATGCTGAAGGATAGGAGTTTGGTATGTAGTAAAGGAAGCTAAACAGCTAAAGTCTACAGAGGTTTTTAATCTTTCTTAAAAGTGTATTTAGTTATTTTTAGATGCTGTTTTCACAGACTTTTAATCTAAAAATCTGGTGTAATACAGGAGGATTTGATATTCAATAGTATTTTACATGACTAGCACTTGGATTTTCTTGTTTTGTGTGTTTTAACAGTGATATAACTTATTATTTTTTTTCCCATCAAAGGGGTAAGTCAGGCTTCTGTTGTTGAAAGTATCAATAGCTTGTGAAGAAGTCGTTACTTGTGTCAGTAAATTTCTGAACTATTACTGGATTTTATTTTTCTGTCTCATACACATCTTTTAGTGAAGGAAAGATGATTAATGGTGTCCTTTATCTTCTTTAGCATCTGTACTTTAGTTTTTCACTACTCAGTGCTTCAGAGTCATCAGAATCAACTTTTTCATATTTCGAACTGATTTTTCTTTCAAGGTCTACTTAAAATCCTTTTCTTTTCCAAATATTCAAGTTAAAATTATTGCTTTAGAAAATTACACTGTGGACTGGTTTAATTCCTAGCTCATTGGTAAAGGGCTTTCTTAGCATGTACAAGGCTATATTCTGTTTTCAGTACTGCAAAAACAGCAGCATTCATCTATAATCCCAGCAATTTGGGAGATTGAGACAGGATTGCAACTTCTATCTAAAACAAACAAACAAAAAAAGGACTGGGTTGATTCAGTTCCCAGTACAAAAAGAACAAAACATGAATGAGCCAACTGGGGACTATGTTTCCTTTTGAATTAAAGAACTGAGCCAACTCAGCATGTTTTTTCCTTTTGAATTAAAAAATATTATATTGCTAACTCTGTAACATTATGTAGTAGAAATATTTATTTTTGTTTATTCATTAGATACATCTTTTGACAATGCAAACTTTCTTATTGAAAATGTTAAATTCATTTAGCTATAAATTTTGATTTTAGCATAATGAAAAAAAGTTGCATATAGTAGTTGTAATTAGATTTCAGCAGAATATTTTGAATTTTTCTTAAGTCTTCAGTACATGGTAACAAATTTAAACGACTAATTTGAAGTAAATTTAAATGACTAATTGTAATCATTTTGCTTGGGTTGACTTTTCAATAAACTCTTAAAGATTATCAATTCAATACTAGATTAGGATTTGAATTACTAAGAATGTCATTTTTAAAATTTTTAATAATTGTCCTTTTCAGTGACAAGTATAGTGGAGGTTAATGACCGAAACTTTATATAATGTATTTGTTATATGTAAACTTTAAATATATTTCTTTCTCTTGACAGGAAATGCACAATTTTGAGGATGAGTTAACGTGTCCCATTTGTTACAGTATATTTGAAGATCCTCGTGTACTACCATGCTCTCATACATTTTGTAGAAATTGTTTGGAAAATGTTCTTCAGGCATCTGGTAACTTTTATATATGGAGACCTTTACGAATTCCACTCAAGTGCCCTAACTGCAGAAGTATTATTGAAATTGCTCCAACTGGTATTGAATCATTACCTGTTAATTTTGCATTAAGGGCTATTATTGAAAAGTACCAGCAAGAAGACCATCCAGATATTGTCACCTGCCCTGAACATTATCGGCAGCCATTAAATGTTTATTGTCTTCTAGATAAAAAATTAGTTTGTGGTCATTGCCTCACTATAGGTCAACATCATGGTCATCCTATAGATGACCTTCAAAGTGCTTATCTGAAAGAAAAGGACACACCTCAAAAACTGCTTAAACAGTTAACTGATACACACTGGACAGATCTTACTCGTCTTATTGAAAAGCTAGAGGAACAAAAATCGCATTCTGAGAAAATGGTCCAAGGTGATAAGGAAGTTGTTCTCCAGTATTTTAAGGAGCTTATGGATACATTGGAACAGAAAAAAAAATTTTTCCTAACAGCTCTCTGTGATGTTGGGAATCTGATTAATCAAGAATATACTCCGCAAATTGAAAGAATGAAAGAAATAAGAGAGCAGCAGCTTGAATTAATGACAGTGACAACTTCATTACAAGATGAGTCTCCACTTAAATTTCTTGAAAAAATTGATGATGTCCGCCAACGTGTGCAGATCTTGAAACAAAGACCACTTCCTGAGGTCCAGCCTGTTGAAATTTATCCTCGAGTAAGCAAAATATTAAAAGAAGAGTGGAGCAGAACAGAAATTGGACAAATTAAGAAAGCTCTCATTCCTGAAATGAAAATCTCTTCAAAAAGAATGCCATGTTCCTGGCCTGATAAGGATGAAAAAGAAGTAGAATTTTTTAAAATTTTAAACATTGTTATAGTTACACTAATTTCAGTGATATTAATGTTGATACTCTTTTTCAACCAACACATAATAACCTTCTTAAATGAAATCACTTCAATATGTTTTTCTGAAGTCTCTCTGTCTATTTACCAAAGTTTATCTAACAGTCTTAATGATTTAAGAAATATACTGTGTCATGCCTTATATTTGCTAAAGGAATTCATGTGGAAAATAGTTTCTTATTGAAAACTTAAATCAGAATTGTAAATAGGCTCATTGTATATAGCAGAAGCTAACCACTGCTAAATGAAGAAATAGGGGTAGCATAAATAGCAACCAAACTTGATTTGCAACAAATATATAGAAATGTTAAAACTTATGCTTTTGTTGAAGAGATGTCAGACATAATAGTTAAGTCATAATTAGAAAACTACCATAAAATCTAGTAATTGATTTGGAAATTAATTTTTATTGTTTGAATGAAAGAGGTTGACTTAAAGCTGCTGGGACCATTTAAACATTTTATGCTATTGGCTTTGCATTTTTCTCTCTATATAGCTTTTAGATTAAAAAGATGGCAAAATTCTCAAAAAAAAAAAAAATCCTTAAAAGCTTGAAGCCTTTGAATGGATGAATAAGGATATTAAAAGATTAAAAGGTCAAGCAGCAAAGTCTTGTGACAAAGGACTGCTTTAAGATCTTTTTGGTCAAACAGAACTAGATAAAGAGCGCCAAAATGTTTAACACCTTTCCAAATAAAGTCAATATTAGTGAACAATGACAATTTCTAATATTAAGATTTGTCATTCGGGAGCTGGGTGTGGTGGTATTTGGGAGGCTGAGTTATAAGAATCTCAAGTTCAAGGTCAGCCTGGGCAATATAGCAAGATCCCCTCCCCCAGCTCATTTCTCAAAATTTTTTTTTTTTTTTTTAAGAACTGGGGTTATGGCTCAGTAGTGGAGCTCTTGCCTATGTGATCTACAGCACTACCAAAAAATATTTTGTAATGTTTTAGTCAAATCAGTTCTTGGATAAAAACTGTAAAACATGTTACTAGATAGTCATGTATACTTCATTTCTAAGATTTTGATAGCATTATATTCATCTTAAAAAAATAAAATTTGGTCACATGTTCCAATGGGTAATGCAAACTTATATTGAACTTTTCTTAAGGGAGGAGCCTATTAAGCCAGAACTCAAATTCCCGTAATGGGCTGTAGTTGTGGTGCTTGCTGGAGGACTTTTGTCCCATTACCTGTGAAATCCAGAGCATACAAACTCATTTGCTTTCCAAAAATCCCAGACTGGCTGCTCTTGGATGACCTTTCTGGGCCTTACTTGGTTCAGAGACTTTCCAGGTCAGTAATGTTCTTAGTCCTACAGATTATGTATAGCTAGGTTATAATGAATGAATGTAACTTTGTTCAGGGAACTAGTTCTAAAGAACTCCTAAGGTCTTATTACCAGCTGAGATTAAGTCAACACAGATGATGGCATTACATTGATATAGGATCACAATTGGTCTACATTCAGCACAATCATTGTGTGGTCAGAACATTGGAAGGGTGTTAATGAGAGGTGAGTCGTGTCCAGCTATTAAAGACAATTGTAAGAAACAGCGGTATCTGGTACATAGACCTAAGCACTAAATGTTTGCTTAGAAATCTAAAAAAGCAATAAAGGACATTGTAGTTTAATGACCATTAAGATAAAATTCAATTATCCTATGTTTCCAGTAACTATTAGCAAAAAATGTGTTAGCTTAACCCATTTTTTTGCACATAAGAACAAGTCATACGGAGAACCCATGGATTCTTTTCAGTTTATGCTCAAATTGAATTGGCCAAGACTAATTAATAAATTAGGTGTTCCAAGAATTACTTGTAGCTAGAAATCAAAGTGTATGCCCATTAACAGCAATACAGCAATTTAGGCTTGACATTAATGAGACTACTATGCTTCCTTTATATTTCATAGGATGAGACTGTACCCCTTTAAGTACATAATCTTGAAATTTTCTTATGTGTAAGTAATTCATTTTAATAAACTCCTTTTGGTATTTTATTTGCATTGACTGGCTTAATGAGGTGGTCAAAATTAGGAATTTTCATATGGGCACTAGGTATTTTGGTTTTAGCTGTTCAATAATTTCATTCACTTCTCCAATTTTAGTACTTGATTATAGCAGTGCTGATACCAAACCACATATCCCATCCCTTATTAAACTTATTTTTCCCTTATGAAACCTTGATTTCAAGCAATGACAATACTTGGAAGTTTCAGATTTTGCTTTATTTAGGTTCATGCTGCCAGTGTTTACATTTTCAATGGCTTTAGTATGATGCAAACTATGTTGGATTTTTAATACCTAATGAATGAGGAGTTAACTATTGAGGATATCTAGAGATTGATTGAAGAGCTAAGGCAAAGACTTGATTCAATACAAAAATTCCTTCTGAAAACTGTTTCCCAGACTATTTCTAGTAGCATAACTTCCTAATAAAATCCTGACAATCTGTTAGCATAATGCTATCTTGTGTTACTATGCTAAGTTTTAAATGGATACATCAAGTTTTAGAAATGTACAAACTCTTCCCTGTAAAAACTTAGAATGACTGATTTGCAAGAAAATGTTCCTAATTGCAAGAAAATGTTCCTATTTAGGTAATAAAAACAGTGATTGTCAGAATTAGTAAATTAAGTGGAATGCCTTAAGAATTTAAACAAGATTAGCTAGCCTTTCCAATGTAGGCCAAGTAGGGCAAGTCACCTACTCTCTGGCATTTTATTTTCCTCCAGTTTGCACTTAACAAAACACATTCTTACAATTTCCCAATATAGAGAATATATATATTTTATACAATAACAGCATAAAATAAAATAGAAGCGTTTTGTCATACAGTTTAGGAATATTTATACAACTCTAATTCAGTTTGAAGACTCTTCAGTATGAACAAGTTCAACAAAGTCCTTTTGATGCAATTTCCTTTGGGTTTACTGCAACACTTTTTGTAATATTGTATGTCTTGTAAATTCCAATAAGTCGATCTGAAATCTCAAACATGTTATTTCGAAGAGAAATTATTATGAACTGAGCATTTTTTGTTTGTTCCTAAAGAGAAAAACAATAAGGAATATTAAGTAGTAGCAGGTAAATCACATAATAAACAGCTAAACTTTCAAGTTTTTTTTGGCAGTGTAAGTTCAACATTACATAGATTGTTAACATTTAATCAGTGTGAGCTTAAGAAGAAAATATTGGAGCATAACTGTAGAAATCTAATAGAAAAGATCTAGAAGGAGACCTGGGATTCTAAGTGTGATTCTACTAATTTGCATCATCAATTTATTCTTCAAAATAAATAAATTTATTTGGTCTCCTTTGATACCAGAGGACAGGGAGTTAGAGAATAGGGATAAAAGCTCAGTAATAAGAAAGAATTTAAGGAATTCTATCTATATGTAATGTATATGGAAACCACAAATCTTCCAGAGTTAAAAAAAACAAAATCCACCATTACTTACATATATATAAAATGCAACAATGGACACATTTTTAAAATCAAGGGCTGCATCAATCTCATCCATGAAATAAAGAGGAGTGGGTTTGTAGTGGTGAAGAGCAAATACTAAGGCCAATGAGCTAAGTGTCTTCTCTCCTCCTGAAAGGTTGAAGATCTTCTTCCAACTTTTCTTAGGTGGTCGAACACTGCAATAATTATGAAAATCTTTCAGTTACATTACTTGTAAAGCTGAGGTTAAAACTTCATGATTTGTTTTCTATAACTGATTTCTACCACCTTTCTACTTGGAAATCTCATTTGTTTTTTCAAAAATATGAATTTTACCAGTTGGAACATATACCAAACAGCAGTTTCATGTACTGCTTGCTCTTCTTTCTCCTTATTCTGCATAATTTCTCAGTCTTTATGTAGATTGAAAAGGCTTGAAAATTAAAAATGTAGAAATCAGAGAAAGATTAAATATCTGCTATTTGCATGTAATTTATGCTGTAAATTGCCATTACATTTAAACAGATAAATATTGACCTTCTAACCAAGATGTGTAGATCCCACCTTCACATTTCTCAAGAAATGTCAATTTGGAGAACATGTAAAATAGGCCACAGGATTCTAAACTTTACAAACCTGAACATGATTCCTTCAGAGAAAGGATCCAAGCTGTCTACAAGCTCCAGTTCAGCATCTCCTCCTAAAGTAAGCATTTGGTAATTTTCCTTTAATTTATTTGTTATTATATAAAAACCTGCCATAAATTCATTAAGCCTTTGTTTTCGAAGATCTTCATAAGCCTGTCTAAAGCTATCTCTTTCAGAAGTAATTTTGTCCAATTCTGCTACCCGTTGCAAATACAATTCTTCCTGTGAAAAGATTGTGAGAAAAATATATTCAGATATAAATTTGAGATCTGAATTAGCATTAAAGGTCCTAATTTATACTAAGAACTAAAAGAATTTGCCTATTACATATAAATAGTCCATCCATACCTTCTTTTTATATTCTGCAATGGCACCGAGGTTTGGTTTCATTTCATGGCACTGGGCTTCCATAAGTGCAATCTGATTTGTTATAGAATCTGGATTCTCAATTGCTTTGAGATCCTCTTGGCTCAGAACTGAAACCTCTTCAACAGGACCGTCTTCTATAGGATGTAATGATATTTTTGAAATCTGAAAGTTCAATTTATATGAGAAAGAAGAAATGGTTCTATGATTCATTATTAGTTTTTTGTAATATTGGGAATTGAACCCAGGGGAGCTCTACCACTAAGCAATATCCACAATGCTTTTTGTGTAAGTTATGGTCTTATCAAGTTGCCAAGGCTGGCCTTGAAATTGCAATCCTTCTGTTATAGCCTTTTCAGTTGCTGGGATTATGGGCATTGGTCACTATTTTTTTTTTTTTTTAAATGAACATAAAAAAGTACAGTCATGAAAACATGGGATGAAAAAGTAACTGCCCTATACTAACTACTAAACAGAATTCTCTTAATATTTCTACTGGTCATTATACCCCTTATAAACCTGAAAACTGATTATATCACAGAATTAAGAGTCAAAATAAATTTCAAAAAACAAAACACCCCAAACCTTTTTTCATGAAAAATTGGTACAAAGTTAACTAATGGCAGCAATCTCATCTTTTTCTTAAAATTGTTTTTTAGTTGTTGATGAACCTTTATTTATTTATATGCAGTCCTGAGAATTCAACCCAGTGCCTCACACATGCTAGGCAATCACTCTACCACTGAGCTACAACCCCAGCCCCTGCAATCTCACCTCTTTTTGCCAATATTTTATTTTAGAATTATGTTCAGCAATGTGACCATCTATTTGTTCAAGTTTCAACTTAATACTAAGTGCATCTTTTTGAAGAGCATGTTCATTTTCTTGAATAACTTTTAATTCTTGAAGTAGATCACGATGTTCTTTCTGGATCTCTGGTAAGGACTTCTAAAAATCAAGAAGAACTGCTATAAGGTTATGATCTTCCCAAATAGAACAGATATATATTTTCACATTACAAAGATGGGAGTTAGGGGCAATCTCTCCCAATATCCCTTCCGTTTTAAATAAAGCACCTTAATTCACAGAAAAGCTGTAGTTTTCATAAGCTTAGTTATAAAAACTTTTAACCTACTAACTTACTATAAGGCACTGAGGTTATATATCCAATTCTTACCTCTGCAGCATTTGTATTGTTTATGACCTCTGTTGCTTTGTCCTCAAGACTTTTTAGCTCTGCTGTTAAGTCACTAACTTCTTTCTCAGTGTCTTTTATTTCTTTCTCTGTGAGAACGATCGAGTCTTGTGCTTTTTTAAGATTTCTAAAGAACCAAAATGACAAAAAAATGTGATTAATCTGTTGCTTCTGTAAATATACCACTGAGCCACATCCTCAGCCCTACCAAAGAACTTTCAGTGACATTTTTTTTCTCCAATCAGATTTTTAAGTTTATGGTTTACTGAATCATTCTTAGTTCTTATGCATTTATAAGTACCTATGGAATCAATTATTTTACCACACTCAATATATTAATAAAACTTCTTTATATAAACTTCTATTGTCATCAAATCTTTGACTATCATGTCAAGTTATCTATTAGATCATCAAGCATTTTTGTCAATTTCTTAACAGATTTAGAGATTCTTCAATCTCTTAAGCATTCTTTTTTTGGGGGGTACAGGGGATTGAATACAAGGATGCTTTATCACTGAGCTACACTACCAGGCCTTTTTATTTAATATCTTGAGACATGGTCTAACAGAGTTGAGGAGTCTGGCCTTGAATTTGCGATCCTCCCGTCTCTGTCTCCCATGTCATTGGGATTACAGGTATACAGCACTGTACCTGTGTTAAGCATTCATTTGCTCCTAACAATAAACAAGTGGTTTTCCTGTTATCTTTGAAGAAAAGACAGTGGATTAACCAGATTATTCTGATAAAATGAAATAGCTGTTATAATCTCAACATTTTATGTATATAGTATTTTAAGTATTTCAATACTTCAAACTAAAATTCATGAATGGATAAAGATCCATTTTTTGTTAGTTAGGATGATAGAATCCTCCAATTAAAAATTTAGGGACTGGGGTTGGAGTTTCTCAGCAAGAGAATACATGCATAGCAGGTGTGAGGCCCTGGGTTCCATTCCCAGCAATACACACATATTGTTACCAAGACAATGTTGCAAAAAGACCCCATTCTTACCTCCTATTTTCTTAAGGCGAAATCTATTTAAGTTACATCTAATTGCCTGAAGTAGATAAACAAAACTTTCATGTCTAATGCCCTTCACAACTATTGGAGTCACACAACTCCAGCCCCTCAAAGCATACCTGTTTATTATTATTTTTTTTTTAAAATTGGCTATATAATCAATGTTCATTGTAAATTTTCACTTACTGAAGTCCTGCTAGGTAAGAACAAGTCAGATTTAGTAAGTAACAACACAAGAAATACTTAGTGGAATGTTATATTTAAATATAATCCCCTTTCCAATGTGGAGGTAGAGAAAAAGAGATAGGGCAGTATGCATACTCTACCTGTCAGCAGTCTTGATTGCAACTTGGGCTTTAGTAATAGTAGAAGCACATTCATCTAATTGCTTATTTATTTTGTCAAGTTTATCTTGTTGGGCCTGGAGTTTATGGTTATTAATTTCTACAATGAGACTGTGTAACCGTTTAACTTCAGCTTCAACTTTGCCAGCTTTCTCAGCCACATCATCGTATTCTAAAATTAAAAAATAAAAGAGTTTACTTCATATTTCTGTGCTAATGACCTAACCCTGATGCGTGATAACAAATTTTAAGACATTTAGGAAAAAGTATTTAAAAAGCCAGAACACCATGTCATTCATAACAAATGCACAAGCTTAAATTCTCCACTTAAGCTGGGAACACAAACATTGATTTCTTTTTTGGGGGGTGGGGTAAGAGGGATTGAACTCAGGGGCACTCAGCCACATCCATAGCCCTATTTTGTATTTTATTTAGATACAGGGTCTCACTGAGTTGCTTAGTGCCTCACATTTGCTGATGCTGGGTTTGAATTTGTGAACCTTCTGCCTCAGCCTTCTGAGCTGGTGGGATTACAGGTATGTGCCACTGTGCCCATCCCATTTCTTTCTTAAAAAAAAAAATTATTTTTTAGTTGTAATTGGACACAACACCTTTTTTTAATTTGTTTTCATGTGGTACCAAGGATTGAACCCAGGGCCTTGCACGTGCTAGGTGAGCGCTCTACCACTGAGCCACAACCCTAGCCCCCATTAATTTCTTAATGGCTTTACACTCAGGTTGCTATTTTCAAAGATCTCTTCAACTTTTTCTTAGGGTACTTCATTGACTACTGGTTTCACATTTTTTAGCTTTTAGACGAATGTGTAAACTTGTCTGGTTAAAATATTGTGGTTATTTTCCTTTGCTAACCTAACTTGTTCTTCATAATAAAATGGAAGGATATAAGATGAAGTGGTACTTGCTCTTATGGTTAAGAAGGGTAAACATTTCCCAGATTCTTGTGTACCTAGGGTTTAGACAATATTTAGGTCCATCCAATCAAAGCTAGTTGTGTAACTTGGAGGGCACAAATTGTGAACTGGACATGTTTCTGTTGGAAGCAGTCACAGAGAAGTCAGGATTTCTTTTGTAAGGGAGTTAAGAGATTCTGGTGGTCAGTCAATAAATTTTATGAACATTGCCAGGTAGTAAGTGTGGATTCTGTTCTCCACACTTGAATCTTAATCACTATCCAATACAGGAAAGTTAAAAGTGGCAAAAAGGTGGGAAATTGAAGCTACCAAGAATATTCGTGTTTAGGAAGGCAATCAGAAACAGATCCTCACAAAGCTCCTATAGGTATAGAAAAAAGAAAAAAGATTTGCTGAGAGAAAAGGAGAGTCTTAACTATTTCTTTCGTTTGTTTATCCTGTTCAGTAGGTGGTAGAATTTCAAAACTTCTTAACTTTTTCATTTCTTTTTTTCAATGGTGCTGGGAGTCTAGGCCCTTGAGTAAACTAGACAATGATTCTACCACTAGCTAGGATCCAGAGCTCTCATTTCTTTACCGTTATATATTATATTACCAGATAAGCTTAAAACTCTATCTTTTAGCCCATCTCTAAGTTAATTCCAACATCCATAGTTTTTATTTTCTGAGATCACTATTTGGCTCTTAAAAAATCCTCCTGTTTCTTTCTTCCTAAGGACATTATAAACATCTTATATATTGCTTACACTGGCATTTCCTTTTTACAGACCTGAGTAACTGCATTTGTGTTGATGGAATTACCTTACTTACAGTGATGACCTTTGTGATTACACTATTATTAGGATCCCTCTGTGCTCAGCTCACTTGTGGGTAGAGCATAAGCTGCTTTGGGGGCCATTGCCACCATGACATTGACTGAGGGATGGGTCAAGTATGCAGCCTAGAAAGTTTCCATCCCTAATCAGCCTCCATGAGATTTTTTAGAAGGAATCTTGTTTCCAAGTACCCACCATGTATTTGTTTTTAAATATCTATAGTAATATGTCCATTAGAAGCAGAAAACTCTAGCCTGTAATTTTGAAGATGCTATTCTGCATTTAACAACTTATCTAAAAAATAAGATGCTTGTAAAATTAAAGGTTTATCTAGCCATTTATTATTTCAAAACATTGACATGAGCAACTAGTTATGAGTCACCACCTATTGCCTGAATTGCTGCAATAACACCAATTTCTCTGCTTTCATATTGTCGCCTTACCCAGAGACAATTTTTTTCCCCAACTTAAATTTCTACCAAATTAGCTATTGAATCTTAACGTTAAGCTTGTAGAAATGGGTCTTCCATATCAGATTAGAGTCTACTGATAATACCCAGCATTTCTATGAGAGGAGATATATAGAGTACCTAATAAAGTTAAATATTATCTTTTTCAATTTATAATATAACAGATTCCTTCAGCTTTCCTAAGGGCTGTTATCAATGACATGATAAAAACAGCCACAGAAATAGTTATTATGTATGGGGCGAGGAGTCTGTCAAGTCAGTGTCAGCAAAAATGAATTCAAGAGAAAATAAATTCAAAAGGGTAAAACCCACCCAAAACACCAAACTGTCAGATAATGCCACTTGTCTTAATGGCTTTCTATTTCACTTAGAATCTTTATCATGGCCTATAAAGCCCTTGTAGATATAGAGTTCTCCATCCTTGAACACTCTACTATACTCCTCAGGGCTTTTGCATTTTACTCCTCTATATTCTTAGAAGGCTTTTCTCCCAAATTATCTACAAGGTTATACTTACACTTCCTTTGGGTCTTCTGCTCAAACTGTACCATCTTAACTGTGAACTCGTTAGAAAGAGGGATATTTTATATACAACTAAGTCTGTAGCACGTAAATGAAAGGTTGCCAGTAGCAGATACCAAATAAGCAAATGCTTGAATATTAAAAATGCACATAGGGCTGGGGATTTGCAGTTCAGTAGTAGAGCACTTGCATAGTGTTGTGGGGCTCTGGCTTTAATACCTATCACCACAAAAACAAACAACCCAACAAATTAAAAAACAAAGCAAAACAAAAAACTTAATAAACACAAATAGTATGAGTATAGGTGAATATCTGATGTGCACACTAGAAATGTCTGCTTAGAAATCTTTCTAGACAAAACTCCCTTATTACTTGGAGCATACAGATAATTGCTCTAATTCCCAAGTTTTTCATTTGAGATGGGATTTTGCTATGGTGCCTAGGTTGGTCTCAAACGCCTGAGTTCAAGTAATCCTCCAATGAAGCACTGGAGGTGGATATCATTATGTTTGGCTTCCTTATCAGTTTCTTGGGACAGTCAATATTTGTGTTCCTTGGTTCATGAACCAAAATGTAACAGTGATGCCTATTAAGGCAATAATGAAGGCCCACAGTGTTTTTCTGGAGCCAGTACCTAAGATGCTATAAGCCTAGAAGAGGTCTGTGGCATAAACTACCATTTCCTTTGTTTAGAGCCAACATGGAAACAGAAGCAGGGTTGTATTCAAGTACACAAACAAGGGACTCTTTATATAAAGGTTACAGAGCCAATTCTGCCTATGAATTTACTTTCTTGCTTAAAGATTTTATTTTGGCAGGATATTTACATATGCATATAGCACAAGAAGAAAGGTTGTTGTCAGCGGCTTGGGAGGCCAAGGCAAAGGACTGCAAGTTCAAGGACATCCTCAGCAATTCAGGGAGACCCCAAGCGAGACCCTGTCTTTCTCAAAAAAATATTGTTTTAATTTGTGTGCATATAATTTATTTCCTGTTTGCTTTTCTTTGAGTGATTTTATTCCTCCAAATCTATAAATTTATTATCTTGAAGCTTTCTTGTAAAGATTAGGACCAAAGTACATGAATATAAAATTTAAAACATGGGCTCTGGAATCAG
This sequence comes from Callospermophilus lateralis, assembly GCF_048772815.1. NCBI lineage: Eukaryota > Metazoa > Chordata > Mammalia > Rodentia > Sciuridae > Callospermophilus > Callospermophilus lateralis. The sequence continues at coordinate 103,760,279 of NC_135314.1, forward strand.
ATCATATCACATATACCACCATATGCTGTAGGACCTTAGGCATATTATATATAAAACACTCAGTGCTGTCAAACGAGGCTATGAAGACTTCATAGCCTTGTGAGAATTAAATAGTAAAAACCATAAAACAGGCAGTATAGTGCCTTATACATAATTATTTAACTGCAATTTATTATCCTACAATGCAAACTTAAAAAAATTTCAAACAATCGGCCTCTTTAAACAAACCTGTTTTGAAAGCATTGACATTTTCTTCTAGCAATTTCTGCTTTTTTTTGTCAGGGGCTGTAGCAAGTACATTAGCTTGAAGTTCCTTAACTTGGACACTCAAATACTCTTCTTGCTCCGATAAACGCTATAAAAATGTTTAATATTTAAGGTCAACATTTTAGCTCAGTAACAATAACACTGTTTTCAACACTTTGAATTTTTAATAAATGCTATTGAAATCTTTAAGAAAAGACAAACACTAACAGGAAAAGGGCAGAAAACATGAACAATACAGAAAGTAAAAACTGCCAACAAAAGAAAATGTGTAAACACATTATAAAGAGTAGTTAAAATGCCACTTTTTATACAGAAGGTAGCAAACTTAAAATATACTTAAGACTAGTTTTCAAAGACTTGGAAAAATAATTATTTGTATATGCTACCTGTAGTGCATGAATAAGAACCCATTTTGAGGGCAATTTGGGATTATACAACAAATGCCTTAACACTGTACATATATTGTGTAATATATTTTTAATTTTAGGAACTTAAAATAATTGCATGAGTGTGCAGAAAAACTTATCAAATATGATAAATTAGATGCTCTTGAGCAACTGAAAACAAAGGAAATTTATACTGGCTTGAAAAGAAAAATTTATTAAGGGAAGTAAAGTTAGTATGAAATTAAAATACCACATGCAAACATTACATGCACACTAAACATTTTGAAGATTCTTTGGCTCTTTTTCTTTTTTTAGGCAGTGCATTTTTAAAAATTGACAAAACATTCCACTTTCAAGAGAATGAAATAAATGGTAATATGTTGGCTAAGGGAATTCTTTTTTCTATTGCATACAAATGAAAAACAGGAATGGCTTTGGTGGGTGCTAATACTCAGGGAAATACCCACTAGTATTCAGGGAAACAAAATTATCCCTTATATTTAAAAATGGTTCTGCCAAAGTGCTGCAGAACTCCAACAGTTTTGCTCTCCCTCATATACAATACCTGGATGCTTGCAGTAAACTTTTCTAAGGTATTCCTCATTTCTCGTTCATTATGCCTTAATCTAACTACTGCTTCTTCAAGTTGTACTTTCTGTTCTTGGATTTCCACAGCTTTTCTAGAATCCCTTTGCAATTGCAACTCCATTTTATTTACCTAAAAAGAAAAGTATGAATAAAGTTCAGCTTTCTCTACAGGTCATTTCAAATTGATAGCAAAGTCAACTTATGAACAAAGAAAACCCCAATTTCTGATTTTAATTACTAGAACATCAAACAACGCCAACACTGTAAGCTTTGGAGATGGCCAATAAATCGTGTTGTAAACTTGCCACTAGTTCAGAATATGGAGGGTGGGGGGCTGGGAGAGAAACCCAACATTTTGGAAAAAGGTAACCAGCACATGAATTTACCATTGAACTATCTATCCCCTTCCCAGCCAAGAACATGTTTTTTTTTTTTTTTTTTTAAGAAACCAAAAAGAACCAATCATCAACCTTTTAAATTTTATTACAGACATGAAGAGGCCAGTAACATTGGAAAAGTTAGGGGAAAAATATGTTTTCAAGAAAGAAGTTTATATACTGTCCTGAGGGTGATAATGGAACTGGATATTTTTATATTTTCATCTACCTTTTGTGGAATAATAAGTATAGGAAAAAAATTCATTCCCCCTTTTATTAGTGCTAGGGATTAAAGCCAGGGCATGAGTTTTACAGGCAGGTGCTCTACACTGTGCTATACCTACAGTTGTCCTGAAAGAAAATGTGTGAACAGTAATCATACATCTTAAAGAATTATTCAGAAACAGAAAATACTGAATATTACACAATGCAGCAATAATTCTGTGATTGAACATTAAATATCAACTAGTAAGTGAACATTTAAGTGAACTACGAAATACCTGTACGATTTAAATATAATAATTGAAAAGATGTATATATTTAGCTTGTATTTTTACTTAAAGCTTTTTTCTTTTTCTTTTTTTTGGTGCTGGGGATGATCTACCACTGAGGTACATAAACTTTCTAATTAACATGTTTTGTTCTTAGAACTTTACATTAAAAACTCCCAACACCATATATAATTGTCAACAGAAAATTCGATCTGTTAACTTAAAATTTGAATACAGTTTTTAAAAACGGCCCAATTTTATAGTGTGTAGGTTTTATCTCAGTAAACCTGTTTAAAAAACAAACCACAAAACAAAGCCTGACTACAATTTTACATATCCTGACCTCCTCTTCAGAGATTTCCATGACCAATGATGAACCCATTCTTCCTTTCCTTACTTTGCTTCCACCACCAGTCATTGTACCTGGAGAACATGGGAGAGAAGCCATTCTTAGATGTCTTACCCATCAACAATAAAATTCAATGGCAGGGGGAAAATAATAAAAAAAAAAATAAAAAAATAATAAAATAATAAAAAAAAATACCTGACTGTTCTATGATTTGCCCTTTTAAAGTTACCACTCTCCATCTTTTATCTTTTTGATATGCTAATCTTGTGGCTTGATCCAAGTTGTCAGCTACCAAGGTATCTCGTAAAGCGAAGTAAAAAGCTTGGCGGATTTCCTCATCTTTTACTTTAACTAAATCAAACAATCGAGGAGTATTTTCAGGAGTTTGAATTTTGTTCATTTTTTTTGCCCATACTGTCATCTGAATGTTAAAAAAAAGGGGGGGGGGGTGTGAGGCACAATGACACACCACTTCACATCTATTAAGATAAACTGTAATCATAAAGACAATAACAAATGTTGGTAAAGAATGTGAAAAAATTTGAACTCATAGGTTGGTAGGAAATAGTACACCCGCTGTGGAAAACAGATGGACAGTTCCTTAAAAAGTTAAACATAGAATTACAATGACAGGTAAATACCTATGAGTGGAATTACTATAAGAGAACTGAAAACACATTCACACAAAATCTTGTATATGAATCTTCACAGCAGCATTATTGCCAATGCAAGATTTTTTCATAACCAGGTAAACCCAGAACCAAAAACTGGAAACAATCCTAGTGTCCATCTACGGTCAAATGGAGAAACAAATTTATCCACACAATGGATTATCACTCAGCAACAAAAAGGAATGAAGGATGGGGACATCCTACAAAATAGTAAGTGTCTAATGTAGCTATGCACAAAAGACCACATATCATTCCATTTATATAAAATGTCCAGAATAGATAAATCTACAGAGACAAAAACACTGGTTGTTGTTGTTGTTGTTGTTGTGTGTGTGTGTGTGTGTGTGTGTGTGAGAGAGAGAGAGAGAAACAGAAAAGAGAGAGAGAGAGGGATATTGGGTATGACTGCTAATGCCTAGGGGGCAGAGAAAATTTTCCAGAATTAGATGTTCATGGATAAACAACCCTGCAAATATACTAAAACCCACTCAACTGCATATTTAAATGTAGTGAATTCTACTGTGTGACTTAATATTATATAGTTTTGTTGAGGAAAAGTAGTTATTGATGAAAGTCAGAAAAACAAACTGCCAGTCCCTCCAACACTGAAATGTGTATTGCTTTAGTAGAAGATTCCAAGATTTTTTCCCCACAACCATGTAAAATCATCTTCAAAACTTATTGGTGTTTATTAAATAGTGGTAAAAGAAAAGCTAGAAAGAGAGAAAAACAAAACAAAAACAGTTGGCACAAAAAAATTAAATTATAAGTAGCTTAATATGAATACCTACCTTATCTAAACCTATAAAAGTTGCAACTCCAATATTTTGTCTTTTAAGGAAGTTTACACATTCTTGGGCTGTATCAATAGAATCAACAACAATGTAATCTAATGCTTGACAACAGGATGAAATAGCAACATCATACTTTTCATCAATGGCTCCTAAGTCCCCCTAATAATTAAGAGGAGGGATAAAAAAATTAGCACACAATTACCATAAATAAAACCTTAAGTGTGTTATTAAACCCAGAATATATAAAATTCTTATTTTAAAAAATAGGATAAAGTAGTTCTGTTACGTTTGCTTATCATTATTAGTTTTTTTCTTGGTATATATAAAATTATAATTATCTAAAACTATTAAATAAAAAACTATTATAGCAAAAATATTTAAAAAATGAGTTGTCACTCCAGCAAAAATGTTATTTTATATACAATGACCCTCTATAACAAATCTACTTTACCAATCGTCCATATATTCCTGGAATCCTTCCAGATTTTTTTTCTTGAATTATTGCATCAAGGACTTTCCCCCTACTTCGATTCATTGCTAAGGAACTCTTTGCTTCTTCAACTTTTTGAAAAAGATCATGAACCAAACTTTTGAAGTTTATTTCTTCTTGTGTAAGTTTTTGAAGTTCTTTTTCTTTCTATAAGTGAAAAGTTAAAAAAAATCAAACTCTGAAACATTAGATCCTAAATATGTCCAATTATACATAGATTTAATTGTAATGCTTCAATAACAAAAAGACCAAAAATACACACACGAGCCCAAACTAAGCTTTCATATAGCATTCAATGGTCTAGCTATGAAAAATGTGGTTGGGTCTCTCTAAAAAGGTATAAATTATTTGGGTTAATAAAAGGGAAAATAGGTACATTATGGTTCCAGGAACAGTCCACCCAGATGAAGCAGAGCTATAGCTATGAAAATCTGAAAATCCCAGTTTGGCACCCACCGTAATGTCATGTTTAAGTATGTCCTACTTAATTTCACTAATCAAAAGCAGATCTCAGAACAGGATCCTAGGTGTGTGTGACTGGGCTACTACAATTATGATGTGCTTTGTTTTCTGGTTAAATAAAAGAACAAAACGAAAGAAAGCAAAAAAAGGTATAAAGGGGAAAAAGATAAGCTGCCAGTAAGAGGAACTACAGACAAATGAAATTCTCAATTTCTCAATCTCCAATTTAGTTATCTTTTCTACCTGGTATTCTCCCCCACTTCTTAGCTTTAAATTATTTCTACTAACTGGTAAATGCTCAAGTTATAGATATAATTTTTCAAAAAATAAGGTGAATCACCAGGGAAAATAGAATAAACGTTGGATGTAATTTAATTTATATTAAAATTCTACATGGTCACAAAAGCCCCTCATGATCAGATTACTACAAATATACTAAAATGAAAAAGACTTAGCCATTTTCTTCTTCTTCTTCTTCTTTTTTAAGATACAGTTTTGCTATGTTGCCCAGGGTGGCTTCAACTCTTTTCATGACTAAATCTCCCAAGTAGCTGGAAATACAGACACATAACACCCCACCCAAATAGCATTTTCTATTGTCATCTTGCCTACTGAGGCTTTGGAGATTATAAAGTTTATGAAATTTGTTAGTCATCTTATTCACTCAAGGATTGGGGCCTGTGGCATACTGATGAGCTAAGCGAGGTATCTTCATTAATACATAATATTCTGGAGTTCCAGAAAGAGAACAAACTACATCCATAGATTCAAAAGCAGAATCTAATACATTAAGATAGTCTGCAACCAGGAGTGGTGGCACATGCCTGTAATCCCAGCAGTTTAGGAGGCTCAGACAGAAGGATAGCAAGTTCAAAGCCAGCCTCAGCAACTTAGATTTTCAAAATACAACATAAAAAGGTCTGGGGACATGGCTCAGTGGTTAAGCTCCCTGGTACCAAAAAGTTTATACATTCATGTTAAGGGTAAATGCAAAACAATAAGTTGTCTACGCTTGAGATTTAGAGAAACACTTTTGTTTAAATTATTTGCATGGAATTTTGGTGCTGATTACTTGCTATTTGATGCTTCTGAGGATAAGTTTCTTTTTATTTTGTGATGTTGGGGATCAATCCAAGGGCCCTTGCACGTATTAGCCAAGGTCTCTTTGACTGATCTACACCCCAGCCCTCGTTTTCTTTCTTTTAAAAAAAATTTTATTGGTGCATTACACATAATAATGGGATTCTTTATGCCATATTTGTAAATGCACATAATTTCCTTAATCTCATTCCCCAGTATCTTCCTTTTTCCAGCCCTCCTCCCCCACCCCAGGCCCAGTTTCTTCTTTTGAATATGGGATCATGAAATGCTGACCCCATTCTTTTGAGATTAGACTAAATGAAAAGATATCTATAATCACTTAGCTGCTGAGATTAAAAACAACTATACAAATCTACAAAGCTAGCTGACACATAATTTTTAGGCAAAATACAAAAGCAAAGATTTATTACCTCCTTTAATTCTTGTTCGGTTTGAGGAAGTTTTGCCTGTATATCTCCAATTGCAGCTTTCCTTTCTTTGAGAGTCTCAGAAGCTGCAATTAGAGCTTCTTTTGCTTTACTTAATTGAGACACTGCAGTATTATGACAACTGAGATAGATATCGAGTTCTGACTGGGCTACATCCATCTTTGAACGTGCTTCATTTACTGATTTGTTGAAACCCATAAGTTCGTTCTCTCGACTCTGTTAAAATATGATTCCATTAATTCTGAAATGTATTTATTTTCAAACCTAAACTGAAATGAAAACCATAAATTTTGAAGCCAATTTAAGAGAGGTGATTTAACAAGCATAGCATATAGAAATAAACAATTCTTATGAATGGAACAGACGAATAATTCATTCCTAGTCGCCAGTGTTCACTGTACATAAAGTTTTCCCAAGTGATCACATAAAAGCATCATGAGGTAGATCTCAGTATACTCATTTTAAGATTAAAACAACAACAACAAAAAATAATTCAAAGAGAAAAACATTGGTCTTAAGTTTAGATTTCACAATCTTTCCAGATTACCAAGTGTAAGAACTATTTGGAAAATTCTCAAGTGAATTTATATTTTATATTATGCTGAAGAATAAAGACATTCAAATCCTGGCTCTGACATTGGGTGCAAGGTACACAGAAGTACTCAACATACATTAAATAAGCAAACATACAAATCTACCATTCATTAAATATTCCATTATAAAACTTAACTACATTTGCCACTTAATGACACAAGTATTGTACTTATTAAAATCCAATTATCGTTATTTAGTAAAGTATGCATTTTACATGCTTAGCATTTTCAAAAGACTGTCTTGAATAAAATCAAAGCTAATTTCACCCTTCTGTTGAGTAGATAACACACACCAATGTGACACCACATGCTCTTATTTTCTTAATGAAATTATAAAATAACTTAAGAGGTAACATTTAATAATTCCTTACTTTCTAAGCACTTTATATAAATTTACTCATTTTTAATTTATCCTAAGTAGACGTTTTCTTTCTTATTTTGAGGAAGATGATCTAGAGAACTAACAAAGTGTACAAAGTAGAGATAGCAAGTGACTGAGCTAGGATTTGAACCAAGAATAAAAGTGCTACAGTATTTAACTATTATTCAAGAGCTATAAAAGTGGTGGTACATGTCCATAATCCCAGATACTTGAGAGGCTGACGCAGGAGGATCAGGTAGAAGGATCCCAAGTTCAAGGGCAGCCTTTAGCAAAACCCTTTCTCAATATAAAATAAAAAAAGGGTAGGGGTATAGCTCAGTGGTAGGGCACACCTGGGTTCAAACCCAAGTATTATTTTAAAAAAAAAGTTATTCTGTGTTTTGTAAGGACACAATTTTTATAGGTGGCCAACACTCTAGTTATCAAGGAGATAAGAAAAAACATTGATTCAATAGGCTTAAGAGTGGCTATATGCCAAAGTATTGGACAGTACATTTTTTTAAATCATTACAAATCTCAATTCTTTCATTTTAAAATGTGAAAGCAGAAAATAAAAGGGGAAAGAGTACCGACTGAGTAGTTTTAGGAATATGAGATTTTATAATTTAGCTTGTAGTATTACTACAGAAACAATCTTCAAGTTTATTGCCCCCTCACCCACCACCAAAATAAACACTGAGACAAATCTCACTTCTTTTTCTTTCTGAAGTCCTTGTGTTTCCTGTTTAAGGCTATCCATAACTTCCTTTAATTTTTTTTCTTCTTTCTCTTTTTCCTTCTCAAGGGAATTAGTTCTAGTTGTTGTCTCAGTTATGATATTTTTACTCTTGGCAGGTACACTTTTAAGTTCTTCAACCTGAAATTAGAAAACAAAGTTATAGAACACATTCCTTTAGGCTGTCTAATACTACTAATATTGACTGATTCAAAAAGCAGTTTTTGGGCGAAGGGCAAGGTTTGGTGGTAGAGCATGGGCTTAGCATGCAGAGGCCGTTGGTTTACACACAAGCATACATATACACGCACAAAAAAACCAAAACAAAAAACCCAACCAAGCAAAAAACAACTCCCATCCCCCTCCGCCCCCCAATAACACCCAGAACAAAGGAAAATATTTCCTGGGATCTCTGGGACTTTTCTACTTTTTTGCAATTAGATTTGAACTAACTGGCTTTGCCAGGTATTTTACCATTTATTCATTGTAATTTCAGTACTCTTAGTCTAATGGTAAAACCAATTCTATAAATTCCCTATTCATTTATGAAAGAAAAATTTTTCTGGCAGGGCTTTAAGTCTGTTTCCTATGTTTGATTTTAGACTATAAATTATTCTTTAGCCATAAAAATGCCCTGATCACATGGAGTTTTCCTTCATTGTAAAATATATCAGAAGTATTTCTACTCTATTCCCTCACTTCAGTCCTAAGATCTTTTGTAACTCTACCCTTTCAGAGTAAGCAGGCTGAACTAATATTTTATCTTATTAACGTCCTCTGGTAATAGTCATATGTCCACATTTTATGCCTAAAAAAGCTAGTGCTTCTATAATACACTTTGTTTATTCTATCCAATTTTGGGGTTACTCCAACTCCGTTATATTTGTTTATCTTGTGTACTACAGAAATTCAATATTCCCACAAATGATGCCCTCAGATAGTTACATAACCTGTTTTAGCTATATTGAGCATCAAGTACTTTATTAATAAAATACATTTGATAAATGATTATGAGGTAAAGCAGAGCCTCCACTGTAATTACTCTGTCACTAAATGAAAGAAAGTTTTTTCAGAGGGTTGGGGTTTAGGTGTCAGATCTATTAATATCCGATAAAGCTATGAACATAGCTTCAAAAATCTTAAATATCAGTTGATTAGAATCTGTCTCCGGCCAGAGTAGTTAGGCTTTTACATATTCTGGTCCAAACTTCATTTTCTTTTTGTTTGATTGATCCCTGGTAAATTATGAGCTTTCTCATCAAGGATGTTTCCCTGATCCTGTAAGCTTGATTTTGGTGGTGGTGGGAAGGAGGCATGGGGCGAGGTCAAAATTTTAAAGGTCCTTAACACCAAAATAAAAAATTTCTTTTTAAACCACTGTTTTAGAGCTCCAAGCCACTGTATGCAAGATTTCCCTTGGCAGGGGCAAACATTTCAGAGATAAAACACTGAATATCTGTATTTTTAATTTGTTCTCTTAGGAAACAAGGGGTAATAATTTTGAAAAGTAAAAAACCAGATATAATATTCGGACATAAAATTTTCATGTTTTTTTCTAACACCTACCTTTTCTTTATCTTTTTGAAGTTGTTTCTCCAGTTTTTTGGCTTTACTGGTGGCATGTTTTAGTTTTTCCCTAACTTGAACATCTTCCAAATCTAATTGTGTAAATTTTTCTTTATTCTCCTCAATAAATTTTGTAATTTTATTCAGTTTCCTAGCAAAGCAAATAAATCAGTCATTATTTTGGATATTAATTTACTTTAAGGCTATGTTATGTTGCCTTCCTGGGATACTTCCTCTATAAATATGTCCAAATTTTTATTAGACAGAATCCTAAAATTCTCTCTTCTTCAAGCTGATCTTCCCTCTCAGTTGAAATTAGACCTTAGAATTCTTGTTTATTAGGATTTCTTTGTTTTTCTAAGCTGGAAAGGAAATACTGTTTTCCAGTAACTATTATATGTCTATTTATATAAAAACCATAAAAGTTAAAAAAGAAACTTGCATCGGTAAGAAACACTGGTGATAATTGATTATTGGCAGAATAGGGTCATGAAGATAATTCAAATTCTACCTCTGATTTAGATTTGTGGACTTAATAGAGTAACCTGTCAGCTCTAATGTTCAATTTTGGTTTTGTTATTGTGTTTTGCCACTAGGGGGTAGCACCCCCACTATTTTAAAACTTAAGAGTTGGGCCCTCAACCTGTAACAATGAGGTGGAGATGTGTAAACATATCCCTGCATCCAACTATATAGTTTTTCTTTTTTTTTTTTTTAAAAAGGGACCATCTCATTTATATATCAGCAAATACATTATAATGTGTCAACAGTAAGTTTACATGTAGACACATAATAAGAATAACTCAATCTCAATACTTTTAGAACTTTTCAAAAGATTATTACTTCTCTGTATCTTTTACTGCTTTATTCTTAGCTTTCATTTCATTTAACAGTATATTGCTCTTCTCATTAATTTCTTTGGTATCTTCATGAATTTTTTCTTTCTGAGTTTCCATTTCAGCAATTCGTTTCCGCAGATCGTAACTAGTGAGAAAGGAAAAAAATTGGAGATCCTAAAATGCCACTTCTAAAACTGCACAACAATTTAATTAAAATAAGCTATTTTGGAAGTATTCTTAACTGCAATTTACAATTATCTCGAGCTACTGAGGAGGAAAAAAACCCCAAGGTCAAGGCTAGAATTCCGAAACAAAATAAGTTCATTGTAAACAAATAAAATTAGATCTGCTATTACATGAATTTAAACAAATATGCCTTTACCCCTTATTTAGCGTTCCATGATTTCAGTTACTTGCAGACAACTATCACCTGACAGTGGTAAATGGCAAATTACAGAAATAAACAATTTGCTAGTTTTAAATTACATGCTGTTCTGTGAATCTTCCCCTTTCGTGCAGTGCACTCACGGTATGCACTACCACCTCCCTGATTAGTCACTTAGCTATCTTGGTTATCAGATTCAACTGTTAAACAGTATTACAGTGCTTATGTTCAAGTAGCCCTTATAACTTTGTAATAAGGCCCCAAAACACAAGAATAATAATACAAAGGAGGCACCAGTGCACAAAATGCAGAAGAACACAGTTACTTTTATTATGTGGCATTATTGTAGAGGAAAAAAGAAGACAACAATAATTAATACTTATGAATCCTCAGGTTATTAAAATGTCACTATCTATGACCTTATATTTTAATTAATTTATTACAACAATTTTTACAACTTTTTTCACTTTAGTCTTCAAATTTTTCTATTACACGAAAAAAGGGGTTTGAGCTTAATGGTTAGAACTTGTGTAAAAATTGATGAATCAAGATACTTACATATAATATTGACAAACATGATTCTTTTTTCTAAATATTTCATTTTCCAAGGTAAGAAAGTCAATGGCTATGTTTTTCTCTCCTTCTAAGGCATCCTTTTCCTTTTCCACCATCTTTACTCTGTTTAACTACAGAAATTCAAATTTAAAGACTCAATACACATTTCATATGTATAATTTGAATTTAAAATATGCCAACATTAGATAAAAACAATCAACAAGTAGTATGTTCATCTTAAATGTTAGTATAAAAAACAAATTCCAAACAAAAACAGTATGGTACTGGCACCAAAACAGGTTAGTAGACCAATGGTACAGAATAGAGGACAGAGACTAACCCACAAAATTACAACTACCTTAGTTAGTTAAAGGTGCCAAAACCATGCACCGGAGAAAGTATAGCATCTTCAACAAATGGTGCTGGGAAAACTGGAAATCCATATGCAACAGAATGAAATTGAATCCCTATCTCTCACCATGCACAAAAGTTAACTCAAAATGGATCAAGTATCTAGGGATTAAACCAGAGGCTCTGCGTCTAATAGAAGAAAAAGTAGGCCCTGATCTCCATCACGTGGGACTAGGCCCCAAATTCCTCAACAAGACGCCTATAGCACAAGAATTAAAACCAAGAATTAACAAATGGAATGGATTCAAACTAAAAAGTTTTTTCTCAGCAAGAGAAATAATATGTGAGGTGAATAGGGAGCCTACATCCTGGGAACAAATTTTTACCCCTCACACATCAGATAGAGCTCTAATTTCTAGGATACAAAGAACTCAAAAAGCTAAGCACAAAAAAACCCAAATAACCCAATCAACAAATGGGCCAAGGACCTGAACAGACACTTCTCAGAAGAGGATATACAATCAATCAACAAATATACGAAAAAATGTTCATCATCTCTAGCAATCAGAGAAATGCAAATCAAAAGTACTCTAAGATACTATCTCACTCCAGTAAGAGTGGCAGCCATGAAGAAGACAAACAACAAGCACTGGTGAGGATGCGGGGGAAAAAGGTACACTTGTACATTGCTGGTGGGACTGCAAATTGGTACAGCCAATTTGGAAAGCAGTATGGAGATTCCTTTTAAGGCTGGAAATGGAACCACCATTTGACCCAGCTATTCCTCTTCTGACTATACCCAAAGGACCTAAAAACGGACACAGCCACATCAATGTTTATAGCAGCACAATTCACAATAGCTACATTGTGGAGCCAACCTAGATGCCCTTCAACGGATGAATGGATAAAAAAAATGTGGCATATATACACAATGGAATATTACTCAGCACTAAAAAATAATAAGATCATGGCATCTGCAGGGAAATGGATGGTATTAGAGCAGATTCTGCTAAGTGAAGTTAGCCAATCCCCCCCAAAACAAATGCCGAGTGTATTCTTTGATATAAGGGGGGGGGTGACTCAAAATGGGGTCGGGAGGAAGAGCAGGGGAAGAAGATTACCTCTATATAGGGAAGAGGGGTGGGAAAGAAAGGGAGGGAGAAGAGGAATTGTATTGTTGGTGGAAGGAGACCCTCATCGTTATACAAAACACATGTATGAATATGTGAGAAAAAGAAAAAAAAAGAATAGCATTACCTTAGATTAGGTAGAGAGAAGTGATGGGAGGGAAGGGGAGGGGTTGGGGGGATAGGAAGGATAGTAGAATGAAACAGACATTATTATTACTGTGTGTATATATGTGACTGTATGACCAATATGATTCTGCAACCTGTACACTCAGAAAAATGAGAAATTATATCCCATCTGATTTAAATGTATGATATGTCAAGATCACCATACTGTGTAACTAATATATAAAAAAAGAAATTCCAATCTAAAATAAACATTTCTTTAATTATGAATTATAATCAGACTATTTGACTCAGTGAAGATTTACCTTCTCTCCTCTATGTTCATTTAATATTTCAACTCTCCGACACAAGACTTTAATAGGTTCATTTAGCCGTCCACAACCAATTATATCTTCTAAATATTCAAGCATACCCTCGTCATGTTCAGTCTGTCCTTTTGGTTTCATCATAGCAATTTGTTCAACTTCACCCTTTAAAAAAAGTCATATTTCAAATCATTGTACATGTTTAGCTAAATCAGTCTTCAGTGAGATTTTGGGGTACTCAATTAACAATTAATAGTAATGAAGAACTAAATGAGGCTCATCAAGTGGCTTAGAGAATTTACATCAGGGAAAAGAAACGTGTATTCATACTCACATAAATTCTTAAAATATTATAGTGTACACTATATATACATACAAAGCCAAAAGATATTTCCTGATTTAGAATGTCCATTAAACATAAATGAAACAATATTTAAGTCTGAAATTTAATGAGGCATATAATCAACAATTTGATGATAGAGGCAACATTACCAGCTATTAATAAAATGGCGCTTCTGTTCTAAAATAATTTTCAAAAAGACACTTCATAGTACAAGGAACTGTACAAGGAACCCTGCCCCAAGTTGGTTATTATAGTTTCTCTTTATATATAGTTTCTCCATAAACTTGATGTTAGGAATTCAACAAGGGTGAAAAATAGGATGCCTAAAACTAAATGTTCTATTTTCTAAAAACAAAAAACTTAAATAGGAATTACCTATTTTTAACTTTTTTTTTTAAACCGGTAAAATTATCTATTTTTCATTGCAATAAAAAAATTCAACAGATCATCTCGACTACAGAATACTTATGACATTGGTATATACAAAGGGACAACTTTGTTTACAATCTCTAATCTAACTTTGAACTGTAATTAAAATCTTAGATTAGCAACACATTTGTATTTATGAATTTTAATTACAAGGAGAAAAAGAAAAGTTTACAATCAGTAACGATCAAGGCTGACTGCTATTTAGTTTGACAGTTGAGAAAACTTTTGTCTGAACATGTTCAGGTAAAATGCTGTTACTCTATTTTCATAGAAGTCTCTTCCCAGCTTGTACTTTTTACTATTATGTAATAGAAGAAAAGGTACAAGGAGGCAATTGGGGGAAAAAGTAAAAATCACATTTTAATATCTTTGCAATTCCCATTTCTCAGTGTATGACTCAAACTTAAAAATCGGTTATAAAATTTGTTAATGACAGTGCATATTTAAACAAAAGTTTCAGCATAAGATTTAAAAAAAGGTGAAAGAACTCATTTTAAAATCTCATCACTTTTTGACTTTGATAACCCATCAAGTACAAAGTGAAACTGTTGCCCAAAAGGCCTATTATTTATTCTTCAGAGCATTCAGTGTATCATGTGTGAATCAATATACAAAATGCAACATGTAGCTACTTTTGTGTACCAGCACCATTTTTTTTCTACTTTTAATTATGATTCTTTCCAAATGTTTAAAGAACAGTAAAGTTTTAAGCAAGACTTAACCATGAAAGAATGCTCAAAGTTTTAGGATGAATTTTGGTCACCACCAGGTGTTATTCAAAGTTTTTATTTAGGTAGGGTTTATCAATTGGCACTACTGACACTCTGCAGTGGATATTCTTTGACATGGTGATTTTTGCTGGACATTATAAAAATGTTTAATAGCACCTCTGCTCTCTACTTACTAGATGTTAGTAATGTTTGCCTTCTACTAGCTCTAAGAAACCAAATATCTCCAGTTGTCCTAGGGGAGGTGGATAGTAAAGAACTACTCCCAGACCACTGATCTAGAGATCATAGTTTTAAATCTTTTTGGCTAAGTGCTTAAAATCCAACTGACAAACAATACCGACACCTGATTTCTAATTAACTTCTTAATTCAAATTAAATTTCTGAAAGCCAATTTTTAAGACAAAGAAAAATTATGCCAAGGGAAATTTGTGTCAAATGGCCATAATGTACCATTTAAATTTTTTTTTTTTAGTTGTAGATGGTTCTTTATTTATTTTTATGTGGCATTAAGGATTGAACCCAGTGTGTCACATGTACTAGGCAAGTATTCTACCACTGAACCAAAATCCCAGCCCCCATAATGTATCATTTAAGTTTAGATCTTTCAAATATTCCAAAGCTGGAGTCCATTTTAACATTTTATATATAAAAATATTCCTACTAGCTTTACATGTTTCCTGGCCAAATTATTTCTTGAAGAAATACAGCTATTAAGAAACAGGCTATTTTTAGGAAAAACTTTTAGGTAAACTGCTTGTTTTGATTACCTTCCTCCCCAAATAAGATGAAGGATATATAGTTGATTTCCTCCCATCTGATAAATTTGTCCACTTTTTTAAAAAAGACAAATTCACTTTCGGAATCAAAACAATTCCACCGCATGTCTCATGTAACATTTCGTTTTAGATTATATTATATAGCACTTAAAAAAAAAAGTTACCCTATTACTAGCTTAGCACTACCAAACCAATAGGATATGAGCAATCAGGCCTTTACTTGTGTTTTTTATTAGGACTTCTGTGGTTTCCCATAACAACTTAGAATTTTTCTTGTGGCTGTGTTCCTTGATGTTCTCTACCTTGCTACCTTTTACTTTTTAATCCTTTTTCCCATCTGTGATATCTACTACAAAATCTGTGTCTGGAGGACCACTTAGTATTTTTTTAAGAAAACTTTAACTCTCCTGTGTGAAATTATAAAAGTTTTCATTTAATGCAATAAGCTCAATGAATTTCAGAAGTAATTAACCTGAATTAAAAGTTACTTTCATATCAAGATTCCAAATTGAATAGTAGTGGCACAATGACATACAAGGACAACGCAAAACAAAAAACATACCACCACCACCCCAAACATAAAACAAACCCACTTTAAGTTATTTAGTCTGGGCAGGAGCAAATAGCTCAGGTAGAGTGCTTGCTTGCCTACCAAGTATGAGGCCCTGGGTTTAATTCCAGAACCACTATACACACACACACAAAAAGAGTAAATATAATAAGAGGAAATGATTAGGGAGAAGAGCCTTTATTTTTATGAATATGTTATCCAAATTTTAACAAGCATGAACTATGGGGTAGACACGGAACCCAGGGCCTCATACATGCTAGACAAGTAGTCTACCACTGAGCTCTATGTACCTTTCTACCTTTGGCTTTTTTTTTTTTTTGCCTTAAAAATATAATTTTTTTCCATTATTCACTGCACTATAAATGATTAACTATTCTTTATCTTACTCTAGTACAATTTATTCTAAAATTTGCTCTTTGTAAGCTACCAGAGGCCAAGAAACCAAATCACCCAAGTTAGTATCTGAAATGTATACATGACAGATAATCAACAATTTAGATCTAGGGTAACCCAATCTTCAAAGTAGAAAAGCAAAAAACAAAACAATAACAATACCAAGAAACAAACAACCCCCCCAAACCAAACAACAAATACAAAAACAACCTAAAACAAACAAAAAACCTCTAAAACAGCAACAAAAAACCTTGATTCTTATTTTAAACTGGGCTAACCTATATTTTGTTTGTAATATAAAGACAATAAGACATATGAAGTTTCAAACTGACAAAATTAAACTTTTGCCAATACTTGTAGTTTAAGGAGTTTAAGAAACATTCCAGAGACAGTAATTGTTACTTTAACTCTATAATATTATAACAAAAGCATTCAGGTTTTCATTCCTTTACCCTTGAATGAAGCAAATGCACTAACTAATGGAGCAAAATCAATTCAATCCAGTTAACAGGTCACAGTTACCCATGAAATATTATACAGAGCTAATAGAACCTTATTTGTTTGGACCAACAGTTATTACAATGAGACCAAAGCACACTAATATACAAAAAGGGAAAATGTACGTTTGCCTATGGAAAATACAATCGTCATTCATAATCTAATTCTTTTTGTGGACATGTATAAATATCTCTAAAGACAAGAAAAAGAATTCATCTTTATATTACTTATAGAATATTAGCATAGTGCCTCATTTGGGACATTTCTTAAACAGTTAATGAGATTTTAAATGGATCCACGTACTAAAAATGCTTCCTTGAAAAAACCCACTAAACCTAGCTGGGTATGGTGGAGCGGCATATGCCTGTCAATACCAGAGGCTTGGGAGGCTGAGGCAGGAGGAATTCAATTTCAATGCCAACCACAGCAACTTAGCCAGGCCTTAACCACCTTAGTGAGACCCTGTCTCAAAAAAGTAAAAAGGGCTGGGGATGTGGCTCAGTAGTTAAGTTCCCTGAGTTTAATTCCTAGTACCTCCCCCAATCCCCTACAAAATCCAGTAAACCATTATATAAACACCATACATTTTTATTAAAAAACCTTCATGGAATTCTAAAAAATACTACCACTATTTAAAATAGTCTGTATAGTTCATTCAAAGTAATCATTTATATCTTGGATGGTGATATGTTAGCTTCAATCTCTCATCCTTCCCAGTCATGGGTAGTTTTTTCAAGATAAATGTTAATCAGTGGGTGAGAAGATAATAAAAGTCATAATCTTACTTACCTTCAAATATTTTAAATCCCTAGTGTAAAAGTCTTAAGATTTTGATAAGGAACAACAAACAAAAAACAAAAGCAAAACAGAAAAAAAAAAAAAAATAGAAACTATTGCCACTTTCCTTCAAACTTTTTTCTAAAGTCCCTACCTATAAATTGTGTTAACTCAGAAGGTTTGCCTTGATATTATTTGGGAAGTAGTCAAAACAATTTGATAAAAGCACAGAAAAAGGTTAACAAATGGCTTAGGTATCCATCCCACGTACTTTAGAAGAATATATTTAATATGAAGTAGACATTTTATAGATTATTCTTATGTACTTCTATGGGAAATCATTAACTTTCTTTATTATGAAATTATATGGAAAAAAGCTTCAGAGAAAAAAAACATTCTTAGAAAAACAAACACAGTCCACTTTATTTTGATCAGTGTTTGCAGAGATGTAAAACTTTGATTATCCCAAAGTGACAACAGTGAAGAATAAACAAAAGCTAAAACATAAATATAATCCTACAAAATGGTATCATTAAATTTATTATTATAAAGGGATATGTTTTATCCATAATAATCAGATCAAGATACCTAAATATAAAAGTCCACAGAATAGTTTTGATTTAAAAACCAAATACCCCAATTCCTCGAAAATATGTAAATTCCACATTTACGCATATTTAAATATTGTTTTACATATGTATGTTTGTGTATATATATCTGCAACTAATTTCTCAACATTCATTTATAAATGTTTGGAAGTCACAAAAGTGCTACAAATGTACTTTACCTTGGAATAAAAGACACTAAAAAGCTATTCCAAAATGTTATTGATTGGCCTTGTATACTATGTATATCTAAAAGCAGTACTTTTAAAAGTACCTAGGTACATATAGTATTCCTAATATTAAAATGAAAACATTAAATATTATTATTATTAAATATTAAAATGGAAATAGGTGCTAACATTTTGTGTTTGTCATTGGGAACACTCAGTCGTCCCAAAACCATTTAGTATGCAATCAAAATCCCCACTTTAAGACATTTTCCAATAAAAATCAACTTAATATCAGGTATTAAATTCTGACACGTCTTTAAAAAAAGAAAACCAACTTACAGATAACTATTAAGGAGATTAAAATAAATTAGAAACTTATGGAGAAATTTGTCAAATACCAATTATGTAGATTTTTATTCACTATATTAGAAAATTAAAGGAGAAAGTATTAAAAGATAATAAATTTCACTGAAAATGTTCTTAAAAGGAAATACAAACAAATATAGTTGCTATGTCCTTGTCACACTAAAGCAGCACAATAATATTGGTGTTTAATATATATTTTACTACGCCAATATTTACGTGCTGCTAGAGTGGAACAAGTATGTCAGTCCATGCAAATATAAACTAAACATGTGACAATGAAAATATAGTTTTGAATGAATTTCCTTAAATTTCTAGAGCAGCAAATAATGATTCGCATCTTGACTGTAGTGTGTAAACCATGATGTGCTGCTACAGTACTTTAAGGCCTCAAATACACAGGATTTATCCTATAATAGAACTCCCCCAGCTTTACTAGAAAACAAACACTGTTAAGTCTTTAATAAATTTACCTGTAAGATTAAAAACCTATTATGGTCCAAGTCAATTCCATGGCTTCGAAGAAGGTTTCCAACATCTTTAAATGTTTTTTTCTTCCCACTTATGTGGTAGACAGAAGTATTATCTCTGTAGGCCGTTCTGGATACATAGAAGTTACTGTTAGGAATGACTTCATAATCATCCCCTTCCTGTTTTGAGGAAAAACAAAACAAGACAAAAGCTATTAGTATTAAGTCACAGGTCAGCTTCAAATTTTACTCCTTTCATACTAAAATTAATTCTATGAATTACTTGCACACAAACTAGCAATAGTTCTCAAAAATAACTTCACTTGGGAGAGAATAGAGACTTTTCTAAGTGGCATCCCACCATATTCAAACCAAATCATGCTATTGACTGACTGTAATTCTAGTCCATTTTTTTTAAAACAAACAACAACAACAACAAAAAAGCTATAAGAAATAATTCAAGGAAAAAGACAGGTAGTAACAGGATGATACTTTATTGGGGGTGGATTAAAGAACCTGACATTAATTGAAAGTAAAAAGAACTGTAAAAAATTTACAATTAAATCTCCCGGATTTAAAAAAATTTAAGTTTCAATTCTCCTCTAGTATTAAAACTCATTTATTCTTAAAAGTTGTCATATTGAAGCTATGATTTTCCAACTTTAGGTGAATCAAATGTTATTAATAAGCAATGAATAAAATATGATGGGCAATCTACTTTTTAATTAAAATTGTACAATAAACTGTATTAAGAAGAAAAATTAAAAGATGCTTGTTTGTAATTAAATCACTTTATATTAAAAAAAACCAAAAAACAAAAACCAACAACAGCTAAGTCAGCTTCCTGTTTCATTATGTAATTAGAATCCTTTATTTTTAGGTTCCATTTAGTAATTTTTGAACCATGAATTTCCTGAAGTTAATCATTAAATAGATGAGAGGGAAAAAAACCCCACAATACCAGAACAACTATGTGAATAACCTAAATAGACACTTTACCTATGATCATCTCTATTTCTAAAAAGCAAACATGTTAGCTTGACCTTCTTCAATTTCAAAAAGACTTAATCACTGTAGTTCAAATTGAGAAAAAGTTCTGTTAGGACCACAAATTTAACGTGCACTGAAATAATGGAGATAGGATCAATCAACTGTTCAAGTTTAGATAATTTATTTTAAAGCAATAAAATACAAGTTAAAAAAAACAGAAAATTTGTAATAACAATGCCTATTTCGCACCCAGGATCCTAAAACTGCTCAATGTTTTATTCCAAAAAGTTTTAGGATCCTGCATGATGAGCTATTCATAATTCATTTCTGTGGCTAAAAATTCTAGTTTATATTTAATGACACCACCACTTTCCAAAAAGAAAAAATGGTTATGCAGAAAATGACATCAATCTCTACGCTTTAATTACATAAACATTTTAAAAAAAGCTGTTTTAAGCCAACAATGTAGAGTGAATAAGTCCTTTGTTTTCCTTGCTTGTACTTAAAATAGAAAAAAAAAACCCTTACCTTATCAATTATCTTCTGAAAATGAACTTCTACAGTACAACTCTGAATATCCTTGTGTTCATCAGAATTATGTATTAGTACCGACAGTTTTTTAGACCTTATTTTTTGTGCTCGATAGCCAAACACAAAAAGCATAGAATCAATAACATTGGATTTGCCACTGCCATTTGGCCCAATAATACAGGAAAAACGCTGCATTAAAAACAAACAAAAAGCCAGATTTTTTTTTTTTCAAAGTTTAAAAGATTACACCAGTACTACTGATTAAATTTAAACTGCCTGCTTTTTAAATTCACACTAAAAGCTACAAGGACTTTTCTTTATTAGAAGATATACAACTCGAGTTCTCTATCATAAGCTTCAACATCTTAAATAAAAATGTTATAATTCTATTTCACTTTTCACAAAACTCATTCTAATAAAAGGAAAATACTTCCCTTTAAAAAACATGGATTTCCTTTGAGGAGGAGATCTTTATAGTAAAGAGGTACAAAAGATAATAAAGAAAAGCTAATTTCATTTGTTAAAATCAAAGGAAACAACACACTCTGTATGAGAGAGAAAATAGTTAGAAAATTGAAACATCCTATATTCCTTTACAATAGTTACTTGAAGTGGGCAAATACCTTATGGAAAGGTCCCAGAATTTTTTCCCCAGCATAAGACTTGAAGTTCTGGTTTACAATATGAGTTATCATAAGCCTAGGAGCTCCAGCTTCATTGGTCATTGCTGGAGGTGGGGGTGGAGGAATACTGTTCAAAACCTCTTCCAAACTTCTGTTATCAAGTTCCTCACCTGGAGTCTCTGAGTCAATCAAAGGCAAGAAAGGAGGAAAAAAAGCATACGTTAATACTATTAGTTCGGAGGACTATTGCCGGCTAATATTTAAAATCCTTTAGCTTGGTTTAATTAAAAAACAACAAACTCTTGGAAGAAATGCCACCAGTCCTAAAATTCTATAGAACTACAGTATACTTCTTAGAAGTCAAAACACATCATAAAACAAATCTGGGAAAACCACACAAACTGACTCCTGGTTTCTCTGAACAGAAGCTGAAACTCTAAGGCTCCAGACTTAACTCCCCGTTTCTTTGAATACCTGAAAAATTCACTAGCTTCAGCACCAGTGTCAAATGGGTTTCATAAATCACCCAAATCCTGGACTCAAAAAGTTACAATAGGTTCAAGTAAGTCATCATCTTCCCTTTAAAGACAATCTAAGACCACGGAGGTGAGGTTAGGGTCATGCAACTTTTAATCATGTTCAGTCATATTGATTCTGCCTGGGGAAAAAAAAATAAACCTCACTAACTCTTGGCTGACCATGCCGATTTCAGCGGAAATATAAATTCCAAAATGCCACAAACAGAAATCCACAACTGAATCCGTTTGCTCACCCCCACCCCCTCCAGCACCGTTACGCGGAAATTGCACGGGAGCCCTGAATCGCGGAAAGGCTTTCTAGAGCTACTCTAAGGGAGTGAACGGGTCTTCAGACCTCAACCCCAGCCTTTTGCCCGTGTGCCACAACCACAGCTTGTTTCGGGTTGGGCACCGACATGCTCTGGCGCCCAGGCGCGCGCTCCTACCGAGTCGCGGCGGGTCAATAGCTCACCTGCGGGTTCAGCTTGGTTCTCGGTCCGGCCGGTCGGAGGCTCAGGTTCCGCGTCGCTGCCGGTGCCGTCCAGGGACGGCGGCGGCCCTTCCTCTTTACGGCGGGCGGTGGAAGGCTGGTTGCCTTTACGGGGCATGATCGCTGGGGTCGGGGAAGAGCCGGAGCAAGTCAGCTCTGAAAACCCATCCTGATTACTACCCACCCCACCCGTTTCCGAGAGAGTCGCACTTTAAAATCCGGCTCAGAGGCGACGAATCCTCAAGAAGAGGGCGACAAGAAAGCTCCGAATGCCAAGAAGGCGGGATGGATTTCTTAACAAGACCCATGTAGGTGGGAAACCCTAGACGTGCCTGAAAATCAACGATCTAGCAAACTGCTAGGGTTCTTTTTATTTTTTAAGGCCTTCCACCCGTCCACTCCCAATGTAAGAATATACTCAAGACTATTTCTAAACGAAGCGTCTCCCATAGCGGACATTTGTTGACATTCCCACGCTATTCGGACTAGGGATGCAAGCGCACCGACTTTTTAGAGGAGTTGCTGTGAGCTTCAGGTTTGAATGGCCATCAACCCTTTCCAGAGTAAAGACCCCGCCCGCTTTCCTCTCCCCGCCATTTAGCTCTTGGCGTCTAGAGCGCCCGGGTGATTCGAGGTCTCTTCCCCAGTACCACCGGGAAGTATGGCCGAAGCTGGCAACGACCAATAGCCACTTCCAAATAGGACGCCGGCAGGGCTTGGTCGGGGACAATAATTTTGCGGTAACTGGGGTTTGTCTCTCTGGGTCCGGGGTGGAGTCCCGTTAGGCTGTAGTAAGTCCAGTAACCAGTAAAGGGTCAGACCCGGTGACTAGTCCCTTGGGAGACGCGAGGTGGGGGTCAGAGGAGACGCCGGTTCTGTGAGACCAGGATTTCTGAGAAGAGATTCGAGAGACTTGGAGCCACCCTAAAAGATGCTGTACGCAGCTCAGAGAAGTGGCGCCAGGGAGAAGCGCGCGAGAGCCCCAGCCGCAAGGAGCGGCCGGAGGGGGGGGGAGGGGTGACAGTAAGAGAATCTCCCAGTAGCAGCCTCCTCACCCCGTACTTCGCTGCTCTAGTTCAAGGCCTCTAATTTCCAGGCGCTGGTGGACAGGGCAGAAAGTAGGAGTGTGACAACCGTATCAGGAAAAGAAGTACGTTACCTGCGGGACAGTCCACTCAACCAGGGCTGGAAACGGCTATAAAGGCCCACTCCCCCCTGCTCCTACCGGTGCTTCGGCTCCAGGTCCTTCACTCGAAAATGGCGCCTAAAATACAAACTCGAACGGAAATTCGTTACAAATGCGCGCAATGATTTCTGGGATCCACTAATTTAAAAAAAAAGTGCGGCGATTATCACCGCCATCTTTTGCCCCTTCACACGCATGCGCGAACTCGTGAAGCGACCCAACTCCCGGGGGAGGTTTCTCGGTGGAAAGGAAAAACGAGGAAATGTGTTCCCTGTGGTTTATACCAGGAACACTGTTATTGAAACTATAGCATTTGAAAACACAACCTGGTGGATTTTAAAACAGAGAAAAAAATATAGAGAAGGCCCCTCCCGCAGTTAAAGGCCACACTCGATAGTCCAATAAGGCCCCTTAACGAGAGGGCGGGCTCACTTAGGGGTGGGGTCTCGGACCCGCTCGGATGACGCGCCTCTGGGAAGTATCGCGTGAAGAGAGAGAAACCTAGAGCTTAGAAGTCGCTATGGTGACGGAAAGGTTGGGAATCTTCTCTATTACTGGCCCCACAGCTGTAGGAGCAGTAACCGCTGCTTTCTTGGATTTTGAGGTAAATGTCCTCACCTTCTGACGTTTTTAAGAAAGGGTTTGGAAGTCGTAGCCGTCCCTGGAACCTGCATTCCCTCGCCTTGAGGGTGTGTGGTTCTTTGTGCATCTGTTATTTTGTCTCCCTGGGGGCAGGGGCTGTGGGGCTCTCGGCTGGGCTTTTTTGGATATCAAAAAGGAATCCTTGAGTTTGAAGAGAGTAGAGGGAAGGCAACTATAAGAGATGACCTAGACTTGTGAATGAATGGTCGTGTTGTCCACATGTGAATAGCAAAATAATGTTTTCGAGTTATTTAGTAAAGGTGAGTTTCGGACTTTTAAAAATCATTTGTTTGAAGAGCTCATAATAGAAGAAACGGTTTGCGGTGGTCATCTTCATCATATCTTGATGAGGGAATTACCAATCATGAGATATTTCTTAAGTAACTTTTGTATACATTGCATTGTGCAAGGCACAATCAGGATTATTAAACAAGTATGACAATTCCTGTTCCCAGAGAACTTGGTTTTGTTGGTGGCTTCCCTGCGCCCCGCATCCCCGGCGCGTACCCCGCCCCAGCCCAAGCTACTAGGGATGGAGCCAGGGCTACAATCCCAGCCCCATAATTTTTTTTTTTTTTTTTTTTTTTTTTGAGAGAGTTCTCATCAAGTTGCTTAGGTCCCCTTTAAGTTGAGAAGGCTGGTCTTCAACTTGTGATCCTTCTGCCTCACTCAGCCTCCCGAGTTGCTGGAATTAACAGGCCTGTGGCACTGCAGTCTGGCTGTTAGTGGCTCTTTAACTCTGTGGATGTGCTAGTGATTGGCTTTCAGAGTTCATAATTTCCCCTAAAATTGTGTACAAAACTCTGTACGCATTTTCCTGGAGAGTTAGTTTTTCCTACAATTTTCATCAGATTCTTAAACTTGATCCTAAATCTCCTACAGTGTTAAAGAACCACTAGTTGATTTGACTCCCGTCAGTAAGCTTTTTATTCAGCAACTCTTAGGTTGAGTTGCTAGCATCCTTAAAAAAACAAAACAAAACAAAACTGTTGCACACTTAGGACCTAGCATGTTAAAGCAGCAAAAATCTTTATGAATGAATTTACTTTGTTGATCTTAATATATTATGGTTCTTGCACTGAGAAGCATAAAGTTAGATTCAGTTAATTATCAGAAAAGAGCGGAGAGGAAGGACACTACCCCCAAGTGTAAGAATTTTAGTGGGTTTGGGAGACTGGGGTCTCTGAATAAACATTGACAGTAATTATTATTATTATTATTATTATTATTATTATTATTATTATTGACAGTCATAATAATAATAATTATTATTACTATTACTATTACTACTACTACTACTACTACTGGGGATTGAAATCAGGGGCACTCTATCACTAAGCCACATCCCTAGCCCTATTTTGTATTTATTTAGAGAAAGAATCTCACTGAATTGCTTAGTGCTTTGCTTTTGCTGAGATTGGCTTTGTACTGGAAATCGTCCTGCCTCAGCCTCCTGAGCCACTGGGATTACAGGCATGCACCACGGTGCCCAGTATTGACTCAGTACTATATCTTTAAGTGCACATTTTTGTTATCATTATAATAATAAATATTTTGTCTACCTTCTAAAAAGGTTGCAGAAATTGTGAAATTAGATTTATGAGTAAATGTTTAAATAGATTGTAACTATTTAAACATTTACTCATAATTTCAATAGATTAGATACTAATAAATCAAAATATGAATTTATGTATATAGTATATAAATAGAGAATACTGTTCCAAATTAATAATTTGGATAGAGACAGTGAAGATAGAAATGTATATTCCTCTTGATTATATAAGCCCTTTGGCCTAGGGGTGTAGCTTGGTAGAGTGCTTGCCTAGCAAGCTTGAGGCTCTCTGGGTCCAATCCCCAGTTTAAAAGAAAAAGCCTCCTAGTATGTTAATCTTACTGAAACTCTCACTTAATTTATCACAAAAAGCCCAAATTGAAGCAAAATTTAAAAACCCTGGGAGCTAGGAAGTAGAATATTTTTTTTTCTTTTTCTGGAAATAGTGTTAAATTCTTTTTTTTTTTTTTTTTTTATTTTTGGAAATAGCAGTTTGAAGGATGGGTTTTTTTTTTTTTTTTTTTTTTTTTTTTTTTTTTTTTTTTTTTTATTGAACCCAGAGGTGTTTTAGCACTGAGCTGCATCCCCAGCCTTTTATTTTTTATCTTGAGTCAGGGTCTCACTGGGCCTCCCTAAATTGCTAAGGCTCACTTGGAATTTGGGATCCTCCTGCCTCAGCCTCCTAAGCTGCTGGTATTACAGGCCTGTCAGGGCCTGGCAAAGGATGGGTATGTTTTTATTTCCAGAGGGTGGAATTTGGAATTACAGAAAGATATGTTCAGTTGGCAGCAGCAGTAGAAAATATACCTCAGGAGGGCTGAGGTTGTGCCTCAGTGGTAGAGTACTTGCCTAGGACAGGTGTGGCCTGGGGTTCTATCCTCAGCACCAAATAAAAAAAAATAATCAACAACAAATAAAGTTTAAATTCTTAAAAAAAAAAAGAAAAGAAAATACACCTCAGGAGAGAAAATGGGATAGTGTTTTAAGAATAATTGGAATACTAAGAATAAGTCACATTTTCAAAGTTATAAGTAGAAAGAGGCTAGCAAGGATGTTGAGGAAGTATCTATTTTTAGAATATGTGAAGAAGAAATGTTGGGTAATGTCTAAGATAGGACCCTCCCTAGATTATAATTGACAAAAAACCCAATCCAAATCGTTTTGAGAAAAAAAAATTGTCTCCCATAATTAGAAAGTTAGGTGACTAGGACTGGAGATGTACGTTAGTGGTAGAGTGCTTGCCTAATGTGTTCTGGACTCAATCTCTAGGATGAGGGGGGAAAAAAGTAACGTGACTGTAACTATCGGATTCAGGGTTCAAACAAAACACCATATATGTGTGTGTGTGTGTGTGTGTGTGTATATATATATTTTTTTTTTTTTAACTGCTTTACTTGCCATGGCACTATTTTCAGTTTCCACATGCTGCCTTTGGTACCTCCATGATCTCCCCTTGCTGTGGTAAGATATCTACAGTAGCAACTCTAGCCTCAAATTCTCTAAAATGAAAGGGGGTGGGGCTAAAGTGAAATGTAAACAGGGCTTCTCTTCCCATCATTTATTTGAATAAAAGTCTTGGGCTGACTGTTGGATAATCTCTGTTGCAGAAGGAATGGAACGGTCTAATTGGCTTAACTCTTGGCCTCATGCTAGCATGACTCAAAGGATATAGAATGAGGAAGTGCTGGGCGAATCCCAGTGGCTCAGGAGGCTGAGGCAGGAGGATCCCGAGTTCCAAGCAAGTCTCAGCAATGGCGAGGCACTACCCAACTCAGTGAGACTCTGTCTCTAAATAAAATATAAAAATAGAGCTGGGGATGTGGCTCAGTGGTTGGGTGCCCCTGAGTTCAACGCCCCGTTTAAAAAAAATAATAATAATAATGAGGAAGTGGTTGTTCCATAAATAAATTATTATTTTTTAATTGAAAATAGCAAATACATGCTGGGTAACAAAAATAATTTTGCAAATACATAATAATTAGTATCTACTTATTATGTGTCAGGAACTCTAGTAGATAGTTTGCATACTTTATCTCTTTTTAACCATTATAACTACTTGTAGGTATTAGACTCATTTTACATAGGGAAGAAAAGAAAATGTAATATCTAGAAGATAAGTGAGAGTTACAAATAGACTGGTGATCTTATGGAAAAAAAATGGGGTTGGGGTTGTGGCTCAATGGTAGAGTGCTTGCCTGGCAGGTGTGAGGCACTGGTTTGAGCTCAACACCACATGAAAATAAATAAAACAAGTTATTGTGTCTATCTACAACTAAAAATATTTTTTTTAAAGTTTATTATTAGTTTTTTTTAAATGCAGAAACGCATAAGACACAGTTGGGTTATAGTCTTACCACTCACATAAACCTATATGAATATATAAATGGATAGGTAAATAAAATACTATGAATATGGTTAAAAACTTCAAACACATGGAAACATAAAAGAGTATTAAAAAGCTTCCCTTCTTGGGAATAGGTGGATAACTAAAGCTTCCCATCTCATTCCAGTGTTCTACCACAAAATTCTGCTTTTTTTTCTTTTTTTAAAATAGGGTCTTGCTAAGGTGTTCAGAATGTTGTCAGTCTCTGGAGTACTTGAAATTACAGAATGTTGAGAGCCACAGCCGAAGGGGCTCCAGCAAACTTTCAGACTGCCAGCTGATGATTGGCTCACAGCGGCCCCAGCAACACCTAGCTGATTGGCTCCTCTGTGGAGATGCTCATTGAGCTGTTTCCCTGCCCTTTCAGACTACCAGCTGATGATTGGCTCACAGCGGCCCCAGCAACATCTAGCTGATTGGCTCCTCTGCGGTGATGCTCATTGGGCTGTTTCCCTGCCCTTTCAGACCACGGAGCTGCTCATTGGGGGACTTTTTTGGCTCCGCCCATGCGACCCAGCCAATCGGCCTCAAGAGCAGGAGGATTGTGGGAGGAAGAGGTTGTTGGGGTGTGTGGCTTGTGGGAAGCCGGTGGTGGCAGTTGGGCTCTGAGGGTTTTTTCCTGAGGAGCTGTTTTGTTTATCTTGTGTGGTTCTAAAAATAAAGTTAGTTTCTTTTGACAAGTGGCTCCTGAATTGTGCCCAGCCAGACTGCGGCAACAGAATGCCCCACAGTGCCCAGTTTAGGTGTCCATTATTAAGTGTCTTACATATCTTTCCAGAACAGTGTTTTAGTATTCAACAGCTTAAGTATTTATCACTTCTTATTTACACAAAAGGGATTGAAATAATGTTGTATACCTTGCTTTTGTCATTTAACATAGACATCTTTCTATATCAACAAATATAACTCATTTAATTTTTTTTTTTTTTGTAGTTGTAAATGGACAGGATGCCTTTATTTGTTTATCTTTATTTGGTGCTGAGAATTGAACCCAGTGTCTCACACACGCTAGGCAAGTGCTCTGCCACTGAGCTACAGCCCCAACCCTATAACTCATTTAAAAAAAAAAGTGTTATTAGTTATTGATGGACCTTTATTTATTTGTTATTATATGTGGTGCTGAGAATCAAACCCAGTGCCTCATGCGTGGTAGGCAAGCGCTCTTCCACTGATCCACAACCCCAGCCCCCTATAACTCATTTTTAAGATAATTGTGTTGCTTTCTAGTATATTAATTCAATTTGATTCTTTTATGCTAATTGTTTTAAAAGATAATTAAAAGTGACAACATGTTTTTATTTTGTGAATCACATGTTTTATTTGTTGGAATTTATTAGTTATCTACAAAAGAATTCTAAAAATAACATTGTAGAATTAATCATAGCTAGAATTGCAAGGAAGCTTATATACTACAACTTACACATACACTTTAGCAAATGCATACAGGAATTGGGGTGGGGTAAAGGTTGGAAGTGTTTACTAGTTGAATTAGTCTGCTATTCATAAACCTTTTTTCTTTGATTGTAAGGTCTCTGAGGATGTGCCTAGCTGTAGGGAGTCTTCCCCTCTCTCTTTGCCACGGAGATCTTAGTCTGCAAGGGATTCAATAATGAGACCAATCTGAGTAAAAAAAAAAATCTGCCTTTCTCATTTTTCTCTTGGAGAAGAGACACAACAGCCTGTCCAGAGCTGTTAAGATAGGGAACCTTTGATTAAAAACTGTACT
The DNA here is from genome assembly GCF_048772815.1 of Callospermophilus lateralis. Classification (NCBI taxonomy): domain Eukaryota; kingdom Metazoa; phylum Chordata; class Mammalia; order Rodentia; family Sciuridae; genus Callospermophilus; species Callospermophilus lateralis. The sequence goes on from NC_135314.1 coordinate 103,790,394, forward strand.
TTTTAAGCCAGCTATCTCTAATAATATCAGTACTCTAGGGTTAGCTAATAGGCAAAAAAACCAATTAGAATTTGCTATAAATATGTTTATAATCAAGCTCTTGCATTTCTTATCTGTCCTTCACATTTGTGTTGAGGTTTTTCAGCCATTTCTTATCTCTAGGTACATTCTTGTTGACAAGTCATGCCTTCCCTGTTTCCTGCCTAAAAACTTTTCTCATCAATGCTTTTATCTCTTAGTTTTATTTTTTAGATTGAATTCTTTTTTTCTTTAACACCATCTTAATCATTTAAAATTGTGTAGTTCAATGGTATTAAGTACTTTGTTTTGCTACCATCACTTTCATTCTGCAGAACTGATGAAACTCTACCCCTTAAACAGTAACTCCCCATTGCCCCCACTCTACTGGCAGTTATATCATTCTACTTTTTATTTTTATGAATTTGACTACTCTAGGTATTTCATACATGAAATGGAACCATAATAGTATTTGTCCTTTTGACTTATTTCAATTCACATAATGCTTTGGCCTAATTCTTAACATTAATTCTTAATTCTATTTTATTGGTTCTAACTCTCTTCCACATTAAATACACATATATCCATGTAGGTATACAATCTATGATGAACATTTAAATTTCTAGTTTTTGATAGTACAGGCTGTGTATCCCTTATCCAAAATGCTTGGGACCAAAAGTACTTAAGATTTTGGATTTTTTTTTCACAATTTGGAGTATGTGTATACACATAATGAGTTATTTTGTATGCAGGACTCAAGTCTAAGCATAAAATTAATTAGTTTCAGCACCCTATACACATAGCCTAAAGATAATTTTAGACAATACTTTTAGTTGCATCTGCATTCTGTGACTCATCACATAAATTTTTTACTTGTGGTGTTATGTTGATCCTCAAAAAATTTTGGATTTTGGAGCATTTGGGATATGAGATTTTCAGATTAGGGATGCTTAATTTGTACTATTCAGAATTTTGTAATGAATAAATTTGTGTATATTCTGGGTGTTCATTTATATGTATATGGTAAATTCCTATGGCAAAGTGTTATTTACAGAGTAGATTTCTCCTTCAAGTCTTTTATTTTCTAATTCAACATATATAGCATATATAGCATAGTTATACTGAAGAGCCCAAGTTATCTTCCTTTGTCCTAACTGTAAGTAAGAAAGGGTAAAGAGGAAATGACTTTTTTTTTTTTTTTCAGTCCCAGGGATTAAACCCAGGGGCGTTTAAGCTCTGAGCCATATCCCCAGCTCTTTTTTTTTTTTTTTTTTTTTTTTTTTAATTTTGAGATGTGTCTTGCTAAGTTGCTGAGGTTGGTCTTGAACTTGCAATCATCCTACTTCAGCCTCTGGAGTCACTGGAATTACAGGCATGCACCACTGTGCACAGCAGGAAATTTCTTTTTATAATGGGAAAAAGGACTCAGCAAGATAGGGAATTCCCCAAGTATACAAAAGGCAGCAGCTCAATTGGTAGAGTGCTTGCTTTGCATGCACAAGGCCCTGGGTTCAATCCCTAGCACCACACACACACACACACACACAAAGGCAGCACCAATTTACCTGCTCTTTAATAATATATAAAAAATATTTGTTTCTCTGTATGCTAGTTTTGGGTTCTGGGTATTTTTCATGCTGTTTTAATTTTCATTAATTATAATTGAGGCTGGGCATTGTTTCATGTTTTTTGTTGCCCCTTACCATCTGTATTTATGTTTCTGTGAACTGTCACCTTGTAAGTTTTTAAAAATAGAAGTACCCCATTATCAGTGCCCTGATCAAATTACTTTGAAGGAGACCATGCTTTCTAGTTGTTCTCTATTTCTGTAGTATTGCCAATCTATACCCATCTACTAGTTCTTTGTCCTTTGCCTCTAAACATACTGAGGTCTAAACCTAATTTAAAAGTCTTTCATAGCTGCTATTCTGTTTCTTTAACTTCTAAACTTATCTACCCTTATAAACACACAAACATATATGTATACAATGTGTATATGCTCACATACATATTCTATCTACCTGCCTGTCCTCCATTTGCCCTAAACTTGTATCTCTTTACCATCTAAATCCTTTTGGAACTCAGAGAATATCATTAGCCAAATCAGTGTCTTTAGTGTTTACTCTGAACAATTCCTTTAGCTTCATGGTTGGTTTCTAGTGTGTTTGTCAGCTTTCCATGAAGGTGACAAAATACTTGAGAGAATTAACTTTTGGAGGTAAAGTTTGTTTTGGCTTATGGTTTTAGTTTGTTGCTTTTAAGCCTAGTTCAAGGCACATTATGGAGGGGAGTACATGGTGTAGCAGGTTTGCTCACCTCTTGGCAGCCAGGAGGCAATGAGAAAGAGGAAAGGGTAGAGTCTCAAGGTCATGCTACTAAAGACTTAACCTCATTCCATAGAGCCCACCTCCTAAATATTCCACTAAAACTCAATAGTGCCACATGTTGGAAACTAAGCTTTCAACACGTGGGCCTTTGGGGGACACTGAGGATCCAAACTGTAACACCTAAGGAAACTGCTTTTTGTGAAGTCATCTCAAGTAGAGGTGTTTTGCCTCATAGACTCCCGTGTATCAGAAGATCTTTTTTTCATTATTGTATCTAGTCAGTTGATTTTCTTCCTCTTTTCTAAGATTTGTTGGTTCGTTTGAAACAAATCCTACCAGATTGAAACATTTATCTTGCTTTTTTTCAGTCATCTGCAAAATCTTTGCTATTTCTACTCCTTCAGTGAATACCTTAGCACCCACATAACTGTCTTTACCTTCACCATTATTCTTATTACTTTCAATGCCTTAAATATCCACAAATCAACCCAACCTGTTCCTGCCTTTAGTAATAATCTACCTTGTCTTTACCAATGTCTGTACTCTCTTCAAAATCTATTTTAAGCATCTTATTATCTGAATCTCACTACTTTTTTTTTTTTTTTTTGAAACAGGGTCTCTATTGCACAGGTTGGTTTCAAACTGCTGTGCTGAAGTGATTGTACTGCCTCAGCCTCCTGAGTAGCTGGAACTATAGGTCATGCTATCGTGCTTGGCTTTTCCACTTGTCTTTTTATTATTTATTTATTCTTTTAGTTTGTTGCTTTATGTATATACTTCCTCTAGAATCTCAATCCTGACTGACAGTTCTTCACATTTTTAGTAGGATTTCCATGCTATTGACTCTATCACCCTTTTATATTTTTTCTGGAAGTTTCATCTTATCCCATGGTTTTTGATGTGATCTTTGTGCTCAAACTGATAACTAATTTGCTATTTCCAACTCCAGCCTTTCTCTTGATTCTAGACTTGTATATCCATTTTCTCTTTGACTTCTCCATTGGGATACCTAAAAGTGGAATGAACTTAACATATCCAAAACAAAATTTTAAAATCAGCATTCCCAACCTGTTTCTATTATCTTTTTCAAGTAAATAGCAACTCCATTTACCTGTTAAAATGTTAGAGTCATTTTTTACCATTTTTTCCCTTTAACCTAATTTATCAGCAGATCCTGTGGAATTTTTGCTTTAAAATATATTCAGAATAGGACCACTTCATTTTACTTGTAATACTGCTTTCCTTGTCCTGGTCCAAGCCACTTTCAGCTTTCTTCTGGATTATTGAAATCCAGTTATGCTCCCTCCTTATAGTCCTTTTTATCTTCTCTTCTGATAGTCTATTTTTTGCATACTATTCTGGCTTTTGTTTTTTTGGTATACTAGGGATTGAGCCCAGGGGCCATCTATTACTGAGCTACATTTCCAGCCCCCCTCCCCTTTTTTTAAATTTTGAGAAAGAATCTCACCAAGTTGCCCACATTGGCCTCAAATTTGCAATCCTCTTTTTTTAGCCTCTGAAATAGTTGGGTTTTACAGCATGCAACACTGTGCCTGACTTGTGTGTTATTCTGTAATGACCTTTATATAATCACATAACTCCTTTGTTCATAACCCCTCTACTGGATTCTTAAGTTCATTCATAAGGAAAACTGAAGATTTTATTGTGACCTTCCAAGACCCTATGTGATCTGTGTCCCTGTTTCCTTCTTAATTTCCTGCTAGTATCTTTATTTACTGTGTTTTAGCCATTCTGGCCTTTGTGTTCTGAGTTAGCCTTAATAGCATTGCTGGGGTGTTTTTAGAAGAATTTGAAGTGGTTAAATGTAGGAGCAGAAAGATCACTTCTGGGCCTAATGCAGTAATTAAGACAGGGAAAGATTGTGGCTTTGAACTATAGTTGAGGTGCTGAGAAGATTTGGAGTGTATTTTGGTGGTTGGATGGACTATCAGATTTTGGTAGGCATATTTTTCATGTCAAGCCTCATAAATGTTGACCTACATGGGGCTGAAGACAACTTTTAAATGATTTTTACTATCAAAGGCCTAGTTGCTGTTCCTGATGTAAAGTTATAAAGTTATATATGCCTTGGAATTTTTCTGTTATCTGCCCCACCCCACCACTCCAGTACTATTTCTTATTTAGACCCTAGGTGACCAATATCTTTGGGCAAATAGAAATACCTCAATACAGCATTTAGGCTGTTCCTTGAATTAACTGTGCTATACTATTACTTTTCCCTTATTCTTCTATTCAATCCAGTATCAAAACGCACATGTTATTCACACAAATGATCTGAGCTAAATGGAATGTATGGGGAAGATATTTCTAAATAAGGGAGAATCTTCCCAGTCTTAGGAAGTAACCTTCCTTTTCCTCTAATTCCTTGGAACCATGTTTCTGAATGGTTGGTTAGTCCTTTCTTATAAAGACCATACTGCCTTTACTGAGTAAAAGGTATTATGATTTCTTCTGGAGAGAAATTATGACAGAATCAGAAGTTTGAGGTTTCCTGATGTAAAATCATCATATATTCATGTTTTACATATCTTTCCTTGTCTAACATTTTATTATATCCAGAAGCAACAATTTTTTCCTCTCTTTATTTTTAAAAAAATTTTTGTAATCTGAATAAATTTGAATTATTATGAAGAAGCAGGTCTGTAGAAAATATTATCATTCTTTGGAGCTCTGATGGAAGTGGAAAAGGAGTTTTGAGGAAGGTGGATACCTCCTAAGGACCAAAAAATGAATCTGGGAAGTATGCCTGGTATTGATTATATTCTAGCTTTAGTTGTGCCACCATACTTTCATACTTTTGAAGTTCAAGAAAATCATCCAGAGAAAATTGTGAGAGAGAGAAGTGAAAAAGAATGCTTTGGCATACAGCTGTATTTACACCTTGCTGATATAAAAAAAGCCTTCCTGGATTAAGGAGAATGAGAAATTATCTAAAGGAGGCCTATGGAATTCAATATTATTTATAGTAAGCACCTTCTTTGACGGAGTTATCAGTTAATTTTGAAATTGTTAAGGAGATTTTTTTTTCTTCCCTTTAATTGAGCTTTAATTTGATTTTTTTTTCTATTTAGGTTGTGATGTTACTAAGAAAGAATTCTGCAAATGTAAATTGTGCTCAGATAATTTAGCATTTTTTTTTCATTTGTGATCTTTTGATGATAATGGTTATTTGGGGAGTGTTCATTTTCTTTTTTCCAGGTTTTCCTTTGGCAATTACGCTATGATTTTTTTACACAACTTTCTTTCTTTCTTTTCCTTTTTCTTTTCTTTTTTTCTTTCTTTTTTTTTTTTTTTTAAATAGGATCTCTCTATGTTGCCCAGTCTAGCCTCAAACTCCTGGGCTGAAGAGATAATCCTGTGTCAGCCTCCTAAGTAGCTGGGACTATAGGTGTGTTCCACCACACTCAGTTCATATAACTTTTTTTTTTTTTTTTTCTTTTTTGGTGGTGGCACTGGGCATTGATCTAGGGCACTCTACCACTGAGTTACTCTTTAGCCCTTTTTATTTTTTGAGATGCAGTTTTGCTAAGTTCCCCAGGCTGGCCTCAATCTTGTGATCCTCTTGCTTCAGTTTCCCAAGCCTCTGGGAATACAGGTATGCACCACTGCATCCAGCCTTACATAACTTTTACAAGCAATTTATTACCTCTTTCTTAAGCAATTCACTTGTTTTTCCACATTGCCACTATAGTAGCCATAACTGTTGGGCAGTATATCTTCTCATAACAGATTGAGCTTCAGATTAAGGAACTAGGTTGATAACGTATTATTTCCATATGTAGGATTAAGGCCCTTAAAAATGTAGGTTAGCTGTCCATCAGACCTTAAAAATTTAATTCATATTCATTAGAGGGATCAAATGATTGATAAGTTCCCAGTTTGAAGAATCTTTTGATTTGGCCTCAGGACAGCCTTTGGAATTTCTTTACCCAACAGATTTATTTAGTGTTATTCTGGATTAGCAGATGTCTCTCTGGCAAGTTACAGAGAACCCTGTGGTTCAGCCCTAGGGTTTATATCATCTCATGGCAGGATTGTCATACCCACTGGTTTTCTTCCTCGTTATCCATGTATTTGATGCCAGAAGAATTATAGGTACTGTGATGCTCCTTGGGACTCAAAGATAGTTGGTTTTTGTTGTTGTTGTTTTTGTGCACATAGGTTTGTTTTTAATGCTGACATTTTTTTTCTCCTTTTATTTTTACAGTGAATACAGTCCAAGTGATATTTTAAAAATTTGCTGGAAGTGGAAACATGAGACTGAAGATATCTCTTTTAAAAGAACCAAAGCATATCCTTTTAATACTTATAAACTTTATTATAATCATCTTACAGAATTATTAGGTTTTCTTCTATTTTCCATTTAGGTAGGGAATGGACTTATTTTTTATTCCTTTAATACTAGTTTAGCTAAATTGCTTTCAAAATATTTGAGATTATGTATTATGAGTACTTCCCCAAAGCAAACTATTTGCTCTAAATTTTACTTTCAAATTCTTATTGACATTTTTCTTACTCAAGTATTGTACTGGCATACTTGAAAAGTAGTTTTTGTTTACTCTAGTAGGTTATTAAAGAGAAGCTTTTAAAAAATTTTTAATTTCTTTTGGTACTGGGGATTCAACTCAGGGGCATTTAACCATTGAGCCACCTCCCCAGCCCATATGATTTTTTTTTTCAGACAGGGTCTCGATAAGTTCCTTAGGGCCTTGTTGAGTTGCTGATGCTGTCCTTGAACTTGTGATCTTCCTGCCTCAACTGCCTGAGTTGCATGCCTTACAAATGTGATGTGTACCACCATGCCCAGTGAATCATCTTTTTTTAACCAAATAATTTCTAATGTGCTCATTGGATTTTGCTCAGTTTCTTTGCATTCTTGATAAAGTAGAGGACAAGCTGGAAAAATCTGAGCATTGAGACCTTAATTATTTCAAAAGGAAAGGTGGCAGTTATTAATATTTTCTCAAATGAATGACCTTGTATTTTGTCAGCAAGTCCCCAGTTCAAATGTGAAGAAGAAATAACATTGGATATAAATGACAAACTAAAATATACTCTTTTCTAGGTGCACATTTCTACTAGGGTAAGCAGCTTGTCTTGAAGGAGGATGTGAGAGCAACTTTAGCATCTCAACATATGTAGAAATCTTATAATAATCAGAGACTGAAAAAATGGATTAAATAATTTTAGGGGGTCCCTTCAATCCAGGGATCTGGGAGTCTGAGGCAGGAAGATTGCAAGTTTGAGGCTAACCTCAGCAACTTAGCAAGACCCTCCATGTCAAATAAAAAATAAAAAGGGCTGGAAATGTACCTCAGTTTTAAAGTGCACCTGAGTTGAATCCCCAGTACCAAAAAATTAAAATTAAAAAAAGAATTTTAAGGTTTATATTTTATTCATCTTGTAAATATAGTAAATTGCATTTGAATTAGTTCTTGTCAAATGGAATGTAGCTCAATGGTAGAGCGCTTGCCTACCATGCATGAGGCTCTAAATTTGATCCCTAACAGTGCAAAAAGAAAAAATATTTTTGTATTGTCAATTAAAAATAAATAACTAAAATGAAAATGAAAAAAAAATGTTTGGGATATTTTTAGTTTTTGTTGTTAAGCTATGGGCTTTTCCCTAGGTGAATTGTTATACTGTGTGATTTAAGGGAATATTTTACTTATGTTTTAGTCTTATTTTAGTACTTGATTTTTTTGTTTTACTTAACCAAAGTAATATGTGTTTTCAAATAATTGGTACATATGTGTCTATTCATATATGTCTACACATGTATATGTATAGAGTATATGCACACCTTACACGTATATAGTAGTTTCCTTTCTTCTTATCTAGTCCTAAACAATTTAGTGTAGATCATTTCCTACCTTTTAATCTATTAAATTTCTTTTGTATATCTTTTGGCCTTGTTTAAAGAATTATTTTGTAATACAAGTTATAAATGTTCATGTAGTCAAATCAGTTTATCCTCTCTTTGGCATCTGGCAGTCTTCCTTGCTTTTCATTCCTAAGACTATTTTGATAAGATTTTAAATTTCCTTAACATGGAAGAATATCAAAGTCATAAAATAAAAAATAGGCCAGGTGTGGTGGCACATGCCTATAATCCCTAGTGGCTGGGGAGGCTGAGGCAGTAGGATCACAAGTTCAAAGCCAGCCTCAGCAACTTAGCAAGTTCCTGTCTCAAAATAAAAAATAAAAACAGCTGGGATATAGTTCAGTGGCTAAGTACCCCTGAGTTCAGTCCCTGGTACCAAAAACAAACAAACAAACAAAATCCAAAATATTTAGAAGCTTGAAAACTTTAACCATTTTATTTTTTATTTTTCAAAATATTTTTTATTTTTTTAGTTATCGGCAGGCACAACATCTTTGTTGGTATGTGGTGCTGAGGATTGAACCCGGGCCGCACGCATGCCAGATGAGCGCACTACCGCTCGAGCCACATCCCCAGACCTGACCATTTTATATTTTACTTCCTTCTCATAATCTGCATCTGTGAATTATTAAGACTTTAAGATTTGTGTGCTTCTGTATGTTTTATGCCTCCTTAATATGATATCACATCAAGAATTAGTAAGTTGTGTGGGCTGGACTACTGCTGAAGAATTATATTCATGTAGTGATGATCACCAGATAGTGAAATGGAACTTGTTAACCAGTGAAACAAGTCAAATTGTAAAGCTTCCTGATGATATTTACCCTATAGATCTTCACTGGTTTCCAAAAAGTTTAGGCATAAAGAAACAGACACAAGCAGAAAGCTTTGTTCTCACAAGTTCTGATGGTAAGTTTTAAATAAGTATTTTGTGTCTTGTATTATATATGTTTTCAATTGTTTTACATAACTGGCATTTGTGAATCTGCATGTCTTCATTCACACATTTATTTTCTGTATAGTCATTTGGTTTGGGTCACAGAATTATTATTATGGAAGACAGTGAATTAAAGTGCCATATATTGGATTGAATATGGGCCCTTGGCTTTATTTTCACTGTGCTCTGATGAGCTGAATTGAGCTGTTTTCATAATTTTGGTTTGTAATTTCTTCATATTTAAATTAATAACATAACCACACCAAAAAAAAGATATGGATGTACATATTCAGTTTATTAAATCTATACTTTAATTTCTAGTATATGTTCATTTCCATTTGCAGAGTTGGATATTTATTTAACTTGACTATAGTTTTATTATTAGTGAATAGAAAGCATGATTTTTCTACTTTTATTATTTTATTATTACTTTTTAATTTAGTTTTTTTTTTTTCAGAAATGCTTGAACTATTTTTGTATTACATTTACCTACTAAGTCAGTTAGTGGGTACTCCAACAGAACTTATCTGGCTAACATGCATAAATGGAGTTTTCTGGTTTACCTAAATCTAGGGGTAGATATTCAAGCATAGCTGTAGCAGACTTCTGTTCTTACCATCTCTTGCATAGTTTCTACCCATGTGGTGAGCAGCCTAAGATTCATCATCCTGGAAAATAAATGTCAGTAGAAAGAGTGCTTCTTCCATAATACCTTTTGTAGGCAAGTTTTTGAGAGGGTCCTACGTGAGCTTGGTTCATGTGAATCACTTTAATCAAGGGAAAAGGACACTAATTGATCATGTCAAGCCTCAAGCAACTACATGGAAAAGAAAAGAGAAAGAAAGGAGAGGAGGGAAAGGGAAGGAATCTTATGGCTAACACTAGTGTCAGGTTGCACTTCATTAGCAGAAAGTCTTTTCTGTTTTAAACTTTTTTTGGAAACTTGATTAAATGAGATACATATGTGAAAGCACTTGGTAACCACAGCTAGAAAGGGAAGTGATGTTATGGCTCACACTAGTGTCAGATTGCATTTCATTAGCAGAAAGTCTTTTCTTTTTTAAATTTATTTTTCTGAAACTTGATTAAATGAGATGCATATGTGAAACCACTTGGTAACCACAGCTAGAATTTAATTTTGCCTCAGATGGATGATAAAGTGAAAGGTTCACTTAAAACGAAATTTTCTATTTTGATATTATTTTGCATTTACAGAAAAGTTGTGAAAATTATACAAATATTTTCTGCATATTCTTTAATACAGATTCACTAGTTTATCATTTTGTCCCATATTCTTTACTTTTGTCTCTTTCTTCTTTCTGTACGCATGTGTACTACACACATTTTTTTTCTCTGAAAGATTTGAGAGTAATTTGCAGATCTGCCTTGTTAGCCATAATATATTAATGCATTTCCTAAGAATGAAGATTTTCTATTATGTCACTATAATACATAGATTAAAATCAGGAAATTTAACATTGATGCAATACCATTATCGCGTCTATAGTTCATACTCAAATTTTAATGTTTGTCCTGACAATACCTTTTGTAGAATTTTGTTTTTTCTATTACAGGATAGCACACTGCTTTTGTTATGTCTCTTTAGGTTCTTTTAATCTGGAATAACTTCTCAGTCTTTCTTGTGTGATCTTGATAATTTTGAAAAATACGAACCTGTTATTTTATAGAATGTTCTTCAACTTGTGTTTATTTGATGCTTTCTTATGATTAGATTCAATTCAATTTCCACATTTTTACCAGAAATACTTAGGGTAACAGATTAGGAGATTCATGATGTTGGTTTGACCTATTATTAATGATGTTAGCTTTGCTTGATAGGTTGTGTTTACTAAGTTAATCTAAAGTTACTATTTTTCCCATCTAATAAATAATTTGTGAAAGAATATTTTGAGACTTTAAAGTGTTTTCCTTCCTTAGATTTCCTCCTACTCTTTTAGCACTGTTGATGTTTCTTGGCTAAATCATTTATTAATAAGGTGGTTGCCAAATGGTGGTTTTTCTGTCTTCATAATTTCTTCCATATTGAATAGTTGATAATTTATAATTTATTCCAAGGAAGAGGTTTCATCCCATGCCCATTTATTTTCTTTTTTAAATATCAGATTAGGCTTTTAAAGATTCTTATTTTATTTCATGAATATTCTGTTACTATCATTTTATTTATTTTTTAGGTGGGCACAATACCTTTGTTTTATAAATTTAAATTTTTTTTTTAGTTGTAGATGAACATAATGCCTTTATTTTATTTATTTTTTAAATTTTATGTGGTGCCGGGGATCGAACCCATTGCCACACGCATGCTATGCAAGCGCTCTACCACTGAGCCCTAGCCCCAGCCCCCTGTTACTATCATTTTAAATCCTGATGTTAAAATTGTACCAGATTTGGCCACTGGGAGCCCCATAAATGTCCTCATTATTTGAAAATATCCTTGCTGTCAAAAACTGTTGTAGGCTTACCTAGTCCTCTCCTGGTTCCAGCCCCCAAATCAGCCATTTTCCAAGGAGACCTGTTCTGTTTTTGGTGGTTAAGGATATTTAAAAGCCAGGATATCAGTGCTGTGTTCATTCCAGTGGGGTGTGTTTGCTTCAAGGCCCATTCAGTGGTCAGAGCTAAGAAATAGGAGTTCATATGTATATTTAAAAATACATAGCTATAATATGAATTGTAATGCAATCTGCTGTCATATGTAACAAATTAGAATTAAAAAAAAGAATGCTAAAAAATTCATAGCTATAACTATTTAGGTCTTTCTTTTTATGTTATCTAAACCATGAGTTGATGATGATGTCATCAGTTCTAATTAAATACCGCAGTTTTAATTTTAGTCTTTTTTCTATATTTGAGAACAGTGAAGAAATCTGGTTCCATTATTATCAGTATCTTTATTCATTTCTTAGTTCTATAATACACATTAGTTACAAAATTGATAACACATACTACTGCAAAAATTAAGGTTCAATATCTGTTTACTAGTGTTTTTATCTTTGTTTTTGATTGAGGATATAGAGTCAAAGTTCTGTGTTCTGGAGTTACTTGCCTTGTCCTCCTGCTTAAGTGTCTAATGTTATTCATTTGAAATACAGTTATATTTATTTTTGTTTTCCATTTAAGAGCTCTTCCTCCGCATCCTTATTGATTTGAGTATTTTTTATATATGTAAATAATTATGAAGCAAACTCAAAACTATTTTATAAAAAGAATAGTCAAAATAACCTTAACCCACACAATTCCATACACCCTGTTTCTATTTATTCACCTACGTAATCAGTCTCTTTGGTTCTGGTTTGTCCTTCTTGTATATCTTTTGGCAAAAATAGATGTATATGTTCTCATATCAACTTTTTAAAATACATTATATATATTTTCTTTACATTTTTCTTTTTAAACTCAGTAGTATATGAGGCTTAACTTTTATCTGGTGAATTTGGACAGTAAAAATAGTCTTGATAATTTCTGTTCTGTTTTCCTGAAGTATTCATCTTACTTAATCACTATAAATTAATAATTCCTTAGATATCTACTTCCCATTGGATTTTTTCTGATTGTGAGAAAAAGTCTAATGTAAAAAAATATAATTTAAAAGATAAATTTATAACAATAGTAAAGAAAAATATGTTATGACTCTGAGAAGTCATAGTATTTAATTTTATTTTTAGTAAAGTAAGAATGTATACCATAACTAGTTGTAGAGAGAAGAGAGAACCAAAGTAGGGTATTTTCTTCCAAGAATAGCTGGGATCTTTTGAAAAAAGATGATGAATCAAAGAAAAGAAGTGGAAGAATAAGATAGAAAACAGCATCCAAAAAAAAGGGGAAGTGCTCAGGGAGGAAGGTAAATGCACTGAGAGGTGATGAAGGGGTTTCCTGCCAAATAACATATGAGGTCATTTTATTTATCAATGCTATGTTCATTTTTAACCCAGGACTTTATTAATACATTGTGGTAAAAAACATAAACATGAAATCTACAGTACAGTATTATTGATTATAAACCCATGGTTGTACTCCCAGCTCTGAAACTTATTCATCTTATGTGATGTTAACCCCAATGCCTAAAAAAAAAAAAAATCCCTTTGAGATTTACTTCATTGCTCAAGAATTTCTTTATTCTGTTTTCCTCCAGCTTTCTCTTCTTGGTTTTTCTCCCCTAAGACTGGCAGAAAAGGAAGTTTCAGTTTTTAAATTTGTTCATCACTCTTTCCAGTGTTCCCATTTTCTGATCCTTTCCTCTTTTGTATTTGTGATACCATTAATTATTAACAGCCACTTCCCTAATATATTTAAATAATTCCTAATATTAGCACTTGTCAGAAAATCATATTAGGTATTTTAGGGTAAGAAATAAAAAATCCTGAGATTTGTGGTGGGTCTTGAATAATTTTCTCCTCAACATTCCCTCCTTTTAAAATATTTTTAGAAGAGATAAGTGTTAAAATTTTGTTTTGAGGGGCTGGGGTTATAAAAGTTATAAGAGTGCTTGCCTGGCACGTGTGAAGCACTGGGTTTGATCCTCAGCACCACAAAAAAATAAATAAATGAAATGAATGTATTAAAGGTATTGTGTCTATTGCCCCCCGCCAAAAAAAAAAAAAAAAAAAAAATCAGTTGACCATAAATGTATATTCATTTTTTTAAAAATTTAGGTGCATGGAGTTGGGCACATCTGTAATCCCAGTGGCTCAGGAGGCTGAGGCAGGAGGATTTTGAGTTCAAAGCCAGCCTCTGCAATGTAAAGAAGCCCTAAGCAACTCAGTGAGGCCCTGTTTCTAAATAAAATATAAAAAGGGCTGGGGATATGGCTCAATCCCTGGTACCAAAAATATATATATAAATGTTTTGAAAGAATCAAATTATTTAAATTAAATTATTTAAAATAGGAGCTGCTTTGTGAAGGAATTCTGGTATAAAATCTTTTATTGGGGTGATATAAAAATCTTTTGTAAGGCCATTACACATTCCTTAAATTATCTTTCATGAATGTTGGTATTTTTTACATTGTGTTTTATTAGTTATTATGCCCATTTAAAAATTCCACTTTAAATGTAATTTTTATTTTTATATTTTTTGTATCAGAAATGAGCTATTAGAACTTCTGTGGCTGGGTATGTTGGAACACACCAGTAATTCCAGCTACACGGGAGGCTGAAATAAGAAGGTTCCCAAGTTCAAGGATAGCCTGGATAACTTAGCGAGACCTACTCTTAAAGTAAAGAATATAAATAAAGGGTTAGGGATGTAGCTCAGTAATAGAGCATCCCTGGATTCAATCCCAAGTACCACAAAAGAAGAAAGAAAGAAAGGGAGGGAGGGAGGGAGGGAGGAAGGAAGGAAAAAAAAACATTAAACAAAAGAAAAAAAAAGAAGTAAAACAAACATTAAGGAAAAAAAAAAAAAAAACTAAACTCTTTGTGGCTTTTTATTGCCATCTGCCAAAACATTTCTGCTACTAAGCAGTCTGCAAAAGCACTCATCTGTTACTTTTTTCTTAGCCTTCTTGTTCCGAGTCTTGTTCTCATGGATATTTTTTAAGCATTTGTAGTCCTTAAGAATGTGTTTCATGTATTTTTAATCTACTTCCTGTTCTTTTTATCATTCATAATTAATTTGGGTTACTACAAAAAGTTGGGATTAAATTTATTTTATTTAATGAGATAAGTTTATTCATAAGAGTTTAAATACCTATCTTTTAAATCCAAAACATCCATTGTTTACATAATAAATGGATCAGTGAATATTCCTGGTTGTATTCACTGACCAACCCCAACACCTAACATGTAGATAAAAATAAATTAATTAATCTCTAGTTTTAGTCCTGCATATTTTTTTTTTCTTTCTTTTTGTCCTGGGGATCAAACGAGGGCTTCACACAGGTGCTCTACCACTGAGCTACATCCCCAGTTCTGTTTTCCATTTTTTCAGAAAGGTCGCAAGAAGAGCCCAAATAGTTAAATGGATAAATATGGATTTTTTACATATTTGGTTTATGTAATTCTGCATTTATGCTTTAAACTCTGGGTATGGTATTTAAGTAGCTTGTGACCATCAGACGAAATACAAAGACCAAAGATTCATTGTGTGCTAAATTTATGCAAAAAAAAAAAAAAAAATCCCCAAACCAACAACCTCAGTTGTCCCAGTATGTATTTTCTTTAAGGTTATGGGTAGCATGGTAATGTTAGCACTTGTCAGAAAATCAGAATTAGATGTTTTAGGGTAAGAAATATCAGTGATGTAAATACATAAAAATTCTAAAAATTAGAATAGGTTAAAAGATAAGTTTTGGACTCTACCTTTCTGGTCAAGAGTTATTTGGTTAATTTCTTTGATGAGTTCATACATTATCTGCAACAGTTATTTATTTTGTGGATATTATGTGCTAGACATTGTGCTAATATTTAATGAAACGCCTGAATAAAGTAATGTAATGTCTGATTAGCTTTCTGCTTACTATATGTCATCTTTTGCCTCTTTTGAGACTTTTTCCCCTTGTATTTTGTTTGTAAAGTAATATATGAAAACACATGTACACAAATTAATTTTAAGTTGATTTAATAAAGAATTAGTACAGTTGAATTCAGAGTAATCTTGCTATGTTAGAAAAATGACACAGCAGTAATTATAAAGTTAAAAGGAAGTGGGAGAGTAGATGTTGCTAGTGGATTGTTAGATGTAAAAGGACAATAGTACTTTTACAAATAAAAATTAAATAAAAATCTAAGATATGGCCCTGGTCCTGAAAGGAATCAAAACTTAATAAAGCATACTTTAACAGGGTATTAAGTAAAAATTCTTGAGACCAAGAGATCTCTGGAGTAAAAGGATTTATTAAGCCATAAAAGATGCTTGCCAGAAAGAAAGAACTAGTTCTGGGATAAATTCCCTTAGCCACCACCTAGATGGCAGGTAGAAAAATGTCTGTTGTATCTAAAGACCAGAGTACTTTATAATGAAAGTTTGGAGAGGGAAGATTCAAGTTATTTACACAACCCTACATTGGCTATTTAGTATAGGGGCAGGATTACCCAAATCAGTGAAGACTTTGAGATAGGTAGGTAATCTGCCAGGGATGTGGTAGCATATAACAGGTCAGGATATAGCATATAACACATCAGATATTTTAAAAGCTTTCAAAATACATCCAAGATTACAAGATGGTCTTTTGTTCTTTTATTGGCCTGTAGTTTATTGCTGATTAGCCTCCTTCTATCTCTCTTCCTTCTTTCTCTCTCTTGCCTTTTGTAATTAAATTTAGGACGCTCAGAATTTTTTCATTGTCATTAGCTATAAATAAAGTATCCTTTGTGTAGAAAGGGAGAATAACTTTTTTTTGGTGAAAATGATTAGGTGGGACTAGGTATTGAATGTCTAAAGCTATCTTAAGCATCTGCCTGTGTGTGTGTGTGTGTGTGTGTGTGTGTGTGCGCGCGTGTGCGTGCCAGGACTTTGTGCATTCTGGGCAGGCACTCTACTACTGAGATATATTCCCAGTTCTTAAATATATTTTAATGAATTGTTCAGTCAGAATCTTGAAAAGGTGTATGTTAAAAGTGATTTTAGGGGCTGGGGATGTGGCTCAAGCGGTAGCACGCTTGCCTGGCATGCATGCGGCCCGAGTTCGATCCTCAGCACCACATACAAACGAAGATGTTGTGTACACTGAAAACTAAAAAATAAATATTAAAAAATACTCTCTCTCTCTCTCTCTCTCTCTCTCTTTAAAAAAAAGTGATTTTAAACAGAATAAATCCTTAGTCAAAATTTGATTAGGCAGCTGCATTATTCTTTTAGGATACACATATATATATAATATATACACACATATGTACATTTATGTATTCTACGGAAAAGTTTGTAGATTCAGTGTACTTTTTTGTTTTATTACTATCTCTATATATATTACTAGGTTTAATGATTATTCAAAAATTATATTGATACTTTGTCACTTATTTTCGCATATTTGATTTTTCCCCTTGACATCTGATATAGTTTTACTTATGTCTCTTGAAGTTTTTTTAACTTTTTGCCTATAAATGTACAAATTTGGAGGAGAGCATCTAAGTACTTGGCCTATTTTTTGTCCTGGTACCTGATAACAGTAGAAAATCATATAAGGCAAGTATTTTAAAACCTGGGATTATTTATATAACTATTTTTTTCTTTGTACTTTTTCATCTATTCCATAGCTTAAAAAAATAAAGAATGTAAAATTCTGCTTAAATATAAGGGTTTCTTGACATTTCTCTTGGCACACCTTAACTGTAGCAGAATTTCATTGTTTCTCTTGAACCATTATGTACACGTCTGTTATACTGCTTGTTTCTAGGTTTTGTAACTCTATTTTTATGCCTGTTTTTCTTTTTCTTTAAATTTTTTTTTTAGTTATACATGGACACAATATCCTCATTTTGTTTGTTTGCTTATTTATTTATTTATTAGAGAGAGAGAGAGAGAGAGATAGTGAGTTGTTTAATATTTATTTTTTAGTTTTCGGTGGACACAACATCTTTATTTTATTTTTATGTGGTGCTGAGGATGGAAGCCAGGGTCTCACACATGGGAGGTGAACGTTCTACCCCTGAGCCACAACCCCAGCCCTGTGCCTGTTTTTCAATAGATTTGTTTTCCTTGAGATTAAGAATAATTACGTTGTTTCCTTTTATGCCTAGAAGGCCTAGTACTAAGCTAATTATTCTAGTAGTACATGCTCAACAGATGTTTGTGTACTGAATAATTAATGAAACATTTCTCAAATACAATTTTTTAGGTAAATTTCATTTGATTTCTAAGTTAGGAAGAGTCGAGAAAAGTGTCGAAGCTCACTGTGGAGCAGTACTTGCAGGAAGATGGAATTATGAAGGTACAGCACTAGTTACAGGTACGTTATTTGCAAAAATAATTTTTTAAAAATTGGTTCTGGGGATTGAATCTAGGGCTGCCTTGTGTATGCAGTGCTCTACCACTGAGCAAAATCCCTTAACCCCAAAGTGACATTTTAATTGAAATATTTAAAGAAAATTTCCAAAGAGACAGAAAGAGATACTTTCATTTAGCAATAAAATTTTTCACTGTGTGATAGCAAATGCTTGGCACAGAATCTAGATTGCTATATAAATGTTATAATTCAAAACATGTTGTTAGTTTTCTTTTTTTTCCTAATTTAATTTGTTTCTTTTGTTATATGAATTTAAGTTGTATAACAGTATGTTTAGCAATACATACAAAGAAAAAAATTAGTGTTGTAGGTAAGTAATTTAACATATGCAACAGAAAGTATGTTATGTATTCACAATGGTGAATACATAAACAAAAATGAGATATTGTAATTTTCAGCAAAATAGATGGAACTGGATGATGCAACACTAAGTGATGAAAGACACAAAAAGAAAAATATCACATGCTGTCTATTATATATGTCAGATAAAATAAAATTTATGTGAAAATAGAATACTGGGTCTGGCTGAGAAGGCTTCTGGGGCATCAAGGGTGAAAGAAGAAATGGGGAACAGTGTCACACACCTGTAATCCCAGTGGCTTGGGAGGCTGAAACAGGAGGATTGCATGTTCAAAGCTAGCCTTAGCAACATCGAGGTGTTAAGTAACTCATTAAAACCCTGTCTCTAAATAAAATACAAAATAGGGCTGGGGATGTGATTCAGTGTTCTAGTGCCCCTGATTTCAATCCTTGGTACCAAAAAGAATGGAAGAAGAGTGGTTGGACATTATTAGTACATGTGTATGCATACATGAAAATATCACACCAAATCTTATTAATATGTATAGTAGATATGTGTTAATAAAATCCATTGTGTTGCATAATTATTCATTCTGCAATAAGAGCACTTAAAATTATACTCTTTGGAATTTCTAGTATATGATGCAGTATTATTAATTCTTGTCTTCTAGTAACCACTGTCCTCTATACATTCAACTTTTTTTTTTTTTCCAGATTCTACACATAGAGTGTGTAATATATTTCTTTCTGTGTCTGGATCATTTCACTTACCACGAAGTCCTCTAGCTTCATCTGTGTTATTTTACATGGCAGAATGTTCTTTTGTTATTAGAGTTTGAACCTAGGGTTGCTTTGCCAGTGAGATGTATCTCCAGTCATTTTTATATTTTACATTTAAGATAGCATCTTGCTAAATTGCTGAGGCTGACCTTGAACTTTTGCCATTACTTCCACCTGTAGCATCCTTCTTATAAAAGCTGAATGATAAGCCAGGTATGGTGGCACATGGCGGAGGCAGAAGGATTACAGATTTGAAGCCAGTCTCAGCATCATAGTGAGACCCTCTGCATCTTAAAAAAGACCCTGACTCAAAATAATATTAAAAAATGAAAAATATTATATATGTATGCATTTTTATATATTTGACAGGAAAGCTGAGAATAATCATCTATCCCACACTTGGATGTTAAACATCTTTGTACCTCTTCTCCATTTATCCTCCCTAGACACAGTTGTTATATCAGAATGTCATTTTATTATGTTTCTCCTTAGGAAACTTGACAGGGTGGTATGTCCCTACTCACTGCAGTATCTTTTCCTCATCCTGCATTTAAGTCATGCATGAGACTGATACCAGGTACCCACAGGTGCTTTGTCCTAGTGTACTCTCCTGCTACAGAGCAGTTTGAATTTTGGGGCTGGAGACTCTTGTAGGAGCAGCTGGATACCCTCGGAACTGATTGCAATTTCTCCAAGGACATTTGGAATGGGCACTCTGGCATTTTCAAAATGAACTTCCTAAGTTCTCATAAAAGTAAGCAGGCCTCCTTCCTCCTCCAGAAGGACTAGATGGAATCCATAGTCAATTGACCTTGAGATGAAGGATAGCCAAGATGTGCTGCTAGGGTCAAGGTGATAGACCCTTCCAAGCTGATCTGCTCCAGCCACTTCTACTTGGCTGAAAAGGCCCAGGTAACAATGGGAGTTGGTGATGACAAAGGCATCTTCAGTGAAGAACATTTCCATGGATCTCACAAATAGATCGGTATCATTAAGTTCACCTTTGTTAGGTTGTTCTCGAATCTGCTCAGGAAGAGCTCTTTGGCCCAAGCTTGGCTATCTGGCCTGCAGCAGACCTCTCACCTTGGAGTCTATGTGAGCCAAACATCTTTATACAGTCTGCAGTGGATGCAGAGCTCCTCATCTTGTTGGTTTTCTTTTCTTTTAGAGACAGTTCTGTCAAAGAAGCCTTTATTTTATTATTTTTTTTAAAGTTTTTGTTCTTTTTTGTTATATACAAACATAGAGTACATTTTATTCTAATTAGGATCCCAATCCTGTGGTTATACATGATGTAGAAATTCACTGTGGTGTATTCATATATATACATAGGAAAGTTATGTCAGAATTATTTCCTATTCCTTTCTCCTCTGCCTTCTTTTCATTTCCCTTTGTCTAATCCAGTGAACGTCTATTCTTCCCCTCCTCCACTTTGTTGTGTTAGCCTCCACATATTAGAACATTCAACCTTTTTTTGGGGTGGGGCTGTTGGGGATTGGCTTATTTCACTTAGCATCATACTCTCCAAATCCATTTATTTTCCAGTAAATGTCATAAAGTCATTCTTTTTTATGGCTGAGTAATAGTCCATTGTGTTTATATATCACATTTTATTCATCCATTCATCTGTTGAAGGGCATCTAGGTTGGTTTAATAGCTTAGCTATTGTGAATTGAGCTGCTATAAACATTGTTGTGGCTGTGTCACTGTAGTATAGCTGATTTTAAGTCTGTTGGGTATAAACTGAGGAGTGGGTCAAATGGTGGTTCTATTCCAAGTTTTCTGAGGAATCTCCATACTGCTTTCCAGAGTGATTGCACCAATTTATAGTCCCACCAGCAATGTATGAGTGTACCCTTTCCCCCACATTCTTGGCAACATTTACTTGTATTCTTTTTTTTTTTTTTTTTTGGTGGTGCTGGGGATTGAACCCAGGGCCTTGTGCATATGAGGCAAGCACTCTATCAACTGAGCTATACCCCTTGTCTTATTGCTTGTATTCTTGATTGTTGCCATTCTGACTGGAGTGAGGTGGAATCTAAGTGTAGTTGTAATTTGCATTTCTCTAATTGCTAAAGATGTTGAACATTTTTTTGACCATATTTCTTTTGTGAAGTGTCTATTCAGTTCTTTTGTCCATTTATTGAGTTATTTGTTTTTTTTTAGTTCAAAGAAAGCTTTTAGAGTAGTCAAATTTGAGATAAAGAAAAGTTGTAATTCTTTAAAATTTCAAAATTCAAAATATTCTGACTGACTTTTATCTTCCTTTTATCTCTTATCTTCCTTATGAGAGTATTCTCATCTCTCATCTTCACAAAATTATCTACTGCTGCATAATTTATGATTTTTTTTTTTGATACTAGGGATTGAATCCAGGGTGCTTAAACACTGAGCCACATTCCCAATCCTTTTTTGTATTTTATTTTGAGAAAGGGTCTTGCTAAGTTGCTTAGGGCCTCACTGACTTGCTAAGGTTTGGGTTTGAACTCACCATCCTCCTGACAGCCTCCTGAGTCTCTGGGATTACAATTCATGACTTTTAATAATAAATGTGTAGTATTTGACAGTTTCTGTGGGTCAGAGAGCAGTTTAGGTGGATGACTCTTTGTGGCTCAGTGTCTCTCATGAGGTTTCACTTAAGTTGTTGGGTGAGACTACAGTCATACCAAGGCTTGACTAGGGCTGAAAGATCCATTTCCAAGGTGACTTACTTACCTTACCTGCCTCAATAGGTAAGGGAAAAGGCCTTAGTTCCTCTCTGGCTTTGGCTGAAGACTAATTTCCTTGCCACATAAGCATCTTCATAGGGCTGTTTGATTATTTTTATAACATGGCAGCTGCTTGTCCTAGTGATCCAAAAAAAGAACAGGATAGAATTCACAATATTTCTTTGTGACTTACTCTTAGAAATCATACTCTATCATTGCCACCATATTCTAGTTCATTAGAAGCAAATTGCTAAGTACAGCCCACACTGAAGGAGAGAGAATCAAGCTCTATCTTTTGAAGGGGATGGGATAACAGAGAATTTGTGGATATAGCTATCACCTGGCTTTTGGTTAGAGGGATTTCTCAGTGAATTGTCCCTTCTGTAATCTGTATTTTTAAAAATAATAATTTTATTGATGTATAGTAAAAACCATGTTACCAGATCCATTGTGACATATTCATATATGCATATAATTTGGTCAATTTTATTTCCTTCTTCCTTCCCTTACCTTCCTCTTTTTCCTCCCCTGCTTTTTTCTATGCTGCTAGTCTCCCTTGTATTTTCTTTTTTTCTTTTTTTTTTTTTTTAAATTAATTTTTAAAATTGTAGGTTGTTCAAAACATTACATAGTTCTTGATATATCATATTTCACACTTTGATTCAAGTGGGATATGCACTCCCATTTTTACCCCATATACAGATTGCAGAATCATTTCAGTTGCACAACCATTGATTTACATATTGCCATTTTGGTGTCTTTTGTATTCTGCTGCCTTTCCTATCCTCTACTATCCCCCCCTCCCCCCTCCCCTCCCCTCTTCTCTCTCTACCCCCTCTACTGTAATTCATTTCTCCCCCTTATATTTTTCCTCCTTTCCCCTCACTTCCTCTTGTATGTAATTTTGTATACCCCTGAGGGTCTCCTTCCATTTACATGCAATTTCCCTTCTCTCTCCCTTTCCCTCCCACCTCTCATCCCTGTTTAATGTTGATCTTCTTCTCATGCTCTTTGTCCCTACTCTGTTCTTAGCTACTCTCCTTATATCAAAGAAGACATTTGGCATTTGTTTTTAAGGGATTGGCTAGCTTCACTTAGCATAATCTGCTCTAATGCCATCCATTTCCCTCCAAATTCTATGATTTTGTCATTTCTTAATGCAGAGTAATACTCCATTGTGTATAAATGCCACATTTTTTTTATCCATTCGTCTATTGAAGGGCATCTAGGTTGGTTCCACAGTCTTGCTATTGTGAATTGTGCTGCTATGAACATGGATGTAGCAGTGTCCCTATAGTGTGCTCTTTTTAGGTCTTTAGGGAATAGACCGAGTAGGGGAATAGCTGGATCAAATGGTGGTTCCATTCCGAGCTTTCCAAGAAATCTCCATACTGCTTTCCAAATTGGCCGCACCAATTTGCAGTCCCACCAGCAATGTACAAGAGTACCCTTTTCCCCACATCCTCGCCAGCACTTGTTGCTGTTTGACTTCCTAATGGCTGCCAATCTTACTGGAGTGAGATGGTATCTTAGGGTGGTTTTGATTTGCATTTCTCTGACTGCTAGAGATGGTGAGCATTTTTTCATATACTTGTTGATTGATTGTATGTCCTGTTCTGAGAAATTTCTGTTCAGGTCCTTGGCCCATTTGTTGATTGGGTTATTCGTTATCTCATTGTCTAATTTTTTTAGTTCTTTGTATATTCTGGATATTAGGGCTCTGTCTGAAGTGTGAGGAGTAAAGATTTGTTCCCAGGACGTAGGCTCCCTATTTACCTCTCTTATTATTTCTTTTGCTGAGAAAAAACTTTTTAGTTTGAGTAAGTCCCATTTGTTGATTCTAGTTATTAACTGTTGTGCTATGGGTATCCTATTGAGGAATTTGGAGCCCGACCCCACAGTATGTAGATCATAGCCAACTTTTTCTTCTATCAGACGCCATGTCTCTGATTTGATATCAAGTTCCTTGATCCACTTTGAGTTAACTTTTGTGCATGGCGAGAGAAAGGGATTCAGTTTCATTTTGTTGCAAATGGATTTCCAGTTTTCCCAACACCATTTGTTGAAGATGCTATCCTTCCATTGCATGCTTTTAGCCCCTTTATCGAATATAAGATAGTTGTAGTTTTGTGGATTGGTTTCTGTGTCCTCTATTCTGTACCATTGGTCCACCCGCCTGTTTTGGTACCAGTACCATGCTGTTTTTGTTACTATTGCTCTGTAGTATAGTTTGAAGTCTGGTATAGCTATACCGCCTGATTCACACTTCCTGCTTAGGATTGTTTTTGCTATTCTGGGTCTTTTATTTTTCCATATGAATTTCATGATTGCTTTATCTATTTCTACAAGAAATGCCGTTGGGATTTTGATTGGCATTGCATTAAACCTATAGAGAACTTTTGGTAATATCGCCATTTTGATGATGTTAGTTCTACCTATCCATGAACAGGGTATATTTTTCCATCTTCTAAGATCTTCTTCTATTTCTCTCTTTAGGGTTCTGTAGTTTTCATTGTATAAGTCTTTCACCTCTTTTGTTAGGTTGATTCCCAAGTATTTTATTTTTTTTGAGGATATTGTGAATGGGGTGGTTGTCCTCATTTCCATTTCAGAGGATTTGTCGCTGATATACAGGAATGCCTTTGATTTATGCGTGTTGATTTTATATCCTGCCACTTTGCTGAATTCATTTATTAGCTCTAATAGTTTCTTTGTAGACCCTTTTGGGTCTGCTAGGTATAGAATCATGTCATCTGCAAATAGTGATAATTTGAGTTCTTCTTTTCCTATTTTTATGCCTTTAATTTCTTTCGTCTGTCTAATTGCTCTGGCCAGTGATTCGAGAACTATGTTGAACAGAAGTGGTGAGAGAGGGCATCCCTGTCTTGTTCCAGATTTTAGAGGGAATGCCTTCAGTTTTTCTCCATTCAGAATGATGCTAGCCTGAGGCTTAGCATAGATTGCTTTTACAATATTGAGGTATGTTCCTGTTATCCCTATTTTTTCTAGAGTTTTGAACATAAAGGGATGCTGTACTTTGTCGAATGCTTTTTCCGCATCTATCGAGATGATCATATGGTTCTTATTTTTAAGCCTATTGATGTGGTGAATAACATTTATTGATTTCCGTATATTGAACCAGCCTTGCATCCCAGGGATAAATCCTACCTGATCATGGTGCACAATTTTTTTGATATGTTTTTGTATCCGGTTCGCCAGAAGTTTATTGAGGATTTTTGCATCTAGGTTCATTAGAGATATTGGTCTGTAGTTTTCTTTCTTTGAAGTGTCTTTGTCTGTTTTAGGAATCAGGGTGATGTTGGCCTCAAAGAATGAATTTGGAAGTTCTCCCTCTTTTTCTATTTCCTGAAATAGCTTGAAAAGTATTGGTATTAGTTCCTCTTTAAAGGTTTTGTAAAACTCTGCTGTATACCCATCCGGTCCTGGGCTTTTCTTAGTTGGTAGTCTTTTGATGGTATCTTCTATTTCCTCAATTGATATTGGTCTGTTTAGGTTGTCAATATCCTCCTGACTCAATCTGGGCAAATCATATGACTTAAGAAATTTATCGATGCCTTCACTATCTTCTATTTTATTGGAGTATAAGGATTGAAAATAGTTTCTGATAATCTTCTGTATTTCTGAAGTGTCTGTTGTGATATTGCCTTTTTCATCCCGTATGCTGGTAATTTGAGTTCTCTCTCTTCTTCTCTTCGTTAGCTTGGCTAAGGGTCTGTCGATTTTATTTATTTTTTCAAAGAACCAACTTTTAGTTTTGTCAATTTTTTCAATTGTTTCTTTCGTTTCGATTTCATTAATTTCAGCTCTGATTTTAATTATTTCTTGTCTTCTACTTCTTTTGCTGTTGTTTTGCTCTTCTTTTTCTAGGATTTTGAGTTGAAGTATTAGATCATTTATTTGTTGGTTTTTTCTTTTCTTAAGGAATGAACTCCAAGCAATACATTTTCCTCTTAGAACTGCTTTCAATGTGTCCCATAGATTCCGATATGTTGTGTCTGTGTTTTCATTTATCTCTAAGAATTTTTTAATTTCCTCCTTGATGTCTTCTATAACCCATTGATCATTCAGTAACCTATTGTTCATTCTCCAAGTGATGCATGATTTTTTCTTACTTCTTTTATCGTTAATTTTCAATTTCATTCCATTATGGTCAGATAAGATGCATGGTATTATCTCTACTCCTTTATATTGTCTAAGAGTTGCCCTGTGACATAATATATGATCTATTTTTGAGAAGGATCCATGTGCTGCTGAGAAAAATGTGTAACTGCTTGATGTTGGGTGGTATATTCTATATATGTCAGTTAAGTCTAGGTTATTAATTGTGTTATTGAGCTCTATAGTTTCCTTATTCAACTTTTGTTTGGAAGATCTGTCCAGTGGTGAGAGAGGTGTGTTGAAGTCTCCCATGATTCTTGTATGGTGGTCTATTAGACTCTTGAACTTGAGAAGAGTTTGTTTGATGAACATAGCTGCACCATTGTTTGGGGCATATATATTTATGATTGTTATGTCTTGTTGGTGTATGGTTCCCTTGAGAAGTATGTAGTGTCCCTCTTCATCCCTTTTGATTAACTTTGGCTTGAAATCTATTTTATTTGATATGAGTATGGACACTCCTGCTTGTTTCCGAAGTCCATATGAGTGATATGATTTTTCCCAACCTTTCACCTTCAGTCTATGTATATCTTTTCCTATCAAATGCGTCTCCTGAAGGCAGCATATTGTTGGGTCTTGTTTTGTGATCCATTCTACTAGCCTGTGTCTCTTATTTGGTGAGTTTAAGCCATTAACATTTAGGGTTATTATTGAGATATGGGTTGTTCTTCCAGCCATATTTGTTTATTTATGTTACTAAACATGGTTTGTTTTCCTCTTTGATTATTCCCCCCCCCTTTACTGTACTACCTCCCGCTGTTGGTTTTCATTGATATTTTCCATTTCCTCTTCCTGTAATATTTTGCCGAGGATGTTTTGAAGTGATGGTTTTCTAGCTGCAAATTCTTTTAACTTTTGTTTATCATGGAAGGTTTTAATTTCATCTTCCATCCTGAAGCTTAATTTCGCGGGATACACAATTCTTGGTTGGAACCCATTTTCTTTCAGTGTTTGAAATATGTTATTCCAGGATCTTCTAGCTTTCAGAGTCTGTGTTGAAAGATCAGCTGTTATCCTGATTGGTTTACCCCTAAATGTAATCTGCTTCCTTTCTCTTGTAGCTTTTAAAATTCTCTCCTTATTCTGTATGTTGGGCATTTTCATTATAATGTGTCTAGGTGTGGCAGAACCCTGACCACCGACAGAACAGGCCCAGCGGCCGGCCAGACACATCGCCCCGCCCCGGTTGGGGGAGGGGCAGAGCTGCCGGGCGCCTGCAAGTTAGGCAGACCTGCGAATCACCAGCTGATCAGACCCAGCAACCGCGGAGCGGCAGAGCCACCCCCGGGCCTGCAAGGTAGGGGCACTTGCCACCCACCGGCAGGTCAGGCCCAACAAACTGTGGAGGGGCACAGCTGCCCCACGAGCCTGCTAGGTAGGCAGAACCCTGACCACCAACAGAACAGGCCCAGAGGCCGGCCAGACACATCGCCCCGCCCCGGTTGGGGGAGGGGCAGAACCACCAGGCGCCTGCAAGGTAGGCAAACCTGCGTCTCACCAGCATATCAGGACCAGCAACCCGCGGAGTGGCAGAGCCACCCCCGGGCCTGCAAGGTAGGCGCACTTGCCACCCACCGGCAGGTTAGGCCCAGCAACTCTCGGAGGGACACAGCTGCTCCACACGCGTGCAAGGTAGGCGGAACCGTGACCACCGACAAAACAGGCCCAGTGGACCGCCAGACACATCACTCTGGTTGGGGAAGGGGCAGAGCCGCCAGGCGCCTGCAAGGTAGGCGGACCCGCGACCCACCAGCAGATCAGGCACAGCAATCCACAGAGCGGCAGAGTCACCCCCCGAGCCTACAAGGTAGGCAGACCTGCGATCCACCGGCAGGTCAGGCCCAAAAACCTGTGGAGCGGCACAGCTGCCCCACGTGCCTGCTAGGTAGGCTGAACCGTGACCACCAACAGAACAGGCCCAGCGGCCGGCCAGACACATCGCCCCGCCCCGGTTGGGGGAGGGGCAGAGCCGCCGGGCGCCTGCAAGTTAGGCAGACCTGCGACTCACCAGCAGATCAGGCCCAGTGACCCGCAGAGCGGCAGAGTCACCCCCGCGCCTGCAAGGTAGGTGCACTTGCCACCCACCGGCAGGTCAGGCCCAGCAACTCTCGGAGGGACACAGCTGCTCCACGCATGTGCAAGATAGGCGGAACCGTGACCACTGACAAAACAGGTCCAGTGGCCCGCCAGATACATCGCCCCGGTTGGGGGAGGGGCAGAGCCGCCACCAGCGCCTTTTAGGTAGACAGACCTGCAACTGACAGAACAGGCCTAGTGGCCAGCGGAGGGGCAAAGCCGCTGCTCACGCCTGCAAGGTAGGCGGACCTGTGACCACCGAAAGAACAGGCCCATCGAAAGTACAGGCACAGCGGCCTCCAGGCGTGGTAGGCACATTGCCTCAATTGGAGGAGGGGCAGAACCACCGCCAAAGCCTGCGAGGGAGACTTTGCAGCTATACAAGAGCAATATAAATATATAGGGGGAAAAATCAATAACACAACAGTTTCACCAAGCAGAAAGAAACGCGATCAATATGAAAAGACAAGGAAAGAAAGGACCACAAGCAATGCAGGTCAACTCAACTTTAGAAGAGGTAATATCTGCAGCAGATGGAATGTCAGATAAAGAATTCAGGATATACATGCTTCAGATGATCTGGAGTCTCAAGGAAGACATTAGACAGCAAAATCAGACAATGAAAGACCACTTCGACCACTTTGACAATCAATTACATAAACAAATCCAAGAAGCAAAAGATCAATTATACAGGGAGATAGAGGTTATAAAAAACAAACAAACAGAAATCCTGGAAATGCAGGAAACAATAAACCAACTTAAAAACTCAATTGAGAATACTACCAGCAGAGTAGAACACTTGGAAGATAGAACATCAGACAATGAAGACAAAGTATTTCAACTGGAGAAGAACATAGACAGCTCAGCAAAGCTGTTAAGAAACCATGAGCAGAACATTCAAGAAATATGGGATAACATAAACAGACCAAACTTAAGAGTCATTGGGATACAGGAAGGTACTGAGGTCCAAACCAAAGGAATGGGCAATCTATTCAACGAAATAATACGCGAAAACTTCCCAGACTTGAAGAATGAGACAGAATCCCTTGTATTTTCATGAGATCCTTTTTCTTCCTTTTTTCTCTCTAGCTTCCACATATGAGAGAAAATATAGGACCCTTGACTTTCTGAGTTTGGTTTATTGCACTTAACATGATGATCTCCAGCTCTGTCCATTTTCCTGCAAGTGACTTCATTCTTTTTTTAAATTACTGAATAAATCTCCATTGTATATATATGTATACCACATTTTCTTTATCCATTCATCTGTTGATGGATGTTTAATCTTGTTCACACTGGGCTATTATGAATTGCCCAGCGATAAACAGATATATATGTATCAGTAATAGATGCTGACTTTAATTCTTTTGGATAAATACTGAGGACTGGTATAGCTAGGTCATATGAAAGTTTCATTTCTGACATTTGAGGAAACTCCATGCTGATTTGCATAGTGGTTATATTACGGAAATCTTGGTCCTTGTCTCTGATGCCAATCCAATAATGAGGACACAGTTTTGAGGAAAAAAAAAAAAGGTTTATTGCTTTGCTAATGAAGGAGAAACACAACAGACACCTGTCACAAAAGCTGTGATTCTGCGGGAAAGGAGTTTGTAAAGAGGTTATTCAAAGGCTGCATTCCATGTGTTCTTTGTTGGAATTGTAATCACTTGTTAATTTGGGACATAGTCATTTCTGAGATCTTCTGGTACCAGTCCCAAAGTCTGGATTACTTTGTTCTTATGGTGGTTGTATACTCAAGGGCAGATAACTCTGCTTAGGATGGGGAAGAAAGGTAACCCTGTTTCCCCTGAGATTAGGGAGGGGGAGAGATTAGGGAGGAGCAGGGAGTCAGGAAGAGAAAGAAACATGTCCATTTTAAAAATAAATTGCATTGGCAGAGCAGCCAAGGCTGTATTCAAAGCATAAAGTGTACCACTGTTATAGTAATTTACAATTCCACCAACAGTTAAAAAAGAATTCATATTTCCCATCTCTCCAGCATTTATTGTTGTTCATTTTCTTTTTTTGAGGGGGTGGATACTGGAGATTGGTGGGGCACTCAGCTACTGAGCCACAACCCCCACCCTATTTTGTATTATTTTTTAAAAAATATATGTATCTTTAGTTATAAATGGACCCACTGTCTTTATTTTTATGTAGTGCTGAGGATGGAACCCAGGGCTTCACACGTGCTACGCAAACATTCTACTATTGAGCTAGAACCCCAGCCCCCTATTTTGTATTTTATTTAGAGATGGGGTCTCACTGAGTTGCTTAGCACCTTGCTTTTTGCTGAGGTTGCCTTTAAACTCTTTTAATCCTCTTGCTCACCTCATGAGCCTCTGGGAATACAGGCGTGTGCCACCACACTTGTATTCTTGATGGTTGGATTGCCATTTTAACTGGAAATGAAATCTCAGTATAGTTTTAATTTGCATTTCCCTGATGACAACATTTTTTCATATATTGAACATTTTTTTATTTATTGGCCATCTGTGCCTTTGAAAAATATCTGTTTAGTTCATTTGCCCACTTATTGATTGTATTGTTTTTGTTGGTATGTTTTTTGAGCTCTTTATATATTTTGGATATTAATCCTTTTGTCAGAGGAGTAGCTGGCAAAGATCTCCCATTATGTCTTTATACTCTGTTGTTTCCTTTGTTGTGTAGAAGCTCTTTAATTTAATGCCACCCCATTTATTAATTTTTGTATTGTTTCCTGAACTTTAGTAGTCCTATTGAGGAAGATTGGGCCTGTGCCTATATGTTAGAGTGTTTATCCTACATTTTCTTTTAGCAGTTGTACAATTTCTGGTCTAATTCATAGTTCTCTAATCCATTTTGCATTGACTTTTGAGCAGGTTGAGAAATAGGGATCTAGTTTCATTTTTCTACATGTGGATATCCAGTTTTCCCATGATTGTCTGTTAAAAAGACTGTGTTCTCCAACATATGTTTATTGTTTCTTTGTCAGGGATGAGATGACTATATCTGTTCGGGTTTGTGTCTGTCTTCTATTTTACTGGTCTACCTGTTTTTATGTCAGTGCCATGCTGTTTTAGGTACTGTAGCTCTGTAATACATTTTGAAATAGGGTATTATGATTGTTCCTTTTTTTTTTTTTTTTTTTCTATTCTGGGTCTTTTGTTCTTCCATAAGAAGTTTAGAAATTTTTTTCTAGATCTTTGAAGAATGTCATTAGTATTTGATTGCTTTTAGTAATATAGCTATTTTAACAATATTAATTCTACTTATTGATGTCCATGGAAAGTCTTTCCATCCTCTAGTGTCTTTTTAATTTCTTTTTTATATTTTATGTTTTTATATTTTCATTGTAGAGGTCTTTCACATCTTTGGTTAGATTTATTTCCAGGTTTTTTGTTTGTTTTGTTTTTAGTCTATTGTAAATAGAATTGTTTTCTTGATTTCTTTCTCTGTGGATTTGTATACTGATTTAGTATCTTTCTACTTTGCCAAATTTGTTTGTCAGCTCTAGAAGTCTTCTGGTGGAGCGTTTGAAATCTTCTAAAATATAGGATCATGTCATCTACAAAAAGCGATATTTTGATTTCTTTCCTTCCTATTTGTTTTCCTTTTATTTCCTTCTCTTGCTAAATTACTCTAAAATTTCATTAGTGGTCTCACATGTATCTTAAACTACTTTTTCAATGGCTTCTTTTCATGGTATAAATGTGGTTAGATGTCACTTATTTTAAAAATTAAGAAGGACAATAAATTCCAGGCTGGGGCTATAGCTCAGTTGTAGAATGCTTATCTAGCACTGCCTAAAATAAAATAAAAAATAAAATAAGTACAAAAATCCCTAACATACCTTGCTACCACGTCTTCTTTCTTTCCTTTTTAGCTAAGCTATTCAACAGAATAGTCCATCATTTCATTTCATTTAGTCCCCAATTCACTGGAATTTGGTTGCAGTAGTTTTTACTACACTAACAATATTTCTCTTGTTGCTTTTGTTGGTGTGTGTGTGTGTGTGTGTGTGTGTGTGTGTGTGTTTGGTACTGGGGATTGAACCCAGGGGTACTTCATCTCTGAGATACAACCCCCAGCCCTTTTTATTTTATTTTGTGACAGGCTCTCACCAAGTTGCTCAAATCAGTCTTAAATTTGTAATCTTCCTGTTTCAGCCAAACCAAATTGCTAGGATTATAGGCCTGTACCACTGCACCTGGCTTTCTCTTAGAATTCTAAAATGGTGATTACTTTGACAATGGGAGCAGTATATGAATAACAATAAGGCTTCTAAATTGAAGGAAAAAAATACAATTTTAGTCATGGCAGTTAGGATATTTTGACAAAATTGTTTTAAAGTAACTTTTCCATTAATTTTTGCATTTCTAAAGCATTCTAACATTTGGAGTAAGTTATGTCCAAATTTTAAATATGCATTATATCAATACTGTTGACTTTATATGCAAATTTAATAGTTTAATCTTAGTCATGGCAGTTAGGATATTTTGACAAAATTGTTTTAAAGTAATTTTTCCATTAATTTTTACATTTCTAAAACTTTCTTTTTATCATTTAGAGTAAGTTATATACAAATTTTAAATATGCATTATATCAATACTGTTGACTTTATATGCAAATTTAATAGTTTACTTTATTTTCAGTTGGAGAAGATGGACAAATTAAAATTTGGTCAAAGACTGGGATGCTTAGATCAACTTTAGCTCAGCAAGGTATGTTTTATAATTAATAATTTTATTTCTGAAAGTTATAAAATATAAATGCCTTAATGTTTTCCTTTAGAATCAATTCAGTATAGTGGTTGAGGCTGACTTTGGTTAAATTCAAAACCTAGACTCTCTTCTTTCTATTTATACTTTTTCCCCTTATTTTCTATGATACCTGGTGGACATGGTAACCATATTGTTCAAGCCAAGAAATACATGAAATACTCATGGGATTTTTCCTTATGTTAGTGAATCTATACAAAGGCAATTATAGGCTAAATATTCTTGTAAAGTAATTCTGAAGCTTTTGGTACATTTTCTGTACTGATTAGGGGTGGGTGTCTAGTTGAGTCAATCATAGTCATAGAAGACATTAAAAGTATCACTGGGGATTGGGGTTGTAGCTCAGTGGCAAAATGCTTGTCTAGCATGGGTGAGGCACTGGCTTCAATCCTCAGCACTATATAAAAATAAACTAATA
Organism: Callospermophilus lateralis; assembly: GCF_048772815.1. Taxonomy (NCBI): domain Eukaryota; kingdom Metazoa; phylum Chordata; class Mammalia; order Rodentia; family Sciuridae; genus Callospermophilus; species Callospermophilus lateralis. The sequence goes on from NC_135314.1 coordinate 103,823,761, forward strand.
AGATAAAGGCATTCTGTCTGTCTACAACTACAAAAAGCAAAAATAAAAAACAAGAATCACCTTACTTAAAACATCCCAATAAATTCATATTATTAGCACTCTTTCTAAATTATGTTGTGCATATAATTTCTATCCTAATAGAGGGGAACAGACATTCTGATGACCTGAAACTTGGTAAACCTCACTATTTTTAAAGGAGCATCTCCGTGTTCCTTATTAATGGAAAGGAGAGGCAGTAAGTCGATCCAATGGTTATTTCTGTTGGAATTTAGAGCACATGTGACTTTCTTTCTATGTAACAAATTGATTTTTCTAATTAGGTTTTTTTAAAAATTTTTGTTTTCTTTTAATATTTTTATAGTTGTCAATAGACCTTTATTTTATTTATTTGTATGTGGTGCTGAGAATCAAACCCAGGGCCTCACATATGGTATGCTCTATCATGAGTCACAACCCCAGCCCCTAATTAGATTTTATGTAGGACGGTAAAGCAGTTTTACTGGTGACCTGAGAGCACATGTGAGCTGATTTTCAAAGACAGATTGCCAAAACACTTGTAGCTTATTCTTCAGAATTATATGATGAGGTTATAGTATGAAGCATCAATAAATGATTTCCAAAAATTTCCAGATTTCATCTTAAAAATCATGTTTACTCTTAGGATAATGTTAAAATGAGATTTCTTTAGGTATCCATTAACTAAATGTTAACAAAGTAACTAGAAGTACTAAGTAGTATTTCTCTTCTGAGATTGCGTCTTTGCTACAAATAATCTCCAGGTAGAATATTATCCATGGGTAAAAAATGTAGAGTTCTTAGAAGTAGTCATGAGTGAATTTCAGTTTAAAAAAATCAGTTTATTATTGCTTTAGTAATGAAGTGATAAAATGTACCTTTAGAGGGCTAGTGTTGTAGCTCAGTGGTAGAGCACTTGCCTAGCATGTGTGAGTCACTGGGTTCTCGATTCTCAGCACCACAAATGAATGAATAAATAAATAAAGGATCATCAACAACTAAAAAAATATTTTTAAAAATCTACCTTTAGGAAATTAATCTTTCTTTAATCTTCTAGTGGGCATGACAATTTGATTTCTTCTTTATTGAATTTTTTTTTTCAGTGCTGTGGATTGGATTCAGGGCTTTGTCCATTGCTAGGTACATGCTCTACCCCTGAGCTGCAGCCTCAGCCACTATAGATTTTTCTGCTAAAGCTAATTATATAAATTATGTGGCATTCTTACTTTGTGATGAGTGATTTATGAACAATGGACAGAATTCTTCTAGAAATCAGCCCCTTTACAAGGACTGCAGGAAATTTCAGTAGTGTCAGCTGTTGCTGTCACTAAGACATCCTTTTTTCCTTCCCACCGGTGCTCCACTTTCTTCTCTCCCACAGTGGTGATTGAAGCCAGGGTGCTTTAGCACTGAGTTATACCCCCAGCTCATTTTATTTTTTATTTGGAGACATGGTCACTGGCCTTGACCTTGTTTTCCTGCCTCAGCTTCTTTAGTTGCTGGGATTATGGGATGTATCCAGTTTCCTTCCTTCCTTTTTTTCTTCTCATCACTTTTGTTGCCTACAAATGACACAGATCTCTGGAGAAATTTTGAAAGATTATCCCAGTTTCTACCATCAAAGATTTGAATTCTTTCCCAAGATTCTTTCCTTTCATAATCAGAAAAAGTCTCTGATTATTTTTATTATTATTACTCTTTTTGTGGTGCTTGGGATTGAACTCAAGGCCTTATATGCACGGTAGGCAGGCACTTTGATCATGAGCTCATTCCCAGCCACGGTCTTTTTAAAAATATTTTTTTAATAAACTTCCTCGGTAAGTTTTGAGGATGATTATAAATCTGAACTACTGAGAGCAAGATGCTAAAAGCTTAAGTAAAAAGGCAAAGCAGGTGGGTATGAGGAACTCCTGCCTCTATTGAAGAGAGAAACTGTAAATTTTGATATAAAAATGAAATAATAGAAACTAAAATTATTGTATATATTGAAATCTATAGATAGTGCTGAAAGCATCCTTGTGGTTTTGTTTCCATGTTTATGGTAATTATGCTTTTTTTCTGATGAATAAAAAGGAGCCCCTCCTAATGCTCCTTTTCTTTCCTTTTGTTTTTGCCTCTTCCTCATTTGATACCCTTGGATCTACTGCTTTAGACTTTCCAAAGTCCAAAATAGAATAATTTCTTTAATGTTAAAATTATTAGTCATAGAAGTCAGGATAATAGTACTATTTGTTCAGTATTATAGTTTACCTGGACACGTAATGGATCTGGAAACCAGCTACTTATTTTACTTATTTACTAAAAACTACTTATTTTACTCTTAGGGGAAAATGTGTTCAAGAGTTTTCAAACTTAGTCGGAGACACATGTTCATAAATTAGGGACTTTGTATAATATTGGAGGTTACAAACAGGGACCTGTGGGATGAATCTATTTTACTGGGCATGGTGGAGACCCAATATTAAAGAGAGGACATTTTACATACATATTTAAATTTCCTGTTTTTTGTTTTGTTTTTGTTTTTGTTTTTTGTTTTGATACCAGGATTGAATTCAGGAGCACTCAATCAATTGAGCCACAGTCTTAGTCCTTTTTATTTTTTATTTTAAGACAGGATCTCACTAAGTTGCTTAGGGCCTTGCTAAATTGCTGAGGCTGACTTTGAACTTGCGGATCTTCCTGCTTCAGCTTCCTAAGCGGCTGGTATCATAGGTGTGCACTGCTGCACCTGGCTAGATTTCCTGTTTCTTTTGAAAAATGGGTAGTAATATTGGGCTTGCTATCTGACATAAGTACAGTCAGAGTTTAGTAGCAGTTGCTTCAGTTTTATATTTTTAAGGTTTTTTACTTATATTTTTCTATACTCCTACTTACTTCATTCATTTGCATTACATGATAGAACACAACATAAATATCTGAATGCTTTGAATTTGCAACTCTGATTTTCAATAACATTGATTTAAAATTTTATTTTTAGTGTATAGCATTGTATTTTTGTCTTAATTTGTTTAATAGATAACACATAAACATTGTTTTGGGTTTTTTTTGTGTGTGTCAGGGTCTTGCTGTGTTGGCTAGGCTGGGCTGAAGTTTCCCATCCTCTCACTTCAGTCTTCTGAGTAGCTGGGATTATGTGCTTAGTTCTTGTAGTGTTATTTTATATCCTTTTTGTCCTTTTAAATATTACCCATGTCTCTCATATTGCCCCTGTCTTCTAGATATCCAGATCATATTTCTATAGTCAACTAGTGTTACCAGTTGGTTTGTTTGATTTAGGTACTAGGGATTGAACCCAATACCTCATACATGCTAGGCAAACACTCTATCACTGAGCTTTTCCTTGCCCACCAGTTTTTTGTGTAGCAAATATGCATTTATATATTTTTCTTTTATAAACAACTGGTTGCATACTATTATGGTATAATTGTTTTTTTGTCTTTTATTTATTTATTTTTTTGCCGGAATCATGACCTATCTTGGTGATAGTTTCATCTCATCATACAAAAAAATCTCTCTCAAATTATTTTCTAAAGCAGATGTACCATTTTACATATCCAACCACAATAATTGAAGGTTCCAGTTTCTCCATATCCTTGCCAATGCCTGCTATCATGTTTCTTTTCTTTCTTTTCTCTCTTTTTTTTTTTTTGAGCTGGGAGTACCAGGGATGGAACTCAGGGGCACTTGACCATTGAGCCACATCCCCAGCCCTATTTTGTATTTTTATTTAGAGACAGGGTCTCACTGAGTTGCTTAGCACCTTGTTTTTGCTGAGGGTGGCTTTGAACTCATGATCCTTTTGTCTCAGCCTCCCAAGCTTCTGGGATTATAGGCGCCGCGGTGCTGGGCCTTTGTGTGTGTGTGTGTGATTGAAAAAAGGGCCTCATGTATGCTAAGCATGTACTCTACCAATTTATCTTTTCAATTATAATCTAGTGGGTATGGATTTATGCAAATCAATGTAGTTTTGATTTGCATTTCCCTGATGACTACTGAGATTGAGCATCTTTTCATTTGCTTATTAGCCTTTTTGTATATATATTTTTTTTTTGGGGGGGAATACCCAGTCAGACCCTTTCCCATTTGAAAAATTGGGTTTCTTAGCCAAGCACAGTGTTGCATACCTGTAATCCTTGCTGCTAGAAAGATGGAGATGAGTGAATCACTTGAATCCAGAAGTTCATGAACAGTTTGGACAATATGCTAAAACATTGTGTCTTAAAAAAATTATTACTATTGTATCATGTAATAAATAGTATTTTCCCTCAAATTCCAAAGAGCTATAATTTTTTTAGCATTAAATGACTTTGAAAGAGTTCATCTTTTTTTTGTCCTATTTTTAATCTTACTGTTCTCACTTAAGGTTTATATTAGTTATGATTTAAATAAAATAAAATTAGATTGACTTTCCTATTTTAGTTAACATGGTATTTCAACAGTAATTTGATTTCTATTAATTATGATATTAGTAAGAAAAATTGAATTAGATTATTTTCCTATTTTAGTTAACCTATTGGTATTTCTCTAGTAATCTGATGTCTTTTTTTGCATTAATATTATAGAGCTGGTACATTTAATTTTTGAGTTTTTAATCATTGCTGCCACCTGTACTTTTCTTAATAAGGTAGGCTTTTTTTCATTTCAACCCTGGAAAAATCATTAGAGAAGTAGTTGTAACATCACTAATCCAGAAGAAAAAATCCCTAATTTATTATTTATTTACTTATTTGCATTGCTGGGGTCAAACCCAGGGCCTACCTTGGCTCTCTATCACTGAGCTATATCCCCAGTTCCCTGATTATTTATAAAGTCTTCCATAGAAACTGCAGATTTGGAGTGATTGTGAATCTGAGCTACCGAGAGTTAGAGGTAGATGTTAAAGGCTCAAGTAGGAAGGTAAGGCGGGTGAAGTAAGGGACTCTTTTCTAGTGAATAGAGAAACTTCATTTTTTTTGTTGTTGTTTTTAACATTTTGCACAGCATTTTTTTTGTGTGTGTGTGTGTGCCATTATAGTCTTTGTGTTGTTTTATAAAAAGTTGATTTATTGGTGCATTTAATATACAGAATAGTGGGTTTCATTGGGATATATTTGTACATGCATACAACATAATTTGGTCAAAATTAATCCCTATTTTCACCTCTTACTCTCCCCTCCTCCCTTCTCTTCTTCCTCTTCTTCTGCCCTATTGTTTCTCCTACTTTCATTATATCCCTTTTTTTTCTTTCTTTCCTGCTGTCTTCCACATATGAGAAAAAACTTTTGATACAGAAATACAAAATAACAAATTATTGTGAAACTTGGAATTCCATAAACATTGTTGAAAGATACTTATGATTTTTGTCTTCATGTCTGTGTTAATTATGCTTCTTTCTTGATGAATTGAAATTAATTCCTGCCTTCATTTTTTGATTATTGGGGCTGTACGTTCACCTAGAAAACAGTCATAGTAATAACCTTGTTCTTTAATACAGAAAGCTTATTAATCCCATTTTTTTTGGGGAAAATTTGACTTATAAAAATATTATTACTTGTATGTATGAAAAGTTATTGCTTTTTATTAGAGAAAAAATAAATACATAGGTTAAGAATAATTGCAATTAGATCATTGTGTTACACTCTATATTTAAATTGGGATAAAGCAGTACTATAAACCAATAAGACATTTCCTCCTATTTTCAAATGAAGGAATGGGATAATGAAACAAGGAACCTATGTATAATAAATATAATAAAGCGATGAAATATAAATAACTATAACATAAGGTAGAGCATGCTTATTGCTATGTATTGCCATTGGAGAACAGGAAGGCAGATATAATGTTTTGTATGGAGAGAAGGTCCTTGAAAGGTTTTCTAGCAAATATTGTAGCATCTTTTTCTACTGGACCCTGAAGGATGAAGAAATGGGTTCGTTGGTATTGGAATAGAATTATGAAGGAAGGTAGCGTGACTAGAAGCATAGAGACAGAAGAGCAAGAGGCATAGACGTTAGGTAAATGGGAGTAGATCTTTAGGGCTAGGGTGTAGGCTATCTGAGGATAATACTAGAGTGAAGTACTGTCAGAGGGGCCAGGATTCCAACAGCCATAGGGTTTTGGAGTTTATTCTGTAAGTATACAAAACCTTAAAAAAATGTAAGTAGGAGACAGTGACTTAGGAATATTACCTCAGCAGTTATGTGTAGGGTAAATAAGAGGACGTGGAATATTAAATGGAGATGGCTAGTAAGGATGTTTCTGAAAGGTCCTGTGCTAGTGCTATTTAAAGTTTGATGGTAATGGCAATAATAATTGAAAAAATGAACAGTTCTGAGGGGCTGAAAGGGATTAATATCTTGTAAGCAGTTAAGAGTTAAGAAAGAGGGAAAAAATTAGGGAATATGTGTGGAGGGATGTAGGTTTTTTTTTTGGTACTGGGTATTGAACTCAGGGACACTCGATCACTGAGCCACATATCCAGCCCTATTTTGTATTTCGTTTAGAGATAGGGTCTCACTGAGTTGCTTCGCGCCTCACTTTTGCTGAGGCTGGCTTTAAACTTGCGATCCTCCTGTCTCAGTCTCCTGAGCCAATGGGACTACAGGCTTGTGCTGCTGTGCCTGGCCAAGGGATAATAGTTTTTGAATATTGTAGAATTTGAAATTCTAGTATGGAGATGCCTTTGGACAAGTGGAAATGTGTTAATGGCTCAAAAGTGAAGGCTAAAATATTAACTTGGAAGTCAGTTATGCAAAGGTGAAGGAAGAAAAATGATGCTATAGAGGAAATTGAGACTCCTAAGGGAGAGATGACTGAGGATAGAAACTAAATAAATAAATGCTTTTATTTAAGCTTTTTCTTATACGGACCCAGTGACATACATAACCAAAAAGTTGCTGTTTTTGAAATAACTCCCATTTGATATGGTTAGTACGTGTTCCCTGATATAGAAGGAAAGCAAAATAATTCTTGGCTTTTAAATTCTTAATGAGTTTACAAAAAAACTGAGTACCTACTAACATGAAGAAGAGCACAATAAACTCTAATGGTTGCTTATTGCATTTTGAAGTCATTTCTAGTAGTAGCAGTAAACAGTACATATTTAGTGCTAGACTTTATTCTAAGTACTGTACTTAAATTCACTCATTCCAGACCTACATTACATTCAAGGCAAAGATAGCTAATGCTTCATTATAATAATGAACAGTTTGTTTCAAATATTTTCTTAAAAACATACAAAAACAACTGTTAAGGGATACTTTTATAGTGTGAATGTGAAAAACATCTTTGACCAGGTACTTCCTTAAAACAACTGAAATACATTTTTGTCTCCTCTTCTGTGGTTTAAAATGCTTTCAACAGGTTGAAAGAATTTAGATAATTTGTTTTACAGAGAGATAAGGGCCTGACATTTAACACAACCCCAGGTGCATGTGGTTTCTTAAAAAATGTCAAAAAGGTCACATGGTTTTAGTGTACAAAGTCAGAAAAACAAGATATTTTTGAGTGTCTCAACTGAAATGAAGCATAAATAAAAATTCCCATTATAAAAAGTAAGAAATTATTTAACTTGATTTTTGCCCATTTTTGTTAATAATGAAGGCAATAACATCTTGTTAAATAATTTGCTAAACTCTTTGTTTTAAAGTAATTCAATCTGGAGCCTTAATTTATTATTTCCATACTGATTTTGCATTGTGAAATATAGCACTAGGAATAATTCATGCTTTAATAGGTATGGCTGTACCAGTATTTAAAATGTTATGGATTTGTTCCAACTTCTAATGGAATTTCATAATAGAAATTGTTTTTTTCTTTGTGAAGCTAATTAATCACTTTGAATGCTGATCTTCATTAGAACTAACCAAATTGAAATTTATATAACTATGTTCATCTCCTTTTTACATATATAGTAATAGATATAGTAATTTACATATATAGTAATGTACTTAATTTCACACTTAATATTTCATTTAAATGTAAGAAATGAATATAATGAAGACGTCTCTTAGTTCTTGATATTGTATGCTTTTTGAAGTTTTAGTGGTTAGAGTTGAATTAATGAGACTTAATTGTTGATATTATTTACTGCTGCTTATACAGAACTTCATATTTGTTTCTATTGCTTTTATTTTGATGGAAGGAATGTGGTTATAACAAATGAATGTGTTATAACAAAGGAATTATTTTACTTTTCTTCTATAAGCTATTTTGGTTTTATATCATAAATTATACTTGTTACTTTAAAATTATTGTTTAACAATTATTATTTAAGCAGGAAATAAATTTTCTCCTTGTTCCAACAGGGCAGATAAGTATTCTGAAGAAAGGTTTATAAACAAGGAAATGGTGACCCAGCTGATTTAATGGGGCTACAAATAAATGTTAAGGTTGGGAGGATGAAAGCATCCCTAGCTCCTCATCCTGTACCCCAGCTGTGCCTTTTACCATAACTGTGGGCCTAAAGTTACATCCTGTATAACTCAATGGGAGTTGTATTTACTGAATTATTTCCTTGAGGGTAGATGTTTGTCATAGTTTACTATACACCCTCAGGAAAGTATAATTTTACTTAATGAATTCATTGAAGATTTGATAGCTTGTAAACTAAAATATATTAATTTATTGTTTTGCACAAAAGCTATATCTATAATAATGGAAGTAAAGAAGGAACCTACAATTCTACCATCTTGATAGTATCTTCCCATCCTAATCCCTTCTAGTCTTTACCAAGAACCACATTTGAAACATCTGAAATTTTGCCTTACATTTTCTGGATTTTTTTTTTTTTTTAATAAGTTGAATTCCTTATTTGGAGATTTACTTTGATGCTCAGGTCAGCTCCTGAAGAATATTCGCAGAGAATGTACTTACCAAGTATAGGTCAGGCCTCAAATAGCTATAGTTAGGCTTTCTTACCAAGAATTCCAGAAGACTATGTTTTTAGTACATAGCCAAGGTCATAAACACCCTGATTCAGGATATATTCCCAAGGTCATAAACATTTGCCAGTGAGCATGAGCTCACTTATGTAACATGTTGGCAGTATGCTTTCTTTGTTTGGCCTGCATATAAAAAAGGCTTATGGAAGGATTAGGGGGTGGGGCTAGAAGCTGAGAGCTGCTGCTACTTCTGAATAAAACCTTTTCTACTATCCCAACCTTGCCTCACATCTTCTTTTTTCTGTTGGGGTCCTGAATTTGTTTCCCAGGGTCTTAGCCTCAGCCAGAGTATGGAAGATAGAGGAGTACCTTCTGAGGCTGGGAAGAGTTTCTATGGGTTCCTTTGAAATACAACAATCTTATAGGTAGGAAGGGTAGGTTGCATCAGGGAGAGACAATTTCTATTCATTAGACTACTGCTGAATCAGTAGTCTAGAGAATTCTATTGCCTATTATACTATAAGGCAATATATATCATTGACTAACATAAACCCTTTGTAACTTTAAGTTCAAATTGTGGAAGCCATGCTTCAGGGTTTGGTTTGTTTTGTTTTACAGTGGATCTAAACTTGACCACTGGTACTTGCTCACAAATGAATTATATCCTGATCAAAAAGAAAATGGCACAAAAGAAATAAGATAACACTTTGACACAAGAAGGGTATGTGTCTTATTGAAATTTATTCCACGTTGATTATAGCTGGGTGAGGCAAGTGAAATACAGAATATTTATTATCATATAACAAATGCTTTCAATAGGTATGTATTCATATCTGTTATGTAGATATGTGTACAGGTATGTATTCATATCTTTTTAAAGAAAAACTAGACTCACATGAAGCATAATCTTTTGGAAGGTAATTAAGAATGTAATCAAGTTAAGAAATACTATTCTTAAATGTAATTGAGATAAAAAATATAATCTTTAAATTACTACCAAAAATTAAAACAATATCAAATTTAATATATGATAGGTAAATCAAACTTGTGCTTTTCCCCTGGAAATGAGTCAACTTTATCTTGGTTATAGCATATATGACCCTTTCTTAGCCTCGCTTTCAGGCTAAAGCCATACATGAGAGATAACAAGACTTTTTCTAGTCTGATATTTAATTTGCCATTTAAGATCTTATAGGTAGGAAGGGTAGGTTGCATCAGGGCGAGACGATTTCTATTCATTAGACTACTGCTGAATCAGTAGTCTAGAGAATTCTATTGCCTATTATACTATAAGGAATGGGAATTAACTCAGGTTTGAGAATTTTTAATCTATAAGGTAAGTAAACCAATATATTTTTACATGGACAATTTTTTCACCTATGCTTAAATAAGTTTAAACATTAGTGGCTGTTGGGAAATGATAAATCATGACTTTTCTAATATGTGTTGATACCTTTAAAAATGAAGTATATTTTATATATTTTGATAGTGTACTATCTGAAATTTCTGAGAAATCCATATTTTCTCAACAAGATCCAAATTAGTTAAAAATATAGTATGTTGGATGAATGAATAAAGAAAATGTCATGGATTTTTATTCAGCCATAGGAAAAATGTCATTTACAGGAAAATGGATGAACTAGAGACCATTATGTTGAACTAAATAAATCAAACTCAGAAGGTTAATGGTTGTATGTTTTCTCTCATATGTGGAAGCTAGAGAGGAAAAAGGAAAAGAAAGGAGGGGGAGGATTTCATGAAAATCAAAAGGTGATCTGTAGAGAAAAGAGAAGTGGGAAGTGAGGAGGTAGGAGAAAGTGCTAAGGAATGATATTGGCCAAATTGTAATGTTATATTATGTATCATGTGCATGTATGAATATGTAACAACAAATTCCATCAGTATGTACAACTATAATGTAGTAATAAAAAGGTTGGAAAAGAAAAAATTTCTACTATGTCATTTATAAACAATAGAGTTTTATTCAGCCATAAGGAAGAATGAAAATTTTCTGATTGGATGGAAATGGAGAACTTCATGCTAAGTGAAATAGGCCAAACTCAGAAAGTCAAGTGTTGAATATTTTCTCCTATGTAGAAGATAGAAAGAAAAAAATAAAATAAAATAAAGTGGATCTTACAAAATTAGAAGATCAAAAGAGTAGAGGAAGGGCTCCAGAGGGGAGGAAAGAGGGGAGGAAATGGAGAAGCACTGAAGAAAGAAATCTTCCAAATTATCCTATATCCTTGCATGAATATACCTTAACAAATACTGCTTATACAAATAATTATAATGTACTAATTAAAGTAGTGATAAGAATAATGGAAGAGACTTTGAATAGAATATTATAAGTGGATGGAGGGGAGGGAAAAAGGAAGTAAAAGGAGCTGGGGGATGAAATTGATCAAATTATATGCATATGAATATGGCATAATGAATCTCACTATTATTTAAAATTATAGTACACCAATAAAAATGAATTTAAAAAACAAAAAACAACATGTCAGTGGCTTACAGTAGATTTTTAATGGTCAGTATTAACTCAGTCTGTATTTTAATATCAGGCTATTCTCTAGTTTGAAAGGACCATTAAGTAGGAAAAGATGAAATAACATACCAGATTGCTTTATTGATTTTCTTAATAGTCTCCCTTTTTATAAGGCATAATAGTGAAAGTTTTTCAGTCATTTTTGTTTCTTCTTTTTTACAGGAACACCAGTGTATTCAGTAGCATGGGGCCCTGATTCAGAAAAGGTTCTTTATACAGCAGGCAAACAGCTGATCATTAAACCTCTTCAACCAAATGCTAAAATTTTACAGGTAACTTCTTAGGCATTTTAAAATTAATATCAGGATCTGCCTATCTGCTAAGGTAGAGGGTGCTTTCTTCTGGGTGGTCTTTTTAGTCTAAAGGATTTAAGTGTGTGGTCTTATCAGTCTTAATAATAGAACAGGAATATCTGTTTATGTTTCTGGCAAAGTTCATTTCCCCCTTATTCCAACTTACATTATACCAGTATATCATAAAAATGTTTTGAGTTATTGAATTGTTGTAAGATTTGGCACTACTGGGTTATGTTTAAGTTTAGCAGTCAACCTCAAATGTAAAAGATTTGACACAAAATCAAACAAAATCATGAAACTTTAAGAGCTTGCTTAGACTTTGTTTTTTATCATCATCATCTTCATCATCTGTTAAAATACTTGAACTGTTTCCTAGAGCCTAGCATTCTTAGTATTTTCAGAGTGGAGGAGTTGTCAATATAATACTTAGAACAAATAATGTATATATAACTTTTCAAATAACATAGAACACAATTATCTTAAGGATAAGTGTTGAGCTCACATTTTCTTTTGTACTGTTCAGAAAGAAGAGTTTAGTTAGGAGCTGAATCTTAAAGGAGAAGAGGGAAGGTTGTTCTAAGCCCAGGAAGCAGAAAATGTTCAGAAATATGAGATAAAGGGGCAAGTACAGAACCACACAAAAGCAAGCAAAAAAAAGGGGGGGGGGCATTGAGATAGGTCAAGTTCAGACAAGTGAATGGAAAACTTACAAGCCTTTATCAAGATTTTGTTATTTGATTCCAGTGTTAAAAGGCAGAATGAAGCTGGGCATGGTGGCACATACCTGTAATCCCAGTGCTTGGGGAGGTTGAGGCAGGAGGATTGCAAGTTCAAACTCTTTGTCTCAAAAATAAAAAGTAAAAAGGGCTGGGGATGTGACTCTGATTCAGTGGTTAAGTGCCTCAGAATTCAATCCCTCAAAAAAGAAAAGAGAATGATTTTCTTCATATGTTGATAATGACACATCATAATTTAGTAATAAGAACATAAGCTTTCTATTCAGTCACCTGAGTTCACATCTTCCCTTACCCTAGGTAAGTTATGAAATATCCTTGGGCATCAGCTTTTTGTTATCTTAGTTGGTGATGCCAATACCTATTTATTTGGATTATTGTGAGGATTAAATGAGTTAAATTATAAAGTGCATAGGACAGTGCCTGGCATGTAGTAAGTATTCAATATAGAGTAATTATAGCTAGACAAAATGGCATATGCCTGTAATCCCAGCTGCTCAGGAATCTGATGCAGGAGAATAGCAACTTCAAGGCCAGCCAGGGCAATGTAGCAAGACCCTCAAAATAAAGTTCAAAAAAAGGCCCCAGCATGTAACTAAGTGGTAAGGGCATGTCTAGAATGTGCAAGGGCCTGTGTTCAATTTCAGTACTGCCAAAAAAAGAGAGTAGTTTTAATATATGTTATTATGTTATTTATGAGTTAATATACCTTCTCTATCTTTTAATCAACTAGGGAGGTCAGAAAAAAATGATGTAGAATTACTTGTTCCTGGGCAAGGAATTTGGTGATGGAGATTGACAGATAATAGTGGGTATAAAAGTGTTTTAAGAAGCATTAGATTCAATAGTTAAGATAGATTTCAGGGAGTAAGGAGAGAAAATAAATTTTTCTTATAGTCAACAGCATTTACATTTTTACTGCATGTAGAGCACTCTAAGAACTGTGGGGGAAAAACACGCAATAGAAGATATAAGTCCTTATGCAACTAAGGTAAGGAATTTGAGCAAAGAGAAGAATCTGAGAGAAAAGAGGACTTAGTCAAAGTCCTTTCATACCAATTACTTACACTCTGAAAATCTGCTATGAAATTATATAGTAAAAACAAACAAGTTGAATCTTTTAGTTTATACCTTAAACTTTTAGTTTCTGGTTATGTGAATTTAGATATTTGCAGTTAGGCTATATAAATGAAACTGCTTATGTTTGGAATTGCTTCTTTCACCATTGATTGGTTTGAATGTAGTTTAGGGATTTGGTAGAACCTTTGAGCTAGAAGGTGGTGGAGAGAAGGAAGAGTATTCATTATCAAAATTCAGCTATAGTAAAAAAAGGAGTTAAAATATAAGTAGCAAGTTAATGCAAATTCCTTTTGGGAAACTAAACCTGCAATAATTTCCTTGAGGATAAACACATTTGAATTTAGATTGTACGTAAAAGGAAATGCTTTATTAATTCTTGTTTGTGGAATGCAGTTTAAAAGACCTTCTAGACACCTCTAGAACTTATTTACTTTTAAATATTTATTTTCTAGTTGTAGGTGAACACAATACCTTTATTTTACTTTTATGTGGTGTTTATGATGTAACACAGTGCCTCACACATGCATGATGCTCTGGGTTCAATCCCTAATATTTTAACACACACAGATAAAAAATAGTTGTCCTAAATTTATTTAGAAAGAAAGGAAAAAAGAGAGAGAGAAAGAAATGGAGTATAGTTCCTAGCTTTAAGGTGTTTGTTGTTCAAAGGGATTAAATAAAATGCCTAATAAGTTGAGAAATCATTGAAAGTTTTCTATGAATTATACGTAATATATAAATGTCTATGTAACATATAAGCTAGTACCTGAAATTTTATAAAGAAAATTTAATTCATATTTTGTTAAAATTTTTTTAACCTTTTTAAAAGAGATATAATTCATTTACCCTCAAATTTATCCATTCAAGTATTCAATAAAGTAGTTGTTCATGAATTCTGAATGTGTAAAAATTTATTTTGTAACTTTGAAAAGAATCTCTTGAGATCATCTATGTGTGTGTATATCTGTATGTCTCTGTAATGTTTTCATTTATTTCAGGATATTGGATTGATTCTTACAGTTAATTGTGAGAACTATTGCATTAAAACATGCATTACCTAAACATTTGTTTTTAAAAATGTGTAATTTTGCAATTCTGAATAAAGCAAGCTATAAATTATTGCTTATCTTTGAGATTGTTTGATCGTAATTTAATTTTTTTTCTTTTTATATTAATGACAAAAATTGTAAAGGATCTAAAGAGAAACCCCTTAAAATCTAATATGAAGTTAAATGGCTCAGACATTTGAAATATACCCTGAAATCTTCAAGGAAAGTTAATTCTTTTTACTTATATTATTCTGCCTACGTTAGCACTTAATGACATGTGTAATAATAACTTAATCGGGACATGAATTACATTTAAGACCAAGGTTTCCATGTTTACTTTCTAGTTTGCCAATTTCTGGGTGACTTATACATATCCATGTATATGTATTCTATGTATATTCTCTCTCTCTCTCTCTCTATATATATATATATGTGTGTGTGTGTGTGTGTGTGTGTATGTATGTGTATATATATATATATTTATATATGTGTACACACACAATATTATGTGTGAAAGACTTTTTTAATTATATGGTAAATGCAACAGAAGATTCTAAGTAGTCTAATTGTGAACCAAAGTCGAAGGTAAAGAGAAAGAAACTTATGGGAATATACAGAAGAGAATGAAGAGGGTACTAAAGAAGATGTTTATGAAAAATAAAAACAACAAGAAGAACAAAAAAAAAAATGGAAAGAGAGAGAAAGAAACTAGCCTGTGATTATAGCTCAGTGGTAGAAGATGCTTTGAGAGACCTTGGGTTCCAAAAACGGGGGGGGGCGGGGGACAAACACAAAGAAAAAGGGAATTAGTAAACAAGCATAAAGGCAGTTTCAATAGTGGGATCAAATATACAAAGAATATAGCAAGATTTAGATACTCCTGATATTTTGGAGTATATATTTTTATTCCAGTGTTATCACACAAATATAAAAAGTTCAGTAGCAAGTGATTTTCTTTCTTTTTTTTTTTTTTTTTAAGAGAGAGAGAGAGAGAGGTAGAGAGAGGTAGAGACAGAGAGAATTTCAATATTTATTTTTTAGTTATCGGCGGGCACAACATCTTTGTTTGTATGTGGTGCTGAGGATCGAACCCAGGCCGCACGCATGCCAGGCGAGCGCGCTACCACTTGAGCCACATCCCCAGCCCCAGCAAGTGATTTTCCATCTTGAGTCTAGGCAACTGAGCAAATTCATGGGGATGAAAGACATAAAGTTGATGTCATGGTGCTAGATGCTTTCACTGATATAAGTTAGAAATCAAACAGTAAGATAAGAATTCTGGAGGAGATGGTAAAAGAATCATGAGAAAGAGGAAAAGAGCTGGGTATGACAGTGTGTCCCTATAGTTCCAGCTACATAGGGGACTCAGGCAGGAGGATCACTTGAGCCCAGGAGTTCAAAGCTAGCATAGGTAATATAGTGAGAAAAAGAAAAGAGGTAAAGTTTCTTTTCTTATAAAAATAGATATCACTTTTAAAGTTATAATTAATATCTTTTTTTTGCCCCCATAGTGGAAAGCTCATGATGGCATTATTTTAAAAGTTGATTGGAACTCAGTCAATGATCTTATTTTATCTGCTGGTGAAGATTGTAAATATAAGGTATGTAATGTTTAGGCTTGTCATCTGCTTGAGAGAATCAACTTTAGGCAAAAAGTAATTAGCATTTAAGAATATTATTTTATTCTTTTACATTAGGTATTACTTGTTTTAAAAAATATTTGGGGGCTGGGGTTGTAGCTCAGTGGTAGAGCGCTGGTCTAGCACTTTCGAGGCCCTGGGTTTGATCCTCAGCACCACATAAAAACAAATAAATAAAATAAAGATGTTGTGTCCAGTTATGACTAAAAATTAAATATTAAAAAAATTAAAATATGTATTTTTTTGGTTGTTCATAGACCTTTATTTTATTTACTTATTTATATTTGGTGCTGAGAATTGAACTCAGTGCCTCACACATGCTATGCAAGCACTGTACCACTGAGCTTCAACTCCAGCCCCACATTATGTATTACTTTTAACTCTAACAATTTAGCAAATTATTTTCTAATTTTAAAAGGTATCTTAAAGTTCTACTGTAATAACTGTCTCATTGGCCTATAGAATTTGATTTAATAAGTGGCAATATCAATATAACCCCTATTTTTATTTTAGTTTAAATCAGCTCATTTAAATTTTTAGAAACAAACCCTGTTGGTTTACTGAACATTAATCAGTTTCAGAACAAAATTATTTATGGGGAAGAATAAGACTTATTTTCCCCTTATTTGTGGTGCTGAGGATTAAATTCAGGTCAAGGAAGCACTCTACTACTGATGTGTATCCCCAAAATAAGATTAAAGTAACTTACAGGAACTTTAATTGAAATAAATTCTTTTAGAGAAATTTTATAAACTCAAACAAAATACTAGACATCTCAAAATGTTACTATTAAATTTAAAGAACTTAGAATGTGGAGGTTTTTTTTTAACATATCGAAAACATTTTTTTTATTTTGACATACAGACATGGAGTGGAACTTAATCTAATTAGGATCCCATTCTTGCAGTTGTACATGTTCTGGAGTTTTATTGGTCATGTATTCATATATGAACATAGGATAGCTATGTCTAATTCATTCTACTGTCTTTACTGTTTTTATCCTTCCTCCCTTCCTATCATTCCCTTTTGTGTAATCCAGTGAACTTCTATTCTTCTCTCCCCATCCTTATTATATGTTAGCATCCACATATCAGAGAGAACATTCAGGCTTTGGTTTGTAGGGATTGGTTTATTTCACTTAGCGTGATAGTCTCCAGTTCCATCCATTTGCCAGCAAATGCCATAATTTCATTCTTTATGGCTGAATAATATTCCATTGTGTATATATACCACATTTTTAAATCCATTCATTTGTTGAAGGGCACCTTGGTTGGTTCCATAGCTTAGCTATTGTGATTTGAGTTGCTACAAACATTGATGTGGCTGCATCACTGTAGTATGCTCATTTTAAGTCCTTGGGTATAAACCAAGGAGAGGAATAACTGGGTCAAATGGTGGTTCCATTCCAAGTTTTCTAAGGAATCTCCATACTGCTTTCCAGAGTAGTTGCACCAATTTGCAGTCTCACCAGCAGTGTATGAGTGTACCTTTCCCACATATCCTTGTCAGCATTTATTGTTGCTTGTATTCTTGATAATTGCCATTCTAAGTGGAATGAAATGGAATCTCAGTGTATTTTTTTCTTTTTTTTGGTACCATGTATTGAACTCAGGGGTACTTGACCACTAAGCCACATCCCCAGTCCTATTTTGTATTTTATTTAGAGACAGGGTCTTATTGAGTTGCTTAGCGCCTCGTTTTTGCTGAGGCTGGCTTTGAACTCATGATCCTCCTTCTCAGCCTCCCTAGCCTCTGGGATTATAGGGTTGCGCCACCATGCCTGGCTAAGTGTAGTTTTAATTTGTGTTTCTCTAATTGCTAGAGATGGTGAACATTTTTTCATATTTTTTTTTGACCATTCGTATTTCTTCTTCTGTGAAGTGTCTGGGCAGTTCCTTAGCCCATCTGTTGATTGGGTTATTTGTTTTTTTGGTGTTAAGTTTTTGGAGTTCTTTATATATCCTGGAAATTAATGCAAAAATGGTCTCCCATTCTGTAGGTTCTCTCTTTACGTTCTTGATTGTTTCCTTTGCTGTGAAGAAGCTTTTTAGTTTGATACCATCCCATTTATTGATTTTTTAAAAATTTGTTCTAATTAGCTATATGTCAGTAGAATGCATTTTGACACATCATACATAAATGGAATATAACTTTTCTTCTAGTTGTATATGATGGGGAATCACACCATTTGTGTAATCATATATGCACTAGGGTAATAATATCTGATTCATTCTACTATCTTTTCTACCCCCGTATCGCCTTCCCTCCCTTCACCCCCCTGTCTAACCTAAAATAATTCTATTCTTCCCTAGCTCCTACTCCCTTATTATGAATTAGCATCTGCATATCAGAGAAAACATTAGGCCTTTGGTTTTGTGGGATTGGCTTATTTGGCTTAGCATGATATTCTCTAGCTTCATCCATTTACCTACAAATGCCATAATTTCATTCTTTTTTATGACTAATATTCCATTGTATATGTATACCACATTTTATTTATCCATTCATCTGTTGAAGGGCATCTTGGTTTGTTCCATAGTTTGGCTATTGTGAATTGAGCTGCCATAAACATTTATGTGGCTGTCACACTGTAGCATGCTGATTTTAAGTTCTTTGGGTATAAACCAAGGAGTGGGGTAACAGGGTTAAATGTCTGATGAATCTAAATACTGCTTTCCATCATGGTTGCACCAATTTGCAGTCCTACCAGCAATATGTGTGAATGTACTTTTCCCCTACATCCTCACCAACATTTATTGTTGCTTGTATTCTTGATAATTGCCATTCTGACTGGAGTGAGATGGAATCTCAATGTAGTTTTGATTTTTATATTTCTCTAATTGCTAGAGATGTTGAACATTTTTCCTATATTTGTTGATTGATTGTAATACTACTTCTGTGAAGTGTCTATTCAGTTCCTTAGCCCATTTATTGATTATATTATTATTTTTTTTCTGTGTGTTGTTTCTTCAGTTTTTTATATATCCTGGAGATTAATGCTCTATGTGAGGTGTAGGTGGCAAACATGTTCTCCCATTCTGTAGGCTGTCTGCTCGCATTATTAATTGTTTCCTTTGTGAAGAAGCTTTCTAGTTGGATTCCATCCCACTTATTGACTCTTGATTTTACTTCTTTTGCTTTAGGAGTCTTATTGAGGAAGTCAGTTCCTAAGCCGACATGATGGAGAGTTGGGCCTGCTTTTTCTTCTAGTAGGCACAGGATCTCTGGTCTAATGCCTAAGTCCTTAAATTGAGTTTTATGCAGGGTGAGAGAAAGGGGTTCAATTTTATTTTAGTATATATATGGATTAGAATGGGTAGGTTTAATGTTTAATCCAAGGTTTAGTAAAATCTGAAAATTATAATAATGTTTTAAAATATTTTCAATGTATTTTGGTTTCAAGGAATACAGCTTTTTCCCCTTTCTATTGTATAGTAGTAAAGACATTTAATTACTAATATTATAAGGTGGTCATTTCTTTAACTTTATGTGCTACCTTATTAGAAGACAAACTTGTTTATAGCAATGTTGTGATTATTATAAGACTTTAAAAATTTTTTGCTTTTATAGGTTTGGGATAGTTATGGCCGCCTCCTATACAGTTCACAACCCCATGAGCATCCTATTACCTCAGTTGCCTGGGCTCCAGATGGAGAATTATTTGCTGTTGGATCGTTTCATACTTTACGCTTGTGTGATAAAACTGGGGTAAGTTATAGTTGTGAGGAATTACACATGTGCTGTCATAAATGTGGTCATGCACACACACCTGGTTCTCAGTCCTTAAAAAAAACAACATTTTCAGTGAATGCCTTTTCTTCCTTCCTTCTTTCTGCAGTGCTGGAGATTGAATCCAGACCCTCCCTCACATCAGGCAAACACTCTTTAACATTAACATCCCTTAATGAATGCATTTGACTGTAAATTTCTGATTTGTCTTAATATACTGATTCAATCAATTCTAGATTTATGAAACCAAACTGTAAGTTTAAAGAATGGATATGTTCTCTATACTCATTGTATTTCTGGAAATGTTTGTTTTGAGAATGATTGTGAAAGATGGTGAAATATTAAAATTTTTGCCCATTCAATAAGGAAAATAGAGTTTTAAATGTTTTTGCTATTGGTATGTTTCATATAAAATGTTAGTCATATTTTTGCATAAAATTAATAGTAAATTTAAAAACTGGTCATTTTGAAACCAAAGGGCATATTTCTTTCTGTTAAGAATTTATATTTGAGTCCGGTATAGTGGCACATGCCTGTAATCCCAGTGATTTAGGAGGTCAGCCTAGGCAAAAGGACTGTGGATATAACTCAATGGTAGAAAGCCCTGGGTTTAATCCCTAATATCTCAAAAAAAAAAAAAATTAACTTTTGAAAGTGTGGGAGAATTTTTCCTCTTGATACTATTCCTTTCTTCTCATTGAAATCTAGGCAAACAACCAGCTTAACAATATTTATCTATTGTTCTTGAAGAATGCCCCCAAACGGTGGCAGTTTGGGGTAAAAATAGTTTGGACTTGTAAATCAACTTTTCATCAGTATAAAAAATACTTGAGATAATCATGAAGAGAAAAGATTTATCTTGGCTTGTAGTTGTGGAGGTTCCAGTCCAGGATCAATTGGCTCCATGTCTAAAAGAGCCTATGATATAGCAGCAGGAGTGTGTGGTAGAGTAATCTACTCACTTCATCATCCAGGAAGCAAAAGAGAAAGGACTGGCTGGAGTCTCACAGTCCCCTGCTAGGGAAATGGTCCCAGTGACCAGAAGACCTCCCTAAGGCCCTACCACAAGGCCCTACCACAAGGCCCTACCTTCTAAAGGTTCCACTATCTCCCTATTAAAGGAACATCTAAGATCCAAACTATAGCAATAGGGCTTTTCCATACTATTTCTAAATATAAGCAAATCACATTATTGTTCCATGGCTCATTTTCTTCAAATGCAAAACAAGGTAGTTAGAACCTTTAGAGCTTTTTAAAGGATGTATCAGTTTTCTGGTTACTTGTTTTTCATCACATAAAATTTTAGCCCTCTGCCTGGCTTTGGAAGCTCTCTGAAACCTAGTACCATTAAATCCATTCAGTCTTTTCCTCTCCAACTCTCTAATTTGTATGTGTGCTCAAATCAGGTTGAATACTGGCTCATGAATCTTGCCTGCCCCTAACATCCTCACTGTTTTTATGGCATATTCTCTCCTATGTTTTTTTTTTTTTTTTTAAAGAGAGAGTGAAAGAGGAGAGAGAATTTTTTAATATTTATTTTTTAGTTATCGGCGAACACAACATCTTTGTTTGTACATGGTGCTGAGAATCGAACCCGGGCCGCACGCATGCCAGGCGAGCGCGCTACCACTCGAGCCACATCCCCAGCCCCTCTCCTATGTTTTATACTAAGTGGAATTCTTTCTGTTCTTTAAGACCTATCTCATGTTTGACTTTCTCATGCCTTCTATAATCAATCTAAAGTTTATTTTCCTAACTTTTTCTCACCTTAGGTCTCTTTATTTTTCCCTTAGCTATAATATCCGGATGTTAAATTATCTTATTACTTAAGGATATTTTTTGTTTTGTTTTTGGACTTAAGGACCTGTACCTCAGGTTTTTTATTAGTGATGCTGTTATAGAATTATGTGGTCTCATTTTCACAATGTATTTTGCACTTATGTTGTCCAATTTAGTTTTACATATATTATTTTTGACTCCCTAGTTTATAAGATTTTATAGCTTAAAGATTTCTTATTATCTATACAATATAGTCAATATTAAATTATTTGTTAATAAATTAATTTAAATATGATAATTTTAATTTGCCTGTTGATTAAAAAATATTTTAAATTTTTTTTAAGTTGCTGATAGAACTTTATTTTATTTATTTATATGTGGGGCTGAGAATCAAACTCAGTGCCTCACACATGCCTGGCAAGTGCTCTACTGCTGAGGCCCAGCCCTGATTAAAAATATTTTAAGGTTTTAGAAACTTGAGGGATTAAGTTAATCTGAATAATAATTTTTTTTGAACATTTTATTCAGTTTTTATTGACAGCAATTTCTAAATTGCCACTAATGTTCAACATAACTCTTATGCATTAACTTATTTAATCTTTATTGGATTCTAGGGCTACAATGATACTAATTTTTTACTGTCTACTTAGCTTAAGCCCACCCAAACGGTTACATATGTCTTTTTTTTAGAGAGAGAGAGAGAGAATATTTTTAATATTTATTTTTTAGTATTTGGCAGACACAACATCTTTGTTTGTATGTGGTGCTGAGGATCGAACCCGGGCCGCACGCATGCCAGGCGAGCACGCTACTGCTTGAGCCACATCTCCAGCCCCCTGAATAATAATTAAAAATTAACCTCATTAAGCACAATATCTTTTCTTATAATGTTAATAATTCTAGAAAAATAAACTGAATGAACTGTGTTATAATAATTTTTAATACTTGACTTAACATTTTAAATGTTTTTTTATTCAATAAGCATTAAATTCATACTATGAATCAGCCAGTGTCCTAGAAAATTGGGTTTAAAATATTAAAAAAATAAAATGTAAAGATTTGTGCTCAAGTTCTTTCTCACCCTGCACAAAAAAAAAGCCAACCCAGATTGGATTAAAGACCTATGATTTACACTAGAAATTTTGTAACCATTAAAATGTAGGATCAACACTTCACCATATAAGTGCTGATAACAGTTTCTTCAATAGGACTCCTGAACCTCAGGAAACAATACCAAGAATTAGTAAATGGGATGGCATCAAATACGAAAGCTTCTGCACAGAAACAGTTAATTGTATAAAGAGAGAACCTACAGAATGGGAGAAAATCTTTGCTAGCTATTTGTTTTAGTTAGCATTTTTACTGCTATGACAAAAAGACCTGGCAAGAATAATTAGAAGAGGAAAAGTTTATTTGGGGACTCACGGTTTCAGAGGTCCATAGATGACTGACTCCATTACACTGGACCCAAGGTGAGGCAGAACACTGGGGCAGAAGGATGTGGTTAAGGAAAACAGTTCATTATATGGCACCAGGAAACAGAGAAAGAGAGCTTTTCTCACCAAGAACAAAATATAAACCCCAAAGGCATGCCCATGAGCCATCTCTTCAGTTATACTATATCTGTCTACAGTTACCACCAAATTAATCCCTATCAGGGGATTAACACATTGACTCTCATAACCCAGTCATTTCACCTCAGAACTTTCTTGCATTGCCTCACATATGAGCTTTTGGGGACACCTCATATCTAAACCATAACATTATTCGGACAGAGGATATCCAGAGTATATAAAGAAATCAAAAAACTTAGCACTGAAAAAACAAATAACCCAATTGATAAATGGGCAAATGGAATAAACAGATACTTCACAAGCAAAGAAATACAAATGCCTTCTTTTTATTTCAGTAGATAAATGTCTATAAACAAAAATAAATAAAAGGAACATCATGAATGCTATAAAAATTAAACTGAGAAAGTAAGACAACATAATTTTTAGGTATAATCAAGGATTATAAAAACAACTGTACAAAATAAATATACACATCTGGGTGGTTAGCATAATAAATTATAGTACAGTGAATTATTTGTAGAATAAAAAATTAGAGCCATAGTACCATACTTTCTTTTTAGGTTCCATAATAAATTTTGTTTTTATCTTTGATTTTTAAGAAATGCATTATTCAAATATGTAAGACATAGAAGTTCAAATTAACATAGTTATATATAAGTAAATATCCAGAACATATTAATGAGTTTTATTATTTTAATAGAATTCAAGAGAAAAGATCTGAATATATAATTACCTTTGGTGTCTTCTTAATAAATTGACATTGTTGCTTTTATTTATCAGCAGGTGGTGCTATTGCTTGTG
This sequence comes from Callospermophilus lateralis, assembly GCF_048772815.1. Classification (NCBI taxonomy): domain Eukaryota; kingdom Metazoa; phylum Chordata; class Mammalia; order Rodentia; family Sciuridae; genus Callospermophilus; species Callospermophilus lateralis. The sequence continues at coordinate 103,847,867 of NC_135314.1, forward strand.
TAATGGAAAACTTCTTGATTCTCATTTTCTCTTTGAATATCCATTCATTATAAAAAAAAAGACTTACCTCTGTTTATTCATTTATCCATTCAATTAAATTAATTGCAATAATTCATCATCTACAGTAACTGGTCTTACTGCCATATGTAACTTTTCATTGTCAAGTAACATAATTTAAGACACTCTGTAATTTGCTAATTACATATGAGACAGAATATTCTTCTTAAAAATCAGTTAGTGGGGTTAGGGTTTTGGCTTAGTGGTAGAGCACTTGCCTAGCACATGTGAGGCACTGGGTTTAATCCTTAGTACCACATAAATCTAACTAAAGTAAAGTTATTGTGTCTATCACTAAAAAAAAAATAAAAAATAAAAAAATCAATTAGTATCCTTCAAAGAAAGGCATCTGTTTTCTCTTTGACTTAAACTTAACTTTTGAGCATGTAATATTATGAATTATTGAACTTGGCCAAAGATTGTGCCTTTGAGAATCCTTTCAATGTAAGGAATATAATTACACAGGGTAGTAAAGAGAAGAATGTGGGGCTGGGATGTGGCTCAAGTGGTAGTGCGCTCGCCTAGCATGCGTGTGGCACTGGGTTTGATTCTCAGCACCACATAGAAACGAAATAAAGATCTTGTGTTCACCTAAAAAAATAAATAAATAAATAAAAGAGAATAATGTGGTTGACATGGAGGAGTCAGTTATTATGGTCATTGTTTTTAATTTAAATATTTATTTCCCTTCTGGGAAATACTTGCATGCATAAATAATTTAAGAAAATACAGAAGAAAAAAAAACCTGATCTCGTTCCTTAAAGGGATGTATCATTTGTTGATACTTTATAGAAATTGTCTCAATTTTTGTTCTTTATATTGTACATATTCAGTATGGTTGCTTTTTTATTTTTAAATTAAATTAAACTTTATTATTTTGTTTTAATTTTTAATTTTATTTTAATGTAGGAATAGTATTGGCATGTTTGTATAACTTTGGAGTCAACTCCAGTGGTGAATTTACAAAGTGGAAGTCTTCTTCTGGACCTTTAATTCCTCATTGTGTTAGTCAGCTCTTCATTTCTGTGGCCAAAATATCTGATGCAAACAACTTGGAGGAGCATAGGTTTAATTTTGGCTCACAGTTTCAGAGGTTTCATGGCTCCATTGCTTTGGGCCTGAGGTGAGACAATATTATATTGAAAGGGCATGGCAGAGAAAAGCTGCTCAGCTCATGCCAGTTGGAAAGCTGAGGGAGGGAGGGAGAGAGGGAGGGAAGGAGGGAGAGACAGAGAGGAAGGGGCCAGGCACATGATGTAGTCCTCAAGGGCATGCCCCTAGTGACCTAGTATGCTCCATCTGCTTACAGTTTCCACTTCCTCCCAGTTGTGCATTCAAATTATTAATCCATCAAATGGTTTAATCCATCAGTGAGGTTAGAGCCAGTCACTTCCCAAAAGCGCCACTTCTGGACATTGCTGTCTTAGGGACATTCCAGAAGGGACATACACAAGCTTTTGGGGGACATTCTAGATCCAAACCATAATATTTACCTACAATAAATTGTTAGGGCACAATGATCTCTTCTTTCAACTCTGCAATTCTGATGCCTTTTTCAGAGACACTGAGCATACTTCTTCTTTTATAAGTATTAGTTTTTTGTTTGTATCTTTGCTTTTTAATATAAGAGGCAACACTGTATATGGTCTGCCAGAAATGGGAAAAACTCAAGTAGTGTTGGAGAAATGTGGCTGATCTTATGACTTCAGACTTTACATTTTATTGTAGTTTGATACAAATAGAAGCAAAAATGGGAACTGGTTATAAGGTACAGGAAAAGATTCTAGATGTCATGGAAAGAATATAACTAATAGGCCCTAGGAACCAAAAAGTAGAGTGCTTATCTTTTGCCTTTTTGTGTATCTACATATCCAGGTCCTTTTTTTTTCTTTCCTTTGGGCTGACCTTTTTTCTCCTTTCAGTTTACATGCTGAAAACTGACATCATAAGTACCTCTCCTCTATTGGAGAGAGCATACTGAGTCAAAAATCTTGGTTCCAATTTTAAATATCTCCAGGGAAGGGGGATCACTGGCACATCAGATTTGTTTAGGCATGTTGTAGTAGGTTCTATAAACATGATTATGAAGACTTAAATAGGACTCATTGGTGAGGGCCAGGTCTTACTAAATGAAGGAAGAGACAGGAAGCAGCCAAACCAATAGGTTGCTATTGTTCAATCATTTTAGTCTAATTTACCCAAAATTTTTAGTTTAATCCTCAGAGATTTTCTTTTACATGAATACATTTCTGACTTTATAATGAAGATATGAGAAAGTTAAAATTACATTTTCATATTTCTATAAAACCAACTTTGCTAAAAACATAAAATATAAACCATAAAGTAAAGGAACTGTTGCCTTTATGGTATGAGTCCATCTTGCCCAGAATTGAGAAACTTAATTAATAATATAAAGTTAGATTTCTGTTACAAAATTCATTTTTATTCTATTTAAAATCAACACCTAACATGTAATGGGTATTCTGGAAATGTTATAGAATTTTTGCACAGAGAAAATATATTGTTCTAGTTTTTAAAGAGTTATAATAGCCTAACATTTAGACTATTTATTAATGGAATTAATATACTTAGTAAATTTCGTGGTTGTTTTTGAGAAGATTAGTTTAAATATTTCTAAATTTCTTGACTTTTAATTCATTTTTATGTATTTTTTTTACTTTAAAGGTCAGGTTTTGTTTAAATGGTGGTTGAGCTTTAGGAACACAGGCTTGCTTGTTCATTTATTCAGCACATATGTGATTCATTGGCTATTTAGAGAACAACTTCTATGTCTGTTTTCAATAGTACTCCACCCTCTACTTAGAGTACTAAAATGTAAACAGATGATTAAATAACAGTTGTTTAATAGTAAGGGTTACAATTGTTATGAAAAAACAGAGAAGAAATAGAATAATGATAAATGTTCAGATGTCTTTGTGCTTAGTTTTTATGGAATAAGTTGGTTAAGTAAACTTCTATAAGGTTAGTTAAGTTAAAAATAAACAACCTTTTTTTTTTTTTTTTTAATGACCAGAAATTCTTTCTTTTTTTTTAAAACAAGTGTACACAAATTTGAATTTGCTTTTTTATGATACTGGTACCTAAAAATCTGAGTCTGTCTGTTTAAAAGCAGAGAATTTTACTTTTTATAAATGTTTTCTTTCTTTCTTTTTTTTGCTGGTACTAGGGATTGAATCCAGGAGTGCTTAATCGCTGATCTATAGCTCCAAAACCCCCTTTTTATTTTTTTATTTTGAGGCAGAGTCTCATTAAGTTGTCTAGGCTATTGTTGAACTTGTGATTCTCCTGTCTTATGTTTTCTGTATAGTGTGCATGCGGAAATCATGCAAAAGCTCCTGCAGCATGTACACATGGGAAAATCCACTTATGATTTCTTATACATAGAGTGTTGTTTTTCCTCTGCCCACCATTTGGGGGACAAATGGTACAGCTTTTTCTTCTAATATTTTGCTTATATTTTTTTCCTACTCATAGATAACTCATAAACCCAACTCCAATATTCACATTCTGATAAGTTGTTGCCAGGAATATCAATAATGTAAAAAGTTTTAAATCCCTTATTGTGTTTTAGTAAAATATATAATTTTCTTTTATTTTTCTTTCTTTAGTTAAGTTAGCTTTCCCTTCTTTACCCTTCCCCCCTTTAGAGTTCTGTAGACTTTTTTGTACATCATTAGGCAATTTTTAATTATTTGCTTTATCATCTGTTAGGGACTATTGATTTGACAATTTAAAATTGTTCCTTGAGGACTCTTTACCAGTATTCTGAGATGTTCATATATTACTCTCAGAAGGTGTCTGTAATCTAATTTTTCTTATTGTTAGGAAATATTCATAAAAAACAATGACTTTCTTTATATAATCTCAATGCTTTTGCATAATTCACAGGGTAGAATATTAAATGTGTATTTTATTTGATGTCATAACTCATATTGGGTTTTTTTTTCCTTTTTGAAAGAAACTTGTTTAATAACTTCAAAATGTTTTATTTTGGATATCCTTGTTGATCTAGTACCACATTACCAAGACCCAGCTCTTTTAGGGTGACAGCATGGTTAAATTATTATTTAGTTTCTTTTTCATAGTGATAGAAAACTTTGAAAACCCAAACCACAAACCTCAAACTACTCTTAAAAAGTGGTAAAATTATTGTTTCATATGTTTATGCCCTCATCTGAATTTGAGTCTTTAGGAAAAAATGAATAAACTTTAAAAATCTCAAGTTGGTTGCTTTATTTTTCCTAATATAATTTTGTGGTATGCTAAATAATGGGCTCCCAAAGATACCTATACTCTAATCCCTAGAAATTGTAAATATGTATCTTAAATAGCAAAAGGAATTTTGCAGATGTGATAAAGGGCATGGACCTTTAGGTGGTAAAACTTATCTGGATTACATGAGTCCTTAAAAGCACACCTTTATTAGCTAGGTTAGAGGATGGAGAAGGAGGAGAGATCAAAGTAAGAGCAGCTCAATTTGCTGTTACTGGTCTAAAGATGGAGGAAAGGAACCACAAACCAGGGAATGCAGGTGGCCTTTAGAAGGTACAAATGGTCAGTAAGGGAATAGGGACCTCAGGTTCTACATAAAGCTGCAACAAAGTGAATTCGGCCAACAATCCACATGATCAAGGAAATGGATCCTGTCCAGAGCCTCCAGAAAGGAAGCCAGCCCTACCAACACCTTAATTTTAGCTCTTGTAGAACTATTAGACAATAAATATGTGCTCTTTTATGCCTCTAGGTCTGTGGTAATTTCTTACAGCAAATAATAGAACATGAATACTTTGTAACTGCAGTTCATGGCCAACTTAAACAATGAGTTATGTGAGTAGAAGGATTTCACCACTTTCTCACAAATTTCTCTCATTAGCTATTCTTTAGATTTAAGAAATTATCATTTCTTAAAATATAATAGTATCTTGGGAGTAATTTATTATATTGTTCTTTCAGAATAAGTAAGTTGGTAAATAGGTAAGTAATTTGGTTATCTGAGAGTTGATTTTAGATGAAAGAGTAAAAAAGGAAACATAGTTTATGGTTAGTCTGGGGAAGTGTCCCTTTCTGGGGAGAATTTTGACTAGCTATAGACTACTGCTAAGGTTGTGGCTATTTGGGGAGATGCCAGTGATATTTGCCCACATTCAAAATCCAGCTGGTCTGCCTCACAGTTTTTCAAGACTAACCTTCCTTTGTACAAAAATATATTTCTGAGTCTTTCAAAACAGCAATTGATTTATCATGTGTTGCTTAGTGTCTCAATTTTGCTGAGGCTGGCTTTGATCCTCCTGTCTCAGCCTCTTACTTTTGATCATCTTACTTTTGCTGTAAGCCTTGTGAACCTGATAACGTAACTCCCAAGTTCCCACACTAAGCTCTCTTCAAATTAACTAATCACACTCTGTCTCAGAAAATCAGCTAGGTAATATCCTGGACCCCATTAAAAGCTTCTTCCTCTTTCTCTCTCTTCTTACCTGCTGGTTGAGCACCTGAGTCCTAAATGGTACCCTGCCTTTGGTACTGGGAGGTGAGTTTCTTTCTTCTCTCATGGATCTATGAATAATTAAGCTTATCTTCCCACATTCCCTCCAAGTGTTCCTCCCTGTGCCAAACCTGACTATGCCAAACTTTATTTACATCCTTACTTAAATCACAACAGCACACAACATCACTGCTGAAGTTTTCTTGTCAAAAAATTGAACCTGAATTTGGTCAAAACTCTTAAATCTAAGTATCAATTTTATGAAATAAAACTGACAGAAGAACATGTTAAATAACACCACGAGAATACAAATGGCAAAATCCAGATGTGGAAAACTTTTTAGAACAAATGATCAAGTTTCTGCAACAGCAAAAATCTGCAAGGCAAGAAATAATGTGGAAAATAGGACTTAGATGAAAACATATCTAAGAGATTTTTTTAAGCCAATCGCAGTGATTGTACCTTATTTACATTTTGATTTAAACAAACTGAAAAAAACATAGTTTAAAGTAAATACTTTAAAAATATGAATCTATGGTTTTAAAATACAAGTTAAGATCTCTTCCATCTACGCTGTAGGAATTGACTAAATTGAAAATGAAAGATTTGTGTAAGCCGGCTTCAAAACCTTAAGTGGTATCAATACATCAAGTCTTATTTATCTCTATCAACCACTTTTAATATTCATATAAAATAGTTGTGTGGTAGTATTTCATAATTCTTGTTTGTCAGACATATTATGGGTTAATTTATTTTTATTGCCAGAAGCAGATTATTTTTGTCTTTGAAATTCTCAGTCTTTACTCATTTTCTAAAAAGATATGTTGAAATGTATATGTTCTTTTAAAAAAATATATATTTGTAATTCCAGAAAAGGAAATTTCTAATATTTCGTACTGCTGATGAAGCAAAGCTTATAATTTATTCATTACCCCCTTAAGGTAATGTTTAAGCAGCATTTAGGGGTTCAAAAAGAGTGAAAAAGATGAAAAAAAATGTTAGTGGTAAAAGTCATTCACTATTTTATGTATGAATTTTTTATTAGGAATTTAAAGTTTTGTATTACAGTAGTATAAATTAGTGACTTTTTTCTGCTTTTTTCACTTCTCTCATATTTATTTTTGGAGGGAGCCTATAGCTAATAATGAATGTTTCCTCCCTGCTTTCGGGGATAGAAGCACACTACCACGAGCCACACCCCCAACTCCTAATAATGCATATTTCTGCAAAAATAATAATGTAAAACAAAACAAAAAAACCCCAAAGCATCAATAACAGAATTCAAGACTTAAATTTGACTCTAGGTTATAAGGAAAGAAAACATTCATATAAGTTTAGTCAAACAAATTTATCATCCTTTTTGCAAATATGTATGTTGCATCTGAAAAAGGCCTCTAGTACCATCTATCAAATAGTTTTTTTTCCTTGCTGTCTTCTTGTATACATATGCAAGAATCTCTTTTGTCTTAGTTGATGCTTATTGATCTCTAGTTCTGAGAGGATAGATGTACTTCAACTTTCATGATTTAGAATGTGTATCAAAGATGTTTTAGTGACATTTTGTGTTTAGTTTCAGTTTTTGCTGACATTCTTGAAATACTGTAATCAGAAATTTTTAGATGTAGAGACTATAGAGAACGTTAAGATATCTTACTTTGTTTTGTCCTACAGAATCTTTGCATTTACCCTTTCAGTATTATTACTTGAAAGTAATCATGTGAATGGAAATGGTATGTTTTTACAGTTCTTGAGAGATTTCATGTAATGTTTTATCATGTTTTTCTACTGAATACTTTTAAAATATATGTGTATCTTCTGTTCAGTATACTAGAATTTTATTAAGAAAACATTTCTAATAATTCCTGATAAAGATACATTCTTTTAAAAAACTATCTTAATATGTTACCGTGATCAGTTTTAAACATTTTTGTTTTGTTCAGTCAATTTTTCTTTCTTTTTTCCTTCAGTGGTCTTATGCTTTAGAAAAACCCAACACTGGCAGCATATTTAATATTGCATGGTCAATTGATGGCACTCAGATTGCTGGAGCCTGCGGAAATGGGCATGTTGTTTTTGCACATGTAGTGGAGCAACGTTGGGAGTGGAAAAATTTTCAAATAACATTAACTAAAAGACGGACTATGCAGGTATGATTATGATTATAGGATGATTGAGCCTGCTTCTTTTCACATTATATATTCACTATAAATAATATAGAATTATCTTTGTTATATTTACTCAAAATTTATGAAAATTCAGGCACATTTGAACCATTTTAACTATGCCATTAGTTAGTCACCTTTTCATGATGATAAGAACCTTTCATTGAAAGAGAATTGAAACGGCTGTAGTTACTGTGGTTATAGATTTAGGACAGGTTTGTGGAATTTGAACCGTTTATGGAATATGTGAATTTAATTAAGGAAGAAAGTTGGAAGAAGCTCTGACACATAGGAATAAGTTAAATTTAACTACTAGAACTGACTCTAAGGCAGGCCTAACTTGCTAGTTACCAACAGGAATAAATTATTTTATGTATTTATCATAAGTACTAGGGATTGAACTGAGAGGAACTTTACCACTGGGCTATATCCCTAGTCTTTTTTTTTTTTTTTTAGCTTTTGAGACGGTATCTTTCTAAGTTGCTGAGGCTGATCTCAAACCTGAGGTCCTCTTGCCTTAGTTTCCTGAGTTGTTGGGATTACTGGCTATTCTTATTCATAATTGAATGAATTTAATTAACCTGATTTTTAAAAATTGCCTTTTAAGAATTACCTAAGGCAACTCAAAATTGGAAAATGGTGGGAAGTTCTTATTGGGAATTAGGAAGTGTGGGGCAGAAAAAAAATCTTTCCTCATCATTCTTGGTTTCTGGCTGAGGCCCCTATGACAAAGAACATGTTAACAAGAAAAAAGAATTCAAATTTATGTAATATACATTTTACATGATATGGGATCCTTCATAAGGAAAATAAGTCCAGAAAAAAAAAAAACAGTTAAATTGATATGCTTTCATTATTAGGTTTGATGAAGAGTAGATAGTTGTAAAGAAATAATATGATAGAGCAAAAGTAGTGTACCTAATTGGGAATAAATGGGAAAGCTTAGCAAGGCCTGTTTGTTCAGATTCTTCTGAGTCTCTCTGTTTTTAGATGCAAGGGTATTCCTTTCCTCTTGAACATGAAGGTCTTATAACCTGCTTTAGAGAAGTATCAGAGTGACCTTTCTCCTCTTTCTGTTTTCTCAGATTCCTTCAGTTTGAGATATTTAATGTGCTATGGTGCCTTGTTTTGGGATTAGTATTTAATTTTAATTGAAATGCTTTATAAGATTGATACCAAGAGTTTGGAATGTGTCAATGGGTGATAGGGTGAAATGTTTATAGGTCAGAGAACATTAGTAGATTATCTACTTTGTTGTGAGCTTCTTACAGTAAGACATATGTACTATATTTCTCTCAGTTTTGTTTTTGTCTAGGGGCTCCACTAGCCCAGGCTTGCATATAAAAAGTGCTCAACAAATATATTATAATTAGTTGAAAAAAGGTGTTGGGAAGAGGCCAAAGACAATTTGCCAGTGCAAATCTTCTGCCAAAGAAAGGGAGATTCTTCTTCCTATTATCTATATCATATGTGTTTATCTTCAGTATTTATAATTCATATTGTAATTGCTATAAAAATTTGGAAGCATGTAGTTTGTAATTTCATGATCAGTTCTGTTCAAATATTTATTTTCCCCAATCTCTAGATTTTTAAAATTTGGGTATGTTCACAAGATTAATAATAATTAGGTTAATTATAATTTTTCTATGGTCTGTTTACTTATTTTAAATTTAAAAAAATTTTATTTGAAGAATTTAAACCATACGCAGAGTAGTGGTACAATTCTCTATATATTCATTACCCAGCTTCAGTAATCAATCACATCCATATCAACACTCATTTCTTCATTTATTTTCAAGTAAATTCAGACATCATATTTCATCTGAAAAGTTCAATTATACAGCTAATATATAAGGACTCTTTAACATAACCAAAATAGCATTTTCATACTTTAAAAATAATTCCTGGAACTAAGGATGTACCTCAGTTGGTAGAATGCTTGCCTCACATGCACAAGGCCCTAGGTTTGATCCCCAGCACCACACACACGCACATATACACACTCACACAAAATTCCTAATATTATCAAATATCCATGAAGTGTTCAAATTTTCAGTTGTCTCTTACCTGTTGCAGTTTTGTTCTTATTATTGTTTTGTTCCAGTACCAGGTTCAAAATCCAGGGTTTTGCACATTTTACATCAGCCCTTGCAAGATATATGGTTTAATATGCTCCTCAGTCTTTCACTTTTTCTACAAATAGTTGGATCTAGATGATGATGTAAATTTATATTTCAGTTATTTAACTTGAGAATCAAAACATTATATGTGATAGTGGATCTGTGACAAAGAATACCCTGTGAATTCTAATTAAATGATTTAGAATGTATTATATTTACACAGTACATGGGAACTATCTAATATAGTATTACTCAAAATAAGGACTAGTCTTAATTACAAAAATGCCGTAAGATGAATATATCTAGAAAGAGGAGTTTTCTTTCAAAACAAAAAGGAATCATCCTAGAATTACAGGATTTTTATCTAAGGTAAGATGAATCATGAAGTTTTTAAATGGCTTATTTAATTCAAATTATCTTTGCACCTAATATTTGTAAATAATTTTTCAAAGTTTTATAAACAGAAACTTTATTTTAAAAGGGAAATTTATGCTTTCAGTGATTTTTAAACATTTGGTTGCATTTTAACTAAATTGGACCTACACAGTGTTTTTACACAGAATATTTTCCTTTATTTATTCAAAAGAGGTTTATTGAGTGATACCTACTTGCCAGGCATTAAGCTAACCAATAGGGAATATAGTCATGAATAGAACAAATTTTGTCCCTATTCTCATGGACCTCCTAGGTTGATATCTTGAAAATCTTTTTTCCCCCCATAAATTCAACTCAAATTAACCTAATGTGAGAAGGGAAGGAAAAAAATTACTGGCTTATGCAAAGTCAAGTCACAGCTGACTTGAGGCATTGGTTCAGGTGTAAATAACTTTTTCACTTCGTCTCTCCTTTTCTCTGTAATTGGCTTCATTTTCAGAAAGGCTTTCTCCATTTTGTGACTTTGGTAGCTCTAGGTGTACATTCTATTAACTGCAAGTCCAGCAGAAAGTACTTCTCTTCTTAGTAATTCCATCTGAAGTCTCAGCGTTTTAGTCTCATGTGCTAAGTCTGGGTTTAATGTATTTGATTAAGGGAGATGGGGAAGATGAGTCAACTCATCTGAGCTACTTATTTATTCACTGAGATTAGTGGAATTGTTCCTCAAAGGACAATCAAGGCATATTTATCAGAAAAGATATGATTTGATTTTGGGCAGACAAAATAGATATCCACTTATTTCTTTCCTTTGATTGTTTAGCAGCCGTACTGTATTGTTTATTTATTGTTACCTGTGGCTTGAAACAGCAACATTTATTATCTCTCAGTTTTTGTTAGTCAAGAATCCAGGCTTGCTTTAGCTAGCTTCTCTGGCTCAAAAGTCTCTTAAGGCTGCAATAACGGTGGTAGGCAGGGCTAAAGGCTCAAAGAGGGAAAAATTGCTTTCAAGCTCATTGATAATATTATTGGCAGGATTCAGTTCAGCAGTGTCTTTTGGACCAAGGGTTTCAGATTTCTCTTAGTTCCTTATATGTGTTCTTTCCGTAGGGTATTTTGCAACTTGGTAGTTTACTTTATCAGAGCAAGTAAGTGTGAAGAGCCAGACAGCAAACATTAAGACATTAAGTCATAATTTTTATAAGGTCATATTTGCTATATTCTTTTCAATACAAGCAAACTCTTAGGTCCACCTCATACCCAAGTGGAGAGATTTACACAGGATACAATTATCACAAGGTGAAGATTGTTGGGAACCATGTTACCACATACACATACCTTCATCCATATAATTCAGAAATATATTACTTACCTAATGCAACTATTACACATATGATTTTAAAACAAACTCATATCACCTCCTAAAAAGAAGATAATTTAGACTCATCCAGTTATTGCATCCAGCATCAACTCTTTGGTCTGGAAAACTGTAAGTATATTTTAACTTTTCTCCTCCCTCCTCCTTCTCCTCATATTCTCATTTTACAATGATTAAACAGTTTGGAAAAGAAAAAGGAAAACAACACACAGTGATGACCAAGCCCCTAACTCAAAACCAGCTTGATGGGAATATCCTGAAAACTTTTTGTTAGCAATAGAGTTAGTTGCTTGGTCAGTTTGGTCAGTGTGCCTTCCTGGGAAGATCTCCTTGGACATTTTGGAGTACACTCTTTTTTAGGGGCTATACTTTTTAGTAGCCTACTTTGTTTTGTTGTGAGGTGGGGTCCCTGAATTTCCATAGGGACTGAACAATCACAGCTTTTCACTTGTAGGGTGTAAAGTTTTACAGTATTCTCAGAAGCTTAGTAGGATTTTGGTTGACCTGTGTTTTATTAACTCAGAAACCAGAGATCTTGTTGAGTCTTTTTTTGTTATTGTTCTTTTTAGATACACATGACAGTAGAGTGTATTTTGACATATTATACGTACATGGAGTATAAGCTCCCATTCTTGTGGTTGTACATGATATAGAGTTACACTAGTTGTGTATCCACATATGAACATAGGAAAGTTATATCCAATTTATTCTACTTTCTGTACTATTCCCATTCCCACTTCCCTTCATTACCCTTTGTCTAATTCAAACACCCAATTGTATGTTAACACCCAATTGTATGTTAACATCTGCATATCAGAGAGAACATTCAGCCTTTGGTTTTTTTGGGATTGGCTTATTTCACTTAGCATGATAGTCTCCAGATCCTTTACCAGCAAATGACATAATTTCATTCTTCTTTATGACTGAGTAACATCCATTGTGTATATATACCACATTTTCTTTATCCACTTATCATAGGTTAGTTCTATTAGCTTAGCTATTGTGAATTGAGCTGTTATAAAATTAATGTGGCTGTGTCACTATAGTATGCTGATTTTAAGTTCTTTGGGTATGTATGGAGGAGTGGATAACTGAATCAAATGATGGTTCCATTCCAAGTTTTCTGAATAATCTCCATACTATTTTCCAGAGTGGTTGCACCAATTTGCAGCCACACAAGCAATGTATGAGTGTATCTTTCTCCCCACATCCTCACCATCATGTTGAGTTTTGATTGTTAAATGTGGACCTGGACCTGGCAGTTGCTGTTTCCCAATAATAGGATTCATTGCCCTTCCTCTCTCCCTGGAGCTCAGCTTTTGTGGATACCATATTCTGGAATAAGAAGGTTTCTTAATCTGCTCCTTAGCTCCAGGATGCATCCTAGTAGATAATTCTTTCCAAAAGACTTAGTTAATGACTTTGTTAGGATGAAGTGCCTAAAGGGGAAACGGTGCTGAGAGAGAGGATGAGGTATTTCTAGTATCTCAAGCCTACCTTTGTTTCTTTGTTGTCATTCTGACTTTAGCATGGGGTATAGATTTGGCTTTATAAAACAAAAAAAATTTGTAGTTGTAGATGGACAGTATGCCTTTATTTTATTTGTGTATTTTTATGTGGTGCTGGGGATCTAACCCAGTACCTCACACATGCAAGGCAAGAGCTTTGCCACTGAGCTACAGCCCCAGCCCTAGATTTGGCTTTAGTTGCCAAAGTTCAAGATTATCTGACTCTTAGTCACTTTATGTCTTGTAGAGGTAAGTGCTAATAATAGTGATTTTAGGACTAAATGAGATAATGTATATAAAACAGAAGTAAGTGATAGCTATTGCTCTCATTATAGCTATGTATAGAATTAAGTGAGTGTTTAGGAAATGTAAAACAAAATTTTTGGAACCAGTCAATCTGAGGGTTCTATGAATAAGTATCAGGTGATATATGAGTATCAGGATATTAATCCTAGGGCTGATCAGAATTAAAAAGAATAATGGGTACATTTTAAAATTCAGCACAGACATATTTAATGTGAGAGTCACCAGAGTTTTACAACTATAACAGCATTTACCAGAATGTCTTTAGTTGTAAGACTCTGGTGAATCTCACATCTCACTAGGATGTTTTATTAAAGTTTGGTTCTGTTGTGCCAAACACACACAAAAAAGTCATTCTCCCTAGAAAAACTTCAGGCAAATATGAATTCTATGGAATCTGTAATTTGAGGCCTGTACAATTGGAATTTAAATATCATTTTCGTAAAGGTTATTTAGTCAGCTTGCAGAATCAGAATGTGTAATAGTAAGCAGAACAAATGACCTGGTTTTCTTAATAAATAAATTGTAAATTTAAATAAGAGGCATGTATTTGAAGGAGGAATTGTTTCAGAATTAAACAGACTTAAGAAACAAATTAACTAAATGCAGTGTGGTACTTTGTCTTCTTTCTTTTTTAAATTAATTAATTATTTTTTATTTATATGTAACAGCGGAATGCATTACGATTCTTATTATATAGAGATAGCTCAATTTTTCATATGTCTGGTTGTATACATAGTATATTCACACCAATTTGTGTCTTTATACCTGTACTTTGGATAATAATTATCATCACATTCAACCATCATTAATTACCCCTTGTCCCCTCCCTTTCCCTCCCACCCCTCTGCCCTATCTAGAGTTCATCTATTCCTCCCATGCTCTCTCTCCCTATTGGCACTTTGTTTTCTATATAAATAGACCGACTATATATTTGGAAAAGAACTGGAGAAATGTGATCTCCTACTATAGAAAGACATTAGGAGACAACTGGATATATTGTATTGCATTAGAGAAACTAGCATATAATTTAGCTTTAAAACTTTTACATCATGTTTCTAGGAGAAGATGCTATTTTGGAAATTTAAAAATGTCTTTGGAAGCTCAGTCAGACTTCTGGTGAAGATAGTGTCATAAGTTCACTGAAATCATGTTCATGTTATTGTTCTAATTAAAAGTCACCTTAGTACTGGGACCAGTGCTTCTCCTACAGCCTTCTCAAGAATGCTTTGTTTTATATGCCACATAACTGGGTCTAGAAGTAGGATAGGTATCTTATTCCACAGCACTGATTCTAAACCATTAAAATCTCCTATTCTTTAAAACATTTCATCTCCTTAGAAACATTTCTTACCAGAGTAGTTTTCTCTTTGCAGTCATTTCCCCCTACTTGTAGAAGAAGTAAACAAAGATATTAGTCTTTTTCTTCTTGACTGGCATCTTTTTTAAAGACTTTAAAAAATATCTGAAAGATAAGAACTATTCTCGTTTAAATATAACTGTAGTGACCCTGCACATTTTCCCAATGGTTTCCTAATATCTTTCCATAATAGCACATCACATTTCTTCATTTATTTTTGAAATATATTTTTATAGTTGTTCTATTTACATCAGAAACAGTCCCACATTGCATTTAGTTAATATGTCTCTGAGGTCATTTTTATATATAAATATTAATGTATGAAATTTATAATTTATTAAACCAGGTCATTTGTTCTTCTGACTGTATTGTATTCTACATTTACTTGATTGTATCTTAATGATATATTTATATATAACATGTTCATTTAGTCCTCTATATTTCCTATAGACTGGTTGTTAGATTTAGTGCCTTGTTAAGATTTTAGAGTCTTAAGAAATTTAAAGAATAGTTTGTACATGATACTGTTCATTTCCTATTACATCACATCAGCAGGCACATATGTTTGCTTGTCTTTATTCTAGTAATGTTTTGATCAGTGTGTTCAGGTATTATAAGCCTGATTCATCTGTTGTATAGTTTCCTATTAGGCATCTTTTCTAATGTTTTTAGCAGCCATTGATGACAGTTGCCTAGATTGATCTAATAATTTCTTTTGCGTTTATCATCTAGAATTCTTATACCTCATCAACCATTTGATTTCTATGAAGTGAGAAAAGCTGAATTATTTTCCTTTATTTACCAGCTTTCCAATCATGGGTTGTTTTCCTAGCATGCCAAATTAGTTTCCTTTCCTTTTTTCTTTCTTCCCTTTCTTCTTCTTCCTCCTCCTCCTCTTCTTCTTCTTCTTCTTCTTTTTTTTAGTACTGGAACCCAGAGGCACTCTACCACTGAGTTACACCTCTAGCCCTTTTTATTTTATTTTATTTTTTTAGTTGTGTAACAATAATTTATTTATTTTCCCCCTTTTTACTGGTACATTATAATTATGCATAACAGTAGGATTTGTTATAATATATTCATACATGATCAAAATAAAAAGTATAATTTGATCAGTTTCATTCCCTAGTACTTCCCCTTTTCTTTGCCTCCCTCCTACTGATCCCTCTTCTATTCTACTGTTCTTCTGTTTTTCTTTTTTCTTTAATTTGTTCTAATTAGTTCTACATGACAGTAGAAAGTATTTTGACACATTGTACACATAATGGAGTACAACTTCTCATTCCTCTGGCTGTACATGGTGCAGAGTCATACCAGCAATGTAATCATACATGTAATGTATATAGGGTAATAATGTCTGTCTCATTCTACCATTCTTCCCATCCCCATAGTCCCACCCCTCCTCTCACTCCCCACTGCACAATCCAGATACTCCGTGCCTAATAGAGAAAAAAGTAGGCCCAAATCTTCATCATGTCGGATTAGGCTCGACTTCCTTAGCAAGACTCCTAAAACACAAGAAATAAAATCAAGAATTAATAAATGAGATGGACTGAAACTTAAAAACTTCTTCTCAGCAAAAGAAATAATCAATGAGGTGAAGTGAGAGCCTACATTTTGGGACCAAATTTTTGCCACATATACATCATATAGAGCACTAATCTCCAGGATATATAAAGAACTCAAAAAAATTAACACCAAAAAAACAAACAACCCAATCAATAAACTGACACTTCTCAGGGGCAACAGTATTTCCTCTGCTTGAATCCCGAGTTAGGGAGTGAGAAGGAATGCAGCCTCTCTCTAGTCTGTTATCTTGGATCTGACCCCCTTTTTATTTTTTATTTTGAGACAGAATCTCACTAAATTGCCCAAACAGGCTTGGAACTTTTGATGTTCTTGCCTGAGCCACCTGAGTTTCTGAGATTGCTGGCATGCACTGTGCCTGGTTCCAGTGAATTTATTTTGTGTTTTTATCATTGTAACTTAGAGATGTCAACATTTTTGGTATATTTCAGCCATTGCAGTTGTAATTCTTTTTAATGATCAATTTGTTCTATCTTTGGCCAATTGGCTCCTATGTTCTTTTGACATTATTTCAGTAGTGTCCTTGCTTTCTGGTATGACAGTATATTCTAGGCTTATTTTGTGCATTTCCTATCAGACTTGAAATCAGCCATTTTTCCAGGAAGCACTATCTTCTGTTAGAGGGAAATGTTACCTTTTTTAAAAAATATTTATATTTTAGATTTAGTTGGACACAATATCTTTTATGTGGTGCTGAGGATCCAACCCAGTGCCTCATGCATGCCAGGTAAGCGTGCTACTATTGAGCCATATCCCCAGCCCCATTGTTACCTTTTTTTTTTAAAAAAAAGTACAATTTATTGAAGAATAGAAGAGGGAACCCCATAGCAGGTTTTTCCCCAGGGAAATGTTTTTATAGAACGTAGTTGGGTGCTGTATGGATATAGAGATTATCTATATTTGTACTTTGTTGATATTTATACTCACGTGTTTAATATCTTACTCCTAGTTGAAATCTTCTTTTTATGATTTGTACTGATTTGATCAATACTTTTAGACAAAATGTTTTTGTTTCTGATAGATAAAAATATATCGTGAATATGTACTAAGGTTCATAATTTGTGTTTAAAGTTAAGTTTTACTCTTCGTTTGTTCTTGGCAATTGTTTTCTCTTACAAGAAAATTTTTGTTGCTAAACACATTAATGCTGCTATGTATGTTCTAAAATATAGTTTTGAAATAAAAAATGTAGATTATTCTAATAATTTGTTATTGAATACTATTTAGTATTTCTTGTTTGTTTTTTTTTTTCAAATACAGGCAAATCCATGTAACTTCATGTCCTTCCCTGTCTTAGATAAAACATATCATACTATATATATTCTTCTGCATCTTACATTTTTACTTTATGTCCTATAGATCACTCCATATAACTGCCTCATTGCATCATACTGCTATATATTATTTGTGAATGTGCTGTAGTTTATTCAACCTGTTGATAAACATTTGGGCATTTGCAGCCATTTGATATTGCAAATAGAGCTATAGTAAATAGCCTATATGTATGTTATTTCATAGTTTTGTTTATCTTTGTGATAGGATTCTAGAGTATAAGCTTTATTTTGCTTTCTCTTGTCATGGTGATCATATTGATGGGGATGGGAGTTGGGGAACAGATCATTAAAAAATGAAATATACTTGTCTTAGTCTGCTCAGGCTTCTATAATAAAACCACATTAGGGATAGCTTATAAACAACAAAAACATTTTTCACAGTTCTAGAGGCTGGGAAGTCCAAGATCAAGGTGCATGCAAATTTGATGTCTAAAGAGGGCCCACTTTCTGACTTATAAATAGTGCCTTCTTGTCCTCACTTGGGAGTGGCAAGGTAGTTCTGTGGACCTCTTTTATAAGGGCATGAAGTCATTTGAAGAAGTACTTATAGGAAGTTTTACTTTATCCTGTCTTTCTTTTCATATCATTTCATTGCTTATTAATACCTGATACATTATTTTTAGAAAAAAATAACATTTTGAGGAGAATTGTAGGTACAGTTACATTATTTTTCTCTTTCTTTTTTTAAACCTCTTATTATACTGTCTTACCCATTCTGATATTGACCAGATAACTTGATAAGTTTAAATCACTCAACATTTTTATTGATTTGTTGCAGTTGGTCCATTACCTTCAAGATTTTAGGCAATATTACCAAATGTTAAAATCCTTACAAACTAGCATGTTATAACAGTCTTAATTATAATAAGCAAATCTTCTTGTTAATTGGTCCTTAGCCTTCTTATATATTATCTCTGTGTTTTTGCATCCCCCACTCTTTGCAGCTTGGTTTCTTTACTAATAACTCCTACTCCACTTTTGATTTTTAAAGCAATTTTATCTCCTGTTGTAAAACCTAATTTAAAAGTAAAATCTAATCTAAAAAGAGATATTCTTATTGTTTTTGGCAGAAATCATGTAGTCTTTTTCCAACTTATCTGTGCCATCTTCATTTAACTATATCTCAGTGTTGGAACATTTTTCACTTTTATCACTCCATTGCTATAGCAATCAGTGAGGCTTGCAGGTTAAAATTTTTTGTCTTTTCTATTTACTTTTAAGAGATTATCTATATTTGTACTTTGTTGATTTTTATACTCACGTGTTTAATATCTTATTCCTAGTTGAAATCTTCTTTTTATGAGATTAGGTAATCAAGAGTGTATTGAATTTTTTTGTGTGTTTCAAAATCTTGCTAACATTCAATTGAAATTTTGTTGTGTTGTAATGTTGCTTGTTGGTGTTTCATTTTTTCTTGTTTAGGTTCGCAACGTTCTTAACGATGCAGTGGATTTGCTGGAATTCCGTGATAGAGTCATTAAAGCATCTTTGAACTATGCACACTTAGTTGTTTCAACGTCTCTTCAATGTTATGTGTTCTCGTAAGCATCTTGCATTTCTTAAAAATTCAGTTATGTCTGTGATGATAAATTTTTTTTTAGTTTTTTTTTTGTAGGTGGACACAATATCTTTATTTTATTTTTTCTTTTAATTTTTATGTGGTGCTGAGAATTGAACCCAGTGCCTCAAGCATGCTAGGCAAGCGCGTTACCACTTGAGCCACATTCCCAGCCCCTATGATGATAAATTTATTTTCAAGTTTTCAAATCATTATTGTTTGGCTTAAACTTAATTTTTCTCAAAACCTCACCTGTCCTGAGCTTAGCTCAAACCAGGAAGTGAGAAAAAGTGAGCAATGAATGAACAGTGAAAATATATCTAATAAAGTATGTACATCAAATGTTAATTATCACTTTTATAATAGGAAATTCCTTCTCTGAGATAGTGTTCACTCTTAGTTTCAAGGAATTTATTGTATATATGTTTTTCAAAACTTAGAGCTTAGAAGCACCTGATAAATGATGGGAAAAGGAACCATCCATTTACTATAAGAGGGGACATCTAGCATCCTGATAACAGACTTATTTAGTAAGGATACAATATCATAGCCCAGGGTAATCATGGATGTTTGTATTGATGGCCCAGAATTGTCCAAAAATGATGGATTAAAGGAAATCTATTCAGTATATTCTGTATTGGAAGGCAGGGAATGATTCAATAAACATTTCCAGGAAACTTGCATGAAAAACTTAAAAGGACATACTGTTAAACATACAACTGGTTTTCTGGAAATAAACAAACCTGATTTGCAGTTTTGATGATTTCCATGATGTAAAAATATTTCCATCAGGACCAATTTTAAGCTACAATGTGATTTCATGGAAAGCAAAGTTGAAAGGAGATGAAGAATAGCAAACCATTATATATATAGTATTGCTGCCATACAGATAAAACATAAATAATTTCAGGTGCAAAGATAATAGTAAAAGATAATAAAATAACCTACAAGTGATATTTTGAATATCTATTACCTTTGTTTTTAATATTATTTACTTGCTAGTAAGTCTATAAAATTTCATTTTACATCCCAGTTTTATTTAATTTTTTTTCTGATTTAAAAAATTCTTGAAAATGTAACAACTGATCCAATATGACTATACTTTACCTCCAATTGAGTCCTCAACTATCCAGAAAACTTGTGTAACCACTATGATACTTTCAAGGGTTGTGAATACTTAAGGATTTAAGAAGACATTTTAAAAAACATTGTGCTTGTATTTATAATAGAGATCTTTTTAGTTTGAGTTTCTTTGTTGTTTGAAGAAAACATGGTGTGATTATAGTTTAATTATTGACTATAAAATTGAGGATAGAGAATATATGTCTTACTCATCAGAACCCAGCATGTGGTATAGGTACTTATAAATATTTTGAATGAATGAATGAATTGAAACATGTATAGTATTTTCTTGGAATCCTAAAGCCCAGTAATACACAAAACAAAGGTATTAATTTAATTGACAACTGCTGTATTTTTTAGAAATCCTTACTTACTCTGTGTAAATCTGCTGCTAATCAGAATCTGCAACTCAGGAAAACAGCCAAGGTCTGGAATAATGAAATAGGAGAAACAGGAGAGTGAATAAAGAAATAATCAGTTCACTTTTATATGAATTTTTCTTCTTAAATGATAGGAAGAACAATAATAATTCGGGAAAAGTAAAAAAAATACAAAATTAAAACTTGAAATATGGGAAAAGGATTGTAGAACATGGGAAAATCTTATAATCACTTAATACAGTTATTTAAATAATTTTTATTGGGTTGAGAAAAATAGAGATCTTTTTAGTTTGCGTTTCTTTGTTGTTTGAAGAAAACTAGGGTTCTCCATTGCCCTAAAAAAGGTATTTATTCTACTAGTTACAACAGACAGAGCATAACATTTGAATCTGTAGGATTCCTTTCATTCGGTCTTACTCACATTAGAGAGTTTGCTTTTAAAAATACCAAAATTTGGGCTGGAGATATGATAGAGTAATAGAGCACTTGCATAGTCAGTGCAAGGGCCTGGGTTGGATACCTAGCATCATTTTCTTACCTTCCCCAAAGCAAAGTAAAATACAGCTAACCTTGTCTCCTGTCTGGTTGTCAACATATTATTGTTATAAAATATTTATTAAAATGAAATACCAGGGAGCAATAGTAGAAATGAGGAGGTCTCGGGACCTATCATCACCAAAAAGTTTCATTAAGTTAAAAAAACCTATTTTAGGTAATAATAGGTATCATTTATTGAGAAATTTTTATCTTTTATGTTTAATGTTAGTATTATTCCCATTTTATGAGAGCTAAAGGACACAGTGATTAAGTAGCTTATTCTTAGTATTCTTTTATTCATGTATTGTAGTACCTGCAGTAGGTATTTGTTGAGTGTCTGCTGTGTGTGTTAGTTGCAGGGGAGAGAGAGTCTCCTTTCTAGTTGGGGATACAGTCTAGTTACGGGTACAGAACAAATAATTTCAGAGCAATATTCTACATATCTTAATAGAAGTACAAATAAAGTTACTGTGAAACTAAAATCACTATTTAAAATGAGTACCTGTATACTTAAAAGAGTATTTTAAATGTTAATTTAGTATTTTAAATGTTAATAGTGTTCCTTTTATCTGTCTTTTAGTACAAAGAACTGGAATACACCACTTATATTTGATCTTAAAGAAGGAACTGTTAGTTTAATTCTACAGGCAGAAAGGTAATTTTTTTATTATGTTTACCTATTGGATTTAGGGTTAAAATATTTCATGTAGGGGCAAAGCAGTCTTTAAAGCATCCTACTTATATAACAATATACTACTTATTTGGAATAGATTTGTTTATATTATAGGTTTAAAAATTAGAAGCAATAAATATGCTTTTTAGATAAGAAGTCCTGAAACTTTTTAGTCTCAACATTTTTTTTTACATTTTTAAAAAAATAATTGAGGGTTATATGTAGGTTATATTTCAGCATTTTCTGTATTAAAAATTAAAACTGAACAAGAAGGAGAGAGGAAGGATGGGAAAGGGGAAAACATGGAATGAATTTTAAAAAATCATGTTACATGAACATAAATATACCAAAGGGAATTTCACCTTTGTGTATATATAGAAAGTACCAATCAAAAGTAAATAAATAAAGGAACAAAAGGAAGATTAGTAGAATAGAGGAAGTGGGAAAAAGGGGAGGAAAAGTGGAAGGAATGGGAATTAAAATCAAATTCCTTGGATATATGAGTGTTGTCAAAATGAATCTGACTACTGTGTATAACTATAATGCTGTAATAAAAAAAAGGAAAAATAATTAAAACTGACAAGTTTTAAAAGTATTGATTTACTTTAAATGTTGAGTTCATTATAACTGAACATTGGAGTAATGATATGAGAGAATGAGAGTGAATCAGGCAAATATTGAGTTCATTATAACTGAACATTGGAGTAATGATATGAGAGAATGAGAGTGAATCAGGCAAATAATTATGAAATAGTTTGAACCTCATGGTTTCTCTATTTTCTATTCCCTCCCTCCCCCCCCCCCCCCCCCCCCCCCCCCGTACTGGTGATTGAACTCAGGGGCACTTGACAACTGAGCTACATCCCCAGCCCTGAGCTACATCCCCAGCCCTATTTTGTATTTTATTTAGAGACAGGGTCTCACTGAGTTGCTTAGTGCCTTGCCATTGCTGAGGCTGGCTTTGAACTCAACAATCCTCCGGTCTTAGCCTCCTGAGCTGCTGGGATTACAGGCGTGTGCTACCATGCCTGCTTTCTTTCTCTTTTCTTTGTTTTTCTTTTCCTTTCTTTCTTCTCCATCTCTTTCCTTCTTCCTCTCTTTTGTTCTTTTCTCTTTTTTAAAAAAAGATGGACACAATATCTTTATCTTATTTGTTTTTATGTGGTACTGAGGATCAATCCCAGTACCTCGTGTGTGAGGCAAGGGCTCTACCACTAAGCTGTAACCCCAGCCCCTATTCTTTTCTCTTTTACTTTCTTTTCCTTCTTCCTTTCCTTCCCTTTCCTTTCTTTTCTCTCTCTGTCTTTCCCTCCCTTCCCCTCTTGCTGAAGATTGAACCCAGGGATTTGCTCATGCTAAGCACACTCTGCCTCTGAAGTACACCCCAGGCATAACTTTGTTTTAAAATATTGGTTGAAATTCATTGATTTCATAACCCACTGCTGGGCTGTGACCTGAAGTTTGAAAAATAATATTCTCTACAAAGATACTGAACTGTGTAAAAGACTAAGGAACTTGAGACCAGTTAACTAGAGTAAATTAGGAATAGATATTACTCCAGGAACCTGCAGTTTTCTGTGAAAACTATCAGTCTGTCATATACAGTGATATCCTACTAAAACAAAAATTAGACTTAGGAAAGCTACTCAATAAAACCTGGAATAAAATATGGAAATATAATTGACATTTACCTAAAATATTTTTCCAGTGAAACAATGCACTTTATTCCTTATCCCTTTATTTATCACCTAGGCAGCTCTTAATAGTGTTTCTTATCAGGTTTTCTAGCCCACAGCTTTTTATAAATAGAAAACTAGAAGAAAGTGCTGATGAGCTGTTAAAGGCTGGCACAGTGACAGGAAGAAAAGTGACTGCCTGGCAAGGGAATATGGAGAAAACTAAAATTACAGAACTGTGCAGCTGAGAGTATAATTATTCTGAGTAACAACAGATTCTCATGAGTATCAAAGCTATCATTTTGTTACTGAAGAATATAGTCATCATACTGATGATATTGAGTGATGAAGAAAATGTTATGTTAAATTTTACATCTGTTTAATGAAATTGAAATGTATGATTCATTTATTAATTATAAATTTTTAAAACAAGTCATTTTTGCCATTTAAAAGTTAAGATGTCAGCATCTAAAAACAATATTTCTGAAATTATTTTTACTTCAAGAGTTTCAAATAAATTTATTACACATTGTTTATAAGTCTATTTATTGGATGTTTTCGTTGTAAAAGCATATATTAATGGCATAAATAATTAAGTAAAGAATATTTTAGTTACCCCTACCATTGGTCTTATTTATGCCGTTAGAGATGTTAGCCCATAGAAACAGGGTATTTACTTAGAAGTTAAAAGCTAGTGTTCTATTTAGAAAAGAAAAATTTTAAAATATATATTCTAAAAATTTTAGAATATACACACAAAGAATATATACTAATATAATGTGTCACTTTGTCAAGATCAGCAAACATTGTTTTCATACACTAATGGGTATGGCCATATACTGATAGGCAAAGAAAAATGCTTCAATTAAATGTTATCTGTCATTCCTTAGGTAGTAACTTAGTTGAAGTGTGTACATAATAATTAGTAATTCCTGAATAATTAGAATAATTAGTAATTCCTGAATCAATAAATAGTTCTGAATCAAGGATACTGAGACCCTGAACATTTTTTTTTACAATAATGTTGTCAACACAAAGTAAAAGCCTCACCAATTTACTTGAATGTGTACAAATCAATATTACCTTTCAAAAGGAAGTTTAACAGTTACATTTTAATTTTGAAACAATTTATATATATTTTTAGTTGTTGGTAGACCTATATTTTATTCATTTATTTATCTGTGGTGCTGAGAGTCAAACCCAGTGCCTCATATATGCGGGGCAAGCGCTCTCCCACAGAGCCACAATCCCAGCCCACATATTAAATTTTTAAAAGTATATATCCTTTGATCTAGTAATTATGCTTTTAGAAGCTATATACGAATTAAGTAGAATAGATATACAGAGATGTTTGCACACTATAGACACTCGCTAAAACGGTTAATTTAATTTGAAATTAATATCCATCACAAAAAATGAGTTAAGAAGTAATTATGAAAATGTATTCATATTTTTTTTGCCATAGTTATCTCTGTAAAGGTAGAGTCACAAGAAATCTTTTGTTTTCTCTTTATTGTTTTAATTATTTCTTACAATGTTTATCCTTTTTCAAAGGAAAAATGTAGCAGCCATAAAATAGTTATATAAGCCAATAAAATATTGCACAGAGCCCTATGCCTATGCCTTAATATTAACTGTCAACATAGCAAATGAATCTGAAACCCTGTTGTAAAAAATGTGTAAGGGGGGCTGGGGATGTGGCTCAAGCGGTAGCGCGCTCGCCTGGCATGCGTGCAGCCCGGGTTCGATCCTCAGCACCACATACAAACAAAGATGTTGTGTCCGCCAATAACTAAAAAAATAAATGTTGAACTTCTCTCTCTCTCTCTCTCTCTCTCTCTCTCTCTCCCTCTCTCACTCTCTCTTTAAAAAAAAAATGTGTAAGGTTTATATGTGAGTATATACTAATGATTGGCATATGATTTTAAAGTCAGAGAAGCATCTTTACTTTGTGTTGTTGTTATTATTATTTAGATTTTATTATTTGGATTTTATTATTTAGATTTAGATTTTTATATATATATATACACACACACACACACACACACACACACACACATATATATATATATATATATATATATTTTTTTTTTTTTTTGATACTGGGAATTGAACTCAGGGGCTCTTAACCACTGAACTGTATCCCCAGCCCCCAGTGTTTTCACTTTTGAGACAGGTTCTCACTAAGTTGCTTAGGGCCTTGCTAAGTTGCTAAGACTGTCTTTAAATTTGTAATCCTCCTGCCTCAGCTTCCTGAGCTGCTGGGATTACATGTCTGGGCTAGGATAAATTATTCTTTAATATAAAATGAAAATATAGTATCTTCCTCTCTGAGAACATATTTTTCTTCTTTATTTTTTAGACATTTTCTTCTTGTAGATGGTGGTGGTATCTATGTATATTCCTATGAAGGGCGCTTCATTTCTTCTCCAAAATTTCCTGGAATGAGAACAGATATTCTTAATGCACAGACTGTGTCTCTGAGTAATGATACTATAGCAATAAAAGACAAAGCTGATGAAAAAAGTAAGTACATCTTATAATTTTCCACAGGTCAGTTTCCATGAAATTTGTTAATGCTATAAAATTTTCATAAATTAATTTGCATTTTCTTATCTATTAATATGTTAACTTAATGTGACAGTCATAAACTTCGTGATTTGTTCTAAATTTGAATTACATAAGAACTAAAGTTGTTATATCATACCCAATTGATAGAACACATACATATTGTTATAACAACCAAGATTGGTGGTAAGAAATAAATCTTTATTCAATAGCTATTGGTAGAGTTTTAATTAAAGATTGTGATCTTAAAATGTGTATTAAGTTTTTAATATTCCTGTTTTCTTCATTTGGTAACAGAGTGAATATTGTACTTTGTTATACATTTGTTTTGTTTACATGTTTTAAAATTAAGTTAATGAAGTCAGGCACAGTGGCCCACAACTGTGATGACAGTTGGGAGACTGAGACAGGAGGATAGCAAGTTCAAGGGCAGCCTCACCATTTAGCAAGACCCTGTCTCAAAAAAAAAAAAAAAAAAGAGTGGGGAGAAGGGGACTTTTACCATATCACTCAATGGTTAATCACCCCTGAGTTTAATCCCTGGCACCAAAAAATAAAAAATGTAAGTTAATAAAGTGGAAGAAAGGCATGAATAAAATTTCTATTAAAACCTAGGCCAGTTTAGTATTTATAAATAACTTTGTTAAGTGATTTGGAATTTCATAGTACAATGAAACCATTTTATTAAGGTATCACTGTATTAAAGATTCAATTATCTGGCAGATATTATAGAATTCTTACTGTGGGCCAAATACTTTTTTTTGAAGATATAAAAAGGAACAGATAGTTTATTATATGTTTGTTTATTTTCTACACTATCTATCTACACATGCTGTGAAGCAAACTAATGTAAAGTGAGGGATTGGGGCATTCTGGAAATGAGGAAGAGGAATGACTATAGGCAGGATTCTGAGATGAGAATGCTTGGCATGTTAAAAGGAATTGCCAGAAGGCCATGTAATTGGGTGACCATGAAAGAGTAGCAAGAGATGAGGACAGAGAGAGAGGCAAGAACCAGATCACATAGAGACTGGACTACGGTAAGGATATAAGCATACAGGAAACTGGGGAGGTAAGCCTTTTTATCTTATAGGCTTTTACCCTAGTTAAGTGAGATGGAAGACAAAAAACAGGGAGGAAGTTTTGAAGGGGTTTGTAAATCAATAGTTCTGTTTTTGTCATGATATGTTTAAATGCTTCATAGACATCAAGCAGAGATGGAAGTAAACCAATAAAAGCAGAAAAAACATTTGACAAAAATAGAGAAACCTTTAATGTTCAAAATACTAGAAAAACTAGGGGTAGTAGGAACATACTTCAACATTGTAAAAGCTATCTATGCTAAACCCAAGGCCAACATCATTCTAATGGAAAAAAATTGAAAACATTCCCTCTAAAAACTGGAACAAGACAAGAATGCCTGCTTTTACCACCTTTATTCAACACAGTCCTGGAAACTCTAGCCAGAGCAATCAGACAGATAAAAGAAATTAAAGGGATACAAAAAGGAAAAGAAGAACTCAAACTATCCCTATTTGCCAATGACATGATTCTATATCTAGAAGACCTAATAAATTCTACCAGAAAACTTCTGGAACTCACAAATGAATTTAGCAAAGTAGCAGAAAATAAAGCTGAGATTCCTATATATCAATTGCATTCCTGTACATCAGTGATGAATCTACTAAAAGAGAAATTAGGAAAACTACCCCATTCATAATAGCCTAAAAAAGAAAATAAAATATTTGGGAATCAATCTAATAAAAGAGGTGAGAGACCTCTACAATAAAAACTATAAAACACTAAAGAAAGAAATTGAAGATCTTAGAAGCTAGAAAGTTCTCTCATGTTCTTAGATAGGCAGAATTAACATTCTTGAAATGGCCTTACTGCCAAAAGCGCTATACACATTTAATGTGATTCCTATTAAAATTCCAATGACGTTCTTCATAGAAATAGAAAAAGCAATCATAAAATTCATTTGGAAAATAAAGAGGCCCAAAATAGCCAAAGCAAGAAAGGTTAAACAGGAGACATCACAATACCAGACCTTAAATTATACTACACAGCTATAGTAAGAAAAACAGCATGATATTGGCACCAAAACTGACACATAGACCAATGGTGCAGAATAGATGACCCAGAGACAAACCGACATAAATATAGTCAGGTCTTTCTAGACAAATACACCATAAGCATACATTGGAGAAAAGATAGCTTCTTCAACTAATATTGCTAGGAACACAGGAAATCCATATGTAGCAAAATGAAATTAAACCCCTATCTCTAACCCTGCACAAAAATTAACTCAAGTGGATCAAAGACTTAGGAACTAGAACACAGACCCTGGGCCTAATAGAAGAGAAAGTAGGCCCAATTCTCCAACATGTTGACTTAGGAACTGACTTCCTTAACAAGACTCCTAAAGTGCAAGAAGTAAAATTAAGATTCAACAAATGGGATGGAATCAAAACTAAAAAGCCTTTTTACAGCAAAGGCAACAATCAACAACATGAACAGAGAGCCTACAGAATGGGAGCAAATCTTTACCACATGTACCTCAGATGGAGCATTAATCTCCAAGTTATGTAAAGAACAAAATCTCAACACCAATAAAACAAATAATACAATCAATAAATGGACTAAGGAACTGAACAGACACTTCATAGAAGAAGAAATACAATTGGTCAACAAACATATGGAAAAATGTTCATTATCTCTAGCAATTAGAATACAAATACAATCTCACCCTGGTCAGAATGGCAATTATCAAGAACACAAGCAACAATAAATATTGATGAGGATGTGGAGAAGAAGGCATACTCATACATTGCTGGTGGGACTGCAAATTGGTGCAACCATCATTGAAAGTGGTATGGAGATTCTTTAGAAAACTTGGAATGGAACCACCATTTGACCCAGGTATGTCACTCCTTGGTTTATATGCAAAGGTCTTAAAATCAGCATATGATCAGCAGTGACGCAAATACTAAGGTATGGAACCAAACTAGGTGCCCTTCAACAGATGAAAGGATAAAGAAAATGTAGTATATATACACAATGGAATGCTACTAAGCCATAGAAAAGAATGAAATTATGTCATTTTCCAGTAAATGTATGGATCTAGTACTGTCATGCTATGTGAAATAAACCAATCCCAAAAGACGAAAGGCAGGATATCTTCTCTGATACGTGAATGCTAACTTATAATAAGGGGGTTAGTGGTAGGGAAGAATAGAAGTACTTTGCATTAGACAAAGGGGAATGAAGGGAAGGGAGGGAGAATGGGAATAGGAAAAATAGTAGAATAAATTGGACATTACTATCCTATTTGCATATATGATTACACTACCAATGTAATTCCACATCATATACCAACTTAAGAATGAGAAGTTATATTTCATATATGTATAAAATGTCAAAATACATTCTACTGTCATGTATAACTAATATGAACAAATAAAAAAAAAAGAAAGAAATGAAAAGTAAACAACAGGGTAAATTAGTACAGGGCTCAGGAGAGAAGTTGGGTGTAGTGATTTAAATGTAGAAGTTACTGGTATATTCCTAGTGCTTAAAGCCTTGGCACAGAATGAAATCACCTGGGAAAAAGTGTATATATAGAGAGAAAGAAACCAAGTACTGACTGAGCACATTGATATTAAAGACAAGTAAGAGAAAGAGGAGCTAGTGAGATAAGAGGAAAACCAGGAGGGTGAATAATCTCTAAATCCTAGTATACAACTATTAAATAGTCGTTTCTCTTTTTTAATGCATGTTGTAAAACATTGTCTGTTACTGTAACACTTTACTAAAAAAAATCTAACTTGAGTGTTTAGTTCAGGCCATGGAAGATGAAACTAAGGAGCTAGGAAACTATCCCACTTTTTAATTTTCAGTATTTTCAGGTAGTATCACCTCTCATACTCTAAAATAGAGTAATTCTAGCTATTTAGGCTTTCTTTGAAAGAGGACATTTGGTAGTTGATTTGTTTTTAAACAACTTCATTTCTGGCTAAAAACTTTAATAAAGTATGTATATTTCCAACTGAATATAAGCTTATTTTTTCTATAATCAATTTACATACAAAACATGTTTTACTACTACTATTTTTTTTTCAATACTGATGATCAAACACAGGGCCTTATACATGCTCATCAAGCACACTACTGCTTATCTACATCCTAAGTCCTTTGTAATTTAAATTTTATTTTGATGCAGAATCTAACTAAATTGTTGAAATTGGCCTCCAACTTGCTGTCCTTCTGCATCAGTTGCCTGAGTTGCTGGAATTACAGGTGTGCACTATTGCACTTAGCTTGTATTTCATTAGTCTTTATTCTTCTGATAATTCATAAAATTTTAGAGCTAAAGGAATTATGAACATTTCCAGAATATATATATATATATATATATATATATATATATATATATATATATTTATTTATTTATATGCCAATAATTATTTATATAAAGTTTGATTGTTAAGCTATTGACTATTAAGCTATAACTATTTTAGTTATGCAGTTAGTTCTATTTTGCTGTAAGCAGAAAATCACAAAGACTAAAATAAAATTATTGTAGAACATGAATAAAATGAGAGGGAAGGGCTGGGGTTGTGGCTCAGCAGTAATGTGCTTGCCTAGCACCTGCGAGGCCCTCGGTTCGATTCTCAGCACCACATAAAAATAGGTAAACGAAATCAAGGTATTGTGTTCAACTACAGCTAAAAAATAAATTAAAAAAGTAAAGTTAAAAAATTGAGAGGGAAAATATTTTCCTATTTTGGCTAAGTAATACTATGTTTACTATTCTAATAATAGTAAACATAATTGAAGTACCTGGCATCTTTAACGTATAGAGGGAGCCATCTACATGTGATATCAATGGTTTCTTCTTAATTTAAGAGCTCCTTTATAGTTAGGTTTCTTGGGTCAAGTATAGTACTCTACATTGTAATAAGTGCTCAATAAGTAGATGTTGGTAACTTTGAATGTCTCTTTGGGTGATTTAGTACTAGAATTACTGCTTTTACCTTCCTTCTTTCCCCCCAATCTACCTTGCAGAGATATGCTTTGATATTAGTGTGGGTAATTATTAGAAAGATGTCTGGGTGTGTGGGAGTGGAAATTAGGGAGCAGTTGTTTATGTCTAGAAGCAACTCTTAGCTCCCAGCTCCTTAGTTGTTCCCTCTGCCAGTTTCTGTTATATGTGAACACTGAAACACAGGTCTAACCTCCCATAGATCAGATCTACTTACAGTTGAGAGAAAAAGTAGATGAGTTCATCCATATATACCTAGCTCTACATAATATGTACAGTTAGAAAAAGGATAGAAGGCTTTTTTAAAACATTATTCATTTGTATAGCTATGAAAATAATTGGCTTTAGTCAAGCCCAAAGTACTTTTTAAAATGGAAGACAAATTTTTTCTAATTTTTCTTTATGTGTTTAATTAAGATCTCTGCTATAGTATTTTTTTCATTTTTCTCAACATAATTGACAATCTTAGAATATAACTAAATATTGTAATGGGATTTTCTCTGTGAATATAGCCAGTAACCAACCTCAAACTTAACATCCTATGGCGTTCTAGAAGCTAATAATTTATTAAAAATATGGTCTTCTTGAATTAAATATGCTTTATATATATTATTACATGTATCT
Organism: Callospermophilus lateralis; assembly: GCF_048772815.1. Lineage (NCBI taxonomy): Eukaryota > Metazoa > Chordata > Mammalia > Rodentia > Sciuridae > Callospermophilus > Callospermophilus lateralis. The sequence continues at coordinate 103,879,733 of NC_135314.1, forward strand.
CAAAACCACTATCATGTTTGAGAGTAGGAGAAACTTTGGTGAAACAGAAAAGGGAATAGAGGCAGCATTTTGTTTCAGACTTCTTCAGAACATCATAGAAAGGTTGGAATTGGAGATAGAGAACTTCAATTTATAAGTAGTGATTGATGAAAATAGGAAAAAATGGGGAAAGAATATATTGTGAAAAGGCAACCAAGTTTAGGTGCTGTGGGACACACCTGTAGTCCTTCCCAGCAACTCAGGAGATTGAGGCAACAGGATTGCAAGGGAAACTTAGTGAGACCCTGTCTCAAAAAAATAAAAAGGACTAGGGATGTAGCTCCGTGGTAAAGTGCCCCTGAGTTTAATATCCACTACCAAAAAGTAAATAAAAATTAAAAATGAAGCCAACCAAGAACCAAACCTTAGGAACAAAGGTAATCAAATGAGGAGGAACTAGCCAAAGAGAATGAGGGATGGTCCAAAATAAAAGATCATCAGGATATACAATCAATCACAAATACATGAAAAAAATGCTCACCATCTCTAGCAATCAGAGAAATGCAAATTAAAACTACTCTAAGATACAATCTAACTCCAATAAGAATGGCAGCCATTATGAAGTCAAACAACAATAAGTGCTGGCGAGGATGCGGGGGAAAAAGGTACACTCATACAATGCTGGTGAGACTGCAGATTGGTGCAGCCAATTTGGAAAGCAGTATGGAGATTCCTTGGCAAGCTGGGAATGGAACCACCATTTGACCCAGCTATTCCCCTTCTCGGACTATACTCAAAAGACCTAAAAAGAGCATACTACAGGGACACAGTCACAATTTATAGCAGCACAATTCACAATAGCTAGAATGTGGAACCAACCTAGATGCCCTTCAGTAGATGAATGGATTAAAAAATTGTGGCATTTATACACAATGGAATATTACTCAGCACTAAAAAATAACAAGATCATGGCATTTGCAGGCAAATGGATGGCATTAGAGCAGATTATGCTTAGTGAAGTTAGCCAATCCCTAAAAAAAAAATGCCAAATGTCTTCTCTGATATAAGGGGGGTGACTCAAAATGGGATAGGGAGGAAGAGCATGAGAAGAAGACTACCACTAAATAGGGAAGAGAGGTGGTAGGGAAATGGGAGTTGCACAGAAGATGGAAGGAGAACCTCATTGTTATACAGAATACATTTATGATGTTGTGATGAGATAAAGAAAAAAAAGTGTGTCACATTAGATTGGATAGAGAGAAAGGATGGGAGAGGAGGGGAGGAGTAGGGGGATAGGAAAGACAGCAGAATAGAATAGACAATATGATTGATGTATGTACATTCCATGTATGTATTATATGTCAAAATATATTCTGCTGTCATGTATGACTAAAAAAAAATAAAATTTTTTTAAAAAAGAGATCATCAGGAGAAAATAGTGTTACATGTAGCCCACTTAAGTTTGGTTTAAACATTGGATCACCATAAGGGAATTTCATCAATTCATCCAAACTCAATGTTTTGATCCTACTAACGTTTGCTTTATTCAATTCATTTCTTAGTAACTGTTTAGAGATATACTCCCCCCACCCCCATCTGCCCAGTTGGAAGGAGTCCCTTCATCTATCTCCATTCTCTTGGGAACCATTCTAGTCTTTTTTTTTTTTTTTAACCATTTAAGATGGATTTTATAACTGCTCTTTTACAGAAAGTTATTTCCTATAAAACACCATACAGGCATAGCACATTTTTGCTTTTCTTTGAAAAATTTCTCTGCCTTCTCAGACTTAATTCTCATGTATCTTTTTGCAAAAGACTCCCTCTCCCTAACCTCCTAATACAACCAGGATGCAGTGTTCCTTATAAAGTTAGTTACTTTTTCTTTTTTTGAAATTTATATATGATCTAGTCTTTTTTAATAATTTGTTTCAGCGTAACTTTTTCCTTTGAAAATAGTTGTACCTGGAACTGTCTAGAATCGGGATCTTCCCTAACATATTCCTTAGTAACGTTCCTGAAAGAAGACCCTTTGATTTAGACTGGTCAGAATTTATATTTGGCCCACTCTTTACTTTGACATTAGCTTTTACAGTTAATAAAAAGCAAGGAATTGCATATATCTTTTTCCTTATTATATTTGCATTTTCTTATGCATTTAGTGAGCCAGTTTCCTGGAAATTGTATGTATCATCTCTAAATTCCATAAATAAATTTTTACCTCCAATACTGATTGCAACATAGCTACTATTTCATACCTTAAATGATCCTGTGGCCACTGAAGAATCAGAGCTTCCTCATCTCCTATCCCTTTATCATTTTCCCAAGTCAAATGTTTCAGCGCGTCAGGGTCATCCTAGTGAACCTTTATATTTCCTGACCCAAACTATTCTATTCTTATCTCAACTGGTTGTACTGTAATTCATTTCTGACACTACCTGGAGTTAGCACAAACCCAAAAGCTTAAGGATAAAGACTGCCTTCACTTTAGATATCGGCCACCACTTTGTATAAATTCAGGGATTTTTTTTCTATTTTATTCTATTACCTCCTCAAATTTGATAATTCACTAAAACAACTCAAAGGACTCAAGCTATCTTATGATTATCGTTTTATTATAAAGGATACACAAAGCATAAGGCCTGGCAAGGAACATAGAGCTTCTGTGTCCTCAATTCATAGCAATCAGTGTTTTCACCAATGAGGAAGCTTTACTGAACTTTTCTGTCTAGAATTTTTATGGGGTTTTATTACTTGGCATAATTCATATAATCATTGGCCATATTGAAACAGGTCTTTGAAATCAGGAACGGGTCCTTATCCCCAGGTGTTGAAGATTAAACACCTGAGAAACACCCAAGCAAACATAGAAAGCAAGTCTTATTTAAGAAAGAGACAGGTACAGAGACAGCAGAGAAGGGGGCCCATAGCTGAGAATTTGGGGGAGGGGATGGTCTTGTCTCATTTACAAATCCCAGAATCCCTGTTTTAATCCCAGTTTAAGGAGCAGGAGCACAGGGGTAATCACTTGTGCATTCCCAGAGGTGTTAGCAACCCATGGGGCAGAGAAGGGGAAAGTTAGCTGTTAGCAACCCATTTCCTTTTCTTTGATAGCCAACCCTCATCTTTTCTAAGATCATTTATTATCTAGCTGACTACTTGTCCTTTGCCCCTATCTCAGTATGCTATAATCTTCAGTCTTATTCCTATCTCCAGAGGTCAGAAACATAAAAGTTCCATCCTTCAAATCACATGCTTGGTGCTTTTGATTATCAGCCTCTGTCCTGAGGTTTTCCAGGTACCCACCAAGACTCTGATTAATATAACAAAGAAAGTCCTGTCACTCAGGAAATTTTAAGGGTTTTTAAAGTTTCCAGCCAGTAACCCACGATGACAGAAAATTAGCAGCACATGTTGTCTGGCATCATAGCACCTGACACGTTTTTCCTTTGTGGGATGTGATTTTCTATGATGTATGGGTCTAAACCAGAGATAGCAAAATTATAAATTTGAATTTCCATTGTTGAGCCTATAGAGAGGCATTGATGCCTTAGATAAATAACAGTTTTAAATAAATGTATGTTTTAGGAATATTCAGTTCCACTGTTTTCATAAGGAATGTAACCCCATTAATAAAAAGGAATTTGATGCTGTTGTTCTTCTTTGCCAATAGATACTCAGTTTCAGAGAGTTAAATAATTTCTCATGAGGATTATGATAATTCTCCCAAAATTTACCAATAAAAATGCTAATATAAAACACCATGTAATGTTATACCTTTTTTTTTCAAGTAATCTTCCTTTTTGAGGCATCAACTGGAAAACCACTAGGTGATGGGAAGCTTCTTTCTCATAAGGTAATGGACATTAGCTATTTCTAATGTAAATAACTACTTTTTGTTTACTTTTAAAAATAGTTTCAAGGAGGAGAACAGAAATTAGTCTTGTATTTAAAATCAGTGTGCATTCTACATATTTTGCCTAAAAATGTCACAAAGACTAGGCACAGATAAAATATGCAATAGGAAGCTATTATGAGAATTAATTGAATAAAAGGATCTGACTTATATGTCTGTTTTCCAGGCTTTTTAGTGCTTTTCAACAGCATATTTTATACTGATTAAGCTTTCAGGACCTAGCAATAAATAAAAACTAATTTTTATTTTAAACCTCTTGCAGTTTTTTCATTGATTTATCCTTAAACAGCATTTTCTTTAAGACTATAATTACTCCATAAAGAAGTATAGAAATTTTTTATTGGCTTTTCATTTTTTTAATCTTAAAAAAAGGAGCTCATTATATTACTGTGTCAAACAAGTGATGTGTTGGGTCTTAAGATGCTTTTAACTCAGTTGTTTTATACTTCTAAAAAACTGTTACTCAATTGTATTCTTCTTTCTATAAGTGCTGTTTTTAAATTTGAATAATGGATACATTCATTGATATGGTTCAGAAATCAAAAAAACATGAAAAAGTTTTCCTATTATACCTGTTACTCATGAATACAGTTACTCCCTATCAAATAAGTAACCACTGTTATTAATCTCATGTACTTTCGTAAATTTTTAGTGTATGTACAAACAAAACTGATATTTGATCTTTTTCCTCCTCTTAACCAAAAATGTAGTGTATAGCTCGGCACCTTGCTATTTTCACACAACACACTATTTCTGGAGATTTTTCCATATCTATACATACTGTGCTTTCCCAATCCTTTTTCCTTCTACCATATAATGTACATTTTATGGATATATCAGAATTTATTTAACCTGGGCCCAGAGGGTGGACACTTAAGTCCTCTCTAGTCTTTTGCTTTTATAGTACTGCCAAGGTGAGTTACTTTGCATATACATCATCTTGCTACAGTTCTAGTTCTTCTTGCTACAGTTCTAGTATAACTGGCATTAATTCATGAAATGTTTCTGGCCCAAAAGATATGAGCATTTGTAATTTTAATGAGAGTTGTCAAGTTATCTTCCAAAGAGAGTGAATCAGTCTCACTAGGAATATATGCATTGCCTGTTTCCCTACAACCTCTCCTTTATAAGTCATTTTAAATCAAGATGAAAATTTTTCCTTTTCAGTAGAAATAAGTATGTAAAAAATAAATTTCCCAAATAATAACAACCCAATCTAGAACTCAAATCTTTGTGTTATTAAATGAATATTAATTAGTACAGGGCAAAGTAGAAGGTTCTAATGAACAAAAAATTACTGTCATCTCCCACTATGAAGAATGACTCAGGATGAATAGAATAGAAATAGAGAGAGTAGAACTAGAAGATGGGGAAGTCCTGCTGAATGAAAAGGTAGACTCCTCCCCTTTGTGCATAGGTATTATTATCATTATTGTTCATGTTTAATTTTGATGGGGATTAATGCTTGGGGATTAAACCTAGGGCCTTGCACTTGCTAAATGGTAGGTGCTTTATAACTGAGCTACATCCCCAGTCCTTTTTATTTTTTATTTTGAGAACAGGGTTTCACTAAATTGGGGAGGGTCTTGCTAAGTTGCTGTGGCTGGCCTTTAACTTGCAATTCTCTTATCTCAGTTGCTAGGTTTAGAGGTATGTGCTGCTACACCTGGCAAAAATCAATTTCTTTAAAATGTTTCCATTTTGAAAATTTCTAGCTGTATATTTCATGCATGTCTTAATATACATAGAACAAAATTCTTTACTTCCTTAAAATATAAACTGTGGTATTCCAGAAAAGAGCTGCATTTAACAAAAAATGTATTTGAATATGACCCATCAAGTAGTTCCAGCTACTTGAGAAGCTAACACAGGAAGATTGCTTGAGGCCAGGAATTTAAGACCAGCCTGGGCAACCTAGTCAGACCATGTTCTATGATACCCCAGAAATTCCTTTTGGATTGAATTGAAATGAATCCATTCTAAACCATTTTTAAGTTATAAGAAAGTTTTATCTTACTAGCCAATATGGTAGCTTAATGTAGGATACCAGAAATACTCTTATTTCTGGAAAAGCAATGGTCTTGGAATCAGGATACTGAGTTGTTAAGTTTCAGATCTGTTTGGTACCAAATTTTTCTGAGCAAAATTGCTTAACAAATGTGGGTCTGATTTGCAAAATAAGTATTATAATAATACCTATATAAGATTTCCTATTTCACAGGAAATGAATATGAAAAATCTATAAAATCTAAGGCTCTGGAAGAATGAAATATTTCTACATATGTCCAAATTTTATTTTTAACTAATTCTTAAGATATAGGTGTTAGCTAGTATACTTAGAATACATTCTTTTTGTGGTAGGGGGGACCAGGGATTGAATTCAGGGGCACTTGACTACTGAGCCACATCCTCAGCCCTATTTTGTATTTTATTTAGAGGCAGGGTCTCATTGAGTTGCTCAGTGCCTCGTTTTTGCTGAGGCTGGCTTTGAACTTGTGATCTCCTGTCTCAGCCTCCTGAGCTGCATGCCACCACCGTGCCCAACTTAGAATACATTTTGGTAAGAGGGGCTTGTTCATTGAACTAAACCTGTCATTTGCCCCACCTTTTCCACCTGATCCTTTATGGATAATTCAGCAGGTTTCTCAGTGTACAGCATATCTATGTACACTTTATTTTATTATGTTTTAAAGGCTATCTTTCCCTTGGATTGTAGGAAAAGAAGCTAAATTTTAGTGTAGCTTTTGAATTATTAATATATTGGCAACTTAAAATTATTTAAAAGGGACATTTTATCATTATAAATGACATTTAATTGATCTTTAAATAAATATTATGATTAAATGATCAAAATGCTCTTGCAACTAAAACTAGTCCAACATTTATATATTTTTTAAAATTTTAGAATGAAATCTTGGAAATTGCTCTGGATCAAAAAGGACTTACCAATGATAGAAAAATTGCATTCATTGATAAAAATAGAGATCTCTATATCACTTCAGTGAAACGATTTGGGAAGGAAGAACAAATTATCAAACTTGGTAAAATTTTAATATGTTTTATATTTTAATTATTGTCCATTTTCTTAGCTCTACTCTATTTGTCATGTACCATTTTCCTTGCTTGAATGAATCTTACAATGTTTTGGTCTCACATTTCTTAGCTGTTTCACTCCATTTTAATATCAAGTCTTTAACTACTGCACCTAAATTGGCATTGAAAAAAAGACCTACAAATTAAAAATGTAATGGCTTAAAGTAGAAGATTCAAATATGTTCATTAATTTTTATGTGAATTTTGAATGTTTTATCATCATACATTCAGAAAGTAGAGACATCATTACCAAAAGTTAAATGGGATCTTGTTAGCTGATTTTAAAGATATATTTTTGATACTTATATATCAAAACTAATAGAACATTAATATTCTTGTTAAATTAAGGAACAATGGTGCATACTTTGGCATGGTGTGATACATGCAATATCCTTTGTGGACTTCAAGATACTCGATTCACAGTGTGGTATTACCCCAATACGGTTTATGTGGACAGAGACATTTTGCCTAAAACTTTGTATGAAAGAGATGCAAGGTAACATTTTACTGCATAGAAATCTGTGTTGTGGTAAATGAAACTATAATAGACTGTCATATATTCATTCTGATTTCAATTCTACATGGTATCTTATTTTAATCAAATAAATTGTTCAGCTAAAACTAGCTTAATGAGGTCTAAGTGATGGAATTGAATAGAATATATAATATGAACTATTTATTTGCCTCTTAATATAATTTTCAAGCTTAGTAGTATTTAATGGTAGCTTAGATAATTTTCTTCAGTGTGATTTAGTGATTTTAATACAGGCACTGTTAAGATTTTTCAGTGAAGCACAACTTTGTGATAACTACCCAAAACACAGATTGTCATAGACTTTAAGAAATTGAGTAATGTATATGTCTTTTAAATTGAATTTTTTGTTATAGAGTAAAAGTAAAAAAAAAAAAAAAAAGATTATAAGAAAACTCTTGGAGAAAAATATAAGTTTGAGAAAAGGCTTCTATGAAAACCATAACTTGGTTTTCAAATCTGTTCTGAGTCTGTTTGTTTTTGCAGTGCTGGGGATCAAACCCAGGCCCTTAGACAGGCTAAGCAAGTGCTCTACCACTGACTACATGCCTAGAATTTGAGTTTATTTTTAATATTTGAGTCGATGGCCATAGGAAAATCAGAGGGATAGCAAAATAAAACCACTTAATTTTTAAATTAATGAAGTGAGTTACTTATTTAAAGTTTACCTTTTTATTATTAGAAAATAATATATAGTCTTGGAATTCAGCTTAATTTTTATTAGTTTACCTCTTTTACTTCTAAAAACAAAAGTTTAGTTATTTAATCATTTACATGATTTATCTTAAGATGGAAAAAATGTGTTAACTTTCTATCACTGTAACAAATATCTGATATAATCAACTTATAAAGAGAAAAGGCTTATTTTGATTTAGTTTCAGACCATGATTGGTTGGCCCTGTTGCTTTTAGACCTGTGGTGAGGTAACACATCATGGTAGGAGCATATGGCAGAGCAGAACCACCCACTTATGTCTCAGAAGTGAAATAGACATAGAGAAAGGGCTAGGGTCCCACTGTTCTTTGAGGGGCATTCTCCCAAATGACCTAAAGACCTCCTACTAGGCCCCATCACTTCCTCAGAGCATCACCCTTGGGAGCAAGCCTTTAACCACATGGACCTTGAGGGAACACAAGGTCCAAACTAGCAAAAGGTCACTTTAGATGCTTTTAAGAATAGCTTCAAATACTTAAGAACTTTTGTCACTTTAGATTGAAAGTATATATTTCTTCAAATATGTGCATATAGCAAGTTAGATTCAAATATTTTTTGAATACATATATAACTTTGGAGGGAACATTTTAGAGATTGAAAACTCCCTATGCATGTCAGGGGTCTATTTCTCAAATTTATTAATATGAAAATTTTGCTCAGAATGTGACCTTAAATTGCCTTTTATTATTTTTTAACAGTGAATTTAATAAAAATCCTCATATTGTGAGTTTTGTTGGAAATCAGGTAACTATAAGAAGAGCTGATGGCTCCCTGGTACACATCAACATATCACCATATCCTGCTATTCTCCATGAATATGTAAGCAGTTCAAAATGGGAGGATGCTGTAAGACTTTGTCGCTTTGTTAAGGTACTTTACATTTCAGATACATAGTTATGTACATATTGTGAATGGGTTTACCTTTTTACATGATGAGTAATGATAAAACTAAGGAGTAAAAATTTTATGAATAGGATCATGTCTTTTGCTTTATAAATGAACATGAGCAATTCAGAGGAATTACTATGTGATTTATTCTTTGAAAAAGCTATAATTAGATCTGTAGTTTGTAAATACTAGCATATATAAAAATCTTCTGTGGAATATAAAAGTTTCCTAAATTCTACCCCACAGAGATTTTAATTCATTAGGTCTGGGTTGAGGATTAGGCATATTTTTTTAAGTTCTTCTGATGGTTCTTTTGTATAACTAAGATTAAGAATCTCTGCTTTAGATCAGCATTTCTCAAATTATTTGAATTCAGTATTTTCCAAAAATGTTTGACCATAGATCTCTTTTATTGAATATCAGTTAACATCCCTCAGAATACACTTTGTAAAATAACAGATGCTTTTCCTTACAATGAATTGGTAGTAGCTGTTTGTCACTATAGTATTGTTTGAGAACATCAAACAATTATGTTCCTCTGCTTCCCTGTAATTTATAATTTCTGGTCCCTCATTAAAGAAATGGGAGGGCTTATACCCTTAAATTATTTCAGATTAAAAACAAAACAAAATAACAACCTTGGGCTGAGTGTAACTCAGTGGTAGAACAGTTGCCTACCATGTGCCAGACCTTGGATCTAGTCCCCAGTATCACAAAAATAAATAAGCAAATAAATAAATCCTTGATAACTAGAAAAGTATTTAGAAAATTTTATTTGAAAATTCTCTGTTATTAATGTATTTTAAACAAAGTAACAACAATGAAATCCTCATATTATTTTTTTAGTTTTTTTTCATTGCCGTGTTCCATAATTTTATTTTTTAAATTAACTGCTTTAATTATTATTTTACTAGGAGTTTGTTTTAAGACAGTTCAGCCATGTAGTTGAGGTAATTCTTATGTTTTACTTTAGGAGCAAACCATGTGGGCTTGCCTAGCTGCTATGGCAGTTGCTAATCGAGACATGACTACTGCAGAAATAGCCTATGCAGCAATTGGTGAGGTAAGTAAATAATGTTTTCATATATAATGTGTAATTTTTCTCACCATAATTTGTCATATTTCTATTGTTTTTCACTTCAAATGTTTTTCTTTTGTTTTAGATTGATAAGGTTCAGTACATCAATTCAATAAAAGATCTTCCCTCTAAAGAATCAAAAATGGCTCACATACTAATGTTTAGTGGAAACATACAGGAGGCTGAAATAATACTTCTTCAAGCTGGCCTTATTTATCAAGCAATTCAGATCAATATTAATCTCTATAACTGGGAAAGGTAATAAAAATGCTTTTCATTAATTCTAAAACCTGACTGACCTTAATGTATTTTTCCATTTAGCACTTAGTAAATTATATTTTTCTATTGTACTAATAGTTTCCTATCACCACACAGTTTATTCATATTTATATTTGTGAATAGTTTACAATTAAAGATTTATGTATTCTCTGAATTTGTGATTAGTTAAAAGTTGGGGGTGTGAAGAAGAGAGTCTATGATGTCTCCCAAATTTCTGATATTAATACTAAGAAGATTGTGGCACGGCTAGCAGATTTTGTAGCGAAGATAGTGAGTACACTTTTAGCTAAGTAGAATTTGAAATACTTATGAAGAAACATCTGATAATAGTTTATTGAATGGACCTGAAACTCATGAGAAACTTTTGAACTGTATTTTCAGATTATAAGTCACCAGGAAATGGACAATAGTTGAAGCAAGAAGAAAGGAGTGGTCAGGAGTAACATTCCATTAGACTTTGGGACAAATTGCTTTCTGAGACAGAGTGGCATGCTAATCTTCTCTGATGTATTAAATCCTTCCACTCATTCTCTCAGAACGTGTATCCCAGTGAACAAAGATAACTCATATATCTCCCAATCATAAGGCCTTATATTTATAACTCTTAGGCTGTCTACAAAAATTCTAATCTCTATCTCTGTTTTTCCCTTGAATAGAAGTAATAAAAATGGCAGATGGTTAATTTTGTGATATACTGTAATTGCTTTATTTATGTCCTATTCATTTAATTCAGACATTCTATTTCTGTCCTTTTTTCCTTGGGGGTGGGGGTTAACTAGGGATTGAGCTCAGAGGAACATGGTCACTAAGCCATATCCCCAGCCCTACTTTGTATTTTATTTGGAGACAGGAACTGACTGAGTTACTTAGCAACTTGATTTTGCTGAATCTGGCTTTGAACTTGTGATCCTCCTGCCTCAGCCTCCGGAGCTGCTGGAATTATAGCCCTCCGCCACCACGCTCAGCTATGTTCTTTATTCACACAAATTGGTTGTCATTGTTTATAACTGAATAAAGAATTATGAAATATGTTGTTGGTACTGTAAAAATGCAAGGCCATTGTCCTTGTCTGAAATTTGTTCACAATTCATCTATTTAGATGCAGGATCTCTGGTCTAATTCCTAGGTCCTTGATCCACTTTGAGTTGAGTTTTGTACAGGGTGGAGGGAATTAATTAATTAATTAATTTCATTTTGCTGCATATGGATTTCCAGTTTTCCCAGCACCATTTGTTGAAGAGGCTATTTTTTCTCCAATATATGTTTTTGACACCTTTGTCTAGTCTGAGATAACTGTATTTATGTGGGTTAGTCTCTGTGTCCTATATTCTGTACCATTGATCTACATGTCTATTTTGGTGCCAATACCATGCTGATTTGTTACTATTGCTCTATAGTATATAGTTCAAGGATTGGTGTTGTGATGCTGCCTGCTTCACTTTTCTTGCTAAGGATTGCTTTGGCCATTCTGGGTCTCTTATTTTTCCAGATGGATTTTATAATTGCTTTTTCTATTTCTATAAAGAATGTCATTGGGAATTTGATTGGATTTGCATCAAATCTGTATAGTGCTTTTGGTAGTATGGTCATTTTGACAATATTAATTCTGCCTATCCAAGAGATCTTTCTATCTTCTAAGGTCTTGTTTAATTTCTTAAAATAACTGGTTTGAGGAAAGAATATAGCTAAGATTAACCAAAAGAACTTGAAGAATGAAAAAAGAAAGAGATCAGCAGGTACATATCTGTTGAATATGAACATTCAAGGGTCTAGTTTAAGAAGAGGAATCAGCAAAAGAGATCAGGAAGAAACAAAAAGATGAAATTTTTAAAAAAAATTATGGAAAAATTACAAACATAGAAATAGAATAATATAGTTTATAGTATGGTAGTATACTAGTATAATAATATTATAGCAATATAATAATATAAGAGTAAAAATAGAGAATAGTATACTAATCTCCATGTACCCATCAGTCCTCTTCAATAATCAACCAATTTGTAGATAATCTCCCTTCTTCTTCTCTATTTAATGTGACCTAATCATACTCATCATATAATTTTACCTATAAATATTTTAGTTTATATCTCTAAAAGTTTTTAATATAGTCCCAGTACCATGATTGTATCTTTTTTTAAAATTACTTTGTAGTTGTAGATGGATAACATGCCTTTATTTTATTTGTTTATTTTTATGGTGGGCTAAGGATGGAACTCAGTGCCTCATGCATGCTAGGCAAGCACTCTGCCACTGGGCTACAGCCCCAGCTCTCATGATCATATCTTAAAAGGTTAACATTATTGTATTCAGTGTTCTTATTTCTCTGTTGATCTATAAATATTTTGTTTTATGGTTTGAATCAGGATACAAAAAAAGATCCATATATTGTGATTAGTTGATGCATTCTTAAGGTTTTTTTTTTTTTTTTTTTTTTTTTTTTTTTAAAGCATCGGTTCTTCTATTTCTGTTTATGTTTTCTTGCAATTTCTCCATTGAATGAACTGGCCCTATACAAACCCCATAGTCTGGACATTGTTGATTGCATCTTTATGGTATCATTTAGCATATTCTTCTATATCCTGAATTAGTTTCTGATTGGTTGTTGAATATAGAAACTTGGTAGGTTTAAATTTGATTTTTCTGGGGGAAGGGCTGGCTAAGGATCTATAATAGGTGGTGGTGTATATGTTTCCATGGTAACTGTTTTTCTGATGTTAGTAAGCCATTGATGATCACTGTCTAGATCCATTAATTAGGGATTATAAAGTTGTGCTATTTCTAATTCTGATATTCTAGAAGTATAGAACTTAAGTATTAGATGATGAATATATTAGATTACTTTTAAGATCCTTGAATTTCTATTATTTGTTTAAATTCTCTAGAAGAGAACAGATTTTATTTATTTATGTGTGTTACTCAAATGAGAGGCATAGATGTTTTAAGTTATGCTTTTGTCTTTCCTATTTGGACTTGAAAATTGCTTGCAACCTAACAAGAAGCAGTTCTTTTTTTTTTAATATGACAGTAATTTTGAAATATTATACATTCATAGAATAAGTATAACATGTTCTAATTAGGATCCTACCATTATTGTGGTTGTACATAATGTGCAGTTTTGTGGGTCGTGTATATACAAAGATAGGAAAGATATGTGCAATTCATCCTTTTGTCTTTCCTGTTGCCATCTTTCTTCCCTTCCCACTTTGTCCAGTCCAATGAACTGCTAATCTTTCTTCCCTTGTTGTCGGTTAGTATCTACATATCAAAGAGAACATTCTGCTTTTGATTTTTTGGGATTAGGTTATTTTACATAGCATGATAGCCATTTATTTACCAGCAAATGTTATAATTTCATTCTCTTTTATGGCTGAGTAATATTACATTGAATATATATATATATATATATATATATATATATATATATATACCATGTTTTCTTTATTCATTCTTCTGTTGTAGGGCACTTAAGTTGGTTCCATAATTTAGGTATTGTGAATTGAACTGCTATAAACATTGATGAGGTTGTATCTCTGTAGTATGCTGATTTAGAATGTATTTTGGGTATAAACCAAAGGAGTGGGATAGCTGGGTCAAATGATGGTTCCATTCCAAGTTTTCTGAGGAATCTCTATACTGCTTTCTAGATTCCTTACACCAATTTGCAGTCCCACCATCGATGTATGAGTGATCCTTTTCCCCACATTCTTGCCAATATTTATTGTTGCTTGTATTCTTGATAATTGCCATTCTGGCTGGGGTGAGATGAAATCTTAGAACAGTTTTGATTTGCATTTTTCTAATTGCTAGAGATGTTGAACATTTTTAAATGTTTGACCATTCATATTTCTTCTTCTGTGAAGTGTCTTTTTAGGAAGGAAGCCCATTATTGGTGTTGAGTTTTTTGAGTTCTTTACATATCCTGAAGATTAATGCTGTAAACATGTGGTAAAGATTTGCTCCCATTCTGAGGGTTTTCTGTTCATCTTATTGATTATTTTCTTTGCTGAGAAGAAGCTTTTTAGTTTGGTTCCATTCCATTTATTGATTCTTGATTTTATTTCTTGCGTTTTAAGAGTTGTTAAGGAAGTCAGTTCCTACGCCAATATGGTGAAGATTTGGTCCTACTTTTCCCTCTATTTTTAAAAAATATTTATTTTTTTAGTTGTAGTTGAACACAATACCTTTATTTTACTTATTTTTATGTGATGCTGAGGATTGAACCCAGGTCCTCACACATGCTAAGTGAGCGCTCTACCGCTGAGCCACAACCCCAGCCCCACTTACTTTTTCTTCCATTAGGCACAGGGTCTCTGTTCTCTTAGGTCTCTGCCTAAGTTTTTGATCCACTTTGTGTTTAATTTTGTGGAGGGTGAGAGATAGGGGTTTAATTTCATTTTGCTACTTATGGATTTCAAGTTTTCCTAGCAATGTTTGTTGAAGAGACTATCTTCTCCAATGTATGCTTATGGTACCTTTGTCTAGAATGAGATACTGTGTTTATGTGGTTTTGCCTCTGTGTCATCTATTCTGTTCCATTGGTCTATGTGTCTGTTTTGGTGCCAATACCATGCCATTTTTGTTACTCTGGCTCTGTAGTACAGTTCAAGGTCTGGTATTATGATGCCTCCTGCTCAACTCGTCTTGCTAAGGATTACTTTGTCTTTTCTGGGCCTCTTACTTTTCCAAATGAATTTTATGATTGCCTTTTCTATTTCTATGTAGAATGTCATTGGGATTTTAATAGGAATCACATCAAATCTGTATGGCACTTTTGGTAGTATGGCCATTTTAAAATGTCTATTCTGCCTATCTAAAAGCATGAGAGATTTTTCTAGCTTCCAGGATCTTCTTCAATTTCTTTCTTTAGTGTCCTGTAGTTTTCATTGTAGAGGTCTTGCACCTCTTTTATTAGACTGATTCCCAAAAATTTTACTTTTTTTTCAGGTTACTGTGAATGACGTAATTTTCTTAATTTCTTTTGCATTGGATTCATCACTTATGTATAGAAATGCATTTGATTTATGAGAGTTGATTTTATATCTTGCTACTTTGCTGAATTTATTCATGAATTCTAGAAGTTTTCTGGTGGAATTCTTTGGATCTTCTAAATATAGAATCATGTCATTGGCAAATAGTGATAGTTTGAGTTCTCCTTTTCCTATTTGTATCCAGTTTTTTGAACATGAAGAGGTGCTATATTTTGTCAAATGCTTTTTCTGCATCTATTGGTTTACTTCCATCTCTGGATGTCTATGAAGCATTTAAATGTATCATGACAAAAACAGAACTCTAGAAAAACTAGAGATGGTAGAAACATACCTCAACATTGTAAAAGCTATCCATGCTAAACACAAGGCCAAAATCATTCTAAATGGAGAAAAATTGAAAACATTCCCTCTAGAAACTAAAATAGACAAGAATGCACTCTTTCACCACTTCTATTCAATGTAGTCCTGGAAACTCTAGCCAGAGCAATTAGATGAAAGAAATTAAAGGCATACAAGTAGGAAAAAAAGAATTCAAACTACCAGTATTCTCATTTACCTGTAAGTATTTTTTTATTTCATTCCTGATTTCTTCTGCTATCCATTTATTATTCAATAATGTATTATTTAGTCTCCACATGTTGGAGTAGCTTTTGTTTTTTATTTTATCATCGATTTCTAATTTCATTCCATGATGATCTGTTAGAATGCAGGTACTATCTGTATTTCTTTATATTTCTGAGAGTTGCTATGTGGTATAAGATGTGGTCTATCTTAGAGAAAGATCTGTGTGCTGCTGAGAAGAGAATGTATTCATTCATGATTGATGAAATATTCTATATATGTCTGTTAAGTCCAAATTATTAGTTGTAAATAATACAACCGATAGTTGTATAGTTTCTTTGTCTAGTTTTTGTTTGGAAGATCTATTCATTAGTAAGAGAGGTGTGTTAAAGTCATCCATTATAATTGTGTTATAGTCTATTTGACTCTTGAAGTTTAGAAGGGTTTGTTTGGTATATGTAAATGTTCCTTTCAACTTTAGTTTGTGGATGTCTTTGCCAATGATGTTAGTCTCCTAGAGACAACATATTGTTTGGCCTTGTTTTTTAATCCAACCTGCCAATCTGTGTCTTTTAATAGATGAGTTTAGGCCATTAACATTCAGGGTTATTGTTGAGATATGATTTGTATTCCCATTCATTTTGGTTTATTTCTGGTTTTAAATTTGACTTAGTTTTTCCTTTGATTTTTTGTCTTTTCCTTTAATGTAGTGCCTCATTTTGCTGGGTTTTGGTAATTTTTGTGGTTTATTTTCTTCTTTTTTCATTTCTTCCTTATGGAATATTTTGCTGAGAATGTTCTGTAGTGCAGGCTTTCTGGTTGTGAATTCTTTTAGCTTTTGTTTATCATGGAAGGTTTTTATTTCATCATCAAATCTGAAGCTTAATTTTGCTGGATATAAGATTCTTTGTTGGCATCCATTTTCTTTCAGAACTTGGTATATGTTATAGGATCTCCTACCTTTGAGGGTCTGGGTTGAGAAATCTCCTGAGATCTGAATTGGTTTCCCCTTATATGTAATCTAATACTTTTCTTTTGTGGCCTTTAAAGTTCTATCCTTATTCTATATGGTAAGGCATTTTCATTATAACATGCCTTGGTGTGGATCTGTTGTAATTTTGTACATTTGGGGTCCTGTAAGCCTCTTGTATTTTATTTTCCATTTCATTCTTCAAGTTTGGGAAATTTTCTGACTTATTTCATTGAAAAGATTATGCATTCCTTTGGTTTATATCTTTGTGCCTTCCTCTATACAGATAAATCTTAAATTTGGTCTTTTTGTGTTATTGCATAATTCTTGGTAGTTCTGTCATGTTTTCTTACCATCTTCTCTGTGTGGTTAACATTATTTTCAAGATTATATATTGTGTCTTCATTGCCTGAGGTTCTGTCTTCCAAGCGGTTTAGTCTGTTGGTGATATCTTTCATTGAATTTTTAGTTTGATTTATTGATTCCTTCAGTTTGAGAATTTCTGCTTGATTTCTTTTTATAATCTCTGTCTCTTTAGTGAAGTGATCTTTCACCTCCTGAAATTTATCTCTGATTTCACTCCTCACATCATCCTTTATGTTGTGGATCAGTACATTCTGAACTCCTTTTACATGTTATGAATGGATTCTATTATTGGAGCATCTTGGTTTGTTTGAGGCGCCTTGTTCCCTTGTTTTTTCATGTTGTTTGTGTGTCCTCCCATCTAGCAGTGTGGAATTGAGGTAGTACAGTTTCTGCCCTATCAACTTATAGTGTCCCTGAAGGTTTTCAGTACCTCACCCTTAAGGGAAAGATCAATATTAACAGCACCCAATGCAAACAATACATACCTTTAAACCAAATAGCTCCTATTAAGATGTCAGGTACTTCTCCCCCAGGTTGTCCTGAGGGTTGAACACTGGGACCTGTGTGCCTGACTTGGAGAGCTGTTCTGTATCGGATGGATCAAGACCAGGCACTGAAAGATGCAGGCCAGCCATGTAGCTCTGAGCACTGGGCCTGGTTGGTGGCTAGCAAGGGGTTGGGAGACTGGGGACTGTTGAGCCGGAGGGCCCTGCTGGGTGCCTGACTGATGCCGGACCTAGAAGGATCATGGGATTGATGGATGCTGGACTGGAGAGGGAATTGGGGACTGTGCTAGTGCCATGGCCCAGCAAGTGCCAGCTTAAGCGAGGGCCCCAGGATCCCAGTGGGTGTTGGACTGGCTGGCTGGGTGAACAGAGAGCAAGATGCCTTTATACCTTCTTCCAACCTTCTGACCTGCTGTAGCCAGCCCCATATGTCACCATGCGCTTCAGGACTCCAGGATCTGGGAGACCCTGGTTCTCTCCCACTTCTGCAGCATGATGATGGTTACTTGTACACCCAGCAGGAAGACCCCAAGTACAACCAGACCTGCAGGCACCTCAACAGTGAACCTCTAGGCCCTGGCCACTATCCCTAGATGGAGGTGGTTGTGCCTGGAGATGGCAGTGGTGGTGGTGGCAACAAGCCAGACTCTGGCAAGTGTCCCAAATTGGAGGCTGCTGCATATTGATGGCGGTGGCAGTGGTGTCTCAAGATGGAGTCCTCTCTGTTGGGAGATGGGGCAGCAGGAACGGGCATCCACATTCCAGGTTTTCTAAAGAATCTCCATACTGCTTTCTAGAGTGGTTGCACCAATTTGCAGTCCCACCAGCAGTAAGTGAACCTCTTAGCCTGCATCTTTGCCAACATTTATTGTTGCTTGTATTCTTGATAATTGTCATTCTGACTGGGGTGAGATGAAATCTCAGTGTAGGTTTGACTTGCATTTCTCTAATTGCTAAAGATGTTGAGCATCTTTTTCTTTTTCTTTTTTTTTTTTTTTTTTTTTTTTGACCATTCACATTTCTTCTTCTGTGAAATATCTTAGCCCATTTATTGATTGGATTATTTGAATTTGTTTTGTTAAGGTTTTTGAGTTCTTTGTATATCCTGGAGATTAATGTTCTGAGTGCAGATGGAAAAGATTTTTACCCATTTTGTAGGCTCTTTGTTCATGTTCTCAATTGTTTCCTTTCCTGTGAAGAGGCTTTTTATTTTGATACCATTCCATTTATTGATTCTTGATTTTACTTTTTGTGCTTTAGGAGTCTTATTGAGGAAGTTGGTTCCTAAGCCTACATGGTGGAAAATTGGGTCTGCATTTTCTCCTAGTAGGCATAGGGTATCTGGTCTAATTGCTAAGTTCCTGATCCACTTTGAGTTGGTTTTGTGCAGGGTGACAGATGGGTTTAATTTCATTTTGCTACATATGGATTTCCAGTTTTCCCAGCAATGTTTGTGGAAGAGGCTTTTTTCCAATGTGTGCTTATGGTGCCTTTGTCTAGTGTAAGACAACAGTATTTATGTGGCTTTGTCTCTGTGACTTCTATTCTGTACCATTGATCTATGTCTCTGTGTTGGTGTCAATACCATGCCATTTGTTACTCTGGCTCTGTATTATAATTTAAGTTATGATATTGTGATGCCTCCTGCTTTATTCTTCTTGCTAACGATTGCTTTAGCTGTTCTGGGCCTTTTATTTTCAAAATGAATTTCATGACTGCTTTTTCTGTTTCTATGAAGAATGTCATTGGGATTTTAATAGGAATTGCATTAAATCTGTTTAGCATATTTGATAGTATGGCCATTTTGACAATATTAATTCTGCCTATCCAAGAACATGGACGATCTTTCCATCCTCTTAGGTCCTCTTCAGTTTCTTTCTTTAGTGAAGAAGCAGTTCTTAAAAGAGTTGTACGTAAGCAATTTGCCTGTTTGAGATCCATTTTAGGTATTTAATGGTAGTCTCCTTTCAAAAATTGAAGTTAAGAGAGGTAGAAACTAGAAGCTCCCGGTAACCATATTGATAATTTTTTTAAAACATATTTTTAAGTTGCAGATGGAACAATATCTTTTTTTAAAAAAATTATTTATTTTTATGTGGTGCTGAGGATCAAACCGAGGGCCTCATGCATGGGCAGCAAGTGCTCTGCCACTGAGCCACAATCCCAACCCCCATATTGATACTTTAATAAAAAATAATTTCTGTTCTATCAGTTATGCAAAGTGATTCAATCATGTTATGCAAAAGATCATATTTTTGTTGTTGTTGTTGTTGTTTTGTGATGGTGTCTTTTTATGCTTCATAGGCTGTTCTTGAATTTATGAGCTCAAGTGATTGATCCTCCCCCTCAGCTTTCCTAGTAGTTGGGACTAGAAAGTGCCACCTCACCCAGCATAAAGATCTTTTTATATAACTTCCTTCTATTTTAAATACGTGGATTTATTCCAATCTAATGTCATATTTGTTTGGTTGCCAAATAACCATTTTTAAAACTAGAGACATACTGTTCCCAAAACCCTTATATAATTTGGAGTAAGTTCTCTCCTAAATGTGGTAAAGAAACATTTTTACTCAGTGTGTACTGTTAGAGGACATTTTAAATAGCACTTATTATTTCAATGTTTACCTTAGCCATTTCTTAATCAGATAATTAATAGTAATGACAATAAGGATAGATAATACAGATTGGTTTCTTATGTATCTTTACTTAGAACACTTTCAGTTTTGCACAGTCAAGATCTCCTTCCCCATCATGGACAGTAATGTGCCAAAAGGGTGATTCACCAGAGTCTCCACTTACGCTACACCATTGAAATCAGAGCCTTAGGGATAAATAAGGGAATTATGTATGAGAGAGAAGAACTGAGGCATTTATCTTCTACTGTGAATTGCTTTTTGCCTTTCTGTCATTCCTCTGTTCTTGTGCCTTTACATTCCTTTCTGCCTACTCTCTTTTTCTGTGAAAATCAGAGATTAGGAAACTTTATTGATAGCAAATACTGATCTTTGGATTTAGTAATATGTCAATATGTTTCTATAAGAAATGCTATTTGGCATTACCATTTGTATTTTACATGACTTATATTCTTATTTTTCATATTAAGTCTTTAACATCCATCAGTTATCAGTTTTCAATATATACAGCATTTTTGAAATGCTTCTTAAAATGATTAGCTTGGTTAGTAGTAGGGCAAATAAAAGCATACTAAGAATGAACTAAATTTTCCTACCAAAGAGTCACAAGTTGCAAAAAATTTTACACCGTAATTTCTAAAAGAATTACTTGTTACCTCATGATGTTGTGGTCTTATTTTGTGACTATATTCTTATAGCACTTAATTTTTTTTCTGGTTTCTTACAGCCATGATTTGATTAACTTTTATGTTTTCATAATATTCAGTGTGTTTTAAGGCCAGTAGTTATTTGATACTTTTAGATAAATAATAGAGATGGTTAGGATAAAAGCTAACTTCTGAATTTTATCTCCACAAAATATCTTAGTTACAAAAGTATCTTTGTCTAAAATAACAGATTTAGTGCTGAAGTTGTAGTTCAGTGGTGGAATGCTTTCCTCGCACGTGTGAGGCACTGGGTTCAATCCTCAGCACCACATAAAAATAATTAAATAAAATAAAGGTATTGTGTCCATCTATAACTAAAAATAATCTTTAAAAAGATCCATTAAAATAACAGATTTAGCTTTATCTGATTCCAAATCACTCAAATTCCTCATTACTAAGCATTTTTTCCACATTTGGAAAAATAACATTTTTTTTTTTTTTTAGTCAGCTTCAGAGCAGTTGTTGTGTCTGTCCATGTACATTCCAATATATAGTGAACCAGAGTCATTTCCCAGAATTTTTCAGTAGCACAATGGCTATATACTTGGGTAAGAATTGATTATAGCTCTGTGAATATAGCCTTAAGGAGAGAGTCAAACAAATAGTGAATGATCTCATAAAATTTGGAGGTCATGAGAATCAGATTCACTCCCAACTGATGGTGCTAAAATAGCATATTTTGGGTAGTAATAAAGAATATATGGCAAAAAACCCCACTAATATTCTCCTTGATTTCAACTAATGCTGATGAATCTATGAAATGCCATGTTTTTCTTATTTATTCAAAGACTCATGAGAAGAAATTATCTCAATAGAGAAATGACAAACACAGAAAAAAAGTATCTGAAGACTATCTGATAATTTGAATATGTACATAAAGATGCAGATTAAAAAGCTAAAGAATATATAAGTGATTTTTATATCTTATGAATGAGCCTCATTTAAGGGTAATATTTTTTCACATGAAATTTTAATTCAGACTGATCAATTATTTGTGCAGAAATTGCACAAGAAGTATGTGAAGAATGATCATTGCCATGAACTGAAACATTCCAACTCAATGAAGAAAAAAGTAGTGAATTTACTTAAGAAACTTGGGGGAGGGGGAAAGCTTGAAGAGATAGGAAGAGTAGACTTATATGTCAGGAAACCTGACATACAAAGTAAGTTATTCTTAATGTAGAAACTGATGAATTATCATCTATATACTTCTCCACCCAACTTATAATATATAAAATAATTTCTTTATGGGATAGGTAAATCCCAGCAGATATGTATTATTTATAGAATTTGAGAATTTTGAGGTGTTATTTCTTATCCAGAGCCATCTACTTTTCTGACTTGTAACTGTAATCTATATTTTTATTATACATATCTTTGCTGCTTATATACTTGATATTTTTCAGCAGTAATCTTTAAAAAATTCTTGATTAATCAGTGGGCACTAAGTCATAGATAGGAGGAAAAAGTTTTGATGTGCTATTGCACAGTAGGATGGTTATAGATTTAACAATGTACCTGAATAGTTCAAAAAGCTAGAGGAAAGGATTTCGAATGCTTTGCCATAAGGAAACGATAAGTGTTTTCTCTGATATGCAGATGCTAATTCACAATAAGGGTGGGCTATGGAAGAACAAAGATACTTTGGATTAGGTAGAGGGGAGTAAAGGGAGAGGAGGGGTGTGGGAGTAGGAAGGATAGTAGAATGAATCTGACATTATTATCCTATGCACATATATGACTACCCAACCAGTGTGAGTCTACATCATGTACAACCAGAAGAATGAGAAATTATACTCCATTTATGTATGATGTGTCCAAATGTATTCTACTGTCATGTGTAACTAATTAGAACAACTAAAAAAAGAAATGATAAATGTTTGAAGACATAGATAAATCTTAAATCTGATTTAAACATTACATAATGTACACATGTATTGAAACATCATATATCTCATAAGTATATACAATTTTTGTTTGTATTTATCAATTAAATTTTAATTAAATAAGTAAAAAATAACAGATTTATAATATTTGGCTCTGCTTAATCATTACTGCATATTTAGGAATCATATTAGAAGATAAGAGAACTTAAAAAAATAATGTATTTTTTACTGATTGTTATTCATTCTTGAAAACAAGTTAAAAATAAGTAGTGTAGGAGAGCTTTACTCTGCTGGGTTGTTCCTGACTCAACTAATGTGTATTATGCACAGGGTTGCTGTGGTAGAGACATTGGCCAAAAGCTACATGTGAAAATAAGCCTGGAAGTGAGGATCAATCTGGTTTTATATTTGCAAATTATCATCTATGTATAGATTTTGTGTCTTTGGTATTGTACCATTGTTTTCAGTGGTTCATTTTAGTCTCTTCAGCTATTTGAATAAAATATTACTTTAAAAATAAGTTAATCTCATGAATCAATATTGAGTTACAGAATTTAAATGGCTGTTTAATTTTTTCTAAGACTGAATCAAGAAAAAACTTTAGGTTGATATAAGCAATTCTGATAATATGTTGTATTTCTCATTATAGAGCCCTGGAGTTGGCTGTAAAATACAAAACACATGTTGATACAGTTCTTGCTTACCGTCAAAAGTTTTTGGAGACCTTTGGTAAACAGGAAACTAATAAACGATACTTGCAATATGGAGAAGGTGTAAGTATTGTATAGTATTAATGATAATGTTATGCCTTGTAAATTTATTTATAAATTTATAAATTATAAAATATTCATTTTAACAAAAATTGAATAATTTTCACTGTCATTTTTAAAAGCATTACTTTTGCCTCATGTTGTTGCAGTCTTATTTTGTGACCATATTTTATATCACTCA
This sequence comes from Callospermophilus lateralis, assembly GCF_048772815.1. NCBI lineage: Eukaryota > Metazoa > Chordata > Mammalia > Rodentia > Sciuridae > Callospermophilus > Callospermophilus lateralis. Next base: position 103,903,777 of record NC_135314.1, read on the forward strand.
ATTTTTTTCTGGATTTCTATAGCTATGTTTTGATTAATTCATGTCAATTTGTCTTAAGGTTAGGTGCTATTTGATATTTTTAGATAATAGAAATAGGATAAAAACTAACTTCTGAATTTTATCTTTCACACAGCAGAGGGCACTGGCCACAAAATGAATGCATACTTTCTCTCTTTGTAGAATCCTAGGAGTTAGGCTCATCTTACAGAAGTACCTTGCTAGGTAGACTTCATTTGCCTAGGACCAAGGTAGGCTCAATTTTTGCCTCCCAGACTTCTACCAGAATCTCAGATTTTACTACTCCAATTAAAAAAAAAAATTCAATATTTATCAGCCCATAAGAAGAGTCAAACAAGAGAGTTTGCCCTAGTGCCTAGAGCATAACTGACTTTGGCCACTTTCCCAGATGCTACAAGGCTAATACAACGGATCTCATCTCACTGGCCATGTAGATTTATTTTACCCAAGAGCTGTAATTCTCAGGCAGTCTTGACCTTGTTTCCAGTTCTCTGAACCAGTTTCCTTAGCCTTTTCTTCATTCATTGTTCAAAAAAATAAATTTAAGAGTCTCACTCTGGGCTAGGCATTGTATTAGGGGTGAATAAGATACAGCCTCTATCTTGCTGTAGCTTGAGGAATATGTGGGAATACCTTGGAGTAGAATATCAGGGGCAGAATTGGAGCCTTTAGAAGAGGAGACAAAATAGATGACACCTATGATTTCTACTAAAGCTAACATTATTTATTGATCATATTTAGAGTACTGAATGTTATGATCTACATTTATGCACTTCAGAGCAATTTTCAGGGTGGTAAAGGCCTTCAAGGCTATTTTTATTGTTTAGTAATGAGAAACTTCAATATCTGGATCTAGGAGAGCTATAAGTTGTAGGTTTTGTGATAGAAAAGGGGACATATTTTATGGAAGCTCTCATTTGTTTGTTTTTGTTGTTGTTTTAACTTGGAATCTGCTAAATACTGAAGTGAATCATGGGAGTGTGGACTGTAAGGGTCTTCTCTACTACTAAGACAAATTCAGTGTCCCTGAGACTGTAATTATAAAATATGACAGCAGCTACCAATAATACATTGCTAAGGAAATCACCAAATCACCTGGTCATTTTGTCAATCTTAAAAATATGTCTATGTTGGGGCTGGGGTTGTGGCTCAATTGTAGAGCCTAGCATGTGTGAGCCACTGGGTTCAATTCTCAGCAATACATATAAATAAATAAATAAATAAATAAATAAATAAATAAATAAATAAATAAATATATGTATGTCCATTGACAATTAAATATATAAAAAAAAATGTCCATCTTAAAACTGAGCACCTAGCCTAGGGATATAGCTTGGTGATAGAATGCTTACGTAACGTGCAATGAGATTATGGGTTCAGTCCCCAGCGACACATATGTACATGAAAAAATAAAATATAAATAAAAACAACAAAACTGAGCACCCACCTTAAGTTTATTTTATTGTGTAATTTTTAATCAGATTAATGCCTACTCTGCTTTTTCTAATCATCATCATCATCAGTGTTTTTGTAATATTTTCACATTAGGTACTTTCAAGAACATAGAAAATATAGTCATTTCTCTCAATAAAATCTTTTACATAACAGAAAACATCCTTATCATCTTTTTTGTTATGTATATCTTCAACTGTTGGCAAATATAATATTTCAATCAATTTAGCAGACATTTCCCAAGTGGGATAACCAGAACAACATGGTTTTCTTAGGTATTTTGTTTTCTTCTCATTCTGAAACTATATAGGTTACTTTGAATCCCTGTGGTATTATGTTTCAGTTTCCTACTTTTCTTCTTCATAAAATGTCATTTGGAAGTTAACTAAAAATTATAAAATAGTATTTTCAAATGAAAATTATTTGAGGTTAAAAATTTCCCACTACTAAGCAGGGCACCTGTCTATAGTCCCAGATATCTGGGAGGCTGAGGCAGGATCCCAAGTTCAAAGTTAGCCTCAGCACCTTAGTGAGGCAAACTAGCAATACGGTCTCAAAATAAAACGTACAATGAACTATGGCTGTGGCTCTGTGCCCCTGGACTCAATTGCTAGTTTAAAAAAAAAAAAAGAAGAGGGCTTGGGGTATAGCTTAGTTTGTAGAGTACTTGCCTCTCATGCACAAGACCCTGGGTTCAATCCACAACACCGAAAAAAAAAAAAAAATCCCAATACTGAGATAAAATTTAACTGTAGGAAAATAGCTTTGGGGGATATCTGTACTACTTGCTGATCATACACTAATCTATTATACTCTATCATCTATGTATTTCCCCTTATTTCAAAACTAAGAGTTGAATAGACAAGTTTTAATAATACTGAGAGGGCTAAGATATAGCTCAGTGGCAAAGTATTTGCCTTGCATTTGCAAAGCCTTGGGTTCAATTCCCATTTCCAAAAAACAACAACAACAAAATAATAATAATATTGAGAAGCCAGACATGGTGGTGCACACCTATAATCTCAGCAACTCAGAAGGCTAACACAGGAGGATCATAAGTTAGAGGCTAGCTTCAGCAACTTAATAAGACCCTGTCTCAAAAAAATAAAAAGTACTGGGGATGTAGCTCTGTTGTAAACTGCCCTTGGGTTCAGTCCCCAGTACCACAATTAATAACAACAAAAATAATAATTTCTCTTAATTATATTTTATTTTTAAATTATATTTTATTATCATTAACAATAAAATGGAAATATTAATCATATATTACATATACTAGAGCTTAATATATTTATGTTGCATAATATAATATCTATATTACCTGATGTATTATATTTATGTATTTATATTATGATTGTATGATAATGTTAATATTATTTATAATAAAACTATTGTTAACATTATTATTATTGGGAAATTTATTCTAAATATCTGGTGAATTCTGTTGGGCTGACAATGCATGCCACATGAATGTTCATGAATAAACGGAATCTACCAGTTATTAGAGAGGAAAATAGATGTTTGATATACATTCATGTTTATGAGCCCTGAAATGTTATTTGGACATTTCTAAATTAAAATATGGAAGTCTATGATTATACAAGATGTACTATTTTCCAATAAATCTATTGTTTAGATTCATTGTGCTTGGTCTAGAATGAAGTTCAGTAAATATTTACAAAATATGTTGTAAGTCTAGCAAATAAAACCCACTCAAGTAATACATTCACTCTATTTAATACATAACTCCTTGCAAGAAGAAAAGCAGAAGATCCAAGAAATGCTTAAAACATTATATTAGGAAAAAGAAAGTGAAAAAATATCAATCTCATGAGCGGAAATTGAGAAAGTATAGAATTTTGAGAACTATCCAAAAGAGTCAACACTGCAGTTTGGAAAAATCACTTTATTTAATTACTACCAATGCTGCCTTCCAGGTTTTAAAGCTTTACAGCAGGAATTGTTAGGGGATTATTCATTTGCTGGCTAATTATTATCTTTTATTCATTTAGTATTTATCAAGTGCTTCCTCCAGATAATTTTTGTTCTCTTTTTGGTGCCTAGGACAATAATGAGTAAACATGATAGAAACTGACCCTGGTTTCATGAAGTTTATGTAGGTGACAAGTTATATAGTTGTTAATTTCAATTCTTATAATTGTTTTGAAGGAGGCTAACACAGCAGAGGAAAAGCTCTGAAGTGAGAAAGATTAAAAACAACAGAGAGACTGACTTTAGACAGATTGCAAGTTCAGGTCCAATTTGGACCTGTCTCACAATTAAAAGGGCTAGAGATGTGGAAAAAAAAAAAAAATCCTGATTCCTAAAAATAAATGGAAACTTAAAATTTTCCACAAAATTTTCTTAAGATTTTTGTCATTCATCTAAAGAATATGGGAATAAGAAGGAGCAAATATATGGGGTCTTGAAATAATAGGGAGGAATTCTGAGTGACTGCCCTAGGTTCAGAGTAATTAAAAACTGATTATGACCATACATTGAAGGGTCTTCATACCATATTAAGGAAATGGACTTTGTTGGCTGGAGATGTGGTGTAATGGTACAGCTTTTCCTAGCATTTTGAAGGACCTGAGTTCTATCCCTAGCACCAAAAACCAACCTAACCAAAAAAAAAAAAAAAAAAAAAAGGACTTCTTAAAAAGGGCAATGAGAAAAGTTGGAGATTTGTTAATCGAGAAACTGACTTGAAAGATAATTTCAGACATGAAAGATTAGAGATGAGGGTAGTAACTAGGAGACCAATTGGGAACTTACTATAATAGTCCCACTAGGAGATGGAAGGCCAATATTAATGTAAAAAAGAATTCAACAGTAAAATTAAGAGAACAGTTGTAGTTGGGGGTAGGAAGAGAGATGATGAGGTAAATGATAAAGCATTTGAGAATGACTTCAAATTAGTCATTTGATAAAGAATATGTGAGAATATAAAAGTTGTGAAGCTTTGAGTATAAGTAACATGAAAATATATGTTGTTGTTGTTGTTGTTGTTTTTTTAAGTTTGAAATGTCTAGAGTATCCAGGTAAGCATCTCTGGTAGCCAATTGGAAATATAAATGTGAACATCAAAAGACATTGTCAAAGGAGAAATCAGAGCCAGACAACCAAATTTCTCGTGACCATCTAGGTATACTTGAAGCTGTATGAATTGCTGGGATCTCCTAGGGGAAGAATGAGAAAGCTTTTGTTAGAACCGTGGTGACTATTGACAGTGAAAAGATTATTAAAGGAAACCAAAATTTGATAACCCCAGATGGACCTCTTTGACCTAATATTTTTTTTGTTGTTGTTGTTGTTGTTAAAGGCCATTAAGAAGCAGCAAATTGAGGAATAGCTCTTATCCTCCCTCCTTTTCATATAAAAATAGGATATGAATTCTCTCTCCTTTACTAGAGACAACTATCGGCTCAAAGATGGCACCAGAGATCTTACTCTTTTAGCTTATTCTCATTTTGTTTACCTTCATAATTTCCTGCCTCAGGAAACCTAAAACAGCTTTCCTTTGTCTTGTCACTTCTCTGAAATCTGTTGTTCTTTTTTTGGAGATGCTATATAAGCTATAGTTCTAAGTCACTGTTTTGAGTTGCCTTTCATTGAGGTTTCTCCTGAATGATGTACCCTGCCCACTGTAATAAACTTGCTTGTTTTTCTCGTTTGTCTTTTGTTTTAGGGCATTTATAAAGAATAGAAACCAGAATCATCTATAAGAGATTTTTCAAAGATAGTGCTCAAAAAGTCCAGAGAATGCTCCTGTGTCAGGGTCTTGTTCTTTCCTATGATAGCTAGCCCTTCCCCAGGTGTGCACATGGGTTTACTCATCTCCTTCAGGTCTTTTTATTTTTTACTTTTTTGGCACTAGACAGGGTCTCACTAAGTCTCTTAGGTCCTTGTGAAGTTGCTGAGGCTGGTCTCAAACTTTTCATCCTTCTACCTCAGCCTTCTGAATGGCTGGGATTACTGATGGGTGCCACTGTGCCCAGCTTCTTCAGATCTTAAGTTTGACCTTTAAGAGATAGCAGTTTTTAAGATCACTATTGAAATAAAACCAGAAATCCACCAAGTAAATTGATAACAATGCAACCTACCCTACTCCTGGCACTCACTATATCCCTTCCCTATTTTCAAAACCCTCAGCACTTCTGACCTACTATCGATGTTATTATCTTGTTGTCTGTATCTTCCATTAGTATCTGTCTTTATTACCTCTCTATGAAGATAGTGGTTTTTATCTTTTTGTTCATTGCTGAGGTCTTGTACCTTGGACAATCCTTGGTATACACTCAGTGTTAAATATTTGTTGAATAAGTAACTGAATCATACAGAGAAGGTATTTGGATAAGGACTGAAAACAGCTGATGGTAGCTTTAGTGAAAAGATTCTGGGGCTGGGGAAGTAGCTCAGTGATAGAGTGCTTGCCTAGCATTCATGAGGCCCTGGATTCCATCCCCAGCAAAACACACATACACACACACACACATACACATGCACTATTTCTGAAATATACCAGGAACATAGTCATATTTCATTAGTCTTGGGAGAGAATGAGAGTGAAGAATAAGAAGAATGAAGTGGTAACTTGCAGGGGGATGGAATTAGAGACAGGAAGATGAGAAGGAGCCAGTGAAGAGAAGGAAAATGAATGCATAGTAATAATAGAAGGCAGTGTTCTAGAGAAGTTGAAGAACATATGTGATCAGGGTCATATGTGAAGAGGTTAGTCCTGGACAGAAGGGAAAGAGATAAGGATGATACAGGTATAGGTAAGTTTGTGAATATAAAAGAGAAAATTAAGTGAATCCATGCCTGATTCCCATTATATTTTCTCTAAAGAAAGAAGCTGATTTTTTAGCTCAGAGTTAAAAGAGACGCGTTACTGGATGGAAAGCCATTAGATATAATTTTTAAATTGCTTCTCTGTGAATAAGAATTGACCAGAGATCAAAATAAGAATATTGGTACTCCCTATAATAAACAGGATGAATTTTAATGTAGAAATTACTTGACAACTGCCAGAGAACATCCTTATCTAAAACCTACTATGAAAAATGTTCTTTTCTAAGGAATAAATTAACTGTAGAATATTTTTTAAAAACTGGATAAATGGCAAAGTGGAAGTAAAACATTTATTTTCAGTAGAATCCTATCAGTTGGGCACCCTCGTATATATTATAACAGGAAGGTAGTACAGATACTTCTGGTACAACAGAACAACAGTTGTTCAGAATATCAGCAATATATCATTTTATTGTGATTGATTTGAGAAATATATGTAAGTCAATTTAAGGCTGGAAGGTGGCCAAAACATTCATCAAGTTTCATCTTCCTCTTTATGAATGTTTTGTTCAACATGGAAATGCGTGTTTTGCCATTTAAAAAAACAACAAGTTTTGGCTTGATTGAGAAACAAGTCTTTCAAATAATCTAACATTTGCTCTGTTTTCCTTTTCATTTTTTTTTAAATTTCTCCCTTTCATTTGTACTACTCATTTATTTTCTCTTTCCACCTTTTTTATCGTTGTATTATAATTACACATAATGATGGGATTTGTTGTTAGTTTTTAGTGGTTCACACAATTTGGCCAATATTGCTCCCAGCACTATCCCCCACCTCTCTGCCTTCTATCTGCGGTGCCCCCCCCCCTTTTATCTTATCTCCTTTTGATTTGCATGAGATTCCCCCCCCCACTTTGCTTTTCCTTGTTTCTCTATAGTTTCCACATATGAGAGAAAACATATAACCCTTGACCTTCTGAGTTTGGCTTATCTAACTTAACATTAATGATCTGTAGTTCCATACATTTTCCTGAAAAGGCCATAATTTTATTTTTCTTTATGGCCAAATAAAACTCCATTATGTAAATATACCACATTTTCTTTACCCATTCATCCATTGATGGACATCTAGGCTGCTCCCATAGTTTGGCTATTGTGACTTGGGCTGCTATAAACATGGGTTTGATAACTTTCATTCTTTAGAATAAATACTGAGGAGTGGTATAGCTGAGTGATATGGGGTTTCCATGCTAATTTTCTTTTCCTTTTTCTTTTGGTACCTAGGATTGAATCCAGTGGTGCTTAATCACCAAGCCACAGCCCCAGTCCTTTTTATATTTTATCAAAGAAAGGGTTTTGCTGGGTTGCTTAGGGCCTTACTAAGTTGCTGAGGCTGGGTTTGAACTCCTGATCCTCCTGCCTCAGCCTCCCAAGTCACTGGGATTACAGGCATATGCCACCACACCTAGCTGCCATGCTAGTGTTTTGTGTAAGAAAGTAGGACCATAGAGGTTGTACTAATTTACAATCCCACCAACAGTGTAAAAGCATTCCTTATTCTTCATATCCTTTCCAGCATTTATTATTATCTGTAATCTTGATGACTGCCATTCTGACTGATACAAGATGAATCTCAGTGTAGTTTTGATTTGCATTTCCCTAGTTGCTAATGATGTTGAACATTTTTTTATATATTGACTTGCCATTCCTGTTTTTTCTTTGAGAAGTGTATGTTTAATTCATTTGCCCATTTATTAATAGGGTTATTTTGTTTTGGGGTGTTAAGTTTTTTGAGTTTTTTATATATTCTAGATATTAATCCTCTGTCAGAAGAGTAGCTAACAGAGATTTTTCCTATTCTGCAGGTTCTCTTTTCACATTCTTAGGTGTTTCCTTTACCATTCAAAAGCTTTTTAATTTGATGCTATCCCATTTTATTAACTCTTGGCATTATTTCTTGAGCTTTAAGGGGTCCTATCAAGAAAGTTGTTGTGTATTCCTTTAGGCTGGTGTGTTGACCCTACAATTTTTTTCTAGGAGTTGCATAGTTTCTGGTCTAATTCCTAGGTCTTTGATCCATTTTGAGTTGACTTTTATGCGGGGTGAGAGATAATGACCTAGTTTCATTCTTCTACATATGTATAACCAATTTTCCCAGCACCATTTGTTTACAGCTGTCTTTTCTCCAGTGTGTATTGTTGGCCCTTTTTTCAAGGATCAAATGATGGTATCTGTGTGGATTTGTCTCTGTGTTCTGTTCTATACTATCAGGCTATGTGTTTGTTTTTATGCCAGTACCATGCAGTTTTTGTTAACATAGCTCTGTAATATAATTTGAAGTCAGGTATTGTGATGCCTACAGGATTTTTTTTTTTTTTTTTTTTTTTTTTTTGGCTTATAATCGTTTTGGCTACTCAAAGCCATTTATTCTTCTAAATGAATTTTAGGACTGTTTATTCTAATTCTGTAAAGAATGTCTGTCATTGGTATTTTAAAAAAATATTTATTTTTTAGTTGTAGTTGGACACAATATCTTTATTTTATTTATTTATTTTTATGTGGTGCTGAGGATCGAACCCAGGGCCTCACACGTGGTAGGCAAGTGCTCTACCGCTGAGCCACAACCCCAGCCCCAGTCATTGGAATTTTAATGAGATTTCATTGCATCTGTATATTGCTTTTGGCAATATGGTTATTTTAACAATATTAGTTTTGTATATTCATGAATCTGGGAGGTCTTTCCATCTTCTGAGGTCTTCATTAATTTCTTTCTTCAAATTAATTGTAGAGGTCTTTCATCATCTTGGTTAGATTTACTTCTATGTTTGTTTTTTTTTTTTTTTTTTTTGAGGCTATTGTGAATGGAATTATTTTTCTGATTTCTTCCTCAGCAGATTCATTGTTGGTAAATAAGAAGGCCATTGATTTTTGTGTTGATTTTATAGCCTGTTCCTTTGCTGAATTTGTTTATTAGCTTTAACAGTATTTTGGGGAGTTTTTTTAGATCTTCTAGGTATATGACCATATCATCTGCAAACATTGATAATTTGACTTCTTTCTTTCCTATTTTCATCCTCTTTATTTCCTTTTCTTGCCTAACTTCTCTGGCTAGAATTCCTAACACTATATTGAAATAGGAGTGGTGAGAGCTTTTGATATGAATGTGATACTAGTTTCATAGAATGAATTTGGAAGTGTTCCATTCCCTTTCTATTTCATAGAATAATTTGAGGAGATTGGCATTAGTTCTTCATTAAAAGATCTGGTAGAACTCTGCTGAGAATCCATCTGGTCCTGGGATTTTCTTTTTTAGAAGACTTTTTATTACTGGTTTTATTTCATTACAAGTTATTGGTCTGTTTTGGTTTTCTGTGCCCTCTTGATTTAATTTTGGCAGAACATATGTATCTAAAAATGTATCCCTTTCTTCTGGGTTTTCCAATTTTTTTGGAGTGTAAGTTTTCAGAATAGTATCTAATGATCCATTGGATTTCTGCAATGTCTGTGGTGGTTTCTCCTTTTCCATCTCTATTTTTATTAATTTGGGTCTTCTCGATTTCTTTTGGTTGGTTTGGTTGAAGGCTTATCAATCTTCAATTCTTCTTTTCAAAGAACCAACTCTTTGTTTCATCGATTCTTTGTATTTTTTTAATTCTCAAATTCATTAATTTTAGTTCTTCATTTTCTTCTTTCTATACTGGTTTTGGAATTGGTTGGTTCTTCATATATTATTAGGTTGTTTATTTGAAATCTTTCTGATTTGCTTATATAGGCCCTCATAGCTCTAAAGTTTCTTTTTAGAACTACCTTCATAGTGTCCCAGAGGTTCTGGTATTTTGTATCATGATTCTCATTTGAGTCTTAAGAATTTTTTAAGCTCTATCCTGATTTTTTCTATCACCGATTTATCATTTAAGGATGTATTGTTCAATCTTCATGTGTTTATATAGTTTCTATATGGTTTTGTTGTGTTGATTTCTAATTTAATCCCAGTATGATTTGATAAGATACAATGAATTGGGATAGGATGGTGGCATTATGGCTGAGTGGTAGAGTGCTTGCCTAGAATGTGTGAGATACTGGGTTCAATTCTCAGTACTGTATCTAAATTAACAAAATAAAGTCCATTGACAACTTAAAAAATTTATTAAAAAAGATACAATGACTTTATCAGGATTTTTTGTATTTTGACTTACTTCCATCTTAAAATAGTTTTTGTTTTGTTCACAGACATTTATCTTCTAGTAGAATAGGAAATCTGTTAATTTACCTATTTCCCATATTATAGATAATTGTGTGGAATTATTTTTTAAGATGGTGATCAAAAATGTTCATAGTATACTTCTTAGAAATTTATATATAGGGTATTGAAATAAAAAAGAACAAAATACTTAATTGTGTCAACTTCCAGCACATAGAGAAAAGAGGTGTGAAGTTTTGTTAAGGATAAATTAATATTTCAGTTACTTGAGGTAGATCTGTTCAGGCAGCAAGTAGTACCTCATCTGGTTTAACACCAGTTCAGCTTCTCCAATATGGAAGTGCAAACCTTTTCACCCCTGACTTAGTCTCAGGGGCTGAGGTTTATTTTATAATAAATTTGTTAGTTTAATCTAGTCTTTAAAGAAGTTGGGGTCTAATCCCACATGATGGAGATTAGGGCCTACTTTTTCTTCTGTTAGACGCAGAGTCTCTGGTTTTATTCCTAAGTCCTTGATTCATTTTGAGTTGAGTTTTGTGCATTGTGAGAGGGATTTAATTTCATTTCTTCGCATATGCATCTCCAGTTTTCCCCAGCACCATTTGTTGAAGAGGCTATCTTTTCTCCAATGCATGTTTTTGGCACCTTTGTCTAATATAAGATAATTGTAATTTTGTGGGTTAGTCTCTGTGTCCTCTATTCTGTACCATTGGTCTACCCATCTGTTTTGGTGCTAATACCATGCTGTTTTTGTTACTATTGCTCTGTAGTATAGTTTAAGGTCTGGTATAGTGATGCCATCTGCTTCACTCTTCCTGCTAAGCATTGCTTTAGCTATTTCTGGGTCTCTTATTTTTCCATATGAATTTTATGATTGCTTTTTCTATTTCTATAAGTAATGTCATTAGGATTTTGATCAGAATTGCATTAAATCGATATAGTGCTTTTGGTAGTATGGTCGTTTTGATAATATTAATTCTGCCTATCCAAGAGCAAGGTAGGTCTTTCTGTCTTCTGATGTCTTCTTTGATTTTTTCTTTAGGGTTCTGTAATTTTCATTATATAGATCTTTCCCTCTTTCATTAAGTTGATTCCCAAGGTTTTTTTTTTTTTTTTTTTTTTTTAGGCTATTGAGAATGGGGTAGTTTTCCTCATTTCCCTCTCAGAGGATTTGTCACTGATATACAGAAATACCTTTGATTTATGGGTATTGATTTTATATACTGCTATTTTGCTGAATTCATTTCCTAGTTATAGGAGTTTTCTGATGGAACTTTTAGGGTCTTCTAGGTATAGAATCATATCATCAGCAAAAAGTGCCAATTTGAGTTTTTCTTTTCCTATGTGTATCCCTTTAATTTTTTTTTTCTTTCTAATTGCACTGCCAGTGTTTGAAGAGCTATGTTAAATAGAAGTGGTGAAAGAGATCACCCCAGTCTTGTTCCAGTTTTTAGAGGGAATGCCTTTGATTTCTCCGTTTAGAATGATGTTGGCCTGGGGCTTAGCATAGATAGCCTTTATAATGTTGAGATATGTTCCTGTTGTCCCAAGTTTTTCTATTGTTTTGAACATAAAAGGTGCTATATTTTGGAAATACTTTGTGATGATCATGTGATTCTTATCTTTAAGTCTGTTGATGTGGTGAATTACATTTATTGATTTCCATATGTTGAACCAAACTTGCATCCTTGGGATGAATCCCACTTAATCATGGTGCATGGTCTTTTTGATGTTTTTGTATTCAATTTGCCAGAATTTTATTGAGAATTTTTGCATCTATGTTCATTAGAGATATTGGTCTGAAGTTTTCTTTTTTGGATGTGTCTTTGCCTGGTTTTGGAATCAGGGTGATATTGGCCTCATAGTTTGGAAGTGCTTCCTCTTTCTATTTTCTGAAATAAATTGAAGGGTATTAGTATTAGTTCTTCTTTAAAGTCTTGTAGAACTCTGCTGTGTATCCATCCGGTCCTGGGCTTTTCTTGCTTGGTAGACTTTTGATGGCATCTTCTATTTTGTCACTTGAAATTGATCTGTTTAAATTGTGTATATCATCCTGATTCAATTTGGACAAATTATATGACTCTAGAAATTTTTCAATGCCTTTGATATTTTCTATTTTATTAGAGTACAAGTTTTCAAAATAATTTCTAATTATCTTCTGAATTTCTTTAGTGTCTGTTGATATTTCTTTTTTTTATTACCTATGTTAGTAATTTGAGTTTTCTCTCTCCTTCTCTTTATTAGCATGGCTAAGAGTCTGTCAATTTTATTTATTTTTCAAAGAATCAACTTTTTATTCTGTCAATTTTTTCAGTTGTTTCTTTTGTTTCAATTTCATTGATTTCAGTTCTTATTTTAATTATTTCCTGTCTTCTACTGCTTTTGGTGTTGATTTGTTCTTTTTCTAGGGCTTTGAGATGTAATGTTAAGTCATTTATGTGTTGACTTTTTCTTCTTTTAAGGAATGAACTCCATGTAATGAACTTTTCTCTTCAAATTGCTTTCATAGTGTCCCAGAAATTTCGATATTGTATCTGTGTTCTCATTCACCTCTAAAATTTTTTAATCTCCTCCTTGATGTCTTCTGCAACCTATTGTTCATTCAGTAACATATTATTTAGTCTCCAGGTGTTGGAGTGGCTTTTATTTCCTATTTTATCATTGATTTCTAATTTTATTCCATCATGATCTGATGGAATGCACGGTAGTATCTCTGCTTTTTTATATTTGCTAAGAGTTGCTTTGTGGCATAGTATATGGCCTATTTTAGGGAAAGATCATGTGCTGCTGAGAAGAAAGTGTATTCTCTTATTGAAGGATGAAATATTCTATGTATGTCAGTTAAGTCAGTTAAGTTATTGATTGTATTATTGAGTTCTATAGTTTCTTTGTTCAGCTTTTGTTTGGAAGATCTATCTAGTGATGAAAGAGATGTGTTAAAGTCACCCGAAATTATTTTGTTGTGGTCTATTTGACTCTTGAACTTGAGAAGAGTTTGTGTGATGAACGTAGACATGAGGATGGAAACCGCTGCTTGCTTCTGCAGTCCATGTGAGTGGTATGATTTTTCCCAACCCTTCACCTTCAGTCTGTCGATGTCTTTGTCTATGAGATGAGTCTCTTGGAGGTAGCATATTGTTGTTTTTTTTTTTTTAATCCAATCTGTTAGTCTATGTCTTTTGTTTGGTGAATTTAAGCCAGTAATAACATTCAGGGTTATTATTGAGACCTGATTTGTATTCCCAGACATTTTTGTTTATTTTTGGTATATAACATGACTTGGTTTCTCTTCTGATTAGATTTTCCTTTCGTGTGATACCTCCCTTTGTTGATTTTCATCATTTTGTTTTTCCATTTCCTCTTCTTGGAATATTTTGCTGAGGATGTAACTTTTGTTTATCATGGAAGGTTTTTATTTCATCATCAAATCTAAGCTTAGTTTTGCTGGATATGATTCTTGGTTGGCATCCATTTTCTTTCAGAGTTTGGTATATGTTGTTCCACAATCTCCTGGCTTTGAGGGTCTGGGTTGAAAAATCTGCTGAGATACGAATTGGTCTTCCCTTATATGTGATCTGATTCCTCTCTCTTGTGGCTTTTAAGATTCTGTCCTTATTCTAGGATTAGAAGGCATTTTCTAGGCATTTTCATTATAATGTGTCTTGGTGTAGATCTTTGTGATTTTGTACATTTGGTGTCCTGTAAGTCTCTTGTATTGGATTTTCCAATTCATTATTTATGCTTGGGAAATTTTCTGATATTATCTCACTGAAGAGATTGTGCATTCCTTTGCTTTGAAACTTTGTGCCTTCTTCTATCCCAATAACTCAGATTTAGTCTTTTGATACTGTCACATAATTCTTGGATGTTCTGTTCATGGTTTCTTACCGTCTTTACTGTGTGATCAACTTTATTTTACAGATTGTACACTTTGTCTTCATTTTCTAATGTTCTTTCTTCCAAGTGATCTAGTCTGTTGGTTATGCTTTCTATTGCGTTTTTTAATTTGATTTATTGTATCCTTCATTTCAAGGATTTCTGTTTTTTTTTTCAGAGTCTCTCTTTCTCTCAATAGTCTTTTGCTACCTGTATTTGCTCTCTTATCTCTTTGTTGGACTGATCAATTTTTTCCTGTCTTTCCTCATTTAGATTATTCTTTAATTCACAGATCATTTTAATTATGAACCTTCTGAACTCTTTCTCTGACATTTTAATAACTTCGCTGTCCATTGGTTCTATTACTATAGTATCCTGGTTTGTTTGGGGCACTTTCCTCCCTTGTTTTTTCATGTTGTCTATGGGTCTTCCTTTCTTGCAGTGTGGATCTGAGATATTAAAGTTTCTTCCCTATATTCTTATAGTAGTCATGCAGATTGTCTGTACCTCACCTTGATGTTGGGCTTCTAGACCCTGCTAGTATCCCTCAATGTGTGCTACTGCATCTAAAGGTGGTGGTGGCAATAGCCGAGGTAACTCGAGGTAATAGTTAAGGTGCCCCAAGTTGGAAGCAATGTCTTACAGAGATGGGGCTGAAAGGTTGGGCCTCACACTCCCTTTGGCATGCCTACTCTGAGATGCAGCTGCTTCTAGTCCCTGTCTACTGTCAGGGGCTAGTGCATGGGGAAGGCTATGGCAATGAATACAGTGTCCCAAGATGGAAATGGGTTAGGCTTAGGCTTCCAGGTGGCAGGGCGGTGGGCCGAGTGCGAACTCAGACTTACCCTGGACGTAGGTCCTACACAAGTCAGTGTGGATGGATCTGGGCTGGGCCTGGGCTCCCACAGTAGTCTGCTGGTTGGAAGAGGCCGTCCAGTGCCAGAAGCTGGGCTCCTATGGGCGTCTGCCCCATGGTGGGAGGGGTGAACCAGGGGCCTTCTGTGAGCCTGGGTCCCGCACAGGCTGGAGTGGGCGGTCTCTTGGACTTTTTCAATATAGAAAGGTATAATTAGATTTTGGCCTTTTAGATCATAGTGAGTCTGCTTTTTGTTATATAATTGTTCTGTTTGGTCTTATTCTTTAAGAATCTTCATGTTTTTTGAGCATATTTATTCTTGATTCCTTTGGATTTTAAAAAATATCTAATACTAAATAAGCATGTGTTTTCTTTCCTTTTATTGTAGCTTCAAATAGATTGGGAGAAAATCAAAGCCAAAATTGAGATGGAAATTACTAAGGAACGAGAGCGATCATCAAGCAGCCTGTCCAGCAAGAACATGGGGCTAAAGCACTAAGAGACATGCTAACCTTTAGAAATGTTATCTTTTGAAATTAATTTTGACTAGACAAAGATAAGCATGTTTTGTTTGCTAAAGAAAAATGCATCATCTTTAAATAATAATGAGCACTTTCTGCATATTAGTAAAAGTACATTCAGTAAGGTTAAGCGCAGAATAATTGATGTAATGCCATCTTTTATATTTTTCTAATTAGCCATTTCTTTATACGTCTCTATACCTGTTGATTACATTCCAGTTTTTTCTTTATTACTTTATCCCTGAATCTTCAGTATCAACAATATTAATGCTGATAATAGAACATTGAATTCTTTAAAATGTATGCTATCGTTAATTTATTTGACCACCACATTGTAAAACACCTCCAAAAATTTATTAAAAAAAAAATGATAATGATGGATTTTTGAAAATGTGTAACAATGTAAACACTTGAATACGGAAGTTCATAGCAAGCAGCATTATTTTAATAGTAATGGGTGAAAACAACTCAAATATCCATCAACAGATGAGTGATAAACCAGTGTGGTATGCACATACAATAAAATATTATTTACTGTTACCATGAAATTAAATTCTGTTACATGCTACAAGATGGAAAAATTATGCAAAATGAAATAAACCAGACACAAAGGTCTAATAGTCTGTGATACTACTTATATGAGAATAAGCAAATTCATAGAGACAGAAAGGAGAATAGTGATTATCAGTGATCAGAGGGAGGGGGAGGAGTTTATCATTTAAAGGACATAGAGTTTATGTTTAGGATAAACAAATTCTGGAAATACAGACAGTGGTTGTGGCCTCACAACATCATAAATATTAATGCCTCTGAATTATAGTCTTAAAATGATTAAAATGCTAAATCTTATTATGTAAATTTAACATAATTTTAAAAACATATAGAATAAGTAAGAGGTATTTTCCTTATTCCTCTCCTGACTTGAGAATGTTCTGGCTATAGGCCCTGGGAATCTGAAAGATTTGTGAAAATCTCCTTAGATAATAAACCTATTTGACTAGCTTTAACCCAGTATGTCCCCAAATTATTATTACCACAAAAGCTTTTTAACAATAACACAAAGATCCCTTAGAAAGCCTCCCATGAATTTGTATTTTGGCAACAGTACATTATAGAGTGGGTATGTGCATATACATTGGAAAGGGATTAACTCTTTTACCTCCATTTTAATTACTCTTTAGTTTTTTCTTTTATAAAAATGTTCTTTACTTTTCAACACATTTCTTTTCTGAAATGTTGGAATATGCTATTCTTGATGCAGATGCTAGATATAAGGATGTATTCAGTTTGTGAAATCTGACTAATCAGTTTATTTATAAGTTGTCCTGAAAAGTTTATGTATGCTTTCTATATTGTTATATTTCAATGAAAAGCTTAAAAAGAAAATAGTTTAAAGGATAAATTTTATGTTATGTATATTTTACCACAATTAAAAGAAGTAAAAAATACTAATGACAGGTTTGTGTTTAACAAAAATTTTCTGATATCCTATAATTCAAATCCATTCTGACACTGACTACTTAGAGTTGGCATCAGATCCCACAAGTTAAATGTCAAGGTCCCCAACAAGATTGCCCTTTCTTCAGACACCATCTGTAAGTAGAGTCCCTGGCCTTCCCTGAAGTCCCTAGGTTACCTGGACTTGTGTCTGAGTTGGCTGCACATTTAGGGGTTCCTATAACCCCTCTTCACATTTGATAATTTTTTAGAATGATTCACAGAACTCACTCAAAGTCTTTACTTAACAGTTTTATTTGAAAGGATACAACTCATGAACAGCTACATAGAAGAAATACAAGGTCTGAGGGGGCTTTTGAGGTAGGGTGGAAGGGAAGAGGGAGGGACACAGAACTTCCATATCCTCTCCCTGTTGAATCTAGGTGCAGCATATTTCCAGATCATAAATGTGTTTACCAACCAGGAAGCCCTTTAACCCAGCCTTCCTGTCTTGAGAGCTTTTTTTTTTTTTAATTAGGGTTTCATTACATATGCATTGGCTATGCAACTGAATTCAATATCCAGGCTCCCTCTTCTGATTGGAGATATAGTAACTAAAATTCCAACCTTTTGATTTATTTATTTTTGGCAACCAGCCTCCTTATGGCTACTATCTAGGTCCCCTCCCCAAAAGTCATTTCATTAGCATAACAAATACTCTTATCACTCAAGGAATTTCATGGATTATTTTGGATTATCTGTGTTAGGAACTCTCTTTTCTCACCCCATAAAAGACCAGATATATATTTTTTATTTTTTGGTGGTGCTGGGTATTGAACCCAGAGCCTTTTACATGCGAGGCAAGCACTCTATCAACTGAGCTATATCTCCAGCCCCAGATACATTCTTTGTATACCACAGGCCTCCCCTGGTCTTTGACTATAGGAGTTTTTTTTGTTGTTGTTGTTGTTTTCAGAAAATGTACTGGGATTTAGTTTTTTCCATTTTTATTGGCATATTATAATTATACTATGTTTTATAGCGAAAGGATCATTCCTGACTGAGCCCAACAGATATAGCAACATTTGTAGTTTTCCAACATACTTAACAGTATCAGCATTATAATCTTACCCACAAGGCCAGCGGTAATAGACATTATGGTAGGTGTAACCTGAGAAATAAGTTTTAAAATACTGGTACATTACTAGAGTTCCATCTAGTCCCTAATAATTAGTCCAGTCCATCATTTTGAATGATCAACATATCTCCCAGTATAAAATCACTATGATTTGCAGGCTTCCATTTGATCATGTCAGATTCTAACATGAAAAAATGGTCTCAGCAACACAAGATGTCACCATTCAGGCATCTGGTATAATTGAGCTAAGAGTTAATGTCATCTCTTCCTCTGATCCTCTTTTGAAGCATTAATGTAATACTGGAATTCTCTCATTAATTCATTTACTCATTCCTTCCCCTTTAGCTACTATTTTTACTTTTCTACATTTATACATAAACTTTCAACCTTTGGAAGGGACAGTATATTTGGCCATTGTGCCGCTGCAGATTCTAGGCAATAATAGTAATCTAGCAAGTACTTGTCCTTCAATCTATTCCATGTAGAGTGTAATTACATAAGTACAAAATTAATGGGCTGTTTCTACCAGTTATCAATATAACTATATTCATGGTTAGCTTCAGTTTTGCCAAATAGGGTGCTCTGGTTTGAATGTCCCCTCCAAAACTTAGGTTGAAATTTAATTGCGACTGTGAAAGTATCAGGTGGGACATTTAAAAAGTATTTAGGTCATGAGGACTCTCTCCTCATGAATAAATAAATTTTTTTATCAAAGGAGTGGGTTAATTATAAAGCAAGCTCTCTTAAGTGTGTGTTCTCTTGTTTCTTACCTTCTCACATGCTTTCTTGCCATGTAATGCCCTCCATCATGTTATGACACAGTAAGAAGTCCTTCCTCAGATGCTGGCATGCTTCCCTGCTTCCAGGACTATGAGAAATAAATTTCTTTTCTTTATAAATTGTCCAATCTATAGCATTTCATTATAGCAGCAGAAAATGTCTAAGACATGGATGAAGGCACAACCCATCTCCATCAGGCACTTAGGAATTCTGACATAGAGATTTAAAGTAGTATTTCAGTTTTTTGCTTAGGAATCATCCCTGCTTCCATTACTTGTAGCTACCACCGTAGTCCTAGGTCACTGTATCAAGTAGGAAAAAGAAAATGGAAGAAATGTGAGCAAGAAAGGAAAAAGTATAATCATAGCAACATCCTCCCCATATGAGAATTGTATAATTATGCCAGTATCCTTCTCCAGTCTCTCTTCCCCAGATCCACCAGAAAAGCACAAGGATCTAATGCAGACAGTATCTAAGCACATACTCCTGAAGACATGTAAGCCAGCCCTTCATGCCTGTATCTCCCCCTATTTAAAGATTAAGTTACATGTTCTTTTTTAAAAAATCTTTTTAGTTGTTGATGGATACAATATATTTGTTTGTTTATTATATGTAGTGCTATGGATCCAACCCAGTTCCTCACACATGCTAGGCAAGCACTCTACCCCTGAGCTACACCCTACCCCAATTGCATGTTCTGATTCTCTTTTGAACTATTACTCTGAGAAGGACATCTCTCTGTCATTGTTAGATATTGGTCTTCCTTGGTTTGAAGAAATATGCCTTGGTGGTTGAATTGGTGCAATATCTTCTCTTCTGGTTTTTAATAACACTCTAAACATTAGCATCTATCCCCAAATAAGCAAAACCACTCCAGAGTTCCTGTTTCTCCCAGGATTCATATGTAGCTTCTCCCAGGTCTACTGGCATCAGTCCAGCTTATCAGTTAGAGATAGGGTTTTCCCCCTGGAGAATATGTGCCAGAGCCATCTATCTGTAGTTTCTGTCTTTCTGACAAAAAGAATAGTTCTAGTGCACATTTTGTTCCTCAGCAGATACAAGAAGAACATGTCTATATTCAGTCTATTTCTACATTACCTCAGAGCCCTGCATCAATTCATTTTATTAACCTAGGTGGCTATGTCAAGTGAACACACTGGGTCATCTGCTTTTTGATTCCAATCACCTTCCTATTCTGGAAGCACTTCTGATGGGCTTTGACATGTTCCATTTTAATGCACCCTGAAATTCCCATTGCGATTTCCACAGAGCTGTGCCCAATAAAGACATCCCTTTAATAGGCACAGTCTCCTTTTGCCTGACCATGTGGTAAAAACACAAACAGGAATAAATGGCATGCAATGCATCCCACAAAGATGATTGACTTTTCACTTCTTTGATCAGAGCCTGACCTTCCCCCCAACCAAAAAAAAAAAAAAAAAAAAAGTGATGCATTCACATTGGAACCACCATTAATTAACCATGAAGCTATTTATCAGTTCAGTTAAAAACTATTTATAGGGCACTGTCCAAAAGTTCATAGAAACAGGCAGCAGCTTGGGTGGTTTCAAAGTCAGTACTAAGGGATAAGTTACCTGCTCATGAATATGTTGCATTCCCCCAGTCCATATTTCATACAAACCATTCCGTTTTATTATGGACTGTTCTTATCATTGCTCTCCTCATTAATGTTTCTCTAATACTAATCCAGACAACATAGATATTTCAGGTTTTAAGATTATTTTATGTCCTGCAGTCATAGAGGTGGTTTAAAACTTTAATTTTAATATTTTCCTCTCAAATGGGAATTCTGTACTACTCTCAGTAGTTGTTGCTGGGAGAGACTCACATGCTTTTGCATAAGCCCCAACCTCTGAAGCATACAGAACTATTGTACTGAGAATTTGTCCAATGAATTTGTGGATTCCAGCTTTTAATCTACACTGTGTGGGTTTAGGGACCTTCTTTATTTCCTTTGGCTTAAAGAGCAGATTTACATGTCATATTTTTACTATTATAGGTAAGGGAAATGTTCCCCAGTCAGACACGATTCATCCCCATACTCAGGTAAGAGCCATAAATACTTCACATAAGCCTTGTTAAAATGTATCAATTTTTATTCAAACTTCTACCTTCATCTCATCAAATCTTGAATTTCTGTTTCCTCTGAATCTAATGTGGCTTCCATTAGGTCTTCACCAGCAGATTTTGGCACCACAGTAAATAGGGCTACATGTCAAAGTGTCCCAGAAGTTTCTCTTCAACTTCTGACAGTTTAACTGGAACTTTCGGCCCTCAGCAAAAGGTTGAGTCAAGGGAAATGAGGCATTTTGTCAACATACACTTTGCTTAATCTGACTAGTGCTTCAGACAGTTGTATGATGGTTTTCTTATTACAATCTGTGCTGGATATTAAAAATCCCTCTAAATTGGGATTTTTAAAAAACTGTCCAGATTTTTGAAAGTTTTTTAATGATGGGGGACCAGCCAAGGGTCTCATTGGTCCACCTAACCTTCTGTAATGCTGTATTAAGACCTTCCTTTTGATCCCATCAATGTCTTGTATCTTTTAAAAAAATTTTTTTAATTATAGTTAGACTCAATACCTTTATTTTTATTTATTTATTTTTATATGGTGCTGACGATCAAACCCAGCGCCTTGCACATACATGCCAGGTGAGTGCTCCACCGCTGAGCTACAACTCCAGCCCCTCAATGTCTGTCTTTACCCATTCCATTTCTTAATAACCATCTAAAGGTTTCTACCCTGTAAGATGAGTCCCTTGATTCTTCTGTTTGTCTCTCCTCATGTTTTTGCTAATTACTTCCATGTTCTTGGTCTCTGTAAGTTCCACACAAGAAAGCCAAAATAGCAGATCCAATAAAGCTTTCAAATTGTTGTTGAATTCTGTAGGAGTAAGGTTACATGGGATGCCCATGCCAGAGAGGCCTGATAATCACAAAATTTATCATGACCTGGGTAACAGGCCTATTTAGTATTCTGATCATCATAAAACCAGTCCCACATGGTTTACATACATAGTGTATTCGCTGCTGCTTCTGGAGTATTCCACTTGGCATTTGGAGTGGGAATTGGAAAGTACCACTTCTCAGGGGAAACAATTTTTACAGTGTTTTTTTTTTAAATCCAGTCCATCAGGCTGATTGCTTCTTCTGGAATAACCTGTCATGTGGCTGGATCATGTATAACCACCTGTGTTTGTTCCACAGTGAACTATGTGTTTATGTGAACATGTTACATGGGATGCCCTTCATGTTCCTTCATACTACAGCATTTGAAACCAAAGACACTGCCCCTGAATTAGACATTCACATGGTCATTTTAGAAGTAAGATTCTTCTGGAAGCTGATAATGACCCACAGTGTAAGATGACTCCCTTACACAATCCCTACTGATATCAGTAGTTTTTTGGTTTTGTTCTCTTCCTATGTGGAGTAACTTCTTGGTGACCAGAAGCCTTAGAGGTACTTTCTGCTGTTTCCATACAAGTTCCCTTTAGGGATATTTTGAGGCTAGTGACTATGGCCCAGGCTTCCAAAATCTGAGCTTGATTCAGAATCAAGATCTATCCTATTATTTTACTTTTATTTTAGCTATTATGTATAACAACAGACAAGATATTATGTGTTTAGTATATTTCTTATTATTTTGTATTCCTTTAGGAATCTAAATGTGCTACTTCCTCCACTAGTTTTTAATTCCCCTGATTTTCCCCTTTATTAACTGGTTATAACACGGTTACGATTTCATATCCTGGTGACTACCTGCTACAGTTTGGACATGCCTTGAGAGTCCCCCAGACTTCATATGTTGAAATTTATTCCCATTATAAGGTATTTAGAGGGTGGAAATTTAACCTGACTATGGTGTTCAGAGGTGAGACCTTTAGTAAATGATCAGGATTATATAAAGTTATAAGACTGGAGTCTCCATGAGAGAATCCTAGTGGCTTTTGAGAGGGAGAGAAACCAGAAATCACATAGAAGCACAGGTGTGCTCCCCCTTTCTTGCCATGTGATGCTGTATGCCCTTCAGCCTCCAGAACTATGAACTAAACCTCTTTTTTTCTTTTTTCTTTTATTATTAGTTGTTCAAAACATTACAAAGTTCTTGACATATCATGTTTCATACATTTGATTCAAGTGGATTATGAACTCCCATTTTTACCCCGTATACAGATTGCAGAATCACATCGGTTACACATCCACATTTTTACATACTGCCATACTACTGTAAACCTCTTTTTTTCTAAAACTTACCTGTGATATGATGTTATTAGCAACAGAAAATGAAGTAATACAGTAACCAGCCATTCAACCTTTTCCTTTGTAACCCATTTTCTGAGTCGGTCATTCTAGAAAGTACCACATTTTCTGACACCAAATGTGTACTAACCACAATTCTCAGGTGCCAGCTGGGTGTTCTACAATTCAATTCAATTCTGACACTAACTACCTGGGGTTTAAGGAAACTTAAGTTGGGGACAGATTCCCCAACAAGACTGTCCTTACTTCAAATGGGGTCTTCAGGCTACCAGCACATATGTCCAATTTGGCTACAAATTTTGAGGTTCCCACAACCCTTCAGGTTTGATAATTTGCTAGAATGACACACACAATTCATTAAAACATTATGTTACAATTTCAGCTGTATTATAGAGGATGCAATTTGGGAATACCAAATGTGAGAAATGCATAGGGAAAAGGCCAGGAGTGGGGGCAGGGGAGCAGGGTGAGAGATGATTTAAAGCTTCTGTGCCTTTCCTCATGGAAGCTCTCCTCATCATCTTCCCTGCATATCAATGTGTTCACCAACTAGGAGGCCCTGCTCAGCCTCAATCCCAAAGTGGTTTTTTGTTTTGGGATTTTGTGTGTATGTGCTAGGGAGTAAGCCCAGAGCTTCAGTGCTACTAAGCTACCCTGAGCTAGACCCCTGGATCCCCAAGGTGTTTTTCTTTTCATGTATTTGTTTTTAATATCTTCATTACATAGGTATGATTAACTAACTCACTGACCATAAGACTGAACTCAATCTCTAATCAGGGAGCTGAAAGTTCTAGTCCACCAATTGCATGGTGACCAGCCCTGATCCTGAAGCTACCTAGAGACCTCGTTATTGTATTTCAAAGTCATTTTCCCAAATATATAGAATACTGTATTTACATGTATTTTGTGTAGCACTTTAAAAAATATTATATAAGCTTCTCAGTTGGTTTTAACACAAATACACTTACTCACTTTAGAATGATTTGATATAACTTTATGCTTTTTAAATGTGTGTATAAACGTTTTATTTATTTTAAAAAGATATCAATTAAAAAAGATTTGTTAATCCAGAATGCGTGACACATGGCTTTGTTACAGATCAATGATGTATCTGCACTGTGATGATCCAAAACAATGTTTTGGTACAGAAGGTATGGCATATAATACAGAACATCATAAGTCTTAAACAAGTTTTAAAGCAAACACATTTTAGAAAATGGTTAATACATTAAAAAATTACAATGAATATTCATTGAGGGTATTGTCAAATTTATGTCATTTTCTTCTGTAGAAAATAAGTGCGTTTCAGAAAACAAAGTATGCTGCATAAATCGTATTGTACCTCAAGTCCATTTTCCTTATTAATTCCTACAAAAAAAAGAATTTACAGTGCAAAAAGGTGATAAGCAATAACAAAAATATCTTGATTTATGTTATTATTTTCTGAGACATCTTTATTGTGAAGATAAGGTTGTGAGAAAATCACTTGTGAAGGTTTCATATCACCCACAGAAACCAAAGAGAAGGTGACTTAGCTGCTCTTTTGAAAAGACTCATCATCTTCTACTTGTCCTCAGTCTGTATATCTTCAGTGTCTTCTGCTCAGTGGTAAATGACTTTTGGGCCAGAAAATTTATGGGATTCTCATAACCTTTTCATTCTTCCTCCTATTTCACTCTAAATTTACCTTGTCCCTTGTCTTGGCTTAAACTGTTAGAATATCACCACCTGGTATTTTGCAGCCCTACAGATCATATATCACCACACCCTGTGAATAATTTTTTAACAGTGATTTTTTAAGATAAACTATTTCAAAACATTTTAGAGCAAATCAATTTTTCAGATATTCTCAAATGTTCTCAATTATCTAAAATTCTTTTCTAGCCTAATAATCAAAAATGAAGCAACTTCTATATTAATTTTAAAAAATATTTTTAACTCGTGTCATAATTTGAATCTGGAACATCCCCAAAGGTTCCCACATTGAAGGCTTTGTCCCTAGTGCAGTAATGTTCAGAGATGGGGTTTTGGGGAAGTGATTGGATCATGAGGGTTCCGACATCATCAATGGGTTATCCATTGATGGATTCATAGCTGAATGGACTACTGGGAGGTGGTGGAAACTGTAGACGGTGGGACCTAGTAAAGGGAGTGGATCCTTGGGGATATACCCTTAAGGACTATATCTAATCCCCAGCTCTTCCTCTGCTTTGGCTGCCATGAAGTGAACAGCTTTCCTCAGCTATGCTCTATGCTGTGATGTTCTGCCTCACCCCAGACCCATGGCAGTGGAGTCAACTGACCATGGACTAAAATCTCTGAAACTGCACCAAAATAAATATTTCCTCTTTTAAGTTGATTTTCTTAGATATTTTTTCACAATGACAGGAAAAAAGAGCTTTATAATTTGATGGAAATGATTGTAACATTCTTTTTCTAGTAGGATGAACATAAAATGGCTCTAAGCTTGTCTCCATTTTGGGAGTATTATCACCAAGATAGAAAGTTTAAAACAAATCACTCCAGAAACAATAAAACATCT
This sequence comes from Callospermophilus lateralis, assembly GCF_048772815.1. NCBI lineage: Eukaryota > Metazoa > Chordata > Mammalia > Rodentia > Sciuridae > Callospermophilus > Callospermophilus lateralis. Next base: position 103,929,676 of record NC_135314.1, read on the forward strand.
GTCCAAAGTTTATTTTCTTGTTCTCAGGTCAATGAGGGCTATACCACAGAGTTATTTATCTAGTAAATAAGTAAACAAATAAGGTTTACTTCTATAAAACTTTCATAGACAAGAATTTATAAGCCAAGAATATCCAGATTTAAATGCTAGAAAGTAATCTCATAGAGGTGGGATTAAGTAGTATTTGTAATAAACTGGAGCATTAAATGAGAATAACCCATAACAGTAGAGCCTATAGGCAACATTCCAGTGTTTTTGTTCTTTTTCAACCTTTGCCATCAACATAATATTAGTGTCTTCATTTTCTGTCTTTTGAAGCTAGGTACAAATATGCATGGCACAATGCACAAAATAAAAAATTTTAAAGGACTAAATATTAACAGGTTTGAAGTATAATGAATTTTGCTTAAAAGAAAATATGACATGGCATTTACAATGAATTTTTTTCAACACTTGGGATTGAAACCTAGGCCTTCTATATGCTAAGCACATGCTCTATTACTGAGCTACACCACTAGCTGGTACTGGGAATTGAACTCATGGGTGCTTTACCACTGAGTTACATCCCTACTCTTTTTATTTTTCATTTTGAGGCAGGATCTCACTAAGTTACTAGGCTAGCCTACAACTAGCAATCCTCCTGTCTCAGTCTCCTACGTTCCTGGGACTATAGGTGTGCACCACCATGCCTGGCCTGAAAGGAAAATTCTTATCTAGTCTAGTTAATTTATTCAGTCAAAATTTTTACAAAAGCAGTTATATAACTAAAAGTCAATAAAATCCCTTTTTTGTGGTCCTTGTCATCCTTGATTGAAATCTTTTCTCTCGTTCATGATGATTTCCTATGGAAAAACTTACTAACCAAATCACTAATGAATACCCATTATAGCCTGGGAACTGTTCTAGATTTTATAATAGTGGGAAGAACAAAGAAATATTCCTGCCCTCTTATGAAGCTTATGCAATAATGGAGGAGTATATATGGAAAGATATACCATAAACAAATATTTTACATTATAGTATTTCAGGGGTAGGGATGTAGCGCAGTAGTAGAACATGTGCTTAGCATGTGTGAGGTCCTAGGTTTCACCCCCAACACCACACTCAAAAATATAAATAAGAAACAAAAATGCAGTATGTCAGATTAATTTTTTAAAATATTTTTTATTTTATAAATAATAAAATATATTTTATTGATACAATGCACAAAAGGATATAAGATGATGATGAAGAGATGTCATTTTAGAAGGTGTCCCTGTGAAGGTATAACTCAAGCAAACACTCCAAGGAAGTGATGCACAATTTAAACTTCTGCCAAATAACATACATGAAAATCATTAAATTAAATTCCTGGGGCTGGGGTTGTATCTCAGTGGTAAAGTGCTTGCCTAGCATGTGTGAGGCACTGAGTTTGATTCTCAGCACCGCAAATAAATAAATGAATAAAATAAAGGTCCATCAACAACATATATATACACACACACACACACACACACACACACACACACATGGATATTAAAAAATTCTTATTAGCCAAGTTTATGCTATCCCCTTGCACATGCTGGCCAAATGCTCTACCATTAAGCTACATGCACAGCCCTTAACCTTGTTTTTTTAAAAAATTAATTTTTAAAATATATATATGACAGCAGAATGCATTACAATTCATACTACACATATACAGCACAAATTTTTCATATCTCTGATATATACCAAGTATATTCACACCAATTTGTGTCTTCATACATAAACATTGGATAATGATATACATGACATTCAACCATCATTTCTAACCCCATGCCCCCTCCCTTCCCTTCCCACCCCTCTATCCTATCTAGAGTTCATCTATTCCTCCCAGGCTCCCCCTCCCCACCCCACTATGAATCAGCCTCCTTATATCAGAGAAAACATTTGGCATTTGGTTTTAGGGAATTGGCTAACTTCACTTAGCACTATATTCTCCAACTCCATCCATTTAACTGCAAATACTATGATTTTATTTTATTCTATTGTGTATATATTCCATACTTTTTTTTATCCATTCATCTACTGAAGAGCATCTAGGTTGGTTCCACAGTTTAGCTATTGTGAATTGTACTGCTATAAACAATGATGTGGCTGTGTCCCTGCAGTATGCTGTTTTTAAGTTCTTTGAGTATAGATCAAGGAGAGGGACAGCTGGGTCAAATGGTGGTTCCATTCCTAATTTTCCAAGGAGTCTCCATACTGCTTTCCATTTTGGCTGCACCAATTTGTAGTCCCACCAGCAGTGTATGAGTGTACCTTTTTCCCCATATCCTCGCCAACACTTATTGTTGTTTGTCTTCATATTAGCTACCATTGTGACTGGAGTGAGCTGAAATCTTAAAAGAGTAGTTTTGATTTGCATTTCTCTATTTGCTAGCGATGATGAACATTTTTTCATATACTTGTTGATTGATTGTACATCATCTTCTGAGAATTGTCTGTTCAGTTCTTTGGCCCATTTATTTATTGGGTTATAATTATAATTATTATCATTTGGTCTTTAGCTTTTTCAGTTCTTTATATACCCTAGAGATTAGTGCTCTATCTGATGTGTGAAGGGTAAGGATTTGCTCCCAATATGTAGGCACTCTATTCACCTCATAGATTGTTTCTTTTGCTGACAAGAAACTTTTTAGTTTGAATCCATCCCATTTATTGATTCTTGATTTTAATTCTTGCACCAAAGAAGACTTCTTAAGGAAACTGGGGCCTAATCACACATGATGGAGATTAGGGCCTATTTTTTTTCTATTAGACACAGGGTCTTTGGTTTTTTCCCTAAGTCCTTGATCCATTTTGAGTTTTGTGCATGGTGAGAGATAGGGATTTAATCTCATTTTGTTGCATATGGGTTTCCAGTTTTCCCAGCAACATTTGTTGAAGAGGCTCTCTTTTCTCCAATGCATGCTTTTGGCACCTTTGTCTAATATAAGATAATTGCAGTTTTATGGGTTAGTCTCTGTGTCCTCTATTCTGTACCATTGGTCTACTAGTCTGTTTTGGTGCCAATACCATGCTGTTTTGTTACTGTTGCTCTGTAGAATAGTTTAAGTTCTGGTATAGGGATGCCACCTGCTTCAAGGATTGTTTTAGTTATTCTGGGTCTCTTATGTTTCCAGATGAATTTCATGGTTGCTTTTTTTTAATTTCTATAAGGAATGCCATTGGGATTTTGATCAGAATTGCATTAAATATGTATAGTGCTTTTGGTAGTATGGTCATTTTGATAATAGTAATTCTGTCTATCCAAGAGCAAGTTAGATCTTTCCATCTTCCAAGGTCTTCTATGATTTCTTTCTTTAGGGTTCTGTAGTTCTCATTATATAGATCTTTCAACTCTTTCATTGATTCCCAAGGTTTTTTTTTTTTTTTTTTTTTTTGAGGCTATTGTAAATAGTGTAGTTTTCCTTTCTGAGGCTTTGTCACTAATATTCAAAAATGCCTTTGATTTATGGGTGTTGATTTTATATCCTGCTACATTGCTGAATTCATTTACTAATTCTAGAAGTTTTCTGGTGGAACTTTTTGGGTCTTCTAGGTATAGAATCTATCAGCAAATTAGATGAAAGAAATTAAAGGGATACACATAGGAAAAGAAGAACTTAACCTAGTTTTGAGTGTGCTGATCTGTAAAATAATTCTGCATAGTTTTGACAGTAATACTGATCACCATAAATAACATAACTTATCTGTGATTAGAATTTATTTACACAGACACTGAATATTTATGAAATCAAAATCAGGCCAGCCCACTGGGCTGGGGTTGTAGCTCAGCGGTAGAGCGCTCGCCTGGCATGTGTGAGGCCCTGGGTTCAATCCTCAGCACCACATAATAATAAATAAATAAAGGCATTGTGTCCAACTACAACTAAAAAGAATAAATATTTTTTAAAAAATCAGGCCCACTATCTCACACACATATAAACCCCCTGAGCTAAATCTGTTTTTTGAATTCAAATCTGTTTAAGAAATAGTGTGTATTCCAATGTTTTTGGTATTACCATGCATATTTCATATTTAACAGAACATCCCCAGCAGGGTTACAGATAGCATTCCTTAGTCAAACACATTAAGATTTCTGCATGGGTTTGGAGGGATAGCTCAGTAGTAGAGTGCTTGCCTAGCATGTTTGAAGCCCTGGATCTGAACCCCAGCACTGCAAAAAAACAAAAATATTTTTGTAATGTACCACAAGAATATTTAAGTTGTATGAATAAAGATTATAATTGCTTCTCTTCAGAGTTTGCTCTCAAATGAGTTCAGGCTGGGTCAGTTATGAAAAAAACATTTTGGATTATAAATTATGGATATGAGATTATGGATTTGTTGTTGAAGAATTATGGTTAAAATAGGAGTGTATATATGGAGCTGGGATAAAAAAGAAGGGTAAAAAACAGAAAAGTCTTCATTATAGTGGAAGGAAAATATATAATGGCCCCCCAATCAGGAAATAATAAACATATTACATAGAGACATGATGTCATATCAAAAAAAAGTAACCGCTTCTGGGGAGGAGTGCATTGAAGAGAAGGGATCAAAATACCACTGTTTTTCACAACAAATCATATAGAACCCTTTATTCAAATGTGTACATGTACAACTTTGATAAAAACAAAACCAGATCCTTTAAAATTAGGTGTCATGGTTCATGCCTGTAATCTCAGAGACTTGGGAGTCTGAGGCAGGAGGATTGCAAGTTCAAAGCCAACCTGGGAAATTTAATGAGAAACATCTCAAAATTAAATTTTAAAAAAGGGTTGGGAATGTAGCTCATTGGTAGAGAACTTACTTTTGGTACATCTATATGGAAAAATATGTACAGAGAAAATTCTGGAAGGATACTCACCATGTCATGGTTAGATCTTGAGTTGAAAGAGTGGTTAGGATAAAGGTATTAGAGGGGTCTTTGTTGCAATGATTCCTTCCTCTTTTTTTAAGGAGTACGCATTTTTTATTACTTAAGTAATTGAAAATTTAAAGAAAAAGGACAGGAAGTTTATATACATTTGCTGGAGTAAGTCAGTGTAGTAAGACAAAAAGAATTTATTTTAAAACTGAATTTTCTATAATTTCTATTGAAATATAATTTTCTAAATTAAAAAAAGCAATAAAATGACTTTTTAAAAGCTTATTTGAGAGAAATAATATTTATTGGGAAATATGTGCAAGTTAGTCATCTACATAGAAACTAGAATAAAATAAAACCTATTTGAGTATTGGGCAAAGCACCCATGTTGGAGGTTCTGTACTATATTATTTTGACATTTTAAAAAATTGCTTCCCTTGTAGAAAGCACCAATGGATTTTATCTATTCAGCATGTCTCCATCCTATAAATAATTGGGAAATCATTATAGATTGCCAGCCAAAATTCTATTTTATTTTCATATTAGTTCCTTTAAATAGTGAGTAATAAGTAATAGCTACCTTATTTTGTTCATAAAAAAATTAAAGGGATACTAGTGGGATACAACTGCAACCTCAGGTCTGATAAGGTAGTCTGAAAGGTTAAATTAATTGCATGTTGAAACATTTGGTGGTTAAGACAGGCTGGATCAGTTTCCTTGGTCTTCTACTTATCTTCTGAGCTTGGGCACACTGTTCAAGTTCTTTGAGTCTCTCTCATCTATAAAAGGTGGATAATAATCCTCAACTACTACTGCTTTGAAGTTTTAATGAAATAATATATGGAAAATGCCTAGTACAGTGCTTTGCATATAGAAACTTTTAGCAAATTATTGTTATAGTCATCATGATAGAAATGAAAAGCATCACCCCTATAGCATGTACCAAGCTTAGATCTAAAGTCATGTATATGCCTATATTTTAATTTTTGGAAGAAAGTTTAAAAAATGTAAATTTCTGTAAAATGTTAAATTGAAACAAGCTAGAAATAATGATATTTAGTTTATCAAAGTCAATTGCCAGAATTCAAACACTGTGAATCTTGGAAATTCACTAATGAAACAATTCATTACAAATAAAATATCACAGATATTTACTGAAATAAAATTAGGTATGTACAAAAATTAATCGCACTCCAAAGCATAATCTGGAACCTATAGAAATTCTAACATTCTCTGAAAACACTGAGGAAAAAGTAGAAGCCATAGTATCATAGAGTTCCTGCAGTCACCAAAAAACCCAGAGGAACAATTAAATGGCGACAATGCCCACAGATTTCTTAGGACCACTCAAAACACAATTTGGAATCTTATACTTTGCCAGACAAAATTCTATTGTATTTTTAATACAAGTTCCTTTAAATAGCAAATATGTAATTGCTACCTTATTTTGTTCATGAAAAAAATAAAAAAATGTAACTAATGGGGTATTATACAACCACAACTCTAATGATAAGATAGTCTTTAAGGTTAAATTTGCATGCTGAGACAGCAAAACTGTAAGCATTCTCATGAAAAAACTAAGTATACCAAAAATAAAACCAGAAACCATAGAAGATCTGGCAGGTATCAGAAAGCTCCCACAAATACAAAAAGAACCAAAGGAACAATTTTATGGTGAGAATGTCCACAGTAAAAAATAGTAACCTTCAAAGAAGAATCCAGAACCAATAGAAAGTCTAATAAGCATCGGGAGGCTTCTGAGGACACCTAAAGTAAAATAAGAACCCATGGAAGACCTGAAGCTATCAGAGAGTTCTCACAAACATCAGAAGAGTAAGGGGAACAAATACATGGTAATAATGTCTACACAAGGACTAGGAACATTCCAAAGAATAAATCAGAACTGGTAGAAAATTAACTAATTCTCAGGAGACTACAGGATCACTGAGGACAATACAGTCAGGAAGATCCAGTGGGCATCAGAGAGCTTATAAAAAATACCAAAACAAGCAATATAGCCATTTAAAATAGTTTAAAAGTAACATCTTATCTCTCAAATGGAAATGTGGAAAAGACAGAAACCTCACAGGTATCAAGAGACTGTTCAGGATGCCTAAATAAAAGGCAGAATCCATGAAAGACCCTATAAGAACCAAAAGCCTAATGAAAACTCCACAGCAAATTGTGCAGCCAAAAAAATAAGACAACAAGAAACTCAGGACAGCTCTCAGAAAGAAATGAGTCAACTGAATGTTTGACAATGATCAAGAAACTTCTTTGAAAAAGATTGAACCAGCCTGATAACCACCAACAGAAAAAACTAAAGGAAAGGATAACTATGGAGAAGGCTTGACAGGCATCAAGAACCCTCATGACAACTCTGAAGTGAGATATTGAATCAGCACAACTCCAAAGTTGGAATTTCTCCAGCAGGCAAGAGACCTATGAAAATGCCTAAAGTATATGCAGTAGAAGATGTAGAGAGCATATTCAATGCTTATTAGAAACTCCAAATTCTACAACCTTTCTCATGGGAAATCCTTAATACAGATCCAGATACAGTAATTACAAGAAAACTAATTGCCCAAAACAAGAGACATGAAAACCAGTACTCAAGAAAGCCAACACTAGAAAAAAATTACAACATAGTGATCTTGTATTCTATCTCAGTACAAGTTTAATTGTACAAGATTCAGCACCCCCCAAAATGTGGAAAACCCTATACAATTTTTAAAAATTATCAAAAGAAAACTTTAAGCCAAGCAAGAATTATCAGAAATTTACTGAAACCGTTGAAGAGTTCTTGGAAGGCAAACACTTATGGCAGAATCCAAATAAAAACAATGTTTGGAAATAGACTAGAGTGGATTTGAAGAAATTTTTGATTTAACAAACAAAAATAAAAATGGACCAGGAGATCTGAGTCAAGAAAACCCCTCCTACACTTCTTGTGAATATGAATCCAAAACTAATGTCTCTTGACTAGAGACATATGGTCAAAGAACATACAAGATAATGTGAAAGACCAAGATCTTCCCTAAAGAGACAAAAACCCAAATAAACAAAAACAAACAAAAAAAAATGATTTTCAAGAATCATTTGGGGCTTGGGATGTGGCTCAAGTGGTAGCGCACTCGCCTGGCATGCGCAGGGCGCTGGGTTCCATTCTAAGCACCACATAAAAATAAAGATGATGTGTCCACTGAAAACTAAAATAAATATTAAAAAATTCTCTCTCTATAAATTAAAAAAAAATATTAAGAATCATTTGTCTAGTTGAACAGACAATGTACAGACAGGAATATATAAAAAATATGAGCTTAATTTTCATGAAATCTGAATCAGAAAATGTCCCTATGGCTCAGACACAAATACAAAACTGATTTTAAAAAAACTAGTTGCTTCTATCAACAAAAGTCTCAGTTGCTTCTATCAACAAAACAGACCAAAATAAAGATGAAAAGAATATTGTGAAGAGCTTTATTATTTTTTATTCTAATTTGTTATGTATGACAGCAGAATGCATTACAATTCATATTACACAATTTTTCATATCTATGGTGGTACATAAAGTAGAGTCACACCATTTGTGTCTTCATACATGTACTTAGGGTAGTAATATCCATCTCACATGAAGAGATTTTATGAGAGAAATTTGGAAGATGAAGGTATAAAATAAGACAGGGAGTGTAACATGAGAGGGAGAGGTAAAATTGGCAGAAATCTGATAGTTTGGCTAGTTCATCCAGGACTGTGCACATTGAGAAGGATGACAAACCAATGAAAAGTTTGTATCAAAAACTTAAATAAATGAAAGATACTTTTAAGACCTAGAAAAATAATCAAAATTAAAAATTCCACCAGAAAACTTCTAGAACTCATATATGAATTCAGCAAAGTAGCAGGATATAAAATCAACACCCCTAAGTCAAATGCATTTCTGTATATCAATGATGAATCCTCTTAAAGAGAAATTAGGAAAAGTATTCCATTTATAATAGCCTCAAAAAAAATGGGAATCAACTTAACAAGAGGTAAAAGACCTCTACAATGAAAACTACAGAAAACTAAAGGAGACTTTAGAAGATGTTTTTGGATAGGCAGAATTAATATTGTCAAAATGGCCATACTACCAAAGTGTTATACAGATTTAATGCAATTCCTATTAATATTATAATGACATCTTTCATAGAAATAGAAAAAGCAATCATTAAATTCATTTGGAAAAATAAAAGAACCACAATAGCCCAAGCAATCCTTAGCAAGAAGAGTGAAGCAGGAAGCATCACAATACCAGACCTTAGCTATACTACAAAGCTATAGTAACAAAAATGGCATAGGATTGGCACCAAAACAGACACTAGACCAATAGTACAAAATAGAAGTCACAGAGACAAACTCACATAAATACAGTTATCTCATTCTAGACAAAGGCACCATAAGCATACATTGGAGAAAAGATAACCTCTTCAACAAACGTTGCTGGGAAAACTGTAAATCCATATGTAGTAGAATGTAGTAGAATTTAATCTCTGTCTCTCACCCTTCACAAAACTCAACATGGACCAAGGACCTAGGCATTAGACCAGAGAATCTGTAGCTACTAGAAGAAAATGTAGGACTAAATCTTCACCACCATGTCAGCTTAGGAACTGACTTCCTCAAGAAGATTCCAAAGCAGAAGTAAAACCAAGAATCAATAAATGGGATGGTATCAAAATTAAAAGATGCTTCACAGCAAAAGAAACAATAATGTGAACAGAGAGCCTACAGAATGGGAGAACATCTTTGCCATCTGCATCTCAAGTGGAGCATTAATCTCAAGGATATACAAAGAACTAAAAAAATTTAACACCAAAAAAAAAAAAAAAGAAGGAAATAAAAGAAAAAGAAAGAAAAAAACAAAACAACAAACGAACAAAAAACCCCCCAGATAACCCAATCAAGAAACGGGCAAAGGAACTAAATAGACACTTCACAGAAGAAATATGAATGGTCAACAAATATGTGAAAAAATGTTCAACATCTCTAGCAATTAGAGAACTGCAAATTAAAACTACACTGAGATTCTGTCTCCAGTCAGAATGGCAACTATCAATAATACAAGCAACATTAAATGTCAGTGAAGATGTGGGGAAAAAGGCTCACTCATACATTTCTGGTGGGACTGCAAACTGGTGCATCCACTATGGATAGCAGTATGGAAATTCCTCAAAAAACTTGGAATGGAGCCGGGTGAACACTTGTAATCCCAGCAGCTCAGGAGGCTGAGACAGGAGAATTGGGAGTTCAAAGCCAGCCTTAGCAATTATGAGAAATTAAGCAACTCAGTGAGACTCTGTCTCTATTTAAAATACAAAGTAGGGCTGGGGATGTGGCTCAGTGGTTGAGTGCTCCTGAGTTCAATCCCCAATACCCACTCCTCAAAAAACAACAACAACAAAATGTTTTGAAATGGAACCACCATTTGACTCAGTTATCCCACTCCTTGGTATATGCTCAAAGGAGTTAAAATCAGAATACTATAGTGACACAGCCACATCAATGTTTATAGCAGCTCAATTCACAATAGTCAAGCTATGGAACCAACCTAGGTGCCCTTCAACAGATGAATGGATAAAGAAAATGGTATATATACACAATGAAATATTAGTCATAAAAAAGAATGGCTTTATGGCTTTTACCAGTAAATGGATAGATCTAGAGACTAACATGCTAAGAGAAATAAGCCAGTCCCATAAAAGCCAAAGGCCGAATGTTCTCTCTGATATGTGAATATTAACATACAATAAGTGGGGTGGGGAGAATAGAAGTTCAATTGATTAGACAGAGGAGAATGATGGGAAGGGAGGAGGGATAGGAATAGTAAAGACAGTAGAATGAATCTTTCCTAATTCATGTGAAACTCCACATCATGTACAACCATAAGAATGGGATCCTAGAATAAGTAATACTCCATGTATGTATGTCAAAATATGTACTGTCTAAAAAGAACACATTTTTAAAAAAGAAAAATAATCAAAATTAAGTTTGATCTGGTAACATCTTTGGCCAATAAAGAAGATAAAATTCACACCAAATGAAATAAAACAGGAGTAAATCTGGAAGGTTCTGGAAACAAATGTAGCCAACAGAGGCTACTTTTTTTTTTTTTTTTGGTGTTAAGAAAATAAAAATTGATAATTCTTCAAATAAAACTCTTATATAATGGGACTTAAGGCATTATTATAACTTCAAGATTACCTGAAAGCAGAAACAAAAGTAATGTAAAGTTCTAGCTTTCTAGTCCACCCAGTAAAACAGAGATAAAGTATGCAGAGGACAGTGACGAGGAGGCCTTGCAGAACATTCATAGGCAGTTAAAAAATACAGCAATCCATCAGAAATCAGTTACCTTTGAGGTCTAGAGTCTTAAAGTCTCTTCTGTAAAGTTAGAATGATATGATCATTTATCTAGTAGAACAAATAGGGTATTTGTGAACAAGGATGGGGAGACAGCAGATGACCATTACTCAGATAAAATGACAACAAAGAGGAAACCACAAAGATGACTGTGAGAAAAATTGACCAGAAAGATATAGCAGTCCATAAAGAAATAATGTGCCCAAGGTTTGGAAGCCAAAATAAGATCCCTGTTATTATTAGAATGCAAAGATTTAATTCTTTGTCTTAACATATTGGAAAAACATCTTTTAGGGAAGCTTAGGGAAAAGTGTTGACAATATCTTCATGAAAATCTAGGTGAGGAAGCAGAACAATGAAGATGTAGTAATCAGTAACTGTAGATTTTATTATGTTTCAGATATGGAAAAAAATCTTCATTAGAGGGATGTAAAAATTCTATCCTTTTCCCAGAGCTACAGGGAAAATTTTATAAGTTAAAAACAAAGAAAAAGTGTTTATAGTCCTTTAATGAATGCAGGAGAAACCTGCCTGCCTGAAAATGAAAAATCTCCAGAAGTCAGATGCAAATGGAAAACAAAGGAAACACTCTGGAAAATACTGATTTACCAAAAGAGAAATTCTGTTCAAAGAGTGAAGCATAACCAAAATGATATTGAATCACAGCAGGGAGATGTGTTTCTGAGGAAAAACTACTGAAATCCAAAGCAGGATAAGAACACATAAAGAATATAAGAATTGCAAGAAATCAAAATAATGTAGATACTTAGCAAAGAAGTTGAAGAAGAAAAATGATATAGTTTGATAAAAAGCATAAATATCCCTACAATTTTTCCACTAAGTTAACAATGAATTATGTAAATAAAATAAATAAAATTAGATTCAATATTTATTTAAGTTTGAAGAAAGTATTGATTTTATCTGACATTTGATTAGTTAATTAATTAATTAATTAATTAATTTGGTACCATAGATTGAACCCAAGGGTGCTTAACCCCTGAGCCACATCCCCAGTCCTCTTTATTTTTTATTTAGAGACAGGGTCTTGCTAAATTGCTTAGGGCCTTCCTAATTTTTTGAGGCTGGCTTTGAACTTGCCATACTCCTGCCTCACTCTTGTGAGCTGCTGAGATTACAGGCATGGGCCTGTAATTTGATATTTTAAATATTTTTTATAGGCAAATATTTCAAAAAGGAATAGTAGCTTTTCTGGTATCAACCATATGGAAGAAAGGATGTTTTGCTTTTTGTAATTAGCTGATTGCTGGCTCATTCTTCAGTTAATAAAAATACCTTCCCTTACTCTATTGGTTGTTAGTTTTTTCATCAATGGATAAAAGGAGAATGAAAAAATAAATTGTATCATTGTGAAATCAGATATAAACTTGCCAAATATTCTGCTACTGAATGGTTTCTGACAACTTTTGGGAGAGATGGTCAAAGCTTGTTGCTCAAAAGAAAACTCAATATGATATCATTGTTACTCTCAACCTGAAAAATACAAATTATTTATAATTCATGAATTTTTATAAAAGTCAATGCAGAATACTGTATAAATCTGAATCTCCTGTTTGTGTTTATAACATATCAGTTTCAGCTTTAAATCATTTCCTTTATGAATTCCACTTGAGAGAAACTATATACATAAAAGTACAACATTAAGATACTTAGCATATTGCCTCTTAAATGGTTAAGTAAGACCATTTCCTTAATATTCCCCTTGGCCTTTACAATTGAATCTTGTTTTACTTATATAGTACACATCACATCCTTTGGAATAATTGCCAATGCCATTTTCCGTGGTTGAAACACACTCACATTTGCAGAATGTGAAAATTAGAGGCCTCTTAAAACTTATTCTATTTCAAGATGATATTTTCTCCTTGGTTATGAGATTGAACACCCATAGCAAATAGCTTTTAAGCAACTGATGATTACACACAGAGACACAAAGACACACACACACTCACACACACATTTATAGTACATAAATTTATAAAACCAGTCATGTTTTCTTCCATTCAAGATTATTTTCCTACTTATGAAAAGTCAGTGAAAATTAAATATACTCAAAAATGTTTTTATATTTGAATTACTTTGATAAGTGAAAATCAAGAGGAAAGTACTGGAGAACATGTCATTTCCATGTAGGTTTGGTTAAGATATATATGCCCTTAAGATTAAACTTATTTTCCATATTAATTCCATTTATTTGAGACAATAAATTAATGTTTTTCTATATATAGTTGCAAAACATATATTCTTAACTATATATAGAATATTAAATATAGGTAGAATCAGCATCTCAACATGAATTTTTATCAAGTAACAGAATAATCACTTTCTATATTAACAAGCACATGCAATTATATATAATAGATTCTGACCATATAATAAATAACTTCCAGGTAAAATTTGTAAAACCAAACACTCAGATGCTGCCTTTAATGCTTTAAAATGTTTCTATTCAGGTATTTCAGCATAACAAACACAGAGGTTTGATGTGTGCTAATATGGCCTGTTATATGTGTTTATATATTACTCTGAGACATGCTCACTTAGCACTAATAAAAATATTGTTCAGATTTTTTTCACCAAATTATTTAACAAGTTTATACTTGGTAAATCAATGAATTGCAAGAAAAAAACCACAGTAGAATCAAATTCCTTTCTACTGAATGGATGTGAATAAGTTTGTGGGGTTGAATAAGTAAAAATCTATTCTGTAGACTCTCATTGTCTGATTGATATAAAGTGGAATTACCACTTTATAGACAGTCTGGATTTAAGGAAGAGAAAGGAAAACATACTTGACTCATATTGAAGTACATTTTAAGCTAAAACTGTAAATTTCTTTAAATGTTGGTAGTAACATATAGGCTATGCTTTATATATTTGCACTTGGATATTTAGGTTAATGTTTTAGATACAAGTAAATTTTAGGAAATGTCTGAAACAGTGTACCCTCAAAGAATAAATCATTTGAAAGAATATGGGAACTTTCCAGGTTGTTTGGGGTAGTGAATATTGATAGCCACATGTAACAAAATTTACCATATTTGAGTAACATTAATGTATGTGATTATTTAATATAACCATATGGTGTGATTGTACTAAATCTTGACTATTCTCAGCTGATATAGTACCAACTCCTGATGTTTTTGCCAACTGACAGCTTAAAATTGCTTTTAAATGACATAGGGACATACTTTATATTTTAATACATTACATATAGTCACACATCTGATGAACTTTGCACAAATATTTTAATGTTTTTTCTGTTTTAATACATTTCAAATGATTTTTTATTTAATGATAGGGTCGTTCATTTTTAGAAGTTTAAAGTAAACCATTCTATTACAATTCAGACATTTAAAAATTTCCCAGAACTTTCAGATTATTTAAACCAGCTTTTAAACTTTACATTAGTCAAATCATTTTTATTCTAATGTAAGTCGGATATTTTAAGATTTCTCAGAATTGTCCAACTTCTTCAATCATGAGAAAAATATTCTAGATCCATATGGATAATCTTTCTTGATGTAATGTTCACCCTTCTCCAAAGAAACCTTTGTATTTGTTTTCCTTTCATGCTAATTACAAACTGTTATATAGTATTTGATGTATATACTGTACATAATATGCATATGTACATTATACACAACACAATAAACGGTTACCTTTTCTTAAAAGACATGTTACAGAATGGTAGAATAAATATGACACTCTTTTCCCCTTAAGATAGTTGACTAAATCCATCTGAAGCACATTACCATTCAATTATGGCTTTAAACAAAAATTACAGGTCTCAGGATCTTTTGTTTTTGTATCAGTTGTGGAGGTTCCCCAAATTAAAAAAAAAATGAAGAAAAAGTGTATGACATCATGCTTTATGGTATGGCATTTATGCATCAATTATTTTTATACGTAACTATGTAATGAATGATATACGTAAAGACCTAGACTACATGATGTACACACAGTTATTATAAAAAGTTATATATTATGCCACAGTACTAAAAATAAAATATATTCTCAAATAGTGAAAATAAGATATCCTTCATATTTTTATGTTACATGTTTCCTCATTTGACCATCTCTCTCTCTTTTTCACTCTTAATGAAATAATGTCCAAACATTTGTTAAACAATAAAGACAGAATGTGGGCAATTTCTTGACTATTAATAGCCTAAAAAAAGTGATTAAACAAAGACAATTATTGTCTTTGTTGAAATGCCCTCCTGTTAAATACATGGCAAAAATATAAAAATAAAAGGAAAATATACCTTCTCAGTTATTGAAAAATCAAAAGTCCAACTGTACCATATTACGAACACAGTCTTAATAAAAGTAGTTGTATCTTGAGTAGATACAGCAACTAACAAAACAACCATATATCATAGGTACCTCCCCACCTAATTGTGAGCCATCGGCTGCAACTCTTTGCTTGTCCAGGAAGACACTGAAGGGTTTTCTGGGTCCTTCTCAAGAAAGGGATTTCATCATACTCAAGTGTAACTCTCCCAGGCCAGCGCGAAGCAGTCACTGGTCGTGCTTGTTGCCAACGACTTCTAGCCCTCTGCCCATCCTGGGAGATAGTGAAATGTCCAGGCAGGAGCGAAAGGAGTGAAAATGTGCCCCTTTCTCTTCGACCTTAAAGAAAACCGCCCTTCTTCCAAAGGGCAAAAGGCTCACGTGTTCTCTTTGATTAGGGAAGTAGGCACTTAAGAGTGAACACAAGTGGAGGCAAGGCGGAGGGCGGGGACGTCCTTTGAAGTTGAAGTTGCGTTGGGTGGTCCTTCGCTGCTTCCGCCCCGCCAATGTTTCCTTGAACCGAATGAAACACAGGGAAACTTAAGATCGGGGGGTGCATAAGAGAGAGGGATGACCCCAACCCAGTCGCTGGGCGACAGAAAATTAGGCTGGAGTTCTTAGGCAGGGTGAGAGGCAGTTAGTGACGGCCGCGGGCACACCAGCCCTCACGGCTACTCGCAGCCCCCTGTCTCACAAAGTCCGCAGGGTCCTGGAGAGAACCTGGGCGCTCAGATGAGCGGGAAGCGGCCGGCGCCGCAGTCTGGGTCCCCGGCTCCGCCGCCTCGTGGGCGGCCGAGCACAGACACCGGCAGCACCACTTCTCCTGGGCTGAGCTGCTGCAGGCGCATGGACTCTTCATACGTGGGCAGGTATTTGACCTCTTCGTAACTGGGCAGCTGCAGGAAGACCGGAGAAACAACACGCAGCTCGTGCTCGGAGGTGCAGGAGGGGGCCAAACGGCCGCCGCCTCCTCGGCCACGGCCGCTGCAGCCACTGTCTAGCAGCGAGTCCTGTGAGCCGGTGGCTGCCTCGTCGCGCAGCAGAGTGGGCGAGTCGTCGTCGTCGTCGTCTGGTGGTCCTGTGTTCCCTGGGGGCCCGACACTGCCTGGGGGCCCCGGTCTTGCCTGCCCAGGTCGTGCCTGGCCACGCGGATACCTGCGTGGGCTGGGGCAAATGATGCGCTGCAGGAAGTAGCCGATGGCGAAGAGCACAAGCAGGATGAGCAACCCTGAGAGCTTGCGGACAAACCAGCCTACATTGTCCAGGAAGGCGTGAAGCGGCAGCTTGCAGCAGCGCACCGCCGTGGCGTTGGCCGAGTCGCAGCAGCGCTCGCGCTCACCACACGCCAGCTCTGCGCAGCCCCCGCCGCCCCGCGAGGGCGCCACCAGCGCCAGCGCCAGTAGCAGCAGCAGGGGCAGCAGAGACGGCGGCGGTGGCGCCACCGACAGGCCTTCAGCGGTGACCCCGGGTCCCCACATGGCCCACTCAGGTCTCTGCTAATGTCCAGGACCGGAGGCTAAGGGATCCGTTTGTCCGCGAGTCCGTGAGCCCCTCCCTGGAGCTCCGTTCGGGTTCCGCGCGCGCTGCCTCCAGCTCCTCAGCTTCCTGAGGCCAGAGCAGTCCTCACTTGGCCACGCTTGGGCGGGAGGAGGAGCCCGAGGCGCGCCAAGGCTGCGGGAGGAGGCTGTTTCTTGCCGCCTGAGCAGCCTCCGGAGCTTCTGATCTTAGCCCAGCCACCCAGGCCAAGCGCGAGGAGTCCGGAGTGGCTCCAAATGGCAGAGGCACCCTGCACAGGGCAGTCCTGGGCATCTTGGTCTTGTCCGCCTGTGCTTTTACTCCTCTGCCTTGTCTCTCTCCAGAATTGAAAGGGTTAACACTCCGCTCTCAACCGGGGAGCCCCTTGATCTTGATTAATTCAGCCGTCGCGCTCTTCCTTGCCAGACTGGGCGGGGGCTCTTACAAGCGTAGGTGTCTCAGTTTTAAGTGATTGAATTTCCCCTGGAATGTTATTTAAATTGACTTGCGACTGGGATTCACTTACCATCTTTCTTGTGATCTTTCTGATTAAAAATGGATGATGCCCTTTAACGGCTAGTGCCTTCCCACTGCCATTTTAGATTTTGGGTTTGGGGCCCTCCGGAGAGTCTGCTTTCAGGCAGGTCAAGGGTGTTGGGGAGCCGGGACCCCCAGGAAACCTCCAGAGCAGGTAGAGAATACCTTGGAGTGGTTCAGGTCACCACACCACAGAAGTAGCCCCAGAGGGACACTCTGTCAAGGTGACCCGAATTGATCAAGGAGAGAAGAAAGAAGTTTTTTCCCAGCGGCTTATCCAACAAAACCCCACTGCACTTGAAGCGTAAAGCAGGGACTTGACTTGTGGGGTGCAAGGAGGTACCTCAGGAGCATGAATATCTGTGAATTGTCAAAGTGGAGCTGAAAGTGGTTGGCAACATTCCTGAGCATTGATCTGCGTCTAAAGGGGCTTTTTCAAGGTTATTCTTGTTTGCAAAGTTGGATTTTAAAGGAAGACTGTGCTTCCACTTAGCACGTGGGCAGAATTTACCTTTCCTTATCACTCACCACTCCCTGGGGAAGCACACCGGAAGAATAGCAGTTACTGTGATCACGGAACCAAGGCGCACCTACCCCATGGAGAAGCCAGGAGCTTGCCACACTTAGGCAGTCTGAAGTAGACATTATTCCCTCATCTTTTAAACATGAGGACCCTTTGAAGAACCACCAAAGGGATCGTACCAAAGTCGTTGTGAGAAAAAAGCAAAAAGCAAAATAAAAAATAAAGAGACAAGATTCAACTATGGGTCAGAAAAAAGTAAAGATTTCTCTCCAAGTCAAGCTATATCTCTTTAACAAAGTAATGGACCCAGAAAGTCGGGCTGGGAGGGGGTGTTGATAGACACAGCCGAAATGAAAACATTTTAAATATTTCTGTTTATGGGAATGCCTTATTTTTCCTCACACTCCAAAATGATGTTTTCTCCTCGTGGGGAATAGGCTGACTCAGGACACTTCATAACCTATGCTTACTTGAGCATAGCAAATTCCTTCCCCCCTTTAAAGCTCTTCAGAAACTGAAAGGTTTCTCTGCACCATCATCAACTTCCTTGTCCTATGGCCTTAACCCTATTTTGTAGAGCTTGATTGACAGCACTTTTAAATTATAGTAAGATAAGGAGATGAAAGTGACTCATTTTAATACAGTGACAATTGTAGCATTATTCCATTCACCCACTGTTCTGCTTCATTTACACCTAACATTTTCTATATTAGGGAAATTCTGCTAAATGCTTACCATAATAGAGGGAAAAAATTGATTGGTCC
Source organism: Callospermophilus lateralis (assembly GCF_048772815.1). NCBI lineage: Eukaryota > Metazoa > Chordata > Mammalia > Rodentia > Sciuridae > Callospermophilus > Callospermophilus lateralis. The sequence continues at coordinate 103,948,604 of NC_135314.1, forward strand.
CTAGCATGGAATAATCCCAGGTCAGCACCCCCAGCTTCAATAAAATGGAATTAGAGAATCCACAGAGAGAAACAAATGGCAGTTTCCTCTTTCATCATGACTTGTTCTTACTTTCCCAAAGCAAAAATAAAATTAATGAATTCCAAACAATCTCAGTTAAAAAGGCAGTTAGTAGATTGAGATGGACTTTGTGCGGTTGAAAAAAATATAAAAATGTCTGGGTTTTGATGGTTTTCTTTTTTTTTAAGGATTTCTGCCAGGGCTAGCAGAAGCAATGGTAAGGGAGTTGTAGGGTTGATGATACACCAAAGAAAGTGCCTTGCTTATTGTTATCTTGAAAGTACAAAATGACAGCATTTAAATTATTTTATTTCTGTTTGCCTTTAAGGAGTTAGAATTTGTTTGCAGAATATTAGGATACAGAAGAACATAGATCTGATATAAAATAAAACATTGAGCAGAGTTATATGAAAACAAAGAAAAGGATGAGATCTACAAAATGAGTAAGGAATGGATTTTTAATTTTTTTCTACCAAATTGATAATCCCAAAGCATCATCCATTAAAGCTCCTGCACAGAAACTGGCGTCTCTTTATTCTCTGATCTCTCAGTTTCACTTAATTCAGTTTTACTTGCAATATAATTTATTGTGTTCAACCTTTTGAAGGAAAGAAAAGAAATCCTATAGCATAAAAGCCCCAGAAAAACCATGGTCTTCATTACTCAGCATCCTTATTCGTTTCTTTATATCTAACATAGAGATGAATAGGGTATATTTAGCTCCCAGAAAGTCACAAATTCAAACCACTTAGGAAGATGGAATTTAATTATATGTTTCATAGGGGAAAAAAACCACAGTGTATTATGTTACAAATTGCACAAAATTATGCTAATAAGTGACTGCAAGGGGAAAAAAAACCAAACAACAGATAGTGGGAGAGGACTGACCTTTATCCAAAAAAGCAGTCTCTTAGAGTATGGGTTTATAAAAATTAGAAACATTAATTGCTTTACCTTGCTATAGCACTTGAATGATATTTTTTGAAAATTTTTCCTCCTGATTTATTCATGTGAATGAATGGCAAATTAGCTAAATTTTCAACTTTTTAGAACAAACAAATGTAAACAGAGCATAGCAAAATTGGAGACTATTTTACCTGTGTCATTGGGAGCTGTTCTGATAGTTTAAGAAAGACTGAGTGGCTCCATTGTGCAACCTTCTGTTCTATCACAAGACACTGGGGCAGAAGTAAAATCTTTCTGATGTCTGTTGACATCAAGCCTGGGAAGCAATAGTCCTGCACTTTTCATGTCACCTCTAGGCCATGGATGGTTTGGGCTCTGTAAGTTATCTAGTCCACAAGAACCTCTTATTTAGGATGTGCAACATAGTTCCTTACTAATAAATTATTATAATTGGGCTGGGGTTGTGGCTCAGCGGTAGAGCGCTTGCCTGGCATGTGTGAGACCCTGGGTTCTATCCTCAGCACCACATAAAAATAAATGAGTGAAATAGAGGTATTGTGTCCAACTACATCTAAAAAATAAACATTTAAAAATAAATTATTATAATTGCTTTATTAATCCCCTTTACTTTATGGTTTCCCTTCATTTGCAATATGTCCTCCCTGAGCAACAAAAAATTAAGGGTTTTGTGTATGTTTATATAAATGTGTCGACCTAGAAATGATCTGTGATCTGAGAAAATCTGCTGTGGAGTTCTTTTCAGATCGTATTTCTTTCATCACTCATCCAATAAATATTTAATGAGGGACCATTCTGAGTTATATTCTCTCCACTCTGGGGATATTATGAAATCAAGCCTTTCCCTGTCCTCAGGGAGCTTACTGCGAGAGGGGCCAGAAAAACAGACATTAATCAAACAGTCAAAATAATGAATTGATAACCTAGTGATCAATGCTTATGATGGAGAAGTGCAGGATGCTTTGAGTTGTTACACTAGGTCTGAACTGGGTTGGGGTTGGTGTTCATTGGAAAGACCTGAAGACAGACCTAAAACATAACAAAGCCAAGAGGAAAGGACTCTTCCAGGCAAAGGAAACTTCATGGAGACAAGTCTCATCCTTGAAGCAAAATTTGTGTAATTTCTATCTCAATTATAGTGACTTTGCTTCTAGATCAGCTTTAGGTATCATTGAATGATCCCCTCTGTCATCCAATTTCAAACTGACCCTGGTTCCCTGTAGGGGTCTGATGGGTTGTACGGTTACAGTTACCATCTTATTTGGTCCTTCTCAGTATCCCCTTGGAGATCAGGGGAGTTTCAGTAACATTTTCTGTTCTTCTCATCTTTATGCCGCTGACTTGGAATGTAAATTAGATTTGCTCTTTCAACCTTATGAATTTGCAGCTGTGGACAAAAAGCTTCAAGCCATGTGCCTGAAGTATAGGAGAAAATTAAAAGTGAGGTACATTTTCTCTTTTGTGCTAATTAGGCTTAAAAGGAAATGGGAAGCTTTCTCCTTAGCTTGAAGTCAGAAATTGAGTAATTTGGGGTCTTTTTGAAAATGATATATATATGTATATTGGGCTTTTCAAAGAATTTCCACATAAATTGTTTTGTTTTCTCATTACTCCATTTCTGAGAAGTGAGTTGAAGTTATCATTAGCCATAGATGAAGATTGCTTAAAACCCAGGAATCACAATGCAGATTAGTGGCAGGGCTGAAACTGGAATTTATGACTTGTGAATACAAGTCTAATTGGAAAGGGTAAGTGGGTATCTCTGTCCTCAATGACTTGGGCCAGGTCAAAGGGACACTGTGGGAGGAGGCACTTGTCTTCCCTTGAAAACTTGTGATGCATTAACAGGCCAATTATAAGAAAAATGAGAGTCAAGCTGGATTTATTCTAGACCATGAGTATGAGATATTCTTCTGAGGAAATAAAACTTAATTTCTGTCATTTTGTAACCCATTAATAATGATTTAGGTAATAGACCTTTTATACTCACTTTTGCAAACCAAAAATATATCCCCCTCCTTTATTATATTTGACCTTTACCTATGAACTAAGTTGTCTAACACCAATCAATATAAAATTATATTGCTTGTTAAAATAAGGTTATACTGTGTTCTGAAACTAATGAATATACAATATTATTTATCAATGACTTAAACATCTAAATTTAAATTTTTGTTTTATAGCAATCTACCAGTTAATTTCTTCATGACAAACTTATAGACAAGATTGATAACTTTTACTTCATTGATGATGATATAAAAACCAAAACATAAATACTATGAAAAATATTAAGTAAGACCATGAGGATATGAAATTAGAATCCTAGTAATGTCATCTGAATGAATTTATTTCTCATTCATGTTTTTCTTAAGTGGTCAGATTGTTGAAGTTCAAATATATTTGTCAGTAGACTGATGTCCTAGCCAAATCATCACAATGGCAGAAATATAATAATGAAGAGTAAAAATGTTTCACCTTACTAATTTCATAATATATTCTTTGCCTCAATTTCATTACAAGGAAAAATTTCTTGTTAATGCCTGCTTCTGCTTATTTTCTGTAAACCTGGATGGAATGTGAAGTGATTACTCCTGTTCAGCACCCTGCCTGGGTTGAATAGTTACAGAGCACAGGACTCATGGTATTGACTCTGAGCTTGTCACCTGTCCATGGGAAGCAAGGCTGTAGTCCATCTGCTCAGCATCCTTCTTTTAAAGTTATGTATAATGGAGTAATTGTCTTCCAATACACCTGTATTAAGAGATTTTGAATACACCCCAGATATCTAAAATTGCCCTTAATAATTTTCATTGAAGATTCATCTTACCTAAAATTTTTTTGTGGTATTGGGGATTAAACCCAGGGGCTTGTGCATGCAAGGCAAGCACTGTACCAATTGAGCTACATTCCCAGGTACCCTTACCTGGATTTTAAAAGGGCCTTTAGGATATAATTTTACCTTCTTTCCCACCACCTTCACCCCCCTCCATTCTTTTCCTTCCTGCATCTTTTGCTTCAAAAGTTACTATCTGTTAACAACTGTTTAGACCAAGTTTTGGAGATGTCATCCCTTTATTTTCTCTGTGTTCTGCACCAGAAAATTCTCTTTTCCCATCTTTTTTAAGTCAAAACCATTCAAGGAGCAGTTCTAATGACACCTTCTCTCCAAAAATTTTATAAACCCATCCATCCTCTCCGGCTTTAGGTCATATTTATCTCTTTCTGGAATACCTTAAACACCATCACCTGTTTGTGAAAATCATCATTTCTATTTCATATTTCAGACAGTTATGTGTATATCTTAACCTTAGGAATTTTAGAAAGAAGTTTCTGGCAGTTCATTTTGTGTGTGCCTCTGGTGCACAGAAGTTTTCCTTTCTGTGTACTGACACCCTTTTGTTGTTGGTGGTGGTGGTGCTGGGGATGGGACCCACACACTCTACTACTGAGCTACAGTTCCACCCCCTGGCACCTTTTTGAATGCTAGACTTTGGGAGGCTCACTTGAAAGGTTCATCTGGACCCATATTGCCACCCACTCATTGCTATGTTGTTTGAATGTAGTTCTTCACTTACAGCCCACATTCTAAATGTTCCTGTACATGCACCATCTTTCTTTAGCCCCTCCTTACTGTTAGAACATTCTTCTTACTTCCTATAGCAAGACTTCAGATGAACACAAGTTAAAAGATCCATAATGTCCATCATTTCTTCTGACAGATATCACCATATATGCAAGGAGCTCACATGGAACAAAATGAACCAAACACATGAAGAATTTAGAGGACTCCAGAGTGCCATAGCCATATCATCCAGGAACTTCTGCCAGCTTACACATCAAAGTACTGAACAATTTTATGGAATTAAACACTTTTAAGGATACAGACAAGTTCTGTCTTGTCTATATCACAGGAAAGTGACCCCTGGAGGGTGTATTTTCCTGTTAGCAGAATTCTGGCCAGAGTTTAGCCAGTTGCAGATTAGAAAGTGGATGAAGAAGAAGCCAGGTTGGGGGCTCCCATAGCTCCTCCAGGGCTCTCATTGAGACCTGCTATGGTTTCAGTTTTTGCCAGGTGAACTACCCTAAGACTCCCATAAGATCACCCACCTGCTTCTTTCTACTATTGCATGCTGCTTTATTTCTTGGAGATTCTCAGTTTTTCCTTAGAAACCAGTTTTTTATGTTAATTTTCCATGTTTTAAAAACTCAGAATGGTTTGTTTTTCTGTTTAAACCTAATTGACAGTTCTAGGATGCAAAGGTAACTATCCTTTGATTCTATGGATTGCACAGGGCAATGTTTATCCACTTCATTTGATTAAGACTAGTTCCATTTCTCCCATTTATCAACATGGAAAGTTGACCTCAAATAAAAATGGCAGTAAACTTTCTCATTTTTGAATGATTTCTTTTAGATTTCAACCATTTCTTGGATTTTTTTAACACCTAGAAAAACTGTCTTCTTTATCATCATGGTAATTGTGTAAATGACTATGCATTCCTTTTTGCTTTGGTTGCTAGGAAGCTCAGAACTAAATTTAAAGTTAGTTATGGCTGATTCATCTTTTTCTCATATTTATGTTTCTACTTTAATATGACCTTGTTTTTGATAACTTAATTTATTTTTTTGCCACTTATATTCATGTTGTAATTCATGGTATAACTTTTGTGGAACTAGATGTGATATAAACAAATAACACTAAATTTGTAGGAATTTTAGAGTGTGTTGTGAATTTACATCAGGATGTTATTCCATGTCACCAGATTCATTTCAGAACATAATCTCCAGGTAAAAGAATCAAATTCTTAAATAATCATATTTTCTCAGCATGGCATATCTTGGAAGTCCAAATAGTTTTGTCATATGTTAGTCATTTTTTTTTTTAATTCAGAATCAATTATAATAGCTTTTACGAAACTCTCACAGAGTGTGAATTCTGTGGGATGTTATTGCTATTTGGAAAAATGGTTTTGTGGTCAAGTAAGTTTGGGAAATTCTTAGTGAATTTATTACTGTAGGAATTTCCAGAAACTTCAGTTTGTTAAGATAGATTGTGCTGTTAGAGAAGAACAACATAAGGTAGAATTTTCCCCACCTATGTGACCAAGGAACTACCCACCCCCATTCCTCAATATTTTTTTTTTCTTAACTGAAATTCCAGTTAATAGTTTGAGGGAAAAGGGTTCTCCATTATGGTCCAATTTTCCATACAGCAGGTTTTACTTTTGTAGGCAAATGCCACTTTTTCAATAAGATCATAAGAAAATCTGAACAGGTTGTTTATCAATTCAATATTCCTTAGAATCAGAAATTTTGAAGATGCCTTAATTTTAAAAAATCACCTTATTTTATTAATAAAATAGATTGGAAGTAAATGTACATATTTAGTGCTGAAACTTCTGTGTTTTGCTTAAAGTCTACTAGTTTAGGCAGAAATATGAAATTAATAGTCATGTCATTAATGTGACATTTAAGCTATCAATATCATGGAGCCACAAACTTTAGAGTCAGATTAGGAATAGGTGTAAGGATAGAGTTAAAGGAATTAAGTTGTGACTAGGAGAATCTTTTAAATAACATGCTTGGGACTTTTTAAAAAATTTTTTTTCAGTTGTAAATGGACGCAATATCTTTTTATATATTTATTTTTATGTTGAACCCAGTGCCTCAAACATATGAGGCAAACTCTCTAACCACTGAGCAACAGTCCCAGCCCCCATGCTTGGGACTTTTGAGCATTTTTCTGGGTACATAAATCTCAAAGAAACTGGGTGTTATGGCAGACACTTGTAGTCCCAGCTACTTGGGAGGTTGAGGTGAGAGGATCATTTAAGTCTCAGAATTGGAGGCCAACTTGGGCAGCACAGCAAGACTCCTGTCTCAAAAAACAAAACAATTTATGTAAGATGTGTCAAAATGCATTCTACTGTTATGTATAACTAATTAGAACAAATAAAAAATACCCCCCCAAACAAAATAAACGACTCAACACATGACATAATCTTATGATTAACAAGTTTAATCTATAATTAAAGCAGTTTAGAAAGACATTTCCACAGTGTTAAAGCATAGAATAAATAGATGCTGCTAAGTAGAACTATCTAATATTAAAGCAAACAGAATGCCCATCTTTCTTTTGTTCCAGAGAGCTCAGTGGTACCAACTCCAGAATTCTCAATTTGTTTGTGAATGTGGACAGTTATTCCCATACTCTATACTCTCTTGTAGCACAGTTTTTCTATTGAAATCAGAATCATTACAGATAATAATTGTCTTATGCTTAACATGAATAAAATGTTTGCACATGTTCATTTCATTTGTTATAATAACAAGACAAATTGGGAGAGCATTAGTAGGGACAAATAAGCACAGTCATTAGGAGTTTAAACCGTGGAGTCATACACACCTGGGTTAAAATTTAGTTCTACCACTAGCTCTATACTTTTGAGAAGGTCACCTAATTGCTCCAAGGCTCAGTTTCATTCTCTGTAAAATGGTAATAATTATAGAATCTAATGTCCAAAGTTTTGATAAGGGTTAAATGAGATAATCTGAAGTGCTTGATACATACCAAATCTCAATAAAGACATTATTCTAGAAAATTCAGAAGAAAACCATATTCAAGAAAAGTGACTAATTCAAATTTTTAGAAATAGGAAAAGCTAGGTTTAAACTCTTGTCTTCTGTTTCCAGTAGGGAAAACCATGAGACCCCTCTGCTCAAGGACAGCTGCTTGCTTGGTGAGCTACTGACCCAGTGCAACATCGCCCTAGCATCCGTTCTACCATGGCATCAGGCTAGAGGTTCAAAATGCATGTGATATAGAATTGGGCAGTTACAAATTCAAACCCAAATGTTACCACTTATGAGATTATGATAAGTATTCAGGATCACTGTGAGAATTCAATGAGATGATGTTCATAAGTGACCAGGTGGATGCTGGTTCTTGTTGAGAAGTCATGAGGGGTCAGGAGGTACTTTCTCTGTATCAATTTGGCAGAACAATGTTTGGAATGGCCCCAGTCCACAATCAAGAGGGTGGACACTTAGCCTCATTGTGTTTTATTCCCTCTACTCAGATATAAAGAAAAAATAGAAAGGCTTTCTTATCCCCATTACTTTTTAACAACCTTGTTTATAAACTTTATCTGCATAATCCAAAATAAAATATTTAAGATCCTTAATAGGCTCTTAGAAGTAACATTTTGGCAAGCTTTTCTGAGAATGTTTATTGCATCTTGGGTTTGTAGTTACAGTAAGTCAATATGTTCTTTCAGATATAATTTGAAGTTTACACTTGAATATTAGATGTATGAAAGAACATCAGAGAATGAAGTATTCAAACAGTGCCCCAATGTTTGAGATTAACTACTATTTATTGGGAGTAATGCAAGTATTTAGGTATTAAAAATGATGTCTTTGTTACCAGGGACTTGGGAAACATGAGGGCAAGAAACAGAGCAGGAGGTGTCTCCCCAGCCCCATGGAGGAGGGCCTGGCTCTCCCAAGGAGTTGTGAGCTAAGGCTGGAGGTGGAGTTGGGGCAGGAAAGACACTGAAAACTCTAGGTTGTTGTAAAGTGAGTACAACAGATCTTATGGTCAAAGATTAGAATAGGTGCAAGGGTCTGAGGCTACATATAACTATACAGTTGAGCAGGTCATTCATTTTTTTCCCCAGGTCTATGGCAATAACAATATTTCCATGCCTCTTGCCTTTTCTCTCTGCCCTCTCATTTAAAGTACAGATATCTCACATATACTGCATCTGACATGCTGTTACAGTGTAACATTGACATGTTTTCATCAAAAGATAGAGTTCATGGTTCCTTTCCTTGAACTAAAAGAAATTTAGGTCATAATGTGATATGGCTTCCACCTCACTCTCTTGTTTCTTTCAGGGCACTTGCCTTTGAAACCCTGTTGTGATTTCTCAGGATACAGAGAGGCCTCTTGTGAAAGTCCCAGTTGACAGTCCCAGCTTAGTCCCAGCCAAGCATCAACCACCAGACAGATGAATGAATGAGCCTTCTAGGATAACTAAGCCCTGCCTTAACTGATGCTCTTTTGACACTGAGGAAGAAAGCAAAGCTGGCCTTTCTGTGCCTCCTTTGAATTCCTGATCCAAGGGAACTGTGGTAGATAATAAATGATTATTGTTGTTTTAAACTTCTACATTTTAGGGTCACTTACTGCACAGCTACCGTAATCAGAGTAAGTTCTCTCCCAGGTTATTTTTGGGGCTCCTTGAAGGCATCACCAATGTGTCTCATGAACCGTCTTCTCAGGATGTTCACCTTTGTTTTCTGTCCAATGCTCACTGCTCAAGAAGCCATACAAAACATAATGCCTCCTACCACCACTATAGCAAGGGGGAATGGCTTGATTAGAACTAAGTTAGGTTTATTTGGGAAACTTCATATGTAGCTGCAGAATTTTTATTAGAACTTAAAAGATTATTAACTGAAACTGGAATAATGTGTCATGATTGAGTGGCTTAAATATGCATTCAAAATTGTCATTCTGTCTTTCTATACATAGTTGGGTGCATACTGCCTTATGGTTACAATGTATCTACTCCACCTCTGGGAGTCATATCTGAGATCCAGGCAGGAGAAAGAAAGAAGAATAAAATATAAAAAGTATTTGCCAATTAAAAATATTCTGGCTGTGTCTGCCACTGCCTTAAGGAGCTTTCTAGAAGCTCTACCTAAATAATTCTACTTATACCACACTTGTTAGATGAGTCTTGTTCCTAGTCCCAGTTGCAAGGGATCTGGGCTATGTAGTAGGTGACATATCCTGCCCAAACATATCTAAATGTCCACTGGTTGAAAACAATGGTGTATATCTCATGGAATTTGAAGTTTCCGGTGTGTGATTCTTGGGCACTAATTTTATTTTATTTTTATTTTTAAATTTTTATTTATTTTTTACATGAGCTCTCCTTATTATTATTATTATTATTATTATTATTATTATTATTATTATTGTTATTATTTACATTACAATTCTTAATACCCCTTTATACCACAATTTATTATATCTCTGTATACAAGATATGTTGACACCAAATTCACATCTTCATACATGTATTTTGTACAACAATGAGGGTCTCCTTCCACCATCCATGTGATTCCCTTTCTCCCTCCCTTTCCCTTCCACCACTCCTACCTATCTAGAGGTAATCTTCTTCCCATGCTCTTCCGCCCTACCCCATTTTGAATCACCCCGCTTATATCAGAGAAGACATTCAGCATTTGTTTTTTTGGCATTGGCTAACTTTACTTAGCATAATCTGCTCTAATGCTGTCCATTTCCCTGCAAATGCCATGATCTTATTATTTTTTTAGTGCTGAGTAATATTCCATTGTGTATAAATGCCACATTTTTTTTTTTTATCCATTCATCCATTGAAGGGTATCTAGGTTGGCTCCACAGTTTAGCTATTGTGAATTGTGCTGCTATAAACATTGACGTGGCTTGTCCCTGTAGTATGCTGTTTTTAGGTCCTTTGGGTATAGTCCAAGAAGTTATTTTCCTATAGTTAGCTGGGTCAAATGGTGGTTTCATTCCCAGCTATCCAAAGAATCTCCATACTGCTTTCCAAATTGGCTGCACAAATTTGCAGTCCCACCAACAGTGTATGAGTGTACCTTCTTCCCCGCATCCTCACCAGCACTTCTTGTTGTTAGTCTTCATATTGGCTGCCATTCTTACTGGTGTGAGATGGTATCTGAGAGTAGTTTTAATTTGCATTTCTCTGATTGCTAGAGATGATGAGCATTTTTTCGTATATTTGTTGATTGATTGTATGTCCTCTTCTGAAAAGTGTCTGTTCAGGTCCTTGGCCCATTTATTGACTGGGTTATTTGTTTGTTTGTTTGTTTTTGGTGCTCATCTTGTTGAGCTCTTTATATACCCTAGATTTAAGAGCTTTATCTGATGTGTGAGGGGTAAAAATTTGTTCCCAGGATGTAGGCTCCCTGTTCACCTCACAGATTATTTCTCTTGCTGAGAAAAAACTTTTTAGTTTGAATCCATTCCATTTGTTGATTATTGGTTTTAATTTTTGTGCTATAGGTGTCTTATTAAGGAAGTTGGGGCCTAGTCCCATATGATGGAGATTAGGGCCTATTTTTTCTTCTATTAGATGCGGAGTCTCTGGTTTAATCCCTAGGTCCTTGATCCATTTTGAGTTAACTTTTGGGCATGTTGAGAGATAGGGATTCAATTTCATTTTGTTGCATATGGATTTCCAGTTTTCCCAGCACCATTTGTTGAAGATGCTATCCTTTCTCCAGTGCATGCTTTTGGCACTTTTGTCTAATATAAGATAATTGTAATTTTGGGGGTTACTCTCTGTGTCCTCTATTCTGTACCATTGGTCTACCCGCCTGTTTTGGTGCCAGTACCATGCTGTTTTTGTTACTATTGCTCTGTAGTATAGTTTAAGGTCTGGTATAGCGATACCACCTGTTTCACTCTTCCTGCTTAGAATTGCTTTAGCTATTCTGGGTCTCTTAGTTTTCCAGATGAATTTTATGATTGATTTTTCTATTTCTATGAGGAATGCCATTGAGATTTTGATCAGAATTGCATTGAACCTGTATAGCTTTTGGTAATATGGTCATTTTAATAATATTAATTCTGACTATCCATGAGCAAGGTAAATCTTTCCATCTTCTAAGGTCTTCTTCTATTTCTCTCTTTAGGGTTCTATAGTTTTCATTGTATAGATCTTTCACCTCTTTTGTTAATTTGATTCCCAAATATTTTATTTTTATTTTTGAGGATATTGTGAATGGGATAGTTTTCCTCATTTCCTTTTCAGAGGATTTGTCACTGATATACAGAAATGCCTCTGATTTATGGGTGCTGATTTTATATCCTGCCACTTTTCTGAGTTCATTTACTAGTTCTAGGAGTTTCTTGGTAGAGTTTTTTTTTTGGGGGGGGAGTCTTCTAGGTATGGAATCATATCATCAGCAAATAGTGCTAGTTTAAGTTCTTATTTTCCTATAGTTATTCCTTTAATTTCTTTCATCTGTCTAATTGCTCTGGCCAGTGTTTCAAGAACTATGTTGAATAGAAGTGGTGAGAGAGGGCATCCCTGTCTTGTTCCAGATTTTAGAGGGAATGCCTTCAGTTTTTCTCCATTTAGAATGATGCTGGCCTGAGGCTTAGCGTAGATAGCTTTTACAATGTTGAGGTATGTTCCTGTTAATGCTAGTTTTTCTAGTGTTTTGAACATAAAGGAGTGCTGTATTTTGTCAAATGCTTTTTCTGCATCTATTGAGATGATCATATGGTTCTTATCTTTAAGTCTATGGAAGTGATGAATTACATTTATTAATTTCTGTATGTTGAACCAACCTTGCATCCCAGGGATGAATCCCACCTGATCATGGTGCAAGATCTTTTTGATATGTTTTTGTATTTGATTTTCCAGAATTTTATTGAGGATTTTTGCATCTATATTCATTGGAGGTATTGGTCTGAAGTTTTTTTTTCTTTGAGGTCTTTGTCTGGTTTTGGAATCAGGGTGATATTGGCCTCATAGAATGAATTTGGAAATACTCCTGCTTTTTTTATTTCCTGAAATAGATTAAGAGTATTGGTATTAGTTCTTCTTTAAAGGTCTTGTAAAACTCTGCTGTATATCCGTCTGGTCCTGGGATTTTCTTGGTTGGTAATCTTTTGATATCTTCTTCCATTTCCTCACTTGATATTGGTCTGTTTAAGTTGTGTATATCTTCCTGACTCAATCTGGGCAGATCATATGACTTAAGGAATTTATCAATGACTTCACTATCTTCTATTTTATTAGAGTATAAGGTTTCAAAATAATTTCTAATTATCTTCTGCATTTCTGTAGTGTCTGTTATAATATTGCCTTTTTCATCCCATATGCTAGTAATTTGGGTTCTCTCCCTTCTCTTTGTTAGTGTATCTAAGGCTCTGTCAATCTTATTTATTTTTTCAAAGAACTAACTTTTAGTTTTGTCAAAATTTTCAATTGTTTTTTTCATTTCAATTTCATTGATTTCAGCTCTGATTTTAATTATTTCTTGCCTTCTACTGCATGAGCTGTTGATTTGTTCTTCTTTTTCTAGGGCTTTGAGATGTAGTGTGAGCTCATTTATTTGTTGGCGTTTTATTCTTTTAAGGAATGAACTCCATGCTATGAATTTTCCTCTTAATGCTGCTTTTATAGTGTCCCAGTGATTTTGATATGTTGTGTCTGTGTTTTCATTTACTTCTAAGAACTTTTTAATTTCCTCCTTGATGTCTTCTGTAACCCATTGTTCATTCAGTAGCATATTGTTCATTCTCTATGTGATGTACGAATTTTTCTTCCTTATTTTATCATTGATTTCCAATTTCATCCCATTATGATCAGATAAAATGCATGGTAATATCTCTGCTCCTTTGTATTTGCTAAGAGTTGCCCTGTGGCATAATATATGGTCTATATTTGAGAAGGATCCATATGCTGCTGAGAAAAAAGTGTATCCACTTGATGTTGGTTGATATATTCTATATATTTCAATTAAGTCTAAGTTATTAATTGTGTTTTTGAGTTCTATAGTTTCTTTATTCAACTTTTGTTTGGAAGATCAGTCCAATGGCGAGAGAGGTGTGTTAAAATCTCCCATGATTATTGTGTTGTGGTCTATTTGACTCTTGAATTTGAGAAGAGTTTGTTTGATGAACATAGCTGCACCGTTGTTTGGGGCATATATATTAATGATTGTTGTGTCTTGTTGGTGAATGGTTCCCTTGAGCAATATGTAGTGTCCTTCTTTATCCTTTTGATTAACTTTGGTTTGAAGTCTATTTTATTTGATATGTGTATGGACACCCTGCTTGCTTCTGAGGTCTATGTGAGTGGTATGATTTTTCCCAACATTTCACCTTCAGTCTGTGTATATCTTTTTCTATCAGATGAGTCTCCTGTAGGTAGCATATTGTTGGATCTTTTTTTTTTTTTTTAAATCCAGTTTGCTAGCCTATGTCCTTTGATTGGTGAATTTAAGCCATTAACATTTAGGGTTACTATTTTTTATTTATAGTGGAAGGTTTTTATTTTATCTTCAAACCTGAAGCTTAATTTTGCTGGATATAAGATTCTTGGTTGGAACCTATTATCTTTCAGCATTAGAAATATGTTGTTACAGGATCTTCTAGCTTTCAAAGTCTGTGTTGAAAGATCAGCCATTAATCTAATTGGTTTACCCAAGTGTAATCTGGTTCCTTTCTCTTGTGGCTTTTAATGTTCTCTCCTTGTCCTGTATATTGGGCATTTTCATTATAATGTGTCGTGGTGTGGATCTCTTGTGGTTTTGTACATTTGGCATCCTGTAAGCTTCTAGGATTTGGATTTCCATTTCATTCTTCATGTCTGGAAAGTTTTCTAAAATTATTTCATTGAACAGATTGCTCATTGCTTTGGTTTGGACCACTATACTTTTCTCTATCCCAATAACTCTTAAATTTGGTCTCTTTATTCTATCCCAAATTTCTTGGATGTTCTGCTCGTGGTTTCTTATCAGTCTCTCTGCTCTCTCTACACTCTTTTCGAGACAATATACTTTGTCTTCGTTGTCTGATGTTCTGTCTTCTAAGTGTTCTACTCTGCTTGTGATACTCTCATTTGAGTTTTTAATTTGGTTTATTATTTCCTTCCTTTCCAGGTTTTCTTTTTCTTCTTTCTTTTCTTTTCTTTTCTTTTCTTTTTTTTTTTTTTTTTGGTATAACGTCTATCTCCCTGTAGAGTTGATCTTTTACTTCTTGGATTTGTTTATGTAATTCATTGTCAAAGTGATCTTTCATTGTCTGCATTTGCTGTATGAAGTCTTCCTTGGGACTCCAGATCATCTGAACCATGTATATCCTGAAATCTTTATCTGACATTGTTTCTGCTGTAGCTTTTATCTCCTCTAATGTTGGATTGTCCTGCATTGTTTGTGGTCCTTTCTTTCCTTGTTTTTTTTTATGTTGCTCATGTTTCTTTCCAGCTCTGTGTGACTGTTATGTTATTGTTTTTCCCCTATAGATTTGTATTTCTCTTTTATAGTTCTGATATCTCTCCTTTTTGATGGGAGACAATGTAAACTATACATTATCTATGAGATAGTTTTTGTTATTAATGTATTTATTGTTGGTCTCTATGTCTAGAGATGTTGGATTCAATTATAATTTAAAATATATTCATTAGTTTCATAAAAGGCATAAAGTTTCTGGTGGTGTATAGAGAATTGAGGGTCGCACGTAGGACTTTATGTTAAGGGGGAAAGATGTGAGGGTATGGGGTTAATATATCTTAGCTACTTTTGAAAAAAACTCTAATGAAGGGGGTTACTAGCAGGAGAATAGACAGGAGGTATTTTAGGGTAGTTAAGTACATGGGGGGACAATAAGAAGCATAGAAACAAACACCTACTTGCATTTAGTAAATTACATGTAGTAGAAATAGTAACACTTGGGAGGTTGAGAGAGGAAGAGAAGGAGGAAGAAAAGTTAAAAGAAAAGCAGAAGAAAAAAGGAGGGAAGAGATAGAGTGAAAGGAATGAAAAAAGAGAGAGGAAAAGAGAGAAGTAAAAGATAAAAAAGAAAAAAGGAAAGAAGGAAAATGAAAAAAGATGCACTTGTAGAATTCTGTTTTATTCTCTTCCAGTAGGTGGCGTTGTGCATTCCAGGTTGAGTCTGCCCTCAGGGTTGTGGAAGCAATCCAAGTGAGGCGACTGTCCCTCACCTGCTGGGTGCCTCTCCAATCCCAGTGTCTTTGGATTGCTCCCGGTCTCTATCCCCCTCACCTCTCCTGCCCACCTGGCCCCAATTGATGGATCTCTTGTCCACAACCCTCTGTTCACTCCAGGTGGGCAGTGCCCTAGCCACCCCATGCTCCTGATCAACTGAGTGCTATCACTGTGTTGGGTAGTCACCAAGTCATCACAGCTGTGGAGAGGGGGAGTTGGAAACCCGCAACCTGTTCTGTCTTATTCCCTCTGACGGCCACGCCCACCAAGAGCTGGTGAGAAAGGTTTTGGGTTATCACAGCTGGGGGAGGGGGAGTTGGAGTTCAGGCATCTTCTCAGTTGCACTCGGCTCTGATAATCATGCCCACCAGAGCTGATGAGAAAGGTTTTGAGTTATCACAGCTGGGTAGAGGGGGGCTGGGAATTGCACACCTGTTCAGAAGCCCATCGCGCTGTCTGCTACACCCGCCAAAAGTTGATGAGGTAGGTTTTCCAAGATGGTGACCGCCCCTTTCTGCACTGGGGTTTCCAGTGAGGTGGAGGGAGCTGGCTCTTCTGTTCCTATGCTATGTCCCAGAATTTGGTCCTCGGTCTGGTGCCCTGTGGTGACGCAGGTTGCAGTCTGACCGGCTCTAGCCCTGAAGGATCAGTAACCCTGCATCTCAGGGCCTCCAGAACTCTGCGGGGCTCAAACTCTGCATGTCTGCGACAGGTCCCAGCTCCATGCTGTTGGCTGGCTTCCATGGCAAAAAGCGACTCTGGTTTCCCGGTGTCCTGGGCTGGACTTGCAATAAACCGCTGTTTAAAATCCTGTCACATGCTCCATGAAGCTTATATTTGTGAAGGAGAGCCCCTGTGAGGGAAAACGTCTGACCACTCACTCAGAGTCATGCCAGTAATGGGTTCTTCTCTACTCTGCAATCTTTGAGTCCCCCTTGGCAATAATTTTAGAGAGGCTACATTGTAACCATGCAATCAACCTCAGCCAAAATGAGGGCCCCAAGGAATGTGAACACTTAATGCCAGGAGAGACAGGAATTCATGCAGTGGCAGGTTTTTGATTTGGGGACCCTGATGCCTCTGAAAGTCTTCTGAAGAAATCCAGGTGCTGTGTAGGTGCTTTGGGTGTGCCTGAGGAACAGCGCTCTATCCAAAGAGGCTGAGAATCTCTCCTCAGTCACAGGATGTGGGCTTCATGAAATATAGGCGAAAGATATAAGTTGGTGCCAGGCTTAAAGACCTTGATGGGTTACTTAGTATAACAATGAAAGACACTGACATTATATTAGATGGGTGTTTACCTCTGAGGAGGGAGAAGGAGAAAAGAGACCATCACAGTCCAGGCATTTGTGGGCTCAGCTCATATGTGGGATCATGGAGTTAAAGGAACCATAGGTCTCTCCCAAATCTCAGTGAATTTGTATAGCAGGTCTTGTTGGGGGCAGTTCTTCTACAAGCAGTGATTTGGAAACCCAGACTCCTTTTTTAATGGGTCCTTCAACCTCAGTTTTCCCACTAATCTGCTTAAAGCCAGTAGAGGGGAAAGAGCATGGAGGATCCTGCATGGATGGTTTTGTGGGCCAGTACCAGAAGTCATGATCATTGCCTTG
Organism: Callospermophilus lateralis; assembly: GCF_048772815.1. NCBI lineage: Eukaryota > Metazoa > Chordata > Mammalia > Rodentia > Sciuridae > Callospermophilus > Callospermophilus lateralis. Next base: position 103,965,958 of record NC_135314.1, read on the forward strand.
ACTAGAAACTATTATCATGGTTACCTCATAACTTCAAGAAAGGCTGGGAAATGCATACCCAGGAAGGAAGGGTATTGTCTGTCTCCACCCATGCTCCTGTCTTGAGCAATGACAGTATTAGATGGGAAGAGCTGGGAGGAAGCACAGGTATGTGTGCATGAAGGAATATAAGGCAGGATTTATGATTGCTGAACAACAGGGGAAGTTTCAGAAGTGTTCATGAGTGTGAAGAGGGTACCATAAAGCTAGTAGTAATTAATAAACATTATCTTTGGCAAGTGGTTTTAAAAGTTTGATCCCTGAAACAGCATCATCAGACTCCTCTGGCAACTTTTGAGAACTGCAAAATTTTTAGATACCACTCATGTCTACTGCATGAGAAACTCCAGGATAGTGTCTGGCAATCTGTGTTTTAGTGAGTCCTCATAGAAACTGAGCTTCAGAGCATATCAGTTCTGCAGTTTTTACAAAAATTTTTTGTTCTGATTTTGGATGTTTGGGCCTATAGGACACCCTAGATGATAAAGATTTCATCTGTTTATTCAAATGTTGTAAGATTATTTCACTATTGAATGTCAAAATAGATTCAGTTCAGCCATTTACAAGTCTGAGTTATTTAATTAACTAGATTAATTAAATTAAACTAGATTAAAAGTGTTCTTTATAGCATTTGACTTCTACACCACAGGGTCACAAAGGATGACAACATTTCTAATCCTCTCTGCAAAATTTAGGTAATGGATTTTTCTTTTCTACTGTGTTTCATAGAAGCATCAGAACTTTCTTTAAATTTTTTTATTGGTGCAAAATAATTATGCACAATAATGGAATTTGTTGTGACACATTCATACATGCAGGAAACAAATTGATCTATTTTAATCCCCAGTACCTCACTTTGTTCTCCCCTCCTTCCTCCCTCTCATTCCCTTTCTCTACCCTACTGGTCTCCTATTTTCATGAAATGCCCTTTCCACTTTCTTCTCTATAGTTTCCACATATGATATAAAACATACAAATCTTTAATTTCTGAGTCTGGCTTATTTTACATAACATGATGCTCTCCCATTTCATCTTGCAAATGACATAATTTCTTTATTCTTTATGGATAAAAAAACAACACCTTTCTTTTTCTTTTCTTTTTTATTTTTAAAAAATAAATGACAGGGCTGGGGATGTGGCTCAAGTGGTAGCATGCTCGCTGGGTTCGATCCTCAGCACCACGTACAAACAAAGATGTTGTGTCCACCAAGTACTAAAAAATAAATATTAAAAAAATTCTCTCTCTCTCTCCCTCTCTCACTCACTCTTTCTTTTAAAAAAAATAAATAAATAAAAAATAAATGACAGCAGAATACTGCATCTCAAAGCCCTAGAAAAAGAAGAAAAAATCAACACCAAAAGCAACAGAAAACAGGAAATAATAAAATCAGAGCTGAAATCAATGAAATTGAAACAACAACAACAAAAAAACAATTGAAAAAATTGACAGAACAAAAAGTTGGTTCTTTGAAAAAATAAATAAAATTGACAGACCCTTAGCCATGCTAACAAAGAGAAGGAGAGAGAAAACTCAAATTACTAACATAGATGATAAAAAGAAATATCAATAGACACTACAGAAATACAGAAGATAATTAGAAATTATTTTGAAAACTTGTACTCCAATAAAATAGAAAATATCAAAGGCATCGAAAAATTTCTAGAGTCATATAATTTTCCCAAATTTAATCAGGATGACATACAGAATTTAAACAGATCAATTTCAAGTGTCAAAATAGAAGACGCCATCAAAAGTCTACCAAGCAAGAAAAGCCCAGGACCGGATGGATACACAGCAGAGTTCTACAAGACTTTAAAGAAGAACTAATGCCAATACCCTTCAATTTATTTCAGAAAATAGAAAAAGAGGGAGCACTTTCAAACTCATTCTATGAGGCCAATATCACCCTGATTCCAAAACCAGGCAAACGCACATTCAAAAAAGAAAACTTCAGACCAATATCTCTAATGAACATAGATGCAAAAATTCTCAATAAAATTCTGGCAAATTGAATACAAAAACATATCAAAAAGATCATGAACCATGATTAAGTGGGATTCATCCCTGGGATGCAAGTTTGGTTCGACATATGGAAATCAATAAATGTAATTCATCACATCAATAGATTTAAAGATAAGAATCATATAATCATCTCAATAGATGCAGAAAAAGCATTTGACAAAATACAGCACCCCTTAATGTTCAAGGCACTAGAAAAACTTGGGATAATAGGAACATATCTCAACATCATAAAGGCTATCTATGCTAAGCCCCAGGCCAACATCATTCTAAATGGAGAAGGCATTTCCTCTAAAAACTGGAACAAGACTGGGGTGATCTCTTTCACCCCTTCTATTTAACATAGCTCTTCAGACACTGGCAGTGCAATTAGAAAGGAAAAAAAAAAAACTTAAAGGGATACGCATAGGAAAAGAAAAACTCAAATTGGCACTATTTGCTGATGATATGATTCTATACCTAGAAGACCCTAAAAGTTCCATCAGAAAACTTCTAGAACTAGTAAATGAATTCAGCAAAGTAGCAGGATATAAAATCAACCCCCATAAATCAAAGGTATTTCTGTATATCAGTGACAAATCCTCTGAGAGGGAAATGAAGAAAATTACCCCATTCTCAATAGCCTCAAAAAAAAAAAAATACTTGGGAATCAACTTAATGAAAGAGGTGAAAGATCTATATAAAGAAAATTACAGAACCCTAAAGAAAGAAATCAAAGAAGACCTCAGAAGATGGAAAGATCTACCTTGCTCTTGGATAGGCAGAATTAATATTATCAAAATGTCCATACTACCAAAAGCAATTTTGATCAAAATCCCAATGGCATTACTTATGAAATTCATCTGGAAAAATAAGAGACCCAGAATAGTTAAAGCAGTGCTTAGCAGGAAGAGTGAATCAGGTGGCATCACTATACAGACCTTAAACTATACTACAGAGCAACAGTAACAAAAACAGCATGGTATTGACACCAAAACAGACTGGTAGACCAATGGTACAGAATAGAGGACACAGAGACTAACCCACAAAATTACAATTATCTTATATTAGACAAAGGTGCCAAAAACATGCATTGGAGAAAAGAGAGCCTCTTCAGTAAATGGTGCTGGGCAAACTGAAAATCCATATGCAAAAAAACGAGATTAAATCCCTATCTCTCACCATGCACAAAACTTAACTCAAAATGAATCAAGGACTTAGGAATAAAATCAGAGACCCTGTGTCTAATAAAAGAAAAAGTAGGCCCTAATCTCCATCATGTGTGATTAGGCCCCAATTTCCTTAATAAGACTCCTGTGGTGCAAGAATTAAAATAAAAAATCAATAAATGGGATGAATTCAAACTAAAAAGTTTCTTGTCAGCAAAAGAAACAATCTATGAGGTGAATAGAGAGCCTACATCTTGGGAGCAAATCCTTACCCCTCACACATCAGATAGAGCATTAATCACTAGAGTATATAAAGAAATCAAAAAGCTAAACACCAAAAAAAAAAAAATAACCTAATCAATAAATGGGCCAAAGACCTGAAGAAACAATTCTCAGAAGATGATGTACAATCAATCAACAAATACATGAAAAAATGCTCATCATCACTAGCAATTAGAGAAATGCAAATCAAAACCACTCAAAGATATCATCTCACTCCAATCAGAATGGCAGCTATTATGAAGACAAACAACATTATGTGTTGGCGAGGATGTGAGGAAAAGGTACACTCATACACTGTTGGTGGGACTGCAAATTTGTGAAGCCAATATAAAAAGCAGTATGGAGATTCCTTGGAAAATTGGGAATGGAACCACCATTTGACCCAGCTGTCCCTCTCCTCGGTCTATACCCAAAGGACTTAAAAACAGCTTACTATAGGGACACAGCCAGATCAATGTTCATAGTAGCTCAATTCACAATAGCTAAACTGTGGAACCAACCTAGATGCTCTTCAACAGATGAATGGATTAAAAATGTGGCATATATACACAATGGAATATTACTCAGCAATAAGAGAATAAAATCATGGTGCTTACAGGTAAATGGATGTTGTTGCAGAAGATAATGCTAAGTGAAGTTATCCAATCCCCAAAAAAACAAATGCTGAATGTTTTCTTTGATATAAGGAAGCTGATTCATAGTGGGATAGGGAGCGGGAGCATGGGAGGAATAGACAAACTCTAGGTAGGGCAGAGGGGTTGGAGGGGAAGGAAAAAGGGGCATAAGGTAATTAATGATGGTGGAATGTGATGATCATTACTATCCAAAGTACATGTATGAAGACACAAATTGGTGTGAATATACTATGTATACAACCAGAGATATGAAAAATTGTGATCTATATCTGTAATAAGAATTGTAATGTATTCTGCTGTCAAATATAAATTAAAAAATTTACATTAAAAATGACAGTGGAATGCATTGCAATTCTTATTACACATATATAGCACAATTTTCATATCTCTGGTTGTATATAAAGTATGTTGACACCAATTTGTATCTTCATACATGTTCTTTGGATAATGATGTCTGTCACATTCCACCATCCTTGCTAACCCCCTGCCCCCTCCCTTTCCCTCCCATCCCTCTGACCTATCTAGAGTTCATCTATTCCTCCCATGCTCCCCCTCCCTACCCCACTATGAATCAGCCTCCTTATATCAGAGAAAACGTTGGCATTTAGTTTTTTGGGATTGACTAACTTCACTTAGCATTATCTTCTCTAACTCCATCCATTTACCTGCAAATGCCATAATGAATACACCTCCATTCTGTATATATACCACAATTTCTAGGTTGGTTCCATAACTTGTATATTGTGAATTGTGCTACTATATACAGTATATACTATATACTATATACTATATAATAACATCTCAATGTTATTATGTAGAATGGATTGAGGCTAATTAAGATAAGGTTATAATAATCTTAGGATGTTAAGATATCATTCCTATTGTAAGTCTTGTAGAATCCCTGGAAGCTTTGAAATGCCAAAAGGATGTCCAGAGACCTCAGAAATATTTACAAAATCTTCGCTTCTCAAGCACAATATTTTAGGATCTGGATAACTTGTTTCATTTTTATTTCACTGAATTTCTCAAATTTTACCTGATTTATAGTCTAAAATTGATTCTGCCTATCCTTCTATTGCCGTCACCAGGAAAAGGGTAGAATGGCTGATGCTGAGGTGTCAGGGAGCAATTACAGGAATTTAGTTTGATCTAGTGTGAGAAAAACATTTCATGCCCGTTCTCTGCACGAGTTGGTCTCATACAAGTAAGACATTTTGAAAGATTGTTTGAATCTCAGGCCAAGAAAGCCAAGTTCATTCACTATACTAGTTGTCATAAGCCTGCTAGCAGGCCATGGTAGAGGTCCCTAAAGAAGAAAAGAAAAAGAGGAAGGCACATGGTAGATCAATACCTGCTTCTTTTTCTCCACTTTCTATAAATTTACCTCTACTGTTATTCTCAGTTAAGGGTCTCACTTTTCCATAGTATTAGGAAAATAGAAACTGAACTCATAGAGCCTGTCTTCTCTCCTGTTTGAGTAGAGGAATTGTCCCTCCTCTTCCCAAAGACCAACCCTCCACTTGTAACCAGGCTACTGCCATCAGACTGACATTTCCTCAGAAACAAAAACCATCTCCTCTGACCCACATGTCTCTCCTTTACTGTTTTCCTGTCTTTTCTTTCTTAACACTAACATCCTAATGTGGGTGGGAATGGCATTATGGTGACTTTAAGACTACAACACAATTTAGTAACTGCAACGGATTAGATTTATCACTGCACAGGGAGAAAAAAGTGGTGGTAAGTACATGTAGATGAGTGTGAACAGAGTGTGAGGATTAATGTTCATTTCAACAAGTGAGCACCTACTATCTGCCAGATACCGTGCTAAGTGCAGGGGACATAAGAATGGCCAACACTTGTTTCTTCTCTGTGAGCATTGGAATGTGGGTATAGAGAGGAGACTTAGGGGAGAAGGAAGGAAGTCAAGGTAACAAGAGAGGCTAACTACCCTCATTCCCATTCCGCCTCCATCCCAGTAACACAGATTCTCTGTGCTATATTTAAATGCCTGGTAGGATCATGCTTTTGAGACATCATCTTGTTTAGACATACTCCGAGACCAATCAAACCCGTTTTCTGCACAAATCTGCTTTCAGTTCCCTACTCTTGCATCCTTGAGTGCATTATGAGTAAATAATGCAGTAAAGTAATAGAAATAAGACTGGCATCAGGACTGAAGTTGAATATTACAGTTCCTCAAGAACCATAAGCTTAACCAAGTAATTTGGCTCCAGATGTTTCTGTCAATGTATGGGTCCTTTAGGGAACCCCTTGCAACAATCAAAAAAAAAAAAAAAAGAAAGAAAGAAAGAAAGAAAGAAAGAAACAAAAACAAACAAACAAAATGCCCTCTTAGTTTAAGTACAAATATATTTTAGGTGTGATGGCTATTTTTCATCTAGGGAATTTGTCCCTCACTCTGGGTCCATGTCATGAGGCTGAGGTGATCTTAAGAAGGTGAGGCATTTATCATTAACACCTTGTATCTTGTGTTTCATTTAAGGATGATGTTGGGCAGCATGCAACAGGAAAGGTGACAGGTAGTGGCTGAAGGAGATTATTTACCTCATAGTTCAAGGTAGGCAACAGGACAGATACCACAGGTCATGGTTCTCCAAGGATTCAGGCCTTTCTCCCTTTTCCTTTTCTACTATTTTTAGTGTTTGATGCTTGTTCACATGATTGTAATATGTCTGCTGCAGGTTCAGGAATGACATCTGTAACTCAGGTGTAAATAAAGCAAAGGGCAAGAGACTGAAGGACATGATGGCCAAGCTGGTCTCCTATGAAAATCTTTCTAGGGGTCACTGTCCAATGAATTCCACATATATCTTACTGGTCAGAAGTAGTGGAAATCGTAGCTACAAGGGAGGTAAGTATTTCTAGTTTCCTGGTCTTTTATGAGAAAATAAGAAAAAATCAGGCTATAGATGACTTTTGGGTAGCCTGTATGCTAGCACACCATATACCCTTCTCTTAGAAGCAACCTGAATGTCCAGTTGTACCCTGGAGAGAATTTGAAATCTCAGGTGACCCTTTGACAAATTAAATTAGAATCTCTTGGTAGGATACAACATGAGTCATTTTTAAAGATTCTGAGGAGATTCCATTATGTAGTCAAGGCTGCCCTGGGTGTTAATTTTGACCTGATTCTTTTTAGGTACAAGTGATGCATTATAAAATATTAGAGGTGGACAGGACCTTAGTGATCATAGAAAAGAATTGCTTCAGGTTGAGTTTGTAGTCAGTGAAGGTTTTGGGGTGGGAGAGCAAGATCCCTCCCCTAGAGTTCCCTGCAAATACTACTGGTCCCTGCTAAGATTGCTGTTACATTCAGGCAAATGCAATGTGAAATACATTGATCTTTAGATCAATTTAACCTTTATCCAATTAGTACTGAAGTTTGAGGAGAGCAGGTAGCCTTGGACTGTACCTGTCTCTCCTCTACTCCGGTAATGATGCTCAACCTGAAATCTAATTTGGGATGGGTAATTTAAATGTCTACTTAATTCAGAGCTACTTTTTAGTTAAGTAGGATGCTCAAGGGCTTGGATTACCATGACTCTGTCTACCTGAGGCTCCCTAACTAATCAACTCCTGATATTAGTTACTGATTGTACAGCTGACAACAAGCTGGACACTTAATGGGAAGGTTTGTCTTCTGAGGTCAAACAGCTGGTCTGCCTGAGTCCCTGGTGTTGTCAATTAACATGGGATTTTCCAGACTGTTAGCACTGGAAAATGCCTTATGGATCATCTGTTCAAACTGAAACTTGGGAAGGTGAAGTGACTTATCCAAGGTCACCCAGACTATGAATTGCAGCTTTGGGTAATAGTGTCAGCCTTTAGGTTAAACCACTTGGGTGATATTACAAAGCTGAAGTGTAATAAATATGACCAAAGAGACAGTAGTGCTTAATTATTGCCCTCTAACTTTTCAGAATAAATATTTAATTCACGACACCAAACAAACCCATCTTGCAGGAATAACTCAGTAGCAGAGGGAAAAGTAAATAATTCTATGCATTTTTCTGAATTGCTGCTGGCATTGCTGAATTACACTGGAATCCCCTGGAAGCACCTAGCATCTGCCTGACCCATGTGGGTTCTCTCTAGATAGTTGCTAGTCTGATTTAATCCCTGTAAGCCCTTTGCTTTGCTATCCATTATTTAGAATGCCTATAGAGGACTACATTATTATCAGCTATTACATTTCAAGCAAAGCAACAAAAAATCAACTATCTTTGGAATTTATGTGAAAAAGACTTGTGGTAGCTGGAAGTCATACATAGACTGATGAGTGTTTTACGGTAATGTGCTCTCAAAGTTCAATTTCTTAAGTTCTCTAGGTGACGCAAAATGATTGATTCTGAAAATGAATGCTAAAGAAATAAATTGATTCTTTTGAAGTAAGTGGACCATAAATTCTTGACCTTAAAATCTCTAGAATGTTTTAAAAGGAGTTGACTTAGCAGTTACTGCATTTTATGGAATTAACTCTTTTTTTCCTTCTTTTGTTGTATTATCTTGTTGGGGCCTATCCATAAGCTTCATAGTTTCTAGAAAAATAGGATGAAGCCAGCTATTCACCATGGCATTCCTTAATGCCATAAGCACTCATGCAGTCAATGGTTGAAGAGTGGTGGGAGAAAGGGGATTAAATCCATGGAAAAGCTCCAAAATGCCATCTTGACCACCTTCAAAAATGGTGGTTATTTTAGCCACAGATCTAACTTAACCTTGTGACAGAGGCTAACTGCTCTACAGCAATCCCTGGTGCAGCCTGCTTCAACTCATCATGAAATAAGCTTGTCACTTAGGTTCTTGCAAATCCAGACTGAGTGAGAGATTCTACTTTACTATCTGTGGAAACTACCCCAGAGCTGCCATGATAGGAGGTCTGATGTGTGTGCTTAAACTTTATTCATTCTTCTGTGCATTTTTCATTCATTTATACCTTTATTTAGCCAGTAGTTAGTGGCTGACCAGATGTCTACACCTAACATTTGTCAGGTTCTGAGCTACCAAATGATTGGAGGCTCGCATACCAAATATCTGTATTTTCAATTACATATCAAACAAACTGTTTAAAATATTGGAAGATCAGGTTCAAATGTAAACTTCCAGGGTGTTCTGCATTAACGGTGGTATGTAGACAGCTCTCTATCCCCTGGCTCCTAGACCTCACACAGAAACCCTCTTTCCTCTCATCCCCTCTACCCTGTCTGTCCAGCATTCTGAGGAACCTCTTACTTGCATGTTCTGTCCCTTGGTAACCCACTGGGCCTTGAGTCTCACAGTGGCATGTGATTTGCCTTTGGGAAAATAAGAGACCCAAATGGGCCCTAGAAGTGGATTTGGGGCCATTTGGTCATGGAATTTCTGACCCCTAGATATCTACAGTGTCATGTAGAAGTGGGCAGTGGGCACTGAAGAGGAATATCCCCTTGGCCTTGTGGACTCCTAATCCCATGGGGAGGCCACAACTCAGGGGACCCTCAGACCCTCTAACCCTCTAAGCAAAAAGTCAGGGTTCAGATCAGGGGCTCCAGCTGTCCCAGTATTTGGAGGGTGCTCTGTGCCAAATGTGGGGAGGAAACAATGAATAAAACTCCTGTGACTCTCACCTTAATGAGGAAAAAAATAAGCTAGTATAAATGACTGGGAAAAGGAGTATGAGGGTATTAAACTGGGGATGTGATACAGAGTATCTGTGAATACTACCTTCAGAGTGATTAGGGAAGACCTTTTGGAGGTGGTGACATCTACAAGGAGATCCAAAGATATGGAAGCACTTTCTAAGCAAAGGGAGCACAGGGGCACAATGGCCCAGAGGTAGGAGACAGCTGGTTTATCTGAGGAAGGAGGATAGTTCAATGCCCTGGTGAAGTGGGTAGGGGCATTGTGAAGTGGGCTATATCTGTAGTGGTCAGCATAAGCCAATGACCATGGGACCATGATGCAGGTCCCAGAGGAAAGAGAAATGACTTTGAGACTTAGAGAAAGAGGACTTGAGACTCAGATTCTCTGCTTACTAGCTGGCTGTCCCTACGCAAAAGACACTTCCTGTTTTAGTTACCTTACCTGTAATTTTTCTTTGTTATTTTTAATTATACATGACAGTAGAATGTATTTTGACATATATACATACATGGAGTATAAATTTTACCTGTAAAATTGATAAGCTTTAGGGCTGGGGATATAGCTCAGTTGGTTTAGTGCTTGCCTCGCATGCACAAGGGCCTGGGTTCAACCTCCAGCACCATACACACACAAAAATCTGATAAGCTTTATAATTATTCTGTGTTAGTTACTTACACAGCTGCAGTAGGACCACATAGGATGCTCTACCCCAGATTTTGGACACAAACTAACTACACAGTGATGAGCAGAAACTTGCTTCCTTGAGCTATTACAGGGTCTGCTTCTGGGAAGAGCTTTCTAGTCACAGGGAGCATCTTGTTGTGGCTTATATGGAGGATTATTTTCTGTGGCAAATTCAAAACAACATCCTCTCCTGTCCCCACTCCCAGAAGAGCTCTGAAACCCCCATGTCCCACTTGTCCTGGGAGAGAGCTCTGTTGACAGAGCAGAGGCAGCTCAACGGGCCATGCACGGGGCACATACTGGGCAAAGTGGTTCCTCTCTAGCCTCTTTTCCTCCACTATGTAAAGCCCAGCCTTCCCCAGGATGTTCCCTGGCCAGAATTTTGAGTGATGTAAAAAACTCAGCTTCAGGGGCTCTAAACCAAGATATTAACAGCCTGCTTGGTATCAGGGCAGTGTGAGCCCACCCTGTGCTAATTTGCCAAGATGAGAAATGGGACTATTCACCCAAACACACTTGGCTAGGGATGCTGCTTAACGAGAGGAACCAGAGACCAATGTTAGATTTGTGACACTTCTTTGTTTACATTTTACCTTGTGATTTGTCTATTAACTTCAATATAGAGTGTGAGTTCAAACATTTCCAAGAAATCATTTTGATATTTTTGGTAAAGAATCCCTTCATGGGCTAGAGATATAGCTCAGTGGTAGAGTGCTTGTTTACCATGATCAAGACCCTAGGTGTATGTATAAAATGTCAAAATACACTCTACTATCATGAATATCTAAAAAGAACAAATAAAAAAAATTTTAAAAAAACTTCTGGGTTTGCTCCCCAGCATGGCAAAAAAAGATGACCTCTTCAGGTACTATGTAACCATTATGATGTTAACAAAAACAACAGCTGTCAGTTATTAACCTCTTACTTATATACAAGGACCCAAGAAGAGTACTTTAATCTCACAGAGTACTTTAATCTCATATTTTAAGGAGAGGAAAGCAAATCTTAATCATAGTGCTGTAAAATCATCATCATCATGCATCTCAATACTTTTCTTTAAATATTTCTTTGGGAACAAGGACACCATGCTTTGAATAAGATAAATATTTTTATGGTTCAGGTATTTTTTGTTTAATTTGCTTTCACCAACTATAGCTCAGGCTCCTTTCCATTGGTTCTCACCAAGTGCACTTCTCTTGATGGTACAGGCTGGCACTTCTGTTGAACCCAGCAACTTTTCTTTCAATTCATTATTCATATTTGGAAAGTTTTCTGATATTATCATTGAATAGGTTGTTCATTCTTTTGGTTTGGACCTCTATGCCTTCCTCTATCCCAATAACTCTTAAATTTGGTCTTTTTATGCTATCCCATATTTCTTGAATGTTCTCCTAGTAGTTTCTTACCATTACCACTGTGTAGTCTATGTTCAAGATTATATATTTTATCTTCACTGTCCTATCTTCCAAGTGGCCTACTCTGTTGGTGATGCTTTCTTTTGAGCTTTTAATTTGGTTTATTTTTCTTTCATTTCAAGGATTTCTGTTTTTCTTTTTAGAACCTCTATCTCCCTGTTGAGTTGATCTTTTGCTTCCTGTATTTGTTTATGTAGCTCCTTGTTAAATGATCTTTCACTGCCTGTATTTCCTCTCTTATATCTTCCCTGAGTTCAAAGAATATTTTAACCATGTACATCCTAAACTCTTTCTCTGTAATTTTTTTCTGTTGTCACTGCCAATGATTTTAATGATATGGCATCTTGATTTGTTTGGGGCATTTTCTTCCCTTGTCTTTTCATGTTGCTCATGTGTCTTCCTTTCCAGCTCTGTGGTCTGGGGTGTTATTGTTTTTCCCCTATAGGTTTTTACCCTATAGGTTGGTAGTGCTCTTGTAGAGTTCCAAGACCTCTTCTTTGTGGGGAAGGAGAATGTTATCAGATCCCAATATCAACAATATACCACCTATGAACAATTTTTAATTGTTAAGATGTTTACAGTTTACTATCAATGAACAGAAGTGTTGGATTCAATTATTATCTAAAATATAATCAATAGTTTTGTAAAAATGTTTTCAGTTTCTGACGGTGGACAATAAACTGTGGGTGGGCGTAGGATGATATGCTGAGGAGGTAGGATGTGAGGATATAGAGTTAATGTATCTTAAGTGTGAAAGAGAAATCTAATGAAGAGGGTTAGTAGCAAGAGAATAGACAGGAAGTAATTTAGGGTAAACAAGTACATGAGATGACAGTAGAGTACATAAAACAAACATTTGTATTTAGAAAAATACATATGTTAAAATAGCAAAATTTGGAGGGGGAAAGAAACGTGAAAGAAGAAAAAAGAGAGAAAAGGGCATATACAACACCTTTATATTATTCAGATGACTGAATCCTCAAAATCCTGTTTCATGCAAAGTTCTTGGTTTCACATATTTGGGGATATGAGGGCCGGAGGATAGAGGGGTAGAAGAGAAAGAGAAAAAAGCTGAAAAAAAAAATACTCGAAGGAAGAAACCAGAGTTGTTGCTGGTTTTAGAGATCCATATCTTTTCTTCTTCTCTTTTCGTCCAATAGGTGGGGTTGTCTGTTGTAAGCTGGTGCCTCTGCCCTCAGGATGGTAGAGGTTATCATTGTGGGAAGACTGGACCTGGTGTAGGGCACCTGGAAGCGGGAAGTGCCACCTTGCCAGTCCCTACAGGAAGATTGCACTTCATGGGTCTCTTTTTGAGACTGCTTTGATTTGAGTGTCTGGTACTATCTCCCTCTCTTGCTTGGAGATTTCCCAGTTCCTGGTCTCTCTGTTAGGCTCCAAACTTTAGCCTCATCTCCCTCTCCCTTAGCAGTTCCCAACTGCAGGACCTTTCCCACCAAGGCTTACACAAGGTGGGCAGCGCCTGGTCACACTGCAAACCCACCCAACTGAGAGCTGTTTTTGTGTTGGGTGGTTACTGTGTTGAGTTATCACCACTGGGGGGTGGGGGGAGTTGGATACCTGGTACCTGGCCAGATGGGATCCGACCTAGGAGCTGCCCCTACCAAATATGGTGAGAAAGGTTATCCAAGATAGAGGCAGTCTGCTTCCAGCACCAGGGTGTCTGGTGAGGTGGGGGGAGCCAGACGATGGCATTGTATTGTGGGTAGGTAGTAGCCGAGTGACCTGCATGGGAGTGGAGCACAGTCTGAAGTTCTGCAGAGGTGCTGATAGGTCATTTTGCTAAGGCACTTACGAGTCATGAGTGGGCTAGAACTGCAAGCTTGAGTTCTGGGAGCCAGGAGTCCGGAGTCCTATTGGATGCTGAGGCTCGGAGCCCTGCATGGGGTTACAGTGCTGGTGATTTCTGTGGAAATCAGCTGCATAGGGGTTCTCTCACACTCTCAGAGATGCAGTATTCTGACTAGGTGAGCTCTGGATCACAGAGTGACACAGAATGTTGCCTTCCTCTGGCCCGCCAGCTTCCTTCCACTTAACAGTTTTTAAAAGTAAACATCTATTGCTCATAGAGGTCAGCTGAGGCTGAAGCATCTTAACTAGATCACAGGACCAGTCAGTGGCAAAGCAGGGACTATACCCAAGGATTGTTTACCTCTATTTCCAAACCACTTATAAACCTGTCTAATTGAGGACCTACATATTCCAGGGCCCAGAGTAGGAAAACCCAGGAGGGGTGCAAGAGTCATTTTTTACAGTGCTCCTTCCTGCCTGCATGTTGTGCTGTGTGTGGATTGAGCACTTTTTGGAGGAATGAGAGGTTCTGTGACCTTCCTTGTCATGGAAGCTTCAGTGATAACAAATATCACTGAAGGCAGGTGTTGAGACAAAAAAGGAAAGCTAAGGAGCTGAATGATCCACAAACTGTATTATTAGACTTAACCGAGTCAGAATTTCTGGTTTCAATATCAGAAATCAGAGCTGGACCCAAAGGTTAAGGAGCTAATTTCAGTGCTTGGGCAAAATCACCTTTTCTGTTTCATTTTTTAAAAATATGTTTTTCCAAAGAGAAGAGACAGTCCTAGCATCATTTTACTCCCAAAATTTTAATCCCCCAAATTCAAGCAGTTTAAATGGTGCAACTGAAAAAAGTTTAAGAAATTTCAAGTGCAATCCAGCAACTTGGGAAGCTGAAGCAGGAGACTCAAGTTTGAGAGCTCAGCTTTGGCAAACTAGTAAGACCCTGTCACAAAATAAAAGGGGTTTGGGACCAAGCTGGGGCTGTAGCTCAGTGGCAGAGCACCTGCCCAGCACGTGTGAAGCACTGTGTTTGATCCTTAACACCACATAAAAAAATAATAAACATATAAAATTAAAGGCATTCTGTCCATCTACAACTACAATTTTTTTAAAGGGTTGGGGATGTAGTTCAGTGGTAGAGTACCCCTGGGTTTAATGCTCAGTATCATTAAAAAAAAAGTTGGAAAAATAGACTGTATACCAAGTGAAAGCCAGTATTGTAATTCTAATACTGAAATATTAGACTTTAAGGCAATTATTAGAGAAAAAGGAAGAATTTTTATGATTGTTATAATTTTGTATTTTGAAAATTTCCAAATGCATAGAAAAGCAGAGACTAATATAATAAACCAGATGTACCCATTACTCAACAATAAATATTAATGTATGTCCAATCTTGTTTCATATATACCACTAATCACTCTATACTGCCAGACTATTTTGAAGTAAATCCTAGATATCATACAAAAAAAAAAAAAAAAAAATGGTGCAACTGAAGAATTCAGCCCATTATTAATAGGAACAGTAATGATGATAATGATGTTCCACTATAAAGTGACAGGCATAATGAAAGGTATAGGGTTGAATAAATACCATTTGTTCATTGCCTCGATACCACAGGTTGGGATAAAGCATATATTATGTGTCAACCCCTGAGCTAGGCAGTGAAAACCCAGAAATTATCTGAATGTGGTTTATATTCCAGTGGGGAAGCAGATATCAGTCAAGTCTCATTAAAGTAATTTTTTTGGGGGGGTTACCAAGTGTCTTTATTTGAAGGAATGGTACAAATTAAAGAACATAAGTGGATGTTTTGGTACAACTTATAGAAAAGGTAAAGGTAACCCCAACATGCATGCACTACCTTGGTGACCAGGGAAGTCACTTCCATGGCCTTGGGAAAGTCAGCCTAAGGTTTAGCTCTTGTTGTCACTCTCTCCCAGGGTGTGCTTGTCAAAGAGGTACTCTGCCATGCCCGCTTCTGGGGCTCCCATCTTGCGCAAGGTGGTTACGTGGTCACCCAATTCTTTGATGGATTTCACCTGCTCATCCAGGTAATGAGTCTCAATGAAGTCACACAAGTGGGGGTCATTTTTGTCAGCGGCCAGTTCGTGCAGTTCCAGAAGTGACTGGTTCACATTTTTCTCCAAATGCAAAGCACACTCCATGGCATTGAGCCCACTCTCCCAGTCGTCGCGGTCTGGTTTCTTGATATCCTGAAGGAAGATTCGGCCACCTCGTTGGTTCTGCAGCTTCATCAGTTTCTCGGCATGTTCCCTCTCCTCCTGAGACTGGTGCAGAAAATATCTGGCAAAGTTCTTCAAAGCCACATCATCGCGGTCAAAGTAGTAAGACATGGACAGGTAGACGTAGGAGGCGTAAAGCTCCAGGTTGATCTGGCGGTTGATGGCGGCCTCCGAGTCCTGGTGGTAGTTCTGGCACACCTGCGAGGGGGACGTGGTCGTCATGATGGGAGGCTGCGGACAGGGACGGCGCTGGGGCCGGGGCCGAGGCCGGGGGCGGTCTGAGGGCGCAGTGAAGTGGCGGCGAAGGGCTGCTGCCTCGGAGCAGCCGGCCGGGTTGGGGGTTCCGTCCAAGCACTGTTGGAGCAGGAAACCGCCGCGAGGACTCTCGCGAAGAACGTCTCTCAGGTAACTTTCAAAAGAGCAAGTGGAAACATATGTAGTCTTTTCAACAAAGGATCTGGTACAACTGGATATCTATGTGCAAAACATGCATCTAGACACAGACTTTACATGCTTCATAGAAATAGATTCGAAATGAGTCATAAACCTACATGTAAAATGTCCTAGGAGATAGCATAGGTGAAAACCTAGATGAGCTTGGATTTGATGATGACTTATTAGGTAGGACACTAAAGGCATGATCCATGCAAGAAAGAATCAATAAGCTGTACACTTCATTAAATCAAAGATTTCTGCTCTGCAAAATACAGTGTCAAGAGAATGAGAAGACAAGACACAGACCAGGGAGAATATATTTTTAAAAGACTAATCTGACAAAGAACTGTTATTCAAAATATACAAAATATACACACAAAAAAAACTCTTAAAACTCAACAATAAGAAAATAAACAACCTGATTTAAAAATGGGTGAAATACCATAATAGACACCTCACCAAAATAGTATACAGATAGCCAGTAATCATATAAAAATATGCTTAAAATCTTATGTCATCAAGGAAATATAAATTAAAATAATAAGGTGCTATTTTACGTCTATGAGAATGGCCAAATTCTGGAACACTGACAATACCAAATGCTGATGAGGATGTGAAGCAACAGCAACTCTCCTCATTCTCTACTGGTGAGAATGCAAATGGTTTAGACATGTTGAAAGACAATTTGGCTCTTTCTTACAAAACTAAACATACTCTTAGCATAAGCTCTGGCAATTGTACTCCTTGGTATTTACCCTACAGGAATTGAAAATTTATGTCTACACAAAAACCTAACCATGGATGTTTATAGCATCTTTATCCATAATTGCCTATACTTAGAAGTAACCAAGATGTCCTCCTATAGGTAAATGGAAAAATAAACTTTTGTACATCCAGACAAAGGAAGCATTATTCAGTGCTTAAAGGAAGTGATGGAATAATAAAAAGACATGGAGAAAATTTAAATGCATATTATTGAGAGAAGTTAATCTGAAAAGGCTACACAATGTATAATTCCAACTATATGACATTCTGGAAAAGGCAAAACTGTGGAAACAGTTTAAAAGATAAATGATTTTTAGGGGTTGGATAGTGGGAGAGATGAATAGGACCAAGCACCAGAGCACCAAGGACTTTTAAGGGAAGTGAAACTACTTTGTATGATACTAAAATGGTGGATATGTGCTATTATAAATTTGTCTAAGACCATAGAATGTACAACACCAAGAATGAATCCTAATGTAAACTATAGACTTCGGGCTATTATGACATGTCAGTATAGATCCATCAAATAATAAAACATGTATCATTCTGGTGAGGGATATTGAAAATGGGTACGAGACTATGCATATGCATCTATGCTTTCTTCTTCATTGTGCTATGAACCTAAAACTTCTCTAAAAAATATAAAGTCTTTTTAAAAAAACCAAGTACCCAGGGATTTAGGAAGGACACATATCTCTGAGGTGAACTTCACACAGAATGGTGGGTCAGGAATGACACTGGTGAGAAGGAATAAAAAGAATCAACAAGAGAAGGAGTGAGTGTGTGTGTGTGTGTGTGTGTGTGTGTGTGTGTGTGTGTAAGCAGGCTAGAGCCATGTTTGCAGAGGCCTGAGACAAGGAACTTGGAGAAGAGCAGAGAGAAAGGTGGTGTGGCTGGAATGAGGTGAAGAGAGGGTAGACAAAGGCAAGGAGGTAAAAAAGGTCTGTTTAGGGCAGAATAAGAGCTTTGAATTTGAGCCTAATAGTAATGCCAGAGGGACACAGCTGTATTATCAGCATTTCCATCACATGGGAAGGCAAAGGAGGTGAGATTTTGGAGATTGTGATGTCTCCATGACTCTTTCCTCATTTCCCCCTGCCTCTGATGTCTAAAATTCCACCACAAGGTGTAATCCTTTTACTCTTCCTACATTTCCCTGTTGATAGGTTGAAAATTCTCCAGAACTCCTGAGGAGGGCTTCCAACACTGCAGCACTCTAGCAATAACTAAGGGATTTGAGAGCAGGCCCTAGGGCATGGAGAAAGTAGAAAGCCTATGGGTATAACAACCTGGGTCTGGAGGGGAAGCTAGAACAGCAAGGGAGGGGGGCAGGGCTTTGGGTCTATTGTGTTCCCCAGGGTGATTCTTCACTGACAACTGCACTAATTGTGGATTACATTGCTGATACATTATCCATACTGCTCAATTGATAATGTTTTGGCAGCTAAATATTTTATGACTGAAGACTCCCAAGGCGAAGGCAACCAGTTAGGAAATAGGATGGAGAATCCTCTGGAAGCTCACACCATGTGCTTCTTTGTGGGCACTACTGTTATGTGCGTCATGTGTCTCTGCTTGGCCTCTGCTCCCAGCATAGAGTGAAACCTCAAGATCAGTCCCCCATCTCATTCTAGCTGTAACTTACCTCTTCCCAGTGGTCTGTTGTTCAAGCCTCTCTTTCTTCTTGCGCCTCAAAGCCAAAGGTCTGACCTAAAACATTGGCCACAAAGTCTAAAGTAATTTATTTGAAATAAACATTTTTTTTGTAAACCCCCAATTCATATGAATGTATTAGTGTTTAAAAGCTAATAATGGCACAAGTTATTTATTTATTCTAACGCAGTATTGATTTAAATGCCCACTGTTTCTACTAAAACCTAAATAGGCACCTATCCTATGATCCACCTGTTTAACTCTTGGGTATTTACCCAAGATAATTCAGTACAAATGTTCATAAAAGAACATGAATGTGAATATTGATAGCATCTTTATTGCCCCAAACTGGAAACAAAGTGACTTTGAACACATAAATTGTAGTATATCCATACAACAGAGTACACTCAGCAATTGAAAGGAACAAACTCTGATACATGCAATATCATGGATGAATCTCAAAGACATTATGTTGAGCAAAATAAACCCAATATTTAATATTCCTGTGATGTGATTGTATGTATATAAAGTTCAAAAGCAAGTGAAACAAATCTGCACTGTTAAAAGTCAGAGTGTTGATTACCTATAAGAGAAGAGGTTATTGACTGGGAAAGAAATAAACAAAATAGGTGTTTGAATATAAGAAAGGCTTTGGGGTGATGACATTTTTCTAAATCTTGATTTGGGTAATTTACAGGAGTATATATATAGGTAAAATTCATTAAGCTTTACATTAAAAACTGTACTCTTTACTACAGATTTATGCCTCATTTAAGAAAAAAAAAAATCTGCCACCAGGGCACTGTGCAGCTGACTGAGTCCTGCTGTTCCAGTTTACCATTGCTGAAAAGAGTTGAGGGAAGATGAAGTTCTGGAGCAGACTTGTTTTGAGATTCTTAAGGGAAATGGGCAGTCCCTAGGCGAGAGGGTTAAAAGAAAAAGTTGTTCAGGTAGAAAGAAGATGCCTCTGGTGGTCACAGCTGAGCGGTTGCAAGGAACGTGGATGCAGTGTGGAATCAAACAGCCCTAGGAGGACCTCTAAGTAGGAAAGAACTTCACTTTATCATGATCAGTGACTCCGCATAGCCACAGATGGGGGCGGGGTAGTGTTACCTAGAGAACTGAGATACATGAGTTCTTACCAGAGTACACATGAAGGGGAGGAAAAAGAGATATGCTATGAATAAAAACAGCTCTTTTCTATTTTTTGAATGTATACAGATATCATTTCATTTATATATCAGAACTGTGTGACATAGCATCTATTACCCCCACTTTACACAGGAAACAGACTGAGTTCATGTGATAGGATGAAAGTCACACAACTGGTCCATGCAGTATTCAAACCCAGGGTGGTAAAACCAGAACCTGCACCCCAACCACTACACTCTCTGCTGGATGATCAATAAGTGTGCAACCAGTTTGATACACCCATGGGAGACCCAATTTGACAGTCACTTCCATACTTGTTCTCTTAAGAGAGGGTTCCAATAGAAGAACTAAAACAGACCATGGACAGAGGAGGCACCAATCGATAATAGTGAGAACACGTGGACAGGGGAAGAGATTAGGAAAGGAGAAAATTCCAGAGACCATAAAAAGAACAGGCCGAAACTCCCCACTGGATTCCCAGCTTGGGAGCTCCTTTTCTTCAGAGAATTCTATCTCTATATCTCTGTCTTTTTTTTTTCAATAAACCTGCTTCTTGCTTGCTGTCTCTGTGTCCTGTTCTTCAGTTCTTTGCTGAATGGAGACAATGAACCCATCACCCCTAGATGGTAACACTACCACTTAGTTAATCCCTATCAGGGGATTAATTCAGTGATTGGTCATAACCCAATAATTTCACCTCTAATATTCCTACATGAGCTTTTTGGGGACATTTCACATCCAAACCATAACAGTCCCTATCTATAGTCTGCTTCTGTGTCAAAGTCCTTCTTAATGTCACCTCAATTCAATTCTATTATGATTCTGTATCATTTCAGTTATCAAAATACCAGTTATTAAAACTCAGTTCCATTCATTTTCAAGCTCCAATTTTCAAGGGTGGTAATGTCTTGTGCCGGTAGAGTGGTAACCTGGCACAAGTGAGGCCCTGAGTTTGATCCTCAGCACCACAAAAGAAAAAGTAATAATAAAAAACCCCTCCAGTTTCATATTTGATCCAAATTCTTTTTCCTTTCCCAGGTTCAGGCTAAACCAGTGGTTCTGTGGATTTGGAATGTGGCAGATGGAGTGGTCTGCTTCTTTTGCAATGCACCCCCACCCCACCCTGCCCTCTACCTTATGCTTCTTCTGAGGACCAAAGTCATCTCCCTAAGTAACAGCCTGTACTGAGGTTTGGTTTCTGATGGCTGTTGCCACCAATTCCCTGATCTATTGTGTGGGACCTACATAACAAACCACCCCACACTTAATGGCATAAAACAACTACCATTTGGTCACGCTCACAGATTTTATAGGCCAACAATTTGAGACAGGCACGAAGGGATGGATTTTCTCTGCCTCAGCTAGGAAGACTAAGAGACAGAGGGTGATCTGAGCCTGTCACTCTCATGCTAGATGCTTGCTTGTACTGGGAGGTTGTGAACACTGTAACTGTCAGCTGAAGCATCTACATCATCTTCTTCATTGGCTTGCGCTTCCTTATGGCATGGTAGCCTCAGAAAAGCTGGATTTCTTACATGGCCGTTTAGACTTCCAAGTGTGTATCACATTCTGTCAAAAATTACAAGTCTTCCCTGACTAGAAAGTGAAGTTGAGCCAGAGAAGAAATGAGGTTCAAGCAAGCCTATGAGGGTTCTGAAAAGAGAGGAGAACTTTATATCCAACTTGAGACAGGCATTGGGAGATAAAGAATGAGTTTGGGAGAAAATGGAAGAAGGGTTGAGAACTGGGTTTGTCCAATATGGTAGTCAGTGGCCATGAATGGTTATTTAAAATTTAAAGGCTTAAAATAAAACAAAATTAAAATTTCAGTTCCTTAGTTACACTAGCCACATTTCAAATATTAAATAGCCACATGAGACTAGTGACTATTGTCCTGAATGACATAGATTGTAGAACAGTTACATCATCACAAGAAATTTTTCTGAACAGTATCAGTTACAGAACAGTTACTTATAGCAGGCAGCTTTTTTTCATTAAGTAGCCTTAGCATAATGGGTGGGATGGGTGGTGGGCTTCTCCAGGAAGTGAGCCATTTGGGGCCAAGAGTGGATATGATTTTCCAGAACAATCCAGAGCCATTGGAGCCAAGTTCTGCTACACTCAAGTTCAAAACTTTTTTGTTGAATAAAGAAATGAATGAGCTGGGTAGTATCTCTCTCTCTCTCTCTCTCTCTCTCTCTCTCTCTCTCTCTCTCTCTTTCTCTCTCTCTCTCTCTCTCTCTGTGTGTGTGTGTGTGTGTGTGTGTATAGCAGAAAGCATCTACAAAATGGGCTAAGTTTTCTCATTAACTAAATGAAAGAAATTCTAACAGGAGCTTTTAAGAGGAGCTACAGAAATGTTTTGAGCAGTGCTAGCTATATCAGAATGAGCATAAAACCTCTCAAAGAAACTACTTTGGAAGGGGCCACATTCTACTAGCTGTTGTATATGCTCAAGGTTAAGACCCCTAGCCACTCTGGGTTTCTATTCTCCATTTACAAAATGAAGAATAATGACCAAAGACATGCTAGCTATTTCTGTGTATCTTATGATTTGAATCTATTTTTGTTAAAAGAGTTTCCTTGTCATACTTCAAAACTGCTGTGAAAAGAATCATATCAGCTGGTTATCAGCCATCTTGTAAATAGCAAATAGATTCCATACCATGAGCCAGTTTGTATTAATTGGTAGTACTTTCTTAGAAAACTCTGTCAAGAGTTTCAAGGCCATGTCCAAGCTGAGTGGAAAGTAGGCTTGGTTGATTAGTAATGCCTGCCTTGGGGAATCAAGCATGGAACACATGGACATCTGCCATCTCAGGTTTAAGTTCTGTCTAGCCTTTACTCCCTTGCCTAGGTCTACTGTATGTACTAGAGAGACTAAATGTTTGCTTTCCTAGCTTTTGTTGCAGCTGGGGGGCAGTGGGGTGGTGGTGGTGGTGGTTCCATATCACAGATGTGATTTTGCAGCTATGGCAGCCATCTTGTGACCAGGAAGAAGTTTCAGAGAATCAGAGATTCAATCTCTGAATCCATGGAACCTCTACACCACTGCCAGCAGCTGCCTATCTTCAGACATCATGTTAGGTAAGAAAAATAACTCCCTAATTATTTTAGCTATCAGGGCTTGGCACTTCTGTGAATTTCAGCAGAATGGTTTCTTAACTTTCCAACTCCCTGTCCCCCAGTTCTTCTCACCTCTGATAACCCTTCCTTCCCGCTTAGTGTTCAACATTTCTCAACCTGAAATCTGCAGGGTGAGCCCTGCTCTAATCATAAGCCCATGATGACAGATGTCATCAATGTCATTGCCCATAGACAGAGAACAAAAAATGTGTCTGTGAGACCCCTCCCCACAACTTTTCCTTTATTCCATCAAAGTAGATCCAGATCCCTTCTTTCTAAGTTTTTTTTTTCTTTTGTGGTACTGGGTACTGGCCTTGCATATACTAGGCAAGCTTTCTGTCACTGAGCAATATCCACAGATCCCAGACCTTTCCTCCTCAGCAAGAAAGCACCAGTGTCAGGGTCTCCTCCTTAACTCAGGTTCTCAGAGGTAGCAAGCCACATGCAAATACACATGCCTTGTAAATAGCTGCCTTGTAAATACACAGCAGCCAAGGAAAGCCCTTTCTAATCATGCTTCCTGTGGACTTTGAAATTCAAGTTCTATTAGGACTCCAACCATCCTAGCCATACAATGACATGTCTATAGGAACCTCCTCAGGTTTGTGCAAGTCAAGCACTCAGGCACCTTGATTCCACCCCAGGCGTGGGTGGAATGCTTATCTCCTGACCTTTAAACACCCATCAGCTGTGTCCCTGTCTAAATTTGCCCTTTTGTTCCCAGCCAAGAGGGACAACAGAGCTTAAAGTCACAGAAGAACAATCATAATGCATAACAACTTTTTCTGGAAACTAAATTAATTTAGGTGATCATAAATTGACTTGATAGTTAAAAAGTCCATGGATTTTGAGTGAGAGATTTCCCATCCTAGTGGAAGCATCTATGAAATTTTGTCTCAGAAATTGATCCGTAGTCTCTGCTCTACTCATGTGGGCCTTGGTTTATACTTAGCTACAGTCTGGCTTTCAGACCTTTGTGTGCTAGATTTCTAGTATCTGAATTCCCTTGAAGTTATGGTTTAATTGATCTTCCATTCCACGTGGCTGTCAATAACAGCATGCTCTTTTACAGGTGTGTACTTGCTTCTGTGCCCTTTTGCATGATGCAACTCTGATAATTTATATTTTCACATGGTTGCCTATTTGTTTGCTTGTTTGTTTCAATGCTAACATTTCCCTGGAGTTGCCCTTTTCCCTATAATCCATTACTGAGGATAAAAACCACATGCAATGAACCACATATGTATTTGGTAAATGTTCAATAATAGGCTAATAAATGTTAGTGTCAGAGATGGGTAAATATTTTCTGAATGCAACCTATACTCTCAAGTTAAATTAACTTGAACATAAGGTAATAAGTTTTCTTTTAGCATGGGTTAGCTAAATCTATCTTGAAAAACAGAAACCAAACTAGAAATTCATTTGCATTCTAATGGGTCCACCCTTAGATGTCCTTTTACCTCCTTTCTTGCCATCAACTGTGTTTTTCACCAACATGGAATCTGGAGCATCCTGAGCATCTGTAGGAAGAGGAGGAAATTACTTAATAACACTATGAACAACTATATGATTAGTAGAATCACTCCAGTGGAGTCTTCAAATGGTTGCTTACAACATGCTAAATATATTGGATGAAAACTTTTAAAAATTTAAAACATAGTTACACAATTGACTCTTTGGGTTCACATTCTGAAGAGGCACATCTTCAAAGACAAGGGGAATTTCTTTCTGATTTGGAAACCTCCTGCTTCTGGCTCTGAAACCATTTTAGAAGCAGGATGACTCTGCAAGTTGGAACCAAACAAAAGGGATGAGAAACCTTCTGCTGTGAGCAAGTATTTCCTTTTAAGCTATGAAGAAAGACAGTTTCAGCACTTATACAAGTTTGTGATATTTTCCTTCCCAGATTAGGTTATTTTTTTTTTTCTCCTAACAAGTTGGATAATGCCCCAGAGCTAACAATTACTTAACTTTCTTTAATTTGAAGAATACATCAATGTCATGGATATTGTCAAAGTTATCAGATTTTGGTCTTGAGAATGTCATTTAATGTTTTTGTTAATGCATGTGTGTAAGAATATTCATAATGATAATTTGAATCTAATAATATTTTTCTTGTCATTACAAGAACTGATCAGTATAAAAAAAGAAATAAATGTGTCTTCACATTGTTGCAAAAAGCACACCAAATGGCTTGAGTTGCTCTTTATTTATTTATTTATTTTAAATTTTGCAACAGTCTCATTAAGTTGCTGAAGTTGGCCTTAAACTTGAGATCGTTTTGCCTTAGCCTCCAGAGTTGCTGAGATTACAGACATGTACCACCACGCTTGGCCTGCTCTTCTTAACACATGATACATATTTTTAAACATACATATATTTGTAAGTCCGTAAAAATTTAGGAATATGACTTGATGTGATAGCAACAATAAAAAAACATTTATTTTATCATGAGCAGGTTTTCTGAACCAGATTATAAGTAGTGACATTTTTCAGGCTGCAGTAAAGCTATTGCCATGGAATTTCCAGAGAACATTTCACTTCACTGTTATTTATAGCTTAGCTCAGCCTCTTTCTATTATTTATACTTAAATATAGAAAGAAATCTTTTCCTGTTCCTCTTTCTTTGGATTTTTTTTTTCAACTCCCACACAAATCTATGAGTCATAAATGAGACTAGGAAAATGAATGGTTCCCATCACACAAGAACACTTTTTGGCTACCCATGTGAATTTAGGTATTACCAAGGCAGGTTCAAATTGCAAATAAAACAATGTCTATTTGAATTCCATTCAGAAAAATTAAAAATTATGAAGTTGGCACATCATCCTTATGTTCAGATTTAACAAAATATTTTTTATATATGAACACAACACTTTCTGAACTTTCACATAGATACTGTAAAATATGTGTAACTAATGGAGTGGGAAAATGGGAACTCTGCTTCTAATCTTAGCTCTCCACTTCTTGATTAGGTGGTCTAGTTATCACCATTGGTAAGATAGACATAATATCTGTCTTACCTCCCCTTATCAAGGATGTAAAAAGAGTCTAATGCAATAAAAGATATAAAGGTGTTTTGTGAACTTTAAAGTGCCATCATAATTTTTAGATATGTTTATTACTGTTTCTTCAGTTAAAATAATTGTAGAGGCAGAAGAATGACTAGGCAGTGAAATGAATTGACAGTCAGATTATGAATTTGTCTGCTGCTGCAAACATATTTTAGTGCTAAACTTAGTCCCCAAGGATCTGATAATGAATTAAGTCCTGTAATACAAAAAGACATAATTGATCACCATAAGTCAAGTCTAATTCAATCTGAATGATCCAATGATGAGTAAGGAAGAAATGTTTAGTACACAGAGACCTATTGTATTTTTGCAGTTGAACTCAAGTTTGTTTACATCCAAGAGTGAGCTATTCCTGCAAAATTTCATCTCAATGATTCCACATATGATTTACGTACAAATCTTACAAATATTACTCATCAGTTTCATAATAATTTCTGTTTCAGGTATGGATAAATTAAAGTCTCAAAATAGCTTTCTAATTAGACTTTATTAAAATTTGGTTAGAGTCGTTATCACATGCTATTATTATAGTTATACAAACATTGTTAGAGTATTTGAATTTCTTTTGAAAAAAAAACTTTTGGTAAAGCTAGGCTTACCAAGTGTAGAGCTAAAGGTGTAAAACACGAAACAATTTTTTATGGATAATAATATATATGGCAAACCTTCCAATAATATTAAAGAATGTATAATGAAAAGTTAATCTCTTTACCAGGGCAAATTCCCAAATCTCCCAATTCACTTCCCTCTCAAGTAAATACTCTTAATTAATCTTGTGTATTTATGCTTAGATACATAAACATATATGTTTATATGTTATATGTATACATATACATATATATTTAAGAACAAAATACAAAAGGTAGAACAATATGTTTGTTTTCTACATTTTCCCTTTTCTTTTACTTGGTTGTCCTGAAGGTTAATTTTACACAAACTTCTATTCAAATTTAGTTCTGTTTTATTTATTTATTTATGTATTTATGTATGTATGCAATTTATTTATTTTTGTGGCACTGAGGATTGAACCCATGGGTGCTCTACCACTGAGTTACATCCCAGCTACCCTCTCTACCCCAACTTTTGGGTACTGGGGATTGAACTCAGGGACCCTCAAACACTGAACCACATCCTCAGCTCTATTTTATATATTATTTAGAGACAGGTTCTCACTGAGTTACTTAGTGCCTTGCCTTTGCTGAGACTGGCTTTGAACTCATTATCCTCCTACCTCAGCCTCCCGAGACGCTTGGATTATAGGTGGGCACCACTCTGCCTGGCCCCCGTCCTTTTTATTTTGATACAGCATCTCACTAAGTTTCCTAGGCTGGACTCAAATTTGTGTTTCTTCTGCCTCAGTCTCCTGAGTAAGTAAAATTACAGGCATGTGCCGAAGTACCTGGCTTGTTCCATATATTTTTTTAAACTTTATTTAGCACTCAGTTTCAGAGCTCTCAATCTCTTTTATTTATTTATTTTATTATTTTAAATATTATTTTAGTTGTAGGTGGACATAATATTTTTATTTTTATTTTTATTTATTTATATTTTTTTACATGGTGCTGAGGATCAAACCCATTGCCTCATGCTTGTGAGGCAAGCGCTCTACCACTGAGCTACAAACCCAGCCCTTGCCCCATATTTTTAATAGCTGCATAACAATTTATTGTGTATTTGAAAGTATAATAATTTATTTAACCAGTTCCATATTATTGTGAACAATATTTTGTTGTTACCAACAAGGCTAAAATCCTTTTACATACATCTGTATTGTATATTAAAAGTAAAGGATAAATTGATATTTTCAGATTTCTTGAAATTTAGTAAGATGAAAGGATTTACCTACTCATCTTTTTTTTTTTAATCTGAAAAAACTCTCTGAATCACTTTTTTAACCAAATGTGAACAACAGAACTGAATGCCATAGTTTAAATTTAACCCTGTGCTGATTCACATTTGGATGTTGTGTCTGACAACCCAAAAGTAAATTATTCTGAGGACAAATTCAAAGAAAACTCTAGCATTTAGAAAATAGCTAATTTCTTATAAAAAGTAAACAAGCCTATAGCAAACAGAGGGGAAATATGAGAGATGAGAGAAGATGATACTTTGACTAAATAAAAAAAAAAAAAGTTTGAAATTTTGTTATTTGGATTTGCTTTTGGCAGTTGTCTGCAGCAAGTCTCAGGACATTACAATTTCACAAAAACAGTGCCATGCATGCCATTTTATGGGAGGCTCCCAGGGCAAGAAGATTCAGCCCTTCAAATGAGATTAGGATAAGGAGGAACTTTTTCCCCAGAGTCCTCTGCCTTGACACTGCATATCAGGACACTTTGGTGGTGCTATGGCAATATAAGCTGGTTTGGGGACAGAAGGAAAAAAGGACCCTACTGTGTGCCCACAGGGCCAAGAGCTTGCAGAGCACTATTACCACACTCAAATCAATTCTGAACTACCCCCTGATACATGGGGAAGATGGGCCAAATGTGCTCCCCCTCAAGGAGGGCTTCATTATGCGGCCTCCATTTCCTTTGCATTTTCTGCATTGTTCACCTACATTTTTTAAAAAATATATATCTCAATTATCTAGCTTTTCAGGAGGAGACACATTTGCTTAAAAATGAATTGTCCTCATCATTATTCTAACTAATTCCAGGATGATATCAAAACCAATTCTCTTTGCTAGTGGACATGAGAACTTGTGCGCTCTGATTCTGCTGTGTCACTGACCAATGGCCTCCTAATCTGAATTTTCTGCTTCCCAGATCTTCTAAAAGGGGCAGACAAGCAATGTCATATAAAATGTATGTGAACGACTCTGAAATTTGTGGGTCACTGTAAAAATGTCATCCATCCTAGTGATTATTTATCTTACTCTGTTGTTTTTATGGCCACGTAGGTCCTGAGGCCTGATGGGAAAGGAGTTCTCTGAAGATGAATTGCACTTAACGGTTTCTCATTTTCTCTGCAGCCAAACCAGTGTGATTTCATAATGGTCCTAATTTTTTTCATTGGCTTAATGGCTACATTTCCTACCAGGGATACAGACTTGGGAGATGAATGTTTTTATGGATTTCTTCCCTCTGGCCATATTTCCAAGTGGTAATGTCTCAGGCTTTTGTTAGAATTCTCTCAAGGAAGATTTCTAGCATCCTCTCTTACCAATGTCCTGCTGGCAAGAGGATGCATCTTGAGCCAACCAGTCATAAAACCCTACTGCCAGAAACTGAGGCAGCAGTTAACGGAGTGGGGGAAGAGAGCCACACATCAGGCTGCATCCTTCTCTGCTCCATTTCTGACAGGCTCTGCTTCTTCTGCTTACTTAAACAATATATTGTTTTCTTCTGATATCAAAAGTGAATAAGTGCTTGTAAATAATTCAAACAATCTAGAAATGTATAATTTAAGACATTGTCAATGACTCCTTCTGCATAAGCGCTGTTAAGAATTTGTAGATTATTAAAGGATTTTTGGGTTTTTCCCAATATTTCAATATAAAAAGGATTACAATAAATTTTTTTTTCGTATTTCTTTGTAGATCTTGCAAGTGTTTCAGTTGGGCAAGTTGCTAGATGTGTCTGCCTATACTTGAATAATGTTAAATTTTTAGTTACGAAATAAGACTAAGTAGCATTTTATTATTAGAGTAATAATTGGTAAACAAAGAAAATTTGGTCATACCAAAGCATGTCAATCAGAGGTGTGTACCATTTTTCATGTGCCCTGTTGGTTTCCTGGTGGTGGAGAATAAAGAAAATGGATCTGAGGGAAGAGATCAATGTGGTCCCAGTTGTGGTGTGATTCCATTTATGATTAGAAAGCCAGTCCCACATAGTCTATGAGGGTCTGGGCTATGCCACCAGACTGTCCCATTCCACATCTGAGCTCAAATGCTTCCTTACTTTGAATTTCAATTTGTGAACTAGAAGGGCATTCATTGGCATCATTTAATATAAGTTAGGTTGTAAGAATTCAGGGAATCATATCAGTTTAACACCTAGAACTACCTGAACACATCATCAGTACTTGATACATGGTAACTATTTATATGATCAATACTCAAAATGGTTCTCCATTTATGGAATAGTCTTGGAGAACGCACTTTCTATCTACTTCAATCTTCACAAAACTCTTATGTCCTATTGGATAGGGGATACAAGGTGAATATTATCATGCCTACTTTGTAGCCAAGGAAATTGAAACTTTGAAGAGTTTAAATAACCTGCTTGGTTCTCTCTATCCATTAACAGGGGAGCTGTCCCTGACTGGTCAGTAAGGGTACCACTTGTATACATTATGGTTAAGAATCCAGAGCTTATATATGAATGCTATAAAAAGAGGATTTCACATTAAATTCATTTTTTTTCATAAATAAACACAGATGGATTAGCCAGAAACAATTAAGCTTTGTTCCACCCCGGGTGCAGAATCAAATGGTATGGAAGGAGAAGGGATGGGGTTAAGATTTATCTGTTTTTATTAAATAAAAACAGAGATAAATGAAACTGACTATACTAAAATGATAACTTAAGAAAGAAAAAAAAATAAATGCAGATAATTTTGAGCACAATTTTGTGTGCATTATGGGATACTTCAAATTAATGAACTTATAAATATTTTTGTGACCCAGGGTTTTAATTACTGGTGAATAAAGAGATACAAACAAGGAATTGTTAGAAGGTGAGAAAGAACTTTTGCTTTTGGATTTGCATTGAGGTATCAGAATAAACTCAGGTGTGTGGAGGAGGGTGGGTGTGAATGAGTGACTCTTTCCTAGTCTGTTTTCTTTAAAGGTCTAGAAACAGTGATGCACTTATAGAAATGAGCACACTTAGGACCCAGTTCTTGATTTCTGAATACTATTTTCCCTCTAACAAGAATCATGGTTCCTTAGAAAAATGGCTGATTCTATGTCAGTGGTAAAGAAAATGCAAGATAAGCCTGGAAAATTCTGTTGAATTAGAAAGTAATGAAATTCTCAAAGACTAATGGGGATCATGCCAAAAAGCACAGTGTGAACAGGAGTTCTCACAGGTCATATCTGACAATAAGAGCATAGAAAGAATAATGACAGTAGTGGGTAACAACCTAGGGAATACAAAATATATGAGGGTATAGTAATAATTGTATTTGTCAGAGTTCTCTAGAGGAACAGAACCATCAGGATGCATATGTAGATATGATTATAAAATGGAGATTTATATGATTGACTTACAAGATTAGAAGCTGGATAGTCCCACAATGGTCTTTTGCAGGCTGAAGAGCTGAAGGAACCAGTAACTGCTCAGTCCAAGAAGGTGGAGCCTCTGAAAAAGAGGGATCAATGATGTTAGTCTCGGACCAAAGGCCTGGAAAAAATCTCTGGAGAGTCACCACTCAGAGTCCACTTTGGAAGAGCTAGAGTCTGATGTCTTCAGGTGATTACAGCAGCACTTGAAGCACCCACTCAAGAAGAATTGAGCTGGCATCTGTTCCTGTTTCCTAGTTCTTCCACCTTTTTGTTCCATCCAGGACCCCAACCCATTGCACTGTGCTACCCACATTTAGGGTGGGTCTTTCCCTCAGTTTGCCTATCATTCCTAGAAATTAACACATGCAGAAGTCTTTTAATCTTAGGCATCTCTTAATTAAACCAATTTGACCATTTGGATTAACCATCACAATAATTAATGAGTAAGAAAGAGGGTCTGGGTGTTGTTCAGTGGTAGAGTGCTTGCCTGGCATGTGTTAGGCCCTGGGTTTGATTCCTTACACCACAAAGAAATACAACAGAAAAATAAAACAAAAAAGTCTGGAATTGAGAGGAGGTGATTGGTGAAGGAAAAGCTTTTCTTTACAGTTTTAGGCCAGATGATAAATTCAGGCATTATAAAATCACTATATTGTAACCTTGAATTTAAAAATTATGTGAAAGGCTGTTGGGGGCTAGAATATTCATTAGGTCTGGCAGGATAACCACAGATTGCTTTTTCATTCCAAAGGGGAAAAGCATATTTATAAAGGAGAGATCTGGCCATCAACCTTAACCAAATGCTCAAAATTAGTACCGTCAACAAAAAACATTTTATTCTTCCTGATATGAGGCAATTAGAAGTACACCCTTACTTGTATGTTCTGAAGAGCAGTAAAAAGCTAGAAATTTGCAAAAAAAAGTATATCCCTTACCTATTCTTGCCAAAAATAGTTAATCATATAGTAATAGGGAAACAGAACCAATCCAGAATATGTGACTCTCTACAAGACTACTGGACTCTTACATAAAATCAATATCTCAAAAAGCAAAAATAGAGTAGGAGGACCAACATAAAATAAAAAAGGCTAAGAAAAAACGAAGAGACATGGCAGTTGAAGAGACTGCTATAACAGCTCAATTCACAATAGCCAAGCTATGGAACCAACCCAGGTGCCCTTCATTGGATGAATGGAAAAAAGAAAATGGGATATATGCACATACACCCCAATGGAATAATACTCAGCCATAAAGAAGAAAGCAATTATGGCATTTTTCAGTAAATGGATGGAACTGGAAAATATCATGCTTAGAAAGCAATTATGGCATTTTTCAGTAAATGGATGGAACTGGAAAATATCATGCTTAGAAAGCAATTATGGCATTTTCCAGTAAATGGATGGAACTGGAAAATATCACCCAAAACCAAACGCTGAATGTTCTGATATATGGTTGGCTAGCCCACAACAAGTGAGGGTGGGGAGGTGAAAAGTAGAAGTTCATTGGATTAGACAAAGGGGAATGAAGGGAAGGGAGGGAAATGGGAATAGTAAAGACAGTAGAATTAATTGGACATAATTTTCCTATGCTTATATATGAATATATGAATAGTGTAACTCCCCATCATGTACAACCATAAGAATGAGATCCTCATTAGAATGGTTGTACTCTATGTGTGTGTAATATGTCAAAATACACTCTACTGTCATGGATGTCTAAAAACACCAAATAAAATTAAAAAGGAACAGCTATAAACCATTTCAGGGACAACTGAGGAAATTTGAATATGAGCTGAATATTATATAATGTTATTGAATTGAAATTAATTTTCTGGAGGAATGTGTTATAGTTGGATCTGTAATAACCCTTGAAAGCTCATGAATTGAAGACTTGATTCCCCATTACAGCGATGTCCAGAGATGGGTTTTTGGAAAGTGATTGGATCATGAGTGCTCTGAACTCACCAGTGGATTAATCCATTGAGAGCAAAATGGACTACTGGGAAATGAGACCTGTTGAGGGAGTAGGTCCTTGGGGACATTTCCTTGAGGACTATATCTTGTCCCTAGCCCCTCCCTCCCTCTCTCTTTTCTGTTTCTCAGCTGCCACGCGTGAGTAGCTCTTCTCCACTTTACCCATCTACATGTTTCTACCTCGGAGCCAGCCAACTGTGGACTGAACCCTCTGAAGTCATGGTGATAAATCTTTCCCTCTTTAAGTTGTTTTTTCAAAGGTATTTTTCACAGTGATGAAAAGCTGACAGACATAGGAATGAAAAATAGTAAATTTTTGTTCTGGAGATCTGTCACACAATAATATAAATATACTTAACGTTACTGAACTATTTTTTTCAAGTCCAGGGTTTAAAAGCACTCTGCCATTGAACTACACCCATGGTAAATTTTATGAGTATCCTCCCTCCCAATTCAAACTTTTAAAAAATTGTTAAAAATTAATATTCTGAGCTCTGATAATGGTATTTTGGCTATTTAGAAAATTCTTAAGCAATGCATGTTGAAGTATTTATTATAAATGAAGTGTCATGCTAACCACAGTTTACTTTCAAATGATTCAGCAGAAAATAAAAAATGTGTCTGTGTTGAAAGAAGGATGAAAAGTAGGAAAATGTTAATAATTGTTGGATTATATATGGGTATTACTATGGCTTGAATATTTATCACCTTCCAAACTAATTTTTAAATTTACCTTTAAGAGATGGGATCTTAATTAGTCCTTATGAAAGGACTAATGCCCTTATCATGGGAGTGGTTTGGTTATCACAGGATTGGATTTCTTATAAAAGGAAGAATTTGGCTCCCTTTTGTCTATCTCTCACTCTCCTTTTATCTTCCTATCATATTATGACCCAGCAAGAAGGCCTTTACATTGGACTTCCCAGACTCCAGAACAATAAGTCAATAAATTTCTGTTAATTATGAATTACCTAATCTTAGGTAATTCTGTTACAGTAGTACAAAATGAACAAAAACAGGTAAATAAGATAGGTATGTACTAGTTATTTTCCTAAAAATTATCCAACTAAAAAGGTGACAAAAACCAAGATAATCACCCAAACTGTAATTTGCTTTGATTTGAATTTCTTTAACAAATGAGACTGAATATTTTCCTTCATGTTGTTTTGATTATTTCTATTTTAATTATGTGACTGGTCTGATATGACCCTTCTCTCATTGGGGTCTCTTAATTGGGTCATATCTACTTACATAAGCTCTCTGTAGATACAAATATTAAAATCCTGAACCATTATTATTATAAATATATTGTTCCCATATTATTTCCTTACAATATTAGAGAGCCTGTGTCTAGTCTGAGCCCATTTTGCTGTCTTCCTTGAGTGATCTTATCTAGTCCCATACCTTTATTTGCTAGTGATTTCCAATTTTAGAAATATGGCCTCATGTCTTCCAGTGTTATTCCAGAGGCAATGACCAGCTGGTGCCCAGACATTGACTTTTTAATACCATTAAGTTTCCCTTTAGAAATGAATGAATCTGTGGCAGAAGCAGGGAAAGTAATAAATAAACATAAAACATCTTATTGTACCAGAAGTAAGGAAGAATTCAAAGGCCAATGGAAATTTATTAAAAGGACATAGAAGCTATCTTGAAGGGACTTCCAATAGACAAATCTAGGATAATTTGAGTATCAAAATAAATAATGATAGACTAAAATAAGAATCCATGAGTCCATATGAAGATTGGATTATCTCATAAATTACCAGATAATAAATGGTTTAGAAAAAAAAAAAAAAAAAAAAAAAAATAAATAAATGGTTTAGCCATAAATTCTCTGTCACACTATTGAACTCTGTTGTGGCAAACAACAACAACAACAACAAAACAGTCATAGACAATATGTAAGTGAAAGAAAGGCTGTGTTCCAAAAAACTGGCAGGAGGCCAGATTTGGCCTATGGGTTATAGTTTGCCTACTTCTGTACCTAAATAACACAGGAATAAATAAGTGGAGAGAAGAGAAAGTTTTTCATTATAGTAGAATGTGAACTAACAAGCACAGAAGAATGTTGAAGTTTAAAAACAAATCACAGTGTGGCAAACATTATAGTAATTATTAATCCAGGAAAGAAACATCAAAGGATGCTGAAAATAGGATACAGAATGAGTTATTTATGCAGTTGTTAAGTATCTCCATATAAAAGGCTTATTAATTACAAAGGCGGGGGGGAAGTATCTTTGTGGTGGGGAAACCTGCAGACACAATCTCAATGGAATGATCAATGTTAACACTACGCATTATGGGACAGATCATCATCATCTACCATCTGAAAGGATTCAGTGAGAAAAACAGAGTCATTCCTGTGACATTCTTGCCAAAGATAATTAACTTCAGTGTAACAGCAAGGAAACATCCTACAAGTGTCCTATTACAGAGACAGCGTATTTAAGAGATTTTAGAGATTGATCAAGGAAAAAGATGTGACTGAGAGGTGATATTAGCACACATGCTTTATTGAACAACATTTTGGCAGGTTTTCACATGGGGCAAAGCCTGTCACAGAATCAGGACCTCTAGTGGATACAGAATTGTGGCCAGCAGAAGGGGAGGAACTCCCACAGAAGCAGGGGTTGGACAGGAGGCTTAGGTATCTATGTGATGTTGCTCAACAATATGGGAGTTCTTGGATCAGAGAGCTCTGAAGGGCTTAAGTAGTTTGGGATCTTTTAAATCTATAGAGTTTATTTTAGTTATGTTTGTCAGGTATTAGATGCAATTTCACAGTGTATGCAAAGCAGGTAGGGTCTAAATGGCTAAATCCCTGCTTATTTGGGAAATGTTGAAAATGATTAAATATACACAAATTTGGTTAGGCACCAGCAGGGTTTTTGAACTAGTAACATCCTGTTGTAAAGAAATAAATAATGTAGGGGTCAAAGTATAAATAACCATTGGCTTGTTTACATAACATACTTTAAGAAATGACTGCCTTAAAATTTTTAAAATGTCAATGGTGTGAAAATTAAAAAAAGACTGAAGACTACCTCCAGATTAGAGCTACCTAGAGAGGCATGGCAGCTGAAATCCTAGGTTGGATCCTCTTGTTACAAAGGACATCTCTGCAACAATTGGCCAAGTAGACAGGGATTTTTAGAAAAATGAATATTTTGGACTTATTTGTTCTATTTCAAAATAAATTTATAAAAGCAATTTCAGAAATCTATATATGGATGCCTGAGTCACTGGGATCCAGGGTTTATGACAGGCACAGCACAACCTGTACCTTTAAGCTTGGTCTCTGGTGATGAATACATTGTCAAGTTAAGGGGATAGAACATATTTTATTTTGAAGTTTTTTAATCTTGAAAAAATGATATGTTTGAATTATTTAGACATGGAAAATGGCTTCTACTTGTTTTTCTGACCCAGGTCCCAAAAATGTTTGAGGCTGGCCTGGGCTAGGGAAAACCTATATTCTAGGGATTTTAGAGAAAAAGCCAAAAAAAAAAAAATTTGAAATTTGAAGAGTGAACACATTTGATACCTTGAAATTTTGAGAGGCAGAAGATGAGATCAAGAATGCTAGGGAGATATATAGTTGACAAAGTACTAGAGAAATGTCTTCTGATACAGAAAGCAGAAAGGAGGATAATTAAAGATGTGTTAGAGATGTGCAGGATGAAACAGAAGTGTATCAAGAGAGTGATGTGTTTTTTATTTTGTGTTTTTTTTTTTATTTTGTTAGAATCTAAAAATGCCAGACAGTTATTTCCCAGCGTCTCTTACAGTCAGGGTATAGGGACACATCCTGGACTCTGCTCATTAGACAAACCTTTTGGTTCTCCTCTTCCATCCAGTCCTGTTCCTCAGGGGCATTTTGTGTCTGGAATGCCTTCCTTGAAATCTTCTAAGTCCTCTCTGTTGCCTGAGACTGGTTAGGGCTGGCAATGTTGTTCAGGGTATCTTGAGCCTAGACTTAAACCTCCATGGACTGCATCCCTGTTTCTGCCTTTTTTTGATATTCTCTGCCCTTAACTTCATTATTGTAGTTGATAAGACCTTGGAAGGAGTTATAAGCAAAGGAGCAGTGGCTCTAAAATGTGTCTAGTGAGGAGTGTATATGTGATGGAGAAGGCTGAAGGTTTTTATTCTATTTTTAGTCCTGGGGATTAAATCCAGGGCCTCACTTGCCTTGTTAGGCAAGTACTCTACTTCTGAGCTACACTTCCAGCCTGGAGATTTTAGTCTTAATCACAGCAGGGAAGTCAATCAAAACCTTGGGTTTACAGTGTGGCTTTGGGTATAGAAAGGTTTTTACTTCATGGGCCTGCAACTTGTATAGTTCCAAGTACCCAGCTTTGAGAAGGGCCCCACATTTTCTTTAATGTTTTGTGTTGCTGTCTTTAGATTCTTAATAAAATTTAAACAAGGGACCTGCCAAATGTGGCATTGAGTTGATGTTGATTTTGGCTCTTGATCCTGACCAAGAAATCTAAACCTGGTCCTTCAACCTGTCTAGAGTTTTGTTGAGTTACCTAACGCCAGTGGGGTGCTAGTAAATGTTCAACAAACCACCTGTAGTTTTTGCTCATTTACATGATATAGTTCAGTGGTAGAGCAGGCTGGAGGCCCTGGGTTTGATAAAATATTAACTGCTCAGCATTGCCAAGATCAAGCTACCAACCTGATATCACCCAATAGGAGTTGGGAAAAGATATATAATAACATAGTACTATATGGTATTTCTACCATAAGTGTGAAGTAAATGCAATAACCTCAGGGTGTAGATGATAATAAGATGTAGCAAATAATTAGGGAGTGATGGTTTTTTAGTATTTATTACCATTGATTTCAATGCAATTTATGTTAAGTTTATATGTGATCATACATCATCTAACAATAGGGACATGTTTTCAGAAATGTGTCACTGGATGATTTCATCACTGTGTGAACATCACAGAAGGCTTATACACAACTAGATCTTGCAGCCTACTACACATAGAGGTTGTATGGTATATTACTTCTAGGTTATAAACTTGAATAGTAGATCACTGTACTGAATACTTTAGGCCATTATAACACAATGGTAAGTATTTGTGTATCTAAACATATCTGAATATGGGGAAGGTACAGTAAAAATATAGTATAAAGGATAAAAAATGGAAAAACTGTATAAAGCACTTATCAGGAATGGAGCTTAAATAGTACCAAAAATTGCAGTGAATTAATTAGTGAGTAAGTGGTGAATAAATGTGAAGGCCTGGGACCTTACTATATGTTATACTATAGACTTTATGAACATTGTATACTTAGTATATACTAAACTTATAAAAATATTTTTCTTTTTTCAATAATAAATTAACCTTAGTTTTTTTATGAACATTGTAATACTTAGTATATACTAAACTTATAAAAATATTTTTCTTTTTTCAATAATAAATTAACCTTAGTTTTTTTATGAACATTGTAATACTTAGTATATACTAAACTTATAAAAATATTTTTCTTTTTTCAATAATAAATTAACCTTAGTTAACAGTAACTTTTTTACTTTAAACACTAATTTTAAACTTTTTGAACATTTTGGCTCTTTAGTCTTAATAACAAGAAGCTTAACACATTGTACAGGATTACAAAACTATATTCTTTCTGTCCTTATTCTATAAACTTTTTTCTGTTTTAATTTTTTTTTAATTTTTAAAACTTTTTTTGTTAAAAACAAAGACACAAATATACATACTAGCCTAGGTCTACATAGTGTTAGTATCATCAATATCACTGTTTTACAAACATTTTTTGGGGAGCTTGTTGAGATCTTCAAAGTATTCTGATAATTACTTCACCATGAACTTTCTTTTTCTTCTCTTGCTTTTTCTTTAACTATGCCTCCCCATTCCAGTTTTAACTGTTCCTCATTAGTTAATCCCTCAGGAACCACTTTGAGGAGTCTCCCAATATTCTCCTTACCCACATAGCCTTGTTGAGTTTTGCAGTCTCTTCTTGGCAGATCCTTGGAGTCAAGTGCAAATCAGTTGAGTTTTTCCAGATGTTATTCATAAACCATTTGGTGACATCACCCAAACCCAAGCAGTGTTTTATGAAGTCATAGACATTATTATCCTGCCAGAGTTGCATTATTACCTTCTTGGTGTCTTCTTCAGTTAAAGCAACAGCCTGAGCAAGGGCCCTAAAGCTGCTATAATACTGATCTATTGGTTGGGCTGAAGAGGTAGTATTTGGAAGAGAAATATCACTTTACCATTGGGATGAAGATTACCAAGAAAAGGAGCATTAAGGAAGTGTTATCAACAATAAACAAAATCTTGAATGATATATTATATTATAAAACTTTTCCATTTTGCTGGCACAGCAGTTTATGAGGACATCTTGGAAGAGGACCTGTGTTATCATGACTTCTAATTGCTCCTGTGGTACCCTGGCAGCATATACTTATTTATATTCATGACAGCCGTGGGTTCTTATTGTACCAGGTTACAAATTATTTCTGTTTGTAACCTGAAACTTTTCCTCTAAGTAACACTGTTATTCTGTACTTAAAACCTTGAAACCTGGCATTGACTTGGCCTTATAATGAATTACAGTCCTTTCAGGCATCATTTTCAGAGCAGGGAGTTTTCATCCATATTGAAGATTCTAGAAACTTCCTTCCACAATCACCAGTTTGTCTCTAGTTTCTACAATTTTTTAAAATTAATTAATTGATTTATTTTAATTAGGCATATATGATAGCAGAATGAATCTTGATTCATTGTACACAATTACAGCATAAGTTTTTATTTCTCTGGTTATACACGATGTAACATTGCACCATATGTGCAGTCATACATGTACCTAGGGTAATGATGTTCATCTCATTCCACCATCTTTCCTGCCCCATGTTCCCTAACCACCGTCCCTCCCCTTATCCTAATCAAAATTCCTCCATTATTCCCATGCCTTCCCCCTCCCAATTATGGATCAACATCTACTTATTAGAGAGAACATTTGGCTTTTGTTTTTTGGGGATTGACATACTTCGCTTAGCATGATATTCTCCAACTCCATCCATTTACCTGTAAATGCTATAATTTCATTATCTTTTCATGCTGAATAGTATTCCATTGTGTATATGTACTATAATTTCTTTATCCATTCATTTATTGAAGGGAATATAGGTTGTTTCTACAGTTTAGCTATTGTGATTTGAGCTGCTATGAACGTTGATGTGGCTGTGTTACTGTGGTATGTTGATCTTAAGTCCTTTGGGTGTAAACCGAGGAGTGGGATAGCTGGGTAAAATGGTAGTTCCATTCCAAGTTTTCTAAGTAATCTCCATACTTCTCTCCAGATTGCTTCACCAATTTTGTGTCCCATCAGCAATGTATAAGTGTGCCTTTGCCCCGACATCCTCACCAACACTTATTGTTGTTTGTATTCTTGATAACTACCATTCTAACTATTGTGAGATGAAATTTTATAGTAGTTTTGATTGGCATTTCTCTAATTACTAGAAATGTTGAACTTTTTTTTTCATATATTTATTGATTGAATGTATATCTTCTTCTGAGAAGTATTTGTTCAGCTCCTTAGCCCATGTATTGATTGGGCTTTTTTGTTTGTTTGATGTTAAGTTTTTTGAGTTCTTTATATATCCTGGAGATTAGTGCTCTATCTGACATGCATGTGGCAAAATTTTGCTCCCAAAACGTAGAGTTTCTCTTCATCTCATTGATTGTTTCTTTTTCTGAGAAGAAGCTTTCTAATTTGAGTCCATCCCATTTATTAATTCTTGAGTTTATTTCTTGCACTTTAGGAGTCTTGTTGAGAAAGTCAGGGCCTAATCTGACGTGATGAAGATTTGGGCCTACTTTTTCCTCTATTAGGTGCAGGATCTCTGGACTAATTCCTAGGTCCTTGATCCACTTTGAGTTGAGTTTTGTGCATGGTGAGAAATAGGGTTTTATTTTCATTTTGCTGCACATGGATTTCCAATTCTCCTAGCACCATTTGTCAAAGAGGCTATATTTTCTTCAATGTATGTTTTTGGTGCCTTTGTCTAGTCCGGGATAACTGTATTTATGTGGGTTTGTCTCTGTGTCTTCTATTCTGTACCATTGGTCTACATGTCTATTTTGGTGCCATTATCATGCTGTTTCTGTTACTATAGCTCTGTAGTATAGTTTAAGTTCTGTTATTGTGGTGCCTCCTGCTTTACTCTTCTTGCTAAGGATTGCTTTGGCTATTCTCATTCTCTTACTTTTCCAAATGAATTTCATGATTGCCTTTTCTTCTATAAGGAATGATGTTGGAACTTTAATTGGAATCACATTGAATCTGTATAGCACTTTGGGGAGTGTGGCCATTTTGACAATATTAATTTTGCCTGTCTTAGACATGGGAGATATTTCCATCTTCTAAGGTCTTCTTTAATTTCTTTCTTTAGTGTCCTGTAGTTTACATTGTAGAAGCCTTTCATCTCTTTTATTAAGTTGATTCCCAAGTATTTTTTTTTTTTAGGCTATTGTGAATGGGGTAGTTGTCCTAATTTCTCTTTCAGAGGATTCATCACTGATGTATAGAAATGCATTTTATTTATGGGTATTGATTTTATATTCTGTTACATTGCTGGATTCATTAATTAATTCTAGAAGTTTTCTGGTGGAGTTTTTGTATCTTCTAATGTCGTCAGCAAATAATGATAGTTTGAGTTCTTCTTTTCCTATTTGTCTCCCTTTAATTTCCTTGTCTAATTGCTCTGGCTAGAGTTTCAAGAACTATGTTGAATAGAAGTGATAAAAGAGGGCATCCCTGCCTTGTTCCAGGTTTTAGAGGGAATGCTTCCAATTTTTCTCCATTTAGAATGATGTTGGCCTTGGATGTTTAGCATAGATAACTTACAATATTGAGGTGTGTTCCTTCTATTCAAGATTTTTCTAGTGTTTTGAATATGAAAGTGTGCTGTATTTTGTCAAATGCTTTCTCTGCTTCAATTGATATGACCATATAATTCTTATCTTTAGATCTATGGACGTGATTTAGTGCTTTCTGAATTTTGAACCAACCTTGCATCCCTGGAATGAACCCCACTTGATCATGGTGCACTATTTTTAAAAATATGTTTTTGTATGTGATTTGTCAAAATTTTATTGAGAATTTTTTGCATCTATGTTCATCAGGGATATTGATCTGAAATTTTCTTTCTTTGATGTGTCTCTGTCTGGTTTTAGTATCAGGGTTATACTAGCCTCATAGAATGAGTTTGGAAGAGTTCCTCTTTTTCAATTTCATGGAATAATTTGTGGAGTATTGTGTGTCTTGTAGAACTTGGCTGAAATTCTGTGTGGTCCTGGCCTTTTCTTGGTTGGTAGGCTTTTAATGGTGTCTTCTATTTCCTTGCAAAATTGATTTGTTTAAGTTGTGTATGTCCTCCTGGTTCAGTTTGGGTAGGTCATATGCCTCTAGAAATTTGTTGGAGTCCTTGAGGTTTCTATTTTACTGGAGTATAATTTTTTTTTAAAGAGAGATTGAGAGAGAGAATTTTTTAATATTTATTTTTTAGTTATCGGTGGACACAACATCTATCTTTGTATGTGGTGCTGAGAATCGAACCCGGGCCGCACGCATGCCAGGCGAGCACGCTACTACTTGAGCCACATCCCCAGCCCCTGGAGTATAAATTTTTAAAATAGTTTCTAATTATCTTCTGTATTTCAATAGTGTCTGATCATGATATTTCCTTTTTCATCATGAATTTTACTAATCTGAGTTTTCTTTCTCATTCTTTTTGTTAGTGTGGCTAAGGGTTTGGCAATTTTATTTATGTTTTCAAAGAACCAGCTTTTTTTGTCAATTTTTTGAATTGTTTCTTTTGTTTCAATTTCATTGATTTTAGCCCTGATTTTAATTATTTTGTGTCTTCTACGTTTTAAAAATATGTTTTTAGTTGTAGATGGATACAATACCTTTATTTTATTTATTCATTTTTATGGAATTTATTTTTTTCATTTTTATATGAGGAACCCAGTTCCTCACACATGCCAGGTGAACACTCTACCACTGAGCTACAACAACTGCCCCTCTGTCTTCTACTTCTTTTGGTACTGGTTTTTACTTCTTTTTCTAGTGCTTTGATATGTAATATCAAGTTGTTTATTTGTTGATTTTTTTCTTCTTTTATTGAATGAGCTTAATGCAATAAACTTTCCTCTTAGCACTCCTTCGTAGTGTCCCAGAGATTTTGATATGTTGGATTGGAGTTCTCATTTACCTCTAAGAATTTTGTTTTATCTCCTCCATGATGTCTTCTGTTATCCATGTATCATTCAATAGTGTATTATTTATTTTCCAGGTGTTGGAGTAGCTTCTATTTTTTATTTTATCATTAATTTCTAATTTCATTCCAATATGGTCAGATAGAACACAGGGTACTATCTCTGTTTTTTTGTATTTGCTAAGACTTGCTCTGTGGCATAACATATGTTCTGTTTTAGAGAATTGTCCATGTGCTGCTGAGAAAAAAGGATATTCACTTGTAGATGGATGGAATATTCTATATATGTCTGTTAAGTCTAAATTATTGATTGTAATATTGATTTCTATAGTTTCTTTTTAAGTTTTTGTTTGGAAGATCTGTCCAGTGGTGAGAAAGGTGTGTTAAAATTCCCAGTATTATTGTGTTATGGTCTATTTGATTCTTGAAGTTCAAAAGGGTTTGTTTGATACACGTAGGTGCTCCATTGTTTGGAGCGTATGTTTATAATTGTTGTCTTGTTGGTGTATGAAATATGAGATATTCTTTTTATCCCTTTTGATTTGGCTTAAAGTCTACTTTATTTAAAATGAGAATGGAGATCCCTGCTTGTTTCTACAGTCCATATGAGTGGTATGTTTGTTCCCACCCTTTCACCTTTAGTCTGTTGGATGT
The DNA here is from genome assembly GCF_048772815.1 of Callospermophilus lateralis. Classification (NCBI taxonomy): domain Eukaryota; kingdom Metazoa; phylum Chordata; class Mammalia; order Rodentia; family Sciuridae; genus Callospermophilus; species Callospermophilus lateralis. Next base: position 104,010,226 of record NC_135314.1, read on the forward strand.
GTTTCCTGTGAGATGAGTCTCTTGAAGACAGCATATTGTTGGGTCCTTTTAAAAAATCCAATCTTCCAGTCTATGTCTTTTAATTGATAAGTTCAGGCCATTAACATTCAGGGTTATTATTGAGACATGGTTTGCATTCCAGTTTATGTTGGTTTATTTTTGGTTTTTAATTTGACTTGGTTTCTCCTTTGATTGTTTTTTTCCTTCTTTTGCGGATTTTCATTGTTGTTTTTTATTTTCTCCTCATGGAATACTTTGCCAAGAAAGTTCTGTAGTGCAGGTTTTCTTGCTGTAAATTCATTTAACTTTTGTTTTCATGGAATTTTTTTTATTTTGTCATCAAATCTGAAGCTTAATTTTGCTGGATATAAGGTTCTTGGTTGGCATCCATTTTCTTTCACAGCTTGTATATGTTGTTCCAGGATTTCCTGACTTTGAGGGTCTGGGTTGAAAAATCTGCTGGGATCCGAATTTGTCTCTCCCTATATGTATTCTGATTCCTCTCTCTTGTGGCCTTTAAAATTCTATCCTTATTCTGTAGGCTAGGTATTTTCATTATAATTTGTGTCTTGGTGTAGATCTGTTGTAATTTTGTACATTTGGTGTCCTGTAAGCCTCTTTTATTTGATTTTTCCAATTCATTCTTCATGTTTGGGAAATTGTTGGACATTATTTCACTGAAGAGATTGTGTATTCCTTTGGTTCAAATCTCTGTGCCTTCCTCTATGCCAATAATTCTTAGATTTGGTCTTTTGATGCTATCTCATAATTCTTGGATGTTCTGTTTATAGTGTCTTACCATCTTCAACAAGATTGTATATTTTGTCTTCATTGTCTGAGGTTCTTTCTTCTAAGTGATCTAGTCTGTTGGTGATGATTTCTATTGAGTTTTTATTAGGTTTATTATTTTTTTCATTTCAAGGATTTTTGTTTGTTTTCAGAATCTCTATCTTTCTTGAAGTAATCTTTTGCTACATATATTTGCTCTCTTACCTCTTTGTTGGAGTGATCAATTTTTGCCTGTATTTGCTTACTTATGTTATTCTTTAATTGGCAGATCATTTTAGTTATGTATTTTCTGAACTCCTTCTCTGACATTTTGTCAATGAATTCTATTATTGTAGTATCTTGGTTTGTTTGAAGCACTTTCTTCTCTTGTTTTTTTCATGTTGTTTATGTGTCTTCCTCTCTTTCAGTGCATCTCTGAAGTATTGCAGTTTCTACCCTGTAATCTTGTAGTGTCTTTGCAGGTTACCAATACCTCACCTTTAAGGAGGATATCAATGTTTACAGCATCCAGTGCAACCAATATGCAACCATAGATCAAGTAGCTTTTATTTTGATAATTACAGTTTGTTGCTATAAACAGAAATGATGAGTTCAGTTATCTTCTACCCATATAACCAGTAGGTTTTCATAGGGGTTTACAGTTTCTAATGGTGAAAGAATGGTGTGTGTGTGTGTGTGTAGCCTGTGATGTTTATGAGGTAGAATGTGAGAATATAGAGGTATTAGATTATAGAACTAGTGAAAGGGTAATCAAAAGAAGTTAGCTGTTAGCAGGAGAAAAAAGAAAGAGATGTGACCCCATGCAAGGCTCCCTGTTGCCTCTGCAACAGGATGAAGTCTGTTAGCACATTTAGTAGGAATACTTCTGGTGCATCTGGGCCTGCAGAGACTTTTGTGATGGTCTTCCAGGTCCCGGTTGTTGTCCTTAGATGGAAATGGCCATGTCCCTAGTTAGTGGTGGCAGTAGCATCAAACCTGTAGGTACCTTGATGTTGACCTTCCAGGCCACAGTAAGTGTCCAAAGGTGGAAGCTGCCCCAGATAGATGGTGGAGGTGGCAGTGGAGGTAACTCAAGATGGTGGTGGAGTTGTCCTGCGATGGAGGCAACCACTTTCAAAAGTGGGGCTGGCAGAATGGGCTGGGCAATTGCATTGGGCAGCCTATTCGGTGATGCTGCAGTGTTGCATGCAGTGCTACAAGAGGCAGCTGCCTCCTGGCCCTGTCCATTGTCCCACGGTGGAGAGTACCACATAGGGAGGGCTATGGCCGTGGCTGCAATGTCCTAAAATGGAGGCGGTTTGGGTGGAACCACTTGTTTGTGAATAGGGAACCACAGCTGGTGCAGTGTTCCTCTTTCTGGTGGTGGAGATGCAGGGGTGTGATGTTGCCCTTCAGTCTCTAGCAGCAGGGTCTCCTATTTAGCATTTCTCATAGTGTAGGTCTACTGGTAACAAATAATAATAATAATAATTATTATTTTGTACCAGGGATTGAAACCAGGGGCATTTAACCACTGAGCCATAGCCCATATCCTTGGTCTTTTTTCTTTTATTTTTTGAGACAGAGTCTTTCTTAGTTTCATCAGGGTCTAAGTTGCTGAGGCTGGCTTTAAATTTGTGATCCTCCTGCTTCAGCTGCTAAGCCACTGGGATTACAGGCATGTGCCACTGTGCCTGGTTTCTTGTTGTTTTTTTTTTTTTTTAGCTGAAAAAAAAACTTTTGAGGTATTAGCAATTAAACCCAGGACCTCACACATGCCAGGCAAGCATTCTTCCACTGAGTTATATTCATGTCCATTTTACTGTACTTTTAGACAGGATCTTACAATGTTGCTCAGGCAGGCCTCAAACTTGTGGTCCTCCTTCCTCAGTCTCCCAAGTAGGTGAAATTACAAGAGTGTGCCACAACATTCAGCTCTGAAACTAGGTTTTGCTTTAATTCTTAAGGGATATTTTTTTGGAGATGGAATTTGGGGTTGACAGCTTTGCTTTAGTTTTTACTGTCATTGTCATAAAGATATTGTTCCATTGCTCTCTGGTCATCGTAATTCATAAATCATCAGAAACTTCAATCATTGTTCTCATGTAATGTGCTATTTGTATCACTGGTTTTCAACAGTTTCATTATTATGTGTCTCAGTATAGCTTCCTTCATATTTATCTTGTGTGAAGTTCTTTGCAATGGTTGAAATTGTTTGTTTTTTGCTAAATCTGGAAAACCATTTTATCCATTTGATCTTCAAATATTTTTCCATTACTTTCTTTCTTTTCCTTCTGGGAGTCCCAAAGCACATTTGTTTGTTTGATCTAAGATTTTATTAATTTTTTGCATTTCTTCTATTCTCCCAGGTTGGATGATTTCTGATGATTAATAATCATGTTTGTTAACTTGCTGTGAAATGTAAATTTAAAATTTTATTCTACCAATGATTTTAAAATTTCAGATGTTGTTTGAATCTTCATTGATTATTTTTTGACATTTATATTAGTTTTCTATTGGAGTTTCTTATTTTTTCATTTATTGGGAAAATGTATTCCTTTATTTTGTTAAACATAATTAATACAGATGGTTTAAAATCCTTTTCTGTTTGCCTCAAGCATCAAGTAATACAGAAATTGATCTTCACTGATAGTTTTTTCCCTTGAGACTAGCTCACATTTTTCTCACTTTTCATGTCAAGTAAGATCAGACTATATCTTATATATTGTGATATGTTGTATAGATTTTGAAGTTTGTTATATATCCTTTTTATTTTTAATGCTAGGGATAAAATACATAGCCTTGTGCATACTACATAAGTACTCAACAATTGAGCCACATCCTCAGCCCTGTTATGTATCCTTTTAAGAAAATCAGTATGTAATAATTATACAGAATAGTGGGTTTCATTGTGACTTATTCATCCATGCACATGACATACTTTGATCAGTTTTCTTACCCAGTACTTTCTCCTGCTCTACCCTCCTGCCTCTCTCTGATTCCTTTCCTTTATCTTACTGGCATTCCTTCTATTTTCATGAGATTCCTTTTTGCCTCAGCCTCTCAAGTTGCTGAGATTACAGGTGTGTGCCACCATGCTGGGAAATTTATAAGATTTATGTTTGAGCCTTTTATAGAATCTGTAGCTTTTTATTAAAGTGCTCTTTCACATCCTGTATTTCTCCCTTAGATCTTCTTTTCATTTATTGATCATTTAACAATCTGCTTTTTGAATTCTTTGGGTTTTCATCCACTCTAATATCTCTGGATTTTAATTACTGGAACATTATAAATGTTTGAAGGCAACTTATTGGCTTGTTTTTTTCATGATTTTGGATGTTCTATATTGTTTGCATATCCTTTGTGATGAATTCCTCTTCTTATATGTCTTTTAGTGATCAATTATCTTTTTACAATCTGTCTTGAACAAGGGTCTATCTTAGCATCAAAGTATCCAGTGAGCCTAATCAAAATAGTGAGTTTAACCACTTGTATTGCTTTGAGAGGAGAGATTAACTGCCAGTAATAGTGGTAACTTTATTAAGTTACATATAAAGTGAATCATATAGCAATATAGTCTTAAAAACATTGCTAATGATCTCTACTACTCTACTAACCAATTAGAAAAGTGGGTGAGAAATAATATACAGTAGGATGAAAATTAAAAATTAATGTTCATATACTTAATACTATATTATGTTGGAATAAGGAAAACAAAAAGTGAGAGAAATAAGGTGGGGGAGGGAAGTGATAACATGAGTATGAAGGAGTAGGGAAATGAGTCAAACCACCCTCATGATTATGCTGTCTCTGTGACCCAGCATGGCAAGGAAAGTTTGGAACATATATCTGCATACATTGGTTTCCATGAGTCATTAGCTTAGTTGCTTTCCACAGTGACAAAAAGATAATTTCTTAGTGTATAATTTCTTATAAGATTTCTGTTTGATTCTTTTACAGAATCTGTAGCTTTTCATTAAAGTGCTCTTTCACATCCTGTATTTCTCCCTTACATCTTCTTTTCATTTATTGATCATTTAACAATCCACTTTTTGAATTCTTTGGAATTTCATCCATTTTAATGCAAATGAAAAATTGATTTACTATATTTCTTCAGCTTTCATGTCTTTCCTCCCTTACATCTGGTCAATTTCCTTAATAGTTGCTCAGGTGCGACCTCAGTGATATCGATGTGAATGACTGGAGACACATTCTATTTACAAGAACGGCTAATGCCTGGACCACCCTGTCATTCAGTGGTTCTGGAAGGTAAGCCCAGGGCACCCAGGCCCAGGCCCTGCTCCACTGAGTAGGGGCAGAGGGCTCTCAAGTGCCTTGATTGGCCTGACTTTAGGATGAATGCTGGATGCTAGGGTCTGCTTGGACTTGGACCAGTAGGGAGGGAAGATGCCCTCTGAAGAAGAGGCCCTGACTGTGGTTTTTCTATAACTGCACAGCATGAGATTTGAATCCTCATGAAAGTGCACTATCCTTCCTTGACCACCTGTTAAAGCAACTTTTCTTTGAGGAACCCATTGAGTAAGATGATTCTGAAAAGGAGTTCAGGGGCCTCCAGAGTACTGAAATTAGGCCCCCGAAGTGGAAATCAGAATGAGTTTTCCCAGGGTATAAATCCACTGTCAACGGCTGACCTGTCCAAGATGATTTTTTTTTGTGTGTGTGTGAAGAAACCATTTTCTCAGTTTTTTTAAAACTAATTCCAATTTTGATCTTTCCATCTCTCAACCAAAAGTACAAATGAAAATTGATTTACTATCTTAGGGCCAATGTCTGCATCCTGCTCAGCCCTGGAGGGAAGTAAAATAGAAATAGGTTAGTTCAGAGAGATGGAAAACTAGGTTTAAAAAAACAACTACCCTTCCCCCCGCCCCCCAAAAAAGGATGATTAAATTTAAAAAGAGATTATCTACATTGAGAAAAAATCCAACAATTGAAAGTACATAAATTTAGATAAAAGTATGAAAAATCAAATAACAATGGGAGATACTATATAGTAATTTAAATCAAACATCTAATAAAATAGTCATAAAAATATTCTGTTTTCTCCTTGATGAGGTTTTTAAAATGGAGACACTTCTTACTGGAGTTTCAACTTTATAATCATCCAGCTTTGAGGATATTTGTGGGACACAATTATTGTACTACACGTTCATCCTCAGTTCTGACTCCAAATGGCCAAACTTGTTAGGGGAATCTGTATGTTGATCTCTGGTCCCTTCTTGCCTGCCAGAAAATATTTGGGAGTGTTCTTCACTTCAGAGCAGAATTTACCTCCAATATGTCTATGTTTTTGTATACAGCAATGGGTATGTAACTGTGGAATAAGCTGCTGGCCAGCCCTCTTCCCTGAACTGATCTGGATTGTGCTGTACCCCTAGTTCTAAGAGCCTTGGTCCATGTATTGGGGCAGGGACGGGTGTGTGAGAAGTGCCTAGGTCACATCAGCACATCTTCCAGACAATTATGGACATGGTGTAGGTGGCCAGGCCCAAATAGGCCTCTGTGGGTAGTAATTTTTTAACCAATTCTGACCTAACCCAGTTTTACTCCCTATTGGCCTTTCTTATCACAGAGTTCAGACTGCCGATTTCAAATGAAAGCACCTTTCACTCAGCTCCTCAGGTGCACAGATGCAGCTCCCATCACCACCCAGTACGTTCCCTAAAATCTGTTATAATATCATTCCTGCACCTTCATTGATTCATGTCTTGGGTGATATATGCCTGAAGCTACTGCAGTCTATTTGTTTTCTTAATTACCTTTCTATTCTAAAAACGGATATTTCCAAATTTTACCAGGATGCTAGCTCTCTTAGTTGCTTCTGTCCCTTTCACACATGTTTCTACCTCATAATGCTGCTGCACAAAAGTTGACTGATTCGGTCTTGGGAGAGCTGTTACTCTATGGTGAGTTCCTCTAGTACTACTTACTCCATCATGATATTGTCTTGTATCCTTTAAAGAGTTTTGATAATTTTGTGTTTGGAGGCAATCAGCTTAATTAGACTTGAGCTGCAAACAGCCTTTTGCTTGCCAGCTCAAATATCAGTTTGGTTCTATGTGAGTTGCTTTAAATATGCCCCATGCATGCCCATAATTGAGTATAATTTACACTTGGGGTCTCCCCCATTCAAATTTTCTCCTTTCCTGGGATTCTATTCCCATATTCCAGTGTGTACTGATTCCAAACATTCTTCTGATTCTCCAGTCCACAAACACCATGTTTTTTTCTGTCAGAGATTTAGTACCCTGGTTAATGAATCAAGCATAGTCTCAGGCTAAAAGTCATAAAAATGCATAACTCACTTTTTATTATTTCTTTTGTCCAAGTTTTACCTTTCCTTTGGAGCACATCAACTTTTGCTCATTGCCCAGTATTTTTAGATCAGTGTGTGTGTGTGTGTGTGTGTGTGTGTGTGTGTGTGTGTATGTGTGTAAAATATTTTCTTCAGGGCTCATAGCTATCTGTGGTAAGATTGGGTACAGAAAAAGCTTTCTTGGGCATACTAAAGCTAAAATACTTCTTTTTATTTTGTTTTTGTTTTGCATTTTTAAAGTTAGGATGTGGTGGAACATTATTTTTACACGTTCATTTACATTTATTTCTTTTTACATCAATTGTTTCCTTATTTTTCAATTTCTTTTTTTCTTCCTTCTCCTTATTATTTTTTTTTTCCAGTTCTGGGGATTGAAACCAGGGCCTCACACATGCTATGCCAATGCTCTACCACTGAGATACGTTCTTGGCCACTCCATTGCTCTTTTGTTGTTGTTGTCTTTTTCTTTTGATTTGTAGGAGATCCTTTTATGTTAAAAATATTTTTTTCTGACGGTCACACTTGCCAGTTATATTTCTCACATTGTTATTTTTGACTACTTTTACCTACAAGGAAGCTTACATTTTATATGTAAACAAATATATCAATCTTGTCCATGATTTTCAGATTTTTGTGTCAAGCTTAGAAAACTTTACTCCATTAAGGAAATATAAACATAAGAATATGTTTATAGCTACTTTTATTATTTGACACATGTATTTGGTCTATTTGTAATTTATTTTAGTATAAGGACTTAGGAATTGTTGTAATTTGATTTATTAGATAATCCATATTTTCCTTGTTGATTTTTTGAAAACATATATTTTACTTAATAATTTCTTATATTTTTGGTTTTTTGAAATATACTCTATTCTTCCTGTTCCTGAGGTATCATAAAATTAACTTAGCGTTTATATTTTCATGGACTATTACCAGGCTGTGCATAACTTTTATTCATTTTATAAATACTTTAATTTAAATAAAGCCTTTACTTGCTGAATTTCATCATCATTTTTATACAAAATCTTATGGGTGCTATTCATCTTGATTTCCTGCATGTTGGAGATTATCTGCTTTTTACCTTGTAAATCTGAATGTCTATGAGTGCATTATATTTAATATTCTTAGGTCACATTTTCAATCAGAATTCTGCAAACATTGCTCCGTTGTATTCTGACATTGTATATTGCAAGACACTATGGAGAATCCTAAAGCTGGATTGATTTATCCCTTTTGGGTGACTTTCTTTTTTTGCCTGATGTATTCTTGTATTTTTGTTTTACTGTTAATTTCAGGTTTATATTACTATTTTTTTCCTGATTATTTCATCAGTGCCTTTCCTATTTTTTGCTTTTTCTACTGTGGTTGTAATTTTTATGATATGTATAATTTCATTTTCCCTTTATTATTCTAAGCTATGCCATCTCACTTCTCAACAGATTTTTTTTTGTTTCATCAGATTTGATTTGATTTGAATTTCTTCTTTGAGTTTTATTGATTTTTTTTAATCCATACCAATTTCTTTGAGAGAATGAATAAGTATTTGAGAATTTTTCTTCTGAAGTGATTCTTCTGTTGTGACCCCGTAATATATTTTACCTATCACACACCATCCTTCAGTCCATGATAGGCTTTGACCACATCTATTTATTTGACATCAATTCTTAAATTACACTGAAGGAGGATGTAATGGGTGAGCATACAGACCCAAAGACACATAGGCTTGGATGAACTCTCAACTTTAATACACACTATTTTCTGTGATTTTGGACAACTGAATTCGCATCATATTACTTATGGTGTAGGGCTTTTGTAAGAAGTAAAATGCTTAATACCGTGCTTGGTACATAGTGCTCAATAGATATTACAGGAAGATAATTTTGCAAGATAAGCATTACTCAAATAAGGAAGAAATAATACTTACCTTGCATCATTTTGTTGTTATCTAGTTAATATGTGCACATAAAGATGCTAATGAGATTTCTCTTTCTGACTCATCTTTAAAGGTAAGAATTTGGTTGTGATATTTGTTGTCTACCAATAAAGAACCATCTCCCTCTGCTGGCCACACTCAAGAATTAAAAATAAAAGGCTGTCTGAATATGGTTGCTGAGGAAATACACATTTTGTAGTTACTGCAGTCTTAGCAAGGAACACTTCACATCTTTCTCTCTCTCTCACCTACACACATACACACACATACTTAAAAACACACAAGCAAATGTTCATCTTGACTCACAGTGCTGGCTAATTGTTGAGCACACCCATTTATTTGAGGGCAAATGTTTATTTTAAGTTTGGAATTTAGATTTGTCTTAGACGCAGGCTATGCAAGTTTTCCTTCTTGCTTGTCTTGGCTATTTCTTAAGCTTAACTTTCCAAATCTTGAGTTGTCCCAAGAAAATGAGCATCTCTAATGTTATTTTCTTTTTTTTTTCCTTAAGACTCACTGTAGTTACAAGAACCATTAGACATGGTATGTAACCAACACATAGAATGTTTCTAATTGCCATCAGTGTTTCACAGATGAGGAGATATCTCTTAATTGAACAACTATTTTTCTTTCTTTCTTTCTTTTTTTCTTTCTTTCTTTCAAGATATTGTAAAAGAGCTGATGAATGAGCTGTTGAGCTATTATTTTTTGGTAATAAAACCAAATTAGGTCTGGACCTTAGAGTCTTGGCTTTTCTGAGATCTGTGCATTTCGTTAGAGCTTTTCTTGGGGTACCAGAGAGTGGCAATTCAGACCTGGCTTTTTGGGGAGCTCCTATGCTATGAGTTACCAGGACTGGCTCAATGCAGTGACTCAGGTCATTGCTATAGGAAGAGGGCCACTACCAGGACAAATACTGGAAAAGACCCAAGATACTACTGATAGCATTTCTGCATGATTGGTGTCAGCTTGTCTGCTCTTTGTGCCTTTTTCTTGTCACATAGGCAACATTGGATCAATTTTGAGCTGACCAAGCAATGATAACCTCCCCTGCCTTCCATGAAACTATCATATCTCATCCTCACATTTATTGTGGCCTCATTATATCCCTCACCCAATGGTTTCCAACTTTGTTTCTATCTGGATTCTCAGGAAAGACCCTAGCCATAGACAAAGAAATGCTCTCATTTTTCATTTCAAGAGATAAAACTCTTACTACTTCACTTTTACCCTTTTATTCCTAATCACAGCTTTCTCATGGTGCTTATAAATCTTCAACTTCATCTTCTCTCCAACTGCTCCCAAATCCCTCTCCTGGTCTTTCAACAACTTGCTGTATCTCTTCCCACTGTGCCTTACTCTCTATACCTCCCTAACCATTCTCATGGTCACTCATTCTTTTCCTCTTTAGGGTCTTATTCTTCATGCTTTTGTAATGTATGCCCATCTATGACACACCCCAATTTTTCATTACTTCATCTATCTCTATGCTCCTGTAATACTTTTCTCAAGTTTCTAATGTAGCCCTCACTACAACATTCTATTTTATATCTGTATCCCTGTAGACATCAGGGACTGTCTTCTTCTTTATTATCATAGCCCCAATTCTGAGAACAGCCCTGTTATAGAGTAGACCCTGTTTATGAACTGAATACATATTTCTATCATTCCAAATCATTTGTTGATAATTTTTTTCTGCAATGTTTCCCCCCACTCTGATTTCATCAGTGTCCAAAATCTTTTCTCAACTCTGCACTTTGAAGTACTCTCAGACTTTCTTTTTTTTCCTTTATTTAAATTTTATTTAATTGATTTTATTTTTTAAATACATGACAGGGGAATGCATTACAATTCTTATTACACATAAAGAGCACAATTTTTCATATCTTTGATATAAAGTATGTTCATGCCAATTACATGTACTACATATTATGTATTACAATTCTTATTACACATATATACCAAAATTTTCATATCTCTGTTTGTATATAAAGTAGGTTGACACCCAATTTGTGTCTTCATACATGTTCGTTGGATAATGATGTCCATCACATTGCACCATCCTTGCTAATCCCCTGCCTCCTCTCATTCCCTCCCCCTCTTCCCTATCTAGAATTCATCTATTCCTCCCATGCTCCTCCTCCCTACCCCACTATGAGTCAGCCTCATGGTACAGAATAGAGGACACAAAGACTAACCCACAAAATTACAATTGTCTTATATTAGACAAAGATACCAAAAACATGCTCTGGAGAAAAGATAACATCTTCAACAAATGGTGCTGGGGAAACTGGAAATCCATATGCAACAAAATGAGATTAAACCCCTATCTCTCACCATGCACAAAACTTAACTCAAAGTGAGTCAAGGACCTAGGAATTAAACCAGAGACTCTGCGTCTAGTAGAAGAAAAAGTAGGCCCTAATCTTCATCATGTGGGATTAGGTCCCAACTTCCTATAGCACAAAAATTAAAACCAAGAATCAATAAATTGGATGAAACTAAAAGGTTTCTTCTCAGCAAAAGAAACAATCTGTGAGGTGAACAAAGAGCCTACATCCTGGGAGCAAATTTTTACCCCTCACACATCAGGGGTAGATAGAGCACTAATCTCTAGGGTATATAAAGAACTCAAAAAGCTAAGCACCGAAAAAACAAATAACCCAATCAACAAATGGGCCAAGGACCTGAACAGACACTTCTCAGAAGAGGATATACAATCAATCAACAAATATATGAAAAAATGCTCATCATCTCTAGCAACCAGAGAAATGCAAATCAAAACTACTCTAAGGTATCATCTCACTCCAGTCAGAATGGCATCTATTATGAAGACAAACAACAATAAGTGTTGGAGAGAATGTGCGGAAAAAGGCACACTCATACATTGCTGGTGGGACTACAAATTAGTGCAGCCAATGTGGAAAGCAGTATAGAAATTCCTTGGAAATCTGGGAATGGAACCACCATTTGACCCAGCTGTCTCTCTCCTCAGACTATACCCAAAGGACTTAAAAACAGCATACTACAGGGACACAGCCACATCAATGTTTATAGTAGCACAATTCACAACAGATAAACTGTGGAGCCAACACAGATGCCCTTCAGTGGATAAATGGATAAAAAAATGTGGCATATATACACAATGGAATTTTACTCAGGAATAAAAGATAATAAAATCATGGCATTTGCAGGTAAATGGATGGCATTGGAGAAGGTAATGCTAAGTGAAGTTAGCCAATCCCAAAAAAACAAATGCCAAATGTTTTCTCTGAAGTACTCTCAGACTTTCAACAGTGTTGCAAAACTACTACAAAAAATTCTCACACATTCTTCAACCAAGTTCCCCAAATGTCAACATCTAACTTAACCACAATATGATGATAAAAACCAGGACATTAGCACTGATTCTTTCTTCAAGTTTTGCAAAAATATTCCTTTAATGTTCACTTAATGAACCAGAATCTAAATAAGGATAACACATTATATTAAGTTGTAATGTCTTCTTAGTCTCTTTTTTATCTGGAATAGTTCCCTTCTCTTTTTTTGTCATTAATGACCTTGAAACTTTTGAAGGGCTTGTTATTTTGTAGAACATTCTTTAAATTAGGTTTCTGCAATGTTTCTTTATTATTAAAGTTAGGTTTAACACATTTGCCAAGAAAACTTTTATAGTACATCATATCAGAGGGTATATGGCCATCTATTTGTCCATTACTGATGGTGTTAATGTTGCTTTTATTCACAAATTTTAGTATCATTTGATTATTCTGTATTGCAATGATTATTGTGATATTTTCTAATTCCCAGATTTTAAATGGGGATGGGAAAATGATGTGCCTATTGGTGTATCATCTATGCCCCAATCCCAGGGATGACCCTAAAGCATTCTATAAATGAGAGTTGATTCTCTTTAACATGGACTGTTCCATTTCCCTTTTCTTTGCCATCCCCAAATTTCCTATTTGTGGATAGGAGGCTGTCCTGATGGAATGGTGGTATTTCTGATGAGACACCAAGAAGAGCTATCACAAGTAAATTGATCATGTCTTAATTATTAATTCATGCTCCTAAAGTACATACTGTGGAGATTAATGCTCTAAACCAAAAGATGCTTGGCTCACATTTTTAGAATTACTGTCTTAAAGGATAACTGCACAGACTAAGATCAAGGTAGCATACAATAAATCAAGACCTAAAGTCTTTGGGGGAAAGCACTTCCCAAATAGTTCTGAGCTATGTCATGACATTGATGACCTTGGGGATCTTTTCTAGAGCATTCAGGTAGAAAGTTATTGAGTTTGGGGAAAGAGTTGGAGGATGTACAAAATTAAAAAGTGCTAAAACTCTGAATCCTTTTCCAAATGCCTGTTAGATGACAGTGATTCCTGAAGTATAGGATGCAAATTAACTAGGAAAAAAAATATTCAATCCATATATAAAAAGAGAAAAATCTTCCTTTTGTCATGCTTGCCATAGCTAGTTTTCAGTATTACCAAGTTTGAATTATTTTTCTGGTTAATGAAGTCAAGGTGGTACAAATGTGCATGCTTTTAGGGAACTGCAGAGTAGGAAGAACATCAGAATTTCTAGTTGCAAGAAGACTCCTTGGGATAAGCAGGAAAATAGACATCAGGATTTACAGTTAGGCTGAGATAAAGAAACAAAAAGTAGGCTGCATCCAACCCTGAGCATGGGTCAGTAGGCTGTTGGGAGAGTGGAGAACTTTGGTGAAACAAGAGAGAATTTACGACCCTGTTTTTAGATTTAATCTCCAAAATTGAAAGAAGTTTCTCAACCATTGTCTATCTTTACCCCTCACTCACCTGGAAACATGGTAATTATAGAAGTGAGTAAACAAAAACAAAAGGCCAGAGTTTGGCTGAGAAACCCACAACACATGGGAAGGCACTCACTGCCCTGGCTCTACTGTGTGAGAGGACTGTGGCAGCAGCTGGTGACTTTGTGTGTGTGATCGGTACCTGGTCAGGGCAGATGGCAGCCTGAGGGTGACAATTATGGAAACAGAATTCCTCCTATCATTAGAAACCATGTGTGTTATTTTCCCCCATGGTTGATAAAGCCCAGAGAACAGTAATGTTTATGAATAAATGAAAAAAAAAAGCTATCTCCTCTATTTTGGAATTCCTTAAAACTGATCACAATATCTTTTGAGATCTGTAAGAAAAGATAATACTACTCTTGATTGGAACAGGGAATTCTTTGTGCTAAAGTGGTAGTCCCAAGTGAATTGCTCATGATTTTTTAAGAATTTAACTTCTTAAAGACTCTGTGAAAACATGAAAGCTTTGTTGTAAGAATAGTGCCATGGAGGCTGGGGATATGGCTCAGTTGGTACAGTGCTTGCTTCACATGCACAAGGCCCTGGGTTCAATCCCCAGTACCACCCCCCGACCCCCACCCCGAAAATAGTGCCATGGAAATTAGTTTACTCTGTCATTCACTCTTTTAATTCACAATTGAAGATGCCTTTCCTGAGGGTCGCCCTGCCCAAAGGGGTAGCACTGCCTAGGAAGGACCTCTTTCTCTTGCTTCTCAATAGGGTCTCAAGGACAAAGATCTCAGTTCATAGCTCTGAGTCTCAAGTTGACAGTGTCCCATTAATGTGTGGCCTCCCCCAGGTGGATTCAATGAAAGAATGGCTACAGGAAACACTTGAACACACACATCACTGCTGGGCATGATGAACTGGAAATAACCAGGGCACGGATGATATAGTAGGTTGGGTACTTGTCATGGAGGAGGTCACAAAATCACATCATTGTTCATCACTGAGTGCTATGGACCTAGGGACATGATGCTATGCAAAGGGCATATCCTGGAGCATTTATTGGCTAGAGTTCTCATAGTGATGTAGGGAAATGTTTTGCTCAGGACCTATGTGAATTCTGTCAGACCTGTTCACTTTGGGACAGCTTGATTTGGAAAGACACTTGAAGAGACCTGGGAGACCTGGGCTGGAGGGATGGGTAGTGACTGAACCATTTTTATTAGTACTAATTTTGTTTCCTGTGTAGGGACCATTAGCAGAGTTTCTCTTCTTCTGGAATTCCCTGGGAGCACACAGAAAAGAGATACGGCAACTAAACTTTTGTTGAATGTTATTCATTCATTTAGTTAATTATACTGTTAAGTGAACATTTATTGAATCCCTAGTAAATGGCAGGCACTAAGCTGGGTGCCAGGAACGATGGCATCCTCCCCTTACTTCCCCATTTCCAGACCGTATGCCTTCCTCCCCTTTTTCAGTTTTGCACATTCAGATTTAATCTTCCAATAGTTTTGCAGCTGTGGTATATTAAATGACAAAAAATTCTGTCACTTCCCCATCAAGAAGAAGATGGGGATAAGCAGGAAAAGCATTGGATAATATAAATTATCCAAAAGAAGTTCTCTTACTCTGCTGCAAGGATCATGCTGCAGAGAGCCAGGGAACCAGCTACAAGAGACCTGAGGCACCAACACTTGCTCCCAGCCCAGGCTTCTCTAGCCAATCCCCAGCCACCATAGCTATCCTGGTGACAAGAAAAATGTTGGGCATCCTGTCGCTAGCAGACATCACACAGCCAGAGATAAATCTCTCCTGCTTGCCTTGTCATGGACCTCCGAATGCTGTTCAACATTAAATAGTTCCTTTTTAAACTTACTTTGGGGAAGTTTGTTACAAGCAATAGATAACCAAAGCAAAGGTTTAAACCAAGAGCTTGAAAGCCACTCCTCTGAGAAAAATACATGGTTTTATAAAGTCAGGGAGCTGAACTCTGACAGCTGGGGAGGTAGAGGAGGATAAGGACAGGGCAGCCCATGACTTCAGAGTGGGGTGCACCTGAAGTGAAGTCATGATATAATTTTGATACTAAGCTTTGAAAATACTCTACAAAAACAACAATGCCTTAAGGGCTTCATATCAGACACTGTGATGTCAGACTTAAATATAGAAACTATGGAATCAATATATTGTCACTATTGCATGATTAATTGGGGCCTTTCTATGGGGGGATATTTCTGGAAGACTTCCTGGTTTGGGGGGCCACTTGGTGAGGCCAGGGCCCTGTCACTGTCAGAGCCCATGTGAAAACAAAGGCGTCAGAAAGCAGCAGGAGCAGGTGAGTTACCCAAACGGTTGAGTGTCCTTATGTATTGAGGTGTGGCCTTAACTCAGTATTTCATAATATTGAGTTAGTATGGAGAAGATTTTTACTCCTTCAATTCTTTTTCAATCTTTATAAAATCAAAGCAAAAGTGCTATAGCTTTAACACTTCTCTCACTCCAGTTAATCTACCCTGATTCTGTATTTTTTTTTTCTTTTTCTGTGTGTTTTCATTTTAGCAGACAGAATAGAACCTTAGGTTAAGAGTATTTGGCAGAAACTGTATGTGAGTGAACTAACACTGTTTGATACCAGCATTCAGTTTTCAGTCTATTTACTTTTTTGTGCATTACTAGTTTCTTATTGAACTTTATATAAAGATAATTCCTTAAAAATAAAAGAAGTGAGAGTCAGTTTAAAGAAGAATATGAAGTAAGCAGTTATATAGGTGGTGTACAATGTGACAAAGATTGCAATGAAGGTGTGCAGATGACAGTTACAGGGCTGTTCCTCTGAATATCCCTCAAGCTTTGTCTACAGGCCCAACTCTTTGGGTTGTCATAGTTATGGAAAGCTGATAGAGCCATTGTGTGTGTGTGTGTGTGTGTGTGTGTGTGTGTGTGTGTGTTGTGCTCCCTCTGCCTTATCTGAGGTCCATGAACACCACGGTCCCTCCAAGCCACATCCAGTCAGGCTGGGATGACAGGACGGGGAGACAGGAGGAAGAGACAGTTTCCTAGCTAACATTCTTAACTTTAAATTGTGAAAACTCTCTTTGGCCCATTTCAGTCAGCTCCTGGCATTTGGGCAATGGCCTCTTGGTTTCCTAGTCCTTTTCAGAGCTCTGCTAGCCCATGATCTGCCATAACTGCCCTGGGACTCCTGCCCAGGCAGCTGGGTTGGCTCGGTTCTCCCTGACCTTCGTCCTGTCTGCAGCTCTTGCCTCACTAATGCGCTCAGCACTTTTAACTGTTCTGTGATAGTCTCAAAGGGCATGAAGATGAGAGCTTTGCTGAAAATGTGCATCTTCTGCAGAAAAGGGCCAGAGAACACTTAGAGAGAAAAAGGACAAAAGATCAAAGTGGTTTGGAACAGAAAAGGAAAAGGGTGGGGCTATAAAATTTGAGTAAAGTGTCTGGAAAAAGAAGTTGGAGAAGGCAGATGTCTGGTAGTTAGAGCTAAAAAGGGAGAAGTGATAAGAATGAGGATAGGAGCCTTTTTAATGAAGGGACTGCTTAAATGCTAAAAATTTTAATGTAATTCTGAGCAAAGCATCACAACCTACCATAACCAGTGTTGATCTCAAGCACTGAATGTTACGATGGCATTTCTATCCATAACATACAGTTTTTATGGCTCCTTTGGTCACTTCCTCCATGAAGTCTTCCTGGATCATATCATCTAAAAGAACAATTTCCTGTTTTCCTTCCATCTCCTCTATCCTCCCTCCCATTCTGTCCCCATTTATTTCCTTTCTTCCTTCCTCCCCTCTCTCTCTTTCTTTCTTTCTTTCTTCTTTCCTGGGCTTCACTAAATTGCCTAGGCTGCCCTCAAATTCATGATTCTCCTGCCTCAGCTTCCTGAGTAGCTAGAATTTTAGGCATGTGCCACTGCACCTGGCTCACCAAGGTGTTATCATTTACCAATAAATGGGATTTTATTTAGCAATTTTTTTTATTGTCATTTTCTCTCTATTAGATAGTAACTCTGTAAAGGTAAGGGCTTTGCCTGTCACTTTGCATCCTCAGCTTCTTGGACACAGAGGACGCATCCAATAAACAAGTGTTGGATGAAATAATTCAACCAATTAATGTTTACAAGGCTTCCAATGTACAAAACAATAGTAGGAATAAAAGATGAGTTCAGTCCCTGATTTATGTCCAACAACCACAGCAAATTTTTAGTGTGTTAAACCACTGAGAATTTAGGTTTGTCTATCACAGTAGCTAGTATTAATTATCTTGGATGGGTTTGTCTTCCTAGAGTACTCTGCTTTGCTTGCTGAATCTGTAGTAATTATGCTAATTGTGATATTTGTTAAGTACTTTATGTGTTAACAGTGTTTGGCCTAAATATACATAGACTTGGCTTATGAACATTTTATCCCAGTTTCTTTTCAGGTCAGGAACTAATGATGACAGAATTAAATCTGTACATCTGCTTCCTCAGTGAGGTGGCACAAATCTATTTCCTGAGATATGCTTACAGATTCTTTTTTCTGAGATCATTCTTTATTTTTATTATAAAATGTAATACACCGATGACAATACATTATTTTTCTTAACTCACATAAACAAATATGAAAAAGGTAATTCATCTATAATCCCCTTAGCTACAGGTAGCTGTTGTTAATTTTTGGTTATAACCTTTTACCAATTTTTAAAGAATCATGAGTAAGTTCGTTCATTGTTTGACACTCTGATTTGTATCAGGTCATCTTTGCATGTTAGAAAACACAATCATTATATTAATAATATTATTTCATTGCCTCTATTGGAAAGTCATAAATTTGGAAATGTATATTTTATTTTATTTATTTATTTTTCTTTTAGAGAGAGAGAGAGAGAGAGAGAGAGAGAGAGGAGAGAGAATTTTAATATTTATTTTTTAGTTATTGGTGGACACAACATCTTTGTTTTGTATGTGGTACTGAGGATTGAACCCGGGCCGCACGCATGCCAGGTGAGCATGCTACCGCTTGAGCCACGTCCCCAGCCCGGAAATGTATATTTTAGAGACCAAATGTATATTTGGTCTCTACAGCCCTGGAAAGCTGGGATTATTACTAATTCCATTTTATAGAAACATATCCTGAGGTTCAGAGATGGTAAATGAGTGCTCAAAATATACTTTCAAAGTAAGTGACAGGAATAAAGTTCGCTCTCTGACTTGACTCCAAGTTGGCACTCTCAGGGGATAACACACTTGAAGGGGATAGGCAAGTGCCTATTATTGTTATTTACTTTGAGAAATAGCCAAAAGGGAGCCATTGCCTCAGCAACAATTTCTGATTTGTTTGAATCTAGGGAAGCATACTGAATTAAATCTTCACAAGGGCTTCTGGGGTTGCAGACTGAACTTGACTTAATGCAAAACATCATTTTATCATACCAATATCAAAATGTAGTTGAATCCTGCAATCAGAATTAATTTCTGATCAGGAAGTATACATACAACATTAAAGAAAACAGATCATTATTGAACAAGGGCATTCAGGTCCTTACAAAATAACAAGGGACTTTAGGGCCTATGTATTGATTTTGTCTATTTACCCCCATAGTATTTTCTTCTAATACTATGAGTACAAAGTCCTGCAGGGGAGGAAGTCTTGCTGCATTGTAGCTGAGAGTCAAAGGTAGGGCCCAGGAGGTATAAGGTGTTTGAACCAACCCTTTTGAAGAGTTTGTGGGTATTCATGGTTCTTTTTTTTTTTTTTTTTTTTTTACTTGTAAATTATTCCTCCCCCTACTACCTTGCTTTAGAACTCAATGGATTCTGAACATAGACTGTAGGAAATATCCTGTTAGACTATTCTTTTCCACATTGTCT
Source organism: Callospermophilus lateralis (assembly GCF_048772815.1). Classification (NCBI taxonomy): domain Eukaryota; kingdom Metazoa; phylum Chordata; class Mammalia; order Rodentia; family Sciuridae; genus Callospermophilus; species Callospermophilus lateralis. The sequence goes on from NC_135314.1 coordinate 104,029,925, forward strand.
GAGGGTGGTAAACATTCTTTCATCACAGGTACTCTGCTATTCAGTCTGCTTTCTCATTTACTTCCTCTTGGATTTTCTCTACCTTTCATCATTTGGTTCATATCTCCAGGCAACTGTCCTCTTATTCTCCAAAGACCCTGAACTTTCTGTTCCTTGAGCAGTCTTGGACCTTTCAGTGAAGCTTGGGTCTGAAAGTCTACATTGAAATATATATCCCCATGAGGTTCCTGGGTGAAACTACCAGGTGCCTGAAGGTATCCAGCTTATGGAGAGGTTGCTAAAAACTAGGCAGTAGCAGAGGCTCCTCTAATGTTTCTGGCATTCGAAACCCGTAAGCCTATAGATTCTAAATACAATCTGGGTAAACAGACACTTTTGTAATTTACCTTATTAGGCAGATATTATTCTCTCACACTATACGGGGAGAGAATTAGACCTAAGACCAGCCTGCCCCAGTTACTTGGCTACTAAACAGGGGAGTTGGGATCCTAATCAAGGGAGCTCTGATTCACTGTGCCCTGTTACCTTAACCAACAAGTTGTCTCTATTGATCACTATGGGAGCTATTTTACAAAAGAAGACTTAGGTATTACTTTCAAAAGATTAGAGGCCAGATGAAGTGACTAAGTGAACTAAGACAAGATAGTTAAAGGCGGTATTAAAAAGCACCAGTATGAGAAAAACTGATTGGAAATACCATAGTCATCCTGATCGGGGGAGAGATAGAGCCATGAGGGAGGCCAAGAAGGATGGAGAAGGTGTGGAGCAAGACAGGGAGGAAGGTGTTCTATACAAGGGAGCACATCCTTGCAGGGCCTGGAGGGGGAACAAATCTGGGGCATTATGGGACAGAGCGCAAACAAATCTGGCAAAATCAAGGTTTTGTGCAGAGATGAGTGTGTTGGAGCCCTGTGACAGGAGGATACAGAAGCCCTTACTGGGAGTCTGGACTTAAACCTGAGCAGGACAGAGCCATGAAAGTGAAAAAAAAAAAAAAAATGGAATTGATTGTTAAGGGAAGGAGAAGACTTTGAATATGGTTATTTCCTTTAAAAATGGAATTGATCTGCAGTGAAAGGTGCAGGAATTTGGCTCAGGAAAAATAAAGATCTAGAATATACTTTAGAAGACATGCTGTGGTAGCAGTTGGTACCAAGGTGGACTTTTTTCTCCTTCCTAACCCCTTCAGCACCTTTCCTTCTCCTAATGCTAGACAAAATCATGTGATTTTTTAAATTCTGTGGACTGAGGATCAACAGAACTGTCATGGCCCTCTATCCCAAATCACTTTATCTTTTCAGCCTCAGTTATTCCATCTGTGAAATGATAGGGTTGAATGAGGAAGTCTCTGTTGGTCAACCATGGTGACTGTGAGTTCTTAATTTATTTCAACCCTGTTGAAATGCTTCTTTTAAAAAAATCCATTATGCCCTGTCTCTTTGTTTTCTTGAAAAATGTCTTGGGATATATGACAAGTTTGAGGTCTTCATTAGGAGGAAACATAAGCTATCTGACCTACTTTTTATGGGTCCTGGATGATTGTTCTTGTGTTTGAAACAAAGCTTCATGTCTCATAAAACATAGTTCTCTGCAGCTGTAGTACTGAAGATTAGAGTTAGAGGCCCCTACTAGCAGTACCTGTTTAAACACCCCCTCTCTGAGTGCACACTAGAATTTTTTTTATTTTTTAATTTTTTTAATACTTTATTTTTTAGGTGTAGATGAACACAATATAATGCCTTTATTTTATTTTTTTAATGTGGTGCTAAGGATTAAACCTGGGTCCCACCTGTGCTAGGCAAGCACTCTACCACTGAGCCACAATCCCAGCCCCACACACTAGAATTTTTGTGGGAGGATGACATGCTATCTGGCGAGTAGGGGAATATATATATATATATATATATATATATATATATATATATATATATGTATTAAAGCAGTTGGTCCCAACCTGGTCATTATGGAAACTTAGGGATGGTACGTAGAATTTTGCTAAACCATCTTGATTACTTTTGTATATATGTAAACATTTTTCCGTATTTTTAAAATTTGAAAAAGCAATACACAAACTTCTATCACATATTTCAGCATTCAGAAAAGTATGCAACTGAGGATCCAGGGAGCAAATGCTGAGCACCTGTCATGCAGTATCCACAAAGCAACCTTCAGATGTGGGGAAACTATAAAGTTGAAACAACAAAATAATTTACAGTGCATGGTAAGGTCTCTCTGAGGACACTAGTTTTGGATGACTTGATGACCACAGCATTTTTTTTTTTATTGTGAATTGTTATTTTCCTGCCTGGAGACTTTCCTTTTAGTTCCTTGTTTGCAAGTTAACTTTCTCCTATGGGCTAAAGGAGCTGCTCTGGCAGGAACCATAAAGCAGTGGTTTCCAAAATTTTTGACCCAGAACCTAGTGTAAGAAAGGTATATTTTTATCATCATATACAATCACAACTGAAAGTTATATTTCTTTCAATTGCCTAGTGTGTATGAGGCCCTGACTTTAATCCCAGTACCACCAAAATAATGTTCTTTACTAAATGGGATACATTCTGAAATTATCTGTTCTTTTATATTCTAGATTAGTCTATAGTCTGTTTTATTTCAATATTTTAAAAGACTGTTGTGACCTACTAAAGTGATTTCAAGATCATTAGTGGGTTGCGGCCTGCCTTTTAAAAACAAAATGGGGTTGGGGAAAGATATAAAAAGAATAAATCTTATCATTTAAAACACCTGGCAGGACTGAAATAACAGGAAGCTATATCTCATTTGTCTCTGATAGTGGAAACATCTTCCATACTTTAAGTGGGTGAAAGGTCAAATACACAGTGGGAGCCAAGGATTGACTAATGTACTAAGTTTCAGCAGATGTGCTAACTGATGTGCCCATCAACAGGATGAGATCACAAAACACAGGGTTAAGAAGAAAGTTTAGTTGAACTGGGCTGTTATGTGCAATCATGAAGTTTTAAGAAAATACCAAAAGAGAATAGCCCTTTATTTCACACCACCCCAGTGACTGTTGCTCAAAGTGAACACTAAACAATAAGGTAAGATTGTTAATGTCCTTCAGAGTTAGAAAGATCTGAATTTGGTCTTCATGAACTATAAACCATGTGACTTCTAGATGTATCATTTAACCTCTCTGAGTCTGTTTTTCTTATCAGAATATGGGAATAATAGTGCTGCAAGAAATAAGCTAAAACATACAGTTTGGCCCAGAATTTGACATGAGAACAGACCTTCAACAAATGTTTTCTCTTTCTCCTCTTAACACAGAGGTCATGTGAGGTTTCCTCCAAAGACTGCACAATCTAATGATAAATTATCTGTATGATAAATCTGTCAGCTCTGCTCTTCCAGAGGCTTACTAGAGGAGAAAGAAAGCCAGAAGAATACCTAGAAACAAGGATGAACAGCCAAGAGAGAAGAACAGACATGAGAACAGGCACTATCATTCACCACTGTTCTCCAGATCCTTAGTCACAAGATGAAGTGAGGGGAAATACTGTTCTTCTAACACCCATGCCTCATTTTTCTATCATAAAAAATTTATTTTGAAAAATTCCCCTGAGTACAGCTTTATTTATTAAGTTCAAGCTTAAACTATTTTTTATTGGTTCTTTTTTTTAAAGTTATACAGGTCAATAGGATTCATTTTAACATAATTATAAAAGCATTGAATACAATTTGTTCTAATTTAGTCCCCAGTAATTCTCCCTTTTACCCCACCCTGTTCCCCTCCCTTTACTCTACTGCTCTTTCTGCTATTTACTTGTAGTTTTTTTTTCAAATTAGTGTTTTGTGGATGTACATAATGGTGAGATTCACTGTGGTATATTCATACATGTACATAGGAAAGTTAGATCAGATTCATTCCCCTTTCCCTATCCCATCCCTCTTCCTTTCCCTTCATTCACTTTGTTTACTCCACTGATTTTTTTCTATTCTTTTTATATCCATTCCCTGTTATTTTGGATTATCTTCTGCATATCAGAGAAAATGTTGTACCCTTGAGTTTTAGGGACTGGCTTATTTCACTTAGCATAATAGTCTCCAGTTCTATCCATTTACTGGCAAATGCCATAAAGTCATTCTTCTTCTTTTTAAAAATTTTTTTAGTTGTAAATGGACATAATCCTTTATTTGTTTTTATTTTTATGTGGTGCCAGAGATCAAACCCAGTGCCTCATGCATGCTAGGCAAGCACTCTACCACTGAGACACAACCCTGGCCCCAAAGTCATTCTTCTTTATGGCATCAACTCAGACCTAGTGAATCATAAATATCCTAATCTGGTGTCCAGTAATTCATCAAGTCCTTTCCAGTCTGCTCCCTATCTCTCCAAGCCTTCTCATTCTCTTCTCACTGCCCCTTCCTCTGTCCCCTTACATCTCCTGCTTACCCTCTCTGTCTGCCAACTGGACTTATGGCTTACAGGCTTGCTTATTCTCCATCCAGTCTCCACTCTGTAGGCAGAGAAAAGACAGTATAATGCAAGGTGATACAGAGATTGATGTGCCAACTTCCCTGTCCACATTCCTGACTTGTGTGTCCCCAAGGTTTATCTGGATCTTGTTAGTGCCAAACTTTGCACCTTATTTTTTGATTTCCCACCCTTGTCTCTGGACTGCCGATTCAGGGATAGTAGAAACAGTGTCTCTCTTGCTATTGACACAGGCCTGTAGCCCAGTGCATGACCTGACACAAATCACTGAATGAAAAAGCAGTTACTGGACTTCAAATAAGCCTTTTGTATAAAACTATGGCAAGTGACCTATTTTATGGATGAAATAACTTCCAAGTCCTAGGCAGATTGTCTCTTGGAATCCTTATTGTGTTTTCTGCTGGTTGTGTAGAAATTAAATCAATTATACTATAATTCCATTATTTTATATTTTGGTACAAGGATAATTCCAAGTAAAAATTTGCACCTTGAATAACAAATATTCAGGTACCTCTCCTATAATCCCTCAAAACACTATTGGTAAATACTGGTGGTTGCTCATTATTTCTAAACTCAGGTCAAATACAAATACATTGGCAAAAGGTTTCCCTCAACAAGGAGAATGTCATGCATTATGGTTTTCACTGCTACTTCTGGAGTAAGCATGTACTTCTTAAAGTGTTTTGTGCTCTGAATAGAGGTGTCTGTATATGAAGTGATCCTTGGCAAAAAAGTTATGGGTTATCCATTGTAATTTAATTCAGTAATATTTCATAATTAATGCAAAACCACTTCACTTAAGTAATTATCTTGAAGCACTTTCAGTAACAAAGTTAATGGATTTGCTTTTGTTTCTTTTGTTAGAGGTGTTAACTAATAACAGAGAACTGGTGGCAGTCTTCTGTAAATAATTTTGAATTAGAAAATTTGGGTTCCATTTCATACAGGTCCTACCCAAACAGTTCCCTAAGAAGGTACCTAAGAAGATGTCAAAGAGCAATAATTACCAGATGGAGTTTTCCCCTATAATTTATTCTTAATAGTGAATAAACATTCAAAGAGGAACATTCTAGAGAGAGTACGGGCATTTCCCCCAAGCATAATAGTATATACAGAGTACTTCCTATTCAGGTTTTTCTAGAATACTGATTCCTATGTCCCTTCTGATTTCCAGTCTGCTCTCTATTTCTCTAAGCCTTCTCATTCTCTTCTCACTGCCCCTTCCTCTGTCCCCTTACTTCTCCTGCTTACCCTCTCTGACTGCCATGTTGCGGAGTCATTGGTGTGTCAGCTTCAGAAGAGACCAGGCAACCCAGGATTCAGTGAAGGCAAAGGAACAATAAGTTATCGGTTAGATATGTGTTCAGAAGCAGGGTATAGAAAACCCAATTTACAATGGCTGTTATGGTTTGGATCTGGAAAGCACCCCAAAAGTTCATGTGTTGGAAACATGGCCCCGAGTTCAGCAAGTCCGGAAGTTGAGCTTTGGACCATGAAGATGATACAATCATTGCCCCCAAAGCCATACCTCCAAATTTGGCTACATTAGTTTTTCAAATGGATGAACTCATTGGCTACTGGGAGGAGGGACCTAGTTGGAGAAATAGGTCACTGGGGGTCAAACTTTGAAAGGATTTATCTTCTTTTTGGTTCCTTTCTGTCCTTTCCTTTCCTTCCTGCACCACTCCTTCCTGGGTGCCATGAGCTACAACTTTCCTTCGCCTGTCCTTCTGCTATAATGTTAGGACTCAACTCAGGCCTAGAGTAATGGAGTCAGCCAACCATAGACAGAGATCTCTGAACTGTGAGCCAAAATAAATATTTCTTTCTCTAAGTTGTTATTTTCAGGCATTTTGGTCACAGTGATAAAAACCTGTAAAAAACACAATGTGGCTTGATCAATTTTATCCCCACATAACTAAATATCCAAAAGTAGGTGTCTTTTTCCATTGGTTCAATAGGTCCAAGATCTTACCTGGGCATCTACTTTCTCTTTCCATTTTGCCATCCTTGGTATATTGTCTTCATCCTTGTGTTCATCACCCATCAGCAACATTCCAGTTTTTAAAAAAAGTGATGTGTGTGTGTGTGTGTGTGTGTGTGTGTGTGTGAGAGAGAGAGAGAGAGAGAGAGAGAGAGAGAGAGAGAGAGAGAGAAGCAGGAAAGCCCTATATAATTCTTATTAGCCTTTTTATTAAGAAAAAAACAAAGCTTTCCCAGAACCCCTTGTCCTGTGGCATCTGCTAAGATATCTGTAGGAAAAACTGGGTGGCATGGCCATCAGGACAGGACAGGAAGGAAGAGAAAACAGGGGACAGGATTTTCATGTTTGACTTAGACCCCATCCTGTCAGAACCAATTTTCCCTTTTACTCTCTCTTTTTAAGAGACAAACATTTTGCAATACTCCTTTATCCTGAAAGGCAATGAATAAATCATATTTATTTATATCATTTTAAATCCTTAGTTTCAAAATGATGCCCTAATTATAACAGAAAATAAGAAATAAGAGGAAAGCAGCCCCAGCAGCCTCCCTTAGGAATGCTTTTCTTGGAGGAGGAAAAACTGGATGGGTGAGTGTGGAAAAAAGTCAGAAAGGGGTTATGGGAGCATATGAGATTGAATCTCAGTCCCACCAGTGTCACATACAGTGAGAAGCCCTCTGAGATAAGCTGGCCCCCACTTTTAGCACCCAATGGGAGCTACATCTGAAATGGGCTCCTTATGAGGGTGGTCATGGCTAAGGAAGGATAAGATGCCCCATGAACTTTGGGTTATAAAACAAACTCAGGAAAGGAATTTCTGGTTAAGGCAGGAGTGCTGCAAAGCTGCCTTTGAGCGGGTCATGGTGGCGCATGCTTGTAATTCCAATGGCTCTGGAAGCTAAGGCAGCAGGATCAGGAGGATCAGGAGTTCAGGGCCAGCCTCAACAACTTAGCAAGTCCGTGAGCAACTCAGTGAGACCCTGACTTTAAATAAAATACTAAAGGGGTTGGGCATATGGCTCAGTGGTTAAGTGCCCCTGGTACCAAAGAAAACAAAATAGAACAAAAAAACAAAACAAAACAAACAAAAAAAGCTGCCTTTAGTTTTCAGTTTCCACCTGCTTCTTGCCTTTTTTCCCCCCTCTTCAGTACTGGGATTGAACACAGCGGTGGCTACTACTGAGCTACAACTCAAGTAATCTTCCTCCCCCTGTCTATTTTTTTTTTTTTTAATTGAGACAAGGTCTTGCTAAGTTGCTGAGGCTGGCCTTGAGCTTGTGATCCTCCTGCCTCACTCCCCCAGCTGCTGAGATCATAGTCGTGTACCACCATGCTTGGCAGAACCAGACTTTTGCTTTCTGGAAAAGTACAACTATAGAAAATCTACAATCATTTCCCTCACTAGGCCTGTGGGATTTGAGCAGTGATCAGCATGGTTTGCTTACCTCCCAACATGAGACACATGTGGATGGTTCCTCTAAATGGGAAAAACATCGGACCTATCAAAAGATTGTTTTTTTTTTATTATTATTTTTTAAGTTGAAAGATATACCTAAGCTGAATAATCAGAATGAAAATGTTCCCCTATGGAAACATGATTTTAAGCCCATTAAGAACCCTTAAACCATCTCTAATTCATATCCTTGAACCCAAGACACAGAGGAGACGGCTAGCAAATGGGATACAACCAGAGCAGGAGGATTGTTTATGTACTATAAAGGACTGATTGTACCCCTTCTCCAATTCATTACTGAAATACTGACCCCAATGTGATGGTAATGGGAGGTGGGGCCTTTGAGGAGTGATTAGGGCATGAAGACAGAGCCTTCATGAATAGAAATAGAGCCTGCTATCATTTGGATACGGTTTGAGTGTTCCTCAGAGCTTCATGTGCTGAGACTTAATTCCCATTGTGAAGCATCAAGAGAGTAGAAACTTGATCCTACCATGGTTTTCAGAGGTGAGAGCTTGGTAAAATGATTAGATTTAGGCAAGGGCATTAGGGTAGAGCCCCTGAGATTGAATCCTGGTAGCTTTATAAGCAAAGGAGAAAGACCAGAAGATACACAGACACATGCAGATACATATACCTACTCCCAGTCCCTGTGCTGCCGTGGGACTCTACCAGCCAGGAGGCCATCACCAGATGAAGTCTCTCTACCTTGGACCTCCAGAACTGTAAGCCAAAAGAAACCTCCTTTCTTTATAAAGTTATCCTGCCTCCAGTATTTTGTTACCAAAAAGTGGACTAATAAAGACTGTTACATAAAGGACCTCGGAGAGCTTTCTCATTCTCTTCCCAACATATGAGGACACAATGAGAAGATGACAGTCTATAAACTTGAAGAGGACCCCTCCAGAATCCAAAAATGTTTGCTCCCTGATATTAGACTTCAGAACCATAAAAGATAAATTTCTGTTGCTTAAGAGTTACCCAGTCAATGGTATCTGTTATAAAAACCTGAACTAAGACACATATGTAAAGCATGATTGCCACATTTGGAAATGCAATAGAGACAGGTAGAAATGCTATATTAGTGCAAGAATACAAATGACACATTTTCCCAGAATTGGATAGAGACAAAAATGGCACAGATGAGAGAGTCCGTAATGCAAAAATCTCAGGAAAGCCAAATATATAAAATAGAGACTTCCAAAATAAGAAAACAGAGCAGATGCTGTGATTCAATCTGAGTGGAAGTTACTGTTATTTTCCTCTTCCTACTTTTTGTGTTGCTTTCTTTTCCTTCAAATTATCATGGAATGTTGGCTGGGGATATAACTCAGTGGTAAAGGCATTTGCCTAGCATGTGTGAGGCTCTGGATTCAATCCCAGCAACCCCCCCATCCCCACCCTAGAATGTGCTACTTACAAACTCAGAAAACTACAAACTACAAAAAGCACATATTGTGGACAAGAAAAATCTGTTTTCTTTACCTTTTGAAAGAAAATCTTATAGAATTAATGAAGGATACCAGATGATAGGCCAGAAATGAACAAGTAAGTATGAATGTAATTTTTCAACCAAAGATGAGTATTAGCTGAAAGAAGAACACTTTTATGAGTTTACTTGTTTGCTTCTAAGTTTCCTTCCACATGGGGTGGACAGAAGCCTTTCCCACTGTCTGTGGTCCTCCTCCTGTTCACATATGACCTCCCTCTTCTCATTAATAGGGGCTCCTAGCTGTAGAGGCTCCAACTTTGTATCGCTTAACTCTAGAACATTCTTGAAAAACCAAAGGCTGGGTGTGGTAGTATATGCCTAAAATCCCAGTTATTTGGGAATCTGATAGAAAGAAGATCTCAAGTTCTAGACCAGCATGGGCAACTTAGTGAGCCCTTGTCTCAAAATAAAATAATGAAAAAGGGATAGGGGTATAGCTAAGTGGTAGAGCACTTGCCTAGCATTCATTCCTCAGCAGCACACACACACACACACACACACACACACACACACCCATTCACCCACCCATGCATATTCTCTCTCTCTCTCTCTCACACACACACACACACACACACACACACGCACACACACACACACACACACACATACATGAAAGAAAAACAATAGAGACTGCCTGGAGTTTGTTCTGTTTGCTTGTATGACTCCTGAGGAAATGAGTCTGCGAGTTTGACATAGTGGAAGCTCTAGACCTTTAATCCTAGAAAAGCTCTGGTTTGAGCAGCTGGTCATCAGGTCACAGAGGGTCAAGGTTGCCATATAGAGGCTCATTTCAACGATTAAAACAAAAAAACCCCAGCTTATATCACTTGATCTGTCAATGCTGTGTAAGTGAAAGGAAGAGTTCGTTACTAAAGAAACTTTGTAGTGGTTCGCAGCTTTTTCTTTTCTTTTATTTTCTTTTAATTGAAGCAGACTTAATGGGGTATTTTAATGTTTTTTTGGTTATTAGTGAAAACAACTTTATACACATAAGAGGAAACTGAGCTACATGAGAGGAACCGACTTGTTTGAAGTCACATGTTCAATTGCAAAACTCAGAATTCCAGCTCTTATTCTTTCCATTGAATCAGGACATCCCAGCGTGAAATTCCACTTTGGGATTGATCCTTTAACTAAATTTGTTTTTTTGACCTCTGTTCTACCATACAGTTATTGAGTAACTACTATGTATCAGACTATGTGTTTATATGTTGAAGATACATTTGAGCAAAAAGATTGGATCTAATTCCTACAAACTATCAGAGAAGGTAGACATGTCTACCTCTTAACCGTTGTTCAACTAGTATCACAACTGCCACCCAGTCCCTGCCCATCATCATTGACTACCTCCAGTGCCACTTGTCCTTACTTGTTTTCTCTTGCCCAAGTCAATATATCTAACCTTCAAGGCTTATCTCCCTAGAGTAATACACCTTTCTGGTATATTCCATGTTGGGAGGACAGAAGCCTCTCCCACTATCTGTGGTTCTTCTCCTGAGAAGACTTTAACTCTGTTCACATATGATCTCCCTAATTTAATTAATAGGGTCTGCTAGTTGGAGCTTATAATCTTTAACTTGTAATGCTCCTTGTCATTAAGTTCCTTTTAATATTTAACTCTAGAATTCTCTTGAAAAACCACAGAGTCTGGATATAGTGGCACACAGTCTCCAGGGATATTGATTCTCCTTGGTGTTATATACAGGTTTTGAGGGGAGGCAACCATGAGCTGAGTGCTACTCCCCTGACACATTCAGAAAAAGGAAAATAAGTCCAAATGGGCTGAGAGCAGAGGGATACAAAGTCACCTTATATTAGTAAAATTTCCATTACTATAATGCAATAACTGAGATGGTTAACTTATAATAAGAAAAAATGCAGGATGGCTTAAAATTTTAAAAGTCCTAGACTAAGATCGCTGGGTGGGGTGGCACATAATTGTAATACCAGTGACTCAGCAGGCTGAAGCAGAAGGATTCCAAGTTCAAGTCCAGCCTCAGAAATTTAGCAAGTTCCTAAATGACTTAGAAAGACTTTTTCTCAAAATAAAAAAATTTAAAAGGGCTGGAATGTAGCTCAGTGGTAAAGCACCCCTATTGCTTATGGCCTGTGGCAAGGCAGCACCTTGCTGGAGTGTATGGAAGAGCAAAACCACTCACATCATGAGCCATGGAGCAAAGAGAGAGTAAAGAGGAGCCAGGGTTCCACAATCCTCTTCAAGGATATGCCCATGATGATTTAAATTACTCTTTTTATGCTCTACCTCTTAAAGGTTCCATCACCTCCCAGTGGCACCATTCTGGGGACCAAGCCTTTGAAAGATGAGATTTTTGGGGGAGACTCAAGGTCTAAACTACAAAGTTGGTCATGGTGATGTGTATCTATAATCCCAATTACTTGGGAGGTAGAGGCAGGAAGTTCATTTGAGACCATACTGGGTTATACTGGATAAGATATAAATCATAGAATACCAAATTACATTGTTATATTCATGTATGTATTAATTTGTAACAACAAATTCCATCATTTATACAATTATAATGTACCAGTTAAAAACTATTGAAAAATAAATTATGACATAGTTTAAAGAGACAGTGTGGTTACCAGGTACATTTACTGCTGGTAAGTTGATCAAATGCACAAAACTAAAGAGAGTATTGCTAAGAGGGGATTGGTCAGTCATGAACATTAGAAAAGGACAGTCCCTGAAGCAAATGTTACTGGTGCCATTTAAACGCTATCCTTAAAGGGAGTGCCTAGTCAGTAAACAGTGTGTGAGACAGGGATGACTGTTGCAGAGTCAGTGGAGCCATCTAAATCTGTTGAGACCAAGCCCTTCACTCACAGAACTCCTGCCCTTTGCTCTGATGCCATGTTAACTAGACACTACTAGCAAATCCCATTTTGGGGAAAGAATGAGCTGCTGACCATTGACCCACATAAGAGTTCTCTTCTTCACTGATAATTAATAAATGAGAATGTGGCTTTATATTTTAGCTTCTTGTGACAATGAATATCAGAGACTATGTTTATGCACCCTGTCCCTAGATTTATATGTTGATACCCAATCTTCAATGTGATGTTATTTGGAAGTGGGCATTTGAGATTTGATTAGATCCCATTATATTCTAGATATGGTAGAGCCCTTATGAATGGAATTAGTACCTTCATAAAAGGCACCCAAGGGAAATTTCTTGCCCCTTCTATCATTACAAGATACAGGGAGAAGTTATCTGAGAAGCAGCAAGAAGGCCCTCAGCACACATTGAGTCTGCAAGTGCCTTGATCTTATACTTCTCAGCCTCCAGAACTGTGATAAATATATGAAATTCTGTTATTGTAGCTCAAATGGACTAAGACATAGTTTTAGCCTTCAATAAAACCAGAACCCCCCTGAAACTGAGTATTTGATCCATCAAGGCCAATGTCAGAACCCTGTACCAGTGTAAATTGCCAAGGATAACAGCACATTGTGGGACTGAGTGGGCCACCACCCACTTCCTTCAAACCTCAAAATCTAACAAAACATGCCTGTTGGTCATCATAGAGGGAAGACCTGGAGAAAAATCAGCACTGACCCTTGCTTGCTAGAAGCTTAAGAACCTCTGTAATCTTAGTCGTTATTGATGTTCAGTAAAATCAAATTATCAAGGCTATGTTATCTGTCAAGGGAAACCAGGGAAGAATGCTCATTTGAATAACTAGAGATTTTCCAACATATGTATCACAATTAGATTTGGTGGTCAATGTCTTTATTCAGTATCCAAGGTTATTTTCAGAAGTTGATCCTGAATTTGTTTTACATCTGTGATTGTTAGAACTTAAACAAAAGGCCATTTGTAAAAGTAACTGTTCACAGAAGTCCCTGCTTCATTGGTATGTGGCTCAACTGAAAGGGGATAGGATAAAGTTGTTTGTTTTTAGTGTTTTTATCTTTTTATTGTGATTTTATGACTTATTTGGTCTTGTATGAACTCTTATTTATTGGAGGAATAAATACTTATTTTGTCCTTGGAGACTGTCCTGAGTCATCTTGACCAAGAAACTGGCCTTTGATAACAGAGTTCTGAGCAAAAATGGAAAGGTATACTCTGGTGGCCAGGAGCTAAGATAAACAATGAACTACTTACATTAAATTCTATTCTAATTTAAGAAAGAAGAATCACATTTAGTTACAAAATTATATAGGGGTATCTAGGTTTTCAGGTGCAGACAAAATTGGAAAGAACTGTGATGATTAGAGGAAATTTTAGATTTTTTTAAAATAATGTACCCTGTGTTCTAAGAGGAAAATAAATAGTATCAGCTTGAAATGAGTTGGTTTAATTCTGTTATGTAGAAAGTATTTACTGGTAGACTCTTTCCTCTATTTGTTGACTAACCAAATATAAATTTCATTAAAGGGCATTAGATTCATTTTTTCATGTGTATTAAAAGAGCTCAGCTGTGTAAAAGAATTGGCCCACTGAGAACTCCTAAAACAAGGCTCAAAGGGCTCTAAATTTGCAATTCACACCCCCAGAAATGCCAAGTTTCATGTGATGAACACACACACACACACACACACACACACACACACAAGAGTTAAACCTAAGTATATTCACATTTTGAAATAAATTAGTTGTTAGGCCCTTAGTTGTCACAAGAAGCTAAAACAGGAAAGCCTAATTTCAGAGCCTCTCTGCTTCCTAGCAAGTGGCTTAAGTTTATGAAGGACATACCAAGGGAAAAAACAGACTACAGGATAACTATCAGATTGTAAACAGATGGAGACAATTATGGTTTGGATTTGAAGCTTATATCTAACATTTCTGTGAAACAATGCAGGAATGTTTAGAGGTGAAGTGACAAGATTATGAAAGCTGTAATCTAATCCGAAAATTAAATCATTTGAAGGTTTAATAATTTGAATGGATTAATGGATGATAACTGTAGGCCAGTAGGGTGTGGCTGGAGGAAGTAGTTCACTGGGGTGCATGCCCTTGGGGATTATATTATCCCTGTTTTCTGGCACTCAAGCTATTTCTGTTTCCTGGCTGACATAAACTGAGCAGTATTCCTCCATCATACTCTTCCACCATGGTGTTGTGTCTCACCTTAGTCCCAGAGCTATGGGAGTTGGCTGACCATAGACTGAACCTCTGAAACCATAAGCCAAAATAACTTTGTCTTCTTTAAGTTGTTCTTGTCGGGCCTTTTGGCTGTGGCCAAAACTAACTAAAAAGTTAGTGAGACAAAACTAACTAAAAAGAGACTTTTGAGAGAGAGGGAGTAGAATTTAAAAACATATCCATAATCCAGAAGATAGAAGTTTAAATTTTTTTTAATTTTTATTGTTGGTTGTTCAAAACATTACATAGTTCTTGATATATCATATTTCACACTTCGATTCAAGTGAGATATGAACTCCCATTTTTACCCCGTATACAGATTGCAGAATCACATCAGTTACACATCCATTGAAGTTTAAATTTTTAATTGGGAAAATATTTGAATGCGTAAAATCTTGGTATAAACATTGGTGAACTTTAATTTTAATCTGAAATTAAACCCTTAGGGAACTACACTAACAATTACCACTCCATACCATTTAATCTTCTATTTTTATCTAAGAGTTATGTTATGGCAAAAGAAACACTAGATATGGTTCTTTCAATTTTCCATGATAGCAAAATATGTCTTTTTTAAACATCTGGATCAATAATGTTTCAGTTGCATATTTAAGACTTTGTTCCATGTAAGGTCCTTCCAGTTCCCCTCAAGTCAGATACTTAAAAGAGTTTCTACTTTGCACTGCTTGCTGGACCCTCATGTGTTCACACAGTCCTGTTCCTTCTTCTGAATGAGTCCAAGAAGTCAGTATCCTCAGGGTGAAGAATTTCTGCTATCATATACAAGAACTCACAGAGTCCCAGAATTCAGGGCAGGAGAATATATTGATCCAAATGGTTTCACCTGTTCTTAGACTCATTCTATGAGGAAGTAAGGTCTTTTAATTTGAACCTTGGATGGCACCTTCTGGTGCAAATCCCAAATTCTTATCTGTAACAACCCGGCACTCATGTCATTTGTCCCATAACTGATATGCTTTGAACTCTTGGGTTTCCCCTGACTGAAACTTCACCTTTGTTAGTTCTTGATCATCTAATTATATATATTTTTTGCCCCAGTATCTGCCCTTGCTTCTCCCCTTTCCCCTTTGGGAGCCATACTGTCTGTTAACACCAAGAAGAGACTTTGGGCTTAGACCTACTAATAGATAAGTTCTCCCTGCTCCCCGAAAGAGAGGGTTTGGTAGGTGGGTAGGAATTTTGCCTAGAAAAGTGAAGATATGATGACAGCTAAGAGAGTATTTTTGGTGAACTCATTGAAGTCAAAGAAACTGTCAAAAGAACCACTGAAAGTCATTGGATGGGGAGCTTTAAGTAATGTCTTAGATTGGTGGTGCAGATGGGAAGAAGCCAAGAACAGATTGTTTTAGGCTCAAGACTCCAGAATTAAAGAGAACTTACTGGTTTCCTTCTCAATGTCCCCAGCCACTTCCTGATCCTAGAGGAAGGGCAGGAGTACTGGGAAAAGCCCAGCTCTGGATCTTCCTACAGGTTTTAGTATTCAGGATCTTGATCTAGTGTATGTAGTGCTGTAGATCAAGAAATCCTAAGCAGTAATGACTTCTACTGCCAACTGATTTGAAGGGATATCAATTCTTGCACTAAATTCCATTTTTTAAAATGCCTGAATGGAAGAATCTTCCAAATGAACTTCCATTAAGCATTTACTACCTGGCATTGGCCCAAACCAATGACACCATCTGAATGCCTGTGCCTTAGCCTAAAAATATCAATTGAGTCTATTGATCACCTGTCACCTGTATTGTGAATCCAGAATTTCACCAGGGCCATTTCTTTTTCCACAGGCAGGGTAAATTTACCCATGATAAAATGTTTCTACAACTTTCCACCTATCTATAAGCTCTCTCAAACTCTCTGACCTCCTTAGGGGAGTTTATCTTAGACTTTTAATTTCTATTCACTATGGGCAATTCAGACCTTGAGGGATGTTAGGAAAAGCTGTCTTTGCAGATAGTTCTTTGTGAGTCTGACCATTGAAAACTGTGGGAGTAGGCCTGTTGCCATTTCATTCCAGTTGTTTTCTCTGAGTTTTGTAACTGGAGACTCCCCATAGAAAGAATTTTTTTTGATCCTTCACTTATTAAAAGGCTTAATCTCATATTTTTGGGGCTCTTTCTATATCCTTGAAGCTGCCAGTGCACACCTATGAATCATCTGTAGCATTCAGTCATGACACTCAACTAGTTCTCACCTCACTGAGCAGGAACATTGGTTTTATGTTGGGGTTGACAAAATTTATGAGTCAATTCCTTTAGATGTGTGTAGGGCACCAGAGATATTATAGATACTACATTACATCATGTGAGCCTCCAAAGGACTTAGTGAAAAAGTGCTTGTAGACACTTGAACTCTTCACCCACAGCAAGGGTACATAAAATATTGAGAGAGACAGGGCTGGTGTAGTGGATTTTTTGCCAAGTACAGTTGGTACACTGGGAATATGATCCTGGCCAAAGGCAAGGAGTCCTCCCATCTCAAGTCCAATAGAAGGAGCTTTAAGACAACCTTAGGGAAGCTAGATTGGGGCTGGGAGCAATTCTGCAGCTGGATCTTAATGGTGTGGGGTCAACCCTGGTCCAAGAAGAAAACCTAAATGTTGAGAAGTGGGTTGGCCATCAACTTTAGTCTTGAGTCAAGCATGGGGGCTAGGTTAGGATGACACTAACAGACAAAGAACATATTTGTCAGACTAAGAACATATTTCCTGAGCACTGATTATAGGTCACAGCATGAAATAGAGCTGGTGTGGTGTTCCCTTAGGTCTCACCCAGAAATCTTCCTGGAGGTAAATAGAGCAGAGAGGAGGTAAATTTCTAGTGAAATAAAGATGAACTCACCTGGAGTTGTAAGTTTGGTAATCCATGTTCTTGTTTTGGTGGTTTGGGGTGGGGTGAGCAGAATTCTCTAAAGTATCCACAAAATACCCATAAGAGCAAGCATATTTTAAACACCTGATATACCCAGAAAGCTTCTAGCCATTCTTGACGAAACCAGACATTTGAGAACTTTTCTGTGACCCTTGACCATGCGAAGATCAGAAACCACAGTAAGCAAGAGAGAGGGAGCAGAAACCACCAAGGCAGGGCAGGAGAGAACACCAGCCCAACATCTTTCTCAGAGGTTTTCATTAGCTTGCAGTTTGGAGTTCACACACTCAAGGGGACCATTAAACTTTAAAGCACAATTGGAGCATTGAATTTTATCCTGGTCTAGACATATTAAGTACTGAATTCGAGATAGCGTTTGTGACTTAAGAAGTCTATGAAGAAGTCAAAAGACCCATCTGACGGGTTATACCCAGCACTGGGTACTCAAAAATGAAATATCCAAGGTCCCTGTCCTTGAGGAACTCACAGTCTTATTAGAAAAGTGTATATGTGTCTCCACACATATCAGATTCAGAGATTCTGAGACTTGAATTCTTTTTCTTTTTTTTTAAATTAGAGCTTTATTGTTATACATAGTAGTTGGGTTCATCCTGACAAACTCATAGATGCATAAAAATTGATTTCAGTTCAGATCCTCCCCTTTTCCCTCCACTTTTTCCCCCATTCTTCCTTCTCTTCCCCTTCTCCTTCCTCTACTCTACTAGACTTCCTTTTGCTCATCTATTAATTTATATTTGATTGGTTCTTTATGTTATACTATCCTTCTTTCCTCCTTTCTTTATTTGACTCTAGCTTCTGCATATATGAGGGAAAACATTTGAGTTTCTGAGTTTGGCTAATTTCACTTAGCATGATATTCTCCATTTTTATCCATTTACAGGAAAATTTCATAATTTAATTCTTTTAATAGCCAAGTAGAATCCCATTGTGTGTGTGTGTGTGTGTGTGTGTGTGTGTGTGTGTGTGTGTGTAATAATTTCTTAATTCATTTATCTGTTGATGGGCTTGATTCTGGGTTGATTCCATAATTTAGCTATTGTGAATTATTCTGCTATAAACATTGATGTGACTATGTTGCTGTAATATGCTGATTTTAGATCTTTTGGGAAAATATCCAGGGGTGGAATAGCAAGGTCATATGTTAGTTTCATCCATAGTTTTTTGAGGAATTTCTGTTTCCTTTCTAGAGTGCTGGTACTAGTCTGTAGGTCCACCAATAATGTACTAATGTTCCTTTCTCCTCACAACCTCACTAGCATTTATTGTTGTTTATATTCCTTATCATTGACACTCAGATTGGAGTGAGATAAAAATCTTAGTGTAGTTTTGATTTGCATTTCCCTGATTGGTAGAGATGTTGAACATTTTTCATATATTTATTGGCCTTTGGTGTTTCTTCTACTGGGTGGGATGCTTCTGTTTAGTTCTTTTGCCCATTTATTGATTAGGTTATTATTTTTTATTTTTGATGTTAAGTTTTTGAGTTCTTTTTATATTCTGGAGGTTAATTTCCTATCAGAGTGGTAGCTGGCCAAGATGTTCTCATATTTTGTAGGTTCTCTCTTCATGCTCTTAATCATTTTCTTTGCTGTTCAGAAGATATTTAGTTAAATGACATCTCAGATATTGATTCTTGGTTTTATTTCTTGGACTTTGTGGGTCATATTAAGGAAGTTGATGATAGTATCTATATAATGGAGTGTTGACTCTTTGATGTCTTTTAGCAGTTGTAAGGTATCTGGCCTAATTCCTAAGTCTTTTATTATTTTGATTTGAGTTTTGTGCAGGATGTGAGATAGCGATCTAATTTCATTTTTCTACATATTCAATTTTCCTAGCACTATTTGTTTAAAAGGCTGTCTTTTCACCAAGATATACTTTTGATACCTTTGTCAAAAATCAGATGGCTATAGGTTTGTGGATTTGAGACTTGAATTCTTTACAACTGTGTCTATTAAAGTGGTATTATTTCATAGGGCTGACCTAAATCATATAATGTCAATCCAGTTTTACTCTTCCCAAATTTCTAATTCATCCCAGCTAATAATCAACTCTTAGTTATGTGACTCATGTAGGTCACCTTGTTATTTGCAGATGTCACACTCTGCTAGTGGAAGGGTTATGCTGGCATGATTTCTCCCAGGTAAAATGCAGGGACATAAGTTTTCGCCCACAGATATTTATTCATGTGAATTTCAGATCTACAAGTCAAGCAGTAAGAGTATTGTATACTGAGAGAGCCACCCTGATAAAGACAAGAGTGAAAAAGAAAGACAGTTGAATAGAGCCTTCATACATAGTAGACAGGAAATAGTATAGATAAGACTGGCCTGAGAAGAGGGATGGCACAGCCAATGTGACTTTGGGTGTTTTTTACACACCAGTTAGGAGCTTAGCTGAGCTTCAGAGAACTGAGCTGCCCAGTGTCAAAGAAACTGGAGTAGCCATTTAAAACAAGCCACAAACAAAAATAACACTGCTAGAGATATGGGCACCAAAGAAAGTGCCGGCATCACATTGTTGGAGAATCCAGTGGATCAGATGTAGACAGCAGAAGCCATCACATCATAGAGGAAGCCTCTAAATGTCTCTGGAAATTTTATCAATGAGGTGCAGGTATAATAGGGTAGAGGTATAATGGGGAAGGCCCAGGAGTGGAAAATCCTGAGTACTGAGAAAGAGTAAATAAAAGTGATTTTAACTTCCAGATAAGGAGACCTCCAAACGGAGGCATCTAAGCTAGAACCTAAGCATAAGAGCATGGCTGACAGCTTTTCCTACCAGGCCCGGCACCCAAAGTCTTTGGAATTGCCTGTAGCTGTATCTGAAAAATCACACATAGAATTTTGGTTTGGAGCCAGACTCCACTAAAATATCTCCTACATAGGTCTTTGTGGCAAACAGGCTGAAGCTTCTACAAAGAGTGTGTGGGAGAGACGCCTTCCTAACAAATAAGGTTTTAAATCTCAAATGTTTTCTTCCCTGAGTGTCACTAGGAAAATCACTCCTCTCTTGGATCTGGCTTTATCCAGGAAGGTTTAGGCCAACCCTTTGTGGGGAACAAAGTAGCCAAGAAAGGACTTTATGGATCTTGTACCATCTCCCCTGTCACCTGAGGGTCAGAAGCTCCAGTGATGCTGAGGGATGCCCCGCACTCAGAGAGTTCATGTTGCCACATGAAGGTTACTTCTGAGCCAATGGCAATGCCTGCATTACATTAAGCAAAGGTAAGGACAGTTTTAGTTGAGAATGGTGAATTCCACAAGTTTGATGTTAAGAAATGGGGTGGTGAACCACATTGGCTCTGGAGTCAGAATGATAGGTTTAGAATTCCAGTTATGCCACCTACTAGCCATGTATCTTACTGTAGAATCATTAGATAAATTCTCTGTGCCTTATCTTCTCATCTGCATAATAACCATCAATAATAACTGTAGTTGTTTTAAAGAGCTAAATAATAGAATGCATTATTTTATAAAGTTTGTAGCTAGACACCCCAAATCACACTTTGAATTAATGTTTAAGTAAATAATATACATTGAATAACATTGTCAAAATAACCACAATGTCATAAAACCATGAAATTCCTAGCCAGTGTCTAGCACATAATGTGTGCTCAATGGTAGTGACAGGTGTGGGTGTAGATGACTGCCTTGGCTCCTTCACAGAGCTTCATGGACATTAGGCCCTGAATCTAGTAGCCTAGCTCCTAGAGAGAAAAGGCTTATTCCTCATTCATGGGTATTAGAATCACTTCAGCTCCCTGCTTGAATCTTTTTCAAGGTAAAGTATCATGCCATGGGGAACTTGAGTACAAGTGCAGGATAAAACCTGGAAAGAATTGCCCTCTTGCCAATGAATGAAACCAGGTCTGACAGTGGCTAATACCAGGTTGTTTCTAGAAAGAAGACCAACACAGTTTGAACACTTTTCATCATTCAAGGTAGAAAAAGCTTTAGGAATTATCTCTTAACAAGAAAAAAATGTTCCTGCTCTCTATAGTAGTAATGGGTATTCTTTAAATTGACCCATAATATTTTAGGCTTTGGGGGTCTTATTAAGGAAGTCGGTAATTTATATAATTTAATATTTTAAATTAAAAAATCATGCTTTGGGTCTTGGTGGTATTTGTAATGAAATAAAGTTTGTAGCTAGACACCCCAAATCATGCTTTGAATTAATGTTTAATTACATAATATACACTGAATAATATTGTCAAAATAACCACAGTGTTGTAAAACCATGAAAAATCCACAAAACTTTGGAAAAATTCCAAGTCACCAATGTGCCTCTCTTGTTCATGCTACTTATGAGAGTGCATTCTACAGAGCTGCTAACACTACTGTTTTAAGTGCCAGATATTCCACTATTTATTCCTCATGATTCCTTCCATATGTCTATATTGAATTGGCTTGCTTATTAATAAAATAATTTTTTGCTTCACTTGGGCATTACATACTTATTCTCTTCAAGCTGGGAATTTGCACAAAATGGAAGCTTTACAAACCCATGTTGCTTGGAATCACCGTAAAGTTCAGGGATTTTATAATCAGTTTATTATTATTAATTGTTTTAGGAAGGATGATTCTAAATGAGATGAAGAGGATTGAAAAAGGCAGGAAATAATTAGTGAAACATTTTCTCCATTTGAAATTGTAATTTTATGTTCAGAAGACCTTCTGTTAGTTCTTGGCATTGCTTTTGAACCTGGGTGTAATTAGTCATGACTATGTTTGAGAAGACAACTATGCATCCAAAGGACAGAAAGCAGCCAAGAAATAGAATGCAGATATATAGCCAGACTGTCCTTACTGAACACAAACTTGGCTAAGTCCCTGAAGAATTTGATGTAGGGAGCAGGAATATTGAGGCCTTATTAGGGAATCACAGTTGGCAAGTTGGAAGACATCAAGAGGCTTCCCAAGAAGATTTACAAAGGGAGAATAAGGTACTGAAGTACTGAGTCAAATAGTAGGAATTTAAAACAACAACAACAAAAAAGCTGAAATGGTACTAGATTGTTCTTCTAATTAAGATGTATAGCCAGCCAAATTTTGGCAAGATTATTTCAAATAGTTATGGATTAACATTATAGTCAGGAAAGGAGTGTTTATATCACAACTGTGTGTGAATAGATACATGGCTGAGAACATTAAGCATAAGAAAATTTAAGGGTACTATCAAGGAAGGAAGAGAAGAACTTCTAAATGTATTTGCCTCTGGACGAAACTTGCAAGGATGGCAGTGGTGATGACCCTGGAATTTAGCTATTCAGGAGTTACATTCTTCTCTTTGAGCCACTGATAACTGGATGACTTAGAGCTTGTGGACATCCAGGTTTGATTTTGCCTAGTATCCAGAGTGTCCTTTATGATCCACCTCTCCTCCAAAGAGAATGTGGGATACCAACCCTGCCCCTTACCTCCACCCCAAGAAATGTGCAAGTGTGCCACCAAACTTTTAGATAATTTAGACTCCTGGTCACAATTACTGTGTACTTGTTATGTGCCAGGAAGTATTTGGATAGCTTCCCATATATTAACTCATTTCATTATCAGAATAACTCTGAGGCAGATACAATTTTTACCCAACACTTTTCCCACATTTTATTGGTGCACTATAGTTGTACATAATTTATGGGATTTATTGTTATATATTTGTACATGCACATAATATAATTTGGCCAATATTCCTCCCCAGGCAGAAGCACAACTCACAATAACTAAGCTGTGGATCCAACTTAGGTGCCCTTCAAAGGATAAATGGATAAAAAAAAGTCACACTCGTGTATACACACACACACACACACACACACACACACAATGGAGTTTTACTCAGCCTTAAAGAAGAATGGTTTCATGGCATTTGCTGGTGAATGAATGGACTGGAGACAATCATTCTAACTGAAATAAGCCAGTTCCCAAAAGGCAAAAGTTGAATATTTTCTCTGATATTTAAAAACTAATCTAAAATAAGGGGACAGGGAATAAAAAATAATGGAAAACAGATCAGTGGAGTAGACAAAGAGGAATGTAGGAGGGAAGGGATAGGGTAAGACAGTGAAATGAATCTGACTTAACTTTCCTATATACGTATACGAATATTCTACAGTTATTTTCACCATCATGTACATCCACAAGAAACTAATAAAAAAGAAACTATAAGTAAATATCATAAAGATAAGTGGAGTAGAGTGAAGGGAATTGGGGAGAAAGTAGGGAGGGAAAGAGGAAGTACTGGGGACTGAATTATAACAAATTATATTTCATGCTTTTATAATTATGTCAAAATGAATCCTATTGTCATTTATAATTAAAAAGAACCAATAAAAAAGAAAGCAAACAAACAAACAACAACAACAAAACAAAGTTACTTTCCTTGGAAGGTAGGAAGAGAGAAATAAATAGTAAATATCATCATTAATTTTCTTTGGATAAGTTTTAAAGCAGAAAGACTTTTATTTTCATGCAAACTGGTGTGTTTGGAAAATTTGGCTGATATCTCTCCGGATTTTTCAGATCAGATAACAATTTCTGTTTAGTGAAATGGAACTTTGGTATGAATGACTCCATGCTGGCTTTGGATATAGTCTGTTTGGGCCTAGTGTCAGAGCTTAGTCTGAAACAATAGTCTCCTATTATTTTTATTTAACAATAACAATGAATAATAGGTTTATGAGAACTCCTTGAGTATACGTAGTACAGTGTAAACTAATGTAAATTCTCCCTGAACCCCATATCTTCCTTAAGGGATACAAAGAATATGGCGACATTAATAAAACCACAAAGAAAAAATTAGAGTAAGTATATGGCTCTGTGATATAGTGTCTGGCATGGACATAGCCCTGGGTTTGATCCCTGGCACTAAAAAATAAAAAGAAAAGAAAAATCTATGTTTGGGAACCACTGGCTCACAGGCTCATAAGTTAGATCTGATGACCATTGACATGGACTGCTGCATTACTGGTGCTGTTTTTTAGGTGGAAGGACACATCTACTAATATTTCACAACTCTTTTTTAAAATCCTAAAATAAAGACATCACTTCATCTCTCTTCTGTGAATTCCTGAAGATCCTATGACAATGAAGAAATTTGTATGGTATAATCCAAGCTTTATCCTCTGTGAAAAGACAAGTAAAATTAAAACCATGACTTTCATACATATATGAAAATAAATGTTAAAGATTTTATTCTCCCCTGGCCCCAGGCTCATCTCTGCCCATCCCGGACACACAGCTGGCATGTTCTGTGGGCAGCAACTGGGTTTTCCCACTGGGTTGTTGAGAGAGATGATCAGATAAAACCCCAAAGGTTCTTTCCAGCCCAAGTCAGGACTCTGTGACTGCTAGCTGCCCCCAAGTGCTGAGGACCAACATCAGCACAGAACAGGCTGGCACAGGCCCAACTGCAAATACACTGCCCAAGGTCTGGTTGTGGGGTGAGAATCCAGAATCCAAGCACTCCCCAGACAGGGCGGGGTGGGGGTGTGCAGTTGGAGGATCCTGCTGTGCAGCAAGAGCCACCCTGAGCCTGGTGCCAGCTAGACCTGAGGGTGTGAGGTTCAAGCCAACTGCAAAGAAGTAACCAAAACCTTGGTTGGCAGAGAAGTCACTGTCCTCTCCAAGTGGCAGATCCCTCAGAACACGTCTAAATTCTTCAAAATCTCACACTATGCAGAGACTGCCAAGAAAAATGAGTCCCCTCACATTATAGCATGAACCTCAGAGAAGAGGTAACTAGGCACAGGACCATCAGTCAGGGAGTGACAGCGGATAATGGGAGGTTCAGGAGACACGGAGAAAAGTGCCCACAGGGAAACTGTGACGTTGATTATTAAGTTGCAAAAGATTGAAGCCCAGATAAATAACCATGAGCCAATATGGGCCAAGGAAAGAATGACTTGTGTGATGGCAGAAGGCAAATCCTTTCATTAATACTTATAAACAGGCTTTTAAATAATTTCTCCTAAAGAAACTTGAGGGCTAAGTCCTCAGTGCAGCCCACGGGCGGGAGGCGGGTGGCCGGCTTGAAGCCTCTGGGCATCTCTCCAGGTTCTCAGGGAACAGAGACTGGGCCGGCAAGGTGGGGAGGCCCAGCAGCCCCCAGGTCCTACCAGCCATGCTATGGGTTCTTGCTGTTTCTGATGTGACAGATGAATGTCCCAGAGAGTTCTTTTGGGGTGGGGAAGTGAGGAGGTCTTAAAAACCTGAAGGAGAATCCCACCACAAACCCATCCATTCCTCCAGATAACACTGGGTGAGCACCTGCTAGCCACATAGCTAGAACCAGGAACAAAGCGGGCCGCTGGCCACTGGGCAGGACAAGAGCACCAGGCAGCTACAGGTGCAGGCAGGCTCATCAGAGGAGGAGGCAGACTGTGTCTGGTGCCTAAAGAACAGAGCTATGATCTGTGGCTGAGTCTGGGGAATGGGGACACACTGATGGTGGCGGCCATAGTTAGGGTGCTCTTGGGGGCAATGGCATAGACGCTGGGTGGTGGCTGTAGAGACCGGCATGACCAGAACACACCAGGAACTTAGTTAGCTGGCCATGGGGACCTAGGAGGGAAAGAGCCCAGGGAGAACTGCAGGCAGAGGGACCCCGAGCCACATCTGCCAGGCCAAGGGGAGGAGGCACCGCAGGTGGCCATGGGCAGCCTGAGGCCTGGAGCCTGCCCCTTGTGCCCACTCTCCCTGTGAGGCCTGGGGCTGTGAAAAGGGATTTCTTTAAAGTTGAGTCCCAACAGAAAGAGGCTGGGCCTCTGGGAGTCCCTTGGTCCTGCCCCGGGGAAGCAGAGGCAAGGCCCTGCCTCCCCCATCCCACTGCCTACAATCTGGTGCGGTGTTCTCCCTTGTGTCTCCTGCTCCCAGCCCCTCCTCTCCTTTCCCTCCCTCCCTCCCCCGTGGCCATCCTGCCCTGGGCCAGCTTCCAACTCTTCTGCTCTGCGCATGCTCCTTTGGGGCCAGCCTCCTTGACACTGCGCCTCTCCGAGGCCTCTCTGGCACATGTTTCCTCTGCCTGAACGCCTTCAGCCTCAAACCTCATCAGATGGGTTTCACCCGCTGTCCTGGCCAGGAACCCTGCTGTCTTTGAAAGGCAAATGAGCAGCTCCGAAGACCACTTCAGGCAGGAGAGACTTGGTTCCTCCCCCGGCCCCCCTTCAGACACGGGCACTGCGAGGGTGGCCTCACCCACAGGCCCCCTGGCATTTCCAAGTGTGGAAGACAGAAGGACCTTACAACAAAGCCAGGAACCAGGAAGCTGGTTCCCGGAGGACCTTGATCCCAGGGCTTCAAGGACAGCCTGGGCCAGGTAGCCAGACCCTGACCTTTAAAGATAAGAAATCTGTACCTATAACCAAGAACATAAGTTAAAAACAAACAAACAAAAAAAGATTTTATTCCATGTATTATTCAATGAGATAATCAGACAGGCTTTAAAATCCAAAGAACAGACATGTACAGATCAAGAGTTTTGAAATGAATATATAACTTAAGGCAAACTTCCTCCACCACCATCCCCAGGGACTTATGGAAATCAAATGGACCACTTCCTCTGGACTACATTTGCAGGTCTGTGGGAATTATTTTGCATTGCTATCAATCATTTGCAACTTAAAAAGTTATAAAATAACTTAAATATGATGGAAAATTAGAATCAAATAATCTAGGAGGCTATCTTTTAGAAAATGCCAAGTTTTCCATAGAATCACAATTCTTTTTCTGTAAACTCTATAGCACCTCATTCTCTTGATAGTCAAGCAATGCCCTAGACACCATTCATATTATGATAACCTTAATATCAGGGCTCCTGGGAACATTATTAATTCCAATATTCATTTTCTGCTTCTCTCAGAGCCATTGGGTTTCTAGTGGCCTGCTGTGTCCTGCCAGTATTCCAGTGTGAATCATAGAGTTCAAACACAAATTTCATCTGTATTGCTAGATTAAGAATTAAGGAGTGGTGAATGGTTCATGAATTGGTGGGGGAGCTACAGAAAAGACAATACGGGGTCAAGTTGTGAAATACCTTCTTGTCATGTTAAGCAGTTTGGTGTGGGCCCTAAAGGCAATGGAGAACAACTGGAAGCTTTTGAATAGATTAGTTTAGTAATTAGGGTTATTCATCACAAAGATATACTTTTCACTATTCTCTTTAAAATATCTCCATATTTGCTATCAACTATTCCTCTGTGCCTCTGTGGGGCTTTTCTTCTCTCAAATAAGCAAAGGAGAACATTTTCAAGTAAGCTAAACATGAAGTCTATAAAGAACAAAAAACTTTATTGGGGGGCTGTATTAGGTGTTGCCATTTGGGAGACACAGATGCTCCAGGGATGAGAGGGAAAGTTAAAGTTTATGATGGCTAAATGCTCTCAATCAGACAAGATAATTTAAAGTACTTAAAGAAAAGCTTCTATTAAAGTTGGAAAATAACTTCTTCATGGGCTATGTTACTTATAGGAGGTAAATTTTATATATATATATATATATATATATATATATATATATATATATATATATATATATATGACAAGAGTGTGATATGTTATGGTGCACATCTTGAATTTCTAGACAATGAAATTTCTGGATGCCTGCAACAAAAGTGTGAAGTTCACATTCCCAGGGAGTAGCTTGAAACATTCGTAAGTCCTTTTACCTTAATGACCTCCTGGTTCCTCTTGAGATAGAACTTCCTTTGACACTTATTTTAAAACATTCAGCCAGCAGCCTCTGTCCATTTCTTTGACTTAGTTACATCTGAAATGCTGAATAAAGTGTTCATCCTCTATGCAAAACCCCTACACTTTTCTGAATAGGAATGAGGAGGTTTTCGATGGAAAAGAAGCATGAACAAGTAAAGAAATTTATTATATTCAGATTATTACAATAGAGACAATTTTCCCAGCATGGAGATCAGAGTTTCTTGGCATGGTGGAATTCATGTTAGACTTATAAGGAAGTGTAGATGAGTTATAGGTAAAGTGATCTCATAACTGGCATTGTTTTGTCACCAGGAGGCATACCAGTCAGTCAGGTGAACAAGAAATATTTATCTGTGTCTAGACAGAATTTTGCTCTAGGGAGAGAGGGCAGGAAAAATTTAACTACTAATTTATGAGAGAAAGAATAGAAATAAAGAGGGTTTGGTGCCTGTCCTTATCATAGATAAACAAGAAATTTATCTGCAAGTCTTATCTAAGTCATAGGGAAAAGGGTGGTCCTTTACAGAACTCCTACTAATACCAAAGTCTGGAGGATTTCAGAAAACAAAAGTCCAGAAGATTAATCCTCCCTGTTTTTTTTTTTTTTTGAAGCATCTGATTCAGGTAAAGTAGTCAGAGATTATGGATTTATATTATCCCCAGGTTAAATAAAGGAAAGTGCATGTTCTGGAATAAGTTAGTGTGCACATGTTCCCATCTCCAATATTAAAACCAGTTCATTTACAGGGCTTAAAATGCCTACCTTCACCATACAAGTTCCATTAATAAATGGGTAGTGGTGGATGCCAGACCTAGGAAGCAGGTGCCCCATGGGTTGGGAGACATGACATGCTCCTCAACCTTTTGAAGGGAGAACCGCTTTTTCAGAGAAGATAGAAAATCTGATTTTAAAGTAAAATCTAATTTTAAAATAGAAGCTAAAACAATTTTAGAAAAGCACATGTTGAAGAAAATTTATAGGACGCCATTGGTTTAGACTGAGCTCCTGCTCTAGGCCCAACAGACCAAACCAAAATGAAGTTACTCATGCTGAATTTCCACATCACCAAGCCAAAACTAAATTGTTTAGTTTTTTGGAAACAAGGAGCAAGAGAGATTGTTATAGGGCTGAGGACTGCTATGAAACTGAGGCATCAACAAAGACCTCACTTCACCTGAATTCTTGCAATTGTGCCAGAAAGAATTCAGATATGTCACTCAGAGTAAATGTCATTAGTTTATTAGAAGGGATAGGAAAAGCGAAAAAGGGGTACACTTAAGGGAGAGTGTGTCCTCTTAAGAGAAGGATAGTATGCCCTTCCAGCTCTACAGTTTTTTGGGGGCTCCTAAAGAAGTTTCCAGAGATTTCTGCCCAGGTTTACCTTTTTGACTTTTGACTTATGGCATAGGAACTGCAGTGACTATCTCCAAGAATGGATGGTGTGGTGCTCATAGAGTAGTAGTTTTTAAGGAATCGAGTCCCACTGCCCCAACTTGCTGCCTTAATAATTATAGAGTTATAATAAATGTATAACTCTTCCAATAACTCTCAGCACAAGCTTTATTTGTGAGGGTTTTGATGTTTTTGTTGTTAGGGTGATGGGAGGTTGTGACATAGTTTTGATGAAAAGAGAGGGTCCAGACAACCTGGTATGGTGTGACATGATCTTGAAATAATAGTTTCTCTTAAGGGGATGTAATTATGACTCAATAAGGTGTTGAGTACTAAACCCTTTCTTTCAGATGCTTATCTGTCAGAAAGCCTCCCTGTGGTTTTTAGTTGCCCTTCATTGTCCTTTCCCCGCTCACCAATTTCATGACTGACTGACTATCTAATGAGAGAAAGTTAAAGTTCCCAAACAGTCCCGTTTTAGCAAACATGTGAAGAAAGTCTCCTCTGCTTTAACTTCCGTAAGTAAAGTGATTTTGAAACAACCAATTCACTTTGTGTTCTTTAGCTGTTTTCTTTCTGAAAAGCTAACCTCCTCTGCTCAGCTCATTAGAATATCCATTGTATTTTATAGAAGGAATATAACGGGAACTTAGAGAGGCTGCCTTTGCTAAAAGCAGTGACTCTTTACTTAGACCTGCAGATGCTAACAAAAAGCATGATAAAGCTTGGCATCTCTGCCTTCATTTTGTATTTGTCTCCTTTATTATCTTGAATTTTATGAACTTCTCAGCTCTGCATATAGACATGCAAATCATTAAAGGAATATTTATCTAATATAGTGGTAATTAAAAGATTATTGGCCCTAAATTTACCTAACTTATACATCATCCCCCTTCAAGCCTAGGAAAGATTTTTAGAGACATTCATTTGTCATCCTTTATATTATCTTGTTTCAGACCACTAGAGTGGTGTCTCCAATCATTGCTCTATACTTTCCAGGAAGAGAAGGGCCCCGCAGACACATCACCCCATGATGAGACTTCTAAGCAGGAAAACTTATTTCATGGGAACTAAACTGCCCTCTCCTAGGATCCCAGATTTGATAGATAAGCATAACTGAAAAACAAATAGAGCCCACCGCCTCAAATGATAAGGTCTTCTGTAGAGCCACCTCAAGGAACCAGAACTGAGTTAATGATAAATCAGGGTACAACTTGATAGACACTGTTTAATTATGAATATCTGTTTTCCCCTGCCCCAATTATTCCTATATCTAAACCAAAAGCTCATGTCAACATCCCAAGACAAATATTGAAAATAAAATATAACTTTTTGAGGGTACCACTGACTGAAATTTGTTACTTTTTTGTTAAGTCCTTCTACCTCATACATGTATCAGTATCCAAGATTTTCTTTTTCATTTGTAGACAGGGTCACATTAAATTTCATTGGGCCTCACTAAATTGATGAGGCTGCCTTGAACTTGTGATCCTCCTGCCTTGGCCTTCCAAGTTGCCAGGATTATAGGCATATGCCACGATGTCCAGTTAAGCAAGATTTTCTTCAATGTAGGGTTACAATAAGTTTTCTCTTCCAAAGGGAGATATCTTTAACACACCTTCCCACGTGAAAGTGTTGGGAACATAATGAAGAAAGTAGTATATTTTTCCTCTTAAAATTAACCTGAATATTATATATATGATACTGGAATTGAGTACAGAGGCACTCTGTCTTACTAAGTTGCTGAGCCTGGCCTTGAGCTTACAATCCTCCTGCCTTGGCCTTCAAATTGCTGGGAATGCAAGCATGCACCACTGTGGCTGGCTAACCCAACATATTTAAATTTGATCCCTCTTTCCCGGAGTTCAAAGTCCTTCCTAAAGCTTTCCGAGTCTCTTGTAGATAAATATTAGAAGAATTCATTGGGTTACACCCTTTGGAAAACAAAGGCTTTCCTCTGAAATCATAAGAAAAATACCTAGGCACTTCTTCCCTGAAACTTTAGACTCTAAATGAAAGTTAAGGGAGAATTCTTATGTATTTAAAAAGCGTATAATGCTGTTTAAGTAACTTTTTTTCATTTCTGTGACAAAAGACTTGACAATAACAAAGTAGAGGAGGAAAACTTTATTTCAACTAATGGTTTCAGTGGTCTCAGTCCATAGATAGACCATTCCGTAATTCTGGGCCCAAGGTGAGGCAGAAGAGCTGGGTCGAGGAAAGCAGCTCAGGACATGGCAAGCAGGAAGCAGACAGAGTGATGTACTCACCAGGGACAAAATATAAACCCCAAAGGCAGATCCTCAGTGATCTACCTACTCCAGCCACACACTAATTATAGTTATCACCCAGTTAATACATATCAGTAATTAGTCCATTTATTAAGTCAAAGTTCTCATAATCTGATCAATTCACCTCTGAACTTTCTTGTATTGTTCCACACATGAATTTTTTGGGGGACACAACACATTCAAAACATAATAGTTCTTAATAAAAATTACCCTTTGCCAGGTGTGGTGGCTCACACCTGTAATCTCAATGGCTCAGGAGGCTGAGACAGGAAGATCATGTGTTTAAAGCCATCCTCAGCAATGGTTGAGGCACTAAGCCACTCAGTGAGACCCTGTCTCTATATAAAATAAAAAATAGGGCTGGGGATGTGGCTCAGTGGTTGAGTGCCCCTGAGCTCAATCCCCAGTACAAAAATAAAAATGAAAATAATAAAAATTACTCTTTAGTAAAATAATCTTTTCACAATGATAAAGACCTTCCACCTCACATAAGTCTGGTGATTTCATGGGAAAGATATCTCCATGAAAGTCATTACAACCCCACTAGAAAAGTCCTTTCTAGGTACTTATGTAGCCCCATGCTACCAAACTTGAGATAACTGAACCCTAAATTCACATTTCCCATCTGAAACAAAACAAAACAACAACAACAACAACAAAATCTGCTAATTTACTGAATGGACCATCACACCCATCACCAACCACAAGCTACATCTAACAAGAAAAATAAGTTACTGATAGCTCAAAGTTGATTTCTACCAATCAACAGTCCACATCAGGCACATACAAACCTTAAGTTTTAATCTTGCTATGCATAGTTCTTATGATTATTTTATAATTACTACAGTAATTATGTTCATAAAAATCCTGTTAACTTTTGGTCAAAATTCAGACTCTATCAGATGAAGAATAAGAGGAGCATTATGGCAGATTATTAAGATTAAATAGGCCAAAGTACAGAGGAATTTCTTATCCTTCATGTTGGAGCTTACACAAATAAGGATATTAACAAAAAACTTTCTGTCTCCATTGTCAAAAAGCACAAGGCACTGACAAAAGTATTTCCAGCCAAGAAAAGTCACAATACTCTCACTCAGATTGTACTAGGTAACAGAATTACCTTATCTTTTCTTCTAATATAAGAACAAGGAGGAAAGTGCATAGTAGCTGGCACTACTTGTTTCACATGAACAAATACTTTAGAGATGTAGGACATATGTAGACAAAATTATCCAAAATGTCCACCAACTATAAGATGTAAGAAAAACTAGTCCTAAGGTTGTAGCTCAAGTGGTAGAGTGCTTGCCTAGCATGTGTGAAGCACTGGGTTCATTTCTGAGCACCACATACAAATAAATAAAACAAAAATCCATGAAAAACTTAAAAAAATTATTTTTTTAACTAGTCCTCTACATGATTTGTTCAACTGATGCATAATCAGTTTTTCTTTGTTACGATAAAATATCTGGGAAAAAACAACTTAAAGGAAGAAAGATTTACTTTGACTCATAGTTTCAGTCCATGGATACTTGGTTCCATTCCTTTTGATGTGAGACAAGAGAGAATATCAGAATAGTATAGCAGAGGAAAGCTATTAACCTCAGGGCAGGTGGGAATCAGAAAGAGGAAGGGGCCACTGTAAAAAATAAGCCCCCAGTGGTATGTCCCCAAGAACTCATTACCTCCAAATAGGTACCACCTCCTACAGTTTCCACCCCTTCCTAATAGTCCATTCAGCTATGAATCCTTCAAACAATTTACCCGTTGATGAATTTAGGTCCTCATAATCTAATAATTTCTTAAAAGTTCAACTCTTAACATTACTGCGCTGGAGACAAAGCTCTTAATACATAAGTCTTTGGAGGACACTTCATATCCAAGCCATAATAACTGGTTTCCAACCAAACTTGGTTTACTCTCTTTAAGAAATAACAAGTTGGGTAATAATTCATTTTTAAAAAATTTTTTCCCCACATCTTCATACATGTATTTTGTACAATGATGAGGGTCTCCTTCCAACATCCATGCAGTTCCCCTTCTCCCTCCCTTTCCCTCCCACCACTCTTACCTATCTAGAGGTAATCTTCTTCCCATGCTCTTCCTCCCTACCCCATTTTGAGCACCCTCTTTATATCAGAGAAGACATATGGCATTTGTCTTTTGGGATTGGCTAATTTCACTTAGCATAATCTGCTCTAATGCCATCCATTTCCCTGCAAATGCCATGATCTTATTATTTTTTAGTGCTGAGTGATAAATATTCCATTGTGTATAAATGCCACATTTTTTTTTATCCATTCATCCATTGAAGAGCTTCTAGGTTGGCTCCACAGTTTAGCTATTGTGAATTGTGCTGCTATAAACATTGACATGGCTGTGTCCCTGTAGTATGCTGTTTTTAAGTCCTTTGGGTATAGTCCAAGAAGAGGAATAGCTGGGTCAAATGGTGGTTCCATTCCCAGCTTTCCAAGGAATCTCCATACTGCTTTCCAAATTGGCTGTACCAATTTGCAGTCCCACCAGCAGTGTATGAGTG
Organism: Callospermophilus lateralis; assembly: GCF_048772815.1. NCBI lineage: Eukaryota > Metazoa > Chordata > Mammalia > Rodentia > Sciuridae > Callospermophilus > Callospermophilus lateralis. The sequence continues at coordinate 104,064,258 of NC_135314.1, forward strand.
TAACTTTTTCCCCGCATCCACACCAACACTTGTTGTTGTTTATATTCATAATGGCTTCCATTTTTACTGGAGCGAGATGGTATCTTAGAGTAGTTTTAATTTACATTTCTCTGATTGCTAGAGATGATGAGCATTTTTTCGTATATTTGTTGATTAATTGTATATCCTCTTTTGAGAAGTGTCTGTTCAGGTCCTTGACCCATTTATTGATTAGAATATTTGTTTTTTTGGTGCTTATCTTGTTGAGCTCTTTATATACCCTAGAGATAAGAGCTCTATCTGATGTGTGAGGGGTAAAAATTTGTTCCCAGGATGTAGGCTCCCTATTTACCTCACATATTATTTCTCTTGCTAAGAAAAAAACTTTTTAGTTTGAATCCATCTCATTTGTTGATTCTTGGATTTAATTCTTGTGCTATAGGTGTCTTATTAAAGAAGTTGGGGCCTAGCCCCACATGATGGAGATTAGGGTCTACTTTTTCTTCTATTAGACAAAGAGTCTCTGTTTAATTCCTAGATCCTTGATCCATTTTGAGTTAACTTTTGTGCATGGTGAGAGATAAGGATTCAATTTCATTTTGTCACATATGGATTTCCAGTTTTCCTAGCACCATTTGTTGAAGATGCTATTCTTTCTCCAGTGCGTGCTTTTGGCTCTTTTGTCTAATATAAGGTAGTTGTAATTTTGTGGGTTAGTCTCTGTGTCCTTTATTCTGTACCATTGGTCTACCAGCCTGTTTTGGTGCCAGTACCATTTTGTTTTTGTTACTATTTCTCTATAGTATAGTTTAAGGTTTGGTATAGCTATACTATCTGTTTCACTCTTCCTGCTTAGAATTGCTTTAGCTATTCTGGGTCTCTTAGTTTTCCAGATGAATTTAGTGATTGATTTTTCTATTTCTATGAGAAATGCCATTGGTATTTTGATTGGAATTGCATTGAACCTGTATAGTGCTTTTGATAATATGGTCATGTTAATAATATTAATTCTGCCTATCCATGAGCAAGGTAGATCTTTCCATCTTTTAAGGTCTTCTTCTATTTCTCTCTTTAAGGTTCTATAGTTTTCATTGTGTAGATCTTTGACCTCTTTTGTTAAGTTGATTCCAAGTATTTTATTTTTTTGAGGATATTGTGAATGGGGTAGTTTTCCTCTTTTCGTTTTCAGAGGATTTGTCACTGATATACAGGAATGCCCTTGATTTATGGGTGTTGATTTTATATCCTGCCACTTTGCTAAATTCATTTACTAGTTCTAGAAGTTTCTTGGTAGAGTTTTTTTGGTCTTCTAGGTATAGAATCATATCATCAGCAAATAGTGCTAGTTTAAGTTCTTTTTTTCCTATAGTTATTCCTTTAATTTCTTTCATCTATCTAATTGCTTTGACAAGTTTCAAGTTTCATAGTTTCATGAAATATGTTGAATATAAGTGGTGAGAGAGGGCATCCCTGTCCTATTCCAGATTTTAGAGGGCATGCCTTCAGTTTTTCTCTATTTAGAATTATGCTGGCCTGAGGCTTAGTTAGATAGCTTTTGCAATGTTGAGGTAAGTTCCTGTTAACCCTGGTTTTTCTAGTGTTTTGAACATAAAGGAGTGCTGTTATTTTGTCAAATGCTTTTTATGAGTGTATTGAGATGATTATATGGTTCCTTAAGTCTATTGATGTGATGAATTACATTTATTGATTTCCATATGTTGAACCAACCTTGCATCCCAGGGATGAATCCCACTTGATCGTGGTGCACAGTCTTTTTGATATGTTTTTGTATCCGATTTTCCAGAATTTTATTGAGGATTTTTGCATCTATATTCATTAGAGACATTGGTCTGAGGTTTTCTTTCTTTGAGGTGTCTTTGTCTGGTTTTGGAATCAGGGTGATATTGACCTCATAGAATGAATTAGGAAGTACTCCCTCTTTTTCTATTTCCTGAAATTGATTGAAGAGTATTGGTATTAGTTCTTCTTTAAAAGTCTTGTAAAACTCAGCTGTATATCTGTCTGGTCCTGGGCTTTTCTTGGTTTGTAATCTTTTGATGGCTTCTTCTATTTCCTCACTTGATATTGGTCTGTTTAAGTTGTGTATATCTTCCTGACTCAATCTGGGCAGATCATATGACTTAAAGGAATTTATTGATGCCATCACTATCTTCTATTTTATTAGAGTATAAGGTTTCAAAATAATTTCTAATTGTCTTCTGTATTTCTATAGTGTCTGTTGTGATATTGTGATTTTCATCCCGTATGCTAGTAATTTGGGTTCTCTCTCTTCTTCTTTTCGTTATCATGGCTAAGGGACTGTCAATCTTATTTATTTTTCAAATAATCAAATTTTAGTTTTGTCAATTTTTCAATTATTTCTTTTGTTTTGATTTCATTTATTTCAGCTCTGATTTTAATTATTCTTGCCTTCTGCTGCATTTGCTGCTGATTTGTTCTTCTTTGAGATATAATGTGAGGTCATTTATTTGTTGGCTTTTTCTTCTTTTAAGGAATGAACTCCATGCAATGCATTTTACTCTTACTACTGCTTTTATAATGTCCCAGAGATTTCTATATGTTGTGTCTGTGTTTTCATTTACCTCTAATAATTTTAAAATTTCCTCCTTGATGTCTTCTGTACCCATTGTTCATTCAGTAACATATTGTTTATTCTCCATGTTTCTTCCTTATTTTATTGTTGGTTTCCAATTTCATTCCATTATGATCAGATAAATTGCATGGCAGTATCCCTACTCCTTTGTATTTGCTAAGAGTTGCCCTGTGACATAATATATGGTCTATTTTTGAGAAGGATCCATGTGCTGCTGAGAAAAAAAGTGTATCTGCTTGATGTTCATTGATATATTCTACATATTTCAATTAAGTCTAAGTTATTAATTGTGTTTTTGAGTTCTGTATTTTCCTTATTCATCTTTTGTTTGGAAGATCTGTCCAGTGGTAAGAGAGGTGTGTTAAAATCACCCATGATTATTGTGCTGTGTTCTATTTGACTCTTGAACTTGAGAAGAGTTTGTTTGATAAACATAGCTGCACCATTGTTTGGTGCAATTTATGATTGTTATGTGTTGTTGGTGTATGGTTCCCTTGAGCAGTATGTAGTGTCCTTCTTTATCCCTTTTGATTAACTTTGGCTTGAAGTCTACTTTATTTGATATGAGTATGGACATGCCTGCTTGCTTCCGAGGTCCATGTGAGTGGTATGATTTTTCCCAACCTTTCACCTCAATTTGTGTATGTCTTTTCCTAACAGATGAGTCTCCTGTAGGCAGAATATTGTTGGGTCTTTTTTTTTTTTTTTTTTTTTTTTTTTAAAAATACAGCCTACTAGCTTATGTCTTTTGATTGGTGAGTTTAAGCCATGAAACTACTATTGAGATATGGTTTGTATTTCCAGCCATATTTTTTTTATTGTTATTTAACTTGGTTGTTTTTCCTCTTTGATTAGTTTTTCCTTTACTGTACTACCTCCCACTGTTGGTTTTCATCGTTATTTTTAATTTCCTCTTCATTTAATGTTTTGCCAAGGATGTTTTGAAGAGCTGGTTTCCTAGCTGCAAATTCTTTTAACTTTTGTTTATTATGGAAGGTTTTAATTTCATCTTTAAACCTGAAGCTTAATTTTGCTGGATCCAAGATTGTTGGTTGGAACCCATTATCTTTCTGCATTTGAAATATGTTGTTCCAGGATCTTTTAGTTTTCAGAATCTGTGTTGAAAGATCAGCTGTTAACCTAATTGGTTTAGCCCTAAATGTAATCTACTTCCTTTATATGTGGCTTTTAAAATTCTCTCCTTTTTCTGTATGTTGGGCATCTTCATTATAGTGTGTCTTGTAATTTTGAACATTTGGCATCCTGTAGGCTTCTAGAATTTGGATTTCTCTTTCATTCTTCATGTCTGGGAAGTTTTCCAATATTATTGCATTGAACTGATTGCTCTTTCCTTTGGTTTGGACAACAATACCTTCCTCCATCCCAATAACTCTTAAATTTGGTCTCTTTATGCTTCGCATATTTCTTGGATGTTCTGCATGTGGTTTCTTATCAGTCTCGCTGTGCTGTCTACACTCTTTCAAGATGATATACTGTGTCTTCATTATCTGGTGCTATCTTCTAAGTGTTCTACTCTGCTGGTGATGCTCTCCTTTGAGTTTTTAATTTGTTTTATTATTTCCTTCATTTCCAAGATTTCTGGTGATTGTTTTGTATAACCTCTATCTCCCTGTAGAGCTGACATTTTGCTTCTTGGATTTGTTTATGTAATTCATTGTCAAAGTGATCTTTCATTGCCTGAATTTGCTGTATAATGTCTTCCTTGAGACTCCAGATTATCTGAAACATGTATATCCTGAAATCTTTATCTGACATTCCTTCTGATGCAGATGTTACCTCTTCTAATGTTGAATTGTCCTGCATTGTTTGTGGTTCTTTCTTTCCTTGTCTCTTCAATCTGCTCACATTTCTTTCCAACTCTGTGTAACTATTGTGTTATTGTTTTTCCCCTGTATATTTTTATTGCTCTTGTATGTTTCCAAAATATCTATTTTGTGGATAAAGAAAATGTTAACAGTTCCCAATATCAATAATACATCATCGATGAGCAAGTTTTTATTATTCATACATTTAGAGTTAGACTCTATGTCTACAGATGTTGGCTTCAATTATTATTTAGAATATACTCATTAGTTTTATAAAAGACATACCATTTCTGGTGGTATATAGAGAACTGAGAGTCAGGCATAGGGCTTATATTAATGGGGAAAGAAGTGAGGATATGGGGTTAATCTAACTTAGCATCTCCAAAGAGAACTCTAATGAATAGACAGGGGTAATTTATGGAAGAATATATACATTCAAACTCCGATATCTATTTAGAAAATTACTCTACTTATAAATAGTAAAAGTTAGGAGGTTGAAAATGGGATAGAGGGAGGAAGAAAAAAGAAAAAATAACAAGGAAACAAAGAAAACAGATAGAGGGAGAAAGAAAATAATAAAAAGAATAAAAAGGGGGGATGTGGGGCATATGCAATTCCTCTATATTATATATTCTGGTGATTCAGTTCTTAAGGTTTTATTTCATGCAAAGATCTTGGTTTCTCATATGTTGAGGTTGTGAGGACCACAGGGGGAAGTGTAGAGGAGATTGGATGAGAAGAGGAGAAAAGAAAAGAAAGAAAGAAAGTCTCTCAGAACTTTGTTTTCTTTTCTTCCAGTAGGTGGAATTATCTATTCCTAGATTGAGTCTCTGCATTCAGAGTGTTGGAGGTAGCTAGTGTAAGAGGGCTTGAGCTTCTACCTGGAGCCTCCCTACTCTTAGTCTCTGAACTGGAAACTAGGTGCCTACACAGTTACTGTTCCATGTTGATAGCTACACCCCCCCCCCAAAAGCTTCTGAAAAAATTTTGAGTTATCACAGCTTGGGGTGGAGGAGTTTGAAACCAGGTACCCGATCAGCCACAGAAGCTCGCTGGTAGCCACAGTCATGGATAGATGTCGAGTAAGGTTTTCCAAGATGGATTTCATTTGTTTTCCATATAGGGTGTTTGGTGTGGTGGTGGTTCTGGGGTGACCTTGTGCTGTGTCCAGAGCTCAGTCTGGTGACCTGCAGCAAACACTCTGCGTTCTGCTCTGCATGATCCCACCTTCTGTCTGTGCTGAGTGCCGCTCTGGACCACCTTACTTCTGCGCCAAACGCTGTGCAGTACTGCCTTATATCTGCACTGAGCTCCACGTGGGGTCACCTTCCAAACCCACCGGCATCGAGGGGGAATCTCCTTCCATCTGCAATGAGCTCCAAGCAGTACCGCCATCTGTCTGTGCCATCAGGTTTCTCACGGGGATTGCCTTCCTTCTGTGTCAGGCTCCTTGCAAGACCACCTTCTGTCTGCACTGAGTGCCGCGAGGGACTGCCTTCCATCTGTGCCAATTGCCATGCGGGAACGCCTTCTGTCTACAAATGTCTGAATTTTTATGTTTCATTTTACCTTGCCCTATTGGGAAGAATGGAAAGGGAGGTAAAAATCAACCAGTGTGTGTGCTGGTTGCTTAAAACTTCACTCATTGAATCAGTTCATATTGCACACTCTCTGGTTGCTTCCTTGTTGAAGAAGCCCTAAACTGAATTAGAAAGCAACAGCTTCATCTTGAGCAGTGTAGGAACAAGCAGAAGATTAAACTTGTTCTGAAATAGCACCATAATTTTATTAGTCATAATTTCTTCATAATGGAAAAGATTCATCATTTACCTAGTTTTACTATGTTCTCAAATTTGGGTCTTCTATGTTCAAAAGTTGTCTAAAAGAAACAAGCTAGGTTTCTGTTAGAGTTAGGGTTAGTGTTAGGGTTTGGGTTAGCTTTAGGTTTAGGGTTAGGGTTAGATTTGGTTGCATTTCCTTGATGCTGGGAAAGATTCATCACATACCTAGCCCACTAGCCTCCCCAAGTTTGGTTTCCTAGGTTCAAAGGTTGGCTAAAAGAAAAAGGTTAGGTTTATATTATTGTTAGCATTAGGTTTATGGTTAGGATTTGCTTTAGGTTTAGGGTTAGGGTTAGATATGTTTGGATTTCATTGATACAGAGCAATATTTATCCTTTTTCTATCTCACTAGTCTCAAAAATTTGGATTTCTAAGTTCAAATGTTCACTAAAAGGAACAGGATAGGTTTAGTTTAGAGTTAGAATTAGGTTTCAATTTGGATGGATTACATTCATACTGGGCAAGGATCATCCTTTATGGAGCCCTGCTAGGCTTACCAAGCTTGGGCTTCTAGGTTCAACAGTTTGCTAACAGGAACAATTTAGGTTTATAGTTAGGGATAGGGTTATGGTAAGCTTTATGCTTAGGGTGTGCAGTAAGTTTGGTTATTTCTTTAAAACTGGTATGGATTCTTTCCTGACCTAGACTTAGTCAGCTTTCCAAATCTAGGTCTTCTGGGTTAAGTGGTTAGCTCTTTGGAAAAGTCTGAATATTTATGTTTCACTTTACTTTGCCCTATTGAGATGAATGGAAAGGGAGGTAAAAATACACCAGTGTTTGTGCTGCCTTCTAAAAACTTCACTCTTTGAATCAGTTCTTAGTGCACACTCTCTGATCAATCTCTCTCTCTCTCTCTCTCTCTTTCTCTTTGTTGAAGTAGCCATAATCTGAATCAGAAAGATTGCTCCTGTGAGCAATTCAGGAGCAAGGAGGTGAATACATTTGTTATGAAATAGCATGAAAATTTTGTTAGTCATAATTTCTTAATGATAGACAAGATTCATCTTTTACCTAGTCTCAGTAGGCCCCTCAAGTTTGGGTCTTCTACATTGAATGTTTGCTAAAAGGAACATGTTAGGTTTAGGCTATGGTTAGGGTTTGGGTTAAGGTAAGGGTTAACTTTGGTCGGATTTCTTTGATAGTGTGCATGATTCATCTTTTTCCTAGCTCCACTGAGCTCCCCAAGTTTGGGTCTTCAAGTTCAATGGTTTGCTAACAGGAAGAAATTAGAGTTGTAGTTAGGCATACCATTTGGGTAAGCTTTAGGCTTCGAGTTAGCAGTAGGTTTGGTCAAATCATGGTCTGGATTCTTTCTTGACTAGAACTTACTTGGCTTCCCAAGTTTCAGTCTTCTAGGTTTTATGATTAGCTCTCAGGAACAGTATGAATGTTCATGATTTACATATAGATATATTTTAAATATATAAATGCTTCTTAAACTTAAATGACAAATTAATTTATTATAATTTCAATAAATTTTCTGCAGTGAAGAACAGCAGAAAATATATTTTTTCATGTACATATAGATATATTCATGTAAACAAATATATATCTCTATATAGCATATATATATATATATATATATATATATATATATATATATATAATGTTTGAATATTACTCTGCCTCAAAAATGAAGTACTGATACAGGAAACCATGTAGACAAGTCTCAGAAATATTAAGAAAAGTAAACAAAATCAGACATATAATTTCACCTGTGCTATAACTACATTTATATTAAATATCCCAAAATTGGAAAGCATAGAGTTAGAAAAGAGAGAGTTGGTTGCCAAAGGCTTGGAAGGCATGTAAGTGAGTGGTTGATTAACAGATTACATGGTTTATTTTCAGTGATTAAAATGTTTAAAAAAGGTAATTGTAGTAATTATACCACAACATTGTAAATGTCACTACTTAACTTATTTTTTGATGGGCAATTTATGAGAATTCAACCTCAATAACACCAATAAGAAAAAAAAAATATTGAAAACACTGAAGTCTATACAATTATAGCTAGAGGTAACAGAAATGAACTATGGAATTGGACATACCTTCCTTATCCTTGTATCTGAACACATTACCATAGTAACTGCATTACGTAGAAGCAAAAAAATAGAACCCTAAATACAATGAGTTATACTCCATGTATGTATAATATGCCAAAATACATCCTGTCATCAGGCATATCTAAAAATGACAAATAAAATAAAATAAAAAGAAAGAAACTATGGAGTTATAGTCTCCCACATGTACTCTGCATCACCAAACTAAAGCATGGATGGTAACACTTGATACCAGAATTCAAGAGCCTTCTCTGTGTCAGGCAGTATTCTTGATTTATTATTTATTTTGTCCTTATCTTTCCAGTATCTTGAGTCCTGATTGGAAGACTTCTGATCTTACAGATTAAACACTTAGTTTGAGAGATGACTGATTGTTCCAAGGTCACCATCTATGCAGACTAAGACTCTGACAATCTGTGTGATTTCCAATCTACTGTATCATGTATCACAATACAAAGTCAATCAATGTTGTTGTTGTTTTTTTGTTTTGTTTGTTTGTTTGTTTGTTTTCCCCTGGCAGGAGGAGGAAGTAAGAGGTAGAAATTACAACAGGGGACCAAGAACAATCTGCATAAACTATCAATGTTAAATACTTGATTGTGGTCATTGTTACACTGGTAAATAGGTATGTCCAAACATGACAAAGTATGAATTATATATGTATAGTTTATTGTATTTTAGTATTACCCTAATAAAATTGTTTTACATTTGAATGAAAGAAATAAATATGTTTCTCAAAAAAACAAAACAAAACCAAAACCAAAGTATCTATTTGGAAAGCATAGAAAAAGATGCTAAATATTATATGTGTTTAAGAAATTACAAATTAAACACACCTATAAAAATTTACAAAATTTCAAACCTGACAATATCAAGAGCTGGCAAAGATGGGGAAGAAGAAGAACTCTCATACATTGCTGTTGGGATCACAAAATTGGACATCCACTCTGGAAGACAGTTTGGTAGCTTCTTAAAAATTACAATATACACTTAATATTGCCCACTAATTGTATTTCTCAGTGTTAATTTAATGGAATTGAAAGCTATGTCCATACAAAACCCACATAAAAATGTCAACAGCTTTTTAATTCATGATTGCCAAGAACAGGAAGCAGCTAAGAGAGACTTCAGTAGCTATTTACCTATTATTAATTTGAACACTGTGATACATCCATACACTGGAGGGTCATTCAAAATTTTTTAAAAATGAAATTTGCTATCAAACATGAAAACACATGGAGGCATCATTAATACATATTGCCAGAAAGAATACATTGTCTGAAATGCCATATTTGTGTGTTCCAAATTTATGACATTCTGGAAAAGTCAAAACATTAAAAATGTTAAACATTGCCAAGAAAACAAGGGGAGTAGAAGATGTTAAAGAGGTGTGGTATAGTGTGGTGAATCTACTCTGTAAGATTCCATCATGGTGAAAATTGACATTATTCTTTGTCAATGCTTTAAAAACTATAAAATTAGTGTTTTAATAAATAATTAAACTATTGTTATTAATAATTACTTAATACCATCACTATTGGAAAAGTATTTTAATTTTGTGCTTACATCAAATGTTTTCCAGTAATACACAAAGAAAAAAATAGTAGAAACTTTGAATAAGGGAAGGCATATGGGAACATGGTACTATGTGCTTCATTTTCCTGTAAATCTACAACTCTCCTTAAAATAAAGTCTGTTCATTAAAACAATCAAAGAAGGCTTGGTGGTTTTCCTAGCCTCAAACATGCCCAGCCCTCAACAATAAAATTTGTACTGAGAATAATTTCCAACAACCTTGTTTTTCTTTTTTTCTTTCTCTCTTTCTTTCTTTCTTTCAAGTGTTGCTGGTCTTTTCCTACAAGAAAGTCAAGAAAATCTATTTTTACAATTTTCATTATCTTTTTTAGAGAACAGTGAACATAAGCCCTTAGTGAATAAACTGGTATCTTACATTAAAAAGATGCTTATACACCAATAAAAATGATTATTTATCACTCTGCTTCATAATTCTTTGAATACTAAACTTATTTTACTACACTCATATTCATGAGAAAATTATCTGAGGTTTTTTTAAGTTCACCTCACATCCAATATGCTACCTATAAAATGAAATAACTTTCTTTTTCTTACCTGACAAATCTCTGGTTGAAATAAATGAAGATAGTCTGAGTAAAGAGGTGTGCTGATGCACATTAAGGAGCAGATAAATTCTGGGTGATATTACTGAGAAACACGTCCTATTGATTAGGTAAATACTAGGCATTTGGTAATACTGAAAGCTCCATATTCTTTCTCCAGTTTTTTTTAAATAACTTAACACTTCCCATGTAGATCTTGCATTTCTGAGCTATGGTAGTTACTAACACTAACCTACCAGAAACAGATAACAGGGTCTGTGAGTCATTTCTGTCCAGATCAAGTTCCATTATGCTCACAACAATATTTAGTAGAGTTGGACATGACCAGGGCCAGTCAGGACCTTCCCTTACATTTCTCAGCCAAGGTTAACAGAAAAGAGGTTCTCATTTTGGTTCCTAGAATGGGAAAGAGAAAATCCTGCATGATTGGCATCCACAGTACATTTTTTTTTTTCACAGTTCTTAAACTACCTGCTCATGGCTAAGCTGGACTGTACAGTAGCTGAAGAAATTATCAGATTGGTTCATAATGGCAATGTATTTCTACTAAATATTCAATATGATGAGGGTGAGAGAATGAGAAGATGGACTACAGTGGGAAGGGAAATTGGAAGAAAAACTGGCTTCCTCAGGAAGAAGGTGCTTTAAGTTGTCTTCATTCCCAAGTGAGATAAACCATTCATCAAATTTCTTCCTTCCTTTCTCTCTTTTCTACTTTCTTCCTTCCTCAATTCATTGATTATTTTCTTCTTATCTCTCACTCTCCATCCCTTCATAGATTTCTTTCTACGAGAAGATGTCTCAGTTCACTCTCCATATTTACTTCCCAGAAACTAATCATTTGGAAAATAAAGTTCTATGGGAGACATATCCATTTATATTGGGTGTCATTACTCTGAATTGTTTTCAATTGAAAAACCTAAAAAATATATTTTAAGAGTATACACACTCACATGAAACATTAGTTTGTGGTTTTTAAAAGCTTATTTTCATATACAACAAGCCGTACATATCTGGAGTCTAGTGAGAGGCCTTACATTGTTTTGCTAGGAACGGAACCAGAAAAACAAAACAACAGCAATAAAAACCAAATTATTTTCTATCACACTACTGACTTTTCTGTAATAAAAGCAGTTTATAATAATTTAAAACTATTTATTTTTTCTTTTCCTGAAAAATATTTAAACTTTCAAAGGAATCTTCACTGATTTTTCACCCAAATATCAAAGGATGATTTTGTTCACTGAAAACTTTAAAGAAAAAGTATTCTTCAAAAACAATTTAAGTTAATTCAATGAATGACAACAGACTTTGGGTGTTCAGGTAAAGTAAGCATTTTCTATAGAAATTTTTGTAATTGCAAAGGAGAAAGATAATTGGATCATCAGTGTACAGCTTGGCCCCAAGTATGTGAATCCATACATTGATGTCAGGATGGTCAAAGCTTGGAAAAAAAGGAAATTTTTATTGAAGAAGACTCAAAGCCCTGGGTACCTACTTCTTTGTACCCATGAGTCTTTCAGGCACTGAGTGACTATTCTGTAAGAGGCACCAGAGTTAATGAATATTGCAGCATTATTCAAAGTGTAGCCACTTACCTGAGAAGACTTTCTGTTATTACTGAATTTATTCATGGGAAATAGTCATTTTTCCTTATTGTTCATAGATGTCAAAGATAGTTTAACAAGTTGAACTTGACAGTTCCTTCTACCACAGCCTGGTTTATTAGTTTCCCTTGAAATGAAGCATTTTATTAAATTCATTAAAAATATGTGTGTAAAATATTGCCTTTTACTCTGTCCTCAGCAGGAAGAGAACTGATTATCTATTTGCTTAACTTTGTTGCTTTGCACAAAATATCTCTAGGTTTCACTTTTGGGTTTCCAGCTAAATTCAGCATTATGTTTATGATAGTGCTCCTCTTATTTCCCTATTTCTTAACACTGTAATTGTATCTTATATTCTCCTGCTTTACTAACACCTAAATGTCTTATTGTAGTAATTATCTCAATACACACACACATGAAAAATGTTGATTCCACTTTTCATGGAACTTAGATTTTAATTCAGAAGTATTTCATGATCTTCATCCTACTTTCATGGGGCTCTGTTACTTCCCTTGATTTATCCTCTTGTGTTTTATTTATTTGAAAGGTTTTTACATTTATTTCAGAAGCATTATGTGAAGAATATGAATAACATTAAATTCCTTTAGAAATAAATTTGATAATATTGGAGAGTTAGAGCATTAGAATATTTTATCCTATAATTTCATACTTCCATGTAGAGACTCTGATAGAAATTATAGCTACTTTAAGTGTTGTATGGATCAAAAATTTAAGATGTGGGCTAAAAAGCTTGAATAAAATACCCAAATTGGAGTCATGGCTGTGTTATTTAATGCAATTTTACCAAGTGACCACAAAACTCTGGACACACACACAAACACACACACACACACACACACACACACACACGTTTAAAGAAAGGAGTCTTGGAGGTGTCAATCCTCTCCTGGGGAAAACAAAAAAAATGTTTAAAAAAATATTGTTATTTGAGGACAAACAATTGTCAAAGCAGGCTAATATTAGGGTAGGCATTTCTTCTGTAAAGTATGAAGTCTTGAGTGTACTACATTAATTCTCCCAAGCCAGGATTTATCACAAGCCTAACAACTAAGGAAAACCTAGTATCAGAGGAATTCTCAGCCCAGTTCTACAAGTAGTTGAAAAAAGAATGAACATCAATTCTTCTAAAATTATTTTATGAAACAGAAAATAGCAAAACCTTTTAACCTCATTCTATGAAACTAATATCAACCTGATGCAAAAATCAGACAAAGACATATCAAGGAAGGAACATTTCAGACCAGTATTCCTGATAAATAGAGATGTAATAATTCTCAATAAAATTTATGGCAAGCAGCATACAAAATCATATTAAAAAGATAGTGCAACATGATTGGTGGGGTTTGTCCCAGGGATGCAGGGTTGGTTCAACACGTGGAAATCAATAAACATATTTTTTAAGTAAAGAGATGTAAAGACAAAAATCAGAAAATTAGCTCAATGAATGCATAAAAAGCATTTGACTAAATACATGATCAAAACACTAAAAAAACTATGTATAGTAGAAATATATCTTAAAACTATGAAAGCTGTCTATGGTAAAGTGATAAACACAAAGGAAACTTTTTTTTTTTTTTTTTTTTTGGTGTAAGGAAACTTTACTGAAAACAGAAAACCAGGAATGTGGGCTCATAGCAAAACAAAAACAAAAGAACAAAAAGGGTGTGTGTGAGGGGTGTTGGAAGGATAAAGGGAGTAGGGACAGCGAGGAAAAGGCTTAGTATTTTTTTTTTTATTCTTCCTATTTCTTTTAAAAAAAACCAACACAAGGAAACACACACACAACCATTTATTCCCAAGTAGAAACATAAATTGGGCAGAATAGAACTCTCTGTCCTTCTCTCTTCCAAAGGCAAAAAAAAAAGGTGAAAGAAAAGGCAGGGTGGAGGCTGCATCCCATAGAGCCCCCTTTGCAGTGGTGGTATGAAGGGGCGGCCTGGGCTGGCGGTTTGTACAACACAGGGCAGGGCAGCAGCATGGGGAACACAGGCAGCTAGAAAGCAGGGGTCCAGCTTGTCAAAGTCCACGGCGGGGCTGGGGATGTGGCTCAAGTGGTAGCGCGCTGGCCTGGCATGCGTGCCAGGGTTGGATCCTCAGCACCACATATGAACAAAGATGTTGTGCCCGCTGAAAACTAAAAAATATCAAAAAATTCTCTCTCTCTCTGTCTGTCTGTCTCTCACACTCTCTTTAAAAAAAAAAAAAAAAAAAAAGGCCAGGGCGTCCTCTCTGAATTCTGGGAACCCATGGGGATATCCTTGGGGACCACACCCTCTCCAAGTCCTATGCACCCTCTGGAAGGGGGTCTTCAGGGCCTCAGCTTCTCCAAGTCCAGGGCACCCACGCCCCCCCCATGAGCCCGCCCGGCTCAGTACATGGGCACCTGACATTTCCTCTAAAATTCAAAAAAAAGATGGCCATTTTTTTGCCACTTTTACTCAACATCATCCTTGAAACTCCATCCAAAACAATTAGAAGAAAGAATTAAAGATAAATAAATAGAAAAATATGAACTCATAATGGCTACTATTCTTACTGGGGTGAGATGGTATCTTAGAGTAGTCTTAATTTGCATTTCTCTGATTGCTAGAGATGATGAGCATTTTTTCGTATATTTGTTGGTTGATTGTATATCCTCTTTTGAGAAGTGTCTGTTCAGGTCCTTGGCCCAATTTATTTGTTTATTTTTTTATTTTTATTTTTTGGTGCTTATCTTGTTGAGCACCTTATATACCCTAGAGATTAGAGCTCTATCTGATGTGTGAGGGCTTTAAATTTGTTAACAGGATGTAGGCTCCCTGTTCACCTCACAGTTTATTTCTTTTGCTGAGAAAAAACTTTTTATTTTGAATCCATCCCATTTTTTTGATTCTTGGCTTTAATTCTTATGCTATAAGAGTCTTATTAAGGAAGTTGGGGCCTAGCCTGAAGTGATGAAGATTAGGGCCTACTTTTTCTTCTATTAGATACAGAGTTTCTAGTTTAATTCCTAGATCCTTGATCCATTTTGAGTTAACTTTTGTGCATGGTGAGATATAGGGATTCAGTTTCATTTTGTTGCATATGGTTTTCCAGTTTTCCTAGCACCATTTGTTGAAGATGCTATCCTTTCTCTAGTGCATGCGAGGTTGCAGGGAAAAAGGTACACTCGTACAATGCTGGTGGGACTGTTTGACCCAGCTATTCCTCTTCTCGGACTATATTCAAAGGACCTAAAAAGAGCATACTACAGGGACACAGCTACATCAATGTTTATAGCAGCACAATTCACAATAGACAAACTGTGGAGCCAACCTAAATGGTCTTGAGTAAATGAGTGAATTTTAAAAAATGTGACATTTATACACAATGAAATATTACTCAGCACTAAAAAAGAATAAGATCATGACATTTTCAGAGAAATGGATGGCATTAGAGAAGATTATGCTAAATGAAGTTAGCCAATACAAAAAAAATGCTGAATGTTTTCTCTGATATAAGGGGGAAGACTCAAAGTGGGGTAGGGATGGAGAGCATGGGAGGAAAATTACCTCTAGATAGGGAATAGGGATGGGGAAGAAAGGGAGGGAGAAGGGGAATAGCTAGGATTGTGAAAGGAGACACGGTCATCATTATACAAAATACATGTATGAAGATGTGAATTTGGTGTCAACATACCTTATATATAGAGATATGATAAGTTATGGTATAAAGGTGTATTAATAATTCTTTCAAAAAAATGAGAGAGCTCATGTATAATGGCATCATTTGGCCTGAACATACTTTATATACAGAGTTACAAAAAATTGTGCTGTGAATGGATAATTATGAATGTAATGCACTCCACTATTGATATGTATGTAAGAAATAAAAAGAAAAATAATACAAATAACAATAAATGCTGGAAAGGAGTGGAGTGGAGATCTGGAAAAAAAGAAAGAAAAAGAGGAACTCAAAACTATCACTTTCTTGACTAATAAATAAATTCAGCAAAATAGCAGAATGTAAAATAAACACCCATAAACCAAATGCATTGCTATACTTAAGCAATGAATCCACTGTAAAAAAAAAAAAAATAGAAAAACCACCACATTAACAATGGCCTCAAAAAAGAAAAAGAAAGAATAAAATAAAATATTGGGAATCAATCTATAAAAGAGGTAAAATACCTCTACAACGAAAACTACAGGACACTAAAGATAGAAATTGAAGATCTTAGAAGATGTAAAGCTGTTTCATGCTCTTGGATAGGCAGAGTGATCATAGTCAAAATGGCCATACTAACAAAATAGTTATACAAATTCAATGCAATTCCTTTTAAACTCCCAATGACATTCTTCATAAAACTAGAAAAAGCAATCAGGAAATTCATTTGAAAAAAATAGGAGAGCCACAATAGCCAAAGCAATTCTCAACAAAATGAGTCAATCAGTAGGTATCACCATACTAGAACTTAATCTATAGTATAGAGAAATAGTAAAAAAAAAAAAAAAAAAAAAGTAACAAAAGACATGTAGACCAATGTCAACTAGACAAAAATTAGAGAAAAAAGAGCCTCTTCAAAAATTGGTGCTGGGGAAACTGGAAATCCATATGTAGATAGATGAAATTAAACTTCTATATTTCACCATGCTCAAAAAATCAACTGAAAATAGATCAAAGGCTTAGACATGAGAATGGAGACGCTGTGCCTAACAGAAAAGAAGAAGATCCACATCCTCATCATATTGGCTTAGGGCCTGACTTCTTGAACAACACTCCAAAAGCACCAACAGTAAAATTAGGAATCAATAAATGGGATGGATTCAAACTAAGAAGCTTATTCTCCATAAAGAAAACAATCTATAACATGAAGAGAAAGCCTACAGAATAGCAAAATAAGTGTTTAGCACACACACATCAAATAAAGCAGTAATCTCCACCATGCCACCAGCGCACTGGTTTCATTAATGAGGTTCTTGGCATAAAAGTTAGCTAGTGAGATCAAATAAACACACAGACTCAGTTACCTTTTTCTATGACCAGGTCCGAGACGGCTCCCCCGTCCCACCTCGATCCACCCAGTAGGGCAGCAAGGATTACTCAGGGCTAACAGGAGAGAGAGAGAGAGGGAGCACGCCAGGGAGTAGCCTTTTATTGGGGAACAAAAAATTCAGGGGAGAATTCCATCCAATGAAGGTTGAGGGGGGCTGCACTCCAAGGTCAGGGTCAGTGATTGGCCCCCGGGGTCAGTGGTCAGTCACACCCCCACACGGACAGGCTCTCGCACCAGGAGAGGGTCGGGAAAGCTCTGACACAGTTTAGCCAGAGCGCCTCAGGCCCAAACCCGGAGTTGCCCAGTCCCGTGTGAGAATGGCTCCCCACAGTAATCTCCAGGATATATAAAGAACTCAACAAACTTAATACCAACAACAACAACAAAAGAGACATAACCCATCAATAAATGGACTAAGGAACTGAACAGACACTTCACAGAAGAAGAAATACAATTGATCAACAAACATATAAAAAGACCATCATCTTTAGCAATTAGAGAAATGCAAATCAAAACTATTTCCATATTTCATTTCACTGCGGTCATAATGACAATTATCAAAAATTACAAGCAATAACAGTTTTTATGAGGATGTGGGAGAAAAGGTACACTCATACATTGCTGGTGGGCTGAAAATTGGTAAAACCCCTGTGGAAAATAGTATGGAGATACCTCAGAGAACTTGGAATGGATTCACCATTTACCCCAGCTATCTCATTTCTTGGCTTTTACCCAAATGACTTAAAATCAGCATTCTACACAGATGTGACCACTTCAATGTAGAGAGTAGGTCAGTTCACAATAGCTAAACTATGGAACCAACCTGGGTACCCTTCAACAGATGAATGGATAAATCAAATGTGAGATATATATATATATATATATATATATATATATATATATATATATATATATATATATCACATATATAAATATATGTGTGTGTGTCATATGTGTGTGTGTGTGTATGGAATATTACCCAACCCTAAAAAGAATAAAATTTTGCCACTTGCTGGTAAATGGATGAAACTTGACAATTCCATGCTAAGTTAAATAAACCAACAGCAAAGTTCCAGAGGCTGAATATTTTATCTGATGTGCAGATGCTAATTCACAATGGAAGACAATAGGGAAGAATAAATGCACTTTGGATTAGAGAGAAAGAAGTAAAGGTAGGGAAAAAAGTATGAAGTTTTGAAGGATAATGAAATGGATGAGATATTATTACCCTGCATACTTATACAACTACATGACTGGTGTAATTCTACATCATATACAACAAGAAAAATGTGAAGTTGAACTCCATTTATGTATGCTGTGTCAATGCATTATATTGTTATGTATAGCTAAGTGTAACAAATGCAAAAAAGATAGAATCAAACAAATTACAAACTATAAGAATTAAAATACTGTGGTACTGAAATAGAAGGCAACATACAGACCAATGCACAGAAAAGAAAACAAGGATAAGCCCAGATATTCACTTCACACTCATCTTTGAGAAGGGGGCCAATAATACAGAATGGATAAAGGATAGTCTCTTTAGCAGATGGTGCTGAAGACACTCAATATCCACATGGAGAAGAAAAAAAACCAAAACTTATTTTACACCATATCAAAACATCAACTCAAAGAGGAAAAAAATTAACAATGAGATGTGAATATGTAAAATGCCTGGAAGAAAATACTGGGGTCCCATTTACCAATCTTTTCCCATCCTACTAAGTTGACAAATATGATCTTTACTCTGATTTGATCACTACACAGTGTTACATGTACTAAAATATCATGCTATACCACACAAGGAGATGAAGTTGCTATTTTTTAATCTAAAATAGAAAAAAAGATAGAAGAGCATAAATCTGTGAGCAAACTATAAAAAGAAAACATTGAAGAAACACTTTACAACATTGTCAACATTGCTTTAGAAAATGGTCCTTTGGCTATGACAGTAAAAGGACAGGGGACAGTACCATAACCAGACAAGTATAATTTCATTGAAACAAAAGCTTCTGCACAGCACAGTAAAGCATGAACAGGGAAAAGATTCAACTGTTGGAATAAGATAAATCACATACACATCACCTGAGAAGAGTATAGAGTCTAAGTCACACACACACAAAAAATCACTATGAAAAACCAGTAAATGAGCTGGGCACAGTGGGCACAGTGAATACCAGTGGTTTGAGAAGCTGAGGTGGGAGGATCACAAGTTAAAAACCAGCCTCATCAAGCTAGCCAGGGCCTAAGCAACTGAGTGAGTCCCTGTCTCTAAATTAAAAATAAATAAATAAATAAAACTCTGGGGATGTGGCTCAGTGGTTAAGTGCTGTGGCTTCAATCCCTAGTAGCAAAAAAAAAAAAAAAAAAAAAAAAAAAAGAAAGAAAAATAAAAAGAAAAAAGAAAAAAATGGAAACAGAGAGTAGCATGTTGTTTGCAAAGAAATGTGATTAGGGTAAAATGGGGTGCTGGTCTTCAATGGGTATAAAATTTTAATTGTAGAAGATAAACAGCTTCTAGATATTTGCAGAATACTTCTGTATTTATACTTTACAATACTATAGTGTTCACTTATTTATGTTTTCAGAGTATGTATATCCTACTTAGTGTTCTTACTATTGTGCAAGGGAGGAAGGGGGGGTACAAGGGATGGATGGAGGGAAGGATGATGGAGAGAGAGGAGGAGGCAGAAGCCAGGGAAAGGAGGACTAGCCCCATGATGCTCTTTCTACCCAGTCAGGATTCCTGCTCAAACTGGACCTGTCCTTGATTAAATATTCTGCTATTGCTGACATAATTTTTATTGATTTTATCTCACTACTTATTTTTCATAAGTAAATTTCAAGAAGGCAATGAACTACAGGTATGAACACAGCACAAAAATGTCAACTGCAGGTATACTGCATTTGGCCACCTCATGCACACTGAGTTTTCATTCCCATTATCAAAGAAGTCCAGTGGGCCAAGGAAAATGTGGGAGCTAAGAGAGAGTTGGGTACAATGTGACCATGTCCTATCCACAAATAAATAAATAAAAGGAGGGTGATGGAATCTAGGTAGGCCACACATTAATGTCCAACCAGAATTAGATTCATATACAGAAAGAAGACAGCTTTGTCACTCAAGGTACTTTACTGTTAGCCCACCTCTCCAGCTGAGGATATGAAGGGAAAGGGAAAGCAGGGTGATCCACAGTCACTTTTCTTCCAGTTCTTTAAAACTCATTAACAAACCATTTGGAGGAACTGTCCACAGTTATCAAGGTATAGTAAAAACAATTGCACTTGCTCTGTGTAACATATTCACTGCTTTGGTATTAACGAACACAACATGGATGTGCAAGCTCTACAATATGACTTGCTTGTAAGTTTGCATTTAGAATTGATATGGCATACTTAAAGATAAATGTTAGAAGTCTTGCTAACTATTTAAAGTTCTGTAATAAGAAGGACAATTAAAAGACAGATGAGATGTATCATGACATGAGAAGAGATCACAAAAGAAAGAAATAGATTTCTGTGGCATGATGTCAATGGCACAGGTCACCTGCTTTTAGACAGCGACTCTAAGTTTTTATTTTGCATTGGGCCTGACAAATTACACAAGTTGCCCTAAAAATACCAGTAAAAAGGTGTATATTTCCTGGAGAAAGTGCTGATTCTAGGATCTGGTAAGATAAATTAAAAAAAAAAAATGAGCCTGAACATAGAAGGAGGAAGAGAAGAAAGAGTAGAGCAGAGTCTCCCAAGGTGTCCCACATGTGGATTCCTGACAAATGACATAAGAATTAAGGTAAAAGGTCCTGAAACAGTGAAAGCTTGAAAAATATGAACAATAAAATAAAAGCATTTGGGACTGGGGATGTGGCTCAAGTGGTAGCGCGCCCGTCTGGCATGTGTGCGGCCCGGGTTCGATCCTCAGCACCACATACAGACAAAGATGTTGTGTCTGCCAAAAACTAAGAAATAAAATATTAAAATTCTCTCTCTCTCTCTCTCTCTCTCTCTCTCTCTCTCTCTCTCCTCACTCTCTCTTTAAAAAAATAAATAAAAGCATTTAACAGTAAAATATAAGTGAAAGCAACAAATGAATATATATATATATATATACACACACACACACACACACACACACATACTGATAAAAATAATTGACTTCATTGATAATAAATGATGGGAACAGTCAAATCTTTCATATAGAAGAGTTAAAAACAATGCAGGAGAATAGCATCCTCTCCAGCATGTGGAGCTTAGTATTCTTGTCATTTTATCGGTGGGCAGATTCAGGGACTTGATTGCAACAAATAGTGAAGGATTAAAGAAAAAGTATTACATTCCCAAAGGATAAACCTGGCACAAACCACCTTGACAATGGATGGACTGCAGTGATTCAAATATTTCAGTGACCATCAGGTAACCTCATCATGCTGTGACAACAAGACATTTTATATCCATAGTATTCCTTCCAAAATTATTTAATCAGTTCTCTTTACAGTTGGCTGACATGACCATTTTCACAAACAGGAAACAAACCATAAGAATACTGTCTTCCTCGGTGTTGAGTGCCTCACTTTCAATGATCAAATAGAATAATTAGTTTTAATTAACAAATATTTATTGCACATGTCAATGGAATTGAGCATAATATTTCCAAATGCATGGTACACAGTGATCACATTTAATTATCTATCTTCTACTTTCATCCCTTGCCCTGCCCCAGCACCCTTCCTATTCTCCAGAAATTACTATTGGGCTTCCATATTACTTTTAAAAAAATCAACTCTAGGGTGTAGGTGGCAAACACAGTAATAGAAATAAGATTTCTGCAGCCACAAACAAGCACTTGCTGGAATGAACTCCTCCCGACATCTCAGAGACCATAAGTGTTAACACCTGGCTGAGTCTCCTTTTATCTCACTGTGCACAATCAGAAAAACAATCTCCAGCTATTGCCTTCACTATGCTGACCTTAATTTTTCCATAAATCATCCAATTGGCTTCATTTCCCACCACCTGAGGACAGGGGTGCCACTGAGATCATCAGACACCACTACAGCAACAAATCTCAAGGTCCTTCCTTTGTGACCCTGTAGTTCACTTTTTAGTGGTTTTCAGAACAAGAGGTTCTGCCTTTCTTTTTAAAATCATCTCTTCCAGAAATCCATGTCATCACATATTCCTGGTTTTCCATACCCTTAACTGGATACCCTCACTCTCTGTCTCCTTCATAGACTTCTCTTGTCCATTGCTAAATATAGATGTGTCCCAAGCTCAGAGAAACACTCTCTGTACTTCTATATCTTCACCCACACCCAGGGTCATGCTCAGTCTCATAGCAGTATTTTCCAAATACCCCTACCTCCCAAATATCCATTTTCTTCCCAGTCCTCTCCTCTCACCTTCATACATGTTAACGTGAGTATCTAGGAGAAATCACAAACATCAACACAAAAGTCTTCCTCAAGACTAGCACTCTTTCCCCTGCCTCATGTGGTCTTTCTGCCCCATACAGGAGATTGGGTACAGCAACTACCCTAGAGTGCTCAAGTAAAAAATTCAGCAATTGTCCTTGGTCTTTTCTCCATTACACTCACCCAATTCATCCCCAAACACTTCTTATCCTAAAGACAATATTATAAACATTTATATGAGAGAGAGAGACAGAGAGATACATATATTCAAAATTATAAATATATAAGTATACAATTATATGTATATTAAATATCTATAAAATATATAATTATAAATAAATCAGGTAATACACTTTTATTCCTGTTACCAAGTCATGCCATCATGTTATATAATACATATTCTATTGATACTCATATCCATGGGGACAAGTTCTGCTAAATGGCCACAAATCCTCCACATATCAAGGGACTTAAAAGCTGTTTTTGCCAAAAAGCATTGATTTTTTTTACTTAGGCCTACAGATGCCTAATGGGCAACTACAAGTCAGATAACACTTGGCATCTCTGAGATATATTTATTCTATTTATTGGTTTATAATAATCATAGCAAAGAAAAGAGAACAAAATACCTGCAATATTAGTAAAAACTCCCAAAACATCCCAGGCACAACAGGAATAGGAAGAGGCCATGACTGAATTGAAAACCTTACCTGAGTTCTAAATAAAATTTTGAAAAAATTCTCTCTCTCTCTCTCTCTCTCTCACTCACACACACACACACACACACACACACAGGGTAGTGAGTGTAATACTCCCTTCCATAGCTGGATGGTTAATTTTATACATACAATTAATGAATATTTGTACAAAAAATTAAAAAGCTGCTGGTAAAACAAGTACTTAAGGGCTTTCTAATATTTTTAGTAACCAAGTCAGCCAATAAGTAGGCAGATACTCTAGTGGATGCTAGAAAAAAAAGTCAAAGTACAGTTCTGGCGCCATCTAGTGACTAGTTAGTAGTTAGCACTTCTAACAATGGGAAAAGTACCACATTAAACAGAGCAGTAAGTACCAGTAGGGAATTCTTGAAACCTCAAAGAGGGGTGGGGAGATGCAACTGGAGAAGCCAACAAGGGAGGGCTCCTTATAGAGGTCTTTATCTCACAGGTAGGAAACGATTGGGGCAGCTAAATGACATGGTGAGGGGTGTGTTTTACAATAATTGAGAAGGTAAAACATTGCCATGGATAGTAGCATTAGATCAAATGCCTAAAGGGGGTCAGTACTCCATATCCCTTTAGTGCCTGAATTCTTGCGCCAGACCAGGGGAATGGTAGCCCCCACGAGAATGGGAGCAGAGATTCTTTGCTGTTTAGTTCATGTCTGTGTCCTCTCTGCCTAGAACAGAGCCTGGTACTAATAGTTTTATTTTAAAATGAAAGGGGTTATGTTTCCATATATAAAACTAAATGAGGGCTATGGTTTTGCCTAGAGGTAGTGTTCGCCTATTATGCATGAGGCACTGGGTTCAAGTCTTACCACCAAATAAAAATAAAGTAAATGTATTGTGTCCACCTAGAACTAAAAAAATAAATGTTTAAAAGAAAAAAAAAACACTAAATGATAATACTGTCAAAAATAGATCCCCTGCCCCATCCATTCCAAATATCCTTTCAGAGAATCATGAAGCTGGGGCTTGGCCTTACGCCAGCGTGAGAGGCAGGAGTCACCTCGAGTCCTACTTTACAGGTGTAGGGAGTTTCCCAAAGTCCCCCCTGGAAAGGGTCAAGGCCTCCTCCCTATCTATGCTTTTTTCACTGCCCATGCGCTAGGAAACCCCTGCCTGTGAGTGAGTGAGTGAAGTGGACTCACTTCACTCCAGCAAGTGATGGTTGCATCACAGGCTTACCCTGTCTGGACCTCCAGGTCTAAAGTATGTACACAGCAGGCACCAAGAGAAGTCTCTGTGAACATGACAGAAAAATTGTTGTTCCCCTAAAACAAAGTGTCTCAGGTGATATCCCCAGGACCCTCCAGAAACCCCATGGAACCCAACCAACCTGAAAATATAGAAAGTGCACAGCATCCCATGAGAGGGAGGAACCAAGAAAGGCTGTGCCATGGCATCTTCAGCCTCCCTCCATTGCCTCGGTGTGTAAGTGGGAAAACTGAGGCCCCCAGTGGAGCAGACCCTGAGGTCACATTTCTATCTCAGAGCCCAAAGACCCTGCTTCCCCACTGGGTCCACAGTGACTCCTGACAGAATTTCCAGATGCCTCTCCTGACTCCCTTTGCCTCCAGTGGATGCACCCACCATGCCCTCTGCTCCTGCACCACTATGCCTCCTAGTTCCTAGGCCTGTGCTCACTTAAGGGGTCCTGGGTGAGGTGCTGCCTCCCACGTGTTTCCCCTATCTCCTCCCCACCCCCTGTTCTTATGGTTTGGGCTCCACTCACTCAGCCTGACTCTGACTCACCAGCTCTGCCCAACACTTAAGCCCCACTAGGTCCTCTCCACTTTCTTTCATAGGCTCCACCCATCATCTGGCCTCTTACCTGCACTGTTCTGCAGAGCCTCCCACTCCATCCACTTGACCCTCTGCATTCTGTCCATGTGGCTCATGCTCCTCTGACTTATTTAACACTCTGGGGTTGCAGGTTTTTCTCTCCAGCTCTGGAACCTTTTGCAGTCTGGCTTGGCCCAATTCCACCAACAAACACTAGCTTACCAAATGGCTCTGCTCTTCTTCGTTAGCCATGCTTTTCCATCAAGTTCACTCCTACACCACCCACCCTGCATTACCTGGCCTCTCCACTGCTCCTTGAAAACTCTGTCTGAAATGAATGAAAGAAATCTTGCAGAGATGCCCATGGTTGTGAAACCACTGAGTCTAAGGGACAATTACATTTGGGCTTTGGTCACCTTTGGACCCCACATCTCCAATGGTTGACCTTGAACCACTCTGCCTACCTGAGTCAGAGTATCTCCATTTACAAAATTCAGCTGCTGATAATACTTTATTTGCATAAATGTGAGCACATTTTCAGCACTCTCTGTGTATCATGAATGCAGAAGAGACACTGGCAAGCAACTAGCAAGGTGCCTGCCCTATATGTGAAAGATCCCAGCCAGGATTAAAAAAGAATGTTTGCAAAGGACCTGGCCTTCTGCTTTTCTTTAGCTCTGTGGCCTTCAGCACCTTCTCTTACCCTTTCAGCACAGGATGGGCCCAGCTACTTGGCAAACAAGAGTCATCTGTGATCTCTTCTCCAGCCAGCCTTGGGCATCTCAGAATGAGGGAGCACAGGTGTCTGATCATGGCCATCTTTTTCAAAGTTCAGTCTCAGAAGAAAAAGCCTTTTTATAATGACTTCTGAATAACTATGGTTTATTCTGACAGCCTGACTCAATGCTGTAGAGATAGAACAGCAGTTGGGCACTTGGGCTTCAAGCTGTAGAAACTGAACTGGGTGCTTTAAAAAAAAGCACTAGATGACACTGGGGAGGTCAAGAGAACCTGATGGCAAAGTTCAATAAACCCAGGAGCTGGGTTTCTCCAGGTGAAATCAGGGCCCAAAACCCCTTTATAGTCCTCCCTGGCCCCCACTGCTATATGAGCACACCGTAAGCCTTTCTGCTGTCATTTTGTTGCTGCTCAGATTCTAAGTCTTCAGAGAAGGGGTCCAGTTGGCTGGATATAGGTATTGGCTGGGAATATGAATTCTTCACATTCAACTAGGTATTGAAGGATGAGTAGAAGTTTGCTAAAGAGCAAAGGAAAGGATATTCTAGGTAAGAACACCACGTGTGACCTCACAAAGAAATTTGTGTCCTCTCAGAATCACACAACCACATTATGCCAGGTGATTTTTCTCATCATGTCATTTAATGTCCCCAAACCTTTCAAAAATAGTGCCATATGTTGGGAAACTGATTGCATTGTTTTATGAAAGTGCTAAAGGCTCTTATAAAGAATTCAAAGTATACAGCAGAATACTGCAAAACTGGGCAAGGGGTGGGAATCTTGCCAAAACCCAGTGCTCCAAACACCAGAGTTAACATTAGGCAGTATCATTTCCCAGGCCTTTTTAGTCACATTGATTGAAGGGTGAATAAAAAAGGAAGGATGGGTAGAAAGAAAGAAAAGAATTTGATTAAAATGAGATTAAATTGTGACTCAGTGGGAGAGTGCTTGCCTAGCACATTCGAGGTGCTGGATTATATCATCAACAACACATAAAAATAAATAAATAAAATAATAGTTTAAAAATCATAGAAAAGTGATTAAATTTGAAAATAAAGCATTTTCATTTGAATTTAAGAAAAGAAAAAAAGAAGTAGTTGCTAATGACATATTTATTTTGTGACCAAAGTGCTTGTTTGATATAAGATCACCCCAATATTGTGATTAACAATGTTTCTCGAAAGTTAAAAAAAAATTAAAAAATAAAAGCTGAGGATGAGGCTCAGTGATTATGTGCCCCTAGGTTGAAACCCTTGTACAGAAAAAAGAAAGAAAGAAAGAAAGAAAGAAAGAAAGAAAGAAAGAAATTAAAAAAGAAAAAGAAAATTATGGTTCCTTTTTTTTATATTACATATTACAATTTTAGCATTCATTTTTATCTGTTGTGGTGGCTGTGAAAAGTCAGTCTCTCACAGATATGTCAATGTCCACACCTGACATTTTGCTGTCAGGCTATCATTTCATGTCAAGGTCTATACTTTACCTACCACCTCACTTTAATTGGAAATTTTGTCAAATCCTAGGTTTATCTGGAGGCATGGTTCATCTTCAGTCCTTGGACCCTGGCTTCTTTTTTCTGTGTTCATTTAGATTCAAGTCTTTTTTGAAGCAGAACCATTTCAAAAATGGGAACAATAAAGCTTGCTAAAAATCACTTTCCCAATGGCCCATCAGTGCAGAAATGGAGATTTGGGACCAATGTTTTCCTGTTGTGGAGACAGTTCTCAAGAGAGCCATGGGAGCCCTGAGATTTTGGACTTGAGGGTTGGCATCAAGTGGAAAGATACTCACTCTCTGTGAACATTCTGGGGCAAGTGAGGGATCCTGGAGATGACTCAGGCCTAACTATGCCCCAAGGGCTCAGACTAGGTACTGTAGAGGTTTTGTGTTGTACTTCCATTCCATCCCCAGAGACTGAAAAAGAATTGGTGACAAAGATGGCTGGTTCTCTTGGCCTACATTGTTTCTGAACCTGAGGACAATGAACAGAAAGTAGAACAAGGAGGAAAATCAATGCATCTGTCTTTCCACTACTAGAAAAATAGTCCAATCAAATACTGAAAAATTTCCTTTTACAGGAAAATCAAAAAGCCCACCCAGTGGTTGGTAGTCTGGGCTTCTATGGCTATCCAACCATCCCCAACCCTTTTATTTTTTAGAGACAGTGATTCTCTAAGATTTTTAGGGCCTCACTACATTGCTGAAGCTGTCCTTGGACTTGTGAGCCTCCTGCCTCAGCCTCCATAGCCACTGGAATTATAGGCATGTGCCACCAGGCCTGCCTGCCTTTTTTTTTTTTTTAGGTGCTGGGGTTGGTGGAACCCAGATCCAGGCACATGTGAAACACCTATTTTACTACTGAGCTGTACCTTCAGCCCTAAACCTGTCATTTTGAATTGTTAGCAACACATTTTTAAAAAATATAAGGTCCCAGGGGAATGATTGATGGATGTCTGCATCTGGATCTTAGCAACCACTTGTGCTGGTATGGCTCTGTGCAGAGCCAGTGCAGTGTCTCATAGTGGCATGGAAGGATGGGCATCAAGTGAGGATAGACGGAAATCTGAATTCGTCCTGATGGGCTGTTAAAGGAGAACTGCTGGATAGGTGGCCATGCTGAGACATTGTTCTTTCATATGTTGGGATGGGCATCCCAGGTGGAGAAGGGGTAGAGGGTGAGTGCATTTGGGTGGTTACCCACTGAGATATATCCCCAGTCCTTTTTTATAAAAAATATTTTTTCTTTGTTGATAGATATTTATTTTGTTTATTAATATGTGGTTCTGAGAATCAAACCCAGTGCCTCACACATGCCAGGAAATTGTGCTACCACAGAACCACAGGCCCAGCCTCAGCCTCAGCACCTTTTATTTATTTATTTGATTTGGCCCTACTGGGATTGAACTCTTGGATACTCCACTACTAAAAACATCACCAGCCACGTTTTTGTATTTTATTTAGAAACAGAGTCTCACTAATTTGCTTGGTTCATCACCATTGTTGAGGCTGACTCTGAACTCATGATCCTTTCGCCTCAGCCTCCTGAGCTACTGGGGTTACTGATGTGTGTCCCAGTGTCTGGCTCCCCAGCTTTTCTTTCTTTCATTATTTTGAGACAGGGTTAAAATGTTTCTGAGGACCTCACCAAGTTAATGAGGCTGGCTTTGAACTCCCAGTACTCTTGCCTCTATCTCCACATCCACTGCGATGACAGGCCTGTGCCACTGTGCCAACTCTAATACAATTTTAAAAGTTACTTATTCCATGGTAATATGAATCTATTTAAACTTATAATATAAAAACATACATATAATATATTCACTTTTTATAAATAAATTTATAAGAATTAGCATATGGCATTTATATAAACATAGATGTCACAAAACTTACTCCTATTGACCAAATGTGACCCCTAAAATCTTGAACACATATGGACATTTAATTTATCTCTTTTTATTCTTTTTCTAGACTTATTATTGTAGATAGGTTCAAAACACTGAATGAGTGAATGCAGAGAATTGTGCCAATTTTCCTATTTATTAATTGAGGATAATATTTTATTTTCCTAGTAGTAGCATTTATTTCCCACAAATACTGCATGTGGCATTTATGTGTTGAAGCTGAAAAGTTGTTCACACAGAAACTGAGAACAGAAAAGCCTCCCAGATTTATGATAAGAATGAGAAAGAGACTGATTGTCTGTAAGGAGTGCCCAAAACAAGTAAGACTGGAAAGTAACTCTTAGGTTTTATAGCACAATAAGGTGATTACATTCTATAATAACTACTTGAACAAATCAAAATAGCCAGAAGTTTGCAGATTTCAAACAAAAAATGACAATTTTAATGGGATGAAAATGACCCTGATTTGATCACTACACAGTACATACACATGTTGAGTTACAATAATGGGTCTCATATCCAAGTACAAATAGTAGATTCCAGTTAAAAATTAAAATAAACAGAAAACAACCCTTTGATGTTTTAACCAAATATCTACATCACCTTGGATTTCTAAATGGTATCCTATGTTCATGAATGTTTCACTTTTCTGGTTTCTCTTACTGTCATGTTTTTTATATCTACAAGTTCTAAAGTGTCATGGAATGATTTAGCCTCATGGATGAGGCTAAATGGTTTTCTGATGATGGTTATTTTTAAAAAACTTGTTTACACTTTATTTTATTATTTTATTTTTTATATGGTGCTGAGGATTAAACACAGTGCCTCACATGTGCTAGGCAAGCATTGTACTGCTGAGCCACAATTCTAGCCCTGAAAACTTGTATTTTTCAATATGTGGCTGGAAATAATTTAAAATACATAACTACTTAAAGACACTTGACTTAAGACATAACATGCCTTGTATAAAAAATATTCTATCAGATTAACATCATCTTTTCTGTATCAAGTTTATGTGTGGGTCTCTTTACTGGAGAAATACACTGCTAACTTCAAGCAGATGAATATTGGGTTTCTTATGGAGGTTCATCTTTTAGGCTTGGGTCAAACTCTTGTTTCTTTAATTAAAAATCTTACAATGGAATGACTTTGAATCTATCTGAGCTGTGAATTTAATTACCACCTGTATTCCAGATGACTGAAGAGAAAACAATAATAATATATTTCTACTGATATTTGATAGCTGGACTTTGGTCATGATAATAACATATATGCAAGGTGTATAGCTACATTGAGGATTCAAAGACATCCTAAAAATACTGCCAAAGAGCTTTCTACACATATTGCTAGAATATTCTAACATCATGAAAAATATTTTGAAGCAGCAACATATGTAACCATTATAAAAAGAAGAGATTTAAATCTCCCAAGTCATATATATGAGGAACTTCATAATTAAAACATAATGGCTAACATTTCTATTGAAATATCAGAAACACATCCATGTTTGATACTTGTTCTTCTTTCATACATAATAGCTCTAGAGTATAAGTAATATGACTCCTAATATGTCATTCGAGATGATCAGATTTAGTATCAAGGTGACACTTGAACTCAATGAAGATCATAAATACAAATTAAAAAAAAATCCTAGAGGGCATGCTTCTTAGTGTCATCTTAGATGATTATTAAAGACATTAATTCAAAAAGACAACACTGAAACAATACACCTATGTGCACACCTATCACATTGAGATTCATTGGTTGAGAAGGTGGCAATTCTTTACTTTTGTGCAATCTTCCCATATCAATTCACCAAAATTATAGAGTTTTCAATATGTTCCCAGTGCTTAATCAAGAAGGGAAAGATGAAATCAAGGTAACACACTACCCCAGAAAACCTAAAGATGAGATTATATCAAGAACTATTTTGATAATATATGGTAATTCTGAATCTGTAAGAAAGCCAATGTACAAGGGAAGCACAGCTACCATTACATAATCCAGACATGATTTGGTAATAATATCGGAATGGCACCTGGAGAGTGTTAGAGAGACCTGATAACTGAAGTGGGAAAAGGGCATGTTGGTGAATCCACATATATCCCTGGTGATAGGAGAGGCTGAGATTGATGAAATGATTCTATTTGAAATAAAGACTTAAGCTTCATTTTCTCCTAAGATATATTCTATTTATATGGAATATAAAGAAAGATGAAAAAGACCTACAAACTATATTACTTTACTAGTATAAGAAACATTTTTTTCTCTGAAGTTCATCTTGAGATCTCAGCTAACACTATCATTCGCTTCTACAACTTCACATTCCTTATCTAGCCCATGAACTTTATCATTGGTATAGTGGCCCTAAAATACCTATGGGTGCCGATAATTATGGGGTTCATAGCTACAGATGTTTTTGTCTCAGAATTTTGGAGATTATATCAAATGTAAATTAATAATCTACTTTCACAGGTTTTGGGGGGAGCTTCTTCATTTGTACCTCGTGCCTGCTGAGTTTCCTCTATGACATTATCCTCAGCCCCAGAAGCTCCTGCTTGGCAAGGTTCAACCATAAATTCCCACACCAGAGCCTGTGATTCCTTGTTCCCTGTGGGTATTCTACATGTTCTTGAATGCTTGCTTCTCATTCTATTCTACTGCCATCGCCAATGTGACCTCACATGTTCTTATATTTATTACTGTATGCTGAACAATTGTACCAATGTGTTACCTCCTAAGGCATTTACTTTTGATATTGGGGTTATTCCAGGAAGTCTTTCTTCTAGGGCTCATGTCCTGAGTTCTTTTTAAAGGTCAATATATAGATAAATCTCTAACTAAAAAATAAATTATGTTATCACAATTAATACCCGAACATTAAAATAAATAAACAATGTTTACAACTCTCATCTCATAGGTATAAGAACTTAGATTATATAGATCAATTTGTTGGAAGACACAAACTACCAAAATGCATTGTGTCCTTTGTGATCATCATACTGGAAAGGAATTATTGGTTTCGGCATTGGATTGTCACCAAGACATGGGTTTATTAAGGATAGGACACTGCTGTTTTCTTCTGTAACCATGACATAGTATCAATCATGTGTAAAAAAAAGGAAATGGTTCCCTTAGAAAAAAACAGAAGAAGTTACAAGCACACTGTGATAGTGCACAGAATATCCAAAATGCGGCCTCTGTCTACTGGGGGAATCTATGGAAAGCATGAACTCATATACCTTCTGGGAGAAAGAAAAAGTTTGCAACCCTCTATCTAATTGGGCTTTATTATTTGGAATTATAGAAAAATCAGCCATTGATAAAGCAATATTTCTTTCAGGATTGAATGCTGAAGATGCATTTGCAGGAATATAAAATAGATGCCTAGAGCTATTCAGTACAGAAATGTTGTTAAGAAATAAAGTTCAGAAATAGCCTCAATGTCCATCATTTGATTAGTTCCAACTTTGGTCTATCTACACCATGGAAAATTAAGATCTTTGCATATGTAGAGTGTTTTCCAGGTTGTTTCATTGAGTAAAAAATAAGGGGCAGACAGAATACATAGGAGCACTCCCTTTTGGGTAAGAAAGAAACTTACATAATAACATAACATTATTTTTGCCTCCTACCAGAACAAGAAACCATAAGATATATACTAAAACAAATTAAAATAGATGTTCATGAGTGGCAATGAGAGGAGATTAGTGGGGATGGAGTATAGGTGAGACTTCAGTGTATTTTAACATGAGTTTATATTCGAGCCACATAAACAATGACCATGTTTAAAATATCGAATTAAATCAAAGGACAAAAATCAAGCCTGACATACAGGTGAGAGTCTGATCACCCAAACATGAACCATACTATTCTGTGACTAAATAATTTTTTAAGCTTGCATGATTTCCAGGATCTTTTACTCCAATGTGAACAAAATTTTTACCTAAAGTAGCAATCCTGTTTGTGGTGTAACAGTTACTGGTCAGTACTTGGCAATATAGGATGCCAGGATTAATGTGCAATGTTTACTGTCAGCACAACAAGGGAACATATGGGTTTCATGCTTTCTTCATTAGACTGGAGTTTACAAGGGCAGGGGCCACTTCTTATCTACAGTGAGCAGCCTGCTGAATACACAGATA
This sequence comes from Callospermophilus lateralis, assembly GCF_048772815.1. Lineage (NCBI taxonomy): Eukaryota > Metazoa > Chordata > Mammalia > Rodentia > Sciuridae > Callospermophilus > Callospermophilus lateralis. The sequence continues at coordinate 104,097,562 of NC_135314.1, forward strand.
CTACTATTAATATACACTGAAGAATTCTTTAACAGTTTAATGCCAAGAACACAGAGAGGACTTGACAGTTACTTCCAGGTCTAGATTTCAGAAGCTTGGTTATTTACACTTGGGGTGAAATGAATAATCCTAGAACCTGGGTGAGTAAATACTTGAATGTTGTCATGAGCCTAGGCAGACAAAGGTGGGGTCTTGCAGGTTATTAAGTCATGAGGGTAGAGCCATGGAATGAAATTATTATTCTTTATTAAAAAAGAGCCACAAAGAAACTTCTCATCTCATCCTGTGAGGACACATATGGTGCACTTCCCTACACTCATCAAGCTGCTATAATAAATTATGATAGACTAGGGGGCTTGTAAGCCACAGACACTCATTTTCCACAGTGTGTAAGATCAAGGCACAAGGTAATTCAATGTTTGGTGAGTACATTTCTAATAGATGGAAGCTTCAGGCTGTGTCTTCATGTGGTGGAAGCATCTAGGTAGCCTATGGCACCTGTCCAAAAGAGCATTAATTCCACCGATGAAGTCTCCAGCCTTAGGACCTCATCACCTCCCCCAAAGACTCACCTCCTAATACCATCACCTTAATGGAGATGAGTTCAACCAAGATGCTCAAGGGGAAACAAACCTTCAAATTAGAGCTGGTCTATGAAAAATCAGGTTCTCGATAGTCAATAAACATGTTGGAAACTTGATCTTGGACATCTGAGCTTTCAGAAGTCCACACATAAAATTGTTTTGCTTGTAAGATATATAGTTTCTAGTACTTCCTTAGAGCAGCCCAAACAGACTAAAATATATTTCAAATCATAATTCTGTCTTTTCAATTGTTCCTTCAATATGAACACTTCTCTGAATTTTACACAGGTGATCAACTCTCTGGGCATCCCTCTATGTATGCACCTATATACATGCACATACAACAGCAAGGAGCTTGGGGCTTTCCACCAAGCTCTATCCTCATATTCTGCATTTCTACATGTCAAATTTGGGAACCATCCATTTGGCCCCATCCCTGCAAGTGAATGGTCAGGCAGGCCCAGGCCTCCTGTGGAATTACTCTCTGAGCCACCTCTTTAAGATAAGAGCGCAGCCTGCTTCTACCCTGTATTCTGGCCTCTACTCTCACCTCCTCAGGGGCCTTGCCTATACCCTGGTTATAGCCAGGTCTTCCATTGCACCTGCACCTCCTTTTCCTGTTCTATGACCTGAACATTACTTGCCATCACTTTACCATGCTCAATTGTGCATGTTTCTCCACAGCTACAATGAAGCTGCCATTTGCTAGCTGTATGACCTTAAGCAAGTTAACTCTACACAGCTCAGCATCCCTGTCCTGCAAGATGGGTGTAAACATGGCTTCTGCTCATAGAGTTCTTATTGCCAGTGAAGGGGGCAGGGATAAAAGTCCCAAACACAATATTACAGTACATGATGATCAATGACTCCTGATGTCATTAAGTGTCACCATTACTAGCTGTCAATCCCACTTCACAACATGGGTAACATAAATTCCTAAAGAGTAAAAAAAAAAAATTAATGAATTTCACCTGGCCAATGGGCCCAGGTCTGCTCTGACATTAGATTTCCTGCCCTCAACCAGAGCTCAGGGCCAGGATGAATAAAAAGGTGCCACATGAAGAGCAGACTAATGTAAAGCTGATAAAGGCAGTTTCATGAATGGACAAAAGGGAAAGAATTGTGGGAAGGAGCCAAATCCTATATCTGACACCTGGAGAATCAGGAGATTATACCTTCATATCAACTCCCTTCTCTTGAGAACAAAACTGTACTGAAAACAGAGAACAAAACTGTACTGACTAACCAAGACAGATTAGTCACCAATGCAGACAATGAAGGACACTCTGGAAGTGACCATGCTGGTTGGTGCATGAACAAGCAGTCAGAGCCACAGATGGGAGGACCTCAAATCCTTCACATGAGACCTTTTGCTTCCTGCATCTTCATTTTCTGGCTCACACAATGGTAGGCTGAGCTTGGACACTGAAGATCCTGTGTGCTGGCAGGTGACAACCCCAGAAAATAGCATCTACACATATTTTCACAAGTTTACTCATTCTACTCAGCCATAAACAAGAATGGAATTATATCATTTGTGGGAAATGAATGAACCTGGAGAACATCAGAACCTGGAGAAATGAAATAAACCAGACTCAGAAAGTCAATTGTCAAGTGTTTTCTCTCATATCTGAAAGGTAAAAGAAAAAATGGAATGAAAAAATAAGTGGATCTCAAAAAAATTGGAGGGAGAATAGACTGGTGGAAGAGAGGATAAGAGAGATGATTCAGGCACTGAGAAATGAGACTGATCAGTGATGTTATGCTCATACATGTATATGTAACAATAAACATACTATTAAAATAATTATAATGTCCTAATATAAGTGACTTTTTTGGTACCAGTAACTAAAACTCAGCATGCTTCATCATTGAGTCACATACCCATTGCCAGTCCTTTTTTTTTTTTTTTTTTGTATTTTTTTTAAACAGTGTTTTGCTAAGTTGTTCAGGGCTTTGCCAACAGAGCTAAGACTGGATGCCCACAAAGCAAAAATACAAAGGCCTGTCCTCCCCTGGCTTTATGGAGCACTCACTATGCACCAAGTGCCTACTATCTATAACTTCATTTAATTCTCATCATAGTCTTGGTAAGCAAGTGGCATCAGCCTCATCTTACAGATAAATAGAAGTTGTGAGAAGTTACAAATGTATTCAAGCTGGGTACAGTGGCACATGCCTGCAATCCCAGCAGCTTAGGAGGCTGTGGCAGAAGGATTGTGAGTTCAAAGCCAACCTCAGCAAAAGTGAGGTGCTAAGCAACTCAGTGAGACCCTGCCTGTAAATAAAAATACAAAATAGGGCTGGGCAGTGGTTAAGTGCTCCTGAGTTTAATCCCCAGTACCAAAACCAAAAATGTATTCAAGCCTCTATAAGTATATATATATATATATATATATATATATATATATATATATATATATACACACACACACACACACACACATACATATACACACACACACACAAAAGCCAGAATACAAATTTATGCTATGTAACCAAGACCTTGGTCCATTAACATTTATTTTATACTAGTCACTACATCTAGGAACCTTCCTGAAAGCTTAATAAATCCAATGCTTGAGAGATCTGGGTTCCACCAACCCCAGCACCTAAAAAAAAAAAAAAAAAAAAAAAAAAAGGCAGTGAGGTTTGCAGAGGGGTTTCCTCCTCCTGTAATTCTCTACCTTTTTCCAGATCTTCAGTTCATGTTTGTTACCCAAGAAGTTCTTACTAGTTTGTGGGAACATGGATGATAATGCATGTATCATACAGTCCGTCAGGATTTTCATCATCCCTTGATCCATATAATAAGGGGAATGTTAACAATGAGCGTCCTTCAATCTTAAGTATCAACTCTAACAAAAAAAACTTCTGATTTTTTTGGACATTTGTTTTTCATGTGCGATCTCTTTTTCTCATGTACTCACTTGGCCTTTCCTTCCTCTTACAAGATGTGATTTCTTCAAATGTGATCTATTTCAGAAATTTATGTTAGACTTACTGTGACTTATACATTATTACACAGAGAATTTCTAGTCCAGAGGCAGCTTAGTGCCTGGTAAAAGATGGTACTCAGGTGCCAAACCAGAATCATTGCTCCATAGACCTTATCTGTTTCACAGATCACCCATGGATGGGGGAGTGATTATGTTCTGTCCTCTCATCTCCTAGACTGTGCTGTGCTAGGAGTGAGTTCAATGGGCACAAGCTGGGGAGGGACATGCCACAGGATTTCTCTTAGCTTATCTTTATCTTTGTTATCAGTTCTTTATGATGCTTTCTAACAACAATGGTTCAGCAGCATGGCCATTACTATAGATTTTTTTTACAATATTACTATAGTATATTCAAATAATTTTAATCATATATACTTGATGTGCATCATTTAGTAATAGGATTGCTTGTGGTTCCCAACTGGAGATAGCAGGATAACTAGAAAACATATTTTTCTGTGGTTTCTCCTGTCACTAAATGGAGGAAATTACTTGTGGATTACATAAAATTTTGTACCTTCTTTAATGCACATTATCATAAAATAATCTAAGTTTTACTGAGAGTAATATTAATTTACTTTCAGAAAACAATTTCCCAATTGCTTTAAGCAATGAAGAAACAAATCTTTGAGTTTCCGAATATTATTGCAAATTCACAGCACCTATATACTCTTGCTTTTCATTACTCCAGTTTCTAGAATAGTGTATTTCTCGGTCACACTGAACTTAAAATTGTCATCCAACAGCCTTGAGCCACAGGTGAATAAAATATGTCATTCAGTGAGTCATATAATGCTTGGTTTTGTAAAGCTCAAATGCATAATATGAATTAAAGCAGATTCTTTTATGTCACAGAAATGTTCTGAGAGAATGCAAAATTTGTTTTGCTGTGTTCCATAATATATTTTTTTTAATTGAGAAAAGACAATTTGGAAAAAAAATGAATCCAGGGTGCTTAATCACTGAGCAACATCACCAGCAATTTTACATTTTATTTTGAGGCAGGGTCTCAATACATTGCTTTAGGGCCTTTCTAAGTTACTGAGGCTGGCTTTAAACTTGTGATCCTCATCTCTCAGACTCCAGAGCCAGTGGATTCACAGGTATGAGCCACTGCAACTGGCCTAAAACAATTTTTAAAAGACTAAAGCAGAAAAGCTTCCTAGATTGTAAGAAAGTCAATAAAACAGAAAGTGGATGCTAAATGTCAAAAACAGAAAAGAGAAAAAAGTAAATGTAACTCTTAGGTTTTATAGCACATAGGGTGATTATAGTCTATAATAATTACTTATATAATTCAACATAACCAGAGAAGATGTTTACAGCTTCAAACATAAAAATGATAATATTTGAGAAGATGGAAATTGCCATGATTAGAAAATTACACACTGTTTACACATGTTGAACTGCAGTGCTGGATCCTAATTCCAAGGACAAACACTGATTCCAATTAAAAATTAAAATTAACAAAAATCAAGCCTTCAATGTTTTAACCAAGGAGCTATATCTCCTTAGATTTTTAAATAGTATCCCATGTTCATGAATATTTGACTTTTAAGTTTCTCTTAGTATCTTGCCTTTTGGATCTACATATTCTAATGTGTCATGAAATGATTTAGCCTCACATTCATGATTTTATGATGATTTATTTTTTTGTAGCTGTAAGTGATTTTAAACACACACCTATTATTTCAGTCACTTGAATTAAAGCATAAACATGGCTTGAATAGAAAATATTCCAACACTTGGTCAACATCAAATTTTCTGTATTAACTTTATGCTTAGGCCTCTGAACAGAAGAACTGCTTACTTCCTGAAGAAGAAAATTTCGACTCTTGAGGTGGTCCATCTTTTAGGCTAGAATCAAATACTTTTTCTTTAATAAAAATGCATTACATTACAATAAAATTACTGTGAATCTGTTTTAACTATAACTTTAACAACTACCCTAATTCCAGATCACTGAGTAGAAAATATTATAGTATATTTCTACTAATATTTGATAACTGGACATGACTAATATAGGATAGTTATTTAGGTGATGATAATAACAAATAGGTAAGATGAATAGCTACACCAGAGATTCAAACACAATCCTAAAATACAACCAACTAACTTTTTTGCTAACATATTCTAACATAATAATTTTTTTTGAGCCAGCATCAGATGTAGTCATTATAAAAATAACTGAATTAAATCCTCCAAGTCACAAATATGGGGAACTGCAAAATTAAAACATAATGACCAACGTTTCTATAGAGATCATTATATGTCAGAAACCACTTCCATATTTGATATTTCTTTTTTTCCACAGATAATATCTCTAGAATTCAGATAATCTGATGGTCCATATTTATAGATTAGATGGTTGACATTCATCATCATAGATTGCCCAAGGTCATATATGAACTCAATGAAAGAACATGGATGCAAATTCAAACAATATTTCTTAAGAATGTGTACTGTTCAATGTTGTCTCAGTTGATGCATGAAAGATATTAGGACTAGTAATAAATCAAATGAAGACAGCAGTAAAATAATATAGGTGTACACCTTCTTTGTTGAGATTCAATTCTTGAGGGAGTTGGAATTTTCTACTATTATGCAATCTTCCCAATTTTATAAACCAAAAATTGTAAAGTTTCCAATATGTACTTTGGGCTTAGTCAAGAAAAGAAAGATGAAAAACAAGTAAGGCACTACTCCAAAAAACTCAGGATGCAAATATAATCAAAAACTATTTTCAATAATGTTGCAAATAACTCAAACACAGGTCAGCATGAACAAGAAAGAAGAAGCAGAAGAAGCTGAAGCAGCAGAAGAAAAATATCCCCTTTATTGTATACAGCAATCTTTTCATAGTATTGTGAACAAAGAAGGCAGCCTTCCAACAGCAATAAATCAGGTCTTTAGGCTAGTTAAACATAGTATACAGAAGTCTTACTTTTTAATCAGAAGTGACCTGCTTCTCATGGCTTAATCTACTCTTGGCCTGAAGCATACTGAGCTCTGCTCTTTGTTAAGAACAGATAAAAATTTTCTCAGCGCCCTCCTAGCCCACTTGGCAGAACATCCCATTTGCGAGCAAGTCCTACCAAGGACAGCAAACACCTTGTTTTCAAGCATGTCCACTGTTACCTTATCTAAACCTTGAAGGAACGTCCTGTTTGCAGGCAGGCCCCATCAAAGACAACAAACATCTTGTGTGCAAGTATGCTTGTTGTCACCTTATCTAGACCTTGACAGAACATCCCATTTGCAGGCACGCCCCATCAAGGACAGTAAGCATTACGTTTTCAAGCTCACAGTCACATCTGATTCTCTACATCTCCCTCCTTTTGTTTTTGTAAATGAGCCAAAGCAGAAGCGATAAGAGAGGTTTCATGTTTCAGTTGCCTTCACTTTTTTCAGCATTGGAAGACTATATGCAAAACAAAAATTATTACAGTGTTACCTAAAGAAGTTGACAACAAGGTAGAGAAATGACTTAGAGAATTCAAATTAGCAATACTAATTCTTGTAAGATGTCAATTCTTGACAATTCTTGTAAGATGTCAGATCCTGTTAGTTCAGGTAACGTCTTACTAAAGGTGTCCATAATAGTTTTTTCCAAATTCATAATTTCTAAAGTTAAATTTTGATGTCCACTTAACCATCTTTTAACAGTTTCCCAGGAATCACTGGTATTATATGGCACAGGAGTCACACAAATATGAGAAGAATTTCAGTCACACTTTAGAACACTTCTGGTAGCCAAGACAGTCACTTAATCACTAAGCCAGGAAACAATATGTTGTAAATTTATCACAACTGTAGCCAGTTGAGAGTCTAAGTTCTGTTGTTGTTGCCATAATCAATGAGCATCTTCATGCCATGTTCTCACGAAATCCTTAGTTTGAATGCCTTGATGTAAAGCAACACCAGCTACTGCAGCAGAGGCAGTTACAGAAGCAACTGCAAGGACTGAAGCTCTAACTATTTCTATCAATTGTTGAGAGCAATGTAATAAAACTTGAACAGCATTGTACAAATGAGTAACAAAGAATCAGACCAAGGACGAGTCAGATTAACAGGCACCCACAATTCTGTGTGAGCTTTAACAATAACTAAAGAATAATTATTAATTTCTATTAATTCCCAATTAGTTTTATTTACACATTGAGTAAGATAACAGTCTACACATGATATTGTTCCCCAAGTTTCATTCCATTTCCAGTTTCCAATCATAAGAGAATAAGGGAATTTAACACATGTAGAAGAAAAATAAGTCAGATTATTAGGTAGATGTACTTCAAAAGGAGAGGAATGGGATACATTTAACATGAAATTTCCAGTCCAAACAGTGAGTTTCCCAGATAATGCCCATAATTTCCATATATCCCCTTGAATATTGGAAAACTTTATATGCTGTAACATTGGAGGGACCAAAGCATAATGTTGCATTTTAATTGCCTCATTACCCCCAAGCATTTATCGTCCCATTATGTTGATGCCATCTTAAAGAAAGTTCAATTTGACCAGTATAAATTTGATCATTATAAATTTAGAATGATCAGGACTCTAATTTACTATTGTGATATTTTGATATTTGACTACCATTTTAGGGTGATAATCACGACATTTTTCCCACTCTAAATGAGTTAATAAGGTTTCAAAATATTTAGCTGAACATAAAGAAAGATGAGTTCTGACAAAACATTCTTTAGATGTTAGCGATGATTGATTAACATACATATTAGAGGTATTAAACCCCAGGGAAGATATCATGACAGTAAAAACAGCAGTAGAATAACTACGATAATTAACTCCCCAAGTATTATAAGAATGAGAATCGTTATGTGCTATAACAGGTAAACAGAAATAATGAGCCCCTATACACAATTTTTGAACTCCTTCAACAGCTACAGTTATATTAGAAACATTATACAGATTTTTATGGAATGGAATATCTTTAATTCCCCCATATACAGGAGGGGGGAAGAAATTAGTATTATTAGCACACACACAAACTTTAGGTTCTCCCCAGGAAATACTACGCATCAAAGGAGGGTTAGGAACATAGGCCCAATAAGCAAAAGAATGAGCGGAAATTATACTTACCTGGCAATTAATAACTGCAAGCATAGCTAATAAAAGTTTAACAGGATTTAAAGGCTGTTTTGCCTTTTGAAGGTTTTTTTTAGCTTCTTGAGGCAACCTTTTCATCTGTCCCCATATTGGGGGATCCGCTGTTCTCGTTGCCATCGTAGGGGTTCTCTGCATTGTCAGCTCCTGAAATTGTCTGACAAATGGGTCGCTCATTCTGCAATTTGATAAGTTTTGAAGGTACCTGGAAAGGTGTTTTACCTGTAGAAATAAGAGCAAACCCCCTCCCCATGTGGTGCAACAACCCAGAAATCCATTCTTTATTTTCATCTCTGTACCATATAGGTATATCCGACTTTTGAAATAATGGCTGTGATTTAAACGTAGAGAAATGTTGCTGGGCTGCAGAAACCTTGGAAGTTAACCAGACATTTAAAAAAATTAAAGTTAGTAAAGTTTTATGAAGTATATTTTGAGGTGTATAAGCCATAGCTATTTTCCCCCTTTTTATTTTATGTATATATTTTCTTAATGTACGATTTGTCCTTTCTATAATAAGGTATGTCAAATGTATGTGTAATGTCATATTTCTGTAAAAATGAATGTAATTTTTGTGAGGTATATGCAGGTGTATAGTCAGTTTTAAGTTCTCTAGGAATTTCCATGGTAGCAAAACAAGATAATAAATGAGAAATGACTGCATCAGCTTTTTCTGAAGATAATGTTGTGGCCCATTGAAAATGAGTATGAGTAAAATATACTTAAATTTGGCCTATTATTTTTGTAGTCATTTTCACATGTAGTGAGATGGGACATAGAGCCTTATCTCAGGTAAGGTGGGGCTCTTCATAAATCTTAAGTAAAGTGTTGTAGATTTGCAGCTTATTTTTGCTTTTAAATATCATTTTATAAATTTCATATAAATGGTTGCTCAAGTTTACATGAATATTAACTAACACAATATGATATCACATCTAAAACATGAAATAAAGAAAGGCTGAAAGCTTTTAGCTTTTTGTAGAAAAATAGAAAAGTACTTTTGCGTTTTACAATATTAACCTTTATGCAGATTAGGCTCTCATTAACTTAAAAATATATTTAAATTCTACCTCAGTGTAAAAAGTAACATAAAACTTTACATATCTTATTGATAATAGGCCTACTTATAGAACATCAAAAGATATAAATAAATCTTTAATATGTCTTTTATTTTAAGCTTAAAATTACCATACTACTTTAGAACACTAGTTTGATATAATGCTCTTTTAAAGTTTCTACCTTACAGACCAGTATACCTGGAAGATATGAACACATTAATAGCACCATAATTTCAATGATATTTTTATATTAACCAAGTTTAGCTTTTAAAGAAATAACATGGTTCAATTTTTTTAAATAATAGTTCTTGTTTAACCATCTGTTTAATTTTTAATTTCTTTAAGATTACTTTATCAAAAAACTTACATATATAATCAACTTACATAAACCTTCTTAATCACTTATTTAAACCCTCTTATTTACTTATTCATATAGACTCTCTTATCCAGAAACACATTTTTCTCTTATAAATCCATATTTAGAACCTTCTAATTTCTCTTTCCCATCTGTTAACTCTTTTTTAATTTACATTTTGAAATAATTCTTGTAAATTTCTGAATTAGGCAAGTTATTCCATTTTAATAAGAGATATTTTGTTATTTGTAGTACACAATTAATTACATCTGTTTACCATTTTATGAAAACATAGTGTCTAAATATCAAGGATGACAAAGCAACCTTTTATCTTTTTTCTTCATTTACCAACTTACAAAATCATCAAAAATGTTATCCAATGTAATTCAAGGAGTTAAGAGTACTTAATGGTATATTTAACATTTAGCATATTAACCTTGTAAATCAATCAGATATCTAACAAAAGTACTCATAAATGAGTAATACTGTTTAATTTACTTTACTTATTTTATCAAAACATCAGACAAGTATAATAAACAGTGTTAGCCATTTTTTTCCTTGTTGAAGAAAAGTCCTAGAACCAAAGCATATCAGACACTAACATTTTAAAGGCATCTTATTTTTTCATTTATTTACCTAACTTAAATTGAACCATTTAAATCAGTGAATTAAAGATATTTGGATCCATTTTTTATTAATTTTTTATGAGGTCTCATATATATATCAATCTTTATATCATGTACATGATATATGGACATACGCACATACAGACATACAACACATAACACAAATGTGCACAAATAACACAATAGTAAAGGCCTTGTAGCTTTTTCGGGTGAAATCTCCATTGCAATGTTTAAAAACTCCATAGTTGATCAAAAATAGAACTGATCAGAAAAACATTAACTTAGGTCTGTAGGATCAAAATCATGAGCTCAAAAAATACAGAATCTAAGAAAAAGCAAGAGTCCTAGAAAAAATGACTGGCCAGAAATTAGAAAGTACCATAAAATTTACCTTTTTGGTTTAGTCTAGTTTGAGTTTAGGTAAAAAGACACCTTTACCTTTTTTTGTGACAATCCTTTATAAATTTGTATTCCACTGTAGTATAATGAACATCATTAATGAACATCAATCATTTGCGGATTATGAAGATTTTGTTGTCTAGTTATAGGAAATAGATGTGGTGGATTAACAAAAACCGCCAGGGGGAGCTGTAATATCATCATCATGTATCATAGTTAAGAGGAAATGAAAAGCGATGTTGTTCTTTACCCACATCAACTTTAGACTTTGTCATTGGAAAGAGAGAATCATTAGAAGGAGCAGTAGGTTTAAGAGAGGACCTTTGTTTTTTTAATTTCATTTTTTTTCCACAAAGGCTTCCATTATTTCTTTCATATTAGAGTCACTATCTGAACTTTTTGAATCCCCCTCATCATCCAGATCTGATTTAGGAGAATCACCTACAGTATCATAGATATCTTCCTTGGGCTCCATTTTATTTAGTATCAGATTTTGACGTATCAACTTTCCTTTCATAATGAGAACCCTTTTTATTATTGCTCTTAATAATTGTAAAGCTTGAGTAATAGCATTACACAGTGTCCAAATCTTTAAAGAAATATCATTTCCAGCCTGATGCTGCTTATGGAGCTCTTTCTGAACCAGTTTCCATTCCCTAAATTTAACTAGACCTTGGTTTGATACTGGAACCAGTGACAATGACATTCTATAATTTTAAATAACTCCTTGAGTTTCTTATGAAAGTCCTACCAAGGACAGCAAACACCTTGTTTTCAAGCATGTCCTCTGTTACCTTAACTAAACCTTGAAGGAACCTCCCGTTTGCAGGCAGGCCCCATCAAAGACAACAAACATCTTGTGTGCAAGTATGCTTGTTGTCACCTTATCTAGACCTTGATAGAATATCCCATTTGCAGGCAGGCTCCATCAAGGATAGTAAGCATTATGTTTTCAACCTCGCAGTCACATCTGATTCTCTACACAATAATATATGGTAATTCTGAACATACAGAAAATATAATGAATAGTGGGAGACCTTCAATTATTATATAATCTGGATCTGTTTTAGAAATAATAGGAAATTGGCATCAGGAGGGTGTCGAAGAGACTTGGTGCTGAAATGGGAAAATGATGTGTTGGGGTTAATTCTCACATTTCCTGATGATGATCATATAGGTTGAGATCAACAAATGTGATAGATACTATTTGAAATAAAGACTTTTTCTTTAGTTTCTCCTAAAATGTACACTATGTGATTCGTTGCTAAAAAGATGAAAAAGACCAACAAACTTTATGATTATATTAGCATAAAAAATGCATTCTTCTCTGAAGTCGGCCTTGGGATCTCAGCCAACACCATCCTTCTTCTCTTCCACACCTTCACAATCCTTCTTCAGCACAGGCTAAAGCCCACCAACCTCATCATTGGTCTTTGGCCCTAAGTCATTTAGGTATGATGATAATTATGGGATTCATAGCTACAAATGTGTAAGTATCTCCAGATTTTGGGGATGACATCAAATGTAAATTACCTATCCACAAAGTAGCATTATTAATGATAGCCCATGGTGGAAATAAGTCAATGTTCAAACAATGTATAAACAAAACATGACCTGGGCATAAAATAAAACGTATCTCAAACTGAAATAGAAAAAATAAATATGTATGGGAGTACTTTATGAAAATTGAAGTCATTATTGTAAGTGAACAGTCAGTCTAATGCTAGAGCTGCTGTTGTGGTTCAGTGGTAGCATGCTTACCTGGCAGTTGTGAGACTCTGAGTTTCATCATTAGCACCACATAAAATAAATAAATAAAATAGTTATTGTATATATATAATGCTATAAGACTCTAATACAGAAGGGGAAACTGAGAGCAGAAACTTATATAGACAGAAAGGAATAGGAGTCATCAGGGGCTGACGAAGAGAATCAGTGAGGAACTCTTATTTTATAGCTACACGTGACAGTGAAGGACAATTTTAAAATGCTGTAGATGGATGGTGAATGTTCTCACAATAGTATGAATGTGCTTACTGACTCTGATCTGTACTCTTAGAAAGCATCAGAATGGTCAATTTTCTTTTATGTAACCTTACCATAATAAAAACTGCTCAATGGCCTTCATTATGTTACGTGAAATACACTGGATACACAAGGACAAATACCACATGTTCTCACTCATTTACAGAAATTAATAGGTAAATAGAGTAGAAAAGAACAAAAACTTGTCACCAGAGAATTGGAAGAGAAGGGAAAGGCAGATGGTAACAGTTCAGTGAGGGACACCAAGATCAGAGTGGAGGAATTACTTCTGGTACTTCTTTGGCACAGTAGGTTAATGATTGGTTATCATGACCTAAAATGTGCTTCAAAGTGAAATCCTGACACATAAAAATGATTAATATTTGGAGAGATGAAAATACTTATTACTATGATTTGTGTACATGTATTGAATAACCACAAAGTACCCCATAAAAATGGACATTTAAAACACATCTTTGAAGATGGCAGACCAGAGGAGGCAGCATTCTATGTTGCTCTGTGATCCAGATCTCACCTAGTCAGAATACTGCATCTCTGAGAGTGTTAGAGGACCCCTATAACAGCTACTCTCTGAAAAAATCACCAGTGCTGGGACCTTGTGCAGGGCTCCAGGCCTCAGTGTTGGAGCACGGCCCAAAGATCAAAGTTCCAGCTTATGCAAGACTCAGTGAGTGCCTTAGCAGAATCACCCATCGACACATCTGCAGACTGCCAAGACTTTGCTCCAATCCCTTGCAGGTCACTCAGCTGCTACCTACCCACAGCACAATGCCATCACTTGGCTCCCCCAACCTCACCAGACACCCCTGCACTGAAAGCAGACCACCGCCATCTTGGCTCAACATTCTTGCCATATTAGGTGGGGGCAGTTCCTAGATCAGACCTCCAGGAGCCAGTGAATTTTCACAGAAATCACCAGCACTGCGACCACCCACAGAAACCAGAGCCTCTGTGCTTGAGTAAGTGTCCAGACTCTGGAACCCAAAGCCCACAGTTCTATTTCACGCAGGGCTCCCAGGCGGCTTAGCAGAAACACCTGTCAGCACCTCTGCAGAACTCCAGACTGCGTGCCGCTTCCGCACAGGTCACTCGGCTCTATCTATCCACAGCACAAGGATATTGCCCAGCTCCCCTCAAATCACCAGACACCCCAGTGCTGGAAGCAGATGGAATCCATTTTGAAAAACTTTCCTCACCATTTTGTGGTGAACATGGCAATCAGTTCAGATCACCATCTGAGCAGAAACCTGGTTTCCAATTCCTCCCCCTTCCCTAAAAGCATTAACTCACTCAGCATAGTGGCCATTCAACACAAGAACAACTCTCAGTTGAACAGGAGTGTGGTGCGAACAGGGCATCACCCACCTGGTGTGAGCCTGGGGGTGAGAGGTCCCATAGTTGGGACCTAATAAATAAGAGAAGGGAGGGGAGTAAAGTCTGAAACATAATAGAGAGATCAGGATTTGGGAAAACCGATCTCTAAAAGAGGGAGATGATACCGGGGGCTAAAGTCAGAGCAGTGGTCAAAAAAAAAAGAAAGAAAGAAAGAAAAAAAAAAAAAAAGACCCATGAGGGGCTATTTTCCTGCTGGGACTGCTGGGGGGCATTCCCCGCTTTCATATGTTCCATACCAGGTCCAGTCTTTTCTTTCTTCACTCTCTAAATTATAATATTTTAACATCCTGTATTTTCCCAAAAACATATGCGTGTTTGTTTTATGTACTCTATTGTCTTCCCAATTAATTGTCTACCCCAAATTCTGAGAGTTTGAGTAGTGGGCCCCAGGTTACATGGCTGTGCTGTGTCAGACTCAGGATTTTAACCCAGGCCGTCAGTCAGATTTCCAAGTTCACATTTTTACCTACCATTTTGTATTGCCTCTTTCTAATGTTTAACTATTATATATTCTAAAGACTTTAAAAATAGTAAGAACACAAAATTTTACTAAATAAAGAATGTTTACTAAGAAGAATTCAGAAATAGTTTTTTTAATTACTAGATGCTTTTCAAAAATTACATGACTGCCAATATTCTTTATTTCTTCACAAGGTGAAATTATTAATTTGTACCCAAGGCATTTACAATTTATTCAAATTCATAAACAGTTCAGTAGATGAAGGCCAAGCACTAAATAACTAGATAGTCCACTTACAACCAAGGATCAAAGATCAGCCAAAGGCAGGTTGCCAATGCCTTTTTTCACTTCAAATTGAATTGACATAAGTACTTTTTCACCTTCATTTCTACAGACAAAATTCTTAAATTTAGTTAAAATTTGACTAAGTAACTTCATTCCAAATATAGCAGCTTCAAACCAGACTAAAATTAAGAAAAATGTTAATAAAAGTATCACAAGTGAATTAATTTTTCAAAGTTCTTGGCATGATAGATTTCAAAATAGAATACCAAATTCTAAAAATCACTGGTAAATTTAGAGTACTAAATTAGGCAATAATGGTATCTTAATGATTTTATAGAATGAAAGGTAAGTATTAAAAAGACCATGAACACAGACTTCATAAAAATCAGATTCTAAATACCAAAAATTACTCAGCATAAGTCATTCTCAAAACAGCTTCATGCATTAAGTTAAAGACCCCAATTATAAAAATATATACATTGTACATATTACCAGAGAACATAATTTTTCTCTCAAATAGAATAATTTACCTCTTCTAATAATGAATGTGCAAGTCTACACTGAAGGAAGCATTCATGCTCTTAAGAAAAATAAGTTCTAAGAATGCCTCCTAATTTATAATCATCCAAGGTAAAACAGTGTAGTTTTGTGAGCAGGCAATAAAACTAAGTACTAAATCATGAAGAATAATCATCCTAGGTAAAGGATGAACTAGTGCTGCTAGGGTTGTCTGATGCTAAATTTTCTAATCTTTTCACAGCACATTTTTTTTCCCAGGGGGCTTTCTAATTAATAATTGTGGTGAAATTAAAGCTGAACCTTTTCCCAACCAGGCTGTTGAGCTGAGTTTGTTATAAGCAGATTTTATCCAAAGATGAGGGAAACTATAAAGGCAGGCTTGCCCACCCCTTGCTCTCTGCTTCTCACCTTTCTACCTAATGCCTCCCATTCTCTGCTTCTGCTTTGCTGATCTCTTATTTACTCATTTTGTACTGAATTCACTTCTCATTTAGTCAAGACTCCTAAGCAGGGGTGGAATCAGCTGAAAAGGATGCTTTCTGGTGGCTGCATGCCCCCGACTCTCCTGATGCCTCCTCCCTATCTGCACACTTGTGGCATCTTATCTCTGTCCTTCTCCAAATACGGCAGATTTTCAGAGCCTTCATCTTTGAATCTAAAGCTTAATTTTGCCATATATAAAAATCTTGGTTGAAATCCACTTTTTTTTTAGAGCTTGATATATGTTATTCTAGGACCTCCTGGCATTGAGGGTCTGGGTTGAGAAATCAGCTGAAATTTGAATTGGTTCCCCCCATATGTATTTTTTCCTTGCAGGCTTTAAAATTTTATTCTTATTCTGTATGTTATTCACTCTTATTATAATGTGACTTGGTGTGGTTTTGCTGTAAATTTGTACATTCCAGCCTCATGTATTTTATTCTCCATTTCATTATTTAGATTTGGAAATTTTCTGATATTATTTTTTAAAAAGATTATGCATCACTTTGGTTTGCATCTTCAAGCCTTCATCAATTTTGATGAATCTTAAATTTGGTCTTTTCATGTTATCTCATATTTCTTAGAAACCTGTTAATGATTTTTTGCCATCTTTTTGGTGTGGTTGACTTTATTTTCAAGAGTATATACTTTGTCTTCATTGCCTGAGGTTTTTTTTTCTAAGTGGTCTAGTCAGTTGGTAATATTTTTTCATTGAAATTTTAATTCAGTTTATTGTTTTCTTCATTTGAGGATTTTTGCTTGATTTCTTTTTATAATCTCTGTCTCCTTATTGAAGTGATAATTTACTTCCTGTATTTCCTCTACTGTACCGTCCTTCATTTAAAAGTTCAGCCTAATTATGTATCTTCTAAATTCCTTTTCTGACATTTCTTCTACTCCTTCATCTATGGATTCCATTGTTGGAAAGTGTTGTTTTTTTGAGGCACTTTGATCCCTTGATTTTCATGTTGTGTTTCTTCCCACCCAGCAGTATAACTCTGAGGCAGTAGGTTCTACCCTGTAGTCTTATAGCATCCCTGAAGTCTCCCAGTACCTCACCTTTAAGGGGAAGACCAATATTAATAGCACCCAATGCAAACATTTAATCCTAATAGCTCCTATTAAAGCAGCTACAGTTTTGTCACAATAAACAGAAATGTCTAATATCTATCTATTATTGTCTAATATCTATCTGTCTATCTATCTATTTAGATATAGATATGGATATACAGATATACAGCAAAACTTTAAAATAAAATTTAATAAATTTTATTCCTCAATAAATTGATAAATGAAAAATATTTGCATTCAAACAACATAGAGATATGAGAGGGGGAAGGAAAGTCTCAATTGAAAATTAAATGATAGCTTCCATTGGCTTTCAAAATTCTTCTCAATATTTCTTCTCCACCAATAGGTAGAATTGTATGCAGTTTGATCGTAGTTCTATTCTGGTGGGTGCCAGACCAGTTGGTGTATGAGCAGATAGCAAGAACTCTCACATCCTCTTCCAATCTTCCCACCCGTTGTAGCCAGTCCTTTCTCTCCTGATGCAGTTCAAGACTCACTGAGCTGGAGAGAGCCTGGGTTATTCCAGTTTCTCCAACCTGAGCTCCCCTTGGAAACTGCCCCTAGTCTCTGGCTCTCCACAGCTTGCCAGACTCAGACTGGCCCACACAAACCTAGATGTAATCTGATAAACCTGTGTTTCAACTTCTCCAGACTCTGCTTTGCTGTAGTTCCAAGATTTTAATGCCATTTCACCTTGCAGAGAGACCACAAGGGATGCATGTACACAAAGGAGAGACCCTGCAATGATGCATCCAGATGCTGGCCACTAGCACATGCAGCACAAAGTCCTTAGATGCAAGACCCACAAGTACCATGCCAATATATCTCCAGGCCCTGTCCAGTGTCCCCAAACTGAGCTGGCCATGCCTCAAGATGGTGGCAATATTGGCAGCAAACTTGCAGTCTCTAGTGGGTATCCCAAGATGGTTGTGGTCATGTGTAAACAAATATATGGGTACTGTGACAATGAACTTGCAGGCATCAGAGGGCAATGATTGATGATTCACCTGCAGTCTGCAAGCAGTCTGCAGATTAACATTGGGTGATACATGGATGGGTGGCAGGTGGCAGGTGGCAGGTGGCAGGTGATGAGCAAGAAATAGGTGGATAAATGGGCCTTGACATAGCTTTTTCGTGTGTCCACTCTGCATCATTACTTCTGACCTGTCTTAACCAAGTCTACCAGGGCCCTTTGCCAGGACCTCTGCAAAAGCTTTCCAAATATTGTTTCCACCTTGACCCTTGCTATCCATTATCAACAGAGCCAGGCAGCTTTTATTAAACAAAATCCAGATCATGGCACTCTCCTGGTGAAAAACCTTCTACTGCATCTGGAAAAATTCAAACTTGTGTCCAAAGACAAAGCCCCAGGTAACCTGAACCTGCTTCTCTCAACTGCGGCCACCTTCATTAAAGAACTGCAGCCACTCTGGCTTTCTTTCAGGCCTCAGAACTCACTAGACTCCTGCCCACTTTAGCTCCCCTATAAATGCTGTGCCCAGTGTCTAGACCCATTTTTTCATGTCACTGGATCCTTCTTCAAATCTTGGTTTAAATGTTTTGTCTTTGGACAAGGCTTCTCTGATCATTTGATTATGTGTTTATGCTTTGCTCATTTTTGTCATTTTACCTTTATCAGACTGTAAATTTAGTAACAGAGACCAGTGGAATGGGACAAAAAATGAGGCTTCTGATAAGCACTTGTTGAAGAAAAGTGTGCCTTTTCTTTATTCCACAGAACACAGGTCATAGAAGTTCAAATAAAATGACTCAGTGAATGATGATGGTCAGCAAAAAGATAAGAGGAAAAAAAAGAGCCGAGTAAAGGCCACAAATGGTATTAAAAGGCCATGTAGTGTATATTATTCTGTATTAAATGTTCAGAGTGGAAAAATCAATGAAAAAAAATCATGGTTTCTGAAGCTAGAGAAGAAGTAAGAATGGAAATGGCTACAGTTGAGTAAAGAGTTGTCTTTTGGGGTAGAAAAAAATTTCCAATAGACAGTGGTGATAGGTGCACAACAGTGAATGTGCTAATGCCTAGAACAAGAACTGGGCACTTCACAAGTAAATTTCATTGTGGATAGAGTACATCTCAATAAAGATATTATGTTTTTAAAAGGGTACATGAGCTGAACTGCTTTAGAGCTGCTATATCAACTAATGGAAACACAAGCCCTCAAGAGTCAGGCCATATTATTGATCATTTTATCTGCAGAGCCTAGTACAGAGCTTGGACTTACTGTCTGACTGACTAATGGATACTAGGGACTGTTGTTTGAAAGCAAATACTCTAGACATTCAATCTAGCTAAGCTTTGTTCAGCTCTGATTTCAACAAAGTGTGAGACCTCATGAGATATAACATTAATCAGATATGAAACTTAGTAATCCACAAAAGACTCTCACATTTGTGCCAGTATTTGATAATTATGCACACATACAGAAGGCCTATAAGGTGGGAAGGCTAGCTGACTATCCCTGAACTTCACAGATATATAAAAGAACTTCCCAGAACTTAGCAGTCTCCCATGACACACAGCTAAATATGGCATCACAATTCTCGAGGCTGGGTAAAGTGTCTTATTCCACATCTTCACCCTCATGGGCAAGTGGAGATAAACTCTGTCACAAGCATTCACAAAAATGACCAGAATGGTACTATTTGAACCCTGAGGTTCATCCTGAGCTTCACCTCTAACATATTCTTGGTTTTAATTAACCTGGCTACTTTCTTTTCCCATCTAGTCATCCACAGAACCTGAGTGATAAGCCTTCTGTTTTTATTCATAGTATGCCTTGAAGACTGAGAGCTCCTGCAGGCAGGTAAGCAAATCATTTGCATCCACATCATTTACAAGGGATGCATGTTTCCCACCCCAGCTTCCAGAATATTAAACTCTTGTCAACAAAATTAAACATTACATTGCCAACTCATATGGAACCAAGTCTTTCTAAGGGCCCACACTTCTAGGGCTTTTCAGTCTGCACAGAAAGAGTTCTTGGCCAGCCACACACCACCAGTAGCATCATGGCTTCATCTACCTGAAGTCACCAAGAAAAGATACTAGCGACCTCCATCACTCCAGCTGCACTTGACAGTGATTCAGGCCTCAAACTTAACCATCCACCTGTTGCCATCCAGTGCCCATGACCTGGTCTAACACAGTCTGTGAGGCAGCTCTTTTGATGCCTCCTGAAAATGAGAAAAAAACATGAACTTCTCATAATAATCTTGGTTGCTGAGGCCTTCGTTATGCACAGTGGGATTCTGTGTAAGTCACAGGAAAGGCAACTGAGTCAACAGGCTAAATTCTATTTGTTGAACTAACATAATACTTTTCATCTTTTACTTACTCACTCTCAGGGACACTATTTTGCTTCAAAATACATTATCTCAGACAAAAGAATTCTATGACTTATCCTCCCGGATATGGTCACAAGAGAAGCAACCAAAAGGACTTCTGGGCTTTGGAAACCAGCACTTGGAAAAGCACCAGGGGCATTTTACAGGAGCTGAGACCACTGGGGCAAAGGGGCTGTGCCTGGGCTGAAGCGTATCCTTTACTCACCCAGTCTGCTGTGAGTCACAGAACACATGTACACAGCCATGCAGAGAAACCCAGCTACAGCATCCTCAGGGCTACATGCCCAGACATTGGTTGTGCTTGATTTTTTGTTTGTTTATTTTTTTGGAGGAGCATATAGCACAGTCTTCGCTAATTTGGACACATGTGAGCAAATTACTTTCTTGTTTGGCATCTAGTGCTGAATCTCACTACTCTAGCTTCATAAATCATTCTTCCTGCTCCATAAACGAAGCTGGGGTGCCCCTGGACAAATACCTTTTTGGTGACATTCCAAGATGCCAGAGGATAGAATCAAATGCTCACAGAGGCAGTTCCAGGAGGCATTCAGAGCATCTAATCTACCCAGATGAAGCTCTCACCAAGCCATGAGCAGGCACGAGTCGACCAATCTGCCCTGTCTCTGTCCAGGTCCCAGCTGCCTTAAAGCCCAGGAGATCAGGCCATACTTGTGTTTCCACTCAGTACTGTTCCTTCCAAGGCTCCAACTGCTCCCCTCGACCCCATTTGCCTATAGCCCCTGATCTCCACTTTCCACTGATTACTAAACTCTAACATTTACCCAGGTACCTTAATCCTCCCACTGTCACTGACCTTTCCCTCCATACTATCTCAGCCCCTTATTCTCACGGTCACTGGCTAAAATCTGTCAATCCATCTCAAGTTCCATTCTAGACTTCCAATACCCTAAAAGTTAGTCCAGTTTACCTTGAAAGCACAGCCTTTGCAAAAGCCTGCACACCAGCCATTTACAGCAGAGATCAAAGAACAGCAGGAACAAGGAGAGAGCAACCTAAAGAAAAACTTCAGGGAGAAGCATGGAGCTTGGCTTTATTTGATGATACACATGCATTCAACTCTTCTAGTTCTGTAAGGGTCACAATTTACCCCACAGAAATTTCAACTCTACCATGTTCTTGGATTCTATCACCTGAGCTCTTTGAATGGGAAGAGGCCCAATGTCTGGGATTGGCTGAGTGGTCTAAGTGAGAACAAGAAGACTAGGCCTATACACCCACTTTCTGCTCTTTGTCCACTCTAACTATGCATCCAGTCCACAGGTGCTCACAGTCTTCTTACTGTATCATGTTTGTCTACTTGTCATTCCATCCCTTAAAAAACTCAGAAAAAATTGACACATATAACTCCCTTTCAAACACCCTTAAAATTTTTGTTCCTGATCCCCTTTAGCTGACTTCTGCACAACTGCATCAGAAACTCTCAACTTTACTGGAAAAATCCATCTTCACATACTGTAACTGTGCACCTGCACTCAATGTTTCTCAGAAAACAGTGAGTTTCCTGGTTTGCTATAGACTCTGGATGATTATCACCACTTTTGCTTCTCTTTCAGTGGCACATATCACCTGGAACTCAAAACTCTTCATAATACTTAAAAGTTCAAGTCCACAAAAAAATTCATTGATTTCTCACAAGTATCCTATCAAAAAACATGCATCCATACCTGGTTTTTTTTGTTTTTTTTTTTTGGTTTCTGACCTGTTAGAGGAATGCTATCCCTAGCTTTATTAAGTGCCTCAAAGCATGACCACATACAGTTCTGAGATTGTTCACTTCATAGCTTTCAGGCCCTGGTCCTCATTTGGTAATGCCCTAGTCCCTAGCCCACATCCCCTTTAGCAGGGTTTTGCTTCTCTCATGTATTCACACTCTCTTGAACCTTCCCAACCTCACTCTCCATCAGATAATTTCCACTGGCATACAAAAATTATCTGATATCCCTCACTTTTAAGGGAAAATCACTACCCTTACCTTCCTGTACCCACTATGGACTCTATACTATACTCTGCAGTTATTCTCAAGAGCACCAAACAGTTACCTTAATTTGCTATCTTTATCTTTCATATACAAATATTTAAATTTTTAAGCTTTTCCTAACTACAAAAATTAAATGAAGACCAACATTTCTAACACCCTATTATCTTCTAATTTCAGTATATTTTCTCAATCTCAATTATTACACCTACTTAAGAATATAAATTTTCAGTCTTAAGTGAATATATCTTAACCTTCTCTCTACTTTTAAATATTGATTTAGCAGAACAAAATTATATCCTGACAGTTACATCCCATGGCTTTTTGAAGGTATTATTATATTATCAACTTCATTATTGCTGTCTATTATTATCTAATTGTTCATTTTAAGATCTTTTTTATTGGACTGGAGTTGTAGCACAGTAGTAGAGGGCTTGATTAGCATGTGTTAGGCACTGGGTTTGATCCTAAGCACCACATAAAATAAATAATTAAAATAAAAATGTTGTGTACTCCTGTAACTCAAATGTACATTATTAAAAAGAGATTCTCTTGCTGGGAATGGTGTTGCATGCCTGTAATCCCAGCAGTTCAGAAGGCTGCAGCAGGAGGATCACAAGTTCAAAGCCAGCCTCAGCAAAAGCAAGGCTCTAAGCTATGCATTGAGACCCTGTCTCTAAATAAAATACAAAATAGGGTTTGGGGTATAGTTCAGTGGTTGAGTGCCTCCGAGTTCAATCCCCAGTATCCACCTCCCGGCAAAAAATGATCATCATTGTCTTTGAAGTTCTGTAGTTAAACTGTAGTTTGAATGAATTTGGATTTATTTTTACTCTATTTGAATTTTGTTCTGCTTTTTGACTCTGAATATTCATCAGTTTAGAAAATATTGTAGCAATTATCTCTTTCAACATTATCTAACCCCAATTCTCTTGACTCCTTTTGGAATTTTTCTTACATGTCTACTTATTAATCTTCTAACCTCTTATTCTTTCTTTCATATTGTCCATATTTCTATTTCTGTGCTTTGTTCTGAGTATTTTCCTCACATTCCAGAGAAGGAAAACAGGTAATTGTAATTTATAATGTCCAGAGGTACAAAAGATAATTGGTGAGTTCAGGAAGAAAATATTAAAACTTTTATTTAGTAATTCTTTAAATTTTTATATTTTATATATTTTTTCTATATATTAGTATAGTAGTAGACTCTATATAAGTTAATGAATACATAGATGGACAAAATTTAAATGTAAATATAAAAATAATTTTTTTCCTGATAAAGCATTTGATGAACATTATTAAATAACCATAGTTTATAGGATATTGGGGAATAGGATGCAGGGAAGAGAAAGATATGGGAAGAAGGACTTTGGAATGAATAAGGAGTTCAACAAATCTGCTCCCTCCAAAACATGACAAAACTTGTCAAAATTGTCAAAAATAATCATTTCAGAACTTGGAAATTTGACCAAAGGTATACAGCAAATAGACATAATGTGTTAATAAAGAAATAAGAAGAAAACAAAAGCAGGGAATCTCAGGTAAGAGAAGTTTGTGGTGTTTTAACCTGGGACTGTACCTATCCCCGCTTCCAGCTCTATCTGGGAGGTAGTTCTGCCCAGATAGAGCTGGTAGTGCAAGGTGTGAGAATCAATTGCTTCACTCCTGGAGGAGATGTACTTGATTTTATTTGAAGTGAAACTCATAATAGCTTTAGCCTCTGGGTGTATGTGGCAAACAAATGGAGCCAGCAATAGCCCAGCGGACTTACCAGAAAACTTAGATCCATAGAATGAGATAGTCATAGTAGGTCTCAATAAATTTCAATATAATCTGACAATCTGAAAGTTTTCACATATACACAAGGAAGCATGTATACTCAGGAGGGAACAGAGAGCACTCTAGCTTCTCTTACATTCCTGACTAAGCATACTCAGAAGATACACAAGAGGGTCCAATGGAAATGGTGACCCTTGGAATATTTTTAAAATGCCTCACGGCTGGGGATGTGGCTAAAGCGGTAGCGCGCTCGCCTAGTGTGCATGCGGCCGGGGTTCGATCCTTAGCACCACATACAAAGATGTTGTGTCCGCCAAATACTAGAAAATAAATATTAAAATTCTCTCTCTCTCCCTCTTTCTCACTCTCTCTCTTTCTTTAAAAAAAATGCCTCAAATTTGAAATGATTCTCCAATTGATAGACACATCCAACAGTAAAAAAGCAGAAACCTTAGCTAGGCACAGTGGCACATGCCTGAAATCCCAGTGGCTCAGGAGGCTGAGATGGGAGGATGGTGAGCTCAAACCCAGTCTCAGCAACAGTGAGGCAATAAGCAACTCAGAGACCCTATTTCTAAATAAAATACAAAATAGGGCTGGGCCTGAGATTCAGTGGTCGAGTGCCCCTGAGTTCAATCCCTGGTACCCAAATAAAAAATAAATAAATAAAGCAGAAGCTTTATTGGTCCAGTGTGTTTGAGCCCAGCCTCTGACCAATGATTGGTTAATCAATTAATCTATGCTAATAGGAAGATTATCTAGAAATACAGCCTGAAAAAAAAAACAAGGGAGAAAGATCCCTCCCCAAACACCTGAGCCTAGATTTTTGCAGCTATATATGGTAGGAAAGACAGACTCCAGAGAACA
The DNA here is from genome assembly GCF_048772815.1 of Callospermophilus lateralis. Taxonomy (NCBI): domain Eukaryota; kingdom Metazoa; phylum Chordata; class Mammalia; order Rodentia; family Sciuridae; genus Callospermophilus; species Callospermophilus lateralis. The sequence goes on from NC_135314.1 coordinate 104,122,968, forward strand.
GTCCTCAGCAAGAAATTTATCAATCAGAAAACAGCAATAACAACCCCTAATGTGTATAGGATGTAGGAGGGAGAGTCCAAACATGCAATATGTTATCAAATTATCTGATTTTCAACAAAAAATATGACATACCTAGGAACAAAACAATGTCACTCATAGTTAGAAAAAAGAAGTAGTCAATTAAAACTAGATTATGGGCCCAGGTATTATATTTAATAGGCAAAACATCCATAGTTGCTATTATAAATATATTCAAAGAAAAAAGGAATTATATTTAAAGAAAAGTATGGTAGTGACTCGGTAAATAGTGAATATCAGTAAAGAGAGAGACATTTTTAAAAATAAAAGCCAAATGGAAATTCTCGACTTGAAAAATATAAGAACTGACGTGAAAAATTTACTAGATGGGATCAACAGTGCATTTTAGATGATAAAAGAATCAGTGAACTTCAAGTTATACCAGCAGAATTATTGAGTTTGTAAAACAGAAGAAAAAGAGAGGGAGAAAGGGGAAGAGGGAGAGAGAGAGTGAGAGAGAGTGAGTGAGAGAGTGAGAGAGAGAGAGAGACTGAAAGCCTCTGTGATACATCATCAGCTTTAAATGGCTAATTAGATGAGAAGAAAGTTTTCATATCAATAACCTAAACTTTTAGCTGGGTATGGTGGAAAATGTCTTGTAGTCCAAGAGATTTGGGAAGCTGAGGTAGGAGAATTCCAAGTTTGAGGGCAGCCTAGGCATTTAGCAAGGCCTAGTCTCAACATAAAAAATAGGAGGGGCTGGGATGATGGCTCAACCTTAGAGAGCTCACCTAGCATGGTCGGGACGGTTTGATCCTCAGCACCATATAAAAATAAAGGCATTGTGTTGTGTCCATCTACACCTAAAAAAGAAATATTTTTTTAAAAAAGGGTTGGGAATGCAACCCAGTGGTGGACCACCGCTGGATTCAATCTCTAGTATTGGGAGGAAAAATAGACTCAGGTTTTGTTTTCAATCACTAGATAGAAAAAGAGCAAATTAAATGTACAGCAAGGAAAAGAAAAGAAATACTAAAGATTAGAGCAGGAGCCAAGGAAATATAAGTTCCGGCAGAGAGCATGGTGAAAAACTGAGCGCAGCTGCTCTCCCAGGCCCTCTGGGTCCCTGGTCCCAGGCAGGTGGCTGAGCTGGGGGTCCAGGGACAGAACTTGGCCTTCCTTGCAGATACCCGGAGCTCCTGCTGCGACTGCCCACTAGCTAGCCCTGGCTATAAAGGACCGGTGAGCCTGTTCCCCAGTATGGATGACCTGATGGCGACCACCTGTCAGATCTGGGACTGCGCGGGCTGCAGGGTCTCCTGACCCAATCCTGCTCCTCTGACTGAAGCTGTCACGGAGGACATGGCGCCTTTTAGGTGGCTGCAGGCGGGGCATGGCGAAAAGAATGGCTCCTGCTGGAATGCCTCAGAGGCTGTTGGTGGCTTCAAGGTCCCAAGAAGGAGAGTGGACACCTGAAAGCTCAACCACGCGTTGGGCAGCGGAGCCGCACAGTCCAAGGGCCCTCCAGGAGCGCTCAGTGCCGCCTACCCTAGACGGCACCTGGTCTAGGCAAAGACCCGAACAGTCCTGGGAGGTGAGATAGCACTGAAAGACCAGGACGCATGGAACGGTTGGTGGCTTTGGCGGTTGGTGTTCGTTCTACCAAAGAGAGAAACGGTAGAGTCACAAGCCATCTCTGCCCAGTTGGAAACGCCCGTCACCCTTTGGGAAGATTTCCTGGCCTTTGTAAAAGACCTGGGTATATAATATGAAAAAGCTGCTCTCAACTTGCTCCCCAACTATTAAAACTTGTGCTGCATCTGGACATTTCAAAGGTAAAGAGGATGCCTGACATATGATAGAGTTAGAAAATAAAGTCTTGTAAATGGCCATTTGTTTGAAAAAATCAAATGCCTTCTGGAGGACATTTGTCCACGTTTGTTCAGTGGGTTGTTGGACATGGAGAAGACTGACAGTGAGAAGGAGGTCCTGAGTCAGACTGGTTTTATATAAAAGACATTTTTCATAAAGTACCCATTGTTTTGTGTGTGCATTTTATTCCTCATTAGTGTATATATAGTTGAAAATGGTAAGTACTTTAAAAAAATATCTTTATAGAGGTTCTAAAGTGCCTGATGTATGTTAAAAGTAGAAGTGGTAAAATATATAACACATCTTGTAAATTTATTTTTGTTCAAATTCTTATGAAATGGTTTCTTTTTTTGCAAGGAGGGGTGCAATAGCCAAATGCCTGTTGAGTACTACAGAGTTGTACGCTGGTCCTGGGGAGCACCATACCAGTGTGCTCACCAGGAGCCAAGAGTTATCTATGGGTTTTGTTTGACTTTGCTGTGTACATAAGGACAAATGAGGCCTCCTACTCTACCTCTAGTCTTTCTAGATGTTAAAGAGGTTGCCAGTGTATGACAAACGTAGAATTAGTAAGCCAATTTTGTAAGTTTTGTGTTAAAATTCCTAGAAAAGATTGTCTTCTGAAAATTTGAGCATTGTAGTCCATTGGGTTGGTGAAGGGCAAGAATGCTCATATTTTGAATTCATTATTAGAACTATTGTTACATGTGTGCAGTGTATTCAAGACTGTCATGTACATAGTAGACAAATTGATTCCTTACTTGAAACATCTAGTCTTGTCTAGATGTTTAGAAGTGCCTGATGTATGTTAAACATAGAGGTAGTAAAATATCACTTTATAAATATCTTTTTGCTAAAATTCATATGTAATAGTCTTTTAGGAATTCCTCTGTGAGTGGTATAGTACTGCCTATACTTCCTCAGTGATGTGGAGGATGTGGGAAGAAAGCAATTGCATAAGGTAATGTTAGTGTGTTCATACTTGGACATTTTCAGACATCAGTTTTCTATGTTTTGTGCATTTTGTTTTGCTGTGTATATAGTGTAATGGACAAATAAGTCCCAATTTTGCAACATCTAGTTGCTAGATGTTAAAGAGGTTGCCAGTGTATGACCAAGTAGTTAGTAAAATTAGAACATTTTGTACATTTTTTTGGTTGAAATTCATAGGAAAGCTTGTCCTCTGTAAATGACTTTTGAATATGAATTTGTTCAGCCATCTTTAAGTGTTACCTATAACTGCACTTGTCCACTGGACTGAAAATAGAAGGAAATGAGAAGGGAAAGATTCCAGGACAAAATGGTCATATTACAAGATACCTCATATTTAACCATTGCTATGTGTGCGATTTTATTTACCAGTGCTGTGTGAATAGTGGACTGGTTCTTATGTGGAATATCTAGTCCTTCTATATATTTAGAAGTGCTTGATATATTTAAAAGTAGAGCAGTAGAATTGAAACTTTTTGTAAATAGCTTTTAAAAACTGATGAGAAATATTGTGTTTGGAATTGTTAAACCACCTCTTAACAGTATACTGTCTGTACTTGTTTATTGGGTTGAGGGAGGTGAGAGGGAAGAAATAGCAAAAGGTGTTTTGTTAGAGTGTGCTAGAAAATTTCAGCTTACCCATTGCCCTGTAATGTGCATTTTATTTAACTTTGCTGTACTATATATATTGTATATTTGCTGGACAAAGGAATCCTAATTTTATAATATCTAGTCTACATTTATTAAAGAAGTTGCCAATGTATGGTAAAAGTTAAATAGAAATATAAGACAAAACAATAAAAAAACTAATGAAATCAAAACTTTTACCATTTGAAAAGATTAACAAAATTGATAAACTATTAGCTAGATTGAACAAGAAAACAAAACAAAACAAAAAATATCAACTTCAGAAATGAAAGAATGTATTACAGTTAACCCTACATTAGTGGAAAGGATTATTGTGGGGGCTGGGGTTGTAGGTCAGTGGTACAGCACTTGCCTAGCATGTGTGAGTCACTGGGTTTGAGCTCAGCACCACATACAAATAAATAAAATAAACTTTTGTGTCTACCTACTACTAAAAATTTAAAACAGGCTTTAAAAAATGATTATTGTGAAGGCAATGAAAAAATACCATGAATATGTTGCAACGAAAAATGTTAGCGAAGATGTGGAGAATAAGGTACATTCATACACCACTGGTGAGAATTCAAACTGGTGCCACCAGTATGGACATTCCTCAGAAAACTGGGAATGGAACCACCAATTGACCCAGCTATCCCACTCCTTGGTTTATACCCAAAGGAACTTAAAACCAGTATATTACAGTGATGCAGCCACATCAATGTTTTATAGCAGCTCAATTCACAATAGCGAAACTGTGGAACCAACCTAGGTGCTCTCTGATGGATGAATAAAGAAAATATGGTGTGTGTACACACACACACACACACACACACACACACACACTGGAATATTACTCAGTCTTAAAGAATGAAATTATGGCATTTGCTGGTAAACAGATAGAGCTGTAGAATAAAATGCTAAGTGAAATAAGCCAATCCCCCTAAAACCAAAGGCCAAATGTTCTCTCTGATATGTGGATACTAATACACAGAAATATTTTCCCTGATATGTGGATGCTAATTCATAATGGGGGGGGGGGGGCTAAAGGGAAGCAAAGGGAGGGGAGGGAGTATAGTGCCAGGAAGGATAGAAGAATGAATCACACACTATTACCCTATGTACATATGTGACTACACAAACAGCATGATTCTATACTATGTACAAACAGAAGAATGAGATGATATTCCATTATGCATGATGTATCAAAGTGCATTCTCCTATAATGTACAACTAATTATAACAAATAAAAAACTTAGAAATAATAAAATCTCCAAACTCTCTATAAAAAAGAATGTTTTCAATAAGTAGATTAAATGAATAAAATATATTTACCAAAACTATATTTAACAAGATTATCTCAGTAGAAAATCTGAATAGACTTAAATCAAATTACTTATTAAAAATCTTTCCACAAAGAAAAGCCCACATCCAGATGGCTTTACTGGTGATTTATTTTCTTCTTTTCTTTCTTTTTCTTTTTGGTACTTGGGATTGAACCCAGGAGGGCTTCATCACTGAGCTACATCCCCAGCCATTTTTTGGGACAGGGACTTGCTAAGTTGCCAAGGCTGACTTCTAACTTGTGATCCTCTTGCCTCAGTTTCCTTTAAAGGCATGCACCATTGTGCCTGGCCTTTATTTGTGAATGCCATCAAAAATATAAAGAAGAAACGATTACAATCTTTCACAAGTTTTTAGAAGATAGAAGGGAATACTTCCCAATTTATTTTTTAGGATAAGTATTATCCTGATATCAAAGGTAGACAAAATATCAAGAAAATAAAACTGATCCTGGCATTGTTGTGCATACTTATAATCCCAGCTAATCCCAGCTTCTCAGAATATTAAGGCAGGAGGATCACAAATTTGAGGCCATCCTTGGCTATTTAGCAATATCATGTCTCAAAAATGAATAAATAAAAAGGGGTAAGGATCTGACTCAGTGGTAGAGCCCCACTGAGTTTAATTCCTAGTACTGGAGGTGTTAAAAAAAGAAAAAAGAAATAAATCATAGACTAGTAATGCTCATGAATACACTGAATACCCTTGTAAAAATTTCCAGCAAAGTAGCTGGAAATGATGGTGCATGCTTGTAGCTCCAGCTGCTTGGAAGGTTGAGACAGGAGAATCACTTGAGCCCAGAAATTTGAATTAGCCTGAGTAAAATAACAAGACCCCATCTCAATAAAATAACAAAAATTTAAAAATTTGTTAGTAAACTGAATTCAACAACATATAAAATGAAGTAAACATTGTGATCAAATGAGATTTATCCCAGGAATGTATTGTTGTTTTAACATTTAAAAATCAATATAATATACTGTGTTAATTAAAGAAAGAATAAAATCTATAGGGTCATCTCAGACACAGGGAACAAAAGTTTGGAAGAATTTAACACTTAGTCCTGACAACAAATTAGAAATAGAAGGTAATTCATTCAACCTAAAAAAGAATCTGAGTAAAAATTTTGATAGATACTTTAGGCCAAAACAATCCAAGTGGAAGCATATAAAAATGATTAACAGCATTAGTCAAAAGAATGCAAGTTAAAGCCATAAAGAATAACATTTCACAGCTCATAGAATGTTTGTAGTTAACATGATGAACAGTAAAAAGCACTGCATGTGAAGAGAAAGGAACCTCTGTACGCTGGTAGTGGTAGTGTAAAATGATGAAGTCACTTTAGAAAAGTGTAGCTGGTTTTTGTTTGTTGGCTAGTAAGTTTAACATATATCCCATCATTTGCTGCTAGATATCCACAAAAGAGAAATAAAAATGTATTCCACACATACTTGTGTGCTCATAGCAGCATAATTTATATTAGCCAAAAGTGGGAAACAATTTCAAATGCCCAGTAACCCAGGAATGGATAAATCAAATGTAGTATATCTGTGCAATGGAATACTGTTAAGTGTTTGGTATAAAAATAAAAAAAAACTTCTAGAATAATTTGCATCATAGATAAATCTCAAGAACACTATATTAACTGATTGAAAGAAGTCAGACTATATATTATATGATTTCACTTATTTTAAAATTTTTTTTCTTTTTTTAATGGGCATAATATCTTCATATGTTTATTTATTTTTATGTGGTGCTGAGGATCGAACCCACATGCAAGGTAAGTACTCTAACACTGAGCCACAATACCAGCCCTGAAAATTTTCTATACCTTTATTTATTTATTGTTATATGGTACTGAGTCCAGTGCCTCATACATAGGAGGCAAGCACTTTACCATCTTGTCATAACCCCAGACCTGATTTCACTTAATAACAGTTTGATTGCACTACTGTGGATTGAATCCAGGGCCTTGTTCACAATGGGCAAGCATTCTACCACTGAACTACCCCTTCTGCCCCATATGATTTTATTTATATGAAATATCAATAAAAAGCAAATACAGAGACAAAAAAGCAGATTAGTGATTGTCTAGAAATGGGAATTGATTGCAAATGTGCAGAAGATATTTAAATTTTTTAATTTTTTGATTTTTCTTAGTTATTCATGACATTAGAATTCATTTTGATAAAATCATAAAACATGTAATATATATTATTCTAATTAGGAGTCAATTCTTGTGGGTAGGTATGATGGTAGGACTCACTTAGGTATTTTCATATGTGTACATAGAAAAATTATGTTAGATTTATTCTGCCTTTCTCATTTCTATCCCCTATTCCTTTTATTTCCCTTTGTTTAATCTGCTTAACACCTCTTCTTTCCCTCCCCTGCTTTATTGTGGTTTTAGCTTCTATGTATCAGCAAAAACATTCTACCTCTAGTTTTGGGGATTAGCTTATTTCACTTAGCATGATATTTTCCAGCTCCATCCATTTAACAACAAATGTCATAGTCATTTTTCTTTAATGCTGAATAATATTCCATTGTGTATACCACAATTTTTTATCCATTCATCTGTTTATGGACATCAGGGTTGGTTCTATAGCTTTGCTATTGTGAATTGTGCTGCTGTAAACATTGATGTGGCTGGGTCACTGTAGAATGCTGACTTAAAATCCTTTAGATAAATGCTAAGGTGTGGGATAATTGGGTCATATGGTGGTTCCATTGCCAGGTTTTGGAGGCATGTTCATATTGCTTTCCAGAGTAGTTGCAGCAAATTGCTGTCACACCAACAATGTATGAGAATTCCCTTTTACCCACATCCTCATCAACATTTATTGCTGGTATTCTTGATATTTTCCGTGGTGACTGGAGTGAGATGGAATCTCAGCATAATTTGTTTGTTTGTTTGTTTAGTTATAGTTTGACACAATATCTTCATTTTATTTTTATGTGGTGCTGAGGACCAAACCCAGAAACCCTGCACATGTTAGGTGAGCACTCTACTGCTGAGCTACAACCCAGCCCTCAGTGTAGTTTTAATTTGCATTTGTCTGATTGCTAGAGACATTGAACACTTTTTCATATATTTGTTCATAATTTGTATTTCTTCTTTTACAAAGGCTCTGTTCAGCTCCTTTGCCCATTTAATGACTGGTTATTTGTTTTATTGGTGTTAAACCTTTTGAGTTTTTTGTTTATGCTGGAAATTAATGCCCTTTCTGAGATGCAGATGGCAAAGATTTTCTCCCATTCTGTAGGTTCTTGCTTTACATTCTTGATTGCTTCATTTGATGTAAGTAAGCTATTTATTTTGATACCATCTCATTTATTGATTTTTTTTCATTTTATTTCTCGTGATTTAGGTGTCTTGTTCAGGAAGTAAGTTTCCATGACAATATGTTGAAGTTTTGGGCCTACCTTTTCTTCTTGTAGGTGCAGAGTTCTGGTCTAATTTCAAATATTATTAGTTTTTGATCCACTTAGAGTTGATTTTTGTTCAGGATGAGAAAAAAAAGCAAATATAGAGACAGAAAGGAAAGTATAGTGGTTTTCTAGAAATGCAAAAAGACTACAGATGAGCTCAAGAGATCTTTTTAAGTTGGCAGAAATATGCTAAGGTGGGATTTTGGTTGCACAACTTATAAATTAAGTAAAATCATTGAATTGTATACTTACCACAGATGAATTTTATGTTATTGAAATTATAGCTCAACAAAGATATAAGGAAAAATAAGGTGTTTTATGGAACATTCTTAATTTTCTATATGGAGAATCTTAACAGATTATTCTATAAAAATCTTAAATTGTGAATTACAATGTCTGAGAACATTCTTCACTGACCTCCTCCATATACAAAGTAAACTAAACTCATTAACATATTCTATTGCTTCATCTTTGCCGTCAGAACTTGATCTTACTATGTTTTTAATTTTGATGCTCATTAAAAAGTTACTTTCTTTAGAATTTACCATGTGTTTTTTTAAAAAAATGTTTTAAAGGCTTGTTAATATATATAAATTTTTCAATTAATTTTATATCTTTAAGAACATTGTTTAAGGTTTGGGGTTGTGGCTCAGTGGTAAAGCACTTGCCTAGCATGTGTGAGGCTCTGGGCTTGATCCCCAGCACCACATAAAAATAAACAAAATAAAGCATTGTGTCCATCTACAACTAACAAAATTTTTTTAAAAAAACATTGTTCAAATAGTAATGATGAAAATTCAAATTTTAGATAAAACATGATTTTAAGTGTCTGAGGCAGACCACTATTGTCCATTCTCCTTCAGTAGCAGAACCCTTATATTGTTGGATGCTGAGATTTAAAAAAAATTGTACGTTTCTGCCTCCTTTGCAGGCACTAGTAGTCAATGAAGATTGGAATTCTGGTAAAGCCCTTAAAGGATAATACACTATTTGCCCCTGAATAAAATATCTGTAGCTTTTGTAGCAGTTATCTTAAAATTTGAGGTGACCTTGAGAAACCTAGACAGATGGTAGGACCTTGGGTCTTTGTTACCATAACGGTCTTTACACTGCTCACCTCCATTCTTCTGTGCAAGAAAAACATTTACTTTTAAAAACTATTGTTATTTTGGGCCTCCATTACACATAGCCTTTTTTCTGATACAACTATTTTTACTTGTATGAGGAGTTGTTCTTTAAATATATTACATTAGTCAGGTTTTCATTACTGGGACAAAATATCTGGGAAAATATGTAAATTCTTAAAGCAGAAAAGATTTATTTTGGCTTATGGCTTTAGAAAATCATGTTCATTTGGTCCTGTTGCTTAGGGCTTTGGGCTTTTGGGGATGCAGAACATCACGGTGGGGAGTACATGGTGGAACAGAGGTACTTACCTCATGGCATCCAGGAAGCAATAAGAGAGTTGGAGGAGGCAGCTAGGGACACGATATACCCTTCAAGGACATGCCTTCAGTGACCTACTTCCTCCAACTAGGTCCTGAACCCTAATGCTTCCTCCACCTCTCAGTAGGGCCATAGATTATTTCTGAAGCCTTCAGAGCATTAACCTTTGGAGTTCATTTTATATCAAAACTATGACATGTTTTCTTACTAAATTTTTTTTTTACACAAACACCCAAAGAAAACCAGTTGTGTCATTTTTATTAATACTATTTCATGTTTTTTTATTTTCATTTTTTTAACAACAGTGACATTGTTCCTACTATTAACTGTTCCTAAAATTTATTTTGACTCCTACGTACCCTAAATGAGTACATTTTATGAGAATTCAGTAGGGTGCTTTTATTTTCATTTTGTTAATATATATAAAATGTAAAACTGACCACTTATCTATTTTTAAGTGTGAATTTCAATGGCATTAAGTACATTTACAGCATTGTGCAACCATTGTCACGATTTATTTGTACATATTTTTCATCATTCCAAATTGTTCTCATTAGACAGTGATTTACAATTTTCTTCCCCCCTCCAACTCATGGTGACCTCTAATCTACGTGTCTGTCTCTCTGAATTAGCCTACTCTATATACCTTATGTAAATGCAATTATGTACTATTTGTCCTTTTGCATGTGGCTTATTTGACTTAGTCCTCATAGTGCCCATGGTTTATCCATGTTGTAGAATTTCTCAGAATTTTAAACTTTTTTTTTTTTTTTTTTTTTTTAGAGAGAGAGAGAGAGAGAGAGAGAGAGAGAGAGAGAGAGAGAGAGAATGAATCTTTTTTGTAGATGGACACAACACAATGCCTTTATTTTTTTATGTGGTGCTGAGAATCGAACCCAGGTCTCGCCTGTGCTAAGTGAGCGCTCTACCACTAAACCACAATCCCAGCCCCAAGAAAGGCTTAAACTTTTTAAGAATGAATAATACCCAATGTGTGTATGCCACTGTTTATCTACTTATTTGTTAATGGACATTTAGGTTTTAACCTTTGGCTATTGTGAATAATACTGCCAACAAACATTGGTATACCAAGTATTTGTTTGAGCCCCAGCTTTCAGTACTTTTGGGTAAATACCTAGAATTTTTGGATCATCTGATTAACTTTGGATCATCTCTATTTAACTTTTGGAGGAACTGCCAAACTCACAACCACTGCACCATTTTATATTCCCACTAGCAAAGTGCAAGTGTTTAAATTTCTCTACATCCTCACCATCACTTAATTTTTATATAATTTAATAATAGCTATTTTAGTTTTCTATTACTATGACAAAATACCTAAAATAAAGATGAAAAGTATTTGGGCTTAAGTGTCAATCCATGGTTGCTTGGCTCTTTTGCCTTTGGTAATTTACAATTTTCTTATGGTATGGTATGGTATGGTCTTATGGTATGGCAGAACATTATGGCAGGGCATGTGTGGAGGAGGAAGCTGTTTACCTCATGGGAGCCAGGATGCAGAAAGAGAGAAAGGGGCTAGGATTTCAACATAGTTTCAATGGCATGTCCACAGTGTCCTGACTTTCTTTTCTTAGGCCCTACCTCTTAAAGGCCTCACCACAGACTGGCAGTCATAGAACACAAGCCCAACATTTGAGATCCACACTGTATCTATCCTAATAGAAAAGAAATAATGTCTGTGGTGGTTCTGATTCGCACTTCTCTAACAGGTAGTGACTGTGAACGTTTTTTCATGTAATAAATTTGTCTTCTTTGAGGATACTTTTATTGAAGTTCTTTGTTCACTTTCAATTAAATTGTTTATTTTTTTGTTGAATTGTAAGAATACATATTCTGGATATTAATTCTTTTGTAGATATATGATTCACAAATCATATATCACAATATATTCACAAATATTGCGGTTGTTCTTAATAATGTTCTTTGATGCACAAGTTTTTCATTTTAATGAGGTCCAGTTTAATTATTTTTTTTGTTTGCATTTCTGGACTTATGTATCCAAGAAGCATTATCAGATTGGATATCATGAAGTTTTTCCTTTGTTTTCTTATGAATTTTGTCTTTTTACTTTTTATGTTTTGATCCATTTGATTTGATTTTGGTATACAGTATAAGATTTCAAAGAAAATCAGAGCCCAATAGTAGTAAAGCAATAAAAAAAACCCCATATTTTTAATCAGGAACCATTATAAAAGGGGAAGATAGAGCTCTTTATAGAACTAGGCTCATTTGTGAATGCATCTTGAAAGGTAGGGATTCATATTCAAACAACTGAGCAAGTGGATAGAAAGTTACTAGGAGGAAACATCAGGGGTCAGAGGGGGATTCTGAAACAAACAATTTAACAAGACTTTTGCTTTGGGCAGGAAGGTGATCAGAAGGGATGACAGGGAGTGCAAAATTTGAGCAGATATATTGAGGGTGATCAAATTGGGGGGAATTCTGGTGAACTGATTTACAAAATTCTTGCCAAAATTAGATGATCTAAAGTGCACAAAATTCAAAGGTTGAGGCCTAATTAGCATAATAATTTAGAGAAGCCTAACTCACAATTGTTGGAGGAGTCTGTTTCAAAGGTAGGGATCCAACTTACTTGTTTTGCATGCACATATCCAATTTTCCTAACACTATTGCTGAAAAACCTAACTGCTTGTTACATGTATATTATTTAATCTTTAAAACAACACTATTTAGTTTGGTATTCTACTTCCACTTTGTAAATGAGAAAAATGAATTTCAGAGACTTTCCCAGGGTCACAAAACTATAGAGCCTGTTAGATTCAAATATCACATTTGTTATCATTATTATTACTCTATTATTATTGTTTACTATTCAAGTGGTACCTGTTCTTGAACTACTTATGATCCAACAATCCCACTACTGTGTATGTATGCAAAGAAATTGAAATCAATTTGTCAAAGAAACATCTTCATGTTTATTGTAGGGCTCTTCACAATAGCAAAGATATGAAATCAGTGCGGGTCCATTGATGAATGAAAAGATAAAGCAATGCATGGAAGAATATTAATCATAAAAGAGAATGAAATTCTGTCATTTCAAAAACATGGATGGAACTAGAATATATGAAGTGAAATAAGCACAGAAAGACAAATACAATTTCTCACTTATGTGGAAATTAAAAGGTTCATCTCAAAGAAGTAAGGAATAGACTATTGGTTACCAGAGCCTGGGAAGGGGTTATGAAGAGATGATGGTTAACAGAGTGTAGGTAGAAAAACTTCTTAAGTTTTACAAGTACAGCAGCATATTTATAATTGGCAAAGATTAACTGAATATTTTAAATAAGTAGTAAAAATAATTTTGAATGTTCCCAGAACAACAACAAAAAATATTTAAGATGACAGATATGCCAGTTAGCCTGACCTCATCATCTCACACTATGTGCGTGTATTAAAATGTCATATTGTAGGACACAAATATATACTTTTTCTTTTTGTCAATTGAAAACAAAAATATATTCATCATAGTCAGATATAATCAGAATAATCAGACTAGTCTAACATTGCCATACCAGTGTAAAATATAAGTTAAAATTGAAAGGACGGGAATATTCAAGGAAAAATGTAATTTTACAGTTGGCTTAAACCAATCAATTGCATAGGATAAGATGGGAAGATATAGTTTGACCTCAGTAAAAAGAAATCCTCAAGTTTAATTTGAATTCATGTTGAATTAATCCAACTGTATGCTTTAATCTGTTTTTAAAGTTTAACTGCAATTTTCACTAATAAACATACAGCTCTTCTATTTTAAAAAATAAGACATCAAATTTGATTAAAATTTAAATTAAATTTCATAAATTACATTTAAAAAATTCTGTATCAGTATATTATAGACATTCCTGGTAACATACATTAGGAGGGCTACTGACAAATGAGTTTTAAAAAATGGAGTTGCAAATATAGTATGGGTTCTGGGAATCTTACCCAAAGTGAAACATATTTAGTGTACAAAGGAAAGGCTGAAGAGATGTATGATTCGTAACTTCAAATGTTAGACTTAAAAAATACATTTCTAGCTCATTTTCACTTAAACTTTTTCATTTTGTAATAATTTCAGACTTTAAAACTAGCACAAAGAATAGGATACTGGTATATTTTTCACCCAGCTTTCCCAAATGTCTTTCATAACCTTAGTAAATTGATGAAAACCAGGAAATTAACACTGATAAAATAGTATTGACTTATGTGTACATATTATTTAATTTTTGTCAACTGTCCCATTAGCTTCCTTTTCCTGTTCCAGAATCACACATTAAGTTGTGTCATCACATTCATTTTCTCCACTAGGGGACACCATCTTAAGTTTTGTCTTTCTTGACCTTGGTCCTTTTTGAAAAGAGCATTGGACAGCTATATTTTAGAATGTCCCTCAATTTGAGTTTGACTAAAAGTTCTTCATGAGCTGAGCTTAGTGGCCACACTAATAATTCCAACTATTCTGGAAACTGAGACAGGAAGATTGCTTGAGTCTAGAAGTAGGAGGCCAGCCTGTGCAACATAGCAAGGCTTGTCTCAAAAAAAAAAAAAAAAAAAAAAAGAAAAAAAGAAAAAGAAAAAAAGAAAATCCTTATGACTCAATTCAGACTATGCATGTTTACCCTAAATACCATGGAAGTGATGTGCTCTTTAAGAAGATGTCTCATCACAGATGATATTCGCTTTGATCACTTGATTAAATATCTGCCATTTTTCAATTTTCTGTCTTTTCTCTACCATAGAGTTAATATTTGGAGTGTGTTTTTTCCCTATATGACAGTACTTTCAGACTATGCAAATATCCTATTTATTATAATACTTTTACCAGTAACTTTAGCATCCAGTAATGATTTTTGCCTACAATCATTATTGGCATAATATTTGCCAAATGGTGATGTTTCTCTTTTCATTATTCTATTTGTTCCTTGGAATTCTGTGATGAATGGGGTGTTGTTTTGACTCCTTATTCATTTATTTATATCAGGATAGACATAAATTTTGTTTTTTAATTAATTTTTAAATTTGTTTTAATTATACATGACAGTAGAATACTTTTATGCACTTTAATATATCTTACATAGATGGGATGTAATTTCTCATTTTTCTGAGTGTACATGTTGTAGAATCATATTGGTTATGCAGTCACATATATACATAAAGTAATAATGTCTGTTTCATTCTACTATCATTCCTATCCCTACATCCCACCTCCTTCCCTCCCAATACTTCCCTCTACCTAATCTAAGGTAACACTATTCTTCTCTAGTGCCCCCCACCTTATTGTGAACTAGCATCTACATGTTAGTGAAAAACATTCAGCCTTTGATTTTTTTTAAGATTGGGTTGTTTCATCTAGCATGATATTCTCCAACTCCATCCATTTACTGGCAAATGACATAATTTCACTCTTCTTTAAAGTTGAGTAATATTCCACTGAGTATATATATCACATTTCTTTATCCATTAATCTATTGAAGGACAGACACCTAAGTTGGTTCCATAGATTAGGTATTGTGAATTGAGCTGCTATAAACATTGATGTGGTAAATACTGTGGTAAAATACTGTAGTATTTTAATTTTAAGTTCTTTGAACATAAATGGAAACCTTCCATGATAAACAAAAATAAAAAGAATTCAAAACTAGACAGTCTACACAACAGAGCATCCTTGAAAAACTATTCCATGAGGATGAAGTGAAAGAAAAATGAAAAACAGCAAAGGGAGGACCTACACTAAAGGAACCAAAAGGAGAAACTAAAACAAATCAAAACCCCAAAATAAATAAAAATGACAGGGAACACAAATCATATCTCAATAATAACCTTGAATGTTAATGGCCTAAACTCTTCAATGAAAAGACATACATTGGCAGATGGGACTAAAAGTAAAACCCAACAATATGCTGTCCTCAAGAGACTCACCTCATGGACAAAGATCCATAGGGTTAAGGTGAAAGAATGGGATAAAACTTACCACTCATATGGACTACATAAAAAAAGAAGGGGTTTCCATTCTCATCTCAGATAAAGTAGACTTCATACCAAAGTTAATTAGAAGAGACAAAAAGGACATTTCATACTTCTTAAGGGAAGTATATATAAGCAGGACAGAACAATTATAAATATTTATGCCCCAAACAATGGAGCATCTATGTGCATCAAACAAACCCTTCTCAATTTCAAGAGTCAAATAGACCACAATGCAATAATACTGGGTGACTTTAACACACCTCTCTCACTACTGGACATGTCTTATCTTCCAAACAAAAACAAAATAAGGAAACTATAAAACTAAATGATTTTATTAATAATTTATACTTAACATAGATATATAGAATATTTCATCCATCAATGAGCAAATATACTTTCTCCTCAGCAGCACATGGCTTCTTCTCTAAGATGGAGCATATCTTATGCCAGAAAGAAACTATTAGTAAATTGAAAAAAAAATAGATAATACCTTGCAATCTATCCGGCCACAATGGAATGAAATTAAAAATCAATGATAAAATTAAAAATACAAACTATGGTAACAAATGGGAACTAAGTAATACACTATTTGAATGATGAAATGATAGAAGAAATCAAGAAAGAAATAAATATATTCTTAAGAGTTAAATGAGAACACTGATACAACATAAATTTTTATTTTACTCAGTGGATTTTACTCTCTATCATTATTTTGTTGCTCATACCATACTACATTTGGCCATTGGAAATTTATTTACCTTGATTCCTGTGTTCTTTGTCTTATTCATATTATTTTTCAGGATATTTTATTTTATTTTTTTCTTACTATATGATATTATGGATTAATCCTGTATTTCCATTGCCCTTGCCCTTGAGTCAGTCATTTTTCTAAGGATGTCTGTTTTTTTTTTATTGGAGAATACTTAGTTTAGATATCAAAATGCAGGCACTAAATGTGCTTAAGTCTCTGAAGTGCCTTTGTGTATTTCTTAATGGAATATTTTTAGAAAATATATGTATTATAGTTTGATATCTAGTTTTTTTGTGTCTTTTTGTTTACTACTATTAAAAACTAGCATATTTAGCACAAAATTTATAGCTAATGCTATAGAAGAGATTTCTCAGATATATAAAGTTATATCAAATAAACATACTCTCTGTAGTGCTCATAATAAGAACAATGAGTTTTGTGCTCACTGGAACAGAAAGCTTTAATTATTATCAGAAACAGTGAAGGGAGTTGAAGGCATAAAAATCCTTTTATCCATTTTAGCCTGACTTGCAGAAGGCTTCATCAGTAAAGCTATGGTGAAAAAAGAAACAAAGCAAATGAGGATATCTCCTTTACTGGAGTTCTAACATAAATTTGCTTTCTGTCCATTATTTTTTACTTTAGATAGATGAGATCCAAGTACAGGTATTTCTGCTATAATGCCATACATACTTTATAGTCTGCAAAATAGTAGCCTAAAAATAACAGGACTAAAACACAAAAAAAATAGATTTGGGTAGAGCTCTCAAAATTTATGGAACTTTATATGTATTAACAAAAACTTCTAGCAGTAATTAACTGTCAATATGCTGAGTGACTACTACTATGTTTACCTCTCAATAACAATGTTTGACCAGAGTTTCTATTTCCCACATGTGCATTTTTATAGTCTTGAATGTTTCTAAAATATCGCTTGTTCAACCTGTAGAGTCTCTGAATAAACAGTGGTTTCCTGAAGTAATCTTTGGATACCTGGGTGTTATAGAGGCTTTTTTCAGTGGTAGTTTTGTGTATAGTTGTACAGTCTTTTAAATTCCTTTCCTCTTATTCCTCTGCCTCCTTCTATCCCTTCACCCATTTCATTAGTCCCCAACTTGGGGATAGGTTTTATGAAAGAAAAAATATTGGAGAATCATACAATTCCTACTCTTTACAGATTGGAAATAATTTGGAAGTATTATAAGACAAAATATAATCAATTGGTAGAATGCTGTGTGCAGTTGTAAACACTAGGCTTGCTTGTGCTGTGTTCTAGCATTGCCCAGTTTTTCAAAATGCACTTCCAATGGAAGATGTTGCTGATCCTCCTCAGTCATAACAAGTTGTGAACTGATCTTTTCACTTGTTGACATTCCCAATTTACTGAAAGTAGAGGGTTTCTGAATTCTATAGATTTACTTTGTCAGTATTATGATTTAGATGTTTGGTGTCCCCCAAAAGCTAATTGAGAATACAAGAAAGTTTAGAGATAAAATGATTGGGTGACAAGAGGTTTGACTAATCAGTACACTGATTCCCTGATACGAACGAACTTGGGTGGTCACTATAGGCAGGTATGATATGGCTGGAGAAGGTGGGTCCCTGGGGCATGTCTTTGATGTTTATATTTTGTCCTAGTGAAGTAAGTGCCAGCTGGCACCATCTCTATCTCTATCTCTATCTCTATCTCTCTCTTTCTCTCCCTCTCCCCCCCCCCCAAACTCCCCTATTCCTGGTGTGATATCTTGAGCAATTTCCCTCCACCACACTCTCCTGTCTTTGTGTTCAACCTTACCTCTACCTTCAAGAAATGGAGTCAAGCTTCAATGGACTGAGACCTCTTAAATTGTGAGCCCCCAAATAAACTTTTCATGCTCTAATTGTTCTTGTCAGGTCTTTTGGTCACAGCAGTGAAAAAGCTACCTTAAAAAAAATGAGTCCATCAGTACCATAAAATCTTGCCTCAAGAAATAATAAGAAACCTTTTGCAATTTATATGTTGTTTCTGTTCAAATTTGCCTCTTTGGGTGAAGATATACTTTAGGGTGGCAGGTGGCTAGGGAACTCTTTAGTACTTCTTGAATATTGTATTATTTATTAGAAAGTTAATTAAGGAAAATACATTGTTCATATATATCTAGTTGCTGAGAAATAAAAAAGATGGAAGTAATTTAGAAGAATTTTAGAAATTATTTATGCTTATCTAATATAATCAAGTAAATGTTTCTATATAGAATATAGACATCCCCATTTATATTAAAAAATAAACACCTAGTATGTCAGTGTACTACTGTAATATCAGCAACTTCGGAGGCTCAAGCAAAAGAATCGCAAGTTCAATGACAGTCTCAGCAACTTAGCAAGACCTTGTCTTCAATAAAAAAAAATGCTGGCAATATTTATCAGTGGTAACCCTCCTCTGGGTTCACTTCCTGACACTCAAACAAAAAAGTAAACAACCCTTTTGCAGATAAATATTATGTAATGTTTGGTTTGATATAGAGAATGTAAAAACTATCTTGGGAATGGATTTTTCCCCCATGTTGATTTGAAAAAAAAAAATTTCTAGTTTTCTTGAGATTTTTTAAAGAATTTTTGTATTAGAAAATTTTATCATCATTCCTAAAGAGACAAATGGTCTATTACTTTCCTAAAGAGACAGATGGCCTATTATAAACCCTCATTATCCAGATAGAAAAGTGGAGATTGAGAATGATGTAATTATCTTAATGTCATATAAGATAACAGAATATAAGCCTCTAACATAAATATTCTATTGGGCATATTAGAATGCTTTTGTTTAATGGAGAAAAAATTATACTAATTGAAAATAGGCTTCTGGGTACATGTAATTTAGTCTCCTACTCTGGGATTCAGTTCAAAATTGACTCCTGTAATTAAAGAATTCAAGACACTTGGAGCCACATATATTTTTGCTTGGGTTTTTTTACTTTGGGATATTATTTTTCAGAATCTTTAACTTAATTCATAGCTTTGTTTCTATAGGTATCTACAGTTTTCTAGAAAATAATATGGCAATGATTCCTTTCTAGAAATTAAGCTTTGTAAATTAATTAGAAAACATAGAATGTAGCTTTTAGCTACAGTGTTTACTTGGAATGTTTTTTCTTTTCCTTTATAAAGTTGGTAATTTTTTAAAATTGCTAAGATAAAGCCTTAAATTTTGCCTGGAATTTAAGTATGAGTATTCTGCTTTTTGTGATCATGGGACTATTTCAAAAGAATAGGAGTCCAGTAGTGTGGGGAATGTCCACTCCATTTTCTGCCTACCTCCAAAAAACATCAAGAAGCTCCCAACTGATTCAAGGGAGCACATGTGGGGTTGTATCTTCTTTCTTCTCTTGCTCATCATTGGCCCTTTGCCTCTTTACTGATGCTGATTACGTTGACTGGTTGCTTTTGCAATGGTTGTGCTGGTGTTGTAATGAAAAAAAAAGAGAAATCAGAGATCTTTAAGACTAAGAGAAAGGCTGAAATTGCAATTCATCTCTTCTCCTTCTCCAATTTTGATGTGCCTACAGAAGTCAACAGAGCATCCCTTTCATGAGGAAAGCAGAATTCTCCAGCTCTTTTGCATTTTGTTACTCAGTGGGAAGCACAGAGAAAAAGCAGAGCAGGAAAACATTCATTGTTTTTCAATCTTTTCAGAGTGCTGTTGATCTTTGTTGGGATAAGAAACAGGTATTATTCCTTAATTGCCCTCCTCAAAGAACCTGTTGTTGAATTCCCATTTTTTTGACTAGCATTTAGGAAAGTAATTAATCAGTTTCAATGATAAATAATATGGCCAGGAGAAAATTTGACATGGTACTTCAGTTGATGGTGGGATGACGTTGACACCTTTTCGTGGTGGATAGTGAAGAAGAGTCAGTGATAGAATTGATGAATAAGCATTTATGAGAATTGACTTCCTTTTCAACTGGCAATTACAAGCTTTTGTTATTTACTGTACTTCATAAAAAGGAGGCTTTCACATATTTCAACTCTGCACAACATGTTTTTGCAAATATTTGTAGACCTACTTGGAGAATGACACATTTCTAGGTTTTACAGGCTATCGTGAGGAGCAAGCCAAAAGAACTTGAAATAACACTCAATTTGTAGTTTAATAAAGGATGTGGGTGGCTTAGGGATTACTTCTTTCCTTTCAAAGTGTTTCTTAAAACCAGATGTGAGTATAAAAGAAGGTATTCAGAACACTCAATAAAATGGATGTGTGCATTGTGAAATTGGGAGAATTCATCAATACATGAAACAATGATTTATCATTTCATTTGGTACTAAAAAATATCAATGTAGATCAACAGAGGCATAGTAAGATAGATAGGTAGTATAAAATACCAAGGCAAAGGGGTTAATTGGCCTTACTGGGTTCAGTTTGCCACCCTCGTGGCACTTTCTGTTGTCTGTCAACAGAGTTTCAAAGTACATTCCCACTAAGCCATCCACTCTGTTATTTATACAGTTGAACTACCCAGGAGGGATGGATCAGTTTACAAGCTGGGAGGTGTTTTCTTCCTCCTTTTCTGCCCACTTTATGCTTTCTTATCCAGCTGTTCCTACACGCCTCCATATTCCTAATCTCTCCTCAGTTCTTCTGATTTTTATTTAATTTTCCTCTTTCCTCTTATTCATGGATTCATGTGTATGCATATTATACCTGGTTCTATTGAACTGTACATAATTCCTTGTCACCTCTAAACTCATTTTACCAACTTACACCTCAAAACTTACTGAAACCCTTTGAAATTTTTGTCAGTAAACCTTTTAAAAACTCATTAGAAGTTAAACCATTGCACATGTAGCTATAGTCCTCTTTATTTGCTAGTACCTCCACACTACTGAGATATTATTTAAAAAAATATACTGCCAGACCATTTTCATAATTGTCTATCTACAAACATAAAATGGTATTCTGAAAATATCATTCTGCTTTTGTTCCAGAGACTGGCTGGCTGGGCAAAACAACCTGGTGGGGGGGTGACAAGCAACTTGTGAAGGTTGATACAGCGGGAGCCACTTCATTGTAGGAGAGTAGAGGTATATATACACTTAATTGAAACAAGCTGTGTATAATTAGTTAACATCATCCAGATACAGCAATCCTCATCATCTTAATTATACACAGCTTAACTCAATCAACATCATCTTAATGACTCGCTGGTATTATCTCAAACCACTCCTCTTGGCAAAGTGCCAGGCACCATCTTGACTTTTTTGTGGCTCTCTACATTTCCCCCCTTTTATTTTTAAACAACAAGTATGTGGCTTAGGGACCGTGCCTGTTCTAGGTTGTCCAATACTATACATGGTCCTTACCTGTCATTGGATGGTCTGACCTCAAATCCTCAGCCTCCTTAGGTTGGTACCATTGTAATTGGATCCTACCTTTCTTTGACTACCGGCCCAACACACTTAGCCATACTTGTGGATAACGACCATAGTGGTTTTTATACAAACACCATAAATAATCTGTTACAAGCAGAAGGGGAAGATACAAAATGCCATGATACCAAGCCAATTGATGGCTCCAAGTAAGAAGCCTTTGGAAAAATTATACCAGCAATGACACCATTAGCAAAGATACTGAGTTACAATTTGTTGTCTCAATATATTACAGTTTGTCGTCACAGTCCAGGTAAAGCAATATCTAATTAAATCACAGACCAGGTAAGTTCACAGTCCAGGTAAATCACAGTCCTGGTAAGTTCTGCAGGCAGCTAGCCTAAACTGTAGCAACAGAAACAGCAATCAGCTATGATGATCTGAAGTCTCCTCCGGTTCTCAGCAACACTGGAAATCTCTCCACCCTCGTCCTCACCGGCACTGGGACAAGGCAGGAACTCTGACAATGATGGCTAAAGAAAATCCTGTAGTATTCCAGCAGGCACTAAGAAACAATTTTCTGAACAATTTAGTACATTATCTCAAGGTTTTTTACATTTGAAATAGGCCTTAATGGTGCTCATTACTCATTAGCCTCCAGGTGTGGGAGAACCATTGTAGTTATTGGCATTGGAAATGACCTAACTTCAGGGGTGCTGGGGCGCATCCTCCACAGCTGCAGCGTCCTCCGGCAGTCCCATGGTGGGAGGACTGAAAGAGCCACCGGCTGGAAAGTCCCCACTGCTGCGCCCATGACCAGCTGGAGCTCACGGCAGCTAACATGCTTCATGCACCCTCCGGTGATGAAAAGAGATTCATAGGAGCCTCCTGTTGTAATTCCTTCCCCAATAATCCTTCCTCCTCTGAACTCTCTTCCTTCCTCTGACTAGAGTTCCTGGGCTTTTATCTGGTTTTGATTCCACTGGGGTGCCTCCTTCCCTCAGCAATTTACCTAACACCCCTTCCATATTTCCATAACAAAGACAAAGACAAAACAAGACACAAACATATTATATCAATCTTCTCCATTTTTTAAAAATGGCCATCCTTCCTCTCGCCCTATCTGCTAGGGATGAGCAGATTTGCTCCTGTTCTATCTATCTTTAGGGACGGGCAGCTTTTCCTCGTCACTCAGCCCCAAGTATCCCGGGGCTCCCTGTACAGGCCACCGTCTGCCACAGTCCAGCTAGCTGGGCAAAATAGCCAGGGGGAGTGACTGGCAATTTGAGAAGGTTGATACAGTGGGAGCTGCTTTATTGTAGGAGAGTAGAGGTATATATATACTTTACTAATTATACAGAGCTTGTTTCAATTAACATCATCCAGATACAGCAACCCTCATCATTTAAACAATTATACACAGCTCAACTCAATCAACATCATCTTAATGACTCCCTGGCATTACCTCATCTTAACAATTATCCACTGCTTAACTCAATTAACATCATCTTAATGACTCACTGGCATTACCTCAAACCACTCCTCTTGGCAAAATGCCAGGTGCCATCTTGACTTGTTTGTGGCTCTCTACACTTTTGTAGATCTACATTCTATTTTTCAGAAGCATGCCTATTGCAGAGAAATGTATCCATGTTACCTAGATTATGTTCAAACTGGTAACTGAATTGTAATTCACATTATACTTTTCTACATACTAAAGGACTTTTAAGTTATATTCAGCCCTCCCCTCCTTCCCATTAAGCAATACCATAGTGAAGAGACATATAGTTGCCATGATGAACATATTGGTAGTGTTTCATGGCAGTTTTTTCCAAACACCAGTTAATAAAATAAATTAAGTAGTATGCAATCTACACTTGAAAAGAGAAGAGAATGTAGTAAAAGGTGTCAGAGTAAATGTTATTTAATTTTCATGAATATGGATTACTAGGTTCTGAGTGGTGAATATTCACTATACCTTATATGGTAAAACTCAGTCAAAAAGTTTATGGGGTAATAAAAAATATATTTTATACTGTACACTTCAGTCTGCTCTGGGTTTTGGGTTCAGAAGTGGAGTATTCTGGATCATAGGCACCATCATATTTTGTTAGACACAGACAACAAGTGCAATGCCTATTTATACTCCCCACATGATAATCATTATTTAATATTCTAGCCAGAGTTTTACATGTTGTATAATGTGGAGGGTGAAAAGTTCTATACTATTTTAATTTTAACAAGTGAGGTTAAGTATAACCTCTTAAAGAGTATTAAATCCTATACTTTTGAAAGATTCCTATTCTTGAAAATAATATGAAAGCTAGAGAAACTTTCATCTTTACAATCTTTTCTAACATTTCCCTTTTTTTTAAAGTACCAAGCCTAGAACCATGTGGTCTTGGTAATTACAAAAACAAATTATATTAATGATTTCAGAGTCTCCTACTTCACAAACTGTAAACAGGATCCTTTTACCCAATATCAATACTCCAGTGTCCACAGCATTTTTGAGGAATATTGATATCCCTCAATGTATGAATCTACTGTGCTTCAGTCAAATTCTATTGTTCCCAAGTCCTCGATTGTGGAAGAGCAGATGATAGGCAAGCACTAGAATATATTTCAGGCCTTTGTGAAGACCACTCTAGAATGAAAGAATCCCCAGCATGAATAGAACAGTAAGAAATAATTTAGGTCTAATTGTTGTTGGTTATCCATGTTTTTCTTTGAGAATGGAGATATACTCATTTCCTTTTTTGGTGATTGTCAGTGGTTATTTCAACTTACTCATATACCTACTAGTTTTATTCATTGGTGCTATATGTGTCCTCATAAATAATGAAGGAAAGAGTATACTTATGACAGCTCAAATGTTGGAACAAAGATTGTTCTTTGGTTGTGGGAATTTTGATTTTTACACTACCAGGCATCTGTCTATCATTTAGGTAATTGCCTATAAGTACATACTGTACATACTAATTTCATTTACGGACTCAAAATTTCCTTAATGCCTTATTTTAGAAATTGCCACTTTTTAATATTTCTGCCACGTGACCAGCGCTGGCTTCATTAAAGAAGGTTCAATTCTTGAGTAAATGCTAGAGGGAGTTTTAAAGAGACAAGACTCTAATTACCTTTAATACCAGCTCCGGGACAGAATCTCCTAGCTCCTGCCTCCAGCCACCTAATGTGGTAGCGAGGTTTACTGAAGAGGCTAGGGAGAGAGAGAGAACATGCCAGGGAGTGGACTTTTATTGGGGAACAAAAAATTCCAGGGAAAATCCCATCCAATGAAGGTTAAGGGGGGCAGGATCCCAAGGTCAGGGGCAACAATTGGGTCTTCAGGGCAGTGGCCAGACATGCCTCTCCATGGACAAGCCCTCCGACCTGGAGAAGAGGGGGGAAAGCTATGACACAGCTGTGTCTAAGCGCCTCTCACCCAGCCAGGGAGGTAACTCAAATCACATGCGAGGATGGCCTCCCACATATTCCCCCTTTTTTTCTTTGAAAAAGCAGGTGATGATTTACTCTCTTAAGTCTCTGCACTCTCACTCTGAAGACTCGCCATCCTATAATTACAACACAAAAAAGAATTAGCAGCCAAGAGAACAATCTTATAATGTACCAGGCTGAGTTATTGAAGAGTATTTCCAGGGTTAAATCCATTTAATTCTTTCAATATTGATTAGCCAAAGAAGAAGGATCTGAAAAATCAGCTTTATGATTTTTAATATCTTAGATTTGATGATGGAGTTCCAAAAGATCCAAGCAATTATTATTATTTTGCCAAATACCCAACAAATGGCTCTTAACCTTCTCCCAATCCCAGAGATAAGCATTGTACTTGGCAGCTGTAACACACACATATTTATAACTTGCATGGCATTTAAGCCTTTCTTTAAACTTTAAAGCTGAAAGTTCATTTCCTATATTTATAACAGTCGCCTCTAAGGCATTTAACTGAGTCTCAATCCTTTCATCAATATTTACTTGATTGTTCAGAGCCTTGGAAGTATTTTGGGTTAAATTATTAAGAAATTTTGCAGGTTGAATATTTTGAGATAAAGTTATCGAGACTGTGACTGTGGATGCAATGAGAGAAACCAAGGCCGTAACTCTCACAATTATACTTCCAATGGCTCATCTAGGTTTCACTAGCTGGGTATGAATTTGCTGTAAGACTTGAAAACCAGCATCAGCATACCATGGCTCTGAAATATTAGCAGGCAATAAAACAAAAGAGGGCTGATGAAGTACCAGCACTACTTTTCTTCTATTATATCTAGTAATATAATTTGCTAAGTTACATTTGTTACATGTTACAACATATCTGTCATCTATCCATTTAATTTTTACATTTCCCATGATTAAAACATAAGGAGATTGGACACAGTTCATAAGCCATAGCAAGATCCTTCCTTACAGTTCTTGCCAAAAATTTTGGTAAAGGCTTGTCTGTAAAATGTAAAAATTCTGAGGCAGCAATTAAGTGCCAAACATCTTTTTGAATACCACCCTCACTGTAAGTCAAAATATTGCTAAGAAATCCTGCAGGTGTCATAGCAGAATGTTTTCATAATTGTCTTTTCGGGAGAGTGAGCTAAATGAATCCACTCAATAACTCCCAATCTTTGCCATATGCCTCCTGTAGGGGTATGCACATTTGGGAATATTAATAAATATACTAGTTCTTGAGGATTAATTCTGGTAAGTTGTGCATTTTGAATTGCACTTTCAACCTTTTTTAAAGATGGTCTAGCCTCTACTGTCAGCTGATGAGGAGAGGTTGGAGAAGGATCTCCTTGCAATATCTGAAATAAAGGACTTAATTGAGAAGTAGTTAGTTTTAAGGATGGCCTCATCCAATTAATATCTCCTAGAAGTTTTTGAATATCATTAAGGGTATGTAACTCTTTAACTTTTATCTGTAGATTTTGAGGACAGATTCTATGTCCTTGAATTTTCTGACCCAAATATTGAAAGGGAGGCATCTTTTGTATCTTTTGAGGAGCAATGCACAAACCCATTGTTGTAAGTGAAGCCGCTGAGTAAAAATTTCTGAAAGTACTTCTGGATTAGCATGAGCCAATAATATATGATCCATAAAATGAATAATGTATGCTTCACAAAAGTTACCTCTTATAGGAGCTATCACTTGACCCACAAATTTTTGATATAAAGTTGAACTATTATGCATCCCTTGAGGCAAAACCTTCCAGCAATATCTTTTAACAGATTCTTTAAAATTAATTGCTGGGACACTGAAAGAAAATTTTTCACAATCCTCAGGATGCAACCTTATTGAGAAAAAACAATCTTTTACATCTACTACCATTAAGCTATAATTTAAAGGAATTGCTGTGGGGGAAGGAAGTCCAGGATGCAATGATCCCATAGGCTGAATTGCATGGTTTATTGCCCTTAAATCCTGTAGAAACCTCCCATTATTTTTCTTGATAACAAAAATGGGGGTGTTCCAAGGGCTAAGCATTTATTCTATATGACCAGCCTGAAGTTGTTCCTCAATTAACATATGAATTATTTTAAGCTTTTCTCCTGAGATGGGCCACTGAGAAGAGAAATCCATACAGGCTCTTATGTGAGCCAGGTGATCTTTTTGCTGTTTTTTTGAATTGGGGAGATGCTCAGGCCCCCAGTAAAATTTTTGGTTTGGAGTATTTACTAATTTCTGTCAAGGAGCTGGTTTGTAAGCAGATATTCTTCCTGATAATTTTCCCCATTATCTCCAGGAAGAAGCCCTTGATTAATTTCCTCAAATGATCTCATAGAATTTGGAGTTACTAATAATAATCCTATTTTGCTTAATAAGTGTCTTCCCCATAGGTTTACTGGTAAGGACTATAATATATAAGATTTAAAAACTCCACTGTTCCCATCAGGATCCTCTCAATGGAGATAATTCACACTTTGATCAGGCTGTGAGATTTGCCCAATTCCCTCTAAGTTAGCTGGTTCTCTATGTAAGGGCCAATTCTTAGTCCAGAAGTGATCAGACAGGACTGATATATCTGCTCCAGTGTCCACTACACCTTTGAACATTTTATGATTAATTTTAAGTTCCAATAGGAGGCATTCCTGCCACATTAATTGAGACCAGTACACTCTGTCTCGCAGTTTGGAAACCAAATTTACTTTTGGGTGTCCATCCAAATTACAGGGTAATAAAATTAATTCAGTAAATGTGTTTTTTGGGGGTAAGCCGAAGGGTAAAATTTGACTTTACAGTAACATTTAATTCCCCCTCAAAATAAGAATCTACTACTGCAGATATCACCTTGATGGCCCCTTTTAAATTATTACATCCCCAAATTAACCCTATACTTTCTCTAGGGAGTGGCCCGAAAATCCCAGTAGGGATTTGTTGTGGCTCTAATTCAGAATTAATTTAATTATCATTGAGGGTTGTAAAGCAATTGTGAGATCCACTCTGGTAGAAATGGTGGCTCTCTATGGTCGGCTGTGATGACGTTAAATTGTAAGACCTTCCTCCTGGTTTTCATGTTTTTCCGGCCTGGGGATGGGCTGACCGGAAGTTTCTTGACTCCCTCCTAGATGGAAGTTAGGGGCAGAAGGTGAACTGATCAGTGCCATGTTGGCCTGCCATGTGGTCTTCAATTCTGTAATATCTATTACCAGCAGCAGAGGGAGCCCTGGGCTTAAAATTTTGGACATTACAATTTTGCGTGTAATTGCCATTCCTCCCACAATGAAAGCATCTCCCGTGGGGTCTGTGTACTAATTCTTGGGGCTGCAGAGTTTGTTTTAAAGCTGCTTCGAGTGTAATTGTTTGTAAATGGGCTGGGTCGATATCAGAACACAAATAAAATCTGAAAACTTACCCTTTTTTCTATGTGGTCTGAGAACATCTTGATAATATTTATTTGCATTTTCAAATGCCAATTGCTTAACAATAAACTCACAAGCATCTGGATCTACAATGGAGTGGTTTGCAGTTTGGTAGAGCTACGCTCCAAATCAGAATAAAGTTCATTGGCACCTTGCTTAACTTTAGTCAGAACTAAGCTAGATTGGTCCCTGGAGGCAACCTGTCTCCAGGCAAACTTTGAACAGGCTGTAATCTGATCATAAACCACAAATTCATAATTTGGTTGCCTTTACAAATCAATAAATTCACCTGTTCCTAAAAACATGTCCACGGGTGTTTGAAGATACTGCCTCCGATTCCTTTCTGTCTGCTCAGAACAAAAGTCTGTCCAATAAGACTGCCAACATAAAAAATCCCCCCCCCACTCAAGCAAGTTCTAGCAATATAAATCCAGTTACTTGGTAGGAGTGGTTGAGATCAGAAAGTCTCAAGCAAGCACTGCATGAGTGGTGAATTTGGACCATAGACTTCACAGGCGTTTTTTAACTCTTTAATAGTTTTAAAAGGAATTACTGCGTGGACGTGAACACGCTGGTCCTGATCATTAACCTGTTCAAGAACCTGAAAGAGTTGAAAGTCACTAGTATCTTCCCCAGCTTCCTGTGCCTTTCTAATTCCCCACTGGAACAAAGTAAGTAATGTCATCGCCATCTCAGAGTATCTGTTAAAAAACCTCCTTTTAACAGACAATGGCTGAATTCGAATGGCCAGGGCAGGTGCTGTTAAGCAAAGCCTGTTAAATTTCCCTGGAAAATTCTAGACTTCACTGTCTGATTCCTCTCTCTCAGACTGTGATTCCTCCGTGGATTCTTCCCTGTTGCCATCTTGAATCTGAGCTTGTAAGTCTCCTGGAGGAGGACTTTCTATCTCTCTATGAATCTCCTCTGGATTCTCCTCTCCAGAAGAAGGACCTTCTATCCCCCCAGAGACCCCCTCTCTATGGTATTCTTTCTGACTACTCCCATTTGGTTTAGGCAAGCCTGCATTTTTTACTTTTGGGTTTGCCCCAAGGTTTTTTGTTGGAATATAATTTGTTTTATTCTTTAACTGGCTTAAAGGAAAAGACATTTTTTAGCCACAATTTCCTTAGCCTCAGGCAATTTTTCTATTTGAATAGACTCAATGGCTCTCTGAATACCTTTCAATAGATCTTCAGGGGGCCAGGGACTATGCCCCATGTAATCAAAAAGACAGATCTCTAAAGCAGGTCAAACCTTTTGAGTATTCTCAAAATTTCCAGGTAATTCAACAGAAAGGCAAATTTTATATAATTTCCTTCCTAATTTGTCCCACGTATGTAAATTTGGTGAATCTTGGTCACAAAGCCCAGGGCAAAATTCACTTACAACCTTTAAGAATTGTAGCAACTGAATCTTTTAACTTGTTTTCCCTTCTGATTAATTATTGTCTCTAAACTAGTCAAATACATATTTTTATCAGTAGAAGTTGAATTCCCCATCATTAATTTTTTTTAAGTCCCTTCATTCCAAAAACTGCCTGGTACTTCTGTGACCCTAAAAATTGTCACAAATTCTGCATTTGCATAGCAGGCTCTCTAAGTCAACCTAGTCGATTTAACTCATGAGCCTCACTTCAGGGTGCCACCTCTACCTTGTGACCAGCACTGACATCATTAAAGAAGGTTCAATTCATGAGTAAATGCTAGGTAGTTCTAAATTAAAGAGACAAGACTCTAATTACCTTTAATACCAACTCTGGGATGGCTTCTCCTAGCTCCCACCTCCAGCCACCAAATGTGGTAACAAGGTTTACTGAAGGGACTAGCAAGAGGGAGAACATGCCAGGGAGTGAACTTTTATTGAGAAACAAAAAATTCCAGGGAAAATCCCATCCAATGAAGGTTAAGGGGGCAGCAGCCCAAGGTCAGGGGCAATGATTGGGTCTTTGGGGCAGTGTCCAGACATACCTCTGCACTGACAAGTCCTTGGATCTGGAGAAGGGTGGGGAAAGCTCTGACCCAGCTGTGTCTAAATGCCTCTCACCCAGCCATGGAGGTAATTCAAATCACGTGCAAGGATGGCCTCCCACAAATATTGTTTTGTTTTACTTAACTGTCATTTACAGAGTTGGAAGCTGATTTAGTTAAGTAAGTGGTGTTTTGTTTGGAACAGACTTTCACTTCTTTTCTCTTGAAGCAAAATCTTGTTAGAGGACTGTACCATGGTATTTCGCTATTTCCGTTCAAATTTCAACCTGAAATTCTATTCTTTCCAGTTGACTGGTATAAGACATGAACTATATGAGAAAATATTCACCAATAGTAGTTAGGGCAAAAGTAGTTCTGGATAACAATCAGTGAACGACCATCAATTCATTTTATACAGACCATAACAATGGAACTTTCACCCACTTGCTTAGAGCAAGTAATGTTTTATGCTGGCAAGTAAGGACTGATTTGACAACCAGTGTGACTCTTGACGGAAAACAGAATTATTAGTTTAAAAGTGTAGACTTTCTTTTTCAAGGCCTGAATTTTTTTTCATTTCTATTAATTTTGGGCTCAAGTATCAGGCAGATTCTTCACTGTGCTTCAAATGTAATAAAGCTGCTTCTTATTTTTAAGAAGGAGGTTATACTACTGTGTTTATTTTAGTTTTAAATGTATACTTTAAACACATGCACACACACATTTAGAGAGCATATTTAACATTTGAATAAAGCTTTAACTATAGTTAGGGTATTTTTAATACATGTTCTTCCTTGGTCTCTAGTGGGGAAACCTTGTTCAAAGTGTTCTCTGTGGGTTGGTGCCAGTTGGCCAATTGTCACATGTTGGCAATGATATAGAAGTTGAGAGTGAGCATTTAAAAAATTTTAAAGTAGTTTGGCAGAGTCATTTTATGAGTATCAAATCTAAGAATACCAAAAACTGAGAATTAGGTGTCTAATTCTTATTTCAGTGTTCTAATAATTCATGTGTATTTTACAAATATCTCCCCCCAAAACAAAGACTAGTTAAACCCATATCAGTGAACCATAGCAGAATGCAATTCTGAATTTCATGAAAATGGGCATAAAATATAAAAGACAGGGACTGGGGTTGTGGGTCAGTGGCACAGCGCTCACTTAGCACATGCAAGGTACTGAGTAGGATCCTCAGAACCACATAAAAATTAATTAATTAATTGAGTGACTAATTAATTAAAGGTAGAAGAAGAACTCAAAGATGAAGAACACGAAGAAGAATAGGAAAAAGAAGAAGAAGAAGAAGAAGTCAAGAAGAAGAAGAAGAAGAAGAAGAAGAAGAAGAAGAAGAAGAAGAAGAAGAAGAAGAAGAGGAGGAGGAAGAAGAAGATGTTATCAACGATGACTCAGGGAAAATGGGAACAGAGTGAGTTTAAATTGAGGTTTCCAATTCCAAAATGTTTCCTGAGAACTGCAACTTTCTTTACATTTGAGATCTCCTACTTCCATGACATGTTTAGTAGTGTTTTCTGGTTTACTCTTAATATGCTGTAGTTATTCTTTTATGGAAAAACTAGCTGACATGCCCCACAAGACTGTAAATCAATGAAAATCTTTCATTAAGCATAAAGTTCCTTTCACATTTGCTACAATCATAGTAAATATACTTCTTTGTATAAAGGGACTGCCTTTGTTGGGCATTTAAAATATCCCCAAAGGCTAGATGAGGTACCTAAAACTCCCATTGTTTATGGAATCGTGGATTAATCAAATTCAATGCTGTACTCTTTAGAGTAAAATAGAATGGAAATAATTTACTCATAAGATTCATATTTAAACCATCTTTATTTCCAAAATACTATCCTAAGAATTATAGTTTTATTTAGCTTCAATGGGAGCAAAAGTATAATCACTTAATTAAAAGCAGTTACTTAAAAAGTAAAAATGAGAAGTAAGTCAAATTACATTTGAAGAGAGATCAAAAACATCAGGTTTCTTGTTGATGTTCAGTAGCAGGCTCACTTCAAGGTGGAATGAAGCCTGAAGGGAACTCACTTCTACTTTCAGAATGCGGGGGTTTGGGGGAGGAAATCAAGCTCTTGGGGGAAGGTCATGAGGAAAATACCTCCATGTATAGACATCTGGCATTGGAAAAAAATGGAGGGGGTGGTGGGCCCGGTGGAAAATAATTTTGAGGTGCTCCATACCTGTTTCCTGGAGGAGGCAGAGGCAAAAATGGTCCTCTTCTCATGAACTGACTCCTTGGGTCCACAGGAAACAATTCACCTCTGACTGGAGGGAAAGGTGCCAACAATGAGCCAGAGCCAGTTGCTTGGTTTTCAGCAGGGAGAGATGAATCAGGCACATTGGAATCATCAAGATCAACTTTGGTCTCCTTTCTACTGGATTGACTTTCTGAAGACATAGGCCCATCCTCTTTATCCAAAGAAGGCATATTAGAACCTCTGAGTTCTGCTGGTCACGATGGTTTACCATAATTTGAATAACATCCACCTTGTCAAGGAGGACCCAATGGTGAGAGACCATTAAGGGAATGCTTTCTGCCCAATGCTGCATTTGAAACACCAAGTGCACAGGGATCTTCCTCTACAAGTTCAAATTGAAGCTCCCTTTCAGTTAACTTTTGTCCATTGTGAGCATTTTGTTTCATGAAATAATGGAGGTTTCTTTCAGCAATCCAAGCCGCCAACTCACTCTCATGTGCTTTTTTCTCAGAGTAAATAATCTTCCCCTGACAGGACTGAATGGTTCTCTCCAATTCTTCTTCAAGATATTTGGCTCACTTTCTGTAGGTCTCCAGCTCTTCCATTGTATGGCCCATCTCTTCTTTGACCTTGGAAAGTTTCTCCTCTTGCTCCACCCAGTAATTTTCCTCTACTCTGAGTTTCCCATGGAGTTTCATCATATTTTCTTGATAGCGTTCTATCATGACTTTAAATTTCTGCTGAAGGTTCTCATTCTCACCTTCAAGCCATGTATTTTCTGACAGCAAGGTTGCCTGTTCAGTCTTCAGACTTCTAATCTGTTCTCTAAGGTCTTCCTTTGTTTTCTCTACTTCAGATAAGAAAGCACAAGTTTGATATCTTTGTCCTTCTAAGGTTTCTAAGGAGGCCTTTAGCTTAGCACCATGAGCCAGTTTCTTCAAAGCTCCTTTTGGCTCATCATCCAAGTGAGCACCAATTCCTGATTCACTCCTCATTCCCCCTTTCAAGTTCCCAATGTCTGTTTGGGCTCCCGTGTTTGGAGAAGACATATCTTTCATCTTCAGCAAGCCTTCAGTCAGAGATTCCATATGATTTTCTTTATCACTTTGAACTTGTTCTGCATGGACTTGAGAGTCTTCCAATGTGGTGTTCTCTTTACATTGGACAAGTCCTTGTTCCCTCCATGCTTCAGCTTCTCCTTGTAAGATCGGTTTCTGACTTTGCTGAAGCTGGGAACTTACATCCAAAGCTTCTTTCATTGCCAGCTGAAGTCCTTCCTCACTCATTTGAAGCAGTCTCAGGTTTGTTTTAGTTTCAGCTATTTGTGATCTGAGGGATCCTGATTCACCTTCGAGGGACTTTATCCTTCTTGATATATCTGCCATGATTTCATCCTGTTTACAATGTTTGGCCTTCTGTTGTTTTAGTTCTTTTTCTAGAAAGAGTCTTTCATCCCCATGGCTAGGTTTGGACCTATGCAGCTTTTTATAGGTTGCCTCCAAATTTGGGGCTACTCTTGGCCCCTTCTCAAAACTGCCACCCTTT
This sequence comes from Callospermophilus lateralis, assembly GCF_048772815.1. Lineage (NCBI taxonomy): Eukaryota > Metazoa > Chordata > Mammalia > Rodentia > Sciuridae > Callospermophilus > Callospermophilus lateralis. The sequence goes on from NC_135314.1 coordinate 104,157,388, forward strand.
AAATTTGACTCTAAGCCTTCAAGCTCTTTTTGAAGAAGGTTAACTTTTTCAAGTAGTTCACATTTTTCTTCAATTCGTCCAGAAAGTTTTAGAGCCAGCTGTTTTTCTCTTCCCACATAAAGCCTGCTTCTAACACACTGAAAACTTCTCCACAAAAACAAGAGAAGAGCAAAAATCCAATAGCTCTACACATCACCAACTCCCACGGAACGCCATAAGGATTAGGGCCTGACTTCATGTCTTCAGACAATGCTGCCACAACCCTGCCTACTTCTTCCAGGACCACCCGCTAATATGGCTGAGGGGCAGTCCTTGGTGCCTCCATCATGTCAAGGTGGCTCTGGCTGTTGCCACCACAACACTGCCTGCCCAGGCAGGCCAACATAGGCTGTGGACATTCAGGTGTTTGGTCAGGAACTTAAACCTGCACCAGGCAATGGAGCAGACCACTGAAAACCCCTGCAAAGGGCGGGGAGGTTGTGATGGGGGGAGCCAAGATGAATGACTCCCAGGAGCCTTGTGGTGCTCAAGTGCCCATCAGGGGAGTCTTGGCCTCTTTCTTCCCTACCCAGTGCATCCTGAAGTGCCACAGTTTTAGGTCCCTTCCACTCCAGCCAGAGAGGAGTCCTCTCCATGCCACCTACCCCTGGGTTTGCTTTAGGCTAGGCCAAGATGGAGCTTCTTATGAAGTTTCTATACAGTCATAATACCACTCAGTTTGATGCCACACAAATTCTAAAGCTTTCTAAACTGTCTCAACAGATTTTAGGTCATATATTTATATTTTTACTGCTTGCCCTTTTGTTTTAATGACCCATTCCTTTCCCTGCCCTTGTCCTCTCCCTTTTTTCTTCCTTCCTTCATCCCTCTCTTCCTTTCTTCATTTTTTCCTTTTTTTCTTCCTTCCTTCCTTCCTCCCTCCCTTCATCCCTCCCTTCTGTTTTCTCCCTTCCCTCCCTTTTCTTTTCTTGCAGTACTGGGGTTTAAACTCCAAGGCCTTCTGCATGCTAGGTCAGTTCACTACCACTGAGCTACATCCCCAGACATGCTGACTCTTTCTATGAAGGTCATTTGAATTATTTATAAAGGAAAAAACTCTCAAGTTATACTACTTTCAAAGTAATTTTAGAAGAGTTGGTCACATGGGCACAAATCAGTTATGACAAGTCATTTTTAAAAAGCACAGTATATCTAATGTTCCTAAGAAGAAAGAGTTTAAAACTTTAGTTCTAGTTTTCCATGTAAGTTTTTCTAGTCTACTCTTTATTGAAAAGTCTTTGGAACCTTTTTCTCAGATGTTCTTTGACTTCTCATGGCTTAAAAACATCTAAGCAAGCTGGTCATTATAAATATATAGCACAAGAAGGCCAGCTAGGACCCACGGAAAAGGATTTAGCTCCTGAAGGTGAATGATGTTGTTGTTAGGATACAGGGTTCATTGTTTCATGTATGAAAAAGACATCCAAACATATATTTCCCTCCCTTGATATGCTTGAATTGTTGATGAGTCAGATCTAAAGTTCGAAGGAAAAGATTCATAAGTAGTCACTGGTTTTCTGAATGTCTCTAAATACATGACAAGAGAAACCAGAATATACTCCAAGATTTTGTCTTGGTATTGACAGTTCCACTGGTAACAAGTTTTTTTAATACATCAAAGCTTTTATGGAAAATCTCACAGAGCTATGGCAACATGGTTTCTAATAAACAAGATCAGGAAAGTGCTGTAGAGAAATTATTTTTCTGGAAGTGAAAAATAACATTATTTAGACAATGTTGTATTAATTATATTAATCCTTAGAGGACATTCTAATTTATATACTTCCTGATTTTCCAGTTAGTTCCTCTTCAATGACTACCCCTATCCATTTTATGAAGACTTTTACTTTTATACTTTTTTCCTTATTCTATAACTATAACCTTTTATTTAATTTTTATTTGTATTTTCTCTTTTATTCTCTTTGTGTTTCTGTTTTATTTTGTCAATTGAATATTATTTTTTCTGTTGACAGTGTAAAGGTGGGGTGAGCGTCGGAGGAAGAGACCTCCAAGAGACTGTCTCATGCAACAGCAAAGGGTTTATTGGGGGTCCAGCATGCTGGGGCTCAGAGCTCACTTGAATAGAGCAGAGAGCCCTGAGAACAGCTTAAGCAGAGCTTATATACTTTCCTTGGAGAGGGCAGGGAGGGAAGTTTATTGATGGGTCAGGGCGAGTGGGCAGTTTGCGTGCAACCGGGTGAGGGAGTTGGGGACAGCACATTCTGGGAACAAGATTAGCAAACAGTTCTCAAGATTTCAACAGTGTTTTGTTAAGCATATAGAAAAACAGGGAGTGACAAGTACCTATTTTATTAACCTTTCAGACAGAATCAAAAGTTCAGAAATTTCAGAATTTTAAGGAATTTTAACAACCATCAAGTCTTCAGTATGTGTTTGACGTGCCGGCCAAATGATAGTTTTGAGGATGACCTGAAACTTAAATATATTAAAGGGACTTTTCTGGGTACAAACAACTATGACAATGAGATTTGAACTCCAGTTAATTACAACATAAAGATATCCATGAAAATTCAGCTTAGCAGAACTAATGAACAGAAAAAAAAAGTTTTTCATGGTTGAATGTCTTTATCTCCATTACAAAACAAATTTTATTTTACTCCTATTCTCTTCTTCTTTGTACTGGGGATCAAATCTAGCAGTGTTCTATAATTTAGCAACATTATCTCTGCCTAAGTTTCTCAATTGGTTTTGTACTTTTTTCAGTATCGGGAATTAAACCCAGAGGCACTTAACCACTGAGTCACATCAAAAACCTTTTTCTTTCTTTTTTTAAATTTTTGTTATTTTATTTAATTTTTTTTTGTACCAGGCACTGAAATCATGGGTGCATATCAACTAAGCCATATCCCCAGGGTTTTTATGCTTTACTTTTAGGTAGGGTCTCACTAGGTTGTTTATAGCTCTTCTAAATTTCTGAGGCTGGATTTGAACATGCAATCTTCTTGACTAAACCTCCTAAACCACTGAGACTACAGTCATGTACCACCATACACCGTTTTGTTTTTTGTTTTTTGTTTTTTGTTTTTGGTGACAGGGAATCACTAAGTTGCTTAAGGGCTTACTAAATTTCTGAGGTTGCCTTAAAACTTGAGAATTTCCTGCCTTGGCCTCCTGAGCTGCTGGTATTACAGATATGCACCATCATGACAAGAAGTTGGTTGGCCTCACCATCCCAACTTACTAAAATTATAGACATACACCATCATGCCTGGTGCTTGCTGAGCAAGTGTGAAGTACTGGGTTCAATTCTCAGCACCACATATAAATAAATAAATAAAAATAAAAGTCCATCCACAGCATATACATCCATGTATATATATGTATCTTGCTTCAGGTATATATACCTATACTTCAAATTTGTTTCTAATTATGAAATTAACTTTTGTTAATAACACTTATTAACATTTGTTAATAACACTGGCCATTAAACCCATGCTATTATAATTAGGCTTCATGAAACTGGATAATGAACTAAAAGTAATGTATGTGTCCTGGTCTCAGGGTAGTACAAATCTTCAGTTATTTACATTATATGCCATGTACCTTTGATTTGCAACTGTAAATTATGTCCTTCAAGTAGGAAGTAAAAGTGAGGGTAAATGACATGTAGACCAGATTTTTTCACCTAAGATCTATGTGTTGATTTTGTAATTTAAAGAACTATTAGATAATTTATTAATTCATTTTGAGTAAATTGCAGGTATTAAGTCCTTTTTTGGGTCTTAGTGATTGACCCTATTGACATTTTACCAATGAGTCACATCCTGAGCATTTTCAGTTTTAAGACAGGATCTCTCTATATTGCATAGGGCTTCACTAAGTTGCTGAAGTTGGACTCCAACTTGCAATCCTCCTGGCTCAACCTCTAACATTTCTGTGATTACAGTAGTGTGCCATTGCACCCCTACAGTTATTTGATCTTAAGAGAGCACAGTTGGAAATAGAATGACCTTGCTTAGCTGGCTTTGTATTTGTAATCCTCTGGCCTCAGCCTCCAAAATTGCCAGTTTTATAGATGTATGATAAATTGTGTAATTTCCATCTTTATGAATTGCTCATATAACTAATGTGTACATAGTATGTCAGGGAACTTTATGCTCAAGATCTTATTTCTCAGGTTTCATTTTGTCTTTAGTTAATGTCTTTTGACTACTTTTTTTTTTATACATCTAGCTTTTTATGCATAGCTTCTTTTGTTTAAAAACTTGGCTATGAGCTAAAGATGATTTTTTTTTACTTTAACACAGCCCTGTGCCTTGGTATGTTAGAGTAAGACCCAGGACCTATGCAATAGCATAGGTAAGAGAGATTGCCAACACTGAACTAGAGTAAAAGCAGGAGTGAGGAGGCTGAGGAGCTCAGAGAACTAAGGAGTAAGTGAGACTGAGCACACTAATCAACAGGCAGATCAAGTTTATATTCTATATAAAATATATGGACAATACAAGAAAGCACATGTGTGAAGTAGTAGAAGATATAATTAATTATGTGGAATTTATATTCACTCAGAAAACAGCAACAACAATCAGTAGAATAGTAACAGAATGTTAATTAGCACATGATAGAAGTTCATTTTAACAATAAGAAATATATACAATACAAGGTTAAAAATTGCTATTAGATATCTCTTCAAAAAAGATAAATAGACAAATATGGTAAGGCATGCTTGTAATCCCAGGACTGGGGGCTGAGGCAGGAGGAGTATAAATTGGGGGCAAGCCTAATAAACTTAGAAAAATCCTCTGTCACTATAAAAAAATCAAAAGGACTAGGGATGTAATTCAGTGGTAAAAGACTGCTGGGTGCCATCTGTGTTCCAAAAATGCAAGAGAGAGAGAGAGAGAGAGAGAGAGAGAGAGAGAGAGAGAGAGAGAGAGAAGAGAGACAGAAAGAGAGACAAGGAGAGAAAGGAGAAATGAGAGAGAGAGAGAGAACCAAGATTAAAAATGCACATTTGTACATGGTTGTGGCAAAACAGTGAAACACCTGACATGCTTATGTAAGATCTTGGGTTTGATCTCAATTAGTGTACACACACACACACACACACACACACACTCACAAAAAGTGCATGCATTTCCATAGAATATTTTATCACCACGCCTGTGGAATGCATTGTAGTATTTTCATATTTCTCACATGGTAAGAAATTAAAAATGTACTATTGATTATTAGTTTTTCTAAACTGAGACATCAGCCATTACTCAAAATTATTTTAAGTTCTTTCTAAAAGCTTCAGAAGAACTCTCCTGAGTATATTATTCCCCTTTGTGATGTACACAATATGGACACAGATCCTGCTTTTTTGGTATGTCTCTATCTAAAACCTCAGCGAGGGCTGGGATTGTGGCTCAGTGGTAGATTGCATGTCTAGCACGTGTGAGGGCCTGGGTTCCATCCTCAGCACCACATAAAAATAAATAAAATAAATGTATTGTGTTCAACTACTTCTAAAAAAATAAATATTTAAAAAATCCTCAGAGTAAGAAAATTTGCACGTAATATGTGATATAGTGAAAAAATTGGGGATTTGCAGACATGCATAGTTGATTCTGAATTCTATCTGGTCTGCTTAATAACTGTGGATATTCAAACACGTTTCTTTCCTTCAAACCCTTATATAAGCTTCATGTATAAAATAGGGTAGAATGATATAGAGTGCATGATATCAGCAATTATTCCTTCTTTCCTATACTTATAAACTAGATTTTTCATCTTCATTTGTTAAATTGCAGAATCTGTTTCCAAGTCCTTAGATCTAATATTTTTTCTTTCCTTTTTACGGAGGGGTTGGAGTACCAGGGATTGAACTCAGCAGCACTTGGCTATGAAGCCACATCCCCAGCCCTATTATATGTTTTATTATAGACAGGGTCTCACTAAGTTTCTTAGTTCCTCAGCATTGCTGAGGCTCATTTTTAACAACCCTCCTGCCTCAGTCTTCTGAGCCTCTTTGATTACAGTCATGCACCACTGTGCCTGACATTTTTTTTATTTATTGTGGCCCATAGGAACCTGTAAAGATGAAAGTGAATAGTATGGTACTTACACTCAAAAGGTCTTGATTTCTTTTGATTTTACTTTTCAAACCCTGCTATGTCCAAAATAGCAAGCCTACATTAGAGGAGGAGTTAGCGAATCAAGTTGCCCCTCTGAAGTTCAGCAGCCATCAGCTAACTGTTTCTATCAGAAAAATCCAGATAAGACCAGCATGAATTAATAAACCAGCCCAATCATGATCTAATAAGCTCTAGAGTGACTCACCCACCAATTATAATTGGAAACCAAAATTCTGTCACATATTTTTAGAAAATTCTGTGGAAAAAAGCAGTTGCCTTATTGTTACTATTTTTCCTTTTTTCTAAGTAAAGTGTGGATGTTTATTGAGATGCTCTTAACTTATGCAGACATGTATACATCAGATTGATGCTAAAACTCTCACAGTACCTCATACCAAGTGAGAAAATGATATCACAGCCTAGGCATTAGGACAAAGGCTAAGTTGCAAAATAAGATGTTTTTCTATAATATATTTAAGTTTTAGAGTCAAGGCTGTGAAAAGATATACTGAAATGAAACCTCCAACTCCTGTGATTCTCTCTTCCCTTTTATGTTGTCTGACATCTGAAATGGGAATAAATCTGTGTCTAGCATCTGATTAAAAAAATCATTATCTTCTGGATTCTGTCTTTTTTGGTCTTCCTTCTCTTTCTGAGGGCAGTGCCACTCTTGCTGTTTGGTTTTGCAGAAAAGCATCGATTAAAAAGTGTATACCTCTTGTATAAAGTGCAGGGGTCCAGGCTCTTTAACTCCCCGAGGTCAGAGGAGCCATAACTCTCCAAATGGAATGTGACCACTATGAACTAAGATGTGCTGGAGGCTTCAAATAGAGGGAGTTGTGAGGATGTAGTTCTAAATACATGTGTATTCTTCATTAGTAACTTTATATTTGTCACATAATAATAGTACTCAATATATTCAGTTTTTTTGGTTATAATAAATTTCAACTATGTCTTTTATTTATTTATTTTTGCATATACTAAAAAAGTTAAAACTACACCTGTGCCTAACATATTATTTGTTTTGGACATTAGGAGAATGCTTCCCAGTTGAGAGCTCCAACTGCCTTTTCAGAAAATAGATCAGAAAAGTTAAATAAAAGAAAATTATTGCCCAGTACATTGTTTCCAATAATGAACAATATGTGTGCATATAATTCATATGTTGATATCATCCTATATAAAAGACTAAATTTAAATATCCTACTGCCAGGCTAGACTCCATCACTTTAGGAAAAACTTGCCTTCAAAAAAAGCTGCTATCTGTACTCAATTCTAATCGCCTTAAAAGAAAAGTCAAGTAAATGCACCCAAGAACCTGCCTATTTTGACTCATTCTGGCCTCATTCATTCCTGGAGTAGATGCCATCTACTGGCATTTGGATAGTAGGTTCAGTGGATTCAGACTAAGAGGGCAGAAGTTTTCAATCAGATGCTCTTGGATAATAATTGTTCAATCTGACATATGATAAATGCAAAAGGCATAACTTACACCATCTGATTGAGTTTTAATTTCTGGTGCTTGTCATTCTTTCATATTCATTTCTAGGCTTCCTTCTCAATGCTCAGGGAACCCAGGTTCTGCTTCGACCCAGAAGATGAAAAATCTTTAGAGAGAATGCAAGTCACCTTGAAAGCCAGGCAATAGTGACTGCAGGGTTTTGAGACCATATCTGTACACTGGAAAGAGAGACCATTTGAAAGAAATTTCAAACAGCAATTGCTATGGCTGGAAGTGGTTTTGGTAGATGGGAACTGCCCAGCATAGTCTCCAGTATATGCAAAAATGAATCATCTTATAGAGAAGTTCATTCTCAGTGTCCTAAGGCCAATTCAGTGGGAAATATGTCAGCAGCTGAAATTCTGGACATTCTGTCCCATCCAATCATGGTACCTTCAGGCATGAAGCGTATGTGGACAGCTTTGTTTTGGAAGCATGACATCTCCCCAGATTTTATGGTACCTATTTTACTTAATAATGGCCCAAAAACATATGAATAGTGGTGCAAAGGAGGCACCAGGGCATAAAACATGAAGGAAAGATTAACTCTTGTACTCTGTGACAGCACAGGAGGTACCTAAAAAAATCATTTTTGTGCATGGAGGTTGATAGTTTTCATGATTTCAGACATCTCTTGGGGATCTTGAAACATCTATACCCTGGGATCCAGGGTGAAGAGAGGCTGTGTTATAACTTTTTTGAGTGATTCCAATATAGGAAGAGGCGGTGGTGGTATTTTTCTCTTGGTGTTAGTTCAAGAAATTCTTAGCAAAATTTTGCATATCTGATTACTCTCATGTGACTAGAGATATGAAAATGATTTCCTTAATGTTTTGTGAACAAGAGTTCAAATTCTTAATAGCAATAGGTAAAGAAAAAGAACTGATGAAGTAGTAGTGAAATGAGCACTTTGAGCTGAATTTAAGTCATGCAGGTTTTAAAGGTACTATCCAAATTTCTCACAGTGCTTTTCAAATGACATTGAAAATTCTTGGTTTAATTCTTGGTATGAAACTGGAAGTTAAAAGCACATCTCTCTTTGCTTCCTTTTCTCATCTTACACATTAACCCTGAAAGTAAAACCCATCCTGTGTACCACTCTTCAAAGTTGCTGTTTGTCAGAAGGTACTGGAGATCCAGACCTTCTTTCTTGTTATTCTGAGAAAAGAATGATGCTGACAATGCCTGCTGAAGGGAGGGTCCTGCACTCAGAGTCTAGGTCAGAGAAGGAGGTGTACAGCACCAAAGACAGATATTTTGCCCTCTGCATCCTCCAAATGTGTATCATTTTACATGGCAAAGCTATGCAATGTATCTAGAAGTGTGTGTTTCTGCACATATATGCATGTGTGTATCGACAGACAGTATACACATTTTATTTCATTTTGAACTTTGGTAATTAGATTTGATAATTTCAATTTGATAATTAGATAATTAGATTATTTTATTTTCATATATTATAACATATTATGGGGTGAAAGGCTTGGGTTCTTATCAGTGTCTCAAGTAAAATCATGATACTATGATACTAATTTTTAGAGTAATATTTTTGTGTGTGTGTGTGGTGCAGGGGTTAGAACACAGGGCTTTGTGCATGCAAGGCAAGCACTCTACCAACTGAGCTATATCCCCAGCTAGATAAAGATTTGTAATGAAAATAAAATATCTCATGTTGGAGAAGTGAACATATATGTTTTTATCTCCAAGTGGGGTAGTTTCAGTAGGAGAATGAAAGGTGAATCTTGTTTCATATCTATATATCTTAACTAAAAATATTTATGGAAGTAATATTTAGGTTTGGGACTTATCTCTTTGCTCTAATGGTTTTATTGCTCTACTTTCTTTGAAGCTATCTTCTTAGAAGTTTCTGCTGATATTGAGCATTCTTATACTACCACAAAGGATATGTTGAAGAAAGAGAGACAATTTAGATCATATGTCTAGAGGTTGCACATGTGAGTGTAGGGTAACATATCAGTTTAGTTTGCCCTAGATTTTTCCTGTTTTAGCAGTTAATATTTTTTTTAGTTCCTGGGAAGATCAAGGTGGTTGGCCATCCTTTTTGTTTACTGCTCCTGGGGGTGTAAAACTTGCCTTGTTGTATTTGCATTATCTTTACTACTGTCAAAGTTTTATTTCTAAGGAACTAAAAGCTAATTATCCTATCAATGCTAAACAAGGCTGAAATATTTTGTGAACAGAACTGAATTTATTTCCAAAGTATTTTTCTCAGTAATGTATCATATCCCTGCAGCAGTACTTACTATTAATTCCACTTATATAACATTATTGAAATTAGCAGATGACAGGTTCTTGGGAGTTAGGTAGGGAGGACCAAAGGTGAGTGGATTAGGGAAGGACAGCCCAAGGGAGCCTTGTGGCCATGGAAATACTCTGCCTTTACTGTTTCACAGCAGCATTCTGGTCAGTTATCCAGTTGTGATTTTGCAGGCTGATACCATTTCAGGAAATTTTGTAAAGAGGATACATCATCTCTGAACTATTATTTCTTAAATACCAGTGAATCTCCTCCATTCCCTGTAGATACGGGGAATGGAAGAGAAATGTGACACTTGCTAACAGTATTAGAAAAGTTTTTATTTCCAGGTTGGGTCTGTGGCTTAGTGGCAAAATTGCTAGCCTAACAAGTGTAAGGCATTGGGTTTGATCCTTAGCACCACATACATAAATAAGCAAATAAAATAAAGGAATTCTGTCCATCTACAACTACAAAAAAAAAAAAAATAAGAAAAAATGTTTTATTCCCAAAGTCTGGATGGTTTCCAGAAGGAAACTCCTCTAGAAACTCTTTATAGCTGTTCCTGGACAGGGAGTGTATTAAAAGCTTTGAGACCATAGATACTCATTGTGGTGACAGCACAGCTACTGCTTAATTTCTGTTTGATGTTGTGCATGCCGTGTTCAGCATATTAGTACTATTTCAAAATGTAGAGGCTTCTGAGTATTTCTTAGGGATGCGATGTGCCTTCTCAGTGCCCTAAAGAGCAGTGAAGTGAAAGGGAAGGTGTGGTTAGTACAGTCTGGTGGTTCAGAACCTGGTCTCAGACACCACACCAGGGTTCATGCCATAGCTCTACCTCCTCTTGGTTGTATGATCTTTGGCAAATCAGTTATTGGTTTTGGCTTCAGTTCTTAAATGCAGCATGAGATCAGAGAAGTCAGTTGTGTCTCTATCATAAGGGTGGTGTGGAGAATAATTGAGACAATGAGTGCATTTCACGAGTGCTCTGCAGATGCCAACTTTTCTTCAGTTATTATTGGAAGCAGGTGCAGGAAAACAAAGAGATATATTTCTTCTTTCTTTTCAACAATGATGATTTGTAGAAAGACTCTTAGCCTTTCATAACTTGGTTTTCTTCTGTGGAATCCCAGTATGTCTTAGGAGATGACAGGTCAACAAGCTTCTTGGTTCCAAATGCCTGGATCCTGAAGTGAACTTTCTAGAGGCAATAAAGCCATGACTGAAAATACAGGTTAGTATATTAATTTGTGTCTTTTTTATTTTATCTTTTGATAAAATTAATGGCAACCATTAATGTTTTTATGGTTGATAGCTTTGCATTTTTCAGATATTTTTTCTTAATTTAAAAATTATTTATTATAATTTGTTACACATGATAGCAGAATGCATTTAAATTCATAGTACATATATATAGGACAATTTTTCTTTTCTCTGGTTGCACACAAAGTGGAGTCACAGCATTTGTGCCTTCATACTTGTACTTAGGGTAATGATTTCCATCATTCCACCATCATTCCTATGTCATGCCCCCTCTCTTTCCTTCCCTTCCCTTTGCCATATCTAAGGTTCCTCCATTCCTCTCATGCTTTCTCCATGAGAAAATTATGAATTTTCACATTATGAATTTTTCACATTATGAATCAGCATCCTTATATGAGAGAAAACATTTGGCCTTTGGTTTTTTGGGATTGGCTTGCTTCACTTAGCATTATATTATCCAACTTCATTCATTTACCTGAAAATGCTATGATTTTATTCTCTTTTAATGCTGAGTAATGTTCCATTGTGTGTGTGTGGGGGGGGGGAGAGGCAGGAGATCTTGCATGGGTTAGCAGCCAGGACCCTGCTCTAAAACTGAGGCCTAGCAAACTGTGAAGGCATGGCACCTGGGATTGCTGTGTAGGAGCAGCTGTTGGGGGTCTTCTAATAACTTGCAGAGAGACAGTATTTCTACTACTTGAATCCCAGATCACAGAGCGACACAGAATTCAACCTCCCTCTAGCCCACCATCTTGAATCCCCCCAGAATATCATATATTTAATGTCACAAAGAAGTGGCATATTGAACTAGATATTTCTATAGGCAATATGCTTTTAGGTGCCTTCGTGTCTTTTCTTGATTGTGATTGGTTTTCCATCTTTTTAAATTGCTGAATGGCTTTTTAGTGGATGGACGTGTCAGAGTGATATGATTAGTAAGTAGGCCGATGGCTACTGAAAGATATCGTGGTTACTTTCTTTTCTTAAAATCACGAATGAGGAAGCTATGAGCCTTTGCCTGTAGGTGTTTTGTGGACATAGACTTTCAAACCATTGGGTAAACAGCTAGAAATGTAACTAATAGGCCATAGTTAAGATTATGTTCAGTTTTTCAAGAAAACACCAAACTATCTTCCAGAGTGGCGATACAGTTCTGTGATTTCAACAGCAGTGTTATGAGAGTTTCTCCTATTTCTTCTCCTCATCAGCACTTGATATTGTCAAGTTTGGGATTTTGTTCATCCTGACAGGTGTTTTTCATTTGCAGCTCCCTAATGACATGGGATATTCAGCATCTTTTCCTAGTTACCTTTGGAAAGTCTTTAAAAAAGATTTCCTTTTTTTTAGAAACTTACTCAGATTTTTCATTCATTTACAAAACAAATTTATTCTACTAAAATGGATATGTGATAAATTTCACATGTTTCATGAACCACTTGTAAATTCTGTCTTATGTTTGCATTCATGAAACCATCACCACAATCAAGATAGGGATTATTGATGCCATCACCCAAAACATTCTCTTTTGTACTTTTCTTCTTTTAGTTTCCCCCTCCACCCAGAAACAACCACGAAGTGGCTTTTTGTCATTACAGACTGATTAATAGTTTAGAATTTAGACAAATTAGTAGTCAGAGCCCTAGTCTGCATGATGGGTAAACTGGCACACTCAAATTGTCTCTCAGCCCTAGTTCACTCATCTGTAAAATTAGCATTTCACTAATCAGGCCATAAGAATACCAGGAAGATTAGAATCAAGCACCTAAGCAACCTAGAGCATCGATTGACAATTATTGGATGTTCAACTTCTGGAAATCAGTGTTATCAGCCACAGTTTGAATTGATGATGCAGAGTTCATTTGGGAGTCTACAGCTCCACAGGGCCTGTCTATGTCCAAGAGCTGGTATCTCCTGTAACTGAGAAGACATCCAACATTTTCAAGATCTTTTTATTTTATGTTTTATTAAAAATTGAGATTAAATTCTAATGATAATGACCATTTAAATATCTGATTTAATTATACTTAATATATTGTGATGGAATCACCACCTTTTCTTGTTTCAAATGTTTTATTTATTTATTATCTTTATTTATTTTTATGTGGTGCTGAGGCTCAAACCCATTGCTTCACACGTGCAAGGAAGATGCTCTACCACAGAGCTAAAGCCCCAGTTCTGCTCCAAATGTTTAATCACCTCAAAGAAAATGGTGTATGAAGTCACCAACTCATGCCCTCCCTGCAGCCACCTTTTTACCTTCTGATCCTGTGGCTTCCATATTCTTACTATTTCATATGAATGCAGTTATACAATCTGTTATTTTTCATGTTTTGTTTTGTTTAGTTAGCTTAATATTTTTAAAATTTGTCCATATTGTAGCATGAATCAATATTTTATTCCTTTTTATGGCAGATCAATATTCTTCTATATACATATGTATTACTTAATACATAGTTTTATGTTCCTACTTATTAATATATTCATATATTTATACATATAAACACATACTCACATGTCCACACACACCACATTTATTCATTCTTCTGTTGATGGATGTTTGGGATTTTACATTTTTCCTAGTGTGAATGGGTTTGCTGTGAATATTCATGTACAGATAAATGTTTAGTAATCTGTTTTCTATTAATATGTGTTTATAGCTAAGAGTGGAAATGGTAGGTCATATGATAATTTCATGATTAACTTTTTTAGAAACCATCAAATTATTTTGTATGCTTACCGTACCATTTACTTTTTTATCAGAAATATATGGGTGTCAAATTTTTACATATAATTACCAACAATTTATTTTACTATTTAAAAAAATTATAACCATCCTAGTGTGTGTAAAATTGTTTTTCTTTCTTTTCTTTTTGATACAGGGGAATGAGCCCAGTGAGTGTCTATCTCTGAGCTATATCCTCAGGCTTTTATGGGTGGCAGGGACATGGTCTTATTAAGTTACCCAGGATGATCTTAAAATTGTGACCTCTTGCCTAAACCTAAGGAGTAGTTTGGATTATAGATATGCACCATAATTTTTGGTTGATAGAATATTTTGGCGGGGAGGACCGCCAGGTATGGAACCAGGGATGCATAAACATTGAGCTACATCCCAGCCCTTTTTAATTTAGATAGTAGAGGATAGGAATGATAGCAGAATACAACAGTTACTAATATGGCATTATGTAAAAATGTGGATGTGTAACCGATGTGATTCTGCAATCCGTATTTGGGGTAAAAATGGGAGTTCATAACCCACTTGAATCTAATGTATGAAATATGATATGTCAAGAGCTTTGTAATGTTTTGAACAACCAATTAAAAAAAAGAAAATTGGCAAAGATCATTAATAGGCAGTTTTCAGAAAAAGAAATATAAATGGCTAACACAAGAAGATTATCAATCACACTTAAAATTAAGGAAGAAGAGATAACAAAATGCCATTTTTCATCTAAGAGTCTTTTTTCATTGAAGGTGAAAAGATTGATAATAACCAGGGAATGTAGAAAAATGGACAATCTCTATGTGGGAGACCATCCTCGCACGTGATTTGAGTTACCTCCCAGGCTGGATGAGAGGCGTTGGACACAGCGGTGTTAAAGCCATCCCACACCCTGTCCCAGGTATGAGGGCTTGTCCGTGCAGAGGTGTGCCTAGCCACTGATCTGAAGACCCAATCAATGGCCCTGACCTTGGGATGCTGCTCCCCTTAACCTTCATTGGATGGAATTTTCCCTTGAATTTTTTGTTCCCCAATAAAAGCTCACTCCCTGGCAAAAAAAAAATTAAAAAAAAAATTAATTTAGACACATTGTCTTGCTAAGCTGCTTAGTTTCTAAGTTACTGAGCCTGGCTTTGAACTTGCCAACCTCCTTACTCTGCCTTATAAGTTACTGAGATTATAGGCATGTACCACCATACTTGGCTAGAAAACATTTTAAAAATATTACAACATAGGTACTTTCAGACAGAAAAGGGGGCATTGCATCTATAACAGAACTTCACTGAAAAAATTTTTAATGATGAAAAAAAGTAAATATCCTTAGAATAAATGTCTGAGATATAGGATAATATTAAAATATAAAATTTATAAATCTAATGAAGATACTACTGCTGATATATGGTAAACTAATACAAAAGTCTTTGCTAGACATATGGATTAAATTTTCAGACCGAAATGTGATATTCTACATGAATTCGTTTATTTTAGAGAGAAATTTTTGTGAAATAGAGAACATTGTTTTAATGAGAGTAAGAAAGTACTGTTTTGTCAGAAGCTGGCCTTGATTTCTCCATTTGGTTTGCATAATTTTTATTATTTGTGAGTCAGCACTGATCAGCACCAAAGGAATGACCGTGCCATAGCCATTGGCACAAGCATGTGGACACATGCCAGGAAGGGTCTTTTGTCCACATTATGCCTGTGACCACTGAAGCGATGAAGTCTGCACGGTACAGGACTATATAGCAGCTAGCTGATGAGCAGCTGGATAGTGTAAGTGGTCCTTTGTTCTTGGGAGGTTTTTGGGATAAACCTGGAGCTAAAAGAGACATAAATTGTTTTGTGTATCTTTACGAGAGAATTATCATGTATCCTCTGAAAAGAACCTTAAGACCTATAATTAAGACAACTCTGAATGCAATTAGGGCGAAAATGAGGTCCCTATAAATTGGCATAAAAAACAGTGGTCATTGACAAAGAGAGCACCAGTCATATTGGTTGTGGTCACAAAGCAGAGGAGGTGACAAAGTGAAGTGGACAAAGAGAGGACCCATAAGAAGAGAAATAGCAACAGGATGGGATTTATGGATTTAAATTTGAAGTTTTCCAATCAGGAGCCACTGGGGCTGATGATGATAGCCTGAAGCACTGAGGCCACAGGTGGTACAGATGAAGAGTTGCCACATTACTTTCTGCAAGAAAACAAGTATTTTTTTTTTTTCATTTCAATGTTCTGCCCTTCCCAAATATCTGTAGATCTCAATAGTCCCATGGTGAGGAGCATGAGGATATATGTTAGAGCCAAGTGGGTGATGGGGAGGTAAGTAACCCTGGTCTTGAGGCCCACAAGGACAGCAGCAATGTAGAGGCTAGCTTGGTACTATATCTTGAATGTGGGTTCATCTTCATTAGGGTGTTGAATCAAATGATATATTTCTGAAAGACAAAACAGCAGCATATGTTAGTATCAACATTTTTGTTGACATGTTTCCAATCACTTAACAATGACAACAAATTATGATTTACCAAAAAAATATTTTTTTTGTAATTAGGGCAGTGTCTTGTTGTCATCTCAATCTCTTATCAAGTTCTTCTTTGGGTTCAGTGGTAAATTGCTGACATAGCATTTATGAAGCTTTTGTTTTGTGTCAAACATTGAAAAAAAGTTCATTAAAAACAAATTTCCAACACAAATCTCTCTCATTCCTCAGAGGGAAGGCATTATAGATTTGTCATTCATGTCATGGAGTTTTGTATCTCTTACCCTTGTCTTGAAATCTGTAGGATGTGCTGTTTTCCTTTTTTAGGATAAATCATCTTATGCTATAATTATTTAGTATTTATGTTTCTCTCCAGATTATTAAGGGTGGAGTTGGCATTGAAACTAAAGTTTCTGAAATATTCTTACTTATATAGAAATTGTTCATAAAAGACTCTTAATGTGAATCTTGAACAGTTAAAATAATAATTTTCTCATGAAATAATCTTAACATGATCATTTTTCTGATTTATTTGCAGAAGTGCAGATTTGTGAGAGAGATTCTGGTATATATTCTACACCACCATGGCCTTTGTCCAACTCATGTCCCACCACTTACTAGCTGAGTGAACATATTATTTTATGTAACTACTTCTGCCTTAGTGTACATCATGAGTAAAAGGGCATTAGACAATGCTTTTCTGCTACCATTATTAAAGTTTGCATGCCAATCTCTGCTTGACCTATAGAAAGCATTATAGGAATATATATTATTTGTCACTATCTAACCTTGGCTTGGGATAATTATTGCAGTATATTAAAGAGAAAAAAATATCTTATCATAAGATTGGCCTCTTGTCAATCTATGATCCTTGGGTACTGGTGGTATTGTATAACTTTTTTTGCATTCTCTCATTCTGCCAGCAATATATAATATATTTAGAAGCTTTCACAGCACAACTCCTTTTAGAAAAGTTCAGAGATGACTGGTAGGGCCTCCTTGTCAATTATATGTAGTAATAAATGCCACATTTTGTTTTCATTTGTTCCTAGATGTATTAGAAAAAGTAGTCCCACCATTTCAACAGTACTGAGTCATTTTGCACATAAAATATCCCATACAAGTTATTCAGTCAAGCCCTGAAAGAAGTTTAGCTGATGGGCAGTAGGAGCTGACACAAAGTGTCCTTCAACTAATATTTCACATATATCCAAATTTCTGTGTGTATATGGTGACATCATGTTGAATAACAGGGCCATGTTTCCAACTCAGAAATTTGACTCAATCTCCTTATCCCACACATATAAAGTTTGAATATATATTACACTGTGAAAGTGGCTAAAATTCCTATCTGATTCTCAATGTGAATAGTAAGAATGATGGAATAAATGATAAAATGATCTGTTTTACTCCAATTTTATCAAAATATCTTTCTATAGAAAGCAGATGCCTTTCAAGTCCATAACTTTGACACAATGCTTATGAAATGAAGGCATAACTAGAAATAAATACAGAGAAGCACAGCAAGTTCAGTCAAGGAAAACCTCAGAGACCCTGTGTGGAATTCACAATTCCCATGTCAGCAACATGAAGGTCATGATACACTTTTGTATTAGAAACCTCAATCCCATGAAAGGTGGTGCCAACATTATTGTTTTGATATAGGGATATTTGCTACCCCAAGGTTGTCATGTGCTTTGTGAAGTAGGAGAACAGAAGTTGTTTAGGGCCTGGCTATGTTTCTAAGACTGTCTTTGAACTTGGAATTCTCTTACCTCTGCCCTCCCAGTTTCTGGGATTTTAGATATGAATGTGCCCAGCCATTGTGGAACTTTCATCAAACAGCGTATCAGTTCTGTTGCTACTCAGAAGATAGCAGAAAGGAGTTGTTTACACATACACTCTAAATACATGTAACAAAACATTCAAGTTCAAGAGAAATCAAATACTTCAAACCTATAATCCAGTCATTGGTGGGAGGACCTCTTGAATATAAACTGTCACCGTGTAGGTGGCACATTCACAAAAATGAGAAGAGGCAAAGAGCAGGTAACTGATTATTACTGCAAATTAAATGAGTATTCAGTACTCTCCATCACCCAGATGCTAACAGCCTTCAGGGGATGGGAAGAATCTCACTTCCTGACACAAGCAATCACTCATGTGGCTCTCTCTTCTTTAGTTTTTGTCACTTTTTGGTTCATGAAGACTGGTTGGGAGGAGGGGTCATGAGAAGAAAGGAAACCTAAAATGTATAAAAGGACTAAGTCCCTCCACCCCAACTCCCTTGGGCATCAGCTCCAGATCCTTTCCTCTATGGAGGAGTCTCTCTTTCTGTTCTGTTTCTTAAATAAAATTTACTTTTTGCTCTTGCCTCAGCATGCCACAAAGGAAAAAAAAGGATTGTCCCTGATGAACAAGGTTAAGTACATGTTGAAGTTCTGTCTTTGGATGATTCTGGAAGATTCCTTAGCTAAGCTTTTTCTAACATCATATTTGTGGGGCATTGAGAGCCACCAGAGTGCTCAGAATTAGGCACCCAGGACTCCAGGTCTGCTTCAGAAAACCTGTCTGTTTCCCAAACTTCTGTCATCATGCCTCCAATGCCTGGATTCAGATGTTGGGAAACCAGGACAGGATTGTGGTCTAGTTACCATTTTTCTTTCTTCAAAATTATACAAATTTGTGGAGGTTGTACATAATTTTCTCACATGAAGTGAGTTATGTGATCATTCACTGACTGAATTGAAACTGTACTTGGAACAATTTTTGTGAAAAAAGTGTACAACTTAAACATCATCTGTCTTTGTTTGGGGAAAAGGAGTGGTTAAAAATTATTTAGAATTTTTTTCTCATGAAAAAATGAAATGCTTTTTCCTCTAGATTATTATAAACTGCTCTTCTTTACTCCAGAAATTGAGTAAAGTTAAACCAAAGGAATTTGTTATTTTCACTAGAGGGATTAGTAAAATAAATATAAGCCAAATATCTTTTACCCTTTAAAATCATAACCAAAAAATCACTACTTCTGGAAAATTCTTGTTTTTATTTTTTTTTAAATTTAGAGAGAGAGAGAGAGAGAGAAAGAAAGAATTTTTTAATATTTAATTTTTTAGTTTTTGGTGGAAACAATATCTTTATTTTATTTTTGTGTGGTGCTGAGGATCAAACCTAGCACCCTGTGCATGCCAGGTGAGCGCACTACCGCTTGAGCCACATCCCCAGCCCAATTCTTGCTTTTATTTCTCTGTCTTTTCTCAATTATTTTGCTTTTAAAAAATATTCTGTACTTTAATTCTCACAAAAATAGAAGACATTGTAGGCAATGACAAATTTCTTAAGTCATATGATTTGCCCAAATTGAATCAGGATGATACAAATTAAACAGATCAGTTTCAACCAATGAAATAGAAGATGCCATCAAAGCCTACCAGCAAAGAAAAGCCCAGAAACAGATGAATACAGAGCTAAATTCTATAAGAACTACAAAAAAGAGCTAATACCAAGACTCCTCAAGTTATTCCATGAAATAAAAAAGAGGGAATACTTTCAAACTTATTCTATGATGCCAATATCACCCTGGTTCCAAAACCATGCAAAGACACATCAAATAAAAAAGAAACTTCAGACTAATGTTCATTGCTGATAAACATATATGGGAAAATTTTCAATAAAATGCTGGCAAATCAAATACAAAAACATATTAAAAAGATTGGGCATCATTATCAAGTGAGGTTCATCTCATGGAAGCAAGAATGGTTCAACATAGGAAAATCAATAAATGTAACTCATCACATCAATAGACTTAAAGATAAGAATCATCTAAATAGATGCAGAAAAAGCATTTGACAAACATGGAACCCCTTGATTATCAAAACACTAGAAAAACTAGGGATAATAGAAGCATATCTCAACATTTTAAAGAAATCTATGCTAAGTCCAATGTCAACATCATTCTAAATTGAAAAAAATTGAAAATATTCTCTCTAAAAAACTGGAACAAGACAGGAATGCCCTCTTTCTCCACTTCTATTTAATATAGTTATTGAAATTTTAGACAGAGAAATTAAAGAGACAAAATAAATTAAAGAAATATGGACAGAAAAAAAATTAAACTATCACTATTTGCTGACAATATAATTCTATACCTAGAGGATCCCAAAATTTTCATGAGAAAACTTTTAGAACTAATAAATGACTTCAGCAAAGTAGCAGGATATAAAATTAATACCCATAAATTTATGGCATTTCTAGTCAATTTCACAACAAATCCTGTGAAAGAGAAACTAGGAAAACTACTCCATTTACATTAGCTTAAAAAACTAGATGGGAATCAGCTTAATGAAAGAGGTGAAAGACATTGACAATGAAAACTACAGAAGCTAAAAAACAAATTAAAGAAGACCTCTAAGATGGAAAGGTCCCCCTTGTTCTTGGATAAACACAAGTAATATTGTCAACATGGCCACACTACCAAAAAGAATAAATTAAATATTTAAAGCAATTTCAGATTTAATCCAATTTAAATAAATATTCCAATGACATTTCTCATAGGAATAGAAAAAGCAATCATAAAATTTATCTGAAAAAATAAAAGAACCAAAATAGCCAAAGCAATACTTAGCAAAACTTATCAGAACTTAAAGTATACTACACAGCCATAGTAACAAAAATGGTTGGTAATGGCACAAAATAGACTTATAGACCAATGGTATAGAATAGAAGACACAGAGACAAACCAATATAAATACAGTTGTCTCATATTAGACAAAGGTGCCAAAAACATACATTGGAGAAAAGATAGCCTCTTCAACAATTGGTGCTGGGAAAACTGGAACTCCATATGCAGCAAAATAAAATTAAGCCTCTATCTCTCACCATGCACAAAATTCAACTCAAAGTGGGACAAGGACCTAGGAATTAAACCAGAGACCCTTACCTAATAGAATAGAAAGTAAGCATAAAATTTTCCTTATGTCAGATTAAGCTCTGACATTCTTAACAAGATTCCTATAGCACAAGAAATAAAGTCAAGAAGCAATAAATGGGATGGAATCAAACTGAAAAGCTTCTTCTCAGCAGAAGAAACAATCAGTGAGATGAATACAGAGCCTACAGAACGGGAACAAATTTTTACCACAAGCACATCAGATACAGCACTAATCTCTAGAATCTACAAAGAACTCAAAAAATGTAACACAAAAAATAACTCAATCAATAAAAAGTCTAAGAAGTTGAACAGACACTTCTTATAAAATGATATACAATCAATCAACAAATATATGAAAAATCTTTCAATATCTAGCAATTAGAGAAATGCAAACCAAAACTACTCAAGGATTTTATCTCACTGCAGTCAGAATGGCAGTTATTAATAATACAAACAACAATAAGTATTGGTGAGGATGGCAGGGGAGGCAAACTCACTATTGCTTGTGAGACTGAAAATTGATGCAAACAATCTGGAAAGAAGTATGGAGATTCCTTGCAAAACTGGAAATAGAACCATCATTTAAACCAGCTATCCTACTCCTTGGTTTATACACAAAATTAATGTTTATAGCAGCACAATAGCTAAATTATAGAACCAACCTAATGCACTTCAGTAGATGAATGTTTTAAGAAACTATAGTATATAACACAATGGAATATTACTCAGCATCAAAAGAGAATAAAATTATGGCATTAGCAGGTTAATGGAAGGAGTTGGAGAATCTCATGCTAAGTAAGCCAATCCCCCCAAAAAACAAATGCTGAATATTTTCTCTGATATAAGGATGCTGATTCATAATGGGGCTGGGCGGGGAGCATGGGAGGAATGGAGAACTTTAGGTAGGGTAAAAGTGAGTTAGGGAAAGAGACAGGGAATGGGGTAAAAATAAAGGTGGAATGATGGAAATCATTATCCTAAGTACATGTATGAAGACAAAAATGGTGTGACTCTGCTTTGTGTACAACCAGAGAAATGAAATGTTGTGCTATATATGTGTACTATGAATTGAAATGCATTCTGCTATCATGTATAACAAATTAAAACAAATAAATTTAAAATTAAGACAAAATACCTGGAAAATGCAAAATAATAGACCATAAAACATTAATGGTTGCCAGATATTCAGGGAGAGAGGGTGAAGAATGGAGATTGTATAGCATTGAACCCATCATTAAAAAAGAGCATAATGGTAGATACACACGGGTAGGCTTTTCTTAATGCTTCTACAACTTCACAACAAGTAGTTAAGAATGATATGTCAGTATTGGAAACATTGTTTTGGTTTGGTAATGGTTACAAATTGACCACAGAAATGAAAGTTATAAACAATAGGTGAAACTGTGTATGGTTGGAGGCATATGGGTACTTGTTACTATATGCTCAATTTTTTGTATATCTAACAATTCCCAACACAATTAAGTGTGTTAATTCAAACAAATAGAACATGCTTATGTTTTCCAGCAAAAGTCATACTCAAAGCAATGACCAAAGCTAACCCAGTGACACAGATGTTTTGTACTGACAATTAATATCAAACAACAACCCTGTCTTCTCTTTAATATGCATCCCTTTGAGGTTTGGTCTGTCCCTTTCTACAACTAGGTCACCCAAATCCGTTTAATGGTTCTCCCTATTTATGTAGAACAGAGAATAGAAAAAACTTGAGAGGAAAGTAATATCTTCAATTCCCAAGGAAGAATACACACCCTCCCATCAAACAATAGGGACAATTTATCCCTCTGCTTTATGCCTAGTGATTCCTTAGCTAGTAAATAAGTCCTGCTCCAGTGATATTTTACTCCACCCATGATTGAGAAGAAAATGATCTGAGAAATTCTTTAATTATTTACTTAACTTACACCAAGGACACTAAAATGAAAATACTGTAATTTTGCTTATCTGACAAAACTTGGTAGAAATTCAGCAATATAATCATGTACAAAGGTTTATTGGTTAACACTAAAGGATAAAAAAGTGGATGATTTATTATGAAACACAGACTACTTCATCAGAGTGTTAGGTAGGAGTTCAGAGACACCAAGATGGTGTCGACAGGGTATAAGAAAGATGCCACACTGGAGGACAAGAAAGGGAGACAAGTTATGTCCTTGTTTATGACAAGTCCCATTACCATGACAACTCCTTCCCCAGATTTGATAATTTTAAATGACCAATGGGGGTAAAGCGGGAAGTATTCTAATTAGGTTTTCTAAAATAACCAATGAAGGAAACTGGAAAAAAATTTCTATTCAGGTATCATAAGGTAATCAGTGGGTGCAAATTGGGTAATGTCTTCAATCAGGTTCACATAGGAAAGAAAATGCCTCACTGCTCAACATATAAGACACTAATTTCCAGATATTGGTGCCTTGAGCCTGCCTCTCTAGGCCCGCATTGCTCTATGCTATGGAGTCTACTTTCACCTTCAATAAAACTGTATTTTCCCTCTTATTTTTGCATATTGCTCAGTTCTTTTCTCAGGACACCAAGGACTTGGACCCCAAATAGACACCTCAATAATAACAATAAAGGTAATATATTCCTGGCAATCCAGAGTCAACAAGAAAAACAATCTCCTATGCTTGCTTTGACAGTACATACACAAAAATTGGAATGATACAGAGTCCGTTTGAGGGAGAAACTCAAGAATGTCTTAAGGGAGATCAGTAGTATAGAGTAAAGGGACCAAGGGAAGAAGCAGGAGGGGAAGGAGAAATACTGGGAATGATATTGGCCAAATCATATTGGTATACTGTGCACATGTATGAACATAGAACAACAAACTCTACCATTATGGACAACTGTTAACATACCCAATAAAACTGTGGAAAAATTGTGGTTAATATTATGAAAGATAGGGTTGTCAAGCTAATTAAGTAGCTATTTGACAAGCCAACAGTGACAGAAAGAGGTTCTTTTTTGCTTACTGAGGTGGGAAGGAGAGAGCCCTGGTGCCTGACATCTGAAGTTCTCACACCACTTGCTTGTGGCTATTCTACACTCTACAGTGCTGGAGTATTACCTCCAAATCAGCCATGGCTCATGCAGGTTCTGTGATGAATTTTTCTTTAATAGTGAGAACAGACCAGCCACAAATTCAGACATGACTTAGACGAGAGAGAGTTGGTGGAGTAGACTAACTAGGTGGACTAAGTAAGGACCCATAGATATTGATGGGAATAATAGTGACCA
Source organism: Callospermophilus lateralis (assembly GCF_048772815.1). Lineage (NCBI taxonomy): Eukaryota > Metazoa > Chordata > Mammalia > Rodentia > Sciuridae > Callospermophilus > Callospermophilus lateralis. The sequence continues at coordinate 104,181,918 of NC_135314.1, forward strand.
TAATGAGGAGAAAACTCACTCTTATCTTTCTGCCCTTTGGGGGCAATCCCATTACTCTCTGAATTCTTCAGGTCATTTGCTCCTTGGTTCTTATCTCCCACACTCCTTCCCTCCCTTTCTTCTTCTCCTTGCAGCATAAGTTGTCTTCGTTCAGTCTCCATAACTTCTTCTCACAACCATACAGAAATCAAAGCTCAATGTGAGACATATTCACTAATATTGGGATGTCATCATTCTGAGCTGTTTCCAGTAGACACATCCAAGAAATATATTTTCTAAATGTGTTTCCATCCACATATCACATTAAATAATTTTTTAATATTTCATTTTATTTTATGCCAGGGCATATCTATTTAGGGTCAATGTGAACTTCTTTAGATTTGTTCATTATGCTTGTAACCCAGAAAGAAACACAGGCTCTTCTGATCTTGGAAAATAGGAGTAACACACAAAAAGTTTTTATCCAGATGGGGCTTGTTTACCATTGTCTGAGGATGAAAGAAGTATTTGTCTTTGCTTTGGGGACTCCCTCCCTGCCTACTGGAAGACAGGTACTGTCAGACTTCTGATGCAACACCAAGATTAGCAGTCTACTGAGAGATGAGCTAAAGCTTTCTGACCCATATCACCTCATCTTGGAGGCCTCAGCTCAAAATTTGAGTGAAAGAAGATACAGAGGAAGTTCCTGGGTAGATGCTGGAGGAAGACATTGTAAAGTCTACTTTTACTACATCATAACCAGGCCACAGGTATTTATTACTAATGTGCTACAAGGCTTGTTTAAACTTTGTAGTATTATTACTTAAAATTTAACAGTATTACTTTTATTTCATATTATACTTTATATTACAAGCATTACTATCTCATGAGTGATTTTTGTAGCATAAATACTCAAAAGGAACAATAATTTAAAAGGTTGCTTTACAGTACCTTCAAGAAAATAAAATGCTTCAAGTGCTGCTTTGGTAATTCATAAGATTAAAGATAAACCAACTAACACTCTAGCTAACAAAACGTTATTTTTAGTAGTCACTTCAAAAAATGCTTACCTTGTATTTACATAAAAAAAATTGATATTGCTTTCTTTCAAAATGTTGCTGGCTTTATTATATCAAATTTTTTCATCTTCCTCTTTACTACAACATAGCTTTTCTTTTAAATTTAGGCATGTATTAAGCTTTTTTTTTAAATAAAAAGTAATCCTAGGGATGCAACAGGAAAAAAAATAGAATAAACTTAAATTTGTAATGAAATAAAACATTCCGTTTTCATGGGATGGCATAGTGATGTTGGTATACATAACCATAGCCCCATTTATCTGGAGAAAGTTTCTATTGCCTTATGCCTTATTGTTCCTTGGTACCTGATATATATCTGAAATATCCATATTCTCCCTGCTGGTCCATTAGTACTAGACCTATTCTTTATTAATGCATAGTCAGTAAAAAATGTCATAATTTAACACCAGAATTTTCCATATCTAGTCATCCCTTTGTTGTAGATTTATTGAATCATCTGTAAATTAAATTTATAACAATCTAGAGAAAAAATATTTTATCTTTTATTGCAAATATTTTATCTTATAAATATTTTTTGCCTCTTCTACTTCCCAAATCTCAAATGGTGATGTTCAGAATTTAAAACACTTTCAAAAAAAATTCTGAGCTTAAATTCATTGCCATCACGGACTGAACACAACTTCACACTATGTGTAGGGAAGTTAACCATCTCCTCAGGGATTTAGTGATTTAGAAAGAGAAGAAAATGGTAACTGGGTCATCATCCAAGAGATATTCTCCATTCTGGTTCCAAAATATAAAAATTCAGCTATTGGTAGCAGGATGACAAAAGACTGGGAAGCATGGATAGAGTCCCTAATGAAGACTGAAAGGTTTGGGTGCTCCAGTGTCTCAAAAGTGTCTCTCAGGGCCTCAGTGAATGTGCTACTGAAGACATCTTAGGTAAGAAATATACTGGCATAATCCGAACATCAATTCACATAGAGGACTTCAGTGTTTTTAAATTTATTCATTGTGACCATTATTTTTCTTGCTTGGTGATGGGTGTGCCAGTTGCAGTGTGATAGGTTGAATTTAACAGGTCCTGAGGCCAATGTCTAGATTCTAGTTTGAAATACTGATTTCCCTTGAAACTGAATGCTCCATTACATTTATTAAGAGTATATGTGTAACCTATACTCACCTGATGAGAAATAAGAGAAGGGGTAATTTGTTGAATTGAAGTCTCCAAAACTTTGTTCTTTTCCACAAAACATAACTTGGTTTAACATTTGGGTTTCCAGCTAATTTTGACCTTCTATTTATGACAGAACTCCTCTTGTTTTACCATCTCCTATGTCTGAAATAATGTTCAGTTCTTCTTCATGAATCACACAAACACCCTGGGGTAAGAGATATTACAACATCAAAAAGAATGTTGGCTCCACCTTTTAGTAGATCCAGGTTTTTAATCAAAAGTATCTCAGGAGCTTCATGCAGCACATGGTATTTGCACATTCCACACTGGGCCTTGGTGGATTCCCTTGATTGAGTCCCTTTCATTTCTCCATACTTCCTGTAAGCTTATTGCCTTGACATTGGGAGCATTGTGTCAAAAATCTGACTCTCAATAACTCTGCCTTTCGTTAGAAAGGTATTTTAATAAAACTGGGAACATTTTGATAGATTAATAAAATCATTATTTTATCATTCTTAGTAACCTTATGGAGACTTGGAGGCTATTACTACTTTCACAGTATCATATAGATCAAGAACTCTTAAGAAATTACTTATTTTAAAGAAATTGAGTAAATTCCTGAATTTAAGCTATGGTCCTATCATTTTACTTAATTTTTACCCATGTTCTGGCAGAACCCCACATACATATGAAAAATGAACCAAGGAAACTTGAAGATCTCAATTCCTATTCAGAAGCAGATGAAAAATCTTTCAGGGTATGACTGAATTCCTTGTAAGAGATATTTTCTGGAAAGAATGCTCTAACTCATTGTGACAGGAGGTATATTTTCTCTTCTAATATACAGGTTTGAGAAATAAAATGAAAGCATAAAATATGATAATTCTTGACTGATAATTAAGAGGCTCTACCATGTGTCTCCACACAATGGATTATGAATGCAGAAATATCTGAAGGTATTTCCTGGGGAAAATGGAAAATTTTTAAAAACCTAGAATTTCTCCAGGAACCAAGGATCAAAGTTTGCCATAGGAAGCCAATGTTATGGTAGGTTTTTAACCTCTCTTTGAAATCTTTAATGTCCTATGTGAATGCTCCTAAGCCAAAGTTGAGTGGTGATAAATAAGGAACCAATAATTAACACTATTATAGTGCTTCATACATGTCAAGTATTTTCTAAATGATTTTCACATTTTTTACTTGCTTATTCCAATAGCTTTGAGAAAAGTATTGTCCTTATCCACTTTTATTCATGATGTTAACTGATTAACAATGCTCACCCAGCTAGTAAGTGGTGACCTCAGATAAACATAGGCTGCTGGGTCTGAGATGCACACTACTAAATCCCTCAGTGTTCTGCACTTTCATAAACAAACCATGAGAATGGGACTCTTCAGACATTTTTCCTGGAAGAGTCTTACTTCCATTTCTCCAGGACTTACATCAACAGTCTTTGGTGAACAATGTCCATCTAGGCAGCACTGTTTTGGATCTTCCAGATACAAAGGTAAACAAGTAGGCATCTTCACCCTTAAGATATATGCAGGAAAAACAGGAAAGTAAACAAATGCTACCCATTAAATAATATAATTATTGACATGAATAAAAGCACAGTACGTACTAAAGGCTTACAGATAAAGATAGGATATAGATACCACAGGATGAAATGGGAGATTTAAAAATTCATTCCATGAAGGAATAAGTGGTGCTGATATATGTATTGACTGTAGTGTGGTGGGCAGAACCCAGGGCATCATGCACGCTAGGCAAGCACTCGACCCAGAGCCATGCCCCAGACCTTACTTGAAGTTAAATGAGGCATCAGAGCTAATCCTATTTACATAGAATTGTTTGGGTAAATGATGACTCTAGAGAAAGAAAAGTGCGAATTGATGATTGGAAGCCTGCCAAAGAAAATGCTGTATATGTCGCATGAAGTCCTGCATTTCCTTTCAGAAACATTTGCTTCAACATCCCCATGAAGATGGACCAACGTTCCAGTTATATAGCCATAAGAAATGCCTTCTATCCCCAGGCTGGCATTGGGATCTCAGCAAATGCAATTCTGATTTGCCTTCACACTGCTGCTGCCCATGTGGGCCACAAGCCTAGGATCACCGACCTCCCCATCACCCACTTGGCTCTAACACACATTCTCATGCTCCTCACCATGGGTCTTTTGGTGTCCACAGACACTTGGGAAACACAGGACATTCCAGGTGACTTCAAATGCAAAGTTCTTGTCTTTCTGAACAAGGTCATGAGGGGACTGTCCATCTGTACCACCTGTGTCCTGAGCGTGCTTCAGGCCATCACCATCAGCCCCACTGGCTCCTGGTTGGCAAACTTCAAACTGAAAAACACAAATCCCATTTTGAAGCTATTTTTCTTCTTATGGGTCTTCACCATGTCCACCTGTAGCAGCCTGCTCCTGTGCACTGTGTCCACACCCAATAAGACCCAGCCTGGTCTTCTGTTCGTCACTGAACACTGTTCCTTTCTGCCCATGAAGTACATTCACAGGGAATTCTTTCTCACCTTAATGGCATGCAGAGATGTCTTCTTCATGGGCCTTATGGTTTTTTCCAGTGGGTACATGGTCATTCTCTTGTACAGACACAAAAAGCAGTCCCAGAATCTTCACAATTCCAGGTTCTCTCCAAAATCCTCCCCAGAACAAAGGGCCACTCAAAGCATTCTGCTGCTGATCTGCTGCTTTGCTGTCCTGTACTGTGCAGACTCCATCATTTCATTGACCATAGGCTTGACATGGACCAGTGATGCCATCTTGGTATGTGTCCAGATGCTTGTGGCCAATGGCTATGGCACAGTTAGCCCTTTGGTGCTAATCAGTGCTGACACTCAAATAACAAAAATCACCCAACTTACATGTGGGAAGAAAGGCCACCTTTTGATGAAACTTTTCTGAAGAATTTTTTCACTCTTTTTAGAACTTTATAATTTGCAAAACTTTCTGAGAAAAATATTGATTAATGTAGAATTCCACAAATTTCTATCATACCAAAATAATATATTGGGATAGGAAAAACTCTGTGAATAATTTTACCCTAATTTGCATCTGTATATTTTTGAATTTCTATAATTTATTCCATGTAATTTTTGTGTCTAAACTTCATTCTGGAAATATTTTTTTTCTTCCTGTGCTATATTTCTTAAAAATTTAATATATGATGGTCTATTAGAAGTACATTCTTTCTTTGTTTGTTTAAAAATATCTTATGTTACACTTATTCTTAAGAATTATTTTGAGCTAGGCAGGGAAGCATATACCTGTAAGGCCACAAACTTGGGAGACTGAGGCAAGAGGATTATAAGTTAGAGGCCAGCCTCAGCAACTTAGAAAGACCCTCTCTTTCAATAAAAAATAAAAAGGACTGGAAAAAACTCCCCTGGGCTTAATTCCCAATATCAAATGAAAAATAAAATTAGACACACAGTGTAGTGGTGCACACAAGTAATCCCAGCTACTCAGGAGCTAAGGCAGAAGAATCCTAAGTTAATGTTTAGACTGGGCTACTTAGAATGATGCTGCCTCAAAACAAAACAAAACAAAAAATTAAATGGGCTGGGAATGATGATTAGTGGTAGAGTAATCCTGGGTTCAAGTACCAAAAACAAAATCTTAAACCATAATGAGATATCACTTCTCACTTTGTAAGGTGGCTACAGTAAAAAAGTAAAAACAAAATTAGTAAGTATTAGTAAGGATATGGAGAAATGGGAATCACTATCCATTTTTAATATATTTAATTAATCTTTATTTTATTCATTTATTCTTATGCAGTACTGAGAATCTAACCCAGTGCCTCACACCTGCTAGGCAAGTGCTTTGTCTCTAGTTCTCAATCCCAGCCCTCACTATCCATTTTTGATAGGAATGAGAAATAGTACAGTTGTCATAGAAAGTAGTTTGGGGTTTCATTAAAATGGTAAATACAAAACATCATTACATGACCTACCAATTCCATTCCTAGGTATTTACCAAATAAACTGAAAACAAAAACTCAAACACCTGTATGGGAATGTTCCCAGGAGCACCACTCAAATTAGCAAAAATATGTCAACATACTTTATATACAACCAGAGAGATGAAAAATTGTGCTGTATATGTGTAATAAGAATTATAATGCCTTCTGCTGTCATTTTTTTAAATCAAAAAAATTGTATTGCATTCCATGGTCATTTGTTTTTAAAAAAATCAATTAAAAAAACTAGCAAAAATATATCCACCAACAGAATGGATAAATAAAATGTGATATGTGTGGGTTAGAACATGTACATATATGATAGAATATTACTGAGTCATAAAATGAAATGCTGGTATAAAGTACAACATGAATAAACTTAAAAAAATACTAAGTAAGCCAATAAGATAGAAAAATTACATATTTTGTGGTTTTATATATATGAAATATACAGAATATGGAAACCCAACAAATTAAAAAAAGATGAAGACAGAAAAGGCAGTGTGTGAGAGTGATTGCTTAATGGAGACATGGTTTGCATTTGTGGTAACTTAAGAATATGGAACAAGATAGAGGTAGTGAGTGTACTACAATATTGTAAATGTCAGTAATTTACCTACCTACCAAATTATTCATTTACTTATTTATTTTCCAGTTCAGGGAATGGAACCCATTGCCTCACATGTGCTAGGCAATCACTCTACTTCTGAACTACATCCTCTCCACTACACAGCATATTTAAAGAGGTCACTACTAGTATATTTTAACAACAAAACAAAACAAAAAAAAAAAAACTGGAAAAATATTCCTCAAAGCACAGGAAGTCTGTTAAACTACAGGAGATACCAGCTCTAGGCACTGTGAAACTGAATACCCACATGTCCTCTGGATCACCAACTCAAAACATGACTGGCTTCCAGAGACTGAAATCTACTGTCAGGCACTAATCCTGTTTGTTGTTTTGTTGTTGTTTTGGTACCAAGAATTGAACACAGAGGCATTTAACCAAGAGCCACATCCCCAGCACCTGAGGGCCACTAAGTTACTGAGGCTGGCTTGAAACTTGCAATCCTCCTGCCTCAGCCTCCTGAGTCACTGGTAATACAGGCATGTGCATAGCTCCCAGCTATTCCAGACTTTTTTTATGTATTTTATTCCTATCTTCCCTATTGTCTTGTGAATTTGTTGGAGGTACACTGTCTCTTTTCTTGTCTCAAAATGTCTGTGTTATACACTTTCTTAAAAAACATTATATCAGCCAGGCATGGTGGTACACATCTGTAACCCGAGATATTTAGGAGACTGAGACAGGAGGATCATAACTTCAAGGCCAGCCTGGATCCCATCTCAAAAGAAAAATTTTAAAAGGGTTGAGAATAGAGCACAGAAACACAACACTTGCCTAAGTATGTATTGAAGGACATGAAAAATAATATTGCCCAAGACAGGCCCCAGAAAGAAAGGAGGGCTGTTTGGCCCAGGAGGAGGGAGGGGGAAGAAGACGAACATTAATACTTCCCAGTATCAATGGGTCCTGAAGAGAGGAGGCAATACTGAGACCTGGGACCTGGACTTTCCCACTGTTGATGAGTCCTAAAAGGAGAAAAGCAAATGGTAAAGCTCTGGATAACAATGGATCCTGAAGCAGAAAGATAAGCAATGAGTACTGAGCTCTGAGCTTTTATCCCTTCCAGTAACAATGAGTTTTGTATATTTTACAAGTTTCTTCCGGCCTACCCAAACTGACATATTCTGCTTCAGTCTCCAATCATTAAGCTACCCTCATTAAAACTGGTGGCCTTCTGTAACTGGTGGCCATTTTGTTTGTTGTTTTAATATTTAATTGATTTTATTTTTTAAATACATGACAGTGGAATGCATTACAATTCTTATTACACATATACAGCATGATTTTTCATATATCTGGTTGTATGTAATGTATGTTCACACCAATTCATGTCTTCATACATGTACTTTGGATAATGCTGTTCATCACATTCCACCATCCTTGGTAACCCCCTGCCCCCTCCCATACCCTCCCATATTTATTCCATATCTCTAGATAGGGCTAGTGGCCATTTTCTTCTGCCTTAAAACTGAGCCCCGCTGATGCCTGACTGATTGCTTCTGTGGCTTAATAAATGTTGTCACTGAACCCATTGAGGTCTGCTCCCACCTCAGTTATTTGTACTCATATTTTTATTCTCTGACAAGGAACCAGGAGTAAGGTGATAATTACCATTTACTGTCCTAAGAAACCCTCCCCCAATAGTCACATTAAACAGCTGATGAGATCTGGGAGCTGACTCTTAATCATCCAGCACCCCCATGGATCTCTGAGGTCAGGGAAGCCCCCAGCCACAACTCCTGAAGCTATGGCTGAATCCCCACACTGATTGTTCCCTCCTGACCTCTCACCCTGTAGAAGGAGGCACTTTATGCACTTTAAGTCCAGTTTGGTTCAACAGCTGCCAGGACACAATCCAAAATTCGCCCCAACCTGGGCTACATTTTTGTGGCCTTATTGAGATGTGGATGGTGCAAAGATCTGTATTCGTTGTTTTCTTGGCACTGCAGGCATCCCACTTCCACCTCCTTCCCTCCCCAACCCTCCCTTCCCTTGCACCCTGCACACTTTTTGCCATTTTGTTCCTGCATCCAACACAGGCCTTCAAATTCTCCAGAGATGTAAGGCCCCATCTGGTCTTCCACAGTAATATACCCTGTCCAAGACCTTCATCTTCTGGCCAACATGGACCCCAAGAATCCACCACCATTAAGAATGAGGGGAAGATGTTCTCCCACTCTCCATTGGAATAGTCCAGTCCAGTGAGATAAGATTTTTTGGGATGCTCTGATTTGGAACCATCACTCCAGTCAAACCTCCAACATGGGAGTTAATCCAGATAATTCCCCAGGACTCCCAGTGGATTGTCTCATAATTAATTTTAAGTTCCTTTACTCCCAAACTGACCTGGAAATCAAATTTGGCTACAATAAAAATTAAATAGTGTGCACCAACAACTCTAGTATGGGACCTTCAATAAAGAAATTCTCCAGGACTTAGAAAATTACCTCCAACAAAATGTCAAATGGTCTGAGATAGCTTATCTCAGCTCAAAGCCCTCATTATGTCAGCCCATTATTAATCCTCATAGACTCAAAGCTCTCTTTCTCATTCACTGCTCCAGAAATAGCAGATAAACCCCTCCTTACATATCCCAGGGTTCCACTGCTCAACTATCAGATCCCCCTTCTCTTACCCCAAACTCATGGTCGATCTCCCCCTGGCCAACCTGTCCTTGTGCACAGTTAAAAACTCTTCCAGTGCAACACATTTTCTTTCTGGGAGGAAAGAGACTGAAGGGACAGTCCAAGTTCATGTCTCCTTTTCTATGACAGAAATGTCCCAGATAGAGGACAAGTAGGACCACTTTCTGAAAACCTTCTAAGTATAGGAAGAAGTTCACACATCTGACACAGGCTCATCACCTTACTTGGGCAGATGGTTACTATATCCTAGCTTCCACCCCGACCCCTGATGAGCATGCCAACCTCCTCCATGCCCAAAGCTTCCTTGCCCATCCTGTAGAAGATGCTGTCATCCCTGCAGTTGAACCTAATCGGACAAATCAACCTCAAGGTGCCAGGGTCACTAGACTCCAACACATAATTACTTGCCTCCTTAAGGCATGACAAAAACCTCTCATACCCAGGTTAATTATGACAACATCAGATAAATCACCAGGGACGTGATGAAATAAACGCCCTCTTTTTGGCTCAACTTTCTGAGGCTATTACCAGATATAGCAAGCTAAACTTTGATACTCCTGCTTGTACACACTTTCTCCATGTTCAACTGATCAGCAGGTCTGCACCTGATATCTGTAAAAAGCTTAAACAGAGAAGGGCCCCAAGGCTCCTCAGCAGCAGCTTCTAGATGCTGCTTTTAAAGTCTTTAACAACAGGGAAGAAAAGGCTAAAAGGGAGAAAGAAAATCATCTTAAAGCTAAATATCAGCTCGTGGCATCAGCCATCCTTATCTCTAAAAGTGTCCCTGCAGCCAGTGGCTCCACAAGATCCTCTAATACACCTCTTGGGCCCTGCTCCCAATGTGGGTAGGTGGGACATTGGGCAAAAGCCTACCCTAACCTGAGGTCCCAACCAATTCCTTTCACAGCTGTGAGCAATGGGGACACTGAAAAGTGGACTGCCCCCAGGGAAAAAACCTTCCCCTCAGTGCAGTCACCTGCTTCTCAAGTCCCATTGACTGAGTTTCTGGAATGAGGGAGCCTGGACTCCACTGCTCCTACCACCTCAGGTGGGATGGGTGGAGGCCTTTTCAATTGCCAATAAAAGGGCTTCTACAATTGCAACACTACTTTGCCAAGATATAATTCCAGGTTGTGGTTTACATGCCATTTTCCCAGTTTGATAATGGCCCAAAATTCACCTACTCTATTACCCAAGAATTGGCTAAAAATTTATATATAAAATGAAACTTCCACATTCCCTACCACCAACAGTGCTGAGGAAATGTTAAAAGAACAAGTAGAAACATAAAGTCTACCTTATGAAACTATCTAAAAAAATAGTTGAAAAGCCCTAAGAGGGAAAGTATATCCCTTTTGGTGGAAGATAGGCAATGGTTTTTAAAGCCTAGAGACTTTCTGGGGCATGGTATGGGTGGTGGGATTTAACAGTATGCCTAAATATTGCTCCTGAAGGGAGCAGAGCTGGGTCTTAAATTGAGAGACCCTGTACTCCCAAGAGGCCAGGCAGTTAAAATGGATGGTAGTTTGATGTTTGGAGTGTTCTAGTTAAGAGCATGAGGTTATCTACATACTGTATAAGGTGGATGGGGGATAAATGTAAGGTGGCTGCATCCCATTGGAGTGTCTGGCCAAAGTAGTGGGGGCCATATAAAAAATTTCTGGGACACTATGAAGGCAGTTCTAAGAGAAAAGTTTATTGCATTCAGCTCATTCATTAAAACAATAGAAAATAGCAAAATAAAAAACCTAAAGTTGCATCTCAAAGCCCTAGAAAAAGAAGAACAAATCAACACTAAAAGCAGTAGGAGACAAAATAATTAAAATCAGAGCTAAAATCAATAAAATTGAAACAAAAGAAAAAATTCAACAAATTAAAAAAACAAAAAGTTGGTTTTGTGAAAAAAAATTAATAAAATTGATAAACATTTAGCCAAGATAACAAAAAGAGAAAGAACTAAAATTATTAAAACTTGTGATGAAAAATGAAATATTATGACAGACACTATTGGATCAAAAACTTAGTTATTAGAACAGAGACCCTGTGTCTAACAAAAATAAATAAATAAATAAAAATTTTTAAAAAGCCCAAATCTAAACCATATTAGCTTAGGAACCAAATTTCTCAACAAAACACATAAAGTGCAAGAAATAAAATCAAAATCAATCAATAAATTGGTATCAAACTAAAAAGCTTCTTCATAGAAAAGCAAAATCAAGAACATGAAGATGGGAGAAAACCTTTACCTCCTACACTTCAGATAGAGCATTAATCTCCATGCTATATAGAGACCTCAAAAAACTTAAAAGCAGAAAAACAAATAATCTAATCTATACATGTTGTAATGAACTGAACAGACACTTCATAGAAGAAGAAATGTAATCAGTAAACAAACATATAAAAAATTCAATATTTCTCACAATTACAGAAAGGAAAATTAAGACTTCACTGAGATTTTATCTCATTTGAGTCAAAATGGCAATTATCAAGAATACAGCAAGCAACATTAGGTATCAGTGAGGATGTGGGGTAAAAGTTACAATTATACATTGTAGATGGTACTGCACATCTGTGCAACCCCTCTGGAAAGCAGTATGGAGATTCCTCAGAACACTTAATGGAACCACGATTTGACCTAGGTTTCCCACCCAGAGGATTTCAAATCAGCATACTACAATGTCACAGCTACATTAATATTTATAGCAGCTCAATTTGCAATAGCTAAATTATGAAATCAACCCAGGTGCCCTTGAACAGATGAATGAATAGAGAAAATGTGATATATTTAAACAACGCAATCCTTCTCCGCCTTAAGGAAGAATGAAATTATGACATTTGCTGGTAAATGGATGCAATTGGACACTATCAGGCTGAGTGAAATAAGCCAATCCCTCCCAAAACAAAACAAAGGCTGAATGTTTTCTCTGATATGCAGATGCTAATTCACAATGGGAGGGTAAATGAAAAAGAGAAGTATGGATTTGTTTAATTTGGATTAAACAAAGGGGAAGTGCAGGTAATGGAAATAGAAAATATATTAGAATGAAACATTACTATCCTACCTTCATGTACGATTACATGAAAAATGTGATTCTACAACATGTACAACCAGAAGATCGAGAAGTTATACTTCATATACCTATAATATGTCAAAATACATTCTACTATCATGTATAACTCATTAAAACAAGGTGTTTAAAAAAATACAAAAAGGATGTTTCCAAATGTAAAACTAAATGATAATACTATTGAAATGTATATCCTAAACCATGTTTTAGAGAATCAGAAGCCGGGCTTGGTTTACACCAGCTTAAGAGGCAGTCATCATTTCATTCCTTTTCTCATTACATATGCTATGAGACTCCTTAAGTCACCTTGCAAGGGCCAAGGCCACTTCTCCAAATTACACTTTTCCCACTGCTTAGGCACCAGGGAGCCCCTGCCTGTGGGTATAAAGAACATGGACGCTGAATGCAGACCAGGCTGGGGTGAATGGTCACTACACCACACACTTGTCCTGTTTGGACCTCCAAGTCACACTGTATATACTTCAGGCACAAGAAGAAGGCTTTGTGGACAAGCCAGGGGCAAGAATCACTCCTGAGCATCAAAGCCTCTAGGATGATGTTCCAAAGCACACCTTCCAGGGAATGGGGACTACAGGAACTCAAATGGAAACACAGCACCCAACACATGCAGGTACACAGAAATTCTACATTATCCCACCAGAGGGCGGGACTACAAAAGCTGAACACTGGTGTCTTTTGTCTCCCTACATGGGGAAACTGAGCCCAGTGGAAAGACTTTGGGGTCTCATCATAGGCCAAAAGAGCACTCAGTTCCTACTTTCCCTTTGAGGCTGAAAGGCCTCAATCCACAGTGACATCTGATAGAATTCTCAGGGTATTTAAACCACTCCCAGATGCCCTTGCACTAGGTCCACCCATCATGCATTCACAACCACTGCATTTCACTTCCCTGGCTTTGGCTGTACCTGATCAACTTTGCCTATCACTTCTGCTTTAACTAGACCCCAGTGGATACCTCTAGACCCACCCTGACCATCTGCTGGGTTCCACCAAGTCCAAATTCTCATTCTCTTCCATCAATTATAACAATGATGAATGGCAGGATTAACCTGAATTTTTGATCACTTGCTAGATATGACTCTGCCCATTATGAACATATTCATATCTAATATATATATATATATATATATATATATATATATATATATATATATAATATCTTACATATATTCACATATTCCTTCACAAATGTTCATGTATATTCATCAATATATACTTGTAAAATTCTATACTGAAACCAACACTTAACCATAAACTATTCCATCCATAAAGTATTAGCATATAAAACCATGTGTATTTACTTGTATATTCACATATATTTTCCAATATATTGTTATACATTCACTTACAGTAGTTATATATTTTCATATACATCTACATAAACATATCCTAGCTCCAAATCAAATAATAAACTTCCTTCTGAGTAGAAAACTAACCATATAACATACCATATATATTTACATATTTTCTTATATACTTTTACATTTTATTTATATTTATATTCACATATATGGATAGAAATGTTTAAACCCTAACTCTAACCCTAGTCTACAACTAAGAAATCAACCTAACACTTCCCAAACACATGAATATTTTATATAAATATTATCCATATCCATATATATTGCTTCATATACATTTATCTTTAACTTTGTATACATTTATATATGTCTGTGTGTGTGTGTGTGTGTATGAACCAAAATGGTAACCATAATCTTCCCCCATATGAAACACAATACTTAATCTAAAACCAATCCCTAATGCATATGAAACCCTAATCATACCCATGTATATTTACAAATTTATTATCATTTAAAATAAATATTTTAAATACACAAAAATATATATCTATATATTCATGTGTATTTATATATGAATTACTACCATAACTCTAACTGTATCCCTAAAATTAAAAACTACATCAAATTCCATAACTAAACTCAATATTCACATATTATAAAAGTTATATAAAGATTTAAAAGCCCTTCTACACCTAACCTTAACTCTGACCCGACATTCTGACAATTCTATATATACTCCTATCCATGTAATCTTTAATTACAATAATGCATATACATATACACATATATAAATTACAAGATACAATTAATACTAAATCTATAATTACACCATACATAATTATGGTTGTGCATATTTATGTATATATATTGATCTGTATTTTCATACATATACAGAGATCATACATTTACATAATAATTCATGTATCCTATCATATATATTTTTTACATACTTATACATTATTCTACCTAAAAATGAAACTCACTTTAACATTAAATCTGAATATATCCATATCTAAAATCAGATACACTAGTATAATCTTACATATATTCACATATTACTTCACAAATGTATCTATGTATATTCATATAATCATTCTTATAAAAACCTATACTTAAACCAACACTTAAACATAGTCCTAACATAACACTCCCCCATCCATAAAATATTCACATATAAAAGTCACATACATTTATATGAATATTCATATACATATTGACATATATAGGTATATATTCACTTAGAATATATATATTCTAAGTGAATATATACCTATATCCATAATCTTTAAAGAAAATTTAAATATTTATCAGAATGATAAAGTAACCATATCCAATACCATATATTTTCATATATTATCTTTTATATTCTTACATATTTATTTATTTTTGTTTTCATATATATAGATATAAATGTTCAAACCCTAAACCTAACCATAAGCATATATAGACTTTCAAGTTCTTTTTACATATATATTCATATTTGTATATATATAAATATAAATGTATTAAATATAAACCTAAACCTCCCACTATTTTTAAAATTAGTCCTATTCCTACAATAATGCCTTAAAAATTTTTATAT
The DNA here is from genome assembly GCF_048772815.1 of Callospermophilus lateralis. Classification (NCBI taxonomy): domain Eukaryota; kingdom Metazoa; phylum Chordata; class Mammalia; order Rodentia; family Sciuridae; genus Callospermophilus; species Callospermophilus lateralis. The sequence continues at coordinate 104,197,345 of NC_135314.1, forward strand.
ATTACCCATTAAAGTATAAATTTATAGATTCACATAAAATTCATATATATATATATATATATATATATATATATATATATATATACACACACACATACATGCATACCTCAGATTAAACACAAAATATAACAATATTCCTAACATTAAAACTATCCACATGAGGCACATGCCTGTAATCCCTATGGCTTGGGAGGCTTAGACAGGAAGATTGGGAGTTCAAAGCCAGCCTCGGCAAAAAAAGAGGCACTAAGCAACTCAGTGAAACCCTATCTCTAAACAAAATACAACATAGGACTGGGGATGTGACTCAATGTTTGTGTACCCCTGAATTCAATCCCTGAAAACCCCTATAATTATTATCAATATATAAAAGTGTATATATTTATAATTTCCATGTATAATTTAACTTTTATGTTCATATTTATATATACATATATTGATATATATGGTTCAACATTAACCCTCCTATTAAACCTAGCCTGCATGTCAGAACAATTACTACAATTACTCCTAACTCTGAGCCTGTTATATATAAAATATAATTATTTCATTGAATATCCATATATATTTTCACATACATTCATATACATCTCTCTATAGATTTACATATGTCTCTATATACATTAACATTTATGTTTGAGCCATGATCTTACCCCTAAATAATATCCTAGACCTGCCACCCCCAAACCCACTAGAAAGCTCCACTGCTTCTTTAGAGCATCCTCAGAAATGAATAAAAGGGTCTTGCAGAGTTGCCCATGATCACTGATACCCTATCCCCCAGACTGTGGGACAATTGGACTTGGAGGTCTGTTCTCCTTGGGACCCCACGTCATCAATGGATGTTCTTGGACTACTCTTCTCAACTCTGAGTCACAATGTCTCTGTTTACAGTGCAGCTGGTGATTATACTTTATTATCATACATGAGAGCATGTTTTGAATGCCTTCTGTGTGTCAGATATAGTATGGAAGAAGAGGAGACACTTGTGATCAAAGATAGCAAGGTCTCTGACCTGCTTGTGGAGGAGCCCAGCCAGAATTAAAGAAGAGCTTGTGTGCACAGGAGATAACCCTCTGCTTTTCTCAAGCTTTGTGGCCTTCAAAACGTTCTCTTAGCCTTTAAGCACAGGATGGGCACAGATTCTGTGCAAAGAAGAGGCATCTCTTCTCTCCTCACCAACCAGCCCCAGACTGCTCAGAATGAGGCAGCACCAGTGTCTGACCATGCCCAATCTTTCTAAAGGTTGGGTCTCAGGAGGAGAGACTCTTCATCATAACCTCTGTGTAACTATCCTTCATTCTGAAAGTCTGAATCAATGCTGGCAAGACAGGGCAGCAGCTGGGAATCTGGGTTGCAAGCTGCAGAATATGAACTGGGTGATTTAAATAAAAACACTTTGTTAGAGGACATTGGAGAGATCAAGGGAACCTGATGGCAAAGTTCAGTAAATGCAGAGCTGATCTGTGCCAGTTGTTGTCAATGCCCCAGTCTCCTGCAGAGTCCTCCCTGGACACTGCTGCTATGTGAGCACACTGTGAGACTTTCTGCTATCTCTTCATCACTGTTCAGATTCTATATCTCCAAAGAAAGGGTCTAATTGGCTGGGTTAGGTATCGGGGAATTCTTCACATTCAAGTAGGCATTGAAGGATGAGTAGAAATTTGCTAAAGGGCAAAGGAAAGGGCATTCCAGGTAAGAACAACCTGTATGGTCCCACAAAGGAATTGGAGGTCTCTTAGAATCATATGGCCATACTATGTCAGGTACATTCCTCATCATGTGCTTCAAAGCCCCCATATCTTTCAAAACTAGTGCTAATTTTTTGGAAAACTCATGATGTTGTTTTATAAAAATGCTAAAGGCTCCTATAGAAAATTCAAAGTATACAGCAGAATACTAAAACACTGGACAGGGGTTAGGGATTATGAAAACCTACTGTCACAAACACCAGAATCAGCTTTAGGCCACATTATCCCAGATGCCTTTCTACTCATATAAGTGGGAAGAAGTGAGGGGGAATGTGAGAGGGAGGACAGGTAGAAAGAAGTAAAAAAAATGATTAAAATGAAAATCAAATGTATATGACAATTTTAAAATAAAAACATTTTCACTTTAATTTAAGAAAAGAAACCCAAATTCAGGAGAAAAAGAAGCATTTGCTAACTTTTAAGGTAGAGGGAAGTGATGGGAGGGGAGGGGAGGGAATGTGGGGATAGGGGATAGGAAAGATAGTAAAATCAAACAGACATTATTACTGTATGTATATATGTGACTACATGACTGATATGATTCTGCAACATGTACATGTTTGTTTTTTTTTTTTTGGTGAGGAAAATACCTATTGACATAAGATCACGGCAGTGCAGTGGTTAAAAAATTTCTCTCCCTAATTTTAAAAGAAAATATTTTTTAAAAAAGGGGAGTGATGTGTCTCAGTAGTTAAGCCCTGCTAGGTTCAATCCCTGATGCAGAATATAAACTAGGTGATTTAAATATATATTTGTATATATATTTGTGGATCTTTTTCATAAATTATATATTTTGATTTTAGTACTTACATTTCTCTGTTGTGACAGATGAGAAAAATAAGTATTTCATATATTCTTTCATGTCCACACCCAATATTTTGCTGCCAGGATATTGTTTTATGTGAAGTTTTCTAATTTATCTGCTACCTTCCTTCCCTTCAGTTCTGGGACCCTGAATTTTTCCTTTCTGTGTTCATTTAAATTCAAGTCTTTAGGTAGAACAAACTCACTATAAGATGGGAGAAACAAGGCTTTATTTTTTATGTCACTTTCTCCATGGCTAATCAGAGAAGGAATTGGGATTCAGCCCTTTGTTTGCCTGTTGTGGAGACAGTGCTCCGGAGAGCCACAGGGGTCCTGAGATTTTGGACTTGAGTGTTCACATCAAGAGTAAAGTGACTTACTCTCTGAGCATGCTAGGAAGGGTGAAGTATCCTGAGCAGGACTCACAGCTAACTCTGTCCAAAGGGCTCACATTAGGGACTGGACAGGTTTACTGCGGTGCTTCCATTCCATTCCCACCTCCAGAGATCTGAGAAAGGAATTGGCAACAAAGGTTGCTCGTCCTCTTGGACTAGATTTTTCTCAAACCTGAGGACTATGAACAGAAAGTAGAATGAGGAGGAAATGCAATACACCTGTTTTTTTCTCTACTAGAAAAATACACCTGCCAAATACTGATTTTTTTTTCCTTTCACTTGAATAGAAGAAAGCCCAGAAGTGGGTAGTTTGGGCTACTATGGCTATCTAATCATGCCATAAGGTTCTAGGACCCTTCATGTTTTTCATTCTGCCACTTTTCTAAGGACCACTATCAGGGGAAGGGGAAAAACAAAGGAAAAACCAAGAGCTAGAGGCCCAGTGCTTTCCATTGACACCTCATTGGTCAGCATATAATCATAGCTATTCCTGTCTTCAAAGGATGTTGGGGAATGTAACTTGTTTTTGGCTTTTGGTCATTGTTTCTGTTTGGCTTTTGGTTCTGGGGACTGAATCCGGGAATGACTAAACACTGAGTCACATCCCCAGCCCTTTTTATCTTTTAGAGATGATCTCTCTAAGTTGCTTTGGGCCTCAATAAGTTGTTGAGGCTGTTGTTAAACTTGTGATCCTCCTGCCTCAGCTTTCAGAGCCTGTGGAATTACAGAAATGTGCCACCATGCCTGGCTATTTTATTTATTTTATTTATTTAGGTGCTAGGATGGAAACTGAAAATCATGCACATGTTAAACACTTGTTCTACCACTGAGCAACACTTAACAGCACTTAAATGATCCTAAACCTGTTATTTTGTAGTGCTAGCAATATAATTATAAAAAAAAAAAGAGTCCCATAGAACAAATGAGGGTTGTCTGGAGTTGGGCCTGATCAATCAGTTGAGCTGGGCTGGCTGTGTAACAGAAGCAGTGAAGGGTGGGCATCCAGTAAAGATAGACCCGGAATTGTGATCTGAATGGTGACAAGAATATTCAATAAATGTATCCTCCCTTCTTTCCCCAGAACTGAGGCAAAAAACCCCAAAGGAAAATGCGATGGAAGTTGACTGCCCATTATTCCCATGATGCACCTCATTGCAAGGACATATATGGACACCCCTGATAGCTGGGCAACTCATTGCTAATCAGCCCACTCTGACACCTGCCTATCCCCCATGAGATCTCTGTCTTAAGTGACTAGAACTCCTATAGCTTCCTAATGTCCACATCACCAAGACATATTCACATATCTCAGATCACCCTGAGTTACCTAAACAACATTTCTTTTGCAACAAATTGATCTTTATTTTCTGTTTGATCTGAACAAACATCGGAGATTATTCTTAACAAACCATGAAAAGAAACTGATGGGAAGTCCTAGTTTTCCCCTGTGGTAATGATCGTTTATTACAAATTAACTGCTGTTATTTGCTTTCCATTTTATGCTTTTGCTTGTTATTTCTAGAATTACATGGCAGTGGAATATATTTTGACTAATTATATATTCATGGAATATAACTTTGGCTTATTGTGGTTGTACATATTGTGAAGTTTCACTGGTTGTGTATTCATATATGAACATAGGAAAGTGGTGTCCCTTTCATTTTATTGTCTTTTATATTCGCATCTCATCCCTCTTCCCATCATCTCCCTTTCCCTAATCCAATGGACAGCTCCCCACCCCTGTTAGTGACTTTAAAAATTGTTGCTCTTGCTATACACTTGTCAACTTCAACAAGCCTAGAGGTGAAGTGTCTCTTCATAGCATAGAGTAAGCTATGGTGCTTCAAAAGCCAAAGAGATCAGGGAGTTCAAAGCACAAGAGTAGAGCTTCAGACCTGAGGAGAACCACCCTGGACTCCCTAGGCTCTGCAAGGAAGACAAAGGACCTCACCAAAGGGTGGGGAGTAGTGCCTTTTTGTGTTCTTTCAGGTGTCCATGGGTTGCTAAAAGCTTGCTTTAGGTCTCTTGCTGTGGCAGCCAGAACTCTGATAGTTCCTGTTAGTTATATTTTATTCACAGATCTCAAGGGCTTTAGAGAGAATTTTTGATTATCTTCAGCAAGTGATGTCACCAATAAAGGAAGCAGACAGGGATCAGGCATCATTATAGTTTAACTTAATGAAATTTTTCTGTTAAATGTAAATCATGCATGTGTGTGTGTTTCAAATATAGTTTGGGTAAGTTTTCCTGGACTCAAGTGATTCTCCCATTTCAGCCTCCTGAGAAACTGGGACCAAAGCTGTGTGCCATTATACCTGCCTAACCAAAAGTATAATTAACAAGTGACTCAACACTAAATAAGTTCTATTAGTCAGTTTCAAGTCACTATAACAAATAGGTTTCTTTTGGTTCACAGATTGAGAATTTTCAGTTCATCATTGGTTGATCATGTTGTCTTGAGTTTTGGAGAGGGAGCACATCATGATAGGGGCTATAGTGGAACATTTAAATGAGTCATAGAGAGGAGGGGGCTGGAGTCCCCTGATCTCACTAGAGTATGCTCCCAATAACCTTCTGGATCCCATTTATCTATCTATCTATTTATCTATCTCTTCTTCAATTGAGATGAAACCCAAGACCTTGCACATACTAGGCAAGTGCTCTACCACTGAGCCACATCCTCAGCTCCTAGGTCTCACCTCTTGCAATTTCCCCCACTGCCCAATAGCTCTATTTTGGAGGCCAAGCCTTGACCATGTGGATTCTTGTGGCTGATGGATATTCAAACCATCAACAGAATCTTTATGGCTTTAGAGCATAACACCAAAGAGGGAACACAAACACCCAAAATCCAGACCACTCACATAGGATAGCCAACGAGGGCTCTGCCACATGTTGAGGAATTACATGAAATAAATTGGGTAATACCTGCAAACCATAGGAGCATATTTGGTGGTTTCCAGTAGAATGTCTATGCAACAGAACCATGCAAGAGAGGAAGAACAGAGTATAAATATACAAATAATATGAAATTTTGAAATTTACAGAGCTGCTTTGAAAATTAAAAATATAAATTCCAAAGACTTTTTTCAACAAGAAGAAAAGTTTATCACAAACATCTTTTCAGTTTTTATGTAAGTTAAAAAGTGACAAACAAACAAACACTTGGCTATAGTGCAGAATTAGCTTGTCAGTGGCCAAGCAAAGTGCCACATATGGCCCTTAGGTGATGTCATCATTTGGGACTAGGTATCTGGAGAGCTGAAATCATGTTTCTCTTTGCTGTTTATCATGGTAATAGACTGGTAGAATTAATTTGGACTTATATTCTCCATGGAAGTATGGCAGCTGCAGCTGTGATCTTTGTGTCCCTGTCAGTTCCATACTGCAGCTTCAGACAGCCTGACAGCAGCTAATAGATATGGGAAGATAATTATGAATATAATCATGTGGTGATGCAATTTATAGTGGCAATTTCAAGCTTCTTGATTGTGACTTACTAATATATCAAATACCATACCCATTGGTAATCAGATAAAAACTAGTTTGCATTATATAACAGGGTCTGTCATTACTTTGACCATCTTGCCCTAGTGCTATATCCATTCTCTTCCTCTCTATAATGATAATATCCCTCAGTATACTGGCAATCTTGGTATAGCATTTGACATCTGACAGAACCTGTCCTGCAGTAGGCAGAGAAGGAGTCTCAAGTGGAAAAGAAAAAAAAATTTATTTCATTCTCAGACAATAATAAATAAGCACCATATGGATAAAAACTTTTTGATTATACTTCTCATTGTCCAAGAAAAGTGACTCTGAGTTTTCAAATGGGTATCAATCATAAAAAGCCAATTGATGGCCTGGTGTACACGTATTAAAAATGGTAGATCTTATCATAAAATAAAGTGTAATAAGAAAGATATTTAATGTTTTTGAATATATATACATTTAGAAGATATATGTATGAAGTCTGTCTACTGAAATTAGATCAAATTAATGCCAAACATTATCAATTCATGTAGCTCACAGTGAGCTTTGAGTTCTAAATGCCTTGGTTGTGAGAAGAAAATATGGACACTGAACTGGAAAATATTGGCCTGGTATGGAAGGAAGGAAGGGACTGCATAAGATTAGGAGAAAATACAGATGAAGGAAAGAAAAGTAAGAAGGAAAAAAGGAGTTCATGACTAATGGTATTACTGTAATTGGGCATGGACCAGATTAAAGAGGCCTCCTTCTTGAGTAAGCCAGTTTTCTCTGCATTGAGGTGATTGTAACTTCCCTCGGTAACTATGGGTCCTCAGTTAATCTTCCATTTTAGTCAATTTCTTCACTTCTCTCATTCAAGTCAAGCTTAAATTTGCAGATCTGTTCTCATTATTGAATACCAACTCCCAAGGAAGGTACATGGGCCATGGCTCTTCTTGGAGGTGATTTCTGCAGCTTCTGTAGATTGTAGCTGAGCCAATAGCAGGTGCTGTAAGAACCATGGATGTCAATCCCTAAATACTCTCTTCTTCCCACTTTAGTATCTGCAGAGCAGAACAACTTTGCTGTAAACTTTGGCTAAGTAATGTAGGGTATGCTCATGACTAGCCCTGGTTGTGTCTTCCTATTGTGAGGATGCAGAGGAACTGAGCTGGCTAGAATTGACTCACAGGTCCTGATCCTTGCTTCTGGTTGGTAGTGTCAGTCTCCACCAAAGTCCAGAAATGGATCACTCACAAGAGAAAGATTATGTTATTAGAAAAGAAAAGCAATACGGGGCTGCCTCAAATGCCAAATCTGATTATTCTCTAATCAACAATTCTGCCACAATTTATTTGTTTTTTTTAATGTGCATCAGCACACCTCTTTATGTAAATTATCTCACTGAATTTTCATGCAAGCTCTTTCAGGTGTACAAAAGTATAGTATTCTTATTTTGTATGTTACATGGTGGTAGTGAGAAGGACTTTAAAAAATAAAACCATTTCATATAATTTTCTCTTTAGCATGAGTGTAGTAAAGTGATTTTCAAAAAAAAAAATCTTCCTCAGTAAGGAAGGACTATCAGTATTACAGGGAGCTAACTCACTACTCATGTTTGAGTAAATTTTGACTTTGAATATGTAAGTTACTGCTTTTCTCCATAGAGTCTTTTGTTTACTCTTCTGAATAAAGTGAGTGAAAATTTTAAACATAGACTTGATATGGCTTTGTGTGTATTCCAAATGAGTTAGGGATGTATTACCAAAAATTCAAACAGAAGACAGAGTTGTTGTGCATCATTAATTCTCAACACAAAAGCATATATGAGGAATTTGGAGCCCGACCCCATGAGGTGGAGATTAGAGCCAACTTTTTCTTCTATTAGACGCAGAGTTTCTGGTTTAATTCCTAGCTCCTTAATCCATTTTGAGTTAACTTTTGTGCATGGTGAGGGACAGGGATTCAATTTCATTTTGTTGCATATGGCTTTCCAGGTCTCCCAGCACCATTTGTTGAAGATGCTATCCTTTCTCCACTTATTGCTTTTACCACCTTTGTTTAATATAAGGTAGTTGTAATTTTGTGGATTGGTTTCTGTGTCCTCTCTTCTGTACCATTGGTCAACCCGCCTGTTTTGTACCAGTACCATGCTGTTTTTGTTACTATTGCTCTGTAGTATAGTTTAAAATCTGGTATCAGTATACCACCTGTTTCACTCTTCCTGCTTAGGATTGCTTTTGCTATTCTGGGTCTCCTATTTTTCCAGATGAATTTCATAATTGTTTTTCTTATTTCTGTGAGAAATACCATTGGGATTTTGATTGGCATTGCATTAAACCTATAGAGTACTTTTGGAATCAACAAATGGGACTTACTCAAACTAAAAAGTTTTTTCTCAGCAAGAGAAACAATAAGAGAGGTAAATATGGAGCCTATATCCTGGGAACAAATTTTTACCCCTCACACTTCATTTAGAGCCCTATTCTCCAGAGTATACAAAGAACTCAAAAAATTAAACAATAAGAAAACAAATAACCCAATCAACAAATGGGCCAAGGATCTGAACAGACACTTCTCAGAGAAAGATATACAATCAATCAACAAATACATGAAAAAGTGCTCACCATCTCTAGCAATCAGAGAAAATGCAAATTAAAACCACTCTAAGGTTCCATCTCACCCCAGTAAGAAAGGCAGGCATTATGAAGTCAAACAACAACAAGTGCTGGCGAGGATGTGGGGAAAAGGGTACACTTGTACATTGCTGGTGGGACTGCAAATTGGTGTGGCCAATTTGGAAAGCAGTATGGAGATTCCTCGGAAAGCTGGGAATGGACATTCAACCCAGCTAGTCCCCTTCTCGGACTATTCCCAAAAGACCTAAAAAAAAGCATACTACAGGGATACAGCGTCATCAATGTTCATAGCAGCACAATTCACAATAGCTAGACTGTGGAACCAACCTAGATGCCCTTCAATAGATGAATGGATAAAAAAAATGTGGCATATATACACAATGGAATATTACTCAGCATTAAAAAATAACAAAATCATGGCATTTACAGGGAAAAGGATGGCATTAGAGCAGGTTATGCTAAGTGAAGTCTGTCAATCCCTAAAAAACAAATGCTGAATGTCTTCTTTGATATAAGGTGGGGGCAACTCAAAACAGAGCAGGGAGGAAGAACATGAGAAGAAGACTACCATCAAACAGGGACGAGAGGTGGGAGGGAATGGGAGAGAGAGGGGGAATTGCACAGAAGATGGAAGGAGACCCACATTGTTATACAAAATTTCATATAAGAGGATGTGAGGTGAAGGGGAGGAAAAAATAAGATAGATAGATAGAGAGAGAGAGAGAGAGAGAGAGAGAGAGAGATATGAGTTACAGTAGATGGGGTAGAGGGAGGGGAGGGGAGGGAAGATAGGAAGGGGATAGGAAGGGCAGTAAAATACAACAGACACTAGTATGGCAGTATGTATAAATGTGGTTGTATAATCAATGTGTCCTGCAATCTGTACACGTGGGAATAATAAGAATTCATACCCCATTTGAAACAAATGTATGATATATGATATGTCAAGATCATAGTAATGTTTTGAGCAACCAATAAATTTCTGATGTTTAAAAAAATAAATAAAATAGTATTCATTAAAAAAAACTTTCATAAACACAGAGGATAGCCTGCAACCATCATGCAAAGAATGATCTAACTTGAAAAGTCAATGGTGCCAGTCCTTAGAAACTCTGGACATTATGGTTTGACTGTGTCCTCCAAATATAATGGATTGGAGTCTTAATCCCCAAAGTTTTATGCTAATGGTATTTGGAGGTGCAGCTTTTGGAGGTAATTAGCATTAGATGAGGTCATGAGAATGGGGTGATCATGATGCAATTAGTTAGCAAGCTTTTTCTGTCTCCCTTTGTGATAGTCTCCTACCTGCCATGGCCCAGCAAGAAGGTTCTCACCAGATGCTGGACAGATACCAAAGCCATACTCTTAGACTTTCCAGCCTCTGATTCTATGAGCTAAATAAACGTTTATTCTATATTATGCTTAGCAAAGTAATTCAATCCCCCCCAAACCAAAAGCCATATGCTCTCTCTGATAAATGGATGCTAATCCGTAATGGGGGGTGGGGCATGGGAAAAATGGAGAAACTGTGATTGGGCAAAGAGGAGGGAGGAGGGAGGGGAAATGGGGGCAGGAAACATGGTGGAATGAAATGGACATCATTACCCTAGGTACATGTATGACTGCACATATGGTGTGACGCTACATTGTGTACAACCAGAGAAATGAAAAGTTGTGCTGCAATGAATCAAAATGCATTCTGCTGTCATATATACCTAATTAAAATAAATAATTAAATAATAAAAGCTAAACACCAAAAAACCAAATAACCCAATCAATAAATGGGCCAAGGACATGAAAGACACTTTTCAGAAGAGAATATTTAATCAATAAACAAATATACAAAAAAATGTTCACCATCTCTAGAAATTAGAGAAATGCAAATAAAAACTACTCTAAGATACCATCTCACTCCAGTCAGAATGGCAGCTATTATGAAGACAAACAATAATAAGTGTTGGCGAGGCTGTGGAGCAAAAGACACACTCATACATTGCTGGTGGGACTACAAATTAGTACAGACAATATGGAAAGCTGTATGAAGATTCTTTGTAAATCTGTGAATGGAACCACCACTTGACCCAGCTATCCCTCTCCTCAGTCTGTACAGAAAAGACTTAAAAACAGCATACTACAGGACACAGCCACATCAATGTTTATAGCAGCACAATTCACAATAACTAATCTGCGGAACCAACCCAGATGCCCTTCAGTAGATGAATGGATTAAAAAATGTGGCATATATACATAATGGAATATTATTCAGCAATAAAAGAGAATAAAATCATGGCATTTGCTGGTAAATGGATGCAGTTGGAGAAGATAATGATATATGAAGTTAGCCAATCACCACCCCCCCAAAAAATGGTAAATGTTTTCTTTGATATAGGATGAGTAGGGAGAGGGAGCATGGGAGGAACAGACAAACTCTAGATAGGGCAGAGGGGCGGGAGGGGAAGGGAGAGGGCAGGGGTTTAGCAATGATGGTGGAATGTGATGGACATCATTATACAAAGTACTTGTATGAAGACCTGAATTGGTGTTAACATAGTTTTTATACAGAGATATGATATATGTGTAATAAGAATTGTGATGCATTCTGCTTTCATGTATTTAAAAAAAATAAAAGCAATTAAACAAAATATGATGGTTTCTAAAATTTTGATCCCAGTATTATCCTATGACATACCGGTAACATTACTAGCTCTTTGCACAAATGAACTGAAATCAGATATTCAAACATTTCTGCATAAATGTTCATAGCAGCACTATTCACACAGATTTTTATAAAGAATGTGGTGTACGTGTATATGTTTATGTATGTTAATGTGGGAATAAGCACATTCATGTGTATATACCTCATATGCATCCATGGTAGCAAAATACTCAGCAAAAAGGAGAATAAAAAATTGATACATTTGATAATGTGAAAAAAATCTCAAAAATATTAAGCTAAGTGAGTGAAATCAGGCACAAAACAAATTCAGGTTTTATAATACTATTTATGTAAAATGTCCAAAATTCATGGAAACCCCAGGTCAGAGAGTAGAGCAGTGGTTTCCAGGGATTGGGAGGACACAGAATGAGTGAGTGTGTAATGAACACAGTTGCTTTGTGGTGACTAAAAGATTTGGAACAGAAAAACGTGGTGATAACACTACATTTTAAATATGACTAAACTTGACTTTTAAATGGACATGATTATGGGAAAGGACACATATAAATAAAGAGAATAAAGCCAATCAGAAAAACTCTGTGCTTACTCAGTAAGCAGTGTCTATTCACTGACACTTCTTAGGTCTACCTAAGTTATTTAGTAACCTTTGATCACCAAGTAAACTATCCCCAGATAGTTTTTTGAGAGAGAGAGAGAGAGAGATAATTTTTAAATATTTATTTTTAGCTTTCAGTGGACACAACATCTTTATTTTATTTTTATGTGGTGCTGAGGATCGAACCCAGTGCCCCATGCACGCTACCGCTTGAACTACATCCCCAGCCCTCAGCATCTCTATTTGATCACTTTTTCTGCCTTAGGAAAGGCTTGTGTTTGCTCATTTTTTCCTACAACTTCCTTTCCTCCTTATATTACTCTCCTGAGTTATAGGTTTGTGACAATTAGTAAATAACTTTGATGTATCTGTCAGACTTTCCACATTTTCAATCCAGTTTTTAACAACTCTGCATCCACATTCACAAGATTTTGTAATGAGTCAAGTTCCTGGGATGATAATTTTGATTAGTTCTGTGTAAAAGTCACAGAGGACACAGTGATTGTTTCCAATCGTACTGTATGTACCAGAGCAGAGCAGGGGAGTTATTGGTCCATTTAATAGAGATTCTTCCTCAGAAGGGTCTGACACAGGATTATTTTTCAACATAATTGAATCAGGAAATCTTTATTGACCCATCTAAAATGTATAAACACAACCTTTGAAGCTCACTCTTTCTTTGGTTTATAGAACTCCTGCTTAACCTATTAACTTCTCAAGTTTTTTTTTGATAGCTCTTCTTGCTAGTTTATGTGCTCCCAAAGTGAAAATGTAGACATTTCCCAGGCTTCTCTAGATTCTGCCAAAAACATCTTACCCACCCTCTCGCATGGTTTTGTACTTCTTGGCAGATAGTTTCCAAATGTCCCCTGTCTCCTTGTCTCTAAATTGGCATTGTCTGATAAGGAAACCACTAACTACTAGTTAATTATTTTGAAACATGGCTAGTCTAAAATAGATGTACTATAAAACACAAATTGAATTTTGAAGACTTAGTACCAAAAAAAGTATAAAAAATTAGTAATTTTATATTGATCACATGTTGAAATAATAATATTTTACATAAATTGAGCTAAATAAAATATATTACTAATTATATCTATTTATTTTTATGTTTTGCTAAATTATGACTTGCCATAGTCTGGCTGGGCAAAATTCACAAGCCACTTGTCAAGCAGAAACGAACTTTATTTTTAGAACACACACACACAGCACCACACGAGCTTTCAGGAATTCCCTCAGAGCCCAACTGCCACCACCAGCTTCTGGCGAGCCTCTCAACCCCCACTCCCCCCACTCTTAAGGCCGAATGGCTGGGTCATGTGGACGGAGCCAAAAGAGTCCCCCAATGAGCAGCTCCGTGGTCTGAAAGGGCAGGGAAACAGCCCAATGAGCATCACCACAGAGGAACCAATCAGCTGGCAGCTGGAAGTTTGCTGGGGCCATGGTGAGCCAATCAGCTGGAAGTTTACTGGGGCCCCTTTGGCTGTGGTTCTCAACATCTCCCCCTCTCTGTTTAAACAACAAGCATGTGGCTTAGGGACCATGCCTGCCTTAGGTTGTTCAATAGTACATATTGTCCTTACCCATCATCCAATGAACTGACCTCAAGGCATCAGCCTCCTGTCTTAGGTTGGTACCATTGCAATTGGATCTTACCTGTCATTGACTACCAGTCCAGCATACAGCCACACCTGTGGATAGGCCTTTGTACCGGTGGGGGGGGGTGAGGTTCTTTGCCTCACCTCTGTTGGCCCCCAAATTTTAGCTGAATGACCATCACAAGCAGAAGGGAGGAGGATACACCAAGCCTATTGACGGCTCCTTTTGGAAAAATTGCACCACTGATGACACCATTAGCAGAAATACCCCAGCGCTACCACAAGTCGCTGCACCAACAGATAGTTCACAATGCATACAAGTGATACATAGTCCAGGCAGGTTCTGCAAGCAGTTCAGTGATAGCACTAAAAGAAAACAATTTTCTGAACAATTTACATTATCCTGAATAGAATTATTAAATATAATGAAAAGGAAAGGTGAAAGTAAACAAACAGATATGTTAACCTCCTTTTTTGTTCACATATTAAAATAATCCTCAACAGCTGTTTAACCAATTTAAATTAAACCATTTAATTCACGTGAATAAGAAAAAAATATTTGGATCCATTTTTTCATGAGCGCTCATCATATATGATATATGGACATACGCACATGCAAACACACAACACAAAACACAAGTGTGCACACATAATATAATACATACAACACATAACATCATAGTAAAGGCCTTATAACTTTTTACAGGTGAAATCTCCATTGCAATGTTTAAAAACTCTATACTCAAAAAATAGAACTGATCAGCAAAACATTAACCTAGGTCTGTATGAGCTCAAAAAACAAAATAGAACTTTATGATGTGGGAAAGTATAGCCAGGACCATTATCTGTTTTTAATTGTTTTGGAATGCCCACAGTGGCAAAATTTTGTAAGCAATGAGCTATAATATCTTTAGTTTTTTCCTCTGGCATGAAGGGAGCCCATCAAAAATCTGGAAGAAGTATCAACTGTAACATGCAAATATTTTAATTTTCCAAATTCTGGCAAGTGTGTGACGTCCATCTTCCAAATATGGTTAGGTATCAATCCTCTAGGTTTGACTCCAAGATTAACCTGTAGTAAAAAGGTCACACAATTTTGACATTGTTTTATTATTTGTCTATCTTGTTCCTTAGTTATTTTAAAAAGCTTTTGTAAAGTATTAGCATTGACATGGAACTTTTTATGAAAATTTGTAGCTTCTTCTAGTGCAGAGAAAATATGTATGTCATGTGTAGTTTTATCTGCTAAATCATTGCCCAAACTAAGGGCTCCGGGCAATCCTGTATGTGCCCTGATATGTCCAATAAAGAATGGATCTTTTCTGTCCCAGATTAGACTTTGTATAGTGGAAAGCAAAGAGAAAACAGTAGAGGAAGGGGAAATCCTACCAGCATCTTCAAGGGATACTATAGCATTAACTATATACTGACTATAGGAAAATAAATTAAATACAGAATCTTTACACATCACAAAAGCTTGTAATACTGTATTAAGCTCTACCTTTTGAGCTGATTGTTTGGGTACTAAAAATGTAAATGTTTGATCATAGATAACTACTGCTGCTGTACCATTATTTGACCCATCAGTGAATATATTTGGAGCATTCATGATAGGTGTTTTTCTTGTCATTTTTGGAAAAATTACAGGATGCAATGACCAAAAAGACAATAAAGGATTAGATGGTAGGTGTTTATCAAATGAAACATTAGATTTGCACATGATTATTGCCTAAGTATTTAACTCATTAGCTAACTCATCAATTTGATCCATAGTATATGGAGTAATAATTTTATTGGGAGAAATTCCAAACACTCCCTTTGCTGCTTTTATTCCTTTGAGTATTAATTGTCCTACAGCCTCAGGATACCTAGTAAGAATAGTGTTAGGAGAATAAGATAAATGTATCCATAATAATGGACCTTCTTGCCAAAATACTCCTGTGGGAATATTTTTTTGTTGGTAGTACAATAAATAACAAAGGCAAACTTTTATCAATTCTATCCAAATGCATATTTTCCATATATGTTGCAATGATTTTTAATGCCTTTCTTGCTTCAGGCATTAACATTCGGGATGAATTTTGATGTGATGGACCTTTTAGGATATCAAATAAAGGTCCCAACTCTCCTGTCGGTATACCTAGATAATGTGTTATCCAATTTATGTCTCCTAATAACTTTTGAAAGTGGTTAAGTGATTTGAGTTAAATTTTTGGTGGGTGGATCATGGTTGAGGATAATAGAACTCCTAAATAATTAATTGGAAAATTTAATTGTACTTTATCTATTGCTATCTCTAGATTATATTTTTTAAATAAGTTTGTAAGTGTGGCATAACATTCTAGCAATGTGTTTTTATCTTTGTGTGCTAATAATACATCATCCATATAGTGAAATATTTGTAGTTCAGGATTTTGATTTCTAAGTGTCTGGATTGCTTTGTTAATATAAATTTGACACATAGTTGGACTGTTAGCATCCCTTGAGGGAATACTTTCCATTCATATCTCTGATCAGGTTCTTCATGATTTAACGCTGGGACAGTAAATGCAAAACGTGGACTATCTTCAGGATAAATTGGAATTGAAAAAAATCTTTAATATTGATAAATATTAATAAATAATTATTAAAGTCCTTTAAGAGTAGAAGAACAGTGTCCCAATAATAAGCCTACTGTTCCTTTGGGAAGAGGCCCTTTTACCCCTGTGAGAATGATTGGAACTCCCATCTCTGGAGTTAGTACTGTTCTGGCGGAGGCACAGATGTCCAATCCTGCTCTTCCTCTGGTTTGTCTACTGAGGGATCTAATGGATAATGTGTCCTGGGCACTACCCTGATGGTGTTGCTGGGTTCCTCCAGTGCCCCGTATATTTGTGGTCATGGGCCCTGGAGCATTGGGCCCCCCTGTCTGTTTTTTGGCAATGGAGCCCGATGCCTTTCTCCATGATATCATGGATACACACCTGGTCCTTGTTCATTTTTTGATAACGGAGTACCCTCTATGGTGGTTTGCGAACAGTATTCATTAGCCCAATATCTCCCTCTATGGCATCATGGACAAATACCCAGTATTCTACTCCTTTGATACCTAGTTTTGTTAAACCCTCCTCCTATGGGGCTTTTCTGTTTAAAATGTCCTGTTTGTTCACAATTGTAGCATGTTTTTGGCCTGGCATCTAAATCCTGTTGTACTGCAGCTGCCAAGACTTGCCCTTGTTCATTAATGTCTCTATATCATTTAATATATGTGTTTAAATCTTCATGTTTCCATGGTCTAATGACTTCTCTGCACCAATGATTCGCTTGCTCATAAGCCAGTTGTTTTATTAATGGCATTGCTTGTTCTGTATTACCAAAAACTCTGGTAGCTGTTTGAATAAGCCCATCTACAAATTCAGCATAAGGTTCATTAGCTCCTTGTATTACCTTAGATAATTGACCTTGTAAACCTCCATGTCCTTGTAAAGTCTTCCATGCTCTAACCGCATCTACAGAAATTTGTGAGTATATGGCAGGATCATATGCAATTTGTTGCTGCTGACCCTCATAAGGTCCCTTTCCTAACAACATATCTAGATTTCTCTGAGGATAACTGGCTGCTGCATTTAGCCTAGCCATCTCCTTGCAAAATTCCTCATAGGCAACCTTTCATAACAGGTATTGTCCTCCATTTAGCACAGCTTTGCACATACTAATCCAATCTGCTGGTGTCATGTTCAAGTTGGTAATGGATTCGACCATGCTTACAGTGAAGGGTGCATGAGGACCATAGGTTGTTACAGCCTCTTTTAGCTGCTTCACTATTTTGAAATATAAAGCATGGTGAATTCGCTGCCCTCCTGCCTGCTCAAATACAGGGCATGCTAATATTTGAGGTCCTGTCTCAGGACCCCATCTATCAACTGCGGGGATTGGGGGCCTTCCAGCATATGGAGGTGGCGCTGTTGGTTGGACACTTACGCCCTCTGGTGATAGAAAGGTGTTAGTAGCGGTCTCCTGTTGTAACTTTTCCCCTGATGGCTTTTTCTGCTCTAAACTTTCTTCCTCTGTCTGACTAGCTCGAGAGACCTTCTCTTTTACTTGAATTTTTTCCTTTGTCTGACTAGCTCGAGAGACCTTCTCTTTTACTTGAATCAATATGTTTTCTCCTTCCTCTACCATTGTCTGAACTGAAGGCTTTGGACTAAGCAAACAAGATACCAATGTCCACAATGGCAATGTGCAAACTGGCAGAGTTCCTGGGCTTTTCTTTTCTATTCTTTTTTTAATCTTCACCATGATGGTTCCATTGTGATATATTTAACAACTCCTCCTTAAAAAGCCATGGGCTACATTTTTGTATTGTATCAATGTTCTTGATTTTACTGAGATTCCTCCTTCCTCTAACAATTTACTTAACACTCTTTCGATTAGTTTTTTACTAATGTCTGATCCCATATTTCTACTATAACTATAACACAACCCAACAAGTTAACACCAAACAAAACCAAAACAGAATGAAACAAAAATGGAACAAAAAATCATTATATCAGCCTTTCTATCCTCCTGAAATGTCCATCCATCCTTTCTCCCTATCTGTTCCTCAGATGCAAATAGTTTTTCCTCAGATGTGAGCAGTTTTTCTTCCATCTCACCCATCTCCAGGGACAGGCAACTTAAAACAAAAGTGAAACAAAACGAAAGAAGAATCTTAAAATGGCTACCCATCCTCTAGCCCTGCCCTCAGGGGTGAGTAGTTTACCTTATCATTTACCCTCAGTTGTTCCCTGTGCGGGCCACCAAATGCTGCAGTCTGGCTGGGCACAATTCACGAGCCACTTGTCAAGCAGAAACAAACTTTATTTTTAGAACACACACACCACACCACATGAACTCTTCAGGAATTCCCTCAGAGCCCAACTGCCACCACCAGCTTCCGGCGAGCCTCTCAACCCCCACTCCTCCTGCTCTTGAGGCCGATTGGCTGGATCATGTGGGTGGAGCCAAAAGAGTCCCTCAATGAGCAGCTCCATGGTCTGAAAGGGCAGGGAAACAGCCCAATGAGCATCACTGCAGAGGAGCCAATCATCTGGCAGCTGGAAGTTTGCTGGGGACTCTGTGAGCCAATCAGCTAGAAGTTTGCTGGGGCCCCTTCGACTGTGGCTCTCAACAATGACTAATAGAAAATTTAATATTATATACATGGATCACATGGCATTTCTACTGGACAGCCCTGCTCTACACCTAAAATTCAAATGGGCCATTCAAATTGAACATATGAGAAGCTGAACTCATGGTATTGTAGCCACTCAAGCCTGCACCTTCACTATTACTATGACAAAAATATCAGTAGTTGTGAAATATATATTGCATAACATCAGCTGTTACTGTTGAGGAAACTGTAGGACAAAGGCACTAACCCTAAAATGAATTACTTATGAATAGGGTGACAGGTAACTGACAGAGCCTGGTAACTGCAAAACATTCTGTCAACATTTGTCATGTCAGCTGCAGCAGGAAAGTCTGCAAGAATGGAAAATAACACAATAAGCATTTGGTCAGAGATGGGCAGTAGCAATTAGGAACAAAAACAGCCTGGAATCTGCCAAGAGTGAACAATTATGCATTCAAAGTCAGAAAAATAATTGCACACTGGAGACATATTCATTGTAGGTAAGTGAATCACCCTAATTTGCAAAACATTTTTTTTTTTGCATTAGTGTAGAGTGGATTCTTCTTCATTTAGCCTGAAGTATGGAGTCATTTGTTCTCTACTTTTTCTTTTATTACCCATATCCAAGCAACTAACAAATTCTGTTTATTCTACCAATCTCAGTACACCACATTCACATTTTTTTTTCCTCCTTATAGACAACCAGAGAAGGGAAGCAATAGGCTTTCCACACAACCCTATGAGGTCTGGGGCTTGGAGCAGTTTGAGAAAAAAGGGGACAAGTCACCTCCACAAAATACATTTGTGCTGACAGTGCCCCAAAGCAAGGCCTGCCTCTGTATTATTGCAGATGGACTTGACAAAAAAAGTCCTATTATTATTATTTTTTAAAGAAAGAGAGAGAGAGAGAGAGAGAGAGAGAGAGAGAGAGAGAGAGAGAGAGAGAATTTTTTAATATTTATTTTTTAGTTTTCGGTGGACAGGGCAGCACTCATGCCAGGTGAGTGCGCTACCACTTGAGCCACATCCCCAGCCCCTATTATTTACAGTTATCCTCCCACAGATACAACAGTAGTTAGGAATGCAAATATATGAGACAGACCCCTTGATCACCAAAGATGACCTGGGAAAGGCTCTCCTCACAGCAGAAGCACCTTCTTTGCTCTCTCTTTAATGTCTACACACCACCATCATTCTTATTTCTTTCATTTTTCTAATAACATAAGCTTTGTGGGTGAGTGAACACAGTTACAACACTGTACACAAAAGGGATTCTGGATTATCTGTTGATTTGTATTAGAAGAACTCCTTAAGAGTGGCATAGATGCCTGGCATCTAATGGTCATCCTAATGACCATGCAAACCTTATGAAATCTGAAAACTTTCTGAGCCATCTAGAAATGCTCTTCTTAAACTAACTGGGAATTCTCTAAGTATGTGCTATGTGTCAGACACTTTACCAAGCTACTTAACTTTTGCAGCTTTGTTTTTGTAAAGGCTGTATGCCTACTGCATCTTAGATTGTGCCAATCATGTTCAATAACAAAATGTATGATTTTAAATTAGAAATCTCTTCTTTCTGAAGTATGAATATAGTCATATAGAAGTGATAATCTTTTCATTATTCTTTAGTAACTTGAAGTCAACATTCCAACTTTTTTCATAATTTATTTTTTAAAATTGCTACTTAGTCTAAAAGGTACTTTTTATGCCAGATTTTTGCTTGACGAAGTACATAAGCCTAACTTATAAGTTATAGAAACCGATTTATAATGGGAAGAATGAAATATTTAAATGTAATTTGGATTTCATTTCAGAAAAATTAACATCACATCTTTCAACTATAATAAGTTTAAGGATGAATTAAAATAATTGCCTAAAAAATTACCAATTGGCATTTTAAGAGCATTATTCATCTTAAATGTTTCATATTTAGCATATCTAGATTTGACTAAATATGATTAATTGGAAATTTAAAATCTTAACTAAAATATCAACTCAGGGCATACAATTCAAAGTGAAAATGCGTCTGGTTATCATTGGTGCCAAATTAAGGTAATAAACAGTAAAATTATTTTATACAAGGAAACAAGCTATTGATATTTTAATATTTTAATAAGTTTTTTTCTGATGCATGTAAGCTGTTTAGGTACTCTAAGTATTTTTGTATTTATTGCCATCAAAACATTCTAGACAGTTTTCAATGTAAAGATTTATTAATGTCTACATGCAGAAATTCTTCTAACTGTATGTTGGTTAAAGGCAAAAATGTCTGACACATAGATTTAAAACAAAACACTATCTTTGAATTGATCCTTTGTTGTTATGGTAAACTTATGACTGAAACTAACAACAGTTTCAGACATTTCTTTTGCTGTTTAGCTGGTGTCTCTGCATATGCCTATTATTTTTTTATGTACCTGCTAAAAACGAACAATATATCAAATATAATTATGAATACTAATGATTGTTCATGTCCTATACATTTTATTAACTTAATTAAAATTATAGAATGATTAACTATTTTATGAAGTATATTTATATGCTTTGATTTAGAAAATTCTGTATTCCTACAACTTTTTTGCAGCATAAAACCATGTTAACTCATGGCTTGAATATTGCTATGATCCAAAAAGGAAGCACTTTTGTGCATGCAAACATTCCTTTTAGTAAAAGCTTCATGTCCCTTAAGATTCTTTCCAACCCTTGTTTACCACACTTGGACTAAACCATGAAGTCATTCAACTGTACCTTTACTGCGCCATTCTCATGCATGATGATGCAGTTATCTGCATCTTCTGAGAGTTGATACAAGGCCTGAGCTGTTGCTCAGTGCACATTGGTGTCCTTTGATTTCAGGTAGCACACCAAAGGAGCCACTGCTCTGTGCTCGCCGAAGGCTACTCTGTTTCTGCCCCACAAACAGCAACGTGAGACAGCCTCTGTCAGATGACACCTCAATTTATCATTATTCTGCACATAGAAAACCAACTTAAGAAATGTGCATTGTAATCACCCTGTGTGATTGCATGTATGCCCTTTATGCTTATGGCCACTAAGATGCAAATGAGTTTAGAGGGATACGCTAGCTGGCTACTTAGGGGGTGTTTTGAAGGAGCTAGTATTGTGGTGGGTCACCAATGACCAAGGTTCAATTCTGAGTTTTCTTCGTACAAACTGGATTTTATAGAAAATTGGATATTCTTCAAGGAATACCCCACATAGCTGGGATAAATGGATCAATTCTTGTTCTTCACCTTAGGAATACTTCTACATCTTGGTAACACACCTCGGGTCCCAAGGGGATGAAGACAGTGTAGCAAATACAATAACATATATGGGGTCCTCCATTTTTCTTTCTGTAAACCTTGTGCAGATTAGATCCTTTTTCTATGTAATTACCTTGTACAAGTAAAATATAACTGAATTGGACATGTTCTCTGTTTAATTGTACTATTCTCCTGACTCAGGCAACAACTTGGTGAACTTAACAATCTAGCAGATTCTCTTAGTAACTCAAAGTATCTGATACCAGGTATTATTCCAGTGTTTGAATTTCTGCTCTATGACTTTTCTGCTAAGTGGCAGTCCAGACTATGCTTGAATACCTCTAGTTAAGGTGAAGTTATTGTGCCTCAAGGGTGCCTATTCTATCTGGCACAGCTTTAGGTAAACAATACAGTGGTGGCCAACACCTTCTAGCTTAAGAATGCTATCAATCCAAGCTGGCTAAGTGGAGGAGGTGCCACTCAACTTCTAATGTCAGCATGAACAATGAAAATGATGATAGTGGAAGTGAATAGGTAACACTTACATAGTAGCAATGCTATTTGCCACCACTTCAGTTGCCAGTGACAAATAAAAAAACAGCCCCTTAGGACGAAGTTGTGACTTAGTGGTAGAGCTCACACCTGGCCTGTGTGAGGAACTGGGTTTGATTCTCAACACCACATATAAGTAAATTAATAAATTAAATAAAGGTCCAACAACAACTAAAAAATGTTTTAAAAAACAGCCTCTATTCTACAGGAGCTTGCATATTAACATTTTATCATTTCAAAATATACTTTTGCATATCTAGGTTTCAGAAAAATTAAGTGAATTAAGAAAATCTCATACTTCATAAGTGGTGGATGTTAAATGTGAATTCAGGCCTCTGGGCTTTAAACTCACTATCTGACAATAAATATTAAAAATAAAAAAGATGTTCTACTTACATTACTTGCCAGCTTGGACAATAAAGGAACCACCCCATGATCTGTAATAACAGCTAAGTTTTCTTGATCTGTTGCTATATTGGTAATAGCAGCACATATGCTCACCAAAACTTCTTTGTTATCCTATTTCAGTAAATTGACAATAAGTTCCAAACCACCAAAAAAAGGAACAAACCAGCATCCTAGACAAAAATAAAAATAGAGATGGTATCAAAAAATAACCTATACTTAAGATCTTTTTCTAAAGACAGAAATTTTTTAAAAAAAATCTGTGAGGTATATTTTGGGATGAAAGACAAATTCAGTTTAATCAATTTTCATATTATATATGATTTCTATGTATGTCTGTGTAAAGTATATGTGCATATATGTAATATGAATATACATATATGAATATATATATATATATCATACACACACAAAATTCTGTTTGAAGATTCACTTTGTGAGAGTCATTGTGTGAGCTGCTAAGAACAAAGAGTAATAAAATACAGTCATCTGGGGACTGAAGCTATGGCTCAGTGGTAGCACACTTGCCTGGAATGTGTGTGAAGCACTGGGTTCGATCCTCGGCACCACATATAAGTAAATAAAAAAATAAGGGTCCATTGATAACTAAAAAACATTTTTAAAAAATACAGTAGCTTTGTTCTATAAAGCCACTGGAAACACTGAATGAGCCAACAGTGAAACACTGCTGTTGGGGGAAACACAGGGATGGGTTCTTGCAAGGCTCTGGACACAATATTTTCATCATTTTGTGAATATATAATCTTGTTTACATGGTTCCTGTTTGAAAACACCTCATTTCATATATATTCTTAAATCATGAGCCTTGAACTAATGCCCAACAGTGCTGTAACTCATGCAAGGAAGCTCATACAACAGAAAAATTTTCTCCATAGGCACATCAAAGACGTCACAACTAGTGAAACTCCACAAAATGTACAACCGCAAAATGGGATCCTAATTAGAATGAGTTATACTCCATGTAAGTATGTAAAAGTACACTCCACTGAAATATATAGCTAAAAAAATTTTAAACAAGCCCTAGGCAGACCCTAGGGATGGAGTCCAGTGGTGAGGTGCTTGTCCACCTGGGTTCACACCCCAGGATTAAAAACAACAACAAAGAACTCTAGGCGGCACTTCAGTACCAGACCATTTTTAAGCAGTGAAATAACTAACAAAATGTACAAAAGTATGAAAAATGTGGCTCAGAAACCAGAAATGGATACTTGTTGACAGTATGAGGGCTGAAACAGGAAGGCAAAACATTATCTTATTCATGCCTAGAACATGCACGTCAGATGACACCAACTTTTCAACTTTCTGCGCAGGTCAGAGAATGACTATGAAAATGTCCTGAATATTGGTGTGGGGGTTACAAATAAATTTTAGCAAGAATTCATCAGTAATGTGGAATATTTTATATATATATAAAATATTCTTCCTACACACACATATATATATTCTTCCCTGCCATCCTGTTGGGTACAATGGGTGGGGAAGATTGATATTGAGAAATCACACATATAATGATTAGCACTTGCAGGGAGCAAGTAAAGGTATTATGAATACATACAAGGGGATTTCAGCTTTTGTAAAAATTCAAGGATTCCCTCTCCAAGAGGATCTCTGTCAGTTAAAGCCTAAGGGGCACAGGAGGCTATGCATATGAAGGGGCTTATGAATGGATGCCTCTTCATATGACATAGGTTCATGAGAGAGAAGGTGGTTCCCCCCACACACCCCAGTTCAGAATAGTTACAGCCTAAAATAAGAAAAGGAGCTTGGGGGAAAATGAGACTGAAGAGGTGATACCTTGAAGGAGCTGATAAAGACTTGGTGGAGTTTGGAGTTCATTTAAAGGCATTTGAAAGTAACAGAAGAGGCTTAAATATGGTTGGTATTACTCTTGTACTCTAGGAAATCTCTCAGGATTATGGATGTGGATGCAGAGTTGGGGTTGGGACAAAGAATGAGGTTAGAAAGTCATGAGTCCAGATGACAGGTTGGAGATAGAGTAGAAGAAGGGGATAATCAAAGTCTGCAGAGAAAGGTGTGGATTGGGGAAGACTCATGGGAGAAGATCAAAGTGATTAATGATTCCCGTGTTTCTTGGTTGACCCAGTGGTGCCAATATTGGAAAAAACAGAGTTTTGTTCTGTTTTGGGGGGTACAGAAGGGTGAAATTTGGGAAGAGAAGACCTAATTTGAATAAAGTGACCACAGACATTTCAATGGACATGTCCAGGAGTTAAAGGGAAATATGGATTTGGAAATCACTGGAATAAATTTGTAACTCTGAAACAATGATTGTAAAAGAATGAGGAAGTGTGATCAGAATGAACTCTTTTCTGGTGTCCCAGGTATGGTCAAAGGAAAAGAACATCAGAGGACCTTGGAAACAAATGTTTGAACACAAATCCCCACATCCACTGAGAAACTGTGTAAGTGAGGGTTTCTAATGTCCACCAATTATTTGGCCCCATGAATTTCTTAAATAGAAATCACCATCTTTTGAATCTCAATGTATGTCATACATGCATAAAGGCATTTGAAAGTATTTCACAAATATTACCCTAGTTAAGCCTCATCATCACCTTGACAAGTAGGTATCAATATTTCCATTTTAGATTTTTTTTCATTGAGGTTTCCCCAGATGTTGAACTTTATAAACTAGATTTCAGGAACTGTGTCTTACTCAACTTAAGAGATATTTATGAATCAATAATTGATTGTCTCATCCCCATGCCCCTAAATTCTTCCACAGTCTCCTCAGCACTTAGGACAAAATTCAAACCTGACACACAGTTTACATGCCTTTCACGCTGTGCCCCAGCTTAGCTTTACAGTTTCATCTTTCGTGACTTGATGGCCTCTAATAGCCCCACATGTCTTAACCCAGTGGCTCCCCACATGACTTATAATCACAGCCTTGGGATTCAGTCCCTGAGATTGTAATTCATTAAGTCTGGGTGGGGCCTATAAAATGAGTTTTTGTAAAACCTCTCTGGGTGACTCTGAACTTGAGCCAGTGTTGGGAACACTGCTTTATGCATTAAGTCCTCCAGGTTTCATGCCCTTAAACCTGCTGCTTGCACATGTCTCCCCACCTTTTCACATGTTGTTTTGAATCCCTTCTTGGTTTTGAAATTCCTATACATCTTCAGCTATCAACTGAAAAATTATTTTTTTCCTGGAACTCTCTCCTAAACTTCAAATCTGAGTCAAGCAGATCCTCCTATAATAATGATTTTTCTGTTTTATATAAATGATCACTCTTTGTAGCCATGGCTTAATCATTTTCCTTTGACCTTGAACTATAAGTTCTAGGAGGGCAGGGACTCTTTGTGTTGTCCATCATTGTATGCCTAGTGACTGTGCCAGCTTCTAGTCATCAATACATGCTCAGTTAACATTTGTCAAATTTGATTGGAAACTCACCACTATAACAGGAAGCTTTCACTGTAGGCATAACAAGCCAAACTAATCTGCTAGTAAATAGTGAAGATAGGATCCACACTAGGTGATATGCAAATGTAAGGGCAAAGCAACCTTCCCTACAACATATTGCCTCTCCTGATTGCTGTGTGAACAGATGTAAGCAATACTGGTGGCCTAGTGATCAATGCTAAATTTAAATAGAATTTCTAATACAATACTTCCAAGTTCTGATGTATTCACACAATTATTTGAAAAATACTTAATTGCTATTTTTTTAGAATTCTACAAATAAAGCTTCTCATGTAACACAAAAGAAATTATATTTTCAACCATAGTCTGCACTCACCATGTTTCTATGCATTAGGATGTAATCAAATCATAAATTATAAACATGAATTTATTAATCTCCAAATATCCAACACAATTTAATCCTAATTACCCAGAACGGGTAATCCTTATTATCCATGTTATAGATAAGGAAAACCTTAGAGGAGTTTATTAATATGCAGTAAGAGGCAAAAGTGGGATTTGAATCCAGATCTGTCTGATTGCAAAGTCCCTCTACCATATTACCATTGAGCTCTAACCATATACTTGGTTCAAAGAAGTTGTGTGCATGTTAAGTTCCAGATAAAAAACAATTGGATTGCTCACAAAATTTCAGGGAACTTCAAAAACATAGTCCTAAAGCTCGACTTCTCTGATACCATCTGTGTCCATCTTATGCCTTAGTCAATTACAAAATTAAAGAATCTTTTTCTTTCCAAGAACTAGAGGAATTCTGGAAAGATTATAATCGCAAAGTTCTGAAGCTTACTGTAATAACTAAGCAATGAGTATTAAAAATAAAAAAAAAACATATATACAGTAATATGAGGTGACAAGATATCCACACTGACTCCAAAATGAACAGACTGGGACAAACCCATCAATTTGTAAAGGGCTTGAGAGGCAGAGGATCCCAAATAGCCATTCAGTTCTCACTGTAAAGCACAGGAACAGCAGCAGAGCTGAGAATGGGCCTTTCAGACCCTGAGGGGTGAACAAGACCACAACTCCAGAGGGTTTGATGGTGCAGGTGCAGTTGTCACTCTCTGTAGCAGTAGCTGAGTCCCATGAATACTGAAAACTACAACACTTCGCACTTGGGAGAAATGACTGGCAACTGCATCTAAATTGAGCAGAGTAGAAACACTGGGATAAAAGAATAAAAAAGTCCAGATTTTTTTTAAAAAAGAGGAAAGGGACAGAGCAACAAGGATATATTCTCCATCACTGTGAAATGAAAAATGATCTTGAGAAATGTGCAGCTAGTAATGCTGTCCTGGCTTACAGCTTTCCCCTGGGGGTGGGGGGGGCGACAGGAAAACCTGTTTCTCTTAATAATGGGAAACAACAACAACAACAACAACAACAAAAGCCTGTCAATTTCTGTTTTAATAAGAAATTAAAACAGAGAGAATAAGGAATAGAAAAATATTCTTATAGATAATGAAAACAAATCAAGAAGACACACAAATTGTAATGCAATGTGTTTATTTTATTTATTTTTTTGAAATGCTGTGGATTGAACCCAGAGCTTTGCTCATGCCAGAAAAGTGCTCTACCACTGAACTATACCTAGTAACATTTTTAAATGAACTAAAACAAGGTTATAATAGCAATGGATAAAAAACAAGTTAGAATCATGAAAATCCACAAATTAGGTGATTAGTACATGGCTTAGGAGAAGCAAAACTTCCACAAAGGAAAAATGAAAGAAAAATTCATCTTGGAAATAAAGAGTCAACTAGAAGGAACACAAGAATGCATAAACATAATGGCTAATCTCTTTAAATAAATAGAAGATGTAAAAACTGCAAAGTAATGAAAAAAGAATTCACAAAATATTCAAGAGAACAAATAGGCCAAGAAGATCTAACACACATGTGTTTAGAGTCCCCAAGAAGGAAAACAAAATGGAGAGGATTCTTGAAACTATAATTCAACTATAATTTCAACTCTCTGTTGAAAGAAATATTGAGAGTATATTCCAAAGTCACCTTTGGTACCTAGGAAATTTTACTCGGAATGGGGTAATTCTAACACTTTTGATTAAGTAGAGTCAGTGGTTTTAAAACTTAATAAAATTGTGAAGAAGGGGCTCTTCTTGTCACAGCAGGTATTTTTAATGTAGTAATTAGGAATATAATTATGAAGATTATTAAAACAATGATCAACCTAAGGCTTGAATGAAATTACTAAATAAAAAAGTGAAGTTTTAGAAATGTGGATATATTAACTACAAATAGAGGTGAATCTTTTATGTATATCAAATTAACAATAGAATTTAAAGTTTCTAAGGTAATACACATGTTTTTAAAATGATTTACAAAGGAATACATGAGTATTTTTTATTTGTTGAAAAATAAAAAAGCTTTGTAAATCAAGTTAAAGTTCCCTTTCACCGCCACACTCTTCCATCTTCCAAGGGATCACCATGTTGCCATTTATTCTTGCAAATGATTAGCATATTTATGTGCAAACACATATATGCACATAACAAATTTATGTTTTGCACAGATGTCTTAAAACACCGCAGAATATATTGATTGTTTGTTGAGTTTAAATATGGCTTTCCACTATATGTTTTGTTTTTTTCTACTTTTTCAGTATTACCAATAGTAGCTGACATTTTTTGAGTAAGTACCATGTGCGAGGCAGGATACTTAGTATTTTTCTTGTAATTTAGTCTCATAATCTTCATAATGACCTTCAGAGTTACGTTAAATGTTGGTGTTATATGAATAAACCCCACTTTTTTATACCCTACATTTACATTAAATTACTTAATGTTAGTAATTTGGCATTCACACTTCATTTAGAATGATTGTTTTAAATTGGTAAGAATATAACTCTGAGTTCTGTTAATTTTGTTATTCTTGTGTAGCTGGCTTTTACCAATTGCCTAGAGACAGGTATTTTCTTGTTGTCCAGAAGGCGGGAGTGTGAGGCTGACTCCTGCTCACCTTTTAAGAAAGATAGGGTGTAGTATGTGTCATATTGACCCATTCTAAATGAGTAACAGACAACCCCAGACATTTCCTCACTTGTCAATGGTTTTAAAAGCCCATCCCTGTGTTGATCTCCTTATTTTGAGGACAGTAATATAAGAACTAGTTTTAAGAAGCTTTGATTTTGAAAGATGCCTTTTGCTGTGCCTTTAGTCACAATGGTATGAGAAGATTTAGGCTTCTGAAATGGAAACACTTGAGAATTTTTATGAGAATTGGTATGAAAGGGATTCATATTGGCTGTGTTGAAAGGAAAAATGTGCCTATTATGTATAATAATCTTTAGAGTTTGGATGAGAATAATTTCAACATTACATGACAAAGTAAAGAACTTCTAGTGAATAGAGTATCTCTCAAAAAAAACTTAAGTCTCAGCTTAGCTGCTTAAGTAGTAGCAGACCTTGAAAAAGCCTCTTTATACTGTTTTAATCAAATCATGATAATAATATCTATTTATATAGTCCTGGGATTTAAATTACATAAAGTATTTTATACATTGCTAAGTACTGTACAGATGTGCCAATATTAGGCAGTATTCTTATGATTTTCAATGTCAAAAGGGTTGTTAAGGCTTATTACAATTTGCTTCTGTTATTGATGTCTCTTTACCAAAGACTTAACCTGTTTGTTTCCGTCCTTTATTAACTTGAAAGAGGTCAAACCATATTAGAGTTATGTTATTTTCAGAATAAAGAGACCCTGTTTCTGAGTAATTTAACAGATGTATATCAATCAGCATTTCTTATGGCTGAATGCCAGAAGAGATCAGTTAGGGTAACTCTCAAGGACAGGAGAAAGTATATGCTAAAGTTTCCAATAAATAACATCTCACTATTAGCAATACATTTGTGTTCCTAGGTCCTTTTGACCTTAAATATTTTAACAAATATTAACATATATCCACTTACTAAAACATGTGTCAGTAAATTTTGTTGTAGATTTTGTTTGTTAAGCAGAACACTTAAAATTATCAAATTATCTTGTTTTGGTTTCTTTTTGGTTCTAATTCTTACTTTACTTTGAAATCTTGAATAGTGTTCAAGGAGGAAATGAGGTTTTATGTTTAATAGAAGAGCACAAATTAAAAATAGTTAAGTTTTCATTTCCAGAGTATGCACTCATTTCCAGATGAAGAGACTAAGCTCCACGAAGTTTGCATTTGTTGTACATTTTGGTCCAATTATAATGGGGAAATGGAAGCCCAATCAAGTCTGGAATATTTGGGTTTGGTTATTGTTTTCCTCTCTCTCTCATTCTGCTAATATTTTCCCAGTACAAGTGTTGTAACAATTCAGAATATGTGAATGACTACCTTTAGCTTGTTATAGTCCGGAGATGACGTTCTCTTTGTCAATACTAGAGAAATTAAACATCAGTTAAGCCAACTGACATGTCAACAATTTAAATCTCATTTGCTGTTTTGAGGAATGTGCCATTTATTGTACATAGGGTATTCCTTGAAGAAGACTGTGTGCTTCAGAGGAAGTACATTGCTGAGAAAGTACTTGTTGTTGTTGCTCCTTCTATGGATAATTCTGAAATGTCAGCCCTTTTGACATTTATTGGTGATTTGCATTGCCATTTCTGTATTCATTTTCTTCTTTTTTTAACCTACTATTTATGGCAAATTGTCCTAAAGTTATAGTAATAGAAGAAGTTAAATCTTCTTTCAGAGTGATCTATGAAAGTCCATTCCTTATCTTAAAATCAGTCCATTTGGAAATATCACTGTATTTCTCCATTGCATCTGGTTTCCTCACCTATCAGGACTGTGTGAGTGTGTGTGTGTGCAGGGGAGCATGCATTTTAGTTAATGTATCTTAAATTCACCTGCTTATGGAAACTGAGCATTTCCCCTCTTTCTTGGACACCGGTGTGGTAACAATGTCTTTTTTTGTTTGTTTTCTTAGGATCCCAACCAGGGGTCTCTAAAGGTATCTAAGATCTGCAGTTATATCAGCTTTTCCAAGTTAACAACTAGAAATATTTTAACTTGACTATAGCTCAGCTACTCTTTGATCAGTATTAGAATACTGATCACTTGAATTTCCTTAAGTTTCTGACTTAGAATATTGAAGAAACTTTTACATTGATTAGGTAATGGAAATAATGAGAATTTCTGATTCTCTTGCCTGTTATTTACTGTGGAGAGAATACTTTCCCTACAGAATGACTAGGAACAAGATAATAAAAAATGTAAGCTAGGATGGAAAGCCATTTTTTGGTCAGCTTTATAGAAGACGTGCTTCCCTACTTATGAATCTTCCAGTTATTCCATCTACCCACCCCTGTCTGATTCTTCAGGTTTCTTTGGAGAGTATACTTAGTGCTCTGTTGAGTAAGGCAGAAATGTAGTACATGTGTGGCGATGTCAAAAGCTGAAGGCTGTTTCCTAGAGCAGCTGTATTTTATATTAAGAACTTTTGCTTTGCACTGTGTTTTTATATGTGTGTGTGTGTGTGTGTGTGTGTGTGTGTGTGTAAGAAATGTCTTTGGTCCCTTTTGTCCAATCCTTCTCTGCTCTTGTATGTTAACAAAATAAGAAGGTAGCAGGACTGCATTTGTCAGAGGCAGTAGGAGGAAGTACAAAAATATGAAATGGTTACTGTTCACATTTCCCTCTGATCTTACTGAGATGTAATTCCTTTCTCTTCTTTTTGGATAGATACTGCTCCAAGTCCCTTTGTCATTAAACAGTTAATTCCTTCATAATCTCCTGTGCCCAAGCCCTAAGGTAGTAGTCTATATCTCAGTGGCCTAGCCATAACTTTGCTCTCTCATAGAAAAAAAATGATGTGTAGTCATCAGTTATTTAGAGATAACACATCAACATTCTTAAAACTGATACACAAATTCATTATTTTCATAGAAGAAAAACATTTCAAAATAAGAGAGCTCATGTATAATGGCATAATTTGGCATAAACATACTTTATACACAGAGTTATGAAAAATTGTGCTGTGAATGGATAATTATGAATGTAACGCATTCCACTATTGTCATGTATGTAAAAAATTAAAAAAGAACTAAAAAAAGAAAAACACTTTTTTCCCAAAGATTAACTGTTATTAGGTGAAACTAAAGAGCAGTGTCAGTCAACAAACATTTACAGAATATAATATAAGCAGCATTGTTCTTGGAATTGTGGGCTCTCCAGGTATGTGTACTATCATATTTGTGCCGTCTAAATTCCCCATACTTCTCAGTAATCAGGACATGTATACTAGTCAAGCCAAGCACTAAATTAAAATTACACTAAATATGGTTGGATGCTAAGTGAGAGGCATGAACCAGAAGCAGATAGTTTAGAGAAGGGAGAAATGATTTTGGATTGAATTAGAGAGTGGAGTATAATTTGTAGATGAAACACGAATAGGATGTTAAACAAATAATTGGTATTTGGATATAAGGAGTGAGTAGGCTGATATTTATAAATAAGGGGAACAGTCCTCATACCTCTTGTTCCCAGAAGCAATATAGAAAAAAATGGCAAAACCTTAAATGGGTGGTGGAGACAATACACTTGTATTCTCCTGAAGTTGACTTTTAGCTTCCACATAGAACCCACAACAGCTATTTTATCTGCCATAAGATCACTTCCACAGGAGATGCTTCTGAATTTTAGCAAAAAGACAGAAATAAGAAAGTTATATTGAAAAGTTGTCATTCATGACTACACAAAGGTTCATCCAATCTCAATGACAAGTTTAATGGTATTCATTGCTGAGTAATATCTTGACTTGAATTCTAACATGTAAGAAGGTATTTCAAATTTCATTATTATTTGATCATATCTAGGTTTCTGTAAGCACTATAGATAAATTTCACAGCATGTTTTTGTTAGCCTCTTAAAAAATTTTTTAGTAAAGTAATTATTCTACTAATATCATAGATTATTTTAATCCCAGTCCTTACTTTTGTGGAAAAAAAATTATAGAATTTACAGATACCTTTTAGATGTATTTAATTTTAAAAGGCAAATACACTAGCATATTTAGGGTCAATTTTTTTCTTTCATTGCACAGCCAAAGGAAAAATCAAAAAGTTGTACAGAAATGAAGCCAGTTTTATTAACATAATAAAGACAGAATTTTAAGGCAATCTGCTCATTTTATTCTTTTAGTTTTGACCAGTGGCAAATTTATGTGGCCCTCTGCATGTTTCTGAATTCCCCACATATGTTCAACTGAATGAACTGCTTTCAGCATGACAATGGAGGAGAAACTATAACTAACTGGTTTCTCCTACAATATTTTTGTAAAGTTCTATAGTTTTTAAAAATATTACTAGTTAGTCAATGATTAAAGGGCTTAGTAGTCAGTTACTTTTAGAAACGGTGGGAGCAATCACAGTATATATGGATATTTTATTTAGCCCAGAATTTTACAAATTTATTTGAACCTGGAAATACTCCATCTTCCTTCAAACTTCCATTGTTTCTTTCCTTTAAAAGCATGCTTATTAAAATCTCCCACAGGACAAATCAGGAACTGTCACTAAGAAGTTTCGTACACACAGGCGTGTGAACACATATTATTTTGGTTCTTTTACTTTATTTTTATTTATTTTTTTATTGGTTGTTCAAAACCCTACAAAGCTCTTGACATATCATATTTCATACATTAGCATACATTAGCTTCAAGTGAGTTATGAACTCCCTTTTTTACCCCAAGTACAGATTGCAGAATCACATGGGTTACACATCCACATTTTTACATAATACCATACTAGTAACTGTTGTATTCTGCTACCTTTCCTATCCTCTACTATCCCCCCTCCCCTCCCCTCCCATCTTCTCTCTCTACCCCTTCTACTGTAATTCATTTCTCACCTTGTTTATTTTCCCATTCCACTAATAACCTCTTATATGTAATTTAGTATAACAATGAGGGTCTCCCTCCGTTTCCATGCAATTCCCCTTTTCTCTCCCTTTCCCTCCCACCTCATGTCTCTGTTTAATGTTAATCTTTTCTTCCTGCTCTTCCTCCCTGCTTTATTCTTAGTTGCTCTCATTATATCAAAGAAGACATTTGGTATTTGTTTTTTAGGGATTGGCTAGCTTCACTAAGCATAATCTGCTCTAGTGCCATCCATTTCCCTGCAAATTCCAAAATTTTGTCATTTTTTAGTGCTGCGTAATACTCCATGGTGTATAGATGCCACATTTTTTTAATCCATTCATCCATTGAAGGGCATCTGGGTTAGTTCCACAATCTAGCTATTGTAAATTGTGCTGCTATGAACATCGATGTGGCAGTATCCCTGTAATACGCTCTTTTAACGTCTTCAGGGAATAGTCCGAGAAGGGCAATAGCTGGGTCAAATGGTGGTTCCATTCCCAGCTTTCCCAGGAATCTCCATACTGCTTTCCAAATTGGCTGCACCAATTTGCAGCCCCACCAGCAATGTACAAGAGAACCCTTTTCCCCACATCCTCGCCAGCATTTGTTGTTGTTTGATTTCATAATGGCTGCCAATCTTACTGGAGTGAGATGGTATCTTAGGGTGGTTTTGATTTGCATTTCTCTGACTGCTAGAGATGATGAGCATTTTTTCATGTACTTGTTGATTGATTGTATGTCCTCCTCTGAGAAGTTTCTGTTCAGGTCCTTGGCCCATTTGTTGATTGGGTTATTTGTTATCTTATTGTCTAATTTTTTGAGTTCTTTGTATATTCTGGATATTAGGGCTCTATCTGACGTGTGAGGAGTAATATTTGTTCCCATGATGTAGGCTCCCTATTTACTTCTCTTATTGTTTCTCTTGCTGTGAAAAAACTTTTTAGTTTAAGTAAGTCCCATTTGTTGATTCTTGTTATTAACTCTTGTGCTATGGGTGTCCTATTAAGGAATTTGGAGCCCGACCCCACTATATGTAGATCGTAGCCAACTTTTTCTTCTATCAGACGCAGAGTCTCTGATTTGATATCAAGGTCTTTGATCCATTTTGAGTTAACTTTTGTGCATGGTGAGAGGAGGGGGTTCAGTTTCATTTTGTTGCATATGGATTTCCAGTTTTCCCAACACCATTTGTTGAAGATGCTATCCTTCCTCCATTGCATGTTTTTAGCCCCTTTATCAAATATAAGATAGTTGTAACTTTGTGGATTGGTCTCTGTGTCCTCTATTCTGTACCATTGGTCCACCCACCTGTTTTGGTACCAGTACCATGCTGTTTTTGTTACTATTGCTTGGTAATATAGTTTGAAATCCGGTATCGCTATACCGCCTGATTCGCACTTCCTGCTTAGAATTGCTTTTGCTATTCTGGGTCTTTTATTTTTCCATATGAATTTCATGATTGCTTTATCTATTTCTACAAGCAATGCCTTTGGGATTTTGATTGGCATTGCATTAAACCTATATAGAACTTTTGGTAATATCGCCATTTTGATGATGTTAGT
Organism: Callospermophilus lateralis; assembly: GCF_048772815.1. Lineage (NCBI taxonomy): Eukaryota > Metazoa > Chordata > Mammalia > Rodentia > Sciuridae > Callospermophilus > Callospermophilus lateralis. The sequence goes on from NC_135314.1 coordinate 104,233,553, forward strand.
TCTGCCTATCCATGAACAGGGTATATTTTTCCATCTTCTAAGATCTTCTTCTACTTCTCTCTTTAGGGTTCTGTAGTTTTCATTGTATAAATCTTTCACCTCTTTTGTTAGGTTGATTCCCAAGTATTTTTTTTTTTTTTGAGGATATTGTGAATGGAGTGGTTTTCCTCATTTCCATTTCAGAAGTTTTGTTGCTGATATACAGGAATGCCTTTGATTTATGCGTGTTGATTTTATATCCTGCTACTTTGCTGAATTCATTTATTAGTTCTAGTAGTTTTTTTGTAGACCCTTTTGGGTCTTCTAGGTATAAAATCATGTCATCCGCAAATAATGATAATTTAAGTTCTTCTTTTCCAATTTTTATGCCTTTAATTTCTTTCGTCTGTCTAATTGCTCTGGCCAGTGTTTCAAGAACTATATTGAATAGAAGTGGTGATAGAGGGCATCCCTGTCTTGTTCCAGATTTTAGAGGGAATGCCTTCAATTTTTCTCCATTCAGAATGATGCTAGCCTGAGGCTTAGCATAGATTGCTTTTACAATGTCAAGGTAATTTCCTGTTATCCCTAGTTTTTCTAATGTTTTGAACATAAAGGGATGCTGTACTTTGTCGAATGCTTTTTCTGTGTCTATCGAGATGATCATATGTTTCTTATCTTTAAGTCTATTGATGTGGTGAATAACATTTATTGATTTCCGTATATTGAACCATCCTTGCATCCCAGGGATGAATCCTACTTGATCATGGTGCACAATTTTTTTGATGTGCCTTTGTATCCGATTCGCCAGAATTTTATTGAGGATTTTTGCATCTAGGTTCATCAGGGATATTGGTCTGTAGTTTTCTTTCTTTGAGGTGTCTTTGTCTGGTTTCAGAATCAACGTGATGTTGGCCTCATAGAATGAATTTGGAAGAGCTCCCTCTTTTTCTATTTCCTGAAATAACTTGAAAAGTATTGGTATTAATTCTTCTTTAAAAGTTTTGTAAAACTCTGCCCTATACCCATCCGGTCCCGGGCTTTTCTTGGTGGGTAGTCTCTTGATTGCTTCTTCAATTTCATCCATTGATATTGGTCTGTTCAAATTGTGTGTATCCTCCTGACTCAGTCTGAGCAAATCATATGTCTTAAGAAATTTATCGATGTCTTCACTATCTTCTATTTTATTGGAATATAGGTTTTCAAAATAATTTCTAATTGTCTTCTGTATTTCTGTAGCATCTGTTGTGATATTGCCTTTTTCATCCCGTATGTTAGTAATTTGAGTTCTCTCTCTTCTTCTCTTCGTTAGCATGGCTAAGGGTCTGTCAATCTTGTTTATTTTTTCGAAGAACCACCTTTTAGTTTTGTTGATTTTTTCAATAGTTTCTTTTGTTTCAATTTCGTTGATTTCCGCTCTGATTTTAATTATTTCTTGCCTTCTGCTGCATTTGCTGTTGTTTTGTTCTTCCTTTTCTAGGGCTTTGAGATGAAGTGTGAGCTCATTTATTTGTTGGTTTTTCTTTTTTTTGAGGAATGACCTCCAGGCGATGAATTTCCCTCTTAAAACTGCTTTCATTGTGTCCCATAGATTCCGATAAGTTGTGTCTGTATTTTCATTTATCTCTAAGAATTTTTTGATTTCCTCCTTTATGTCTTCTGTGACCCCTTGATCATTCAGTAACATATTGTTCATTTTCCATGTGATATAGGATTTTCCCATCCTTCTTTTATCATTGATTTCCAGTTTCATTCCATTATGATCAGATAAAATGCATGGTATTATCTCCACCCCTTTATATTTACTGAGGGTTGCCCTATGGCATAATATATGCTCTATTTTTGAGAAGGATCCATGTGCTGCTGAGAAAAAAGTATATCCACTTGATGATGGTTGATATATTCTATATACGTCAGTTAAGTCTAGGTTATTGATTGTGTTATTTAGATCTATAGTTTCTTTATTCAACTTTTGTTTGGAGGATCTGTCCAATGGTGAGAGAGGTGTGTTGAAGTCACCCATAATTATTGTGTTGTGGTCTATTTGATTCTTGAACTTGAGGAGAATTTGTTTTATGAACGTCGCAGCACCATTATTTGGTGCATAAATATTGGTAATTGTTATGTCTTGTTGGTGAATGGTTCCTTTTAACAGTATATAATGCCCTTCCTTATCCCTTTGGATTAACTTAGTCTTGAAGTCGATTTTGTTCGATATGAGGATGGCCACACCTGCTTGTTTTCGAGGACCGTGTGCGTGGTATATTTTTTCCCAACCTTTCACCTTCAGCCTGTGTATGTCTTTTCCAGTCAGATGTGTCTCCTGGAGGCAGCATATTGTTGGATTTGTTTTTTTAATCCATGTTACCAGTCTATGTCGCTTTATTGGAGAGTTTAAACCATTAATGTTTAGAGTTACTATTGCTATATGGTTTGTACTTCCATCCATGTTTGATTATTTGTCTCTTTCTTTTTTTTTTAATTTAGTTTATTTCTCCATGATTAGCTTTCCCCCCTCCGTCAGTCTTTACTGGGGCACTTCCCACTGTTGGCTTTGGTTATTGTTTCTCATTTCTTCCTCATGTAGTGTTTTGCTCAAGATGTTTTGCAATGCTGGTTTTCTGGCTGCAAATTCTTTTAGCTTTTGTTTATCATGAAAGATTTTTATTTCGTTGTCGTACCTGAAGCTTAATTTTGCTGGATACAGAATTCTTGGTTGGCATCCATTGTCTTTCAGTGTTTGAAATACGTTGTTCCAGGATCTTCTCGCTTTCAGTGTCTATGATGAAAAATCTGCTGTTAACCTTATTGGTTTACCCCTGAATGTAATCTGCCTCCTTTCTCTTGTAGCTTTTAATATTTTCTCTTTGTTCTGTATATTGGATATCTTCATAACAATGTGTCTTGGCGTTGGTCTACTTTGATTTTGTATGCTTGGTGTTCTGTATGCATCTACAATTTGTATATCTGTTTCCTTTTTTATTTCTGGAAAGTTTTCTGTAATTATTTCATGTAGTAGATTACACATTCCCTTGGTTTGAATCTCTGTGCATTCCTCTATCCTGATGACTCTTAAATTTGGTTTTTTAATGTTATCACATATCTCTTGGATGCTTCTCTCATGATTTTTAACCAGCCTATCAGAGTTGGCTAGACTCTTTTCAAGATGATATATTTTGTCTTCATTATCTGACGTTCTGGCTTCTACTTGCTCCACTCTATTAGTGATGCTCTCGTTTGAGTTTCTAATTTGGCTTATAAGTTCCTTCATTTCTAAGATTATTGTCTGATTCTTTTTTATAATCTCTATCTCCTGATAAAGATGCTTAACTTCTTCTTTTATCTGTTTTTGTAATTCGTTCTCAATGTGTTCTTTCGCTGCTTGAATTTGCTGTCTCGTATCCTCTTTAAGGTTCCATTCCATCTGTCTAAGGTGTTCCTTCAGTTCTTTATATGACCATTTTTCTGATGAATCTATATCCTCCTGGATATTTAGGCCTTCCTGCATTGTTTGTACTCCTTTCCTTCCTTGCTTTTTCATATTGCTTCTTGTTCTGTTTGACTACTGAGTTGCTGATTACTCCTATAAATTTATTTGCTGCTTGGGAGGAAAGGTATTATAGGGGGAGGGAATAAGTCACCAAAGAGAATGAGAGTAAGCAGGCAGAATTCAAGGGAAGGGGGAATACGAGAATTGAAAAGAAATGAAAAGACAGAAGAAAAGAAGAAGGAGAGAAAAGAAACAGAAAATTAAAAAGAATTAAAAAGAAATCATAATCGCAATAATAAAAATGAAAATTAGTATTAAAAATAAAATAAAATGAATTAAAAAAAATTTGGGGAAAACAACAACAACAAAAACAAAACAAAACCAATAAAAAAAAAAAAAGAAAAAAATTTTAATACATGCAGTCTTAGAGTTCGATTCACTATTCTTCCAGTAGGTGGAGCTGTGCCCACCGGGCCACACTTCTCCTCTCAGTAGGCGGGAGCCAGTCACTGTGCAGCAGCTCTTCCTCCTGGACTGGGCGGGTCTCTAATCCTGAGTGCACCGGTGATGCTCACCACAATATTGGCTACACACCAAGTCTGCTGCTCCTGTGAGCCCTGTTTTCAAGAATGCCTGGGGACATTCTCCCTGTTTGCCATTCCCTTGGACCCTAAGTTTGTAGAGCTTGGGGCTGAGAACCCCCAGGGAATTTGCTTGCCCTCTGGTAGCCACGCCCCTGGAAGCTGGTGCAAGAGACCTCAGTTGTCAGCACTGGTGATAGCGGTAGCCGAAATTCTGCGCCGCGGGTCCCGCGCCACTCCTGATTCCCGTGCAAGAGCCGGGCGGGCGGGGCCTTTAGCAGCGCCCGGCAGGCGGGGACTGTCCACACGAGCGCGGGGTTGGGGGTTGGGGGTTGGGGTGGTTGTTTGCAGTGCCAAACCGCCAAAGGCGGCTCACAGAGCTGGGAAGGCAGGGCCCAGCCTTCCGTATGCTCGCTGCAATGTGTGAGCAGCGGTTTTTCGGCTGGGCCGGCAGGACTGCGCCCCCGTGGGAGCTGTTCACACGAGCGCGGGGAGTGGGGGGTGGGGGGGTGGGGGTCGTTGTTCACAGCGCCAAGCCGGCGGGGGGGAGGGGGTGGTCGTTTGCAGCGCCAAACCGCCTCTGCGCTAGGCCGGCTGGGGCCCAAGCAGGCTGTGGCCGTTTGTAAGTACGCTGCAAAGTGTGGGCAGCGGGAGTTCGGCGTTGGCCGTGAGTTCGGCTTTGGCCGGTGGGATCCTCGCTGCTGAGATTCACTCGCTGAGATTCACTAGTCTGGGACAAAGTGACCCCTCTAATAGACTTACTAATTCCCAGCAGGTCTCCTTTTAGCGGAATTTTGCTAGAAGTCCCTCAGCAGGCCGCATGCAGGTGAATTAATGGGCCTCTCTGCTCCCGTTACTGCGGAGGCATTGAAAGTGCTGCCTCCTTGCCGGCAGCCATGTTGGGTCCCCCTCCGGTTCTTTTACTTTAGATTGCTCTAAATAATTAGGAGTTAACCAAGCATAGTAGAAGTAAAAGTTATTTCTGGGGGAAAGAAAAGGGTAGGTATTTGTACCCTGAATGCTTGCTTTATATGCTCTTTCCCATTAGTCTAAATTCCTTTTGTAAACTCAAGAACAAAAAAAAAAAAAACAAAACAAAACAAGTGAAAAGGTGCTCATCCAATAGCCAGTCCTCCAGGCCAGCTGCCACTGCCAACGGAGCACAGAACGAGGGAGCCACAGGAGCCACAGGAGCCCCAACTGCCTTCCAGAAGGAGTGGCCAAAGCGCAAGAGACTAAGCTGCAGCTGGAGCACGGGAGCTGCTGGAGCCAAAGGTACCACTGCGGTGCAGGAGGTAATGCGCCACCACCAAGGAATGGGAGCGAGCCCCCAGAGAACGCAAGTCGCTGGAGTGCATGAGGAGGAGGAGCCGCCGCCGCCACCGCCTTGAATTTGCTGGAGTGCAGGAGGCAATCCTGCTGCAAGAGTGTAGGAGCCAATGACTCTGCCACCAGAGCGCAGGACCCAACATCACCTTGTTGGTGGCATCAAGAATTCAGAATCCCCCAAAGCTGCCAACAGAGTACTGGAGATGCTGGGGTGCAGGACCCAATGCTGTTGCAGCTGGAATGCAGGAGCTGCTGCCACCAGAGCTCAGAGCCGCCCGCGATGGGACCCAAGCCGAAGGAGGTGGCAGCATCGCCTCTGTGAAGATAGATGATGAACAGAGGCGTGGCTCCGAGCAGGGACTCCAAAACCTAAGGATAGTGGCTACATGAACATGACCAAGAGATGGTGGACCACACGATATCCCAGCATTTTGACGAGGCACAGAGGACCTGTGTGCGAATGCCACCTGGAGTTCAGCTGCCAGGTAAGGACTGCACTCATTACCTGATGCTCAGTCAAGCGAGTGGCAGTAGTGGTTCCTTGGTTTAGCTCCTTGCTAAAGGAGGAAAACATTTTGTGTGCTACTAGGAAATAGGAAATGTTTTTGCTGGAGAAGTTAAAAGAAGAAACTTCGGAAGGAACAAATAAGATTGTTCTGTAAATTTGGGGCTGGGTTGGGGTTGAACCTGAGAAGGCAGTCTGCTGCCTACAAAATTAGAAAATCCTCATGCTTGCTAACATTGAAAGAGATTGGCATGCCCGCATTTTACCATTGATTTCCTTTCCTATAGTTTATGTTCACTTAAAGTGCTTAATTCTAATCTAATTACTATATACCTTGTGTGAAAGCATAAGGTATAGATAAGAAATTAGAAAACTTTACTGTTTAACATGGGATTTATTCAAAACCTGATTTCTTTTGTGTAATGGCTTAAAATCTGATGATTGATGTTGGTGGTGTGTTATATATGGAATTGTCTTCTATAGTATTTTTGATAAATTTGAAACATTCAGAGTTAACATATTGGTCAGAAAATGAGTCTTTCAATCAAGAATTGTATACTGTAGTTAGTTGTATGTCAATATTAATAAGTTTGATATTGCATCTTTTAACCAAATTCAAATTCTTACAGATTATACTTTGAGCACTTATTTATCTGCAGAAGATGGAAAATATTCTATATGTTACTGTTTTAGAAATGTATGTTAAGTAAAAATATACTGAAATACATCTAGAAGTCTATCTGAGATTTTTAAAAATTTTCCAAAATCTTGTTAAGTTCATAAAGTGTAGCTTTGAGAACAAATTTTATAAGATACAACAAAACATTCTTTTAAAGTAGTAGTCACAATTCTTTTATTTTGGTGGAGGAAAGAGTGAAGGAAAGCCGGAACTTTTTAAAAAAACAAAATTGGTGCAAGAAAATCTTTTGAGTAATATATATAAAACTGCACTGTTCAGTTTATTATCCATTTTACAGATGGAAAGATGCAAGAATTTTTTCCTGCTTTAGGTAAATTTTAAGTCTGGTGAGTTGCCATTTTTAACTTGGTTTTGTTTTATGTGAGATTCAGATACACAGTGATATCTATCTGGTTCTTTGAAAGACTTTCGCTGCTGAGGAAGTATATTTATGTTTTCAGTTCAAAAGAACCGATTTCCTGGAAAGCACTGAAAAAATGAGGACATTTCAGAATTATTTTCAGATCATTTTTTATATTCCTCTTGATACTATAAGTTATTATATCTGTTATAGGTGAAAAGCACTTTTTTAAAATATTTATTTTTTTAGGTGTAGATGGACACAACACAACACGTTTATTTATTTATTTTTTATGTGGTGCTGAGAATCGAAACCGGTCCCCCCATGCTAGGTGCTCTATTGCTGAGCCGCAATGCCAGCCCTTAAGCAATTTTTTATGAAGTAAAAACTTAGACTATATTTAGAAAAAAAATAACTAGCTATATCTGATTTTTAAAAGATGTTTTGTCAAAAGCATAAATTAACAGAGGTGACAAGTTAATTTGGACAAGAAAATAGCATATGCTTGCTGATATTAGAGCACATACAGGATTACCTGGAGCCCTTAGTTTGGGCAATGATTTAGCAGATAAAACTACACATGACATACATATTTTCTCTACACTAGAAGAAGCTACAAATTTTCATAAAATGTTCCAAGTCAATGCTAATACTTTACAAAAGCATTTTAAAATAACTAAGGAACAAGATAGACAAATAATAAAACAATGTCAAAATTGTGTGATCTTTTTACCACAAGTTAATCTTGGAGTCAATCCTAGAGGATTGATACCTAACCGGCAGATGGACATCACACACTTGCCAGAATTTGGAAAATTAAAATATTTGCATGTTACACTTGATACTTCTTCCGGATTTTTGATGGGCCCTCTTCATGCCGGAGAAAAAACTAAAGATATTATAGCTCATTGCTTACAAAATTTTGCCACTGTGGGCATTCCAAAACAGTTAAAAACAGATAATGGTCTTGGTTATACTTCTGCCTCTTTTAAACAATTTTGCTCATCATTTGGCATTACTCACATAACAGGAATTCCATACAATCCACAAGGACAAGGCATAGTTGAAAGAGCTCATCAAACTATTAAAATGTACTTATTAAAGCAAAAAGAGGGAATTAGAAAGGGGTGTATATCCCCCAAAGATAAACTTAAAAGAACCCTTTTTTCTCTGAACTTTTTAAATTTGGATTCATCAGGGCTTAGTGCTGCGGAAAGGCATATGTATCCAAAAAATGTACATAAGCCTAAGGTACTTTGGAAGGATATTCTAACAGGACAATGGAAAGGTTCTGACCCAGTGATTGTTTGGAGTCAGGGTTCTGTTTGTGTGTTTCCAAAGGGAGAACAGTAGCCAATTTGGATTCCAGAGAGACTAACCAAAGCGATTTCTACAAACCAAAAAGAAGATGATTTGACTCAAATCCATAACAGCTGATATCCAGAGCTCCAGCTTGGCTATTCTTACATCTGCTATTCTTACATTTGATTCTCCCACACCTGGAGGCTAATGAATAATGAACACCATTAAGGCCTATTTCAAATGTAAAAAACCTGAGGCTTGCTTGTGGGAATACCTTCAGACCCATATGCAAGTTACAGAAAAAAGGATGGGATATCCAAATAAGAGTCAAACCCAGGTGGTAACCAGGATGCTTTTTTCAATATCTATTTTATTATTGCCTTTTCCCACATCATAAAGTTCTATTTTATTTTTTGAGCTCATACAGACCTAGGTTAATGTTTTTCTGATCAGTTTTATTTTTTGACTGTGGAGTTTTTAAACATTGCAATGGAGATTTCACCTGTGTAAAGCTACAAGGCCTTTACTATTGTCTTATGTGTTGTATGTTATGTGTGCACACTTGTGTTTTGTGTTGTCTTATGTGTTGTATGTTATGTGTGCACACTTGTGTTTTGTGTTGTATGTCTGTATGTGCATATGTCCATATATCATATATGAGGAGTGCTCATGAAAAAATGGATCCAAATATTTTTTATTCACGTGATTTAAATGGTTTAATTTAAATTGGGTAAACAGCTGTTGAGGATTGTTTTAATATGTGAACAAATAAGGAGGTTAACAGATCTATTTGTTTACTTTCACCTTTCCTTTTTATTATATTTAATAATTCTGTACAGGATAATGTAAATTGTTCAGAAAATTGTTTGCTTAGTGCCTGTTGGAATTTTACATAATTTTTTTAAGCCATCATTGCCAGAATTCCTATCTTCATCCTAGTGCTGGTGAAGACAAACTACAGCTTCTTTGATAGCTATCACAGTAAACTGTATAAACTGATGCATCAATGAATAATAACTCAACAAGTAATGCTCAAAAACTGATGCATCAATGAATAATAACAAGTAATTCTCAATCAAGGAGTCGATTTACTTTGGGAGGAAATGGACATATTGATAGATTCCTCTGCTTTGAACTGCTTGCAGAACTTGCCTGGACTATGTAACACTTGTATGCATTGTGAACTATCTGTTGGTGCAGTGAATTGTGGTAGTGCTGGAGTATCTTTGCTGATGGTGTCACCGGTGGTACAATTTTTCCAAAGGAGCCGGCATTTGGCTTGGTGTCGTGGCATTCTACATAATCCTCCCTTCTGCTAGTGATGGTCTAAAATTTGGGGGCCAACAGAGGTGAGGCAAAGAACCTCACCCCCCCCACTGGCAAAGACCAAATTGGGGGCCAACAGAGGTGAGGCAAAGAACCTCACCCCCCCTACTGGTGCATAGGCCTATCCACAAGTATGGCTGTATGCTGGACCAGTAGTCAGTGACAAGTAAGATCCAATTGCAGTGGTACCAACCCAAGACAGGATGCTGACACCTTAAGGTCAGCTCATCCAATGACGGGTAAGAACCATATGTAGTATTGGACAGCCTAACAGGCACGGTCCCTAAGCCACATTGCTTGTTGTTTAATTAAACAGAAGGGGGAGGTGTTGAGAGCCACAGCCGGTCAGAATGACGCCTGGCATTTGCCAGAGGGAATGTTTGAAAGGTGACACCAGTGAACCATTGAGATGATGATTTGAGTTAAGCTATATATAATTGCTGTGATGCTGGATTGATTGTATTGTATATTTGACCTTTACTGTCAGGCAATGGGGTGGCTCTTGCTGCCTTGGGCGCCCGCTAGTTTAGAGTTCTCACGCTACTTTGGAGTTCTTGCGGGGATTCCCAGAGAGTTCCCATTGGTTGGGGAAGTGCCATGGAGGGATTTATGGAAAAGGGATTTCCAGATGGTGTGTGGTATGTCCCTGGGCAAGGGCCACATGGGTGGCATTGGCGGAAAAGCGTGCGTGCAGTGCCAGTGAGAGTTGAAATAAAGTAGTTGCTGTTTGAACCTACAAGGCTTTGTGGCAGCTCAGTTATACGTGCCCAGCCAGACTGAGGCACTGCCTTTCCGAATCAATGAATTCACCTGTTTCTGAACACATGTCCACAGGTGTTTGAAGATACTGCCTCCGATTCCTTTCTGTCTGCTCTGAACAAAAGTCTGTCCAATATGACCACCAAAGTGAAAAATCCCCCCCACTCAAGCAAGCTCTAGCGATAGAAATTCAGTCACTCTGTAGGAGTGGTTGAGAGCAGAAAGTCTAAAGCAAGCACTGCATGAATGGTGAATTTTGACCATAGACTTTACAGGCATTTTTTAACTCTTCAAATAGTTTTAAAAGGAATTACCACGTGGATGTGAACATGCTGGTCCTGATCATTAATCTGTTGAAGAACTGGAAAGAGTTGAAAGTCACTAGTATCTTCCCCAGCTTCCTGTGCCTTTCTAATTCCCCACTGGAACAGAGTAAGTAATGTCATCGCCATCTCAGAGTATCTGTTAAAATTCCTCTTTTTAACAGACAATGGCTGAATTCGAATGGCTGGGGCAGGTGCTGTTAAGCACAGCCTGTTAAAATTCCCTAGAAAATCCTGGACTTCATTGTTTGATTCCTCTCCCTCAGACTGTGATTTCTCCATGAATTTTTCCCTGTAGCCATCTTGAATCTGAGCTTGTAAGTCTCCTTTTTCTAACTTTCTATGAATCTCCTCTGGATTCTCCTCTCCAGAAGAAGGAACTTCTATCCCCCCCGGAGGCCCTCTCTCTATGGTATTCCTATTGACTACCCCTGTTTGGTTTAGGCAAGCCTACGTTTTTTACTTTTGGGTTTGCCTCCAAGGTTTTTTGTTGGAATATAATTTGTTTTTGTCTTTAACTGGTTAGAGGAAAAGACTTTTCCTTAGCCTCAGGCAATTTTTCTATTTGAATAGACTCAATGGCTCTCTGAATACCTTTCAATAGATCTTCAGGGGGCCAGGGACTATACCCCATGTAATCAAAAAGACAGATCTCTAAAGCAGGTCAAACCTTTTGAATATTCTCAAAATTTCCAGGTAATTCAACAGAAAGGCAAATTTTATGTAATTTCCTTCCTAATTTGTCCCATGTATGTAAATTTGGTGAATCTTGGTCACAAAACTTAGGGCAAAATTCACCTACAACATTTAAGAATTGTAGCAACTGAGTCTTTTAACTTGCTTTCTCTTCTGATTAATTATTGTCTCTAAAATAGTCAAACACATATTTTTATCAGTAGAAGTTGAATTCCCCATCATTAATCTTTTTTTAAGTCCCTTCGTTCCAAAACTTCCTGGTACTTCTGTGACCCTAAAAATTGTCACAAATTCTGCATTTGTAGAGCATGCACTCTAAGTCAACCTAGTCGATTTAACTCATGAGCCTCACTTCAGGGTGCCACCTCTATCATGCGACCAGCACTGACATCATTAAAGAAGGTTTGATTCATGAGTAAATGCTACGTAGTTCTAAATTAAAGAGACAAGACTCTAATTACCATTAATACCAGCTCTGGGATGGCTTCTCCTAGCTCCCACTTCCAGCCACCAAATGTGGTAACAAGGTTTACTGAAGAGGCTAGCCAGAGGGAGAACATGCCAGGGAGTGGACTTTTATTGAGAAACAAAAAATTCCAGGGAAAATCCCATCCAATGAAGGTTAAGGTGGGCAGCAGCCCAAGGTCAGGGGCAATGATTGGGTCTTTGGGGCAGTGTCCAGAACTTGTCAGCCTCTGCACTGACAAGCCTTCAGACATGGAGAAGAGTGGGGAAAGCTCTGACACAGCTGTGTCTAAACGCCTCTCACCAGCCATGGAGGTAACTCAAATCACGTGTGAGGATGGCCTCCCACAAATACTGTTTTGTTTTACTTAACTGTCATTTACAGAGTTGGAAGCTGATTTGGTAAGTGGTGTCTTGTTTAGAACAGCCTTTCACCTTTTTTCTCTTGAAGCAAAATCTTGTTAGAGGACTGTATCGTGGTATTTCGCTATTTCCATTCAGATTTCAACCTGAAATTAGATTCTTTCAAGTTGACTGGTATAAAACATTAACTGTATGAGAAAATATTCACCAATAGTAGTTAGGGCAAAAGTAGTTCTGGATAACAGTGAGGGATCATCAGTTCATTTTATACAGACCGTAACTGCGGAACTTTCATTCACTCACTTAGAGCAAGTAATATTTTATGCTGGCAAGTAAGGACTGATTTGACAATCAGTGTGACTCTTGAGGGAATACAGAATTATTAGATTTATTAAAAGTGTAGACTTTCTTTTTTCAAGGCCCGAATTTTTTTCATTTCTATTAATTTTGGGCTTGAGTATCAGGCAGATTCTTCACTATGCTTCAAATGTAATAAAGCTGCTTCTTATTTTTAAGAAGGTTATACTACTGCATTCATTTTAGGTTTAAATGTATACTTTAAACACACGCACACACACATTTAGAGAGCATATTTAACATTTGAATAAAGCTTTAACTATAGTTAGGGTATTTTAAATACATGTTCATTCTTGGTCTCTATTGGGGAAACCTTGTTCAAAGTGTTCTCTGTGTATTGGTGCAAGTTGGCCAATTGACACATGTTGGCAATGATATACAAGTTAAGAGTGAGCAGTTAAAAAAATTTAAAGTAGTTTGGCAGAGTCATTTTATGGGTATTGAATATAAGAATACCAAAAGCTGAGAATTATGTGTCTGATTCTTATTTCAGTGTCCTAATAATTCATGTGTATTTTACAGATATCTCCCAAAGAATCAAAGACTAGGTAAACCCATATCAGTGAACCACAGCAGAATGCAATTCTAAATTTTATGAAAATGGGCATAAAATATAAAAGAGAGGAACTGGGGTTGTGGGTCCTTGGCACAGTGCTCACTTAGCACAGGCAAGGTATTGAGTAGGATCCTCAGAACCACATAAAATTAATTAATTAATTGATTGATTGAGTGATTAATTAATCAAAGGTAGAAGAAGAACTCAAAGTTGAAGAACATGAAGAAAAATAGGAAGAAGGAGGAGGAGGAGGAGGAGGAGGAGGAGGGAGGAAGAAGAAGAAGAAGTCATCATCGATGACTCAGGGAAAATGGGAACAGAGTGAGTTTAAATTGTGGTTTCCAATTCCAAAATGTTTCCTGAGAACTGCAACTTTCTTTGTATATGAGATCTCCTACTTCCATGACATGTTTAGTAGTGTTTTCTGGTTTACTCTTAATATGCTCTAGTTATTGTTTTATGGAAAAACTAGTTGACATGCCCCACAAGACTGTAAATCAACGAAAATCTTTCATTAAGCATAAAGTTCCTTTCACATTGCTACAATTATAGTAAATACACTCCTTGTATAAAGGGACTGCCATTGTTGGGCATTTAAAATATCCCCAAAGGCTAGATGACATACCTGAAACTCCCATTGTTGTTATGGAATCATGGATTAATCAAATTCAATGCTGTAATCTTTAGAGTAAAATAGAATGGAAATAATTTACTCATAAGATTCATATTTAAACCATCTTTATTTCCAAAATACTATCCTAAGAATTATAGTTTTATTTAGCTTCAATGGGAGCAAAAGTATAATCACTTACTTAAGTAAAAGTAGTTACTTAAAAACTAAAAATGAGAGATAAGTCAAATTACTTTTGAAGAGAGATCAAAAACATCAGGTTTCTTGTTGATGTTCAGTAGCAGGCTCACTTGAAGGTGGAATGAAGAATGAAGGGAACTCACTTCTACTTTCAGAATGCGGGGGTTTGGGGGGAGGAAATCCAGCTCATGAGGAAAATACCTCCAGGCATAGACATCTGACATTGGAAAAAATGGTGGGACCAGTGGAAAAGATCTTGAGGTGCTCCAAATGTGTTTACTGGAGGAGGCACAGGGAAAAATGGTCCTCTTCTCATGAACTGAATCCTTGGGTCCACAGGAAACAATTCACCTCTGACTGGAGGGAAAGGTGCCAACAATGAGCCAGAGCCAGTTGCTTGGTTTTCAGCAGAGAGAGATGAATCGGGCACATTGGAATCACCAAGATCGACTTTGGTCTCCTTACTACTGAATTGACTTTCTGAAGACATAGGCCCATCCTCTTTATCCAAAGAAGGCATATTAGAACCTCTGAGTTCTGCTGGTCACGATGGTTTACCATAATTTGAATAACATCCACCTTGTCAAGGAGGACCCAATGGTGAGAGACCATTAAGGGAATGCTTTCTGCCCAATGCTGCATTTGAAACACCAAGTGCACAGGGATCTTCCTCTACAAGTTCAAATTGAAGCTCCCTTTCAGTTAACTTTTGTCCATTGCGAGCCTTTGTTTCATGAAATACTGGAGGTTTCTTTCAGCAATCCAAGCCGCCAACTCACTCTCATGTGCTTTTTTCTCAGAGTAAATAATCTTCCCCTGACAGGACTGAATGGTTCTCTCCAATTCTTCTTCAAGATATTTGGCTCGCTTTCTGTAGGTCTCCAGCTCTTCCATTGTATGTCCCATCTCTTCTTTGACCTTGGAAAGTTTCTCCTCTTGCTCCACCCGGTAATTTTCCTCTACTCTGAGTTTCCCATGGAGTGTCATCATATTTTCTTGATAGCATTCTATCATGACTTTAAATTTCTGCTGAAGGTTCTCATTCTCACCTTCAAGCCATGTATTTTCTGACAGCAAGGTTGCCTGTTCAGTCTTCAGACTTCTAATCTGTTCTCTAAGGTCTTCCTTTGTTTTCTCTACTTCAGATAAGAAAGCACAAGTTTGATATCTTTGTCCTTCTAAGGTTTCTAAGGAGGCCTTTAGCTTAGCACCATCAACCAGTTTCTTCAAAGCTCCTTTTGGCTCATCATCCAAGTGAGCACCAATTCCTGATTCAGTCCTCATTCCCCCTTTCAAGTTCCCAATATCTGTTTGGGCTCCTGTGCTTGGAGAAGACATATCTTTCATCTTCAGCAAGCCTTCAGTCAGAGACTCCCTGTGATTTTCTTTATCACTTTGAACTTGTTCTGCATGGACTTGAGAGTCTTCCAATGTGGTGTTCTCTTTACATTGGACAAGTCCTTGTTCCCTCCATGCTTCAGCTTCTCCTTGTAAGATCGGTTTCTGAATTTGCTGAAGCTGGGAACTTACATCCAAAGCTTCTTTCATTGCCAGCTGAAGTCCTTCCTCACTCATTTGAAGCAGTCTCAGGTTTGTTTTAGTTTCAGCTATTTGTGATCTGAGGGATCCTGATTCACCTTCGAGGGACTTTATCCTTCGCAATATATCTGCCATGATTTCATCCTGTTTACAATGTTTGGCCTTTTGCTCTTCTAGCTCTTTTTCTAGAAAGAGTCTTTCATCCCCATGGCTAGGTTTGGACCTATGCAGCTTTTCATAGTTTGCCTCCAAATTTGGGGCTTCTCTTGGCCCCTTCTCAAAACTGTCACCCTTTAAATTTGACTCTAAGCCTTCAAGCTCTTTTTGAAGAAGGCTAACTTTTTCAAGTAGTTCACATTTTTCTTCAATTCTTCTAGAAAGTTTTAGAGCCAGCTGTTTTTCTCTTCCCACATAAAGCCTGCTTATAACACACTGAAAACTTCTCCACAAAAACAAGAGAAGAGCAAAACATCCAATAGCTCTACACATCACCAACTCCCACGGAACGCCATAAGGATTAGGGCCTGGCTTCATGTCTTCAGACAATGCTGCCACAACCCTGCCTACTTCTTCCAGGACCACCCTCTATTATGGCTGAGGGGCAGTCCTTGGTGCCTCCATCATGCCAAGATTTCTTTGGCTGTTGCCACCACAACACTGCCTGCCCAGGCAGTCCAACATAGGCTGTGGACACTCAGGTTTTTGCTCAGGAATTCCAACCTGCACCAGGCAACGGAGAAGACCACTGAGAACCCCTGCAAGGGGGGGGGGTTGAGATGGGGGAGCTAGGGTGGAGGACTCCCAGGAGCCTTGTGGTACTCAAGTGCCCATCAGGGGAGTCTTGGCCCCTTCCTTCCCTACACAGTGCATCCTGAAGCGCCACAGTTTCAGGTCCCTTCCACTCCAGCCAGAGAGGAGTCCTGTCCATGACACCCACCCCTGAGTTTGGTTTAGGCTAGGCCAAGGTGGGGCTTCTTATGAAGTTTCTATACAGTCATAATACCACTCAGTTTGATGCCACACAAATTCTAAAGCTTTCTAAACTGTCTTAACAGATTTTAGGTCATATATTAATAAATGTACTGCTTGCCCTTTTGCTTTAATGACCCATTTCTTTCCCTGCCCTTGTCCTCTCCCTTTTTTCTTCCTTCCTTCCTCCCTCCCTCCCTTTCTTCATTTTCTTCCTTTCTTTCTTCCTTTCATCCTTCCTCCCTTCCTGCCTCCCTCCCTTCTTTTTTCTCCCTTCCCTCCCTTTTCTTTTCTTGCAGTACTGGGGTTTAAACTCCAAGGCCTTCTGCATGCTAGGCCAGCTCACTACCACTGAGCTACATCCCCAGACTTGGTGACTCTTTCTAGGAAGGTATTTGAATTATTTCTAAAGGAAAAAAACTACTTTCTTTCTTTTTTTATTTTTTTTAAGCTGGGTTAATGGCTTATTTTTCTTTTTTTTAAGTTTACCCATAACTTTGTTTTTATTAGGTTTTATTTTTTTATAGAGCAAGCAACCATAAAAATTAAACAACTGGTTAAATAAGAACTGTTATTTTAGATCATTGTACTGTCATTTTTTTTACTTTATTTTATTTTTTTAGTCATACATGACAGCAGAATATATTTTGACATATAATTCATACATGGAATGTACATATATCAATCATATTGTCTATTCTGCTGCCCTTCCTATCCTCCTTACTCCTCCCCTCCTCTCCCATTCATTCTGTCTATCTAATCTAATGTGACACACTTTTTTTCTTTTTCTCATTACAAAATCATACATGTATTCTGTAGAACAATGAGCTTCTCCTTCCATCTTCCGTGCAACTCCCCTTCTCCCTCTTTTTCCCTCCCACCTTTATTCCCTATTTAGTGGTAGTCTTCTTCTCATGCTCTTCCTCCCTATCCCATTTTGAGTCACCCCCCCTTATGTCAGAGAAGACATTCGGCATTTGTTTTTTAGGGATTGGCTCACTTCACTTAGCATAATCTGCTCTAATGCCATCCATTTGCCTGCAAATGCCATGATCTTGTTATTTTTTAGTGCTGAGTAATATTCCATTGTGTATAAATGCCATATTTTTTTAATCCATTCATCTATTGAAGGGCATCTAGGTTGGATCCACATTCTAGCTATTGTGAATTGTGCTGCTATAAACATTGATGTGGCTGTGTCCTGTAGTATGCTCTTTTTAGGTCTTTTTGCTATAGTCTGAGAAGGGGAATAGCTGGGTCAAATGGTGGTTCCATTCCCAGCTTTCTAAGGAATCTCCATACTGCTTTCCAAATTGGCTGCACCAATTTTCAGTCCCACCAGCAATGTATGAGTGTACCTATTTCCCCGCAACCTCGCCAGCACTTATTGTTGTTTGACTTCATAATGGCTGACATTCTTATTGGAGTGAGATGGTATCTTAGAGTAGTTTTAAATTGAATTTCTCTGATTGCTAGAGATGGTGAGCATTTTTTCATGTATTTGTTGATTGATTGTATATCCTCTTCTGAGAAGTTTCTGTTCAAGTCCTTGGCCCATTTGTTGATTGGGTTATTTTTGTTGTTTGACTTTTTGAGTTCTTTGTATACTCTAGAGATTGAGCTCTATCTGATGTTTGAGGGGTAAAAATTTGTTCCCAGGATGTAGGCTCCCTATTCACCTCACATATTATTTCTCTTTCTGAGAAAAAAACTTTTTAGTTTGAATTTGTACCATTTGTTGATTCTTGGTTTTAACTCTTGTTCTATAGGTGTCTTATTAAGAAATTTGGGGCCTGCCCCCACGTGATGAAGATTAGGGCCAACTTTATTTTCTATTAGATGCAGAGTCTCTGGTCTGATTCCTAGCTCCTTGATCCATTTTCAGTTGACTTTTGTGCATGGTGAGAGAAAGGGATTCAATTTCATTTTGTTGCATATGGATTTCCAGTTCTCCCAGCACCATTTGTTGAAGATGCTATCCTTTCTCCATTGCATGGTTTTAGCACCTTTGTCTAATATAAGGTAGTTGTAATTTTGTGGATTTGTCTCTGTATCCTCTATTTTGTACCATTGGTCTACCAGCCTGTTTTGGTGGCAGTACTATGCTGTTTTTGTTACTATTGCTCTATAATATAGTTTAAATTCTGGAATTGCGATACCACCAATTTCACTCTTCCTGCTTAGAATTACTTTAGCTATTCTGGGTCTCTTGTTTTTCCAGATGAATTTCATGATTGCTTTTTCCATTTCTGCAAGAATGTCATTGGGATTTTGATGGGAATTGCATTGAATCTGTAAAGTGATATTGGTAATATGGCCATCTTAATAATATTAATTCTACCAATACATGAGCAAGGTAAATCCTTCCATCTTCTAAGGCCTTCTTCTATTTCTTTCTTCAGGGTTCTGTAGTTTTCATTGTATAGCTCTTTCACCTCTTTTGTTAAGTTGATTACCAGGTATCTTTTTTTTTTTTTGAGGATATTGTGAATGGAGTAGTTGTCCTCATTTCCATTTCAGAGAATTTCTCACTGATATACAGGAATGCCTTTGATTTATTGGTATTGAGTTTATATCCTGCCACTTTTCTGAATTCATTTACTAGTTCTAGAAGTTTCTTGGTTGAATTTTTTGGGTCTGCTAGGTATAGGATCATGTCATCGGCAAATAGTGCTAATTTAAGTTCTTCTTTTCATATATTTATGCCTTTAATTTCTTTCATCTGTCTAATTGCTCTGGCTAGTGTTTCAAGAACTATGTTGAATAGAAGTGGTGAGAGAGGGCATCTCTGTCTTGTTCTAGATTTTAAAGAGAATGCCTTCAATTTTTCTCCATTTAGAATTATGCTGGCCTGAGGCTTAGTGTATATAGCTTTTACCATTTTGAGGTAATTTCCTGTTATCCCTAATTTTTCTAGAGTTTTGAACATAAAGGGATGCTGTACTTTGTCGAATGCTTTTTCCGCATCTATTGAGATGATCATATGGTTCTTATCTTTAAGTCTATTGATGTGATGAATTACATTTATTGATTTCCGTATATTGAACCAGCCTTGTATCCCAGTGATGAATCCCACTTGGTCATGGTGCATGATCTTTTTGATATGTTTTTGTATCTGATTTGCCAGAATTTTATTGAGGATTTTTGCATCTAAATTCATTAGGGATATTGGTCTGAAGTTTTCTTTCTTTGAAGTGTCTTTATCTGGTTTTGGAATCAGGGTGATGTTGGCCTCAGAATGAATTTGGAAGTACTCCCTCTTTTTCTATCTCCTGAAATAGATTGTAGAGTATTGGTATTAGTTCTTCTTTAAAGTTCTTGTAAAACTCTGCTGTGTATCCGTCTGGTCCTGGGCTTTTCTTGGTAGGTTGTCTTTTGATGGCTTCTTCTATTTCCTCACTTGATATTTGTCTGTTTAGGTTGTTTATATCTTCCTGACTCAATCTGGGCAGCTCATATGCCTTAAGGAATTTATCAATGCCTTCACTATTTTCTATTTTATTAGAATGTAGGGTTTCAAAATAATTTCTAATTATCTTCTGTATTTCTGAAGTGTCTGTCATGATTTTGCCTTTTTCATCCCATAAGCTAGTAATTTGGGTTCTCTCTCTTCTTCTCTTTGTTAGCGTGGCTAGTGGTCTATCAATCTTATTTATTTTTTTCAAAGAACTAACTTTTGGTTTTGTCTATTTGTTTGATTGTTTCTTTTGTTTTGATTTCATTGATTTCAGCTCTGATTTCAATTATTTCTTGCCTTCTACTGTATTTGCTGCTGATTTGTTCTTCTTTTTCTAAGGCTTCGAAGTTTAGTGTGAGGTCATTTATTTGTTGGCTTTTCCTTCTTTTAAGGAATGAACTCCATGAAATGAATTTTCCTCTTAGTACTGCTTTCATACTGTCCCAGAGATTTCGATACGTTGTGTCTGAGTCTTCATTTACCTCTAAGAATTTTTTAATTTCCTCTTTGATGTCTTCTGTAACCCTTTGTTCATTGAGTAGCATATTGTTTATTCTCCATGTGATGTAGGATTTTTTCTTGCTTATTTTATTATTGATTTCTAATTTCCTTCCATTATGATCAGATAAAATGCCATGGTAGTATCTCTATTCCTTTGTAATTGCTAAGATTTGCCCTGTGACATAATATATGGTCTGTTTTTGAGAAGGATCCATGTGAAGCTGAGAAGAAAGTGTATCCGCTTGATGTTGGGTGGTATATTCAGTATATATCAATTAAGTCTAAGTTATTAATTGTATTATTGAGCTCTATGGTTTCTTTATTCAACTTTTGTTTGGAAGATCTTTCCAGTGGTGAGAGAGGTGTGTTAAAATCTCCCATGATTATTGTGTTCTGGTCTATTTGACTCTTGAACTTGAGAAGAGTTTGTTTGATGAATGTAGCTGCACCATTGTTTGGGGCATATATATTCATGATTATTAAGTCTTGTTGGTGTATGGTTCCCTTGAGCAGTATGTAGTGTCCTTGTTTATCACTTTTGATTAACTTTGGCTTGAAGTCTATTTTATTTGATACAAGTATGGACACCCCTGCTTGCTTCCGAGGTTCATATGAGTGGTATGATTTTTCCCAGCCTTTCACCTTCAGTCTGTGTATGTCTTTTCCTATCAAATGAGTCTCCTGTAGGCAGCATATTGTTGGTTCTTTTTTCCTAATCCAGTCTACTAGCCTATGTCTTTTGATTAGTGCATTTAAGCCATTAACATTTAGGGTTAATATTGAGATATGGTTTGTACTTCCAGCCATATTTGATTATTTATGTTACTTAACATGATTTTTTTTTTCCTCTTTGATTAGTTTTTCCTTTACTGTACTACCTCCCACTGTTGGTTTTCATTGTTATTTTTCATTTCCTCTTTCTGTAATGTTTTGCCAAGGATGTTTTGAAGAGCTGGTTTTCTAGCTGCAAATTCTTTTAAATTTTGTTTATCATGGAAGATTTTTATTTCATCTCCAATCCTGAAGCTTAATTTCTAGTATTTGGATTTCTTTTTCATTCTTTAAGTCTGGGAAGTTTTCTAGTAATTTTTTCATTGAATAGATTGTTCATTCCTTTGGTTTGGACCTCTATACCCTCTTGTATCCCAATAACTCTTAAGTTTGGTCTCTTTATGTTATCCCATAATTCTTGGATGTTCTGCTCATGATTTCTTAACATTCTCGCTGAGCTGTCTATGTTCTTTTCAAGTTGAAAAACTTTGCCTTCGTTGTCTGATGTTCTATCTTCTAAGTGTTCTACTCTGCTGGTAATACTCTCATTTGAGTTTTAATTTGGTTTATTGTTTCCTGCATTTCCAGGATTTCTGTTTGTTTGTTTATTTATATCCTCTATCTCCCTGTAGAGTTGATATTTTGCTTCTTGGATTTGTTTATGTAATTCATTGTCAAAGTGATCTTTCATTATCTGATTTTGCTGTCTAATGTCTTCCTTGAGACTCCAGACCATCTGAAGCATGTATATCCTGCACTGTTTATCTGACTTTCCATCAGTTGCAGATATTACCTCTTCTAATGTTGAATTGACCTGCATTGTTTGTGATCCTTTCTTTCCTTGTCTTTTCATACTGCTCATGTTTCTTTCTGGCTTTGTGAAACTGTTGTGTTAATGGTTTCCCCTTATATATTTATATTGTTCTTGAATAGTTCCAAAATCCCTCTTTTGCGGAGAAAGACAATGTTAACAGTTCCCAATATCAATAGTACATAATCTAAGCACAGGTTTTCATTATTAATACATTTATAGTTAGAATCTAAGTCTACAGATATTGGTTTCAATTATTATTTTAAAATATAGACATTAATTTCATAAAAGGCATACCATATCTGGTGGAATATAGAAAACTGAATTTCAGATGAAGGATGTTATACTTAGAGGGAAAGAAGTGAGGATATGAGGTTAAACTAAGCACCTTTGGAGAACTCTAACCAATAGACTTGTAATTTATGGAAGAATGCATAGACTCAACCTCCTATCTGTATTTAGATAGTTACCCTATGTATATGTAGTCAAAGTTAGGAGGTTGAAAGTGGGATAGAGGGAATACGAATGAAGAAAAGAAAAAGAAAACAAGGAAGACAAGAGAAATAAGAGAGAAGGAAAAAGAAAGTAAGATAGAAATAAGGAAAAAAATGGGGGGGGCATATGCAATTCCTCTATATTATATTATTTTGGTGATTCGGTTGTTCGTGCACAGTTCTTGGTTTTACATATGTTGTGGTTGTGAAAGAGAGAGAAGAGGGAAAGAGAAAAAAAGTCTCTCAGAATTCTCTTTTCCTTGCTTCCAGTAGGTGGCATTGTCTATTCCTAGATTGAGCCTCTGTGTTCAGGGTGGTGGATAATAGCCAGTGTGAAAGAACATGAGCTTCCACCTGTATCCTCCCTACTCTAGTCTCTGAGGTGGAAACCAGGTGCCTGTACAGTTGTTGTTTTGCATTTATGGCTATACCCCCCAAAATCTTGTGGGAAATATTTTGAGTTATCGCATCTAAGGTTGGGGGAGTTGGGAACCGTGTACCTAGATCAGCTGCAGAACCCTGCTGGTAGCCACGCCCCCTTTGATGGGTTTTAAGGGTTGATGGGCTTCCTCCGGACTAGCTCGCGGGGTGGGGCCGGGCTTCCTCCTCCTGTCTTGGCTCTGCACTGGGCTTCCTCCTCCCGATACACTACTTTCAAAGTAATTTTAGAAGAGTTGCTCACATGAGCACAAATCAGTTATGACAAGTCATTTCTAAAAAACACAGTATATTTAATGTTCCTAAGAAGAAAGAGTTTAAAACTTTAGTTGTTTTCCATGTCAGTTTTTCTAGTCTACTATTTATTGAAAAGTCTTCAAAATCTTTTTTTCAGATGTTCTTTGACTTCTCATGGCTTAAAAACATCTAAGCAAGCTGGTCATTATAAATATATAGCAAAGAGAAGGACAGCTAGGACCCTTGGAAAAGGATTTAGCTCCTGAAGGTGAATGATGTTGTTGTTAAGATAAAGGGTTCAGTGCTTCATGTATGAAAAAGACATCCAAACATATTTTTCCCTCCCTAGTTGTGCTTGAATTGATGAATCAGATCTAAAGTTCGAATGAAAAGATTCACAAGTAGTCACTGGTTTTCTGAATGTCTCTAAATACATGACAAGTTCAAAGGCATTATGCCACCATGCATGATTAGATTGTTGTTATTTACACTTACATGACCAAGCCTGTATCATTGTCAAGGAAAACTCTTATTCTATTCCACAGGGTATGAACATTTAGAAACTTCTTAACGAATGTGATCATGTGAAGTAATGAGTATGTTAATTAGTTTATGGTGAATATTTCATAATGTACACCCCATAATCAGAATCAGAATTGGCAGTAGGAAGGCCCTCACCAAATTCCAGTGCCATGCTCTTGGACTTCCAGAGCCACGAGCAAGATAAACCTCTTTGCTCTATCAGTTACCAAAACTGATATTCAATGAGGGCAACAGAAAACATACTACGTTTCAGAGAGATTACTGGTCAAGGCACACAACTCAAAAGCAACACTTCTGGGAGTCAAACCAATTTCCTTCAGTTCCAAAACTCTGTAGAAGCAGTTAGCCATCCAGCAAAACACACAAACACGAGGCTGTAGATTCCTCTTTAATTGACAGAGCTTTTTTGTGTCTGGATATAAAAGTTTCTAATGGAGAGTAGCTTGTTTTCCTCTACAGCACCTGTATCAAGATACTAGCTTTCAAATCAACTTCATAGGCCTTCTCCTCATCTGAACATGCAAGTTCATAGCTCTATAGTAAGAGTCATAATTATACTCACTGTAACAGAGTTGTTCTGACCTTAAAATGGACAATAAGGTGACCCTGGTGTGCAAAGAACAGGACTCACTGAAGGTGTGCTCCTAGTGGGTGCATGACACTTCTCAAGGTTTCACAGGCTATGTTGAGGAAGAAGCCAAAACAACTTGAAATAGCCCTCAATTCATAGTTTGATAAAGGATATCAAACTATGAATAAGGCTTAAGGATAACCTTTTTCCTCTCAAAAGTGATTCTTAAAACCAGACATAAGTAGAAAGATGGGGATCATGACACTCAATAAAATGGCTGTGTGCTTTGTGGAATTTGCAGGATTCATCAATACTTGAAACAATTATTTATCATTGCATTTGGTCCTAACACCTATCAATGTAGACAACAGAGGCACAGTAAGAAAGACAGCTAGTAGAAAACACCAAGGCAAAGGTGTTAATTGGCCTTAGAGGGTTTAGTTTGCCACTCTGGTGGCACTTTCTGTTGTCTGTGTCAACAGAGTTGCAAAGTAGTTTCCCACTAAGCAGACCACTCTGTGATTTGAACCACCAGGGAGGGATGGATCAGTTTACCAGCTGTGAGGCCTTTTCTTTCTCCTTTTCTGCCCACTTCATGATTTTTTTCCAGCTCTTCCTACACACCCCCTATCCTAATCTCTAACCAGTCCTTATGCTCTTATTCATAGATTCATGTGTTGGATGTCATACTTGGTTCTATTGAATTGTGCTTAATTCCTTGTCACCTCTGTGCTCATTTTACCAAGTCACACCTCAAAATTTACAGAAATGCTAAAGTTTTGGTGAATTTACATTTTAAAAAGTCTTTTAAAATTATACCATTCCACCACATGTAGCTACAGTCCTCTTTATCTGCTAGTACCCCCATACTACTGAGATGTTAATATATTTAAAAATATACTTCCAGACCATTTTCATATATATATATATATATATATATATATATATATATATATATATATATAGACACACACACACACACACACACACACACACACATGTAACATGCTATTCTGAAAGTATCATTCTTCTTTTGGAGCTCTACAATTTATTTTTCAGAAGCATGGCTATTAAACACAGATGTATCCATGTTCCCTATATCTAGTTCAAACTGGTAACTGCATTTTAATTCACATTATTTTTTTCTACCTACTGATCCACATTTAATGCTTATTCAGCTCCACCCCATCACCATTTCCCCCATTAAGCATTACCACAGTGAAGAGACATATAAATGTCCTTAGGAACATATTGCTAATCTTTCAGGGCAGTGTTTTTCAAACTTCAGTTAATAAAATCCATTTAGTATCTTGCAATCTACATTTTAAAAGAGAAGAGAATGCCCTAAAATGGGTCAGAGCAAATGGTATTTATTTTTTTCATGAATATTATTATTTGGTTTTGAATGGTGAATATTCACTATACCTTCTACAGTAGGACTCAGTCAAAAAGTTTATGGTGTAAAACAAAATATATTTTATACGTACATCTTAGTGTCTGCTCCAGGTTTTGTGTTCAGAAGTGAATTATTCTGGATCATAGGCTATGTCATATTTTGTTAGACACAGCCAACAAGTGGCAATGCCTATTTATACTCCCCACATGCTGATCACTATTTAATATTCTAGTCAGAGTTTTACAATATTGTATAATGTGAAGGGTGAAAAGTTCTATTTTAATTTTAACTATTACTTTTAAGTATAACCTCTTCATAATGGAAGAATATTAAATCCTATACCTTTGGAAGATTACTATTCTTTAAAATAATATGAAATCTAGAGAAACTTTCATTTCCACAATCTTTTCTAACATTTTTCTTTTTTTAAAGCAACAAGCCTAGAACCATGTGGTCTTTGTAATTACTAAAAACAATTGTTTTAATCATTTCACCGTTTACTACTTTACAAACTGTAAAGAGCATCCTTTTACCCAATATCACATAGTTGAGGAAAATTGATATTCCTTAATACATAAATCTACTGTGTTTCAGTCAAACTCTATTGTTCCCA
The DNA here is from genome assembly GCF_048772815.1 of Callospermophilus lateralis. Lineage (NCBI taxonomy): Eukaryota > Metazoa > Chordata > Mammalia > Rodentia > Sciuridae > Callospermophilus > Callospermophilus lateralis. The sequence goes on from NC_135314.1 coordinate 104,259,775, forward strand.
CGTCGTCTATTGTGGAAGAGCAGATGGTAGCCAAGCAGATCTGGACCAAGCCTGAACTCCGGCAGCGGTGGCCTGGTGGCGGATCGGATCTGTGGCTATCCTGTGCCTGGGATTCAGCCACAGGTCGTTGAGGCACATCTGGATGGATCCTGAGCTCCCCAAGGCTGTCTGCTGATGAGTGAAGGCAGTCATGTGCTGAGTCTGAGGACCTACAGACTTGAGTAGGGGCTGGTAGAACATGGGTCTTCCCTTCGGCCCAGCTCCTGGGCAAAGCCTCAGTGACAGCAGGGGTTGGCCGGTGGCAGGATGGAACTGGGTGTACCCTGGCCACAGTTGCCAGGAAGGTGGGCTAGGTGGTCCTGAGCTGAGCCTAAGCTACAGTGGCAATCTGGCGGGGCGCAGGATGAACTCTGACCTACCCTGTGCCCGGGCTCCCATGCATCTCAGGCAAAGTGAATCTGGGTGGAGTCTCAGCTCTGGCGGGGGTCAGCTGGTGGCGGGATGTACCAAGGCCTACCCCAGGTAAGGACTCCCATGCAGGGGGAAGAGGCTGATCAGGGCAGAGCCCGACCGCTGGTGGAGGTCAGCCAGTGGTGTGATGGACCCGGGCTTACCTTGAGAATGGGCTTGCATGCAGTTCAGCGGGCCGATCAGCCCTGGGCCTGACCTCCACAGGGGTCTACAAGTGGTGGGATGGAACTATGCTTACCCTTGCCCAGGCTCCCACAGTTGGATTTGGCTGCTTAGGCACAAGTTTGAGTTCTGGAAGGTGTCCACCTGTGGGCAGAGGCTGTCTGGGGTCTGGCCTGAGCTCTGGTGGGGGTCGGCAGGTGGTGGGATGGAGCCAGGCTAACCTGGGCTGGGGCTGAACTCTGGCAGGTGTCTTCCACTAGGTGGCATCAGTGCGTGCAGGATGGAGACTGAGTTCTGGCCGGCATCTGACAATGGGCGGAGTCATTCCTGGGCTGGGGTCAGCCCCAGGCAGGATGGACCTGTGACTACCCTCTGCCTAGGCGGGTGCCTTCTGTCATCATCGTGGGAGATCTGGGCGGATCCTGAGCTCCCAAGGAGGTTTGCTGAGGAGTAGAGGCAGTCCTTGGCAGAGACCAAGGATCTGTGTGGGGCCTCAGGTGGTGGTGCTTAGAAACTGGGTCTTGCCTAGGGCCTGGCTCCTGGGCAGAGCTTGAGCCCAGGGTAGGCCTGGCTCCATCCTGCCTCCAGCATGGTGTGGGAACCTCCTCCTGGCACTCCCCAGGCCTCACTAGGCCTCCTCACTCTGCTCCTTCACCAGCAGCCCAAGGGGCCTTTTAAAAACAAACCCGATTTATATCTGATCTATCAAAGCACATCAATGCATTCTACTGTCATGTATAACCAATGAAAGCAAATGAAAAATTTTAAAAAGTAGATCAGCAACTAGGCTTTGGTCAACATGTGGCCAGAATAAACTCATCTTCAACACAATGGGAGAAAAGAAAAGACAGACCATGTCACCCTTTAACATGAAGTTTTCCAGTGATTTTCCATCTTGTTCCATATAAAACCCAAAGCCCAACGAGGGCCCACAAGGACCACTGGAAACTACTCATTCCACAGCTTGCCTTGGGAGCCTGCAGGGCCATGCCAGCCCCCTTGCTGCATTAGGGCTCTAGTGCCTGCCATCTGGATTCTATGAGGGTAGTGTCCCCAGAGCCCAGAATTGTGGCAGTCACATAGTTCTCATCATGGTGTTTGAGCTTCTCTGCACTGTGGTGGAATTACTAAATGGCTTGACCACTCATCTCTTTTCCTCTTTTGGATATCCCTGAGGACTCCTCAGCACAGGAAGAGTGACAAGGGTGCTGGAACCAGCATAACCCAACTCGACATTCCAGCTAGGGGTCATGACAGAGAGTCAGCAGATCATGACCACACTCAGAAAACCAGATCATTACTGTCCTGGGATCTTGTCATGGTATTCAGAAGCCCACAGGTATGCTTGGGTTCAGTCCACCAGGGAAACAGCCTTAGTGAACAGGAGGCCAATAAAGGAACCCTAAGAGGTTAAGGAAAGGCAGGACATTTAGGAAAAGCTCACTCTACCAGATTGGTGTTGATTCTGGAAAGAAGACCAAGATGACAGGAGCACATGCATGCACAAATTAATGTGTCTTGGTGTTCAGAAGAAAGTACTTTAGTCTGGTGTCCTGTCACCTGGAGGGTGAGGCAGTAGGGATGTGTGTTCTCAAGGATGTAGGGCCTGCACCTGGGGGTGAGGTAGGATCACTGCAGGGTTGGGGAGGTGTTTCATGGTGACTGCTTGTGGGCATTGGTTAGAGAGGAATTTCCTTTTCTTATTAAGCATATTGAAATAGCAAATATGAAATCCAGGTTCTGAAAATAATTTGGCACTGTTGTTTTTCCTCTATGAGGAGACTCCTGCAAACTTGTGACTTTTTCACCATAGTTGATAGGTCCTAGTTGGTCAGTAGGGTTCATTGTTTTGTATACCAATGACTTACCTTTAAACAAGCTTACCTTGCCCAAAGCACTTTTTTATCTCTTCTAGTACTTTTTGAAGTTTATTTTACCTTTGCCAGTAAACAGTGTCTTTCCACTGACATTTGTCATCAAGTTGTGCAAGCTGAGTACTTGGTAATTTTTCCGTCTGTCGCATTCAATGTGTTTTAAGGCTCACCCATCTTAAAAGCTACGTTGCCACTGAAAAGTTGAATATGCAAGTGTCCTGGTATAAATACCAGTGTGTTGCACTTCATACAACACAAATTGGACCAAAAACCCCCGGACAATCACAGCATGCCAAGATGGAGGATCCTACCTTGGCGAGACCTACAGCTCCAGGAGCAAAGCTTCTTCCCTGTTTGTTCTTGAAGGGAAAAAGGAGCCCTCAATGCTGGCAGCTGGCTTCTGAGTTTGGATCAGGGAGGCCCAAAAATTGAGAAGCAAGATACTTAAGGAGCTAGAATAGGTCTGGACCTTCTAAGAGTCCCTACAGTGTAGGCCCTGCATCAGTGGGAAGGCCTCCCTCAAATTTCACATGTTGCTTCTCTGGGAGCTCAGCTGTGTTTCTGAAGCAAGTGAGGTTGTGGGTGCATTGATCAGCACTGTGAAGTGGACCTTCTCAAAGTCACAAGGAGAAGGAGAAAAAGGAAAGACCAATATCTAAGATCAATGTTGTTAAGAAACGGATGCATAGTGCTAGTCTGACTTACTCATATATTGAGGTTTGGGGTTGAGAGAACAAGAAGTTGTTCTGACCAAGGAAGTAGAAGCTGTGAATGGATGGGGTCTTTGTATTTTTGGAAAAGTAGAATTGTCTAGTGATTGGTCTTTGGCTAACCCCATGCACCCCATTTTCCAGGAATAGGCCTTATGATGATGACCCTGGTAGGTGATCACTGTGTGTGTGAGTATTGCATATCGTGGCATCAACTGTGCTGCTGCTGACATCGGCATGCTGCTCATGGGCCATTATCAATCTGTGCCTGTTTTGGTAGCTCTATTTGGAGACATGGAAGTTCTTGAAGCACTGTTTGCTGGTCAAGACATGATGTTGTTGGTCCAGGTGCATCAGTAGCTGATCAGAGCAGACTGTGTACTTGCATCTGTATTGGAGAACCAGCCTTTGACCATGAACTTGAGGCTATTTGAGGAAGAAAGCTGTGACATACTGCAGAATTAAACCAAAAACAAAGATGGCAAAATGGATATTGATAGTGTACTTGGGATAGACATGTCAAAACCCAACAATCTACCAACAAATGTGAAAACTATGACTGAAGTGAAGAGAGTGAGGAGTTCTGTGATTCTTCTGAGTGAGTGCCAGCAGCCCTCCACTGACTCACTGCACTCTGTACTGCCTTCTGGGGACTTATGAATGAACTCTCTTCATAGCCTCAGTTGATACATGTACAATGTACCTTTTCTCTGGCACTTAAATCATCTGATGTTTTTTAGGGCACAGACTTTTGGTTTTAATTTAAGTCTTCATTGAGAGAGAATTCTCAAAAACTTCAGGGCATTTTTACTTATTCCAAAGTACATTTCATCCTGTAAGCTACTGCTTTACCCTCTTACATGGTGGCTCATCGCTGTGTGATCTTCTTTCTATTTTTATGTGATCCCTGTTTGTTCTTCATTTTTCTCTCTAGCTTTTGCATAGGAGATAGAACATTCAACACTTTGCATTCTGTGTCTGGATTATTTCACTGATCATGTCATTCCTTGTTCTGGTCATAACTTTGTTGGATATAACAGTCTTGGTTGGCAAGTGTATCCTTTCAAAGCTTGGAATATTTCATTCCAACTCCCCTTGATTCTAGAGTCTGAAGTGAGAAATTTGAAGTGAGGTTTATAAACATAAATATAATTAAATTCATACAAACAAATATAAATTTATATAAATGTGACAACGTTTTTCTTGTGTATCTTTTACTATTTTTCCTTATTTCCATTGTTAGGCCCTTTGATTATGTCTTGCAGAGCTGTTTTTTATCTTAATCGTTTTCTTTGGGATTCTGTATGGATTGTGTATGTATATGTCTGTCTTATTTTTAATGTTTGAAATTTTTCTAGTGTTATTTTATCAAAAAGGTTAATGCCATTAGTCTGAATCTCTATGCTCTTCTCCACTTTTTGCCAAGATTTTCTATTTGACCTTGAGCCCAAAGCAGTGGTGTTTACTAACCATGTACTGAAAGTTTTAAAAATGTGAGCAAAAATAAGCTTTCCTTCTTAAAATTGTTTTCTGGTATAATAGTCATAATAATAGATAAATATTAAATGAGAAGCAGATACTTTTTATCAAAATTTTGAGCTTTTGTTTTCTTTTAGTTTATTCTTTTCTAGGTTTTTAGGCTATTTTGAAGTGGAACTTGATGTATCTCAATTTTATATATTAAGATTTAAATTCTCAGTTATACCAGTTTTGCTTCAATGTGAGTTTCTCTTCAAAGCAAAATTGGATAAAATTGAGACTATAAATTTGATACATTGGATCCTTCAAGAAATGTTCTTATTTAATATGCATAAGCTTACCAAATGATTTGTAGAGTTCTTCAGGCCAGGCTACTTGATTTGAAGAGAAGGAAAATTTAAATTAAAAGCTAAAAGTTATAAATACATTTTGGAACCAACTCATATTCTCCTCAGCTATAATGGTGGTTATAGGTTGTGACTTGTTAACCACCTAGGGAAATTTCACTGAGATGTTCCAATTATTATCTTGCAATTATCATTTTAATATTAAGTGACATTTTTCTCAGCTTTAAAATGCATTGTCTGTCTCATTATTTAGCCCTAATTATCCAAATTGTTATGCTTTTACCTTGTAAACCAAAAGGTATCCCATTCATCATAAATAATCAGAAGCTTTTTCACTGTTGTGACTAAAAGATCGGACTAGAAAAATTTTAGAGTAAGAATAGTTTATTTAGGGGCTCATTGTTTCAGAGTCATCAGTCCATAGGCAGCTGCCTCCATTTCTTGGGGTTCAAGGTAAGGCTGAATATCCTGGCAGAAGAGTGTGGCAGAGGAAAGCAGAGATAGACTTGCTAATATAATAATTAATTTAATAATTTTTATATTATCACAAATGGTTTTTAACCTTCTCCCAATCCTAGAGAGAAGCATTGTACTTGGCAGCTGTAACACACACATATTTATAATCTGTATGGCATTTAAGCCTTTCTTTAAATTTTAAAGCTGAAAGTTCATTACCTATGTCTATAACAGTCGCCTCTAAGGCATTTAATTTAGTCTCAATCCTTTCATCAATATTTACTTGATTATGCAGAGCCTTGGAAGTATTTTGAGCTAAATTATTAAGAAATTTTGCCTGCTGAATATTTTGAGACAATGTCAGAGATGCAGAAACAGTGGATGCAATGAAAGGAACTAATGCCAAAACACCAACAATTATAATTTCAATAGCACATTTAGGTCTTGCTAGCTGGGCATGAATTTGCTGCAAGATTTGTAAACCAGTATCAGCATACCATGGCTCTGAAATATTTGTAGGTAATAAAACAAAAGAGGTCTGATGAAGTACCAGCACTTCTTTTCCTCCATTATACCTAGTAATACAATTGGTTAGGTTACATTTGTTACATGTAACAACATATTTGTCATCTATCCATTTAACTTTTACATTTCCAATAATTAAAACATAAGGAGATTGGACACAGGATCGTAAGCCATAGCAAGATCCTTCCTTACAGTTTTTGCCAACAAATTTTGGTAAAGGCTTGTCAGTAAAATGTAAAAATTCTGAGGCAGCAATTAAGTGCAAAGCATTCTTTTGAATACCACCCTCACTGTAAGTCAAAATATTACTAACAAATCCTGCAGGTGTCATAGCAGAATTTTTTTGTAATTGTCTCATCAATTTTTGGAGACAAGTCTAAAATATACCCACTATCTTTAGACACCTTATGTTGTACAGGAAAAGTATTTACACAATCCATCCATCTAGGAAAGGTGCCAATATCAATTGTAGAACTATTTGGACAGTGGGGTATCCATGGAGGTTTTGTAGAAATGACTGGCTTGTTATGGGAAAGTCCCATCTTAATTACTGATCTAATATAAGGTTTTAAGTCTCCATAAATAGAATAATTAGTCAGTCTAGGTCTACCAATCGCTGTCTTTTCATCAAATGATACTTTCAGACAGCCAGCATGTTTATCGTGGGACCAACACAAAGGTAATTGGGCACTGTAGCCAGAATAATTAAATCTAGTCACATGATTGGGAGTAATATGAGTATCTGTAAATCCTTGCATCATGAATGAGTCATTAGTAAACACTGGAATAGATTCTTCAGTCCACACAGCTGGGGGTACCAGGGGTGGATCTGGGAAATATGTCCAGTAAGTGTCTGTCTGGTTCCCCTTTACCTGACAGCCCAGCAGGAAAATTACTGTTGCTACCATCAAGACTAGATTCCTGTTCTTTCCTAGGGGTCGAATTATTCAGGAAGCCTGTGTTGTTAGCTTCTTCATGTCTTCCCATGAAATCAGCTTTTCGGCTAGGTCAATCTGGTTTCTCTTCGTCTTTTTCTGATATCTCATCCTTTTGAATGGGGGCTTCTCTGGGTCAATCTTCAGTCACTTGAATCTCGGATCTATCTCTTCCATATCTGATTGCGCATTCAGGCACCCAGATAGGATGAAAAGCACCTTCTGGAAAAATACAAGCATGCCCTCTGCCCCACATAATCACTGGGTCTGGGCCTTTCCATTGACCAGTCTGTAAATCTTTCCACAAAACTCTGCCTAAAGGGCCTGTTACTGTGGGAGACATTTGTCTCTCAGCCACAGTGTGACCTTCTACATCACATTTATAAAAATTTAAAACAAACAAAACATGATTGAGGCTATTTGGGGGAGTCATAAACCTATTCCCCCCTTTTAATTTTTGTAATTAAAGCTTAATAGATAAATGAGCTCGTTCCACAATGGCTTGACCTTGGGGTTTATAAGGAATTCCTGTTTTATGATTAATTTGAAACTCTTGGCAAAATTGTTGAAAAGACAAGCTTACAACTAGTATGGCAATATGTAAATCAATGGATGTGTAACTGATGTGATTCTGCAATCTGTATACGGGGTAAAAATTGGAGTTCATATCCCACTTGAATCAAAGTGTGAAATATGATATATCAAGAACTATGTAATGTTTTGAACAACCAACAATAAAAATTAATAAAAAAAAAGAAAAGCTTACATAAGCTGGTGCATTATCTGTTTTAATCTGTATAGGGCACCCTAACACAGAAAAGGCTGCCAGGCAATGAGAAATTACATGTTGAGTATTTTCCTTAGTACGTGCGGTGGCAAAAATAAATCTGGAATATGTATCGACTATTATATGTACATAACATTGCTTACCAAATTGAGGAATATGAGTTACATCCATTTGACATATTTGATTTGGTTTTAATCCATGGGGATTTACCCCTGATGGTGGAGATGGAGTGCGAATAACACACTTAGGGCATTGGCTTACAATATGATGAGCTTGTTCTCTGGTAATATTAATTTTTTTACATAAGCTAGAAGCATTTTGATGATGCAAGGAATGGGAAGCTTGTGCATAGTCATATGAAGACATCTGTTGACAAAAAGCTACTAATTTATCAATTTTGTCATTACCTGAAACTAAAGGTCCTGGAAGATTAGTGTGAGCCTGTATGTGTCTTATGAAACATGGGTATTTTCGCATTAGCACTGCCTTCTGTAAATTATGAAATAATTCAAATAACTCTTGTGATGAAGTATACCCAATAACTGAAGTTTCAATATTTTTGGTAACTCCGACTGCATATAAGCTGTCAGAATAAATATTAATAGGCTCACTTGAAAAACAATTTAAGGCACAAATCAGAGCTTAAAGCTCTGCTCTTTGGGCAGAAGTATATGAAGTTTGCATTACCTCTGTGTGTACACAACTATAAAAACCTGTTTAACCTGAGCTTGAACCATCAGTGAACACTGATAAAGCTTCATCTATAGAGTGGGCACGCACAATCTTTGGAAAAATAAGTGATGTTAATGATGTAAATTGAATAATCTTATCACGAGGTAATGGCTATCTATCTGGCCAGGAAAATCAGCAAAAGCTATCTGCCATAAGCTAGAAGTTTGAAAAAGTCAATTAGTCTGTTGAACAGAAAATGGAATAATTATGATATCAGGCTCAGATCCAATTAATTGTAAAATCCTAGTTCTACCTTTAATTACTAATTGAGCAATAGAGTCATGAAAAGGAATCAATGTTTTTTGAGGGGAGTGGGATAAATAAATACACTCAATAACTCCTAATCTTTGCCATATGGCTCCTATTGGGGTATGCTCAGTTGGAAATATTAATAAATACACTATTTCTTTAGGATCAACTCTAGTAAGTTGTGCATTTTTAATTGCACTTTCAACCCTTTTTAAGGCTGTTCTAGCCTCTAAGGTCAGCTGATGTGGAGAGGTTGGAGAAGGATTTCCTTGTAATATCTGAAATAAAGGACTTAACTCAGAAGTAGTTAGTTTTAAGGATGGCCTCAGCCAATTAATATCTCCTAATAGCTTTTGAAAATCATTAAGGGTATGTAACTCTTTAACTCTTATCTGAAGATTTTGAGGACGGATTGTACGCTTGAATTATCTGACCTAAATATTGAAAAGGAGGCATCTTTTGAATTTTTTTGAGGAGCAATGCATAAACCCATTGCTGTAAGTGAAGCCTCTGAGTAAAAATTTCTGAAAGTACCTCTGGATTAGCATGAGCCAATAATATATCATCCATAAAATGAATAATATACGCATCAGGAAAGCTATTTCTTATGGGAGCTATTGCCTGATCTACATATTTGTGGCATAAGGTAGGACTGTTACACATTCCCTGGGGGAGTACTTTCCAGCAATATCTTTTAACAGGTTCCTTAAAATTAATTGCTGGGACAGTGAAGGCAAATTTTTCACAATCTCCAGGATGTAACCTTATAGAGAAAAAACAATCTTTTAAATCTATTACCATCAAGCTATAGTTTAAAGGGATGGCTGTGGGGGAAGGAAGTACTGTCTGTAATGATCCCGTAGGCTGAATTGCATGATTTATTGCCCTTAAATCCTGTCGCAGCCTCCAATTTCCTGAATTTTTCTTAATAACAAAAATAGGTGTGTTCCAAGGACTGAGTGTTGGTTCTATATGACCAGCCTGAAGTTGTTCCTCAACTAACCTATGAATTATTTTAAGTTTTTCCCCTGAGATGGGCCACTAAGAAATCCATATAGGTTCCTCTGTGCACCAGGTAATTTTTTCAGCTGTCTTAGGGATCGTGGAACTACTCAGGGCCCCTAGTAAAAATTTTGGTCTGGAGCATTTACTAATCTTTGCCATGGAGACTGGTTTGTAAACAGATACTCTCCCTGAAAGATTTCCTTATCATCTCCAGGAAAATACCTCTGATTAACTTCCTCAAATGATCTTATAGAATTTGGAGTTACTAATAACAATCCCATTTTTGCTAAAATATCCCTTCCCCATAGGTTTGCTGGTAAAGACTCTAACGCATAAGGTTTAAAAACTCCACTGTTCCTATCAGAATCTTTCCAGCGGAGATAATTTGCACTTTGAGCAGGCTGTGAAATTTGTTCAATTCCCTCTAGGTTAGCTGGTGCTACATGTAAGGGCCAATTCCTAGGCCAGAATCTACTATAAAAGACAGAAATATCTGCACCTGTGTCGAGAATACCCTTGAAATTTTTATGATTAATTTTAAGTTCCAATAAAGGGCGCTCTAGTCGCATTAACTGAGACCAGTACACTCTGGCAGTTTAGGAACTGAATTTACTTGCGGGTGTTTATCCAAATCACAGGGCAATAAAATCAATTGGGCAAATGCATCCTTTGGAGTAAGCCTTAGGGCATAATTGGACCTTATAGTAGCATTTAATTGTCCTTTAAAATTTGAATCTATCACTCCAGGTATTACCTCAATAGCTCCTTTTAAATTATTATGTCCCAAAATTAAACCTATAGTATTATTAGGAAGCAGCCCGAAAATTCCAATAGGGATTTGTTTTGACCCTGATTCAGGATTCAATTCAATTGTCGTTGAGGGTCGTAAGGAAACTGTCTTGTGACTTATGTTCCGGTAAAAATGGCGGGCTGTCCTGGTCAGCACCAGTGACGTCACACTGTGCGACCCCTCCTCCAATTCCCCATATTTTTGCTCGGCCCAGGGAGGGGCTGGCCGGAAGTTTTTTGTTCTCCAGCTAGGAGAAAATATCAGCGAGAAGGCGGGCTGATCCGCGCCATCTTGATCCGCCATGTGGGGTTGAGTCCTGCAATATCTATTATCAACAGTAGATGGAGCCCTGAACTTAAAATTACGAGTGCAACATTCTCGGGCAAAATGATTATTTCTCCCACAACGATAGCATCTTCCGTGGGGTTTTCGTACTAATTCCTGAGGTTGTAGGGTTTCTTTCAGGGCCACAGCTAGCGTTGTTGTATGTAAATGGGTGGAATCAATCTCAGAACACAAACGGATAAACTCAGAAACTGTTCCTTTTTTACGATGGGGTCTGAGAACATCCTGACAATATTTATTTGCATTTTCAAATGCCAATTGCTTAACGATAAACTTGCAAGCTCCTTGGTCTCCGATAGACCTATTTGCTGTCTGATACAATTGGGCTACAAAATTCGAATACGGCTCACTGGCACCTTGTTTGACTCTGGTAAGAACTAAATTGGACTGGTTCTTGGAAACTATTTGTTTCCACGCACGTTTAGCACAGTCAGTTATCTGATCATACCGCAAATTCATAATTTAACTGTCTTTCCAAATCAGCAAATTCACCTGTTCCTAAAAACATTTCTACTGGGGTCTGTAAATTCTGTCTTCTATTCTTTTCTGCTTGTTCAGTACAAAAATCAGCCCAATAAGATCACCTAAGTAAAAAATCTCCTCCACTCAAACAAGATCTGGCTAACAAAATCCAATCACTCGGTGGAAGTGGTTGTGAGGATATGGTATCAAGTTTGGTACAAAAGGTGAATTTGGACCATAAGTCTCACAAGCATTCTTCAATTCCTTAATAGTTTTAAATGGAATTACAGCATGAACTTGAACTCTTTGGTCTTGCTCATTAAACTGCTCAAAAACTGGGAAAAGTTGAAAACCGCTAATGTCTTTCCCCGCCTCCTGCACCTTCTTAATACCTTGCTGGAACAGGGTAAGAAAAGTCATTGTTAATTCAGAGTACCTGTTAAATTTTGTCCTTTTAGCAGATAATGGCTGAATTCTAATAGCCTGGGCAGGCGGTGTTAACCGCAGTCTGTTAAAATTTCTCCGTAAGTCCTGAATTTCAATGTCTGGTTCCTCTTCCCCAGACTGCGACTCATGGGAAGAATCTCTGCTGTCACCATTTTGAAATTGGGCTTCTAAGCCACATGGTGGAGAAGGGCTTTGTGCCTCTCTAGGAATTTCTACCGGATTTTCCTCTTCGGGAGGATCGTCTATCTCTTCTGGAGGACTCTCTATGACTTCGGAGGTTTCCTCTCTAAGACCCTGATCTCTATGACCTTCCTCTCTATAATCTTCCTGAAGGCTACCCTGATCTTGTTCCTGAAAGTTCAAAGTCACATTCCTAACTTTTGGTTTAGCCCCAAGAGCTTTCGTTTTTAAAAGGCTCAAGGGAAAATAATATCTTAGCCCCAGGTAGATTTTCCATTTGAATAGACTTAATAGCTCTCTGAATGCCTTTCAATATATCTTCAGGGGGCCAGGAACTCTGGCCCATGTATTCAAAAAGACAAATTTCTAAAGCCGTCCAAGTTTTTTGTATATTTTTTATGCCTCCAGGTAATTCATTAGAAAGGCAAATTTTTTTGTAATTTCCTCCCTAATTTCTCTCAAGTATGTAAATTTGGGGATTCTTGGTCACAAAATCAAGGGCAAAAGTCTCCTGCGACCTTTAAGAATTGTAATAACTGAGTTTTTTTTTATCTGTTTTCCTTTCTGATTAATTATGGTGTCTAGAATAGTCAAATACATCTCCTTATCAGTAGAAGCTGAATTTCCAATTTTAATTAATTTAATGTCTCATTCCTTCAGTACCTCCAGGTATTTTTGTGACCCAAAATTGTCACCAATTCTTTTATCTTTATAGCACACTCCCACTCAATCTAGTTAAACTAAAATGCCTCCTCGTGGGCGCCAATTCCACCGCGTGACCAGCACGCTGGTTTCATACAAGAGGTTCATAGCATAGAAGTTAACTAGTGAGATCAAAATAAACACACAGACTCAATTACCTTTTTCTTTGACCAGGTCCAAGATGGCCCTCCCTCTGGCTCTCACCTTGAACCACCTGGTGGAGCAGCAAGGATTACTAAGGACTAGCAGGAGAGAGAGAGAGAGGGAGCATGCCAGGGAGTGGCCTTTTATTGGGGAACAAGAAATTCAGGGGAAAATTCCATTCAATGTCCCAAGGGGGACAGCATTTCAAGGTCAGAGTCAGTGATTGGTCTCAGGGTCAATGGTCAGTCACACCCCCACACGACAGGCTCTCGCACCTGGAGAGGGTGGGGATTACCTCTGACACAGTTTGGCCAGAACGCCTCACACCCAATCAGGGAGGTACCCAATCACGTGCAAGAATGGCTTCCCACACCTAAGAAAGGCATCTGCCTGAGGCTCCTCTGATAAAGGAACCCCAGGTGTCCCTAGATATGTGACCCATGAGGGTTCCCAAGCTGGGCTTCTCCTTCAGGTTGCTCTGAGGAGAAGGGAGCTCTGAGTGTCACTAGAGATGTGACCCAGGTGGTTCCTCAAGCCAGGCATCTCCCACAGGCTGCTCTGTCTTCATTTAGGGACAACCAAGGAGGGTCCCTAATGAAGCATCTCCCCAAGTTTCTCTGAGGCAAAGGGAACATCAGGCTTCACTGGAGACATGACCCACAAGGGTCTCCAACCCTAGAATCTCCCTCAGGCTGCTCTGCAAAGGGAAACCCAAGCATCCCTAGAGACATGACCCATAAGATCCCCATGCCAGGCTTCTCCTTTGGGCTGCTCTGAGAAGGCAACTACAGGCATCCCTAGAGACTTGACCAACAAGGGTACCTATGCCTGGCATCCCCCTCAGGCTGCTCTGAGAAGGGAACCCAGACATCCTTAGAGACATAATGCATGAGTCCCTAAGACAAGTGTCTGCCTGAAGCTGCTCTGAGAAGGGAACCCCAGGCCCCACTAGAGACATGACTGACAAGAGTCCCCATGCCTAACATCTCCCTCAGCATTCTCTGAGAAGGGAGCCCTGGGATACCTAGAGATGTGACCACCAGGGTCCTCACACCAAGCGTCTACCTGAGGGTCCTCTGAGTAGAAAGAAACCCTGGGCATCCCTAAGACATAACCCATGAGAGTTCCCACACCAGGCATCTCCCTCAGGACACTCTGAGAAGGAAACCCCAGGCATCCTTAGAGACATAACCCATGAGGGTCCACACACCAGGCATCTCGCTCAGACCACTCTGAGGAGAAGGAAACCCAGGGCCTACTTAGAGATGTAACCCACGAGGGTCCCCACACCTGGTGTCTCCCTCAGGCCAGTGTGAGGAGAAGGGAGCCCTGGGGGTCCCTAGAGACATGCCCACGAGGGTCCACATGCTTGTCATCTCCTGAGAAGGGAACCCCAGGTGTCCCTAGAGATGTGGCCCAAGAGGATCTCCACATTGGTGTCTCCCCCAGGCCATTCTGAGAAGGGAGCACTGGACATACTTAGAAACATGAACCATGAGAGTCCCTACTCCATGTATCTCCCTCAGGCCACTCTTAAGAGAAAGGAACCCCAGGCACCCCTAGAGTGCCACCCATGAGGATCCCCAGGCTGGATCCCTAGAGAAGTAGCCCAGGGGAGTCCCCACACCAGGTGTCTCCCTCAGGTTGTTTTAAGGAGAAAGGAGCCCCCTGGCACCCCTAGAGTCATGAACCACAAGGGTCCCCATGCCAGGTGTCTCTCTCAGGCTGCTAAGGAGAAGGGAACCCTGGGCATCCCTAGAGACATGACTCATGAAAGTCCCTAAGCCAAGATTCCACTGAGGCTGCTCTGAGGAGAAGGGAGCTCCAGGAGTCCCTGTAGGCATGACTCACGAGGGTCCCCAACCTGGGTGTCTCTCTCAATCTGCTCTGAGAAGGGAGCTCTGCCCCTCCCTGTGGAGTGACCCAACATTCCCAGGACTGGGGCTCTCCCAGGTGGTCCTTAGGGGAAAGCCAGCTCCTCACTCTCAAGGAGGCAGCATTAAAGATGGCAGCAAGGTCCCGCCCCTTGTTGACCATGCTCCCTTTGGCCATGCCCAGCACAGGAGCTGCTCATGGCTCAGAGGATCAGGAAGGGTCCCTGTGCTGGTGTCTGCCCCAGGCTGCTCTGAGGAGAAAGGAACCTCAGGCCTACTTAGAGACGTGACCCACAAGGGTCCTCACACCAGGTGTCCTCCTCAGGCCACTCGGAGGAGAAGGGAACCCCAGGCCTACTTAGAGATGTGACCCACGAGGGTCCCCACAATGGAATCTCCTCCAAGCCACTCTGAGGACTAGGGAACCCCCAGGCCTACTTAGAGACGTGACCCACAAGGGTTCCCAACCCTGGCATCTCCCTCAGGAAACCATAGGAGACCCTAGAAACATGACATATGAGGGTGCCCAAGACAGGCGTCACCCTCAGGCTGCTCTGAGGAGAAAGGAACCCCAGGTGTCCCTAGAGTCATGACTCATGAAAGTCTAAGCCAAGAGTCCACTGAGGCTGCTCTGAGAAGGGAGCTCTGGGAGCCCCTGGAGGCATGACCCATGAGGGTCCCCAACCTGGGTGTCTCTCTCAATCTGCTCTTAGAAGGGAGCTCTGCCCCTCCATGTGGAGTGACCTAACACTCCCTTAAGCGGGGTCTCTCCCAAGTTGGTCCTGAGGTGGAAGCCAGCTCCTCACTCTCAAGGAGGTGGCATTAAAGATGGCAGTGAGGCCCCACCCCTTGTTGACCACACTCCTTTGGCCATGTGCAGCGCAGGAGCTGCTCAGGGCTCAGAGGCAGGATGTCTCCAGGCTCCCTGGTGAATGTAGGCACCTTCTTCCACCTCAGCAGTTACTGAATAAAATATGTTCCCACTGCTGTAACTAGGTCTGGCTGTGGCACCATGAGGAGTGGAATCTCAGGAGAGGAGAAATGGAGTCCAGGAGACCCCCTCCCTGCATTCCCCAGGCCAAGTTCTGCAGCAGTCTGAGCCAGGCAAACAGAGGCACAGAGGCAGGCAGCTACAGGGAGTCTAGACCCTCACTCAGGCACCCAAGGGCAGAGGCCAGAAACAGACCACCACAGAAGCTTCTGGGATGTGTAGTCTTTGAGATAGTAGTCTAAGTCACAGAGTGACTTAGCCAGGGACTGCTCCATTTTAGAATCAGGGGTTTTAAGAAAATCATTAATTACCAGCCCAGGGTGACCACTGCAGGAGGATAGAAGAACATGAGCTCAGACCAAGTTCCCAGTAGCCTCTGAGAGCATTCTAGGTAATTTAATCTGTCCTGCCTGCCAGCTTTTACCATGGATGCCTCTGGGAGCTGCAGTCTACACAGATTCGTGGTTCTCAGGGATTCTGGACAGTGTAGTCTGGTGTTATGCCCCCACAGTCTTTTCCCTTCAGGACCATGGAAATTGTGTGCCATGTGCTGGCCCAGGCACCCTGGAGAACCCTGGCAGTGGACTCTGATGTTCTACCCATGCAGCCCTCACCCCAGAAGCCTAGGGGCTACAAGTAACACATTCACCCTCATACCCTCAAGGTTCTGGGTAGTGCAGTCTTGTAGTCTACAATGCAGCCCAGCTGCAGAGGGCTCTGTGAGCTGCATGCTACTCAGGCACCCCTAGTGATACTGAACAGTGTAGCCTTGCATTCTGCCCATTCATCCCTCACTCCAGAAGCCTATGGGGGCTTCAAGTAACACATTCACCCTCATTACACCCACCCAGGATTCTTGGCAGTGTAATTCAGTCTTCTACATACAATACAGCCCCCACTGCATAGGTATCTAGAAATTGCAGGCTACACAGTCACTCAGGCATCCCTAGGGATTCTGGACAGTATAGTCTGGTGTTCTGCAATGCAGCATCACTACTGCATGGATTCTTGGAGCTGCAATCCCCCAAGGATCATGGGTATTATAGCCAGGTGCTATGTTGAACTGTACAGTGACTACTTAGAGCTCGGAGCCCCCAGGAATTCTGATATGGTAGTCAGTTCTACTCATCAGCCCTGACCACAGAGGTCTCTGAGAGCTGTGGGCCATTGATTATTCTGGGTAGTGCAGTCCATCCTACCTAAGTGGACTTCACCATCAAAGCTCCGGGATCTGTGTAGCACAAGCCTGCCTAGACACCCCTGAGTAGTCTGTGTAGTGCAATACAAAGCTTGCCCTAGCAGTATTCAAAAAGAAGATGTCTGGGAGCTGCAGTGCCCCAGGGATTCTGGGTAGTATAGTCTTTCCTCCTGCATCCATAGCCCTCACTCCAACATAAGAACTGTGAGAGCTAGGAGTCATCCCATCACAGAACTTGAGCTCATTCCTCTCCAAACATTGGCCCACTATGAGAAGCTACATGATCCAAGCCCTGTGAAAACTGCTTAATCAATATCAACATGGTAAGGCCATTTTGAACTATGCCAATTCTGTGAGGAGATTTTAATCAATACAAATCCAATAAGGCAAATTTAATCTACACCAATCCAGTAAAGCCACTTTAATCAATACCAAACTGGTAAGGCCATTTTAATCTATAATTTAATCTATAATCCTGTGAGAACTTTTTAATCAACACCAGTCCTGGGAGGATAATCCCATTGACACAAGTCCTTTCATCAAGACAAAGTGGGGAAGACATTGTCCCTGTACGTGGTTGAACTGTTCTGCTCTAACTTCTCAGGATAATACCAACATATGTCCAATTACCATGTGGCAATTAGGAATAAAATTACTTTTATAAATTAAACAAAAAAAAAACACTTAGGATGTTAAGAAAAAGATAGACTTGGGCTGGAGTTGTGGCTCGGTGGTAGAGTGCTTGCTTAGCATACATGAAGCACTGTGTTTGATCACCGACACCACATTAAAAAAAACTAAATAAACAAAATAAAGGTATTGTGTCCATCTGCATCTAAAGATCTGGGGAAAAAATAGACTTCAGGGGAAACAATTGTCCCCAGGATAGAAAAGAAAATTCCAGATAGCAGCAGTGGACTTGACTGCTGCCACCATCTGAAAACTGAGTCAGAGTCACCTGCCTTCTACACTGTCAGCAGCTACACAGATGGTCCCTAAGCAAAGGAGACAGGACTGGCCACACCCTGGCTAGCTCATGGAGGTTGCTGTGCCTAGCCAGGCCTGCCTGTGAAGCTTCCTCTCTAAGCATTTTTTTTTCCTGGTCCAAAGGGCAGGCTATCTGGGGCTTCTTCCACAGGAAGTACTCAGGGACCCCACATTCTTATGCAATGGTGGTTCTTTACAAAGAGTGGGTCTCTCTGATTTACTGTAGTCCACAATGTGAAATAATTCTCCTCCTCCTCCTCCTCCTCCTCCTCCTTCTCCTCCTCCTCCTCCTTCTCCTCCTCCTCCTCCTTCTTTATCTTCTTTCACTTTCTCTTCCTTCTCTTCCTCCTCCTCTTCCTTTCCTTCTATCCCATGCCCTTTTACCCTTCTTTCCTCCTTTTCCTTGTCTTCTTCCCCTGCCACCTCCTCTCCCTCCACCTCATTCATTTTCTCTTACAGGTGAAATAAGAGGAAGGATCCATTGTGCTTTATTTCTATGACTGTGGACACCAGACTTTACCCTGGGATTGCTTCTGCCAGTTCACCTTTTTTTAGTTATTTGACCCCTGGTTGCTTCCCTCAGGAACTGTTCCAGGCACACTCATGAAACTGGCACTGAGAAGAGCATTTGCTGTCAGTGCTCATTGATGCAGGATAATCAGAGGAATGATATTCTGCCTGTGGGTAAGGCTTTCCAGCAGCTTCTTCAGGTCTTACTCCCAAGCTCTGAGGCTGGTGGGTGTCCCGATGCCCATACTTTCAGGGAACCAGGGTGCCCATCACTGCTGTTGGTATAAGGCCAGTGGCCTTACACCACTTACCTGCCATGTCCTTAGCATAGAAGGGCCTACTGCTAGTAGTTGAGGACCTGACATGGCCTTGAGACCACAGGTCCTGGGCACCCAGAACACCATTCCCCTGCATCTTCTCTACCCCCTCCCTCTGACAGGCTGGTCTTGTTTCCACAGAGCAGCCTCTACAGTGAGGATGGCTTTGGGTTGGCAACACACAGCCCACTCTACAGTCCTGTACTCCTGTCTTCCATGTTTCTCCCAGCTCCTAAGTCATCTGTCTCCATTCAGCATCCCTGCCCCATGTGAGCCTGGGTGTCCCTCAGGGACTTTTCTTAGGAAAGCAGGCATCCATGATGTCCAAATCTTTTCAGAGTCCTATGAGGTAGCCATCAGCTACATGTAATTATTTGCATTATAAATAATTAAAACCAAAAGTCTGTTTCTAAGTCTCCCCAGCCACAATTCACAAGCTCAATGGCCACATGGAACTAGCAGCTACCGTAACAGACACTATCCAGGAAACCAAAACATGCTGGGCTAACTCTTCCCAAGTGACCCTGAAAGGACAGACTCTCTAAAAATTGTCATTTCCCCTGAGAAAATATTTGACCCTTAGCCCGAGATGAGGTCTATGGCTCTCCATCACTGCCACCCATCTCCTGAGGGTGCACATATTTTGCATGTTCATAAATAAGTGGTTGACAAAAGAAAAATTCACAATGACTCATTCTCAAAAATTCAGCTTAATGAAAAAATTTACATAGACTGCTGTCTATGAGAATTTAAGCATATTCATAGATTTACTACTAATTTAAAGGGGATACTTTTAGACATTTATTTTAAAAATTCTGAAAGATATTTAAATGTACTTGTGTCACTCTTGAATTTTGGAATTCATAAAGGTCTTGGGATGTGCCTTTAAAGACCTAAGGTCAAACAGATCAGATTGGTAGAACTGAATTCTCACTCGGTGGAAGTGAAAAGTCAGTAAATTCAGTATGAGGGGAGGGTAGAGTGTCATCCTCTTGCACTCGAGATGACCAAAGTCAGAGGTATTCAGCATGTGCATGAATAATTGCCTTAGGAGGACACAGCCTAGGGGCTCAGGCTATAATATAAGAGGCTGCTGACAGCACACATTCTCATATATGATGCAAAATTCTAGGCACAGTTGGCAAGAAATCACCTTTGAGTAATCTTAGAATGTGGAAGAGGAGATGGAGTTTCACCCCACTAACCAGAATGTGACAGGACAAGAGCTCCTCAGAGTTCCCAGATGACACTTTGGGGATCCACCTTCAGGGAAGTTTCCAAGAGGAGCTGTCCTCACGATTGATCTGGAAGGCCAGGAAGAGGTGCTGAGGGCAGAGGAAGAGGTGAGGAAGATTCAGGGACAACACTGGGGAGGGATTATGGAGTGTCAGAGACAAGTGGTCAGAATGGTCAAGCTGCCACTGCACTTTGATCCACATTATATGGGAATATCTCCCAGTACACAGGCAGGATAGACATCTACATATGGGTAGGTAGCCCCATCACAGGGCTTTCCAGAGTCTGACAGCCAGTGTGGTCAGGTTGGTTCCCTCTGAGGCTTCTCTCTGAGCTCAAAGATGGCCTCCCTCCCTATGTCCTTATACTGGTATCTCTGGGAATCCATGCCCAGTTTTCTCAGCTATAAGGACACTGCTCACATCTGAATAGAGCCACCCAGAAAGCCTCATTAAATTTAATAATCACTGAAAAAAAAACCTGTCTCCAAATATGGGCATATTATGAGCTACTAGGTTAGGACTTCAAAGTAAGAATTGTGAGGGGTCAGAAATCAGCCCTTTACACAGAAAGGGCTCATTCCACTTCAAACAAAAGGCTACTGCAAAAAGTTATGTGAGCCTCACCCTGTGAAGACAGCTTAATCAATACCAATGTAGTAAGGACATTTTGATCTATACAATCCTGTGAGGAAAGTTTAATCAATATGAATCCTGTAAGGCCACATTAATCTATACCAATTCTATAAAGATGCTTTATCTTTACAAATTCAATAAGGACATGTTAATCTATGCCAATCCAGTAAGGCCACTTTAATTCATCCCAATCCTGTGAGAACATTTTAATCAACACCAGTCTTATGAGGACAGTTCCATCTACATGAATCCCTTCACCAAGGCAAAGAGGGGAAGCCTTTGACCCTGTGCATGTTGGTTGAACTCTTCTGCTCTAACTTCTCAGGATAACACCAACATATGTCCAATTAGTATGAAAATTAGTAATAAAAATGCTTTTATAAATTAAATTTTAAAACATTAAGAAAAAGAAAGATATGAGAGAAAAAAAAATCCTCCGCAGGATAGGAAAGAAAATCTCAGATAGTAGCAGTGGCCTTTACTGCTGATACTCTCTGAAAACTTGGAGTTCAGGTCATGGGCCTGCTAAGCTGCCCAGTAGCTCCTCAGATAGTCCCTAAATGAAGGATCCAGGTCTAGCACTACACCCTGGCTGGCTCATGGCTGGTGGAGGGTGCTGTGCCTGGCTAGGCCTGGTCATTCTGCTTTGTTTCCCTGGTCCAAAGGACAGGCTGGATGGGGCTGCTTCCACAGGGAGCACTCAGGAACCTCACATTCTTATTCAATGGTGGTGCCTTGCAGCTATCAGGTCTCCCTAACTTGCTGTCATCCACAATGTTCTCTTTTGTTAAAAGATAAATTCTCAAAATAATTCTATTTTCTTAAAAGGAAAAATACGATTTGAGGGAAAAATACATTTTGAGGGAACTGGGTCATGGCAAGGCAGCTGAAATGTCACCATGGTGCTAGAGGTCTGTGTGGACATTCACTCCTACCTCCTCCTCTACCTCTTTACAGTATTCTGTTTGAGAAGAATGAGGAAGCTGCTTTCACCAGTTTCTGCCTGTAGGAGGCCCTGGGGTTCATCACTGTCTTTGGTTACAGCTCCTTTCTCTGTGTCAGCATCAAGCTGTATATTCTGCTGGGAGTCCTGAGTCACCTTTGTCACCTATACAGGAGTGTTAAATACCTGGTCAAGACCCTCACTGCCAGACAGACCAGCCAAGCAGTGGAAGGAGAGACAGGGACAGAGATATGACAGCAATGGGCCATGGCAGGGAAGGTCCAACACCCAAGTTCAAAAGGGGTACAGACGAGTCAGCTGAATACAGAAATAGCAGGCCTCCTGAGACTCAACATGCATGCAGTGACTTTAGGACTTGCTTCCTGTCCTGATGCTTATCTCCGAGAGGATCTCAGGTCATCAAGGAAGTTACTGGGAATACAACAGACCATCAGAGTCATCAAGAATTCTTCTGAAAAGAGCAATGACAGAGGATCTTACCATGTCAGAGCTGGACATACATGTGCATGTCATCATTGCCTGGGTACCCCATCCCTTCTGTCTCTCCTCCTTCCCAACACTGGCAATGCTATACAGGCCCATGACCTCAACTCCAAGTTTTCAACTCCACACCATCCTTCTTCATCCAGTCTTCTTCCTTTACATCTGCCCAGGCCCCCTCTCTCTGCCCTCTTGAGTTTGTACTTATTGGCATGAACATCTCTTCCAGTGGAATTTGGCTTCCCAGTTTCTAGTGTGTCATCCAGCAGATGCTATACAGTTGCAAGTGCAGAAAAGGCAAGCTCAGGACCCCGACATCCATCGTCCACTCCCTCGCTAATCCCAGAGCCCTGTGACAGATGTTGGTCTCTGTCTGCAGATGAAACAGTACCAGATGCTGGTGTGGAGCTTCTTTCTTCCAGTCAGCATTAGCCAAGTGGGCACAGCAAATAAATAAAACCTTGTACCTGCCACAAGCTAATGTTTCATGGTTTCTTAAGTGTCACTTTGCCTCAAGCTGAGCATCTTTCCAACCTGCAGAATTTCCCATAGTTTCTAATGTGCATGATGCCAGTGCCTGTCCTGCTATTCTCCAGGCTCAGCCTGGATGTGCTTGTCTGTCCAAGTGTGCTGTGGCCACTTTCTCCTCCTTCCTGTGTGATCAGGAGCAGGTCTAGAGTCATCCCCTGCTTTTTGCTTTATCCACAGAGCTCCCTGCTCACTTGCTATCCTCCTTACATCTCAGCAGTCTCCAGACTCACTCTTCTTCCTGCAGGGCTCCTCCTTCACCTCCATTCTGGGCTATTAAATGAGAGGATTGTTCTACAGCCCAGGGATGACACTCCAACCCTGCAGCCCAAGCCCACTGAAGCTTTCATGTCTATAGCTCACCATCTGGACTCCTGCCCAGGATGCTCCAGGTCCTGTGTAATTGCCCCTTTAGGGCAAATTCAGCCAACTCTCACTCTCAGTACTTCTCTTAGACATTGCTTCCTTCTGTTCTGGGTCCTTAGCTCATTCTGCTCCTGTCTCTATCTAAATTATGTCAGCCTCCCAGACCCAAATGCCCACCAAGCTCCTGCCATCTTCAGTAACCTCTTTCATAGTGCAGGATCTTCCTACTGCCTGGTACCAGTGCCCTTTGTTTTTCCATTTTAGCCAGGCTTCACAGGCCACCTTACCATTCCCTTATTTGTAAGGTCTCCAACTTACTGCAGCTTCCACAACATGGAGCTTGGATCATTGCAAAAGAGTCAAAGTTGGCAGAGGGAATGCAAGTGGCCCTGATTTTTTTTTAAATTTACTTTTTAAGGAAGGCTTGGAGGAGCCCACATAGACATGCCTCATGCTTTTGGCAGCTTGTCTTGAGACAGCTGAGTGAGTCACATGGGTGGACTGATCTGGCTCAGAGGCTAAAGGTAAGAGTGGTTAGTCCTGATGCTAGAGACCAGCCTTACTTTCCCTGAGACTGGGGTGGTGCTGGACAGTGCTCCAGCCTACAGACATCACTTAATGACCCATGATGGACACTGGAAAATAAGGAGGGATGTCTGTGGAGAGGCCCAGTCTTCAACTGCAGGTCCAGAGACCCATGTCCCCAGTAACAAGAAGCAGGAGAGTTGTTATGAGCCATCCATGGGCTGTGTATGTGAACTATTGCACATAGTAGTCAAATGAGGGGATAGGCCTAGCACTGCAAGCTCCCTGTCAAGGATTGATCACATGATACAGGTGCACCTCCCCCTCTAGCTCTGCCTCAGATCCCACACAGCACCTGAGATGGGTGTGACTCACCAAGATGTCAATCTATCTGCTAACAAGATGTCATAAAGCAAGACTCCACCCTTGAAACCTTATCCCTCTCTGAGGTCCCTGATATAAAATAAAGGAAACAGGGTTCATGCTCTCTTTCCAGCATGGAAACTGAACTTTAAGCTCACAGAGAAGTCTTCCTCTCAGTTTAAAAACTGCTCTCCGTGTTGTGTGATTTTTTACCACTTTCTTAACTTAATGTTGCAGCCAGCTCTTTTAAACCCAGTTTGTCTCATCTGTGCACATTGGGCAAGAGCCAGGGTCTCTCCAACATAACTTGCCAGATGTTCCTGAGACAGAGATGCCAACTGACAGATCTCAAGTAGGATTGAAGGACATCAGAGGTGTGTTGAGACCTTGATCTCCTTGTCCTGTGTTACTGCTACTAACATGGTGAAGAAACGTGCAATTGTTTTGGAGAAAGCCTACCCCACCTGGGAGCCATTGACTCCAGGCACATGCTGTCTGGCTGCTCTGCAGAATGTCTGCAGAGAGCTGCTGGATGGCTACACAGAGGCTCCAGACACTGTGCTCCTTTCTACTGGGCACCAATCACCCTCAGTTGGGCTCTAGCTCACGTGTCTGGGACACCAGGACCTTGTCTGCTTGCTTCATCCTTTTTAACCTTTTGAACAGATGTCTTTGTGGTTGTGCCAAGCACCCTGGTGAGAACCTGGAGGAAGGACACTCACCAGCCTCAGTGGGAAAAGATGGATGCTGGGTCTCAGGCCACCCAGTGCTACCAGCCCATCTGAGCTTAGGGAGTGTTGAACTGTGATAAATTTTCAGGGTAAACCATTAACTCTTGCTGGGGGTTTTCATGTAAAATGGAATTATTCCTACTTACATGGAATAATTAAAGCCATGTGTCACTGCAAAGCAACATGAAAAACTAATCCCAAAAAAAAACATTCCCTAGAGCAAGGTCAATGTACAATACTTTTTTGTGAACCCCTCAATGCAATGGAGCTCTTACAAGCTTTGATTAGGTTTGAGGTATCCATCTTAAACCCCCATGGCCCAACACCCAGGACTCAACAACAAATCCATAAATACATATCTTTGGTACTTGCTCAGAGTAAAGAGTGAAGGCAAGATTTTTAAAAATATAGTGTGTAAGGAGCACTCTAAAGAAGCAAGCACCCAGACAATGCAAACTGAATTTGGACACGTGACAACCATCTGCTGTCTTATCCTTCTGACCTTTTGTGAAGAGAAAAAGATAGCGACTATAAGGATGACAACAAGGCCCTGAAAACTGCAAGGTGACCTATATAAGCTCTCACAGAAGCTCAGCTCCTCAGAGAGAGGCACACAGGGAGGCAAATGCTCAGAGACTTTCTACTCTGCTACCATCAGCCATCAGAAGGGGACACTCAGGGAAGTGAACATTCAGAGACTCCCTAACCCTGCCATGTATGCACTCTCACTCTCCCCACAGTGCCACTAGTGTTGCCCTGCTGTCACCATGAACTGCTGCCGCTCAGGTTCCCAGTTGAGCTACTGGCATCTGACAGTCAAGAGACCACTTCTGCGGTCCAGAGACATCGCACTATGGATGGAACATGGTCTATTACATCTGAGGGACTTGCTGGCTGGGTGAAATGGGAATAGTACCATTCTCTGTGTGTTAAGAGTACATTCAATATAAATGCATTTCAAATGCATCTAGCTCTAGTGTGGTTCCTCCAACACTGCTCACAACAGTGTGCTCCATGATATTATAAAATTTTCTAAAAACTGATTGTGTATCTAAAAGGAAATAAATCTAGAAATAATGAAATTAAGAGCACACAGAAAGAGAAAAGGATGTGTTAACAATCTGGGCATGGCTATGGCTAATCTGAAGTCATGGCCATGTGCTGAGGTTGGCTTGAGGGTCACCTGCCTCCCAGGCCAAGACAGAAGCCTGGGTCACATATGTACCATCATCTGACAAAAGGCTATATACCAAAATTTTTAAATAAATTGATTTTTTAGGTACTACAGTGTAAAGGAGATTTTTATGTGAGCTTATCCAGAGAAGATGAACCAAAAAGTGGGCCCTGTCTGGGATGGATGACTTTAATTATGGCAGTGTGATAAAAGCTGAGGGCCCTCTGTGAGGATGTGACTGTAAACATGTTTGAGCAAAACAAGCTTGAGAGGTCTGAGCAGAGCTTTTATGTGGATTGGGCTTGGTCATTTCCTGATGCCTCCCCCAGAAGACTGGAGCCTTCTACTTCTTGACCTGTGCACCTCGGCCTTCATGAAGCTGTTCCAACCAGCATTATTTACACAGTGAGGTAAATTGCTCAAGGTATATTACTAAGAGAGATGCCAGGAAAATAAAGAGAGATGCCAAGGAAATACTTAATATGAAATAAGACTTGAAGAAGAAAGTGGCATTCAACAAGCTCTTCTAGTTTCATGTCTAAACCAAGAACAAGAGATTACTTTTCCTCCACATCCACTTCTAGGTCTAAATGGTTCCCTTGTTACTGGGCCCAAACTCCAGCCACACTCCAGAACATCTCTTACAGATCCCTGAGCATCTTCTCCCAGGCCTGGGGGAATAACACAGCACCAACCACTCTAGGCCTGAAGCCTACTGAGAGTAAGCTCCTGAGAGCTAAGGGAAATCCCCTGGTGTGCAGGGCTAAACAGATATGTTCAGAGTACCCCATCTTTCAGGTTCTACCTGGTGTTTTGGTTGTTTTTTTGTTTATTTGGTGTGGGGGGCAGGAGGGATTGGAGGATTAAACCCAGGGACACTAAACCCTAAAAAACAGGGCTACATCCCCAGCCATTTTTTTTTTTTTAATTTTGAGACAGGTCTTGCTAAGTTTGCTTAGTTCAAGTTCAAGTTCAAGTTCACTAAGTTCAGAAGGCTGGCTTCGTACTTGTCATCCTCCTGCTTCAACCTCCTGAGCTGCTGAGAGGTACAGCCTGCTATTTCAAGAGAACAACTCCTGCTCTGATTTGTAAATGTTCCCATGCCACAGGTCCTTCATCTTGCACCCTATGGATCATCTCTTTCACTAGGGAAGTCTCCCAATACAATGTTCCCTCACTTCTGCTCCCTGACTTCCTCCCCTTTGTTTGGTCATTCTGTTTGCAAAAAATAAAGTAAAACAAAAACCTACCAGGCCTTCCCCACCAGGTGCTTTGCAAAGTAAGAATCTTAACTCAGGAATTCAAAAGCTGACTCTTCATTCACTCTGCTGTGTCAACATCTGCCCACCTGGAGCTTTATGCAGAATGAGCCCTCCTTGGAGAATGGTCCATTCCTTCCAACTTCAGGCAGTGCTGGGTTTTTCTTCTCTTCAGCTCTGGCCCTGAAAGGTCATCAATGACAGGGGTGGAGACTTCAAAAATATGACATCCAATCTATAAGGACTCACCTGCACAACCTGGGAGTGTGCTCATGGGCCCAGATGTTCATGTGCACACACATGAAGCCAGAGTCCATAATACAATTCCAAGGACACCATGACATCTGAGAAGAAACTCCAGAACATGTCCATAGGATAACAAGCCAGGGCCTCATCCACAGTCCCACGATGAGCAATCCAATTGGCCATGACCATTCTCCCTCCAAAGCTCTTCCTTCACCCTACCCTCCTGTGCTCACCCTCCTCTGGCTCCACTTTGAAACCTGAGTTTTTAGTAAAGATCTTGATTTCTGTCTCCCAGCAATCTTTCCTGAGACTCAGTCCTGTTGGTTTAACTTCCCACCTTAACCCAACAAACAGCAAGCCAGCTTAATTTACTCCAGATGATTCTTGTCACACACACACACACAAAAAATCTAATGAACACATTAAGATAAACAAGTATTTATTGTGAAAAACCAAGCATTCTTTTAGATACAGCTGATAAAACAGGATACAGAACAGTAGAACTTTGCTCTTTGGAAGTTTCTATTCTGTATCATACTGTGCAGTGAGTTCGTGGTGGTCAACTGGGGTCAAGGAATCAAGACAGAATCATGCATGATTGTGTATGAGGTAGAAACACCCAACTTCCCTGGCAAGGTGACCAGAGACACACAGAAGGAGTCCAGCCACTTAGACAAACAGAGTCGACAACCACAGAGGCAGCCTGGGAACCCACGTGTCCACAGTGAAGCATGTGAGGCCTAGGGAAGTTCACACAGACCTAGATATCAATATCAGGATGGTGGGGTTTATTCTGAGCAATGGCTACCTACATTAGTTTCCGAGGTAGCAATTTGAAGGAAAGTACCACAATTGTGGGTGGCTGAAAAGCAGTAAATTGCATCCAAAAGAAGGATTGGCATCTCCACTCCTGAAATCCTTTGTACTCCTTCTCCAATACCTTTAGCAACAGTGGTGAGATGATTATGAGTGGGGAGGCTGCATGGCAGATGCAGAAGCATCCACCATTGTTGCAAGCATGCCCATCCCTGCCCACTGGCTCACCTCTTCCTTCCCTGTACACATTATTATGAAAATGATGCCATAGAATACTAAGGACACCCATGCCTTCTCAGAAGTGATTTCTCCAACCATTGCTACTCACCCTGTCCATAACCCTCAGGAAGGGATTCCTCTGGGTCAAGGTCACCAGCTAAAAGTCATGTCTACACTGGCTCAAGGGGAGAGACTCCATCCATATCAGATCAGTACAGCAAGTCTGTCTGTACTAGGTCAAAGCAAGTAATGCTCTATGCTGGCTCAAGGTGAGTGACCAACTACAGATTCAAGGTGAGTGAGTCTCACCTATTCTAACTAAAGGCCAGTGATTATCCACACTGCAGAGGAAGGCACAGTGGTCCAGGCCTTACAGCAGATGGCTGGTGGGCCCCTGCCCTCACTCTGAGGCCCCACCTTTCTTTTAATCAGCCTACATTTAAATCTAAATATTATTGGAACAATAATTTTATGACAAAATTTGTCTGCAACAAGTTTATTAAGAAACATCTCAGGAGAATGGGGGAAAGGACAGAGGAGCAGGGCAGGATGAAGTGTCCCAGGCAGAACAGTCTCTGACATCTTACACAGGTGGGGACAGAGGAGACTCAGGCTGTCCACTGGCATTGTCTGGCTCAGCTCTCCACTCCCCTGAAGCCACATTGTTTATGGATGTGGCATGTTTCTTCTCTGTTATTAAAGCCACTTTATTGCTGACACGTGGCATGTAGCTGCACAGTCATTGAACACAAATAGTGATACTCTTCCTCACCCACTTCTAGCCATTTCTGTTGCCAGGGCCATGCCTTGTGGATGTGGCCATTGGGCCTCCTTGGGCAACTGATGCTCACAGGGCAAGGGGAAGGTGCAAAAGGCAGGCTCCCTGTGCTCCTCTGTGAGAGGACAGGGACATCAGAAAGATCCTTGGGGCATGGGTGAGACATTGGAGGCACAGACTTCCAATGGCCAGGGCAGCAGGGCATCAGAAGTGCCAGCCTGCCTGCCATTCCTTCTCACTTCCTGCCTACAGGGGTCCCCACTCTCAGTAGTGCCTCCCAGTCTGACTCTAGGTTCCATCCCTCCACAATCTTTGGTAGGTGACCCCGAACAGATAGCACCCTACCCCTTGGCCTTTCCAATGCTTCAGTATCAGGTGTGTAGCCATCTTTGCATCAAACTTTCTCTTGGCCAGACACACCCAGGTTTGGCATGGATCAAAACCCATATCATTGGGGCTGGGGATGTGGCTCAAGCGGTAGCGCGCTCGCCTGGCATGCGTGCGGCCCGGGTTCGATCCTCAACACCACATACAAAGATGTTGTGTCCGCCAAAAACTAAAAAATAAATATTAAAAATTCCCTCTCTCTCTCTCTCTCTCTCTCTCTCTCTCTCTCTCTCTCTCCCTCCCTCCCTCTCTCCCTCTCTCTTTAAAAAAAAAACCATATCAAACAGGATTATAATGATTGTGGGGTCTGGGTGTTTGGTAAGTGCCTCACTATAGTCACAGGATATATACTGCTCACCTTGCCTCAGCCATGACTACTTTAAGACTTACTTGTTTATGGGCCTCTTCTTGGGGTTCACAGTATTTTATGGATGAGCCTTCATGTTTTGATGGGAACAGAGTGAAGAATGTGGTATCTTGCATGAACGATCCTCATCAGCACTTCCTGAGTGGTGTTCACCATAAATGGGCAGCTCCCTGTCAACATAAAATACAGAAGGACACCCAGGCTCCAGATGTCCACTGGGGGCCCTCATACTCTTGCCACAGGACAAGTTCAGGGGCAAGGTATGTAAGAGTACCTCAGAAACTGTCCAGCTTCTGCCCAGCCATGAACCTGGTGCTGAGACCAAAGTTGATGAGTTTGTTATGGCACATACTATCTGCCTGAAGATTCTTCAGGCCTCCTGCTCCTGCAGGCCACCACATGTGATATACTGAAGTAGCTGTTCCCCATCTTCATGATCCATCATGATGTAGATATTTTTGAGGGTTTTAAAAACCTGAAATATCTGAATCACATTGGGGTGCTCCAGGGTCTGACATACATGGTTCAGAGAGGACTGGGATATTCTGCACTACCATCTTCAGAACCTCTGCCTTGGTGAGGCAATGGTGGGCTAGGTTTACCTGGCCAAACTCACCATGCCCAATGCAGTGCACCTGAAGGACACAGAGTGTCCAAACACCACCCACCCAGGGCCCAGGGTGGGAATGGCCCATGGAGTTCCCAGCCCTCCAATAGTTGAGTGTGTGACTCAAGATACCAATCCCAAAGTACTT
Source organism: Callospermophilus lateralis (assembly GCF_048772815.1). Taxonomy (NCBI): domain Eukaryota; kingdom Metazoa; phylum Chordata; class Mammalia; order Rodentia; family Sciuridae; genus Callospermophilus; species Callospermophilus lateralis. Next base: position 104,290,283 of record NC_135314.1, read on the forward strand.
TCCAACTCACAGAACTTAAGTCCTGGGTGGGAGTTATCATCCTGGTCCCCAGCACGCCATGGAAATGAGGCAGTTTTGAAGAGGCTGCAGAGACCAGATCAAAGCTGTATTGGACAGCCTGTGTCCCCCTGGCCTACCTTCAGAGGTGTACCTACCTCACTCCCATCACCCCTTCCTCCCAGCAGAACTGCCAACCCAATAACATATAAGGCATCCCTCCATCAAATCTGAATTTCAGATAAACCAAGAATCTTTCAGGGACAAGTGTGCCCCCATGCAATGTTTGGGTGTCACGGATTTCATATGGCAAGCCTACTCTTAAGGCAGTCTGAGGGAGAATCTTAGAGGTTCAAAAGAGGCCAACAGGACAAACAAAAGTTCGCTTGGCATTTTGGATATCCCCAAACCTATCAGAACTCTCATGTGGCTCCAACAATGACTCCAACCAACAGTCTAGATGGGGGAAGCCTCAAGTCTAGGCCCCTCTTCTAGGTATTGATTCTTCCTAGGGATGAAAGTGTGCTGCTGAGGGTGCTTGGTGACTTACTGTGACTGAAAGAGTAGCTTCCCAATTCCTAGCCTCTACTTCTAATCCCCTCATCTTCAATCCATTTTTTTTTTGTCTTTAGACCTAGTAGGAAGTGGTGGGGTTGGTGGAAGATAGTCCCTACTAGTGCTGTAAAACAATACATAGATGATAACACACATTACAGAATTTATAGATAATTCTATGCAGATGTCTGTCCAAACTATTCTCTTTTCAGAACTGACCCCAAAAGGGGATTTTCCTACAAATACTAGTGTTTCTCCCCTGTGCTAGATCTAGAGAAATGTTTCATGCCAAACAAGTGTACCTGCTATCCCAGGGCCACTCATTCTAAGCAGCACTGGGCAGCTTCAGGCTTTAGCCCCAGAGGATTGCAGATACCACTGATGGCGGTAGCCCATGGCAGTCCTTCACCACCTGCCTCCTGGGCATCCTGTTTGTTGGATACATGATGATCTGCTTTTTTGCCACCACTGGAGTCTGCTCCCTGATGTATGGGAAAATCTCCCAATACACAGGCAGGATAGCCATCTACATGCTTGCAGTGAAAAGAGGGTGCCAGATTACAGTGTGTGTGAGGATTGACTACACAGGTGCCAAGAAGCCCTGTAGGAACACTTTACCAGGGGCCTTAAGTTTACCCTAATGAGAAGTTCTTCTCCAGTCACTGTCTGGATCGCCTCAATGCAGAAGCCTCCTGGGGTCCAGACAAGATGGCCCACAGCCTTCCAGGCTGAGGCAGCTGAGCACCAGGGTAGCAGATTCACCCAGGCAGGTATGGTGACCAGAGTGTTAACTTAGAGTAGGAAACACACCACACCAGCTTACAGAGTAGAACAGCAATCTGTTCACATTGTGTAAAATGGCTAGGCAAGAAGCAGAGAAGTAAATGTGTCTCCTCTACTGGGGGTTCTGAATGCCCCTGGCCACTTCCTGTCCTAGCTTCCTCCCTCTGACCAAGGTGCAGCAACCCACCTCTCCTGCATCATGGCCCTCCTACTGTGGCACCCATGCTCCTCCCAGATTGCAGTGTTCTTCCTGCTCTCTGGCCTGTGGGGCATGGGGTATGCTGTCTGGCAGATGCAGAACAATGGTGAGTGCCCAGAGTCTAAACCTTTGTCTCCCTGGCTAGCCACCTAGGCAAGTGAGCAGGCCGGTGTAGTTCAGACTCCAGCCAGACACAGCCTTCATCAGAAACCAGGTGCTTGGGTAGGGAAAGTGAGAGGGAGGTCAGGCTGTGAGGGCTTCACATCATGCTCTGGATCTGAAGTATATTCTCTGAGCATCTGTTCAGGTTCATGAGCAAAAGAAGGACCAGTGGAAGACAAGTCCACTTGCATAGCTTGGTAGTCCCTGGGGTGAGCAGCAGATGCACACAGAGTAGGAGGAGGAGGAGAGATTTCTGCAGGGTTCACAGAGTAAGCCAGATACAGGCAACAGACCAGAGCATGGGTGATCCCTGTCCTGTAGGACATGAGGCTATGGGAAATGGTGAGACAGACACCAGGGGGCCCCTACATGGTACAGTGGTGGGTCATTACCAGAATACTAAGGAGAGGCAACAAGATCCAGGTGTAGTCCTTGACAAAGCCACCCACAGGGACCCTTGAGCCACTTGAGGACTGGTAGCTGGGAGGAAGTAGAATACCCCATAAGGATAGCAGGCCACAGGCCAAAGTCCTCATCCAATAAAGTGGCAGGACCAAGGATGGGGTGTCCCATCAGCAGTGAGAGGTAGGCATCTAAGCAAGCTGTCATCCCCATAACTGTGGAGAGGGGCCCTGGCCCAGGCACTGGTGCCAGCAAGGCTCCAAGGGAATCAGCAGTGAGGGGCAGTAGAGGAGGTCTCTGTCCTGTTTTGTTGGCTGTGCTTTTGGCAAGAGAGAGGCTAATAGGTTTTAAGGGAGGGCACTAGGGAGAGCAGGCATCAGGGTGTTGTGTGGTAGCTTGGGTAGGAACATGGGTGTGCTTCTGGGTCTTGGTGGAAAAGGGCAGGGAAGCTTCTGCCCCTCACAGGCACAACTCTGACCATAATTCCTACCCTAACCCTAATGCTTACCATATAATTTTGGTTTCCCCATCTTGACCTTGAAGAGGGGCTAGGCTTCAGTATGGCTAACATTGAGAAGTGTGGTTGACATTTGAAGGCAGGCATCTTTTCTCCATCCAGGGATAGCTGGCCACATCTGCTGAATTCTTTTTTTTTAAGAGAGAGAGAGAGAGAGAGAGAGAGAGAGAGAGAGAGAGAGAGAGAGAGAATTTTTCTTAATATTTATTTTTTAGTTCTTGGCGGACACAACATCTTTGTTTGTATGTGGTGCTGAGGATCAAATCCGGGCTGCACGCATTCCAGGCAAGCGTGCTACCACTTGAGCCACATCCCCAGCCCCTAAATTCTTAACTGCACTCTTTTGGACCAGGTTGTAGAGATTCAAGACCAAGATCCTGACCTAAAACTATTAAACCACTTTTTCCACAGAAATTGTGAATATTATACCTGAGTGTCATACCAGCCTTGTACTGAGACATTTGTATACCCTACTGATGGGATTAAAATGGGCCACATGCTGGCATGCATCAAACCTGGAGTCCTGAGCACAACCCTAGCCCCCACTCACAGCTACTCCACCACACTTCACCATCTCCAAGACAAGGAAGGAGGGATCTCAGTCCTTGACAGGGACAGTGTTCTCTGGGGCAGATATTGCTTCTGGGGATAGGATGCTGTCTCAAGAGCAGCTGAAGGGTGAGAACCAGGGTGAGGGGCATTCACCCAGCTACACCTAATCCTCATCTTTGCCTGGACCAATACCTGTCTCCCTCCCTCTGAGCTCCAATCATAAGAACGCTGGCCTGGGATGGATTTGACACCTGGCTGCACACTCCCCAGACAATGGAGTCTGGGTTCTTACCCAAGAGCATTTGCTAATTTCAAACTTACTTTGCAACCTCCTAGGTGCCATAAGTGGCTTTGGTCAGATCCCTCAAGTGTGTCCTGGATCATCCCAGATTAAAATATAGCTTCTTCTCTGCCCAGAGTGTCTGCTGTCCAATTTGACTGATCATCCCTGCAGGCCAGACCAGGAGTCGCCCTTTGCAAGCCAGGCAAGCGGGTGGGTAGAGGCTGTTGGCATCATTCAGCTTTACCAATCTCCCAGGAAAAGAGGAGATGGAGGCCAGCTCTATTGGTTCACTGAAGCTACTAGGACCCCACTTGGACAAATGGGCACATGGTGCTCTTTCAGAAAGTTTCCTTGTACCTTCAGACCTGGTCCAAAGCTGCACAGAGCACAACAGTGAAACCAGAAATTGGCAAAGGACTCTGAACATGGTAGGTGTTTTGCAAGGTCCAGATATACTCTTGGGACACTTGAAGGTTTACCTATGCAGCTGGAAGTCAGTCTTCACTCTCTTTATTTCTCTCATTTGTGCTGCTGCTATTCATGGGGGAAAAAATTAGAAACTCAGCTTTTCCTTCTCTGCTTCTTCTATGTATTTCCATTCCTCTCAGACTTCTTTTTCTCCTCAGGATCTCGACTGTGTTCAACCAGGTAGGCCAGAACATGTGCTCACTGGACCCACTAACCTCAGTGTCAGGAATCATTGGTACCCCAGGCATCCACACCTACCTCTTCCTAATTTTGGAAGGTCTAAATCATCTTCTACTTTGTTCATCCTGATCCCATGCAGAATTTCTCTTCACTGGTTTGACTTATAGCCTCTTGAACATGATTTGATGTTTTTTTCTGCCACCAACAGTGGCTAACTTCTCACCTGAAGACACATGCAAAACCCTGGGAGGTGAGCAGTTCAAGAATTGGAAGAATCCCACTGGGCATGGTAGTGCACACCTATAATCCCAGTGGCTCAGGAGGCTGAGATAAGAGATTCTAGAGTTCAAAGCCAGCCTCAGCAAAAAAAGCAAGGCACTAAATAATTCAGTGAGATCTTGTCTCTAAATAAAATATAAAAGATGGCTGGGGATGTGACTCAGTGGTCAAGCACCCCTGGGTTCAATCCCTGGTACCACCAAAAAAAAAAAAAAGAATTGGAAGAATCCTTTTTTTCCCAACACCACTAAAACCAAGAGATACAGTCTGAGGCACAAAAATTTATTTAGCTACCTTAAAGAAGAATCCCATACATCCTGTGGTACCTGTGTAAGCTGAGGCTAATAAATGGGAGGATGGCATGTTCCAAGTGATCCTGGGAAGCCTCACAAGACTCTGTTTCATAAAGGGCTCAATCTGGTACAGGGCCCTTGGTGGCTGGTGCAGTGTGGTGACCCTTTGTAAACTTGTGCACACAGTGCTGTGAGTGGTATAGAGCATGCAAGCCTCAGCCCTGGTGGCTATGCATAGGACCACTCTGCTTTCAATGTGTAAAGTCACAGAGAAACCTGAGTGGATAATAGAAAATGGCTTTGGAATAGCGGGAATCAGCAGTTTTGCACAGGTAGCTCTGGGAGATGTTATTTACTGTAGTTTATGTGCAGTTGAAACAAAATTGAAAAAAACAAGATTAGTTTGGTGCTTTGGAAAGTATGAAAGCTGCCAGTGAACACGATTTCCCTCTATCAGGAGAAGTAACTGAAATTAGTGACACACTTGAAGAAAACCCAGGGCTTGTGAACAAACCTTGTTATGGAGATGGCTGGCCGAGGAAGATGACAAATGACCTTTTGGAACTGATGACTTAATGAGTGAAGAGGCATTTGAGAAATATGTGAAATATATTGATGAATAGAAATAGCACCCTAAATAAACTCATGTTAAATAGCTTCAGTACAGTTGTCATAAGTTAGTGGGGGAGAGAATATTTAAAAAGAAACAACTCTCAACACTGCTACTAGGGAAGATACTCCCTTAACTTCCCAAGAATTGCAGATAAATACAACAATATGCATCTTTTTACAATTCCTTATGATTTTATAGTAGGCTTTAGGCTCTGGTATTCAGATTTCATGACATGGATCTATGATTAAAACTATTTCTAAAATTATGTAATCCAAGGACAATCTTGTTATAAGTCTTTATAGTATTGTAACTTGTTTACAACCATCCCTGGATTGGGGTCAAGATACTTAATAATATTCCCTTTGAAAAAATTTGGGAGTGGAAAAAATTGTTTGTCATACAGTATACTGAAGCAACAGATTTGCAGTAAAATAAGAACAAATAAAATATTCAATTTCAAAAAAACAAAAAGCAAAAAGAGGCTGGGGCTGAGAGGCAGCAAACTCCTTGTTTTCACCCTCATTCCTTCCTTCCTTCCTTCCTTCCTTCCTTCCTTCCTTCCTTCCTTCCTTCCTTCCTTCCTTCCTTTCTTTTTGTTTCTTTCTTTTTTTGGTGGGGGGTGGTACCAGGGATTGAACTCAGAGGCACTCAACCACTGAGCCACAACCCCAGCCCTTTTTGTATTTTATTTACAGATAGGGTCTCACTGAGTTGCTTAGTGCCTCTCTGTTGCTGGGGCTGATTTTGAACTCACAATCCTCCTACCTCAGCCTCCCAAGACACTGGGATTACAGACATGCACCACTGTGTCCAGCCCATTCTTTCCTTTCTTGAAAGGCAGAATGAGATAAACTTGACTTTTCCTTCTCTTTCCTTTTCTTTCTCTTCCTTCTTCCATGACTTTTAATTCCTCTCAGCCCTTCTTTTTCTCCAGTATCCCAGCTGTGTTCCCCAAGGATGAGCCAGAATATCTGCACTTAGGTCACACCCCAGCCTCTGCTTCTGGAATCATGGGTACCACAGACTGTCACACCTACCGGGAGGTCTAAATTATCTTCCAAGTTGTTCCTCCAGATCCCATAAGAACCTTCTCTTTGAATATTTGACTGTCCACTTGAACATGTTTTGATGTTTCCTCCAACACCAACCAGAGTAAACATCTCAGCTAGAAAACAATTTTGTGTTACTAGCATCCCATACATGTTTTTGTTCTGACTGATTTTGTTTCTTTGGCTGTCACTTGTCAGAGTCTGTAAACAAGTCTGGATGGCGCCTGGCATTTTGCCAGAGGGAGTGGTTTGTGAAGTAACACCAGCGAGCCATTAAGTGTGGAGATTTCTTATTGGTTGACTGCTGTATCTAGTTTATGTTAATTAGATAAGCTGTGTGGAATGTATAAATACCCCTCTGGTCCTACAATAAACGGCTCCCACTCCTCCTGTATCAATCTACACAAGTTGCTCTTCACCCCCCAGTTATTTTGCTGCAGCCAGACTGGGCTCCCATTCCTGCTGTATCAATCTACACAGTTATTTTGCTGCAGCCGGACTGGGCTCCCACTCCTGCTGTATCAATCTACACAAGTTGCTCGTCACCCCCCAGTTATTTTGCTGCAGCCTGACTGTGGCAGTCACCCACTCCTTTGTGCATTCACTTATTTATATCACAATCCTGGGAATACAATCTCAGGCTTCAACACTCCAAGGAAATCCTCTAGCTCCAGGAGGTGAGCAGTTTGAGCTAAAGAAGGCTTTGTGTTCCTATAAATATAGCCCCAGGGAATACAGCCTGGGGCACAAAGAATTTGGTTTTCTTCCTTAAACGGGATGCAGACTTCTTTGATACCCATTTTAAAGAAACTTTCCAATGACTAAGGTATCTGAGATGAAAGAAAATTATCCTGGGAAGCCTCATGAAACTCTGTCTCAAAATATAAAAGAGCCTGGAGCTGCAGGTACTGTGCACCTAAGTTCATTCCTCAGCTGTTCAAATCATAAATTTATTTTGTGCTTTTCTTTCATTCCCTCTACTACTCTCTCTTTTCTAGTTCCTCTCTTTAATGCTGCCTTTATTCCAGGAAGAAAAAGAAAGTAGACATTCTCTTTTCTGTTTGTCCATAACTTTCTGTTCCTCTCTCCCCTTCTTTTTCTCCTCAGTTTCTCTGCTGTGTTAGCTGAAAACAGGCCTGTAATTCCTGCACTCACATGATCCCCAGCCTCAGCTTCTGAAAAAGCTGCTACTACAGGCTGCCACTACTGTTGCTGGCACCCCATCCTACCACATCTATATTTCTTCTGTCATCATCAGTAGTTAAATTTTCAACTAGCAAAAAAATTTACAGGTTGCTAGTATCCAATAAAAGTTTTTGCCTTATATTGTTTTTCTGGTTATTATTCATTCATTCACAATTTATACAGCAGTCCTTTGAGTTCATTCCCAGGCATCACACATTCCAGGGAATGACTCTACCACTGAGCTCCATCCCCAGCCATGAGAGTTTAATACCTCAAGATAGAGGAAACTCAATGTTCTCCAATAGGATGAAGCTTCTAGGAAGAAAGGCAGCATGAAAGAGACATTCAACTTTTCCTTCATGGTTTCTTCCATGACTTTCTATTCTTCTCAGCCTTTTCTTTTCTCCTTGGACTCCTGGCTGTGTTTCTCAAGCTAGACTTCTACACCTGAATTCATATTCTCCCCCAAAACCTAGCTTTTCTGGAATTGTTGGTAGCACAGGCTACCACCCATACCTGATTCTCATTATGGAAGGTTCAAATTATCTTCCAGTTTACTCATCCTGATTGTGTCCAAACTTTCTCTTCACAGATTTGAGTTATGTCCTCTTGAATACACTGTGATACTTCTGACACCAACCACAGTTGTTAACTTGTTAGAATAAAATATTGCAGGTTACAAGTATCCCACAAACATTTTTAATTTGCTTTATTTTGGGGTTGCCTTCCATTAATTTATTTATGTAGAATCCTGAGAATCTAATCCCAGGAATAACACATCCCACAGACAGGTCCTACCCCTGACCTCACTTCCTAATTCCTGGGAGGTTAGCACTTCAAGGTACACAAGATCCAGCATTCCCCTACAATGCTAAGCTCATGATAGACAACCAGAGGCATGCTGAATTTGTTTATTCCACTTAAAGGTGAAGTCCAGATATCAATGTTTGTACTTAAATAAATTCTTCTGAGGCTGAAGAATATGGGGATGGCAGATTGAAAATACCCTGGGCAGAACCTGTCTCAAAATAAAACTTCAAAGAGGCAGGGACTGCAAAGGATCATGAACCTCTATCAATCCTCAGATATGAAAAAAAATATTTTGTTCTCTCTTTTTATTCCCTCTTTCACCCACTCTTTCCTTAGTTCTCTCTTTTGTGCTACTTTTCTTTTCTGGAAGAAGGATAACATAAAAGAGGAAACTAGACTTTTCTTCTCTGTTTCCTCTGTGACTTTTCATTCCTCTCAGCTATTCTTTTTCTCTTCATGGTCCAGCTTTTGGACCAGTACAAGTGTCCAGTACAACAATGCTTGCATGATCCCCCAGCCTCTGCTTTTGGAATCACTGATAACATAGGCTGCAAAAACTACCCATTTTAATTTTGGAAGGTTAATTTTATATTCTAATTACTTTCATCCTAAGCATGCACAAAATTTATCTGCAAAGATTTCACTTGTGTTCACCTGAACTCCTTGTGATATTTCTTCTGACACCAAATGTTATTAAATTCTCCAATACTAATTTCTCCATTAGAAGAAAAATTCATAGGTTACTAGCATCCTATAAATGTTTTTCTTTTGCCTGAACTGTTTTCCTTGGTTGTCATTCATTCAGTCACACATTTATATTACATCCCTCAGAACCCTGTCCCAGGCATTGCACATGCCATGTAAGGCTCTACCACAGGGCTCTATTCCCAGCCCCAGAAGTTAGCACTTCATGGTAGAGAAGACTCTATTCTTGCACAAGGTTAAGTCCAGAAAGGACAGTCTGAAGTACACAGAATTTATCTTGCTTAAAGAGAGGACCTTTTGCTACCATGTGCAACTTTAACTATGCAGTGACAGGGAAGTTAGGGATGAAGAATGAAAATGGGCTACATTCGTCATGAACCTTGGCAACCTTGCAAGCATCTCATGAAAATTTTCCAGAAGAAAGGCAGTGAAAAGAGAGAAGCTCTACTCTTCCTTCTTTGTTTCTTCCATAAATTTCCAATCTTCTCAGTCAATTTTGCTCCATGGGGCCCCAGCTATGACTCCCAGGCTAGCCTCCTTCACACATACACCCACAAGGTTCCCAGCCTCAACTCCCACAATCCCTGAGACAAGAGAATAATATACCTATTCACTTCTAATTGTGGAAGAACTGAATTATCTTCTAATCTGTTGATTCTGACCACATATATTTCTCTTCAAAATTTGATTTGTGACATCTAAAACACCTTTTGATATTTATTCTGACATCAACCATTATTACAATTTTCTGCAAAACTTTGGGAGATTAACAGCATCTCAAATCATTTTGTGATCTTTTTTCTTCTCCCACCCACTCTCTTTCCTTACTTCTCTTTCCTGCTGCCCTTCTTCATGCAATAAAATTCAACCCCTAACAATATTAACCTTAAACCTTTAACCCTAACTCTAACTCATACATAAACCCTAACTTAATACCATTCCCAACCTACTCCCAAATCTATCCCAAAATCTACCACTAACTCTCATCCTCTGACTCTAATTTTAACACATAAATCTGACCATAAAATCTAAACCTAACCCTAACCCTCAATGCTTTTCCTATTCCCCACATGAACCACTAACCCAACTCCTAACCCCAATCCTAATATCAACTGTAACACTACTTACCTGCAGATAGTAGGTAAGTATCTCCCACAGCCTAAGGGCTCAGGTTCACAAGACAGATTTCTCTTCAGATGCTAGTTGAAAGCAACTGTGGCCCACTACTCCCAGGTGGCTCATTACTCCTGTCCAGTGTGGACAACAATGAGAGTTTCCATGATCTCTTTCTCTGTTTGAGTCATTTGATGAAATGGCTCAAGGCAGCCAGGAAAGTAGTGTACTTAGTATCACCATTTCACCATAAAACATGTCTTTCAAACATATCCCAACAGGCAGATGACAACACACACAGGAAAAGGTAAGTGGTAAAGAGCATGTAGTTTTCATGCCTTCTCCAGGCAGCACTCTTCCAGCATGTTCAGTAACAGAGAATCCTTAAATCCTGTCCTTTTGCTTTATCTAGATTCTTCATTCGGTAGCCATAATTCATTAAATCATTGCTGAACCATCAACTCCTCAATACTCCCCCAAAATATGGAAATAATCAAGTTCCAACCCTCTAATCACAGGGTTAGTTCCACTGTACCCAGTCATCCTGGGCCACCCAGAGGCCCTAGACCATTAACCACCTCATTGAAATCAAGCAGATACATTGCTTTATCGATCCAAGGATTTGGAGCTAAGTACCAGAAAACTGGGGCAGAGACCAAATATGTGTTTCTTATTATGGCACAACAACCCACAAAATGGAAGAAAATGTTGCCGTATATATGAGAAAAAGTCCTGCTATCTGTAATACATAAATGACTTGTACAATTCATCAACAAAAACAAAAAAACAATTTTCAAATTTGACAAAGGACTTTAATATGCACTTTATCAGCAAACATGAAAATATATTTAACATCTCAGTCATTATGGACATGCAAGTTAAAACCACAGTGAAATTTTATAACTTCTACTAATATAGCCATAATCAAAATAATTTAAAATAACAAGTATTAGTATGGATAAAGACAAATTGTAATCCCTACATATATCTTTAACAATACAAAATGTGTGCCCTAGTGTGGAATAGTTTGCTGTTTCCTCAAAAAGTTAAATAAAAAATGAATAGTTGGATTGGGGCTGTAGCTCAGCTGCAAAATGCTTGCCTGGGTTCAATCCTCAGTATCTCATAAAAATAAACAAAATAAAGGCATTCTGCTCATCTACAACTATAAAAATTTTTTAAATGTATTGTCACACTACTCAACAACTCTATTCCTAGGTATTTATCCCCAGAGAACTGAAATGAGGTATTCAAACAAAAATGTGTATGTGTATCTGTTGAAGTCATCAATCCAGACAGTCCCCTCTCAAAAAGAACTCTCAGAAAAAGTTCCAGGGAAAGAAACCTGGATCTGAGTGGAAAAGGAGTTTTTCCTCCTAGCTGGGGCAGGTGATGAGAGTGAGGACTGATTACCATGGAGAAACTCACTGATGTCCTGAATTTCAGGATATTATGGAGGTCACCTGGGAGAATCCCTCCATCGAGTAAAATAAACTGCAGTGTTTCATGTGGAAGTGCAAATCTGGTAGAGAAATGACCACTGGGGAATGTGAGTGAAAGAATGCAGAGCACTTTGTACCACCATGGCAGGGTTCCTGTAAGCTTGGCACTATCAGGAGGTCAATTGCTTTCAAAACAAGCATGTCAATACCATGCCAGAAACCAGACACAATGGATGTCATTAGAGAGGCTGACCCTTGCAAACTCAGTTCAGACAACGCTTGTGCCACAATAGCACTCGTAAGAAAATCTGTCCTGAGAAGTGACTGTGTGGACACCACCTTAGTATTAGAGGTTACTTTTTAGATGTTATATTAGCAATAGGAGGGCAAAAATTATATTAATATTTTATATTTAATATTAATATGAGAGAAGAGAGTGTGATATTATATAAGTAATAAAGTCCACTCTCTGGATATTATTATCGTAGCAGGTGGTTAAGGTAAGTCATTATGTTAGTATTAGAGGCCTCTCCATGGACATTATAATAGTATTTTGGGCAACAGTGTGCATACTGCATTAGTATTAGAGGCCACAGTGAGGATACTATATACATGTTAGAGGTCACACTGTGCACATTAATATTAAAGATCACAGGAAAGTTATTGTGTTAATATTGGAGACCACAGTGAAGATATTAGTGTCAGAGACCTCACTGAGGATAATATAAAAGTGACAGAAGCAACAGAGTGTATATCATAATATTCCACTGATATTATAGACCAAAAGGCAATTATTATATTAGCTTTAGGTGCTATATTATAGATATTACATTAATATTAAAGGCAAAAGAGCAGCTATAATATAAATTTTAGATGCTGTGGTATGGATCACAAATTAATATCAATGTATTCAAGGCATTTAACATTCAGATTTAGATGCTATGATATTGATATTACATTAATACTGAAGGCCAAGGGGAAATTATTTTATTGATTTTAGATGCTGTAGTTTAAATATCATATTTGTATTAAAGGTTATAGGTTACCTATCATAAAAGTTTAGATGCTATTGTGATATATTAACAATAAAGGTTACAGGACAGCTAATATATTAGTTTTACATGCTACTGTATGGATATTAGTCTTAAAGACCATAGAACATGTATTTTTAAAATTTGTTCTAATTAACTATATATGACAGCCCTTGACACATCACACATAAATGGAGCATAACTTCTTCTTCTGATTGTACATAATGTAGAATCACACAGGTCATGTAATAATATTGGCACATGGGATAATAATATCTGATTCATTCTACTATCTTTTCTATCCCCATACTCCCTTCCTTTCACTCCCCTCTGCCTAATGCAATGTATCTCTTTTTTTCCCTAGACCTTACCTTATTGTGAATTAGCATCTGCATATCGAGAAAACATGCATTCCATTGGTTTTCTGGGATTGGCATAATTCACTTAGCATGATATTCTCCGACTCCATTCATTTACCTGAAAAAGCCATAATTTTATTCTTCCTTAGGCTGCATAGCATTCCATTGTGTATATATACTACATTTTCTCTATCCATTCATTTGTTAAAGGGCTCCTATGTTGCAGAACACCTATTATATGAGTTTAGATGCTAGGGTATAAATTTTATATTAATATTAAAGGTCAGAAGGCAGCTACTATATTGATTTTATAGACCTCTGTATGGATATAATGACTATTAAAGGCCAAAGCGTTAATGTTATATTAGTTTTACATGCTATAGTATAGATATCACAATAGTATTAAAGGCCACATGGCAGCTGTTGTATCAGGTTTAAAACCAAAGATTGGATATCATATAATAATAAAAACTGCAGGGCAGATATTTATTAGTTGTAGAGGCCACAATATGGATATTATATTAAAAATGAAAGTCAAATGGCAGCTATTTAGGTACAATTATATGAATATCATATCATTATTAAAGGCCATAGTGGCTATTATATTATTTTCAGATGTTACATACTCATAGCACATTAGTATTAATGGCCACAGATAATAAGAATTGTAATGCAAAAAAAAAAAAGTACACATAAAAAAAAAGAGAAAAAGAAAAAAAATAGCCACAGAGAAGATATCATATTACATTAAGAACTATAGTGAAGATATTATATTTAGATTAATATCCATAGGGCAGCTACTATATTAGTTTTGGATGCCATAGTATGGATATTATATTAGTATTAAAGGCCAAAAGGCAGTTTTATGTCACATTTAGATGTTATTATATGAATATCTGATTTGTAATAAGGTCACATCTATCATATTAGTTTTACTTGATAAAATGTGGATACTATGTTAGTATTAAAGGCTAAAGCAAAACTATTACATTCATTTTAGATATAATGTTAACATTAAAGGTCACATAGCCATTATTATATTAGTTTTTGGATGCTTATTATGAATATTATATTAATAATAAAACCCACAGGGAAGCTATTGTGTTACTTTGAAATGGTATAGTATTGATATTATATTAAGGAACAAAATGCATAAATTTTATTAGTATAAGATACTATAATATGGGTTTTAAATTACTATTAAAGGCCACACTACAACTATTATATTAGTAGCTATAGTGTTGATATTTATTAATATAAAAGGCCATAGGTCAGCTATTATATTACTTTAGTATGGTATATTATTGATATTACACATTAATGCTGAAAGCCACATAGCAGCTATTATATTGGTTCTAGATGCTATTCCATACATATAACATTATAATTAAATGTCACATTATAATTAAATGATCTATTTATTATATAATTTTTAGATGTTATCATATGAGTATTACAATAGTAGTAAAAATTAAAGGCAGCTATTATATCAGTTTAAGATGCTATAGTATAGATATTATATTAGAATTAAAGGCCACAGGACAATTATTATATCTGTTTAAGATACTATATTATGGATATTATATTAGTGTTAAAGAACACAGAGCAGCAATTATTTTAGTTTTAGATGCTATATGGATATTTATATAAATGTTAAATGACACAGGGCAGATATTATATTAATTTAATATTCTATAATATTTATCTTACAGTAATACTAAGGGCACATGGCAGCTATTATACCTGTTTCAAATGCTATAGTAAGGATGTTATATTAAAACTAAAGGCTACAAAGCAGTTTTATATAAATTTCAGAAGCTACAGTTTGGGTTTTATATTAAAGTTCACAGTTCATCTTTTTTATTAGTTTCAGGTGCTATAGTATAGATATCATGTTAGTATGGAAAGGCACAGGGCAGGTATAATATACATTAGGATGCTATAGTACAGATAATACATTAGCATCAGGGACCACAAACCATCTATTAAAAATTAGTCTTAGGTGCTATATTAGCACTGAAGGTCACAGTGCAGCTATTATGTCAGTTTTAGATGCTTCAATATGGATATTACTTTTAAAGGTCATAGGCAAATATTACATCAGTTTTAGATAATATTTTATGGATATCATACTAGTGTTTAAGGCAATAGGAAAGTTATTATATCAGCTTTAGATGCTATAGTATGGCTATTACATCAGTTTTAAAGACCACAGGTTAGCTATTATACTAGTTTTAGATGCTATCATATGAATATAATATTAATATTAAAAGCCATAGGACAGTTCTTTGTCAGTCTTAGAAGGTATAATATGGATATCATAATAATAATAAAAGGCACAGCATAGCTATTATATTGACTTTAGATGTAATATATTAATATAATATTAAAAGTCACAAGATAGCTATTATATCAGTGTTTGATACTAGATTATGGGTATCATATTAATATTAAAGGCCAGGAAACAGCTAATACATCAGTTTTTGAGGTTATAGAATGTATGTCATATTAGTAACAAAGGCTGTAATTTTAGAGGTTATAAAATGGCTATTATGAGGTAATTTAAGTTTAAATGGCAGCTATGAAATTGGTTTTAGATGCTATAGTCTGGATATCTTAATAGTGTTAAAGGCTACAGGGCAGCTATTATATTAAAGATGCTAGAATAGGGGTTGGGGTTGTGGCTTAGTAGTAGAGCATTTGCCTAGCATGTGCAGGGCACTGGGTTCAATCCCCAACACCGCATAAAAATAAAATAAAGGTATTGTGTCCAACTATAACTAAAACAAATTATTTTTTAAAAGAAGATGCTAGAATATATTATTTTGGTATTTAAGGCCAGAGGACAGCTAAATATTAGTTAAGATGCTATAGTTTAATTTTTTATTGATCAATGGCTACAAGGAAGATATTGTATCAGTTTCAGATGCTGTATTATTATGAATATTACATTGATATTAAATATCATATTACAGCTATTATATTAGATTTAGATGATATGATATGAATATTACATTAATATTAAAAGTCACAGGGCAGCTATTAGTTTTCAAAGATATAATGTGATATCATACTAAGGGCCATAGGGCAGCTAATATATTGCTTTTAAATACTGCTGTATGGATATCTTTTTTTGTGACAGAGCACTATTACATTAGTTTCAGATGCTATAAAATTGACATCATATTAGTATTAAAGGCCACATGGCAGATATTATATCAGTTTAAAATACTGCCAAGAGGACAGCTATTGTACTAGTTTTAGATGCCACACTATGGACATTATATTAATTTCAAAGGCCACAGGGAAACTGTCATATAAGTTCTAGATGCTATAGTGAGGATATTATATAAGTATCAATGCCACAGAGCAGATCTTATATTAGTATTAGATGCTACACTATCAATAATAGTATTAAAGGCCACAATAACAGTGATTATATTAGTTAAGATGCTATAGTATGAATTTTATATTAATAATAAAGGTCACAGGGCAGCACTGTGTCAGTATTAGATGCTGTCATATTGATGTCCTATTAGTAACAAAGCTTTTGTGTTAGTTTTACATGCTAGAAAATGGATATTATAATCACAATAAAATCCAGAAAGCAGATATTGTATAAGCTTCAAATGTAATAATAGGAATATTATATTAGTATTAAAGGCCACAGGGAAGCTTTAGATTTAGTATAGTTTTAGATACTATACTATGGATATTATATAAGTATCAAAGACACAGGTCATATATTAGCATTAGATACTACACTATAGAATTCGTGTTAGTATTAAAGACCAGTGTTAGCTATTGAATTAGTTTAACATATTATAATATGGAGATAATATTTATTGTAAAGGGCAGACAGCTATTATATTAGCTTTAGATGCTATAGTATGGTTATCATATTAGTATTAAAGGCCATATCACCAGCTACTGCATTAATTTTAGCTGCTGTACTGTGGACATTATATTTATATTAAAGGAAACAGGGAAACTATTACAATGGCTTTAAAAGCCACAGGACAGGATTATGCTATCTTTAGAAGCTACAATATAATATTAATAATAAGTAAAGGGGGCAGTTGGTATATTAGTTGCTATAGTATAGATATCATGTGAGCATTTCAGGCCTCATATAGCTATTATATTATGAATATCATGTTAATATTTAAGGTCACAGGAAAGCTAATGGAAAAGATGCTAAGGTATGGATATTACATTAATATTAAAGGCCAAAGTGCAGCTATTATAGTAGTTTTAGATGTGAGTGCATGATATCAAAGTAATATTAAGGGCCACCAGACAGCTATTATGTTAGCTTTAGATATTACAGTATGAATAGCATATTAGGATTAATTGCTACAGGGAAAGTAGTCTATTCATTTCAGATTCCATAGTCTGATACCACATTATTATTAAAGGCTATAGGGAACCTATTAAATTAATTTTAGATGATACACTATAGACATCATATTAGTATTAAAGGTAATATGGATTTTGGGGATCTAGCTCAGTTAATAAAGTGCTTACTTAGCATGCAAAAGGCTCTGGGTTCAATCCCCAGTACCACCAAAAAATAGGTATATATGTGACATGAAAGCTATTACACTAGTTTTGAGGACACTCAATGAATATTATATTATTAGTAAAGGCTACAGGGTAACAATTATACCTGTTTTATAGACCATGGTATGATTATTAATGCTAAAAGGACAGTTATTATATTAATTATTGTTGCTATTATATTTGTTCCACAGGAGAGTTATTATATCAGCATTAGATGCTATACTAAGACTAGTACAATAATATAAAAAGCCACAGGGAATTAATATAACATTTTTTCAATGCTATTGTATGAATGTCACATTAGTATTAGAAGTCACAGCACAGCTGTTGTATTGGAGTACCTATTACATTAGGAGTAGATGTTACACTATGGATATCATACTAGTACTAAGACACAGTTTAGCTATTGCATTAGTTTCAGATGCTACAGTATGGATATTTCATCAGTATCAAAGGCCACAGGGAAGGTACCACATTAGATTTAGATGTTATAGTATGGATGTTATGTAAGTATAAAATCAAAAGATCAGCTATTATATTAGTATTAGATTAGCATTAGATGCTAATACTAATATAATATGTATTATTATATTAGTGTATTACTATGTGTAGCATATTAGTATTGAGTGCCACAATGCAGCTAGTGTATCAGTTTTTGATGCTGTAGTATGGGTATCATATTAGTATTAAAGAACACAGTGTAGCTATTGTATTAGTTTAAGATACTACTGCATGGATATTTTATTAACATTAAAGGCCAAATGGCAGTTATTAGTTTTATATGGCATAGTATGAATATCATGTTAATATCAAATACCCAGTAACAGACCATTGTAACACAGGAAGTTCAGATGTGGTAGCTGCCTGAAGCGGAAGAGGCTCAGGCCCTGGCAGTGACAATGGTGGAAAACCCAGAGAACTTAAACCCACCCAAAGCTGTTGAGGTAGATGTAGAAGGGTGCAGGTAGCCATGGCTGTTGGGGTTTTTAGCTTCTTCTATCCACTTCATCCTGCAGAGAGGCTTAGGAGAGCACACCCCAACCCAGATGGATCAATAAAGGTAAGGGTCGACTGGCCACCCACCCAGCCCTCCCCACCCGAGGACAATCAGATGTGCCAGGGAGAAGAGTCAAAGCAGGATCTCATTTACCAGGGAAGCACACACATCTTATATAAGGAGTAAAAGCCAATCATTTTAAAACATGGAAAAGTGGCAACCAATCAACATAAAGGTCAAATCAGCAGGAGGAATTAAAGAGAATGAACTGTGCACAAGCATGGAAGAGAAGTAAGCCAATCAGGGAGGTTTCAAAACAACTTCAGTGTCCTCCTACTGGCATTTAGCCAGGCGCCTTCTTAGTTTTGGGCCCCACACATGGCAAGTTGGCAAGTGAGGAAGTAAGGGGCAGAACCAGGTCAAAGGGGCATGGAGAGGGTCTTCTAATGAGGTCAACTTCCCAGATGATAAAAGTGTTCATGGACACAAGAGGGGAACATAATCAGACAGACACTTCTGGATTCATGCTCCTAAGCAGGAGATGCAATAGAAAAACTAAAATGGATATGTGGACATGAGGACACCAATGAACAATAGTGAGAGCATAGACAGGAGGGGAGATAGGAAAGGAAATTTTCCAGGAACCATAAAAAGAACAAGCCATAGTTGGGCATGGTGGTGCTTGTATGTAATCCCAGTGGCTTAGGAGGCTGAAGCAGAAGGATCATGAGTTCAAAGCCAGTCTCAGCAACTTAGTGAGGCCCTAAGCAATTCAAGGAGACCCTGTCTATAAATAAATACAGAAAAAAGGGCTGGGATGTGGCTCAATGGTTAATTGCCCCTGGGTTCAACCCCAGTACAAAAAAAAAGCCAAAATTTCGCCATTGGACTTCCAGCTCTGGGGCCTCTTTTTTTTTTTTTTTTTTTTTTTTTTTTTAAGAGAAGTCTGTTATTGTCACTTTTGAAGTAAACCTGCTGCTTGTTTGGCTTCTATGTGTCCTGCTCTTCACTTCTTTGCTGAGTGAAGACAATAAACCCAAGACTCATAGATGATAACAAAACTGGTGGCTCATCTGGATCAAAACCACTGACTCAAAGATCAGTAACAGTCATGTTATATGGCTGATGACACCTGGAAAATGATCATGGATCATCTGGCTTTTCAGTGGCTCTCTAAGGCCAGGTAAGTCCCCAACTACCACTAGCATGGCTGAATTCCCAGACACATGAGTAATACGCCCCGTTTTCCATGACAAAATTGACAACATTTCCTTTCCTCCTTGTGGCAACAGTTTGTCAGTTGAGACAAGGTCAATCCTCATTTTTCTTCCCTAATTTTCTTCCCTAATTATCTTCCTCATTTTCTTCCCTAAATATCCTTTTGTCTGGACAGTTAGCCCTGGTAAAAAGGCCCTATCATAGAGGAACTCCCAATTTTTTTTTTTGAGACATTTACAAAATCACCTGTCTTCCTTGTGGCCAGATCATCCTGAACTAGCAAAGGATTGAAAACTTGACACTCAGATCTTAGCGACAGTCTGCTGCTCTAAACCAGACACAAATCCCCAGAAAATAAAAACTATTGAAAGAGAAAAAGGAACATTTAACAGTGGAACAGTGTTAGGGTCTGTAAACAAGTCTGGATGGCGCCTGGCATTTTGCCAGAGGGAGTGGTTTGTGAAGTAACGCCAGCGAGCCATTAAGTGTGGAGATTTCTTATTGGTTGACTGCTGTATCTAGTTTATGTTAATTAAGATAAGCTGTGTGGAATGTATATATACCCATCCTGTCCTACAATAAACGGCTCCCACTCCTGCTGTATCAATGTACACAAGTTGCTCGTCACCCCCCAGTTATTTTGCTGCAGCCGGACTACAGCAGAACAGGAAATCCCCTCACCCCTATCTGAAGAAAAGATAATAGGTCCTAAGATCTCTTCCCCTTTATATCCTAATTGAAGCCCAGTCCTATTTATCTAGGGGCAAACTTCACCTAAAACCTAATTAGTTTTAGGTGCTATACTATAAATATCATATTAGTACTGAAGCCACAGCACACCTTTATGAGTTTTTTTATTTAATAATACAGATGTCATTCATTAATACAGATGTCATATTAGTATTAAAGGCCACAGGACATATATTAATTTAAGATGCTATAATTTGGATCTTAGATCTATTGTATTAGTTAATATGTTATAATATGGATATTACTTTAGTATTTCAAAGTAAATACTAAATATTATCATCGTATGGCTATCGTTTTACCACAAAAGGCTACAGGGCAACTATTACATTATGTTTCTATGCTATGACAAGGATATTAACATTAAAGGTCACTATTCAGCTATTATGCTAATTTTACATGCAATTGGCATTATTGTAGTATTAAAGCCACAGGATAGCTATAATATTAGTTTTAGAAGCTTTAGAATGGATATTACAACAAACTTAAAGTCCATAGGGCAGCTATTCCTTTTAGATGCTAAAATATGGATGTTATATTACTATTTAAGGGCACAAGGCAGCTGTTATTCTAGTATTGAGTATGAGGGTGTGATTATAATATTAGGACCAAATGTCACAGAGCAAGTATATTTGTTTTACATGCTCTAATATGGATATTTATATCAGCATTAAAGGTCACAGGGCAGGTATTATATCACTCTAAGAAGATCAAGCATGGATATTACTTTAGTGTCAAAGATCATGGGTCCACTATTATGTTATTTTTGATGATATAGGACAGATAACATTATAGAATTAGAGTCCACAGGAGAGTTATCAAATTACTTTTTGATGCTATTTTGTTGATATCATGTAAGTATAAAAGACCACAGGGAGCAATTATATATAAACATCAGATTAGTATTAAATGCCACAAGGCAGCTATTATATTATCAGTAGACATCATAATATGAATATCACATTAGTTCTATATTTCACAAGAAATCTGTTACATTAGTTTTTCATGCTATAGTAACAGATATTGTATTGAGATTAAAGGCCACAGGAGAGTATTAGATTAGTTTTAGACATCATAGAATATCTATAATATTAATATTAAGTCCTACAGAATAGCTATTATGTTAGTTTTAGATGCTATATTATTGATATGATATCAGCATTAAATTCCACAGGGCAACTATTATGTCAGTTTCAGATATTACAGTTTGAATATCATGTTAGCATTAAATCCACAAAGCAAATATTATGTTAATTTTAGATATTGTTTTATGGATGTTATAGTATGGACATATACTAATATTGAAGGTCACAGGGAAGTCAGTATATTTGTTTTAGAGGTCACGGTATAGATATTATATTAATATTGAACTCCAGAGATGAACTATTTTATTACTATTAGAGACTACAGAGTGTGTGTGTATAAAATATTAATATTAAATTCCACAAGAAAGATACTGAATTATATCATATCTATACATATTCATATATATTCATATTATTTTAAATATGGATGTTATATTAATATTAATGGCCACATTTAAGCTATTAAGTTACTTTTAGTTGCTACTTTATGAATATCATATTAGTATTGAAGGCTACAGGGCAACCACTATGTCAGCTACAGATGGGATAGTATGTATATTATATTAGTATTCAGGGAGATAAGGCAACTATTATATTCATTTTGGATGCTACAATAAGTATATTATTTTATTAAAAGCCTCACAGCACAAATATTAATTTTTGATACTTCAGTACACATATCACATTAGTTTTAAAGACCACAAGGCAAATATTTTATTAGGTTTTTATACTATGATATGAATATCATACTAGTATTTAAGGTCACTGAGCAGGCACTATATTAATTTTAAATACTAAAGTATGGATATCGTATTAGTATTAGAGATTACAAGGTAGATCTCTTGTAATCACAAGGACACAGACCATCTATTATATTAGTTTTAGATACTCTAATATGGATATTAGATTAATACTAAAGGCTACAGGGAATCTATTATATTAGTTTTAGATTCTATAGTGAGGATATAATATTAATATTAAATCTACAGGCAGTTATATCAACTTTCAATTATATCATATGGATAGCATTAAAAGTCACAGGGCAGATAGATGTTACATTCATTTTGTAAGCCACTATATGGATATTAATATTAAAGACCACAAGGAAGTTATTGTATCAATGTTATGGTTTAGATATTAGGTGTCCCCCAAAAGCTCATGTATGATATAAAGCAAGAAAGTTTAGAGGTGAAATGAGAACCTTAAACTAATCTGTGCATTAATCTCTGATAGGGACAGGCCTTTGAGGTATATGTGTTAACCTGATTGAGCAGAGTGCTCTCGCATGCTCTCTTGCTCTCTCTCTCTCTCTCTCTCTCTCTCTCTCTCTCTCTCTCTCTCCACACACACACACACACACACACACATACCTGCCTGGCTGCTTCTTGGTACAATGTCCAAAGCTGCTTTCCTCCACCACACACTTTTGCCTCATCCCAGGCACTAAGGATTGGAGCCAATTATCTATGGATTGAGACCTCTGAAACCATGAGCCCCAAAGTAAACTTTTCCTCCTTAAAATTGTTCTTGTTAGCCAGTAGCACACACCTGTAATCACAGCAGCTCAGGAGGCTGAGACAAGAGGATTGCAAGTTCAAATCTAGCCTCAGCAATAGCAAGGTTCTAAGCAACTCAGTGAGACCCTGACTTTAAATAAAATAAAAATTAGGGCTGGGGATGTGGCTCCATGGTTAGGTGCCCCTGAGTTCAATCCCTAGTATCAAAAAAAATGTTCTTGTTAGGACTTGGTCACAGAAACAAAAAAATTGGCACTGAGAAGTGGGGTCATTCTGTTACTAATCTGACCATGTACTACAGAAAGTTTTGGAGCACTTTGGAATTTGTGGAAGAAATTTTTTAAGTTTTAGTGATGCAAACTGAAAAAGCTTTAGAATATTGTAAACATAATTAATGGATGATACTGGTGGGAGGTCAGAAGACCAGAATGCCAATAGGACTGCAGACATTAAAGACAGGGCTCATGAGATTTCAGAGGGGGAGGACTCTTGGAAATTGGACTAGAAGAGCCTTTATGTTATTTTAGGCAAAGAAGTTATATACATTTTTCTCATGTCCTGAGACTTTCTGTGAGGCTTAATTTAAAGGTGAAGGACTTTTTAATTTAGCAGAAGAAAATTTCTAGGCAGCATAGCACTCAGGCAATGGCAGGGATATTGCTGGCAGCTTTTAACCAAGTTTATCATGACAATCAGGGGCAGAAAGCAAGCAGAAAGACTTGCAAAACTTGCAGTTTGGCCAGAAAACTGCCAGTAAAATTGTGGCTAAGAAAAGTGTGTTTGTTAAAGAAAATACAGATACTAAAGAGATGCTGCTAAAGACTTGACCAGAGACAATTGGAAATATGGCTTGAGGGCATCTCAGGAATTGGCAAGACCACACCTATCTCAGGCTCAAGGGTGTAAAAGAAAAAAATTCCCTAATAGGACACCCATAGCACAAGAGTTAATAACAAGAATCAACAAATGGGACTTACTTAAACTAAAAAGTTTTTTCTCAGCAAGAGAAACAATAAGAGAGGTAAATAGGGAGCCTCCATCATGGGAACAAATTTTTACTCCTCACACTTCAGATAGAGCCCTAATATCCAGAGTATACAAAGAACTCAAAAAATTAAACAATAACAAATAACCCAATAAACAAATGGGCCAAGGACCTGAACAGACACTTCTCAGAGGAGGACATACAATCAATCAACAAGTACATGAAAAAATGTTCACCATCTCTAGCAGTCAGAGAAATGCAAATCAAAACCACCCTAAGATACCATCTCACTCCTGTAAGATTGGCAGCCATTATGAAGTCAACAACAACAAGTGCTGGCGAGGATGTGGGGAAAAGGGTACTCTTGTACATTGCTGGTGGGACTGCAAATTGGTGCAGCCAATTTGGAAAGCAGTATGGAGATTCCTGGGAAAGCTGGGAATGGAACCACCATTTGACCCAGCTATTGCCCTTCTCGGACTATTTCCTGAAGACCTTAAAAGAGCGTACTACAGGGATACTGCCACATCAATGTTCATAGCAGCACAATTCACAATAGCTAGACTGTGGAACCAACCCAGATGCCCTTCAATAGATGAATGGATAAAAAAAAATGTGGCATTTATACACAATGGAGTATTACTCTGCACTAAAAAATGACAAAATCATGGAATTTGCAGGGAAATGGATCGCATTAGAGCAGATTATGCAAAGTGAAGCTAGCCAATCCCTAAAAAACAAATGCCAAATGTCTTCTTTGATATAATGAGAGCAACTAAGAACAGAGCAGGGAGGAAGAGCAGGAGGAAAAGATTAACATTAAACAGACATGAGGTGGGAGGGAAAGGGAGAGAAAAGGGAAATTGCATGGAAATGGAAGGAGACCCTCATTGTTATACAAAATTATATATAAGAGGTTGTGAGGGGAATGGGAAAAAACAAGGAGAGAAATGAATTACAGTAGATGGGGTAAAGAGAAAAGATGGGAGGGGAGGGGAGGGGGGATAGTAGAGGATAGGAAAGGTAGCAGAATACAACAGTTACTAATATGGCATTATGTAAAAATGTGGATGTGTAACTGATGTGATTCTGCAATCTGTATACTGGGTAAAAATGGGAGTTCATAACCCACTTGAATCTAATGTATGAAATATGATATGTCAAGAGCTTTGTAATGTTTTGAACAACCAATAAAAAAAATAAAAAGAAAAAAATTCCCCTGCTTGCATAGAGGGGTCTAGGAAATTGTTTCACCATGCTCAGCCACCTAGGCACTCAGAGGCTGCTGCAGCCATGGTCCCTGGAGTATTGACTAATGGTGAAGTTGGGGGTAGACCTTGACATCAACCATGTGATGCTGGTTCTGCTGGAATGCAGAATGTTGGAGTTAGGGTGTCATAGAGGCTTTCACCAAGATTTTTTTTTAAAGACATAGCAACCAGGCAAACTGCTACAGGGTTGGAGTTCCTGTGTTCTGCCCGTAATCTGGCAATATGTGGAGATATAAGGAGGAAGTCAAAGTTGCAATGGGGACCCCAAGATCAAGAAATATCACTATTGTAGAATATCTGGCCAAGCAAAGTTGCAGGTATAGTGCAGAAATAAACCAATAGAGAGGCCATGTGGGCTGCAACCAGCAAAGCCAAGGGCAGAGTTACACCAGCCCTTTGGAGAAAACATCATGATGCCGTGAGCTCCTGATACTGGACAGGGAGCTACAGGATTCATTTGCCCACCTGGATTTCATTCTTGCTTTGGCCCATCCCTTTTTTCTATGCCCCTGTTTCTCTCTTATGGAATGAAAATGTTTGCCCTGCACCTTTATATTTTGGATACATGTATCTTGCTTTTGATTTTTATAGGAGCTCACACTTAAGAGTTCACCTTGCATCTCAGTGGAGACTTTGCACTTGAACTTAAGAGTAATTCTTGAACTGTTAAGACTGTGGGGACTCTAGAAAATGGACTGAATATATCTTGCATTGTGAAGTGTACATGAGCTTTGGGGGGCCCGAGGCAGACTGTTAAGATTTCTATATCATTTGTCCCCCCATAAGCTCATGAATGAGACAATACAATAAAGTTTAGAGGTGAAATAATGGGTTATGAGAACATTAAACTAATCAGTGTGTTAATCCCTGATAGTAATTAAATAAATGGTAACTGTAGGCAGGTAGGTGTGCACCTTTGGTGTATGTATTTTGTCCTGGTTGAGAAGAGTTTCTCTCTCTCTCTCTCTCTCTCTCTCTCTCTCTCTCTCCTTCTTGGTCAATGCTCTGAGTGATTTACTTCCATCACACAATTCTGCCATGATGTTCTTCTTCATGCTAGGTTTCAAGGAATAGAGCCGGATGTCAATGGACTGAGACCTCTGAAACCATGAACTCCAAAATAAACTTTTCCTCCTTAAAATTATTCTTATCAGCTCTTTTGATCACAGCAATGAAAAAGCAAACCAAAGCAATCAGTTTTATATGTTATAATATGGATATCATAATGTGATTAAAACCCAGAGTGCAGCTATTTTATCAGTGTTAGATCTAATAATATGGATAAGACATTAAGGGGCACAGAGCAGACATTATATCACTTTTAAAAACTATAGTAAGAGTATCATATTAGCATTAAAGGCCACAAGGACAGCTCTCATATCAGTTTTGAATGTTCTGGTATAGATAACATATTAGTATTAAAGGCAGCAAGGCAACAATTATGTCACTAATTGCTATAACATGGACATTTTATTTGTATAAAATCTCACAATAGTTTTAATTTGCATTCCTTAATTGCTAGAGATATTGAACATTTTTCATATATTTGTTGATTGATTATATATTACCTTCTGAGAAGTGTCTGTTCAGTACCTTGGCTCATTTATTGATTGGGTTATTTGGGGCGGGGGGTTGGTGTTTAGCTTTTTGAGTTCTTTATATACCCTAGAGATTAGTGCTCTATCTGATGTGCAAGTGGTAAAAATTTGCTCCCAAGCTATAGGCTCTCTATTCACCTCACTGATTGTTTCTTTTGCTGAGAAGCTTTTAAGTGTGAATCCATCCAAAGAGGAAGTACTTCCTCATTCTACGAGGCCAATATCAACCAGATTCTAAAACCAGGCAAAGACAAATCAAATAAAGAAAACTCCAGACCAATATCTCAAATGAACATAGATGCAAAAATTCTCAGTAAAACTCTGGCAAATTGAATACAAAAACGTATCAAAAAGATAGTGCACCATGATCAAGTGAGGTTCATCCCAGGGATGCAAGGTTGGTTCAAAATACATAAATCAATAAATGTAATTATCACATCAAAAACCCCATATTCTTGGGCTGGGGCTGTAGCTCAATGGCAAACAACTTGCATAGCATGCATGAGTCACTGGGTTCAATCCTCAGCACCACATAAAAATAAACAAATATAATAAAGGTATTCTGTCCATCTACAACTACAAAAAAAATTTTAAAAGCCCCATATTCTTAACAGTCCCAGCATTACCCAAAAGTCCAAGTCCAAAGAGTCTTCTCAGACTCAAGACAAACTCTCAGTATAAACCCCCATGAAAATCAAAAGCAAGTTTACATGCATCCAATATATAAGGGCATGAGCATAGTAAGAAGCAATGAGACCAAAGCAACACTGAAATTCAGCTGGGTAAACAAAACTTTCAGTTCCACATTCAGCATCTGAGGCACATAGCATTGTGATGTTCTCTCCAAAAGGTGTGTGTAGCTCTGTTCCTATGGCTTTGCTAGTTGCAACCCCCATCTCTCTCTCTTATCTTGATTTTCTGTTTTATTCCTACAGATTCCTTGGCAGACTTTTCATGGTACTGGAATTTCTTAATCTCAGGACTCTCCACTACAGTTTCAGCTTCCTTCTCCCTTTATTCATCACTGTCTAAGTGGCTGCCTGCAGGGACTCCAACCCTGCTACATTTTTCCTGGCTTTCCAGATTTTCCTTTGAAATCTCAGTGGAAGCCTCCATGATCTCCTAACTCTGGCATTGTGCAATCCTAAAGAACCAGTGCCATGTGGTTGATGCCAAGATCTTCTACCATCTCAAGCAGTAGCCAAGATTTCTAGTACCAAGGCTGCAGCAGCCTCTGAGTCAATGGGCAGTTGTGCATGGTGAAACAAATTCCTAGGACCCCTGTACAAGCACAGTGCCTCAGTGATCTCTTCTCAAAGGAATTTTTATTTTTTTGTAATATTAAGCCTGAGATTGGGATGGTCTTGCCAATTCCTGAGATGCCAAAAGCCATCTTTCTTTGTCTCTGTGTAAAGTATTTAGTATCTCTTTAGTGGCTATAATGTTTTGAACAACCACAACTTCCTTAGGCCCAGTTTCACTTACAATTTTCTGGCCAAACTGCAATGTGTTCAAATCTTTCTGCTTTGCTTTTTGATCCTGATAATAACAGTAAACTTGGCGGAAAGCTGCTAGCAATATTAATGTCAATACCAGAATGCTGCACTGTCTTAAATTTTCCTGTCAGATTAATTATGCCATCATTTTAAATTCAGCCTCACAAAAAAAGTCTGATATAGGCAAAGTATAGACAACTTCTTAGAGCATAACAAAAATGTCCTCCAGGCTAATTTCCAATAGAGTCCTCTTCCCCTGAAATGTCATGAGCCCAGTCTTTACTATCTACAGTTCTATAAGCATCTAGGCTTCAGGGCTCCCACCAGAATCACCCATTAAGTTCTACCTATAATATTCTAGAGCTTTTCCAGCTTGCATCTCAAAACTTTTTTCAAATTTTAACAACACACAAATGTTTATGAACCACGTAGTCAGGTCAGTTACAGCAACCACCCATTCTTGGTACCAATTTCTGTTTTAGTCCATATTTTCTGCTGATATGACTAAAATACCTGACAAGAATCTTAAATGAAGAAAAATTTATTTGGTGCTCATAGCTTCAGTGGCCTCAGTCCAAAGATAACTGACTCCATTGCTCTTGACCCAAGACAAGGAAGAACATAATGGCCAAAGGATGTGTAAGAGGAAGGATGCTCAGGACATGCCAAATAGGAAGTACAAAAGATAAACCCTACATACACACCCTTAGTGACCCATCTCCTCCAGCCACACCCTACCTGTTTACAAATACCACTCAATCCCAATCAGCTGATTAATGTACTGATTATGTCAAGACTCTCATAACCCAATCTTTTTGCATCTCAACTTTTTTTATTGTTTCACATGTGAGTTTTGGAGGACATTTCAAATCTGAACTAAAACAGGTACAGATCTGATATTAATATTAAAGACCATAGTGTAACCATTATATTACTTTTAGATGCTATAACATGAATATCATGTTAGTATTAAAGACTACAGGGCAGCAATTATGTAAATTTTAGGTGCTATTATGAATATTGTGTACTACAGGCCATAGGAAAGTATTATATCAGTTTTAGATAATACAGTATGTATATTATATTAGTATTAAAAGCCACACTATGGATAGTATATTAGAAAAAGGTGCTACAATATGAATACCATATCAATGTTAATTGCCACACTGAAATTATTATACCACTTTTGAATGCTCTGGTATGGATACCATGCTAGTATTAGTGGCCACAGATCAACTATTATATCATTTTTAGATGCTATAGTATGAAGATCATATTAGCATTAAAGGCCACAGGGCTTTTATTATATTGGTTTTAGAGGCCATAGAATGGATATAGCATAAATTTAAATGCCACAGAGAAGTTATATCAATTTTAGATGCTATAGGTGTTTATTATATTACTGTTAAAGGCCAAAGGGCAGCTGTTATATAAGTTTTAGTGCTATACATGGGTATCATATTAGTACTAAGGTCACAGGGCCACTACTGTATGTATGGATATCATATCAGTATTGAAAGCCATAGTTCAGATATTTTATTAGTTTTAGATGCAATAGTATGGACATTCCATAAACATTAAAAGCCATATTAAAGCTATTGTACCATACCTACAGTATGGATATTATATTAGTATTAAAGTCCACAGGGCTGCTAATGTAACCTGTTTAATGTAAAAACATTAGTTTAAAATTCTATTGTATGGATATTATATTAAGATTAAAAGGCAAGTGGCAGTTATTTCATTAGTGTAAGTAATATAGCATACATGTTGAGTTAGTATTAAAACCAAAGTTCAGCTATTATGTTAGTTTAAGATATTATAATATGAATATAATAGGCCACAGGCAACTATTACATTAGTGTTGGATGCTATAGGACAAAAATTATATTTCTTTTAAAGGCCACAGGACATCTATTATATGAATTTTAGATACTATAGTATATATATTATGAGAGCTATAAAACCACAAGGTGGCTATTATTTTAGTTTAGGTGTTATAATATAAACATCATGTTAATATAAAAGGCCACAAGGCAGCTAATATATTAGTATAAGATGCTAGTATGGATATTTTATTACTACCAAAGGCCAGAGTACAGCTATTACATCAGTATTAGATACAACATTATGAATATCAAAATACTACTAAAATTCATAAGGTATCATAGTATTAATTTTAGATGTTATTTTATGTATTTCATATTAGTATAAAACACTACAAGACAGCTATATGTTAGTTTAACATGCTATAATATTGATATTTCATTGGTGTTAAATGCCACAGAGCAGCTATATTAACCTTAGATGCTGTAGTACAGATATCATATTAATATTAAAGGCCACAGGGAAGCTACTATATTAATAATAGATGCCATAATATGAATCTCATATTAGTATAAAAGTCCACAGGATATATATTACTTTAAAATATATGTTTTAAAATGCATATTATGTTAATATTAGAGTCAAGTGGGTACATTTTGTTTAGCTTTGGATATTATCATGGATATTGCATTAATACTAAAGGCCACAGAGATATATTATATATGCTTAAAGTGCTATAATATGGATAGTATTAATAGCCACAGGGCAGTTATTGTATTAGCTTAAGATGCTATTGTATAGATACAGAACAACTATTTTATTTGCTTTAGAAGTCAGAGTTCAGACACTATATTAGTATTGAATCCCAAGGTTCACTATTATATTAGTATTAGAGACCACACAAGGATGTTATATTTATATTAAAGGTCACAGGGAAACTATTATATTAGCTTTACATGCTATAATATGGGTATTATTATTCAATAATAATAATAATCAGAAACCTGCTATTACATTAGATTAAGATGTTATAGTATGGGGGGCTGGGATTGTGGCTCAGCAATATAGCGCTTGCCTAGCACATGTGAGGCCCTGAATTCGAGCCTCAACACCACATATAAATAAATAAAATAAAGATATTGTGTCCAACTACAATTAAAAAATAAGTATAAAAAATTTTTAAAGATGTTATCGTATGGATTTTACAATTAAAATAAAGGCCACAGGACAGATATTACATTAATTTTAGATGCTATAGTATGACTACTAATATATTAAATTATGAATGTTATATTAATATTAAGGTTTACAGGGCAACTAGTATATCAGATTTAGATGTTCTGGTATGGATACGAAATCAGTTTTAAAGGCCAGAGGGCAGCTATTATATTAATATTGGATGGTATGCTATGGATATAATATTAGTATGAAAGGCCAAGGGTCAGTTTTTATATTAGTTTTAGATGGTATAATGTGGATATCATAATAGTATTAAAGGCTACAGGATATATATTACATTAGTTTAAATGTAATAGCATGGGCTGGAGTTGTAACTCAGTGATAGAGCACTTGCCTAGCACATGTGAGGCACTAAGTTCAAACCTCAGCACCAAATAAAAAAATTAATAATTGAAATAATGGTTTAACAAAAAGATGTAATAGCATGGATATTAATTATGTTAAGGACCACAGGGCACACATTTACTATTTTTAGATGCTAAAGTGTGGTTATTACATTAATATTAAAGGCTACAGGGCATCTATTATATTAGTTTAAGATGCTATGTTATGGATGTTACATTAGTGTTATAACCACAGTGCAGTAATTATATTAGCTTGAGATGCTACAATATAGATACCATTTTACTACTCAAGACTGTAAGGCAACTCTTCTATTAGTTTTGGATGATATACCATGAATATCATATTAATATTAAAGATGGAAGGGTAGCTATTTTATTAATTTTAGATTCTACATTATGGATATTATGATAGTATTAGACTCGGGGCAGCTATTTTATTAGTATTAGATGCTTTAGTAGGATATTATATCAATATTAAAAGCCACAGAGAAACTAAATGTTTATATTTATTATAGATATTAATATTCAATTCCACCAGGCAATGAATATATTAATTTTAGATGCTCTATTATGGATATGTTATTACTTTTAAAGGCCACAGAGCAGATATTCTATTAATCTAAGATAATTGAGTGTGACTATCACATAGTATTAAGGCAACAGAACAGCTATTATATCAGTTTTAGATGTTATGGATATCATAATAATATTAAAGACCATAATTCAGCTATTTTGTCAGTTTTAGATGCTATACTATGTATATTACCTTCATATAGTTATTATGTTAGTATTAAAGGCCACAGCAGAGATATTGATAACCACGCTATAGCATCTAAAACTAATATAAGAGCTGCCCTGAGGCCTTTTATACTAATATGACATCCATACTCTAGCATTAAAAAGAAATATAATAGCTGCCATGTGGTCATTCTTACAAATATGATGTCCACACTCTAGAACCAAAACTAATATAACATTATAGTATTACAGTATATTACTATATCATATTAATGTTCAGGCAACAAGAAAGCCATTATATTAGTTTTGGATGCTATAGTATGAAATTATATTAGAATTAAAGACTAAAGTTTTATTTGGCATAGTATGAATATCATATTGATAATAAAAGTTACAGAGCAGCTCTTATATTAGTTTTACATGGATATCATATTAATATTATAAGTCACAAAACAACTATTATGTCAATTTTGGGGTATTAAAGGCCAGAGAAGAGATATTATATCAGTTTGGGGTATTATAGAACGTATATTATATTAGCATTAAAGGCCACAGGAACGATATTTTACCAGTTTTAGAAGCCACAGTACAGTTATATTAAAATTAAAGGCCAAATGGCAGCCATGAAATTTATTTTATATGCTATAGTTTGGATATCATAATAGTAATAAAAGCCATAGGGCAACTATTATCTTAGTTTTAGATGCTATACTATGAATATTACATTAGTATTAAAGCCTGCAAGGCACCTATTTTATTATTTTAAGATTCTAGAAGATGCATGTTATATTAGTTTTTAAGGCCAGAGGGCAGCTAATTATTAGTTTAAGATATTATAGTATAGATATTACATTAATATTAAATGCCATAGTGGAGCTATGACATTAGTTTTAGATGCTATAGTATCCATGTTATAACATGGATATTACACTAAAATTATAGGTCATAGGGCAGCTATTATATCAGTTTGATGGTATAGTATAGATATTATATTAGCATTAAATACCACAGGAAAGATATTATACTAGTTGTATCATACAGTATGAATGTTACATTAATATTAAAGGTTCAGTGTAGTTATTAAATTGATTTTAGGTGCTAAATACAGGTATCATACTAGTATTAAAGGTCAGAAAACACCTATTATTAGAAGCTATAATAGGACCTCATGAATATTAAAAGCCACAGGGCAGCAATATATTGGTGTTAGATACTACTGTGGAGGTATTTTATTAGTATTAAAGTTAACAAGGCACTGATTTCGTTAATTTTAGATGACATACTATAGATATTATGTTAGTGTTAAAGGTCACAGTGTAGGAACTATATTATTTTTATATGTTACACAATGTATATCATATTAGTATTAAATAAAGGCCATTTGGAAAATACTATAGATGCTGTGCCAAAGGTAGCTATTGTATTAGTATAAGATGCTGTAGCATGAATATTATATTAGTAACCAAGGTAGCTATTTTATTAGTTTTAAATGTTATATATAGGTATTAATTAATATGAAATGCAACAGAACAAATATTTTTTTAGTGCTATATTATGGATATCATGCTATTACTAAACACTACAGTACAGTAATTATATCAGTTTTTAATGCTACAGAAAACATAATATTACTAAGGCTTCAGGGCAGCTATTTCAGTTTAGAGGCCATAGTATGAATGTCATATTATATTAAAGGTCCGACATCTCCTATAGATTAGTTTTAGATGATGAATTATGATAACATATTAACATTAAATCCATAGGGCTACTAATTGTATGTTTAGGTGCTATATTGTAGATATTATGTGAGTATTAAAGCTATAAGGCCATTAGGATATTATTATTAGATGCTGCACTATGGAATTCACATTAATATTAAGTGCCAGATTGCAGCTACTGTATTATTTTTACATATTATAATACGGAAATTATGTTTCTATTAAAGGACAGCTATTATTGTTTTACATGCTATAGTATAAATATCATATTAGTTTTAAAGGCTAAAGGGCAGCTATTATATTAGTTTCACATGCTATAGTATGGATATCATATTACTATCAAAGCCAGAGGGTAGTGATTATATTAACTTTAGATGATTTAGATATCATAGTAGTGCTAAAGGCCACAGCAGTAGCAATTATATTAGTTTTAGATGCTATAATGTAGATATTGTATTAATTTTAAAGGCCATATTATATTGAGAGATAGAATATGTACAAAATATTAATGTTAAACACCATAGGGCAACTATATTAATTTTAAATGCTACAGCATGAATATCATATTAGTTATAAAGGTCAGAAGGCAGATAATATATCAGTTTCCATTATATATTATAGATATCATATTACAATATATTTAGGTACCATAATGCATATCATATTAGTACTGAAAGCCACAGAAAGCTATTCTTTTTCTTTTAAAGAGAGAGAGAGAATTTTTTAATATTTATTTTTAGTTTTCGGTGGACAACATCTTTGTTTGTATGTGGTGCTGGAGATCGAACCCGGGCTGCATGCATGCCAGGTGAGCGCGCTACCACTTGAGCCACATCCCCAGCCCCACAGAAAGCTATTCTATTAGTATGGATATTATATTAGTCTTAAAGGCATAGGGTAGCAATACTATCAGTTTTACATGCTATATTATGGATATTATAATACTATTAAAGGCCAAAGGGAAGATATTATGTCAGTTCTTGATGGGATAGTATGGATTTTAATATTAGTACTAAGAGACCACAGGACAGGTATTACATTAGTTTTAGAGGCCACAGTATTGGTATTACATTAAAGTTAAAGACTGTAAGGCAGCTATTACACACTAGTTTTAGATGCTATGGTATGGATATCATGGTTGTTATAGGCTACAGGGCAATTATTTTATTAGTTTTAGATACTACAACATGGATATTATATTGGTAGTAAAGGTCAAAAGTCAGGTATTATACTGGATTTTTATGCTATAGTATGGATATTACATTATTATTAAAAGTCACAGGGCAGCTGATATAGTAGTTCAAGATGTTATCACATGCATATTATATTAGTATTAAAGACCAATGGTCAGCCATTATATTGATTTTATATTACATATTATAGATATCATATTACTATAAAATGGCAGAGGGCAGCTATTATATCAGGTTTAGATGCTATACTATGAAGATATTTTATTAGTCCTAGATTCTATAATACAGATATTTCATTAATGAGAGTATAAATGTTTACATTAGAGATCACAGGCAGCTATTATTAATGTTGGATGCCATATTGTGACTATTATCATAATACTAGAGGCCACAGTGTTTGTCATTATATTAATATTAATTTCCAAAATTCATATATTATATTAGTGTTAAGAGGTCACAGTTTGGACCAGAAGCTTCAACATGGCTCTTGTATTTGTGTTAGATGCAACCATACATTTTAGTATTAATAGTGAGAGTATGGATAATATATTGACACTAATTGCCACAGGCAGCTGTTAAATTAGTGCTAGATACCATGGTATAGATATTATGTTAGTATTACAGTCCACAGTGTGGATATTATATTAATATTAAAGCACACAGAGTATGTGTTATATTATTATTAGAGAACACAGTGTAGATATTATATTAGTATGAAAGACCACAGAATACTTATTATATTAGTATCAGAAGAAACAATATAGATATTGTATTAATATTAGAGTTCACAGCATGGATATTATATTAATATTAGAGGTCACAATATGAATATTAGTGTTAATGGCCACAGTATGGATATTACATCAATATTATAGGTCACAGTGTAGACATCACATCAACATTAAAGATCATATGGCACCATCATATTAGTGTTCAAGGCCACTCTATGGACCCTATATTAGTGTCAGAGGCCACATGAGGACACAGTAGGATCAAAGGTCACAATGGATAATGCATTAGCATTAGAGGCTGCATATGGATAACACATTATCATTATTACACCACCATATCAATGTTAATGACTCTGCTGGGTCCAGGAAGTTGGCATGCCCTCTGGTGGCTACTGGGGCTCAGTGCAGTACACTACAGTTCAGAGGTGCATGTGTGCCCCCTCCTGGAGTTCCTGAGAAATGGACAAAATTCAGTACCTTATCCAGATTATTCAAGGTGATTTTGGAAACTCAAACGGAAATGAAACATATTATCAATGATTTTTCAAAAAGGAAAGGATTGAACAAGTGTTTGGAAACCATGTGGAATAAAATGAATGTAGACAAACTGAAACTCCTACTCATAATAGTCTATAACTAAGATTTGAGAAAACTAAAAAATATCTAGAAAGAAACAGAAGAAAATCTATGTGATCTTAGATTTAGTGATGAGGAGGCATCTGTGTGTGTGTGTGTGTGTGTGTGTGTGTGTGTTCTGGGACTGGGGATTGAATGCGGGGATTCACACATGCTGGACAAACTCTAATACTGAGCTACCTTCCCAGTCCTCGGTGATGATGAGTTTTAACTCAAAGACCAGAAGTCAATTGACAAAAGAAAAATATTGATAATTGGGGGCTTTATAAAATTAAATTTTCACCAAGTGTTATGTTGCATGCCAACAATCCCAATTACTTAAAAGCTGAGGCCATAGTATTACAAATTTGAGGTCAGCCTCAGAGATTTAAAAGTGGTGGGATGTTGAGAGCCACAGCCAGGTCGGGATGGCGCCTGTCATTTTGCCAGAAGACCTTAAAAGAGTGTACTACAGGGATACTGCCACATCGATGTTCATAGCAGCACAATTCACAATAGCTAGACTGTGGAACCAACCTAGATGCCTTTCAATAGATGAATGGATAAAAAAATGTGGCATTTATACACAATGGAGTATTAGAACTAAAAAATGACAAAATCATGGCATTTGCAGGGAAATGGATGGCATTAGAGCAGATTATGCTAAGTGAAGCTAGCCAATCCCTAAAAAACAAATGCCAAATGTCTTCTTTAATATAAGGAGGGCAACTAAGAACAGAGCAGGGAGGAAGAGCATGAGAAGAAGATCACCTTCCTGCTCTTTAAGTGAAGGCTCTGCATAGTGAATTCCTCCAGAAGAACACAGACAATGTGGATGTACAGAGAACAGAACTTCATAGTGAGAAACCTGAAATGCGCTGCCTCAGCTAGGTAAACACAGTCAGTATTATCATGACATTTACCTTGAGGACATGAGGTGACAGAGCAGCTCTCTACCCTGTGACTGCCTTTTCCCAGACCCACAGCCTCAGGCTAAATATGGGGTGGCAGGGAGAGGGGGGAACCCCAGTGGAGACCAATCTAAAAATACCTGACAGGTCTTCCTCAATACTGTCAAGATTGTCAAAACAGGGAAGGTCAGAGAAATAGTCACCCTAAGAGAAGTCCTTGGAAACACGATGACTTGATGTCAGGCAGGGTCCTGGATGGAGTCCTAGAACAGAAGAGGTAGAATCCAAAGGAAGTGCATGGATATTATATTACTATTAGTAATAGTAATATAACAATTAATAGTAATATAATAGTTGAGTATAGCATATTTGTATTTGTTCTTCATGAAAAGTGGTCTAAGATGTTGACACATCTGAGATAGTGCACCTAAGTCATAACAATAGAAAAACCAGGTCGAGGCTACCTGGGAAATCTCTGTACCTTATTTGTGATTTCTGTATAAAGATAAAAATACTCTAGGGCTGAGGTTGTGGCTCAGCATTAGAATGCTCTCCTAGCGTGTATGAGGCCCTGGGTTCAATCCTCAGCACCACACAAAAATAAATAAATAAAATAAAATTATTGTGTCCATATATACAACTAAAAACTAAATCTTTTTAAAAAAGATAAAAATACTCTAAAAAAAAGCTTAAGACATGGTTATTTTTTCTCAAACACCTGCTTGTTTAATTATTTATACAGTTAATTGTTTATAACTGAAATTCTTAGCTAGTTCTATATTTTATTATAAATTTTTAAAATTTTTAGTCATAGATGGACATAAGTTTATTTTATCTATTTTTTATGTGGTGCTAAGGATCAAACTCAATGCCTCACATGTGCCAGGCAAACGCTCTACCACTAAGCCACAACCTGATACTTTATTATATACATTTATAACACAAAAATTAAATAATTCAAACTAACATATATTCAAGATATGGGCCTCTTTTAGATGTTTTATATTGAAGTAATAACATATATGTAAACATTATATTTTTATGCTGTCTCTAGGTCCTGAATTTGCCTTCTAAAAACTTGATCATTTTAGAGAAAAAAAAATAACATTTTAGAGACTCTATTTTAATTCATGGCTGAGCTTTCTCAAGAGTCACTTTGTAAAAAAAAAAAAAAAAAAAAAAAAAAGTCCAATGGCATATTGACTTGCTGTGATTGAATTACTTATACCAAAGAGTCTTTGTCTTTATTTTATTTCTAAGCATACTCTTTAGCAGTAATATAATCAAATATTTGCCAATGGGACAAAAAGTCAAAGAAAAGAGAAAGAGAAAGTAGACTGGTGACCATAAAGAGTGACTCCTTCTGATAAAAAGACTATAAAAGGACACAAACATCCATCTCCTCCATGATGCCCTGCAGAAAGTAGTGAGCCCAGAGGAGCATAGGTATCTGCTCAGCTCAGGAGTGACCTTAGATGCTGTTGTTATAGAAAAATACTTTATCTTTTAGAAATCACAAAGAATTACTGGATACCCAAACTCTTGAATGCTTCCAAATTCAGCTAAACTTCTAAGTGATTTTATTATCACTCAAGCTAGTCATGAAGCTAATGATAACTAAAGAATCTATGGGACTGGGGATGCAGCACAATGGCTGCATGAAAGAGGCCTTGGGTTCAACCCCCAGCACCACAAAGGGAACAAAAAAGAATTTGTGCCTTATTTGTGTAATCAAACAGAAAATGAATAATCACTGCTTCTAGGAAAATATGTCGAACCTGAAACACAGCTAAGATTATCAGAATCAAAATAATCTTATAGTGGCTTGCACAGCCAAACTATCATGAACAGCAGTGTCACATCATAAAGCATATTCACATTAAGCATAGTACAAAACAACAAAAAAGGATTTATTTAATGATGAGAATAAAAATGGACATAATATAGCTTAGGAAATTATAAACACATTGGAAACATGTGATACTGACATCAAAATCCCCCAGGACACCACAGGCACTTTGATAC
This sequence comes from Callospermophilus lateralis, assembly GCF_048772815.1. Taxonomy (NCBI): domain Eukaryota; kingdom Metazoa; phylum Chordata; class Mammalia; order Rodentia; family Sciuridae; genus Callospermophilus; species Callospermophilus lateralis. Next base: position 104,330,078 of record NC_135314.1, read on the forward strand.
ATGCCTGTCATCCCAGTTACTTTGGAGGCTAAGGCAGGAGGATCACAAATTTGAAGCCCACTTGAGCAATTTAGCAAGACCCTGATTCAAAACAAAATTTATTAAAGGGCTGGGGATGTATACAGCTTAGTGTGTATGTGTACAACTCTGGGTTCAATCCCCAATGCCAAAAAATTCTCCAGGCCAGACATCTGATCAAAGACAACCATGTCAACCTCTCCAAAATAATTAAACTAAGCATGCTCTTTGTTCAGCTCACAATACTAATATGTCTAATTTCTTCTTGTACAAATTCACGATAACCCTTTATTTTTTTTAGTTTCTTTTTTTTATTGGTTGTTCAAAACATTACAAAGCTCATGATATATCATCTTTCATACATTTGACTCAATTGGGTTATGAACTCCCATTTTTACACGATAACCCTTTAAATAAAATGAAAAGTGTATGCACTTTTCTAATAAATCCAACAAGTACAAGATATATTCAACTCTGTTCTAAAAGTTACAATATAAGCATATAGGAGCACTGATGTTAGGATAAAATGTAATCATGGCACTTCCCACATGAAATAACCCTAAGTACTAATAAAAATATAATCTCAAAATAAATTCAAATTTCTGAAATCAAAAGCATGTTGGTACATTTTTTTTTTAGTTTTTTTTTATATAGTTGTAATTGGACAGCATGCCCTTGCTTTTTGTTGTTGTTGTTGTTTGTCTGTTTGTTTTTAATGTGGTGCTAAACAAATGAAGGATCGAACCTAGTGCCTCACACATGCTAGGCAAGTGCTCTGCCACCAAGCTACAGCCCCAGCCCATGTTAGTACATTTTTAAATGATATTTTGAACAGAGGGGAAACACTTAACAAAAGAGTTCTCCAACAAGAATGCCTGACAACATATAAAGCTTCATGCTCATCAGAGGCCCATCCCTTGCTTGCAGGGAATAAGGGAAATTAACTTTCTGATGAATACAAACCTTTAATAAAACATGGAAATTTCTTAGTAAATTTAAAAAGTAGAAAAGAAAATTTCTGTTTAAAAAATTTATTTTTAGTATATGTATCTGTATTGCAAAAAAAGCAGCTACTTATTTGTCTCTTACATATTGTAATGATTTGAATCCTGAGGAAATTTCATCCATAGTAGTTTTAGGTATCATACAATATCAACAGTTGGTGTGGGAGGCCATCCTCGCACATGATTTGAGTTACCTCCCTGGCTGGGTGAGAGGCGCTTAGACACAGCTGGGTCAGATCTTTCCCCACCCTTTCCCAGATCCGAGGGCTTGTCCATGCAGAGGCGAATCTGGCCACTGCCCCCAAAGAACCAGTCATTGCCCCTGACCTTGGGATGCTGCCCCCCCTTAACCTTCATTGGATGGGATTTTCCCCAGAAGTTTTTGTTCCCCAATAAAAGCCCACTCCCTGGCATGTTCTCTCTCTCTCTCTCACTAGTCTCTTCTGTAAACCTCACCACCACATTAGGTGGCTGGAGGCAGGAGCTAGGAGAAGCCATCTCAGAGCTGGTATTAAAGGTAATGAGTCTTGTCTCTTTAATTTAAAACTCCCTAGCAATTTATGAATTGAACCTTCTTTCCCAGCACTGGTCAAGTGGCAGAAGTTGGCACTAAAAATATCACCATTCTGCTTTTATCTTCTAAAACTGATTTAAAATTTTTGCTTACAATAATTTTATCCAAATTTGGAAGAGGTATTGTGATGTTGTGTAAATGTGTAAATACATAATCATTTTAAACAATACCTATGGATACCTGTGACACTTGGGTCCTGTCAGAGGCATTATGTGTCATACTGGGATAGAACCCAGGACTTCTCATGTGCTAAGCAAGTGCTCTGCCATCGAGCTGCACATGCAGCCCCAAAGATGTCTTAATAAGCAGAAATTAATTAAAATCACTTAAGATTATCATGAGAATTTTCAAACAATGAATTCTCTCAATCTAAAAAAAGTAAGCTAAAAGTATACTTTTTAAATATTGCTGATGAAAAATAGCAAAAGTTCACAGGATTAAGAAATTTGTAGAAAACTAGAAAGAGGAGAAATTAAAAGTTGAACAAGAGGCTGTAGCTCAGTGGCAGAGTGCTTGCCTAGCATGTGTGAGGCACGAAGTTTGAGCTTTAGCACCACATAAAAAATAATTAAAAGGCATGTTGTCCATCTACAAACACCAAAAATTTTTTTTAAGTTGGACAAATTCTACTGCACAGAACTAGAAACCCAGAGGACATGGGGGATTTCCTAGTAAATACAGACATTGTAACATGACTCTAAAATAAGAAAGCTGTAAATCAATCAATTAGTATAGAAAAGCTTGGACTAGTGCTTAGAGATCTCCCTCTGGACAAGAGTCCGGGATTACCAGGGCTCACCGTGAGTGTCACCTGACCTTTAACAAATTTTGATTTCATTTCAAATGTTCATGATCTAGAGAAAAGAAAAGAGAAAGAAGTAAGTTTCATAAATTCATTTTATGGTATATGGAAGCCTGATACGGTTAAGGAATTTCATCCAATGAAGGAAGTCAATGTTTACATAACAGGCATTATTTTGTGCACCCCTGCAAACACACTGCAAATTACAGCAAGAAAGTCTACTCCTCCTAGCCTAGTAAGGAGGAGCAGGGTGTCTAGGGAGGTGGGATGGGAGGGGTGCCTGTGGGGGCAAGGAGTCTGGAGGAGGGTGGGGGGCAGGGTCTGGAGGGACAACCGGTGGCAATGACAGCCTTGGTGGTTAGTTCAGAGCCAATCTCCAGCCTTCCATCGAAAAAAACAAGCTGAAGCAGGGCCCATAGCAGTGTCAGTCTGCCTGATCCACCATCTGCTCACTGAATGAGGCTCCAGCAGCCACCCTAAATCCAGGGGAAGTAGTTCCTCCACTGCCAGCCACAACCACCTGCTCTGTATCGGCTGCCTAGAAGTGCTGAAAGTGGCAGGTATTCATTACATATGCTAAAAAGGAAAGTAGTCAGGCATGATGGCCCATGACTGTAATCCCAGCTTCTTGGGAGGCTGGGGCAGGAAGATTGCACATTTGAAGCTAGCCCAGGCAACTTAGCCAGATCGTGTCTCAAAAAATAAATAAATAAATAAGAACTGGGGATGTTGCTTAGTGGTAGAGGATTTACCTAGCATGCATGAAATCCTGGGCTCAATCCCCAGTACTTCAACAACCAAAAAAAAAAAAAAAAAAGGCAGGGGCAGGCGAGAAGGAATGCATTGTTATTATAAATCCCATTTCCTTTTATTCTAACTTTATCTTTGTCATTATCTTAATGTTCATGGGCAATTAACTACATGGCAGAAGCTGTAGAGAATTTGAAACTAAAATATAAGATGCTGTTTATTATAGATCAATCAAAGATAAAGGATTTCTAAAATGAAGATGTAAGTCAGTAGAAAAGCTAGATTAGACTCATAGAAACTTGACTCTCCAATATATTGGTACAAGCACTAACTTCCTTAACAAGACACAAGTTCAAAAATAAAATCAGGAATCAAAGTGAAATGGCTTCAAATTAAAAATTTTCTGCACAGCAAAGGAATCAGAAGCATGAAAAGAGAGCTATAGAATGGGAGAAAATCTTTGCCAGTTACTCTTCCAAAAGGGGATTAATATCAAGACTATATAAAGAACTCAAAATACTTATCACCAAAAAATTAATAACTCAATCGAAAATAGGAAAAAGAACTAAACAGACGTTTCTCAAAAGAAGTAGTATAGATGGCCAAGAAATATATGGGGGAAAAAATGATCAACATCCCTAGCAATCAGGGGTATGCAAAGCAAACTTCATTGAGGTTTCATCTCACTCCAGTTAGAATGACAAACATCAAGAACACAAATAAGAAATGCTAGGGAGGATATGGGGAAAATGTTCACTCACACGTTGTTGGTGGGACTACAAACTAGTGCAACCAGTCTAGAAAGCAGAATGGCAATTCCTCAAAAAACTAGAGCATGTAACCCAGAAACTCCACTCTTTGGTATTTATCCAAAAGAACTAAAAATCAGCATCCTACAGTGATACAGGCACATCAATGTTTATAGCAGCACAATTCATAATAGATAAGTCAACAGAATGAATAAAAATGTGGTGTTTTCCACAGATGTAAACACAATGGTGTTTTATTCAGATGTAAAGAAGAATGAAATTATGGCATCTGCTGGTAAATGGATGAAATGGAGAACATCATGCTAAGTGAAATAAGCCCAGACTCAAGTGAAGGGTTGATGTTTCATTTAAGATGTAAAAGCTAGAGAGAAATCAGGAAATATAAGGGAGGAATCTCATGAAAATCAACAGGTGATCAATGGAGTAGAGGAAGGGGATTGACAGGGAGGGTGGAGGAAAGAGAAAGTAGAAATACTGGGGATGAAATGGAGCAAATTATATTTCATGCATGTATGCCTACATCAAAAAGGACCCCACTATTACATATAATTAAAATGCATGAATAAAAACATTTTGTAAAGAGGGAAGATAGCCAGGCATGGTGGCACACATGTATAATCCCAGCAGCTCTGGAGGTTAAGGCAGGAGAATCATGAGTTCAAATCCAGCCTCAGCAAAAGCAAGGCACTAAGCAACTCAGTGAGACCCTGTCCTTAAGTAAAATACAAAATGGAGTTGAGCATGTGGCTCCAGTGGTCGAGTGCCCCTGATTAATCCCTGATACTTCCCTGCAAAAAAAAAAAATGAGGGAAAATATATAGACACTCTCAATTAAACTGTGATTTTATCAACCAAAACAAAATGTGGTTGACTTTAGTTCCATGAAAGATGAGAAATAAAATTTTAATAAATTCTGACTTTGTTAGAAATAATGTGTTTAGGCTTAAATAACTTAGTGGGCTTAACACATACAATTTTTAATATTTTCCTACCTTAACATTGCAAGAAAAAAAATGAAACAGGCTGGGGTTGAGGCTCAGTGGTAGAGCACTTGCCTAGCATGTCTGAGGCACTGGGTTCAATCCTCAGCACCACATACAAAAATAAATAAATAAAACAAAGTTATTGTGTCCATCTACAACTAAAAATAAATCTTTTAAAAGGGGGAAAAAGCGTTAAAACATTAAGGAGATGAGGCTGTGGCTCAGTGGCAGAGCACTTGCCTGGCACATGTGAGACACTGGGTTCAATCCTCAGCACCACATAAATAAATAAAATAAAAGTATTGTGTCCATCTGAAACTAAAAAATATATTTTTAAAATATTTTTTAAAAAAAACATTAAGGAAAACAAGTAATGGAGTACACTAAGGCTCCATTTTTTGGGGTTCAGGACCCTCCCTCAATGTTGCTCCTTCCTACATGTCAAGCTCCTCAGAAAACACCTAGCTGGCCATGTTATGATGATGAGGGTCACAGCCTCAAGAAAGGGGCCCTTCTATAAGGTGAGCCTTGCTGAAAGAGAAGAGAATGAGCTCACAGCCAGGCTCCCCTCAGCTCTCAGGCCCAGGTGGGGGACTTTCTAGTCACCCTCCCCACATTTTCCTCGTCTACCATTGGTTCATCCAGAAGCTTCTGAGGCTGCTCTAAGGAGAAGGAAGCTCCATGAATCCCCCAAGCTAGGCATCAGCCCAAGGCTGCTCTGAGGAGAAGGGAGTTCCTGGCATCCCTAGAGACATGACCCATCAGGGTCCCCAAGCCAAGAGTCTGGCTAAGGCTGATCTAAGGAGAAAAAAATCTCTGGGCATCATAGAGACATAAACCACAATGTACCCAAGTCAGGCATCACCCTAAGGCTGCTCTGAGAAGGGAGCTCCAGACATCCATGAGGGTATGCAAGCCAGGCATCTCCCTCAGGCTTTTCTGGAGAGAATAAAACCTTAGGTGTCCCTAGAGACATGACCCACAAGGGTCCCCAAGCCAGGCATCTCCCTCAGGATGCTCTGAGGAAAAGGGAGCTTCTGGTGTCCCTAGAGAAATTACCCACAAGGGTCCCCAAGCCAGGCATCTCACTCAGGCTTCTCTGAGAAGGGAGCTCCTGGTATCCCAAGAGACATGACCCACTAGGGTCCCCAACCCTGGCATCTCCCTCAGGCTGCTCTAAGGAGAAGGGAGTTCCTGGCATCCCTAAAGACATGACCAATGAGTGTCCCCAAGCCAGGTGTCTCCCTCAGGCTGCTCTAAGGAGAAGGGAGTTCCTGACATTCCTAAAGATATGACCCATGAGGGTCCCCAAGCCAAGAGTCTGGATAAGGCTGCTCTAAGGAGAAAGACTCTCTGGACATCATAGAGACATAAACCACAATGTACCCAAGTTGGGCATCTCCCTTAGGCTGCTCTGAGAAGGGAGCTCCAGGCACTCCTAGAGATGAGATCCATGGGGGTATGCAAGCCAGGCATCTCCCTCAGGCTGCTCTGAGGAGAAGAGGGTTCCTGGCATCCCTAGAGACAAGACCCACAAAGGTCCCCAACCCTGGATCTACCTCAGGCTGCTCTGAGGAAAAGGAAACCCTAGGCAACCCTAGAAACCTGACACATGAGGATTTGCAAGACAGGAATCCCCCTCAGGCGGCTCTGAAGAGAAGGAAGCTCTGGGTGTCCCTAGAAACGTGGCACATGAGGGTCCCCAAGACAAGCATCCTCCTCAGGCTGCTCTAAGGAGAAGGGGGTTCCTGGTGCCCCTATAGACATGACCCACAAGGGTCCCCAACCCTGGCATCTCCCTCAGGCTGCTCTGAGAAGAAGGGAGGTCCTGGTGCCCCTAGAAAAATGACACACAAGGGTCCCCAGCCAGGCATCCCTCTTGGGATGCTCTGAGGAGAAGGGCATTCCTGGTGTCCCTAGAGACATGACCCACTATATTCCCCAACCCTGGATCTCCTTCAAGCTGCTCTGAGGAGAAGGAAACTCTAAGAGACCCTAGAAACATAACACATGAGGGTCCCCCAAGACAGGCGTTGGCCTCAGGCTGCTCTGAGGAGAAGGAAGCTCTGAGTGTCCCTAGAAACATGATAACAAGGTCCCCAAGACAGGCGTCCCCCTCAGGCTGCTCTGAGGAGAAGGAAGCTCTGGGTGTCCCTAGAAACATGACACATGAGGGTCCCCAAGACAGGCATCCCCTTCAGGCTGCTCTGAGGAGAAGGAAGCTCTGGGTGTCCCTAGAAACATGACACATGAGTGTCCCCAAGACAGGCATCCCCCTCAGGTCTCTCTAAGGAGAAGGAAGCTCTGGGTGTCCCTAGAAATGTGACACACGAGGATCCCCAAGACAGGTGTCCCCCTCAGGCTGCTCTGAGGAGAAAGGAACCCCAGGCATCCCTAGAGACATGACTCATGAAAGTCCCTAAGCCAAGCTGAGGCTGCTCTGAGAATGGAGCTCCAGGAGTCCCTGGAGACATGAACCACAAGGGTCCCCAACCTGGGTGTCTCTCTCAATCTACTTTGAGAAGGGAGCTCTGCCCCCTCTCTGTGGAGTGACCCAACACTCCCACGAGCTGGGGCTCTCCGGGGTTGGTCCTTAGGGGGAAGCCAGCTCCTCATTCTCAAGGAGGTGGCATTAAAGATGGAGGTGAGGCCCCGCCCCTTGTTGACCATGCCCCTTTGGCCATGTGCAGCGCAGGAGCTGCTCATGGCTCAGAGGCCGGACCTCTCCCGGCTCCCTGGTTAATATCAGCACCTTCTTCCACCCTCAGCAGTTACTGAATAAAATCTGTTCCCACTGCTGTAACTAGGTCTGGCTGTGGCACCATGAGGAGTGGAATCTCAGGAGAGGAGAAATGGAGTCCAGGAGACCCCCTCTCTGCACCTCAACCCTGCACTCCACCAGGCCAAGTGCTGCAGCAGCCTGAGCTAGGCGGGCAGATGCTCAAATAGAGACAGCCACAGGGAGTCCAGACACTCACTAATGCACCCAAGGGCAAAAGGCCAGAAACAGACCACCACAGAGGCTTCTGGGATGTGTAGTCCCAGAAGCTTCTGGGATGTGACTTAGCCAGGGACTGTCCCATTTTAGAATCAGGGATTTTAAGAAAATCTGTTCAATCCCAGCCCACGATGGCCATTGTCAAGATGAGGAGAACCTGAACTCAGAAGCAAATTCCCAGAGCCCCAGGTGGTTCCAAAAAGTTTACTCCATCCTACCAGCCCTCCTCTAGTAGCAGAGGCAACTGGGAGTTGCCAGCCACAATGCCCACCCTTGACTCAGGGAAATCCAGATAATTCAGTCTGTCCTACCTTCCCATTTCTCACCATAGAGTCCCCTGGAAGCAATGGGCTGCACATTTACTCAGCATTCCCGGGGATTTGGGTCAGCATATCAGGTGTCCTGTCCACATAAGCCTTGCCATAGAGGACCTTGGGAGCTGAATGCCATGACTACTCTGCCATAGAAGACCTGGGCAGAATAGTCATGCTCTGACAGGCAGCCCTCCCCGAAAGACCTCTGGGAGATATGGACCAGAAGTGTATTTTGGCACTCTGCCACCCAGCCCTCAATGTGAAGGCTTTGGAAGACACAGGCCCCCAAGTTTTCTGGGCAGTGCAATCTGGTGTTCTGCAGGTGCAGCACTCACTCTGGAAGCCTAATTTGGCTGCAAGCCATGTTTTTGCCTGGCAGCCCCAGGATAGTGTAATCTGTTATTCTACAATGCAGTCCTTGCTCTGGAGGCTGCAGATCCCCCAGAGATCATGGAAAGTATAGTCTGGTACTATGTTGGTATAACCTCACCAAGGTGGCTCCTGTGGCTGTGAGCCCCCAAGAATTCTGGACACTGTAATCAGTTCTTCAGCCCTGGGAGCTGTGGGCCACTTGGTGTTCTAGGTAGTGCAGTCTACCCTACCTAAGTGGACCTCTTCATCAAGGCTCTTGATAGCTGCCTGCCACATTCTTGCCCAGGTATTCCAGGAGACTCTGGGTAGCACAACCCAAAGCTCTGCCCATACAACCCTCACAGGAAGATGTCTGGGAGCTACCATTCCCCCAGGAATTCTGGGTAGTGTAGTCTGACCTGCGTTCATAGCCCATGCCATGGAGGCCTCTGGGAGTTGCAGGCTACATGCTTGCCTGGATGTCTCCCACCAAAGATTCTGGGTAGTATAGTTCATCTCTCTCCAGTTCTCATCAGGGAGGATCCTGGGAGTTCCAGCCCCTGAGAATTGTACACTCAATTCTGCCAGGAGGGATAGAGAAACTGCAAGCCACAAGCTTGCCCTGGTACTCTGAGGATACTAGCTAGTAAAATCTGGTGCACCTCCAATGCAGGTCTCACCGTGCAGGCCTCTGGGAACTGCAGATACATGTTCACCTGGGGATTCTGAGCAGTACTGTAGTCTGATCTTTGGCCTGCACAGTTCTCACAGTGAACATCTCAAGGAGTTGTAGGCTGTACATTCTCCTTGACACTCCCCTGCCCCAGGATTCTAGGTAGTGGAATTCATTTCTCTCATCTATCAGTCCTGACCATAGAGGATTCTGGAAGCTACAGCTCCCTAAAAATTATGGGAAATGTAGTCCAGTGTTTTGCCTGTACACCACAGAGGATCCTGGGAGCTGGCACGCCTGAGGATTCTGTGTAATGTAGTGCAGTGTTTTGCCTGCACACCCCTACCAACAGGACATGAAAGCTGAAGTCCACATGCTTATTCCAGTAATCTGAGGATTCTAGGTAGTGTCATCCAATGCTCTAGCAATGGAGCCCTCAACAGAGAAAGCTCTCAGAATTACAGGTTGCCCATTCATCCAGGAATCCTCAGGGATTCTGGGTAGTGTAGCCCAGTGTTCTTCCCACACAATCATGACCATGTAGGACCATGGGAGCTGCAGGCTATGCATTATAAAGGCATGCCCAGGAATTCTGGGCAATGTAGTCTGGCTTTCTGATCTTGCAGCCTTCTCAGAGGCCTCTGGGAGCTGCAGGCACTGAGAATTATGTACAATATACTCTGTTGTTCTGCCCATGCAGCCCTCATAGAAGAGGCTGCTGGGAGTTTGGGGCCCCTGACAATTCAGGGTGGTGTGGTCCTGCACTCTGTCCACAAAACTCTCACTGTTGGGTTCATAGGTGCTGAAGGCTACACCCCAAGGATTCTGACTAGTGAAGCCAGATGACTACCCACACAGCCAGTACTCTGGGACTTGCCAGACAGCTCACCCCACTGTGAGCAGGATCACCAGCAAAACCCACTATCATCTGGCTTCTTATACAAAAAAATTTAGTCATGTAATGGGAAAAACTCTTTAATGCAACCACAATAATATTTTCACAGTAGAAATAATCACAGATAATTCCTTAATCCCATATTCCCAGTCAATACACAGATTTTTCCAATTGTTTCAAATTAATTTTATAGTTTTAAATATAAATAAATCTGGTTCATACTAGGAGCATCCATTGCATGTGATTAATGCATCTTAAGTCCTCCTTCCTTTTCTTTCCCTGTAACTTACCTACTGATAATAGTAGGTAATTAATACTGCACAATTTTCCAGTCTGGGTTGGGTTTGGTTAGGTTTTTCTTGCAGTGCCTGGATTTGAACCCAGACCTTCACACATGCTCATCACCCCTCTACCACTGAGCTAGAACTCCATCCATTAGATTATTGTTTTAACAGACACAGATACAATATTTACACTTAAAGTAATTTTGAGTTTTAATACATCCACTTTTCAATCAGTATTTTTCAAGTATTTTAACACTACAATAAAAGTGAGCCATAGCCAGGCACAGTGGTGCACACCTGTAATCCCAGAGGCTGAGACAAGAGGATCTCGAGTTCAAAGCCAGCCTCAGCAAAAGCGAGGTGCTAAGCAACTCAGTGAGACCCTGTCTCTGAATAAAATACAAAACAGGGCTGGAGGTGTGGCTCAGTGGTTGAGTGCCCCTGAGTTCAATCCCTTGTACCAAAAAAAATGAGTCATTATAACATGAATAAAAGAAAGAAATGAGACATGCATTAGCTCTTCCCTCAGGCCCTAGTGTGGCTTCAGATGCTGGGCCCTCCTTGGCCTCCTTGCACCATCCTGAGGTTGTATCTGTATTTCCCCTTTCTGTCCTAGGATTTCTCCCCAGAAACACCCCCAATCCCAGAGAAACACTTTGACATGCTATGTTGGCAAGTGGCCAAAGTTTCAATAAAGGATACTTTTGTAAAAATAAGTCCTACTAAAATGTTACCAGGGAAAGTAAAGAATGTAGCAGGGCTGCTTCCTCAGCACACAGAGCAGCAACGGAGAAAGAAGCTCTGGTCCTTGCCATGGACACTGCCACCAGGATCCCAGGCCACGGTGTCTTCCCAGGAGGGTCACCAGGAGAAGGAAGCTATGGCCCTCTGGATGTCCTCATGCTTTTCAGGTGTCCCCAGGCCATGGCATATCACAGTGAGTCACAAGGATAAGGAAGCTCTAATCCTCAATGTAGCCATGGCCTCCAGGTGTCCCCAGCAGGGGCATCTCTCCAGGTGGATCCTGAGGATTAGGAATCTCTGGTCCTCACTGTAGACACAACCTCCCAGTGTCCCCAGCAGCATCATCTCCCAGGGCGGGTCCAAAGGAGAAGAAACACTCCCCCCACAAGCATCCCCAGGCTTCCCCAACTGTGGGGTCTTCCCAGGTGTGTCCCAGGAGAAGGAAGCTCGCTGTAAACACAGGACACCCCTCCCTGAAGGCGGGATCCTCACAGAATGGGAGAGAGTGACTCTATGCACTCCCTGCTGGTCGATGTGGACAGCACTGGACACTGGGCGCTCCCTGTTTAACCATGGCTAAGCGCCCCCTCCTGGCAACACTGGTAAAACTCTGAAATTTATTCTGATTACTCCAGGACATCAAACAGAAATAGAGCACACCATCCCACGTCTTGATCTAAATGGGTGGAAATAACAAAAAGCAAAGTAAATAGTCACTTGAGAAAATGTCCTTTGATTTCCTATATATTATAAATAATGTGTAGGAGTTTGAAAACTAAAAAAAGAAAAAAATTGGGGAGGGTGGGTACCGTGGATTGAACTCAGGGCCACTCAACCACTGAGCCACATTCCCAGCCCTATTTTGTATTTTATTTAGAGACAGGGATCACTGAGTTGCTTGACGCCTTGCTGTTGCTGAATCTGGCTTTGAACTCGCAATTCTCCCATCTCAGCCTCCCAAGCCGCTGGGATTACAGGCAAGCGCCACTGTGCCCAGATAAAGCGTTACCATTTATAATAGCACCCCCCAAATTAAATTCCTTAATTAAAAATCTTCAAATACAAACATACTTTCAGAAAACCTTGAACACAATTGAAAGAAAACAAATTTAATATAAATGAATGCAGAAATTCCTTCTTCAGGATTGGCAGACTAATGTAGTTAAGATAAAGTTCTCTCAAACTTGCTCTGAGCTTTTTTTTTTTTTTTTGAGAAAGGTCTATTTAGTTCTACTGCACATTTATGATCTGTTTACTTGATTTTTTGCTATTGAGCTTTTGGAGTATCTTATATATGCTGGATATCAACCCCATGCCAGATCTATAGATTATTAATTTTATTCTCCCATTCTGTAGGTTGTCTCTGCACTCTGAGGAGTGTTCCTTGCTGTGGAATCAGCCTGATCTTTTCATCTGTACAGCACATAGGGGAAGCTGAGAAAACAAATCTGACACAATTTCTTGGACTTTTTCTTAATTTTGCAGTATTGCATTCGCATGGGTGCCCATTCACAAGGAAGTCACCAGATTACAGTATGCAACCCTGAGTAAAGGGATATGTGGAGGAAATGAACATCCTGCTCCCCACAAAGCTGATTCCAAATGGGTGGCATTTGTACCACATCGGTTGCCTCATCTGGGGCGTTCCACTTAGTACTCCAAAGAAGGAGATGTAAACTTACTTTCTCAGCGCAGATGCACTTTACAGCAGCTGTTCTCCAATTCTTCTGGCTAGCTGTCCTCTCCAGAACAGGCTGCTGTGTGCTTGGATCATGCACAACCATCTCTGATTGTTCCTTAGGATGCTGGGGGTCTCACATCCACCTACACATGCTTTTCTACTCTGCATCATTCAAAATCAAGAAAATAGTTCCCAAGTCTGTCTCTTCAGATCCTCAGGAAGATGATAAAGTTGACCTAGAAAATGAGGTCGCTTCTTTACATATTGCTCTGATTTTAGCAGTTGCTGGGGTATGCACAATCTGCCATCTGAGCGACTTTCTCCATGTCTAGAGGCTGCAGAGGTGTTATCTGTTGTTCCAACTTAACTTTTCCCTTCATTTTCATTGAGCCATAGTGGCCCTGAGGTTAGCAACTGTAGCTCCAACCCACCGAAATCCTGCAGGTGTCCTCTGGGCGAGCAGAGTCTCCTTGCCTCCCGGGGACTGGCGGCTGTGCTGTGGGAGTGGAGCAGAAGAGATGAGCGCCTCCTCCGGATGGGGAACCTGGAGGAGAAGGGCAGAGCCACGGTCCACGGAAGCCGGGCCCAGTTTCCACTGTAAGATAGATCAAGCACCTCTCAGAAACCTACAACCTGGCTCCTGTCCACCAGGTTTCTCCTATGGGCGATACAAACTGGGGGCCTTTCTGGCAGCAGAGCGTGGAGACCCAGGACCCCTGAAGCTGCACTTGGGAAGGGCGAGTGGCCTCCCAGGCTTCATAAAATCAATCCAGGGTGCTGGAGTGGGAGAAATGGCTTCATTCCAGGTCGTGATTTCTAAGTTCTAATTCCGCTGCACCCTGGCCCAAGCCTGCGTGGTTTGGCCATGACTTAACACCTCTGAGCTGTAGTTTCCCAACTGTGCCAGGAGGTGGCAGTGCTGTCCTGGTTCCCCCCAGATGGGCGGGGAGGAGCTGGTGCTTTCAGGGTAGGAAAGCGCTCTGGGGCTCTGCAGCACTGCCGCCCTCTGGGCATGGATCCTTCCCCCCTCTCCATAGCTCTGTATTCAGCTTGGGCTCATGCTTCCTGTCACTGCAGCCATGACGTAATTCCACATAGGTACTCGCCCATACTTCAATATATTCCACATTGTTTGGAGAACCATGCAGTAAATGCCCTCATTTGCAGGGCTGGGATTTTGGCTCAATGACTGAGCACTTGCTTCATACATGTGAGGCCCTGGGTTCGATCCTCAGCACCACATAAAAAGAAAATAAAAGTAAAAAATAAAAAATAAATGCCCTCATTTGCTATTCCCTCTTTCAAGACTTAAACCTTTCTTTCAAGCTTTGGATCTGAGATTCCTCAGTGTCCCATGCAGGTGGGTTTGGTTTTTCCTTCATCTAAGACTGGACCCTGCATTATAGTAGGGCTGGAAGCTGATAGGCATGAGGTGGTGTTTACACATGATGTTGAGGCTGGGACTGCAGCAAAGTTATGTCTAGAAATAGTGACTGAGCCTGGACCAAAATGTAAGGGGTTTTGAAAACTGTTGAGTAAACACCCAGGCCCTGCCTCTCTGATCTTGAGTTTGAATTATATCAATTAACAGGTGGGATGGGAACTACTTCTACATAGCATACAAGGAAGCAATTCACAGGAGAAAGGCAGAAAGAAAGACTGCAGGAGGGATTCTACACTTGGCTGGGCTCTGGGCACTGCTCAGACCTGTGGCCCATCCCCATGGGGGACTAAGCCCCGACTCGTTACTGCCAGGGGGTTCCCTGTCCTACAGACACCAGGTTGTCCTTATCTTGGACACAAGAGTTTCCCATCAAGGTCTTCTGGGTTCCAGTAAGTTCAGTGTCTAAGCCCAATAGATGCTACTGGAAAGAGCGGGTAGCTGCAAAAGGGGGATGTGAAAGGCTGGCCAAGGGGAAGTAAATGCAGGTTTGTCCTTGCACAAAAATGGGCTTTCAGTGAAATGGGCTTTCAGTGGACACACTTTGTGAAATAAAGTGGCTAACTCTGAGATAAACAAGATTGATAAGCATTTAGCCAAACTAACCAAAATGAAAAGAGAGAAGACTTACTTAATAAAATTAGAGAGGAAAATGGAGAAATCACAGACATTATAGAAATTCAGAAGAACATTAGGGACTATGTTGAAAACTTATACTCCAATAAATTGGAAAACCTAGAGAAATAGACAGATACAACCTGCTAAAACTGAATCAAGAGGATATAGAAAACCTAAACAGACCAATAACTAGGAATAATATATAGAAACCATAAAAAATGCTTTCCAAAAAATAAAACCCTGGAACCAGAGGGATTCTCAGCTGAATTCTACCAGACCTTTAAAGAAGAACTAAAGCCAATACTCCTCAAATTATTCCATGAAATAGAAAGGAATGGAGCACTTCCAAATTCATTCTATGAAGCTAGTATCACTCTCATATCAAAACCAGATAAGGACACATCAAGTAAAGAACACTGTAGACCAATATCATTTATGAACTTAGACTTTTAAAAAATATACTTAATAAAATATTAGCAAATCATGTTCAACAACATACTAAGAAGATTGTACATCATGACCAACTTGGTTTTATACCAGAGATGCAAGGATGGCTTAATATACACAGATCAATAAATGTAATTCATCCCAAGTAGAATTAAGGACAAAACTCATTTAGTCATCTTGATAGATACAGAGAAAGCATTTGACAAAATTTTGCACAAAATTTGACAAAATAAAAGCAATAAAGAAACTAGGGATAGAAGGAACCTACCTCAATACCATAAAGAATATATATGAAAAAAAACTAAAGCCAACCCCACAGTAAATGGGAGAAAACTTAAAGCATTTTCTTTAAAATCTATAACAAGACAAAGATGTCCACTCTCACCACTCCTGTTTAATATAATGCTAGGCAGAGCAATAAGGCAAGAGAAAGAAGTAAAGGGATTAAAAATAGCAAAGAAAGAAGTCAAATTATCACTGTTGGCAGATGATTTGGTCCTATACCTAGAAGATCAAAAAAACTCCACCAAAAGACTATCAGGGCTAATAAGCAAATTAGTCAAAGTAGCAAGTTACAGAATCAACATAAAAAATCAGTAGCTTTCCTATAAATCAACAATTAATCTGAAGAGAAACTAATCAAGAAAACTATTCCATTCTCAATAGCCTCAAAGAAAATAAAATACCTGGGAATAAATCTAACCAATGAGGTGAAAGATCTCTACAACGTAATCTATAGAACATAGAATAAAGAAATTAAAGATGACTCAAGAAGATGTAAATATCTCACATGTTCATGGATAAACAAAATTAATATTCTTAAAATGTCCATATCACCAAAAGTAATATATAAATTCAATGCAACTCCCATCAAATTACCAATTGACATTTCACAGAACTAGAAAAAAGTCTTAAAATTCATGTGGAAGAATAAAAGATCCAGAATAGCAAAAGCAATTCTAAGCCAAAAAAGTAATGCTGGAGGCATCACAATACCTGACCTAAAACTATACTACAGAGACATAGTAACAAAAACTGTATGGTAATTGAATAAAAACAGACACATAGGGCTGGGATATAACCCAGTTGGTAGAGTGCTTGCCTTGCATGCACAAAGCCCTGTGTTCAATTCCCAGCAACACACATACACCCCCCCCCCCCACACACACACACACACATATATATATATATATATATATATATATATATATATATATATATACATATACATACTTATAGTACAGAGTAGAAGACACAGAGAAAAACCCACACCTACACTCATCTGGTCCTTCACAAAGGTGTCAAAAACATACATGGGAAAAAAGAGCCTTTAAATAAATAGTGCTGAGAAAACTGGCTATCCATATGTACAAGAATGAAACTAGACCCTTATCTCTCACCCTGCACAAAAATCAACTGAAGGATCAAAGAAATTATACCATAAACCATCTCCTAGAAAAAAAGTATAGAGTCAACACTCCAGCATATAGGCACAAGCAACAACTTTCTCAATAAAATCCTTAAAGATCAAAAAGTAATACCAAGCATTAATAAATGGGATGTACCAAATTAAAAACCTGCACAGAAAAAAGAAGAATGTGAAAAGAGAATCTACAGAATAGAAGAAAATATTTACACTTTAGACAGAGTATTAATATCTAGACTATATAAAGACATTAAAAACCACCAAAAAACCAATAAATAAATGGGTAAATGAATTAAACAGAAACTTCTCAAAAGAAGAAATACAAATAGCCAACAAATACACAAGAAAATGTTCAATATCATTAGTAATTAGAGAAATTCAAGTCAAAAGCACACTGAGATTTCATCTCACACCAGTCAGAATGGCAGTCATCAGTATACAAATAATAATAAATGCTGGAGAGGATGGGAGAAGAAAAAAACACTCTTACACTTCTGGTGAGACTATATTAGTACAACCACTGTGGAAATCAGTGTGGATGCTCCTCAAAGGAGTAGGTGTGAATCCAGGACACGATCAAGCTGTACCACACCTCGGTATTTAGCCTAAAGAATTAAAGTCAGCATACTAGAACAGTATTTGCACACCCATGTTTACAATGGAGTTTTATTCAGCCATAAAGAAAAATGGATATAACTTGAGAATAAAATCAAACAAAATAAAACCAAACTCGGAAAGTTAAAAGTGGTATATTTATCTGGTATGTGAAAGTTAAAAATGAAAAAGGAAAAGAGAGGTGGGAGATCTCATGAAAATCAAAGGGAGATCAGTAGAATAGAGAAAGGGACCAGGGAGAGTGGGAAGGGGCGGGAAAGGGGAAATATTGGGAATGATATTGGCCAATAATGATACTGTGCACATGTGCAAATATGTAACAACAAATTCCACCATTAGGTACAACTATAATTCACCATAAAAATGTGCATGTTCTTATAATTATTTTTACTTTGCCACAGATGCATACACAAATGTGCAAGTTTAGGTCCTGAATTTCAGCAGCACCTGTGAGAGCAGGCATAGTATGTTTCTCCAGGCCTCAGGGAACAAGCAGTTCAGGAAAGGTCTCACTCTCCCATGTTGCATAGTGTGAGCACCAGAATGCATTCTTGTCACACTCACAGCATCAAGAAATGTGTCCTCATCCCTAACCTCAACACTAAACCTAACCCTAACCCTAACACAATCTCAACTCCAACCCTAACCCTAAAACTTAACCCTAAACCCTAAACCATAACCCCTAACCCTAACCATAACCCCTAACCCTAACCCTAACCCCAACACGAACTCCAACCCTAACACTAACCATAACCCTAAAACTTAATCTTAAAGCCTAACCCAAAACCCAAACCCTAACCCTAACCCCAATAACTAACCCTAACCCTAATCCTAGCCACTAATACCTAACCCTAAACCCTGACACTGACTTAACCCTGACCCTAACCCTAAGCCCTAGCCCCTAACCCTAACCCTAACCCTAAAACGCTAACCCTAAAACCCTAACCCTAAAAGCCTAACCCTAAAACCCTCACCCTCACCCTCACACTAACCCTGAACCCTAACCCTAACCCCTAGCCCTAGCCCTAACCCTAACCCTACACCACAACCCTAACCCTAATCCTACCCTAAACCCTAACCCTAACCCTACCTTTAACCCTAATCTAACCCCAACCACTAACCCTAACCCTAACCCAAACTCTAGCCATAGCCCTAAACCTAACCCCTAACCCTAAACACTAACTCTAGCCCTAGCCCAAGCCCTAGCTCTAGCCCCAACCATAAGCCCTCACCCTAACCCTAAACCCTAACCCTAACTACTAAACCTAACACCCTAACCCTAACATCCTAACCCTAACCAACTTTAAACCTAACCCTAACTAATCCTAAACTGAACACTAACCACTAATTTTAACCCCTAGCCCTAACACTAACCTTTACCCTAACTCTAAACCCTAAACCCTGAACCCTAACCCTAACCCTACCACTAACCCTAACACCTAACCTGAATTCTACACTGTAATCTCTAACCCTAGCCCTAAACCCTAACTCTAACCCTAACCCCTAACCCTATCCCCTAACCCTAACCCTCACCCTAACCCTGTCCCTAAACCTAGCCCTATCACTAACCCACTAACTCACTAACTTAACTTTACCTTAACCCTAATCACCTACCTCACTTCTCACCAGAACTGTCATCTTAACCCTAGTTGTAGACCTAAAACTATCCCCTAACTCTAACCTAATCCCTGAGTCTAAATATAAAGAATAACGCTAAATACTGATCCTGACATCTAACCCTAAACTCTGTTAAATTTTACCCGTAAACCACAATCAGCAAACCTAACTCTGTAATCCTCTCCCCTAACTGGCTGCAAACAGACACTCAACACCAATACCAACTCCAATCCTACTGATAACCTTAGGCACCCTAACCCTCATTACACTCCTTAACTCTAGTTTTTTATCATCAATTTTCTTTCCATTTTTTTACTGAAACTATCTTTCTTTTGCACTTAATTTTAAACTTTAATTCCTATCACCAAACCTAGAGCACTTCATAAACCATATTACTTTTGACTAAACATGTTCCTAACCCTCTTTAGATCTTTCACCTTCCCCAAGATTCTAACTCTAATCTTATCTCCTTTCAGTAACCCTACCATAACCCTATCCTATTCTATCCCTTTGTCCTTCCAACCCTTTCCCTAAGCAATTCCAAACCCCTTCCGTATCTGTAACCCCTAACCCAACCCCTATCCTCAATTCTATACAAACTCCCAACATATCAGTACTTACCTTTAGATGAAATCAGCTGTCACAGCTGAAGTAACAGGTTTCAAAATTATCCTCAACCTTGTTCAACTTGGACACAAATGTGAGCTTTCAAGGCCCCTTCTTTTTTCTGATGTGGCTCACAGGAGTCAGAAAGCAGTGTACTTAGTACTTGCAATTCACCCTGAAGCCTATCTTTCAAACATATCTTAAATTATAACTTGAACAGGCAGGTGACAAAAATCAGGAAAAATAAGTCATAAATGGCATGTCACTTCATACTCTCTCCAGGTACCACCTCCAAGCACCTTCAGCAACATGGAGGGTCCTTAACCCCTGTCCTTTTGTTTTTCATTCAATGATTAATTAAATAATTGCTCATGGTGATCACCTGAAACTTCAGACCCTCAATCCTCCCCAAACTTGTGGGAGGTCTCAAGTTCCAATGAGCTAATCACAGAGTTGGTCCCACTGCACCCAGCCATCCAGGGATACCCAGGAAATGTAGACCATGGTTTGTTCACCTCCCTGGCTGCAGACAGACACACTACTTCATAGATTGAAGGATCAGGAGGTTAGTGCCAGGAAATTGGGTCAAAGACCAAACTTTTTTGTACCAGAGATTGAACCTAGGGATACTTAACCACTGAGCTCCATCCCCATACCTTCAATTTATTTATTTATTCAGCTATTTTATTTTTAGATAAGGTCTTCCTAAGTTGCTTAGGGTATCAATTAGTTTTTCAGAATGGCTTTAAACTTGTATTTCCCCTTCCTCACCCTACCCAAGGCACTAGGATTACAGGCATCCAACACTGTGTCTTGCCCATATATCTTACTATAATCACCAACACACATAAAGAAATTATATATATATATATATATATATATATATATATATATACACACACACACACACACACACACACACACACTTTTCAACTTGAAAAAGAACTTGAATACACACTGCACTATCAAACATAAAAAGATGCTTCACATTTCATTCATTATGGACATGTAAGTTAAAGTCACAGTGAAATTTCTTCCCTCCTACTAATATAACCATTATCAAAATAATTTAAAATAATTTAAAATAGCCTAGTAAGAATGAAGACAAATGTGTGACCTGTGTGTGAAATAATTGCAGTTTTATCAAAAAGTTAAAATTAGAATTACTAGAATTATCATAGTACTCAAGTCTGTTCCTAGGTTTTTACACCAAAGAACTGAAAGAAGGTATTCAAAGCAACATGTATGTGCTCTTTCCATCTGTTTAAGTCATGAAAATAAGGGACAGGCTCAGAAAGAGTTCCAGGAAGAGAAATCTGGATCTGAGTAAAAAATCCTAATAGCTATAGTGTTTCATCCTTCATTTAAAAAAAAAAAAAACTGTTCTTTTCATGGAGTACAGCAGCCCTGTGAGTATTGATCTCATAGAACACCAGTTAGGTGGATCTCCATATATAGCTCAGCAGTCCTGTATGTTCCTGTCTCTCCACGTGGCCATGTGCAACTCTGCAATTGTTCACATTTTAGATATCAAGTTGCTTGGATCTGCCAGTAGACCTGATCAGCCTTAAGAATCCTTCCATCAGAAAACTCCAGTTTTCTGGACATCCACATAGAATTCAACAGTCTTGCACATCTATGCATCAATAGAACCCCAGTTACTTATCTGTACAAGTGGTGCCCAGGAGCCTTGAGTTCCCTGCCACCATGATCCCAGTTGCCTGGCTTTGAACATGGACAAAAGCAGCCCTGGCATTGTGGGTTCCAAATAGATTCCAGCAGCCATGGTCATTCTGAGACCATGAGCATTAAAGGCGACTAGCAATGGAAATTCAGGACAGTACGATTTCCTGACCACATAGAATCCCATGCTCCTGTTCCTGATGTACAGCCCATCAGTACTGTGTGTCCTCACATCATAGAAACTAAGATGCCTGGCTTTTCTCCAGCAGTCATACTGCCATCACAAAAGTCCACTTTCCTGGCACTCCAGGGAGAGCCCAGCAGCACTGGGAGTTCCTTCATCATTGACACCTATGTCCCTCTCTCCATATAGAAGTCAGCATCCCTGTGAATCCTACTATCATAGAACCTCATTCTCTGTTGTTTCACAAGTGTCTACCAGCCCAGTGTATCCAGTCACAATAGGCTCTAGATCCCTGATGTTTGCACAGAGCTCAGCAGCACTGCATATATGATATCATAGAAACCCAGATGGAAATCCTGGCACTCCAGATAGAATCAAGTAACCCTGGAAGTCCTTCCATTATAGGAAGAAAGGTCACTGAATTTCACAGGGGCCCAGAAGCACTGTCACAATAGAAACCTGGTTTCCTGGATCACCACATGGAACCCAGCAAACTTGGGTATTATGTCATCATATATCCCAATACAACATTGTGCAAAAACAATTTTCTGAAAATCCTGAGCAATAGAAATAGGTTTCTTATTTTCAATTTTAAGGTTACTTTGATAGTTACTCAAAACTTTAACAAGAAAGAAAGGAAAAAACAACAAGAAGAAGATTGGGTGCCTAGGCTCCCTGAGTGTCAGGACCAGTGTCCCAGTACCTGGAGATGCAGGTCCCTAGGCTAATCTCAGAAATGTGCATGACATGACTTCTGTCCTTTCTCAATCAAGTACCAGGCGTTTAAGTTCCACCAAGGACAACTCTGGTTTTGTAGAACAGGACGAGCTCCCGAGAGGTGTTCTCAGCCACCAAGAGTCCCTCCAGCTAATTACAGCCTTGAACCCTAAGACGCAGGCTCTGGGGCAGCGCAGATCCCTCTGAAGCGACCACCTCCGGCGCACTCAGTGGGAGCTGTGGCTCTCCACTTGACCTTCACCTTAGGACCGCTGCTCCCAATCAGGGTTCCAAAACCGGCCCTGGACTGCCAGTTCCAGGGCGCCCCCCACCACGCACTTATGAGCCTCGAGGGCAGGGTCTCTTTCTGCGCTCTGCATGGTCCCACAGCCTGAGCTGGGGTCCACCGGTGAGCGGTCCGGGCCTCTGTTGCTCATCCAAGTGGACTCCCGGGAAAGCTAAAGGCAAGGCTGCCTGGCCTCCCTGCAGTGGGAGGGTCCACAGAAAGGAACTGACTTGGGTGAGTTGAACCCTAACCCTAACCCTGGGGTGGTGCTGCTCGCTGCAGACGGGGTGCTGGCCTCTTCCGCACACCCTCCTGTGAGCCCAAGCAGAGACACACAAAGCCCAACATATTGACTGTTGAGCATGAATTAAGGGTCCAGTGTAACAGTATCATATCTCAGTGTCATAGGAACTTAATAACAGGTGTTTGCCAAGTCCTCGCTAGTAATTTATTACTATGTGGTATTTTATAGAAGATGACTATGCTACTATTCTCATTGTTAAAACAAATGAGTTTGAAAATTATTTTGAATCAGATAATTATGGAGGTATATGTTCTATGTAATACGTGGTTTCACATATTACCTAAAGGCCTCCAGAGCAGCCTCCTGTTTTGTTTGGTAATTTTAGCAGGCCCACCCAATCCATATGGCCCCCTGTCTTGCAGAATGATGCCAGTGTGGTGAGTTTTCTAACCCTCAACCTTGAACCTCTCCATGCCAAAGAGCACTTACATGATCCTATACCCCTGTTCAGTCACAGCCACACCTTCCACCTGAACATCTTTAGCAGCCTCTTCAGCTTCAAGAGCTCAACCCTGAAATATTACTTTCTTAATTCCTCATTATGTCACATTTTTAACACTCACCCTCCATGTGAAAATTTTGTGGCTTTTCTTTATTGCCACAAAATGTTACCAGGACTCTACTAAAGTAACTTGGAAATTTAAATCATATCTTTCTCCATTTAAAAACATGTGGTAAGATCAGGTGTGTTCAGGGTGGTATGGCCGAAGAGGGGATGGCATTACAGCAGATTATGCTAAGTGAAGTTAGCCAATCCCTAAAAAACAAATGCCAAATGTCTTCTCTGATATAAGGGGGGTGACAAAAAATAGAGTAGGGAGGAAGAGCATGAAAAGAAGATTATCATTAAATAGGGAAGAGAGGTGGGAGGGAATGGGAGGGAGAAGGGGAATTGCATGGAAGTTATACAAAGTACATGTATGATGTATATAACATTATACAAAATACATATATTTTGTATATAATGTTATACAAAATACATGTATGATGATGTGAGGGGGAAGAAAAAAAGAGAGAAATGTGTCACAATAGATTGGGTAGAGGGAGGGGAGGGGAGGGGAAGGGAGGGAGGATAGGAAGGGCAGCAGAATACAATAGACACTAGTATTGTTGTATGTATATACGTGGCCATATAACCAATGTGATCCTGCAACCTGTACACGTGGAAAAATGAGAATTCATACCCCATTTGAATCAAATGTATGATATGTCAAGATCATTGTATTGTCATGAGCAACTAATAAAAAATAAATAAATAAATAAATTTTAAAAATAATAGAAATTACAGACCTTAAATGTTTTCCAGACAAAATTTCAATATTCAAATGAAAATAAAATTATTTAAAAGTAAAAACATGTGGTGAGCCAGTGCTGTAGGTCATACATATAATCCCAGCTACTTAGGAAGCTGAGGCAAGAGGAGTCCTGGAAAGTTCAAGGCCAACCTGGGCAACCTATACAGACCTTGTGTCTCAAAATAACACTAAAATAAAGGGCAAGGAGAGATAGAGATCTTGCCTAGTGGCAGAGCACTTGCTCCTAGGTTCAATCCCCAGTACTGCAAAAATAACAAAATAAAAACAACGTAGTGGACTAGGGTTGCAGCTCATGATAGATCACTTGCCTTGATGAATGAGGCACTGGGTATGAATCTCAGCACCACATTAAATAAATAAATAAAGATATTGTGTTCATCTACAACTAAAGAAATATTAAAAAAAACAACATAGTGACACCTTTTCCAATTCATAAAGCCTTTATTGATGTCAGAATAACTTACAGACATTTTGGGACTCAGTGGCCACCATAGGTGGGAGATCAATATGACCACAATAGTTCCAAGATCATTGTCCACACATACACCTTATATCTCAGACAAACTCAAACATGACCATCAAAAGTAAAATCTAGGAGCCCCTATGGAATAAGAGACCCTTTCAGAGGGTCCATAAAATGAAAACTTTCCATGATATAATACATTATTTGCCTTTTTATTCTCATCATTTCATATATGTATAGCAGAATTTGACCAGATACTTACATTAACCCAAGAAACCGAATGCAGAAGCAAATTTCAAGAATCTGGTATTTTATCATGCTAGATATTAAAATATTTGCAAAAGAGTAAAACAATACCACTCTTCTCACTTTTTTTATTATTATTTATGTTAACTTGTAATGCATTTATAACTCTGTGTGTGTGTGTGTGTGTGTGTGTGTATGTGTGTTGTGTTGTGGTACTGAGGTATGAACCCAGGGATATGGGCCACTGAGCTACATCCCCAGCCCTCTATTTTATTTTGAAACAGGGTCTGGATAAGTATCCCAGGCACTCTCCTCAAACTTTTTTTTTAAAGATCTTTTTTGATATGGACACAATATCTTTATTTATTTTCATGTGGTGCTGAGGATCTAACACTTGCCTCAACTTCCCAATCCCTAGGATTTACATGTATGTGCCAATGTGCAATTAATAAATAACTAATTATGATAAGCAGAATAATTGTCTTTCAAAGATATATACATGTTTCATCTGTGAAACCTTTCAATATGTTATTTTAAATGACAAAAGGGACTTTATAGATATGATTAAGAATCTTTTGCTGGGCTTGATGGTACACATCTGTAATCCCAGGGAGCTGAGGTTGATCTTGGGAGCTAGACATCAAGAGATTGCTATCTGGCATGCCTTCATTTTAGCCCTGTGAAACTCATCTTAGACTTCTTACTACAGGACCCTAGTTAATAAATTTTTGTCATTTAAGTCACTATCTGTGGCAACTTCCTTGAGCAGCCATAGGGAATTGACACAGTAACTCAAACTTTACTCAATTTTAATTTCCAAAACAATAAAAACCAACTAATGTTATCTTATGATAAAAGCTCTTCATGATGAACAATTTTTTAAAAAAGGTGGAATTGTGCTCTGTTGCCCAGAATTTGTCTCAAATTCAAGACCTCTCAAGTGATCCTCCTGCTTCAGCCTCTCTGAGACAAAAAATTTAAGAACCACTCCTCTAAATAAACCCTGTGTCTTTCTAACTTTCTACCTCTCTTTTCACCTTAGTTCTTGCTTTTCTGAGTGCCTAGAATGTCCTTGCCTTAATTAAAATCCTCACCATTGTTTAAGGTCCATATTACTGTGTACCTCATCATCACTCCAGCCAGAAGCCTCCCTCAATCCTGTTTTCTAACATTCCATGTGGAGGTAACCAGCTCTGCAAATCCTGATCTCCACCATTCAAGGTCCCTGGCTCTCTATATAGACCGCAGCTATACTGCCATGATAAAATCCCAGGTTCTGGATGCCCCACAAAAAGCCAAGATTCCCAGTGAGTACTGCTGTCATAGACTCTAATTTACTAGCTCATCATGTAAAGCCCAGAATCACTGTGAGTCCTACCATCAAGAGAACCCTAGTTCCACTTTTCTAAACAGAGTTCAGAGGAACTGAGTGCCCTGCTGGTACCGCTGGGAAGCCAGATTTAAAGACAGGTAGTTAGTGTAGTTAGGTAAATTGTTAGACCAGGATGCAAGAAATTTGAAAATTAAATCAAATTAACGCAAGCTTATTATTTCGACCAGCCGGGCTGCCTCTCCCTCCCAAAACGGTGGGAACAAGACAGCACCCCAGCTTTCCTGCAGCCCAGCTTTATAGCCCAGAAAGTTACACAAAGGGGGGTTACAGATAACAGAACTCTGACAAGCATCACACTAATGGTAGTTTACATTTTTTTGTTGGCCCCAACATCAGAATTTATGATGACCATTAGAGCCTCAGAGAGGGTCGTTGTCTGGCCAGGGAAGGCCAAGATTTGTGAGGCATCACCAAAGTTTCAGAGAGGGCTGCTATCTGGTCAGAGAGCCAGGCATGGGTGAGTTCAAGGCACGGGCAGGCATTCCAAGCAGGTTCAGAATTTGCAGTAATTTATAGTAAAGCCAAAATTATCTTTTCATGGCTTTGTGGCGAGATGCCCAATTTTAAGAAAAGATCAGGTTGGGTCTATCAAAATCTGGTCTAATAAGGAGTAAGATAAAGAAAATGGAGACCATTATCAAGAATGTTGATACCCCTGTTGACCGGTGACCAGTCCTTGCTTCCCCGATGTTGAAGAATAACACCAAAGAAGCACGCCGAGTCAAGGTCAGAGTAGAAATTAGAAGTTTATTAAAGGACAGCAGAAAAGACTTCTCCCAGAGGAAGAAGGGGACCCAAAAGGTGAAATCCATGGAAGGGCTGTTGTCTCCCCTTTTTATAGTTTTGGTGATGGAATGTAGGTTGGAGGCCTGAGGGATGGGACACAGGTGGGCCAAAGAAGTAGTATGAGCAGGAAGGACTTCTGAGTTAGCACCTTCAAGTTTGCTGGGGGCTGTTTATTAACACTTCTTTTGGATGGGCTTTGGGCCTAGGGCTTTTTCAGGACTTCATTAACATTCCATGAGTTGTCCTGCATTTTCCTGAGTCATTCTCAGCATGGCCTCCATTTTAGATTTCACTCGATATTAGACCCGATTTACCTAACTACACTGACTACCTAACTTTAAATCTGGCTTCAATGTCATCCAGAAAATAAGAGCAGCATGTGGGGAGGTGTTCAGCCCTTTTTATATGTCCTAGGCTTCCTTTGTTCAACTGCCTTTGCCCCCTTATCTTTCTCCTCCCTGCCTAGTGAGTAGGCCCAGGAATGCCCAGTGGGAGGGCCAAAAGGTGGGAAATTAGTGGGCTGAAGGGGGAATGGCAGAGCAGAGTAGCCAAGGACCCATTAACAACCTTATAGCTCCCTGTAGGGAGGGGAAATTCCTGGGACAGGTTACCTTGGCAACAGGTTGGAGCAGGGGCAGGTTCTTGATAAGATCCCTCAGGGGACAGTCTCTAACTATGCATACTCACTCAAATTGGCCTCCTAGATCCTACCTGATTGGACTTACCTATCTACACTGACTGCCTGTTTAATTCTGGCTTCACTGCTACCAGAGAAATCCACTTATCTGTCTCTCTTGTAGACCAGGAATTTTTCCATAAATAGAACCTCAGCTTCAATGCTTTTCACATAAAGATTAGCAGGACAGATAGTCCCACCATCCTAGAATTGCAGTTCCCTGTGGGTTTTGCTGTTGTTGTTGTTGTTGTTCTTGTTGTTGTTGTTTTGGTACTGGGGCTTGAACTCAGAAGCACTCGACCACTGAGCCACATCCCCAGCCCCCATTTTTTGTATTTTATTTAGAGACAGAGTCTCACTGAGTTGTCTAGTGCCTCACTGTTGCTGAGGCTGGCTTTGAACTCATGATCCTCCTGCCTCCTGAGCCACTGGGATCACAGATGTGCTCTACTGTACCTGGCAGTTCCCTGATTTTGAAGAAAAACCCAGAAGAACTGTATATGCTGACATTATAAAAGCCACTTTTGGCTCTCTGCATGGAAACCAGCATCCCTGCCATCACAGAACCCAATTTCCCTGGATCTCCATATAGACCTCAGCAGGCCTAAGAGTACTGCCATCATATAACCCAAAGTCTCTGCCTCTGAAAGTATTGTGCTTTAGCCTGGGGAGTCTTGCCATGATTAAAAACCCAGTTCCTTGGCTCTACACCTAGAGATAAACATCACTACAAGTCCTATGATCATGAAATCCCAGTTTTCTGACTCTCCAGGTGAATTCTCAGAGGCTGCAAGTATTGCAGTGAATAAAACCTGAGTGTAGAAACCAAGATTCTACACTCTCAATGTAGACTTCAGCAGACCTATGTATCTTGTCATTATAAGCATCATTTTACTCCTCCCCATGTACAGCTTAGCAGCCATACATGCCCTGACATCATAGAAACAAAGGCCTCTCCTTCTTTAGATAGATTTCAGCAGCCCTGTGATTCCTGCCAACATGTAATCCAAGACTCTAGCTCTGCATACAGATCCCCCAAAGCCCTGCCATCCTGTCACTATAGAAACCAGTCTTCTTCTCCCCATATGCAGATCTGCTGGTTTGTGTTTGCTGCCACCATAGAACCCAAATTCCCCAGCTCTCCACATAGGATATAGTAGTGCTGGGAGAAATGAAATTATTGAAATCCCATGATCTGACTCTCCACATATAGCCCAGCAGCACTGTGAGACCCACCTTCATAGAACTTCAGTCCCCTGCCATCATAGAACCAAGTTCCCCTCTGTCTACATAGAGCTCAGTTGAATTGTGAATTCTGTTATAAAAATCTCAGTTCCCTGAATGTCCAAATAGATATGTCCAGTAACATTACAAATCTTGCCAGCAATGGAATTCCACTTTACTTTTATTCCACGTAAATCCCAGCAACTCCAGGTTTGCTGTAACACAGAAACATAGTTTCCTGCCTCTGCATATAGAGCCCATAAGCTTTGGGAGTCCCTCCAACAATACAATCCATTTCCCTGATTTTTTACCAAGAGCCCAGAAGTACTAAGAGTCCTGTCATCTTATAACCCCAGTTCCTTGTCACTTCCAGTTTCATGACTTCCACCAGACTTGAAATTCCGGGAAACATTAAAAAAAAAATAGTTCATTTGTTATATCCATGGAGAACAGCAGTCCTGAGAATCATACAATCATAGAAACCAAGTTCCCTTGCTCTCCATATACAGACCTGTAGAACTGTGAGTTATGACATGATAGAACCCCATTTCTCTATCTCCAAGGAAAGCCAAGAAAACATGGGAGGCCAATTTATCCAAACTGTGTTCCCTGGCTTTCTACATATCTCACAGCAGCTCTGGTGTTTATGCTATCATAGAAAACCATTTCTTTTCTCTACATAAAGCTCAGTTGTTCTGCTGTCATAGAACACCAGTGTTGCATCTCTCATTGAAGAATCCAAGAGCCCTGTGCATCATCCCATAAACAGAAAACCTGTTTTGTCGTTGTTTTGGTCCTTCATATAGAGCTCAGACAGGATGGGAATTCTGCCATCAATTGAATTTCATCCCTCTGTTCTCCGCATGGACCATAGAAATACTTTGAGTCCTGTCAACATAAAAATCAAGATCTCTCAATTTTCACCAAGAGGCCAAAAAAGAATGTGAATCCTGTCATAATATAACCCCATTTCCCTAGAACACATAAATCTCAACAACTTTGTGAATTTTGCCATTATAGTGTCAAATCTCAAGTCACGTCATGATAGAACTTCAAATCCCTGGCAATCCACAAAAAGTCCTGCAGCATGGAGATTCCTGTCATCAGTACTCCAGTTCCTTGACTCTCCAAATATTATCATGAAGACTTGGAATCCCTGCTATTTTATTTCTCCTGTTCTCTGGCTATCCATGAAAAACCTAACATTTCTATAGTTTTGTCATTATAGAATTTGTCATTTTTTAGTCTCCACGGAGATCCAAGTAGCTTTGGGTGTCCTGTCATCAAAGAAACCAGTTCTATGACTCCACATTTTTTGAGGAGGCTTTGGGTTTATAAAATCATAGATTGCAATTGGCCAGGCCTCCATGAAGATCCATGCAGTCCTTGAAGTCAGCCTTAATTTAATCCTGTTGCCTGGATTTCAAAATAAAGTCCAGCAGCCTTCAAACACCTATGATCATAAAACCCCATTTCCCTGACTCTCAAAGTAGAATCTGTCAGTCTTTCATGTCTTGCCATCCTATAATGCCAGCTACCATTCTCTATATGTAGACCCAATAATAATCACCTTGCCAACAAAAGAGACTCAGATCTCTGGCTGGCCACAAAGAGTTTAGGAGCCCTGAGGTTCCTACCATCACACACAAAAAAATCTATCTCTGCACATACATCTGAGCACCTCTGTGTGTTCTGACATCAGAGAAACCTAGTTCCCTGGTTTTGAACATACAGTAAATCAGTCATTTGACTTCTACTACAATAAAACCCAATTTCCCTTGCTTTCCACATGGAGACTAGCAGACCTTTTAAGCCTGCTATCATAAAACACTATTAATCGGGAGCTCCAAGTAAAGCCCAGAAGACCTGGGGATCCTTAGATAAGACAACACAACTTTCTGACTCTCTTGTAGATCCCAGAAGCTTTGGTTTCCTCCCATTAGAGAAACTGGTTCCTTTTACTACACATAGAGGTCAGCAGATCTATGAATCCTGCCATAATGGAAGGCCAGTTATATGGCTCCCCATAGAGCCAAGAAGATATGGTACATTTGTCATTATAAATCCAAGATCCACAGATAGATCTCAACAGTTCTGAGAATTCTAATATCATAGGAACTATTAACTATGATTTGCATTGTGCTCAGCAAGCTTGTGTGTCCTACCATGATATGAGTTCCATTGTTCTTCACAGAGTTCTGGAACCAGTATAACTTCCTATAATAGAAGTTCTTTTCTGTGGTTAAACACATATAGTCAGAAACTCTGGGAGTGGTACCATAAATAGAGAATAAATTCCCCAGGTCTCCATGTAGAGTCCAATATTATGTGAGTCCTGGTATCATAGAAATCAGTTCATTGACTCTAACCCTAACCCTAACCCCTGACCCTAATTCTAATCCCTAATCCTAACCCCTAACCTTAACCCTAACCATAATCTTAACACTCTCACCTTAAACTTAACCCTGCAGTTAGCATTAAAATTATTGAGCTACATTACCTATAATCCTTAGGGAAGTAGTTCCTTGGATTCTCTGCAGCTATGAGGCAGTTTTGAAACATATTGCATTTTCCACAATCCTATGGTCCTTGAAGCTTTCATGTGTTCCTGCAATGAGTGGTGAAATTGCTAGACTACATTACTCACCATCCTACATGGACATGTCTCCCAGAATCCCTGCAGTGTTCAGTCAAATTGTGACACCACCTTATCCACAATTTTTAAGTAGGAATTTCCCAGGATCCTCTACATTGAGAAAGTAAATCCAAGGACTACATTGCACATAATTCTAATGGTTAAGATCCTTCAAGTGTCCATCAATGAGCAGTCAAATTTGACTGCTCACTGATGGCCACTTTTTTATGCACAAGATTCACAGTAATCCCCACAGTTGGCAAATTGTGAGACAATATTCACCACAATACTTAGAGAGGTAGTTTCCAAGATCCTCCACAGTAAGAGGGCAATTCAAGGACTACATTAACCACAATGCTATGGCACTATATGCCCCCAAATTTTCCTGCAATGCAATAAATTGCAAATATTTGTTACCCACAATCCTAGATGGACAAATTTCCCAGTAAGTAGGCATATTTTGGAATTATATTACCCACAATTCTTAGGGAGGAAGCTCCCAGGATCCTCTGCAGCAAGAGGAAAATTCCAAGGACACAATTACCTTGGACACAATTCTAAGGAGCAGAAACCGCCATGGTTGCCTATCAGTGAGCAGTCAAATTAAATTACAGTGCCCATAATCCTTTGGTAACCAAATAAGTTTTGCAGGAATCACTGCAGTTTGCAGTCAAAACTTGGGACTACATTATCCACAATCCTTGGGAAGTTCCCAGGATCCTCATCAGTGAGGGGGCAATTCCAAGAACTATATTGTCCACAATCCTAAGGGGTGGTAAGCACCAAAGTTATCAATGGGCAGTCAATTTTGGACTACA
The DNA here is from genome assembly GCF_048772815.1 of Callospermophilus lateralis. Taxonomy (NCBI): domain Eukaryota; kingdom Metazoa; phylum Chordata; class Mammalia; order Rodentia; family Sciuridae; genus Callospermophilus; species Callospermophilus lateralis. Next base: position 104,362,420 of record NC_135314.1, read on the forward strand.
GCACCCACAATAATTTTTGAACAAGTTTTCAAGGAATCCCTGAAGTAAGCAAGTAAATTTTGAAACTGTATTACCCCAAATTCTAAGGAGGTAGGAAGGTCCCAGAATCCCCCACAGTGAGTGTTAAACCCAGGACTAAATTTTCCATAATTTATTTATCCATAATTATCTATAATTTTCTAAAAAGGAAGATCCTGAAATTACTTACTGTGAGATCATCTTACCCACAATCCTAATATGGGCAAAAATTCCCACAATTCCCTAAAGTGATCAGGTAAAACTTGGGACTATATTATTCACAATCCTGAAGGGAGCAACATCCTAGGATAACCAGTGCCAAGCAGAAAAACTGTGGGACTACATTGTGCACAGTCCTAATGGGATGAAGTTCCCAAGATCCTCTGCCATGAATGGTGAACCCAGGAATATAACACACACAGACTAATGTTTAAGAAATCCTAATTCCCTGCCATGAGCAGGCTAAACTAGGGACTGCATTGCCCACAATTACAAGAGAAAAGGTAGCTCCTGGCATCCCTAGTGGTTCTCAAGCAAAAAACAAAATGGGAGTGTTATTCATAACCCTAAGGCAAGGATGTTCCAGGAACCCCAGGGCCTGTGGTGAATCTGAGACTGCACTTTTCAAATCTTTATGGGGGAGGAATCTCCCAGAATCTCACAGTGCATGATAAGACCAAGACTACATTATCCACAATCCTAACTGGAGAGAGTAACTCCTATGAGTCCCTCCTGCTATCAGGGAAAACATGGGACAAGATTACCCATAATCCTAAAATGGAGGAAGTGGGATGCTAGGAACTTCCTGCATATTAGGATTACTTACAGTAAGCAGGAAAAATCTGGGATTACATAGCCCACAAAACCAGAGTAAGACGGTTCCCAGAATACCCAGCAGTGATCAAGCAAATGTTGGGACTATGTTACCCATAATCCTTAGGAGAGGGAGTTCCCAGAACCCTTTGCATGGAGAAGAAAATTATGAGACTACATCACCCATAATTAAAACAGGGAGAAAGCTCCCACAATTCCCCACAGATAGTACAGATTGTGCGACAACATTACCCACAACTCTGTAAAGGAAGAAATTCCCCAAAGTGAGTGATATGCTCATGACTACTTCACCCGCCATCCTTACAGGAGAAGGCTCCCAGAATACCAAGTGGTGAGTGGGAAAATGTTGGAATTATGTTACCCATAATCCTAAATGGGAAGATCCCAAGATCTCTTGCACAAAGAAGATAAATCATGGGACTACATTATCCACAATTTTATGGGGGGGGGGGAGTTCCCAGAGTTGCCCAAAGTGAGTGATTTGCTCATGACTACTTTACCCACCATCCTGATGAGAAGAAGCTCAGAGTACCCAGTGAAGAACAGCAAAGGTTGAGACTATGTTATTCATAATCCTAAAGAGAAGAAGTTCCCAGAATTTTTTGCTCAGAGTAGATAAATCATGTGACTACATTACCCACAAGTCCATAGGAAGCTCCCACAAGTCAGTCTCTCTCTCTCTCTCTCTCTCTCTCTCTCTCTCTCTCTCTCACACACACACACACACACACACACACAAACACACACACACACAGACACACACACACACAGTGTAATACATGGGAATACATGACCCAAAATTCCATGGTGGAGGAAGTTTCCAGAATTCTTTGCACAAAGAGGGCAAAACATGGGACTGCATTACCCACAATCCTTAGGGTGTAGGTTCCCAGAATACGCAGCAGTGGGCAGGGAACTTAGACTACATTATCCATAAGTCTAACAAGAAGGAAGTTCCCAAGATTCTCTGCACACAGTCAATAAATCATGGAACTACATTACCCACAATTATAACAGAAGAGGAAGCTCACACAATTTTCCAGTTTGAATAAAATGTGGATCATATTACCCACAATTCCATGGGTGGGGAGGAATTACCCAGAATTCCTCAACATGGGCCATAAACTCCTACATACTTCACCCACAATACTTTAGGGATGGCCTCCCAGAATACCACACCGAAAACCAGGAAATGCTGGAACTACATTACCCATAATAGATTGTTAACCCTATTGGGGAGGGAGTTACCTGGATTTCTGGGGTCAGTGGTTAAACTTGGGACTACACTACCCATTGTCCTTAGTGGCAGAAATTCAATGGTACCTCTTGGTTTTGAAATCTCACTAACCCTAGCTCTGTGACTATTCTGCCTGCACAGCCCTGGTATTCTGAGCAGTGTTGTGCAGTATTCTGCCTGTACAGCCCTCATTGTGAAAGGCCATGTGAGCTCCAGGCACATTCACATGGGCAAGCTCAGGAACTCTAGGCAGTGAAGTCCAGTCCTCATTGCAGAGACCTCTTGGAACTGCAGGCACCCAAGGTTCATGGTTAGTGTATTTGATTGTTCTGTGCATGCATCCCTAATCCCAGAGGCTGAGAGCTGCATGTTGCGTGGATATCCAGAGAACCCTGAGGATTGTGCCGCTGCAGTCTGGCATTCTGCTGCTCAGCCCCCACCATGGAGGCCTTGGGAATCTTTGGACCATGTGCTTGGCCTGGTATCCCAAGGAATCTGGGTAGTGTAGCTCAGTGATTGGCTGTCTAGCACTCACCACAAAGGACTGTGGGAGCTGTAGCAATATGTTTGCCCAGGCATCCCATGGATTCTGGGCAGTGTAGTCTGGCAGAGTTATCACCACAGTGACATCTGGGAATTATCATGCAGGCCAATCAACTGTGTGCAGACTTACCCAGAAAGCTCTGGTATTGTCTACAAAACTCTGGTATTGTCACATAGTGGGAAGATATCTTCCATACACCCACAATATTATCATCACATTGATACATCAACTTCTCAACATTTTTCAAGTACTCTAACACTGGAAAAAGTGAGCCATAAAAATAAATATAAACAATGAGGCACCATAGCTCTTGCCCTCATGTACTATTGAGTCTCCATGAGCTGGGAAACCCAGGCCTTCCCTGCACTATCCTGCGCTTGTGTCTCGGTTTCTCCTTTCAGTAACCTGGGGTTTCTCACCATAAAATGTACTTTAGGATACTATGACAATGAAGAGCCAAAGCCTCACAATGGATACTTTTATAAAATTAAGTCCCACTAAAATATTAGCTACAAGTAAAAACAGCAGAGCTTCTTCCTCAGCACATGGGATAATGAACAAGAGGCTTTTCCTTATTTCCCCCCCACCTTTTCCTCAGATAGAATTTAGTAGTCCCCAAAACAGTAGAATACACATATAGATGCCAAGGGGAAGAAATCTTGTGGTACACATTGTCCCCAGATGCCCCCAGCCAAGGCATCTCCCTGTAAGGGTACCAAGAGGCTCTGCCACAACAATCATGGCTCCAAGGTGCCTGCAGCCATGATCCCCTCCAGGTGTGTTCCAAGTTTAGGGTTAGAGTTACCTCACTGTGCACATGGCCCACAGGGGTTCCCAACCACAGCATCTCCCTGTGTGGGTCCCAAGGAGAAGGAAGCTTTTGTCACTGCAGGCAGCTCTAAGGTGTCTGCTGCAGTCTGACTGGGCACAATTCATGAGCCACTTGTCAAGCAGAAACGAACTTTATTTTTAGAACACATGCCACACCACACAAGCTCTTCAGGAATTCCCTCAGAGCCCAACTGCCACCACCAGCTTCCCACGAGCTCTCAACCCCCACTCCTCCTGCTCTTGAGGCTGATTGGCTGGGTCACGTGGGAAGACACAAAAGAGTCCCCCAATGAGCAGCTCCGTGGTGATGAAAGGGCGGGGAAACAGCCCAATGAGCATCACCGCAGAGGAGCCAATCAGCTGGCAGCTGGAAGTTTGCTGGGGCCACGGTGAACCAATCAGTTGGAAGCTTGCTGGGGCCGCTGTGAGCCAATCAGCTGGAAGTTTGCTGGGGCCCCTTCAGCTGCGGTTCTCAACATCTCCCCCTCTCTGTTTAAACAACAAGCATGTGGCTTAGGGACCGGGCCTGCCTTAGATTGTCCAATAGTACATATGGTCCTTATCCATCATTGAATGATCTGACCTCAAGGCATCAGCCTCCTGTCTTAGGTTGGTACCATTGCAATTAGATCTTACCTGTCATTGACTATGAGTCCAGCATACAGCCACACCTGTGGATAGGCCTTTGTATCAGTGGGGGGGATGAGGTTCTTTGCGTCACCTCTGTTGGCCCCCAAATTTTAGCTGAACAACCATCACAAGCAGAAGGGAGGAGGATACACCAAACCAATTGATGGATCCTTTTGTAAAATTTGTACCAGTGATGACACCAACAGCAAAAATACCCCGGCACTACCACAAATTGATGCACCAACAGATAGTCTACAATACATACAAGCGATATATAGTCCAGGCAAGTTCTGCAAGCAGTTCAGTGATAGCTATTGCAGAAGCTGTAGTTTGGTTTTATCTTTGTCTTCGCTGGCACTGGGATGAAGATAGGAATTCTGGCAATAATGGCTAAAGAAAAAATTATGTAACATCCCAGCAGGCACTAAAAGAAAACAATTTTCTGAACAATTTACATTATCCTGAACAGAATTATTAAATATAATGAAAAGGAAAGATGAAAGTAAAAAAACAGATCTGTTTACCTCCTTTTTTGTTCACATATTAAAAAAATCCTCAACAGCTGTTTACCCAATTTAAATTAAACCATTTAAATCATGTGAATAAGAAAAAAATATTTGGATCCATTTGTTCATGAGTGCTTATCATATATGATATATGGCATATGCACATACAAACATACAACACAAAACACAAGTGTGCACACATAATATAATACATACAACACATAACATAATAGCAAAGGCCTTGTAACTTTTTACAGGTGAAATCTCCATTGCAATGTTTAAAAACTCCACAGTTAAAAAATAAAACGGATCAGCAAAACATTAACCTAGGCCTGTATGAGCTCAAAAAACAAAATAGAACTTTATGATGTGGGAAAGGGCAATAATAAAATAGATATTGAAAAAAAAATCCTGGTTTTATTAGCCTCCAGGTAAGGGAGAACCACTGTTGCAGATGTAAAGATAGCCAAACTGGAGGTCTGGATATCAGCTGTTATGGATTTGAGCCAAATCATCTTCTTTTTGGTCTGTAGAAATCGCTTTAGTTAATCTCTCTGGAATCCAAATCGGCTGCTGTTCTCCCTGTGGAAACACATAAACAGACCCCCGACTCCAGACAATCACTGGGTCAGGACCTTTTCATTGTCTTGTTAGAACATCCTTCCAAAGTACCTTGGGCTTATGTACAATTTTTGGACACATATGCCTTTCCAGAGCACTAAGCCCTGATGAATCCAAATTTAAAAAGTTTAGAGTAAAAAGGGTTCTTTTAAGTTTATCTTTGGGGGATATATACCCCTTCCCAATTCCCTCTTTTTGCTTTAATAAGTACATTTTAATAGTTTGATGAGCTCTTTCAACTATGCCTTGTCCTTGTGGATTGTATGGGATTCCTGTTATATGAGTAATGCCAAATGATGAGCAAATTTGTTTAAAAGAGGTAGACGTATAGCCAGGACCATTATCTGTTTTTAATTGTTTTGGAACGCCTACAGTGGCAAAATTTTGTAAGCAATGAGCTATAATATCTTTAGTTTTTTCTCCGGTATGAAGGGAGCCCATCAAAAATCTGGAAGAAGTATCAACTGTAACATGCAAATATTTTAATTTTCCAAATTCTGGCAAGTGTGTGACGTCCATCTTCCAAATATGGTTAGGTATCAGTCCTCTAGGTTTGACTCCAAGATTAACTTGTGGTAAAAAGGTCTCACAATTTTGACATTGTTTTAATATTTGTCTAGCTTGTTCCTTAGTTATTTTAAAATGCTTTTCTAAAGTATTTGCATTGACATGGAAGGATTTATGAAAATTTGTGGCTTCTTTAGTGTAGAGAAAATATGTATCTCATGTGTAGTTTTACCCCTGAATCATTGCCCAAACTAAGGGCTCCAGGCAATCCTGTATGTGCCCTTATATGTCCAATAAAGAATGGATCTTTTCTGTCCCAGATTAGACTTTGTATAGTGGAAAACAAAGAGAAAACAGTAGAGGAAGGGGAAATCCTACCAGCATCTTCAAGGGATACTATAGCATTAACTATATACTGACTATCAGAAAATAAATTAAATACAGAATCCTTAAACATCACAAAAGCTTGTAATACTGTATTAAACTCTACCTTTTGAGCTGATTGTTTGGGTACTAAAAATGTAAAAGTTTGATCAGGGGTAACTACTGCTGCTGTACCATTATTTGACCCATCAGTGAATATATTTGGAGCATTCATGATAAGTGTTTTTCTTGTCATTTTTGGAAAAACAACAGGATGTGAAGACCAAAAAGTCAACAAAAGATTTGATGGTAAGTGGTTATCAAATGAAACATTAGATTTGCACATGATTGTTGCCCAAGTATTTAACTCATTAGCTAACTCGTCAATTTGATCCATAGTATATGGAGTGATAATTTTATTGGGAGAAATTCCAAACACTCCCTTTGGAATTCCTTTATTCCTTTGAGTATTAATTGTCCTACAGCCTCAGGATATCTAGTAAGAATAGTATTAGGAGAATAAGATAAATGTATCCATAACAATGGACCTTCTTGCCAAAATACTCCTGTAGAAATATTTTTTCTTGGTATTACAATAAATAATAAAGGCAAACTTATATCAATTCTATCCAAATGCATATTTTCCATATATGTTTCAATGATTTTTAATGTCTTTCTTGCTTCAGGCATTAACATTTGGGGTGAATTTGGATCTGATGGACCTTTTAGGATATCAAATAAAAGTCCCAACTCTCCTGTTGGTATGCCTAGATAAGGCCTTATCCAATTTATGTCTCCTAATAACTTTTGAAAGTCGTTAAGTGATTGAGTTGATCTACTCGTATTTAAATTTTGGGTGGATGGATGGATCATGGTTGAGGATAATAGAACTCCTAAATAATTAATTGGTAAATTTAATTGTACTTTATCTATTGCTATCTCTAGATTATAATTTTTTTAATAAGTTTGTAAGTGTGGCATAACATTTTAGTAATTTTTTTTATCTTTGGTGCTAATAATACATCATCTATATAGTAAAATATTTGTAGTTCAGGATTTTTGATTTCTAAGTGGCTGGATTACATTGTTAACATAAATTTGACACATAGTTGGACTGTTAGCCATCCCTTGAGGGAGTACTTTCCATTCATATCTCTGATCAGGACCTTCATGATTCAGTGCAGGGATAATAAATGCAAAATGTGGACTATCCTCAGGATGAATTGGAATTGAAAAAAAAACGATCTTTAATATCTATAACTAAAACATACCAGGTTTTTGGCAAAGCAGACAATTGAGGAATCCCCAATTGAGCAGGTCCCATAATAACAATCTCATTATTAATGGCTCTTAGATCTTGCAATAATCTCCATTTACCAGATTTCTTTTTGATGACAAAAATGGGAGTATTATGGGGAGATACAGAAGGTTGTATATGTCCTTCCGCTAATTGTTGTTTGACCAGGTCATGGGCTGCTTGTATCTTTTCTTTAGTCAGGGGCCACTGAGGAACCCATACTGGTCTTTCTGATTTCCAAGTAATTTTTATTGTCTCAGTGACCCATCCTGAAAATCCAATCCAAGTCTGTCTGTTCCTTGATCTATTTGTATTGGTGCTGCTATACCTTGTTCTTGTTCTCCTAATCTTTTTCCTTTCCTAAAACCTTGTCTAGCCACAATAGTGGATGCATTTGAATTGATGTTATTTGTTAATATTAGTCCTAAGTGATCTAGGACATCTCTTCCCCATAAATTTACGGGAAGATGATACAATACATATGGCTGTATAGTTCCTTCACATACTTCAGGATCCTTCCAATCTAATACCATTGCACTTCTACGGGGATTAGTCGCCACTCCTAGGCCTCGAAGCGTTTGAGTGGCTTGTTGTAACGGCCAATGTTTTGGCCATTCTTGATGAGAGATGATGCTAAGGTCTGCACCTGTATCCAGTAGCCTATTAAATTCATGTCTTTAATATTTAGTTTTAGCATGGGGCAAGAATCTAAATTTAAAGAAAGCATAGCCCAATCTACACCTGTGGAGCCTAATCCCCTGGAACCTCTTTCTACAGTACGACTGGAAAATTTATCATATAGGCTGGGTATTATTAATAACTGTGGTGAAATTACTGATATACCCCTTGGAGAACTGGCTATAATTTTTATTTCACCTTCATAATCGGGATCAATTACCCCAGGACTTATCATAAGTCCTTTTAGAGTAGAAGAACTACGTCCCAATAATAAGCCTACTGTTCCTTTGGGAAGAGGCCCTTTTACCCCTGTGGGAATGATTTGAACTCCCATCTCTGGAGTTAGTACTGCTCTGGCAGAGGTACAGATGTCCAATCCTGCGCTTCCTCTGGTTTGTCTATTGAGGGATCTAATGGATAATGTGTCCTGGGCACTACCCTGATGGTGTTGCTGGGTTCCTCCAGCGCCCCGTATATTTGTGGTCGTGGGCCCTGGAGCATGGGGCTCTGCTGTCCCTTTTTTGGCAATGAAGCTCGATACCTTTCTCCATGGTATCATGGATAGACACCTGGTCCTTGTTCGTTTTTTGATAATGGAGTACCCTCTATGGTGGTTTGAGAATGGCATTCATTAGCCTAATGTCTCCCTCTACGGCATCGTGGGCAAATACCCGGTATTCTACCCCTTTGATACCTAGTTTTGTTAAACCCTCCTCCTATGGGGCAATTCCTTTTAAAATGTCGTGTTTGTTCACAATTGTAGCATGTTTTTGGCCTGGCATCTAAAGCCTGTTATACTGTGGCTGCAAAGACTTACCCTTGTGCATTAATGTCTCTACACGATTTAATATATGTGTTTAAATCTTCATGTTTCTATGATCTAATGACTTCTCTGCACCAACGATTCGCTTGCTCATAAGCCAGTTGTTTTATTAATGGCATTGCTTTTTCTGTATTCCCAAAAACTCTGGTAGCTGTTTGAATAAGCCTATCTACAAATTCAGCATAAGGTTCATTAGATAATTGTATAACCTTAGATAATTGACCTTGTAAACCTCCATGTCCTTGTAAAGTCTTCCATGCTCTAACTGCATCTACAGCAATTTGTAAGTATATGGCAGGATCATATGCAATTTGTTGCTGCTGACCCTCATAAGGTCCCTTTCCTAACAACATATCTAGATTTCTCTTAGGATAACCAGCTGCTGCATTTCACCTAGCCGTCTCCTCGCAAAATTCCTCCTTGGCAATCTTCCATAACAGGTAATGTCCTCCATTTAGCACAGCTTTACACATACTAGTCCAATCTGCTGGCATCATGTTCAAGTTGGTAATGGATTCAACCATGTTTACAGTGAAGGGTGCTTGGGGACCATAAGTTATTACAGCCTCTTTTAGCTGCTTCACTGTTTTGAAATCTAAAGCATGGTTAATTCCCTGCCCTCCTGCCTGCTCAAATACAGGGCATGCTAATATTTGAGGACCTGTCTCAGGATCCCATCTATCAACTACGGGGATTGGGGGCCTCCCAGCATATGGAGGTGGCACTGTTGGTTGGACACTTACGCCCTCTGGTGATAGAAAGGTGTTAGTAGAAGTCTCCTGTTGTAACTTTTCCCCTGATGACTTTTTCTGCTCTAAACTCTCTTCCTCTGTCTGACTAGCTCAAGAGACATTCTCTTTTACTTGAATTTTTTCCTCTGTCTGACTAGCTCAAGAGACCTTCTCTTTTACTTGAATCAATATGTCTTTTCCTTTCTCTACCATTGTCTGAACTGAAGGCTTTGGACTAAGCAAATAAGATACCAACGTCCACAATGGCAATGTGCCAACTGGCAGAGTTCCTGGGCTTTTCTTTTCTATTCTTTATAAATCTTCACCATGATGGTTCCATTGTGATATATTTAACAACTCCTCCTTAAAAAGCCATGGGCTACATTTTTGTATTGTATCAACGTATGCCCTGACTGTTCTTGATTTTACTGAGATGCCTCCTTCCTCTAACAATTTACTTAACACTCTTTCGATTATTTTTTTACTAATTTCTGATCCCATATTTCTACTATAACTATAACACAACCCAACAAGTTAACACCAAACAAAACCAAAACAGAATGAAACAAAAATGGAACAAAAAATCATTATATCAGCCTTTCTATCCTCCTGAAATGTCCATCCATCCTTTCTCCCTATCTGTTCCTCAGATGCAAATAGTTTTTCCTCAGATGTGAGCAGTTTTTCTTCCATCTCACCCATCTCCAGGGACAGGCAACTTAAAACAAAAGTGAAACAAAATGAAAGAAGAATCTTAAAATGGCTACCCATCCTCTCACCCTGCCCTCAGGGGCGAACAGTTTACCTTATCACTTACTCTCAGTCATTCCCCGAATGGGCCACCAAATGCCGCAGTCTGGCTGGGCACAATTCACGAGCCACTTGTCAAGCAGAAATGAACTTTATTTTTAGAACACACACGCCACACCACATGAGCTCTTCAGGAATTCCCTCAGAACCCAACTGCCACCACTGGCTTCCCATGAGCCTCTCAACCCCCATTCCTCCCACTCTTGAGGCTGATTGGCTGGGTCGTGTGGGCAGAGCCAAAAGAGTCCCCCAATGAGCAGCTCTGTGGTCTGAAAGGGTGGGGAAACAGCCCAATGAGCATCACTGCAGAGGAACCAATCAGCTGGCAGCTGGAAGTTTGCTGGGGCCACAGTGAGCCAATCAGCTGGAAGTTTGCTGGGGCCCCTTTGGCTGTGGTTCTCAACAGGTGTCTACCGCCATGGTCTTCCCTGGTGGTCCACAAGAGTGAGAATTAGGGCAGGCCTTGAAGGTTAGGGTTACCTCAAGGTGGACATAGACTCCAGGTATATCCAGCCATGGAATTTCCCCGGGTGAGTCCTGAGAAGGAAGTTTGCTGTGGGCACAGGACACTCATCCCTGGCAGACAGATGATACAAGGAAATCAGACAAAGTCATTCTGAGCACCCCCTGCTGGCCACATGTCAACACATGCCTCCATGTTGTCAGCACTCCTGATGTGCACCAGGGAAAGTGAAGGTGAGTTTACAGGGCACACTGTGTACAGGAATGTTCACATGAGCCTTCTTTGTAATTCCCTAACCACCAACATGCAAATGTCATCCACAGAAGGACAGGTAAACAACTCTCATCCACCCACAGTGACACAGGTGGCTCTGAGGCATCTATCTCACCCTGGCAACAGTGAGTCCATCTGTATTCTAAAAATCAGATGTCTCAGCAAGCAGAGCATGTGATGTGGTGGCTGCTGCTCCTTCCTCACATATTCCCTAATTCCATCCTCACTGAATACCTGCCTTGGGTCCCCAGATCTTCAGCTCCAGGATTAGGGAGACCCCTCTATCCCAGGGACCTAGTCCTGGTGGCCCCTAATGGAGATAGGACAAGTATAATGGTGATCCCCTCTGTACCAAAGAACCCCAGATCACCGCATAACATTCCTCCACCCCACCCCCTCTCTCTACAACTCCCAGCCTGTTTCTCCAGCCTGTTTCCCCAGCCTGTAGGCCTTGATCATAATTTCTCCACAGAGGACCCCAGACCACCCCACCACAGTGTCCGCCATGTTTCTGTGATCTCCTAGCTGTTCCCCGATCTTTGAGATCTTGGTCTATCTCTCTAAAGAGGACTCCAGATGATACCATCACACTGTCCACCCAGAGAACTTGGTCATCTCTGCTACATTTCCAATGGTCCATAGCTTTGAAGTCATCAACAGCAGATTCTCACCTAGACTGTTCAATATCCTCCCATTTGGAATATAAAATCAGGATCTTGATGCTGCTCAGAAATGCAGCAAAATTTATCTGAGAAATTAAATGCCTAGAAGAGGCTTCTGGAGCCAGAATGATCTCAGGAGGGAGTAAGCCCCGCATACCATTTAAAAGATGGGATACCCACATCTGATCTGATGTTTGGGGTGTTCTTTCATTTGAAAGCAAAACTGATATATTTTTGAAAGATGTAGCTGGAGGGACTATTAGAGTTTTCAGAGATCCTTGAGGAAGACTTCATAGGCATATTCTGAGATGGTAAGTCTATAAATTGGTCAATATCCAACCTCATGTCCTGCAGAAATTCTTATCTAGGCTTATAGCTTTTGGGGCCTACCTGGGGAACATAAATCAGAAGGCTGTGGTGGGAGCTCTATCACCAGGAAGCTGCCCACCTCTGCCAGCTCATTACTTGAGGCTGGACCCTCTTCCAGACATACTCCAGTGTTTGCTGCTGTTTGGGCAGGTAAATCCTGTAAGCAAAGAAATTCCACAACCCACTGGAGAGAGAAGGGAGCACAGTCCACATGTGGTACAACATGGCCTCAATAGGGAGGCAGACACAGCATCCAGCTCAGCCAGCACAGGCCACCTGAGCCAAGTTTATCACCCCTGTGCCTCAGACTCCCTCTCTACATAATGGTCTCCAACTAAGGAAGGAGGGAAACTGAGGAGGAGAGATGGCCCCATTTCTGAGGGAATGACAGCACCTGGCAGCCAGTGGCTTTGAAATTGTATCTTTTCCAGGAGATCTGTGTTGAAAATGCTATAGACCTGGAGATTGTGGCTCTGTAGAGTAGAATTTGGGGTCTTCTGGCATTAATTGTTGTGGTTGAGTGGGACAGGTTTTGTTGGCTCTAATGGCTCAGCAATTGGTGGGTTTGGGGATGATGACCAAATCTGAGGGTAACAGCAGACTCCTTGTCTGGTTCTTATCCTGCAGAAATGAAGCATCATCTCATTCACACAAATCTCCTTCAGTGGGAAACAGGGACCTTGGTCAGTTGTTCCCTGTGCAGAGCTCAGCTGAGGTGAGGCTGGCCCCATCGCCCCTTATTCACTACATACTAAGATCCTCCAGGACTCTGCTTCTCCTCAAGTCAGTGATCTCCCTTCTGTCATCCTGTGTCACTCTTCTGTACTCTCTTGACCACTTGAACTGAACTTGTCTCAAAGTAACACTTTCTATGGTCCACTCTGACCCTGATTATCAGTGCTTCACTCTCCTTGTACCTCAATGTCACCCTAAATCTCTTCTAGCAGCACAGTGGGCACCTGCCCTGTTTCTCTCAGTCCCTCTTTACCCTTCACTCTCCTTGTACCCCAATGCTAGGGAGTACCCAATGCTCCAAGGATCCCCCACAATAATCAGGCATAGCACAGACTACATTACCCACAATCTGAAGTGACAGAGGCTGCCAGGATCCCATGTAGAAATCAGAAAAGAGCAAATATTAACCCAAACCTTGTGCTTGCACTAATCCTAGCCCTAACCCTAACTGCTCAGAATCCTCAATGCAAGCATGAGACCTTCAGCTTCATGTGACTACTAGAAGAGATGCATGGGCAAAACGCAGGACTATTTTAACCACAATGACAAGGGGCAAAAGTCAACAGGGCCTTCCCCTTGCAGTGAATGGGTGAAATGCAGGACTACATTACCCACATTCTCAAAGGGCAAGAAACTTCTAGGATTACCTACAGTGAGTGGGCTAATCATAGGCCTTCATGACCCACAATTCTAAGTGCTAAAAACCACCAGGATCCCTGGGAGATAATTGGCAAAATGCTAAACCTTGGTGCACACCTTTATTCCCAGCAGCTCAGGAGGCTGAGGCTGAAGAATCACAAATTCAAAGCTGGCCTTAGCAACTTAGTGAGGCCCTAAGCAACTTCACAAGACCCTGTCTCAAAATAAAAAAAATAAAAATGTTGGAGATGTGGCTCAGTGCTTAAGCACACCTGGGTTCAATCCCTAGTACCAAGACAAACACTAAACCTACCATGACCCTAATTCTGATCCTACTCTACTCAGAATTCTCAGGGCACCAGGGTATGAGGCTTTCGGCTTCCATGGGACTCCTGACAGAGGTGAGATGGCAAAACTCAGAACTATATTACTCAGGATGCCAAATTATGGAAGTCACCAGTGCTTCCCTCTCCCTGACCAGTGAGCAGACAAAATGCAGGACAACATTGTCCACATTCCTAAGGGGAAAGAATCTCCTCAGATCATCCACAGTGATTTAGCTAATCACAGGACTACATTACCCATAATCCTAAGTGGCAGAAGCAGCAGACAACTTACCAAGTGCTAAACCTACAATAACCCTTGCCCTGACTCTATCATGCTTATGCAGGATAAGTATGTGGCCTTCAGCTTCCATGGGACTCCTGGCAGAGGTGAGTGTGCAAAACTCAGAACTACGTTATCCAGACCCTAATTGACAGAAGCAGCCAGGATTCCCAACAGACAGGTGGCAAAATGTTAACCCTATCCCAGGCTCTGTCCTAATATTAATCCTAATGCTAACACTGCTGAGAATCCTCAGGTTACCAGGGTGAGTATAAGACCTTCAGCTTCCATGGGACTCTCAAAAAAGGGGAGCAGGCAAAACTCAGAACTGTTACCCACAATACCAAGAAGCAGACATCTCCAGGGTCCCCTGTTAGTGAGCAGGCAAAACACAGGACCACATTACCCACAATTCTAAGTGGCTGAAACTGCTAGGAACCCCAGCAGACAGCAGGCAAACTGCTAACCTTAGCCTTAGGCTTTGCATTAACCCTCTCCCTAACAGTGCTCAGAATCCTCAGGGTACTGGAACAAGCAGTTTTCATGTAACTGCAGGCAAAACTATGTAAGCAAACCATGGGGCTGCACTATTGACAATTCTAAGAGATAGAAGCTCCTGGGTTCCCTACAATGAGCAGGCAAACTGTAGGACTACATTATCCACAGTCCTAATCCTGGGACTATGTTATCCACAATCCTGGCAAGAGGGAGCTTCAAGGGGTCAGGAAAAGTGGCTCCAGTTGCTTCCTGCTTATCACTGTGGGCAGTGCAAGATAATGACCACTCATGGTTCAGTGGTGACCCTGAGCCCCCTTGTGGCAATCCTAGTGAAGCTCTGGAAATCATTTATTGAATTATTCTAGGTCATGATTTTAGAAATAAAGCAGAAATACAGCTCACAATCCCATGCCTTGATCAGAATGGATGGAGATAGCAAGAAGCAAAGTAAGATGCCAATAGACAAAGGTTCTTTGATTTCCTATATACCAGCAATAATACTTAGGAAAAAATAGTGGGTATTGTGTCTTCATCATTGCTCTTAGGATCAGCATCACTTTGTCTGTTATAAGTCTTTTTATTTCTTCCATATAAATTTATGAATAGTTTTTTCCCATTTCTGTGAAGAATAGCGTTTGAGTTTTGATGGGAATACATGGAATGTATAATCTATTTTTGGTACTATGGCCATTTTCAAGATATTAATTCTGCCATTCCATGAACATTGGAGATCCTTCTACATTCTATTGTTTTCTTTTTCATCAATATGTCATTTTCCTTGAAGAGGTCATTCACTTCCTTGGTTAGGGTATTTCCTAGCTATTTTTAAAGCTATTTGAATGAACTGATATCCTTACTTTATTCTTACCAGGTTTGCTATTAGTATATAGACAAACCATTTATTTTATATGTTCATTTTGTATCCTATTATTCTGATGAATCTGTTCATCAGAACTTGAATTCTTATGGTATAACATTTATGGTCTTCTAAGAATAGGTGCATATCATTCATAGACAAATGTAATTTAAAAATTTACCTTCCTTTTGAATCCCTTTTATTTCTTTCTCTTGTATAAAAATTCAAGTACTGTGATTAGTGAGATTAGTGGCAATGAACATCCTTATCTTTTTCCTGCTTTTAGAGAAAATTTTTCTATTCATTAAACTATTGGCTTTGGGTTTGAAATACTTGGTCCTTATTATCTTATTGTAAGTTCCTCCCATTTCTAGTTCCTTAGGGGTTGGTCATGAAGAGCCATTGAATTTTGTCAAAGGCTTTTCCTGCACCTAATGAAATTTGCCATTGATTCTATATGTAGTATATTAGTTTTGTTGATTTGCATGTATTGAATCATCCTGGAGCAAAACCAACTTGACAGTGGGTATGATTTTTTTTTTATATGTGACACTAGAGACTCAAACCAGGAGCATCATACCACTGAGCCACATCCCAACCTCCTTTTATTGTTCACTTTGATACAGGTCTCACTAAATTGCCCAGGCTGCCTTTGAAATTACAGTGTGCCTGAAACGACCTCCTGCCTTTCTGAGAATATACACATATACCACACCATGCCTGACAGTGTATGTTCTTTTTTAATGTGTTGTTGAATAAGGTTTGCAAAAATTTTGTGAGTATTTTTATACTATGTTCCTCAAGGATATTGATCTCTAGTTTTTTCCTTGTTATGTCCATATTCACTTTTCCAGTCAGGGTAATACTTTGTAGAATTGCTTTGAAAGTGTCTTTTCTTTGCTCTTGTGTATAATGGAGGGATTAGTATCAGTTCTTCTTTAAATATCTGAAAAAATTCAGCTATGCATTCATCTCTGGTCCTGGAGGCTTGTTATTATTGCTTCAATCTAAATTGTTTATTATTGAGCTATTTGTTTATCTCTATCTCTTTGATTGAAATTTTGTAGACCATATCTATTGATATCTCCTAGATTTTTCCATTTATTGCAATTTACATCTTCAAAATAGTCTTCTAGATTTTCCCATTTATTGAAATATAAGTTTTTCCAATAGTCTCTAGAGATCCTCTATATTTCAGTCATGTCTTTTGTAACATTTCTGTTATTGTTCTAGTTTTATTCATTTGTATCTTTCTCTTTTAGTTACCTTGGCTAAGAGTTTATCAATCTTGTTCAAAAACCAACTATTTGTTTTATTATTACTTTTTAAAAACTTTCTATTTTATAATTTCACTGTGACATTTATTAATTATTTTCTTGTATTGGTTTTAGAATGGATTTACTGATGTTTTTCTTAGACCTTGGGATGCATCATGAGGTTTTTAATTTGAAATACCTCAGATTTTTAAATGAATGTAACCATTGCTATAAACTTCCCTCATACAACTGCTTTTGGTGGAGCAGGGGAGGGTCATGGGAAGGGAAAAGAAAGGTACTGGATAGTAAGATTGATCAAAATATGTTATGTGCATTTCTGTATATGATATAATGAATCCCACTGGCAGGTATACATAATATGTCTCAATAAAAGAAAAGGAAAAACTGATTTACTATATCACATAAATGTGTGGATGCTATGTTTCAATTCTCATTTGGATCTGAGGTGTTTTTTTTTTAATCCTCCCTATGCCATTTCATCAGTGACCCTTTGATTAGGCAACTATATCGTTCATTCTTCAAGTGTCCATAAAGTTTCTGTAGTTTTACTTGCTGTTTGCTTCATTTTCTTAATTAGCACATTATTTCATACATAAGGCTGGGGCTCACTTTGAAATAATTTTACAAGCATGGTATAGCATTTTTTTTCCACTTTGGTCCCCAGTACACTCCCTTTCCCTCCCTCTGTTATCTTTCTTCTACACCACTGATCTTTCTTCTATTTTAGATAGTTGTTTTAATTAGTGCATTATTGATATACAAAATTCAATGTGATGTATTCATAAATGTACATAGGAAAGTTTTTTCATATTCATTCAACCATTTTCATTTTGCTGTCCCTCCATCCCTCTCAATCTCCCTCCTCTGATCCATTGATCTCTCTTCTATTTTTATGGAACATCCCCTCATCTTCCCCTTATTTTTATCTAACTTCTTAATATGAGAGAAAGTATTCAACCCTTGACTTTCTGAGTCAGAGTTATTTCACTTAGCAGAATATTTTTCCAGTTCCATTAATTTACCAAAAAATATCATTATTTCTTTCTTATTGATAACTGAATAAAACTCCATTATGTATATATGCCTTAGTTAGTCTTTTCTTTATCCATTAATCTGTTGGTTGATACCTAGGCTTTTTGTGCTGCTATAAACTTTAATTTGGCTGCATCCCTATAATTGATTTTAGATCTTTTGGATATATACCAAGGACTGGGAGAGCTGGATAATATATTACTAGTGTTTTGAGGAATCTCTATATTTCTTTCCAGGGTGTCTGTACTAATTTGCAGTCCCACCAACAATTTGTAAGTGTATCTTTCTTCTGCATCCTCATCAATATTAACTATTATTTGTGTTCTTGATAATTGCCATTCTGAATATAGTGAGATAAAATCTCAATATAGTTTTGATTTTTATTTCCCAAACTGCTAGAGATGCTGAACATTTTTTTTCATATTTATTATCCATTTGCAATTCTGTTAAGAAATGTCCCTTTAGTTTTGTACATTTATTTTGTGGGTTATTAATTTCTCTTTTTTATTTGGTGATAAGCTTTTTGAATTCTTTATATACTCTGGATATTAACCTCCTATTTGAGAATCAGGTGGCAAAGATCTCACATTTTGTAGGTTCTATATTCATGCTCTTATTTTCTTCCTTTGGTGTTTAGAAGTTTTTATTTGATGTCATCCACTTATTGATTCTGTTTTTTGTTTTGTTTTGTTTTGGTTGGGTACCAGAGATTGAACTCAGGGGCACTCAACCACTGAGTCACATGCCCATCCATATTTTTGTATTTTATTTAGAGACAGGCTATCACTGAGTAGCTTAATGCCTCAGTTTTGCTGATGCTGGCTTTGAACTCATGATCTTCATGCCTCAGCCTCCCAAGCAGCTGTGATTACAGGTGTGTGACATGATGCCTGGCCCCCCTTATTTATTCTTGGTTTTATTTCTTATGCTTTAGGAGTTTTGTTAAGACAATTGGTGCTTGTGTCAATATGTTGAAGTGTTCAACTTATACTTTTATCTAGCAGTTACAGAGTTTCTTGTGTAATTCCTAAATCTTTGTTTTACTCTGAGTTGATTTTGTGAAGCATGAGAGAGAAAGATCAAGTTTTATTCTTCTTCATATGTTCATCCAGTTTTCCCAGACCCACTTGTTAAAAAGGCTATATATTTTGTTTTCTAATAGCAATCCATTGTGATGTGATAAGGAATGGAAGAAATTATTTTAATTGTTTTTGTATTTACTAAATCTTGCTTTGTATCCTAATATATAATCTATTATAAAGAAAGATTCTTTCATTCCTGAAAAGAATATGAGTTCTACTGTTTTCAGACAAAATATTGTGTAGACAACTATTAAGTTGATATGATGTGAAGTAAAGGTGAAATCTAGGAACTTCATTGATGTTTTGTCCATGTAACCAGCCACTGGTAAGAGTGGTATTAAAGTCACCCACATTTATGATATTTATTGGATCTTATGTTCCCTTTAGGCTGAATAGTGATTATTTTATAAAAATTGGGTACACTGCCATTTACATGTAAATATTTATAGCCATTTATCTTTTTGTTGGATTTTTCCCTTTAACACTATGTAGTGACCTTCTTTGTCAACTTTGGGTAATTGTTGCTTAAAATATGCTTTATCAAGTATGAAAATAACTACCAACTGTTTTTGTTTTTATTGTTGCTGTTGTTGTTTGAGCTTCCATTTACATGAACTATCTTTTCATTCTTTCATTTTTTTTCTGTGAACATCTTTGCAAGCCAGGTGTGTTTCCTGTAGACAATATACATTTGGGTCTTGTTTATTAATTGAAAATGTCTTTTAAGCTGGTAATTAACACAATGTGAATCCAGTGTTAGAGTAGTGATATGTGTTTCTTTCTAATATAGGATTCAATCTTAATACCCAATTGTTTATTCACTCTTCTAGTGACATTTATTCTATTGTATTCTCCCATGGTTTATTTTAGTCTTCTTATGTATATAGAATTCCATTGTGAGTATTCTGTAGTGGGAGCTTAGTTGTCATACACTATTTTAGTTTATTCTTTTCTTGGAAGGTCTTTTTTCTTCTTTTATTTCTGAAGAATAACTTTGATGCAGATAACAATGTAGGCTGGCAGTACTGAAGTAGGACAGATGAGGCTGGACACCAGAAGAAATAGCAAGAAGCAGGTTTATTGTCTGTAGCTGGTCCAGAGGGGACTTTCACTTAAAACAGATCTTCCCTCTGAATGCTGTATCTAGGCATTCTTTGAGCTTTATACCCAGTGGTGGGCAAGGGGTGCTTGGAGGTGTATATTTTTGCAGGGGTCTACATAAACGTAATTTTTTTCTTTGAGTTCTCAGAAGTTTATTGCCCCATTCCTTAGAAAAGTTGGGGATTTTACAGATTATACCACAAAAGCAGAGTACATCCATTAAGTCCATGGTTAAATTTAGTTTTTGTAGGACAGAGCTGAGCAGCAGAAAATAGGGCACCTTACTACATTTGAGTCTTTGCAGAGATCCTTGCTGATATTTTGCTAAAAAGAACAATTTTGGTGAGAGTCTCTAGAGAAGCTTAATTAAGATACATTTGTGGAGGGCAGTGCTACTACAGTGTTTCCCTTTCAGTTCTTGAAATATATTATTGCATGTTCTTCTGGCCTTTAGAATTATTCAGATACTTTACTCTTTATCAATGACTTGGTATTTCTATCTTTAATTTGTAAAAATCTTTATTTGCTCTGAATTTTGTCATTTTAACCAAAATATGAGGTTAAGAGGTTCTTTTTTGGCCATGTCTACTGGGCTTTCTAAATGTTTTCTGTGCCTGGATGTCCATCTTGTTCCCACAATTAAGGAACTTTTTCTGGTGTAAGTTCACCAAATAAGTTTTCTGACTTTAGTCTGTATATACACTACTTCCTTCAATACCTTAATCTTCAATTGGTCATTTTAAAGTTGTCCTAGAATGTTTGTATAGTCTTTTTAGAGTGTCTTCTTTGTATTACTGTATGAAAGTTCCATTTCATCTACCTTTTCTTCAAGACTTAACATTCTTTCCTCTGCCTGACATAGTATATTAGTATATTGGCAATACTTCCCATTTTGAATTTTATTTGAGTTAATAAACATCATTTCCAAATTTTCTGCTTTGTTATTTTTTTTCTGAAACTCTATTTCCTCATTGGAATGTTCTTTCAAAACCTGTGTGCCTTCTTTAATTTATTCTTAGTCCTTTAGTTCCTTAAATTATTTTCACAATAGTTTGAATTCTTTGCTCAGCATATTCTCCACATCAGTGTGTATGGAGTAAGTTATTGGTGAATTAAGAACTTTGGGAGTGCTTAGTGCCTTACTTACTCATATTTCCTGTTTTAATGTACAGAGAGGTTTGTGTATAGAGATTTTTGTAAATCTATCTAGTTGTGTAAATAGATTTCTCTTCCCCTCTTAGATGTGGATCATTTTGTTGAACACATTTCTCTTTGGATATGCCCTGAACAGAGTTTAAGTTATATTTTCAAAGTCCCAACTCATTGACAAAAGAGCTGGGACCACTAATACAAAGCACTTTAAGAGGAAAGAATAACAACCAGTAATAGCAAAAACTTATAAGCAAAGCACATGTTGATTTATAAGCAAAATAAAAACTTTTATAAATAATCTGTACAACTCCAGTAACCAACAAAGAAGTGATAATAATGTACAATGCCCAAAATTTAGGCATTAGTGATTCTAAAATTAATACTAAAATATATAGAAAAAAAGTCGTGAGATGGAAAGGGAGAGTGAGGATCAAAAAAAAAAAAGAAAGAAAAAAGAAAAGAAAAATGGAGCAAATATGAATAAAAATAAGAAAACGAGTACAAAGAAAAATAAAACAATTAAAAGATTATGTAAGTTAGAAAGAGAAAAACAAATGATTAAGGAAATTAAAAACCACTTAAGAATGCAATCCCAAGAAAAGTATATGACTTTCTTAGCTGATGTAATTCAAATGTAGACCCTTTCTTCCACATTTTCTAGTTTTAGAATTCACCATCTTTAGGGGGTTTCTGGGGAGCAACTATGGTTGTACTTATTTCTTCTCATTCTAGTCCAGACAGTCCAAACAAGCCACTTTGTCTTGGAGATATAAAACATGCAGGATATTCTGAAAGACAGGAATTCTCAAAGACAGAATCTCAGCAATGGAACCTTTCTAAAGGGGGAAACCCCTCAGTGAATTGCCAGGGAAGTGGCTAGAATTGCTTTAGTTGAAGTGGGGGTTCTTCCTTCACATGCCTCTGAGCATAATGAGATGGCAAGAGATCATTTCGCCTCTCTGGAGACTCTAGCAGCAAGTTTTCTACCAGAAACAATAGTGACACTCACTGTCATATAGTTCCTACAGGCACATTTAAATGAAACACACCTCAGATTCTGTCCCTTGGATAGATAATGTAACCATGTCTATAGCTTTCTAGATCTCCCTGAAGAACTGTGTCTCAGTTTGTATTCTCAATAGTACCTGACACCGTTTGGTCTTGGAAATATAAGAACATAAAGGACAGGGTTTCTGGTCTCCCATGAAGAAAGTTTAGACAAATGCCCCCAAGTAAAGAAGTTTCCTGGGTAGACTGTGTGATTCTGCTGAGAAGAATCTGCAGTGCACCTGTCCTCTTTTGACATCTCAGGCAGAATCCAGCTGGCTCCTTGGCTGAAACTCTTTACTGGAATTTAAAATATGCTTTTCCTGAGATTATGGAGGGTCCAAGCCAATTAGAGAGGAGATTCCTTTTAGCCTACTTTTCCCTGACAATTGCTGCAGTTAAATTATTTTATGAACTCTTTTGTTACTCTAAAAAACATATTTCTGGGTTTTATTTGTTCATTGTCTCTCTGTAACTTCACTCCACTGTGTCTCAGTTTGTATTCTCAATAGCACCTGACATCGTTTGATGTGTTTCTGCACAAACATCGGTATGCTTGCCCCATACGGTGTTTGTGCAGAAACACATCAGTTGATTTGACTCAAATTCAGGGTGCATTCAGTAACCACTGTATGCATCTACATACATGTTTTTTACCATAGTATAATTTTTGCAATTTTCCTTGAGTGAAAATTAATGTGTACTCTACCCTCATATATTGATAAATGACTTTATCATTTTATTAAATTAGTTTCCTATCAGTAAATGTTTTACCAAAGATATGTAGATTTCTATAAGCCCTTGCTTATCTGAATGAAACAGTGGGAACATGAATTGTTTTCTACTTGATGTGACATAATTCAGTCTCTATAACAAAATATCTTAGTTCAACACTAAAAGCTTGTTTTAAATGTTTAAATGTTTAATGTTTTAAATATTTAATGCTATACATGTTATATATATTATATATATATATGTTAGAAAATCCACTTATGTTTAGTGGTAAGTGATGAGTAGGGTTTGACATAATGAAGTTACTTCCTTGTGGAAATATGTACATCAGTTAGTGTGCTGTTGGTAAATAATTTTCTATTGTCCTTCTATCCTGATTTTATAGAGCTGGTAATCAAATGAAGACAATATTTGGCTGATTTGCAGAGGATATATGACACTCTGATATAAAATGTTTCAATTTTCAATGTGTATTCAAGTTTTTTAGTCTTAAATTATTTCAGATCTGGAAAATTAGGTGTCTCCTTAGAATATTGATTAGGAAATTTTCATGCAACTCATTAGTAATATTAGTTTTCCAGAGTATCTCTCAGATTCTTCCTCCAAATAGTGTTGATCATTTATCCAGTGATGCACATCAAAGAACAAATCATGGTGTAAATAGACATATAGAAGATAATAACCACTCATTATAAAATCATTGGATATAATGTTTGTTTAAAACATGAGTATGTTTTAGTAGTTGAAGTAATGAAAAAAATAGTAAAAAGAAAGATTGAAGATTGGTATATCTTATCAAGTTGCAGCAACAGGGTAAGTTGGAATGTCACTAGAGGAACTGAATTATTAGTTTCATTTCTAGACCTGCTTAGAGGAAAGTTGGAAAATAAGGAAAGGGAGAGGACTATAGGGAATAAAGAATGAGAAGGATAAAGATGACAGACAAGAAAAGAAGGAAAAAGAAGCAGGTGCACATTGCTAAGGGAGGTGAATACCAGTCAAATATTTGAAACTGGAAGAGCATGGTATTAGAAAAGCAGCAGAATAAAATAGACACTAGTATTTCTGTATGTATATACGTGACTGTATAACCAATGTGATCCTGCAACCTGTACACTCAGAAAAATGAGAAATTATACCCCATTTGATTCAAATGTATGATATGTCAAGATTATTGTACTGTCATGTGTAACTAATAATAAATAAATATTTTTTTAAAAAAAAGAAAAATAGGAAGAATTGAGTTTCCAGTACCAAAACTGGTCTGAAAGGGAAAGTAAAATTTTCCAACAGTTCTTGTCAATATTAAAAGAAATTAAGAAATGACATAATATATAAGAATGTATATAATAAATGACATGTGAAAAGTTGCTACTTCCTAGGATAGTAAATATAAATAAAGTAAATATCCAAAATAAAAAATCTGGAAATAAAAAAAGTAGGATATATTATGGAATGATCAGCAAAGTCATGGTCTGATAAAATGTTCCCTGGCAATATTATGACTTCTAATGCACCTACAAGGTGCAAGGTGGGGGACAAGAGAGGGAGAATTTCAAATAGGTAAATTAAGTGGCCAAACACAGTGGTGCATGCCCATATTTCCAGTGGTTCTGGAGGCTGAGGCCAGAGGATTTTGAGTTCAAGGCAGCCTCAAAAACTTAATGAGGCAGGCCTTCTGAAATTAAGCAATACCCTGCCTCTAAATAAAATATTAAAAGGGCTGGAGATGTGGCTCAGTAGTTAGGCACCCCTGGGTTCAGTCCCCAGCACCACCACCAACAATGTAACAAAATTAACAAAGCAAAAGAAACATCAAATAGGCAAGTTAAGTTAGAGGAATTGGTAGAAGATTAATCATGCACAAGAACTCTCATAATTTAGTGAATCATATGTTGGGGACCATGTACAGAACATATGTTCTGACTCAGCAGATCTTTGGTTCTACATTCCTAGTTCATTCAAAGATGATTCCAATGCTCCTGATCCATATGCCACATTCTGAATTGCAAGGGAATAAACTTCTCTTTAGAAAATCTAAATGAAGAACCATTGCATCTTAGTTCAGGGCATAACCAGATCAAGTGAAAGCATAAATCTTTCATTTCGAGTATGTCTCTTGACAAAGGGGAAGGACAAAAGGATAAAAACATAGAAATTGTGTTCTTAGATACAGTTGCTGAATTGGCAAGAAAAAGTAGTGGGAATAATCCAAACAAAGAAGGTAAAAAAAGAATCAAGACCACAGATCTAGAGGTTGCTTTTGAAAAACAAAGGGAGGGAACAAAATTAATTAGCTAGGTAATTTTGAAGGCAATAATAAGGAGACTGAGAGAATGCATTTCAGCTGGTTTCAGTATATTGCATTTAAGCCAAAGGTGAGACTATTACTGGTCAGAGATGGTTGTAAGCAGGGAAAACGGGTAGAATTGGGCCAGCTAGCCACTATTCATTTCTTTTCTTCATAACTACCAAGCATAGGGAAGTATGTGGCATTGAGTCAGTAGATGAGATGAGAAACATGGCATTTCAGAAGCATTGGACGTTTTAAAAGATAGTTAATTTTCCCATTACTGAAGCCATGGATTTGGGCATGCTAGGAGTACACCCTATTACTAAGCTACGTCCTCATCTCTAAATAGCTAATTTTTTGATAGGATGGGTATTTCATGAAAAATCCTTAAAAGTCTGACAAGATATACCAAACTAGGCTCATTTTGTAAAGAGCAGACTCTATAGATTAATTTTTTAATATCAAAGCTGTTATTTTTTGTATTTATGTCAATAAATTTGAAATATAAAATGTTATCAATATCTGATAATTATTTGACATTTCAGTTCACTTTTCCCCTTTGGATTACTATATTTTAATACTTTATGCTTGTTATACATTATTTTTTAGATGAGGTTCCTATGTCTTCTCACATGAGTGGATCAAGAAACTTCAAGTGAGTTAGACCAGAGAATACAGTAAAAGAAGATATACCACTGTTCTGAATGAGTATGGAAAAATAGAATATTTTAATAAGTATATATTTAAGCTGATCAGTTCAGAGAACATTCCTCAATGAAAATGAATTGTACTTTCCAGTAAACTGTTATCACAACTTTGGACTTACTATATTGGAGGACAAATAGAGGAATAGGATATATACTGTAATAAAGTTGTATAAATGATTCTGATTGGCTACATTAAACACACTTGCTGTTAAATTTTTCCTTCATTCTATATATTTATGCCCTGAAACTTCTGTTTTGCTCCTCTGATTAGATATCCCCATTCTCTCAATCAATCCACACATTTAAACTGGTATATGTACATTGCCTATTTTATTTATGGTAATGAGAAATATAATCTCACCTTTGGAAACCTAACTCCATGCTTAATTAAACCAATATTTGATGTTTTTCTTCAATATATTTTGTTCAATATATTTTGTTACTATACTCAACAAAAGCCAGCAAACAAATACAGAGACCCAAAAGCTAAAGTATTCTTTTTTATTAATTTACTTTTTAAAATTTATATATATAACAGCAGAATGCATTACAATTCTTATTACATATATAAAGCACAATTTTCATATCTCTGGTTGTATACATAGTATATTCACACCAATTCATGTCTTCATACCTGTACTTTGGATAATAATGATCATCACATTTCACTATCATTATTTACCCTATGCTCCCTCTCTTCCCCTCCAATCCCTCTGCCCTATCTAGAGTTCATCTATTTCTTCCATGCTCCCCCTCCCTATCCCACTATGAATCAGCCTCCTTATATATTAAAAAAAAAAAAAACATTTGGCATTTGGTTTTTGGGGATTGGCTGACTTCACTTAGCATTATCCTCTCTAAATCCATCCATTTACCTGCAAATGCCATGATTTTATTCTCTTTTATTGCTGAATGATAATTCATTATGTATATATGCCATATTTTTTATCCATTCATCTACTGAAGGGCATATAGGTTGGTTCCACAATTTAGCTATTATGAATTGTGCTGCTATAAACAGTGATGTGGCTAAGTCTCTGTAGTATGCTGTTTTTAAGTCCTTTGGGTATAGACCAAGGAGAGGGATAGCTGGGTCAAATGGTAGTTCCATTCCCAATTTTCCAAGAAGTCTCCATACTGCTTTCCATATTGGCTGCACCAATTTGCAGTCCCACCAGCAGTGTATGAGTGTACCTTTTCTCCCCGCATCCTTGCCAACACTTATTGTTGTTTGTATGCATAATATCTGCCATTTTGACTGGAGTGAGATGAAATCTTATATTGGTTTTGATTTGCATTCTCTAGTTGCTAGTGATGATGAACATTTTTTTATGTATTTGTTGATTAATTGTCCATCATCTTCTGGGAAGTGTATATTCGGGTCCTTGGCCCATTTATTCATTGCGTTATTTGTTTTTTGTTTTGTTTGGTTTGGTGTTTAGCTTTTTGGGTTCTTTATATACCCTAGTGATTAGTGCTCTATTTCATGTGTGAGGGGTAAGGATTTGCTTCCAAGATGTAGGCACTCTATTCACCTCACGGATTGTTTCTTTTGCTGAGAAGAAACTTTTTAGTTTGAGTCCATCACATTTATTGATTCTTGATTTTAATTCTTGTGCCATAGTAATCTTATATTTAAAAAGTTGGGGCCTAATCCCACATGACTACTTTTTCTTCTGTTAGACTCAGTGTCTCTTGTTGTATTCCTAAGTACTTGATCCATTTTGAGTTGAGTTTTGTACATGGTGAGAGATAGGGGTTTATTTTCATTTTGTTGCATATGGATTTTCAGTTTTCCCAGCACCATTTGTTGAAGAGGCTCTTTTCTTCAATGCATGTTCTTAGCATTTAAGAAAATGTCTAATTTAAGATAATTGTTCTGTGGGTTAGTTGTCTAATTTAAGATAATTGTTTTATAGGTTAGTCTCTGTGTTCTCTATTCTGTTCTCTATTCTGTAGCATTGATCTACCAGTCTGTTTGGGTGCCAATACCATGCTGTTTTGTTACTATTGCTCTGTAGTATAGTTTAAGGTCTGGTATAGTGATGCCACCTGCTTCACTCTTCCTTCTAAGGATTGCTTTAGCTATTCTGGGTCTCTTATTTTTTCCAGATGAACTTCATGATTGCTTTTTCTATTTCTATGAGGAATGTCATTGGAATTTTGATTGGAATTGCATTAAATCTATATAGTGCTTTTGGTAATATGGTCATTTTGATAATATTAATTCTGCTTATCCAAGAGCAAGGTAAATCTTTCCATCTTCTAAGTTCCTCTTTGATTTCTTTCTTTAGGGCTCTGTAATTTTCATTACATAGATCTTTCACCTCTTTTATTAAGTTGATACCCAAGTTGTTTTTTGTTTTGTTTTGTTGTTTTTTTAGACTATTGAGAATGGGATAGTTTTTCTCATTTCCCTTTCTGCAGATTTGTCACTGATATACAGAAATGCCTTTGATTTATGGGTGTTGATTTTATATCCTTCTACTTTGCTGAATTCATTTACTAGTTCTAGAAGTTTTCTGGTAGAACTGTTAGGGTCTTCCAGGTATATAATCATATCATCAGCAAATAGTGCCAATTTGAGTTATTTTTATGTGTATCCCTTTAAATTCTTTCATCTATCTAATTGCTCTGGCCAGTGTTTCAAGAACTATGTTAAATAAAATTGGTGAAAGAGGGCATCCCTGTCTTGTTCCAGTTTTTAGAGGGAATGCCTTCAATTTTTCTCCATTTAGAATGTTGTTGGCCTGGGGCTTAGCATAAATAGGGTGATCTTGAGATACGTTCCTGTTGTCCCTAGTTTTTCTAGTGTTTTGAACATAAAAGGTGCTGTATTTTGTCAAATGCTTTTTCTGCATATATTGAGATGATCGTATGATTCTTATCTTTAAGTCTATTGATGTGATGAATTACATTTGTTGATTTCCATATGTTGAACCAACCTTGCATCCCTGGGATAAATCCCACTTGATCATGGTGCATGATATTTTTGATATGTTTTTGTATTCAGTTTGCCAGAATTCATTGAGAATTTTTGTATCTATGTTCATTAGAGATATTGATCTGACAGTTTTTGTTGTTGTTGTTGTTGTTATTTTGATGAGTATTTGCTTGATTTTGGATTCAGAGTGACATTGGCCTCATAGAATGAGTTTGTAAGTGCCACCTCTTTTTCTATTTCCTAAAATAAATTAGAAAGTATTGGTATTAGTTCTTCTTTAAAGGTCTTGTAGACTTCACTCTGTATCCATCTGGTCCTGGTCTTTTTTTGGTTGGTAGACTTTTGATGGCGTCTGCTATTTCATACTTGAAATTGGATTTGTTTAAATTGTGTATATCATCCTGATTCAATTTGGGCAAATTATATGACTCTAGAAATTTGTCAAAGCCTTCAATATTTTTTATTTTATTGTAGTACAAGTTTTCAAAATAATTTCTAAATTATTTTCTGTATTTCTGTAGTGTCTGTTGTGATATTTCCTTTTTCATCACATATGTTAGTGATTTGAGTTTTCTCTCTCCTTCTCTTCATTAGCATGGCTAAGGGTCTGTCAATTTTATTTATTTTTTCAAAGAATCAACTTTTTGTTCTGTCAATTTTTCAATTGTTTCTTTTGTTTCAATTTCATTGATTTCAGCTGTGACTTTAATTAATCCCTGTCTTCTGCTGCTTTTTGGTGTTGATTTGTTCTTCTTTTTCTAGGGCTTTGAAATGTAGTGTTAAGTCATTTACTTGTTGACTTTTTCTTCTTTTAAGAAATAAACTCCATGCAATGAACTTTCCTCTTAGAACTGCTTTCATAGTGTCCCAGAGATTTTGATATGTTGTATCTGTGTTCTCATTCACCTCTGAAAACTTTTTAATCTCCTCCTTGATGTTTTCTGTAACCCATTGTTCATTCAGTAGCATATTATTTAGTCTCCAGGTGTTGGAGTGGATTTTATGTATTATTTTATCATTGATTTCTAATTTCATTCCATTATGATCTGATAGAATGCAGGGTAGTATCTATACTTTTTTATATTTGCTAAGAGTTGCTTTGTGGCATAGTATGTGGTCTATTTTAGAGAAGGATCCATGTGCTGATAAGAAGAAAGTATATTTTCTTGTTGAAGGATGAAATATTCTATATTTGTCAGTTAAGTCTAAGTTATTGATTGTATTATTGAGTTCTATAGTTTCTTTGTTCAACTTTTGTTTGGAAGATCTATCTAGTGATGAAAGAAGTGTGTTAAAGTCACCCAAATTTATTGTGTTGTGGTCTATTTGACTCTTGAACTTGAGAAGAGTTTGTTTGATGAACATAGCTACTCCATTATTTGGGACATATATATTTATAATTGTTAAGTCTTGTTGGTGTATGGTTACCTTGAGCAGTATTAGTGTCCTTCTTTATCCTTTTTGATTGACTTTGGCTTGAAGTCTACTTTATTTGATTCAAGCATGGAAACTCCTGCTTGCTTCTGCAGTCCATGTGAGTAGTATAATTTTTGCCAACCCTTCACCTTCAGTCTGTGAGTGTGTTTTTCTATGAGATGAGTCTCTTGGAGGCAGCATTTTGTTGGGTCTTTTTGTTTTATCCAATCTGCTAGTCTATGTCTTTTGATTGGTGAGTTTAAGCCATTAACATTGGTGAATTTAGGCCATTAACATTCAGAGTTATTCAAGGATTATAAAAGACATCAATTTGGACATAATTTGTATTCCCAGCCATTTTTGTTTATTTTCAGTATTTAATGTAACTTGGTTTCTCCTTTGATTAGATTTTCCTTTAGTGTAACCTCTCCCTCTGCTGATTTTCACTGTTGTTTTTCATTTCCTCTTCTTAGAATATTTTGCTGAGGATTTTCTGTAATGCAGGCTTTCTAGTTGTAAATTCTTTTAACTTTTCTTTATCATGGAAGGTTTTTATTTCATCATCAAATCTAAGACTTAGTTTTGCTGGATATAAGATTCTTGGTTGAGATCCATTTTCTTTCAGAGTTTGGTATATGTTACTCCATGATCTCATGTCTTTGAGGGTCTGTGTTGAAAATCTGCTGAGATACGGATTAGTCTTCCCCCTAAATGTGATCTGACTCCTCTTTCTTGCATCTTTTAAGATTCTATCCTTATTCTGTATGCTAGGCATTTTCATTATAATGTGCCTTGGTATAGATCTGATGT
This sequence comes from Callospermophilus lateralis, assembly GCF_048772815.1. Taxonomy (NCBI): domain Eukaryota; kingdom Metazoa; phylum Chordata; class Mammalia; order Rodentia; family Sciuridae; genus Callospermophilus; species Callospermophilus lateralis. The sequence continues at coordinate 104,393,544 of NC_135314.1, forward strand.
AATTTTGTACATTCAGTGTCCTGTAAGCCTCCTGTATTTGGTTTTCCAATTTGTTGTTCATGCTTGGAAAATTTTCTGATATTATCTCATTGAACAGATTGTGCATTCCTTTGATTTGAAACTCCATGCCTTCCTCTATTCCAACAACTCTTAAATTTGGTCTTTTGATGCTGTCCCATAATTCTTGGATGTTCTGTTTATAGTTTCTTACTATCTTCACTCTGTGATCAACTTTATTTTCCAGATTGTATACTTTGTCTTTATTATCTGACGTTCTTTCTTCCAAGTGATCAAGTCTGTTGGTTATGCTTTTTATTGAGTTTTTTATTTGATTTATTATATCCTTCATTTCAAGGATTTCTGACTTTTTTTCAGGGTCTCTATCTTCCTCTTGAGGTAATCTTTTGTTTTCTGTATTTGCTCTCTTATCTCTTTGTTGGAGTGATCAATTTTGCCTGTATTTGCTCCTTTAGGTCATTCTTTCATTCACAGATCATTTTAATTATAAACCTTCTGAACTCCTTCTCTGGCATTTCATCAATTTTGCTGTTCAGGGGTTCTATTATTATAGTATTCTGATTTGTTTGGGGTACCTCAGCACCACATAGAAATAAGTAAAGAAATAAAAGAAACTTATTTTTTCCAACTATAACTACAAAAAAATATTTTAAAAATAATAATCCTGCTTCCTGAAAATTCCTTAAGTGTTCATCCTCTTCTGTCCCATTTCATTTTATACTCTTCTAGTTATTGATTTTTTTTTATTTTACTACTTGGGCTTTAGGAGTTGTATTAAGGAAGTCAAGTCCAGAGCTTACAATTTGGGGTGATGGGCCTACATTTTCTTCTAACAGTTGTAGTATTTCTGTCTTATATCCTAGGACTTTGATCCAATTAGTGTTGAATTTTGTTCAGGGTGATAAATATGGGTTAAATTTCTTTCTACTATGTAGGGATTTTCAGTTTACCCAGCACCATTTATTTAAAAGTCTATCATTTCTCCAGTTTATGTTTTTTGAACCTCTATCTAGTATCAAATAATAGTATTAATATGAGTTTTTTCTTTGAATTATTGTCTATGTCTTCATGGCAGTTTTGGTGCCAAAACCATGATGATTTTGTTACTACAGCTCTGTAGTATAAATTCAGATCTGGTATTGTGATGCCTTCTGTTTTGCTTATCTCACTAAGGATTGCTTTGGCTATTTTTGTGTCACTTACTTTTTCACATAAATTCCATGACTGTTTTTTCTATTTGTGTGAAGAATGCCATTGGAAATTTGATGGTAATCACATTAAATCTGTATAGTGCTTTTGATAGTATGGTCATTTTGACAGTATTAATTCTGCCTATCCAAGGACATGAAGGTCTTTTCATTTTCAAAAGTCTTTTTCAATTTCTTTCTTTAGAGTTCTATAGTTGTGATTGTAGAAGTCCTTAACCTCTTTTGTTAAATTGGTCCTCAGGTATTTTATTTTATTTTTGAAAGTATTATGAGAGGCAGAGTTTTCCTAAGAACTTTTTCACTGGATTCATTATTGGAGTTTAGGAGCATGATTGACTAATGGATGTTGGTTTTGTATCCTGCTATATTGCTGAATATATTTGTGAACTGTAGAAGTCTTCTAGTGAAGTGTTTTTGGATATTCTACATATAGGATCATATCATTGACAGACAATTTTAGCTCTTTTCCTTTTTATATCCCTTTAATTTTCACCTCTTGCCTAATTTCCCTAGTCAGACTTTGAAGGACAGTGTTGAATAGGAGTGGTGAAAGTGGTCATCTTTGTCTGGTCCTCGTTTTATAAGAAATGCTTTCAGTTTTTCTCCATTTAGAACACTGTTGGCTTTGGGTTTGTCCTAGATTTCCTTGACAGTGTTGAGGCAAGTTCCCCTTAGCTCTAGTTTTTTCTCATGTTTTAAACATAAAAGTGCTGTACTTTGTCAAATAATTTTTCGGCATCTACTGAGATAATCTTGTGATTCCTGTCTTCCTTAAGTTTATTTATGTGATGAATTACATTTATTGATTTCTGTATACTAAAACCTTGCATCCCTTGGATGAAACCCACTTCATCATGAAGGATGAAAACAACCCTTTTCATGTATTTTTGTATGCAAATTCCCAGTACTTTATTAACAATTTTTTTTGTCTATGCTCATCAAGAATATTGGTCTGAAGTTTTCTTTCCATGATGTGTCTTTGTCTGCTTTTGGTATCAATGTGATATTGGCTTCATAAAATAAGTTTGGCAGAGTGCCTTTATTTTCAATTTCATGGACTAATTTGAGGAGGGTTGATATTATTTCTTTTTAATGGTTTTGTAGAACTAAGCTCAGAATCCATCTGGTACAGGAATTTTCTTTGTTGAAGTTGTTTTGCTCATTGTTTCAATTTCATGGCTTTCAAACCGATTTTATTATGCTTTGTATATCCTCCTGATTCAAGTTAGGTAGGTCATATGTCTCTAGGATTCTGTCAGTATCTTCAATTTTTTTCTAGTTCTTTGGAGTACAAATTTCCCAGACATTTCCTGAATCACTTCTGCTGTTCAGTAGCATCTGTAGTGATGCTTCCTTTTCCATCTCAGATTTTAATAATTTGAGACTTTGCCCTCCTTTGGTTAGTTTGTCTAAGGTTTTGTCAGGTTTTTTTATTCTTTCAAACAACAACTGCTTTTTTGATGATTTTTTCTATTGTTTTTTAATCTCAATTTTGTTGCAGTGGGCTCTAACTTTAATGATAATCCTGTCTTCTACTGATATTACAGTTGCTACTGATATTGTTCTTCTTTTTCTAGAACCTTTAGATGTAATGTTTGATTATTTATTTGTGTCTTCCTGTTGCTTTAGTGTATGAGATCAATGCTAAGAAATTTTCTTTTAGAATTTTTATATTGGATCTCAAAATTTTTGATATATTGTGTCATTTTTCTCATTTACTTCTAAGTTTTTTATTTCCCTCCCAATTTTTCTGCTATTTATGAATCCTCAAAAGTATGTTATATGATAATATGGCAATTCCTCACAAACCCTGGAATGGCGTCATCATTTAACTGAGTTATTCCACTCCTCAGTATATACTCAAAGGTCTTAAAATCAGCATGCTACAGTAACACAGCCTCATTATTTTTTAAATATGTATATTTTTGTTATAGGTAGACACAATACCTTTATTTTATGTTTATATGGTGCTTAGGATCAAACCCAGTGCCTCACACCTGCCAGGTGAGCACTCTACCACTGAGCCACAACCCCAGCTTACCACATCAATATTTATAGCAGCTATATTCACAATAGCAAAGGTATGGACACAATCAAGGTGCTGTTCACAAGATGAATGGATAATGAAAACATGGTATGTACACATCATGGAATATTACTCAACTATAAAGAAAAATAAAATTATGGCATTTGCTGGTAAATGGATGGAACTATAAATTATCATGCTAAGTGAAATAAATTAGTCCCCCCAAAAAACAAAGACTGAATGTTCTTCCCTCTGATATGTGGCTGACTACACACAATAATTATGGGTGGAGGGAAGAATAGAAGTTTATTGGATTATACAAATGGGAATCAAGAGAAGACAGGGGAGATGGAATTAGGGGAAGATGTTTTGTCTAATATTTGGGTGTTAGAGTGGTTTCTGTTTTCATCTTGTTGATTTATAATTTTATTTTATTATGATGTGATAGAATACAAGATATTTTATTTCATTTTTCATATTTGATAATATTTATTTGTGACTTATAATATGACCTATTTTAGAAAATGTTCCACATGATCTTAAAAAGAATTGTAAATTCAGTCATTGATGAATGAAATATTTTGTAGACATTCATAAGTTCCACTTTTTCATTTGCTTACTTTTAATTCTGTAGCCTCTTTATTTAGTTTTTCTTTGAATGGTGTATCCAGTGAAAACAAAGCAATATTAAAATTAAATTATGTTATATTGTGGTCTATTTGATACTTAATATTGCAAAGAGTTTCTTTGATGTATGCAGATGTTTCATTTTTTCAGGCATAAATTGTGTTTCATGTATGATTTCTTTTAACAGAATGAAATGATCTTTGTCTCTTTGAATTAATTTTGGGTTGAAGTCCTCTTTATCTGGTGTGACAATAATAACCCCTGCTTTTTTTTTTTAGATTCTTGTAAATTTTATGTTTTGTGTCATCCTTTCAAATTCAGTCTGTGGATGTCTTCTCCTATGAGGTGAGACTCTTGGAAATAGCATATTACTGTATCTTGTTTCTAATCCAATCTGCCAATCTGTCTTTTCATTGATGAGTGTATACCATGTGCATCTAATGTCATTATTAAGAGAAGATTTTTTATTTCCTGCCATTTTGATTTATTTCTATAAATTTCATGAAATTCACCTTTGCTTGACTATTCTAGTGAGTTCCTCCCTTTCCTGGCTTTCATTTTTTTATTTGTTCTTCATGAAATATTTTATTGAATATGTTTCATAGGGTAGGCTTTCTAATTATTAATTCTTTTTAGCTCTTGTTTATCATGGAAGGTTTTTATTTCCTCTTTAATTTAGAAGCTTAATTTTTCTGAAGATAGCGTTCTGGTTGACACTCATTTTCTTTCAGATTGTGTTATATATTGTTTCAAGCTCTCCTAGATTTTAGGGTCTGGATCAAGAAATCAGTTGAAATATGAATTTGTTTTCCTCTAAATGCAATCAGTTGTTATTCTCTTGCAGCTTTTAAGATTCTATCCTCCTTCTGTATGTTAGGCATTTTCATAGTAATGTGTCTAGGATTGAATATATTATGAGTTTGTGTTCTTGTACTTCTCTATTATTTCTGCATGTGAATTTCTTTTTTTTTAATTAATTTTTATTGTAGGTTGTTCAAAACATTACATAGTTCTTGATATATCATATTTCACACTTTGATTCAAGTGGGATATGAACTCCCATTTTTACCCCATATACAGATTGCAGAATCACATCAGTTGCACAACCATTGATTTACATATTGCCATTCTGGTGTCTGTTGTATTCTGTTGCCTTTCCTATCCTCTACTACTGCATGTGAATTTCCATTTTGTTTCTCAGATGTGAAAATATTTCTGATATTATTTAATTGGAAAGATTGTGCATTCCTTTAGTTTATACTTCAGAACCTTCTTCTAACCCAATGAATCTTAATTATAGCCTTTTAAAGTTATCCCAGATTTTTTGAACATTCTGTTCATGGTTTTGTAACACCTTTCTCTCAGGTCAGCTTTATGTTCAAGGTTATATACTTGTCTTTGAGACATGATAGTCTATTTTCAAAGATCTCTAATCTGTTGGTGATGCTTTCCATTGAATTTTGAATTTGGTTAACTGATTTGTTCATTTCAAGAATTTCCACTTGGTTCTTTTTCAGAATCTCACTCTCTTAATTCAAGTGTTCTTTCTCTTTATTTTTGCTCTGATTTTACTCACTATATGGTTTATAAGCTCAGAAAGTAGTGTAATGATAAATTTTCTACATTTCTTCTCTGAAATTTCTCAACTGTTGTGTCAATTAAGTCTGTTGTTTGGGATGTATTGTTCCCTTGCTATTATATATTATTGGTACATCTACTCATCTGCAAGTATTGTTCCGACTTATTTTAAGTGAAGAACTACTCTGTGAGCTTCTTTTTATTAAAAGCTCTGTGTTGGGTGAATATCCAGTTAATGATATTTTAATTCAGCCTGTGACATCTGCTGATTCCAATGTCAGCACCACTTTAAGAAATGTCACTGAGCCTTATTTACTATAATCAATTCTCAGCCAAGTTTCATTATATTCAAATTTATAAGAAAAAACTGTTTGCAGTTGTTTTATGTGGTTCCTCAAATTCAGATACAAGCCTCCAATAAAGTTCTGGAACAGGTCACAGTTGTTATGATTAGTAAATTTATAACCTTAAGTGAGGGTCAAAAATGGAAAGAAAGAAAGATTGGACAAAGGAGAGAGGCCAGAGGAGAAGAGAGAGAGAGAGAAAGAGAGAGATATCTATAAAAGGGTAATCTCCATGAAGATATAAAGGAGAAATAGAAGAATAGGTGTTATTCAAAGTAGTAGCAGATAGTGCAAGAGGATGAACAGGGGGAAGAGAAGTAGATATAAACTGGAGTTAAGAAAACAAACATAGAAAGACTGATTCCAGTTAATACTTTAAAACATTAGATGAACTACATTCAAATGAGTTGAAGGTATAATGTTGGCTATGGGATTGACAATGAAGTCTGAGAAGCTTGGAAGGCAGACAGAAGAAATGCAAGTACAAAGCCAACCTCAACCACTTATTGTTGAACCCACGATGCAAAGAAAAGACAACCAACTCCAATTTTAAACCAAATTAAAGCAAGATTATATTGTGTACACAAGAGAGCTGATCAGTGACTGCCTCACCAAAGGCAGTCAAGGTAAGGAGTTATTTATATGATCAAAGTTCATCTTAGACTTCTTTATAGTATAACATGCCAAGGTGTAGAAAATTCTAATTGAATCATGGTTTGCATTTCATTGAGGTTTAGATATTTAGCCAATTTCCATAAGTCTTTGATTGTGGATCTCTCTTGAGTAGCAGGGGCATAGGAGGTAATCTCTGGGTTTCAATGAACTCTCTAGCAGCAGCTTCTCATTTGACCACTTAGAGACCTGCACCTTACTGCTTGAAAGGTACAGAATTGTCCGTTTTCTCTTTCTGTTGTGTTCAATAATTCTGGAAGGAGGATATTTTTGTGAGAGTGAAGATTCTGGTGGCTGTCTGTGAGCACATGAACTATGGCTGTGGATTTTCTGTGATTGATCTTTGATGCAGAAGTATTCTCTCATCCTCTTTCACTCCCTGCACTATTATAGTGAAGGGTCTCTTGTGGCTTAGCTGGGTTCTCTTTTCCATTTTCTCAGATTGAGAATTGCAGGAGTTAACTCCTTTTGCTTAGTAAGTCCTATAGACTTACTAAGCATTCATCCAGACAATGCCCGCCCTTTCACTTTCAGTTGTGAACAGGATTCAAGCTATGCACGTGTTAAGGCTGTTGTCAGCTCATTTCTGATGCAAAGACTTGGAATTTCACTCTGAATCTCTATCAGTGGATATCAAATATCACCTATTTATAAAATCCTTATTTAAAATGAAGTATAGTCTGAGAAGCTTGGAAGGCAGACAGAAGAAACGCAAGTACAAATCCAACCTCAACCACTTAGTGTTGAACACACGATGCAAAGAAAAGACAAATGACTCCAATTTTAAACCAAATTAAAGCAAGCTTATATTGTATACACAAGAGAGCTGATCAGTGACTGCCTCACCAAAGGCTGGGCCACAGGACAGCATCTGGGGACAGGGGTATAACAAAAGTTACAAAGGCGGGAATCTTGGGAGCCTATCGCTAACTGGGTTCTGGCAAGCATGATACAAGGGCAGATAGCAGATTAATGATCTACATGGCTTAACATCTCAAGGTAGAGAGTGAATTCAGATTTCAACATTAGAATTAGTGAGGAGCAACTGAGATTTCAGGGAGGGTGTTATCTGGTTAAGGAGAGCCGGGCATGAATAAGTTCAAAGCATGGGCAGGAATCCCAAAAAAGCTTTTAAAACATCAAAGTATGGTCAGGCCAAATAGAAACCTTAGTAAAAAAGAAATGAACTTTTCATGACCTTGTGACGAGATGGCTCCCAATTTTAAAATGAAATTAGACTGGGTTCATCATTAGTAAGGCCCTAAACAACACATCAAGACCCTATCTCTTAATAAAACTATGAAAACTTTAGGCAATGTGACTTAATGTTTAACAATCCCTGTTTTCCATCCCTTGTACAACACCCAAAAATGATCTCCACAAACTGCATAGATGAAATGGGGAAAAAAACAGTAAACTCCTGAATAAAAAATATAGGCATTAATGATATTAAAATTATTAGAAAACAGTTAAATAAATGAATGATTATTAAGTTGATGTGAGAATAGTGACACTAGAGGAAGTGAGGAGAAAAAGTAGTAACATGAGAAATGATGGGATTTAAAATGAGAAGGAAAATGTGATACAGGGGAAAAAAACAAGAAAGCAATAAAAATATCTTAGAAAATGAGATTGAATGTGAAGAAACACATAATGAGAAAACCCCATATATAATAACTGCCAAATGAATTCAAGAGCAACTTTGAACAACAAAATCTAAAGTTTTTTTTTCTGCGTGCTCATGTAAATGAGCATTTCTGTCCAGGCTGTCCCTATTTAGAACCCAATAGCCTGGTGGGGCTTTGGGGATGCATCTACAGTCCAGCTTTTTCCATATATGCTCCATCCCAAGCACTTATAACATGGTAATGGAGTGTACAACCTGAGTTCTTCTCATTCTCCCTCCAACCCTACAATAGGGTAAGCTTAAGGAAGTATCTAATGTAGGAACTGCCCGGCAAACCAACCTTCTGCCTATAGAGCCTGGGAACTTGTCTGTAATGAAGAATCCAATTCTGGACTCTTTCACTCAGTGATCTCAGATGTTTGTGAGATTCCAAGCCTCTTGGGTGGTTTTCTCATGCACTTTCTTGAGAATGACAAAGGTGGCTAGATTGCAGAATCTGTGTTTTGTGCTGAGAATGATAGAAAATTATTTCCATATGACACATCTCTGCTCCTCTGAGACACTTCTGCCTCTTGAATTTTTGCACAGGATCTCTCTAACTATCAATATTCTTAAAGCACTGATTTGAAATGTATAATGTTGCCATAGGCCTCTATTTCACAAGCTACATAATGGGCACAACACAGCTTTTGCTGATGAGAGTTTTTATCACATTCCTATCAGTTTGTATTATGGGCTCATACTATTACAGTGAATAACCACCATCTAGTGAAGAGAGGTAGATAATGAATCTTGGAGATACAAGACATGCAGTGTGGTGATCTCTCACACAAAACCTCTATAATGGAGCCTTTCTGAAAGGTGCTTGCCCTCAGGGTTCTAATACCCAGGAAAGTGCCTAGAATCACCCGTGTAGTAAGAGCAAATACAACAAATGCCTTGAGCATGATGGGTTGGACATACCTATGATATCTGCTCATGTGTATGGTGCTACATGCACCTGGTTTTCTACTAAAAATATCCCTGGCATTCTGCCCCAGAACTGCAAACACATTGAAATGAAAGAGCCCTTGATTTCTATACCTTAGGTATAGACCACAAGATCATTCTCTAGCTTGCCAAAGTCCTCAGCACATCTGTCTTATTTTTTGTCTATACCCAGCCTGTCACTTGTTGGGGTTGTATCCAGGCCCACTGTGGTTTCTGCTCCAATTAAGAAAGACAAGAAAAATGACCCTGTGTGAAAAAGACTCCTGGCCTGGGATTCTGATTCTGCTGGCAAGAATCTGCATTACTTCCAGTCTTCTTTGACCTCTTAGGTAGAATCCAAGTCTCCTCCTCTTTGCAGAAGTTGTTATATTTGAATTTAGAGTTCAATCCCTTTCTTTTTCTTTGCCTGTTTTAATAGAATGACATCCATTTATGAAATTTGTTAAATTAAAGGAAGTATAATTTATAGATCATTTTAGTGATTTTTTGCAGCATTGTTGTCATACACAATATTGGGTTAATTTTGACATAATTATATTAGCATGGAAAATAATTTGCTCAGATTCAGTTCCCTCTGATTCCCATTACCAACCTCACCTCTTGCCCTTTTCTTTTTTCCTCTACAATTTTTGTCCTTCCATTTATTTATAATTTTTAATTTAGTGTATTGTACACATACACAAAGATGAAAATCCCTGGTGTATATTCATGTATTTACTTAAGACACATGGTCAGTTTTATTTCACTGTGCTTACCATTTCTCACCCTCTTCCCATGCCCTCCATTTCTTTCCTAAATTTCAATTATCTATCACCTGGTATAATAAAATCTCTCCCCTCATACCTCCCCTTGTTTTTCTCTGATCCCACATATTAGAGTAAATGTTTGACCCTTGGTTTTTAGATTCTGGCTTATATTCCTTGGCATGATGTTCTCCAGTTCCATCGATTTGCCAACAGTTGTCATAACTACATTTTCTCTAATGGCAGAAAAACTCTTCTGCATATAAAGCACATTCTTTCTATCCTTCCATCAGTTGACCAACATCTTTTCTAGTTCTATAGCTTGCTTGTTGTGAATTGTACTGCTACAAACCTTGGTGTTGATGTGTCTCATATTTTAATTCATTAATATAAATACCAAGGTGTGCTGTTGAGAGCCACAGCCGAAGGAGCCCCAGCAAACTTCCAGCTGCCAGCAAACTTCCAGCTGCCAGCTGATGATTGGCTCACAGTGGCCCCAGCAAACTTCCAGCTTCCAGCTGATTGGCTCCTCTGTGGTGATGCTCATTGGGCTGTTTCCCCGCCCTTTCAGAACACGGAGCTGCTCATTGGGGGACTTTTTTGGCTTCGCCCACACGACCCAGCCAATCTGCCTCAAGAGCAGGAGGAGTGGGGGGTTGGAGAGGCTTGTGGGAAGCCGGTGGTGGCAGTTGGGCTCTGAGGGAATTCCTGAAGAGCTCCTGTGGTGCTGTGTGTGTGTTCAAAAAATAAAGTTCGTTTCTGCTTGATAAGTGGCTCCTGAATTGTGCCCAGCCAGACTGCGGCAGCGTGTGATGGCTGCATCCTGTGGTGGCCATATTTCTAGTTTTCTTAAGTCATCTCCACCCTGCTTTCCAGAGTGCAAGTTCTAGTCTCCAGTCTCACAGACAGAAGTGTCTCTTTACTCCTTTTCTCCATTTACTGATGTGGTTGATACAATTATCCTCAACTCACCAGAGGGAATCTTCCCCTCTTTGACTCAGTGCATTTTTTTCCTGACACTGCTATAGGATATTTTCCTATGATTGCATTTACTATTACAAACCAGTCAATGTTTCTTGGTGTCTTATCTAAGGCTCTCATATAGTGGCTTTCCAGTGTTTTCCCACAGTTTCTCTTTTTCATCAAGAAACCACCCACCTGTCAGTATGACTTGACCTCTAAATATAATAATTAAGCACTGTATCTTCCTGAACTGCTATATTTTGTTGGGTTTACTTTTTAGTTTTTCCTTCAATGGAAACTGTCACTTATCCTACCCAAATAGTGTGAGTTGTAATGAAAAATGAAAGCTAAACATACTTGTCCTTTTCACATCTAAACTAGATTCCTCTCAGTGAAAATTTTACAGAAAACTGTACATTTTATAACACTGTGATGACTAAAATGAAGCAATTGCAACACTATTTTATTTCTACTCAACATCACAGAAATCAAAATCTCATCACAACAAGTCTCATATTTTAAAACTAAATGTTTGTCAATCCAGGGTTTAAAGTGTAATGCTATGTAACATCAAGCATATTTCTCAAAACTGTTTTAAATGATATTTTAAACATTCTTACTTGTGATGGGGAATGTGAAGTAGGATTATTCACAATGACTTTAGTTCCTTTAGGCTGTATATACATCTTTCGGTGTGTTTTTAGTGAATACCTTTTCTATGACCTCCATCCTTGTTTTACCAAATCAGTATCCATATGCAGATAATTGTTCAGGTTCATCTGGAGTGCAAATGCTAGATTGTCTTCTGGAAAGTATTTTGTTCAATCTGTACTTGTCTAAAAATTTGGTGGGGGGAGGAGTACTAGGATTGAACTCAGGAGTATTTAACTACTGAGCCACACCTCCAGCCCCATTTTGTATTTTATTTAGAAACATGGTCTCCCTGAGTTGCTTAGCACCTTACTGTTGCTGAGGCTGGCTCTGAACTTGAGTTCATCCTGCCTCAGCTTCCCATGCTACTGAGATTACAGACTCAGCTGTATTTGTCTAAATTTTAATTACTTGCTTTCAAAATTAAAAATTGCATGATGTCTAAAGGATGATTACTAAATCTATGCAACTTGTTGACACTGGTTTTGCAGTTTCTTTGAGCCAGCCACAGATGTTTGTTTCTCATTCATCTGGAGATAAACATCAAAAAGCAAAAATAAGTAGATGGACATGTCAAAGTTAATACCTACATAATATACAAAACACTTTGGACAGACTATTGATTTCAAACATGAGGACTAGTACATCCTAATTGTTCTGTAAATGTACCTAGTAAAGAGGTAGTAATTAAAAAGAAGAAAGTAAATAAGTTGTATATCTTAATAACAAATATTAAGCTAGATGTTAAATTGGGAGTGTCCCTCTTAGTTTGTATTCAAGGTAGGCATAGATCTCTGTAGAGTTGAAAAAAGGAAGAGAAGATGAGAAAGGGGGATAAAAAATTGAGAAATGCAGAGAGTACAGGGACTAAATAAGGGGAAGAGAAGCATGGAGGCAGAGGTGTCGTGAATGTGGAATTCGTGAGTTTCCAGTTATGAACGCGACTGAGGGTTTGAATAAATTTTCCCAACTCTCCTGTCTTAGTTGCCATTGGAAAGAAAGCCAAGTAAAGAACTGATCGTGCAAAGAAATGATTTTATTTTTTAAAAACATAAAGTAATGATAGAGGACAGAACACAAGATGGGAAGTAGGAAAATTTACAAATGATTATGGACCCATCTGCAAATTCATGGATTTCTAAAAATGCCCTCTAGAAAAAGTAGGACTTCTTTTTTCATCCTCCATGTTGGGGAACATCACAGGGAGAAAACTGGGCTGTATTCTTGGACATCATGTTAAGGCAGGAAATGTGAAGCACACTAAGCAAGTACACACCAAAACTTTCAAATTTTACTAGGTCATCTGTTGGTAAACCTATTCAGAATGCACATTCTGAATTAGGTGGTCTTTGCATCTACATTTCCTCATATTGTAAGGTTTTTCCAATGATTATGACCCACAGACAACGTTGGGAATAGAAAAAATATTATTAGAAATATTATTAGAAAAAATAATGCAAAGTCACTGGAACATAAAGTGCAGTACATAACCAGATCAATTGATAGCATACATCTTGCTTTCATTCTTAAATAAATAAAAAAAAGAAAAAGGAAAGAGCACTGATTCTGATCATAATCTGTGACCTTAGCACAGCACCATAACTGTGATGAATAAAGGAACAGTAAGATCTAGTCAAACTGTATTTGAAGTACAAGACACCCTGACCCTTGGGCCCTTTGTAATTACTGTACTGCAGTCAGCCCCAAGAACAAATGAAAATTCTCTACTAGATCAATGGAAAAGAGAGGAAGAGCTAGCCCTCAACTGATCCATGCTTTTGCCCAGATATTTCCTGTGTTAAGTCGCCTCACAACTCCAGTAAAATCAATGAGTCCAGCACCTCACAATCAGCAGGGTCCACGAGGCTGTCTGTGGGTCCATTGGCCAGTCTCTGGCCACAGGCATAGCTGTAGCCAGAGGCGTTTTGGTACTGTGGGAGCAGAAGCCGGTGGGCTGTGCTTCAGAGGGATGGGGAGAGTGAACGTGGGGACCAGGCGCCCTTGGGTGAGGAGTGCATGGCTGACCCCGAGGTGAAGAGCAGGAGAGCAGAGGGAGGGTTCTCCAGCCCCTCCAGGGCAGCACCAAGGCCAGCGCGGAATGGCAGGTGGCGCGATGGAAGGCTGTGCTTGATAAAGACCCAGCCCTTGGCCAGCCCTGCGGCCCTGTCTGTAATTCCAGTAACTTGGGAGGCTGAGGCAGGGGCATGGCAAGTTCCGGACCTGTCTGGGAACCTTGTCTCAAAATATGAAATAAAAAGTGCTGGGGGTGTGGCTTAAAGAGACATCTGCACCCCTAAGCATCCCTGGATTCCATCCCAAGTAACCCCCCCCAAAAAAGTAAAAAAGAACAGGATTTAATCAAGTGTAAAGAATAGAAAGTGAACCCCACCCCCAGCAAAGCTGCCTTTGGAGTGCTCGAGTTCTGAGGGTTAGGTAGCACTTGAGTCAACACCATTGGTCCAAAACTAGGCTAATTGGGTTTGGAGAAGCACCAAGGCTAGTGGTTAGCCCTTGCTCAGAACTTCCATTCAGGCCTGCCCATTTTCATTTTGCCACAGCTCACAGAGAGATGGAAGGTTGAGGTCATTGAATCGTGGATGCTTGGGATTGGCTATGGCACCAAGTGGAGCAGGCACCCACACAGGCTTGGGCTGGACCACCATGGTAGAACCGGTCACATGTCCTGGCTCACCTGGGCTCAGGCTGGCCATGCCTCAGGTCCACACTGGCATGGCCTGACTCTGTGCAGCTGTGACCTGTGCTCTAGCCCCCCTGGGCCATGCAGCTCCTTCTCTAGGACAAGGACTTAGCCTCACAGTCACTATGGAAATCATACATACTCCTCAAAAACAGAGCTACCATGTGACCAGTGATTCCTCTTCTGAGTACTTATACAAGGAAATGAAATCAGGACCTTAAAGAGACATCTGCACCCCAGTTTGCATTGCAGTATTGTTCACAATAGCCTAGGTATGGGAGCAACCCAATGTTTGGTGATGGATAGATGATTAAAGATAACATCACTCACACCACACTGGAATAGTATTCAGCCTTCAAGAAGAAGGAAATTCTATCATTTACAACAACATGGAAGAACCAGGGGACATGCTAAATGAAATAATGCCAGAGAGTGCAAGAAACACCATGCATGGCCTCACTGATATGTGCAATGTATAAAATTCAAATTCATGCAGAGAACTGGATAGTGGTTCCTGGAGCTGCAGGGGTGGTGTGTGTAGTGAGGGGAGGACATTGGTAAAAGGGAACAAACTTCCAGTTATGAGTAAGTTGGGGGATTAAGTGTAAGTTATACCATAAGTGCACTTGATTCTAGGAAAGAGATCTCAGGTTTATCCCCCTACATAGACAGTGAATCTGTGAGGGCCAAGATGTTTAGCTTCCTGTAGCTAATTATGTCACAGACTAGACGCATATCAAACCATCTCCATGCACACATAAATATACATAATTGTTATTTGTGTACAATGCTTCAAGAAAGATGAAGAAATAAAGGGCAACTTCAGGGCCACACTTAGTGTAACCGTGCTGTGAATCCATGGGGGCCTTGGAATGCTGGGTGAATCCCCTGGGGACGCTCAGGACGTAAAGCCCAAGTTCATAGTTAGAACCTAAGCACTTGTGTGATTGACTAACCATAGGAGGGCACAGGAACCAGAGAATGAGAGGGAGATGGACCTGTATGATGGACTCACCCAAGAGGTATGAGGAGGACATGTACCTGTGTGGTGGACTCATTGAGAGGGAACATGAGGAGGAGAGGTACCTGTGTATTTGACTCACTGCAGGTTCATGAGGAGGAAAGGTATCTATGTGGTGGATGCAAAGAAAGCAAAAGGATACAGAAGCAAAGTGCAGAGGCAAAGCAAAGCTTCTCACTCACCTGACAGCCTTATTGATATCAGCAGGTCACACAGGTCACTGGCATCAGTAGTACATTCTGTTCATTGTGTCACCAGGCAGGTTACAGAGTTAGCAGCATCATGCAGCTTATTCCTGGGTTGCATACTAAGTTTCCATGTGTAGCTCTCAAGAAAGTCCATTGTATAAAGTTACTGTTGCATGGACAGGCTCAGGTGCAGTGAGACATTGTGGTTGTCTAATGAGAGAGTTCCTTTATTCCCAGGAGACAAGTGTCTGAGATCAAGGTTGAGGCTGTTATGACTCTAGCACAGAGCCTCCTCATGAAGGGCATTACTATAGCAGCTAGGCATTGCACATGTATTAGTTATCTTACTAGTCCCTGGGAGAAACTGCAGAATATTCCAACTGTGGAAAACAAAATGCCTGTTATTCCTTGAGAGTTTGCTCACCAGAGGAAATTTTCTGTGTTGTACATTTCCACAGCCAGAAAGCTTACATCTCCCCATTTTGTTTTGTACGGCATTTTGGATGACGTTTGTTTTCTCTAATATTGGCAGAGGAAATAAAGAAAAAAAATAGGGTAGGCATTGACAACATCAAGCACAACAGAACAAACCCAGTATTGGTGAACATCCACCTATGAAGAAGGGGTCTGGTCCATCTGGATTTCCCATAGCTGGGGTATAGCAGCAGAACAACATTATCATAAGAATCAAAACATTTACAGATTTTTGTGTAAGTTTAGCAAACAAAGCTGTAAATAAATTTTCCAGAGTGTATTTTAATCCCTTTTGAGCAACCAGCTGTTGAGCTGAGGCTGTTAATGATTTTATATCTCCCCAAGTCACAGGTGGTCAAGTATCTTGGAACCCTTTTGTAGTGTTCTTTCTCTTTTAAGGAGAGTTATCATCTTTTTGTTTGGCAGAATACTCTTCATCAAGGGCCAAATTAAACTTGGGGATTGGGTTATGTAGTTCCTGGTGCCCATTCATAATTGACTGGATTCCAGCCCAATGCATGAGACCTAACAGGACCTGTTGGTGTAAGCAGAGCTATCTATTCTTTTCCCCCATATGTTCAGAGGCACAGGGTCTTTCCATATAGGGTCTGGTGGAACCCTATGTTTTACATAAATTATTGGCAATGGTTGTTTGGGAATGAAACATCTATCCAAGGCAGATGACCAGCTGTGAGCATATTTTTTTTTGTAGCATATTGAGTGCACTAACTGTAAATAAAGCAATATTTAAGGCATTGTTAACATGAGAGTGTTAAGTCGCCTTTTTTTGTTTCTGTCTTCAGGGGACAATGTGCTTGATTAACCAAGGCTTGTCTGTTAGTATTATGAGGAATTTCATGGGTCAAAATTATATTTTAATGAGTACAAAATTGTGCAAAAGCATGGGATGTATGTAATGGGACCTTATCCATTTTTAAATGAGCAGGCTTTCCCATAGTGGCAAAGCAGAGTAATAAAGGAAAAATGCAAGTAGATACTTTTTAGACCTTTGGGCATTATCCCAGACAAATGCAGAATGAGTGTCAATGGAAACATAAAGAAAGGAGTAAGGATGAAAAGGAGGGAAATGGGTGACATTCATTTGTCAAAGTGCATTAGAATGTAGGCCTCGTGGTTGATAGATTTCTGCATAGGGGCCTGGAAGGGTGTACAGTGAGCAGAGTTATTGACAATGACATGAGCCTGTTGAGAAGAAATGGGAAGCATGTTCATTAATGAGTGAGTGTTTTAATGAGAAAATCCATGAGATTCTATAGCATCTGAAAATAAAGGATAAAGGGATCTCAGAGCTTTATCTGTGTTGTGTTATCCTCCATCAGAGAATATGAGCTGCATATATGAACAAGGGAAATAGGGGTTGTAGGATGCTATAACAGAGTTTGAAGGGCTAAAAAAGGAGAGAGTAAATTGGAATCCAAATGAGGGGATAACACAGCTATAGAAATATGAGGAACAAGTTTAGTTATATGTTGAAAATCTGTAATAATGTTTAAAGTAGGAGGAAATAATCTCAGTGCCAGGATAATGCTGGTTAATTCAGCTTTCTATGGAGAAATATTAGGCAGGGTATGATAGTCAGTCCATTTACCATTAATAAAAACAGATATTTACCCTCTTTGTTTACCTTCATCTGTAAACTTTGTTAACCCATCTACAAGAGGAATGGTAGACAACAAGGAAGAGGGGGATGTGTAACCTGACATAACAAAGGGAATCGGCCATCAAGAAGTTGTAAAAAGCAATTGATGCTAAAAAACCTGTTAATACAGCTTGATAGCAGGAGGAGAACTGTAAGTATTGGAGATGTGTCATTTTTCCACAAGTTAAGTATAAAACATGAATGTCTGTGCCTGTGAAGGATAAAATTTTAGTAAGACCATCAGCAATTAATTGAGCATACCTATCAGCAAAAGGCAAAATATTACAGCCTGAAAAATGAGGAGAATATAACCATTTTAATATATTTAATCCTTGGTTATAAATAGCAATTACTGTTGTAAAAGCATAAGGTTTTTCAGCAAAAATTACCAATGATAATAGCATAATAGATACAGGAAGTCAATCCACCATTACTGTTGAGAAATTTTTTGTTAATGTTTTGTAGGGCTTGTTTTAGAGAAGGAGTCAGATAAAGGGTGGAGATTAGGTCTTATTGATTCTTTATCAACTGGAAATAAAGGAGAGAATAGTTGGTCATCAGCTGTAATTTTTAATTTATTTAATAAACCATATTTATGAAGATTAATCCTACTTATGTTAAATTTATTTATTCTAATTGTAAAAAAAATCAGAAAAGCATAATTAATAGCATTAATCATATCTTTATTGTTGCATAAAAATCTTAGAAGCAATAGATATTATATTACATTTTATATCTTTTTTAGAAATTAAGATTTTATTGCTTGGCCACCTAGAAAAATTTGTGAGTTAGAATTTTAAAGACATCAAAATTTGTATTTAATCGCTTGATTTTAATTCAATTATTTGGATCCATGTACTTTAGTTATTTATATTTTAATTGATGAGTGCCCAGTTGTTTAAATGCCAATTTAATACCAAGTATACAATATATAGATATGACAGACCTGTGTAATTGGAAATGCCAGGTTCAAAATCCAATAGCCATGATGAACACTGAAATCAAAGATTTCAGATAGGAGCTGGCTATTGGTCCTCAATGGTTATCAAATTTATTCCAAATATCACCATGCTTATGTCCTCCTAAGGATTTATAAAAAAAAATTTTTGAAGATATTTGAGAGTTAACTCTAGAGAAATTGGCCATTGGACAAAGACAGAAATGTAAAAACCTTTATAGTTAGATAAAATAAGACTGATCAGAAAAATATATTAACTTATGTAGAATATTTAAAAATTTACATGGTTGTAAATTTTTCATCCGGTCAGAGTGTAATTTTAGCTTAGATAAGAGTCAGTTGGAAGCCTGTGAAATTCTTTTTAAAAAAAATTAAAGAAAGCTTATACATTTGGAATCTTTTTATTTTTGTCTTTCTGTGCTGTAACATTATGGAGGAACTGGTTAAGAAAGCCAGCTGAAAACAGATAAGATAGCCAGTTAAGCAGTTTGGATTTAAAAGGGGCATTTTTTCTTCTTTTGCCTTAACTAGTTTTTCATAAGCCTAGTAAATCTTGTAGGCCCTATAATTTACATTTTAAATATAAGGCTAGGAGAGCTAGAGATCCAGCAGAAGGTAAGAAGTAAGGAAAACTGCTATAAACATTTTTTCTTTTATATGATTATTCTCTTAAAGCATGGTAGTGCTAGTTTGTATTCTTTTTGGAGAGTTTTTTTTTCCTTTTTTGTTTTTGTTTTAAATCTTGTAAACCTTGCATTAGTTTCCACATATGGCTAAACATGAGCAATGATTTGTTGTAGATTGGAAGGGGCAGAGCATGGTAGGCACGAGGAGCTTTTGGATGCTCGCTCATTTTTGCCTCCTTTACCCCAGATGGGGATGACCTTTTGAAGAGGCCATAAATAAGGCCAAACCATAAGAGGTATTACTATGACATTAGCATTGGTGTCCAATAACCCTGTAATTGACTGCTCATTTAAACAATTAATTTGGGTCTGTCTACCTTCAGTAATTGGTAAACATGCTCCAATGACAGTAGAGCCAAATCTTGCATTTCCTCTTTCATTTTAAGGTTGTTGAGCTGAAATATAGGAAATCACAATCAATTGACCAATAGAGGATCCTTTGGAGAGGCTTAGGGACATATGGGATGACATTTGGACATATATTGTACTGGTATAAAAAAAAACTCTCCAAAATTAATTACTACCAGAATAACAAATTTTTCCTCTTTAGCACTATGAGAATGAGACAAAATTAATCCAAAAGTATTGGGTAAAGATTCCTGAATGTGAGTAATAATTTTATACATTTCTCCAGGAAGTTGCGGTTGGGCATCTGCAATAGTAATTAAATTTGGGCTGGGGATGTGGCTCAAGTGGTAGCGCGCTCGCCTGGCATGCGTGTGGCCCGGGTTCGATTCTCAGCACCACGTACAAACAAAGATAGGGAATTTGCCATAGCTTACCAGTGGGGATGTGTCAAAGGCTGCTCCAGGCAGTAAGCTACACTTTCCCCTGTCAAAACATCCGGGATTGTCCCTGTTTGGGCTCACTGGGCCCTAGACTCCATGTGGACCAAGAGGCTATGAAATAGTGTGGGGACAGGACTCTCCTTTGCCCCATGTTTTGGGCACCAGTTGCAAAGAAAGCAAAAGGAAACAGAAGCAAAGTGCAGAGGCAAAGCAAAGCTTTTCACTCACCTGACTGCCTTATTGATATCAGCAGGTCACACAGGTCACTGGCATCAGTAGTACATGCTGTTCATTGTGTCACCAGACAGGTTACAGAGTTAGCAACATCATGCAGCTTATTCCTGGGTTGCATACTAAGTTGCCATGTGTAGCTCTCAAGAAAGTCCATTGTATAAAGTTACTGTTGCATGGACAGGCTCAGGTGCAGTGAGACATTGTGGTTGTCTAATGAGAGAGTTCCTTTATTCCCAGGAGACAAGTGTCTGAGATCAAGGTTGAGGCTGTTATGACTCTAGCACAGAGCCTCCTCATGAAGGGCATTACTATAGCAGCTAGGCATTGCACATGTATTAGTTATCTTACTAGTCCCTGGGAGAAACTGCAGAATATTCCAATTGTGGAAAACAAAATGACTGTTATTCCTCAAGAGTTTGCTTACCAGAAGAAATTCACTGTGTTGTACATTTCCACAGCCAGAACCCTTACAAGTGGACTCATCTACAGGGAGTATGACGAAGAGGTATGAGTGTGACTCACCTGCAGGGGACATGAGGAGAAGGTATACCTGTGTGATGGACTCACTGCAGGGGGCATAAAAAGGAGATACACCCATGGGGTTGACTCACCTGCAGGGGCAAGGGGATGAGATGTACCTGTGTGGTTGGCTCACTGCATGGGAACTGGAAAAAGAGATGTACCTCTGTGGTAGACTCACCTGCAGGGGAACATGAGAAGGAGATGTCTGTGAGTGATGGACTCCCTGCAGAGGGCATGGGGAGGAGGAATACCTGTGCGTCTGGCTCACCTGCTGTGGCTATGAGTAGGAGGTGAACCTATGTGCTGACTCACCTGCTGTGGGCATGATCAGGAGGTGTACCTGTGTGTTTGACTCACCTGCTGTGGGCATGAGCAGGAGGGGTACCTGTGTGTCTGACTCACCTGCTGTGGGCATGAGCAGGAGGGGTACCTGTGTGTCTGACTCACCTGCTGTGGGCATGAGCAGGAGGGGTACCTGTGTGTTTGACTCACCTGCTGTGGGCATGAGTAGGAGGAGTACCTTTGTGGTGGACAAATGCCTCAGTCTGACTGGGCACAATTCACAAGCCACTTATCAAGCAGAAATGAACTTTATTTTTAGAACACACACGCCACACCACAAGAGCTCTTCAGGAATTCCCTCAGAGACCAACTGCCACCACCGGCTTCCCACAAGCCTCTCCATCCCCCACTCCTCCTGCTCTTGAGGCCGATTGGCTGGGTCGCATGGGTGGAGCCAAAAGAGTCCCCCAATGAGCAGCTCCATGGTCTGAAAGGGCGGGGAAATAGTCCAATGAGCATCACCACAGAGGAGCCAATCAGCTGGCAGCTGGAAGTTTGCTGGGACCACGGTGAGCCAATCAGCTGGAAGTTTGCTGGGGTCCCTTGGCTGTGGCTCTCAACAGACACATATGCAAGAAACATGAGGAAGAAATATCCCTCTGTGATGGAGTCACCTGCAGAACCATGAGGAGGAGATGTACCTCTGTGACAGAATCACCTGAGGAGACATGCAAAGAAGATGGACTCTGTGATGAGTCACCTGAGGGGACATGAGGAAGAGATGTACCTGTGGGGTGGGCTCAGGGAAACATAAGGAGAAGATGTACCTGAATAGTGAAGTCACTGAAAAGTAACTTGAAGAGATGTACCAGTGTGATGGACTCACCTGCTGCAGGCACCAGGAGGAGATGTACATTCTTGTTGGATTCACCTGCATTGGAAATTGAGGAGGAACATGAATCATCTGTAGATGAATTCATAGATGAAATGCTTTCCAGTGCCTTCTACTAACTACGGGGAATGGAACAGTGTGCCCTCCCCTCGATAGAGAACAGATTTCCATGCCTCTTAGAATGAGTGAAGTAATTCCCCTTGGGTAGTAGGCATCATTTCCTTCACACATTTAGGGGTACAATTTCCCTTGCCCTATATCTGGTGAGGGATTAGAGCCATGTACACTCTACCTGATTAAGTGAGTTACTCTCTGTACAGTCCTTCATTCCCACTCCAGATTTTTCCAGTTCTAAAATCAAGGTATGAACTGGTGAAGATATTTATATGTGAATTTATTTATGACTATGTGTATGAATGTGTATGTGAATATGAACATGTATATCTGAATGTCTATAATTGTGTATATAAGTATGAATATGTACTTGAATATTGTGTAGATACTAATGTGTACATGTACATGAATATAAATGTGCATTAATATGACCATATCCTGTTGATGTTCATGAATATAATAAATATGTATATGAATGAGTATGATCATTTGCATATGAATGTGTATATCAATATCACATGTATGCATATGAATATGTGTAGGAATATGTACATGAAAATTAATGTGCATACATGTATATATATAAGAATATGAACATGAATATTTATGTGTATATAATTGAATATGAATGAGTGTGTGAATATATGTATGAATGCATCTGTGAAGATTTTATATATATACATATATGCCGCAGTCTGGCTGGGCACAAAATAACCGGGAGGTCACGAGCCACTTGTAGGTTCAAACAGGAACTACTTTATTGCCCGAACGCAACGGGAACTCCACCGAAACTCTGCGAGAACTCAAAAGTAGCGGGCACCCGAGGCAGCAGGAGCCACCCCACTGCCAGACAGCAGAGGTCCACATACACAACTGAATACACAGCTTGCCCCAATCCAGCATCATCCAGTTACAGCAATCAGTCACCATCCCAATAATTATACACAGCTTAACTTAATCACCATCATCCCAATGGCTCACTGGCATCACCTCCCAACCACTCCTTCTGGCAAAATGCCAGACGCCATCCGACTTGGCTATGGCTCTCAACACATATATATAAAATGAATTACATCCCAGTACCTTCTGCTCAGGTGGTAGTGGATCACAGACCCCTGCACCACAAGAGGTCAGGGGATCTTCACACCCTCTATGCTGTGAGAGGTGTTGGTCCCATCACCTGAGTAGCTCCCTATGTCCTTATTCTTTAAGGGGATAGGTCCCCATGTCCTCCACCTGGTGAGTTAGAATCATGTATCCTCATCCTGACCAGAGAAAACAATGGTTCCCAGCTAGTGGCCTCAAAGAGCAAGTATGAACCTTCTGGAAACAGGACAAATCCTTTCTGAACCATCCACATCATTGGCTTCATTAATGAGTATAAATGTGTAGAAATGTGAGTGAGCATGGAGTCCTGGGGTTCTGAATAACAGATGAAGGCATCTCAAAAAGATGAGCCAAGCAGGAAGAGGAGTTAATTACTATATCCTAAATCTGATGAGTTCCCATCTCAGAATATTTCAGTTCAACCCCCAAAGTACTAAACTGGAGAAGACATGTATGATGAACATATGTATAAACATATCTTAAATAAGCAGATCTTGGTGCCTTCCACTCAATATGGGGAATGTCTCACATTGCCCTTCAATCTATTATGGGAGTAGGTCTTCACGTCCTCCCCCTTGAGAGAGAGTAGGTGCCCGAGGGGAGCGTGGGTCCTCGTGTCCTTCAGTTGGTGGGTTCACATCCTTATATCCTGCACCTGGTAAGGTATATATAACCATGACACCATTCCACGTATCTGGTGAGCAGAGTAGAACCCTATGTCCTCCACCTGATCAGGGAGATAGTCACTGTACCCTCCATCTGAAGAGTTCCCATCTGAGAACATTCCAGGTCAACCCACAATGTATAAAACTAAAGAAGAGATGTGTATCAATATATGTATATTTATCAATACATATGTGACTGTATATGGGTATATAATAAATTATTTTGTACATGAATACATGACTATGCAGATGAATATACAGATGAACATGCAGATATGTATGCAGATGATATGCATATGACTATGCAAATGAACATGCAAATGATTGTGCAGATGAATGTTATTTGAATTTGCATGTGAATATGAGTATAAATCTGTGAATATATGAAAATGTGTATAAATATGTATTTGCATATATATGTGAATATATGAATATGTGTATAAATATGTATTTGTATAAATATGTATTTGCATATATATGAATATATGTATGTATACATGAATATATTTGAATATGTTTATTTGAATACATATGAATATGTGTGTATATGGATATATATTTAAATGAATATGTATAAATGAGTATAAATGAATATACATAAATAATGTGAATATGTATAAGAACATAGGAATATATATCTATATATAAGAATATGTATATACATATATATTAGTATTATATGAACATGTATAAACATATGCAGTAATATATATGAATATATTTAGTAATATATATTTCAATATGTGTAGAAATACACATATATCTGCAGACCCAGCTACTTCTCTCCAACTACTGGAAAGTTCAGTGAAGTTATTTTAAAAGAAAATGTTAACAATTCCCCAAACTAATACTTACAATAATATTTTTATATAAATGAAGTCCTTTACATCAGCCTCTTACTTATTCTCATGAATAAATTAGCACTCAAAATCCCTTGATTTGCAGGACCACTAAGCACCCTAACAGGAAGCCACATTCAGGGCTGGCTTCACCAGCAGGTTTCAGGGCCCCACACTGGAGAGCCCCACATGTGGGCTAACATTCCGGTCCCACCCTCATCATTCTTAGTGAAGTTGAGGAAGACTCCCTATACTTTTACAATGCCCTGGGTCCCACTCCTTCATGTAGCCACTCCTTCCAGTGAGTACCTGTTGAGTTTGGTGGGTCTGAGTGAGGACCAGGCTCTCTGGGGTATCCCTGGAACAAAGCCATCCCAGTTTAGGGGCAGACTTCACAGACCCATCTCACTCCAGTAACCAGAAACCCATCCACAAAGGTCTTCCTGACATTACGTATCAGCTCTTGACTCCATATTCATCGTGTTATAGGACACATGTGTTTATTCTGGGAAGCAAGGAAGAAAGACGTCAGAGTCTTCCAGTGTAACCTAGCACCTACAAGACACCTTAAATGTGCTCCCAGTGAAAATCAAGCAAATGACATATCCAGGAGCTTTGATGTCCACACTATTTAATTATAGCTTTTAAAAAATCCAGTGCCCCAAGAGAGAAAAAAGCTAAAACATACTAGTCATATGTTTAATACAAAATACCAACATGTGTGAGTTTTTCATATATTGTAATCCAAAAAGAATTATAAAGGAGGTAGGAAGGGAAGAAAGACAGAAGGAAGACAGAGAGGGAAGAAAGCATGGAAATCTTTCATGTGCAAAGCTGCCAGCTCTGAACTGGTGTGGATTCAATGCCCATCACAGATTTACTTGGTCAACTAGACTGATGGATAAAGTAGCTGAATGTGATCAGCGGGAATGCCTACCACTTCACTAATTGGTAATAGACTTGTTTAATCAACTCACTTTCTGGGAAGTTCCTTTCTCCCTGTCCTACAACCCCACTTCTCTGTGTGTCCTCTCTGAAACTACTTGCTTCTTTGGTGTGCCAAAAAATAATTCATTCCACAAACATTTGCTGGGCATCCACTGTGTGCTGGGCACACACTTCGTGGCCCAGAGGCTTGGGATACAGTAGTCAACAAAATGGACCAAGTCACAGCCTCTTGGAGGCAGAGGCTGCCTCCACGTGCACCACCACCACCCACAGTGCATGAACTTCCCCTTTTTGATCCTGGGGATCGAACCCAAGGGCACTGTTTTAGTGAAGTTTTTCACTGCTGTGACTAAAAGACCCAACCAAAACAATTTTAGAGGAGGAAAAGGTTGTTTTGGAGCTCACGGTTTCAGAGGCTCCAATCCATAGACAGCAGGCTCCATTCTGTGGGAGGGAAGCAGCCCACACGACTCATCCAGAAGCAGAGAGACTCCACTGACCTGATACAAATATATACTCCAAAGCCACCCCGGATGACCCACCTCCTTCAGCCCCAGCTACCACTCCAATCACCACTCTGTTAATCCCATCAGGTAATTCACTGATTAGGTTAAGGCTCTCATAACCCAATCATTTCTTCTTTGAACCTTCTTGTATTTTCTTATACATGAGCCTTTGGGGGACAGCACATCCAAACCATAACAGGCTCTTAACAACTGAGCCATATCCCTAGCCCACTTTATTTATTTTATTTTATTTTATTGAGGCAGAGTCTCACTTAGTTGCTGAGGCTGGCTTTGAACTCTTGATTCTTCTACCTCAGCCTCCCAAGTTGCTGGGATTGCAAGAGTGCCCCAGCGTACCAGCTTGCCAGTCTTTTAAATTTTGGTTTGCAAGAAGTAAAATGGCATGTCTTTAATATCTAAATTTTTGATTAGTAATGAGTCACAAATCAATTGCCACCCAGTTTCATCTTCTATATATTTTTATTGTTGGCTCATATTTCTTTCAGGCTGTTTTTCTTACTGATTTGTGAGTTTGTTTTATAGCCTGAATATCAGGTCTGGTTCCTAGAAGCAAGCCCTGATTCAGGGAATTATGTAGAAGTGATTTACTTAAAAAAGAATTAGAAAAAGGACTTGTTACAGAAGTGTGTTTTTGTAGAGAAACTGGTGAGAGTACAAGAAGCAGGAAAAAAGGGGGGGAGAGAAAAAGCAAAAGTGCACTGGAGTCGCAGCCCAGGCCGGCTCTGCATGATCTCTTGGAAATCTGGAGGGGAGGTTAGAGGCCCCAGTTGCTAGTCCATGGCTGAGGGCCATGCTGGAGGATGGACACTCCTGGCATTTCTAGCTCTCCGCATATGTGTGGGCAAGTGGATTCTGGCACCCTTTTAAGAGCTGGTGTGAAGTATTGAAAACTCCTGGGGTGGGTGGGGGGTGAAGTGCTTGGAAAATGGCCAAACAGGAATCTGAGGTGACCTCGGAGAACCAATGGCATCCACTAACGGCAACACAAACTCAACTTCACGATTAATTCAAGAAACAACCTGCAAGAGCAAGACATTTTGTAGATGCAAAGGACAGGCAACACCTGTCTCTAGCTGCAGTAGTGCATAGGCTTCTGCAAACACTCTTGCTGGGAATATAAATCGGTATCATCCTTTTGGGGAAAAATATTTGATAGAATATTGGTGGGCCTGACTCTGTACCTGCATGGTATCTTGCTCATTGTGCAGGGAAGTCTTAACACAGAACCTGTTTTGGGTCAAAGTGCTGTCAGAACACTGGCAAGCGCAATTTCCTTGCTCCTTTGACAGCAAGTTATTCCCCTGTTGGTACAAGGTCGGCCTGTGTGGCAGTTTCTAGACTCCTGCTGTCTGGACTCCTGTAAGATAACATCTTGTGTACCACCTCTGGCTTATCATGACTGTCACATGTAAATTGGCCCATACTCATTATTAAAGCTATTTTTTGCTGTGCAATAAAGCAGAGCCGTTCTCTGAAACCATCTAGGAGAGGTTTCTCCCCATCCTCAAGCTCCCCAAAGTCCATGCTGGAAGAGCAAGCCCCTCTGCAATAGAATCTATCTAGATTTAAAATCATGTACCTTTTGCTGCAGCGATTTTTCCTAGGAATTTATCCTCTACCTGTCGTCCACAAAAGTGGGCAGTGCACAGCAGCACTACTCACAGAGACAAAAACCAACAGCATACATCCATACAGAGGAGCATTATCAGCTGTTTAAAGTAACAGGGGAAGAACAAACATGAACTGGCAGAAATGAAGCCTCTGCTGGAGGGCAGGACCTGAGTGGACTGCAGACCCCTGCTCCAGGGCGGGCTGCAGACCTCAGCAGCTCACCACAGATTTCTTCTTTCTGGATTTTGTCCGACAAATTTGAAGAATGAAATCCACAGAGGAGCATGGGTGAGTGTAACAGTAGGACTCACTTAACTGTGACTGGAAACAGAAGTCCTCTGGAGAGAGAGAACACGAGGGGTGCCACTGGAGTGGGTCGGCTTAGGGGTTCATACATGCTTGGGCCAATGCTGCTGGTCCAAATGAATGCTTTTCATTGTCTGGGAAAGTCACCATCACCACTGGTTAGCCCTGCAAGCCTATTCAGGTCTGCCCCCCTTCAACCTTCTTCTGTTGGTCTAGAAGGGGAGGTTGAGGCCGGGAGGCTCGGGCAGGGAGTGTAGGTTCCGGGCTGCAGTGCTAGGTGGACGCTGTGCTCACCACCAGCCCTTCCCTCCACAGCTCTGGGACAAGGATCTGGCTTCAGAGAGATGTCCACTGACGTTTCTGTTGCTTACTGGGCAACCCTGTGTAAATTATTTGACTTCTCTACACCTCAATGTCCCTATCTGGGAATTGAGGCCAGTATATTAAAATGATATTGCTGTACGGATTAGATGATGCTTCTCAGGTGTTTTGCACAACATCTAGGACATAATGTTCAACAAGTATTAGTGATATCAGTTATTGTTAAGAGAAAAAAGTGAAAATGTCGAAATAGCAGGTACTGCTTTTATGATTTAAAATATCCAACTTATAGGGGAAAATAAATATATATTTTGTAAATCTGAGATTTGAGAGGATATAGAAGTTTTTTTATTTGACATGTTGATGCTTAACATTTTCAACCCTGAACACTTAACACCTACAAATGATGTCACAGATCCTGGGAGGTTGAGAAGCCACTTCCCCTGGCACCTCCTTCCAGGTTCCTCTGAGGCTCCTGCCAAACAGTGCTCTCATGTGACCCATCCACCCAGTGGACACAAGTATGGGACAGTGGGATCCAAAGGAACTTTAAGGACAGAGAGCACTGTCCCAAGCATGAATGATGAGCAGCTATTCTGATTTTAGGCTTTTTGTTTGTTTTAGTACTGGGGATCTAATCCAGGGCACTTTACCACTGAGCCACGTCCCCAGCGCTTTTTTATTTTTTGTTTTGAGACAGGGTCTCACTACGTTTCTGAGTCTGGCCTCAAACCTGCAGTCCTCCTGCCTCAGACTACTGAGTCTCTGGTTTTAGTTTTGAGAGCAACAACAAAAAGCTAAATCATATGGTTAATAATAGGCAAGAATAAGAATCCTGTAATTCTGATGACTTGTTACCTCTGTGAAATTGTTGGCAGGACAGCATGGCTTTTTAAAGAAATACATACCTTTAAAAAACCTTGGCGGGGGGGCAGGGGGATGGGGGGGCACAGAGTGGTGGCACATGCCTGTAATCCCAATGGCTGGGGAGGCTAAGGCAGGATTCTAAGTTCAATGCCAGCCCCAACAACTTAGTGGGACCTGTTTCTAAATAATATATATTATTTACCATATATATATATATATATATATATATATATATATATATATATATTTTTTTTTTTTTTTTAAGGGCTGGGGATGTGGCTCAGTGGTTAAAAGCCCCTGGGTTCAATCACTGGTACCAATTTTATTTTTTTTTTAAATCTCAGGGGACTACTTCAAATAAAGTGGAAATTAGAATTCTGTCGACATCTAGAGTATTGAAGAGTATTGAAGTTCAGGCATGGGAGCCAAAAAAAGCATCTTCCTACAGAATTTTCCTTCCTTTGTTGTCTGCCAAGAGGTTACATAAGTCTCTCCATTCTGTTCCACCCAAAACACTCGGTATGAAGAACATACATGAATAATGAGACAAAGACTCCAAGTGGAAACTCAATTGTATTTATTTTTCTTATACAGAATCAAAGAAGTAAAAATCAGTACCAAACTCCAGGTAAAAGGGTTTGATCTGATTGATTTGGCTGCATACTTTTTTTATGCATAACATTCTAAATTAAAAATAAACACACATGTCATATTACAAAATGTAGAAGTAAAATTTTAAAAAATTTAAAGTACTAGCACAAATGATGTAGTGTTGGGGAAACAGTCTCTGTCAAATCACCCATTTTTCCAATTAAATTAGTCCACAATTTCTTTCTTTCTTTCTTTCTTTTTTAACAGCTTATTTTTTTCACAGAAGTTGGCTGTACTTCCAGAAGTTCCTTTCTCATTACAGGGTGAGAATGTGACTTGTATTCAGCAAGTCTGTGGCTCCACCTTCTTCTGAAGAGAGCTTTTCCACCAGGTGGGGGCCACAGCTACCAGCACACAGAATACTCCACTCTGTTTCACACCTTCCTGTGTATTGTGTGCTCAGTGAAAGAAATGGCGGTTTATATCCTAAGTACTAATGTGAAACACTGTCTACCAATTACTTAGATTTTAAAAAATGACAAATAAATTTTGACAATTTATTTGCTTCAAAAGAAAATGTATTTTATCAGAAAAAAAATCTTGAATAAAAAAATCTCTGAAATTACTTTTCAACTTCACTTTTGAAATATGGCTTTTCTCTAACAAGATTTTGGGATGAGATGGTGAAATTTTATGACTGGTTTTGAATGAAAAATACTAGATATCCTGGCAGCTGTCTTAATAAAAAGAAATATAAATAGCACCTTATCATGACTTCTGAGGGGTTTTAACACTTAAAATAAGAGAAACAGCTATCAAAAAGTTGCTCTGACAGGCTGTGGGTGCAGCTCCGTGGAGCCCAGCCTGGTACACTGGTTTGAATCCCAGCACCCCCCCCCAAAAAAAAAGCTCTTACTTTAGATTTTTAGCCTTAATATTCTTTAATGAGACCATATTTAATGGCCTTAAAAACAACAAAAAATTATACCTGGCTTTATCTATTAGTAAACAAATAAGGTCCCTAGTTTATTCTGAAAAATATTTATTTATTATATTCATTGATAAATGTTCCAACTAATTTCACTAAAAAAATGATCCTAGTATTTTCTAATGGCACAAGCTTACTAGAAAATTACTCCTAAAAGGTGGTAATGTAAATCATCAATGATTAACTGCTTTTTTTTAAAAAAAAAAAAGGGTATCTGTATCTTTTACATTTAATAACCTGAAAATGAGTCTATAAAAATATCTTTTAAAAGTACAGTAACACTGCTGAGTTCTGTTAGGTCCCTTCTATTTGTTTTTTCTTAGAAAGAATGTACAACTCTTTTTGCAATTTTTGCTAACAAAAGAGGAAAATAAAGAGTGTTCCCTTTCAATTTAGTAGCAACACAAACACCTTCCTGACCTCTCTCTGCTTAGAGAGAGCAAAAGGAATCAGTGGAACAAAAGCCCCTGACCTCAGGCAGTCAGTGCCGCAGGCAACAGCCGTCCCTGCGTATGTCTGCCCACTGCTCAGTGCCCTGGGGACAGTGCCACAGGGCTGGCCCCCAACTCCCATAAAGTGCACCAAAGCCCTCTTTTCTTCTACCACAGTCTCCTGGCACAAAGCCTGTGGCAGAAGGCTGCTGCTCTGCTCCGTGGGGGCACCTCTCACACTTGCCTGTCCTACCTTCAGGGACTATGCCTTGTCTGTCTCCATGTCACACTAGTGTCCTTTCCACTACGTGCCATTCAATTTACCACTTCATCTCTGACCTTTTCACTTGCCTTCTTTCCAGCTAGATCAAGTATATACTGTGCATCTCTATTCTGGTAGATCAAAAAGGATCTCATTTAAGATCCCCAACAAATAAGCCCCCATGGGAACTGAATGTTTCCTTTTAGAGACCTGAATTATTAATGTCTTTGAAAAAAGAGATTAAATTCATAGAGTATAAATAATGTCAGTTCAAAACATTAACAGTCGAGGACTTCATTGGCGAGGCAGGGGGCTTCATGCCAGGTGAACATGCCACTCTCAGTCCTTGAAGGCTAATGAGGAGAGATTCTTGTTTCTATAAGAGGTATTGAGTATATAGCTCATGCCTTTTTAGACCAACTGTAGCAACAGAGTTAGGATAATATACATAGGAACCAATTTTCCTGCATGCAGAAACATGTCTCCACTACACTCTTAGAGGGCGACTTTTTAAACGTCAGTCAGAGATCTGCTTCATCCTTCAGTTTCATAGATGTGATTATTTAAAACATTAGAAATTTTTAAAACAAAACTGACAAAGCCTGGCAATTTAAAAAGCAACAGCTCACTGCGTGTACTATCAGGTTGAATCTATGTTGTCCTGATGTTTCAGAATAGTTTCAAAAGACAAAAATACAGTTGCCATGATTTATCAAAAACATCTAGCTGGTCTTTGTTGTTACAAAATTACAGTGTTTTATAAAATAAACATTGAATTCTGAGCTGCATTTTTTTTTTCAGAAATCTAAGTTGCAATATAAAAAAAGTTTTATTTAATAAATGCTCATTTTAGTCTGAAATTGGTCTCTTTCACGGGTCTCTAGTATAAGCCTGTGGCTGATGCTGCTGCTACCCTCCTGCTGGGAGGGCCAGGTTGTACAGATACTATGCAGCAGAAGACCAAGGAGACACTCCAATAGAACTGTGTGTCCCTCTTTCAGAGGCTGTCAGAGCCAGCATGGATTCAAAACTAGGCTACATTCCATAGAGCAAGATTTCGCTACCCATACAACAATGTTGTAAAACTCACTGAGTAGGTTTAAAGCACTTGGTACTACTGTAATACACTCAGCTTTAGAGATGTAAATCAGGTCAAATTTTGTGCACATTTCCTGGACCAAGCTGCCCATCTGAATTCACTGGCTGTGATCAGCTTTCTATGGTTTATAATCAATTTATGTATAAATTTCAACTAATACACTAAAGCTTAGCCATGGGGCAGCAGAGAATGAAGAGAAGTAATTCTGCATAACCAATTCTATAGGCACAATTCTGCATCATCTGTCTCAGAAATGCAGGCTTGCAGAAAATAAAGACAGAACATTTATTCATGTTTAACTTAAGTTACTGTCAATCAAAACCAGGCATTGATGAAACTGGCCACATGGACAGGAAGGAAAAGGAGTCACAGAGGCAGAAAGCCGTGCACTGTCGCTTTCTCCAAGAGGCCTAGGAAATGTCAGGTTGCGCTGCACCCCAGTGACAAAATGGTAGCCATTACAGCCAGGTTAGAAAGGGCTCACTTTTGTTCAGAGCCGACTCTACGTCATTGAAGAGGGGGATCAGATCTTCAGACTCCAGCGTTCCTAGGTCAACGTTGGTTCCCGGAAGACAGTCAAGGAAATCAGGGAAGCGGGTCTGTTGCGGGTTGATGTTCATAGGTGTCTGACCTGTGGTTTCTCCTGTAACAGAATGAAAGGAAGCCATGGTAAGTTCTTCTTGCAAGGTCTTGAGAGAGGGACAGTTTAAATGTTAACACAACTGTTACCTTCACACTTTTAGACAGTACATTAATGAATTTCACTTGTAAGAGGTACAGAGGTGCTGGGGTCATCTGAAATGGGTAGCCATGGCCCAGAATGGAAATGTAAGAGCCTGGGATCTATGCCTTCCTGTGACAGAGGCATGAAGGGTTGTTTCAAGAAACAGAGGCCCTGCCTGGGATGAATATCTTATCACACAGCTGCATTCCATGGTCTGACTGTGAGCTGCTTTCTACTACTCTCGCCATCCTTGCTGATGTTTGGGGACAGTGGTGTGAGGTTTCTTTTACTTGTGCCATGTTAGAAGACTGTCTTCAAGAGGGTGTTGGGCACCATGTACACAGGGGATCTGCAGGTCCTCTGCCCCACACACCCCATGACAAGCCACCTCCTCAGAGCACAGAGTAATCTCTTTTATTTTGCTTAAACCACGATTTCCTAAACCCAATAAATTATCTAATCCTATTTTGGCAGAATGTATATCTGAATAAAACCAGAATACTTCAGAGCACCATTGAGAAAACGCCAGAACATTGAGTAGCTGAAATAGGACAGGAAGAATCTGTCCTTCACCTGTAAGACCACTGGAGGAAGTTCTCAGAGACCTGTCACCAGACTGATTCTTTTAGCTGTGTGACCTTAGACATATTTGCTTGTCTAAATAAAATGCAAAATGAATAAAATGCAAAATAGTGTCTGGCACACACCAAGGCTGTCCATATAAAAACAGAAAATGTTTGTGGATCGTGCTAGGAGAAAGAAAAATCTAGGCATCAACTATTGAACAACTAGTTGATTCAAACAGCCCCAAATTTTCTGAAGGGATAAACTGCCTCAAAGATTGAGAAGGGCTACGGCTGCAGCTCAGCAGCAGAGCACTTGGCCAGCATGTGTGAGGCACTGAGTTTGATCCTTAGCATCATATAAAAATAAGTAAATAAAAAAAAAAACCTGACTTGAGAGGCACTGATAACTGAGGCCAGCTTCCACCAGAACAACATTGGAAGGGAAGAAACTCGCTATGTTAGTTTTTGGTTTATACATGCAGTGGCCTTCCTAAAAAGCATGCATACAGGTTGCATCATATTGATAAAAGTACAGAAATTTTATTTTATCTATATGTGTTTCCCAAGGAAGACTTACTGAGTGGTGAAGGAAGCAAACTTTTGGTGACAGTAAAGCACTTGGCTTTTCTAGAAGTCACAAAATATTCATGACTCTTGGCTGATATTTTATAGGATTTTTTGAAGAGCAATAATTTGAAAAATTAAATTATATGCAACAACATGACCTCAATAGAGTGCTTCAGATACTGAAAAACAACCTTAAAAATAGAAAAGAAAGTCCAAAATAACTTTCTTCTACCATTACAGCATCCAGATGAAAAGGAGGTTTTAAAATTGATCTATCCCAAAAAGCTATTCAATCTTAAGAGCTAGATATCTTTTTTATCTTCATTTCCAGTGAGAATCATTGTTCCAACTTTCTAATACTTAAAACATATATTTTAGTCAAATGAAATCCCTGATTTAAGGACTCACTCCGATCCTTACTTCCCAGGATTGATGGAAAGCACAAGGAGTCAGGTCAAGCTTCTCCTCGGGGTTGACCATCTTCGACTGTCTGTCTGGAGCAACTTGGAAATCTCCTAGTGATACTAGGGTCTTTGTAGGTTTGTCTACTTAAAAGGTGGATGACAGGGGCTGGCATTGTGCTCAGTGACAGAACGCTTACCTCGCACATGTGAGGCACTGGGTTCCATCCTCAGCACCACATAAAAATAAATAAACAAAATAAAGACATTGTGTCCATGTATAACTAAAATAAATATATATTAGTGTGTGTGTGTGTTTTTTAAAAAGTAGATGAGATAAAAACCAGACAATTCTTGCAAGGGTGTGATTATTGTAGAAAGTTCTAGAAGGATGGATGCGTGCCCAGCTTTTGCTCATGCTGGTCCCTGTGCTCTGTCCTCACACCAAGCCCAGCTGTTGTTTGGTGTGCATGGTGAGGAGGGAATGCTCAGCTGGCCCATTCCCATCTGGCCTGTGGTCAACGTGTACTCAGCAGGATTAACGGATGTCTTTTAGGCACACTTGAGTCTGTCTTCCCTGGTTCTCCTCAGCTGCTTGCTATGTGGCAGCATGTCTCCCCTTGAGAGGGTTAATGTCCACTTCCTTTAAGACTTCACAGAGGTGGCCCTAAACTTAAGTCCGTTTCACAGCTTCTTAGATAGAGGGGCAGATTTTTATGCTAGGATTCGACCCGTGATATAAAGTGAGCACATTGCTCCCACTTCATGGGTGAGAATCTGAGGCCCACAGAGGTTAGGTGCCCACAGTAGCTACCAGAAAGTAGAGAAGCATGGCTTCAACCCAGGTTGTTTGTCTGCAAAGACCATTTTCTTTATTTAATTCCACCTTATGGTTCATAACACTCCCCATCTTCTGACTTGAGGCCACAATTTTTAAAACATGGAAAAGAATACTTTCTTTCTTTTTTTTTTAAGATCTCCAGAGGCTTTTTCCTTATCTAACTTTTGATTTTTGCCCTTACTGGCTTCCTTGTGTTTAAAAGATGAAAGTAAACAGCTATTATATAAGAAGGAGCCCCTTAATCAGGCTGATCCAAGGGAGCAAAATAAACCTAACACCAAAAAGGAAAGAAGGATGAAAGGGGAAGGGGAGAGAGAAAACAGCAGCAATGAATTGAAGAATAGTAAGATGATAGTTCAAACTATTCTGGTCCAGCTCCTCAGGAGACCACTGTGCGGCCTTCTGACAGCAAGGCCGCAGGACCACCCAGCCCAGGAGTTGCTCCCTGCCACACCCCAGGACCTGGCTGGTCTGACTCTCAGGCCCCCCCCCCCCGACAATAGGGACCACGGCACAAAGGAGTCACTTAGGAGCAGGCACTCTAGACAAACGCTTGGGGAAGCAATTTTCAATTTTTGTCACAGAACGATTAATTTTCTATCATCCATGACAATGGAGGAGAAACTTGCCTGGGTAACTCCAAAGAGTAGACACTTCAGCTGTCATTTGGTTCTGGTTCTAGAATATTTTCTGGGAGTTATGAGTTTCATAATTAAGTCTAGATTAAGCAAATGAGACTAAATTCAGATTTTGCAATTGGAGGGCTCCCTCCTAGAGAATGGGAGAAGTACTGTATTTCACAGCATTGACATGCATTCTCCAGTATTCTGTGCATCCTAATCTTGCATAAAAAATAATTTAGTAATAACTGATTTTTAAGTAACACTGGCACAATAAAAAAAAAAGCTTCACAAAATGGTTGCGCCCCGCTTTTTTGCAAAACAAACATACAAGAAGCATAAA
This sequence comes from Callospermophilus lateralis, assembly GCF_048772815.1. Lineage (NCBI taxonomy): Eukaryota > Metazoa > Chordata > Mammalia > Rodentia > Sciuridae > Callospermophilus > Callospermophilus lateralis. Next base: position 104,430,132 of record NC_135314.1, read on the forward strand.
TTCTGCAATGATTATGTAGTGAAATGGGGTAAGAGGCATTCTCAAAGCCTGCCGAGCCCTGGCCTGAGGATGCACAGGGAGAGGACCAGGGAGAAGTTATTCTGGGGTTCTTTTCAATTGCAAGGGAGGGCATCATCACCATCATGGAACTCTGAGTCGACAGCATAACATGCTCTGAGTGACTTACCTCTCTACATGCCTACTTCCAGTTGCTCCCCAAATGCAGGGAATAACATGGAAACATCTGTGATTGGCGGAACCGTATCTAGGAACAGTTTCCAGGACAAAAAGTGGCCTGTGCATTATACTTTAAAACTATGGACAGTAGGAACAATGGCAGAAGAGTGGCAAAGCAGACAGGTCTCTTAGTACAATTGTGAGCAAGGGGCTATGAGGAGCAGAGATGAGCTTTTAAAAAACAGTAATTAAAATCCTGTGCCCATGTATGAAACTGGGAAGCTCTGGGAAAGAGGCTGGAGTTCATTAACAGTGAATTGATTAATTAATAGTGCCTGTGGGTTGCACAGCTTTTCAGGAGTCATTTTATGTTGTCATTGAGATTTCGTGTTTCTGGTTGGATTTTAGAGTTAAGGTGACAAAGGGACAAATTAAAAGTGAAAACACACTGCAAGCATTGACAGGCTGTGCCCCACCTGTGTCCATCTCGTCCACGTTGCTGAGAAAGTCCTCAGGGGTGGTGGGGACACTGTAGCACCCTAACCCCAGGCCACTGTCGGTGCTCTGCTCCCTTGAGTGGTAGGGCCCCCTGCGAGCAAAAGAGGGAGAGACATCATTGACCCACTCAATGCAGTGCACAGTCGCATCACAGCCCCAGAAACAGTGTGGCTCTGTCATTATGGCTCAACTTTCCAGGTAGTGAAGGGAGAAGATAGCACCTCCCTTCACTCTGAAATATAATTCTGATGTTAATGTAATCAAATTGTAAGCAAGTAAAACTGGCCATTCATGATGCATGGCCCTTGATTTTCTTTCCATCTTCAAATAACCATTTGGATACTGTTCTACAGAGTATGATACCATTTATGTGGGATTTAAAAAAAAAACAAAAAACAGAAAACAAAATTCAATGCTGCTATGGATATACACACTAATAAAAGATATATACATGATGGGCATATGCCAGTTCCTGCATAGTGGCTACATGAGGAAGAGAAGAGGGAAAGAAACAAGAGTTCAGTATTGGAGGGATGGCTTCACATGGTAAGTGTAATACTTTATTTACAAAAAAAATAAGACTGGGGCTGGGGATGTGGCTCAAGTGGTAGCGCGCTCGCCTGGCATGCGTGCGGCCCGGGTTCGATCCTCAGCACCACATACAAACAAAGATGTTGTGTCCGCCGAGAACTAAAAAAAAGTAAATATTAAAAAAAAAAAAAATTCTCTCTCTCTCTCTCTCTCTCTCTCTCTCTCTCTCTCTCTCTTTAAAAAAAAATAAGACTGGACGGAAATATGGCAAATCTAGGTGGTGGGTAAATTAGTAACTTCCATGTTATTCTTTACACTTTTCTGTACTTTAAAATCAACAACTTAAAACACCCATACCTTCATTATTTCAGTTCGTGTTTGTTTTCTTACCTGTCTTTACTTGTATTCTTTTGCCAGAAGCACCCACGAGGGCACTAGAACATGGGGAACAAAGAGTGGCCCCCATGTGCTTAAAAGGCCACAGGTGATGCTGACATCTGCACATGCAGACACCACTGCCCCAAAGCATCTTTTTATTCTGCTCCTTCGTTTTGTTTGTTTTTTAAAGAAACATCATCTACTTTAATTAAGTTTTTAATTATAAAATAATTTTAAACACACACAGAAGATGCAAAATGATTACAGAGATTAGCTCCCTTCACCCAACTTTTCCTACGACGGCATCCCACACAGCCACAGTGCAGTATAGAAGCCTGGGAACAGATGATGTGGAATCCTACTAACTAACCTACAGCCTTATTTACATTTCACCATCAAAATATCATCTTTAATTATTTTGTTCTCAACTTGCCACATGACAGGCTTTTATCCCCCAGGTGGCCACCGAAAGCCACAAGATTCTTCCTGGTATAAACACTAGAAAACACCATCCTGTTTAAATGACAAATGCATTCCTGATTCAAACTGTGCACTAGGGGCTGACTATATAATTATTAAAAGGCAGATGACTTCCTTGGCTTTTCTTTTTTCTACCAGTTCCTCCTACTTCCTACTCTCACCCCAAACCTCAAGCTCCTTATCTTTTCCCAGTGTAAACCAAACCCTCTTTTAGTCTAGACTTCATAATAAATAGAGCAAAATTAAATGTTCCCCAAATGTTAACTTACCCATTGAGAAAAGGATCTGAGCTGTTATTAGTGATGGATCTCATATCTGGGGTCATGGCAGGAGGGTTTGCAGCAGCCTGGACTGCAGCCATTGTCTCGGCTTCCATGGGGAGCTGTCTGCAGAGGGCAGCTTCCTGCAGAGGTACAAGGATTAGAGCAGAGTGTACTTGTGGGAGAAGCACTCGCCAAATACAATGCACTTATATTAATTCCCAGTGAGTCTAAATTATCAGGAAGTCATGAGTGATATAAATCACCTTCCTACATTCACAGAGTTGAGGAGAAGTTTGGCTAACATTAGCCTCTGGACACTGACTTCTCCATGTACCACCCACAGGACTGTTTAAACACCAAATCACATCCAGGCTTCTCAGGCATTTTCTCAGAGTTAAGGCTATTGCAGTCCTGATCTCAGAACAAATCTAAGCCAATCAATGCAATCGGATGACTCAGGACGAGTAGGTACATTCTAGTCCCTATTACTTACAGGCCAGCGAACCTGTATTACAGAATTCAGGATTTACATTAAATTAAATCTGACAGTTTATGTCAATAATCAAGAAGAGGGAAAGAAACAAGAGTTCAGTATAATCAAGAAAACAGCTTAAAAAATTTTTTTTTCTACTGCATTGTATTGTTGATGTGACTAACATGGCTGAGGTTGGAGACCACACAGAGCCAAACAGAACCCAATCAACAATTAGGTATCTGGGGGCACATGGGTTTTACCAGCAAGATCATGCTGCTAGAATTATTTTTTTAAGCCAGCACTGCTTTGCCAAGTAGAGTCAATACAAACAACTACGAATTTATTGACTACAATCACTTTTTCTCCTGGAGTTTGTGCTCTGACAAACATGAGCAGGAATTAAATTGCTTTCCAACGCACTGCTACTTCTGGAGAAGGAGGATTCTGTACAGTGTGCTGCTTGGAAACCAAGGAGAGGCTCCTCCCCAGACCACCATCTCCCACTCCAGGCTGAGGTCACTGAACCTCCCAGACCCCAAGCCATGGCTGCAGTGGCAAGCAGACTCAGGCCGTCTTGAGTTGCACATCTCATTAGCCCTCCCCAGACCTAACATGCCATGACTTCAGAGAGGAACTGCAGTCTAGACAAGTCCCAGTGAAGTCATCGGATATAAAAACTTTCGGTTACTAGAGTTCATTCTGCTGTTCGTGGGAGTCCTGGTAGCGTGACGGCTGCAAACTGTGAGGCCTGCTGGGTAACTTAGCCTGACATCAACACCCTGACCAGAAAGGGCCCCTGGGTCACTGCTGTTGGCCTGGATGGCAAGTCGTCAGAATGCTTCACTCCCATACCTCATTCAGTGATCCATAGCAAGCACATAAGAAATAAAGGTATTTTAAAAAGATGATTTTTAATCCATCATCTAAATCTTGGAAGAAAGTTTTGAATAAATCTAGAAAAGCCAAACTATTTTCTAATGGTTATTTTTACACAGTGGACAGCATGCCTTAGAAACGATCCCCCAACAAAGTCTTCCCCAAAATCTTGTATAGAACGGTGGCGAGGCTGCACCAGGTGCCAAGAGCCCGCGCCACCAGCCCACTCCTGCAGTTCACATGCCTTGGCCCTAGTGCAAAAACATCTGGCCACTGACACAATTTCTAGTTCCTTATAAACTACAAATGCAAGAATCTTGTGGCTGATTATATATATTTAAAAAGACTTTAACTAGAAGCTTCTATTCTTCAACCATAAATGAATAAATTTGGGGGTTTATCTCTAAACAAATACCCTTTTAAACATAAAAGTTGATGGGGTGACAGTATTTCCTTATATTTCACAGAATTTTATCACCATGTCTGAAAAATTCATAAAAAAAATTCAGGTTCAATTTGTAAAATCCAGAAGGATCTGAATTCAAATAAGAAGAATCATTTCTGAAACCTCAGCTACTTTAGATAAAAAAGAGAAGAAGACTGTATATAAATGGTCATCTGTAATGACATATAATATAGAAATAAAATTCAAGTTATAAGAACAAATCTCAGAAACAAGATATAAAACATGTAGTTCTGAACTTCACTTTCATTTAGATTATTCCTGGAACACTTCAAATACAGAGAACGTAAAATAATGATATATCGTTGCTAAACATATAAATAAAATTCAAAGGGACTATGTCGCAGCCAAAGCTGCGAGGAAGACGTCTCACTGCGCCAGTTCATGTCAGCCGCTGTTTTGAGTTCAGAAGAACTGAAGTTCTACTCCCCAGCATTGACGGTGCTGCTATCTGCTGCGGAGACTTGACAAGTCACCCTAAGAGGAAGTGCTACCTGCTGACCACAGGGGTTCACAGTCTCACCCTCCATACAGATGATTGACACACAGGAGAATACACAAGGATGTTGTGTGGAACTAAGAAAAGTGACTTTGAGAAACAGGCCAGTCTAAACTACAAGGCCATTGCTCACAACGCAGCACCTTCTCTGAGACTCTTCCAAGATCATCTTCAGGTCACAAGGCACTATGCACAGCAACCAAAGTGAAGGTCATACCCCCCCACCCCGACCTCTGCTTCAGATCCTACCTGGATGGGGACCGTAGCCCCCAGCCCTGGCCGTACCCCTCCTAGTCCCTCACAGCTCCCCCTGGCTCCGCGCAGTCTCCTGGTCTCTGGTTCCTCTACTCCACACCATCTGTCCCTCTGCTTGGAGCCCACTCCTCAGATTTCCCCAAGGCTCATTATCTCACTCGCTGCTCATCTACAAACGTCACCCCTTCAGAGATGCTCCTCCCTAACCCTGCCTCTGTTAATTTGCCTCTTCTCCTGTATTTATTTTCTTCTCTCCACTTAGGCATTGGCTCTCTTTCCTGCTGGAATTGAACTCGTGCCAGCAAGGTCTCGTCTGTCTTGTGCACGTCTGTGCTGCTGCAACATGGCCATGCTGGGAACATAGTGTGTACTAAGGAAGCACCCACTCGATGAATAAATGGACAGTTTCACTAGATCCAAGTAGAAACATCTAAAGTCGCGATTAGTAATAAAAGGAAAAATAAACTGAGAGCATTTGCTCAACCTTCCACCACACAGATGAGTGACACAACAGCCTCTGAGTTCATCCGAGCCAGGCGGGCGCCACACTGTCCACCCTAACTCTCTCCTGCTGCTCCCTCCCCAGCTCCTGACACGGGGCTGTGCAGCCAGAGCAGTCACCAGCAGGAAGTGGGCAGCCAATGCCTGGGTTCTGCCTGCCAAGCCACCTCCCAGCAAGCCTCTCACCCTCTGTGCTTCACAGTGGGAGCATGAGAGCTGTAGCCGGTGGGGGCTGCTGTGTGTGCAGTACAGGTGAGCAGCCAGCTGACCCCAGGCCTCACCAAGAGGAGGCTCCAGTATCAGTCCTGCCTCATCTCTGCATTCCAACCTCAAAAGACAAAAGCAAAAACAAAAACAAACCATCTAAAAGGGACACTTTCTGAGTGTCACAGACCCACTTTGAGAGGTAGGATATTTCTTCTGGGTCAGCTTTCACTTTACCAGGATTAAACCAAAGTGTGAAATTCATCGAAAGGCTAAGAAAACACTTTTGTTCAACAAGGAGAAGTTTATAAACCTTTTATATAACATAAAAATCAGTTTTGAATATAAAGTGGTGAAAATTATATTTTATAATATAATACTTCCATATTTAAAATTTTTAAAATTCTAGCCTTTTTGAATGAAAATATTTCCTGATTTCTGCTCATGAATTAAAAGAAAAAGTACAGTATAAAATCTAAGTATGAGCTGGACATGGTGGTACATGTCTATGATCCCAGTGACTTGGGAAGCTAAAGCAGGAGGACTACAAGTTCAAGGTCATCTTGGGCAACTTAGTGAGACCCTGTCTCAAAATTAAAAGGTTGGGGGCAGGGTGGGGTGGGTGCTAGGTAGAACACCATGGGTTCAGTCTCTAATAATACCTAGTGTGTGCGTGTGTGTGTATGTGTGTGTGTGTGTGTGTGTGTCACACACACACATACTATCAGTAACACACACACATACACACAAAAATCCAAGGATAAAAATAAAAGGACAAACCTCATGAACATGACCCCAGCCAAACAGGGGCGAACCTGGGGTTTTCTTTGTTAACTTTTAAACTAAACTTAGATATGAGGTTAAGGTCCAGGCCCAGTATGACTGGCCATCACGAGACACCCACTGCCCTGGCATGGGCAGCAATGAAAGGCAAGCATCAGGTTTTACCTAGACCAGGAAATGACAGTCCAAACTGATGGAGCCAAAACAAGCCGTGTGCTGGGAAGAGAGGGGACGTGGCCGAGGCTGGTCAAGTGTGTGGCCCTTAGATCCACTGGTCCAGCAGAGATGAGGAAAGCCGAGCTCCAGGCACCACTGCACCCCAGCGCCATCTCTCATACCCACCTCTGACGGTGGCCTACCCACATGTCCCTCCAGTGTCCCCTCCATGTGGCCTACCCACATGTCCACCACCCTTCCCACTGCCATCCCCAAGAAGCCGTCCATTTCCAGGCTCACCAGTGCCTTGGGTCCCTCCCCCTAGAGTCTCAGAAGTCAATCCACGTCCACGAGGGCTTGCGTGCCACCACAACCCAGCAAGTAACCACTCCCTCCCAGCTCTGAACTCCTATACAAAGGTGTCCACTGGCCTCTAAGCTTCCACATGCCTTAGGTGGACTCCTCATATGGCTCAAGGCAGCTCTTCCTATTAATGTAGAACCTTTTCTTAATGTTATCACTACCCATCCAAGTTCAAGATCCAAGTCAACAATTTCTTCCTTAGACCCCACAGAAGTTTTTTTTTTCTTTTTAATTTTTAGATGGACACAATACCTTTATTTATTTTTATGTGGTGCTCAGGATCAAACCCAGGGCCTCACATGTGGGAGGCACACGCTCCACCACTGAGCCCCAGCCCCAGCCCCAGCCCCTTAGCAATTCTTTTGTTTACACCTGTATTTGGTCTTTAAAACATACTCCTGAGACTATCAGGTGCCGGGAACCGTGTCTCACAGCAGCAACTGACAAGGAAGGGCCTTCTCCTCGTGAACATTCCAGAGTGGGAGACAGACCATCAGGAAGAATGAGGGCTAAGGGTCAAGCCTCCTGCATCCCAGCTCCTAGGATCACCAGGCTCCACACTCTTGCCTTCTCCAGCAGCAGCTCATCACTGCTTCTCTGTGTGTCCCACCGGCCTCCCTTCCACCAGTCAATTTCCATGCACAAAGCTGCATGTAGGTGTCTGTCCAACACTCACCAAAGTCCTCACAAAGGAGAACCAGAAAGAGTAACAAAGATAACTAGGAGTCAGGGTATCATGGGAATTATTTAACCAAAAGAGATCTGTCCATCAGCGTTTCCTCCCTTTCCTCCCTGTGACCAAAATATGTGATAAGAATTACTTAAAGGAGGAAAAGTTTATTTGGGGGCTCACAGTTTCAGAGGTCTCAGTCAATGAATGACCAATGCTATTGCTCTGGGCCCAAAGCGAGGCAGAACATCATGGTGGAGAGGCATGGTGGACAAGAGCTACTCAGCTCATGGCAGCCAGAAGGCAGAGAGAGAGAGAGAGAGAGAGAGAGAGAGAGAGAGAGAGGGGAACAAGGCACAAAGACAACCAACCTCCAAGGACACATCCCCAGAGACCTACTTCCTCTAGCCATACTCCATCTGCCTGTAGTTGCAACCCAATAATCCAAATTACTAATTCATCAGATGGATTAATCCACCGATTAGGTTAGAGTTCTCATTCCTGATCTCATCCTCCGATCACTCCTGCATTAACATATGAGCTTTTGGGGGACACCTCATATGCAAACCATAATTCCATAATAGGAGAAGACTCAAGGGACACAGCCATGGCTCTCAAACTATTAAAGTACCGAGACATGAAAGAAGGAAGACATGTTCTGTCCCAGATCTGAGGAGGACCGGATGAGAGCTTCCCAGGTAGTAGCTCAGTGGGGAGGTAGCTGATTCTCACTTCTCTGGGATATCAGCCACTGGGATTCTCAGCAGCAATTCAGGGTTCAGTGCTATTGAGCATGTCTTAGGCTAGGCACAGAAGCACAGCACAGAGGGAAACTGTCTTTGGAATCAGAAAGATTGGCGTTCAAACCCTACTGCAGCTGTGCTTTGGCTGTGACAAATGCACTAAATCTTAACCTCTCTTGACAGGTCACTCATCAGACAAAGGATAAGTTAGTTCGTAAGAGCAATCTTGTTGGGCTGTTATAAAGATCAGAAAGCATATTTATAAAGAGTCTGGCCCCAGGTTCTCTTTGACAGAATGAGCTCCTGAAGGTATTGGGTGGTCAGGGAGGAGAGATGTCAGCTCCGACTAGCAGACTAGCAGCCTACTGTGCGGGGAATGCTGTCCCTTGTTTTCACTTTACAGCTGAGGAAGCCAAGGCACAGAGATGAAGCCATTCTCCCCATATAGCACGGCTGATAACTGGAGGCACCAGGATCTGAGTGCAGGCCATGCAGCTATTCTGATGACCTCCACAGACAGCATGGCAGAGAAGAGAAAGCTGAGGATTGGGGTGGCAGACCTCAAATTTGGGGCCCTTTCACCTACTGGCTGTGAGACCTGGGCAAGTTACTTCATTTTTCTGAGCCTGTTTTCCCTGCTACAAAGTGGAAATACCAACCTCTCTACCTCAGACAGCTTAGAGTAGAAGTTAATGAACTATCTGTTTCACAGTCCTCCTCCCTGAATTGGGAAACAGATTGAACTGGATGTATTCTACCGTTCTTTTCAACATATGTGAGTAGTGCTAGTGTCCTGGGAATTCACAACACATCAAGAAAAAAGTTGCAAGTTCAAATTTAAAAGGCCAGTTTCAGAAAGATCTGGAAAGTTGCCCTCGGCAGTCCCATCCCAGATCTTTCCTTCCCCCAACAACTTTATTTTTTTTACTTATGTCCAAGTCAGGGTTGAAAAGACTGTTGCAAAATAAGGGCCTGAGAATCTGTGAGTCTGTAGTCATCCATTCAGCTCCCTAAAACCAAAAATCACATGTGGGTTAAAGAAACACCCTGTCCTAGTGGCTGGAGGGCGTTGTGGTATGCAAAGCAGCTGCAGGGGTGGAGCAAGGTGTCTCTGGAAGCAAACCCCAAGCTCCTTCAGCTCCCCACCGGCCTGCAGCTCCCCAGTGGGATCAATCACAGAGGTGGGGTGCGTCAGCCGGCTGGTCTGGCTGGGGGGCAGCTCCCACCAGCCAGCTCTGCCCTCCCTGGAACAGCTTCAAAGGAAAGGGCAGCTGCCTCTGCTAAGGGTGCGCTGCTTGAGTTAAGTGTGGCCAGCAATTCCCCAAGAATGGAAGACTGGATTGCTTTAATTATAGAGGGTGGGGGGAGTAGGAACAAATGAAAAGAAAAATAAATAAATAAAGACAATATTTTTAAATCCTAACGTTAAAATAGTTATTCTGGTGCAAAGACATGGCTCTCAGCCAAAATCTTGGGGACTTCAGGGGCAGAATGCTGAATCACTTACCTTCTTTAGGAAAAAGAAAGAAATTCCTGCTATAAATCTCTCCTTCACTGTGCCAAGTGGTTCTAGAAACTCACAGTCACACTTCCTGGAGCCTCAGCTGCCAGGCTGGTGCTGCACAAGGACAGGGCTGGGGCACAGATGCGGGGGCAGTCCTCCATGGCCTGCTAGTGGCTGTTTTGCCTCACAGTGTGTGTGACAATCTCATGTTATCCCACTCTCTGTTTCTGTTGTCCCTTGGACTCGCACTAAGGAAAACATTATAGATACTCTTCTTTCTTCATTAAAATACATAAGAAGCTGAATGGACTTTGAGATGGATATTTCCTCAGACTCCAGTGATCTGATTAATATCAGAAGTAATAAGCTGCTTTTCCTTCACTCAAAATGAGCCTCTACTTTAAAATGATGTTCAATTTAAAACATTTTTCCAAGAGGCTCCTTTTCTTTTATTATTTTTTTAATTTTAACTGCTAAAAATGTATCTATTTATCATGTACAACCTGCTGGTGTGAATAAAAGGAGTTGTTTAAAACAAGACTTGAATTGGTATTATTCCCCGAGAGGGGAGTGGCAGGCCATCTTAGAAAACGGTCACTTCTGGGACATGTAAGTTAATGTGACAATTGACATGGGGTTAAAGAGCAGCTCCAAGAAGGTGGGGCAGGCCTGCTAACTGCCACACACCCAGTGCCCAGGACATCTGATGAACACAAAAATGGACCAGGGAATTTAAACAGCCAAGCCACTACAGAGGGACCGAGGGGTTTCCTAGATGGTGACCACGTGACCCTGGACATCCCAGGCAACTCTAAAACCTAACTCTGTTACAAGGTTTCCTCAAAGTTCAGTCCCAAGTTCCAAAGGCGAGACAATGAAATAGCTGCATTCACACTACGCAATCTGCTAGGCCGTGTCACTTCTCAACCTCTCTAATGGCTTCTCTCCTCAAGATGGAAAACAGATCCTTCCCCTGACCAGGGCTGCTCCCAGCCGGGTGTGACAGCTGGACAGCTGCTAGTGGTTGTCAGGTCCAACAGGAGGTCTGCCAAGAGATTCCTGGGCCTCCCTCCTTCCTCGTCCCTGTTGCCCTAACCACCAGAGGCCAGTCTTAGTCAGCATTTCTGTTTGACTAGCTGCATTCTCTTGTCCCCCAAGTCCCAATTTAGGAAAGAATGGAGTAAAACGGTGCAGAATTTACTTGAGAATAAAAATTGTTTCTCAACAGTGCAGCCCATGAACAGGGGTATGGGGAGGCCAGCCTGAGGGGGTCCAGGCCCTGAGAGCCAACAGGAAGTCCACAAGGTCATACGCTCCAGCTCTGCCCCTACAGTTTATATTTAAGTGAATAAAACACACAAGAAGAAACATTCTTCTCAAATAAAGCCATGCATGTGTTTTCATGTGAAGAAACTTCTTTTAAATAAAACCTGAGAAGTCTGTTTCTCAATTTTCTGGCTAAAATTTTCCATTTCATCTGATAAAGTTGCTTTCAGAATACTGAAAAAATACTGTGCAGAACTTTAAGTTGCAACAATAGAACATTCTAGTCACTGGGGCATGTGTGACTCATGGGGTTGAAAAACTTGGGTGCAGCCTGCTGCAGAAAGGATTCCAGACACGAAGGATGGGGAGACGGTGATGGCACAACTCACTCAGCAAACACAGAACAGCTGACTTTCTTAAAGATTAAGAAACTAGAGGCAACAAAACAGTATCAAAGTAAGCTACCAATTTTCTTTTAAGACATAAAGGACCCAGAGAAATGTACAAAAGAACTAGAAAGAAACCACCAACATCTTTACAGCCATTCTCTAGAGTATGGGTGATTATAATACTTTTGGTTTTAAGTATTTTGTACCTTTTGCACAATACATATGTGTTTGGTCTTTTTGTATGATAATTTTATTTCTTCTTATTATTTATATACAGTGAAATTCACTCTTTGTTCTGTACCATTCTGAATTAAGAGCAAGCACAGAGTTATGAAATAGCTACTAAAACCAAGGTACAGAACTATGCCAGAACCAGTCAAGTCCCTGGAGCTGCCCCTGTGTGGTCAGCCCCTCCTCCATGCCCAGCCCTGGACCGGCTCATCTATTCTGCGTCCCTACAATTTTGTCTTTTCCAGAATGTCACATGAACATAAACAGAATCATACAAGGAGTTTTGTTTTGTTTTGTTTTCTGGGGATCAGTTTTCTTTAACTTTGCAAAAATGCTGTGTTTTATCTTAATCAAAAGAGTAATTCTGTAAATTATATGTGTATATGTGTGTGTGTGTGTGTGTGTGTGTGTGTGTGTGTGTGTATATTTGGTACCAGGAATTGAACTCAGGGACACTCGACCACTGAGCCACATCTCCAGCCCTATTTCATTTAGAGACAAAATCTCACTGAGTTGCTTAGTTCCTCACTTTTGCTGAGGCTGGCTTTGAACTAGTGATCTCCCTTCCTCAGCCTCCTGAGCTGCTGGGATTACAGGTGTGCCACAACACCCGGCACTGTAAATTATAATTTTAAAAATTAAAAAAATTCTAGTTCAAAACCCTCTAAAAACAAAATTCCAATTTCTTTCTAAAAAAAAAAAAAAAAAAGAAGAAGAAGAAGAAGAAGATAAAATAAAACCTTCAACTAAGAATTGTTTTCTTTTAGTGGGCATAATAGTAATGTAATCCCAGCAATTTGGGAGGCCAAGGTAGGAGGATCACAAGTTAGAGGTCAGCCTGAGCAATTCAATAAGACCCATTCTTAAAATTAAAAAAATAAAAAGGCTAGAGATGTAGCTCAGTGGTAGAACTCCCCTGGGTTCAATCTCTAGTAGCACCCCCCCCCCCCCAAAAAAAATTGCTTTCTTTTCTCAGGTTGTCATTTTGGGGATGATTCTGAAGCTACCTTGTAGCCTTTGGAAAATATGGTTAAAATAAAACTCTGTCAGGAATGAAGATAAAAGAAAAGTAAACCTTGTACTAAAAATTGCTTTCTTTTGCTGGGCGTGATGGTAAATGCCTATAATCCTGGCTGCTCAGAAGGCTGAGGCAGGAGGATGGCAAGTTCTAGAAAGTCAGCCTCAGCAATTTAGTGAGACCCTGTCCTGGAATAAAATTAAAAGGGCTGGTGATGCAGCTCAGTGGTAGAACACTTGCCTAGCATGTGTGAGGTCCTGGATCAAATCTCCCCAGATAGACAGTTTGGAAGGATAAGTAGATAGATAAATAGATAGAACTCTATCACAGACATGGAGAATGGCTTTCATGAAAATTCATTCTCTATAATGCCTGTGGTAGATTCCTGGTGAAAGTACAGAGAGATCCAGTTTTATAATAAAGCCTCTGAGCAGAACACCTGACAGGACCTCCCAGAGCTCCATGGTGCCCTCCATCTGAAATTCCTGTCACATCCTGAGATAATTCATCAATTATCAGATATAAGCAGTTCAATTCTGGTGATACAGCAGTCATTGCTGAATCATAGTGACTGCAATCATAGTGAAGAATTTCTCCCAGTTAAGTTTGCTAATCAGTAGAAATACCAAACCTCACTGGCACTTTGATCCATTTATTCTGTAGTTGTTTAACTGCCTGTTAGTCTGAGGGTCACTGGAAAGAGATGAAGAAACAACTTTTGTCACTTTCACAGAAGTCTGGTGTGTGTGGTCTCATCCCCAATAATTTGAAAGTAAATATGGCAACCACTGGGCCCTCATGAAGGAGGAAATGGTGTTAATTTACTTTTCTGGCCACAACTTAAATTCGGTCTAATTAGTTTGCCTCCCATGTCCCACTATCTTTCTATTAGTTTCTACAATATAAAATTGGATAAGTGAATAGATGAATGAGGAGATGAAGGAACAAACGGAAAAAAAAAATGAGCTTCCACCCTTAAATAATGGTGCTTCACTTAAATTTGTTATCAACTGGTCCTTGAACCCATTTTGTTAAAATCCTGTGCTAACCCATTTCGTTAAAATCCTGGCACTAAGAATCTAGTGCCAGCAAACTCACACATGACTCCTTGGTATCATGAAGTATGAGTCAGATGGTGCACAGCACCAAGGAGATGTTTTCCCTAGTGGAGCATCATCTAATGCCACATGCTGAGGAACAGAGACGGAGTAGGAGGAGAAGGAGGAGGAGAAGGAGGAGGAGGAGCAGGAAGAGGAGGAGGAGGAGGAGAAAGAGCAGGAGAAGCAGCAATAGGAGGAGGAGGAGCAGGAGGAGGAGGAAGAGGAGGAGCAGGAAGAGCAGGAGGAGGAGGAGGAGGCATAGGAGGAGACGGAGGAGGAGGAGGACCGGGGTAGGAGGAAGAGCAGGAGGAGGAGGAGCAGGAGGCAGAGGAGCAGGAGGCAGAGGAGAGGTAGGAGGAGGAGCACAGCTGAGGACCCACACAGTAGATCACTTCAGGATCTTTCACATTCATCATGTCATTTAAGAATGATAAAAATATACAAAAGTGACAATGTCGCAGGAATTAGGAAGTAAATTCTTCTACTTATTAAATTTCATCAACCTCTCTACTTCCTATAGAGTCAGAACATAGCTCGGGCCTCCCCTGGAGATTCTCCCTTGGTAGAATTGCAGGAGGGTTGGGCCTGCCTGCAGGACCAGGGCCTAAGAAGACAGGCTACACAAAATTAGGAATCTCCTACAAGCAAGGAGAGCCAGGTCTTTACAAACTGCCTGCCGAGCAAGGGATCATCAGGCAGCTCTTGATGACCAAGGCCATGGGTGGGATGGAAGGAACAAATGCAAGTCTATAGATGACTTTTCAATCTTGTGGGATCGCCACTGCTCCATCCCTGCAAATTCCTACTTCATGGGGGAGGCAGCTCAGCAGAGAAGCCAAAGACCACTTTTCCATCCAGCCCATTTTCTGCCCTTGCCCTGGCTCTGGTACAAATAGAGAAGCAGGAAAGTTACCAAACGAAAGTAATCAAACAGCCATCAAAATGATATGAACAATCCACACCTGTGTTATCAGAGCTCCTGACAGATGCTCAGAAAACTGCAATAGGACACTCCTCCCCACCATTTATTACACAGCCTTCAAAAAACAATTTTGACACATGGTGGGGCATGTTGCTTTGGGATATGGAAAAAAACCTTCCAGGATTAAAAAGTCTATTTAGACCTTTTTTTCCTGTCCAATAACAAAAACAAGAAGACATCAGAACTATCCATTCCATCTTCTCCAAACAAAATTTAACACATGCACACACAGTCAGGGCTGGGCAGTGGGGGCCTCCAGTGACACTGAACAGCCTTTCTTCCTCACTGGGCTCCATGGGGTATTGCACACCATGATGCAGCAAAATGACCCAAGTGCCACAGCCTCTAGGGACCAGCATTTAAGGAATGTGGTTGGCATGTAACATGAACCATCAATATTATCCTGTGGTTCAAAAGCACCTACAGCTGAAATCAGGCAACACTCTGGGGCATTTTTCCCACCCCTTCCCAGAAATACTTTCTGTGGGAAAGAAGAAGGCGGGGCAAGAGAAAGAGAAACAGCAAGGAGGCAAAAACAGAAGCAAGTCATTCTTTGCAAAGAGGTCTCACTCACACACGAACACAGCAAGCTCATTGAAATATGAAACTAACAGAGAACCTACAAAAGCTACCGTAATGCCGTATAAAGTAGAATCATCACCCAAGACAGAAAACAATAATACAATGATTTCCTGCCAAGAAACATGATCCTCTATATCTAAAAACGGTATCAACAACTGTTACCCTGAAATAGCCACGAGAGTCCAGGCAGAAACCCCGGAGCTGCCTTTCTACTCTGCTTGGGGGCTGAGCCAGCAGCAGGGCACACTGCACTTCACTCCCCTTGTTTCAAAAGCCACGTCTAAGAAGTGATTTTCATTCCCCATGCCCGTTAAACCTCATGTACTAAGAGATGCCTTATATCCTAGAATTGATCTGATAGGAAATACATCAATGGTCATTAATGGAAGTTATTGGGTATTTTTACAAGTGTTTACCCTATCACCCCCAGGACTCCCCATTAGAAAGCTCTCTGGAACAGCCAGATCTACTTATTTCCTTAAAGCAGCAAAAGGACTCTAGCCATGTATCTCGTTTCCCTTGAGTCATTATAAAGAGTTAGAACAATAAACTGAAGCTTTTTTCCCTAAGATAAAGCCAGAAAAATGTATGATACCTGCAGAGGTGGATGATATTTAGTTCAGCAACACAGAAAAAAGAATACTCTTCTGGGGCTAGGCACGGTGGTGCACACCTATAATCTCAGCGACTCAGCAGGCTGAGACAGGAGGATGGCCAGTTCAAAGCCAGCCTCAGCAAAAGCGGGGGCACTAAGCAACTCAGTGAGACCCTGTCTCTAAATAAAATATAAAATAGGGCTGGAGATGCAGCTCAGTGGTCAAGCACCCCTGAGTTCAATCTCCAGTACCACATCCCCACCCCAAAAAGAGAATACTGTTCTGGGGCTAGGGCTACAGCTCAGTGGCAGAGTGCTTGCCTATAAATAAATAAAATGAAATAATTATTTAAAAATAAAAAAAGAATACTGTTCTACCACAGACCAAGCCACTAAAGCAGGGAGACAATGGGTTCTCTTTTGTTCATGCTTGAAGGACAGGGCAGAGCCTGACCCTCAGAGGACACAAAGCAACATTCTGTTGACTAGAAAGTGGGGTGCATGGAGCGAGGCACACAAGAGCCCCATCAACATGCCCAGGCCATTTTGCAGAGCAGAAGGGTCCACAGACAAGCCGGTTTCCCGCCTCCCTTCGATTCTCTTTCATGCTCTGTGGTAGGCCAGAGGGACATGTACCATGAGTCACTGCTTCCGTGGAACAGTCCCCTGCTGTCTCTGTTCATCCAGGGTTGCTCTGTGAGTGATCTGACCAAGAACAGCAAGAGGAGCCCCACAGCAGTTTCCAGAACTGGCCCTCGGCACTGGCCCACCTGTCAACATTCTCTCTTGGAGACCCAGCAGTGTGGAGTAAACCCTGCTGCTCTCACACTGCGAGGCTATAGACGCCCCTCCTTGATGACCAGACCTCAGTCCAGTCAGGTCCAGGTTTCCAGAATCCCTGAAACAGCACCACACACCTAACTCTCTGGACCATCCCGCCTAACAGGTAACTACCACCAAGTGACCCCATCAATGCCATACAGAGAGGAAGAGGAACCCAGCTGGGCCCTTTCCAGATTCCTGACCTACAAAATTGAGTGACACAGTGAAATGGCTGTTCCAGGCCATGAGGTGTGGAGAAGAGAGCCACACAGTGCAAATACAGCCAGAGCTCCTCCTATACGCAAGTCTGGTTCCCACCACAGCGAAGGCAGAAGCAAGGGAAGAGACCCACTCTACCACAGGCTTAGAGCTGGGCTCTGGGCCTCCAGGGCTTCCAGACAAAGGAAGCTCATACTGAAGTCCACAAGGGCCACAGGGCCTCCGGTGGCACCATGCAGCTTACCTGCCGCAGGAGCTCCTTCTGGCTGCCATCAGCCCTGCCGAGGCCAAGGTCACAGGGCCTCCCAGAGCACCGAGCAGCCTACCTGCCGCAGGAGCTCCTCCTGGCTGCCATCAGCCCTGCCCTCCTGGCTGCCATCAGTCCCACCATCAAGACCACAGGACCTCCAGGGGCACCGCGCAGGCCTACCTGCCGCAGGAGCTCCTCCTGGCGCACGCGGATCCTCTCTCTCTCCATCTGGATCCTCTGCAGCCGCAGCTTCTGCTGCTGCTGCTGTTGCGTGGTCAGGGCGGTGGGCAAGGCGGTAGGCAAGCTCATGAGCCCGGCCGGGTTCTGAGAAGGGCGGTTCTGCTGGCTCAGGGTGCTGGGCGCCATCTGCTGCTGGTGTTGGTGACTCATCACTAGAAGAAGAACACACATGGGATAGGTGACAGGGCCTAGGACACCTTATCAAAAAGAAGATGGGTCCTGCTTTTAAGTATGGATTCCCGAGACTCCTTCCACAGCACTTTCCAGTTATGCCTTGCTATTTAAATAACTATTACTTAATTCAATTCACTCCTGATCACCCAGTCTTGGTTTTATTGTCTGTTGGGAACCTTGCTTCACATCTTCTCCATGTGCAGAGTACCTCTTAAGCTTTACATAGAACACAATGGCAAATCAAGCAGATTCCACAAAGGTCATCACAGATCATGAGAGAGTTCACCAGGACCTCTAAGGCTGTGTGTGCACTTTCCCAAGAGCTAACGAGGGCATGTGCTTGCCAGTGCTCAGTGGCTGCACAAGGCCATCGAGGATCGGGTGAATGCTCAGCAACATGGGAACTCAATGCAAACAGGAGCCTGTTAATGCTTTGTTAGAAAGGGACACCCCAAGAAACCTCAGATCCACTCAGGAGCAAGTATCAGACTGAGAACAACAAATGGCTGATCTTACAAAGGGGAAATCAGTGAGATACAGATTAATTGGTTCAGTACCAAGGCGGGGGCAGTATCTATTTTACACTTACCAACATTCAATTTTTAGCACCGAGAACTTTGCCCTGGGAAAGAAGTCCCAAGCTGGGCGCAGTGCACACGCTAGGCAAGTGCTCCACCCCCAACCACACTGGGCATTCTGAATAAAACTGGTGAACTGTAGGAATGTCTCTATTAGGGCTATGGTAGGACACTGCAGTTTTTTCTATTGCTATGGAGATAACTGTGTGTGCAAGGATCTTCATGTCTTATTTCCTATGACTGCATATGACACTATGGGGTCTATTGTCATGTATCTGTACAGGCACACTATATGAAACATGGATCTGGCCAATGTCACTCTACAGTAACTCCCCAAACAACTTTAATAAGAAAGAAAGAAAAAAATCAAAGTTTTAAATCCTTTAACATATCCATGAGAGAGAAGGGAAATTGCATGTAAATGGAAGGAGACCCTCAGGGGTATACAAAATTACATACAAGAGGAAGTGAGGGGAAAGGAGGGAAAATATAAGGGGGAGAAATGAATTACAGTAGAGGGGGTAGAGAGAGAAGAGGGGAGGGGAGGGGGGAGGGGGGATAGTAGAGGATAGGAAAGGCAGCAGAATACAACAGACTCCAGAATGGCAATATGTAAATCAATGGTTGTGCAACTGAAGTGATTCTGCAATCTGTATATGGGGTAAAAATGGGAGTTCATATCCCACTTGAATCAAAGTGTGAAATATGATATATCAAGAACTATGTAATGTTTTGAACAACCTACAATAAAAATTAATTTAAAAAAAAAAAAAACATATCCATGATCGCTGTCCGCCATCACTCACTCTCACACACACACACACACACACACACACACAAAAAAAAAAAAATTTAGAAAGTGCTAAGCTGGGTGTGGTGCATGCATATAGTCTCAGCCACTTGGGAAGCTGAGACAAGAGGGTCCCTAAGTCTGGGAGTTCAAGGCCATCCTGGCAATACAATGAGGCCCTATCTCAAAAAAAAGTTCTAGTTTTTTCTCCAGTTCACCAGTCAAATTTGCTTCACTTCAGCCAGGCTAATATGCAATAAAGACAACCACACTTTAGTTTCTAGGTCAGGATCAAAGACAGGAAGGTATAATTTTATATATTCATTTCATTTCTGAGAAAAAAAATAAGAATTTTTGCTATATTTGATCTCACTACTTTAAAATATTTTTAAAAATGCATGTATTTTAATTAAGTTCTAAGACTTCATTTTTTTTTAAATGGGCAAAGTCTTGATTTTTTTTTTAATATTTTTATTTTTTAGTTTTCGGCAAACACAACATCTTTGTTTGTATGTGGTGCTGAGGATTGAACCCGGGCCGCACGCATGCCAGGCGAGCGCGCTACCACTTGAGCCACATCCCCAGCCCATAAGACTTCAATGTGTTTATTTATTTGTACTGGGATTGAACCCAGGGCCTTGTCCTTTTATTATTTCGATTTTTTTTTTTTTTTTTTTTTTGTAGCAGGGATTGAACCCAGGGGCACTTAACCACTGAGCCAGCTCTTAAAATAAAATGACTTTAAGTTATTCATTTTGTATTTTGAGACAGGGTCTTACTAGGTTCCTCAGAGCCTTGCTAAGATGCTGAGGCTGCCTTTGAACTTTTGATACTCCTGCCTCAGCCTCCCAAGTCACTGGGATTACAGGTGTGGGCCTCTGTGCCTGGCTGGCCTTGTCTTTGAAACACACACTCTACCACTGAACTATAGCCCCCAAAGTTAAACCTTCTAAATCTTCCATTTGCTATGTATATTATATGGAAACATATCTTGTAACTAAATTTTCTTGAATGGATTCTATGGTGTCCTAATCACCCAGGTATTGAATGTAAGTGCCATACTCATACTGAATCCATGAATCATGAGCATCAGTGAATGAGAACTTTTGGCTACTTCCTACACTCTTAGTTTGAGAACTGAAGCGGGGGAGGGGGGGAACCTACAGTTCCGACTGATGCCAAAATAACAGAAATGTCTATTTCCTTCTAGAGCTTGCTAGAGCATAGCTACCTCGACTCCACAGCAGGCGGGAGTGGGAGGTCAAGGGCTGTGCATATAAGGTTCCCAGGGAAACCAAAACTTACATACAGAATCCAATCAGAAAAACCCAGACATGCAGAGGGTGTGAGGAAAGAACTGTGGTCATTTCAAGGGACAGACATTTCTGAACCTTCTAGAAAAGTATGCTCCTACTTTTCTATAAACAACAATAAAAAAATGCTCAATATTTTCAATATCCATACAGGCTATTAATCCTGAATTATCTTTTTATAAACCAGAAGTTTAAAATATTTTTAAAAACTGACTCGGGTCTGGTAACTTCAGATTCAAGTGGGACTGTCTTCAGCGGCTTTCCCTAGATAGCACGTGGAACCAGGCTCACCCCACGCACTGCACTTGGCTCCTCAGCTCCTCACAGTGACCTGGAACTCGGGGACATTACTAATGTCTTATTTCTCATCTGGGGGACTGTGAGACCAGAGAAGAGCTCTTCCCAAACCACACCTTGCTGGTCTGCAACACCAGCCTTGATGAGACACCCACAGGAAGTAATGGTAGAGCCACTGGGTACCTCCATGAACCCAGACTCCACCACTCAGACCAGACCTCTCTGGTCACCAACCGTAGTGTCTGGAGAGAAGCGGACTTACACAATGGCTTTGTTTTCAAAGCCGACAGCATCATCACCACAGGACACTCACCATGGCACTGCTCATAACAGCCCAAGACTGAGCTGAGGTCAAGGGCTGTGCATACCAGGGAGCACAGGCTGCACCTTCAGAGACATCCTACATAATCATTCCAAAGAGTGAGGAAGTTCTGTAGAGTTTCTGTGGAACGATCTCTCAGAAACTTGGTCTAGAGGGGCAGAGTCACAAGGTGCAGAGCCACATGTTCTATGGCCAAAAAGGAGGGGCACATGACATCCATGCAGCACTACCCTCCAGAGGCATCCGCCTGACATTGAGAACAGTGGAACCTCTGGACAGGAAGCTGCCCATGTCCGCATGAGAGGTCTTCCTTTTCCTATTCTGCTCTGTTTGAAGTTTCCCCATACGCCCTGATACTTATTGTTTTTTTTATTAGCTTTGGCATTGCTGTGACCAAAATACCCAGCGACAGGAACAACTTACAGGAGGAAGTTTATCTGGGGCTCATGGTTTCAGAGGCCTCAGCCTATGCTCTGGGCTCAAGATGAGTCAGGACATCATGAGGGACGGACCCAGCAGAGGACAGCTGCTTAGCTCACAGTGGGGTCAGGATGCAGAGAGAATGGAAAGGGCCAGAGGAAAGATGCCCCCTTCCAGGGCAGCCTCCAGTTGCACCTCTTCCTCCAGCCAGCCCTGCCTACCCACAGTCTCCACCCAGCCAGTCCATTCACACTAGAAAGGACAGATGAGGTCACAGCCCCACATTCCAATCACCTAGCCTCTGAACATCTCTATATTAACACAGGAGCTTTGGGGGACACCTCACATCCAAACCCAAACAAATGGAAATGAAAAGTAAGGAAACAAAGCCACAAGACAAAACAAAACAGTAAACATGGCCCTGAAGGCATCACACTCAATATTTTCTTGTGGGGTAAAAGAAGATAATCCTCAAAGTAAAACAAGGCTCAGAACATCATCAAGACATCTCATCATGACTTAAGAGTCCACTTGGTACAACCTCTTTTTGGAATGAGACCAAAGCTCAGAGACAAGGGAATTCAGTGTCTGCCAGAAGTGTCCTGGAAGCCAAGCGTCCCGACGTCCCTAGGCACTGGCAATGCAGATCTGCACTCTGCACCATCTGCTTGATTGAGTTCTATTACTGAGCCCTCTTGAGACTGGCACTCCTGGACTTCACTGCTGGCTGAGCTGAGAAAAGGCGCTTCAACTGCACTGACAGCTGAACTTCCAAAACCAGAGCCACCCCTTAGTTTAGCCACTCAGAGGCACAGGAGGCCTAAGGCAGCAACACAGTCCCCAGGACATCGGGGGGAAGGAAAAACATCAGAATCTGTGATGAACAAAATACTCCTCGGGATAATGTTCCAGAACACTGCGGGGAGAAAACAAGAAGAAAAAGATGCAGAGTATTCCAAATGCAGGATCTGAGGCCAAACTGGATTATGGGCAGACAGCCATGAACTGCCTCAAAAAGGCCAAAGACCTCGTCAGTCCTAGACCTTCGCCAGTCCCCACAGAAAGGAATAACCCAAACAGAAGAGCTCTCCACTGAAGCAAGAATGCATCAAAACTAAAGCCAGGACATCTTTTTCTTTTTTATTTTTAATTTCTTTCCAAGAGAGTCAGAATTTAAATTTAGATCCCCATTAATCTTTTTCTTTTTCATCTCCTTTTCCTTTTCTTCTTCTTACTCTCCCCTTTTTTTATAACTGGCCTTCTCTTCGGAAACTGATAAAAAAAAATGCTCTTAATTGGCATTATTTGATATAAAAGAAAACACAAAAAAAAAAACAAGCTCTAAAGCATCTGAGGTTCAGAGGCCCTTGTGATCTAGAGCCTGGCCTCGGTGAAGCCCCAGCCCATAGGAGATCAGGTGGGACTGGGTTGCTCTCGACCGACACAACTCTCTGGTCAGTGCTGCCTGGGACAGTGTGCACGGGTGCACGGGTTCTGGCATACGCCCCTGGTCACCTCTCAAAGCCCTAAGAGTGGGACAGGCTAGAGGCCAGGAATGGCTTGGACTCTGGGCTAAGCCAGACTTCATCTGCTGCACGAGGCGCCAACGTGGAGAGGTAGAGGCTTTGCTTCTGCAGCACCAGGGAACAGGGCTCATGGAGAAAGTGCTTTGGCAGCTTCCCCCAGTCAGAAGCTGCAGACACAGAGGGAGGCCAGGAACCCAGGCCTGCCCGGCTCGCCTCCTGGAATGTTTGACAAACGTCTTCTTGGCCCTGGAGAGGTTCAGTGGCTCGCTCTCCAACGTCCTGGGCTTGCTTCCCTCATTTTTAAAATAGGCTTTGGTCACACTCACACACATACACAAAGCCAAGGGAAGGAAGCAAACCACACATTTAGGCTTAACTACAAAAACCATCAGGGGCCTGCATGGGGCTGGCTCTAAGCAGAAGATGTAAGGGACAGTCAGCAACCCAAGGGTCAGAAGTCACCTAAGCCCTGCTTTGCCTTCTGCTCCTCCTCCTCCCACATGGGCCTGGGGGGCAAAGAGCACCATCTTCAGTCAGCTGTATGTTCCTGGTCACATTCAAAGACAAGGTGCTTCAACTGAACTGTCAGCTGAACTTCCAAAACCATGTGGTTCTACCAGGGTGTCAGAGGCAAGAGGCCACTTGAAGAAATGGGAAGGCCCCCCCAAGGCCTCTTCTGTGCCTCTGTCCTGCCGGGAGTGGACTGTCTCATGTGGGGCTCACAAGTTTAAGAAAATGTAGGACCCATGGCATCTATGCTGATATACACGAAAAATGAAATAAATAAATGGGAGAACAGACAAGTCTCTGAATCAAGGAATTCCAAATACTTATGTAAATACAAAGTCTGGAAGGGAAAGTGGGACAGAACTGCCACCAGGGACTTTATTCCAAAGACATAGTACTGAGTGGGAATCAAGGAAACTTTATTTTGGAGAAATCTGAAAAATACCACCCTAGCCATGAGGTCAGGGTCAGCACAGCAGGGATGAGACCCAGAACCACCTTGGCCATGGGGTCAGGGTCAGCACTACAGGGACAGGACTCAGGACCACCTTGGCCATGAAGTCAGGGTTAGCAGTACAGGAACGAGACTCAGTGATAGCATTTGCCTCAACATGAGGGGACGGAAATGATACTCTTTAATGCACAACTAAGTACTGTATTCCTTCCCCACAAAACCCATAATCCTGTCTTATCCTGAAAGGGAAAAAAAATCAGACAAATACCAAGCAAACGGAAGCATACAAAATATTCGACAATACTCCTCAAAGTTATCCAGGTCATCAAAAACAAGGAAAGTCAAAGAACGTGCCAAAGCCAGCAGAGTCTGAGGAGGCAGGGCGAGCAGAGGTAGTGTGGTAGTGTCAGGGGTGGGGGGGCCTGGATCAGAAAGGACAGCGGGTGAACACGACTCTGAATAAAGCACAGATTTACTTAGTAATAACGTGTCGACACTGGTTCACCAATTATAACAAGTACAGCATATTAACGTAAGATTCAACAAGAGGACAAAATAGGTATGCCACATATAGAAACTCTAGTCACCTTTTTCTGTAAAACTAAAACTGTTCTAAGGAATATAGTTTCTCTCTCTCTCTCTCTCTCTCTCTCTCTCACACACACACACACACACACACACACACACACACTCCTTGTGCCCAATGGATACTGGGGAGCATGCTGGGTAACCTATCTTCGATAGTCACTTAATTAGTTTTTACAGGGTATATAAAAATAGATGTAATATTCAAAAGGAAATATGATTTATAATATGCTCCATGAAAATAAGTAGATATTAAACTAAAAAAAAAAAAGTTGCTTCCAGATGTGTCCCATGGTCAAATAAGATTGTGAAGTATTGGCTAAATAAAGTTACATGCATTTATTTTACTGCAGGGTCTCTTAAGAGCTTTTATAATGCTAAATGTAGTTACTGAGAGGGAGAGAGGAAGGTAAGAGTACAGCACTTCTTCAACTTGCAAGACCAGTGTTCTAAACACCCTACAGCACACAAATCTTGCAAGTGTTCCTGTTTCTTAGTAGGATACTAAGAAACACTGGTTAAGGCAACTTCCCAGACATCTTGGCAGAATGCTGAATTATGAATGAAACTCAATATGAATTAACATTTATTAAACTCCTACTCTCTGCTTAGCTCTTTAAAATTAATTAAGCTACTCAGAACGGAGGTAGAGGATGGAAAACAGCAACCAGATGTTAACAAATCGTTTCAGGAGTCTAAGTGTTAGGGACCACTGCACAAGACACAAACTAAATATAAAGCCTCTACGGTGGTCATCCCTAGAATCCCAGTTCCCCATCAGGCTGAGGCAGAAAGATAACTTGGGCCAAGATTTCTAGGCCCAGCTGGGCAACATACTGAGACCCATCTCAAATAAATACATAAATAAAATAAAAATACAGGGAAAGCAAGGGTTGTAAAACACTGCAAAAAAATGTCTGCTGAAGTTTTCCATAAGCAAATACTGATTGACAAGAAAATTTCACAGACAGCTTAACTTTATAAATTTTCACAGATGAGCAAAACCTTAGCTCTATATATTCAAGATCATATTTTAGAATTTTTTTCATTTGCTATGATAAAACAACACTGACTGCTCCAATGAACCCTTCCGACATCATTCTTTTGAGAGTGGGATGAAGAATGACATTTTCTCCAAACAGGTAAATACAGCATTCAGATGCCCACACTGGGTAATGGACTGACATGCAACCTGGGAAGCTTCTTCCTTGGCAGGAAGTTGGTTCAGGTTGACACCTGAGCTAAGTCTGACCAGTTGCATCATAAACACCTTTAAGGATGCTAAATGCAGCACCAGAGGGGAAACTAGGCTTCCACTCACCCAATATCTGTCTCCTACCAATGCTGACCCCGAGGTCAGCTGCAGAGAGTGACCATCCATCCTGGCTTGCCTGGAACTGAGGGAAGCCTCAAGACACAGGGCTTTCAGTGCTAACTCTGCAGAAGTCCCTACATATGGGCTGGTTTGTCATCCTCAGCCTGTGACTGTCCAAGGCCCTAGGCCTGCCTCACAGCAGCAGAACCCATGTTTCTATTTCTGCCTAATATGTTCTCTTAAAAAGAAAACGAGGCCCCAGTATAAAAATAACATTCACTAGAAGTCAGGTAAGGCAATCAAGATTGGCAGTGTGTCCTCCTGGATTATAACCAGGTGGTTGCCCTCCTTTTGTTTGGGTTGGTTTTTTTGTTTGTTTGTTGGTACCAGAGATTGAACCCAGGGGCAAGGGGCCACATCCCCAGCCCTTTCACTCTGTAGTTTGAGACAGGATCTCACTGAGTTGCTGAGGCTGATCTTGAACTTGCAATCCTCTGCCTCAGCCTTTCAAATCCCTTGGATTGCAGGTATCACCACCATGCCTAGGTACTATAGTATCTGCATTCCCTGATAATCAGAGCAGAACTATTACACATAAGTGCTTCTTAACTTTTTAAGAAAATCAAGCACAGCTTTTGACACTGCGTTTCATCAGTCAGGAAAACAGTTCCCAAAGGGCTCCTGGAAGAGCTGCCCCTCCCAAATGTAGCTCTCCTGGGAAACAATGATTCAGTCTCTTCCTTCGACTTGAACCAACTCCGGGCTTCCTGTGGGACGGGTTTGTGCATGTCAACAAGCAGTGGGAAGGGCCAGGTCTGCCCTGCCGCTCAGAACCAGCATGATGACATGGCTCTTCTTTCCTTATAAAAATAGAAAAATGGGACCTATTTCTTTATTAACATGGTTCGTCTAGTGTGAGTTTTATACCTGTCTGGTTATTTCCTATTTTATTGTTTGAAATGTTCAAGGTGTAAAGACACTACAAAGTGTTCTTTTGATTTTTTTTAATGTTTCTCAAATCTCATTTTAAAAACATAAAAAAAGAATAAATATGACTTTGGTGCATTTCAAATCTGATTGATGTACATAGTAGGCCCTGAATTCATTCTCCATAAAGTTTAGGGTTATGAGTCAGAAATTGATAACAAAATATCAGTTTCATTTAATGGTGAAGATGATCACCATAGATTTTATTTAAAAGAAGCAATGAAGAAGAGAAAACAGAACAAGCTGGAATCCGCCCCCCCCCCCACAGTTCTTCTTCTCTGGAGCAGGCCTTGCACCCACTCCTTACCCCGGTGGTAGGACGGGTAGTGAGTGAGTATTGGGTCCCAGTCACTGCTTCCTCTGAACTTCTCAAGCACAGTGGCTTGCTTAGTGCTCATTTTGCTCTGCCTCATACCCCGTGGCATACTCATCCCTCCTGTTCCCCCAACACTCTTCCTGGGTGGGGCCGTGTATTTACCTTGCACCTTCACATGGTGAGACTTCAGGGTGCACAGGGTCTTGGTCACTTAGACATGTGTTCTCAATCTTCTCTTCAGTACAGGATCTTGCCCCAGCCCAACATCTTGCTTGGAGCAGGGTTGCCCCTGCATCCAGCGGCTCCTTCCACATTCTGCCTGGGGCCTGGGCAGCCCCTTCCACTGTCTTCTCTAAATTCTCTTGGGCTCGATGTCACTGTGCTTTCCCTACAGCATTTCCCAACTGTCCCACTGAAATTTTAAACAAAATTTTAAAAAATATGTTGAAGAAGCACAGTTCTGGGGCTGGACACTGACTGGGCTTAGCTGCTGCTCATGCCCCTGAGATCCTGGCACGGGGCCTTGGAACACACTTTAAGACCAATGATTTCAACTAATTCACTTATTTCAGAGATGAAGAAACTTAAAGGCTAAATGACTCAGCAGAAATCACACATGTAGACTGTGGCAGACCTGCAACAAACCCTGGGAGTCCCAAGGTCGTGCTAGCACACAATGGCTGACACCTTCTGATCCATGGCCCACCCCAACTGTCCTGCAACCCTCAGCAATCAAAAAATATCTGCTAAGTGGAAATGTGGTGAGGAGGAGAACCAGTGCCTCTTCCCATCTCGTGAATTAGTCTAGTGTGACCAACTTAATCAACTTGTTTCCTTTTAAAATGAAGTAAACATGAATCATGTTTTGATGACAGGCTGTGGGTGGGATCTAGTTTTACACAAAATGGCCTAGCGCTTTGTTCTTTAATTGTCCAGAAAACTTTTAAAAAGAGAAGATCAGATAAACTTTGCATTTCATAATTCAGCAAGGTTCGTCCTAAAGCAGATGCAAAGCTATTCTGGCCACGGGGCTTTCGGGAATTGCAACCTGCAACCAGAAGATGCCGAAACACACAGGTGTGAATAGTGTCTGAGGTCCACGCGGCCCCAGACACGCTGAGCTGGGAGGGTGTTTCAGCACCGAGGGTTCTGGGCACAGCTGCAGGCCTTCTCTCTGTTTATGGGGCGGTCCAGGCTTAACTCATGTGAGCTGGCCAACTTCAGGTGTCACGCAGCCCTGGCTGATGGGAAACACATGTCTACAGAGGAGGAAAGAAAACCCAGCCACAGTCCAGCCTTGACTCAGTCACGGCACAGTGAAGGGAATAGAGGGCTACAGATGCGCCTCCGCCTTCCTGATGTCTCTCTCAGCTCCTGCCAACAATGGGCCGCTTGTTCTCTTATTTCCCAGAAACAGTCTTAGCTGTCCAACAAGGTCAGCAAAAAAAGCAGCTTTTCACTTCAGGGTGGATTTGGTTCCAAAAATCTGCAAAGTATTAGACCAAGAAGTTCCTCTATCCCAACTTCACACTGAAACCTTTATTCCAATTCTGAGTGAGAATAACTATAGGGGAGCTTCTCAGATGGCTCAGCTGATAGGCACAGAGCTCTGCCGTGATGTACGCAGACCACACTTTCCCAGCTTGCCTGTTTCAAGCCATGAAACCACTTCCAGGAGCTCAAGGTCGGGCAGATGGACCTGGCCCTCCAGTTTCAGCCTTGTAAGCCAACCTGCATTAACTTCACAGGAAACCTTGAATATTGAGCACCAAGAAATGATTTTCCTACTTGCTCTCCTGTCCAGCCCATACAAACAGTAATCCAGTCCACAAACCCAGTGCAAGAAAGTGGACATCTGTGCTCTGCTAAGTGGGAGGACCGAGATGCCTGTAACACTGGTTTTCACACTTTCCTAGTAAATACGTTACCCTGAATGTTGATTATTGACACTAAGAGGATTTAGACATCAGTTCTCACCATTATAATATATCCAGAAAAATGCAGAAAAGAAATCCTGCATCTTCCTGGTATGTTGATTTGGATCCTTTTGCTGTAAAGAAATCATCTTTCTTCTGCTAAGGCAGCACCAGAATGTGTTACCCAGATTCCATCTGATTTAAGGGATAGCGAAAGATGTGTCAAAAGTGGGCTGTGGCAGGAAGCACATCCGCAGAGGTAGTGAATTTAGCAAACAAGGACCTATCTTAGGAAAAGTGGAAACTGGGAGATTTCACTTTGCCACTTCACAAAGTTATCCTTGTAATTCTGAATTTAATTCCACAGCTGGGCATTAGAAATATAACCAAAACTGTTTTATTATCTTCAGACAATAGGTATACTTTTATCCCGACAGGAAATGGAAACTATGATTCATGCATTTATTTTCATTCATCAGGAGAGAATTTATGGTCACTTTTTTTTTTTTTTTTTAGCTAGCTTTGCTGAATGATTTTAAAACTGCTCCAGGTGCAAAGCATGGAGACCCAAGCTAAACAGCAGAAAATGAGCCGTGACCACGAGGATCACAGAGGAGTCACCAGTTTCCTTTTTATAATATGCCATTTTGGTAAAAATCTTTATTATTTAAAGAGGTCACACAATAAACACTAAGAATCCAAGAGACAGTCAAAGGACTCCAACAATTTATGAAAGAGAACTTGCAATTTCTAATAAACAATATTATCAGTTTCCCATGGAATCACAGAAATGCCAATTAAGAAAGATCCATTTTCCAGCAATCAAATGAACAAAGGTGACAATGTGACGTGCTTGGCACTGGGCTAGCAGAGCAGTAAGACAGGTTAACCAGAGAGCAAGGTCAGCAAACCAGGAAATGTCACGGGCCAGATTTCAGGAATTTGTGTGTGTATGTATTTCATTGAAGACTGCATCCCTAGATCTTATAGGGTTTCTAGTAACCTCCCAAAGTTAATCATCTTTGGAAGGAAAAAGTATCAGAATGTTAACAGGTGGTGTTTGCACAGCAGGACTACTCTGGTTTGGTTTTGGGGGTTTTTTTGTTGTTTTTTTTTTTTTTTATGTGTCCTATGGTTCACTTAATATTCACCCTCAATGATCTGAGGTACAGAGTTAGTGATGGACAGAGAGCAAGGTCCCTCCCTGTCCCTTGAAGATCATAGTCTAGTTAAAAAAAAAAAAAAAGAGAGAGAGAGAGATGTGCAATATCATATAATTTTAGCAACAGGTTTATAAGAAACAAGCATGGAGTTAAGTTCCATAACAAGGGTGGGGAGGCCTCTCTGCGGGGGTCACACGGATCTAACACATCTGAATGACATGTGGAAATCCACCTAGGGGACATCTTAGGATGAGAGACTGTTAAGTGCCAAGGGCAGCCCCCGTGGTGGGGAAGCAGAGGCAAGGGCAGGGTGATTCCCGGGGCATCGCGGGCTGTGGCGGGCACGTGACTGCCTCCCCTCCAGAGAGTCAGAAATTGCTGTCCAGTTCACTGCTTGGACTGCACAGGAAACTGCTAGACCATTTCACACAAAAAAATACAGTAAAATAAAAGTTTCTGAAAAAATAAAAATATGGAGAAGTAGTTCTGGAGTGCCCTGGGGAGCCCAGAATTTCTCCATATTTCTATTAGGAATTCCTAATGACATTTCCTGCTTTGCTGACCCTGCTCTCTGGTTAACCTGTCAACAGAAGGAAGGACAAGAGATGCTCCTAGGATCCTCGTCTCCCACTATGATCTCTGGGCCTGTGCATTACTTCAGGATCATGTTTAAGAGAATAGGAAAAAAGGTCGGGCAGGGTTGGGGTGGTGGCATGGAGAAACCAAAGCAGCACAGCCCTTCAACCCTGCACAGAAGGCCTGGTCCCGAGCAAAACACACCAAAGCCCACAGCTCAAGATTTTATTTGGAAGGATATGCCAAAGGGTTCTGTCCTTGAAAACAAAAGCCCCATGAAACACACAACCAGAGACCATGGCTCTGTGTTTTCCAGATTTTACCCTTGCCTACCCTGGGTTGGGTGTGTGGTGTATACACCTTTGTGCTTATGGGCTGGTCCAGTGAGGGTGATAGAAAAGCTCCCTAAAACAACTAGTATCACAGATGGGATTTTTTTAGGACATTGACCCCTAGGTCTTTGTGCCTAGATGACTTACAGAATTAGAGCTTAAGTCTTTACACCTGGAAAAACCCGACACAATGCAAGCCTTTGCCTGGTGACTGATAGACTATACCTTCGTCCCTGTCCACGAGAGCCCCCAAGACTCTGAGCCACTCTGCAGTTACTTCCAGAATCTCAAGGCCCCATGTTTTGCATTTTGCTCCCTGGATTTGTAGTTCTCTCAGCCCAGTGTCTCTTTACCCTAACTTAATTATTCTGTTTTTTTTAATTATTATTATATGCTGTATATAAGGAAAGATCAGGGAATAAATGAATAAAAGTGTCAACATTTCACTTTAAAACTACCTACATGTATAGCTACATAAATACCTTGTCAACAATGACATCCTCCAGTCATTCCAAAGGGAAGGACTTACATGACCTTGGGCTACATCTTTGGGAGACCTAGTAGACCAAAAAGCCTACTCATCTTATTATCTTTACTGAACATGTTCATTAAACATATCACCTGACACAAGCAAACTGCACCCCCTTCCGTAACCCAGTGATCCTGCTAACATCTCCAGTACTGGAACAAATCAGTACTGTGTGTTTCCTGCTATGGCACGAAAAGAATACAATGTCTAACCTATGTCTGAGCATGAGAAAATGTCTGACAAATCCAAATAAAAAACAGTCCACAACCAGGCACAGTGGGGTATACCTGTAATCCCAGGGACAGGAGAGTCAAAAAGGAGAGGCCAGTCTCAGCAACAAAGCAAAGCCTTGTCTCAAAATAAAAAATAAAGAAGTCTGGAGATGTGGCTAAGTGGTAAAGGGTCCCTGGGTTCAATCAACAGATCCAGAAAAAAAATTTCAAAAACATTTTTTAAACAGTCTACAAAACAACAGATCTATGCTCCTCTAAAATGTTAAAGTGCAGAAACAAAGGGCTGAGGAATTACTACAGGTTAAGATCAGTTAAGGAAAGTGATAAGAGCATTTGAGTTTGATCCCCTGCACCAAGAAAAAGAAGGAAAGAAAGAAAATTTAGAAGATAAGACAACTAAATGCAATGCATGATCTTCAATTAGATTCTGGGCCAGAAACAAAAACATCCATAAAGGGCATTATCAGGGAACTGAAGACATTTTAAATTTGGACTGTGCCTTAGATAATAGTACTGTGACAATACTAAATTTCCTGATTTTTATATCTGCATCGAGCTTATGTAAGAGCATGTCCCTTTAGAAAACACAGCTTGACATGTGTAAGGGTAAAGTAGTGTGGTGTCTACAACTTCATCTTATGTAGTTCAGGAAAAAAAATGTACACAGAGAGCAGGAGGGGGAGAGAGGGGGAGACAGGTTGAGGGGAGAGAGGGAGAAAGAGGGAGAGGGAGGGGAGGGGAGGGAGGGGGAGGGAGTGGGAGAGGGGGAGAGAAAGACCAGGGACGGGGAGGGGGGACACAGAGGGAGGGGGAGAGAGAAATAAACATGTCTTTCTTTGCAAGCACATTATGAACAATGAAGGTAGATCTGGGCAAAGGATAGACTGGAATTCTATATATCTTTTGAAACTTTTCTTAAGTTTAAGATTATTTCAAAATAAAATGTGACATACTTAAAAACAAGTGAGTTTTATGTGGCACAGACCCCTGGAGATGGAAAATTCTTTCGCAGGTCCAGAGAAATGGCGTTGTCTGCAGGCCACTGTCCTGTAACATTATTGATCTTTGAGGAGACACTTCCTTCCCTCCCTCCCTCCCTCCCTCCCTCCCTCCCTCCCTTCCTTCCTTCCTTCCTTCCTTCCTTCCTTCCTTTCTCTTTATTTCTTTCACTTTCTTTCTATCTCTGCAAATATTTAAATCTTGGCAAAATTCAAAATGCACAACTCGCTCCTTCACTGGTGTCTGAGAAACATAATACTGAGAAGGGCGGGGAGGACGATGATATGGACAGCCATGCACGCCTGCCTTCCAGTGCCCCAGGAGCGGCTCAGTGGAAGCACATGCACACACATGCTGATACACAAGGCCCGTGGGAAGCAGGGCTGCTTAAAAATACGCTTTCATGGCAATTTTAAACCATTTTTTTAAAAAAAGAAAGCATCACCCCAAACAAATCACTTCCCAACACACAATGGATCTTCAAATTTGTACTTCAAATTTGTACTCTTTAAGGAATATTTATATTTTACTCACAAATGAAAAGCCCAAAGAAACTGGAAAATGAAAAAATTAAAGGTAGACACAAAAAATGAATCAAAATATGTATTATAACATTATTTAAATAGATAAAAAAAAAGTAGAATCAACCTATGTCTCTCAACTGAAATAGTTAAATAAATTATTGCACTGGTTTTGCAATTATATTAATAAATATATTAATTATAAAAATTAATAAATTACACAAGGAACACTGCAGTAATTAACATGAAATAAAGATTTGTAAACAAAGGAACATGTCTAAGTTCATTCATAACATTAAAAAAATCAAGACAATTAGAACCTAGCTTATTTCTATCTATCCAAATTGTAAGGACTAAAAAGTTTGATAATGACTTTACTGACCAATATATGGGGAAAGAAGTACTTTATTGGTAGGAGTGTGACTGGTATAACCTTTTAGGAAAAAAATGGAGTAACACGGTTAAACTTCAAATGCATATACTCTCAAGAATTCTACTTTGACAAAATTATACTAGACACAAACAGCCTATGTGGCACAAGAACCTTAGTGCAAGCATTGTTCAATAATAGGGTATACTGGGCTGGGGTGGGGGGACTAAATATTTAGCACCAGGGACTGCTTAAAGTATATGGTACACCAACAGAGTAGAATTATTATATAAGCTGAAAAAGATGAATAAATCAGTAAATACTGATTTAGAAAGCTCTCTATGGTATGTTAGGTTTGAAAAAGACATCTCTATCCATGTGTGCATGCATATGCAGAACAGCTCCAGCAGTCAGGAAGCTGCTGACAGTGCTGTCTGTCAGAGGAACAAAGGGCTGGGGGTCCTGGGGGCCAAGGGACAGACCATTCGTGAATACCCTTTGGAACTATTTGAATGTTTTTGCCATATGCTTAAATTACTAAAAAGCAGCTCATAAAAAATATTACTAAAAATATTCACTAATATGGAAAGAAGCTCATAATACAATAAATTTAAAAGGTAGGCCACAGATGGGAGCTGAGGCACATGCCTATAATCCCAGCCACCAGGGAGGCAGGAGGACTCAAGTTTGAGGCCAGCCTCTGCAACTCTGCAAGACTCTGTCTCAAAAAATAAGAAGGCCTGGGTAGTAGAGCATTCCTGGGTTCAATTCCCAGTACCAGTAAATAAATAAATGATCCCAGCACAGGCACACATACACACATACACACACACACACACACACACACACACACACAAACAATGAATATAGAGAATTTCCCAGCTCTTTTGTTTAGGTCTATATTGAAAAAAAGTCAAATATATGAGAAAATGCTAGTATAATCTTGAATGGTAAAATTACAGTAAAATTTTTCTTTTCTTTTTTGGCTGAATAACATTATTCATAATGACCTAATAGCAATTACATGACATGAAGAAAAAAATAGCACTCTTGAATCTTGTTGCCTTGAATACACTTGGGGTCTTTTTTTTCCCCCCTGCCCATTTTTGTTTGTTTGTGTTTCTTTTAACCAAGGAGAGGTATGTTCTTCCTCTTTTTTAGCATTTAAGAGAAAAGACTTCTGTTCTCTTGCCCTCTCACATGGTATCATTGGCTGCCTTCATCACAGAGGAGTATTCCAGTAAAGCAGAGAACAGCTGTCCCTGACCACCAGCAACTGCAAAACACCCAGGGAATAAATTTAGACTTCCAGAAAGAAAGAAAAAAATCAATCAGCTGATACCTGGCTGGGGGTGATGATCACCAGGGGCTTCTCAGCAGAGATCAAAGAGAATGTCAGAGTGTCACTCAGCACTTACCAATCTGGGACAAGGGGCTGGATGGCAAGCCATCCTGAACCCCAAGACCTCTAACCATGTAGGTCCCGCAGAGCAGGGATGCTCCTGGGGCCAATTGCTGGAGCCAGCCAGCAGGTAGAACTGAACCATCAATTTACTTTTTGAAATCCCAGCAGAGATCCATAGCATGAACGGTGATGAGATTACACTTCATTAAAGAGACAGAAATAAATTAAGGTGGTGCAACAAAGAAAGGGCTGAATCAGAGCTCAACCTGACTACTTCCCAGAGGCTGTGTTCCTCTCCAGGGACAGGCTGTTGGCTCAGGCCCACAACAGCACACAGAGCCGAAGGCAGGCTCACATGTTGACCCAGGGAATTGCAAGCATACTGCTCAATAATCTAATCCTGAACAGTAACTTGTTCCCTTGCTTTTTGAAGCTTACTGGGTATGATGAGGGTCAGAACTCTCTGGAAAGAGGCTTCAGCATTCACTCACCCAAAGCTCGTATGCACATTGCACTAAGTGCCAAGATGACGAAGCCAATGCCATGAACATATGAGGGCTTCAGACACACTCCTTCCGAACATGGGAGAGCAGACTCCAGGGTCCCTGCAGCAGTGTCAGAACTGTGTGTCTGAGTGTCTCTCCTGCTTTCATCGCAATGGCCTTCTCCAGTCACAGGGCTATAATACACAGTCCTCCTCCTCAGGAGGAGCACCTGGCTGATGCTCTGGATCTTCAGGGCTCTTGAAAACAGAATCTTCTCAGACCCCACCCCATACCCTCCATGCAGAGTTCCCAGTGGTGACCCCGGTGCCACCTCTCCCAGCAGCAGCCTGGGGTTGATATTTGGGGAGTAACAGGTACCAGATTCTAGAGATGCATGTCTAACACATGCACCAAGGAATGCAACTAGTGGAATCCAACTGGACCACACTAGGAGAAACCAGAGTAGAGACCAGTGAGCAACTGGCCCTAGGCAGACTCAGTCCACTGCAGAGGCCTGAGCACTCCTGGTCTTACCTGGACTCCGCTGGGGGCCTGGAGCTCCTTCCCAACACCCTATTCTCCTCCCACCATGGGAAGCTCAAGGTAACAAGTGGGTCTCCTTTATTTTATTTTATATTATTTTTGTCTTTTTGGTTAATGTAAAAGTAAAATAACCACATTGCAAAGAAAACAGGAGAAATTGCCCATAAGTCAAAGGCCTAAATCTAATCACTACTAACATTTAAAAATACATAACCGAGTCGCTTAATAAGTTTATTCTACAACGCGGTTACGCCTGTGCTGCATGAGGCACTCCATGAGAGCACGTCCCTGTCCTCAAGAAGCTTCTTGTGTGGGAAAGGAGGCTCTAAGCAGCCTTTGGTAAAAATCAAAATTATCATCACAGCATAAACCACCCTGCCCACTGGACGAGACTGGACTGCTGTAAGGAGGAGCTTGCTGCGCGTCCGGCTGGTTTCTGCTGTACTTATTTTCATACTGTAGGCATGTATTTAGCTACTGGCTACCATCGGTGACACATCTCTGTATACACAACACCCCAAGTGTTCATCTAGCATACTGAGGGAATTTTATCTTGGAGAATATTTTGAATATTGCTATAGTAAACATCTCATGGGTCTTGATACTGCTTGTGGAAGAGGAGATATTCTACCTAAATTTTGCATTAAGAAAATTTATGTCTTCATCATCTAATGTTAATACATTAAAAGAAAACTGATCTAGATAAAGTTATCCTACATTAAGATAACTGTAATAT
The DNA here is from genome assembly GCF_048772815.1 of Callospermophilus lateralis. NCBI lineage: Eukaryota > Metazoa > Chordata > Mammalia > Rodentia > Sciuridae > Callospermophilus > Callospermophilus lateralis. Next base: position 104,467,037 of record NC_135314.1, read on the forward strand.
ACTCAGGAAAACACAAGGTTTATTTCTTTATTAAATATCATATCCCACTTTATCACACATAAGAAAAGCCTAAAACAACCTGGGGTGCTACTCAGTGGAGAGCCTTTGCCCGGCACGTTCAAAGCCCCAGGTTCTACCTCCAGCACCATAGTAGATCATCAAATGAATAATAGAAAGTTGAAGAAATCTTTTAAAGCCCCAACTCACATAATTCCCTATCTTTCTTTCTCCTTCTTTCCTGCTTTTTTTTAAAAAATTTTTTTAGTTGTAGGTGAACACAGTATCTTTATTTTATTTATTTATTTTTTATGCAGTGCTAAGGATCGAACCCAGTGCCTCCAACATGCTGGGCAAGCGCTCTGCCACTGAGCCACAGCCACAGCCACAGCCCCCTTTCCTGCTCTTTTTTAAATTTTGAGACAGTGTCTCGCTAAATTGCCCAGGCTGGCCTTGAACTTGTGATCCTCCTGCCTCAGCTTGCTGAGTTGTGGGATTACAGGTGTGTGCCACCATGCTCAGCCATTTCACATATTTTTTAAAAATCTTAAAAGAAAGGTTTCTGGAAGCCCCAAAGAAAAGTAGTCTTCAATGTGGAACTGAGTGAATTTTGACAACAGACAATAGCTTCCTCAAATCTATTTAAGAAAAAAATATATATATAGTGATTTTTCTATAGTGTTTAGAAAACTCTTTCTTCTTTTCCAATCAAGGAAACCCCAATCAAGGAAAACCCTGTAAGAACAGGAACCCTTTCCCCTCTTCCTGGGCCCACCAGCTCTCCACCCCTCATAAACACACTTTCCACCACAGCAGTTCTACCAGCATTCCCCACCTCCACCCTCCTGGTAAAATGTTCAGGGTAATGCTGCATAAACCACAGAGTTCAAAAAAAAATGATGACAACATCCAATCCAGAAGAGTTACAGCAGCCAGATATGTCTGCCATGATCCACCATTTAAATTTGATCAGAAAGAATATTCCCTTCCCTCTGCTGCCTCCACATAATTAAGGCAACCATAAACATCACACATCATCTTTTACCAGTTTTTGATACCAGAGATTTTCAAAATATATAAATGACAAAATTTGCCACTTATTTTTTTCAATTATGTACCAAGAATCTCTGGTCGGACACGGTTGTATGCCTGTAACCCCAGACCTGGGAGGCTGACAGGCAGGAGGATCGCAAGTTCAAGGCCAGTCCCAGGAGCTTAGCAAGACACTCTCAAAACAAAAAATTAAAAAGGACTAGTGACATAGCTCAGTGGTACAATCACAGTAGCACACACACACAAATCTCTGTGAAGGACTGGTTATAGAAGAAAGAACAAAACAGAGAAAAATCTGTGCCCTCAAGACATAGGTTGTAGAATCAAACAAGTGCATTGCAAAAGGAAGAACAATGTTGTAATGGGCGAAATCATCTTTGGGATTAAAGTGGTGACAAGTTCTATTCTAGGTAAATCATTTACTAAACTTTGCCAATCTCAAGTACATTTTGATTACTACCTTGAAACCACTCCTCTGACTTCTTGTTTTCTTTTGGAGTTTCTGTGACACTCAAAAAAGAAGTTAGTAATAAAGTTTAAAATGAAAAAAAATACATCTCTACTCTCAAACTTTTGGAGGAGGAACAGGCAGGGATTGAACCCAGGGGCGCTTAACCACTGAGCCACATCCCCAGCCCTTTTTTTAATTTTGAGACAGGGTCTCGATAAATTGCCTATGGCCTTGCTAAGTTGCTTAGGGCCTTGCTAAGTTGCTTAGGGCCTCGCTAAGTTGCTGAGTCTAGCTTTGAACTTGTGATCCTCCTGCCTCAGCCTCCTGAACCACTGGATTACAGGCATACATCACTGTGCACGGCCCAAAATTTTTTGTTTAATGTATGTTTTGGTTCTAGAAAAATGGACTTAAGAGTTCAGTGAATCCCAAGCCTATAAATTAGATCCTGAGGGGACAGTTTTAGGACAGAACCCTTAATGGTGAGCACAGAGTGGATTAAATTTGCCAATAAGCAAAATTTTCTAATGTAGCTCTTGAGAAGTGTTAGGCCGTAATGTTGATTTGTTTTTCTAAGCAAAAGTGAATGTGGGACTTACAACAATGTCATCACCCCATAGTCCTGAAGTCGTCAAACATCACCTATGTTAAATGAATTTAATTTTTGTTTATTAGAAATCAAAGAAATAGCCAAAGGGAAACAAGATCCCTAGTCTGACTTTGAACTTTAAGGATCCTTCTCTACCTGCTTCAGGCAACACCAGGCTGTGGAATCCCTTAGCTATTTTATTTGCTTTTGATAAAACGTTTTTAAGGGCCTTTGTGCACTTTGTAGAAGGCAGAATGAGTCAATTTAGCAGGCTGAGCACAGACAAGATTTTCCATCTTGTCTTGAAAAGCATGCCCTAGGGGGGAAAAAAATGGTACATGTGTTTATAATCTGAGTGCAGATGGAGACTCAGACCTGGATGGCTTGGACTGTGGGCTGGCGGATGGCACAACTTCAAAGGATGTGTGTGTGTGTGTGTGTGTGTGTGTGTGTGAATTTTTTTTTTTTTAATTCCTGCAGTATTAAGAATCCTGGCTGCACTTCACCAAGTTTCTGGAGTGGCCAGAGCTGGCAGTCTGGAGAAGTTGTTATGTGGTCTTTATTTTTCCCGGACTGTCTGGAGGACACTGGCAACCCAGGTTGGAGCCTCAGGCCAACCATAAGTTCTGTTAATGTGCGGCCAGAGCCCGCGCAGTAAGCTTTATGACCGCCAGGATTATCACCAAAAAGGCCAAAAAAACTGCATGTCGTGTTCCCTTGGTAAAAACACTTTAGAATACGGGGCATTTTATGTTGCTCTGTGATTTTGGTATCTGCATGCTGACACATGTCTCACTTGCAGCAGGGGATACCTCTTCCCTCAGAACTTAAAAGCTGGATGGCCTCTCTGATTCCTGCCCCTGGGTCTGACAGGGATGTGATGGTCCCCAGCTTGCTTTCCTTCATCTCACAACTGCTGTCTGAGGTTAAAGATTATTTTCCATTGCAGCACCAACTAGTATCACAATTTGTAAGCAAAAGTACCCAAACAGTAAAATTGACGTTGCCGCGGCTGGGTCTTCCTGAGGGAGCAGCAGCCCCACTGCCTTCTAACTGAGGCTCTCCCTTAGAACACAGGGAAGTCTGCCACCAGCTCACAGGAAGGGTTGCAAGAACACATCTCTGGGCGCTTGCTATAGGCCAGGCCAGGAACCTCCCTACTGCTATCAACTTTATCAGGTAGGTACCACTGTCATTACTTTATAGACAAGGAAAATGAGCCTCAGATTAGGTAAATAACAAATCCAAGTAATAAGTATCTAACCCAAGAGAAACTGAGTTCTGACTCCAAGTGCTTATGAAGGAGACTCCACTAATGAAGGAGACCCCTGCCTTCCACCCAACCCCCAGGTCCCTACACACCCTAATAAAGGACCAAGTTCAGGAGTGGGCTCCACTTTCCCCAGGCCCTTGATCCACAGGTCATAACAGGGTAGACAGTCCTTTCTCTTCCCCTCATTTCATTTTTTTTCTTCCTTTAAAAATTAATAGGGATATTAATAGTAATAACAGTAATAGTAATTAATAGTAATCAATAGTAATTAAGGTAAAGAGCCTACTTGAAATTCTTTCTGGTTTGTGTTCTGGATAAAAAGAGTCACCTTTCACACTTGCACATACACAGAATTCTGTCCTTTTGCTGTGTCACTTACTTAAAAGTAAGCACTCTGGACGCACGAGCTCCCCAGGGACTCCCAAATGTGACCTCTCTTCTGTACAGTCTGAAGTCCCCCAAGGTCTTTCTGTCTTTCATTCCTAGGCAACATCTGGGGATTCAGACTTAAAGGTCACTGGTCTACTCAGACAAAATCAAACTTTACAGTTACCTGATTCAGCAAGCCGAAAAACTAACATTTCAGTTAGAAACCACACCAAGCTGAAGTGCGGTTGTTGTTGTTGTTGTTGTTGTTGTTGTTGTTGTTGTTATTATCCCCTTTAGAGCCTATTTTATTTTCACCTGGATATCTGAAAGTTCAGTGAATCCAACCACATAGCAAATATTCCAGTCTATTCTTACAAAATCCTAGGACAGAAGACACACTGGATTTATAGTCTACCCTTCAGGGACACGAGGAAAGCCCCTAGGAAGATGCCCAGGATATGGAGCTTCTTGGGGGAGGGAAAGTTGACTCGCCAGAGGGCGCTATCCTCACTGAAAGTAACCAGAGTGTTCTTCAGAGTGCTTTGCAGTCTCACCAGCCTAAAATAAATATTTTTTCTTGAAAGCTTTTATAATGAACAACAAAATTCTCTGAAAATATACATGCCATGGTTAACTAAAACATAAAATAAAGCTATTCTTTCCACAAAGAGTGATGATAATAAGAGTAAACACCTCATTTAGCCACATGTGGTGACAAAAGCTTGTCATCCCATACAATTCTAAGCATTTTACAGATATAAACTCGTAATTTCCTTACATATTAATAATCCTCACTCTACATATGGGAAAACTGAGGTACAACTCTGTGACCTCACAGGGTCATAGGCTGGTGACCAGCAGAGCCAAGACACATTTTTGGACAGTCTGACTCTTATCTCCATATCCCCAACCTATGGAAAAATGAGGGGTCTAGCAGAGGTGGCGGCCACACTTGCGATCCCAGCAACTCAGGAGGCTGAGACAGGAGGACTCTAAGTTCAAGACCTGCCTCAGTACCTTAGTAAGGCCCTAAGCAACTAAGTGTGATCCTGTCTCAGGAAAAGCATTAAAAAGGGCTAGGATGTGGCTCAGTGGCAAATTGCCCCTGTGTTAAATTCTTAGTACTCCCCTCCCCCAAAATGAGAGGCTTCAATAAAAAGAGATTTATTTATAATATATATGTTACAAATTATATCACAGCTCTAAAAATAATAAAGTTAGCGATAAAAAAGGTAGTAATTCTGTCACCTGAGAGCAATGCTATTAACTTTACTTTGACATCATTTTCACATATGTCATTATGGAGACATTAAAAGGGACATATCACTTAAGTTCACTTACATTCCATTGAAAAGTATCAAAGTTCTAAATTAAAGAATAAGGAGGAGGAAAAGGATCTGATTTTTTTTTCCGATGCTGGGGCTTGAGCCCAGAGTGCTCTACCTTGGAGCTACAACCAAGTCTGTTCATTTTTCACTTTTTAAATTTTGAAATAGGATCTCACTAAGCTGTCCAGGCTGGATTCGAACTTGGGATCCTCCTGCCTCAGCCTCTTGAGCAGCAGGGATTATAGGCATGTGCTATCACACCTGGCCTGATCTTGTCATTTTTAAAGAATGATAATAGTGAGTATGAATCACAGGCAGAGCTTTTAACTTGGAACGCAGTGTCCTGACTAAATCATTTGCTATTGGGATGACATTGTGACTCTAACTCTTCTCCTGGTCTTTGGAACTTGCTTGATGTTCCTGGTTATGTTTTCCTCGTTGGAACACATCTGTGACTCTCCACAGACTAACTCTATAAATAGGTAATGTTATACTCCAATGTTGTTGGGAAAACCCAAGACTGCATGTTTTAAGAAACTTATTGCCCTAATTTCTTAGAAATCTGTAAAGTAAGGTATTTCACTCAGCCACAGGTAAATATGTTTCAGAATGTTCAGATACAACTTCTTTAGGGACACTTCACTAGTTTGCCTATGGGTCTTTTGTTGGTGGTGTTTTTTATGTGTTTTGCAGTATAAGGATTGAGCCCAGAGACACTCTACCACTGAGCTACATCCCTAGTCTTTTTTCATTTTTATTTTAAAATGGTCTCTGGTAAGTTGCCCAGGCTGGCCTCAAATTTGTGATCCCCCTGCCTCAGCCTCCCAAGTCTCTGGAACTGACCATAAGCACATGCAACTACATCCAGTTTATCATACAGTTTTTAAGATTAAGGTGAGTGCATAGAGCAGAGTATGACCAAGCATAATGATTACTGGTAACCTAAGTGTGCGTTAGATCAGAGCTAGTCAAGGACATTAATTGCAGCATATCCATATGTTGGACTATGAGGCAATTTTTAACAAGAAGGAGGCAGCCCTAAATGTATGAGTCTAGAAGTGGAAAGACAAGACACAGTGCAGAACATGAGACACCAGCTCAGTGTGAACACATAAACAGCACGGTGTGAACACACACAGAAACAGCGCATGCTGAGGAAGTGGCGGGCAGAGGTGACAGGGACTGCAGGGAGACCTACTTTTTGAACACTTCTTTGAAGTGTTGGAATGTCTTTTATCATGCCCATGAGATATTTTTTTCAATTATAAGAGATTATAAAGTAAGACCTAGGACAGGGAATGCACTGCAGTGCTAGAGCACACACAAGCCCAGTTCAAACCCCAGCTCTAGAGAAAGATGTCAAAACTTTAATAATCAATTTTTAGAATATTTAATGAAAGCTGAAGACTGATGGAATTAGGAAACTCATTTACTTGGGGTGTGATACATAGATAGATAGATAGATAGATAGATAGATAGATAGATAGATAGATATTTTACAAGGGATCGAATCCAGGGGCGCTTTACCACAAAGCTACACCCTTGGCTGTTTTAGTTTTTATTCTGAGACAGGGTCCCGCTAAATTGCTGAGACTAGCTTTGAATGGGTGACCCTCCTGCTTCAGCCCCTGCCCCAGTCGCTGGGATTACAGGTGTGGCTACTGTGCACAGCATGGGGGATGTATTTGTGACACTGGCATATGCACCTACATGAGCACATACATATTTGGGACAAATAAGTCATGGGAAGCTTATCTCCATATCCCCAACCTCAGAAAAATGAGAGGTCTAGCAGAGGTGGCTCTTCCCCTGCTCACAGGACTGGGCCACTTTCCTTGATCTGCCCTTTACATAAGGCACATGGAGAGGGGAGTCCAAGGCCTCTGCTCTTGGACACAAGCACACCTGCACACTTTAGCACAAAGGTGCAGACTTCCTGGACGAGAGTGCGTCCATTTGAGTTCACATGCACTGGCTGAGCATCTCGAGAAAAAGGGGTCTGGGGATAATGCTGCCATTTTCATCCAATTCATTCCTGAAAATCCAGCAGGAGGTACTCTTCACCCCTACATTAACTACTCCAGGGATAAAGCAGTATCTGAGTATTTAATCTTAAATGGAAATGTCTAAGAACATTTTTTACAAAACCAACCTAAGGGCCCTTTTTTATTTTCAAGCCCCGGGAGGAAGGGAGGGAAAATTGACCCAAAACCTTGGCTACCTCTGCCTGCCAGAGCACTCCTCAGACCTAGTGTCCAGTGCACAGGATCTAAAGAGCAGAGACCATTCCCTTCTCGAGGCAAAAGGTCACACACCCAAACACTGTGGATGACTTGACAGGTGAGCCTCCTGGCGGGGCACATGAGGTGATGGGTAACTGCACCAGTAGGGAGCAGGATTCCTCCCTCAGCTCTGTAGCCCAGAGGCTGTAGGACAGGGGGTCCTCTTGTCCACACAGGGGCATTCTGTTACCTCTTGGAGGCTATGCTGAGACCTGACCAGGTAAGGCCTGGGAGGGCCCACCTGCTGTCAGACACAGCATACAGTGTCCCTGATCCCAGTTCACAGGAAGGGACACTGCCTTAGTCTAAATGGAAACCGGACCCAACGGGGAAACTCTAGTGGCACTCTAGTGCAAACTTAAGGCAGAGTCACGACCTATGTGGCCAAGAGGCCAAACAAAGGAGGGACAGGCAGCAGGAAAGGGCAGCAAGGAGGGAAGAGAGAGACCAGGCACGAAGAGGCCTGGAGCCAGCAGAGCCCCCTCGGCAGGAGTCAGAGCTGGGGCTTACCCAGGTTTGGCTGGGATGCGGCCATGGAGCTCTGAGGCACTGGTGTGGAAGTGACGGCAGGGCGGAGGCTCATATGATTCAGGGGCTGACTCATCGCCTTCCTGGGGTCTTGCCAGGTGGTGATTTTTTCTGTGTGACTAAAAGAAGGAAAACAATTAGCTACTTTTAAATTGTCAGCATCATCAGCATCAGTAATAGCAAAACAATTAGGCGACGCTGGTCCTTCCCTCCGAGCTGCCTGCGAGTAACTGCCAGTTGTGGTGGGTTTCAACCAAGAACACACTTTCCTCTGAGTCTCTGTCCCAGGAGGCCACAGTGGGGCCTGCAGATGCTTAACACAAGCCCTATTGGGCCCAGGAGCCCTCATCTACCCATGGTCCATGACACTCGACACCATGGTGAGCTCATCTCCAGGAGCAGGACCCATGCTCTCTTCCCCAACTCCCTGAGCCTCCACACTGTCCCAGCTCATGGACCTGACACGAGGGGCTTCCTCACACAGCACCCCTGAGCTCACCAAGACAAAGCAGCTTGGCTTCAGCCAATTGCCAGGTGACACTAGGAGGCCCAGGACAGAGCAACAGAAAATGAATGCAGGGAGGTGGGCGAGTGGAGAGTTGGGTTTGAAGCATGCTAGTTTCTTTCTTTTCTTTTCTTTTTTTTTCATTCATATTACTAGGGCTTGAACTGAGGGGTACTTTGCCACTGACCTACATTCCCAGTCTTTTCTATTTTTTATTTTGAGAGGGTCTCATTAAGTGCTGAGGGTCTTTTAAGTTGCGAACTTGTGATCTTCTTAACTCAGCCTCTCAGTCAGTGGGATTCCAGACAGGCACCATCACACCCAGCATCCTATATACATACTTAAAAGAAGAACAGAATCATCTACTGCCCTGAATTTGCTTTACAAATGGTATCAGAGGTCTTTCTGTATCCATCACAGACAACACACTTGGATAGAAAAAACTGAGTATTAGCCCTTTGTTCTGACCTCACAACTAGTTTTGCCTCTTCCCTGTCAAACCCCACACACCTAGGACAGGTCCTCAGATGAGGAGGGAACAAAATTGCTCTTTCTGTTAAACACAACTTAATTGTGAATAATGATGGCCTCCCTCAACTCTTTAGTGCAGGAAACCACTGTTACCAACACTTGGCTCCATCTGAGATCTAGAAACGTCCTTGAGCTGGAGTTAGTTCATCTTCATTATTTTTTATTTTATTTTGTTCTGTTTCCTCACAATTAAATGCCTCCACTGCTAATATTCCTTATCCAAGACAGAAACTATTTCTATAGGAAGCTCATTGACTGCCCTGAGTGAGAACCTGGATGTTTTCCAAACATCTTTAAGGGCACCTATATGGTGGTCACACCTGTAATCTTGCTACCCAGGAGGCCAAGGCCAGAGGACCGCAAGTCCAAGGCCATCCTGGGCAAGTGAGTGAGACCCTGTCTCAAAACAAACAATAGAAAGGACTGAGGATGTGGCTCAGTGGTCTTGCTCTTGCCCGGCATGCAACTCAAGAGGCCCTGAGCTCAACTTCCAGCATCACTCACAAAAAAGTATAAAAGGACTCGGGGTGTGTCTCAGTATCTCAAGGTAGGCCACATACAGGACCCCTCCCTCTATCCCCAGCACCTTCAGCAAAGCAAGTGGAGTAAAATGTAACTACCAAATGTCAATACTGTAGGTGCCATAGTCAATCTTAAAATAAATTTTAAAAAATGAATAAAAGAACCAATACTATCTTGTTAAGAAAAAAATAAGGAAAGATTGATTGAGGTTCATTTCCCTAAGCATACAAAATAACAAAAGAAATGGTTGAGCCCTCACCCACCCATGGGATGCCAGGCACAGTGGGGAGCACCTGTAGTCCCAGTGACACCAAGGCTGAAGTTCAAGGTCGGCCTCAGCAACTCAGTAAGGCTCTAAGAAACTTAGTGGGCCTTTGTCTCAAAAATGAAAAAAAAATTTTTTTTGAAAGAGCTGGGGATGTGGCTCAGTAGTAAAACACCCCTGGGTTCAATGGAAAGAGAGAGAAAGAGAGAGATAAAGAAGGAAGGAAGGAAGGAAGGAAGGAAGGAAGGAAGGAAGGAAGGAAGGAAGGAAGGAAGGAAGGAAGGAAGGAAGGAAGGGAGGGAGGGAGGGAGGGAGGGAGGGAGAAAGAGAGGAAGAGAGAAAGAAAGAGAGAGAGAGAGAGAGAGAGAGAGAGAGAGAGAGGGAGGGAAGGAGGGAGGAGGGAAGGACAGACAAGGGAAAGACAATGAATGGTCTTAGTTAGATCTGAGTTTGACCACAGTAATTCTGTTTAAAGCTTTAGTAAAATCCTTGAGTCAGTTTTTGGCCTGCGGAAACTCAGCCTCTGGGATTTGTCACAGGCCTTCAGAGCAAGGAACTAACTGAGGAGGCTATCAGAGTGCAGTGGACTTCTTTAGCAAGGAAACTGGAGCTGAGAAGCGATCAGACCGTCCTAGGGTCCACGGCCTAGGCGAGGACCTTCCACTCTGGAGCAGGAAGGGCAGGAACCCTCCTGTTTCAGGAGACTCTTGGACACTGACACTGTGGCTGCTGGGCCCACCATCAGCCTGGGGGTGGCTTCCTCCTCCCTACCCATTGCTAACTTCTGCTGGGACCTTTTCCCTCTGCTGATCCCAGCAGAGGTCAGCAATGGGTAGGGAGTGGTGGCCTGCGGGCTTCTCCTGCTCCAGTCTTCCTGAAGCCCCTTAGGCACTCCCAGGGCGGCTGCACCCTCCCGAGGGCCTACTGCCAGAGACTGCAGGGTCTGCTAGGGCCCTGCTGAAGCCCGCCTGCCAGGGAACCTGGGCTCCGAGACTAGCACTCACCCTGTGCACAGGACCCAGGGGGTTAAGGTCACCAACCCACTCTAGTCTTAGCACCCAAATCCAACAGACAAAAGAAGAAAAAAATAAAAAATAGGCCAGATCCTCCCTGAGAGGGTCCAGAGGGCCCGTTCTATGGAGGACCTTAAAACCCTTACAGTCTCAGGTCTCAGGTGCAATTCACCAAGCTTCCCAAGGTCATGCAACAGAAGGCAGGGTAGGCAGCCCTAGCTCCCGACTCCACAGCTGTGGACAGGGTGCCACACTCCATGAGCAGGGGTAGGTACGAAAATGAGCCACATTAAAACCTTAAAACCCTGACTAGCAGCAGAACCACTGACGGCAAAGATCAGATCCTTTGTGTAAAAATAGAGTCCAGCAGCTTCGCCACCTGGGAAAGGCCTGGCATTTGGGATCTTGACCCAACTTTATGGAAGGAAGCCACACAACAAGAAGCAGAGGGGCCTCCGTGAGATGATTTGATTTGCTGGAGCAATAATAATCATACAAACAGGACGGTCACGAGGCTTCAGCAGCACATGGGGCTGGTTTTTATGGGCAGAGATTACTTTCTCGGCAACTTCCCTCCATCCCCACTTCTTGAATATGTCGCTGTGGATAGTCAGCACTAGACATCAGGGTACTGTAGGGACAGACTGAAGGCAACCTCCACCCACCTCTACTTTCTAGTACAACCTAGGAAGCAGGTAAAGGGAACCACACCAATACGAAGTGGGAATTTAAAGGCAGCCTGGGGTCACAAGGACCAAGGCAATGGGTTCAGCACTCAGTCATGATGTTGGGGGCCACAGCCTAAGGGGCCCCAGCAAAGTTCCAGCTGATTGGCTCACGGCAGCCCCAGCAAACTTCCAGCTCCTCTGCAGTGATGCTCATTGGGCTGTTTCCCCGCCCTTTCAGACCATGGAGCTGCTCATTAGGGGACTTTTTTGGCTCCACCCATGCGACCCAGCCAAATGGCCTCAAGAGCGGGAGGAGTCGGGGTTGAGAGGCTCACTGGAAGCCAGTGGTGGCAGTTGGGCTCTGAGGGTATTCCTGAAGAGCTCCTGTGGTGCGTGTGTTCTAAAAATAAAGTTCATTTCTGCTTGATAAGTGGCTCCTGAATTGTCCCCAGCAAGACTGCAGCATCATGCTACTTCCTCCATCCCCTGACTGCAGACCTCCCTAGCCTTTCCTTGATCCCTCTCATCTGGTGGGTACTCGGGCTTCTCTTCAATGGAATACGGCTCTTCTGAGGGCCCTGTGGAGCACAGCAAATCACTCTGCACACTGAAGGCACCGGAAAAATCATACTTTTACAACCTTGTGATATTTACAAGCCCAACTTGGGGTAAAAGTAAACTGTCATATTTTTAAAAATCAGGTTTTAAAGACTTTTTGATTTGTTAGGCCAGTTTACTACCCTTTTAACGTTGTAACAAATATACGGGCTGAAGACAATTTGCTTAGAAATTGCTAAATAGCTTTGTAACCTTCTTTTTGTGAACCGATCCAATTAGACCCATTAGTGTTAAAAATGGAAATTGAAACAGATTCGGATGCAGTTGATAAAAATTGAAACAGATTTGGATGCAGTTGATAAATTCTCTGATAGGGCCTGCCAAGCAAAGTTGACCTAATGTCAGCAGTCAAACACTATGCCAATTTTTTTAATCCTGCGCCAGATGGCAAGAAGACTTTAAGACTTACATTTAAGTTTAAAATTTTTCCCAATTAGAATTAGAATACAAATATGCCTGAGCTCGGTGTGTTTCAGGGATAAATACTACCTGTGTTTTGGTCTAAGTTAAAAGTGCATTCTTAACTTAAATCTCGAGACTTTGAAAATGGCACATCATATCTTACTCATATCTTGTAGGACATTTGTTATGGATTTTTCCAGTGGCACTTAACAGTCCTGATGACACCAGAGATGGTTCTTAGCCACAAGAACAAGGACAGCTGGCGTGCATTTACTCATCCTCTTAGCCAGACCCACACGCGCACTCCTTTTCCAGGTAGCCTCCCTCTGCCGTCCCCTCTGGTAGACCACAGTGAGAGCTCACAGCCGCAGGAGTCACTGTCCCTGTCACAACCCCATCTCAATTGGCAACCTGGCATATCTTGCTCACAATAGTAAAATGAGCGGCCCTCATGTGCATTATTCTTCTCAGCTTAATTAACCCCAATGGACCATTTGGATGATGGGGAATTCAATTTTGAAGTTCAATACATTGATAGTCAAAAATAAAGCACTGTCCTTCACATGCTGAAGAGGGGCACAGCTGTGTCAGTGCTATTTCTAGAACCTTCATTCTCCCTCCCAAGTTGCTGTCACCCCAATTGAGTATTCTTTGTCCCAAAGCAGCTTTCATAACACTATAACTGGTTACAATTCTTCTTCCATATAGAGCACCCTGCTATTCTAATGCATTAGAATAAAAGACATAAAGAGGCAGAAGTCCAGATGCAAATGTACATAGCTGACACATCCATTAGCAAAATATTTCAGAGTTTAAATGCCAAAGCTATAAAAACACCATACAATAGAGGTGACTGCTCAAATAACAGAAACGTGGTTATGAGAATACTTATCCTTCTTTGAAATCACAAAGAATTTATAGTTAAAAGGTTCCAGTCAGGTTGTCACTTAGGCAGCTCATCAAATGTAGCTGCAGTCTATGACACAGGAATAATAACTCATATGCAAACAGAGGAGTTTCTAGCGTCTTCTAATAAAAGATAATACAAGACCAGAAAAGCATTTCTTTGGTGTATGCTTCCGGCCTCCACCATTCACTTGCCAATTCAAAAAATTTCAGAGTTCTCTGGAATTCTGAATGAATAGCAGGGCTTGTATTTTTAACTGCCAGGCTCTAATCCTTGACTTCCACCCCAGCCTTGCCAAGAAGCCTCCACTTGTTTAAATTAGCAGCAGTAGAACGGCAGCAGCGTGACGAGGACTTCCGCTGGGACCAGCTGTGGCGCTCCATCCACCACAGATCCTGCCCACGGAGCCATGGCCTCTTTTGCAGACTCACTTCGGGCACTTACTCAGCAAGGGCTGCCCAGTCCCACAGCAGGGCTGCCGTCAGCCCAAGGAACAGCAGGAGTCGCCAGGGATGTGACACCTTAACATGCGTAGTTCCTGAAGGGGCCTGAGGTGTGGAAGAGGGGGACACTATGAATGGCCACTTTTCCAGAAAACCACTTTGGGAAAACTGTGACTCATCAACAGAGCCCCTGTGTGACTCATGGGCCTCGCTCCAGGGCGAGGTTCAGCCCTGTGAGAGACACCCCACCATCTGTGCCAGCTCCCCAACATCACCCAGCACTGGCAAGGCTGGCTTTGCCTCTGCAAACTGAGCCAAATTCTTGCCCAACCTCATTTCTCCTAACCCATGAAAAAAGAAGAAAAAAAGTCAGCCTGGCAGACTTGCTGACTGGTGTGCCACAGGCCGAGCACCCTGTGTGAGCCCACTCAGCCTTATCATCCACGTCCAGCCTTTGGTTTCCTCAAGTTGGGATTGGCAATAGCATTATAAGATTTATAAAACACCTGGATTCTTCTTGTGGAACTAAACAACTCTCAAGAGTTTATCTCAATCCATTTCCTTATTTCCAGATGACAATTCTAAAATATGCACTAACTTTTTCTTTTTCTCACAAAAACATGGATTGAGAAGAGGAAGAGGGGGAAGAGATGAGGCTCATTGTCAATGAGAAATGGAATGCTTTCATCCAGCTTTTCATTTGACATTTACAATGGGATGAGATATTCCTTAGCAATTTACTTCTAAAAACAGCTTTGAGGTTGGGGTGTAGCTGAGTGGCAGAGCACTTCCCTAGCATGGGCAGGGGCCTGGGTTCAATGCCCAGCACTGCAAAAAGAAAAAGAAGGAAAAGAAAAAAGAAAAGGAAAATCAATTTTTGCAAATGCGGAGTGTGGGGGAAATCACCACTAAAATCCTTTAAATGGACAGTCCACTAGGCTTCATGTATATTGTTATCTTTCAAAAAAACTAATGTAGCCATTCCTTCCAGGATCAGGGTGCACGCTATTTCTGGGGCCGAGCTCCAGAGGCAGCAATGCTGAACCCCAATCTGTACGGTGGGATTTTGAACTCAAGTCAATGAATCATGCATTCAGGGCCCAGTGCCTGCCAGGCCTAGGCCCTCAAGGAGCTGGCAATCAATGGGGTGGGAGGTGGCAGCAGTGAAGTCAGGGTGCGGGGCTAGGGAGCCGGTGCAGAGCCTGACCTTCTGTCTCTAGAGCTGCCTGTTTAGATAGGCCTACTCTAGGGCTGCCTCACACCTGGGCAGCAGCTTTAATCTCACAATTAGTTTTGGAAGAAAAAAAAAAACGTTTATTTTGAAGCCACTGAGCTAAATGCTGAATGCTAAAATACTTTTTTGAAAATTGTTTTTCCAGGCTCTGAGTGTCTGACATGTGTTTCTAACATGCTGTTTTTCCAGTTGTTCTTAAGTAGGACATTGACCCACTGCTTGGCTGCTCCTGAGCAGCTCCGAGTGTCAAACATCTCCAACCTAAGCCTGCGGCTGCCCCCACCCTCCCCCTTCCAATGGGACCAAATGAATTAATGTCACTCGGCCAAAAAAGAGGGCAAAGCCACTTTAAAAAGCAAAAATTCTTTTGGGTTAGTCTAGCTTCTCCTATGTTCCTGTAAAGGGCTTCAATTCCTTTCTGCTGGTTTTATTTTGTTTTTAAATTCTAGGAAGAGGATGAGCCATGGGCCCAACTGTCAGAGCCACTTTCTCTCTGTACATGTTGGAAAGACATGAAACAACATGGACTTTTAAAAGACTGATGTGAACCCAGAGACTGAGGAGAGACTGGAAGAGCTCTTCATAGTGAGGATTCTATTTTGCAAGAAATGAGGAGGATCAAAAACAAAAACTAAGACATCAGAGAGGGACCTAGTTGGGCTCCAGAGGCAAGGAAGACTGCCCCTGGGGACCTTAGAAGTGACCATCAGGCACCATCAGGCACCAGTCTTATGTTTCAGCTCTGTTCACGTTTTCTTCTTTTCTTTTTTGATGTTACTGGGGATTGAATCCCGGTGCTCTACCACTGAGCCCTTTCTTATGAGTTGCCCAGGCTGACCTGGGACCTGGGACCCACCATGTTTCTTTACGTGAATTTCCCGGCATCTTTTGTCCAAATGAGACAGAGTGGCAGAGTGGATTTGAATTTTGCCTCTGCCATTAATTGACTAAGAGGTCACTGTAACTTCACTAACATCTCTGATCTTGGTTTCCCCCAAAGGGCATAAAAACATCCATTCCATGACACTGATTTGAGAATTTCATCCAACCACAGAAGTAAAGCACCAATCACCGTCCCAGACATTCATGACACCCTTGAAATATGACATTTCTTCCTCTCCTATACTAAAACCTAAAGGGATGAGCACATTTCTTTGGTGGGGAGTATCCAGGATTGAACCCAGGGTGCTTAACCACTGAGCCACATCCCCAGCCCTATTTTATATTTTACTTAGAGACAGGATCTCACTGAGTTGCTTAGTGCCTCGCTTTTGCTGAAGCTGGCTTTGAACTCAGGAACCTCTGGGATTACAGGCAAGCACCAAGCCCAGCAGGATGAGTAATTTGATTAAATGAAAATATATATATATATATATAATTTTTTTCATTCATATATAAAATTTCATTATATGTATGTATGTATGTATATATGTGAATGAAAATGCTCTAGGTACAAAGAACCCCCAGAAAATGGGAGGAAATAATGGCAGACTTCAATTTAATACTAAAACTGCAGGCACGTTTGACTTCATATAGTTGGAGTGGCCAAGGACTCATTGATATGGAGACAAATATCCCTAAAACAGAACATCTAGATAACCTATCTGAACAACCACTTCGGGAAACCAGGTGTGATACTGTGATTTAAGAAAGGACCCGTTGGTCCTGCCCCCTTTGCTGACACAGCACCCATCTCCCTCGAGGCGGAGGAGCTGGAAGCACCTGCTGTTCTAATACTGGCTTCGCCCCACCCAGTCCTGACTCTGAGCTCTCTCCGCAGAATTTCCTGGGTGGCAGGTGCATCTTCCGTTCTTTCGAGACAATTCTTCGAGGACACCCAGAAAGCCCTGGGACGCGGCTCTTTGCCAGGGGAACAGACCACGTGATCGGAGGGGTGTGTCCTAGCCCAGCCCCGTGTCCAGGGGAACAGGAGAGGGGCCGGTGGTGGAGGTGGTCTTTCATGGCCGAGGCTGCCGGTCAGTCGCGAGCCTCTGTATGACGGACCCTAGAGGCCCCTGGAGAGGCCGGCAATCTGGACTGGACGCTCCCAGCCCCGCCCACTCCTTGCCCGGTCCACTCTTCACCGGCCGATCGCCTGGGGGGCGGCCTGTCAGCCAGTTAACCAAACCGGATGGGGGCGTGAGAACCACGGCCTGCGCGGCGGTCGGGAGCAGACCAGCCTGCGGGTGCCGCGGGCGTGTGCGGGCAGGTGCACGTGGGCACCGCGCTCGGGACCTGTGGGGTCTGCTGAGGGTCCGGTGGACGGTGTCGGAGCCTGGGCTAGGCGGTAGCGCAGAGATGAACCCAGGCCGCGGGCGTGCCAGGCTAGGCCACCCCCACAGAGCAGCCAAATCACAGTAGAGGGCGCCCTGCGACGTCCGCGGGGAGCCCCGGTGACACTGAACTTGTCCACTGCATCTAAACTAAAGCACTAAGATTCCATCAGAACCGTGCCTTACCTTCAGCTGAAGGAGAAGCAGGCACTACCCCACCCGAAGGAGGAGGCACCTTGCAGGAGGAGGCCTCTGTCCACGGAGTGCTGAAGCTGTCGGTCCAGCACAGATTAGACCTGGGGCCTGGACACCAGCCGCGCAGCGCACAGGGCCTTTTCACTGAGTCTTTATTCCACTGTCAGGGAGACTTTTCAAAACAGGAGAGAGTCGCCTTAATTTGATTCATTTACTGACTCAGCTGGCAGCCTCCAAGTATGCTTTCTTAGAGGAAATACTTGTGAACAGCATTTAAATTCTGAGACACTCCCCTTCAGTCACTTGAAATGAAAGCTCTACTTGCACAGACACAGATTCCCCCACCCCAGCGCTAAGCACTGGGCCCAGGGTGCTCTACCACTGAACAGCTTTTAATTTTTTGAGACAGGGTCTCACTGAGTTTCTGAGGGCCTAGCTAAATTGGTGAGGCTGACCTCGAACTTCTGATCTTCCTGCTCTGGACTCCTGAGACACCATGATTACAGGTATGCACCATGGCATTTGGCAGAATATATGATTTTAACAAAAGAAAAAAAAATTTCAGGGAAAAATAGCTTTTGAAATGATCATAAAATGCTCACAAAAGACCCTACAAACTCACCAAGGGTACTTTCACATGTTATTAGACTTAAGTTGGCACCATGGTTTATCAGTGTGTAATAAAAGCCTTGAAAAAACTTTGATACAGCACTTCCACTTCCAAGAATCTTATATACAGGAAAACTATCAGGAAGGATAGAGATGGCCGGCTGCTTGGCAATGTTTGCTCTCCCATGTCTAGATGCTAGGTCTAGCCAAGGGACAAGTTTTAGACAATAAACAGAAATTCTATGTAGGATTCTGGGGGAGTTCTTCAAAAGAAAAGAATATGCAGACTTCTATTTTTTTACCCTTCCTCTTTGCTCCAGCTTGGAATATAAATGGATGGCTAGAATTACATCAGCCCTTTTGAATCATGAGGAATGGAAGCCACTGAGTAAGACCAACTAAGGAGGAAAAATAGTTGTGTTTAGAGTCTTCAGATAAGCTGGAAACAGTGGCATACCCCTATAATCCAAGCAACCCAGGAAGTTGAGGCTTGACAATCACATTCAAGGCCAGCTTGGGCAACATAGTAAGACTGCCTCAAAATAAAAAATAAAAACAAAAAGGGCTGGGGATACAGCTCAGTGGTACAGCACCCCCGCATTCAATCCTCAGTACTGGGGGAAAAAATTAGATTATGATAGAGCTCAGACAACTGCAGACTCAACAGACCTATAAATGACATAGATCTCTATTTGTTAAAATGAGCAGACGCCCATAATGTATTGCTGAGTGACCATAATCACATTTGGTTAATCAAATGCATATGAATGAGGATGTAGGCTTTAGATTTCTTTGCACATTTTGTTCATTTTGAACATCAAGAATTATTTTCCTAATCAGAAAAAAAGAATAAGAAAGATATCCTCGCCTCAACAGAACCCACTTTCTGCTTGAAAAATAAAGGTGCATTCCACATTGGAATACATACCTGCTAATTACAACCTCGGCAAGTAATTCCACAGCTAGAGCTTGGGGCTGGACGTCTTGTAGGTCCCTCAGCTGTGACTTAGAAAAGGTGCCATCATAATACTCCCTGGAGAGCTGAGCCTGAAGGTGCACTGAATCAGCATAGTCCCAGGAGGGGGAAACACTGTCGCAGGGATAAAGAGGATCAAGCAGAATTCTATAATTAAGCAACAGTTTATGCCTGCCTCTAGCAGCTGCTGGAGGGAGCAGGGACCCCAGAGATCATCAGCACCCCAGAACAGCCTCTCCTGACGCTGTCTGCACTTCTCAGGACAACCTAGGGCACCCTATATCCAGCACCTGTTGGGCTGGGGAGACTCCCAGCAGCAGTTCTGTTCTCCCTGTCATCTGCCTGATCCAGGAGGAGAGGTGGTTATCATACCAAAAAAGATTAGGATGAGCTATCTCTGCTTGTTCTTGGAACTGTCTTTCTCTGGTCTCTCCTGAACTTCGATTCGTCTGGTGACCAGCCACAGGCTCCACAGCATCCCCCACCACACGCATCCTGCCTGCAGACTCTTTACCACACCCACCCACTGGGAAGGAGCCGGGGGAGGAACAAACAAGGTAGACTATGACCTTTGTCAGAGGAAACAGCATTTTCATTACAGGATACATTTGAGACTTTTTACAATGGGATTAAAACTGAAGGAGATATTTGAACTTTCAGCTTCTCAGTAGTTCCAGCTGTGGATTGGGGGCAGAAGGCCCAACACGCAGCAGGTACTCAGAACAATGCAAGGAGGGATGAATGAAGGAATGCCCATACTGTGGGATTGCTCCAGCAAATCGCTTTGCTTCTCAACATCAGCTGCACCAAAGGAAGCTTATTTACATCTTAAATATCTTCACGGATAAGTATTCAAAAACATTTAGGAATATTTGTGCTTTACTTATCCCAGGAAGAGTGACTACTACAGAATCCTACAATTCTATCTAAAACAATCACATGGTCAACCGCCATTCCTACTCCATCTGCACACTTGCTGACTGGGCTTCTGCCCTACACCACCACCAGGGCCCTCAGAGATAGCTCCATCTGGCACGCATGGACACACAGTGCAGAAATGGTTTCTGTGAGTGGCCTGGTACTGATATTCATGATGATGACAGCCATGGCACTAAGCACTCACGTCGGCTACTCTATTCTTTATAATATTCACAGTGATCATGGTAATAATGATAATCACAGTTGACTTTTACATAGCATTTTATAGCTTCAATTATGAACTTGATTTTACATAATAGGCTTATTAACCTCCTTTTGCTCCCCCCTAGTACTAGGGATTGGACCCAGGATGCTTAACTGCTGAGCTATATCCCCACCCCTTTTTATTTTTTATTTTATTCTATTGTGGCCACTTGGGGGAAGGAGCATTCTGCCAGTTACAGCACTGGCGCGGGAGGGCGGGTGGTGATGTTCTGTCAGTCACAGCACCCAGGAGCCCCTTCTGGTCTTCGGACCTACACTCCACTTCCCAGGGAACCAATGCTGCGAGGCCCAGCCATGCTGTCTCCACGGAGTAGGTAGCAGTATATTCCAGGGGACTTTCATCTTAGAGGATCACCACCCCTCTTGTGCCCAAAAGAATTCTATTATCAAATAAGTTTGGAAAACACCAAATACTGAATTTCCCCCTTAAAATTTACATGATACACATGCATAAAAAAGACTTTGGTTCTAATTTAACTCCACATTTCTCTAATTTATCCTAGGAGTAATCTTTTATTTTACACATAATAATTAATATCCTAAAAAATATACCTTCAGGAATTGAGAGATTCTACTGTTGATGAAATTCATCCCAACCATGATGATCTGATCAGCAGCACTGTCAGGAAACACATTACGCTGCAGATATCATAGCAGTATCTCCACACCCAGCTGATCACAAGTAAAACACTGCAGGTGGCTCCTACCAGGCACCATTAGGCAACCGTGAGCCCAATGCCAGGAAGCCCTGGTTCTGAAGCATCGCAATGACAAAGTCCATCCAAAACAGAATTAACACAGATTAGACAGGGCACCGAGACAGAGAGAGCTAGCAGGCAAGGTCAGCACATGCTGGCCACACTCAGGCACACATGGATGTGTGTGCCCATGGACGAAATACACAAACATCCACACAGCTTGAGTCCAAACTGTGTTCTTAAAAAGTGACCTGAGCTGTTTGTACCCAGAAAGGCTTTAATCTTCCAATTTATTTTTTAAAATTTGGAGCCCATATGTTTCTATTTTTAGTGTGCTTTCAAAATAAAGTGTCCCTTGGTTCGAGGTCACAGCTGCTGCAAAGCACTCTGGGTGGCTCCTCTCCATCCGTCTGAAACAACTGGTGGGAACAAGCAGTAGGCCACCACCCAGCTGTTCAATCCTGTTTTCTAACTTTAGCAAGTCACTTAGCCACTAATGTCACTAGGGCATGCTGCACTGAAAGTCACACCCCTGAAGGTAGATTGCTACACCCCTGAAATCTCCAGGCACACAGAGCAAATCTCTCACTCGTGTGCCAATCACAATATCACTGGGATGCCAACTGCAGGATCTGTATGACCTGATTTCATGAGGGCTAATTTCGCGTAGAGCCTTTCACCAGTGAGCTGAAGACTCCAGTACATGCCACAAGTAAGCCTGCCACCCACCCAACCCAGCCCACTGGAAAGTCACCTACTAGCCGCAGCAGAGCCCAACCACCTGGAGCCCAGAAGATCAGAGAAGCCACCATCAGATTCCTTCCAGAGACCCACACATGCTGCTTGTCTACTGGCTTCTTATTAAAATGCTTGGAGCACACCTTCCTGGTGTGACCAGACCACACGCTTGTCGTGAAGCCCTCAAAATGCAGTTATTAGTGCTAAACTGATCACACACATCCTCATCCTAGTTTCCTTTGGATTTATTTTTATTTTTATACTAGGGGTTGAACCCAGGGGTGATTAACCACTGAGCTACACTCCCAGTCTTTTTTGAGTTGGGCTCACTAAGTTGCTGAGGCTGGCCTTGAACCTGCAATCCTCCTGACTCAGCCTTCCAAGTCGCCGGGGTCACAGGCGTGCACCACCACAGGGGCTTCTTTCAATTTTTTAACCACATGCTCGTCGTAATTCCTTGCCTCAAAGTGGGGAGATTTCAGCATTACCTGACTGTTGGTGATCCTTTGGGAGTTACTAATTGAAATAATTTCCTTCAGTAAAGAGTTGCTCTTTTCCTGCATTTGCCTGGACACTGCTGGCCTCTGAGGAGAACTCTAAGAATGCCTTGCTAAGCCCCTGTCACTGACTGCCTCCATTGTCAGCAAAGGAGGACTTAAAACATGAGATGACCTACACAGATGGAAACAAAATGCCCTTTGAGTTCTATTGATAATTTAACCTTTAAAGTTTTGGATGTAATCCCAATTCTCAGGAATTAGGGAGAGTGGCTAAATAGAACCATTATGTAAAACATTCATGTGGGAATCATTTTGTGTGAAAATATATACAGTATATCATTTAAAACATCTTTGAAGGTGGGCTTTCATAAATCATAATTTAAATATATATGTCTTTTAAACTTCTCAACTTTGTGCTTCCTCTGTTAGGGAAATAGAAGTAATTTTCAGTAGGGGAAGATCCTGGGGCCCTGGATGTCAGGGGAGGGGTCACCCTGAAGGCCCTGGCAGGGCAGGAGGGCACTCCTGGATGAGGAAGCCCTTTACTCAGTCTGAAAGCTGCATACATATGTGCCTGGCCATGTCCAATTTGTGAAAATTCATCAGGCAGCATATTTATGATATATATATTTTTCTACAATATTTCTACTTCATTTTTCAGAGTAATTAAGAGAAATTGCTTCCCTTTTTTCCAAGTAATTTTTATAAAAGGAAAAGGGATGTAGTTTCCATCTAGCGGAGGCATAAAAATGAGCCCAAGGCATTTACAAGTAATAAAATTAAGACCATAGCTTAGTGTTTTTACTTTGTTTTTTAAAAAAGAATGGTACATAATAGTTAGTTTGAGAAAACCAATGTGAAAAACATATCGGAGGCCATTGGGATATTTAAGTTTAATGTATTAAATGATGTTAAGAAATTGTTTCCAGCTTAATGTGATATAGCAATAAATTCACAAAATCATTTACACTTCTATCAAAAAAAAATCTGACCTAATTTAATCATAAGAAATGCATGTGCAAGTTTAAGCTGGGGGTGGAACTCAGTGATGTAAGGCCTACATATCAGACTCAAGGCTGTGGGTGTGAGCCCACCACCACCCCCACATGCACACACACAGTCACAAAATGTGTTTGGAGAACAACTAGGAGAATGTGAACAAGGGCTGCATATTAGGTAATATTATTAAACTAAGGGTAGTGGCTTAGGTGAATAGTACTTGTCACCGTGTGAAGGAGCAGCCTACTCTCAGATGCCACATGCTAAAACAGGTAGGGATGCGACAACTGGCAAAAACACAGAACACACGCAGGAAATGTGTCAACGCCTTAACTGCAGACTCTGGATGAGCGAGAGTACCCTCTTTGTCAACATTTCTTCAGGTTTGAAAACGTTCAGAAGAATAAATAAATATTAATTTTGTTACATATGAAAATTATAATTTTGTTACATAGGGAAATGTTCTTATTTTCAAGAGATACCTAATTTAGTATTTAGGAGTAAAATGTTAAATCCATTATTTGCTTGAAAATACTTCCATTAAAGTATATATGAAACAAATGTGGCAAATGCAATAATCCTTACATCCAGCTAAGGAGTGTGGTGAGTCATTATATTCCTCTCTCTCCTCCCAAGTTTGACATTTCATAATAATATGTCAAAACTAGTAACTTTCATATTTCTTCTTCTTTCCACAATAAAATCCTTCCCAAGTCTTTTTGGTCTCAAATTTTCAAAATAAATTTCAGTAGAACATGGTATGGTTCAAAGTTCTCCATAACTCCATAGTGCTTGGAGAGCCACCCTTGGCTCAGTGGGCCCAGAATTCTGATTCTATGTAAATAGAATCCCTCTAAGTTCCTCTAAGGGAAGCAGGGACAGTGAGGTGAGTGGCCTAAAAGAAGCAGTGCTCTGCCCAAAACCTGAAGGTCATCGAGCTGTTCTCCAAAGATAAGATAGTATATTCCTGTGCTGCCCTCTAACCCCACCACTGAAAAGCCAGCAGCTTTAGGAATCCACCTCTTCCTTACAGACCATTCTCTACCTGAGAGTTAGCCCTGGGCTTCCAAGGCCTTGCTGCCAAGGGGGTACACTGGATACCTTTGAGAAAGGGAGCGACTCTAACCTCAGGAAGCAAGAAACAATGGAATTGGGGTGGGGGGTGCTGGGGATGGAACATGTTCTACCACAGAGGTGCACCCCCAGTCTCGAGGATCTGCGGATTTTTAACACACAAGGCAACAGCTCTGGTGGGGTGGGCCCCAGATGGTGGGAGGGGCCTGCTCCTTATGTGTGTTTCATCAGCTGTCAGGACAACCGAGGACAAAGAGCCCTTGGAATTGGAATCCATACTGCATAACAGGCAAGGATGTGGGCAGGGGAGTCGGCCGACTCTGGCCTGATGGTCAACTCCACCATTCACCAACTGGGTGATCTGAGACAAGTGACAGCCTCTCCTTCTCAGTTTCTTTATTAATCTATAAAATGGAGCTATTGGATAGCAGTTCAAAGGCCGGGAGCCAGCCTGTGTTTCAATCCTGGCTCATACATTTACTAGTTGCATAAACTTGGGCAAGTTACCTCAAAACCAAGTCCGATAGAGAACATCATTATTATCAGGACAAAAACTACAGGCACTGTAGTTAGCTTGAAATCAAAGTTACTAAGTGAACCTCTTAGCAGAGCACTGGATGCACATGATCCTCCGATGATGGCCATCATCACTGGACTTCACAATAACTATTAAGTAAACAGTGCCAACAACTATTTTGTTGATAAGGAAACCAAAGATTAAAAAGACTCAAGGACTTTCCCTTTCCCCCATGCTAACAAAGTGACTCTACTACACCCTACTGCTCCCTAAAATTCTCCATCCCCAAGAATCCACTGCAAAGGAGAGAGAGAGAGAGAGAGAGAGAGAGAGAGAGAGAGAGAGAGAGAGAGAGAAACTCAAAGAGCATTGAAGTTATACTTGCTGACATTAGCATAAACCTTCAGAAGCTAAATCTAAAATACAAACCAGAAACAACACTGTGCTGCTCGGACACCTTGGACACTGTGCCACAGCAAGTGATCAGATTTTAAATGCACCCAAAAATCTCCCTGGAAAAACAATTGTGTTGCGAACCTTTTTGTGAGTGATTACTTTTTCCTATAGAAATAACCACTCCTAAACGCTGGACATACACAGGATTTTCTGCTTAACTCAAAATAAGCAGAGTTAACACACAAGGCAACAGCTCTGGTGGGGTGGGCCCCAGATGGTGGGAGGGGCCACATAGTTGAGTAAGCACATAGCTTCAGGTGTGGGCCCAGCTCAGGTGGACAGTGACAGCCCTGAATAGGGGACAGTGCCCAACACAGGTATTGGTATTTGGCCTGCAATGGACTAGAAGAGTCATAAAGGTAAATTCTCCTAAAGATGCCTCACCATATCTGTTTCTACGCAGCACATCAAAAAATCCATGCAAAAAACACAGCAGAAAGCCCAAGAACACAAATTAAGTTCTAAGGTCCAATCACAACAAGGAAGTCCACAGAGATGAAGAAAACAGAAAGTGGGAAGGAGTACTTCCTCTCACTAAAGGAATCTCCCCCTGCTGAGAAAGGGGCAGATAAAGCTATTTGACAGCCATTTTTTTTTTTTTAAAGAGAGAATGAGAATTTTTTTTAATATTTATTTTTTTAGTTTTCGGCGGACAAAACATCTTTGTTTGTATGTGGTGCTGAGGATCGAACCTGGGCCACACCAGGCCACACGCATGCCAAGCGAGCGCGCTACCGCTTGAGCCACATCCCCAGCCCTTGACAGCCATTTTTTGAAGCTGGGCTTCAGCTCCAGAAAATTAGCACTTGCTTTTAGCTGTGGCCTTTGTGCTACCGAGCTGAATTTCTCAAGCCTGCATTTACACAAGTTCATGTTTTCCATATTTTTGTTCTCTTACCTCCCAGCTATCAGGCTGCCTTCCCAGATCTCTTCAAGGAGGTAAAATTCAATGGACAGGAAACACTGAGAGCAGAATCATGGAGGAGTTTTAGTTTGTAACAAATAAATGCAGGTGATGTCTTTAATCACTGTGACCTGCAGTGTCAGGTACAGCTACTCAGTGAGGGGTCACAGGGGTGAGAGCCATGACACTTGGGCCCAGATTGTCCCTGTACTTTCATACATACAAAAAGTTGGCTTACTTGTTTAGAATTTTTATATTAAACCAAAGAGAGCAGGGCTGGGATTTAGCTCAGAGGTGGAGTGCTTGCCGAGTATAGATGAGGCCCTAAGTTGGATCCCAGCACTATCAAAAAAAAAAAAAAAGGAAAAAGAAAAAAAAAAAAAAGAAGAACGAACAAAGTTTTGATAAATAAATTTCTTGACATTTTAGTGACACTTTTAATCTAAGAGTTTTAGATTTTTATATTTTAACTTTTAAGACCTTGTG
This sequence comes from Callospermophilus lateralis, assembly GCF_048772815.1. NCBI lineage: Eukaryota > Metazoa > Chordata > Mammalia > Rodentia > Sciuridae > Callospermophilus > Callospermophilus lateralis. The sequence continues at coordinate 104,493,643 of NC_135314.1, forward strand.
GGAAATCTCCTTAAACAGACTTGACCATTAAGACAGTTGACTTCCATATCATCATTCCCAAGAGTCTTGCAAAGGTGCTCAAAATCTGTGACAGTCTGCTCCATTCCCAGCAAATCTGTGTGACTGAGGTGCTGATCATGAAAACATCGGGGGTCTTAGTGCTCCCTAGAAGTCATCCCAGATAGCTCTAGCCATGGTCTCCAGCTGCGGCATCACGTCCTACCACATCCACCACTCTTGCAAAGAGAATTGTGCTCCACGAAGTTCTAGGGAAGCCCACCTGTTGGCAGAGATCTTGAGAGTAACCTTGCCCCACTGAATAAATGGCGATTATTAACAGTATTCAACAACATGCAAGCACGCATCACGTATCAGAATGGCGGTGCTTCTGAAGAGCTGTTATCAAATACACTCTCTTAAATCAAAGCACCTTGTTCTTCCACTTGCATTATGATCACATACGTTGTTCCTAGGAAACCAAAATGTATGTATCCTTCCAAGCACATCTAGGATGTTAAGAAATAGGGGGAAAACACTTGGGGACTCGTATAATTTCCTTGTTAATTTGTCTGCTGCCTTCCTGTGCCACACTCCTGAGTGACAGTGGAAGCATTAGGCCACAGGCATGGATCACTTCCACCCAGCCTGTGAAGGACTGAGAATGGGACCTGGGCATGAGCATTGTTTGTTCTAGGTGCCAGCCCAGCAGACCCCCCCCAGCCTTCGTTTTACAAGCAGGTCTGTTCCCCCTTTTGAGGCCTGACTCTGTCACAGTGGGAGCACCAAGTCTAGGAGCTGAGCCTCCAGGATGATCCAGGTCATGCTCTCTTCTAGTGGCCCCTTTCATTAATTCAGGAGAATTTTCTTTTCTTTTCTTTTTTATATATATTGTTTTTATTTTTTTAAATATGACAGTGGAATGCATTACAATTCTTACTACACATATAGAGCACAATTTTTCATCATTATAAAGTACGTTTTCATATCTTTATAAAGTATGTTCACGCCAATTCATGTCTTTATACATGTACTTTGTGGGGTTTTTTTGCATTACAATTCTTATTACACATAATACCACAATTTTTCATATCTCTGTTTGTATATAAAATAGGTTGACACCCAATTCATGTCTTCATACATGTACTTTATTTTCTTTATGTAATTCACCTGCCAAAATAACATCTCAGAACCCCTCACCCTGAGAAAAGTCAGGATCTCTGGACCAAGGACCTGCTGTCCTGAGAACATCCCTACTGTGAGCAAAGCCAGTCCCCTAAGTGGCAGGGAAAGAGGAGGACATGGGCCACAGGGAAATACACAGATACCCAACTGCATTCTGACCTGAGGGATAAGGAGCTTCTACATTTTACCACTCAAACAATAAAGGAGTCCAATGATTTTTTTTTCTTTAAGATTTGTTATATTCCTTTCCAGGATTTTTATCATGTCTCTTCTTCTTTTTTTTTTTCTTGGTACTGGGAATCAAACCCAGGGGCACTTAACCACTGAGCCATATCCCCAGCCCTTTTTTGTATTTTTTTTTAATTTAAAGACAGGGCCTCACTAAGTTGCTGAGGTGGCTTTAAACTCGTGATCCTCCCGCCTCAGCTTCCCAAGCCAATCATGTTTGTTTTCTAATGCATAAATTTTTCGTGGCCATGATCATATCATATGAAATATTTCTACTTTTCCTCCCCTTTGAACATCATAAAAATAGTCCCATGCTAAAATAAGTGAAACTCAGAAGGTCAAGGGTTGTATTTTTTTTTTTCTCTCATATCCTGAAGCTAGAGAGGAAAAAAGGAAAAGAAATATTCAGGGAATATCTCATGAAAATCAAAGAATGATCAGTAGAGGAAAGGGTTGACCAAGGGCTGGAGGTGCTGGGGCATGAGAATGGCCAAAATATATTGCTAAAATGTGTGTGTGTGTGTGTACAAATATGTAACAACAAATCTCATTGTTATATACAACTATAGTGCATCAATAAATGTGGGGGTGGGGAGAGAAAATGAAAAAGGTCCCAAACTATTAAAAACTCTCCTTAAACATCATAACTTACTTAACCAGTTCCTGACTATTTGTCATTCAGATTTTTCTTTTCGTTCCAAATAGTGCTTTAGTAAACATCTGTGAGCATATGATTTTCTCAGTATCCTGAGTTATTGCTTTAGGCCAGAGTCCCAAAATCAGTACTACTGGTCAAAGAGCATGAATGTTTTATTTTCTTTGCTTTTGTTTGTTTGTGTTTTGTTTTTCTGGTTTTTGGTGCTGGGGATTCAATGTGGGCTCACATATGCTGGGCTAGCCCTCTCCCATGGCACTACACCCCCAGCCCTACCTCTTGTTTATTTTTATAGAGTAAAAAAACTATAGCCATGATATGGAAGATAACTCATAATATATGGACTTTTAAAATTATTATTTGTGCACAAGAGTAATTTTAACAATATTTGCACTATAAAATTATGTCTAACTGGCCAAACAGTTTTATCAAATTCCATTGATGTTCGCCTCTGCCATGTTTGGATTATGTCAGTCTGTCAGATAAGGATTCCAAAATGGCGATGACCAAGGTCAAGTTACCTTAGGAACCAAGTTCAGAAATCCACATCTCTTGGCCTAGGACTCACCTATAGCTTACTAGCTGGATATTGGAAAGAAGATTTATCAAAGTGAATAAGCTGAGGAAAACAACGGGCCTAATTAGCAAAAGGATTATTCTTTGACTCTCTGCTAGTCTTGGAAGGATAAGCTTATGGTTCCCATGGAAGAAAACACAGAACAAATAACCAGGTTAATCACTGAAGTTCAAAAAGTTGGCCAAGAATGGTTGTTAAGGGCTCTGTGTCCAGGAAATCCCTCCAGACAGGCACTGTTTGCAAATGGCTGGGAAATATGGTCTGTTGCCATCAAAAACAGATGAAAAGCAGGATCTGGTTAAAAGGGTGAGTCTTTGCCCAGGCAAAACCTTTCCAAAATAAAGAAGCAGTGTATACTGGCTGCCAACTGACCTCGGCTGAGAAGAGGGGACAGCCCTGCCCAGTGTTCATTATAACCCATCTCAAAACTATTTAAATGATGTCAAGTGGAATGAAACTGAAGGGATACTCTGCCAATTCCAACAGTGGGCATATCCAAAATGAAAACACTCAGGAATATCATTAAATCCCATGTTTTAAATGTAAAAGCAAAATACATCAAGATAGTATCTACGCTAGTGGTGACAAATGCTGCAATGTTAGTTCATTCAAAAACATCAAAATTTCAAGGATTGCAGAGTATCTTTTAACAGGAACAAGACATATATCACACAGAGTAATAAAATGGCGCCACAGATTGTCAATAATAATCTCCTCAACAAGTAATGTCATTGTTAAGAACCTAGAGCAATACCTAAGCGTTCACCTGTAACACGGACCCTGAGGGCATACAACCCGTGCATGGCTGGGTGGAAAGTACATAGTAAGAACCAAGAAGAACTAGCTGAGCTCAGAGAGCCTCAGGACCAGAGGTGGAAGGAGGCTGCCAGCTTCCAGACCCTAACCCCAACATGAGCATGTCTTCTCCACCCCCAGGAGGCTTGAGCTGAGGTCCCACCCCTTGCCGCTTCACTCACCTGAATAGAACAGTAAACAGACTTGCCCAGATCCCTGGTGCAAAAAATGGCCATCTTCCCCAAGGCAGGAGCCACCTTGGAGGAGCTCTTTTGATAATGAAATGAAATTCAAAGAAAGTATTGCTATAAGTTATAAAATTGCCTATTTAAAATTTAGGTTGTGAACTGCTTGACCAATGGAATCTGGTAAAGGGGAGGCTGTGCCACTTTCCAGACCCAGGTTCTGAGAAACCCACAGCTTCTCTTTTCCGCCTCTTGGAATGCTTAGCCTGGAACCCAGCCACCATGTGTCAAGGAGGCCCACACAGCCCCCAGAGAGACCCACATGGAACAAAACTGACGTACCCAGCTGATGGCCCAGACCCACTTGCCAGCTGCGGGAGTGAGCCACCTGGAAACAAATGGCCAGCCCCCACCATGACCTAGCTGACACACCCACCGCAGAGCACAGACAAGCGGTCCCTGCCAGAGTCCGTCCCAAGTACAGACTCCTGAGCAAAAGAGATGAGTGGTTTTAGACCACTCACCCACAAAGTCATGTTACCTCTGTGGCACACAGAGCTATGCTCAGGTTCTAAGACTCAACGTTTCTGAACTCAAGGACATAGACACTGTGAGAAATGTGTGCATATTTCAAAAGAAGCACCCAGATGACCCACCCTGACCATTTCTCCTTTTCCTGGAAATGAATGGCCAGCCCTCCATTCTTCTGGGGACTTTTCCAACAGCTAATAGCTAAGCCTTTTCTAGTTAACACCCAGCCCCAAACCAGTATATTCTCCAACTCTCCATCATACAATGTCACTGTAAATCAATCTGCACTGACCCAGGATATGAAAAAATGTTCCTGCTCATTTGTGAACCTCCAGTCTACTTGAGAAAAACAAATGTGCATATTTACAACATCCAACCAACAGTCCTAAAGTTGCACAACATGTAAACAGCCACATGGTAATGTGGCAGGGAGTGGCCACCTCAGAACAAGGAAGTCAGTGTAAGCAAGATGAGATGGAATAAAGGCTACTGGAAGTTACATTTGTCCAGAGATCTCCTCTGGTGACTGTGGCAGGTCTTATTTCCATCAGATTTTATATTGCTTTTGAGTCTGAACTACATTTCATCTTCACATTCACCACCAAGAGCAACACGTCAGGCTCCACAAGAAAATCCATCAATATCACTTATAGGCCTTTGAACGAAGTGAGAAAAAGGAAACAAAGCTTCTCACAGGAGAAAGAGGTATCTATGTAGGACTCAGAATGAAATCAGGAAAACTAAGGGCAAAATTCAGTTAGACATTTTATCGACAGAGTCACGGTGTAAGAGGATACTTAAAATCCTCTGTATTCTTTGCATGTCTTCCTCTTCCTCTCTCTCTATGTAGCTCTACCACTGAGCTACGTCCTCAGTCCCTTTTATATTTTATTTCAGGCTAGGCTTGAACTTGAGACCCTTCTGCCTCTGCCTCCGGAATTTCAGGCTGGTGTGAGTCTCTGCTGACAGGTATTCTGGAGGAAGCCATGGGGCTGGACTGAGGAGGAAGCACCCTGTGTGCACCAAGGCCACGTGGAGCTCTCCTTCACCGTGGGCCTAGAGCAGCCCTGAGACAACTGTGATTCTCCTCACTGTTTAAAATGACCAAGCTGACACTCATTTTAAAGCCATTTTTTAAAAATAACCATGTTTTCTTCTACTCTAGGTTTCAACTGCAGAAATCTATTTTCAAACTTCAGAGAATATTAACTTAAGGCAAGAATTTTAAGAATCTAACAAGAGACTCAGAGGGCACACTCATGCCTTGCTTTGAGGAAGCAGGGTCCACTGTGGCCGCCTCCCTTTGTCCCCACCTGCCCTGGGTTCACTGCCACTCTTGGCTTCTCAGCAGGACCCCCACAAGTGATTCACTACATAGAGCCAAGTAACCAGAGTTTATGAAATAATGAAAGGAAAATGGAGTTCATGACTGGAATCAAGCTGGGCGGAGACACAAAGGGCCTTCTGTTAATAACTGTACAAGGGGATGTAAATGAAGACAGGCTTCACAAGGAATTCTGACATCTTAACGAAGATTTATGAAGAATTTTTGGCATATAAACCTCAAACACAAGGGGAAATAGTCGCATAAAAATACTGCTTTATAGTTCTTTAGCTTAAAGACAATTCCAAAGCCAGTTCCTTCCTAATAACGCTAATAATTTAATTGCAGAGGGTTGGCATTTTCTGTACTCCAGTGACATTCCCCAGCCCCAGCACCTCTCTTTCTGGGGTGTGCCCCAGAGCTGAGAACTGTGCCCTGATAAAGTCACAAAAGCCGCTACACTTCCTTCACAGACACAGAAAGTTCTGTTACACAGTTTTCCTTGTTCATGTCCTTAGTGATGCAGAAAATCAACTGACATTTTCTCCTGATAATGATTAGATTATGAGATAATGTCAATGGGGGAAAAATGCTCCCCTGGTAAAATGCTTTACTAGTGCAACGTAAATGTCACACACAAAATAACAGATTGTGAAGCAGGACAGCCCCCTGTCAAGAGTACATCTGCCACACCCAAGGTCGCGATGGGACTCTGCCATAGTCAAGAATTCCATGTTTCATTGGGGATACATTCAGATAATCAGAAAGAAGACGAGTTCATGAAATATAGTTAAAGGGCAGAACTTTTTTACACTTCATAAATCATAGTAATAATAGTATAATGGTACAACATGCAAAATATTTTCACATTTCATGGTGTACAAAGCAAGCCAGACACACAGGCACATTCCTATAATCTCAGCAGGTCTAGAGGCTAAGGAAAGAGGATTGCAAACTCAAGGCCAGCCTCAGTAACTTAGATGGACCCCATCTCAGAATAAAAAATAAAAGGACTGGGGATGTAGTTCAGTGGTAAGGCACCTCTGTGTTCAATCTCCAGTACCAAAAAGAAAAAAATGCAAAAGATGTTTGCTGTTGATTTTCCTAGTATCTATTTTATGCTCGAATCCTGTACAATAAGAAATTGAGGATGAGAACTTAGATAATCTGCCTAGACTTGCAGGGCTAGACAACAGCCGGGGCCTACCTCCCTATGATGCATTCCCTCCACACAGCTCCCTGCAAGCAAATCCCACAATCGTCCCTGCAGCCCCACTCCTGGAAGGCACTTAACCTGGCTCAATCTCTATGCATCATCCAGAAGACCCTCAGCTAAAAACGCAGCTTATTTCATTTCAGGAAGTCAACGTCAGCTCTAAGGTTCTCAGTTTTTAGCTGTAATTTAGAAAATGTAGGAAGTGAAGGAAGGAGGTGGAAGACAGAATCCCTGCACTTCCAGGAGGGCCAGGTGTCCTGTGTCACAGCTGCTGCCACTGGGCTGTCATAATCCCTAGTCCCTTCCCCCTGCCCTACTCCTGCAGCCCACATGCAGACCAACTGCGTGGTGCTTCTGTGCAGAGGATGTGGGGCAGGTGTCAGGCAAGCCCAAGGCCCCTGGCCCTCCACAGGCTGCCCTTCCTGCTGAAGGGGGTTACTGGGTCTCACACACTCCCCAGTCTCCTCAGATGGGACACAAGGGCTGGCCAGAGGCAGGTGTGAGGACAGGTGCCAGGAATACCAGGTGCAAAGAAAGGCCCCACACAAACGAGGCCACTGGGCTCTACATTCTCACAGTCAGAATGTCTGTGATGCTCCCAAGGTCACATGTGGAAATACAAACACCCAGGGCGGGCTTTGGGGAATGATCGGAGCCCTTGGGATCCTCATAAAAGACCACAAAGCTGTGCCTGGTGGTGCACACCTGTTATCCCAGAGATTTAGTAGGTCAAAGCAGGAGGGTTGCAAGGTCAAGGACAGCCTAGGAAACCTAGTGAGACCCTGTCTCAAAACAAAAAATGTGAGGGGCTCAGGTCAGGATATAGTTCAGTTGTAGAGCCCTTGTCTGCATGTGCAAGGCCCTGGGCTCAATTCCTAGTGCCACCAAAAAAGAAAAAAAAAAAAAATACAAAAACAGGCCAAAGAGAACTTGTTTGTCCCTTCTACCCCATGAGGACTCAGGGAGAAGCCATCTGTGAGGAACCAGTCCTCACCGGATACTAAATCTGCTAAAGCCTGATCTTGGCTTTCTCGGCCTCCAGAACTGTGAGAAAGAAGCCACTAGTTTATGTATTTTTGTTACAGCAACCAAAACAGATGAGACATATACATATGTTTTACACATATGCACTTTCCTGTCCCACCCAAGTTTAAGCTTTTTGAGGATAAAAATAAGTCTCGTCCATGCATGCCCTGGTTTTCCCACGGCAGTATTGATTTCAGATATTCTGGCCCCATGCATTCCTGCACCATTAAAATTTCAACATTTCTTCAAACAGGAGTTGATCCAATCTAGACAGTAAACATAATGAAATATTTAGGTTATAAAAGATACACAGTACTGAGAGATAAGGAAATAGCAATATTTGTACTCCATCACCTGAACAATAACTTCCATTGATAAATCTCTTACTAAAGTACCCAGGTGAGAGGCAGCCACTGGGGTCACACAAACCTGGGTCAACCTCCCGGCCCTGCAGTCATAGGAAAATTATATGGGGTGAGCCACTTAACCTCTCTGTGCCTTCAGATCTTCCTTGAGGGGAGGGTGGCAATGCATAAGTAACAGGCTCATTCATGCCCAGAGCTGGGCAACTTGGACTCCACCTCCATTCAGGTTACTGTCTGAAAATGACATAAATCCTGATTGACAGTTGCTTTGAAGAAGGGCAGGCTACAGTGGAGTACTGGCAGGGGAACCAGAGTCCCCAGAAAAGCCAGGAAGAGCACCTTGAGGAACAGCCCTTTTAAGGTGAGATGTACCAAGAATTAACTAGACCGTAGGATTGGGGTGAGGATAAGATGGTCACCAGGGGCAGCAAATGTGTGGGGGAAAGATTTGAGGTCTAATTTAATTTTATTAAAAACAACTGAGAGGCGGCCACTCTGCCTAGAAGCAGAGCAGAGGGGACAGAGGTCTGGCGAGGATTCATAGGAGGGGCAGCTTTGGCTCCTGTGGGTTATTTATGTTGTTACAGTACTGTTATTGTGATGGGATTTTTCTAGTCGTCAAGGCCAAGAACACCACCCTCTTCTAAAAATAAACAAGATTTATGATATCAAGGAAAAGCCCCCGAGACACCTTTAACAGGTGTGACCCGTGCTTTCAGCTGGTTTCATCTTGCCCATCAGTTCTCAATATTCACTGAAGAAACACACGCAACAAGACTAGATCGTTCTTCCCTGAAGTGTTGGTAGATAGGAGGGCTTTCCTAACGAGCCAGTGTGACTAACAGGAGTGAATTCATCCCGTCAGTGGGGAATCAGAATTACCTTCAATGATTAACAACTTTAGGAGGCTGGGAAGGCTATAGAGACCCTGAGACCCTAAAATTTCCTCTGATGATTCAAAAACATCACTCAGAGACTTGCCAAGAGATAACTGAAACAATAAGGAAAAGAGAAAAGACAAATAAGTATGGAGTAAGCAGACCTCTTCTGAAAAGTACAACTGAAGCACCTGCCCCTCATCTTCACCAGGAGGTTCCACGAGAACACAAGCAGATTCAGGCCTTGAGGCCTATCCAGTGCCTGCTCATAGCAGGTGCTCAAGAAACATTTCTTGCATGCACAAATACACATCTGAATAACCTAAAATTGGTTATCTGATTTTTGTATGAATTTTTTTTTAATATTTTTATTTGTAGATGGAAATAATGCCTTTATTTTGTTTATTTTTATGTGGTGCTGAGGATTGAACCCAGTGCCTCACACATGCTAGGCAAGCATTCAACCACTGAACCTCAACTCCGGCCCCGTTGTGTAATTATTTTTAATAAATACATTTTAAAATATATAATTGTCTATTATATTGTTTTTATAATTATAAGAAAAACTGTACAACATGGGAAAAATTTTATTTGAGCTACTGAATGCACATTTTTGTTTTCTGACTACCCTCTCCTCCTCTTCCCCCCATGCAGAAAAAAACCTGCACAGTTAGCATATATTAGTTTCTCAACAAACATTTAAATGGTTTTTAGGAAAGTAAACTGCAAAAATTATCATCAAAGAAAAGAGGTGAAGGACAGTGATGACGTGTCCCAGAGGCTGAAAGCTATGTGAGGCCTCAGAAGTCATGCAGTGCCATCTTGTCATAAATCAATGAGTGGCTAAGGTCCCCAGGGCCACTCAACTCTGTTAGAGAGGAAAGGACAAGAACCGGGGATTCCTAGGAACATCCGGCCTTCACTAGGGATTTTCTCCACAAATCCAATTATCTACTAAAATATACTGAATAGCAATATATTCACTCCTACACACACCTAAGGAATCATTCTGTCAGCTCTCTAGAAGAGGGTAAGCAAATTATGGCTTGCAACTAATCCCATCCAACACCTATTTTGCATAATATGAAATCTAAGAATGGGTTTTACAGTCTTAAATCGCCAAAGCAAATTTAAAAGAATACTTTGCAACACATGAAAATACAAATTTTTGTATCTGTAAATGCAGTTGTATGGGACAGAACCCAGCTACACTCACTTGTTTATACATGGTGCAAGGCTGCTTTCTCACAAAAGCAGAGTTAGACAGCTGCCTCGGGGCCTGCATGGTCTGCAAGGTCTGAAATGTGTATCTGGCCCTTTACAGAAAAGGTTTGTTGCCCCTGTTCTAGGAGATAGCCACTGTGACTTTGGTTAATTTCACCTTCCAGAGAGCAGGCTGTCCCAGCCAACCAGTTACAGTCACTCACACGCTATTTCCTCTTCTTTGATTATTAAAACTCCACAGCAAACTATTGTTTTTACCAGTCACCCAGAAAACAAAGATAAAAGTTTCCACAGAGGAAATAGTAGCCTTCCTTTTCCAAGGTCCTTGTCTGCCTCACTTCCAGTGACATTAAAAGCAATGTTTCATCCACAGGGGTTCATCTGTGTCATCTCCCCTAGTGGATGCAGGACTCCAACAGTTCACTTCTGTGGGTGGAAAAAACGGTAGCTAGGTCATGCATTCACCCCAGGGGAAAAGGGATGCTTAACATCACACAGAACTGAAAGCATTTTCATCTTCCTTTGAGATGCTATTCTTTCTAGTATGAAAAATATGCAAACTTCCATTCTATATTACACATTTTAAAAATAGAAAATCATATATCCAAATTTTAATTTTCAACTTACCAGTTTTGCAATTGAACACAAAGTACCAAATTCATACCTGCTCAGTGTCATGAAATTATTTTAAAGTGAAATGAAGCTCTTTGTTTGAGCTTGTTTTGTACCATTTTATTCCACCAGTGTATAAGTCCTGCCTGGTAACCTGGAAGCCAGGAAAATCCCACCCCAGGGACCTTTGGAAATGACTTTGTGGGTGTCTGACTTTGCTGACATCATAAACCCAGCTGTTATGCCCCAAAAATTACAAATGGTTACTCTTCATTTTAAATGCACATTTAAAGAAACCTAATGTTAGTTCAATGTGGGTAAACAGTCTCCAACAGAGTATAAATAAAGAATTCTTTGAATTGTAAATAGCAGTTGCTCAAAGTAGTAGATGGGTGGCTGAGGCACAGAGGCCAAGGGCCACTCCGGCTGTCCAGCAGGGCGGTCCTCAGAGGCTGGAGGAGCTCAACCACCCAGGACACTGGGGTCGCCCGCCCCCTGCAGGTAGCCCACCCGCCTGTTCTTGCTCACTTCCCTGTCGCTCTCCTATTTACACAACATCCAGGGGACGCCAGACGGAGAAAGCTCTGGACCCTGCCTCTCAGAAGCCCACCAACATACAGGTGAAAGTAAACTGCACAGAACTGATGAAGCCACTTAGAGGCCAAAGACATGGGCCAGGGCTGCAGGCCACACGCAGCGGGCAGCTGGCTAGAGTAGGCCATTTGTTCGTCTCTGTACTGTCCACAGCTGCCTTCACACTGCCATGACAGAGGACCGTTGAGTCAGAAGACCTGACAGTGGCCTTGCACAGAGAGGGTTACCAACCCTGACCTGCCAGAGATAGGATCCAGGCAGAGGGCGGGCGCTGGATCTGTACTGACTGGGAAAGTAGTGCCTGCCGTGAGGGCAGGACAGCCAGGCAGAGAAGAGCCCAGGGGGAGATGTGGACAGGGAGGCAAGAAAGCCCGTCTGGCACTGTGGCTGAGGATCCCCAGGAGCACCCGGTTGACGTTAATAACCCAGTTCTGGGTGCTGCTAACTTATTCACAAAGCTGCTCCCCTCCCTCCAACTTCCTGGACATTCATGGCAAACCCTACTGGGACCTGGAGGCTCAAAAATGTTTTCCTCCGACTGATTACTATCCATAAGTTGGCTGTCACTTTAAAACACACTGTCCTTACATCATTCCCTAGGCCTGTGTTCAGCCCTCGATCTTGGCAGGCATTGTTCCCATCTGGCACAGGAGGAAAACTCATGACTTACCTTATGAGGAGCCACATGCAGTCAGGGACCAAGAGGCTGCCTGGAACCCTGGACCCAGCGCAGGACTTAACTTAGGAAGACCTCGGATGGAGGGGCTGCCCCTGGGCTGTGCTCCAGACTAGGAATTCTGATAAACACTCAGTGACTCGACAAGAGTGCACTGGGAGGACTTATCCTCAGCAGACCTGGGCTGTGGCCTGACAGGGTATCAGCTAAAGGTTGGTGCCACCCAGAACCTAGATGGAAACACCAAGAGTGTGAGGATAATCCATTTTGTGTCTCCACAAGCTCTGACCAAGTCATACTCTTCTGTTATCGTGAGCACCAGGTCAGGGCTCACGTGGAGTAACTTCAACCCAGCACAAGAGAAGAAACAAAAAGACAAAACCAAAAAGCCTGACTACCTTCCATAGTATACCTTGGTAGCTGGTTCACCTTTATTTTACACTGGAAAACTTAAGATCTTTAGCAGAAAGGCATTATTTGGAGTTAATTTCCCTTTTCCTCTGTACTTGGTAATATTCAATAAGTGGTGTTTGAATGAGTCCCTTAGAAACCCTAGTTGCCTGCCAATTAAGTCAGATCTTCTTCTCAGGGAAGTGGCATGAAGAGAGCCTAACCCTTGGGTCGCTGCCGGTTCCTAGGTGAGAGGACACCATCTCTCCACAAGCAGGCTATTCAGGGTGACAAGTCAGTCAGAGACTAGCACGGGAAACAGGAGTCACTCCTTCCATTGGTCACACCGGAGGTCAGTTTCCACACCAGCAAGTTATAGTCATGATTCCTTTAACCACTGCCTCCTCTCAACCCCTCTCAGGTGGCTCCACTCCCAGCCCTCCTCCCCTAGCCTCCGAAACCTCTCTTCCTGCCACCTTTTAACATTCTGTTCCTAGACCTGCTTCCTTTACACACCTGTCTCTAATTATCTCCATCCTTTAACTTCAGATAGATCCAGCACTGGTCTGAAAGCCATTTTGAAATACGGAATAACTATTCTTCCGAAGCAGGGCAGGCGGGCTGGCGGTGAGCAGAGGCATCCTCACCTTTGGATGTGAGGATGTGAAGCAGAGAGTTATGCCTCTCGGGCCCTGGCTCCCAGCACCCACGGCCCAGCCTTTCCCAACGCCCATCTCCTAAAGCCTGGACAGGCTCAGAAGGAAATCAAAGCAGAAGACAGGACAGGACCAAGAATGGGTCAGCACAGGATCGTGCTCAGTGATCTTCCCACCCAGCTAACGCATCGCTAAGGTGGGCAGCACTGCCCGCCACCAGGAATGAGAAAGCAGAGGCGGGAGTCAGGGACCACGTCCATGGCTGAAGGCCAGTGGCAAGGCCGAGGGGGAAGGCTTGAAGGCCATGGAAAATAGTGTCTCCACTTCCGTACAGCCAACCTCCACCCCTGCATGGCTTCTTTTATTTTAGTAAATTACATTCTTTTACAATTTTTTAAACAGTTGAATGCACTCATGATGAAAACAAACTGTGAAATATAAACAAAAAATGAGACAGAAAGATGGATGCAGAGGAGAGAGAAAAGCCGTCATTTCTCCACCCAGAAAACCCATTCTGACATTTTATCATTGCCTATGAAACTTGGCCTTAATTATGTCTCTCTTGAGAAGTCTTTCTTAAACTACTTTCAAATATCATATTTTATTTTTTATTCTATCAGTTTTTCTGAGAGCTGTCCCTCACCTCCCTCTCACTGGCAACACCACAGACAACTAGGGATTTCTTTTCATCTACGGTAATATTATGATTCTAGACTTTTTTTTCCAAAATTAGTAAGGCCATTTTGATCCAGGAAGTCTTTTACAACAACATGAAGATCTTTTAAAAGAAGACATCCTAATAAAAGATTTGCAGGCATATTCTGATTCAATGCAAAAATACCTAAAACTCAGCTGTGAGATCTGAGTTCAAAACACTGGTCTCAACCATATTTGAAAAGTTTCTTCTTGGTCCCCTGATTTACCAGACTCTAAGCACAAAGTTGCATGCTATCTGGAAATCTATTTTAAAATCATTAAGTTAGCAGTTACAAATATCAAAGCATTCATAAGGCGGGGGGTCACTGTTGAAGTGGGGCGATGGTGGGGAACAGGGGAAATCATGACACTGTCTCTCTCTGCTCTGAAGTGTACTTGAACATTTCCATAACACAAGGCGTTGTTTTCTAAATCACTGTGAATACCCTGTTCCAAGTGTGAGTGAGTCCCACACGCACACCAGTAAGACGCCAGCACAGTGCTGGGGGTTCTGCTCCTGCAGGTCCTTGGCACTGCGTGCTCAATGGCTCCCCAGGGTGGGCAACTGGTCAGTGGCGAGGGTCCTGATTTGACATCTGAGGAAACTGAGACCTGAAGAAGCAGGGCGGCCACACCGTGGAGGTGTCTGCCGCACATATTGTTTGGTCCCTTTATAAATATTATTGTACGTGAGCACGTCTGTTTCATTGTCACTTGCAGTATTTTAGTGCATCCTGTTTTTCTAGAAAAATGAATCAGCCTCTCTCTGTTTATCCAAGATAACAAAACAAAACAAAAAAGGGCTGAGAACAATATTGGTCTGATGGAGGCCATCCTGACTGTAAAAGGAAACGTCCCTGAGTCAATATCCTCAGTGAGGGACATCCCTCCATAAAATAGGCCAGGAATATTCCAGCAGGTTCCAATGAGCACAAACAGCACACACTCCCGTGGAAGGGCTCTGCTCTGCACAGCGGGCATTTGCAGGGCCGGCATAGGCCTCCCATCTCATTTCCACAGGCCCTTCCTTCAATCACCTCAGGCTTCACAGTGGCTGTCAGGTCGCGTCTGTCCCCTAAACTAAGGAAGCCCCCTTCCTGCCCCTCTTCTCTGCCTTCCAAAATCCCTACCAGCCCAGCTTATCTGCCTCTATAATCCCCTGTAATCAGATCCCCTGGAGAAGAGAAGCCCCTCTCCCTTCCTGATGGAGTAAAATGCCTTCATCCTGCACAAAGGAGATCAGTGTGGAAGGAAAAGAAAGGAGAGGGAAGGAGGGGTTGCTGCAATGTGGGCACAGGCCACAGGTGACGCTGGTGAAGACCCTAAACTCCAAATCACCAAATAAAAGCAAAATCAACGAAGGAAATTGTTCCCGAGAATCCCCCCACTGCACACCAAGTCTGTGGCGCCACTTTTAGGCATTCTCATCCTAAGTAAAACCAGTACGTCCAGTCCTCCCCAGCTTTAGGATAGATGGGTGGAAGGCCATGATGACAAGGTGGTGGCACTTTGAGGGCCTCCTGGGAACCAAGATGAGCAGAGGGAGCGCTGGACTCGCCTCTCACCTCAGAGTCCAGGGCCCCTGGGCTGGAGTGCTGCACTGCCCATATCCTCTCTCCCTTCCTCTCAGCTGGTGTGGGCCAGCCCTGGGCACACATAGCGGGACCTACTGCGCTTCTGCAAGTTCACCACTCCCAGAGGTGGCGGGCTTCCCTGGATGAGCAGCCTTTCCTCATTTCCAGATGGCCTCATTCTAGCAAAGGATTTGGGGGCTTTTAAAATCCCATAAGTCATACAATATTATTAATGAACTCTAAGAGCCCTTCCCATGGATACAAAAATAAAGTCTAGAATATTTATTTCATCCTTGGCCATACACCCACATAGGGAGACCTGGAAGATATGCACCCAAGGGGACTAGGATTTGACACAGCAGATAATGGGAGATTCCCTGCCCCTGTGCTCAACAAAGAGCTAAACTGCTTTTTGAAATAAGTTTTAAGAGTTACTTTTTGAAGACCATCATTGAATTCTGAGGGATGGACTGAATCTTAGCAATTCCAAAGATAAAACCTGCGTCCTTTGCAGGTATGTTCTCTCAGACAAGGAAGAAGAGCAACAGGGGCTCCTGAGCCAACAGGCTGCCTGCCCAAGCAGGCCACAGCCTGAGCTCCGATGTTAGTGTCACATGGCTAACAGATGTGTCCAGGTGTGCTGGAAGTGTGAGCACACTCAGGCACTGGCACCAAGTTGCAGGTGGGCATCCATCTGTACCAGCTACGGCATCAGAAATTCAACGTGTGTTCATCTCTGACCCTCACCTCACCACCCGGAGCAGACGAGGCCAGGAAACCTGACCAACGAGACACAGCTGATGCATGGCAGAGCCCAGGTTTAAAGGCAGCGAAGCCAAGCTCCGGAAAGTGCTATTAACCAATGTGACATCTATGGAAGGGATGTTGTGTCCATGCGCCTGGAGCTCCCAGTGAATGTAAGGTCAGGTGGAGGAACACCAGGGAGAGGGGGGTGTAGGCCACCAGAGTGTGCAGCAGGAAACCTGGAGAAGGGCAACGCCAGGTCTGGCCCTGGGACTGGGCCTAAGTCTGTGCTCTGCGTGAATCAGGCTGCCCCTCCCAAACTGAGGGTCTGGAAAGGCAGGGGAAGCAGCCCCTGAAAGGACAGCACCAAGGCCAATGTGAAGGACCCTGTCCCCTCCCCAAGCACCCAACGGGCTTCCGAGACACATCAACGCAGGAGCCAACAGATCCCCAACACGGTGGCATCTGGGAGACACTCAGAGACATTCAACCCAGAGATACTCAGGCCGCTGGCCAAACAAGGGAATCCAAGATAAACCTGCCACTCTGTCATGACCTCATCCTGCTGGGAGTCAGGCAGAAACAGTGCAAGAGCGACAGCCCTGCGAGCTCTCAGGGCACCTTTCAGGGGACATGAATTCACTGTCGGTCACACCTCTCTGAGGTCAGACCATGTGGCTGAGAGGCGGGGCGCAAGGGGCTCTCCTGAAGGCAAGCCATGAACCCCAGGAAACTCCTGGAAGAATGAGCAACAATCCTGCTTCCCTCAAACTCTTTAGCCCTTAAACCGAGACAATCACAGAATCCACCTTCCAAGATGAGGTTAAGTCTGACTTTAGGGCTCAGCCAACGGACAGATCTGGATGAAAAAGAGGGTTCCAGTCAGCTGCTTCCAAAGAGGCAGTGTTCATGAAAAAGAAGTCAGGTAGCAAGCACTGGGGATGAGGTCTCCAATTCCACCCTCTGTACCGAAGCACAACAGATGACCTCAGGGAAGGCCACTTATCACCTGAGGATGGGACAGCCCTGCCCCCAGCAGTATTGCCCCCGGGGGTTGCTGATCTATCCTGGACAGATCCTGGGATGATACTGTGTCAATGACCTAGACCTCTCAGGATCTCAGGGAGTTAATTCCTACATTTTGTTTTCAAATCAATGGTCCTTTGGAAGTATGTAGGATCCTGCCTTCAGATGCCCAGGTAGGGATGTGGCTCCACGACATCTGCAGGCTGATTTCCCTGGGTGCTGGGCTCCATCGCCTGGCTCTCAAGCACTTCCCTGAGTGCTGCACAGAGACCGGCTCTGCATTGTGGAGGCGGCTGCATTTTCAGCATTGTTTTGTCTCTGTTCTGAGATGAGGACTGAGACACAGAGCGGAGGACTGGGGACCCAAGGTTCTGACTCCAGAACCTGTTCTATGAGTCATACACCAAGCCAGCTCTCCTACAGAAGATTCTGACTCCAGAGCCTGTCCTGTGAACCACTGCACCAGGCCAGCTCTCCTATGGAAGGTTCTCACTCCAGAACCTGTCCTGTAAACCACTGCACCAGGCCAGCTCTCCTACAGAAGGTTCTCACTCCAGAACCTGTCCTGTGAACCACACCAGGCCAGCTCTCCTACAGAAGGTTCTGACTCCAGAACTTGTCCTGTGAACCACTGTACCAGGCCAGCTCTCCTACAGAAGGTTCTAACTCCAGAACTTGTTCTGTGAGCCACTGCAACAGGCCAGCTCTTCTATAAAAGGTTCTTATTCCAGAAGCTGTCTGGTGAGGCACACACCAGGCCAGCTCTCCCATAGAAGGTTCTCACTCCAAAACCTGTCCTGTGAACCACTGCCCCAGGCCAGCTCTCCTACAGAAGGTTCTCACTCCAGAACCTGTCCTGTGAACCACACCAGGCCAGCTCTCCTACAGAAGGTTCTGATTCCAGAACCTATCCTGTGAGCCACTGTACCAGGCCAGTTCTCCTACAGAAGGTTCTCACTCCAGAACCTGTCCTGTGAGCCACACACCAGGCCAGTTCTCCTGTGGAAGGTTCTGACTCCAGAACCTGTCCTGTGAACCACTGTACCAGGCCAGCTCTCCTACAGAAGGTTCTAACTCCAGAACCTGTCCTGTGAGCTACACACCAGGCCAGTTCTCCTACAGAAGGTTCTGACTCCAGAATCTGTCCTGTAAACCACTGTACCAGTACCAGGCCAGGTCTCCCACAGAATTCTCACTCCAGAGCCTGTCCTGTGAACCACTGCACCAGGCCAGCTCTCCTGCAGAAGGTTCTGACTCCAGAATCTGTCCTGTGAGGCATACACCAGGCCAGATCTCCTACAGAAGGTTCTCACTCCAGAACCTGTCCTGTGAGCCGCACACCAGGCCAGTTCTCCTACAGAAGGTTCCAACTCCAGAACCTGTCCTGTGAACCACACACCAGGCCAGCTCTCCTACAGAAGGTTCACACTCCAGAACCTGTCCTGTGAGCCACACACCAGGCCAGCTCTCCTACAGATGGTTCACACTCCAGAACCTGTCCTGTGAACCACTGCACCAGGCCAGCTCTCCTACAGAAGATTCCAACTCTAGAACCTGTCCTGTGAGCCACACACCCAGCCAGCTCTGCTACAGAAGGTTCAGAGCAACTCAGCTTCCCAGTGTGTTAAATGAAGCATCCACAAAGGGAAGCTCAGAACGAGGAACACAAAGAGAGGCCTACTCTGCGCAGCCCAGCTCAGTGGTGCAAGGGCCCAGGAGACAACTGGATCTTCTAGGAATCTGTCTGAGAGCCCATAAACCAAGGCAACCACAGAATCCACCTTCCAAGAACCATACACTCCAAAATGAGGCCAAGTCTGACTGCAGGGCTCAGCCAATGGACAGGTCTGGATGAAGAAGAGGGTTCCAGTCACCTGCCTCCAAATCCAGTCCCAAGGGTCATCAGGAAGACCCTGGGGATGCAGAACACCATGCCAGCCCATGTCACATCCTCAGGCACCTTGCTATGGCACACACACACACAGCATCCTATCCACTGCACAGGACACAGGGGTTTTACAGGAGCTGAAAAGAAGGTCCCGATGGTTTTTACCTAGCTCTTATCTATCTGTCCCTCAAGTTCCAGCTCAGAAGCCATCTGTCTTTCTAGTAACAGCATTTCCATGTGAAAGTCACACTGGGTCTGCCTACACGCAGGAGTAAGTCGCATCCCCAGGTTGAAGAAGTAGCAGGCCACACACGTGCGCCCTGAGGAGAATCTCAGCCTTCACACTATGGCAACTTCTGGTGACAGCTGTGTGACGAGGACCCAGGGGAAGGGTGCAGGCTAGAACCCAGAGCACCGCTCAGGGTCCATATCTCTGTGGAGTAGGAACAAGTCTGCACTGAAGTTCACTTTGCTGAATGATCCACAGATCCTGGAACACAAGTTTGCTGCTGTTCTCACTACTTTATGGTCCTGAAAATGTCACAAAATGACAGGCTTTTTCTACCTTAGCTTTTGCTTTGCTTCAGCGGGTCTGAGGTCTATTAAATGTGGCATTTTAAAGGGCAGAAAACCCTGACCCAACGGCTCCCAGGCCTCCTTTATAAAGAAACAGTTCTCGCTTTTAAACCCTTCTTGCTTCTTAAATTTGCCTCTTCACTGTCTACTTTTTAAAATTCCAGACGGTAATTCTAGTCACTGAAGTCTTTGTGAAACTCTATTTCTGTGATTTTTTTTTTTTTTTAACTTAAGCAATGTTATTGGAAGGGAGCTGAAAACCACAGTTCCCAGACAGAAGCAAGCTAGGCCCAGCGCAGGGGCCACCGCGCCCCGGTGGCCACTGCGCCCCCGGAGCAGCTCTGTATGTGCTCAGAGGAGCAGCTCCTTCCACTGGCAATCTCCTTCTAGAGGATGGAAAGGAAAAATGCAGGAGGAACGAAACAAAGGTGAAGAAGAAACCCAAACAGAACATTCAACTCAGTAAAGACAAGAGTCACGACTACTATGGCCGATGCCCAAATGTGTTACAGATCAATTTTTATTTTAGTTATTTTTTATCACTTATTTATTTCTTTATTTTTGGGCACTGGGGATTAGACCCAGGGACTACTTTGCTACTGAACCATATCCCCAGCTCTTTTTTTTTAACTTTTTATTTCAAGTCAGGGTCTCACTAAGTTGCTTAGGGTCTAATTGCTGAGGCTGGCCTCAAACTTGAGAATCCTCCTTCCTCAGCCTCCTGTTCTTACTGAGATTGCAGGTGTGCACCACCACACCCAGCTACAGAACAATTTTTAAAGAACAATGTATATCGTATGGTCAAATGTTCTGTGTTACAGTTGTTCTCAAAAAGTTTTACATGGAAAACAAACCAATGACCTAATGTTACACTCTTCAAATTTCTCTACTATCATTTCAACATGTTGTTGGCCCAGTTTCAAAATTAGCACGTGGTTTCTCTTTGGCACCATAAAATGTTTGGAACTCAAAGAATCAAAATGTCTTAATCCATCATTGGAGCTTTCCTTATCTTTATTGTTTCAAATAAACAATTTCACTCACTCACTTTTAATCTAAAAAAAAAAACAATTTGGTAGATATTAAGAATTCATATTCCACATCCTCCCCCTTCAAAAATAATACCCCTATCCATCACGGCTCGCTGCGCAGAACCCCCATCTCAAAACGGAATGGTGAAAATGCTTTCTCTTGAATGTAACAAGGGCTGGTTTAGTCCACTCTTGCTCCCTTGATGGCCTGGTTCATTAAAGAAAATATGGAATATGTCATCATCTCCCCCACGGGGTGGTGACTTTCCTACCAAGTTGTTATTACTTGAACAATAGGTTTATTTTCCAAAAACCATGAAAGTCTGATCAACTGTCAGTGTAAATTATTAGAGATATTAAATAACGAATCTGTACCAATAATGTAATACCATATATAATGTGAATAATATATAACAATGAAAATAACCTTTTGGTATTTACAACTAAATTCTATTTTCCATGTAGCAAAAGAAATAAAGGCTCAGTAACTGAAGTGGTTCTAAGCTGGTCGTCATTGTTTCCCCACAACCTCTATAAAAATCCATGGAATAGCTGTCTGGGATCCAGTAATTCTAAGAAGGAATTCTATTGGATATTAGTACTGGGGGTCAAACCTGGGGCCTTGCACATGCTAGGAAAGCACTGTACTGCTAAGCTATACCCCAGCCCAACTAAGGAATTCTAATGAAGAAATAAGGAAGTATCCTTAAAACCATCTACTGGAATGTTTATCACGTGGCTTATTGAAAGTGTGGAAATAAGTGCTTTGTAATGCGTGCCAGTGAACAAATCAGAACAGAACTATAAAACAGAACATGGGGTGGGCACTGAAAGTCATGCTGAGATGCCATCAGTTGTAAACACATCCCAGATCGTTTTTTTTAAAGTAGGTTGTCTTTTCTCAATGAATATAAGTCTTTATTCATTGAATAACATCATGTCCATGAACTTGCATTCTGATATCTTGTTTGAACAGAGAGACATGCTCTCTACGGATGAATGCAGACCCATGTAAGTAAACATTAATTATATAATTGCTTTCAGGATTTATCACCTACTACATGACTATAAAAAAGACAGGGGTGTGGCTCAGTGGTCAAATGCTTGCCTAGCATGTAAGAGTCCCTGGGTTCAATCTCCAGCTCTGAGAGATAGAGACAGAGAGAGAGTTGTGGGGGAGGGATAAACCAGGTACAGTGGTATGTACCTGTAACCCCAGCTATCTAGGAGCTTAAGGCAAAAAGATTGCAAATCCAAGTCCAACCTGGACTACAGAGCAAAACTCCATTTTACACACACACACACACACACACACACACACACACACGAACCTGCCAGGAGGTACAATCGTGGTGAGCAAGCTGAAGGCTCCTACTCATCGTACCTGGAAGGCTGAGTGTGCTGGCAGCACCTAGCATCCCCTCTGGAGGAGCACAGCTCCTCTGCTCCTATCCCACCCCTGCCTTTTCTCCTCCCCCTGGGTACTTAAAACAAAGCCATTGCCCTCTCTCACACCCAGCTAGTCTCCAGCCAGCAGACAGGGTAGGGCCACAGCACTTCCTGCCTCCTACCACCACCAAGACCACCTCTGTGGAGAAGCTGTTCTGCCTTCCTTCCAATCCTGTGGTGTCTGGATGGCACCCACAGCATCTGCTCTGCTGAGCCAGAGGGAGGGAAGCACCCAGCTCCTGACATGCACTGAAGCAGGTGCCTGTAGGAGACCTCTCATTCCTCCTGAGGGTGCTCACCCAGGTAAGGAAACCCGCTCTGCCTGAGGCCATGTTCCTATCAGCTGGGGCAGAAAATGTAGCCAAGGGGCAGAGGTGCCTGGGAAGCAGAGGGTGAGTCCAGGTGATACCAATGAAGCCCTGGATCTGGACATAACCACAGCCTCATTGGAACACGCACCAGCCAGTATGAGTGAACATCTGTCACTCTCAGCTGGACAGACCTGACCAGACCAGGCTCAGTTGTACAAGGAAGAGGCAGGACATACTGTGTGCTGCATTCATGGTCAAATGGCCTCAAAAGGCCTCATTTAGATCCAGAATGTCCCCCAAAGGCTCATGTGTTCAGAATTTGGTCCACAATGCAGCAATGTCCAGAGGTGAGGATTCTAGGAACTGATCAGATCAGGAGGACTCTGACCTCGTCCTTGACTTGATCCACTAAGGATTCACAGCGGATGACACTTAGGAGGTAGGGCAACCGCAGGCAGGAGGTGGTGCCCAGTTGCAGGAAGCAGGCCATTCTCCCCCCTTGCTCTCTCTCTCTATACCCCTGCTTCCTGGCTGCACTGAAATAGACAGCTCTTCTCCATCACACCCCCGCCACAATGCTCTGCCCTGCCCTGGCTCAAAGCCATGGATCCAGTGGACTGTGAAGTTCTGAAACCATGAGCCAAAACAATCTTTCCTACTCTAAGTTATCTTTCTCCAGCACAGGTTCAGTCTCTGCTCGATGCTCCAGATGGGACTGTTACCTTGGAAGTGAGGGTCACACGCGAGTGTAAGATCTGGTGTGCTGCACCCCTTTAAGACACCAGTGCCTGTGCTAAGGGGAAGAAGTCAGTTCATTCTGTTTCTTACTGAAATTAGAAAAATAAGCCATGAATCACTCTTCATCTTCACAGGAAGGGTCTTCTTAAGAAAAGTCAGTTGCTAGTGAAATACACAACTTTGTCTTTTTTAATCCCTTCTTCTCTGACGAGTTAGAGTGACTCACTTTTGTTGTTATTATTATAAAGAAGCAGAAATTAGGACCACATGCAAACAAGCGTATTCTCATAAGGAAAGGAGTCGTTCTAAGCGCAGCACTAAAAGCCCTGACTCAAACCAAATGCCACCTCCTGAATCACAAGCGCACCTCCGTTCAGCACCCTGAGCTTCCCACTTGGGTGTCCACCAAGTCCCGCCCTTCCTACATGTCTGACACCCAGTTGAGCTCATGGGTCAAGGTGACACTCATAAACCATTCCTAACAATCAATGTGCCACACCACGTAGTAATGACTGCAAAGTAATTGTCACTCCTGACGCAGGGCTTTCCTGCAGGGCCCAGGAAACAAAAACAGCCGGCTGAGTCAAATCCAGGCACAAGGTGGTCTTCACTCGGGAAATGATGCCTGTGGTGATTTCAGTAGGAAACAATTGTAAACAAATTAATCCAACTCTGTTAGTCCTCTGTTTTGCTGGATCCTGCCCATTTAACAACAGAGCCACCAAAAAGGGTGTCAAAAAAGGAGTATAGAGAGAGCCGCATCCAGGAACAAGACTGTATCGGGCAGGCACCCTTCATCCTCATGGCCACACCACCTATAGCTTCCTCCTGCCCTAAGACTCATCCAGTTGTAATCAGTCATCACACAGAACTTGCCTTGTGTGAGGGGAATCCAGAGAGCATGTTTGTATGATCATATACATATTCTATAGTATGCTAAAAAAAACTGACCAGAATGATACGTACCACACAAATGAAAATAATTTTTACTCTATTTGTATAATCAGCATTAAAAGCTCAAAAGTAAGCCAGGCACAGTGGCGTACACCTACAGTTCCAGCGACTCCAGAGGCTGAGGCACAAGGAACACAAGTTCGGGGACAGCCTCTGCAACTTAGGGAGACATTGTTTCAAAATAAAAAAATAAAAAGGGCTGGGGATGTAGCTCAGTGTGCCCCTGGCTCAATGCCCCAGCTCATATGCCCCCAGGTTCAATCCCCAGTACCAAAAAAAAAAAAAAAAAAAACAGACTCTGTATTATTGGTTAGAGGTGAAATTCCACTGCTCTCTTTCCAAGTTCAAGGAAAGATACTGGAGGTGTTTGCCCATGAGGACTACAGAAGGGCATCAATTGGAAAATCGGTCTTATTGAATGTGTGGGCAGATGGGGATGATGAAATACACAGAATATAGGGATGCATCTAAGAATAGTATCAAAAAACAAGGTGTTGCCCAACCCAGGCACACAGTGAACAGGTAGTTGAACACCCACTCTGTCCTGGGGCCACCGAGCAGCTGCTTGGCCAATGCTTTATTTATACCCTGCCCTGCCCTCTCTTAATTCATACTCGTGTAATATCCTGCCCACTGGGCCACTCCCTAGTACCTCTTCAAAGCAGTCTCAGGCCACGCAAGCAGGAGGCTAACAGAAAACATGAAGTAAGATGTGAGAAACATCTTTAGGGATTTAGGGTTGCCAGATTTTCCAAGTAAAAATGTAGGGTGCCCAGTTAAATCCAAATTTCAGATGAAAAAGTACATATCCTGGGGGAAGCCAGCAAGAATGAAATAGGTGGTGACAGTTAAAGAGAATGTATCATGGATATAACCGAGCTGGACAAACTCTGTGCCACACCAGGGACATCCATGCTGTAGGGCCCATGGCACCACAGTTTACATTATCATCCACTGATGAGGTTCTCAAAGTCTCTGGGGTAGGCTGCCCCACATTTTATATAATACAATAATACTTTTTTCTAAAGAAAATATTGTTATCTAATAAAAAACTCCCATCACTAAGCCAGCTGAGTACTTCGGGAATAGCACACTTAGCAACAGAGAAACCCAAATGAACAAACACTGTTCTGAGAAACTGCCATCAAATCCAGTTTTGGTTCACCACTGTGTGTGACTGGCTAATTCTTCCCCCAAGGGATATCTTTTTCCATATAATGAAGTGCATCTCTGCCAACAGGAAAGACAGGTAAGTTCTGGAGACTTAGAACAACGGTTAGTTACCTAGATCAAGCGCAGTCACTTTGGACTTTACCACCAGGAAAAATTCTACACCGATGGTATAAGCGTTATACTCACTGATGGTGCGAATCTTACACATCATTCTTCTAGAGGTCACCTCTGCCAAGTATCTCAAGGAAAAGTTAAAAGAAAAAATATTCATCCTAATTATATAACATAGATTTGAAAGGGTAAAAAGGACCTTGTCTCCCTATTTAAATGAATACTGATGCTTACAAAACATAATTTTACTCATTTCTCGGACTAAGATATCTGTCTTTGATCTTACACCCATGTCCCTTGGGCTCACAAAGTACTTATATTAGTATTTCCAGTCTGTTTATTTAGCATATTCACATCCTTACAGAGGAGGGCCTCAGTTCAATGTGTGTATGTGTGTCTGTGTGTGTGCTGGGTTTTATGGGCAGTACTGGGATTGAACCCAAGAGAGCTCCTACACCTTAGCTACACTTCCAGCTTTTTTGTTTTATTTTGAGAAAGGATCTTGCTCAGGGACCTCTAACTTTCCATCCTCCTGCCTCAGCCTCCCAAGGAGCTGGATCACAGGTATGCGCCACACACTGGGGCTCACTATTTCTTAGGTTAGGGAAACTGCTAAGCCAAGGTGACCCCAGCCAGGACTTGAATATGACCTAAAATATGTTCCCTGGAACCTGGAGTTTCCCCAGTGCCTCTCCTGTGCTATCACCCCCGAGTCTGAGGGCAACTGTCTCATTCATCAGATTCCAAATACCAGCAACTTGCCATCTGGTGTCTTGGTAAGGGCTGAAAAGAACCTACAGAGATTCTTCTCCACCAAATAGTCGCTGATATATACCTTTCATTTTAGATACAACTGGTATCAAATAATGCAGTAGAGACCCCAATATGTGAGAGCAATAAAACAAAACAAAGCAGACACTCCTCTCAAAGCAGCCAAGCCACTGACTGTGGAATATCTGGTTATGAAAATATATGACAACACGAGAAGGCTGCATACAAACCCAGAAAAACAGCTGGGGGACGTTAGAATGAGATTTCTAGTGGGTTTTTTCCACTTGTAAAAAATTTCCAGTAATCCTTATGAATTATTTTTGCAGTAAGTAAAATTCTAATATTTAAGTGAACCATGATTATAAAAGCGGTAGCCTCAAAATAACTTGTTTAAAATGAAAGTCTTTAATTTTACTTTGGCCTCCAACTGTGCCAATGAGCAGGTAGAGCTGGAGAAAAGGTTCTCTATACAGGACAAGAAAACCAGCCATTTGTCTCCAGCCAAGAGCAAAGATCTAAACTTTTCATAGTTCCTTTATCGTGTCTACTCTCCTTCCCAGCCACCTCGCCAACAGGACAGGCCTTCACTTGGGGACAAGATGAGCAGAATGTCTTCTTGCTATTCCCACAGACCAGCTCAGCTCACGTTCTTTTCTAGGCTACTGTAAGCCAGACATGCAGGGTCAAGGCCTGTCTCTTGAGGGGATGCCCCAGCTAAACACCCAGCCCTCTGCCCAGTGGGCTGCAAGCAGGAGTCTGCATGTAAATCAGGCACCTTGCACCAAAGTCAATGGAAAGCAGAATCGTGATGCCTAAATTGATGAGACCAGCTCACTCAGACAAATAAACCCTCCTTTCCCAGGGATCTGAAGTCATCTGGGAATGATGTCCATTCTCCCATCACCCATTTGTTATTGTGCAGTCTGCATTTTAAGGAAGCAAGCTAAATTTCCTTTACCACTCCTTCCTTGTTTCTATGCTCCACTGAATTCTGAAAAGGGTCACAATCTATTGACAGACAACTGGAGATAAATGCCCTTGGATCAAGGCCTCCCACACGGAACCACATTGTATCAGCCTGAAAGTTCTGAATTTTTTGGTTGTCATGCACAGGTCAAGCTAGTGGAAAGGGTGCCGGGAAGGACCTGTCCCTATATGGAATAGCAGAAGGGATGCAGCCACACATCCCACCATCCATTTCCTCCACCTCCCAAGATGAGGAGGCAGAAGCTAGGTGTGGGTGAGAAGGACGAATTCCTGTCCCTTCCCTCTGAAGCCCTGCTACTTTAAATGTCAGAACTGTACATTTCAAAAGCCTCCTTACTTCCAAAAAATAATTAAAATGTTTTTTCTAAGTGTAAAGGCAGGGCTTGCTTAAAATCCAAAATTATAGAGTTCCTTTATTTCTTAATAACAACATGAACACAAACAGCATCAACACATCATCCAAAAGCCACCCTCCAAATAAAATTTGACTCAAATTAACATTTCGTGTATCATTCCCCCAATGCCAAAAGATTCCAGTCTTCGAGTACAAATCCCAAATATAAAATCCAACAGATGTTTCATATCAATATCATATCAATAAGCAAGCTCAAGGGCAACACAACCACCCTCACTCTGAGACCACAACCTTCAGATAAAGCTGGCAAAGGAAATGACCCCCTCCTATGACTGTCCCCACGAGGGGCATACCTTACTCCCTACAGTCATCTTCTCTGATGTCCTGCAGTCTTGATTGACTCAATATCAAGGAAAGAGAGAACTGCTTGTCCCCACAGACTAAAGAGGTCTACCCTGGCCACTGCAGCTTGGCGGGAACATGATGAGGCAGGGCACTTGGCTGAAAATGATGATTTTAAGCACTGACATTTTTATGACTTTTGTTTACATACATTCTTACCTGTTTTTGTAGCCATCCTGAGGCTCCTCCGCACTGGTTGAGTTGTCCCAAGCCCCACCCCCTTTCAAGCATGGATCGGACCCTACTGAAACAGGCAGGGCAGTTTCCATTCAACACATGACGAAACTGGAGCTCACTAAAGTTGTGTAAGCTCATTACACAGCAGAGTGTGACTCAAGCCAGAAGGGCTGACAACAGAACTCCCAGAACCCCTGTGGTGCTCTCTGCAGCCGCCCAACCTGTCGGGTCACACTGTGCACACAGCCAGCAGGCCCAGATTCCTACTTTTCAAGCAGCAGGGTCAGGCTGGGGTGTAGCTTGGGGGTAGAGTGCTTGCCTAGCATGCCTGAGGCCAGGGTTCAACCCCCAGCTCTGCAAACAGGCAGAAGAAGGCAGTTACTTTTGACAACTATAGAATCCAATGAAGGGGAAACCATTTTCCCCTCAAAATAGCAATAGCTTGTCAAAAGGTGGAAATTACTCAAATACCCACCAGCAGATGAGTGAATGTACAATCCAGATGTGATTATCTGTACACGCAACGTTCTCTGGCCATAAGAGGAATGAGGCTCTGATAAATGTTATAAAATGGATATACTTGAAGACACTATGCCAAGTGGTCATAAAAGACCACTATTATGTAATTCCATGTATACAAGATGACCAGAGTATGCAAACCTAGAGAAACATAAAGTACACGGAGGCTGCCGAGGATGAGGAGATGTGGAGGGGAGGACAGCTCACATCTGTCCAGTTGGTGGGGGATTCTCCTGTAGTCATGTTCTTGGCGATAACATCCCAATCTGTGACAATACTGTACAATGGCTAAATTAGCCAGGCCTTGGTGGATCGCACCTGTAATCCCAATACTCAGGAGACTGAGGCAGGAGAAACACAAATTTGAGGCCAACCTCAGCAACTTAGTGAGATACTACCTTAAAAAAAAAAAAAAAAAAAAGGCTGCAGATGTGGCTCAGTGGCACAGCACCTCAGGGTTCAAGCCCCAGGGTCATAAAATTTTTTAATCATATCTCAATAAAGCTGTTTTTATTTTATTTTTTTTTTTTAAAAGTGGTAATTAGTTAAGCAAATTAAAAAGACCTCTGGCTTTTATCTCCTTAAAGTTCCTCATTTAAGGGTGAGGAAACCAAGCCACAGCCAGATATTCAGGTTTAAATTGGTGTGCCAATGTGTTCTGCCTACTAGTCCACTACCAAACGTCCACTCAGTGCTATGACAGATGTAGAGCCCAAAGGGCCTAATCCTGGTCAGTTTTAATCACACCTGAAACAATGACATTAGAACCCCCAGCTGTAGCAGGAGGTTCAGAGGCAGCCAAGCCCAAGAGCTGATAGATGGTGAAGCCCAAATGGACCTGCAGGGCAGAAGGAACTGGAGAGAGCTGGACTAGCAGCAGGGACATTCCAGGAAGGGGACACGCTCTGCCTCAGGGCCTTGTCAGCACACGGCTGCCAAGTAAAGTGACCTGGATGAGCAGGGCAGGGAACTAGGCAGGAGGGCAGCCTGGACAGGAAAGGACCACAGGTACAGAGAGACCACCTGTTTGGTGGATTTCTTCAAGAAAGAATGCATTCATAGTAACTTGGCAATTTTTAATGTAAAAAAAAAAAAAAAAAAAAAAAAAAAAAGACTACATTGCACTTAAATATATGGCCACCTATGAGTAAAGTAAACCTGGTTTATAATTTCAAACTCTTCTCTTTATTCTGGTCAGAAAAAGGTTCATTTCTCATTCCTCTGAAATCTGAAAGGATAATAACCTTGTTAAAGCCATGTGACCTGAAGAGGTATGAAAAGAATATAAGAAATTTTAAAATGAAGATATTAATAATGAATATGAGACTCGGATGTGAGTTTCTAGGAGAAATCCTTGTCCTGGGTTTATCTGGCTGCATATCTTTTCCATATAGAGGTGAAGGTTATACCATTGGGAATGAACTTGAGGCTGTGGTTAAATGCTTGCGGCTGACTGAGCTCCTCTGACATCTCTGTGCTCACTGAGACACACAGTTAATCTGCTTAATTACGGTTTTGTTGAGATCTCAAATTTTCCTATTTACTCTGCATCCTGAAAGGTCCTTTGAAATCTGAGCAGCCTACTCCACCTCTCCAGCTCCACGGAGAAAGGCTGCAATCCTGGGAGTCTCTGAAGGGGGTGAAGGGGATGTAAATTTCCACTAAGTGGAATGTGGAAATAATCCAGGAGTACAAGAATATAATGGATTCTTCCCAGCAATTTTCCTCCCTTGGATCTTCCTTAGAATTTATAATTGGACTATAAAATTAAATTTAAAAAAAATAGAATATATTCCAGAGTCAAGAGCTGGGAATAAAACTTAGTGGTTGAGCCCTTGTTAGCATCATGTACAAGGTCCTGGGCTTGAGCCCCAGCACCAGAGGAAAAGAAAAAAGAGAAAAAAAAACCCTGAAATAATATGTTCTATGAATTTACTATGCTGAGCACAGTGGCACACAATATGAACTTAATAAATATGTATCAACTTACTGCTTGGGAAAGAATCACCAAATGATCTAAATGATGAGAAATTAAAATCACTTCTATTTCTTTCAGGAAATATTAACTGAATCCCTAGAGTACCAGGCTTTGAGCCAGGCATTGGAGAAGGATAAGGTAGGTAAAACTTGTTTCTTGACCTAAGGAGTTCACAGTACAAAGAATGAAAACAGGGCTGGGGTTGTGTCTCAGCGGTAGAGCACTCATCTAGCATGTGCAAGGCCCTAGGTTCAATCCTCAGCACCACATAAAAAAAAAAAAAAAAAAAGAAAAGAAAAGAAAGGTACTGTGTCCAACTACAACTAAAACATAAATTTAAAAAAAAAAAAAAGTGAAAACAAAGCATGAGCAATCTCTATCAGGGCAAACAATCAAGGGTTGTTTATTATTTTAAATCAATTTCAAATCAAACATGTTGTACTATTACATCTAATCTAAAAGCTGCCAGTTCTCCTCTGACCACCCAGTGACACTTTTATTATTTCAACAGCACATTCCATAATCCCAGCTACTAGGGAAGCCGAGGCAGGAGGATCACAAATTCAAGGTCAGCCTCAACAATTCCCAAGATCATTTCTCAAAATTTTAAGAAGGGGTGGGGGGTGGGGGGGTGGGAGCATAGTTCAGTAGAACACCCTTGGGTTTGATCCCCAGTACTAAAAAAAAAAAAAAAAAAAAAAATTAGCATTGATTTCAAACATTCATTAGTACCAATATATGCTAAGCATGAAGGATGATACAACACTGGCTCCATGTTCTCAGAGCTGACGAGTTGGGGAAATGAAATAAAACCATTCTTTTAACAAGCCTTACACATCATTTTAATGGACAATAGAAAAGATTACATACCAAATCCCTTCTACTGATTATTACTACAAGGATTTGGAGTAGGGAGGAGAGTCCTTCTAGTTGGTTGGTCCAATATGAGTTGGCCAAGTCTTAACAGACCAAAGATGGAGGATATATCAGGCAAGCAAGGAAATGCACAGTACTCAGAAATCCAAAGACAGTTACTCTGAATGAAATATGCAGTGGCCAGGAACACACAATGTGGAGAAAACTGAAGAAAGAAGCTCTGTGATTATTTATGGAGCTTCCTTCAGGTCTATTAATTCAGACTCCAAAAAACTCACTCCACCGTTAGATAGGCATATGCCTTGAGATGGAGGGGCTGACCGGGAAAAGATACAAGTACCCAGGCATTCATATTTTCAAAGAGTTCAGATGAATGGCAATGATTCACTAATACCAATTCTGGATTTTTAACCAAATATTTAAAAGGACTCACTGCCTCTCATCTCTGCATGTGCTTCTCTGACTCTCTTGGCCTATTCCTCTCCTCTCTTTCTTTATTTTTCTCTCTCCATCCTTCTTAGTAAAAGTTTAAAAAAAAAAATTAATGCCACAAGTCTGTACGTTTAAATTCAGCCCACATGACATTTCCTTCTCATTTAATTGCTTCCATACAATTTATATCCTCTAGTCACGCTAGACCCCGGAGTACTCAACATGCTCTTTTACAAAGACGCTCTTGTCCTATAATAACCCCCATAATCAAAGTTCAGGAATAATGGGTAAGGCCCAGACGGTTGACGGGTGAAACAAACAGGTTTTTAAATTCACCCAAAGCAGGCTCCGAGCAGGAAGCAAATCAAAGCCGGCCACTCCACCATCCAGCTTGAGAGCAAGAACTCTGGAGCACTAACAAACAGATCCTTCTGGTCTCTGCACTTCCTCCAAGCCTGGGACTGGATGCTCTGTCTTCGGGCTGCTGTGAAGACCCACCACACAATGGCCCTTAAGGACACTGGGTTGCAGTCTCTTCCTAGTTAGCCCTCGGCAAAAAAGTCCCTCTGGTGCTCAACACAACTGCCCTTGAAAAGGTCTTTAGATGAGTCAACGGCTCCTCCCTGTTGTTTCAGTAAAGTTTTAGTAAACCTACCTCTTCTACCTTCCTGCAAACACTTGGGCACATTTCTGGTCTTGTCCTATTCCAGAGAACATCTACAAACACCTCAAAGCCTTTCACAGACACATTTTTGAACACTTGTTCGATCTCTCCCACAGCCTTCCACACCTCCCAGAGGTTCACCTTTGAAATTCTGTGACTGCACAGGGACACCAGCCTCACTTCTTGGATCTCCCTTATTCACACAACCCACTTCCCCCAAGATTCTGTGTCTACTTTTCTTACAAAACCCTCCAAACAGCACCTCTCATCTTTTCCACGGTGCCAAGCCCACACCTCCCCACTAGGGTCAGCAATTCCAAACACAGCCTAATTCCATGCACTCTCTCCTAGTGTCCAAAGCCACTCAAAATAAAAGCAGAGCAATCCAAACTATTCAGATGCATACACATCTTAGAGCACTTGTTAAAATTTCCCTAGCTTGATCCTTAGTTAGTTTTCAATAAACAAATGTACATGTCTACAGATAAAGGTAAGGACACAGACTAGATGAAATATATCATTCTTGTTATTAGAAACTGACAAATAAAAACATTTTACATAGAGCCAATGAACTTCATTTCAATCTATTATAATAAAAAACAATTCCTAAGCTATCTCAGGAAAATGTAATATCATTTGTGGCTCATTTTTTTACTTGCTATACGGATGTATTCTTCATTGTAAAAGTCCAGAGCTAGACATATTCAGAACCATAATTATTTTATGTATCAAATCACTGGAAAATCAAAGAAAAATTAGATTTTTAAAACATTCATTTAGAAGCTCATGTTTACATTTTGAAAAAAAAAAAACCCGTATTTGAATGGCATTAGATGTTATTTATTATACAAGGTCCTTTTATCTTGTTCTACAACATAACGTGTTTGTTTCATTCTTGGCAGACACCACTCTCACTGTACAAAACAGACATTGTTTTAAAACCCCTTTTGTAGTAAGTGTCAGTAAATATGATCTTCACTGCTCTGCTGAGGAGACTGTGGCGACAGCGAACACCAGGAAAGTTACGACACTTTTCAGCAGCTCTCAAACCTGGGCCCCAGGAGCCCAGTGCCAGTCACCTTGGTGCTCCCATCACCAAGGGCTCAGAACCACACCTCCACTTGTCACCCAGCTTGGCTTTAGGGTGTGCATAGATGATGCACTTTAATTAGCCCATCCAGGGCCTACTCACACACCAGAGGTGAGCTGCACATCCCAGGCACATGCAGCTGGAAAACCTGTGCTCTTGTGGTCTTCAAGCAACTGGCCTGGGCTGGCCAGCTATTAGGGCAAATGGAAAGCACGAGCGGCGCTGGGCCCACCTCACTGTGCTGTGATTGAAATGGCTGTGCTGCTCCTCCCTTGCTCTGCTCAGTGCCAAAATTTCAGGCAAGAGCTTTAACACCTGGGATCTAACTTTTAAAATCATTTCTTCAATGTGGACAGTCCAAGCTGTCCATAATGACCCAAGCTCTACTCCATTCCCACAGTTAGACATCCTTTAATGATCGATGGCTACTCGACAGCTACCAAAATGTAAGCTTCAGGTAAACACAGGGAACAACGGTCCCACTGTGCCCTGGACAGACCATGGCCCATGGACCTGCACTTGAGAGGCCATGATTCTAGGCCATGCTTCAAAGCCACGAACAGCCCTGGCGTCCTCACCCTCCCAGGCAGAAATGCACCACCCATGACTCAAGGTTAACTTTTCTTAGACCACAGATAGGATAACAAAAAAATTTTAAAAGCCCAAGAAAAAAAGGGATTATGTGTTAAAAATACACTTGGTCGCAGCTTAACCTTTAAGTTGCAGACTTTCCTCCATCCTGAGCTTTCTTCCAACTTTTTCTACAGTATAGATTTATGGTTCGATTCTATGCTAAAATGCAGAAGGAGGCCAATACATGCTCAATGACACAACTATGTAAGAAGAACCCATGTTTGCCCAATGCTCCCCATACACAGGCCTGCACTTCACATAGTGCACAAAGACCACAAAAGTGAGGACTGTTGCGTCCCAAGAAAATGTAAGTGATGTTATTAGCAGCAACGCAGTTTACCGCTTCTTTTATGTTTCTGAGTCCCTCCTACTAAATTCACATGTCTGTACAAATCCCAACCCGCAAGCCACCAGGTGCTCCTAAAGCAGCCGAATACAACCTTTAAACCACAATACAAGCCCTAACTTCAAAACGTTTCTGAACTCAAACCAGTTTGATAGAATCAAATGTGGCCTGGAGAAATCACCTGCATGAATCTCAGGTTCCCCTTTGCCAGGTATCAGTCAGCTCTGGCTATCAGAGAAAGATAAGAAAGATAAACATTTATCTGAAACTACAGTTACATAATATGCTGAATCATAAAATTTTAACTGATCCTCTCCAAACATAATCTGCTATTTTTATGGCTATAATTTTGTATGACTCGGCAATAACAGTCCCCAGAGTTGCAAACGGTGATGAAGATTTTTGCACTGCTGGCCATGAAGACTGTAACCCCCATCCCAGCAACCAATTATATCGATTAGAGTCGTATTTTTAACAGACCTGATAACATTTTGATTAGCTATAAAACACGGATTTCATTTTAATAGGATGCTTAGTCCTTTCCCAGAGTGCTAGACCCTCAAGCACTGCTCCTAACAGGGACTCCAGGGACGCAGGGACCTGTGGGACTGCATAGAAGGTGCTGTCCAGACCCATCCAGCCGAGATCCTAAGCCGATTTCCAAAACTAAACCACCTAGAGATATTATTCCTGAGTGCCCGGCACCCCCTGCCTCTGCCCAGCCCTGGTGGAGAGAGCCGCGCTGGGCCTGTGGTGCTGGGCCTGTGTCCGTCCTCCGCCTGGAGAGCAGCGCCCAAGGCGGACAGCCCCCTTCACCGTGTCCTCCCTGGAGGCCTCTCAGTCCTCCAATGTCCTCCTGCCTCTCAGGCTGTCCTCCTCCAGGTCCTTCACAACTCTCCAGGGACATCCTGCCCCACTGTAACCTCCCTCTGAGGGACCTCATCCAACCTGGATATGAGTAATTACACATAACGGGCCGGGATGCCGCTCAGGGGCCGAGCGCTTGCCGCGCATGCGCATCGCTGGTTCAGTGCCCAGCGCTGAATACGTCTACGAATAGAGATGTATTTGGAGTCCCCGGTAACTCCCTTGGATATCTATTTTTTTTTAATATTTATTTTTTAGTTTTCGGCGGACACAACATCTTTGTTTGTATGTGGTGCTGAGGATCGAACCCGGGCCACACGCATGCCAGGCGAGCGCGCTACCGCTTGAGCCACATCCCCAGCCCTCCCTTGGATATCTTAATGTCACCTCAAACTCAGCATGTAAAGATATTTCTCTGCCAAACCTCCCACTACTGCCTGTCACACCCTGAGTCACGGGGCCAAGCGGCTACCCTGCCAGCAGCATGCAGATCCTCCTGCCCTCTCCTGCTGTCACCTCCTCCACCACCACACCTGGCGGCGCTCACGGATTCCCGTTTCCAGCACCACTAACCCAACTTTCCCGCGTCTGGATCGCTGGTGAGCGTCTCCTTTCCAGAGTAGCAGACTTTCCGGCTTGTGAATTCTGAAACTGCAATTCAAATTCCTACCCCCATCGCTCCCAGCCCACGTCAGACGACCCTCAAAACCCTGGCTGGTTTCAGAGCACCGAAGGCATCAATATCTTGAACTCCAAAGCCAAATCCCGTCTCTGGACCTCGGTCACCTCAGCAAGGCTCTGTACCCAGACGCCCGGCGGTACCACACTCTTTTCCAGAGTGTAATCTGTTGCTGTGCTCAAGTTGGCCCTGAAATTGTGAAGGTCAACCAGGAACGGGCCGCTGAAGCAGTGGTTCCCTCAATGTCAAAGCAACCAAGGGCTGCCCTTTTCATACGGAGTAGATCCCTGGGAGATGCACAAGCCCCCGGGGAGCAGGGGTTGCTTCTGAGGAGTAAGAACAGTGGGAGGAATGTGGTGGCTCTCCCACTGTCACCTCACACTCTTCAGCTCTGTCAGAACTTTTTGATAAGAATATGGATTGAAGCTGGACATGGTAGCCACACCTATAATCCCAGAAGCTCAGGAGGCTGAGGTAGGAGGATGGCAAGTTCAAAGCCAGCCTCAGCAACTCAGCAAGGCTCTTAGCAACTTAGTGAGACCTTGTCTCTAAAAAAATTACAAAATAGGCCTGGGGATGTGGCTCAGTGGTGAAGTGCCCCTGAGTTCAATCCCTGGAACCAAAAAAAAAAAAAAAGAATAAGGATTAATTTATAAGGATTAATTTTGTAATAAAAACAGCTTTTTAAAAACAGATCTAAAAAGAAAACCAAGTCAGCAGAAGTTACTTCTGTTCATTTTGTCACATTTAACATTTGCTTCTGTTTTCTGCTTTTTGTTGGGTTACAACAACTGTGGCCTCAATGTTTGAACACTTACTTAGGCCAAGAAATCATTTTCATAGGCAAATTGAAAAGTCACCACAAAGGAATTTTTTTAGTAAACAATGTGTATTTTTCTCCAGTCACTGTGCTCATCCTGAGTCTGTGGCTGGCAAGGCCTGCAAGGAGATTTGTCACAAAAACTATCACAAACTTCATTTATCTACAGAATTAAGGTGTACCAATGCATATTTTTAAAACAATGGGTTAGCATAGAAGCTAGAGAAACATAAAATATATTATGGTTTCAGATCACACACAACCTTTGTGCCATAGACTTTGTTTGCACTGGAGACTCATTATTCAACCTCATGGACTGATCATTCTAAAGTTAATAAAAGGTATGACTGATTGATTGGTTGATGCATAAGGTAGTTAGAAGGACAAAAAAATTTAGTGATCTACATGTAAATGGATGAATAGATAGTCAGAACCAAGAGACAGAAGGACAGATTAGTGCTTCCCCAACTGTCTGTGGTGAGACAGAATCTTCATTTCCAATCCAGTGTCTTCAAGAGCATGCTGTAGTCCTACTGGGACGTTCTGTGCATGATTCAGACCACACATAGCTCAACACACAAATCTGATAGATCAAAAAACTAAGTTTCGATAGTTTCCCAAGACAACTATCCCAACCTTGTGCTTAGACGTCATAGCAATGTTATTTGCTCTAAAGTTTCTAAACACTCTCAACTTCTGTGTCCGGCCCCATGTGAGTCATCCAGGCCACACTCTGCTCTCAGCCTGTGGCGCCCCATGCCAGCACTCTGTGCTGTGCCCTCAGACCCCTTGCACTGGCTCTTGCCAACTGGCTGGTATATTGGTTGGACTGCATAACACCCTGTACAAGAAAGACAGGCAGATTGATGGGTTGGACGGTCTATGACAGCTAGATAATGAATTATGAGTCTTTGTGCAAAGAATATTTCTGGATAAGTCATCAACTACGGTCCTCTCTAAATAGGGAATTCAGAGAAGATCAGAAAATTTCATTTTCCATTTTCCTCCCTCTAGTAGTGTTTTAGTACATATAATTTTAATAACTGAAAAAAGAAAGTCAGAAACAATTTAAGTTGGGCAACATCAATAGGGCACCAGTTAAAGAAATTTATAATCTATACAAACAATGGAACCCTATTTAGTCCTTAAAGAAATAACAGCAAATGTTTGTATAAAGAAAAGGAGCCAGGAGCAGTGGTGCATGCCTACAATCTCAGCAACTTGGGAGGCTGAGGCAGGAAGATTGCAAATTTGAGACCAACCTCAGCAATTTACAAAAAAAAAAAAAAAAAAAACAGGGATAGAGCTCAGAGGTATAGAGCACCCTAAGTTCAATCCCCAGTTCCAGGGAAGAAAGAAAGAAACAGAGGGAGAGAGGGAAGGAAGGAAGGAGCTCTGAGATACACTAAGAGCAAGAAGGAAGGCCCAGCAGAGGGCTAGTGCACTACCACTCACACTTCATCAACAGTGAGCCAAGCATGTTCGTACTCACACAGCTTCTCTGGAAAGACAAGAGGAGACAGGACCAGGGCACCAGGGAGAGGAAACAAAAATGCTCTCATGGTACCTGCTTCTGTACTATTTAAATAGTCTGCTGTTGACATGTACTTATTACCTATTCAAAAAAATTTTAGTAGTTGAAAGAAGTCACCTGAAAATATTACCTTGTGAGTTCAGAAAGCACACCTCTGAGAGGGAAGCCACTGATCTCTGATTGAGCATCCTCAGGTGACCAGGCCCAATGGGCCCTGGTGCGATGACTGTAGTGTCAGAACCAGTGATATCAGCCTCACAGGAACAGAGAAATGACTCAAACCACAGCACGCTCTGGAACAACCAGACCAGAGCTGTTCACTCACATGCAGAAATAGCAGCTGCGGTGGGGAGGAACCTGAGTCGGCGCAACCCAGCAGCCCACTGACTGGAAAGCAGAGACCACCCGCCAATGTGGAAGTGCACTGCTGGACTGAGCACATGAGCGGGTGGACCTGTGGGTGGAGACATGGGAGAGGAGCTACTGTGAGTGCTGTGACTCCCACCCCCTCAGGTTGGCATGCAGCGCTTGGCCCCTAAATGATTAGGAAGACCCCAACACAGGGGACAGTGGTGAGGTCCTATGCTGCAGGGAGGTAAAGCCAGGGCTGCTATATCTCAAAATTAAAGGGTGAGGAAGTTGATATTTACTAACAAAGGTCTGCATACTCACCCTCGGAGGGAGCTGCAGGCTTCAGCCCACATCAGACCAGGTTCTGCCCAGCCTCAAAACATAGCCTCAGCATTTCTGGCTCCCCGCTTCCCTCTTAAAAGGCTTGTCCACATCCTTTCCATTCTCGAAACTTCATTTATGTCTACCCACCTTTACAGAGACTTCTCTGAACATCAACCCTTTGTTCATCTTTCTCTCCATGACATTTAGTATCTGAAGCCTCAATTCTAAAAATTCAGTCCAAGGGGCACAAACATGATGGAATTCCATTCTTGAACACAGCTGAGAAAGTCTTATGTGTATGCTAGCAATGAAAATGGCTCAAAAGCCAAGCTTGGTAGTGCACTCCTGTAATCTCAGCAGCTCAGGAGGCTGAGGCAGGAGGATCACAAGTTCAAAGCCAGCCTCAGCAATGTAGCAAGGTCCTAAGCAACTCATGAAATCCTGTCTCTAAATAAAATATAAAAAGGGGGGTGGGGATGTAGCTCAGTGGTTAAGTGCCCCTGGACAATCTCTGATACCAAAAGGAAAATGAAAATGGCTCAGAGAAAATATGGCAAGAATATTCCTTCCTTTTTTCCTTGTTAAACACCACTGTGGCCAGGCACTGGACTCAGGCTATACAATGCAGGCAGGACAAACATCATTCTTGCCTTCCTAGAGGTTACAGTGCATTAAGAAAGAGAAATTAACTGGGCCTCAGGGAGCATGACTACAACCCCAGCCACTGGGGAGGCTAAGACAGGACAATCACAAGTTCAAGGGCCAACCAAAAAAAGAGAGAGAAATTATCTGGCAGTAATGCAGGAGCAGTACAAAGGCTGGGGAGACACAGACCACAGAAACATCTTGACTAGAGTGGGGCTGTGACTCAGGGGAAACCCATAGGAGATGGCCAAGGAGCTGAGGCCTGAAGGCATGAGGAGTGAACTAAGCAAAGAGCAGGGAAATAATGTTCCAGGCACAGGTAACAGCCTGTGCCAAGCTCCTGGGGCCAGAGGGAGAGTAGCCAGTGGAAGAAACCAACAGATGTTCAGTAGGCTGCAAGTTTCAGACCTGCAACCACAGTATGACAGACTGAGAACACGCCTCTAGGAGCTTCCAACCCACCAGGCAGGGACCCTACCCTGGGTCTAGCAGCACCTGGCTGGAACCAGCCACTTAGCCTGACTTTGTCTGGGTTCCCTTTCATTCCAGGGAGGTATCAACTGCTTCAGACTCAGAAACCAGGGGAACCAGCCACACATTCTGCTCAGGAACA
This sequence comes from Callospermophilus lateralis, assembly GCF_048772815.1. Classification (NCBI taxonomy): domain Eukaryota; kingdom Metazoa; phylum Chordata; class Mammalia; order Rodentia; family Sciuridae; genus Callospermophilus; species Callospermophilus lateralis. The sequence continues at coordinate 104,534,091 of NC_135314.1, forward strand.
TACACTTGTGGGCATCTAGATCAGCACAATGAACTTTAGTTGTAAACTGGCTGAAATAACCAAAGATCTTTTAGATGGCACGTGGAAAGGCCATGGGAGATCAGCCCCATCACCGCTGAACAGAACCCAACGGGCCAACGTGCCGCTGCGCCTGCCAGGTACAGTCTGAGAAGGACATCACCTTCCCTTCCTGCTCATCATCTGCTGTGCCACCACAGAATGTGGAACAAAATCAGCAACTCCAGGACAGAGGCCAAGGGAATGCACGAGACTCACCATTGGCCACCAACAAATCCTGAGGCGACTCTCAGGGAGAAATCTTAGTTAAAATTTTAGCAATCACTGTGTCCAGTTCATTTCTAAAGAGAACACAGGCCACTCCCAGAGACCATCTTTAGTAATAAAATTCCAGACTCCAGATGCTGAAGTTGAGCTATAAGATTCCCCACACCTCCCCAAATCCACCAATCTCCATTCTCTTTGCCTTCTTCCCATCTCCTGCAGTTTGTTGGGTTTTTTTTTTGTTTTTGTTTTTTGTTGTTGTTTTGTTTTGTTTTTTGGTACTGAGGATTGGACCCAAGTGCTCTTTCCCCCTGAGCTAAATCCTCAGCCTTTTATTTTTTATTTGGAGACAGAGTCTTGCTAAATTACCCAGGCTGGTCTCAGACTCGGCTATCCTCCAGCCTCAGCCTCCTGACTAGCTAGAGTTCCAAGAGTACACCGCCACCTGGCTACTCTCCCATGCCTTCATAACTGCCCCCAGCACCCAGTTAAACAGAAACACTGTTTGGGGGATTCATGACTAAATTTCTGTATAAAAGCAGAAACTACAACAATTATCCATAGTCTCATAAATGACTGCTATAAGCATATTCCTATATATTCTTCTTTCTCTTTTTCCTCTCTCCTCCTCACACAGAGTTTTAAAAATAAAATCAGGAATATGGTGCTAGCACACTGTCTTGTGATTCCTGGATTTCTTGTGTATCTCCCACTTGTTGGATGTTTAGGGCCACTTCTATCTCCATATTCTAGTCTCTGACACTCAGTAAGTATTAGCAGCTGCTGTATCAAGAAATAAAAATACAACCCACACACACAAAGCACACTGAAAAGAAAAATTAACTCGCTTCAAACATGAAAGTCTCTACTATAAAAACAACAGAGAAGGTCACAAAAGGGTTTTCCAAAGTGCAGCCTGAGGAAATCTTCTGAGTGTGTGTTAACAGATAATAGAATAAAAATGACCAAATCCAAATAAGCTTGCGAAATATTGACGGAAGCAAAAATAAAACAGTTTTCTAATAGGAGTCTCTGGCCTCTTTAATGCATATTGTGCATTAAAGGGATAAAGTACACACACACATTGCAAACCTATCAGTCCAGAAGCCCTTTGTTCACAGAGGGTCTGAATGAACTGGGGTTCTGAAGAATATAATGCTCTACCAACATTTTGAATAAAAACATTTACAGGCCCCAGCAGAAAAGCAGAAGGGCCTTCCCCTTACAATCTGCCCTCCTAAACCAGGCACAATGGTGCACACCTGGAATCCCAGCTACTTGGAAGGCTGAGGACTGCAGGTTCAAGGTTAGCCTTGGCAACCTAGGAAAGCCCCATCTCGAAAATATAAAGGGCTGGGATGTAGTCAGTGGTAGAGCTCCCTGTGTTTAATTCCCAGTACAAAAAAAAAAAAAAAAAAAAAAAAGCTTCCCTGCAATAATAGGCTAATTACTTCAGTCCTCAGTTTTCCAAATCATTCTTTCAAAAAACTGTGCCTTAGATTGGCTGATTCCACACTTCCCATCACCCTCTTCTGGGTCGGGTATTTAATTGAGGCAGGGGGGCAAAAAAAGAGGCTGAGACTGAAATTCCTATATGTCTTAATTTATTAACAAACTTAGACACAATGCTGCCTCGAACTTAATTTATTTTCAAAAAATGTCTGCAAATTATAAAGACAATTTAATAACATTATCTAATCAACCCTGACAACAAATCCAAAGTGTCCGACCTGGACATCGGCTGGTATGCTGAGAGACTCTGTGGTCTGTTCCCACCCCACTGTCATACCACATTCTCTCTAAAGTGATATGGACTGATTTGTGCTGGAAATCTTAATGAGAATTAAAAAATTAGCAGGCACCATAGGTGTGCTCCCCATTTCTGGTTTGGGGAGTTTTCTGCATCTCTATCTCACCAACAAGGAGAACTTCAAATGGGGTCACTCAGCTCAGAAGCAAGCACTAATGGTCCTTCCACCACTCCAGTCGTGGGCACCAAGGACACTTCGTCCCAGGGCCTGAGTGTGGGCATGTAATGGGCCTGAGACAGCATGGCATGAGGGCGGGCACACAGGTTTTGGAAAGGTGCAATTCTAATCCCATCTGTGCCACTCACCTGTTACCTGACCCTGGGACATTTATTTAACCTCACCGGGCTTCAGTTTCCTCAACAGTAGATGAGATAATAATATGTACCTATTGACAGGATCACTGCCACAGCTAAAAGAAAGAATAAATGTAACCCTGTCCCCAGGGTTGTGAAAAAAGGTCCTATTCACATGTGATTCTGGGACTCTTTCTCTTTCTCCCATGAACTAACTCAACTTGGGGACAGACCAGGCCACCAACAAATGGCTATTTTCCCCCCCTTTCTCACCCCCCCTTCTCTAACCCCCACACAAAAAACGTTCCAACTAGTAGCCACAAGCCAAATCCCCCAAAATAAAAGGTAGATGCTCCTCAGAAGGGGTGGGTGTCTGCCCAAGGCCCTGAGGTGAGGGAGCGACCAGGATGAGACTCCTGATAGATTTCTGAATAAGAAGACGAACTCTCAATTTAAAGATTGACTTTCAGCTGCAGATCCCATTTGTCTTTCAAAGCCTCAGCTGTAACTAGGAGTCAAAAACAGCCTTACCCTCCTGTTGGTGCTGCTTCGTCTGTCTGGCTGGCTAGACTGCTAGGAGTTGGGTGAAAGGAAAAGGAGGAAGGCAAGAACTAACTTGTACTGAATCTCTACTAAGTGCCATGTGCTTTAAGCATGCTATCTTATCTAATCTTTCTTTCTTCTTTACTGTTGAAGCCAAGGGAGCTTTGCCACTGGCCTACACACCCAGCACTTTTACTAGTTTTTTTGAGACAAGGTCTCAATAAGTGGCTGAGCCTGGCCTCAAATTTGGAGATCCTCTTGCCTCAGCCTCCAACGTAACTGGGATTACAGGTATGTGTCCTCACACCCAGCTTCATCTGACCTTTCAAAACACCATGAAACAGGTATTTCTATCTTCATGTTATAGACAAGGAAACTGAGACAGCTGGCACTGATTTTGAATGGCAAAAGGCCTTCATGAAAACAGGTACACAATATGTCATTCAAAGGCAAAACACATAAAAAAATGAAACTTTTTAAAGAAAATAAATGTAGAAAAACTTTCAAAGTAATATGGTCAGATAGGAAAAGATCTGAAAATTTTATATTCCAAAGACCATTCTTAAGAAGTTACTCAAATAAGCCAGAACATGAGGGCATAAACGAACACGCACACACCTGGGGAAAGGCAACAGCACCTCTGCCCTACCACCCTACAGCAGTCCCACCATGAGGGCCCTGCAGTGGGCCGAAACCATCCGTCCACAAGGGCACAGGGACGAGGAATGCAGGAATAAAGCTCAGGGAAAGGAGACTGGAGAGAACAGATGGAACTCAAGGTCCAGAAAATTAATTAAGTCATAATAAGGAAAATAACACATAAGCATATTAAAAGGCAATTTGAAATAAAAATATTATTTAATTAAGTCATGGTCCAAGTATGAAGAAACTAAAAAGTGCGACAAATATAAACAACTGGTGCAAAGGGAGGAGGAAAAGCCCACCAGCTGGTGTGGGGGCATCCTCTATGGGTGGTCCCCGCTGTCCTGACACCGTACCAGCATGCAGGGCCATGGATCACTCACAGGTCTGTAATTGTACAGAGGCCACCTCTGGGTTCGACCTTAAGAATATTTATGGGGCTGGGGCTGGGGCTCAATGATAGAGTGTTCACCTAGCACATTCGAGGCCCTGGGTTTGAGCCTCAGCACCACATAAAAGTAAAAAAATAAATTAAGGGTATTGGGTCCAACTACAACTAAAAAAATAAATATATATTTTTAAAAGAATCCTTTTTGAATAGGAAGGTGACCTTTGGGGCAAAGCACAAGTACAAGCAGTAAGTTCAGAGTCTTGGAACATTAAGGTGTCATGGCCAAAAAGTGATTGGCAGACTGGTATTGATCAAAACCACTCACTTACAAAGCAGCAAGTCTAGGAAACTATCAAAAGGGACCAAATAGTAACCAAGGTGACCTACCAGACACTTAAACATTTTTTAAATTTTTTATTCTTTTGTAGTAATGGGGATTGAACCTAGGGGTGCTCTGAGCTACATCCCCAGCCCTTTTTAATTTCTTTAATTTTGAGACAGGATCTCACTAAATTGCCTAGGCTGGCCTCAAGTTTGCTGTTCTGCTGCCTCCGTCTCCCTAGTACCTGGGATTATAGGCCTTCACTACCATGCCCAGGAAACTTAAGATAATTTAAATAATAAACTTGAGAGAGGAAGAAGAAAACTAATTTAAGGAACTACATTCTCTCCTACATAAGAAGCTTAAAGTTGACAAATCAAAAAAAAAAAAATGATGATAAACTGGGCGTGGTGGCACAGACCTATAACCCCAGGGACTCAGGAGGCTGAAGCAGGAGGATCTCCAGTTTGAACTTAGCAATACCCTGTATCAAAATAAAGAATAAAAATGGCTCAGTAGCTCAGTAGTAAAGCACCCTTGCAAAGGTCAATCCCAAGTTAAAAAAAAAAAAAAAAAAAAAAGGGAAGGGGAGTAAAAGTATATATCACTAAGGGTTAAGAAGATAACAACCTAAGGCTGGGTTGTGACTCAGTGGTAGAGTGCTCACCTAGCACCTGTGAGGCCCTGGGTTTGAACCTCAGCAACACATAAAGATATAAAATAAAAGTATTGTGTGTAACTACAACTAAAAAAAAAAAGAAGAAGAAGAAGAAGATAATGATCTAAAAATTCAAGACAGAAAAAGTTTTTAAAAAATTTAAAAGATTTCAAGGCTCAGAGGTGAGCCTTGAAGAAGTAAAGGAAAACACTGTTTTTAACAAAAGTCCTTCTGTACAACTGGGTTTGTTACCAAGTGTATAGAAATCCCTTTGACAAAAATAATTCTTTTACCACAAATTTCAGAGAATGCCAAACAATGAAGTTATTCCTAAAATTAGGAGTGGCAGTCAAATGTCATAGTTGGACTTGTACGGAAGAACAAGATAAAAATCTTTTTTCTTAAAAGAATTATGTTATTCATATAAAAGTTTTCTATAACAGGCTGTAAAATAAAGAAGGAAAAATCTACTGAAGCTAGATAACTTTCTTTTTTACAATTCTTTGTTTTCTGGTTTATGTACAAAAGAATATGTACTGCATTATAACTAGAAACTTTTCAAATGTTCAATGTGACCCATGTTCAAAGTCAATGCTTCAAAGCCAGCCTCAGCCATGGCAAGGTGCTAAGCAACTCAGTGAGACCCTGTCTCTAAATAAAACACAAAATAGGGCTGGGGGTGCGGCTCAGTGGTCCAGTGCCCCTGAGTTCAATCCCAGTGCTTCTAGTTGCTAATAGCTCAGCACTGAAGCAGCCAGTAGAGGACAGGAGGCACAATGCCAGGGTTCTCAGGGGCCACGTGGTTTTCTGCTGTTACCTGAATGCTGCAGAAAAGCCGTGGTTGCTCTGGAAAGGGAACCTTCAGGAGGTACCCATCACATACCTGGGAATACCTTACCTGAAAAAGTGACAAAGACTTCTTAAAGTCTCTTAAAGATCAAGGCTGTTTCCCACAAGCCTCTGTGTTCAACTGGGGAAGAGACAAGGACAAAAGGTCGGGGAGGGGAAAGGAAAACCACTTCAGGGTCCTCCATTAAATAAGCATACGCCTTTCCAGAAGGTCTTCACCCCTCCCGGGCCTCAGCTTTCTAATCAAAAACCAAAACAAATAGCAAAAAAAAAAAAAAAAAAATTGATCCTTGTCAATTCTAAAATCCTTACACTTTTCAACTCCCAACAGAGGCAAGGCTAGGGCTCTTCTGCTAGCCCATTTCACACAGGCTGGGCCAAGTAAAGACCAGATTGTCACCACCATTTTCAAGCTCCTACTTTTTTTTCAGTGCCAGGAATTGAGCCCAGGGGTGCTTAACCACTGGGCCGCATCCCCAGCCCTTTTGATTTTAATGTGTTTATTATTTTATTTTGAGATAGGGTCTGGGTAAGTTGCGTAGATCACTAAATTGGTGAGGCTGGCCTAGAACTTCCAATCCTCCTTCGATCCTCCTGCACCAGCCTTCGGAGGTGCTGGGGTCACAGCTGTGCACCAGGCACGGCTCAAACTCCTTAATCTCCCCAAATGCATTGCCTTTTGAGGCTGAATGACATTTAACTTTTACCTTATTCAAACTTTAAATAAAGCTCTGAAGGAAAGAACTTTTGACAGATGGCTGATTCTGAAAGATAATAGTCACAATGACTTAATTTCTTAAAGCCTCTTCACTCAGTAAACCAGAACACTTTTCGGGATGGCATTAGATGAGGCCAGCCTACTTCTGGTGGGTTGTTTTGTGTTTGTTTTCTTCCAGCTGTCTATTCAAAGTGAAGGGAAGATGCCCTCTGCTACTGCCCCCATATTTCAGATTTTCAGCAATCACATTTACACTGATCATATACCACATAAGTATGTATTCATACACAGTTTAAAAACTGTCTAAGCCAGGCATGGTGGTGCATGCCTGTAATCCCAGCAGCTTGGGAGGCTGAGGCAGGAGGATCAAGAGGTCAAAGCCAGACTCAGAAATTTAGGGAGGTGCTAAGCAACTCAGTAAGACCCTGTCTCTAAATAAAATATAAAAACAGGGCTGAGGATATGGCTCAGTGGTTGAGTGTCCCTGAGTTCAATCCCCTGTATCCAAAAAAAAAAAAAAAAAAATTGAGTCCAGAAAGTTTAAGTTATTAAATTATTGTAAATTACTGAATGTATATTTAAGTCCTTTTTTGGGGGGGGGTGGGGGTGATGCTGGGGATTGAACCCAGGGCCCTGTGCATGCGAGGGAAGCACTGTACCAACTGAGCTATAGCCCCAGCCCTTTATTTATTATTAAGTCCATTTTGATAAATCACCATAAAATAGGTAAAACTGCATTTACCTAAGTGAACTTAATACACAATGCTAATCTGTATGCAGTAAAGAAACTAATGTCATCCTTTGGAACAATACCACTTTTAGAAAAATGTCATATTATCATATCATATACTTGACTTCCACCAGTTACTTGAAAATCAAAGCACTGGGCACATGTCTACACTACAATTCAGTGTAGTAGATAGGCTGTCAAACAAATGACCATTAGGTCTCTTTCAGGGTCTCAGTATTATGCCAACCCCAGAAACCCAAAAGAAAAAAAAAACGACTCTTACATAAAGATGCCAACAACTGGCTGTGCACAGTGGCATACACCTGTAATCCTTGCAGCTCGGGAGGCTGAGGCAGGAGGACTGTGAGTTCAAAGCCAGCCTCAGTAAAAACGAGGCACTAAGCAACTCAGTGAAACCCTGTCTCTAAATAAAACACAAAACAGAGGTGGGAATGTGACTCAGTGGCCCAGTGCTCCTGAGTTCAATCTCCCGTACCACTCCCCCCCCCCCAAAAAAAAAATGATGCCCACAGCTTGGGGACAAGGAGAGGCTAAAAACTGGTCATCTTTGGGCGTACGTTCCTAAGGACTTCTCACACCCAGTACCAGATACTAGTGGCCGAAGAAGAGCTGGACTAAGCTTTCAAAATAGCACACAAGGTGTTAATATTTCAAACTTTTCAACACAGTTTTTGAAATAAAGTCTACTCCACCAAAGAAATATGGGCTTTAAAATGAACTCTGAGGCAAGTTCTTAGGCATCTCTCTCACTGAGCCAATGCCAGCCAGGGCAGGCAGTCCTACACCAAGCAAACCATCAGGCTCAGCTCCCAGCCAGGCCTGAACAGCCTAACCCTGCAGCCTCCTAGGCATACTTCCAGTTCCAGCAGGGTTTCTGATTGGCAAAGTAATAATTTTAGGGTACCCCAGGTGAAATGATCTCCTCTAGTGTTTGAGAATGCATTTTCTTCCACAATCCAATTTGAAAATTCAAATCTACTGTAAAAGTCATTACATCAAAAAGTTCAAACAGCTGGGTGCAAGTGGCACATGCCTATAATCCCAGCAACTGGGGAGGCTGAGGCAGGAGGATCCAAGTTCCAGGCCAGCCTCAGCATTAAGTGAGGCCCTAAGCAACCTAAAACAAGACCCTGTTTCAAAATAAAACATGAAAAGAGCTGGGGATGTCGTTCAAATCCCAGTTAAAAAAAAAAAAAAAAAGCTAGAGTAATTAAGGGAAGCAGGGTGATGAGGGAGACTCCCGACTGGACAGTATTTTAGGTCACCAAGTGTGACATAATAAAACTCCTGACCCAATTTCCACATGATCGTGTTCCAGCCCACAGCTACTGACATCACTGTGCTCTGTGGTCATTACGTCACCCAGTTGGGAGCAGTGCGGCCTACCAGGCCCTGTTCACTTTTCCAGCTTGCTTCTACCAAGTGACTAGAGGCTGCCGATCCTCTACCAGGACTGCTTCTCCCAACTCTTCCCTCTTGGTGTCACATCCCTATGGACCTGGCTGTGGGCTGGCTATCTGATCTAGAGCCCTCAGTGAAGACACAGGGGCTAAGGGCCTACGTCACCTACAGGTTTTATGGGAATCCCCCCCAAACTTCTTTTCTCCAAAGTGTGAGAGTTTCTAAGTCCTGAATCTGTTGGGTCTTCCAGGTCCATGAACGAACTTCACAGACTTCGCTGTTTCTGATCCCTTATAAGCCCATCTCCCAGATACTCGCCCCCTACTCCTTCCAGCTTTCCAAGTCTTGGAGGGAAAGCACTTACAGTCACTCCTCGATCACCCCCCCCCCGCCGCCGCCCATCGCGGCCACACACAAGCACACGCACACGCACACACTCGCGCGCTCGCCAGGCACCGCGACAGTGGCCCAGTTGGCTCCAGGCTGACTTACTTGAGGAAGTACGGCTGCCCAGTGGCGGTGAAGGCCATCTCCCAGCCTGGGGGCAGCGGCAGCTCGTCTGTCACGTCGTAGGACTGCTGGCGGAGGTGCGCGTGCTGCTGCGCGGAGCTGGCCGTAGCGCCCGCACCGGTGCCCAGCTGCAGGGATGCGGGAGAGGAATGCGAGCGGACGTGCTGAGCGCCGCTGGCCAGCCGCGGCCCGGGGTGGCCGCCCGACGAGTCGGTACTGGACTGCCGAGAGTGCGAGCCCGAGTCGGGCTCCTTGAAGAAGGACTCCGGCAGGATCTTCTTCCGCCACGAGCTGGGCTTGGGGTTCATGACAGAGTTGAAGAGGGCCTCGAGGTCCGTGTCGAGGTCCTGCGTGACGTGGATCACTTGCTGCCCGGGCGGCGGGAGCGGTGGGGGCGCCGAGGATGGATTCATCTTCTGCAAGAGGAAGGCAGATCAGATTAGCCTTTAGTTCAAGTTGGAGGGAGGAGTTGGGATGGGGAGGGAATAGGGAGAAGAGAAATAGAGGACACAGTTAGGTGTCCATACAGGGATCCCGGACACCAGCGGCAAGCCCAGCCGGATGGGGGAGGGGTCCCTCCTGACCTCCAGAATTATGCAACTTTCCTGAAGCCAAGAAGTTGCCGGGAGGAGGAGGAGCGGGGAGGTGGGGAGCAGCTGCACTGAGACGCTGCTGAACTGCGGTGGCAGAAGACCGGTCGTAGCTTTCCAGGGAAGGTGGCCCCCCGAACAAGTCAATCGGGCCAAGTCCGCGGAATCGCCTCTCCGGAAACCGGAGGACACGGCGCCCTGGAGTAGTGCGGGCGAGCGGGAGCGCCAGCGGGCACTACCTGGGCGCGCAGCGAAGCCGAGCCCGAACGCGCGGCGGCCGCCGTCCTGCCGGAGTTGGCCGTCGGCCCGAGTCGCCGGGGTGCGTCCGGAGCTGGCGGAGGTGGAGCCCCGCGCCCGCTGGCAAATCTCGACTGGACTTGGTGCCCGGTCGCCGAGGGACTTGCGCGCTCACATCCCCCGAGCCGGCCTCAGGCGCTCGCGCGTGGCGACAAGGAGGCGCAGAAGAGCAGACGGCGCAGCCACAGCAGCTCCCGAACTGTCCCATAAACAAAGTTTGAAGCAAACTCCCACCCCCAGGAAAGAGGCGGGCCCGAAAGTTGAGCTGTTGAATTATGCATGATCTCCAAGTCCAGAGCCGCCAGCCCCGTTGGCCCCTCCTCTTCCTCCTCCTCCTCCCACCCGGGCTCCAGAAAACCCTGGGCGTGATGGGTACTTTACAGGGTAAGAGGAGCCGGGTGCCCCCCCCAACTCCTCCCGGCGGCGCGGACCTCTCCCGCGGAGCCCTGGGTCTGCATTCCTTTGCGTTTACCACGGACTTGGGGCGGGATCAAAGGGAAAGTGGCCCGAGCCTGTTTAATCAAGGGCTTGTGGACCGAAACCAAGCCTGAGGTGGCGGAGGGCACGCGGGTGAGGGGCCCAGGACGAGAAAGGGTCGGTCCTGGGCGCTGCGCCTTCCCTCCAGCAGGGCGCGGAGCCTCAGGCACCGGGAGGGCTGCACTGACCCGCAGTTCTGCCAGAGGTCAGGCCAGACTGCGCCCGGCGCGGGGAGACACCGAGAAGGCCAACCTTTCTTCGGGAGGCTGCTTAGCGCTTGTGACCATATTTGGTCTGGTGAGAAGGCATCTTGGCTGCTTGGCCTTCAATTGTCTGCTAGAGCGCAGAGGGTGCCCAGAAAGTGCCTCTGTTGCCGGAGACGCAGCTTCGCCCACGGGTGGGTTGTAAACAACCTTCAAATCATTCACCAATCCTTCATTTCCTCCACGGGGTGAAGGGCCAGAAGGGGTAAAGAAGAAACCGGATCAAAGCTGGGCGCTGGAAGGGGAGAGCAGTTGCGCCCCCCTCCCCCGCGACATCCGCGCGGGTAGTGGGAGGATTGGAATGTCCCTGACGCCCTCCAGGGAGTCTGCAGCCAGGATGGAACACAGGCAGGTGGCTGGGAGTAGAGAGGGTGCGCCAGTGACCCGGAAAAAGCCACCCACCCTCCCACTGCCTGGATAAGGGCAAGGGGGAGACCCCCGCCTCGGGGAGGAGGTCTGGCCTGGAGAGACAGCTGCGGGGAAGTGGGAGGCGGCCTCGCCCTCCGCAGCAGCTCAATTCCTTCCCTCCCTCGTCCCTTTTCCCTTGCCCGAAAAGAAGAGATGGCTGCAAGGTAAGTTAGGCTCCAGGAGGCCCCCACCCTTCCCACTGACCCAAATAGAGGTTTATTAAAGAAGCCAAGGGGGCGATATATGTTCTGCCCTTTGCTCAGCACTGGGCCACCTACACACCGCTTGTTAAATAGAATAAAATTTTATTAAGTTCAGGCATTGTGCCTCATCGCTTTTATAAGGGTGAAACAATGTCAAAATTAAAATCTCAGAGTTGAAGAAGAAAAGTTTAAGGAAAGACAAGGCCATTTTCTTCTCTTTTTTTTCCTTTTTCCTCCCCCCACCCTTTGGTACAGGGATTGAACCTGGGGCCACACCACTTAGCCACATCCCCAGCCCTTTCTATTTTTAATTTTGAGACAGGATGTTGCTGCTAAGTTTCTCAGGGTCACCCCAAATTGCTGAGGCTATTCTAGAACTTGCTATCCTCCTGCCTCAGCCTCTGAAGTCACTGGAATTACAGGTGTGTGCCATTGTGCTAGGCTGAATGGCTGTATCCTATGCCAAATTGAGATCCAAAGTATCTGTACATGGAAGTGCTCTTGTTCCATTCCTCATAGTCTGGGGAAAAGCAGGCTGCTTTAGAGGAAGACATGGGCGTGGATGAACTTCAAGATAAGTGGAACTTGGGTTGGTCCAGAAGCCCCTGAAACTTCATGTTTCCCATGCCCACAGGACTGGCAGAGGGGAAGGGAGAACCACTATAGTTCACTTGTGAGTAGAGTCTTTTTGAACCATCTTCAGAGGACACAGCAGTCGCAACATGAGGAAATGAGCTATGGAACTGGAGGCCAGCCATGACTAGGACCAAATGGTCACTAATTCAGAAGCTGTGGGACTGATTTGATGGTGAAAGGATGGAAACTTGAGACCATGCCTGCTCTAGGAAGGCCTTCACTGAAGAAGGAAGGTGAGAATCAGGGTACGAACTGAATGAGCAGTAAGATCAAGACTGGGATTGGATGGGCAAGGATGTACTCTTTACCAAGCTTCAAGAAATAGTGCCCAACACCGTGACTCTAGCTTGTGATCCCAGACACTCAAGAGGCTGAGGGAGGAGGAGCCCAAGTTCCAGGCCAGCCTGGGCAAATTAACAAATTAGTAATTTCAGATTAAATAAAGGTACAGGTGTCCTGCGTATAGCAGGTGCTGCCCATGCAGGGCAGCATGGGGCAGTAGTGAAGTATAATTTCTGAAGCAAAATGCTTGATTGAGTCACGTCGGTTAGAGGGTTAAGTTCTCTATTCCTGGGTTTCCCCCTTTGTAAATTAGGGACATCAACAGTACCACTCACTATACAAATTTTATCTGTTGACCTGTGACTTGGAATACAAGCTTTGAAGAGACTAACTCTGCTCTCTACATTGGGCAAGTGATCTAGCCTCCCTAAGTCCCAGCTTATTCACTTACAAATTGATGAGGAGGAGGTAGTAGTCTATCCTGCTGCCATGGACTGTGCTTGCTCTGTGCAGCTTACATAGTCCCTCCACTTAAATCTGGACTGAGCCAGGAGAATGCTGCAGTGACCAGTGACATGAGCTAGTGCCGCCCACCCACCCCCTTAAGAAGGCATAGAAGCTTCTGCTTTTGCACTTTGGGAAGACCTGAGTCACTAGATTCAAAAGTCCAACTACCCTGCTGGGGGAACCACATCGATAAAGAAATGTCCTAAGATTAGTGGAGGAGGGGAAAGTCCAGCTACTTGGTATCGGAGCCGATTTGAGCTCTACCCCTACAGGCTGACTGCAGACACCTCTGCAACCTCCCTACCAAATAGCAGCAGAACACAGCGAGCCCAGCCCAGATGGCAGAATCGTGAGCAAATAAAATAGGTACTGTTTTATACCACTACATTTGGGGGGTTTAAAATACAGAATGTGCATTCTGCTGATTAAGATTTTTTTAAATTGTCTTGATGCTGGGGATTGAACACAGGGCCTAACACAATGCTTTACCACCAACTACGCCCTCGAGGAAAATGTAGACCCAAAGAATGGGTAACAAATTCTATATCCCTACTTTACAGATGAGGAAACTGTCTCAGAGAGTTTTAAAGTATTTTGTCCAAGTAAATACAATGAAATCATGAAAAAACCCTGGGAATCAGCCCAGGGTTCTTAAACCCAGAGCAGAGCACTTTTCTATTCTCCTATGCCGCGTAGAGCCGGGGGCCTGGTCCCTGGTGTGGCCATTTTAAATCCTCTTTCAGGGAGAAACTCCACAGTTTTTATAGGATAATCAATTGAGAGGACACGCCTGCTGATATGCAAATCTTTCTCAGCATTTGCAAACACTTTCCACCTTAATCCAGCCCCAAAGCTACCCTAGGCCCACTTCCTCCGGCAGCTTTCTTCAAGAGGCCCCTCCCTCCTTACACAGTGGGCAGCCCAACTGCTGTTCCTTTGGTGCCCCTCAGATCCCTTCCTCCTTTCACACCCCCACATCAGGACCTTATCTCAAATTTTCCCAGGAGCCTCCTAACTGGTTTCTCTGCTCCAGTCTCTGTCTCTGTCTCTGTCTCCTATTTTCATGACATCGTTCTTTGGCTCAGGAATTTTTTTGACAATTGCCTGAAAGAAAAAGTTCAAAGCTGTCAATCTAGCACCAAGTTCTCCCAACAAATTGCCGTCTGGGTATCTTTCTGACTTGCTTCTTACATGGCCCAATGAGAAAGTTTCCTCCATCCACTGCAGCCAGGCTGTGACCAGCACGTTGGGCCTGTTCCTTCAATACACCTCAGACGGAGTTCAAAACTCCGTCCGCTTTGACAAGCCTTCCCCAATCTCTCCCTTCTTTCTCCTAAATTCTTGCTCTTGCCTTTTTCACTGAGCCACATTCCCAAGCCCTTTTTATTTTTTATTATGAGACAGGGTCTCACTAGGTTGCTTAGGGTCTCAGTAAGTTGTTGAGGCTGCTCTTGAACTTGTCATCCTCTGCATCAGCCTTTTTGGCTGGGATTACAGATGTGCACCACTGCACCTAGCCATGATTCCTTAAGGGCATAGTGGTTCTTTCTGATTGTGCCCATTCTTCTCTCAATACCTGTGAGTGTGCCCTTAACGATTAATGAGTACCCCCCATCACTGACTACAATTGTGTCACTGCCCATCTGCTTGGCTCTTTAACAGGATTAGGAGCTTTTGGAGAAAAGTGAAGAGGACTTGGTTTTCCTGTGAGTACTCTCCAGGCAGATGTGGTCAGTACAAATGGTGGCCTAACACAATGGCCGTTTTTGTCTTTGTTTTTGTTTTTGTTTGTACCAGAAATTGAACCCAGGAGCACTCAGCCACTGAGCCTCATCCCCAGTTCTTTTATACATTTTATTTGGAGACAGGGTCCCACTGAGTTGCTGAGCACCTCAATAAGTTGCTAAGGCTGGCTTTGAACTTGTGATCCTCCTGCCTTATCCTCCCTAGCTGCAGGGATTATAGGTGTGGCCCCCATGCCTGGCCCCAGTGGCTCTTGTTCCAACTCTTTTGGGGGGTACTAGGGATTGAACTCAGGGGTACTCGACCACTGAGCCACATCCTCAGCCCTCTTTTGTAATTTATTTAGAGACAGAGTCTCACTGGGTTGCTTAGGGCCTTGCCATTGCTGAGGCTGGCTTTGAATTCAAGATCTTCTGTCTCAGCCTCCCGAGCTGCTGGGATTACAGGTGTCACCACCGCAATGGCCTTGTCCCAACTTTTCATCTACCATTTTGCCTCAGCAAAGCCTCAGGTTGCTTTTCTTAGCCTCACACATCATTCCTGCCCTTGGGGCTACTGCCTAGATCCCAGTGACCGATTCCAGCCAAGGTGAATGGTTAGAAATGTGATGTGATGGCTCAGTTATTAGAGGACTGTGGCCCAGAAGCCCTTGGGCAGAACCTGCCTGGACTTGCTGAACCAGTATGGAGAAAATTCCCAAAGTCAGGGTTGGGTCATCATTAGCAACTGAGGTAGAGCAAAACAGATGAGGACCTTGAGTAGATAAAGGTTTGAATAATCAAAAGTCCAACTGTTGGCCTGTTTTTATTGAAATACAAGGATTGACAAGTTCATTGGGATATCAGAAGTGATACTTGCATACTTCTAATTGGCCAGATCCCAGCCATCTAGCACAGTGTCACTTAAACCAAAAGAAACCGGTGCATCCACCCTGTTTTGCAGTTACTCCCCAGGTGTAGTTCTCATTGCCTTGCTTCTCTTTGGTATTCTCCCGGCCATCCCATACTGCAGAGAGAGCCCAGGTACTCTACCACTGAGCTGCACCCCAGCCCTTTTTATGTTTTATTTTGAGGCAGGGTCTTACTACTTGCTGAGGCTGGCTTAGAACTTGAGATCCTTCTGCCTCAGTCTCCTGAATAGCTAGGATTCTAGGTAAGCATCCTGCACCCGACATTTGTTTGGTGTTTTATTTTGTTTTGTTTACAGGGAGCGGGTACCAGGGATTGAACTCAGGGGCACTCCACCATTAAACCATATCCCTGGCCCTATTTTGTATTTTATTTTGAGACAAGGTCTCACTGAGTTGCTTAGCACCTCGAAGTTGCTGAGGCAGGTTTTGAACTCATAATCCTCCTGCCTCAGCCTCCCAAACCGCTGGGATTACAGAAATGTGACCAGCACCAGGCAGCATTTGGTGTTCTTAATTGCATCATGTACATGATAAGAAAGAAGATGCTTTGGATGATGATAATAGATGGGACCAACCAATGTTATCTATTGCTTCCGTAGATAACACTGGGTCAAAGAAGAGAGGAATTCCTAAAATTTAGTCTTTGCCCAACTTTGGTACATTGTGTAAGTTATTTTATCCCTTATTATTTTCTTTTCTTTTTTTTCTTTTTTGGTGCTAGGGATTGAACCCCCCAGGGCACTTTAACACATGCCCAGTCCTTTCTGTATTTTATTTTGAGACAGGGTCTTGCTAAGTTGTATAGGGTCTCACAACTTGCTGAGGCTGGCTTGAACTTGTAATCCTCCTGGCCTCAACCGCCCAAATCATTGGGATCACAGGTCTGTGTCAGGTCTCTCCATCATGGCTGGCCACTATCCATCTTTTTGCAGGAGAGGGTTCTGGGGAAAATATTTTTCAATGGGGAAAACACACTTTTGAAAATGCTTAACTTATTAAATGCTTATAATAGTGTAGACACAAACTATCAAGCAATATTGCAGAGTTGCCAACTGTAGCATAATTTGTAATAGGGGAAAATTAGGAATTTTCTGCAAGAATAGCAGCTGGGCACAGTGGTTTATGCCTATAGTCCTAGCTACCCAGGAGGCTGAGACAGGAGAATCACTTGAATCCAGATCTTCAATACCAGGATGGGCACCATAGGGAAACCCTATCTCAAAATTTAAAAAAAAAAAAAAAAAAAAAAACCTGTGGGCAGGGGGAGCCCAAGAGAATGACTGACTACATCCAACAATGAAGTTGATTTTCTTTTTTTTTTTTTTTTTTGGTCTTTTTTTGGTATTAGGGATTTGGGAATTTAACCCAGGGGCACTTTACCACTGAGCTACATCCCATGTTTTTTTGTTTGTTTGTTTGTTTGTTTGTTTGTTTTGTTACTGGGGATTGAACCCAGGGGTGCTTAACCACTGAGCCACATCCCCAGCCCTTTTCATTTTTTATTTTGAGACAGGATCTCGCTAAGTTGTTTAAGGTCTCACTAAATTGCTGAGGTTGACTTTGATCTTGAGATCCTCCTGCCTCAGCCTTCTGAGCCACTGGGATTAGATTGAACCCAGGTGTGCCCAGTATGTGTATGTGTGTGTGGGGGGGGGGTCTTGCTAAATTCCTAAAGCTGACCTCGAATTTGTGATCCTTTTGCTTCAGCCACCCAAGCTGCTAGGACTACAGACATGTGCCACCCATCTGGTTCCAGTGAAGTTTGTATAGGTATCGGAAACTATGAAGGTGATGCAGCCACATGAAAAAGAGACTTTAAGTTATTTGATTATTTGATATGATCACAGCAACCCTGGAGTATCGGAGAATCAAAAGTTGGAGGCCAGCTAGGGCAACTTAGTGAGATCCTGTCTCAAAATAAAATTAAAAGGGCTGGGAGTGTAGCTCAATCCCTAGTACCACAAAAAAAGCAGGGGAGAGGAACATATCCCCACACATACACACACATTAGTAAGTTTCTCTCCATACACTTCAATCTGAATAAATGTGTCACAAAATAAAACATACATTTTTTCCCCCAGGCTGGCCTCAAACTCCTGGGATCAAGGCAGCCTCCTCCTTCAGCCTCCCAAGTAGCTGGGCAAATTCATGTTTTTTTTGCTTTGCAGTACTAGAGATTGAACCCAGGTGTGCTCAACCATTGAGCTACATCCCCAACCTTTTTTATTGGTTTGTTTCTTTTGTAGTTTTGAGACAAGTTCTTGCTAAGTTGATGAAGCTGGCCTCAAACTCCCAATCCTCCTGCCTCAGTCTCCCAGTAGCCTGAGCTAACTGCGTGTTTTCTGAATGCACACTGTGTGCCCAGAAGCAGCCTATCAAGCCCACTTGGAAGAGTTTACCACCTGATGAGGCACTCATTGGTTGACTCCTCCCTCTGCCAGGGGAGTCCCAGGTCTGGTTCCACCAGCTGGTCAAGCCACTCCTCTTCCCTGTCTTGTTTCCCTGTTTTGGGGAGCCAGGTGTGTGCAAGCTCTACCATGACCTCTCTGTCTGCATATTGTCCTGGCTCCAGTTAGGCCACTTGTCATACCTGGTCAAGAAAGGTCAATGTGTGATTTGTAGCCAAAGAAAAAAGAAGAGGGCCTGCCAAACCAAAATGGGGAACAAGGAGGGGGTCCAGGAAGGGCATCTGGCCCCACAGGAGAGCCAACACCAGTGGGCACAAGCCCAACTCACACATGTTTAAAAATGACAAAATGCTCTTTTAAAAATTCCTATTAAATAAGAGGGTGGATTCGTTCTCACAAGGTGTTTGGCCATAATAAATCCTACTTTGATCACATGACTGAAGATGTCACCACCTGGTAATGGTAATTAAAAGTTGTTAGTATTTCAACCACTACAATCATAGTAAGTAAATCAGGCTACAAGACAATTTCATGGGTACAATCACACAAAGACCTCACAGAAACCCTTGAGAATGGGCAGAGAAGCCTTCCTAGGACCCCCTCCGCACAAAGAAGACCCAAGTTTCATAGAAATATGTCTT
The DNA here is from genome assembly GCF_048772815.1 of Callospermophilus lateralis. Classification (NCBI taxonomy): domain Eukaryota; kingdom Metazoa; phylum Chordata; class Mammalia; order Rodentia; family Sciuridae; genus Callospermophilus; species Callospermophilus lateralis. The sequence continues at coordinate 104,552,627 of NC_135314.1, forward strand.
GCCAATGGCCATCAACTTGTAATAAGAGAGCCAGGACCTAGGTCCTCCAGGGCCTCCCGGGCTTTCAAATGACACTTCTCGTATAACTTCTTAACTGAGTCAGAGTCATAATTGCTTCCTCTTCTGTGAGCACACACAATTCTCTTTTCCTGAAGAGTGTGTGGGGGGGTATTTTCAAAGTCATTTTCTTCCACGGACCCACAGGACCTTGTCACGGTGCTTTGTCACCTAATGGTCATTCAGGGCACAAAGACTCCAAAAATGACGGAGCTGTCTCCTCCCTCTCATTAAATAAACAAAAACTCAAATGTGTCAGAGGTACTTAAAATGCTGTCAGACCCAAATTGTTGGAGTACTTGCATAAACTGAAGAACCCTTTGGTGATATAAATCATCACTAATTAACATAGAACAGGCAATCCCCAGCCCCTTTTAAGGATTGTGTCCCTAAAGGTATTTGGTCATTTCCAACTCAGAATGTCTTTCGTTAAAGAAAAACACATATTAATTTCTATGATGGCTAGGCACCCTGGCCACCTCTGTGCTCCAGATCCTGAGGCCCCACACATCCCAACCAACCTGCTGGAGGCCTTCTGGACCTTGAGAATGTACACAGTGCTCTTGATGGCCCACCGCTTCATGGCTATACACCACAAAGCCAGCAGCTCCACGTCATAATTCTACCGAATCATCGTCTCCCCACTTTGGAAAAAGTGTTGTAGTTTGGAGCCTGAAGGTCCCGCAGAGGCTCATATTATTGAGGAGTCGGTCCCCAGTGTAGCAAGGTCCAGAGCTGGGGCTTTGGGGAGATGATTGGATCATTAGGGCTCTGGCGTCATCCGTGGGTTAATCAGCTGATGGAGTCGTAATCTGGTGACACTATTGGAAGCTGGTGGGGCCTAGTTTTGCAAGCCAGTCACTGAAGGTGTGTCCTGGAGAAGTTGATCTTGTCCTTGGCTGCTTCCTCCTTCCTCTCTTGCTTCTGGCCTGCCATGGGGTGAGCAGCTCTGTCCATTTATGCTCTCCCTGCCCTGATGCTGTCCCTCACCACAGGCCCATAGCAATGGAGCAGCCAATCAGGGACCGAAACCTCTGAAACTGTGAGCCAAAATAAATCTTTCCTCCTCTAAGTTGTTATTCTCAGGTATTTGGTCACAGTGACAAAAAGCTGACTAATGCACAAAGAGTTAAGGCAAGAGAAATCTTATAGGTCATTCTGCATATTTCCTTCCACCTCCCATTATTTCCTGTTTTACAGGAAGGAAAAGAATCTGAAAAGAATTAAAATATCAAAAAAAAAAAAAATGGCAGAGAAAAACTGAGAAGTTCCCTGATATACCCACCAACTTACTTAAAATTTTTTTCTGTCTCCCTGTCTGGCCTCAAACTCCTAGGCTCTTAGTGGTCATCCTGTGACAGCCTTCTGAGAGCTGGGACCAGTCTTGTACCACTGTATTCAGGAGGAAACTTCTATAACTGCTGTGGATGAGAGTGTCAGTCAAGGCTCTGCCTGGCTCAGGTTGCACCTGGAGTTCAGCATTAGAGGTGACAGTGATTCAAAGTCTGCTGAGCTGACGTGGAATCCAAAAAGTTAGCTGCTTAATGGCTTTCAAAGATAAAGGCCCCTAGTTTTTTAATCATCCATTTCTTTTCAGTTAGACAGGGTGACTTGTACCTTTCAGCAGGGAAGATGAAGTTCTTTGTCTAATATTGCAAACACATTCTCAGGTGAGAAATCTGTCACTTCCACCAGCCCTGGGATGGGTACATCGAGGTGCCCAAGTGCTGACATTCACAGCTTCACATCACGGCCCAGGTCAAATTAGAAGTGATGGAGTTCATTCTCAGAACAAAATAAGTAGCCACCAATAGAGGAAGGCGCTTCCAATAAATTTTCTGTTGATTCTGGGGCAATAGCTTCGTTGGCTCCTCCGTAAGACCTCCCTCGGACACTCCACTCTGAGAAAGTGTCACTTGGGTTTCAGGGCTTTTTGTGTCAGTGTTTGAACACCCCCAATGAGACTGCCAAGAAGTCTCAGTCGCTTGGCTGGAAAAATCAGCATGATCTGGTGGCAAACGACATCTTTGCTGATGAATCCTGCCTTTGACTCTGGGCAGCTTGGCCACCTGGTGACCGTGCAGCCTCCAGAGCACGGGGTGGTGTGGAGAGGCCTGGCCCTTCACCTGCATCACCAACAGTCTTGGGGCAGAGACAAGGGTTCTGCTCAGTCTCTTCCATCTCACCCTCCCAGGAGTTTGGTTTTCATGGGAAAGGTAATAAGAAGAACCTCACATATAGATGTTTTCCTTGCACGGGAACCTTCTTGGTGGCCGCAAAATCCTATCAAGGAACATCCCAGCCAAGGTTCTTCCTGCACCAGTCGCATTGATTTGCAGCCTGGGAGCAGTGGGCGTCAGTCTGAGAACAAGAGTTCTCTGCCTTTCTGCTCTCACACAAGCATCTGAACTCAAGGCCTCACTTAAACCAGAAATCTTCATTCTTCTGAAAATGCCCTTTCATTTGAACTTATGGTTCTGTGACTTAAAGAGACAGAGTCCTGGTTACTAGCATCCATTGAGAAGTAAAAGAAAGGAAATTAAATTAACCCGGAAAAACTCTGAAGGTGGTCTTGGCCTTCTGAAAACTGAGAGGTAGATCTCTGCTTCTCTGCTACAAGTTCTAGACAAAGCTAAACCACTCTGTAACCAGCCCCCAGGACAGTTTAATTATAATAATCAACATCCATATTTATACCATATTAATAAGGTAGGTATCTGTTCAATCTTCAGTGAGTAAACTATTCATGAAAGAAAAAAACTGGAGAAAATCATAAGTCCTTGGGGGTCAGTTCAGGTTCACCAGGAAGCAGACACCAAGACTGAGAAGAGCAAGACACGAAAACAAACAAAAAAGAGCTAGCCACAGTGGGTTAATTCCCATAGGGGTTAAAAGGAGAAGGAAGAAAAGCAGGTCAGACCACAGGAAGGGGACCAGGCAGGAAAAGCCTCTGCAGCACAGCTCTGAGGCAGGCCCCCGGGGGCTCCAGGCAATCACTGACTGACTAGTGGAGATGCCCCATGATGCAGCCTGACTCGACTCTAGCACTTGGTGGAGGGAGCCATCAGCAGGTGAGGAGACACAGCCCTGGGGTGCCCAGCACTATATGTTCACAGGTAAATAGACAATGGGCAGATGGATAAAGGAAATGTGGCCTGTATGCACAATGGAGTTTTAATGCCATAAATAATGAAATTTTGTCATTTGCAGGAAAATAGGTGGAAATGGAATTCATCAGGTTAAGTGAAATAAGCCAAACTCAAGACAGACATGGGTTGGATGCTCTCTCTCATATGAGAAATCTAGAGGGCAAAAGGAGGGGGAAAGAAAAATAAAAACCCAGATCTTGTGAAAACAGAAGGGAGAACAGTAGAGGATGGGCTGGGGAGGGAGGAGGGAAGGAAATCCCATCACATGCACATATGAATGCATCCCACTGAAGCCACCATCACGGATGATCCTAAGGTGCTACTAAATTTCGTTTTAATGTCACAATCTGTCCGCTTACTGTGGTCCCCGCAGCAGATTCTCCACTGAGTGGCCGGGGGGCCCTAACCAGTCACCCACCTGGCCTCCACACACTCCACACACTGGTCCACTTTAGAAATGCAGTTCCCCAGGTTCCCGTGGGGTTCACCTCCTGAGGGGAAACTAGGAAAGAGAAGTCGGTGAGCAGACGGGTAGTCCCTGTCACTGCCACGGCTGTTGAAGCCGCAGCCTTCATCTCCTTCCTCTACGGGTCACTCTGACCCTCCACATCCAATGGTGTCACTTCTGCAGATGCCAACAGGCAGTCTGGGACACAGCTCAAGTCTTCACTCCCAAGCTCCAGGACCCGGGATCAGTCGAGGCTCTGCCCTGGCTCAGGTTGCCGCCAATGTGCCTTCAGAGTGACACAACCAGGAGGAGACCAGAGGGCTGGGGGTAGGGGGTCCTGGCCACCACACTCCTCCCTGCCTCCCTGGGACAGAGTGGCTTCAGCACCTCCCAGCCAGGGAGTGACGGTTCTTCGAGCCTGCTGGTCCCTAGAGTCTCAAGTACCTAGGTGGCCTTCGAAGGCCATAGTGCACTGGTACCCCTGCTGTGTCCTGTCACAAGAGTCCAGAGTGGGGCTGAATTGCTTCTAGCCCTTTGTTTGGGACCCGTCCTTCCTCCCATCAATGGCATGGCCTCGCAGCAAGGTCCCTATAGAAGGTAGCACTGCTCCCTGAAGCCGGGACCTCACCTGCATAGCACACCTGCGACAGCTCTGCCTAGGCCACCTCTATTGTCCACACTGCCCACGCCTTGTCCATGGTGACTGGGGGGTGGCCTTCACACCTTATGCTCCCACCCACCCACCCATCCACACCCCGCTGCTTCACGCCTGTTGGTTTCCAGGTCAATGTGTATCTCTTCAATCTCTTTTCTTTTATCATGTTTTTCTTTTCTTTTTTTGAGACGAGGTCTCCCTATATTGCCCAGGCTGACCTCAAATTCCTAGTTCAAATAACCTTTCACATTAGCCTCCCAAGTAGCTGGGACTACAAGTCTCACCACGGCGCCCAGCTATTTTCTCATCTTTGGGAGGCCCCTCTCGTTCCTCTCTCCTCTCCTCCTTGCTGATCACTGTCCACTTTTGACTTGCACCCATGTACTGGCTCAGCCAATCCACGGCCATGCTTGTGCTTTCTCCCTCTCCAACTGGCTGGGGTCCTGCGGAGAGTGAAGGGAGCCTTTGCGTCCATGTGGATGAGGTGAGAGTGCCTCCTTGTCCTGCTCTGGCTAATCCCAGATGTACCACTTCCACCTGCCGAGGACTGTTCTTGAACTTGGCCAGTTTAAAATGATGGAGCCAAAGCATCCAGCTCATACTGGGCAATTCTGAATGCACATCCTTGGGTGACTCCTGGAACCTGATAGAGCACCCCGAGCTGTCTTTAAATGTCTAACTCTGCTGCGAGATGGCACGGGCCTGCTCTAGAAGTTTTAGGGCCTGCCCTTCTCCTACTGAGGCTCGCCCTAAGTCGTCTCCAACACTACAGGCTCTGGCAGTGGTCCAGTAGCAAGACTACCTGCATCAGAACCTGTGGTCACTGTAGAGCCCTTTCCCCCTCTGGGCCTCACTCAGAGAGCAACCTCCCGTGTCACTGGAGAGTCACTGGAGACCGGCTGCAATCCGAGGCTCGGTGCAGAGTGTGCTGCCTCCATTACCAGAGGCCCTCTGCACTTCCTTTCTTGCAGTAGAGGTATAGGATGCAGCATGCTCCCTTACTCTGGGGAGGCTCCCCCCAAACACCCCTGGTCACTGAAAACTCATACATTCTACAGAAATTTACTGGTAGGTCCCAGGCGCTTCAGAGGGTTTGTCTCCTCCACTTTGATATCCATGTCCCTCACCAAAGCCTTCAGAGTAAGAGTCATGGCTTACTCATCCTGACAAACCAGCACAGTGTCACCGGTATGATAGATCAATTTGAGGTCCTCTGATGTCCCCAGGGCCCAGATCCACATCTGAACCATCTCTAAGAGGGTGAAAAAGTTAACATGGCCCTCAGGCAAAATTCTAAATAGTACTCCTTTCACTTGAATGCAAACTGTTCCTGATCCCTTTTTTCTAACTGGAGTGGAAAATAACTCAATTGCCAAATCGAAGGCCTCATACCTTGTACCCCGAGGCCTTACTAATCTCTAGCAAAGAAAAAGTGTCTGGGATCCTGGTAACTGCAATCATGGTTGCTCCTTGTTTGAGCTTGAGGTATCTGTGATCATTTTCTGGGATCCAGATTGGTGAATTCAACAGAGATACAACAGGTACCGCCACTGCTCTGTACCCTTTAGATCTCTAATGGCAGTACCAACCTCTGCCAATCCCCACTCTCACCCCACTTTCAGGCTGCAATATGGGTCTTGATTGTCATTCTCTAGAGCCGGGCAGTTTGGCAGAGTGTCATCTCAGATCTTCTACTTGGTGTTTTTCACTCTGATAGCTCTGACCCCACCCCTCCAAGGGCAAGCACCAATGTGGAAATCAGTCCAAACACCAAGAGCATCAATCTCAAATATATATTCAAAGACTGGAAAAATAGCCATTCAAGGGTCCACAGTGGGTCAGACTTCAGCCAGAACTTTATTTATCAGCCTCCGATATACTCTAACAGTGAGGAGGGGCATGATAATGGTCAGGTCTCCAGGTGTTAATGTCAACTCAGAACATGTCCCTGAAATATCTGAGTATTCTCTTTCCCTAGGATATAGTCATGCAACTAAATAGCTTTAGGTCCTTCAGAATATTACTGGGGAACCTTAAAGCATTACTTGAAGGTGGTTTGTGATTAAATAAGAATTCACATTGAGGCTTGACTCCTCAACGCAGCCATGGGAGGTGGGCACTGGTAGAGGTATTTGGTCCTGTGGGTGGAACCCTCGTGAATGGGTTGCTGCTTTTCTTAAGACGGTGAGTTTCCATGGGAGTGGTTTAGTTACAGCAGTGGCAGGCCATTAGAAACCAAGTCCACCCTCACAGTCTGCTTTCTCTGCAGTCCCCACTTCCCGTTCGCTTTCCACTGTGAGTCCAAGCAGCATCACACCCTCACCAGAAGCTGAGCAGATGTCAGTGCCATGCTCTTAGACCTGCCCGCCTCCAAAACCATGAGTCTAAATAAACCTCTTTACTTTGTAATCTAAGCAGTCTCAGGTATCCTATTATGGCAACAGGAAACAGACCAAGACACTTGCTATGGTGTTCCAGGATCCCAGCTCCTGGGGACCTGGCCACCTCTTAGTCAATGCCTTCCTGATCTGATCATTGGCTCAGGTCTTAGCAAAGACTGTGAATTTTTCCTGGGGCAAAATTCTGTCTCCTGCTCCCTCATTCCTTCCTTATTCTGATTAGATGTTAATTAACACCCTCCAGGTTATGTAATATGCTTAGAATGTTAAGAAACCTATGGAACATTCTAAAAGCTATTATTAAATGTCAAAGGTAACTAATTTAAAAGGCAATTTTACTTAATAATAATACATTATTTAAAGCCATGAACTTCTACTCCTAGGTATAAACCCCAAAGAAATATTTTGGTACATTCACCCAGAGACATGGAATTTTCACATTCACAGATGTTAAAAAAGCTCCAAATTGGGAATACCATTCAAGAGTAGATTGAGCCAGGCATGGGGGTACATGCCTATTGAAAGGCAAGTGACTCACCAGAGTCGGAGATTCAACCAAGAGATTTAGTGGGGGGGCTCCCCGAAGAGGAAGAAAAGTATAGGCAGAGAGCAGAGAGAGGAGAGGAGGAGGGCAGAGAGCAGAGAGGAAGAGAGAAAGAAGAGGAAGAGGGCAGAGAGCGTGAGCTTGCAAGCTTAGTCTTAAGAAAGGTTGCGTAGGCCATGTGGTAGGTACTGATTGGCAGGGTGACTCAGGAAGATGATCAGCCATTGTGTCCCCTGGGGATTGGTCCAGAAAACTTTTGAATTTAGCGCCCTTCGGAGAGGAGGAAGAGGGGTAAGGGATTCTGTGATGTTCTCGCAAGACAGAAACTTAACTTCAGCAAGAAGTCTCCCACACACCCAACACCTATAATACCAGTGATTTGGGAGGCTGAGACAGGAGGATTGCACATTCAAGACCAGCCTCAACAATTTAGCGAAGCTCTAAGCAAGCAAGACCCTGTCACAAGATAAAAAATAAAAAGGGCTGGGGATGTAACTTAATAGCAAAGTGCCCCTGGGTTCAATCCTTAGTGCCAATAAATACATAAATTAATAAGAGCAACCCTTGAGCTATACTGTACAATTACATTTATGCAAATTACAAAAACAGGAAAACCCAACCTGTGTGACTTGAAGTCTAGACAATGATCGTTCCTGGTAGGAGCAGGGGCGACAGGAAGGCCCTGGGCAGGCTTGTCTGTAGACACTGGAAAGGCCTGCCTCTTGGTCCAGGTACTAGTTCCGTGGTGTGTTTGGCCTGTGAGAATTCACCTCACTGTGCTCAGGATATGTACATTCCTGCACGTACATTATACATCATCAGGAAGCTCAGAGCAGATATTTGAAGCCAACAGAGGAGAATCTCTGAACACAATTCCCAAACTCTGAGGGGCGTCACAATCACTCTTTTCCAAACCTACAGAATCTGGGGGAAGAGTAGTGATTGAAGCCTTTGAAGCCTGGTGTGACCCCTTAGGACAGCCTTTCAGCTCGCTTATGGCAGCTCTGTAAAAGAGGAGCTTGGCGGACCCCAGAGTCCTGAGGTGCTGGGCTCTCTGTGGTCCCTTTCACCCCTCCAACAGTAGCCAGTAAGACTTTGTACTTTCAGCCAGACATTGCACAGTACTTAACAAATGTTTAACTCATGAGTCCTCAGGACAACCAAGAAGGAAAAATTTGAAAGGAAAATCAAACAGCTCTCCTCCTGTGTCATGAGAAGTAGGCAGACACCTAGCCGGGCAGCACACCTGCAGGCTCCTGACACCCAAGCCTGTTCTTGGGTTAGAACCCCGTCTAAGTTGACCTGGACAGTGGGCTTCAAAAGCACACTAGAAAAGCTCTTGCTCCTTCTTCCAGGCCAGAGAGTCCATGAACCTTTCAAAGGAGGTTTGGTTTTGGTCTTTACAGGTTCTTTAGAGGCCTCTTCAGAGGTTTGAAGATCCTCTAAAAAAATCTTTATCCCCTGGCATGCCCCCATAAGAATTTTTTTGAAACCATGAACTCTTCTTCCCCTCCCTCCCCTCCTCTTCTTCCCCTCCCTCCCCTCCTCTTCTTCCCCTCCCTTCCCTCTGCTCAATCTAAAGTTCCTCCCTTCTTCCCTTGCCCCCTGCCCATTATGGATTAGCATCCACTTATCAGAGAAAACATTTGGCCTTTGATTTTGGGGGATTGGCTTACTTCACTTAGTATGATAGTCTCTAATTCCACCAATTTACCTGTAAATGCCATAATTTCATTCTTCTTTAAGGTTAAGTAGTATTCCATTGTGTAGACATACCATAGTTTTTTTATCCATTCATCTATTGAAAGGCATCTAGGCTGTTTCCACATTTTAGCTATTGAGCTACTATAAACATTGAGGCTGCATCTCTGTAGCATGCTGATAAATCTTTTATTTTTTATTTTAAGACAGAGTCTCTCAAAGTTGCTGAGGGCCTCACTAAGTTGTTGAAGTTGGTCTCAACCCTGGGATCCTCCTGTCTCAGCCTCCCACATTGCTGGGCTTGTGGGTGTGCACCACAAACATATGCTCGGTCAAGCTCTTAACTTAGTAGTCAAAAACTTTACATTCTTCCCTTCTCTCCTTAAGCTCATGTTTCTGTTCTACCTCTCTCACACACTTTTAGCCCAAATATTATATTTTTATACTTAAAGGCCTCATTCATTTTGTTATACTTCTCAGAAATAAAAAAAGTTTCTAAATTTATTTTCTGCTCTTGTAACATATTTTTTTTTTTAATTTTAATTGAGACATAGTAATTGGACTTAAGTATGGGTTGGATATGATGTGCCAATACCTGCGTGCCATGTGAAACATCTGTCAGGAGAATGGCACACCCGCCTCAGACATCATCATTTTTTTGTGCTGGGATTGTCCAAAGCTTTGTCTAGTGGCTGCCGAGAAAGTGTTGCTAGTCATAGTCCACCACAGTTTCTGGGCTGGTGCCATCAGCCCCTCCTCCGCCCTCCCCAGGCCCATCTCTACTGCTTTGAGGTGGACTTTTTAAGCATCGACATATCTCGTGTTTTTTGTTGGGCCGAGCTGTAATAACATAGCTCCAAGTCTGTAAGGCCAAACACGGTCAAAGGTTATTTGTGAACACAGTCCTGGGTAAGGTACCCGAGGAGCGGAGTGCTCCCTGCACCCGGGAGTCCCAAGCCAGGCTCTTTCATCCCACAGCTCCGCCATCCCTGAGATGGCTAATGGCTGCTGGCCCCTTCTGGCGCCTGCCCTTCCTTCTCCTGGAGCTTCATTCTGACTACAGAGCTAGCTGGTAAAGGAGAGAACAGGAGGAAGGGGGCCCGGGAGAGTCCACGGGGCCACCTGGGGGGACCACGTGCCTCCATTCACACAGCACAGCCAGAACAATTTCAAGACCCACCCCCGGCAGGGGAGGTGGGAGAGCAGGCTTGCCTGCACCCAAAGGAGAGGACAGTGGGGAAAGTGGCCGCTAAAATGTGAAGACTTCTTTATTATTGTAATTATTAGTGTAAAATTTACCAAAATAAAACACATATATGAAACATTGACATGAATAACTATTAACCATAAAAAGAAAATTTTTATTAGTAGTATAGTTCTTCCCTTTTTTTTTTTTTTTTTTGTTCATTTTTTTTTTTTTTTTTTTTTTTGGTACTGGTGATCTAAGGGGGGGGGGTTACCACTGAGTTACATCCCTAGCTATTTTTATTTTTTAAGGTTTTTATTTTGAGATGGGCTCTCACTAGGTTGCTGAGGCTGGCCTTGAACTTGCAATCCTCCTGTCCCAGCCTCCTGAGTTACTAGAACTATGGGCATGCACCACTGTGCTAGTAAAGTACAATTCCTAATAATCTGAATGTACCTATTTTCAATTAGTTCATATGTCTCAATTAACAGCATCTACTTTATTATTACTTTTCATATTTATATTTGTTACTACTGAGAAATTTTCATATAAGTAATAGAATAGGGCTGGGCATTGTGGCGCACTTGGGTAATCCCAGCAGCTGGGAAGCCTGAAGCAGGAAGATCCCGAGTTCAAAGCCAGCCTCAGCAATGGTGAGGTGCTGAGCAACTCAGTGAGACCATTTCTAAATAAAATACAAAATAGGACTGGGGATGTGGCTCAGTGGCCAGGTGCCCCTGACTTCAATCCCCGGTTCCCCACCCCCAAAAAGAATAGGAATGAAAGAAGCTTTTTGTAAATGCAATCTTAACTATTTGGATGTAACTGATCACTGATCTTATTTATTATTAAATTATTTATTATTATTTATCATTTTGTAACAAATAATTTTGTAATATATCACTCACTATCTGCTTTAACAATATATTTAACAACTAAAATTAAGGATTCCTTCAATTCTATGGGAAGTTGTCTAATAGGAGCAATCTAACTTGCAAAAGGATTAGTACCTAATCATTCACTGTGACAAATTTGGGAAATTCACTAAAAATTTCTACTAAGATATGTCAAAAGGTTATAATGCTATATTTGTTCTCTTTCAAATAAAAGTGTCATGTTTAATATGTAAGAAATGGCATAATAAAAAAAACATTCCTTTCAATATGCTTTTGCCAATATACTATTTTTTTAAAAAAATGCTTTTTTTTTAATTTGGGGGAGGAATATACTAGGGACCAAACCCAGTGGCCCTTTGTTATTGAGCCACATCCCCAGTCCCTTTTATTTTTTCAGACAGGGTTTTGCTAAATTCTAGGGTCTTGCTAAGTTGTTGAGGCTGCCCTCCAACTGGCAGTCCTCCTGCTGGCCTCAAACTTGCAATCCCCCTGCCTCAGCCTGCCAAGTTGCTGGGATTACAGGTGTGAGTCACTGTACCCCGCTTAACACGTTTGAAATAACATTTTGGTCAGAAGCGCAAAGCTGCAGATTTAGCTTGTTCAACAATTCAATATTTATGGGAAATATTTTCCATACAAAGAAATTGGAAAAGGCAACCCTCATTGTCAAATGAGGGCTACTCAACTAAACACAGTCTGTGGGAAAAGCCTAAGATTAATTAAAATCATTCAAATAAATGTCAAAATGCAATTTGAGGAATAAAACGAAACCACCAAGAAATTATGAGACACGTCTTGTGAGACAGATTACTAAAAGCAATAGACCAGGATGCAGAGCTAATGAAATAAATGCAGCTATGAAAAATGTAGAAGACAATTTTAAAATGCAATTTCTCATTATTAAATTTGCAATAATACAATAAAATGTGGCTGAAATTTTAAGCTCTCTATGAAGCAAGGAATGAAAGACATTCTGGCAGTCCTGTGGTAAGTGTGGGTGTGTATCGTGTTCTGAGACTGAACTTTGAGGAACATTCAATAAAACTCTTACGTAAAATCATATATAAAAATCAGAAAACCACGCATATTTTAGAGCTTTTTTATTATTAACTTTTCCTATATGCACAATGAAAGAGAATGAGTGGCTAAAAAAAATGTGTCTTAAGGAGAAATTGACTATTCCTGGGATAAGACTCCATGATGTAGGGTGGTGCGAGCCGGTTTCCGTTACGCGGTTCCTTGTTGTCTACACCATTCCTTGCTCTCTACACAACCTGAGCGGATTGCGCGGATTCCGGGGTCCCCGGGGTGGGAGCGCTGCAGCGGGTCAGGAAGCGGCCGGGCCCAGCGCCCGGGGCCAGCGCCGTCCCTCCGCCGTCGGCGCCCTGCAGGTGGGGCCCCGAGTGCACGGTCTGGCCTGGGCGCCGGCTGTCCCCCGAGCGGCAGCCCCCGGGCTCCGTACCTCCCTTCGGGATCGCTGACGGCCGGCGTCGCGCCCTCTTCGGCAGAGCCGGGCTCCCGCGGCCCAGGCGGCGACCCCTGCCTGGCCAACCCCCGCCTAGCCCACCCCTGCCCGATCGCTGCGGCCGGCGGCGCCTCCAGTCGCTGCCCCTCAGGCCCCGGCACCCGGCGTCGGAAATGGAAGGTGAAAAAAACGACTAGTTTTCAGAGAGAACAATGTGAAGATCTGGAAACTGATTCTTAAAATCTGCTCACACCCCCTGGAAAGTCGCTTAGCCTGAGGATTGATCTTGAAGGAACATGTCTGTGTCTGGTGCCATCTGCGGAGATCCCATGCCCACGTTTTCCAGCTGCAAGCTGAGTGTTCCTGGGCAGGGGCAGCTCAGGGCAGGACACCGGCCTGGGACAAGCGGTTCATCCGCACACGTGCACAGCCTGGGATGGGCCCCAGCACCACAGTTTTCCTGGCGTTGGCTCTCTACGTTCCAAACTCCAATGACTTTCTCCTTCTGACATTCTATTCTTTGAAAATTCTATTGGTAAGTCTGTTTTTCTGAAGGTTACATAGAACCAATAAAGATTAGAAAGAATCATTTTTAAACAAAAGGACTCTATGGCAAGGCAGTATTTCTGGAAGCTGAATCTGGCAACATGGAGGAAGGTGGGCTTGGGCTGTGTGGGAAGGAATTTGAGGTCAGTCAGGAAGCTCTTGTACTTTACTGGAGCTGGATACAAGGCCTCTGTCCAGGGGAGCAGGAAGGAAAATTATTTTCTTTCTGTTTTTTTTGTTTGTTTAGTTTAATTTATTTATTCATCTCATCTTATTTTTTGGTCCTGGGGATTTAACTCAGCTGTACTTCATCACTGAGCTACATCCCCAGCCCTTTTTATTCTTTATTTTGACACAGGGTCTTGCCAGTTTGTTTGGGGCCTCACTAAATTGCTGAGGCTGGTGTTCAAGTTGCCATCCTCCCGCTTTAGTCTCCTGAGTTGCTGGGATTACAGATGTGCACCCCACACCCAGCTTTGCCTTCTTTCTTGCTAGTAGAACTCCAATTTTATTTTGGTCTCCTTACTTTAGAGAAGATTCCTTTATCCTTGGTTCAGGGGTACATCCGGATGATTCTTCATCAATCATGATAACCTCACATTCTTGCCAGTAATTGACTTTAGATGAGCATGTGGTCCAGCTGGGAGCATGGAGGTGTGAGGGGGAGTCTGCCAGGTGACATCTGGAAGCCTTTCTCCATACCTTCAGACAGACAGGAGGAGACACTGTCTGCTCCATCCGCACAGGTGGGCCAGCTCGTAACCCAAGGGCAGCTGGTCTGGAGGAGGTGAGGAGAAAGGTGGGGGTGAACAGAAAGGCTGAAGCAACCAGGGCCTTGATCATGGGTTCAGCCACCCATCCTCCCTTAACTTAGAGCTTGTGTCACCAGAAGAATAATGGCACCGAGAGAGAAGGGCGGGGGGAGTCAGAGAAACCATGGGTGTCACCAGTGGCTGGTGTGGAGAGCAGTGGTGTGTTGAGGGGAAATGGCCAGCACTTAATTAGAGACACAGGAATGGGGCTAGGTGATATCAGGGTCCAAGATGTCCCTGTGGAAGTCCTTTGCAGATACTATAGGGTATCTGTAGGAGATCTTGGTAGAAAACTGGGCAGTCTTGATATCCAAATCCAACTCCTCTGAGAGGAGTCTAACACCAGAGGAAACGAAGACACAATCAATGTTTAAAGTGAAAGGAGAGACGCCAGGTGCAGTGCACACCTGGAATCCCAGAGGATTGGGAGGCTGAGGCGGGAAAATGGCAAGTTCAAGGCCAGCCACAAAATTTAGCTAGACCCTAAGCATCTTAGAGAGACTGTCTCAAAATAAACAAGAGAAAGGAATGGGGATGTGGCTCAGTGGTTAAGCACCCCTGGGTTCATTCCCCAGAACTAGTGGGGAGAAAAGAAAGAAAAAGAAGAAAGATATGTCTCTGCCAACTTTTGCTTAAGATAAAGATCTATTTATGTTCCAGTACAGAAATCCTGGGTCTCCAAAAAGAGAAGGGAAAGAACCCAAAAATTTCAGCATTGATCCTTCATCAGTAAAATTTGATATAAATATTTCCAGACAATTTAAGGATTTTAGAATTTCTGGTTTTAAAAAGTACTCCTAGTCATCTCCTATCACTGCAGCAATCTGAAAGTGCATCTCATTCTCATAAAGGTCTGCGTGATCTTAAACAAATCAGACTGTGTTCTTTTGCAGAAAAAAAGAGAAAAGAAAATCCATTAGAGTAGATGACCTGTTGATTATACACAGTTGCAATTGTCCATTTTTCATAGCTCTAATGAAGTATCTAAGGCTGGACAAATTTATAAGGAAAAAGTTTATTTTACCTTCTATTCTGGAGATTCAGGGGCCCAAATCTTGTAATAGACTTCTTGCTGGCAAAAGACATGTAAAATGTCCTTTAGTTTTTTGAACTGGGGACTGAATCCAGGGGTGCTTTACCATTGAACCACTTCCTCAACCCTTTATAATTATTATTTTCAAATAAGGTCTTACTAAGTTACCCAGGCTGGCCTTGAACCTGTGATCCTCTTGCCTTAGCCTCCCAAGGTGCTGAGGTCACAGTCTGCACCACTGCTCCAGCTTGTGCAGGTTTCTGTATTCCACTTCCAGTCCTAACAGCAAGCTTGCCTGGGAGATATTGTCAGCCCAGGAAAAAAAAAAAAAAAGATTAGACAGATTGAGCAATCTGCCCAGGGCCACAGCTAGCTGTTATCCTAAGGCAGGTCTGCATGTTTTCAAGGCACCTGCCCTTTCTGTCACATATCACTGACTGAAAGACAGAATAGGGGCTGGGGGCCTGGCTCAGTAGTAGGGTGCCGCGTGCCTTGCATGCATGAGGAGGGCCCGGGTATGATCGCCAACACCACAAAAAGGAAAAAGAGAAAGGGAGCAAAGAGCAGGTAAAATGGTGGGCCTGGGAATGTGCAACCCTCATTAGTAGGAATCTGCACAAGTCAGAGATGGAGCAACCTGAAAGATGGGGTCCAACCTGATGCTACTACCACCTCCGTTCTCAACAGCTACCTGAATACTCTTGAGACTTAAATGTAGAGGGCACAGTCCCACAGTAGCCTGACATCCATTATGGGAGCAATTTCACTTCTGCTAAAATGTCTTTTCCCAAAAATACACTGACAGAAGAGACCACTGCAGATTGCAAGCGGCCCTGGGGCCTCCTAATCAGTTGGCGATCTCAGGGTCCTAGCTTTGCATCCATGCCAGGGCCTTTTCTGCCTTCCATATGCTGACGAAGACGAATGTGTACCTACAGAGATCATCCCAGCCTGACACCACTTAAGTGTCCTAGTGGTGTCCCCATAGACACTTCTAAACTTGAGTGCACCTTCCCACCCTCACCCATGACCTATATTCATCCAGCATTTCCTCTCTTGGGAAATGCCAGGATGGTCAACGGGTTATTGAAGCCTGAAACTTGGACACGGTTCTTATAATTTCCATTCATCCTTCTTCCACCTACGGATTCCACCTGGTAAACATTTTCTTTAATTTAATGCATTCCAACTTTTGGCATACAATTTAAATTTGAGACTTGTTTTAATTGAAATAACTTACTTCTAGTCTAAATAAAACAGGGTTGGTCTTTTTGTTTGTTTTGTTTGTACTGGGGACTGAACCCAGGGGCACTTTACCACTAAGCTACATCCCCAGTCCTGTTATTTATTTATTTATCTATCTTGAGGCAGGGTCTCGCTAAGTTGCTAAGGGTCTTACGTAGCTGCTGAGGCTGGCCTCAAATTTGCAATTCTCCTGCCTCAGTGTCATCCCATGTCACTGTGATAATCTGAGTGTGTCACTGTGCCCAGCGTACCAAGGAATTAACACCTGACAAGCCAGGAATAGTGAGACCTAAGCTCCAGCAGCTCTGCATCCAGGGATTGAGATGCTGAGGTGGGAGATCCAGAAGGCCCTGTTTCTTGTCTCTCTTCCTTTGGCTTCATTGAAAATTGACTTCCTGAGTGTCCCTGTCCCTTCAGCTCTGAGAGGTCAGAGAGTTGGCCCAAGGTCACGTGGCTGTAAGAGATCAATGGTATGAATCCAGCCCTCACTGGTGAAGTGCTCGTTTCTGTAGTGGTGTGTTTCCAGGGGTCTCACAGCCCACAGTGCAGTGCCGGCTTCCCAGGACTGCTTTGTCTCACTTGGACAGGACGGGGGCACACAGGAGCCAAGGGCTGGGCAAGGAGGACCAGGGGAAGGCGGCACCAGGGCAGCACTCAAGGCAGGTGGTGGGTGGGCTGGGCTGTCAGCTGGCAGTGCCCTAGAGAGATGGCGTGAAGTGGAACGGGAGCCACTGAAGACCTCCCTAAACCTCCTCATTGATTTATTTTCTTTACCCATTTCTCTTTCTGTCTCGTCTTTTTTTTTTTTTTTTTTTAAACTAGGGATTGAACCCAGGGACCTTCTGCCCTGAGCTACACGCCTCAGCCCTTTTTTATTTTGAGGCAGGGTCCTGTTAAGATGCGCAGGCTGACCTCCAACTTGGCATCCTCCTGCGTCAAATAGCTGGCATTATTAGTGTGAGCCACTGAGCCTGACTTTTCACCCATTGCTTGAAACAAACAAACAAAACAAAACACCTCATGTTCCAGTTGCTCCCCCCACACACACTGCCCCCAGATTACCTCTGGGCACACTGCCACTGCAGCTCCAGCCACCCAAGAAGCTCCCCACACTTCCCACGGAGGAATTCCCTCTCCCCCCTCCGCCTGCCCCCTTCTCCTGGCTCACTCATCCTCTTGACTTCTGGGCCTGGACTCCACTTTTTCAAGCACCTTCCTGAGCTCTCAGAGTTGGGTCCATGCTGCCTGCTTCAACAGAACCCCAGCTCGTCGCAGCTTATCCTGTGGCTCTTCAGAACCTTTCCACTAGGCTAAGAGGGCGGACCTTGCTCCAGGCCCACGTGGCACCTTCACAGTCTATCCCACTAAATACAAAGTCAGGGAATGAATACAGGCTCCACTGCTAAGTAGCTATTTGAATAGCTACTGAGCTCAGTTTTAGAACCTGTAAAATGGATTATAAAACTGGAATAAAAATGCAGACTGGGCACATGTACTAGTCTCCATTTCTTCCCCAAGAAAAGACTAAAAAATTTTTGATTAAATTAAGTTAAGGGCTGGGGATGCGGCTCAAGCGGTAGCGCACTCGCCTAGCATGCGTGCGGCCCGGGTTCGATCCTCAGCACCACATACAAACAATGATGTTGTGTCGGCCGAAAACTAAAAAATAAATATTAAAATTCTCTCTCTCTCTCTCTCTCTCTCTCTCTCTCACTCACTCTCTCTTTTTAAAAAAAATTAAGTTAAAATGCAGCAGTAATCAGGAGACTTAAATGATATAACATATTTAAAGTCCCTGGGCTGGGGTTGTACCTCAGTGGTTGTGGCTCACATATGTGAGGCACTGGGTTCGATTCTCAGCACCGCATATAAGTAAATGAATGAAATAAAAGTGCACCAACTAAATTTTTTTTAAATAATAAAAAATAAAGTTCCTGGTACCTCTGGAGTAATTAAACAAAATTGTTAACCATGCAGAACACTGGGAAGGGAATCCAGGGCTGGAGACAGGGATAGAGGGTTCTAACTTTAGTTACCCTTCATAATTCTTGACATGTGTAGACTATTCAAAAGAAATAAATTTAAAAAACAAACAGTACCTGGCACACACCAGGCAGTCAACAAAGGGGAGCTTCCTTCAATGGTGACCATGTCAGGTGAGCACAACACCAGGCCTGTGCACAGGACTTCCACCCCGTGCAGGTCCTCCTGGGCAGGGAGTTTAGACGAAGTGAGAGCCCAGGCACGCAGCACCTCAGCTGACCTCTTCTGTGCTCTGTGTGTGTCTGTGTGCTGAGACCGGAGCAAGTCGCTGGGGCGATGATCTCTGTCGTGTAATTGTAGATGCTCGTGTGACAGAATAGACTAGTTTGCCATGCGTCAGCAAGAATCAACATGTGTTTTTCCTCTTGGCATGTGTGAAATAGTCCTACATTCAAAGACGAACTACTGTACAAACAGCCCACTGGGGCACTGGCGTTGTCTTGGCATGGCAGGCTGGCTCTATGCGGAGAGCCAGGACTTTGGAGAAAAATTCTAAATATCCTGCTTTTAAATTCTTCTTCAGTTGTCACCGACTTTGTGACCTGAGATAAGTCACTCAGCCTCAGAGAGCCTCGCCTTTTCTCATGCCAAATGATTATAGGGATGACTGCAGATGATCTGGGGAGATTAAGTGAGACCACGTATGTAAGGCATCTAGCAAACAGACACTAAGACATAACTGTTAACGTGGATCTTTGGTTCTTTAGAAGCAGCATTCCTTGATTTTGCTCTTGAATTAAAAAAATAGAGCTGGTTGCAGTGGCACACGCCTGTAATCCCAGAGACTCAGGAAGCTGAGGCAGGAGGATTGCAAGTTTTGAGGCCAACCTCAGCAACTTAGAAAGACCCTGTCTCCAAATAAAAATTAAATAGGGCTGGGGATGTAGCCCAATGGCAAAGTGCTCCAGATTCAATCCCTAGTACCAAATTTAAAAAAAAAAAAATAGTATCAAACATTGTGATTAGCTGATGGATTTTTCCATCCACGAAATAACAAGCAGCATCAATCTTCCTTTGACAAAGAAAGTCCAAAATCAGTTTAAGGAACTTTAATTTTCCTTTTTTTTTTTTTTTTGTGTGTGTGTGTGTGTGTGTTGGGGATGAAACCCAGGGCCTCAGCCTGGGCAAGCGCTCTACCACGGAGTAGCATCCCAGCCCTGGAACTCTGTTTTTGACAATGGCTCACCTGCCAGGTGACTCTGGCTTTTCTGAGATGGCAAGAGTTATTGCTTTTATTTGTGGTGAGACCAGCCACAGACCCTCACAGGTCAGGCCCACTGAGTTGCCCACCTTGAAATTGCTGTTGAGAAGTCTCCACTGTGGGAATCCTGTACATAAAATCAAGGTCAACCTGTGCACGCTGCTCCTAATACCATGCACCTAACTCCTTGCCCATCTTGCTGCTCCTCACCCTGCCTCCACCAATCCAAATCTACCCACATGAAGGGAGCTGGAAAGTCCCCTTCCAAAGAGATATTGAGTGTGAATGTTTTATCGTCATAGGGATTTCAGTTGCTCAGCGTCTGCTCTCTTGAAAGCCACCAGGACTTGGGCTGAAAAGAGGAGGCCAGGGACTGTTGGCAAGCCTGAGGTGTTCTGCAGGAGCATGGAGAGTGGGAGCCCCGGTGCCGTCTGGGGCACACGGAAAAGGTGAGAACAACCCAGAGGGGTGGCCAGCAAACAGAAACACTTACCACGTAGCAGTCATGACGGCCAAACATTAAAAAACAGTTAGAAATTAATGAAAGCATTTATACAGCTATACTAAGATACATTAGTTAATCTCTTCAGAGTTCTTTGGTTTGGGTTTCTGGAACAAAAAGTCTAATTTTTCACAGTAAATCATTGCATTAATAATATCTTTTGGGGGCTGGGGATGTGGTTCAAGCGGTAGCGCGCTCACCTGGCGTGCATGCGGCCCAGGTTCCATCCTCAGCACCACATACAAAGATGTTGTGTCCGCCGAAAACTAAAAAAAATAAATATTATTATTCTCTCTCAAAAAATATCCAGTGATTGATTAAAAAAAAAAAAAAAAGAATACCTTTTGGGCTGGGGATATGGCTCAAGGGGTAGCGCGCTTGCCTGGCATGTGCGGGGCGCTGGGTTCGATCCTCAGCACCACATAAAAATAAAATAAAGATGTTGTGTCCACCGAAAACTGAAAAAAAGGAAAGAATATCTTTTTAAAAAATACCAAAGATGGCTAATTGAATAAATGTGTTTATCTCTAAACCTCATTAAAATAAAGTGATTTTGAAAAATTAAAAGGGAGAAGAAACAATGATAGCAACAAAACTTTAGAACTTGAAAAATAGGACCATTGTACCTCTCTAAACAAGGTGAAGGAGTTACATGGAAACCAGCAAAGGGGAAAATCCGGAGCAACTGAGTGCCTGCTCCCCGGTGGCCTAGTAGCTCCTTTTCAAGCAAAGGAGTGAGGTTTTCTTCTGCAGAAGGTCCAATAAAGGTCTCTAAGGTCAAACTAGGGGCATTAGGCACTACTAAGGCTGAAAGCAGATGGATCTGGAGAAAAGGCTTATATGATGAAGTGCTGTGTCCTCAGTTTACATCTGGCCTCCAGAATGCTGGTAGCCAGGGCTAACTAACCCCTCTAAGAAGAAGAATAGATTTTTCCTCCCTAGAGAACTTATTCAGACCAAGAAAATCAGCCTAAAGATAGTGGCACACTCCCTGCCCCAAGCCCATATTGATAGTCTGGGCAGATCACCCTAAAGATAAGACAGCAAACGGCATCCAGGGAGAACTTCCCGTCAGCTCTAAGAGACCAGTGGGGACCAGAACCATCAGACATCTGAAAGATGCCTGGCCAAGGAAGACAGAGACAGACACACAAAGAGAAACAAAAGAAACCAGAAGACAACTGGAGAGAAAACAGAGACTCTGCAGGAAGATAGATGCATTAAAAAAAAATACTAGTAATATCCTCAGAGAAATGGAAAGATATTTTAAGAACAGGATGCTATAAAAATCACCACAGAACAAAAGGGAACTCTTAGAAATTTAAAATATAAAAACAGATTTTGAAAATTGACAGAGGTTTAGATGGAAAGTTGAAGAAGGCTTCAAGAAAATAAAGCTAAAAGATAACAAAAAAGACAACAGGAAAGAAAAGACAAGCAGAGAACCAGTCCAGAAGGTCCAGTATGCCAACAAACAGGGGATCCAAAGGGACAAACAGGGGATCCAAAGGAATGAACAGGAGCAGGGATTCCTCAGATTTCCCAAATCGAAGGCCATGCACACCAGACTGCCAGGTGCCAGGCTGCCTGCACCACAGGGAAAGGCTAACCAAGGCAGTGAACCTCAGAGATGAGGAGACAGGGGAACCCAGCAAGTTCTCAGAGGGAAAAGCAGACCTCATGCCTGGAATTAAAGAGCAGGGGTCAAGAGCAGAAATCTGAACACTGAAAGCAGGATGAGACCATGATCATGGTGCCATATGTGAGAAAAGATCCCATTTTCAGTTTCTACAAAGTAAAATGCAACAGGAGGGAGAATTTTAGAACTCTTGGGGGAATCCTCAGTCTAAGCCCTACTCCAGGACAGGGAATTGCAATCAAACGCTCCATTTTGGAGTTGGATTGGGAGACAGAGCGTAGCAGGGATTTCTTCTTGACCCTTAAGTACCAACACAACACAGTGATGCCATAGCTAGCGCAAGCAGGCCTCTCCCTCAGCCCTGGAACTCAGCTGCTCACTCCCCGTGACAGTCCACAGAAATAACTAATACAGTTTTGCAGTGTAGATTATACCAAATAATTTACCCAAGGTATGTGAAAAGGAAGGGACAGAATTCAAACTTTAAAACCAGTTCTTTTAACCATTATGCCATGTTACATTTAAATATTTCCGTCAAAATATTTGTGGAGTTCAGTACCTTTGATCTCACTGCCTTCTCAGAGACAGCAGAAATATTTGTATAAAAGGTCTCTTTTAGGTCACCAGTGATGGCCCATTTCCCTTCTATCTCTTTTTATTTTTTGGTACAAGAGATTGAACCTAGGAGTGCTTAACCACTAAGCCACATCCCCAGCCCTTCTTAATTTTTAATAGTTTTTTAGTTGTTAGTGAACACCATTTTATTTATTTATATGTGGTGATGAGAATTGAACCCAGTCCCTTGTCCCTTAATCATGCTAGGCAAGTGCTCTACCACTGATTTATAACCCCAGCTGTTTTTCTTTTCTTTTCTTTATTTTTTTTTTTTAATTTTAAGACAGGATCTCACTAAGTTGTTTAGGGTCTCACTAAGTTGCTGAGGCTGGTCTTGAAACTTTGACTCTTCTTCTGCTAAAAATAAATGAATAACTATTTTATATCTTTATATTTTGAGAGGGAGAACAAGGAGGAAGGAAGGAGATCAATTTAATGTTATTACAAAATAAATAAATATTTCATGATTTTTTTCAGTAAAGAGCATCTTGGTTAGTTGGCAGGAAACTTTGGAAACCTTTTAAGCACAGGACAGCCTCAGTGATACCCAAAAGAAAGTAGCAAAGTTTCAGTTTTAGCTGGCCTTCCACCCAATTGCTTAGTGGTATTAATACCCAAAATACAATAGGGTTTGGCCTAAGGCTTTTAAAATTTGTCCTGGCAGCCATTTTTATTTACACAAGCCCCCCTATACTGAATTTTCCATATTAATGTGTTTCTATTGTTCTCAGTTGGGCCTGCAGAAACTTTAGCCCTCTTCCAGATGTTTCCTGACATCAGCATCCAAGATGTGCTGGCCAGCTGTCTTTAAAATTGCAGGAACTCTGTGTTGTGTGCGTTAGTTACGCGAATGGAAAAGCAAGGACAAGAAGCCAACGCAGAGGGTAAGAAAGAGCTGGGAGGGACAGGGCCAAGGCTTTACTGGCACAGGCAGCACAGAGAGAAGCCAAGAGAGCAAGCTGTCTTGGATCCAACCCCCAGCAGCCTCCACCTCCACTGTCCAGGCACAGGGGTTGGTGTCCTCAGTTCCCGGGTCATGCCCAGGCTTCTGGCAGCGTCCATGACCTGACTGGCAACAAAGGAACGTGCTGTATACCCACAGATCTATTGACCTTCTAACCGGTTTCTTCTAAGTTCTACTTTTGTTCAAGACATATTTGCATAAACCAGAGAATAATCCTCCAACGTATTAATCCTCAGGAAATCAATAGATGTTTCATGAAAAAAGGGCAGGACAGTCCGATGCGTTTAGAAAGACGTAAGTTAATTCCCTTCCCCAAACGGTCTCTGGGGCTCTGGCACCTTCCTATGCATGGTGACTACCACAGGGAAACATTTCACAGAGGACTCAGAGCCACCCGAGGAAAGGCTGGGCAGGAGGCAAAGTGGGTTCTCATCTCCCTTCACACCTTCAGGCGTCAACTAGCTGCGATGAGTATCTCTGTACATCCCCACGCCTCACGAGCCCACTACCCACGCAGGGTCTCTGCTGCCTGCAGGATCCAGCTTTCCTTCCAGGTCATGGCAACCGCACATCCACTGCCTTAACCAGAGCTGTGGCCATCACCCAATGCCTCCTCTGTCCTCACTTTTGCCCTGTTCTGCCCAACCAGGCCTGCCGCACAGGTGACCTGCTGTCTTCTAGCGCCTTCATGGGTACCGCTGGCCAGCCTCAGACCTGCAGCGCAGCCCATGTCTGGACTTTTCTGCCTGGTTGTGCCAAAGGATGATCTACCGACCTGTCGGGACTTCATCGATGTCTTCCTCACCTGACCCTCCCAGCTTTCTGCTGCTCTCAGTGATACAGAATCACTGTGTCCTCAAAAAGCTGGCAGAGTTTGTGGGACGTGTTTCTCTCTCTCTCTCTCTCTCTCTCTCTCTCTCTCTCTCTGTGTGTGTGTGTGTGTGTGTGTGAGTGTGTCCTATTTGTTTTGTTGGTTGGTTGGCTTTATTTGCTTGTGACTTTTGAATTGTGATAAAATATGTAAACATAAAATTTAGCATCTTCACCATTTTTTGGTAGCAGAGAGCTGAGCCTGGAGGGCTCCAGTCCCCTCAGCCCCACCCCACATTGCTTCTTTTGAGGCAGCATCTCACTAAGTACCCGAGGCTGGCCTTGAACATGGGATCCCCCTGCCTCAGCCTTCCCAGTCACTGGGATCACAGGTGGGCGCCACCATGCCCGGCCATCGTCCCCACTGTAAGTGCGCTGCTCACCCTGCTGTGCAGTCAGCTCAGGACACTGCCCTGGGCCAAGCTGAACCTCGAGGCCGAGTGAGTAACTGCCCTCATCCTCTGTCCAGCCTGGAAGGCCCTGCTCTACTTCCATTAGGAGTCCAACTGCTAGAGGTACCTCCCTGAGTGCTCGTGTCCCTGGGACTGGCTGGTTTCCTTGCCCGGCTCTCGCAGTTGCCCACGAGGCACCCATTGTTGTGTGTGCCGCTCTCTTTCCCAAGCAGCTGTCAGTGGACCCTGTGTGGAGTCCACATCCTGGCTGCTGTGGGTGGTGTGCAGGGAACATAGGGTGCAGACGCCTCTTCAAGGTTCTGGTTTCAGGTCTTCTGCATGTTTACCCCAAAGTGGGATTGCTAGACCCTACTCTAGCTCAGCTTTTAGGTTTCTGATGAATCTTCATAATCTGTAGCTGCTGACCTTCCAAAGCCCCTTGACCTTTCCATCAACAGGATTCCAATCTCTGCACAACCTCATCGCTCTCTTTTTTAATAGTAGCCATCCTAACCGATGTGAGGCTGTTCATTCTGTGTTGTTGTTGCAGGGCTGAAGATGGACTCAGGCCTTGTGCATGCTAGACAAATGCTCAACCAGGAGCTGCAGCCCTGGCCTCCAGGTGTGGGTCACATTTCACTGTAACCTGATGATTAGAGACACTAAACATCTTTTAGTAACCTGTGGTTATTTGTGCCTCTTCTGTGAAGGAATGTCTCTTCAAATCCTTTGTCCGTGTTCTATTAGGGTTGTTTATTTTGTTATTGTTTCACAAGGAACAGAACACCATTCGAGCTAGGTCAGGTAAATATTTTCTGTTGTGGTTTTTGTGGTGGCGATGAGAGCTGAATCTTCTTTTTTCCTTTCTTTGGAAGGACACATGGTAGACCTAGACAACTAGGACAGGGGGCCTTCTGAGGCTGGGGCTGGGGCTAGAGCAGGGAGGCTAGTCTCCCCCTCAGAGGCCCCCTCCCCTCGGTTTCTTCGAGGTGCATCTGCCCTATTTTCTCTCCTGTTCTTCCTTGTGGATTCAGTCCACAGATGACTCAGCACCCAGGAGCCACAACCTGACTGGACTTTCAGTTCCGGTGCACGTTTCCAAATGGTGGCTTACTCCTGTGCTTCTCAGAATAAATTCCCTGGAGGGAAAGAATCTGTTCTGCCCAGGGCGTCTTTTTGCTAGGCCAGGCAAGTGCTGTGCCCTTCTTGGTCAGGTGGCCACCAGGTGAGGCACACCATCGCAGCCACACACTCTGGGTGAGCCTCATTCCCTGGGGTCAAACCCTGGCTTGCCACTCGCCAGCTGTGACCTGGGACAGACTGGCCCTCAGTCTGTGCTGTGGCCTCCTCATCTGTAAAACGGTTTGGATAACATTGCTTATCTAGAGAATAACTCCCCTCCAACAAAGGGAGAAATGGAGCATAGAGCTGTTTAGCAACCTGCCATACCTAGGGAAGAGCAGGGCCTGGACATGAGCCCAAGTTCGCCGACAGTCTCTCCTCTTAATCCAAGAGGGCCAAGTGATTCCACTTCCCAGCTGATTAGCTCCACCCAAGTTGGTTGTGTTGACTCAATTATGAGCATGGCTGGGAGGCAGAGGGATGGGGAGGTGGGAGGAGAAGCATCGGGCTGACACTCACAGTCCTGATGTCATAGTCAAAAGCCTATGGAACCAGTTGGGAAGCCTTGATGAGGAATCCTCCACCCTGACCAGCAGGAGTTGTCACAAGTGTCACACACCCTGTGGACCTACCACATGTCAGCATCCCCTGGACTTGGGGCCCTGACAGGAGTGGGAGGCTCCTGCGCCCAGTTCACCTGCCTCACATGCCCTGCAGCTGCCTGACAGCCTCTCCATCCCTCCTTAGGGTTGATAGAGACATCACTTTTAGAAGAAATGACTGTGTAACCTGAAGAGAGGACTGTGCTGATTACAGCCAGCTTAGTCATAGCCTCTGCGACCCTGTGGTTTGTGTGGAGAGATTACACAAAAAGATGGGGCTTATCCAAAGGGCTTGGGAATCTGCTCTAGGCTTTGGTGTAGACGAGCTCAGGGGTGTGTCCGGTGGTGCGGTTGGAGTGAATGATCATGGCCTGGTGGAGCCAGATACTTTGCTGAGTGCCACAGAAGTTACCCAAGAAAACCAGAAGAGGTACTCGTCCTGTGAGATGGGCACTGAGAGCCACCTTACGGGAACAGCCTGCCCCAGGTCCTGGGTGTGAAACAACTACCAGATTCCACTCTGTGAACCTCTGTCCTCAGACTCACCAGTGGGCCTTCCACTGAGCTCACTCGCTGCCTCTGGTTTGGCCCAGCCACCTGAGGCCAACTCTAGGAATCCCTGTGGTCTTCACCTTGCCACCTTCTCAGCATCAAAGTCTTTTCTTCCTGAAACCTTCCTCTCTGGGCTTCAGTGGCACCACATTTCCGACACTCCTACCTACCACTGGGCTGTTCTTTCTCTTCTTTGATGGCTCCCTTGGTGTCCAACTGACCCCTTGAACATGGAGGCCCAGGGCCACAGGGTGTTGAGAGCCATTTAAACAGAGAGGGGGAGATGTTGAGAGCCACAGCCGAAGGGGCTCCAGCAAACTTTCAGACTACAGCTGATGATTGGCTCACAGCGGCCCCAGCAACACCTAGCTGATTGGCTCCTCTGTGGAGATGCTCATTGAGCTGTTTCCCTGCCCTTTCAGACTACCAGCTGATGATTGGCTCACAGTGGCCCCAGCAACATCTAGCAACATCTAGCTGATTGGCTCCTCTGCGGTGATGCTCATTGGGCTGTTTCCCTGCCCTTTCAGACCACGGAGCTGCTCATTGGGGGACTTTTTTGGCTCCGCCCATGCGACCCAGCCAATCGGCCTCAAGAGCAGGAGGATTGTGGGAGGAAGAGGCTGGGTTGGGGTGTGTGGCTTGTGGGAAGCCGGTGGTGGCAGTTGGGTTCTGAGGGTTTTTTCCTGAGGAGCTGTTTTGTTTGGCATGTGTGGTTCTAAAAATAAAGTTAGTTTCTTTTGACAAGTGGCTCCTGAATTGTGCCCAGCCAGACTGCAGCAACAGGGCCTCACTGGTACCTGGTGCAGTGCTCTCTCCTGGACTGGGGGCCCTGGACTGGGAGCTCTGTTAGCCTGACAGGTATATCTGCCTGGGCTGCTCCTCCCTCAGGTACCTCACTTCTTTCTGAAGTCTGCTTATCTCACCTTCCCACCGAGGCTCCTTGACTTCCCTGTGTGAAACCATAAGCCAGCTACCCGCTCACGATCCTGATCCTAATTAGCTTCCTTAATTTCTTCCTGACAGTTAGGATCTTCTAAGATACGTAATGTATGCTCTAGCTTCAGTACTTACAACATCTGCCAGTACATAACAGGCATTCCATACAGATTTTGTAAGTAAGATTATTTATAATCTCCACAAAAAGTTATAATCTCGTGTTTTATTTTATCATAGTTTTCTTCTTTCTATTTTCTTCCCCAAACACTCCTAGCCTGTGTGTGTATTTTTTTTTCCTGTTTCAAATTAGCCTACATTTTTGTTTTAATTAGTTATACATGACAGTATAATGCATTTATGCACTTTGATAAACATAGATGGGGTATAATTTCTCATTTTTCTGATTGTATATGTTGTAGAATTATATTGGCCATACAGTCATATACATACATAAAGGAATAATGTCTGTTTAGTTCTACTGTCCTTCCTATCCCCACATCCCATCCCCACTCCTCCCTGCATTCCCCTCTACCTTATCTAATGTAACTCTATTCTTCCCTAGTCCCCATCCCCCATCCCATTGTGAATTAACATCCACATATCAGAGAAAACATACGGCCTTCACTTTTTGGGGGGTTGGCTTATTTCACTTAGCATGATATTCTCCAACTCCATCCATTTACTGGCAAATGCCATAGTTACATTCTTCTTTAAAGCTGAGTAATATTCCATTGGGGGGGGGGGAAAAATATATATATATATATATATATATATATATATATATATATCACATTTTCTTTATCCATTCATCTACTGAAGGACATCTAATTTGGTTCAACAATTTAGATATTGTGAATTGTGCTGTTGTAATAATTGATGTGACTTCATCCCTGTAATATGCTGTTTTTAAGTCCTTTGGGTATAAACTGAGCAGTGGGATAGCTGGGTCAAATGGTGGTTCCATTCCCAGATTTCCAAGGAATCTTCATACTGCTTTCCATAAAGGTTGCACTAATTTGCAGTCCTACCAGCAATGTATGAGTGTACCTTTTTCCCCACATATTCTCTTTATTATTGTTTGTATTCTTAATAACTGCTATTCATTCTGACTGGAATGAGTTGAAATCTTAGAGTAGTTTTGATTTACATTTCTCTACTTGCTAGAAATATCTAACATTTTCTCATATATTCATTGATTGACTATATATCATCTTTTGAGAAGTGTCTGTTCAGTTCTTTGGCCCATTTATTGATTGGGTTATTTGTTTTTTGTTTTTGTTTTGTTTTGGTTTTTTTGGTGTTAAGATTTTTGAGTTCTTTTATCCTAGAGATTAGTGCTCTATCTGATGTGTGTGTTGTAAAAATTTGTTCCCATTCTGTATGCTCACTATTAACCTCATTGATTGTTTCTTTTGCTGAGAAGAAGCTTTGTAGTTTATATCCATCCCATTTATTGATTCTTGATTTTACTTCTTTTGCTATAGGAGTCTTATTAAGGAAGTCAGGGCCTAATCCAACATGATGACGATTTGGGCCTGCTTTTTCTTCTGTTAGGCACAGGGTTTCTGGTTTAATTCCTAGGTCCTTGATTCACTCTGATTTTTGTCCATAGTGAGAGATATGGACTTAATTTCATTTTGTTGCATATGGATTTCTAGTTTTCATAGCACCATTTGTTGAAGAGGCTATCTTTTCTCCAATATATGTTTTTGGTATCTTTGTCTAACATGAGATAATTGTATTTGTATGGGTTTGTCTCTGTGTCTTCTATTCTGTACTATTGGTCTACAGGTTTATTTTGATGCCAATACCATGCCATTTTTTGTCACTATAGCTTTGTAGTATAGTTTAAGGTCTGGTATTGTGATGATTCCTGCTTCACTCTTCTTGCTAAGGATTGTTTTAGCTAATCTGGGTCTCTTATTTTTTCCAGATGAATTTCATGACTGCTTTTTTTATTTCTATGTAGAAAGTCATTGGGATTTTAATCGGAATTGCATTAAATCTGTATAACACTTTTGATAGTATGGCCATTTTGATAATATTAATTCTGCCTATCCAGGAGCATGGGAGATCTTTCCATCTTCTAAGGTCTTCTTCAACCTCTTTCTTTAGTGTTCTGTAGTTTTCATTGTAGAGGTCTTTCATCTCTTTTGTTAAGTTCATTCCCATTTTTTTTTTTAGGCTGTTATAAATGGGGTAGTTTTCCTAATTTCTCTTTCAGTGGATTCATTGTTGAGGTATAGGAATGCATTTGATTTATGTGTGTTTATTTTATTTCCTACTACTTTGCTGAATTCCTTTATTAGTTCTAGAAGTTTTCTGGTGGAATTTTTTGGATCTTCTAGATATAGAATTATGTCATCCTCAAATAGTGATAGTTTGAGTTCTTCTTTACCTATTTGTATCCCTTTAATTTCTTTCATCTGTCTGATTGCTCTGGTTAGAGTGTCAAGGACAATATTAAACAAAATGGTGAAAGAGGGCATCCCTGTCTTGTTCCAGTTTTTAGAAGGAATGCTTTCAATTTTTCTTCATTTAGAATGATACTGGTTTGGGGTTTAGCTTTTACAATGTTGAGGTAAGTTCTTATTATCTCTACTTTTTCTAGTGTTTTGAACATGAAGTTGTGCTGAATTTTGTCAAATGCTTTTTTTTCATCTATTGAGATGATCATGTGATTATTTGATTCTATTGATATGATGAATTACATTTACTGATTTCCATATGTTCGATCAACTCTGCATCCCTGAGATGAACCCAACTTGATCATGGTGTACTATCTTTTTAATATGTTTTTGTATGCTATTTACCAGAAATTTAATTGAGAATTTTTGCATCCGTGTTCATCAGGGATATTGGTCTGAACTTTTCTTTTCTTGATGTGTCTTGTCTGGTTTTGGTATTAGACTGATATTAACTTCATAGAATGAGTTTGGAAGGGTTCCCTCCTTTTCTATTTCACGGAATACTTTAAGGAGT
Source organism: Callospermophilus lateralis (assembly GCF_048772815.1). Lineage (NCBI taxonomy): Eukaryota > Metazoa > Chordata > Mammalia > Rodentia > Sciuridae > Callospermophilus > Callospermophilus lateralis. The sequence goes on from NC_135314.1 coordinate 104,583,186, forward strand.
ATTGATATCGATCCTTATTTTAAGGTCTTGTAGAACTTGGCTGAAAATCTGTCTGGTCCTAGGCTTTTCTTGGTTGGTAAGTTTTTGATGGTGTTTTCTGTTTCATTAGTTGAATTTGATCTGTTTAAATCGTATGATCTCCTCATTCAGTCTGCGTAGGTCTTATGTCTCTAGAAATTTGTCTTTGATATTTTCTATTTTGTCGGAGTTTAAATTTCCAAAATAGTTTCTAATTATCTTCAGTATTTCAGACATGTCCACTATGATATTTCCTTCATCATGTATTTTAGTAATTTTAGTTTTCTCTCTTTTTCTCTTCATTTAGCATGGCTAGGGATTTATCTATTTTATTCACTTCTTATTGTTGTCAAATTTGTGATCCTCTGGCCTTGGCCTCAGCCTCCCAAGTAACTGAAGTTACAGGTGCCCACCACCTGCCTGGCTCAGACTCATAAATTAAATTGCCCATTTGACATCTACATTTTGGGTTGTTTAAAGGGAATCTCAAAATTAAGGTGGTTAAAAATGAACTCTGAATGACTGGGTGTCCATTCTATCGTGCGAGACGTGCCCCCCTCTAAACCAGGTGCCCTGGACACATTACCCGTCTCACGGGAACTCTGGAAAAAAAAAAAAAAAGAACTCTTGTCACACATCCTTCACCCAAACTCCGTCTTTATTGTCCCAGTTGAGGCGACTCATGCTTCAAATGGCTCAGGTCAACATGGGGGAAGTGGCGGGCTGCTGCCTGGCCTCACCGCCCAGCTCCCTGTTGCAGGCCCAGTCCTCTCCCCACTGCCCCCTGCACCCCGCCAGTGGGGCCTGGAGCAGGCTCTGCTGGGGACCCCAGCAGAACTGGGACCAGCACTGCCCTGAGGCCTTGCACAGTCGCCCGCCACTGTCCCTCCTGCAGTCGCCCACCAGGGTCCCTCCCACAGTCGTCCACCACTGGCCCTCCCGCAGTTGCCCCCTAAATCTGCGCCTCCCACAGACCAGGCTGGCCCACACAGAGCCAGGGGTTCTAACCCAGGCCTGGAAAGTTCATCCTTCAGACCCTTAAATGGGAAGAAAGGAAAGGGAGGAAGGCAGGATTCTGTTTTCCATTATAAAATTGAAAATGACTGAAGAACTTGATAGGGAAAATGATGGCAGGGATGAAAGAAAACACAGAATGTTAGCAATTTCTAAGTCAGAGTTCCCTGTATTGTGGCTTCCTTCATGTTCAGTCCTCAATTTGTAATTTCCACATTATCTTGTTCTGAATTTTCCCTGGAGGACTCCTATGTTGTGGCTTATGATCCCACTTCTTGTTTTCTTTTCTTCTCTCCTCCTCCTCCTCCTCCTCCTCCTCCTCCTCCTCCTCCTCCTCCTCTTCTTCTTCTTCTTCTTCTTCTTCTCTCTCTCTCTCTCTCTCTCTCTCTCTCTCTCTCTCTCTCTCTCCCTCTCTCTCTTTTTCTGTGGTACCAGGCATTGAACCAGCTTTACCAATGAGCCACACCCCCAGCCCTTTTCACTTTTTATTTTGAGACAGGGTCTTGCTAAGTTGTTTCAGGTCTCACTAAATTGCTGAGTCTGGCTTTGAAATTGGGATCCTCCTCAATTTCCCAAATTGCTGGGATTACAGCTCGTGCCACCATGCCTAGCTATGATGCATATCTTGAATTTTTAAATCTACCAACTTACTTAACTTCTCTGAGGAAGTTTCACCTTCTATAAAACAGGGAAGTACAAATTCTGTATTTGTTCTTTTTTTGGGGGGGGGGGGGCGGGGGTGGTTAGCTATGGAGTGTCATCAACACTTATATAACATTGTCTTCCTAAGAATCTGAGTTCCAAGTTTTCTTACAAAGAAAATGTTGATAAAATGTTGAACCAAGATCTCTACGCAGCAAGAGCTCTGTGTTGAATTTACAAATTGCCATTCTAGTGCTGGGAAATCTACTTATCCCTTTAACTAATCTAACCATAGTAGTCAAAGAAGAAACAAGCAAACAACACACACACACACACACAAAAAAAAAAAAACAGATAAAAACAATCCAACAAATTTGAGAACTATTGTATATATACTATGATTAAGAAAAACTACAAAAGGAAAAATAAATACTTTTCAAAGGAAAATAAATATTCTTATTTTGGAGGAAAAGTTATCTTTATGTTTATGCTTTTCTATTTCCTTTTAGAACCATTTATTCATTGATTGTTGAGACCTGATTTTTCACAGTAACCAAACAAAAATTTGCATTTAATTTTTAAATTTAATTTCTATATTTCTAAATAGTTACAATATTTCTATAAAGGGGCGATAGCTGCTTGTGTGGTTCTGAATGTGAACCTTAGGAGAAGGCTACGAGATTTACAGGTTAGAATGTGAACATTTTCATAAAGGGAGCTCAACAGAGAAATCTTAAGAAAGAAAATGGGAGAACCACACGCATAAGAATCAAATATTTAACTTTCCTCTGTTACAAAATGTGCTTCTGGATCGTTGATGATTTACCAACTACTTACTAGGGGTAGAGCTGGAGTTCTCTACTGGGCATTTATAGGGGATATCTTTCCCCCTTAGAAAGCTGTTTCACTTCCACTATCTCATGTTATAAGCTTTTAAGGCTAGGGCAATGAATAGAACTTTGTGCTGTCTTTAATCTAAAAACAATGAAAGATCAGGAACTGTTCACAAAGACTATTCACAAGGACTCACTGTTTAAATGTGCACCCTGATAGTGGGCCTGCCTCCCTGGCAATCATTACCTCCTGTTTCTGGTGGGTATGTTGAAGCAACACAGCCATCAAGAAAGCCAATAGTTACCAGGATGGTCAAGAGTTAAATTGTTTCTCCCAGCATGGTCAATGTGCTGGGAAAAACTCTGCAGTGGACAAAACTGGATTTGTGTCCCAAGGAAGGTGAGACTCAAGATGTGCGCCCCCTGGTGCCCTAGATGTGAAGGGCAAGGTTCACAATTCCAACACAATGATCAAGTAAATTGAAAGACTTTAATTCCCTGAGTAGGTTTGGGAAGTGGAGAGCAAAAGAAACTATTCTCAGTTTGAAATACAGGCATAACATTTCATGTATTTGGAAGGTCTCACTTACATGCAGGTTTAGAAACAGAACAGCAATAACCTGTGAAGATTCAAATTTTTCTAATTTGTGAGCATTCCTGTTTCCCTCTCAGATGTTGTATCATCATTCATAAAATAAGCAACACTATCCTCACTTTGAAAAAAACACCAAGGTTAAGTTTGTTATGAAAATTAGTTAATTAAGGAATAATTTTAAAAAATCCTCTCTCTAAACTGTGCCATCAACAGGCAACTTGACCACCAACTCAAACAAATCATTAAAAATTGCTTACTCCTTAGCTCAATGCACCCTCACTGAAACTGCAAAGTCCCCAGGCCCCATAGATCACTTTCAAAAGTCGGTGTGACCTTGAGAAAGTCAAAAGGTCTTCTTTAGTGTCCCACCTTCTCATATCTACTTTGATACCCCTATCCTGCTCCATAACCCTCACATCAAACTTAGAAGTTTACATCTCAGAGAAGCAGAATTCTTAGAAAAAAAGACCAGACGAAGGGAGGGAGGAAGCAGAGGAATCAGGTGGTAGGAGCAGGAAACCACCATCACTCACTCACTGGCCACAGGGTGCCAGGGCCCACCTCTGCTTCCCTAGCCAACACAGCAGGTCTCAGAGTCTTCTGCTATCTCATCGGAGGGCCTTAATTTTTTTTCAATAGTTGTTATAGTAAAATTCATGTAAAAAAAATTATTATCTGAATCCTTTTAAAGTGTATAATCAAAGGCATTCAGCACATGTATATTGTTGTGCAACTACCACCTGTCCATCTCTAGATCTCAAATTGAAACTATATTCCCAGTAAACATTCTCCATTGCCTGCTCTTCCCAGCACCTGGCAACCATGAGTCTACTTTCTGCCGCTCTGATTCTGACTACTCTAAGGACCTCCTGTTAGTGGGATCATACAGTATTGTGACTGGCATGATATTGCCACTTATTGTAATATCCTCCAGGCTCAGCCATGCTGTAGCATGAGTAAGTTTATATATTGAATGGATACTGAATGATATCCGTTGTAAGTGTATACCACATTCTGCTTATATTCACTCATTCATCAAGGGATAAAAGGTTGTTTCCACCTTTAGCTACTGCAAATAATGCTGCTATGATTGTGGGGGTACAAATACCTTTTTGAGAACCTGCTTTCAATTTGGGGGGATATATCCCCAGAAGTAGTGTTGCTGGATCACACAGTAATACATTGTAATTTTTTGAGGTGCTACCACACTGTCTTCCACAGTAGTCACGTCACCATACATCCCCACCAAGGTGCACGAAGCTTCCGATTGCTCCGCACCCTCTCACACACCTATTCCCTACTGTACTGGAAGAGGCCATCATCAGGTGTCAGCTGGTATCACACTGCAGTTTTGATGTGGGTTTCTCTAATGAGTAGCGATGCTGAGCATCTTTTCATGTGCCTATTGGCCATTTGTATATCTCCTTTGTAGAAATGTCTACCCACACCCTTTGCTTACTTTTGACTGGGTTGTTGGCATTTTTGTTATTGAGTTTTAGGAGTTCTGTTTTTGTGCATATTAATCTCTCACCAAATCTATGCCTTGCAAATGTATTCTCCCATTTTGTGGATTGCCTTGTCTGTTTTCTTCAGTTATTTATGCCTTTGGTTCCACAAGAAATCATTGCAAATTCTAGTGTTGTGATATTTTGCCCTAAGAGCTTCAGTTTTAGATGTTACATTTAGGGCATAGATGCATTTTGAGTTACTTTTTTTTTTTTTTTTTTGGTACAAGGATTGAACCCAGGGACACCTACCCACTGAGCCACATCCTCAGCCCTTTTCATTTTTTATTTTGATACAGGGTCTCACTAAATTGCTTAGGGTCTCACTAAGTTGCCAAGGTTGGTATCCAACTTGCAATCCTCCTGCCTTAGCCTCTCCAGTTGCTGGGATTACAGGTGTGCACAACCTCACCGGCCTTGAGTTAGATTTTGTTATGATGTTGTGGAAGGGTCTTGTCATGGTGTCAGGGAAGGGTCTTGTCATGGTGTTAGGGAAGGTCCAACTTGATGTTTACATCCAGTTTCATGCACCATTTGTTTAAAAGAATATTTTCGCACTGAATGATTCTGGTTCCCTTATCAAAATTCATTTTACCAGGCTGGGGCTGTAGCTCAGTAGTAGAGCGCTTGCCTCTCATGTATGAGGCACAGGATTCAATTTTCAGCACTGCTTATAAATAAATAAAATAAAGATCCATTGACAACTAAAATAAAATCAAAAAAAGTGTATCTAATACAGAAAAAAAGAAAAGTATAAAAAATTCACTTGACCAAATATTAAAAGGCCTATTTCTGAACTCTCTTCTATTGCACTCGTTATGTGTCTGTCTTGATGTCATTAATACACTGTCTTAACTGCTGTTGCTTCATGTAGTAAGGTTTGAAATCAGGAAGTATGGCTCCAGCTTTGTTCTTTTCCAGGGTTATTTTGCTGCTTAGCATTCCCCAAGATCCCACATGGATGGAGATTTTATATTTTTTTTTTAATTTTTTTTTTGCAAAAAAACTTATTACAGTTTTGATGGGAACTGCACTAAATCTGTAGATCAATTAGGATAGTATTGGCTTTTTAACAATATTAGGTCTTCCAGTCCATGAACATGGGCTACCTTTTTATCTATTTACGTCATCTTTATTTTCTCTCAGAAGTGTTTTGTAGTTTTCAGTGTACAGACTGTTTACCTCCTTAGTTCCTAAATATTTTAGTATTTTTCATCCCTTGTAAATTGAATTATTCTTTTAATTTACTTCTTAGGTTGTTCATCATTAATTCATATAAATGCAACTGAGTTTTAAATTTTTTATTAAAGCTGGGGATTGAAACCAGGCACCTGAACATGCAGAGTATATGCTCTACCACGGGACTACATCCCCAGCCCTGTAACTGACATAGTGGAATTCGCTGCTGGAGTCAGTTTTCTAGTATTTGGTTGAAGCTATTTTACATCAATGTTCATACGGAACACTGGTCTAAAGTTTTCTTGTGCTGTCTTTGTCTGGCTTTAGTATCAGGGTGATGCTGGCTTCATTGAATGCATTAGGGAACATTCCCTTCTTTTCTTTAGTCTGAAAAGGGTTGATGTTAGTTCCTTAAATGTTTGGTAGAAGTCACTAGTGAAACTGTCAAGTCCAAGGCTTTTCTTTGGTGGGAGATTTTGATTTGATTACAGATTCAATCTCCTTACATGCTATAGGTTTATTTAGATTGTGTGTGTGTGTGTGTGTGTGTGTGTGTGTGTGTGTGTGTGTCTTAGTCTTGATAGACTGCATTTTAAAGAAATTTGTCCATGTCATCTAGGTTATCCAATTTGTTGAGTACAACTCCTTGTAGTGCTCTCTGATAATCCTTTTAATTTCTGTAGAATTGGTAGTAATATGGTCATTTTCATTTCTAATTTTAATCATTTAGGTTTTCTCTCTTAACCCATTATCTATTCAAAGAGTTGTCAATTTGTTGATATTTTTGAAGAAACAACTTTTGGTTTCTCTAATATTTCTCTATTATTTTTCTATCCTCTATTTTATTTCTCTCTGCTTTAATCTTTATTGTTACAGCTTTGTGTTTATTCTTTTAAATTTTTGCAACTTTGTAAGTTGCAAAGTAAGGTTGTTGATTTGTTTCTTATTTTGTAATGTGAGTTTTTATCACTGTAAATTTCCTCTTTAGAACAGCTTTCTCTGTCCCATAAATTATGGTGTCTTATGTTTTCATGTGTCTCTAAGAATTTTCTAACATCCTTTGTTATTTTTTCCATGAATTTATATTTTCTAAATACTTAGAGAGTTTTTGGCCATTATTTCAAATGTTCTCTATCCTAGCATCTCTCAATTGTGGAACTTCTATACAGTGGCTACTCTGGTCCACTTGAAATCTCATGTGGGGTCCTTAGACTATTCACTTATATTTTTCTCCAATCTTTTTTTTTTTCCTGTCCCTCATACTTGATAATTTCCACTGTCCTTTCAAGTTTTTCTTCTATCTGTTCACATATGCCTTTGGATACATCTAGTGAATTTCTTATTTCAGTTATTGCACTTTGCAGCTCAAGAATTTTTAAAAAGTGTTCTTTATTAGTTTATTGATATTTCTATTTGATTCATACATCATTATCTTGACTTTCACATCTTTTTTTAGTTCTTGGAGCATTTTTAGGATAATTGTTTTAAAATCTTTGTTATGTGATGCATTATCAGGTCTTTTTCAAGGATGATTTCTTTTGGTGTGTTTGATTCCTCTGAATGGGCTGTACTTCACAGTTTCTTTGAATGCCTTGTGATTTTTTTGATGGAAACTGTACATTTGAATCTAAGAACGTGGTAACTCTGGGAATCAGCTTCTCCCGGTCCCTGGGTTTGTTGTAGATGTTTGCTTTGTAGGCTGTCTCTGTGGTGTGGATCAGCCGACAGCATGACCTTGAGATGTTCTTAGCTCCTTCCTGAGTCTGCACCCTCCAGATGCATGACTAGACCAACACAGCCCTCTTTCTATCTCACCAGTGTAAATTATCTTTATACATGCCACTCCTGCATCCAGACTCCTTAAAAAAAAAAAAAAAAAAAAACAGTTTTTACTCCATTCCAATGAGTTGGGAATCTGACGAAAGCCTTGGATCATCACTCCAATAAAAAGATGCACACACAATTCTGTGTACAAGGTCAGGAGATCCAGCACACCTTGAAGCCCTCCTCGCCTGCAGGCTGAGCCCCTGTCTTAGTCCACCATGAAAGGCTGATTCCCGTTCCATTTCTGATCTGGCCCCTGTAGCCATGGTTTTCTTCTATGTCAAGAGGTGAGAACATCCACGTCCATTTTTTTTTTTTTTTTTTTTTTTTGCTGTTATCCTGGTGAGGCAACAAGACACCAAGAGCACACACCTGTCCTAACTCCCAGAGCTGAGCAACAGACCCAGGGGCCACCCACCTTTTTCACATACATCTCATGTTAACTCTGTTCAAATATTTTCCTGAACCTTTGGAGCAAATTAATCCCAAATCTAAAAAAGTCCTAAAATCCACTCCAAACACATGTGCTTCAGCACCACCTCTATTCTTGCCTCCCTTCCCTTTTTTGTGCCAGGATTGTGTTGTCACAAAATTCCAAATCTTTGGAATGGAGTAAAGACTTAGGAGACAGACTAGAATTAAATGGAAAATCAATTCAAAACAAGCTTATTTTAAATTAGGTATGTGTTCATGCTTCCTTGGAAAGTCTCAATGTATGTTCGGTTGTGCTATTTGCTTTCTGTGGGGACTCTCTGGGATGGGCCCATCGACCAGCATTGACTCACCTTGCATAGGCTAGTGGAGCCATTCGAGGGTGTTCCCTGCACCTTTCTCCCAGTGCTTCCTGTAATGCTTGACCTCAATTCTGCCCATGCATCATAAGCACCTGAGTGGTTTTTTTGTTTTGGGTACCAGGGACTGACGTAACCACTGAGCCACATCCCTAGCCCTTTTTATTTTTTGTTTTGAGACAGAGTCTCCCTAAATTGCTTAGAACCTTGCTAAAGTGCTGAGTCTGGCCTCAAACTTGCAATCCTTCTGCCTTGGCCTCCTGAGTTGCTGGGATTATAAGCATCTGCCACCAAACCCAGTTTGAGGAGTTTTTCTTATTTTTGGTACTGGGAATTGAACTCAGAGGCACTCTACCACTGAGCTACATCCCAAGTCCTTTTAATTTTTTATTTTGAGACAGGATGTTATTAAGTTGCTGAGGCTGGCTTCAAACTGGTGATGTTCCTGCCTCAACCTCCCAAGTAGCTGGGATTACAGGTGTGTGCCACCATGCCTGGCACCTGAGGAGCTTTTTAAATTAAAAAAAAATAGAGTTGTGGTCAGAGAACCTGCCTTTAGGATCAGGTTCCTGTGTGTGCAATCAGGGATGAGAATCCTTCTCTTGTGTTATGAGCAAGGAATCAATACTGTTATTCATGATGAAGACCTGGGAGAATATTAAAATTGTCTCACAGCTTATAGCTCAATAAAAGAGATAGTCTTTTACAATTATGGAAAAAAATAGGAAAATTTTAAAAGAAAATTTTAGAAAGATCTTGACATATGTAAACCACTCTGGGCTATTTAAAATACTCCACTTTATCTACTATTTAATTTCTAATGTAGCATAAACTCAGCTTAGCCAGCATATGCTAGCATTACATACCTATGTGCATATATATTTTAAGTAATTTGTTATAGGAAGTAGTACATATACTTTGTTTTAATATTTTTGGTACTTGGGATTGACCCAGGGCACTTTACCACTGATCTGCATTCCCAGACCTTTTTATTTTGAAAGAAGTTCTTGCTAAATTGCTTAGGGCCTTGCTAAGTTGTAGAGACGGGCCTTGAACTCATGATCCTTCTGCCTCAGCTCCCCAAGTCTAGGGGATCACAGGCATGTGCCACTGTGTCTGGCTTAGTACTTTGTAAACTTCTTTTCATTTGTAGAAAGATATGAAGTGAAAAGCAAGCATCTTGCCTACCCTCCCTACTTCCAATTCAAAGGAAACCCTAGCAATTTCTTATAGATTTTTCTAGAAATTCTGCCCACTTAAACACATCTGCTGCACATTAGTACTGTTTTAACTTGGTGGGCTCAGGACTCGTGGGTCATGGAGATTTTCATGAGAGCACATTTCTTTTGCTTTTATTCCACCAATGGTACAACAACCAGTCCAGTTTTTTACCAGGTTTTCCTCCCAAATAACTCTTTAGAACCCTGGGGAACATTTGCCTGTCGCACAGGATCATCCTGATCACTGAGTGGCTCCTGGAAGGGCCCCTCTGAGAAAACGCGGTCACGCAACCTCAGGACCACCTTCTCAGAGCAGGTCGCCACTGCTCTCCATGAGATGACTTGTCTCATGTATGTATTCAACCTCTTTGTTTTTGTTTGTTTCAATGCTAGGACTTGAACCCAGGCCCTTGCACATGCTAAGCATGCATTCTATCACCCTTGTATCCCATTTCACACCCTGACTGGTGAAACCAGACTACAACTTATACATGATTTTGTTGCAGGGTCAGAGATAAAAGAAGGAAAACAACACAAAACACTTACAATTCTTACTAGAGGTGGTTTCCATCAGAAGGTTCAGGCCAGATCCTGGATTCCCTCTGCCTCACTCCCAGGCAGTCACACAGGACAGAGCCAGTTCTCCTTCCTCTGCTTCAAGGGCCACCTGATCCTGTTTCTCCCAACTGGAACCCAGGTTCCCAGATTCCCTCAGGCCATGTCTTGATTTTTCAACATCCACCATTCACCACTGTCCACATTTCCAAATGGTGATGGGAATGTCTGTCTGCTCCTAGTGAATGACTTTACCTTTCCATCCAGGGAAGGATGGTTTTGACTCAAGTGTGGGTGCTGCAGTCTTAGAATAGGGCCTTCCATCAACATGGTCACACAGAGTCAAACCCAGGCCATTCTGGCAGGCTCAAGGGAGGACCTGTCCTGCACTCCTTTCCTTGAATCCTCAGACTCACTTTTGACTTCCCGTGAACAAGTCCATGAATAAAGCACATTTCACATGCCCAAAAGAATAAATGAAACTGTACTGAGATGGGTAACGCACTTAATTCTACACTTAGCAAAGACATTACTTACTGCAAGGGAACTGTAATCTGAGAAACTGTCTCCTAACCACAGACTGCTTTCACATTACCAGTCCCAGTCAGTTCACGCCTCAACTCAAAAACTTCCATCTCAGAAATGATATTTGGGACTTGATTCAAAATTAATAAGGGCAGGGAATAGAGCAAAGTGAGGGGGACTGTGAGGAAACATAACTAGCCATACGCTGAATGTCATTAAAATCAAGTAATGGACCCGAGTGGTCATGATACTGGTCTACAATTTTTTTTTTCCCAGTGTTAAATTGAACCCAGGGCTTTTGCATGGTAGGCAAACACTCCACACTGAGTCATGCTCTCAGGTTTGTTTTTTTTTTTTTTTTTCATTTTTATTTTTGAGACAGGGTTTCGCTAAGTTGCCCAAGCTAGCCTTGAACTTGCAATCCTCCTGCTTCAGCCTCCCAAGTAGCTGGAATTATAGATGTGTGCCACTGTGCCTGGCTTCTTATCTATTTTTGTATAAGTCTGAGGTCTCCTGTAGTTAAAAACAAAACAGCTCCATTTCTACAAAGGCTTGGCCCCTGATGTTTGCATCACTAGAAGGTTCTTCATTGAGGCATGCAAACAGATATTGCAGCCCCAAAGGTGAACTCAGTATGTACGTATTGCAAAAAAAGAAAAAAGAAGAAAAAAGTCAAATATTCCCTCCATCTATAGATGATTCCAGAGATTTTGGGGCAAATATTTATTCAAAGCTCACATGCAGTTATGGGGGTCTTCCTTACCATAAGCACTCTCTCTGAAGGAACTTCAAGCATTCCTCAGATGACACTATTGCTCACTATTTCTAGGGCTGTGTGCCACCTTGCCTGATATGCACACAGAGGATTTAGGCACCAGACAGGTAAAGGAAATTTTATCTGTGCTAACTTATGCCTCTTTTTTAATATTTATTTTTTAGTTGTAGTTGGACACAATACCTTTATTTATTTATTTTTATGTGGTGTTGAGGGTCCAACCAAGGGCCTCACATGAGCTAGGTGAGTGCTCCATCACAGAGCCATAACCCCAGCCCCTATGCCTCTTTTTACAAAGGGACTTAATCAATACAATTTGATGAAAAAGAGACTAACAAGGGCAGCTTTAAGAATGATTGGCCATTAAGCCTAAGTAGCATTAATCTTAGCAAGATTTAGGGCAGAGGCCTTGTTCTGCAATGTGGTCTTCAGCTTTATTAACTCAGAAACTTAAATGTTGGCCATACACAGACCTAATGGAACCCTAAGGGATGATGAATACCAATTAATTAACTTGCAATGGGAGCCATAACTAGAAGCAGGCCCCAAATTCATTTTCTGGTTAGACATTTTCTGTCCATGGGAAACTTTTTATGCAAAGCCAAATTATAATCAAAAGGGTATTTGGTGAGAGGAAGCTCTAGAACAGTGAGTTTTCAACTAGAGAGAGTTGCTATCCCTGGGGATAAGTAGAGCAAGGGCGGGGTGGGGGGTATTAGGGGAATGTGTACACGTGTGGTCTTTTGGCATGTGTAATTAGAAAAGGCATAACTAATGTTATAATTCAATATTTTAAAAAGAAAATGTAAAGTCTATTGCTTTCACCACTAAAATGATACAAAAGTCAAGCACACAATATTCCTGGCTAGTGACTCAGCTGGGAGGGTAGAAATCTACACATCAACTCTCTGGAGGACCTAGGACTTTCTGTCTTTCAAAATGAGGCAAGAAAACATTGTTTACTGGGACATTAGACAAGAGCTACACCAGACAACCTGCATTAGAGGGATGCAGATCAAGTTGTGTTTTCAAATTCTTTCTCACTAAACAGTTCTGTGATGAATATAATCATGCAATTATTTTTAGTGAGAAGTTATAGAGAACCATATCTATGTCCCTTGTAGAGTATCATGTACTTCATAGTATATAATATAGTACTACAAAACTACTATAGTTTTTGTGAACAGATTCTGCAGCTGGCCCAAGACACTGTATGGGTACAGCAGATATCTGATAGATTCAGCTTTGATTCTTCTCTTCTTCCTTCCCATAAGACTCCATTTTCATTTGAGCATTGCTGTGGTTTCTGGGAAGAGAACTCTACTTCTATGTCAGCATATTCCAATTCATGAAGCTCAGCAATTGCTTTCAATCTACATGCTCATTCTACAGTAGCTGCCTAACTTCCAGATACATGATAATTCGCAGAGCTGTCACAATTTTTTTGTGTGTGAAATAAAGTATGCAATTTTACAAAGTTAATTTACAATTTTACAAAGTATAAATTTGCTAGCATTTAAGGTCATTTAGGCCTTAACTTCAGCAGAGAATGATTCACAAGGCATGAATTAGGCCCCTGCAGAATCAAGGGACAGTTCTAAGACCAGGTTCCTAAAGAGCAAGAACAGAAGACACTTCTGAAGGCCATGGAACAGACCATCAAGCATCTTGCAAACCTGCCACTAAAATGAACAAGCACCAACCATCCTCTTCAATCCTGGGGCTTCAGAGTCCCAGGAGAGACAAGGGCTAAGTGTGGATAATGTAGAGCATGTTCCTTTGTCTGAGAGTCCCACCAAACTGTGTCCAACTGAGAAGAAATTATTATTCTCCAAATGTAAATAGAGGTGCAATGACCAAAACAGCAAAAACAATCATGAAAAGCAACACCTTCCTATGCTGATGCTCCTAGTGAGAATTACTCATCAAAAATGCAGACCTCCTTATTGGCTGTAGCTCTTCATCCAGCACACACACCTGACTGAATTGATGTCCCTTTCCATTTCCTCCAGCTGCTAAAGAGCCCCCAAAGGCAATGGCTTACAGCAGCTGCATCATCTGGAGAACAGCATCCTGGGGCCCTCTAAGCGGGGCTATTTCAAAATTATTCTGAGGAGTGAACGTAAGCAAAAGTAAATGACCTTTTCTCTATTCTACCCAAATTTTTAAAATTAGACAATTTTTACTTTTTTTTTTTTTTTTTTTTGGTACTGGAGATGGTACTCAGGGACACTCGAACACTGAGCTACATCCCTAGCCCTATTGTGTATTTTATTTAGAGACAGGGTCTCACTGAGTTGCTTAGCACCTCATTGATGCTGAAGCTGGCTTTGAACTCATGATCCTCCTGTCACAGCCTCCTGAGCCGCTGGGATTACAGGTGTGCACCACCATGCCTGGCACAGATTTTTACTTTCTAATTTGAAAAACATACAAAATAAATATGCAAAGTCATAAATCATTAGTTGCTTTCCTATTTTTTTTCTGAATCTGTAAAATGCCCACAGAACATGTCTTATTTTAGTAAGAAATTTTAAAATTAAAACAAATAATAATAATAATCCAATTTATTTTTATTAACACATATTAATTGTACAAATTAATGGTTTGACTGTGACATTCCATACATGCATATTTTATGCATTGATCATGTCTAACCTCCCTTCCACTGCAGTCTGATTTTCCTTTTTTTTTTTTTTTTTAGTTATAGGCAGGTACAATACCTTTATTTATTTATTTTTATATGGTGCTGAGGATCAAACCCAGTGCCTCATCAGTGCTAGGTAAGCACTCTACCGCTAAGCCACAACCCCAGGCTCATAATCTGATTTTCTTTAGGGTTGATTTCAGCTAAGCTGCTTCAATAGTTCATCAGATGAGTATAACTTTTGAGAAACTTCCCAAGTATAACTTTTTGAGTAAGGCTAAAAATGAAATGTGGTACAGTGGAGACTAAATCTTCTAATAACTTGCTAAAGAAGACAATTTGCATCTGGGAAGAGAAATCTAAAAAGTCATCATTGTAGAAAATACATTACTCAATCTGTTATCAGGTGGTGTGTGTGTGTGTGTGTGTGTGTGTGTGTGTGCGCGCGCGCACATCGCTGGAGATTGAATCCAAGTCCTCATGCACTCCAGGCAAGTGTTCTACCACTGAGTCACACACCCAGTAACTCAAAGTTCTTTTATGAACACAAAGTTCATGCGGTAATTAATTTCACAGACCAGAAGTAAGAATCAAATACTATTGTTTTTTTAAAAAACTAGACCAACCAAAAATGGGATATTTTTCAGTTGTTAAAACGGCAGGATATACTGATACATGCTACAATGTGGATAAATCTTAACATTACGCTAAGTTGAAAGAAGCCAGAGGCAGAACATATTACATAATTCCACTTATAGGAAATGTCCAGAAGAGGATTATCCACAGTGAACAGATTCGAGGTCATCAGGGGCTAGAGATGCTGCTAATGAAGACAGGTTTCTTCTGTGGATGATGAAAACTGTCCATAATCAGACAGCTGCAATGGCTGCACAGCTTTGTGAACATATTAGAAACAACTAAATTGCATACTATGAAAGAATAAGGTTTATATTCGTAAAACTTACATCTCAATAGAATAATTTTTTAAAAAGGGAGGAAGGAGATTTCATGAGAGGTTTGGCATGAAAATAAATTGTTCTAAGGACCTAAGCAAGGCATGCAATTTGATATGTATTAAAATGACAAAGACTGGAAGAAAAAAAGCACAGAAAAGAATACCCCATACTTACATCCTTGAGAGCCTGAATATAAAAAGGTTTTTAATTACACTGCTCATACCACAAGATGTATCATTGTTGCCTTTTGGATACATTTTTTCCTTCTGTTATTTTTTTTTCAGGTATTTGAAAAATTGCAGCCTTTTCGGGGTTCTTCTTTTAGCAATTATGTTGCAGCACTTATTCATTTGAGCCTTGTAAGAATTTTTTATTTGTTTGGAATAAAGACATACGGTTTTCAGACTGTGCCAGGAAATCATATCCTAACCACCTAGACTTCCCTGGACTTTCCCCCTCATCCTCTGAATTTTAATCTGTGCTTTCAGTCTCTGAGTTAACTGAGAAGGCTTTTCGTTCTGTGAACTAAGCACATTCCTTTAAAACCACAGGCATCCACTTGTGACTGGATGTCTGACAATCACAACATTGGCATGCAGGTAAAAAAGAACTCAATTTGCTTTTCTCATCACACCTCTGGTTACCTCAGGGAACCCCATTCGATGGAGAAGGCATAAGGATCATCTCCGCCATCCCAGCCATATCCAGGCGTCCCCTGCTTCTCGGCAGTGATCTCAGCTCCAGCCAGAGCGGCACATCACACTGTCACCTTCCAGAGGATGAAGGAAAGCACTGCCAGCAGCCAGACCAGAGAGCCCCTCTTCAGAATAGCCCCAGAGATTCTTTTCTGCAGCC
The DNA here is from genome assembly GCF_048772815.1 of Callospermophilus lateralis. Lineage (NCBI taxonomy): Eukaryota > Metazoa > Chordata > Mammalia > Rodentia > Sciuridae > Callospermophilus > Callospermophilus lateralis. The sequence goes on from NC_135314.1 coordinate 104,599,120, forward strand.
TCATGAGTTTATGGATTAAACTATCTCAGGGGATGGACTGGCCTGAGATATACTAAATTCTTAAGATTAGGACTTTGTCCTTTGTTAGACACACAACATGGATCACTCTAAGCACTTAATCAACATTTAACAAAACTGAATCTGTATCATGTTTTTAAGAAAGTAGAAAAGGTGTCAAATTGTTTCTTGTTTTCTATCAAAATAATGCCATAGATAAGTAGGTAGATCACAACTTGGTGTAAGAAAGAGTAAAAAAATGAAGAATAAGAGGTAAAAGACCTCATACTGTTGGTGAGAAAAGGCAGAAATCCATTTGTTTGTGTTCTCTCCTTTTTAGTTGATGACTGGGCAGGCTGTTCTGCAAAGAGCAGTCCTCTGCAGCTGGGGAGTGCCCATTTATTCAGCTTAGGCACAATAAGAGCATGTTCCCACTCCAATGGCCATGCAATTAGTAACAGTACTAATGATAATGCAATTTACACAGAAATCCTAAAAATTCATCTTATAAGAAGTTGTTTGGGTTTAGAAGACTCTGAATGAAAGTTTTAGAGCATATATATATATATATATATATATATATATATATATATATATGTGTGTGTGTATTTGTACTCATGATGTTTCTTTTACTTTAAGCTCCTTTAAAAAAGAAAAAAAAGGATTACTTTTCCTATATTTTTACATTATGATTTGCAGAATCTTGTGGACTCATGGTTATCAGGCAAACCTGAGTTATTAGAGTTCCTGGGCAAAAAGGAGCTATCAAAACATAAACCAGGGCTGGGGTTGTGGCTCAGAGGTAGCGTGCTCGCCTAGCATGCGTGAGGCACGGGGTTTGGTCCTCAGAACCATGTAAAAATAAAATAAAGATATTGTGTCCACCTACAACTAAAAAATTTTAAAAATGTTTAAAAAACATAATCAAAGAGCCATTAAGATTCAGTGATCAGATCATGAAATATATATTTTAGTGCCATCAAGTTATTTTTTTAAACATCTGGCTTTTAGAGTTTACTCTTTCAAAGGAAAAAGGGAAATTATTTGTAAACTGAGATGCACAAGGGAGAGCCAACTATGAGTAGGAACAAAAATCCTACAGACGATTGAATCTCCACCGGTATTTTTATTATTTCCATTGTTTTTAAATGTACATGACAGGAGAGTGTATTTTGATATATGACACATACATGGAGTATAACTGTTCTTATGGTTGGTTGTACATGATACACTGTTTCACTGGTTGTGTGTTCATATATGAACATAGCAAAATGATGTCCAATTCATTCTGCTGTTTTTCCCATTCCCATTCCTGCCCCCTTCCCTTCATTCTCCCAGTGAACTTCTATTGTTTCCTTCCCCCACCCTTATTGTGTGTTAGCCTCTGCATATCAGAGAGAACATTCAATCTTTGGTTTTGGGGACTGGCTTATTTCACTTAGCATGGTAGTCTCCAGTCCCACCCAAAAATTCATAAAAAGTCATTATTTTTTTATGGCTGAGTAAATATACCACATTTTCTTCATCCATTCATCTGTTGAAGGGCACCTAAGTTGGTTCCATAGCTTAGCTATTGTGAATTGAGCTGGTATAACCATCAATGTGGGTGCATCTCAATACTATACTGATATTAAGACCTTTGAGTATATACTACGGAGTGGGACAGCTGGGTCAAATGCTGGTTCCATCCCAAGTTTTCTGAGGACTCTCCACACTGCTTTCCAGAGTGGTTGCATCAATTTGCAGTTCCACCAGCAGTGTATGAGTGTACCTTTTCCCCCACATTCTTGCCAACATTTATTGTTACTTGTTTTCTTGATAACTGACATTCTGACTGAAGTGAGATGGAATCTTTGTGTAGTTTTAATCTGCATTTCTCTAATTGCTAGAGATGTTGAATGTTTTTTCATATATTTGTTGAGCATTTGTATTTCTTCTTCTGTGAAGTTCCTATTCAGTTCCTTTGCCCATTTATTGATTGGGTTATTTTATTTTAGTGTGTGTGTGAAGTTTTTTGAGTTCTTATAGATCCTGGAGGTTAGTACTCTATCTGAGGTGCAGGTGGCAAAGATTTTCTCCCATTCTGTAGGCTCTCACTTCATGTTCTGAATTGTTTCCTTTGCTGTGAAGAAACTTAATAGTTTGTTACCATCCCATTTATTAATTCTCGATTTTACTTCTTATGCTTTAGTTTTGTTGAAGAAGTCAGTTCTTAAGCTGAGAGTGGGAGTGGGACCTACATTTTCTTCTAGTAGGCACAGGGTCGCTGGTCTAATTAGTGCCTAAAGTTTGTTTGTTTGTTTGTTTTAATGGCACTAATTAGACAGGGACCCTGTGCCTACTAGAGGAAAATTTAGGTCCCACTCTCAGCTTAGGAACTGACTTCTTCAAGTCAGTTATTTTGTGTATAAATACAAAATAACAAACGTGCGGCCCCTGGGGATTGAACCCAGGGGTGCTCTACCACTGACCTACATCCCACCCCTTTTCGTTCTTAATTTCTCTGAGATTTAGTCTTCCTAAGTTGCTGCACCTGGCCTTGAACTTGCAATCCTCCTGCCTCAGCCTCCCAAGTTGTGCCCAGCTATCAGTTTTTTCATCTCTATAGTATAATGCTTTGCAAAGCTGAAAAATGGGCTTACTCTACTTTCCTAATTAAAACATTGCTTGTAAAGCTCACTGAACTAACCACACCAATGATGGAGTTGGGCTCATTTGTTTTAGTCTAAGAAAAGTATTTAAGCTTGAACATATGGTAGTTTCAAAGGGAACACAGTTGAGTTACAGGGACTGCAGGATGATGACCTTCCCACCAAAGTATTTTCTGCAGCTTGTGGAGGAAAAGACATGCGCACAACCTATGATTGTGGGAACTCTAAAGGTTAAGAAAAGTCTATTAAGGAGGGACTTAATCGGATACATATTTTTAAAAATAAGTAGAGAAGAGTGAGTAAATTATAGGAGGACAACTTTAACAATGCAACTGCCAGAACTTCCTGAACATAAGACCTGTGAAAAAATCATAAAGTAGTGTTATATGTTTTCCTTTGGTGATTAAAATCAATACAGATAAAACTATTTAGAAGTAAATTTACATCCAAAACTAGAAAAAGAGAAATGGCTTACTCTTGAGATTCCCATGCTTCTTTTACCAAAATGGCGGGCAGGGAGGAGTTGCAGAAAAGAGGAACTCTACAAAGTCTGCTCACAAAACCCTCGCCTCCTCACCTGTATCCTCCAGGGATCAAGCAGTCATGCACAGTTTTTTTCTGGAAAGCTACATGTGTAACATTTCAAGAATTAAAAATCTGGCAGGCTAGGGCTGTGTAACCCACTGGCAGAGCACTTGCCTAGCATGTGTGAGGCACTGGGTTCAATCCTTAGCACCATTAAATAATTAAATAAATAAACTAAGGGCATCCTATCCATCTACAACTATAAAAACATTTTCTAAAAAATTAAAATCTTGGATACAAATATTATATTTAAATCCTAATATTTTCTCCTTTAAACTTAATATTTCCTAAATATTATGAAAGTCATTCAAACTCTAATTATAGACATAAAAATGAATGCCTATAATTTTATCACCCAGGAAAAAAACAGTCAAATGTTTTCTCCCCGTTTTCTTTTTTATGGTACTGGGAATTGAACTCAGGGCCTGGCACATTAGGCAAGCGCTGAGTTTAATCTCCAGCCCTTGTAAAGTCTATTTTGAGACATTGCTATATTGTCCAGGCTGGCCCCAGACTTCCCTTTCTCCTGCTTCAGTCATATGCCACCACACCCAGCTTCTCCCAGTTCTCTTACGGAGTATAACATGATTCTTCAAAATAATTGGGATACTATATTAATAGTCTACACAACTATCTCAGTAACAGTAAACATTTGTTGCGTACTTTTGAAAGCCTGCTACTATGGTAGAGGATGGGAGCTAATAATGCATCAATAACACCCTTAAAGGCTACACGCTGTGGCAGATTTTAAAGGCTCCAACATAGGGATTCCTCTTCATTCAGTAGTTCAAGGAACTTTTGCTACTCCCATTTTTCAGATCTCAAAGAAAGTACGTTATTTTTTTTTTATGGCAATTCCATTAACTTTTTCATTTGCTGCTTTAAAATTTCCAAACTTGGAAACATCTTTAAGTGTATTCAAATTTTGTGAAATGCTTAAGGAGACTTCAATGAATGAAGTATATTGGTAAGTGCTCACAGTTCTGTTACCGGATGTTCCTATTTTGGCTTTGAGACACGAAGGATATGACTCCCCTCCCTGCTCCCAGTACTGGGAACTGAACCCAGGGCCTTTGTGTATGCTAGGCAAGAACTCTGACACTAATGCCACTGAGCTAGGTACCCAGCCTGAAGGATATGACTCTTAAATCTAAATGTGCATCAGCCAATCTTGAAAAAAATCAGCATACTCATAATCCAAAAAGCTTTAATAAAAGTTTAGTTATAGATATAAAGGCACTTTATTCAGAGTCAAGAAACTTGGGTCATATTGGAGAGAACAGTGACTGCATCTGCAGAAAATCATGTTCACATACAAGCCACAAAAATTATCAAACATGCTATAAAACAAAGAAAGCAAGGAAGTCCAGAAGGATGTGGAAGGTTTTCACAAGAAATGGAAGCAGCTCTTTTGATGGCCTGCACTAAAAGGGAGCCTCAGATTCTAAAAGGCAGAGAAACAGTCCCCAGTTCACCCTTGCCCCAGAAGATGGAGGAGGCAGAACATGACAGAAACAATGGAGTACTGAGAAAAGTGGTCAGGAGTCTGACTCATATGAAAAGATCAGCACACGCTTTCCTGTTCTGACTGGCGTGAGGACAGTGGACAAAGAGGTAAAGGAAAGGCTGCTCTGAGGAGACACAGGGTCACTCAGTCTTGTCAGGGCCAGCCTTGCTTATCTTCCATCAACTGTGGACAGACAAGTCTGACGGACCTACTGACCTACTTATCGTAGAACCTTGGCAGACATGTTGCCCATTTTTTTTTTTTTTTGGAGCGCTGGGGATGGGAGCCAGGGCATCACGAATGCTGGGCAGGTGCTCTACCATTTGAGCAACATCCCCAGCCCAACATGTTGTTTTTAAACCCGATACCATGCCACTAATTTATATGATAAATAAAGTTCCCTTTGTGAGGTGGTAATGAGACTTCCATTAATTGAATTGTCACTATAATTAAAAATGATTTCTGATTATACTTTCCTAATTAACATGCAGATAATATCTTTGTTTTGTAACTGCAGAACACATACTTAATGGAAAAGAGTGGTCCAGATGCCTGCAGGGGACCCTGTGGCAATTTCAAGTGTGCTTTTCTGACACTTTTCTTTGTTCCCTGGTAAGACTCTCCACAGAGAGAGAAACAGGACGTCACTCAGACCTTAAAGTTTTTCACCCTTGAGAGTGTAGCTCAGAGACTGATGGTTCAGAAGGCCTTCCTGCAGTGCTCCATGAGAATGAGGCCTTGGACATACAGGGAAGACTAAACCCCATTTCTACCCTTCTATAAAATTCTTCTCACAGCATCCCTCTGTGTCTCTGAACTGTCTCAGACTGATGTCAAAAATCAGCATCTGAGTTTTTCAGATCAGTACCTTTTGTTCACCTCTTTAAAAACAACGAAACACAAATCAAACTTGTATGGTAGGAAGGATATTTGCTTATAATGTAATGAAGAGGGTCTTCCATCCCCCGATGTATAGTTTATCAAACAAAATGATAAAAAGTGACAAGCATTGATTATATTATTCTTGTTATTTATAAATGTATATGACAGTGTATCTCTTAGTTACTTTGGGCATATGGGAAAAATTAATCCTTGTGAAAATACTATTAATAATCACACAAAATTGAGTACTACTTAAGGCAATTAACCATAAGCCAAACTTCAGCAATATGGTAAAAACTACTTATCTTTACATACAAAGAAAAATGCATGAACTTCCTATAACAATATGGGCATATAATTAAAAAAAAATCACACTCACTTTACATTATTCTGTGGCTAGTAACATCATGAGGTGCTTTTAAAAGTCAGAAATATTGTACTATTTAGAAATACTCTGAATAGGAAAAGAAGTAGCTGTAAATTTAATTCTCAAAATTGATCAATAAGGAAGAAAATAACAGTTAAGCAGACAAAAAAGTACCAAAAACAGGGTATTACTCATATATACAGAAGATATGAATAGTATAGATTCATTTCTAGTTGATTCAATCCTATTTTACACATTTAAAATACAAAATTACATTTCAATCTGTCAAGAAGCTGACCACATTTAGCACCAGGAAAGGAACTTGACTTTAGCTTCGATCATGACCTCAATATCCTGGAATAGGAAAAGAAATTTCATGGAATCTAGATGCATTTATCAACACCAATTAATAAAAATTAATTCTGAAAAGTAATTCCTGAATGTCATCCATTCACAAACGAGTCAAAGGCATTAGGACCTTAACACTTAGTACTACTTGATGTTGCGAACTACTCTCCTACAGTGGTTTGTTTTCATCTCCTCCAAGGCTTGTTCCAGTTGCTGAACTAAATGAAGTAGGGTGGCTGGGTCTGTCTGCAGAACTTTGGTGTTGTGGTCTCCATTCTGATTTAGGTGTAGTTTGATAGTCACTGCTGGCTTAATCTGTTGCCTGAGACTTCTGCTTGCAAGCTTGATGGTAAACAGAATAAGAGCACAATACTATTTAATAGACATGCAGAATATGAAAGATTTATAATTACCTCACATTATACACCAAAATCAAATTTAAGATGATCACAGACTTCAAAATGAAAAGTAAACTTTTAAAACCTTTGGAGAGAAAAAATGAAAATATATATGAAACCCTGTGGTACAGAAAAATTTCTTAAATTGTCATACAAAATGTGCAGATCATAAAGACAAAACCAATGAATTTAGTGTTATGTTAATAAATTTTCTTCAAAGAGTACTTGAAAAAATTGGCAACATGTCTATAATTAAAAAAAGGTTAGTATCCAGAATGTATGTCAAACTCCTCTGATGTAGTAAGAAAAAAAAAAATCCAAGAGAAAAATGGATTTTTTCTGAAAACAGTGAAGATATGAATAAGCATTTTCAAAAAAGACAGGTAAACATAAAAAAATATGTTCACCTTTATCATACATCAGGAAAATGGTAAAAAAAAAAAAACTCATGAAATACAATTTTACATTCGTCAGACTGTAAAAACTGAAAACCTAACCATATCAAGCACTGCAAACAATGGTAACGAAAAACTCTTGCTCATTCTAGTGAGTGCAGTGAGAGATTACTTTGAAAACAACATGCATTATCAGCAATTCTACTCCTAGGCAGACACCTTCAACTCTTACACATATACATTTTATTTATAACTGTATTTGTTTTCAAGAGCCCAAAACAAAACATTTCAAAAAATCAGAAACATCTCAATAGAATGGAGAAACTGAGAATATTCACACACAATGAACTGTTCACTAAATGGCAGTGAAAAGAAATGAACTACAGCAACATAAAGTACTAGCATGTATGAAGCACTAGGTTCAATCCTTAGCACCACAAACAAAATAAAGGCATGCTGTCTATCTACAACTACAAAAATATTTTTTTTTAATTTAAAAATGTCACAGAATATATGAAATATTTTAAAATACACAATTTAGAGACAAAAAATATTTTTAAAAAACTATAAAGAAGAGTAACAAAAAACTCAGGATTATGATTTTCCTCTAGGTGGCTGGGGAAGTGGGGGTTAAAACTGGGAAAGGCCCAGATGACTCAAAAGTACTGATTTTATTCTACTTGCTAAGTTAGGTGATAGGTAAACATGTATTTGTTTCATTATTATTCTTTAAACTGGGTATCTTACAATCTTTTGTATAATATGTTCTAAAGTGTAACAAATAAGCACTATTGACGTATTTTCAAAAGATAAAAAACACAAAACTATAAACAAGATAAACTTGAAGGGATGGCACTCAACCTCAGTGTAACAGAGTTCTCCAAAGACCCTCCTCCAGTAAAGAATCAAGGACCACTTCACAGCAGGAGCTGCCTCAAGGGACAGGAGTTGTACCATGAGTCTTGAAATATCTTACTACACAAGAAAACTGTCAAAAATTATTATAGTCACATCAGAAGGACTATTATAGTCACATCAGAAGGACGGGAAGTCCACTTGAAGAGACTTCTCAGTAAGAACAAATCTAAACCTGAGATTTTGGGATTAATTTAATAATAACAGAATATTCTAATAACTTCTTCTAAATAATTCTAGGTGAGATACTTATCCAAGGCTGCAATTTTAATGTTTTAAAAATTTTGCTATTAATGACTTTGTTTCCAAGATAATTTGGAAACAGGCCAATCCCTTTGGACGAACTAGTCCTCAAACAAAAAACAGTATTTAATAAAATGAAATATCTCTTAATATCATCTCCTAGTACAGAAAATTACAGATATGATATGCAAACTGTGACTGAAAATACTACTTATTCATTCAAATGTGCACTGTTTATTTTTGTGGGGTTTTTTTGTTTTGCTTTTTCCTCCTGCATCTGTATTGACAGGGATAAATGTATTTAAGTGTGTAATTAATACACTTTTTGTTGAAAGATTTAATATCACTCAATTTATCCTTTTTTTTTTTTTTTTTTTAGAAATGATATCTAAATTCCTTGACAGATTCCTTTCCTCTACATTTAAGCATACCATTCTTTAAAAATTTTAGAAAAGGCCAGGCACAGTGGTACATGCATATGATCTCAGTGGCTCTGGAGGCTAAGGCAGGAGGACAGCAAGTTCAAAGCCACCCTCAGCAACATAGTAAGGCCCTAAGCAACTTAGTGAAATTCCGTGTCAAAATAAAATAAAAAGAGCTGGGGATATGGCTGAATGGTTAGGTGTCCCTGGGTTCAATCCCTGAGACAAAAAAGAAAAATTACAGAAATTAGTTTAACATCCTAACAAACACATAAGACATAATTAGGCCTCATTTTTTCCTCAGAAAGAAGTTAAATGACATTCAGTACTACAGGATAAAGAACAGAAGCCCACATGGTCCACTGATATGAATTTATTTTTTAATGGGGATAAAATTCTGTCCTTCCTGTGAACATAACAATAACAGTAAATTTAAACTAAAATGTTGTATGTCAATGCAAATTAGGAGAAAAAATGTTTAGTCTGAAGAACTACATCTCAAGGCCCTGAAGAGGTAAAAAATAAATAAATAAATAAATAAATAAATAAATAAAAGTACGTAACAGGATACATAGGTCATGTTTCACTTAGTTAAAGTTGTTACAAGAATTTAGCCCTCTACTTGCCGCAGAGCAAGTGCTATAATATGTGAGCAGGACAGGAAAAGGATGCTTTGATGCAGCTGTGAATGAACTAGCCCCCAAAGCAACATTCTTCCGAATCAGTCCCAGATGCATTCAATGTACATACGCCATTAACAAGGGCATCAATTGTGCTGATAATTTATGAAGTCTGGGGAAATGCTCCTACAAGAAGCTAAACTATAATGATTACTTTGTTTCCCATGAGCAATCACACAATAATTAGATGGTGACTGTCCATTCACCACCAGTCTCCATGAGACAAGTGAATTTACTCCCAGATAAAAGGCAACATGTCCTATTATTCATTTCCTACCCATTTGACTCGTGTGATCTGTCATGCTTTCTTCCCCCAAACAGCAAAATCCACTCCAGTCAGAACCCCTTCTAATAGTTTCATCTAATGAGCTCAGGGACTCCATTAGTCCTGAATAGCTTTTTCAGCTTTAAATTTATTTCACCACATGTGGCAGGTCCCTCAGTATCTCCTCAATGTTAACCTGCACTCATTCTCATGTTCATGCAGCAACTCAAAGTCACTTCACTGGGCAAATGAACCCTCCAGTTTAATTTTAGAAAACTTGATTTCGTAATTTCTAACTTCTAAAAATGTCTTCATAATGGAAAATCAAAGTAAATCAATAGGGGCAGGGGCTCAGCAGTAGAGCTCTTGCCTAGCATGGGCAAGGCCCTGGGTTCGATACTCAACACCTCAACACCACATAAAATAAATAAAATAAAGGTACTGTGTCCATCTACAATTAAAAAAAAAAAAAAAAACACACACACACACACACACACCTTTTTTAAGTAAATCAATAAAGCCCCAAAAGACTCTATGGGCTACTGAGGCCTTAAAAAGTCCTAAAAGCCAGAGAACACCCACGCAAGAGTCATAATTATGTACAAGATAAATTACTGATGGACCACCTAAGCATGACCACCCCCATATCTCCACCTGGTTATTCAAAAGATCTAAACATACAGGTTTATACACATTGATGAAACTTTTATGTGCCAGGCACAGTGCTGGGCACACAGTATCTGCTGTCATGGAGCATGCAGTCTGGTTTATACCATATTCTGTGATCATGGCTACTCATCATGCTGGATTTTAGTTTACTTTTTGGTCTTCTTTTTATGAAATTGTGATGACTTAAAGACAAGTATATTTCTTCATTGCTACACATACTTATCAACTTTCTGTTACTGTGACAAAATATCTGAGATAATCAACTTATCAGGAGAAAAGGTTTATTTTGGCTCAAGGGTTTTGCTTCTAGAGGTTTGAGTTCACCTTTAATTGGTTTGGTTTTTTATGGGCCTGTGGCTCATGGTGGGAGCACGTGGTAGGCAGAACTGTTTACCTCATGGAGGCAGAGAAACAAAAGAAAATTGGGAAGGGGCTAGAGTCCCAACATCTCCTCAAGGTATACCGCCAACTGCCTAACTTCCTTCCATCAGACTCCATCTCTTTAAGTTTCCATCACCTTCCATCAGCACCACAGGATGAGCAAGTCTTTTAATACACAGGCTTGGGTAATACACAGAGCCAAACCACAGCACTATGTCTACAAGGCCTGGCACGCTCCAGAAATCCAAGGAATGGTTTGATAACTGAATGGACATATGGTAGCAACAACTGATAAGTGGGATATAAAAAATGGTCTTTTCTGTGATTATCTACATATACTAAGGATGCTGATGACAAGAGAGCAACCTCTCTAAGCCAGCCACACTATCCCAACTGAAAAAACCTCAAGATACAGCATGACACGTACAGCTTTTTTCTGTCCAAATCCTAAGCCTTTCATCTTCTCAACCCCTAATGGTCCCCAGTGTAAAATGCTACTCTTACTTCCAGTGACATTGTATTGTGATATGGTTGTTCCTTTCTGAAACTATTCTCCCTTTAACCACCAGCTTTTCTTTTTTTTTTTTTTTTAATTTTTAAAATTTTGTTCTTTTTAGATATACATGAAAGTAAAGTGACCAGCTCTTCTTTCTATCAACCATGAGTAACCAATGAGATTCAGTTCAGCTTTCAGAAAAATCACTCTCATTTGTGGTCTGAAACAAGTCTTGTATGCAAGTTCTACACCTATCTCTTCATCTGCTATGGGCTGAGGCATATAGGGAAGAGGCTGTCCACAGCTGGCACATGGGCACTTCCTCAACTGTAACAGGGATGAAGGCACAGCACAGGTGCTAATGCAGGCAGGAGGCAAAGTGGTGGCAGGAATGTGTCAGAGTTCTCTTCTGATTTAGAAGAATGTAGAAATACAGGAGATGCTGAGACTTTGAAAAAAGAGCACATACAAGACATGCATGCTCCTTGCTATCCCAGGTTAATGGCTCACTGTGTGCTGTATAAAACAGGTACTATAGGAGTGAAATGGCTTTCCAAAATGGAAACACAAGTGTGTGAAAAGGAAAACACAAATCCCACCAATATTAAACTGTAACTAGCAGCACAGGGAACTTCTCTCAGAGGGAGGAATCATTTTAAGCAAAAGCCAGCAAACCATGTATTTCTGTAAAGAACCAAATAATAAATACTGTAGGCTTTGCAGAACTGCATAGCTTCAAGCACAACTAATTCAACTCTACCTTGTACTCAAAAGCAGCCATAGACAATATGTTAGCAAATAAGCATGATTATGTTCCAATAAAACTTGACAAATAGGCAGCAAGTCAGATCTGACCCACAGGCCATAGTGGACTGAGCCCTGATGTAACCTGATATATAAAAGGATAAGGAATACAATCAGAAGTAATGGCAAGGCAGGGGGAAGGCATTTCATAGAGAAGGAAAAATACATAAAGCCCCAAGTTCTTCCTACTTCTAACCCCCACTTTCATTCTGGTCTGCCCAAGATACCAGATTAATTTTCTTAAATGTGACTTTCTTTTTCTTTTTTTTAGAGCTGTGGTTTTCTTCTTTTTTTCTAAATGATGTTAAGTCTAAACTCCAACTGAATTTCTAACCTATTTGACCACTTTACCTTAATTCAAATCATGAAGAATTTATTCTAACAGCTGTTCACATACAGTACTTAGTATTATTTGGGTGAAAGGGAAGCTTTTAAAAATTCTCATGTCCAAGCCAAACCTCACACCAATGAATCAAAATCATTAGGGGTAGAATATAGACATTATAAATTTTTTAAAACTCCCCAGGTTATTCTAATGTGCACCAAGTTTAAGAACCAGAACAGTATACCAGATATTTGTATATTCATTCCCACATTCACAGGGATGGTTTTAACTTGTATTGCCTCCTCTTCCAAGAATATTTACTCTTCTTTTCTCTATTCCTTCTGAAATTTCAGTCTTTTGTTGTTGTTGTGTTAAAACTTTCTGGATCATGCCAGTACACACTGAACTATGCAAATAAATAAATATAGATTTTTTTAAACACTCAGTTGGTATCTTATTTATGTAATTATATTCTTTTTTCCCCTTCAGGACCTATTTTATAACTACTTAAATCTCTTATACCTTTTAGTGTCCCAAAACATTTAGCATAGCTGTTATCAGCCAATGGATGATATTCAACAAACATCTACTAACTTATCTTTTACTGCATAATAAAGGGCTACATGCAATAGTTTGAAAATTAATTAACTAATTGATAAATTTGTTTGAGATGAGGTCTCACTATGTTGCTCTGACTGGTCTCAAACTCCTTGGCTCAAGTGATCCTCTTAGCTTACCTCCGAGAGGAGCTGGGACTACAGGCATGTGCCACTATGCCTAGCCTTTCCTTTTATTTAACTATGTGGCTTTAAAACAAGTGAAAGATAAGTTTCATAAAAATAATTTTGTGCAAAAGCCAGAGACCAAAGAGTATTTAACAAATCATTCCAAACGTGGAAAGAGAAAAAATGAGTAAACTCCATGTGTTAGAAACTAGGATGCTGGTTACCTTTGAAAAAGACAGAAGGGGCAATAATTAGGAGGAGGCAAGGAGAATCCTTCTAGGATACTGGTGATGCTCATGTCCATTTTATGGGAGTTTCACCAGGACATAATTCATTATGCTGTATGCTTATTTATGTGTTATATTAAGGAGAAATGTTTTTATAAAGTTAATACCATTTAAAATGTCTATTAACCATTTGCTTTGCTAAAGTAATCAAATTAAGTTAAATTGAACATGTTATAAATAAAAGAAAATGAACTATTTGTGAAATGGTCTGAAAACGAACATTGATTAAAAAACCAGTTTCAAATCAGAGTTTGGTGGACATGGTAAAGAATACAATAAAAAGTAGAACACAATCTTTAAATAATTCTTATTCTATGTCAGGTTTTTAAACACACACACACACACACACACCTGTACATCTAGTCGCCACTCAAGGCTGTGGTAACTGGGAAGGCTGGGTGCCAGTTCACCCAGAATAGTCCTGATCTCCTTTCTGTTGTCCAAGTAAAGCTGAAGCAACAATTTGTTCAGTTCTTCAGAGAATCCCAGAACATAAACAGAGTCTTGGAAATCCACTTCAGAAATCTACAAATGAATTTAACAGAACATCAAAATCTATTTTTGTCAGGTAAATGACAAAATACTTGTTAAACACAAAAGATATATTTGATATCCCCTAATTCACTTGTCTGTAACATTCTTTAGATGAAGATAATCATTATTTACTATTCCAGATCTGAGTTAGTCACATAAAAAATACTTTTTTAAAATATAAAAAGAACTAAGATGCCCAATATTGCCTCCTATTCTCCATCAAGTCAGATACTGCTGATGTGCAAGGAAAGTAGACCATTTCCTTCCTCCTCCTCCCAGGGTCCGTCCCCGGCCTACGGTCTGGGCAACACTGGATGCCGCAGGCGCCCTCACCATGAGCTTGGAGCTCTCGGTGAGCAGGTAGGTCAACCCTTCCACACCATGCTGGACAGCGTCGCTGCTCACGTTAAGCTTCCCTAAGAAAAAGGAAAACGAATAAATCAATCACCGTGCGACATTCTTCTTCTTGTTCAAATTCCTACCTAAAAATAAGTATTTTAACTCGGCCTCTGGCTTTCTCCGCTGCTGGCTGGACGCCTTCTGGACTTCCAGCCCACTGCAGGTCCAGCACGCGCAAGCGCACAGCCGCTGGCCCAGAAAGCCGGCCTGCGGGGACCGCGCCCCGAGCCGCACCCGCTCGTTGCCCGGCCGGCCGGCCAGGAACGCCAGCGCTGCAGCTGGGGATCCCCAACGCCCAGCGATCCCGAGGGGCGGGCGGCACTGTGCTCCCCTGGAGCGGAGGAAACGACTCATGGAACTCCGGCCCGCAGCCCGCGCCCCGCCCACCCTCACCCAGCACCCCGCATCCCGCCCACCCTCATCCCGCACCCCGAGGCCCGCCCCAGTCACGGAGGCTCCCGCCCGCCCCGCTTACTGGCGGCGCCCTCGTAGACCTTGGGGTTGGTCCCTCGCCTCAGGAACTCCACCGCGATCCGCCCGAACTCCACCACCACTGAAACGGAAGTCGGCAGGCCGTGAGCGCCCAGCGCCGGGCCTTCTCCCCGCACCTCGCCGTCGCCACACCCTTACCCGCGCTGTCCACCTGCGGCAGGAAGGCCAGGTGCTCCTTATGCTCCTCCGACAAGTCCAGCAGCATCTTCGCTGCTCACCCTTTTTCACCCAGCAGCTCCCCGATCTTCCGCGCCACTTCCGGCGCCCGCGTCCAGAGCAAAGAGGGTCCGGCGCAGCAGCATCCTAAGCTTTGGGTTCCGGTCTAGAACGGTCCTAGACTCCAGCGCAATGGAAACTGTATCCGACACCCCCGCCCCCGTCACGTTTACAATACAATGTGTTTACAATATCAATAGCTAATTTGTTAAGCTCTGTATCAGGAATGTTCTTACCACCACCCCCACCACCACCTTCCTGGGGTGGAACGCGGGAATGCCTTACCATTAAGCTACTTTCCCCAGCCCTTTTTGTTTTTGAGATGGGGTCTGCTAAGGTGCGGAGGCTGGCCTTGAACTTGTAATCCTCCCATCTCAACCTCTGGAGTTGCTGGGATTACAGGCTTGCACCACTGTGCCCATAATGCCTTTACATTTATTAACTGATTTATGGTTCATAAGAAACCTGTTTAGTAGGCCCATTATTATTTTCATTAGAGATAAGGAAACTAACAGACAAATAAAGCAACAGAAACTTTTATGGAGTTATTTCTTTGCAGGGTTTTGTATATCTTATCTATCTCATTTAACGCTCTCAGTAGCCACACCTCCTTATCACTAGTTATAAAGCAAAACTCCAGAGATTATGTGAGCAGATCAGCGACAGAGCTGGAAGGAGATGGTGGGACCCCTCACTTGCCTGGCTCGAAGACACGACCCTCTACACAGCAGCCAAACGCTGAAGCTGCCTTTTTTGTTTTTTGTGGTGCTGGGATGAACCCAGTGCTTCACACGTGCATTATACCTGCTTTACTATGAGCTACATCCCAGCCCCTGTAATGAGGTTTATGAGAGATGCTAAAATTAGGATAATAATGATGGAAATAGGAATGCTTGCCGGATTATCAGCAATGCCATTATTTTTATGTTTTGAGAATGCATAAGAATTTGGTCCCTTTTCCCATTCTCTCTTCTCACCTGCTATAGTTCACATATAGGAAACTATAGAATGCTGAAGGCTAGGAACATGACTTTCCACCTTTCCTCCCCTTGGTAGGCGGGGGAGGTGGGTGAGAGAAGAGGAAGGGGAGGAAGAGAGAGGCACTTCACCTACACCTTTCATATTTAGGGATGTGGGGACTGAATTAGGCAAGCACTCTGCCACTGAGCTACACTCTCAGCCTTTAAATTATTTTGAGACAGGATCATGCTATCTTGCCCAGGCTGGCTTTGAACTTGTCACCATCCTGCCTCAGCCTCACAAGTAGCAGGCACTGCAGGTACGTGCCACTGTGACTGACAGCAATTTGTTTTTATGTTTTAGTCTCTCCATCTGTAAAATGGGTATTTTAAAGATTGCCTTTCTTTGCCATGCAGGGCTGTGATAGTGCTCCGATAAACTAATAAATTTACATTGAGAGACTGATTTTGATGATTAAATGCAACAATAAATTAGAATTAAGCAATTGAAAGACTTGTAAATGGAAGTGCCTGTATTTTATAGGAGCAGGTTTATATGCACAAATAATTGAGAATTCCTCATATGCCCATCTTAAGATCCATTCACCTGATTCAGATATGCATTGGTTCACGCATATACTATGCCTCCGGAACTTGAGATGAATAAAACAATGTCCTTGCCCTCTAGAAGATAAAGATGGTAAAGTGAAGGAGACAGACACGTGATTTCAGCAGTGTGATAAGTGGTGACACTTGTGGGATGAATACAGTGGCCGGGAAGCACAGAGAAGGGGCGGTTACCCTAATTTCATCAAGATCAGAGTAAGTGTCATCGGGTATCCTGTGCACATTAATGATGCTTGACAGTTGCACCACAGGACAGGTGTGGCCATGCTTTCTGTCGGTTCATGCTGTCTCTTCCTAATATGGAAAGAGATCAGACATACAATATTTTCCCATTGATTCTGGCAGAAAGCTGGGCTTCAGACCCATCATTCCCCAGTGCTTCGCCTCATCTTCCCTCTCCCTTCACTTTCATTTCCCCCTCAGACCTTCCTGTGTTCCTTTCTTTTTAGGAATTCCACACCAGACTCTTTGCACAACACATTTCCTTGCCTGTGGTTTGATAAGACATAAAATATTGTGACCACTGCAAAAAATCCCAGTTGAAGTCCGCACACATCACAGGGACGGAAGTGCAGTGACCATCCTTCCTCCCAAGCTGCTACCTCATGAGTCCACAGTTGGCACCAAATGCATGAGTTCACCTCTAGTATTTTCTTCATTATTTCAGTTTACTTTGAAAATTTGTATTATAAATGCATATTGTAAATGGGTCAGGTAAGACTACACTCCTTGTTGAATTTTCTCAAACACTTAATAATCTAGAGCAAGAAATAGAATGCTATCAACTCCGTGGAAACTCTGCAGTGCCCCCATCCTGGCACTATCTGATCTTACTTTCTTTATAATAAAGAAGTTTACACACACTCCCTTACATCATTTCTTTAACACACTCCCTTACATCATCTCTTAACATACTCCCTTACATCATGTCATTAACATTAGCTTTGTATCTGCTTTTGCCCCAGTTGCATAATATCCAACTAGGAACTCAGAAGTAAGTTTGTGTGTGTGTGTGTGTGTGTGTGAGAGCGGGGGGGTGGGAAATGAGCTTTTAAATTTGGAGTGTTTTTAATTATTGTACCAGAATATATCTTAAAATCTTACCAGCTGGGCACAGGGGCACACACCTATAATCCCAGCATCTTGAAAGGCTGAGACAGGAGGATTGGGTGTTCAAAGCCAGCCTCAGCAAAAGCAAGGCGCTAAGCAACTTAGTGAGATCCTATCCCTAAATAAATTACAAAATAGGGCTGGGAATGTGGCTCAGTGGCCAAGTGCCCCTGAGTTAATCCCCGGTATCACCACCCCCCCAAAAAAAAGCTCCCAATAGCATCAAAAACATAAAATACTTAGGAAAAAAAATCAACAGAAACCTTGAAAGACCTCTACATTAAAATTTATAAAACATTGGTGGGGGAAATTAAAGAAGACTGAAATAAATTGGGGCTATGTTAGCTTTCTGACATTATAACAAATCCCTGAGCTTAGGCAACTTATGCAGAGGAAAGGTTTATTTTGCCTCACAGTTTTGGAATTCCAGTCCCAAACCTATGGGTCCCAGTGCTTAAAAGTCTGTGATGATGCAGCATGTCATGCAGGGAGGGCATGGTGGAAAGAATCACTCACCTCATGGTTGGGAAGCAAAACAGAGAAAGAGGAAGAGGCTGAGCTCCATTGTCCCCTTCAAGGCATACCCCCAAAGACCTAAAGACCTCTCCTAAGGCCTTGCCTCTTCAAGGTGCCAGCCATAACACAGCACCGAACTGGACGTGTGGCAGACGTTCCAGACCCTAACTATAGCAGTGACATGTGCCACGGATAGAGAAGTACATCACAGGTTGTGAGACCTAATATTGTAACGACATCATTTGTACTCTATCAAAATCCCAATAGGCTTTTTAAAATACAGAATGGCAGATTCACTTTAAAATTTACATGGGATTGCAAAGGACGGAGAAGGGTGAAATCAAATTTGAAAAAGAAGAAAAAAAAACAGAGGATTCATACCTGATTTCAAGGCTAAGCTATGGTAATTAAGACAGTATGGTATTAGTGTAAGGATAAGGACATAGATCAGTGGGACAGAATAGAGAGTCTGGAAATAAATCCATATGCATGCTGCACATTGGTTTTCAACAGAGGAGCCAAAGCAATTCAGTAGGGGAAGGAAATTCTTTTCAACAGCTGGTACTAGAGCTTAAGAAATTTATGGAAAAAATGAATCCTGATCTTATTGCTTATCACACACATAACAATTTGAGATAGATGTGAACTTTAACATAAAAGATGAAACCATCAAGCTTCTAGAAGAAAAGATAGAGAATATCTTCATGACTTCGGGGCAGGCAAAGAACTTTTAGAGAAAAAAAAACAAAAAAACATGAGCCACTAAGTCAGGGATGGAACACACCTGTAATCCCAGCAACTAACTCAGGAGGCTGAGGTAGGGGGATCACAAGTTTGAGGCCAGTCTCAGAAACTTAGTGAGTGTGTGTGTGTGTGTGTGTGTGTGTGTGTGTGTGTGTGTATGTGTATCTTATTAGGAATATGTTTCATAAGTACACACACATTTTCAAAAAAACCAAAAAGTATGGGTTGCGTTGGGGTTATGGCTCAGTGGACTCAGTCGTAGAGCACTTGCCTCATACATGTGAAGCACTGGGTTCGATGCTCAGTACTGCATAAAAAGAAATAAAATAAAGGTGTTGTGTCTATCTACAACTTATATGTGTGTGTGTGTGTGTGTGTGTGTGTGTGTATGAAATACAATAAGTAAAAAAATAACCCAATTTTTAAACAGGCAAAAACTGAATTTATTTCATAAAAAAGATATAAAATGGCCAATAAGCATATTAAAAGGCATTTGAAATTGAGCTATCAGGGAAATGCAAACTAAACCCATAATATTGTGCAGTTTCAACCCCACTAGAATGATTCAAGAGGAGAGGCGTTGGTGAGAGCAGGCACAGGTGAAGTGTGTGAGGCTCCAGGATACTGGTGTATTGCTGGAGGGGTGCCAAGTCCTAGGACGCTTGGGGGAAATGCCCAGGCAGTGTCTTATAACATTAAACCTTCACCCCATCATCCAACAACAGGTCCATTCCTGGGTATTTACCCAAAAGAAAGGAAAAAATATACCCAGAAAAAGACTTTTACAATAATGTTCAGAGAGCTTTATTCATAATATCACAAAATTGGAGACAATTCAAACGTCCATATAGTTGAATAGATACATTGTGGCACATCCATACAGTAGGGCAACTTAGAGATAAGAAATGGACTTCTAATGCCTGCACCAGTATAAATGAATCTCAAAATATCAGGGACAGTCAGATCATCCGGAAAGATAAGGGAGGAACCATATGGTTGGAATGGTCTGGAAATCTTTACCTCTGGAGACAGTCAGAATTCAGTTCCCTGAAGGTTCTGATCCTGACTCAGGAGGTTGAAGAAATTCTCTGGGGGTAACTGCTATTCTTCATCTTGATTGGGAGAACCTTCCCACAAAGTTATGTTTGTTAAACCCACTGAATCTTATATTTACAAGCCACAGAACTCATTGTATGTTAACTTTTCCTCAATTTAAAAAATTAGGGACTGGGTTTGTGGCTCGGTGATAGAGTGCTTGTCTAGCATGCGAGAGGCACTGGGTTCAATCTTCAGCACCATATAAAAATAAATAAATAAAGGTACCGTGCCTATCTACAATTAAAAAAAAAAGGCAGTTAGTACCTGTTAAAAAAATAATAGGAAACAATGTTTTAATAGAAGTTAAAAAGATGTCTGGACCACTATGCTAAACCTAGATGGTATCTGTAACTCTCCTAAGGACTTCCTTATGTAGAATTAAAAAAATTTATTTACTCTGTTTTATGTTCTACATTTATGTGACTTAAAAATCTAAAAACATTGAAACAAATCCAGAGAAACAGAAAACAAGTAAAAATTCTAAGTTTTATCCTTGGTTCTCATCTACCACACCCTGTAGACAAGTACTATTTTCACGTTCATGTAGATTCTTCCTCTGACTCTCTATATAAAACAGTGCCCTACCTTTCCTCTTGGGGTGGTGGAGTCTAAGAGATTATGGCACTTGGCATTTGGTATCCTTTTGGAAATCGTGTGGCCTGAGAGCTGTGGGCATGCACTGGGCTGTTGGAGAGATGACAGCTTAGGAATCTTAACACTGGAACTGGAGTTCTGTGGGAATAGGTCTTTTCCCAAACTAAGGTCGTCCTGAATTTTCAAAGCAACATTTCTGGAGGGTTCTCATCGGCTGCCAGGCCTCTGTGGGTGGTCAGGTGGGAAATGCTCTTTTTGGCAAGGGCTCTTGCTATTCCTAGCTGCTGAAGCCATCGTTTCTCCTTAAAGGCACTGCAAGAGAACAAGACATCATTCGCCAGGAGGTTCAGTCTTCAGATCGATGTGCAGCTGTGGCTAGTTTATCTTACCACATGGGTACGATGTGAAATAGAAATAAGAATCTGTCTAAAACCAGCTCCTTGTGATCTGTGGAAATTATGTTTTCCAGTCAATACTAGAAATTTAGAAACCTCAACTGAAAGCAGAAAGCCCTTCATGTCGGGCAGGATTCTCCGGGTGGAGACAAGCTGCTCGTCCTTCCTAGGCATCCCTCTATCTCGCCAGTCGCGTGACCACTTCTCCAACCCCCACCCAATACACTTTAGGGATTTTTTTTTTACAGTGATGTTAGTTTTTTTGATAATCTAACTGAAATGCAATGGAACCTAATATTTTATGATATTTACTCTCTGGCTAGTTACCTAATAAAAACCCTGTAAGTCTGAATATGATCACCTACTTTATAGGAGGCAAATATGACTTACAGCGGAAGACTTTTGCATTCCTAAAATGTGGGGGTTCTTCAAGGTTCTGCCTGTGGTCCTCCTCTCTTTCCACCCTCACCCTAGGAAGCCTCATTTACTCCTTGCTGCAATTCCCATATGTATGACTCCTCAATCTTGGCCTTTCTTAAAAGTTACAAATGTCCAATTAGCAAATAAAAAGTATTTATCCTGTAGAGATTTCCAATTGAACAGTCTTTTATCTCCTTCCTAAGTTTGTCTGCTTCACAGTACCCTTGCTCTAACACACTGATTCTGTCATCCTTGCCTTCTCCAAAACCAGAAACCAAACTCACTGCCTCCTTTGCTACACATCATCAGTGACCAGACTTCATAGGCCATGCCCCATCAGCTTCTCTCCCACGGCCCGTCTCCTCTTCCTCAGCATCTGTCTCCACCGCTCCCTACACAGTCTGTCTCGGCCAGTCCCACCCTGCACAGTCGGCCCACACTTTTCCAGCGGCCTCCTACATCTCTCTACTGGACTCACAAACTCTGTGAATTACCTTATGAAAAAAAGCTTCTGAGACCTTCCCACCCAACACCTCCCCATGGAAAGGAGACTGAGAAGTAAACTGTCCGCCTTGCACAAGGACGCTGCTCAGTGTGGATGTCCACCTGGAATCTCCTCTCAGCCAACTTCTCTGCAACCCTCCAGGTGCATTTTACCAATCCACTTTCTTTCCTGAAAATTAAACTTCTTGCCCTTTGACAAAGCAGCACCTTTGACGGTGTCACCCCCTCTACAGGGATCCTTTCCTCCACCACCAACCCTTTGGTCTGGCAAAATCCTGCAGACTTTTTCTTATTTTTCTTTTTTCCTGCAGGTTTTTTAAGGGCTGTCACTTAGCTTGTTGGGAGGGACCTTGCATAGACACCCCAGGGTTTCAAACATTCGAACAAAATTTGTGTCTGCCTGTCTCAACGTTTTTGTTCTGCTTTCCATTTTGTTTGATGGCTGCATCTCCCTGAGCCCTCTGAAGTAGGTTAACCCATCTAGCCTGTCCACAAAACTTTGAGGCAACCCTCAGGCTCCTTAGCCTTTCCCCATAGCCTACCTGACTGAAGCTGATGCGCCCTTTCCCTCATTCTGACACATCCCCAGCTCCGCCTTGGTTCATAGCACATCAGATTCTCTCCCTAGCATTTGAACCCTGGCTTTTTTGCATTCGTTGAAAAATTGTTTACTGGGTAATTCCTCCATGCCTCTGTGTGCTGGAGATCCAAAAATGTGAACAAAAGATGTAAGACTTGCCTTTTTACTAAAAACAAAAGAAAACAGCTCTGCTTTTCTTTGGAGCACAGAAGCCCTCAGAGTTGGTGTCTGGGATTACTGTCCATTCTTGGTCCATTCCAGCACTCAAACTTTCTGACCAATCCCCTGTCATCCCACTGTCTTTCCCATTCCCATCACCCTCCCTTCTGCCACTCCATCCCAACCCCCTGCCTTGGACTCTTCATTAAACAGGGCTTCCAAGTCCCAGGAACCTCACTGGAATCAGCTGACCAGCAATGAGGAGGGTTTAGGGACATTAGAGCTCAGAGGTGTCCCTTGATGCATGTGAAGCCTACACTGTCCTTTAGACAAACAAATAAGACTTTGTGATCTTCTGGCCTCGGTCACTATGGTGGGCACCAGCCATAAGCACACACCAACCCAAACTCCCAGGAGCACTTGGTCGGTGCTAACTGCAACTAACTGCATCTTTGGTTAATCCTAAGAAGAATATTTTCATGAACCTGAATGGAGAATTCCCAAAGAGTGCATGGTTTAGCACTTTCGCCTGAGGCCAGATAAGTTGTCTGAGGTCCTGACTGACCTTCCCAGACAAACGGGAATGCTAGCCTGACCAGCTCTCTGGTCAGTACCATGAAAACTACATTAGGTTCTTCCCCATCTTCTGGCCATGATGGTAGCTTCATGAGAGTGTGTGTAGCCTTCAAAGTATGCATGTCCAGGCCTCATGTGTGTGTCTTTTGGGCACAAGATCTGGACTGGTCATTTAGATTACCGGGCTTCCCAGCTTGACTAGGGGCTTCAGGTAGACAGACATGGATGGGGAGGTAGAGCATGGTTAAAGGGAAAAGAAAAGGATTGGAAAAAGAGAAAGGGAAAGAGCACTTGCTGGGAGTGACCTCCAGGCACGTGTGCAGCGAGGCTGGCCACCTCTCCCAGGACTCCCTTGTGCTGAAACATTTTCTTTCTTTCTTTCTTTCTTTCTTTGTTTCTTCCTTCCTTCCTTCCTTCCTTCCTTTCCTGGGAGGGAGGGGTACCAGGGATTGAACCCATGATGCTTAACCATTGAGCCCCATCCCCAGCCTTTTTTATTTTTTATTTTGAGACAGAGTTAAACAAAAGTTTCTTAAGGCCTTGCTAAGTTGCAGAGGCTGTCATCTTCCTGCCTCAGCCTCCTGAGCTGCTGGGATTACAGGCATGTGCCACTGTGCCCAGCATGAAGCCCTTTCTTAGTAGGTGTTTTCCGAGAAATCTTCTTCTTGACCTTGCATTGCCTCCCTGTGATAACTCCAATACTCACGAGGTAAATCTATCAAAACCCCAGCATACTGGTATAACCTCTTTGGAAAGCTCTTTGGAAGCGTTTGCTAAAGCTAAACTTACCCTATGACCCAGCAATTCCATTCCAGAGAAACAAAAACTAATGTCTTCCAAAGCTCATATACAAGGTCAAATACTATATATTTATTCAAAATAGCCTCCAAATTAGAAATAAGCCAAATGCCCATCAATAAGAAAATGAATAAATAAATAAATTAGGATGGGGACTACTGCATAGAGATGAAATATTACATTAAAATAAGAAAAAAAAATCATATACACAAAACACTAATGAATTTCACAGGCAATACTGGTACGCAAAAAAAGACCTAAAAATCATCCCGTATGATGAATTTCATACGAAGTTCAAGAACAGACTAAACTAATTGTCAATCATAGAGATCAAAATAATGGCTCTATCTTGGAGGAATTATTATATTTTCCAAACTTTTTTACACAAGAGGAATCAAAATCTACCTTGAAAGAGCTTATGCTCATTGGATGTAATTAGCCTGAGTGCTTTCCACTAAACTACAGTGTCTCCAGACTTGAAGAAGTGTTCACACTAATGTGTGTAAAGGAGGAAAGAGAATATTCCCTTAATTGGATTCAATTAAACAGTATATATGTACATTTATAAACATGGAGAAATCAATTTTTATTCAAATGTCTTTAAACATCTGAGAGGGGTTATTGATGGGAAAGGGGCATGAGAAAATTTTCAGAATGCTGGAAATAACTTACATCTTGTCTGGGGAGAGGGTTACATGGACACGTGCAAATGTAAAAACTTCAACAAGCCATTGGGAGTGATGGCAGAAGCCTGTAATCCCAGTGGCTGGGGAGGCTGAGACAAGAGGATTGTGAGTTCAAAGCCAGCCTCAGCAAAGGTGAGGCGCTAAGCAACTCAGTGAGACCCTGTCTCTAAAAAAATACAAAATAGGGCTGGGGATGTGGCTCAATGTTGAGTGCCCCTGAGTTCAATCCCCAGTATGAAATAAAAATAAAAAATAAATAAAAATTCAACAAGCCATACCTGGGAGATCAGTGTTCCTTGTGCACTTTATGGTCTATTTTACTACTCAACATCCTCCTCCCTCAGGAAACACTCCACACAGTACACCCCGGCAGACTCTCTCAGCTGAACCTATACACACATTGCCTCAAAAGCACATACTTCTGGGGCCGAGGAGGTAGCTCTGTGGTGGAGTGCCAGGTTTCCGTTCCCGCGACTAAAAGGCTCAAGGGTGACTCTAGTTAAACTGGGCTAACTGGGCTGCACGAAATAACCACACAAGAGACACAAATACCTTTTTCTTTGGGGTTGCTGTGACAGCTTCTCTGACTAAGAGTCCGCAGAAAGAGAGAGCAAGAGCACGCGCTGACCCCTTTTATTGAGGAAAAGCTATTCAAATGAGGCAAGGGGTCAGGTTTCAGGGGGCTGAGTCTATCTTCATGATGTCCACTGTCATCAGGTTGACTGACACCTGGGTAGGCCACACCCAAGGGCACAGTAAGAGGAGGGGACACACACAAGGCACTTCCATGGAAGATTCTATCCTAAACAGGGCAAGGGGTTATATTACAAAGGAACAGGTGAGCATAGCTTCACCCATGGGGCTGTAGCAAGACACACCCATTTCTGTGACTGAGCGCCTCAGCACCCAGCTGGGGAGTGTAACACAGTCACCCGTAAGGTTGGCCTCCCACAGTGGAGTGCTTGCCTTCATGTACAAGGCCCTGGTTGTGATCCTCAGCACCACAGAAACGAAGAAAAAACATACTCGTACATGTTTCTGTTATGCCTACCCTGCACTGGGCCATATAAACACTGAATGTTTGCAAAATAAACTCATTTTCAACATGCATCTGTTGCAATAAATCCGTTTTTCCTTTCTTGTGTTTACATCTTGATTTTAAGACAGGCTATATGATTTTTTTGTATTAATCAATTTCCTTGTAGTTTTCTAGGATTTTAGATGGCAGAGATATCTCACAAACTGAAGCTGTTGATTAAGTCTACTTTTACTGTCAACCTCAACAGGTTGGATCTTGTGCATTTTCCAGCCCAAGTAACTCTCACCACTAGGTGGCAACACCTAGCTGAAGGAAGGCCAGCAGACCGGCAAGACCAACTCCAAAAGGCACACTGGGCTTTCTCTTCCATTTCCTTCTCATTGCATTGATTAAGGGGAAAAGCTCCTCATAAACCTATACTTCTCTAATATCTGCATCCAATAATACCTCATAAGTAATGGGTAGGACCAAAGATCTAATCTAAGACTTCTGTTTTCAGTGAACTCTAATGACCAAAAATTTCCCCTCCTCCCTCCCTCCCTCCCTCCCTCCCTTCCTTTCTTCCTTCCTTCCTTCCTTCCTTCCTTCCTTCCTTCCTTCCTTCCCTGGGGATTGAACCAGGCCTTTGCATGCTAGGTAAGCACTCCACCATGGAACTATATCCCCTGCCCTCAACTCAACTTTTCGTGGTTCAATTTGTTTTTAAATAGTTCCTTTCTTCCACTTGCATTACCATCTAGTCTTTCATGACACCTTTGATGTCTCCATCCCATATTTCAAGTTTATTTATTTTCCTCAACAATAACTAACAATTTCTTACCAGCTTCAAAAAAGAAATAAGCACCAGCAACTGATCTGATACTATGATCTTTTTCTTTGGGTTCTAGAGATTAAACCCAGCACTGCTCTTCCACTGAACTACATTCCTGGCCCTTTGTAATTTCTTATTTTGAGACAGGGTTTCCCTAAGTTGCCAAGCCCCCTGCCTCTGCCTCCCAAGTTGCTGGGATGATAGGCACGTGCCACTGTGCCCTGAAGACACTATGCTTTTCATGTGTCTCTTTGACTCTTGAAGGGATGAGGAGTAAAGCATTTACAGATTGTGGGGCAGCAAGATGGGCCACCCCTAGGCAGCCAAGATGGGGTCTCAGAGGAGAAGGAAAGGAGATGTTGGGTCTGGAGCACACCCATCATTTGCCCCTGACACCTCAACCACGAAGCTCCTCCTTAGTTACCCCTACCCCTACCCCCGGCAATGGCCAACCACAAAAGTTCCTCTAAAGCACTTTCTGTTGTGCCTAAAACCCCTCATCCCCACCTTATGTCAATAAAAGTTTGAAACTTCTCTCCCCAGATTTGTTGAAGAAGACAAAATAAAGAGTGTCAATTGGACCCTTTCCAAATCCTATATCTCACCCATCACCTCTAGGGATAGATCAAGCCCATAAAACCCCCCAGACAATAGGCACCCATTGGCAGCCCTGGCTTGGGATCCCTCTCTCTCCGAAGCTCTGCTTTCTTTCTATTGCTCTGATAAAGCCTGTTACTGTGCTCTCACTCTTGTGTCCGTGGATTTCATTCTTTCATTTTTGCAAGACAAAGAACCCACCCATGCACCGAGATGCATTCACACATTGGACTAGGCGGTAACTTCAGTTTACTGTGTCCTAGACACCGGCTAAGATGAGGACCTGGGGCTGGGTATGGCTGCATTGAAGAGATTTATGTTAGTACTGCGTGTGGCACAGGAGGCTTTACCAATGTCCCCTGCACTAGACCTGCCTTATCAAAGGCCTGCCCTTGTGTGTTCACAGAGGAAACGTTACCTGGCCACAGCCAAGCAGTAGATGGCGTTCTCCCTGGGAGTCCTCCCACTGTGCTGCTGGAAAGATGCGAAGCAGGACTTTAGTAAAACGTCCTCACTGTGCGCTGTGGAGTAAGAGCACCCTGCTTTTGAAAAGGGGGGGAGGGGCACTTGGGGGAGGTAGGCATTTTTTATGCGCCCTTCTTTCCTCCGAGCTGTGGAGGTAATTTTTATCTGACTTTGCTGTTGATGTCTCTGTAACTCAGAGAATGCATCCGCATCTACCAGTGGAGGCAACACTAGAGGCCCGACTCCTGCGTCTCTTTGTGGAACTGCCACAGAGTCCCCAGGCTTCCTGCTTGTAGCGTGTCCTCTGAGAGGCGGTAGCTTGCTGGAGCTGCCTTGTGAGTCCTGGTTCCCAGCCTTATGCCAGCTCTTGGAGGTCATTTTGGGTTGGGTGAAACCATCCACCATCACAATATCTCCAACTTTCGCCCCACGGACCCCGGCTCTGCACAGCTGGCTCCTGCGAAGGCTGTGACTCTGAGCTCTGAGGATCCATTGTTTTATCTTAATATAAATCCTCATTGGGACAGAAATCTTCAGAAACGAGACCGTGGACCACATTTTATTCAGCAGATACAACACACAGTCTTTATGCCTGTGTTTGGACGCGATGGCCAAGGGAGTTTGTCCCGCTGGGTCTTTGCATTCCAGGCACAGGACACTGCAGTGGACAAAGGTCTTCAGAACCAGCAGTTGGCCTGCTTCTGCAGCTGCATGAATGGGGCACTTGGAGACATCTGCGTGGAGGGCTTCGTGGCACCATGCTCGATAGGGGTGGGCACCCACTGCCTCGTGGGGCCGCGCACCCTGCTTCAGGGCCCACTCAGTTAGCTCGGCATAGCCATAGAAGGCAGCGATGTACAGGGCAACCCTCCTCTGATACCTGGAGGAGGGAAGCAAGTAGGGGAAGGGTCAGTAAAGCAGGGACACCCGGCACTCACAAGACATTCTGCTGAAGTGCTCACTTCTTCCTAACGTTGACCTTCATGCTGTTTTAAGAAAGGCTTATAGTAGCACCTGGTTGGATTCACAGACCTGCTGATACACACTCTTCTCCCACCAGCAGGTAAATGATTCCAACTGGTTCCCTTGGAGTGGATATCAATGTAAAAATCAAATGCTCAGGACAACTGGGAAGCTTTATAGTAAAAAAGAAGTTACTGGAAGCAATTCAGCGCATTTTAGACATCTGAGAGCTCAGTGTGTTTGTCTTGCTGTTTGGACAGTAATGTGTTCTGTCTTTTCAATTCTCTGCTACTCTCCTGAGCCACAGCCCTGCCTCCTATCACCCCCACCCTGCCTGGACTCCTGGTTGCTGTCCTCTGTCACCTCCATTGTACTGTGCCACCCTGGTCCTTCCAACATTCCCAAGGCATGAGCTGGGGATTGGTGAAGGCAGTTCAGAGGCATGAGTGAAGGAGGCAAACCTCGAGTGCGCCCAACCTCGTCCAGGACACACGTGGGCAGGGGGACTGAACCCCTTGCAGAGATGGAGGCAGGTGGCCTGGTGTCACCCCCTCTCTACTTGCACACCAGCCTCTGCCTTTTGCTGTGCGTGCAGCTTCCCATGTGTTTTCCTGGATGGGGAACATGCTCTGCCCAGAGCACAGGGGTCAGTTAGGTTATAACTAAATGGAGTTAAGGTGCTGGCATTTATGCACACATCAGCTTCACACTTGAACTTTGAAAGTCATCATGGCAAGGCAGCCTCTCTAAAATTGACCCATCTGGGATGAGAAGCCTGCTCCTGAATGAGCTGTGAAAGACCCCTGGGACCTCTGGGCGGCTGGGCAATCATCCTTGCCCTGGTGACACCAGGTCCCTGGGTCACATCTTGCCTTCAGACAGCTACAGTTTGATTGATGTGTCCAAATAAGCCCTTCAAGCTCACTATGTCAGTGACTGAATTCCTCATCTTCTTTCCCAAGTTTGCTCTTCTTCTGAGGTTCCCCTCCTGGCCCATCAGGTCTTTGTCCACCCCATCATTGAAGCCAGGAGCGGGGGCTTCAGAGTTACTTTGCCTTTCCTCTCCTTTCTTCCCACACCTAGTCTGTTATTCGCAGGGGCTGATTCTGCCTCCCACACCTACCCTCAGTCCGTCCTCAGCTCCCCCTGTCCTGCCCAGGCCTGGCTCTGTTGCCACCTTCTCCTGATCATCTACTTCTGTTCCACAGACGGCAGGCGGGGCTGTGATCTTAAATGCTAAGCCCATCCTGCCCCTTCCTTCCCTTCAGAGCCTTCTCAGCCCCGAGAGACCAAGTCCAAACCCCTTCCATTCCTCCACAGGACTGCGTGGATGGTCTCTCACCCTTCCAGCCACCAGCCACCAACTCCCTTCAATCTGCAGTCCACCACGAGGAAAGGCGTTCAGTTCCATGAACCTGCCCTCTTGCTGCTCGGCTTTGACACCTATTTTGGATCCTCATCTTCTCTCCTCCCTGCCACCCCCCTGGGTGCTGATCCTTCAGGTCTCAACCAGTACCTCCCTTCTCAAGCTGTCTCTCTGATCCCTAGTGGAGCAAGTTGTCCAACCACATGCTCTTCAGCCAGCTGCACTGAGCCTTGCTTACAGCCCACAGCACATGGGCGGTGACAGCCGCGTAGCCTGACCCTCGAGGCTTCTGACCAGGCCTGCAGCACCCTTTGAGTCCTTATGACCACAGAGTCACTTCATCTCTAAAGCCGTTCTCTGGGTAGATACTATTATTGCTGCCACTTCTCAGGAGGCTGAGGTATGTGATGTTTAGGTTGCTCCCTGTGTTTATGGAGCTGACCATGAAGGAACAGGGTTGGCTCCCAGGCACGTGGGCACTGGAGTTGGACTCCTAAGCATTTTTTTCATTTTGCTTCTCCAGCAACTGGTTGCTTATTTTCTGTTTCCCCTACTAGATATTAAGCTTGCTGAAGACAGGTGAGGCCTTGTTAATTGCTGTATTCCTAGGCTCTTAGTACATAGCAAGTGCTCAACAAATACCTGTTGATTGGGTGGAGGAGTTAAAGGAGCTTTTCATTTTGATCATGTACATTCTCAGCTCTCGGACTTTGAATATTAAGTCCAGGGGAGATGGTTGAGCACACAAAGACTAGAGGTGAATTGTCAGGATCCAAGATCCTGCTGTACCCTTCCTTGACAGCAGCGTGACATTGGGGACATTTCATAACCTCAGTTTCCTTTCTGTTGTACAAGATAACAAATACTTACCTCATATATTGTCCTAAGGACAAAATCATGCAACAGTGCTCACGTCAAAGAGTGTACTTAGTAAATATGCTATGTTAAAGGCATCAAGGCGAAACAGATATTTCTTTGGATTCAGAACATGAAACAAGAGACTCATCACCATCCTAAATTAGAAATGGATGTAAAATACTTCAATATTTCATGAGAGGGTGAAAGCTGCTCTTCCCACCTGTCCCCTCACCAAGCCCTTGGAGCTCCTGATAGTGCCTGCGCTTTTATAAGCAGGGCTAAACTCCCACGAGGGGGCGCTGTTCTAAACGCGAAGGAACGCGGACCTCAGGGTTACTGGGGCTTGTGCAGTTGGGCAGCTGCTGGCGGCAGTGGTACCTGGGAAGGTTCCGAGCCTCCCTCTTTACCGCCCAGGTACAATTTGTGTGTGGCCAAATGCTGGCTGCATTTTCAGCCAATTGATTGGAAAGTGTTTTTGTAGGATAACTAAAGTGAATGGCAAGATACTTATCGTCTCAGGTTTTAAAGTGACGTTTAGAAATCCGATATCCAAATCAAACTGAAGTCACCTGTTTCATTAGTATTTGCAATCACTGCAACCCATCACCAAGGGCTGCCAGCTAATGCCTCACGTGTAATATTGTGTGCAGTGGAACCCGCCTGGAGCAGCACCCCAGGTGTAGAGGAAATGGCAGCTCACGGTCTGATGGAAGTTTAGTGAAAAGTTACTTAAATTAATTCCACATGTGCCTCCTCTCTCGTACTTGAGCACTGGTCCTTCTCTGGATAAATAGCGTTGGACTTTGAGTTTCTGCCCAAGGAGGCAGCCCATGAGAAACTCCTTCCATCCATCCCAGACGTCCAAACGTAGTGTTGTGCCTGTGGACACAGAGAGGCGGGTCACAGCTCGAGTTTGTCCTTGTGGTTCAGCATTGCTTAAAACTTCTAATGATAGCTCTCCTCCAACACAGGCAGGAGCTGGACACACACTGGAAAGTAACCTTGGGATAAAGAGCCAGGGTGGTATTTTTAGCTTAGGCTTTGGGTTTTGGAAGAGCCACTCAGCTTGAGTGCACTTCTGTTTTCTCATCTCTGAAGCCAGGGCATATAATGCTGAAGTTTCCTGCAGCCCTCTTAAAGCAGTCTTGTGGATGTTGATCCAGGGCTGAGATATACGTGACCATGTAAACTGAAGCTGGTGGTTTTGGAAAAGGAAACTAAGCAAACTGGCTTTGTTGGACACTTAGGTAAGAGCCTCATTAACTATATCCTCTCCTTACCTGTCCAGATAGGTTAAGGGCTTTTCCTCTGGCTCCCATATAATATGCTTGGAAACTCTCTATCATTGAACATATGTTGCAGAAGCTTTAGAATAGCCAGTTGACAAAGGCCAGTGGAGAACTGTGAGCCCAAGCACCAGGTCTCATCCAGTCTTGGGGGCCTGTTTTAGTTGTGCCTTGGGGGTGCAAGAAGTCCCTCATGTAGCATGAGCAACCAAGATTCGCTCACGGTAGGCTGCTCCCTCTCCTCCCCAGGGACCCAGGACCTCTCTCTCACTCATACTCTCCATGTCTCTGTGTATCTTTTCCCCTCTCTGCTGACAGGCTGCACCTGCTCACTCCTGCTTCTGTCCTAACATGACTTTGGCAAGCACGTGGCCTTGATCTGCCACAATCCAGCCCTGCTGTATGGCACCTTTCTTCTTCTGCCTCCACTGATAACTGGCTTGCACTTACCAACTGCCAGACACACTTACTTGCCTACTCCAAGCCCCCACCACTGCCCTCTCTAGGTGAGTGCAGCTGGGTTTTTCCCAGCCCATCCATCCTTCCCTAGCTTCAGGGTCTCCCCCGTCCCTAGCTCAATCCTCCTTAATATCAGTAGGGAACCTCAGTCAAGACCTGTATTTTATTCTACTTTAATTTCCTATCTGTTAGAATTATTATTATTATATCATATGATATAATAATATATAATATATGTTATTATTATATCAAATCAGTTCCTTGCAATAAAGCAGCTCTAATTTTTAAAAGATCAAAGATAACAATCGAAGGGTTTTCTTTTAATGCTCAACTTTTGAATATCCAAAGAATTTCTAAACAAGTTTAGTAAGCACCATTCATTGGCTAATCTTTTCATCCCAGTTGGGTTTTAATGTTCTTTTTTGTCACATATTAAGTTTCTTCATAAGATTAAGAATTCTGTTGGAAAATAGAAATTTACTTGAATTTTACTTGAAATTTTACTTGAAATTTACTTGAACTGTCTCCCAAGTTTCTGGGTTCCTTACTCGTGCTCCAAGGGTCGATATCTGCCTGTATGATTTGGGCTTTTTCTCCCAGAATATGCAAATCATTTCTTTGATTTGGACTTCCTGGGGCAGGGGAAACAAAGTAAAACTGATCAGACCTTAAAGGGCATCAATAAAGGTGTCCCGGTTTGGCAGTCCAGATTATTGGGGAGAACCCAGTTGGATGGAGTATGATCACTGTTTATTGGCAGTATGGCCTTGATCAGGTCATGTACCTCTCTGAGCCTCAGTTCTCTTATCAATAAAAGGTTTTAAGGTACCTAGGACTAGCAGAGGTATCCTGAATCAGCTCAGATCTCAGCTCCAGGAAGGGTTTCTCATGTGCAACACAGGCTCAGGCTGTCCATGAACACATACCACGAGCCATTTATAGTAAAAAAGAACTGACTGGCATCATTCCTAAAGAAATGGCTTCCATTCATTTATTCATCCTCCACCTACTCATTTGTTTAGGTAGGTACACCTTGTTCCAGAAAGGATTCACGACAGTTTTGAGCATATATATATATATATATATATATATATATATATATATATACATACACACACACACACACACACACACACATATTTGTGCGTGTGTGTATAGTGAATAACAGGCAGGTAAGCAGGAGGTAAACAAAAGCCTGGCAGAGACCTAAGAGTTGGGAGCAAGGCCAAAAGGAATACTTGTACCTTATTGTTAATGCAAAAAAAGGCGTGTGTGTGTGTGTGTGTGTGCACATGTGTGTTGGACCTGTGTTGTGTCACTAAATTTCAAATCACAAATATTTGGAAATGCTTAGCTTGATAAATTATTTTTAATATTCATTTTTTAGTTGTAGTTGGACACAATACCTTTATTTTATTTATTTATTTTTATGTAGTAGGGACTTCTTGCAACCCAGGGCCTCCCATGTGCTAGGCAAGCACTCTACCACTGAGCCACAACCCCAGCCCCTTAGCTTGATACATTCTTGGTAAGTTAGTTATTGAATGTTCTATCACCAAAAAAGCTCTTTATCCCCTCATTTATTATCTTTTTTCAGTACAAAATCCTTTTGGCACCACCTACTTTATTAAAATGCGCTGAGCTCACCAATGACCTTTAAACCGAACCAGAAGCCTTTTCTTAGAGTTGCCTGGCCTTCACCAGCCTCCTGCCAGGAGCCTCTAGCCCACCCCCTGTTCCAGTACAGAGTCCTGGTTCTCCCAACTCAGACAGCTTTCCACGGCTCATTTCCCTTTCCTCTGAGGTCTGCTTCCTTGCTACGTCCCTCTCTGTACTTGATCTCCCCTAGGGCTTGACCCCCACCTTGTGGGCAGGACACCTACCCCAACATCTGCTACCATTCAGGCCTGGCTCCCTGGTTGTCGGGGAGGAGAATGGGAAGACAGGCGTACTTGCAGCCTCTGCGAATTTCCTCCTACCAAACCTTGGGACCCAGCTCAGCTCCCTTCCCTAGTTTCCCCACCCCCGTCCTTAGCGTCAGAGCCTTTTCTTAAATATGGGTCCAACATGACTCTGTTCTTCTTGTTACTCTGGTTGTCTCGCCCGTTGCTGGTGGAATCACTTAATACCGGGACCATTAAAACTGCTGGTCAGTGCATCACCCTGCTGCAGTTTCTCCTCATTCCCTCTGTGGTCCACGCCACTCACTACCAGAGGACGCTTCAGCCCCTACGGGGTGGCTGAGGACTGAGTGTCCCGCTTGCCCCGTTTCCAGCGCGAGGCTGGGAGTGCAACC
The DNA here is from genome assembly GCF_048772815.1 of Callospermophilus lateralis. Taxonomy (NCBI): domain Eukaryota; kingdom Metazoa; phylum Chordata; class Mammalia; order Rodentia; family Sciuridae; genus Callospermophilus; species Callospermophilus lateralis. Next base: position 104,634,009 of record NC_135314.1, read on the forward strand.
CGAGCTTCGCGTATTCCTGTGCAAGCCCGTGTGTCCAGCGACTGCTTGGCCATTTACATCTTTGATTTTCAACAACGACTTGACTGCTTCTTCAAAACCTGGATTTTCCACTGCTTTTGGAAAAAGGGCCAAGGGTCAACTCCTGAGAGCCCAGGGGATGACTCACTGACTGGATTGGGGAGAATCTGGAACAGAAGCTAAGGGTCCTTCGCCCTCTGGTTAAAGCCAGGTGTGCTGGCTGTTCGAGGAGCACGGGTTATGCTTTAAGCAGAGGTGCAGGGCGTGCCCCTTGCCCCTGGCCTGACCTCCAGGGCCCCCTGTAGCCACGATGGCTAAAGCAGCCCATCAGAGGGTTCTGACCCTGAGCCTGGTCTCTGAAACCCTCCTCCTCAAGCTCTTTCCTCAGAGGCTCACTTTAAGGGTTGGTGTGTTGTCCTCCGAACACTTCCAGAAAAGTTAATTTAAAAAAAAAAAATCTGTGAAGTCGTTTCTGAATTCTCTAAAATGCCACAGCATAATCTGAGCCATATAGGACCAAAGAACAATCAGCCAGACTTTATGCTAGTTTTGTTTTGTCTTTTGATGTTTCATTAAATAACCAGATTACAGTTGCTTGAGGACAAGTGTCACAGTGCGTCCTGCCTCATGTATCCCTCAGCATATCGGAGGGAGGGCTCAGTCTCCTGCCAGCATGCACAGCCGGCATGTGCTCTATAGAGGAGCACTCTGGGGACAGACCCTACAACTTCACTTGCTCTGATCAAAAATGGGGACAATAATTGACAGCAAAGTTCTGAGAGCCTCAATTTAAAACTGCATGAAGGAATAATGCTAAGACAATACAACGGTCAGGAGAAGCACCAGTGAGTACAAATTTTGCAGTTTTTAAAAGCCAAACCTCTTAACTTGAACTCCCCTAGAAAGCTCGGTGTATAGTAGGGAGAAGCAGTCTTACAGCTTCACCCTTCCTGCAGCTGTGCCTCTTTCAGCAAGGACTCACTCACCTCAAGTGATGACCTAAGTTCACATTATTTTCTAATAGGATTAAAGCAAATCTGAAGGCTTGTCAGATCTGAGGTTTTCTCATTGACGTCTGGTGTACCATGCGTGACCTGGATTACAGTATTGAAAGAGCAGTTGGAAGCTGTCTATCAGGGGCAAATGCTGGTCTGCTAAAGAAAGGCAGCTTTCCACCCTGAATCCTGGCATTCCCATGTTACAAAGCTGGTTTTTATGTAACTGGTAACATTGTAGAATGAGATTGCACACAGAGATATTCAGAACAGTGTACAGTATATGCTGCTACTTGCATTAAAAAGGGGGAAAGAATATGTACTTGATTTACTTTTGTATATGCTTGAAATATACTTTCAAAGAGAAACAGATAAAGTGGTTTGAGTTTTGCTCTTCCAACCCAAGAATATCAACAAATCCTGCTTCAAGGACAAGAGTTGGGGCTGGGGCTGTAGCTCAGTGGCAGAGCGTTTGCCTGGCACATGTGAGGTACTGGGTTTGATCTTCAGCACCACATAAAAATAAACAAACAAAATAAAGACATTGTGTCCATATATAACTAAAAAAAAATTTTTTTAAAGAAAAAAGAACAAGAGTTGGCAGGACTTTGAGATCTTCCTTATTTCTTAGTCTACAGACAAGGGCACAAAGTGTTGATAACTTATATCCATGCTATTCTGGCAGAGGATTCTGATTAGAAGCAACTCCTCCATTTGCTGTGACTCAATTTAGAAATGCTTTTGATTCTCAGTCTTCATGGCCATAATGGTTGCCTGCAGGGGCTGGGAGACGCAGAGATGCCACAACTTTCTATACTGCTGACATTTTAAAATTATGTAACTATCAACTATTTTAAAATCAAAAAGCAAATGAAATCAATATACTGCATTTTAAAATCCAGATTTCCATTTTCTTTTGAAAAAGTCCAAAATCTGGCTGGGATCAAAGCACCCCTTGCTGAGTGGCAGCATACCCACCGCCGAGGCCATACCAAGATGGGTCTGGTAGTCCCGGAGGGTGTTGCGATCATACATCTCCAGGCCAGCGGGGGTCCGCAGACAGTAGACGCTCACAGGGAGGCCACATCTCAGAGTCACCTCGGTCCTGAGGTCAGACACTGTTTTACCAAGAAGGGAAACGCTCTCCATTATTGGCATCGTCTCTTGGGTCACAGCGTTGAACACGTACAGCGTGGGCTTGTCTTCTTCCTGAAGGGAGAGGAAAGGAGGGAATGAATGTTCTGTTTGGAGGTTGGCACAGGGGACCAACCCATCAGAGGATTCTGAGAGCCTCAGGCTCCCTCCATGTGGGTGTGCTGGGGGTGGAGGACAGGATCAGCTTTGCACTCTGACCTCTGGTCTTGGTCTTGCCCTCTGTGTCCACATTAGTGAGTCCCCCTGCTTTGAGCAAGGTGGAGGAGACAATGCGGGCTCTGAGATCTTTCGTCCTTTATCTACAGACCCAGATCCACAAAAGGAAGGCTGACAACCTACGTTCTTGCTGTGGTTACCCAGGTGTTAGTTTGGAAACGCCCTCCACAGAACTGCACTTTAATTTAGAAAGACCGTGGATTCTAAGCCTTGGGTCAATCTTAAAAGTCTTTTCTGAGAGGCTAACTCTGAGGAGCGGGCAGGGAAGTTTTTCTTACTGTTACATGCTCTCCATCATCTGTCTATGCAGCTTGACTCGTTAAAAATACAATAACCATGTATATTTAATTTTATGTTTAAAAAGGGAAATACTGAATACAGGGTTTTTTGTTGTTGTTGTTGTTGTTGTTTTAAATGTCCTTTGTTCCTTTTCTTTTACAATCTAAATAGGAAACCGAGTGGCACTGAGACATCTGAAGCAGAGTTGATATGGGAAGCTGGTGGAGTCTCAGTCCTCAGTTGGCCACAGTCAGTCAGGACAAACTAAACTAGGAACACAGCAATTGGGGGAGGGGGAGGATCTCCACATTTCCACTCTGTAACAGAAAGTGAAACTGACCTCACTTCCTCTTTGCGGACTGGGGAGGACAGTGACTCTTCCGTGGCCTGCGGTGGGCTGGGTGTGCCACTGAGGTCCGGGTCAGGGCTCTCCTGAAGCTGGGAGCTCGGCTCCCCCTGGGCACTCCATCCAGCCCTGGCATCTTGCCCTTCTGCTTCCTCACCCTCTTCCTTCCATCAAAACTCCCCTCCAGTCCCTAATGAAATTAGTATATAAGAAAGGGGCCCTTCTGGACACCACTTTCTTATATACTAATTTCATTCCCTCCCTCCGGGTACAAGTGCCATCATATGAATCTACACGCCGAGCTCTGAGAAAGTCCTGAGGAGCGGCTTGCTATCAGGTCTGGAGTGTCTGGATCTAGGGCACATCTCAGTGACTCCAGCACAGGGGCAGGCTCCACCTTCTTCGCCTCACCTGAGGCCAGCCCCGCAAGCTGAGCTGTGTGGACACTCTGCAGGATGGTTTCACAGAAAACTGCTCAGTACCCATAGAGAGAACCATATTCGCCCTCCCCTTTCACCAGGCCCATGCTTTCCTTTGGCTGTGCAAGGCTGGATCTGCCGAAGCCAGTCCGTGAATGTGTGCGTTGGGCAGAAATCCCTGCAAAGCTGAACAGAAAGATGCTAAGTGCAAAAGAGGGGAGATGATATCTCATGTCATCTCCGCCCTTTTCTTCTCTTCTTGTGGTCCTGGGGATTGAACCCAAGGCCTGGCACAGGCTGGGCAGGCGCTCTACCATTGAGGCACAACCCAAGCCCTTCCCTTATTTCTTTAGAGATTCCTCTGATTTATCTTTATTCCTCTGGCTGGGTACTAATTTATATTTAGAATGAAAAGCAAATGAATAGAATAATGTGCAAACAAAATAGAGGAGGCCTGAGTTACTCTCCCCAGTTAACTTGCTACTACATGAGGCCACATAAACAAGGCAAAGAGAAGCTTCACAGCACATGAATGATACCACGTTCACATGGTAGATAAGCCCCTCTATTCCTCCCATGTTCCCCTCCCTGCCCCACTGTGAATCAGCCTCCTAATATCAGAGAAAACATTCGGCATTTGTTTTTTGGGGGATGGGCAAACTTCACTTAGCATTATCTTCTCCAAAACCATCCTCTAGATAGGGCAGAGGGGTGGGAGGGAAAGGGAGGGGGCATGGGGTTAGAAATGATGATGGAATGTGATGGTCATCATTATCCAAAGTACATGTATGAAGACACAAATTGGTGTGAATATACTTTGTATACAACCAGAGATATGAAAAAATGTGCTGTATATGTGTAATATGAATTGTAATGCATTCCGCTGTCATATATAAATCAAAATAAATAAATAAATAGAAGCACTCACAGGCCGGGTGCAGTGGTGCATGCATGCCTGTAATCCCAGAGGCTTGGGAGGCTGAGGCAGGAGGATTGCAATTTCAAGGCCAGCTTTAGCAACTTGGCCAGGCCGTAGGAAACTTAGTAAGACCCTGTCTCTAAATAAAATACAAAATAATAATAATAATAATAATGATGGAGGGGCTGGGGATGTGACTCAGTGGTTAGGTGTCCTTGAGTTCAATTTCTGGTAACCCTTCCCACCTCCCACCCCCCCCCCCAAAAAGAAGCACTCACAATTTCAGGACTATGAATATTTGTTTTGAGTTCCACTCTCCTCTGGTACCATCAGCTGGAATTTTTGTAAACTTCCTGGTCTTCCTATTTACTAAGGTTTTACAATTCCTAATTTGAACCTGTGAAAAACAGAGATCTTTTCCAACTCATTTGTAAATTACAAATTCTGTCTTTTGCTTGCCATTTTTTTTTTTTTTTTTTTTTTTTGGTACTGGGGATTAAACCTGAACCCAGGGGCACTCTGCTGAGCTATATGCCCATCCCTTTTGTTTTTTATTTTGAGACAGGGTCTTTCTGAGTTGCTTGGGACCTTGCTGAATTACCAAGGCTGGCCTCAATCTTGCTATCCTCCTGCCTCAGCCTGTTGAGTCACTGTGGATTACAGGTGTGTACCGTCATGCCCAGCCCTCTGCCTTTCATTCACATCCAGATATCTTCCTTCTCTCATGGGATATGCATTGTGAATATTTGCTGAAAGCCTTTTGACTATAAATGCCATGTTTTCCAGAGTGAAATAGAACAAAGCATTTTTTTTTTTTTTACAAATAAAACTATTTCAATTCTACTGACAAAAAAAAAAAAAAAGATAAGCCTTTCTAACCTGTCTCTAGCCTGTAGCATCGACAGAGGTGAAAACCAAAAGTGCAAGGAATCAAATGCTGTCAGGTCCCTTCATTCACATCCAGATATCTTCCTTCTCTCATGGGATATGCATTGTGAATATTTGCTGAAAGCCTTTTGACTATAAATGCCATGTTTTCCAGAGTGAAATAGAACAAAGCATTTTTTTTTTTTTACAAATAAAACTATTTCAATTCTACTGACAAAAAAAAAAAAAAAAAAAAGATAAGCCTTTCTAACCTGTCTCTAGCCTGTAGCATCGACAGAGGTGAAAACCAAAAGTGCAAGGAATCAAATGCTGTCAGGTCCCAAGGCCCCAGTTAACACCTACAGAGAGTCAGTTTTTAGGGGGAGGAGCATATAGGGACCTTTGACTACACAAGTAAATAATAAATGTCAAATGACATCCCAGACCTATTTCATTCATAATGCATCTATTTAAATGATATTTGCATTATTTAAACTCTACATGTAATCTTCTATTTTAAAAAACTTTGCTTTTTATTTATAGTTTTTTTAAAATCAGTGCATTATGGCTATACCTGAAGGTGAGATTCACTGTGGTATAGTCATACATGTACATGGGAAGGTTAAATCAGATTCGTGCCCCCATCTCCCACCATTGCCTTCTTCTACTCTTCACTGATCTATTTTCTTTCTTTCTTTTTTGGTACTGAGGATTGAACCCACTTAATCACTTTACTGCTTAACCACTGAACCACAACCCCAGCCCTTTTTTATTTTTTTGAGATAGGATCTTGCTAAGTTGCTTAGGACCTCACTAAGTTGCTAAGACTGGCCTCAAATGTGCAATTCTCCTGCCTCATCCTCCCAAATGCTGGAACTATATGTGTGCATCACCGTGCCTGGCTTTTTTTCTATTTTACTGGGATCCCCTGCCCCACCATGCACACACTTTTTCTCTTTTCTTTCTTCCTTATTTTGTTCTACCTTCTGCATATGAGACAAAACATTCACCCCTTGAATTTCTAGTTCTGTCTTATTTCACTTAGCATGATGTTCTGGAGTTCCATCCATTTTCCAGCGAACACCATAATTTCATTCTTCTTTACAACTCTGCTTTTGTGGGAAAACTCAGTTTGAATTTGAATGAGGCCCACTAGTTGGGTACTTCTGCATATTGGTTATATGAACAGGGAGCCAGGGATGCTGATTATAGCATCTTGCCCCATAGGAGGTGGCATCTCTCTACCTCTCTGAGTACACTGAGTCAGGGTGCTAGTCAGAACTTAGTGCATAAGCAATGCCAGATCACAAGGTGCATACACAAAATCAGGTCTTTCCCTCCACACACCAACCAAGACACCAAGGAGAGGCATGCATGATGTCTTTCCAATAAAAACAAATACCTGAAATAGGATGGACATTCTTCCCCTCTTCAAAGAACAGAGCAAACTCACTGCAAATACAGACACGTACATGGACAATAAAATAGGAAGGGTTTTAGAAACACTGGCTGAAAGAAAACAGAAGTTGAGTCTAGTTTTGAACACTGCTGTAATTTTGTGTCAAGTTCTCCTTTTTTATGTTTGCTATTTTGGAGTGGCAGCACCAAGACAGCGGAAACTTGCCCCAACTGTTCCGGAGTGAACCAAAAGGGGAAATGGTGTTTGTTTTGTTGAACTGAATGAATTCTGGTCAGGTGTCTTCATAAATTCCTCTTGTGTGGTAGTCATCCTGGACAGGACGGGACCCTGATTTGAAACTGAAATATCTTTCTTTTCCAAATTCTTTCTATACTTTTTTGTGATGGTTTCTCTTAGAAAAAATAAACATTTAGCTGGGGGTGTAGCTCGATGGCAAAAGAGCTTGCCTAGCATGCTCAAGGCCCTGGGTCCATCCCCAGCACGCCCCCCATCCCAAAAGAAAAAGCTGTTTATTATAAATGTATTCTCATTGATAAACTGTACATTTTGAAGAATCACATTTATACATGTTCTTGTGTATAAAACTGAATTCAAAATATAAAACTCCATGCTTCTCCTGGACTTTGGTGTTTATATATTCACAGTGCCTTTTGAAAGCTAAAATGTGTATCATTTTCAATCAGTTTTCCATCTATCAAGATAGCACACACGTTTCCAACTTGCCTGGCAGTCAGGTCTGTACTCCACGAGTTAACTCTCACAAAAACAGCTTCTCACAACATTCCAGGGATATCAGAAGGGATTAAGACACTTTGTTGGGGGAAGTCTGGTTACAGAAGGAAGCCAGGGAAACCAGAAGGAGTCTGAAGGAGACTCAGGGTGTCTTAGGAAGGCTGGGCTCATCTCAGCTCTTCGAGACGCAGATGGCCGCTCCTTTGCAGTCGGCTTGGGTGTGCGAGGAGGCAGGCCAAGTCCGACCTGCTTACCCACTCCTTGGACCTAAGAGCCCAGAAGGCAGGGAAGCAGCTGACTCGGGGAGTGGCAGCCCTGAAGCCTTGCCGGCCTGGTCACAGGGCTGACAGCAACTCCAGCACCATCTTCAAGGGCTCATGGCAGCTGCAGTCTGGCCTTCCTGGACTAGTTCTGGGATGTGACTTAGATATTGTTTCTGGTTGAGTAACCTCTGATCCTGGTAATCTTCCCTGCAAGATTGTGAATCACGCAGAAGCTCTTTCATATGTTTATTTTCTGCTTAAATCATCTGGGGTTTGTTTCTGCTGCTTGTAACTAAGAGCACGATGCAGACAGGGAAAAAGGCCAGATACTAGGAAGTACTTGGCCTCAAGAGTAGAGAGGGAGGGGAAGCCACAGAAAGGTGGGGATCCAATCCCTGAAAAGCACCTCAACATCTCGCTGTGAAGCTCCAGGCTTCAACCACATCTTCCTAATTAGCTTTCATGTTCTGCCTCTCAAATCCTCATGAACTCACTCATTCAGTACACATGACGCAGCACCACCAGGAGCCAGGGACTGTTCTGGGCCCTGGGTGACAGGAGGGAAGAAAGCCGCAGCAGTGATTTCCAGGGCAATATGGGTCAGAATGAAAGGGGCCAGTGCAGAAGCACCTCTGCGTGCCAGGAAAACCTAGGCTCTTGCAGTGCCCAATGCCATGTTTTTTTTGTCTTAATATTTCTTTAGTTGCAGGTGGGCACAATATCTGTATTTATTTATTTTACTAGGCTGAGGATTGAACCCAGTGCCTCACACACACAAGGCAAGTGCTCTGCCACTGAGCCACGACCCCAGCCCTCAATGCCAAGTTCTAAAGGAGCAGCAGTAGCCATGGTTGTCAGGACCCACCCTGTGTGAACAGAATGTGGAGACACAGGAACAGAACGGGTTCTGTGGCTTCCGTAGGAGTCAATGCAACGTTCTCTTCACACCAGTCTTGACTGAGTCCCCATTCACTCCTACTCCAAATGTACCTACTTTGACCAAAGTGAGACATGCAGGCAAACTGGAAAATAACTATATTTCAAATGTAGTGAAGGTCAGATCGCCTGTAGATTTACCTAATGTCTTTCCCTTTTGTCACCTAAGCAAACTTAGCAATCCATACAAGAATATAAGCATAATAAAATAATAATAATAAAAAAACTAAATGTCTTGGGTTTACTTCAAGTGCACAATACCAACCATACCTTTCAAAATAGAAAAACTGCATACCCAACAAGTCTTTGAACTTCAGTTTGGGGTTTGCATCATCATATTTCTAAGTTTGCCAAAATAAATCAGGAAACCCTAGCTTTCCGATTCTCAGAAGGTAGAACTCATGTGCACAAAGAAACATAGCTGGAAAATAATACGTGACAATGCTCATAGAACATCAAAACATATATAAACATGGGTTTTGTATCACTGGTCCACTTAGGCATTGACTACATACATCCCTTGTAGCTCTAAAACTGACATGTGTTTTCGTTCCAAACTTCTCCTTCCTGACACCCTCTTCCTATCTTTTTTTCTTGACCTTTGCCAGGTTTCTCAGGGGTCACTCCAGTTAAACTAGGCTAACTGGGCTGCACGAAATAACCACACAAGAGACACAAATACCTTTTTCTTTGGGGTCACTGTGACAGCTCCTCTGACCTTAAGGGTCCACAGAAAGAGAGATAGAGCAAGAGCACATTGCTGACCCCTTTTATTGAGGAGAAGTTATTTAAATGAGGCAAGGGGTCAGGTTTCAGGGAGCTGAGTCTATCTTCATGATGTCCACTGTCAGCAGGCTGACTGACACCTGGGTAGGCTACACCTAAGGGCACAGTAAGAGAAGGGGATACACACAAGGCACTTCCACAGAAGATTCTCTCCTAAACAGGGCAAGGGGTTATATTACAAAGGAACAGGTGAACATAGCTTCACCCATGGGGCTGTAGCAAGACACACCCATGCATGAGACACCGACGCTTGCACCCAAGAAGAGTGGGGAAAGCTCTGCCACATTTCTGCGACTGAGCGTCTCAGCACCCAGCCAGGGAGTGTGACTCAGTCACATGTAAGATTGGTCTCCCACAGACCTTCTTTTCCCTGTCCATCTCCTCCCTCCCTCCTTCCTCCTGCCCATCTCTCTTCTCTGGTCTCCTTCCTAATCTCTCCTCCCTAATCTAGGGAAAAGGGATTCCTCTGAGTCACCTCTGTAACCCTGCACCCCCAGCTCCCATGATGGGCAGAATCACAGGCTCTGGGACGGGAGTCCCTTGTTTCTCCTTTGCTAGTAAAGCAATAAAACTTCTGTTTCCATTTCCTCAAAACCTTGTCTTTGTTACTGGGTTGGAAATGGGGACAAGGACCCAGCTTTCAGCACATTTTGTACATACAAGCAGAATCAGTATGCGTTTTGTGACTTGTCTTCACTATTTAATGTTGGAGAACATTCCTTTTAAACACCCTTTTAGTTACTCACTGAAACACATATCGAGTTAACTCTCTACTACCATGAAAACCTTTTAAATATAAATATGAGAAAAGAATTGCCCTGTTTGGTGGGGAATGAATACTTTACTAACTCCTTGAGGTTCCTGTCATCATGTAGGGTAAAAAAAGAGTATAGAATAATGCTTCTACCCTAGAACAGCCCTCTTGAATTCTTTGGATGACTTGTTCCTTTAAAAATTGTTGTACAACCTACAATAAAAATTAATTTTAAAAAATTGTTGTAAGTTAAGGACCCCCTGAAATATCTAGGCACATAATTTTGTGTATTTATAATTATAGGTTCTGTAAAGTCCTTCAGGGCTCATGAGTGCCTAGTCATGCACATTAAGTGTTATTAATTAAGGACATTAAGTGGAAAAGCTACTTCCATTGCAGCATACCTAACCCGATGACTACTTTGGCTAGATTTGGGTGAGGAAACTGCCCCACCACTCTTGTTACTGCAAATTTCTTCCTCTTCACTCCTCTGCTCCTAATAATCGTGGCCCATGAAGGGACCAGATCCAGTATTCTAGATCTGCCCTGGGCCTTGTTCTGATGTTGGATTGTGATGAGCTCATGTTTACAGGCAGCAAAGGAGGTGGGGGGGGAGTAGACAAGGACAATTGCCTGGTCTCCTGATTACTCCCCCTGCACACAAAGCCTGCCTAGGACCAGCTATGCCAACGGCAGAGAGAAGGCAGGGAAAGAAAACCTCTATGTTAGTTACCAATTTACTGTGGCAGGATTATCCACAATTTAGTACAAAGTGAGACAGGCATCTTGCACAAATGTTATTTGATTCATGGTACCTTAATGAAGCATTTGAGAGTCGAACAGAAAGATATTCCAACATCAGCAAGACTCCAGCTGTTCCTTAGAGCAGCTCCTGCATACATCAGCTCCAGGTACCGCCTGCCTTGTTCATCTTCTGAGAGAGGAATGCGGAAATAATCCTTCAAGATAACAGCATATTATGAGGAGAGTAGATCTCTAAGTTACTATACCGGAAAGGTAATCTCTCCCCCACCCCTTTCTCTCTAGCTCTCACTCTCTCTCTCACTCTTTCTCAAAAACATTTCTCCACTGAGCAATATAATTGGGGACAAAAGGAAGAAGTATTAGGGTTCTAACTTGGAGTCTCTAGACCACGCCAAGAAGTTTACAAACAGAATTTGGATGGGATAAAACTATGTCTTCATTTCATGAACTCTAAATGAAATTTAAAATTTCCTTAAATTATGCTTGATAACAACAAACTAAAGTAGCACTCGTCAGCTGTATCTGAGACTTTATCACGAATAAAAGTCACCAATACAGAGCTGGGGACATAGTGGTAGAGTGTCTGCCTAGCATGCATAAGGTCTTAGGTTCCATACCCAGCACACACAAACACAAAAAGCTACACATACTTTCATTTTCACATCACATTACTGGTATGACAGATATTTCAAAATGTCATTCATACTGGTCACTGCTTTGCAAGGGTAATAGTTGTTAAATGCACTGCTGGAACCTGTTAGTGGATAATAAAGCAAACCCTCTACGCCATGCCTCTACATCACAAATTTGATTTTATCAATTGAAAATTTTACTTCAATATAAAGGGCTTCCTTTTTTATCTGTATGTATCTTATCTTATGTATTTACAGATATTCTGAGAAAGACTTCGTAGGTGTCACCTAACTTCCAAAGGAATCCATGAAACATAAGGTTAAGATCCCCCAGGTTAGAAAATCCCGGTTGTCGAAATCAACCATCTATCACATAACTCAGCTCAACAAATGCTTCCCTGCCATTGGGAATGACCGTCTCCAAGTTAAATATTTGATGGTCAGCAACTAAATATTTTACTTAATTTTTTATTTTAGTGTAAACATTTATAAAAAACTTTGTAAGGAAGATACTGCATCCAAATAGTTTCTTATTCTAGCGCTGTGATCCTCGGTGAGATAGCCTCTCTGAGCTTGGCTTATTCTGAACACAAATGAAGTCACAGCTTGCAGTTGGCTGAAGTCCTCTGCTTCCAGAACCCTTTGATTCTTTTTATTTGCTTGCTTACCAAACAAAACATGTATCAGATGACTGGCATTTTCCACTTTCATGGCCTAAAGGTAGTGTCATATTGTTGTCCTTTAATGAAGAAATGCTATCAGATATGTGGGCCATGAACAACCTACTTTTTTCCTGAAAAGTTACTGACTCAGTTTGCTTCCTCTTCCAACATATTCAAAATTGCCATATTCTTAAAACTCTATCTTACAGATAGTGAGGTTTTCAAATAGTTTTTAGCTCCTTGTTTACTGAAAATATGCCGGATAGTATCTCTATCTATGAACATTTTAAACTACACTGCACAATCATAGTTAATATACATTTTAATGGCTTGGGACAAAGTACATACCTTTATCATCAGCTTGATAGCTTCCACCGTTTCATCTGCTGAAACATCAAATGGTTCAAAAGATCCTTCAAAAGCTATGAAAATCCTCATCATGCAATTACCTTAAAAAAAAAAAAAATCCCACCTGATTTCAAAGATCCTGCTAAATAGTTGGGAAAATTCCAAATCACAATTAAGGACCAAATTGATGGTTGTCCCTGTCAAAGGTGAGAGAATGTGGAGATCCAAGAGTGTCACAGTGCATCCCAGGCAGAGGCCACCTCTGTGTTGCAGGAAGTGCTTCTTTGCCACAGGAGAAAACTGACACCTGGTTCCCCTATTACAGAAATCAGCACCCTTGACAATGGCTGAGGCAAGTGTGAACAAGCTTCCCATGTGTAAAACAAAAGCACACACAGAAAGACACCTTGGAGATGTGGTCACCACCCCGACTCTTGACTTCCTACTTACTCAAGTATAGCAGAATGAAGAGCCCTTAAAAACAACCCTGAGATGCACCAGAGAGAGAAGCACCCCACAGTTGGCGACCCTGGAAGTTCTCTGTAAATAACTCAAGCTGAAGCATCTGGTTTCCATAGCGACTCTGTGTGCTTGTTCTCTGGCGTCTTTGTAATCCTGCCATGGGGTCTGGCAATACCCACTTGCACCAGGAGACGGATATGTAGGCAAACTCGGCTTTCCCTGCCGGTCCCTGGAATCTGCTCACAGCAACACGGTGGCGCGACATTTCCCTAAGTTCTGGCCTTTCTGTTACTTAGAACAACTTACCATTGACATCTCCTCCAACCCCACTTGGTGTTGGTGGGAAATGTTTAAACCCCACTCACGAAGTGAGTGAAAACATTAAGCACCATTACTCAAGTTTGTAGAGAAAGCATTTTACTGGGACTTAGACTCTTCTGAGGTCCTTTGATTGGTTCATCTGGTTTAATGCTATGATGCCTGTTCCCTCTTTTTTTTTTTTTTCATATACATAAATCTTGCATTCTTCCTGAAGTACCTCCTGACCTAGAATAGTCATCACCTTGCATTTCTTTTAATTCTGTGGCCAGGGGACTGGGGACTGGGGATTGAACCCAGGACTGCACGCATGCCAGGCAAGCACTCTACCCCTGAGCTATTTTACCAGCCTTTTTTTTAAAATTTTATTTTGAGACAGGGTCTTGGTAAGTTGGCCTGGTTGACCTTGAACTTGGGATCCCCCTGCCTCAGCCTCTGGAGCCTCTGGGATTCCAGGCTTGTGCCACTGGGCCCAGATATTTTCTTTTATTCTTTTCCCCCTTTTATTCTTAACAGCACTCAGACACTGTTGTCATGCGACAACAGCCAGTTAGCCTGTTCACTATGAAGGACATGGAAACTGCCAAGCCCTGGGGAGAAGGGGAGAACGAGAGGCTTGGACCGTCACAGTCTCCCATGTCCACAACTGCCCCGACTATCACTGCCGACACATTCTGCTGTTGCTGAGTCTCCCTGAACCCTACAACACTCGGACCCCTGTTGTGACCATTTGCCATTTTCCTCTTGAGAATGTGCCCCTTCGCTGTCAGTGCAGCATTGCTGACCCACGGAGTCTGTCCCTGTTTCTTTTTCTTTAATTTGGTGCCAACCCCTAGGATGGGGTTCGTGGCTCTTCATCCCCTCCATCCTAACAAACCTTGGCCACGCTTTCATATTTCCTCTTATTTTTCTTTTCCTTCCACCTTATAGAGGAGGCCCTTCACACTTTCCAGGTCCACATCAGTTAAACAGTGGCCAGTATGTGACCTGAAACCAACCCCACTCTTGGGCTGGGTTTCTGCTGCTTTATTGCCACAAAGATCTGTATCGGATCCTTTTCTGATGTTGGGGACTCCCTCCTTCTGACCCTCTCCTCTCCAGTCCTTCCCTCTCTCACTCTCTGAGTCCTCCAGATCAGAGGCTGCATTTTGTCATTTTTTTTTTTCCCTTCATGCAACATGGTCTGCTCATTCTTGGGAGAGGTAAGGTCCCTTCCAATCTCTCACAGAGTGCTCTGCCATCTGGACCTTGGGGATCCTCCACCATTGGGAATTGTAGGAGGGGAATCCCTCTCATTCTCTGGTATAACAGGGTTCACTTGATGCTTCGACTATAACCCTTGTGGCTTTGAAACTTATTTTTTTCTTTTTTTCCCAACCTTTTCCTCCCTGGTTCTTCTTTACTCTGATCTTCTCCTCCCTGATCTCCCCCTAATCTCATTTTCTCTAAATCACCTCTATAAAATTCCTGCAGATGGGCAGAATCACAGCCTTTGGGATGGGAGTCCCCTGTGTTTCTCCTTTGCTAGCAAAACAATAAACCATCTTTTTCCTTTTTTCTCAAAACCATGTCCTCATTATTAGATTGGTATTGGGGACAAGGACCAAGCTCTCAGCAACAATGGGAGACATCAAGTGACACTTTGATCTCAACCACCACTCTGCCAATCCTCTCCAACATGGGGGCTACTCCCCCTTAGGTTGTCTCATAAATAATTTTAAGACCCTCCACTTCCAAATTGACCTTAAAATTAAATGCATCATTGGGCTGAGTACTCAGATCTGGCTGCAATATAAATTAAACAACCTGCATCAATGGCCCAAATTTGGCATGTTTGACCCCCAAATCCTCCAAGACTTAGACAATTTCCTCCAACAAAATGGCCAATGGCCTGAAGTTCCTTACCTCCAAGCTTTCTTTCTCCTTCGCTCAAGACCCTCATTATACCACCCTTGCTCTGCTCTATAATTAATTCACTGACTGCCTGATGCCTACGCCTTCTAGATCAGGCCTTGACCCCTAGCCCTCTTTTTCATGTACTGCCGTCCCCCAAATAGCAGATGAGCCCCCACCAAAAACAAGTGAAGCTGGAGGCCATCAGGGAAGGTTTCACAGACAGGAGTGCCTGGTAGCTATCAAAGGAGACTGTCAGAGTCACAAGCTTTGAGTCAGATTGAGACCTGCACATCTTCCCAAGCTTCTGTACTGGAGTCTTGATCTGTTTTTGTATGTGCTTGTATGATCACCTAGCCCCAATATTTATCCCTCTTATTGGTCTAAAAAAGATGTAATGTGGCACATAAAAGTCCTAACTTTACTAAGAAAACCCCTAATTGACACAGATAAAAGGACCTCTACTAAACACACAGGTAATGCCAAAAGAAGGGTGTTTTACAAAAATCAAATAGCATTAAACAACGACAACTCATGTGAACATCTGTAACATCATAAAAGCCAAGTGTGGTGCGTAATAATTCTATCAAATTGTTCACTGTGCTGACCCCCCACTTGCTTTGTTTTCCAAGAAGCAATGTACGTGCAGCCCTGCCTGGCCTCTGTGGACAGGATAAGTCACATTTCTTAGCAAACTACCTGTTCAATGCAGGAGAACTGTAGTCCCCAAACAGTGTTGATAAAAGGTGAGCTGGATCCCCCTTCACCCAGGCGCTGGGAAAGTCGGTCCCTACTTGCTTCAGTTTCTTTTTTGTGGGAAAAAAAAAAAAAAAAATTGTGCATGGGACAGAGGAAGGCTTGAGACAAAGGCAGCGGGCTGGGGTCACTCTCCGGTGCTGCAGGAAGGTCTTACATCCTAAGTCTGACCCCGACAGCCCGCAGGGTACCAAATATCGACCACTGTCTGTCTCCATTTCGGATTGACTTGTCCCATTGTGGAGGGCACCCTCACCCAGTGAATCTTGGATCCAGAGATGAAATCTCAGTCTGACCTGAGGTCTTTGAGAAAGAGGTGCCCCGTTAATCTCTCAAAGGCTTGAGCCACGCGACCTCTCCCTCTTCAGAAATGCTTCTACCCCAATTCTGTCCACACTGTCTGCCCCTTAAACAGGGACCCATTATGAGAGATTCTCAAGATAGAGCTCCCCCAGCTTTGAAATTAGACTCCCTTCTCTAGGTTCTCACAGGACACATCTCCTGTACTCCCCTCAGCTGGCCAGAAAAAGATCAGAAAATCTGTCTCAACTTAGAGTAAAACTACGCCTCATCTGTCCTATTTCAAGAATCCAAATTATTTATTTTCTGTAGTGGGGATGTCACCCAGAGCAATAACAGGCTTGCCTCCCTCTTCAAATTGAGGAGCATAATATGAAATCATGGTCTTTTGAGTGTGAGGACCCAAAAGGACAACTGGGGGAATGAAACATGGTTAGAACGCCCTGTGCATGAGGTTTTGCTCAAAACAGCAGCTTCCCTTACTTCTTAGCTTCTGCCAGACTCTCTCTCCAAGGCCTACAGAGCATGCAGAACTTCCAAGATTTACAAGGCTTATAGAGAACCAGTTGAGAACAAAGGGGAAAAAAGTGTCACTTTTAAATCCAGGCCACTTGTGGAACTTAAATGGCTGGTTATCTTATCTCCTCTTAGCAGTCTAACATGCTGCTTTCTTAAGAAGTTCCTCCCTAAACACTACAGCACAGGGAGGGGAGATGGAATGATCTCATGGATTTAAGTCTTCTGTACCTTGAGAATCTTTATCTAAGGATTTCAGGGCTCTCTCTTTCTTTCGATATCTGAACTGACTCTTATCTGACCCTAGGGTGCACTCTGATCTGATAAAGGTGTTCTGCATGCTCCTTTACTAATTACAGCATGTCAACTTTTTTTTAGATCTCCTGCTTTTAAAAATTCTACTTTTTGGAGTTCATGGTTTTATGGTGAAATCATATTTGATCCTGAGTGCTTAAATTAAAATATTTTTTCCTGATCAGTCTTATTTTATCTAACTGTAGAGGTTTTCATACTCTGTCTTTGTTTAGATGCCAAATTTTCAAGGGTTAGCTCTCAAATACATTGGAGAATCTCTTTTTACAAAATCCTAAAAAAGGACATAGACATGGTGATGTTGAGAATAAATCTGATAGGCATTGAGGACAAGTAGCCACCTGAACTTTTGATCTCAGTGTCCGCCATGGCCATCAGACTTTATACCTAGCATTTCCAACTGCACAGGCCTCTGTATTTAAAGTGTAATTTGAAAGTCTGATAAGCTCTATTTTAATTTCTAACAGTTTAAATCCAAAAGAGGCTTTAATAAACATTTGAGCATTGCCTCCTACCTGTGAAGATCTACCTACAAATAGCTTCAAGATCTCTGTTACCTGTCTGCTTTATGTATGTGTGTACACCTGTGTATTGTGTTGGGTCTACGTATGTTCTTATGTCCATGTATCATATGCATGGTATCAAAACTGGCATATAGATAAATGATTTCTCATAAATTAAAATTTAAAAGAGAGATGGATCCAAATACCTTTTGGTTCACATGACTTAAAAAGTTCGATTTAAATTAAGTAGACAGTTAAGTGTAAAGTTAAAATTACAACTTAGAAGTTTTTGTAGGTGATCAGACAATCAACAGAGGGTTGGTTTTATAAAATACCTAGAATGCAAAATCCATTGTTTCTAGGATTTTTCTTCAACAGGCAAGAGATAGCTGTTAACTATACTTTTTAACTATACTGTTAACTATACCTGTCTGATATCTTGGTTTTTACAGTTAAAAATGAGTAAATTAGATTTAACATCAACAGCAATTGGATTAATCATAAATATGTCTGTTAGAGGGAACATCTGGTTAATTTACAAAGTTAAGTGTTGGATTAGTCAGGTAGTCACTGAAAAAAATACTTTTTTACCTTACACTAGGAGAAATTAAAAATGAATCAAAGATTTATATATAAAAATAGAATTCTGAAAGCATTAGTCTTCTTATTATGGATTTTTTTTATATCATCCAATGTGAAAAAGACCTTTCCAACAACAACAAAACAATCCCGAATTCATAAAAGGAAACATTGACAAGTTCACTTTATTTAAAAAAATAGAATTAGAATTAGATTAAATGAAGGGAGAATAAATATATAGGAAGATGACACATGCCAAGGGAGAAAGAGGAAAATAATTTTACAAGATCTAGATGAACTTTAAAAAGAAACAATTGTGCCCCAATCAGTGACTAATATTTTAATCCTCTGATCTCACCTAGATTTCCAGGAATAAAATCGGTTTCTTGATTTTTTTTTTTTTTTAAAGCAATTCCATTTGTTCAGTTTTTCAGACTTCTGGTCCAAAACGTCTCACGTTTTCCAGAACTTGTTTGTTGGTATCCTGCAATTGTATTGGTTGGAATGGAGAAAGATGCCCTTTCCCATCAAGAAGCATTAGTAGACTTCTTTGTAGGAGGAACTCAGCATCCCGGTGGCTGGGGAGAGCCTCTCTGTTGCTGTGATTCCTCCTGCTTGGTCATGGTTGCTTTCTTCCGGAGCCCAACACAGGCGGCTTCACAGTCCCCGTCTACCTTCGGCCTAGGAGCCGCAGGATGGGAAATTCCCATGCCAGGCTTCAACTCACCTTCTTTCAGTACGCCTGACTAGTGGCTGGGGAAGGACAGAACCCTGAGACGTCAAGGGCGCTGCCCTCCCAGCGTCTTGATAAAGCCTGCCCCTGTGACGGATCCGACCTCCACAAACTTCTTGAAAAAGGCCTCTACCTCCTACATAGCTCCACCTTACTAAGTCTTCAGGAAGCAAGATGTTCAGCCCAGCATTCCTCTTCCACCGACAGGTCGTCTTTGGATTTGGAGAGATTATCTTTCAATTTGGAGAGATGGCCAGCAGGGGCTTCTGTGACCCTGCATTTCAGGCTTGTTGATCTTTGGGCAGTTTTTTCAGGTATCGTCATTGGCCTCCTCAATGCCATCTTTCAGGGCCATTTCTGTCACTTACTTGATTCTGTTTCTGTTTCCTTTTCCCTGCTATAGTTTAGCCTTCACTTTAGGTTCCTTTAACAAAGCTCTGAAATAATGACATTTGCTAGGACACAGCATAACATGTCATATAGTAAACAGAATAAAAACAAAAATTTTATGTCATGTAGTGAATAATGTCATCAAGAATGCTGAATGATTGAGAGTCCTGTACAGTAATATTTCCTGTAGAAACATCTTTTTTCAATAAAAGTGTCAGCCCTCTCAAAGGGAACTTTTAATATGTGCCTTAGATTTTAAGAAGTTGGCGACAATGTTTTGAGAGAGAATCGATAGCATCTGTTTTTCTGTGCCAGGGATAGGACTCAGGGAGCTCTACCACTAAGCCACATCCCCAGCCCTTTTTTTTTTTTTTTTTTTCCTATTTTGAGACAGGGTGTTACTAAGTTACTCAGGCTGGACTCATGAGATTCTCATGCCTCGGCTTCCAGGTTAGCTGAGAGTACAGGTGTGTGGCACCATACCCGGCTATTATAGCAACTTTTAAAATATGTCATTGAGTTCTGTTTGTCTCATCCAAGAAAGCACAAATGTGCATTTGAATCATTTGATGATCCTCTTAATCTGGACCCAATTGAGTAGTTCTATAGTGTGATCTGAGGTTTTCAATTCTAACAACCCCCATTGGGCCATACTTTGAATCGCAAGGAACAAATGCTCCTTGGAGATTTTTTTAAAAAAATATTTATTCTTAAGTTTTAGGTGGACACAATATCTTTATTTTACATTTATATGGTGCTGAGGATGAAACCCAGTGCCTCGTGCATGCTAAGTGAGCGATGTACCACTGAGCCATAACCCCAGCCCCTCCTTGGAAATTTTTAAACAAGCAATTTTAAAGAGGGATTTTGACCCAGCTGCCTCCCAATTTGATACAAAGAAAAGCCAGAGGATATTCTTCTTCAAATTCTGCTGAACATAGTTTTGCAAACAGTAAATGATTCAGTCTTGCATCCTTGTAGTGAATTAAGGAATTTTCTTGACAATGATACAAATAAGCCTGAGATATGACTAATTGATGACAATAAGCATTTTCAATTGTACATGACTACAAGAAAAATGAACTACCTTCAGCTTACAGTTTAAAAATTTTAAAGTCACACTTATCTACTAAAATAATTTTTAGCAAATTAAAAGGGAATTTATTTAGAACACAAAGCTTGCTTCACATTTCTCCAGGTAAGAACGGGTGGCCTTTACTGGGGGTAGGAGAGGGAGACAATGTTCAGAGCTCACTTCTGCTTCCAGGTAGGTCTTGCTGCCTGGAAAAGCCCTTCCTAGAACACTGTCAGAAAGCACCTGCTGTTGAAATAGGCCAGTATTTTGAGAATAAAAATAAGTTTTTTAGTAGAAAAAATGGAAAGACTTCTTGACCACCACATCAGAGCTAATAATACTCTCTCATTATTTACTAAAAATCTTCTAAATGGCAGTGATCTGGAAGCAGAGCAGGGCACTGCAAGATCAGGAAATGCTGGGTGTTGGGGAGGGAGAGTGGGATTGACGATGGCATGATTGAAGCAGAGAAGTCGCTCAGGGATGGAATGTGGTAAAGGAGGAGTGAGAAACTGCTACTTACCCAGATCACAAAGGAGAGAATTATCTGGCTCTACCCTGGAGCTGGTTCTTTCATGGTACAGTGGCTACTTGTTTATCCCTTTGGTTCAGAGCCCAGATCTGATGTCTACAGACTTGTATTTAAATCCCATTTCCAGAGCCCCAGAGATCTGTTCCGTTTCTCATTAGCCCTGTGAGTTTGAATGGTTATTTCATTTCTTTGAGCCATATTTTTCTTGCATACAAAAATAGTGTAGCTGAGCATGGTGATGCACACCTATAATTTCAGTGGCTCAGGAGGCTGAAGCAGGAGGATCACAAGTTCAAGGCCAGCCTCACCAATTTAACAAGGCCTTAAGTAACTTAGTGAGATCCTGTATCAAAATAAAAAAGGCTGGGGAAATGGCTCAGTTGTGGAACATTCCTGAGTTCAATCCCTGGTACAAAAGGAAAAAAAAAAAAAGAAAAGAAAGAAATAAAGAAACAGAAAAGATCAAAAGAAATCCAAAATAAACACAACAGCAGGACTTCAGATTATCTTAAGGGTCTAGAGGTTCTTTAGTAGAGTGTTGTTGCTGTTGCCATTGTTTTTAGTGAGGGAAGCAGAGAAAGCTTTAAAATGTTGAGCGGTTTTGAGGCCACTGGATCACAGAGATAGTTAGATGTGGGAACAAACAATGTTGAAAAGAAAAATGAAGAAGGTTTGAGAATAAACTTTGCCTAGTTAAAAGTTTCATTTCGCATTGAACATGAAGAAACCAGTGGGTAAAAACTGGAATTATCATAAAACAGTAGCTGGAGGTAAGACAGAAAAGGAAGACTGAGTCAACACAAGAAAAGCTCAAAACAACAATCAGCTCTGGCAGTTCTCAATCAACAGCATGCTTTCATCATGTCATTAGTACTCCTACTATCTAACATACTTAATGTTTTTAATTTGATGGTCTGAACACATTGCAAATGTAATTAAGCAATTCCCTCATCTCTTTATTTGGAAATGAACAAACTAGGGGCAAATGCATTTCATTAAATTGTTAAGATTGATAAGACTAAACTGCAATCAGGACAGAAGCTGGAAGAACTTCTAGACCTTAGAGCTCATACCAGAGGAAAAGACTTTCAAGGAAGTGGAATTGTGCAACTGGTGGCTAGAATAAGCTCATGCTTGAAACAGAGCGACACAGACAGCATTGCACAGGAAAGGAACACATATTCAGGAAAACAAGCAGTATTGGGGAAAACAGCAATTGGAAAATACAGTTTATTGTCCACTGAAATAGAATAGTAGGCTAATTGAAATACAAATCATCGCATTAATGGCAATATTTTTTATCAATAAAGAACATGTAAATTAAATTCTATAGTTCCGTATCCGATTTAGTAAAATCAAACACATTGTGCTTGGTAGCTTCTTCCATTCTGCTGTCACATGCTGCTATCTTACCTGTCTCTTGTGTCTAAATTTCAGAGAAAACACTTCCATGCTCACCAGATCCCCATAGCAGAGTACAGTGCCAGCTTAGATGCTCTGTGTTCCCTTCCTTCTGTTCAGTGCTACACATTCTGTGGAATTCCCTTCTCTGCTCCAAATATATTCTTTGACCTTGAGGTCTGCAAGGGTGAAAGCATTTGTCAAGTAGCTGAAATCTCTGCTTATCTGCCTTCTTTCTCAATCCAGAGAAAAGAATTCATGTAGGAGTTTCAGATACTATTATGAAGGTCCTGTGACTCTCAAGGCCATGACTGTAGGTGGCTACGTGCTTGATTTACTGTAAAGGTTAGCTCTGATGTATTTAGTTTAATGTAATAGTTTCATTAAAATGTTGCAAAGAAGGCTGATTATAAATGATCTCATACATTCCTGTTTAATGCTTCTTTTACAATAAAAATCATTAATTTATATCTCCTATTGGAACAGTTCCTTGCAACTCATTATATCCAGTTACTTCCTGGACCACTCCATTTGGATACCTTAATATTTTTTGTTTGTTTTTTGATACTGGGGACTGAATCCAGGGCCTCACTGAACTACGTCCCTGGCCTTTTCCAGTTTTTAAAATTCTAGACCAGATCTTGCTAAATTGCCCTAGTTGGACTTGAACTTGGGATCCTGCTGCCTCAGCCTCCTGAGTGGTTGGGTTCCAGGGGTGTTGTCAGGCTGGGTAGCTTAATCTTCACATACGCAAAAGTGGTGTTGTGTTTTTTCCTCTCCAAATTTTTCTCTGCCTTCATTGCTCAGTTTTCGCCAAATCATAAAAGGCACCACAAGTTACTTCCTTGCTCAATCCAGAAACTTGTGAGTCACCATGATTCTTCTCTCCCCGCTCATCCTCCACACCCACCAGCAAACTCGTAATGTGAACTCCCAAGTACCCAACCATTTCTGTCCACTGATACTCCACCACTTTGGTCATTATTTTCTTCTTGAATTATTGCAATGATCTCCTAATGTCTCCTTATTTTCTATTGTGTCTTCCTTCACTCTATTTTCTACACAGTTGAAAGGGTAACTCCCTTAAGATGCTAATCTCATGATGTCACTGCTCTGCCTGAAATTCCTAATTCCCCTTAGGATACAACCTGAACTTTCACCATGGTTTTTAAAACCTACATTAGTGGATTTTTACACACTTAGCACCTTTAAAAGCTCAGGACCTTTGAACATGCTGTTTATGCTTCTTGAACACTTATTTTATCTTCTTTTTGGAAGCATCATCCCAATTTCTTCATTTTGGTCTTTGGGACAGCTAATCACTGCACCCTGCTCCAGGGGTGGGCTCCTGTTACGTGGTGAGCATTGAAGGTTCCCTCCCTGGAATCCCGCCCTCAGTAGGGTGAATATGCCAGGAGGAGGGTGATGATCAAGGTGGTCACTTAGAGCCCCTGGTTCCCGATTTCACAAAACTATGCAGAGAGCATCTTTCTAACCCTGAACATTTCCAGATCCTTCGAGTTGATTTTCTTTTTTGACCTTAGTCTCTCAGAGCCACCTCCTCCGGCTTCCCAACTCAGTATCCTCATTGCTCAGGTCTTAGCGGATGTCAGTTTTATAGAGGTTTCTCTGACAGTCTTGTACAATATAGGCCCCTCTCTCAAATGCTTTTTTAGCACCCATTAAAATTATTTCAATTTTTCACTCTTTCTTTTGTACTGGTGATTGAAGCCAGGGGTGCTTTTCCACTGAGTTACATTTCCAGCCTTTTTTTTTTTTTTTTTTTTTTTTTAAAGGGAAGGTCTTATTAACCTGCTAAGGGTCTTGCTAAATTGCTGAGGCTGGCCTTGAACTTGCAATCTTCCTGCCTCGGCCTCCTGAGTTGCTGGGATTCTAGATGTGCACCATCATGCCTGGCTCAGCTTTTCACATTTAAAATATGAATCATATTAGTAAATATAGTGAATCAAATTAATGCATTTTATGTTATCTTACATCCAAGGAATAAACACAGTTTGGTCATACTGGATTTTTTTTAAACTTTCCTAATTTTGTTTTCCCGATATTTTATTCAAGGTTTCTACATATTTAAAGTGAGATTGGCCTCTAATTTTTCTTACTTGTACTGTTTTCATTTAGTTTTGGTATAAGGTCATATTGTCCTTATGGAATTAGTTAGATATCTTTCCCTTTTGAATATGTGAAATAGCTAATAAACATTGGATTATCTGTCCCTTAGTGGTTTGGTGAACTCATCTTTAGAAACTTCTGGAGTTGAAAAGTAGATCTTACAAACATAGAAGGGAGAACAGCAGAGGAAGGGAATCCAGGAGGAGGGAGGAGTGGAGAGAAAGGGGAAGAACTGGGGACTGAAATAGGCCAAATTATACTATGTGCATGTGAAATATGTCACATGCACATAGAATAATGGGTCCTACTTTCATGAAGAATGCACGATTCAGATCAGTGTAGAAAGGGGAGTGGGGGAGGGGAGGGAAAAAGAGGGGAGACAACAGAACAAATCATGTCATGTACATATAGGAATATGCCACACTCCAAATACAGTCATAGTTATGTGTATTTAGAATGCACTAATAAAAAAATTAAATAAATGAATAAAATTTAAAAACCTTCCAGAGTTGAGAATTTTGGAAGAAAGGTGCAGATTTATGACTAGTGTTTCAATTTCCTTAGCCTCATCAGATTTCCTACATTTTTTTCATGTATTTAAGTTAAAAAACACTTTTTTTGCTGGGTGCCATGGTGCATGCCTGTAATCCCAGTGGCTTGGGAGACTGAGGCAGGAAGATCACAAGTTCAAAGCCAGTCTCAGCAATGAGGCACTAAGCAACTCAGTGATACCCCGTCTCTAAATAAAATACAAAATAGGGCTGGTATGGGCTCAGTGGTTGAGTGCCCCTGAGTTCATTCCCTGGTACCAAAAAACAGACAAAAAAAAAAAAAAAAAAAAAAAACCAAAAACATGCCACTTTTTCTGGAGAAGAGAAACTGAGAATCTTTTGAACTCCAATGGAAAGAATTCTTTAACTTTTTACCAAAAATTTTAAAATTATTTTTCTGTTTAATTTTGACCATAATGTGAGGTACTAGAAAACTTCAGGGACAGTGTAAGTCCACAGAATAGAAACTCTACTGCCTCAGAGTCATACTGTTAGATGGGTAGACACGCAAACAACATGAAAAAGCAAGGGAACAAATCGCCCTAAGCCAACGGAGATACTCCAGTGACAGAATCCATTGACACCACAGTGGAAGAAATGTCAGAGAAGCAGTTTACCATGTACATAGTTAAACTGACATGCAAACTAAAGAACAGCATAAGGAATGAAATCAGAGAGAAAATACAGGAAGTGAAAGATCACTTCAATAAAGAGGCAGAGATTCTGGGGGAAAAAAAACAAAATGAAGAAAACAATAAACTAAATTAAAAATTCAATGGAAAGCATCACCGACAGACTAGATCACTTGGAAGACAGAACCTCAGGCAATGAAAACACAATATATAATCTTGAAAATAGAATCGATCACAGAGAGAAGATGGTAAGAAACCATGAATAGAAATTCCAAGAATTATGGGATAACATGATAGACCAAATTTAAGATTTATCAGGCTAGATGAAGGTGTGGAGATACAAACCAAATGAATGAACAATACTTTCAATGAAATAATATCAGAAAAATATTCAGATTTAAAGAATGAAATGGAAAATCAAATACAAGACCCCAATGTACAAAATTACAACAGATCCACACCAAGGCACATTATAATGAGAATGCCTAACATACAGAATAAGGATAGAATTTTAAAGGCAGTAAGAGAAAAATATCAGATTATGTATAGAGGGGAACAAATGTAGATCTCAGCTGATTTCTCAACCCAGGAAAAAAAAAAGTGAAAACCAGCAAAGGGAGGAACTACACTAAAGGATTAGTCAATAAAAGGAGAAACTAATTCAAATTAAAAACCAGAAATAAACCAAGATGACCGGGAATATAAATCATATCTCAAAAATAACCTTGAATGTTAATGGCCTAAACTCATCAATTAAAAGACATAGACTAGCAGATTGGATTAAAATACAAGACCCAATAATACGCTGTCTCCAAGACACTCACCTCATAGGCAAAGACATCCACAGACTGAAGGTGAAAGAATGGGAAAAAAGCATCACTCACATGGATTGCATAAACAAGCAGGGGTTTCTATCCTCATACCAGATAAAGTGGACTTCAAGCCAAAGTTAGTCAGAAGGGACAAAGAAGGAGATTTCATACTGCTTAATGGAATTATACATCAACAAGACATAAAATCATAAATATTTATACCCAAACAATGCAGCATCTATGTACATCAAACAAACCCTTATCAATTTCAAGAATCAAATAGACAACAACATAATAATACCGGGTAAATTTAACACGACTCTGTCGGCACTGGATAGATCCTCGGAACAAAAACTAAATAAAGAAGCTGTAGAAGTAAAAGATACAATTGATAATTTAGACTTAACTGACATACATAGAATATTTCATCCATCAATGACTGAACACACTTCACAGCAGCACATAGATCTTTCTCTAATATAGACCATGTTATGTAAGTTATCACATATGTTGACATGGAACTGTAATAGTATCTTAATATACTTTTAGCTTCTATAGAGTTATTTTGATATCTCCCTTTCCATTGATATTAATTTTTGTGTTCTTTTTTCTTGATTAGACTTGTTTTTTTTTTAAATCAAATCTTAGCTGTATTATTTCTTCTCTATTTCATAGGCAGTAGGAAACTATATATTTGAAAATAATTTTATGGGGCTGTGGCTGTGGCTCAGCAGTAGAGCGCTCGCCTAGCATGTGCGAGGTGCTGGGTTCTACCTCAGCTCCACATAAAAATAAATAAATAAAATAAAGGTATTGTATCCAACTACAACTAAAAAATATTTAAAAAAGAAAATAATTTTGTTGCAATTCTGGTCTCTTTCTTTCTTTTTTTTTTTTTTTTAAGCAAAGATAACCTCAACATTTTATTATCTTCATAACAAAACAAGCAATGAAACTAAGAACTGGATCACTTGGCCCTTTCTCTTCTTATCTCCTCCCAGTTCAAAATGGCTTGCGTCTCTTAATAGCCAGCATTCTCTTAGATCTGCAGGTAGGCTCAACACACTCAAGCCTCAGCACAATCTTCTTTGTAGTTTTAGCCTTTTTCCTGAAAATTGGCTTAGTCTGTCCACCATAGCCACTCTGTTTACTGTCATACTGCCACTTTCCCTGTGCATACAGAGAATCCTTGCCCTTTGTGTACTGTGTCACTTTACGGGGTTGGTGTTCACCACATTTCTTACAGAACGTCTGGCGGGTCTTAGGATTTTTCACCATGTTTGTGAAAGCGTTATTGGCAAAGAGAAAAAATCTGACCTCTTTCTGATACAAATTATAATTGTTCATCTGAGTACTGTTTCATCCCAGAGATCCTGATATTTTAAGCTTTTATTATTATTTAGTTCAAAGCACTTTTATTTACTTTTCTTATGCCTTCTTCCTTGACCTATGAAATATTTCTAAGTGTGCCATTTAATTTTGAAGTAATTGACATGTGGGGGTCTGGTTCTATATCTTAAAGTGATAAATTTCTTTTTTTAAAATTAAATTAGTCATTTATTCTAATTTGTTATACATGATGTCAGAAATGCAATTCATTTCATATTATACATATAGAGCACAATAAGGTGATTGATTTCTAATGTAATAATCATTCAAGGAACACAGTCTGCATCATTTTAAATTTTAAAATAGTAATGGAAATGCTTTTTATGTTGATCGTATTGGTTACATACATGTCAAAACTGATCAAATTACATATTTCAAATATGTGCATTTTATTGTACTTCAATTTTACCTCAATAAAGCTATAGGGAAAAAACCCACTTTTTTTTTTTTAGTGGGGTGCAGTAGTCCAAGCCTGTAATCCCCAGTGCTCAGGAGGCTGAGATAGAAGAATCACTAGTTCAAGTTCAGCCTCAGCAACTCAACAAGGCCCTCTGCAACTTAGTGAGATTCTGTCTCAAAATGAAAAATAAAAAGGTCTGGGGATGTGGCCCAGTGGTTAAGCACCCCTGGGTTCAATTCCTGGTACCCCAAAACAAAACAAAACATTTTTCTAGCCAGGCACAGTGGTGCAGGCCTATACTTCCTAGATGATGGCAAGGTTGAGACCAGACTGAGCAACTGAGTGCAACACTGTCTTAACCAAATGGGCAGGGCCGTTGGGATGTAACTCAGTGGTAAAATTCCCCTGGACTTTCAGTCTCTGGGACTGGAAAAATAATTTTCTTTCTTTAGAAAATTGTCCATTTGATATTTATTCATATTTATTATCTAAAGTTGATCATAGTATTATCTTAATTTTTAAAAACATATACATTCCATAGCCAAAACTTAATATCCTATTTTGGTCATAGAACATGGGTTATATGCAACCAATTCTTTGGCATATGTTACAGTTTGCCTTTTTGGACTGAGGATGTAGTTCAGTAGCAGAGCACTTTACCTCGCATGCACAAGGTCCTGGGTCCAATCTGGAATACTCCAAGGAAGAAGGTGAAAGGGGTGGGGGGGCTTGCCGTATGATATGATAGGATGCCATTTTGGGGAAAATTCCATATATGACTGAAAAAGAATGCAGAGCTTCCTATGTACTCTGTGTGCTGTCCAAACACTATATTCTTATTACAATGTTGTATGCTAGATTTATCAGTTGCTGAAAGTTGTATGTAGAATTCTATTATGAGTGTAGGTTTGCTGAAGTTTCCTTTTTTGTTTTAAATAGATGGCAGCTCCATTTCTACATGCACGATGGTTCAAGATTGTCGTAACCTATTTGCAAAGTTTTCCTTTCATCATCATTTTTTTAAACAGATACAACATTTTTTTGTACCTTTATTTTTTATTTGTTCATTTTTATGTGGTGCCAAGGATAGAACCCAGTGCCTCGCACATGCTAGGCAAGTGCTCTGCCATTGAGCCCCAGCCCCAGCCTCATCATCATTTAATAGTGGTATATACTGGTAATAATGCTCTGGCCTCAGGTCTGTTTCCCCCTCACCCCATGGCAATACCAGCGTGCTTGTGGTTACCTACTTGGAATATATTTCCCTCTCTTTTTACTAATAGCCTTTGGGTGGCCTTTACATTGTGGTACTGTGTCTCTTAAAAATGTCATAGAAGGCCGTCTGCCCTTTCACTGGCAAGCCTGCTCCATTGCTGTGGTTTGTCCCCTAAGGTCCCGTGTTGGAGGCTCGGTCCTCTGTGTGGTAATGTGAGCAATGGTAGACACTTGGAGAAGAG
Source organism: Callospermophilus lateralis (assembly GCF_048772815.1). Lineage (NCBI taxonomy): Eukaryota > Metazoa > Chordata > Mammalia > Rodentia > Sciuridae > Callospermophilus > Callospermophilus lateralis. Next base: position 104,663,662 of record NC_135314.1, read on the forward strand.
GCTTCTTGGGGAGATGGTTGAGTGGTGAGGGGCACTGCCCTCTGGAGGGATTAATGTTCTGGTGGGGCCACATTGGTTCTGGGAGATTTAGAGTTGACCCTTCCGGGTTTCTGGTGTCCTGTCTTGCCCCTCGACCACTCTCACTTGCAGTCCCACCACAATGATGCCATCGGGTGCGAGGTCCTCACTAGAGCCAGGCAGAAGCATGTGATGATGTTCCTGGACCTCCCAGCGGTGAGCGAAGGAAACCTCTCTTTTCATTCCTCCCCATCTCCAGTTTTTGTTATACCAGCACAAACAGATTAATACACGTGAACCTTTTTAGAGATTATTGATGTATTTCTTTCATCTCTTTATTTCAGTCTTACTGAAATACAAATGACAAGTATGAATTTAAAGTTGTATGCATTTAAGGTACACAACACGATGTTTGATATATGTGTACACTGTGAAATGATTACCACAATTGAGCTAATTAACATACGTCACCTCCCAAAGTGACCTTTATTGTGTGGTAAAAATGAACTTAAGACCTACTTTCTTAGCAGATTTCAAGGATGTAACATGTTATCATTCAGTATTCAATCACCTTTTCTTTGTCGGTTCATGTGTCCAGGGACACTTAGGTTGATTCCACATCTTGGCTTTTGTGATAATGCTGTCATGGGCGTGGGAGTGTGCATGTCTTAAGAGACCAATTCCATTTCCCTTGCGTGTGCTAGGTGTGGTGGCACCTATAATCTCAGCTACTTGAGAGGCCGAGGTGGAGATTTGGAAGTTCAAGACCAGACTGGGCAACTTGGTCAGGAATCCACCTCAAAAAAAAAGTTGTTGTGTTTTTTTTTTTTTTCCTTTTGAATACATATGGAGACCCAGAGTGAAAGTACCAGATTGTAGGGCATTTCTATTTTTAACTTTTTGAGGAATCTTTACACTGTTTTCCCACTAACAAAAGTGTTTCCTTTTCCCCACAACCTTTACAGAATTTTTAGAATTTTTGATTATAGCCATTATAATAGGTGTGGGGTGATTTCTAATTGTGGTTTTGATTATCATTTCCTTGATGATTATTGATGCTGGATAATTTTGCATATATCTGTTGCCCATTTCTAAGCCTTCTTTAGAAAAATGCCGCTTCAGGTTTTTTGCCCTTTTTAATCAAGTTATTTGTGTGGGTTTATTCATTAAAAAGTTTTTGCAATTTCCTTGTATTGACATTTATTCCTTATATATTTGGATATTAATTCCTTATCAGATATATGATTTGCCAATATTTTTTTCCTATTCTGCCAGTTGCCTTTTCATTTAATTGGTTTTTAGTTTCAGAACTGTGGGCTCACTCCCAGTGACCCGCCTCCTCCCCCTAGACCCTCCTTCCGACAGTTTCCCTCACTTTCAGTGGTCCATTCAATCACAAACCCAGCAATGGACTAATCCATGCATAATATCAGAAACATGTGATTCAGTCTTCCAAAAGACCCACCTCTGAACAGGCTTGATGGAGAACCAAACCATAGACCCTTGAGCCCTTGGGGAACATTTCAGACTCAAGCTATAACAGACCCCTTGTATTATTTTTTTCTTCCCTTGTTTTTCTGACTAGGATTTTATACTGTGTGTTGATAGAAGAGGTGAGAGTGGGTGTGCTCGTCTTATTCCTGATCACTGAGGACCAGTTTTTAGTCTTTCACTGTTGAATATGAAGAGCTGAGGGCTTGCTCTGTGTGGTTTTTATTGCACCGACCTACCTAATTTGTTGAGAGTTTTTAATCACAAAATGATGTTGAATTTTGTCACACATTTTTTTACTGCATTTGTTGAGCTGATCATGTAATTTTCCTCCTTTGCTCTGTGTGTTGTATCACATTTATTGATCTGCATGTGATGAGCTATCCTTGCATCTACTGTTGGTGTATTGTATTGCCACCTTTTTCTCCCTTTAGGTCAATTAATATTTGCCTCATATATTTAGGTGCTCCAGTGTGGGGTTTATATAAATTCACAATTGTTATTGACTCTTTTTAGAATCACCTAATGATTTTACTCATCTCTTACTATTTTGATATAGTATGATAGTTAATGTTTGCTCTTCTTTTGTGTGGAGTATTTTCAGTTTGAATATGTCCTGAAAGCTCACTAGAGGCTCTTTTGTGTGTGTGTGTGTGTGTGTGTGTGTGTATTTGTGTGTGTCTGTGTGCTTGTGTGCTACTTGGGGATCGAACTCAGGGCCTTGCACATGCTAGGCAACTTTCTACTACTGAGCCACATCCCCAGACCTATTTTATTTTGTGACATGGTTTCACTAAGTTGCCCAGGCTGGCTCTGAACTTGCAATTCTACTGCTTCAGTCTCCCCATTAGCTAGGATTATAGGCATGAGCCATCACACTTGGTAACTAGTCTCTTTTAGGTAGCATATAGCTGGCTTTTTAAAAAACCCATTCAGTTGCTCTATGTCTTCTGATTGAAGAATTGAATCCATTTCCGTTTCAGGTAATTATTGACAGGTAAAGGTTTACTATTATTATTTTGTTACTTGGTTTCTAAAGGCTGTGGGCTTCTTAGGCAGTGTCTCACATGGCTAGGGGAGTCAGGTGCTCACTCTCTGAGCTCTCCTCTTCCCTGTGGGAGAAACTGCAGACCCAGGAGTTTGTTTTGGCCCTGAGCTAAGCCTGGTATGAGGAGGGATGAGCTGGGCGAAAGGAAGCTGTTCTCACCCTGGTCAGCACATCTTTCCCAGGATTGTTTTGCTCCAGCTGTATATGAGGACTTTCTACTGGACTCTTGGACTCTCACACAAGGTATTGTGTGTGGGGTTTTCAGAATGGGTGCTTGGCTAGCGGGATGACAGCAGGAAGCTCCTCTTCTGCCATCTTGCTGATGTCACCTCTTCCCGTCTCATTTTGAATTTTCCACTTATAATGCCTTCTATTTGCTCCTTTCCATCATTCATTCCCTGATTTTTCTTAATTACATTTTTCCACATTTTAAAAATTTGTGTATTATAGTTGTACATAATGATGGGTAAGTAATTATATTTTCTTGGCTCTCTTTTTTTCATGTCTCTTGGTTTGGAAATTGTACTGTTTCTATGCTCTCTATACTTTTTTTGCATCTCACCCCCTCCACCCAACTCTTTTCCTTCTGGGTTTGACTTTTATTTTTTATTTGAAGACAGCCTTTGTAAATTCTTTCAGTACAAGTCTGTTAGTGGTAATTGCTGATTTCCTCTGAAAATCTTTATTTTGCCCTCACTTTTAAATGTTTAACTAGGCATACAGTTCTAAATTGACAATTGCAATCATTTTTATTTTAGTATTTTAAGATATGATTTCATTGAATTCTAGTTTCTTTTTTTTGTTATTAATAAACCAACTGTCATTCTGTTATATTTTATCTTTTTCTTTCTGTTTAAGACTTTCTGTTTTTTTTTTTTTATTGTCTGTACATTTAAGTATGTGTCTACAGTTGAATTTGTTTTGTATTTCCTTAGGGTATCTATCCTGGAGTGACTTTCTGTGTATAGAAAATTTTCCTTTCAGCTTTTCTATGCAAGGCTGAACTATTACCCCAAATGACTTTATCAGTTCATCTTCCTATGAGTTCTCCACTCCTTACGTTACATTGTGTCACCTGATTTTTTTAAAACTGTTTTTGAGAGAGAGAATTTTAAATATTTTAAATATTTTAAATATTTATTTGTTTATTTATTTTTAGTTTTCGGTGGACACAACATCTTTGTTTGTATGTGGTGCTGAGGATCGAACCTGGGCCGCACACATGCCAGGTGAGCGCGCTACCGCTTGAGCCACATCCCCTGCCCGTGTCACCTGAATTTATGTCTGCTTATTTTAGAAAATTCTTGTCAGCAAATCAAGGAAGACTGCCTCTCCATACACAAATAAGAAAGAAAAGGTTGAACTCCTATGTCAGTCACCTTAGATGTGAGGGAATCATGTCATGCAAAACTATGAGTTTATTTAGTCTTTTAATTTTTAACAAACTTTAACAAACTTTGTTTGATATTTCTCAACTCCTCAAAGATAAACTTTGTTGAAAACATACTTATTTCATTGTTCTGAACTTTTCACTTAACATCCTAAAAAAATGAATCTGTCCATTCATTTGGAACTTGGCAAGAAATGGGAGTCTTTAGAAATCTTTAGGTGGAAATTTCCTGAAGCCATTTTTAGAAGTTCTATTTGGTAATTTCTCAAATTTGTGTACTTCAAACACATATGGACTCTGTCTCAAATTTATGTACTTCAAACACATATGGACTCTATTCCTTATCATAGTAATATTTTTTTGTGTGTGGTTTAAGAATTTAATGAGCCATAAGACACATAAAACATGCACAACTGTGTCTGTTGTTTTCCAGGGTGACCACAGTCAAATCCCAACCCACACAGTCCATGAGCTTCAAATGTGCTTCATGTGTTAGCTATCTGGGAGCTTCCTGCTGGAGGGCCTTCCCACATGGTTCCCTCTGCAGGAAAGGTCCGTCCAGCATTCCTGCCTGGCCTGTGCCTTAGTGCCCTCACACCTCACTCTGGGCAGTCTCGCTAAGACTCGTGGTGGCAACAGTGACATTAGGGCCTGTGATTGTGTGTGAATGTGGTGTCCCTGAGAGGTTCCATTAGGATGAGGAGACTATTTTGTTCCTCACTGTATCCCTGCCATTCCTTAGGCATGACTTGATGGAGAGTCTCCTGTGAAGATAGGGACCTAATGACTGTCCTTCCCTCATCTGGATACAACGTCTGCATTTACTTCACTCCAGTCTTTCTGAGGCAATCTGTCATCCAGATTTCCTACCTCACCCACAGTGGGGTGACTAGACTTGTCTCAAATTAGCTGTTGTGTTCTTAACTACCAAGTGAGATCTTCACTGTCTTTCTAAAGTCCACCAAACCAAGAAGAGCATGGTCAGGCAGGGAGGCCGGACCCCACACTGTCCTGTCAGTGCTCTGCCCTCAGCCCTCAATCCCTCATTTGCTGCATGCCTGTGCCATGACCTCATGCCTGGACCACTCAGCTGCTCTGAGCTTTTGTTGTTACGTTTCATCTGCTCTTCTCACCCAGTACCAAGACTGTTTTTTCCCAGGCAACCTTTCTCAATTATTTCATGCAGCTACCCTTTCTCTAAATTCCTTAGCCCTTACCTTTAAAACTATTGGGGCAATATTTAATTTTATGCATTGAACTCTCCTTCCTAGTTCACTCTTCCTCCCTGAGCAAGCAGTGTAGGACTGAGCCCAACCATTTCCCCTATACCAAAGAAGTCTTCTTACAACCCGTGTTCAGCACCTTCCCCGGCACATGGAAGGTACTACAAAGATCCCTTTCAAATTCAATAACCCAGAAATCACTTCACAGTTTTTGCAAAGAATTCCTCCTAGTAGGTTTCAGAGGCCATAGGTACAGGAAATAGCCAATCTGTAGTCAGTACCTCTGGGACAAAAATCAATTGAGCAGCAGGAACAGCACCCACCAGATACAGTGAGATCCAATCTGTCTGCTTGACTACCTGGGAGATGCTGATGGGGCAGGAGCTGACCTGGAAGGCGGAAGCATGGCACCCATGTGAATGTGTGTGGATGTGGTATCCCCTGAGAGGACATCACTGTCCCCACTATCACTGCAATAATTTTATTTTTTGTTTAACCATTTAATGTTTCTGATTGATCTCAGAACTTAAAAAGACTGTCCACATTCTTTTCAGTATTTAGGGGAAACTACTTCTTGATGAACCCAGTCTAAATCCATTTTAAGATTGGGATCCATCTCATCACAAAGTCATGAAAAGTTAATTTCTGTTCTACTATAAATTACTGCGATTTCTAAACTTGTTTGGAATTCCTGCCCGTGCCTTGAACTCACCCATGCCTGGCTCCCCCTGAGCAGATAACAACCCTCTCTGAAACCTCAGTGGTGCCTCAAAAATTCTGATGTTGGGATCTAAATTTATTCCCTACCTTTAAATGTTAAGCCATGTAGATCATTAACCTACTATAAGCCTTTATATTGTGCTTGTCAAAATCCTGTTATCTGTGAGTTCTCAAAACACTCCCCTTTGCAACTTTTTGTGCTATAAAACCTTGTTCCTGATTGATGAGTACTGTTCTCTGGCCTGGGAGTTCAGGTGAGACAGTCACTGGCCAGCTTTTGTGTACACAAACACAAGCTTACTTTAATTTGATTTAAAATTGGAGTCCGTTGTCTTTTCTTTGCGACGGGGTTCAATACTTCTAAATTATTTTAGACAAATAATTGATATTTATTTATTTTATTTATTAATTTTTTAAAAAATATTTATTTATTTTTAGTTTTCGGCGGACACAACATCTTTGTTTGTATGTGGTGCTGAGGATCGAACCCGGGCCGCATGCATGCCAGGCCAGCGCGCTACCGCTTGAGCCACATCCCCAGCCCAGTAATTGATATTTAGTTTTTTTTTTTTTTGTGGTTGCTATCTTACAATATTTTGAAAGTAGGCAGTTCTACAACTGTTTATGTGCTATCTGTACTTTATAGGAAGAGACAAGAAAACACAAACTGTTGTGGTGGAAGGTGTAATCCAGTGCTTGAGTACTTGTCTAGCTGATGGGAGGCCCTGGGTTCAAACCAGCATTGCCAAAAACAAACTAACAAAAGACTGTCAGTCACAAAGCTTGAAAGCTCACTTCCTTTTATTTGTTTTCATAAGGAGATAATTAATGGTGTGTTTGAATCATGTGCCCTATCACCCTTCATGTTTTGAAGGCCATAATCAAGATCTATGCCAATCTTAACTGCCTAGTCCACATTTAGGTCAATCATATTGCCTCATCCACATTTTTAAAAATTAGTACATTTTCCCAGTCTATCTTCTTCCAATCTGCTTCCACTCAACACAAATGGGAGAATATCTGTTTCTATCAGTTGTATCAAAATTAAGTCTGCCTAAATGCAGTACAAACAAAACAGGATCTTGTTTACAACTGAAACAACAAGGAAATTATAATTTGAAGAAAAGATTGAAGCCACAATAAAACGTTCTGTACTCAAGGTGTCTAAGAAATTAACAGAGCTCTTCTCTGTGCTTTTTAACCTATGTTAACTGTTTTTCAGTTTTTTGATGTCATGCAAGAAATCTGTGATTTAATATAGAATCCAATTTTAGATGATTTAATGAAAAAATGCTTTGGAGATATTTTAGGCATTTTATACCAATTACAGTAGCTTTCGCGGTAATATTTCTGATGCTGAATTTTATTTACGTCTTTCTTAAAGACAGAATTACATAAATTTAGGTGTTGATTATCTTCTTAAATCGACGAAGGTTTAAGGATACATAGGAGACGCAGAAGATCAAAGTCATTTTGGTGGTCTTTATTTTGCAATTTTAGAGAACAGCTGGGCTTTCCCGATTCCAGTGTCCTACCTTCGCAGGCCTCCTGAAGCGGTCAGCTGCATCCAGTGGTATGCCCTGACCTCCACCCTTGTCTCCTTTTAAAACCCCCGTGCTGAGGGTCTGCGGAGCCTGCTGAAGGCTCCTGAGTGCTCCCGGATGCAGCACCTGGGCACTAACAGTGCAGCCCGGACCCGCCGAGGCTCACCCAAAAGCAGCCGGCCCGGCCTTCCGGCTCAGCAAAGAGGCCGCCAGGTTCGGAACGGCGGACCCAGCGGCAGCCGGGGCGCAGGGCTCGACTGCGCGTGGCTACCAGATGCCGAGGTCAGCGCGGCTCGGGGCCAGGCCGCGGGCTAGTGCTAGAACTGGCGGGTCGCCCCTACCAGCAGGCCCTGGGTCTCGTCCGTCCGCCCCCGGCCCGGGCGCGGTTCAGGGACGCGACCTCGTCCTGGCCTCCCGGGCCGCAGGGAAGGCGGGTCGGCGCCAGACCAGGTTCGCCTCGCGGTCGGTCAGCGGAAGCGGCCAGGCCCGCCCACCGCTGCCGGTCCCCTGCAGGCCAGCACCCCGCGGTCAGGAGCGGTTCCTGCAGCTGCACTCGGGTTGCCCAGAAGGCCACCGCACCCTGCTCTCCCCTGCCTTCCCTTCCAGGGACCGCGATCACGCGGCGGAAAACGAGACTCGCGAACTGGGCAACCTCCCAGCACGACCGGGACTGGCAGCGCGACTCGGCGGCCCGAGGGTGGGGAGGAGCCTCAACAGGCAGCGCTGCTGCCCAATGGCGGCTCCACGCCCCCTGGCGCGGGCCAATGGGGCACGCGGGGCGGGACTTCCGCCTCTCCGGGTGTTGCCGTGCACGCGCCGCCGCGGGGCTGAGGGGCCGGACGGCGTTCAGTTATGAAGTCTGGGTAGGACTTCTCCCTCAGCGACGCGGCCCGCGAGCTGTCCCGCGGCCCGGCTTCCAGGTAAGACCGTGGAGCTCGGGGCGCCGCGCGGCGCTGTCCCCGGGGCCTGGCGGGTCGCGCCCCGAGCGGGCTCGGCGGCGGCGGCTGGGTCTGCGCCGCCGCTCGCGGCCGGCCGCGGAGGCACCGGCTCTCCGCAGCGGAGCAGCCGCGCCACGCCCTCGGAGCCGCACCCCGCCGGCGTCCGGAGCTTCGGCGTCCGCCGCTGTTTTCAGGTGGCCTTCGGGGGCGGCAGAGCCTGGCCGGTGCTTGGAAGCGTCTCTGGTCCAGCACTTTGCCGCAAAGTCCTCGGCGAATCTCCGGACTTTAGTTGCGAGGCCTCTTTCGTCTTTGGAAAAAAATTAGAAAAGAAAAAAGGCAGTCACTTCCTTCCTTTCTCACTCACCCCCCTGTTCCTTCCTTAAGTGCCCAGCCTGCGGGCCGACGTGACCCCCTGGGGCCAGGCTGCACGGCCGCTAGGACGCTGCTGAGTTGACCTGCTCAGGCGAGAGCTCTGCCCCCGACGGGCAGCCGGACGAGGTGTAGCAGAGGCAGTCGTGCAACTTTGGGAGCAGACGCGACATGTTCTCTGGCTGCTTTTGGTAGATTCCTCTATTTTGTCCTCATCTAGCAGTGGTACATTTCCAAAACTATGGTGTCATCCTCAGTTTCAGCACCGTGGGCAGCTGCTAAAATCCTATGGTTGCCCCAAACCTGCCTGGCTGTCCCTTTCGTCAGTGATGTAGCAGGAACAGTGAAGCTAATGCATTCCTTTTCAACAGTGCTGTGTTGTTCTCCAAGAGGAACATCCGCATTTTTTTTTTTTTTTTTTGATTCGGTGCAAATGAGTAAGGTGGTGTGCCTTCCAAGAGAAGCAGGTCGATTCAGAATTTAAGGAAGGGCTTTCAGGGTCTTATCTGTTTAAGAACAGGTTTTAATGGGCTGAGGAGATAGCGCCTTTTCAAAGTAACGCAACTGGATTTTGATAGCTTAAGCAGAAGTTAAGTGTGCAGCGCTGAATTCTGGTCAGTAGGGATTTATTAATGGATTTTGGAGTCAACTTAGTGCATTAATCTGGGCACTAAAAAAAAAAAAAAAGAAAGAAAAGAAAAGAAAAAGAAAAACTGCCAACTGCCAGAGGACATTTTAGGGAGTAAGAGTAAATATTAGTTAATGAAGCTTTTGTTTCAGACTTAAAAAAAAAAAAAAACGCTTGTGTCAAGATGAAGGTGTAAATATAAGGCATATTATCATATTATGGCAAAAACAGGATTTACAATTTGTGAGTCAGGCAGGGTACAGCTCTACCACTTACTAATTCTGTGACATCAATAAACAAGGAAAGAGTTGTTGTGAGGATTAAATGAAATAAAATGTGTCTGTTGCATAGTTAAGCCTCTAAGTTTTTTTTTTTTTTTTGGATAGAAGTACAGTTATTTCTCTATGTAAGGAACAACAACTGTCGTGTGTGTGTGTGTGTGTGTGTGTGTGTGTGTATAATATTTAAATATATTTTAAACCTTTTTCTCTGAAGTTAGCTAGTTTGGTGTCTTGTCTCCATGTATAATGTAAATCAGGTGGGAAATTTAATTCTGAAGGCTTCAAGTCAGGTTCTTATTTGTCCTTGTTATTTCTCTCAACATTTTAGTGGGGCCTGAATTGATGCTAACATTCAGCTCTCTTCCCTTGATGTCTTCTACTATATATCCCAGAGTAACATCAGTTTTTCAGACACAGATTTTAGTAAAGTGAGGGTAAAACTTAAGACTGAAGGGAGAGGTTTAAATCTCAGTTGAGTTGGATAGCAAGGCATTTTATGTTTTGTGGTTCCTGCCATAAATTTTTATAAAATGAAGTGGCTTAGGCAAATATTTAGTATGCTTCCTTCATGTTGGTGTACCTAAAGATGGTTGGCTTTTAAATAAAAGGTGTGATTTTGGGCACTTAAAGATCGCTGAATTAATAATTTTTAGCAGAAGACAAAATGAGTTTGAATAAGAACAGTGTTTTGCACTCTTTGACATGTTACTGCCATATGGCATTGCATATGTAGTTTCACATGACATAGAAAGGGGAAGAAAATTGGTAAGCATTGTTAGTTTCTCAGAAGAGGAAACAGAATTAGTAGAAAAGTGAATTCCTTTTAAAAAAGCATGGTGGTGAATCATGGGTAAAAAATCATATACTGTGCAGATATTTATTGAGCATATGTAAGTTTTTACATTGCATTGATTTGCGAACAATGAGAGCATAAGACTGATATTGTTAAAGTTTATATGTCAACATATAAGTAACAACAGAATAATAAGATTGTTTGCTTTTGGCCAAGTACATTTCTTAGTACTTTGTGTTATTCAGCATAATTCTCACAGTCTTCACCGTGGTAGATATTAGGATTATCCCTTTTTTATATGGGGAAACTAAGGCATCTCAGATACATAACTTGCTGAGCTCATATAGGTAGTTGGTGGAAGAGCTGGAAGTTGAACTTAGGTATCCTGACTATCTAAAGCCTGCCCCTCTCATATTTCATTTAAAAAATACAGGATGCTTTTGGGCTGCTATAGGTTTTTAACTTAGATGACTTTGGGTAAACCCATTTTCCGTAACTCCTGTCCAGTGTCTGGGAAGTGGGAGAGTTTGTAAAGCAGTAGACAGTCTGCCTTCAGTAAATAGATGCCTCAGCCTTCCCTTTTGTTGAGGATGTGGCCATTTGAAAGATGGCTGGTGATTGGAAGAGGATGGGAGAAGAATTGTAGTTCCACACTAGGACACTGCCCCAGCAGAGCTGTGGAGGTTGGAAGGGAGAGTCCATGATTGTGTGTTTAGGGACCTGGGTGGTCAAGAGAGGGATGCAGATCCTGGAGCTCCTCAAGTGTCAGACTGAAGATTTTGTATGTGATTTTTTTTTAATATATAATTTTTAGGTAGGAATTCCACGGAGTCTAGTTACAGCAGTGTAGGCAAAATGTGATGATTGTAATGAAGAGCAGAAGATTCAAAAACACTTGACAGTGACCTTAGGAACTGACACAAGTATGGGCCTCAGACAAACTTTTGGAAAAATAGTACTGCTGATAACAGAAATAAGGCTATCATGATGAAGAACAGGTTTTGGTGGAAGGGCATTTGGGAGGAGAGAAAATGACAGGGAATGTTGTTTTGGAGCTGAGGAGTTTTCAGACATTTGGAAAGGGAAGGTGAAAACTAGAAGCTCTGATTGTTCATTGAAGGGAAGAAACCCTGTGCTGACCCTGGGAGGCAATGCCCTGGTGCAGTCATTCCCTTGGGGTCACTGGTGTGCCTGGATTTCCTCAGAGCTGCAATTCCTCACTTAGTGAGTACATACATTGTTTCCCCTGTACCATATTTTGTTTTGTGTCCTGGGGGAATACGAGGGGAGGTATTGGGGAAGGAGAAACTGTAAAATTGTAAAGCTCCCACTTATTGTTTCATAAGAGAAACAGTAAATTGGAGGCTAGTGATTCTCACCAAGAAATTTTTTATTATGTTGCGGAGCTGAGGATGGAGCCCAGGGCCTTGAGCTGGCTGAGTGCTCTACCACTGAGCTACACCCTCAGCCCCCACACTAAAAACTTGGAAAGGTACTGTGATTTTTGTATACTGCCAGGCATTTATAAATCTATGTTGAATGTTCTCTTGTTTTAACATGTCCAGATTTACTTTTGGGAAGAAGAAAGATTCTGTGAATAGACCCTTGTGCCAGTCATTCTATAAAATGATGATGATGATGATACCAATTTTGAAAGTTGTTTTGAAAACTAGATTAATAAATGAAAAATGCCTGTGACATGGTAGAAAGTAATTGAGATGTTACTGTTATCATCACTATTTTCTTTTAAAAAAAGAAAGGGGGTTAAAGGGGTTAAATTTTGTCAATGTTTTTCTGCATCAATTGAAATGATCATGTTTTCCCCATTCATTCTGTTAATATGATATATTACATTAATTACTTTTCTCATTTTGAATCATCCCTTAGACATTCCAGGAATAAGTCGTACTTGGTCAGGATGCACTATCATTTAATGTGCTACTGAATTCAGTCTGCTTGTATTTTGTTGTGGATTTCTGCATCAATAAGATACTGATCAATTTTTTTTTTCTTGTTGTTTTTGTTTGTAGTATCCATCTGATACTGGATGGTATCATCCAGTAATTTGGTATCCAGGTAATTTGTGCTCTTTGGAATGAGTTAGAAAATATTCTCTCCTCTTCAATTTTTAGAAAAGTTTGAAAAGGATTGGTACTGTTAAAATATTTGGTAAAATTCATGCCTGAAGCTATATGAACCTGAACATTTCTTTCTTGAAAAGTTTTTGACTACTGATTGAATCTCCTTAGTATAGGTCTGTTTAGATTTTCTATTTCTCCATGACTCAGTCTTAGCAGACTGTATGTTTCTATGACTCTGTCCACTTCGTTAAGATTATCCAGTTTCTTGGCATACAACTGTGCATCGTGTTCTTTCAATCTTTAAAATCAGTAATTATGTCTCCTCTTTCACTTCTGATTTTAGTTAAGTCATATTAAATTTAGCCTAAGGCTTTCTCTGTATACATTTTAAGTTTGGTCTAAGATTTCTCTGTTCATAGTACAAAGTTACTTAACTTGACATGCAAACAGACCGTAACCCACTCTTGTAACAAGTCTTGGCCGACCACAAGCAGCCAACTATTCAAACCATCTTCAAATAAGGCAGATGCGAGCTACAACCAACTGGCCTGTTTCTGTACCTCACTTCTGTTTTCTGTATGTTGCTTTCTTCCTCCACTGTAAACAACCTGCTCATGTGGTGGTGTGGGGACACTGAACCATTTGGGGTCGACAGCTATCTCATTCTACAATCACAAATAAGCCCAGTAAGATTTGCAAAACTAGATGTGTTGTAATTGTCTTGTAACAGTCTTATCTCTTTTTTTCTCAATCAATGCAGCTAAAGATTTGTTAATTTTGTTGATCCTTTTACCAGAAACCAACTCTTAGCTTCATTTTTGAGAACCTGGGCTTCCTGCCTGGCACATGAGATTATCTGCATGGCTTTGGAGCACAAATGATGGTTACTCATCTGATTCTGGACTGGTAACTGTAAAACTTCAAAACTGCTTTAGTAAAAATTTACCAAGCCTCACAATAAATCCTAACTTCACTTTTAAATCTGGAGGGATAGTACAAGATTCATCTATATAAAATTACATTTTAAAACTTCATTTTAAGAATGGGAGAGCCATTTATAAGTGTTTAGTTAGGATGAACATTCCTTTCAGAAAATCCTTTCATAAATAACATTTAGCCCTGGTGATGCAATAGTCTGATTTCAACTGCCTTAGGGCCAGTGAACACTCATGGAACAACCACCCAGTCCATGAGAAAGCCTCCCACCAGGCCAGGAGCCCACTGGCTCTCAAGCTACGTGCCTGTGCAGCACAAGCTGCAAAAACTGGGTCAAAACATCCCACTACTGAATAACTGCGATCTTTTCTTAATTTACTAAAAATGTTAATGATAATGGATTCTACTTGTCTCTCTCAGACAAATAAGAACCAAAAGAATGTATATTGTACAAAGTACAAAGCATTGCCAAAATTTAAAAAGTGAACAGTTAGTTAACTTCTTTTGTGAAAAATCCAAATGTTGACAAAATATTATGTACCACAAAATTTTCTCCAGAATAATGTTTTTAATTAACACAAAACCTGAACATATCAATAACTTCATAGCATCTCTTATAAAGCTCTGTGATTTCCAGGAGTTCTGACAACTAGAACTACTAACATAAACTATAGTTTAATTCCCATAATAATGAAGCTTTTAAGGAGAATGGTTCAGATTTTCATGAATAAAAATATTAAATTAGAAAACAAAATAAAAAATAAAACTAGGTCTAACTTTTTTTTTTTTTTTTTTGGTACTGGGGATTGAACTCAGGGGCACTTGACCACCAAGCCACATCTCAGCCCTATTTTGTGTTTTATTTAAAGACAGGGTCTCACTGAATTGTTTAGTGCCTCACTAAATTGCTGAGGCTGGCTTTGAACTCGCTATCCTCCTCTGCCTCAGCCCCCACCCCCAGATGCTGGGATTACAGGTGTGCACTACTGCGCCCAGCCATAAGGTTTAACCTTTTTAAGAAAATAATAAATGCCAATTTTTTTTTTTTTTTTTTGCAAGAAAACAAAAGGTTGTCCACTTAGTTCCTCTAACATGAAATCATCCAAACTAAAACCAAGCTTCAGCTAAGTTTTTACCATTCCCATCAACCAAACAAAAACTTTCTGTGATGACTGTTTTTACAATTTGATTTTTTTAATAAGTCAGCAAGAAGAACAAAATTTTAACTTTCAAAGATTAAGAAATAAGTTTCCTCAAAACACCTAATTCTTTCTAACCTCAGGGTCTTTAATACTAACTGTTCCCAAGTATAATGTGTACTCAAATTGCCTTTTCCCCCATGGAAACAATACTTTACTATACCAAAATACCAATCATAATAGAATCAGAGGTATTTTTACTGCTGTTAGACACTCATATCCTGTTTTTCCCAAAAATGCACCTTTGTCCTTACGCAGGCACAAGCAAAAGTTATCTTTTTTTTTAATTGGTTGTTCAAAACATTACAAAGCTCATGATATATCATCTTTCATACATTTGATTCAAGTGAGTTATGAACGCCCATTTTTACCCCAAATACAAATTGCAGAATCACATCAGTTACACATTCACATTTTTACATAATGCCATATTAGTGACTGTTGTATTCTGCTGCCTTTCATATCCTCTACTATCCCCCATCCCCTCCCCTCCCATCTTCCCTCTCTACCTAATCTGTTGTTGTTCAGTTCTCTCCCTTGTTTTCCCCCCCTTTCCCCTCACAACCTCTTATATGTGATTTCGTATAACGTTGAGGGTTTCCTTCCATTTCCATGCAATTTCCCTTCTCTCTCCCTTTCCTTCCCACCACTCGCCTGTTTAATGTTAATCTTTTCCTCATGCTCTTCCTCCCTGCTCAGTTCTTAGTTGCTCTCCTTAAATCAAAGAAGACATTTGGCATTTATTTTTTAAGGACTGGCTAGCTTCACTTAGCATAATCTGCTCTAATGCCATCCATTTCCCTGCAAATTCCATGATTTTGTCATTTTTTAGTGCTGCGTAATACTGTATAAATGCCACATTTTTTTAATCCATTCATCTATTGAAGGGCATCTAGGTTGGTTCCACAGTCTGGCTATTGTGAATTATGCTGCATGATCACTGATGTGGCAGTATCCCTATAGTACGCTCTTTTAAGGTCCTCAGGGAATAGTCTGAGAAGGGCAATAGCTGGGTCAAATGGTAGTTCCATTCCCAGCTTTCCCAGGAATCTCCATACTGCTTTCCATATTGGCCGCATCAATTTGCAGTCCCACCAGCAATGTACAAGAGTACCCTTTTCCCCACATCCTCGCCAGCACTTGTTGTTGTTTGACTTCATAATGGCTGCCAATCTTACTGGAGTGAGATGGTATCTTAGGGTGGTTTTGATTTGCATTTCTCTGACTGCTAGAGATGGTGAGCATTTTTTCATGTACTTGTTGATTAATTGTATGTCCTCCTCTGAGAAGTGTCTGTTCAGGTCTTTGGCCCATTTGTTGATTGGGTTATTTGTTATCTTATTGTCTAATTTTTTGAGTTCTTTGTATACTCTGGATATTAGGGCTCTATCTGAAGTGTGAGGAGTAAAAATTTGTTCCCAGGATGTTGGCTCCCTATTTACCTCTCTTATTGTTTCTCTTGCTGAGAAAAAAACTTTTTAGTTTAAGTAAGTCCCATTTGTTGATTCTTGTTATTAACTCTTGGGCTATGAGCATCCTATTAAGGAATTTGGAGCCCGACCCCACCATATGTAGATCTGAGCCAACTTTTTCTTCTATCAGATGCAGAGTCTCTGATTTGATATCAAGCTCTTTGATCCATTTTGAGTTAACTTTTGTGCATGGCGAGAGAAAGGGGTTCAGTTTCATTTTGTTGCATATGGATTTCCAGTTTTCCCAGCACCATTTGTTGAAGATGCTATCCTTCCTCCATTGCATGCTTTTAGCCCCTTTATCAAATATAAGAAAGTTCTAATTTTGTGGATTGGTCTCTATGTCCTCTATTCTGTACCATTGGTCCACCTGCCTGTTTTGGTACCACTACCATGCTGTTTTTGTTACTATTGCTCTATAGTACAATTTGAAATCTGGTATCGCTATACCTCCAGATTCACACTTCCTGCTTAGAATTGCTTTTGTTATTCTGGGTCTTTTGTTTTTCCATATGAATTTCATGATTGCTTTATCAATTTCTACAAGAAATGCCATTGGGATTTTGATTGGCATCGCATTAAACCTGTAGAGAACTTTGGGTAATATCGCCATTTTGATGATGTTAGTTCTGCCTATCCATGAACAGGGTACATTTTTCCATCTTCTAAGATCTTCTTCTATCTCTCTCTTTAGGGTTCTGTAGTTTTCATTGTATAAATCTTTCACCTCTTTTGTTAGGTTGATTCCCAAGTATTTTTTTTTTTTGAGGATATTGTGAATGGAGTGGTTTTCCTCATTTCCATTTCAGAAGTTTTGTTGCTGATATACAAAAGTTATCTTTTTAATACAAAAAAATCACTATATTACTAAGCATCATCCATGACAGTGGCATTAACAGACTGTGGCACATGCATGTAATGGACTTCTATACAGCAATGAAAATGAGTAAGAGCTACATCACCAACACGGATTCATTTCACAATGAGCAAAAAAGCTGAGCAAAGAAACCAGCAACAAAGATGTTAACATTCAGATCCTACTCAAAGTTCTTTAAAAGTCAAAACAAATTATTTGCAGTTAAGAGGTAAAAACATGGAAGGAAGGAAGCAATCCCAGAAATCAAGCAGCAGCCAGAAGGGTCAGCAAGGAGTGTGGTGGGAAGAGGTGCTGGAGATGCAGGCAGGACTCTGTATCTCCCCTGGACTGTGGCGAGGTGTGCACTGGCCTTGCTGCTGTTCTTCAAACCACACACACATCTCAGGCACACTCTTCATCTTGATATCTAGCCATTTTAAAAAAGAAAAAAATAAGCATGCTCCAACTTGACACGCAAAATGGGGTTTTGTTGCTTTGTTTTTCTTACTGCATAACAATAGTCTGAAAAACTGCTGGACATCACACACACTAAGTGTATCAAATACTAAAAACCAGACAGACAGCCACCCCGGAGTTACCGCTTCTTCTCACCTAGGCATATGAGATGGGACTTGACCATTTCTTCTTCATATTACCAACATGTACTCCAGGTAATTCTAATCACCAAGTAAGTTTGTAAAATATATTTCACTCCAGTGAATCACACACTACCAGAGGCCTGAGATGAAAATATTCCCAGCCACTCCCTGGGAGATTTAGACAGAAAGTCTATAATCTGATTTTGTGAAGTGTCACCTAGTGATTCTTATGATTAAGTCAAATCTGGACAACACTTTCTTCACTACTACAGACAGGCAAGTGGCTCGATCACACCATTGTGCTTAAACCTCTTGCCAAACAATGCACAGTGGTAGAGGGTCAAATCTTAGCAGAAAGGAAAAAAAGAAATAGGAATGCTAACAAAAAAACACTTCATGATCCTCTCTAATTCCCCTGCTGTCACCAGAGCCAAAGGCTGCCAACCCCAGCAATAAGCCACATGCAAACAAGAAAGAGACAATTAACAATGAAACTACTTTCACGGATACCCTAAGCACCATTTAGGGAAACACGGTAAATATTCTGGTTGTCTTAGTCATCAGAATTCATGCCCCGTGTACTTGAAAGCATCAATCTCCTAAAGCAGAACGCTTTATTTTTATTTATTTTTTAGTTATACATGGACACAATACCTTTATTTTGTTTTTATATGGTGCTAAGGATTGAACCCTGTGCCTCAAGCATGCTAGGTGAGCACTCCACCACTGAGCCGTAAGCACACTAAAGGGATCATTAAAATCAAAACCCCTGCCCCTTTATTTTTATGATGCCTCACACGAATGTCACCCACACCATTGCAGCCAATACTGATAGAACACTTAATTCTGTGCCAGCCACTCATATTACATGAGTGTTTTTCCTTCTAATCCTTGAAAAAAAAAGCTTTAAAATAAAAAAGAAACAATGTAGGAAGAAAGTAACTTGTACTGTTGTTCCCTCTTCCCTCTTCCAGGGACTCAAAGTTCTCTGCACAAATACCACAGTCACACTGAACAAGTTAACCTCTTCCCTTGCTTCCCATCTCCATTCCCACTCCTTTTTCTTTAATATATATACAAAAAGCTGAGCATGCAATGACCCACAGACAGTCTGGGTGTGTAAGTGTAAAATCTGCCCTGTGTTAATGGCGGAGGGCATAGGGCACCATCACCTCTGATTACAACCACCGTGTCTTCACACACCAGCACACAGCTCTGTCCCTGACCTCCTTCTGTATGTACTCCACTTTCCCCTGGCACCAAGTGCAGCCCATCCACATGCCTGCCCGCCTCACTCCTTACAGAACCTCCTCTGCTTTTTTAACCTTTCATAATACTTACCATTTTCTATCATTTTCTTATTATTTTATTATTTAATGTCCCCCTTTATCACAAAAGTATTTATTCCTCAGAGAGACAAATCTTTATTTTATGTGTATACAAACAGTGGCAAGCATGTGTTATGTGCTTAATGTTTGTAGGATGAATTTATACTCAGCCTCTCTTGATATATCAGCTTCTACATAACCTCTGAATATAGCCATATGTTAACTAAGCTAAAATAAAATTTAAGACTGTAACATTAAAAATGTTTTATACAGGATTAGGGATAGAGTTCAGAGACAGAGCATTTGTCTAGCTTGTACAAGGCTCTGGGTTGGTCCCATCATGGCCAAAGAAATCAAAAACTGTTGCCATTAAAGACAGGTACAGTGGTATATGCATGTAGTCCCAGCTACTAAGGACGCTAAGGCAGGGGGACCATTTGAGTCCAGGAGTTGGAGGCCAGCCTGGACACCAACATAGTAAGATATCGACTCAAAAAGAAAAAAAAAAAAAAACAAAAAACCTACTGTAAAACAAAATAATCTGTTAATACATGTAAACTCTGAATGGTGGGATTCTATGTAAACTCTGCATGGGGGACTCTATGCTTTTTATTATCTTCTTTATACTTATCTGTGTGCTTCAGAATTAAAAAAAAAAACTTTCTAAAGTCTATTTCATTCTGAATGGAGAAAAATTGAAGGCATTCCCTCTAAAATCTGGAACAAGACAGGGATGCCCTCTATCACCACTTCTATTCAATATAGTTCTCGAAACACTGGCCAGAGCAATTAGACAGACGAAAGAAATTAAAGGCATAAAAATTGGAAAAGAAGAACTTAAACTATCACTATTTGCGGATGACATGATTCTATACCTAGAAGACCCAAAAGGGTCTACAAAGAAACTAATAGAACTTATAAATGAATTCAGCAAAGTGGCAGGATATAAAATCAACACGCATAAATCAAAGGCATTTTTGTGTATCAGTGACAAAACTTCTGAAACGGAAATGAGGAAAAACACTCCATTCACAATATCCTCAAAAAAAATAAAATACTTGGGAATCAACCTAACAAAAGAGGTGAAAGATTTATACAATGAAAACTACAGAACCCTAAAAAGAGAAGTAGAAGAAGATCTTAGAAGATGGAAAAATAAACCCTGTTCATGGATAGGCAGAACTAACATCATCAAAATGGCGATATTACCAAAAGTTCTCTATAGGTTTAATGCAATGCCAATCAAAATCCCAAAGACATTTCTTGTAGAAATAGAGAAAGCAATCATGAAATTCATATGGAAAAATAAAAGACCCAGAATAGCAAAAGCAATTCTAAACAGGAAGTGTGAATCAGGCGGTATAACGAAACCAGATTTCAAACTATATTACAGAGCAATAGTAATAAAAACAGCATGGTACTGGTACCAAAAGAGGCGGGTGGACCAATGGTACAGAATAGAGGACACAGAGACTAATCCACAAAGTTACAACTATCTTATATTTGATAAAGGAGCTAAAAGCATGCAATGGAGGAAGGATAGCATCTTCAACAAATGGTGTTGGGAAAACTGGAAATCCATATGCAACAAAATGAAACTGAATCCCCTCCTCTCGCCATGCACAAAAGTTAACTCAAAGTGGATCAAGGAGCTTGATATCAAATCAGAGACTCTGCATCTGATAGAAGAAAAAGTTGGCTCCGATCTACATATGGTGGGGTCAGGCTCCAAATTCCTTAATAGGACGCCCATAGCACAAGAGTTAATAACAAGAATCAACAAATGGGACTTGAAACAATAAGAGAGGTAAATAGGGAGCCTACATCATGGAAACAAATTTTTACTCCTCACACTTCAGATAGAGCCCTAATATCCAGAGTATACAAAGAACTCAAAAAATTAGACAATAAGATAACAAATAACCCAATCAACAAATGGGCCAAGGACCTGAACAGACACTTCTTAGAGGAGGAGGACATACAATCAATCAACAAGTACATGAAAAAATGCTCACCATCTCTAGCAGTCAAGAGAAATGCAAATCAAAACCACCCTAAGATACCATCTCACTCCAGTAAGATTGGCAGCCATTATGAAGTCAAACAACAACAAGTGCTGGCGAGGATGTGGGGAAAAGGGTACTCTTGTGCATTGCTGGTGGGACTGCAAATTGGTGTGGCCAATTTGGAAAGCAGTATGGAGATTCCTGGGAAAGCTGGGAATGGAACTACCATTTGACCCAGCTATTGCCCTTCTCAGACTATTCCCTGAAGACCTTAAAAGAGTGTACTACAGGGATACTGGCACATCAATGTTCATAGCAGCACAATTCACAATAGCTAGACTGTGGAACCAACCCAGATGCCCTTCAATAGATGAATGAATAAAAAAAAAATGTGGCATTTATACACCATGGAGTATTACGCAGCACTAAAAAATGAAAAATCATGGAATTTGCAGGGAAATGGATGGCACTAGAGCAGATTATGCTTAGTGAAGCTAGCCAATCCCTAAAAAACAAATACCAAATGTCTTCTTTGATATAATGAGAGCAACTAAGAACAGAGCAGGGAGGAAGAGCAGGAAGAAAAGATTAACATTAAACAGAGACATGAGGTGGGAGGGAAAGGGAGAGAAAAGGGAAATTGCATGGAAATGGAGGGAGACCCTCATTGTTATACAAAATTACATATAAGAGGTTGTGAGGGGAATGGGAAAATAAGGAGAGAAATGAATTACAGGAGATGGGGTAGAGAGAGAAGATGGGAGGGGAGGGGAGGGGGGATAGTAGAGGATAGGAAAGGTAGCAGAATACAACAGTTACCAATAGGGCATTATGTAAAAATGTGGATGTGTACCCGATGTGATTCTGCAATCTGTATTTGGGGTGAAAATGGGAGTTCATAACCCACTTGAATCTAATGTATGAAATATGATATGTCAAGAGCTTTGTAATGTTTTGAACAACCAATAAAAAATAAAAATAAAAATAAAAAATAAATAAACAAAATAAAGGTATTGTGTCTAACCAAAATAAATATTAAAAAAAAAGATTAATTTGCTCAAGAGAGTCAACCTTGTTGAAAGAACCAGCAATAACATAAATTTCTTCACAGATCACCTAAGTGATAGATAAATGCCTGATCTCATTACTCCCTGAATAAAACTCCTCAAGAGACTAAACAGCTTTCAGAATAGCTCAGGAGCTCACAATAAACTGGATCCTGTTTGCCCCTGGCCATCCACTCCTCCAGTCCATCCTCCCTCAAACCCCAAGGACTCTCTCTTCTCCCAGCTTCTCCTTCTGTGCCTTCTCTTTGCCATCACTAGGTAACAAAACTAATTTAAACCGTTCATCACTCCCACTGTTCCTTAAGCTCCTTGAAATTAGAGATTACACATTTTGATTCTGTCTACCTAGCAGTAACCAGAGGCAAGTGACTACTGTACTAAGTAAAGATGAAACCATGATCATAACTAATAAGATCCACTATTAAGGTCTAAAATACTATGGCTTGTTTTTTCCTCTACCTAGTAAAGAGGAAATTATATGTCCATTTATATATATATATATATATATATATATATATATATATATAAACACACACACACATATATACACCCATATACATGTATACATAGATGGATAGATACACATATATAGATAGATGCACGCGCACACACTACATATATATATATATATATATATATATATATATATATAGTAGGCTGTAATCTAAAAACTACAGTCTTATAAACAAATAGAATCAAACATAACAAGTTTTGTGGGTACCTTTTAAACAACTAGTTCATTAACTAAAAGTATAAATTTAGCTTTAGCCTTACTCAGCAGAAGGCCATAACTGGCTCTATTTTATCCCTATTAGTGAAGCGAAACATTATACAACATGCATTTCATGAGAAATCTTAAAAGCAGATTTTTTAAAAACTGGAAAATTCCAAACACCTCATTTACAGATGAGGAAATGAACTGAGAGGTGAAGTTATTTGTGCAAAGTCACCCAGTTTATTAGTGGGCAAGCTGGTTAACACCCAGATCCCCTACTGTTGATGCTTCTGGCTATGCTATTAACTTTATTTTCATTCCAAGCTCAAAGACAAGCAAGTAAAGCAATCCATAGCACCTTCTCTCTGCCCCAACCCCTCAACCCAGTGAGTACACAGGATGGTGAGAACTGCTGCAGTTAGAGGCTCCTTCCAGACCCAGCCCCTGCCTGAGCATAGCCACCTCCCCCGCTATAAACCTATAATGTGTACCTACATCTGCTGAGCACTAAAGGCTCTCTAAATTCAAAGGCTTTGCTATTAATCAGTTCAGGGGGACAAAGAGGAGATAACAAAAATAAACAAGGAGACAGCAGAACAATTCAATGTATTTATGCCTGGCAGTATACAAAATCAGCCCTTCCACTGGGAAGAAGGGCAAGGGGAGACGAGTATGAGTGAGTAAGACATGGCCCTTCCTTCACAGTGCTCTACAAGAGTAGTTTCAATCTGGTATCATACTCATCATCTGCTTGAAAAGTTTGATTTATAAATACACAATACAAGACAAATCTAACTATGAAGATGTACTGTATTCCTCCCACTGGAAGATAAATATCACTAGGGCAACAATTTTTGTCTCCTCAGTTCACTGATGTACTCTTAAGTGCCTAGAACAGTGCTTGACATGGAAGTACTTAATAAATATTTGCTGGATGAAAGAATGCTATAGAAAAACTCAAATGTTAGGATCCAAGAACTGCTTCCAACTGTGGTGTCACAGAACACAGAAACCTTTCCTTGTCCCCTTGTGCTCAAACCATAACTTTTCATTTGCCAGCTATTAAGGCCTAACATGACAGAAAGCTAAAAATAATTCAGAGATGCATAGAATTTACTGCTTAATTTAACATCTCGCTCTATCCAACTTCACCAAACCCCAGAAAATCTGTCAAGAAAAGAAGCATACAGGCCCTTATACCAGTTGGTCCTGAGTCTGTTTTCAAGTATAAAAGGCCCTCCAGATGTTTTGCTTTCTTTCTTAGAACAGGCCCTAGGATTCTGTTTTTCCCCTTTCTTAATATAAAAATGATAGGGGTGCAGTGGGACACACCTGTAATTCCAGAGATTCAGAGGCTGAGGCTGGAGGATCCAAGTTCCAGGACAGCCTTAGGAAATCAGCAAGACCCTCAGCAACTTAGCGAGACCCTGTCTCAAAATAAAAAGGGCTGGGGATGTGGCTCAGTAGTTAAGGACCCCTGGGTTCAATCCCTGGTACCAAAAAGAAAATAGTGATGATAACAGTAACATCTCAATTACTTTCTACCATGTCACAGGCATTTTTCATTTATTAATCTAGTTTTCAAAACAACTTTCAAAATTGGTATCATCATCATCATCATCATTTTATAGAATGACTGGCACAAGGGTCTATTCACAGAATCTTTCTTCTTCCCAAAAGTAAATCTGGACATGTTAAAACAAGAGAACATTCAACATAGATAGAGAATGACATTGGACCTCTACCTTCTTACACCATATACAAAGTTAATTCAAGATGTATTAAAGACCTAAATGTAAGAAGTAATATATAAAATTCTTAAAGAAAACAGAGAGAGCTTTACGACATTAGATTTGGCAGTAATTTCTTGGATATGTCATCAAAGGTAACAAAAAGAGAAATAGATAAATTTGATTTAATGAAAATTAAAACTCTTGTATATTAAAAGACAGAATCTACAGAGGGAAAAGACAGTCCACAGAATGGAGGAGATATCTTGCAGTCACATGTTAGATAAGGGATTAATATGCAGAATATATCAAGAAGACCTGTGATTCAACAACAGTAACAGAAACAATCTGGATAAAACATGAACAGAGGACCTGAATAGACTTTCACCAGAGAAGACCTACCCATGGCCAGAAGGCACATGCAATGATGCTTGTTATCAGTAATCATAAGGAAAATACAAATCGGAACCCCAGTGGGATATTATGTTACTCCCACTAGGATGGCTCTTTCAGATATAGCAAAGAGGGCTGGGGTTGTAGTTCAATTATAGAGCACTTGCCTAGCATGTGTAAGACACTGGGTTTGATTCTCAGCACTGCATATAAATAAACAAATAAACAAATAAATAAATAAAATAAAAGTCCATTGACAACTAAATATACATATTAAAAAAATAGCTAAGAACACATGTTCATAATGATGTGAAGTCACCTGTGATTTCCATAGTGACTACTAGTTTACATTTCCACCAACAGTGTGTAAGAGTTCCTCCTTCTTCTGCCTCCCCACCAATATTTTTTATGTATTCTTGATAGTAGTCATTCTAATCTGAGTGAGATGAAATCTTGGTGTAGTTTTGATTTGCTTTTCCCTGATAGTTAAAGATGTTGAACACTTATTTTTATATTGTGTTTGGCCATTTGTACTACTTCTTTGTGGGAAATATCCATTTCATTTGTACATTTTTTGATTGGGTTATTTGATTTTTTTTTTAAGTTGTTGATGGACACAACACCTTTATTTTATTTATTTATTTATTTTCATGTAGTGCTGGGGATCAAACCCAATGCCTCACGCTTGCTAGGCAAGTGCTCTACCACTGAGCTACAACCCCAGCCCCTTGATTTTTTTTTTTTTTTTAATGTTGAGTTTTCTGAGTTCTTTGCATATTCTGGTTATTAAGTCTCTGTTGGAAGAGCAGCTAGCAAAAGTTTTTTACCTTTTGTAGATTGTCTCTGCCCTCCATGTTTCTTTTGCTGTGCAGAAGCTTTTTAATTTGATGCTATCCCATTTTTTGATTCTTTCTCTTATTTCCTGATTCCAGGAGACTTATTCAGGAAATTCTTGACCAGAAAGATAATTTCAGATTAAATGTCTGTTAATAATTTGTGTAATCCTATCAAAAAGTATATAAAATTATATGTGATTAAGGATGGTGGTGATGGAATTATATTAGTAGATTACAGAAAAAGCATTGACAAAATACAGCATCCATTCATGTTCAAAACATTAGAAAAACTATGTTCCTACTAACACACCTCAACATTGTAAAAGCTATCTATGCTAAACCTAAGGCCATCATCATTCTAAATGGAGAAAAATTGAAAGCATTCCCTCTAAAAACTGGAACAAGAGAGGGATGCCCTCTCTCACCACTTCTATTCAACATAGTTCTTGAAACTAACCAGAGCATTTAGGCAATAGAAATAAATTAAAGGTATACAAATAGGGAAAGAAGAACTCAAACTATCCGTATTTGGCGACAACATGATTCTATGTATTTTTTATTATTACTTTTATATTTTTTAGTTGTCAGTGTGTCTTTATTTTATTAATTTACATGTGGTGCTGAGAATTGAACCCAGTGCCTCACACATGCTAGGCAAACGCTCTACCACTGAACCATAACCTCAGCCCCAACATGATTCTATATTTAGAAGACTCAAAAAATTTCACCAGAAAGCGTCTAGAACTCATATATGAATTCGGCAAAGTAGCAGGATATATAATTAACAACCATAAATCAATTGTGTTCCTATACATCAATGATTAATCAGTTGAAGGAAGAAGTAGGAAAACTGTCCCATTTATAACAGCCTCAAAAATAAATATTTGGGAACCAATCTAACAAAAGAGATGAAAGACCTCTTCAATGAAGACTACCGGATATTAAAAAAAGAAATTAAAGAAGATGTTAGAAAATGGAAAGACCTCCCATGCTCCTGGATAGGCAAAATTAATATTGTTAGAATGACTATATCATCAAAAGCACTATACAGGTTTAATGCAATTCCTATAAAGTTTGAATGACGTTCTTCATAGAAATAGAAAAGCAGTCATGAAATTCATTTGGAAAAATAACAGGCCCAGAATAGCCAAAGCAATCTTTAGTGAGAAAAGTGAAATAGGAGGCATCACAATTGCCAGACTTTAAATTATGTCTTAGAGTTATAGCAACAGAAATGGCATGGCACCAAAACAGACATGAAGACCAGTGGAACAGAATAGAAGACACAGAGATAAATCCAAATAAATACAGTTATCTCATATTAGACAAAGATGCCAAAAAATGTACACTGGAGAAAAGATAGCCACTTCAACAAATGATGCTGGAAAAAGTGGAAATTCATATGTAGCAGAATGAATTTAACCCTTATCTCACCCTGCACAAAATTCAACTCAAATATAGATCAAGGACCTAGGCATCACACTGTGCCTAACTTGAAGAAAATGTAGGCCCAACTTTCCATCATGTCAGCTTAGGAACCGACTTCCTCAACAAGATTACTAAAGCATAAGAAGTAAAGTCAAGAATCCATAAGTGGGATGGAATCAAACTAAGAAGCTTCTTCACAGTAAATGAAATAATCAAGAACATGAAGAAAGAGCCTACAGAATGGGAGAAAATCTTTGCCACTTGTACCTCATCGTATTAATTTCCAGGATATATAAAGAACTCAAAGAACTTAACACCAAAAAACCCTCAAAAAGAAACAACCCCCCCCCTCAAATAACCCATCAATAAATGGGCAAAGGAAGTGAACAAGTACTTCACCAAAGAAGTACAGTTGGTCAAATCTCTAGCAATTAGAGAAATGGAGATTAAAACTACACTAAGATTCCATTTTATTCCAATCAGAATGGCAATTATTAAGAGTAGAAGTAACAATAAATATTGGCAAGGATGTGGGGAAAAAGGCACTCTCATGCATTGCTGGTGGGACTGCAAATTGGTGCAACCACTCTGGAAAGCAGTATGAGAGTCTTAGAAAACTTGGAATGGAACCACCATTTGACCCAGCTGTCCCACTCCTTGGTCTATTTTCAAAAGATTTAATATCATCATACTGCAGTGATGCAGCCACATCAATGTTTATAGCAGCTCAATTCACAATACCTAAGCTATGGAACCAACCTAGGTGCCCTTCAACAGATGAATGGATAAAGAAATTGCGGCACATATACACAATGGAATACTATTCAGCCATAAAATAGAATGACTTTATGACTTTTGCTGGTAAATGGATGGATCTGGAGACTATCGTGCTAAGTGAGATAAGCATATCCAAAAAATTAAAGGTCGAATGTTCTCTCTGATATGCAGATGCTAACAACCAACAGCGGGGTGTGCTGGAAGGCAGAATAGAAGTTCATTGATTAGACAAAGAGGAATGAAGGGAAGGGAAGGAGTATGGGAGTAGGAAAGACATTGAATGAATCAGACATAACATTCCTGTTCTCATATATGAATACACAAATACATGACCAGTGAAACTCCACATCATGTACAACCACAAGAATGGAAAGTTATACTCCATGTATGTATGATATGTCAAAATATACTCTACTGTTATGTAGTAACTAAAAAGAAAAAATTTTAAAAAATTAGTGTAATTTTATCAAATAATATGTAAAATTAAATGTGATTAAGGATAGTGGTGATGAGTGAATCTTTAGAAATCTGTTGGTAGTTCTGGAAGATTTCTTGCATATTCTTTTAATTTCATTTCTTTGAAGAAGCATAATTTTTTTTCTCATTGTAGGCTTATTCAATACTCAAGATGAATATAGAGATATGTTCTGTCCTTGTCCATAGAGATATGTTCTGTGTTTCTTGGTAATGTGAGAGGGGGAGGTAGGGAAGGGAGGGCAAGGACAGAGCGAAGGGAAAGGAGAAGGAGGGAGGGAAGAAAGAAGTAGGCATTTGTAACCAGCGGTATTTTGCTAGGTTTTCTCTGTGTCCTAAGTTTATTTTAAAGAATATCCTCAGGGTAAGTATGTTGTGTTCGGGAATGATGAGAGTCACAACCAAAAATACATAAATATTTTTTATTGTATAGATTGCAACAGTTAAATATTTCAAAGAGGAGAGGCCAGGAAGACTTGTATTGGAGAAGAAGGGCACAGCACACTGTGTCAGTGGAGGTAACCTGTATTCTGAGTGACACTCACATCTCGGTGACAGGTGCACCATGCCCTGGCACCAGATGCCTGAGCGCTGTGGGACCGTATAGATGGGAGCATAGCATGCCAACCTGAAGTACATCTGCATCGGGAAGCCTTACATCCTCCAAGGAGTGCTTTCTTGCCCACCCAGTGTGTGCAGGATGGCAAACCATGATCTCAGGCTGTAGGCAGCATCACCGCCCCAGAGGAATACTCACAGGTGCTGAAAGGAGCTGCTTCTTGATAGCCCAGAGCAGCTTCCACTTCCTGCAGATCTTGCTCAGTTTCAAGGACACACCACACAGGACTCAGAGGTGCTTTGTTTTTGTAGTAAGCTATTACGGTTTACCCCTGCTCTTTCCAGTTTAAATGCTTTTCACCAATCAGGAAATCATTTTCCAGTAATTAATGTTGCCTGGTAGTAGCATACCAACATCAAAGGCATCTTTTTTGAGAACTCTTACCTTCATCCCAGTAAAGCTTTCATACTCACCAGAGGTGTGGGATTATGACAGGCCAGATAAGTGTGTAGATCTGCGTTTGTACTAAACTGGTAGGCTGAGTGCTGGGAAAGGTGTCAAAAGATTTCAGCTTGTTCAACTTTCTCTTCAGAAGGTTTCTTGGAGAAGGAAAAAATTAAGCTAAAATCTAAAAAGAAAGCAACAATAAGAGTTTTTTTTTAAAGAATGTGCTGGGGCTGAGATTGTGGCTCAGCGGTAGAGCGCTCGCTTAGCACAGTCGGGACCCGGGTTTGATTCTCAGCACCACATAAAAATAAAGGCATTGTGTTGTGTTCATCCACAAAAAAGATTCTCTCTCTCTCTCTCTTTAAAAAAAAAAAAAAAAAGAATGTGCTAACCACCACAGACATTTTTCATGGAAACCATATATATTTATACATACACAGAATTGAGCATATAATTTCATAGGATTTGCAGGCCCCCCTACCGCCCCCCCCCCTCAAAGTATTTAGTTTCTGGATGACACATGAATGAAGATACAAA
Source organism: Callospermophilus lateralis (assembly GCF_048772815.1). NCBI lineage: Eukaryota > Metazoa > Chordata > Mammalia > Rodentia > Sciuridae > Callospermophilus > Callospermophilus lateralis. The sequence goes on from NC_135314.1 coordinate 104,693,545, forward strand.
GCCACCAGGGTGCATCCTGGGGACAGAGTGGATTGAGCAGTGGGGACTGGTAGAACGCACAGAGAGACTCCTTACATGTCTCAGGCTCTTGTGGACACCTTAGCCCTGCCCGCCTCTTCTCTGACATTGGCCTGTTGACCAGTTGCCTCCTTCTCCCTGTATTTATTACAAAGTTTCTTTTTTCTCTTGACTTTTGGGAAATTAATATCCCTTTTTGTTCTGCTTTCTCTCTCCACCTCTTACATTTACATATTCTTTTTTCTTTTTGATGTTCACTTTTATCTTAAAGTGAAAATTATATTCTTCAGTTATCTATTTTTTGATGATCCCAAATCTCTGCCTGATGTGGAGCATCAGACTGTTTATCACTGCCTGTTTACATGTACACCAGAGTGTTCCACAAATATTAAGCAAAAATTCCCCAAATTATATCCATCCCACTCACTGTGTTTCTGGAGATTGCATTGTGTTCTCTCAAAAGAGAATTTCAACCAAGACACAGAACTTGGTAAAAGTATACCAATGTTTATTGGAAGAGAAAGAAGATAAGAAAACACTCTCAGAGAAAGGAGAATGACAGCTGCTGTCTTTGTAAGCCCAATTTTATTAAGGTGGGAGGGATATTTTTGGAGAATTTTGCTCAATCTTAGCTTTTGATTGACAGTTGGATTGTGTAAGATTTTTGAGCCTCTACTGTGCATGTCTGGATAAGGGTAATGTGTGTGTGTGTGTGTGTGTTTAATGGTGGAGGAGTCTGAGCACACATTCTTCAGCCCTGAAAATGAAGAGTAACACTGAGAATAACAAGTTGTTAGTCCACAGGGTAACATACCTTTTTAAACCAGAGCGGGTAACGGCCTTGTGTGAGCTGTTCCTAAGAAAGGCATGCTGAAAGTTAACAGGTAGGCTCGATCTCTGGAAGCACCCTCTTGAGCTCCATGTTCCTGCAGCGTGTCTGCCTTTCAGCTCTAGTTCTCCTGGATTTCCTGGGTCATCTGCTATCTAAAGTCTTTCCCTTCTATACTTCACTGTCACGGTAAGCCCTTTCTGTGAATATCTGTATACAGAGCGTCTTTTAGGTCCTATTCTCCTTTTAAAGATGAAACAGTTTATGTAATTAAAACATTTTGCCTTCAAATTATACTGTATTACTATTGTATGTAACAATGCTGGTATATAGACCCTAATCTATCTGATATTATTTCTTTTTATGTATTTTTGTGATAGGGTCTCACTAAGTTGCCCAGGCTGGCCTTGTACTTGTGATCCTCTTGCCTCAGCCTCCCAAGTTTCTGGGATTACAGGTGTGTGCCACTGTGTCTGACTAGATCCTGTATTTCTTTTTCTTTTTTTTTTTTCTATTTTTTTGTAAAATATTTTTTAGTTGTAGATGGACACAATATCTTTATTTATTTATCTTTATGTGGTGGTGAGGATCAAACCCAGTGCCTCACCTGTGCTAGACGAGTGTTATACCACTGAGCCACAACTCCAGGCCCTAGATCACATATTTCTTAGTGCATTTATTATAGTATCAGCCAATTCTATGGCTTTAATAAAAAACAAACAACAAAACAAAACCTAAGGGTGTACCCATAGGTTCTTTAACTAGAAGAATTTTTAAAATTTGTTCTAATTAGAATGTAGAATGCATTTTGACATAAATAAATTGAGTATAACTTCTGATTCTTCTGGTTGTATACGATGTTGAATCACACCGTTTGTAATCACATATACACATAGGATAATAATACCTGATTCATTCTACTATCCTTCCTATCTCCATACCCCTTCCCCTCCCTTCACTTCCTTTTGTCTAATTCAGAGTACCTCTATTCTTCCCTAGTCCCACCCTCTTTATTGTGAATTAGCATCTGCATATCAGAGAATCTTTCTGTCTTTGGTTCTTTGGAATTGGCTTATTTTGCTTAGCATGATATCTCCAGCTCCATCCATTTACCTGTAAATGCCATAATTTCATTCTTTTTTAAAAAAGTATCTGTTTAGTTGTAGATGGACACAATACCTCTACATATTTATTTTTATGTGGTGCTGAGGGTCAAACCTAGTGCTTCATACATGCTAGACATATGGTCTACTGAGCCACAATCCCCACCCTTGCTTGAATTCTTCATAATTTCCATTCTGACTGGAGTGAGATAAAATGTTAGGATAGTTTTAATTTACATTTCTCTAATTGCTAGAGATGTTGGACATATCTTTGTTGATTGAATATTTGTTGTTGTATTTACTAAAAGAATATTTATTATGGAATTTATAATAGTTAAATGAAACATCCAACAATAGGGTTCCCCATTCTGTCCACTATGGCTCATAAGGAATGTAGCCATCATGCATCCTATTTCCAATCTGTAATTCTCATTTTGCATCAACTCATCACATATGGAAACCCAATATATGAAATAAGGTAAGGAAAATATAGTGTTCAAAAGGAATGGAAGCTCAGAGGGTCTCATGGATAGCTGTCTGGAGTGGTCCTTGATGGGATGTTGTGGTACAAGGTTTAAAATTTAAAGCTTCTTCAAATATAGTTAATGAATTAGGAAAATGCAATGCAGTAAGTGAAGAGAATGTAATTAGCAAGAGAATATGTACCGTGTCTCCCCAGCAAGAGAATATGTTCAGCTAAATATATATCTGAATGTACTCATAGCTGAAGTCTGGAGAATCACACATACATCAAAATGTAGTCGTTGGTTCTTCCTTATATGAAGACTGGGTGACTTTACTTTTTCTACATTTCCTACAATAAACAAGAATTAGTTTTGTAAATAGACTGTAAAATCCAAATTCCAGAATATTAATTTTAAGAAGATAGTGAGCTAAAAAGTATAACCAAAGCACACTGCATATTGTTATACATGAGGAAGGAGACATCCTGTGACTGTTGTGCTCTGGCCCTTGCTGGAAGAGTCTTGAGTGGCTGCAGGCTGGGGCATTGGCCCTGGTGTTGTGCTGTTAGGTGGGCTGTGAGGTGTGAATTCTGGCTCTGCGACTAAATCAGTGTCTGCGTTTTCCTCATCTGAGATGGCGCCTCTGGAGTTGTGGGTATCAGCTAACTTAAGACATGCCTCACATGCCACATGGGGAGTGACAGGTGTTCGCTGCTTTGGTTGTTATTGGTCCTGTGTCTATTGTCTTTAGAATTATTTTCTCTCCAGATTTTGTTCCCTCTCTTAACCTCAGAGGTTCCGGAAATTCTGGAACTTTAGAAGGAAAGTCATAGTTCTTATTCAGATTCATTTTCCCAAATAGGGCACCAGTCAACAGGGTACATGTTTTTTTCTTCTTAGTAAAATTTAATGGCAATCATTCCTTGTTTTGTGAGGACTTGTCTGTTTCTATGATTTCTGGCCAGAAATTGTCCATATCAGTGCTTCACTCCAGGGATCTATAGGACTAGCCCATGTGTCCTCCTGGCTGTAATTTATTACAGCAGAATCAGCAAAGGGAGAAGACACAGGGGGCAAGGTCTAGAGGAACCAAGGGGTGACCAGTCCTCGGCACTAAGTGTGGCACACATGTGAGGTGTCCACCGAGGCAGCTGGTTAGGATCTTAGTGCTGGGGTTTATCCTGTGGACTGTGGATGTGTATACCCTCTGCCTAATGAGTGCCAGGAGTCCAGACTCAGAAGAAAAGCAGGTGTTCAGCCTGAACCACATTGTCTGCAAAATTTAATTACATTAAACGCTTATTAATAGAAAATGGTGGGAACCATCTGAAAACCTAAATTCATAAATGCCAGCCAAAGGAAAATCTTGCAAATAGGTGTTTCTAAGACTGGACTCTCAGGCCTATAGTGGTAACTAGTTTCTGTATAGTAGAATGTTATCAAATGTATTTTCTCTAAAATACTAATGTCAACAAAATAATGTTTTATAAACAGTATTCTTGTAACAACTTACACCCTGTAGAATCCACCCACTCCTAGAGTCTACCCTGCAGTGATCTTCAGGACAGGTTTGGAGTTGTGCTACCACCATCACATCCTAGCTTTAGAATATTTTCATCATCTGCCCCTCAAACCTGCAGCCATCCAGCAGCCGATCTTCATACCTAGCTGTCCCCACCTCCCTCAAACCCCTCTCTTCTTCCCCGTCAGCCACTAATCTCTTTTCTGTCTTTGTGGAACAATACTTGAATATGTTTTCATCTGTGATTTTAATGGCTTTGTAAGATGATAGCTTGAAAATCATTCTCAGCTATTTCCCTTCCAGTATGTGAGTAAAACTTTAGAAATTGAGTCTGTCTGGTTGCTGCTAAACCCATAGCAGTTGTCAACAATAGTCATCATCAGAATTGATGTCATGAGTTGGGGGCATTTAATGAAATAATCCATGAGAAAGCCTCTCATTTTTACAGATTTTTTTTTTCTCACGTATTTGAAAGCATGCTGTGCATCAGTTGAGGCCAGTGAGGGTTTGACATTCACTTGGCCAGCATGTAGCCCTTTCACCTTATCTTTTTGCTTTAAGATAGAAAGGAACCCAGGTGGGGACCTGGGTGTGATTGGGCGGGGTGGGGGGAGGGGGAAAATGTAGCTGCACAGTTGCCATTTGGATTTGTGGGGCAGAGTGTTAGGAGGGAAAGAACAGAGGCTGTTAAGGTTGGGTACCCCTGATCCAAAATGCTGGAGCCCAGAGGTGTTTCAGACTTAGGAGTTTTTGGATTTTAGAGTATTTATATCGACTTTACCAGTTGAAAATCAGAAATTGGAAATGCTCCAAAATCTGAAACACTCTGAGCATGTTGCTGTTCAGAGTTTCCATTTTGAAGATATTGGATATTGGATTTGAGATGTTCAATATATACTTTATAATAAGCAGATTTTTTTTGTATTCTTTAATGTGGTACAACATACAGGAGTAAATATAAAGTAAATTTGCCTTGAGCCAAGACTAAAATTCCTAAAAATTGTAGAACATTTAAAATTTCGTCAGTTGTTTTCTAAAAAAAGTTTAATCTAGTTTATTTATTTCTCTGTGGTACTGTGGATCAATCACACATTATAGGCAAATGCTCTACCACTGAGCTGCATCCCCAACCGCCCAAATTAAAAAAATTAAGACAAATGTTCTCTGTTTTTTCCCTCTCTTTACACATTTTTAAATTGTGCATTATAATTGTTCATAGTGATGGGATTTGTTATTACAAATATATTTTATACATGCATGAAATATAATTTGGCCAGTATCACTCCCCCCCACTTCCCCACTTCCCTTCCCTTACTGATCTCCCTTTGATTTTCATGAAATCTGCCCCATCTTTCTTTTCCTTTTTCCTCTCTAGATTCCACATATGAGAGAAAACATAGCATACTTGACCTTCTGAGTTTGGCTTATTTTTCTTAACATTGGTTTTAAGTTCCATCTGTTTTCCTGCTAATGACGTAATTTTATTTTTCTTTATGGTTGAATAAGACTTCATTGGGGATATATACCACCTTTTTTTGATCCATTCAACCATTGATGGACACCTAGGCTGGTTCCATAGTTTGGCTGTTGTCAGTTGTGCTGCTATAAATGAGGGTATACATGTCTCTGTAGTGTGATGACTTTAATTCATTAAGATAAAAATTGAGAAGTGCTATGGCTGGGTCATATGGGGGTTCCATGCCTAATCTTTTGAGGAAACTCCATGCTGATTTACATAGTGGTTGTACTAATTTATAATCCCACCAAGAGTATAAAGCTCGTCCTTTTCCTCTACATCCTTTCTAGCATTTATTATTGTTTGTATATCTGATGACTGCATCCTGACTGTTGACCATTTGTATTTCTTCTTTTGAGAAGTGTCTATTTAATTCATCTGCCCATTTATTAATTGCGGTTTTTGGTGGTAAGATTTTTTTTAGTTCTTTGTATATTTTAGATATTAATTCTCTGTCAGAAGAGTGGGTAGTGAAGATTTTCTCCCATTCTGTGGGTTCTTGCTGCAGTCTGGCTGGGCACAAAATAACCAAGCCACCACAAAAGCCTTGTAGATTCAAACAGCAACTCTTTATTCCCGAACTCTCCCTGACACTCTACCCACACTTCCCGGGAACACACTGCCTCCACCGGGCTCCGAGCGCCAATTCTCTCAGAACCCCGAGAGAACTCAACGGGAACTCCAAAGGAGCGGGCCCCTGAGGCAGCAGGATCCTGGAGCTGCCCTATTCCCAGCAGGATCCACCCTAAACCTGGAGCCGCCCTGTTCCCAGCAGGATCCACCCTAAACCCTGAGCAGGGTCACCTTTCAACCCAAAATGCCATGCGTCATTCCTACTTGGCTATGGCTCTCAGCAGGTTCTCTCTTCATATTTCTAATAGTTTCTTTTGCTGTGCAGAAGCTTTTTAATTTGATGCCATCCTCCTTATTAATTCTTAGTATTATTTCCTGAGCTTTGTGGGGCCTATTGAGAAAGTCATTGCGTGTGCCTGTATATCGGAGTATTGCTCATACATTTACTTCTAGGAGTTGCATAATTTCTGTTCTGATTCCGATGTCTTTGATCCGTTTTGAGTTGATTTTTGTGCAGGGTAAGAGATAAGGATCAAGTCTCATTCTTCTACATATGGATAACTAGTTGTCCCAGCACCATTTGTTAAAAAGTCTATCTTTTCTCCATTGTATGTTTTGGGCACTTTGTCAAGGATCAGATTATTGCATCTGTGTGGTTTTGTCTCTGTGTCTTTCTATTCTGTGCCATCGGTCAGTTTTTATTGTTTTTATGCCAGTACCATGCAGTTTTGTTACTAATGCTTTGCAGTATAATTTAAAGGCAGGAATTGTGGTATCTCCAGCATTCTTTTTTTGACTTAGAATTGCTTTGGCTTTTCTGGGTCTTTTATTCTTCCAAATGAATTTTAGGACTGTTTTTTTTCTAGTACTGTGAAGAATGTCTTTGGTACTTTGATAGATGTTGAATTGAATCTCTATATTGTTTTTGGTAGCATGGCCGTTTTAATAATATTAATTCTGCCTATCCATGAACATGGGGTGGGGTAGGGTTTTCTTCTTCTGTGTCTTCAGTTTCTTTTTTTCAGTGTTCTATAGTTATCATTGTAGTGGTCTTTCACCTCCTTGGTTAGATTTATTCCTAGTTTTTTCTTTCTTTCTTTCAAGGCTATTGTTAGTGGAATAGTTTTCCTGATTTCTTCCTTAGCAGATTCATTGTTGGTATGTAGGAAAGCTTTTTGTATGTTGATTTCCTAACCTGCTACTTCACCAAATTTGTTTATTAGCGTTAGCAGTCTTTTGATGGATTTTTTTTGGATCTTCTAAGTATAGGATCATATTTTCTGCAAGCAGTGATGATTTTGACTTCTTTCTTTCCTATTTTTTACACTTTTATTTTATTCTCTTGCCTGATTGCACTGGCTAGAATTTTTCTTCTGTGTGTTTTAAACCATAATTTGGATTGAAATTTAGTTTTTCTTAAAATTGGGTTAGTAGACCCGGCACTGTGGGAGGAAGTTTGCTTTGTGCATGACACACCGTGAGTCATGCAGGTGCTGGTTATGCTTATGGATAAGCTTATGATATAGATTCTTAATGCTTCTGGAATGTGTTTTCATTTTAATGTCAGCTAACACGTTTGTAACTAGAGTGGATATTTTTGAACATTAGGAATTCAATGGCATATGACTGTTCTCATGGAACAGGCACCAACTCTGATGGTTGTTTGTGTCCTTGTCTTCCAGGTGATTTGACACGATGCTGCTCTCCATAGGGATGCTCATGCTATCGGCTACACAAGTCTACACCCTCTTGACCGTCCAACTCTTTGCCTTCTTAAACCTGCTGCCTGTAGAGGCGGACATTTTAGCTGTAAGTACAGGAAAATTTATTCATGTCTGAGCATTCCTTAAAGAAAGGCTTTATGAGAGTCTTGAATGACAGAATATTATGAAGATATGTACCTACAGACTTGCCCAAAGGACAGGTACTTGAGAATGGGGCATATCTTCATTTTGTATTGTTTAACACTTGATGCAAGACCTCATGCACATCACCTGATAGGTGCTACCGCTCCTGATGTGTGTGTGGTAGGTGCCTGTGCATACCTGCCTGCGTGCTTGTGTATTCAGGTGGAATCCTGCTGTTTTTCTTGGTACCAGCATATTTAATGACTGTGAGATGTCAATAGCATCCTTAGCGATAATGATATTTTAAGAAATACTACAAGACACAGAAAATTTTCAATTTAAGGTTAGCCTTAATGAATCAGAAGAGCAGTAGAGGGCTCCTTTCTTTGATGGTGAATGGAGAAGTATTTAGAGAAAGAGAGTGATTGCTCTCTAGACCTTGGTCCTTCTCTCAGCCACGTCTTACTCTCTTCTGTATGGGAAGTACTTGTATTTCCTGTTTCTCATTTTGTGAAGGTAGGGAAAGAGGAATTAACTCTGTGGGGTGGGGGTGGGGGGTAGATGGTCCTATACACCAGGTCTTTGCTAAGGATTTATAGTTTTTACTTTCTTGATGCTGTTTACTTAATGATACTGGATAAGGGATAGAAGGACCAGAATTGTTGCTGACTAAAGCTTGGTGTGGTCCTCAGCTGTGCTTCTGCATATAAAAAGCACTTCAGGAAAATTCCAGGATCTTTGTAGAACTTGTGTGAGCCAGGCTGGTTTTTCGAAGGCAGAGCAGCTTTACTGTGGACCATGTGAGATCCTCAGTCCCTGTCACTTTCTTTACCAGAGAACTGGTGGATTAGTTTTTTTTCCTTCTGCTGGTGTAGTCTGGAGTAGGTGGAGTAGAGGTGGAGTGTAGGTGGCATGTGTAGGTCGAATAGAAATAGAATCTTTAAGGACTGAGTCCATTGTTATTCAAATCTCTCCTCTAAACTGGTCCCCAAAGGCCTTGGAATATTGTTGGAATGCTTTTTGAAATGAGTTAGGGGATTTATGGACTGATCAGGGAATGGAGTTTTTCTTGTTTTCCTTCTCATCTTTGAGGTCTTCCTTTTTGTCCTTCTGTTACTTTTGGTGCCCGTCACTCTTTCCTTTCTTTCTTTGTGTCTGAGATGGGTTCTTATCTTGTGCTCCAGCTCTCTGGTAGTTAAATGATTTTTAGTGGACTGCTCCACGACTCCAACCCGCTGTGTGACTTTGATCAAATTACTTTGCCAATGTAGATACCTCCATTTTCTTTTTAAAAAAACTGGAGTGTTATGATAATTAAATACGTTAACTACTAGAGTGGTATCCATACCTGGTAAATGTCTTGTATATCATTTATTATCTTCATTGTAATTATTCTGATTGTCCTTCACTCTCATCCTCAAGAAGGTATGAGACTACTGGAGCTGTGAGACAGAAAAAAAGGCACAGTACAGAGGGGAATCAGTCCTCCTTGTTGGCTTGTTTCCTGTGCCTCAGGCATGCAGGCGTGGGATATGCTATGTGATGTCATCCAGCAGGGGCGCCGTGAGCATCTGTCTCTGCTGGCACTGAGGGGCATGCTGCAGAGACCACTGGAAAGGGAGCTGGCTGGAAAGGGTCTATGGCTGGGAAGAGCAGGCACTGAGAGGCAAGGCGAGGAGTGAGTAGGAGGTAGAGATGCTAGGTCTTCCTTTCAGCTGAGCCTGAGCATCCCTGAAGTCTGAGTTGGCCAGTACCAAGCTGAGTAGTTGGACTGCATGTTGATTCTAGTTCTATCTGGACCAGAACTGGGTGCTTCATTTGTAGAGGTGTCAGTTGATTTGTGCTGTTTGTCTGCCCAGTTCCTTGGTTTTCCTTTTCTTTTTGTCCATTGAAGTTTCCCTCTTGGCTGTCAACATGCTTGTGAACTAGAGTTGAGAGTTCTGAGGGGCAATGGAGATGCCTCTCTGGTGCTTTGCTGACTATTGCATAAGCCCCAGACCTGAGTACCTGGGAGGCAAACTGTGGCTCACTAAGCTCTGTGCTTCTGGTGCCTGCTCATTACACAAGAGGGCTTGAGTAAATGTCTAAACTGATTAAGAGCCTTGGGGATTTACTGCTATTGTATTTTCTTTTAATAGCATTTGCTCCTTGCTTCTTTTAGATGACTGTTTTGTCTCTAATCTCATTGTTTCTCTTTCCTTTGACCCCTGAAGAAATGTGGTGTTATTGATTATGTGAATTTCCATCTAGGAAAATGGAAGTTTAGACTTTGCAGAGCTAGCCGAGTCTAGTGATGACCAGATCGACACCAAATATCTTGAGGCCCAGAGGCCACAAGTGGCTTGTTACCTTTGAGTTTCTTCCATGTTCTTACTGAGAAGTTGTATCCATCGCATTTTACTCTTTGTTTCATGGAGTCCAACTACTGGATTTTGGTCCACCCTAGTCTGCCTTGTGGTTCCATTTGTCAGAGGGTTGATTCCTTGATGGTTGTGAGGTCAGCATGTTGAACAGCAGAGTGCACCCAGTGGGTGGTAACAAGATCACATTGTTTTAAAGACGTGTTCTTACCTTGAACAAGGCTAGTAAAACAAAAGGTGCTTTACTTTTAGTACTGGGGAAGGAGAGAGGTGCTGGTGAAATAATAATGCTTTCAGAAGACAGCAGGAGTGATGTCATTGTGAGATGAGTCTGCTGCCTCCTTCACAGTGATGTTCACTCTATAGTAAATACTGAGAATAACAGAAATAAGGAAGAGGAAACTAAATATGCAGAGTGAATAAGCAACTTTTGAAACAAAGTTTCAAAATAAAGTTTCTTGAAGTAAAGCAAGAGTGTTTCATAACACTGACCATAACAGAAGGATGGGAGGACCAAGCAAACCTTTACTATGAGTATTTCATCTCATAATTGTATCATTACTACGGTCTTCTAAAAGAACAGTTTTGTTTGTTAGTGGATATAATATTGCATTTACCAATAATATTTATTGTATTGGTATATATTGTACAGTTCTGAATATCTGTATGGAAGGGGCAAGTTTTGAAGAAGCCTGAGTACTTTCAGCTTTTCTGTGCGTACATTTCATTGCATTCCATCCTTCCACTGTTCCACTCACTGGATAAAAATGTTCAGCTTACATCAGAATCAACAAATCCTTAAAAGTATGATTTCCCCTCCTTTCTCTGGGGAAGAGTCATCTTTCATAGATAGAGTCTTTTGTTCAATCAGACCCTTATAACACAGAAAAATAAAATGGAGCTCTCTTGCTGAAAAGTGTTCTGTCTAGAAAATTCCTTGCTAGGGAATTATCAGTGAGAAAAGCTCAGAAAACTGTAGCTTGTTTAATGTGACAGGGTCATTGTTGCTGTTTGATAATAACATATGAAGTCAGAATCAGATTTTAACAGTCGTATTTAAGTTGTATATATTCTTTGCTGTTTTAGTAGATGCACATTGTCACATTTGATTTTATTGTGATGAGCAGCAATAATCAGAATTGTGGAAGTGACACTTTATCATAAACTTTTAATGTTATGTATAAACTGGCCTTAACCTCATTTTTAATTTTAATTTTATATTTAGTACAATTTGGAAAATGCATCTCAGACATTTGATGATCTTCCAGCAAGATTTGGTTATAGACTTCCAGCTGAAGGCTTAAAGGTAAGAAAACAGTAATGTCATAAAGGCACAAGGTATCTAATAAGGATATTTCTGTTGTTCTTTCATTAAAGAATCAAAACATTATAAAAACCATGAGTGGTTGTTTGTAAAGAGTAAAAGCTGTTCACAAGGTATGCGAGAGGCCTGGGATTCAGTCCCAGTGAACACACACCAAGAAAGGCATGAGGAAGAAAGTGAAGCTCTCCTGTGGTTGTAGTAGTCAGCACTACCACTGTTACCATTTAGTATATAATATCTCAGATCTGTTTTCTAGGATATTTTCTGTGTATATGTATATGTAGATGTATGTGTGTGTTCATGTATTTACGTCAGTGCTTGGACAATATTATCCAACACCACTAGAAACTTGCTCCTTTATAACCTGCCTTCCTCCCTTAATTTGTATGCCGAGGTCATTTTTTTTTTATTCTGACAAGTAAAGGTATTCCATTATATTATTTATTATTATTATTATTATTATTATTAATGGCTTAATGGTTTTATCATTAAATACAGTGAATTTGAACTTTGTTTTGTTTAATTTTTCATAGTAAATATTTGGGTTATCCATTTGTTACTGACAACGAATGTTTTCATCCTTGTGTATTCATTCAATAATTTCTATAGTGTACATTTTAAAATATAGAATCGCTTCATTTATGGCATGCATGTCTAAAAAAATTTTTTTTGTTGTTTTTAGTTGTAGTTGGACACAATACCTTTATTTTATTTATTTATTTTTATGTGGAGCTGAGGATCGAACCCAGTGCCTTGCTGGGCATATTGGCTTCTAGCTTTTTTTTTTTTTTTTTTTAAAGATTTTAAATTAAGAAAAGATTCCTGACATTATATAATGATATCTTATTGTAAAAAAAAGTATACAAAAGAAATGGAAGAGCCTTCTGTTATGCTTTCCACCTGTGTACACCAGTTGCATTTCCCTGTTGGCAGTAGATTTTATCAGTGACTTATGGACCTTCAGACCTCTCTGAATATATGATGCTTTTCAGGTATTTTTTGTTCATAATTTTTTGAACGTATAAAGATAAAAAAAATGGTTATCCTTTGTGTATATAAAAGCTTTCTTAATTCTTGTAATAGAATCCACTTTAGCTAGTTTTATCCAGAAAATGATTTATAAAGGGTAATGATGTTTAGAGAATCACAGCCTAGAAAACAGTTTCCAGACAGTTTCAGGAATACGCTGACAACCACCTTGTAGAACTGGCTTCACAAAGGATTCTGTAGCCACTGGACTATCCTACCACCTTTTCTCTCATCAGAAAACTTCTTCAGTTTTATCCCCAAACATTATGCCTCTGCTGTCATTAAGCTAACCAAAAAAATAACCTTTGCCTGACTGTTTTCTCACATGATCACTTCCAAACGTAATACCTGGATTTTTCTAATTGACAAACTCTAGGCCATGTAATTAATTACTAGCCACATACTTTGGAGAAATACCTACCTTTGGGGAAGGCCGGGAAATATGGTATTCTTTTTTGGTTTGTTTATGTTTGTTTATACTACTTAGGGAAGGTGAGAATCGGTGTCAGGAGAGGGGTTCAGAATATTTGGGGAACCATTATTGACAGATATTTATTATAATAGCTACTCTGCAATCCTGCCTGTGTCCTAAGCAGGTGATGGGAATGAGGTTTCCCCTGGTGGAATGGGCTGGCTGTGAAATAAAAGCTAAGAAAAATAGGTGGAGGAAGAATCCACAGGACACAGAAAATAATTTCAAAAAGCGGAGGCTAGGATAGGCAAGCTAATCATATGGGATTGAGCTTATATACTAAAAAGACAAAATGGAGCCTGTGCTTACTTTATTTCTATTGGGGAACATCAAAGGCCTTCCTTAGAATGTTCTTCACCAAAAAAGGTTGAAGGTCAACTGTCCAGTTCCCAATGGGTTATGCTCATCTCCAGAGTTAATTTGAGGGATCTTCCTAGTAGAGTGGAGGTAAAGGTCATGAGCCTTGGGCAATATATGGCCACAGATAATTCCCAAGGTTAAACCTAAAATCTTCCTGGCTGCCATACTGAGAGAAGACACTCAAGTAATTCATGGCCGGCTTCACTGCACTGCACTTTAATCCCTGTACCTCTTAGCTTATCAAGCAGCACCTGTAAATCTGGCAAGTTCCTGGTAAGCACTGCATGGTATTCTATCTTATGAATGATTGTGGTTTATTAGTTGTTTCCTATTAACAGATACATTGGTTCCTTGTCTGAAGTCCAGTTATTTCTGTAGAATAGAGGTCTGAAAGAAGAATGGGCACATAACATTTAAAGTTTTCATAGATACTATCAAACTACTTTTCTAAAGGCTATTCTGATTCTTTTCAATTAACAGTGTCTGAGAACACCCATCTCTGTACTCTTGCCATCACTGATAATTATCGGTGTCTTGACTTTTGCCAATCTGATTGGCAAAAAGTATAATCTTGTCTCAATTTGCATTTCTCTGATTACTAACGATGTGAGCTGGCAGCCTTTCTTTCGGACTGTCCTTCTCACTGAAAAACCTTTTTGCTTAGTGAATTTGTTTTAAAAGAGTTTCATTAATTCTTGATAACCATAGTCTTCTTGGTGCTCCTCTATTTCTGTGTTACTGTCAAGTCAGTTTACATTTCAGAAATAGTTTGAAATATAAACAAATAATTTTGTTTTTTTATTGCCTAATTTTAAGTATCTGATTTTTTTTGCACTGTGACAATGTAGGGTAAACCCAGAAGTGAAATATGGGAAGAGTAAAGAGAGGATGTTCAAATAAATCATTGAATTCTTTTTTTAAAATATTTTTTTTTGTTGTTGGACACAATATCTTTATTTAATTTTTTATTTTTATGTGATGCTGAGGATTGAACCCAGGGCCTTGCACATGCCAGGCGAGCACTCTACTTCTGAGCCTTAACCCAGCCCAAATCATTGAATTCTTATAGAAAGCGTCTGTGGTTGCATGATTGGCTTTGCTATTGCTCAGAATCAGGATGAAAAACGCCAACCTACTCATTGTTTACAAGGAGCACTTGATGATACCAAAGTGGGGTGGCTCACTATGGCATAATGTCTGTAAAACCAATAAGTTAAAAACATAACCAAGTTAATTTAAAAAAGCATTGTGGTTATTAAGAGACAGGTGAGTCCCCAGGACATGTGGGTAGGGAGCTGAGCACTGGGACTAAGGGCTAAAGCAGAGAGACTAAAAAAATGCAGACCACCAGGGCACTGCTCATTTCTCTGGCTCTGATCCGCTTTAGTACCAGGGGTATGATCAGGCCTGTGTCTGCCTCCTTCCTGAGTAGACTAGAGAACTCATCTAAACAGCCTTTCTACAGCAGCAGCTCCCCACTCCAGGTGGCCAGACAGGAGTTCCAGACCAGTGTTGTATCCCGGGACATTGACACAGCAGCCAAGTTCATTGGTTCCGGGGCTGCCACAGTGCAGCCGGATCAGGGACTGGCATTGGAACTGTGTTTGGCAGCTTGATCATTGGCTATGCCAGGAACCCGTCTCTCTTCTCCTATGCCATTCTGGCTTTGCCCTGTCTGAGGCCATGGGGCTCTTATGTTTGATGGTCACCTTCCTCATCCTCTTTGCCATGTGAGGCTCTGTGGGATCACCCACACGTCCCTGCTGCTTCAACTCCACTGGTGCTGGAGTGTGCTGAGCTGTACTATTAAACCACATTTCTCTAAAAAAAGAAAGAGACAGGTTAGGAATACCTTTTAAACTTTTCCCAGAGAGTTTAGAGGGGGTAATTACTGTTGGTCTTAGTATTCCATGTTCTGTAGGTCTTTATGTCACTGGATTCCATCAGAATAATCTAGAAGACATAAGCATTGGTCATATAGCTCATATCAGTTGATTTTTGTGTTTGCAGTTCATTCATATATGTTCCAACATTAAGCTAATAATATTCAGAGGCCCTCTCTGTCTTCCCCTGTATTTTCTCTTTTTTCTACTCTGTATTTTTTAAAAAATGATGCAAGAGAATCAGAAAGCCAAGGACATTTTTAGCTAATTTGAGCTTCAATGGAAAAATGTGAATCTTTTCATGAATTAAGATATGGCATGCCAGTGTTATAGACCTTTAGTTAAAAAAAATATTTTATATTTTTAGTTAGGAAAGGGCTGTTTTCAGTTTTATATTTTAGTTTCTTATATAAAAATATCTTTTGTAGATAACTTTTTATTAGACTTTGCAACGTATGTCATTAATGAAATCAATCAGTTTATAATTTATTTGGACAGCTTATTCTGAGCTATAAAATAGTTATTTTTGTAAAATACTAGTTCTTTTTCTTGGTAAAATGATATTTTAAATATATTAAACAGTGTCACTTAACTAGTATAAGTATAAAATTTTAACTTCCCCCTAATTACCCTCAATTCTTATTTCTCTCTCTAGTAGTCGGATTAGTAAGAAGGCAGTTATTAGTTTTATTCTTACCCTTCACCTTCTAGATTTTTAGAATTCTATTTTTTAGTAGGCTAGATTAGAATTTTTAAAAAGCAAGTGAATCGGATTCTTAACTAGTTTATAATATTACTGGTCTATTTGGTTAAGGCCCATATGAGGACATGACTGCTACTCTTTAAAAAATTGTAAGAAATCTGTGTTTTCTATTTCCAGGCTGAAGTGCTTTAATCCATGTGAATATAAAGGAGCTGCAGGGAGACAGCAGGTTTTGGTATATGGATAAAAATAAGTCTCTGGGAGAATCTTACATTTTTGAGAATTCTGTTCTGGAGGCTTGTACTTTCTTGTATTAGAGCCATGTTTGAAAACCCTTCATCTTCATTCTCTTCTCCAATTCCTTTTGCCAGGGACTTAACATCTTACAAATCACAGCAGGTGTACATAGAACTGTGTCAGCATCCTATGTAGACACTCCTAGGTGCTGTTCCAGCTCCCCCTCTCATTGGGCCAAATTAGTCTGGCCCAGGGCTTCTACCAGCCTCCGAAACCCTTTGGGCCTGTGTGAAGCCTTTCACAGTATAGGAACAAACCGCTCCTGAGCTGGTGTTTCTGAAGACAGTAGCTCTCTTTCAGAACAGCAGCTGGGACTGTGGAGCGTTTCTATTTCTGTGATTTTTTTTTTTTTGCAGCCACCTGTGGTTGTGCCTCAGATCAAAAGGGCATCAGTATTTTCCCCAAAGTCTCAGAAATGAGAAGAGAGCTGACGAAGAGAAATTGTATGGTGTGGTCCCCTTTCTGAGTGAGACCCTCACAGGGAGCTCATCGCCAAGAGTCCCCATCAAACATTCTAGGAGGTCTTGGAGTTTGGGGTTGTGGCTTCCCCCTTCCTTCCTTCACTGAAGGAAACTGAGTTCAAGTATTGCTATGTCCTTGCCAAGACTTGGTGTTGTCAGAAGTAACTTTTTGCTAACATGGTGGATGTGAGATGGCAGCTTGTTCTGACTTGGTATTTCCTGGATTACTAGTGAGATGAAGCATCTTTCTGTAGGATTATTGGTCAAGCAGTTTCTTCTTGTTCAAATTCTTCTTTTTAACTTACTTTTGGATTGACTTGTCAGTTGTTAGAATACTGATTTATAGAAATCCAGACTAGAGCCCTTTGGTCCTTTGGCTGTGAGTTTCAGGAGTTTTGCACTCTGTGCTTAGATTGCCTTTTGTTATGCCCAAACTGGAATTTTGATGCAGACACCTTTTTGATAGTCTTCATTTTCTGTGTTTTTAATAATCCTTCTCTACCCTGAGGTCTTAAAGTATTTTCTCTGTTTCCTTGAAAAATCAAGAAGAAAAATTCCCTTGGTCTCACCCTGTTCCACGCTCACGAGATCTCTAAACACAGCTGCTGCATTTTTTTTTTTTTGAGTTAGTCCTATACTGTTTTGCGTGGGGGCTACACCATTTTACCTTCCCACCAACAATATTCATGGGTTCCTATTTCTTTATATCCTTGCTAACATTTGTTATTTTTCTCTGTTTTTTAATGCATCCATCTTAATGGGTATAGAGTAGTATCTCATCGTGGTTTTGATTTGTATTTCCCAGATGATTAATGATGTTGAGTACCTTTTCATGTGCTTTTTGGCCATTTGTATGTCTTTGGAGAAATATCTGTTCAAGTCCTATGTTCACTTTTTAATCAGGCTTTTTGTTGTTGATTCATAGGAGTTCTTTCCATATTAAGAGTAACAATCCCTTATCAATGATGTGATTGCAAATTATTACTCCTAGTCTGTGGGTTTCCTTTTTACTCTGTTAAAGTGTCCTTTAGTTCTCTAAATCTCTCAATTTTCTTGAAGTCCATCTTCTCTATTTTTTTCTTTTGTTGTTTTTGTTGCTTATAATTTTATTATAATTACCAAGAAATCATTGTCAAACTCAATGTCATGAAGGTTTCCTTATATTTTATGATTAAATGTTTCTTTATTTGCTGTATGCCCTAGGACAACTTTCAGAGACCATAAATGGTTATTTTTAAAATAATTTTGACCAGTTATGGTGAAAATTAGTTATGGAAGTTGTGAAAGTAGAATATCTCTTCATGATTTTTAAATCATTAATTAAAGGCTCACTCTGGCCAAATTATAACATCTTACATGGTTTTTTAAATTGGCCTATCAAATATTGAGACATGTTATAGAGAACTCTATGCATTGCACCTGAGTTTCATATAAGCACGTAGGCTCTTGGATCGCATGTTGGTGTCTGGGTAAGTGTACCTGCTGCCCAAGCATCATGAAGGTGTAGCATAAATTCCTCTTCTTTCCAGTAATCTGCATGTCATGGTTTACCTAATGATAAAAATGCTTCAAATGAATGGGCTCCCCTAATCCTTTGAAACAAGATATTCTATAAACCTCCGCTGTTGTAGTGATACTGCTTCAATACAAAGGAGATTTCTGGTTTTGCTGTCTTTATATCTGATTCATCTCATAAAAATTGAATTTCAACTGTATCAAACACTGGAAGGATGTGCATTCAAAATGATCACCAACTTGGGTCATTTTCTCATGTTCCTATTAGAACAATTTTACCAATATTCAATATTTACAAATTAGTAAGTTGGTGAATGGGGAGCCAGGAAGGGAAAGGTTACCCTGGGGGTTCTCACAAAAGCAGGTTCTTTATGTTGCATATGCCTGCTGCTGTTGGCTCTCGGTATCAGTGGGTTCAGCATTTATGGTTTCAAGGAACTGCGGGTCAAAACCATTTTTTAAAAATTGCATCCATATTGAACATGCATGTACTTTTTTCTTGTTGTTATTCTCTAAATGATACAAATGACAACTATTTACAGAGCAAGCACATTGTCTTAGATGCTACAAGACATTTAGGGATGGTTTAAAGTACCAGGAAGCCATGTGGGTTCTGTGCAAATACCATGCCATTTATATAAGAAACTGGACCGTCTGTAGATTTTAGTACCTTTAGGGGGTTCTGGAATCAACTGCCCATGATCCAAAGGGATGACTGGACAGTGTCTGGCATGAATTGCAGATTTTTTGAGAACATGATCTCTGTCTTTACCTCACGCCATTAGGCTGTGTCCTGCACTGCCTGTCTTATAGTAGAAGATCAATAAATACTTTAATAAGTGAATATTTAAGTAAAAAAGAGGAAATAAAACTGAAATTAATCCAAACAGGGTGACCTGTTTGGAGTAAGTTATTAAGTAGGAAATGACCCAAATCTCTAAATATATATTTGCTATCTAATGTATTCATTAGTGTTATTTGATAAGCATGAAAATCACATTTAGGGCCTGAGAGCTTGGCCTCTGCTGTGTTTAGTCTCTGTTATGTTGTCTGTTTTCTGCTGGACTTCACGGCCTCTGTGGAGAAAGTTGAGGATAAAACCCCAAATCTTCAGGTTGTATTTTGTTTTCTGACAATAAGAGGTAGGTTGGAGATAAAGCAGCTTCCTTTGTTCTCCTTGCTCATCTTATTTTATGTCTTGTGAGAGCTGAGCAGGTCAGCAGCCTTGAGCAGCAGGGCTGCCAGGAGTGAGGTGGCATGCAGAGAGAGAAACTGAGCGGCTCAGGACTGTGGGTCATTGCTTCACTCAATGCACAGCTTTCATCCAACTACTCTTTTCTTTGCCAAGTTGAACTTTTGCAACAGACATGTTACTTGTGGTCTTTGGCAGACAGTAGATTCTAAGAGAATTTTCTTTGTCATGAAATCTGAAAATGAATCCTTTATAAAACAAGGAATTTTTTCCTAAAGTTAATAAATAATTATAGTACTATCTGTTGATTGGGGTAAAAGTATTGAAATAAAGTAAAAACTATATTGACTGGTTCTGTACATATAAAACTATCTTTAATTTTATGCTACAAATTCCCACTGGTCCTTCGCAATTTATTTTAAGTGGCTTGAACTTTTTTCTTTTCCAAATGGGTTTGTTTAGCCCAGATATCATCTTCATCATTGGCTTCATGTAGCAACTAATATTAAAGGAAAATCTTCAGTCTCACCGATCTCACTTCATTTTCTTTTTGTATTTAAGTTAAATTTGAAAGTCAAGTTTTGAACAAGAGGAACATCTTTCTGTTTTGCTCAGGGTTTGACAGCATCGCCATTCACCAGCTGAGTGTTCTTGGGAGAGTTATCATCTCAGAGCCTAAACTTCTTTTCTAGAGTCAGGCTGGAGGTGTTTGCTGAGCCTGATTTGGGAGTGTACAGCTGTTGTGTGTTCCGCACCTCGAGTGTGTTTGATAGCCAGCTTCCTTAGGTCACCTGGATTTCCTGTAAGTCCTACTCAGACTTTCACACCACTTCTGCTGTCACATGCAGGTATCATGGGAGGTGATAGGAAGGTAGAAGAGAATGCTAATAATTTAAATGAGATGTGTGCTTTTAATGAGGAGCAGTGACTGTGAGCACAGTGCCAGAGTTAGGGCTGGGCTGGGAGGGTGGGACCTGGGCTGGCCCTGGTGTTGAGCTGCCTTGCCAAGGTGAGGCGCTCCTCCTGGGTGGGAGCTGCTGGGCTTCCCACGCCCATTCTGTCTCTGGCGAGTTCCCCAACCCTTTAAAGCCATCTACTTGTCCACAATAATGTACATCCAAAGGACTGGTGTGAAGAGAGTGGCTGTCATTTATCACTTCACTTTAATTTTAGGCTTAATTTGACCTCTTTTTTCCTGGTTTCTTTAGACAAAAGTTAACGAAGTCTGATTTGAAGTCTTTCTTCTTAGTGCTAAAAGTTTCCCCAAGGTAACATTTTAGTTGTGTCCTGCAGATTTTGCTAGGTTGTGTTTTATTTTCTTTTGTTTTGTTGTTTCAGGCTGATGAGGCCCGCTTCTTTTAATACTTTTGTAGTATTAATGAGCTGTTTTTTTTGATGGGAGGGCACTGGGGGTTGAACCCAGGGGCTTTTTTACCACTGAACTAAAACCCCCAGCCCTTTCTGTTTTTCATTGTGTGCCAGGGTTTTGCTAACTTGCTCAGGGCCTCTCTAAATTGCTGAGGCTGGTCTTGATCTTGCAATCCTCCTACTTCAGCCTCCCGAGTAGCTGGGACTATAGGCGTGCACCACCATGCTTGGTTTATTAATGGCTTTTAAAAATGATATTTTATAATCATTTTCATTAAAATTTAAACTATAATTCATTAAGTAGAACATATAACCCAAAGAATTTATTGGGGAGAATCCTAGCTGAGTGTAAAAAGTGAGGTGTAATATTGAGACAGCATAAATGTAATGTCATATTTGTGAAAGGATTTTTCTAAATCTTTTCTTTTAATTCAGTTAAAATTTAATTTAAAAATTATTGTATACCTTCAAATTTCCATCTTATTTAGTGCTTTCCTCGGTGATGTGCAGAAAGACATGGGAGATATGGCTATCAAATTTGCAAGTGGGCATGGAGCTTGGAATAAGTAATACACTAATGTTTTTCCCTTCAGTCCTAAAAGATGGGAGAGTTATAGCATAGTAGAAACATTGGTCAAATTGTTTGCCAGAAACTGAAGTCAGTTTTATGATGCATGCAAGCATTGACACAGAACGTCTAGAGCAGGTTTAAGTGTGAGGTTCCTGTCAACTTGCATTGGCCAGATCAACTGAGTGTAATCTCTTAAATAGTTTTTGTTACCAAACTGAAATATGAAGTGTAGGGACAAGTCCTATGCCACTTTTTCGGTGATTGCCTTTGTAGTTAGAATTGCCTCATTCTCTGCCGTTGTATCACACGCAGTTTGTGGTTTTAAAAAATCTAATAAAAATAATTAAAAATTATCTGTTAACCCTTAAATGACAGTGTTACCAGCACCCTGGTAGAGCAGATTCTTTTTTGGAGGTGTGAACTAACTGGTAAGATAAAAGATCAGAAAAATAATAAAGAACAAAAGACAATAGGCAGATTATAGTTTTAAAAGCGGCTCGCCTGGTGGGTCTTCCAGCCCTGTTAGGAACTGGAACTGAACAAGGAAAAAAGTCCCCAATCCTTTATTTAAGGGGAAATACATTAAAAGGTTTCAGTGTGGCAGGCTTCTTGATGAAGACAGGATAAAGATGGGGCAAACACGTTGTTTGGGGCAGGTTACACCCATCTCCAGGCATTTGCGTTTGAACCTAGGCACCAGAACATTCTGGCTTTCTCGAGCTGAGGGATTTCACCCAGTAGTTCCCATAACGTAGCCGCCTGCCTTATGTTGGCTCAAACAAACTCGTAATTTATACATGGCTTCCAACACCTAAATTTCTTGGTCAGGAACTCTTTCTTATCCATTAACCTCCTAAAATGAGACTAATGCATTCAGAAGAAAAGGAGTTTATTTAAAGGAATTTAATATTATCTGAGTAAAATTTAAAAAAAATTTTTTTTTTTTTTAATCTTTTCCTTTTCTTTAGGGAATCAAACCCAGGGGCCCTGATGCATTCAAAGCATGTGCTCTACCACTGAATGATACACCCAGCCCTGAAGGGACGTTTTAATGCATAAGAAAAAAATGCATCTCCAGCTGCCTAGGGAAAAGAAGTTAAATGTGCTGCATGTGTGAAAGTTACCGGTAGATTCTGGAAGAATGATTTAAAAAATAAATGAAGAATTAGTAAAAAGACAGTGGGGACTTTTAACATTCCAGAAAGCTGATATAAATAAATTCATTTGTCTCACATTAGGAAGACAGCTGATTACAAAGTGTGATTGATCACTTGAAACTTTTTGGTCTCTGTTTGAATATAAAACATATATGATAGGTCCCACTGACATCACTGTGACTTAAAGTATTTGTATAAAATTTTGGAATCAAGGTTCATAACCTCTTGGTTTATCTTTATAAAAGCCGTTCCTTGTTGCCCATTTTGTTCTTTATTCAGTATGTGCTTTTTCTTTTTTTGGTGGGGGAGGGCCTTGAGGCTGTGTCCCAGAGTGGCCAAGAGCCTAAGTCTGGGGCTTGAGCTCTGAGGTTGCATGGCTGCTTTATAAGATTTTGGCTTATTCCATCATTGTTTTGAGAAGTCTCCTTGTCTGTGCATGGAAGGATGATAGTAGCAGTCACCTCATAGTTGCTGCACAGGTACACTCTAGGGCGAGGTGTTGATACGGAGTGGAGGGCCCTGACTCAGCCAGCATGAAGTGGTCCACAGCCCCCTGCTATTGGCCGTCACTGTGCCCTCTCTCAGGTACCCACAGACACCTCACCACCTTTCTTACCTCACCACCTTTCTTGCTTCCTCCCACCTGTGCTTTACACTCTTACTGCAGGAGGTACACTCAGGGGCCTGCTGCCAGTTTCCTTCTTGGCATTCCCAACATCTTCACTGGTGCTGAATCCAGAGGCTCTGTTCAGCCTGAAACATCTTTTAGAAAATCACTTGAGTTATCTCTTTATGACTTCTTAACCATTTTAACTTGTCAACAAAAGTAATTATTTACATTACATTTACCCCAAACTAAATATCTTCTGAAGCATTAAAACAAGATTACGTTTAGTATGATTTTTATGTTTTAGTTATTTGACTATTGCAGTTAAAACTTGGTAACCCAAACCACTTTGAAAAACTGCTTGGCAGTGTTTTTATAAAGATTGGTACCCTGTGATCTAGTTTCCAAGTCTGTGATTCCACTTTTTGTATGCACACACTGCTGCCATCCAGCACCTGTGTGTCACCAGAGGGTCACAGCAGCCAAGAGAAGAAAGCTGGGCATGGAATCTCCTGGGCATGGGCAATTGTCTTAGGGTGACTACATATTAGCACAATGTGCCCTGCTGATGCTAGAGGTGACAAGGACTCTTACTGCAGAGCAGACTCCTCTTAACAACCACAACGGGGCTTAGCTCTGGGTGACACAGCATGTGCACCTGGCTACAGCTGCAATATTTTAATTGGCCAAGTTTCTCATGCTGCCTGATAGACTTTGTGGATGAAAGAAAGTAAACGTAAACTTGATTTTAATGACTTACATCCGAGGGGAGGATAGGAATATTTTAGGAAGTTATTTGTTTTAGTATAATCAATAAGAAAGATAATATTTAATACTCTAAGACCTGTTTTTTTTAAGACTTAAGTCAATTTAAGGCAAAATCATTATTTTCAGAATTTTTAGCTCGTGTGTTTGTTTTTATTAATGTTCTTTAGTTTTAAAATAATACATGCTTGTCAAAATAGATTTAACAATAGATTCAAAATGATTGAAAAGTAAACATTCTTTTCCATTTCCATTTTCAGAGTCTTTTCATGTGTCTGTATCCTATTTCACTGGTTCTAAGGTGCATTTTAGTACCCTACAGTTCACCAACTGTGTAACTGAGATATCTTTCACTTTGTTGTTGCTAGGTGGCATTTATGAAGGTGTTATTATCACCTGCCATGGGAAATTTGGCCATAGTCCTTCTTTTTTTTTCCTTTTTTGCAGTGTCGGGGGAAAGGGTTTTGCTGTGTTGCTCAGGCTGGCCTTGAATTCCTGGACTCAAGTGGTTCTGCCTCAACCCCCTGAGTAGCTGGTATTATAGGTACATGGTACCATATCTGGCTTCATGGCTTCTAAGTGATATATAGGTTGAGTTCAGTTGCTATTATAGGTACGTTGAAAAAGATTTACTGTATTATGTAATTTGAGTTAGTGTGTGCAGAAAGATACAGAAAAGAAAGCAGAGAATAAGTATAACAAAAGTAAAACAAATATTCATTGTTAGAAGGATGTCTGCAGTTCTGTTTCCTGCAGAAGCAAAATCAAGTGCTTGATGGGATCAAGAAGAGGAGCTATTCTATGAGTGAATGGAGGACATATGCTTTTTTTTGATACCAGGGGTTGGGGGCACTCAACTACTGAGCCACATCCCCAACCCTATTTTGTATTTTATTTAGAGACAAGGTCTCACTAAGTTGCATCGTGCCTTGCCATTGCTGAGGCTGGCTTTGAACTCGTGACCGTCTTGTCTCAGCCTCTTGAGTTGCTGGGATTACAGGTGTGTGCCACCTGGCCTGGCTGACATATGCATTTTGTTCCTGAAATATGTACAGAAGCTTTGCCTGTGACAAGCCAAACAGTGCAACTTAGGGCAGGAGAAATTGACAAATCCAGTGAATTAGTTGATATGATCAGTTCAAGCACCATGCAGAACTTTTTTTTTTTTTTTGGTATTGGGAATTGAACCAGGGGCTCTTAACCCCTGAGTCACATCCTCAGCCCTTTTAAAAATATTAAAATATTTTATTTACAGGCAGTGTCTCACTAAGTTGCTTCGGGCCTTTCTAAGTTACTGAGGCTGGCTTTGAACTCACGATCCTCTAGCCTCAGCCTCCTGGAGCCGCTGGATTACAGGCATGGTCACTGCGCCCCGGCCGTGCAGAACTAGGGTTAAGTCATCATGTCATAGCTGTCATGCTAATTTATTCTTATAAATGAATTTAATGAATTTGATCATCTTTTTGTGTGTTTACTCATTTTTATACCTGTTGAGATAATCATTTGGCTTTTCTATTTTAATCTATTAATTTATAACATTTTATATTCCATTTTGTGATGTCAGATCATCCTGCATTTCTAGGAAAGCAACCTGCTATTTTCTTTTTAAATTCATAATTATCTTGCAGACATCTTTTCAGTTTACTATGTGTAGATTTTCCTCAGATTTCAATGGCTATATTATTTTTCTATTAGATGAGTATACTATAATTTTTTAGATAGCTGCATTGTGATGTGCATGATTTCCAGCTTTTTCTACTAAAACAATTTGGAATGAACATCTTCCTACATATACCTTTATAGACTCAGGCTAGTATTCCTATAGAATACGTTTCTAGAAATTTTATTGTGCATTTTCCTTGTTTGATATCATGAACGGAAATTGGAAGCTAACTTTAAAAAAGGATTTGTTTGATTTAGAAATGTCATATTTTGGAAAATAGTGGTTGTTGCTGGGTGATTTTCATTTTTTTTCTTTAATATTTTAATTTTTTAAGCTGTAATTGGACATAATACCTTTATTTTATTCATATTTATGTGGTGCTGAGGATTGAACCCAGGGCCTCGCACATGCTAGGCAAGTGCTCTACTGCTGAGCCACAACCCCAGCCCCTGGGTGATTTTCTTATGTGTAATTTTTTTTTTTTGTTTTTAACTCTAGTACTAAGACAGAGTTTATTTTAAAACACTCCATGTTTACAAAAACAAATACTCCTTTAAATGTTCTGGGACTGGGAGCAGTCATAACTGCCAGTAATATCCACCCTGTGCAGAGCAGGCCCATAAGCAGTGGAGTCTGCAGAGGTGAGTGCTTGCTTCCTTGAGTGGGACAAGAAAGATGACTCTGTTGCAATTCTCTTTCAGGGTTTTCTGATCAACTCAAAACCAGAGAATGCTTGTGAGCCCATAGCACCTCCACCACTAAAGGACAATTCATCTGGCGCTTTCATCGTGCTAATTAGAAGACTTGATTGTAATTTTGATATAAAGGTACTATTTTCTTTTAAAAATCTGTTTGTTTAGCTAATTTAAGTATTCCTTGTTTCAGAAAAGATTTAAGGTAGTACACAAAGTTGTCCAGATTAAAAAAGAAACAAGGCCTATAAGGAAAATGAGAAGGAGGTGGTAAAGGCAGAGAGATGGGGCAGGCTTACCTCAATCTTCCACACTTTCTGCACAGCTCACCCTCCAGTGTTATAGGAATGAGTGCAGAAAGAGAGGCACCTTAAGTTTTGTAACTCAC
Organism: Callospermophilus lateralis; assembly: GCF_048772815.1. Lineage (NCBI taxonomy): Eukaryota > Metazoa > Chordata > Mammalia > Rodentia > Sciuridae > Callospermophilus > Callospermophilus lateralis. Next base: position 104,720,224 of record NC_135314.1, read on the forward strand.
AGATTTAGGAGCAAGTTGACTAGATATAAATCACTCCTAGTGCTTCTAAGAATTTTTAGGTGTTTGTTGGGCATCTAGTAGTGAGTCTAACTTCATCTAATGTAGGAATGGAACTTCTTCCTGCAGTTTTGGGCCTTGCCCTTCCAGGATCAGTCTAGCACCTGTTTTCTCCTTTGGTGACCCTGACAGTGAGGTTTCTCTTGTAACAAGTCAATGCTGTCCTTGTGCCACGTTTTGTCTCCTTGAAGTAGGTAAAGCTGGGTTTCAGATAGGGAAACTAAGTTCTCTGTAGAACTTCCTTCATGACAGAAGAAATTCTTTAGGCCAATGATTATGTCAAGTAGAGTTTTTTGAGCAAAAAAAAAAAAAACAAAAAACAAAAAACAAATGCCAAATGTCTTCTTTGATATAATGAGAGCAACCAAGAACAGAGCAGGGAGGAAGAGCAGGAGGAAAAGATTAACATTAAGCAGAGTCATGAAGTGGGAGGGAAAGGGAGAGAAAAGGGAAATTGCTTGGAAATGGAAGGAGACCCTCATTGTTATACAAAATTACATATAAGAGTTTGTGAGGGGAATGGGAAAAAAATAAGGAGAGAAATGAATTACAGTAGATGGGGTAGAGAGAGAAGATGGGAGGGGAGGGGAGGGGGGATAGTAGAGGATAGGAAAGGTAGCAGAATACAACAGTTACTATTATGGTATTATGTAAAAATGTGGATGTGTAACCGATGTGATTCTGAAATCTTTGTAATGTTTTGAATAACCAATAAAAAAATAAAATAAAAAAAAAAGAGATGGAAAAAAAAAAACAAAACAAAAAACAAATCAGTGTGAAGTGGAAAAAAAAAAAAAAAAGCGACACAAAATACTTTTGTGAACCAGACTCCCCCAGAACCAGAGCTGATCTTAGAACTCCACCAGCACAATCCCTCAGCATTTGTAGAAGACAGAAGGCCAATTGGTCATAGCTTAGTTCATCATCTGCAAGCCTCCTGCAGCCCCAGCGCTCAGTACTGTGATTACCTCTGAGTTGCTTTTGTCTGCTTGGCTCCTGTGGGAGCTCAGTCCAAATTCTTGGCCCCTCACAGTAGTATGTCCCCTCAGTGCCACCAGGGCTGCTCTGAAGGCGGTAGTGTGTGAAGCTGTATTTTTGGTTTGGCCTGGGCAGAAGCCACTTAGAGGCCTATATAGAACAGGTCCTGATGTGACTGTACTAGCCTGCTCAGAGCTCCTGTCAACATTCCATAGCTTGGCATAGACAATGCTGTTCAGAAGGGAAGGCTGCCCGAGCCCTGATATACATGGTGTTTGTCTCTCTCATCAAGAAGTGGTGCCTCCATAAGAAACTCACTAGAGGAGTCAAATAATGACTGAAAAGGGGTTTGAAATGTACATCAGTTTGTAAATGACAAGTATTGTATCTATTGTATATTAATTCCAGATCTGGACTCTCGATTGCCTTTAAATGAAAAATAGTGTTTGAAATCAACTCTAGATTTTCCTGCCTTCAAAGTTGTTTGTGTAGTTTGATTTTAAATCATTATGAGATTTGATCCAGAACCAAACTATTAATTGCACATTTCTTCCAGCCAAATGAAATATTATTGTAACATTCTGTTAACTTTTTGCTCATAGAAAATTAAATGTATTTTAAAATGTATTTTAATACTAATTCTCATGAGTCTGAGGTTTCTCTCTCTCTCTCTCTCTCTCCATTGTGCTGTGTATTTTCTGACTCTGGAGTCTTTGGTGACAAGAAGCTAGGCTACTTTGTTGCTGTTGTGACTTTCCTTTTTAGGTGGGATGGTGGTGTTTCCCTTTGAAAGTTAGGGGAATAAGGTCACAGATATTCATTTTTGAGGTGAAAGCACAAGTCCAGAGTGAAGAAGTAGGCTGGTTAGCTCTCCTGTCCCTCTAGTGCATTCCTAATCAGCAATCTGGGTTCTGGTGGACTTTCACAACCTGAGCCTTACTCTAGCTCCTCTCTTTACACTGCCTGCCTGAGGTCTGTCCACTGCTGTGCTGTGCTGACCGCACCCCTGTGCCTTCACACAGGTTGTTTCTCTGTCTAGGGCAACTGTTGCCACCCTCATATTTGACTTTTCAGGTTCCTTACATGTTTGGATGCCTTCTTGGCTGTCTGTCCTATTGCTGGCTGAGCATTATTCCAGCTGAAATTGCCAGCTTCCACTTTGCAGATGCCTCCTTTGTTGATCTTATCTTCATGTTATTTTATATATTTTCTTATTTTGTGAGCTTAAGGTGATTAGAGTTCATGTTTTAATTATACTTATATATACATTTTGTATCACAGTGCATAGTGATCAGTCAATAAAGTTTTGTTAAATTAAACCCAGTAATAGTAAGCTTTCTGCTTATGTGTATAATGTATTCTTAAAAAATATATACATGGGGGCTGAGGATATAGCTCAATTGTGGACTGCTTGCCTCACATGCACAAGGCCCTGGGTTCAATCCCAGCACCACATACAACCCATATATATATATATTTATATATTTATGTATATGTATGTATATATACATATACATACACACACACATACATACACACACACACACACACTCCCCTACACACATGGGAAAAACATGTAAAGTATTTAAATTGAGCCATTGTCATTTGGAAAGGAAAATCTTAAAAATTTTCCTATTAAACTTTATCATATAGGCAGAGTCTTTTAATGCATAAAATTCTAGTCTGTTGTAGATTTTTTTAAACTTGATTATTTTTGGTTCATAAATGTATAATGGAGATTTTATGCCTAAAGATTCTTTACCTATCTGACTTCTGTTGATTTTTATCTTCATCTCAATTGTATTAAATTTGGGGAAATTGGTTTAGAGGGGAGACATAGTAATTCCAATAAGTCCTAGGAATAGACTGCATATGTTTGAATCCCATCTTTATCATTTACTGGCAGTATGATCTTGGGCAAGTTATTTAGCCTCTGTGTGCTTTATCTGCATAGGAATTGATAAGCTGGATAGGATTATTGTGAGGATCAAATGAAATAGTCACTATGAAATGCCTGTCACACATGAAGGAGGCATTAGGCTTTAGTGTTGCTATTTCATGATTTTACCATGGAGATAAATAGAGAAGAGGTAAGGATGGCAAAGATGGTGACTCTTCAGAAGTTAAATTACTGGCTGATAAATCACACCATAATATAGTAACATGGTATCAGTTGATGTGTAAGATTTATGATTTGACTTACAAGGGATGGTTATTCCAATGTGTAAGGTATAAGTTTTCTAAATTTGCAAGAGTAATTATGGATCTCTTCTCAAGGTGTTCTGGGTTGGTAAGGATATAGTCACCTTGGTCCCTGGAGAAGCAACTGTACTCTCATCCCAAAGACAATTTCCTTTCTAGTGTGGTTACTGGTGAATAAGTATTAGCTTTTTTGGCCATACTCCTTAATCAGAAATCTCTGATTGCATTTTCTGAGCTTCCAAATTGATTGTTATATTTATAGCTTTATATTAGGTATGTTATGAAATCTAATCACTTATGAAAATGTGTAGGACTTCTTCAGAACTGCCAATAAATTTCTCTTTGTTGATGATCAGTAGTGGTTCATGCATGTCCATCTACACTTCTGTATGGGTGTCCTGGCTGAAGCAAATAGAAAATGACTTCTTTGCTTGTTCTGTAGGTAGCTCAGTAGACTGAGCTGCGGGAAAGCTTGATGCAGCATTGTCTGCAGTACTGCAGTGGATGGTAGTTGCAAGGTTATTTTGTGGTCTTTCTCCTATCCAAAGTGATATCTAAATTACCTCAGATGAATGGGAATTGGCTCTGTCTTCCAGAGTTTTCCTAGGAGAAGGGAACCCCTTGCATTGCAGACAGAGAAGAAGAAAGAAGCAGGGGTGAAAGTAGATGGAGACAGACCTGCTGATCAGTGGTGCTGGACACTCGGGAACTATTTTCTATAGCTCTTTACATATTTTTTTTTTTTTTTTTTTGGTCTCAGGATTGAACCCAGGGGCACTTAACTACTGAGCCACATCCTTAGCCCCCTTTTTGTATTTTATTTAGAGACAGGGTCACACTGAGTTGCTTAGAGCCTTGTTAAATTGCTGACATTGGCCTTGAACTCGTGATCCTTCTGCCTCAGCCTCCCAAGCCACTGGGTTGTTTTGCTTTTAAGGTGAATGTTGTGCTGGCATTAAAGAAAGTTATACTTTCTTTTTTCTTCTTTAAAAGTTAATGATGAAGTAGAATTTATGTGCTTTAATAAAGGCAATGGCTCATTTTCTTCATACATATCAGTCCAAGTGTTGTGATGCAGAGGCAGCCACTGAGACTGCAGAGGGGCAGTGAACAATTTCTGGAGGGTGGAATCACATTCCAGATTAAGAGCACTGCCTAAACCTCTGCTTCTGTTGAGAGAAGCAATCTGAGTCTTTCAGTCTATTGTACCCTGAGAAGAGATGAGGTGCAGTAGAACTCAGATTTAGTGTTTGGATATGTGAAATATTCAAAAGGGCAGTAAGAGAACTCCTGATGACATGTCAACCATTGATTCTGAAAACACATTCACTGACAAAAACTGTGTCCTAAAAAGTTCAGCTCTTTAGAGGACAGGCAAAGCAACGCTTTTTGTTGTTGTTGTTGTTTTGTACAGTGCTGTTCTTTGCTGTTACAAAATATAATTGTTTGGAAATGTTAGTTTTTGTTAAGAGTGAGCATTTGAGGTTAGAAACATTATTGGCTCTTTGTAAATAAATTCAAGGTATATTAAGTCTCAATTAGGAAAGTGACTTGAATCATTCTGAAGAAGAAATCTAAGAGGAATTATCTTCTGTCTGAAATCCTTCCTGATTCCTTCCAAGGTAGAATTGATTACTTCTTCATTTTGCTTAATCCCGTGTTAGTCTCTGTCAGCTCTCTGAAGGAAAAGATCATGGTGAGATCTGTGGTTCCAGTGTCTAATACACTGGCATTTAATATGTGCAAAATGAAGTATTTTAAACCACCATCGGGGCTTTAAATGTAGGTTAAACAGAGTAGGGGAAAAAAAAAAACCAGCATTATTGGAATTCTCTGTTGGTTTTGTGTTCATTTCTTGAAGTGCCCTTGGAAATATTTGTAAATCTGTGTATCCATTTATACCATTTTTCTCAAGGTCCAGGTGTTTCATGAGAATTAAGAAATTATCATATACATTTTCTGGATTATTGTTTTTTTTGTGGAATTTTATCTTATGAAAGTCCTCCTGTTTTCCTTTCTACACTTACCTTTTGTTCCCTCTCTCAGGCCTCCAGGAAAACCCGTTACTTGGTATTCCAAGTGCGAGCTCCACATCAGTAGCACTAGGCAGATAGATACGATTTTTGAATAGAATTCAAACTGCAGTTATTACATAACTAGTGAAGGTCATGTAATAAGTAGTTTCTAAATATTCCTACAAAGTGATTTATAACCTTTTTTGTTGATTTACTTCAGAATGTTTTTAAAAACGTAGTAGAGGTGTGTGCCTGAGGAGTGCTGTTGGAAAGGTGCCTGCCCATTAGGGTTCAAAGGCCTGGATTCGAGCCCTGCACTCCCAGAGCTTGTCCTTAGGTGTAAAATAGGCAGTAAAGGGCAAGGCCAACACTGCCACCTTGCTGCCACTGGCCAAGGGCAACATGCGGTCAGAGGAGCCAGGCTTCCGAACCACCCAGTATTGTACCATGTACCTTTTTTTGTTTTGACTTATTACCTTTTTGAGTTTTGTAAAGTAGTCTGCACAATAAAAGTATCATAAAGTATGTGCAGTTTAAATAATAATAAAATGAATGTCTGCATATTGAGCTTAAGAGAAACTGTTACCTTCTAATGTATCAATTTAATCTTCATTGGACATTATTATCAAGTGATTATTTTTAGGTTTTATTATACACACACACACACACACACACACACACCCCATGTTAAAGCAGTATCACTATTTGATTTTCATAATGTAGCAAGGTGCCACAAGAAATTAAACTTGAGTTGGAAGGTGGGAGGACAGGGCAGCCTGTGCCGTTGTCCTACACTCTGGTTGGAGGAGTCTGGGCTTACGGTCTGTGCGATTGGCTCCTTGTAGAATTAGGGCGGCAAAAAGGAAGGGCTACAACTGGATCCAATTAAGGCTGAATACTAGATTTTGAAAACCGCCAGACTTACCATTTTTCAAAATAATGAGAGAACTTTCTATTCAAACTATTTTAACATTGACGTCAAGCATTTTAAATTAAGCAATACTAAGTTTACCACACAGTGATTGCTTATTATAGCTACTCATTTTTCGTCTTGTGTTTGGAAAAGTTCCTGATGGCAAAGATTTCTTTAAAAAGTCCAGAGAAAACCCAGCAGTCCTCTGTATTTTCTTCTTCTCTACTGTGGATTCTTTCCTTTTGCTCTGTAATACTATTTTCCTCCCACGCGTGATTCTGGCCTGGAATCCCCTGGATGTGTTTTGTCACTGGGGCCTCCTGGGAGCAGAGCTCCTGTTTTTATAGTGCTGGGTCCTGAGCTTGCAGGAGGCACCAACCCAGTGCACAGGCAGGGGAGGGAGTGCACAGGCTTGGCACCGGGTGGCGCTGGGCATCAGGATCCTGCTGTAATTCTCCAAGTGGAGGGTGAGTCCTGTTATCAGTTCCAAGTAGGCAGGGAGTAAGTGCAGAGTTATCCTTTGGTTGCCTAGTTATCATTAAAGTATGCTTTTGCCCCTTAGTTATAAATTCAAAATTGCTTTTATTCTTAATAGTAAATGGGTTGAAATGGAGCTTCTGCTGTGTTAGATTGTGAAATAATTAAGATTTGATTGGAATATGAATCCTGTCAGTATCCAAAACTCAGATGGTATTCTTCATTTTAATATATACTTTAGTATACTTATTTTTAGGTTTTATTAGAAATATAAAAATAGAAAATATAAAATTAGAAAATATTTTTTGAACACCCTTTTAAGGCTTAAATTGCAATAAAAACAATGAAATATTTAAGCAGGTTAGAGATTCATTTTAAAGTTTTTCACTTACAAAGTAAAGGTTTTCTTTTTATTGCAAGCTAATAGCAAGCAGTAGAAGTAGATGCATATAAGGGTTATTCAATGTTTGCTTAATGTCACCAGGAAAAAAAGGATTATTTTATTTTAATTTAATTTTATTAAATTAACTAATTTTATTATGTTAAGTACTAAGTGTGTGTGCCAGACACAGTATTAAACTTCATTTGAAACAGACCTATTCAAAGACCATAAGATTTGATTTGGTAAGTTTATGATTGTTGCAGTATGTGGAAGACCATTCTCTTCTGATTGCAGTCAACCTACAGAACACTGGGGACTATCTGTATGGTTGGGTGCCAAACTTTTTAACTACAACCCACGGTTAGAAGTTTATTTTTATCCATGCATGGGTATATATACAGCACATAGCCACAGCCCTACAATAACTTTAAGAAACTTACCTATACTACCTAAAATACTTTATTATATTAAATTCCTTTTTATTTAAAAGATAAGTTGCATGTGGGTCCACTAAATGATTTTACTGTAGTGATTTGGACTAAGTTTTTTCTTTGTAGTACTGAAAGCTGGCCAGGACATTAAAGTATGCTTTTGCCCAAGCAGTTATAAATTCAAAATTGCATTTATTTATAATTAGTACGAAATCTTATCTCTCAGTACAAATTGGAGCTGGGTGTGGTGGTACACGCCTGTGATCCCAGCTACCCAGGAGGCTGAGAAAGGAGGATTGCAAGTTTGAGGCCAGCCTGGGCAATTTAGCAAGGCCTTGCCTCAAAATAAAAGATGAAAAAGGGTTGGGGATGCAACTCAGATGTAGAGCACCCCTAGGTTCAAACCCTAGTGCAGGAAACAAACAAACAACAACAACAAAAAACATTAAAAATAGTACAGATTGATTTTTTTAAATGATACCAATGGAACATGTAAAATGTTTGATTTTTGAAGTTCCAAGAATTCTGGCTTCTGTTTTCTGGTGTTCTTGAAACAAATAAATGTGGCTTTTCATATAACACAGAAGATTTTGTTGACCCAACCCAAAATATTTTCTAATGCATTAAATAAATTCAACTTAGTCTGAACAAACATGTATGGGAGCAATATGCCACTTACCAAAGGTCAGTTCTCCAGAACAGAACCTCAGGTTAAAAAAGGGAACATGCCTGTGTGTCTCCATGGTAAATGTTACAAAGCTGCAGCATCAAAACCATGTACTCTGATACTGCTTCTCATAATTTTTGTGCACTTAATGTCTTAAGAAGAAAATAAATTCTTGTCAGTTTTAGTTATTTCTCTACTGCAGAAAATACTTTAAGTGTGGACAGAGGCAGTGATATCTGACTGTTACTGATTGTAAACTCAAAGAGAAAGAGGAAGTTATGTTTGACACTTAGCATTGAGGACAAAAGGCAACTACAGTACATTTACACCTATTCATGATGACCTTGAGTTACTGGAAAAGGCCAGATCAGACTCGGTGCCCTTTAACTTGAGAAAGCTGGGAAAATTGAAGCATATATTAGGAATATTTTTTTTTCCACAATGACTAAAGTAAAAATTTTTGTGATTTTTTTTTTTTTAAGGGGAACTAAAAAACAGATAAAAGAAAGCTTTGTTTTTGTGAGTTTTGTCTTGCTGGATAGGGCAGCATAAACAGTTATGTTAGTTACAGTTTATTTTAAACAGTATTTGTGAGCAATACTCTTCTAGAATTGAGATAGATACAATAAGCAAGATTGTTCCTTTCTTTAGGGAACATCAAGTTTGACATTCAAAATGCTTTAAATTTTATTAGATCTCTGCTTTTCAGGGTTGAAACAAGCTTGGTTTTTTAGTAATTAATATTTTATAAAGAAATGTGAAAGAAATCATCTATTAATTTTTAAAGTAATACTCTAAAAATGTAACATCACAATTGAGTTTTTTCATATTGTGTTTTTCATTTATCTTTAAGTACGGCAGCATTTTTTTGGTGTGTGTCTGATCTTTTTGAGGCATCATGAAATTACTTAATAATTATGTCATTTTATCAATGAATCATGATAGATGCAAATTATTCTATTTAAAGTTTATTTTTTGAAACTAGCCTGATTAAAGTGATTCAGCTTATCAAAGCACTAGGCTGGGTGTTAAAAAAATAATGCCCTAAGACAAAACTTGTGGTTTATAAAAAAAAGGTGAAGACATAGGTATCCTGCTGAAAACAAGCCATGGTTAACAACTCCCAAGTGCTTTTTGTTCTAAACTATTTTAAATTAATCCCCATATATTGTGTCTTGCTGTATGCTAATGTAGCATTCTCCTACTTGCCCACCATAGTGAATACACTGAGGAAACTTACTACGACAAATATTGTTATCTGGTAATTTTAGTAGCACAAATCTAAACTTTCAGTCTTGAAAATATTTCATGTAGCTCTTTTTTTTTTTTTAAATCATTTTAGTACCCAATCAGGAGTTAAGCTATCATCTTTTAATCTGCAACTCTCTTCATCTTTTTTCTTCCCTCTTCTATTTTGTGTTTAGTAATTTCTGTTGCTTTATCTTCAGATTAACTGAGCTTTTCTTCTATAACAGCTAATCTTCTGTTAAATCCATCAAGTAAATTTTCATATTGTAATATTTTTTTCTCTGGAAGTTTCATTTGAGTCTTTTAAATTATTTGGGTGTATCTTCCATTTCTCTGGGCATTGTTCATATTTCCTTCATATCTTTGAATATAATTTTTTAGTTTGTAAGTTATAAATTATAATAGCTATTTAAAAGTCATTGACGGCTAACTCCATTTCCAAGTCATTTTTGGATTTGTTTCTACTGGCGGTTTTTCTCCTGTTTATGGGTCATGATGTTGTCCTACTTCTTTGTATGTCCAGTAATTTTGATTGTTTGCTGAACATTGTGTTACGTTGTTTGTGTGGGTTTTGTTGACTTTCTTTAAAGATCATTTAGTTTTATTTTGGTTGGCATTTTATTCCAGATGAAGTTAGTCCTTCTGAGGCTTGTTTTAAATATTTATTAAGTTGATCCAGCGTAGCCTTTATTCTGGGACTACTGTTTTAGCTACTGTTCTCTACTAATAGGTGTGATTCTTCTGTGTGTCCTCTGAATGTTCTGGATTACCAGGGAGGTCTCTCTACTCTGGTTAGTCAGAACTTGAACTTCTCATGACAGAGCCCTAGGAATTATTCATCTTACACTCCCCAGTAATTGTTCTTTCCCTGGTGGGATTGTTTGTCCAGGCTTATAGTCTCATGTCCATCTTTGTATTCAGCCAAAGACCCAACAGGATCCCATGCAAATATTTAAAGTAATTTCTCTGCATAAGATCCTTCAGTGGTACTCTAGGCTGAAAATTCAAATTTAATCCATGTGAACTTCCTTGAACTCGGGTCTTTGTGCTCAAAAACTCAATGAGACTGCTATGTTCTGATCCAGGCAGAAAGCCAGGGCCATTGTGGAAATCACCTTGTTTCATGGCCTCAGAGAGCACCATCAGCACAGGAGCACAGTACTGGTGGCTCAGTGTTTGAAAGCAGTTGTTTCATAAATTTTGTCTAGTTTTCTAGTTGTTTATAAAGGAAAAGAAAATCCACATCAGTGACTGTGTTCATGCCTAGAAGCAAGCGTTTCCCCATTCTCTGTTTGTCTTTTGTGACATTGATATTTTGAGATAATCCAGGACAGCTGTATTGTATAATGACCAATTGGGTTTATCTGATTGTTTTGTCATGTTAGATGCAAGTTAAACATTTTTTTTTGCAGGAATCTTGCATGTGAAATATTATATTTTTCTTAATTTCAGTTGTATTCCACTGAGTTATAGTATATGTCTGTTGTTATACTTTGTCACACTGTCTTAATTATTCTAGCTTTGTTTAGTAGGTTTTGAAATTGGGAAGTGTAAATCATCTAACTTTGTTCTTTCTCAAGATTGGTCTCTAGAATTTTCATGCAAATTTCAGTATCACTTTTTTATTTTCAATTTATTACAGTGTTATGCAATTTTCAACATACAAGCTGTATACTTCTTTCATTAGATTTATTCTTAGATGTTTTATATTCCTTTTGCTGCTATGGGATCTTTTCCCCTAATTTTACTTTGAATTGTTCTTTGCTAGTGTATGGATATGGATATGGATCAGTCTTTTAAGTCCATTCTGCTAATCTCTGGCATTTGATTGGGATGATAATGAAAAAGGCTGGATGAATGAATAAGTAAATAAAACAGGAAAAGAAGAGTTACAAATCAAAATGTCTTTATTCTATTTTCACATTTAATAATGCTTTGTTCTGTGTAGATTCAAGTTATTGTTTTCTCACTATCTATTTCAGCTGTTATAGGGTTATTGACAGATTGCCTCAGTTTTGTTTATCTGTCAGTGTCTTAGTTTTACCTTCTATTTTTTTTTTTTTTTTTGTCATTGTGTGTTTGTTGGTTGTGGTACCAGGGACTGAAACTAAGATGCTTGCTCTACACTGAGCCGCATCCCCATCCCTTTTTGTTTTTTATGTTGAGACAGGGTCTTGCTAAGTTGCTAGGCTGGCTTGGAACTTGAGATCTTCTTGCCTCGGCTTCCTGAATCATTGGGATTATAGGCAAATTTTACCTTCATTATTCTTTTTTTTTTAAATTTTAGTTACATATATATGACAGAAGGATGCATTTTGATTTATTACACACAGTTGCTGCACAGCTTTACATTTCTATGGTTATACATGATGTAGTGTTGCACCATATGTATAGTCATACATGTACCTAAGGTAATGATGTCTGTCTCATTCCACCATCTTTCCTGCCCCCATGTCCCCCCCCCCCATACTGCTTTCCAGAGTAGTTGTACCAATTTGCATTCCCACCAGCAATGAATGAGTGTGCCTTTCCCCCCACATCCTTGACAACATTTATTGTTGTCTGTATTCTTGATAACTGCCATTCTGACTGGAGTGAGATGAAATCTTAGTTTTGATTTACATTTTTCTAATTGCTAGAGATGTTGAACATTTTTTCATGTATTTGTTGATTGAATATAGGTCTTCTTCTGAGAAGTATCTGTTTAGCTCCTTGGCCCATTTTAACCTTCATTCTTGAAGGAGAGTTTTACTGGATATAGAATTCCAAATTGAGTTATTTCTTCTAGTAATCTTTTTGTAGAGTCATCTAAATGAACAAGTATGTCAGTTTGCAAATATTTCTTCCTTGTCTCTTCATCCACACTGGGCACTCCCTTCCCCACCTTTCTCCCTTCCTTACCCCCCACCCTTTGCTCTCCCCATCTCCTCATCCTCCTCACATCTTACTGGGTAGGTTTGGAGCTTAAGGACCATATTGAAGAGTGGTGGCCAGAGTGAACCTCATCTTGGTGCCATTGCTAAGGAGAAAGTGTTTGGTCTCTTACCAGTAAATAGCATTATCTATAGATTTTTTTTGTAGATGACACTGCTAACAAAAAAAATTTTTTAAATAACAATTTAAAATATGAATTCAAGTTCATATTTGGCCAGGAAAGTAGATTGGGAGCAACACTAAAATAATCTTTATCTTGCTAGTGGTTAAGTACTTAGAATACATTGTAAGACAGATGTATTTTTATATTTATACTTAAGCCAGGGGAGTTGAATTTCCTCAGTATTTACTTCTTCTCTGTACTTCACTTTATTTCTTTTTTACTAAAAAAAAATAATGACTTGTGATTGAAATTTATACATACATATGCCATGTATATTTTTATTTTATGAATTACTCATAATCTGACATAGTTCAGTATATTCTATTCTCACTTCTCAGTTAAAATAAATGATTTTTTAATAACACTAAATTAAGTTAGTGTTATTAAAATTAGATCACATTTGGGCTGGGGATATAGCTCAGTTGGTAGAGTGCTTGCCTCACATGCACAAGGTCATGGGTTCAATCCCCAGCATCACACACACACACCAAAAAAAAAAAAAAAAAAAAAAAAATAGATCACATTTAAAGCAACAATTCTTCTTTTTTTTAAAGATTTTTTAAAATTATTTTTAAATTGTAGATGGATCCAATACCTTTATTTTATTTATTTATTTTATATGGTGCTGAAGATAGAACCCAGTGCCTCTCACATGCTAGGCAAGTGCTCTGTCACTGAGCTATAAGTCTAGCCCCACAACTGTTCTTTTATTAGACACCTTCTGCCACAAGCCAGGTGTTCTCTGAAACACTGGGTATCCATGGGAGATGCATGAGCAGTGTGGAGGGCAGTCACTTGTCGGTCTGCCTGTCTGAGATGATACCTTTGAGCTTGTTTTTTCAGTGTTCAAACATTAGAAATTTTTTTCCATGCAAGAGAAGAGCTTCTGTAATAAAAAGTTTTAGAACTTGGAAGTACAGAGTTGCATTTCAAATAATAAATGTTCTTCGTGTGTCTTACTTTACACAGACATCCAGAGTGCCATGTGATATAGTAATTGGGCTCTTTTCTATCAAAGAGTCAACTTCTGTTGCATTTTTACTATTCTTGCAGATCGATAGCCCTGATGTGTGGACAGATCTGTGTATTTGTAGTGCCTCTTCCCAGGGTAACGATGAAGGATGCTCAGCTCAATTTGTGCATAGTTTGTAGCGGGACTGAAGACTATAAGAAAGGTGAAAATGTGAATGGACTATGTTTTATAACTTTTTGTTTTCATCAATCGGTAGTAGATTCATTCTAAGTATTTGTTGAGTGAATAAATGAATGACTTTGCTGAATATCTCTACATTTTTTTTCTCACATCCCAATCATTCTTAGTTTTCTGCCCAGGAAACTCAAATTGAGTGTGTTTACAGCTAGTCTCTGGTGCCTCTCTGTCCAAACAAGCTCTTTCTGGCTTTCCTCTTTGGCCACAGGCATCCTTGAGCCCTGGGTCAGCAGTTGGCTATATAGGTACTCTTTACACATCACTGTCACCCCACCTGTCGCATCTGTTCCCACAGGTTCAGCCTCCTCTTCCCGCAGGCTGAGCACCACCAGAGTGTCCAGCAACATGGCTCTAGCCGCCTCAGCCCCTTGCTCAAGGGTCTCCCTTGAGAAAGCCCCAAGTCTAGTTCTGAGTGGCCTTCAAGGAACTTCCCAGTCTGTCCCTTTGTTCCTGTGTCACCTCATTAGCAACAGTAACACTGATTTCAGGGAGTGGCCATAGCGTCTTGGACCCACCACCTTTGGTCCTGTGATGGGGAGGTGGAGGGTAGTGGGAGCACATGGTAGAGCAAGCTGCTCCCCTCACAGGGGCTGGGAGCAGAGGAGGACAAAGAGACCCACCGTTCTCTATGAGGGCACACCTCCTACCCCAATGACCTGAGAAGTCTTCTTAGGCCCCAGCCCTTAGGCTTTCTTCTAGTAGTGCCAACATATGGTTGGAACTGGAATGTCCCCCCCACCCCCATTCCCAAGCTTGTGTGTTGAAAGAATGGTCCCCAGTGCAGCATTGTTCAGAGGTGGGGCTTTTAGGCAGTGATTGGATCCTGAGGACTCTGACCTCATCAGTGGGTTGATCCATTTGATGGATTAATTCATTAACAGGTAAATACACTGTGAGGAGGTGGGTCCTAGTTGGAGGAAGTAGCTCTCTGGGTGCAAGCCCTAGAAGGGCTTATCTTTTCTCTTCCTCTGCTTCTCAGCTACCGTGAGCTGAGCAGCTCTCCTCCGCCATGCCCTTCTGCTGTGATGTTTCTGCAGTGGAGTTGTCTGACCATGCATTCCTCTGAGTTGTTCTTGTTGGATATTGTGGTCACAGTGACGAAAAGATGACTAATACAGCCAAGCTAAAGATGAGAGCCTTAAAACGTGGTCCTTAGAAGTACATTCAAGATCCAAAACAAAGCACCTGTACTTCAGATCTAAGCTCTGTGTGACCTCGGGGTAGCTCTGTTTACCTGTCTGTCCTTGTTTCTAAAATACAGAAAAGACTGTCTGCCTTGTAGGCTTGTGTTGAATACTGGAGATAGTAAGTAAATACAGGTCTCCTGTGGTAGTTGTTCTGGAGCCTGTATATATGTTCTGTCAGTGGTTTCCCCAACTCCTCATTCCTGTGTGTCCTGAAAAGATCTCTGCTCATGATCATTGTGACAGCACAGTCATTTCTTTCTTTTTTCTAAGATGTTTCTACTAGAGTCAATAGTATTAATTTGTCCAAACGAAAGATAAAAGGAACTCTTATGACATTTCCAGGTTTTATTTTAGAACCTGTCTTATTGACAACTCTTCCTTTGGCAATCTGCTATCTTCTGACATATTAGCTATTTGTAATAACAAGCCAACAGTCCCTTATTACTGTCAAGCTCTTGGTTAGGGGCCACCTGGTCCTCAAAATTTATTTGTATCTAATTTGTTGATTAAATGTAAAATATTCAGTGAATTTACTGCAGTTTGAACTAATAACTCTGATCAGTCTCTTTTAAAAGGCAGATTGGCAGTTCAGTTCAGAGAGCTTTCTAGTGCAGTTTTGATGATTCTTCTGGACTTAGGTTTTTGTTCACCATGCATGCTTTTTATTCATGAATCTTTGAGCTTTTTGCTTCCATTTGACACCATGTGTTTGAGGTTGCATTTTATGAATGCGAATCCTTGCACATGGTTACTAAATGATTTAGGTTTTACTTCTGCTTCATGTGTTCTTAAAAATACCAGCTGCTGCTTAGTTGAAAATGTAATTTAATTTGAGTGACACATGAGTTTATAGTTCCTAAACATGAATATATTTTCCTTGTTTGTATTCATAAGCCTGTTGGTCCATATGTTAATGTGTTCCTTGATTTAGTTTTATTTCTTTATTTAAAAAAATCAATAACAACAACAACAAAAACCTTGGGAAAATCATGCTTGTTAAATTTTTGGAACATGCTTCTATTATTTTGGGGTTCACATTTAAAGCTTACAAAATTCTTTCCGTTAGTGATATGATTTTATATTGTATTTATGTAAACAGTTACATTTTGGAGTGAGAAGGGACATTCCTCCTTGGTTGCTTGGCATAGTTTTAAGAACCTTGTGGTGAGACTTGGTCACACATGCAGCATGTTAGGCATCCATTCTCACGCCCTGGTGGATCTTGATAATTTGGGAGTGAGAAAGCATCGTACAGAATTGATGGTGCTTTGTCTCTTCTCACCAGAGACTTCATACTCTGACCTCTGCAGGAGACGCAGGACCTTCTGCAGACCAGTTTTGGATAGGGGATGGTACAGGTATGCATAAATACAATGCATGACCCTGTGTGAGGTCTTGAAAACAGAGCATAAATACTCCTGGGTGGGGGGACCATGAATGAATGTGGGTGATACAGCATGTGGCACATGGAATGGGACAGCGGCTTCATAGAAGTGCCGGTCCCTGAAGGCCTGGTAGGCGTCCAGAAGACAAAGGCTGCTCCAAGCAGAGACAGAAGTCTGAGCAAACCCTTAGAAACTAGAGCGAACTGTCTGCTGGCCTGGTCCTGTGCTCTGCCTGGCACACGCTCTGCCTGCTTGGTATGGACACTCAGCGGACACTCCAGAATTGCACTGCAGGGTTGCTCTTTACTGTTGTTCCTGAGACCACACACTGTGTCTTTACATGGTACACCTTTGCTGTCATGTATGTACTTTGGCAGAGGAAAGAAAGTTAAACTGTGTGATTTCAGTTATTATAATGTGTTAGCTCTAAAAGGAGATTTAAAACTTTAGCTTTTGATATTGTTCTAATTATTTCTCAAATTGTATCTTTGGCAAAAGGCCCTTTTGAATGTGGGAAGAAACATTTCTCCTCAATTACATGGTTAGATTTTTGGAAATTGTTAAAACAGCCATTAAAACATCAGAAAAGCTCATAGGAACCCCAACCAGGCACAAGTAAAAGCTAAGTGAAGTCTTCACTGCTATGGTAAAGTTAATATATATGGTAAATAGGGGTTAACAATTAGAATATCTGTAAGAGATTTTATTTTCTCTTTTTAGAATGTGGTAATGAAGAGGCTATGGGGAGTGACATTTTATCAATTTGAATTAAATAATAAAATCCACCTAAAAAACATGCACTTATCTGCAGAAAATAGTAAACTTATGCTCTTGATTATTGACATCCTCTTGCATGACTATACAACACTCCTTGTGACAGTTTTATTGTCTTCTTTATTTCTGGCTGTTATTCCTAATAGGAGTAAGTCCTGCATCAACAAACTAATTATTTTAGTTTTTAAAGATCTCTTTATGCCCAATTTTATCACTTAGGTTTGTGATGTTATATTGTGAGCTGTCAATTTGAACAAAAAATTTATTCATTGACTTATTCAACTGGTATTTATATAGTGAATTCATCCTCTGTAGGCTACTTCATAGGTGCTGTGGAGGCTGTAAAGCTGAGCAAAATATTAATTTCGTGAGATATTCATATTTCCTAGAGATTCAGTTATTTTCAGGAACAGGATAAAATTATTCTGATTTGTCCACACTGCTCTCTTTCAAAAATCCAACTTTCATTGGTGGGGTCGTTCCAGAGAAGGCAAGGGTACTGCAGGAGAGAGTTTTACCTCTGTGAAGTCCGCTTGCCTGCGGGCCTGAGGACAGGACCTCATTTCTTGCCTACGCTTCAGAACCTGGGTCTGTCAGAATAATGACACATCCTATTACTCTTGGGAACTTGACTCCTTGTAACTTGATTTAGATTTTGTTTTTATTCAATCGTAATAGAATTTTGAATAATTTTAATGTTGATAACTAAAGTGGAACTAATATTAGACATGGAAGTTCTTTTTAAAAATTAATTTGCCTGTTTCTTAAAAACACAAGTACACAGAAAACATTTTGAGAGACACATTACTATGTAACAACCATTTAAAGTGATATATTTCAAGAGTTCCTATTAAGTGTTTAATAACTATACATTAAGTTATTATATTATACATAAGTGTTTATGATTTTGTTCTAGTTTTATATACAACTATGTTTTAAAACATGTATTCAAAAATCTCCAAAAGCATTTCAAGTACTTAAGATATATACATTTGTGTTTATGTGTGTTTATTTATTCCAATATGAACATAATGATCTGATCCTTAATTTTTACCACTAGCCTAAGGGTCATACAATAAGTAGTTTAGCTGTGGATTCATTTTTATTTGTAACAGATTATTGTTTTACAAGTGAAATGTAGCAGTATGTTTGGATACTTTATCCAAAGAAGAAGAAGAAGATTCTGCAGTGATATTCTTAAGGGGCAAAGGTTACTATTTTGGAAGATAGCTTTAAGAAAGATTTAATAGCTGTATAGAAGCAGTAAGTAACTTCAGACTGGAGGTAATGTTAATTTTTCAAAGCTTTCAAAAGGAATTTGAAGTAATATTGTTGATGATTAAGCTAATGGTAAGAAAATGATTTTATTTGACTCATTTGTATGTGTTAGGCATGGTAGTAATTAAGCATTTTAAAGTATTATTTTATGAATGAAAAAGACATTGCCATTCCAATTTTTTTCTTCTTCTTTTGTTTTTTTCTAAAGAGAGATAGAGAATGAGAGAGAGAGAGAATTGTTTAATATTTATTTTTAGTTTTCAGTGGTCACAACATCTTTATTTTATTTTTATGTGGTACTGAGGATTGAACCTAGTGACCCACGCATATCAGGCAAGCGTGGTACTGCTTGAGCCACATCCCCAGCCCCATTTCAATCTTAAAGATTAGTAAACTGAAGATTAAAAAAAAAATCAAACATAATTTCCCTGAGTTTATTCTACTAATAAGTGGAGGAGACAGGATTTGAAAGCCCACAGTCTGATGATACCTAAGCCCTAGCATCAGTCTCTGTTTCAGAACTACATGTTTATTGCTTCAGATCCATTTAGCAATTGAGCTTGTATCCCTATCCTTTATTTGCTTCTGATTTCACTTATAACCATCAGGAATATACTTAAGAAGTCCTTGGATATCAATTGTAGCATCTGTTATCTTCAAGATCACCTGAGATTTATTCCTACACTTGTACATAATTTAATTCTAGATATATAATAGAGATTTATTAATATTTATTGAAGTTGAGGGACATTCCACCTCATCACACCAGTGTTTTCTGACTTGCAGGTGTTAAATGCACAAAGAGCAGGATACAAAGCAGCGATAGTCCACAATGTTGATTCTGATGACCTCATTAGCATGGGATCCAACGACAGTAAGTACAGGTATCACTTTTCTTCTCTCCTGTTTGACAGAGCATTCAAAGCTAAAAAGTAACTGGATTTTCCTTCTCTAATTTTTTGTTTAAACATCAAAGTTTCTTCTGTATCATAATTCCCAGTTCTAGCCCTTTTCAGATAATCTTATTCACAATAAAAGTGGAATTCACTTGTTCTTGTCTGAATGTGTTAAATTTTTTTAAGCCTGAGTTTTTATCTATTGGTGTTTTGTTGAAAACTGAAGGAAAACTGAAGCCTTAAATACAGATTAAAATGCTGAGTTAAGAATGCTATAGGAAATTTTTTGTGATTTATTTGTAGATTCACAACATTAAATTTTAGAATACACAGATACTATAAGTATCTCCTAATTTGGTGGAAGTTCAAAGCACCATAAATGTACTTTCTTATTAGTTGTCATTCTTGACTTTACATTGTATGTTTATGTTTTTCATTTGAAATGGGAATATCTTTTCTTAGTCTTGGTGGACCTTGGCTTATAGGGAAAATGAGCCAACTTTAATTACAATAGCTTTATTCAGATGGTGATTTTTAAGCTGCAGGCTTCACTTAGTGTAGTTTCTGTAAAACAGAACACTGTAGGTTTTATCAAAACCTAATTGCTACAAAGATGTCACTGCCAACATTCATGATTAGAAGATCTTGTTTCCCCCTTTTCAGTACATAGCTCTCATATCTCTTGCAACTAAATTCCATCAATTTGTCTGTGTAAGGTAGAACTTGGAGCAAAGTGTGGCCACAAAGCCATGACCTGGTGGTGCATCAGAACATACTTAGGATTCTAAATAACCATGTTCTCAGCAGTACATGTTTTATATTCTTTTGACCCACACATCTCTTTGTCTCTTATGTAGTGCTTTTTTGGTTGTGTCATTGGTCATTCTCCTTCTTACCCCTAACATGGTGAGGTAAAATTATAATATCTAAAATTTAATGAGCTCCTTAGTTGATTTCTTTATATTTTAAATTATCATTTTAATCTTCTAGGTAATTAATCTTTATGATTGTAGAATAAATGAAGAATCCTAAGCTTTTCTAGCATTTAGGAACAGATCAATAACCACTGTGTTATAGGACTTACTAGATGAAGGGAGTTTACTTATCAAATGACTACTCTTGCTACTGCAGATTCTACTAATTAAAATTTATTTTAACTGATACACAAAACCATAAAATTTGTATATATCAATGGAATACCTTGTAATATCCAATACAGGTATGTTGCATATGTTTAATGGGTTAAACATTTGTCTTCTCAAACATTTATTCATTCTTTGTAGTGAAAAGTTTCAAAATCAGCCACCTTTCTGTACAAGAGCACCACAGAGCTTCTTGCTCCTGAGTAACTCAGTACTTTGATCACATTTTCCCCATACCCTGTCCCATTCTCTGATAGCCCAGCTGTTCTGAGATGAACTTTGTGGATTGCACGTGTGAGTGGGATCATGGGATACCGTCCTTCTGTGCCTGGGTTGTGTCACTTAGCACAGTGACTCCACTTCCATCCCTATTGCCACAAACGGTAGGGTTTCATTTGTGCCGTGTTGTCCATTCCTCAGTTGATGGATGCTTAGGTTGTACCTATTGCAAATAGAGCTGCAGTGAACGTGGGGTGCAGATGTCTCTTCAAGGTGCCGATTTCTTTTCCTTTGGGCCGATGCCCAGTAGTGGGACTGCTGGGTCAGATGGTAGTCCTGTCTTAACTTTTCGAGGAAGCTCCATGCTGTTTTCCACAGTGACAGTGCTAATGTACATTCCCTCCAGCAGTGTGCAAGGTGCCTGTTCTCCACATCTTCGCCAGCACTGGCTGTCTTTAGTTTGTTTGGTTTGCCTCTCTTTGGTTTGTTTGTTTAGTTTGCCTCTCTTACTAGGGTGAGTTGATATCTCGTGTGACTTTGATTTGCCTTTCCCCAGTAATTAGTAATGTTGAGCCTTTTTCATGTGTGAGTTGGCCATTTTTATGTCTTCTTTTGAAAAATGTGCATTTAGATTTATTGCCCATTTTTCAGAATTAGGATGTATTTTGTTGTTAAATTTTTGATATTCTTTATATATTTGGGATATCAACTATTTGTCAGTTGTATAGTTTGCAAATATTTTCTCTCATTCTGTAGGTTGTATCTTCACTCTGTTGAGTTTCCTTCACTGTACAGAATGTACTGCAGACTTGACACATTCCTTTAGACACCTCCCTTAAAAATATCATCTCAGTTGATACATTATAGGTCAGTAACTTTGCCATCTATGTACATTATGGAAAAGTGACACACGTATTCTGGCTAGATTCAAATTCCAGCTTCGCTCAAATTAGCTGTATAACTCTAAGCATGTTACCTACTCTTTGTGTATTTGCTAAAGGCCTGAGCCCAGCTTTTGTTAGCCCTCTAGATCTTCTCAAGGGCTCAATATTTTCTAGGTTGAACAACTGATTATTTGTGGCCTGTTTGCTCTTTCGGCGTATATTCAATAAAAATTGTGCAAGCTGCAAGTGTCAGTTCCCTTTAGAAACTGTTTTGTGTTTGTAATACCATAAAACCTTTTGGTTACAATCTTCATTTCCTAAGGAGGATGTGCTAAATATTAAAAGTAGCAGCTAACTATATCATCCTGTTGTTGCCATGGAAATGTTCCAAGTAATTTATTTCAAACTAATGTATTTCAAAAATTGCTCTGGATTTTGGTTCTTTGTTGCCTGGGTTGCTTTTTTGTGATTTTTTTGTTCACTCTCTCTATGTTTGTATGTGTGTGTGTGAGTGTGTGTGTGTGGGGGGGTGTTTAAACATTTCGTATATCCAAAGACAAGTGTTGTGAAGATCTTTATCATTTTCAACTTTGCTGTTTCTTGGTAGAGGAAAGAAAGCATGGATGTATTAGAAGGAACCCGACTGTACTCCTTTTCAGGACTTAGTCCCTACCTACAAGGAGTATTGGTGTTTTTCTGAGTATAGAGTAAGATTCTAATGTCTGGAAACAAAAGGAAGTTTTTAATAAAAGCTCCTTTTGCCACATATCATGCAAAAAATTCACTCACTTTTATATCATCCACATGCAAATGGGTTGAGTCAATGAGCTGGTAGCATTCTTTATCTTCAGGAGGCAGCATGTATGGGAAGAACACCAACTTCAGGACCAGGACGTGGATTTGTTCCAGGGGAGTCAGTAGCTGGACAGCCTGTGCCCTTGGGAAAGTCACTCAGCCTTCCTGAACCCATTACAGCCATCTGTAAAAGTGCAGATCCTCGTAGTTTCTGTCTGACCTGGGTTGTGGAGACCATGTGAGAGAAGGTGTGCAGAGAACCCAGGCTGTGGTGGAGAGGGAGGAGCCAGGAGGAGCTGTCCAAGTGCAGGCTGTGCGGGTTCCCAGCTGTGCAACCAGGGCAGGTTATCAGTAGCTCTAGGTTTGCTCTTTCTCCTTTTTATCTTGCTTTCTTCCTTCCACAAATATTTTTTGATAGTTTGCTTTGCATCAAGCACTGTTTTATGTACTATAACTGCAGCAAAAGGTACAAGGCTCTGCTTTGTACCTTTCATTGAGGCAGCAGAGTGCAGATGTTACGAGTACTTTGGGAAACTGCCTGCCAGGGTTGAATCCAGCTTAGCCACCTATGGCTCTGTGACCTAGTATTTGTGAACACATTATCCCACATCTCTGTGTCTCGGTTTTCTCATTTGTGAAGTGGGGATGGTGATGATAGTTACCTTGTTGATGTGCTGTGAGGTTACCTGGTTTAGTCATAATTTAGTGCTTGTTTAGTTATCATTATCATTGCATTCTAGAGTGGGATAGAAGAAATGAAATTGTGATGAAATAGAAGTGCTATTATGTCAAGTAGTAATAATAAGTTCTGTGAAGAAAAATTTCTCAGGTAAGGGGATGTGAGTGGCAGGGAGAAGGAAGGGTAGATATTTTAGGGTGTCAGAGGCTTCTTACAAGTCACTGAGATTTGAGCATAAGTCTAAAATGGGAGGTTGCATCCTGTAGATCTCTAAGGAGTGTTCTAGAAAGAGGGAGCCCCCTGTGCAAGGCTCTGAAACAAGACATGCTTGGAGCTTCCCAAGGTGTTCCAGTGGCAGAGTGGGAAAAGGGGACGGAGGCCTTCAGTGACATGGGAACCAGAGGCTGTGTCATGCTGAAACTTGTAGTCATGCTCAATGCTCAGTAGGTTTTTTTTTTTTTTTTTTTTTTAAAGAGAGAATTTTTTAATATTTATTTTTTAGTTTTCGGTGGACATAACATCTTTATTTTTATGTTGTGCTGAGGATCGAACCCAGCTCCCCATGTATGCCAGGTGAGTGCGCTACCACTTCAGCCACATCCCCAGCCCCTCAGTAGGTTTTAAACAGAGTTTAAACATACTTAGAAGGATTGCTTTGGCTGTGCTGTGGAGAGTAGACTGGAAGTGACAAGTGGCAGGAGCACAAGAGGCAGAGCTTTGAGGTAGCCCGTGCAGCAGCCAGGTGAAGAGTGCAGGTGTCTGGCAGTCAGACTGTGAGAAGCAGGAGAATTCTGGGTCTGTTTTGAAGTTGACAGAATTTGATGTCTGGAGCCAAGGACAGAGAAGGGTCAAGGATAGCCTGAAAAACACAGGCCATGCCGTTTATAGAGGTGACTGAGGGAAAAGGGACACTCAGGGCTCTGTCTGAGACACCTGTTAGTTGATTCGGTGGAGACACCAGACAGACAGCTAGATACAGGAGTCTGGAGGGGTTGGAGCTGGCCATTCAGGTTACAGTTGATCTATGATATGATAGCACTTTTGGCAGTATGTGTTTCACAGAGTTGTTTTATGTATGAAAAATATTCAGTGATTTTTAATTTTTTTTTTTTATGAACTAGAACATTTTCTGTGTTCATTGAATTAATGAATAAATAATGCTATGGTCTCCAAGGCGCTTTTCTCTTTCTTCATCTTCGTCTTCTCCTAACATGACAGTCTCTATATCTCTTTAGATACCATAATTCAGAAGTTGTGTTATTTTCAGTCATTATAGGTTGACACTTACAAGCCCAAAGTTTCTATTTGAGTTTGTCAGAGTATCTTCATGAAAGAACAAAACATTTATAAAGGTACATAATTCCAAGTTTTAATTGTCAAATAAAATAAATTTTGAACTGATATATGGTAGAGTAAAATTTATTTTACTTGACAATTAAAACTTGGAATTATATACCTTTATAAATGATATATGATAGAGAAAAATTTCCTAGCAAGAT
This sequence comes from Callospermophilus lateralis, assembly GCF_048772815.1. Classification (NCBI taxonomy): domain Eukaryota; kingdom Metazoa; phylum Chordata; class Mammalia; order Rodentia; family Sciuridae; genus Callospermophilus; species Callospermophilus lateralis. The sequence goes on from NC_135314.1 coordinate 104,744,639, forward strand.
AGAAAATATTTTCCTAAAATATAGATGGTCCTGGGATAGTACCTCTGCTGCTATTTAAAACCATGAGGTAGGTACATGTTCACATATGACAGGTTATCTGATGAGTAAGAAAGCTCTTACTTTTTTCTATTTTTTTTATACCATTAATAAAGCAATTTATTCGTTCTGTTGATATAAAAATAGTGATTAAGTATTCCTTGACAGCCATTTGGATTCCTGCCTTCCTTGGAATTACATGCTTGAGTGTGCTTGTGTGTGTGTGTATGTGTGTGGGGGAGGGTAAGAGTGTGTGGGAGTGAACATGTATGTGTGAGTAAAATAATAGGGAAGTGAAAAAAGTACTCTGATGGATACCAGGATTTTAAAAATTTATAACGAACACACACACACACACACACACACACAAATAGGTCAGTGGTTGCTGAAGTCAGGGGAAAGAATTGACTATAAAAAGGGCTGAGGGAATTTGGGGAGCTGATGATCGTTCTGTACCTTAGTTGTGGTTAAATAATTAAATGTTTTTGTTATAACTCAGAACTGTTGGTTACTTCTGGTAAAATATGCACCAAAGAGGGAAGTGCTGTGGTTGTGTTTTTCTTGTTTTCTCCCACACTTTTTAAGTGGATAATGAATATGCATTGTTTTTTAAAATTAGAAGAAAGTTATTTTGAAAATGAATAGCAAAAGAAAACAAATGGCCTTTCTCTAAGGCCAAGTCCATTAAATTAACTCACAGCTAATAATAGTCTCTTCTGTTGGTAACAGTAAGATTGTTTTTCTTTCTGTTCCTGAGTAATGGGTAATTTTGGACAAAATTCTTTTTTTTTTGGTGGCATTTGGTTTTGGTTTTGAACATAGTTGTAAGAATCAAATGTCTTGAGATTCCAGTCTAAACAGAGATTTACTGTGAAGTCCCGGCTTAGGAGGAAGTAGAGGCTCACCCAGCCCTTGCATCCCTCACTCTGTGTCCAGCCTGCCAGCCTTTGGCTCTGAACCGCCAGGGTGTATGGTGCTGGGGGCTGTGGTGGAGCATTCCTACTCTCACCTTGTACCTCTCCTGGAAATGGGTATGTAAAAGAAGACTTTTCTCTTCTTTACTTAGGAATTAAATTATTTCTTCCTCATGTTTCTTTTCTATCAGTTTGAGTTATATCTAAAGTGGAATAAATCAAATAGAAATATTAAAGATAAAACATTGTGTCTCCCAGCAGCTTGGGAGGCTGAGGCAGGAGGATCATGAGTTCAAAGTGAGGCGCTAAGCAACTCAGTGAGACCCTGTCTCTAAATAAAATACAGAATAGGGCTGAGGATGTGGCTCAGTGGTGGAGAGCCCCTGAGTTCAATCCCAGATATGCCCCTTCCCCCCAAAAAATTATGTGTCAGTCTTCTGGGGTATTAATAGAATTAAGTGAGGAAGCAAAATACTTGTTTTTTTAATTGTAAATGTACCATATTTCTAAACCACTTGGATAATGAGGGGAAATTTACAGAGTGGAAAATCAAACATAGACAGTTAAGTTGGTTATAATTGTTTCCAGTTTCATTTGCTGCTATTATGAGGAAAGTTAAGTTGATTGTGTACTAAGAATGGGTTTTTACCAATCATTTTATTGTTCTTATATACAGTTGATGTGTTAAAGAAAATTGACATTCCATCTGTATTTATTGGTGAATCATCAGCCAGTTCCCTGAAAGATGAATTCACATATGAAAAAGGGTAAGTAGTGAATATCAAAAATAATTATAATCATAAAACTTAAAATTCTTCTCCTCCTTCTTTTTCTTCTCTCTCTTTCTCTGTGTATTTTTCCTGGTGCTGGTGATTGAACCTGGGATACTTTACCACTGAGCTACACCCCCAGCACTTTAGTTATTTTGTGACAGGCTGGCCTTGAACTTGCAATCCTCCTTCCCCAACCTCCCAAGTCTCTGGGATTATAGACTGTGTCACCACACCTGGCTAAACTCTTCCTTATGTTAGGGTGGAATTATATAATGTTCATTGTAATCAAGATTATGTTTTAGTATGAACTCTGTTGGCTGAATTTTCTCTCTTTAAGTCATGATTTTAAGACTGAATTGTACTGTTTCTTCTGTGTATGATTATATATTATATTCATGCTAGAGAATTGGTAATGTTGGCACCAATGTTGCTAACAAGATATATGTGTGTGTGTGTGTGTGTGTGTGTGTGTATGTGTGTATGTATGTATGTTATGTGATTATAAAGGGGGATTTATTAGATTGGCTTACATCACCAGAAGCTGGATGGTTCTAAGGTGGCCATTTGTGAGCTGCAGAGCTGGGGGAACAAGTAGCTACTCAGTCCAAGAAGCTGGAGCCTTAGAACACCAGGTATCCTTGATGCCACCCCAGTGCAGGCCTGAAGGCCCAAAATCTTCCTGGAGTGTCACTGGGAGAGTCTTCTTTGGAAGAGTGAAGGAGCTGGTGTCTGATGTTCTTAGGCAATGGCAGCAGCAATCAAGAACCTGCTCAAGAAGAACAGAGCTTGCATCTGCTGCTGCTTCCTTATTCTTCCAACTTGTATTCCATCCAAGCCTCAACCTATTGCATGGTTATGTCCACACTTAGGAAGGGTCTCCAGTTCATTACTAGGAACACCTTCATTGAGACCACCAGAAGCCTCTTAATCTCTAGCATATCTTAATCCAATCAAATTGAAAATGCAGATTAGCCATCATATGTATCTTAAAGAGTCTTTTTGTTTCTGATTATAAAATCATACCTTTTACATTAAAAAGTAATACATACATGCTGGTAAAATCTGCAAAACTTCAGAAGTGGAAAATATTTGAAACAAAGTTCCCCATGATGCTGTTCAACAAGAGCTATTACAAGCTTTTAGTTTTCCTCTGTTTGATTACTCATGTTAATTAATGATAATGTGCTCATAAAATGGAACCATATAATACATAATATTTGTACTTTACTTAGTTGATATTCTTTTTATGTTGAGACAAATCCACAAGACCTTTTATCCCATCTCTTGGAGGGAATATATTGAGGGATTGGAAAATTTTGGGGTTTTTAAAAGTTTAATATTCCAAATAGGACTTGAGGCAACACCTGTAATTGAACAAGTTAATGTAACTGCAGTGGATTTATCTTTTCCTGTCAGTTCATTGCAAGTTGACTAGAAAATTGCAAACATCTAAATAAACATCTAGATAAACACAGGGTATTGAATGTAAGCAAATATTATATTTTAATGCTTTTTAGACTTGTACATATCTGTGTGCCCTTTCCAACTGTCTGTCTACCTGTGTTTCTAACATTTTATCCATTCTCTTGTTTTCCCGCAACAAAGCTAGGGGAAAATATATTAATATATTTACTATTTAATACATAGATGTAATTATATGTATTGATGTACTTTTTTGCAGTGCTGAATATATGTGTTTCTAAAAGATACAATAAATCCTGAAGGGATACTATTGCTTCTAATTTAAATTTAGGACTTCAAAATTTACTTCATTTATTTTAAATCTGTTTTATTTTTCTAAGTTTAAAGACACAAACATAATAATTACTATTAGTTTTAATTACACAATATAGACAGAGTCAGGAAAATAGTATCAGTACTATTGCCAACATTTTTTTGGGTGTGGGTACCAGGGATTGAACTGAAGAGCGCTCGACCACTGAGCCACATCCCCAGCCCTATTTTGTACTTTATTCAGAGACAGGGTCTCACTGAGTTGCTTAGGGCCTTGCTTTTGCTGAGGATGGCTTTGAACTCTCGATCCTCCTGCCTAATTCCTCCCAGGCTGCTGGGATTATAGGCGTGCGCCTTTGTGCCCAGTTTATTGCCAACATTTTTAAAAGCAATTCTTCCCCTGCTTAGAGTATATCATACTAGATATTAAAGTTAAATTATTTGCTGTAAAGACGTGGAATACTCTTCTCTATGTTGTTGTTTACAATTGGAAATACAAGTCTGTTTGATTCATTCCTTTCAGAGTATGGAGAGTGCTCCTCCTCTTGCTAATCATGATTTTTTATTGTTAAGTATAAAGTCAAAACAATAAAAATAAAGTATAATCAAAGAAGTCCAGGTTGTATTCTATTCTTGTCCATCTTGATCTGATCCTTGCCTTGTAATAGTAACATTTTTTTTCAAAAAGATCGTTTATTATTTAATTCACTAAATTAAAGAATCATAGGCAAGTTATATACCTTTTCTCCCTTATCTTCAGCTCTGAGTGATGAACTGAATTCCTCTTCCTGCTTTTGGCTTAACAGTGTACCCAGGAGATCATACCAGAGTAGACATATACTCGTCACACCTTCTTACAGCTGCATAGAACTCTATTCTTTGACTGTGTTGGTTCACTTAACCAGTCCCCTGCTGTTGGACATTTGAATTGTTCACATCTTTTGCTGTTGTACTGGTGCTTTAGTGAGTAATCTTGTAGAGAAGTCCTTTAGTGTTTTTGACAGTATACTTCTGGAATAGATTCCTGTAAGTGGTGTTGCGGTTCAGAGGTTAAATGTATATACCCTTTCCTGGCTATTGTCTTAATTCCTTTCACAAGGGTTGTGTCAGTTAATGTGTGATAGTACCTGCTTTCCCACAGCCTCACCAACAAATTTTGTTGTCAGATTTTTGAATTTTTGCTAATCTGATAGGAGAGTAATGGCATCTTGCTGTAGTGTTAATGTGTATTTCTCTTATTACGAACAAATTCAAGCATATTTTTCTTATGCTTAGCTATTTGCATTTTCTTTCTATTAACTCTTTAACCCATTTTTTTCCCTGTTAGGTTGTTGGTCATTTTCTTTGTTTAAGTATGCTAGAAATTTGTGATATGCTTCAAAAAATTTTTTGTGTTTTGACATTTTCATTTTATTTATGAGTTGGTTTTTAAAAATGTGTTCACTTAGCATGATGTTTTCAAGGTTCATCATTTCATTGTATGAATTGGTATTTTATTTCTTTTTTGTTTGTTTGTTTCTGAATGATATTCCCTTATATGGATATGCCACATTATATTTATTAGTTGATGGACATTTAGCTTGTTTCCAAAATATTTTGGCTATTATGAATAATGTGAGCATTTACATATAAGTTTTTACATGTATGTGTGTTTCCATTTCTCTTGGGTGTATATTTAGAGTGGAATTGCTGTTTACATAGTAACTTTATGTCTGATATTTTGGGCAATTGCTAGACTCTTTTCCAAAGGGCCTGCACCATTTTATAACCTCACCAGCCAAATGTGGAGGTTCTAATTTCTCCCAAAGAAATTTAATAACCAACTTTTCTAGGTCTAGGAAAAAACTGATATTTTTATCATTATTACTATACTTATAAATTAATTTAGGGAAAATTGACATTTTTAGGATGCTAAGTTTCCTTTTTCAAGGATGTGATATATCTTTCCTTCTATTTATTCAATTAGTAATCATGAGTTTGTTTTTGGTGTTTTTTTTTTTTAGTCCAAAATCTATATGAGAAACACATTTCTTGTGAAATTTATGGCTAGGTATTATATTGTTTGCTATCATAAGTAGGGTCTTCTCTTTGTTTACATCTGCCACTTGTTTTTTTATTTGTACGTATGAAAGCTCTTTTTATGTGTTGATATAATTATATGCAATTGGACTGGATTCTCTTATTGTTGTGAAGTTTCCCATTACAAATAGAAATAGTTTTATCTTTTGCTTTGTAATTTTTATACTTCTAATTGTTCTCTCTTATCCAATTGCTTTGGTAATGACTTCAGCACCACATAAATAATAGTGGAGATAGTGGCCATCTTCCTCTTGTGTCTCACTTTTGTGAGAATTCTTGTTTATTCTTTAAGATTCTTTTTATCATATTAAGAAAGCATGTATCAGTTCCTGTTGTGTTGCATTTTATTCTTTTTAACAGTTTTCCAGTCTTTTAACTACTGTTAAAAAACAGCAGTCCAGGACTGGGTTTGAGGTCCAGAGGTAAATCACTCACCTAGCATGCCTGAGGCACTAGGTTTATCCTCAGCCCCACATAAAATAAAATAACGATATTGTTATAGGTGGACACCTATAACTGAAAAATAAATACTATGCTAAAAAACCCACAGCAGCCCAGTAGTCCTTTATTCAGATCAATATTAATTCACTTACCCTGTAAAGCCATGAGATAAGCCTGGCTTATCATCCTGACTTCCATCACTTCTTAACCTGTTTCCTTCAACAAAAATTTATCATCTCTGGGCCTTAGCTTCCCTCCTCTTTAAACATGGGAACAACAATAATAGAATTTATATATACAGCATTTAAATTCTTTGAAGAATATCTAGTATGTAGTAAATTCTTCATAGGTGTTCCTTCTACAAATAAATAACGTGCACTAAACAGTGCTGGGAGATTTTTGACCATACATTATGTGTAGTTGTACAGCTGCTTCTTTAGCAAAAGTACCTGCACATTACTAAGGATAAATTGTTGAAAATTTCACTGTAACAACTGTCACATGGCCCTCCCCAAAAGATAGTTATTGGTCTTTTTAGTTAACTGCCAATCTGATAAGAAAATGCATTGATGACATTAATACTTATTTATTCATAGGGAACATTTTTGCAAACTGGTGTCCTTTGTGTACTTTGGTCTTTTAAAACTTTAACTCAACAAGCATTTTGTAAATTTGTACCTACAAAGGTAAATAACTAGGTGATATACAGTTTTCAACGTTGCAGGTGGCGAAGGAGTTTCATTGTTCATAGTTGTAGGATATGGGGGGGTTATTTGGTGGCTCTCAGAAGGTCACAGTCTTTTTTTTTTTAATTTGTTTTAATTAGTTACACATGACAGTACAATTACCTTGACATATCATACATTTGAATCAGATGGGATATAATTTCTCATTTTTCTGAGTATACAGGTTGCAAAATCATATTGGTCATGCAGTCTCTTAATGGACTCGCTTTCTCTTCTGAAAATGTGGCATGGGAGGAAAGAACTTGCACTTCCCTCCACCTTCAGCTTTCTGTCTTCTCAAGGCTGTGCTTTTTTTTCTGTCCCATTCCTATCCCTGGGCATAGAGACTGTGTCATCGTCAGTATTCAGTAAATGTGGGTGAAATTAAACTGTAGGGAACATAGGATGTTGGACGAGGCAGCCGCCGGCTTTGTCTGAAAGGGGCAGCAGGTTCGAGATGGCAGTCAGCTGAGGCAGTGGTGGTGTGCAACCTGAGCACAGCTTGTCGCCTAGAATGTTGGTCTGTAGGCCCTAAGCTGGGTTGCACTTGTAAATCCACTGCAGCTTGGTGTTTTAGGTGGCAGGGGTTGGGTGTCAGAGCAGACAAGGCCAGGCTTCCTGTGAACAGCCCGGTGGGGAGATACTGTTAAGAAGCTTAGGCCGCAGCACTGGTTTGAAATGAGCCTGGGAACACATGGAGAGGAAAATAAGGCCTTATTTCCTGGGCCACCTGGGACTCCGCTTCAGTAATGACTATCAGCTGCGGAGCTCATGGGGGTATGCTATCCTCAGGAGTGGGTGGAAGCGTGTGCTAAGGTACTTACTAAAGCTATTTTAATACCTCCTTTTTCAAACACAGATTAGTCTGGGACCAGGACAGGGTGACTCTGCAGGCTTCACTGTGGGCAACCTGAGTACAGGAGGAAACAAACAGGGCCAGGGCACGGACGTGCTGTTGTTGCCCTCTGCCCTGTGTCCTCACTGCCACCATTAGCCATCCTCAAGGGATAAAAAAGCAGTGTCCTGCACGTGTGCTCAGCTCTCCATTCAAGGAGTCCCCCTTTATCATCATGGGCCATTTAAAATCGTCACGATGTACCTTCGCAGCAAACTAAAATGACTTGAAATACAGCAGGCAAGCATTAATAAAGTATGTAGAATGTCAGGTTTCATTTGATTTCATTTTTATAGTTACCAGCACACAGGAAGTCTCTACTGAAGTGGTTTGATTTCTTGTTCACTGGGACTGTTCTTTCATTTTATTTCGTACCTAGCAGCTCGTTTATTTCTGAGCAACCCTGGGGCTTGTTTTATGGGACAGTGTTTATTTATCTTGTATAAACCTCATGTGTCTTAGGAGGTAAAAAACCATAAAGAAGAAAAAAAAACCAGAATATAAGAGGTGTAAGTGTTCTGCTAAAATATGAAGAAGCTACAGTCACTTAAATTGAGGCTGGGCAGCAGATAATTTCCAAATCCCAGCGATGTTAATTTATAGCATGTAGGCAGGGTGAAGTGAGGAGGCTACAGAGGATTAGCATGTCATAGAAAGGCCCTTTGTACTTAGAAGTGGTACCATTGACTCATGGCAGTCTCAGAGAGTTTGTACCAAGAACAGGGACATTATTTACAGAGCTGGCCTCCTGCTGGAAAAGATACTATCAAATAGATAAGCTCAGGCCTGCTACACTGTACCTCTTTAACACTGACTGATTAAAACTACCACCAAAAAGAAAAAGAAAAAAAATGTATGTGAAATCCTTTGTTATCCTCATTCTGGTGGAAAGCGACTGAAGTTAAAAAAACAAATAAAGGAAAAAAGAAAACAAAACCCCACTTGTATTCAAGCAATCTTGGCAATTTGGGGAAGGTGCTTAAATTTTGGAGGAAAATTCTTGGTATTTGTTTGTTTTTGATGAAGTTCAATGGAACTCCTTGAATGTAAGTGTAATAAATAATAGCATAAATGGAAGTAGTTTGCTTTCATGATTTGTTTCTTAAGAACAGTAGAATCCTAAGTACCTCTTCCATCATGGGGGAAGGAATCCACCTGCTTTTATCTATCTTTATACCGTGAATTATTTTACCCTGAACCCTTGTATTATAAGTACCTGGCTTTATTACCTTAAAAAACAAAACAAAACACCCAGCAGTGAGTAGTGCAGTAGCGTTGCTTGCACCATCCTAACCTGGTGCCAGTGGACCCATGCAGTAGCTACTAGTCGCGTTGCTGAACATCACACAGACCCTTCCCTAGACTAAGAGATTTTTATGCAAAGTTTTGATGCCATGTAAAAATTGCTCATGTAACAAATAGTGTGATTATTCTCATCACAATTTTTATTCCATGGGTCCCTGTCAGTTTTTCTTTTCTTTTTTTTATTAGTTGTTTAAAACATTACATAGCTCTTGATATATCATATTTCATACATTTGATTCAAGTGGGTTATGAACTCCCATTTTTCTAATAGTAATGTCACAATAGCTATTAACATGGTTGATAACCAAAGGGAGTAAGGTACGTAGCAGCCCTTACCTTCCACTTCCGTGGCATACACATTTCTGTGGTTTTGTTTTTTCAGTTAAGTAGTGGAGAATAGAGTGGAGATGGCGATTCTTGTCAATTCCTTTTCTCACAGATGACAGGCACAGTGGCGGTATCTGTGGGACCCAGGGCAACAGGTGCAAAGGAAATGTGTCTGGAGGAAGCAGTAATATCTCTGTTTTCTACAGAAGGAAGTGATAAGCAGTAGTTTGGTTGAGGCGGGGGTTCTTGTTGACTTACTTCCTAAGGTACTACCATTGGTTTTTATGCTGATGATGCATATAAAATATTACTTTTGCGTGGGCAATAAGATTGAGTAAGTAACATCTCTCCAGGACAGATATAGAAGCATTGATTGACTGATTTTATTTACCCAGTTCAGAACCTTCTTTTAAATATATAGGCAAATTATTTTGAAAAATATGGAAAGTAGATATAAAAAACATCTCTTAAATTATTGGGAATTCTTTATTAGAAAATGAGATGTGGGACTGTAGCTCAGTGGTAGAGCCTCTCATGTATGAGGCACTGACTTCAATCCACAGCACCACATAAAAAATAAGTAAAGGTATTGTGTCCATCTACAACTAAAAAAAAATTATCGAAAAGAAAGAAAGAAAATGAGATGTGTAGCCAGGTGCCATGGCACACGCCTATCACCAACTTGGGAGGCTGAGGTAGGAGATTGCAAATTTGAGGCCAGCGTCAGCAACTCAGTGAGACTGTGTCTCAAAAATAATAAGGATGGGGGATGTAACCCAGTGATAAAGCACCCTGGGTTCAGTCCTGGAAGAAAATAGAAGATGTGTATAGTGGATTAAATTATAATGTCTATGTGTCTTTTAAAAAATATCCTTACTTGATTTTGTTTAACCTCATAATTTGACAGTGCTTCCTCATAATCAGTGATTGTTCTTTGCTTTCTTCCAGGGGCCACATTATCCTGGTTCCAGAATTCAGCCTTCCTCTGGAATACTATTTAATCCCCTTCCTCATCATAGTGGGCATCTGTCTCATCTTGATAGTCATATTCATGGTAGGTGAACTAACTTAATAATTGTAAAATGTGGTACGAATACATCTAAAGCACATAGCGTTGGATGAGAGAAGCCTTACACTAAAGAGTAACTCCTACTACATGAGCCCCTGTGTACACAGTTCTGGAAAACAGAGAGAACCCAGTGGAGACATCAGAACAGCAGCTGCCTGCGGGGATGGGGCAAGGGTGTGCTGAGGAGAGCGCCAGGGACTTTCAGGGGGGAGGGTCATGTTCTGTGTCTTGATAGAGATTTGGGTGGCACAGATGGGTGGCATTTGTCTGGATCCACTCACTCGAATCCTTAGCTTGTACATTTCATTGTATGTAAATTTTCAAAAGAAAATGATGGAACTGTAAAAAAAAAAAAGTACTTAACGTTTAAGTAATGATGTATATGCTGTAGTACTGGGGGAAGTATACTGTTGTCTGCAACTTACTTTGAAATGTATTGTAAAAAATTAAGAGGACTAAGGTAGGACATACCGATGGGGCGATAGAGGAACAGATGTGGTGAAGTATAGCAAGATGTGCTAGGTAGTGGGTGTCGGGTGTTCGTGATCAGATTCTTCACTTCCATACATTTGAGAACTGTCGTGTTAAAATGTAAAGGGAGCCTGAGGCTGGAGGAAAGCAGGGGCACATTGCTTCTCCAAAAGTAGGTCTACACGCTATCCTCCCCCACCGGGGGCTGCACAGGATGCCCTGCCTCTGTCCTCCTCACCCCCCTGGGTGTGCAGTGGAACTTCTGAGAGGCCGAGGGGGTGACACAGCACAGGAAGACAGCAGATGAGAATCTCTCTGTATTCTCTTCCCACGTGGTCAAAGAAATTCGCAAAAATATAAAGCAATACTACCCTTCTAAATTTTTTTTTATTTTTCATAAAGAATATTTATATTAACATCCAGTGAGTTTATTATCATATTGAAGTTATAGATTAAGTTAGAGATCAAATGCCATCTTTGAAATGTCTAATTTACCTATGATATTGGGGTATTTTTTTCATTTATTTAGGTCCTTCACATCTATCAGTTTAGTCATTTTTTCCTGTAAATCTTTTGTCTTTTGTTAGACTTATTACATAAACGGTTTTTTGCTTATTACTAGGATATAAGAATGTTATTAGGTTTTTAAAATAAACTTTTGATTTTGAAATGTTAGGTTTACAGAAAGTTTCAAACAAGAGAATTCTATACATTGCTCATCTAACTTCCCTCATTGTTGATATTCTACATTATTTGTCAAAACTAAGAAACTCACGTTGGTACATTTCTATTAACCAGCTCCGTCCTTTGTTTGGATTCCACCAGAGTTTTCACTAATGTGCTGCTTCTGTTCCAGGACCCGGCCTGGTGTTCCACACAGTGTTTGTCACATCTCCCTGTGTCCTCTGACTGGCAGTTCTCAGTTTGTCCTTGTTTTTCATGTACTTGATTGTCTTTGAAGACTGTGATTAGACTGGGTTAAGTTTTTCAAAAGGAGTCTCAGCACAGAGGTGAAAGGTGTTATCTTAACCCTGGGTCAGTGGGTTCACAATATCCAGGTAACAGTCCTGACAATGTGACCCTTCATGTTGGATAAGGTAGCATTTGCCAAGTTTCTCCATTGTAAAGTCAATATTTTTTTTTCTGCTCTCCCTTTCTTTAGAAATGAGGCACCACATCTAGCCTACTGTAAGGGTGGGAACAGGAATTGAGCACCACCTCTTGGAGGAGGAAGTATCTGATATGTTATTTGACATACTTCTGTAAGGAAGACTTTTTTCCTTTTAGCATTCATTCATTCATTCCATCATTTATATTAGTATGCATCCAGACATATTTATTTTATGCTTTGTTATAATCTAGAACTACCTTATTTTTCTTGTTAAATGTGTTTGAGTTCTATATTCCTTTGACTTGACTCCCATCCTTTTGTTTTTTAAACCTTCTTTTTTTATTAATGCATCATAGTCATATATGACAGTGGGGTTCACTTTGACATTATCATGAATGCCCATGACATAAGTTACTCCATGTCAATCCCCAGAACTGCCCTCTTCCCTCTCTTCTTCCCTTCCCCTGACCTATTGGACTTACTTTCATTAATTAAAAAAAAAATTTTTTTGTACCAGGGATTGAACTCAGGAATGCTTAACCACCAAGCCACTCCCCAGGCCTTTTTAATAGTTTATCGCTGAGCTCCTCAGGGCTTTGCTAAGTTGCTGAAGCTGGATTTGAACTTAGGATTCTCCTGCGTCTGCCTTCTGAGTTGCTGGCATTACAGGCATGTGCCACTGCGCCTGGCTTATTAATTTATTTTTAATTGGTACATGATAGTTATGTATAGCGGTTGAATCTCTTGTGATATGTTCACACTTGCACTGTATAGCATGGTGGTCCTCCCCTTTCTTGTCCCTGCTGCCACACACTTCCTCCCTTCTTCTACTCCAGTCTTCTCCCTTCTACGTGTTGGGCTCATCTTATGTTTTTCTTGTCCTAGTCCTAAAATCAGCAATTTTTCCTAGAAGGAAAATTCCTTTTACCAGAGTGCAGTAATGAGAAACCAAGATTTCAACATTGTACATCTTCGATTTTTATATATTAGTCTTATATTTACAAACTTGCTGGATTCTCCTGTTTGGGTAATTTGCTGATTTTCTTGGGTTTTCAATGTAAAAGCAAGGAAGTATAGAAAATTAGAAAATCAAACAATAAACAAAAATGCCACTGGTAAATTAGGTGTAGAAGTAGGATTAAATAAGCATTATGAAATTAGAAGACTTCCCTGGAAAGTCAGGAATAGGAAATGGATAAATTTGCTACATTATTTTGGTAAAACCAGGAAAAAAAGCAGTGTGTTAAAAATAAAGAAACCAGATTTTTATTTGCTTATTTAACATGTATTGGATTATACATCTTTCCTCTATCTCGAGATCATTGTTTTTTTCTTTTACTCTGTTCATTTGTCGGCTGTTGTGAATCTGCTTTTAAAATTTAAACATCTGGGTATTCTGAGGATAAATTCTATTTGATTATGTTGTTAAGTTTTTCTTTATATTTTTTGGATTATGTAGATTTCTGATACAGATCAATCTTATATTTGGACATAGATGCAAAAATTTCATAATATTGGCAATCTGAATATCCATGTAAGAAAAATCTTTAGTTTTATGGAGGCAGACAATCAAAACTTAAACAATCCTGTGAGTAGTATTGGTGGGACTATAAGATGGAACATATACCTATAGAAAACGGTATAGCAGTTCTTCAGAAATTAAACATAAAATGATCATATGATCTGGCAATTACAATTCTGCGTATGTTATCCAAAAAGAATTGAGAGCAAGGACTTGAGCATAGATTTATATATCCATGTTCATAGCAGCATCTTTGCCAGTAGCCAGGGTGGAAGCAACCTAAGTGTCTGGTTAACAGATGAATAGATAAACAAAATGTAGTGCAAGGATACAGTGAACTATTAGCAACGACGGACAGGAATTCTGACACATGCAGTAGAGTGTGTGAAACTTGAAGGCATTATGCTAATTAGTTAGTGGGTCACAAGAAGACAAGAACTGCATGATTCCCCTTGTATGAGGTGGTCTAGTTGATAGAAGCAGAAAGCAGTAGGTACTGGGCACCAGGGGTAGGAAAGAATGGGGAGTTACCGCACAATGGGCAGAGGTTCCATTTTGCAGGGTGGAGAGTTGTGTGTTTGGTTGGTGGTGATGGTAAAGCTGCAGTGTGAACAACAAAAGTGGGTAAGACACTGCAGTATGTGTATTTCACCATAATTTCAAAAAAACACAAAAATACACAATCAGAATTATTCTAGCTCTGTAAAACTAAGGCTCTCTTTATTCTCTTTTCTCAAAGTTTTTTAAAAATATATAATTTGGATCATCTTTTTTTGTGGAGATTGACTTTTTGGTGAAGGTTGCCCATAAAATCATCTAAATCTAGTGACCTTTCATAGTTATATGGATGTTCAGATATTTTTCTGCTCCTTACCAAATTGCATTTCTAAGAAATTGTTTTTAAATACAGTGGGACAGTATGATTTATAATATTCATAGACTCATAATTTTAAGAGAGATTCTACCTTGTGTGGCATGAGTTCTCTGTTTCAGAGCCTCTGTGCTTGACACTGTGTTGACAGAAGTTTATTGTTTTATTAGTCTTTCAGAGAGGTAGATATCACTAAGTAAGTGTTTACCCAAACTTAATTAGGCACTGCTCTAGGATCTGCGATTCAGTAGTGAACAAAATACCTAAAAATCCCTGATATCAAGCAACTAAAATTTTAGTAGAACTTAAATTCTAAATTATTTACTTTCTTTTTTATCTTTGTCTTGCAATTCTGTTCTTATCATTAGTATCTTCTTTCTTCCACTTAATTTAGTTATATTCATTTTCTAACCTATTCATCTGAATGCTTACTAATATTTTCTTTCTAATATGTGCATGTGTTATAACTTAATATTTAATAATAGCTTTAGTTGCATCCCATAACTTTTGATAAGGAATATTTTATTCTCATTTGATTTAAATTTTAAAGGTTTATTGTTATATTTTCTCACCTCTCTTGATATTTGCATCCATGTGAGGCAGAGCTCAATTACTGCAACTTCTAGCCTTCCTCTGCCCTTTTACCCATTCTGTCTTGGGGGAGAGGAAGTGTCCCCTATCTGTGTGGAACCTGGGAAGAGTAAATTGGACAGACCTTGCTCAGCTCCACCTTCTTCCTTGGGGACTAGCCTTTCATTGGGGTGCAGGTGCTCATTCAGATCCTCCAGGGTTGTTCTGCAGTTCTGGAGTAGGATGTTGGCAAGGCCATCTGAGTGTTTAGGACAGCTCAATTCTGTGGCTCAGTTGAAAGTTGTTTCTCTCTCCAGAGAGTTAATTGCTTCACCTCCCCCTGTCTAATAGTATGTGGTCTTATTTCTCATGTTTATAATATAGGTGGTAAATGAGCACACCAAAAATACAGGCCCCACAAGAAACTTAGTTATCTGTTATGATCTGTTCTAGGACTCTGAATTATTTAGTAAAATTCTAAACTTCTAAAATACATATATTTTATTATCTTCTTTTCCTGTTAATTTCTACTTCAATTGAATTGTCTTCAGAAAACATTGTATATTATAGATTCTTTGGTTATTTTCAGACACCTGCTTTGTACCATAGTTTTGTGGTTAAATACTACCAAAAACTACCCATGCACAAAAATATCAGTGGAATGCAGAGTTATATGTTCATTGGTTCAAATTTGTGGATTAGTTTAATTTTTAAAAGAATTCTAACAGCTTTATTAAGATATAATTTACACAACATAAATGAGTTCAGTTTTTCCCCCTTATATCAACACTTGCATATTCGGTCTTTTAGAGTTTGGTTATCCTGCTAGCATACCTGCTAGAGGGTGGTATGTGTGCCTTTTAGTAGTACTGAGTTGTCATTTCTGGTTTTTATTTTCCTGTTGACTAATGATGTTGGGGATCTCTTTAAGTGCTCATTTGTCATGTGTATATCTTCTGTGGTTCAGTAGCAATTACAATTTTTTTTTTCAGGTGGGTGACTTAAAAAATTGAGTATTGAAAGTTTTTTATATATTCTGGGTACAAATTCCTTATCATGTGTGAAATTAGGAAACGTTTTTTTCCCAGTCTGTGGAGTCTTTTATCTTTTAACTCTCTTTGGAGGACAGAAGTTCTTAACTTTGATATAGTCAGATTTGTCACCTTTCTCCTTTATAGGTGGTGTTTTGTACTTGGTTCTGGTCCTGTGGACTTCCCTTTCATTCTTGAAACCCTAACAGTGTTTTGTATATTTTGTCTTAGATTTCTGAAAACGTGTAGTAGAAGTATTTAATATCATGTCCATTATGTTGCTAGAACTAAAAGTATGATAACTAATAGGTGTGTGTTTGAAAATTTTATTAGTTTGTATCTTTAAAGGAATCTCAACTTCTCATTCTTTTTTGACCCATTGAAGTCTTTGTAATATATAGTCTATTATTTATATTTTTGTAAGTAAGTGGTTTTAATAAATAAAAAATTCAAAGGATAATATATAAATTAACTAATCACTTATAATTTAATGCTTTATAATATTATTGTAATTAGGATTTAAATAAATTGAGTGGTTTGTAGCAGCTATCCAGAAACTTAAAAAATATTGTTATTTTAATAGCCATTTCTAATTGCATGTTTAATATTTGACTCATTTTTTTCCCCTTTTATCTTTAGATCACAAAATTTGTCCAGGACAGACATAGAGCTAGAAGAAATAGACTTCGTAAAGATCAACTTAAGAAACTTCCTGTACACAAATTCAGGAAAGGTGAGTGAACCTGTTGTCTTCTAAATCACAGCACAGTACATGATGACCACACCCTGCTATCACCTTCTGAGTCCCTGCTGCCTCTACCTGACCCTGAGCAGACAGGTAAGAACCGGGGGGCATTTGTGGGACATGGATTCTGCCGGGGCACCCTGGTGACACAGGTAGGGTGCACCATCTATGGGGAATGTACAGCAGTGGTGAACTGAGCAGAGTGCTTTTCATCACCACCCGTGCTACCAGTTCTCAGCATGTCAGGACTAGAGCACTTCTCTGCACCAGGGTGGCTGGCTCCTCTTCTCTGTCTCTTTTCCACCACGTGCTGTTTATGTAGTGTGGTATTAACTAAAAACACAGATAGCTGTTAGGGCTCTACATTTTACATTATATATTTTATATCAGTATCATCTCATCTAATTATTCCTTCCCTGTAGATGGAACAGAAGGTCTGGGAGGCGTAGAACTTTAGTGATACATAGCCAGTGTTGAGCGCTGCAGAAGGTGTTGTGGCTCTGTTCTGTGGCCAATGAAGTGTCCCTTCTCTCTGCTTTCGTGATATAGGCACATGCTTGTTAAACATTTTGGCTAGTACTTCCTAGACCTTTTCAATTTCTTATACAAGTAAAAATGTTCTGTTTTTTTATTCAGCAGTGAGAGTGTAGGGAATGAAGGTAAAAAACAGACGGTGACATTAAAACATTTCTGCAAAAGTTTTTTTTTTTCCAAGTTAAAAAAAAATTTATTTCTTTTTAATATTTACAATTACCATTATGGTATTTAAAAATAAAAAATGTAATTAAAAAAAGAACACCATGTTAAAATAAACATTGACAAATACATGTATGAAACTGTAGTGAACTATCATTTTAGAGGATGCATTAGTTAAAATTTATTCAGGCCAGAATATAATAAAGACTCATTTTAGGAATCACTTTTTAAAGCTTGATTTTATTTGTTTATTTTTGTATTTCTTAAACCCAGATACAAAAATTGTTTTTTTTTAGAAGACGATGTTAAGATTGCTCTGGGTTAAAAAGATAGGCAGAGTTGGCTTTTCCTGAGTAAAATGCGGAGCCATTGTAGAATGTTGAACAAGAGAGACAGAAACTACATTAAATGTTAAAAGGATTTTCTGCTGCTTGTTAAGAATAGACTTTTAGAGGGCCAAAGGTACAAGCAGAGAGACCAGATGGGAAGTTAGGGCAGTAACCCATGTGTGACATACATGTGGCTTGAATCAGAGTGGTGGACCTAAGGGAGGAGAAGAAACCTTCAGCAATTGGATATGTCGGGGGATGCAGCCCAGTGGGTGTGTTAATGGACTGGCTGGAGAGAAGACTGGGATGACCCTGTGGTTTTTGGTCTGAGCAATAGGCAGAATGCACCTTCCAAGTGAGGAAGGCCCTTAATTAGAAATAGGGATGGTTAACATGTGGTAGAGCAGGTTTGGGGATGTTGGGAGCATGGGTTTTTGGACATGTGGCATTTCTGATGTCACCTAGACAGTATGAGTCATTGTGGAGCTCAAGAGAGGGGACTGAACTGGAAGTATTGGCATAGAGATGAATTTAATTATGAGGCTGCTTACAATTACCAAGAGCATGAGTACAGAGAGAATGACATTGAAGACTCTGGGAAACTCCAACTTTAAGAGGAGAAATCAGCAGTGGCGATGAGGAGTGAACAGTTAGGAGAAAAATCAAAAGAGTGTGGTTTATTAGAAACCAAGTGATACACATCTGTCAGGGAGCAAAGAGTGAAAACCTGTGTCAGTGCTCCTGACAGAGAGGTCAGCGAGAGCCTGAGCAGTTTGACCAGAGTGGCCAGGCCAGAACTTGTTTTAGTGTTTATGACTATGAACCAGTCAGCATAGCTGAGTTTTTCTCCAGCAGCGTTTGTTGAATAGTGTTCATCCTTACCATTCCTTCTTTATTAAAATGTAAAGTATGGTATGTAGACGGAAGGGGATGTAAGAGTGTATTTCTGGAAGCATGCACTTCAAGAAACAGAGCATGTGCAGCCCGTGGAATCTCTCCTGTTCTGCTCTGGGTGGTATTCTTTCCTCCCCTCTGGAGGCAGTCACTGTCCTGTCTCATGACGTCCATTGCCTTGCTTCTCTCAAGTTTTATCATATATGTGTATATAACCAAGAAACACTTTTAATTTTTGCCCATTTCTGAATTGTATTTTTTTGCTGAGAGCCACAGCGGAGTCTGTGGCTGCGGCAGAATAAGCGGGGGGTGACGAATGACTTGTGTAGATTGATGCAGCAGGAATAGGAGCCGTTTATTGTAGGATCTGAGCGATATTTATACATTTTACACAGCTTATCTAATTAGCATAAAATAGATACATCAGTCAACCAATAAGGAATCTCCAGACTTAATGGCTCCCTTTTGTTACTTTACAAACCACTCCCTCTGGCATTTTGCCAGGCGCCATCCAGACTTGTTTACAGACTCTAACATTTCTCTGGCAAAATAATAGGTGCCAATCTGACTTGTTTACAAACCTTAACATTTTTTTATTACCTCATTTATTAACATTTTTGGTCAAATTAATCTACTTATTGCATCTAGATGTCGCTCCTTCACTTAATAGATGCTTGAGTTTCTCTCTGTGTAAAGCCATTATAGACTGTGATTTTGAGAACATTCTTGTCCATATATCATGATCCATAAGCACTTGGATTTCTTTAGGGCATGTAGAAGCACATTAGGTAGGTCTTAGTTGGGTGCCATCTCCAATTTCATTTGATATTGCCAAATCATTTCCAAGGTTGTGAATGGTGCTGGTTTATATTCCCACCAACACTGTTCAGAAGTTCCTGTTGCTCACATGTTTACCAGCAATTCCCTAGTGATTAATGCTGAATATCTTCCTGTGTTTATTGTACTGATCAACTTAAATTTTAGCCATTCTGGTGGGTTGATAAAGAGACCTCATGTGGCTTTAATTTACATCTCCCTCCTTGCCATCAAGGTAGGTGTCTAACATTATTTACCGATTGGACATTTCACTCCATAGAATACCTTTCGTGCCATCTGTTTGACTCCGCTGTCCCCTCCCGCCCCGCCCTGTCCCTCTGTACCTGGGCGAGTTCTGTGGGTGCTTGCACCCACTATGGAGTTGCATGCATGGTGAATCAGCCTTCCACTGTCCTGTGTGTTTTAACTGTCTTTTTCTGACTTGCAGCTTTCCAAGGCTTCAAGTTCTTGACTTTTTTGGTAGTGTCATTGCACTTTTAAAAAGCACTCTTCTCCCACCCCAAGATTATTTACATATTATTTTGTACTATCTCCTGAAAGCTTCGTCCTTTTTTTTTTAAGTTGCTGATGGACCTTTATTTTATTTATTTTATGTGGTGCTGAGGGTTGAACCCAGTGCCCCTCTAGGCAAGCACTGTTCCACTGTGCTACAATCCCAGCCCAAAGCTTTGTACTTTTACCTTTCATGGTTGGGTCTTTAATCCACCGGAATTGATTGTATAAAATTGGAGTTCAGTTTACATTTTTTCCCCTCCAATTTTTTATTTTCACTTAAAGAGACTAATTGTCCCACAAATAATTGTTTAAAATACACTGTTTTTTGTTTCTGGACTTCCCTTGGTCTTACTGTTTATCCAGATATCAGTATCACATTGTCTCGACTCCAGCAGGTATAGTTAATTCTGACAAAGCTGGTCCCATCTTGTACCTCTACAGTAATTTTTAGCTATGTTTGACACTGCATTTCCATGTAAGGTTAAAACTACCCTACTTCCAAACATCTATATAAGCTATTGTATTCATTTTTTTTTCTGGGTACCAGGAATTGAACTCAGGGGTACTCGACCACTGAGCCACATCCTCAGCCCTATTTTGTATTTTATTTAGAGACAGGGTGTCACTGGTTGCTTAGCACCTCACTTTTGCTGAGGCTGGCTTTGAACTCGAGATCCTCCTGCCTCAGCCTCCCGAGCTGCTGGGATTAAAGGTGTACAATATTGTGCCTGGCTTTTGTATGCATTTTTAAATGTAGTAAAATACATACAACATAAAATTTGTAATTTTAACCATTTAAAGTTTACAGTTGTATTAGCAAACACATTCTCATTGTTATGAAGCTATCACCATATTTGTCTCCATAATTTTTTATCTTCCCAAGTTGAAACACCACACACACTGAACAGCAGCTCTCCGTTTCCTCCAGCCGTGGCAGCCCCCATTCTGCTGTCTGTGAACTTACTCACATAAGTCCAGCCACAATGGTTTGCCATTTTTTTCTGACTTACTTCACTTAGCTTTATGTTCTCAGGGATCATGCATGTTGTGTCACCTATCAGAATTTCTTTCCTTTTCTGCTAAGTAATATTCCATTGTATGTTTTTGCCACATTTCATTTCTATACCCATTTGTTAGTGGACACTTGGGCTGTTTCTACCTTTTGACTATTTTTAATAATGGTACAGTGAACAGTTTATATCCTGGTTTCCATCCTTTTGGGTATGGTGCAAGGAGTGGTGGTCGAACTTTGTGGGGAACTGCCGTGGTGTCTCTGCGGTAACTGTACATTCCCAGCAGCAGTGCACGAGGGCTCAGATTTCTCCACACCTTTAGTGTTGCTTTTGTTTTCATCACAGCTAATAGTGGATGTGAAGAGGTATCTTATGACTCTCTTTGCAATTCCCTTGTGATTAATGCTGAACATCTTTTCCTGTGTTGACTGGCTATTTGGCAGGCCTTGGACTGGCAATCCTCCTGCCTCAGCCACCCAAGGAGCTGGTATCACAGGTGTGCACCACCATGCTTAGCAACCTTGTCAAAAACAAAATGGCCTTAGATGAATGGGCCATTTCTGGACTGTCAGTTTTATGCCTGTGGTCTACCTGATTATCCTTTTGTCAGTGTCACTCCATTTTAATCACTCCAGCTTTGTAATAATATTTGAAATTGAGAATTGTGAATCCTATAAATTTGTGATCCTCTTTCATTATTCTTGTAGCTATTTAGGATCCCTTCAGCTCCACAATAATTTTAGGATGGAGCTTTCTATTTCAGAAAACAAACAAACAAAAAGCCTCTTGGAATTTTGATAGAGATTGTGTTGAATTACTTCTTTTCCTATTTGGAGTCCTTCTAATTTTTCTTGTCTGATTGCTCTAGCTAGACCTTCCAATGCTGTGTTGAGCAGTGGTGACAATGGACATTCTTCCCCTGTTCATGATCTTACAGGAATAGAGTTCAGTCTTTGTTAAGTATGATGTTAACTATAGTCTTTTTTTAATTTATAGATTTTTTAGTTGTTGATGGACCTTAATTTTATTCATTTATTTATATGTGGTGCTAAGAATCAAACCCAGTGCCCCAGACATGCTAGGCAAGTGCTCTACAACTGAGCCACAGCCCCAGCCCTAACTGTGATCTTTTTATCTGGGGCTTTTATTATATTGAGGTAGTTTCCTTCTCTTCCTGGATTATGGAGTCTATATTATGAAATAGAGTTGAATTTTATTTGCATCAAGTGAGGTGATTATGTGGGTTTTGCCCTTCATCTTCTTACCATGGTGTATTACATAGATTGATTTTTGTATGTTGAACCATTCTGAATTCCAGGAATAAGTCCCACTTGGTCATGGTGTATAATCCTTTTGATGTGCTGTTGAATTCAATTTTCTAGTATCTTGTTGAGAATTTTTACATCAATATTTATAAGGAATACTGGCTGCAGTTCTCTTGTATTGTTGTGTCAGGGTAATACTGACTTTATAGAATGAGTTTGGGAATGCTATCTCCTCTTTTTAGTCTTTCAAAGAGTTTTTAATGTGTCTCCTTGGTTGTCGGAGAATATACTTGTATGAATTCAATCTTCTTAAATTTGTTAAGATTATTTTGTGGACTAACTTGTGTTCTTGGAGAATATTCCATATACACTTGAAAACTGTGTGGGTTTTTTTTGCTGCTATTGGGTGGAATGCTCTGTATGTTTGTTACTTTCAGTTGGTCTCTAATATTCAGATCCACTGTTTCCACCATGTTTTGCTTGTTCTGTTCTTACTGAAAGTGAGGTGCCGTAGCTTCCCACTGTTGTGTCATTGCCCATTTCCCCCTTCAGTTCTTTCAGCATCAGCTTCATGTTTTTGGGTGTCTCATGTTAGGTGTGTATGAATTTATCATTGTTATATCTTACTAGTGAATTGATCATTTTATAATTACATAATGTCCTTTGTCCATTTTTACAGTTTTGGCCTTAAAATCTATTTTGTCTGATATAAGAACTCGTGGTATCTTTAGTTTGCCATTTGCATGGAATATCTCTTTCCACTCTTGTTGGTTTTAACTTATGCATATGCTTAGACATAGTTTTAATACATAGCAAGTCTTGTACTTTAATCCCTTCAATCTACTACAATTATATTTAAAGTAATTTCTGATATAGGCTTATTATTCTGTTAATTTTTTTCCTGTCTAAAAGCATTTTTCTCTCACTTTTCTTCTCCTGATATATTTCTTTTTGTTGTTCGTGATTTTATTTTTTTGTAGTGACATGTTTTTGGTTCCCTCTCATTTCCTTTCATGTATATTTTACACAGAATTTCTTTGTGGTTATCTTTATAAATTACATAGAATATCTTAAAGTTCTATTGATCTGTGTTAAACTGATAAATTAAATAATGGTAAAAATTCTATTTCATATCACTGTTTACCTTCTATTTTGTTATTGATGACACAAATTGTTTTTATTTTGTATTCATTAAAATAGATTCACAATTATTTTTATGCTTTTAAGTATTTTTATACCAGATTTATAAGTGTTTTACTCACCTACATTATGATGTTACAGAATTGATTGTAGGTTTTATCTTTACCAAGGATCTTTTTTTTACCAAGGATCTTTTTTTTACAAGGATCTATTTTCTTGTGTTTTTTTTGTTCCTATGTATCATCCTTCCAATTCAACTTGGAATATTTTTTCAGTATTTCTTATAGGGTAGGTCTGGTACTGATAAACTCCCTCAGCTTTTGCTTATCCCTGAAAGTCTTAATTTCTTCTTATTTTTGAAGGACAGTTTTGCCAGGTATAGTATTCTTGGTTGCTTGGGGTCCCCACGCATTGTTACTTTGAATATATCATCCTGTTCTCTTCTAGCCTAAAAGGTTTCTGCTGATAAAGTCATCTGATAATTCTCATAGGAGCTGTTAGGAATGTGCTGTTGCTTTTTGCCACTTTCAAGATTCTCTATCATTTTTTAACAGTTAATTATGATGTGTCTTGCCAGAGATCTCTAGATTTTTTTTCCCCCCTGTTTTGGAGCTCTCTGTGAGTATTGCATTTGGATGTCCATATCTCTCCTTCAGTGTGGGAACTTTTCAGTTATTATTTATTCAAATAGGTTCTCTGCACCCTACTTTACTTTTTCTCCTTCTGTGTGTCCCAATTGATATGCTTTTCTGTTTGATGGTGTCCCGTAAATCCCTCATATCCTCTTACCTCTCCTCTGTTCTTCGTGCCCCTCTGCCTCAGTGATTTTGAATGTTTGTCCAGGTGCACTGACATACTCTCCTGGTCATGTCTTCTGTCAATCCCTCCGTTAATTTTTCAATTCAGTTATTATATTCTTTAGTTCTAGAATTTGTTTGATCCTTCTTCATAGTTCTGGCTCTTGTTGATCTTCCTTTTTGTTAATGCATCCTTTTCTAATTTTAGTTTTTTGTGTTCTTTTAATTCACTGTGTGTCCTTTCAACAGTAATTTTGGATTCTTTATCGGGAAAGTCATATGTCTCTGTTTCATTAGGATCGGTTTCTGCACATTTTTGTTCCTTTAATGTATCATGGCTATTTCTTTGTGAGTCTTGTTTTTTCATCATTGGAATTTGGTCATTTGAAGAATCAACCATCTCACCGAGACTTTGTGACCTAGTTTCATATAAGGAGGACTTTCTCCAGTCAGCCCTGCTAAAGAGTCTGGAAACCTCTCAAACCTCTGATAGGTATGCATCCTCCTTGGGGTGGTACATGTAACCTGTTTGAAGGGGTTTGTCAGTTTCTACTTGGGTACTATAAATTGTGGTAACTTCACCTAGTGTTCACCTGTGGTACTAAAGACTGGTGTGGAGCAGGTTCTTCTCCTGGTACCTGGTATCCAGTTCCTGATTTTTTGTTTCCCCAACCTTAGGTGGAACAGATTGCTTACAGGGGAGGGGGGTGTTGGCAGGAGTTGGGTTTTCTCTTTCTCCAGATCAAAACCTCAGTAGATTATGATCTGATTAATTATTTTCAAAATAATATACCCACACCAGTCTAGATGCACTGTTCTACCTAGATGGTAGAGATGCAGGAGTGGATATAAATCAAGAAGTAACTGCCATATTTCAAATGTTGTATAAAATTTACCAAAAGACACCATGACCAAGTTTCTGTGAATACTGAATTGATAGCTTAGAAAACATCTTCCTCTAGTGTACCTTCTGTGAATTCTTAATATTACTCTACATATTGAAGATATTTTTCTTCCCATAGGATCATTTTTAATTCCTAAAAAACATTTATACCTAGTATGGCACATAGCAGGAACTCAAATATTTGCTGAATTGCTCCAAATTAGACTCAGTCACGATTCATTTAAATTCAGTTACATTAATCCTAAAATATTACTAAGCCTCACTAGCACTTTGTCAGAATCACAGACTTTCCGATGTGCTCACTGATGGTACATAATTTTTAATTTGCACACATGATTCAACTGTATACAGCCCCGATCCCACAGGCCTGTCACTGTCCCACTGCAGGCTGATCAGGAGAATCTAGAACAGTCACTGAATGGGTGGATTTCCTTAGACATGGCAGTCTAGACACATTATGAACACTGCTGTATTTGTGAAAAAGATACTGCTGTTTCATAGCATGAAAAGGATAAATAAGAATGATTTCCACATTTAAATTTAAAATTTTTTCAGTTATTTCTTTGCCAAAAACTTTCAAGTTGATTGGTTTCTTACCCCTCCCCACTTGGGGCTACACTGGGAGGATGAAAGTCCGAGAGGCTCGGCATGTGCAAGGACAGCAATAGTCCTGAACTGGTACTCCTCTCCTCCATCCTGTTTAAAGCCCTCACTTTCAGGAAGGTCCCTGACTCAAGAGTTCTGAGCCTAGGCGACACCCTGCAGTCCTACAGTGTAGATGCTGCACCACCCCAGGGAGTCAGCATCAGTCTCAGTGTCAACTTTTCATTCTCCCATTTGGGGGAGATGGCAATACAGTGCCTTGGGAAAGTGGCACTGGGTTTCTATGGACTTGCCTGGTGGTGCCCTTTGAGGCAGCAGGACGTAGGTCTAAACAGGGTGACTGAGGTGGCACTACAGCCAACTGAAAGGCCCCTGTCTCTGGAACCAGCCAAGTGACTGGATAGGTGCCCCCACTTCTTCAGCAAGGAAGTGGCAGCAAGGGGCAGGACTGTTGAGACCAAGAGAGAATGACAAGTCACCGTCCAGTGCAGTGCGTAGGCCTTGCTTAGACACTGGCTGGAACAAACCCTTAAGACACTATTGAGACATTGGGGAGATTTTAGTTTGCTTTGGACCCTAGATGTTAGGAAATTATCATTCATTTTGTTAGGTGTGGTAATAGCATGGTGATTATGCTTTTTAAAGTCTTTATGTTTCAGAGATACATTGGCTTTTAATTTCTTCAGGGAAACAAAGTGGAGGAAGGCAGATTTATTGAGAACAAGGGGATATTGAAATTAAACCTGGTGATGGCACATGAGATGGCTTTATAGTAGATTATATTTTTGTGTATGTTTGAAATGTTCTCTAATTTAAAAAAGAGAGGAGGGGGAGAGAGAGGGAGAGGGGGAAAGGGCGAGGGGAGAGACACTAAAGAGAGCAAATACTGCTCCCAACCTAGCCAGCTCCAAAACTCCACTGCAGCCACAAGTCGTCTTCTTTCCTGTGACCAGTCCCTAGATCCCCTCCAACATCACCACACTATGTCACAGATGCGTCCATGGGGGCAGGGAGAGAGGTATGTGAGCAATCCCTGTGGACCCCACAGCACAGAGTTAGCAGCTGTCTTTCACAAGGCAAGCCATTCTTGGAGGGTGGTAGAGTGGAATGGGCACAGGATTCAGAACCACAGGACCTTGTTCTACTACTGATTAGATGTGGCTTTGTGCAAACTATCTAATCTGCCTCTGATAATCCCTGCCTTAAGCATCTCTCTTAGGTCTAAGAAGAAAGCCCTGCAAATAGCTTTTCAAATGCAAATTATTGTAGACCAAAACCAAGGCCTGTACCTTGGGAGCCACAGGATCTTTGAAATCCCACAGGCCAGGGTGCATTTTCAGGATGTCTTGTCTTCTATAGAAAAGGACATCTGAGGTTGTTGTGTAGGTCCCCACATGTTCTGGCCACTAGAATTGACTCTTCTGACTGCTGACCTTGCTTTGCCTTCTGCCTTAGTTTCCCACAGGCTGCCTCATCTGGCTGCTTTGTCTGCTTTACATTTTATTTAAAGACGTCTCCCCAGATGGCATCATCACCAGTCACTTTCATAGGCTGGCCATCCTGTAACTCCTGTTAGTGACCACATGGTCAGTGTTGGTTAGATGTCCTGTGCCAGCCACACTGAAAGAAACAATGAAGTATGTATAAAGTCAGGCTACAGCTTCTGCTTTCCAGAGAGGAAGAAGGTAGAGGGGAATGAGGTGGGCATCGTTACCCGAGGTCACGTACCTCTGTACTGTGGTGCCACTGGTGCAACTGTGCGTTCCATACAGTCAAAAGACATGAAAGCTGTGCTCCATGTGTGCTGTATCAGAATGCACTCTGTTGTCATGGAGAACTCATCAGAACAAATTACGAAATTCAAAAATAAATAAAAAAGGTAGGTTGTGGCCCAGAGATTATCGGTCTTTTTCTGCTTCAGTGGAATTATTTCCTTGTGCAGCTCAACCCAAGCTTCCTGCTTGGAGGCCACCTCCCACCTGGGTCTGGGGCGGAGCATCCTGACCATCCTGATCATCCCTCTGCCAGGCTTGATCCTCACTACTTAGGCTAACAGCACACTTTTGAGGCTCACTGTGTGGCAGGCACTCATAAAATACTGGCCAACTCTTTAATATATAGAATTAACTGACCAGCTTTGGTTAAAAATAGCAGGCCAGTTTGCTTGTATATTTAACTTCTCCCCTTTCTTTCCTGCTCCTTTTTTCATGTTGCATCTTAACTAATGTCAATAAAACAGCTTAGGAACAACCACCACTTCTGATGTGCCCCTCACTCTCCCTGTGCCTGTGGACAGGGCTGGTGGATTGTTCTCTCAGAGGACGACAGTCCGATCTCCTCTCTCCACCCTCTTTAGGATGCCTTCATATACTGGCCGCTCCTTGGCTTCAAAGTGTCCAGTTGGCATCTGCTGCCTGCAGTTCCATCGTCAACACGGAGTTAGGGGTGAAATGTGAGGCCAAACTCAGCCCATCAGGCAGGGTCTATGTGGAATTTATCCACTTCATAAAAAAAGTTTGGCTTTCTTTACCTATATCTGTATGATCAGCTCCTCTGCTATGGATTACTGGTTGGAAGTCAGAATC
Source organism: Callospermophilus lateralis (assembly GCF_048772815.1). Lineage (NCBI taxonomy): Eukaryota > Metazoa > Chordata > Mammalia > Rodentia > Sciuridae > Callospermophilus > Callospermophilus lateralis. The sequence continues at coordinate 104,772,816 of NC_135314.1, forward strand.
AGGATTTTCTGGGAATAGTCTGTGTAGTAATTGTGTTCCTACAATATATTTTTACCAAATATTTTAATGTGTGCCAGGTACTGTTCTGGGTGCTAGGGAAACAGCAGTAAATAAAACAGGAAAATGCCAGCCTTTGTAGAGCGTATTGGGGGTGGGCAGACAAATAACAACTAAAGTCACATAGTAGTGAGTGTTACCAAAAAAAAAAAATGATGAGTGGTGGGTGAGAGGGGCCTGTCTTAGGTAGGACATGAGGCATTCTGAACAGAGATCTGAGGATGTGAGGGAATAGTCTCTGGGCCTGGGGACAGGGAGCATGGCAGGACATTGCAGCAAAGGAGGCACCTATAGAGGCCTTGTGGCAGTGTGTGGCGGCTGTGTGCTTGAGGTGTCAGGGAGTAGCTTGTGGGCATGTGACAGGGATCTGGCCTGGAAGAGAGTGGGAAGATGTGAGGACAGAGGTGCACAGGGCCAGAGGACGCCATGGTGAAGACTATGCTGCATGGCCTGGCCATCAGATTGCTGTGGAAGAGTCCACCCCGCCAGGCGTCCACAGACAAGCAGGGAGAGTAGGTGCCCAGGGTTCCAGTGAGCAGCTTGCTTTTTCATCAGCTGTCCCTCTGGAACAGATGGACTAACGTCGGCCTACTCCATTCAGAGCATGAGGGTACAATGAGAAAAGATGGCCCCCTTCCTCAGAGAGCAAAGAATCGAAAACCAGAGTTCAGACCAACCAGCACTAGCTGGTGTCTGTGCTTTGTGGAACTGTTTCAAGGGAAGAATGTTCTCAGTTTACTCTTAATAAAGCAAGTCAGGAACAGGAGTGATTCTCCATTTCTCTAAAGAAATGCCTTTCAAGATGGCTGCATAGGAATGACTTCATGAGAATCCAGGTTGAACAAGGAGGACCCACCACTGTGGATCCCTAGAGACGAGTGTGTTCCTGAGTTTCTTGAAGATGAACTGGTTGTCACTTCAGGTTCCAAGAGGGCCATCCCAGGTTCACTCTATAATGGACCGAAGGGGGTTGGGAGACCTATAGCCTACTCCGACCTTCACCATCTGCCTGAGGCTGTACTGCTGAGCAGAACCAGGCCTTGCCACAGGTCAGCCCTTCTCTAGCCCAAGAAGTTAGTGGGATTTGTACCAGTGGGTTAACTGGGATTCACGTGGACTGGCGGGCATTGCACTTAATCAGATCCAACACTTTTCCGTTGTGAGTCTTGTAAGTGCCACAACACGCCTGCTACACAGTGCAAAAGTCAACAGTCTACTCAGCGTTCATGATCTCTGTTCTTAGTGACACAAGTAGGAAAGTATTTCCGTGACCATTTTGTAGGTACAGATGAGACTCGAGGTCAAAGTATTTGTGATTGGGGTACACTGTCAGGTAAAGGTACATTGCAGGGCTGCAATTCAGATTCCTGATTCCAAATACTAGACTTGTAAATACAGCCCTACCCATTTTCCGCCTTCAGCAACAACCATTTCAAAGTAAAATAAGCTGCCTCCTGGCTTTCATCCTTCCAGTTTCCTCTTTTCTTACCCTTCCCCCATTCCCACCCCTGCTTATTCTCCTCCTCCTCAAGTCACTATGTCAAAAGGAAATAACATGCTTTAGATAAACTAATTTCCTGAAATTAGTCAAGTCTTCTAGCAGTATCTAAGAATCATTTTATTTTAACAAGGCAAATTACCCATTCATATTTCTGCTTTTATTACCTGTCAGATCTTATGTTAGCTTTCTGTTACTATAACAAAATGCCTCAGATAATCAATTTAAAAAGATGAAAGGTTTATTTTGACTCACAGCTTCAGAGGTTATAGTCCATGGTCAGTTGGTCACATTGTTTGGGCTTTGAAACACGGCAGCACATCATACATAGTGTGATGGACTAAACTGCTCACCTTGTGGTGGCCAGGAACCAGAGAGAGAGAGAGAGAGAGAGAGAGAGAGAGAGAGAGAGAGAGAGAGAGACTGACTGGTATCCTGTAATTGCCCTTGAGTGTATGCCCCCTGAGCACTTCAGACCTCCCAGCAGACCCTACCCACTTCTTAAAGTTTCACCACCTCCAGATGGTGCCACTCTGAGGACAAGGCTTAAACATTGGGGACATTCAAGGTCCAAACACTGAACACCCTTTGCTCACATTTTTATTGGGATCTTAGTATTTTCTTATCAATTTGTATACACTGTTTTAAAAGAAAAATTTATGTTTGATTTTTCTTATAATCACCTTTGCTACATAGACAGTTGTACTGAATATTAGGCTGATCTAGTCAAGCAGGCAGAACCATCTAGAAGCAATTGTCTTTATGCAAAAATAATGCAGGTCCCTTGCCCCAGGTGTATCTGAAGCTGAGCAGAGTTCTTATTTAACCTCCTTTATGTGAAGCAAAAGCAAAGAAATACTGCATCCTAGCACACTAATATGTCAGGGCACATACAAGTCTGCGTGTCTTGAGGTGTGCTCTAGAAGTATGCCAACCCTTTCTCAGTGACCTGAGGAACAGCAGTGGAACAAGAAGAGTGAACCCTCAGTCCTTACACACACTGTGCTTCTGGTACATTTTCTGCCTTTCTCAAATCTCATGCACTTTGTCTCTTCAGGGTGGTGACAGATCTTTGAATTTATTTGATCCTTTATTCAGAAACACTTTGGCTATAGCTATATTTTTTCCTGCATAAACCATGAAACCAAGTTAGAACCAATTAAAATAATAAAAAGTGATTATTTTTTAAAACTACTTTAGTTGTAGATGAACACAATACTTTTATTTATTTATTTTTATGTGGTGCTGAGGATCGAACCCTGTGCCTCACACATGCTAGGCAAGTGCTCTGCCCTAAGCCATAGCCTCAGCCCCTGGAATGACTGTTTAAAATACAGTGAAAAGCTTTTTTAAAAAAAAGACTACCCAAAATAAAATTTGGCCAAAGCTCATCTATAAGTAGACCTGGATTTCAGTCATATGGATTTATTTAGGGCCTGCAAGGCTGTCGTTCTTATTTCTGTTCCCCAATTAGTAAGATGACTGTCTGACGGTTTTCCAACAGGCGTTCTGGCCTCTCCGTGGGCGGTCCCATCTCTGTGGAGACATGGCATTACTGCTGTATGAGGTGCATCTGTATGAGGTGCGTCTGTGTGGGGCTTCACATCAGAACATGAAGAACACTCACCACAGTGCTGCCGTGTACATAGCTCAGAGACAGCAGCAGCCCGTGCTATGCAAAGAAAGTGACCCTTTAAAGTAAAATGTGAATGTCATAGAAATTCAATCATCACATTTTTATGATACAAAAGATTGCACTTGGAAAATATGTAACTGTAAACACGACACTTGAAATTTCTTTTCAACAGTAAGTTTGAGGTACCTATATTTTTGTTTTATGATGTTTTGGGTTGTTAATGATGCTTGTCGTGTAAAATGAAAGAGCTGTGATTGTTACACATACTCCAGTGCACGCTGATGGTCTGGAGCACACACAGGTGCCAGAAACAAAACACTCCCCTTCACTTGCAGTGCTCTTATTGTTGCATCTAATTGAAAACATGAAGAAAACACCTCTGTGGATTTATCACTCCAGGAAGATGTAGTACCATGCCATGGAGCCTCAAAAAACTCTTCTAGGCTTAAAATAGATGTTAGGACATCTGTGATATTTGTATTATAATCAAATCCTATGCTCCTATGTTCCCCCCACTTAAAAAAAAAGAATAAAAGACACTCTTCCAATGATCAACTGCTTCATTGTCTTAAAACGTTTCTATTTTAGGTATATTTTACAAATATTTGCCAGTGAACTAAAAAGATTTTGACATTTATACCTTCCTTAGGTGTAAGCTGTGATTGCATCCTCAGCAACTTCAGAACTAGCAACTTTCAACTGTTTCCCTGGTCATTGAGTCTGTAAGACTCAGTGCCTGTTGGGGACATGGTTGTCTCAGCCTCCTGTCCTAGTGATCTTATTGTGCAGCTTGTACAGAAATGTCTGTGCTGATTGACACTCAGACTGTCTGTGCACGCCTTACTGTGTCGAGCACTTGTGACATAACACAGGCTTTTAGATGTTTTGTTATGAAACAGCTTCTTTATAAATCTCTTCATTACTCATTTTTGTTCTCAAAAAAGCTCTTTAATTGAAACTGTGGTTTCCCGATCTCACTGTCTGCACTGCCCCACCTGTGCTCCCAGGGCTGGTGGCTGCACTGTTACCTAGCACCTAGAGCCCTGCTCCCCAAAGTCCTTCTCCTGAGTGTGAGGCATACTCTCTGGAAGCTGCTCCCCTCCCCCAGCTCCTGTGAAGCTGTGGATCCTTGAAATACAAATGATAAAATATAGATCTCATACCTGACATTTTAAGTATTTTTCTTGATACTTTACATATTGAAATTTTTCAAGACAACAATATAGAAAGATTTTTACTTTAGAGGTTGGCAAAAGGCAACATAGCATTTTATAGTAGAAGGTGTAAAAAAAGTGGGACAATGCTTTATTTTTATGATTTTTTTAACTTCTTTATTCTAATTAAGAAACACATTTTTTTAAACTACATTTAACTACCTTTATATTCTAAAAAGTAAATATTTATTCTTTGTTTTATTTTTGTTTGTTTTGTTTTTGTTTTTCCCTGAGCTTGAAAACAATCAGGAATAATTCTCAAAAAAAAAAATTTGGCTTTAAAAATATTTTATCCTGTTGTATTTTATTCAGATTACTTGGGAAGTAGTACAGAGGAGAAGAGACTATAAAACCCATTTATTTTTATTTGCTAGAAAAAGCTGCTGTTTTCCACTGGCAGATGCATGAACAAGTAGCAAGGCCCTTTTTCAATGACAATAATTTTTTGCTTTGAAGCTTATAAATCCAATGACACACCATCCCTGGCCATACTGTTGATAATAAGTGTCAAACCATCTCTCTCATGAAACCTCAGCTATTCAGTCCTGAATATTCAGTCTCTCTTATTGTTTAATTTGGGGAAACCTCCTCTTGGTAGATTCAATGCCTGGTCTCCTTTGTTGTAAAATTAAACAGTTAAGTTCTGCATCAGTTTATCTGCACTGTGACTAGATCACTTCAGACTTGCTGAGTTTTGAGTCCTCTTTAGAAATGGTGATTCCTCTTTCTGCATCTGATTTTAAGTGCAAATATTTTTGTCACAGTCCATGCCTGAAGAGAAAGACTGGTGGGAGCAAGGTGGGAGGGACAGCTCTGTGGTGACAGGAGGGGCTGTTTGTGGGAATGACACAACAGTGGAAAACGACCTGGGGAGACAGGGAGGGGGCTCTTAGAGTAAGCCAAACAGAAGGGGACAGACTCCCGATGCACTTTGCAGGTCACAGGACTCCATGACAGACTGTGCATGCCCCTGGGAGACAGGCCTCAAGGGCATGCCAGCCAACACTCCACCCACACCCCCACTGCCACCCCTGGCTGCTAGGTCTTTGTTCGCCCCCTGCTCTGATGCTCCCGGGCTTTTGCTGCACCCGAGGAGCCAAAGTTTGAGGCTTGAAATGTAGAAGAAAAGCCAGGGAGAAACAGATTGGAGGGGAAATCAAAGTTCTGTCCACCGTATGTTATAATGTGATATCCCAGATTGATGACACTCTAGAAGTACCTTCAGGAAATTTTTTAGGAACTTTAGTCAAATAACAGTGATGCCAGAGACATTCCAGATAGAAACATTTCCTGGTTGCTTCACATAAGGAGAGACAGATCTTCCCAACTTATATGTCCTGCATCTAGTGGTGAATCAGCAACATTTTCTTAGCCCAGAGGGGATGATATCAGGGTCTGTCAGCTCAGTACTATGACATTTAGATGGGGTGATCCTGAGTGGTTGGTTTGTTTTGTGCCTGGGCAGTGGGGAGGGTGCTCAGTACCCTATAGGATGTTTAGCAGCATCCCTAGTCCACGAGATGCCAGCTGTGGAAACCACAAACCTCACGACAGCCCAGAGAGCCTTGGGGACAAGATCATTCCCAGTTGGATCAAGGCTTGTGCTAAGCAACAGAACTCTCTCCGTGAGGCCAGGGGTGGCAGGACAGCACTGAGCCCTGCACTTGTCAAGTTCTTTACCTTTTATTCCCAGGACAGGTAGGAAATTCTAAGTCTGCTGCCTGTTTCTGGTAGAACAGGCAAGCGTTCTGAATTCATGTCTGACTTATATGTCAACAAAGCCACGTAGCCGTCACTTGATACTGGACTGCAGCCTCTTGTGAACAATCCACTAACTAGATCTCTGAATCGTGTGACCCTTCTCCGTTTCCAGGACTTTTAAATGGAACAAAAATTGGATTTTGTCATCATTCTTGGGTTTTATTGATACATGCCTGTTTCCATTCTTTCAGTTCTCTCACCATCTCTGATTTAACCACAAGTGGCTAAGGGCGAGGGGTGGGAGGAATGACCAGCCTAGTGTCCGTAAGGCGCTCGACCCAGCTTTTAGTGCAACTAGAAGTCTTTCACACGCCGGTTTAGGAGCTACTGAATGTCTAATTTATGTAATCTCCGCAGTACAACAAAGGTTCTGAGCCCACTGCCACCGGCTCATTGCTAGCTGATCCGTGGGGACAGGAGCAGAGTGCTGCATCTCTCCAGCTGCACTGCTACCCTGAGACATAGTGTGATGGCATTTTTGCTTTGCCTCTGACAAAACTGAAACAAAGATAAGTGTCTTTCAGAAGGTCATGTAACTAATAAGTAACAGGACCAGGATGGGAGGACCAGGATGAGAGCACCAGCCACCGCGCCCCTGGCTATGGCCACCGGTGGACTTTCTACAGAGCACTAGGCTACAGTCAGGTCCTTGGTCACAAACCACACCTTTTGGTCTTCACCTGTCATCTTCAAAGCACCTGCTTTGGACAGAAACATAGACCATGAATGTAACTCCATCACTTGGAGCGGTTCTAGAGGACTGATAGGAAAGTTCAGTGACTACGGCGCATGTCCCACAGTTACAGATGACAGACTCAGTACAAACAACCCAGGTTTGTCATCTTTAGGCTGATAGAGGCCTCAGGGAGCTCCTCCTCTGGGAGCTGGGGCATGTCCATTTCCTCGCCCTTTCTAGCTCCTGAGGCCACCCACATTTCTTGGCTGTGACTCTCCCCACAGCCACCTGCAAAGTCAGTGCCACTGCATCTCACTGACCACTCACAGCGTCCATACTGATGCCCAGCCTTTCCCTGACTCAGGCCTCCTGGGATTCCCTACCTCAGCCTCTTAAGACCTTTTTACAAGGTGAAGAGCACATTAGTCATGGCTTCATTCTTAACGCATTCCAGTCTGAGTCAGCGAAACGCCTGCACCCACCACAGGGACCCTTGGGGGCCCTCAGAGTGGGTGGTGAAGACAGGGGCCCTCACCAGCTCTATTGAGGTTCTGAGGCACTCTAGTGCTTGCCAGCGATGTATTTGATAGGTGATGCAATAGTAACTGACCTCAGGGTTCTAGACAGGAATTAATGATGTCCATTAAAGCTTTCCACTTAGGACTACTCCCAGAGGCGTTTTAAATGACTAGAGGACATGGAAGAACCAATTACCCCCTTTTATGAATCTTATTCATCCAGGCTGTCCAGATTCTCTTGGGTTGTTTCCCTGTGTAGACAGGCAGAGAATTGGACTGTGTCTTGTTCCCATTGATATTTGTAAGTTTTTATGTACATTTAACAGAGAACCTTGAATTAAAATCAGTCACTGAGGTGTCTAAATCTGTATTAACTGAAAAAGCCAAGTTAAAAACTGCCACTTTCTATAAACATTTATAATTTGAACTTTAAAAAGAGCTATGAATTAATAAACTTCTGAATGTAAAGGTGATAAATTCAACAGTAAGACAATTAAATAGCAATGATATTAGTAATAAAGCTCACTTGTTGAACAACTGCATGCTGACCCTTTGCTCATTCCCTCCTCACAGCCCTGAAAGACAGTTCAGGTCTTTTTATAGCGTAAGACAGGACATCCAGGGCTGAGCGTGTGCCAGACACTACAGAACTGGTGAATGCTGGCGGTCTGAAGTTTTGTGTCTCTTCCCTGTTCTTACTCACTAATGTGAATACATTTTAATGTTTTCTTTTGAATTTTGGGGGGAAAAAATGACCCAGAGCTGTGTGTGTATGTAGCTCAATGGTAAGATTCTTGCCTAGCATGCATGAGACCCTGAGTTTAGTGCCTGCACTGCAAAAAAAATAAATAAATGACCTCAGAGACTTTGAGAAATTTAAGCAATGAAATTTTGTTCTTCAACATACAATATTTCAAAATGGCATTTGAATAGTTATCTAAATTTCTAATATAATTATGACTCTTATTAAGATGTTTTGTGAAGATAATTAGGGTAAACAAATGTGACATCATTTTCAATTGCCTATTTCAGGTACAAGGTTAACTACTTATATTAAAACTTGAGATCCTTAAAGTATTGAATAGCTAAGTAGCTCCTTCAAGTTTTGACAAAACAAAACAAAAACCCAAGCAAAAGCCGTCCAAGATAGACAGATCAATCGGGGGGCACATAACTAGGGAACACTAAACATTCGAAAAGTCTGATGAGCTAAGAGTTGTCTACATATTTTAATTGATGCTATTTATGTTCCAGGAGATGAGTATGACGTCTGTGCCATTTGTTTGGATGACTATGAAGATGGAGACAAGCTCAGAGTCCTTCCCTGTTCCCATGGTAGGGGTAATTACTGCTTTAACTTGGCACATAAAGGGGTTTTATAGCTGGGTTCAGTGTTGCAGGGCAGGGACGCAGTTGTTAGTGCACCCTGAGGCAGGCTCTGCACTAGTTATCCGTCCCACTGAAGGTATTCTCTTTCTCTTGTCCCTACACGAGAGCACAGATCACGACATTGAATACACCTGACAGGGGACGGAGTGGTGTTCCCAGCGATAGCATGCTAACTGAAAACATGCATTTTGTTTCAACAGCTTACCACTGCAAATGTGTAGACCCTTGGCTCACTAAAACCAAAAAAACCTGTCCCGTCTGCAAGCAGAAAGTCGTTCCTTCTCAAGGTGACTCAGACTCTGACACAGACAGCAGTCAAGAGGAAAACGAGGTGTCAGAGCACACCCCCTTGCTGAGACCTTTGGCTTCTGTCAGTGCTCAGTCATTTGGGGCTTTGTCAGAATCCCACTCTCATCAGAACATGACAGAGTCTTCAGACTATGAGGACGAGGACAACGAAGATACTGACAGCAGTGACGCAGAGAACGAGATCAACGAGCACAGTGTTGTGGTCCAGCTGCAGGCCAACGGAGACCGGGATTACAACATAGCCAACACCGTCTGACTTTTGGAGGTGACTGGTTGATCATTTCCCTTGAAATGTTTACTTAGGTATGTAATTTGATTTTTTGCTCCCTTTAGAGGTTTCTGTAGAATTAACTTATTTTCTAGCGTTCTAGTTTAATCAGATTATTGAAACAGGCTTTTGATCGGTACTTATCTGCAGGAGTGTGCTTCCTTTCACTAATAACAGACTGGTGCTGACACTCAGGCATCAAATGAGCTCTTTGGGGATGAAATTTAGCCAAAACACTAAAAAAAAAAAAATCTCAATATAGCTTGCAATTAAGACATAGATCACAGTATGCAAATGTTTTGTGCTTTACACATGAAGTCAGTCCTGCAGCCATCTAGCTCAAGCTAAGCCAACTCTCACCTCCACAAACAGTTACAAGTAGGTTGAGTTGGAATGTGTATTTTGGTGTTCCCTCAGATCGCCATCATTAGTGAGATGCAACAAAGTAACTTAGTATTTTTCCTCTTGTCACCACAAACTCTGAAGCTGTTTTTTGCTTTCCTATTCCCAAGTAGTCTGATCCTGATAGGAAAGTCTATAACTAGTGCAGATTTTAAGTTTTTTTTTTTTTTTAATAAGGATTTAATACTATAGTGTTATGTACAAATTTGAATCAACAGTGAAGGTAATGTCTCTGGACTTTACTTACTGGATTTCAGTATCCTTAAGGGTTTTGTGTTGTGATCAAAGCAAAAGGAAAACGCTGCATAAAAATACCAAACTTCAGCAACTATTAACTCAGATCATATACCTCTTAATAAAGAGCATCTTATGCTAACTAGCCCTGCGAAACTATGTACAGAGAGATTGTTCAAGTATTGAATTCGAAAATAAGTGCTTATGTTTAACAGAACTAATGTATTGAAACAATGTATTATGAAAAGGTAAATTATATATCACTGTAACTATATGTAGAAAATATAGACTTCTGTATAATCAAAATGCTAAGAATTTTTATACGGCCTTGTATGAGAGGTATTTGAATGTTAATAAACATGTTTTCCACTTTAAGAATAAGTAGATGTTTGTTCTGCTGTGCTACTACTTACCACATTAGCCTTATTTACATGCCCAGTACTGTAAAACTAAAGGGATAATGACTGAGGTCCGATAAACACACATCACTTAGAACGTTGTATAATGTGATGCTCGCAGCATTTAGGTTAATCCATGAAAACACTAAAACCACAGCCAAAAATCATTCCAAAAATTAAATGTATATTATGGTAATGTTATAAACTATGTGCATCTTTGCAATAGACATACCTACCAACATGGGAAACTACATAAAATCATGTGGTAGAATAATAAATACAATATAAATAACAAGCCTTTTGTTAAAAATTATGTGTTTTTAAACAAATTTAACACTAGGGAGAAATTTCACTTTCTGAATTATTTTTATTTAAAGAAATTTTCATAATCTGCAAAGACCATAACCTCCAAGTATTCACTTTCAAAAATAAAAGGTTAAATTCAGTATGTATTGTCTGGATATTACCTTATCCTGAGAAGGAGGACTTCTACAGATTTACCAGGGTGGTTATAAGCAGAGGATGGAATGTGGCATAACTGTATGACCCTGGTCTTTTTAAACCTGTTCTATAGTGTGTAACTCTGTATTAGATATGGTATTCTTTTATTAGTTATTAACCCAAAATTCAGATGAAGGACATGGTTCAAGTTTTTCTGGATCAAAAATTACTTTTTTTGAAATTTCAAATTAACTTTAGTTGTAAAAAAAAAAAAAAATGTGTGCAGTGTCTTAACAGCACTGGCTAGGACTGTTACTTGTTTTTTTAATATCTAATTTGAAATCTTCTATAATTTCAGTGTATGGATTAAGTTTTTTGAATAGGAGAGCAAATAAAATTTGATTTTTTTCTGATTATAAAAGTAATGTTATTGAAAACATTGGAATCAAAATAGTCACCTGGAAACTGAGCCCAGGCAGAAACGTGTGTGCATCTACCACCTTCATAAGTATAAGTACTATGTCAGCAGATGCTATATATTACACTTTATGCCCCCTGACCCCCAGCATCCACTGGTGACCATGTTCTTGTGTCATTCCTCAATGACCATTCTGTCCTGGGGACACAAAATTGTGTCCAACCCATACCTCTGGTGCTGCCAAGTGTGCTTGTCCTAAGTAATGCCATGTGATGAGACCTCTGATACACTAAGGTGTACAGCTCCATTTCCTCATGCTGAACTCAAAGAGCTAAGTGTAAAGCAAAGTCTGCATGTATATATTTCCAAAAGTGTTCTTCTGTTGAAACTGCAGGCCATGTAATCACCACACCTAGTCACAATTTTTCATCTGCCCAACCATCTTTTGTCCTTAACAGGAATCTTAACAGAACAATAAGCTGATACCAGGTTTTTATCATTTCACAATTACCGGGTGTGTTTAATTACCAAACTAGTCAAGTCCTGATACCCCATATGTACAGATTCAGAACTAAAGCCTGACAACTTGTCAGAGAAAAAGCTTTCCTATGTACAGTATTTTAAGTAAGGAAGAGATTATCCTATTCCCAATACACTTTCTCTCTCAAGGACAGCATGCAGATCTGACTTTGATATCTGGTGACTACTTCTGGATGCATGGAATCTCCCAGGTTAGATCCCTAGAAGCCAGAACTGACCCTGTGACAAGCTCCCCAGTTTCACTTAGATCCTCTAACTTTTGAACATCTACCGCTGTAAGTTTCTGCTTGACATTTCATGGTAGTAATGATTTATCTGAAAAGTCCAAAATTTACATCTTCACTAAACTTTAGTACATATTAGGGAATTTACAGTCTCCGGGCTTAGACTGTTTTGCCATGGTCGACATGTTACTCCAAAGCTAGAGAAAGCAAAAGCATCCCAATTCTCTTAAATGTTGTCAAAGCAAATCTTCTGCTCATAGGATGGAGAGTCCCAGCTGGCAGATTTTCCATCCTGCCAGCACATGTCATGTGAAGTCACATGACATTTCAACAGAGTCCACAATGTTGCAAACCCTTTTGGGTACTGAAGCCTCTTACTGCTTATTAGATTTCACATCTGGAGACCAATAGAGGAAAATGTTTTCCAGCAGATAAGTCAGTTTTCCTCACACGGCATGAGGACATCAGCCCAAAATGACTAAAGCCATTTTTTAAAAGATCAAAGCTTATTAAAACAAAATGCCTAGGTACTTAATTTAATGTTTGCAGCAGAGTCTGGCTTATTCTCTATATTCCTATCATGTTGAAAATCAACTGTAACAGTAAGCCGACAATTTACATAAATAACAGGAGTCTAGAGTATTTGGTTGGAATAAATTTATTTCATCTGTCTGTAAACAAGGTGTTTAATAGTTATGGCATTTTTTTAAATGCATATTAAATCAGATGAGTTAGACTGTATCCCAGATGTAACAAAGTGCAGGGAAAGAAATGGACAAATCAGCAACAAGATTTGTTTTAAATCTGTACATTATCCACAAGGCCCAAACAATAGAAGCAAATACTAGAATGTCCCTAAAGTAGTGCCATTCGAAAGAAACCCTTAATAGGTCAGTTAAAATCCATCTCACAATAGCAACAGTTCATTTTAACAATAGTATGGCACAGAATACATATGAAAAAATTCATCACAAGACAGCCAAGTCCACAATAATGCAACTTCATATAAAAACTCAAGCTGCAAATAAAAATTGGTCCTATGAAGAACAAACTGGACACACTCCAGATGGTTATGTTGGGAGACCTAATGTCCATAATGGCAGCCTTTTACAGTTTTACTAAAACAAGTAGAGCTGGTATGCAAAGAAAAAGACAGGAACAACAATGTGAGCTATTGCGGTGATGGAATGTCCCTGGGGGTGCGTCAGTGTGGTTACTGTGAGGTCGTGGGAGGAGTGCCTTTTGCTCTTGTTTTGCAGTTGCACTCTGCACATGTCCTGCAGACACTGTGAAGAGATCTTTCTACTCAAGTGCAACCACAATACTAAAAGCAAACTATTGCAGCTCTCAACAGCTCATCAACAAAGGGGATATTAATTGGTTAAATAAACCAGGCACTGCATAAAAGAGGATGGAAGCAAACCAAATCCCTTATGTGCAAAGGGAGGGCAAGAGAAAAGAGGAGTGAAGGAGAGATGCATGCACTTTCTCCTCCCAACCATGCGCTACAAAAGGAAGACTAAGTGAGCCAAGTAAAGCTCAAAGTGCTGAAAAGACATCGATCAAATTAGAGATTGTACAACCGGCACCTTGCTTAATATTAACTTATTTTAGTAATCAATATCCCATTAATTGCTAAGACAAAGTGATGCCCAACTTGGCATGCCCCTCCCCCCAATTTCAAGGTATCATGCAAATCATTATTGTGCTGCAATTATGTTGCCAGTAGGGGTTGGTTACATACAGTGGTTAACAGACAAATGATCATTGGGCAAATAGGAACCATGACATTAGAAAGTAGGTAAAGAAAACTAGCTACCATCTATCTAGTCTGGTAGCAGATGACCACAATTGGGGTGGCGATGCAGACAGCTGCTAGGTAGATGGGGAGAGGCTGCTTACACATCAGACCTCCTCAGGTAGAAAGCGAGCTCATAGGCTTTCTTGTTAAGTGTGCCTCCGTGGACACCTTCCTTTCCCATGACTATAACCAAGGCTGGAGTACACAGGGAAACAAAACAAAAGTGAACAGCATTACTTAAGGAGGGGCGGGCAGAAAGAAAGACACCTTTCCCCACCAACAGAGGGATACACAGGAGACACAGGTTCATACCCCATCACCCTGCATTGCTAATAAAATTTCCAGAATTAAGACTTAAGCTTACCGCTAGGAAAGTTTAAGAGCAATTTCCCCTAATACTTAACAGTCTGCCTAGCAGCTAGAACCCAGAGTCTCTCAAGTATTTTGCCATTGAGTATGCCTTCTTATTCAATCCGCCTCCATGGACCCCTTCTTTTCCCATTACAAAGACCAAGACTGAAAGAGAAAGAAGAAAAGTGTTTCAAAAGAAGTGTTAATCAAGAAAGTCACATAAGTTTTAGCAGACAGATCCCTGATTAATAAGTTGACATTAAGTTAGTTTCCCATGAGCTGTCAAGCACTGAGGGCAAGTAGGTCTCCAGATGGGGACTTTCCAATCAGTGATACACCAAGAACAGAACATGGTAACTAGTACTGCAATACGGAACCCCATCTGCAGCAGCCTGATTCTGCACAGTTATCTTTACACTGGTTAAGGAAAAAAAGTGATCATTTATCTTTCACTTCAGGACAAAAATTCTGATTGATATGACAAACATGTATGCCCTAAAAATATAAACCTAAAAAACTTTGGTATTTATTCACAAATTCTCCCCATATTTAAGGTTTCCTAAGTAGAAACTACTAAGTCATACAAGTGACACTGTAAATATGAATAGACATATCACTTCCAGAGGAAAATGAAAAACAGATTTTAAACAGCTTTTTAGTTTCATTCAGAAGAGGCCAAATTAACAGAAGTTAAGTTTTATGCATACTGATATCCTCACTCTGCTAGTCTTGTTTTTAAATGAGTCTAAATCCTGAAATAGACTATTTCTAACTAATACCAGGTTCTTTTATGATGCCATAGTGTGCAGGTATATGTCACATTTCACACTCATTGCCACTAGATGTCAGTGTGGTTCTGTGGTATGAAAATCTCTGGTTTCCTATCACGTGGTTGACTGACAGCTAATGGTTGAGAGATGTCTACTATTTCAAAGTCATCTCATTTCCCTATAAATAAATACTCAAACATCAACCCACACCAAAATAAGAGAAGCCTTTAGGGCAATCACAGGCAGCTGGCAGGACCAGGGCATTACACTACAGTGCAGCGCCAGTCCCTTCCCAGGAAGAGCTGCTCTGATGTGTGACATGCTGACCCGCTAATTCTGCCAACAGAGGCTGTGGGAATCCTGTTTATTTAAATATTTCTACACGTTAATACATCTAAATGTCCTTGCAAATCAATTATATGGCATAATAAACCTCAATTTCAAAATCTTTTTATGAAAAGAAGGTTTTTTTTTTTTAAAGGGCAGTTATCTGGAGATATCAGAATTTTTGGACAAGTATAAACTAATCGTAGTTTCCTATTCTTCAGTAAATCTCAGACACACTTTAGTCTCTGGATATATTTTAATAAGTGGACAACTCATTCCAAAAATCTCATCTAATTATTTCTCACTTCCTGAGCAATGTTCCTTAAAAGAAAGAAAAAAAAGAACCAATATCAATCATGCTGCTTTATGATGAGCAAGAGAAAAAAGGACAAATGACTCAAAAGTCTCACAGGGACGAAAATAAGCCAAACAATGGAAACTGCTCAACAACTGCACGCAGCACAGGACCATCATCTGATTTGTCCAGCAGCTGGAGAAAACTCTTCATTTTGAGTTTATGAAGAGCTGATACTAAACTACCTTTCAGAAGGAAGTGAGGATGACAGTGGCTCCGCTGCAGGGGCCACTGCTGTGACATGGGCAAGACCTACAGCAGTGATTCCCTTCAGTGCTGGGCAGTTCAAGAAACCACCTTAACAGCCATTAAGGACTGTCATTCAAAATGCTAAAGAAACTGCTTATGAAGTTGTAATAAGGCATGCAATCTTTAACCACAAAAACACCTTGCTTACCTCTACCAGCTCTGCCGACAGCAACGTTGTATGTTGGCTCGCCACCTTGACTCTTTGTCCGGATGTCCATTGTGCAGTCGCCATCGACATATAGACTATCTCTGATCACTGAACACTTCTTTGCACCAAGAGTCAAACCATTGGTAAAGAAGCCTTCCCGGTCTTTTCCTACAATCATATCTATTTCTACTGGCTGTCCCCCCAAAAGAGAAAAAGAAAAGGAGAAACATTAAGTTGTAGTGAATTCCTGTCAGGGTTTGATCTAATAGGAAAGACTGCTAGTTTATACTGCCACTACAAATCAGCCACATTTCACTAAGTAAAAATCAAGACAATGCCTCACAAGATTACATGTTTTATATCAGTTGGCTCTCTTTTGCAGTTCAGTGTGGTCTGCTAATAAAAACCAATCTATGCAAAGAATTTAAATAATGGGTAGTTGACATGAAAAAAACTGCAATCTTAAAGAGTTATTTATAAACTGTATCGAGTCAGGTGGTGCTTTAAGGTGCTTATGTAATAATGGTAAAAATTCAGTTTCAAACTCTTTGAACAACAGCTTCTCTCTCACATTCAGATCAGTTACTCGGGTCATGTTGCATCAAATTTAAAGTTCCTTGAAAATCTCCGGAAATAAACCCTGAGCTTAGCAGATCTGCTCACTTCCCTGCATGGAACAGCTTGAAATACCCCTGATGGTGAGAACTTCCATCTCTAGACCTCAGCGCATTCCCAAATTCATATTTCCCTCCTATTTTTCTAGCCACTACTCCTTTTTCTCTCCAACTTCCGTTCCCCTCCCATCTCAGCAATCAGTTTTCCTTCTGGGCAAACGCAAAGAGGATTCTGTCCAGAACACCGCATTAGGCGATGGCAGAAGAAAAGAAAAGATGGAGGGAGACTGGGAGAGAAACTGAGGTAGCCACCAGACTCGGAGAGCAGAAACGTGCACTCCAACGTTTCAGGCTCGGGGAGGCGTCGCCCCCTAGAACTGCAGAGTCATAGCAGGCCCAGCCATTCCCCAGCAGCTCCGCAACCCGCGCCAGGCAGCGGGAACTCGCACACAAAGACCAGCGGGCTGCAGGCAAAGTTGGCCACCAGAGGCCGATTCCCGCGAGGATCCTGGTCCAGTGCGGGCCCAGGAGACTCCCAAAGTGCCAGTACCGGGAACTGAGTGCCGCAGCCAGCTCTTAAGCAACGTTTAGCAAAAGAATAATTAGCACCCCCAATAAGGGACCTGGGTTCTGGCCCTAGATGGCAAGTGTGGGGCTGAGAAATCAAGGGCACGTCCCATGCCGGACCCGATGCTGAGCCTTTGGCGGAAACGGCAGACAATGAGCGGTGCGGGAGGCTGGGCAGGCATCCCGAACCCGCGGCACCAGTCGGAACCTGCCGGTCCAGGGAGACAGGCGGGCAGCGGCGGGGCTGTGCGTCAGCCCTGCCGTACCGCTGGGGAGGGAGGCCCGTGGGCGACCAGCCCCCGCCCCGTACCCTCTGGCCACCGAAACCCCCGGCCGCTGCCACCAGGGCTCAGTTGCGTAATCGGGCTAACGGTGCAGCGACGGTCTGCTCGGGAGGAGAGTCGATGGCAGTTCGCCATCTTGGAGAATTAAAGGGAACCCGGGGCCAGAGCCGAGTCGAGATTCACGGACCCACCTACGTGGTCGGCGGCATTTGTTGCCAGCCGCCGAGGCCTGGGCACCGGGAGCGTACGCCAAGTCGCCTGGAGAACCGGGGCCCGGGCGCCAAGCGAGGACGGCCCGCGGGGACCCCTGCCCAGGCCCGCGCGCCCCGGCTGGCCCCCGCCCCCGCTGCGCCCGCGAAGGCGAGGCCACCTCGAGGCCGCCGGGCCCTGGGCACGGTCTGGGGATACCGCTCCCGCCCCCGCCCGCGCCCCCTCCCCCACCCATCCCGGCGCCGGCAGCGCTGGGGGCGCAGGGCGTCCCCGGCCGAGCCCTGCATGGGGCGCGCCGCACACCTGCCGGCCCGGCCCCGCGCGCCCGCGGCCAGCTCGGCCGGAGCGCGCCGGCCCGCCGCGGGGCTCACCGTGATGCTCTGGAAGACGCCTCCGGCCGTGGCCGCCCAGACGTATTTGGCGTCGCAGTAGCCGACAATGGCGGCCTCCTGGCAGCAACCATCGCACATCAGGTTGTCCACGTAGCTCTGCCACCCGGCCATCTTCAGCCCTTCGCACTGCAGCGGGGACGGCGGCAGCAGGCGCAGCGGCGGCGGCGGCGGCGACGCGGGAGGCGGGGCGGGGGCGGGGAGGAGGCGGCTCTGCGCAGGACCGCCCGCCCCCTCCCGGGCGGCGGGGACGCGGGCGCGGCGGCGAGGGGCGGCCCGCGGCGCGCCCGGCCACCCGCCCGGCCCGGCTGCGCGACCGGCGGCGGAGCTGCGTGGCGCTGGCGACGGCGCTGGCTCCCCGGGTCCCCGGCTCCGGCTCCGGCCGCGGCGGCGCGCGTGCGTGCGATCCTTCCGCGGCGCGATCCGGATCCGGGCGGCGGGGCCGGAGGGGGAGCGGGCGCGGAGGACGAGGGCCGGGGGCGCGGAGGGATATCGCGGGCCGCGGCTCCCCACGTGCGGCGGGGGCGCCGGGGCGCCGGGGCTTCCACGGTGTCGCACCCCGGGGATGCGGCGGAGTCCCCGCCGGCCTGGGCGCGCGGTGGCTCTGATGCGGAGCCCAGAGCCTCGGCGTCGGGTGGCGGCGTTGCCCTGGTGACGGGATGCGGTGGGCGGGGGGGGGGGGCGCTCGCTCGCTCTTTGTGGTGGGAGCGGCTGGTGGCTGGTCGTCCGCGCGCACCCGAGGCCGGAGGAGCCGCACTTTCCCTGGACTCTTTGCCCCGTGGCCTTAAGGCGTCCCCGGTGGCGCGCGGCTCCCAGGAACCTGGCTGAGCTGTGCAGAGCCTGCGCCGTGGCCTCTGGGTACCAGCGGCCTCGCGTTCCGCGGATTCTTGGCCCCAAGAGCCCACTTACTGTTGCTAAGCACGGTGTGGCCAACGTGCAGACGGTTGGCAACCGGGAAAGTTACTGGTGGTCGACGACGTGACGAAAATAGAAAGAATGCTATCTAGGAAAGGACCCGCGAGGCAGCCTTGCGTGACTTCTGTGTTAGAAGGGCAAAGGAGTCAGAGCATCCAACTCTGCATTTACTAGGCTTAGACTCCCCGCGTGCGCCCTCCTGTCGCCGTTAGTAACTTAGGACTTGCCGTCCCACAATTAAGTGTCCCACTACACGGACTTCAATTTGTACAAAAACGACCTGCCAAGTAAGGGAAAGAAGAAAGAGACAGAAGTGTTGATTCTCGACTTTAAAATCATTGTGGAGGGCCACAATTTGTAGAATCATAGGGATGCAGTTCTGGAAAGGAAAGAACGTTGCTAAACAATCTAATTTGTTCTGAGGTTTTGAATATTTTCTGCATCCTTTGAAATGTTCTACTGCAGGGAGGAAAACAGTTCAGTAAGAGACATTCCAGGTTAGGCACCTGTCAGATTGAGACAGTGTATTTGCTAGTATCCTGAAGATACAGAACACTTGCTTGGTGTAAAATGTGAGTCAAAAGTGTTTTCTCTTCGCCAGTGCTTCCACCTGACTTAGTCACATTTATTCATTCGTGTTTGCCTTTTGTGGTGGTTGTTGATGGCTTTGATTCTTGTTTCTTAATCTGAAAGTTAATGGTGGCATCACTGTGCTAATAACATGGATCTGCTCATCAGGCTGTGTCTTTAGGATTTATGCTCTTCATTTATGTATGTTCTAATCCAATAAATGTAAACAGTAAACAAAAAAGATAAAATGATAGAAAAGAAGACCTGATGATGACTTAAAGAAGTTTGTGGAAGTTGAGTTTTATTCTTTGATATACTCAGAAGTTAAGATTTTATTTCTAGACTTTATCACAGAGTTGGAAATAATTGCATTTCATAATAACATTATTGGCTTTAAATAGTAAAAGGATTAGATTACTGAATTTTGGGAAATTCCTATCTCAAAAGATCCTAAAACACATCTATTGAGGAAAGCATCCTTAAAAATTTAGAATTCCTGTCATTTTCTTATATGTTTCAAGATACAGAAATGCATTTTAATTAGCTTTCTTTTCCTACATAGTGTTATTTTTCCAGAATTGCGTAGGGTAAAAGTTGAGTAGCTATAGAAATATATATTCTAGGTAACAGATTAGCTTGATTTCACAGTTCAGATTCTTAGGTTATATATTCTAAGAGTCCATTTACTGTCTTTTTCAGGACTATGGTAAACTCATTCGGTGCTTATTTTCTTTAGAACTAGCATGTCACCTTATTTTTCATTTGTATATAATGATCTGTTACTGTCCTATTTACCTATTGCTTATCATATAGGTAAGCATAAGACTTCAGTTTAAACAAAAAGAGGTAGAATACTGACTTTTAGGAGTAATGCTGTAGGTTAAATCCAAAGGAATATTGATATGGCAGGGAGGGGAGGAATTATCAACTTGTATCTTTCTCTACTTTTTTTCTGGGTAACTGGTCCCTAGAGCAATAATAGCAGTGTCTGGACAGAAATCTAGAAAAGCTGTGGCTCTGTTGGTGGTACAGATATCCAGAATGATGTGCCTTGAACAATTAGTAGCATTTTAAATTTGGAGTAAGCTACTATGCATTCTTTCCAAAATTCTTTTATTCTTATTGGATTAAACAATCTGTGGAAAACTTCATTCTTGAATGTACAAGTCGAGCAGTGACTGAGCCATTTAAGCCCATAAATAAATCATTTGACGTCTTAGCAAAACACCAACCAGAAGTTAAGTTGTGGTTCATACGTACTCAACTTGGTAAACATTGGAGTATAAAGCTATACAGAGTAATGATTCAATTATAAAAACCATAACTAAGTAAGCCCATGGTTACCTAAAATTTTCACCTCCACACTTTATTTTTGGAAAAGCAGATTTATCCTGAAAGTAGTATCACAACAATCAAAAAAAAATTAGAAATGGTGTGCTGTGGCTTTTGCATGTAATCCCAGCCAGCCAAGAAGCTGAGGAAGGAGATGAGTTTGAGGCCAGCCTGGGCAACAGCATGAGACCCTGTGGAAGGAAGGGAAGAGGGAGGGGAGAGGCAGAAGAGAAAGAAAAATTAGGATGCAGAGAAAAATCACCTTAATCCCACAAGCTAATATAAATGTCATCTTTTGTACATTTTCACTCATCGTTTTATTTACGATTTTTACCATAAAGAACAAGGAATACCCAGAATTCTGGATTTTTCGATTTTACACTGAATCCACCCATTAGGTCTCAGCTCTTAGAATGTACTCATTTGCTGAGAGCCATAGCCAAGTAGGAATGACACATAGCATTTTGGGGTTGAAAGGTGACCCTGCTCAGGGATTAGGGTGGCTCCGGGTTTAGGGTGGATCCTGCTAGAATAGGGCGGCTCCAGGTTTAGGGCAGATCCTGCTGGGATTAGAGCATATCCTGCTGCCTCAGGCGCCCACTCCTTGAGTTCCCAGTTCTGAGAGAATTGGTATGCAGAGCCCGCAGAGCCCTGTGGAGGGAGTGTGTTTTTCCCAGAACGTGCGTGTAGAGTGTCGGTGAGAGTTCGGGAATAAAGAGTTGCTGTTGGAATCTACAAGTTTTTGTGGTGGCTCGGTTATTTGGTGCCCAGACAGACTGCGGCACTCATTTAACCTCTGAACATTCCTACATTGTCTCATGCATAAGCTTTCAGGGGATACCTCACATTCAAATCATAACAGATCACATCTCTCTCTCTCTCTTTTTTTTTTTTTTAAGAGAGAAAGAGAGAAATTTTAAATATTTATTTTTCAGTTTTCGGTGGACACAACATCTTTATTTTATTTTTTATGTCGTGCTGAGGATCGAACCCAGCGCCCTGCGCATGCCAGGCGAGCGCGTTACCGCTTGAGCCACATCCCCAACCCTCACATCTCCTTTAATTTTAAACATTTAGCTGGGTATATGACAGTGTTTCATTTGGCTTTAATTCACATGCTCCCAGTGACAAAGGGAACATCTGTGTCATGTTTGTTGCTCATGTAGACACATTTTTTATGAAGTGCTTGTAAAAACCTTTTCCCCTGTTTGTCATGTTTAGGACTGCAGTAGTCCACTGAATGGATATGTTGCCCTGATTGAAATATCAGTTAAGAAATAACTGAATTAAAAATAAACATTTTTCTAAAAGCAAGATTTAAAATATCAAAGATGGCACTTAATTTTTCTAATGTGATAGGCATCATTGGTTAGCTTATCTGGTATGCAATTTTCTTCCTTGCTAACACAATCATAAGTTTTGGGGGGAATAACAAATCTGCTTCAAAATATTCTGCAAATGCCCTTCCAGCTCAGGTGCTCATCTTAGATGGCTAGTGAGCTAGAACAGAAATTTCTTGGTGGAAAGATATATTTCCCCTAACATCTAGATAGATACAGATGTTAAGGACCGTTCAGGTATAGGCCTCCTGCCCTTGACCTGTCCTCCCCCTTGTCTGGATGTGCTGCAGCACTGGGGAAGGACAGCAGTTTGGAACTGTCCTGAGTGGTGTGGAGCAGGAGGGTAGAGGGGGCCCAATAGCTCCAGGGGCTTTTCTGGCCTTACAATGCCCACCCAGACTCTGCACTGGAGAAGTAAACCCCGTGTTCAGTTAAGCTACCATCATCAGCCTATAAGTGTCACCAGGTCCTGCCCTCACCAGAACACCAACTGCCCACCCAGCTCAGGACCTGAGAATTCTGAATTATCTAGTACAAGTCCCTAAGCACTTGAGGAAATTCTTTTTATTTATTACATTGCTATTGTAATTGACCAAATTGATCACGTCAGAGAAAATTGCTCCATTAATTCCGTGACAGTAATACATTAAACAGTGCCCCCAGAGGCATCGAGGGTTTTTGTACTTTCTTAAATGTCATACTGACTGATAGAGAATCCCCCAAGAAGTCTGACTCATTTTCTCTGATTTACCACATGCAGAACGGAGATTTGGGGATCACATATGGAGCATTTCAATCAAGAAAGTCACACTTGAATTTGAGAGATCTTTGTGGAATGTGAGGGGGAAGGGCGGAAAGCCTGTGCAGACACGGGTCTGCCTGTTATCTGATGTCTGAGAGAAATGCAGGCCCTCCCTCAAACTCCCAAAGAGAGAGTACATCTCATTTCTCTTCATTTCATCCAGGAAGACAAACAATAACATTTAATTAAGTAGCTGTTTCCCTTAAAGTGTATCAAAAATAAAGCTTTTAAAATGTTTTGCTTTTCTAAATGCTCAGCTGTCACTTCTAGGGAAAATTGTCTCTAGGTCCTCAAATATACAGATGAGCAGAGAACCCAGAGGATAAATTAACTGATGGATGTGTTGCATTTAAAAATGACTTTCAGAGTGTAGTTTAGGTGTTTTAAAGCGTCCTTTGATACTTGGAAGAAGGTCAACACCACCACCCACTGCAGTATCCTCATTCTTATTGAAAAACATCCATTCTTCTTCATGGATAGTAGATATTCCTTATATCTACTAAGATATTCCTTATAGTATCAGCATATTTCAAACCACATAGCAAGGTTGGGCTGTTGCTCCATCCAGCTGTACCTATCCCTGTGCACTAAGGATAACAAAAGAGATTGTGCCTCTGATTTAAAGTCTAGGCAGGGAAATAATATCAGATGTGACCTATGGGCACTAGGTGGAGTCTAATTGCATAACCACGAGGTCACCATCGTGGCCAGTAAGCACTCAGTCTCGGAGGTTGAGGGTACAGCACCGTAATGAAAGGAGGCTGACAGAAAAGATCAAACTGTTAAACCCTAAGAAATGCACGGGACTGAATTTTGATTTTCAAAATCATGAAGAGAACATAAGCTACAGACTCACTCTTCCAAACAAAAACAGCCCATAGAATAGGGAATATCTTCACAAAACAGAAATCTGACAAACTATTCATTCAGAATGCAAAAAGTGTCGAATAAACTCCAATATGAAGGAGTGGTCACTTGTAAGTAAAGTGGGCAAAGACTTGATTAGACTCTCTTTATAGAAGAGATTACAAGGCCAGTGAAGGAAAGGACAATCAATCTTGTACCCATTAGAATGACTTATTTAAAAGATAATAAGTGTTATTGATGATGTGGGAAAATTGGAACCCTTGCTTTCCAATAGGGTGGTTCCTGAAAAAAATTAAGAATAGAATTACCATATCATTTATAAATTCCTCTTCTGGGCATATATCAGAAAGAACCAAGGGCAAGAACTCAAATATTGTACATCCAGGTTCACAGCAGCACTGTTCACGGTCACCATAGGTAGAGTAACCCAGGTACCCCGGCCGCAGTGCATACGCGCCCTGGAAAGTGAGTTGGTCCTGGAAGGAGGCTCTGACCCATGCAGAGACTTGATCACCTTGGAGGATTTTGTGCTGAGTGACACGGGCCAGTCACAGATGGACAGAAACCTTGGGATTCTGCTTGCACCAGGTACTCAGAGTGGTCGACATTATAGAAACAAAGTGGCTCCTGGGGTCAGGAACAAGGGGAAACTGTTACTGCTTAATCACACAGTTTCAGTTTGAAAAGATGAGGAGTGGTGGTGAAGAACTGCAATAATGTGACTTAATGGGCTGGACTCCCCAAACTGTCCACTTAAAAATAGTTAAGAGAGTAAATTTTATGTGTATCTCACCACAAATAAAATTTAAAGGTACAATACAATGAAGTGTCACACATATTTGTCAGAACAGCAAAAACTGAAAATAAAGAAAATCTTGTTACAAATCAGAACACCACACACAGCGCTGCTATTCGAGTGTAAAATAGTATAATCATAAAAAAAATAAGATATGATTATTTTGGATTGCTGTTAGCAGTATCTACTAAAAGTTACCTGTATGGAAACCTAAAGATCGCATAATTCCACTCCTAAATGTACATCCAAGCAAAAAAACGCGCCTTCCCCCAAAGACCACAGAATGTTCGCTGCACAATTCATAATGGCCCCAACCTGGAAACCTTCCAGATGCCCATCAGCAGTGGAATGGATGAATGAATTACGCTGTGTCCACATGATGGGCTCTTGGCCAGCAATGAGGATGCACACAACCGTGGGTATTTCCAATAGTATGGTCAATCCCCACACATTGAAGCCCAAAGGGCCCAATCTTTTGGGTGGATTGTTTGAAGGGTGCCCTGTGGTGCTGCTATTAGTCCAGTCTTGATCCAGGTGCTGACTGCAGGGATTTCTGTGGAAATTCATCAAGTTCCAGACTCACAATTGGTGCACTTTTCTTTCAAAAGAAAACAATTTAAAGACAGCACTTCTATGTGAGAGAGAGCACTGACTGACAAACTCATTCCAAGATTTGTATACAAATGCAAAGGACCAAAAATAATCAAGACAATCTAGGAGAACAACAAAATTGGAGCCTGTGGGCTGTCAGAGCACAGTGCCTGACATTGGTGCAAGGATGGGCCTGCAGGGCCCTGGAGCAGAATAGATCCTGCAGACACGGCCTGGGCTTCTTCAGTACAGAGGTCAAGGTAGTGAGGGTGGGTGCAGGTGTGGGAGAAAGTTATTTTTTTTAATTGATGGGAAAATTTAACATCTATGCAAAAAGTGAACCTCTACCCTTATGTCTGTCTCTGAAAAAGTTGTCTCAGAAGTGATCCTATTCTGTGTATAAGTGTCAACAGTGTGAAGCTCTCAGGAGAAGGATCATGGTTGACTTTGAATTAGGCAAATAATTCTTAAACAGTACACAACAATTATGAGCCAACAAAGAAGAAATTGACTTTAAAAATTAAACCTTATTAAATTTTTAGAATTTCTGTTTTTTATAACTGGAACTCTCGTACGCTGAAAATGGAAATGCCAAATAGTACCATCTTTTGGGAAACAACTTGGAAGTTTCTTAAAAATTTAAGCATATCCCTAGCATGTGACCCAGGTGGTGTTCTAGGTGTTTACCAAGGAGTCTTAAAATCATATGTCTACACAAACTTGGAAAAAAAATATTCTTGGAGCTTTATCTGTAATAGCAAAAAACTGGTAAAATTAGTAAATGTCCACTAGTAGATATGGAATGTCCATATAATGTGATAGTATTCAGCAATAAAAGAAAACACATTTTGATACATTTGACAACAATGCATCTCAAAGTCATTGTGATACATCAAAGAAGCCAGACACACCCTAAACCCCCCCATCTAGGAAAGAAAAAGGAAAGAGTCCATGCTCGCAGGATGGAGGCTACTGTCTGTGTGAGCACCGCCATAGCCAGGCCAATGCCAAGAATCTACCGGGATGACGAGAGTTTGCAGTGTCCCAGGCTGAGCCTCTCTGGCCTCCTGACCTTCAGTGCTGTCCACAGGTGACATGTCATCTAGAGAGTGCACATCAGCAGTAGACCAGCAGGGAGTTGGGTTAAGTTCAAACAATGGAGTGGCACACAGTGGTGGGAATACATGAACCATGGCCATGTAATCCTTCAGGACACAGATGGTGTTCAAAGAAAGGCCAGGTGCAAGGAAGGCTTTTGGAAAGCTGGTGATTTGCCTCTCGTTAACCAGAGCGGTGTGTATGGTAAGTGCACCTGTCAGAAGGTAGGTTTTACTGATGAAGACGTTTATGTAAGCAGAACAAAACGGTGCTTCAGCGTTTAGTTAGATGCTCTTGGGTTAAAATGCCTGCCATGCTCTTTCCTGGATATTATCTAATCCCGCTACAATGGGATAAATAATCATACCTATTTCAAAAGGTTGTTTTGAGGGTTAAATTAAATGAGATAGCACATATAATACAAAGTAAGGCACAGGGGATGGTGCGAGATAAGCAAAGGAGGTCATTGTCATCCTTAGGATGGGCAGGAGGGGCCCCCCCAACTCTGGGCGTGGCTCTGCTGCATGCACCCCCGGGGACAGCGCAGCTCACACCACTCTCTCAGAGCCTGGCCTGACTGTGTCTGCTGGTGGCTTCTACAGAGGTGTTCAGAGTAGCCAGGAAAAGCAGAGATGCCATAGTGTCCCTGTCTGGTCATCTGCTCCACACAAGATCCTGTGCAGGTGTGGCCAAGACTCTCAGTATATAACAGGAAGCTTAATTAAAGGAGCAAGGCTGCGTGTCCGCCTGGCTTATGGAGTGTGGAGTGGAACGGTGAGGCAGCCCTGGGGGTGATAGCAGTATTCAATAATGAGGGCTCATCAGTGTTCTGAGGTGACAATCTCTATGCCCCATGGAGGGCTGTGGAGCACACGGACTCCACTCCCAGTTATGAAAGCCTGGAGGCCCACCACCGGTCAGAAGCACCAGGAAGGACGTGCAATGCTCCACATGAAGGCAGGCAGTACGGCTGTGTTGGGGAGCTTGGTCAAGTGGACTTCACTGCTCGGGTCCCAGAGTGAGCGGATGTGTGTGATCTACTTCACTGTGGAACCCACCAATTTTGTGGTTCTCCTAGATTGTCTTGATTATTTTTGGTCCTTTGCATTTGTATACAAATCTTGGAATGAGTTTGTCAGTCAGTGCTCTCCCTCACACAGAAGTGCTGTGTTTAAATTGTTTTCTTTTGAAAGAAAAGTGCACCAATTGTGAGTCTGGAACTTGATGAATTTCCACATGTGTCCCATAATGTCATGTTGGGGACCTCAGATATACACAGGAAACCCTGTTTAAACAATGTCAAGGGTCTCTGCTGATAATAAGTGAATAACTGAATAAATACAATTGTAAAATAGACAAGACCAATAAATACAAAGTGGGAGAAACAAAGACCTTCCTTATGGAAGAATTTATAACTGTGTGTGTGTGTGTGTGTGTGTGTGTGTGTGTGTCTGTGTGTGTGTCTGTGTCTAGAGAGGGAGAGGGACAGGGACAGCAGTGTGTCTGTGGGCCTGGCAGGCCAGGATGCTGTCACAGTGAAGGACCATGCGTAATATAGTTGGGCCCTTGGAGACTTAAAAATCCTCACTTCTGGAGGCAGACACTGAGTTCTGGAGGCACGCAAAAATCCAGAGAGAGGAATGGATGTGGACAGTCGAAGGATCCTAGCGACAGATAGGACAATAGGAGAAGGGGCTCAGTGCTGTACCCCTTGGCCTCTGCTTGAGGTACCTGAGAAGAAAAAACTGGATTTTGCATTTCAACTAAAAATGGTCATGAATCCAGAACATGGTGAATTTAGATCTTGTGAGAATTATTATCTAGGGGGCATCAAACTAATATGACTGAAACATCAGGAAGAAATAAAAATAAGTTCATTCATGCTCTTTTAGGAATGTATAAAATAACCTTGATGAATAAAGCAAATTCAATATATGACATTTTTTTAAAGAGAGAGAGAGAGAAAGAGAGAATTTTTTTAATATTTATTTTTTAGTTTTTGGCGGACACAACATCTTTGTTTGTATGTGGTGCTGAGGATTGAACCCTGGCCGCACACATGCCAAGCAAGCACGCTACCGCTTGAGCCACATCCCCAGCCCCAATATATGACATTTAACATTTAGAATACTTTATGGTTAAATATTATAATCAGATTTATAAAATAATATTTTTTTTTAGTTACACATGACAGGAGAATGTATTTTGGCAGAATATACGTAAAGTATAACTTATTCTGTTAGGTTCCCATTCTTATGGTCGTACATGATGTGGAGTTACCCTGGTCATATATACAAACACAAGGCTGGAAAGTTATGACCAGTTAATTCTACTATCTTTCCTAATCCTCTCCTCCCTCCCTTCCCTCCATTACCCCCTTTCCAGTCCAATCTATTTCTATTATTCCCGTCCCCAACCTCTCCTATTTTGGGTTAGCAACCACAAATCAGAGAGAATATTTGGCCTTTGGTTTTTTGGGATTGGCTTATTTCAGTTAGCACAATAGTCTCCAGCTCCATCCATTTACTGGCAAATGCCATAATATTCCACTGTGTACATGTACCACATTTTCTTTATCCATTCATCTGTTAAGGGCACCTAGGTTGGTTCCATAGTTTGGCCTATTGTGAGTTGAGCTGCTATAACCAATGATGTGGCTGTGTCACTGTAGCATGCTGTTTTTAAGTTCTTTGCATCTAGATTGAGGGATTAGAATAACCATTTGACCCATTTATCCCATTCCTTGGTCTAAAATCATATTTTAAAATCATTTTTTGTCTACTACTTAAGGTGGCTTCAAAGGTTCAGCCATATTGAGTTTATAATTTAAATTAAAGGAATTTAATCAAATTTTACATCAATGTCTAAACATTTGACCCACTGGCATTAAACTTGGTGCTGCTGTGGGTGTTACCGCCCGTGCAAGTGCCCTCTCAGGTACAAAAGACCACCCACAGCAACAGCCTCACCCTGGGAGAGTGCCATGCCTCAGTGTCTGGGTCCTGGTCTGCTGGGACTGCCATGTCAGGGACCAAGCCTGAGCAACAGCAGGGTGCCTTCTCCGAGTTATGGAGTGAGGAGTCTCAGGTCAAGGTGTTAGAGGAGGGACTCCTCTGAGGCCTCCCCCTTGGCCTGTAGCTGTTTGTACACGGCTGTTCCTGGGCCTGTCTGGTCCTGTCTCCTCTTTCTTCTGAAAGACATTTTATAAATTTCAGTTGGTACATAAGAACGCGAGCATTGTACCGGTCAGCAGGGCACCATGTGATAGTTCACATGTCATGTAAGGTCTCTTCAGGTTGAGTGTCACCACGTGTGTGCCATCTCCTCGTGGTGAGGATACCGCGCAGCCTTTCTGCTAGTTCTGGAAGGCCACCCCTGTGTGGCAGCACCTCAGATCTCTGTCACTCAGAGCTCCTGCTCCTGTCTGACAGAGCTCGGAGCCTTGAGGTTCCCCTGGGAGAACCTAGCCTGTCAGGGTCACCCACACGACTTCATGCTGCTGCGTGTATCTCTGTACACATTCTGAGTGACGCCTGTAGACTTTGGCGAGCACAATGTGTCCCGCAAAGATTTTTAAGACCCAAGACACTAGAGGTTCATTTGCTGTGGGCACAAGGATCCAAGTTGCAAAGGAGCAGAGGCGGGATTGTTGGGGAGAGGGAGAAGGAACCAGGGGCGGGGGGCATCCCGAAGGCTGTGGCAGAGACCCCTGACTGAACACAGGTCACTGGGGGAATCCGAGTCCTTTCAGTGCCAGTCGTACCCAAGGAAAATTCAATCAGAAGGCCTAGACACAGGATGCGCCATAGTAGCTTCTAGAGCCCCCAGGGGCTCTCCGTCCTGCAGCTGAGGCTGGAGACCAGGAGTTGGGTCAGGAGGACTTGAACTCAGTATCTTGTAGAAGGACAGTTAGGCAGACTAACTTTTTGATCCTTTGGTATGCAAAAGGTGGGGACTGGAGGTGTGACACATGTCTTGGTCATGGGCAATTGGAGCCAGAGGAGCCTCTGGAAGCAGCACTGGTGGTAAGTCCCCTCCCTCGAGACTCGAGGTCTGCTCCTCTTGTCTTCCCTCCCTCTTCCCAGGCTCTAGACTTGATCCGGGCTCACAGGGTGCTTCTATGACTATAGCCACCTTCACCCACACTCTCCCCACCCTCTGTCTCCAAACATAAGGAGGAGGAAACAGTGAGAAGGTCAGTTGTATGTATTTGCAGATACACATATTCCCAAATAGGCTGGGAATGTTTGAGGCAAGTTAACGGGCACATTTCCTCCCAGCCCACCAGGAGCCTGACCTGGAACAGCACAGCACTTTTGGGTACAGGGCGCATGCCTGTAATCCCAGCAACTCAGGAGGCTGAGGCAGGAGGATCCAAGTTCAAGGCCAGTCTCAGCACAGCAAGACCCTGACTCAAAATAAAAACATAGAAGATGGGCTGGGAAAGTAGTTGAGTGGTAAAGCACCCCTGGGTTCTGTCCCCACAACCAAAAACAAACAGAAAATAATAATAACAAACCAAAGAGCTGCACAGTGCTGCTTTGGCCTCTCTGTCCTGAGCAAATATTAGTCTTCACTAGAAATGACCCAAAGCAGATGTTTCATACCTAGAATGTTTTCTCACAGACAGTTTCAATAGAAATATTTTAGCTTTCCAGATACATCCAAATAAAATATTTGGTCTTAAAACATTCTATTGTAAAAGTCAGTGAACTGTGGCTTCATTATAACAGAAGAAGCATAAATCAGAGACCCTTTTCATTTGTAGTCACAGGCAAGCTATTGTGAACCATGGAAAGTGAACGCCAGGGATTCAGAATGGATTTTTAAAGACATCCTCCTGTTGGGAAACAGAAACGCCAGTGAGGTTCACTGTGAGACCCATTCCCATCACCTTCATTAACATTACAAACCCAGGGTGACTTTTGATTAGAAAACTTTGTCCCTGGGATTCAGTGTGTGGAGTGCATTCAGTCACATTTTCAGAGAAACATATATCATGCTAAAAAGATCTGATTATGCCCAGATCTCAGTATTATTAATATGACATATCCACAAAAAACTACAGGAAAAAGAAAAACATGGAAAATGAGAATATTCTGCAACAATGCTTCCCAAATTTTGTGTAAGAATCAGCTGGGGCACTTACTGATGGACTCTGAGGGCGGGTGGGGGTGGAGACAGTCTGCCTTTCTAACAGGTTCCCAGCAGGTGCTGCTGGAGAGCGGGGTCCTCCCCCACCCAGGTGTCCCCCCCACCTGCTCCCTTCTCTAGCGTGTCCATCATCTCCCTGCCTGTTTGCACTGCCTCCCTCTCCGCACCTTTGGCCTTGAGTTAACCACATGTTTGAATATCACATTTAGATTCCTCCACTGTTGAGAGACAGCTGTTTTCATTTGACAACTGGTTGCTCTAAGGGCTACGATCCACACCTTAACTTGTCAGAGTCTTCTTATAGTTCATATTGTACCACCTCTGTGCTCTTTTATTATTATTGTTATTATTTTGGCACTGGAGATTGGACCCAGGGATGCACTACCATTTAGATATATCCCTGGCCCTTTTTATTTATTATTTTGAGACAGGGCTTTGCTAAGTTGTGCAGGCTGGCCTGCCTTGTGACCCTCCTGCCTCAGCCTCCTGAGTGGCTACCTGGGCACTGCACCTGCTAATGTCCTGTGGTTCTCAAAAGGACAGAAAGGGTTCTTTAGAAGAACAACCTGAGTTCCATGGCCCTCCATGCTCTCTCCCCTCATAGATGTCTCAGGACGCATCCTGCAGGCATGGAAAGTTCAAGACCAGACAATATTGTTCATCCTGGAGAATTTTAGTCACTATAGGTAACAAGAAGTGACTCACATTGCTCAGTGTCTTTGCTGTGGATGGAAAGCTTTCCATCTCTCTTGTTCTGCTTTGCCCTGACGCAGCCCAGGTGGCACGGGGGCTCTCGTGTAACCCAGGCATGGCTGGGTCTCCGGCTATGTCCTAGGAGGACCTGCCTGGAGCTGAGAATGGTTGTGCTCGAGTCACTTTGACCTCCTAGTCAGATCTGTGGGCTTGATGACACCTACACCCACTGTCCCTGGACTGGGTCCAGAGATGCCCTGGAGCTCTCTGGGCTGTTGGCTTGCCCCGGAGCACCTCAGCACCAAGTTTGATTGGGTTGGTTTTGTTGTGAGACATTTGTGATAAAATTGTATTGTTTCTAATAAGCTAAGTAACCTAGTCACCCCCCCCCCCCTTTTAAAATATTTTTTTAGATGTTGATGGACCTTTATTTTTATTTTTATTTTATTCATTTATATGTGGTGCTGAGAATTGAACCCAGTGCCTCATACTTGCTAGGCAAGTGCTCTACCCTGAGCCACAACCCCAGCCTGCAAACCCCCTTTTGTTGTGGAATTCCAGTCTCCTAAGGAATGTGAGAAATGGTTCTCAATGAGTCCAGAGATTAATTGTAAAATAATCTAGCCCAGGTGACTTCTGTGTGAGAACCATGCACATTAGTACCCGTTTATTATTTTTCTCTTTCTTTTTTTATCCAATGAGGACTAACGAACATGTGTTACCAGTTATCACATGGGTTCCTAGCTGTGGGTGGCAGAAATATGTTTTGGGAAAACATACTTAAGAAGACAGACACAGAATCCAAATCAAAATATTGTTTCCATTCCTTTGAAAGAAACGAGGCCTTTAAGGAGATATGCTTGCTTCACAGTATTCAGATGGCCCTCATGCCCAGGAAGCAAAGGCCTGACCGTAAAGATGGATGTAGAGTCAGGTCACGGAAAAATCCTGCCGACTCCAGTTCAGAGAGATCACGTTGGGGGTAATGTTTAGAAGTTCTGGTTCCTGTAAAGGAATGTTGGTCTTCCCTACCTCCCCGGGCAGTCCTTCTTGATGCAGGGACACACACACACACACACACACACACACACACACACACTGGTGCAGGGATACACACACACTGATGCAGGGACACCACACACACACACACACACACACACACACACACACACACACACCATGTGCTGTTCCCTTCTTCCCAGAATGACAACTGAAAATTTGGAATTCTATAATCATATTCAAACATGTCACAGAAAACCATCATGAGCCCCGTGTGGATGGTTGGCTAGAGCCAATGATGCTCCAGGCATGAGGCTGGGGCGTCACTGGAAGCTGGAACCATTGCTCTGCTTTACTTCTGGGGTCCCAGGAAGATGGGATACAACTTTGAAACTGTGAGTCACTAACGGATACTGGGAAGTGAAAATAAAAACCTGGGGCCACTGTGAGTGGCTCAAGTCATCGCATTTAAGGAAACCAAATCAAACAGAACCAAGCATACCAGGCCGGAAGGGGCGTGGAGTAGATTTCCACAGAGAGCAGAGTCACCCCAGCCGCCTCACCAAAGCCTGAGAGAGGGCAGGCCCAACACACAGCAGGGCAGGCAGAAGCACACCGGACCCACAACTCCACATGAGCTGGAGAGGGTGGCCCACGACTCTGTGTGAGCTGGAGAGGGCGACTCGGGAGTTCACATGAGTTGGAGAGGGCGGCCCACAAGTCTATGTGAGCTGGAGAAGGTGGTTCACAAGTCCACGTGAGCTAAAGAGGGTGGCTCACAACTCCAAGTGAGCTAGAGTAGGTTGCCCTCCACTCCACGTGAGCTGGAGAGGGTGGCCCACGAGTTCACGTGAGCTGGAGAGGGCAGCCCATGTGTCCGCATGAGCTGGAGAGGGTGACCCACAATTCCGTGTGAGCTGGAGAGGGTGGCCCAGAAGTCCACGTGAGCTAGAGAGGGCGGCCCACTATTCTGCGTGGGCTGGAGAAGGTGGACATTTTGGACAAATAAAGGAATCCCTGGTTTTGCATAGTAATATAATGGACTGAATGTGTTTCTGTGTAAAATTTAAATGTTGATGTCTGGACCCCTATAGTGATGGCATTTGAGGATGGGCCATAAGCTGTAAGTAGATCACAGGGAGCTTAGGATGGAATGGGTGCCCTTGGAAGAAGAGGCGGAGGAGAGCTCACAGTCTCCAGAACTGAAGAAATGCAATTCTATTGCTAGAGCCACCCAACAAGGGGTGGTAGCCTAAGCTGACTAAGGAAGATCTGGTGGCACATCTAGATGCCGGGAAAGCTTGGGGGTCTGACGACACCACGGGGCAGGGTACAAGCCTTGACACTGGCTGTCCTGGGCTGGGAGCCCAGCGAGGGCAAGTGTTAAGAGTGACTCTGTGTGCAAGTTAGTTGACCTCCCTGAGCTTCATTTGTCCGTCTATAAAATGACCGCGTTGTCTACCTCATCTGGTTATGGGGACTAAGTGAGATACTGGGTGGAGGCATCTAGCACATAGCCCAAGATCTACAGAGGTAACCTGGCAACATCATCATGAATGTTCCTGTAACAGGATTGCTGAAAGAAACTCAGGGCTCTGGCCCTATGGAGAAATGCCTGTGTTCTAAGGCAGGGGTCAAATATTGTCTGTCAAACACCAGGCAGTAAATATCTCAGGCAATTTGTGCCATATCATCTCTATTGCAAAACTCAACTCTGCCTTTTAGCATGAAGGCATCCACAGATAATCCATGAATGAATCGGCAGGGTTGTGTTCCAAATTAAACTTCATTTATGTGAATTGGAATTTGAATTCCACACAATTGGTGCAGGTCACAAGATACCCCTGCAGCAGAATATGAATCTCACATGATCACATACCCTTTACCTCTCCAAATATTATTCATCTGTTCCCTCCAACCACTTAAAAATGTGAAGTCTGTGGTACCCCCATTCTCACCTCCTAGCAAAAAAAGGTGGTGGCCACGAGGGCTCATGGTCACAGCTTGCCCACCAGTGACGCAGGATGCCAGCTCAGAGCACTTCGTTCTGATAGTACAAAGAGCAGCTTTCCTCTAGCTCTGCCATGCTCCTTCCTCTTTTGAGGACACATAGTCTACACTAAATGTGGGGCTTGGCGTCTCCATGTTACGTTAAAGTGAGCTAAAAACATTTTGGAAAGCATGTCAGGATTCCATCTTAGCTTCTGACCATCTGTAGAACAAGGTGGGGGGGAAGTGGATTGGAGCCACACTGTCAAAGAATATTGGAATGAGTCATTTCTTTTTGGTGAGATCCGAAAATGACAAATGCAAAATGCCGTGGGGGCCATCCTCCATTTGGCAGGTTTCTGTTTGTGACCTGATGGATCCTAGGGCTGGACACTCAGTTGATCAACAGCTAAAACGTATCATGCAGATGAAGCCCAGGACTCTGAAGGTAGCTTGGTGAGCATCTTTTAAAAATGGTCTTTCTGATGACTAACGCTGGGACGTCTGTAGGAAGGTTGGTAGTAGAGGACAAAATCTATTCTCGGTGTTTTCATTGGGTGTTTAAATAAATTTCCCTTAAAACTGGAAACCAGGATCCTCTATTACTACAGCATCATGGTGACTCGTGGGGGCTGAAGCTTCCCTTCCCACGCATGCTCCCATCTCTCCAGACTTCACCATGGCTGTGAGTAGAAAGTGCTGGGCAGTGAGTGAGCAGACAGGAGAAAACGCCATGAGGGACCTTCTCCACCTCGGCCCCTCGATATCCTCTCACCCTTGGAATTCACTTCTCATAATGCTCATCCTCCACCCCCATGGGCAGGTCCTGACTGGCGTTTCTTGGTAGAGTCAACAGCCATTAAGCACAGGAGACACAGCAGCTAGGAGCCAACCTATTTTTAGGAGTCTGAAAATGTTTTGATTTCTTTTAAAATCAGAAGAAAAACAACTAACTTTTAGTTTGAAGAAACATTATTTGTCTTGATAACCATATAATACAATAGCAAAATATAATTTTCTGTATTTTTCTATGGAAGAAGGAATTCATGAAAATATAAGTACCTAGGCCTTCAGAAGTTATAATGTGACTCTGATTCTTAAGTCTCAACTCTGTCATGAGCTGCAAAGGAAACTCAAAAATACAAGTTCCAACCTCTTGTCCTTCTGTTTTAGTCTGTTTCCTGTTGCTGTAACAAAACACCTGAGAAGTGGGTAATTTGCAAAGAATAGAATTTTGTTTGGCTCCCAGTTCTGCAGGCTGGCAAGTCCAAAGGCACTGTGCTGACGTCTGCTCAGCACCTGGCAAGGCCTTCTTGCTCCAACACGAATGTGGAGGGCATCCCCCGAGGAGACAGAACAAGCATCTAGCTCAGGTCTCTTCTTACAGACTGCTAAGCCATGGGGGGAAGCCTCATGACCTCATCCAATCCCAAGCACCGCCCGAAGGCCCTGCCTCCAAATACCATCAAAATGTGAACTGGGGGTTAAGTTCCCAACAAGTTGGACTTTTGAGACACATTGAAATCACAGGCTCTTGCTAGCTTTCCACCCTCTGTGCGTCCACCCTAGCAACAGGGAGAGAGGGTCCTGGGCCTTGGCTCTGAGGTGCCAGCAACCCACTGGGCTATATCCCCCAGGACTGAGCTTCCAGGACAGCTGCACCAAGAGTTCCTGCCAAGAGGCCTGTGGTGCCCAGTGGAGGTCGAGGTCTACCAGCCTCCCTTACAGAGCAGCTAGCTCCTGGGAACTACAAGGACTTGGGGGAGCCCCTGTGAAACTGGAGATCCAATCTTGGGGGGAATGTCTGAGCCAGGCCGGGTGCATTGATGAAGTCAGACTGCTCAGGCGGCCAAGATGGCTTTCTATTGAGAAGGTCCACTCCCTCCCTGGTTTAGAAGCTGTGTGAAATTTTTTAAATTTTAAAAAATATTGACTCTAAGCCTCCATGGGTACAGTTTCTCCAGGAATGTGAACCCCTTCCAGAAAAGAAGAAGTCAGAGGCAGACGTCAGAGGTAGGTAGTGTAAGTCTGTGCTGTGCAGGGAGTCCCCATGCCAACCCTGCAGAGCCACACCCCTGACTTGGGGGTCACCTGGAGACACCACTTAGCAAGTGTCCACTGTAGTGATGGGAGACTGACGGCAGGCTTGGGAAGCCAAGGGCGTGACCATGACCAGCTAAGCCCCACCGACCAGGTGCCTCTGGTAGCTAGAGATCCCAGGCCCAGGGCCTGACCCCCAAAGAGCCCGGGGAGGGTACATTCTGTGAGAAACAGTGGCGGCAGTCATGGCCCAGCCAGAGAAGCAGCTTCTTGAGTGCTGATTTTTTTTTCTTTTTTCTTTTTTTTTTTTTTGGTGACTAAGTTTCCGAGTATTGGAGCTGAGTCACTGTGAGAGAATCAGTTCTTCTCTTAGCCTCTGCAGCAAGTGAGGCTCCATGAGGATCTGCCATAGAGGGGTCTTGGGGAGCTGGTGGCCAATGGCAGGATGGTAGGGTAAGAGAACTCCCACCATCCTGCTGCACACTGAAGAGTCAGGACGGGCACCAGAGGTCTCTGCCTTAAGTTACTGGCAGCGAGCTTGTCAGCAGCCATGGAGAAGTCCACAGCAACGGCGATGGGTCTCCATTTCTCCCAGGAGGTGGTCTATATTTGTGTAGGCCAGGAGTACCCTCCTGCAATCCTAAGCCATACCATGATCTGAGAGCGCCTTTCGGGCCTGCTTTGCCGTGTGTCTGTTTGAGATTCAGAGGACTTGGGCTTGG
Source organism: Callospermophilus lateralis (assembly GCF_048772815.1). Classification (NCBI taxonomy): domain Eukaryota; kingdom Metazoa; phylum Chordata; class Mammalia; order Rodentia; family Sciuridae; genus Callospermophilus; species Callospermophilus lateralis. The sequence goes on from NC_135314.1 coordinate 104,810,772, forward strand.
ACATTGTTTCCATCAGTTTTTTTTTGCTGCTGTGACCAAAAGACCCGACAAAAACAATTTTAGAGGAAGAAAAAGTTTATTTGGCACTCACGCTTCAGAAGTCTCGGTCCCTGGTCTGTCTCCATTGCTCTGCATCTGAGGTAAGGGGTAAGGCAGCACATGGTGATGGGAGAGTGCAGTGGAGGGACCTGCTCAGGCTGTGGCCACCAGGAAGCAGAGGGACTCTGCTCATCAGGTACAAAATATAAACCCCAAACGCATGCTCACAGGGACCCTCCTCAGCCACACCCTGCCAGCCCACAGTCCCCACCTAGTTAATCCAGTCAAGTGGATGAATCCACTGACTGTGGGCTGGAGAGCACATGGGTTGGGACCTTGTGTCACAGGCAACAGGTCACCCATCCCTGCACCTGGAAGCTTTCCTGTCTTCTTAACAAGTGACCTTGATGTGGAGGTTACATCCCAGGGGGCTGCTACTTGCCATCAAATACAGCTTTCTAAAACATCCCTGCCTTACCTCTCACGCCTGATGAGTACAACTGACACTCTGTCCACCAAATTTCAGTCATGTTTAGATGGATGCAGGGGTCACCTCCCTTTTGCCCATTCAAATGGACACCAGACACCTTTTCCTTGGGATGGCGTCATCATCTTTTCGTTGCATTCTCTCCCCAGAGTAGTCCGAGGTGAGAGGAAAGACGTCTGCGTCTGAGATGAGAGGCTGTGCAAATGCAAACAGCCTTGGGCCTCGGAGAACTGGACGGTGGTGTGGCTCAGGGATGAGATGCAAAGGTCACTAGTAGGCAATTTTGGCTTTTGGAAACTAGAGAACTCGTGGGCAGGGTGGGCAAAGGGGGCAAGAGTCGTGAGGAGGATGGCCTTGCTCGGGTGGGGAGAAGTGTGGGCCAGTTGGTCAGCACCGTAGGCCTGAGACTCCAGTAGCCTCTGTTTTAGAAGTAGAGCTGCTTCAGCTCCGAGGGAGACTCTCACCAAGTGGGTTTGTTTGTGGAGGTCATAGCTACACACCAAAGGGGGTGAGAAATGGGCTGGATGTGCTTTCAGATACCAGGGCCCCCACGGTATTCAGCTATCCCTTGACGAAGCTGGTGGAGGGTTTGGAGCAGCTGAGTCAGGACTGGCCCAGCTACAGAACAATCTAACACCTGGCCATACAACAAAAGGCTCTCCGAACTTCCACATCAGTAAAACTTAGTAGAAAAGAGGAAGAGAAGGGGGTGACCTTGGAGGTCCTCATAAGCCAGGGCAGGCTCCTGCAGCAGCCAGGCAGCTCTCGTGTCCTATCTAGGATTGTGCTAGGTTCCTTGGGGCTTTGGTCACATACAGAGCCTCCTAATTTGCTTCACACATGACTGGGTTTGTCACAGATGGCTTATTGGGGCCCCAAACTCAAGTGCCTGAAATCACAGTTAATGAGAAACTAACCTAAGCCTCAGCCTGTGCCATCACCCTGTTTCCATTTCAGTTTGTCAGAGGGACTTCTGATGTATAGTGGTGTCTCGAGGGGGAAGAAACACTCAACAAACATCCCATTTCTCCACCCGTGAAGAAGAAATAGACCTTGCTTGGAGTGGGGAGATATTAAGCTTCGATGTTTGATGTGTACTCCTCACCTAGTTTCAAGTTTCCCAACTCCTAGATTTTCTAGAAGGTACTTCACAAACTAGATCTTGGCCTATTAATGGATTTATGAAATAAATTTAGTGGGGTATGATCAATGTTTTTGTTTTGTTTTAGAATTTTTATGAAAGATACATTTAACAACTTCCCAAACTTCTACCGCCCAGCTTCAACAACGGTCAGCTTGTGACTGATCTCATTTCACCTACCTGCCAGTCCTCTGGCCCCTCTATTTTTAAGCAAGTTCTAGATCTCTTATCATATCATGTGTAAATACTTTGTAGGTACCACTAACTAAAAGATACTTAGTACCATTTGAAAATGACAGATGTAGAACAGAAAATATTAAAGAGGGAGTGTTCATAATATTTTAGCAAACTTTTGTTTCACCTTATCTGAAGGGTTAAAAAAATTTCACAAATCTGTTTATTTTTAGAGATTACTAAGTTTACTTAAAAAAAATTGATTGCAATTGCAGGGTTAGGCCCACATCAAACAGAACCTTAAGTCTTTCTGCCTGGGCTTAGTCTCCAGTTACCCTGGAGGAGTTCAAGCCTGTTGGTTGGTACAACAGATTCTCCTGGTAAGTACTGCCATTCACCTGCCCCACTGCTGTTCATGGTCCTGTGTCACTAAGTCTTCAAAACATAGTGACTTTGGTGTAGTTCTGAGCATGCAAAATGACGATAATTATGTCAGATTTAAAGTCAGGTTTGTACTGGACTAAGTTTTCTGGCTCATGCAATAATATTCTTTCTTCTTTGCCAATGTAAGCTAATCCTAAATCTACTTTGTATCTGAGTCTCCGTTTCATTGAGAAATGAGATTTTGATCTTTGCAGAGTCCAAAAGGGAAAAGATAAAGCAGCAGATCCTGTCAAAGGAAAGGTGAAGTCAATGTCAGACGTGGAACTGCAGAATTGGAAAGCCAGACTCTAATGAGGAGGCACTCACAGGACCGAACAAAGGGAGCAGAAATGAATGGAGGAGAGGAAGCCCAGTGTCCACTGATCTGTGCTTGCTCTTAGGACTTTCCAGGATCTAGCAGTATTCTATCATGGCATCAAAGAAAAACACATCACTTATCACATTATTTACAGGAGCATTTCCTCTGTGTGTGAGTTTTAGAAAATGGTAGCCAAATTAAAGTGTACTGAGAGTCTTTTTATGCTAGCCAGCAGCTGCAAATACACTCGTGTTCTTACCCAGACACTCATGCTTTGTGTGCCAAGCCCAGAGTTAAGGCTGGGGTCAGAGGCTTGGGGTCAGTCCCAGTCTGTGAACTGTTATGAAAAGCAATTATGCCAAGTTCAAGTTAAATCCCCCACACTGAGCCGGCTGAAGGTGCTGATGTTGGAGACAGACACCACTCACTGCTCAGTCCTGCCCTCTGCAGCAGGAGAGAACACTCAGGAACCAAGACCGAGAGAAGAGCATCTCATCTCTTTTATTTAAAAGACTGTGATTTCATAAGAGATCTTGTAGATAAAATTGCACAGATATCTTAAGAAATCCCTTAGCAGTCAACATATTACCCCCCACACACCCAAATGGACTCATCCTTGTCACAAATGTCTTGAAGTAAGCCACATCAAAATGTGAGACATCTTTTGAACCTCACTTCCAATGTCTTTGAAGTCTCTATTCTGGGCTTTGCAGACTCCTTGGCAAAATTAGTCCTTTGAACCTGAATAGAAAATATCTACATAGGGATACTATATCAGTTAGGGTAACCTCACCCCATAACCAAACTCCTACGCAGGGGCTTTGCAGGATATTTGTGCCCTTGGGATGTAACCTTTTGGTTTATCAACCCCTCACCTGTAAAATGGGGCTAATATTGGTATGTGCCCCATAGTGTTGTCTTGTGTATGAAGTTGGTCAATATTTGCAAAGCTCTTAGGACAGTGTCCAAATGAATGGTTAGTGAACGAAGAATGAACAAAGGGACCAAATTTGATTCCTTGTCACTCACTGTCCAGGGTGTATGTTCCTGGCCTGGCAGGACTTACTGGTTCTTCTTTCTCGGGACACCTCTCCTTGAGGTGCTCAGGGCCCACCCATCCCCAGCAGCACCCAGCAGTTGGTGCCCCCCTCACCTCCCTGGCATCAAAAAGGAAATGATCTAAAGTTGGTCATGTGAGGAAAGATCCTGATTTGCCAGCCACTTACCTGAGAGCTATGGATCACAGCACCCAGCTCCTTGGGCTCTTCTGAGAATGATCCAAACTTGTGCCTTTACCGACACATGTCGTCTGAGGGCACGTACATGCGGCTCCTGGGACAGGCAAGAGAAGAGTGGCAGAAAGTGTAGTCAGGGCTGCAGGGGCTGGGGACAGGAGGAAAGAGGAAAAGACAACAACAGAAAACGCAGAGGCCCAACTGATTGGCATCTAAGGACTGACTCGCTGAGGGATTTAACCAGAATCTCAGATTCATGGAGTGGCTCAGGGCTGTGGCCCAGCGCTCAGCCTCACCCAGGCTGCTTCCTCATCCTGACTCTGGAGCATTGTGATCTCGGGCATGTCACCTCCCCCTGCTGAGCCTTGGTCTCCTCATGGGTAGAATACACTTATCTTGGAGAATAACTGAAGAGCAAACAGACAGTCTGAAGTGTTGAGTGACTGTCAGGCGCAGAGAACCCTGATGTTGCTGGTGTTACCTTCTGAAATATTGCTGTGGGAAGACATTCTTGGAAGCGACTGCAAGACTCATGCATGATGTATACGCATCAGGACATAGATCCCAAATTACTCAGTAGAGATGGATTCTGACTGAGAACAAGGAGCCCAGGAAAGGAACAGCAGATGCGCATTGCCTCCGGAGAGAAGCTTTCTAGGGCCATGTTCCCTTTTGTCAGAGTCCGTGTCTCACTCATTGCCTGCGTCTGCTCGGTGGTACTCAGTAGTCTGGCCTGAGGGAGAGGACCACCAACAGTGCAGACCTTCTGCCAACCAGATTCTCGTTTTCTGTACTTCATGGTTACCATCCTGGGCTTAGATTTGTATTTACTAAGTTGAATGACTTCTCAGTGCTGCCTCCCCCAATTTAACTGAGAACACTTTGATTGCAGTACTAGGTATTCTAAAAATTTCTCATTCTTACTCCCATCTCCAAGAGCTCACCACTCAGAAACACTTATGCAAAGATACACACGTTAAACATGACCAAAAAAACCTCAAAACACACCAAACAAAAGTTATGATAAGCCCAGACTGGAAATATACATTTCTGGAAAGAAAAATATGAGCATCATCAGCAACTGCATGACATTTAGTGGAGAGACTGAGAGAAACCACGAAGGGAGTGCTTAGAAGTAGGCAGGGAAGAAGCCAGAGACCAGGCCAGCAGCATCCAGATGTAGAGGTCAGCAGATGAGAGGAGAGTCACAGAGGCTGGGGACCAAGAGCGTGGTGTCTACAGAGTGAGCGGCTGTGACAGCTTGAGGCAAGGAAGATGACCACTGAGACCTGCCCTGGGGTGACCACCGGGGGAGCTCTGCAGAGGCTGTCTGAAGCCGCATGGAGACAGCCTGACTCAGGATGGCAGGGAGACCTGAAGCAACATGTAGAAAAGGAAAAGAGCTAGAAACCAACCCAGGAATGGACTCGTGATTGCACGTGCATGGAAGAGAGCTGGCTGGAGGACAGTCCCTGGCCTCAGGAGTGAACCCCTTGAGAAGCGCAGAGCTGGGCACAGCAGGGGAGAGTGACAGGGAATGGGAGAAGGTGTGGCCATGAGATTTTATTCCTATGAAACTTTTTTCAAAGTAATTCTTTTTTTACTTTGAGAAATATTTTATCATTTCAGTAATGAAAGTATTTTATTTAAAAAAAACCTAAGAAAACTTCAAAATCACATGTTTACAATGTATTTGTTGCCCATTTTATCCATTAAGTGTTGATCTTATTAGTGCCCACCTCTCCTGAAATGACTCTCCTGTCACTTCCAGGTGCTTGGAAGGTGCCGCCTGGTTGCCAGGCTCCAGGTCATTTGCAGCAGACCTTCTGTCCTGAGCGTGTTCCAGTCCAGAGACATGGACGCATCCAAGTTCTACGTGAGAACCAAAACAAAGCTGAATTTTATCAAAATCTGGCATTTTCTGAAAGTTGGACTGCTTAACTAGGGGGGGCTCCATGGTGTGGTTTGGAGTCTAGAACCCCCTTTAGCCAAAGGCACATGAGCAGTGAGATGAGTTGCTCTTTTTGAATTAAATAAGACCAAAGTTTAATCCTCTAGATAGGCACTACCTGTGACAGGGTGCTGCTGTCCTATATGCAGGAGGGTGTCCCTCCCTGCCCCTCCCCATCCCTCTGCGCTGCCTCCTGGGGCTGGCACTTGCCATGGAGTTGGAGCTGTGACTTGATAAGCCAGTCCTCCTCCCCAGCCTCCTTTTGTTTCCACAATTAGCTGCACGTGCAGAACTGTTTTCATGTGTAATTGCTCCCAGGAGGGAGTAGCTGCTTCCAAAAGTGGCTGTTGCACCAGTGGCAGGAGCAATTAGTCCAAAATGCACATAATTGTGCATTTCACTGGGCGTCTGAACAGCAGCTTAAAAAAAGGGCCACCCAGGGAAGGAAGAAGGTGGGCCTCTTTTCCGACTGAAAGTGTATTTGCAATTGGAATCAATAGTGCCATCTCTAGGCCTGCCTTGGCTTCCCCACTTCCAGGGCCCTATCATAGGACCAACCACTGAGTCCAAAGCTCAGCTCATTCACAAATAATAAGTTTACAAACAAGGAGTTTCTGAGGCTTAAAATTATGGGGTTTTTTTTTGGGGGGGGGGACCTGCAGACAATTGAATAAATTAATTTCTATCCTATCTGTGACTCTCATATTTTCCCACATCACACATGCGGGAAAACAGGGCCACAGAAATAGTAATGAAGTGATCTCTCTTTGACTCAGCTGCAGTCACAGAATTCCAGGAACTGCCCATTCTGAATCATTTCCAAAGGGTTAGGCGGAAGGCAGCCTGGCCGGGTGACCCTACCCGTGTCCACGGCTTCTATGGCCCTGGGACGTCTTCTCCCAATCCATATGGCCATGACCCCCCCAACCACCACCACCACCCCGTGGCTTTGGCACTGTGCTTCTCTGCCGAGAGATGGATGGTGGGCTCGCAGGTGTCCCCACAGCCACGGAGACCATGTGCTGTTTTCCTTGTGAGCTTCCCTCTACCATGGCCCTGGGAGCACACCTCCTGCTCTATAGCCTCACAGACAGGTTATCCACGGTCTTTCCTCCCTAGTCCAACTTACTCCCAGGGACCTATAAACAGAGGGTGCCAAGAAAAGCCAGCAGTGTGGCACAGCAGGCAGGCCCATCAGCAGCCCTGCAGTCCCACCCAAACCAGCCCTCACACTTCTCCGTGAGCACACGGTGAAAGATATTCTAGAAGTTTCCTCTCATAAACTTCGGACCCTCATCAAACAGGCCTCCATATGGGCTCCTCTTATGGTCTACAGTGTTTCTAAGGCATCAGAGAAGCCTGGTTTTCACTGGAAGGATGGCGAGTCTCACCCCTAGACGCCAGCTAAAGGGTCCTGGTGCCAAAGGAGGACCAAGAGGGCGGCAGTGTTCCACAGCAAAGTGCTTCTCAGCCAAGAAACAGCACGCTGTCACTGAGGAGCGGCCCACGGGGACCATGTCATCAGCAGGACTCCGTGGACCCTGGGGCTGTGTGCTGTTCAGCATCCTGCACTAGCAAGGCATCCTCCCAGGAATAAGGTCCACGACTTCATCAACCAACTCCCAAAGATGGTGAGAGAAATGGAGCAGTATGCCACACCTTCCTCCCACCACGCCCTCCTCCGCCACGCCCTCCTCCCACGCCACGCCCTCCTCCCACGCCACGCCCTCCTCCCACGCCACGCCCTCCTCCCACGCCACGCCCTCCTCCCACGCCACGCCCTCCTCCCACGCCACGCCCTCCTCCCACGCCACGCCCTCCTCCCACGCCACGCCCTCCTCCCACGCCACGCCTCCCTCCCCTCAGACCTGTGCACTTCTCACCGGGAGACTTTCGGGCTTTGGAGTGAGGAGCAGGTGTGGGAGGGTGAGCTCATTTGTTGACAAAAAACAACTTGAAGAAAATCTCCTGTGGGAAGAATGCATTTAAAAGCCAGAGGTCAGCACAGCAGTGTGATTTCAAGGCTGCTGTTCCAAGCTAGAGCTCAGCCTCGACCTAGTGCTGGTGACAAGTGTCCCCTGCCATTTGATCCCTCTGTCGTAACGCTGGGATGCTGCTCCACCTAATACAACTCCCCTCTGTGGTTGGGCAGCCCCGTCCAGAAGACTTATTTAGTAGGTAAAAAGAGGCCCTAAGTGGTCAAGGATGACCAAGGGTGAGGGGCTACTGTTTAGCCGAGACTGACAGAGGAAATACTAAGAAAGAGAGAATTTGTGCGAGAACATTTAAGAGGACTGCTCAGATATGGTGACGTCGGTGGAAATGTGGGTTGGTAATGTGGTTTGGGTGACCAGAGAAGGAAAGATCATTCTTGAGAAGTGGCTGCCAGTGTGTCCCAGGCCTAAAAGGAAACCTATGACTGCTGGTGGAAGGAATTCTCTGGTATGACCTGCAGTCAGATGCTGTTCTCCTGCCTTTATGATCACTGTGTGGCACCAGAAGTTCTTGGCCTCGGTGACTCTGTGACAAGAGCCTGCATTGGGAGGGCAAAGTACACATTCCCTGGCAGTGGTTTGCAGGGAAGGCCCTCTCTCTGTTTGCCCAGGCTAAAATTAATTTAAGCTGGGAATGAATGCTTTAATTGCTCACTTAGGCTTTAAATTAAAATATTATTGGAAAACATAGTACATCAGCAAATAAATAAATAAATAAAATTATAATATAAATGATTGACATGCAAGTTTATATCAGAAGGAGGCCGTGGAAGAGTAGATCAGTAAAGAAGAGGGGAGACCTCTGGGTGGAACAGAAGCAGAGGGGCTAGGGCATAGTGGTGGTTTCTGAATGGCACAAATGATAGATTATGGGTCACAGAGGGAGACAACAGTGTTCAGGGGTCATGGGCTCTGATGGACACTCTTTCCCCTTTATCAGACAGTGGCATGCTTCTTCTGAAAAGACTAAGTTCCCACATGACCTTCCCCAGCCATGGAAGAGGTCTCCACCACTCGGGGCACTGGCCTTCCCTACAACATGCTCTATGGACTCTTGGAGAGAATGGTATCTACTTTACTCTGGGATTTCTGATTGTATCGACCAAGTAAGCCTAGAGCTACTGGAAGCAATTTTCCCCAGGAGCATGGAAGAAATAGCCTAAAGAAAAAAGCCTCCCACAGAGAAAGCAGAGCCAATAGGTAGAGAGAGAAGCACATTCAAAGATCAGGTGCCATCACTAAAGGCCCTGGATCCAGTCTTGCCTGAGGGTAAAACACCCCTTATTGCAATAACTTCAGTAGAACCCTTTTGGGCTTGAAAGTGTCTGAGTTGGATTTTTGTCATTTGAGACCAAATGCAAAGGGAATTAACAAATAGAAGAGGCCAAAGGATTTTAGTTAGATATAAACTCTTCTGTTTTTCATAGGAACTACACAGAAAAACACAAAATCTTTTATGTTCCTTTGAATATAACTTTGCTCTGGATGGAAAAATATAGGTCTTGGTTCTACCTGGGTGAGTTACTTGATCATTTGTTTTCTGCCTCATGTGGGTGGATATATGTTAATGGTATAGGGACTGTTCTAAGAGCTCTGTGCACACATTACATAGGAAGTGCTCTCACTATACAAATTCTTTAATACTTCCCTGAAATCTCCTTTCTCTTTTCCTTTTTACTTCCCCATCCCACCTTTGGATCAAAAAAGGCAGAAGAACTAGATTGGTTAAGGCAAAGCTTGCCGTGCAAGGTGGGGGCAGGAGATAGAGCAGGTGCCTCTTCAGTGAACGGGTTAGGAGAGTCTGGCAAGGACACACTCACTGACAAAGCTGGACCTGGCAAACCAGAGCATGATTCTCCTATGCCAGACCTTAAAGCCTGCCTGGGTAGTGAAAATAAAACTCCTGAATATGTGTCCTGGTAGAAGATTTTAAAGACAATTTGTGAGGCTATTAGAATTCATCCAACCGAATCACTCCGGTGAATGACATGGAAAGGAGAACAAAATGATCCTAATGTGATACAAAACTTTAGATGATTCAAGCAATTCATAGGTATTTAGGTTTCTATACATTATTTAACTTGGAGTTAAAGGTGCTTGGTTACAGAATATTTTGAAAAATAATCAGGGACCCTTTCAGGCAAGGCCCCTTGCAATGTCCTTGAAGGACAGAAGCATGTGTTCTCATACTCATGTGTTTCTGCAAAATTTTCAAAAGTAAAATATTTTTGTCTTCCTTTTTTTAATGTGAGACCCTAACATGGTATAAGCTCCATATCCCAAGGCCCATGAAACCTGGAAGCCCTTCCCTCCCATTAGGGCCTGGACACTATTACAGTAGGTTTCCTACCATATTGATAAGAAAAATAACCAAGCAAAATGTGGAACCAAGATTAAAGGAGAAGCCATATCCCTTTGCTATCAATGAAGGGGTGCTCAGCAAACCCAATGGTGAGTGTTTAATTATCTAGGGAAATATGTCTTCACTTGATTCTTTTTTTTTTTTCCTCTAATGTTTGAAGGTCCCAGACCCTGTGAAATTACATATTAACCTGTGGGTTTTATTTTTTGTTTGGTATAGATACAAATGATTTCTGTCTGATGGAAAAGATAACCTCAAATATTTTGGTTTTATTGCCTGTAAGACATTAACCAGTTTTGCACCTAATCAAGCAATCTCATTCTCCCTTTGTTGCCAACAACTACCAAGTTCCTCCCATGTCATTTGTGTCCAGATTTACCACTTCACTTGTTTACTCATTAATGAATTGAATCACGTATGACCTGTGTTCATTCTGGATTTACACATTTGCTATGCCTTCAACTTTTGGAAAATTGTACTTGAGTATATATTTAACTCTCCAAAGAAATTCCTTGTATTTATCTACTGCATCAGTATAGTATACGTCACTCTGCATGGTTGTCTGTGTGGGGCAGGATTCTCACTTGGCTTCAGCCTCATCACTTGTTTTTGTCAGTTTTTGAGTTGCTGTGTCCAAGATACCCCACAAGAACAACCTGGAGGAGGAAAAGCTTATTTGGAGCTGTTCAGTTTCAGAGGTCTCAGTCCCACAGGTGGCTGACTCCTTTGCTCTGGGCCCAAGATGAGGCAGAACTTTACCGGGGAAGAGCTCAGGGGAGGAGCGCTACAGACAAAAAGAGATGGGGGTGGGGAGAAGAGGACACTAGATGTACTGTTCCAGGACAGCTCCCAGTGACCCAGCTCCTCCAGCCAGCCCCACCTGCCTACAGTTCCCACCCAGTCAGTCCATCAAACCAGGATGGATTGATTAGGGTACAGACGTTATAATCCAATCCTTTCACCTCTGCATAGCAGGAACTTTGGGGGGACACCTTATATCCAAATCATAACACCACTAAATCTGAGAATCTCTTTCATTTTATGACCTAGTGGGCTGGCACAGAACCTAACTTGAACACATATGGGTAACATAGCTAAGTCTCAGTTTCTTCATCTGTAAAATGAAAGTTGCTATCAAGATGACATGAAATAAGGTCTTTAAGGCTCTGGAAAAGAACCTCAGATAGTAGTTCTCGGTGGGAGTTGGTGTCCTTCTTGCCTTAGCCAGTTTCCTTGCAGTTATCCAAGGCCACTCAGATCTCAAGGTAGAGTTGAAAAGACTAGGACTCGCTGTTGTGCTTTCATGGAGATAGACAGTTGTAGGATAAGGCACCAAAGGGGGCACTTCCCCTCCCCTTATTAGGCTTAACCATCTAGATCCAACCCAAGACTCATTCAGAAGCAGAAGATGGCTTATCTCTTAAGGGGTCCCTTCCAGAACCTACTTGGTCCTCAGACAGGCTGAGAACTTACCCATCTGTCAAACATTTTACCAATTAGTTGAGTTCTTTTTAATTAAGTATTGTCTATATTTTGTCTTCTCAGTTTTCAATCTTGGAGGCAAAAAAAAAAAATCTACTTCTAGTTTAGTTTTCTAGTTTTTTCAGAGAACTCTCCCAAATAAACTAGCATAATAGTCAAAATAATTTCCATGGCTAGTATACTTGAGTGGAATCCATGGGATGAAGGACGTACAGGAAGCAGGACATGAAGCTGAGTAGTTGGGATAGCCAGAGTGAGAGATTGTTTTAGATTTATCTGTGGATCCTGGCAGAGGAACTCTAGGACTGGGATTATGGAGTGTTGTTTGTTCCATTCTGCCTTTAAAAACATCATTTCATGTGATCTTAATATCAAAGTTCATTTTACAGATGAAGAAACTGAGATTCTGTGTTCAAGTTGGGTTCTGTGTTCACCCACTAGGCCATAAAATGAAAGAGATTCTCAGATTTAGTGGTGTTATAGTTTGGATATGAGATGCCACCCAAAACCTCTAAGAAGAGTATATATTCAGATGTTAGATGAAGTATTCTATAGATATCTGTTAAGTCCATTTGATTTATAATATTTTTTAGATACAAAGATTCTTTACTGAGTGCATGTCCAGATGTTCTACCTATTGGTGAGAGAGTTGTGTTGAAATCACCCAATAATATTGTACTTTGAGGCTTTGAATAGTGTCTATTTTATATAATTAGATGAACCAATGTTTGGGGCATAAATATATATTATTATGTCTTTTTGTTGGATTGTCCCCTTTGCCAGTACACAGTGACCTTCTTTGTCTCTTCTAATTTTGGCTTGAAGTCTGCTTTGTGGGATAAGAGAGTAGCTACTCCTACTTGTTTTCAGGATCTGTTCACATAGTATAGCAATTTTCATCCTTTCAATTTCAGCCTGTGCCTGCCATTGCCTGTAAGGTGAGTCTCTTGCCAACAACATATAGTTCAGTCTTGTTTTTAACCCTTCTGCCAGTCTATGCCTTTTAATTGGAGAGTTAAGTTCATTTATATTTAATGTTACTGTACAGAGATGTTTTTTAATGCCTACAATTAAAACAATATTTATTTTTTAGTTGTAGTTGGACACAATACCTTTTATTTATTTATTTATTTTTTTAATGTGGTGCTGAGGATTGAACCCAGCACCTCATATGTGTTAGGCGAGTGCTCTACCACTGAGCCATAACCCCAGCCCTAATTCCCGCCATTTTAATTTGTTTCTAATGTTTAATTTAGCCTTCTCATTTGATTAGCTACTCTTCAGATGAGATTTGTTCATTTGTTAGATCTGAGTTTTTTTTTTTTTTAATTTCTTCTGTGTGTAGTATTTCTTTAAATAAGTTCTGTAATGCCATCTTAGTCATCCTGAATTCTTTTTGGTTTGTTTATCTTGGGAGGATTTCATTTCATCTTCAATTTTGAAGGATAGCTTTGCTGGGTATAGTTAATTTTTTTTCAGGACTTGGAAACAGAATTCCAAGCTCTCCTGGTTTTAGAGTTTGTGCTAAGAAATTGGAAGTAATTCTGATTGGGTTGCCTCTAAATATGACCTGAAATTTTTTCTTGAGGCTTTTAGAATTTTGTCCTTGTTCTGTACATTAGACATTTTTTTAAAAAGATATTTATTTTTCAGTTGTAGTTGGACACAATACCTTTGTTTTATTTATTTATTTTTATGTGGTGCTAAGGATGGAATCCCAGGTCTTACAGGTTCCAGGCAAACACTCTACTGCTGAGCCACAACCCCAGCCCCATACATGAGGCATTTTAATTGTAATGTGTCATTGAGAGGTTCTTTTTTGATCTTATCTATTAGGGGTTCTAAATGTTTTCTATATCTGGATGTTCATTTCATTCGCAAGATTTGGAAAACTTTCTGTTATTACTTCTCTGGAGAAGTTATCCATTCTATTAGCCTGCATTTCACATTCCTCCTCAATTCCAGTGATTCTTGAATTTGCTCTCTTAATGTTGCTCTGGAGTTCTCGTATATTCTGATCATGTTACCTATTTTCTTTCCTGTAATGATGTCTGAATGCTCAAGGCTGGCTACTTTATCTTCCATCTCTGAAATTCTATCATCAGCATGATCTCCTCTATTAGAAATACTTCCAAAGGAACATTTTTATTTGATTTACTTTGTATTTCATTTCTAAGACTTGTGTTTGTTTCTTTTTTTAATATCTCTATCTCCTTATTGAATTTCTCATGCATAACCTGTACTGACTTCCTTAATTCATTCAGTTTTTCTGTGTTCTCTTGGAGTCATTGATCACTTTTAGAGTTATTCTTGTAACTCCTTTATCTGATATTTTATTCACTTCAATATCTTTGCAGTCAGTTCCTGATAAATTGTGACTTCAAGGAGTCATTGCATGACCTTGTTTTTTTATAGTTCTTGCATTCCTGTGTTGTGTTTTCTGCATCTGTTGGCTTGGATTTCTCTTTCACTGTTGTGTGGGGGCCTTTTTGAGGCATAGCCTTCCTTTGTCAAAGTGTCCTAGAGTGATCTAGATCGAGACCCACTGAAAGGTATGGCATCCACAGCCTTTGTGTTAATTCTCTCTGTTTTGGCTGTAGGGGTGGATTTCTGTGAGTGGACCTGAGGGCCCACCCCATCCCTTCCTCCTTGGGGCCTGGTTTTAGTTTATATCTCTTCTATCCTTTGTATTAAAGTATAGCTGATGTTTGAGTGACATTAGTTTGTGCATAGAACAAGGTGCAATGTCTTTTTAGTTTGGCAGTAGAATCTCCTTGTGAACCTGTAATATCCCTGTAGATTCCCAGCACCTCACAGAAAAGGGGGGAATATACAATAGCAACAACTGATGCAAATAATACTCAACATTAGAATAAATTACTGGTGCCTACGATGACATCCACAACACTAACTACCACAAAAGTAGGAATGGTGGTGTGAGCAGTTCCCAACAGCAAAAACAATAGCCATCACCTAGATCTGGTATTGAAATAACAGCAGATGTCAACAATGTCATCCACAGCAGTAATAATTACAGCAACATGAATGGTGGGGTCAGTAGTTCAAATAGTCCTAAAAGATGGTAAAATATAATTTATTAAGAGAAAGGATAGTGTGATAAGAATGTAGAAGTGAGTTCAGAATGTTCAAATGTGAACAGAGAAAATTCAGAAGAGATGTAGCAACTTTTGGCTTTATAAAAAGAAGAGGGAAAAAAAGGAAAAACAAAGTAAAAGGAGAGAGAGAGAACAAGAGAATTTGGCTGTTAGTGAAAGGAGAGAAAGAAACAAGAAGAAAAAAAATAGACAAACCGCAAACCCTAATTCTCAGAAGACAAGTCAAGGACAAATAATTATGTTAACACTTTCAAATGAGGAGCAGGTGATAGAAGAAATCAGGAGATAAAGTTTAAAATTTTTAGAATCAAATAAGAATAGTGATATAAGATACCAGAACCTCTGGGACTCTATGAAGGCAGTTCTAAGAGGAAAGTTTACAGTTATGAGTGCCTGCAAAAGGAAATCAGAAAGATGCCAAATAAACCACCTAATCATGTATCTCAAGGCCCTTGAAAAAGAAGAAAAAGCCAATTCCAAAACCAGTAGAAAAAAGGAAATAATTAAGATGGGAGCAAAAGTCAATGAAATTGAGAATTTAAAAAAACCTCACAAAGAATCAATGAAGATTTGGTTCTTTGGAAAGATTAACAAGCCAAACTAACCAAAAATAAAACAGAGAATACCCATATTAATAGAATTAGAGATGAAAAAGGAGAAATCACCTCAGATGTTACAGAAACCCAGAGAATTGTTAGGGATTATTTTGAAAACTTATACTTCAGTAAATTGGAAAACCTAGAAGGAACAGATACCTTTCTAGATACATACGACCACCCAAAACGGAATCAAGAGTACACAGAGAACCTAAAGAGACCAGTAACCAACAAGGAAGAAGCAGTAATAAAATTCTTCCAACAGAGACTGGGGCTGTGGTTCAGCGGCAGAGCGCTCACCTAGCACATGTGAAGTGCTCAGCACCATATAAAAACAAATAAAATAAAGGTAAAAAAAATTCTTCCAACAAAGAAAAGCCCAGGACCAGATGGATTCTCAGCTGAATTCTACCAGAACTTAAAAGAATAACTAATGCAAATGTTCCTCAGAGTATTCCTGAAATAGAAAGTGATGGAACACTTCCTAATTCATTCCATGAAATCAGTATCACACTTATGTCAACACCAGATAAGGACACATCAAGGAAATAAAACTACAGACCAATATCCCCGATGAACTTATATGCAAGAATCCTTAATAAAATGTTAGCAATTACATTCAACAACATGTTAAAAAAATGTATATCATGACCAAGTTGGGTTTATCCCAGGGGTGCCAATATGGTTTAAAATAAATATATCAATAAATGTAATTCATTACATAAATAGAATTAAGGACAAAAATCACTTAGTTATCTCAATAGACGAAGAGAAAGCCTTTGACAAAATTCAGACCCCATTAATGGTGAAAACACTGAATAAACTAGGGTTAGAAGAAATCTACCTCAATGTCATAAAGGCTACATATGGAAATATCCAAAGCCAGACCTATAGTAAATGGGGAAAAGCAGAAAGCATTTCCTTTAAAATCTGGAATGAGAGTTTAAAGGTCCAGTCTCACCCCTCCTGTTTAATATAGTACAATAAATTCTAGCCAGAGTAACTAGGCATGAGAAGGAAATAAAAGGGACAAAAATAGGAAAAGAGGAAGTCAAATTATCATTTGCAGATGATTTGATCCTATACTTAGAAGATCCAAAAAGCAGCACCATAAGAGTGCTAGACCTAATAAACAAATCTGGCAAAGTATCGTTTGCAAAATCGGAAAAAAAAAATCAATAGCTTTCCTATATACCAACAATGAATATGCTGAGAAAGAACTCAGGAAAACTATTCCATTCACAATAGCCTCAAAAAAACACAAACAAATAAACAAACAAAAAAACCTAGGAATAAATCTAACCAAGGAGGTGAAAGACCTCTAAAAGGAAAATTATAGAACATTGAAGAAAAAACTGAAGAAGATATAAGAAGATGAAAAGACCCCCCATGTTCATTGGTAGGTAGAATTAATATTGTTAGAATGACATACTACAAAAAGCAGTATACAGATTCAATGAAATTCCCATAAAGTACCAATGATGTTCTTCACAGACCTAGAAAAAAAAACAGTCCTAAAATTCATTTGGAAGAATGAAAGATGCAGAATAGTGAAAGCAACTCTAAGCCAAAAAAGCAATGCTGGAGGTACCACAATACCTGATTTCAAATTATACTGCAGAACTACAGTGACAAGAACTGCGTGGTAGTGGCATAAAAAACAGACTCACAGACCAATGGCACAGAGTAGAAAGACACAGAGACAAACCCTCACAGATGCAGTAATCTGATCCTTGACAAAGTACCCAAAACATACAATGGAATAAAGATAGACTTTTTAAAAATGGTTCTGGGACAACTGGTTATCCATATGTAGAAGAATGAGACTTGATCCTTATCTCTTACCCTGCACAAAAATCAACTCAAAATGGATCAAAGACATCGGAATTAGACTAGATACTATGCAACTCTTGGAGGAAAACATAGGGTCAACACCCCAACATACAGTACAGGTGATGACTTTCTCAATAAGATCCCTAAAGCTCAGGAAATAATGCCAAGAGTTAACAAATGGGATGATAACAAATTTTAAAACTTCTGCACAACAAAGGTAACAGTTAAGAATGTTAAGAAGAACCTACAGAATGGGAGAAAAATCTTTGCTAGTTAACTCTTCTGGCAGAGGATTACTATCTACAATATACAAAGAACTCAAAAAACTTTACACAAAAAACCAAATAACCCAATTAATGAATGGGCAAATGAATCAAAATAAACATTTCTCAAAAGAAGATATACAAATAACCAACAAATATATGAAAAAAAGGTTCAATATCATTAGCAATTTTGGAAATGCAAATCAAAACTACACTGAGATTTCATCTCACACCAGTCAGAATGGCAGCCATTAAGAATACAAACAATAATAAATGTTGGAGAGGATGTGGAGAAAAACTAGACCTATACATTGTTGGAGGACTGTAAATTAGTACAACCACTATGAAAATCATCATGGAGGTTGCTCAAAAGAGTAGACATGGAACCCCATATGACCCAGCTATACCATTCCTTGGTCTCTATCCTGAAGAATTAAATCCATGCTGCAGTGATACATTCATACCCCTGTTTATAGCAGCACAATTCCCAATAGCCAAGCTATGGATCCAGCCTAGGTGTCTATCAATGGATGAATGGGTAAAGAGAATGTGGTATATATACACAATGGAGTTGTGAAAAATGAAATTATGTAATTCATAGGAAAATGGATGAAACTTCAGAACATTATGTTATGCGAAATAAACCAAATTCAGAAGGTCAAGGGTCATATGTTTTCTCTCACACTTACAAGCTAGAGAGGGAAAAGGAAAAGGTGGATGGGCTGGGGATCTCATGGAAAGGGACTGGTGGAGGGAAGAACAGAGGGAAAGGGGAAATACTGGGAAATGATATTGGCCGAATTACATTCTCATGTTGTGTGCATGTACCAATATGTACCAAATCCCACCATATGTACAACTGTAATATAGCACCTACAAAAAATGTGGAAAATGGAAAAAAAGAATAAAGTGAAATATTGGAAAAATATTTTTATAGCCTAACATTGTATCTATTTTATGTAGTTATAATGACAGAATTAGTTTAAAAAAAATGAATTAAGTCAATTTGAGCTACAGGGGGAAAAAGGGAAGGAGAAGGAGTTTGTTACATCTCAGAGAGAGGAGGGCCACACACCCCAGCAGAGCCAATGGGAAGGGTGGAGCTCCCTGGGACATTTGTGATCAACCAGCCGGAGGAAGCCAGAGGGAGACTTGTAGGAGGTAGGTATCTTCATTCTATGTTAAGAACTGAGAAGAGGCAGAGAACTGGAAACTGTGTCAAGGGTAACCAAGTTCTGCTTCTGTACTCAAAACACATGCTAAGGCCACAGGGTGTTACAGTTAGTCACTGCGCACAACCTGGCAATGTGCTAATAGCTACTGGATTGTACGCATTGAGAGGGGTACATCTTATGGTATTTGGATTTCAATTTAATTTTTTTTTAAGGAAAGTATATAGAAGGTCTGAATGACATTATCAACAAATTTGACCTAACTGATATTTCTAGAACTTTCCACTCAACAGCAAAATACACATTCTTGTCAGGTGTACATGAAATACTTATGTAGACAATATTTGTGATCACAAAGCAAGGTGTAAAATATGTAAAAGGATTGAAATCACACCAGGGACGTTCTTTTTCTGTAAATCAATTAAACCACAACTCAATAGTAAAAAGATATCTGGAAATCTCCAAATATTTTAAAATCAAATTACACAATAATAAATAACTGTAGATCAGAGGAAATCTTATAAAGCAAATTAGAAAATAGTTTCAGTTGAATAAAAATGAAAACACACATATAAGCTAAAATAGTGCATAGAGAGAAATTTCATAGTATTAAAGACCAATATTGGGAAAGAAGAAATTTCAGCTTTCAATCTGAGAAATAAGAGCAAATTAAATCCAAAGCAAGTAGAAAGAAGAAAATGAAAAGAACAGAAATTGATAGAATTTAAAATGGTAGAGCAATGGAGAAAATTAATGAAGCAAAAAACGAATTCTTCAAAAAAAGTCAATATAATGGACAAGTCTTCAGCAAGAATAAGAAAAAAGAGAGGAGGCAGATTGCCAAGATCAAGGCCCTCGGTATAAATCCTTCAGGCAATGGAAGCACAGCCAGAGGCTAAGGCTGGGGCTCAGTGGTACAGTGCTTGCCCAGCAGGTGTGAGGCACTGGGTTCGAGTCTTAACATCACATGTAAATAAATAAATTAAGGCCATCAACAACTAATTTTATATATATATATATATCACATCCAGGGAACACATGGACACTCCACACTCAGAAGTCAGACAACTTAAATGGACCAGTTCCCTGAAAAGCAAAAACAAACAAAGAAAACTTCAAGAACACCACGAACATACAATGGTGATTTGAACAGCCTGGTAACTGTTAAAGAAATTGAATTCATGGTTACAAACCCTCCCACAGAGTAACTCTGCGTGTAGCTAGCCACCCTGGTGAGTTCAACCAAATATTAAAAGAAAAAATAAGACTACTTCTACACAATGTATTCCAGAAAATATAAGAGGAGGACACATATCCTGTTCATATTATAATGTTGGTATTATCTTGACACACAAACCAGTCAATGTTATAAGAGAAATCCAAACCCATATTCCTACAGCCCAGTTTGCCTGGGTGCATTCACCTCTTCAACAGAATACTAGCAAGTAGACTCCAGGACTATCAAGATGATATATATGACCATCTGGGTGTAGTACAGAAATGCAAGGCTGGCCCATCATAGGGCATGGGTCAATCCTCATTCACCATAGCAACAGATTAGAAAAGAAAATGCATCAGTTCCTTTCAACTGATGCAGTGGAAGCATCTGACAAAGACCGACATGGATTCTTATTACAAACTCTCAGAGGACCACAAATAGAAGGGCATCTTCGCCTGCTTGACCCAACTGACACTTAGGGACTGTTCCACTCAGCAGTAAAGGACACATTTTGGCCAGGTGCACGTGGAGTGTTCACCACAACGACCTACACACACAGCTACCATCCTTCTTAATGGTGAAAGACTAATTTCCTCCTAAGATGAAAAATAAGGCGAGTATGTTCCCTTCTGAACACCTCCCTTCAGCACTGCACTGGGGGTCCTCCTGGCGAGTACAGGAAGGCAAGGAAGTCGCATGCAGACAAACTGGAAAGAAAAAATGCCTCTCTTCGGAGATGTCATGATTGTCTAATAAACAATGACCTCCAGAAACTAATAATCTACTCAAGTTAAAAACTGAAATAACAATTTTGCAAGACACAGTGCCAATATGATAAAGTCAATTTTATCTCTATATGATATAAATACTTAATAATTAAAATAGAAAAATATTTATATTAGCCTCAAAAATCATGAAACAGGTATAAACCTAACAAAATAGATGCAAGATCTGTGTACTGAAAACTCAAAACACCAATGAGAAAAATCAAAGATCTAATAAAAAAGGAGGTACACTGTGCTAGTAGTTTGAGGAAATCCTAAGTGTTATGATGTCAGTTCTCTAAGTTGATCTATAGATTCGATTCAATCCAAATAAAAATTCTAGCACGATCTTTTTTAAATTGTCAAGTTGATTTCAAAGTTTACATGAAATGCAAAACACCTAGAAATGGCCAACAATCTAAAAATGAAAAAAGAAATCGGTGAATTGTATTGTATATAAATTACACCACAATAAAGCAGTTTTGAGGGAGAGCCCTCGATTGCCACAAAGACAATGGATTGATGAGTGATCAAAGACTAAAGACCTAGATATTAATTATTCAGAGACAAAAGCTAGAATTTTCAAAAAAGAAACTTGACTGAGAAGTAAGGGGAAAGCACAAGACCAAACATGGAAAGCTCAAAACAGATGAGCTTCCCAGGCACAGATCTTCGTGTCCCAAGATGACAAGTCACCAACTGGCACCACAGACACTCCCTGGGTACACAGGTCCCTTGTTCCCTTCTGTGCCCACTTTGGAATTGCCTGAGTGCAGAGCCAGCCTGCTCAGTTGACTCCCAAGTAGCTGCATGTGGCCCTGCTTCAGTTTCCTGGAGGCCACCCAAGGTCCCCAGAACCCTCTGCTGTGGTAGAATTGGGCCCACGCCACCTTCTAAGGCTGGACTGCGTGGTGGCTGAGAGGCTCTTGGGGCTGGCGAGCCCACATTCCCCTGGGACACTCACCTGCTGGCTCTTTCCTATCTTCACGTGATTCTGCTTGGCAAGGTTTCCCCACCCACTGTTAGAAGTTAGGTTCTTTAATGAAATTTAAATCTAACCGATTATCCTATGTTTCTACTCACTACATGGGACAACCCTGTACTTCAGGTCACTTTCCTAGGATTCTGCCTGTTGTGGTCCTAAGTCATCCCTGCAGAACTGTTTTCCCTGAGTCTTACCACTTAGGGTTTCTAGTAAAAATAAGTTTACACATCCAAGGGCCAAAACAGGCTCCTGTCCAGCCGCCTGTAAGAGCAGGATGGTCCGCACACTGTCCACATCTGTAGTCACTATTTCTATGTACATCACTCTTATTTATACCAGCCTGTGTTTATTAATTACTTAGATTATTTGCTTTCTCTGTGTTTTTGGTTTATGTAGTAAATTTTGCTTGGGATGTGGACAACTGGGAGAGTGGGCTTTCCTGGCTATCCATGAGGGGCACTCAAGAGAGTAAACAGAAAATTAATACTAAGATAAGGAAAATTAAAAGGAATCATATATGCGCATGCACGTGTGTGTGTGCTTGTGTGTGTGAGTGTTGCATACAGAGGTAGTCACCTACCCACCCATGTATACAGACCTAGTATCCAGGGAGCAGGGGAGGGAGGGACTGAGCTGCCACGTCACTGGCAGGAGCAATTCTCTTCCTGATGTGGGAAAGCCAGAGCCCCACGAAGCCTCTACATGTACCCACTTCCCCATGCCAGCCACGCAGCAGTTATCTCATGGCCTCTGGTGCTCTCACAGTGGACAGGGAGACTGGGACTGCCTAGGACAGCTTCCAGGGGCTGTTTCACTTCCAGACCCCCAAACAATCTGCAGCTGGCTGGTCCTTTGGTCAGGACTAAGTCAAAAGAAATAGGAGATAAGAAGAATAAAGGATTCCATATCCTGGGCCTGGCTGATCTTATCAGTAATGCTTCCCTGAGGATCAATTCACGTGCAAGCAAAGCTACGCAAACTGTGTTATGTTCAATTCCTTATGATCACCGTAGAGACTGTGATAATGCACTCAGCCAACAGTGCCAGTCAGCAGCGGGGACAAGCCCTCAGTGATTATCAGTCCCCCCACTTTTCAGAGAGTACTGTTGAGATCCTGAAAGTTGAGAGCGTGATTCTAAGCCACAGGCCTGCCGGGAGCAGGACCAGGGGAGGGACTCAGAACTCCATGCCTGCCTCCTCACTGCCCTTCCAGGCCTGTGCTCTGCTCCCCAAGCTCCACCCAGCCAGGCCTGCAGATGCTCCAGCTTGCATGCCCTGGTCCCCGGGGTCAGGCGTCACCTGGATTATCATCCTCTCAGGGGGCCTTCCCCAGCAACCCACCTGTCCTGAACCTTGTCTGACTTCCCGCCCACACTCAGAAACATCTGATTATCATCTCTATTCATTATTTCCTCTCCTAGTGTCATCTCCCTATCATCACAGCTAGCCTCATGACCTCCGGGGAGAGCTGGGGTGTCACCTGCCCCATCCCTCCTGTGTGTCCTACCTCTTGGGGGGGGTGGTGTTCAGCAAACACTGTCAAATGCATAAAGGAATACAAGAGCTGGCTTTAGTTGGCCTTTCATTGTTGTGACCAGAAGACCAGACAGGAACAGCACAGAGGAGGAACAGTCTGGGCTGGCTCAGGGTCTCAGAGGGCTCAGGCCACAAAAAGGCCAATTCCACCGCTCTGGGCCCGAGGAGAGGAAAGCATCATGGTGGAAGTGTGTAGAGGAGGACAGCAGCTCAGGACATGGAACCAGGAAGCATAGAGAGCTCTGCTCAACAGGGGCAAAATATAAACCCAAAGGTACACTCCAGTGACACATGTTCTCCATCATACCTACCCTTCCTGCCTCTAGGTACCACCCAGTTTCTGCATCAGTGCACTGATCCATTGATTAGGTCACCTCTCATAACCCAGGCATTTCACCTCTGACCTTTCTTGCATTGTTCACATATAAGTTTTGGGGGTCACCTCTTCTCTAACCCATAATGGAGCTTTTCAAGATTCCTTCTGTTTATCTGAAATTCTGATTACCTTAACTTTAATATGTACATTTATCATGTTAATAATAATTACTATTTGTTGGGGATGTGCTCCATTTTCAGACATTATATTAGGTCTTTTACAAATCTCATGTCATTTACTCTTGACAGCATACC
Organism: Callospermophilus lateralis; assembly: GCF_048772815.1. NCBI lineage: Eukaryota > Metazoa > Chordata > Mammalia > Rodentia > Sciuridae > Callospermophilus > Callospermophilus lateralis. The sequence goes on from NC_135314.1 coordinate 104,834,493, forward strand.
CAGGCGGTGGATCAGTTCTCCCTATTTTACTGATGCAGAAGTTGAGCTCAGAGAAATGAAGTGGCTTTGGCTAGTGGCAAAGCCACATTCAGACCTGCCCATCTGACTTGAAAGTAGTCATACCTAAAGTTTACAACATCTTTTATTTATTTTATCTGTTCCCAAGTGCTCAATATCAGGGCAATGTTAGTAAATACAACTGTGGACCACTTACCAGATTGTAAGAGCTCAGAACAGGTTTTGATTTCACATTAATAATGAAGCAGTCAGTTGCAAGCAAAGAGATGCTCATGGTTGCATTGATCTGTGAATGTTCAAGCGACCATGGCATCCTCACTTGTTTAGGTTTTGATTTGTTCATTTTGTCATCAGGCTCAAGGGGAAAGAGGAACGAGAGTGTACCTTGAGGAAAGAGCTGCTGGCTGTGGCCCAAGAGCCCAGGAGGGGCTGATAGAAATTGTTGGGAGTAAAGCTCAGTTTTGCGGGAGGCTCTGGCCTACAGGAGGAGGGGCTGGAGTTTCTTCATCAGGACTCCAATCAGGGTCCTAAGAAGAATTGAAAAGAATCTTTGTTTTCTGCTCTGGTGCCAAGAACTGATGGCCAGCTCCCAGGCTGTGTCCCCACCTAACGCTGCCTGACAGTTGGGGACGGTGGACATGGCTTGAGGCCCACAGGCTTTTCCAAGGACTTCCATGGCAAGGACCACTCCCTGCCTTTATCCTGACATCCTGTGCCTTAGCAGAGAGGTAGGAGGGATGCCCAGGGAGTTCATACCATGTCCACTTTAGGCTCCTGGTGTTTCCAACACACCAGAGAAACCCCAGGGGAGAAGGCTCAGGAGGGACTGCTGGTCTGTGCAGCAGCTGCTGATCTGGCCCTGGTTGTGGGCATCAGGCAGTCACAGCAGACTGTCAGGGACACTTTGGGACCACCTTGGTGAGCGTGCTAGTCCTCCACCTGCTCTCTCCCTCAGGTTCCTGCTGGGATGTCTCTCAAAGGGTATTGTGCTGAGTCTCTTCCCCAGCGTGGAGGGTGTTGTGCTGAGTCTCTAACCCAGTCTGAAGGGTGTTGTGCTGAGTCTCTTCCCCAGCCTGGAGCTCTCTCTCTAGAGCCTGCCTCTGGCTGGAACTTCAGAGCTACCGTCAGCTGCATTTGCATTCCTTTGCAAAACTCTGCATCCATGCTTGCCCAAGGAAACTGGAGTATGTTTCAAATACCCATAGACTCAGCGGAAAGGAGGAAGCGTGAAAGCCAGGCCCTCTGCACGCTGGATGGTCTCTTGTGCCAGCGGTAGGCCTGCAGGGAGTGGCTGGGAAGCTGGTCTCACCCTCCCTAGGCTGCTAGGTTTTAAACTGTGTTAATGATCAGAGGAAAGGACACTGCCTGGACATGAGATGTAAAGCTGGAGGGGCCAAGGGCTTTCTCTAGTGAGCCACCCTGAGGTTAGGCTGTGATGGGAGAGGGAGGCAGGGCAGGGGGTTTTAGAAAATGCAGCTTAAGGAAGGAGCAAGGCAGGAGGGGGAATTTTAGTGGTGCTATCCGAGCTGCTGATCAAACCTGACTTGAAAGAAACACCAACTCCATGGGAGTTTAAACACATGGAATGATATGATTTTTTAATTGTCATTATTATTATCATTTGATTCAATTTGAATGGGATTTTCCTTTTTGGTTTTCAACATGCAGTCCCCCAGTGGGAGTTTCTGTGTGGAAACAGCACCCCCTCCCAGACATGAACCCCAGGCTGTGCCAGGCCAGGCCAGTGAGCATGCTCAGAAGGTAAATGCAAAGACATTGCCTCGGTGGTCTGATTTGCTCTCCGGGGTCTCCTGAGGGAGTGGGGAAGCGGGTCAGCATGCATATGCCCTGTAAGACATGCTGCTGGACTCACTGGTGAGGCTGGAAGACAGTGTTAGGAGCCAGGGTGTTCGGGACCTCCCATGGCGCCAGCATCATTGACTAGCAGTAAATACACAAGCAACACCACAGCAGTGGTGATCAGGACTGCTCAGGGGCCACCTGGCTGTCAGAAGCCGGCCATCACAGTCCTTTTATTCCATTCTAATCTTAATTTCCAAAGTCTGTTAACAGTTGCATTCAGGTTATGTTTCACACAATGACATCTATATGGCACAGAAGGGACATCTATATGGCACAGAAAGGCTGAAGGGTCAGGTGGCCGATGGGTTATAGGACGCTGTGCCAAGGGCACAGGCAGGAAGAGGTGTGAATGTAGAGTTAAAAGGTGGTCAGAGAAGGGCTTAACCCAACCAGTTCCACAGAGTTGTCAGGAGGTCCTGACTTGGCCATTTCAGAGGGTCACCTTGGATTGGGCCGTGCAACACAGTCATGGGCAGCAGTGTGCCAAGCTGAGGCCTGGAAACAGAACCAGCGGTTCATCACCGTGGCAATTTTCCTGGGCAAGCTTGTGACCAGGTGACAGGGCCAGGGTGCCACTGTGTCCACTTTTGGGGGGCTCCTCCTTCCACGGGTCTTAGGAAAAGTAGGTAAGCTCCTGTGCTTGGTGTTGCTGGTATGATTTGGGATGGCCATGTGTCCAGGTGCTCCTGATGTAGTTTGGTAAGTTGGCATGAATAAGCTATTTGTCACCTTGTGCCTTTTGGTGGTGCTGGGCAGACAGTCTTTGTTTCCTTGTACAGAAAGGCACAGAGTCACAGTGCCTCGGCACTTGCCCTCAGAATGGAGTGACTCATGGCAAACTGCTGCTTTACAGGGTGGGGCGGCCCTAGGTTAGGCATAGTCTGAGAACTGCTGCTCTCCACACCACGGCTAGCAGACCAGGGCGCAGCCTGCTCCCCACACTCAGAGCTGGCCCTGCCAGATTGTCTCCTAACTCCTGAGAAGTAAGACAGCCCCAAATACCACAAGCTGGTGGGGCGTGGGCAGTGCCAGGAGAAGGCAGTGTTCCTGGTGGAGCACCCCCGCCCCTCCTGCACCCTCCCAGAGGGAATGTGCTCCCAGGGCCTGTGCAGCCTCGGCCACTCTGCTGAGGGCTGCTCTTGCAAAATGCCCTTTGGTTGGAGCTTAAGGAGCACCCACTCCTCTGGGGGAAAAATCACCCACAAAGGAAAGCTGGGCACATTGGCAGTCCCCATTGCCTCCCGGTGTCAGTGTTGGAAGGTGGGAAAGTGCCCCTGCACTGCATAGCACTGCCACCAGCTCAAACTTTCCCAGTGTTAAGATGCAGTGCCAGTGACGTGAGCACCACCAGACATTCAGTCATCACTGGGGTGAAGTTGTCCATCAAACCCTCTCCCAAGAGCTCGGGGTTTGGGAGTGGAGACAAAGGGCACAGTGCCGTGATAGCCTGGCAGGAGGCAGGGGGAGGAGGGGTGGTTATCAGCAGCTGCTGTACATAGGGACGCTCCATACACCTGTCTAACTTGGTGCCTCCCAGAGACAGCGCTGAGGATGCTGGTCCCGCAAAAGGTGTAGCTTAGCACGTTGTGGGGACCGACTTCCTGAGAGGATTTTGCGAAGTCACGTATCCTTGGACACATTGTAAGTTAACATCTAAACGTTTTCATCAAAAATTTAAAGGTTCCGTTTTTCAATGAATAGGAGTAGAACATATTGAACGTCTGATAAAAATGAAATGAATTCAGGTGGGGGTTGATCGTGACTGGCACAAATAGTTCATAATATGACCGGTAGGAATGCTTTTTAACTAGCTTATTGAATAAAGAGCACCAAATCTGAAAGAAATTATGTAAAAATCATGTTCTCTTCTGTATAACTTGAAAAATTTGGTAGCCTCAGGAAACTGTTGTGATGGGCTTGGGAGTTCACTTCCCAGACTTGGGTCACTCCGGCTCCTCTGAGCTCTAGGGCATCAGAGCAGGTCCCCAACACCTCACAATGCGAAGCTCCAGGCTTAACAAACTCTAAGACAGGAACCCTGGGTCATGACTCATCACTGAGGAGCAGGCCATCTCCAGCACTCGGATTCCACACAAGCACAGGCTCAGGGGGAGCGAGGGGCCAGCCTCTCTCTGACACAGGCAGGAAACTGCAGTATGGGGCAGAGGGTGGGGGAAACTTATATCAGGTGAACCTGTTTTATGAAACAATAAAAGAAATTCAGATATGGAAATTGGTTCCTTTAAACTGCTTTTATCTCCTGGGAAGTCTCTGTGTGTCCCTGGGATCTGTGCACATATGCTCGAAGACAACTTGAGCCTTATTCCATGACAGTCGGTTCCAAGGCGAGATGGATTAGAGAAATGCATGTCAGATTCCCTGATTGGCTTCCTCAGGGCTCTGAGGGGTCTTTAGTAAAGGGACACATCCTTATTTAACCTAGAGTTTTCCAAATGTGCTCACTTACTTTGTTTAACACTAGTTAGCTTGCCATAAAGCCTCTTGGGAGAGTGCTACCAGCAGCATTCTGGGCCTAATGAATTGAGGTTATCACTTGCTCTATGCCAGGGGTCTACGATTCTCTCTGCAAAAGGTCAAGTAGAAGATGCTTCATGCTCTGGGAGCCTGTGTTCTCCCCTGTGAGTGTTCAGGCCACCAAAGACAATACGTCAAGGAAGGAGTATGGCTGGGACCCAGGAAACCTCACCTACTAAGTCAGTAAACGGACATGCATTGGACGACAGGCCCCAGCTTGACAATATCCGTTCTAGGCCATGCACTTAAAGGATTTGAACCCAGGCATGATGGCTTCACAGTGTCACTCTGTCCACACATCAGTCTGGTGAAGAGTTGGAGAGACCTCAATAGTAGAGGCCAGGCCCTGGAGGCAAACCTCTCCTCCTTGGGTGTTTTGCCCAGCTGGCCCCTTCCAGCATGGCTGTCTGGAGCAGTGAGTGTCTCTCTCAGTGTCAGAGTCCGCCACCACCAACCCCTCTCATCTGTGATAGGCAACTGCTAGGACCTCAAAGTCCCCGGAGAAAACCTCCCCCCACAGGCCTCAGTTACAAGGTGCCGAGCCAGGGAGAGCCACCTTCCAGCAGAAGGCAACCCAGTGGCCGGCCGTGTGCTTGGTTGTGCCTGTGGAGTTTTCTACTGCTGTGGACCAGCCTGCCCTCCCGTCGTCTTTCCCAATGGCTGGCTGTTAGAGTGGCTGTTTCTACTTTAGTTAGCAAAGCTTTCAGAATGCTGAAAGATATTCCTGATCCTTTGCTTCCAAGAGGAAGATATTTACCTGGGAACATCACCTGCAAGCCACCCTGATTTGAACCCATGCCCTCTGCAGGGCTATCCTTGGGAAGAGCCTAAGACATTTGTTTCTGGACAGAATCAAGGACAGTCATTACTTTGTGGGCACCATTTGCCCCAATGGAAGCAGAAGTTGATTGGAGCAGCTGCTGAATGGTTCGGTGTTTGGGGAGCCCTAATCACGAGGACCCTTCTCGAAGGCTTTGTTACACTGTTAAATTCAGCAAGAACAAAAAGGACTGTTTTCATTTTTCTAAGAATGGCAAGTCAGATCATGAAATCTAGAGATATCGGGCTGAGGAATTTGGGTTGGACATGGCCAAGGAACGTGAAAGGTGCTCCATGGGCATCACAGCGCCCAGGTAAGGGGCGGGGAGGTGCAGGAGAGGTGGCTGGGTTAGGCTGGGGTGTGGGCGGTGCAGGGCAGAGGGGGCGTGAGAGACAGCTGTGAGAACTCAGACGGCCGCCCAGATCGTAGGTTGTGCTGAACACACTGGAGAGCAGAAAGCTGATCTAAGAGTCAGATGCTGAAACTGAACAGACTTTCCCTGGGAGTACTGAGGATCACTACAAAGCCCAGGATAAGCCAAAGCAGTGACAGGTCAGAGGCAGAGGACAGGCGCTGTCAGAGGGCTTCTGTGCCCACCCATTGTCATGACCGGTGCCTGCAGATGCGGCTTCTGGCCTCTGCCTGTACTTCCAGCAGGTGGTCCCTAAGCGCTCTCAGTACAGATATTCTGGAACTGCCCTTCCCACTGTCCCTTATTGTAAGAGGCCACATGTTTTTGCAACAATTGCGGAAGTCTTTGAAATAAAGATCTGTGACCCTGGCTCCTTGACTTAATAATCTCCTATATTTAATATTACCACAAACACATTAATATCCAGATGGGCTACCTCTTGAAACAAAGAAGGATGTCTTCTACAATGTAGAATGTCCACTGCAAAAATCAACATTGTAGAGAAGTATTTAGAGTTGAGAGCATTTTCAAAGGAGCAGTGAGACACCCATCTTAATACAGAGATCCCCGTGCTCAGGCCAGTGTCCTTTCTGCCCTCTCAAAGCCTGCCAGGACTTAGCGGCTGTGGCAGAGATCTGTGCCACCCACAAGCAAGGGGCCAAGGACTTTGTGTAATTGTTGCAACTTCCCAGTTGTTTCCGAGTATCTCAGTCTTGGCAGGGAGCAGCGGGTGAGACTTGCTTTGAGTCCTCCCTCCTTTCATTCTGGACAGCTCAGAAGCTGGCAAGCTGAGCGGCCGTGGCAGCCACCTGACACCGCTTCGGGCTTCATTCCTGTGCTGCTGGACCTTGGTGGCAAAATCAGGTCCAAGTCACATCTCTCAGGCACTGCAGAGCAGCAGCCCTCAGGTTCTTGTTCTTCCCCAGGGTTGGCCCTTCTTGCTCTTGACTCTCACCCTGAGTGGCCCTCAGCCTGCAGCTTTGGACCTCTTCAATGAGTTCCCACCAGGATCCAGACTCCGTGTGGGGGCTCTAAGATGCGCAGAGCATGGTCCCTCCTCAGGGACTTGGCCAGCCATCTGGAGAGAAATATGCATGAGCAAGAAGCACTGACAGCAACCCCTGGAAGGCATCAACTTTTCTTGCAATCTCTCATCTCCTGTGCGGGTCTGTTCTCTTATCTTTCCACGTGTCTGTGTGGAGATGAATCCAAATCAGAGGTAGGATGGGAGAAAATGAAGCATTTCTTCTTGGAGGTCACCAAGAGGCTTTTGCTGGGTTTAAGATGGTACAGACAAATGTTGAAAATGTGTGCAAGGCTGGGTGCAGAGGAACACCCCGTCCCCCCAGCTGGCACCAGATGTCCTTCACCAAGGTCTGTGGGAGTTGTTTCATGTCCTGTAAATATTAGCTGAAGTTATTTTTTTTCTTTTTCCTTTTTGGGGTAGCTAGACAAGAAACCAGATACATTGTAGGCGAGAGATGGAACAAATGTACTATTTCAATAACCACCGGGTCTCAACAAACCCTATTCATTTTTAGTGTCTTGCTTCCGCTCCTGAAAGGTGGCAGATGAGTGAAATTCCCTGAGGTCTGGCAGTCTGTTTTTTACCCCTGCATTCAGAAAATCACTGAAGAAGCAAGATGCTGGGGAGACTTCACCAGACCGCTTGGTTCAGACCGCTTGGTTCAGACCGCTTGGTCTATAAGGGAGAGAGGCCCTTCTACCTGCTCATCTTACTTTTTTGTTGAAGCTTCTGCATTTTGTCTGTCCAAAGAACATTCTGCTAATTACACAGACTTTTTTTTTTTTAACCAGTAATTGAATTCAGAGACATTTAACCACTGAGCCACATACACAGCCCTTTTTATATTTTATTTTGAGACAGGATCTCTAAAAGTTGCTTAGAGCCTCACTAACTTGCCCAGGATGGCCTCAAACTTGTGATCCTCCTACCTCAGCCTCCTGAGTTGCTGGGATTACAGGTGTGCACCACCACACCTGTCCAGATGGTCCTTTAGGATGCTTGGTTTTTAAGGAAACAGGTGATATCACAGTGTTCAGTGTCTCACAATGCCAGTTGGGATCTCTGCTCTCAGTCTGCCAACATCAGTGTTCCTTTCCATCATGATCAAAGGGCTGAGCCCTGTGGTTCCAGGTGGCACTAGGCACCTGCAGGCAAGCCTGCAGCAGGGGATCTTAGGGTGATGATGTTCTTTCCAGTGCAACGCACAAGGATTTTAGAGAACTGTTGTCCAGGGGAAATGTTTCCTGCTTAAAGAAGAACGGATGTTCATAGAAGAAAGAGAAGACTAGAAAGAAAATCCAGAGAGCAATTAAAAATGTCCTGTATTTCCAGCACCCCCCAAATCACTGCTACCTTATTGTGCATTCCTCCTGGCCTTAAAAAAGAACTATTTTTAATCTTGTAAAATACAAAATTATGTCATATATACTCTTCTACAGATTTTATATATTACATTAAAAATGTATTTGTGGATGTCTTTCATATTAGTCGGTACCAATCTAAATAATTTTAACGACCATTCAAGGATAGAGTAAAGTGTGTTTAATTAATCTTGTATTGAACATTTAGTGTATTTCTAGTTTTCATTTTTATAAACAACTTCATCATAAACCTTTAATTATTTTCTTGGAATTTCTCAATATGTGATATTATAATTTTTATAGCTGGACTTGAAAAATCATGTTGACTTTTAGAGACATAATTTGTAGATGTCCATTGTAAAAACAAAAGAAAATAGAGAAATATGCCAAAAAATATATAAAAGATAAAAATAACTCACAATCTCACGCCCAGAAAGACCTATGGCTGGATCTGACGGGCGCTCCATCCCTGGGCAGGCAGACACCCACTGGAGTGCTCTGATCATTGCCTCTGCCTTCTATTTGTCCAAGGGATGACATTTTTTTCTGGATACTCTTGGAGCAAAACCCACTGACATCTTTACATTTTGCACATTATTACTGTTTTTCTTTGGGAGCTTGTGTACTAGGTATTTCAGCAAAACTGAGATCAGTTCTGACATGACGCTACAGAACGTCGAGGAGAAAACGCCACCTCGGCTGCTGCCTGCTGTCAGCCGCATATTTTTAAAAACATTCTTTTTAGCCTCAGGCTCCTGACTTGAAAAATGATCTGATGCTGCAAGTCTCTGCCACCTTCCTCCTGATGCCTGGAGTTCATCCTGCTGGGTCACATGTTGGCAGCTTCCTAAGCACCCACTTCGCCAGCCGGCTGGGGAAGAGCACTGCCCTCTGGATTATTCTGTCTCCATTGCCCTCTTTCCTGTCTCTCCATTCCCTGACCCTGGGTCTGACGGGCACCCCTCACTCTCCTTCAGATTTCATTTTGTACCCAGCCCCAGTGTCTGACTAACAGTAGCAGCTTCATGCATAAAGTTTTGAATCAAATTTCCCATTGGAATAATAATACACTGACGAGAGAAATATGACCTCATTGTGACATTCGTGGGCTGTTGCTAACTTGGCCATGCAGGTGTCTTTCATTCATTAAAAAAGTTTTCAGTTGCATTTTGCAACAGCATTGTTATAAGGAGGGTTATAATGCAGTCTTGGCTTATCATTACACATTCATCATTATTATTATTATATCTTAAAAGGACACATTGATGGGCCTTTGGCCTTTTGCTGGTGAACAGGTGCCCTTCTACATTTTGAAAGCTAGGGAAGAAGAAATGCAATTCTCAGGGGAAATCCTTCATCAAAATCACCTGACTTTGCTTTTGCACTCGCTTGGAGGACATCTTACAGGGAAAGCATGTTGCTTGTGGGTGTTTTTCAGGTAATCACACGAATCTCTGTGTTCATTATTACTGTGATTCTCCATTTTAGAGAAAAAAAATTGTCAATGCATAGAGAGATGAGCTAATGCACTCAAACTCACACAGTTAACAAATATGGAACTGGGATTGGCTCATCACACAGATGCATCCTGAGCTTCTTCCATGTTCTGGGCCCAGGTTTGGGCACTGAGGAGACAGCACAGAGTGTACAATCTCTGCCTCAGCAGGTTTCGACCTTCTGAGTCCCACGCCTGTGGCCTTGGCCCACTTGCTGCAGGCCACGTGGATGCGCTTCCATGTGAGCTGAGGTTTTGTCTGTGGTGGAAAGCTCTGTATCTTCAGGTGGACAATCACAGCCCAGCCAAGATCTCACCCATGTCTCTGTCTCTGCATGAGAAATTTGTTGTCAGAAAACTATTCATTCTCATAGTTTAAAAAACACAAAGAAGACTAGAGATAATCTAGAGAGGAGGTCAAACTTACCTGTATTTCCAACATCTCCAAATTCCTGCTGAGAGTTTAATGTATGTCTCTCCTGGCCTTAAAAATAAGAAGTATTTCTAATTTTTTTAAGAAAGTAAAAGCAGCCTTCCATACCCATAGAGTCTGCATCTGTGGGTTCCACCAACTGTGACAATGTTTAGGGGAAGTTTACATCTGTCCTGAACGTGAGGACAAGTTTTTCCTTGTTCCTTAAACAATGCAGGACAGCAGCTTTTCACAGGCACTTGCATGGCAGCAGGTATGGGTAATCTAGAGTCATTGTCGCACACAGCAGGATGTGCACAGCTACAGACAGACACCACCCCATGTGTGGCCTCCAGCCTCCTCAGGTCTGGTACCCACGAGGCGGGGAGCGTCCTCAAACCAGTCCCCTGTGGATGACCAGGATGGCTGTAGGGTGTGTGCAGTCTTTCACACGTTTTGATACATCATGATGATTGCAAATCCCTTCCACAAGCCACAGCTACTCATTTCCTTGGACTCAGAGGATTTTTCATGTGGGATCTCTGTGCTTTCCTCTATCATCCTGCCTCACTTTGTCAAAGGCTGGGATTCTTCTTGTCCTTGGTTGTCTTCGGGGTCTTCTGCTGTGTCTGACTCACTGAGACTGCTCGGACGAGCTGCACAGGGTGCGTCTGGTCTGGTCCTCGCCCCTGCTGAGGGCTCTCTGCGGCTCCCAACTGCCCTGGGTGCTCCTCAGCCTGGCTCACCCAGGTCCTGCGTGTCTTGTCCCCTGATGTACCTTGTCTTTTCTTCCCCATTGCTCACTGTGTCCCTAATGAATTTCCTGCAGTTCCTTAACCAGTCAATGAACATTTCCTAGGTGCCTGCTTCTTGCTGTGCTCTGTGCAGCACGCCAGGTATGGAGTAAAGATGGAACTGCTAAGACCTAGAGATCAGCAGCCAGGGTGGAGAGAAGAAGGCAGGGATCCTCGGTGGTGGAGACCTCTCCCTGAGGGGTGGCAGGTGGGGGTCCCCGCCCAGGGTCCTTGCACATCCACGCTGACACCATGAGGAGGATGAAGGGCTGGCATAGGGTGAGGCGATAACTGCAGAGCTGTCACAGCAACTGAGGCAAGGAACAGCGAGGGCAGTGGAATGGAGAGGTACAGGCGCGTCAGAGATCTGGTGGTAAAGCCGGAGCCTGGCACTCGACACCTGGGGATGAGGCGTGGAGGAGGAGAGTCTCCTGGCCATCATGGTTGCTGGAACACACCATGCTCTCTCCCCCTACACCTGGACTCTTCTCTCTCCCACCAAATAACGTCACCATCCACACTCAGGCCAGGCATGGCCTCTCCCTGGGGATCAAGGGTAGGTCCAGCAGCACAGAGGTGGCACCTGGTCACTGGGTAACTGGGAGAATGGTTAAAGGAACCAGTTATGAAGATGTGAGCCGATATAAGGAAACCAGAAAGTGACAGACAGTGTCCCATGATTCACAGCACTGCCAGCACCCCAGGGAATGGGGTGACAGGGGACAGAAGGTCACAGAACTCAGGAAACAGTGGTGTGCAGATGCTCTTCCCAGACCCCGCAGGAGCAGCCTTCTTCAGTAGGGGTACAGCAGCCTGCAGGGACCCTGACAGGAGGAACCCTGGAGGACTGACGGCCCAGCCTGACTGTCCCCTCGGGCCACATCCAACCTGGGGCAGCCCCTGAAGATGGCTGGAGCCCTGAAGAGGCACCAGGAAGGCGCTATGACAGTGTGCCTGTGACCCCGGCCCCTGCCTAGGTCAGCAGCTCCTCCTAAGAGGCCCCTGACACTCTCTGATTCTCGTGGACATATGCTGCTGTCACTTCGGCCCCTCATTGACACCGAGACCACGTCCAATCTGCCCTTGGTGTGTCTGTGCCCAGGGCAGAGCCTGGCACGTAGAGAAGGCTCCTTGGACGCTGGATACATCCCTGTCTCCATCTTGTGAAGATCTCATTTAGAAGCTAGATTTCTCAGTGTGTCCTTCGCTGGCACCTCAAGTTGCTGCTCTACAGGCCTGAAGTTTAAAAACCCCCGGAGGACACGTACTTGCTGATTTTATTCTTGTTTGGAGGGTACCCATGTGTGTCACCAGCACGAGGGCCCTCCACAAGGGCTGGAGCCCACATGTTAGCACACGTGGGGGACTTGCTTTCCTCCTATAAGAAAGGAGATGCAAAGCAACCGGAAGCAGTCACGTCATTCCATCCAAAAGGTAGAGGGTGGATCAGAGAGAAAGGCGTGTTGGGAAATTAACTTTGCAGCAGCGCAGAGCTCAGAGCTGTTTCTCACTGCACCACGTGTGGAGTGGCGCCATCTGGCCCGGCGCAGGCAGGACGGCTGCGTTGCGTGTCCCAGCTGTCTGTGCTGGCTTTTCCATTTCCACGGCTGTCCCGGGTCTGCTCCTCCTTCAGTCTGGGCTCCCGGGAGCACGTGGGGAGGCTGCTCTGACATGGTTTTCATCACATCAAGTAATTCTGTTGGTCTCATGTTCCAACCCTTTTGACAAGTGGCTCCCAACCCACCTTTAGTAACGTAGCATCCGCGTGGAGCTGGTCCCCAAGCACACTACAGCTTTCATCTGCTACTGAAGCAAGAAGTCCGTCCTCTGGGGCTGTGAGCCCTTTATGGCTTCCCCTTCCCAGCAGGCCCTCATGAGGCTTTCTGATGGACAGTCTGCTTGGACGTCCCTTCTCCATGCACACCACCATGGCGTTCCACAGTGCGGAACGTCGATGGCAGCAGTGTGTCATGACATGGCCTCCTCCCCACTCGGCTGTAATCCTGTGGACGGGTGGCTTCGCTCCTACCTCAACAAAGCCCAGAGAGCATGTGCTCCATGGATGGATCAGAATGTGTTACCTGAGCCCACTCTGTCCCCACACACGATGCAAAACAAGCTCCTGTTTCCAGGCTGCACATAAATAGAGCTTGTCCTTCAACTTCAGCAATGTCCTTGGCACAGAACACACAGGCCTCCTGGCCACAGGAGCTCTCCCTCTGATGAGGGGCCAGGCAGGGACCTGGGAGGGCTATTCAGGAAGCCCACTCTTCATTTGTCCCCATCGCCCTGTGTGCTCCTTCCACACCTTCCTCTTGGAGACCCTACACCAGTCTGCCTGCTGCACACGCCTGGGTGAATGGAACGTGCTGGCGTGGTAGAACACGGTGGCTTTGGTGAACTTTGTCTTAGGTCTCTGACCCACTCTAAATCCCAGGTGGCAAATCTGCATGGACTCCCACTTCCCCCTGCATGATGGAATCCCTCGAGGATACTGGGAAGCTAGGAAGGATGAGAGTGACCAGTGAACCTGCCTCCCTGCCAGGCTGCTGGCTTGGAACTAAGGGTCACAGCCCCTGCCCAACCCGTCTCTGAGTTTTGGCAAGCACTGGTTGCCCTGCAGTTGGGGACTAGCCCAGGGCATTGTGCTGTCCCTCCTTGTTCTTGTCCTTCTGAATGACCCCTTCACTCTAACTCAGCTTGTGTCTGTCTGCTCGTTTCTTTCTTGTAATCTTGACCCATATAATGGTTGATAACGCAGAGGCCTGGCCTCCTGGGAGCCTTGTTAGTGTGGAGGAGAGACAGGCATACCTGTGTGGGCAAAGGTCATTTTAGACAGTTAGAAGGGCTTTTAAATAGTAAAATGGAGCAAGGCACCATGGTGCACACCTGTAATCCCAGCGGCTTGGGAGGCTGAGGAGGAGGATCACTTGAGTTCAAAGCCAGCCTCAGCAACCACAGGCGCTAAATAACTCAGTGAGACTCTGTCTCTAAATACAATACAAAGTAAGGCTGGGGATGGGGCTCAGTGGTCAAGTGCCCCTGAGTTCAATCCCCATTACCCTCTGCCAAAAAATGTATAGTGGAGTAATGGAAGCAAGGGCTGCTCTCCTCAGACTGGCCAGGAAGGGCCTCCTGCGTAGGTGGCATCTTTCCTGCTAGCAGAATGAGCAGCTGCAGCAACCTGTGGGTAAGAACCACCTGCAGAGAACAGCAGGTGCCAATGGCTCCCATGGGGAAAAGCAGGACAGGGGTGGAACCTGGTGGACAAGGGAAGGTAGCAGGAAATGGGGAGACAGGTCGTGGGAAGGGTGCAAGGAGTCTAGGACTTGGTCTTAAGGACACTGGGAAATCATGTGGAAGTTGGGGTAAGGAGTGGCAGTGTCACTGTCTGCAATGTCACGCCCCACTCCCTGGGAGGACAGCTGTGAAAAGGGGGCCCAGGCAGGAGCTGGTGTCTGATGTTGACTTCTAATAGCTCCTTGGTGAGGTTCGGGGAGAGTGTAGGCGGACATGTAGGTCTGAGCATGTAGAGCTGGGGGACCACGAGTCCAGGAGAGGACGATGGGCTGGAGGCCTGGACTTCAGGGACAATGGACGCACGGTACTCTGCACACCTGGTGTGACGTGGAGGCAGGAAGAGGGAACTCCACCCCTTCCCCTGCATACCCTTGGCCAGTTCTGGCCAGCAAACCCCGCAGTGTTCACAGCTGACACTTTAGAGGGAGGCAGGGACAGCCTGGGGACAGGGTGGAAAGGCGAGCTGCCCAGCGCGGGGCGTGCAGAACGAAGCCTTTCACACCCCTGGGTTGAGAAGAGCTGTCCTGTCTGTCACTAGAGCCAATTCACAGCCTCAGCCGTGATGGACCAGCCGGCGCCCAGGTGGCAGAACTTCCCAAAGCCCTTTCCTGGCTGTTCTATGCCACTGCTGAGGGCCAGAAAGCCCGGCAGGTGCTCCTGCAGGTTCAGCCAGGCATCGTGCCCTGGCACCTGCACCCCACCGCAGCACAGTTCAGCTGCCCTGTCAGGAGGACAGGCAGACCATGGCCAGACCTGCATCCTGGTTTAGAGAGCCCAGAGTTCTGAAGACCGCACTTTAAGGAAAGAAAACGCTTTGGGGTCACTCAGGGAAAACTAATATGCGGAGCCTTTTGTGATTGTTTTCCTCACCTGCTTTCTCTCTCTCAGGGAGCTAGCTCTGGGAAAAGAGCACACAACAAAACAATACCCCAAACAGAGTGGGCAGTACCCTCCGGAGCAACCCGTGCTCTGCACAGGGGTGAATCCCACCCGTGGTTTCCAAATGTTCTGCACAGCAGACTCTCTGCAAACACATTCTGCCGCAGGGCTCAGTGTGCACACATTGCAATCTCAGTGGCCCCTTCCCAGCCTGTCCCACAGACCCTGGTTCCAACCAGAGAGAGAGAAAGAGAGTCTCTACGGGGAAAGTGTGGTCTATGGAAGTATGATTTATGTACAGCAAAACTCGCCTGTTGTAAGGCTCAGCTCCGTGGAGGAAGAGCAGTCCAGACAGAAAGGTCCCAGGGCCCCGGCTCCCCACCCCTTTCTACTCAGTCCTTCCCCCAGCACAGGCTCTGCAACCGCCAATCTGCTTCCATCCTGATCCCACTTCTGAGCCTGGTGGGGTTGTCTTTTCCAGAGTGTCTTGTAAACGGGTTGTGATCTGTGGGACCTGGCAAGCATGACTTCCTTGATTTAGCCTGTTTTACATTCATGCGTTTCTGCACGCCCAAGTCCTTTGATCCGTTTTATTGCTGAATAGGAATCTTATTCCTGTGTATTTTTCAAGCTTGTTCTACGTCTTCCCATCTCCTGCCTGCATCAACCACGAAGCTAAATCTCCGCTCATTTGATGGCTTGTCTTCCACAAAGTACTGGAGTCCAGTAACGACCACCACTCACCACAGAGGCCCACGGAGAGGGTGTCTGATCCCAGGAGCCCCATCCCATGCAGCTCCACTGCAGCAGAGCTGGCCCCCCACCCAACCTCCAAAGTGCCCGCAGCCAAAATTCCTTGTCATTTTCTAGTCCAAGGAAGGAAGTCTTGCTTGACCTTCTTTTATTTAATTTTTAATTGTAAAAAAGAAAGAAGAATTATCAAGGATGGGCTTACATCCTAAAAAAACTAGCATAAATCGAAAATTGCGCAAGTGGGAAATGCATTCCTGCCACATGCTACAGCCTAGCAACACGATGCGCTGAGGATGCCCGGTTGACCTTGAAATAATTTCCCAGCTGACTGGGAGCTGGAGATCGCTACCGCTGCCCAGCATTACAAGAGTATCCTACCACGTATTGCTAGCCTGGAAAAGATCAGAATTCAAAACTCAGTGTACTGAGAAATATGGCTGCTATGGAGTGCCTACTGCTTTTGCACTGTCTTATAGTTGGAAAATCTTAAGTAGAGCCATTCCAAGTCACCAGTGTCTGTACAGATGCTGCATTTGTTCAGAAATCATCTGGTATGCTACGTCTTCTCAGGGCAAAGACACTCGCCCCAAACACAAATCCCATGCGTGAACTGTAGCCACTGCTCACTTGAACACCTGTTGCAGGAGTCCTTTGGATTCTGGATTCTTCCATCTGGTACATAGCCTTGCTGGCCTTCTCAAAGGCTGCGTCCCTGCCAACGCTCTCCTTTCTAACAGGCAAGCCCAAGCAGTCCAGGACTTTCTTCCTTCATCCTCTTAGCCTCCCACCCCCACTTTACAGCCCAGCCTATGTTCCAGGACACAGGAATATTTGTTTCTCTGACCTCTTTTTTTTAAAAAATATTTTTTAGTTATTAATGGACCTTCATTTTATTCATTTATATGCGGTGCTGAGAATAGAACCCAGTGCCTCACACATGCTAGGCAAGTGCTTTACCATGAAGCCACCACCTCAGCCCTATTTTTCTGACCTCTTTTAAATATTTTTTGTTTTGGTTTTTTAAAAAAAATTGTCATATTTTCAAGATGTTTTAATATTTATGAACTGCTCCAGATATTTTTGCGAAATAGATGAAGTGTAATCACTGATAAAATCAATGCTATTAGAACTAAGCATCTCGCTCGGATGGTGCCTGGGATAGCGGCTCCTCACTGCTCTGGTACTGTGAGCAGAACTCATCGAGCCACTGGTCCTGAAAGCAAGCGAGACCAGGGATTGGATCAAGAGAGGACAGTGGCAGGGGGTCTTGGCATTGCCGGTTCATCTGGGCAGACACGTCGTGGTCCCTCTTCTCTCCAGGCTCCCGCGATGCCCTCTTCCACGCTCCATCAACTGTGTATCCCTTGTGTGTCTGGGGTGGTCTCCTCCCTGCCGCCTCTGTGTCTCTTCATGCTGGCCCAGCATCTCTCCTGGCAGCAACCTCCACCAGACTTCCCCACCTCAGATGCCAGAGGCATCTTTCAGAAAGAAAGAAGGGGCAGTGACTAAGTTTAGCTCCCCCAGTAGCACCGTGCCACAGGTATCCTGTGTCCATTTTCCAGGTGTCAAGACTGAGCTTTAAAGAGTTGAAATCACTTACCTGAGTTTGCACAGCTAATAAGATAGAAGCCATATCACAGTATGGACACACCATTCTCAGGAGTTACTCAGGTCTGTGGGATGGTGATAAATGCATTTAATGAATGATGAGAAATTATCTTAAAAAACAAAAACACCAAGCTCTTGGGGAAGAGTAGCCTTGAGTTGTCAGAGCATTTGGGCAGCAGCGGCCAGCAGCAGAGGGAGGGAGCGGGGCTTGCAGGGTTGCCTGCGTCCTTCCCACTCATTCCCTCCCCCTGCAGCCTTCCTCAGCCATCTGGAAAGGGGAAGAGGTGTGTGTGATAATGTGTCAGCATCTGAGGGTATTCCAGCTTTTCTGACATAGACACCTCCCTGTCATTTTAGTGCTTTGGGATAAGTGACATCCCCCACTGCCTCCCAGATAAGAGAAGGTGGTCAGGGATTTATCTTTTTGCTCATAATACTGGCTGTCATTTACAGCCACCATGACTCAGGTGTAGAGCTGTGGCTGTAGCATCATGGGAAGAGTCATCACTGAGACACCCGAGAAAGACCCTGGAGCCCTTTCTTGCAGTCGTACATTGCCTCAAACCTTGCAGACAGTCACAGCGGGACCTGACAATGGAAACCAAGGTCTGAAAGTTGTCTGCAACAAACTGGTTTTTGTTTTCTCACTTTTCCCATCTTCACTGGTGTCCACATCGCTTTGTGCACAGGATGGAGGTTGGGATAGTTGATCCTCACAGGCCGAATTGGGGCTGCATGAAAGAGTGTTAGAGCTGGATGGGACACGAGAGCCTGGTCAGATTGGGATGGGCTAGTCAGATGGCCCTGTGGTGGCACCTGTCACGGTCTTCTGGGAGCCACAGCGTCTGTTTTTCTGGTACTCCTAGGATGAGGTGTAGCAAACCAGTCATTCTTCCCGCCCTGCTCTGGTGATTCCCAGCCATAGGCAGGTGTGACGGCCTTTCCTATGTCAGGGCTCCCTGTCCTGCTCATTCTGCAGGACTCATAGAAGAGGGGTGACCCCTGGACCTGCCATGTCCCTCCACGGCCAGCCCTGTGCAGCGCGTACCTGCCCATGCTACGCGCATCCTGCCTCGAGAACATGCTGGTGCTCTGTGCTCACAGCATCAACCAGTGAGCCCTCCCTGGAATGAGATGCTCTCATTTTCACCTCAGAGTGGGGGAGGTAAGAAGGCCTATCCTAACCCAGGTCAAAGGGATTCATCAGGCCAGTGTTCTTGCCACTGTGAGGCAAATTTTTTTTTTAAGGAGGTAAAATGCACATGATTTCTCTTTTAAAAAGGAAGAAAAAATTCTCCTATAGTTATCAAGTGTATAAATCCTCTAATCAAATATTGCCTGAATATTTCTATGATATCATTGTCCGCTTGAAGTTAATAGTTTTCTCTTCTTCCTCCTCCTTCTCTTCTCTTTCTTCTTCTTTTTGGAATCTTGAACTTTATTTTTTTTCTTCATTTCCTTTTTTAAAAAGTTTATTTATTTTAATTAGGTATATATGCAACAGAATGCATTTTGATTCATTGTACACAATTGCAGCACCACTTTTCATTGCTCTGATTGTATATGATGTAGTGTCACACCACCATATGTGCAGTCATACAAGTACCTAGGGTAACAATGTTCATCACATTCTGTCATCTTTCCTGCCCCTATACTCCCTCTCCTTCCCTCCCTCCCCCTTGCCCAATCAAAGTTCTTCTATTTTTCCCAAACCTCTCCCCCCATTATGGACCGGCATCCACTTATCAGAGAGAACATTCAGCCTTTGGTTTTTTGGAATTGGCTTACTTCACTTAGCATGATATTCTCCAACTCCACCCATTTACCTGCAAATGCCATAATTTTATTCTCTTTTAATGCTGAGTAATATTCCATTGTGTATATATACCACAGTTTCTTTATCCATTCCTCTATTGAAGGGCATCTATACTGGTTCCACAATTTATTGTGAATTGAGCTGCTATAAACATTGATGTGGCTGTGTCCCTATAGTATGCTGATTTTAAGTCCTTTGGGTACAGATGGAGGAATGGGATAGCTTGGTTCCATTCCCAGTTTTCTAAGGCATCTCTATACTGCTTTCTAGAGTGGTTGCAACAAATTGCAGTCCCACCAGCAATGTATGAGTGTGCCACATCCTCGCCAACACTGTTGTTGTCTGTATTCTTAATAACTGCCATTCTGACTGGTGTGAGATGAAATCTTGGAGTAGTTTTGATTTGCATCTCTCTAATTACTAGAGAGGATGAACATTTTTTCATATATTTGTTGATCAATTGTATATCTTTTTCTGAGGAGTGTCTGTTTAGCTCCTTAGCCCATTTATTGACTGGGTTGTTTGTTTTTTTGGTGTTAAGTTTTTGAGTTCTTTACATATCCTGGAGATTAGTGCTCTATCCAAAGTGCATGTGGCAAAAATTTGCTCCCAAAATGTAGGCTCTCTCTTCACCTCATTGTTTCTTTTGCTGAGAAGAAGCTTTTTAATTTGAATCCATTCCATTTATTAATTCTTTATTTTATTTCTTGTGCTTTAGGAGTCTCCTTAAGGAAGTCAGGGCCTAATCCAATGTGATAAAGATTTGGGCCTACTTTTTCCTCTATTAGGAAAATTATGATTGTTATGTCTTGTTGATGTATGAATCCCTTAAGCAGTATGGAATATCCTTTATCCCTTTTCACTAGCTTTGGTTTGAAGTCCACTTTATCTGATATGAGGATGGAAACCCCTGCTTGCTTACATGGTCCATGTGAGTGGTATGTTTTTTTCTACCCTTTCATCTTCAGTCTGTGGATGTCCTTTTCTGTGAGATGAGTCTCCTGATGGCAGTATATTGTTGGGTCTTTTTTAAAAAAAATCCAATCTGTCAACCTATGTCTTTTAATTGATGAGTTTAGGCCATTCACAATCAGGGTTTGTCGGGAGCCATTCTCACGTGACTGGGTGACTCCCGGTTAGGGTCTGAGGCGCTCTGGCTGTGTCGGAGCTTTCCCGGCCCTCTCCTGTTGAGAGAACCTGTCCGTGTCGGGGTGTAACTGACCACTGACCCCGGGGGCCAATCACTGACCCTGACCTTGGAGTGCGGCCCCCCTTCAACCTTCATTGGATGGAATTCTCCCCTGAATTTCTTGCTCCCCAATAAAAGGCTACTCCCTGGCGTGCTCCCTCTCTCTCTCTCTCCTGTTAGCCCTGAGTAATCCTTGCTGCCCTGCCGGGCGGTTAGAGGAGGGAACCAGAGAGGGGAGCCGTCTTGGACCTGGTCATAGAAAAAGGTAACTGAGTCTGTGTGTTTATTTCGATCTCGCTAGCTAACTTTTATGCCAAGAACCTCATTAATGAAACCATTGCGCTGGCCGCATGGTAGAGGGTTATTATTGAATATGATTTGTATTCCCAGTCATTTTGGTTTTCAACTTGACTTGGTTTCTCCCTTGATTGGCCTTTCCCTTAGTGTAGTTCCTTCCTTTGCTGATTTTCATAGTTGTTTTTCATTTTCTCCTCCTGGAATATTTTGCTGAGAATGTTCTGTAGTGCAGGCTTTCTAGCAGTTGTAAATTCTTTTAACTTTTGTTTATCATGGGAGGTTTTTATTTCCACATCAAATCTAAAGCTTAGTTTTGCTGGATATAAGATTCTTGGTTGGCATCCATTTTCTTTCAGAGCTTGGTATATGTTGTTCCATGATCTCCTGGCCTTGAGGGTCTGGATTGGAAAATCTGCTGAGATACTGTAGGAACAGTGGAAAAAGCTCTGTAAACTCAACAAGAAAAAAACAACTGTTAACCTATCCGAGATTTTATTAGCAGGACTGTAGCAGGCAGTCACAGAAGAGAAGGGGGAGAGAGAGGGAGAGGGAGAGAGAGAGAGAGAGAGAGAGAAGAGGGGGAGAGGAAGAGAGAGAGGGGGAGGGGGGTGAGGGAGAGGGAGAGGGAGAGGGGAGAAGAGAGAGAGCACGAACAGGGTGTTGGTATTTATGGGCTTAAGGCAGGATGAGGAGGAGCAAGGCGAGTGGGCTGTTACTTCTTCATTGGCTGAGAGTCCCTGCCACTTCAGGGATTGGAGGTGCACCATTCAAGGTTTGCGCCATTCACAGGGATTAGAGGTGATGGTTCAGGCGCCATTCAGTGCGTCATGGACCTGAGCTCCCGGAAGAGAAGCGCTCTGTGCGCCATCTTTACCAACATTCCTCCCTTTTTTGTTTTGGTTTGAGGGCGGTGTTCTCAATCTGGCTACTTCCTGCTGAGTAGGGGTGTCGTTTAGAGGGAGGGAGGTCAGTTGGTTGGAGAAGGAGGGCCAGGAGGCCCCATATCCATGCACTGAAGGCATGGATTTCCTCTGGGAAGAAGTCCATGAATGTGCCCTGCAACTATGAAAAGAAACAGCATTAATTTCTGGCATGTCGTCCAGTGTGTAGGGCTGGTAGAAAAAAGCCTATGCCCAGGAGAAGGCAGATTAGAACATATAAAGCTGAAAACCAAGGGCTCATTTCTTTGGCATGGTGGGGTAGAAATGGCCCTTCGGTGGAGTTGTCATTTGGTATCTTCATCTTTCAGCATTTGTGGAGGCTTCTTGGGATGTGTGGACATGAGTGTTGTTCGGCTCGTTGGCAAGTAACTGGTAATCCCTGAGGAGGAGCTGATTGAAAGTTTGGTTAGAGATTTTGTTAATTTGTCCTTGAAGGAATTTTAAAATGCAAGGAAGGAAGGCACAGAATAAAAAGACCAACTAGAGATCCCAGAATCAGGAGAATCCAGTGGCTGACGGGGTTTGTGAAGAGGTCCCAATAGGATTGTTGTGCCAATTGCTGTTTTCTTTTTTCTAGTTGTTCCTGTAGTTGTTTCTAAAAAGAGTGTGGGTGTACTGTGTTCCTGTGGGTTCCTAGATCCTATCAGGAGGCCCATTCTTATGTATGTTCTTCTCCTCTGGAATGGGAGGGAGAGTAGTACGTGACTGTGAAAAACGGAATTTGAGAGGGTTATCTGGGGATATCTCACAGGTAAATCTGGGTGATTGTGGGGATCCTGCAAGGTTGGGAGCTGTGGTGGGAATGTCCTCTGGAGGGCTTGCCACTGGTTTTAACCTAGAAATATGAATCCAGGGGGTTAGCTTCTTTCCTTCCTGTTGGGGTTTTGCAGCATTGGATATACACAGGACTACCTGTAATGGCCCTTCCCATTGTGGGGTTAGGGGGATCTTTCCCATGGGGAAGAAAAGTAGACCCATTCTCCTGAATTGAGCGGAAAGGAGGCAGCTGAGTTCTCTGGATACGGAAGCAACAAATCTTGTTGCTTCCATAGTTCAGAGCATATAAAGAAGAGGAGGGGAAGAGCATATTGGTCGGGGAGGGGCCAAGGCTCTGGTGAGATTCCCAGGGGGAGAAGAGGACGACCACACATTATCTCAAAGGGGGAGGCAAGGGATTGCTTTTTTGGTAAAGCCCTCAGGTGTATTAGGGCAAGAGGGAGGAGTTTAACCCAATTTAAATGAGTCTCTAAAGATAGTTTCGTTATGAAGTCTTTCATTGTGCAGTTGGCTGGATCAACCTTACCTGAGACTTGGGGGCGATAGGGACAATGAAAGTGCCATGGGATGGACAATGTCTTTGCCACATTCTGGGTTACTTGAGAGACAAACTCAGGCCCATTGTCAGATTGGATTGTGTCGGGGACAGTTCCTGTGGCCAAGGGCTGTCCCCTGCCCAAGGAAAGATGGGGCTTGGTTTTGGGCCAAATCAGCCGCCTTTGGCGTAAACAAGTTTGTGCCTGTACCAGGAAGTCCACCCCATTGGCCGGTAGAAACCACAAGAACTCGGGCCCAGTAAATGCTTCCTGTTTTCCCTATTATGTGTCCACAAGGTTGAGATGTGACCTTCTCTGTGATTGGCTCCTATGTCCTATATATACTACGCACTTTCTTGGTACCGGGTTCCTCTTGTTGCGCCTTCAATAAAACCTGTCACAGTTCCGCGGGGTCCTTGTCTTTCTTTTGTTCGACTCTGCTGGTCGGAGTCGACAGGATTGAAGTCGGTATCCCAAACCGAGGGATTACTTTGGTTAGGAGGATGTTAGTCACCGTGGTAGCCTGCTTATTTAAGGTGGGGAAGGCCTCTACCCAACCCGAGAATGTGTCTATTAAAACTAGTATGTATTTGAAGTTTTTTAGTCTGGGCATGTTGGTAAAGTTGATTTGCCAATCTGTCCTGGGAATATGGCCCCTAGCCTGATGAGAAGGGAAGGTACCGGGTTTTAAAGATGTATTGGGATTCACTCTTTTGCATATCTGGCATGAGGCTGTGATTTGCTGTACCACTTCTTTATCCTGGGGAGTCAGAGTAAAGAAAGAGTGAAGAAAGGCTTTGAGAGTCTGCAGACTCTCAAAGTTTTGGAAAATGGACTGGAGGTAAGTAAAGAGGGTATGTTTTGTTGGGTCTCCGTTATTGGATAATGATGGAGAGCACATGGCAATGAGAGATCCGGTGGGGTCTGAAAGGGCGGCTGACCTGGCTGCCTGATCTGCTTTTGAATTCCCCTGTGTGACAGGGGAGGAGTCATTTTGGTATGATCTGCAATGGAAGCTGGGAGGCTTGTAGTAGCTGGGTGATATATGTGGAGTTGGTTATAGAGGTTCCCTTTGAGTTCAGGAGACCTCTCTCATTCCAAATTGCTGCATGAGATAAGAGAATGTGGAAAACATATTTGGAATAAGTATAAAGCATAAGATTTTTCCCCACTGCCAATTTGCAGGCTCGCATTGCAGCTACCAGCTCAGCCTGTTGGTTGGTGATATTTGCAGGCAGGGGATTGGCTTCTTTTACTCGTGATAGGGACACTATGGCATATCCAGCTTTTCTGATCCCCTCATGCAAAAAGGAGCTGTCATCAGTGAACCAGGTGTAATCAGATTGGTCTAGAGGTCCCTTAGTGATATTAGTTGGGCATGGGAGGAAGTTTTCTAGAATTTCCCTGCATTTATGTATTGGGGACTGTATTTGACCTTGAGCCTGAGAGAGTAACAGAGTTGCTGGGTTGAGAGGGGCGCAGGTTTGGAAGGACATGGAAGAGTTGTAGAGGAAAGAGACCAAGAGAGAGAGAATTTGACAGGGGAAAGTGGGGCTGAGGGTGGCAGAGAGCGGTATGGAGGCGGTTCATCAGCCGGGTCGAAAGTAGAAGCGGAGAGCAGAGTAGAGGAAGGAGGAGGAGAAGGTGTGGAGGCAGAGAGTGGAGAAGAGGAGGAAGGAGGTTTGAGAGCAAGGAGTAGCTGTTGAGGCTTGCATTGGGTGCAGAGATTTGGATAAGATCAAAGCAAGGAAAAAGCCTCCACATAAGGAATCTCGTTTCACTTCTTTGATCGCTCACAGTAATTAAAAAGATCCCAGAATAAATTGGGATCCAGAGACCCACACGTGGGCCAAACATTTTGATTGTCTAAGGAGTATGTAGGCCAATCCTGGGTACAGAATTTTATGAGCCTTTTCAGTTTAATATCAGGGGCCAAGCTCAGGGTTTTCAAATTATCTAAGAGGCACTGCCAGGGAGAATCGGCCGGGAGGGACGAGGAACTTCCCATGCTGGAAGGGGGAGATGGGAGTCAGAGAAAGAGTAAGAGAGAGGGAGAGAGAGAGAAAGCCCAGGCCGGAAAGAGCTTCCTGAAACTCTAGAGCGGACGGAGGATCAAGAGGGCACCCCCAAAATGACCGACCACCACAGGGAAATACAGAAGGCACTGCCCGGCCGTCACAGTGGAGTGCGATCTGTGAGACCCAAATATGGCCGGGGCTGTGGGTAACCTGACATCAGGAGAGTTTTTCGACTGGAACAAAAGAGTCAGAAGGAATCGGGAGTTCCAGGAGCGCGGAGTTCTGAACTTGGGTGAGACGGGCTGTAGCAACTGCGCTAACCCGTCCACAGGAGCCAAGAGTGAGGGGAGATGGAGGAGTTAGAAAGGGAGAATTAATCCTATGTCCCAGGTGGTCGATTCCCAGGGGTGTCCTAGCAGAGTGCTTGGGGTCCACCACGACCCTGATGGGTCTGAGTGGGGTGCATTTCCCCCCTAAAATACCTGGAGGGATTGCCAGACACTCAACAGCCAATTCCCTCATTCTGGTGTGTTAGGGTTCAGGCGCTCATGGGATGGGGGAACTTACCAATCTGCAGGCCAGTGGTGGATGTCAGGCAGGCGATCAGAGGAGTGGACTACAACAGGAACAGTTGGGCTCAGAGTTTGGGAACGGAGTTCCGCCTTCCCCGTCCCCGGTTTCTGCATCAATGTAGGAACGGTGGAAAAAGCTCTGTAAACTCAACAAGCCGAAACAACCGTTTACCTGTCTGAGATTTTATTAGCAGGACCATAACAGGCAGTTGCAGAAGAGAAGGGGGGAGGGGGGAGAGGAGGTGGGAGGGAGGGAGAGAGGGAGGGAGAGAGAGAGAGGGAGGGAGGGAGGGAGGGGGAGAGGGGGAGAGTGAGAGTGAGAGCACTAACAGGGTGTGGATATTTATGGGCTTAACACAGGATGAGGAGGAGCAAGGCAAGTGGGCTATTACTTCTTCATTGGCTGAGAGTTCGAACCACTTCAGGGATTGGAGGTGCGCCATTCAAAGTTTGCGCCATTCACATGGATTGGAGGTTATGGTTCTCACACCATTCAGTGCGTCATGGACCTGAGCTCCTGGAAGAGAAGCGCTCCATGGAACCATCTTTACCAACAGATACGAATTGGTCTCCCCCTATATGTGATCTGATTCCTCTCTCCTGAAGCTTTTAAGATTCTGTCCTTATTCTGTATGCTAGGCATTTTCATTATAATGTGCCTTGGTGTATATCTGTTATAATTTTGTACATTTGGTGTCTGTAAGCCTCTTGTATTTGATTTTCCAATTCATTCTTCATATTTGGGAAACTTTCTGATATTATTTCATTGAAGAGATTGTGCATTCCTTTGGTTTGAATCTCTGTGCCTTCCTCTAAACCAATAAATCTTAGATTTGGATTTTTGATGCTGTCCCATAATTCTTGAATGTTCTGTTCATGGTTTTTTACCATCTTCACTGTGTGTTCAACTTTATTTTCAAAATTATGTACTTTGTCTTCATTATCTGATGTTCTGTCTTCCAAGTGATCTAGTCTGTTGGTGATACTTTCTATTGCATTTTTTATTCATTTATTCATTTCAAGGATTTCTGATTTTTTTTTTCAGAATCTCTATCTCTTTCTTGAAGTAATTTTTTGTTACCTGTATTAGCTCCCTTATCTCTTTGTTGGAGTGATCAAGTTTTGCCTGTATTTGCTCACTTAGGTCATTCTTTAATTCACAAATCATTTTAATTGTGTTCATTCTGAACTCCTTCTCTGACATCCCATCAACTGCTGCCCATGGGTTCTGTTTTTGTAGTATCTCGGTTTGTTTGGGTCACTTTCCTCCCTTGTTTTCACACTATGTGTCTTCCTTTCTTGCAGTGAAGATCTAAGGTATTACAGTTTCTATCCTATAATCTTGTAGTGTCCCTGCTGATTACCTGTACCTCACCTTGGTGTTGGGCTTCCAGTCCCCGGCCAGGGTCCCATGATAAATGCTATTGCAACTAAAGGTGGTGGTGGCAATAGTGGAGTTAACTCAAGATAGCAGTGGGGGTGTCCCAAGATGGCTGCAGCCACTTTCAGAGATGGGGCTGAAAGGGTGGGCTGCCTTTTTAGAGGTGCAGCTGCCTCCAGGCCCTATCTGTTGTCCCAAGGTGGAGGCTACTGTGTGAGAGGGCTATGGTGATGGCTGCAGTGTCCCAAGATGGAGGTGGGTTAGGCCTGAGATCCCGTGTGGGTCTGTGGGTTAGCAGGGTGTTACTGGGTCTGACCTTGGCCTAGGCTCCTGTGCAGGTCAGCAGGGGTGGTCCTAGGCCTGTACCTGTGTCTGCCAGTTGGTGGGGTGGTCCTGGGCCTAGGCCTGGGTTCCAGCATGGGTCTGCCAGTCAGCAGGGCCAGTCTCCATTCTTATTCTTGAACTTATGCTTTCAGGCTCTGAGATTAGATGTCTTGGATTCTATCCTAGCTCTGCCATATCTTCAGTGTGTATTTCATAAAGTAACTTAACCCCTCTGTGCCTCAGTTTTTAAATTTTAGGACAGAAATGCTAAGTAGTAGTCTATTTATAGTATTGTTTTTAAAAATTCTTTTTTTTTTTTAGTTGTAGGTGGACACAATACCTTTATTTTTTATCTATTCATACGTGGTGCTGAGGATCTCACCCAGCGCCTCACATGCACTAGGCATGTGCTCTACCACTAAGCCACAACCCCAGTTCCTATAGTATTGTTTTGATTTATAAAAAAGATGAATGGAAGTATCTCTTTCCAATGCACTGTATGGTGTATGGCTTGTATGGTTAACTATAATACTGGTGGCCCCCAAAGGACCATGCCTCCAGTATGTAAGCCCTATTGATTCTGGACTTGCTTTGGCCACTGGGTTACTCATGAGTGGTATGGAAGCAGAGTCTTCATGAGTGCTTGTACATAAGGGTTTGTCTTCTTGGGATGCTTGCCCTCGGAGCCCTGAGTCATCACATACAGAGGTTAGGCTGTCCTCTAGGGGAGACCACCTTAAAAGAGAGGTGCCCAGCCAGCCCCAAGCTGTTCCACTTACCCAACTGTGACACAGAACACCATCTTGGAGATTCTAGCCCCAGCAGACACAGTGGAAGCAGAACAACCACACAGCTGAGCCCAATTGAACCCTAAAGCCTAAAGAAATAATGGAGTTACTAAGGTAGAATGCACTTGGTAAATATTAACCATATTGTCATTGCTATCCAATGACTTCATTTCCTCTAAAATAATTAACATATTAATTAATACAAAAATAAAATAAATAAATAAAAGATGGAAAATCGTGTTCCCCAACAACTCCGTATGAAAAATATGCTGGGTTCCTTTGATGCACAGAGCACCAGTGAATTACCTCCCCTATGCCTTTGTAGCCATTTGGAACCCCTAGATTGACAAAGCAGAACATTTTAAATTTCTCATCATGCTCAGATTAGTATTACTTCTCCATTTTTCAAACTGCAGGGGAGAATTAGTGCAGAACAAGATCTTATGTTTCATATACTTACTGACTCCAAGAGGAAGTTGAAAAATACTCAGCACTACATCAAAATCACAGACTCCCAAGGATAAAAGGGCCTTTGAAAGGTCAGGGTCTGCTCTAGTCTAGGTAAGCCTTTCATCTCAGCCTCCTGGGGAGCTGGCAGGCTCCTGTGTTTAAAGTTCTGCAAGTAGCACCCGGGTAGCAGCCATCAAGCCCTTCATGCATTGTGTTGCTGTTTCCAGGGGAACCCGGGACAATGCTGCCACACCACAGGCTGCTGTAAATTGGGGTCATGTGTGTGGCCACAAAGGGCCATTTGGTAAGAAATCGTCCATTTTTGCTTGTCTTACACTCAGCTTCTTTCTACTGAGCATGGATGAGTTAAACTGAAATTGGGAAGCAGAGGTGGCTACTGGATCCCCCTCCTCCTTCTGCAGCCTCTGCAAGCCTGGGTCGCCTGGAAGTCTCAAACAGCCTTCAGCTGTTTATAGGGCTAATGAGATTCAGTCTTGCATTATTTCCTCCCCCCTATATTTGCATCATAACCTAAATCTCTCTTTACATATTTGTGTGTGTGCATATGTGCATAGGACATGCAAGCCTACATACCACCCAGTTATAGCAGTAAAGGCCTTGATCCTGGTTAATCTAATTCTGAAGTCAGAGGGCAGGAAGTGGCGTCTAACTCCCCACATTCATCTGTCATGTAAGATATGAATAAGGGTGAGACAGGAGTCAGGGAGAGGATCAGGAAAAATATTTGGCTTGGAGACAAGCATTCACAGAGGGCCTCAAATTTAGACTTTTAACATTGCTTCCATAAAAGGTTATAAAGATAGTCTTGGACACAGATCCTTCTCAGTCAACTCTACACGCACGTCCCATGATTGGGCTATCTCACCTCTAAGGTGCTCCGAATTAATTTTTTTAAAGGAACTTCTATAATCATCCATGAATATCATAGTTATATACCACTGTATTTTTAGTATTAATGTTATAATTTGTTAAATTATAATTAAAATATACCACAATATCATGATCCTGTTTCAACGATTCTTTAAACTAACCATAGCTAAGCATTTATGGACAGCTCCTGTGCTTTCCAAGCTTTGCTGCACAGCTCTGTGACAGTGGGACCTTCGCCATCCCATTTCACAGCTGAGCAAATGGAGGGAGGTTTCCAGGCCACAGGTGAGCAGCCACAGCGCCAGGTGAGCACGGGCCTCCTCAGGGTCCCTCGTGGTCCCTGGGGGCGCTGAGAGTGACTAAGGAAGGAAGGGCCAAGGCGCAGCCCAGTCAGAGAAGAGGTCGAGGAGGCTGCTCCTCCTTCCCTGTGCTCCCTGCGCCCCTGGCTCCAGGGCTCCGGCTGCTGGGGGTTGACTCCTCTCCCACCCTGCTCGGCCTGGCTGGGCTCCCAGCTCCAGCCCCTGGCTGTGGTCAGCTCTGGAGGACCCAAGGCCCAAAATTCCCGCTCCTCCAGCTCAGGTGATCCTTCCAGGCAACCAGGCCGGCGGGGGAGTGGGGCGGAGGGGAACCCGAGAGGCAGGCGGCGAGGGTGGGAAGTCGCGCAGTCATCGCGGGCGGCGCCCTGGAAACTGCTGACTCTGCGGTCACCCGGGGTGCAGCGACGACGCAGTTCACCCGAACGCCTGTGAGGCCGGGTGGCGGCCGCTGCAGTGGGGCTCTGTAGGCTGAGGGACGCGGACTTCAAGGGCCGAAAGGGGAAGCACTGAGCAAAGCCAAGATCTGATTAGATGCCCACAGACCACAGCCCCGTCGGCCGCCAGCCAACCTCAGAAACGCTGCCGAGGGTGGAGCTGGGTGGGGTCCCACGGGGTTTGGAATGCGTGCTATGATCCTAAGCCTGGGTGGGGCCAGGATGCCATCGAGGGGAGTCACGGGTGGGTTCCGTGAAACCGTCAAAGGGCCAGCATGAGAGGAAGGGGGCCGGGACCAAGATGCCCACGCA
The DNA here is from genome assembly GCF_048772815.1 of Callospermophilus lateralis. Classification (NCBI taxonomy): domain Eukaryota; kingdom Metazoa; phylum Chordata; class Mammalia; order Rodentia; family Sciuridae; genus Callospermophilus; species Callospermophilus lateralis. Next base: position 104,864,813 of record NC_135314.1, read on the forward strand.
TCCCTCAAGGGGGCTCCTCCGCTTGGCCGCATGAATCTTAAGTAAAGCCCCCCAGACGCCAGAGGGGGCTGGGGAACGCGGGGTTGGGCTTGGAGGTCTGCCCCCTCTCGGCACCGCCCACGCTGGGTCCGGCTCAGTCCACTTCGAGCTGTGTTCAGGGTTCACTGTTCAGGGGGCCATTCTCTGTGCCCTGGTCTGCTGCATCCTGCCCTGCTTCTGCACAGTCTTCAGAAACAGCGCCATTTAAAATCGGAACTCAGATCCCTAACCCCCACCTAGAATAAATTCGCACCTCCTCCTGGTTTACAGATCCCGTGTGGTCTGAGCTCCGCAGGCTGTGGCCGTCCTTCCCTGGGGTGCGGCCAGCCCCAGCCTCCCAGCTATCCTCTGCCTTCTTAAGCTCAGCCTGGGCTCCCAACCCTCCTGGAAGCCTCCTTTCCAATCTGCTGGCAGAAGTGCTGGGCGTTCAGGCGCTCGACAGGGGCCAGTTCTCAGAGAGGACTTCCCTGATCCCCCACGGGATTGACTGCATCTCACGACCTCGCGTGGCCCTGTTTCATTTTCTTCCTCAAACTTCTTGCTATTTAAAAACGTCTTCTCACGCGTGTAATTCTTTCACTTTTGTTGGTTTGCCCCGCCCACCGCGAGGGTGTAAGTCCCATAGCCCTGGAGGTTGCCTGGTCCCCACTGCGCAGCTTCTGCCTGTGATAATGTCTGGGACTGAGTAGGTGGTCAGCAAATCCTTGTCGAAAGAATAAGCGAAATAATGAATACTAAGCTTGAATTCACAGGCCCCACAAGAGTGCAGAGTCATGGGGATTCTTCGAGATGGTGGGTGGGCGTTGAGCTAATTTTTACCTAATCTTCAGGGAGTCTCCAAGTAACATCTGGCTTATGAATGTATTTAATTATACTCTACCTCATTGCAAAAGAATTTGTGATCATTTTCAAAGGTATATATGTCCTTATACTATATTGTATAGATTTATGTAAATTATATGATATATATAGATTTATCATACATTTTAATACATATATTTAAAAGGAAAGAGAGTATGGGAAGGGAATAAGCATTGAAAAAATAAAGTGACATGGGGCAAGATTAATAATTGAAATAATAGTAGAGGATAGGAAAAGCAGCAGAATACAACAGACACTAGTATGGCAATATGTAAATCAGTGGATGTGTAACCGATGTGATTCTGCAATCTGTATATGGGGTAAAAACGGGAGTTCATAACCCACTTGAATCAAAGTGTGAAATATGATATGTCAAGAATTACATAATATTTTGAACAACCAACAATAAAAATTAATAAAAAATAAAGGTTATGGAATAAATTTAGTTCTAAGCAGAGGGCAAAATTAGGATTTGCTCTTTACCGATCATATGGTAGATATTTTCATGTTATAAAATATTTCTCAAGTTTTTAAATAAATTTATATATCTGTAAAAAAATAATAATTGAAATAATATCACCAAGTTCTTTCTACCTTGCTAGAAGTGGACTTAAATCTAACTTTGGACCTCTAAATTGCCAGTGGTAGATTATCTACACTAAAGTCCCTAAAAAAAGAGAAAAGTATAAAATCAGCCCTTAGTGCATTTTTGCTGGTTAGCTGTGAAACATAACAACTATACCTAACACTAAATGTGTTCCCAATTACTGTCACTCTTCTTACATATAGCACTAAATTCGGTTTGACATTTACGTTTCTTGATCATCTGCACCCAAAGGGCTTATGCACCCTGACACCCCCGCGTGTCTTTCTCATGTGCCTCTGGAGCAGTGGGGTGGGGTGGGGATTCTGCCCATCACACATGGATGAGGAGCTCATCTCCAGGAGGAGAGCCAACGCCCGCCCCCCCCCCCCCCGGCCCCCTGCAGGTTTGAGGTGGCTGACTGGGGTTTCGCTCTCCTTCAGTATGTTGGAGTTCATTTTTCTCAAGCTTCCTCCTCAGCCCTCCTCTCTAGGATGAAGCTCCTCACTTGGTTTATTTTTTTTCTAAAATCTCTCTTTTCCCCCAGACTCTTTGGAGCTTCCCTTCTTCCTCTCTCTCCCTCCTTCTCTCCAACTCTCTCTCCCCCTCTCTTTCTCTTTCTGCTCCCTCTCTTTCTCTTCTGTCTCCTCTCTGTGTCTCTCCCCCCCTCTCTCTTTCTCTCCTCTCTCTCTCCTCTCTGTCTCTCTCCTCTCATGTCTCTCTCCCTCCCCCCTCCTCTCTCTCCTCTCTCTGTGTCTCTCTCCTTTCTTTCTCTCTCTCTCTCTTTCTCTCCTCTCTCTCCTCTCTGTCTCTCTCTCTTTCTCCTCTCCCTCTCTCCTCTCCCTTGTCTCTCTCCTCTCTCTTTGTCTCTCTCTGTGTCTCTCCTCTCTGTGTCTCTCTCTGTCTCTCCCTCCTCCTCTCTCTCTTTTGGAAGGCTGTCCACAGCACCATGAGGAAGGCTGTCCACAGGAAGGCTGGCCATGGAATCCTAGCCGAGCTCCTTAACATCCAGCTCCCATGGCACCTGCCTCCCAGGGGGCAGTGAAGGCTAAATGTGCTTGTGAAGTGCTTAGAGCAGACCCTGGCACATGTGGGCACTAGCTGGGTGTCAGGTCATCATCACCCCACACCATTCCCCTCTGAACCGGCCCCTGGGCAGCAGTCTCCCTCCTGCCATGAGGGGCCTGCCTGGAATCCGTCCCCTCCTCCTGCCTGAAGAACTCCGCCTTGCTGACTTGCCGACTTGCCTGACTCGCTAGTTTGCTCCTGTGGAAAGCTGCCCTTTCCTCGCCGACCCCCAGAGGCTCTTCCCTACCTGATCATAGCGCTCAGAACACACCTGTTGACCCCTCTGTCTCCATAAAGCATGTTGGAGAACCTGTATCTCCAGTGTCTAACCTGCTGCCGACTGTTAGTTAGCTTGTGTCGCTGTGACCAAGATACCTGACAAAAACAACTTAAAGGACACCTCGTGGTTTCTGAGGTTCAGTCCATGATGGTCCAGTCCCATGCTCTGTGCCCAAGGTGAGCAGCCCATCATGGTGGAAAGCATGGTGGAGGGAAGCAGCTTAGGACAGTGGTCGAGAGACCTGGGTGGGACAGGAGGGGCTTCAGGAAGATGTCCCCTCCAGGCAGCCCCCAGTGACACCCTCCTCCAACAGGCCCCACCTGCCCACGGTCTTCACCCAGTCAGTCATTCAAACTAGGAAGGACAGATGAGGTCACAGCCCCACAATCCAGTCACCTCTCCTCTGAACATCTCTGCATTAACAGGAGGTTTGGGGACACCTCACATCCAAACCTTAACACCAGCCATGCAGAGATCTCACAATGCGGTGACCACTGAGCGAGGCACAGATCCCATGGGAGAAGATCCAATCACAAAATGGTGCCACTGAATGGTTCAGGTCTTGCACATATAAGCTACCTAGTAGCTCCTTGCTCTTCAGACTGGGACTAAAGAAAGACTTATTTTTATTCTTCATTGCTTGAAGAAATTCAGATTTAACTCATCATGGTAAGAGATGCGGTCCTATTTCCCTTGCAAATAACATTTCAGGGAAGTGGCATAACGTGTGGGACGGTATCCTTTACTGCTCACTGTCTTCATGCCCAATTTCTGCCCTTTGTGAGATTGGGGTGCATTAGTACATCTGCTTGGGTTTCAGTGTCCCCTCTACAAAATGGGCATGCTCTTGCTTTGTCTTCCTGTCTCATTCCTTGTGATGGACAGGTGGTGCACAGTACCCCTCTGCAGGTTCAATGTCATAGATTACCTGGGGAGGAACCTTGGTGCCTGGAGTTAGGCACCTGTCTGAATAAGGATAGGAAAGTGTGGTGGCTGAACAGCTGTCTGCAGATGTCATCCCTTCTGAATCAGAATTCAGCGGTGAGGCCATTTCCATATTGGTATTTTCTATCACATTCTTCCATTAGGTGTTAAGAGACATTCCCTTGCAGATGGCATAAAGGTGCTGGTTTTGGAGGCAGAGTGTTGGTGCATTCCAGACCCCTGAGGCCTGGGGGGGAGAGCATTGAGTGCTCCACGGAGGGAATGACAGGCAACTTTATGCAGGGACACTGGGCAGGGCTGGATGGCAGGGGCACCAGGCACAGGACGATCTGAATCACAGCAGTGTCGATGCAGCAGGGAACCATTTGTTGGCCAGAACATGTCGACATTTTTCTTTGCTGCATTCTGATCTTGCTGTGGTGATAGCAAAGTGAAACCAGGCACCTCCGTGAGATGCAGGAGCTTGTTCGCAAGGAGCCCCAGGCTGCGTGCAGTCCTCCCAGAGAGTTTTCAGAGCCAAACGTGGGCTGGCTTTTGTGCATAAATTGCAGTGTGCCTTTTGCATTCAGTGGGGGCTCCCTGAAGGGAACACGACAGCTGTGACGCACAGCAGTCCCTTATAGGAGCTGGAGTGAAGCATGAGATTCATCCCCCACCCCCCCCCCAGGGAACGCCAGCCTGTCGCCAATGTTGCTGGGTCTCCCGCCATTAAATAAGTATATACATATACCGCTTGGCTCTGTTTCCAGGTCTCAGGCTGCAAGGAAATCAGGCACTGTTCATAATACTATTGCCACAGCCACAGAGCCAGGGAGGTCACAGGTGGGACTTTGGATGACGCTTCCCGTTATTTACCCTTACTCCTCGCAGTGTTCCATGGGGTGACAATCTCTCCAGTGTCCATTAGCTCTATGAGTCAGTCTTCCTGTCAACGAGTCTGTAAAATAAGGACATCTCCCACACAGACCAGGGTGATCACAGCCCCCCTCGATTGGGTGGCAGGGGCCTTTCTATCTGGAGAGCTTAGGTGACTTCTCCAACATGGCACAGCTACAGTTTGAGCCAGATCCACATGTTTTGATGCTTCACCTGTAAATAATCATAAACCACTGTTCAATCCAACTCATCTTTCCATTTTTATCAAACAACGAGAGGATCGTAACTATTCCTGTGTCTAGGTAGGTTTTTAAACAAGTGTTATTAGTGCCCCTTAATACTTCATAATGGTGGGCTTCCTTGTAGCTTATTTCTACATACTTATGATACACTTTAATCACTTTCCCCTCTTGCCACCCTCCCCATCCCTCTCCTTCTCTAATAGAGACGCTTATGTAGATGCTTCTCAATAATTATTGCCAAGACTTTTTATTTTTCTTCAAGCACCATTAAAAAAAACTGAGCACATTATTTAGAACCAAATAATAGATCATGGACTAAAATATATGGTTTTCCTTTCCCATTTAAAAATTGTGTTAACTACAAATATTTATTTAAAATAACATTATCCAGCCCTTGGCTTATTCCTATGAATTTTAATCTGTCTTCCTAACTCCATTGCCCCGACCTTCACCACCAACCTGAAGGCTCTTATTGAAACTGCAATTTTTTGATGCTGGGGATTGAAGCCAAGAGCACTCTACCACTGTGTTACATCCCCAGACCTTTTTATTGATCGAGTGATTGATTGACACTGGGGATTTAACCCAAGGGCACTTAACCATTGAGCCATATCCCTAGTCCTTTAAAAAATTTTTTTTGTTGTTAAATTTTGAGACAGGGTCTCTCTAAGTTGCTTAGAGTCTCACTAAGTTGCTGAAGCTGGCTTTGAACTTGAGATCCTCCTGCCTCCACCTCCCCGCCTCTGCATCCAGCTCGGCACTGCACTTTGGTGGCCAGCTCCCAGCCTCCTCACCCCCAGCTGCAGGGCGCCCATGGCCCATGGAATCGGGTCCACGTAGCTCTTGCCAAGCGCTCGCAGCATGGCCTCACTGTTTCCCACAGCTCATCAACACTCCTCTTCACACTAGTGTGACTCCTCTGTCCTGCAGACCCTGCTTTTCCCCGACTTCTCCCTCTGGTTCCACGCAGCCTCTGCCCTGTGAAGCAGCCACCCCAGCAGCTGCAAGGCCGTCAGGACCAGCTCTCCCTGAGGCCAGCTCTTCTGATGCTCCATCTACGTCCCCTGATCTTCTTTCCTGTTCCAAATATAGTTACCCATGCTACTGATTATTCCTTAGTTGGCAAACAGGTGAATTTTGGGGCCATCAGGTCTATTGTCAGCTCCTGAAGATGTCAACTGACGTGTTCTCTGTATCCTCCAGGGTAGTCAGCACATTGCTCAAGAACAGAAGAAGCTCAGTGTACACTCACTGGGTAGCCAGATTGGAAATGGTTGAACTTGGATTTTAAAATCTTAGATTTCTAATTTGTAATACACTCATTAATTTTATGATTTTATTTAAATAACGTTCTAAAAGAATCTGAATGTACATGAGTAAGTGTTGCATTACATAAAGAATCAAATGGCCAAGTAATGGAATACTACACAGTCATTTAAAATAATGTTCTTAAAGAAACATTATAATGTCAAGTACCTTGCAATGCACTGGTAAGTTAAAAATGTTATAGGAAGCGTGTGTGGAATAATCTCAATTTCAGAATGAAAATTTCAACCTTAGCAGGACATTAAAGGCACCATCCATAAAGAAAGAGACTGACAAATTAGACTTTATAAAGAACTTCTGTTCATAAAAATATACCTTTAACAGAGTACAAGGCAAGCCTGACAGAGGACTCATATTCACAATATATAAAAGAATTCCTGCAAATCAGTAAGAAAAGAAGACAACACCGTGAAAAGATGAGGCAAAGGCTGGAACAGGCAAACAGAAGGTATCCAAAGGGGCAATAAACAAATGAAGGTGTGCCTACGGCCGACAGTCATCAGAAAAATGCAAATAAAAACCAAAATGAGATATCAAGACGGGCCTATTTCAGATGGCTGAAATGAAAACACAGACAAAACCCCAAAGCTGGGGATATTCAGTGTTGGCAGGGTGCAGGGCAACTTCCCGTGACCTCCCATCACCGATGTCCTGTGCAGAGTCCTGTGTTTCTGCGTTCAAGACTTTTTAAGTCTTACTTCATTTCCATTTTTGCCGGTATAGGTACTCTTTGGTATTTTTCTAAGAAAGTGTAGATGAAGTCGAGTCTTGGGGTCCTCTTTGAATTTTGGTGGCATTTCTCCCTGTCTCCTAGCATCTGGTGTTGCTGTTGAGAAAGTCTGAGTTGTCTTGATTCCTGTTGTGCTGCGGTCACCAGAGGCCTTAGGGTCTGACCTGTTGAGAGCTGTCTAGGGGTTTGCCTTTGGTTTCTTTTGTTGTTGTGTTTCCTTTTCTCTTTCTCCACCAGAATAGGTTTCCTGGCGTCCGTCTTTTTCCATTTGAAACTTCACTTCTGGAAACTTTCCGTATCATTTTCTCCATCTCCTGCCGCCCGTTCCATCTTTGCTTCCTGGACTAGAGCTCTTGGACTTTGGGAATTATCTTTTTTTTCTTTTATTTTTTTTAATTTTCTTATTTATTTTTGTTCTTCTTGTTGATTTCCTTGACTTTTTAATTCCATTTCAGCAATAAGATCACCTGAAATTCAACTTTTGAGTATTATATTTTGTATGAGCTATTCCTTGTTTCTCAATCATATTTGTTTAATGGTCACAGTAGCTTCTCTTTTCTCCCAGAAGCCATCGGTTCTAAGTTTCAGTGATTTCTTCTGCTCCTTTCACAATCTCTCATTCATCTCCCTGGCTTTTGTCTGTGTATTTGTTTTGGGGCCACTTCTTTTCCCGTTAGATTTCTGGTGTTGGTGATCCTTGGCCCTGTTCACACTTTAGAGAGAGGAATCTAAGTGTGCAAAGCTCTGAGTGTGGAGATAGCATGTCTCATCTGGTGGGCCTCTCTAGAGTCATCAAGAAGAAAAATGTCAACTCTCAATAATAACAAGGTCCTGAGATGATTTCCAAAGAAGAATGTGACCTGTTCACTATCAATGGTTCACAAACAATGAAATTCTGCTCTCCAAAGGAACGGGTGGGTAGATACAGAAGGGAGTAATTATATTCTAGCTGAAAGGTACCCGGCAGGGAAAGTCGAAGGGACAGATTCTCAGTGGAGTTCCTGGTTTATAAGGAGGTTCAGCAGCGCTCCTGGTTCCCAGTCCCCAGCAGGTCCACATGCGCCTTTCAAAGCAATTGTTAGGGAAATGAACTGACAGAATCTTAAAACCCATGGGTGCCTCCCGAACCACTTTGAAGAACACTGTGCTTCAGAGATGACTGTGTCAACAGAGTACACCTCCTCCTGGGTTCCCTCTCCTTTTTTTTTTTTTTTAGCCATCTTACAAACATTTGCATTTAAAAGCACCTTGGCTGATCAAGCATCTGGGTTATTGGGGTTCTTCATTTACCAGTAATTAAAACTGCAGTCCAAAGGATGCAAATGAGAATATTCCTCAAGGTTACTTTTCCTGTCTAGTTAGCAGAAAGTCTTCAAAATACAATATTTTAAAGAGTTTTTCAGTAGATTCTGAATTCATGGAGATACTCGAGGGGAAAATGCAAATGTCATCAAAGCCTTGTTAATTCATTTTCCTGTGCAGTGTGCCATTAAACCTTCCTGTCATGATAGCCTTGCTAAGTCATCACCCTTGCTTTCTGTGCCTTTCCTATTCTCTCAGCATTATTCATTGGTGACCCCAATACCGTAAGCACCTTAGCTCTCCTCATTTGCCCACCCCCCTGCCTGGCTTATTTGGGGCATGGAGTGAAAGGCCACAGTGGCTACCTGCCTGCATGCAAGTGCTTGGGGACGATCATGCAGCCACGAGCATCTCCTTTGGCTGGTTTTTTACAGCTAGATAATGACAGGAAGTTGTCGCTGACCTAAAGACAATCGCTTGTGTATTACATCAGGAAGGAGCTAAGAGTTGCAATTTAACTTGTGAGATATAATTTGAAATGTTAAAGCACAGCCAGATGATAAATTGCCATGCTGTGGGGAATGAAGTAGGGCAGAGGACAGTCGCCCTGGTCCATGTCGTGCTGTGGTGGTTGTCGCTCTGAGCTGCGTCTCTAGATCACTTGGGAGCCTTAGACAAGCCCTGGGTCGGGGGGACTCTATTCCAGGCCAACTGCAGTGGGATCTCTGGAGTGCGCCTTGAGGCCTGACCATTCTGAAGTTCCCAGGTAGTTCTGATGCCCTGGGAGAGTCAAGGATGACTGAGAGGACAAGAAGGGTCCTGTGGAACACAGGAATAGTCAGGTTCCCTGTCTTCCCAGCTCTGGGTCAAGCACAGCCTGGAGAAGGTGCAGCCTTGGGGGACTTGCGGTCCAAGCAAGGGGGAGACAGCACAAGGACAATGGCTGAGAGCAGCTTGGGAGAGACAGGCAGGGCTCTGGGAAGGAAAGGCCACTGCAGGAGGATCAAGGAGCCTCCAGGTGCTAACAGGGCTTCCTCTCTGTAAAGACGGAGAGCAAAGGCAGGTGGGTGCTGGATGGGGCATTAACCCCCTGACCTGGCCTCGGGACGCCTATCCACTCCTGTTGCACCACCCACCAAGCACTCTGCATCCGTCCTTTCTGGAACTCCTCTGCGGAGTGTCATTGCGGATGGAGAAACTGGGCCTTAGAGATTTGGGGAGTTTGTGCAGTGTCTGGTCCCCTCTCCCATCAGGGAACCCAGCCTGGGTCATGCAGCTGATCTGGTCGGGAGGGATCAGAGACAGGGAGGAGCCCCAGCTGTCTGCAGCTGTGAGGTCACTGTGTGTAGGGGGCGTTGCAGGGTCAAACTGGCCTTATCAGGAGCCCGGGTAAGGATCAGGAGGCTGGAAGCCTTCAGGGCTGGGCACAGGTCAGGAGTGGTGCCCTCCCAGCACTGGAAGTGAGAAACTAATGTGGCTCCATTTTTAAAAATAAATAAATAATAGCAACTTCTACCTCAAGGCCTGTCCTAAGGAAGGGGGCGTGACCTTGTCCTTGGAAAAACCCACAGAGCACTCCTAAGCACATACCCATCCTGCTGAGTTGTTTGTAAATAACAGGAGAGGTCTGTGGCACCAGGTGACCCTGACTCAGGCTAGGTGAGGACCCATAGCAACCCCCCTAGCAACCTCCAATCAACATGAGACAGGGAAAATACCTGGGATGCCAGATGACCCCCAAGTAGTTTATGGTGGTTGATAACATGTTGGGAAACCATGTAGTTCAGCACGTACACCCCTCGTGGCCTAAACCAATCAGTTCAAATGAACCCCCGTCTTGTACTAGCCAATCACCCCTACCCAACTTGTTCCTGCCAGTGAATGTGCTAATCAATGTTAAGAGATGTGTTTGATTTTCCCGCAGTATGGAATTATTTGCTGTGTGATGTTGTGACGCATAGAGTATCTCCCCCCAAACCTATAAAATCTCACTGAACAAAGGACCGGGACTCACTCCCTGAGACCGCTGCGTTGGGAACGGTTGTGAGTCCAGGCTCGAGCTTGCAATAAAGACTCTTATGTGCTTGCATCGGATTCAGCTCCTGGAGATCTATTGGGGTCCCACGAATCTGGCATAACAGAAGCAGAGACCCCGCCCATGGTTGGATTCTTCCATGACCTAGAGACAGCTCCTGTGTGAAGCAGCAAGTTCTGACACAGCCCTCTGGGTAACACAAATTCAGCCTTGAAAAACAACACTGGTGATTTTGGTGTTTTCTATTACTAAGTAAAAATAGGATATAGCATTAAGCAATATGGGTCCAAGACTGCCTCACCCAGACCCGAACCCAAGGCGATAAGGAGACAAACAGCAGGAGATGATCTTCTCCGAATCAACTTTATAATTCATGATATGGTTCACAGATGGGCATTATTAACTGTGCACACCATCTGCTGGCCTCCCACTTTACATCACCACTCTTGCTAAATAGATGTGACGCTTTCAGAATCATTACTCAGATTTTTTTTGTGTCCTCTAAATCTCAGTACCTTAGATCTAAACCCTCCATGCCTGACCCCTGCCGGCCTTGCTTCAGTCAGGGGCCAGGGGTGTGTCCTGAGAACACGGATTAGAATGAAAACAACTAAGAGGTAATGGTTTCCTTCTTTGGGCTGTGAAAAGTGTAAAAGTATGAATATTCATGGCCGCCAACAATGCCAACTCCTGTGACGTGATGAGCGCACTTGACGGACCCAGGAAGGACGGGCTGTGGTGGAAGAGAGCAAGCAGGTGGCGAGGATGTATCTGAACTCAGCCTGTGGGACTCTGGCTCTCAGAATTTCTTCTCACCATATTATAACCCATCTGTGTGGGTCCCTGAACACTGTCCTTGCCTCCCGGAGCTTTCTGTCTGGCTGTGCCCACAGTGCCGGAGTAGGAGAAGATAAAGAGCAATTCATCATTGGCATCAGACTAAAGCCACGCAAGATGGGGGACACTGGGTGCTGAAGTAGACGGAGTCTCCAGAGATTCCCTCTGGAACTTCTCGTTCTGGATTACTCAAGATTGAATGCTTATCTCTGTGATTTATTTCATAGTCGCATCTGGGGGATGCACGAGCACATGGTGAAGTGGTTAAATGGTACGAGAGGGTATATTCAACAGTAACCTCCCACCTCTCAGCAGGGTCCTGGCAGAAACAAAATTCGCCCCCAGAAGGTTCAGGTTAAGAGCCTTTAATGAAAGGGCTGCTTACAAAGGTGTGGGAAGGGGAATGTGGAGGCCCCAGCGACCAGCAAGGGCCTGGAGGAGGGAGCAGTGTTGGTGGGGCCCAGCAAGCACGAGGCCTGAGGGAAGGAGCTGGCCATGGACCGGTTGCCAGGGCAGGCAACAGGGGAGGAAGGTCTCAGTCAGAGCTCCTGCAGAAGCCTCCACTCTAGACCCAAGAGGAAGCCAGCCATGAAGGGAGGCAGGATGGAGGCCCCGGAGGACAGGAGCACAGCCAGAGGCAGGGAGACACCCACCACAGCACCCCTGACCCTTAGTCCCCAAGGCAACAGTGGGTGTGTTTTCTTAGACTCACCTAGGAATAATAAATGCATATAAAACCGCCGGTGTGTATGCCAGCCCATTTCTACACAAATAGTAATGAAACTGCCCCACCTTCCATCCCCACACTCCAAGTGCATCTTGGAGTTGGGCCCCTTCTCGCATCCATGAAGCTGGACCAGAGGTTCTAGAAGCACAGCCCTTGGTTGGACAGCATATGTATCACCTGAGAACATTCTAGAAATTGAAAGAGGTTAGAGATTGCATGGGTGAGGTACAGCCATGTGTTTGAACAAGCTCTTTGGGTCGTTCTGACACACTTTCAAGTTCAGGAGCCAGAATGAGGCTGGGGTCCCGCCTGGTGGAGGCTGCCGGTACCTCACAAGTCCGTGTTGATCTGGGGACCCTCGTGGTGCCAGGCTGTGTGGACGTGTCTTCCCACCGTGCTCACCAGCAAGAGAAACAAGAGGCGGTGAGTGTGGATTCAGTGTGACATCAGCTGTTCATGCCACCAGAGCCTGGAAACCACTCTTCCTGCTGACGCTCCCCTGCCTCTCGGTATGTTTAGTTCTCTGGATGCAGACACTATGTTCGCCTGGGTTTGGTGCAGTGTGTGACGCAAGGCAAGCTAAATATAACCCGGAAGATGCACGCTCACCCTGTGCGTGGGGCTGGCCTGAGCTTGGGGTCCACAGCCAGGAGGCTGGCCGCCACTGCCTCAGGAGGACCTTCCAGGGACAGTGTTCACTGCAGCTCAAACGCCTACAGTCCATAAAACTACGGGCACCACAGCAATGGGCACCTTGGCCTCCAGAAGCTGGCAAAGCAGCTGGGAGGCACTTACTGGCTTGGTGACTCTAGGATTATCCCTGTGCTTTGTTTGCCTGCCTGTCAAATGGCAGGGCCAGGGGCTTGCCCAGCTCTGGGGAGCCTATTCAGGTGAACACAGTGCGAGTGGCGCCCCCTGAAGGGCGAGGGGTGAATGGCTGACAATGTGAGCCTTCCCCTGAGGGCCTGGTCCACCCTGGGCAGAACTGGCCTGCCTGGGAGGGGAGTGAGCCCTGGGCTCCACAGTCTGAGATGCAGTCCAGGCTGCTTTTCCTGCTAGACCTTTCCACTCAGGAAGCTCATTCACCTGGGCGTCTCACTGCGAGGTGCCCCTGGACCAGTGCCTAGCACATCATTGCATATGATCAATGTTTGTTGGAAATGAAGAGACACAAGTCTCAGTCTCCTGCTCGGTGAAGCAGAGACAGTGATATGGTTTCCTTCCAAGGAGTCAAGCAGGGGCACGTGCCTAGGCAGGGCTGGGCAGCATGCATCTGTGACTCCTGGCCTGGCCATGGGTCCTGGACAGCAGAAAGGCTCAGAGTTGTTTTCCTTCCAGAATAAGTGCTACTTCTGGTAAAATGGCAGGGGAATTCCCGAAAGTGTCATAAATGGAGATGTAAGTTTATTTCTTGCCAAGAAAGATTGTTTGGGGACAGTAATTGACAGCTCCAAAGTGAACCAAACCCTTATTACTATTCTTCAGGAAAATGCAAGTCAAAACCATAATGAGATATCGCCCCACATTTGTTAGGATGGGTATAATTAAAAAGACAGTGGTTAACTCGCTTTGGCTAGGGTGTGGGGAAGGAACACTGCGCAGTCGTGAGTGTGCACATGAGGATGAAAAGGTGGAAAACGTGGGGGTTCCTCCAAAGATTAAAACACAGCTATCCCATGACCCCAGAATCCCTCCGCTGAGTACATGTCACAGAAAACAAAATCAGAATCTCAGAGCATCTGATTCCTAGGTTTATAGTGGCATTTTCCCACAACAGCCAAGATAGGAAACAATCTATGTGTCTATAACCAGAAATTAGTAAGGAAATGTGGTTTGTGGAAGCAATGGAAGAATGGTGGCAACGGAGCCCACTGCTGGGGGGGGGGGGTGCATGGGAATTGGGGACATGTTGGTCTAGGCGTAGAGTTTCAGGTGCAGGGTGAGTAAGTGCTGGACACCTAATGGACAGCACGATAGTTACAGTGAAAAGTAAATCTGCTAAGAGAGCACATGTCAGTGTTCTCACCACACACACAAAGGTGCCTCTGAAAGAGATGGATGGGTTCCTTAGTGTGACTGTAGTAATCAGGTCACCAGGCATGTGTCTATCAAAACATCAGGTTGTGCGATTTAAATCTGTACAATTTCTATGAAGATAGCGAACAACTTTAAAACCCTTTAAAAATGCTTATATAAGGCTAGGGTTCGCATGTAAGACAATCTGGCCCTCTTGCACGCTCCTGGACTCGATTGTCTTTGGGTCTGTGACTGAATTTCTCTAGTGAATGCCGTCATCCTGTAACGAACTGTAGAAGTTGGAACCCAGACCTTGAAGAAAGGCAAACTCGATGCCATTATTGGTCTATGAAATAACTGTATTGTTTCCCCGTAAAATTGTTTTCAGAAGCAATCTGGGGGCTCTGCCTTTGATTTGAGTCCAGCCATTTGGCTCTGGGGGTCCAAGCCCCCAGAGATCAAGAGCTCTCAGAATCAGATTCCTGCACAGTAACTTAGTAATCACGCGAGAAGCTTGGGCCACTCATACTGATTACTAGTCACCATTAATCTTGGAAAGGGGCCTAACCCCCCAGAGACTTTCCTTATCTGAAAATGATGGGGTGTTGGGGGTGGGACTTAAGGGTAACCAAAGAACATTCCTTACCAGAAATTCCAGGCATCTTGGAGACCCGTTTAGTTAAAGTAGGGCTTGAAGTAGAGCAGTCACCTTCAAACCCTGCATGTTGGGCTACTTCCCTGTGAGCCACAATGATGAGCCTCAGGCTCCTCCTGCCCTGGGGACGTACAGTGGCTATGCCTTCAGGCTGGCTCGAGGATTGAGAGACCCCACAGAGGTGGCCAGGTTCTGCATGCAAGGTGCCTCTGCTGTCATGGTGAGGCAGCTGGTCTGGCCTCCCCAACCTCCTAGTCCCTCCCTCATGAGGGCTACTTTGACTTTGAAGTCAAGAAAGTACTTAGAGAAAGCGACTGGAATTCAGACACACCAGCAGTTTTCTGAGTTGGTCAGACTCGGGGAATGACAGCTGGGAGTGTCAGAAGGAGGCGGAGTATTGGAAGAGAGGCCGTGGAGGACTGACGAAGAGCCGTCTGTCTGCGCTGCCATGCCACTCGCTGAGGTTTGGAGGTACTATGGTTTGATCTAAGTGTCCCCCAAACCCACGTGTGGAAGACCTGGCCCCCAGGGCAGCAACGTCCAGACGTGGCTTGGGAGTGGTTGGACCATGAGGGCTCTGACCTCATCAGTTCCTTTGGTGGACTGATGGTCTGAGTGGAAGAGTAGGCAGGTGAGGCCTGGTGGGAGGAAGTGAGTTACTAGAAGCCACCTGCCCCGGCCCCTTCCCCTTTTCCTTTCTCCGCTTCCTGGCTGCTATGAGCTGCACGGCTGCCCTCCGCTGTGCTCTCTCATGACACTCTGCCCTGACTCAGGCCCAGGCAATGAAGCTGGCCAGCCGTGGACCTCTGAAACCCTGGGCCCAGGTAAACCTTTCCTCCTTTAGTTATTATGTCAGGTATTTTGGCCCCAACAGCCACACGCTGATGCTGATTGTCACAGGCTAGTAAATAACACCTTCCTCTTCCAACCTTGTGACCAGTTGAGAGGTCGACACAGCCTCTCCAAGATGAAGCTCAATGTGACACCTTGCAGCTGATAAAAGCTGTCTTGGAGGACACTGCTCAGCTTGGGGACACAGGGTCCTAGCACTCCTCCTGATTGGAGACTCGGCGTGTCTGAACTTCTGTGGAAAGCCTGGGCCACTGCACGCCTCCCTGGAGGACCTGCTCCCATGAGCCCACTCCTGGGGTGGCACAGCTGCCCCCTGTGCCTGGGAAGACTGGGCAGTACAGGACATGCTTAGTCTGCGTGCTCAGGTATGAGGGGGCGTAGGGGCGAAGACGCCCCAGGAAGGAAAGTTCCCAGTGTCCCTCAAGAATGGAGCCATTAATCCATCACTTTTTCTTGTGTTCTTTTTAGTTATGCGTGACAGTAGGGTGTGTTTGGACATATCTTACCTACATGCAGCATGACTTCCTATTCTGTGGCTGTACATGATGTGGCATCTCACTGGTCGTGTGTTCATATATGAACATAGAAAAATTATATCCATTCATTATCCTGTCTTTCCCATTTCCCTCCCCCTTCTCTCTCCCATTCCCCTCATCCAACCCATGAACCTTCGCTCCTCCCTCCCCCCCTGCCTATTGTGAGTCAGCATCCACATACCAAAGAGAATATTTGGCTTTTGTTTTTTTTCAGATTGGCTTATTTCACTTAGCACAATACTCTCCACCTCCATCCATTTACCAGCAAATGCCATAATTTCATTCTTCTTTATGGCTGAGTAATATTGCACTGTGTATATGTACCACATTTTCTTTATCCATTCATATGTTGAAGAGCACCTAGGTTAGTCCCATAGCTTAACTATTGAAATTGAGCTGCTATTAACATTGATGTGGCTGTGTCACTGTACTATGCTTATTTTAAATCCTTTGGGTATATTCCAAGGAGTAGGATAACTAGGTCAAATGGTGGATCCATTCCAAGTATTCTGAGGTATCTCCATACTGCTTTCCGTAGTGGTTACACCAATTTGCAGTCCCACCAGCAATGTAAGAGTGTGCCTTTTTCCCCCACATCCTCGCCAGCATTTATTGTTACTTGTATTCTTGATGATTGCCATTCTGACTAGAGTGAGATGAAATCTTAGTTTTAATTTGCATTTCTCTAATTACTTGTGATGTTGAACAATTTTTTCATATGTTTGTTGACCATTTGCATTTCTTCTTCTGTGAAGTTCCTGATAAGTTCCTTTGCCCATGTAGTGATTGGGTTATTTTGTTGTTTGTATTTTCTGTAGGCTCTCTCTTCATGTTCTAAATTGTTTCTTTGCTGTAAAGAAGCTTTTTAGTTGGATACCATCCCATTTATTGATTCTCGATTTTACTTCTTGCACTTTAGGAGTCTTGTTGAGGAATTCAACTCCTAAGCTGACATGATAGAAAGTTGGGCCTACTTTTTCTTTTATTAGGTGTAGAATCTCTGCTCTAATAGGTCCTTGATCCACCTTGAGTTGAGTTTTGTGCGAGGTGAGAGAGAGGGGGTCTAATTTCATTTTGTTACATATGGATTTCTAGTTTCCCCAGTACTATCTGTTGAAGAGGCTGTCTTCTCTCCAATATGTGTTTCCGACGCCTTTGTATAGTATGAGATAACTGTGCTTATGTGGGTTTGTCTGTATGTTTCTCTGCAGTCTACATGTTTTTGTGCCAATACCATGCTGTTTTTGTTACTATAGTTCTGTAGTATAATTTAAGGTCTGTTATTGTGATGCCTCTTGCTTCACTTTTCTCCCTAAAGATGGCTTTGGCTATTCTGGGCCTCTTATTATTCCAAATGAACTTCATGACTGCTTTTCTATTTTTATGAAGAACATCATTAGAATTTTAATAGGAATTGCATTAAATCTGTATAGTGCTTTTGATAGTATGGTCATTTTGACAATATTCTGCCTATCCAAGAACATGGAAATCTTTCCATATTCTAAAGTCTTCTTTAATTTCTTTTTTTAGAGTTCTGTAGTTTTCATTGTAGAAGTCTTTCACCTCTTTTGTTAGATTGATTCCCAAATATTTTCTGTGGGCTATTGCGAATGGAATAGTTTTCCCATTTTCTCTTTTTTAAATTTTTTTTTTTTTTTAGTTGTAGATAGACACAATATCTTTATTTATTTTTATGTGGTGCTAAGGATCGAACCCAGTGCCTCACATGTGCAAGGCAAGCGCTCTACCACTGAGCTACAGCCCCAGCCCCCCTGATTTCTCTTTAAGTTGATTCATCTCTGATATATAGGAATGTGTTTGATTTATGGGTGTTAATTTTATATCCTGCCTCTTTGATGAATTCATTTATGAGTTCTGGAAATTTTTTGGTGGAGTTTTTGGGTCTTCTAAATATAGAATCATAGTTTGAGTTCTTCTTTTTCTATTCATATCCCTTTAATTTCTTTCATCTGTCTAATTGCTCTGACTAGAGTTTCCAGGACTATGTGGAATAGTAATGGTAGAAGAGGGCTTTCCTGACTTGTTCCAGTTCTTAGAGGGAATGCTTCCAATTGTTCTCCATTTAGAATGAGGCTGGCCTTGGGTTTAGCATAGATAGCTTTTACAATGTTGAGGTATGTTCTTACTATTCCCAGTTTTTCTAGTGTTTTGGTATGAATGGGTGCTGAATTTTGTCAAATACCTTTTTTTTTTTTTTTGCATTTTGGGGGCAATCATGTGATTCTTATCATTGTATTTATAGGATTGATTACATTTATGTATTTCCATGTTGAACCAACCTTGCATCCCTGGGATGAACCCCACTTGATCATGGTGCAGTGTCTTTTTAATATATTTTTGTATGTGATATGCCAGTATTTTTTTTTAATTTACATCTATGTTCATCAGGGATACTGGTCTGAAGTTTTCTTTCCTTAATGTGTCTTTGTCTGGTTTTGGTATCTTTAATCCATCTCTTCTAAGGTCACCCTTAGGAGGTGGGAAGGAGGTGTCCCCTTTGCCGACATCTCTATGCTTCGTGCCTGTTTGGAACTGCAGCAATGCTTTGCAAATGAGAATGAAAGAGACCTTTATTCTCTTCTAATTCCTTTCTAGTGATCTTAGATAAAAGAATTTTATTGGGAAAAACTATACAATATATTGGTAACATAAGTGGGTAAATTAATGATCTGTTGCTGCATAATAAGTTACTCCATAACACAGTGACTTAAAACAACAATAAATACCAATTTAACGTAGTTTCTATAGGTGGAGAATTCAGGAAGGGCTCAGCTGGGTGCTTCTGGCTCAGGGTCTCTGGTGAAGCTGTGTTTGGTTGTCACCTGGGACTGCAGGGCTCTGGTCGTTGGAAGCTTGACC
Source organism: Callospermophilus lateralis (assembly GCF_048772815.1). NCBI lineage: Eukaryota > Metazoa > Chordata > Mammalia > Rodentia > Sciuridae > Callospermophilus > Callospermophilus lateralis. Next base: position 104,883,603 of record NC_135314.1, read on the forward strand.
AGGGTGAGAGCACCCTGTCTCAGGACAGCTCATACATGCGCCTGACCCTGATGAGGTGCACGGGCTCCAGGTAGGAGGACTCTGTTCCCACCACTGGGACATCCATTTAGGGTACTTAGTGTCCCCAGGGCATGGAGGCTGGCCTCCCCCAGAGTGAGTGGCCTGACCACAAGCAAGCAGAAGTCACCACGAATTCTGAGACCTGCCTTGGGAAGTCACGCGCCTGCCTTCCGTGTGCTCTTATAGGTATGCCGATCAGCCCTGTTCCCACAGGGACGCCACACACGTGTATGACACCTGGCCGTCTGGAAGCTGGCTAGTCGTGGAGGGCTGCATCTGTACTCTTCACTTCTGGGAGAGCAGTCAGTGAATCTGCTGATGGTCTTGGAGACGGGGAGCATTATTAATCAGCCTTTCATGGATACAGGCTGCGAAAAGACAGGCAGATTGAGACATTTTTAAATCCACCGGTGTAGGAAAGCTGGCCTTCTTAGACTAGTATTTTCTGAGCACTTACTTTGAGGTAGGTGTTATAATTTACTTGCACAGATTAGGTCTTCCTTGCAACAGCCTGTGAGGTAGGACCTATTTTTATTTCCTTTTATAAATGTAGAAGCTCTGGCCCAGAGAGGTGAAGTGGCTTGACTGACGGCACAGAGCAAGGAAGTCAGTGTTAGAGCCGGCATTTAACCTCGGATGGGTAACCTAAAGGCGAACTTCTCAGACAGTTGGGGAGGGTGATTCTCAGACTAACACATCCCCACACCTGGAGGATCTAGTTGGAGTGCAGCTGTTCCGGTGGCTTTGGGCTGCCCTGAGGTTTGGCATAGCTGGCAGTCTCCCAAGAACTGCGGCCCTCCTCACCAGGAGGTTGTAAAAGCCACTTCTGGTGACTATCCTAAGCAGCAATGACTTCCAATGAGGGTCTGACACAACTAGTTGTCAAGCAACTGGCAGAACGTACTGCAGATGGCCAGGCCCTACCCATCCATGGTGGGGCCCCTTCCCACCTTCTTTGATGGAGCAGAACCCAAGGGCGTCCTGGGGATTATCCTGCTATTTTAGGGAGAGAGGAGCACTGGCTTGGGCACTTGAGAGGCAAGCTGGGAGCCCCAGACCAAGCCCTTCCTGAAGGCTACATCTTTTCTCCAGGGCCACACTCTCCTGGGCCATCAATCACCTTTGGGCACCCTGAGAAGGACATCTGCTCCGGGGAGTGCCTTCGGGACCAGGCAGGAGGCTGCATTTCTCTGCTTCTCCACGCACAGCTTTCTCCATGGAGGAAAAGAGGGGCGTGTGTGTGTGTGTGTGTGTGTGTGTGTGTGTAGGGGGCTGAGGGGACCCCAGATGGGCAGGGAGCTCTGGTCTTCCTCCTTGTTTGTCCCCTATGACTGTGATAAAAATACAAAGCCTCTCAGCATGTGCATATTGCTCTGTAGTGTTTCCTAGAGAGACAAGATAATGAGTATTTTTCTTAGTGCATCCATGACGTTAACACATAATACATTCTTAATTGCATTTAGGAGCATTTATTCAACTGAGTGTAACTAGCAATTTCAGAAAATGCCCAATAATACGGATGTTATGGCGCATTTGGAGAGCTCCGCTCCAGACACCCGAGCGCAGCTCACCCTGGCGCCAGGGATGGTGCTTCTTGTCCCTGCGCGCGGGTCCATGGGGCCGCTCTGCAGAGGGACCCAGAGCCCTCAGAAGACTCCTGCAGTGGGTCGAAGGTGGGGTGTGTAGGAGGGCGCTGGGCCAGGGGTCTCCGCCCTGGTGAGTGCCATCACGTCTTGCACAAGGCAGGAGGGAAGGAGCCAGGCCCTTCTTGTGTTGTGAAGACGAAACAGTCACCCCTCCATGAGACAAGCGGTCCAGGTGTCCCCTTGGGATCAGAGCCAGCCTTCACCAGTCGCCGAGTTAGCCACTGCCTCAATCTTGAAGCTCCCAGCTTCTATCACTATGTGCAGTGAATCGACCAACCGTCTGTGGTCCTGGTTTGGGCAGCAGCAGCGAAGCCTCTGGTACTTCTCCACCCTCAGCTCCAGCAGGAGGGGGTGGGGTCCTCACCAAGGGTAGGAGCAGAAGTCCGCTCCTTTCCCTTTTACCTGGTGCCTCCCCATGTCACCTCTTGCAGTGGCTGCACACCACCGTGGAGGCCCCTGTTTGGAATTGGGGTTGGACAGACAGGTGGCAGGAAGCTGGGCCTTGTCCTTCAGTGCCCAAAGCACCTGAGGGAAGTGAGCTTTCCAAGCCTCATGTTGCTCCTCTGCATAGGCAGGAAACGGTGTGCTGTTTACACTAAAGTGGCACCCTCTTTTTCCACAGAAAAGCCCTCTTCACCATGGCTGATTTTAGGATTGTCAGCAAAAGAGTCTCTGTGAAAGAGTCCAATGTAGATAAACTTCCTATTTTCATGTTGCCCTGTTTTACTTGTCCACTGGCCGGGAAGATACCAGCACTCCAGGTGCTGGACACCCCTTACTAGTTTTTCACAAACATATCCAGTATAGTACTTTGTAGAAATGTGCAAACAAGGCCTCTGGCCTTGAGCTGGGCTTCACAGAGATGTCTACATTTTTAAGATAAGTTACAAATGGGCTCCATGGTAACAACTGGCAGGGGGAGGAAAGAAAGGGAGAAGAAGTTCTCCCCTTCTCAGGTATTGTCCTTGGAGAGTTAACTTGTCCTAACAGTGAAAGAAAAAGCTGCTTTTATGTGAACTTCTGCAGACTGTGAACTTCTGAGCCCCCCCCCCTTACATACTGGGTATAAAACTCCCTGAACTTGGGGTTCAGGGGATTAATTGATGACAGCAAAAGCTGTGCCCTCTGAACCTGGCTGCAGCCAAATAAAACTGTTTCCTGCTATCTTTGGTGCCTTGCCTCGTTTGTCCCTACAACAACACCACAGTCAAATGCTCCTCTGCATAGGCAGGAAATGGAGTGCTGTTCACACCACCGTCAGATGATAGTGCTGTTTGTAATTTTTAATAACCCCTGTTGTTTTCCATGGTAGTTAACAAATTGTACACCCCACCAACAGTGCCCAAGGGTTCCAATTTCTCCACATGCTCACATTTTCTTTCTTTTTTCTTTTTTAAATAGTAGCTATCCTAATGGGTATGACGTGACCTCTCACTGTGGTTTTGTTTCATATTTCTCTTAGGACATGCGATACCGGAATTGTATTCATATGTTGGCCATTTATAATCATATTTGGAGAAATGCCCTTTCAAGACCATTGCACATCTTCTAATACTGTTATTTGATTCTTGTTGTTGGGTCATATTAGCTTTTAAAATACCGTGGATGCTAATTCCTCATCAGATACGTGATTCGCAAGTGCCTTCTCCCCTTCCGCATGCTGCCCTTGCCCTGTGGGAGTTGTGTCCTTTGTTGTACAAACCTTGTTTCCGTTGGATGTAGTTCCATCTGCCTACTTTTGTTTTTCTTGCCTGTGCTCTTGCTATTATATACCCGAGATCACTGCAAAGTCCAACATTCTCTTCTAGGAATTTTATAGCTTTAGGCCTTGCATTTAGGTTTTTAATCCATTTTAAGTTATTTTTTTTACTTTGTTGTGAGCCAAGGGTCCCACTTCTTGTGGCATATGCATACACAGTTTTCTGAGCATCATTTGTGGAAGGGATTGTCCTTTCCCTGGTGAGGAGTCTTCACACCTGGTTGAATTTCATTGGATCATATTTGAGGGTTTATTTCTGACCTCTCTGTTCTGCAGTGTGGTCTATTTTCTTTCTTATGGCAACACCACACTATTTTGAAGACTATAGCTTTGCAATGTTTTGAAATCAAGAATCAACCTGATTCTTCAGGTTCCTTTGAAATTCTTCTATTTTTGCAAAAAAAAAATGTCATTGGGATTTTGATAGAGATTACATTGCAGGCATAGATTGCTTTGGATAATATGACCTCTCAACAATATCGAGTCTTCCCATTCATCAATGCAACATAGGGTGTTTTCCCATTTACTTGTGTCTGTTTTAATTTATTTCAGCACTGTTTTGAAGTTTTCAGTATACAAGTCTTTCACCTCCGTGGTTAAGTTCATGCCTAAGTATTTATTTATTTATTTTGACATTACTGTAAGTGGAATATTGTTAACTTCCTTTTCAGGTTGTTTACTTTTAGTACATAGAAATGCAGGCTGATTTTTGTGTACTATTTTTTTTTCCATTTTGTAACTTGGCTGGATGAGTTTACTAGCACTAATACCTCTTTGTGTGTATGTGTGTGAAATCTTTGGTATTTGTGCAGATAAGATCATGTTGTCTAGGGATGGAGATGATTTTACTTCTTCCTTTCCAATTTGGATGGCTTCTCTCTCTTTTTCTTGCATGATTGCTCTGACTTTAATTCCTCTTCATTTTAAGGATTAGGAAACAGGGTTTAGAGAAGTTAATCAGCTTGCTGGAGGTAATACAGCATTTAGCAGAGTCAGAATACAAACTTGTGACTCTTGAACTCTACAGCAAGGAATTCAGTTGACACTATTGAAAGGCTTTTACCTGGATGAGATGGGAAGGGCGGGGTCATTTCAGGGAGAACAATCAACTTATTTATAATGATATTTTCCCCCAACTTATTTATGATTTTTTTTTTGTAGTAGGGATTGAACCCAGGGGTGCTGTACCACTGAGCTATATACCCAACCATTTCTAGTTTTTATTCTGAGATAAGGTCTTACTAAGTTGCTTAGAGCTTCACTAAGTTGCTGAAGCTGGCCTTGAACATGAGATCCTCCTGCCTCAGCCTCCTGAGTTGCTGGGATTACAGACGTGCACCACTGAACCTATCTCCTGACTTCTTTAATATGTCCCTCTGATTTGTCTTTCAGAGATTGCCACATTTCAAATCACTAAACTCAAAGATATTTATAACAAAACTATGCTGAGAATAATTTCACCTTTTTTGATGATTTGGAAGACAGTATTTGCTCTAGGGCCAGTTTGAAGAGCAGTGTTAATTGGAATAAATCTGGGCCAACAGTGAACATGCAGTCCGGCTGCCACTGTGGATACATCCTTCATGGCCACTGGTGTTCCTATAGTTTTTTTTTGTGTGTGTGTGTGTGTGTGTGTGGGGAGGGGGAGGTTCCTCACTCTCGAATACATAGATTCAAACTTTTCAAGCTGACAAAGATCGTAGGGAGGAAACAAAAGGGAGAATAAACAAGAAGTAATTTGTTTCTCTTTTCCTTTTCCACTTTTCCTCTCCTTCCCATCTTTCTCCCTCTCTCCCTATTACAGAAGTAACGCATGCTGCTTATTAACTGTTTATACAGCAACATGATTTAAAGGCAGAATCATCTACTCTCTGATCTCTGCACCAACTTCACCAGGTTTGATGAATCTCCATCTACACATATGCCTGCAATATTATTTTTGTCCTCTTTAAAAAAAAAACTCAACCAAAAACCGGTATCACACTATACTCAGGAATTTGCAGCTTCCGTTTAGTCTCCTCTGAAAGGGCACCAATTCTCTGTGTGACTTGAGCAAATTTTATTTATTGAGAAGTTAACTGTTGCGCCAAATTCGTGGGGTCCCAATAGACCTCCAGGGGCCGAATCCGATGCAAGCACACAAGAGTCTTTATTGCAAGCTGGAGCCTGGACTCACAACAGTTCCCTGCACAGCGGTCCCAGGGAGTGAGTCTCAGTCCTTTGTTCAGTGAGATTTTATAGGTTTGGGGGAGATACTCTATGCGTCACAACATCACATAGAAAATCATTCCATACCCCGGGAAAATCAAACAACAACTCTTAACATTGGTTAGCACATTCACTGGCAGGAACAAGTTGGGTAGGGGTGATTGGTTAGTACAAGAGGGGGCATTCCTTTGAACTGATTGGTTTAGGCCACGAGGGGTGTCCGTGCTAAACATGCTAAACTACATGGTTTCCCAACCACCATAAACTACTGGAAAGGTCATCTGGCATTCCAGGTATTTCCCTGTCTCAAGCTGATTGGAGGTTGCTAGGGGGGTTGCCATGGGTCCTCATCTAGCCTAACTGAGTCAGGGACACCTGGTGCCACAGACCTCTCCTGTTATTTACAGACAAACAACTCAGCAGGGTGGGTATGTACTTAGGAGTGCTCTGTGGGTTTTTCTAAGGACAAGGGTCCACGCCTCTGGGCCTTGCTCTGAGGTAGAGGCTGGTTTCTCAAAAATGGAGTCACATTAGTTTCTCATTGAGCAAATTTTATTTATTGAGAAGTTAACCTCTAGACTCAACTAACCCTTCGGACACTGTTGCTCTCTGGTGTTTGAAACTCCATGGCCACAAATAATATCACCCGTGACCAGGAGACAGATCTTATTCAGGCATTTAAACCTTCTTTGCCACACACACGCCTAACCCCAGAATCAGCCTTGGGGAGGACTCCGGGACATTAAGAGGAGAGCCCTGAAGAGGCCAGTCATTCATGCCCAAGAGCAGGTGGCCTGCCATTTCCAAGGCCTGGCCTCTTGTCTTCTCTTTGGAGTGGCTGCTCTTTGAGAGCCATCATGTCTACAGTGTCACCCTCCTTTTAGTGCTGACTGCCCTGCCAATGTGTGGTCTCAGAAAATCAAGTCTGAAACGTTTACAGTGTGGACACCAGACATGGCGCTCACCATCTTCTGGAGTCTCTGACATCTCAACCGTGTATATAACGTGTGATCTTATCTAGCGCTGTATGTTGTCCTTATTTTACAGACGAGGAAACTGAGGCTTATGGAACTTCCGTATCTCATCCATAGTCACAGAGCTTGAGAGCCAGAGAGCCAGAGCATGAAGCCAAGCAGCCTTGCTCTTACATTAAGTGACCCCCCAAAATTAATGCCCAGGTGTGTCATCAGGGTGGGAACAGTTACTGGGACTTCCTTTCTCTGGTTCCTTCAGAGAGGCACTCTTGGCTATTTGGTCATCAATGGGCTTAGAAAGAAGAACAAGGGCTGGGGATGTGGCTCAAGAGGTAGCGCGCTCTCCTGGCATGCGTGCGGCCTGGGTTCGATCCTCAGCACCACAGACAAACAAAGATGTTGTGTCTGCCGAAAACTAAAAAATAAATATTAAAATTCTCTCTCTCTCTCTCTCTCTCTCTCTCTCTCTCTCATTCTCTCAAAAAAAAAAAAAAAGAAGAAGAAGAAGAAGAAGAAGAACGAGTTTCCTGATAGCCATGTGGAGATTTGCTCTTCTGCCTACAGTTTAAATGGATCCTATCGATGATTTCCTGCCGGGCTGCATTTCATTTACTCTGCATGTTCCTTTTGGTGGGTAGAGGAAAAAAAACGTGTAAGAATCATCCTCCAAATAAAGCAATCTATGAGCCTGGCTTATGAATTTTCTAAGGTTTATTTTTATTTGCCAGGCTTTCCTGTACATTTTTGGAGGGTAGATGTGTTTAATAAATAAAAGGAAAGTGATATCTGGAAACAAGGATATTTTGGTAGAACACAACCAGAGGTGGATCTTTCTTCTCCTTCACCCATCACTGTCCACCGAGGGCGTTCCCAGCCAGCAGCCAGCAGCCAGGGTGGGAGTGTCCAGATAGGTGACCTGGCTCATTGCTTCTTTCTGAGCTTCAAGAAATTTCAGCCTGAAGTCCCGTCCCTTTGGAACTTGAATGTGGCCTCATGTACAGGGGTTCTATAGTTGGTCCTGAGACCTGCCTGGGCTGGAAGTGGGGATGGGAGTCCTGAGAGGCTGTGGAGGGAGCCCACTGCTGAGTGGCCCCTCCTCAGCTACGATATGGGATCCAGGGTGGGAATCAGAGGAATGGGTTTTTGTTACTCTTTTTGGACATTACCCAAGATGACTGGACAATGAGATTTGTCTGGAATAGGCTTGGCTCATGATGATCTGGGGAAGATATTGAAAACAGAAGTTTGGGTCAGTGGCTCTCATAAATAGCTATTATATAACTGTCTATCTGAACGGTGCTGGAGCTGAGAGAAGGGGGCACGGCTTCCAGAACAGTCCACAGCCTTGCGGGTTCTCTGAATAGCTTGGAACTCTGGAACTTTCTTTTTGACTGGGAAAAAGAATGAGCAGTTCATCAGTTACATATGTGGGTTTGTTCAGAGAATTTCTGTTGGAATCTGTGATTCCAAACCCCATCAGGCCTCCTGTTCCCTTTCATGACAAATATTTGGACACCCTTTCACTATCCTGAAATAAAATTTATGTATGACCACCCTGAAATAAATATCCTCTTCTAAGAGAACAATAAAGGCAAGTAATTCTTAGTAAGATATGCATCTCAATTTCCAAATACCCAGATAAGACTACTGTTAAAAGACAGTTTAAGATGAAAGCACAACTCTTACCTAGATATAAAAGTGAGCATATGCTGTATATTTTAATTAAGTCATGATGAGAACCAGGCTAGTGTTCTGACCTGCTCTAGAGAGAGGCCACAGGGTGGGCCATGGATAGACCAAGAATGTCAAAATGAACGCTCAGCTGGGGACAAAATTCACTTCTTCAACAGCGAGGAGACAAGTCGGCCCAGCCCTTTCTGTGGAGTGCAGATTTGCACAGCAGACAAAGTTACTTTGTGTTGCTCTCCGTGATCTAGACTCAACAGGGTCCAAGTGCGCTCCTACCCCAGGTGTGCTGGAGGCAGCTCATGGTTTTCCATTGGAACATACTTTTTTTCCCTCTAAATTATATATACATAATTAATCAGGCTTTTACAATTATAGATGAAAGAAAGAAAGTGAGGAAGGAAGAATCCTGGATGAAGCATCCACACAGATGGACGCAGCGGGTGGGACTGTCACCCCAGTGCATTGGATAATGCTGCCTTCAGATGGCTTCTGAAATGGAAACCAACTCCTGACAAATTTCTGAACAAAGGATGTTCGCTCTTTTTTCAGAACATGCCTGAACCCATGGAAAAGTCAAGGGCTATTAAAACTATTTGAAAACGATTTGTATATATAACAGAGGTGGGTCCTAAGTGAAGATAATTATTAATATAAATATAACATAACTGTAAATATAATATAAATATATTTTTTTGATAAATAAGTGTGTGATGATTCTAAATAATCTGATAATATAATATAATAATAATAACAAACTCATATCTGGTAGGGTGTTCAAAGTAAAGAGGCAATGCAGCGAATCCACCATCGAGGGGAGTTTTCCCCACACTGGGAATCTGCCAACCTGCTTCAACTCACCAAGGGTGAGCCGTGTGCCCTCCCCCAGCCATCATGGTCACAGGGGAAAGCCTCAGCGTGGACAGCGTGCTCCCCGGAGACAGAGGGCCCCATGGAGGAGCACTGACAGCTGAAGAGAGGGGCCAGGGCCTGGTGACCTCCCCAGCACTGCAGTGCTCAGCTGGCTACTCGGCCACTCAGAGAGAAGCAGGGCCTCCACGGCCAGGGCCATGCCAAACAAATTCACCGCTGAGACCCCACCTGGCTTCCAGGAGTCTCCTTCTTCCAAGTCAGCTCTCCAGGGCCAGGGACAGCGGAGGCCCGGCCGTGACTCCTCAGCCGTGCTGCCCATGGATCTGAACTGAAGAGCTCTGATCATGAGATGGAGGTGCATGATAGGTGCAGGGGGACACGAGTGCTGAGGAGATGTGACACAGGTGAGGGGGGCAGGGAACAGTGGGGCAGGGGCCGGGCCCCGCTCCAAGGGCAGCTGCCTTCTGGACTCAGCCCAGGGATGCCAGGTTTGTTTTCAAGAGAAACAGAAATCTGAACTCTTTAGATGCCACTTTTCATTTTAAATGCTAGTTCACAGATTCATGTACACCAAAGTTGGGATTCGTGTGTGAAGGTGATAGGTGCGCGTACCAGACATTCATGTGCACAGACCAGGTTCCCCTTTGGAGTCAGAATGGAAGTTCCAGGTCGGACACTGTCACTCTGCTGCAGAGACCTGGGAAAGGGGTCTTGGAGGAGCCAGGCGACTGGTCTGGGCCAGTTCTGCCTCTGGGCACCACGTTGCAGCCCCATCTGTCTGTAAAGAGACCCCAGGAGAGGATGTTTCTGTCTCCAGTGACTCAAACAACGGGACAATTTCTGCTGAAAACAGCATTTTTGCATTTCCTTAGCAGTGGACTTTGCCTAGAGCTCCTGGGGTCCCTGTGGGCCTCCAGAGCTTCCTGGGGGGGGGGGGGGAGAGGAGCCTCTGGGCCTTGCTGGTGTGTGCAGCTGCTGGGCATCTCCTCCACTGTGACAACCGGCCATCCATCAATGTGGAGATGAGAAAGGCTGAGTCCCTGGGGGCTGCTTTTGGAAAAATGTTAAAAGCTTTAATTGAAAGGCTCTCCCACAGGCTGCAAGTGACTTCCTGGTTCTGAATTCCTGTCCTCACCCCCACATGCCCCAGGGACCCCGCCAAATGCCAGGGCCAGGTCATCCTGATGTACTTAAGCCATCAACTTCTGACAGGTCTTTGAAGATGCTTGGCCCAGAGTCCCATGCAGCCCCCAAGGGTCAGGGACCACACTGTGAGCAATGTCACCTGTCAGGGTCTGCAGATTAAACCTGCCTCAGGAAGGGGAGATGCTTAGTATTAACATGTCCTGGTTGAAATGCTCAGGTGACGAGAAAGATAGGCTTGGCCCTCTGGAAGGGCATTTCTTGTAATGAGGCATTCGATAAATTTTTCATGAGCCTCTTGAAAGTCTTTTACTGGCTTCCTTTCCTCCATTTATCTGTGTGTCTATCCATCTGTCCGTCCATCCATCCATCCATCCATTCATTGCCTCCAACTCGAGCCAAGGTCTGGCTCAGACTGACACTCCATTTAAGCCAGCAGTGTTTCTCTGAGGGCTCCCCAGGCCACCCAAGGGAAGTATCGGTTAAGAATTCCCGAGTTTAAGCTCTCTCTTCAAAGCTTTCCAAACAAATGAAGGTTCTGACTCTTTAAGAATGTTTTATTACATCCATAACATGTGCTCATTAAGAACAAAGTAGGAAAAAGAAAAATAAAAACAAAACAAAAATTCTTGATGACCCTTCCTTTTGAAAACCTGTGCTGTTGAGGACCACCTGCAGGAGCACTTCAGTGTCGGTGAAATGCCCTTTGACCTTGAGACCTGGCCAGAAATGAGCTGCATTCTCTGTCCCTTCAGAATAGAAGATGTGTCATCCTGTTCCCCAATCTCCTGAGGGTAAATTTTCTTGTTTTAATAGCTAATATGGGAGAGGCAACTATTATCTGTGTTGGGAATAACATACAAATGGTTCCACGACTACCCAACCAAAGTAAGATCCAAAACAATTCGGGATGGTTCTGTGAACCTTGCCAGTCTTGTGCATGACGGGGAGCCCTCAGTGCCTGGGAAGGGGACAGGTGTGCAAATGTGGCCCAAGTACAGGCAGGCAAGTCCTGTAAGTGACATCTAGACGGCGCTGGGAACATAATGTCATGAATAAAGATGACCCGCATCTCCGAGCTGTGTATTTTAAGATTAATATTTCTCAATAGCACTCGTCAGAGTGAGTGGCAGTGGAATCCATAATAAGTATTTTATTGAATCATATGTGGTTTAAAGATAAATTTAAAAAGGGACCATGAATTCTCATGTCAAATTATGTCTCCCAGAAGTTAATTAGTTGTGTCACGATTCAAAAACGAATTCTTTTTAATTTGGCAAAATACAGGTTTGTGTTTCTGACAATTCAATCAAAAGATTCTTTCAATTAATGACAATTTTTTTAGAGTAGATTTAGGTTCACTGCAAAGTTGAGTGGAAAATAGAGAGTTTCTCTACACCCATCCCTGTCCACGTGGAGCTGCCCTGCTGTCCACACTGCGTCAGAGCCGCGTCCGCGTCAGTCAGTGGACACCCAAGGCCTCCTCACTGTGCCCCAGTCCACGGTTCAACTTGGGGCTCACTCTCGGTCCTGTGTGCCCAATCGTCTCTCTGTTGCTGGGTCAGAGACCCTCCCTGTGAGTCTGTGTGACCATCTTTGTCAGACCTTTCTTCTCTTCTAACGCGCATTGGCAATGCTGTCGGCTTCCCTCTTAGACCTGCTTTTTTTTTTTTTTTTTTTTTTTTTGCTGATGTATTTTTGACAAGATGTATTTTTATTTTCATTTAGTTCAAAGCATTTTAAAAATTCTTTCAAAGTTCTCCTTCGACTTGTGCATTATCTCGCAGTGTGTTATTTCCTCTCCAACAGCTTTGGGTTTTCCATCTATCTTTCTGTTACTCTAGTTTACTCCCGTCGTGGTCTGAGAGTCCATTGTAAGAATTTGTCAGTGTGTGCTTTGTGTCCTGGAATGTGGTTTCTGCTGGTTGACATTCCCCGTGAGCTTGAGGAAAACGTGGCTTCCTCTGCTCTTGGATGATGTGATCTGCAGATGTCAGTTATGCCCAGTTGATAGATGTACAGCTCAATTCAGCTACATTCTTCTGCCTGCTGGATTTCTCCCATTCAGATTGATGGGTGTCACCTGTTTCTCCTACAGTCCTACCAGGTTTTGTCTCAGTTATTTTTGATGCTTGGTTATCAGGCACATGCACATTAAGGATCTTTATGTCTTCTATCATTGGGTAATTCCCTTTTAATCCCTGACAGTCTTCCTTGCTCTCAAGTCTAGTCTGTCTGAAATCAACATAGCAGCTCCACTTTCTTTTGAGAGTGTTGAGTATGATAACATCTCCATCCATTTATTTCTAATATACATGCATCTTTATATTTAATATGTGTTTCTTATAAAGGTCTATTTTTTGATCCACCATAAGCATCTCTGCTTCTAGCAGATGTACTCAGACCGCAGACACCTGCAGAGATTTTTTTTTTTAAACCTGCAGTGATCTTCTGTGGAGGTCAATCAATCAATGTCCACATGTATGTCGTTTTCTATTGGTGACCCTTGCTCTTAGTTCCTATTTGTCTCCTTTTTTATACCTTTTGCGGTTTAATTGAGAATTTTATATAATTGTGGTTTTCTTTTCTTGGCATATAAATTATACTTTTAAAAATCTTTTCTTGTTGATTGTTCTAGAGTTTAAACTACAAATCTATAACTGATTCACTTTTAGGCAATTCACTACACAAATTCACAGTAGTGTGAATATCCTGTGATGACAAGATATTTATAATCTTCCCTCCCTTTTCTATATCACTGCTGTCAATCATTCACTAATATATAATTGATACATTGTTGCTATTGTTATTTTTAAAAGTTCATTGTCATTTAGATCAATTAGGAATTTAAAAACATTTCTTTTCTGATGCTTTTCCTTTATTTATGTAGATTCAAGCTTCTGATCTTTGTCATTTTTATTCTCTCGAAAGAATTGCTTTTTACATTTTTCAAAAGGTGGTTCTTCTAGCAACAAATTCCCTTAATTTTTCTATGGTTGAGGTCTTTATTTCTCCTTTAATTTTAAAGGTCCATCTTACAGGGTATGAATTCTAGGCCAATGGGCTTTTTTAAATATTTCATTTGATTCTCTTCTTGCTTCTGTGGCTTCTAAGGAAAAATTCGATATAATTCTAATTTTTGATTCTCTATAAAGATAAGGTATTTTTTTTTTAACTTCTGATCTCTTCAGGATTTTATTTTTTATCTTTGCTAGGACACAGTTTGCATATGGTATGCCTAGGCTCAGGGTTTTGGCATTTACCTACTTGGTTTTCTCTAACCTTCTTGGATCTCTGAATGGTTTGGTATCTAACATTAAGTGTGTAGAAATTCTCAATCATCATTGCCCCCCATGGTCTGTTTTCTTTTAGGAAGTTTCTACTAAGATATTGTCAATCTCAGGATTATAACCTCAGTCTACTAGTGAGCTGATCACTCTGTCCCAGGGTTCTTTATATAGCATTCTATTGCTAGAATTCCACCTCTCTGCTTCTGTTACCTGCCTGTTTTTCCAGGGCGTCTCCTTTTCCTGTTAGATCTCTTAACATACTAATCATAGCTGTTTTCAATTCTTGGTTTGCAAATTCCAATATTCCTGCCATATCTGAGTTGGCTTGATATTTGTTCAGTCCCTTCAAATTGTGATTTTTGCCCTTATTGTGCCCTTTAATTTTCTGTTGAGAGGTAGACTTGCTGTATTGAGTAAAGAAACTTTGTAAACACCCTTCAGCAATGCGCTGAAGGTGTGGGCTGGGTAGAGTTCTATGTCCTGTGCTTTCTGTTATTACAACAAATACCTGAAATCATCAGCTTATAGAGATAAAAGGTTTATCTTGGCTCACAGGTTTGGAGTTTTGTCCATGTCTTGGAGTTGGCTGCCTTGCTTCTGGGCTTGTGGTAAGGTGACAAATCACGGTGACTGCACATGGCAAGAGCCATTTGCCTCTTGGCCAGGATGCAAAATAGAGGAAGCGTTCCTAGAACATGCTGGAAATTAATATCTTACTATTTCTGAGAACATATGGTCTAAGCATAATATCCATGTCTCAGTCCAGATACAGACATTTTCTGCCTTGGTTTAGAGACTAACCTTTGACTAAAAGGAAAAAATCGTGTATCACAGGTCACAGAAAATGACCCCAGCTCACCCACTTTGGAATCCACTCTCAGTCCACAGACAACACTTCCGGGCTTGCTTGTCCTCCTCTTGCCTGGAAATGGCTCCCTCCCTGGACATTCTGCAGGGCACTCCATTCCCTGAATGGACTCTGCCCAAGCCCCTCGCCATGACTGGCAGCTGCTGCATTGGTAGCAAACCAGAATGGGAGCTGGAAACCAAAACTGGGAGGTGGGCGGGAGAACAGGCGTGGAGCAACCTACCGCCCTCCCCCAGAGGAGGCTGGGTTAGGGGACAGACTTCCAGAACAGGTACAGAACAGGTGCTTCCAGAACAGGTACACAGGAGACGGAGGAGGTGACCAGAGTCCGTGGGAGAACAGGTGGGGAAGGCTGCTCACTGGGCTCAGCATGAGCCGTTTGCCTCTTTATGTGTTGCTCTATACTTAGCCCTCAGAGAGCCACAAATTACAGTGGTTAAATAAAGCTTTTGAAAACGGCAAGTAGCAACATGGCAAGTACAGAACACCACCGGGTGGCGTGCCCCCACCAACGCCTCCCTCCCCCTCCCGCCCCAGGACCGCCACCGTGTCCTTCGTGAACCCCCATCACTATGGTATTGTGTGTGTGGTAAACACAGCTCTCTTTTGTTTTTTAATCTGAGAGGTTCCACCAAAGGCTGGGGCAGAAAGAAAGCTGAGGGGATCCTTGTGGGACGAGTATTTTGGGAGAAGACTGATTTAAGCCATTGCTGGGTCTAGAAGAGAATGAAGATGGGGACATCTCTTGAGTGTTTTGTATGTGCAAAGTGCTGCCCCAGCCGTGCATCACAGGTAGGAACTGGCCTTTCCTTGTGATGCCTTGTGCATGTCCACTCTGTGGATGAGCAGACCAGGGGACAGGAGGGCTCAGGACCTCTCCCAAGGTCACGTGACTGGCCAGAGGCAGGACCAGGGCTCCGTTGGCCCCGGAGCCTGTGTTCTCAAAGACCACACTTAGCGACTTAGTGAGCCAGTTGTGGACTGAATGTTTGCGTCCCCCAAATTCACAAATGGAAGCTGTGATCCCAATGTGAGAGTCTTGAAGCTGGGGCCTTGGGAGCTAGGTTTAGACAGGCCATGAGGACAGAGCCCCAGAGATGGGCTTAGTGCCCTTATAAGATGGGGAGGGGACCAGAGCCTGCTCACACAGCAGCTGGGAAGATGACCCTGGTATTGTTTAGGTAATAATGACCAAGGAATGTCTATGTATGCTAAGTACAGGGGGGTGTTTTCCAGTCATACTGGTGCAAGCTGGGCTGCGGAACCACGGATGTGGAGGTCCAACTCCAGGCTTTTCTGTGTGGGCAGCTCTCTTTCCAGGGAACAGATTTCCAAGAGTGAATTTCTTAGGGGAAGGGATATTTTTAATTTGAAAGATATTTCCAGTTTTGCTTTCTAGGTAGGTTCTAGCAAATCACCCTGGATCCATGGGGACCACACAGCAGATCTGTCTTCCTTTGGAAAATCCTTGCTAAGTTAGGACACCCTTCCCAACAGACCAGAGACACACCTGCCCCACAGCCCTCGCAGCTGCATGGCGGACATGGGGCAGAGGCCACAAAACGCCCCTCTAATGAGGCAAAGACACAGGCCCTACGAAGAGTCCAGCCTGGTAAGCTGACTGGGGACATGTCTAGTGCTATGACACGGCAGGGGCAGAAGTACTGGGACTGGAACCTCTGGCCAACCCCTCTGTGGCAGGACTTGATTGATCTCTCTTAAATGCAGTTCCTTCTGTCTGTCCCCCTGCCTCTACCCCTCCTGCAGGGCTGCAGCCACAGCCTACCTGATCTTCTGAAGACTGGAGGTGATCATGTCATCCTCTTGCTCTGGAAACCTCACCTTCCTCTCCTCCAGGCTGACAGTTGTCTGTGTTGGCCTGGCCCATGGACCCTCTGAGAGGACACCTCTGCTTCCCCCAGTGCACCTGCTGCCTCCTTCACGCCTCCCTCTGTGGGGCCACATGGTTCCAGCTCTTGGTTTGCCCCTGCTCTTTCTCCCCCCTTGGCTTTTCAAACGGCATCTTCTACTTTTTCCCCTTCTCCTTGGCTTTCCAACTTTGTGTTCCTGGTCCTCTGTTTGATGTTGCTCTTTGACCATCCAGAAGTAGACTCAATGTGTCCTTGCTAGTTTTTCATAGCCCTCCTAATCTATTTCCCACGAAGTCACCTAGAGATTGGAATGACACTTATTTTGTTCCCTGTGGCAGACTCAGTGTCTAGGGCACTGCCCAGCACACGGGAGGCAATAAACTTGATACAGTAAATTAATAAAGAGTCAGATGCTACACATACTATTGTCACCCCCTCGATCCTAGGAAAGTGAAGCTTAGAGAGCATTTTCATGAGCTATGAGGTTAACAAACGGTGGACTGGGACTGGAACACGGCTCTTTGATGTATTTTCAACTATCCCTCGTGGCCACCTTCAAATGCAATTTAACAGCCTCTTGCGCTTAACAGACTCCATTACGATCTGAGAACAGTGCAGGGCAGTCTCCCTGACAATGACATTGTGCACAAGAGATCTCTTTGCTGTGGAACCTGCCCTGCACACAGGAAGATGTTGAGCCACATCCCTGGTCTCTAGTCACCAGAAGCTAACAGTAACTCTCTCCTTCCAGTTGTCTTTAGATAATGTCAACCATCCCTGGTGGCAAAATTGCCTCAAGACAAGGAACAGAGTGCCATTGGATAAGTCCCTAAAGCCTGGGAGAGAATGTAGACGTGCCCTAAGGGAAAGAAGAAAAGAAAGAGTAGAACCTTGTCCAATATTGAACTTGTGTGTTGTAGGCCACAGTGCGCACTTCACTGAGTCTCGGTTTCCCCATCTGCAAAGTGGATATAGTAGCTCAAAATTGTAAAAAGAGTAGAGGAATGCATATAAAATGCTCTGGAAGTTTCATCAATTTAACTGAACTGCACTCACTCATCAAAGCATACATAAAGGAAACCCTGCCTTAACAGCAGGGCTGGAGATCCAGGGTCAGGAGGGATGGATTTGACAACACAGGGTGTTGCATTCTGGGAGGCAAAAATGTCCCACCTTCAGGAACAAAAACCAGTGAGTCTTTTGGGCTGACCAGCTCGTGGGCACGCTGGGCACGCTGCTTCTGAGATGCTCCTGGAGAGAAGGAAGAAGGAAAGTCATGCTTGCAGATGGGTTGCTGTCCTTTAACACGATGCCACGTCTAAACTAGGAAGAGGAAGGGCATTTCAAGACCTGTTGAAGAATGGAATCAGGCCAGTTGTGAACTGAGCCCTCTCTCTCGCCCATGTGAACTTTCACGCAATTGCCATTTAGTGTTGACGCACTGGGCTTGCTTGTGAGATTCTTTTATGTTTGAATAGTGATTCCAGAAGGAACATTGACTTTGAAGCCTCTGCCCTCTTCACGGAGTCCTGCTTCGACCTAACGTTGCTGCTCCAGAACATGCCTCTCGGGGACTCCTCAGTGTCTGTGTTGCAGCCTGAGAACTCATAGGTGACAGTAAAGGGACAATGGCCTCTTCTGGTCCACTCTGTCCACTCCCCCAAGCTTGTGTGCTCTCTGTCCATCAGAGCTGGGAGCATGTCCACTTGTGGGCAGCGGAGTGCAGTCCACCATGTGACGGAAATGCCCAGGAGGGTGTAGTGACCGTCTCAGGAAAGAACTGAAGCTGGCCCCCTGGAATCCCAGGTTTCCACAAGTTGCACCATCACTCACGGTGACCCACCATCTTTAAAAGATGTGGTGAGTCCGAGATAAACTCCGAGAGGGGACGACAGAGACCAACGTCAGCACTGGCAGGGTGGTTCCCACACCTTTCTGCATATAGTGTCTGGGCTGATGGCTGATATTCCTTTAAAGTGCCCCAGGAACTGTGGCCGTTCTGACGAAAGGCAACTAAGTAAATGAACTGCTCTTTGGGGCTACAACATTGAACCCCTTAAACGAAGGCAGCTTACACACATGCAGATACACGTTCCTTGTGGTCCCTGTAGGCATAACTGCCCATCAGCAGAGCGCTTTCAAACAGGGAGGGAGATCCGGTTTGCTGGAGCTCTGACCTCTAACACCAACAGAGGCAGAGGGTGGCTCAGCAAGCAGGAGTCTGTTTGCACATCTATATTCCTTTTTTCTGCACACAAACTTAACCATGAAATCATCCATGCTGATGTGTAGAGAATGTGTCAGGGCCTGTTCCCCAGGCCTGCCAATTGTCTCTTTCTGTCCTGGCTGTCAAAGGTGTTATCTTCTGTGAGTAGAAAAAAATAAATTAGTTAAGGTCTGGATTTAAACGAACACTGGGACAAAAAGAAAGTCAAAAATAAAATTAGCCAGGAATAAAATCAGCCATCTATTGAAACATGCACATGCACACACAAGTGCACACACACATTCACACGTGCACTTGCACACCCTCTCCACTGCACTAGTCAGCGAGTGCTGTTGCCTGGCTCCTCTCTGGAGTAAGTGCTCTGTTTACAAGCTCTCACACTTTAAATTCTGCCAGGCTTAGAGACCTGCTGTCCCCCGTGAAGCAAGGTCCTAGGACCATGCATCCACTGGCTCCTCTGTGGCAGGGGGCCCGTGAGGCTCTGCAGGCCTCTTGTTCCTTAGTTTCCACACCTATGTGTGTGTCGTGACATGAGATGAATGTGTGTGGTCGCATTAAAGAATACAGCCTTAATGATCTAAGCTATTATTTATCATCCTATTTATACTTTAATTGTGACAACAAAGTTCTTAGTGAAACTTCTCCAGCATGGGATGTGACCGTGAGCTCCAGACATGACTCTGGAGTGTTAAGTAAGGCTTGGTTGTCAAAGGCTTGTGATCAAGGTGTAAATTTTGAGGGTTACACCAAGGATGTGGGCTCCTGAAATAGGCCTGCAGAGAGAGCAGATGGCTGGGTGAGGATGGAACAGTGAGGAGGGCGAGGGTGGGACCAGGGCTGTCCTGAGGACTGGGCAGCCCTGGTGCCCAAGACCCCGGGAGGACGCCAGCCTGCCTAGCTAGGTCCGGCACTAGCTGTGGTCCCCGGGAAGACCTCTGTGGGAGAGGATCCCCAGGTCAGTCCTTCCCAGGCTGGGGGTCGTGACTACATGGAATTCTGTAGTTGGAGACAAAGGACTGGCCTCTGGGCCTGACCTGGGCCTCCAGGAGGACTCCTCTACTCTTGCCTGAGTTTGGCCCACGCAGGGCTTGATAAATAACATGGAATAAAGAAACACCTGATGAAGAGTTGAGAGGATGGGGCCAGGGCAGGTATGAGGGGCTTGTCCTGGAAGATCCTGCAAGGGACCGCATTTTGCAACGGCTGTGGCAGCATGGGAGCTCCCCCATGCGACCTTCCCACGAGCTTGATCAGGACCATATCTAGAAATGGGGCTGCTTTGGCGTCTCAGGGACTGTCCTGATCTCTAAGCCCCTGCTCAGCCTGGAGCAGGGAACAGCTGAAGCTTGGGGCTGGCGTCCTGTGTGGCCCAGCGCTTCAGTGTGTGTATATATAATGTTGTAGATGGACAAGTGCCTTTATTTTGTTTGTTTATTTTTACTTGGTGCTGAGGGCTCAGTGCCTGAGTGCCAGGCCAGTGCTCTTACCACAAAGCCCAGCCCGTGTTGCAGTATTTTTATATCAACAAGGACACAACATGGACGTTGGTTTTCAGAGTAGCTTTGAATACTCCACAATAGAGACATCACAGTCGAACACTAGCATCTCCTTGCCTTTGTAACCGTCCTTCTATGTTTATGGAGAAAATACTGCTTGAGAAACAGTATTTTCAAAATGTATTCACCCAAATAATGCTCTTGTCCCTTTTGGTCTCTGGTCAGCAGGCTGCAAATCCCCGCCTTCTAGGCTGGGTTGATGGTAGACATGGGACGGGTTACAGTCTCTTGGATGGAGACAGTCTAACCATAGGTACAAACTGATATTGCCCTTCAACTTTCAGCTTCAAAAAGATTCTCCAAAGTCCTGCGAATTGGAATGGCCCATGAGACTTTTTAAAAACATAGACACCCCAGTCCCAAGGGAGCCCTTTTTGGCCATCAGAAGGTGGAGCATGCATGATCCTCAGGTGACTCTACTCCAGCCGGGCTGTGAACCCAGCAGACTCCAGCTTCAGGGGCCGAGCAGCGGCCAGACTGCACACCTTCCTTTGGCCACATTCATATATCAGACATTCTATTCATTTATTAATATTTTTCTCTAAATTAACTTCCATTTAAAAAAATGAAATGTAAGACATTTAAAAACTCTTCTCGTCACTATAAATAGGAACTCAGTACCATTTACCATTAAGAGGAAGCAACTGGAAAGCCACACACGACAGCTCCCTGCTCTGTTCAGATCCAGCCAGGCAGCGTGGCTTGCCCTCAGGTGCACAGTCAGTGGCTGGCTCTCTCTTCTTGAACAGGGATGGAGGGAGGCCTGGCTCTAACCACCTAGCTTTCTTCCCCCTGCCGGACATAGGCCGAGGGCTTGAGGCTCTCTTAGCAGTGGAAACTGGTGTGCAAAGCCTCGTGGGCTGAACTGTGCTGATGAAACACCAGGGACATGTTTTCTGGAGGCTTTTGGGAAAATCATTTCTGTCTTTGAGAAGCCCCTGGAAGAGAGAGCGCTTTGCCTCCAGCTGTTGGGTACAAACGCAGGGCCAGCGTTGGGTACAAATGCAGGGCCTGGCACTGCCCAAGAGAGAGGCTGAGATCCTCGAGGACCCAGGGCCTCCTGAACAGACTGGCCAGGGCTTCTCCGGTCCCCTCCAAGCTCCCTCGGTTATTCAGGGCATTTTGAGTCAGCCCTGGGACACCAATGGCTTCCCAACACAGGGGCAGAGGCCCGTGTCCAAAGACCACTGGCATTTGGCAGGGACTTTCTTCTCCACAACCAGGAAGATGGGACGAGAACTGGCGGGGGAGTGACAGCCTGGTTGACTCAGGTCATCTAGTGCCTCGTACATCTATCAGATGAAGTCATTTCAGGGCCATGCATCTTGTCCTTAGGAAATGCTTGCTCAGGATGGAAGAGACAATGGTTTCACAGAAACAAAGCGGCCGGAGGCTGTGAGGGGCTTAGGTTTGCTTCTCAGTGACTCTCCTCAGGGTCACTCTGCCAACCTCCCCTGAAGAGGTCATGAGGTCTGGGGATAAGGGGAGTAAATTATCAAAACAGCATCTGTGCCTCTGGCATTGAGCACAGAGCTCTATGAGCATACACCACGTCCTTGGGACTCACAGTACAACCAGTGGACCACAGCATCCATGGTGTCACCTGCGGCTTGCTGGAGTGTGGTCTCAGGGCCATAGGCCTGCAGAGTCGAATACCCATGCTAGAAAGATGCCATTTAGCTCCGCATACACAGTAACCCAAAAAAGCCCGGCCCCAGGTGCTCCTCACCAGCTAGGTGCTGCTCAGGCCATCAGGAGCTTGGGGTGGGGGTGGGGGGCAGGTCCCAAAAGCCCGCCTGGACCCCTGAAACTGAAATGCTGCTCTGTGCTGCCAGCCTGAGGCTGTCTGCTTTGTTTCTTTGGGTTTCTGCCACAACTGCTGAGCTGTCTTCCCCCAAAGAACCAGCTCCTGAGATTCCTTGGGTTTCACATCAGGCCCGGTATCCTGGTCCATCGCTGGCACGCTCACCTGGGCTGCAGAAGGCAGACGGGGCCAGATAGCAACCTAGAGGGCTTCCTGGGTGCTTAAATTCCCTATATGCCAATTTATTAGAGTAAACAAAATCAAACTCCTTCTTTGTCTCATATGTAAAACACATTTCCCAGATTTTTATCAAAGTTGTGATGATGATTAGCAATTCTCCAAGGCCCTTTTTTTTGGAGAAGTGCTTTGTGTCAACAGGACCTCAGGAAGAAGTTCATGGGAGGAGATGAGGCAGATTTGGTGCCTATGAAGGGCAACAGGGAGAGCCTCCGAATGCAGAGCAGCCTGGAGGCCTCTGCCCACCATGGCCAGCGCTGGAGCAAGACTGCCCCTCAGAGGAGGCCTGGACTTGGCAGAGGGGCCATGCCCGAGTGTCCCCACGGTGCTCGATTGTTAGCTGGGCCTTGTGTGTGGGAAGAGCGCAGCCTCCGCTCAAAGGCTAATGGAGAGCTGGCGGGGTAAAAGGAGAGGGGGCGGCCCTGCTGGCTACTGACATTCTTACCTCTAAATAACAAGTTGCTTTCTGGAAGGGAGATATAAGCTTCATGGCTGGCACAAACTGCAGAGTGGAAAAACCCAGATAAATGTAGGAGGTTCCCAGAGCAAAAGATATCACTGTCTGGTACCCAAGGAGCAGCCCGGGAGATAGCAGGCAGTGCAGAGAAGCCAGGCCTACAACAGGGGCCCGAGAAGACTGGCTGGGAGAGGTGAACGTAGGTGGGCTCCCAGCACCCTGCAGCCCTGGCTGTCTCAAGGGAGTTGCTGAGAGTTTCTGAGCTCCAGGGACAGGAACGAGAGTGTATCTGCCGGCAGACCAAGAGGCACTTCCTGTTTGGGCTAAGAGGAGCCAGAAAGTGTGGACAGGATTGCTCAAGGGCACAGGGGATGGACAACAGAGACAAAGTGATAAGTAACAAAGAGGGGAGTGACAACCCAAGGGAGATTATCAAAGGCAGAAGATAACCAGGCACCAGATCCTGCCTCCCTGGGCTTCTCCTGGGCTTAGGCCCTGTGGGAGAGCCAGGGGAGGAGGGCAGCCTAAACTGAGCAAACAGAACTGTAAGCCAGAGGGACAAGTTTAACTTCAAGTGCAGAGATTAAGTTTTCTGAAAATGAAGAGAAACAGGGAAGTGGGGGTCAGTCAAGGTCAGCTACAAGGAGATTTACAGACTGCATTTATCTCCAAGTTTATGTAGCCTATTAAATTTCATCTCTGCTACAATCATATCCTTTGATATAAACATTTCACTTTTTTGGAACCTAGTTTTGAAAGCATAAAAAATATGCAGAAAGATCTTCCCATAATACTTATAATAATGAAGTGAAATAAATTCCCAGTGGTAGGGAAAGACTTATGGATCCTCTTGCATGCTCTTGATGGCATGTAAAGTTAATAATAATGACATTTTCATTAATATGCGCTAACTTTTAAGTATGTTCTAATAAGCTAGTTAATGAAACAAGCAGAAAGAAATATGGGGTACAGTGTTTCTCAAACCTTTTGACCATGAGCCACAGTCAACCGTTGCTCTTGCATCTGAACCAAGACGCCCACACACATTTTCAAAGCTTGCAGGGAACCCCACCTGCTCACCTGGGCCCCACACCCTCAGCACTTGGTGTGCTCTTCTGTCCTGTCTTTCTCAGTGCTACATAGACTCCCTGTGTGCGCCATAGCCCCTCTTGGTGGAGCATGATTCCAGAGAATAATCCAAAATAGTGGGACCGTCTCTGGAGGAGTCCTTCATCCTTTCCAGTTTTTCTTTAATAAACACACATTGCTTTTTATAAAATGGGTATACTGTTTCCATACTGATTTTCAAATTGTCCCCATGCTCCCCTTCCCTAGGCCAACTAATCTCAGTTCCTTGTTCTCTGATAAATACACTTTATATTTCCCAGGGATTCCTGAGCCCAGCGGAAGGGGTGGCAGCCCCAGCTACAGCAGCCTCTGCTCCTGAGTGTACATCGAATGCTTCGTGGATTTAGCATCTATGACTTGTGGCCCCCATGTGGCCACTGCTGGATTATGTACCTTTTAAAGGAAAGGTCACCATCCCAGCTAATCCATATCCTTCACTCCTGCTTTCTCTCCTTCCTTTATCCCTCTCCAACATGAACAATTTTGTTAAGTGCCTATTTTGTTCAAAACACTATCTAAAAGCTGAATGGAAAAAAAAGAGATATTTTTTCACGTTCTTTAATTTTTCTACAATGATCATGTATTTCTTTCATAGTCAGGAAAAATAATACATACTGTCTTCTCTTTTTTTTTTTTTTTGATACAAGGGATTGAACTCAGGGGCACTCGACCACTGAGCCACATCCCCAGCCCTATTTTTGTAGTTTATTTAGAGACAGGGTCTCACTGAGTTGGTTAGGGCCTCACAGTTGCTGAGGCTGACTTTGAACTTGCAATTCTCCTGTCTCAGCCTCCCAAACTGCTGGGATTACAGGTGTGCACCACCGCGCCCGGCTACATACTGTCTTAAAGGCGACCTGAACATAACTCTTGCTTTCAAGATGCCCACAACCTAGGAAAGAATCAGTCTCCTAAATAAGGATGTTAGAGACTTACCTTAAGTTCCTCATCTACCTCCTACCCCAGCCAGAAAGTGGCTCCTCAGAGTAACTTTTAATTGATAGAGGCCACAGTGCCTCTCTCTATTTCCAGGATACCAAGAAATTTGTCTGTCTGATGCTCTCCTCTGCCCCCAGGCCTCCTCTCCATTTCTTGGGAAGACAGGGACAAAGGGGTCGGGGAACAAGAGAGAAGGGAAGAAAGAGAGGGTGGGGAGGGGATCTGATCTGTGTGGGGGTGTGCTGTGGCTATAAGCAGTTGACTGAACTTGGTGCTGGAGCCTCCGAAGGTGCTCAGAACACCTTTCAGTTCTGCTCCCTCTGAGCCTGAAAGGGGTGATCCAAGACTGGTTGGTCCAGCAGAGTTAACTGCTTGGACTCTGAATGTGACACGGATGGCCTGGCCTGTGACCTCCAGAGTAAAGAGGTAGCAGGCTCCATACGTGGCTGGCATCGATGGCTGCAGCCAGATCTTCTGATTATTTTTAGGTTTTCTTTGTTAATGAATGACTTTCTGATGGCAGCTTGTTTGGTACATTAACTTCTGATTCTGATTTCCTCCGAGAAGTTCAGAAAGCAAGCTGCATCAACCCCCTTGCTTCCTACCCCCAGGCCTGGGCTCCTGGCTGCTCCTGGTGGATGGTGGATTTATCACCAGCTCATTGAAGGAAGTGCCTATTTACTTTCCAATCATGGGCAGCCTGTTGAATTTTAATAGAATTCTGGGGGCAAATACAGACAGTCAGGGGTTTTTAAAGTCAGTAATTCCTTGATCTCTTGAATTCTTGTCACCGACTGTTGTCAGAAAAATATCTCCTTGGTGTATATTCCAGCACATTCCAGCCAGCTGCACCTCCTGGCCTGCCCTCCCTCCCCCGTTTGGTTGGAATGTGCTCTTGCAAGGCTGGGGAATGAACAGAGGTGTCCCTGGTTCTCTGGGAGAAGACTCCCAGTTCAGCAAAGCCCAGCGAAAAACATCTCTCTTAGACCTCCTTTGTTTGCACCTCATGATAAATGTTCCTTTGGCAGTTTTATAAACAGGCTGCTAAAATGTCACCTTTTTAGAAGTGTGACAGGCCCGTGGGAGAGGGCTGCTGGCAGTCAGGCGGGCTGGGTGCAATTTGTGGCTGCGTTGGCTGCGGCCAGGGACTTGACACAGAACAGGCCATTCACCTGCAGCATTAGCTCAGGTTAGGAAATGCCGCTTTGCCATCCTTCACCCAGGTAGAAAATGACATCGCTGATCCTCTGAAAGTCAAATGGAGGGCTCCCGTGTGTATCCAGCTTTCGTAAATGCCTCGTGGATCTATTGGGGAGGTGTGAAAGACACAGGATGCGAAGGGATCTGGCTGAGGAGCCCTCGGGGCTGCAGTGGGACAGCCCACACCAGCTGGGTCCTGTCTCTCTCCCCAGCAAGGAGCATGAGTTTGCTGAATGAGGCAGACACAGATCCAGTTGGGTGGTTACCAACCCGACCACCAGCCTGCAGCGAGGGTGAACTGGGTCATCTTGGACATGCTTCCCGATCCCTGGAAGCCTAATGCAGTGTGAGAAATTAGTGATGACTCTGGGTTCAGGCTCCTCCAAACAGAGCAGCTGGGTGTCCATCCTGCTTTACTGGATGTCACCCCTGGATGGAATTCCAGTGAATTCCTAAGGTTCCCAAGAGGCTCATAAGACACATTTTAGTTGCTACATGGGACACATTGAAAACCAGGAAATAAATCCTTGACTTGTTAAGTGAGGAAAAATACTAGAGGTCTTGGGAGAGGAAAATTTCCAAGACTTCATGGCTGATGGACCGGTCCTGCAGGCAGGAAAGCATGTCTTCATTCAGTGACCCCAAGGCCCATGTCCAGCCGGCCACAGAACTTCCTCAGCTGGACACTACACTTCCTGTTGGCAGACATACGACAAATATCTGCTTTGCATTTGGATGGTCCAGCCAACTTTTGACCTGATGCTTTCAGATTTTAGTTACAACCTTTGCTTCCCTTTGGGAAAGAATGATTTAAGAGCTCTGCTATTCAATACGGTAGCCACTGACTTCAGCAAGCACTTGAAATGTGTCTAGTCCCAACTGGCATGTGTTGGAGGAGCAAGGCACAGACAGTGTTTCAAAGACTTAGCACAGAAAAGGACAAATGGCTAAATTTTTAAATATTGATCACAGGTTGAGATGTTAACACTGCCAATGAAGCGAATAACGTAGTGCATATTTTTAAAACAAACTTCACCTGTTTCCTTGTGACCTTCTTAATGAGGTACCTGGGAAGTTTAAAGTTGCATGTTTGTTTTGATAAGGACAGTGCTATGCTAGGGTTTCCAATGCAAATGTGAAGAGTCTCCAGTTCCCTTCCACACACTCCTCACAAAATCTCCTTCTTTTGGACTAAACTTGAAGTCCTTTTAATGAGACACCAAGCTGTTTTTGTTGCTATAATTAGGGACAAATTATAAATTCCAATGACTACCCAGTAGTTCTGCATCAGGAAGCCAGACAAGAGACTTTGTTCAAAGGGATGCTTGAAGTTCACACATTCCATCTTCTCTTCCTATTTCTGCCCTTTTCCGTCACCCCAAGAAAGCATGCATATGTGTCAGTCAGCTTTTCACCACTGGGACCAAAATACCAGACAGGAACAGCTGAGAGGAGGAAAAGTCTATTTTGACTCAGTTTCAGAGGTTCAGTCCTCAGTGGACCGACTCCTCTGTTCCAGGCAGAGGTGAGGCAGAACATCATGGAGGAAGGGCATGGTGGAGCAGAGCTGCTCGGCTCTCAGTGGCGGGAAGCAGAGAGAGCAAGGGGCGGAGAATGCACGCTTCTAGGGCACACCCCAGTGGCCCCTAGAGACCCCTAGTGACTCCTCCAGCCAGGCCCCATAGGCCTCCAGTTTGTTCACACTAGGATGGACTGAGTGGCCACGGCTCTCATCTGTCATCACTCCACCCCTGAAGTGGCATGGGAGTCTGGGGACACCTCATCTCCAGATCACACAGCATGGAATGGAGGCCTATCTGGGCCACCCCGCACAGGACTGCCACTAAGAGTCACATTACCTGCATTTTATAAACCAGTGGGGCTGGATTCCTCCTCTATGTATAGGAGGAAGGCAAGAATCAGTAAAGACATCCCCAATCGGAACCCACCGGGGCCCAAATCCAGCTACTTAAGTCCTTTCTCTGCATGGAAATAGTGTTAGCTCCTAAGCAAGCAGATTCCAAAACTCAGATGAATCCATCTCAACACTCTTTACGTATCAGGAGTAATCTTGACTTACAGTGGATCTTGCCCCCACTGACACTGCAATCTTAGATGATTCATGTTTTTTTTTTTTTATTGGTTGTTCAAAACATTACAAAGCTCTTGACATATCATATTTCATACATTAGATTCAAGTGGGTTATGAACTCCCATTTTTACCCCAAATACAGATTGCAGAATCACGTTGGTTACACATTCACAATTTTACATAATGCCCTATTAGTAACTGTTGTATTCTGCTACCTTTTTTTTAGCATTAACAACCTTCCTTATACCCAAACACACTGAAGTGAAGATGGTTAAAAGTGGACCCTTTCCTGAAATCAAGTTCTTCCCATTTCTTTCACTATTATTTGACTGATGCATGTAATCAAAACATCATAAAAGTTTAAGTTAAAATATTACAATAATACCACCCTAAGACAGCTTTTTAATTTCCAAGTTTCATTTGCACAGATACATTAATATGTTACCCAGTTATTATCATAGATAACGCACAATAGTTTGCACTATAATTAGTTCTCCCTGCTTCCTCAGCTCCTTCCTCCTTCTCTGTTGGACATGTGGCTGTGGGTCCTGTGCTTTCTCCCCCGTATCTATAAAGGTTGTCCTGTGATCATGTTTGATCCTGTGCCTCTAAGTAGAACCTGTGCCCTTCTTTCCAGAACTCCATGTTCATATATCCAGCTGTTTACTCGACATCTCCAACTAAAACGTCTAAACGACATCTAAAAAAATAAATGAATAAAAAGGAATAGAAGCCTCCACTTATTAATGAAACTGGAATTTCTTGGTGATTTTGAACTGTCAGGTATAAAGGTGCAAAGTGATGGGAGGGACGGGGAGAGGCTCAGCACACTGAGTGAGAGGGGAGGGACAGTGCCACAGTGTCTCCCATGCCACAGTGGAGCCCAGGAGTCCATCAAGGGCAGCAGCGGTCCACCCACGGGCTGCAGGCAGAGTGACCGCCTTCAGGTCTGTACAGGAGGAAATCAGACCTCTTGGGCTCTGTCCTCACTGTGCCATCCCTCTGGCCACCTCACAGTGGGCGGAGAAAGGAGTCCATGGGCAGATGGAACAAAAGGCGCCACGTTTGGGAACCAGGAGACAGAGCTGGGAAAAAAACGAGGGAGCACGGGAGACTGTTATTTGAAAAGGGAGGCTCAGCTGCCAACTCCGGGAAGGAAGTCAAGGCCCAGGCATTTCGGAGAGGAAGAAGCCAAACCGCCACAGGGAAAGGTGCCCGGGAGTGACATCCTAGAGTCTTGTGGGAGACCCACAGCCATGCAGTGCCTTATAGTAAGCACCAGCCAATAGACACAGAGCATGGCTTAGCTCAGATGCAGGCGTCCCTAGGATGGCCTCCAGAGTGGAAGGGAGGGTCAAAACTAAATAGAAGGAAAAGGAGATAATGCCAAAAATAGAACTCCAGATCCAGAAAGAGAGTAGAAAACAGATAGTGAAGAGGAAATTTCATACACACACACACACACACACACACATACACACACCACAACTAGTAATATACGTATATTATATATAATAGTAGTATAATACATCATGTTATTATATGTAAATAGTATTATATATAAAACATGGGATATATATATATCTCCAGCTGTTTACTTGACATCTGGGCACTGGGCACTGAGATATATATATATATAAAACTGTAATAGCACTATAATAAAGATTTCCAGGCCTGGAGATCATGATTTTCCGTACTGAAAGGGTCTAAGGAATCATCAAGGCACAACATCATAACATTGACCCTCTCCAGAGCTAAATGCAGGAGCTCAAGATCTTTCAGGAAGAAAACGTGCCGCTGGAGAAGGTGAAATCAGCATTGCAGCCGACTTCTCCACCACGACATTTAAAAATAAAGACAATATCAACGATGTTCCCTGTGGAGACAAGGGAACTCTTGTACACTATGCGAGAGTGTAAATGAACACATCTGTTACCGAAGCAGCACGACAGCTCCTCAGGAAACAAAAGCCGTGACTGCCGTAGACACCAGAACCCCCCCTGGTGCACGTCTGCCCCAAAGACGTGAACTCAGTCTGTGGAAAGGGCAGCTGTGCTGGGGCTCATGGCAGCCACTCCCAAAGCCAGTGATGGAGCCAACCTCCATCCACCAACCCACAAGGGGCAAAGAAAACCTGGAGCCTGAGCACTGTGGAGCACCGCTGTCCTTCAGATGCAGGTGACCCGTCATCTGTGACAGCAGGAGGGGCTGGGGGACACTGTTAAGTCAGATAAATTGGGCAGCACAGACAGACGCCTCCTCGCCTCAGGGACGCGCTGATAGGCACGGAGGAGAACAGTGGGGTGGTGTGCAGGCTGAGGGGTGGGCACGGGGTCAAGGGTACGGTGATCTCGACAGCAGGAAAAGGGTTTTTTATAAATCTATTGCCCAGCATGGTGAATATGGTCAATGACAGTGTGTTGTGATTTCAAAATTGCCAAGAAAATTAATTTCATATATTCTTATCACAAAAGGATAATTATTTGAGGTGGTTGATATGTTAATTAGCTTGGCTTAATTATTTCACACTATATTCATAAATCATAACATCATTTTGTAATCCCATAAACAACTATAAATGGTCAATTTTACAATAAAATAAAACAATGAATATTAAGAGATTCAATTAGTTCAAAATTTTGATAAAAATTATTTTCAAACCTGAAATTCTGTACTCCGATAAGTGTTTTAACATGAGAATAAAGACATTTCAGGCATGTGACGTCTTGACAAAATTAGTTCCAAAGCTTCTCGGGAAGCTGTGTGCGGGGGGTATGCCTATTAAAAGAAGAAAGTAAACCACAGATGGCCAGGGCTGGATGGTGCCCCAGGTGACATGGTGCTGCCTAGGAGGTGGCAGGAGATGGGGTGGCAGGAGATGGGGTGAAGAGGGAGGCCGGGCCAAGTGCTCAGCCAAAGCTCTGGATGAGTGGCCGGGATCATGGGATCCACCTGGGAGCCACCTGAAAGCGGGGGACAGTGAGTCCCTCAGTACAAATCTGAGCCTCTAGTGGGAAGAAGGGAAATGTGTGCTGAGGGCAAACCCCAGATGCTGGCCGTGGGTCACTGACAGCAATCCTGAGTGGACATTCTCTAGGGGACCAGCCAAACTCCCGAGACCAGCCCTGAAACTGGGGCCAGGGGATTTCTCTTCCCTTCAACCATTAAACTCCACAGTTTACTTATCACATAGAACTTCACAGTTCGCCTTAAAGCTAGGGGCCTAAGTGTTGTGTCAATAGTGGCTTCTGTCTTCAGACAAAAGCCACATGTCCCGGGTTTGGGGCAGGTCAGACTTGTGTCCATAAGCTGCAGGTGCAGGGAGCCTGCCCTTCTATTACAGCAGTGCTTCTCAATGACATTCTAGAGCAATCCATATCAGCTGGAGTTTCTCCTACAGAGGGACTGGGAGGGGTGAGGGAATTTGCATTTCTGACAAGTTCCTGGGAGATGCTGCTGCTGGTCTGGGGACTGCCCAGGGCTCCATCTGGCAGCATACCAGGCCCTCCTGGGGGTTCTGAGACTCTGGAGGCCTGAGCATCAGTGACTTTCAGAAGTCCTGGGGTGACTGTGGTACACAGTGAAGGCGAGAGCCCCGCTGAGGGGAGCATTTGGGACAGCTGATCTCTCCCTCACCTCCAGCATCAGGGGGCACTTGCTGGATCTACATGGACATGCAGTTTCTAAAAGAGTTCATATGTCACTGCATCTGTGGTGTATTCCCCCATTTGACGTTGTTATTATCCCCCAGATCATTGCAGAGGGACCCCTTTAGATGGGTTTGAACTCTAAGGAACATTTAGAAGTGTGGCATAGTTCGTCTCATGAACGAAAGTGGCATGGCTCAATAAATCCCACCAGTAAGTTTCCACTTGAGCTTTGTGACTTCCTGGTCAGGATGGGAGTGGTGGGTGGGGGTGGGTGGTGGGGAGGGTCGGGGTGGGGAGGGCAGTCATGGGGAGGGTCGGGGGGTGGGTGGGAGGCATCCTTGAGAAACACATTCCTCTCTGTAGAGATGGTTTGGAAACCACAAAACTTGCTTCTGGGTTCTCTGCATTAAGGAGCTAATAGCAACCAGGATGAAAGTATGGGGCAGTGAGCTTCGCACCAGGAAGTCCCATGTACTTGGTGTTCCTCAGTCGATTTACACTTAGCTAATCGGGGCTCCACTGCTGGCCAGTCACAGCACCTTCTTCAAGTCACAGGATTCTGGAAGCCTGTGGTTATGGCCAGGTTGTAACAAGAGGTCCTTCCAGTATTCCTGCAAATAAGCTCCAAACAAGCCCCACATACTCTATAGCCTGGGGCTGGGGGATGTTGGAATATAATGAAATCAGTTTGTATGCTGTTTAATAAAATATGGATTTTGAAGTCTGGGGCCAGGAGTATAATTCCAAATTAAAGCACTTTAAGGTTAAATTACATGATTTTCCTGAGTTTTTCATGTCGTCATCTAAAAATTGGAATAGTAAATCATTTGATTTAACTACCTCACAGATTCTTTGTCAAAAGACTCAATGACACAACAGTGTGAATGTTTTATGTGAATGTAAAAAATGAGGTTAACCATTCCCACCATGGAGCTTGCAAAACACAAAGTTCTGAAAAATGAGTTTTTAAGGATAATGTGGGATCCAGTGCAAATATTTTTACTTGAGTTAGAATGGAAACAAACATCTTTTTCTTCTGTGGAAGACCATCCCCGCCCCTGTCTAAAACTGAGAACCAGTGAAATGTCCTGTCACCAGCAGAAGCCTATAGACTGCCCATCCAGACACGGGCCCTCTGTCACTATGCCCCACGGCCTACAGCTAGCTATTGGCTTCTCTGCCCAAGTCCAGTTTCCTGCCTTGCAAGGCTGCCCTAACCGGCTCCCCACCCCCAGTCCCCAGCCCCTGCAGATGTCCTCCTCCGAGCTCCCTTCTGACACTCTGCCAAGGCTGCTCGTGAGGCAGAGGCCTAGCTTTGCCCATCAACTGGGTTTTCTGGTGGTCTTTGGGAAGCAAACAGGATCCTGTTGCAAATCTTCCAAAACATGCTCTTCCAATTTTCTTCCACAAGACAGCCAAGTGTGCCAATCACACGAATCTTGCTGTTTCCAGATATCATTTGGGGCCTCTTTTAAAATATTGATTTAAGATTCTATTAAATTAATATTCTAATATTCTATTTAGTATTCTGGATACAGTCGTCTAGTCCACTAAAGTTCCAATTATTCCACGACTCTGGATGGCATGTCTTAGCTGAGAGGGAATGGTGGCCCTCAGAGTCACTGTCTCAGAGACTCCAGAGAGGGCTTGGGAATGGGATAACTTAAGTTCAACGTGAGTTTCAGATGCTCCGCCAGGCAGGTCCTCTGGCCTGATGTGTGGAGTTGGGGTTCTCCGACTTCAGTGTCTGTAAAAATCATCCGAGGAGCTTGTTTAATGTGTAGATTTCACAGCCCTATCCCCACAGCACAGGGTGGGGCCTCAGAATCTGTATTTTAATCAAATCTCCTATTGTCTTTTACAGACCGCATTATAAGAAGTGTTGATTGATGTAGAGAAAGTAAGATCTTCATAGCAGAAAGTTGGCTATGATGACCATCTATATAATATCTAAGAATGAGCACAAATTCCCGAACAATGCTGCTTATTCTGGACATTAATTTCCTGGTTTGCACATAAGATTGCTAAGATTTGCTGAACCTAAGAGATGCTCCATTTTGCTTCCTGGGTCAGGACTCTGACTAAATCTATGCAATGCAGGAGTGATTGACAAATTCATTAAGATCCTGGAAAAATTAAGACAATAGGAGATTTGAAGTCAGAGAACCTCAACTCCATATAATTAGTGGAATTCTGATGTTAATGTTGCTAAACTGCTTTAAATTCAATGTGTTGCCTCAACTAGATTCCTTGTTCTCTAGGAATAAGGCAAAATATATATGGGTTTCTCAAATATATTTGACTTTTTTCTCATTTTGGAATTTCAACTTGACCAATATTGTCATGTGGTCATAAATATAATCAGTATATAAAGTCTTAAGCTAATATATAAAAATTTGAGCTCCCAAATGGGCCAGATGCTATAGAATATGAGTAGGAGAAATATGAGAGGCATGTAATAATCACATCATGGGTCCAAAGAATAATGCCACAAGAAGCTGACGCACTACGGAGAGACTTACAGCATGTGAATCAGATCTTGAATCCACTATTGAGAAGGCACAGGTTTGTTTCTTCTGTTTTCTGTTGTGTATGGAAACACTTGAGACGGGATAATTATCTGTCTGAGGGCAGCGGCCCAGGCTCGGGGCCTCCTGCTGTGTCACAGTAAGGCTCAGCATGGTGGTGAGACAGCACCTGTGGGCCTGCTGGGTCTCTTCCTCTTCTTAGAGACCAGTACTGCCACCTTGGGGCCTCACCCTCTGACCCATCCAATCCTCAGGCCTTACAGGGGTCCACCTACGGGGGGCTAACATGGGAACCGGGGGATGTCACCCAACCCACAGCAAAGTTCAAGGTGTCTGCAAGGGACTACATGGTGCTGCACAGGGTCAGGACACCAGGATCCTGCGGCATGGCCGCCCTACTGTCTGCAGCCGGAGGCATCCACCTTCAGTCCAGGAGGCCACTAGGTAGCTTCCACTAGGACATTCTACCTGGAAGGAAGGAAAACAGGCTTGACTCTTCCCCCCACGGCCCTTCCAGAACCTGCATAAGTCACCCTTACTTGTATCTCATGAATGGCGGAATCAGGTCACACGAAACATTTAAAAGGCAGTCTGGAAATGTCGTGTGTAAGTGGAGGGAACGCTGTGTGTCCAGCTGATACTGAGCAGAGATGGGAAGGTCGTGTGTCCGGCTGACACTGAGCAGAGATGGGAATGTATCAATAGGAAGATGGGAGAGACCCAGTTGGTTTCCGTGGTGTGGACACTATGTAGAGGGCCTTGAGCATCATGATGGGAGACTCTGTTAGCTGATGGGGGAATCTGGAGACAGTAAATTATTTTTTGATGTAAAATGCGACATTATTTGGGGATTATAATTCATCCAGCAGTGATGTGTAGGATGGATTAAAATGAAGAGAGACTCTGAGCAGGAGACTCTGAGCTCACACAGACAAAGCAAGAGGCTGTGTGGGCAGAGTCGGAGCAGCAGCCTTGGAGGAGCAGACACCAACTGAGAGGAGAGAACCAAGGAATCCGGGGCTTCGGGGAATGAGGTGACCAGCCCAGAGTCAACGGGGGCCCGGCAGAGGAGTAACTGGGCAAGTGGGCTCCCACTTCCCCAGCAGGAAACGGGGCCTTCTGGGTGCCTAGCAACGGCAGAGCTGCTCAGACTCCCACACTCCGGGACAGGCGAGGGGCAAACACAATGTGGGAAGTAAAGCATCTATCAATTCCCCACATTCTAAAGCATCTCAAGCTGCCCTATTAGATAAATAGCTTTGCAGACTGTGGGCATGTGACCACTGGTACCCTGGGGCCCCAGGATGGGCGACATTCTACAGTAAGTCAGCATCTCCACACGCCCGGACAATACCCAATGGCTAACATTTATGTTATGTGTTTGTGGTTTTTAAAGTGCTTTTTAAAAATCCATTTAATCATTTGTTCCCTTTAACGTGATTCCCATCCTACATGTGAGAAAACTGAGAAGTTCTCTCATCCAGGGAGAGTCCTACTGCCAGAAAGGAAGCAGCCGAGGTCCCACGAAGCCTTCCTGCCTCCCGGGCCCAGCCTCCACTTGGGCTAGGCTGGTATGGGAAGGTCGTCTCTGGGCTGGGTGTGTGTGTGTGCAGAGGAGTGAACCCTCATGACTGCCTCCAAGATCTGGGAATCGTGATGAGTGTGGCACTTCAGAGGAGTTTCCTCCGTGAGGAGATGCGTTCAGAGTCCTGTGATGGGAGAACTTTCTGTCCACATGGCACTTTGAGACCTGGTGATGTTGCTGGCTTTCCTCAATCTCTGGTCCGCATTCTCTTAGTTGGTGATGCTCCTGATCCTTGCTTGCTACTGATTTTTGCAGGCCTTTTCCATGACTCGCTGAGCTTCCTGAAACTTCTATTTGGCTCATGACCCACCAACAGTTCCTTGAACTCTCCCTGCCTAATCTCTCAAAGACACAACCTTCTGCTAAACTAGAAGGAAAGACAGTAACTTGAGATTACAGCGGATTGAAGTTATTGATACCTTGAGGAATTTGGAAGCAGTCCAGATATCTCCTCTCAGGGTTTTATGCATCCTATTTATTTATCATTACGTCAAATAATGAATGCCACTCAATGAAGTATTATCCACTCTTTGGAAAAGGGCTGTAAAGACTGCAGGCCACAAAGTCTACCCTTGCCTAACAAAGGAGGAGGGAGGGGCCAGGAAGTGGAATGTGTCTGCTCTGTGGTTTTCCTCATTTTAAATAAAGAGGAAAATGATAGGAAGGCGCATACTAACAAGAGCAGCAGTTATGTAATGAACAGTCTTGTCAAAGCGACACTTTGCAGGAACTTCCAATGAACTGAACACCGGCATTGCAACTGTCACTGAGGATTTGGTCAGACGCTGATCAATACCACTGCGAGAGGCAGGACGTGCGGGAACAACGTGCCGTGAACCGAGGGCCATGCACGGCCTCACAGCGGTCAGCAAGAGCTTGGAGGACTCAGGTTCTGGACCCAGACTGTCCTCTGCATGGCTTTGGGAACTGCACCTCTCTGTGCCTTGGATTCCTCTTCTTTAAAATCGCCCTGCTGTTGAGAATGACGTAATAATGCCAGGCACAGAGTGCGTGGGCCACGAACGTAGCTAAAAGCATTCTGACACTGATTTATTTTCCTTTCCTGCTAAGAAAATGTTGATGAGCATTAACCCAAGTAGCAGGGGACCTACCGTCTCTGGGGGGCGGGGGGAACACTCAAATGGCCCCTCCATTCTTTGATTACCAAAAGCTTCCCAAGGGTGCTGTGATCCTGGAGGATCCCCATCTCTATCGGGTAGCTCTGTAGTATCTTCCTTGGATGGAAAATTACCTCCACATATGGGATCCAGGAGGAAGTCAGTTTCCACAGATGGGGAGAATAAAAAGCCCAGACGCCTGGCTTTCCCATGTGCCGCCCCGGGGGGGCCTTCTCCTGCACCTGCTGCACACCAGAGCTGCCCACGTGGCACTGGGTGAGCCCAGGGGTGGGAGGGAAGTGCCAGGGAGAGGCAGCTGCAGAAGGGGGGGGGGTCACCAGGAGGGGACAGGACAGGTGACAGGCCAGCAGTCACATTCTGCCCTGGTTGGCTCTGTGACCTTGGGAAGGGTGGATTAGTTCTAACCTTTAGTTCCTGGCCAGGTGAACCGAGGAGGCAGAGCCAGGTACATTCCTCCCAACACCAGCATTCTATGCTTCTATGCACCAGGTCCTCTGAAAGGACAGCAAGCCCTGCAGGCCCCACAGCCCTGCCCGCCCACAGGATCCCAGCTGTTGCTCCCTCCCTTCAGTACAGCATAACTGGTTTCAGGCTGCTTAGGGCAGTCGACCAATAATCTGCGTGGAGTTGGGGGACGGGAAATGAGCGGTGAGCTCCTGCCTGGGCAGGCCAGGGCTTCCCCGCATGTGTGGGTTGTGTGGACGCCACAGGACATTGCCACCTCATCTTCCAGAGCTCTTTGCACTTTCTCTTTTCCACCCTTCTAAATTGTGCTGGTTGATTTCCCTCTTTCCTCCTCAGAAGTTCTGTTTACTTTGGCTTGGGCCCAGAGCTTGCTGCTGAGAGAGATCCTATTTCCTCTAGTCAGGGCTGTTTTCTCAAGGCACAGCTGCCTAGACCCAGTGGGAATAAAGCGGGAGGTGATATTAGGCCGTGGACAGTCCTGCTGGATTTCTCCTGGTGGGGAAGGACAGAGGAGGACTTGGACTCTGCAGGGTGGATCCTGGGGGTGCGGGGGCTGGATGCGGGGCCTGGAGTGTGGTGGATGGGTTGAGGGGGAGCTTTTCTGAGTTCTGGAAGGAGCTTCCTTTCCCTGGCTCCTCCCAGCTGCCAGAGGCCTAGATCTTTGACCTGTGGGGTCTGCAGTGGAGGTTCCCCAGGAGGCAGGGCCCCTTGGTGCTCCCTGAAAACCACCTAATAGGGTGGGTACAGACACACTGCAGGGGGCCGTCTCCTTGGGTGGAGACCGTCCAATTTCACATTAGTGGTGTGTGCATGTGCGTGTGTGTGTGTGTGAGAGTGAGTGTACAAACACACACACATAGACTTGTGCATGAAGGAGGCGGCTGGAAGGAAGGGGCCTGTTTGTGGAGGCCTTGGAAACACTCACTGTGGGTCAATGGGAACTTGGCCCTGAGTCTGGCCCCTGCAATGTGGTGACGATATTCCTGTGTACAGATGCCCACAATGTTGTAGGGACAAACGAGGCAAGGCACTGAAGACAGCAGGAAACAGTTTTATTTGGCTGCAGCCAGGTTCAGAGGGCACAGCTTTTGCTGTGATCAATTAATCCTTAAACCCCGAGTTCAGGGAGTTTCAGAGTTTTATACCCAGCATGTAAGTGGTGGGGGGGCTCAGAAGTTCACAACCTGCAAAAATTCACATAAAAGCAGCTTTTTCTTTCACTGTTAGGACAAGTTAACTCTTCAAGGACAACACCTGGGAAGGGGAGAACTTCATCTCCCCTTTCTTTCCTCCCCCTGCCAGCTGTTACCATGGAGCCCAATTGTAACTTATCTTAAAAATGTAGACATCTCTGTGAAGCCCAGGTCAAGGCCAGAGGCCTTGTTTGCACATTTCTTCGAAGTACTATACTGATACGTTTGTGAAAAACTAGTAAGGGGGTGTCCACCACCTGGAGTTCCCGGCCAGTGGCCAAGTAAACAGGGTGACACGAAAATAGGAAGTTTATCTACATTGAACTCTTTTGCAGAGTCTCTTTTGCTGACATTCCTAAAATCAGCCATGATGAAGATTTCTAGAGAGGACCAGTTAAGTCTTTTCAGTGGAGAAAGGGGGTGCCACTTCAACGGAGCTCTGGGGTGCACCATGTGCCATCCCAAGGGCTTAACAGGACTGCGCCAGGGACTGTGCCCTTTAAGGTCACTCCGAT
The DNA here is from genome assembly GCF_048772815.1 of Callospermophilus lateralis. Lineage (NCBI taxonomy): Eukaryota > Metazoa > Chordata > Mammalia > Rodentia > Sciuridae > Callospermophilus > Callospermophilus lateralis. The sequence continues at coordinate 104,922,696 of NC_135314.1, forward strand.
CTTGTCAGGGTGGGACCTGGCTGGCTGCGTGTTGTGGGGGGACACAGAGGCTTGGAATATTTAAATCACTCTTCCACAGCCATGCAGGTGAAAGCAGAGTTGAAGTGGAAGTCATAAGTCCATCAGGCCCCCATGCGGCTTCTCCAGAGTCTTAGGGACACACAGAACGTGCTTCCTCTGCAGTGGGTTCAGAACCAGAGTTCGAGTGTCGCTTTTCTGCCTAGGCTCAGGTCGCAGGGCTGCCATCCAGTCGCTGTGAACTTGGGCACGTGGTTAGCCTCTGTGCCTTAGTTACCTGTCTGTAAAATGGGGACATCACTAACATCAGCCTTGCATATTCATGGTGAGTATTCATGAGATAGCAAAGGAGCGCTCTTGGAACAGTGTTCCTAGCCCATCTTACTGTGTTAGCCCGCGTCCATTGATCACCTATGCTCATGTGTCCCTCGGTTCTTCATCACTGTGACCAAAATGCCCACAAGAACAGCCTAGAGGAGGAAAAGCTTATTTTGGCTCAGTTTAGGGTTCAGTCATGGTGGGTCCCCTTTATGGCCCGGGGCCCAGGTGAGGCAGAAGGTCATGGTGAGAGAGTGTGGCAGAGGAAGGTACCCTACTCAGGAGGGCCAGTCGTAGAGGGAGAGAGAGGAGACAGGCTTCAGGGGACACCTCCTCTAGCTCCCCTGCCTGCCTCCAGTGACTACCAGTGAGCTAGAGTGGCCCGAGCAAGTCACGGCTCCCACAGCCCAGCTGCTCCTCCCTGACCATCCTGTGTCCACCCGGGAGCTTTGATGGACACTGAACCATAGGAGCAAGCTGGGTGCTGGGTTCCCAGGCGGAAGCCAAGGAGTGGGACTGGGCATTACAGTCAGTAAGAGAAAAGCCTCAACATTGACATCACAACCTGCAATGCAGCCCTAAGAAAGGAGACGGGCAGGAAACAAGTCGGAAAGAGGATGTTTGGGCCGGACTTAGAAGGTGCCTATGCTTACTTAGGGGTGGGCATTTCCTGCTGTGTAGACAACTAGCAGCTAGGTGTTTTAAAAACAGGGTGGCACAATCACTGAGGCCTTGCTCACTTCTGTCTAATCTCATTGGATCAGAAGTGAATGCAAGGAAAGAGCCAAGAGGTATGTGGTCCTTATAAAATTGCTTTTTTTTTTTTTGCATCAGATTTTTTGAAAAATTCTGTTTGCAAGATGATAGTCGATTTTATAAAACAAAAAAATATTCTCTGTGCTAAAAAAGGATTTCAAATCATTTTCTATCCTGAGCCCATATGCATGTTGCAGATGAGCCTCGTTGACTGACTCGGGTGATGCCCGCTCACATGTGAAGCATGCTTTCTACGTGGCAGCAGAGCCTGCTGCCGGGCCTCTGACTCCACATGGCAGTGCGTCCTCCCAGGACTAGGAGACCAGGCACAGCCGGTCCTCTGAGCCTGCGGACAGAGAAGGTCTGAGCTGGGGCCTGCTCTCCAGGGCAGGAAGCATGTTGAGCTAAAGCTGGGGTTGGCTGGTTTTTACACTAGTAACCCAAACCACCCACCACTTCTAATCCACCCGGCTGGTAAAGTGACCACCCTGACCAGGCAGGTGTTCTTGGCTCTGTGCAACCCGTTCAAACACACAGAGCAAAGGAAATGGAAAAATACAGGGGAGCAAGGAAGGAACCAAGAGCTGGGCAGGTGATATCCACCAGTGTGGACCGTGAAGGGAGAGGCCCTGCACCAGTGACGTGCCTGAAAAATCACAGCTCATCTGCAAGAGGTCAAGGAGCCATGACGACCAAGGGGCCGCAGGGGACGATCATGGTTGTATTTTATTTTCTTCTTGTTCCCTGGCCTGCACCACTCTGGACACCCTGGCTGCACAAGTCCTGCTGTCTGCCACCCACGTTCTCTCCAAGCTGGTGCCCACTATTCTGTGTCTGCTTTGGACCGCCACATTAAGGAAACCGTGCATGTGTGCTGAACAGGAGGCCAGCAGCCAAAAGCAGTGGGTGTGCGGTCCTAACTCCAGAGAAGTCAGTGTTTAACCCAGTCATTTAAGATTTTGGTTTTCATTCAAAATTTATAGCAGACTTTTACACAGATAAATGATTACCCTGAAAGACACCCTGGGACACTGACCCATTACTTTTGATTATTGTTCAAGTGCCTTTTTCACGTTGAAGGTCTACTTGTACCTTCCAAGAAACTATTTTCAAAGAACTTTGCTTAATTAATTACATTCATGTTTGTGTATTTAGGAAATTGTGCAGAATATTTAAATTATAAATAAAATGAAGTGGAAAATAGCTGACAGAAAATTTGTATAACTGACTTTCCTAAATTTCAGTAAACTGAAATGACAAACTTAGGACAAAGATTATTTTATAGGTCATTTTTACAGTCATTTCATTTTCAATTGGATCTTTCAGTTATACATGACAATAGAATTTATTTTGACATTCTTATAACAGCATGGAAAATGATTTATTCTAATTCAGCCTCCAGTACTTCTCCTTCCCTCCACTCCTCCCACCCAAATCCCTTCCCTTTACTCTACTGATCTTTCTGCTGTGATTAAGTTTTTTTTTTTTTTAAATTTTGGAGTGTGGCATGTACAATAAAACCCTATTTTGTTTAAAAAAGATTTTTATAACTATTATCTCTAGATGGTGAAATTGTAGATGTTTTTGTTTCATTTTTGTTTATTATGTAATTTTTACATAATAAGTTTTTATTAATTGCATACAAATTTTATTTGAAAGACTAAAAAGAAGACATTCTTCCCTGGGTGCCCCCCACAGAAGAGGGGGCGACCTCCTACTTGGCATCAAGGGTATACTCAGGTCCCAAGAGTATAGAAATCAGGCCTGGGGTTCACCCCCCACGTCAGGCTCATCCATCAAGGTGGAGTGCAGCTAGCGGGAAGCAGACGCTGACTTAGGCTCCAGAGACGATCAGGAGCCAGGCCTCGCTGCCCAGCGTTGGTAGTGCTGCCCAGGGCTTCTAGCAGTTCCTGGCCCAGGATTCTGAGAGCCAGAGGTGCTGCTGTGGCAGTGAGTCCCTGTGCTGAGGCTGACTGTCGCTCCTCCTCCCAGAACAGCCAGGGCCACCGTGGGAGAGCAGCCGGTCAGTGGTCAGAGCCAGCAGCTCCAGGCCAGGCTGCACATCCAGGGGAACAACTAACTGACAGCTCTGGCTCATGTTGTTTGTGTTAAACAGAACCACAAAAATCCTGGAACACAAAACAAACACACACAAGGAAAATCTAAATAGAATGAAATGGAAATAATATTTGTAGATCCGCATAACTTGCTCCTATAGTTCCCACAGCAATCCTATGAGACGGTGTGGCTGAAGCTGTTGAATCTCCCAAATTCATGTGTTTCCCAGAATCTCCCTGTCTCCCCCCGTCGTAGAACGGCTTCCAACAGTGGGGTGTTATCATGCGTTACACATCCCCTTCCAGCCTGGCTGGGCAATGTCCCCCAGTCCTCTCTACACAGTGAAAGCATAGGGCTCCAACCTGCCGCTAGACAAAAGGAGTCAGATGTCCAGACAGAGATGCTCAGGCAGGTCACCCACCTTACAGAAAAAGGAATAAGCCCTCAGGGCTGGTTTCCCATCCAGTTTGCACAAAGCTGCACATCTCCCTTCAGTCCTCACCAGAATAGCGAGGTAGACAGGCTCAACACCAGTAGCTCTGCATGGGTCTCTCAGGGAGGCGGGCCACAGAGCAAATCTTAGTCCCCACCCTCCTGAACGGGAGAGACCAACAGATCAATGAGAGAATCGTGGACTGCTGAGAGCCATTAGCCAAGTAGGTATGACAATTTCCTTGCCAGCGTACCCCATGTTGCTTACAGGAAGGACTCGTGGTAAAATGGACTTGCTTTGGACATTTTGCAGTGGCATTGCATGTAAGGTGACCTTGCTCAAGGACCAGGGCGGATCCGGGTTTAGGGCAGATCAGGGTTTAAGGCTTTCCTTGGATTTAGGGCGTTCCCGGTTTAGGACAATCCGGGTTTAGGGCGGTTCCAGGTTTAAGATTATTCCTGCTGGGAATAGGGCGTATCCTGCTGCCTGAGTTCCCCTTGAGTTCTCCCGGGATTCAGAGAGTATTTGGGAGGCAGAGGAGGGGGATTTGGGCAGAGAACGCGGATTTCCCCAGAACGTGTTTTGTAGAGGGCCGGTGTGAGTTCGGGAATAAAGAATTGCTGTTTGAATCTACAAAGCTGTGAGTGGCTCATGATTTTGTGCCCATCCAAACTGCGGCATTTGGTGGTCCATGTGGGGAACATCTGAAGCTTAGAGGTAAGTGAAATTGCTCGCCCCTGAGGGAAGGCGAGAGAATGGGTGACCATTTCAAAAAACAATGTGTTCCTGTTTTGATTTATTTTGTTTTTATTTCAAGTTGCCTGTTCCTAGAACTTTTTCAGGCAAACTCGGGAAAATGGTTGACTCAAGGTTTGAAGTTGTTTGCCCCTGAGAAAGAGAAATTGTTAGAGAAAGGAGGCACCCCAGTAAGACCAAGAACAGTTAGGATATATGTTGATACAATACAAGAATGTAGCCCATGGCTTTTTAAAGACGAGTTATTAAGTATATCAATGGGACCATCATGGTATCCTGTAGAAGGATTTTTCTTCAACAAGAAAGAGAAGGCTTGTTCTGTTTACTACAATTGTCTAAGATCTTGGTTTTTACAGACATCTGATTAATTTACAAAGCTAAAGTGTTAAAATATCAACCACTAAATATGAAATCAAGTACTCTTTACTTATTAAGTTCCATAAGGTAATATATTTAAACATTATGTGTGTTTTCATAAATTGGGAAATAGAAAAAAGTTTAATATTGCTTTGGTCTGTGTCTTTGCTAAAACAAGGTTACTAAGAGTTAAGATTCTATCATGTGTAATTTATATACAAAGAGTATAAGAAGTTTCAGTTGGGTTTCAATTATAGTATTATAGTACCATAAAAAAACATGAAAGTATTTCATCTTATTAAAGTGGAGTAATTTGTCTAAATCAGAAATTTTATAAGGGTTGTTTCAGAATGTGAATTTATAAAAAGGGTTAACGGCTAGAAAAGAGATATTAAAAGATTGAAGATGTGAAATATATTTTAATATAAAAGGTTAAAGGAAAAAGAAATATTTCTAGATGAGATAATCTCTGTGTAGTAAAGTAAAAAGTTGTACTTTAAAAGCTTGAGCAAGGTCACCTTACATGCAATGCCACTGCAAAATGTCCAAAGCAAGTCCATTTTACCACGAGTCCTTCCTGTAAGCAACATGGGGTACGCTGGCAAGGAAATTGTCATACCTACTTGGCTAATGGCTCTCAGCAGTGGACTTCTGGGTCAGAAGTCCAGAAGCCAAAACCTTGCAGGCCCTGGTGCCTCACAGGGAGGCATGGCAGCTGACGGATCACAGGGTTCAGTGTGGACGTGTTCAGAAGCTCAGAGCACGGGATGCCCCCTCCCTCTGTGAGTTTTATTTCCTGGAGCTCTATCAGGTCTCACATTGAATATCAGGTGAAAGTCTCTTCAGATCCATGGGAGGGAAAAGCACCACCTTGAAATATACCAGGGCATTCTGTCTTCATGAACAGGTCACCCTCAGAAGTCTCTGCTTGTCTAACCTGCTGGGGTTTATCAGAGCCTAACTGACCTTGGGAAGGAAACGCCCACCTCCCCCACTCTGCCATCTGTCCCACCCAGGGTCCAGTCCAGGTGACAGGCTCACTGTCACAAGTCTGCAGAGGACCTCCCGCTGCCCGTTCCTTCCCAGCACATGATACTGGCCTGTTTGTCACATAGTCCTTTTACCTAGTGCATCACATCTGGCCACCAAGAAAAAAAATCATAAGAAACACCAAATGTCAAAAAGTAAGATCTGAGGAGACAGAGCAAGTGTCAACCAGACTCAGATACGGCGGGAGGTTGGAGTTAACAGGCTGGGAGCTTAAAAATATTTGATTAAGATGCTAAGGGCTCTAATGGAAAAAAATAGGCAATGAATAGATAAGAACAGACAGGTAATGTAAGAAGAGATTTGGAAGGTCTAGGAAAATAAAAAGAAAAAAAATGTTAGAAAGCCGGGCAATGGTGACAGGTACCTTAGGACCAGCTACCAGGAGGCTGAGGCAAGAAGATCACTTGAGCCCAGGATTTCAAGGCTAGGCTATGTAAGATCCGGTCTCAAAACAATAGAACAAACCAAGAAATGCTAGAGATCAAAAACACTGAAATGAAGAGTGCCTTTGATTGGCTCATACTAGGGTAGGCATGGCTAAGAAAGGAGTCTCTGTTCTACAGGATTTATCAACAGAAACTTTCAAAGCTGAAAAAGTGAAAAGACAGAGCAGAATATCCATATTAGTTATGAGGTGTCCCCCAAAAGCTCGTGTGTGAGACAAGGCAAGAGGTTTAGAGATGGAATGACTAGATCAAGAGAGCCTGGACCCAATCAGCACGTCAGCTCCCGATAGGGTTAACTGGGTGGTGGTGTGGCTGGAGGAGCTGGGTCATGGGGGGCATGCGTTTGGTGTATGTGCTTTGTCAGTGGTGTGGGGGACTCTGTCTCTCTGCATCCTGAGCCACTTTCCTCCCCACACTCCTCCACCAAGATGCTCTATCTAGCTCGCCCCAGGCCCAGGCAATGGAGCCAGCCATCTGTGAGACCTCTGAAACCATGAGCCCCCAAATAAACTTCTCCTCCTCTAATTGTTCTCGTCAGTTCTTTTGGTCATAGCTATGAAAATGCTGACTAAAAAAAGACCTGTTGGAGTATAAACGGTATAAATGCAACAAAGTGGGAATTCAGAAGAAGGAAAAGAGAGGGAAGAGAACAGAATACTTCAACCAATAGTGACTGAGATTCCCCAGAACAAAACCAATGTCCAGGAAGTTCAGGGAACACCAAGTAGGACAAAACAGAAACAAAACCCCCGCCTGGTCAGCCTGGAGGCGCTGAGACCAAAACACCAGACAGGGAGACTCCGAGGAGGGAAGGTTTACTTTGGTTCACAGTTGCAAGGTTCAGCTCCCGGCTGGCCACCTCCTCTGCCCCACCTCGCCTGCCTGCAGTGAAACTAGGAAGGACGGGGGTCCAGCTCCCACAGTCCAGCCTCTGGACCTTCCTGCGGCAACACGGAGTCGGGGCACCTCATATCCAAACCACAGCAACAGACTGTTCCCAATATCAGAGATGAAAACATCCCGAAAGAAACAAGAGGAAAAAAAAAAAAGAAACCTTACCTATGGGAAATGAAAGGTAAGAATTACATAGGTCTTCTCAGAAACTGTCAGCAGGCAGAGTGGAATGAATTATTTATTCAGAGAAAAAAAAAAAATCTTGAAATTTGAACCCTCTGAAATTCTCCAGGAGTGAAGGAAAGAAAAAGACTCTCAAAGGCGAACCCAGACTTGAGGGAATTTGTTGTTAGTAGATGTAGACCTGCTTTGCAAGAAATGTGAAGAACATTCTTCAGAAAGAAGAAAAATAAAAATGATGAGAAACTGGGATCTACATTTAAAAAGAAGTGTATTAGGGAAGGAATAGGTGAGGATAAAAGGAAAGCCTTTACTTTTCTTATTCTAGCAGTTTGTTCAAATAATAATTGAAACCAAGTGCACACACATCTGCTTACATGTAAGTGAAACAGGAAAGGGAGGGGAAGAAGAAAGCACAGATGTTTTGTTATTATCAGGTATGTGCATTGCCTATAAAGCAGAATAGTATCATTGGAAAGTGAACTTGGATTAAGTCGTCATCCATTACAAACTCTAGAGCAACTAGAAACTTTCAAAATACTTGCAACTGATAAAACTAGTAAAGCAGAGAAAATGCTCAGTTAAAACCGCAAATGGCAGAAAAAGCGTAGAAGACAAAAATAGGAAAAAGAACAAGGGCAGCAAATAGGAAATAATAAGTACATTTAATATTCTGTCAATAAACACCCTGAACATCAGAGGCCTAAATGCACCATCCCAGTCCGTTTGGGCTCTATGGCAAGTTACTAAACTTTGGGTGGCTTATAAACAACAGAAATTTATTTCTCCCAGTTCTAAGTCGGAGAGTCTAAGGTTAGCGCTCCAGTAGGGGTGGATCTTGGTGAGGATCCCTTCCAGGTTGAAGATGGCCATCTGCCCTGTGTATCCTCCTATGACAGAGAGAGGGGGAGGGAGGGAGAGAGACATGCACACACACACACACACACACACACACGCACACGCACACCTCTGGGGTCTCTTCTGTAAACTCCCTCATCTCATTCATGAGGACTCCACCCTGGTGCTCATGTCCCTAGGTTCACCTCCTAATATTATCACCATGAGGGGTGGATTGTAACATGTGGAAGGGCGGGGCACAACATAGACCACTAGATGCCAGACTGTCAGGGCGAGTCAGAGAACAAGCCCTAACTGTACGTTATCTGTGAGAAACTTACTTTAAGTATAAAATCCCATGTTGATTACAAGCCAATGGTGAAGGAAGGGACACCACACTGACACTGAGCAGAGAGAGCAGGGGTGGGACAGACCGAGGACTGTGAGAAGAGGGAGGGACAGGCATTGCACATGACAAAGGGGTCAAGTCGCGAGAAGGCAGCCATCCCTCAGGGGCAAGCGCCCAGCCCCAAGTGCCAAGGTACCCAAGGAGAGCCAGGAAACTGTGGGGAAGGGGTCTGCAAAATGGTGGAGCCCAAGGCACCAAGAACCTCCTTCTGCCTAATAGCAGTTGCACTGGCAGAGTGTGTCTGCTGGGACGTCTGGGGACACTGGCAGAGTGTGTCTGCTGGGATGTCTGGGACACTGGCAGAGTCTGTCTGCTCTGATGTCTGGGGACTCTAGAGTCCATTGAAATCTTACAGCTTCCAGGGCAAGTGTCATAGTTTGCATCTGGAATGTTCCCTCAAAGGCCTGGTCCCCTGTGCAGTGTTCAGAGGTGGGCTCTGGGGGTGAACTGATTATGAGGGCTCTGATTTCACCCATGGATTAATCCACTGATGGGTAACGATCGAGTGGACCATTGAGAAGCCATGGGAACTGCAGGAGGTGGGCCCAACTGGAGGAAGTGGGTCTCTGGAGTACAACTTGGCCCCAGCCCTGTCCCCCAGCCTCTGTCTCTCTCGCTCTCTGCCTTCTGGCCACCATGAGGGGAGCAGTGTGCTCCACCCCATGCTCAGCCTCACCTCAGGTCCAAAGTGATGGTCCCCAAGCTCAGCAGGATAAAGAAGAACAGAGACACAATCATACCATAGATGCCAAGAGCATTGGTTAAAAAGCAACCTCCAATCACAGTGAGAACACTCAGTAAACTAGGAATGGAAGAGCACTTGCTCAGCTGGATAAAGAATATCTATAAAAACCCACACAGAAAGACATACTGAAAGACACAGTTTCTACTGAGATCAGGAACAAGGCTGTGATGTGCCCTCATCTCTGCTTTTCAACATCATGCTGAAGTTCCACCCAATGCATTAAAAAAAAAAAAAAGAAATAAAATGTATTAAGATTGGGAAAGAAGTAATAAAACTGTCTTTTTGACATATTAAGTGATTATTTATAGAGAAAATCTGAAAGGTCCCACCAAAAAAATTTCACAACTAGAAAGTTATTATAGCAGTTTTGCAGAATACAAAGTTAAGGATAAGAGACAAAAGTTGATCACTTTTCTATAAACCAGTAATGAATAAGTGAATTTTGCATCTGAAAACACATTACCATTTACATTAGTGCCCCTAAAAATGAAATCTTAACTATAAATCTAACAAAATATGGGTAACAAAATCACAAACTCTGATGAAAGAACTCAAGGAAGAGATAAATAAAAGAAGTATTCTATGTTCATAGCTAGGAAAACTCAATATTGTTAAGATGTCAGCATTAGTTCTTCCCAACATGATTTATATATTCAACACAATCAAAATGAAAATTCTTATTTTGTGGATATTGACAGATTGATTCTAAAGTTTGTATGGAAAGACAGAGACTCCCATTTAGTCAATTCATTATCAAAGGAAAGGAGCAAAGTCAGAAGACAGGGCCACCTGACATCAGTACTTACTAGAGCTGGCAAAGGTCTCCCCGCCTTTGGCAGGCTCTCTGCACTTCTTCCTTTGGCTGTGCAAAAGCTCTTTCATTTGATGTCATCCCATTTGTCAATTATGGCTCTTGGAGTTCTATTGAGGACATCTAAGCTGTTCGAGTTCTGTTCAGAATGTCACTGCCTACAGCACTCCCTGGAATGGTCTCCCCTTGTTTTCCTTTAATAGTTTCAAAGTTTCAGGTATCACATTAAGGTCTTTGATCCACTCTGAGTTGAGTTTGTACATGGTGAGAGAGTTTCAGTCTTCTACAGGTGGGGATATAGTTTGCCCAGCACCATTTGCTAAAGAGGCTGTCTTCTCCAATAAGTGTTTTTAGCTCCTTTGCCAAGAGTTAGATACCTGTAGATGTGTGGATTTATTCCTGGGTCCTCTCTTCTTGTTGAGGACCACAGCCGAGTCGGGATGACACATGGCATTTTTGCAAGAAGGGAGTGGTTAAGAGTTTTGGGGGATACAGAGCAAAAAATGCCATTAATTAAACAGCTAGCCTTTGAACAAGCAAACAGATGGTGCATGGAGGCCATTAGACCATGGAAACATGGAGATTTAAACACATATATTAAATTATGTAGACACATTAATGAACAAGGGCAAGTCCTCGCAGCTGCAGTACAACAGGCTTTAGATGCCAGGCCGAAAACATGCTACAATTGTGAACAAAGAGGACATTTTAAAGGGAGTAGCCCCATAGGAGGAGGGTTTAACAAAGCTAGGTATCAAAGGAGTAGAATACCGGGTATTTGCCCACGATGCCGTAAAGGGAGACAATGGGCTAATGAATGCCGTTCTCAAACCACCATAGAGGGTACTCCGTTATTAAAAAACGGACAAGGACCAGATGTTTATCCATGATATCGTGGAGAAAAGCATCAGGCTCCATTGCCAGGGGGCCCAATGCTCTGGGGCCCACAACCACAAATATACGGGGCAATGGAGGAACCCAGCAACACCATCAGGGTAGTGCCCAAGACACATTGTCCATTAGATCCCTCATCAGACAAACTAGAGGGAGCGCAGGGTTGGACATCTGCGCCTCTGCCAGAGCAGTACTAATTCCAGAGATGGGAGTTCAAATCATTCCCACAGGAGTAAAAGGACCTCTTCCCCAAGGAACAGTAGGCTTATTATTGGGACGCAGTTCTTCCACTCTAAAAGGACTTATGATAAGTCCTGGGGTAATTGATCCCAATTATGAAGGTGAAATAAAAATTATAGCTAGTTCTCCAAGAAGTATATCAGTAATTTCATCAGGAGATAGAATAGCACAGTTATTAATAATACCCAGCCTGCATGATAAATTTTCCAGTTGTGCCGCAGTCTGGCTGGGCACAAAATCACGAGCCACTCACAGCTTTGTAGATTCAAACAGCAATTCTTTATTCCCGATCTCATACCGGCCCTCTCCAAACACGTTCTGGGGAAATCCATGTTCTCTGCCCAAATACTCTCTGAATCCCGGGAGAACTCAAGGGGAACTCAGGCAGCAGGGTATGCCCTATTCCCAGCAGGAATAATCTTAAACCTGGAACCGCCCTAAACCCGGATCCGCCCTGGTCCTTGAGCAAGGTCACCTTACATGCAATGTTACTGCAAAATGTCCTATTTCCACGAGTCCTTCCACTAAGCAACATGGGGTACGCTGGCAAGGAAATTGTCATACCTACTTAGCTAATGGCTCCCAGCACAGTTGTACTGTGGAAAGAGGTTCCAGGGGATTAGGCTCCACAGGTGTAGATTGGGCTATGCTGTCTTTAAATTTACATTCTCGCCCAATGCTAAAACTAAATATTGAAGGACATGAATTTAATGGGCTACTGGACACAGGTGCAGACCTTAGCATCATATCTCGTCAAGAATGGCCAAAATGTTGGCCATTACAACAGGTCACTCAAATGCTTTGAGGCCTAGAAGTAGCAACTAATCCCCATAGAAGTGCAATGGTATTAGATTGGAAGGATCCTGAAGGATGTGAAGGAACTATACAGCCATATGTATTGGATCATCTTCCTATAAATTTATGGGTACAAGATGTCCTAGATCAATTAGGTTTGACATTAACAAATAACATCAATACAAATGCGCCCAATATTAGGGCTAGACAAGGTTTTAGGAAAGAAAAAAGATTAGGAGAACAAGAACAAGGTATAGCAGCACCAATTCAAATAGATCAAGGAATAAATAGACATGGATTGGATTTTCAGGAGGGGTCACTGAGACAATAAAAATTACTTGGAAATCAGAAAGACCAGTATGGTTCCTCAGTGGCCCCTGACTAAAGAAAAGATACAAGTAGCCCATGACCTGGTCAAACAACAATTAGCAGAGGGACATATACAACCTTCCGTATCTCCCCATAATACTCCCATTTTTGTCATTAAAATGAAATCTGGTAAATGGAGATTATTGCAAGATTTAAGAGCCATTAATAATGAGATGGTTATTATGGGACCTACTCAATTGGGGATTCCCCAATTGTCTGCTTTGCCAAAAACCTGGTATGTTTTAGCTATAGATATTAAAGATTGTTTTTTTTTCAATTCCAATTCATCCTGAGGATAGTCCACGTTTTGCATTTACTATTCTTGCCTGAATCATGAAGGTCCTGATCAGAGATATGAATAGAAAGTACTCCCTCAAAGGATGGCTAACAGCCCAACTATGTGTCAAATTTATGTTAACAAAGCAATCCAGCCACTTAGAAATCAAAATCCTGAACTACAAATATTTCACTATATGGATGATGTGTTATTGGCACATAAAGATAAAAACACATTGCTAGAATATTATGCCACACTTACAAATTTATTAAAAAATTATAATCTAGAGATAGCAATAGATAAAGTACAATTAAATTTTCCAATTAATTATTTAGGAGTTCTATTATCCTCAACCATGGTCGGTCCACCAAAAATTCAAATACGAGTAGATCAACTCAGATCACTTAATGACTTTCAAAAGTTATTAGGAGACATAAATTGGATAAGGCCTTATCTAGGCATACCAACAGGAGAGTTAGGACCTTTATTTGATATCCTAAAAGGTCCATCAGATCCAAATTCACCCCACATGTTAACGCCTGAAGCAAGAAAGGCATTAAAATTATTGAAACATATATGGAAAATATGCATTTGGATAGAATAATTGCCTTTATTATTTATTGTAATACCAGCAAAAAATATTACTACAGGAGTATTTTGGCAAGAAGGTCCATTATTGTGGATACATTTATCTTATTCTCCTAACACTATTCTTACTAGGTATCCTGAGGCTGTAGGACAATTAATACTCAAAGGAATAAAAGCAGCAAAGGGAGTGTTTGGAATTTCTCCCAATAAAATTATTACTCCATATACTATGGATCAAATTGATGAGTTAGCCAATGAGTTAAATACTTGAGCAATAATCATGTGTAAATCTAATGTTTCATTTGATAATCACTTACCATCTAATCCTTTGTTGTCTTTTTGGTCTTCACATGGTGTAGTTTTTCCAAAAATGACAAGAAAAAAACACCTATCATGAATGCTCCAAATATATTCACTGATTGGTCAAATAATGGTACAGCAGCAGTAGTTACCCCTGATCAACTTTTACATTTTTAGTACCCAAACAATCAGCTCAAAAGGTAGAGCTTAATGCAGTATTACAAGCTTTTGTGATGTTTAAAGTTTCTGTATTTAATTTATTTTCTGATAGTCAGTATATAGTTAATGTTATAGTATCCCTTGAAGATGCTGGTAGGATTTCCCCTTCCTCTACTGTTTTCTCTTTGTTTTTCCACTATACAAAGTCTAATCTGGGACAGAAAAGATCCATTCTTTATAGGACATATCAGGGTACATACAGGATTGCCTGGAGCCCTTAGTTTGGGCAATGATTTAGCAGATAAAACTACACATGACATACATATTTTCTCTACACTAGAAGAAGATACAAATTCTCATAAAAGGTTCCATGTCAATGCTAATACTTTACAAAAGTGTTTTAAAATAACTAAGGAACAAGCTAGACAAATAATAAAATAATGTCAAAATTGTGTGAACTTTTTACCACAAGTTAATCTTGGAGTCAATCCTAGAGGACTGATACCTAACCATATTTGGCAGATGGACATCACACACTTGCCAGAATTTGGAAAATTAAATATTTGCACGTTACAGTTGATACTTCTTCCGGATTTTTGATGGGCTCCCTTCATGCCTGAGAAAAAACTAAAGATATTATAGCTCATTGCTTACAAAATTTTGCCACTGTGGGCATTCCAAAACAGTTAAAAACAGATAATGCCCCTGGTTATACTTCTACCTCTTTTAAACAATTTTGCTCATCATTTGGCATTACTCATATAACAGGAATCCCATACAATCCACAGGGACAAGGCATAGTTGAAAGAGCTCATCAAACTATTAAAATGTACTTATTAAAGCAAAATGAGGAATTGGAAAGGGGTATATATCCCCCAAAGATAAACTTAAAATAACCCTTTTTACTCTAAACTTCTTAAATTTGGATTCATAAGGGCTTAGTACTGCAGAAAGGCATATGTGTCCAAAAAATGTACATAAGCCTAAGGAACTTTGGAAGGATATTCTAACAGGACAATGGAAAGGTCCTAGCCCAGTGATTGTCTGGAACTGGGGTTCTGTTTGTGTGTTTCCACAGGGAGAACAGCAACTGATTTGGATTCCAGAGAGACTAACTAAAGCCATTGCTACAGATCAAAAAGAAGATGATTTGACTCAAATCCATAATAGCTGATATCCAGAGCTCCAGCTTGGCTATTCTTACATCTGCAACAGTGGTTCTCCTACACCTGGAGGCTAATGAATAATGAACACCATTAAAGCCTATTTCAAATGTAAAAAACCTTGGGGCTTGCTTGTGGGAATACCTTCAGACCCATTATGCAAGTTACAGGAAAAAGGATGGGATATCCAAAAAAGATTCAAACCCAGGTGGTAACCAGGATGTCTTTTTCAATATCTATTTTATTATTGCCCTTTCCCCCATCATAAAGTTCGATTTTATTTTTTGAGCTCATAGAGACCTAGGTTAATGTTTTTCTGATCAGTTTTATTTTTTGACTGTGGAGTTTTTAAACATTGCAATGGAGATTTCACCTGTGCAAAGCTACAAGGCCTTTACTATTGTCTTATGTATTGTATGTTATGTGTGCACACTTGTGTTTTGTGTTGTATGTCTGTATGTGCACATGTCCATATATCATATATGAGGAGCGCTCATGAATAAATGGATCCAAATTTTTTTTATTCACGTGATTTAAATGGTTTAATTTAAATTGGGTAAACAGCTGTTGAGGATTGTTTTAATATGTGAACAAATAAGGAGGTCAACAGATCTGTTTGTTTACTTTCTCCTTTCCTTTTCATTATATCTAATTCTATTCAGGATATTAAATTGTTTAGAAAATTGCTTTCTTTTAGTGCCTGCTGGAATGTTACATAATTTTTTTTTAGCCATCATTGCCAGAATTCCTATCTTCATCCCAGTGCCAGTGAAGACATCTTCTATTCCGTTGGTCTATGTGTCTTTTTTTTCCTTGTCAATACCACGCTGTTTTCACTACAGTGGCTCTGTAATATATTTTGAAATAGGTATTGTGATGCCCCCAGCATTGGTCTTTCTGCTCAGGATTGCTTTGGCTATTTGAGTATTTTATGCTTCCATATGAGTTGTAGGATTTTGAGGCATGCCATTGGTGGGAAGTGCATGGAATTTGTAGATCTCTTTCAGTAGTATGGCCATTTTATAATATTAATTCCCCAACCCATGAACACAGGAGGTCTTTTCAACTTCTAGTGTCTTCTTCGGACAGAGGATTAATATTAATAAAGAACTCAAAAAGTTCAACACCAAAAGAATATGTAATCCAAACAATAAGTGTGCAAATGAACTGAATAGACACTTCTCAAAACAAGTCAAATGTAGTCCATAAATACACGAAAAAAGTACTCAATACTTTTAGCCATCAGTGAAAGGCAAATCAAAACTACATTGAGAATGGCTATTTTGCAAGAATACAAAAATAACAAATTCCTGGGGTAAAGAAATCCTTAGACACTGCTGGTGGGGATATGTATTAATTAGTATAGCCACCTTGGAAAACAGTATGGGCTTCCTCAAAATAACTAAAAACAGAATTGCCGTATCAAGCACATGTACCTCTCCTGGGCATATAACCAAAGGAATCAAAGTCAGCATACACCCACTACTCATGTTTATTGTGACGCTGCCACAACAGCTGAGGTAGGGAATCAGCCAACATGCCCATTGACAGACAAATGGATGAAGAAATGTGGAATGTATACACAATGGAGTATTATTCAGCCATTAATAAGATTGAATTATATAATTTGCAGGAAAAAAATGGATGAAATTAGAGATCATCATGTTAGGCAAGATAAGCCAGACTCAGAAGAACAAGTATCCCCAACAAATGGGACTGGAACAACTGCACATCCACCCGCAAAAGGAAAGACGTAGCTGGCTGGACACAGAGCACTCAAGAACACACACCTTTTACAGAAACTAACTCTCTATGAATAAGGGATCCAAATATGAAATGCAAAATATGGGCCCCCCTAGGAGACAACATAGGTGAAGTTTAGACCAATTTGGGTTTGGTGGTGACTTCTTATTTGTATCACTGGGACCCACAAAGTAGGAATTTGATAAACTGAATCACCCTAAAATCAAAGGCTTCTAAATGTTCGAAGAGATGGACATGTTTACCATGACTTAGGTATCACACAATGTGTACACAGAGTGGAGCATCACAGAGTACTCCATAAATGTGTACAAGATTTATGTTTTTACATATCAGTTACAAATGGATGTAATTTAAAAATCTACAAGTCTGGTGACGCTGGAGGACAAAAGAATAGTCTCCCAAGACGTCCATTTCAAATCCCCAGAAGGTGTAAATATTTTAGGACAAACTAAATACATAAAATTTAAAACTTCTGCTCTGCAAAAGACACTGTCAAGGAAATAAAAATATAAGCCACAGACTGGGAGAAACCATTTGCAAAGGACATAGCAGATATAGGACTGTTATCTGAAGTGTACAGAGAACTGTAAAAACTCCACGTAAGAATTCAACCACCCAGTTAAAACAGGGCCTCAGCCCTTAACAGACACCCACCAAAGCAGATACTCATATGCCAAGTAAGCATATGAAAAGATGCCCTGGGTCATACAGCATCTTGCAAATGCAAGTTCAAACGATGAGGTACTACTACATGCCTATCCAAATGGCTGAAATCCAGAACACTGACATCACCAAAGGCTGGCAAGGACAGGGAGCAACAGGAACCCCCATGCATTGCTGGTGTGAATGCAAGATGGGCCATCCACCTTGGGAGACTGTTGGCAGAGTTTTATGAAATTAAACATTCTCCTAACATATGATCCAGCCATCACACTTCCTGATATTTACTCAAAGGAGCTGAAAACTTACGTCCACACAAAAATTTGCACATGGATGTTTATAGCAGCTTTTTTCATAATTGCCAGGACTTGGAAGCAAACACAATGTCTTTCAGTGCATGAGGAATAAACGGCAGAACATGTAGATGATGGAACATTATTCAGTGCTAAACAGATACGCGCCATCACATCACAAAAGACATGAGGAGCCTTGAGCACATATTACCAAGTGAAAAGCCAGACTGAAAGGGCATGATTCCAACTGCCCCACCTCCTAGAACAGCAGAACTGTGGAGGAGTGAAAATATCAGCCGCTGGGCGGGTAGGGAAGAGGAGGAGAGGAACAGGTGGAACAGAGCCAGCTTTCAGGCAGTGGGTGCCCTCTGGACAATATGGTAGTGGTGGATACAGCCGTGGTATATATGTCAAAATATCTGCTAGAACATACAATGGCAGGAACCGTGGACACTGGGCGGTCATGAGGCTCATCAGTTGTGACAGATCTGTCACTGATGGGGCATGTTGACGAGGGGCGTGGCTGTGCATCTGTAGGGCAGGGGCACAGGGAAAATCCCTGCATCTTCTCCTCAATTTTGCTATGAGCCTAAAACTGTATTAAAAACAGTCTATTAAGTGAGGAAAAGAAAAGGGAGTGCTTTTCTGTGTTGAGCCGTGGAAACTTTATGGTTTGTTTCAACAGCATGGCCTGCCCCACCTTAACTAGTACAGGTTCATAGTATTATTAGCCTATTTCACAGATGAAGCAAATAAGAGATGAGCAACTCTTCTAAAATTTCAGAGCTACACAGGTAGAACTGGGCCTAAACTGATCCCTGATATGCCCTAGTCCACCGAGGCACAGCCTCACATAAAGGAGCATCTTCATTTCCTGGGATCTCCCATGGGAATACATGCAACATACGCTGATTATCAGAGTAATTATCAACGTACCCAGGAGCTGATGGGGTCCATCTATACTAGAGCTTGAGATACATGTCAATCACTGGAGGTGATGGTTAAAAACCACAGTTCCAGAACCACATTCTCATAGATCCTGAAAATCCACATTTTTAAACCCGTACTAAGGAATAAACTTGTTCCCACAAGTCGTGGCAGTAGCTAATCTTCGTGATAGCCAATACCATCTTTCAGGCTCCCTTGCCCATGACTTCCTCTAATGTTTAGGGAAATTTCCCTTCCTTTGGGGTCAGGATTATGACTAATCAGCCTAGAAGCTGAAAATTGACCATCGTGCACTTTCCCAGTTCACAGGCAAATGGCCTGGGCTCGATGCCTGAACTCGACCCCTCCGACACCTCGACTCTAGACGGGAATCAAAGTGAGCGAGGAAGACGCGGAGAGCTGGGAGGCGTCCTGGGATAAAGCCTGTGTTCCGAGGTGCCAGTGGCAGAATGGAGAAGTCCCCTGGTGAGGATTTGGTACCAACTGGAGGTAATTAGCCTCAAGCCCAGCTCGCCTGTTTCCCTGCCCTTTCTGTGGGCTTGTCCTGGGCACGTCTAGCCTGCAGCAATGCTGGGAGTCCCCTGTCCACTCCATCCACTTGACCACACCTGTGCACCTGCAAACGTGTGGTCCCCTCCAAGAGATGGGAACCTCAGACCTAATGACAACAGAGACCAGATTGGAGGTAAGGGGGCGAAGGCACAGACAAGGTGCTAATGAGAAGAGGAGAAGGGGGTGGGGGGCTTCACCTGGAGAGGAAGAGGGCAGTCCTGACTGAGAGCGCCTTTAGGCTGGCCCCAAACAGAGGAAGGGCTCGCCTCTTCTCAGGCCCAGGTGGGCTGGGGTCTCTTATTTTCCCTCTGATCCTGAGTACAGTGATTTTTTTAAAAGGGATTTCTTCTCTGCGGAAGACCTTTGGAAGCACCTTGGAACCATCCTGCACCACTCTCTGTGGTCAGTGTGATTAGGAAAAGGGGTGCAGGGAGCGGCGAAGTCCATACCCTGTTGGAAAGGGATGGGTAGGAAAGATTTCAGTGGGTGACAGTTATGGATTAAGGCCCAAGAGCCGCTCTGCCTTCTGTCACCACTGCTTCCCCAGGATGCCACGGACTCCCCCTCCTCCCCCCTCACCGTGTCCACTGCTGTAGAAAAGCGGGGGCATAGCTCCCTGGCAAGGGCTGGACTGCCCCAGGAGCAGGGTGCAGTCAGTGACCAGGCACCGGCAGAAGCCACGTCGGAGAGCTTGGGAGGGGATGTCTGAGAAATCGCCTGGCTCATGATGTTTTTGTGGTTGCTGAGAGTGAACAGGGCCAGCTGGCCCACCTTCCCCTGCGTCACAGGGCATTCTGCCTTCGAGCAGTGGTGGGAAAGCCAGAATCTCCACAGCCACTCAGGGTTGACCAGCAGAGGGCTGGAGCCCCACACCCCAAAGTGGGCCCTCAGGACTGCTCCCATTTAGGTTCCTGGAGGCTTTGGGAAAGGACTTTAGGTTCTTGGTGAGCATCTGTGAGGCAGGCGTCCATCGGCTGAGAGGCAGTGTTTATTCTTCCTGTGGGTCCACACGTGCTGTCATCTGACCCCCACTGCTGACCGCTGGCCTCTCCGTGTGTGGTGGGTTTGCTTCTCTCCGCCCACCCTTGAGTCCACTTTTTGGTGCATCTTCTATCTCTGCTCGGGACCAAACAGGAATCCCAGGAGGCTGTTTCCAGCCCATCATCCCACATCCCCATTGCTACTTGTTCCTACTTCCTGCCGAGTGTGGGATAGATGGGGGGCTCTCTACCCTTCCCATCCTACTTGGGAAGCAAGAATAGATGCCCTCACACTCGGTCCCTCAGGCCCTCCTGGATTTCCCTCAACCCCTCCCAGCTCTGCTGAATGCAGCCCACAGGCCACCCCTCAGGGCTCAGCTCCTGTGCTTCCCCCTCAGGCCCCTCTCCCCCCACTCTTGAGGGTCTCCTGGAGCTGGTTCTGAGGTGGAAATGCAGGCTCTGAGTCATTATGCATTCTTTGGCATCTTTTGTCCTGTGCTTTTTCTGGTCCCTGCTGTGGATTAAGCATTTAAAACTAAAAAGGCTTCTTAGCCTCTCCGCTGTGCCATTCTTACCCAGAGGCCAAGTGAATTGAGCCTCCCCAGCTTGTGTGGGAGGAAGAGCCCCAGGAAAATCCTGGGGCCTGGGTGGGGGCCCAAGGTTAATGTCTTAAAATATTATTCCACCATAGGGGTCTGATATATAGTGTTTTGCTGAGGGCCTTTTTTGGCATTTTATAAATTTCTAAGAACAAATAATGACAGATTATAAGGCTTTGGATTGGCAATCCTCGGTATAATTGATTCCTTTGATTACGTTTATTTAAAGAGCAGAGATTGCTTTATCTTAATGCACTGTACAAGTGCAACCTTTGAGATCAACTGCTACAGAACCAAGATCACCATTTTCCTCTTGTTGAATTTCATATAAATGGAAACATACTGCACGTCCTCTAGTGTGCCTACGTTGTTTTGCTAATCTTAAAATTTGTGGGATCCACTCATGTGTTTTCTGTGTTTTGTATTGTTATGGAGATGGGGCCTTCCAAGAACCTGAGGCACCCTGGTATCATCTCATTGAGGCAGCACAGAGACCCCTCTTCAAATCCTGATTCTTGCAATCAAGTCAGAAAGATTTCAGACCTGTGCTCAGAGTGACAGGCATGAGTTGAAGGGACAGGAAAAGGGGAAGGGGACACTCTCAAGGGAAAGAGCGGATCCTCTCAGGGAGGAGAAGGACAAAATGCCTTTCCTACACTCCAGTTTCATTGGGGTCTGAGGGAAGATGCCAAAGCATTCAGCCCAGGTCACCTCTTGACTTTTGACTGACAGCAGGGTGACATCAGACTTTCAAGTCCCCACTGCCATGGCAACTCTATGTTACCTTGGCCCATGCTGAGAGGTTCTAATTGGATTCTTAACCATAGAATTATCTTTATCTTCTGAAATCTGCTCTGTGAAAAGGGTCACAAAATCTTTCCCTTCAAAGTAGCTTAGGTTCCTCTTAACAATGTTATTGCCTGCCTGCATTTCCTTACAGATAACAGTAATTTGCTGAGGAATGTGACATATCCTGTCCACTTAGGCCAGGCAGGGCTACAGGTAAATTGCTTTTTTTTGCAAAGAAAGCATGTGGGGTCAGCGCAGTGGGCACATCTTATAGACTTGATCTCTTAACCTTGGGTTCCCACCATTCTCATCTGACTGTCTCCTAACAGTGTTACTGTATTTTGTATTCCACTGTATAAATAGGCCAGAATTTATTTACCTATTTTTTTCACTGATCAACATCTAGATTGTTTCCAATTTGGGATTTTATAAAAAAACAAAAATTGCTTTGAACATTCTTGTCTTCTAGTAGCTACAAGCTTGCCTTATTCCTCTGGGTTACATACTCCAGAGTAAGATTGCTGAGTCTAAAAATAGTTGTATATTTAGCATTCATATTCAAGACCAAACAGGTTTCTAGGACTTGTAGGAATGCATGCATTCACCAGCAGTGTGTAAGTTTCCACTTGCTTGAAATCCTAACCAGTAATTTGTATCATTTTTCTTTCAATGTAAGCACTCCCGTGGTATTTGGTATCATCTCATTGAAAAGAATCTGCTTTTGCCTTAGTATTGTTATTGCCAATCAAGTGATGTATATGTGTGGGTCTATTTCTAGGCTCTGTGGTTTATTTTGCTGGTTTACTTGCCTGTTCTCAGTAATTACTAAGGTGTCTGAATATCTGTTATGGTAAATCTTGAAATTTAGGTGTATAAATCCACTAACTTTGTGTTTTTCTTTAGGATCATCCTGACTACTAGGTCATTTGCATGTCTATATAAATGTTACAAATTTACACACACACACACACACACACACACACACACGCGCACACACAAATCAACTACAACTTTAATGTTGATTCCAGTGAATCTGTAGGTCAATTTGGGAAGAAATTAAATAGTGTAATACAATTTGACAAAGTCACTACATAAATCTATTTATAGACAATCATATCATCTGTGAATAAAAATGGTACCGCTTCTAAACTTTCTTTTTTTTCTTGCCTTAGAGCACTAGCTAGTTCCTCCAACAAAACGTTTAATACAAGTACTAATAGGAACCTCCTTGTTTCACTTCTAGCATAAAAGGTAAGTTCACCATTGTATCATTTGTTTGACACTAGTCATGGATATTTACTACAGGTACTCTTTATGTGTGTTCAACTCCAGGATATAGTTTACTGGTCCCAAGAAAGAGCTTGGAGGACTCAAAAGAGAGGGCTTGGACTTTTTATTACTCATGTGCTCCTCAGGCAGCAGCAGGATAGGACAAAGCAGAGAGCCACCCTATGCCTACAAGCAGGGGAAAGACACACCATGGGTTGCGTGCCTCCTGTGTTTTATAAGTACATTCTTTTATTTTGCAACCAAGTTCCCTCTGCTCTGATCCTCACCTAAAGATTGGAGGCAAGGGAAATGGTCAGTTTTCCCTCTCTGATTCCTTTGTTATCACATTCTTTAGAGTCCTTATTCCACCTCCTGGAGCAACAAGCTTTCTGTGCTCTTCATACTCTCAACTCCAACAATCACATTAAAACATTTCTTGTCTCATCCTTGTTACTGGTTTTATCACAAATAACTATGAAATTTTGTCGAATTTTTTTTTACATATATTAAAGAGATCTTACGATTTTTTCCTTATATGCTATTAATTTGATAAGTTACATTGATTTTTGAGTGACAAATCAATTTTGTAATTTTGTACAACTTCATTTGGTCATGATGTATATAATCTCTTTTATTTATCACTGAATTCAATTTACTAATATTATTTTGTTTGGGACTTTAATGTCTTTGCTCTTAAAACATAGTGATCTACAATATTCCTTTCTTAAAATGTCTTTGGAAGTTTCTTTTCATTGTTGTTTTTCATCAGGGTCATGCTTGCCTCATAAAACTCTAAGGTTTGGAATTGTTTACTCTTTCCTCTTGAAAAGTCTTCTAATTCTCCTTTGAATGTTTAGGGAAATTCACCAACAAAGTCATCTGAGCCTTCGATTTTGTTGTTTCCTGGGTTGCAAGGAGCCTTTAATTACCAATTCAACTTCCTTAATAAATCTAGAAATTATGTATTTTTCTATTTCCTCTCACATTCATGTATTTTGTAATTCTCAAATGAATTTGGCCATTTCAGCATTGTTGGCAAATTTGGGGGCATTAAGTTGCAATTTTATTCCACTAGACTTTAAAATTTTTTTCTTTTTAGCATATGTAGTTGTGTCTCCTCTTTGTCTTTCTGACAGGGCAACTTGAGTTTTACTTCTTGATCCTATGCTCAGGGTTTACCAATATTATTAATCTTCAAAGAGCCAATTTTGGTTTTTTTTTTTTAATTTTTATTTCCTTTCTACCACTTTTTCTATAGATTTCTCCTCTTATTTCCTGTCTGCTTGTTTGTTTCATATGCATTTCTTTTCTAGCTTTTTGAGATGAAAACTTAAATCATTGATTTTCAATCTTATTTTAAAACCCAAAATTTCTCCCCAAGCACTGCTTCAGCTGTGTTCCTCGATTCAATGTGTCATGATTTTACTTTTTGAATACTCCGGATCAGACAAGGAGTGCTGATCCGCTGAGGTGAGTCCTCAGCTCCAGGATTCATTGCTGCCACGTGCTGAGGCACCTGGGAGGAGACAGTGTTTCTAGAAGATGGTAGAAGCTAGGACTGGGGCTAGGACTCAGGGGCCACTGCAACTGGACAGTGAGATGAGGAGCACCTGGCCAATGGCTTCACCTCCAGCCGCTGTTCCCTTATATGACTCCTAGCCAGTCCTTGGGCAGGGGCAGAGGGGTCTCCCAGGCAGAGAACTGTGGAGAATGAGGGGAAGGTAGGGGAACAGTCGGAAGATGAGAACCCTGGGGATGCTCCAGTGTCACCTGGACAGTTGGGTGATCCAGCTCTGAATGGCTGCAGCTGCCCTGTAACTGAAATCAATAAGGAGGCCAGCTGGTAATTGAGAAGACCAGAAGGCACATGGTGCTGGAACTTCATTCCAAAGATAAGTCGGTATTGGAGGGTGCAGAGGGTAATCCGTACCCTGTAGAGCCCTGTCCAGGTGTGCATGAAGCATTAGGTGTGCACGAGCATCAGGGTGTGCAGGAGCACCAGAGAAGCACTGGAATGTGCAGGAGCACTAGGGTCTGCAGGACCAGGTGTTTAGGAGCACTAGGGTGTGCAGGATCACCGGGGTGTGCAAGAGCACTACGGTATGCATGAGCAACAGAGTATGTAGGAGCACCGCGGTGTGCAGTAGCACTAGGGTGTGCACAAGCACCGGGGTGTGCAGGAGCACCGGGGTCTGCAGGAACACTATGGTGTTCAGGAGCACCATGGTGTGCAGGAGCACCATAATATGCGAGAGCACCAGGGTGTGCAGGAGCATTACAGTTTACAGGAGCATCACGGTGTGTATGAGCACTGGTGTCTGCAGGAGCACTGGGGTGTGCATGAGCATCAGGGTGTGCAGGAACACCAGAGTGTGCAGGAGCACCAGGGTGTTCAGGAGCATCAGGGTGTGCAGGAGCACCAGGGTGTGCAGGAGCATCATAGTGTGCACAATACAGTGCAAGGACCCCATGTCATCTGCATGGAATCTGGTGCTAAGGAGTAGAGTCCTCCCTAACCCTCCCTGGACCCCTGATGAAAACAAGAAGTCCCCTCAGAGTTCTGACTCCTGCTGGACTTGCTAATGTCCTTTTCTTAGGCAAACAGTGAATAGGCCCAGTTCACAGGTCCTAGGAGTCAAGCAACAGGGCCGAGCTCAGGGCTGAGCTCAGAGTTAGTGAGACTGGTTTTTATGGCACTGACTTTAAAGTCCTCTCTGTGGCAAATAATACTGATTTTCATTTATGAGAATGATTCAAAGTTTCTTTTGAAAATATTTGTAGAAGTAAAAAAACAAGACACCTTAAGGCAAACTATTGTGAACAGTATCGCAGGCCATGACCTGCCCAGCAAGTCCAGTAGAGGCTGGACCCTCAGAGGGGTTCCGGTCACCCCTGCAGGTTGGGGTCCTCCAAAGCCTGCTCTGCCTTGGAAGCAGAAGCCGTGGTCCTGAGCAAGTGTCCACCTGGTTTTAAGATAGTGACTTTTTTCCCTGGGCATTTTTTTTTTTCAGGGGCAAAGCACACAGTTTAAACCCATATTCACAGCTATTTAATTTTTCTTATATGTTTTTGTTTTATTTTAAGGCTGTAAATATCAAGTCTTTTCTCTTTGAGGGAAAACATACACACACACACACACACACACACACACACACACACCCCTCTCTCTGTGGATGATAAGGATGCTGACACAAAAACAAAGCTAATCCCCGGTTCCATCCTTTGTTTCACCCAAATACTAAACGAAGTTCCTTCTTTTAAGAGGGGAGGGAAGGGGTTTGGGGAGTTGGCATTTGAGATTCTTATTAGACATAATAGGACCGACTGGGTTGCCAAAAACAAAACCCACCCTTATTTAGTTCCCCCTGGTTGCCAAATAAATTATCCTAATAAAAGGCAAAACCAATTTTTGAAAAAATCCGAACTAGGTGGACATATACATGATAAAGCGAATACAAAACGGGGAGAGGTTAATGGTAGAATCTGGGCCGTGGGTTTATGTGTGCTCACTGCAAACTCCTTTAAGCATTTTATATTATGGAAAAATTTCACAACAGGAGGTTAGGGGGAAAATCCTAAGAAGGACCCATTAGTGTTACCATCTATCCTAGCTGGTGACCTAATGCTGGGTTCACAAAATCTGACTATTCCAATAACTTAAGAAAACGGCGAAGAAAGAACACAAGTTCTTTTCACAAGTACTTCACAGAAGTACCTTTTCAAAATCCTAGACTGCTCTCTGACCTTAGGGGTGCGTGGAAAGAGAGAGACACTGGAATTCTTTATTCTTATATAGGAGCCACAGAAGGGGAGTTTCCATGGAACATTCTCTCCCAAAAAGGGCAAAGGGGTCGGATTATAAAGGAACAGGTGAGTGTAACTCAACCCCACCAGGTAACACCTACTCCTGGAGCCACCCCTCATTATCCTAGCCTAGGGAAAGGCCAGGTTATTGTGGGGTGCAGTAATTGTTCAGTTTCTCTTGCTCAGGGCTTAAGGAAGTGTATTTCCAGAGCGGCTACCAGCACATTAGTGTTTTCCTCAGTCAGCAGGTAGAAAATAGGACCTCTCAGGTCTGGCGTGCTGCAGGTGAGGTGGTCTTCTTGGGCCCCTAAAGGTCTCAAGAACCTTCGACAAGGTCTGTTCAGGTAAAACCTCTCTCAGTTCACAGTCAGCTGACCCCTCACCTGGGATCCCACCTGGGCAGCTGCAGGCACAGGTCACCACCTCCATGATTCTCTTTTGCAAATAAAAAACTAAACCTCTGAACTAAATAGCAATGGCCCTGGATGAGCCCAAGGTCTGCCATCAGTCCCTTGCTCTGTCCTCTCTGCCTCTTCATTCCCATCAGAACTCCCTGCCTTCCTATTGGGGGCTATTCCAAGTTATCAGGGAGACAAAAGGGGTATGTCTGCTAAACAAATTCAAGGAATGGAGTAGCCAAGGTGTTGGTGACTCAGAGGTGCTAAATATGCTGCTCATCTTAGGAGTGTTGGGATTTTTAAGACAAACAGCAATATCTAAGCCAGCTTCGCCTGCGCAGCTCTGGGCGTGGTCCATGGAGACTGCCCGGGAAGGACTGCAGGAGAAGTCAGGGGTGGCACAGGTGGCCCGTTGCCAGTCATTCCTGGTAAGCAACTGCCCTCTGCACTCACACACAAGCCAGCAGAGGAGACCCACACCCATCAGCTAAGGGTGCTTTGTATCGTGGTGGATCGGTTCTGTTGCAGACATGCATTAAAAATGCTACTTACATTTTAAAATTTATGTTTGTTACAGAAAATCTACCTTTGGGTTAATGGTCTTAGGAACCATTGAGACCTGATGCACTCAACCCAGTCCTTCTGGTGAGCTCCAGAACTGAGAGATGCTCCATGGGAACGGAAGCATAGGTAACAAGCCAGGAAAAGTCCATCGACCTGAGCACCTGGGATTTCTTTAACTCAAATGGAGCAGATTGTTGTCACAACGCGACTGATACCACTAACGCAAGGGCACACTCTGTCACAACATCAGATGGAATGCTCATTAATTAGGTTTGGTCTTGAAATTTTTCCAAAGTTTCACAACTAATGAAAACCCCACTATTTCAGCATACTCAAAAACCCTAGGGTTAGGTTACTTTAAACAGCACCAAGCCAGAGAGAGTACCTCATGAAGTGAAGGGCTTCCCAGCAGGGAGAGGGGCAAGCATAACCCCACGGGGACCAGAGAATTCCCACCTGAATGGAGGAAGGTGGAGGGCAGCCTCTCTTTTCACCCCATAAGACTTTTATCATCTCTTATTTGTATTTATTTATTTTTAGTAGTACGGATTGAACCCAGGGTGCTCTACTACTGAGTTACATTCCCAGCCCTTTCATTTTTTTTTTTTTTTTTTCCAAATTTTAGACAGGATCTTGCTAAGTTGCTGAGGCTAGCCTCAAACTTGGGATCCTTCCATTTCAACCTCCTGAGTTGCTGGGACTATAGGTGTGCACCACTGTGCCCAGCTGCTTTTAATCATCTTTGAGATATTATTTACATGTCATAAAATTCACCCAGTTAAGTATAGAATTCAGTTCTTAAGCATATTCATGGGGTTGTGCAAAAATTGTTACAATCTAATCTTAGGAGACTCTTAATCACATCAAAAATAAAATCTGTTAGTGACATGTGGCTGGTGTCTTCCGCTCAGCGTATTCTCAGGCTTCTTCCATGTTCAGTGTGTGTCTGGAATTCGTTCCTTTTTATTGTTGAATAGCACTCTGTGGATACCCCACGTTTTCATGCATTCATCAGTTGGTGGGCATTTGCATTTTCCCACTTTCTGGCTATTATGAACTAATGTGTCTCTTACCACTAATGGCTGCTCCAATTCATGTTTCCATGAGGAAACATAGGAAAATTCAAGCAAGTTTGGAAGGAAACGAAGGCTGGGCCTCAGAGACCTGCACCAGTGAAACTGACGAGATGGCACAGACTCTGAAGGTGCTGAGCTGGGGACCTCCCGTTGCCAGGGGCTGCCACACAAATCCTGTAGATCCTCCATGTTCAAGGGCTGGGCCGTGGACAGGCAGCATCCGTCTCACCTGGGAGCTCGTCAAGGAAGCAGACTCTCGGCTGCCCCCTGGTCTGCCACCCCAACTTGTTTTAACAAGCGTCCTGGTGATCAGTCTGCATACACCACGGCTTGGGAGTTGCTGCTGTGGAGCCCTTCAAGTAAGGAAATGTCCGAGCTGCAGCGCACAAGGCCACCTGGTGCCTGTGCCACAGGGGCTGACAAGTGCTCAGGACTGGCTCAGGCAAACTGGTCTCCAGGGCCCCAAGACAAGCCTCAGTTCTTATTCTTTCCTTGTATTCTTTGGGTTCTCCAGGTTATAATCTTTTTTTTTTTTTTTTTTAATAACCAGTGCCTTCTCTGCCTCGCCTCCTGTGGCACCGCACTTCTGCATGGCACAAGGGTCATCGGCACACAACAGGGAACAGCCCATCAGTGATTCCAACAAAATGAGAAGACCTAAGCCTTTTAGAGAACGCTGAATATGGGCATGTGTCCACGGCTTTCCTAGGTCCTGAAACGACAGAGACCACCTTTCTTATTTATGTCCTGTATCCTGTATAGTGCTAAGAACTGAATAATGGAAAATCAAAGTAGGAAAAGCTATGAAAAGTTACTGGAGGGAGGGTCTGTGTACCAAATAGATGTCATGGTGTATAGTTCATTTTGCCAGAAATCGGTTGCAAATTTGGTCCTGACTTTCCCAGCAGGCAAGCAAAAGAGGAAACATGTGAGTTACATGGTCAGTGTTCCCAAGAGGAAGCTCAGCGGGCTGCTCAGGGGTCGCCCAGCCATTCTGGTGTTGAGGTCAAGGACAATTTTCCTCATCAGTACTCGAAGCAGACAGGTCCCAACCCATGAGCCCTCAGTAAGTTGACATCCCCTTAAGACACCCAAGAACTCTAATGTGAGCCACGTGGGTGAGCACAGGGGTGAGCCAAAGAGGGCAGGCGGGAAAGGCCCAGCGCCTTACCTTCCATGGACCACTTGAGCTCACCACGCTGGGAGCTCACGCCTCTGGGCATTACGTCGTAAACATGGTAGGAACTGTGTAGCTCTCCACTTGGAGTGGCCAGTCCAGTAACTAATGTTTGTGGGGTTTTGTTTTCTTCTTCTTTTTCTTTTTATATGTGTGTCTCTTTTCCCCCCTCAGCTCTTACCCTACTGCAAAAAAAAAAAAAAAAATTAATTAAATTTATTTTTAACAGATACATAAAAATGGTCCATATTAATGGGGTACTGGGGGGTGTTTCCACAATTGTATATTTTGTGCAATATTTAAATCAGGTTAAACATACCTATCACCTCAACCAGATATCATTTCTTTATGGTGCAAATATTCCAAATACTTTCTTCTAGCTCTTTGAAGAAATATGTTACATTTACATCCAGTGCTTTGGGGTCCCTGCAGTGGCTGTCCTGTGCAGAGGGGCACCAGACCTCCTTGCTCCCCTGTAACTGTAACTTAGTGCCCATCTATCAGCCGTTCCCCATCCTTCCTCCCTCTCCACCATCTGTAGTCACCACCGTTCAACTCTCCACTTCAACGACACCCACATGTTTGTGTTCACACTGGGCCACGAGATCCATTCTCCTTTATCTAACAGGGAAACCTGACTCTGCTTCTGTAGCTTAATCATCTGATGACACTGGAAGAAATGGAGCCTCGAGGTCATCTGGGTTATGAGCCACATCACTGGCCGCTGGCCACTCTGTGGGGCAGTCCCTCCAACAGTGCCCATGCAGAAATGTGGCTCTCCACGATACCAGTGGCTGGCTAAGATAAAGGGGGCAGGCCAGCAAAAGCTTGCAGTGGGCAGGTGCCACGTGACTCTGGGCAAGAGGCTGCCTCAGTACACTGGGCGGGCAGTAACTGGGCAAGCCAGTGATGCCCTGGATCTTCCTTCCTGCGGTGAATAATCAAAGCATTAATGCTGTCTGGATTCTCAGTACTTGACCTAACTTTACAACAATCTCTAAGCTCCATTTTACAGATGAGGAGACCAAAGCACAGAGAGGGCAGGAACTTGCTCAAATACCAGGCAGTCTGACCCAAGTCTGACCAATGAACCCTGAGCTGGAGTAGCCGAGCACTGAGGGCCCTCCCATGGCTGCTACCACCTCGCTCTTCCACCAGGGGGATGATAGTAGGGCCGTTGTGAGGACCGAGACCAGAGGCCCAGTGTTCAGCACGGCCCCTGTGCCCCAAGTGTCCGCTCCGACTGTCCACACTTCCAGTTCACCGTGACCATTTCATGGAACAAATCACTTCCGTTCTGTGCTCCATGGCTGCTCAAGTATGCATTAGTCCAAATGAACCAATTAACACGTCCTGACAACGGGTCGGTTCGGTCATGAGATCCAGCAAGTCCAGGCTGGTCTGGAGCCTCGAGAGTCTTCAGGAGCACCCTCTGTGGAACTTTCTGCGATGGTAGAGCACTCTGTGTTGGTGTCATCCTGAACAATAGCCACTGGCACCATGGCCCGCCCAGCCCGCGAAGGGGCTGGTGTGGTGGTGGGCTGCACCTTTGGCTGGTTTAGTTTTATTTCATTTGAATGTCTGTGGTGGTGGCCACATGTGGCTCCTGGCCATTGTGCTGGACAGCTTGAGCTCAAGCCTGCCTGACCGGAAGCCCCTGGGGAGCAGGCAGGAGGGAGGAATCTGACCTGAGGAACCAGGTTCTGGGGTCCCCTCTGCCTGCCAGGTGGGAATGTGCGTTTGGTGAGGGGCGACAGGACAACTCTACTTTCCTTGCTGAAAGGCCTCTTTGATTCTCAGTGGATTTTGATTCCTTGCCATTGTTAAAAGTTATTTTGAGGCCGATGCCTTGATTTTGAACGTCTGGCCTGCAGAACTCGGAGGATACATTTCTGTCATTAAGCCACAAGGGTGTGTTCCTTTGTTACAGACTTCCCAAACCAGCGTGCGGTCACTGCCAGGCAACCACACTTCAGGAGACAACTAGCTGCCCACATGACAGAGGTCCCTGGGGATGGAGGTGCAGCCTAAGAATCTCCCTCACCTAGAGTCATGGCTGTGGGAACACCTTAGCACAACACATTACTCGTGTGCTGGTGACAATGAGGGGTAAGGAAGTCTCCCTTGCTGATCGTCATATGAGGGGCAGCGTGTGAGCACGTAGAGCACACGACACCTGATAGTAGACCACTGTTCTAGCTGTGCCAATCAGGAAAGCAGCTCTAGTGGAGGAGACCCATGCAATGTGCCAGCAACTCGGCATGTTGATAGGTGATAGGTCGTACTGCAGGCAGAGACTGGAAGGTGGCTTCAGATCAGAGCTTGGGCTTTTAATATGAAAAAGAGCAGAATGAGGAATCCCGGATTGGGAGGGGGCTGTCCATGAGCGTGTGTGGAAATTGGCATCCTAAGGAAAGCCAGGTGTATATCCTGGGAACACAGGTGTGATGGCCTTGATTCAAGGGAGGAGAGAGGAAGGCGGTGGTGCTGCCCCTTGTTCAGCCCTGGTCCTCCAAGGATCCCACCCCTCCTTCAAGTCAGAGTGCTGGCTGTTGAGTGGAGAACATCAGTTAGTGCATCTGAGTCTCGGCATGTGACCTCTGTCCTCACACAAATGCTCAGGCCTCAGGTCATGTTCTGGTTCTAGACATTCCAGACACTGAAGAAGCCTCCTCCTCTGCTCCCCATCCTCCTACCACCAGCATTGGTTGGGTGACTATTTCAATGGCTGCCAAAATTTGCAGAAAACAAAACTGAAATGTAATGAGGCTTGCTTGGGTAAGCCAATTTTTAAATGATAGTAATTAAGGGAGTTTTCACATAGGAAAGGCTTTGTTTGGATTGCAAGTGTTAAAAGCCACCACCAGGAACATGAGATCCATAAAGTATTCTCTCTTTGCTGCCTTGAGATCACACTGGCCAGTGTTTGAGCAGTGAATGCTGTCTCGGTGGCCGGGCCTGGCTTTTGCCCCACTCCACTACCCTACTGTGCCTTACACAGGGCTGTGACCTCTCGGGCTGTCTGCAAACAGACACCAGGCCATCTGCCCTCTCGCCTTCCACCCAAACACAGCTGCTGGGCTCCGTCCCAGCTCCAGCCATCTGGAGGAGGAACAAAGACCCCTGTCCTCACCCTCCCCCTCTGCCAAGGGGAGGCTCAGCCAGGAAAGAAAAATGGAAGAAGAAACAAGATCCAGCCACCAGTGGCAGGCAGCCCTCCTCTGTCAGGGTCAGTGGCATTCATCCCCAGATGTGGGCTGAGCTCTGGTGAGTGCCCAGCTCTGGACCAGACTCCTGGGGCCCCAGCATGAGATGCAGCCTCTGGCCTCCAGGAGCCAACACTGTGGAGAGGGTTTGTCCACTGCAAGGGGGTGCTTGAATTGACTGACAGGTCAGAGCCAGGCCACAGGAGGTGATGACAGAAAGGCATCCACAGAGGGCACCAGCAGATCCATGGGAAAAGGCTGGCCTGGGTGGTGGGCAAGAAGCAGGAAGAGGAGGTGAGGGGGAGAGAGACTGGGCAGAGACCAGGAACTTCAAAGGTCGTGATACCCAGCAGAGAAAGAAAGGGGACAGTGCAGGGCTGTGGGCATGGCAGGGTCCCCAGCTGAGGTGGTGGGGAAGAGGAGGATTCACAGCAACCAATCAGGAGCAGTCGCCGTGACCCAGAGAATTAGCGGTGGCTGGACAAGGTGACTGTGGAGGCGGGAGATAAAATGGAGGGAGAAATCTTTGCTAAAAATATGAGCTCCAAATCCCCCAGATCAGCTCCCAAACAATCCTGCCTCACAGTAAGTGCTGCAGAGGAGCAATCAAATCCAAAGGAGACTCCTCTTCAGAATAGCCGGAGCCCTTCTCAGAGAGGGCAGAGCTGGACTGTGGGGACAGCTGCTGCCCCAAGGGCCAAGCACCACAGGTGGTCTGTACCCATCAGTCAGCTCAGAAGGACCTCTCAGACGCCTGGCATTCTGAAAGGGCTCAGACCTAACTGCAGCCTTTCCCGCTGCGTCCTCAAAGCCACCAGAGAGCCCCCTTTCCCGAGGCAGGAGGTCCGGCAGGTTGCAGAGGCTCTCAGGCACGTCTGGCCTGATGGGGGAGAACCCCAGGAGGAATGTCGCCAGCTTCCGGGTCCTCTCCCTGGATGCACACGCTGCCCACCAGACTGGGGACAGCCAGGTGTTGGCTTCCATCTTTAATCACAGGGCTGTGTGGCAGGAGGATTGTGTCCCCCACTCTCGTTGGAGGAAATGCAGTCCGCAGGGCAGGAGTAGAAGAGGAGAGCCTTCCGGAGGTGACCAGCCAAGTGGGTTCAGGCCTTTAGGAGAGCCCTCTGCCATGGCGTCTGGCCTTCGTGCCTCTCTGTGCCGTCTGCCACACAGGCACAGCAGTCAGACGTGGCCCTGCCAGAGCCTGGAACTGCCAGCGCCTGATCTTGGATTCCAGGCTTCCAGACTGGGGAACAGAGGGCTGCTGTTTAGGGACCACGCAGCCTGAGGGCTCTCTCACAGCAGCAGGATACATGGCTGCCACCTGTTCAAGTCCCTGGGGCTCACGGTTTCCAGGATCTCAGGAGGGACCAAGGGTAGGACAGCCGGCAAGGAGTCGGCTGTGCTCAGGAAGGCAGGGACCAAGCGATGGCCACGCTCCATCTCAGATGGAAGAGGACACCAGCCATACCACGCACCACCCTCAGCCCTGGGCCATGTTTGGTGCAGGTGACCAGGGCCACAGAGGCTGGCTCACTGCCTAAGTCCCAGCTTCTAGCTATAAAATAACTTTCAAAGCATTTCCCCTCTTTGTCTCCTTGCAGATTTTTGCCATTTCTGAAAACGAGACATGGCAACTATTGTAGGTTATAGATGTAGCAGCTAAATTAAAGCACTCAGGGCCTGGGGATATAGCTCAGCTGATAGAGTGCTTGCTTTGCGTGTGCAAGGCCTTGGGTTTAATCCTCAGCACCACACACACACACACACACACACACACACACGCATAAGACATTCATTTAAATGTGAACTTCCTAATCATCCTTAGACACTGCATACATAAGTCACTGTCACACTGCCCCCCCACCCCCCCAACCCCCGGCAAGTGTGTACAATGAAAATAATAACTAGGGCTGGGGATGTGGCTCAAGCGGTAGTGCGCTCGCCTGGCATGCGTGCGGCCCAGGTTTGATCCTCAGCACCACATACAAACAAAGATGTTGTGTCTGCTGAAAACTAAAAAATAAATATTAAAAAATTCTCTCTCTGTCTCTTTCTCTCTCTCTCTCACTCTCACTCTCTCTTTAAAAAAAAGAAAATGATAACTAATGAAAATACATAAACAGTAAGTCACTAAAAATTCATGCAATTTTTTTTTCTTTCCCAGTGATGAATCTTCATTTCACCTCTGATTCATTCTTTTTTACTTTTAACAGATAACATTTAAAAAATTACAACTGCCAAAAATAGCTCTGGGTTGATTTTCTACAGTTTTCCAGGCCCTTGTGATGTTGCTGCTTTCCTCTAAGGAGGGCACTTTGTGTTTGTTTAGTGGTTGTTGTTGGTTTTTTTTAAATATGTATTTTCTTCTGCATAATGCTTGTGTTTTAGAATCTTGTCATTAGTGTTAGACCCTACATTGGACAATATGAAGACAATAGACTTAAGCTTATTCAGCTGATTCACAATTTCTTACACATAATCAGCAGTTTTAGAAGACATGATAAATTAATACCATGACCTTGAAAAAAAGATTGCTTAGCTGGTGCAGTGGTGCGTGGCGATCCCAGCAACTCAGGAGACAGAGACGGGAGGATCATGGGTTCAAGGCCACAAAGAAACCCCATCTCAAAGCACAAACAGCAATGACTGGATCACTGAAGGATCCAAAAATAGCTGATTATTTCTTTGGGAAATTTCTTCTTCTTTTTCTTGGTGTATTCACATATTTAAGATAGTAAAGGAGAGTACCTTTGGCGTGCCAACCTTGTCCTGCCCTGGCCTCTGTGGGCCCTGGCCTCTCCACCTGTGAGCAGTAGGAATGGGAGGGCAGCAGAGCTCCGGGCTCCCCTCTGGAGCTCACTCATAGCCAGAGCTGGGGTGAGCCAGGCCTCCTGCAGGCTAGGCAAGTGCTCCACCACGGAGCCCATCCCTGCCATTGTTTCTTGTCCCCTTTGACAGAAGCCAATAACTCAGTGCCCAAGGGCCACAAAGCCTCCATCCCCAACATCCACCTTACCCCTTTCTGTGGCTCTCTACTGTGTGGAGGTTCGACCACATAGCGTAGCCAGTGAGCCCTCAACAGACTTCTGCTAGACAGAAGAGAAAGCACACATTTCCTTTTTATTTTATTTTGCGGGGGGGGGGGGGAATACCAGGGATTGAACTCAGGGGCACTGGAACATTGAGCCACATCCCCAGCCCTATTTCATATTTTATTTAGAGACAGGGTCTCACTGAGTTGTTTAGCACCTCACAGTTGCTGAGGCTGGCTTTGAACTCACTATCCTCCTGCCTCAGCCTCTAGAGCCACTGGAATTACAGGTCTGCACCACTGTTCCTGGCTGAGGCACATGTTTCCTTGGCTGCTCTGGAAGTTGCTCTGTCTGAAGACTTCTCAGGATTTTCTTTGCTTCCTTTATCCTTCAATTCCATTGTGTTCTTGTGTTCGGTTTCAGCAGATGGTCTTCTAAAAGGGAAAACATGTCATGGTGCTCAACTCCCTTGCCCCGTTCCTCACTTACCTATCCTGGAAATCTCTTCCCATCCTACCCTCTTCTGGCTTTTTTTCATTTTGAATCACGCTAACCTCCTTATCCACAATTTCGGATTCTTTCTTGCTTGAGATAGAAACTCGTGACTCCCAAGCCAAGCTCAGCCGGCACCCTGTTCTGCACCCTCAGACAGCTGCCAAAGGCTTTGTTCCAGTAGTCTTCCCTGTTTTCCATTTAAAAATATTCTATGAATTTTAAAATCCAGTTTTCTAGAAACAAAACACAGAAGCTCCAAATCCGGGTACTTTAGAGGGGGTGGAGTCCTTTGAGATGATTCAGTGGGGTGTCTCACTTTTGCAGATGAGAAACCCACGGTCCAGACCTGAGATTTACAGTTACCTTCCAGGTGCAGCCGAGTCAGTATCAGAGGCAGGGGTTGGCCACCTCTCAGACAGACTTCAACTCTAAGGAACAAAGCGTAACATGGCTCACAGGAGTGCCATGTAAGGGAGGTAGCTTGAGGGGGTACTGAGAACTGTGCAGGGCACAGAATTCATGCTCCATAAATATTAGCTCTCCTTAGCAAAAGTACTGTGTGGGGGAAGATGCCCTGTGTTTTCACTGAGTGAAGTTGCCAAGACCATTATATTTCTTTATTCTATGGAGTACCCGTTTGAAACCTGGAAGATAGGATCTGATCAAAATAACTATGATAATTGACAAATAAATCCACCAAGAGAAAATATAATGATAATGGTTTTAAAATGAAACTAAAAGTGTTAAAATAAGTGTTTATAAAGCAGATGGCATGACCAAGGGCACAGGGAAATTCCTCCATCTGTGTTCTTTTTCTCTTTTGACATAATTATTAAATTTCAGGCTTTTTTCCTCCTTTTTTTTTTTTAACCCAAATATGTACTCTGTTTGAAAACAGCACCTTCTTCAATTTTTGTTTTTCTTCTTCTTTTCCATCTGATCACTGCCCACTGAGACTCAGGGCCTCTGGATTTGTACAGTGGCCACACAGTTGACAGCAGTGGTCTGTCTTTTCCACAGGCCAACAATGCGGTCTATGTTCCTCAAACATGCAGTTCTCTTTTTAGTTACATGACTTGCTTCCTTCTCCCTCTGATATTTTCATCCCTGAGAGGGGGCAGACAGGGATTGGTGGTGAGAAATCTTCAAGGAGAAACAGCTTAAAATGAAAAGAGCTTGAAATGTCAGTGTGTCAATGCATTTACAACGTAATGTTCAGGGGAAATAAGCGGAAGTAGCAGGAGAGAGAAACAGCTGAGTTATCTGCAGAGTTGAAAGTGTGGCCTAGGTTTAGAATTCCCTTTCAAATGTCAAGTTGGCGAGGACATTTCCAAAGGTGTGGCTATGGCACACGTGTGTGAGTTCACGCGGATCCCAAGAGCAGCAGACAGACTCCAACCCAAGTTCTGCACCACCCGGGTGTGTTGACGTCCTTGTTGTCGGAGAACGTGGCCGCTTCTTGTGAAGTGAGAGAAGAAAGCAGAAGATGTGTCTTCCTGAGAGGAGGCCACTGCTGGTGAGGAAGAGCCGCTGGCCCACGGCCAGAATGCTCACCGCACGACCCCTTCTGTCCTCACAGCAGCCCTGTGAGGTGGGCACCAGTATTCCTGTTTCCAGATGAGGACACTGAGTGCCAGAGAACAAGAACAAGTGACCCAGATCATTTGGCCAACAAATGATGTCCGATGGAATGGAAAGTCATGAAGAAAGAGGAAGGAGCGCTGCTGGGGTCAGCTGGTGGGTCAGGGGGCTGTGGTCTTTGACTCATGGTTCAGCTTGCTGGGGGCGAGGCAGGGGACACCTGGACTATGAGAGAAGCTGGAGCTGAGGTGACACCAGGAGCAGCCACCATGCTGATGCTGCCTGGGCCAGCACAGTCCTGCCATTCTCAGACCAGGACGGGGGCCGGTGGGGAGAAGACAGAGTCAGGGGCCTCTGGTGTGCGATACCTGCTCTGGCTTCAGTGAGGGTGACTGCAGATTGGTTTTCCAGGGTCACTGTCCATGGAAGAGGAAGAAACCTGCAGGGTTCTCTTCTAATCTTTGCTTTCTCCAGAAACCACTCATTACTGCCAGGCATGAGGTATGAATCTTGCACAAGCTGGGTTTGTCCCCACCAAACGCAAGATGTGTGACCTGTCTATGCTGGAGAACTACATCTTCCCAGAGGGGCAGAGGCCTGGCAGAGCATAGTAAGAGCTCTTATCCCATCCCCAAAGGAAAGTTCTTAGGAAACGGGGAGACAGGAGTGCACCTCCACTTTATCCCCTAAAAGAGGGCTGGTTGTTTTAGATAATCTCTAGGATTTCTTTTGGCTCTAAAATTCCATGTTTTAAAAGTCTAATTACATTTTCATAGCCCGACTTTTTCTTTGTCTTCATCAAATAAGGAAAATAAACCCTATATTTTAAGTATACATAAAATACACATGGCATATAACATGCAAATGACTAAAATGATACACATGTGAATGTACAGCTGAAAACTCTGGTACTTTCCTCACCCCAGGAGTCTGGACAGAAAACACAAGCAAGAGGGCAGAATGCCAGGGATCAGGTAGGAAGTTCGTTCCCTCGCGGTTCTGAGGTACCACGAAGGTGGCTGTACAGTGCATGCCTCTGGGATATGGAATGTAAAAATGAGGTGGTTTGCTTAAGACTTCAGATGTCGCAGACTCTCCTGCTACAAGGGGATGCTCTTTCTCTCAGCTTATGGTGACAGGGTCTGACTGCAGGAGTGCCCAGGGCGGAAAGTCCACTAGGCAGCCCTTCCCCGTCAGCCAATCCCGGGACCTTCTACCCTCAACCCCACCCGATGGACAGATATTTTCAAGGCTCATGTGAGCCTCTGCAGCGTGGAAACCAGATGGCAGTCTTCTCAAATCTGCTTGTTCTACTTTAACAGCCTCTTTACAAAACGCTCCCCAGAAGGGGACCCTGCAGGTGAGGTCAGCATGAGAGAAATAGCAGAATCAGGCCATCTGAGAGCACGAGATTCCAAAATACCAAGTAGACACAAAGACAGCTGAAAGACGAAGAGTCCAACACTGGGCAAAACAGTGTCCAGGAAGTACATCTCCATTGACTTAGAGTTGCAGACATGGTCACTTATTTGCAGATGGGGACTGATTGGCCAGGGAAAGTTTTAATATGCAGCAGAGCTTAATGTTTGCTGAATGCTTTGCAAGCATGTCTTTGTCTCATGGTGAGACTCTCAGGATGGGTGAGCTTGGTTATTGATTTTTGGTTGCTAAGAGAAAATGGTTAGGGCTACATGGATAGTGGAGAAAGGGAAATGTTATAGGATTCTGGGGTCAAGAAAGACAGAGTGGTCCTTTGGTTCTCAAATGCCAGTCCTCAGGGTGGGAACAAACTGGCTGCTTCAGAATTGCTTGAGGAGCTTGTTAGAGAGATTTCTGAAGCCTATCCCCAGAAAAGTTTGATATGGTATCAATTTTTCCTGCTTGATTCTGACATTATTAGGATTAAGAACTAAAGGAATAGTTAATAAATAAGACTTAGAAGATTGGAATGCATTCATTATTCAAATACATGGTTATTAGCATCAGCTACAGGAAAATAGCTTGGTTAGGTTCCAGGGGGTTTATGACTATGCAGAAGACATACTGTGCCAGTTAATCTCAGTGGCCAGCTCCACTGAGTTGAGACATGTCTAGAAAACTGATAAAGCACATTTCTGGGTGTGTGTTTCCAGAGACAATTGGCATGTGGCATACTGAGAGGGGGTAGGACCACCCAGAAGTGGACCACACAGTAGACTGGAGGGCCATTTGGAACAACAACAACAAAAACAAATGGAGAGAAGGGGTAGGGGTAGCCTGTGGCTGTGCACATGCGCAGCTTTTGAGGAGGGGAGGTATACCAGGGATTGAACTCAGGGGCACGTTCCAGCCCTAGTTTGTATGTTATTTAGAGATAGGGTCTCATTGAGTTGCCTAGTGCCTTACCATTGCTGAGGCTGGCTTTGAACTTGAGATCCTCCTGCCTCAGCCTCTAGAGTCACTGGAATTACAGGTGTGGTCACTGTGCGCAGCTGCAAAGCTCTTCTTGAGCAGGTGCAGTCCTTGTTGCTGCCCTGGCGTGGACTTCAGCTTCTGAATCCTTCAGTGTTGGTGGTGGACTTGTACCAGCGACTGTCCAGGAGGTTTACAGGTCTTCAGCCTTGGACCAGGGTTGTATCTTCGGTCTCTTTTGTTCAAAGGCTTCCAACTTCTTGGACTGAGCTACTACTGGTTTCCCTGACTCTCCCACCTGCAGGCAGCCTGACTGTGTGGGCCAATCTAGTAGATCTCCTCTTATGATTTATATATGTGTGTATACATATACAAATATATGTGTGTGTGTTTGCTTATGTGTGTATAAAGAACCAATAGAATGGTCCTATATTCTAGTAGAATACATTGGTTGAATATTCTATTGGTTCCTTTTCTCTGAAAAATCCCTGACCCGTAAGCATTGGCTGCCTCAGATCTCTCCATACATAAACTGGACTAGCTGTAGGAAGGTAGGTGGCAGGCAGAGATGTTCTCAGACATCAGCTCACAGGTCCCAGTGGGACAGAGAGAAGAGAATGGAACTGTGCTGCCTTGAACCACGTAAGGAAAGAAGAGGAAGACAGCTTGGCAGATTTCCCAGGAGTGATTTTAGTTCAGATGTCCAAAAGTCAAACTCATGAGCTTGTGAAAAAAACATGTATGTGTGAAACATGAAAGTATGTATGTAGTACTCAGCACAGCGTGGGGTGAATGTCAATAAAGGGGTGATAGTAACTACAGGAGGGTTAAGAGGCTTGGAACATGAAAGTATGTATGTAGTACTCAGCACAGCGTGGGGTGAATGTCAATAAAGGGGTGATAGTAACTACAGGAGGGTTAAGAGGCTTGGGAAAGCACCACTTCCAAGAATACCCCCCCCCCATTCTGTAATCCCGTGTGACAAATTTCTTCCATGGATTTTTGAAAATTTTTTCCAATTTTAAGTCTTTTATAAATGGTGGTGTCTATCATGAGATGGGGCCTGTGGCAGAGGCTAACTACCTCAGCCCAACACCATTTCTGCAGAAGCTGCCCTCCAGAGAGTGGGCTGT
The DNA here is from genome assembly GCF_048772815.1 of Callospermophilus lateralis. Taxonomy (NCBI): domain Eukaryota; kingdom Metazoa; phylum Chordata; class Mammalia; order Rodentia; family Sciuridae; genus Callospermophilus; species Callospermophilus lateralis. Next base: position 104,964,263 of record NC_135314.1, read on the forward strand.
GGTCCAGGGAGGGTTGTGTGGCCACGTGGTCATCAGAGCACCTGCCCCAGCACTTTGTGGGTCCCTTTTCCTCTCAGCAGAGGGCACCCAGGGAAAGAGCCTGTGAGACGGCAGAAAGACTCTGCTTTCTACAGGTCGTTAGAAGACTCTCTGCTCCCATTCTGCTGGGGAGGCTCAGTCCCGGGGTCCTTCTAGAGGGAGGTGGGTGGAGAGGCTGGGCGGGGAACCAGGGTGCTTTGGTGCTGAGAAGCCTGAGGACTGAGGACACGGTGAGGAAGGGGTCAACAAGAGCAAGGCTGCGATGGAGAGGCAGCCCAGGTATGGACCGACCCCCAAACAGATGGGCTTTCTCAGGGAGAAGAAAGGCGCTAAGATGGTTTGAGTTAAGAGAAAGCAGCTGGTGAGTTTAAAAGGGATCAACAGTAGACGCCTCAGGTTTAAGATGAGGGACGGGACTCCAGAGAAAGACTGGAGGCCAACTACATTGTCCTAAGCCCCACATGGAGAATTGGCTCTAGAGGTCTGAGAGCCATGGCTAGTGACCGTCCAAGATCCAGGCTCCACCTGGCCAGCCAGGGTTGTCCCTGCCAGCCTCCTGCCCTTCCCTGTAGAGGGCCTTGTAGGGGAGTCCCACCTGGAATCTGAGCTGAGGAGCTCTGCAAAGGTGACTTCCATTGTAGCCCCTTCCTCCACCTGCCAGCTGCTGCAAGAGTGCAGAGGAAGGAGGAGCCACCAGGTGAGGATCCCAGTCGCTAAAGGATCCCAGGGAAAGCCCCACAACCTGCCTTGGACCACTGCGAGTGGCAAATAGGCCTCCATCTTCTCTGAGAGTCCAGGGCAGATCTGCTCTTGCAGCTCACTTTACTCAACACACAAAAAGGTGATAGGGGCCTACACCCAGGAAATTCAAGGAGGAAGGTGACGACTGGTTTGGACTCTTCCCTCCTGCAAATAAGAAACTAGGGCTGATAAACAGGGACCCCCGCGTACCTCTCTGCCTTTACCAACATGAAGGAAAGGCAAATTTCCCTCCCCTGTCTACTTGTACACCCTGGCTTGGGGCTCCAGTCTCTTAGGGAATTTACTAATCTTCAGGCCTCTAGCTGTCATCCTTTAAATTACTTTTATGTGACATAAAAATATTGGAGGCTAGGAAGGAGGCTGGGTTTATTCTTTGGGGGAGGACAGAAGGGTAAATTAACAAAGAGGTGAAAATCTTTGTGGGGGAGTGCCATTAGAAATATTGTGCCAACTCTGAGTTTGTCTTTGTAAGGAAGACGGCTCTTGGTTTGCCAAATGTGCGCTTTGGATCTGGGGTGGACAAACCAGGCTTAGGGCTCAGTTTGGGAGTCGAATTAAGAAGAGTCCAGTTGCTCCGCAAGATATGGGGAGCTAGGAAAAGCCAGAGATAGAAGGAGAAGCCAAGAGACCCCGAGGTGCCAGGGAGCAGCGGAGGGGGCCTCTGGGAGAGTCTCAGTGATGGGGAAGGGCATGAGACTGTCACACTCGTGAACACTGATGTTCAGGGTCCACCCATCTGGTCACTTCTATGTGGTTCCGTCTTTCTTTCCACATTTTCAGTGGGGGTTTTCACACCAGAGACACTTCCTGTGGGAATTATTTCAAGGGTACCCAAGAAAGGCTAGGGTTCCACAGATGAGGTGACAAACTGCAACAGCGACACCTGACAGGTGGGAGAAGATGCATGAATAAAACGGCTCCGGATGGCGCGTGGATGAGACACGTCCATTCACTCTACACCGACCATTGGCCACACTCTTCTAGACAGTCTCTGAACAAGCAGCTCAGCTCCCCGGAGCTCGCATTCAGTGGACCAGAAGACGAGCCTGCGGGCACAGGAGGGGTCTGTGGGCCAGCGGGTGCCTAGCTTCGCCAGCGCCTGCGGGGACCTGCCAGCTCTCCGCGGTGACGTCATGTCAGTTTAGGGAACAATGCGCACGGACCCGCCCCTTTGTGTGCGGGAGCGCGGGTGCGGAGCGTCGTCCACAGATGGGCGCGGAAGAGGCGGGTCCCGCGCGGCCTCTCCCGTCCTCTCCAGCCCCCCGGCGGAGCAGCGAGCTGCGCCCCAGCACGCTTCTGCCCGCGCCCCGCGCCCCGCCGCCGCGCAGCCCCGAGGCCACGCCCCCGCCCTCCCAGGAATCGGCCTCTCCTCTCGGGCCGCCCTGGTTGGCGGATGGTGACGTCCTTGCCCTGTTGGCCGCGCAAGGGCACCGGCTAGGGGTGACAAGTGCCGGCCCACGCCGCGAACTGCGGCAGGCCGCGGGGACGGAGAAGAAGGAGCTCCACCTAGTGTCGCCGGGAGACATGGCCAGAGGCCCTTGAGCCGGCGCCCTTTCCGCAGGGCATCAGCCGGCAACGAACACACCACACCGGGTCTTCCTCTAGACAGTCATCCGAGAAGCGGAGACGTCGGGCTGCGGGAAAGCGCACGCGGTGCGGACCGTGCCTGCTCCTGGCTGGGATCTGAGCCGGGAGGACCGGAGCAGGCACTGTGCGCCCCGTGGGTCCCCCCGGACGCGCGACCGCAGTGCACGCAGGCTCCCGAGTAGTTTTAGGATCCAGATCTGGATGCGGAGGAGTCTGGGGGGCACATAAACCGGGGCTCCTTCACGTACGATTTGGGGGCACTTGTGCGTGTGATTGTAACTGATGATCAGAGAGTCCTCACTTTCAACTTGAGTAAATAATGCTGAACCGTTTCCAAAGGGGATGGTTCTGTGCCCTCACCCGCCCCGCAGGAGGGCTCTCTTCGCTCCTTCGCACCTGCACAACTTGATGTTGTCATTTCATTTTTGTCATTCCGATGGTTATGGTAATTATGCCACACTGTGGTTTTTTTTTTCCAAATCACTTTTTTTAAAAAATTGGTTGTTCAAAACATTACAAAGCTCTTGACATATCATATTTCATACATTAGATTCAAGTGGGTTATGAACTCCCATTTTTACCCCAAATACAGATTGCAGAATCATATCGGTTACACATCCACATTTTTACATGATGCCATATTAGTGACTGTGTTTTAATTTGTGTTTTCTAGTAGCTAATGAAGTCAATGTATTTTTGTACGTTTCTTGGTTATTTGGATTTATTCGGGATTATGGACCATTTTCCAGAGGTCTGGCTTTTTCTACTCCTTCTGCTGCTTTAGGTTTTGGTTAAGAAACCTTCCTGTGTCACACGTTTGTGGGACATTAGGCTCTGGGGCTTGCTTTTTTATTTTCCTAGTGGTGTCTCTGTGAACACAGGTTCTATTTCAATGGAACCCAACTTTTGAAAGTTGGGTTTTGTCTCAAATTTTATATTTCCCTAATGTGGGAGCAAGAAAATATTAAACTATATTATTGTCCTAGAGCCTTAATGTTTTGTCTTTCACATTTAGGCTGGAATCTCCTAGCACTGACAGTTGTTGGATAAAAGGTAGTGGTCAGATTTTCTATTGTTTCCACGTGCATCTCCAGTCATCCATATCTATTTTTTGGAAAGAAGTCCCTTTTTCCAGTTCTCCTGTCACAGATCAAGTGTTCCTCTGCCTTAGTCTGTTTTGAAATGACCTATTCTCTTTCTTTTGTATACCTTGCTCCAATATCCAGCCGCCCTGATTACTGGAACTAACGTGTCCCCTCTTGAAAGGTTAAAAGTATGTTTGGTTTTGTGAAGATTTTCCAGCTGACTACCAAAGTGGATGGTCCCTCCTGCATTCACACTAACAATGCATGGGAGTTCCTGTTGCTCCTTGTCCTGGCTAGCTTTGGTGATGTCCATATTTGGATTTGCCCATTCTAATAGGTGTGCCTGATATCTCATTGTTTGATTCTGCATTTTTCTGATGACATAAGATGTTAAACATCTTTTCATATGTTTATTTGACATCTGTATATCATACTTGTTAAGGTATCTAAGTCTTTTCCCCATTTTTAAATCCAGGTTTATTTCTTATTGTTGAATTCAAGAGTTGTTTTTATATATTTTTATATTTTCTATACTACTCCTTTATCAGTTTCCTTTTTGCATATTTTCTCCCAATCTGTGGGGCCTGTGTTCTCATCCTTTTGAGCAGACTTTTTAATTTTAGTAAAACCCAGCTTATTAATTATTTCTAAATGAATTGTGACTTCGGTATTGTACCTAAAAAATCACCACCATACCCAAGGTCATCTAGATATTTTCCTAAGGTGTTTTTAGGAGTTTTACTGTTATGCATTTTGCATTTACATCTATGATCCATTTTTAATTACTTTTCTGAAGTGTGTGAGTTCTATGTCTGGATTTGTTTTTGTTGGTTTGTTTGATTGTTTTTGCACGAGGGTATCTGATTGTCTCAGTACCATATGTTTAAAGGAAGATCTTTCTCTTTTGTGTTGCCTTTGATCCTTTGTCAAAGACCAGCTGACCATCTCTGTGTGGCTCTATCCCTGTGTTCTCCACTTCACCCATTTTTTTGCTGGGTTCTCATTCCTGGGTTGTGTCTCCCTTTGCTAGTGTCTGCTGTCTCTATTACTGTAGCTGTGCAAAAAGTCCTGAAGTTGGGTCATGTTAGCCCTTCAACTTTGTTCTACTTCCATATCAGGTCAGCTATTCTAGGTCTTTGGTCTGTCCATATGAATGTCAAAGTCAACTTGTTGTTATCCAGAAAATAACTTGCTGAGGTTTTGATTGGGAATCTTTTGAATCTATAGATAAAGTTGGGAAGAACTGACATCTGGACAATATAGAGACTTCCCACAGGGAATATCTTTTTGTTGTACTTCTTTGAAACGCTCATGAAATTTTTGTAGTTTTTTTGTAGATTACAGAGGCATTGTGATCTGCCATTGTTGGATAAATAGTCTATAGATGTTGATTTTATCTGGTTAATTGATGGTGATATTGAGTTTGACTGTATCCCTACTGGTTTTCTACCTGTTGGATATATTTCTGGTGGATGCATAGGTGTAAGTCTCACATATTTTGTTAAAGTATTACTAAATATTATCTTTTATCAAGTGCTAATGTAAATAATAATGTGTTTTAAATTTCAAATTCCATCTGTTCATTGTTAGTATATAAGTGATTGATTTTTGTGGTTAACCTTGTATTTTTCAGCCTTACTATAATTTCTTCTTAGTTCTAATGCTCTTTTGTTGATTATTACAGATTTTCTACATAGACAATCATATGATCTGTGAACAAAGATAGTTTTATTTCTTCCTTTTTAATCTGTTTGCCTCTTATTTCCTTTTCTTGTCTTATTGTGCTATCTAGGACTTCTAGTATATTGAGAATTCATGGTGAGAGGGAATATCCTTGCCTTGGTACTGGTCTTAGCAAGAAAGTTTCTAGTTTCTCACCATTAAATATGATATTAGCTGTATGTGTTTTCTAGATGCAATTTTTCATGGTGAGAAAGTTTTCTTCCACTAGTTTACTCATGTTATCTTGAATGAATATTGGATTTTGTTCAATCCTTTTTCTGCATCTATTGATATAATCTTGTGATTCTCCTTCTGTAGCCTATTTATATGATAGATATATTAATTGATTTTCAAATATTAAAACAACTTTGCATACCTGAAATAAATCCTACTTGTTTATTTTGTGAAGGGCTTTTGTATCTGTGTTCATGAGAGATACTGGTCTATAGTTTTCTTTTCTTGTGATCTCATTGTTTTTGGTGTTGGGGTAATACTTGCCTCATAATTGCTCTACTTCTGTCTTCTTGAGGATATTGTAAATAATTGGCATAACCTCTTCCTAACATTTTTGATAGAATTCACCAGTAAACCCATCTACTTAGCAAGAAAGTAGATGGAAGGTTATTAATGATTTGGAAGGTTATTAATGATTAATTCAAGTTTTTAAAATAGATACAGTCCATTTTTATTTCTTATTTCTTATTTCTTCTCATGTGTGTCTTGACAGAGTATGTCTTTCAAGAATTTGATCTATCTCATGTAAGTTATCAAATTTGTGGGCAGAGAGTTTTTCACAATATTACTTTATTATCTTGTTAATGTATTTGGGATCTGTAGTATTAGTCCCTCTTTCATTTCTGATATTATTAATTTATGTCTCTTTTCTCTTAGTTATCTTTTCTTGAGTCTTATCAATTTTATTGATATTTTCACAGAAGTAGCTCTTAGTTTCACTGATTTTCTCTATTGATTTCCTATTTTCAATTTAATTAATTTCTTTTTATTATTTATTTTCTTCTGGTTATTTCTGATTTAATTTTCTCTTTTTTATCTAGTTTCCTAAAGTGGAAACTAAGATTATCAATTTTAGACTTTCTTCTTTTCGAATATATGCATTCACTGCTAATATTCTAAGTGTTGCTTTCATTGAATCCCATCAATTTTGATAAGTTGGGCTTTCATTTTAGTTTTGTTCAAAACACTTTATATTTGTTGTATGATTCCTTGTCTAACCTGTTATTTAGACTTATATGGTTAATTTCCAAGTATTTTGGATTCCAGCTACCTTTATTTCTTGATTTCTCATTTAATTCCATTGTGGTATAAGAGCAAACATCATTTGCTTTCTTCTGAATTCATGTGTGTTTCATTGCCTGCCCTGTGGTCTGTCTTGGTGAGGGTTGTCTGTGAGTTCCAGAGACATTGTGATCTGCTATTGTTGGATTAAGCAGTCAATAGATGCTGATTTGGTCTGGTTGATTGGTGGTGATGTTGAGTTTGACTGTATCCCCACTGTTTTTCTGCCTATTTCTGATGGGTGCATAGTTGGAAGTGTCTAAATATGAGAGTGGATTTACCTGTTTTCCCTGAGTTCTCAGTTTTTGCCTCACATCCTGACATTTGTTCTGGGGTGCAACACATGGAGGGTTGTTATGTCTTCTTGGAGACTTGACCCTTTTCTCCTTATGTAATGTCCTTTATTCCTGATAACTTTTCTTGCTCTTATGTCTGCTTTGTCTGAAATCAATACAACCACACCTGCTTCCTTCTGATGAGAGTTAGCATGGTGTCTCTTTTTCCATCTCTTTACTCCTACTCTATCTGTTTTTATATTCAAAGTGTTTTTGGTTTTTTTTTTTTGTATATGATACCTATTAGATTTCCCTTGATCCACTCTGACAACCTCTGCCTCTTAGTTGGTGCCCTCAGACCACCCATGTGAAAAGTCACTCGATGTACTTCCATGCACGGCTACCACATCGGTTGCTGCTTTCTTCTTTTCCTGTTGCCTTTGTTCTGTGTTCCTGTTTTTGTATTCAACCCTTTTTCTTTTAATTTGATTTCATTTTCTCTTTTTTCTAACAATTCTCCCCACACATTTTGTTTTTTACTTTTTTACTTGTTATCCTGAAGTTTACAATATACATTTACAATTAACCCAAATCCACTTACAAATCACACTGTCACACCACACCCACTGACAGACAGTACAAGTACCTTACAATTTTCTCCAACTATCCCGACTGACGACCTAATGCTGGGCTCACAAAATCTGACTGTTCCAATAACTTAAGAAAATGACAAAGAAAGCATGCAAACACACAGAAGTACCTTTTCAAAATCCATGACGGCTCTTTGACCTTAAGGTCCGTGGAAAGAGACAGCCACTGGAATTCTTTATTCTTATATAGGGGACACACAAGGAGAGGTTCCATGGAACATTCCATCCCCAAAAGGGCAAAGGGGCAGGATTATAAAGGAACAGGTGAGTGTAACTCAACCCCACCAGGTGACGCTTAGTTTTGGAGCCATACCTCACTATCAGATGGGAGGTAAAGCCCAGGTTATTGCGGGGTGCAATAATTGTTCAGTATCTCTTGCTCAGGACTTAAGGGCACATATTTCCAGAGTGGCTCCTGACATATGATGGCAAAATCTCCCTAATTCCTCCCTCCTGTCTCTGGTACACCATTGCTGTCATTTGTTGTAATTATACACAAGCTCCATAATCAAGCACATTTTGCTATTTTTATTTTGATCAAATGGGTATCTGGTCAATTAAGAATAAGAAAAGTATGAGGTAGAAAATTGAAGAAAAAGAATAAGAATGATTTTGTTTCACCTTCACTTCTTTCTTCTCTGGTGAGTCCTTTTCTTAAATAGATCTGAGTGTCTGGCCATTATCACTTTTCTTCTCTGTGAAGAACTTTTAACGCTCTTGGCAGGTCTAGGGGCAACCAGTCCCTCCCCTTGGGTTTACCTTCTGTAGGGCGATCCACTGGTGCAGAATTCTAGGTTAGTGGTTTGTTTCTCCCAGTACTGTAAATATCTGACTCCATCTCTTCTTGTGAGGTTTCCAAGGAGAAACCAGGTATGATTCTTACCTTTGCTCCTCTACAGGTCAAGTGCTTCATAGTTCTTGCTTTTTCAAGATATAGATAGATAGATAGATAGATAGATAGATAGATAGATAGATAGATCTTTTAATCTTCGACTTTCTTAGTTTGAATAGGACATGTCCAGTTCTAGGTGTTGTTTGGCTTGGGGTTGTTTCATCCTGCTTGGTGTTCTCTGGCTTCCTGGAGCTGTGGTTTGGTGTCTGATGTTAATTTGTGGAAATTCTCCATTGTTATTGTTAGGGTCTGTAAACAAGTCAAGGTGGCGCCTGGCATTTTGCAGAGGGAGTGGTTTGTGAAGTAACGCCAGCAAGCCATTAAGTGTGCAGATTCCTTATTGGTTGACTGCTGTATCTAGTTTATGCTAATTAAGAAAAGCTGTGTGTAATGTATATATACCCCTCCTGTCCTACAAAAAAAACGGCTCTCACTCCTGCATATCTATGTACACAAGTTGTTCGTCACCCCCACCCCCAACGGTTATTTTGCTGCTGACGGACTGCGGCAGTTATTACTTGAAGTTCTTCTCTTCTTTCTTCTCTCCTCTCTGGCATTCCCATCACTCACCTGCTACACCTTGGTTGTTATCCTGTGGTTCTTGAATATTCTTTTTTGGTCTTTTTTCTGTTTGATTTCACTTTTGGAGGTTTCTGTTGAGATAGCTCAAGCTCAGAGATTCTCTCCTCGTCTGTGCCCTGTCTAGTAATGGACCTATCAAGGTGCTTTTTATTTCTGTTGGTATTTTGATGTCTAACATTCTTTATCCTTTCTTAGAATTTCTTTTTTTTAAATATTTATTTTTTAGTTGTAGTTGGACACAATGCCTTTATTTTATTTATTTTTATGTGGTGCTGGGGATTGAACCCAGGGCCTCGCACATGCTAGGCAAGCGCTCTACCACTGAGCCACAACTCCAGCCCTCTTTCTTAGAATTTCCATCTCTGTTTACATTTCCCACCTCTTCCTGAGTGCTGTCCACTTTTTCCATTAGTGCTTCCAGTGCAGTAATCATCGTTGTCTTCAACTCCAGTCTGATAATCCCAACATCCCTGCCAAATCGGAGTCTGTTGCTGATGTTGGCTTAGTCTTTCTGAATGGTGTTTTTAACTTCTAGTATGCCTTGTAATTTTTTCTTGATAGTCAGACATGGTATTCTGGGTAAAGGAAGCCAGCACTTTAACCTGACGCTGCTTGTCCCAGAAACCTCCATTCAAGGTTTTGCTCAGTAGAAATGATGGTTTGGTGTTCACCTGTCGCCCTCTTTCCAATTTTGGTGGCAGTGGTTTGCTCTGTGATCTCTCTTCTCTGCAAATCTAAAAAGTGTCTGATTTTTAAGTAGATTTGGCTTTTTAGCTATTGTTAGGATGGAGCAATTATTTCCAAGCTACTTATACACCAGTCTGGTTTTTTTAAATTCAGTTATTTATTGTATTCACAGTTATTGTGATTGACGGTTAAATTTGGTGGCTATTTCTATCGTTGTTTGTGTCCCTTTTACTCATAGAGTCCTTTTTCTTTACCTCATTCATATTAACTCAACACTCTCCATCATCTACTGAGCCTTCCTCTCTGCTCCCAGGTGTCTATAAATGTATTTCTATGTATTTTTCCTGCTTGGGTCATGTGAATTCTTCAACAGATCAGTGTGTTGATAGTTTAGAATAATTATCAACCATTATCATTACAAATCTCGCTCCCACACAGTTTTCTTTTCCTCTAACTCTATATGAATTAATTTTTTCAGTGTTTCTGTCCTTAATCTTTGGCAGCTCTCTGCTTCTCTCATGATATTTTCTTTTCAGTTACTCCCTGGTCACTGACTTTTCTGTGGCTTGAGCATAACTATCAGCTCCTTCCCTCTGTCTTGTTCTTCTCTTCCACTGATTCATCCACATATGTAATGTGCACACCACTCAAATGAGCAAAGCATAGCTAACTATCAGCAATTCCACTTATTGTAAGGACTACTCATCTTTTGCTAGATATAGAAATGTGTTTCCATGCTTTCTCTTTGTATACACAGCTAATGCACATAGAAGAACAAAAACAACCAATAGGGAAGGGGAGGGCTGGCTTGAAATCAACATATTTTGGGGATTATGTTTAAGGTTTAGGAAGCACACAAATGGATATGGAAAGTTTTTATTATGTGCCCTGATAAGAACTTAGAATTCTGTATCTACGAACCAATTACATTTTTTAAAGGGACGTAACGTGTGCTCAGTAACACTTTATAAATTTCTCTTGATAAAATGAAAATCCATCTTGATAAAAATGAAAGAGAAAGTGTACACAATTTAAATTTAGATAATACAAAATCTGCATTTGGAAATATATAAAGCAGTTCCTAGGACAAATAAATGAGTAGAACAAGTCACAGGCTATGAGATTGAATATGCAAAACTCAATTTTCATATACTCCAATCAATTCATGGAAGCCAAAATATAGCTTTAAATACCATTTGCAGTTACTGAAAAAAGGTAGGAATAAATCTAATGAGCACTTCCTGGCTTGTACGCTGAGGGTGCAAAGTGCTGATGAAGGAAATTATAGATATTAAAAATGGGTATTATACTAGGGCTGGGATGTAGCTCAGTGGCAAAGCATCTGCCTTGCAATCGCAAAGCCCTGCGTTTGACCCCCAGTTCCAAAAAAGACCAAAAAAAAAAAGAACCCCACCCCCAAAAAATGATTAAAAAAAAACTTAAAAAAAATGGGTGTACGATATTCATGGATAGGAAAAGTCCGTTCCCCAAACTGAACTATAGTTAAATGAAAAACCTACAGTTTGGTCACTGATTTTACTCTTCTTTCTTTAAGATCTTTGTAACAGATTCCAAAGTGGATCAAAGTGGGATGATTGGCGTTTGTAAGTCTATGCTTTATAACTTGATTCCGGGGTCCTGCATTGAAGTGAAGTATCTGCAAAGCCACAGAGCAGAAGTGGGGAGGGGTTGAAAACCTGGGCTGGGCGAGAAGTATTGTGTGCAGTCTTTCCTGAAAGTGGGCTTTTCTCAAGGTGTCTGTTTTTACTAATCCTGAATAAACGGGAGTCAGGTCAGCCCAGCTTACAGAGGCGTGTCTATCAGTGAAGGGCAGGAGGGGAGCTCCTGGACAGCAGAGTGAGAGCAACAAGGAAGAGGGAGGATCAGAAAACCAAAGACTCCAGCCTCCTGCAGTGACGTAGCCACATCAGGGTCACAGCAGCTCAGCTATGGGATCAGCCTAGGTGCCCTTCTACAGATGAATGGGTCAAAAAACTGTGGCACAAATACACAATGGAACACTATTCAGCCACAGAAGAATGAAATCATGGCACTGGCTGGTGGATGGGTGGACCTGGAGACTACCATGCTAAGTCAGACAAGCCCATCCCAAACCCAAGGCAGGAATGTCTTCTCTGATACGCAGAAGCTAATCCAAAATAAGTGGGGAGGGGATAAGAAGAAAGAGAGGGGAAAACAAACGAGTGAACTTCATCAAAATAGAGGGAAGACCAGAAGAGTGTGAAGGGGACTGAGGGGGAGGAACGAGGGATGAGGACAGGGAAGGACAGTGGAGGGGGAGTGACTCTGGCTGAACTGTCCTATGTGCATGTGTGAATGTGGCAGGGCGGGTCCCAGCAGGGATTGTAAGGGCATGGGTGAGGCAGAGGGGTGGGGTGGGCTGGGACTGCACTGGAGTAGGCTGTGCTCCATGCTTGTGCAATTCTGGCGGGGTGTATCCTGGGTGATCTATAACTAAAAAAAAAAAAAAAAAAAAAAATTAAGGGAACTGAAGCAGCAGCATGTAATAAAATTAAAGGGAGTTTTAACTTTTTACCCGCCAGTCTCTCAATAGCTTTGTTGAGGTGAAAAAGAATCCAGAAACATTCAGCGCTTACCATAGAAACCTTAAAGGGAAAATACCCTGTTTCAACAGCGTAATTGCTGCCTGATTGTCTTTTGTTACCAAGTGAACAAAATACAAATTGTTTGTTTTCAAATGTTCTGCGGTGTTCCAACAGCGTTTGCATTACCTCCAAAGAGATCACTGGATAAACACCAACGTGGAAAAATGCTGCGCCCTGGCAGCAGACGGGCTGGGTTAGAATCCCTGCCCCACCACTGGCCAGTGCCCAGGCCCTCCCTGGACCTCATGGTCTGTGCTGATGGACACAGTGACAGCCTCCAGTGCCACACTTTAAGATGAGAAGCCAAGGCTTATTAGCACTTACCTAACACATTGTGTGTTGCAGTCATCGATCAATATTGTTACATGATTATTATTTTGGTGAAACTTCAGTATAATATCATTCACTATCAAAAACAATTTTGTATACTTTGAATCTTCCCAGGACTAATAAATCCAGAGAAGATTAGCTACTGAAATATCATAAAAACTCTGAAGAAGCAGTCTTACTTTATAAGGCTGTCTCCTTAAATGGATCCAGGGGTCTAGTTATAGGGATTTCTTCCAGCATTTATTTCCTAACACAAATCACAAAGCTTATTGGTAGAAAATTATTAATAGAAAAATGTGCTACAGAAACTTTTTTCTTCTAGAAACAAAATACTGTTTTCCCATAATGGAATCACAAAATAATTGATCCATTTGCCCAGATGCTGCAGGAAGTCACAGCAAAAGCCATATATATTTATATTTCTCTCTCAGAAACACAGGTTTTTTCCGCCTCTCAAATCCCAGAACTCATCATAGTCCCCAGGCCACTTAGATCTTCCATGAATTCATTGGCTATCTTCAAATTTTTGTGCAATTTAATTATGTTTTATTTCTACAAATCTTTGAGATGGAAAGAAAGGAATACATTCCTTGAAAAAAATAAGGTTGTCCCACCACCAAATTCAAGGTCAGCCTTCATCTGTCGGTCATGTAGGGTCCACTTTCATGAACTGAACCCGAGTTACTCCCTCTGAGGCTCTCGTTCATTTGCTTTGTTAAGGCTTCTCAGATTTCCACGTGGTGAGGGCCCAGTGAACCCTGGAACATTTGGTTATACTCAGTCGGCTTGCCATGTTCCAATGACGAAGGAAACATTTTTATGGTAATTTAAAAGAGAGATCAGCAGGGAAAGTTTGGAGAGCACAAGTTCTCAGGGAAATCAAATTAGCTGGGAAGATTTAATTTTCACAAAAATATTGCCTTTACCCCGAGCTCCCTCTGAGGTCTCTCTCCAGGTCTGCGGGGGAAGAGGCAGTGGAGCTCGACTACAGAGTCTGTTATTCTTCAGAGTTAAGGAAAGAGATCATAACTCCAGCCTTCTCCATGATCATACAGAGTGACCGGCAGGACCATAACATGGACAGTGGAGAGGCGAACCCAGTACATGCCTGAGAACTGAACTGAAGCCTGAGACCAGTTCTGGGTCTTCCCACCACCACATAGATCCTCAGCACGGAGCAAAGATGAAACCCAGGGCTCCCCACCTGTGGGCCCGCTGTCTACACCATCACACCAGCTGCCCTAGGCCACCACACACCTTTAAACACGGCCTTGATTGTACTTCCTGGGCAAGTCCTGGAAGAACCTTGCTGGGGGGGTCTCACATCACCCCACAACATGGCCTTAGGAGACCACAATATGCCACCCTAAAATATGCTTCTCTAGCATATTTTGGGCTCATTATTCTACAAAACTGCATAACAGTAGCTTGGAAAGTCGGTCCTTTTGTAAAATATTTCAGGAAATCTACATTAATAAATGACTCCTGTCAGGAGAGCGCTGTTCTGCTCATGGGCAGTTTTGTCTGCAGGTGGGACAACTTTTAAGCCCCGTGTGTTCTCTCTCCCACCCCCAGAGTCCCCAGGCCCCTGCTCCTCCCTGTAACTCAGGATGCTAGATGAGCATCTGTCTCCTGGCCCTTCCTTGAGTCCTGTGTGTTATGGGACTTCTGTGTGTTGATTGTGTGCAATTAAACATGCTTTTTCTCCTCTTGGTCTGTCTTATGTGAACTTAATTTCAGCCCAGCAGAGAACCTACAGAAGTGGATAAAGCCATTCCTGCCCACACACAGCCTCAAACTCAGAGACCTCAGTGGTTATGTGCACCGTTAACATTCCCAGTGCCTCAACTAGCTCCTGTCACGTTGTAGACTGTCTACCCAAAAGTGATCATGGGGTGAATGTTAGGCCTCTGGGTTTTATCTGTCTATCGAAGCCTGTCAATCAAGCTCAGTCAAGGTCATCCTGTAGTCCATGACTGATTGATGCTGGCTGTAAGTTCTTCAATAGTGGTCCCACCCAGAGGTAGAACCAAGTCCCCCTGTTGCTCTGTGACTGCTTAGGCCCCAGCAACACAGCAGAGGCAGAGCAGGGCCTGTTTCCAGGCACAGGCTCTGGGAACTGTCCCCCTGTGAGCACCCTGAGGCACCACATCATCTGTGACCACCCCAGGACCACAAGGCTGGAGAAGCCACATGAATGTCCAGTGGCAGACCCCTGTGAACTCTGCAACACATGCTTCCCTGCCAAGATATTGGATGTGGGCGAAGCTGGCTTGGGCCCCCCAGATGGGCACATCGGCCAGCTGAGTACCAACCACAGCCCTGAGCGGAGCCATGAGGCAGAAAATTCACCCAGCTGTCACTTGCTGAATTCCTAACTCACAAGTCAGGAGATCTCATAAAATAGTTGTGGCCCAAAGCTCTGAGTTTTGGACCAACTTGTTTTGTAGTGATAGATAATTAGAATAGACCCCAACCCCAAACCAAAAGCCCTCTCTGTTCCCTTATGGAAGGTCTCAATTAAGAATGTGTTTGGCTGCAAATAACAGGAGACCGTATTATCACAGAAGTCCAGAGCTGAGCAGCCCAGAACTGGTACAACTTATCCAGGCCGACACCAGGGCCCACATCCGCAGGATGACTGCTGTACCTCCAGCCCTTGCACATCGCTTCAGATTGAAAAGAGGCAGTGGGAAGAGGCAGAGGGTCAAGAGTCCCAGGCCTGCGGCGAGCTCACCTCCTCTGGGAAGCTTTCCCAAAGATTTGTTGCATGGCTTTCCTTTACATCTCACTGGCAGGATTTGGGTGCCAGGGGCCACCTCTACCTGCAAGGGCATCCGGGGGGAGAGTGCCCTGAGCAGGGTGCACTGGCGTGTGGGGTAACTGGGATCCTGCTAGGAAGGAAGAGGTGTCTGTGGCAGGAGGCCCGTCTGTCCTGGGACCTGGACCCCAGCAGTGGCAACTTGCTACAACGCCCCCAGATGCCCATGGAGAGGTGGTTTAGAGCACAAATCTCATGAGAAGTACATAAGAGGTTTTATTTTGAGGTTGAGATTTCACAGCAAGTTCATTGCTTTTTGCTTCAACCGTACATTTATTTGGGATGGCTCTGGGAAGCCATAAAGATCATCTTGTTTGGAGGGACAGCCCCCAAAACACTCTGGGGAGCTGACACTCCTCCTGGGTGGGAAGCACCAACAGGCGTCTCTGCTCTGAGGAATGATTGGAAATGTGCTCTCCCCAAATCTAAAAAGCCTTAATAACCGGGTTGACCTGCAGCAATCATTTCTGAACGTCTTTGCATGACAAATGAACAGAGATGCAAATCCACATTCAATAGCACCCTTTACACAAAAACTCATTACAGAAATAGAGGCTTGTCAGGTTTGGAACAAGAAGTATTTAAAAAAAGAAAAAAAGCTCATATGAAATCCAAATACCTCGTGAGCACTTGAATGGGTAACATGGCCTAAATGTTAATGAAGCAATTCGACTCACTCAGCAAGATGAGCAACAAAAGAAACGCTTTCAAGACACAGCTGTCAACAATTACCCTGGATGGGGTGGAGCTGGCTCATATTCAGATCTTAGAGCTCATGGAAATGTGGAGCCTGTTTGACCAAGAGCCATGCCAGACTCCAGGCAGACAGTGAACCGCGCTCACTTAGCAGGACAGAGATGACGCATCCTGGCTTGCTGGGTGATCCCCTCATGTCTGAAATA
Organism: Callospermophilus lateralis; assembly: GCF_048772815.1. Taxonomy (NCBI): domain Eukaryota; kingdom Metazoa; phylum Chordata; class Mammalia; order Rodentia; family Sciuridae; genus Callospermophilus; species Callospermophilus lateralis. Next base: position 104,980,520 of record NC_135314.1, read on the forward strand.
AGTGGCTTTTTTTTTTTTTTTTTTGTAGGTTTGGAAAGCACCAAAGAGGGATATAGGACAGAACCTGTCTTTTCCTGAGGTGACAGTTTAAATGGCCCCTGGCAGGGCCTTGATGATTTTATTGTCAGGTTTTTCTTTTCTGATTTGAACCTTCTGGATAGCGAATATTTTCACAAATGGAAGCTCGCGGACTGTGTTTGGACCGTTTAGAAGAGACAGGCTCTGTTCCAGCTGAGGACAGCACCTCTGGGCCACCCCTCTCACTCCAGCTTGCACATGCACACACAGACCTAGCAGATAGGTTTTACCCTTTGACCACAGACAGCTGGACCAGGGGTAGCCTCAGCCAGAGGGAGAGATTTCATTTCCTGGGAAGCTGGGGTCAGTCAGAGAAGCCCTGCAGTTTCCCTGAAGATGGACCCAGGGAGCAACCACGTGCAAAGAGAAGCAAAAAGGCAGTGAACAGAACGACTGCCTGCTTCACCGGCCTTGCACTGGGTGAAGAACAGACTGGAAGCCACACAGCCCCAGGAGGCCACTTTGTGCCAGGAGCCCGCCGTCCCAGGAGGCCAGACCACACTGCCTGCCCCCAGTTCCCGTGGAATTCCCTGTGTCCTTCCCTTTGACGTGAACAAGCTTGAAGGATTTGGCCGGAGGCTGTCAGCTGCCCCTCAGATCTCCATTCTCCCTTCTTCCTCACTAACTGAAACCCAATAGTGTCCACAGCAGTTAAGAAAACTATACTCCCTAGCCTGTCTTATTATTGGGTCATTGATGAGAAGCAATTGGAAGCTATTGGTGATATTTTTAAGGAGCCTCTTAAAGAGAGCAGGCTCAGGAGGCCCACCCTTTCCCCTTCTCCTTTCTTGTTTCCTGGAGAGCGGGTATGATTGCTTAGGCTGTCACCACTGGGGTTTTGATTAGTCCCCAAATGAAGTTCTCAGTACAAGTGAGTGTCAGTGCTTGGCAATCAGCTCTGAAGAGAGCTTCACCTGTCATTACCAATTGTCCCACCCGTAGCAGCTCTCCAGTGGGTCAACAGTGCCCAAGCACAGAAACTGCTGTACACAGTCCTTCTGTGTCCAGAGTCCAGTAAAGTCGATGTATTAAGATCAAAACACATCCTGGATTGCGATTTCATTGCCTACCCATTCTCACGCTCTCTTCCACTCCTGTTTCACACAGACGTGATGCTGAACAAGACCTTGCCCACCAGGGTCGGTCCTGTGCCCTCCTGTACCTTCTGACACACATGCCATTGATTCTTTGAACACAAATGAAAACCCATTTGATTCAGTTAAGTGGCACATTGTGGATTTCATTCAGTGGGAATCGTTTTCCACTGTGCTTTGAAGAAGCCATAAATCATTAGATAATCAACTGCAAGATACCTTTGTTAAAGTCGTTGGTAGAAATTATTGACCTGAGAAGGGCCAAGGTTGTATGTTCTGTGGCACCTCAAAAATGACCCTCCTTGGCAAGGCACGGACAGGAACCACCCCACCACTGTGCATGCTGCGTTCAATCAGAATTGATGCAGGAAACCTATCACCCATCCAGGTGATGGCTGCAGTCTGTGCTGTGGACTGAATCTATGCCTGCAGCACTGGTCCCAGACGTGGTGGTCACTAGAGGTGGCCCTCTGGGAGGTGGTCGGGTCAGAGAGCCCTCATGATGGACCAGTGCCCTATGGGAAAAGACCAGAGAGCTTGCTGGAAGAAGATGGTCATCTGCAGGTGAGAAAGCCCACAGGATGGCTCCCTCATCAAGAACCAAACCTGCCAGTGCCTTTATCCTGGACTCTGCAGCCTCCAGAATTGTGAGAAATAAATGTCTGTTGTTTAAACTTCCCAGTCTCCTGAGTGTGGTGGCGCATGCCTGTAATCCCAGCAACTCTAGAGTCTGAGCCAGGAGAATCACAAGTTCAAGGCTGGCCTCACTCAGCAACTTAGAGAGGCCCTAAACAACTTAGTGAGACCTTGTCTCAAAATAAAAATTAAAAGGGCTGGGGATGTGACTCAATGGTAGAGCATCCCTGGGTTAAATTCCCAGCACCAAAAACAACAAAGCACCCTTCTGTGGCATTTTGTTGTAGCAGCAGAACTGAGTGTGATGGTACCTTTTGGGACTCTGGGTACACTTTAGATCTGACACCTGAGATCTGGGCCACCTGGGATTTCGCCACAGTGCATTTCTTACTTGCTTACATCTCAGAAAAGCTTCTCTCCATGGCTGCCTTGCCTTTCTGTCATACCTCATTGAATCCATGATGCTATTAATTATTAGATGCACCATCATTTTACATACTATGAGAGAAAACAAGATGGTACCCATCATAATGTGAAGAGATGTAAAGTACATCCCAATTTTAAAGTACTAAAATATTAAGAAGGGTATATTATGGAATGGAGGAAGGCAGTGCCCTGAGTACAGGTCTGGCTCCAGGAGAGAGACAGAACCCAACTTCTCCAGGCCACTGAGGGGTCCTAAAGCAGGAACTCCCAGTCTGCTTGGTGTTTCTCCCCAAGTCCTTTCCACGATGTGAGTGAGAAGGAGAAGGTCACCTAACATCCACATTGCTGGGGGAGACTGAGCGATGACCACCAGCCAGGAAGCTGCAGCAAGGTGTTCTTGCTTTCCAGATAAGAAGCTGCTGCGGTCGGCCTGTCTGTCTTTCTGTCTTTATGTGCGAATAACCATGTGTTATTCTGCGCTTCTCCAGTCTGTGTAGCTGTCTTTCTGTCTGTGTGGCTGTCTGTCTTTCTGTCTGTGTGGCTATCTGGCTGTCTGCCTGTCTTTCTGTCTGTGTGGCTGGTTGTGTGACTGTCTGGCTATCAGTCTGGCTGTCTGGCTGTCTATCTGCCTGTCTGTCTGTCTGTTGTCTGGCTCGCTGTCTCTGGCTATCTGTCTGGCTGGCTGGCTGTTGTCTGTCTGTGTGACTGGCTGTCTGGCTGGTTCTTTGTCTGTCTGTCTGTTGGGCATTCTTTCTAGCTGTCTGTCTGTCTGTGGAATTGAGTGAAGCAGCCCCTTCCTGACTGGAAGTGGCAGTGTTCCCTCTTGGGTCGGCTGCCCAGGTGCAGGCTAGGCTGGCAGAGGGAGAAGAGGGGAGCCGGGCCAGGGGACAGTCCACCGCAGTGCACTCTTCCCTGCAGGGCCAGGCCAGAAACCACCTAGAGCGGCAGCCGCCGACCCCAGCCTCTCTTGGGCAGAGACTCACTGGAACCCAGCATCTGCAGCTTCCATCCAGGGAGTTCCTGGTGTTCCTGTTCCGCTAACAGGTGTCAAGGACTAAGACTGCCGGCATCCCTGGCTTTGCAGCCTCACAGCCTTGGGCAGGAAAGGACTTCCCCAGGAAAGCCCCCCTCCCAAGGGCCCCAGGCATCACTGGGGAGCAGTGACTCCTCCTTACAGTGTCCCTCCCAGAAGTGCCCCGCAGTGCTGTTCCAAGCGCAGGGGGGTCCTCACAGGGCTCCTCCTCGCAGTCGCTGGGGTGGACAGCCAGGCCTCCAGGCCGCCCCGCCTTTTCCATGGGCCTCGCTGCTGCGCTTCTCCAGTGCACCCTTGGGGGCAGCAGCTGCGACTGCCTGGCATCTGGGTGGCCCTGCCACTCCCCCACTGGCCGCTACCCAGAGCAGAGTCAGGACCCTCGCTCCGCCCACCGGGCTCTCTGCCCCATTCAGATCCCTGCTGAGACGCTGCCCTAGTGCGAGGTCAGGGGCCACTGCCGGCTTGTTTATTTGCAGTCGCCACTTAGGGTTTTAGTATTTTTAATTTAAATATTGTCATTTTGCCAAACAAACTAGAAAGCCTATTCAGGAAAATAATTTACGTGTTTAACCACGAACCTTTTCTCAACAACCAAAGAGAGCATGGGGGTTGGGTGCAATAGCACTTGAATGTCTCCCTGCCACTGGGTGCCCCCCAGCAGCACCATCCCCTAGGGTGGCTTTGGAAACTGGGGGGAGGGGGTGGCGGCTCCTGGTCCACAGTGGCAGGGCTTCTGCCCCACACTGGAAGGCTTGTGGAGGTCACCTTGAACAGTAAAGTAGGTGAGAGATCTGTGCATGGTTATTCGCACATAAAACCCAACATAAGCATGATTTTTTTGGCAAGATTTTAACATATACTGGCATTTTTGGAAATATAACTACACACACAGAAGGTTGGACTTTTATCTGAACAGAATTTTACAGCAGTTGTTAGCGATTTTGGAAAATCATCCACAGTGCTTGACACCAGGTCAGACTGAATCTGTCCCCTGACGTTGGTGGTTCAGTGGACAGATGCAACCTCTGCCTCCTCCACAGGTCTTCTAGGGTGACATGCCTGGGGAGCACGACTGAAATACAGGGGCTTCTCTCAGGAACACTGTCTCCTTACTTCTCCTTATAAGGTAGTTAGCATAATACGTTGATATTTTTAAATTTATGTGAATAAGTAGATTATGTTGTCTGTGCATTTTATTTCAAGATGGAACAGAGGGTATTAATTTCCTATTGGTGCGTCATGAAGCACCACAAACTCCGTGGTTTAAAATGATGCAGACCCGCTATCTCCAGCCGCTGTGAGCAAGAGCCCAGCTCAGCTTGGGCCAGATCGTCTGCTCGGGACCTCACAAGGCTAAAGTGGAGGTGTTGCTGGCTGCATCCTCATCTGGAAGGTCAGCCTGGAAAGATCTGCCTCCAGTCTCATTCAGGTCACTGGCAAGATTCCTTCCTTGGGGATGCAGGTAGGACTGAGGTCCCCGACCCTCCACGGATGTCCATGGGGTGGCTCGGCATCCAGAAGAGGGCATCTCATACTTCACCTTCTTCCCAAGGTCATATCCATGAGGGATAATCTCCTTTATTAGCTCACAGCCAATTGATCAGTAGCTGAATTATAGGACTGAGAGCCTATGTATTGGGGGGCCTGCTCCCACTCAGGGTGATGCAAGGTGAACACCTGGGGCTGGGGTGCTGGTCTAGGGCTGTCTTGGCATTCTGTCTGCCATTGGCTGTGAACAACTAACCAGTATAAAATGGGGGCTAACCAGAGGGCCGTGGACCTCTCAGTTTTAAAGAGCAACACTTGTCAATGTACCCCGGGGCATTTTCACCTGCCCAGCCTCCCTATTGGTGGTTAGCAATGAACACCCCAACTTTCTTCATGGCTTATCCATCGGCCAAAGGTGGGGGCTGGGATGAGCACGGACACTTGACCACAAGGACTGAAAGGGGCTGTCTAGCACTAACTCTCAGCAGATAGGGACACTGTGGGGTCAGAGGGGACAACTGTGACAGAGGGTAGGCACATTGAGCAATATTCTGCTTTGTGGGAGGGAAGCAGGGTTGACAACCAGGTGATGATCATGACACCTGAGGATAGGGTGGGACAGGACTCAGCAACCCTCCTGGGCCAAGCATGCCAACAGCCCAAGGGGGCCCCAAGGGCCATCGCAGACAGGTTGCCCGTGGCCTGGGAGACCAGCTCTCCACTCCAGCCCTCCCACTTCAGCACCAGGGAGCCAGCAGGTGCCACAAGAGAGGACAGGAAAGGGCTACAGCCCGGCCATGGGAGAGCTGGGGCAGGGGACCCGGGGCCCTTACCCTACTGTCATCAGCAGCCTGTTCACTGAGAGGCTAGCAGAGGCAATACAGGAACCCCGCTGGTGAGGACAACTTCAGGCTTCCTCAACGCCAGGAGCTGCACTCTGAGGGAAGGAGCCTTAAAGAAGCGATGGGGTCGGGGAGGTGAGCGACACCTCCCATGGACATTCCCAGCCACATAACCATGCGGGCGATGCCATGCAGAGTTAATGGTGGCACAGCTGCCTGAACAGCTGCTGATGGTGACCATGTGTGGAGGACACCATAAGTGCTTCCTGTCACCAGCCTCCATTCTTGGTGTTTCCCTGAGGTTACTACACAAGTCACCCCCTGTGAGGACCCGTAGGCGTGGACAGCTTACCGCACTCGAAGGCATGGGATGGGCCACACTGCAGGGGCTCAGGTGGCGCCTGTGCTGCCCACAGGGAGGCCATATGGGAAGGAGGGACAGGAGGGAAGTGGCAGCGGGTGGCAGCTGCTCCTGACCGACCAATCCTGGGCTCGCCCAGGCACTAGCTGGCCTCTGAGAGAACTGTACAGGCCACAGGGCTCTGTACAGGGGCCGGAAGGCCATGGAGTCTGCCCACAGAGGGGGCGTGCTTGCCCTCATTCCCATGCCCAGCTTACCTGGCATTGATGAACACTTCCAGAAGTCAGCAGAATCTCCCCAGAGGATAAAAGGGAGTCTGTTTAAGGATAGGAAGAGTCTGGTTTTGCCAATATGAGAAACTGAACTTCCAGATGAGGTGTTTCCTTTACACCAGGTGACCACTTTTTCTAATGCTATTGTTCGAAATGCATCTGGAACAAATCTTAGATATTCTACTTTGAAGAGCAAAGAAGCTGTTGGTCTCATCTCAGTAGTGACAAGTCCCCAGAGCAAGATCCCTGTGGCTGTGGCTAACTCCAGTGAGCTCTAAGAGAGCCTGGCCCCGGAGCAAAGCTGGCTGTGGGCTGTGGCCTGGGACGCCTTCCTGCTCCTCTAGCTGAGTAGCTTGAGTGGTGTGAGTGACACTCCTGAGCCCAACCTAGAAGACAACTTCCCAGCGAGGTTTAAAGCACCATGCTGATGCTCTGAAGGGCACCTAGTGCTCCCAAGACCCCTGTTTCCCAAGGCCTCCTGAAGGCCCAGGGGCCTGGAGCAGCACAAGTTACCCTGGTGTTCGCTCCTGCAGAATGATCTGCAGCAAGTGCAGGAAGCGCCCCACCTGGTCCACCCATGAGCTGAGGGGAAGCACTGCCTGTCTGAACGAGGAATAGGCAGCTGTGGGAGAATCTGGGTCCAGGGACCCACCATGTGGCCAGTGGGTAAAGCGGGGACAGGAAGCCCTATGGGATCTCCAGCCCTCAGGGCACCCTAATCTCTGTCTCCAAATCCCCCAGATCCTTCCACTCCAGTTGCAAGCTAAATACCACAGTGTTGCTTTCGGCAGGGCAGGGCCCCTGGCTTTGAAATACTCAATCTGAAAGCACTCTACTGCACTCCACATCTTTCCCCACACCACAGAAAAGGCCCACATTCCCTCTGTTGATAAATCAAGAGGGAGGATAATTAGGTTCTCTTTGGGTGCAATTTCAAATGTTGTAACATTTTGAATGGTCATAAAGTTGGGCTTAAAATTTTTATCTTCAGATGCAAAGTCAATGATGCTAACTATCAAAACTTTGAAGACCTCATCATGAAAATGTCTCAAGGACTTGTTGCAAGGGGTCATCGTGTGCATAAAACCTCATGCAAACAAATGAAGGGCAAAAAAGCAAACTCAATCTCCTCATTAAAAACGCTAAAGATCTGCTTTGGAAGTTCCATGCAAACTCCATACTTACCATCACCTGAGGAACACACAATGGATTTTTCCACCAACCTTCATAGAGAGGCTTCTGAATTCCAGTGCTAGTTTTTAGTTTTAATTTTATATACAAATATTAGCCCTTTCTGCATTTGTGATGTGCAGGAAGTTGGGAAGCATCAGGGAGGCTGGAGCCTCCCACCCCCCAGGTAGCAGACCAGGGAGACCAGCCTTGGGAAAAGCTAAGAGTGAATCGAGGTGGCTCTCACCTGCAGACTTTCCTCCCAGTCAGCAGTGTGGGAAGCAGGATGATCCCGGAGGCAGTGAGCAGCTAGAGAGGCCAGCCTCTTCCAACAGAAAGCTCCAACTCTGACGTCAAGGCGCCAGGCTGGTAGATTCTGGCTCCTGCTCCGTCCCTGTCTTCCAGTGGGTGTGGTGAGTCTTTATCCTTCCAGGGTGGATTAATGTCCAGAAAAGCTTTGCGTCACTACAGCTTAAGTCAGATGAATAAACACACTTCAGTATATCTTGTAATATTTGGAGTCCCAAAGAGGCATGGCATAAATTGATTTTATTTTTATTTCTCCTAAATGGACTCAAGGTGATTTCCTAAGCCAAGTGCTTTGGGTATTCCTAGAATAAACACATCGGTTCCTGCGGTTTACAGAGAAAGTGTCAATTAGATATATGGGGTCTGTGGTGTTTGATTAACTTTATTCTCCTTGCTTTACGCTTGTGCCCCTAGGACACACAGAACGCATTCTCTGAATAGAGGTTTCCGAGAGGCAACCTCGATGGCTGCTTCGCTGTTGTTTCTAGTTAAGTCGGTAACTCATTTGCGGCGTCAGGCGTTCAGGGCTTCTCTCCGTGAAGGGCGGAATCACAACAGTACGGTGGGAACCGCGGCTCCGTGGGCGATGTCTGCGGATTCCTGTCTGCTGGGTGCAGGCTCAAGGCAGCCACGCGGCGGCTGAAACCACAGGGAAGGCGATGCACAGGCCCGGAGGTCCGGAGGCCAGGGCAGCCCGGCCGGGAGCCTCGCCGGTCTCCCCGGCAGCCGCGCACGCGGGGTTCCCTGCGCTCGGCTCTCCACGCCTCTGCGCTCCGCGTCTGCACGCGTTCGTCCGCTGAGTCCAGAAAACCACGCACACTCGGCAGTGCGAGTAAACCGTGGAATCCCCACGCACGCGTTTTTACGTTAAACGCGGTTAATGAAAACGTCAGCGCCTCTGCATCACTCAGCGCTTGGGTCTCTCTCAGGTCTGCCCTGCTCCCCAGGACCTCTTCCTTTCCCATCTGGGCTCCGCGCCCAGCCTCCTGCGGGTGCGGCCGACAGCTGCCCGCGCCACTGGCTCCCTCTTGTGGGCCTAGAAGGTCACTGCATGCCCGCTGGACCGGGGGCCTCCTGCAGGGCCAATTCCAGGGATTAGATGATGCTGACGTCGGAATCGATCAGGACCCTAAGCCTTCTACCTTGAAGACGTTCCCGCAAGTGCTCGGCCTCCTCTGATTCCCTCTCGGGACACCTTAGAGTCCTCAGGTTTTCCCGTGTGTGAGACTTTCTGAGCAGCATCAGGATGATGGGTGCACGTGTCTCCCAGGTGCCCTCTCACAGTGAGTGTGTGGGGCAGCTCACAGGACAGGCTGGCTAGGGACACAGGATCACAAGGCCCGCCATGGAGCCCCCGGTCTGCCGCCACCAGAGCATGTCACTTGGCTCTCAGGCCGCAGTCTTCATTGCATGCTGTGAGGTCAGCGGATGGGAACGTGTTCTGCATTCCCCAAGACAACGCAGGCCAGCGCTGTTAGTACCTTCCATATATGTTGAGGGGCTCTGCAAAAATTCCTGAATCTCAAAATCACCTTCCTACCGCAGTGCCTGAAGTTTTCACCTAAGGGGCGACCCTTCAAGGGGTTTTCTTCCCTGAGATGCAGCATTGTTACCCAGAGGGACAGTGTAAATCCACAGGAGCTGGTGTGTGGGATTTTTCCTCCCTGAGCCAGGTCCTCCACTACTGGCATCTCAGAGCAAAGTGTCCCTGGAACCACGGGTCACCTCCACTGCAAGGAGATGGCCAGTTCTTCAACTGGAACCCCTGGTTCTCTGCTCGGGGCTTTTTGGGCTTCCATCAAGTGAATGCCCCCAGAAGCGGCACTCAGCCATGATAGGAGGTGTTTCCTCATCCCTGGGCATCAGTGATGCTGTTCAACAGTGTTTCCCATTTCCCAGTACAATTAAGCCCCAGGCTTCCACGGAGGTTCCTGCTGGACACCACGCCTTGTATTGGCTTCATGCCCTGCTCCATCTCTGCTAGTGCTTTCTGGATCCCTTTGCACATAAACACCTTGCACTCAGATCCTTGTGTCAGGGTCTGATTCAGGAAGTACCCATCCTGGGACGGTGGGCACCAGCAGTGGGCCTGGGATGAGACCTTCAGGATGGGGGTCTGGAATGGAATCACTCACATGCCCAAAGGGAACAAGACCCCAATGCTGGTGTTAAGCGGAGTTTCAAAAGACTCTGAAAGCTTTTCATCTTATCTTGCAGATAAGTTCTGTGAAATTGTCATCTGCAGTGAATTGAGATGGAATTTGCTGGAAGGAGATGCATCCTGCTAATGCAAGAGCGCCAGCACTTTAGAGATATGGCAGCAACCGACCAGAGTTGATTAGTTAACTGAAATTGAAGCCCCAAAAGAAGATGACAGGCTCAAGCCAGCTGACCGTAAACTTGGAACACAATGTGAAGGCCAGAAGATTTCATGGCGCCATTTAAATGCTTTCATCTCCTGCAGATCATGAAGACTGTCAGATCTAGGTCCTGACTGAGTGTTGGAGTAAGGAAGGAGGTTGAAGTCACAGTTCTGCAGGATCTCTATGGGGCAGTGAAGACCCTGATAAGGAGTGGGACCTGGCAGCCAAGCAGGGAGCTGGGGGTGATATGCCTGAAAGTGTTCAACCCCCAGATTCCCAAGAACCTCTGGGCTGGCAGAAGTAGCCCCTTCCCACCCACTAGAGAGGAGCAACTTCTCTCCACCCAGGGATCAGGAAAAGCTCTCCCTGAGCCAGGTCCCCCAGACAATGTTGCTGCCCTGAAGAGCCAATCCTGCCTCTCCTCTTTGCTACCAATAATTATGGCCAAGTTGAGGAAAGGCTTGGGTAGGGAAGGAGTATTCCTGCTGTAGGAAGAAAGGGGTCATTCACCACGACAGCCCAGGCCTGGCTAATGAGAGCTCCTGGATGGGGTGGATTCTTGGAGGATGGAGGCAGGGCAGGCAGGGATGGAAGACAAGCAGGGGAGGGCAGAGCTATTGACATGGGGCACTCTCTCACGGCTCAGGTGAGGTCCTGGAGGACACACCCTCTACTCGGGTACTAAGGAGTCCCCTAGTTAGGGAGACACCTGCTTCCCTGGGAGGCTCTGTGGTGGCTGTCTTAGGGAGGTCAATATTGCCTGTAGGAGATGTTGCCTTTGAATTGGGCTCAGAGGCAATGGGGATTGTGCTATTGGAATAACAAAGGCTACATGGAGGCCCTGGACCAGCACAGGAAAGGCGAAAGTAATTGTCATGATTCATAATGGGAAATGAGGCAGAAAGACAAGCTGGAGGTCTGACCTTCAGGGACCCCTGGTGATGGCTGATAGCCAAGGTGTGCCAGGGTGAGATCATGGGCAACCAGTGAGGGTATCACCCTATATAAACAATCAAGAAGATCACGATCAAACGAGCAGAAGCCAGGCACCACTCACTGCACTGGAAACCTGCAATCCCTCGCCCAGTGCTAGACGAATCCGTTCCATGGTCCAGGGCTCGCGGGTTGAAAGGAAGGAGGCCCTTGAGGAAGGGTCCTGCAACACACCACACCACACACACGTGGCAGCTCTTCCTCAACTCCTGCCAGAGAAGCTGGCCATTCCCTCAGTAATGCCACACCCAGGAAAGGAGAGAGGATCTCTTAAGGCTGTTGGACGTAGGATCTGAGTGGATACGGGTGATGGTGAGGCCAATACACCCTCAGGAACCCAACAGCATGTAGCACATAGAACCATTTGTCACCAGGTGCCAATCAGTTTCATAGTGGTCCAGCGGTCATGCACTTGGCCACTGTCTGCTGGGGCAGACCAGCTCCCCACAAGAGGAAGGGGAGAGAAGACACCTGAGGTGTGCACAGAGCAGCTGCGGGCATCTGTGTTGTGCAGGGTCTCTCCACAGACACCCACGCCATCCACAAGGAGTCTCCGAAAGTGGAGCAGCGGAAAGACGCCTCAGCCCTGAGCTTGTGCAGAGGAGGGCACAGTGAGCAGCTAGAGAGACTCACTTTTCTGGTAAAGTGCAGAGGCCCTTGTCCTGGACCTACTGAATGAGAATCCTCGTTGAGCGTGGTCTCAGGTGACTTGTGCACGTGGAAGCGGGAGATACATGGCTTTAGAACCTTCTGGACCTTTGGGGAGGACATTTTGAGAACAGTTTCACTTTAAAATAAGTGGACCTGTGACTCTCTAACCTGGCCAACATCAGCCCTATCTCTACCAGCACTGTCACCAAAGGCTGGCCATTGCCCTCCAGCAGGGCCACTAAGAGAGCCACCTCACCAGGCACTATTTCCTATGACAAGCACACAGCTGACCCTGTTTCCACAACTATTTTTCAAAATGATCAGATTAGGAGGTAGGTCCTGCTGCGCCTCCCCAGGCCCTGCACTCACCACAGTTTGGACCACCCCTGCAGCTGTCCGGACTTTCGGTCCCTCTCCTCACTCACCAGCCCCAGCTGCAGGTTCTGCCTGCCCCGCCTTCCACCTCCGCCCTGTACTCGAGGTTTTCTGCTGTGGTCAGAACAGCCAAAGACAACAGTGCTTCAACTGGCAGGAAACAGTCTTCACACTCTCAGGATTTCCTATTATGGGATGTACAGGCTTTTCCAGAAACACAATTGCACCTAAAAATAGAAACTGCCTGGATTTGCCTTCATCTCGGCACAATAACTCTGGGGCCACTGCCGCCGGCCTTGAACCAGAGCCAGGCACTTTGAAACACGAGGCTGTTAGCGGAGGTGAGCAAGCTGCTTCCAGGGCCTGGAGGGAAGGTGGGTGGCTGTTTACTTGTTCCCCATTCCTCTGTTATGTGGTTTGATTTTGCCAGTAAAGCCTGGCCAGGAGGAAGGAAAGGAGGGAGAGAGGGGCAGAGGAAGGAGTGGGGTGGAGGAGGGGCTCAGGAGCCGATGTGTCTGGAGGAGGAAGGTTGGGCCCAGAAGCCAGAGAGGGAAGGAGGACTTTGGTGGGATTTTCACTTTCCCCATGGCTGACCTGAGGCTGGCTCATGGCTTCCCAGAGTGCAGATGGAGAGAGCAGGTCTCACGGAGGGTCTATGCTCTCCCTTCCCACCCCCTGTCACCTCCCTGTCCTGTCCTCAGTCCCTCTGGGCGGGGCTGGGAGGGAAGGAATGATGAGGTGGGGGGGTAAAAACAGAACCGCCCAGACTGGAGGGCCTCCGCTTGTGTCCCACCTGTCTGAGAGCAACAATAAACCGCAATCCGGTGGCTCCAGGTTACAGCCAGAGAAAGCCCTACCTGGAAATGCAGGCCTGGGTTGGCTGTGGGGGCTGATCCCAGAGAGTGGCCAGCGGTGAGGCCAGGAGGACACAACCTGAAGACCTGGAAATTGTGACGAGAAGCCAGGCGGCCTGAAGGTGTCCGAAGAGGCAGGTGAGCCCTGCTGGTCCCGGCACGGGGACGGGTTAAGCAGCCTCATGCTCTAATCCCAGCTGTCCCTTACCAGCTGCCAGGCCTGGAGTGCCTGCCTCTCCTCGAGGGCTCCCTTCCCTGTCCATAGAACTGACCACCACTCGCTGCAGGGGTGTCTTCGAGGTCAGCTGAGAGGGATGGAAAGCAGCACTTGTGCCCTGGGTTGAGGGGACGCGTGGGTGGAAGAGGCCTCAGGAGGGACAAGACAACAGCTTCACTGGAGCCAAGCGGGGACCAGGAAGAAAGGGCGCAGCAGGGCCACAGCAGAGCTCAGACCAGACCTGGAGCACTGAGGACCAGGACTCGAGGCCCACCCCGCTGAGAAGAGGCCCGTCTTGTCAGTGGAGTGGACGCACTGTGCTCTGCTGTCCAGGAGGGGACATGGGGGCCCACTCCCTCCAGAAGCTAACGGAAGAGCTAGAGTATCACCCTCTGCAGCCCCCAGGAAGGAGTGGACCCACCACTGATCATCCCGTCAGTTATCCAGCATGCAATGCACTGCCTCCGCCCAGGTCCATCTTTCAGTACCTGCTCTGAGATGGAGACACAGTGTCCAGCTTCGTCAGCAGAGGGTGCCGGGGACGTTGCAGGAAGACGGGGGCTTTGGTTCTGCTCTGGACATGCAGCCTGGGAGCATCCAGTGAAGCTCCTCCCCGCCATACATCCAGAAGGTGCAGTTGCTCTGCGACCTCAGGCCCAGCCTGAACCAGGGCCCAGTGTGCCTCAGCCCTGCCTGGTGGACACTACATTGCGGCCTCCCTCACAGTGCATCCCCACCTACTCCTGGCCTCTGCTTCCAGCACCAGCTGGCCCTCCCACACCAGGACTTGGCTTCCCCCGGCTGCTCCTGTGCACACACAGGATTCCCCCTATATTGTCAGGCAATTGTAAAATTAAAAAAAAAAATGTAAAACATGCATTGCTAAAACCCCAATAGTTCAGTTTAGAGAAATTATCCAGTAGGTGAGCAAAATGGTAGTTTTCTGCAGTGTTTTTTTTTTTTTTTTTTTGCAAGAGCAAAACCCCTAGAAGCAAACTACATGTCCATCAGGTTAACAAAAAGAAGCAAACAAAACTTGGTGAATCTGCTGGGCAGATGCTTTGCAGCAGTTAAAGCCCATGGGCCAGCGCAGGAAAGAACTCCAGCACTCATTATTCAGTGGAGCAAGCAGAGTCATGTGTTTCATTTGATCCCATTTCCGAAAAAAACAAAATGAAGTAAAGCTAGTAGAATAACCCCACCCCCAAAATGATATTTGTAACTGTTGGCATATGCACATGATTTTCTTTATATTTCTGCTTTGTTGATTTTTCATAATATGCTCCCTGTGCTCTTCAATTTGCTTTTATTTTACATTACAAGTGTTTACTGAGTTTTGCAAAAAACAAATTCCCAGTGACCTGAGTGAGACCAGTTTCTGAGGCATGCAGTGGACTGGGGAGACTCCTCAGAGGACATGTCCAGTGCTGAGGCAGCCCCACTCAAGGCCCCTGGCCCCACTAGAGCATAGATAACCAGCCAAGTTTCAAGAGAGAAAACTCCAGTGCCTGTTTCCTGTGTCCAAGGGTTTCCTCAGATGTATCTCGTCATTGGACTTTTAGGGCCAAAGGGTCCTCAGAGACCAGCTGAGTCAGTCGCTGACTTTTAAGGCTAAACAAGCTGAGGCTCTGAAGAGCCAGGGGAGGGACTTGAGATCCCCAGAATGTTGGACATTTTTATTAAAAGGGTTCTTGCTGAGTACCAAGAGGGCAGCAGGACAGTGTGCCCAGGACACCTCTGAAAGCCTGGGAGCCCAGAGGAAGCACCTAGGGAACCGTTTTCAGAACAGACCCCAGTTCGGCATTCTCATGACGCTGCTCAGGCCCTGCCGGGGCACCTGGCATCCAGCCTACAGTGCCCCCAGGCTCTGGAGAGCCAGCACAGGCTTGGGCTTGTCCTTGGAAAGACAGTGCATGCTCCTTTGCACCAGGGGACTGTTCCAACCAGGATCACTGTGCAGAAAGACCCATAAGGTTGACCTTGTTCCTGCTCTGGAAGGCTGCTGTTGCAAGAGGAGGGGGCAGTGCTTACAGTATGGGAGTCCAGGGACGTTGATTCCGGCCTGACTAATAAGGCCCAGCCTCAGATGGGCAGAGTGGGGAGATGCATTGGATGACGAGTTGGCCACCCAGAAGAGTTCAGAGTCGGTTCCAGGACAGACCCAGCTGTGTGCGGAAGCTGGTCCTTCAGGTCCTCCTGGTGGGAGTTAATGGTCAGCTGGCTCCCAGCTCACTGTTCTGGGAAGCCTTTAGTTTGTTGGGAAGTACTGGGAATTGAACCTGGGGCTCCCCCTACCACGGAGTTCCATCCCAGGCTATTCTTTCTTTTTTTTAATTTTGAGACAGAGTCTCACCAAGTTGCCATAATGACCATGGACTTGGGATCCTCCTGCCTTGGCCTCCCAAGGAGCTGGAATTCTAGGTGTGTGCCACCATTCCAGCTTCATAAAATCTCATTAGAAAGAAAATCTCAGAAAGCTGGCTTGTTTGGGATCTGAGGAACAAAGAGAGGACAGGGCATCAGGACGCCCGGATTCCATTCTCTGGACTGTTGTTAGATAACGGTACTCTTGGACAGATGGACATGTTGGAATCCCTGGTTGCTGAGAGCCACAGCTGAGTCAGAATGGCCCCTGGCATTTTGCCAATAGTATTGATTGACAGGTGAGGCATTACTATCCCCCTCTGCTGCTGCTTTGCAGTTCTGCTACTTTGGAGTTCTCGTGGGGATTCCCAGGGATTCCCGGAGAGTTCCCATGGGTTGGGGAAGTGCAGGAGGAGGGATTTCCAGGGAATATTTCCGGCTGGTGGTTCCTGGACAACCCAAGTGGCGTTCGGGAGGAGTTCCCGGGAGCGTGTGTAGAGCATGCTGGTGGAGTTCAGAAATAAAGTTTGTTCCTGCTTCAGTGGCTCGTGATTTGTGCCCAGCCAGACTGCAGCACCTGGTTCTGCCTCTGCGGTGGTCTGAGGTGTGAAAAGAAGGTCCAAGGGTCTCTGCATGTGGGCTGGCACTCGGACCAGCCCTGGTGGTTCTGCAGTGCAGAAAGGCTTCTGTGGGCATTTCAGTCTGTTTAATTTTAACTAATACCATAATTGTACAGAGTTTTTTAAATGTAGGGTAAATTACATATTTTTACAGTGTGATTATATAAAAAGGAACAGAAAAAAGTGATCAAAAGAAAGTTCCCTGTATTCCTATCATTCAGATTCAACATTTGACACCTGGTTCTACTTCCTTGATAGTTTGATGTAAATATTTTCTTCAATAAGTAATAGATTTGTTTGTTTTGGGCTCATATCCAAGAAAATAATTAATAAACTGGGAGAAAGGGAATATGTTAAAAAGTCACAAAATAATTATTAAGTAAAATTAATCGATACAGTAATGGTGTGTTATTGTCACTGAATGGCAGGCCAGGGCCAGGTGAAGGGATGCTGTTTAAGTTATTATTTCTAGATGTACATACAGAATTGAGGCAAACCACAGCCCTATTTGAAGTGTCATGCAAAGGTGAACAAGGAACACAAAGTTAACACATAAAAATGCATATTGTTTGAAATTATAGTCAATGTTTCTAAATCATATGTTCAACAAAACAAAACAGAAATCACATCATAGGATTCTTTACAAGGGGTGGTGGGCAGTGTGGTGGACTGAACTGGTTACAGGCAGTGACCCTGAAGTCAGACTGGCTGGACTGGCTCCCCGACCCCAAAAGACTGATCCTTGGGCGGTGCCTGGCACACACTAGGTACTCAGTTAACCATAGGTCAAGATTCAGCTGTGGAGCCAAACACGGCAGAAAACTGTGTTGCTGCGGGGGTGGGGGTGGGGGTTCTCAGATGGTCTTTGACGGGCAGCACGCAGATCAAAGCCTGGACGCGCACCAAGATAGAGAAGAGAGGCATCCTCACTGACAAAACATAGAGCCCTCCCACAGAAATCCCAACAAACCCCAGAACCATCTCAGGCTTCAAAGTCATATGCCAACTCCAAGTCACTCCCTCCTGAATACCCCACTATGGGGACACTCTTCTTTAAACAGGTTTGTAAATACCACCAGCACTTTGAGGGTGTGTATCCCTCATGCACTTATTGACTTCCTGGGCTCACCCCTGGAGACAAGGCTGGATGAAAAATTCAGGCCCATCCTGGGGAGGGTGTTAGCGGGCTTTGCAGTACTACAGTGAGACACCAGAGGGACTCCCTTTCTGAAGAGAAAAGGTTCACATAGCTCACAGTTTGGGAGGCCCCATTGGTTTGGCCTTCAGGGAGGACACACGTCAAGGTGGGAGTCTGCCAAGGAGCAACTAAGTAATAGCATATCCAGGTAGGAACAGAGCAAGGGAAGAGACCCAGGGTTCCAGGACTCCCTTGGAGAGAACATCCCAGTGATCTACACTGTGTGTGTGTGTGTGTGTGTGTGTGTGTGTGTGTGCATGCTTCTGGGCATGCTGAGGATCAAACCCAGGGCCTTGGCGGCTAAGCTGGTATTGTACGGCTAAGCAAGGCTCCATCTCTACAGACCCACGGCACCTTCCACAAGTACCACAAGCCTCTAACATGCAGACCTTTGGGGACAGTACCCGTGTTAGGACCACCCCAGGGAGCATGGAGTCCAGTAAGTCTCATGCATGCGCACGTGCGCGCGTGCACACACACACACACACACCTTTCAAAGCACGAGCAGAGATGGGGCAATGACAGAGAGGGACCCCTTGCTAGGGGAACCAAAGTCAGAACGCTTTCCCAAGCTACCTTGACTTCTTACCCTCCTCGTCCCCTTGTGCTCTGCTTTAGCACAGAGATTCTTCTGCTTCTTTTGCGATGCTACAGGCAATCACAGAGGCTTCTGGACGTGAGCTCATGGGCTGCTACTGACCTCCTGGAGAGGTGACCTCTTGGGGAGGATCTGAACCCAACCACCTGCCTCCTCCTGCCCGCTCCCATGTTCCCTCCTTCTCTCCGGCTCCTGGCTCCACACCACTGGGCTTGCTCCACTGCCTCGTCCATGCTGCTCTCAGGACACCCTCCTCCCTGCCACCCAGCTGAGCCCTTTGAGGTCCAACCCTTGGTGCAGTTGGAGAGGACAGAAAGGAGCTGCCAGCATAGACTGGGTCACCCAGGAGCTGCAGGGGTTCAAGCTGGGCCATGAGGGTGCATGGGACATGGGACCTAGCAAAGTGCCATGTGGAGAAATAGGGCCTGGGCTTTGGGGAAAGCAGATAGCTGCCGGAGATGACCAAAAGCAGGGCCACTGAACCATGGGGCATTGGCCTGGTGAGGCCAGAGAGGGACTCCTGGGAAGAAAATGATTCCCCCTCAATGGATTCTCTGTTAACTGGGGATCCAGAAACAACCCAAAATTCTCTTTAGAAACTTCTCCTGCCCAGGCAGGCCACGGACACAGCACAGCTTCCAAACTTCAACAGCAGGCGGACGGGCCTGACACTCTTGTAACTCGGCCCAGAGATGACGCTGAACCTTTCCAGCCGCCCCTGCCTTGAACACCACGGCCATGGTTTCCATCCGTGGAACATTTTTGCTGCATTACTGTGGCCACTTTAATTTATCACTTTGTTTTAAAGAACTGCATCATCCAAAAATTGCACAAGCTCACTCATTCCGTGGAGGGCAGATGGCACCGTGCCTTAATGAGATGTAACCTCCCAGTGGCAGGGTGGACCCAGGCCTGGCTTTCTGGGCTCCAACAGTCAAGAATGGGAGCTGCTGGCTTTTGTAAGCAAGTTTTAAGCTCTCTTTTGTTGTAATCACTGAAGACTCTCCGCCCAGCCCCAGAGAGGCCCTGCAGCTGGCTCCAACTGCCCTGGGTCAGGTCCAGGCTGAGTCGGGAGGAAGCCTCTTAGCTGTCCTTCTCCTCCCTGGCTTTCCACCGCACCATTTCATAACGTGGTTTTTAACATGCTCAATTTTGCACTGGATTTTATTATTTTAATGGTATGAAGAGCTGAGTTTAGGGTTTCACTGACGTTTGGAAGATAATTTAAGGGGTGCTATTGAGAACTAGAAATCAGGGTTTGTTTTTGGTTTTTTTTTTTTTTTTTTTGAGTTTTGTTGCGATTACTTGTGATAGCCCTTATTTTTATGACTGCAGTTCTCCCTTCTCCCCCACCACCCGCCTTCACCCCCTCTGTGCATAGATGGCCTCATCTCGGTGGTCCGTCTTGGACATCACCATAATGGAATATATATGAGGATTAGGCCTGGAAATGTCAGGCCTTATTAAATCTTACCGTCAAACACGCTTTCCTATTCTCCATTACCTCTCTGGTCTGTGTGACCTTCCAGAGAGAACTGCCCACGCCCCATGGGAAAAGCAGCCCCTCCGAGGGTCAGCAGAGCCCTGCTGCTGTCAGCGGTCAGTCATTACTGCAGAGGCTACGACGCCCACTCTGGTTCATTTTTTTAAAACTCTATTTCAGAGGAAACCCCAGGGAGGGAAACTTGGCTGTTGGTGGTGTCAGTGAGCGCCCAACTAGACCACTGAGCCTGGGCCCTCTGACCCTGGTCCTAGGGCTCAGAGCGTTGGAAGCCTTGCTTCTTTAATTCAGTCTCGGGGGTCCTGAAGAGGAAGAGGAGCCGGCTGCTTTCAGCCTTGTGTTTGGGGCTGCAATCCTTCCAGGCTGTGCCTGTTCCCTGCACAGGCTCCTCCAGCCCAAGCTGCAGAGGGAGCCCGAGAGGAGACAGCTGTTGGGTGGCGCCCCCGTGCAGCGAGGTGGTCAGGGTTGATGGCAGCTCCACCTGGAAGTAGGACAAGGGCTTGGGAAATCACCTGAGGCAGGAAGGAGGGGGCCTGGGGACAAGCAGGCGATGTGGGAGCTCGCCACCGTGTTTTGTGCCCAGGATTCACCTTGCTCTGAAGCCTGCCCTACCCCCTGGGCTACTAAGGAGGGCTGCTGGCTCCTCTCCCGGCAGCCTGCACTTCGAAGACCTAATCTACTGATCTACACATTCATCTCCTGAGGGCGGCCAAGAGGAACTGGTTTGTGAGAGTCTAGGGTTGTAGGAGCAGCGGTAGATGTCCACATCCCGTCCTACCCTGAGCATGCATAGGGGATGGCCCTGAGGCCAGCTGCCTCCAGGTGAAAAGCAAACCCAGAGCCATTTCTCCCTCTGACAACTGTATTCCCTCTGGGAAAGTAGGAGTCTTCACATACACACGTGCTTGTGAGCACACACACACACACACACACACACACACACCCCTTCTCCCTAGCCCTCCTTAGTCCCCCAACCCACTTTGCTCAACCCACTTTACAGGACGAATTTAACGAGTTGTTTAAGGCTCCGTCACCTCTCCCAGAGGTATTTACATTATAAAAAACAAAGAAAAATCTAATTCATTATATAGGAAATGGGCAAATTGGGGGGGGGGAGAGGCATCTGACCTTAGTGGATCCCTCCATAGACACAGACGCCCCAGAGGTGTGACAGGAGCTGGAGTCTCTTCCCAGGCACACAGCAGAGAGACGGTGGAGGATCCCTCAGTTGTGAGAGGCCTTTGTGGCTCAGTGGTGGAGGGACTTGGACCCTTCATCCTCCTGGACGCTCTCTCTAGGAGCAGGGGTGAAGAAGGGCAAGTCCACAGCAGCCCCCCACCCTGCTCCTCCCTCCTCTTGCTCCCCTTGATGGGGCCGCTGTGCAGATGTGCAAGCAGAGGGGCGGACTGTCCAGGTGGACTGGGGAGCATCCACCTGGTGGAGGAACTGGCATGCCCTGTGTGTTCCAGAAGGTGAGTGTCCATTACCCCCACGGTTACCCTTCACTCCAGCGCTACCCGGCTGGTCCCCATGACAACGCATGAGCCCATTCAGGAGGTGAAGGTCAGCCTCACCCCTGAGGTCTGGGAGTTCAGAAGGCCTCCCCAGCCCTTGTGATCTTTGCCTCTTCTGCACAGAACTGCAGCTGGAGACGTGCGTGACTCAAGGGCTGGCTCAGGGAGAGACCCAGCAGGGCACAGGTAAAAATGTCAACAAAAAGCAAAAGGAGAACCTGTGGGACAGGCACAAAGGGCACGGCTCTTCTCCAGTCTGCTGGAGCCGCAGTCAGAGGAGCAAGGGGAGGTGGGGAAGGCACCGCAGAGGCTGCTGCAGTCTGTGTCGTCAGCCTTGCTGAAAGACTTCTCATCTAACACCTGGGCCTGGCCTCTGATGTTGTCTGGGTGATGCACCATCCTAATACAGATGGAGGTAACTGGACCACTGCACACTAAGAGCGGTGTATCTGCAGGCCATTCAGCTCAGGCCACCAGGCGTGTCCCAGGGCTCTGTAGTGTGTTAATCATGGCACAAGGAGCAAGGGATACCCCGCTCTATGTACCTCCAGGGCAGGTGTACAGACAGGTGATCTTAACACATCCTAGGCTGAAAACTGGGTAGGAACACAAGCTCGCCCAGGGAGAGCTGGGGAGGAACCGCATGCCCAGCAGGGGGAGCTCTCCTTTTGTATATCTTAGGAAGGATGGTGGGAGGTGGATAGAAGGTGATGGACAGGAATAAAAGAGAGGGCATCCTCTCCCTTTTCTCTTCTCCTTGCCTTCGCTCTTATTCCAGTGGCAGGGAAGAAGGGATGGCTTTTAGAAGCTTAAAGGAGGTGGAATAATATTGAGTGCTATTTCTAATACCAACAAAACAGACAAAAAACTCAACCTGCAAGCAATTTAAATATCCATTGTATGAAAATGGTTAAAGGAAGATGACACACTCATATATATTGTGGAATCGTATGTAGTCGTTTAAAAGAATAAGATAAGGGTGGGGTATGGTGGCATGCAACTGTAACCTCAGTGACTCTGGAGGCTGAGACAGGAGGGTCACAAGTTCGAGGCCAGCCTCAGCAACTTAGCAAAGCCCTCCTCAACTTAGTAAGAGGTTGTCACAAAGTTTAAAAAATAAAATAAAATAAAGGCTGGGGATGTGGCTCAGTGGTAAAGTGCCCCTGAGTTCAATCCCCAGCACAAAAAAAAGAAAAAAAAAAAAAGAATAAGATAGTTCTGTGTGTACAAACATTGAGAGACATCTGAGAAATATAGTGAAATAAAGAAGCAAGTTACAGGAAAACTGTCTAGCACATGTGTTTCCGTTGGTGTAGAGAAGTGTGTGCATGTACTTGCATTCCTGTGTGTGTGTTCATATGTTCCATGTACAAGCACATGGGGAAAGTTCTGGAGAGACACGTCACTCCTCAGTTGCAGAGTGGCATGCAGCACAGCACAGGGAGGGATTTCCACCTTTTATTCAGCTTGCTTCTGCAGTGTTTGTGATTTTACCTAAGTGTGTATTCCTTGAGGATTTTTTTTTAAGTGGGAGGGAAAAGCAATTGGATAGAAATGCAAAGCTCCTCAAAAGAGACCTGTGAAGTTGTCTCTGCTCATTGTTTTCACATTCCTGCCTTCTAGATCCTCTCCTAAATCTAGGAGAGAACAAGATGCCCCCAAGTTCAATTCTATACCTGTTGTGAATATTGCCAAATGAGGGGACCACAGCACACCGGCACAGGGCAGCAGTGAGCAGCTCTGCTGGTGCCATGTTCCTAGGGAAGGGTTATTTGATCGACTCTCAGGTGCTATTTTTCTCATATCCAGTAACTCTAGGGAGACTTCTTATGATCATCTGGACCACTGAAGTAAAAGTACAAATAAAGTAAATGATTAGTAATCCCAGTGACTTGGGAGGCTGAGGCAGGAGGCTCTCAAGTTCAGGGCCAGCCTGGGCAACTCAGCAAGACCCTCTCTCAAAATAAAAAATGAAAAGGTCTGGAGATGTGGCTCAGTTGTAGAGCACCCCTGGGTTCACTCCCCAGTATCAAAAATAAATAAATAAATAACTTAAAACTCATCAACCAACCTTAATGCTGTCATGAAGAATATAAGCTAAACTCTAAAGTGAATTTAAGTTACCCAGTGGCGATATTTTCAGAACATCTCCTCTTACCCACACCTCCCTGTGCACACACCTCCCACATCTGATTTTGTTTGATCCACGCAGACCAAGCACAGGCAGAAACATCTAGCTCTGACGAGCGCTTCCTGGATACACTGTCGGGGCAGCTCCCACCAATGCTAGACGGGCTCAGGGGGCCACCTGGCTCTTCAGTGACTCCCCACAGATGGCTACAGGAAAGTCCTGAGCTGGGCACTTGTGTCCCCGACCAACCAATGAGACCACAAGAAGTCCCTGATGGCAGGAAAGAGTCCTTTCCTGGACCTTTTCTTCAGACCTAGTGAGAGCCACGGCCTCTTCTTGAGTCAGAGATAGAAACTTGAGTGACAGTCCTGGAAACCAGCCAGCCCCAGCTAGTTTTGACGGTCTTATCCACTGTCCGGTTAATAGATCAGGTCCCTTGGCCTGGCTTCCTCACATCCCCAAGAGGCCAGAGGACGTGTATCAACTGAGCCTGAGGAAGGGAACAAGGGCCTCTCACCAGAGCAAAGCAGTCCACACCGGGCCCTCTTCTTCATGGGCTGTCCTCTGAATGCAGAGCTAGGGGCAGCTTGTTCCCATGACGTCCCAGCTGTCCCCAGAGCCAAACGTGTTGAAGTCCAAGGTGTTAACTGGATGGAGTTCCATGAGAGCTCATGAGCTAGCTGAAGGCTGCGGAGACCCATCATTATGTCACCAATGTTTCTCTGAAATTGAACCACTTTTCCATTCTAAATGTGGCAACAAAGACTGCAGTACTGTCCTTGGTACCTGACTTAGTCACTGATTGGAAGCCCAGATAACTCATATAACTTACGGTTGTCCCAGAGATCTCAAAATATTTGCCCTCATCACCCTCACAAAATTATGGAAGCTATTTAACCTGCAGTTAGATCTTGTTGTTGAATGTTTACCAAATAAGAACATTCCAAAAAAAGCTATGTGGCAGATGCTACATAGATTCCCAGCACCTCAGGAGGCTAAGACAGGAGGATCGCAAGTTGGAGGTGAGCCTCAGCAACTTAGTGAGACCCTGTTTCAAAATAAAAAATAAAAAGGAATGGGGATGTGGGTGAGTGGTAGAGCACCCCGGGTTCAATCCCCAGTACTGTAAAAAAGAAAGGTCTATCACATTTAAAAAATATTTGCATAATTCTATTTCAGCGTACTCGGTTTCCTTTGTAAACTCGATTTCCTTTTTACTGCCTTACAGTATCCTGGGACGGGTGCCTGAATGTCCCCAGGCTACCAAAGACATCCAGGCCCAATAACTAGTAAGAAGCTCTGCCCTAAATGGGGTGGTGAATGCTCCTAAAAGTCTGTGTCAATGTCACTTTATTTACACATTCCTGAGATTCAGCCTCAGCTCTTGAGCTCCTCCTAACCAAATAGGCTGAGGAGGAAGCCCTGCTGTATAAATACCCCCTAGGAGTGTCGGGTTTCTCCCCTCCTGATCAGCGGGGATGGCACTCAGGATCCGCTAGCCTATGTGGCTGGGAGGAGACGGGGACTTCTCTGGAATTACAATCCAGGCATTTTGGTTTCTCTCTGCTACCCTGTTTTCCTTGTTTTAATGAAATGCAACTGATGAGTGTTCTGAAACTGACAGGTTTGAGTTACAGCCCTGGGAGGTTGCTGGCTTAATTTCCTGGCTGGACATCCTATAGCTGTTTAACAGCGCCACTGTGAAGTCCTGGCTTCTGATCAGTGCCCAAATGAGCGATAGATGGACTTCACCCTGGCTAGTCACTGTGCTGGGAAGGGTGAGGCCTCTCCAGGGCAAGGTGGGACAAGCCGCAGGGACCCGTTGCTGGACCCTGCCATGGCGGATATAGCTGTATGCGGGTCCCATAACCCTCAGCCCTGAGTCCTGCCAGTGGCCGCCTTTCCCTGAGGCCCTACAGATCCGTCCTGGACACCCTTCCTGATCCCCTCTCAGTATTGACAGGAAGGGGAACCTCAGCCCTGGTGAAGTATCTTGCCCACTTACTGATTTAAACAGGAGCGTGAAACCCAGCGTGAAGTGGTATAGACTGTGTAGGATGCCCAAAACATGACAGCACATGGATGAGAGAGTGTTTATTCAGAACAATTATCGTGATCAAAGCAAACGGGCCTCCCATGCTCCTTCCTGCTCACTGGTATCATGTGAAGTTTGACCTCGTGTTTTCTGCTCAGGAACACGTCTCTCACGTGGAACACTTGCTGGCCCAGAGTCCCTGGCCTTGCTTCCCCTGCAGGCCAGCTCTTACTCAACTGTTTCTTCCCTGGTGCCTCCCCGCAGGCGAGACTGGGTTGTTATCTATCCTGTTTTGCAGAGGAGAAACTGGAGTTCCGAGAAGCCCAGTGACTTACCCAGAGTGCCGTGGTCAGTTCTACGCCCTTCCAGTCCCTCGATGGGGCTGTTCCACCTTCTGCTTACTCACATTAAGGTCTCCTAAAGAAATGGTCTTCTGTGGGCTGGGATTGTGGCTTAGTGGTAGAGCACTTGCTTAGCATGTGTGAGGCACTGGGTTCGATTCCTGGCACCACATGAAAATAAAATAAAGGTATTGTGTCCAAAGAGGTCTTCCAAAAAGAAAAGAGAAAACAAATCAAACTTCCCTTATGGATTAAAAGCATAGTGTGGTTCACCATTTCCCACTGGCCAGGATGAAGGTGACCTTTCTGGTTTTCTTATCTCCTTTTGTTTTAGTGGAAGTTAAAGAGTCTGCTTAACCATTGGCACTTTATCCTTCTGCCGTCCAAACAGTTCCAATTACGGACACTCACGCTTCTCACTGCAACTTACCTGGTGTCCTACCTGGGTTGTTTTTGTTTTTATTTTGAGAAATCATGAAGCAGGCAAGTCCATCTATCGCTCATCGCCAGGACTTCACAGTGGCGCTGTTAAACAGCTACATACATGTTAGGTATGGACCAGTGGAGAAGAAGTGCTTTTTGCTTCTAGTTAAAATAGATGAAAGAAGTGGGGTGGGCCTTGGGGGATTGCCTAGAGCTCAACTTTTAGGAGGGCGGCATGCTAAGGGACCCCTGGTTCCTAGGCTCTTGCTTCAGCAGTGGTTGGCCTGCCTGGCCCCATGTTTTGCCCAGAATCTGGCCCAATCTTCTGACCTCTCTCATGGACACTGCAGCCTTGGACGCTGGCCACAGGTGGGGAAGCACCTTTGTGCAACCACTCTGCACCCAGCATCCTAAGGAATTTACAACCAAGCTAAAGACAGACAAGACAGAGGGTATTTTTCCCCCTGATCATCAGATTTTTAAAAAGTTTTTAATCAACACATAATAATTGTACCTACTTGGGAGTGCAGGGTGGTAATTGGATATATGTGCACAAGGTATGGTGATCAAACCAGTTATTAGCATTTCCATTTCCTTAGACATTTATTATTTTTTTGAGAACCACAAAACTCCTTTCTTCTAGTTCTTTGTAAATGCATAATAATGGTTGTAAACTGTAGCTGCCCCACTGGTCTGCAGAAGCTGGATTTTATGCCACCTGCCCACATGTGTTTTGGAATCTGGCACCCAATTTCTTCCCCTCCTCCCTCTCCAGCCTTCCCTAGACTAGCTCTGCCAGTCCACTCTCTGTCTCTATGCAGTCACCTTTTAGCTTCCACAGATGAGTGACAGTATGCAATACTTACCTTTCCATGCTTGACTTGTCTCACTTAACACAATGTTCTTCAGTTCTATTCACATTGCCTCAAATGACAGGATTTCATTTTATCTTGTGGCTGGATAATATTCCAGGGTGTACATGCACCATGTTCTCTTTATTCCTTCATGCATGGATGAACACCTCTGTTGATTCCGTATCTCGTCTATGAATAGTTCTGCAATAAGCATGGAAGTGCAGGTATCTCTTTAATATATGAATTTCATTTCCTCTGGATAGAGGCCCAGTAGTGGAGTAGCTACATAGTAAGGTAGTTCTGTTTTCAGCTTTTTGAGGAAACTTCATACTGTTTTCCATGGTGGCTGCCCTAATTTACATTCCCACCAACAGTGTATAAAAGTCCCCCTGTCTCTGCCTTCTTGCCAGCATTTGTTATTTTTTTGTCTTTTTAATTATAACCATTCCCACTGGGGTGAGTTGACTCTTCGCTGTGGTTTTGATTTGCATTTCCCTGATGATTAGTGATATGGAACATTAATATATACTTTTTGACCATTTGTATGTTTTCATTGGAAAAGTGCCTTTCACATCATTTGCCCATTTTAAGTTGGGTTGTTTGTGGAGTTCCTTACTACTCTGGATGTTAATTCCTCATCAGATTCATAGTATGTAAACTTCATGTCCCTTCCTGCAGGCTGCCCCTGCACCGTGCTGCTTGGTCCATGTTCTCTGCAGAAGCTTCCTAGTTTCATAGACTCTCATTGGGCTACTTTTGCTTCTGTTGTCTGTGCCTTTGGGATCACATGTAAAAATCATTGCTTACCACAATGTCTTGAAGTATTTTCCTTCATTGTTTCATACGTTGGGTCTTCCACTTAGATCTTAGGCTCATTTTGAGTTTATTTTTATAAATGGTGAGAGGTAGGAACCTCGTTTCATTCTTTTGCACATGGATATCCAAATTTCCCAGCAAAATTTATTGAAGACACTCCTTTCTCCAGTGTAAGTTTTGGTGTTTTTATCACAGACCAATTAGCTGTAGAGGCATCGATTCATTTCTGGCTTCTTTATTCTGCTCCATTGGTCTGTGTGTCTGTTTTTATGCCAGGACCAATCTGTTCCTATTATTAATATTTTATAGTGTGTTTTGACATCAAGGGTTAGCAGATTCAGTTTGTTCTTTTTGCTTGAGATTGCTTTGGTTATTTGGTATCTTTTACAGTTCCAAATGAATTTTAGGATTTTTTTTCTATTTTGGGGCATTCTTCCCAGAAATAGATCATGACAGAGATTATATTGAATTTATAAATCACTTTGAGTGATCTGGACATTTTAACAATACTAATCCTCCCAATCCATGAACATAGAATATCTTTCACGTTTTTCCATCTTCTTTAATTTGTTTCATCAGTGTTTTGTGATTTTTCATTGTGGAAATAATTCGCTTCCTTTGTCAAATTAACTTCAGGATTTATGTGTGTGTTGTGAATGATATTGCTTTCTTGATTTCTTACTCAGCAAGTTTATTATTGATGTGTAAAAATGCAATTAATTTTTGTATTTTGAGTTTTATGCCCTGGAACTTTACCAAATTCATTTTGAGTCCTGAACAAGTTTTTGTTATGTGTGTGTGTGTGTGTGTGTGTGTGTGTGTGTGTGTCTTTAGGTTTTCTACATGTGAATCATATCATTTACATTTGACCTCCTCCTTTCCTATTTAGATGGTCTTTATTTTTTTCTGTTTCCTAATTGCTCTGGCTAAAATTTTTAGTATTTTGTTGAACAAAAAGTGGTGAAATTGGGCATGGTTTTCTTATTCCAGATGTTAGAGGAAAACACTTTCATCTTTTCCTCAGTATGACATTTTAACAATACTAATCCTCCGAGTCCATGAACATGTATGATGTTGGCTGTGTGTTTGATATCTATAGCCTTTATTGTTCTGAGATAGATATTTTCTAATTTGATGAGGACTTTTTACTTTTGAAGGGATAGTGAATTTTATTAAGTGGTTTTTTTTCTGCATTTATTTAGATGATAATATGTGTTTTGTCCTTCATTCTGTTTATATGACTTATTGCATTTGTTGATTTGCATATGTTGAAACATCTTTGTGTCTCTGGGATAAATACCACTTGATCATGCTGTCTTACCTTTTTAGTATGCTATTGCATTCAACTTGCTAGTTTTTTGGATTGGAATTTTTGCGTCTATATTCATCAGGGGTACTAGTTTGCAGTTTCCTTTTTTTTTTTTTTTTTTTTTTAACTATATCCTCCTCTGGTTTTGGCATTAGAGTAATGCTGTAAGGCCTCACAGAATGAGTTTGGAATTTTGGGGGGCATAGTTTGAGAATAATTGGTGTAAATTTTTCTTGGTAGAATTCAGTAGTAAAACAATTCAGTTCTGGAATTTTCTTTGTTGAAAGACTTTTTATTATTGATTCAATCTCATTTTCCATTATTGGTTTGTTAAGTTTTTCTTTCTCCTTATAAGTTCAGTTTTGGCAGTTATATATGTCCAGAAACTTAACCATTCTTCTAGGTTGCCCAATTTGTTGGCATATAGTAATTCATAATAATCCTTAGTGATCCATGGTATTTTTGTAGTATCAGTTGTAATGTCTCCTTTTCACTTATGATTTTATTTTATTTGGGTCTTTTTCATGGCTAACCTAGTTAAAGGCTTGTTGACTTTGTTTTTCTTCCCAAAAAAATAACTCTTCGTTTTGTTAGTTTGTTCGTGTGTATACACGTGCACCTGTATGTGTTTTAGTAACTGTTTCATTTATGTCTACTCTGATCTTTGTTTTTTCCTTCTACTAATTTTGGGATTGGCTCTACTTAACTAGTTTTTCTAGTTATACCCTTAGGTTGTTTAATTGTAATCTCTGTTTATTTAAGTAAGTGCTTTTGCTTTTGTCCTCTTAGTACTGTTTTGCTGTGTCCATCCAGTGCATTTTGGTGTGTTATATTTCTGTTTTTATTTGTTTCAAGAAATGTTTTAATTCAAGAAAATCTTTTGATTTTCTCATTGACTCCTTGGTCATTAAAGATATGATGTTTCACTTCAAGTATTTTACAATTTCTAATGTTCGTCTTGTTTATTTCCAGTTTTATTCCACTGTGGTCATAGAAGATGCATGATATGATTTCAATTCTTTTTTTTAAAAAACCCACTTGTTGAGACTTTTTTGTGACCTAATTCATGGTCTATCCTAGAGAATGTTCCATGTACCGATGAGAAGAATATGTACTCTGTAGCTGTTAGATGGAGCGGTCTATAAATGTCTGCTAAATCCATTTGGTCTATAGTATAGTTTAACTCCAAGTTACTTGGTGGATTTTTATTTTATTTTTTGGTCTGGATGATCAGTCCATTGATGAAAGTGGGTACTGAAGTCCCTAAATATTATCGTATTGAAGCCTGGCTCTCCCTTTCAATCTAAGAATATTTTCTTTATATAATCAAGTGCTCTGACATTAGGTGCATATATATTTACAATTGTCATTTCCTCCAGTTACACTGATCCCTTTCTCACTATGTGGTGACCCTCTGTCTCTCCTCACAGTCTGGGATATAACATCTAAGGTGTCTGAGGTAGGTATAGCTGCTTCTGCTCACTTTGGTCCATGTTTGCTTGGGAATCTCTTCCATGGGGCCCTTTTAGTCTATATGTGTCTTTGTCAGGGAAGTGAGGCAGCATATTGCTATGTTTACTTAAAAAAAAAACTGTTGAGTCTGTCTAAAGATTTTAAATTCAGAAGTTCAATCCGTTTGCATTCAAGGTTTTCATTGGTAGGTAAGAACTTCCGTCAGTTTCCTTTTTTCTGGTTGATTCGTATATCCTTTGTTTCTTTCTTCCTCTCTTCTTGCTTATCTTTGAGGTTTGGCGGTTTCTGTATTGGTAGTGCTTGGTTCTGTTCTTACCTGCTCTGCTTGTGAGTTCTGTACTTTTTTGAGTCATCCTTTGACTTCTAGGTGTGTTCGTCCCTTAAGCACATCTCATAAAGCCGGTCTGAGGGGCATAGATTTCCTCAGTGTTGTCTGTCTTTGAAAGACTTCATTTCTTAATTTCTTAAGGACAGCTTCCCAGGGAATAGTATTCTTGACAGTTCCTCCACCCTCACACACATTGAATATATCTTATTCTCTGTAGCCTGCAAGGTTGCTGTTAGTCTAATGGGGAGTCCCTAGTATGTGACACGATGCTTTCCTCTTACTATCTCTAGAATTCTCTGTCTGTATCTTTTGAAAGTTTGACAATACTGTACCTTGAAGAGACTTTTTTGGTTAAATCTAACTGGGCCCTTTGAGCTTCCTGGATATGGATGTTCATATCTTTCCCAAGATTTGGGAAGTTTTCATCTCTTAATTTGTTAGACAGATTTTCTATGAATTTTTCTCTCTTCTACTTCTGAAATACATGTAATGTGAATATTTGTTTGCTTAATGATGTTCCATAAGTCTTGTAGGCTTTTTTCATTATTTTTTCTGGTTATTAATTAGTGTATTTCCCTTTGTTTTTTTTCTGACTTGGTTATTTCCAAAGATCTGTCTTCAAGCTCATAAATTCTTTCATCTGCTTGATCTAGTCCATTGTCAAGACTCTCACCTATATTTCTTATTTCATTTATTGTATTCTTCAACTCTAAGTTGTCATTTGGTTATTTTTTATGATATTATCTCTTTGCTGAATTTCTCAGACTGCAAATTGTTTTCCTAATTTTGTTGAACTGTATGTCTGTATTGTCTTGTATCTCATTGAGTTTTCTTCAAGTTGTTTTTCTGGAGTTTTGTTGTTGATGCTGTTGTTTCAGAAAATTTCCTAATTTTCTTTCTTTGAAGTCTGTTGCTGGAGAGTTATTGTCTTCCTCTGGGGGCATCAGGTTACCCTAATTTTTCACACTTCTTGTGTTACTGTGTAGATGTGCACAACTGATTCTGTTGGATCAGTTGCCTCTACTAACTTTACAGGGTGGATTTCATGGTAAAAGACTTTCTCCTGGAGATGTGTCCCTGGGTGGTGACTGGGCAGGCTTCCTTGGCTTTGGTTCCAGGTGGCACAGCTGTGTAGTATCTATGTAGCTTCTTTAGCAATATCAATGATGGGGTGTGTGTGTCTCAGTAGCCTAGTTTGCCGGGGTTTGCAGTGTTGCTCTGCCAGCTGAGATACAGCTGTCTCCTGACTGTGGGCATAATGTGATGTGTCTGGTAGTGAGGGTGAGGTGCCAATCTGTGGGAGACCAACCTTGCACATGACTGAGTCACACTCCCTGGCTGGATGCTGATGCGCTCAGTCACAGAAATGTCGCAAAGCTTTCCCCACCCTTCTTAGCTTCGAGGATCGGTGTCTCGCGTATGGGTGTGTCTTGCTACAGCCCCATGGGTGAAGCTATGCTCACCTGTTCCTTTGTAATATAACCCCTTGCCCTGTTTAGAGTAGAATCTTCCATGGAAGTGCCTTGTGTGCTTCCCCTTTTTTTACTGTGCCTTTGGGTGTGGCCTACCCAGGTGTCAGTCAACCTGCTGACAGTGGAAAGGGGTCAGCACGTGTTCTCGCACTCTCTCTTCCTGTGGACCCTTAAGGTCAGAGGAGCCGTCACAGCAATCCCAATGAAAAAGGTATTTGTGTCTCTCTTTTTTAAAATTTTTTTTAGTTGTTGATGGACATTTATTTTATTTATTTGTATGTGGTGCTGAGAATCGAACCCAGTGCCTCAAGCATGCTAGGCAAGCGTGCTACCACTGAGCCACAACCCCAGCCCCGGTATTTGTGTCTCTTGTGTGGTTGTTTCGTGCAGTTCAGTTAGCCCAGTTCAACTGGAGTAACCCCTGAACCTTTTTAGACTCGAGAACAGAAATCCGGCACCTATCAACTTCCATGAGTGTACAGCTTAAATGGACCCAAGTGCACACACTTGTACAGTAGGGGCCAGATACCTGGCACAGGCTGTGGGGATGGGGAGTCCTTCTGGCCCTGTGGGATTTCAGTGGATATGGTCTCAAAATGCTTCACAGCAGGATCCTGGCGAGGGAGGACATGGCCTAGATCACACACTCTCTTGGGTGCATGCTCTTTAGCAGCTGAGTGCACGCTCTTTAGCACCCAAGCTGGGCTTGGTGTCTGAAAAGGCTGCAGAATTCCCAACAGCAAAGTTTTCAGGTGTTCGTATCATCACTAGAAGCTGCTGTGGGCCTACTGTTTACCATTTTCCTCTCAATGAAAGACTTTCACGTGACCACCCTGGCCTGGACTGGATCAGTGAGGTGGTCCCTGTAGGGAGCTTTGTGCTCTTCTTACAAGGCCACCCTGAGTCTTCGTTTTCCAGTTTCTCCATTCATCTTCTTGCTCCCTTAAAAACTCTATCTGACTCTGTTTCGGTTTTTCTTTGGGAGAGGAAGTGCCTCTAGTCAGCCATCTCCCAGACTCCCTGGATGTCGGACTTCTCAGTATGGCTCTACCGTCCACAGTTTGGATTCTTCTTTAGTTTCAACCACTACTTACTCTTCAAGGGCCCGTTCATCTTTCTCAAAGACCATTTGCATGGGGACTATTTCCTTCATCCCCTTATCATTATATTCCAAAGGATAATTTTAATTTAAAGAGAGAACTCCACAAAGTACATGATTATGAACCCTGGTCTTCAGGAGAAAATTCCAGGAGGAAGAGACATTTCAGTTAAAACCTTAAAGAAGAGTAGGATAAAACAAAAGAGAGACTTAGAGGGAGGTATTTGAGACAGAAGAAAATTCATGCAAAAAGTAAGTGGACAAAGAGCGACTCTGGAGGAGTCTGGAGGAGAGAAAGTAAGGCGTCATACAGGAGAGAAAAGGGAGAATAGGGAAAGAAAAGGGAGAATAAGATTGGGAAGGTAAGCAAGAGCCACATCATAACAATCTCAAATGTGTATGCAGAACTTGGGGCCATGTGCCAAGAGCCATAGGCTGTCACTTTATGATCTATCTTGTCATTATTGCTTTGACTTCTTTGTGGAGTATTGAGAGGAACAAGATTGCAAGCAGGGACACAGTCTCAATCCTAGGGAAGCATTCTGGTGGCCTGAATATGATCAAGAGAGCAGAGGGGGAGAAAATGTAATCCAGAGTCTCCAGATTCGCATTGCAGCGTGGCAGGCACATCCTACTGGGTCTCCATCATTGGGTTGCTATTTTCACATTGTTTGCCTTGAGCTGTTTCACCTACCTTTGAGTTGCAGGTACTGAGGACAGAGAAGCTCCGTTGTTAGTAAGAAGAATGGTTTGTTAGGTACAGTGTGCGTCTACAGAGGGGTTTTGTTTAGAATCTTCAATTGAACTAATAAGTCCAGGGTGTGTAAGTACATTATGTTTCATCTTAGGCTCCAATTCTGGTGGCAGAGACTGAGACAGGTGTTGGGAGTTTATTTTAGGACGCACAGGGGGAAATGAAGCAGAGTAAACCATTTGGACCGTGGTAATGCCAAGCGTCTTGGAGTGCTGAAATGTCCCTCAAGACACCACAGTGTCCCCAGAGGCTCAAGAGCAGTCTGGTAGTCGTCAGTTCTCTTCCTCTTTGCTCTTGTGTCACCATTGAGTACAAAATCCCTAGATGCTAATTGCTCCTACTGCCTGCTGGCTCCTGCTTATTGCCTTGTGTTGTGCTGTAGAGTTTCAGTCTCCACTGTTGTAGGAAGTCTCCCTACACCATAGCACACTAGGCCCTCGTCCCCAAACCCAGAGATCATCCTCCCCAATAGAGTGAGTATACACCTCCTAGGGAGGTGTTACGGTTTGAATATGAAGTCGTTTCCCCCAAAGACCCATGTGTGAAGGGCTTGGTCCCCAACAACATTCAGAGATGGGGATTTGGGAAAGTGATTGGAATCTTAAGGGTTCTGACCTCATCAATGGATTAATCTATTAAAGGATTCATAGCTGAAAGGACTACTGGGAGGTGATGGAAATTGTAAGAGACAAAACCTAGTTGAAGGGAGTGGGTCCTTGGGAAAGTACCTTTGGGAATTCTGTCCTGTCCCTGGCTCATCCTCTCTCTTTCTGGCTACCATGAGATGAGAAGATTTACTTGGCCATGATGTTTCTTCTTCTCTAACCCTAAAAGCAATGGAGACAGCTGACTATGGACTGGAACCTCTGAAACTGTGAACCAAAATGACCTTTTCCAATTGTAAGCTGATTTCTGAGTTTGGTCACAGCAGTGAAAAGCTGAGTGACGCAGGAGGATTGTTAATGTCCTATTGCGTTACTTTACCTGTCCCTGCACTAATAACTGAGGTCAGGAGAATGGGGTTACACGTATAACTAGGGACTTGGGGTCCCACCTCAAGCCCATGTCATGAGGAGGAATTCTTCAAGAAAGTGACCGTCTGTTAGCAGCCTATAGCAACTTTTCTAAGAAGAAACAAGGTCGTTGGCAGGAACTTTGAGCCTGATGGCCTGTCTTGGAGTTAACCTTTTCTTAAATACGTTTAATTACTTTCACAGCTTCACCCATCAACTTTCTCTGCTGCAAATTAAGAGTTTGTCAAGTTGGCTGATTTCTAACCATCTTACATCTATGGAATGTTCATCATACTTTGGA
The DNA here is from genome assembly GCF_048772815.1 of Callospermophilus lateralis. Classification (NCBI taxonomy): domain Eukaryota; kingdom Metazoa; phylum Chordata; class Mammalia; order Rodentia; family Sciuridae; genus Callospermophilus; species Callospermophilus lateralis. The sequence goes on from NC_135314.1 coordinate 105,015,826, forward strand.
GTAGGTGCAGAAAGAAATAAAGAAGAGCTATCCAACACCGCCAAGAGTCTTTTAGTAGCAGATCATCCTAGCTATGCTTCTCTAGTTGCAAGCAACAGAAGTCAATTCTGGCGAATGTAAGCAAAATAGACTACACTGGGAGACTACCATAAGGAAGCCAACAGGGACCAGGGCATGGGACCCATGAAGCAGGAATCATGGGACTGAGAGGGCTTATTGCAGGAACAGTAGGTCAGAGCACACCGTTGAGAAGAAAGAGCTCCAGATTCATGCATGAGCAGCAAAATTTTATAAAGAGAAGCAAGAAGCTCATAATCAGAAAAGTCATGATGGTGGTCATCTTCAAAGTGAAAATTGGACTAGCTACAGAATTTGTGGGCCTCAGAGCAAAATTGAAATACAGGCTCACTAATTCAAAAGTTATAAAGAGTTCCAAAAGGTTATTAAACTAAATGGGGCCTCTGAGGATAGAACCCCATTGCAATTGCACAGGTCACGGGCCCATGATGCTGTCTCTGAGGGTTGGGGAGGGTTTCCACTGGTGAAGGGCACACAGGAAACGTGGGGGCGGAGGAGGGTCAGTAATAATCTCAACAGTGGTGCTACATGGGCACATGTTTTCAATTATTTATAAATCTTTAATGTAGTTTTATGCACACTTAGTGTGGTTATAGTTCACAATTTTTTAAAAAAGAAACTTCTGTCCTTGTACCAAACATACAACATTCGACAAAAAGAAAGAGTATGAGGGGCCAAGTTCAAGCCAAATGTCCCTGTGTCTGACTGTCAACAGAGAGGAATACTAAGAGCAATAATGAAACCAGAAGGCAAACAGGGACAGGTTGAAGGATAAGAGCAAGTAGAAGAGCTGATCCGAGCGGCCACCATGAGCTCCAGGCACTGCTTCTGAATTAACTCAGTGAATGTACATGACAACCCCATGGGACAGGGACTTTTCCCCCCAGCTTCTGGAGTGGGAAGGAGGTATTTGGACTTACTTCTAAGATCTCACACCATGAGGGCAAATCCAGGAGGAAGCTGGGTATAATGGATCCCTTTACCACAGTGGAGGGTGGGAGGAGCTGAGGTCAGGAAATATGGAGAGAATGTTAACAATTTACCACTAAAACATACATTAAGAATATTTTGGGTGAGTGTAATCTCCACGTTGACCTTCTAAACCCAGGGTTCTCTTGTCATGTGACCACCTTCACATTACCCACGCCCCTCTCAGCCTCTCTCCTCCCTTCCTAAATGAGCTCTCTGTGAAAGGTCGGCCTGAAGAAACGTTGACAATCAGGTTTCCTGTCCCTGTCACATCACCTTCGGCCACACTGATGACAAACACTGAAGGGTGAGGTTAGAATCCTCTCCTTCCCATGGGCCAGCACATAAATACCACCAGGGATTTTAACAGGCAGGCAAACAGACGAGCAGGTCCATGCACAGGTGATGCCTTAGATCTGCCAATAGCAACCTAAGGGCTAAACGTCTAGACAGTGTAAGAACAAAAGGAATAGAAGGACCCTGTCTCGGGGCTGTGGTTAAAGACCGTCGAACAAGGTGAGCATCGGTGCCGTGGTTTGCATGGCTGTGCGTGTGTCCCCAGGGTTCGTGTGCTGAGACGTGGTCCTCAGTGAGCACCATGGGGACCCGAGGACATGGTGATATGTGAAGGAAGCCAGACACAGCAAGACAGATACCACGTTCTCTGTCACATGGGAGGAAAAGTCAACCTGAGAGCAGAGTGGTGAGCACAAGGTACCCAAAGGGGCTGGGCAGGGTGGGGTTGTGAGGCACCAGCGTGCCCGGGTGTGGCCGCTGTGTTCTGCAGACATGCGTGGCAATACCACAGCGACTCCCACAAGCAGGAGCAGGGACTATATGCTCATAAAAATAAACAAGAATACAGCATCTGAGAGGAAAAGAGAGTGGCAGAAGCTGGAAGAAGTGGGCATCATGGAGGTGGTTAGGTCACTGGAGACTCTGCCCTGGCAAGGGACTGAGGTAGCTCTGAGGGGCTCTGGTTAGATCCCACAGAGGGTTGGTATGAAAAGTCAAGAGTGGCCTCTCCACTCTCTCTACCCCCAGGACCTCTCTCTTGTACACCCCCCACCATTGTTGTGGTCACATCTGCCAGGAAGGTTTTTCTGGAGGCCGAACTAACATGGCAGTCTGACTTAAGACTTTCAGCTTCCAAACTCTGGAGTTAAATAAATTTTTCTCTGTAAATTACCCAGCCACAGACACTTTATTACAGCAATGGAGAACGGGCTGGTGCACTTAGAGGGTCCTTTACCCAGTTGCCTCACTTCCTATGGACACACAATAATTGCTACGCCAGTGTATATGCATTACCTTGTAAGATCTTGCACCAGTGCTGAGATGTGTCATTTCCATTTGCAGATAGATAATAAACTGAGACACAGAGAGGAAGTAACTTGCCTGAAGTAAAGTGGTAAAGGCAGGATTCAAATGCAGGCACTAGGTTCCCAATCCAAACATCAAATTAGAGCCCCTCCAAGGACTAAGTCTGTGCCTCCTGGCAAATCTCCTACCTCTTTGCCCCAAGCCCTGGGGCAGGGGGACGGCTGGTAACTGCCTGGCTTTGTCCACTCTTCCTTTGTCGTGTCTCAAGTTGGCCTGGAGGGACTGTCATGGTCCAAGATGGATGCATGTCTCCCAGGGCTCAGGCCTGTACCTACCAGACACACACGCTGGGCTGAATCTGCGACCAGTGGGATTTCCAGATGTCTACCCTTCGAGAGCCCCCCCTGGTGGCCCTGTCCAGCCGTGGCCTACTGTGTGGCTGCCTCTCAGAGCCCCACCTGGCGGCCCTGCCAAGTGGTGGGCTGCTGTGTGGCCTCCTCTCAGAGCCCCGCCTGGCGGCCCTGCTGTGTGGCGGCCCTTCCCAGCCGTGGCCTGCTGTGTGGCTGCCTCTCAGAACCCCCCCTGGTGGCCCTGCCCAGCCGTGGCCTGCTGTGTGGAGGCCTTTCCCAGCCGTGGCTTGCTGAGTGCCGCTGTGCTTCTCAGCTGCTCTGCTTTGACTAATCAGCGACAAGGACTGAGGCTTAGACCTGAGGGCAGACTCACTGTGGCGGGCATGGAGTTCTGGGTCCCTCTCTGCAGCTGAAGCTACCTTGAGGTTGAGGCATGAAAGGTGACAATGATGACCTTGGCCACACCCGACACCGGCTTCTTGTTATGGTGACCTCGATTTATTATTTCTTCATCAGTGAAACGTTTCTTAGGCCTATTTCCTCCCCTTTTCTCTCTGCCCCTTTTTTCAGTGACATACTACAGTAACTTGAAGGTCACTGTCTTGTTCAACTTTTCTCTATATATTATTTAGCTTTGAGCATTAAGCTTCGAAAACCAAGTGATTTATTAAATACAAGAAAGAAGACCTTGGAATAAAGCTCTCTTTTCTTAATGGACCTGTGTGGTGGAATGGCTTGTGATTTGCCTTCAGTGTTTGTTATCAGTGTGGCCGAAGGTGACGGGGCAGGAAACCTGATTGTCCACATTTCCTCAGGCCGACCTTTCACAGAGAGCTCATTTAGGAAGGAAGGAGAGAGGCTGAGAGGGGCGCGGGTAATGTGAAGGTGGTCACATGACCAGAGAACCCTGGGTTTAGAAGCTCAACGTGGAGATTACACTCACCCAAAATATTCTTAATGTATGTTTTAGTGGTAAATTGTTAACATTCTCTCCATATTTCCTGACCTCAGCTATTCCCTACCCTCCACTGTGGTAAAGAGTAAAATTCAGGAATGAGTAACTTTCAGAAAATCAGAGAGAGAGAGGACTTTACTTGTGGGCAAAAAAAAAAAAAAAGAAAGAAATTTCAGTGGCATGAGAAGTCTGGGCTGCGGAGGGGAGTCGGGGGAGGCAGCCTGAGTCTTCACCTGGGTTGTGGTACCCCAGCCCAGGGAGAGCATGGACTTGTACTTGGCTAGCCCAGGCAAATGTTAGAAGAGAAAAAAATAGACATTTTGTATAAACTACAGAAAAGAAAGGCAATAAACTGTAACAGCCGATGAAAAACTTTCCTGATGGAGGTTCTGTGATTTCTCAAAGCTAATAAAAGAATCCTCAAATACATCCTCAAAGAAACTGGATTGTTTACAGTGGTGTCACATTTATGATCCATATAAGTTGTGGTGGACGTGTATCACTATGAAATCTGATTTATAGGCACTTAGACGGGGCTTTTCCTCCTACGGGGACCCTAAATTAGATGAGGAATTCCTGTTGTAATTGGGGACTTTGGGGACTGTGGACATCCATGGTGTCTGCTGGGGACAGCTTTACATATTCTATTTTTTTCAGGGGGCAAAAGTCACATGCAGAGGTTGAATTCTTGGTAGAAACTTTCAATTTCTGTCATGGTGATAATCAGATACAAAAAATTTCCCTGGAATAAGATCTCTAATAAAATTATGAATAATTCCCTTGGATTGATCCCAGCTGGCCAAGTCAATGTGATTTTTAGAAGTTGAAAGCTTTAGATTCTTCAGTAACATCTTGGTAAACTCATGTTTTAAAAAACAACAGCAGCAAACCCCCAGTGGCTCTGGGGAATTGCCGAGTTGGTGAGCTCCGGGAGCAAGGGGACTCAGGAGAGAGGCTGACCCGGAGGCGCCCCCCTCCACAGAGTCCAGAAACTACCCCTCCAGAGCCAAGTCCGACTCAGAGCTGCCCCCGCCCTCTCGCTCTCCTGGAGCCTGGGAAACCCAGGGGGGTGGGAGGCCATCAGTCAGGGTAGGTCACCTTGGGTTTCAGTGAAGAACGGGGACAGCCAAGCACTGGTTTGAGTCAGCAGCACCGTCCTGTGCCTGACGGGCCAGGGTGTTAGAGGGACCTTCAGGGAATGGCAATGAGCACCCCGGGGAGGCTCTGGCCCACTGAAGCCGCTTCAGGTGCTGCGGGTCCTGTGTCTTCCTTCGCCAAGAGGATGGGAGGGCACTGTGAAACCATGCGGCCCTTCCCACCTGCCAGCCCTCCTGGCCAATGGGCCCTCCCAGATGCTCTGTCACACGTCCCTCGCTTGGCGGAGTAATGGTTGTGTTGGGGGAAACGGTTCCCTGGGACCTCGGGTTTTAACATAAACTCCAGCAAGCACCAAGGTTGCTGGCCAGGTGTGAAAGGCCCCAGGAAAGGGCGCTTCGATGTAGGGCTGCTCCACCACCTGGAGGAGACCCTCCTGGCCAGCAGGTGGCAGAGAAGGAGTCCAGGCTTCTGTGCCCAGCTGTCCTCTGCTGCCGGCCTCCCAGCTCAAGCTCACACTGCCCTCCTCGTCCCGCGGGCTGCCCTTCCAGCAGCCTCCTCCTTGTCACTGAGGCTCACGGGCAGCGGCTGCCTGCACCACGTGGACCACCTGACCGCCTGCCTGTTGCAACACCGGCCGAAGTGCTGCACTCTGGGAACCAAGTCAGCATTTACTGAACACCTACTGTATGGCTGACAATTTGGTAGGCCTGTAAAAAACAGGACGGATGTGGTATGTGGTGGGTCTTTGCCTTGACAGTCCCCATTGGTCCTGAGCGCCACAGCTTCAGTCCGGCAGACCCCAGCAACCCTCTCACCCTCTGGATACTCCAGTTATTTCATCTGCAAAACAAGGAGAATAACAGTAATAGGCTTGTATAAAGAGATAAGCGCAAGTAAAATGCTTACCTGTGTAATGAGCACACAGGTAAAGTCAGCTGGGTTCACTTGGCACAAGGAAAAAGGAGAGAGGAGTAGGTGGACACGCCTCTGTGAGGCCTTGCCTTTACGTGCATTAACCGAGTTGTCACGATGCCTCTGGAGGCTGGCATACTGGCTTCCATGTTTTGATACAAGGATTTTCTGCCCAATTAATAATTTGTCCAAGTTTTCGATGTTGACAGTTTGCAGTCAAGACCCAGACTATTTAGTGCCGAAGCCCATGATTCTGAAAAGACAAATAAGTTAAAATATAAATAACGTCTCTGAGACAGGAGAGGACATGGTGCAAAGCCATGCCGTCGGGTTTCCTAATAAGCTGACGTGACCGTGGGAGTTCACTTGGCTGTGCAGCGGGAGATAACAGGGCGCTGTGTCCACCCCCAGGCCTAAGGGACAGGAGGAAGAGCGATTCTGGAGCCCAGGGAGGGCAGCTGTCTGGGGAGGGGCGGAAAGCTCTGAAACTGCTGGTGAAGGGACACAGGGCCTCCCAGTGACCAGCAGGGAGGGAGCCAGGAAGATGAACACCCGCTTAGCCCCTTCCCTCTGCTCTGCGGCCAGTGCCCCTGGGCAATGGAACCGTTGTCTGCAGTCCACAGGGACGACCCTCCCTGGGCAGGGAGAGGGCAGGAAAGGGCAGAGGGCTGGGGTGAGGGGAGGGTCTCCCAGCAGGGGCGATGCTGGGAGAGGAGACGCTGGGCAGCCCGGGACTTGCTGGTGACTCTTGTCCACTGTCCTCCGGCCCTGGCTAGCTTTGCGTTCCATGTCCAGCTCTGCTCCTTGGGCCTCCCCAGAAGTTAGATTTCCTAACCCTGCAGCAGCTGAGAAATGAGTCATGAAAAGTCCATTGAGGTTTTTTTTTTTTTTTTTTAGCAAGTTAAAGGGAAATAAATGTTGTTTGGAAATCATATTTTTTAAACATAACCTTTGTGATTTGTTTTATTGGAAGTTCTTACAGAGGAAAGGGGCCTGTTTGTTTGGATTGCCATGCAACGGGAGACATTGAGAAAATGGTTTCCCAGTTTTTATTATTTTAAACTTCACCCAGGAGAAAATTGATCCAAGTTTAAGAAAGGGAGCAGAAATGATACACAGACGCCAGTGTTTTCAAAATCCTAAATGGCAGTACAAGTAATAGAACCTTAAAACAAAACTCACCAACAGAAAAGGCTGCCTTTCTAGTACTCACTTTCAAGGTAAAGTCAATAGAAAATGTGTTTTCATCTATCCAGAGTTCTTTTCCCATCCAATTATATACCATATTCTGAATAATTGCTGAAAGTTGAAATTCATGACTTTCTATCTAATGTCAGTGAAGGTTAAGCAGTTCTAGAGTGAGTTCTCATTGCCATCTGCTCTGGGGACCCACAAGGCCCAACCAGAAGCCCACGTGGAGAAAGAAGGGGGCCTGATGCCTTTTCAAATTCTCTCCTAATTCAAGTTCAGCCCCCAATTTTGACTACAAAAGCCTCAAATTCCCCCTGAGCTCTTTTTCCTGATGCCAAGAAGCTGGGTGGACAGCCAGGTTGCTGGACCATCACATGAACAGCCTCCTACCGATGCTGGGTTTTCTGTTCCAGCAGAGGGGAGAATGCCCGAGAGCTGAGTACCCTGGGCCTGGCTCACCCAGACATCTGGAAGCCAAGGGCGGTGAGGAGAGCAAAGGTCAGGAGAAAAGTGACTCCCAGTAGCAACCAGCAAAACAAATTTCTGTCTACAGCAACAGGAACAGGCAAGGGCTCCTGTGGCTCCAGTTCATCTTTTTAAAGCAATGTCTTATTGCTCATCTAATATTAGAAGAACAAACCCATTCAAAGCAGTAACTAGGAACCATTACAATACCTCTACCCAAAGACTGCCAGTACTGATGCTTGGATACCTCCTTCCAGTTGCTTTACCTGGACATGCATGGTATGTAGATAAGATTACAAGGAAGTGCAACCAATAATTTAAAACTAAAAACATAATGGTTTTAAGCATGTAGTTTTATGCCCTGCGTTTCAGTTCCAACATTATGCATTTCTATATCATTACATATTCTCAGAATACCTTTTTTTCTTTTTAATTAGCTACATAACAGTTCATTCAAAAAGAGGTAGCATAACATATTTTACCAAACTTTTGCAGGTATTTTTTGGCATCTGTGTCGTCTCTAATTTCTTTTACTGTTGCAAATAATTTTAGAAGAATATCCTGGAAATAATACCCTTGTAATTCTGCCTGTGAGATAAATTCCTAGAAGTGAAATTACTGGGTGAAAAACACTCAAAAACTAAAGCCCAGATCTCCATCTAGAGAAGTTGTTCCAGGTCTTGACCTTGTGGGAAGCTTATGAAAATATTTATTTAAGCCAGGCACAATGGCACACGCCTGTAATCCCAGCAACTCAGGAGGCTGAAGCAAGAAGCATGACTTCAAGGGCAGTCTGGGCAACTTAGTGAGACCTTGTCTCAAAATTAAAAAACAAAAAGCACCTGGGGATGTAGCTCAGTGGTAGAGTACCCCTGGGTTCAACCCCCAGAAACACACACACAACCAACAGAAGAAAAAAGAAAATATCTGTTTCATTGTATCTGACCAATCTTGACATGATCATCTTTAAAAGCTTTGGCTTATTGGAGAAGTACAGTCTGGTGCCTTCATGTTTTCAAACTTCATTTTTTTTGCTTGATGGTAAGTGTGAACATTTATTTGCCAAGTCAGCTTGAAGAAACTGATTTTCATTTGCATGGACTTGGGAGTGCCAGATCCCTGAGGAGCGTCAAATAGCAGGAGACACATGAAGATGTCCCTCTTAAGAGAAATGTCACAAACTCCCCATCAGTCTGCATTTTAATAACGAAGCCAAGCGACAGATCCTTCCCGACACATTTTGTAATATCGCCAGCTTTCAAAGGCTGACGCGCACTGGGATTACCAGAACAGACTGTGGCAAGAGATTTTGCAGCTGTCTCACCCAGAGTGACAGTGAGCAGCTCTGTCATTCTGAACCCATAGGGTAAAGGGACAGGGACACAGGACCTGGTGACATGGAAGCCATTGGCAACCCAACGCTCATTGTCTCTCCTGCTGCGGGGACCCCATTGATGGCAGATAAAGTCTATAAAACCCTTCTCAGAGCAGTGCCATTAACTGTAAAATAAAATGCAGGATCATAAAATCTAATTATTAACATTTTGCTCTCAAAACATCTATTAAAATTTGTGGCCTAGTAACGTGCTCCTATGAAGTAAGCACTAGACAACAAAGCGTAGGGACAGACCTTAAAAACTACTGTCACTGCTAAGCGGTGATGAAGGCAAAGGTATTTCCAGACCTCTGCCATAGCCAGTGCAGTCCAGGAACCTGTAGCTCTGCGAGCAACAAAGTCTAAGTGCTGTGAACCTTGCCGTGGGGTCGGTGAGAGTCCATAGGTGTCCTGTGTCCCCTCCTGGGATGCCTGAGCTCTCCCCACTGGCCCTGGGTTAAGCACACCATATGCTTGGAAAGGGAGAAGTCACCAAGTGTTCCCTGCCCCCCAGCATGAGCCGTCTGCCCTGTCTGGGCCCTGTGGTCTCTTCCCCTGGTCACTCCCATGCTGGGAAGTGTAGAAGGTTGGCTGCAGTGGAAGACCTCAGTCAAAGGGCTGAAGTCACCATTTCGCTCCTGCAGTGCTTGGGGACGATGCCCACCTGCCCACAGGCCCCACCTGGCAGAGTGCCAGACCCCACAGCCCACTCGAGACCTGGTCCGCCACGGCTGGACCAGGCCCCTGCCATCTCCTCACTGTCCATTCTCTTGAACTCAACACAATGACTTGGGGAGACAGAGCCCCTCCTGGCCCTCCCCACACTTGACCCTGCCCTCTAGCCACAGCTGTGGTGCTGGTGGCCCTGCCTTCCTGGGCACTTTTCCAGGGTATGAACGGAAGCCTGACCTGTTTTCTCCAGTTTCTATCCCCGTCCCCCACCCACCCACCCAGCCGGTCCCCATTCCACCTTTTCCTCACCTTCTTGCAAAGCACAAGTTTCCTCTTCCTTAAAGCCACAGAATGTGAATTCCAACGCTGATCCTGAGGCCGAGCTCGAAGCGCCCAGAAGCCAGTGGCCATTGCAGCCTCAGTGCCAATGTCCTCCGCTGCTGCTGCACACCCTGCCCTCTCCCTGGGTAAGTCTTCCTCCTTGTGCTTTTTCCTGGGCCTTCTCAGGGATCTGGAGCAAGTGCAGCATCTTTCCACTTACTCAGATCGAGCTGAGAGCAAATGTTTCTTGTGGATTTTCCTAATCACTTGACGTTTTAGGCACTCGGCCTTCTGCTGTGTTCAAGGAGTTGAGCCCAGACTCGGAGTGCCCTGAGCGCCAGATGTCAGAGAACAGGAGTGTCCCGTGCATAAAGCAGCTGGCGAGGACACCAAGGGCCCTTGGGCCTGCGGAGCCCTGAGCAGACTGCAGGGGGCAGGGAGCCACAGTTCCCTGTGAGGGGAGGTCTGGCTGGATATTGCTCTGTGCCTCTGGCAGGCCAGAGGCCATTCCTGTCAAGCCACCAGGTGCCCGGCTGCTGCCACCACTGAGAAGTGAGGCAAGTCATCCTCCCCCGGAGATGGGGGCTGGGCTGGCAGAGGGCGGGGGCAGACTCTCAAGGACAACCAAGTGCTAAGAGGAAGACGTTCACAAGGAAGGGAGGCCACCTGGGTCTTGGCACCAGGGCTGTCGGAACATTTCACTTTGAAGCAGGAACAATTTGAGAGGATTCCAGAGTAATTAGGAGCGAAAGCATAATGAAAGCCATTTCCTCTGAAGCACAAAGAGGTCTTGAGACGCCCGCTGCACTTGTCTGGGTTAGTCAGGGTGCATCCTGACTCCTGAATGTGGCCAGGCTTCTCAAGGTCCTGCAGACACAACCAGCGCTGTTCTCTGCACTTCCCGGCCTCCCTCCTCTCAAGCATGGATAGTCGCGCTGCCCGCCTCCTTGTGGCTGGTCAGGACCATGTCACTAGCCTGAGCAGAAGGGACAGGGACCTCCTCTAGGGAATAGGGGGTTACGACACGGTACCCTCTAGCACTGTCTTCTCTGGAATGGGGGTGTTGTGGTGTGGATATGAGGTGTCCCCCCAGAGCTTCTGTTAATGCTTGAGTGTTGAGAGGCGAAAGGCTCAGATGGTGAGATGGAAACTACTCAGTCTGTCCAGTTGAATGGACTCTCTGGGTGGTGATTGGAGGGGTGTGGGTGGCTGGAGGAGAGGGGTCACTGGTGCACCTGCCCAGTGGAAACCTCCCCCCGCGTCCGATACCCCCGTGAGCTGAGCAGCTGTGTTCTGTGGGTCCTTCCTCATGACATGCTGCCTCCCTGTGGCTCAGAGCCGCGGAGTGGCCGTCTGTGGACTGAGCAGTCTGAAACCATGAGCCCAGATAAACTTGCCCTCCTCCAAGTGGTTCTCGCCAGGTATTTTGGCCACAGCAATGCAGGAAATGACTAAAATGGGACCCTCACTCGGTCTGGGGCCTCAACTGCATCACGGGACAAGTAGCAGAGGCAAGAAATCAACCTTTTTGGTTTGAAGCCACCAAGATTTGAATGTTGCTTGCTGCAGCGACCCACACTACCCACTGCGGGTCCAGAAGACCCTCTGTGTCCTGGAGTACTCACAGAGATCAGCTGTTAAACTGAACCAGGGTGAGCTTAAGATTTCCCTGAAAAGCATCTCCACCTATTTAGGTAAGGAACTGGGACCAGGGCCTTGCTCCCAGGGAGTCGCATTGCCTGGAGACACGGCCGCAATGGCTGTCCAAGGGGCCACGCAGCCTTGGTTTGAGGGACAGCAGTGTTATACCTTCAGGTGGTCCTGTGACACAGGAGGGAAAAGTCAGGACTGCAAAGAATAAAGTATACAGAAGGGCTGGAGATGTGGCTCAGTGGCCCAGCGCCCGACTCAGTCCCTTTCTATCAGTGGTTTTGTTTTCCCTGGTTTCAGTTGTCTGTGTTCAACTGTGGTCCACAAACATCAAATAGAAAGTTCCAGAAGTAAATAGTTCATAAATCTTAAATAGCTTTTATCACAGTATATTGTTATAATTGTTCTACATTATTTTAATCTTACTGTCCATGGTTTATAAATTGGACTTGGAGGGGCTGGTCCTCTGCAGTTCCAGGCACCCTCTGGGGGCCTGGGAGTGCATCCCCCTCGGAGCACAGTCCAGGCTATCAGGAACTCAGAGGTCCACCCTGACTCCTCATTACCTGTCCAATAAGGTCGGGTGCCTTAACTCAAACCTGACGGGCTCTCAGAACCAGACCTCAGATCAGGCTGACCAAACTGGCTCTGGTTTCTCTTCTTCCCGGGCTCTCGGGCCAGGGACCTTCTCCACTCTACACACGTGCCCTTCTCTCGGGCCATCAGCACCACAGTAGTTCTGTGTCTCCTCCCAGGAATGTTCTTTTCATCTCCCTGCGGCAAAGTGCTGCCAATCCCTTAGCCAGCTCAAATGTCACCTCCTCTGTGACATCTTCCCCAAAGCTGCACAGCTAGAGAAAATGGCTCCTTTCCAGGTCACAGAGAACTGGAGATTATTTTTACTTACTTTTGACCCCCTGTAGTGTTGATTGAATGCATAGATGTAAAATTGGAAAAGAGTTTTTAACCTTCAAAGAATTTATAATTGAATAGCAGGAATAAAAGGAGCATCTTCACTCTCTGTTTCTTAGCATAGACTGTCCAGAATTTCATTCTACCCAGATGACTGACATCCCATCTCTTAATCCTTTAACTTTCTGTGACAGTAAGCTTTGGGGGGTGGTTCTCCCCACATCTTGTTAAACTTTCATTTTCTGTTATTCTTGCAAATAAATGTGTCACGTGTATCTTACTCATTTTCATTTGTTACTAAATTGTAAATAAGATGGGAAAACCTCCTTATGCCTCTAGCAATAAAAACAGCAATTAGTAAGTTGTATTTAAACCAACCATGAGTACAGAAGTTGGGTCAGTGATGGAGAATATACTCACAGGTGATGGAGAATATACTCAGGTGTATATTAAAATTTTGCATTCACCAGATCCTTCATCTATTAACACTTCCCATTATAAAACAAGTCCTAGGCCTTAGTTCTTTTCATCAAAGCAAAAGACCTTAAACAGAATTGGACAAAAAAAAAATCTTATAATTAAATTGTAACTTTCCTTGCAAACGTGGACTTTACCCCATCTAAGCCTATTAAGACCAGGATGTTTAAAACACTCTGCTTTCCTTTCTCCGTGTTCCCTGTGCCCCTCCCCCACCTGTCCCCAGCTTCTTCAGGGGGAGCACCTGTCCTCCTTCCCTTGAGCCTTTGTCCTCTAGTGCTCAGTCTATTGCCTCCACTACACGGTTCCTCAAGCAGCTGGGACTCTAAAGCTTAATATCTTAATTCCAAGCAATTACAACTGAAAGTAGCATGAAAGAAGTTGTCATTGATTTCACTGTGTGAAGCCGTCCCTCCAGAGATCACCTGAGCCTCTATACCCACCGCTGAATAGGGCTGTGGCTCAGAGGCAGAGCGCTCACCTTGCATGCGTGAGACATTGGGTTTGATCCTCAGAACCACATAAAATAAAATAAAGTTATTGTGTCCACCTGTAATTAAAAAATAATTTTTTTAAGAAGAAATGTTCTCTGAAGATTTCTACAGTCAGACCTAAGTCTGTTGTCCAAGAGAATCTGAGGCCACAAAATGAACAGGTTCGTCCAGCAATGAAACCACGGAGCTGTGGGCTGTACGCACGGTCATTGAAACAGGAGAAATGCAGGGGGGACTAGAGCAAAAAGAACCATGACTTCTTGAGGCTCAAACACCAGTCAAGAGAGGGTCATCCATGGGGCACTTGTCTTTATTGTGCTTTTGAATTTTTATCAGGAGCCCTGGCTGGCCGCCAAAGCATAATCTGTCCACACCAGCAGGGCAAGCCATGTGGTCCAGATGTGTTCAGCCTCTAGTTCCATGTGGTCCTATTCTTGCCTCAGTTTCCCATTCCAGTTGTGAGGGATAGCTGTACAGATGGGTGGTTCTTGTGCATTGCTGTCCACACATTACTCTAGATAAGCCAAATGTCACCTTCAAATTAAACCAGATCGTGACGGGGCCGTAGACTTGAGTGGACTGCTTCCATTCTTGTGGACCTCTCTTCTCCACAGCTGCACCTTGGCCTGAGCCATCTGCCTACAGAGAGGACGTGAGTTGGAGCTCACTTCTGTGGGTGCAGCAGGGTTGACATTCAGGGCACAGTAGCCTCATTTTGAGGACACCTAAGGGTAAGGTCGCTTGATATGAAGAAGAGCCATTCATAAGTGGAAGACACTCAGCCACAGCCATTTCCAAGGTTATCCTTCGCCCCTCTCTCAGAAGGCCCCAAAGGCAGAGACTCAGTTGTCTGGTCTCCTGAGCGAGAGGTGGCCCTCAGATCCCAGGAGGGAGCTTCTAGGTCAGCGACCGCAACCTGGTGAAAATACAGATGGAGATGCGCCTCCAGTGCCTTCTGTCCCCACCTTGCCTCCACCAGAGATGTGAGGCTGGGAGTCACAGCCGCTTACCTGAGGCCACAGAGCTGAAGGTGTGGTGAGAGACAGGCCCCGAAGACAGCGCAGGAGACAGACGGAGAAGACCTGGCCATGCCAACCCGCTGACCTCTGGGCTTCTCCCTGTGGGAGCAACCACCAGCCACACAGCCCACTCCTGCTGGCTCTCCATTACCCGCAGCCTACGGTGCCCTAGCCAGGAGTCCAAAATTCAATTCATCTTTATTTTATGGAGTGTTATGAGTCTTGTAATTAAGCCGCCACCTTCTTATCTGTGGCCAAGTTACAAAGTTGTGACTTGTCTACCATGACACGATAGGGTCTTCTTGGTTTTGTCTCTGGGTTTGGGTTTTTTAACCAATATTTTCTTTTCAGTCTGACTCTCTCAAATATTTATTTTTGTATTATATGCATTTTTTTTCTAAAGCATGGAAAGTTATAAATATAATGTAAACTAACCAAAAACTTATACTCCATCGGAGGTTTATTAAAGATTTCCCGGAAGGAAAACTTCTATTCCCCACTCTTCAGTTAAATTCAATAGTTCTAGTAATTCATAAGGTTGTAACTGTGCCTACTAAAAACAACATCTCCATTCAATTCAATGCTCAATCTAAGGTCTTAAGCTGGGGGTCCACAGTTGAACCTCAGGGGACCCACAAACCTCCTGACTAAAGCAGAATTTCATTTGTATACACCAACATCTGTTTTCCTCCTTAGAGATCTGAGGCTTCTATCAGATTTGCAAAAAAAAAAAAAAAAAAAATCCATTGTTCCAAAAACGGAGGACTTCCAGGCTTCCAGGCCTTGGTCCCTTCTGAGCCCAGCTCCCCAGGTCACCATCTGGTTCAGTTTGGGTTTGTGCTTCTCTGTTGAGAACCCCATTTCTGCAAGAATGCCACACACTTGTCACCTGAGAGTGCCCCCAAGGAGGGGGTTGCCTTGCCCTGGAATTTAATGACGTGCTGCCTTAGGCGTCTGCCGGATGCCAGTCTCCGGTTGATCATCCTGGAGGCTTTGAACCCATGGAGGCGTCCCAGTGGGCTGGGTGAGCTGTAGACACAAATCAAAGATTCCCTCTGAGGACAATGCATTTTTCATGAGGAATAGGTCACTGTGGAACCGCTTGCTCTCCTTCTACCTCTCGTCCCCTCCCCCTTGTCAAATCATTCCTCCCTCCTCGGGGTCCCCCTCTGCTTTATCACCCCATGTTTGATTGTTTTACCATCTCCTTCCGCTAATGTATTTTAATGATCTCTGCTCGGTTGGCGTCTCTGTGTTCTGGTCTCGTGGCCCTGAATTTGTTCCCTTCCTTATCTTGTGGTACCTGCCTCTTCTCCAGCTCCCGAGTCCCAGTGGATGCACGTTGGATGCACATATTTTCACAAACTTATCATTTCAATTCCTAACACATAAGAAGGCAATGCTCGGATCCTGTTTTACTGAGATATATTATTTCTCCCGGAAGATTTAATTTACTACCGGTTGTAGTCTTTTTCCTATTCCTTTTCAGGCCTGGGAACTCAGTCACAATGATTTGACTTGTATCAATTTTCTACCCTGTTGTGCAAATTCTGCGGCAATTTCCTCCCAGATCCTGGGTTTGACCTGACCAGTCCATCACAGCTCTCACCTCCACTCTCTCTCCCCTGATTCAACTTTGGACTGGGCTTGAGTAAGGAAGAGATTTTGGAAGAAGGAGATTTCTTTCATGAGAGGCATACTTCCCATGAGAGCAAAACATCTCAGGGAAAACTGTAGAGTATCTGTTGAGAGCTATTCTTAAAAAAAAAAAAAGAAGAAGAAGAAGAAGAAGAAGAAGAACAGCTGAATAAGTTATAATTTCTACCAAAATTTAATTACATGCAGAGAGTAAGCATCTGGAAACCATCCTGGAGAGTCAGTGTGAGTTCTTATGGCAAGTCAGAGGCCTGACTTACATGCTCAAGCTCAGAGACCACAGCCTTGATGCTCTGTACATTATTCAGAGGAGTCTTTGTTTTAAATCCACCTTGAAGAAATCATTGGCATTCCCGGCTTTTGGAAGCAGGAACCTTGCCACTTTATTTCTTACTTTATGTTTGTCTCTTTGGGAACAGTGAGATTGCTGGAAGAAGTTTAGTATTGGTTTGCTTTTGGTGTGAGTGCTTTTTTTTTTTTCCTTTAATTGGTTTATTTGTGAAATTTAAGAAGCAGTAGGGATTCTCAGTCAGGCAAGTAGATGGGAAAACAATATAACCACCCAAATCACCCAAGCATGCAGTCCCCTTGGGTCCAGCAGTGCTTCAGCATTAAGTGCCCCATGAGCATCAGCTATAAATGATAACGTTTCCCCATTAGTTTTTCAAGAAGATTCATAAGAGGAAACTTGATCATCTAAAATTAGCCAAACCCACCTCCAACCTAAAATAATAGCCCATACTCCTACTTAATAGGACCTAAGAAGAATAGATTGCATCTCAACTCAAAGTGACTTGGCTTGAGCCCAAGAGTCAATGCACACATGACACTCAGAATTGTATCCAAAAAGAGAAGCGGCGTTCTTCTGAGTGCTCACAGCTCAGCCAGCCTCTTTGCGCAGTAATCCTGATTAATGTCCCCTTCCTTCACTGTGTTCTGTGTGGAAAATGCGGAGTGGCAATGCTCTTTGCTGAGAGTCACCCGGAGGCTGTGTTTCAGGAGGAATGTTGAAGGCTCTCTGTTCTGAGTGTCGCCTTCTAAAGGGGATCGTGTGTCTCACTTCAAAACTGGAGCCCCCAGGATCCAAGCAGCTGAGGCAGGAAAAAATGCTCATACAGGAAAATTCCAGGGTTTTGCTACCGGGGTTTGTTTTTCTTTTCTCATGTCATGAGAGAGTCCTATGGACACAGGCTGGTAAAAGCTGCAAGCAGGTTAGTGAGAACGAGTCACAGGGTGAGGGGACGTCTGGAGAAGAGGGAGATGGAGAAATGATGGGAAAAGAAAAAAAGCAACTCAAAGGGGAGATGGAACAGCCAGGCTGCGTTCTGACTTCTGGGCCTTAGCCACCTTTGCCTTGTGGGTCAATTCATCCATTAAAAAATATTAAAAATTGGATTTTATGACTGCATTGAAACCAAGATGAACACACCTTCATCCTGCAAGTATATTTTTTTACTCCTGACTTTAAAGGAAATGAAAACATTTTCATATGCTCCTGGACATGCTACAAGTCCAGGGCTCAGGTCCCACTGTGCCCCTTGGTTGGTGGCCTTGGCAGAGTGAGGACAGGAGGGAAGAGCATTTGTCTCAACAGGGAGGGGCTGAGCTAACACCAGTGATGGAAGAACTCACCAGCACAGGGTTGGCCTAGTTCCACAACCAGATATTATGTCTTGATACATGACTTTATGGTTAAATTATTTATTATTCATACATAATTTATGTATTAAATTATTCACCATCATGCCAACAAAACTTTCTTGAAGAGTTACTATGTGCTGAGCACATTACATACTTTATCTCATTTACTCCACACTGTAATCTCCAAGTTAAACAGAGTGGGATGTTCATTGAGGCTATAGGGCCTTTTATTTGTCTCTTCTCTCCCTAATTTTTAAGAGGATCTCCCACAATTATATGTGCCTTGTGCATATACAAATATGATCACCAAACCTGCATGTATGTAGGTTGCCTGATACGCACCACCACACACCACTGAGACCACGGAAACAGAACAGCCAAGTGCCTTATAAATATATAGAGCTGGGGAGGCTGCTTTTGAAGGATAGACTTGGAGAGATTCAGTTTGACCTAAAAACATCCCGAGTTATACGTTAGGCTTCAGACGTGGAAGCAATCACAAGTGTACAGTTGCCAGAATTCTGTTCCCAAGCGACTTCTCCCTCCTGGCTTCAGCAGTCACCCTTGGGTTGGCAACCTCCTGGCTGTCTTAGTTAGGATGCTTTCAACAATTGCAAGATCTTTACCCAAGATGATAAGGGGTGCAGAAATGCTCACGTAAGAGGCAGCCTAGAGGTACCTCGCTTCCAAGATGGTGATGCATAAGCTCCGTGTCACGAGGAAGAAGGTTCTCACTCTCCACTGCAGGCCACACTGTTGGCCTCCTCCTGTGGCTGTAGGAGAGACATCAATGAGCACCGTGACTGGGGGCTTCCTCATCCAAATCCACTGAGAGAAGAGGACCCTGCCTTTCCCAGAAGCCTCCCCAAATGTCTTCCTGCCTCTCCTTTAGGAGAGGAGCACATGCCTGTTTCTTTAAAGTCAACCAGACATACCTTGAGATGAGGTCAGTTTCCCAAATCACACAGAGAGGAGAGAAAGAGGTGCTGTGGGGTCAGCAGCCACATCTCCACCAGCCCCTGACTTGGTCTGATGAGCGTCAGTGAGGATCTCCCATCTGGCTGCCCAGTCACCTTAACTGAACTCACAGTCTGCCTTGAAAAACTCTCATGTGCTGTATGTTAATCAAAGATACAAAACTCAGACTCAGGAAGAGACTCTCAGCTTCTCCTATCTCTCCGCCTATTCCTAGCTAGCCATCAAGGTGAGCATCATGTCACCCCATCGGACCCCTCACCCTCCTGACTTGGATTAGCACCATACCCTCCTACATGGCCTGCTTGCCACCAGGCCCCACCAACCCGGCCTCCACTGCTGCCAGGATAGTGTTTCCAGGAGGCCTAAAGGGTAGGAGAGCTGCTATCCCTGTGGACGTAACTTACTTTAGTATTTCCTGTTACCTTATGGATATGGCCCCCTTATTTATTAATCCAGGAAAAATCGACTAGGAGTCTCAGATTCTGGGCTCATGGATCTGGATGAAGGATGAACAAGATATATGGGGGCTGCCTTCATGGGAGTTTACAAAGTAGTGACAAGAGGCCCCTGGAGAGAGGTTCTGAGCCAGAGAGAGCCACTGTTCCTAAAGTAAGTAAACAACTTGAACTTGGGTGAAGAAGAGCCATTGGGGGCGGGGGGGGGGGGACAATTAACAGAATTCCAGAGCTCTTCAGGGCTCCAGAGGTCCTAAGTGTCCTAGAGCTCTACAGTGTTCCAGAGCCCTTCAGATTTCCCAAAGCTCCTCAGTGTTCCCTCAGCTCTTCAGTGTTCCAGAGCTCTTTGGTATTCCCAGCTCCTCAGTGTTCCCACAGCTCTTCAGTGTTCCAGAGCTCTTTGGTATTCCCAGCTCCTCAGTGTTCCCACAGCTCTTCAGTGTTCCCACAGCTCTTCAGTGTTCCCACAGCTCTTCAGTGTTCTAGAGCTCTTCAGTGTTCCCAGAGCTCTTCAGTGTTCCAGAGCTCTTCAGTGTTCTAGAGCTCTTCAGTGTTCCCACAGCTCTTCAGTGTTCCCACAGCTCTTCAGTGTTCTAGAGCTCTTCAGTGTTCCCACAGCTCCTCAGTGTTCCCACAGCTCTTCAGTGTCCCCACAGCTCTTCAGTGTCCCCAGAGCTCTTCAGTGTTCCCACAGCTCTTCAGTGTTCCCACAGCTCTTCAGTGTTCCCACAGCTCTTCAGTGTTCCAGAGCTCTTCAGTGTTCCCAGAGCTCTTCAGTGTTCCCAGAGCTCTTCAGTGTTCCAGAGCTCTTCAGTGTTCCAGAGCCCTTCAGTGTTCCCACAGCTCTTCAGTGTTCCCACAGCTCTTCAGTGTTCTAGAGCTCTTCAGTGTTCCCACAGCTCTTCAGTGTTCCCACAGCTCTTCAGTGTTCCCACAGCTCTTCAGTGTTCTAGAGCTCTTCAGTGTTCCCAGAGCTCTTCAGTGTTCCAGAGCTCTTCAGTGTTCTAGAGCTCTTCAGTGTTCCCACAGCTCTTCAGTGTTCCCACAGCTCTTCAGTGTTCTAGAGCTCTTCAGTGTTCCCACAGCTCCTCAGTGTTCCCACAGCTCTTCAGTGTCCCCACAGCTCTTCAGTGTCCCCAGAGCTCTTCAGTGTTCCCACAGCTCTTCAGTGTTCCCACAGCTCTTCAGTGTTCCCACAGCTCTTCAGTGTTCCAGAGCTCTTCAGTGTTCCCAGAGCTCTTCAGTGTTCCCAGAGCTCTTCAGTGTTCCAGAGCTCTTCAGTGTTCCAGAGCCCTTCAGTGTTCCCACAGCTCTTCAGTGTTCCCACAGCTCTTCAGTGTTCTAGAGCTCTTCAGTGTTCCCACAGCTCTTCAGTGTTCCCACAGCTCTTCAGTGTTCCCACAGCTCTTCAGTGTTCTAGAGCTCTTCAGTGTTCTAGAGCTCTTCAGTGTTCTAGAGCTCTTCAGTGTTCCCAGAGCTCTTCAGTGTTCCAGAGCTCTTCAGTGTTCTAGAGCTCTTCAGTATTCCAGAGCTCTTCAGTGTTCCCACAGCTCTTCAGTGTTCCAGAGCTTTTCAGTTTTCCCACAGCTCTTCATCTTTTCTACCGATTGAGCTGTTTTTCCTTAACCCACATTGGAAACTAAGACAATGAACATCTTTACAAAGGAAGAATGTGTGTCCTGGAACTTTAATCCTTGGCACAGACCCACCCCTGAAGCCACAGGAGGCTGGAATGGTTATGTTGAAGCCCCTACCTGGAGTTTGTTTAAGTAGATACATATAATTTGTGGTTCTCACTAGAAATCAACTTGTGTTAAACCTGCAAATATTTTTCTAAAGATGTTTAGTAGATTCTAGACAAGGATCTATTCTAAGGAGATTCCCAATCTATGGTTATCTATTTATTGTAAGCTGTCTTTTAGAAAATGTGTGAGGCGTTTTAAAAATATAACATATTTTTATTTTTGCCTGGGAAAGCAGTTTCAAGTAAGCAACACTAAATGCCTTAATGAACAGTGCTATTTCTCAAAACTCCACAGAACCAGCCAACATTTTCAATGAAACAAGAATTGGCTTTGAGAAATATTTTCACATGGAGATGCTTGTAATGAGTGAGCTGCAGCCATGTGAACTAACCATCCCTTTGCAGCATCAGTGAGACTTGTTAAGCTCATCACTTGACCTGGTCACAGAGGAATGAAAGCATGGAGTGTCCACAATTGAAAAGCAGTTGCCTCTGGATGCCCTTTGGGTTCTTAGGCCAAATTTTTATTTAGCTGGAGTCCCTAGCTTTTTATTGGACATTCAATATCTAAATTATACTAAAAATAATTGTGAAAATATCATTGCTTTTATTTTACTATGCAACTAAAATTTCTGAAATATGTGTCTTATGTAGAGCAGTGGGTAATCATTTTAAAAAGAAAAACAAAAACTTAAAAACAACTTCTGGGAGAAGTTCTCTCTCCTAAAAAGCTTTTGGCCATTCCATGGCACCTAGCTATCATTGCATGCATTCAGTTCTATCTGTGATGCCAATGGCTACCCATGGACTTTGTGATGGGCATTCTCCACCTCTCTAGAAACACAGAGAGACATGTGATGTGCTCTAAACTCATGGATGTGCTCATGCTTTCTCTAAGGCAGCCTAGTCACATATCTTCTTTCCATTTTCTGCTTCGTGGAAATGAACCACAGAGACCTGGCAATTCATCTTTCCATTATAAACAAATCCTACCTGTCTTAGAACTTTGTCAAGGCAGAATTTTTGTCTGCAAATTTCTTTTCCCGTTGTGCCCAGGAGATTATCCTGTTTGTGGAAAAACCCAGCTTGTTATCAGTGGGGCTCAAGTTACTAAACTTATACAGATAATCCAAGAGGAAGCAAGGATTTCACATAGCAAAAGTTGTAAATAACCAAGAACATGTAGTTAATGTTGTGCTTAACTGAGTTGCCCCATCCTAGTAAGTGGGGCAACACGGCTCGAGATCTGTGGGTAGAGATCCTCCAGTTACCCCAACGCAATGTGGACACTCAGCGTCACACTGGGTCCCTGCCTATGCCAGGAACAGCAAACAGAGGCATGACCTCACTCACAGCAGCAAACAGTGGCATGGCCTCCCTCGCAGCCGTTGAAGGCAGTCAGAGTGGCACAGAGTATTGGGAGTCTCCTTTTGCCCAGGTGAGTGTGTACTGTATGCAACAAGCTGTGGCTCTGCGTGCCCAGGCTTCTGAGGGTGACCAGCCCTATCACATTCCACGGGAGGAGTGATCCCATGGTGACGGGTACAAGGTAACCAGCGGCCACCTTTGCTCACCATTCCATCACATGGCTCTATAATCGATATTAGTCATGTAATGTACACAGAGGACATGGCAAGGCTCCCGAGAGGGTGGACGCTCTCCCCAGGTCAGAGTCCGTCCTGCTCAGGCAGATCCCTGATCAGCTTGCTTGTCTTCACTTTGGAGACCCACAGTGAGCAGAGGCCAGCGTCAGAGCAGCAGGTCAGGTGTTCGAGAGTCTCCCCATGCTTCCTTCCCTCTGAACCTACAGTGCAGGCTTCTCTGGCTTTGATTAAACCTGTCCTGTGTTCTGAAATCTTTCTTTTCTAGCATCTTCTAAGTTAATAAAAAATGTTCCAACTGAGCTCCCCTTGTGGCTTCTTTGACGGGAGATCCCACTGCGGCTGTGCTGGAGCCACAGGGCATGAGATCAGCCATCCTCCCTGTTCTGCAGGAGGACACAGGCTGGGCTCCTTCACCATCTGCAACTGCATCTAAAACAGCCCCACCAGAGGCAGCCCAGGGGCCTCGACTACCCGTGAAATGCTGCATTATTTAGGAAACATAAACACATTGGGCTGGGGATGTGGCTCAAGTGGTGGCGCACTCACCTGGCATGCGCAGGGCTCTGGGTTCGATCCTCAGCACCACATAAAAATAAAATAAAAATGTTGTGTCCACTGAAAACTAAAAAATAAATATTAAAAAATTCTCTCTCTCTCTCTCTCTCTCTCTCTCTCTCTCTCTCTCTTAAAAAAAAACATAAACATGATCTTGTCTTTGTTCCTATAATAGAATTGCCTGCTTCCTTAGAAATTCCAAAGTTTACAGGCAACATCATGCTCTACCTGTTCGAAACAAGCAATAAAGAGAGAGTTAAAATTGATAGAATTGGTAGGCTCATTGGGGGGAAATTCCCAACACTTTAAAAAAAATTTTTTTATTTATACATGACAGCAGAATGCAATACAATTCTTATTGCACATATAGAGCACAATTTTTCATATCTCTGGTTGTAAACAAAGTATATTCACACCAATTTGTGTCTTTATACATGTACTTTGGATAATGATGTCCATCATATTCCACCATCATTTCTAACTCCTCCCACCCCTCTGCCCTATCTAGAGTTCATCTGTTCCTCCCATGCTACCTTCCTCCTCCCTACCCCACTATGAATCAGCTTCCTTATATCAGAGAAAACATTCAGCATTTGGTTTTTTGGGATTGGCTAACTTCGCTTAGCATTATCTTCTCTAACTCCATCCATTTACCTGCAAATGCCATGATTTTATTCTCTTTTATTGCTGAGTAATATTCCATTATGTATATATGCCACATTTTTTTAATCCATTCATCTATTGAAGGGCAACTAGGTTGGCTCCACAGTTTATCTATTGTGAATTATGATGCTATAAACATTGATGTGGCTGTGTCCCTGTAGTATGCTGGTTTAAGTCCTTTGGGTATAGCTGGGTCAAATAGTGGTTCCATTCCCAGTTTTCCAAGGAATCTCCATACTGCTTTCCATATGGGCTGCACCAGTTTGCAGCCCCACCAGCAATGTATGAGTGTGCCTTTTCCCCCACATCCTTGCCAACACTTATTGTTGTTTGTATTCATAATAGCTGCCATTCTGACCCCTCACACATCAGATAGAGCACTAATCTCTAGGGTATATAAAGAACTCAAAAAGCTAAACACACACAAAAAAACAAATAACCCAGTCAATAAATGGGCCAAGGACCTGAACAGACACTTCCCAGAAGATGATGTACAATCAATCAACAAATATATGAAAAAATGTTCACCATCGCTAGCAATTAGAGAAATGCAAATCAAAACCACTCTAAGATCTCCTCTCACTCTGGTCAGAATGGCAGCTATTATAAATCCCCAACACTTACACACTGCAGACCCTCTGAGCTTCCTCACCAAGCAGCAGCAAACACGCTATCTAGACACTGCGGAGGACCACGCCTGAGCCCGGTTAGATCCCGCCACAGGATAACAGACCAAAGAGACACAGTGGCCTCGGCTGGGTAGCCTGGTCACCACCACAAGACTTTCTTGGTCCCGCCCACCTGCTACTCCAACCAAGTCCCTCACACTACACCTGTCCTCATCCTCCCAGTTGGAACAAAATCTATCTAATTAGGACTCCCTGGACACTGGATTCTCTTGATTTCCTTTGTATTCTTCTCCCAGTTACAATGGCAGTGAGTGAGGTTGATACCTACCACGTGCCTCAGATTTAGGCTTGTGCTTGGCCAGAGTCTCACACAAGCTGAGATGTCTCAAAGCTCACGAAGGCATGGCCCTGGCCAATCCCTCTGCACTATCCCTTAGTGGCCACCATGACCGTCACTGCTCACCGACCTCTGCTTTGCCTCCATCCCTCCAGGCTGAGAGGAAATGCCTTCTGCTTTACGGATCTCCCTGTGTTCCCAGCATGTCACGTCTCAGTCCCAAAGTCCATACTCTGCTGCAGTCAGGACCACATGCATATGCTGAGCCCCAGGCCCAGCGCCACCCCTGCTTCCCAACTGTGTGGTGGCTGCTTGGCGGCCCTTGGCAAAGATCTTGGGATCCTAAGAGTGCAGAGCTTAAAGGACTGGGCGGGTGTTTGCTCTCAAGCCTGTGGCCTTCCATAAACCATTCCAGACAGCCCCCCACCCTCTATTCCCACGCGCCCCAAGAGGAGGTGGGGTCTGAGCATCCCCGACGCCCAGCAGCAGGCTGTCCCCCTCTCAGTCAGCTCAAGTCACTTGGTGACTTTAGCACTCCTTGGTATTTGAAAGCAGGTTGAGAGAGTGCCCTAACATTTCTTTTGACGTTGTTAAGAGACTTGTTTTGGAACAACCCCAGAAACAGCTCCAACTCGGGGCTGGGGGCGAGCGCCAGGGCATCAGATGTTTTATATTCAGAGTTTCTTCACATCAGATGAGATCACTGCGCAGACGGGCCCTTCCTCTGAGGTTTCTTTTTTCAACTACATTTTGCTTGCTTCACTGCGATACCAGAGGAATTACTGCAGCCCCGAATCTCTTTCTGAAAAGTGGCCAGGAATGAACTTCTTACAAAACGATTCTGAAGGGATGATGGTTACATTTCTGGGGAAGCTTTCTCCCACCACGTAGGTAGGACAGGCTCTGATCAGCCTAGGAGTAGCCCTGGGAAAACTGGAGGAACGGCCCCTGTGCTTCCGCGGAACCTCCTCCACTGCCACACTGTGCCTGGGACACAGCAGCCCGGGCCTCGCTGATCCGCCCATGGAGACACCTTGGTCCAGAGTCCTGTGCCTAGACCTCTCTGTCCCTGGAACATGCCCAGGCACCTACAGAAAACAGGGAAAACTGCAAGACACAAAACTACAAGACTATCAGAGCTGATAGGTTCACAGATATTCTAAAATCTTCTTATCAGGTCACTTTTCAGAAGCGTTCAGTTTTAATATTCAAGCTGGAAAACTTTTCTTCAAAAGCCAAATTGCAGAAAGCCAAATATACACGGAAGTCAGTCAAGAGCTGCTCTAGGTAGAGCCCTTTCTCCTTTCAGAGGGGAAAGCTGAAAACCCTGAGACCCAACAGCCTCCCTCTGACGCTGTCTTCCTTTTGCAGATAGGAGCTCGGGCCCCAAGGGAATCAACATGTCCAGTGTTGCCCAGGGAAGTGATGACAAAGGTCTAATTCTCCTCAGAGGCATGTCTACTGTCACTAGGCCTGGCACAGACCCTCAGAAGGCCTGTAATAAATGTTAATTGCCTGAATACAGCCATTTATCCTAGGGTGTGAATGACTGATAGCATCTTTACACAAGACTCCTCTTAGGGGTATTTACTTTTATTTAAACAGAATTCAGGGTTTTTTTTAGATCAAAGAAAGGGACATCTAGGAGCTAATACATAGATGTTATCAATAGGCCTGTTGTTACAGGAAAAAATTGAGGGCAGGAAAGAGAACCTTCAGAGGTAGCCATTCTGTCACTTGACAATCATGTCCAAGTGTATGATGTAGTTTTGTGTGTTGGTCCAAGAGTGGTAGGGAAAAAGGGCCAAAGCAATATAGTTCGCTTTCATGAAAGTACCTAAAATAAGGAAACCTAAGCCCAAGCATGTAACCTGGTGTGGTCAGCTGAAGTCAGAGGGGGAAGCCCTCTGAATTGGTCCTCAGTCCAGCTCAGGCTGGGGCAGGAGTATTAGCCACTTGTGAGGTCACCTTACACACAGGGCTGTTTACATTGCTCCTTGGAGAGCTGAATGTTCTGCTGTAAGATGAGTGTCCATTCTATCCAAATCTAAAGTTTGCCTTGAGAGTCAAAAAGTAAAATGTGAAATAAAGTAGGACTCGGAGGCCCTCAAGCTGTTTTTGTTTTTCTCTTGCATTTCCTCCAGCCCCTAAGTTGAGTCCATCATGATTCCAAGTGGATTGTTAAAGTGAAGGTGTTGAGATTTGGTAAACAGCGACAGATATTATGCTGTGGACAAACGTACAGTGAAAAATACAGAAAAATCCCATTTCTCAGAGCTCAATAAATAAATAAATAGATAGGTTCCTGGAAAAAAGCAACAGCACCCCCTCCCCGACTGTCAGCCTCCCCCATGACTGTCAGCCCTCCCCCCACCCCCACCCCGCTGGACCAACCGACAACACCTCCCTTCAGTTCTCCTCACGTTTTTGTCATCACCATGAGGAGGCCATTGTCATTGGGGGTGGCTGAGGGTGACTGGGAAGAAGAACACAGAAGCTCGTGACAGTTGTGGTCCTGCATTTTCTGCAAAGGAATAGATTTGATTCCCAGTGTGCTTCA
The DNA here is from genome assembly GCF_048772815.1 of Callospermophilus lateralis. Classification (NCBI taxonomy): domain Eukaryota; kingdom Metazoa; phylum Chordata; class Mammalia; order Rodentia; family Sciuridae; genus Callospermophilus; species Callospermophilus lateralis. The sequence continues at coordinate 105,042,909 of NC_135314.1, forward strand.
CGTCCCAGAGCCGTCAAAGTGTGACTCTCATCCTGATGGGCACGTGAGCCCAAGTCAGAGCACATGATTTAAAATGCTAAGGAGTTGTTTATTTTCCTGCACGGCACAATGTCAGCATCATACAAAAACAGGGACACGAGGACATCATCGGGAGCTCACAGGGTGGTGGAAGTTTTCAGTCTTGAAGTCAGGAGTAAACAGCAAAAGCAAAACCCACCTTTCCTGCTGAGACAGCGGACTTCGGGAGGAAACAGAAGAAATTCCAGTTCTTCGCCCAACAACAGACATCAGGGCTTTACCACCTTCGAATCATGAACCTTTTCATCCACGTTGCACTTGCTCACATGGAAATGAGACTCAGGAAGAAACCTCCTTTCTTAACTCTCAGAGACTAACATGAAGACATCAGAGTCTGTGAATTAGTTCAGAAGAGGAAACGTGAAGAGAAAACCCACCACTTTGGGGCTCGACAGTGAGAATTCATGTTCAGAATCGAAGAACAAGAGACATCTGCTGCTGCTGGGTGTCAGTTCCGCACCAGGCCAGCACCTCCAGGAAGACCTCGGCCTTGTGTCCCACACCCCAGTCAGCCACCCTCTTCAAGGACAGACGTGCTTCTTACACAGCTCCACAGCTTCAGCTCACAGAGCTCCAGCCTCTGTTCAGCTCTAGGTCTGTTGGGAAACATGGCAGCCAGATTCAAGGTGGAAAGATTCAGTCGTCCTATATTGAGTACACAGGATCAAGACCAGGAATAATTCTTCAAAATACTTAGTAGCCAGTATGGCGTGGGTGCTGCCAAGCCAAGACTGACGCAGGCCCCGCACCCTGCTGAATACCAGTTAGCTCACCCTTCAAAAGTACCAATGAGGGCCAAGGTTGTAGCTCAGTGGCAGAGCACAGGCCTGGCATGCACAAGGCTGGGTGTCACCCCAGCAACACACACACACACACACACACACACAATCCAAAAATAACAGTGAGGTCATGAGTACCAACACAGAAGGTGTCCAAGCTATGACCAAGGGAGAAAGGGTGCTGTGTACAGCACTCGGTGTAGCATGCACACATTTATGAATGTTCAGAGACAACTAATGAGACTCACAAAATGCCCCTGTGGGATTCGGCAAATATGTCCAGAACCTTAGCAAAGAGATCTCCTGAGGATCTTATTCCCACGTTCTGGTCCTCAGTCCGCCGACTGGTTAACACATTGATTTCTCAAGCTCTGTAAAATCAAGGAGTTGGACTAAAACAGTCTCTGTACCATGGCAGCCCTAGTTTGCTATTGATATAGGGGCATTCATCCTTTTGTGAGATAAGGGATTAAAAATACCTACTTCAAGGATCATGGTGAAGTTTGAAATACGCAGGTTTGGGAGCACACTTTGTAAAACACGAGCATAGCATAAAGGCAAGATGATCTACAGCTTGAGCACGTACCCCTGGGTGGCAGGGCGCCGAGCCTCATGCCAGCGCTTCCTACTGCTCTCTTGGGCCAAGACCATCTCACCTACGAAATTCTTCATCACAGAGCAGATCTTTCTGTTTAAGGTGAATTGGGCCAAACCTCATCCAATGTCAGCCTGGGGGTGGGGGGGGTCGGGGATCTGTTGAGGCAAAGTCAGCCTAATTAAACTTGAGAAAAGTGAATCCTGCTTTCCCACTGATGGAGGGCTTTGTCACTCTTCAGAGCCCCAGATGGGTGCCGTCCCTACCTGCAGGTCTCCATTGAGAAGACATTCCCTCCTTCCTCTGGCCCTGACTGCACACTCAGACCTCCTGGAGCTGAGGAGTAATTCTTATTGCAAAACATCTGAGATGTCGAGAAGTGTCACTGCCTGTCCTCTTGACCAGCATGGGCCACATGCTGATTGTGCAGATGCCTGACCCAGTGTAAGGCCCCCAGGGTCCCAAGGCCCCGCCTGTCTGAAGCAGCCGGCTCCTTCCTGGCTTGACGCCTCCTGCCCATCTTTATAGCCCTCCATTACCCACTCCCCAACTTTTTTTTCTTAGTACTTGGCAAATACGTAGGGCAATTTACAGAGTTAAATATTTCTAAGAATCTTGCTTTTATACGGTTATTAGAAAGGAGTTCTTTCTTCTACCTTTCCTATTTTTTTTCTTCTCCCTTTTCTCCACTCTTGAAAGACCACAAGATAAGTCTTTAAAGTCACTTTGGTTAGACAAAGAGGTCTCTGTCTCCTTTGGCATGGGAAAGATTGTAAGTGTGGTGGCAGTGGTCAGAAAAGTCAAAATAAAAAGGAATAAGCAAGTGTAAACAGTTTCAGCAGCCTTTTCCAGTAGATTTAAATAGCCACAAATAATATATGTAAGAAAAAAAGAAGTTGATTCTTACAAACAGTTTATTCCAACAACAGAAATAAAATGCTAAATGCATTTCACTTGGTAGTATATTCTCCATTTACTGGTTCTTTTCACAAAAGCTTTTTTCTTTTTCTTTTTCTTCCATTTCTCTCATATCAGTATGGTACATAGAGAATATTTAACTTGAGGCTGAATCTATTTTCTCAATTTTTTGTCAATATTCTCTGGAGAAATATTATTAAAAGCAGACCTTTACAAAATTGGCTTTAAGGGTAATTGTTTTCTTTGAATATGAGAAGGATATTTTGATTTCCCAAATGCACGTCCACTGAATTTTTTAACTGAATCCTTTCATGACTTTTTCTTTCTTTCTTTTTTTTTTTTCTTTCCTTAAAAGAAAACTTACATTGTCTCCCGGAGAACACTAAAGCTTGAGACTCATGATGTGTGTCTTGCATGGAATAAAAGTGTAGGCAATATCCACATGGTTCTTGCATTCTGCTCCAGCTCCCACAGGCCACCAGCCTCCAGCTGGGAGGGTGTGAGGTGCATCATCTTGCCAAGCCCTGTGAGCCCGCTCCTTACACAGAATGCAAGCCATCAAAGTTTCTAGAAGGGCCCATGAGAGTGACCACAGGCCCTGGCCTCAGAAACCTTACAGCACAAAGTAAGAGTGTCCAGACAGAAGAACTTCTGGACTTTTTAAATTTTTTTTTTTTTTTTTTTTTTTTTACTTTCTAGCAATAAATATCATTTGACTCTGCTAACCAATATTTAATCAGAGCCAATTTTGACACTTGTTGCAGTGCTATAAGTGTTTTAGGTTTCTTTAGCCCTGCCTGGGAAGGACTTCTTAGATATATGTTGGATTTCATTGTATTATATATAAATCTGAGCATTGGTTAATAAGAGAAAGAGATTAAAGCTGACACTGGTTCAGGAAGACACTGGATAAAGCATAAGAAAATCTCACAAGGCAAGAAGGTAGACAGCCTTTGGACTGGTCTCCCTTGTTGGAGTATTAACAGTAAGTCATGAGTGATCAAAGAAGACTCACAAACTACGCAGTCCCCGCCAACAGGACCCAACACAGCCTCGTCAGGGAGGCTAGTTCAGTTGCTAGGAGTCCTGTGTTTCTTCTAGCAGTTATACAAACAGAAGAGCTTGCTTTTTCCAAAGGCTGAGGAAGAGGGAGAGTTGCCAACACAATTACCAAAATATTAATGAAAACCCAGCCCAGTTAGCCACAGGACTGAGCTGTTGGGAGTTGCCCCAAGCACCAAGAAAGGGCTCCTCAAGGCCTCAACAGCCACACCCCTGCACACGCTGAGACTAAAGGTCACTTCCCTCCAGGCCAGAAGACAAGATAGGGGCCCTGTCTGCTTCATGCCCCCAGAAACTCCCAGGAGGCCTGGGGCCGGGAGCTGGGTAAACAGTGCTATCAGATTTTGGGAGCCTAAAATGCTACCTCCACTCAGCTTAGATGTGAGGGACCAAACAGAGACGGAAATGTTTGGGAGAGACATAGGAACTGTATGACCAAGTCCCTATTCCTTCTCACCAATCTGTTAAAAAATAACCTTATACATTTAAAGGTTTCAGATATGATATGAAAGTAGAGAGAAGGACAGAACATTTCCTTTGCACCCATCAATCGGCTTCAACAATGAGCTGCTCATGGACCATCTTCTTCACTGTTTTGAAGCAAATCTCAGACATTGAGATTTTAGAGAATAATTTTTTACGTTATAAAATTCTATTTTAGAGAATAATTTTTTACGTTATAAAATTATTTTCCACTTTTCAGAGGTCAGGGAATCCAAATGAAAAAAAAAAAAGAAAAATGAAAACTTCAGTAAAAATCCTTCCTGTGGTAGAGATGAATCATATAAACTTGCTGTAACCCAAGCAAAATATTCATTAAGTCCTCAAAATTGATGTTACTTTTCATCCAACAATTTCTTTTTAGTGTCCCTTAGATGAAAAGGAGGCCCTATGATTCTTACAAAGCAACCCCTGCCCAGCTAGGAAGCACAAGATTGACAGGGACCTGCATTCCTGAGGAGACTAGATAAACCAAATACCGGGCTCGCTCTGGGTCATCTTACCTTTCAAACTGCCATTTAAAACATAATCTAGCAGCCCATCTTTTCAAACTACAGTGAGGCTCAAAAACAAAACAAATAATCTGCTTAAGGACAAACATCCTCTTACCTAAAGAAATTGACTTTTCTTCCCTTTAAGTCAAAATCCTATTTTTTGACTAGTTGAAGATTCCCTCTGTCTGTAAGGCTGGCCTTAGGCCTGAGCCTAAGCAACTCCATTTTAAAACTCTTGTTTGAAACCTGCAGTCTCACCAGGCACACCTACGGAGCCCTCCAGTGTGGCCCTCAGGCACAAACAAGTCACTTCTCCTCACCCTGACAAGCTCAGAGATGTCACTGAGACACCCAGTGGCAGCTGATAGGGATTGAAAGGTGGTCAGAAGCCCCCAAATTGAGTATAAATGAAGGAGCAAATGAACAGACATTCAGCCAGCTGACACTGATGTCCTCACGCTCAGAGCCTGATGAGGACCTGGACTGACATCCCAATGAAGATGCTGATCCTCTGCCTCTTCCTCACCACTCCCAAACTCTACAGCCACATCTAGACCCAGTGAGAGCCACAACTTCTCCCTAAGGACTCTCTCCTCAGCCAGCCATCAGCTCCACCCCGGGAGAAGACTGCCTTGGTTCTGATTACCACTGTCGGAGTGAGTGGGCATCTGCTGGACTCAGAGCCTAAGGCTTGAGACTTTTGATCTGACACTTGAGCTGAGCATGCAGAGGGAATGTCTGTCACGAGCCTGTCACAGTTGTGTTTGCAGTGCTTAGAATTAAGCCAGAACTCTTTGCTGTGAACTGATTATGTCTATTGCAGTGCCTAGCATTAAGAATTGTCATTTTCTTGATTAAGAACCTATAGAGTAGAATTATATTGAGTGATTTGAGTGAATAAAGCATTGAAAAGGGCAGAAGCGTGTGGACACTCTTTATTTCTCCCCCTTGTCTGCATAAGTCGTACCTTTTGCCATCGCGACACTGACCCAACTTGATTCATCAAAAATATGCATTTCTGGGCCTTGATTAGACCCAGATCCTCACAGGAGCAAAGCCTAGGAGTGGGACAAGATAGTTCACTCTCTCTGGGCCTCAGGGTCAGACCTGTGCTAAATCATTTCTGATGTCTTCAGGTCTTTGAGTGTTTGCACACTTATTAAAAAGATTGAATGTGTTTCAGGTGCATGACTTGACACTTTCCTATCTAAATACATGTGACATGGTTACTAGAGTCAAGCAAGGTAACACCTCTGTCACCTCACATAGGTACTTTTTGTGGGGTGGAAGTATCTACAATCTACTCTCAGAAAACACCCAGAAATGCATATTTTTGAAGGATTAGGTTGGGAGTTTTCTGAGAGTGGATTGTGGGGCAGTCCAGTCTTGACTGGAGCCCCATGTTGAACTCTAGTTCTCTGTGCCACCTCGTCCCACTTAACTACAATTTCACCGCCTCTGACTGTGCGTTCCCATCTCCCCATCCCTTTGCTCCAGTGACACTACTTTCTAAGCACTATCTTTTTTAAGTTCCATATAGCAGTGAGGTGACTCGGTGTTAGTCTGCCGGTGTCTGGCTTCCTTCACTTAGCCCCAAGTCCTTTGCCAACGTTCACTCATGTTGTCACAAATGAGAGAAGCCCTTTCTCCTTTCCAGGGTGAATGATATTCCATTGAGTGTATTCACCACAACTTCCTCCTCGGCTCAGCCTTTGATGGACACAGGTTGCTTCCGCATTGCGGTTATTATGATCAGGGCTTCAATGAACATGGGAACACGGTTATCTTTACTAGGTGGTGACTTCATTTCCTTTGGGCATATGCCCAGAAGAGAGATTGCTGGGTCCCATGCTGGTTCTATTTTTAATTACTTGGGAACCTTTATACCACCTTCCAGCAGCTACACCAGGCTATGTTCTCACCCACAGTGTACAAGGTCCACCTTTCGCCACATCCTTGCCAACAGCTGTTATCTCTTGTCTTTCTGATAAAAGCCTGCACATAGTTTCATTTTATGGAGAGGCTGTATTAACCACTAATGCTCTCCAATTCACAACCAGGCACACTTCCCATGTCCATTCACTGAGGCAGTTGTAGAAATTAAACCCTGTAGAGGAAGGCTAGCCACCTTTTCATTATCTTCCAATGTCTTAAACACAAACTGACGATTTGCTACATGATGCTTTGTGGCCTTGAGTGAAATATTGTTAAAACTTGTTATATTGAGAAAAATTGACTAAAGGGAACTCAAATCAAGAGGAAAGAAATGTTTCTAGAACTTTCCATGAGCTAGTATTCTTCAACTTGAAATATATATATATAAATAAATACTTCTTTCATTTCTTTATAGATTTTTTTTTAAAAATGTACGACTTATACAATTACTTGTATCATGAAGAGATCTCAGTACCATCTTTGCTGGTAATTATGGGGCTATATTCCATGCCCACCTCCAATATTAACAGACCATGACATGTAATCCTATACAGCCAAGAGGTGCTCAGAGGCCCCCAAACAGACCGGGAAGTATGACCTGAAAGTCAAAGAGAAGCAAACCCTACAGCATATTATAATGAAAAAATAACGCCCATTCACAGACCCTCTAGGGGCTTAAAATCCAAAATGCCTGTTTATAAATGACAAAATTTCAGTCCGAGGCACCATGCCAATAGCCCAAAGTTTTCAGTGGAAAGAACCATTTGCTTATTTCAATAAACACACACTGAAAATCTACTCTGTAGCTGGCAATAAAAGATGTTTTGGAATCAATCGAGGCGACAGCTACTTTCCTAGCAGAGCTGTTCCCAGTGCAGCAGGGGTGACCCGGGTAAGAGACCTGAGAAGGTCAGAGCCCAGGGAGCAGGAAACTGAGAAGGACCTCCCGGGGTGGGTCTCCAGGAAGGGGAAGGGGCTGGTCTGCTCAGAGAAGGAAAAAGCCTGTTCCCTAGGTCCCCCACATTCCCATGAGGTAGCCTACTATTAAGATATTTGAGTTTGAGTTCTGTCCCCACTTCCCCTGTGGAGGATCCTTTCTCTAGGTCAGGACCTGGTACTGCAGAGGGAAAGCCGGACCGGCCTCCTTGAAATGCCTCACGCCGACCACAAGGGGGCGCGGGTGAGAGGCGGCCAAACCGGGCAAATCCCTGCTCGCTGGGGCGACGCTTGCGGAGTCCCAGTTGTTCCGCGTGTGTTCTCTTCAGTAATTTAACAAGTAGGTAGAAAATAGAAAAATATGTGAAACACGGACCCATTTTTCTCAAGGATCTATTGAGCTCCTATGTTTGCCATGTAGATTGCTAAGTAACACTGCGGTCATACTTCCCGGTCTGGTTTGCACCTTGGTATTTTTCTCACTCATTCAGTTCTGTAGCCAAGCTCCTCCGACTTGCAGGTACCCACAGTCTGGAAAGAGTTAAGGACAAGAGTGCCCAGGGCAGGGCAGATGGCATTCAGCTGACCACAGGGGATCGTCTTCAGGACAGGCGTGTGGAGGATTCAGGGTCTGTTTTCAATGCACGCATCGCGTCCTGGAGCGCAGGGCGGCCTGAAGCTCAGAGCTGGGGGAGGGCGGTCGGAGCTCACCGCCTCCTGCGGAGTCTGGCGGCCACTGTGCCTTAGGGGAAGAGACCAGCCTGGAGTCAGGACCAGGCTAGAGCTTTGGCCTGGCTGCTAAAGGCCTGGGTATGCTGGACAACTGACTTAGTCCACCTAGGTCTGCATTCTCTCTGCAGGAAATAGCCATAGCTAGTATTGGCTGAGCACCTACAATGAACGCAGCCACCTACCAGAGGCGAGAGAGTAGATCTGTGTTGTTGTTGTTGTTGTTTAACTTTACTTATGTGAAACAGAACCATTTGACAAAACAAAGCCTCAGGGGGCTACCAGTACCTAGAGCGGATTGAATGGCAGACCTCTTTTCAAGTTGAGATGCATAACATTTCCTCAGGAGATAATTGAAGAACCCCCCCCCCACCCCCATTTCCACTGCATCACATTTTAGTCTATCACACATGTGAGTAGTAAGAATTTTCTTGTTACTGGGGATTGAACTCAGTGCCACTTGACCACTGAGCCACATCCCCAGCCTATTCTGTATTTTATTTAGAGATCAGGGTCTCACTGAGATGCTTAGCACCTTTGCTGAGGCAGGCTTTGAACTCATGATCCTTCTTCCTCGGCCTCCTGAGCCGCTGAGATTACAGGCATGCACCACTGCGCCTGGCTAGCTTGGCTTTTAAAATAGCAAATTCAATCAAATATTTGTGGTCCTGTAAATGACTTCTGTGGGTCCTTGGTTTCCAGAGAACACAGTTAAAAGCCACTGGATGAGTGTGTCTCTGAAGTCCCTTCTGGAATCTGATGCCCTCTCTACTTCTGAACATGGCTCCAATGGCAACATCACTGCCAAGAACATGCAAGGCTGATCACTTTCCTCCCCATGAAAAAAGATGGCTCCATGTCTCCTTCCCAGCAGGATGAATGCCTGATGCTAGAACCATCACCATCCTGGGTCCTGAGTCAATTTCTATTTCAACAAGCATTTCTGGCCAAAGGTATTGCAACATCTGTGACAGTCATAAACTACTATGATTTTTAGCCTGAACTCCCAGTGTGTAAATATGGATGCTTCCAGAAGCACAATGTCAAGCTCAATAAACTATTGGATATCAGCAGGGCTGAAGTCCGGTGAATAGGACACCTGGAATGCCATCACTCCCATCATGAATTTCAACAATGCTGCCTGCCTGGTCACTACATACTCAGGTGACCCCACCCAGTCACTGCATTTAGAGGCCTTGTTTCTTAACCAGAGATAAAGTCTGTGTCCCTTCCAGCCAAAGCCTCCTTTTATCTGCAGGTAGCTAACATTCCCCTGTGACCAGCTGCACTGTCCTGTGTTTCCCCCACTTCCCATTCGTCAGGAAGCCTTTGCAGACATACGTCCTGTGCACAAAGCTGCTCTGATGCTGTGCTGCTGCCATCTTGAAATCTTCATCAGCTGGTGTTTGAACTTGTGCTTGTAAGTGGAGCCCAGTGGGAAATGCATTGTGCATATGAGCAGAGAGATATGTGCAGGGTATGTCCACCACTGCTTCTTGCCACCCATTTGCATAGCGCTCAGGATGCCACGGGCAAGGATCTCAATGGACCCATAACGCAAGGGAGCTCAGCAGAACCCAAAGCCAGGCTAAGGACATGTGTATCTATGGCTGTGCACACAGAGGTGCGGACACTCTGGGAGGTCCCGCTTTCTATTCAGACCAGAACTTGCTTCACACACAGAAGGGGGAGAGGGCTAAGAAACATGTGTCATTGCTCAGGCTACTCGCTCTGTCAGCAAGCCACCTAAGCTGAAGATGATAGCACAGAGGAAAAGGAAAAGTCAGGGCCTCGCGTCTCTTTCTTCCAATCCTTCCTTACTTAGGAGGCTGAAAGTAGGGTGTAGGCGGACGCTGCAGGTATCAAGAAGTAAAATAAACGAACACACAGTTGAACTAAGTTGGTAGAGCTTCTTCCTCGTCTTGGCAAGAACAAAATATGACTGCACACATAAGCTGCAAAGCAGAAATTATATCATTTTGGTGAATCTATATATGAGTTGAATGTTCTCATATTTGCAATTAAACCAGAATTGCATGCTATAAAGTTACTTTTATTCAGAACAGTACTAAATAACAAAAAAATTCAGAATATTATATAAAATATTTATATATAACTCTTATCAAAATGTGTATAAGAAGGGCTGGGGTTGTGGCTCAGCGGTAGAGCACTCACCTAGCACATGTGAGGCTCTGGGTTCCATCCTCAGCACCACATAAAAACAAATAAATAAAACAAAGTTATTGTGTCCAACTACAACTTTAAAAAAAAATTTTAAATGTGTTTAAGATCTCATGTGTATATGATGAAAACTAAAAAACTGTAATGAGAGACATAAAAGTCAATCTAAATAAGTAGAGAGATATTTCATGTTTGTGGGTGTGACTCGATATTGTTAAGATGTCAGCTCTTCCCGAGGCCGTCTGCAGATTCACTGCCTTCCCAGTCACAATCCAACTCAGTTACATGTAATCACCAACAACTGGCTCTGCAGTGCTCTGAAGAGGCAGAAAATAGGCCAACAAAACTCTGGAGAACAGCAGAGGGCTGCACTCGTCCAGAGCCCCAGTCTCAGGATAACATGGCAGACATTGGGACAATGGAGCAGAATCGAGAAAATCCCCGCATAAGCAGGCTTGACTGACCAAGGCATAGTGGAAGAGTCTTTTTCATAAATGCACTGGAACAGTAGATGGTCACATGCAAAATCCAGGCAAAATTACAGTGTGACCTTGTACCTTATACAGAAGTTAACTTTGAGTGGATCGAGGGCCTAAGCGTAAAATGCAAAGCTACAAAACCACTAAATAAACACACAGGAGGACATCTAGGTGACTTCAACTTGACAATGGCTTCTTAGATAGGACATCCAAAGCGCAGTCCGTGAAGGTAAAACTGACAAGTTGGATTTCATTAAAATCACAAATCTCTGCTTTGTGAAAAACACCATTAAGAGAAAGAAAAAATAAGCCACAGACTGAGCGAAAATATTTGCAAAAGAAGTATCCAAGAAAGGACAGTCATCCAAAATACACAAGAGATTCTTAAAGCTACAGTAAGAAAGTAAAGAACCCAAGTAAAATATGGGCTCAAGATCCAAACAGACATCACCAAAGAAGACAAACAGATGGCAAGTAACATACGGAAAAGACTCTCAGTGTCACACGACATTGGAAAAGACACCAGCATCACATAACACTGGAAAATCGTGAGTTAAAAGAATGCAGTGCTACTGCACATCTACTAGAATGATGAAAACCCCAAACACTAACCAGGTCGAGTGCTGGCCAGAAGAAGCAGCAGCAGGAACCCTCATCTTCAGCTCAAGGGAATGCAAAATGTCTCAGCCCCTTTGAAGGACAGCTCGACAGTTCTTACAAAGCTACAGCCTCGCCGTACAATCCAGCAGTAACACACTTAGTTATCCAAATGGAGTTGGAGATTGATGTACACACCACACACACACACACACACACACACACACACACACACAGGAAACGAGCACTCAAGCCACGAAAAATCACAAGGAGGAAACTTTAATGCATATTGCTAATTAAAACAAGCCAATCTGGAAAAAAAAAAAAAAAAACTGTATACTGTATGATTCCAACTCTGTGACACTTGAGAAAAGCCCAACACAGAGATAATGAAAATATCAGGGGTTGCCAGATTTGGGGGAAAGTGTGGAAGGGAACAGGAAGCAGGACACAGGGGATTTTTTGAGCCAGGAAGTACTCTGCATGGTACTTTAGTGTGGACACATGACATTAGGCATTTCTCAAAACCCAGAGAACCACGTGACACTAGGAGTGAACCCTGATGTGAACCATGGACTTCTGTTAATAATTTATGCCTCAACGTTGGTTTGCTAGATATAATAAATGCACTACACCAACACAAGGTGTCAGAAGAGGGGAAATGGGCGGGGGGAAGACCATACTTTTGCTTGATTTTTCTGTAAATCTCATCTGCTTTAATATATAAAGTTCATTAATTAAAAACAATACCACCATGTTGAGCTGAGAAAGCATGAAAGAAAAAAAAAGGCTTTATATTTTAGTTTAACAGCTTTTTGAATGAAGAATTTCACATTTTCACTTTTCCACAAGGCCTAAACAGTATGCAGCCAGTCCTGTTTATCACTGTGTACAAATAATACTAGCCCGTGTTTATTGAGCATATGCTATGCACCAGCTATTGTGCCAAGGTCTTGCTGTTCATTCATTATTTCATTAAAATTCACAATGACCCTAAGAGAAGTAATATGTTTATGTCATTTTGTAATAAGAATATCAAGACTTAAAGAGTTGAGTGTCTCAATCAAAGATGAGCTGGTATGAGCTGGTATAAGAGTCAGATTTAAACCAAGGGCCTAACTCCCAGCTCCACCACCACCTAAACCACTGCCATCTTAGATCTCAAAATTTCCAAGGTACTTCTTCAGAGGTGCTGCTGATGGCCAAATGCCAATCTCACTGACAGCAATGCTCAGGCATTTGCCAAATGGACAGTCCTGGGAATTTTACTCATCACATCTGTAATGTGGAATATTTCCAACCAGCAGATACTTTTAATAAAACCTCTCAAATTCTTCAGATGATGCAAGTATGTGAATGTGTGAGAGTCTTGTGAACGTGGTGGACAGACTCCTTTGGAGACCTATAAATAAGTCAGGAAGGAATTTATTCTTCAAGAAAATATGCAATACAGATATATTTTATAAAACAGACCTGGACAATCTTGATTTTGACCTAAGATACACTCTAGATTCAACAACAAAAAATCAAAATGAATATCCTGAGCTTATCCAGGAAGCTGTTCTTCCAGACTTTACCCTTTTTGACTTGCTCAGCACAGAGCCACAGGGTTAAACGAAGGACACCTTTCCATTGGCGTGGGCTTTGAGGCGCATTTATCTGTACAGAGTTCAGGGCTGTCTGCCAGCCCCGCAGCTCGGCTCTGCAGCACAGAGGGGTGCCTCAACTTCCCGATAAGCTCATCTCTGGGGACCAATTTCCCTTGTGCCAAGAACCTATCTTGGAAGGACTCTGACACGGACACCTCCAGTAGTGCCCGCTCTGCCCTTGTGACTGAAACCCCAGACCATGGGGTGGCTGAGCCTGCAGCAAGGGCCTCCTCAGCCCTTGGAGCCTGCAGTAGCCAATTCATCTTGCTGCGACAATGTCAGGCAGCCCATGCATCTCTGTGTCTTGGGTGCATGATGGAAGCACAGGGTATGTTATGGTAAAAATCCCAATTATGCCTTCGCCATCTGTTAATAGCATGTGTCAGTGGACTTGTTGCCAGGAAATGCTGAGAACAAAGGGGTGAGAGGCCCTGCTCCAGAGAGGGGCTCGGGCTCCCACTGTGGCCCGCTGGCCTGGTTACAGATGTGCCCGCGTCTTGGGCATCCAGCCCCACGGTGCACAGAGGGCCGAGGCCTCGGGGAATCGGGATGTGTCCAGATCTGTTTGGGAAGATGGACTCAGTGGAAAGAAACATTGATGTTTTTCTTTCAAACTCTCAAAAGTAAAATTAAAATAGAGAGAGATGGGGAACCAATAGCTCCCACTTTGCCTACCTAGGTGAGACTGGCTGACAGTTCAAGTCATTTAAAAAATACTGAGCTTCTTAAGGAAAAGGTACACATGTGGCATATCTTGAATCAAGTTTTGTAAAAATATCAAAATTTAAAGCTTAAATATGTGAGTTGGAATCATTGTTCCTTATTATATAAGGGAATTCGTTTCCTTCCAGATGATGAGATTGTAGAAATCAGCAGCAACTTTGTACAGATAACAAGAAACCACATCCAAACCCGCACACTGGACCATTAGGTTCTGCCTCTTTCTAACTAAGTGAGGATCAGAGTCAACAACTCTCTGGGATAGAATGAAAATTCTCTTGTAATTTTAAGGTTTATTTTGTAATGTGAAAATGGAAAAGAATTCAGACCTGTAAGAGGTGTGCTTAGAGCTTAGAAAATGAAATGCCTTGAATTCCAGAATACTGACATTCTATGCGGGGTGATAGTTGGTTTTCTCGTTATAACACATGATCAGGGGCCTTATCTGCAGACTGCATTCAGAAGTTGTCGACAGAAGTTAAAAATATGTCTCTGAGATACATTTTCTGTATCAATGTATAAAATAAAATAAAACCAGGACTTGTCCCCTCACATCCCTTTGACAATGCATTTGAGTTTTTTGATTAAGACGGTTTTCTTCTAGTGCTGTCACTGAAAGACCTGCTTCTCCACCACCTCGTCAAGGTGCACCCCCAGCAAGCCTTCTGAGTCCCTGTGGAGGGCAGGGCTTGCCAGCTGAGAGTGAGCTGTGGGGTCCCCCCTCCGCCCCAGGGAGGAAAGTCACAAGGAACATCTAGATTAGAGTGAAACTCGTGCATCTTGTCGAGGGGCCTGCTTGATGTGGAGTGAAGAGGGTGATGCTCCGACAGTGGAATGACATGAGGCGCTTCTCAGGTTGCTGCTAGGAAGAGAAGTTAGTGTTCCTTCCTCCCCAGCTGCCGCTTTCTGTCCATTTGTCTTTCCACCTCTGTGCTCACTCCCTCCCCGACCCCAGGAGAGTTCATCCTGGTCATTCCTGGGCCTCTTCACAGGAGGGCTGGGTGAGGAGCAGAAAGCGCCTCTTCCTACACCCCTTCCCTCTGTCACCCCTGCTCACAAATAAGCAAGGTTAACGCCTAGGGGTGCCAGCTTTTAAATACATTTTAAATTACTTCTTGTTAAAAAAAAAAAAAAACTAGAAAGATACAATTTTAATTAATAAAACTAAAATCACCTATAAATTCACAACCAAAAGACAACCCCTGAGAAAATGGATCTATTAATTTTTTCAAAATGTAGCTTCATATTTCAACATTCTTGAGAATCTACTGGAGACACAGCTGGTTTGTTTCTTATTTTCTTGTGTCAATAAAAATTATTTAAAAGCATAACTGTAATGGTTGCAAAAAAAATAATGGTTGGCTTCTATTATATGCTCCATATGGAAAGGATTTTGCCTAACTATTAATTGTCTTGATAGTGTGCTGGTAAACTGGCTCTCTAAAACAAAAACAAAACAACAACAACAACAAAAAAAACCAGCCTTAATTTGTAATATTTGCCAATTTCTATGATGTAAATATTCCTATCAAGGCAGATATCAAAAGTTGGCTCACAAAAATTCCAAAAAAATTTAACAATCAGGCCACTGGTATAGGCCAGTTCCCAGCCACCTCTGACTGTGTGGAGTGTTGTAAAGGGAGGGATTCCCGCCGTGGACCCTGTGTTAGATATTGTGGCATAGTTTGGCTACTAACTGTGTTAAACACTGTAAAGGTGACCTATTTCTGCCCTCAGAAGCCAACACCTACGCACCTAGCAAGAGGTTCTTGGGAACAAGGATGTGTCCTTGCAACCCACAATTGCCTTCACTCTCCTTGACATTTCCCCCAGATGCACTCCCAGCTGACCGCCTACTCCCCTGAGTAGGTCCCTACCAAGGACCTCAGAAGGAGCCTGGAGAAAACGCAGCGCGGCCTTCTCTACCTCTCTCCACACCTCTCAGCCTGGCCTCCCTGTGACTTCCCTGGGATTATGCTTCCTGCTCTTCACCGCTATCCAGTCCTGATAGGTTCCAGCTGCGTGACCTCCACTTAGGTACAGTTACAGTTAAGTATGTTTGGAACATGGAAGGGGACAGTTAATCTGGAAAAGAAAAAGAAAGAAGAAAACCACCACTAACCAGTGCATGACTGCTTTGTGGGCAGGGGAGGAGATTTCTCTTCACAGACTGCTGACAGTCCTTTTAAAAAAAAAAATCTGCAGACTGTGACATTAAGATTAAATGCAGAACCTTTTTGAAAGTTTGATTGTCTGCAGTGGGATTAGAAAGATCACCAGTAAGTGGTGGATAAGTAAGTAAGGTGCATAAGTAAACAAGTAAGACACCACTTATTTTTTTAAAATAAGTGTGTCATTTGAATTTGTTGTTTCCTGTACCATCACATTATTAGAACCCAGGTCTTCTTAGTTAAGTAGAGTTATGCAGAAATTTCAGATGCCGCCTGAATTCATCTCGCTTCCCCACGAAGGTCAAGGCAGTGCTCCCAGGTGGTGGGAATCGTCAATAAGCTTTTATTGAATTAACGAAGACTGGCGGGTACACAGCACACTGCAGTGGGGAAAGGGCTAGCTATTTGGGGGGTTAATCCTGTCTTAAAGAAAGCTTGGGAATCAGAAGGTCCTGAGCCGACTCCCAGCTCCCCGCTTGCTCTGTGAACTTGAGCTAGTCTTCTGAACTCCTGCATTCTCTGAGCAGGTGAGAGCAGTCCCTTCTCTGGTTAGGGTGGCTGTGAGTTATTTTAGTCCTCTGTATAGCACACTACCTGAGACTCAGTGCCTCAAAACAGCCGCTCATCTTGCTCTTCTGGCGGTGGGACAGGGATCTGGGGAGGAATCTGGGGCAGGGTGTCTCTGACCCACAGGCATGGCTGGGGCTGGCTGGGCTGGAGGTCCTGGCTGTAGCAAATTCAAGCATCTATAGGGGGAGGCTTGGTCTTCCCGTTCTCTCCTCTTACCCTCTAGGCCTGCCGTTCCTTATCGAGTAAGGTTGGGTTTGTTTTTGTTTTTGTACTGGAGATTGAACCCAGGGGTGTTCAACCACTGAGCCTCATCCACAGCCCTATTTATTTCCTTATTTAGAGACAGGGTCTTTCTAAGTTGCTGAGGCTGGCCTTGAACTTGCCATCCTCCTGCCTCAGCCTCCGAGTCACTGGGACTACAGGTGTGCACCACCACACGAAGCACACAACAAACCTCCTATAAAGAGCCACAAAGTAAATACTTCAGGTGTTGAGGATCCTGTTCATGACTATTACCTATGGTCCCACAGCATAAAAGCAACCACAGACAATATGTAAATAAACGTGATTCTGTTTCAATAAAATTTTATTTACAAAATTGAAATTTAATTCACATTTCATAGAATATTAGTCTTTTAATTCCCGCCCACAACCACTTAAAGCTATCCTTAGCTCAAGGATATTCCACTGGGCGGAGAAGGAGATGGCTCTCAGGCTGACCCCTGCTGTGAGGCTGGCCCTGGCTTCTTGGGCCTTCGCCTGGTGGCCCTGGAGTGGCCACACCTCCAGCAGGAGGGATCCCTAGAGGCAGGAGTGGAAGGACCTGAAGTCTTGGGCTGGAACATGGAAGTGACCAAGCGTCCCTCTTGTCAAAGCAGTCCAAGGGCCACCCAGCTTGGCGAGTTGAGAGCAAACCTTCGTCGCAGGAGATGACTGGGTCACATGCGGAGGAGCATGCAGAAGGCAGACACTGCATGGCTAGCTTGGGACCTGCCCTGTGAGGCTCAGCAACGGGGCTTGTAAAGTCCCTGCTCAAGGTGCACTCAAGGACGAGGCTACAGTAGTGTCCTCACTACCCTTGAGAGGGGAGCACACAGCCCTGAGATTCACAGGAGTTTTCTAGAGGAGAAGCCAGTGCAACTGTCAAAACAGGTTTTTTAGACACTCTGACCTGTTTCCTCAGGTGCAGGAATGAGGCTCCTAAGGGCACCTACATTTCAGCATTGTTCTGAGAAGTTAATAAAATGAAACATGAAGAGTGCCTCAGTGGAGGAGTCGTGGTGTGCATGCTCAGCTTAGTGATGACTGTGATCATGGGATTTTATGTCACGGGTTGGAAATAATTCTTTGTTTGTAGTTTTCACTGGGGTTTTACTAAAAATTATTTGAAATCACATGTAATAAAATAACCAACATAAAAATATACATCCAGTTTTATATACAGTGCAATCAAATTTGGAAATTTTCCATCTGATTTACATTTTTAACTACTAATAAACATTTTAGGTACAATTTGCAGAGATAAAGTGCTAGACAAATATAAAATATTAGACAGTGGCATTTGCATAACAAAAATAATAGAAGCTGATTCAGAATTGTAAATAGGGAGCAACCCAATACCTTTGGGTTTTGCTGACGGATATTGGTTTCAACTGGTGAGTTTCTAAAATAAGGCAGCACATGGATAAAAGGATCAAGACCCAAATAAAATCTCCAAACAACTGCAAATAAACTAGATTCCCCAGTAATAAATCTTGAATCTTGCTGTTTGATCACCCTTATCAGGCAGCAGCCTGAGAAGTTAGAAGCGCTCTCCATCCTGCCCAGAAGGTCAAGGACCCTCTCGGCCTCATCAGCTCCGCATTCCTACGGGGAGGACCCTCTGTGGAGAATGCGAAGAATGGAAGCTTCTTGGCCTGAATAAAACCACAGCTCCGCTGCTGGAGGGGCCGCGTTTCCCCAAGGCCACCAGAGGCAGCTTGCAGGAGTTTCAGAATTACACACTTTGATGCTCCTCAGCCATTAAACAATGTTTGTGGACATGAGAAAATGACCTTAACATGCTGTTAAGTGAGAAAAGCAGGCACAAGACTGTAAGGATGATGTGAAATAATTTTTACCAAGCAATGTAAGATAAATATATACAGAAAAAGCATCACAAGTTCTTGCCAAGCATAATGGAAGCTGCCTCGGTGTGGCAGGATTTAAAAGGACTTACTGACCTGTTTCCTTTGACTTTTTCTTTGTTTTCCAAGTTTTCTGCTATACATATTAGTTCTAAAATAGAAGACAATTATTTTAAAGCATAACCAAAACCGGGATAAGCCAATAATAAAGAGATACTGAATAAAAAGAACATAATTGATTTCATTTGATGGTACTTGCTACATAAATCAGTGCCCAATCTCAGAACTTCATATCTCCAAACAGCCAAGGCAGGCTATGCTAAAGATTCGGTATAATTTTTTATATGAGGTACAATGGGAAGATATTATGAACATATTATAAAGATATTAGGTATTGTTATATTTCATTAATCAAAAAAATTTTTTTAAAAAAAATGCTCACAAAATTATGGTTTCCAACATATAAAATTCTAGCAAACTTGAGTCTTGTGGTTTACTTCATTTCAGGGTCTTTTTTAAAAATATCATCATAACGAAGACTATGATGTCATTGAATTGGATCCAGGAGGTGGATTCAAAGAGGCAGTACTGGGATGGGGGGTTGCCAGCAGCAGGAAATCAATTAATGCCGCAGTCTGGCTGGGCACAATTCAGGAGCCACTTGTCAAAAGAAACGAACTTTATTTTTAGAACACACACCTCAGCACACAGCTCCTCAGGAAAAATCCTCAGAGCCCAACTGCCACCACTGGCTTCCCACAAGCCTCTCAACCTCCCCCACTCCTCCTGCTCTTGAGGCTGATTGGCTGGGTCGCATGGGCGGAGCCAAAAAAAGTCCCCCAATGAGCAGCTCCGTGGTCTGAAAGGGCGGGGAAACAGCCCAATGAGCATCACCGCAGAGGAGCCAATCAGTTGGCAGCTAGAAGTTTGCTGGGGCCACAGTGAGCCAATCATCAGCTGGCAGCTGGAAGTTTGCTGGCAGCTGGAAGTTTGCTGGAGCCCCTTCGGCTGTGGCTCTCAACAAATTAACTCAACCAATACAAAGTGAGCTACCCTTTCAGCCCCCAAGGCCTGGGTTTCTCAGCCTTCCAGCAGCTCTGGCATCATGAAGCTCCAGCTTGGCAGGACAGCCGCTACATCGTTGATGTCTCTGTCTCTGGCACCTTTGCTGACTGCCTGGTATTTCCCGGTAAATATTTGGGCAAAGAAGAGAGCCAAAGCCTTTCTCACAGGCAGCGAATGTGCTAAAATAATCCCAAGGTCTAGGATGCAGAAGCACTTGAGTTAGATTTGCACCAACACGCAGCCCATTAATTACTATTAAACAGACACAGTGATCACTATTGATAAGAAACAAGCGTCACTTTCTTACCTGTACCCTGTGTTTGCTTAGTCACTGACCGGTTACCATTCATGGGCCATAGTGCCAGAAGGAGAAGTGGACCCTGTTTTACGGGCAATGCTGCAAATTCTCCAACAATCCCTGTGTCAAGAGCAGTTGTGTCTTGTAAGTGCAAGTCCCTATGAATCCCCCAGGATAGAAAACTGGCCCTATTGATCCAACATGAAAAGCAAATCCAGGAAGAAGGAACCTTCCTGTGCATGGAGAGGCACCTGACCGCCACTCGGGGTCCCTTGTGCATTGATTCCACAAACACTCAGAGGCCAGCAGTAAGCAGCTCTGCACCTGGTTCTCTGCAGGTCAGGTTGTAAAAGACAGACCCCTAACCCTCGACAAGCTCACCCCGTGTGCCAAGGTGCTTACCCCATGTGCCAGTGTGCAGTCCTGTTAGTGCAGGCAAGTCCTCTTTCAAATAAATAATATAAAAAGGAACAATTCCACCCCAAGAAGTGGCCTACCTACTTCAAGAAATAGTTGAAACAGTTTAATTTCTTTGTGATTTTTTTTTTTTAAAGCAATGTAACTCTACAGAGTTCCACAGGGAAGATTTAAATTGTTAAGCTTGGGCACAAGGTAGAGTTCCAGTGCTCTTCCTCAATACACTAGGTATTCAGAAGAGAGCCAGGTTTCTGAAGAGGACACAGGACCCATGCGGGCAGTGTAAAGGCGCTAATTGACAGTGAACAGCAGCTCATTGAGGTGCCGGACGCTGGACCCCAGCGCAGCTCCAAGGGGACTCGAGACACAGACGGCTTGCATACGGAAGCCCGGGGACGCTCTGGGTCTTCTCTGGGTCTGGATTCCCTAGTCCTCCCCGTGGCGCCCCCTCCTTTGCCCCGTGGCCGTGCTGTCAGTTGTTCTCTAACAGTTTGGCAGCATGAGCAGATTTTCATCAGACACCAGTGAGGCCCTGAAACGCCTATTCCAGACAGACACCCTGTCACCAGGGCAGAAAAGCCACTTGCAGAGGATCCAGGCAGGGGAGCTCTGCCAGCCCCCCAGCCCAAGGAAGAGCAAGCCCTGGGAAACCAAGTAACAGTGTCTAGGCCCAGCCCATCCCTTATTCTCTATTCTTTTTTTTTTTTTTTTCTATCCTCTTATTATTCAGATTAGGCTTCAACCCCATGGTGGATTGTCAGACTCCTAGCAGGATAAGATCTGTGGCAAGAACAGAGAGGTCCTAGACTGGAGGATCCAAAAAGATGCCACAGGCGGGACGTGTCCACATGCGCATGTGCTCTCGTTTCTTAAAAGAGAGAAACAGATATGGAGAATATCCTCACACACACACACACACACAGCCAGATAAAGGTGATGAGCACTAAAACTGCAAGCAGAAGGCCCACCGAAATAGGCCCAAAAGTGAACGTGGAAAATGAGGTGTGATGAATTGCGAAAGGCATCGGGGCAACACAGAGAAAAGCAGGGAAGTGGGATCGTAAAATCTACATAGAAACAGGCAGACATGAGGAGAAGGTCTGCAGCTTGGAAATGCAGGGACTTAGAAGATGGGAGGAGAGACGGCTGGAGAGAATTAGAAAGAAAACTAAAGGGGAGCTTCACATAGTGCCTAAGATAATCCTCAATTTCACTCCCCCCAAAACCATGAAGAAAAAGGAGAAGAAATAGCCCATGGCCTAGAAGAGTGACTGCAGGGGACGTCTCGGAGCTGCACCTTCAGGTGTCAGGACCCTCAGGGAGCTGCTCCTCTCCTTCACTGAAATCCCACAGAAAAGCTCTACCTCCAGCCCGTCTTGGGGTGAGGCTCTGGTGGTGTCTGCGTCTGAATCAGGAAGCCCAGGAGTCTCTGCTTTCAGGGTAAGACAAGCTATTCCTGGCTGCCTGGAATGTGGCAGAGTGAGGTCCCCAGCCAGGCCCAGCACACGTCAACCCTCCGTCCACTCCGTCCGTCCTGTGACAAGGGCCACTCTGGGTCATCTGTTTGGGGACCTGGTGTCGCTGGGGTAATGAGGCTGGGGTCGCTGGTGCTGCTTGGGTGGTGTGTCTGAGGTCTGAAGTCTGTGGCAACAGGACAGACTCTGGGAAAAGCCAGGCTCTGTGGAGCTTAGGTGAGGACAGCAGAGTGTAGAACCAGGAGGTGGCCTGCAGGGACCCCAGGCCAAAGCCTGCCCTTCCCCTACCCCAACTTCAGGATGGGGACGTGGGGCCGACTGGGCTCAGGACTGCATAAGCCATGGAATGATGAGTGAGATGCACCCAACCCCAGAGGGAGGCCGTCACCCGCTCTCCTGACATTCCAGCCACTGGGGCAGGATCCACGAAGGCCACAGCCTAAAGACGGTGGCCTTTGACATCAGCGCCCCTTTACCCATCGCTGTCTCTCACTATTTGAGGAAAGCATCTGCAGGGCAGGGGCCGTGGGCGCGTCCCTTGAAGGCAGCATTGTCCTATGAGGGCAGCTCCAGCTCATAGCAGTGTCCAGTGGAAGTTCCAGGGGCTGACTGCCCTTGTGTGTTCCGTCCCCTGCCATCAAAGTCCTGGCAGAGCAGTAGTCAGTGGACATCGAGGAGCCTGTGTTGACACACGGATGGCACCAGGAGTCAGAGGTTTCCTTGGGGTTCCTTGGTGTCCAACATGCCGGGGGTTTGGGCAAGGGTGTGTGGCAGCGTCCCCATGCCATACGGCATTCCACTGCCCGAAACCCTGTCCTCTGCTTGCCGCCCCTCCCCCTCCAAACTCTGGCCTCGCTGGTGCTGCCCACCTCCAAGCTCTGCCCTTCCTGGCACCTTGGGCAGTCAGAGGCTTCCCTCTGGAGCATTCGGGTGGCCGCGCTCTCCCTGCAGCAGGCACCGTGCTCTCTCCTCTCCTGGGAGCATCGGGTGCCTGCTCACTGTTTGCTACCCCAGTTCATTCACCCACTCGCCTGCAGGAAGTCATCTTGCTGGTTGCTTCAAGCTTCTGGCAATTGTGAATAAAAACTCTGTGAATGCTCATGATCTATGTGGCCATAAAGTGCTTTTTGGGTGCAGGTTCACAGACAGACCTGAATTTCTTGGATAAATACCAAGTAGGTCAATTGCTGGATCATATGGGCAGAGTCTGTTCGGTTTTGTAGGGTGTTTTTTTGTGTGTGTCTGTGTGTAGGGGGATTGAACTCAGGGCCTTGTGCATGTGAGGCAAGCACTCTACCAACTGAGCTACATCCCCAGCATCTCTGGTTTTGTAAGAAACTGCCAAATTGTCTTTCAAAGTAGCTGTGTCATTTAGCATTCCCAGAAACAATAAAGGAGAGTTTCTTGCTCCACACCCTTACCAGAATTTGGTGCTGTCAATGTTTAGGATATTGGACCTTTGAATCGGTGTGTAGAGGCATGTTGTTTTTAATTTGCGATTCCCTAATGACATACAATGTGGAGCATCTTTTTATGTGTGTATCTGCCGTCTCTAGATCTTCTATGGTGAATCCCTCTTCTCGATCCACTAACACAGCTCACAGCCCACGTGTGAACATGAACAATATCAGCAAACACTGGCAAATGTCCCCTGGCATTAAAAATAGCCTCGTTTGAGAACTTCCAAAGAAATAAATCAGTAATGGTGAAATTTAAGTCAAGAATGAGGAAAGAGAGGTGTAGAAATAGTTTGTTTCGAAGTCCTTCCCAGTGCTCCAGAGCCACAATAGTAGGTTCAGACTGATATGATCCTGCTGGGTATGGGATCGACATGTCTACACTCATGGTCCCAGAAAGGTATTGACTGTCCCCTTTTGTTTTCCAACACATCCAGCTTACACGATGCTCTCCACCTCCACCAGTCGCCCCTCTGAGCACAGAGGCCTGGCTTGGCCTCTGTGGATGCTCTCTGGCCTGGGGTCCCCGGGGTGCTATCTGCTGGGGTGCAGCTGCAAACCTGGCCACTGTGTGTGTTACACTCACGTGTTCTCAGCAGAAAGTATGGGAGCAGGAGCTTTCCTAGAAGGCCTTGCTGGGTGCTTTAGACACTGGAGTGTCAGGCAAGAGAAGGGAGGTAGGAGCAAGCGCTCTGTGCGTGTGTATCTGACCCATCAGGGTCTGGGGGCTGCTTGTCCTCCTTGTGCACTAGAGGCAAATTCACCACGGTGTAACTCGACAGTTGCTGTGTAATTGTAACAGCTGCTGAAATCTGTACCATCAGACCACACTTCATGCAGTTTATGTCAGAAGGATGCAATGCAGGTCAAAGTCAAGGCAGGAACAAAGTGACCCAAAGAGACCCTGTTTATTTCAGGTACGTTTGCAAGCAGTCATAGTCCTCCTTCGGTTTTCGTTTTGGAGAGAATACAAACACCAGACAATAACACTTAAAAATGCTCTTTAACATCAGCCTTCTTTTTTGGAGGACAGAGGATAAAGAGTCATTATTTAGCTATTACCATTAAACTCAGGATTGCTACTGCAGCTAAACAAAAACCCTGACTTCCTGCCAGCCAAAGCAAAGAATAAAATAAGAATTAAAAGCGAATCATTCATCTGCACTTACTATATTTAAATTTAAGGAAGTCTTACATCAGGAGAAACAGCTGTTTTTCTAGCTGAAGCAATGGAACGGGAATTTAGGGAAGTGTGCTTTCTGTAAGTGAAACTGAAAGGCAAAATAAGCAGTATCTGTACAAGTGCTGGACAATGATGGCCAAGTATCTTCTTGTGACAGTGATTTCTCCTACTGGTCCCCACATGTTCCAAGGGCGGTGTGCGAAGCCCTGCTGGCAGCAGCTGTTGCCCTGAGCATTGACGTGGGTGCTGTTATGGCCAACTGACAAGGAGGCGGGAGAATGCACACGCAGGGAACTACTGCAAACCTGTGTGGCTGGCACTGCTGCAGGCACCTGAGTGACTGCAGAACCCGTGGTGTGGCTTCCTGGTGATGCTGCCGCAGGGTCAGAGCTTGCTGATGCTAGAAAAATGCCTTGTGAGTGCACACCACAGACGCCGCGGTGGATGCTCCCCTCAGGATGTTCTTAGATACTGCTGAGAGCAGTGTCAGCAGAGCACTCAAGGCAGCTCTGTCCACCTAAATGGCCATGTCCAACTGGACTGACTTCCTTCCTTCCTCCCTCCCTCTCTCTCTCTCTCTCTCCTGCAGTAATAGGTATTGAACCCAGTGGTGCTCTGCCACTAACTGTATCCCCAGTCTCATTTTTTTTCTTTAGACAGGGCCTCGCTAAATTGCTGAGGCTGGCCTAGAACTTGCGATCCTCTTGCCTCAGCCTCCCAAGTTGCTGGGATGGCAGGTGTGCACCACTGCTCCTGGTTCATTCATACTTTCAACATAGTCATAGAAAACATTGACTGACTTCAGAGGCAGAATTCTGGAGGCTTATGAGATGCATGCATGTCAGGAAGGCTATTTGGATACCGCACTGCCCTTTTGAAAGAGGACCTCTTAAATTGAATGTAAGTGATGCAGAAACGCAAAAATTACATTTCCTTTGAAGAGCAAGGGTTGGAAACTCCGTAGAAAAAAACACATGCTAGTCACGCCTTCCTCCTGAGACCAGGTTCGTTTGGGTTCTGGTTTAGCGGGCACAAAGGGGGCTCAGTGAGGTTTCAGGACACAGGACTAATAAAAGGGAACAAGGAGGGACCAAGATGAAGTCACGCAAAGTGGTGCCGTTCGATGCCAGGCTGAATGGAGTAAGCCAGGTCAATCCAGGGAGTGGCAACAGCCCTCTGGGGGGATGGGTTGGGCTGTTAAGTGCTAAGCCTAGAGGAGGCTAGGAGGGAAAAGGCAGCTCCCTCCCTCTGCTGGAGCACGTGGGAAATGGACTCATTTTTGGCTGCACTACTTTTCTGTTTATCTTCCTGATTAGTTGTGAATTCTTCTTCCAACTCCGAGTCTTCCTAGCCTGTGGGTTCCGCTTGTCTTTTTGGATTAGATTCTCTTCAAGACCAGGACCCCTGGAATCCCAGCTGCATTTCCAAGGTAATTTCTGCAGGAAAGCAAGTTTGGCACATTGGATTCACAGGCCACGGCCATGGTGGGAGCAGGAGGGGGAGAGGGCAGCCCACTGGTCTGGGACGGGCACCTGGAACTTCTGGTAGTAATGTTTTGAAACTTACTCATTATCCAGACATGGGACAAACTCCAGTGAATCACTAACACTCCATGCAATGAACTTGGGAAGACCTCTAACCACAGGGTCTCCTGCGCAAGAGGGTCTCCGTGGTGTTCCTGTATTCAGGGATTTGTAGGTGGGTGGAAATTTAAGGACCTAAAGGAAGAGGCCATATGTGCGCTGTAAGCCTTGGGTCCTCTTCCTCTTCCCTAGAGTCACTGAAGGAAGCCTTGGGCAGGCAGAGGCACTGCAGTGGTGAGAGCCTGGCACAGGGTTGGCGAGGACACCAGGGACACTCAAGGCAACCTCTAACTCCTAAACCACAGATGGTTAAAGACAGGATGGAGCGCTGACCCAGCTTGCCAAAGGGAAGCCTGGCCCCAGGCAGCACCCAGACTGGGTCTGGCCTTTCTCCAGGGAAGCTCTCAGAGTGAGGTGGGGGCAGCCTCCGGTGGATCCAGGAAGCAGAAGGCACAGGCACTGCAGTGGCTGACCCTCCCAAGGCTTTGGGGACATTTACTCAGGTGGGAAGGGCTGGCGTGGTGTTATCAGAGCTTTGTTTGACGGGCGGTCGGTCCAGGCAGTCATAATTCTCCTGACGTCATGGGATCTTCATGGGCAGCTTGTTGGAAAAGGCCAGGGGATCCCGCCACCCTGTGTTTGAGAACTTCTTTAAGGGTCACCTCGCAGCTGTGTAAATACACTATCAGGAAAACGTCCTTGTGTACTCTTTGTGCTACTGGTAAAGCATGAAAAGCAGGATTATTCTCAGTAAAAATTAAACCCTCAGGACCGACTATGGCAGTTCTCAGGTGACTTGATTTGTTTCTCAACTTCCATTATTTGCAGAACATTTTTTCCAGCTTACATGTCACACGTTACTTTTATTTCACTTACAGTTCTGTAAGATTTAACAAATGGGTGAAGTCCATTTGTAACCACCACCGCCATCGGAGTCCATGGTGACGTTCTCCTCCCACGCCCCTGATGTTTCCTCCTCTAGAGTCAAACCCGCCACCCTCGTCCAGCCACTTGCAATTCCATCCTGGGGCTTTTCCAGAATGCCACTTAAACTGAATTCTAGGTGACAAAGCCTTTGAGTCTGACTTCTTTCGTTTAGCGGAAAGCATTGGAAGACCATTAGTGTTGCTGTAAGGGTCAGTAGTCCCTTCTTGATATATGTGAGTACTATTCCATTTTTAAGGGCCATGGTTTGTTTATCCATCCACCCAGAAAAGGGCATGTTGGTAGGTAGAGTCCAGTTGTTGGCTATTATGAATAACTATAAATATTTGGGTACAGGTTTTTATGTAAATTTGAATTTTTATTTCTCTGGAATAAATACCTAAGAGAGGGATCACTGAGTCACATGATATGTGTGGATTTAATTGCGAAATAAACTGCCAGATTTTCCAGAGTGGCTATAGCATTTTGCATTCCTACCAAAAAAGAATGGAGTCCAGTTGCTCCCCACCACAGTCAGCCCTTGAAAACTTCAGTGTTGCTTTTGTTTCTCGTCATTCTAATGAGTGTGTGGTAATATTTAATTGTGGTTGGAATTTCATTCCCCAATGACTAATGCACACATGAGCATTTTTCATGAACTACTTTGCTATTATATATGATATATATAATAATATGATACATATGGTATCTGTTCAAATGTTTTGCTTCATTTTATTAGGTTGTTTTCTTTTGCTAAATTTTACAGGTGATTTACATTTATTTTCTGGGTATAAGTTCTTTTTAGATGTATGATTTCTGAAAGATGTATCCAAGTCTATAACTTGTTTTTAAGAGCATCATTTTCAAAGCAAAATTTTAATGTTCTTAAAGACAAATATATCAAGTATTATTTTGTGGATCATGCTTTTGGTGTTTTATTTAAGAACTCCTTGTCTAGCCCAAAGTCATGAAGATTTTATCTTCTGTTTTCTTCTAAACTCTGTAGAGGACAGATACAGTGGTACATGCCTATAATTCCATCAACTCAGGAGGCTGAGGCAGGAGGATCACAAGTTCAAGGACAGTGTGAGCAACTTAGTGAGACTCTGTCTCAAAATAAAAAATATAAAAAGCTGGGCATGTATCTCAGTGATAGAGGATCCCTGGATTCAATCCTTGTACCACAAAAGTAAATAAATAAACAAATATAGTTTTATTTTTTATATATTGATCCATATCCCATTTTGTCTTAAAACTTTTGAAAGAATTTTTAGACGATGTTACTTGTTCATTGAAACCAGCATGGCCATTTACCTTTGGTCCTGATAGATGAGCTTAGCCGTTAGTTCTATCAGATGATTCATGCTCTTAATCAATCAACAGTATTGATGACGCATTTCACATTCATTACTGCCTCTGAGCAGTTGAGAACAACCCTGGTTGGATACCCTGTGTTCCCAGCTCTTGTTCCTAATCTCACTGTCTTTAGTTATTTCCATGGATCTGCAGTTATTTTCTAAAAAAATCAAAAAAACACTCAATTTTTAAAATATTTTTTAATTGTAGATGGACACAAGACTTTTATGTCATTTACTTATATGTGGTGCTGAGGATCGAACCCAGTGCCTCACACATGCCAGGCAAGTGCTCCACCACTGAATCCGAACCCCAGCCCTACAGTAATTTTCATTAGCAGAATGTAATCAAGGCGTGTAGAGTCCAAAAGAGGGCGGGGGATAACTGTCTTATATCTTTTCTCAGTAAAATTCCATTTTTTTTCCTTTTTGACATGTGTATATATATATATATATACACATATATTTAATCTGAACAAAATGAAGAACAAAAATGGAAGCAGTTTTTTGCATAATTTAAATTTACAAAGTTCTCCAGTCCTCTACATCTTGATCTTATAGATTCAGAGTTTTACTTAGAGCTAAGAAGAGCTTCGAGGTCACTCTTCAGTCCACTTTATCAAGTCCACAGATATTTTTCCTGAGCACCACCTGTGAGCCAGGGACTTTGTACAGTCCGGATAAGAAAATCAACTTCCGGGCACGTAAAGGTAGCTGTCAGTAGCCCGTGGCTTATCCAGGCGCCTGCAGTTGCAGTCCTCAGAGTTCTGTCCTCCCCACCTGCCTCCACACGCTTGCCAGTTCACTGCTGTCTTCCCTGCCTGCCCCTGCAGCAGTCCCCGCCCAGTGGGAATGACAGGGCACGCATGGTTCCCAGGAGGAGACTTAGCTCAGGGAAGTGACATGTGGGAGGAAATTTGCTGGAAGTGAGTTTATAGAGTTTTGAAAAGAAGGTTGGAGGTTGGAGAAAACCCTGGGGCTGCATCTGGGATGAGAGTTTTAAGAAGAGAAGCTGTGATTTGGGGTTTTTGAAAGGGAGGTTTATAGTTACCAGGAGGTAATAGGGGAAGATGTTAGTGGTTTGGGAGCAAGTTAAAAGAAAAGCTAGGAGAAAGAAGAGGGGTTTAGGAAGTAGCCTGAGGATCTGGGCTAAGATGTCTTTGTCTTAGACTCCAGGTCACAGATCAGAAAGACACATTTTTAAAACATACTTAAAAGAACAAAGGTACAGTTTTGAATATTATGCAGTGTTTTTTAAAAATATTTTTTGTTTTAATTAGTTATATATGACAGTAGAATGCATTTATGCACTTTGATATATCATACATAGATGGGATGTAATTCTCAGTTTTCTGAGTGCACATGTTGCAGAATTATATTGGTCATGCAGTCACATATATACATACAATGATAATGTCTGTTTCATTCTACTGTCTTTCCTATCCCCTCCCCGCCCCTCCCTTCACTTCCCTCTTCCTAATCTATGGTAATGACGTTCTTCTCTAGTGCCCCCCACCTTGCCTTATTGTGAATTAGCATCCACATATTAGAGAAAACTTTCGGCCTTTGGTTTTTCAGGATCGGCTGTTTTAGTGAACATGATATTCTCCAGCTTCATTCATTTACTGGCAAATGCCATAATTTCATTCTTTTTTGAAGCTGAGAAATATTCCATTAAATATATATACCACATTTTCTTTATCCATTCATTTATTGAGGGACACCTAGGTTGGCTCCATAGTTTAGCTATTGTGAATTTAGCTGCTATAAACATTGACATGCCTACATTACTGTAGTATGCTGATTTTAAGTCCTTTGGGTATAAACTGAGGAGTGGGATAGCTGGGTCAAATAGTGGTTCCATTCCAAGTTTTTTGAGGAATGTCCATACTGCTTTCCAGAGTGGTTGTGCCAATTTGCAGTTCCACTAGCAACGTATGAGTGTACCTCACCAACATTTATTGTTGACTATATTCTTGATGATTGCCACTCTGATAGGAGTGAGATGAAATCTTAGTGTAGTTTGATTTGCATTTCTCTAATTGCTAGAGATGGTGGACAGTTTTCATATGTTTGTTGATCAATTGTAATTCTTCTTCTGTGAAGTGTCTATTTAGTTCCTTAGCCCACTTATTGATTGGGTTATTTGTTGTTTGGGTGTTAAGTTTTTCGAGTTCTTTATATACTCTAGAGATTAATGCTTTATCAGAGGTGCATGTGGTAAAGATTTTCTCCCAATCTGTAGGCTCTCTCCTTTGCTGAGAAGAAGCTTTTAAATTTGAATCCATCCCATTCATTGATTCTTGAGCTTTAGGAGTCTTGTTAAGGAAGTCAGATCCTAGGCCAACATGGTGAAGACTTTTTTCTTCTATTAGGCACAAGATCTCTGTTCTAGTGCCTGAGTCTTTGGTCCCCTTTGAGTTGAATTTTGTGCAGGATGAGAGATAGAGGTTTAATTTAATTTTTGCTAAATATGGATTTCCATGTTTGCCAGCACCATTTGTTGAATAGACTATCTTTTCTCTATTGAATGTTTTTTGGCACCCTTGTCTAGTATGAGATAATCATATTTATGTGGTTTTGCCTCTGTGTCCTCTATTCTGTATCATTGGTCTACAAGTCTATTTTGGTGCCAATAAAATGCCTTTTTTTGTTACTATAGTTCTGTAGTATAGTTTAAAGTCTAGTATTGTGATGCCTCCTGCTTTACTTTTCTTGCTAAGGATTGCATAGCTATTCTAGGTCTCTTATGTTTCCAAATAAATTTTTTGATTGCTTTTTCTATTTCTATGAAGAATGTCATTGGGATTTGAATAGGAATTGCATTAAATCTGCATAATGCTTGGTAGTATGGCCATTTTGAGAATACTATCTGCCTATCCAGGAGCATGGGAGATCTTCTGAGGTTTTCTTCAATTTCTTTTATTAGCGTTCTGTAGTTTTCATTGTAGAGGTCATTCACCTCTTTTGTTAGATTGATTCCCAGGTATCTTATTTTATTTTTTGAGGCTACTGTGAATGGGGTAGTTTTTCCTAATTTCTCTTTCAGTGGATTCATCATTGATGTATAGGAATGCGTTTGATTTATGGGTGTTGATTTTATATCCTGCAACTTTGCTGAATTCATTTTTTAGTTATTGTATTCCAGAAGTTTTCTGGTGGAATTTTTTTTAGATCTTCTAGATATAGAATCATGTCATCCACAAATAGTGATAGTTTGAGTTCTTCTTTACCTATTTGTATCCCTTTAATTTCTTTCTTTTGTCTAATTGCTCTGGCTAGAGTTTCAAGGATGATGTTGAATAGAAGTGGTGAAAGAAGATATCCTTGTCTTGTTCCAGTTTTCAGAGGGAATACTTTCAATTTTTCTCCATTTAGAATGATTCTGGCCTTGGGTTTAGCATAGATAGCTTTTACAATGTTGAGGTATGTTCCTACTACCCCTATTTTTGTCTGGTGTTTTGAACATTTGTCAAATGCTTTTTCTGCATTTATTGAGATGATCATATGATTCTTGGTTTTAAGTCTATTAATATGATGAATTACATTTATTGATTTCTGTATGTTGAACCAACCCTGTATCTTTAGGATGAACCCAACTGATCATGGTGTACTATATTTTTAATGGTTTTGTATGTGATTTGCCAGAATTTTATTGAGAATTTTTGCATCTATGTTCATCAGGGATATTGGTCTGAAGTTTTCTTTCCTTGATGTGTCTTTGTCTGGTTTTGGAATCAGGGTGATATTAGCCTCATAGAATGAGTTTGGAAGGTTCCCTCCTTTTCTATTTCATGGAATACTTTGAGGAGTATTGGTGTTAATTCTTCTTTGAAAGTCTTATAGAACACAGTTGAGAATCCATCTGGTCCTGGGCTTTTGGTGGTGTTTTCTATTTCATTACTTGAAATTGATCTGTTTAAATCATGTATGACCTCCTCATTCAGTTTGGGTAGGTCACATGTCTCCAGAAATTTGTTGACGTCTTTGATATTTTCTATTTTGTTGAAATATGAATTTTTAAAATAGTTTCTAAATATCTTCTGTATTTCAGACATGTCTGATATGATATTTCCTTCTTCATCCTGTATTTTAGTAATTTGAGTTTTCTTTCCTTTCATTAGCATGGCCAGAGGTTTACCTATTTTATTTATTTTTTCAAAGAACCAACTTTTTGTTTTGTCAATTTTTAAAATTGTTTCAATTTCATTGATTTTAGCTCTGGTTTTAATTATTTCCTGCCTTCTACTGCTGTTGGTGTTGATTTGTTCTTCTTTTTCTAAGGTTTTGAGATGTAGTGTTAGGTCATTTATTTGCTGACTTTATATTCTTTTAGTCACTGTGCTCAATTCGATAAACTTTCCTCTTAGCACTGCCTTCATAGTGTCTCAGAGATTTTGACATGTTGTATCAGTGTTCTCATTTATCTCTAAGAATTTTTTATTTCATCCTGATTTGTTCTACTATCCATTCATCATTCAATTGTGTATTATTTAGTCTCCATTTGTTACAGTAACTTCTATTTTTTATTTTATCATTGATTTCTAATTGCATTCCATTGTGGTCTGATAGAATGCAGGGTATTAACTCTGTTTTTTTTTAATTTACTGAGTTGCTTTGTGGCATAATATATGGTCCATTTTAAAGAAGGAGCCATGTGCTTCTTAGAAGAAAGTATATTTTCTCATTGATGGATGAAATATTCTATATATGTCTGTTAAGTCTAAATTATTTAGTTCTGTAGTTTCGTTATTTAGTTTTTGTTTGGAAAATCTGTCTAGTAGTGAGAGAGGTGTGTTAAAGTCACCCAGTATTATTGTTTTGTGGTCTATTTGACTCTTGAAATTGAGAAGAGTTTGTTTGATGTTCATAGATTCTCCATTGTTTGGGGCATAAATATTTATAATTGTTATGTCATGCTTATATGTACTTCCATTGAGAAGTATGAAATGTCCTTCTTTGTCTCTTCTGATTAACTTTGGCTGGAAATCTACATTATCTGAGATGAGAATGGAAACCCCTGCTTGTTTATGCAATCCAGAAGAGTGATAAGATTTTCCCATTCTTTCACCTTCAGCCTGTGGATGTCCTTGCCCATGAGGTGAGTCTCTTGAAGACAGCATATTGTTGGGTCTTGCTTTTTAACCCAATCTGCTGGTCTGTGTCTCTTGATTGACGTATTTAGGCCGTTAACATTCAGGGTTATTATTGGAGGTCTTTTCACCGGGCACGGCCTTGGCTACCTCTGATGCTACCTCTGTGGTTGCTGCCACTGACACACGGGGTCTCCTGTCCAGTCAATACCTGCCTGCACCACTACCGCCATTGCTGCTGCCTCTGACGCCGCTGCCATCCTGAGGTCACCTCGAGGTCTTCTTTCTGGGTGCTGCTGCCACCAAAGTCACTGCTGCCTCCCACACAACTGATGTCAACACCACTGCTGCCCCCAGAGATCGCCTGGTGACGTTGTCCCCACAGCCAGTTGCAGCCACCACTGACACTGTTTCACTACCCGCTGCTGCTGACCCGCTGCCTGGTGCCACCATCACCGCTGCTACCACTTCCTGGGGGACTGCTGCAGGCAGACTCCAGGTTTGGCTGCATGTGGCTGCACCCAGGGCCTGGGCCCGTATATCAGCAGGTTGACCACTACAAGAGCCTCTGTCTGGGGATTCCACCTGGGACCTGCAGGTCCAGTGTCGGGGTGCCTGTGGGTTTGGAGAAGCCTGGAGTCTTTCTGCTGAGAGTGCTGGTGGCCCTTATCTTGCTGCTGCATCTCAGGTTGCCCCTTTGCAGAAGTCTATCCCTGTCTGCAAGTGGGAGCAGCACTGAGATCTTGGGACTGCAGCATGGCTAAGCCTGAGATATTGGAGCCCAGATCAATGAGATGGAGACTGGGTTTGCGAGGGCTGATCTGGGTTTGGTGATCCCGAGAGATGGCAGAGACAGGGCTGAGAATCTGTTGAACACTGACAGAGACAGTTCGACTTTCCAGCAAGGCTTATTTTATTTTATTTTTTGATTTACTAATCTCTCTACCATATTTGGAACAGAATGTTTTTAATGCATCAGTGTGTGGAGGACAATGATATATGAATGTATTTTGCATTCTTATTGTGTTCTTATGTCTTTAATTTTTTCTCTGTGTTCATATTCTTCCTCTCTCTTGTTTACTTTTCTCCAATCAACAGCCCATCTCTGTCAGCTCCTCTTCCTGTGAATTTTTACTTTTAGCTTCTCTCTTCCTCATGAATATTGCATACTACACTACTTCTGTTCTCTCATCCACCATTTGAAATTGTAAACCATTTTAACAAATATTCTGTTTGTACTATAGATAGTTATTGAACTCATCATTTTGGTTTAATGTAGAAAGCAGTAGATGCCTTAGTGGGAACTATTAGGTTTAAGGCTATATATTGTGTACACTGGGTGCTGTTGATACTGATCTCACCAGTAAAGGTGAAGAGCTGGAAACCTTCAGGGACACTGTAGTGTCCTGCCTTAGATCCATACTTTTAGATAGAAAAACACATTAACAACATGAAAAAACAAGGGAATAAAATGCCCCAAACAAACCAAGATGCTTCTTCAACAGCAGAAGCCACTGATAACACAGTAGAATAAATCTCCAAGAAGGAGTTTAGATTATATATAGTTAAATTGATGTGAAGTAAAAGATAGTAGAAGGAGTGAAATAAAAAATACAGGAAGTGAAAGATCACTTCAATACAGTTAGAGATTGTGAAAAAAAATGAGAAATCCTCGAAATGAAAGAATAAGTAAACCAAATTATAAATTCAATAGGAAGCATCACCAACAGACTAGACCACTTGGAAGACAGAACCTCAGACAATAAAGACAAAATACATAATCCTGAAAGTAGAGTTGAGCATGCAGATAAGATGGTAAGAAACCATGAACAAAACATTCAGGAATTATGGGATAACGTGAAAAGACCAAATTTAACAGTTTTCAGAATATGAAGGAGCAGAGATATAAACTAAAGGAATAAAGGAATGCACAATCTTTTCAATAATATCATAGCAGAAAATTTCTCAAACTTAAAGAATGTAATGAAAAATCAAATATAAGAGGCTTACAGGACCCCAATATACAAAATTACAGCAGATCCACAATCAGACATGTTATAATGAGAATGACTAACAGAGAATAAAGATAAAATCTTAAAGGTGTGAAAGAAAAAAATTAAATTACATATAGGGGGAAACCAATTTAGATCTCAACTGATTTCTCAACCCAGACCCTCAAAGCTGGGAGGTCCTGGAATAATATATTTCACGCTCTGAAATAAATCAGATGCCAACCAAGAATTTTATATCCAGCAAAATTAAGTTTTATATTTGAAGATGAAATTAAAACCTTTTATGATAAACAAACATTAAAAGAATTCACAATTAGGAAGCCTAAACTACAGAGCATTCTCAACAAAATACTCCATGAGGATGGGGTGGAAAAAAAAAGTGAAAACCAGCAAAGGGAGGATCCACACTAAGGGGACATCCAACCAAATGGGACACTAGGACAAACCAAAAACCAGAAATAAATCGAGATGACAGGGAATACACATCATACGCAGCGGTTTTAAACAACAAACCTTTAAGAGTTTAGGTGACTTTTTGGTCATTGACGGTGGTTTAGAAGGCCCAGGGTTTTGAGTTTTTCGCCTTCTGACTGTGGCAGTGGAAATTCTGTCCCTGTCAAGATAGGACTGTATGCCCGTGAGAACGAGGAGCCTCATGTGAAATGACATCCAGCTGGGTGCCGACAGGTGTCAGGCTGGGTCTTGTTACTACATGAAATGAGGAGGGAGCCCCTGTTCTGAGGTCAAAAAGCTACCAAGAGGGAGCCCAGAAATGGATCCACCCAGAGCCTGCAGAGAAAACCTCTGTGGGTGCTTGAGGGCTGAGCCCGAGGCAAGCCCTAGGAAGACCTCAAAGAAAACATCTGAACTTCAGTGACTCCAGCGGATGCTCCCGTGCTCCAGGTGCCTATAAACCAATGTTCTTAACAGCTTTGCTCATAATAGTAAAAAGATGGCGATAACCCAATGTCCAATGAGGACACCAACAAAATGTGGTATATCCATACAGTGGAATATTATTCAGCCATAAAAGGAAAGAAGTTCTGATATATGCCCCAACATGGCTGAAGCTTGCGAACATTGTCTAAGCAAAAGAAGCCAGACACAAAGAGCTATACACTGTGTGATCACATTTATTTTTAAAAATCTAAAATGGACAAGACCATAGAGACAGAAAATAAACTATTCCTTGTGAGGAGTTGGGTAGAGAAGAGAACTGCTAATGAGCATGGAGTTGCTTTGGAGAATGATAAAAATGTTTTAGAATTAGATCGTGGTGATGATTGTATACTTTGAGAAAATAAGTTTATAAATTTATATATATATATATATATATATATATATATATATATATATATATATATATAGAGAGAGAGAGAGAGAGAGAGAGAGAGAGAGAGAGAGAGAGGCCGTGGGACAGTGTCTCTTTCCATTGTTAAAACAAGCCATCTTTGTTAGTTCTGCAGATGACACTTGGCCTGCCCAGGCAGTGGGGGTCTATGATCCTGTGTCCACCCTACACTCCACCCAGGTGGGAGCATGTCCTGCTGCCAGCTCTTACCATCCACCAGTATCCACTACCCCTCACTGCCTCTTGAAATCCTAGGTCCCTCCAATGCACTCAGGCCAGGACTGCTTTCCATCCACAAGAAGTCTCCTGTGTACACCCAGACTTTCTGCAGGCCCTCCTGCTGCAGCCCCCAGCCTGCCCCCTATAGAGGGATGGGGCATGCACACAGGCATGCGCTGCTGTCAACAGCGACTGTGCATACACCAGTGGCCTAAAATTCTCATGGAGCTCAGAGGTGCTCAATGACCTCATAGCCCCCAGAAATCCAGAAAGCAAGCCGCCAGTCACACGCTGTGGTATGCATCCTCGTACAAGCCTACTGTGCCACCAGTCCTGAGCGTGGTACATTTCATTACACGTGTGAATGTTTGTTCATGATGATAAACAACTGTGTTCCTGGGTTATGCATCCACTACACTATGCTTTTTACTGATCTTTTAGAATATAGTCCTTCAATTCATTAAAACAAAAACTTACCATAAACTGTGCCACAGGACACCAGCAGCAGCTTCATGCATCTCTCGTTTACTGTAGCACTTGGTGGCATCAGGAGGCCACACCTGGTGACAGACTTATACCATCTAGGTTTGTGTTAAGTGTATCCGTGTATTTGCACACATAAAACAAAATGCTTATTGAGAACTTTTTATGCCTCAACCATAGTAGCCACTCAATAAATAGCGTTCAAATGAAGAATAGAAGGAAGGAGAAATCCTGCATCTTCCCACCATCGAGGGTATCCATGTTAGTTTTGTGGTTTCTATCCTCTAGTCTTTTTCTGGGCCAATTTCGAGTGTTCTGCTGTCTTACAGCTGCTGGGTTTGCTTGGCAACATTTTCCAGGTCACTAGCTATGGCAAGGTCCTCCCTGGGTCAGCTGGGTCAGGTCTAGCTGCATCTTGAATGCTGGTCCCAGGCATCCCAGCCTCGGGGGATGAGGACAGAGAATCCTGGGTTAGGCTCCTCTCTACAGAACTGGCTCTATACTGCATTAACAGCTTTCTACCCCTCCCCAAAAATATAAAGCTGACAGAAGAAAATCCACAGTCTCAGCCCAGGAGAGCAGAAGTCAGGCTCTGAATACAGGACCTCGCAGGCGGGTGTAGCCTCTCACCTGTCATGCTCTACCTGTTGGGTGACCTAGCTTTCTTTTTTTTAAGCCCCACAAGTTCCTTTAAGCTCCTGGCAATGGGAGGAGTTGATGGCAGCTTGATTGGACTTCTGACAACCACAAGGAAAGAGAAAGAAGAAGCCCTACTCTTGAGTCCCTTATCTATGGGGCTGAGCCCCATAGATAAACACTGGTGTCCTTCCTCACCATGTGACATGGGTTACACACTCAGCTTCAACTGAATGCAGCAGTGGAGGAAGAACAGTTCTTCCTGGGAGCCCTGAATCTGCTCTGGGTCCTGAAGGAGACCCAGGCCCATGGTGTGCCAAGCAGGCTGCTGGCCGCTTCCATGTTCTGCTGTTACTAGGCATGCAGCTCAATGTGTACCATGCGTGCAACTCCTCCGGGGTGGCTTTCAGAAGTAGCTTATTTTTATATGCATAGATAAAATGCCAAAAGGAAATAACATAGGTAAACTGGCCCAGACTGCTCCTGAGTGTATTAAGGGTTAGGATTTCCTGAGGTTTGGGAATGTGAGATAGTGATTCCTTATGGAAGTCAGTGTTTGGGTGATGGCCGTTTACCAGCTGTGGGAAATTTCTTACTTCATTGCTCAGGTTCCTTAACTACATCATAAAGATGATGCACAGGTGTCTACGCCAGTCCAGACAAGATGTGTCCAAGTGCACACTGCCATGCCCTGAGCACTGAACATGGTGCTCAGTGCCCCTGAGTACCCCCTGAATGTAACCAGTCACTGTCATTAAGAGGAGCTTCTTGTCTTGTATGACAGCACATTATAGGTTCTTACCACACTCTGTGATTTGACCTTCAGGTGTCTGTCTTATAGATAAAAACACAGATGACACTCAGTAAACCAGAGAGAATCGTTCCGCAGATGTGGTTGTTACCGACACTCATTGTTAGGAAATGAGGTCAGAGACAGAGACTACTTCCTGCCTTATGTAGTCCTCTTGCCTAAAACGGGAAGCACTGATGGGTCATTGAGATCCATCCAATGTTACTTGTAAACAGACCCAGTTTCGTAGTTGGCTAAGGAAGATGAAGATTCCCAGACCAAACGAAGCTGAAGAACCACCCGTGGTGACTTCACCAGCCTCATCCCTTGTCAACGCAGTCGCCCAGAAGAGCTCACCCAAAGCTGCACCAACCTCGGAGTTGGGCAGAAGTCAGTGCCACTGACTCCACAGGCTGGCACCCACCCGAGGCTCTGCCCTGCCAGGCTGCCCTCGGTCACTGAGCCTGAGACCTTCCTGAGCTCAACGGCTGGGCCAGCTGGATTCAGGGCCACTGTGACTTGGTGTCTTTGTCTTAGTAGGACTGTTACGGTTTGGATGTAAGATGTCCCACAAAAGCTCACGTGTGAAACAAGGCAAGAAGGCTCAGAGGAGAAATGATGGGGTTATGGGAGTCTTCACCCAATCAGTGAATTAATCCCGTTGGGGTTTAACTGAGTGGTAATTGAAGGCAAGTGTGTGGCTGGAGGAGGTGGGTCCCTGGGGGCGCACATCTGAGATGTATATTTTGTATCTGGCAAAAGGAGTATCTCTCTGCCTCCCTGTGCCATGTTCCCAGTGCTCTCCTCCACATCCTTCTACCATGATATTCGGCCTCACCTGGAGCCCTGAGGAATGGAACCAGCTGGACTGAGACCTCAGAAACCATGAGCCCCAAATTAACTTTGCCTCCTCTAATTGCTCTTGTCAGTTCTTTTGATAGCAGCAACGGAAAAGCCACCTAAAACAAGATCCAGACTCCCCGCAAGCCTAGGACAGGATCCTCACAGACCTGACGCTATCAGAGCTGCCTTGGGACCCTGAGGGCTGTGGTCCATGCTCATCCCACCCTTACCATCCCGCTTAGTGGACCAAACACACAAAGAAGCAAATTAAAAATAATTCTCCTTATCCTAGTTAGAATAAGATATATTCCATGTCTGAATAAATATATTAAACAGATTCTATTGTCTTCTATAACTAAAAAGAACACATTTTAAAATCATAAAAAAAAATTTCTCCCTTTTAAATACTGATTCTGTCCTTGGGCTGGGGGGTGTAACCTAGTGGTAGAGCAAGTACTTCCACCCACGAGGCCCTGGACTCAATCCAGAGCACTAGGAAAAACAAATGCTGACAGCTATCTTTACTAAAGCCCACCAAGAATAAGCCTGCCAACTGTTAGCATTAAGAATTATTTAGTGAAATTTTAGAATCCCTAATAAAGACTGGGTCTCCCTCTCTCCTCCAAAACTTACTTCTTTGCCATCAACAAAAATAAAAAACAATGCCTGCTTTCATGAATTCAGGAGTCTTGTTCATAAAGATATCCCCAAAAAGATGTTCCCATTCTCCTAGAACCCCGAGGTAATGCCTTCTTTTAGCACGGATGCTCTTCCCCCTCCTTCCTTCTTTC
This sequence comes from Callospermophilus lateralis, assembly GCF_048772815.1. Lineage (NCBI taxonomy): Eukaryota > Metazoa > Chordata > Mammalia > Rodentia > Sciuridae > Callospermophilus > Callospermophilus lateralis. The sequence goes on from NC_135314.1 coordinate 105,083,404, forward strand.
CTCCCTCCCTTCCATCCTTCCTTCCTTCCTTCCTTGCTTCTTCCTTTCCTTTAGCTCTAATCTAAATATCTCTCATTGTTACTTAGGTCCGAGAGACTAAACCATGTCAAGCGTGTTGTGAGATCCCTGCCCAGTGTATGCACACCAGGCCTCAACTCGATGCTCCAGAATTTCTATACTAATTGTTCACTGTTGACTGCTCTTTTTGGCACACCGTGTAGATTCTTGTTTAGACACTATGAGATGTACTGGAAATGTCTCCTTAAATTAGAAGATAACCCACAACTTGGATGACTCACAGTTGAAATTGTTATTAAGTGTGCCCTATTACAGATGAGATGAAATGTCTTGTTTAATATTTATTATACAGCAATAACTATATGTGCTTGAAAATATCTCAATTAGGACTTGGCAAAAATACTTATAATAGAACCATATCCATTCATGTAATAATTATACCTAGATGAATCCCAGCTCTGTTTTATTTCAATATTTGGCAATAAATACATACGTATTAACTCCAAAATCTATAAATAATAAGCAAATTATCAAGTTGTCCTATGTTTTCAGTTATATTCTTTATCTAGTGGATAATTGGGTTCCTTGGCTCACCAGACTTATTTCACTAAACCAAATGCCTAACAATGGTTGAACTGTACTTAAACTTTACCTCTTGGGGCTGATTGTAAATATAGAATTTCATCATTCTCTTACTATGACAAGCCCCATTGAGGGCTGAACAATCTGTTTAATAGAAAATTTTCAATTATGCATGATCACAGTTTTTCATTATGAAGGCTCAGCTGAGACCCACTGGCATCTCTATAGAGCTTCGAGAAAGAGCTGTTCTCTCCAGGTGCCAGCGTCCAAGCACAGGGCTGGGGAGTGCACAGAACAAATGTCAGGGCACACGAGCCCCCTTAGTGGGCATCCCCAGCAGCCAGCCCAGCTGCCCAGGAACAGAAGGCAAGATGCAACAATTCAGGAAGTTACTGACCTTTAGTATGCTCAAACCAGCCTGCATGCCCAGAAATGGTATTCTGACAGATGATCATCCCAAGTAGTGTTGAATTTAGAGAGGAGAGGGGGATGGAGTCAGGAGGGTGTGTGGAAGAGTGACACAGAGTTAAATGCCCCCCCTCTGGGAGGAAATCACTTGGGGTGGCACCTCCGCTTATGGCTGTCAGTCTCACAAGTCTTGCTTTTGACTACTCTCTTTAAAATAATTTTCATGCAGATAAAAATCGTTAAATCTTTTTAGGATATGATGTGAAAGTAACTATCAGAAATTTAAATGTGTAAATCTTTGACCCAGCAGTTCCATTTTAGAACTCTGTCCTAAGGAGACCCTCACACATGCTCATGAAGAATGCAGGAGTGCAACACACTTCCAACCTCAGAAGGATCGGAAGCCATGCAAAAAAACGTCCCCAGATAGGGTGGACGTAGTTATGCCTGTATTACGTGATACCTCGAAGCTGCTTGTTAAAAATAGTAAGATGATTCTACATATACAATGGTGTGAGGGGGAAGGGAAGGGAAAAAAAAGAGAGAGAGATAAGTGTCACAGTAGTATGGGTGGACAATAGAGATGGGAGGGGAGGGGAGGGGGGGATAGGGAGGGCAGCAGAATACAACTGACACTAGGATTGCTGTATGTATACACATGGATGTATAACCAATGTGATCCTGCAATCTGTACCCGTGGAAAAATGACAATTCATACCCTATTTGAATCAAATGTATGATATGTCAAGATCATTGTATTGTCTTGAACAACTAATAATAATAAATAAATAAAAGACAATACATCAATAAAAGCAAAAAGAACAAGCTGCAGAATAGCAGAAATCCCAGTGATGCAAGAAAAACGTGCATGTGCAACCTGCGCGGGCGTGCGACCTGTGCGAGCATGCAACCTGCGCAAGTGTACCTGTGCAGACAGCACAGGATGCCTGGGTGGCATCAGGAAGACATATTCCTGAGGCATCGCTTCCCAGAGGGAACAGTTTGGTAGGAATAGAGAGGGAGGGTAGAAAATAGAGCCAAGGAATGACTGAGGGCTTTTACTTTCTGCTCTAGGTGACTTTGCAATGTCTACTTAAAAAAAAAAAAAAAAAAAGCAAGCCAGGCACAGTGACTCACACCTGTAAACCAGCAGCCTGGGAGGCTGGGGCAGGAGGATCACAAGTTCAAAGCCAGCCTCAGCAACTTAGCAAGGCCCTAAGCAACTCAGCGAGACCCTGTCTATAAATTCAAAATTTTTAAAAGGCTGGGGATGTGGTTCAGTAATTAAGTGCCCCTGGGTTCAATCTCTGGGGGGAAAAAATCCAACAATAAGCATACATGACTTTTGTATGTTGAGAACAATTAAAAAGAATTTTCAAGAACTAAAAAAAAATTAATCATTATTTGTAATTGAATTTGTAATTTTGTTTGTAATTCACCAAACAAAAGTATTTTCATTTTTATGTATTACCTTCCAGACCTTTAATAAGGGTCTAAATATAGAGAAAACATACAAAATTATATAACAAGAATGTTGCTATATGGTTTATAGTGTAATGTGGACTCATAACCATAGTATATGAGTTGCCATTTTGCTGCTAGTAATTGTCAAATGGTGTTGATGTAAATACATTCCTTTTTTCTCCAAAATGTAATCAACTATTTTATACTAATGTGGCTGCTTTGGATTTTATACAGTTTTCACAAATAGCGTAGAAAAAATTACTGCATAACGTATCATATCATTAGATGTTGTCTCTTTAAGTAAAAGTTTAAATAGGAAAATTATCAAATAAGAATCTAAACATTTCGTGGCTTTTAAAACCCAGTGCAGATTTTCTTTCCAAAAGGATAGCTCTGATCTTATTGCCACAAGGAGTGCGTCAGTTCTACTCCATCCTGATTAGCACTGAGTTCTGATTTCTTCAACTATTTGGGCAGAAGTAGAACAATATGTATAAATTATAAATGTGAATATTTCCCTCATGTTAACTTGTTAATTGCAGTGAGTTGTTCAGGTGCTTTTCCATTTATTTAATCTCACGATTTTTAAACAATAATGACATTAGTGTGTGATCCCATCGTTCACCCTCAGTGTACCAAGTGCTGAGCATTACTCGTGTGTGACATTCATATCACACTAACCTCGGAAAATTCTGACCATCACCACCTTACAGATGAAGAAAGTATTCTGACCATCACCACCTTACAGATGAAGAAGCCGCGGCCCAGACACGTTCACAGCATGGAATCCATGAGCTTGTAGGCTCAGCACACTCGGTGGACTCCTGAGACTGCTGAACGATCAAGGCGTCATCCCTTCAGCTGTAATATTTGTCAAAAGTTCATCTGTTCTTCTGCTGTTGTTGCAGCTCTGGGGACTGAACATAGGGCCTTGCACGTTCTAGGCAAGCACTCTGGTGCTGACACCCCCACCACCCAGCTCAGAACTTGTGACCCTCCTGCCTCGGCCTCCCAGATCACTGGAATCACAGGCCCAAGCCACAGCACATTGCTCTGTTAACCTGTCCTCATTAAAAGCATTTTCCCAGTGTGTTGTATTTCTTGTGATCTTGTGTTATTATGTGCAGAATATGTTCTTATAATCAGTTCACTTCTATTTTCATAATTTCTGCTATCATTTCTAAGTTTATAAAGTTTGCTCCAGAGATTTGAGAAACTGTTATGTTATTCTTCCCTGTATGAACATGTGGATATATGGGTACATGTGTATGAATACATGTATGTATTTGTGCATGTGCGTGTACAGGGACACGTGTGTATACACAAGCTCTTTAATCCCGGGGACATTATCTTGGTGCTCCATACACTGCATCTGGGCAGCTTTTCTGGCCTGGACACTATGATTAGACTGATAATTACTCTGCCCAGGTCCAGACGAGATACTGAGCAGTCAGGAATTAAACCTTCAACTTACCTTTGCTCCAAGTGATATGATTAAGCCAAGATTACTTAACCCCAGTCCCAGTGAGTCATTCCCAACCCCTGAATCATTCCAGCAGAGCTGACAAGTTTCCCGCTGAGTTACTGCCCTGGAGAATTCTTTGCATGACTGGCTGATCGCTGGGTGTCTCCAAGCCTATGATTTACAGCCCTTCTCACCTGGGCCCACGTCTGACCCAGTGGGCACACCCATTTTATTTCCACAGAGGAGCTCTCTCTGGCATTACACTGGCCAGTCCCAATTGGTTCTAAGTTGAGGTCAAAGGAAGAGCGTATAGTGCTACCATCTGTGATAGGGAATCGTGTGACTTCTGAGAAGAGAGAAAAGGGTTAATATCACTAAGATGAGGAAATAGACACGAATACCGAGATATGTCGAGTGGTCAGGTGGGGAGGTGAGCAGAGGCTAACACTACCCTCTCATAACCTCCGGACTCTGTTTTGTGTGCCAGTGTCACCTATTCACCACACTTTTTTTTTTTAACATCTTCATTTTATTTTTATGTGGTGCTGAGGATTGAACCCAGCCAGGGCCTCGCACGTGCTAGGCGAGCGCTCTATTGCTGAGCCACAACCTCAGACCTCACCAAACGTTTTTATCCAAAAAATCATGAAAGTGAAGTTCAGGAATTTCAGTGATGATGCAGTAATACTTTCTAATCAGCTTATAGAAATAATACAGGTTGATCACATAGGGGCTGTCGGTTCCAAGGTGATTGGGTGACATTTTGCATTTTACAAAGTTCAAACTTTTGGTCATGCACAGTCCCCTGCAGTGAACCCTCCCAGGCAGCCAGTATTCTGCTAGAGAACCATGTTTTCTAGGATGCTGTGGCCTCTGGTCTCCTGCTAGGTGTGGCCAAGGGGAGGCAGGGCACTGGAGTGAGGGGTGGGAAGAGGAAAGGAGGGTGTGGTTCTGTCTGTGCCCCTTGTTTTTCCCAGCACCTGTTAGGTCCCCCCTGTGGTCTCCTCGCTCCCACTGGGAAGTCTGTGCTAGGGCTTCGTTCCCACTGGATGGCCATGATTCTGAGCCACATGCCCCTTGTTGGTCCTCCTGTCCACTTTGGCAGATGCTCCTGTTGGTGCCTGGCTCTGGAATTCCTCTCTAACCTCTGTTTGGCTTCTCAGCTCCTCCATTTCATAGGTAAGCAAGTCGTCTCCACACCAATCACCTCCATCAGAAAATCCTGGACTGTGTTCTGTTTTTCTGACCTGAGCGTCAGATGGATACACCCCACACTCTGGGTCCTGATTTGGAACACCCTAGCCCGGGATTAGACTCTCAGAGCTCCTCCGTATAACACTGTCTTAGGTCCAGACCATGGAGCAGTGGACACACAGCTGTAGGATCGTGTCTTGTATCCAGCCCTGTATTCCAGGAGCACTATTTTCGGCATCTCCCAGTGCTATAGACGGCTTTTTAAAGGACACTGTGTTTTGCAAAGGCTTGGCCTCACAGCATTGCACTGCCTTCAGAACAGAACGCACAGAGCATTACGTGGAAATCCCTCTGGCCGACTCCTGGAGATGCTGGCCTGGGCCCACGTGAGGCCACAGGTGGGCTGTTGGAGGAGGTTTACCCCCTGACTCCCTCTTCGACAGGAACAGTGGTGAAGGGTCTGCACCTCAGGGGGGAATGTGGGGTTTCGAGCGCAGACTCGCCACTCCAGCTGCTGGCTTTGTTTCAAGCTGCTCACATGTTAAGAAATCCAGAGCCCTTTCTCTTGTTCCTAAGGACAATTACGCCGCACAGAGCTAGTGACCTTTATTTCATGATCTCGGTCTACCTCTTGTCACCACAGGGTGCTCACTGAAGTTTAACCACCCCAATGATAGGTTCCTGTGGGTCTGCCTACAGATTGTTTTAATTCGTTGGAAATTATTGGGTTTTCTCAGTTGATATGTATCCAGGTCATGCTCTGGCCTGGCTCAAGTGTTATCATTCTTCATAATTACAGGCTGTGTCTCACTTGTGGCTTCGGACTGAGGCGTGGCCCCTATTCTACTGCCCTTTTGGACCCCACAGGACCCGCCCCTTCTTGCCGCTCCTGCACCAGGACGTCTTTCCCCATCTGCAGCAGGTGAGAACCAGCCTCCCTTCTTCCGTGGCCTCTTTCCTGCCGCAGGCTTCGTCCTTCACCCCCTCCTTGCCACAAGATGGAACCCTGCAGTTCACCCACGTCAGCAGTAGAATCTGTCCCCAGCCTGACCCTTCACTTTGGACCAGTCCCACCCATCCTCTCCTGATCCTAATGCTTTCCTAGATATGCCCTGCCTTCCAACCCAAAAGCCCTCTCCCCGCAGCAACATGCCCTTACCTCAACTGTTAAGGGACAGGGTGACACAGAAACAGCACCCAACTGTGGAACATCCCATTGGCTCTGTCTCTGTCCCACTGTCTGCCCCGCCCCAGTCCTTCAGCTGCCCCCTGCGTGTCTTCCTTTCCTCTGTGGAAGCTCCTGGTCATCAGTCATGGCCCCTGGCCTGACCCTGTCATGGCTGCAGAGAGGGATTTCATGGAATGCTAACAAAGCTTCAGGTTTAGGCGTCCCACTCTGCACAGGCCCCTTCCAAGGTCCCGTGTCCAAACTCCATATCCAGACTGTGACTTCTTCCTCTTAAAGAGGCCCTGAGCAATGTGCTCTTCAGGCCACGCAACGCCTGGACCTGCTCCTGCCTCCACAAGGGCACCCCCCTTGGAATTCCCTTGGAATTAGGGAAATGTCCCCACTCACAAATCCACACTGCTGCTAGGAGGATGTGCTCCTGTGACCCCCAGGGGGACGCTGAATGCCCTCAACCTCACCAATGTCACGTAACCTGTGTTTAGTTTTAATTATAAGACCAGTGCTTTGTTTCAGCCTCTTTATAGGCTAAGTAGACTTTTTGCTGATTGGCTTTGGAAACCAACCACTTAACAAGTAACTTGTAAACAAACTCCTGGAATGTAAGCCACTTCTAAATTGCAGGCTTCGGGGACTTAACATGACGAAGGCCCATAAACCACAACCTGTGACCTGTGCCCTGTGCCCTGTGCCTTCTATGCCCTGTGTAGAAGCCTGTGTGCAAATACTGACATTATTAGCATATGAAGAAAATTCCCTATTAAATTCAGAAACAGTAGTATCCAACTGATTGTGGCTTATGATTGCAGCTTTCAATCCAGATTTTCTGAGGCAGCTGACATTTTAGATATTCTGTATGATCTCTTGGTGTGATTCTCTAGCAGATCACCATATACCCAGAGAGTACTCAGCCCACAGTAGTCACTCCAGCAGTTCATGCACTGTGAATGGCAGACTTTGGTGGGTGGCACATCCTTATTTGGGTTTTGAAGCTATGATCACTGACTATATTTCCGATGGACACATACAAGCAATTTCACAGAACTTTTTTGATGTTTAAGTATATATTGGCAATTACATAAATTTGTGTAACAATCCAAATCTCACTTGCAAAATAAAATGGTTTGGATTTCAATAGAAGATAATAACATGGTCATTAATGTCTCCACACTTACCAAAACAATCCTTTACCACGTGATTATACAACCTCTTTGAGAATATTGTGTATTTATTTTCTTATTCATGAAGAGGAATGCTTTCATATCTACTTTGGCATGTAAATAGCTTTGCTTTTCAATAATCAGTATAGTCACAGCATTCTAACCTCCCACAGGGTTCTGCTAAGTGCTACAAATATGTTAAACACACTGCAATTTTCAGTCTAAGATCTCATTAACTTTAGTGAGACTATGGAGTCCCTCCAGCAAGTGAACAAGGGGAGTTTGATGAATTAAAAACCTTTGTATGCTAAATTATCCACATGTTTCTAAAAATCCAAAAGGTCTAGTTATATAGAGTGGTAATCAAGAACTCTGATCTTGGGACTCATTGCAAACTGGTTCCAATTTCCTCAGCTGCCTCTTATACCACCCCTTCCATCTGTTTGCCCCTTGGGAGAAAAGTTAGTAGTCAACTGTTGGTGTTTGGGATACACGTTTGGAAAAAATAAGATTTTAAAAAATTTTAGATGGAAAATGAATACTTGATTCTAGAAAAATTTAAGGCATTGGTGCTGGTTTGAGGTCCATTTCTGTATCAGAATACCAGTCATCAGAACACAGATATGGGCTGAGGATGTGGCTCGTGGTGGAGCCCTTGCCTACCATGCATGAGGCCCTGGGTTCAAGCCCCAACACCACAGAAGAGAAAAATAAATTAAGAACACAGATATGTTCTTGCGATACTACTGTCCTTTCTTTCTCTACCTGACCTCCCATCCACCCAAGAACCCTCTGGAAGGAACACTTTTTCTGTCCTCTTTTCTTCACCACAAGTGAATGTGATCTCAGATCACACCAGGGTACACTGGGGAATCCCTGGACTGTGAATTGCAGCGTGTGCACAGATCCCTGTCCATCTGTGACATTTAAGAATCTCCTCCCACCAAATCCCCTTCCAACTTTCCTCCTTGTCCTCCACCCAGTAAGCAGGAGAAAGAGTCACCCCTTCCCCACAGAGCACAATGCCTGTTTTTCCTGGCTGGAAACTCATTCAAATCAGACACTGCATGTGACACGCACATGTTACCCGTCATTACTTTTGATAAGTACATCAGTGGTGTCCACACAACCTAGGAAAGTTGTCCAGAATCTGGAATTTTCAGAATACCTGAAAACCAGATCCCACTTAGCAATTTTCTCTGAGGAAGTAAATTTCCAGGAATTTCGAAGGGTGACCTGCTCCTCTGAGCACCAGACAATTGGCGTTCCTCTTGCAAACCAACCTCCACCCTCCCACCCGCTCCGCTGACCAGCACCAGGAGTCCTAAGAAGGCTGCTTAAAGCAGTCCCTTCCAGGGAACACAGGCCTCCCACTTCAAAGGACGTTCTTCAGAGTGGCTTCTTCCTGGGCCTCCTCCCCCTGGAAGCTGGGGAGCCCGGGAGGCATTCCCACTTTCCCATCTTTGCTGCACAGCAGAGCGGGAGGTTTTCTCCCTCCCTGGTTCCCTAAAGCAGCCTGGAGAAGATTCCTTGTCACAAGCACTTGAGGCAAGATTTCATCAGGTCCCAGATCCACTACCTTGATTTGTGGTTGTGGGGAGAACACGTGGGAATTGTTAGGGAGGAGATGGAGGCGAATTTGGTGCTTTAAAAAAAAAAAAAAAAAAGCAGTGCACACAAGGTGAATAGCTCGTTTCCTCCCATTCCCTGGGGCTTGGGGCAGCCTCTTTATGACCTTGGTGTCCAGGTACAAGGAGAATGAAGCAGTTCCATCCAGTTCCATGGAGAAGGCATGAAACTCTGGGCTCACTTAGTTTCAGCAATATGGGGTTTTTAATGACATCCCCGAGCAGAGAGAGGGGGCACCGAGCAGGTGGCTGGAACCAGAGCTCTGCAGGCAGGTCCCAGTGCCCAAGGCGTGCGATGGCACCTGATAGACCTCTGACCTTCACAGACCTTTGCTGGACAGTGCTGTAGAGCAGCTTAACACATGGAGCGCTGGCCACATTAACAGACCACCTTGCTGCACAGCCTTGATGACAGCGGGAATCCCCCCCACCCCCCTACCCCCAGGGAGAGGTGGAAAAGTCTCTGCAACACCGACTGGAAGACCAGCTTGGTCAGAGGCTTCGGAAACCCCTTCCCAACTCTTCTCAGTCCTTCTCTAAACAACAAACACAAGCTCTGTCTCTCCCCCACAGCCATCTGGGACGTGGCAGGGCACTTTCCCCCTCATATCCCCACAAAGTTTGTGATCTTCACAGTGTTTCCAATGAAAAGAGCCCCTCGGCTAGCTCTGAAGAAAAGTTGGGGTGCTCAGCATCATTAGTCATTAGGAAATGCAAAGCAAAACACATAAGGCAAGGTCCCCGCACACCACCCAGGACAAAAAGGCAATAAGAAGGGGACTGGAGAGGACGGGCAGAACAGCAGGGCCACTGTGGAAAACCATGTGCCAGTTTGTCAACGGCAAAACAGAATGACTGTACTGCTCAGCAAGTACGCAACAGAAGGAAAACCTGCCCACGGCGGCTGAGACCCCAGTGTTCCCAGCAGTGTCATTCATCAAAACCGCCAGGCAGAGCCCAAGTGTCCAGCCACTGGGGAGCCAATAAATACGGCATGGTATACCCATGCCAGGGGAAATTATGTTATTCCATAAAAAAATCATGAGTATTGCTATGTTGTGGAATGGCAGACCTTGAAAAACCGCTAAGTGAAAGAAGCCAGTCATAAAAGACCCTGTTCTACAGGATTTCATCAGTAGGACCTGTCAGAACAGGCCAATCCAGAGAGACAGAAAATAGATTAGTGGCTTCCAGAGGCTGCAGGAAGGCAGAATGTGGGGAGCTGGTAATGGATCCAGGCTTTCTTTGGGGGTGATGAAAATGTTCTGGAATTAGATGGTGTGATGGTCACAACTCTGAGAATACTACTGAACTGTGCACTTCTAGGTGTAAATTTTATAGTCCATAAATCCTATCTGTTGAGAGCCACAGCCGAAGGGGCCCCAGCAAACTTTCAGACTGCTTGTGGGAAGCCAGTGGTGGCAGTTGGGCTCTGAGGGTTTTTCCTGAGGAGCTGTTTTGTTTGGCGTGTGTGGTTCTAAAAATAAAGTTAGTTTCTTTTGACAAGTGGCTCCTGAATTGTGCCCAGCCAGACTGCAGCACCTATCTCAATAAAGCTATTGCCCAAGAAGGAAAGAGAGGAAGGAGAGAAGGAAAGGAGAGAGAGAGAGACAGGAAGCAGACTGCGTGCAGTGAACACTGAGCTTCTTGATCTTTTACCTCCTCCGCCTCTCCTTCCCCAATAAGCCCCCAGGAACTGTGGGAGTTAGGGTTCCTATAGTTGCTCCCAGGAAATAAACACTTTACAGGCAACCCGATGCCACCGGACACGTCTCGTACCCCACCACAGCCACGCAGCCCACCTGGGTCCTCCACTGCCCTGAGAACTGGCGGTTAGGGCAGCGCTGACGGGGTGTCAGAGTCTGCTGACACCTCCAGGCCATCAGACTCAGCACTGCTGTGCAGCTGAGAAACATCTCTGTCCACCCTTCCCTCCCCCGGGGGCAGCTGTTCAAACTCTGGCAGCTGTTTCTGTCCAGAGCTGATTAAGAAGGTGAGCTGCTCCTAGGGGAAGCTCCCTTTGCCGGCCTTACCAGGCTTGGCCTTCCTACCCGCCTGCGGATGGCTGTTTTCCCTACGCCTCACAGATCATAGCCCCAGCCCTCACGGCCGAGCTCAGAAACACCGGCTCAGCAACATGGACCCAGCATCTCCACATCTCTCCCCAAGTAAGTTCAGGGTGGCTCCTGCTCAAACTCTGAAAGAACAGCTTCCTGAGCCAGGTGCTTGGTGCGCATAGGTCCACCTGCTCCTCACAACAGCCCTGTAAAGAGGTTATGTCTCAAAAGATGAGGAAACAAGCTCAAAGAGGGAAAGCAACCGAAGCCACATAGCTTTGGAGCCCAGATTCCAACACACACCGGTCCAACCTCTCCTGCCTTGAATAAGAATCCCTGCCCTTTGTGGGGCGAGTGTCGGGTCAGGTGGTGTCCCAGGCATGCTAAGGATCCTCACAACCCCCACGGAACAGATCCCAACGACAGGCAGGGAATCTGAGGTCAGATGACCACACAACTCTTGGGATAACAGGTCTTCATCATTGAAAGCCTGGGGGCTTGGGCAGGTGTTTGCTCTTCCTGATAAGGTGAAAGATACACACCGTTCCTCTTCCTCCTTCCTCTCTTCCTGCATTTGGGTTTGTTGTTATTGTTCCTGGTGCTGGGGACTGAGCCCAGGGCCTTGCGTGTGCTAGGCGAGCACTCGACCACTGAGCCACACCCCCAGCCCTTCTTTCCTGAATTTGGACGTGATGGTTCCAGTTAACAGGACCACGAGGGAAGAGCCAGAACCACAGTCAACTGAAGTTCACCAGGCTGGTGGGAACCTACCCACAGAACTCTTGCTACCCCAGGAAACTGAGCTCCTATTTCTTTCTTTATCCTAATCTGCCTTGGGTAGGCTTTCTGTCACTGTACACTAACACCCTAACACACACAGGAAGGCAGTAGACACACCAGGGCACAGAGGCAGTCGTACTTTTCCAGAGCTACACAAATAGTAAGTGGCTGTGGGCTGCTGATAACTGTCCCTCCTACCGTCCTCCCAGTGACTGACCTTCCAAGTTACAGCTGGACACATGGCTGCCCAGAGAAAGGGCGCTGTTCTCAGGCTTCCCCGGGGCTTTGTGGGCTGAAGGGCTGTATTCCGGCTAATGGAGTGGGAGTAGAAGGAAGGGGTGGGATCAACTATGAGGTCACGCCCCCCAGTTCCTCCCTCCTTCTTCCCACGGTGGCGATGGTGACCCATCATCTTCAGTCCCAGGGACCAGGGCCAGCAGCCTAGGTTCCTGAGTGGCCTCAGCATTAGAACTGCCCTGCATTCTAGGATCCCCCTCCACTTGGACTTTTATGGAAGAGAAAAATAAACTCTTTCTTCATTTAAGCCACTGTATTTTGATCTCTTTTAAAGTTCTTTTTGTTTGTCTGTTTTTCAGTTGTTCTTCTTAGTTACACGGGCAGTAGAATATCTTTTAAGGTTCTGTTATCTTAAGCACTACCATGGCCCACCCTTTTTAAGTAGGCCTCACTCCAGATCTGAGTAACAACGGTTTCCTTTCCTTCCTTCCAGACCACAGTTCCCAGCTTTCCTTCCAACGGGCAGGGCTGTGGGCCCAGTCCATCTGACAGAGAAAGGTGTGTGCAGGGAGGAACGCTATCCAGGCCTGGTTCCTGAGGTCCTCACCCAGTTGCACCCTCCCATTTCACCAACTGAAGTACAGAAGACACTAGGAAGAACTTAGAAGCCACCAACTGAAGTACAGAAGACACCAGGGAGAATTTAGGAGCCATGGAATTAATAGCAGAGTCGGAAGAGAAGTCAGGGTCCTTGGGTCACCACCTGGAAAAGAGATGGCTAAATCATATGGACTGTGGGTTTGGGTCCTGGTAAGAAGCAACGTGGCTGACTCTGTAGGAACGCTGCCCAGTAGTACCAAGTCTTTTGGCTTTCTTTCTTTCTTTCTTTTCTTCTTTCTTTCTTTCTTTTTCTTTCTTTTTTTTAAGATGAGACAGAAATTCTGAATATTATAAGAAAACTGTTGGTTTTCAGCACCTGTCAATACTGTGGAGATCAAACAATTGATCTTTTGATCCAGACCTGTCCCAGGAAAGACAGTATGCCACCTCACCTTCTGTGTGACCCTGGCCCTGAGACTTCCACCAGTCTCCCCCACAGGTCCCAGAGCCAACCAAGCGGATTCAGTTACCCTTGGAAGTGATTAAGGCTCCCTAGATTTTCCAGTGGGCCATGCGGCTTGTCTAGCTCAAGCCCAAGGCCTCTGGACAGCGCCAAGGGGTGAGGAGCACCTGCCGTCCATGGCTGTCCGTCATTGGATGGAAGCAGCATCACCAAGCACCTCCACCCTGTGTTCTCACATCAGAGCTGCTAACGTCCACATGTGTCTGCATCCACCAAAGCAAACCCCTCCTAAAGCTCTGTGTTCTCACCCACTAATGTTTCCACTTATCAAACCCCAACGCAAAGGCTGCCTCCTCCACGAGGTCTTTTCCACAGAGGTCTGTGCCTCTTCCTCGCTCACCCCAGGGGCTCTCTTCTCACTGAAGGGGCATGGAGAGCACGTTCCCCTTCTCAGGCATGGACTCTCAGAGATCAGAGTAGTGTCCTTCTCACAGGACCCATGCTGGGTGTGAGGCCCTGCTCCCAAATGCCCACCAAGAGGCTCAGCCAGTCAATCGGGGTCCAGTTCTCACTTTATTGTTCTGTTCTATACACCTCAGTCAATGGTCCATCATACCTTGACCTTGCACCACCTGACGGGAAGGTGCGAGCCCAGCAGTGTCTATAGCAGTGGACCTGAGGGAGGTCAGACACCTTGGCCAGGTAGGAGAGCAGACACTGGAGCCAAACTGCTCAGGTTCGTTTGCATTTAAGCCTCCCAGACCTCAAGTTCCTCACGGGTTAATGGGAGAAACCATAAATTAATATTATTAAATAAGTGTGCAAGAGTGTTGTGACTTACGCCCCAGAAACCTACTGTCTGGAGGCTGAAGTCTGAGTGGAGGTGCAGGCAAGGTAGTCCCTCCTGGGGGCTGTGAGGAAGCAGCTGCCCAGGTCTCTCTCCCGGGCTTGTAGGTGGTATCTTCTCCCTGAGTAAGTCTGTTTCTGTGTCCAGATTTCCTCTCTTTCTAAGGACACTAGCTATTAGGGCCACCTTGATGACCTTATTGTAACTTGATTACCCCTAGAGAGGCTGTCTCTGCAGACAAGGTGACATTCTGAGGTTCTGGGGGTTAGGATTCCAACATACCTATTGGGGGGGGCACACTTCTACCCACAACACCTACTGGACTTGACCACAGGCTGTCGTAAGGAGGAAATGAGTTCATACATGTGAAGTGTTTGCACAGTGCCCGACACACTGTGAGCACTCAAACACAGGTGGCATTAGGATGCTCTCCAAAACCTGTTATTCCAAGATGGTAAGGTGACACCCTTAAAAACTAGTCAGTAGAAAGTATGCTGTTGGTGGAGATGTTTAGAGAGAGGGCTGGGAAGAGTGGGGGGTTGCAGGTCCTAATCTCCTAATACAGCAAATTAGAGAAGTTTCAGTTCTTTTCTTTTTTTTCTTTTCATTTTTATAATATTTATTTACAGTTATAGCTGAGACTAGAAAGAAAGGAAAAGGTACATTTTTTAAAAAGTTTGGAGTGAATCTATATAATTTTATTAGAGATTCAAGATGGTTGAAATCTTTAAGGAGATGTACATTATCAAGGTAAGTATTTTAATGAGCAGATTCTTTTAAAAAATTGATATTTTTCAATGCTTTTCTTACATTTATTGAGATTATCATATGCTTTTCTACTTTAATATGGCCAATAATATAAAAGAAGGTGGGATAAGTGGTGGCAAAGCACCGTACCAATCTCAAGCTTAAAAATGACTCTGTTTGAGTGGTATGTCATATATTGAGAGGCACACTGGAGTTAGCATTTGTCCTTTGATTTGTGACTAGGTGTTATTAATTCATTTTTAGCAACAATCACTAAATAAAATGTACAATAAAAGATTGTGGTTTGAACTTTGCAATTCTCAGATTCTTTACCTCTCTTAAAGTTAGGGATTAGTTTTAAAGTCTTCTTTTGTACTCCAGACTTAAAAAGTTAAAATAAGTTTCTAAGGCCAGTTGATCATTGTGTGACTCAAACGGTCTAAAATAAAGCCCAATAAGCCACTGGATATTTATAAGGATACCTGTTTCCCAAAAACGCCCATGGATGCAAATCCCTGAATCATGGGTGTGCTAATTCTTCATTGCTGTGACAAAAAACCAACTTAAGGAAGGAAAGGTTTGTTCTGCTCATGGTTTCCGGGTTTCAGTCCGGAGCCACTTGGCCTCATGGCTTTGGGCCTTTGGTGAGGTGGGCATCCGGCCATGGGAGTAAGGGTGGAGCAGAGCCTCTGCTCTCCTGCACCAGGAGGTGGAGGGACTGGGGACAAGACACACCCTTCCAGGGAACCCTCCCACTGGCCTACTTCCTCTGCTGGTGCGCCTCCTTTTGTCCCTGGCCTCCCCCTCCCCATTCAGGTGAGGACCCCCGACCCGCATGGATTATTCCGCTGGTGAGGCCAGAGCCCTGGTGATCCAAGCACCCCTAGGTCCTGCCTCTGAACGTGGCTGCATTGGGGACAAAAGGCCACTCCACACCCGACTGTAACCGGGACCTCACCGAGGTCTGCCCCTTGGGCGCTACAAGTCCAGCCTTCGCGTTGCACGTTCGGGAGTCCAAGTCCCTCGCGGGTCCTGCAGGAGGCTGGCTGCTGTGCTCTGTGCGCTGCTTTCGTCCAGCAGAGCTTGACCTCTGACCTCTGACCTCTGAATGAAGATTTCGGAGGGTCCTGCACGTGCAGGCCTGCAGATGGTGTGTGCTCTCGAGGGGAGGCGGCTCCTCCCAAAGGCTGCTCCCAGCAGAGGCCCTCAGGGGGCCTGAGGACTGCTGGCCATGGGGGAGGCCCGTGACCCCCACCTGTGACCGGCTCTGAGTAACGCGGGCCATGAGGGCATGTGACCCCGATGCCCTCCAGAGCCCCGCATGGCTGCCGAGCTGAGAAGGCAGGAGAAGGGGGCAGAGGCCCGTCCCACTCCTGGCCTCCCTGCCTCCTCCCGCCCACCCCCTCCCTTCCCATCGCTCACCTGGTGCTCTAAACCTCAGGGTGGTCTCTGTTCCTCTTAAGTGATGTATTTGGTGCTCTCTATTTGAAATTCTTGTTTTAAGTTATTTTACTTGTGATTTTTGCTACTTTCAATATAGTAAATGAAGATTCAGAAAAAAAGCTTTATAGATACCCTTTAACAATAAATCATTACTGCGTAAGTAATCATGTTCACTATAAAAATGTTTAGAAATGAAGATATGTGTTTCTTAAAATATCTTTATTTTATTTATTTACTTTTATGTTGTGCTGAGGATTGAAGAACCCAGTGCCTCACACATGCGAGGCAAGCACTCTGCCACTGAGCTATAACCCCAGCCCCAAGATAGGTACTTTTTAATAAAAGGAAAGAGAACACTTCATATCCAGAAGCCAGAAACAAGCACGGGTAGCATCTCGGTGCAGGTTCCCAGTCGGCATAACTAGTCATCTGGAGAAATGCAGATGCTGAGAGCAGGCCACCAGTTAGTGGGGCTCTTCTTCCTCCCCACCCACCGCCCACAGCCCACAGCCAGGCTCTCTCTGAGAGCCTAACGGTTTCTAAACACTTGCAGGGCTTCTGACCTGCCTGCTCAGTGGGCCCATTTGGGCTCTAGTCACACATTATCTTAGTACAGGTCATTTGGCCTCAGATTATCAACTAACTCACAGAACATAAATATGCAATAAAAGAAAGGCCCTACCAAATTTTTGAAAGGAGAGGAAAAAAATTTTCACTAGAGCTAATTCAGTGCGGCAGCTGATCAGTGAAGAACTGCATATTTTGCACACATGGACTCCATATTTTGAAAACTCAGCTCATATAGAAAATAGTTGCACTCTACCAAGAAGAAAAAGAATGTCTCTTGTAGATTTTAAAACTACCAGCACTTGAGAAATATATGTCCATGGACATGTCCACAGTTGTTCTCTATGAAAAATAAACAAAAACTTACACATTTTTAAAATGCTAACTAGAAAATGACATTTTAACATCAGCATTCTCAGAGGGAATCTTTTTTAAATATGAAGATTATTTATGAGTCACCATAAAGTACATCACGAAATGGTGAAATTTCAGAATATCAAAGGTTTTCTTTAAATCCAGAAAGGGTTCAAATGGAGAAAAAAAAATTATCTTTAAAAAATCATATTGGTACCCAAATTCTCTTCATGCATAGTTTGTGCTAGAAGACAATGGAACACTAGCTTCAAATTTCCTAGGGAGAAAGTTTAAATGAAAAATTCAACACTCAAATTATCGATGAAATTAAAGAGTACAATAATTACTCATAATCAGGGAAATACTCAGTAAATTTCCCACTTATATGCTCTGTATGAAGTGATTCAAGGATGTGTTTCAGCACAACAGGAGAGTAAAACAAAAAAGAGAAACATGTGGAGTTCAAGAAAAAAAAATTAAGCTCATCAGGAGAAACCATGGAATAATGACCTATTCAGATAACTTCTCACCAGGTCTAAAGAACACAGTTCAGTCTGGAGTCAGTAGAATAAAAGCTTCAAAGACAGGTGTCTGGGAAGAGAACAAACATGCATAAAAAAGAGTCTACACATTTGATATTAAGAAGTTGGATTAGCAAGATGCAAAAAAAAAAAAAAAAAGCACCAATAAAAGAAGTGGGATGGAGATGGGGAGACAATCAAAAATTCTAAGAAAAAAACAAGACTGTGAAAAAGAGACTGTAATCACATCTTCACAATGTGACCATCTTTACCCAACAGCAGGTCACCTTTCAGGTCTTGGCACCACCATCAGACCAGGCGAAAGTAAAAACGTGGGTCTGGTGGCAGAACAAGGTGTTCTTTCTTGACAACATATGTTAAAATTAATCATTTGATAAGGATAAGGAAAATAGAGAAAGGGGTTAGGACATTCATACTTTCTCTCACAAACAGGAGGATCAAGAGGCACTGCCAGGATTGGGGGAATTGTGCATAAGGATATGAGTGTGTTGTATAGACTTACAATGTAAGTTACAGAAGGGATCTGGAAATAGTCCCAAAATGTTATGGGGACATGGAGGAAAGGAAGACCAGGGTTGGAAGATGAAAATAAGTGAGCTAAATCCATATCCAACATCTGAGAAATCAGCAGATAATGTCTAAAATTATTAAATAGAGAAATAAGAAAATAATGTACTGAGGGATTTAAATCAGGTAAAAGCAAAGGCAGGGGAAAAACGGAGGTGTGCTGGAGAGTCTCACACTCCACACGGAGTGGCAGGAAAGTGTGGTAAGTTCAAGGGGCCTGCAGCACTTCCATACTCCATCAAACAGGGTCGGGTGGGATTTACCAGCCTGCCTGACACAGCTGAAACCCCAGGTAGATACGAAACAAAAGCACCCACGACTCTGCACATGGGCAGTAGAGGACGATAATCACTGGGAGAGGGAAGAGAAAGAAATACAGATCCACAGAAACACTTTTATCCAAACATCCACGGCGATTTCATTTGTAATAGTCCCTGCTGGAAATAGCCCTAATGTCCATCAAAAGGTGAGTGGCTCGGGGCATTCACAACCACCCCTGCTCCAGGGTGCTGCCTGGTGCTAGAATCACAAGGAAAGCCAAATAAGACCTGAAAATCAGACAGGAAAAGGCGAATTGATCAGCAAATTGTGCTAACTCTTCTGCAGTGGAATGCACGACCTAGCAGCAAAAGAGAAAGGGCTCTATAGAGCCACAAAACTGTGGACGAATCGCAAACCAACTACCCCAAGTGAAAGAAGTCAGAAAAATAGTAGGCACTTTATACATATACTTATCCAACTAACATATTGATAAGATACGTATCACAAGTATTATGTGTGTTACTAGTATATCCTGATGGGTTACTGGGGTATTAGCATGTTTGTTGTTACATAGTAACATCTATATTAGTAGACTTATGTGAAAGCCTAGGGAAGTGAAAGCTAATCTGTGGTGACAGAAAACAGATCAGGGAGCGTGTGGAGGTGGGAAGGGGCATGATAAAGGGGTGTGAGGAAACAAGGGGGTGGGTATGCCATCGTGATTATGGTGACAGTTTCACAGGGCATATAATGTCAGAGCTCGTCATGCTGTTTGCAGTCTATTCTATGTCAGTTGTCTCTCCATGGCTAAAGAGGAAAGATATGACATAAACATGTGGCAGCAAATGACCAAGATGTTTCTTGTACTTACATATGAATGCATGTGATGAAGGATAATGACAACTAACAATTTGAATAATAAAAATATAAACAACGGGCATCAACACATGGTTTTGGGGACGTGGATGTCCATGAGAGAACTGGAGAGGGGGCATCCAGGCGGGGCTGGGACGGGGGCTTCTTAACAAAGCTTCTTGGAGGTTCACTGTGAGCAGTGGGCGCAGGTCCACTCAGATGCCCAGAGAAGCAGCTGCTGACAGGGGAACTACGAGGCCAGGCACTGCTGGGGCCAAGCCCGGGAAAAGTGAAGACGGAGGAAGCCGGAGCCTGGAGGGCAGGGGTCTTGTGGGTCAGCTCTTCCACCTGTGTCCAGAGGGAGGACAGGAAAGTGCCACTAGGAAGACCCTCAGAACCCAGAGCAGCCCTGCAAAGGCTGTGTGACCAGAGGGAGTGTCCCCAGGGAGGCTGCCCAGCAGGGCGTCCAGCCTGGCGGGCTGGGCCTGGCCTCCTCCTGGTGTTCAGTCGCTGGCCCGGAGCACCCTGGAGGCACAAGGCTCAGCATGGACAGCATGAGGGTCCAGAGCACATGCCCAGCTGGGACTGTCACTCTGCAGCACACCCACAGAGGGGCACTCCAAGGGACATCCACACAGTGCATCCCAACAGCTGAGCAGGAAGTGATGTCACCCAAGATTTCAAAAAGCATTTAAAAAGAACAGACTCCTCTGATTGACGGGTGAAATGAGCACACCTTCAGAGTGCAGCGCCATCTTTCAGAGTCGGCTGGTTACCCCCTGCTTCGTACCGTAGGTATTTTTCATTCCTTTTTTGTTCAGAGGTTTTAAGTTCATTAAGTTAAATTTATTTGGGTCTTTCTTAATTGAGGAATTGCAGAGGACAACTGGAGGAACAGCCATTTTCTTCTAAAAGTGTCCTACAGTGTATGGACGAGGTTCTGGGAGCACAAGAGGTGGTCTCTCCTCTGGATCCTGATGAAGCAGCCCAGATAGTTACATACAACCAGCTGGAACACACTGAGCAACTTCGAATCCTCTAATTCTGTACTTTTAAGGCTCTGAAATTCCCACTAACTTGATGAATGAGACTAGCAAATAACAAATAATGTTCATTGTATAGAGCTGAGGAAGTTGCAATTTTTTACAATTTGGAGACCAGGAAGTATCTCCAGGTTTTAGATCCTGAAACTTACATAATTTTTTAGGCACTGTTAAGAAAAGGAATACATGCATGGTCAGGAATTGTAGATAGAAACCTGAGTTGTTGAAGGGGTGAGGGAGGGCCCTTCACCACACGCTGGAATGGAAGATGAAAAGAAGATGCACAGAAGGCAACTGCTGGTTGGAATAAATCACTGTTCATGTGTCTGGCTCCCCAGGTACTGGTCACTCCCTGCCAGGGCTTGGCTTCAACCCCAGGTACTCCTCAGACCTCTGCAGACTCAGGACACAGTTGCCTCTGACTTCTCTGAGGACTGTCACTCTGGGCAGAGCCCAGTGGCCAGGACAAGCAGGGTACGTTAGTGGCTTTGTTATTTTTTAAAAGCTGGATTTGGTTGGATGAACACAAGGTGGACAGTGCGTGGTCACAGCCACTTGACAAACACCCTGAAAGAAATAAAGGGAAGTACTTCGGGTTGTAGAATCATAGGTGTTTTTGAATCTTCCCTTAATTACATATTTGTGGCCTTTAAAATGGAAACTGAAATTCCAAAAGCATTTAGGAAAGTACTCACTAATTTTGTGTCTATTGGTATACATGAGACTCACATCAATGAACGCATGCCCTGTGCGAGGACCTAGGGAGATTTCAGCTTCCCAAGCCTCCAGAAAGAACATTACACGTGATGACAGAATCCATGAGTCCGAGTTTTGAAAGTCCCTTCTATTAGTTGTCTATTGTCACATCACAAGTCACCCCGAAACTGAGAAGCTTCACACAACATACCGTTATTACTTCACACAATTTCTGTGGGCTGGGAGGCTGGCTGGCGGGCCTTAGCTGAGGGACTCAGGTTAGGGGTTGAGCCCTGGGCTCATCATCTGATGGCTGGTGTGGGCTGAAGAGGTGCTTTAAGGGGCATTCACAATGCTGTGGGCAGGGCCCTCGGAACCTGGCCATGGGGCCTCTCCATGCATCCCTGAGTGTCCTCCCAGCTCAGCAGCTGGCTTCCCAGGAGGGAAGAAGCCTGTGTGTGTGTGTGTGTGTATGAGGGGGCAGGAGGGAGGGAGAAAGCTTCAATGCCTTTCATGATCCAGCCTAGAAAAGACACCACCACGTCTGCCCTGCACTTTGGTCACTTGGACTCATCCTGAGATGGTGTGGCTGTCCCAATGGTACAGGCATAAAATATCCAGGGGTAGGGCTCATTCATTGGAGGCCCCTAAAAATCGTGTCCAGTCCCCATGGGCTCATGAGAACAAATTTTTCCATAAAGCAAGAAATGTGTGATTATTACTCAAAAGAGTTTTCATCTTTGGAGGAAATAGATATTTGAATCCTCTTTCATATTCTTTTTGATCAGAAGTGGCTTTTGTGAAACTGAACCTATTACAGATTATAAGTGGAGAGTGACTTTTTCCGAAGTTTCTGTTGTGCATTATAATTAGACATGACGATGGGATTCATTGTCACATACTTGTATATGCACATGCTATAAGAATGTAATTTGGCCAATATCATTCCCCAGTAGATAACGTGAGTTTTTAATTGGTTAATTGGTTTTCATGTCTTGGGAAACTAATAGATTTTCCCCCCTTCCTTCAGAGAGGATTAAGTAGTAAAACAGAGATTTTATTTTTTAAAACACTTATAATTTGGTTCAACAACCGCCAGTGATGCCTTTATAGGCAAAAATAAACAAAACATTTTTGTGGTTGTTTTCTTTGTACTAACTAGATGTCTAGTTGATCAAAGTAAAAATCCTCCATCTCTCTCAACAGGTCAAATAGCTTTCTAATACTATCCATGGATTCCAGCCCATGGAAAAGAAGGGTCATGCAAGTGATATAGAAACCGTATTTTTTTAAAAACATCAGTCAAAACAGAAGGTCTTTCCACCTGGAATTTTCTTTCCTAATGAATGAATTCAGGTTAAAAAAAAAACTTATAAATAACATCAGAATTCAATGCACTTTTAGACACTTAATGAATTGCCTTTATTAAAAAGGGTAAAACTGTGTGAAATGAGAAATGTCTTTACATTACAGACAAAGATTACAGAAACATGAGACCATGCATTACTTCTTCAGAGCTGATCGTCCTACTAACAATAGGAATGGAAGTCAATCAATATTTGACTTTACCTCTGTAGTCTGAGAGTGGCGTTGTCCTGTGGCCAGCAGACCACCAGGCAGAGAGAGGTCATGGAGCACCTGCTGACTGAGCGGGGAGAGGAGCCATGGATGTCTGGGGAAATGGCACCATCACAGGGCCAGCTCACCCTGAGTCCTATCCCAGCCATCACTCCTAACACACATGCTCCCAGCATCCCCTGACTTCAGAGAGAGTCCCCAGGAAGAGAATGGCGGTGGCCTCAGTACATCCCCAGACTCCCTGGCTGCTCGTTCCAGTTCCTCCCCTCTCCACACTGATGTGCCGAATTCTGGTCTGTGACACAGACCAGAAAAGTAACCTGCCCAGCTTCTCATTTGCAGCATCTGTTGCACTATCTCATCAACATCTCGCATTTTCTCCCTTCCCAGGCAAAAACTAAGTGTGAATTCCTGTCTCCTGCCCTTGGTCCAGCTGGGAAGCTACCTGCTTCAGAAGGTACAGGCCTCCCCCAGAAATCTGCACTCTTGCTCTTAAACTTCCCAGCAAGTTCAACGGGGCTCTCATCCCCAAGACCTGCCAGTTAACTTATGGCTGCTACGTAGCATTGCCTTTGATAACTGAGCCCCTCTCAGAGGCAGATTTTTCTACATCTCAGGATAAAATAAGGTTTTATCAAGCTGTCAAAGCCTTGGCTTTTGGCACTGATTCCAAAGGGTGTTAAAACATTCCCCAAGGATGAACCCTCTTCAACTAAGGAATCTTGGAGGAAAAGGAATGCAGGCAGGCCTGACGGGATTGGCAGCTTTCCCCTGATTGATGGCACCTTGCTTTATATGGACTAAATGCTCATTCCAGTAAGTTTAGTAAGGATGAGACACTCTCTAGGGACGCAGGATTTCACCATATGCTGTGGGTCATACTTACCAAAAATTCAGGTGTGCTCATCATTTAATTAATGATCTCGCTGTTCACTGCTCTCAGGATGTCTATCTCAGCACGTACTGTGCTGCTCCAAGATTTTTCTTTTAGGGCAAAGATATTATCAGAAGCAATGATAGTTTCTGATAAGCTATTGCGAGTTTAAAGCACATATTTTTTTTACAAGTCAGAGGTCTGTATCTCCAAGCACAGGGTGATCCAGGATAAATCAAACCCATTAAAAATACAAAACTACAGTTTGTCTTTTTGTTATTGTTGTTTGAAAAAAAATTCTCCCAAATTATAGGAAGAATGAAAAAAGAAAATATAACAAATAATTCCAGGCTATTCCTTTGGCATGCTTCCTTTTAGTCTCTTTCTAAAAACAAAAAATTTGGGGGGGTTGGGGTTGTGGCTCAGCGGTAGAGTGCTCGCCTCACATGTGCGAGGTGCTGGGTTTGATCCTCAGCACCACATAAAAATAAATAAATAAAAATAAAGGTATTGTGTCCAACTGCAACAAAAAAATTTTTTTTGAATTTTTTTCGTTGAACTTCTAACAAGCATTTTGTCACTGTTTTGCTTCAAAGTCTGGTTTAGAAATGCAATTTTCAGAGAGCTGTTGTGTTTGGGCAGGACAGGTTTCAGTGAGCAGCATTAGGAGGAGAATTACTTCAAAGAGAAAAGAAATTCAGGTCAACACACATTTTTTATTAAATTATTTTTTATCATCAAGTTATTTTTCATATCACTTGAAAGTATTGCTGTAACTCCAGAATATACTGTATGCATTTGAGAGGAAATTCCAGACTTTTCTCAAGCTGCTTTTCAACCAGATGTCAATGACACTTTCATCTTTTTTTCTTAAATATTAAAGAATCTAGTCACATCAAGGAATGTGAACTTCTAGCATTCTGAACTTTATAGGAAACCAGGAGTTCGAGTCTGTTCCCGGAGGTAAGAATGTCTTGCATGCCCAATACAAGGCAAAATGGGCTCATGAGAATCAGAGATAGTGCAGTTCCTACAGCCCCTGGAAGTTCAAATGCACTCTTCCATTTTCCTGGCTTCAGAGGGTAATGAAGAAAAATAAAAATAAAATTAAAATTAAAATTAAAAAAATCTTCTAGATTGGAAGATTGGAAGATTCTAGAAATGGAGCAAAGCTGAAAGGGCAGCAGTGCGTGTTCCTCTGATTTTACACTTGAGATCCTCCCCACTGGAGGCAGGGAGAAAATATGTAAGAGTTCGGAGGACAATGTTTTTAATAAAACCTTGGCTGCTTTTCTGTAGGAATTGATGCAAGTAATTTTATCTCTTTGGGAGTCATTTTCAAAGCAAAAGGAAGAAACCAATGAATGGGATCCTGTTAGGTGCTTGGAAACACACTCTGTGCTTTATTTAACTCAGCTGGGGCTGTGGGGGGACTAGGTGAAAAAGCACTGTCTCCCTCAGATCTAGTTCTGCTTCATATTACTTTCCTCTTAAGAAAAGCAGAAAGGCTCTCCAAACTCCGTTTCCTGTATCAGACCATTTACAGTTGATTCTCTAAATGGTAGTACATATTTCAGTATTTTTTCCAACTGAAATTTGAAATTTACCTGTACAAATCTGGATCGAGGCTCATTTAGTGAGAGAATGATACCCATATTTTTCTGACATGATATAAAAACAGGTCAGCAGAGAGCCCCTGCTGTCAGGCCGGGCCGCCGTTGGAGGCCGAGGAAGGAGCTCCTTGGACAGACTGTGCTTTACAGCACGGCGCTCGCAACCCAGCTGCGCCTCCTTCCCACATGCATGTTTGCCTTGTGTGTCATAATAACCAGCAGACCTTGCCCTCGGAGGGCACATTGGGAAGATTAAGCTGAGAATGTACTTGAGCCACATTCTCTCCCAGGGCGGCTGCAAGGCAAGCTGCCACAGAAACGGAAACAGGGCACATCGAACTCATTCTGGGTTTTCTCCTGAAGACAGGATGTAGACCAGGCTTCCTGCAAGGGTCATTGGAGTTTGCAGAACTTTCTCTGCCCCTGGCTGATGGAGGGAGCCAGGCCAGCTCATACCTTGGATTGAAAATCATGTGAAACTTATTTATGCTGTTTTTTTTTTTTTCTCTTGTTAACTCCCAATCAGATGTGGAACAGAAATTGCATCCAAGTCAGGAGTTGGTTTTCAAGTATACTGGAACTAGAACTCAATCTGGGGTGAGAATCCAGGTGAACCGAAATAAGCATAAACTCTTTGTGAACCAAATCACAGCAGAATACCACTCTTCAAAGCCTGCAGGCTCCGGAGAAGATCCCACAAATCCGACCAGCATTGAGAGGATTTGCCGCAAGCCTTCTACCAGTAGCTTGCATCCAGTGCACAGATTCAGCTGTCTCTGAAATCTGGAAAGCATTATCTACCTGACCATGCACAAACTACTGTCCCAAGCTGTATTCAATCCAGATGGGTGGCTCTACCACTTTCCCACTCGGCTTCCGTTATAAGTGTGGATTTTGCAATGGGGTAACCAGGAGACCAACATCCCAACTGAGTGGGAAGCATCTAGATCTTAGGGAAAGCTTTCCAATGGGTCCAGCCCAAATAAGGAATTGTGCCCCCTTGTACCCTGAAATGTCTGAAATTTTCATCTCCCCATAATGTCCACCAGGTCAAAATCACCAGAGGGCACATCAGGGTGTACACAGGATCACTTGACTGCCACACTTTTTTTTCTCCGCCAAAGCAAGTTAGGATGCAAATTATTACAGGAAAAGATTTAGTCTTATTTTAAAAAATGATTTGCAAACACCAGTTCTTTACTATTAGTATCAGTTATTAGTAACAGTCGGCAGTCACACTGATCCACTCAGACCAACACCACTCCTACAAGTAACTCCATGAGGGCATTATCAGTCATACGTCCCTATGTCTCTCACCTCCTCGGGGGCAGAGAGTTGGTCCTAACCTCATATAAACCAATGCCCAGACTATTGCAGAGATTCACAGAACATTTGTGAAGACCAAAGGAAAGGGGCATGTATGCCTAGAATAGTTCTAGAAGGATCCCCCAAGAAAGGGCTATCAGTGAAGCTAAGGGACTGAAGAGACTAAGTTGGGCTTCACTGTTTGGTAATTTTTACTAATTGAACTTTTACCCACCATTTTGTATTTAAATGAGCAGGTGGAAGAGCCATATTCAGAAGCACAAGAGTTGAAGCCCAAACCCCTTTAGCTATACTGACTCAAGAGCAGGGGCTTCTGGTGTGGTAGCACACACCTGTGGTCCCCAGTCAGGAAGCTGAGGCAGCTGGGCAACTTAGGGAGACGCCGTCTCAAAGTAAGAAAGGGCTGGGACCAGCAAACCTCTGGGTTCAATCCTCAGTACTACTAAACACATAAACAATAAACAAAATAAAGAGAGTAGCAGCTCTGTCCAATTCTGGTTTCAAATTCTTCCAATGAGGTGTGTCAGGTTGTGTGCCAGGTCAAGAGGGCACTGACTTTCTGACTCACTGTGTCCAGGCATTCTTGGTCAAGGTGGAGACAAAGAATCGTCACACTGGCTAAACTCCATTGGTCCAGTTTCAATTCATTCACAAGAAATGGAAATGCTCACTGTTTCTCAGGGTTAAATTTCGTATCTTGTCTTCAAAGAGCAATCATGGTTATCTCTTTAAGATAAAGTGCTATCCAAGATCAAGGAAAGTGGTCACTCTTTAGGGGAAAACAATCCATTGATTTCACGTCCATCTGCAGAGAGGCAGTTCAGTTCAGCTAAGCTAAGAGCCTGGCGCAGGGTCAGGGCAGAACCTTCTGCCGCTCTGAACTCCGGAATCCACAGTTGTACATACCCAGGGAACTGAAGGCTCCTGTTAGGTGTAAATTAAAAAATATACTCAAACTCCCTGGTGGAAGGAGGGATTGAGAGGAGCACCCATAAACATTCAATGACAGTTAGACAGGAGGGCGACGGGCCAGTGTGCAATCGCACTGGGAGGGTGACTCCGGGGAGCCATTCTGTACTGTGTGTTTCAGAAAGCTACAAGAACAGATTTTGAATGTTGTTATCATCAAGAAATGATAGCTGTTTCGGGAGATAGACATGTTTAGCCTGATTTAAACATCACACAAAGTGTACATACTTCTACGTTTTTGTGTATCAATTAAAATAAATTTAAATTTTAAAAATTATATCAAAGGAGAAGATTACGCGAATTTTTTTAAAGACCCCTGGAACACAGGACTCAAAAAGAAGCCACTATTATTTTTATTATAAGGTAGTATCAGGGGCCCCTCCACCCTTCAAGCTGGCAAAGAATCAGTACCAGTCTCTATGGGAAGCCAGCTTCAGGCCTCGCCTCCGATGGACAGCTACGCCGTGAGCTTCAGGCTGCTGTGTTCCCTCCTGTGATGAATACCTGACAGAGTCGTCATTCTTGATGTGTTACTGCTTTTTCCTAAGTGTCAAGATCAGCAATGAGCTTGCAATGCCCAGGACTCCAGGTCCCCCGCCTGCCTGTGCTATCTTCTGCCCTCACCCCTCATGGCAGCACTGTTTGTCCATCCAGCTCAGGCTTACATACCTTGGTGACTGCCCCAGTGCTTCTGGGGACTTGTTAGCCCTGACATTTGGCAGTATGTTAAAAAGACATCAGCAGTACAATCAGGCTTTCAGTAGTCTCTCCTGTCTAAGGAAGAGAGATGGTTTCTTATCATTGTCATGGTGGTTGGAGTCGGGAGATGAAGGGGAAAGAAATTGGACTTTTTAGAACCGCGGTCCCCAAACACTCCTAAATGTCTGGCAACCTTGCCAAAGGTGTAAGCTGCCTGCTACTCGCCTGGCTGCTGCCGCAGCCCGGCCATCTGATGACTTGATGGGCCTCCAGGGGCCCTGCCTTTCCCAGCATGGAAGTGTGTGACTCTCCCCGCACTCCTGCCCCAAACAATGCCAAGAATCAGAAACAAGGGCCCGGAGTGTTCACAGGCCCCGAGTGAGTGGCAGCTCAGAGGGCCTGCATTGTGCTTGGTGCACTGAGAGCAGATTGCTATTCTGCAGGCATGAATTGGAGCCTGGGCAGAAGGCGCCAAGCTCCTGCCCTGGCGAGGCCTTGCTGCTGCTGAGGAGTGGAGAGGCCTGTGGTTGTGCAGAACTTGTGGGCCCCATTCCAAGAATGGGCCTGAGAGGGTCCATCAGAAGGGGAAAATATTTGTTTTCTAAATTCTTAACACTCTCAAATTCCATTAGTGTATTATTTCTCCCCTACCTCCCCTGCTTCTCCTGCTGTCAAGTGGCTTCAATTCATTAATTCTGTGCAAGTATGATTATATTCTCATTACTTCAATTTTTCATCACCTAAAAATTTATGCTTTGTCTAAGTCACTCTTAAGTAAAGATCTAAGTTGGAAGTGATTATCCCCACTGTCTGTTCAATTGCCATTCAGAAAATACTCCCTGGAGATCTTGCTGCTCTAGATGTGGCCCCCGCTGCTGAGAGACTGAGGATGTGTTCTTATAGACCTGCTTTGACGCCGAGGCTCCCAGGCATCCACCCAGGCGTGGGAAGCCCGTCTCTCCATGCTTTTCAATGCCATAAATTTGGAACAACCAGATTTGCTTGTGTAAATGATGTGAACTTCAGAGACTGCTACAAAGGCCCACGAAACCAACCACGGCACTGCAACGTTGAACGAAATGAAGGCACATGAGCAAACAGCAGCAGGAAGTGGCCACCAACGAGAGCTGCAGACACAAGAGTTTCCAAAGGTCTCAACAGGCCCACAGCACCTCCCCTACCTCAGCCTTCCTCCCCTCTCAGTACCTGCTCTTGCCCCCCACAGAGCAGAGCTCACCAGTTTTGAAGGAATAAGGATCCTCTCGGAGGATTTTCTAGCCTGTGACCCTCACTCTCATGCTTGCCTGGCCTCCCTTCCATTCTGAGCCTGGAGTGTCAAAGGCACCCCGGGTGCTGGGGTTCTGCTCAGGCCCACCCCTCCAGCCTCACGTTGCTGGGTGGGGATGACTGGGAACCACGCATGAATGTCTCTGAGCCACTTTTCTGGTTCAAGCAAAAGGTGAAGGAAGCGAAGGAATGTGTCTGACACACAGAAGGCAGGCGGGGCCGCTACTCCAAGACGTGTGCCCACAAGCAGGCTCTCACGCTCTGAGGCATCCAGGGCTCAGTGAAGAACCTTCCGACAACACTCACCACACTTCCTGCCACCGGACCAGAGCACACAATGAGAACTGGTGGGGAGCCCTATGGGGGAGAGCAGAGGGTGCCGTGTGAGCACTGCCCACCTGTGGGACATATACAGGTGGAAACAAGCACCCTGCAACCATCCCTGGGAGATATCACAATCACTCACATTGTATTTAAAAGAAAGGGAGCTAGGGAAATGTAGAGACCATGGGCTCTCGGACTCTCAGTGGCTATGTATAGTACAGCGTATTCTCACTGCCTGCCGAGCCAATGAATGAATAAATGATCTCCATAACCTCTGTTCCCCACTCTTGTGCACCAGTTGGCCCCATATTTTAGAGTAGCATTGACCATCAGTGTCAAAGGGAATGTCATCTCAAGGCTGTAATAGATTCTATTCTGCCTTTTTATTTTTTTATTAACTCGGTGCAAGAAAAAAAATAATTAAAAAACAGGAAGGAAAAAAACAAACCTGCTTTGAGTAGCTTTTGCCCAGAGTCTGATGTCTGTGCTGATGACCTTCCCTCCCTTGTAAGGTGGATGAAGTTGGACTCGTTTTGGGAACACTCACTCACCAAAGCTCTGGTGTTTGTGCTTATGAAAGGTGATCGCTATCCGAGTCAGAGAAGGCAGAAGAATGTCCGCAGGGCCACCACAGAGCTCCAAAGCGGCCTTGCTCTTGTGCCAGACTGGAATCCAGTCTAGACCAACACACTCTGGCTTGGCGTGCAGTATCTTCGCTTCAAAACTGAGAAACTGAATTTTAAAAGCAAGTGAACTCATCAAAAGTGGATTGTGCTTATCTGCTCCAAACTAAGAGACAGCTATTGCTCTCCCAGAAGCCATTTGAAAATTGTGTACAATTAAAAAGACCACTTGCCATTTTTGCACTTTACCTAAGAGTCAACACCAGAAGGGATTAGATCTGAGAACAATGACCATCACTGTTTTGTCCTGGTCTCTGCACACTCAACATTTTACTGGCTGGAAGTAGCATGGTTCCTACCTGGAAAGGGTTTGTCTGATCAGAAGATATATGTTTTATCTGCCGCTAGGTGTGTGATTGACTGTGGTGACTCAGTTTCTATTCTGAGCCTCGTCATCCTGCTCCGGATAGCCCTAGGCCAAAGCTGAAATCTCCCATGCCACAGCTTTCTCACCTGCAAAACAGAGCTGAGAACACCAGTCTTCCTCAGCTAGCCAGTGAGGATTAATGAATGTTTGAGGTGTTCTAATGAAAGACTCTCTGAATGTGCAAGAGTGCTATTACACAAACAATAAAACTGATTTGTACACAGCTGGGCATGAGTCACGTGGGAAGGGACAGATTCCTGTAAACTGTGCATCCTGCCAAGACTAGGAAGTGCATCTACCTTCTGATGTAGCAATCTTAGACTGCTCCCACAGAAATATAATTCAACCCACGTCTGGAATTTTAAACTTTTAAGTTGCCAGGTTCAAAGGGTAAGAGAACTGGGCTGGGGCTGGGGCTCAGTGGTAGAGCACTCGCCTGGCACATGTGAAGCACTGGGTTGGATCCTCCCCACACCACATAAAAATAAAGAAATAAAAACAGAGGTATCATGTCCATCTACTAAAAGAAGATATTTAAAATAGAAGTAAGAGAACATATAGATTTAATCTTAATAACAGTTGAATTATCCTAATATATTCAAAAAAAAGTTACCTTGGCTAATTAATAAGCTAGTGTGAATATTTTACAGTTTAAGCTCTTTGAAATCCAGTGAACATTTCCACTTGGATCAGCCAAATCTCAAGCACTCATTGGAAAGCCGCAAGTACCGCCCATCAATCTAAGTGTCTCTGCCTGCTCTTGGGAAGACAGGCAGGCAGAGTCAAGTGTACAATATTGCCATCCTCCATGCTGTGGGGCCAAAGAGGGGATGACTAGGAAGTCCTTGCTATTTGTAGCAGAATAGTGTTTGTTGTTCTGTTTCAGTTTGTTTTGAGGGCACAACTGCCATTGTTGAGTTTTTATGTGTTTTTTTTTATTGTTTTCTTGTTGGTTGGTTGTGTTTTCGTGGCTTTGCTGTTGCTAATTGTTGTTTGTGTGATTTTTTCTTTGTTTATTGGTTGGTTACGTGTGTTTATGTGCATGGGCACATGCTGACAATTGCCTCAAATTATTAGGGACAAGAACCATTGTTGATTTTAACTTCACACAACTTTCACTTTAGATAGATCCTAATTCAAAACCCCCAAGGTTTAAAGTCAATTTGCAAGAGCCAGGCCACCCGCAGCCTTCTGTGATAGCCGCAGGGTACGAACGCTCAGGAAAGAATCCTTTCTACTAGAGATGAGTTGGCTTCACTCTTCCTACTGATCATTGAGAACCTCAGTCTTTCTTGCTGCTCTCCAAATGTCACATTGAAAACAACCCATTTGTTTCCACCAGAACCACAGCCATGAGCTTGTCCATGGGTCCTGCCTGGTGCCCTGCTCTAAGTTCACTATCGATGACTTCTCCACAAGTTGCTGCAGGATATTGAGTCACTCCCAGCTGGCCTCAGTGCCTCTGGTGTTTGTTAGGCTCCTTGGGTGGAGCTCAGTGCAGGGCGCTGCAGGAGGTGCCAACTGAGTGCCAGGGCCTGTGTTTGGAGGGGATGGTAGGAAACACACCCTAACACAGAGAGTGAAAGAGGGAGCCCCACCCCAGGAGAAACAGAATCCTTTATATGGATGTGTATTAGTCAGCTCAGGCTGCTGTAACAAAATACTGCAGACCAGATGGCTTGTCAACAGAAATCAGTTTTCTCACAGTCCTGAGGATCCAGCTCCTGCAGGGTCAGTTTCTAGTAAAGGCTCTCTTGCTGGCTTGTGGCCGCCCACCTTCTCCCTGTGTGCTCAGGTGGCCTTTCTTGTATGTACCTGTATAGAGGGCAGTGTCTCTTCTTACAAGGGCAGTGATCCCACCAGACCAGAGCCCTACCCTCCAGACCTCACTTAACCCTAATCACCCTCCCAAGGCCCCAGCTGGCTTAGTCCTCACCACGTGAATTCAGAGGAGAGACAAACATCACTCGACCCATAACAAAGGGCCTCAGGGCCCAGAGACCCCGCTTGGTTGGGTTGATGAGTGGAAGTTTGATGGTGGAGATGGCACCTCAGCCAACCATTAAGGTCCCCTCCTGCAGAACACTGATGGAAGGTGTTCATCAGGGCCACATGGATGAGGTGACTTTCCCATGTCAATACAGGTACAGCAGTTATTTCTGGTCAGTGTCTCGCCCTGGCATTCAGCATGTGTGGCCTTCACCTCTCTTTCCTGAGCTGCAGGCCTGTGTGCTGATCTGCCTGCTGACCATCTCCAAGTAACTGAAGCTCATCATGTCCCAGACAGAATCCATTCTCTTCCGTCAGTTAACCCGTCCTGCTTCTGATTTCCCAGACTTTTCTGGAACCAACAATACCCACTTAATCATCCAAGCTAGAAATCTTCCTCGCTCCTGAATCTAATCCCCTAAGACACTGTCAGATCCCTTCTCTCTTTCCCATCCCCAGGCCCTCTGCACAGTGTCTGCCACTTGGGCCACCTGAGTTTGGACCGTCCTCAACTTCTCTTGGCCTTCTGGAATACCACAGCCATCGCAGCTAGCACGACGGAGAGCTGTCCCCGGGGCTCGCTCAGGCTTGAACATTTTATGTGCGCTATTTGTTCTCATTCTCACAGCTATTATTATCTGCATTTACAGCTGAGGAAACCAGGTCAGGCGAGGGGACTTGCCCAGGCACACAGCTGCTAAATCCCTGTTGGATCCCAGCACCCTGCGTCCAGAGCTTGTCCCTCCTCCTAACCCTGTAGATCCTGCTCTCGGCATGGACCCCGCCCTCTACACCACTCCCTCGGTCTGTCCTCGGGCCTTGGCTGGAGTGATCTGTCCAAAATGTCAACCCAGTGTCCTCACTTCCCTGCTTCCCATCCTTGAGTGGATTCCATTCCCACAGGGGTCCAGGGCCTCCTTCTCGATTGGTCTCCACCCGCTTGCCCCTCATGTTATTCTCCCCAGCGGTGTAGCCCCCTGCTGTCCTCAGAGTGCCCCTCACATCTCCAGCTGTCATCTCCCTTCCTCACCTCACCACGTCCCCCTGCCCCTCCCACTCAAGCCCCTAAGCATTTTTAAGTCCCGACTCAGTTTCTGTGAATGTCTGTGAGACCAGCCCTTGGGGAAACCGGCCAGATAAAAGCCAGCTGCTGAAAGTGAAGTCCTGAAGGGTCAATTTGTCAAATAAATACTAAACTCATCCAAAACGTACAGATGTTCCACTATTTAGAGGGTTTCTGACAATTCATTTCCAAACGGATGAGCTGAAGAGAGTTTTAAAGATTTCTGTAAGGTTGTAGTTGACCAGTTAAATTAATTGATCCCATGATCCTGACCTGCGGATTGTTCAGTCCCGGTCCTCGGAGCCTCTGCACCCTATTCTTGTCCTGATGCACATCTTAATTACCCTGTGGGCTGTTTTGCCTGTCCTGTACCCAGGGCAATGTGGAGTATGGCACAGCTTCAATCAGTATTCTCTGACTCTCGGCCAGTCAGCCATGAATGCTCATATGCATTGCTTCTTTGCAGCCACACAGAAAGGCATTTAATGTGGATATTCATAACTGCTCTTGAAATTTTGGGGACCCACCTGGAGTGCATGTGGGGAAACAAGGCTGGGGATATGGTTTGGTGGTAGAGCACTTGCCTGGCATGCACAGGGCCCTGGGTTCAAACCTCAGCACCACACACAAAAATAAAATAAATAAATACACACCTATCAGATGCTGCTGCAGTCTGGGTGGGCACAAAATAACTGAGCCGCCAGGAGGCACTTGTAGGTTCAAACAGGAACTCCTTTATTGCCAGAACTCCCCCCCCCCCCCCCCCCCCCCCCCCCCCCCCCCCCCGTGAACGCCACCCACACGGCCCTTCCAGGAACACCACACACCAACCAGAACTCCCTCTCCTGGAACTTCACCAACCAACTGGAACTGCAAGAACTCAACAGGAACTCAACAGGCCGGCGCCAGAGGCAGCAGGAGCCGCCCTATTGCCCGACAGCAGGGGTCTATATACAACTGAATAGACAGCCTGTTTCAATCTAGCATCATTCAGTCACAGCAATTATACACAGCTTAACTTAATTATCATCATCTTAATGGCTCCCTGGTCACCTCTCAACCACTCCTTCTGGTAATATGCCAGG
This sequence comes from Callospermophilus lateralis, assembly GCF_048772815.1. Taxonomy (NCBI): domain Eukaryota; kingdom Metazoa; phylum Chordata; class Mammalia; order Rodentia; family Sciuridae; genus Callospermophilus; species Callospermophilus lateralis. The sequence continues at coordinate 105,118,425 of NC_135314.1, forward strand.
CGCCATTCCAACTCGGCTGTGGCTCTCAACAAGATGCTAAAATAATTTTAAATGATCAAAGAAAGTTATCAAATAAAATATGTTCTTTTTACCTTAAAAATGTAGCTCCAAAATCATTTGGACTATAGAATTGAACTTAGAATTCTCAGTGGCAGTGTGGAGATACCCAGCCTCTCACTCAACCCCTGGGTTCCTGTCTCTGGGCTATAATCCACCCCTCTTTCTACCCCCAGCTCAGTCTAAGGGAGGTACCTTGGGTTTATCATGGCTGCTGCATCTCCAGGTAGTAAGATTAGGTATGATATTCTTTTTATTTACCTGTATTTTGTATGTTTCCATTATAAATATGTATTACACATGTTATTTAAAAATAATAGATGTTAAATCAAAAACGTAAAACTATTCATGTACAAAGGCTGAGGCAGCTTCCACGCTATTAAGAGAAACATGATATTTGTTAAAACCTCAGAAATTTAGTACTTCCTATCCAGGAATAGTAGAGGATTTAGTAAACGTTCTAGGGAACTCACTTGTAGTGAGAAAAATGCATGAAGCTATTCAGACCCTCTACAGACATGCACTCATGATGCTCTGAATGTATACATTTATACCGAGTCATATAAAAATGCTCAGTATACAGGGCATATGTGTTCATCCCAGCGCCTGGAATTCTGTGGACAGAGACGTGCTCTGTTCTCTCCAGAGCCTGTCACTAGCTCACTGTCTGAATGTGGGCTGGCTGATAGGGCCTCCAACACTGGTATCTGGAGGCAACCACTGTCTGGCAAGTTGCTTGGAGGGTCTCACAGCCACCCTGTCCCCGTCCAGCATGACTACACCATGACTACATCCAACATGGAATGTGAAGAAGATCATTTGCTAATATTCCAAGTAATTTTAAGGATTGGTTACGTGAGCACAGACACACACACTACATCCACCTCACAGCCAAGCTGACATAGAGCCTGGATGCTTCCACTTGAGGCATTTCAAGAGCTTCAGAGGCAGTTCAGTTTTTAGCCACAAAAAGTAACGCAGAGATAGAATCAGCATGGTCATCATACACATTTTCTACAATCTCAGTAAATAACAGGGATCCAAATATTCCCTCAGAGTACTTATTATGAATTAGTACTAAACTAAGCTCCTCTCAACTCGTTTTTAAAGGTTGGTTTAAATTTAGTGTTTCCTGCCACACATAATAAGTATTGCACTTATACAAGAACAGGACAATTTCCATTTTCAGGGGATTCTAATAGCCCATAAATATTCACTCCATGATATGAAAAATACTCCATATGAAAAATACTCTAATCCAGAATGCACTACACATTTCCTTCAGATCCTGAAAAATCTATCTGTTCAAAATGAAGAAAACACTATAGGTTGAAAGAGTTAAACATTCTGTTTTCATGATTGTCTCTCACAACCCTGAAACAAATACATAATTGCCGTTGTCGTCCACACCAAAAGCCAAGGAGAAATCATACCACTTTATACAGCGAAAGAGAATAAAAAACATCAAACTGCCCTCTTCACACTCAAGACTTGCTCGTCTGATTTACTCTGCAAGGCAGTTCCCTGCTGATCGTGAAGTGCTTCCCAAAAGCCAGCCATCTGGACATCAGGACACGTGCGTCCTGTGATCACCAATATTAAAGTTGGTAGCCGGGTTTACATGACAGGGTTTAGAAGGCCCCACGTCACCCCCAGTAGAGCTGGGTCAGCTTTGAGACCTCAACATGATTTATGGCCTCATTTCTAAGGGAAATAAATTTCGAAACACACTTAGGAAGCCACTGAGTCACCCTCCCTCCATGCTGTCCTGCTATTTTGAATTCAAGAGAAGGAACACAGTGAGAAATTCTCTGGTGCTCCAGGGTCTAGAGATTTGGGGCTTTTCAAAAATAAACTTCACTGTGCTTTGTTTTTTTAATTATAAAATAAAAAGTATGATTATTCTTATAAAAATTAACAGTGCAGAAAATAGAACTTAAGAAGTGGATATCTCCCATGACCCTATTAGCAGCTATATCCACTGCTAAACAGTTTGGTGCATAATCTTATTAAGCTCTTCATGTATTTGTTTGTAAGTATTGTTCTTTTGTATTTTTAGAAATTTATTATATCAAATATATTATTATGCAATACGCCTTTCTTGACTGAAAAATTATTTCTTGGACTTCTTTTTTTTTTTTTCCTTCTGCAAATACCCAGAAGTAGAATTTTTGGATCAAAGTGTATGCATATTTAGAAATTTACAAATATATAGACCATTTGTACCCTGGAAGATCTGACAAATTAACCCGTGCATTCATCTGAAAGAAGTTTCCATTTCCTCACTTCATCACCAATCATGGCTATTACAGATCTCTTCATGAATGTGAAAGGAGAGAAAATGATTTTAACATTACTATTTTAATTCACAAAGTATTAGTTCACAATTGTATTTTAATTATTAGTGAGATTGGATTTTTTTTAATGTTTGGACACTATTACTGGTTTCCTATATTTAAATATTCTTCATTTTCTTCCAGCCTTTTCTTAAAATTTTCCCCTTTTATTGATAACAATTTTGCCATGTTATTATTTGATACTTGCAGCATAAAACATTTTCTAGGTTTTTGTTGTCTTTTGGTTTGTCCTTTATATGTTAAAATTTATGTTTAAAATTTTTGTGCAGCTTACTTTGTGGCATCTGGGTTTCATGTTAATTTAAAAATACAACTTCTCCAATTCAAAATTGCAAAAATAATTACTTCCATACTTTCTCATAGCACTTTTAGGGCATTTTTTGTACTTGAAACTTTGATGAATTATGGAATCCCCTTAAAAAGTCGTCCAATTGTCCCCAAACCATGTATGGAATTTTCCTTTCTAATTTGAAACTCTAATTTTTTCTAAACTACCTGTTTTTCCCATTGATCTACAAAAAACTCCTGATTCAGTATCACATTATTGTAACTACCATTTTCTTAAACATAGTTGACATATGCTAATAGAATTCTCTTCCCACTTGTCTTCTTTTTCAAAATTGTCCTGAACCCCTTTCTCTTGTTGCTTTGCTTTTTTTTTTTTTTTCCTTTAGAAAAACTTTCAATTCATCTTGTAAAGTTCCCAAAAATATCTTGGGATTTTAATTGAGTTTTCATTTGGTGTATAAAATAATTCAGGGAAAAGAGACAATTATATAATATTAAGTCTTCTCGTAAGATATCAGCATACATCTTCCATCTTAGTCAAGGTTTTTTTAATGATCCTCAGAAGAATTTTAGACTTTTCTTCTTATAAAAACTCTATAGTCCCTGTTAAATTTATTTTCAGGTATTTTCTGGTTTTGTTACTGTTGATGTTCAGTTGTTACTATAACTGGGAAACCTTCAACTTCACATTTTCTAACTGGTTACTATTTTTATGAGGAAAGCTAATTTTTGTATAATTATTCTATATCTAGTCACATTGCTGAAATTACTTATTGCTTATTATAATTCTACACTCTCTTAGATTTTTTACATATGTAATTATATCTTCTGTGACTAATAATCACTTTGTGTTCTTTTACATGAAAAGACATTTGCAATTCAAAGAGTAACTGAATTTATGGAATTAGTGTTCTGGCGCTGGCTCTGGCTCTTATCACTCAGAGATGAGTGTTATATTTTCAGGGTTTTTGGAAGCTGGTTGACAGACATCAGGTTAGTAGCTTGAAACTTGTACTGAGTGGGAGGATTCACACCATGGAAATCAGCAGAGACTTACAAATCAGAGCTCCTGCAGCTACCCAACTCCACCCCAGCCCCACAACGTGTTGTTAACCATGTACCAGGACATCACTGGATGTACTTAATTCCAGATAACAAAAAGAACCTTGTTTTTAAAAACTTCTGGAAGTGAACACACAGATTACAATTAGAACTCAACCCAATGAATAACAATCTTATTTCAAAAACTCCTTCCTTACTTCTAGAAGCAAAAAAAGAGATGTTATTGCACAATGGTTATGACTGTGGGCCTGGAATTGAATCTAAGCTTAATAAAACTTAACTGTGTGAAAATGCAAACGAAAATCACATGAAGATATTGTGCCACAAGCATTAGGATGACTAAGACATGGTGGCAAGGATGGGTAGGAATGGGAACCTCGTATGATGCAGCCACTTTGGAAAAGCTTTGTCGGTCCCTCAGGGCATGAAACAGGGGGAGCCACTGTTCCTCCACCAATATACCCAGGAGTATAGAAAATATAGGTCTACACAAAAACTTGTCCGTAAATGTTCATGATGTTATTCACAACAGCCAAGAAGTGGAGAAAATTATTATTATATTTTATAATACCTGTATGTCCATCCGTTGATGAATAAATACACAAAATGTGGCCTATCCACACAATGGAATAATATTTTTCCATAAAAAGGGAGGAGGTTGAAAAAGAATCAATCGTAGAGACGTTTTACAAATCCTCTATCTAAGGACTTATATCTAGACTACATAAAAACTCTTACAATTCAAAAACAAAAGGACAACCTAATTAAAAATGGGCAAAAGATGTGAGCTGACAGTCTAAGAAGACAGATGAGTGTTCAATAAGCATATGAAACTCACTCAGCCTCAGCAGCTATTAGGGAAACGCAGATCAAAACCACAACGAGGTAGTACTTCACACTCTAGGTGACCTCCATGGGACAGCAGATGACAATGAATGCTGGTGGGGATATGGAGGAGTATGAACTCCATACACTGCTGGCGGGATATCAAGTGGGGCAGTAATGTGGAAAATAGTCTAGAAGTTTCTCAAAAGGTTGAAATAGAGTTAACAGATGGCCCGCCCAGAAATTCTACCCCTAGAACATAGCCAAGAGAAATGAAAATGTATTTCCACGCAAAAAGTATATACAATTATCCACAGAAGCATTGTTTATATCGCCCAAAAGATGGAAGCAACTCAAATGTCCATGAATAAATAAACAAAATGTGGTTGTAACATGCAGTGGAATATCATTTGGGGGAAATGAAGAAATGAAATGCTGATGGAAGCTACAACATGGAAGAATCTTGACACCTTTGTTCTAAGAGGCCAGACACAAAGGCTGCATGTTACCTGACGGCACTCACACGATGCAAGCAAAGTGGTCAACTCCATTCAGAAAGACGGCGTCTCAGTGGTCTCCAGGGCCTGGGGTGGGAGGCAGGAGGATGAGGAGTGAAAGACACCCTGCGGTTTCTTTTGGGTGATGGAACTGTTTTAAAATTAGACAGTGATAATTCTTAACTCTGAGCATACTAAGAACCCCCAAATTGTATACTTCAAAGGGTAGATTTTATGTGAATCAATAAAGCACTTATTAATACATATGTGTTTTTGCATGCCGTGTGACCTTGGGTTATGTAGTCTCTCAATTTCTTATCTCTAGGATTCTGTGAGGATTTATCAATATGTTCAATTTAATAAATACTGATGTACAATAATTACTGACATATAATAATTATGTTAAGTGATATTATAAACCACTTAACACCATGCTTGGCCTAAAGCAGGCCCACTGATAGTTATTATTTTAAATTCTTTAAGTTAAAAGCCAACTTCTTTTCTTTTGGTGTCTTTTTCTGTCTTTTCTTGGTGTATGATTGCTAGCCATCCCCTTACAGTTTGCCTCTATTCATGATGAGTAAAATCAGATTTACGACACTTATCTGAGTGGTAGTTTCACATTTATCTGCTTGATTTAATCAATGTGTGTCTTGTGCTAAACCATTTCCAGAAGGGCAGGATCCCTCCTCCTTCTTTCCACCCTGAGTCACCAGGCCAGACCCACAGGGCAGCTCAAGGAATAGCTGTCCAATGAGTGGAGGGAGGAGGGAGAGATATGTATAATATCCGCTCAGTGAGTGGCCTTCCTGTCAGAGGTGGTTCCCAGTGAGGGGCGGGTATGAAGAGAAGGCAGGCTGTCGTGCAGGATGCAGGCTGTCATCCATGAATCACAGGGGAGACGTCCTGAGGTTGCCGGATACCTTCTCCCCAGGGTGTACTACACCAGAGTTCACAAGGTGCTACTTCAGGGACAGGCAGGACCACTTCACCCAAATATATCTCATACAACCAGCCACCAAGGTCGGAAATATCTTTAATAGGACACAAAACCTCTCATTCGTAGTCAGAGATCAAAGGTAAGACAGGGAAGCTTTCCATCAGCCAGGGCAATCGACAAGCCGAGGCCACTGACAGGGCAGCAGAGCACCTGGGGTCGAGTACAAGGGGGCAGAACTTTGCTGTCCCCATCTCCCCTCTCTCAGCCCATCCACTTCCTGCTCTCTGGGTGAAAATCTTGTAAGCCACAGGACCCAAGCCTTTGCCTAGGACATTTGACTCTGGGCCTCCGCGATGCACCTCCGCACACCCACCAGAAAGAGAGCTGGGCTCCATTACTCTGACCTCCCAGGGGGCCAGGTGTCTGTCAACGGGCCCCAGCTGCTGGCTGTGATCCCTTCTGATCCAGTCTGACCCCCAGATCCTGGGCTGCATTCATGCTCCATTTTAAACTTGTTAAACTGTAAAACATAACACACAGAGCACACAGAATACAAATGTACCGTTCAATGAATTATTACCAACACCTGTGTAACTTATATGCAGGTCACATTACATTTTATATACATAAATACAAAAAAGTTACATTAATCTATTGTATTAAAATAAACCTCAGTAAGAATGATTTTTTTTTAAAGAAATGATGTATTTCTCACCCCACCCTACCCCCTCCCCACACACGCACACACAGCCCATTTCCAATCCCAACTCTATATTCCTCCTGATTCAAGAAACCAGCAGAGTGTTTTTCTTTGTGGATTTATCATTTAAAAAATCATCTCTAAAAACATAGTTAATCTTTGCCTCCTTCTGAACTTCACATAAATAGAATCAGGATATCAGTCCATCTATCCTATCCTGTCTCCCTATCTTGCAGCGATAGTTTGATTTATTTATATACATGACCTGGTGAATGAGCATCTCGTAATTTGTTTACCCTACTGCTGGTGGGTACCAGGGTTGCTTCCAGTTCCCAGCTGTTACAATCACACTGCCTGGATGTTCATGGACGAGTCTTTTGCGGTACCTGAGCATCTATTCCTAGTCCCTGTATGTCTGGGAGTAGAGCCCCGTAACCCCTCATGGGTGTGTGCTCCTTCTCTTTACCAGGTTATGTCAAGCTACTTTCTGAAATCACTGCACCAGCTGGTGTTCTGGCCAGCAGTGTGTGTGAGACGTCTTCATCTCAGCTTTCACCATCACTCCCTCTGCATTCCTACCTCGTGGCTTTGGAGGGATGTGGGTATCCTTTCTTTCCCAGTGTTAACTCCTCTTCAACTTTCTTCTGGTGATTTCTCTCTCATCTATCAGCAAGTATTCACTATCTTTTTCTGCATCACAAATTAGACCAAAACTTAGTGGTTTAAAACAATAAACATTTACTACCCCGCACCCATCTGTGTGGGTCAGGAATCCGGAAGTGCCTTCCGTGAGTGGTTCTGGTCAGTCTCTCCTGAGGGTGCCATCCATAGGTCTGCCCAGGCTGCAGTCATCCCAGGGCTTCTCTGGGGCCAGAGGATTTGCTCTAGGGCAGTGCATGCCTGTGCCTGCCAGTCAGTGCTGGCTGTTGGCAGGGGGTGAAGTCCTTGCCCATGTGACGTCCCCAGAGAGATGCTCAAGTGTCTTCATGACATGACAGTTTTTGTCCTCCCCAAAGAGGGCAAGGACAAACCACAGTGCCCCTATACTCTGGCCTCAGAAACCCCTTCTGCCATGTTCCATTCCTTACTAACAAGGCAACAATCATGGTTCACCCGAAGGAGACTCCATTATTTGAAGGATTTTTCTCTTTAAAACAATGTGGTACACCAGAAAACATAATTCAAGACCTGATGATTTTTCACCATTTGGTAAGTAGCCAAGTAATCATTAGTTTGGGCATCAGTGAAGTGATTTTAATTCAATAATTTAAAAATTCCTGATGGAATGCCTGTAATCCCAGCAATTCAGGAGGCTGAGACAGGAGGATCACGAGTACAAAGGCAGGCTCAGCAATTTAGTGAGGCCTTAAGCAACTCAGAAATATCTTTTTTTTTTTTTTTTTTTTTTTTTAAGCCTGGGGATATGGCTAAGTGGTTAAGTACCTCTGGGTTCAATTCCCAGTACCAAAAAAAAAAAACAAAAATTCCTGGGTTTGATGAGAAACAGGAAAAGTGTACAGTCTGAACATATATTCTCACAAAATATTACTTACAATAATGTTACAGAGGAACATCTAGCCAAAATGACCAAGACCAAGCTATCAAAATTAGCCTCATCATTAATGAGACATATCAGAGCCACAACTTCCAATGTGATACCCTGAGGACACCTAACATCACTCCTGGGGTGTCCCGGCCTCAGATGTCTAACCTAAATTCAATCACAGAGAAACATCAGATGAGAGAAAGAACCCCAAAGCAAGGAACATTCCACAAACAAGTGGGTGCATCCTCCATAGTGTCAAGGTTGAGAAATACACAGGAGGGTTATGTAATTGTCCCAGACTAAGGAGACATGACGGGGACCCAGGTATAATCCTGACCAGAAAACTTCCATCAACCCAAGGACTGCTATGATTCTAAGAAGGCCAGCAGGCTAGCTAACCCTGTGTCGGTGATCACGTTCTGATTTCAAAAATCCTTCGTGGTCACATAAAGCATGAACACATGAGGAAGCAGGGTGGAGCATGTCTAGGAATTCCTTGTACTAGTTCTGCAACTTCCTGATACATCCACAATTATGTCAAAATGAAAACTGAGAATATGAGACTATCTTATGAGCCATACCAACACGTCAGAAGCCATCGTCTCTAGGATGGTTAGCAGCTGTAGGGAAGACCAGCTTCCACCCCTTCCTCCCTCAAGGCCCACCAGGCCTTTCTACTGAACCCACACAGCTGTCTGTCTGGAACACGTATCTGACTGTCCATCTCCTGCTGAGGTTTCTCATGTCTGAGGACAAATCCATCTTCCCTCGCGGGGAATCCTCAGGTGACTCCTTGGCCACAGCTACATGGAACTGAACATGGCGCGGCTGGTCTCCTTCTTTGGGTCCCTGCACAAACCCTGCAGAGTATTTTTTTTTCTCCCCCTCGGCCCACCCCCCGCAAAAGTACTGATGTTATTTTAGAGACAAATTTAGATCTCCAAATTATAAAGCTTATTTGGACCTCTCTGGTCTCCAGATAAGTTTCATCGCCCTATTTCTGCCACCTCGGTCCCTCAGAGCACAGTGTGCTGTGTTGTCCTAGGTGTTCCTCTGTTGAGCTTTGGGTTTGTTGTGGTGGTTTGTTTGTTTCCTAACTACTCTTCACTTCTAGAGGGCCTCATCTAAGTAAGCTGTCTTCATTCCCAGGCTTCGACGTAGGAATGGACAGAGGACGGGCCTATAGTTATTTATGGCTGTGGAACAAAATGCCCCAAGGACTAGCAGGTAAAAATGAGAAACCCTTATTATACCCCCCGTTTCTGGGAGTCAGGGAGGCAGTTTGGCTAGATGGGGTCCTGGCTCAAGGGCTTTCGTAAGGCTGAAATCCAGGTGTCAGCCAGGGTCACCATCACTCACCATCACCTGAAGACGTGACTGAGCTTTGAATCGGCTCCCAAAATGTCTCACTCAAACCACTGCTGACAGCACCCTCAGACTCTCCTGGGCTGTTGGCAGGAGGCTGGTTCTTCACCACGGGGCCTCTCTACAGCTTGCCGAGCATCCCCATGACTAGGCAGCTAATATGAGAGAGAAGGCGCCAGCCTCCATTTCTTTTATAATCCGTCTCTGAAGGGACACACGTCCCTGTCACCATACCTGTTGTACCACACTACATGGCACATGCTTGCCAGGAGGCAGCAGCCATGGGGGGAGCCCCCAGCCCTGGCAGGCCTCATGCAAAGCCTGAATGAAGGAATGAAGGAATGGCATCAGGATTACGCATCCCAATGCACTAGTGATCAAAGAACTGAACAAATTCACTCATCTTGAAGTCTCCTTGGCTGGAAAATGTCACCCCCCCACACCTCAATTAGGATCATCAACAGTGTTGTAGTGTGGTACAACAGGTATGGTGACAGGGATGTGTGTCCCTTGAGAGAGGTTTCCACAAATTATTTCCCCCTCTCTCATTCCCTGCAAAAGAAGAACCCCATCATTTTTCAGAACTACAAACTGAGAACAGGGAAGATAGGTGATAGACCCCAGGTTACTAGGAGGGTCAGACAGCCCAGGCATACATCCTGTCCACTGCGAGTTGCCAGAGTGAGTCTTAGGTGAGCACATCCTCTGGGTGCCATGAGGTGTTCACATTACTGCGTCTTCTTCCATCTCTCTCCAGGGGAGACCCCTGGGGTCAGGAGATGGCCAGCTCATGGGATATCAGTATGTTACGATTTTCCTTTTTTATAAAAGCTAAACAAATATCTGATCATCCTTGCAGATTTTTACATGAGATTCTCGTATTGCTTAATAGCTGTGTGCCTACCAGAGAATCCACGGCCACTTCTTAAGCTCTGGTGTCAACCACTGTCACTCCACCAGTCCATCTAGCTCCATCAACATCTCCTCCTTCAGTAGGTTTTCCTGACCATTCCCTCGGAAGCGCTTGCTTCTTTATTGAAACAACATTAGCTAATTTTTTTTTTTTTTTTTTTTTTACTCTTAGGGCATTTAACCTCATTTTAAAAGTATTTAGTTACATATAAGACAATGTCATACATATTTTTATTCCCCACATCCCTAAAATAAATATTCCTTAAATGGATACATTCGATTTCCTTTAATAGAATAAGAATTTAAATTCACCACAGGGGATCTTTACTCTTGAAAACTGTGCAGTAAATATTTTTGCAATATTCAAACCATTTTTCAATTTTTTTAAACTTTGTTTATTTTTGCTTGTTGTGAATTCAGCATTTTGGAATTATGCTTTGGAAGGCAGTACCCATACTCTGAAATTAACAGGTTACACATGTGTGGTGTTGACACACTTGCCCTTTAACAGAGTTAAATTCAGGAATTGCATGCACTTCCAAGGCCCTCTGATTATGTGTGTCATGTTTATGAGTGGCCGCATTCCAGAGAACTGAGTGTGTGCTGCAAAATGAGGAGTGTTGGGCGGGGGAGTCCTCACGAGGGAAGAGAACCCAGCACTCTGGCTCCCTGGCTCTGTACTGGAGGAAGGGGAGCAGGGAGTGCACCTCGGGAACAGCAGTGAAAGGAAGAGAGGAAGGGAGGTGGAGGGGCAGAGGGGGCCTGGCTGCACTTGGAGGCAGCCCAGAATGGGCAGAGGCCGAGGTGGTCAAGGCAGGCTGTCTCGGTCTCAGCGCCCTCCTTCGTGGATTGCTGACTTCCAAGACCCCTCTGGCTCTCTTTACCTGGCCCCTCTCTTTGGGGGTGCCCACACTAGGATGTCACTGTGTACTCGGGGCTTCCTGAGCAATCAGCTCTTCACCTAACTCACGTTTGCCCACCTGTGAGGGGACCGTGGCTTGGGATCTGGTATGATGGAGTCCAGTGGTCATGTGGGGTCTGGCTCTGCAGGGATCTGATGGGACTTTAGTTTTCTCATCTACAGATTGGAGCTAAGAGTATCTATGATCAGGATTGTCCGTGAGGCACTCAGCAAACAGCAGCTGCTGAACAGCAGGGCAGCACCCTGGTGAGAATCCCAGGGTCAGGATCTGGGTGGAGCAGTCCTTGCTTTGTCACCTACTTCCTGGTGACCAGTGCTCTCTGTGCCTCACTTTCTTAAACTATCAGATGACTGCGATTTTAGTGCAGTATCTGCTCACAGAGCTGATGAAGCAAGTGGTGCTTACAACTCAGTCTATCACACAACAAGCATTCAGTGGATGGAAGTGGCTGCCATAGAAGTTATGCTTATTGCTGTCACTATTATCACAAAGGATGTACAGAGGGCAACAGCTAAGACCCCTCCTCTAGTGCGAAACCGAGTGGACTCAGGTCATGGTTTTGAACTTTACCTGTTTGACCCCAGACCCTCCAAGCCCTGCTCTGTAATTTGGGGATAACAGTGTGTACTTCATGGGGTTAAATGAAATACTGTATGCAAATTACCGACAGGAGCCTGGTAACAACAAACACTGGCCATTATCATTGTAGATTCCAGTCCATCCCAGCTCCAGCTCCAGGCATTCCTATGGGTTCTTTTAAAGCAAGATATTTTGTCCAATCCAAAATACTTAGTTTAAGTATTCAGTGGTGGTTAATCTGGACTATCAGTTCCCTTGGAAATAAGCCAGCTTTTAGCCATCAGAGTTTTCACGGGGTCCCAGCTGACCATCTGTCCAGCGTTGATGTGTATAGCAGATGTGAACTACATTTTGTGAACTCTTGCTTCCCAGGAGGAGACTGCAAAATCTCACAAAGTCCAGTGCCCTCATTTCAAGAGAACACCGTTCTGTGGGTTCTCTCTCCCCAGACCTGCAGGACTGGCACCCTGGCAGCTGCAGGAGAGAAGAGTCGCAGTGAGCCGCCTCCCAGCCTGCTGCAGACCCTGGGGCTCTCTGGCTTTCTGGCTGCATCGCAGCCACAGACAAGGCTCTCGCTCAGATACCGGAAAGGCTCACAGTCCAGGAAACTTTTTTTCTTTGTCTTCAGCCAATAATCTCGTAGCCCCGTGATGTCACCCCACAATTATGCAATATGACTTAACTGTTGGAAAGGTGACAGGAATTCCACTGACACCAGGCTCACCACGAAACTGCTTAGCTGCTAAATTAGTCATGTGGTGCATCAGAGATCAGCCACTTTGAGGCTGTGATTAACTGCAGTTCAAACAGCACTGCTGTCTGGGAGGGGAAGTCAGGCCCATCGCTCAGCGATTGCAGCGTCTGGGTGATGCAGAGGAGGTGGGGACTGGGCTCCACTACACCACTGGCCACTTGAAAAAGGACACGGAGTGAAAAGGAAACACTTTCTACCCTCTATTTCCAGGAGGAAATTTGCACTGTGTTTCCTTGACTGTCTTCTAACATTAGTCATCTTAATCTCTGGGCGGTTTTCCCAGTCCAAGTAGGATGAGAATAGGACCTTGTTCCTCGGCGACAGCAGGCATTGTTTATCCTTGTTTTCTTTTTCTCCCACAGACTGGCCTCTGTCCTATGATTCAGCTACACAGTGAAAGGGGACTTTTTACTGACCCTGAGCCACGGCAAGGTAGCTGTCCCTTCTTCTGCAATGTCAGTTGTTGAAGTAGTGCTTACATTTTCCCATCTCTAAAATGTGTGTGTTGGAAAAAAATTAGGAAACACTAAAAGCAACAAAAAAGAAGGAAAGCCCCCATAATCCCACCCTGCTTAAAACAACCACAACTAAAACTTTGATTGTAATTTTTCTTGTCCCAATAAAGACTCCATGAACACAACAGGCCACACAATTGCCTGGCAGCGTGAAGGAGCTGCCATCGACAGAGAAATGAGACTCCATCCCTGCCTTCGAGGGGCTCTGGGCTTAGCCTTAGCTAATGGGGGATCCAAACACAAAGAGTCGTTTAGCAGAGCTTGGGGAATGGAATGTGGGTGGGGAAGATGGAGGGATTACCAGGGAAGAGCAGAGGAGTCCAGGAGCCGGCTGTTCAGGGACAAGGGCAGGTTTTACAAGCTACCAACAGAGACAGGATAAGCATTTCAAGCTTCCAAAGCAATCTGACAAAGTAATATTATTTCTTTTGAACCCATACTTTTAAAATATCAGGCTTGTATTTTGCATGTTGTTTTAGTTTTAATTTTGTTATATTTATTTTTATTGCATTTCTAAAAATATCTGTTAACAATGGATTAGAAATTTAAAAAAAAAATTCCTCTATCACTATGAAAAGTTTGAAAACCAATGTCCTCCGTCTCTGGATAACTTAGTTAAGCATAAGCTGATCAACTGTCCTGTTTGTGCTAAAATTTGGAAAATTCCAGGAAAATTAGATGAATTGGCCACCTTAGGAGTGTTTAATTCCAAGAAAAACTTAGCTCCATGAAAGAACAGTTGAAGGGGTAGCAATCATCAAAGAAACAAAAAAAAATTTCTCTGACCTAAAGAGAGAGATTAGTCTTCAGGTCAAAGAGTTCATTAAGAGCCAGGTAACATTATTAAAAGGAGAGCTAGTCCAAGGATCAGGAGAGAAACCTTAAAAAATCCCACCCACACAGCAAACTGAAATGAACAAAATAAATGAATCAGGTTGTAAGGCACAGTATTTCATATTACATTCCTTCAGCAAAAAGATATTTGTTTTTGTTTTCTAAGAGGGAAATAAAAAGAAATAGGAAGAACTATCTTTATATACTAACACAACAATGAGGGTAACAAAATGAAACCAGCAAACAATACCGGGAAAGAAGAAAACCCAAGAATTCTAACATTAAGGATTAACATAATTTCCTTGATTTGTTGTCAGATTTGGCTGTAAGCTTCAGGGTTGGAGATGAGGAGATCACAATCAATCAAGTCAGCTGTCACAATGAAGGAAGAACCATATACCCTTCTCAACAGCCCGTTCTTCACAGCACTGAGATGTATAACAAATTCTTTCACAAAGTTTAATGTCAGGGTCACCAAGCAATGTGGCACCCATCGCTTCAGTAGCATCAATGCACTAAATGTAGAGTGAATTTTAAAAAACCTGCTTCCTACAAGGATCCTCAAGTCACTGAAAGTCTCAAGATGTACAAAAATGTTATAATCTAAAGACCTTATTTGACCCAAGGATAGAACTTAGGATACCCCAGGGAGTAGATGAGTGGCATGTCACTTAAGTTTCTCTGAATATTTCTCTCAGCCAGGACCCCAGTGCAGCAGCAGGTAATTTGAGGTCTCACCATGTCTGAAAAGAAGGTACTGTGTTGCTCTGAGTTGCTGATGACAGGTATATAAAACTTCTCGTCTCAAAGGAAATAGGGCTGGACTTCATGTACGTAGCCGTTTTGGCACTGATATTAGCATTGGACATCAAATTTGTGTGATAGTAGGCTGTTATGCTTTCTATAGCAAGTATTACTTTAGTACATATAACTAAATAATAGTTTAGTTAATAATAATTAAGTAGTAGTTTTACTTCATCTCTGATATCTCCCATATATTTAATAAATTTTGTAAAACTTTCAGTTCTAATGGGTATGAACTATTTATCCAAATATTGCTATAGAACCCAGTCCTACTAACTTTATGGTAAAAAACTTCTTTCATATGCAATGTATTTAAATACGCAAGAATTAGTTTGCAAATCAAGTATACACATCATGATCACCTTTTGTAAAATGCATATTTATATAGATATATATATAGATTTATATTTTTTAAATATAAATAAATATATTTATATATATAAAATACATATTTATATAGATTTATATAGATATATACATATTTATATACATATTTATATAGATATTTTGTAAAATACATGTTTATATAGATATGTTCTAATATCTAAGCACAGAACAAGAATTAGAGGATAAATATAAGAATGTTAACTCTGAATATCTCTGTGGCAGGATTTGGGTCACTTTTTCACCTTCTTTTTGCTTGTCTAAATATTTAAATATCCTGGCATTTTTCTTGTATTATCTTTGCAAAAAGAAAAATAATGACATTATTGTTTTACACATGGGAATGCAGGGTGGTAGCAGGGGTGTCTCTAGGTCATCCCTGAGGTCAGTCAGCCTGGCAATCATACCTCTACCCACCACGGAGTTGCCCTTCAGCGACTTGCGCGATGATTTTCAAGATAGGATGGTTTAGGAAAGAATGGAAGTTGGTTGGAGGTAAGTGCCGACTCTGCCATGTTTGCAGCTATGGGACTTTGGCCCAGTGTTGAAACTGTTACTTCTCTGATTCCCATGTTCAACATGGGACAGGAATTGTTGTGAGTACAAAATGAAATCTCTGATACAAAGTTCCTGGGATTAAAAAAGCACTTAATAGACAGACTATGCTCCCCCGATGCCTAACACAATTTATCCTGGTCCTATTAATGTTTGTTCTCCTCCCTGGAGAAGCTCAAGTCCTTGGTTTTGGTCCCATCAAAGAGACGGAGGAGGAGGCAGGCATAGTCTCTCTCGGCCACGTTCACTACCAGGGGCCAGAGGAAGGGAGAAGGAAGAACCGCTGCAGAGACTGTGCATCAAGCACTAGGTCACATGTGTTGCTGGGCTTAGAGAAGGTGCCGTAGTGTCCCAAACGTCCATCACCTCTCAAGTGTCTCACTTGAGAGTTCCCACCTTGTTATTAATGCATCTATCTCTTGAGAACCACCTCACGTCATCCACCAGGCATTCAAAAGTGGTTTCTTTAAATCCTGCTCCATCTTTGCAGACTCCTCCCCCAGACTGACAGGTTTGGTTGGCTCTTTCCTCATTACAGTTGGGGCACTTTTTCAGAACCCCCATTTCATAGCATTTAGGACTCAAGAAAGGTCAATTTTATTTTTCTGCCTCCTGATTTGCATGTCGATAGGAGTCCTGGCTTTATTTTCTGCATTTCTGGTTTGAAACTCATCTCTCCATGTTAAGCCCGAGTTACTTACATGAGCCTCATTTTCATCCTAGTGGAGAAAATTAGACAGAAAGCTAATGAAACAGGTATCTAATTATCGGGCTCCAGTTTTGACTAGATAAAGCCTTCAAAAAAGAATGGAATTTCATCAAATTTACAACATGGGAAAGCATTCCTGTACAAGAATGTCTCTGGGTCTATAACAACTTGTACTCTGCATAACTTTGCCACAATATTTCAGAGTTGAGCAATGGCAAGGCCTGCGGGATTGGGAATGGGGGCTCCCTGCTCATGATCTATTGCAGTTGTATTGCATAGGATTGCACAACAAAAGTTTCTATTTTTTTTTCTTTATCCCGAGCCAGCTAAGCCTTTTTACTTCCCTCCCTTAAAACCTCACCCTTTATACTCTGTTTTCCTGATATGAAAACCTGAAGACAGCAAATTACTAACTGCATCCTTTAAAGCCCTAAATAAATATGATACAATTATCCACATAAACATGACCTGCGTGTTTACCCCCTGAAAGACTTCCCAGTGATTTATCTACAAAAGCTGGGGTTTTCTGCAAACACCTTTCCCAGGAAGTGTCCCCAGATGGCATGTGATCTTTCCATTTCAACCCGCTGCCTTGCTCAGGTGTCACCCGACTGCCCTGCTTTCCTCGCTCTGCCTTTATTCTCAGCACAATGTGCTCTCCACAGACAGCTCACCGAGTCCTGGTCTTTCTTGGCTGACTTCCGTTCTCAGCCCTGGCCCTACAGTACCCCACACATGTACTGGTTGCTAACATGCCTTTTATTATTTCCCTAGGGTTCTCACTGGGCCTCCGCGTGACCTTCAAACGCCCTGGTCATCTCTGCAGTGATCTCCACTTCTTCCACACGATGGGGCTTGGCTTGGGGTTGTCCTCACTTGTGTGCTTTTTCAATTTCCAGTTGGTCGGGAGCCAGCCCTCTGCTCTCCATCCCAATCACCTTGGAAGCAGCCTATCCAGGTCATGATTTCTATTCACATTTCTCACCATTTGAGGAAGTAAATCCAATTTAAAGTAGAAAGATGAATGACAGGGGACAAATCAACAAGAGATCCAGGATGGTCCTAGGGGGTCGATCATGGAGCAATAAGGATCCTAGACACTGTTAATCCCATCCTCTCAGGTGACAGAGCTGGGGTCTGACCCAAAGTCACAGCCATTCCAACAAATCAGCACCAGAGTCACCTGGAGTCCGGCTGCAGCAAAATAACAGGGCGGGGGGGGGGGGTGATGAACAACTTGTGTAGATTGATACAGCAGGAGTGGAAGCCGTTTATTGTAGGACAACAGAGATATTTATACATTCCACACAGCTTATCTTAATTAGCATAAACTACATACAGCAGTCAACCAATGCTAAGAGCCACAGCCAATTAATATGATGCATGGCATTTTTGATTGAAAGGTGATGCCAGCTAGCCATTGAGATGATATGATTATGTTAAAAATTACATTCATATGGATACCAGACTCCTGATGTTTACCTCGGCCTGCTGCGGGACTCCTGGAGAGGAACTTGCTCTGGGGTTCCGGGAAGAACACCGCGTGGGTGGATCGGAAATCTTCCCAGACGCATACGGGGGTATTGGCGGCTATTTCAAAAATAAAGTTTGTTCCTGCTTGAGTGGCTCGTGATCTTGTGCCCAGCCAGACTGTGGCAAACCAATAAGGAATCTCCACACTTAGTGGCTCGCTTTTGTTACTTCACAAACCACTCCCTCTGGCATTTTGCCAGGCGCCATCCAGACTTGTTTACAGACTCTAACAAAGGAGCATTTCCAATGGGTTAAAATGTTTGACTTTGGAATCATAAGGGCCTGGGTTCAAGCTGGGTGGTCTTGGATAGTTAGCATGGACCCCTCACCCATAGTGTCCTCACCTGTCCTGTGAGGTACAGAGCTGGTAAATGGTCGATTCTCATCATCAGCTGGACTCAGCTCTGTGACCATTTAATCAAGTGCTCTTCACAAGAGAACGCTGCTTTGTTCAGACTCCCAGATTCCATGTTCAGTCTTCATTAATGGTGGTGAAACTGTGCTTTGGCTGAAAACCAATCTATAACACCTAGCATGAAGGTACTGCCACACCCATGCAGCCATCAAAGACAACCCACGCGGTGGTCCCATCCGATTACAATGGACCTGGAAGTTTGGGTCACCCGGTGATGTCATGGCCTTCGTGATGCTGAACCACAGAACTGGCTCTCATGTCTGTGGCGACACCGTGTAAAGGAACCCACGGCAGGGCCAGTCATGGCAAGCACACGCCGTCATGTTCAGAACAAGGTACTCGATAACTGGCTCGTTCAGTCACATGCCACCCTCTGTCACATTTTGGAATGTTCTCTTCTGACTTTTTTAAGAGAATGTTTAATAGAACAGCCTGCCGCAACTTTTGGCCATGCCTCATGCATCCGTCTACTGTGGCTCCTGAGCACATGGAGGCCGGTCTGGTGAGTGACCCAGCCAGCAGGGTTTATGTAGGACACATCACAATGTTCATTCAATGAAGTCGCCTAACCACACGCTTCTCAAAACACATCCCGCCATCAAGGGACGCTGGCCGCAGCCATGGATCTGCGTAGAAGATCCTTGTAAACACAGCATTTCGCACAGTGCCTGGCACAGAGGGAACAGCCTGGCACAGGAGGATTCCACATAGTCCAGAACACCGGGGACAAAGCTAAATGATCAGGACGCTCTCCTTCCACATGCTCCCAGGGAAAGAGTCCAGGTCCTAGAGCCGGTTCTCAGAGTCCACAGGGCCCCATTGCTCATTCAACCTGGGCCTCACACAGTGGGAAGTAGAGCACTTGGAGACAGAAAGAAAGGTGTTTTCTACCTCTCTCCCTTCAGAAAGCAAGTTCTCTGACCACAGAGGCTAGATCTCTGGAGGACCTACTGTGTGCTGGCCCGGGGAACCAAGAACACAAGAGGCATAGTCCCTGTTGTCTCGAGGCCTGAGTACAGGGGGCCAAGCCAGGGAATTCAGATAGTGCCAGGTGCTTCGACGCGGTTAAATGGTGTAAGGTGCCGAGAGTGGTCAGGAAGGGGAGGGCAACTCAAAACACGTGGGTCAGGGCAGAGAGTCAAGGGTCCCGATGCTGGGGAATATCAAGGGCAGCACTGCTCAGTGCTGAAGGAAGAGGAGGCGCTCACAACGGTTGGAAGAAGGAAGGGGTCAGTTCCTCCCATACAGAAACCAGGAGCACAGTAACTCTTCAGTCTGGAAGTATAAGGCGGAGAAAAGTACCAGAATTATCACATCTGTTTCAGACTGGGGTTTTGGGAGACTGTAAGAGGCTCAGCTGTGACCTTAGGGGAAACACAGCCCCAGCACTTGGTGTTGCCCTGGTGTCTCTCCCAACTCGCACCCATTCCCACTCAGCCACCCACAAACCATGTGAGCCTGTTAAAGCTCGGCCTGTCTCAGCACTTGGGAAGCTTGGTTCACTTGTATCCTCCAGACTAATGGCACTCCTTTTCGTTTTGCTTTGTTCTGTTTCGTTTCATTTAATTTGAACACAGCACTGCCTTGTCCAACCCGTAGTCTACACAGCCCGTCTTGGGAAGCCCCGGCCTACCTCTCTCTCCACGACCTACAGTCAGGCTGTGGTAATTTTCAGTTTTCAGTCCTAGTTTGTTCGGTGGAATCATCAAATAAATAAGGTAATATGACTCTTGGAAAGATACAATAGTTTGGTTTGCAGGTGTGAAAATAAAAGGTGCAAGAGTCTTGGCAGATCTAATTTCACCACATTTATTCACCTTAAAGTAATTTTAACAGAGCTAAAAATGTTAATGCATGTAAAGGCAAATATGTGCAAGATATACTAATGTTAAGTTTTCTGAAAAAAAATCTAATTCTAAAAGTAAAAATCCAGTTCGAATATATTTTATATAGCGTGAATTAGTAAGATTTTTAAATTAAAGCTAATAATTTCTGCTCAATGAATGCAAAAAAAATTAACTTTATTCATCATTAACTTTATTCATCTGGCTTATTGTGATCACAACCATTTTAGATGGCAGAACTATTAGGCACTTTAATTTTTAAAAATTAGATACATTAGATTTCACTGTAATATAGAAACTTAATAAAGGACAAAAATCCATGTCAAAGGCTAATTAATACCAGTGACACTTTCCTAGTAGCTAAAAATAAAATTAATGACAAGTCTGTCCAATGCTAGGCTATAATTATATTATGTTTGAAGTCTACTTGGAATATTGACTTTATGCTTCTTTTATTAAAATAAATCTAACCCTACAAAATGGTTGATCTACTTTTTAAATTTACTTTTTAAAGTCTACACAAAAAATGTTAAAATTCAAACATAAATGTCACACATTTGTCATTAGAATGTATACAGAACTCACTTCCTAGGTAAGTTTTAGCTGTCTTTGTGAAACTCTTCATAAATTTTCAATTTTCTAATACCTCTAAAATCATGTCATCTCTGCTGGGCACAGTGGAGCATGCCTATAATTTCAGGATCACAGGTTAGAGGCCAGCCTCAGCAAATTAGTAAGGCTCTAAGTAACTTAATGAGAACCTGTCTCAAAATAAATAAATAAAAAGGCCCTTGGGTTCAATCCCTGGTAACAAAAAAAATGACATCATCTCAAATAAAGTTCCCTTAAAATGAGTCACTGAGTGAATGAATGTTAGTAATATAGAAACCATAAATGTTAATAGTGTGATGCATTTTCAAACCAGGTTTCCTTTGATAAATACCAAATAATTTGTTACACTCCCAAAATTGGTCTTCAGAATATAGAAGATAAACCCAATTACTCAACTGATTAATGTACACCTCATAAAATAAGATCTGCATTACCATTAACAAGAATTAATCTAAGTTGCCCCAAAACACTAATTTATGCAAGTCTCCAGAGAAAATTTACTTTTTAAAGTCTACACTTTGGGGCTGAGGATGTGGCTCAAGTGGTAATATGCTCACCTGGCATGCGCGGGGCATTGGGTTTGATCCTCAGCACCACATAAAAATAAAATAAAGATGTTGTGTCACCAAAAACTGAAAAATAAATATTTAAAAAAATTCTATCTTTTCTCTCTCTCTCTCTCTCTCTCTCTCTTAAAAAATAAAAAAATAAAATAAAGTCTACACTTTATTTGGTCTGTAACAGTCAATTCAGAATTAAAACCAAGAATTTTATCATCTTAACAAATGCTTGGCCATTTTCAACATCTTGATACTTATTCTTATTTGTTTTGTTTTTATTTTTTATTTTTATTTGTTCTTTTTTAGTTAAACATGACAGTAGAATCTATTTTGACATATTTATACAAACATGGAGTGTATCTTATTCTAATTAGGCTCCCAGTCTTGTGGAGGTACATAACATGAGATTTACCATGGTATTTTCATACATGTACACAGGAAGTTATGTCAGATTCATTCCACAGTCTTTCCTATTCCCATCCCTACTCCCTTCTCTTCATCCCCCTTTGTCTAATCCAAAGTACTTCTATCTTCCCTCCTCCCCTCCCTTATTGTGCATTATCATCTGCATAACATTCCACCTTTGGTTTTGGGGGGATAGACTTATTTCAATTAGCATGATAGTATCCAGTTCCATCAATTTACCTGTGAATGCCATAATTTCATTCTTCTTTACAGCTGAGTAATATTCCATTGTGTGTATATACCACATTTTCTTTATCCATTTGACTGTTGATGGGCACCTAGGTTGGTTCCATAGTTTAGCTATTGTGAATTGAGTTGCTATAAACATTGATGTGGCTGCGTCACTGTAGTATGTTGATGTTAAGTCCTTTGGGTATAAACGGAGAATCAGTATAACTGGATCAATAGATGGTTCCATTTCAACTTTTCTGAGGAATCTCCAGAATATTTCTGATTTCCAGAGTGTTTGCACCAATTTGCAGTTCCACTAGCAATGTATGAGTGTATCCTTTTCTCCCACATTCTCACCAACATTTATGTTTACTTGTATTCTTGATAATTGTCATTCTGGTTGAGTGAGCTGAAATCTCAAGTGTAGTTTTAATTTGCATTTCTCTAATTGCTATAGATTTTGAACATTTTTTCATGTATTTGTTGAGTGTTCATATTTCTTCTTTTAAGAAGTGTCTGTTCAGTTCCTTTGCCCATTTATTCCTTGAGTTATTTGTTTGTTAGTTTGTTTTTGTTTTTTGTTTTGTTTTGGTGTTAAGCTTTTTGAGTTCTTTATGTATCCTAATGCCTTACCTGAGATGTGGGTGGCAAAGATTTTCTTCCATTCTGTAGGCTCTCTCTTCATGTTCTTGATTGTTTCCTTTGCTCTGAAGAAGCTTTTTAGTTTGATACCATCCCATTTGTTGATTTCTTTTTTTATTTTACTTGTAGCACTTAGGAGTCTTGTTGAGGAAGTGGGTTACTAAGCCAACATGTTGGAGTTTTGGGCCTACCTTTTCTTCTAATCGGTGCAGGGTTTATGATTTAATACCTAGGTCTTGGATCCACTTTGAGTTGAATTTTATTCTTTATAGAATAAAATATGTTAGGATTCGTTCCAGTAATGCCTTCTTTAAAAAGTCACTTGAGAACAACCATCAAGAAAGAATAAATAAGAAAATGCTCAACTGAAGTGTTCTCTCAATGATTAAATGTTCCATTCACTTGATCGAATACCAAGAGCTCCTTGAAACTCACATTATGGGTGGAAAGAATGGTCTTTTAAACAAATGATAAAGACTCAATTAGATACACATGGGAAAGAGTCTTGGCCATCTGTCTGAAACTATACCAAAAAGTCCATTTCAGGAAATCGTAGACCTGAATGTGAAAAAGTAGGATAATGTGACTTTTGGGAAGAAACATTGTCCTGGTCTTGAAATTGGCAAGAATTCCTCAAACAGGACACAGAAAGCACGAACCCTGAAGGAAAATGTGGATAAACCGATTGCATTAAATCAAAACCTGTTTTCCATGCGAAGAGGCCATTACCAGAGCAAAAGCAAGCCCTGGTGGGAAAGGCACCCACGCAGTCTGGCAAAAGACTCCCCCAGAATCTGCTAGGAATCTATTCATAAGTCAGTATGGACAGCAGACAGGTCGGTAGAAGAGTTACACCCGCATCCCACAGACAGGACCACAGGTGACTGAGATGCAGAGGACAGAGTGTCCCAGTCCCCTGGAGACTGCCACCCTCCCACCAAGATGACAAGAGCTTTCCTGGGTCCCCTTCAGTGAGCAGGTCACCCTTGTATTAAAATAAGCACCTATAGGCTTCCACGAAAACTCATACCAAAAAGAACAGCTGCACCCTCTCCGTCTGGAGACCGAAGAAGGTTTCCAAGCACTTCCCTTCCGTGGTGCTTGGGACTGAAACTTCAGACATCGGCAGGAACGTGTAGGAGTGGCCCTCCCCTCCCGCCGGCCCGGCCTGGTGGGCACCCTGGCAGAGCTGGAGCTACCTACAAAGCCCCGCGTGCCGACCGCGCAGGCCCGCACACCTGTCCCGAGGGTCCCGACGTCCAGGAGAAGGCAGGGACAGAGGCCCAGAGACGCGCCCTTCCTGCAGGCTCAGGATGGGCAAACGCCAATGCCCGTCACAGACGGAGGGGTCAAAGAAATCCCGGGGCCCCCGAGGAAGAAGCAGGCGCCTCAGTGGAGGAGAGCACCCTGCAGCCCCCGCCGGCCCAGCGCTGGGCACCAGGGAGCAAAGCCCAGCGCCGCGTGCAGCCAGGTTCCGCTTCCAGCAAGCCAAAGCCAGAGCATCGTGGAGCCAGAGCGTGGCGGGTGCAGTCTAGGTCCCAGGAGTGACCGGGGGCGACAGGTGGTGGGGCGCACGGTGTCCAACTGGCAGGGAGGAGGAGCGCTCTTCCCGGGCTGCTGAACCTCGTGGGCTCCAGGGCGTTCAGCAAGCTGCCCGCTGTCAATCCATGCACTGATGTCGGTCATACTGCAATGATAGGCACATCCCCAAATCCTGTTGTCTGCAGAGGAAAGTGTCCGCAGGGCAGTGCTCAGTGGGAAGGAGGGAGACAAGAAGAGTGACCGTGAAGATCCCTCGAAAGAGTGAAAGACATAGCAGGAGAAACGCTTGTGGGTACCGCACGTCTGCCGGGACCCATGCGAACTGAATGTTGAGAATAGTTCTCTCTGAGGGTCAAGGCTTTTATTTTCTTATTTATCCTTCTTCTGTATTCCCTGGGTTTCTTTTAAACAGAAATATCACTGTAAAAGAAAAAAAAAAGCTAAATATTATCTATATGCTGCCATTTGTTGTACAAAATTCATATATACATATCTAGATCTATAGATATAGATATACAGATAAATAGATATAAGACTTATCAGTACATAGGCCTGGCCTTCTAGGCAAATGCAAAAGTTTTACACAATAACCTTCAATGGCCCAGAAAATTGAGTCCAAACACCAACTCAAATGCATCTTATGTGAACTATGTCACTGAGAAGATGGGATGTCGACTACAGTGTGGCCAACAAATGACCATTGCTCCATTATCAGGCACTTCCTGCTTTAGGAACTACCTGAAAACTGCCTATTTCCCTCATATAATCCTAGTTTATCCACAGTTCACCTACCAACTGAACATTTTAAATACCAGAAGTTCACAAATGCGAACCAACGTGATTCTGCAATCTGTACACGTGGTAAAAATGGGAGTTCATAACCCACTTGAATTAAATGTATGAAACATGATATGTCAAGAGCATTGTAATGTTTTGAACAACCAATTAAAAAAAAAAAAAAAGCCAGCTGTCTTCTAACACAAAAAATAAAAGCCAGCGTAAGCCCTGTGCTCTCCTTTCTGCTCTTCTTCCTCCTCCCAGGACCGTCTGCCCTGCCCTGGTGGGTCCTCTCCTTTCTCCCTTAGCTCATTTGGTCTTGGTCCTGAGGTTGTAGAAGGCCTGGAAGGTCTGCAGTGAGTGTCCTCCCCACCTCCACGCTCCCCGCACCCCACCCCCACCCTCCCCACACCCCACCCAATCCCCACCTTCCCCACACCCTCCCCCAACTCCTGTCTCTGAGACCCAGCTGAAACCAGGCCTGGGAGAGCTGGGGATTTGCCCTTGGTCTCTCCAAAACTGGAAGTGCAGAGAGAGAAGAGAAACCAACACTTATGTTTCTCCACTCTCCAAGCTGCAGTGCCTCCCATCAGTCCCCAACCCAGGCCTTTAACAGCATTTTCAGGTCAAAATGAACGCAGCCGCCCACCCTGACCACCAGGCTTCACTGTCCCCAGGCAGGTCACAGAGCACTGGGGGAAAGGAGGTGGTGATGCAGTAGCTCATCAGGAGCCCTGCTGGGAATGGGGCCAGAATGGGGTTAGGGTCAAGGAACGACTGGACAGTGGAGTGGAGGCCAGAGGCCCTTCTCACCTGTGGTTACAGAAAATGCAAACCAGATACTATGTCTGCCACAAAAGAGTGACAGAGAAGGACAGTGTGCGGCCAAGTCATCTGAAAAACTGCAATCATGACGCTAAATACTGGAGGGACTTTCAGGCAACTGGAATACTTAAAAGGGACACAAACTCTAAAATGAACAGACACCCTAGAAACCCCCTAACACAAACTCTGAAACCTGCATCTAGACTTCCCACTCCCAGGATGAGGAGGTGGGGCAGGGGATAGACCTGGCGGGACAGAGCAGAAAGGTCACCAGCTCCCAGCCCACAGTATCTGAAACCCCCCGGAGGAGGATGGATAGAGGCTGGAAGAATGGAGAACCTGGAAGAGCCTCCTTGCCGACCTGGGAAACTAAGCCGCATGAGCAGCAGGCAAGTGGCTCTTCTGGCCCTTCTGGCCCTCTGAACCTGCTGGCCCTGCTGGCCCACAAGCGGGGGTGGCGGGGGGCGGGGGTGCAGAGTGGCCGCTGTGGCAGCTGCCAACAAAACTGGTGTTGGGAGAGAAGCTGGCCAAGGCTGCTGACCAGCTCTGACTGTTGGATGTCTGGGAAGGTGGGGCCAGGCAGAGAACACAATGGCAGGCAGAAGAGAGGACACTAACTCCAGGAACAGGGTTGTGAGGGGTATGAAAGAAAGTCAATGGGTAATATTGTGGTGGGGGGTCAGCCTCAGGAGACATCTGAACCCCCACCCCGAAGTAGATTTATACAGGGTTTGATGCAATAGTGTGGCTTGGGGTGCCCTTCTCATTTTGAGCTGAGGGATATTCTTTTTAGATAATTGAAACCTGAATAATCCCAAAGATTTTTTAATGTTTAAGTATGAGAAATCAAGCTCACAAAAAAGTAACTAGGATCCACCAATGACCTGCATATTCCCAGGACTCTGACAGTGATGGTGGGGTCCTGGCTAGTCACGTCATGCCCTCCCTCCATCCATTTCCCTCCTCAGGCTGGATTTTTCTTTTTAACTATAGTGACTACACATACTCATGTATTAGTTTAAAACACATTCCAGATACTGTGCCATTCGGTCCGTGAACATTACCTCTAAATATCCTTCTAAAAGATAAATTTTCCTTTTGTATTTTTAAAAATATAATCACAATAACATTTTTATACCTTGCAATGATTCCTACAGTCACAAAATATCAAGGAATATTTGGAAGCCTTTTCTACATTAAAGCTTATTCTTCTATTATTATACCCCCAAAATGCTTGGGCATTTTAGAATAGCTAAGAAGTTCAAAGGGAAGTTGAACTAGAGAAGGGGCCAAGAGTAAAGCTATATCAGGAGCCTGGAAGAGCAAAGTCCCTATCAGAGAGACTACATCCTACCATTGGCCATTATGGGGGATAGGCATCCTGTAAGACTTCACACTGGCTCTAGACAAGCTTGAAGCAGTCAGTACACATCAAAAAGCCAACATCCTTGGCGAGGATGTTGGGGGAAGGCACACTCATACATTACTGGTGGGACTGCAAATTGGTACAACCACTATGGAAACCAGTATGGAGATTCCTCAGAAAACTTGGAATGGAACCACCATTTGACTCAGCTATCCCACTCCTTGGTCTATACCCAAAGGACTTAATATCAGCATACAACAGTGACACAGTCACATCAATGTTTATAGCAGCTAAATTCACAATAGCTAAACTATGGAACCCACCTAGATGCCCTTCAACAGATGAATGGATAAAGAAAATGTGGTGTATATACATAATGAATTATTACTCAGCCATAAAAAAGAATGAAATTATGGCATTTGCCAGTAAATAGATGGAACTGGAGACTATCATGCTAAGTCAAGAACCACAGGCCAAATGTTCTCTCTGATTTGTGGATGCTAACACACAATGGGGGCCGGAAGGGGGAGAATAGAAGTTCATTGGATTAGACAAAGTGGGACAAAGGGAGGAAGGGGACAGGAATAGGAAAGGCAGAATGAATCAGACATCACTTTCCTATGTTTGTATATGAATACACAACTAGGGAAACTCTACATCATGTGCAATCACAAAAATGGGATCCTAATTAGAATAAGTTTTACTCCATGTATGTGTAATACATCAAAATACACTCCACTCTTATGTATATCTAAAAAGAACAAATAAAATAGCAATAATAAAAAAATCACATTCAAGCTGCCCTCATGGAAAGAACAGAATCAGAAGCCCCACATCTCGGGGAAAGGCTCTATTCTGTTTACATCTCTAATCTATTGTACTAATGTGTTGTGCACCCTCACAAGTCAGAAAAACAGACATCATTCAAGAATGAGATTTTAAAAGAGATGGGGACTAGGGATACAGCTTAGTGGTACAGCTCTGCTTTGCATACGCAAGGCCCTGGGTTCCATCCCCAGCACTGAGGAAAAAAAGAAAGAAAGTTCTCATATTTTTCCACACCTTAATCCATAATCTCAGGCCCCTCACTTTGGAGAACACAGTGCTTGATTCTCACAGTTATCCCCAGAGTAAGCTTGAAGTGGGCAACAGGCAAGTCAGATCTGGCTGGTGGTAAGACAGCCTGGGGTCACCATTTTTAAAGGACAGTCAAGATAAGTGATCTCAATTCTGCTGTACAGTAGAGTCAGTCTGGGAACCCTCATGTCCCACCCCATGCCAATCAAATTAGCAATTTGGGGGGACCAAGTCTGTGCGTGGGTAGTCTGTGAGAGTTTCCTAGGTGATCTAATGCATAGGCAGGTGGAAAACCACTGGTATGTTGGGATGAACCCAACTACTATGGATAACCTTAAAGATCTAATAGGAAGGAAGGAAGGAAGGAAGGAAGGAAGGAAGGAAGGAAGGAAGGAAGGAAGGAAGGAAGGAGGGAGGGAGGGAGGGAGGGAGGGAGGGAGGGAGGGAGGGAGGGAGGGAGGGAAGAAAGGATGGAAGGAAGGAAGGAAGGAAGGAAGGAGGGAGGGAGGGAAGGAGGGGAGAGGAGTGGAGGGGAGGGAAGAAAAGAAAGTACTGGGATAGATGTTCAAAAAAACAGCTGTTTAACCTAGGAGTATTCATTCTACCTGAAAGCATTTTATTCTATGACTGAATGGGTACCATGTGACACCCTCTAATAAGGAAGGAACGTAGAGAGGTAGGAAGAAAAAGCAAGCACAGAGACCTAAAGTCATCCTCATCAGACAGAAGTGAAGGTCTTTTGGGCAAAGGTGGCTTTCATTTCCATGTCCCTGTTTCTGACTCACTACATCTTAAATTGATCTAAAATTTTGACAGATCTTGTTTTTATTCATCCAAAAGCACTTATCCCAAGGATTATTAAGAACACCTAATGACTATTTCATATTGCAGTCTGGGTTGTTTCATATGTCAAAACAATTCTGGCCACTTAGATCTTTTCTTTTTAATCAAGTTCATCTCTCCATGGGCCAGGGTTGGGGGAACTGTGGCTTAAAAAAAATAAGAAGATATTTCCATCTCTGAGAACTAACTTCAACAAACTGTCCTGGAGGGAAAATCAAGTACAAAAATGTGAACTCCAGGCAGCTGGGAAGCAAAGTTTTTCACAATGAATGACCCGCGGATCCTGCAGGGAAATGCGCTCCACAATGCATTGCTTCCTGTGGCTTCCTGCCTGAGGAACAATGAAGAACAAGGACAAACTCCCCCAGAAACCATCTCCTCAGCTGTCTCCCTCACTGAGTTAGTGTACTAGTAGTTAAGATGTGAAATCATCACCAAATCCAAACGTGTATCTTTATAAATGTTTACACATTGAATCACAAGTTCCTAAAGAGGAAAATTAAAAGAAACTTGAGCTGGACTCCATTTTATCACAAGCCCCGAATGTTGAAATGCTCTGGTCAAGTCATCAATTCATTCATCTAAGTGAAAAACCTACAAGATCACAGAACTTCAATTCCCACCATTTTACCAATCCCAGACAATTTATATTGACATTATCTTTTATGCTGGAAGCAAAGTTAATGGTCTTCTGTAGGATTCTTAAAGGAAATAAAATGGGCAAACTCAGTTTATCCTGTGATGTTTAAAGAGACTAAAACAGGCTTGTTCCATAAATAGCCACCATCGTAAATCCCAGGAAGCCAGGAGAGCACTGCGTGATGGCAACACGCTCCTGCTGCTGACGGCACTGTGCACTGACTGACGCGGTCATGGGGCACTATTTATTCAACACTAGCTGGGTCATCACAATAGACTCCAAATTAGGATAGACAATTCACATCTTCTTAGGATTTTTGCGTGGTACTTCAAATGTTTGGGGGATTTGTAATTACTTACCATTCTCCCTTGATATGCTTATTCCCATGATTCAAGAACTCCATACCTCTCACCTGGACTATTCCTGATTAGTGGCTTCCCCCACCCCAGCCGGTCCTCACCACAAGCAGTGTCCTGTGGACAACGCGTCGTCATGGAGCCTGTCATCCCTGTCCATACCCTGTGTCTTGTTTCTGCTGCTGCCTTCCCATAAGCTCCCCTTACCGGCCCCCTGGAGCTTCATGCCACCCCCCAGACAGACTGCTGCCCCTCAGCTCTGCTCCTGTGCTATCTTTCAAGAATACCTTCACCATCTCCCCTGCTGACTGCCAAATTTTCACGAGGATTTTGAGACCAAGTCACAACTTCATCTCTCCTGTGGAAGCCCAGTCAGAAAGCCCCGGGCTGGCCTGCCAGCTTTTGTCTTAACCTTCCTATATGGTTTGGCTGCCATTCTTACCACCACTGCCTCTTTGCAAATCTGGTTTGCATCTCTCCACTATCACCCTCTATTGGGCCTCTGCCAGGGTAGCTTCTGTCTTGGTCACCTTGGTGGCCCCAGAGTCCAGTAAGGGCTCAATGCAAAAAGGTCTGATCATTAGATGGATGAATCATTGAAGGATTTTTTTTTTCCTGTTTGAGGAATAGAAAATGGAATAATACTCAATTGGAATCCAGTGGTCTTTCACCTAGATCAAAAGTGAGAAATCGATTTTAGTATGAGCCAATCACGGAAAATGAGAAATATTTACTCACAGGGCTGGGGATGTAGCTCAGTGATAGAGGGTCTGCCTAGTATGTCTGAGGCCCTGGATTTGATTTCTAGCACCACAGGAAAGGAGAAGGAGAAGAAGGAAGAGGAGGAGCAGCAGCAGGAGGAGGAGGATGAAGGAAGAAAGGAAAGAAGGGATTTACTTGCTACTTATTTTAAAATATATATTCTTTCACTGGATGGGAGGATTTCCATATGAAAGTAGTTGCTTCCTGTTGTCCACATAACTGCTTCTATCCAGGCAGCTCTGAGCGGCAGCATGGACAAGGTTTCATCTTGAACTCCATCTCAGGCACCAGCACAAGCCAGGAAGGGGCAGGTCATCCCTCAGCAACCAGGCCGTTTTTCTTGCCCTCTGAACTACAGAGGACCTGAGGACCACATGGGCTTGCTCCTCAGGAAGGCCTCTCTTCGACAGTAGCTCTTCTTTGCCACTCTCAGCACAGGGTCTCTTTTTCCCTCCGTGGACCCTTCCTCCCTCTGCCCATCTCATGAGTCAGGTGCTACAATCAACGCATGACAAAGGGAAAAAATCAAGTTGCTCTTTAACAGCTTCATATAAATAATGCCTCCGGGGAATGCCTGCGTCTATGAATAGCTGTTTATAAATCATGATTCACTGGGTCTCTCAGGGCTGCTTAGCAATTGGAGACTGGCCGGATGGGGCATGTTTTGACCACTGCAACACCCGAAGGCCCTGAGCTTCCCGAGGTCTTCTCACCTGCTATGCTCCATGTAACACGAAAACACTCCGGTTGTGTCAATTGGACACCCAAAGAGCTATATAATTTGACCAAATAAATTGTTTTAAAAGCATATCTATCTCTGGATAGGAGAACTTATAGTTTTTTTTGTCATACAAAAAGAAAAATAAGTAGGTATTTAAATGTATATTTTAATTCTCTACATGATTATGTAAGAGTCAAATATCGTCATCATATGATTCGAATGATTCCTGCTCTGAACCTGGGAGGAGATCACCACCTCAGACAGGAGGAAACAGATACATCTGGAGCATCTTCCAAGTGCTTTAAAAACAATTTCATTTAATCACCAGCACTGCTCTGAGGTGGGTATCATACAGCCCCATTTTACGGATGAAGAAACTAAGACCCAGAGAGGTCAGCACGTTCTCAGAGGCCACATGAGTAGCACATGTCTGAGCTGCAGTTTGCCCTTCAGTCTGTGTGTCCAAGAGTGCAATATGGGTCTCCGCCCCCAATCCTCGGCTGAGGCCCAGAGTGGAGCCCATGAGCCCTACTCACAACGGTGGAAGCCTCACCAGGTGGCGTGAGCACTTAGTCCCACACAGTCCAGGGAAGAAGATGCATCATCTGCCTAGAAAAACTGCTCTAGGGGCTGGGATATAGCTAGAGTGCTTACCTCACATGCACAAGGCCATGGGTTCGATCCCCAGCACCAAAAAAAAAAAAAAAAGAAAGACAGAAAGAAAAAAGAAAAGTAAAGAAAAACTGCTCCAGAGCAGCTCTCACCAGGACACAGCATGGAATCCAGAGCCTGGCTGCACAGTGCAGCAAACATTGCCTCCCCCAGGACAGTACAGCCGCCCACGTTCGGATATCACAGGATGACTCCTTCACCATGTCTACATGTGGCTATGTCATTTGATTTCCTTTTTGTTCATTTTAATCAAAGTTATATGTGCCTATAGCTTAAAGAATTCAACTTGTAGGGATTATTATAAAAAAATAATGGTTCCTAGAACTTCCCCAGGCCCATTTCTTCCCACTCCAGAAGCAACCGCAAAGTTTTTAGCAATTTTATTCTGTTCCTCTGTTTGATTGGCTGGTTGGTGCTTTTGGCGTTGACATCCATAACTCATATGCTATATTCGCTTATGGTACAAATTTGATTTTTCTAGTGTAGGCATTTTCCATCTTCTCATTGTGAACTAAAAGGGCACAGCTTTCTCCATCCCCTTCCCTCCCAAACCTCACACCAACCGTTCCCATCTCTTCATCCATTCCATTTCATTATATCCAAATGTCGGTGAGCTGAACACTTTGTGTTTGCACTGCTGTAAGACGCGCTGTTATTTATAGCTAAGCTCTGTAGCACATGCACTGTAACTCTTTCCCTTTTGGCTCAAAGCTGTGTTGCCCTGGAGTCAGTTTTTGTTTGTTTTGCCAAACATTCTGTGTACTGTCACTAATTTAACCCAAACTCCCCATCAACTGTTAACCTTTTTAAAAAAAAAAAAATATTCAAGTACATAAGTTCTTTCATTTTCATTTCTTAAAAAAATAATTTCTGCTCACCCCTGGTAACGTACCTTGACCTAGTCGTAAGGTTTCCTCATGTGCTGGGAACGCCTTTGCCTGTCTCTTGTACCTGCTGTCTCCCTCTGAATTGCTGTGTTCCCTCATTTTGGTGGAGCACATCCTGGAGTAGCTTCTAAGACTGAGTATTCGAGGGGCAAAACTATTGGAGAACTTAAGTGACTGAAATTCAACTTCTTCTCTATGTTTTCATATTCCCAATTTCAGTTACTCTTTATCACCTGACTTTCATACAATGTGTTGAAAATCTCTTAAACTAGCCAGAATATTCTTGTAATAGTTTGTAGCAGTTCTTTGTAATATAAGAATTAGCTTACAATTCCTGAATTTGGGTGCTGTAAATTCCTTTCTACCCCAGTTGTACATTGCAGTTATCACATCTGTCTTTCATGCCTAGGTATGTTCCTATTTAGAATTAACTTCATTTTTTCAAGGTCATTTTAATTCCATTCTTCCATTCTGAAGTGCTAATAACCCTGCCTCTTAGCATCAGCCATGTTGAGCTTCACAAATCCCATCCAAATTACTGATAAAGCACAAAATACACTTCTAGACTCTCAGACTTGCTGCCATCACTGCTAATGGCCAATTTAAAATGATTCCAAGCCATTAAAGGGGAAAGTTTGATACACACGACATAACTGCTTCTTTGTAAAGAAAGAATGCTTTTTGCGGTTGGATTTCCCAGTGTCTGAGCTCTGGGAGATTGATCCTAGTGTTTTTTCTAGGATGTTCAGTTTCTACTTTTCAAAGGCAATCTCTCCCCTTATTTAAAAAATCAGACCCTACATGATTCTTTTTCCAGACCTCCAGCGTCTATCCTGTTAATACTAAACAGAAAGAGTGAAAGGGAGCAAGGCACAGTGCAGGAGTCCTTGCTGGAGGGGAAGAAGATCTGCACTGCTAATCCTCTGCCAGCCCATATTTCTTTGATACAACTAATAATCCAACAGTTACTAATCCATCAAGTATGTATTGACATTGCCACGCATGGTAGTGCACACCTGTAATCCCATTGGCACAGGAGACTGAGGCAGAAAGATCCCAAGGTCAAGGCCAGCCTCAGCAACTTAGTGAGGCCCTAAGCAACTTAGTGAGTCTCTATCTCTAATTAAATATTTTTTTAAAGGCTGGGGATGTGGTTCAGGGCCTAAGCGCCACTGATATTATATACCAAATATTATGCTAGGCACTGGGGTTCCCGAGAAAAGAAGACAGGCATGGTCTTTATTAAGAGGACAAAAAATACTGAGCAAGTTACAGCAAGCTGACCATTAAAATAACTTTATGTCCATGAGACTCGGTGTCCTCCATGTGTAAAAGCAGATAATACCACCCAATGGGTTCAAACAAGATCATCAAGTAGAAACAACTTGATAAGCTCTCTTCTTCCAGATGGGCTACAAGCATTTTCCGCTAACTGTTCATTTTCCAGGACCGCGGAGCATGGACTACTCATCCTTGTCACTTAAACAAGAAGAGTAGTGCTTATCAAGGCAGCAGGAACTCGACCTAGGGCTATAGAGCAGGTGTCACCTTGGGAAGATGATGAATGGGTATTTTCACATAATTAAAAATCTTTCTTTTTTTTTCATCAAAATTATCTACCCATTCTTGAACTTAAAAATTTTCAATTTACAATATGAAGTATAACTATAGCAAAATGTTTCCATTTAGCATATATTCATCAAGTAATATATGTTGGGATAACTGAAATATTATAACATTTAAACTTTCACCCGGAGCCTAGGGGTGTAGTTCAGTGGCAGAGCACTTGCCGGTATATGTGAGGCCCGGGTTCCATCCCTAACACTGCAAAACAAACACAAACAACAATAAAAAGCTCTATCTGTTCCCCTTCGCATAGCAACAAAGGTCCTAAAGTAACTTCTGAGGTGGAGAGTATTTTGTGGGTGTTGGGCCAGATTATTTGTGGTTTAAAAAGCACCTGAATAGGATACCCCAAACAAGTCATTTACTTTAAATTTCAAAATGAGATATTTTAAAAACTGAGTTCACTCCTAGAAAAATTTCACCTTAAGAAATATTTTCTGGGCTGGCGATGTGGCTCAAGCGGTAGCGCGCTCGCCTGGCATGCCTGTGGCCTGGGCTCAATCCTCAGTACCACATACAAACAAAGACGATGTGTCCGCCGAAGACTAAAAAAAAAAAAAAAATATATTAAAAAATTCTCTCTCTCTCTCTCTCTCTCTCTCTCTCTCTCTCTCTCTCTTTTAAAAAAAAAAGAAAAGAAATATTTTCTTCTAACAATGCTAAACACAGTCAAATACTGTCTGGAAATACCAATGGCCCTGCCTCCCTCAGAGTCTACAAAATTGATGAACTTTAAAAACTTTAAATCTTTGGAACACCAAAATGTGTGGAGCAGAGATTGTTACCGTGGAAGGTAGCTCTTTGGGGCTTTTTTCTCCTAAGAAGCCTCAGGAATAAGCTGCCATTTCTGTCTCAGGGAACTGCAGAACAGAAAGGTGGAAAGGGGGTCCAGGATTGTGGGGTGCAGTCTCCTTATTTCTAAGGAGGAAGAAAAGCAAGGTACCAGAGGGGTGAGGTGACCTGCCCCTTACAGAGCTGGGGCTGGAAGCAATGTCCTCTTCTCTGGGACAGGAGACAGTGGCAGTCTACAGAAAGCACTGCCTGGTATCCCGGGAATTTGCTCCTCTGCTGTGTGGAGATAGTCTGACTCTGTACAGTCTAATTCCAGCACAGTTACACATACATTCCAGATAAAGACACATCTGCATTTGAATTAAAATAGAATGACAGGCCACCACCACCACCACCTTTTTTTTTTTTTTAATAACAGAAAAAAATAAAATCTTCATCTAATATTCAAAGGCCCACTCTTTAATAAAGGAAATAGAAAGTCCAGAGAAACTTGTCCAACCATAGTGATGGTGCCCACCATTCCTGCTCACTCAGCCGTGGCACCCCAGGCCTACCTGGTCCATTGTCTCTCACAGGGGGAGCAACTCTCAACCCCTTCACTCCTCAGGAAAGAACCTCCCCAGCAGCCCCCTTGCTTCTCCACTGGCCGGCCATCCCTTACCTGCTTCCACCGGCCTGAGGTCTCCAAGCAAAACAAGAACCCCCACAATGGCTCCTCTTTATCCCATGTAATTATCCCACAAAGCTCAAAGAAGACATGTCCATAAAGCACCTACCACTCTGCCTGGCTCATGGTTGACACGGGTCCACCTCTCTCTGCTCCCCACTGTCTCTGTCTCTTCTGAGAGCCCAGCAGATCACACCACTGTTATCATCCACTAGGCAGTTCTCTCTATTTTTACAAATGTTTGAAATATTTGTGTATTTTCATTTTCCATTATAAAAAATTTTAAAATATTTCAAATGATCATTTTCTGATCTTAATGTTTACTAAATACAAATAATATTTCAATCATATGGATTTAGGTCATAATATTTTTAATAAATCTCAGTAATTCAGGGTAGAGGATATCATTCCCTTCAAACTCAAACATTTTATAAAATATCCAATATTCTTAAGATTTTAGTCTAATGTCTAAGTTACATGAAATAATATTGGAGACAAGGACAATCATTTTAATTATGCTAATGCAATATTAATCTGAATATATATTTGGAAAATATTATTTTTAACAATATTTTCTCTTTTCAGCCTATATAATTCAAAATAACTCTGGGATTAATCAACTCCAAGTTGGTATCTTTTCATCAGTTGTCATATGTAGCCTGAATGCTAACCAATAACTGATGAAATCATATTCAGTTTGACACAGTTAATTAAAATTAATGAGTTCATGGCTCAGAATGAATATCTGATTATACTGTTTAGAAAGTTCTGTTCTCTATTTATGAGGCAATATTTTGCCCTATATAATTAAATTTCAAATTTCTTACCTAAACTATAAAAATCAACCTTTTAATCTATAATTCTGTGTGTTTCTTGAGACTCATGTGGTTAAATACTTTAGGCCAATTTACTTAATCTCTTTAAATTTTAGTTTCCTAAACTACAAAGATGATAAAGATTTGTAATTGTAACAATGCTTTTCTTTGAAAGAGGTCACAATGTGCTCAAGTACTCTGTTATTAATTCTGAAGCATTCCCAAGGATGGTAGAGGGCATCTATTCAATCTAGCTTACCAAACAGGAGTCAAAGCTATGGCTCAGTGACCTGCCAAAGGTCACATAGATATAGGTTTACAGGGACCCAAAAATATAATGCAGGGTAAGGTCTGACGATCATAAAGTGCACCATGTGTAGAAGGTCTGACCAGAGATATGAAAAGAGCTATGATGAGGTTTACACTTATTTAATGCTATTCTTTTTTTGTTTTGTTTTGTTTTTTCAGAGCTGGGAATAGGAACCCAGGACCTCCTACTGCCAAGCAAGTGCCCCACCACTGAACTATACTCTCAATTAATTGTCAGCTATTCTTAATACTGTTCTACCTTGACTTTCTAGCCAAAAGTAAAAAATACATGCCACCAGAAAAATAATCTCATAGAGCTCCCTGGAAATACAACGAGTGATTTTTTTGGATATTAATAGTGACCCTACTACTGGAGTAGCCTGTTCAATTCATTTATTTACTTAGTTTTTAAAGAATAAAACAATGAGTTTCAGAATTCTGCCCAGACTCTTACGTGGGGATTGACTTTCAGCTCTTCTCAATCTCTCCTGCTGCCTCTGCTTTCTACTTGGCTGAAGCATTACTGAGAAGTCTCCTAGTGCAGTTTAAATCTTTGCCACACAATACAGCATCTAAGTGAATACAGAATGGGGCTGGGGCTGGGGCTGGGGCTGGGGCTCAGTTGTAGAGCATTTGCCTAGCATGTGAGACACTGGGTTCGAGTCTCAGCACCACATGTAAATAAATTAAATAATAAAGGCCCATTGACAAATAAAAAAATTTTAAAAAATGAATACAGAACATCAGCCAAACTTGTTCTTCATACCCAGAACTGTTTCAGGGTGTAATGAGCTTCTTCCCAGGGGTCTGAAGGCTTCTGATGAAAGGTGGTTAGGACATACCAAATGCCATGGTGGCTATGAAAATTACTATCCAATTAGAAACGTTAGGTATTTGATGCCAAGGAAACGAAGTTTTAA
The DNA here is from genome assembly GCF_048772815.1 of Callospermophilus lateralis. Taxonomy (NCBI): domain Eukaryota; kingdom Metazoa; phylum Chordata; class Mammalia; order Rodentia; family Sciuridae; genus Callospermophilus; species Callospermophilus lateralis. The sequence continues at coordinate 105,156,870 of NC_135314.1, forward strand.
CAATAATTCATTTGTGATCATTAGCTGATTATTCTGAGTTCTTATTATGGTGAAACCATATTAACACTAAGGAAAAATGTCCTCAAATTTGAATTCTTTTATGTGATGGTTCCCTCTCTTGTGTACCAGTTATGGACGCTTTGCCTCTGGGAGGGCACATGCCTCAGTGTGTAATGGAAAGCTGGGTCACATGGTGAGACATTTGTTCCCATTGCAGAGGGGGCCTGCACTGAAATTCAAACCTAATGAGAACAAGTATGTAAATGAGAGCAGCCAAACCAAACAGAAGAGGAAAACAAAACCCAAAGAGCCCATAAAAGACATTTTTTAAAAAAACCTAGGTATTCATTAAGCCAGAGCACTTAGACTCCGGGAATTCAAAATGAAACCTTTTTTTCTAATAGTTTGTTACTACAGTGATTTATCTATATGCTTACACTCACAATACCAAATAAGAACTTTTTACCCTTAGAATAGTTCTATTTATTAGATTTTTCTAGGTAAAGGAAATGTTACTTAAACTGCTATACCAAATATTTTAAAAACCTCAATGTTCCTGAATTAAATATATTTAAAAATGGCTAATGTCAAGTAATGTGTATTCTTTTCTCTTCTACTGTCTGTAGAACACTAAAAATACTGTATTCTTAAACTTCTGCATATGATCCAATATGTAGCTTGCATATTTTCTGAAAAAAAAAATTGTGTGTGTGTGTCCTGGGGATTGAACTCAGTGACACTTTACTACTGATCTCCATCCCCAGTACTTTTTATTTTTTTTATTTTAAGAGAAGATCTTGCTAAGTTGCTGAGGCTGGTCTTGAACTTTCAATCCTCCTGCCTCGGCCTCTTGAGTCACTGCAAATACAGGTGTGTGCCACCATATCCAACAATTTTTGAAATTTTTACAAAGAAGGAAATGCTTTAATAAAAAGGTAAAGAAACCTTCTTTGTCTAATAATTAAAATGATCTCTTTTTTTCTTCTTCAAAATACATGTTTAAATGAATAAAATCTGTCTTTGCAGAGAATTTCCCAGTGTATCAATGTTCCATGATGTTAGGCATGCTTATTTCTTTACTTCCAAAATACTGAGTGAAATGTTGTACAGTGTTATGAAAAGTTCATTCGTTTACACAATATTTGCTGAGACTCTCACATGTGCCACACTCTGCCACAGACTCCAGGGATATAAGAATGAGTAAGACAGATGATAATTCTTTCCCTTTTGGAGTAATCCATTTTAGTATGGAAAGATAAATAAACAAAATAAGTAATAAATAAAATAGTATGCTAAAATATAAGTGCTATAGAAAGAAGAAAAAGCAGGGTAGGGAGGCTTGCAGCCTCGCCGTACTCAGGGCAGGACTCACTGAGAAGCTGACCTTGAGCTCAGACTTGAAGGTGAGTACATTAGCCGGGCAGATAGCTCAGGGACTCAGCAGACAGCATGGCTAGCATAGAGGTTCTATGTGGGGTCTCTCAGTGGGGTGGAAGAAGAACAAGGAGACAGAGGTGGTTGGAGCAAGGGTCATTGTCAGGGCTTAGGCCCCTACCCTAAGTGAGATGGGAAAGACTGGGTGTGAACAAAGTTGTGGGAATCAGAAAAATTTGAATCCCTTGAATGTATTATTCGCCCAGTCCTGGCAGGATATTGAAAGCACAGTTCAAAGGGGGATTTTGGACAAATTAATGAAAATAATAATCACAGATATGTGGTCAGAGTTAGGAGATCCCACAAGGAACACTGAGGATGAACAAAAGCTGAAGCCATGGAAGGAGATCTGGTAGGAGCTGTAACTGGGCAGGGGCGTCACCCCGAGAGTCTCAGCCTGGCAGAGAAGGGGGAGGAGGGCAGGAATACCCACTGCTCTGGGTGCCACTGCTCTTGAGCTCCTGCTAGCAGATTTCCAAAGAACAAGAGCCCCTCAGTGATGAAGATCATTGCCTCATTTTCCCAGAATGCAGAGGAGTGCATCCAAGAGCAGGGTGAAGACAGGGAAGGGGCACCAGGCAAGGATTAGCTTCCTTCAGCTGTCACCAGGGCTGCGGCATAGGCAGTGTGTAGGCCCATTTATATGTTGACTGTCTCCTGTAAAACCAAAAAGTTAAACTTGTCCTTTGGGAATCTAGATTCATAAAATCATAGCACTAAAAATAATCATCCTCTTGGTCAACCTCCTTACTTCCCTGTTAAAGAAACCAAGACCAGAGAGGTCATGACCTGTTCAAGGACATACGTCCAGAAGGAAGACTGCCTACAACAGAACAAAGGTTTCCTGACATCCTATTCTTTCAACTCCACTTCTCCTATTTTAATGATTTTCTGTCCTTTATGTCCTCCTGATTCCTTGCTAAACTCTTAAAAGTTTCTCTGCATTAGTTTGATTCAACTGAAAAGGCATTAATCACCCTAATATTTATCTTTGATGGCATTCCCAAGGAGTGATTTATCCTTGGATAGCCTTTCTGAGTGCCATCTGCCACATCTCACTGAAACTGTAGTCTTGACTGTCACACCTTTACAAAATGCCTTTGATTTAGTCTAGAGTCTGTAGATACATATTTTAGTATATATATTATATATACTATATATAATAAATAGAGTATAAAAATAGTCGAGAATTTGCAAAAATATTTTTTTAAAAAATAAAGCCTCAAATCTCATCATTCAGAGTTAAGCATTATTAAAATTCTGACATATTTTTGCCCACATTACTTTCTTGTGCATATGTGTACTTTTCTTTCAAAGGTGAGGCACAGTATTGTTTTCCACTTGGTATTCTTTTTTTTTTTTTTTTTGATATCTTTATTTGTTTATTTTTATGTGGTGCTGAGGATTGAACTCAGTGCCTCATACATGCGAGGCAGGTGCTCTGCCACTGAGCTACAGCCCCTGCCCCTTTCCACTTGTTATTCTACCATGTTTAACATTTTTTAAGATCTCATCAAATACTGAAAAATGTTCACCTTCAAAATGGTTTTAATTTTTGAAAATAAGATTTAACTACAAGTAAAATTCATTAATAAGGTAGACTATGAAGTTTGGGCAATGTTTGTCCATCCATAAGAAGTGCTATTGCAAGGTGATACGTTCAGTCTTTGTGAGTTTCACAATTAAGGTAAAAAACAAACCAAGAGTTTTAGAATGATATTTAACAAAAGTGCAGCAAAGAAACATGTACACTTTTCAAAGAATCTGCACCAAAACTATGACACACTTCCCTTTTTATTTTCTAATCTTAATGCTGTATAATCATATGTGGAAATATCAACTTATCAAATTATAATCAACATACATTAAAAGTACTGGATGAGATAAGCAAACTTTCTTCTCCTTTCAGTTTGGAATGTATAGAGGCCTGTTACATTCCCACAGGGGACTATTGTACAGAGCATTGGGTGTCTCTTCTCCCACATTCCACTAGGAAAACAGATGAACCATGTGTGTTCCAGAGAAAATCACAGTCTATGCATCTGTTTCTACTGAAGCTCACAGACCCGTGACCCTCTTTGAGTTTTGCCTTGGTAAGAATAAACTGAACTTTCATACACTTAGGCCTGGAATTGGGAGGAGAGAAAAGGAGATGTGGACCAAGTACCCAGGTTAGTCCCTCAGAATGTGACCTCAGTCAAAAAGAAATAGCCCTGAAGCCAGTGCCAACACCTGCTGCTCAGGTGTTCCTTCCAAGTGGTTTCTAAAAGAAAAGTGACCCAGTAACACCAAAACACGTCTCTGAACACTTCAAAGTGTCCCTGGAGGGCTGGGGATGTGGCTCAAGCGGTAGCGCGCTCGCCTGGCATGCATGCGGCCCGGGTTCGATCCTCAGCACCACATACAAACAAAGATGTTGTGTCTGCTGAGAACTAAAAAATAAATATTAAAATTCTCTCTCTCTCTCTCTCTCTCTCTCTGTCTCTCTCTCTAAAAATAAAAAATAATAAAAAAAAGTGTCCCTGGACCTGTCTATGTGTATTTTTATCTCATTGAAAAAAAATGGTACTTAATCCCAGCCTCCCCCAAATTAGTTCTACTTGTTGGAAGTTCTCATCAGGCGGTTCTATCACACTTATCTAATAATTACATTTATATGAAATGACTTATTATTCACTTTTTTATATAGTAAGGCATTTTGGGGCTGGGGATATTGCTCAGTTGGAAGAGTGCTTGCCTCGCATGCACAAGCCCTGGGTTCTAATCCCAGCACCACTAAAAAAACAAAAATAAATAAAGTAAGGCATTTCAGCCAGGTGTGGGTGGCACTGTAATCCTAGCTATTTAGGAAGCTGAGGTAGGAGGTTGGCAAGTTCAAGTTCAAACTGGACAATTTAGGGAGACCCTCTCTCAAAAATAAAAATGGATAGGGATATAGCTCAGTAGTACAGCACCCCTAGGTTCAATCCCTAGTACTGGGGGAAGAAAAAGCAGGACATTTTAATTTCATCTCAAGTAATCAAAATTGCTGCTTTTAACTTAGAGTTGGGGATTTCATAGAGAAAAAGATATCTCTCCTACAGGTACTTAGTTTTGCTACAGAGTTATTGAATATTTTGATTCAAAATGTCACTTAGATTATTGAATATTCCTACCATTTTGGTATGACACAAATATTATGGCCCTATAAATATATTTAATATATTTTTAAAGATATTTGACAAACATAATATAAAACATAGTATGTATTAGAAGACGACAAAGGATTCCTTTTAAATTCAAGTCAGATCACTTAATCCTCTGCTTATCCACCTCTGTGGCTTCCTATTACGTTTAAAATAGAGAACATGCTCCTTCTTTCCACTAACAAGGTTCACATCGTTTTGCCCCTTCCTGCCTCTCCCAGTCCCTGCCCGTTATGATGGCTTCTACCAGGAGGCAATGTCCTTGCCAGTCTCCCTTTCTAAAAAGCCCCTCCCCGGCTATGGATGAGCCTGTCCTTGGATCAAAGAGCCCTTCCCAAGCCTACCTGTAGACACTCAACCAAGGGGCAGTTCCCTCATGTAGCGGTTCTGTTTCTTCTTAATACTTATGAATATTTGAAACTACTACATTTCTTTATGTCCTTGGCATTGGTTTCCCCTCCTAAAATACTAGACCTATCAGAACAAGAACTTTTCTTGTCTAGTTCAGAACTGTTCACAACTGTTCTCACCAAGTCCAGCACATAGTAGGCTTCTACATGTATGATCAATGACTGAATAAGCATAACTAGTATTATGTTTTACATTTGGTGCTGGTTGTTCAAGACATAAGTTTGGTGCTATCATGAGGTCTTTTTTACACCAAAATAAAATATTTCAAATGAAATATTGATAGGCAAAATTATTTTGATCACAGTGGTTAAGGAAGTTCATTGGTGAATACTTGAATAATATGAATGAATCATCTCCACATAATTTATCTTTCTTGAAAATATGTATTTTTATCAGAGGGGTTTATTTTTCTTCATTGGAGGTTAGAACCATTGCAATATGCCAAGAAGAAAGATTAGTATCCAAATCCAGAAAAAAAATGGGGCAAAAGATAAAAATTTTAAACATTAGAGATGAAAATATATTTATATCTAGCCAACTTAGTTTAAAAATGGGAAGCTGTCACAAAGTGGGTATCAAAATAATACTATTACTATTACTCACTAGAAATTTGATGGCCCAGATTAGAATTTAAGGTTAACTTTTCATCTTGATTTTGTATTTCCCTCCAGTGTCTTCAGCCTAGTGGCTTCCTTCTCTTCTAAATATCCCAGGTTAAGGATGGGGAGGTGAGTATTAATTTGCTAAGAAGTAGCTCGTTATATGGCTATTTTAAGTAATACCCAAATCCTTATGCAAACATGGATCAGGAGTTGAGCTTTTAATGAGTATGAATGCTTTCAAAGAAGGATTTCAAGTATTCTAAAGTTAGAGGCTAAAAGTGTTTTGTTTTCAGTGACTAAAGAGCTAGTTATTTTGGAATTAAAATGTAACTGGAAATACAGGGTAGTCAAGTCTATCTTTGCCTTTCAATACTTGGTACCTAATCAGCCAGGTTAGAGTGACCTTCAGATTATCAGTCAGAAACATCTGGACCCTCCTTCACATCTAAATTCAACTCATACAAGTTTCTACATTCAAACATGTTTTTTTAAAAAAAAATCAGTGTAAGCTGATAATAATAACATACAGAAGGACTCATAACCCAGAAGTCTAGAAATTAGCTATGTCTTTCAATGTTCTTCCATGAGTGCTGAAGTTACAACTTAAAATTACAGGCATACCATCATTGTAAGCAATACATAATCACACCTGTGAATACAGCAAATTGATATACAAAAAAGAATAAACAGTGACGCTTTGCTGTATCACAGGATATGCCATTGCAGATCTGCTAACAGCTAGCTCATCTATGACAGAACAACTTCTTCATACAATCACAAATAGCTAGTGACGGCTTTCTTTTTTAATTTAACAAATGGTGTTGAAAATGGTATTTCCATCGGCATCCCTTAGAGTTGTTATCTTTTCTTCCAAAGATAACAAAGTGCTGCCATGTGGCTTATTCCCCCCCCCCCCCGCCCCCCGCCCACACTGTTTTGGAAGCTTTGTACTGGAATGCCTCTTCAATACAATACTATTTCTCTTTAGGAATGGGGACACTGAGGGGCTAAAAGACTCATCAGCAATCATGAAACAGATTTAGAGCAAAGCCAAAATTTGCTTACTTCTGATCTCTCCAATTAGGCCATGTAGATTTCTTTAATTTTATCCCCAGAGATATCATACCTTATATGAAAAAGAGGAAGTACCGGAGTCATTAACAGATTTCTACTCATGTTGCCTTACAGGGAAGCATTTAGGATAGACGCTAAAGTCCTGTGGAGGACTAAGATTTTAGTTTTCTAAGATTGTACACCAAATTTCATGATGAAATAAAACAGGCTGTAAAAGGACATTGTATTTATTATTATTTCAAAATGCACCCTTTTCTTCCACCCAAGTGGTACATTCTGCCTGAACTTCAAAAGTCATGGGACTCAAGGAAATCTTCATTATTTAAAAAAAGAAGAAGAAAAGAAAAAAGGACATCATCATTTCATAGTCCATCAAACTCTAAGTGAGTCTAACAGAAATTTTCTTAAATGTGAAAATCTTAAACACCTCATTCTCAAGTAAGACTTTGCACACCTCCATCAGATTGCACTTTCCTCATAAAGTCCTGGGGTTTCTTCAGCCTGCCTTCTCTTTCACTGCCCCCCCCCCCTTTTTTCATTTTTGGATAATATCACACGATGGTCTCACTGCAAGGGTTTCTTAATATGATATTGTTCCAGAAATGGAACACCAGGAAAATCACAGAAACAGATCAAGTACTACTTATTTAGACAACTGAGATTTACTTCTAGCAATCCTTTTCAGAACCTGAAAATGACTCCTTCACTTTGTATTATTCCAACAATTTGGTGATGAAAACGTAAACTATTTCTAAACCCCAGAAAAACTTGATGGCCAAGATATAGGCCGCCCAGTTCCTAATATATGCAGAGAATGAACAGTAAATGTCACTGTGTGACTGACAGCGTTAAGTGCTAAAGGTTGACTTCTCTTAGCCTAGCCAGTTCCTTAATTTCTACCAAAATAGTATTAGTTTCTTTTCGCTGGCTCAAGAGTGTTTAGATTAATATATCATTGTTATTTTAAATATAATAGGTATCATGGGGGCAATCAGGTTTTCTGTATCTCTATCTGTAACTCAGATTTCAGGATCTTGGGACTATAATTCACCATCTGGTACTGATATGGTTAGATAATAACCTAGTAGTGTAAGGGTATGATGTTCATGAATGATGAGAAGATCTTGCTGAAGTAGTGTTTTTTCATCAGTGAAAATAGTCCTTGGTTTTTTTAGTGGGTTTCCCCCCACATTGTTCTTCCTAAATGTACTTCCCATAATCTGCTGCAATTTGAAATCTTTGAGGGAAGTACCAGATGTAGGACAAATGATCAAGCTGGAGCTCTGGAAGCCATAGTCAAGGATTTCCTCAGCCTCACCTAGGGTTTGTGGGTGCAGGTGTGAAGTCAGGGTAGCTGCATTAAGACCCCAGCCTTGGCGCTGGGGTCTCCAGGCACCTCTCCAATTCCAGTGAGTCAGGTCCCATTGTACTAACAACTGTCTATATACAACCAACAAGGTACTTGTGTGACCATCCCACATTCTGTCATTCTGATTAGTTATTGAAGTTTTTTAGTTTGTTGTGGACCAACTATGAACTGGATGTCCTTTTGTAATTTGGATATAGCAGTACCACTTTTAGTCCTCTGTACATGATTTCAAACTTATTGCAACAATCAGAATTCTTATCAATTCTTCCTAACGGATCAGTGTAAATTCTCTACATTTTTTTTTAAACCAGGGTTTTGTTTTGTTTTTTGATTGGTTGGTTGGTTTTTGGTTGGTTGGTTTTTGGTTGGTTGGTTGGTTTTGTTAGTTAAGAGATAAGATCTCAGTGTGTTGCCCAGCCTGGCCTCAAAAAGTCCTGAGTTTAAGTGATCCTCCTCTCTCAGCCTCCTGAGTTCTATATTTTTAAAGAACAAGATACAAAAGAAGGTAGGATCTTTAAACTTCTGGAAAACACTATGTTCAAAGAGAACTATTAGTTTACACACACACACACACACACACACACGCACACAAATCCTTAAGTATCTATGTGAAACATTTAAATTTTATAATCCTAAAATGTCTTTTAACCTTTCTGTACCAGAATGTAGCTTACTTCTTGATCTTTCTTAAATTAGCTTTATCTTTACTTTCATTTCATAATAAATCCTTTAGATATTCTTTAAGGAGACATGGTCTTACAGATTACTTTTTTTCCCCCTTTAAATGCGTGCTTTAAGAGTATCATGGCAAATAATCAAGAAGTTTAATAACATAATGTAATGGAACAAACAGGCATATGATATTTACTTTTCCAAAAACCTCCCAGTCAACACCACCCATTAAAAATCACTTTTAACAATCTGGTAAATCAATTCAAAATTAAATTAACTTTTTTATAATTTCATATGGGATTTAACCAGTTCATCTAATTTATTGATGAAAAATTATCTCTAACAATAAGTAAAATTGCAGATTTGGAAATGAAACATTTCATTAGCTATCTCTGCCACAATAGCAGCATAATGTTACACTTTGTCTCTTTACTCTCCTACCCCCTTAAGAAACAGGGATGTTATTATGAGGTCTTATTTCACATCCTGACCTCTGTCAGTTGGGTTTGAAGGACATACTGAGTTAAAAAAAACAAACAAACTATCTCTATAAATACAAGTAAAGACCTTTACAAATTCCGTACAAATTTAATTCTCAAAACATGTTTTGGGATAAAAAGTCTTTTTATTTTTCAAAGATTATTATTTTTCAAAGAACTGATTAGAACGGTTGATGTACTGATTTATGTAAGTCTTGATGTGATTTCTGAAGCTACAATAAAGATGAACTCTTGATTTCCATCAAGCTTTCTTGCATCCTACCTAAAGGAGGACTGCTTTGGTATGTCAAAGTTCAAGAGCCACCATTGTTTAAAAGGACAGCCTTACCACCTTCTTTTGCTGAAAGTAGCTATGAGATAATCGAATCACAGTACTTTCATAGCTGCTCTCTGCCAGGACAAGGAATAGTGCTGTCTGACCAGCAGGGTCATTCGTGGCCCAATCCGGACCCCACGACGTCCCGGCTCCAGCTAGGAATTGAGAGTAAACAAAAGGCAGACCTGCGACTCTGAGCACTGCAGGTTCTGCGCCCACGAAATCCACAGCTGACTTCGTGCTGAAAGTGAAAACAGCCTCAGGAGTTGAAGTGGACTCTTCCCCCTGGAACCCAGCGGATCCGGGAACTCCCCGTCCGGGAATCCACGTCGCCCGGGCAGCAGGCGGCAGGCTTTTCAGCCCGAGGGGCCCGCTTGGGCTCGGTCTGGCGGGCTGCCGTCGGGCGACGGCCGGTGCCTCTGGCACTCACTTCTCAGGACCCTTTCGCGGAGACTGACGGGGCACACCCGGACTCTGGCCTCAGCCTCGCCACCCACGGAGTGGGGCAGCCGACGACGCGCGGGGCGCTCCTCGAGGCTGGGAATGGCAGCTGCCTCCTGCTCCTCAACTCTCAAGGAACCTGCGGCGCACATTTTAAATTTAAAAATTTTTTAAATAAAGAAACCGCTCCCCTTTTCTAACCCCTGGCCCCGCCCACTTCCCTCCCCCGCGGCCTTCACGCGCAGCTCCGCAGGAAACCGGAGGGGGCGGGACGGTGACGTCACGACGCCGGTGCGTCACGGAACGGCGGCGGCTGCGGCGCTGGCGGCGGCTGCGGCAGCGGCGGCATTTTAGTTGGCGGCGGCGGCGGCAGCGGGCCTGCGGCTGCTCCTCCCAGCATCCCTGGCGCGGCCATTTCAGCCCCATCTTGGCCGAGGGGAGGGAGCTGCAGCCGCCGCTTCAGCAGTTTGAATTTCAGTTTCTCCGCGTTTCCGAGGCGGGCGCGCTGAGGAGGAGCCGGGAGGCGCCGCCGCTCCCTCACGCAGCCCGAGCGCCTCCGCCCGCCGGCCCGCCGTCCGCCGCCGCCCCTCTCTCTCCCGGGAGCCGCGAGGGGAGGCCGCGCCGCCGCCGCCGCCCGCGGGTGGCTCCCCCGTCAGGGGAGGACCGCGCCGGTCTCCCTTCCTCCCCCGGAGCGGGCTTCCGCCGGAGACAGCGACATGTCTCTGGGGCCGCGCTCCGGCTGAGCCGGGAGGGCGGGCCGCGGCTCCGCGCCGCCCAGCAGCCCGCGGCTTCGCACTCGCCCGCCGACCCTCCTTCGAGCCGCCGCCGGAGCAGCCCGAGCGGGGCAGCGCCGCCCCTCGCGCCGCCGCCGCCCGCACCTCCCACTCCGCCCCCGCCGGGCCTGCGGCCGCGCTGACTGCTGACTGCCGAGTGCCGAGCTGGACTGACCGCGGCGGCCCGCGCCCGGAGGAAGCCGCCGGCCCGCCCCTGCCGCCGCGCTCGCCGTCGCTGGGATTGAATTGCGGCGCCGCGGCCGCGGGACTGAAAGGAAGGCGGAGCCGCCGCAGGAGGCGAGGAGGAAGCGAGAGGAGGATGCCTCGCCCGGCGGCCACAGCGGCCCGTGACTCGTAGGGCGGCGGGCCTCGCACCAGCGCGAACTGGACTTTGTCTGCGGGCCCTGCGCTGCCCTCCGCGGTTTCCAGTGGGATCCCCGAGGAGCCGCGGTCCTCGCTGCTCACCAGCCTTCTTCAACATGTCCAAGATGCCGGCCAAGAAGAAGAGCTGCTTCCAAATCACCAGTGTCACCACTGCCCAGGTGGCCACCAGCATCACAGAGGACACCGAGAGCCTGGACGACCCGGACGAGTCACGCACCGAGGATGTTTCCTCCGAGATATTCGACGTTTCCCGAGCCACGGATTACGGCCCTGAGGAGGTTTGCGAGCGCAGCTCCTCTGAAGAGACGCTCAACAATGTTGGGGACACGGAGACTCCTGGGACTGTCTCCCCGAACCTCCTCCTGGACGGGCAGCTGGCGGCCGCGGCGGCTGCGCCCGCCAACGGAGGAGGAGCCGTTTCAGCCCGGAGCGTGGCCGGGGCACTCGCCAGTTCCCTGGCGGCGGCCGCCACCTCGGCCCCCACCTCGGGGGCACCTGGCGGCCCCCCAGTGGCGGGCTCGTCCAGCGGACCAGGGACGGCCCCTCCAGCGCAGCCCCCCACCACTTGTAGTTCTCGTTTCCGTGTGATCAAGCTGGACCACGGCAGCGGGGAACCCTTCCGCCGCGGCCGATGGACGTGCATGGAGTACTACGAGCGGGACTCGGACAGCAGCGTCCTGACCCGCTCCGGGGACTGCATTCGGCATAGCAATACCTTCGACCAGACTGCTGAGCGGGACAGCGGCCTGGGCGCCACCGGAGGGTCGGTGGTGGTGGTGGTGGCCTCCATGCAGGGGGCGCACGGGCCCGACTCGGGAACTGACAGCTCCTCGACTGCTGTGTCACAGCCACCCCCGTCGGAGAAGATGAGCCAGCCCGCTCCGGCCGCGCCGCAGAGTTTCAGCGTTGGGCAGCCGCAGCCGCCGCCGCCCGTAGGTGGGGCTGTGGCTCCAAGCTCGGCTCCGCTGCCGCCGTTCGCTGGAGCCTCTGCCGGGCCGCAGCCCATGATGGCAGCCGCACCACCGAGCCAGCTCCAGGGGGCTGGTCCGGGCGGCGCCCCTCCGGGGCCCGGGGGACAGGTCCTGCCGCCAACGAATGTAGCCCTGGCGCAGCCGGCTGTGCCCCTGCCTCCGCAGCCTGGCCCGGCCGGCGGCGCTTCTACCGCGCAGCATCCGCAGCACTTCTCGTACCCCCAGCCTCAGATGCCGCCTGGGCACTTGCTGCCGGCCCAGCCCTCCGGCCAGAGTGAGTACTTGCAGCAGCACGTGTCCGGCCTGCAGCCGCCGAGCCCCGCGCAGCCCTCGTCTACTAGCGCCGGAGCGACCCCTTCCGCCACGGCCAGCTTTCCCCTGGGCGCGGGCCAGAACGCCGCCTCGGCGGCCGCGCAGCTAGTAACTGCGTCTCCTCAGCCCAGTGAAGCTGTGGCTCCGGGGCCGGGACCTGCGCAGGGCGGGCAGGCCGCGCCTTGTCAGCCAGCTGGTGTGCCCCCGGCTGCTGTGGGAGGCGTGGTGCAGCAGGGCATGGGTCCTGCGGGGCCCGGGCAGCCGCCGTCGGTGCCTCCGCCGCAGATCGGTGGCAGTGGTCAGCTGTCAGCCGTGCCTGGTGGCCCTCACACCGTGGTGCCCGGAGTTCCAAACGTGCCTGCAGCGTTGCCCGCTCCAAGCGTGCCTAGTGTGTCTACCACTTCTGTTACTATGCCAAATGTACCCGCGCCTCTGGCCCAGTCGCAGCAGCTGAGCAGCCATACGCCAGTCAGTAAGAGCAGCAGCCTCCTCCAGCATGTTGGGCTGCCCTTAGCCCAAGGCACTCACAGCGCACCAACAAGTCTACCACAGTCTGACCTAAGCCAATTTCAGACTCAGACCCAGCCTTTAGTCGGGCAGGTTGACGATACTAGAAGAAAATCAGAACCCCTACCTCAACCACCACTTTCTCTCATTGCTGAAAATAAGCCTGTTGTGAAGCCTCCTGTTGCAGATGCCCTGGCCAACCCCCTCCAGTTAACACCTATGAACAACCTCGCCACCTCTGTGTTCAGCATAGCTATTCCTGTTGATGGTGATGAAGACAGGTATGGAACTCTTATTTTAAATATTGGATAGGAATGCTTGGCCAAACATCATAGCATAGGCTGCAGCTTTGGGAAATTTTCTTTTTTCAATTGAGGCCTCTTTATTTTTAAATATAAGATTTAGTTTAGTAAAATTGACTTAAATTGTTAAAAGCCTGTAATGAGAGAACTGAGCTTGTCACGGTTTCTTAAAAAGTGCTTAAATGGGTAGGGATGCAACACTTTATTCAAATATGGATTTCAGTGTAACCTTAATAATTTAGAGGTGGTAGCTAGTATGCTCCCAAAGGATTGTCCTTTTGTTAGATATTAATCACACTTGAGCACTATGGCAGTTTTACCAGTGTGAATTTTGGTGCTGAAACATGAATTAAGTTTTCCATTCTGGGAAACCAGACTGCCCCTCTAGCAAAACAACAACAACAAAACAATCCAGGTAAGGAATGGTCTCCAGTGTATGTGGAAAGGCTGAAGAGAGAGTGAAGTGTCAAATTCAGCTTCAAAGATCATACTTAGTTCAACCTTTAAATAGAAGAGGGTTGTGAGACTTCCCAGTAACTTTTCTAAGATATTATTTTTTTGTTTTATTAAACAAAAAATATATTGGAAAGATGTTCTTATCTTCCATCAGTCCTTTTAATATAGAAAAGGAAAGGCCTTAAAATTCTTTTAACATAGTTAAAGAACATGTAGTTCTTGAAATTAGGAGTAATTTTATAGTGTAAATGTCAATAATTGGCTCCCTCTATGTAAGGGATGCTTTTTTAATGGTCTAAGTGAAAATTGTGTGTTGCTACATCATTCCACAAGAGTTGATGTTTAGTTATAGTTTAATGAGGGTTTTTAGTGGTTTTGGAGAAACATTGCAGGGAAGTTTGACATGCTACAAATACAGATTTTAAAATACTTGTTACAACATTTTAAATTACATTTAAAAATTGCAGAGTGAGTTCAGTCATTTTACAGTTACATATTTATTTACAGAGTTTTTTGAGCCAGATTAATTTTAAACAAAACTATTTTTGTGGGTTTATGTAGAAAGATACAGTAAAATGTTAAAAATTTTTTCTACCTATGTTTCTTAGTTTCTTCGCATTCTTTTCTTAACTTCCCATTTCTATTTAGCCTTGTATTTTTGTTATATACTTCTGTTGGTTTGAAAAATGCTCACTGAAATTCTTTTATCTTCACTACTTTTTGTAATTCAAAGTTCATCTTCTTTTATAGGTGACTTGCTTGTGGGGAGTCTTTCTTCCACTTGAGAACTCCACATGCCCATAAGTGAGCTCAGCTAGCTAGTCTTTGAGAAATTTTACATGGGTGAGACTACCAAGTAAAGAAACTGATTCCACAAGCCACTTAGAAAAATCTCTCTCCTTTTATAGATGCTTCCATTTCCACATATAGGGGCAAACCCAAAATCAAATTGAGTCCATTTTTTTTTTTACTGCCTTTGATAATAATTGACAGGCATCTTACCTCTTCTAGTTGCAAGACACCAATTTTTTTTCCTGATAAATTGGTAAATAACCTTTTAATTACCTCTGTTTCTGTGCACTGCCCCATATCTCTTCAAGAAATGACTGGTTTACCAACCACCCCTCCTTTCCATGCACAAGTATATCTATGAATGAAAAATACATCACACCTTTCTTAGTTTGTAAATATGTAATTATACTACTCAGAACTTTAGTGAGATTTTATGGACTGAAGCAGAGAGATCTGTTGACAGATCTCTGAAATTCTGAAATATATTCTATAGGGTATGACCTCAGAGGTGCATTTGTTTGTCCTTAACTGTGTTAAAAGTTGATCATCTGAAGAATTATTCACAGGCTCCATGTTTGAACTACAGATACTATCATACATTCTTAGCAGTTTGCAGCAGTTAATCTAGTGCAAGGGTTTTGATACGTGTGTAGTCCTGTTTTAAACATGAGACTTCCCTCCCTCTCCCCAGTCTTTTAAAATTTGTGTTGCTTATCAAATGTGCGATTCTAATTTTTATTACAAACTTTCATTTGTTTTTAATTTAACATGCTAGTTTCCAAGATGTAATCTTACACATTTGACGTTTTATCACAGGACCAACACACCTGGTGAAGGATTGAATCCATTAAGTAGAAATAGTAATTTTTTTTTTTTTTTTAAACCAAAAGCCTTTGTAAAAGACAGGGTATTTTAACGTTTTAAGCTTGAAATCATAGAGTTTTCCAGGCATAAATTAAATTAGAAGATGACTGTTTTTAGGGATACTACAGTTTTACTAAAAAATCTCAATTTTAGTACATTGGTTTTGGATTGCCTTATTAAATTCTACACAGTTTTATTTGCAGTCATTCAAAGTGAAATTAATCGGAATGAGAGGTCCTGAGTAATTAAGACAAACTTTGTGACTAGTTGACAAATCCTTTAGATCCCAAGGAAATATTTGTAAATTTAAAAAATTTAGGATTTTAATAAATGCAATAATGTAATCTTTTTTTTTTCCTTTTTCTTTTTTGAGAAAAGGAGGAGAAACAAAAATTAGTGTGGGTTTTAGGCCGAAAACTCTTATTTTGTGATTTTTGGTTCCATTACCTAATATGAGACTCCATAAGTTCAATTTCAAGGTCATTTATATTGCAGGACCAGGCCTTATATTAATGTATCTTAAATGTTATACCTTTGAAAGGGCTGATGATTGTATTGCAAAAGTTCTCAAATTTCATTCCTTGCTGACTATGTTATTAATTACCATGATATCTTTTTTAGACATTTTAGTTAAAAAGGCTCATGATTAGTTGTTGAGACTCTTCAAATTGATTTTATGTAAACTGGTGGATATACAATGGCTGGAAATATACTTTATAAAGAATTGTGTATCACTTTTACAGTGAATGGTACAGAATTTGTATTAAACTACTACCTATACATTGAACAGACTCCTCTAAATGGGGGAAAAGTGTAAAATATTACTGGCCCTAAAAGGAACACAGTAGGAGATTGCTTTCCATAGATAACTGACCAGTGTGATCTCTATAGGCCATATTCCAGGAACTCCCGTGAATGGCTACAATTGTGAACTGTCAACTGCAGTTCAAGACTGTTAAAAACCTAATTGTAAGGATCCCTTAGTGGTGTGTGTGTGTGTGTGTGTGTGTGTATTTGGTTAATGGTTTTTATTTTTGTAGTTTGCTAATGACTACTGATTGACAGAGTATAAATTATGAATGCTAAATGGTGTGCCCTGGTATGTACTATAAATACAAATTTTGTTCATTTATATAAATGTGTATATGTACTTTTAATGGAATTTTCTTTCTTTCATTTTGAAGTTGAGAGGATTATATAAATGTATACCAAGAGGCAGAACTTTCTTTACTGTAAAACTTAGAGGTACTTTTCAGAGTTGTGTTACATGAAAATCTCAATGCACTCAAGTCAAAAACATGGATACTCCTTACTTGAATCTGTGTTTGTTGGAAGCTTTCATTTCTCTCTTTTTGCAGACTGGGTCTTAACCCAGGGCCTTGCACATGCTAGGCAAGCACTCCACTGCTAAACACGTGTATGTTCCCAGCACTTCTGATTGTTTATTTTGAGACAGTCTCTCTAAATTGTCCAGGCTGGCCTTAAACTTTAGATTCTCCCGCTTCAGCCTCCAGGTTAGTTGGGATTATAGGCTTGTGCCCACCACACTGGGCTTTACATTTCTTTATATATTGAATTTTAGAGGAATTTTTCTCATCCAACTTTTCAGTTGATGTGTAAATCACATATTAGATGCCATCTTATTTCTACATAAGCCTTTGAGAGGGCATTTTTACCAAAGAGTAATCCAAGTGTAAAATTCTGTGCATATGTAATTATATGCATATGTGACATTGTTTAGTATAAAATAATATTGGTGTATTCATCAGAAGTGCCTAATTACTAATATATATTTTAGTCATAAACATGGCTTGACGTAAAGAAAATTATAGATTTCCAGAAAGGCTGGATGATATCCTAGAGTACCTGAAATTTCTATATCAGTAGCAGTGTGACTTTTATAGTCAGTGACATATATTGTTTAAAAATTTTTGTGCATTAATTAATATAGGCCAAATATTGGTTAATGTTTTTAGAAAACATACGGGCATATCAGTGTGGGAATAAGTCATTTTATATAGGACTGGTGGTAGGGGTATGTATGTACTCCCTGATATTTATTCTTCTAGATTCTGATAGCACTAACTTGGAAATAACATGATACTGGATTTATGGGTCTGGTACTTGGTAATTTCAAATGGAGTTATCTTTCTCTGCACAGAAGAAGAGAAGAGTGGAAGCAGTCATCTCTCAGATCTTCTAGTAATGAGCAGCAGCCCCACCAAATGATAAATCAAAATAATTTCTTTCCTGACAGGAATGGTTGTTAGGAGAGTGTAAAATAATTTTAACTTTCCTAAAATGATAAGGAGTTGGAGGCCAGGAAAAATAAGTGATAACAGATAACCAAGATGGAAGAAAATATGGCAGAATAACATGTGACATGATCTTAGAAGGAATAGGAACACTTGTTAATAGTAAAGAATAGCGATTTAATTTTTTTCTGATTAAATGTTGCCTGAATGATGTTCCCCAAGTAATTCCTTATGAATGGGGAAAGCAGATTTTCCAGTAAGAAATCTTAGGAAATGACAATATTTATAGGGGATTTGCAGCAAAATTCCTAAATTGAAGTAAATCCTTTCAGTTTGTAGTTTTTCCTTATACTCAACCAGTGGCTTGTGATTTGAGGTTACTATTTTTGATGGCATAATGCTAATTACTGCATCCACAAATGTGCATACCTGAATCATTGATTTGATGTCTTTCCCACAGCAATTCTTAAAATAGTCTCAGTATTTGCTATATTCTTTATCTGGCATTGTTCAGGGCCGAAATTTGGTTTGTCACGTAAAGATTTTAGAACAGAATCCAGTTTGCATCATTCCATGACACTAATAAATATACTTCAATATGCGCACTTTGAACTTTTCTGGTAATATTTAAGGTATATTAGTTGGCCGCTGTATCTAAAAAAATGTTGGCATAATTTTTACTTTTCAGTCAGGTAAATTCAATTTCACAAATGCTGCTCTGAACCTCTCAAAATTTAAAACCTCAAATTAGTCTTAAGTATTTTATCTTTATTTCTTTGTACTTATACTAATAATTGTTTTAAAAAATTTAAAAAGAGATCTCATTCTTCTAGTTGTTTGTGTATAATAGGATGGTTAATGAAAATTTTACAGGTAATTGAGAGTAATTCTGTTAGTGGTGGCCCAGAACACACAATTAGAGTAGGCAAGACAAATAAGTTAAAATCACTTAAAATTTCCTATCCCATAGCTTTTACTAGAATTTAGCTAGTGAATATTGCTTTGTCGAAGATAAATTTTGTGATAAATGTGTCAGTCATTTTAGTAATACTAGTGTTTGCAAATGTTATTTTAATGTTTCAGACTATCCAGCTTCATTATTTACAAGTAAATTGTTTAATCTGTGAATAAAGGATTTCCAAAGCAAATTTAAAACTCAATATTTACTAAAATAGAATTCAGTTTTACCAAGCTAGATCTTATATATGACTTACCTTTTGAAAACAACAAAGACAGAAAAGGGAATGGGGCTCTTGATCAAACAAAATCAATTTAATTATGTTTTAACATACCATGTAAGAGTGACCATTACAGTCAGACAGTGGAATCAGATGTAGCTGGACTGAAATCCACTGTGCTGCATATTTGAGGTATTTGACTTTAAAGTAGTTGCTTTGCCCTGTCTCTTGTTGCCCTGAATAAAACAGGATAATACCCATCTTGGAGGGTTTAAAGTATTAAATAATGGTTGCAATGATATGTTAATAATCAATAATATAAGGTAATATGTATGGCAAGTGTTCATCACAGAAATATGAATATTTTTTGCATCCAAAGTACTATCTGTCCAAATCACCTCTTGACACCTTTGTATCAGTAGTCTTCAATTTTGATTCTGCAAGTGTAATTATATGTTATGGATGTAGTCAGAGAAAGGGAGTTGTTTTAGGCCAGTAAGGTCATGAGTAAGAAGTATAACAAAGTGTGGTGTTCTCATTCTCCCCCCCCACACACACACACCTTTTGGAACTGGGATTGAACCCAGGGGCACTTGACCACAGAGCCATATCCTAAGTCCTTTTCACTTTTTATTTTGAGACAAGGTCTTGCTAAGTTGCTGAGGCTAACCTTGAACTTGTGATCCTCCTGCCTCAGCCTCCTGAGTTGCTGAGATTCCAGACATTTGCCACTACATCTGGCAGCAAATTGTGTTCTAAACTTGGCTCTGCCACAACTTTGCTGGTTTCTTTGGTCAAGTTCTTTAACTTCTCTCAATTTTCCTCATTGGTAAAGCTAGACTTAAGGGCTCAGATTTTAAGATTCCTTCTAGTTCTATTGAGTTAACAAGATAAGCTTCATGAGAGAGCTGCTAGTTTAAACCTTTCTCTTGTTTTAAACCTTTTTTTTTTTTTTGGTCACAGGACCATTGTGTGATGGTAAATGAGATTTGCAAATATTCATTCAGCAGATTGAATGTCCAAGTAAACATCAAAGTAACAATATGTCAATCATTCATCTTTCATTGTATTTTCTGAATAGTAAGCACTGAGATACAAAAATAAGACTCCTGTTTTCCAAGATCTCAGGCTATATGAAAGTGATTATCATATATATACGTTGATATACACATTGTAGACACTAAATATAAGGTGCTAATGGGGACAGTTTAAAACATCAAGTCATTTAACAATTACGAGGTATTAGACTAACTTCTGTTTATAAGTTATTCTTTGTATAAGTATATATTTATATAGTTCAAAATATTCAAAAGGAAAAATTGAAAGCTCTCTGCCACCTCTGTTCTTCTGACATCTAGTTTGTGTTCTCAGAGTCAAATCATTATATGTGCATGCTTCTGAGACCCACTCTTGAAATCTTAAAGGGTCATTTAGATTAGGTTACTGATAAGCGAAAGGGATGCTTTTCCAAACTAAGGGAAAGGGCAGCTTGTGCAATGACATGGAAGAGTAAGAATTTGTCATTTTGAAAAATGATTTGATTAACTTGACCGGAACCAGAATGAAAGACTTAAAATCTTGATAAATTTAAATTTTTATAAGATTTTGGTTGCTATTAAATGTGTTTCTTGAAGCTTTTATTGTTCAAGTAATACTTATTTTGTAGCCATTTCAACACTCCTTTCAGTGATCATTGTATTTTAAATTAAAATCTTGCAACAGAATTGTGTTTTGGGAGTACATGGAGATGCACTGAGTCCCCCAAATTAAAATACTCAGTGGAATGTGTTACATACTTTGATACACCTAGTTCTAAACTTAACTATTGTTTGCCTGGGTATTACCTTGATGGAGATGAAACATTTGGTATATGTTAAGATACTCTACCAGAAGTTGTTTTTTATACAACATAATTTGGAAACCATAGCCCTATATTAAACACAAACCAAGCTTAATAGTGTCTGGCTCTCTGTATGCATAATCTTATTTGATTTTTGTAGTAACCTGTAAAGAAGTGCTTTCTTACTCCCGCCCCCCTCCTTTCCCTTAACAGATTAGGAAAGTCGAGGCTCTGGAAGTTTGAAACATAGCTGTTAAGTGATAAAGCATAGTCTCTTGCTTAGGTCTTCAACCTCCACACTAGTGCTCTTGTGTGTTTCCAGAGTTGGAAGTTTTTGCTTTTATTACTTGGCAGAGGATGAGATACTGGGAGGAAGGGAAAGTTACTGTAGCCACTGATGTGTTGTGTTGTAACCCTTTATCTAAAGAATATTTTTAACCATTTATAATCCCTAGATAGTAATATCGAAGTGGCCCTTGTTTATCATCTGTTTATTGTATTTCCCTGGTTTCTATTCAAAGAGTCTCTGAAGTTGAATTTTGACATTAAAAGAAAGTGTTCACTGAGTTCAGGACTCACATATCCTTCGAAGCCTCATCAACTTTTGTAGCTTTGTTCTACAGTGTGGATATATGTGTATTTTTTTCCCTCCCTGACATAGTTATCTGACAAAGATAGTGTCTTACTAAAGTGTTTTGTTTTGTGTCATTTTCTGATGCCCTATTTTCATGTACTTTGAATAGTCGTGATAGACCATTTAGTATATAAAGTCAAGGAGGAATATATTTTGTTCAACGATTTTGAAAATGGCTCCAACTAGGAAATCAATATTTTCATTTAGGTAGTTGAAACACCGCAGTCGTCCTAAGAATTGTTTGTTGGTTCTGTATTTAGAATGGTTAGGAAACTGGTTTCAAATTTTATTTCTTGGACAGAAGACAATTTGTGGCCAAACTATATAAAAGTTCAATATTTTTTAAATAAATTTTTACATTTCAGTTACCTTTTGATATTTTGGGGTTTAATAGACTATAACTATGAAATGATTCTATTAACAGTTTTCCTTGGACTCTTAATCCCTCATTTTTTTTGACATATTACCTTTATTTTATTTGTTTGTTTATTTATTTATTTATTATTATGTGGTGCCGGAGATCCAACCCAGTGCCTCACGCATGCTGGTCAAGTGCTTTACCACTGAGCTACAACCCCAGCCCAAATCCTCTCAATTTTTATGCCATTTTAAAACAGAAGTCTGATGATCAGGCCTGTTAGTATTGACAAATGGCTCTTTTTCTCTCTCTTTTTCTCTTAGATTTCTTGATAAGCTAGGTCTCAGAGATTTGAAATCTTTTATCTACGCCTGTTAATATTTTGAGCTAAAGTGTTGCTACTTGCTTTAAAAATAGGAAGGGGGACACTCAGTTTATGGGTAACATTTTACTTGAAGGTAGTATTCAAGGAACAACAACCAAAAAAACTTTTGTTTTCTTTTTTTCTTTTCACCAGTGCCTGCTAGAATTGTGCATGTTAGGCAAGCACTCTTGTCATTTAACTTCATTTTTCCATGATATATAGACTGTATAACTCCAAATGCCTTCTTCATTTTGAGTATATATAGAATAAGTGTTAATTTTCAGCTTTTGCAATATTCTTGACATTTTAGAGATAAGTTCATTGATTGTATTTCATTTTGTAGGTTCTTTTCACACTGTAGATATGTTCTTTTTTCCACTTTACATTTAACTTACAAAGAGAAATTTTACTGTTATGCTAAGAAATGCTAGAATTCCGTAATTTAAGTCATATGACTTTATTAGAACCAATTTATTTGGTAGATGAATTGGCCAAAATCTGAAGTGTTTTTTTTTTAAATGTCATCCTCATAGTTGAGCATTTTTAAAGTTCTTGTTTATGAATTTTTAATTCCAGACTTGGAGAATAACTTCTAAGTTTACTTTGAAGGGAAGTATTTACTACCTAACTCTTTGAGTCATTCTGTCTAAACTTGGGGTCTCTAAACAGACCTGGGAGGACATCAAACTAGTTCCCATATGGTCCTACGCAGGCCTGGTTTAAAAAAGGGGGGAAAAAAAAACCCAGTTGAGTTTCCAGTTAGTTCAGCTGGTTTTCATTTGATTTGGCAGACTGACTTCTAAGTACAGTTACATTACACAACTTAATTAGCCTTCATCTGAGTTTTGAAATCAGAGTTCTGTTGTGCATTTGTCTTGATGATCACTGATACTTGAGTACTCTTGCAGTAGACCTTAGAAATAGTTTTCTAACTGTACCCATAATTCTGCAGACTTTCTAAATGCACATTATTAGGGCCTCAGAATTACATTTGTGTCATTTTGTATATAAAATGATAGCTGTTGAGCATTGACTGTATTCCAAGAGATTTAGGTATTGTCTCAATTCTTCAATCATCCTGAGAGGCTGTTAACAGATATTTAAAGAAGTCAAAATTTAGTGCTGCTACATGTTTAACTTAGTGATTTAAGAACGTAAACTCTGGAACCAGATTACGTTTCTAGGTCTATGGCATCAGGCAGATTACTTCTGTTGGATCCAATTTTCTGATCTGTGAGATAGGAATATATAAATCTTAGACTTTTTAGGTAGAGTTGTTGCAAAAGTTGAGCTAATAAACATAAAGCACTTAGAATGGGGTCTCTTGTGCAATAAACATTTACATTGTTAGATGCTGCTATTCTGCTGCAGCATGGATCAAGAATTATAAATATGATGTGACAGATATTTGTTAGCTCCCCTAAAGTACAAGTTGGTGGTTAGGGAGACCAGAACCATGCTGAAGAGGAGGGCGAACTATTAAGAAGCTGGTTTGTCAAAGGTTTTGTTCCCTAAGAAACTAGTACTGAAACAAGGAGAATCATACATACTGCGACTTGCCCAGGTGAGCCATCGGTTAGGATTCTGTGCTGTTAGCCAGAATGGTAAAAGTGAATGATAGTTTTTGTAAATAAGCTTTTACCTTTTAAAGGGGTGTTGTATTAATGCAAGCTAGAAAGCTGCCATTGCAACCAAAGTTTTTGCACTAGCCCAGAGAAAAACCACATGTAAATATGTGAATTCTGAAGGTAGAAATGTGTCAAGTCCAACCCAGGAAAGGACTCTTGTTCATTCTCAAATACTTCCCACTTCAGCATATTCTGAGAAAGGTATGACTTAACATTTTACATGAACACTTAAGAATAGCTTTGATAAACTGCTAGACTAGTAGATATTATATTTAAAAGGCAAATGATGGGCTGTAGACTAGTCAGTCACATTCAAATGTAAACACAATGTCACAACTGGATGCTAACTAACATTTAAAGTTTTATCTATTACCCTTTTTAGAAAATTGATCCTGAATTATTGTTGGAGTCTATTGGATTTTTGTCTTGTTTTAATTTCTTTCAAAGTGTTTTAACAACTTTATATGCTTTTTTCTTTTTATTTTCAATAAAGCAGTTGCACTGTATTAGAAATCTAAAATTTTCCTTCTTTTTTTTTTTTTTAAAGTAGTGATTTTACTGTATATTCTCAACCTCATTTCCATTTGATTCTCGGATCTCACAGGAATCCTTCAACTGCTTTCTACCAAGCGTTCCATTTGAACACGTTTCAGGAATCAAAGAGCCTCTGGGATAGGTATGAATACTTACATATGGAATGCATACATGCAAAAATGTATGCATGAATTGCTTTGCATAAAACTGATCTTTGCTGTTTTAAGAGGGAAAATCACATGGTATCTAGCATGGGACAAAGCAGCAAAATAAACCAAAAGGACAGTATATATATTTTATAAACATGTGTTTTTTTTTTTCAACTGAATTTTGTGCACTTTATATTTATTTTTTTGAAGGATTTATATGTTCTGTGTGTGAATCTTATATTAAATAACCACTTATTTTAATACAAAAGCATATTTCTGTAGTAATCTTAATTTTTTGTTATTCTATATGATTTCTATGTAAAAGCCATGATAACGTAAAACAAAATATTATTTCAAATTTTAAAATTGGAGGAAAGACAAGACCAAGGTATCAGAGTAGTCATTGTTTAATGTTTGATGAGATGTTCAAATATCCAAGTTGGTTCTATGGAGTTCATTAGATATACATTACTGATTTGCTAAGCCCTTAAACTGTTTGCTTTCTCACAGAAATGTACATATTTTACTTTCAACATTAAAAAATACAAAATAGTTTCAGAGTTGATTTTTGAGAAAAGATACTTTGGTTTATCTTTCTGCTTAGCATATATTTTAAGTGAGTGTATGCTCTGTTCAATTATTTTTGCTAAATATTTGTTAGCACGACATCATTCTATGTTTAATTAACAAAAGTTGAGCACAAGCAGTGTTTTTAAAATTCACACAAAGCTTGTTAGATTCTTTTAACTCTGCCTGGCAATGCATTTGTGTCTTTTGGTATAGTTTTGGATAACAATCTGCTCCATCTCATTAGAAAAAGTATTGCTAAGTGCATGTACATATCATATTAAGACATGATCTATATTGCCTAAAAACAGTAAAACTTTCTTTTAATCCTTAGGCTTGATTTGCTTGTGTGTGTTATACTCTAAAGGTATTCTCTAACAAAGTACCTTTAGATGGTGTATCCCTTAACACAAAAACACTTCACCAAAGGTGTTTTTAAACAGTCACTTTTTGAACTTTATGTTTAAAATTTGTAGCACCAAGTTTATAAAATCAGTTTTTAGGTATTTCTGCTATAGCAGTACAGATTAATATGTAAATGTAAATTATAGCATGAAACAAGCCCGAAGGTTTAATTATTCAAATAGCTTACCCGGTGTAGTCAGAGTATGAATACTTTAGGATACATCTATACTTCATCTGAAGAAAAAGGGAAAATTAGCACTCTATTTTGAAATGTTGTAATAAGTTTTCAACTGTATTTCAAATATCTAATTTTGACAAGCTGCCATAGCAGCGTGAATACATACATTATTTTCTCAAAACAGCATAAAAAGATTTGAGCTTTATTTTGTATAATTCTGTTCTAATATTAAAAGGCTTCCTTTGTTTCATTGCAAAACAACAAAGAAGTTGACTGCTCATTTGTTGTTACAGCTAAATACTCCTTTATTTATTTTTGTTTTATACATACCAGAAATTTTAAGGTGTCAGAAATGAGGCAAGTTGCTTTATCTGTAGTTTTTCATGAGTTAAAATATTTTCTCTTCTTCAAAGCCAAAGAAGCTAATGGCTACTTGTCTATGTTAATGCCAAAATATAATCAGCACTTATATTCTAGATCTTTAGATCAGCCATTTTTCACTATAAATTGGCCCATTTATACCAAGGTGACAAGCCCAACCTAATGGGAATTGACTAATGGCTTCCTTTTGATTTTTCAACTAGTTTATTAAGTACTCAGTTGAGAAAAACTGTGGTTGCTAGATCCATTCAGAAGTTTAGGGGACTGAAAGTCCCTTACTTTATCTACTACATAATCTACTTATTTCAGGCTTTAGTTTATGAGATCTTGGAATGCTTTTCAGTAGGGGCAGCCTTTATGACAGTTTTCATTAAACATGCCCTAGATATCAGAAGATGTCCACTTTTGTCCTAACTTGAAAGACTGGTATACTTTTGATTACTGCCCCCCCCACCAACCCCCATCTCAAGGATTCCTTGAGTTTGGCTGAGTCTCTTTTTAACCAAAATATGAGTGATATATTTTTCTCATATTGATTTAAAATTCCCTAATGGTCCTTCATTTCCTTTCCTATTTAAATTAGCAAGTTGAAAAGCTTTTCAACAACTCAGCTGCCTCTTCCTGTATTTAGTTATTCTCTCCTGGGATATCCAGGGGTTTCCTAAATTGTACTAATATTGAAGCTCTTCTTAAACTGCCTTTTCCATCTTTCTGTATATGCCATCATAGTTTCTGACTTCCCTACTTGCAGAATCCTCAGGGAATCAATCAGTAAAACTATCTTCAAGTATTAGGACAGTCAACACAGATAGCTCAAAAATAATCGACCTCTTGTTAGGAATGCCTACTTATTATAGTGAATAATGTAGCTACATGATTAGCTTTCTAGGAGATATATCTCATCGTAAAGTCAATTTTTTAGCAATGTTCTCGTGTGTTAGTGTTTCAGAGCAGTAACTGTAAAATGTGACTTTTTTTAAACTTTGCAAATTTAATTATTAGCTCTCTTAAATCTACAGAATTAATTTAGAACCTATCCTGCTAGTCACTGAGGATCAGGCTCTCATTGGGAATCTATAAAAGCAAACAGCTCTCAAATATAAAAGCAAACAGCTTTCAAAAAGGTCAGTAAGGCTGAAGGAGAACTAGGGAGAAGAAACTTTAAAGGAAGAAATTAGGTAGCTTGTAAGAATTTACTCTCATTGATAAGCACTTGCAATGTTTTCATGTTCATGAGGAAATTGCATAAATGTAGCAAGAGTAGCAATTGTTAGGTACACCATCCCCTTGAGTCTGCTTGTTCTTTTTTATGGTAGCACCACTATTTAAAGAGAAATTATTGGAGAGTAGAAGAACTGGGTTATTAAAATGAATGTCTTAAGTTTATAGAAAGTATTTTAGTAAATATTTGATGGGTTTTGTTAAAATATTTAGATTATTCACTTATATCTAATTACATCTGGTTTTTAAATTACTGGCCAAAAAAAAGTATGTCCTTAACCCAAGTATTTGTGTTAGAAAAAATTTTCATTCTTTTCATTGTACATTATGAGATTTCATTTTTGAATCTAGAAGTGAGTTAGCACTAAATGTTTCTATATCAATAGCATGGGTACTTTATAAAATAATTTGTTTTATTCTGTTCATCCTCCAAGAAACTTGGGTCTATTTTTAACCAATACTTGTTATCCCATATAATAGAACATGTTTCACAATTTGGGTAATCTAATTTTTGAATGCTCAGTAATAGGAATACTTAAAAATCTTTTTAATGAATTGCAACTTGTATCAAAAAAGTACACCATTCATAAATGTGCAGTTTAAACTGAAAACACGTGTGTAACCAGCACCAAGATCAGGACATAGGATATGTATAACCCTCTTTCATGGCCTCTTCATACCCGCTTCTAGTCACCTTCTCCCTGTCCTAACTCCCATACGCTATGTAATTAGTGTACTTCCATACTATGTTAGAGCCTAGTGTTATGTTTGAGATTCATCTGTATAGTGGGATACTTGTTGGGTATTGGTACTGGTTAAATGTTCTCTCCCAATAATTATGTGTAAGTACCTTATGAATATAGAACTGACTGAACCATGTTGTAGCACCACAAATAGAGTCCCTGATAATTTGTCCTTAGTACTTAATAATTTATCTACATTTCACTTAAGGACATCTAGTAGAGGGTAGTCCAAGAAGCCAACAAGGACAGGTTTTTAATGACCCTTTAGTGTTCTTCACCTCCCTCCTTTTGGTCCTTCCTCCTTCCCACTCCCCCCCCCCTATTTATTACTTTGAAATAATTTTAGATTTAAAGTTGAAAAAATAATGCTAAGGGTTCCCGTGTACTGTTTACCTAGTTTCCCCTAGTAAACATATATTCAGGGTAACATATATTGGTCTTAATTGGTGTGGAGATTCAGTTAACTAAGTATACTTCCAAATTTCCAGGTTTTCCTTCAGTACTTACTAAAGTGGCTACGTTCACAGGACTCCTTTGTATCATAAATGTTTTTGTCGCTAGCTTATTCTGTAGTTTTTATGTAAGAGGTGAGCCAAGGTAGGACAAGCAGATAATCAGTAATACTTTGAGGATCAGATGAAAGCTATACATATTCGCTTCAAAGCTCATTGTTAGATCCCAGATTTAGATAAAAACTTAAGGACATGCTTATAAAATGTTCAGATGACATTAAAGCAGGCAAGTAATAAAGTTATTATTGAATGATGACATTTATTCACCAATCTAAGGCATGTACCGAAATTGAAAGAACTGAATATGGAAATTCAGGGAAGTTGAAATCTAGGTTGAGTAAGTAGGTGAAGTAAAAAATATGTACAGATATGTTATTAGTTGACAAAATTTTTGTGGTATGAACAAGTAACAGGTATAAAATATTAATGTAATTTAGGCAGTATTGGTAGAATAAAACAGGACAAGATAATGACATTGTATTATATTTCTGTAGGCTAGTAAATCTAAATACAAAGCATACTAAAGGCATATGTTTGAAATTTAAAAAAAATAAATAAAAACTAGAGAAGTTACTTTCCTTATTTTCTACTTAAATAACCAGGAAGGTGTTATGTTAACAAGCAGGCTTGGGCTTACTTAAAGTAAATGGGGCTCCTGGGAAATAGTTTTGCCCTCACTAGAAATAATAAATCTGTCTTCATGTGTGTTGATCAAGAAATTGATTTTTTTGAAGTTTAGATTCAGTTACCTTTAAAATGCCTGCTCCATTGAGTTTGGTCCCCCATGTAGTTCTAAATGAGAAAGGAAAAAGGTAACTGTTGGAATTAAGCTCCTTTACTTCTCTTTTTTCATTGTTGACCTTATCAGCAGATCTTAAAGAGCTAATTATTTGCTTAAGGAGTGGAAGGCTAGCAAACTGCTGTGCCTCATTAAGAAAGAGCCCCTTGACAGACAGCAAGTAGGGATCCTGAATAGGGAACCAATGGAGCCTCCTTCTGACAGTAAGCTTATTGGAAATGAGAATTGCCATGGACAGTGGTGGTAAATGAAGCCCTCATATATAACAGAGCAGCAGCATATTAAATACTACAGAATTCTTCATTTTGTGGTGCCAGACATTGGGAAAGTAACTTTGGGTGGGGGGTACTTATGTGTTATAAAGTTACAAATTTAAGAAAGTTAACTTCCTTCAAGTCATGAATCATACATGCATGGACATACATACATGCATGAATCATACATGCAGTTCATAGTTGTAGGACATAAAAACAGCTCTTCCAGCGGTAGAGTGCTCCTCTAGCAGGTGCCAGGCCCTGGGTTTGATCCTCAAGCACCAAAAAAAAAATAAAAGTATTGTGTCCAGCTACCACTAAAAATAAAATACTTAGGAAAAAAAAAAAAAACAGATCTTCCAAATTTTTAAAAGCCATGTACATGGTTATCAAAGTGATGCTGTCAAGATATAAGTCCAATTCTTGTTATGTAAAAATAAGAACAGTATGTAGAAAGGAAATACAGTTATATATAAAGATGGTGAATGCAGGTTTGGGGGCTTTTAGTGAAAGATGAGAGAAGACCACGTAAACTGTGAAAACCATGCTGCAGTGTTCTGAAAACAAACCTTCCTACAAATTTCAGTAAAGTATTAGATATTTGGTCATTGCATAAAGTACAGTCATCTGTATCCACGGGTTCTTCATCCTTGAATTCAGCCTACCTCAGAAAATAATTTTAATTGCATCTGTACTAAATACGTACAGACTTTTCTGTCATTACTCCCTGAACAATAGAGTATAAGAACTATTTCTAAGTATTTACATTGCATTACTATTATTATTAATCTAGAGATGATTTAAAGTATACAGGAGAATGTATATAGATTATATGCAAATACTGCTCCATTTTACATAAGGAACTTGAGTATCTGACCTGCAGACATCAAGGAAAAACTGGCAATAAATACTTATCCCAAATTATAGACACTTGACAAAAGATTTTCATTTTGCCATTTTAAGTGTCTTCTGAGAGATCACCTTTCCTAACCAGAAGACTTAAAGTCTTAAAATTTCACTTTTGCATAATAGTACAGAATGAAGCTAAGGGAGAATATCAAGAGAAATTTGCAATTCTTTGACTCAGCAAAAGTTTATTGATTCCTAAAAGTAAATGCTGGGAGAGAACAAGATTAGGACAACTCAGTACTGACCTTGATTAGCTTGGTCTACTATGGAAAAAGATGGGCAAATGCATTATCACAAGATTAAAAGTGATCTGTCTTGTAGAATCAAGCATTTTGTCTTTCAAGAACAGCTGGAGGGATTGGTCAAAGTTGCTTCAGAAGGTGACTTTTTAATTGGAAACTTAAAGGTGGGTAGAATTTGGTCTTGTAGAACTGAGGAAAAGGGAACAGTTCAGTTAGAGGAAATACAGAACCACTGCGAAAGGACAGAATATGTGGGATAAGAATAGTTCAATTTGTTGCCTAATATATTTGAAGACAGCAGAGAAGAGAAGCTGAATTAGATAGAGACCAAAAATACTAGAAAGGTCCCCAGATGAAGAAGGAATAATTACCAGAGAGAAGGAATTTTTAAGTTTTACAGCTGCTTGAATACTATAGGGAAGCACACAAACTTGACTTCAAAATGTCAAAAACCCTAACTTGGAAATTCTGGTACTATTAGAAAGTATTAGTGAAGGAATTAGTTTGGAAAGAAGAAAGTGATGAGGTTTTTGTATTTAACTATTTTATAGATAAATTGATGAGCTGGTGGAAATATTCAGGGTGCACACAGCTGGATGGAGAAATTAAGACTAAAAGAATCTTTTGTTTTACTTTGTTACTTATTTTTAGAGTTCAAGCTTTAATAAAGACCAAGATTTCGAAGAAAGAAAGTAGGGTAAGAGGGTCAAGTCAAGACTTTGAGCAACACCACTGAAGTTTAGAGAACAGGATCAAGTCTGAGGAGGATAAGTGATTTTAGAGACGAAAACTCCCTGGGAATATGTTTTCTAGCCAAAGAAGGGAAAATATTTGAATCTTTATTTTTAAATAATTTTAGATTTACAGAAAAAAAATGTGAGAATAAAACAAAGAAATTTAATAGTCTTCATGCCAAGATTCATTATTAGCATTTTATTATATTTGCTTTGCCATCATAATATTTAGAAACCACTTAGTAAGTTGCAGTCTGGGTGTGGTTGCACATACCTGTAATAATTCTAGTGGCCCAGGAAGCCGAAGCAGGAGGATCACAAGTTCAAAGACAATCTTAGCAATTTAGCAAGGCACTAAGCAACTCAGTGAGACCCTGTCTCTAATAAAATACAAAATAGGGCTAAGGATGTTGATCAGTGGTTCAGTCCCTGGTACCCCCACTCCAAAAAAGAGTGAGTTTCAGATATCATAATCATTTGATCTCAAATACTTCAGCGTATGTTTCCTAAGAAGATTATTCTCTTACATACCAACAGAATAATTACCAAATTTAGGACACTTGACATTACTATGCTGTTGTATAAGGTGAATATGCAGTTTCTATTCAGTTTCTAACAATTGTTCCCCAAATATTCATAATCATTTTTACCTGATCCCAAAGCCAATACAGAACCATAGATTACATTTAATTATAATGTCCTGTGTAACAGGTATTTCAATTCTTTTGTCTCTTATACAATTATTTGAAGTGTAAATATTGATCCAAAAAAAAAAAAAAAGACAGTGCTACTGTTCTGGATAAAATACTAGGGGAAAAAATGTATCTGCCTAGCTAGTTCATATTATTTGGGGAATGAAAGACAAGTGAGTACTGCCTGAAATCTAGATGGAACAACTAGGATTAGAGAAGTTTTATGAGGAAAGTTCTATTATTTCTCAAATTTGGGGGAGAAATTTCAGAGAAGGAGAGTATGCAGATGTTAAAATGAATGTGTACTTTAGAATAGCAAGAGGTATATTCATGTACTTTTATTTCCTGTACATGGTGACTTTT
Organism: Callospermophilus lateralis; assembly: GCF_048772815.1. Taxonomy (NCBI): domain Eukaryota; kingdom Metazoa; phylum Chordata; class Mammalia; order Rodentia; family Sciuridae; genus Callospermophilus; species Callospermophilus lateralis. The sequence goes on from NC_135314.1 coordinate 105,189,175, forward strand.
TTGCGTATGTATTAAGTTGGTAATTTTAATTATCTTGAATTGGAAAAAGAAGTATAATTAGAAGACATTTTTACATCATTACTTGGGTTTACAAATTATTAACTATCATTTATATTCTGTCCTGTCCTCTTAGTTTAATACTGATACTTAGGTGGTTTGTCTGCTGCCAGATTGTTAACCATAGATCTTACATCTTAAATAATGAGATCTTATCTCACTATTTGAACTGGTATTACATTGGTTCCTTGACATTTCTTCTCTTAGTTTTTCTGTAACTAAGTGAACTGGTACACCCAACACACTGACATCAACTTTTAAACTTCAGAACTGACAGTGAGAAATTATTCCTTTACTGTTTCCCCATCATTACATGTTTCTGTGTATTTGCTTACCACCATCATTATTTAGTAAATATCTCAACCTGAGTCACCCCAATCTGCTGAGAGGTCATTACAGTTATTTTCAGGGTGAAATTTAGATCAGATGAGATGGTGGTAAAATTTTTGTTTTCATTAAGATTTAGAGTTTCAAGTAGTTCAGGAGAAAAATGCCTCATTTTCTAGTATAGCTCACATTCTTTGTAGGTATATGTGTGCTCATGCTCCTAGAAATATCCCAGATGACTCAAATGAGGGAATATCTTAGATTTTTATGATGGGTATAAACCTTTTAAATTAGAAATTAGCTTCTGTGTTTAGGTTTTACTTGACTACTTCTAAAATATTTTTCATATTGGACAGAAATAAATTTAAATGATAATAATTTAGAACGTATACCCAATGCTAAATATCCTCAAGAAAGAGCATTTTTATGTCAATTTATTTCTTCTTCTTTATTATTTTCAAAGTTTAAAGGTCATTGATTATAAATACTAAAAGATTTGGAAGATGCCCTTATATTTTTCGGTTTTTAATTTTTAATATTTGGGCCAGAAATAATGGTGTCCTCAGTATGTTACAAAATGTGTTCAGGCAGCGTGACTCTCATCTGTTCACAGTTACTAAAGTCCACAGACTGAGGATTTTTTTTTTTCCCAACTTCAGTATCAAGACTAATGGTACAGTTCACAGTGTGTATTTTCTACCTATAGTAAGCTGTTCTCTATGTACACACACAACACATTTAGGAATACAAATAGAACTTGTCCTGAAAACCAAAAACATCTTTCTGTATGTACAACTAGTAATTAGAAAAAAAAAGGTATATTCTCTCTAGTCCTACACACTATTGGAAGAGGAATAAGGAAATAAGGAAAAGAGTTGCAACTAATCCTTGTTCTGTTCACAGTGATTGTTAACCCTTGGTCATCACAAAATTTCTGTGTTTATTTGCAGCCGATGTTTCTACTTTCCATGTTGCCAAGTCCAGGAAATGTTGCTAAGTATATATTTAGGATGGTCATAACATATTTTGTCTCAAGAAATTAGATACCACTTCTCAAAAGCATAATGTGTGATATTTCTTAATTTCTTTTTTTACATTTCTTTTCCTTTATGTTGACTATTACTAATAAGCTCTAAATTTTTCTGTTAACAAAGTATGCAGGTCCTAAGTGCATATTGAGAAATATGTATATTGTTTTGTATATGTTTCTGCTACTTTTGAAAGGACCACCAGTAGAATTCATTTGTGAATAAACATGAACTGTTAATAACAAATAGCTTAGAGCTTAATGAAATTGTATTTTGCACATCTTTTACCAGTAGGTGCATTTGATATGCAGCCTAACACTGTGCGTATGTGCACACTCCCAGACAGGTATAGCTCAGTCAAAGAGCCCCTGCTAGCATACCCAAAGCCCTGGTTTTGATAACCATTACCACAAACACCAAGAAAAGATGTATGTTTTTAGTTTTTTTTAGTATAGCTAATAGTTAGTTGTCTCTTACATTAGATCTTGGCTCAACCACAGATAACATGAGCTTTCTTACAGTTGTGTGTCTTTTTATACATTTACTTCATGGAGTATAACTTTCTTTCCAGTGTTGTTATTTTATCATGTACATGTGGACTGATTTTTTTTAAATAAGTTCTATCTTTGATATTTCTTCTACAGTGATTTCCCAATACATAATCCATGGAACAACTATGTTTAATGTATTTGGGGCATACAGAAAATGCTACACTTTCCCCCTTTCTCCACTAAAAAGTAAGCATTTCAGACCTTCAAGAGCAAGTATTTACTATGGTTAGGCTTTTTTTTTTTAACCCCAAAACAGTGTAGTGAACTTTCTTGAACAGCAGGGTAAAATGTGGCAAAATATTAATAGCTAGTGTTAGATAATTTTTAGAATATTTTTAAAGAAATGTAGCTTACAGGGAGCTGGGGATGAAGCTCAATTGGTAGAGTGCTTGCCTTGCATGTACAAGGTCCTTGGTTCAATCCCCAGCACCTCAAAAAGAAAGAAAGAAATGTTGTTTACACTTGAAAGTAAAATTTGATATTCAACTAAGCTAAACACATTCTGGTAGAATGTTTGCCCAACGCGTGTGATGCCTTGGGTTAAATCCCTAGTGTGGCACCAATAAGAGATTGGGGGTAGAGAGGATACTTTTAGAAACTCTGAGCAATTTGATTTTGCATGTCACTCACTTTTCAGATAATCACTTGGAAATGGCAAATCATTCATCTTTTTGCCCTCCTGCTTACTATTTTGTCCTAATAATATAGATTTTTCCATGAAAGAAAGCAAGCTAAGTGATGACAAACATAAGCCTAGTTCTTACTGAACTATAAGAATATTTAATGGCACATTGTCAAGTTAAATGGGATTTTTCTTCCTCAAAAATGGAAAAAGAATGAAAACATTTCAGTTACCCAGTTTCATTTCAGATTTTTAATAAGAATTTTCTTCAATTTGGAATTTAGTGATTAAAACTCTTCAAATATGACCCCTGTACTTGGTAACAACTAATTTTAATAATAAATATTCAGGAAAATTTTGATATAAAAGTTTTGTATCTTTTTAAATGTAGAGAGCTTATAAGCCATGTTCGTATAATGCACACACCTTTAAATTTTCTTCTATAAGTTTCATTGTAAAATAACTGAATGCTTTCATTCTGGTGTAATTCTGTCTTCCAAAGGCTTTCCAGGCATTTATGATAACAATGCATGTTTGTTGGCAAGCCCTTTAACACAGGGTCAAACATTCTGCCCTTTAAATTACCAATTCATCAAAGCCTTGCACACAAGGAAATGACCAGCATTATTGATAGACATTTCAGGAAGAACTGATTTTACTAAATGTGACTGCATACCGGATCTTCTCATGGAATTTGCCCCACAAATAATAAATCATCAAAAATAAACATTTAAAAAAAGTTTTTGGTAATATTTTGGTTGAGAGGAAGTAAGAGCTGCATAAAACCTTTCTACAAATATTTGGTAAAATGCTAATGAAATGACCAGAACTTTAAGCTGTTGTTTATCCTCATAAATGTGGATTTTTGCCTTCACCAGGTGATTTCATTATAAAACTGTGCTTTGAAAAAAGTCAAAATGTGTTTGTATGATTTTGTTGAAGTCAAATGTGTTGTGAGATTACATTTGGAAAGATCATATTTGTAAATAACCACGTGTGACAGAAGAGTTCCCTTGGAAGTTCAGGTCTGCAACAGCATAACCCAGTCCATACATGTGGGTCAAATCTATCTTGAGATAGCTGCGGAATTTCCTTTATAATACTCTTGAAGTTTTCTATAACTTTGTACATACTGATCTTCCTCAATAATGGCCTCTTTCTTTCCCCTTTCCCTGTTGCCCCATTATATATCATTTTATTTAGGGGGCTAATTTAGGTAAAATATGCCCACAAATATGGGTTGTCTTTTCCATGAATTACTGGCAACTAAAAGTGTAAAGTGTGCATTCATATCAAACAGTGTTTTTAATGATATTATTCTTCAGGAATTAAAAAATATGCCCAGTTGAAAACTTTCTGGTGAAAATTTAACATAATTTAGGATGATATTCTTAACAAGGTAGTATTTGTCATTATTAAATCTTTCTATCCCCAATTCTCCATTGCCTGTACTCGGGACTACAACTGAGTAGAATACATTATTATGTCTACTATACAAAGTACTTAAAAATTTATTCATACTAACATGTTGTCTATTTTAATAATTGGGCAGTGGAGACAGATTCAGATTTAAGAATAAAAATCAAATGCTATTGTAAGCATTTAATGATTCACATATATCATAACTGATCCAGCTCTAATTCTAAAATCTTTTCTGTGGATGTGGACCCAAAGTAGAACTCAAATGCCATTCTATAGGACCACAAAACTTTCTACATCAGATTATGTGGTATTAAATCATAATTTCTGGATCATGATCTTAAACCTTTAATTGGTTCCATTTCTAGTTGAGTCTTCACTAACAAGTATTCTTGATAGCCTTGAAAGTCCATGTTGAAATTTAAAGTTCAAAGTAACCAAATCAAATATGAAATTACTCTACATTTAAAAATATTAAGTACAAAATATCAGTTGTGTAATCATGGTAAAACATAAAATTTTGCTATAAAAGATTTTTAAAGGCTATTTTATTAAAACACTTATTTACTTAAACTCTTTGCTAGAATTTTTTTTAGAATTCAGCATCGGAGGAGGAATGTGACATAATAATGATCGAAAGCCGAAAGTTTAAAAGTTGTGATGCCCTCACATGGTTGGAGGGTTATTCTAGCTTCTAAGGACTGAATGTTGTCCACAAGAGTGTCTCATCAGGTCATAAATTGGTAAGACTTAATGGATTAGATTTTATGTATTATACCTGATGTTATTGTATTGACATGACTATTTATGAACAAAATGAGCACATTGTATTACTAAGAGTATAGTATTAAATATAAGTTAAAATTTGAAATTTTAAATACTTGGAGTATGTAATCTTTATTATATGAGGCTTAAGGCCATATCTTTGCAGTGGTGTTCAGTAAATACATCAGTTTTAAAAAGAAAGTGAAATCCTGAATTACATAAAAATTTTTAAATGTTGCTGTTGGATCTGCTGTAGATGCTTACAGCATAGTGGAGAGCCCAAAATACTTCGAATTATTATTCCAGGAGATATTTGATAAATAATATCATTTTTCTTTTAAAAAGTCCATTTCTTCATAAAATATAGCTTAGATTAATTTTATTAATGCTTTTGGGGATTTTACTTTCTTGATAAAAAGACAATTTTCTTCTGAATGTTTCTAAAATAAAGCCAAAATTTTTACATCAAGAACACCTAAGATACCAGTGTCAACTGAAAATGATATATTAGAAGTCAATACACATTTTTTCGTATGCCCTGAAAATTAATTCCTCTCAGAATTGTACTCTGCCTAGGAAAAAAATAAATTTTAACTTGTTTTGTGTACATTTTTATTTTGCTTTTGTTTACATAGCTGTATGGGGCGGGTCCTCTTAGAATAATAGAATTTAGCTCAAGATTTAAAATTTTAAACTGAAAATCACCATATTTTGCAAATGAAGAAAAAGAATCTGGGTTAAATTTTATGTCCAATTATTATATTTGTAGAATAATATTACTAAAATGTGGTTACCATCAAAAATTATTTGAAGTTCATTATTTTCCAAAAAAGCCAAAAAGTTCCCACCATTATGTATATTTATAATGAACCAGGTGGCGGGCAAAAGGCCTGGCCAACTGAATAGGCAGTATGTATTTCAAACTTAACCAGAGATAGGTTATTTTCTTCCTTATATGCACTCATACCCATTCTATCTTTCGAATAATATTTTAAATTATTTCTGATATAGTATTCCATAGCTTCATGTTTATCATATTCTCTAAACTAAAGTTTCTTAAGTTAATATTTGAATCAATTGAATTCTGGAAGGAAATACAACAAACCAATAAGTTGTTTCTTATCCTATATACTTTCCTGTTTTCTTTATTTTCTATAATAAATCTACATAAATGATTATAAGGAGAATAATTTCTCTAGGATATCCATATTTAATAGGGCTTCAGAGTATTGGAAACTCTGGAATATGGGGTAGCATTTTTCATATGTTTAGGTTTCTGTGAAGGGTTCAGAGCATTTGTCAGATTTTCAAAACAGTTAATATTACTAGGGAATATTTTGTGCCTAAAAGGACAAGCCTTATTAGGCACTCATGAAAGTGGTATATGAGAGAAATTTTCAGCAGTTATAATGATTCTTAGTGATATTTATCCAAGACTAGCTTATTTTAAGTAACCATAAGAATGATGGAACAGATCAGAGCCTAGCTGCTTCTGGCTTAGGAATTCCATAGTTTAAGTCCCTGTGCTCAAGTGTTGATTGGATTTCTCCACAAAGGAGTTTCAGTTTTGCTACTGAGTGGTTATTATGTGTCAGGCACTGTGCTAAGTATTTTTGGCACATTTTCTCATTTAACTTTTAGATACTATCAATATCTTCAGTTTAACAGAAAAGGAAATCAAAAGCTTAGATAGGTTAAGTAACTTGCTCAATTCACGAGGCTATTGAGTAGGAGCTAGGATTCAGATCTAACTTTCTGACTGGAGCATAGACTCTCAGAGTGCTTATATGCAGAGTGACCCTGGCTTACTTGAAGTGATAAGACAAAGGATTTTATATTTTATGAAGGTGTGAATAAATTTGATTTACCTTGAACTTAAATAGCAATGAGTCATCCTCTACTAAAATGTCATCTTTTAGAGTGTTGGCCAAAAGTACATGTTGTAAGTTGCTTACTATTCAAAATTACTTTGTGCATTAGAAAATATGTTCAGAATTAATGTTTATGGTTGTAAGCACAAATGTGTATTAGATATATACATATTTTTAAGGTCTAGTATTAAGTATAACCATTAAGGAACTCACCCCTTAATATTCAGAATTTTTAAATAGCAAACACTAGATGGCATTTTAAAAAACTTCCTTGAGCTGCCAATGTTCCATGTAGAAGTTGGAAATATTATTAGATATAAAACTCCCTACTGAATTCTTCATGAGAATTTCTCATTTGTCCTTAGTTGTGAATAATTATATTGAGAAACCTCTTTTATGCTTATTTTAAGAATTTAAGGGAGGAAAAGAAAGAATCACTATTGATACATGAGGTTTTCTTACGAGAACCTTTGTACATACCCTTTGGGTTGTTTAATTTTTCTCTCATATGAGCTCCAAACCTTATAACCTGTTCCCTATATTTAAGTATTTGTAATAAGGTTCCTGTGTGTTCAAATAGGGTTTAAAGTTAAATCTACAGTAATAATACTGCTTAAAATAAGTACAAGTGAAAAACTGTAAGAATTTGTTTGCTTTTCAGTTAAATTGAATTTGTTTGCTGATAAGTAGAATCTCAATTTTATTCAGTGCCATGATTAAGAATATACAAATAATTTCATAAGTCCTATCAGGATATGAAAATCATAGTTTTATTCTTCTTGATAATGCATTTGTATCCTAACTTCTTTAGTAGTAATATATCTGACTTTTCAAGATTAGAACTATGGAAAGTTTGGACAATAAGACCAAGTTTTTAACACAGTTACTATCTCAGCATTTGTATCCTCTTTTCCTGACTTTGTGAATATATATATAATGTTCATAGTTGGAGTTGTGGTTGATAAGTAGCTTTTCAATAGTTTTAAAAATGTTTAATTAAAAACTAAAGTTAATACTGATAGGTGAATGGTTTGTAATTTGGACTGATGTGTGATACTTTGACATCTGTGATACTGTCCCTTCATATTTTTCTTCTTGCACCTTGTTGGTAGTTTCTACTCAGACTCCTTGGCAGGCTTTTTTTCTGTTTGTCCTTCTAAATATTTTTGGAGTCCTCAGGATGCTGTCCATACTCTCTTCTAGCATTGTTCCTTATACCAAGAGCACATTAGTGCCTGTGTTTATCTTCATGCTGTAGGCAGACGTGTGCTCTAGGTACTCACACCTGTTCCCTGCAGCCTAGGGCTCTCCTTGCATTTTCATTTCCCTGATCTCCCACAGCTCTCTGAAGAAAGTGCTGCCAGTCTACCAGTCTGATGAGTGTCTCTTCATCCTGTCCCATTTCCCATCCTCCTGTTCTTTCTACTTGGAACAATTTTTTAAATGTTCTTTTTTCTCCACCCAGCTATGACACTTTCTCTATTAAACATTTTTTCCTGACCCTAGATATTATTTGTTCCCCAAACATCCTCTAAAATCTTGCCCTATCTTAGCATTTGCCATATCTATAATTTGTATGTCTTCGGTATGTAAAATGTAAGCTCTAACCCTAGGGTTATATTTAGTTGACATTATAACTACAGTGTCTGGTAAATATTTAAATATATTAAAATCCCTCTGAATGTAGCATCCCATAAATCAGTATCTGTAAAGAATATCAGAAATTAAATACAATTAGAAGCAAGAAACAAATGTAGAAATTGATCACCTATTCTAAGTCAGTTCATGATGTTTAAATTTTGGCCACTGTAATTTACCACTACAAATTATATAGGTAACATATTAAGTGTTTACCATGAGCCAGACACTAATTCATTATCTCACTGAGTCTCCTTACCTAGTCTTGTTTTTATCTCCTGAACAACTGAATAGCTTGCCTGAAGTCAGTATCTTTAAAGTAATGGAGTTGAGATTCAAGCCTAGGTGTGACTCCAGATAAAAAGCCCTTTTATTCATTAACACCTCTCACAGCTTACCTTGAGTCTAGAATTATACATTTGTGTTGGAAGGGAATTTAGTGGCCCACTTGGATCATGTCAACAGTGTACCTTGCAAGTTGTCCTCTTTGAACACCACATTTACCTTGGTCTCATGGTCATTTTTTTTAAAAATCAGTTTCATGTTTAAACCTTTTATAAACTCTTCCTGTACAACAGAGAAGTTTAAAATGTGAAGCAGAAAACTCAGATGATTGCCATCATTTGAAGTACATTAAAGAATGTTAGCTGTACTACAAATTCTGTGGAAGGGTTGAAATGATACATTGTCTAGTTACTTCTGTGTTTTTAGAGCTGCCCTAATAAGTAATATGGATTCCAGTTATTGGCCATGTAAGTCAACAATATTAGTACAAACAGAGTTTAAAAGTTATTTTTCAAACTTCGGCAGCACATTTACAAAAATTGGAACAATACAGAGAAGATTAGCATGGCCCCTGCGCAAAGATGATAGGCACTTTGTGAAGCATTCCATATTAAAAACAAAAATGGATAAAGAGAGCTGGGTGCAGTGGTGCATGCCTGTAACCTCGGGGGCCTGGGAGGCTGAGGCAGGAAGATCATGAGTTCAAAGCCAGCTTCAGCAACAGTGAGGCACCAAGCAACTGTCTCTAAATAAAATGCAAGATTCTGGTGGGAACAAGGCTCAGTGGTTAAGTGTCCCTGAACTTAATCCCCGGTAACCCTCCCCATCCCCCCCAAAATAAGGAGACATTGTTTAATATCTTAGTGATCAGGAGGATATCTTCTTCACTTCTTAATTATTGTAATGATGTAATGTCCTCATTGGAGGTCTTTATTTGTGCCCCTATCCACCAAATAAAAAGTGAAGTATATCAGAATTTCTTCAGACTCCTATCTAGCACACCGAGAATTTCTACTTTTTTGCTGAAACACATGCCAATTTGAATTACCTCCTTTATTAGACTAAACCTGCAAGCCTTTTTGGCCTTTAGTTCCTTTCACTTTCTCCTTTTAGATTGAGATTGGTCCACTCAGAGAACTCATAGATTTACAGATGACTCTTCTCTAAATCCTTGATTCCTATGTGAAAAAGTCTTTGCCACTGTTTTTATCCAGAACATCAGTAGAATTTTTTTTAAACTCCACTTTATTTTCCATGAAGTTTTCCACTACTTTTACTGTGTTCCAATGGTAACTCTTCTGTCAGTTTCTAATAGTTTAAATCACTGTTAATTTCTTAGATCATTGTCCTGCCATGATAAGCCCAACATAACATCAGATCATGACAAACTTATTAGATGCAACTAGGTAATAAAATATTATTACCTGTGTTAAATATAAAATATTTCCAAATATTATGTCATATTCAATATTTTTCCTTGAGTAATATAATTTATTTTATATCAACTCATGTCAAACATGTAACTCATGCACAGTGTTATAATGAGTCTAAGCTTTAATTCAAGAGAGAACATCTGATAAAAACAACAAAAATGTGGAAGACTCAGAGAGGTGATGCCTATTGGCAAGAAAGGAAGAGGGCTAAGAGAGCAAATGAGGCATACCATTTCAGATGACCGTCTCCATCTGGCCTCTAAATTGATTTTAACAAACTCCAGGTCATGATAAAAATTAAGACTTAATCATAAAAGATTTTACACAGACATGTGCACATCATTGTAAAATTCAGTCATGTCTAAACTGTATAATTGTTATTCCTATAAGAAATCAAGGACATGAATCTAAATTGAAATGAGAAAAGGTTGTTATAGCTGTTAAAAACTTTTTGTCACTGATATTACCGTTCTTATTGAGTGAAAAACTATTATAGTAGTCCTATTTTATATTTTATCGTTTACACCATAATCCCTTTTTGACTTAGATAATTGTAAAGCAGTGATTGACAAGGACAGGAAGTGGTTTAAAAGCAGAACAATGCTTTATCCCACAGTTTTTTATTTGCTTTCAGTTGGAATTTGTTGAAATTTCACATGAAAGTATTACCTGGGATATTTTAGTTACACAGTTTTTTGGAAACTTTTATGTTGAATTAAATTAATCCAGATATGTTTCAGCAGCCTATGAAAAAATTTCCCCAAGTAAATTAAGAATATTTTATTCTAAACAATGCCACTTTGAGACTCTAAAGAGGATCAGTAAGAGCTTTATTAATGTTCAGTCCACATGAATTTTGTGTTTACTAAGCCACATTATTAATTTAAATCTCAGGTTGAACAAATTTTATTAGCATGTATTCTGTGACTGTATTAAGTCTTTAACATTAGACTAATTGAGTACAAAATATCAAGTAAATTTATTATAGCATAACTAGGATTGTTTAATTCTTTTGGTGAGACATAACTATAAAACCTTTTTCTCAGTACTGATTGATTTGTATTTATACCTTGCTGCCTCGGGAGCTTGACTTTTATTTAACTTATAATTTAAGATACACTGGGGAAGTAGCCCATATAAAGTGTCAGAGCTCAAATTGATACAAACAATAGAAGAAACCAATTGAGGTTTGTTTCCCATGGTAACAGCCTCACTAGTCCTTAACAGCAGTCCTTCAGATATATAAAACTGTGACCCCATTGTATATATAGAAACTTGTTAGGATCACCCCACTAGTGAGTGGGTAGAGTTTGGATTTTAAAGCAGCTTGTCTTCTTTCAAAGCCTGTGCTTTGAAATACTTCTTGGAGAATTCAGCTTTTTTACTTAGGCAACTTCTGAGAGGTTTTACCTCCCAGAATGTGTGACCCCAGCATGAAATAGAGAACAAAGGGGACTTCAACCAAGTGGTAGTAAGCTGATGACCTAGATAGCTTTATGCTTTTCAAGGCATACATTCACCACCAAGGCATACATTCACCACGCTCTCTTTATGTTTATTGGAGGTGATTTCTTTGCTGAGAGCTCTAAGTTGGTAAGATTTTTTTTAAACATTCCAAATGCAGAACATTCATGGATTTGTTAAAAGTAAAGGTCAGATTTTCCCCAATACAGTATTCTCTTTGTATTAAGGAGCAATGACCATGCTTGATGCTGTGCCTTAGTCTAAACGAGAATCAAGCAACTGTCTCTTTAAAAACCTCTTGTTTACTGTCTTATTCTGGGTTTAACTGTTTTGAAACAAATCCCTTGACAACCTTCATTTTATTTATTGCCATCCCTGGACAGTGAGGACAGATTAGAAAGGAATTTAAAATAGCAAAAAAAAAAAAAAAAAATTAACTTTGGAACAAAAAATGGGCTTTGGTTATTAATCCTAATGGCTAGTCTAATATGATTTTACTTTCTCATATATATTGTCCATAGAATTCGAGGGGTTTTTGTTTTGTTTTGTTTGGTACCAGGGATTGAACCCACAGGCGCTTAACCACTGAGCCACATCCACAGCCCCCTTTTTTTTTAGTTGTTAATGGACTTTTATTTATTTATATGTGGTGCTGAGAATCAAACCCAGTGCCTCACACATGTGAGACAAGCACTCTACCACTGAGCTACAATCCCAGCCCCTCCACAGCCCTTTTTAAATTTGAGATAAGGTCTTTCTGAGTTGCTCAGGGCCTTGCTAAATTGCTAAGGCTGGTTCTGATCCTCCTGCCTCAGCCTCCTGAGCTGCTGGGATTGCAGGCATGAGGCACCACACCTGGCTAGACTTTTTCTTTAAAGCTATTTTAAATGCCATCCCTGCACCTTCAAGAAATAGGCATAAAGGAAATTGTTAGCAAAAAAAATGACCAGAAGCTATTGATATGCTCTTTATTGGTATTTGGATTTTGGTATACAGTGGAATAGTCTTATATTCACTTCATTCAAGTGTCATTATATGAATGTAATTGAGAGTATTTCTTTGGAAATGGCTGCTTAGTTGAAAAATGCTACGACTACGTAGAATTCTTAAGAAAGAGGAGGCAAATACGAGATATTGGATCATTAGCTTTCCAAAGAAGGGCAATTTCTTCCTAACCCCTGTTTTCCGTATTTCTTCTTCACGTGTTGGTTTTTTCCAGTGGCCCTACTTATCTTCTCCCATGGTTTGAGCCACCTGCCAAATCTAGTCTTTTAGGTCGAGGACAAGTGCTAGATACCTGTTTCTTATAGCTTCTTTAGGTAGTCCTCCACCTGGATCTCCATTTCAGGTGGAACATAAAGTGTTCTTATCGGTAAGATTCCCAGGTTTCTCCACTATGCACTCCCCCCTTATCCCACCCATATCTGGCTGCCTCCATATTAGGACACACTGACCATCTCCCAGCTGGTCATTGTTCCAGCTCAGAAACCTCAGTCCTCCTTGGCATTTTCTTCATCCATAGGTGAATCCCTTTCCTCCACCATCTCTCTAACCTCACAGATTCACCATACTTCTGTTGTTTTAAAAAAAAAAAACTATTCTCCTTGATCTCAGTATAGCACTTTCCTAAACTGTGATCACGCATTTTTCAGTGTTCTGCTATCCGCAGTTCTGCTTTCCCCTTGTTTACTTCAATAACTTTTTCCCAAGACTTGTCTTGAATATGACTACTAACTTTCCTTCTGTCCAACTCTAACCCTGAAAAAAAAGGAATGAAAAATAATATTTATATGACTACACTAAGTTCTATAAAACTCTGAAACTAATTGATTAAAAAAAAAAAAGTCCATACAAAAACAAAGATGTTGTGTCCGCCGAAAACTAAAAAATAAATATTTTTAAAAAAATTCTCTCTCTCACTCTCTCTCACTCTCACTCTTTAAAAAAAAAAAAAAAAAAAAAAATTTTGAGGCCAAGCTGTAATGTGGATTTACTAATTCCACATCTAGTGATCTTTCATTAATGGTTACTGCCCAACTTAAGATTCTTGCAGCCAGTATTTGTTGAATGTCAGTCATTGTGTAGAGAATACTGAGTGGCATCTGTCATTTTTTTAAGGTATTTATATTTTAGCTGTAGTTGGATACAATACCTTTATTTATTTTTATGTGTTGCTGAGGATCAAACCCAGGGTCCAGCACATACTAGGCAAACACTTTACCGCTGAGCCACAAACCCAGCCCCAAATCTGTTATTTTTATAGGAGTGTTACCCAGAAAGATAAATGCTACTGAGATTTAGTTATATAGGAGATAGGAAGTGAAGTTTGTGTACAATCTAGTCCACCATGGTGGTGCAGCGTGGGAGGCTGAGGCAGGAGGATCGTGAGTTCAAAGCCAGCCTCAGCAACTTCAGGGTCCTAAGCAACTCAGTGAGACCTTGTCTCTAAATAAAATAGAAAATAGGGCTGGGGTTGTGGCTCAGTGGCCTAGTGCCTCTGAGTTCAATCCCTGGTACCCGCCACCCAAAAAAGGAAATAAACGTTTAAATAAATAAGTGTAAAGCTAGTTACTGATGGGGGGTATTTTTATGTCATTACTAAAGAATTTTGAGTTTTAGAAAGGTTAGGTGGATTTGGATATATCTAAGGGTGAAAGATTATCCAATGCTTGTTGGTTTCTGAAGTGAAATATAAATATTAATATAGTTTCACTTTTTCATTTTACTTTCCTTGACATTCTTTTCTATCGTGTTCTTTCTCTAATTTTGTTCATTTTTATACAATTACATCATGAAAATTTCCCATGTTTTTCAGGTGATTTAAATGTTATTTTTCCTTTTAGTTAAGGAAAGGAATACTGTAATTAACCTTTTAAAGGAAAATTGACATTAACTACAAACTATAAAATGGTTGTTAATAATCATAGTCCTTTCATTGGAAGTCTATCTTTATCCTTTTCCTAAACCACCTAAAATAATTTGACCTCTTATATTCATGCAAACTAAGAATTTTTGTTGGATTTATCTCCCTTTTTTAATTTAAATTTTGTATTTTCAAGGAAAGAGTCCCTTAAAATCAGTATTGAAAAATGCTTTATTACATTAAGGTTTACTTTAATCACTAAATTCTGATCTGAATTTTTAGAAGCTTGATTAGCCATCAGCTTCTACCCCAGCAGACTAAAGGAATGGTTTTAGAATATCTAGAATGAATGTATGGAACTGTGTTCCACTTGTTCCTTTTCTATATAATTATAGTCAATTGCTGTGAGCTAGATGTAATTCAGCAGAATTTAAAACCCTCTCTAATTCCTTTCCCCTTTTTCTCTGAGCTACCAATGTACCTCTAAGTCTAGGTGATTGTCAGTTGTGTTATTTTCTCCATCTCCAGGGAATGATTTACAGTGCTCAGCAATGTGGTGTTGGATTCTTAATTTGACTTTAAACCTTTGTTATGTTTCCTTTGCTCCTCAGTAATTGAAATGATTCAAACCCTTTAGTATGTATCCATTACTCTCTAGTAATTGAAATGATTCTCTCAAAATATCATAACTTAGAAATGTAGAAATATAAATAGATGTGGAAAAATAAGGTTATGTTAATCTCATCCTTACCTTCTTTGGAAAGCATTTTTTAGTGTAACATCTAAGTTTATGTAGCTTGTTATATCATAGATGCTTACCGTAAATTTTGTCTATTTACTTATCATGTTGACTTTGAATAAATAGACATAACTGAGCCAGAGGCACAGTGGCACATGCCTGTATTCCCAGTGACTTAGGAGGCTGAGGCAGGAGGATTGCAATTGGAGGACAGCCTCAGCAACTTGGTCTCACTAAATTGCTTAGGTTCTAGCTATCTCAAAATTAAAAAGAAAAAGGGGTAGGGAAAGGTGGTAAAACACCCCTGGCTTAAATCCCTAGTCCCAAAAGAAAGAAAGTGAGGAGAGCCATAGTGGGAATAATAAACATGATTGGTGTATTTTTAGGCAGCTATAAATCACCCTAAACCAAGGGCCTGAATTTTACAAATCACAAAATCACTTCTTGACATTGTTTCCAGTGGTAAATATAGTACCTTATCTTACAGAATGAAGTAGCTCCTAGAGAAAGAGTTTATATCTCTTCCCTCCTTTTCCCTTGCTTCTGTTTCCTGTTGTTACTTTTCCTGTCTGCCATTTGTTCATGTCTTGAATATATACTGCATAGAGTAATGACTCCTTCAAGAGTTATTTTCATTTTTAATATATTTTTCAGTATTTCCCAAAAATGTGATACAATTAGTCTGTCTTCTCTATTCTGTCCTCCATTTCTCCACCTTCCCAACAGGTAAACACTTAGCTCATGTGTGTTATTTCACAGTTTATGCACATAAAAGCAAACACAATATATATTATCCCTTCATGTAACTGACAATATATTGAGCATATCTCTGTACCTTTACTTAAAGATCTCCAGGTGTGCTGCTGCTCCCATCTCAATACATAGAAAAACATCTTAATGTTTTCAATAGGTATATACTCTTAAACCCAGTAGATAGCTGAGCCATGATTTATTTAACAAGCTTCCTGTTGACAGAAACCTTGCTGTTCTAAACAGTGCTGCAATGAGTGTCCTTGTAAATATGGTGTTTTCTGTGTATGTAAATATCTATAGGATAAATTCTCAGATTTAGGATTGTTGGTTTAAGGGCGGATGAGAGTTGGGTGGGGAATATGTGTTGGAAATGGTATTGAATTATAGTTTTGATCTGTATTTTTATCATGTTTGAAATTATCTTTTCATGTGTTTCTTGTGGACTGTCAGTATGAATTCTCCAAATTTTTTGTTGGGCTCCTGGTCTTAGACTTCTAGAAGCACTTTATATATTAGGAAAATTGCTGAAGAAGGTTTTTATTTTTCTATATTTTCAGGAATATATAGAGACTCTGAAGTATTAACGCCCGAACTGCTCCTTAATATGAACAATATAGTTGGATTTGGACCAAGGGGGTCTGAGGTAGAAAAGCGACTTTGTGTTGATGCATACTTTTTAAAGTATACTCTTCGATGTATTTTTTACCATGAGAATGTTCTTTTTTGAAAAAAAATTTTATTTTGAAGTAATTGTAGACTCACAAGAAATTATAAAAAAAGACAACAATGGGGTAGAGTTTTTGTACACTCTTCTCCCAGTTCCTCTCACTGATAACACCTTGCCTGACCACGGCACAGGACCAGACCAGGAAGCTGATATTAATGCAGTCCACTGCGTGTGTCCTCTTTTCACATGTTTCTTATTTCCACCTCCTGACCAGAAATTTGGCCTAAAATTGACTGGATGAATATAAAATATGCTGAAGGCATCGGTGACCAGTGTTTTTGTAGAAATGATGACACTATCCATCATTGCATAAATATTTAGCCTTTGTTTGTTTGTTTGTTTGTTTGTGGTGCTGGGGGTCAAACCTAGGGCCTCGAACATGCTAAGCAAGTGCTCTGCCACTGAGCTACACCCCAGCCCCCCAGCTTGGTTTTTAATCGTTTTTTGGTAAACACTTTTCATCATACCACTTTAAGAGTGGCTACTTAAGAAAATAATAATGTAAGGTTTGTAAATAGCCATTTACCTGCTTGCTCAGAGTGAATAATTTCTTTAAAATCACTTATCTTGTGTTACTAATAAAAATCGGGCATTTTTGTGGGGTTTTTTTATCACAAAATTAAGCAGATTGTTTTACATTAGTAGAATTTATCTTCAGAAATCAGGGTTCATAAATTTTTAAGTTCTTGGCTTAATTTACTGTTAATTTCATCTAGTAATTTATTCTTAATAATAGAAGTTTGTATTTTGCCAGAGGTTAATTCTGTATGAATTAAAATTAATCTAGATGCTTTAGAAATAAGAATTTCTATCTTCTCTTATATTAAACTGTAAATATTCTGTAGTCCTCTCTTACAGAAGAGGGGTGAATTTTTTAAAATTATGTTTAACTTTCACAACCTTGCTGAACTTTACATTCATTAGATTTACTTTTTATAATCTGCAACTTATGACTTTTTCCCCTAAAAAACAAAGAAAACATGGATTTTTTTTTTTTTTTTTTTTTTTTTTTTTTTAAGAGAACAGGCAAACTGTTACTCAGGTTAGAATTACTGTTTGCCGGGGCTGGGGATGTGGCTCAAGCGGTAGCACACTCGCCTGGCATGCGTGCGGCCTGGGTTCGATCCTCAGCACCACATACAAAGATGTTGTGTCCGCCGAGAACTAAAATAAATAAATATTAAAAAAAAAAAAGAATTACTGTTTGCCATTTGGTAGTAATGATGTATTATTATGATTGTGATTCATAGAAAGTTTAGAGGGCCTTTGAGCAAAACAGGATAATATTTTTACAGTTTTATATTTATCTGTCTCTAGCTTTCTGACAAACCAGAACAACAGTTTGCTTCTTGATGAATAGGTAAACTACACTGGCTGTGCAAAGACCATTGAGCAAGAGCCTTTTCTAAGAAGTTTCCTCCCTTATCCTCAGAGCTGAACCTCTTCTGGGAATGTGCTAGATAAGATAAATGGTATTACGAATGTGGTTTGATCTTTGGATCTATGCTTATGGCTTCACAGTTCATATTTGGTGTTTAGTTAAAGCATTCTTCATAATATGTGTGACTTGGGGTCTATTCTAGGTCACAGAGCGCTGCTTTCCTTCTTGACAGCCTTACTGTTTTAGAAGGAAACCTGTTTTGACATTAGATCTAGGTTTGAATTCTGTTCCTAGCAGTGTGTCTTTGAGCAAGTTACTTGGCTTATTTGTAAAACAAGAATGTTGCTCAGGTTTAATCATAAGAATTAAATAATTTGTGCCTGCCATAAAATGTACAGTGATTAATTATTATTTTCCTCTACCTAATTGCTTTGTATAGAGAAGAGGACAGAAGACAAAGTAGTCAAAATATGTCCACTTGGGGAAAATTTTGCATTGGTCTTATTTTAGACAAATAACTATGATTATCTGTCCACATCACTACAGATAAAGATAAAAGTTGATTTCTCATGAAGAGTTTTTTTTAAAATGTGAAATCAAGTTAGGTTATCCTTGCCTTCACTGATTTTAACTTGTGAAGTAGAGGTTCTTACCTACCCAGCCTCATTTCTTAGTGAGGTTGCAAGGGCTCTCCTAAATATTAAGGAGATCTGAGAAAAAAATCTGTGGTGGGAACCAGTTGGGATAAGTTAGAAGAGCACAGGAAGCTATGCTGTCTTCCCCCAGCATTGATACCTTCAGTTTGACTTCTCCTGTAAATGTGTTGGCAGTTGGCTTTATTTACTAAATTCAAGCTTATTTGGTTCTTATAGGGCAGTTCTCGTAAGTAAAAAAATTATCATATAAAAGGTAATACATTCATTCTTACTATCTTCGCACAGTTCTGTTTTTCTGTTCATTTCTTCCATATCTGCAAATTTTAATTTATGTGTAAATGCTATCAAGGTCCATAGTAAACAGAAAGTTTCTTTTTTAAAATTATCCTTTGGCTTTATTCAGCACTTACAGTGTACATAATAGTAGTTTAAAAGGGAAGATTCTAAACTCTTCATATTCCCCATGCTTCTGAGGCAGTAATTATAGCACTTGGTTTGAAATTTATTTGTTTCAGTTTGAGTATGGCTGTACATATGCACACCATTTCATCTAAAGCATACGGTTTATTCTTAACTGCCTTTGGGGTACCTAATTGAATACTTGGTATATGTACACTCTGTTGAGAGTACTAAAAAGAAAGACAGGAAGCCTTCCCTTAGGTAGCTTAAATTGAGAAACTGTTTAACCATCAAAATATGATCTGATGAATACAATAATAAAAGTTGTGATACTATAACATTAGGTGATGAAAAGAAACTTGAAAGGGAGTTACTCATTTAGTTTTATTAATCTTTCTCATATTAAAAACTAAATCACTATTAACTTTGGACACCATAGAATACACCTTTCTACCCTCATTGATGAGGTATTTTTAAACCTTACTCTTGGATATTGAAATATAATAGTACCCTCTTTTTGCTAAAGAGTGCCATATTGATATCCTTATTATAAATCTTCTGTTTAAAGCAATGGTTCTCAAACATTAGTTTATCAGAATCGCAAGGAGGGTTCCTATCAGTAGCCCCATCCCAAGAGTACCCAACTCGGTAGGTCTAGAATAGATCCAGGCATCTCCATTTCTAGTGAGTTTCTAGGTGATGCTGATCCTCTGATCTAGGAGCTTCACTTTGAAAACTATGGATTGATCAAAATTCAAAAAATTGGCTAGGCATGGTGGTGTGCATCTATAATCCTGGAGACTTGGGAGGCTGAGGCAGGAGGATCACAAGTCTGTGGGACCCTCAGCAACTTAGACCTTGTCTCAAAATTTAAAAGGGGAGTTAGGGGGCTTGGATATAGCTCAGTGGTAAAGTGCCCCTGGAGTCAGTCCCCATAACCCAAACTAATAAATGGTTTTGGATGGCTTCCAGTGTCATCCAGTGTTTGTTTCAGATCTGATCACTACCATTTCTAATTACTGCCAGTATACATTTGAGCTCTTATGTGCCAAACACTGTATTCATATCTTCACAGAAGTGAAGATATGGAACCTCCTGAAGAATTTAACCAAAGGAACCACATATGATGGCACATGTCTATAATCCCAGCAACTCAGAAGGATGAGGCAGAAGGATTGCAAGTTTAGGACCAGCCTTGGCAATTTAGCAAGGCCCTTAAGCAACATAACAAGATCCTATCTCAAAATAATAATAGAAAGGGATATGGTTCAGGGTTCAGTGGTATAGTGCCCTGAGTTAAATCTCCAATACCAAAAAAAAAAAAAAAGTGTGGGGGGGTGGAGATCAGCCTAACAGGATCAACGGTGGCAGTATTATAGTGGTAAAAATAATCATTATTATGTATTTAATGCTCAGTGTGCTAGGAACTATTTCAAGTACTACTAAAACTCATTTAATCCTCACAAGAGTTTCATGAATTAGTGCATATAATCCTTATTTTAGATGAAAAAATTGTAAATGTTAAATAATTTCTAAAAATTCACACGGTGAGTATATGGAGGAGCCAGAATTTGCTATTCTATCTTCCTGCATTGCAAAAAAAAATGTGAATATTGGTGGACTGCAGAAGGAGTGGAATAATTGACTCTTAGAAAAGGTATCAGAGATGGCACTGGAGAATCTTAAGGAATAAGTGGAAAACAGTTGCACTTCCAAATGAGGGAGCATTTTCTTCAAAGCCAAAGAAACCTGAGAGAGCTTATATTCCTCAGATTGTCGGTAGTTATATAAGACCATAATGCAGTAGGCCAGATGGAGTGTAAGAACTAAAAAGAGACCATATAAGGCATAAGTCAAGGTCATGAAGAATTTTGTATACCAAGCTTGAAATTTTTATATTAGAATTAGGGATATTTTTCCTTTCCCTCCCCCCTTTTTTTTCCTTCTATAACTGTCATCTCTGTAAGCCAGTGTTTCTCAAATATGGTCAGGTAGCAGAATCAGCATCATCTAGAGCTTGTTAGAAATGCATATTGGCTGGGGATATAGCTTAGTTGGTAGAGTGCTTGCCTCAAATGCATAGGCCCTGGGTTCAATCCCCAGCACCACAAAAAAAAAAAAAAAAAGAAAGAAAGAAAGAAATGCATATTGCTTGGTCTACCCTATTCCTGCTGAATCAGAAACTGGTGGGTGGGCGGAGCCCACTAGTCTGTTTTTACCAAACCTCCAGATGACTGTATGCTAGCTTGAGACCACTGCATTAGGTTACTGAGTAAAGTAACAGCAATCAGAGTAGTCACAGATCATTATAGTGTTAATAATCATGTCTGTGACTGATTTAATTCTATTAAGAGTACAGCACTCAACAGACTTGGACTACTAACCCATAAAGTTCCAAGTTTTCAATTTTGTAAATATTTCCACAGAATTACACATGTACATTAAAATAAATTGGCAGTAATATTCTAGAGCGTATATATATTATATTAATATTATAATCATAATTACATTTTTAGTAGCAGTATATATGATCACCTATCATATACTTAAATATATACAGCATTTAAGTTTTTGAGGTTTTTCACATCTAGTACAATGGGACAAAATGGGTTAGTACCTTTCAAGGGATATGTACCTATAATATTATCCACAAATTGGGATATGCATCTATATACCTACAACATTATTCATATCTTGTAAGCCTGTTTCTAATGTGAAAGAAATCAAGGACAAGAGTTTTTAGATTAACATTCAAAGAATAGCATGGTAACTATTCCTTTGCTACAGGATTTTAATAATTTAAAAAGAAGCAATAAACCATTTTGAGTTGTTTAAAACTGATATTAAAGCTTAACATATCGAAGTATTTAAATAAAATATGTCAAAGGAATAGAATTAATTGACTATTTCCTGGTAGAAATAAAAATATGGAAAGTATAATTAGAATTCTCAAGCAAATGCTCATCTAAATCCCTGTCACCATCTTTTTTTTGCCCAAGTAATGGTTGGTTCTGGCACTGAATGTTACACTATATCCTCATAGTTTATATACTTCTGTAATTTATAGTTGCATATAGTCTTATTTTACTTTGCATAGCCCTCTACAAGCATTTAAAGCCCACTATGTATAAAGTATTTGTTAACAGTCTGTATATCCTTTCCAGTTATTAGGTATACAAAACCCTTTTCATCTTAGAAATGGCAACAGTAATGAGTGAAACATTATGCTGTAATCAATGTGGTTAATGCTCAAATAAATAAAACGTAGTGTTTTCCGTGTATTAATTCAATTTCTAAATCCCAGAGTTTCAGGGATTTAGAAGTGGAAAGTTCATTAAAGTTTTGACACCAACACCTTCATTTTATGAATGGGGATGCTGAGGTCCAAGGAAGTTAAGTGGTCACGGGGGTGGGTAGTGAGTAGCAGAACCAGAATTATAACCAGATCTACTTTGATCACAATCTAAAAGATACAACTACTTTGAACAATATATTTCTGAGGCTTAACCTGATATAACCTTTTAAAGTAAAATAGTATTCTGGTATTTTAGTACCAAATTCTTCTGACTTTGATATTTAGAAATGTTTTGTATAAAAATTATTTTAAAGACCTTTATATTTACATAATAAAGTTATCAGATGTTCTTTTACAAGAGTGATTTTTTTAAAAACCTACTACTGTTTTTCAAAATTGATAAAAATACCAATAAGAAAATATAAAGTCTTCCTACTTTTATTACTTAATACATGGGAGAATATAAACCACCAAAGAGGACAAATATTCAGCCTTCTAAGTCATTAGCAAACAAGTACTGAAATAGCATTTAAACTTGGGATGTGTACGTCCTGGCTAGACTGCTTTCAGTTGTTTTCAGGAAAAACTGGTCTAACCCACATGCCTTATTAGGTGATTTTTGCCAGCAGGTAACCTATAATCAAAGCATGTAGGTCTGCCAGAATGTTGAGTTCCTTGTTAACCAGCTGTGCCCCCAAAGCCCTCTGGATTGTTTTTAGAGGCCATCTCTAAATCATCATTGTAGAGTGAAGTGTAAGAGATAAAAGGGTACTACTCATTCAAACTATCCTTTGAAGACCACTGAAATGAAATCTTCTGAATAAAATTGAGAGTTACTTTTAAGGCAGCATATGCATATTGTAGGCAAATTATAAATGTTGGAACTACAAAGGAATTTGAGAAGTCATCCATTTACTGAGATCCTCTTTTTAATAGAACTCTTTTGAGTTTTGCAATTGGGAGAATAGACTTATTAATAAGCTATTTTAAGCAGTCATATTTGGTTTTAAATAAAACATAAATGTCTTTTACATTATTAAGAGTTGGAAGGGAGATTAAATTTTTAGAATAATTTAATGAAATATTCTAATTTTTTCCAGTGCATCTGGGGGAGGTGTTGTAGCCATTGACAACAAAATAGAACAAGCAATGGTAAGTAAAAGTTTATAGTCCTCTAATTTCATAGATTGTGGGTCCTGTGAAACACTTTGTACTTATCAATTCTAGATAACAAAGATCTAATTTCTTAAAAGTTAACTAGATTATATTTTTTGGTAATGAGATTTAGTTGAAAATGTTAGAACATTGAGAATGTTTAGTCTAAACTTACAAGCTGAGTAAATATTTCTCCCATTTGGACATGTTACATTTCATGCATCACGGTTGAGAAAGAGCCATTGGAAGGGACCAGTGAAATCACGCAGCTGAGCATGGTGATTTCATCAAAGGCCATGTCTTCATGAGCTTCAATGAGTGGACTGGTTTCAGGTTCTGGTTTCTGCTATTGCCATCATTTTTTTTGGAGGGGTAGGGTGTTCCCTTAAAATACATTGATTCAAGAATATTTAAAGTAGCCAAGCATGGTAGCCCATGCCTGTAATCCTAGCAACTTGGTAGGTTGAGGTAGGAGGATCACAAGTTCAAGGCCAGTCTAAGCAACTTAATGAGATTGTCTCAGAAAATACAAAGGGATAGGATATATTTCAGTGATAAAGCACCCCCTGACTTCAATCCCAGCACCACAAGGAAAAAACAAAAAAAGATCATTATAAGTGTAGATGAGCTATAAATAAGGACTCTTGATCTCAGAGTGTTAGGAAAAATAAATTCCAAGATTTTAAAGTTGGAAATTACATTATCCATATCTTGTAAGCCTGTTTCTTCTGTAAAAGAAATCAAGGACAAGAGTTTGTTAGATTAAAAAATAGCATGGTAACTATTCCTTTGCTACAGGATTTTAATCATAAAAGAAACAATAAACAATTTTTTAAGAGTTTTTTCAGTTGTTTAAAACTGATATTAAAGCTTAACATTTTGAAATAGTTAAATATGTCAAAGAATAGAGTTAACTCAATGTTGCCTGGTAGAAATAAAAATATAGAAAGTATAATCAGAATTCTCAAGTAAATGCTAATCTAAATCCCTGTCACTTTATCTCTCTCTGAAGTAGTTCTGCGGCTGATTTAATATCATTTTTTCATTGGAGCATTACTCCAACATGTAAGCATGTGGTTTTTTTAAAACATTTTTTTTTAATTCTAAGCTTAAATTGATTTGGGGGAGTGAGTATTATTGGAAATCATCCAAAATTTTGAAAAGAAGACTTTGATGGTGCATACTTGTAATCACAGCTACTTAGGCTGAGGCAGCAGGAGGATTGCAAATTTAAGGCTAGCCTGGGCAACATATCAAGAACTTGTCTCAAAAAGAAAAGAAAAAACTGGGGACTTGCTGCTCTAGTTGAGAACTAGATTTTACTCAACTCATCACCCATAGCCCTAGTCATGATATAGCAGGAACATTAAAAGCAAGAGCAGGAAAACATATAAAAACACTGTGTTTATAAAAAAAACACTTTGTGTTTACAGGGCACCAAGTAGTCTAGAACCACAAAGCAATGTCTTTTCCTTTCTATTTTTGATATTCCTAATTTTGTTTTTCACAGGATCTGGTGAAAAGCCATTTGATGTATGCAGTAAGAGAAGAAGTGGAAGTTCTAAAGGAACAAATAAAAGAATTAGTTGAAAGAAACTCTTTACTTGAACGAGAAAATGCACTGTTAAAATCTCTTTCAAACAATGATCAGTTATCCCAGCTCCCAGCCCAACAGGCCAATCCTGGTAGCAGTTCTCAGCAGCAAGCAGTGCTAGCACAGCCTCCACCACCTGCGCAGCCTCCGCAGCAGCCGAATGTCTCCTCAGCATAAGCTTTCTTAAGCCTCACTAAGGAAAACACTGACAGCAATCCATCTGTGTGCCACTGCTGTTCTTCCCACTTTATACGAAAGCAAGTAGCCATGCTTTGGTTGTGTGTTTGGCCTTTTCAGTATTAGACAATCATTCTACAAGAGCTTTTCCTCTCTAAGATGTCATGCAGCGCTGTCGATGTCCAGTTCTATGTCATCAGTACACACGGAGAATAATAGATGGGGTTTTCTAAAGCAAGCAGAAGTCTGCATTTCACCTGGTGCGCATGAGTAGGGTCTTTAAGAGTTTTGGTGGCTCTCCATGTTTCCTGTTACCATGGATTTACCTTGAGCCTTCTTACCACATTATAAGTAACAGTTCATCTAAAGAGCCACTTTTCTTTCAACATCAGTAACATTTGCCTACATAAGTTTTCATTTATTTGTGTTTTATTTATTACAGGGCTGCTATTTTCATAATGTACATGAACAATGTCACAGAACTTTTTAAATTTTTTTGAATAATTATAAATATCAGTAAAGGAATTGAAAGACAGGATTGCATTTAATAGATAAAACGTTTAGGCAATAATTGAACAAAAGAATCCTGGCATATTTCTAACACTAATGGCAATTTAGCTTTGGTATTTATTTTCAGTAGTAAAGACCCAGCTTGAATGTAAATTTTGTATAGTGTAAGTATGAAGAACGTAGTGCAGCTGTACAGGTAGTCACCAGTTATTGTGATATAATAAATAATTGGGCTATTTTGATGAAGAAAACTTTGTTCATTTGTTTCTACTTTCTAATAGAGAAATTGCCACGATTCCTCTGCTTTCTGACATTTCGTATGACTTTTCTTTTGGTTGGGAATAAAAAGCTGTGAAATTGTTCAACCTACTTTGTAACCAAAGAAGCAAAGCTGTGTAATGGAGTTTTGTTTTTTGTTTTTTTGTTTTGTTTGTTTTTTTTATATATATAATGCACATTCTTTATGTATTTTTATTTAGTGTTTTCTCGGTCACAATTTTCTTTGCTGTCTAGCATGATCTGCATGACCTATAATCTTTGAACCACTTTCGTACCTCATGTTTTTATCCAGCACTCTTATTGTAATATGTACTAGTCTGTGAACAATGTCAAATAAAAAAAGAACGAACAGGTGGTTTGGTGGAGCTGAGCTAGTGTGCAAAACGCTAGTTGTACAAAAACAAAAATGAAGTGAGCCATCTTTTGTTCATTTAAAATGGTGTTTTGAATTTCGTATGCAGAAAACGTTTTGTTACATTGCAGATTTTAATGTATTTAATAAATGCAACATGCAGATTAAGTGCAGTGTATACTGAGTATTTAAATTAAAATGTACATTTCATAAATACAGTTTCAAGAGAAAGCATCATTTTGTGTATACTAACACATTAAGTGTATGTCAGAAATTGATGTATAAATATATATTTTAACACATTTTCTGAAATTAAACTGCAGTTTTGTTGAAATATGTGGCTCTATATGTGTTCAAAATTTGACTAGATTTGTATTTTCACAGTTCAGAGTATTCCTTAAATGTGAAAACCTGTGTTGTTAATGATTTAATGATAGTTCTTAAATTTTCAAAGTAAATAATTTGAAGATTGCTAGAATGGTGAGCAATATTTGTACTCAATAATCATATTACATTAAGTAGGAAATCCTTGTCTACCAAAACTTTTACTTGAATTCAGAAAGGTGCCTGTAGAAATTAACGTGCTCTATCTATAGCCAGTGAACTAATCAGGAATTAATGAGAAATGGTAGTTACCTCTCCATGTTAAAGAGGATAAGTGTTCTTTATTTGAAATAAAAGCTTAATCAGATTATCCACAAACAAAAGGCATAAAATTGAGATGTACATGGGATTACCAAATATTTTATATTCTAGTTGTGCTGCAGGATGTATTTTCAGCGAACACATTTTTAATGTTAGTTCCTTCAAATATTTCTAGTTATTATCTATATAGGCTTGATAGTCACCCTAAGAACGTGAAGTAGAGCCACAGTGGGTGAGATGGAATGTGAAGCTTTGCGGTGGGAGTGTTAACCAAAAGATGTGCTGCGTGCACCCTTCAGTGCTAACAGTGAGTCCTTCACTCAGTCAAAGAAAAACATGCAAGAAAAGCTTGGAGAGCTGGGAATGTTGTCAGTGGGAGAGCACTTGCCTGTCACGTGCAGGGCCGTGCAGTTGTTGATCCCCAGCACTGGGAAGGAAAAAAAAAAGTTGCAATTTTTGTGAAAGTAAGAGATAAATTTTTGGTTCTGGGGACAGAAATATTTTATAAAGGATAGTAGCTGTGATCAAGAAAATTAATATGTTAAAGTTTAAAATGGTAACAGCAGTCACTGCTAATGTTAAAAAGGAGAGGAAACCATTCACAGGAGAAATAAAGTGGTTTCTGAAGTTTCAACCTCTAGTAACCTAAGAAATACAAGTTAATATTTTTAACCAGTTGTGTCTTTTAAATAACAGGGCTTAATGTAGTAAGTCAGGCTTTTCTGTGTACTTGAGAAAGAAATTTGGCAATATGTATCAAGAGCCTTAAATACTAATAGTCTTTTCAGTTCAGTGATGTGAGAACTCATGGTGCAATGTCAGAAATACAAAATTATTGTGCCTGCCCTCTGCTTACTTTCTCCTTCCATCAGGACTCAAAATTCTCCCTTTAGCCCAACACCTCCCACCCCCACTAAAAAAAAAGCTGCAAAGAGAAGTCCCTACATCCACACCTCCCATTCGGGGATAAAGTGGAAAAGCTATTAGACTTGTATTTGGAAGTGCTGGGCATTCCCCCAATGGGTTAGTTTGTTTAGGATCTTGAGTAACTTTCAGTTTTACCTTGAAGCTTTGGGTCTTGCTCCAAATAGAATATTAACTGGTTGAAATTCCAATTTGGGGGCAGTCTTATAGGTATGTCGTGTATCTCTAATTTCTCAATGCAGTGTCTACAGACTTGGGTGCTACATAAGTGTTCTGTTGGTTTATTTAGCCAACCAGGAATTCATAAAGTAGAAATTTTTCTAATACAGTTGTATGTGTATAATTCAAATCTGATCTTCCCCAAAGAAAATTCATCTTATGTAATTCCAGTGTGAATTGGAACTTGGAACATCTCAAAAGACAACACACACAAAAAAAATATTTAGTTATTTTAACTCATAATTAAGTTATAAATGAAGCTATATAGCCCAGTGGTTGATATGATTGAGTTCTCTTCAATAATACTGTTAAAAAGACAAAGCTTAGTCCTCAAGATTTACAGTTTAAGGTTACAGACAACAGATACAAAGCATCAGTTGGGGGGAAAAACCTTACTTGGTACTTGTACAAAAAATGGCTTTGTCAGAGTAGGTTTCCTAAGAGGTGACATCTGAGTTTTAGGTTACAAGAGCCAAGTGGAAAGGCATTCCAAGCACAAGAAAACAGTGCTCAGAGGTTTAAAGCAGAGAGCATGAATAAGAGTCTTAAGTGAGCCCCAGAATTTCCTGGGAGACAGAGTGGCAGTGATGACCCCACTAGCCCTGGTGGTCTTGGCCCCTATTCGAAAGCAAGAATGATTTATTGAATGGTTCTAAGCAGTATGATATGTGCTCAGATACAGTGGCAGATCGGAAGTTGATTGCGGGCTGAAACTGGAAGCTAAGAAATAATTTTGGAGGGACAATAGGAATCCAGAGAAGAAATGATGAAAAGGCAAAGTTGCACAGGCAGTTCCTGTGAAGCGGGTGGAGGAAGTGTGTGTCGGGCCTTTCTGTGCCGTTTTCAATGGATGTTCCATTCCCAACATCAGATGTCTTGTTTCCTTGCCCTTTCAAGGAAAATCAAAGAGCCCCAACTCATACTTGAAAGTTTGAGTTCATCTTTTATGTCCAATAGCCATATATTTCATATATCTCTATGAAATCAAAGTCTTTGTTTCCTGTTAAAAGAAATTTCAAGAATCTAATAAAAGAATGGGGGACATGTAGGAACCTTGATGATCACTTTCTGCCTCTGTCAGTTCAGCCCTAAAGGTTAATAAAATTTAATCCTTTTATGGTGACTAGGATTAACATAATTCCAAAGCCTTTCCCTAAAGAGATGTTTCTTGCTCTCTGAAAGGATGAATGGCTTCTGGCTCCACTGCAGGTCCTGATAACACTAGTCAGACTAGATTTTGCCAAGTTTTAGCCTTTTGTCCTTTGAGGGAGATCAATCCAGCAGACTTCTAGATCAGTCCCCAGTTCAGGCAGCAGCCCCCTGCCACTGCCCTTCTCCAGCCTCCTAGTAATCCATGTTTTTATTTTCTAGCAATACTACTCATTTATTATTCTGTGAGGTACATTTGCACCAGTTTATCTTTTTTTTTTTTTTTTTTTTTGACATTCCAGAATATATCCTTGTCTCATTAATTCTGTACCAGGTCACAGAAATCCATACCGAGATCTGCTCTTCAAGTACATATATTCTCTTTGTAGGTGGAAGGATCACCTATATAAGTGCTATGGTTACTATTTCCTGAGTGGGGTACAATTGGTATGGCATGCTGTGTTCAGAGAGAAAAAATGCTATGTGAGGCACTGTATAAAGCAAGTTTAAGTTCACAGACATCTGCACTCCCCCTCCACCCCCACCCCTTAATGGAATCATCAGATAAACTAAGACAGTTTTTCAAGATTAGTGATGGCAAAGTAAGAAGCTGGTGTTTTGCACTGGCACAGTCCACTTGGTCATTGAATTGGTTTAACATACCTGGAGGGTGAGTTAGCTTTGTTTTTCTTTCTCTGCACAGGGAAACTGATAGATTAGGCTGTTTGAAGAATTTTCCTGCAGCCTAATGTCTCAGATCCAGAGATTTACAGACTTAAGACATTGCCTACAGAATCCATAGTTACCCCTCAAAAAAGGGAAGGCAAAGGTGTGCTAACTTGGAAAAAGAACTGAATTTTAAAACAAGACAATTGCAACTCTTCAACTCTCCCATGAAAAAAATCGAGGCTACCTTCTCATTCCAGCCTCCAGCATGCCTGCAATGTTCCCACGTAACAACAAAGTGCTCTTGCCCACTGCCATCCAGAATGTTTTCTAGATCACAGTTCTGCTGTCATTCACAGGCAAGCAACGCATCTACAGATAGATCAAACCAGAGCAAGTCCATACGTGTGCACAAGGTACTATCAGGTCAGTGTCTAGTTCTAGTATTACTACTAGAAATAAATATACAGTATCACTTAATCAGGTGGCAGACTTGCATAGACAAGAAAAAAATGTATAAATTATGAAGCAGCCAAAAGTGAAGTTCAGGAGGAATTTGGGTTACATTGTTTTGTTTTATAAAAACATTGTAGAAATGTGATTCCATTCTCTTAGTGTAGGTGCTGTGCCCTGTACGAGACATTTGGGGATAAAAAGATGAAAGGGACATGATCCATGCCCTCCCAGAGCTCAGGATCCATGGACAGGCCGAAGCTGGAGCAGCGCAGTGCCAGTTTCAGGTTCAGGGTCATGGTGTGTGGACCTCAGACTTTATTAGATGAAAGGTTCATGTAAATAACAGTGACATTGCCATGTCATGTGAAACCCTGTGCCTTTGCCAGGAAACAACTTCAAATCACCTATGGAACTCTAACATTAAACAATGCTTTTAGAAAGAGCCTCCCATCTCTACTTGGAGGCTATGAGATACTCCCGCAAAAGAGAAATTAGCCTGTGATAGAAGTTTACACATATTTTAATACCCTAAGTTTTTAGTAGATAATGAAACTGATTTAAATATAACTTGGCTAGAACAGGATTTGTGTGTCATGAATTATATTGTCTATTGTCTCACAAAAAAACATATCTTGGCTGACAAAAGCAGCTACCATTCAGGAACCAAGTTAAGAATAACTCAGGTGCCTGATGCCAAAAACAAATCTCTTAATAGAGCTGAGAATCCAGAAAGAAACACAAAGGTATACTGAGTAAATGACAAAAGTGGTGTTTCAAATCAGTAGGGAAAGAAGGAATTAGTCAACTAGTACTGAGACAGCAAAGCCATTTGGGAAGAAAGCAAAAGGTTTAGATCTCTCACAAAAATGGATTCCACCAGGACTAGCAGGAAGCCTTCTGCTGTTTCGGTCACATATCCTTTGTAGAAATTGAACCATGGAAAAGCAAATAATTACAGGAAGAGAGAGTTGACCTCAGCAAAATAAGGAAAATGCAGATGAAAATACAAGAAACCATCTCAGATCCAATGGGGCAAATATTAAAAAGAATATAAATCTGTAAATCAAGAGCTGGCAGGGTGTGGAAAGCAGGAATCCCACCTTGCTGGTGGGTGACAGGTTGTTGACCCAGCTATGTTTCAAAGCAATTGGGTGGCACGATTAAACCTTAAGATTCACATGCCCTGTGACCCGGCAACTCCAGTTTTTAATATATACACAAAAGAAATGCACGTGTTCACAAGGCGGCTTACACAGTAATGTCATTTGCACCTTTGCTTGTCATAGTATAAAACTGGAAAACCCAAACACCCATCAAGGGAGTAGAATACAGTACACATCATAAAGTACCAAGTACCAACGAAAAACGAGAGGCCTAGTGCACCATCACAGAAAGATCTGGGATGCAAAGTTAAGTTGTGAAAAGTTGTGGGAGTAAAAACTGAAGAGCAATACACGTAACCCATGTGACACCATTGTCAACACACAGCCCCGTGTTCCCACGCGCGGATGCTGCACAGTGTACTTCCAATGTGAGCACTAGTGTGCCGGGCACTCACTCAAGGCCCCGCAGGATACCACCGGACTGCCAGCAGGAGTTTGGTGGCATGCGTTAGCTTTAACTGTAATGTTTCATGTTGATGAATATGCATTCATGTACTGTTTGTGTAATGGCAAATTAATAAATTAGAAGCAAAATAAAATAGAAGGCGTTTTTTTCTTCTTGTCCACTCTCTCTGCCCCCATCCCCGGTGCTCTGGGTCTTGCATCTTCAGTCTTCTCTCCCCAGAAAGGTTTCTGTCTCCACCATATTTTCTACTTCTGCCTTTCCTCTGCATCTTCACATGGAAATTCCTCCAGGTTCCACACACAGATTAAGACAGACGGGTGGCCCTCGTGGCCTGCTAACACACACGCCCCGTGCCTGCTTTTCCTGGAGACGAAGCCCGGCTGTGGCTCCCACTGCAGCCTGAAGCTGCCCCTCATAATACCACTGGTCATTTGCTGCTAATCCTACTTCACATATTTCAGTTCTTACCTGTTTGAGCTCTTTGAACCTCATTTCTGTTTATTGCCATGTAATTTTCATAGTAGATGTTTTCTATGCCTTTATTTTCCTTTTTAATTTTTTAAAAGTTCTCTGTACAAAGTATAACTGAATGTTTTTTATTTTTAGCCCAATCTGTATTTTAATAGACAAATTTTGTCCATTCCTATTTATTATTATTACTAGAATCTGACTTTATGTTCTCTCCTTAAAATGCTTCCCAGGCCCTTCCCATTTCTCCCCTCCTGCCTTGTTCAATTGAGGGCTTTGCTCATTTTGGGCCTCTCTTATGGTGAGGAGGTTGTACCTTCCACATCCTTTCTTCTGGTGGTTATATTAAATTCTTATATTAATTTTTGGACATTTTTAACCCTATGCAAAAGTGAAGTGTAATGAATTCCTGTGTCCCATCATCCCCCCAGCATAAACAGTCATCTATGGCTGAGCTTACACTCCTGCCCATTTCCCCTATGATCCTCTGGATTATTTTGAAGGAAATCCAACATATCATAAACTTATATTCGTGTATATGTGTATTTCAGCATATATCTAAAATATAAGAATTTTTTAGAAAAAAAGACCATAACTATTTTCCACACTTAAAGTAACAGTAATCCTTTAGTGTCACCAAACTCCCAATGTCCACGTTTCCCTGCTTGTCATAAAATTCTTAGCACATTGGTCTGAATATTGGTTAAAGTAAGGGCCCCATATTGGATTGGCTGGCACGCCTCTGAATGTTTTATCCATAGGTTCCCAACCCTGCCCCGCTTTTCCCCTTGATATTCTTCAAGAATCTGGGTGGTCTGTCCTGCTGCTTTTCCTGAAGTCTGAGTTTTCTGGACTGCAGTCCTGTAGAGTCCTCCATGCCTTGTATTTTCTATAAATTAGATCTCTAGCCTAATCAGATTCGGGTTCCCATTTTGTCCAGATCAATTCGTAAGTAGTGGTCTACACTCTGTCACATGATGTCTGGCTGCCCCTGTCTGATGATGTGGGCAGCACTGATGGTCATTACCCAGACCCTTCAGACTCCTAATGCTGTTATTCCTTTTCACTCGTTAGCAAAACACTGCTCTAAAGAGAAATGTGTCCTTTTCAACTGTCTAGTTACCTTGTGGTTCGGTTCCTATAAGGAAGGCAGGGACCTAATTCTCCCCGTTTATTTCCAGTCTTCAAGTAACAAGTTGAGTACCCACAAAGGAATCCATGTGGAGTGATGAGGGAAACGGACTCTGATAGTTCACTCTGGGAAGAAGGAATGGAGAAGGCAGGGAGTTGGGGAGCACACTCAACCCCAGGTGTCTGGAGGGAGGGGCCAGGGAACAGCACCGAAGCCACAGTCTGCACGGTGGCCTGCACCTGGGAGCGGGGAGGAAGCCCATGCTGCAGGAGCCACGGCTGTTTCACAAGAGCCAGGAAAACACAGCCTGAGTGGCCTGAGGACCTATGGAGTGAAGTTACACAGGTGAGGAGGCCTCGCCAGTGCATGTCCACCCTGAGGGGACTGGATGGGTGTCCTTGGAGTTACACAGGAGACTAGATACAGTCCTCAGAGTTACACAGGTGAGAGGCATTGCCAGCACATGTCCACCCTACGGGGGACTGATCAGGTGTCCTGTCCTGGGAGTTACACAGGGGGACTGGACGCAGTCCTCAGAGTTACACAGGGGACTGGACGCAGTCCTCGGAGTTACACGGGTGAGAGGCACCACCAGCGTCCCACCCAGTGGAGACTGGACGGGTGTCCTTAGAGTTGCACAGGTGAGGAGGCCCTGCCAGCACACGCATCGCCAGCACACGCAGGGACTGGATGCTGTCCTCAAAGTTATATAGGTGAGAGGCATCACCAGTTCATGTCCCACCCTTGAGGACTGGACGGGTGTCCTCAGAGTTACACAGGGGACTGGACGCAGTCCTCAGAGTTACACAGGTGAGAGGCATCACCAGCACACGTCCCACCCTGGGGGACTGGACAGGTGTCCTCCAAGTTACACAGGTGAGAGGCATAGCCAGCGCAGGTCCCGCCTATGGGGACTGGACGGGTGTCCTTGGAGTTACACAGGCGACTAGACGTAGTCCTCAGAGTTACACAGGGGACTGGACACAGTCCTCAGAGTTACACAGGTGAGAGGCATTGCCAGCTCATGTCCCCCTGCGGGGACTGGACAAGGTCCTTACAAACTCACAAGGCAGAAAGCTTCCTCAGAGAGAGAGGGCCTGGTGGATGACCTCTAGGGAGCAGCATTCCTCCTGGGCGAGGCACCCCTGGCATCCCATGCCAGAGGGCTGTCAGCCACCGGGACTCTGTGAAGACACCCCCTTCACCCTCCAGGCTGTCCCTGACACAGGAAGTTTCAGTGATGGGACATTTGCTGGGGACCATGCACTGTGGGGCACACCTGAAATCCCAGTTGCTTTTGGGGCGGAGGCAGGAGAATGGCACAGACAGGGCCAACCTGGGCCACCTAGGGATACCCTGTCTCCATAAGGAAATCACAAAGGGCTGGGAGGTGGCCCCATGTAAAAGGCCTTGGTCTCAGCCCCTAGGGATCCCAGGAGAGGGGGTCTGGCGTTGGCTCAGGGGTCTGGGTCTCAGTGGCCCTCTGACAGACCACTCCTTTCACCGTCTTCTGGAGCAGCACTGCCTCCCTCCCCCCACCCCCACCCTGCCCCTGTCGCCCATCCTTGCTAACGCACTCACTGAGAAAGACTGAAAAGGAGTCCCCAGAAATATCAGCCTTGGTAAAATGGGACTCTTACCACTGCCTCGTCCTGCTCTCCAGAGGATGACCAAGCGGAGACTTGGCAGCAGTGGTGGAAACCTGGCCAGCCCCTAGCTTGAAGCTGAGTTCCAACCCTGTGAGTCTTGGCTCCTCTGCTGACTGCAGCTTCCAGGACGGTGCTGGGTCAGCACTAGGTAATGACGGCTGCCTGACTCATCTGGGAAAGGGCTCTCCTGCAGGCCTCCTCCAGGATCACACCCTGGGAGGAGACACTGGTGGAAACAAGCTTCCACGCTGGCCACTTGAGCCTGTCAGGCCAAGGGTGGGGAGGCCAGGGCAGGAGAAGGAAGGGCATCGGTGTCCCAGGACTGCATGGGGAGCGGCCTAGGAGTCCAGGGCCCCAGGGTGCCAACACTTGGTGCAGAAGCTGAGTGCCAAAACAGGATGAGAGTTCCCCCTCGCCCTCTGGAGCCAGGAAACTTCCCACCAGGCCCCTGAGTGAGGTGCCTCTGTGAGAGCAGGGACTCCTAGTGCACTGCTGGACTTCCTGGCACCTAGGACTTATTCAATGAAAGAACAAATGAGAGAAGATTCACCTCGATCTACATTTTTTTAATTTATGAGTTTTCCAATCAGTAAACTATAGCCTGAGACAAATACACCATAGGATTGTTGGGAGGATTAAACGAGACAAAAGATGTCAGTTAACAGGGACCAGGCCAGTGTGAGCACACTGGGTGCCCGCTCTTACTTTCCACATGACCTCTTTTGGGGCATCTGGTGAAAGCCAGGCTCTCTCTCCTCACCACTTTTTGAACAGAAGCTCTGGAAAAAAAGAAAGGGATATTTTCTAGGCCCTGCAAATAGCACCTCTGATAAATCAGGCCAGCTAGATAAATTCAGCACCTTCTCCAAGTAATAACACACCCACGTTTTACAGCATTTCCTACAAAACCTGCCCTGCCCCACATCCCCACCCCATCTCTGTAGAACCTCACAAGTGCACTAGGGAGACCTGGGAGGGCAAGTGTGTGCTCACTGGACAGGTGTGGAAACAGGCTCAGAGAATCCAAGGAGCTTGAGACCTGCCCAAGATCTCCGTCTCCTAGTGGGAGAGCTGCACTGTGGCCAGGGCGGGTGCGCTCCACTTCTTCCATCCTGATGAGATGGGTCAGAAGTCACAGGAGAAGGCACTCCTTTGCTGGAACAAACTGTTGAAGCTACACAGGGTTCATTCCCAGTGATTTTTCTGTGTGATCTCATTGAGGTGGCTCTGTGAGTCAAGAGATGGCCACATGGGATGGGCCAAGTGAGAGCAGATGGCTCCTGGGAAGGGTGACAAGTAAGTCTGCCTCCAAAGGAACCTCAGTCCATGCCCTGAAACCAGTGCAAGGAAGGTTCCGAGTGTGAGAAGCATGTGTTTTCTTAATAAATAGTATTCATTGGAAAAATCTAATGAAGAAGATGTTGTTTTGTTCATTTTAAAGCAAAATCGGAGTCTGGGGATGTAGCTCAGTGGGGAAAACGCATGCTCAGCATGCATGAGCTCTAGGTTTGATCCCTGGTACTGCAAAAACAGATTTTTTTAGAAAGAAAGCAAAATTTCTCCTCCTCACTCACCTTCAGTCCTACTCTATAGAGTTAATCTGTGCTAACAGTTCTCTGTGTGTGTTTAATTAAGATACACATATATTTTGTACTTTTTTAAAACAACTGGGTCATACTAAACATATTCCCCTTCAACTTACGTTCTACAAATCCACAGTAACTGTGGGCATCCTTCCATGTTGTGACTGGGAGACTGTCTTTAGCTTTTTAAATGGCTGTGTGTGACTGTACGAAAAGCCACCAGCACGTGGCATTCCCGTTTGTGGGCATCTAGATGGCACTCTGTTTTTCCTATAAGGGAAACTGTTTCTCTGTGCATCTTTGCCTAGTCGTATGGGAATTTCTTTAGGATGAAATGGCCAACGTTTCTTGTAGTCCTTTGGCTTCGCCTCCGTGGCTAAGAGGAGAAGCTGGCAGAGCCACGAGGCCATTTCCCTGTAGAAAAGCAGAGGACTGAGGTTCAGAGAAGGAAGTTTGGGTTGGTTGGTTTGTTTAATGTGTAATTAGGGTAGAAAACTCCTTGCTTAGTTCAAAAACCCAGACACCCAAGATGTCAAAGAGCTGTTTCTTCCACTTGAACCCTGTGCCCCTCTGTTGCATCTAGCTGCATAACTACAGCCTCCCCTCCGGGGAAGACCTAGAGATAAGGGCAGGAACGGCCAGGCCCTGGGTGTTCCAAGAAGCTGATCAAAGCAGGGAAACATTCAAAATATACCTTAAGCCGATTTTAACCAATCTATTGAGATATTTTTGGTACACTAAAATGCACCATTTTAAATAAACGATTTTATGAGTTTCTATATTGATGTAGCCAGGCCACCACCACAGCCAAGGTGGGGGCTGTGCCATCCAGCTACCACCCATCCTCTGGCCCAGGTAGTTTGGTCTGGTACTTTAACTTGCTCTCTTCTTGGATTTCACATGCATGGAGTTAGGCAGAATTAACCTTCTGTACCGGCTGGCTTCCTTCACTCTGTGCCATGTTTCAGGAGATTCATACACATTGTGTGTATCAGAGATTCGGTTCTCTGTGTGGCTGAGTATTTCATTGTAGAGATATACCACAATTTATGCAGTAGTGTTGATGAGTATTTGGGTTGCTTCCATTTGGGGGTTACTTTGAATAAAATTGCATGAGCATTCACATGCAAGTCTTTGTGTGAGATACTATTTTCACATCACATGGATAACGACCTATTAATGGTACATGTAGTAAGTGTACACTTAATTTCATTTTCCCCTAAAGTCTTTGGAGAAGGTGCAGGACTGAAAGAGAAGAGTTTGCACCAGATTTGTGGTGCTTTATTATGGCAGCCCCAGGGAAGAAATGCATATTGTACATATTGGCTTTGCCTTTTTTCTCTGCTGAAGTGTTTTAAAGCAAATCCCAGCTCTGATGTTATCATTTACCCTTTTATTCTCTTCTCCCTTTCCCATAAGTAAGAGTTGCCTCTAGAGAGAGTGTCTGGACCCGTCCTACAGGCTGAAAGAGGTCCAGCGGCTTAGCTTCTGTTGCACTGTGACCAGCACCGACCTCAGAAGCCCTGGGGAGGACACCAGGACACCTCAGAAGCTGGAAATGGACCCAATGACCTGTGGGGACTTGGCTGAGAACTCCACCCCAGAGAAGTGGGCTGGGAGGGATGCTTTGCAGAAAAAGTTGGAAGACAAGGGACGTGGGAAGCCTTCAGGCAGCTGGGCTCCACAGGGAGAAAAGTAGGCCAGAATGTTGAAAATGATGATAAAGATTCCAGAAGAAATCTAAGGTAATTGCACTCATAAAAAAGTGCAATGTTGGAGCTGGGGATGTGGCTTAAGTGGTAGCAGGCTCGCCTAGCATGCGTGAGGCACTGGGTTCGATTCTCAGCACCACATAAAAATAAAATGAAGATATTGTGTCCATCTAGAACTGAAAAATAAATATTTTTAAAAAAGAGCAATGTCCTTTCAGAACCTTGGAATGACAGCAGATTTTCAAAAGATGCAAGTGATGTAAATAAGCCTATTTCAATATGATTTAGTCCCAGGCAATTTCCTTCCAAAATGCACATAGGTTGATCAACTATAATTGGGATATCTGAGCTGGGTGCAGTGACTTGGGAGGCTGAGGTAGGAGAATCTCAAGTTCAAAGCCAGCCTCAGTAACTTAGTGAGACCCTGTCTTAAAATAAAAAGGACTGGGAAGTAGCTCAGTGGTTAAGCTTCTCTGGGTTCAATCCTGGTATGAAAACAAACAAACAAAAGTACCACCATAATTGGAATATCTGAAATCCTACATAGTTAAATGATCTGGTATTGGGAACACCGGGAGCACTGATATGCTGTCCCAAACTCCATTTATTTCACTGCTCTTCAAATACACAGAGGAGGGGCTGGGGTTGTGGCTCAGTGATAGAGCACTCGCCTAGCACGTGTGAGGCCCTGGGTTCAATCCTCAGCACCACATATAAATAAATAAAACAAAGATATTGTGTCTAACTACAACTAAAAAAATAAACATTAAAAAAAAAATACACAGAGGAACTCACACTGCAGAGACCCTCCGCTTTCAAGTGACGTGGGAAAGCCTTCTTCCAGTTACTTTCACAAACATTAAGACCACACTGGAGAGTAACCCTAAACACAGAATGTAGGAAAGCTTCATTTTCACAGGACTTTTCTAGAAAACATGACTATGCATAATGCAGAGAATTCATATCAGTTTGAAGCATGTGGGAGTGTCCCTGGTCCTCCTGGTTCAATTCACAGATGTGAAAGAGCACACAATGGGGAGAAACCTTGAGAAGGAACAAAGGCAAAGGACAAGTCGGTCCACGGATAGGAATGCACAATGGGTCGAGATCCTGCATTTGCGAAAAATATGAGAAAGTTGTCATTGTAACTAATAGCATCAGTGAAAATTGCTCATGTAGTGGAATCCTGTAAACGTAATGCAAAGAACTGCATGCAAATTTGTATAGAATATTTCAGAAAATACACAAGCTAGAGGAAATGTACTAAAAGCTATAAATACTTTAAAAAAAAAAAAAAAAAGTTACCTCTAGAGACGTGCTTAGGGACAAGCTTCATCCTTTGCCTAGAGCTTCCAGCACAATGCCTGGGCCTCCTGCTGAATCACACCAGCAGGCACTGGGTATCCAGCTGTTCCCTGAAGCCTCCTTAATGAGAGCCAGTTTTCAAAAAAATTACACAACCCTGCTTAAAGATAATTTCTAAACTAGTTTTGAATCAGCATTTTAAGTGTGTATTCTTCAGGTGTAATGATTGTGTTTCAAATAATATCTACTCTGAAAATATTCAACTACTCCAATTTACACTTTTCAAAATCATCCCCAACCTTCCTTGCTTCTAGTCTCAGATTGCATGTCTCTAAATGTCTGTCTCCAGGTCTCCCTGAGTAACTACCTATGTTTGTCACAGGGCCAGAATCATCAAACAAACTAGGAACAAAAGAGTCGGTTATCAGTAACTTAAGTTTCCAAGAGAACCTAAATTTGACAGCGTACAAGTCGGGGTCCTCATCCTTCGTCTCCAGCTACGTTGCACTTATACGATAAAGACTGTGTGTTGCTTCTGGTCATTCTTCTTCACTTTAGCACTTTACTTTTACTTTAACACCCCCTGGTTTCCTCCTGAAACTCCGCTATTTAAAGGGTTACTTCTTTCTCTTATCCTTCACCCAAAATGCAATGCTGCCAGCCACCAACCTAGCAGAGGGGAGCTAAACTCACGGTTGGTGCTATGGTCTAATATCTCAGAACATTATTATGATCATTATGATTATTATGATTATTTCAAAAATAAGAACTTTTTTATGTTATAAGAAAAGCATACTGGACGGAGAGTCCAGGGGCTGAGGTTCGAGCCCCAGGCCTGGCTCTCTGCGGCCATTCTTATGGGCAGTTACCACCTGAGTGGGGTACAGTTCTCCACTGTGTGGGATGACCTTAGGTGATATGTAGACATTTGCCCAGCAAACAAATAACATGGACTACGCTGTAAAAAGCTATTAAAATCTAATTCACTTCCAATTTGCCTGATTTTCCTGATTAGCTCAAGGTAACCACCTCAATTTTGTCTTA
Organism: Callospermophilus lateralis; assembly: GCF_048772815.1. NCBI lineage: Eukaryota > Metazoa > Chordata > Mammalia > Rodentia > Sciuridae > Callospermophilus > Callospermophilus lateralis. Next base: position 105,230,036 of record NC_135314.1, read on the forward strand.
ATTATGCTTTTAACATCTCTCTTGACATTGGCTATTCTGTTTTTTGGTTTTTTTCTCAATTGTGGTAAAATACATAACCTAGACATTGGACGTTTTTAAGTTCGTGGCATTAAACATGCTAACGTTAGCCGCACTGTCCCTACCACCACCCACAGGACCCTTCGTCTGTCTGTCTGGAACTCCATATGCACCAAACAGTACCTCGAAATGCCTCCCCAGCCCCTCCAGCCATCGTCTAGTGTCCCATCTTTATGACTTGGACTCTTCTGCAGGGCTACTAAAAAGGACAGTAATGCAGCAGCTGTCCTTTGTGATCAGCACATCTCACTCAGCATAGTGGCCTCAAGCTCCACCCACGGTACAGCTGCATCAAGATTCCCTTCCTTTAAAAGGCTGTATGACACCCCACCATGCATAGATACCACATTTTGTTTATTTGTTCATCTACTGATGGTCTTGGGGTTGCTTGTACCTATTAGCTGGCAGATAAGCAGCTCTGAACACGGGGGTGCCGCTGCCAAGTCTCCTTCCAATAAAGAAAAAGACTCAGGCCTGTCTTCAGTGGGCTCTTGGGGAACTGATGAAATTTCGTGACATTCGAGGGCATCGTCTTCTTATTATTACACTCTTATTATATAATTTTATGGTGAGTGTGTGAATTGGTGAGGGTTTTCCTAACAAAGGACCCACAACCTGGATGAAAAAAATAAAAGAAAAAGAAGACCATTGCCTCACAGTTCTGGAGGCCAGAAGTCCAAAAGTGAGGTGTGAGCCTGTGGGTAGATTCCTCCCAAGGATTGGCCTGATTGCTGTGGTGGCCAGCGACCTCTGACCTTCCTTGATGCACGGCTGTTAGTCCAATCTCTGTCTCAGTCACCACGAGTCCACCTCTCTACATGGTTCTCCTTCCGTGAGTGTCTACACCCAGATTTTCCTTTTTCATAAGAACAACAGTGATAATGGATTAGAACCCAACCTATGGCCCCATTTTAACTTGATTACCCCTTTAAAAACCCTAGTGGACATTAGGACGTCAGCAGTTAGAACTTTAGTACGTCTGCTGGGTGGGGCAGGGGGGAGGGCATATTCAATACCCAAAGACCAGGATAACGATTTTCCACTTATAAAGTGATAGAAAGCAGTGATCTCCAACCTGTTTTTTCCTTATTTATTCCTGAAAGAATTTGGGGTAACTGTGTACCCCTTCACATATTTTCAGGTTGATGAAAAATAATCTGCTAGTTGAATGGATTCAGGAAGACCATGCAGGCCGTAAATAAAGAGACAGAGATTCTGAAAAAGAGGAAAAACAGAAATTCTGGAAATGAAGAGTTCAATCAGTCAGATTTAAAAAGTTGGAAGGCTCAACAACAGACTGGATCAGGCGGGAGAAAGAAGGTCAGGGCTTTAGGACAACTCTGCCCAAATATTAAATTCAGATGGCCATGAAGGAAAAACAGAAACAGTGAAAGGACATACAGGATACATGACACCACTAAAAGCTTAAACATCTGTCTAATTGCCTACCACAGGGGGAAGAGCCATAGCTTAGGGCACAGAAAACATCCTCAGGAATATAATAGCTGCAATGTTCCCAAACATTGGGAAAGGTAATGGATGTTCAGGTAGAGGAGGCCCTTAGAACCCCAAGTAGATATTGCCATAAGAGAACTTCTCATGACATACTATAATTAAATTGCCAAAAGTACAAAACAAAGAGGTAATATTAAAGCTGCAAGAGAAAATTCCCAAGTCAAATTTAAAGGCAAACTAACTGGAGTAATGACAGATTTCTCATCAGAAATTGATGACCAGAAGGACACTGGATGATGAATTTCAAATCCAGAAAGAAAATAACTGCCAACCAAGATGACTATGCCCAGCAATGTTATTCTTGAAAACTGAGAGAAAAGTAAAGGCCTCCTAGGAAAAGCATAAATTAAGTAAATTCATGAGCACCAGAGCACTAGATCAGCATTACAGAAGATGCTTGATGGAATTCTACATATCCGTGGTAGAGAGCTCACCTAGCACGTGTGAGGCCCTGGGTTCGATGCTCAGCACCACATAAAAATAAATAAATAAAATAAAGGTATTGTGTTCAACTACAATTAAAAAATAAATATTAAAAAAATAAAAATAGACATCTAAAATAAGTAACCTAGTAATGCACTTCAAAATATTAGAAAAGTAAGAACCAAACTCCAAATCAGTAGGAAAAAAAATAATAAAGAGCAGGGCAGAAATAAATGAAATAAAGACTAAGAGAATGATGCAAAGGACCAATGAAACTAAGAGCTGGTTCTTTGAAAAGATCAGTGAAATCGACAAACTCTTAGCTAAACTAACAAACAGAGAGAAGCCCCAGATAAATAAAATTGTAGGTGGAAAAAGAGATCATGTAACAGATGCCACAGGAATTCAAAGGACCATTAGGGAATATTTAAAAAAGTTCACGTCAATCATTTGTAAAATCAAGAAGAAATGGATATATTTCAGGATGCATAATCCCTGCTGAAGTTGAATCAAGAGAACATGAAAAATCCTAAATTGATCAATAACAAGTAATGAAATTAAAGCAGTTATTAAAGTTTCCCAATAAAGAAAGCCCCAGAACCAATGGATTCATTGCTGAGTATTATCAGACATTAGAGAGGAACCAACACCAAGGCTCTAAAACAATTCCACAAAATAGAAAGGGAAAGAGACTTACAAACTTGTTCTACCAGTCCTATATCACCCTGGTACAATATCAGACAAAGAAGAAAGGAAAGGGGGAGGGAGGGAGGGAGGGAGAAAGAAAGAGAGCAAGAGGTGGGGAACAGAGGGAGAGAAAGGGGGGAGGGAGAGATGAAGAGGGGGAAGGAGGGAGGGAGAGGGGAAGAGGGAGGGCGGGGGAGGGAGAGATGAAGAGGGGGGAGGAGAGAGGGGGAGGAAGGAGACAGGAGGGAGGGAGGGGGAGGGGGGAGGGAGGGGGAGGGGGGAGGAGGGAGGGAGGGGGAGGAGGGAGGGGGGAAGAAGAGAAAGGGGGAAAGAGGTAGGAAGAGAAAGGGGGGAGGAAGGAGAGAGGAGGGAGGAGGGAGGGGAGGAGGGAGAAAGGGAGGAGGAGGGAGGGAGGGGAGGGAGAGATGAAGAGGGGAAGGAGGGAGGGAGAGGGAAGAAGAGAAAGGGGAGGGGGAGGGAGGGAGGGAGGAGGAGGGAGGGAGGGGGAGGGAAAAGGAGGGGGAGGGAGAGATGAAGAGGGGGAAGGAGGGAGGGAGATGGAGGAAGAGGAAAGGGGAGGAGGAAGGGAGGGGGAGGGAGAGATGAAGGGGGAGGAGGGAGGGGGAGGGAGAGATGAGTGAGGGAGGGGGAGAGAGAGATGAAGGGGGAGGAGGGGGAGGAGAGAGGGAGAGATGAGGGAGGGAGGGGGAGGGAGAGATGAAGGGGAGGGAGGGGGAGGGAGAGATGAAGGGGGAGGGAGGGACGAAGGGGGAGGAGGAGGGAGGGAGGGGAGGGAGAGGGAGGGGAGGGAGAGACAGAGAGGGAAAGAGAAAGAGAAGAAAACTACAGATCAATATCCCTCATGAGCATAGATGTAAAAATCCTTGACAGAATACTTGGAAATCAAATTCAACAGCACATTAGAAAGTTGATATGCCAAATTGTTTTCATGCTGGGGATACAAGTAAAGGTCAAAAAACAAAATACATCACATTAATAGAATTAAGGGTAAAAATCCATGGTCATCTCAATAGGTTCAGAAAAAGCCTTTGATAAAAGTCAACATCTCTTTATGATAAAAGGGAAACTTTTTTTGATATATTAGGCACACAGAGATCATGCTGCTACATAATAAAGACTGCCTGACCAACCCACAACCAACATCATACGGAAAGGGAAAAACAGAAAGCATATCTTTTAAGATCAGAAAAAAGACAAGGTTGTCACTCTCATCGCTATCACTTGGTATAGTTCTAGAAGTGCCAGTCATAGCAATCAGGCAAGAGAAAGAAAGAAAAGGCCTACACCTAGGACAGGAGGAGTCGTATGACCCCTGACTGCTGACAACTTGACTCTGCACTTAGAACATCCCACCGGCTGCACCAAAAGACATGATGAGCAGTCAGTGAGGCAGCAGGGTAAAAAGCCAACATGGAGAGGTCAGTAGCTTTTCCATAGATCAACAATGAACTCACTGAGAAGGAAAGAAATCAGGAAATGGTCCCAGTCCCAGTAGCTACACACACACACACACACACACACACACACTAAACCTAAGTGAGGATGTGAAAGACTACAATGAAAATTATGAAACACTGGAGAAACACACAGAAGAGACACTGGAAATATCCCCCGCATTCACAGACTGGAGGATTAGTATTATGACAATGTCCATGCTACCCAAGGCCATCTGTACACTCCGTGCAATCCCCTTCAAGACACCGATGCTGTTCTTCACAGAAGTAGAAAAAAATCACCCTGAAGTTCACCTGGCAACACAAAAGACCCTGACCAGCCAAAGCAGTGCTCAGAAAAAAGGAAGCAAAGCCTTGCTTGGGGCAGCACAAAGAGATTGACAGCACACCCCGAGCCTGGTGGCCAGAGCATCCGGCACAGGCCTAGAAACAGACCCACAGACCAACAGCACAGCAGGGGAGACCCAGAGATAGACCCACTTGTAGCTAGAAGCCCACATTGGAGAAGACAGCCTCTTCAACCAACGGTGCTTTAAACAGCTCCAGATTCACACAGAGAAAACTGAAACTAGATCCCACTGTCCTGTGCAAACATCAACTCCAAATGGACAACAGACCTTCCCTAAGACCTGGAGCTGAAGCCTCTAGAAGGGGAGCACTTCCAGGCCCTGAGTGGCCCAGGCAGTGGATTCCTGAACAGGACTCCAGTGGTCCAGGAAACAGAAGCCGGAATCGACAGATGTGTTACCTCCAATTAAAAAGCCTCTCACAGCAAAGGAAACATCAACAGAGGGAAGGAAATGGAGAAAATATTCTCCAGCTGTGCATCTGACAGAGAATTAATATCCAGAACATATACAAAATTCAGGGCTGGGGATACAGCTCATGGGCTGGGGATATAGCTCAGTTAGTAGAGCGCTTGCCTGGCATTCAGAAGGCCTCAGGTTCAATCCCCAGCACCACAAAAAATAAAAATAAAAAAATTCAAAGGCTGCAACAAAAACCCAAACAATCCAATCAATATATGGGCAAATTATCTGAATCAAAAGAGGAGGTACAAATGGCCAATAAATATGTGGAAAAAATGTTCAACATCTCTAGCCATCAGGGAAAGGCAAATAAAAACCACCTCGATACTCCATCTCACCTGGTCAGAATGGCTATTACCAAGCACAGAGAGAATGACAAGTACTGGCAAGGTCGTGCGTGAAGGAAAAGGAACCCTGCTCACTGTCAGTGGAGTGTCCGTGAGTGCAGCCTTGAAAACTGTGGAGGTCCCTCCCAAAGCTATGTGTTGGCGACATGAATACTGCTACCATGAACATGGGCATGCAGGTGTCTTCTTTGATGACTTCATTTCCTTCAGAAATGTACCTGGGAGTGGAAAAGCTGGATCATTTAAGTGGCTCTATTTTTAGCTCTATGAGGGACCTCCATATTATCTTCCGTGACTGCACTAATTGACACTCCACCAACAGTGTGCAGGGTTCCTCTGTCTTCACCTGAAAGTAGAAGAGGGACAATCCAGATCTAGAGAGGGCACAGAGAAGGGAAGGAGAAGAGACAGGGGACATGATCAAAGTTCCACACGTGTGTATGCAAACGCCACCGTGAAACCCGTGAACCTCAACAATTAATGTGTTCATAATTACAAAAATGATAATAGCTTCAAGAAGGCTATCTGAAAATTGGTATCTTGAAATAGAAATAATACATCCATTTCTACTTTGTACATATGCGCCTCAACTGGAAAGAGAAAAAAGAGGTGTTAGGTCTCACTTTTAAACTTACCTAGTAGAATCTAAACTCCACAGGGACTGGATACTCACTATCACTCATCATCATCCAAAAATAAACAAGCTCTTCTTCAACAGCAGAGGTGACTCATGTTTGTTTGTTTTTGCAGGCCTGGGGATCAAACCTGGGACCGTACACAGGCCAGGCATGGGCTCTACCACCGAGCCACACCCCTGTTCTGATTTTCCCTTTTCTACTCTGTTCCCTCCACAGAACTTAACCTATTGCAGTGGGTCTCAACCATGGGTGATTTTCCCCACCGTGTGGGTTTGGGAACTTCTAGCAACATCTGGACCACTTTGTGGGAGGTGCTACTAGTACCCAGTTGTTTGCTAACTGTTCCCAGGCACACAGGTCAGCCTTCCCCCTCCGCACCCAGCACAGCAGAGAATCATGTGTCCTCCCCAGCATGATGAAGTTAAAAAACAGCTGACCTCATGCAATACATTCTTAAGCCTAAACAAGTTTTATTAATATGATGTTCTTCTATTATAAAAATATGCTTATAAATCAAAATATGATTTATTGCCCATAACCATAAAGTTCAAGGTTTTAAATTGTTTTCTCAGTTATCACAATTATATCCATACACAACTGGGCAAAAACCTATATCTATTTATTAAAAATTATAATAGTTAACTTTTGGGGAGGATACTGGGGGTTGAACCCAGGGCCACTTGATCACTGAGCCACATATCCAGATCTTTTCATTCTTATTTTGAGACAGGGTCTTGCTAAGTTGCTTAGGGTCTTGCTAAGTTGCTGAGGCTGGCCTTGAAATTGCCATCTTCTTTTCTCAACCTCCCAAGTTGCTGGCATTGACCATCATGCCCAGTTTGATAGACAACTTCCAAATTTAAAAAGAAAAGTTGTACTAAAAACACATATTCTGATAAAATGAATATGGCAATATGGTTGGTAATTTTTTCTTTTTCTTTTTTCTTTCTTTCTTTTTTTTTTTTTTTGTTCGTTGCTGGGACCAAACCCAGGCCCTTGCGCATGCTGGGCAAGTGCTCTCCCAACCAGCAATTCCTCTAACCCCATGGCTAGAATTTTTTCGAGTTAACTCATTTATTCATGGATGAGAATAGTTACTGGTTGAGCAAGAGAGATCTAGCAATCTAGCATCAATTCTATTTCTATTTTTCTTTTTTGTAGATGTCATCTCTGAAAAATCTTGTTGACGTAAGTAGATAAGAAGTGGAGTTTTGTTACATCAAAATCAATATTTGAGCCATTTGAGTTCTATGCCAAAATCTACATCATGATCTCTCATCAGGTATTATTTTTAGTGGTCAAGAAGTTCATAACTCAGTTAGGTCTTTCTTCAGTTTTGCCAAAATCTAAAGGTGAGAAATTCCTTTCTAGCAGAAGGATTTGTTATCCAGTCAATAAAACCTGAGCATATATTTCAAACTGTCGTTTGCTTGAGTCCCTGAAATTTGTGTACCCCAGGGCAAACCTGCCCAATAAGAATAAGGTGGGGGAGGGGAGACAGTGTGTTCTCAGATCCCAGTTAGGACTGAGTGTCTATGGAAGCCGACAAATGAGAGTTGATTGTTTAAAGTTATCCTTTTCTGCTTCCCTTTGTGAAGTCTTGGTACCCATTTAAATACCACCAATATCAAATTGACTCTCAAAATTAATAAATAAATAATGAGCCTATTTAAAAATATCTTAAGCGAGAATAAAACAGTGGTACATACAGAAAAAATGTCAGTGGTGGGCAAATGACTAGCACAAGGCCTTGAAATTAAATATGAATTGAATTCTAGGCACCTTGTACACGCGCCTTACCTCTCTTGAGCCTTGGTCTCTTCTCTATAAAATGGCACCTGCTTCACAGGGTGTGTGTTGTTGTTGTTGTTGTTAAGTCATGCCTCCTAGTTGGATTCATCTCCACAAACTCATACACCACGGAGTTGACTTCCCTTCTGATGCCCTCTTCCTGCTCCAATCTCCACTCCCTAGACCTCTTTTGGCTCGTTATTAATTTGCATTTGATTGGCTCTGCGTGTTGTCCTATCCTTCCCTGCCTTTCCTTCATTTCGCAATAGCTTCTGCACATGAGAGAGAACTTGTACTGGGAGTCCTGACTGGTGCCCACTGAGCATGCAGGGTGGTGGGCTGCTGTGGCTTGCTGGGGCATGTGTGTGACACAACTCTTCATTTCACCTCATTCCCTTCTACCCTGCCGGTCTCCCTTCTGTTTTCCTGGTGCCCTTTTTAATCCCCCATGAGCTCCACCACAAGAGAAAACAGTGGTACTTCTCTTGCGGAGTCTAGCTTACCTCCCCTTATGTGGTGGTTTCCAGTTTCCCAGGGCGTTTTCGATGCTGAATGAAATAATACACACAAAATGCTTCACAGACCACGGGAGAGTCACAGAGCACTGAGGAGAACACTTCCTCTTCTCCGGGCAGGGACGACGGGGAGCAGAGCTGTCAGTAAAGCAGTGGTTCCCCGTGGGCCTGAGTGCTGGGCTGAATGATCAAGGTTTAAGAGTTTGGTTCTGACATCAGAAAATATCTGATCCAGGGCTAGGGCTGGGGCTGGGGCTGGTGCTCAGTGGCAGAGCGCTTGCCTCACACTTCAATTCTCAGCGCCGCATAAAAATAAATAAAGATAAATACAGTGTCCATCTACAACTAAAACATAAAAAATAAAAATCTCAATCAAAATTTAAATCTGTAGCATTTCATAACTATTTATTTCTTTCATTGCTAAATATCCTAGTTGTGTCCTAAACCATAAAACTTCAGAGAATACTAAAGTTACCTTCCACTCCAGAATGCCAGGAAATTAAAAGAGAAAAATACCTCATAGGAAAGCATGTGACCATGTCTCCCAGAGCACCCAGGCCTGGAAATGCTTGCACAATCCTGTCCTGGGTGACGGATCCATTGATAGGTGTCTCATCTCATGATTACCACATGCCCTGGAGGTAGATATTGATATTGGCAATACTTTTAAACACTCATATACAGCTGGGGATGTTGCTTAGTGGTACAGCATTTGCCTAGCATACACAGGCCCTAGGCTCCATTCCCAGAACCACCAAAAAAAAAAAAAAAAAAAAATTAAAAACATAAATAAATAAATAAACACTCATACCACTTGTTCCTCATAGATCTAAAGTGAAAAGAAGGAAGCAAAATAGTCAAACACATCAACATAAAAATGAAACCCACGAATTTCTAGAAAAAAAGAACTATGAAGGAGAATTTAATTAAGAATTTTTAAAGCATGTAAATCAAAGATACATGAAGACTGTAAACGTCTGCACTCTGCATACCCTTCCTTCCTTCCTGCACCACAGTGTCCTGTGTACAAGGGGGATTTTCATCTATGGTGCTGTGACGAGACTCTGCACTGCCACAAATCTGATGTTCTAATGTATATAAGATTCTTCATCAAAACACAGTACAGTAGTGAGGTGATAACGTGAGCCCAGAACACTATTTTAAGTTTGCTTCCTTTTATTTTAAGTCTGTCACATTGGATGAATCTGTCACCTCTGAAGGTGAAGTCTCACCCTACCAACACGTGTGAAGTCGCCTCTCCCACAGTGAGACACTTGAGGGCACTTCCTCCAATGCCTGGCTCAAGCACTCCCGGGTCCAGGGCCTCAGAAGCAGACCCTATAGACACGCAGGGTTCATTTCAAGTGGCACCTTTCAGCACCTGCTAGGTCTACCTGCTAGGCTCCGGAGCCAGCTTTCCAGAGAGAATGTCCCAGTCTCAGCATTCAAAATGTAAGAAAGTTCATTCCCTTCAGTTTAGAATGTTCAGACAATTCTTACCTTTTAAGGCTCTGTTTCAAATAGCTCATTTTCCTTCCTTATAACTGATTTCTATATAACAGTTTTTTTCTTCTCTAGAAAACAGTCATTTCTCTTATGTAGAAAATACTTATTTTCTACAGACTTTGAAGTTTTCATGTTTCTATAGTATCTCCCACAACTTACAAGAAGCAAGCGCCATGGATGTTTGTTAAAAATACAGTTCCAAGGCCCTCTCTGCCCAAATTCTGCTTAATTAGGGTCTCTGGGGTATTTTTCTTATGCTCAGGTAAATTTTTAAAATGCTGCCTTAACTATAAAAATAACTAACACAATCCTACATTTGTGCAACTGGAAGAATCCCAGAAATGCTCTAGCCAGTGGCTCCAAAATTTAGCATATGCTGTTCATCACCTGAATGGTGACATCAGCAAAAGAGCAGGCTAGGAAGTCCCAGTCCTCTTACCCCACAGAGACACAGATTTGACAATGACATAAATAACAAAAATACCTCTATGAGAAGTTCAGAAGCTTGTTACGAAGTTGAAGTGCCCCTATGGGAGCCAAAATCAGGGTCAGTCCCATTGAAATGGATTAGATGAACAATTTCACTTAACTTGCATCAGCTCAGTAATGAGGGACATCATGACTCTTCCTTGGGGGTAGAGCCAGGTGAATATCCAATGTCTCTGGCCTATCAGTGTACTCCCCAGGAGTCTGGCTTCTGTCTTGCACAGAGTGCTGAAAGAACATGCATAGCCCAGCTTCCTGGGGCAGCTAGTGGGAGAGACACCTTCCCAAGGCCAGCACAGATCTGCGGGGCTTGGAGAAGGCACAGAACGAGGCCTCTCCTCCAGGGGGGACAGGAAGTAGAACATGCTCCCAACATCCTTGCCTCCTGGTACACTCTGGGTGTGTCTCACTCCACACAGAGTGCTGACAGAACCCATGTGAGCAGACATGGAAGCAAGAGTTTGTAAGCTATGAAATAAAACAAAATTCAGATGCCTGAGGCATCTAGGACCAAAGAACCAGAATCTCTAGCCAAGCTGACTGGGGAAGGTCTTTCCCAATTAAAGCTAGTCCACAAAGACTGGGGGGGGGGGGGGGGCGGGGGCGGGGTGGACTGTTTTTTCAAATGTGCCAACACTAGTGCCAAGCCACAAGGAACATTGAAAAAAAAAAATGAAAATTTGACACAATCAAATGAACAAAGGAAATCTCCAGTAACTGACCCTACACATAAGGAAATCTATAAATTGACAGAAAATTAAAAGTGATCATCTAAAAGAAGCTTAGTGAGTTCCAAAAGAATACAGATAGTCAGGAAAACAATACATGTGCAAAATGAGAATATTAACAAAAAAATAGAAATGATAAAGAAAAATCAAACAAATTTTGAAGCTGAAGAATTCAATCATTGTACTAAAAATTTTACCAGAAGGATTCAAAAGCCAACTTGACCAAGCAGAAGAACCAGCAGACTCAAAGACCATCCATTTAAAATTATCCAGCAAGAAAAGAATAAATAATGAAAAAGAGTGAAGAGAGCCTACGAGAATTCTGAGACACTATTGTGCAAACCTACATATGTATCTTGGCAGTGCTGGGAAGTGAAGCAAAAGTGGGCAGAGAGGTTATTCAGAGAAAGAACAGCTGGAAACTTCCTGAATCTGGGGAGGGAAATAGATAAACAGATTCATAAAGCTCAAGAGACCTCAAATAGGACGAACCCTAAAAAAGTCTACACTGAGACACATTATAATCAGTTTGTCAAAAATCAAACACAAAGAGAAACTTTGGAAGAAGCAAGAGAAAAGTGCTTCATCAAGTACAAGAAATCCCAGCAGAAGCGCGACAGGCCAAAAGGGAAGGAGATGATCATGTACTGAAAGAAATAAATCCCCAGCCAACAATTCCCTACCTGGCAGAACTGCCCTTCGGAAATTAAGGTAAAAGAGTTTTTTCCAAACAAAAGCTGAGAGATCGTCACCACTCAAATCTGTCTTACAAAAAATGATAAAGGGAATTCTTTAAATTAAAATGCAAGGATGCTAAACAGCAACAGGAAGGGATGTGAAAATATAAAGCTCACCAGTAAAGTTAAGTACTCTAGAGTAAAACTGTGGTGTGGTGAGTCCTTTGAGCTCTAGCATAAAAGTCAAAAAAAAATGTGTTCAAAATTACTATAGTTAAAAAAATTCATTAATGTATACACAATATAAAATAAGTATAGCATCAATAACAAAAATATAGATAGGGGTAAAATTAGTTTTTGTATGTAAAAAGGTATCAGTTTAAAATAGATGGTTATCATGCATGGATGAGTTAGGATGAACCCAATTATGTATAACTATAAAGCTCTAATTTAAAAAATAAAATAAAATAAAATAGATCGTTCTAGCTATAAGAAGTTTTTTTATAAGCTTCATGGTAACCACAAAGAAAATATCTACAACAGATGCACAAAAGAAAAATTAAAAGGAATCCAAGCACATCACTACAAAACATATGCACAAATCACAAACGAAGACAGCAAAGGGACAAAAGAGCTACAAAAAGAAAGCGATTAACAAAATACAATTAAAAGTCCTAACCTATCGACAATTACTTTAAAATAGCTCAACAGAGCTCTCTAATCAAAACACAAAGAATAGCAAATGGATTTTTTCAAAAGCTCCTGTTTTATGTAGTATTAGCTGTGTTCTCCCGGAGAGTCACTGGGATATAGAGGTCAACACAGACGCAGGGCAGCAGAAAATACAGAAACAGACGTAGATATTGGAGCAGTGTACTCACTAGGTGAAAGGGTTCTTGAAATGAGGAAGGCGAGAAATCCCGCTACAGGCCATCTCCAGCTGGAGACGCTGAGTCCAAGGCCCAAAGCCTGAGGACTAAGGAAGCCAGTGGTGTGACTCTCATTCTGAGACTGGAGTTCCTCCGATGTCAGCCCTGGAGTCCAAATCCCAGAATGCATGGAGTCCAAAGGCAGGAGAGGAGTCCTGGGAGGAGAGGAAAGGAAAATCGCCTTTCCTGGCTTCTTTTCTTCCATTCAGGGTCCCCTTCTGATTGGATGGAGCCTGCACACAGAGGGCAGATCTTCCCCATTTGATCCACCAATTCACTTGCCAGTCTCCTTGGGAAATGCCATCATGGAAATGGGTATTCCTTAATCCAGTCAAGATGACATCTAAAAGTAACCATCACATGATGTCTTCAAGACACTCAGTCTAGAGTCAGAGATTCACACAGGCTGAAAGTGAAACTATAGAAAAGGTACTCCATACAAATGTCATAACCAACAGGCTGTCAAAACCTGTCACACAAGACAAAGGACATGTTTTATCTTTATACAATGACAACAGGGACAATTTTTCATAAAGATATACAGTTTTATGTGTGTGTGTGTGTGTGTGTGTGTGTGTGTGTGTGTGTGTGTCCATTGTCAGAGCACCCACGTACATAAAGCAGAGACTGACAGATCTAAAAGGTGAAATAGACAGGAATACAATAAGAGTAGGAAATTCCAATACCCACCTTTCAACAGTGTATAGAACTTCCAGACAGAAAATCTATAAACAAACAACATTATATTCTAAATGGACCTAACCAACATATTCAGAAAGTGACACCCAACCGAAGCAGAGTATAGGTCTTCTCAGGCACACATGGGACATTCTTAAGGACAGCTCACAGGCAAGGTCACACAATAAGCCTCAAAAAGTTTAAGAAGACTGAAACTATGGCACAATGAAATGAATCAATAATGGAAGAAAAAACTAGAAAATTCATAAATCCATGAAAATGAACACACTTAAATTTATACTTCTTTATTTAGGCAGTACTGCAGATCGAACTCAGGGCCTCGTGCATGCTAATCAGGTTCTTCACCATCGAGCTACATCCCAGCACACAGCACACTTTTAAATAACTATTGAGTCAAAGAAGATATCAATAGGGAGATTAGAAAATATCTCAAGACAAGTAAAAAAGAAGCAATAGAAGTAATATGTGAAGAAGAGGAAAGATCTCAAATAATCCAACTTTATGTCCCAAGGAACTATAAGGAAGAGCATCCTGAGCTCAAAGTCAGGAAAACAAAGGACACAACGATGATTAGAGCAGAAAAGAAAAAAAAAATAGAGGATATAAAAACAATAGAAAAGAATTAATGAAAGTAGTAGTTGACTTTTTAAAATAATTTATTAGTTTTTATCTAGACTAAGAAAAAAAAGAGAAGACAAATAAAATCAGAAATGAAAGAGGAGATATTATAACCAATGCCACAAAAAATATTATAAGATATTATTGTAAATATATGACAATTGGATAACATAGAAGAAATGAATAAATTCCTAGAAACATATAACCTATCAAAACTGAATCATGAAGAAATATCTAACTTGATGAGAACAATAAGATATTATGAAACTGAACAAAGAAAAGTCCAGGACCAGACAGCTTTGCTTATGACTTCTACCAAATATTTAAAGAATGAACACCAATCACTCAAACTCTTTTTAAAGACTGAAGAAGAGAAAATAATTCCAAACTCACTTCATGAGGTCAGCAGTATTCTGATACCAAAGCTAGATAAAAATACCACAAGAAAATTACAGATTAATATCCTGATAACATACATGAAAAAATCCTCAACAAAATATCTTCAAGAAAACTGACTTCCTGAGCACAATTAAAAGGATTATACACTAGGATCACGGGATTTATCCTTGGGAGGCAAGAATGCTTCAATATGTTCAAATCAGTAAATGTGATGTATCACATTAATAGGATGAAGAATAAAAATCACTTTTTTTTTTTTTTTTTTGTAATGGGGATTGAAATTAAGGGGCACTAGACCACTGAGCCACATCCCAGCCCTATTTTGTATTTTATTAAGAGACAGGATCTCACTGAGTTGCTTAGTGCCTCACCATTGCTGAGGCTAGCTTTGAACTCTCAATCCTCCTATCTCAGCCGCCTCGGCTGCTGGGATTACAGGCATGTGCCATCGAGCCCAGCAATAATTTTGACAGATGCAGAAAAAGTTTTTGACAAAATTTAATACTCTTGGGCTGGGGGTATATCTCAGTTGGTAGAGTGCTTGCCTTACATGCACAAGGCCCTGGGTTCAATCCCTAGCACCCTCCCCCCGCAAAAAAATCAATTATCTTTCATGAAAAAAATTCTCAACACCATAAAGTCCATATATGAAAAATACCAATGATTCCCATTATTATATATAATTATAATGCACCAATAAGAAAAAAAGAAAATCCAACAGTTAACATTATTCTCAATGGGGAAAAACTGAAAGTTTTCCTCTAAGATCAGGACAGAAAAGATTCCCCTACTCTTGCCTTTTGTATTCAACACAATACTAGAAATTCTAGCCAGAACAATCAGGCAAGAAAAAGAAATATAAGGCATCCAAATCAGAATAGAAGAAGTAAAATTATCTCTGCAGATGACATGATCTTACTTGTAAAAATCTCATATACTTAGAACTCACAAATTAATGGAGTGAAGTTGCAGGTTACTGAGGCCACAAGGCAAAAAGACACAGTATAGGTAATAAATAACTGGGTCAGAAAGATGGGGGCTGCTTCAGGAGGAAATGAAATGCTAAAACCTCCAGACCCCTGCAACCAGAAGTTAAGGAGACTTGCCTCCAGGGAATTGTTCCTCTGTACAAGGGGCTGTTAATGAATGCCTCCTGGGTGCTCCTTCCTGCCTGGACCCCTGGGGAGCTTCCTACCCTTGGCCCACCTTTTGGTCAGGAGTCAGGTACACAGGATGGGGAGGAAAGGCCATGAGAAAAAAAAAATTCTAAAATGTATAAAAGGGGGAAGGACATCCCAACTTCCTCGGATACTAGCTCTGGATCCCCTTTCTCCTCCAGGAGAAGTCTATCTCTGTTCTATCCTTTAGATAAAACTTACTTTCTATGCTTGCCTCCACACTTCTTGGATACTCAGTCCTGACTGATTTTCGTCACTGGCAATATCAGGATCCAATCAACATACAAAAGCTAGTTACATTTCTATATGACAACAATGTGAGAATAAAATTAAGAAAGCAATTCCATTTATTATAGCATGAAAAAGAAGAAAATATTAAGGAATAAACTTAAAAATAAACTCATGCACTAAAAAATATAAATTATTGATGAAAAGAAGTTTAAAGAAGACACAAATAAATGGAAAGATATGACCATATTCATGGATTGGAAGAATTTTATTAAAATATCCATAATACCTAAAGTGATAAGAAGATTCAGCACAATTCCTGCCATCCAAATCACAATAGCGTTCTTTTTTCAGGAATAGAAAACCTTTAAATTTATTTGGAACCATGCACAATATACACATGCTCTCATGGGCGCAGGAGAGGGCGTGCACACGCGCGTGCACACACACACACACACACACACACACCACACATGCACGCACGCACGTGATCCTGAATAGCTAAAGCAATCTTGAGAAAGAACAATAATACTGGAGATATTATATTATCTGATTGCAAAATATACATGATTCTGAGGCCCGGGCAAAAGGGCAGTCAGTGTAGATAATGAACAATTAGGCCAGGAAGATGGGGGCTGATTCAAAGGAAATAAAGCACTAATATCTCCAGAGTACTCCCTCGCTTCTCCAACCTGATGCCAACCTGCCTCCTTTCGAGGGGTGGTTAAGGAATGCCCCCTGGGCGGCTCCCTCCAGCTTGTACCCCTGGACAGCTCATTTCAGGTCCTAGGATCACTCCACCTTTTGGTCTTCTAAGCAAGATGGGAGGAGGGGCTTGAGAACAAAGGAATCTAAAATCTATAAAACGGGCAGGACACCCCCACTCCCTGGGGCACTAGCTTTGGACCCCCTCCTCTGCAGAGGACCCTCTCACCCCGCCTCCCCACTTCCCCTCTCTCTGCCTCTTCCTTTCCCTCTCCCTCTCCCTCTCCCTCTAATCCTTGAAATAAAACTCTTTGCTCTTGCCTTAGTGTTTCTCCAGCGTTCCATCTTCCATAGCGGGGAATGGACCGGATCCTGATTTATTCTCAACACTGGTGTCAACTCTGGTCTTAATTCTACTTAAGTGAAGTAGCTAAGATAGTCAAACCCCCAGAAGCAGAGAGGAGGAGGCTAGTGCCAGAAGCTGGGGGAAGAAGATGGCCAGGTATCCCGCCCATCGCCCTTTCTGTGGGCTGGGGTGGAGCTCAGGGGCAGAGCACTTGCCTGCCTTGTTGAGGCCTGGGCTTCCATCCTGAGAACGGGACAAAAAATTATGCAAGATAATTAAGTTCTAGAGGTCTGCTGTCTGTCCTTGTACCTACAGTTAACCATTCTCTATGTCACACTTTAAATCTGTTAAGAGGGTAGCTGTAGTGAAAAGTTCTTACTGCAATGCAAATAAAAGACAAGAAAAAGAAAATAAATGGCAAAAAGCCAAAGCAAAACAATATGTCATAAAAGACAGATGATAATAACAGGTCAAAATAGCAGTAAGAGTAACAGAAAATGTCATAAGGGCCACTTCTCATGGCAGTAAAATTTTAATTTTAGAGTTATGATATAGTTAACTAAAGTGGAAAAAAAATCTACACTTTTTTTAGAGAGAGAGAGAGAGAGAATTTTTTTAATATTTATTTTTTTTAGTTTACAGTGGACATCTTTATTTTATTTTTATGTGGTGCTGAGGATGAACCCAGCACCTTGCACATGCCAGGGAGCGCGCTACTGCTTGAGCCACATCCCCAACCCCAAAATCTACACCTTTTAAAAAAGGAGAAAAAATACCTGAGGTGGGAGGCTGTAATCCACCCTAGTTTCAGACTGTGAATCTCAGGTGAGCCCGGAGTGTGTGTTTCTAGAAAGTTCTCAGGACTGCACTTTGGAGGCCACAATGTAGTCCATGTGTTTTCAACTTATGTTATGAAGATGTAGAAATGTAAGAAATACATTTTACATGATAATCCAGTACTCACACAGGCACACCTTTAATGCGTCAATACTTACAATACACACTGTCATTTTGTATTTTATTTTATTGTTTAAAATTCCACTAACTTGCTCTTACTCTCTTACTCTTACTCTCTCTCCTCCCCTCACACTCTCTGTCTCTCCTCTCTTACTCTCTCTTACTTTCCCTCTCCCTCTTACTCTACCCCTCTTCTCTCTCTCTCCTCTCTCTCTTCCTCTCTCTCTCTCTCTCTCCCTCCCCCCACCTTCTCTTCTGCAACTGGCCGCTATGGTCCTGCTAATAAAATCTCAGACAGGTAAACGGTTGTTTTGGCTTGTTGAGTTTACGGAGCTTTTCCACTGTTCTTTACATTGATGCTGAAACCTGGGACCGGGATCCTCGTCGCTCAAGGTGGAACTCCGTTCCCAAACTACGAGCCCAACCGTTCCTGTTGTAGTCCACTCCTCCTGCCTGCCTGACATCCACCACCGGCCTGCAGATTGCTCCTCAAGGATTACCAGCTACTTGCCAATGAGCCAGACGACATGCACATCCAGTCATCCCAAGAAATTTCCACCAAGTGCTGACAGATGAAGATACCGAATGACAACTCCACTGAAGGGCCATCTCTACCCCACCATGCCAAAGAAATAAGCCCTGGGTTTTCAGCTTTATGTGTTCTAATCTGCCTTCTCCTGGGCATAGGCTTTTTCTACCCATCCCTACAGACTGGACGACATGCCAGAAATTAATGATATTTCTTTTCATAGTTGCAGGACACGTTCATGGACTTCTCCCCTGAGGAAATCCATGCCTTCAGTTAATGGATATGGGGCCTCCTGGCCCTTCTTCTCCATCCAACTGACCTCCCTCCCTCCCTCTAAATGATGCCCCTACTCAGCAGGAAGTAGCCAGATCAAGTACGACGCCCCCAAACCAAAACAAAAAAGGAAGGAATGTTGGTAAAGATGGCGCCCAGAGCGCTTCTCTTCTGGGAACTCAGGTCCATGACGCACTGAATGGCAAAGGAACCATCACCTCCAATCCCTGTGAATGGCGCGAACTTTGAATGGCACAAACTTTGAATGGCGCACCTCCAATCCCTGAAGTGGCGTGAACTCTCAGCCAATGAAGAAGTAGCAGCCCACTCACCTTGCTCCTCCTCATCCTGCGTTAAGTCCATAAATATCAACACCTTGTTCGTGTTGGCTCTCTAACTCTCTTACTCTTACTCTGTCTCTCCTCCTCTCACCCTCTCTGTCTCTCCTCTCTTACTCTCTTACTCTTACTCTCTCTTACTCTCCCTCTCCCTCTTACTCTCCCCCTCTTCTCTCTCTCTCTCTCTCTCTCTCTCTCTCTCTCTCTCTCTCCCCCCCTTTTCTTCTACGACTGGCCGCTACAGTCCTGCTAATAAAATCTTGGACAGGTTAAAAAAAAAAAAATTCCACTAACTTGGTATTACAACCAAGCAGCAGGTTACAACCAGAATTCAAAAAAACATTGAATCTGGCCTAAGCAGCACCTCTAAAGTTGCAAAGACTCAATACCTTCTGAGAGCATGCCTATTTGTTTTTATTGTAAAATAATAATAATCATAAAAGATGAAACTCTTTTAAACGTTAAAAATAAAAGGAAGGAACTTAGATTCCCCCACACACACCTGATTGATTTATTTATTTATTTTAAATTTCCAAGTGTTAAGGGAAGAAATGTGAATACCATCATAATTTTGTCAAAAACTTTCATATGATGTAATCTCACAGAAGTCTCCAATAGGGCAAGTGGTGTGACTCAAAGTACCCGTGAGATTAGTTTTTCTAGAACAAGCTGGTTTTCTCCTAATGACATGACAATGAGCTAGACATTTCATCTGAGGGAGAGGCCCTCATGGGGAAGTTCATCTTCTTGCTGAGCTCTGGCTCCTAATTTGTGTCCAGTTCCTGGTAAATAGGAGAAATGAGCACCCCACATGGGGCCAGTTCCCCTCCGTGTGGGGAGCGAAATGGTTGGATCCCTCAAGAGGCAGAAAGCAGAGCTGATATCCCCAGAGGGGAAAGTCTTTTTTATCATAGAACATCTTGGAAAGGCCCTAATTAGGCACACAACCCTGAGACTCCCAGTGCGTGTGCGGGCCTGCACACACAGACACACACAGACACACACAACAGGTTTCATTGCCTCAGGGCACTTCTATGGCCACTAGAATTAGAACGTCCAAATATCATGGAATGAGAAACCCCTATCTTAAAAAGAAAAGAAAAGGGAGTCAGAAGACTCCTCCTGTGAATGTTAAATATCTCGCCTGAGACAGTACTTCTAACATCCAAAGGAGAACTTTAAAAACTCCAGGGATTCCTTTACGTGGGATAGAAAAATATTTCAATTTTGGGGGAAAGAGAAATCTTCATTTTAAAATTAGACTTTGAAGTTCACAAATTAAAACAGACCCAACTCCCCATTCAGAGAGGGGCTGTGGGAGGCTGGTCAGTCTTTGAAGGCTCTGTGGGGCTGCTGTCCTGGATACCCTCCCTGCAGTGGACAAGAAAGGGCCAAAACCCAGCTGCCCCTGCCAGCAGGGTCAAGAGGCCTCCCCACCACCACCACCACCACCCCGCCGGCCCAGCGCCTTTCACTCTGTGTGTCCCTGCTTGTGTCTGCTGTTTAAAGTTCCTCTTGCATCTATTTACTTTTCTTTTTAAAAATAATGTTATTGTATTTTTATATTTTTATTTTATTTGTTTGTTTGTATGTTTAATGTGGTGTTGAGGAAGAGCCCAGAGCCTCACATGCACCAGGCAAGTGCTCACCATTGAGCTACAGCCTCAGTCCTTTATTTTTTCTTCATGACTGTTTTCCTCTACCTTATTTTACACATCCTCTAACTGGCCAGAATGTAATGTGGAAATATATTTACTTTTGTTAAACTTATTTAAAGTACATGTTTCCCTTTTTTAATTTCATAGGTCACTGACTTGAGCATGTTGTGGTTCTCTTCAAAAAACTGTTTTGACGGTGCAGATGGTCTTTGAGGTCAGTGGAACACTTACAAGAAGAAAAAAATAATTCTCACTTTCTTCCATTCAGATTAAAGAACTGCTCCCAATCAACACAAAGCATAGAATGTGGGAGGTGCTTTAGTTCTGTTTGGTCTCCACCTGGTGGTTGGAACTCAGAACCCAGTCCTTAAAGGAACTGGAAAGCTTACTCAAAATGAAACATTTTCTAATTCAAGAGTTTAAGTTCCTAAAGTAAACTCTTCAATTAGAAAATGCTTTCGAACAGGAAAGATGTAATTATTATGAAATTTAAATAGCATAATGTATGACTTACGTTTCGTATATTGTTCATTTACAAGAACAAAGAATAAAGACATCTTATTAATTTTCATGTTTAATTCTAGGATTACTTTCTATTAGGTCTGGGCTCCCCCAGATGTCTTCACCTACCACGGTACAGTCTTCCTGGAAACACTGGTTTTTAATGATCATTCAAATTTTGAAACTTAAAAAACACAGCATTGGAAGACCAACTACTGTATGACTTTTATAAAAAATAAAAACACAAAAAAATGAACACATTTTTCATTTGTTCATTTCAAATGTGGAAGACCCACCCTTGCCTTTAGTAAGCTTCACTCTGCACAATGAGGATCCGATGCTGTTTCCCTCCTTATTCTTTTAATGCAGCACTTTTTCACTCTAGAAATATTTCTCATGAGTACCATCTGAGATATAGAAACTTGTGATGCTACTCAGGGACCTGTCGTAGAATCTTACCAGGTTCCTTCATGTCACAGGTAGTTAGTGACAATGACAGTCGTGCTTGGTGCTCCTGGTCGATGTGCTCTCTGAGCTGCCGTGAGCACTGAGTCAGTGACCTTGACCCTGGCTCCAGGGAACCACAGGCCGGGCTCCAGGGCCTCTGGTCTCATTCCCCTTCACTGTTCAACACCTCGTCTTGCTTTACGTGTGCTTCCTTTAAAGACAGGTGACTGCTTCCTTTAGTACAGGTGACTGCTCCATCAACCCC
This sequence comes from Callospermophilus lateralis, assembly GCF_048772815.1. Classification (NCBI taxonomy): domain Eukaryota; kingdom Metazoa; phylum Chordata; class Mammalia; order Rodentia; family Sciuridae; genus Callospermophilus; species Callospermophilus lateralis. Next base: position 105,251,781 of record NC_135314.1, read on the forward strand.
CAGCCCAGGGCCAACTCCTGCCTGAACCACGTGTCCCCAACACTTTCTCTATGGCCTCTCTCAGTGTCCTTGCCCTTAGGAACACTAGACAGAACTTCAACACCACTCTTGGGGACATTTCAAACGCCAAGATCACAAAAACAGAGCACAAAAAAAAAATGAGGAAAATGTGAAGCAAAATTGGCTGTGAAGAGGGACTTTGTTAACCGCATGACAGCCGAGACAGGAAGGTGGAGTGCTGCCCTCTCCGTCTCAGGGAGGAACACGTGGGACACAAAAAGTTTTTACTGCTCTGCGCATGTCTACACACCACTGAAGAGTGGTAAAATGTTGAGAGCTTACAAATAAATTTTAACAAGTAGGTATAAGGGACTGAATTGTGTTTTTCTAAAATTCATATGCTGAGGCTCTGGCCCCCAAAGTGACCATATTTGGAGACTGGACCTTGAAGGAGTTGATTAGGGTTAGCTGAGGTCATAAAGGTGAGGTTCTGCCAACAGGACTGGTGTCCTCACAAGAGGAGGAGGAGGCAGCAGAGAGCATACCCCTTCCCACCCTACCCCAGTTCCTCGGATCTGAGCAAGCAGGAGGGAGTCTTGCCAGCACCAAACTTCCTCCCACCTCAAATGGACTTGTTGTCTCTAGAACTGTGAGCAAATGCTCTTCTGCAGTTAAGTCACCCAGGCTGCGTCTGATTATGGCAGCCCTAGCTGACCATCACCGAGGCCAACCCACCAGTGCAGAATCCCCGAATCCCGAAATTTGGGTGCACTTCTCTGCTGTGGGTCCCCCTGCAGCAGTGCAAGGGCACAGGAACTGCTCTTCTCCCCTCCTCAGGGGCACTGCTTTTCCCATGGAAGACACTATAAGCCAGCAGTGCCAAGATGTTTAGCTTCCTTTCCTGTGTCTTTCCTTCTCCTCCTTTAAAACACTATGTTTCAGATTCCACATATATGTATATGTACATATATGTACATATATATATGGAGGAGTGCAGGGGATTGAACTCAGGGGAGCTTTACCTCTTAGAAACATCCCTAGCCCCTTTTATTTTTTATTTTGAGACAGTGTCTTACTAAATTGCTGAAGGCCTCCCTAAATTGCTGAGGCTAGATTTGAATAGGCAATCCTCCTGCCTCAGCCTCTCGGGTCATTGGGATTATGGTGCACCACCATGCCCAGCTGCTTTTTCATATTTTAATATTGTTGAGAAATGAGGATGGGTCCTGCATCCTGACTGCATCCTGTGTCTACTGTCAACCTGGCCAGGTCTGTGACACCGCTGTCCTTGCCTATGCGTTTGTAAATGTGGCCATGCATGGCCATGTTATCCCTGCTTCTGTTGAGTTCTGTGCATCACTCCTATTGGATGTGTTAAGCTTACTTGCCACTTAAAATGTCTTCAAACATTTTCACAGCATGATTCAATTCTGAAACAAAAGGTCATGCACACCAGAAAGGCCCAGTAACAAGGATAGGGACAGGAGCGGGATGTTTGTAAAGCCGTGTTCATAGTGGGAGGAATTCCTGCAGCTCTGTTTACTTGTAAGGCAGTAAGCATGCACTTCTGAGACCACAGCAGGGAAGGCACCCACCAGAAGATGACAGGGAGCGGCACCTTACTAGTCAACAACTGGCCCACAGTGGCAGTGTTGGGCTCACCAGGGAGCGCAATGGACATGCAGAATGCCAAGCCCTTTGCAGACCTGTTGAACCAGAACCTGCATTTTTAATAAGACTCCCAGTGATTCATGGGCCCTGTCGAGTTTCAGAAACACTTGCCTATCACATTCCAAGAAAGGCACCTGAATGGCTTTCAAGATCTTATCAAATCTCTCAAAAGAGATGAAAAAATTGTCAAAGCAATAAGACGTCAGTGTGACTGATTACTGGATGGGGACGGCAGCTGAGGCAGCTTAATGGGCAGCATTCTCCTTGTACTGAGTGGTACATATGGCAATGGTCCCTCCACAAGCCATGCGTCTTAGTGCAACACCGCGTCGCCTTGAGATCTGTCTCCTGCTCTGAACGGTCCCAGGGGTAGGTGTGGAGACCTGGGGAGCCCATCTCATAAGTTACAGTCACTCATGCAGCAGAGTCTCAGTTCATTGTTTTCAGTGCTAGGTCTTAGGAAAGCCTAGATTAAAACCCAGTGAAGCAGGGAGAGACAGCAGAGGGCCTTCTCCAGAGAAGAGAAGTCACACAGCACATCTCCTTAGGTGACCCGAGTACATGCCTGCAGACTGATGGGGAATACAGAAGGAAAGGCCCGGGAGGGAAATGTGAGGATGCTCTTCAGGTTGAGAGGTAAATGCCTTTAAAAGTCTCAATTAGAAGAACTAATAGTCCTCTCCCTTTATCATTCTGGTTCCCTGTGATAGAAAGTGAGCATTCACAGAATTAGAAGAAAATGAAATGATTGGCTTTATATTAGCAAGACTGATTTTTCTTACGCATTTCTTAGTTTTTACAGGTTCATACTTGATACAAAATGTATGCAAACACACATAAGATACGTCACTTCATATGATGAGGTTCATTTAAACCCACAGACTCTGAAACTAACAAAATCCATAATCCAGCCCCCTACTTGGTTTGTGCTATGCCTTTGGAAAGGCACTAATCTCTTCATGACTCAGTTTCCTCATTTGAAAATACAAAAATAGAAGTTGTGGTAAAGGGTGGTAAGTAAATCCCTTGTCACCACTGTCTTGTATGTGATGAATGGCCCACATCCACGCTGTGCGGCTCTTCCTGATATGACTTTTGGAATTAACCCTCTAAAGTCCCCAAACCAGGAGCATTGGGATCACTTGGGAACTTGTTAAAGATGCAAATTCTCAGAGGCCAACCCAGAACTAAGCCACCAGAGAACTCGGGAGTGAGGCTCAGCAGTGGCAATGTCTTAAGAAGCTTGGAAGCTGCTCTGGAGGCAGGCTTGGGTTTGAGGACACCTGCCAGAGGGGAATGTCCCTTCATAGTGGGGACCCAAGGGTCAGGTGTCTAACTCTTTAGCTTCCTTCTGTTTTACATCATGAAAGAGCCAGTAGATGCATGCTGTCAGTTTATAATCATGTGCAAGAAGATTATAAAGGCTTGATACTGCTCCTTAAATTGCAATAAGCAAGTAAAAAGCAAGCCGTGGTAAAGATCAGCCTGCAGAGGGGCCAATGAACAGGAAGTCAAAGTTCCCAAAGCACTTAAAGTACAGGCTGACACTAGTGCAAGTAGAGGGAGGTCCCTGGGTGGCAAAGTCGTGCTCCTTGTGTGTGCACCTGCGGAAGAGAAGAATCAGTTAAGAACGAGAAGGCAAGATAGCCAGAGAAGGCAGGCAGCTGGGTTGTGAAGTCCAGTGCCTCCCCAACTTGCAGGGGACCTGTGCCCTACTGTGGAGTTGGCTTAGGTATTCCTTGGGGACAGGTGCCTTTAAAATCTAGGTTATCAACAACAAGATGTTGACAGGCTGATCTGCGTCTGACTACAAGGTGGCTGCATGTATTATCCGGAGGGGTCGGTTCCCTCCTAAAAGGCCTTTGCAGTGGCTGTCACTCTTTTGACAATGATCATGTGATCATTGTTGGCTGGACACAGGCACAGCTAAGGGAGGGGTAGATAAGAACTCCAAGCCACATGTCCAAATTCCACTTTTTTATTTTTTGGAGCCATGGAAACCAGTCATTTTGCAGCATGTCCACTTAGGAGAGCTGAGATGCCGCACCCACCCCTTCTTTCCTTTCCTCTCCCACTTCCCCCAGGTCAAGACTAACTCTGTCACCTTACCTGCTGTCCCATCTGAAGGTTTTGTTGTCTTATGCAAATGAACATAAATCCTCAGGGGATTTTGTGATACTTGCTTGATTAAAATGACCGCATAGCACTTCCAAACACTCGGTGCTATGAACTACCTCGACTATAAGGAAGCAGCACTGCTGGTGAACGGGGACATGTGCTTCTGTCAGGTGACATTGTTCTCCACTGAGTTCTTCCTAATTAGCCAGTAGTTTGTGTTCAGCAGGACAATAAGCACCAAAGGCCTGGGGAATATGTAGGAGGGTAATGCAAGTGACCAGAGGGTCACAGGGTCTGACAGCACCTGCTAGGGACACACTTATCTGAGGTTACCTAGCTGCTTAAATAAATGCACAAACACCATGAAGTGGCACATGATCCTTTTCTATGTACCTTTCCTCCAAATAATGTTGTCCTCAAATCACAAAAGTATTCGTTATAGCAAAAGTGATCCAAAACCCCCCAAAGTAGAAGCTACCCAAATGTCCACCTCTGAATGAATGGATAGACAAAATGTGAAACACACACACACACACAAAGCAATGTTAAGCTGCTTTAGAAAGGACGTTCTGACATTTGGATGCCCCAGCATGGATGAGTCTGGACAGCACTGCCCAAGTGAGAGCAGCCAGCAACCAGATCAAATACTGCTGATCCACTTAGGAGCAGCACCTGCAATAGCCAGGTTCATAGAAATAGAGAAGGGCAGTCAGCCTGCTGGGGGAAGGGACGGGGGAGTGGCTTAATGCGTAGAGTTTCAGCTTTTTTTTTTTTTTTTTTGAAGTTGTAGATTGACACACTGCCTTCGTTTTACTTACTTATTTTTATGTAGTGCTGAGAATCTAACCCAGTGCCTCACGTGTGCTGGGCAAGTGCTCTACCACTGAGCCCCAACCCCAGCCCCCAGTTTCAGTTTTACAAGATAAAAATGGGATTAAATTTTGGAAAATCATATTAATAAAGGTTTATGTCTATATATAAGGAATTCTTACAACTAAATAATAAAAAACAAATAGCTCATTTTTAAAAAATAAACAAAGCGCCTAAATAGATTTCCCAAAAATATATACTAATGTGTAGACAGGTGCGGTGGTGCACACCTGTAATCCCCGAGGCTCAGAAGGCTGAGGCAGGATTGCGAGTTCAAAGCCAGCCTCAGCAACAGAGAGGCACTAAGCAACTCAGTGAGATCCTGTCTCTAAATAAAACACAAAATAGGGCTGGGAGTGTGGCTCTGTGGTCAAGTGCCCCTGAGTTCAATCCCTGGTACCCCCCCGAAAAAAAGGTACACTAATGTGGTCACGGAAAGATGCTGCACATCACAAGTCATGGGGAAATGTGAATCCAAAGCACTGTGAGATGATAATTCACAGCGGCTAAGATGGCTAGAATCCAAAAGGCAAGAGAGGAGAGTGGTGAAGACAGGAAGAACTGGACCCTTGCACGTTGCTAGTGGGAATACAGATGGTGCAGCTGCTTCTTAACCAACCGCTTAACCAGTTAAACAGCATTACAAATGATCCAGCCGTTCCACTCCCAGGTATGGACCTCAGAGAAATTAACACATATGTCCACTGTCCACACAAAAATGTGACCTGAGTATCCACAGCAGTATTATTCATAATGGGCAAAGGTGGAAAAATCCAAATGTGCTGATGAATGGATAAAGAGAATGACTATGCTCAGACAATGGAATATTTTTCAGCAATAAAAAGAAACGACACAAAGATAATTAACTATGTATGTAAGGTAATGAATTTGTTAATTGGCTACAGTTAACTGTTCCACAATGAATCTGTGCCTCAAAACATCATGTTATACATGATAAAAACATACAATATTATCTGTTAGCTAAAAAGAAAAATGAGACACTGATAAATGCTGTGACATGGGTTTACCCTGAAAACAAGCCCATCACGAGGATTGGATATTGTGAAATTCCATTTATATGAAATATTCAGAATAGGCTGATCTACAGAGAGCAGAGGAGTGGCTTCATGGGCCTGCCTGGGGAGTGGGGTGTTTGGGGTGAAAAAGAACAAACCCATTGCCTCTAACAGTGTCAGTGAATTTAACCAGCACAGTGCTGAGAAAGCCAGGCACCAGGATGCACATGCTGCTGGAGCAGGGACATCCATCCAAGGGCAGGACAGGACGGCAGAGCTGACCTCTGAGGTCACTGCCTGGGCACGGGGCCTTGGAGCACTGGAGTGGCCCGTTAGTGAGACCTGGAGGAACAGTGCACATGCGTACAGAATGCACTCAGTTGCATTTGCTTACTGTGTGAGTTAAACCACGATTTAAAAAACAAAGTTGTCTGGACAGAATAAAGAGCACCATCCCCCCTGGTTAGCCTGCACACCTCCTGCGACCACGGCTACAGCGTCTGCTCCTTTCTCTCCTCCAGGGCCCCTATTTCAGCCTCCTTCAGTTGTCACTGCTAACTGACTTCAAGCAGATAGGATAGTGGTGACAGGGTCACAGAAGGAAGGGGAGGGACAGGGAGAGGGAAGGAGAGACTGGGACACTGACAGGTCTCCTGTGCCGGGGCCCAGCTGCTCCAGGGATGGCGTTTTTCCTTGTCCTCCATCCCTTCAGGTCATTTCTACTCATGTCAGAGGGGGAAATAAACCTTTGGCGTTGCTTCTCTGGAGGTTCCAGTTGCTCTGCATTGAATGAGGCTCCTCTCCCCACACGGCTCTCCTCCTTCACCCCAGAGAAGGCCAAAGGCCATGTGTGTTTCTGTCCACGCAGGACAGGCATAGGATTCAGGCTCCACTGCCCCTGACCCAGCAAGGCCCCCTCGTCGCAGGAGGCCACGTTGGCTTGGGAAGCCCAGAGTGTCCGGGGACAGTGGTGGGACCAAATGTCTCTCTCCTGGTGGAGGCCTCCTCTTCTCCCCAGTCACAGTCTTAGTGGCAAGGCGTGTTCCCAGGGACAAGCCGCTCTGTGGCGTCTGGTCTTCCTCTCACTGTCCCCTCCCGCACCCCTTTGCCATGCGTACCTGCCAGCAGCTGGTGTGGAGTCACTCCCAGCTCTGTGACCAACACAGAAAAGGGGAAGAATCCTCCGTTCGCCTCCTCACAGGACAGCTGCTAAAAGTCCCCAAGACACAGTGTTGAATACTCCCAGGAAGAGAAACACAATTACCTGACGCATGCGACAGTGACTTCAACTGAAAGACATCACATAAGTGACCAAGAGGTCATTTTAACTATGGAAATCCAAAATTTTGGTCAGGCAGCCAAGTAATTGAAAGCACAGGAACGGGCTCTTCTATGGGGCCTTTGGGTCCAACAAACGCCAAATCTGAAAAGAACCGAACCAACCTCAAGGGGGCAGCAATGCTCGGGAAATGACATCACAGCCCTCCCAGAGCCTCAGCCAGCAAGACTCATCAGTGCCTAAACACAGTGCTCAAACGGGTGGCCAAGGACTGTCCAGAGGTGGGCTCAGCCTGAGGGGGCCCTGGGTTCCATCTCCCACCCTGGGGGTGGCCAGCAGCAGCAGCTGCACTGCCAACCTGCTGAAGTGCGTTCTCAGCTTTGCCCCAGGCTGCTGAAGCAGAGCCCTGTGTGTGTGTGTGTGTGTGTGTGTGTGTGTGTGTGTGTGAGAGAGAGAGAGAGAGAGAGAGAGAGAGAGAGAGAATGAAAATCGGGCTTTAGGACCCTCCAGGTGCACCCAGCTTCTCCCAGCTCCCAAGCACCAGCACCATGGAGGTCTTTGACCCTCCTCTGGTTCTGGGCAGAATTTATCTGCTCTGTGTGTGGTTTCAGGCTACAGCTTTGGCCTCACTTTCTGTTACCTTCCTTCAGACCCTCCTGAACAGCACGGAGGGAAACAGGCACAGGCGGAGCTGGAAACTGGGCCTCGCCCAGAAGCCATCAGACTCTAGCTGACTTTCTCAAGGTCCCAGACTCCACACCCCAAACGCCTCAGCAATCCTCTGCTCCCATGGGTCCCCCACTTTCTGTCCCCTGTAGCACTTCCAGCCCCAGGAACTTGCTGTACCACTCCACTCCCCGGCCTCCAGGTCCCACCTTCCCACCCTCCACAGTCCCACCCTCCCACCCTCCACAGTCCCACCCTCCACAGTCCCATACTCCTCATCCTGGTTTCCTTGAGCTTTTACAAAAGACCTGGGAAAGTTGAACTTTGGGCGGCTTCTGCATTTAATCCTGCAAAAAGAGCCCAAATTTAAAAAGAACTAACACAAATCAACATAGGCATTTCCCACTCTCACTGGAATAATCTGATGGTATATGCTATTTAACACCCTTTGGTTTATATATAACAGGAAAAATATGAAAAGTTGAAACAAGTTGTAATTACACTAAGCAAAAGCGTATTTTTCTCTTTCTTTATCTTTGCTTTAAAAAACAATTATTGAATGTTTATTATGGACATATTTATCAAAATATAATTTTTAAAACACACACAAACCTATCACAATAAAAAAGAATCCATTGAGTTAATATGTCCTGTATTCCTTTCCCATTTTAGTATGGATAGATCAGTATACTTGATATTTTATATCCTTTCTCAGTTACTATCCATGAGTTCCATGTTACCACACAGCCTTGTGAAACTAATTCACAAGACCGCCTGGAACTGACTAAAATATGTGCATATCTTTCAACATATTAATTCCACTCTCTGAATTCCTTTTACACAAGCATTCAGAGCAAGTTTTTCAGTCTTCTCTCCCTGGGAAATCTTTCACTCCTCCCACATTAGAACAAACAGAATGCTTGGAGAATTCACCCCATCCCCAGACTCTCCTCTGCTTGAAGAAGCAACTGCCCATCAAGTGCCTCTCTGTGCAGGACGCTGACAAAGGCCTGGCCACTCCTGAAGGAAGTCAGTTTCCTGCTCTCCCGTCTCTTCACCGTTTCCCTAGGTGGGGCTTGCAGTTCCCTAGGTGGGGCTTGCAGAGATGCCCACAAGGTGCTTGCGAAGCTGTTATATGGCCAAAATCTGCTTCATCTTCCTTCCAAAAAACAAGTGCTAAGGCCCAACCCTGAAATCTGAAGGAAAGAGTCCTGAATACAATTCATTTTCCAAACTGCTGTACAAAGGAGCTGTCTGGATGGGTCCGGGGAGAATGGATTTCTGTCCCCAGAACTTTGAAGCATTTCTACAAATCAACAGCAGCACCTGCTACCTATCCAAAGGGAACTAGAATCAAATGTTCAGGAGGAAATAGGAGAAATGTTAAAGTACAGTTGGTCTTCCATCTTGGTGGATTCCATATTTGTAGACTCAACCGCCACAGATGGAAAATATTTTTTTAAAAATTGTGTTTTTGTACTGAACAGATTTCTTTCTAACCATTATTCCCTAAACAATATAGTATAACAACTATTTACATAGTTACATGTATATTTACAAAATACATAACAACTGTATACATTGTGTTAGGTCTTATAAGTAATTTAGAGATGATTTAAAATATGCAGGGTGTGTGTGTAGGTTCCATGCAAGTGCCACATCATTTTATATAAGGGACTCAAGCATCCTCAGATTTTGGTCTTGGAACCAGCCCCCTGTGGACACCAAAGGATGAAGTAGTAAGAGACGCACCTTAGAAAGGAAACAGAACCTAGAAGAAATGACATGCAAGAAGGAATGGTGACCTAGGCAATGGAGGAGCATGGAGGAGCAAGGGAGGAAGGGAGGGAGGGAGGGAGGGAGGGAGGGAGGGAGGGAGGGACAGAGGGAGGGGGGAAATTCATTAAAAACAACAGCAATAAGGGCTGGGGCTGGGGTTCAGTGGTAGAGCAGTCACCTAGCACCCGGTCCTCAGATCCACATAAAAATAAATAAATAAAATAAAGGTACTGTGTCCAACTACAACTAAGAAAAAAATTAACAAAACAAAACAATGGTAACAGCTTACTGTGGGAAGCCATCTGTGAATTACATGAGGGTCTTCTCTCAGAGTGGAAGCCAGGGAGATTTAGTTTTGGCCTTGGGAACTTTCCATGGCTCTCCCACAGCAACAGACTGCCCAATGCACGTGACCTTCATCTCCGCTCTACTAAGAAGCTCCCTCCTAGTTCCTCCAGAGATGGGTATAACCCACTGGGAACTGGACAGCCCAACTTTAACCTTTTCTGGTGAAGAACATTCTATGGAAGGCCTTTGATGTTTCCCAATATAAATTAAGCAGGCGCAGGCTCATTTTGCCAGAGTCTAGAAGCGCAATCCATCTGGTCAGCCTGCCCGTCCTGCCCCCGCTGTTGAAACTGCTCTCTGTGTCCTGTGTTTTTTCATGGTTCTACTTTTCTTAGCTGTTATTTCTCAGCCAACCCATCCCACCAGGGGACCCCTTGCCCACCGGGGAGTGGGGATCTCAGCCAGCCCATCCCACCAAGGGGACTCCATGCCCACCCAGGGAGTGGGAGTCTCAGCCAGCCCATTCCACCAGAGGACCCCATTCCCACCTCTGGGAGTGGGGGGGGGTCTCAGCCAGCCCATTCCACCAGAGGACCCCATTCCCACCTCTGGGAGTGGGGGGGGTCTCAGCCAGCCCATTCTACCAGGGGAACCCTTCCCACCCAGGGAGTGGGGGTCTCAGCCAGCCCATCCCACTAGGGGACTCCATTCTCATCCTGGGAATGGGGGTGAGAGTTTATTTTTGCAGAGGATACTAGACATGAACATAAAATAGGGAAGAGAGATTGTCCTATCCGTCATTTAAAAGTCTTTGTTGGAGAAGAAAGTAGAGGTCAGATTAATTTTAGACTTCACCAAATACAGCTGGTGAGGTGGAAAGGGTATTTGTTGGGAACACAGAAATAGACTGTGTAGTCAAGGAAGGCACAGAGGGGACAATGTGACAAGGACACGCAGGCCGCTGTCCTGCTACACAACAGCACCAGGCAGCCCTGGTGTGTCTCACATACTGGGAGGAGGTGGAGACCCAGACCTCCACTGAAGTGCTGCTAAGGAGACGTGACAGCAGGAGAGGTGAGGAGGTGACAGATTCTGAACTGGCCTTCAAGGAGATCGGACCAGCAAGCCCACGTGAGGGGAATGTTGGGAAGTGGAAGCAACATGTTTCAATGAAATTGAAAAGCATGGTACTTTATGTCATATTCCAACAAAACTGCACGTCGAAAGCCACATGGAGCCTTGGGACAAGCTGCAGCAGGGCAGGTTCCTTGCACCCTGCAGATGGTGCCAGATGATGGCCTGGGAAATGATGGTGACAATACTGAGAAGCTCTAAATCCAGTTCAACACTCTGCAGTTCTTCTGAAGATTGCCGCACAACTGGACCAAGGTCACATCCAGGAGAAGGACTAAAGGGGATCGGGATGAATGAAGAGCGCTAGACATTGATTTCCAAAGTCTGTTTTAAAGTATGTTTCTTTACAAACTCACGGTGCTAAATTATCCTAAGTCAAATGTTAAACCCACTTTGTTCTTCTGTTGTCATGGAATTTACTTGGATCAAAGAACACACATCTGCTTTTTAGAGAGAAAGGGGAAAAAACGTGTTGCTAGTTTTCCTGACCTGACTACTTAGTAACTTTATGTTTTGAATAAATTCTCTGCCCTAAAATGATCCTGGATCATGTGTAAAGCCCCCTTCTGACTAGCCTGGACACTGATCATCGTCTTTTTCTAAACTCCCGCTCCTTCAATGTCCCCTTGAAATTTTGATGACTTTTTTTTTTTTTTTAATTGGTTATTCAAAACATTACAAAGATTTCAGAATCACTTGATGACTTTTTAAGGAGGGCAGAAAGGCTCTGATATTGCAGTGCCTGCGCCTGTGTTCGTGGGGCAGGGGCTCGTGGTTATTTTTAGTGACCTCAAACACATCCCTTTCCTAATCTTCTGTTGTCATCACAAAGAAGTCAACACCACGATATTCCTAGATAGTTGATAGTTTGCTTTGATTTTATAAGATTAGTAGTTGCAGAAACTGAACTCTGGGTGGCACCCAACTACTATTAAAAATACTATTGTGCTCCTTTTTGTTTTAATAATGTGAACGGAAAATTCCACAAGTAAAAGAGATTATCATTTTAATCCTTTGCTACAGCTCAAGTTTTAAATCTTTTTTTTTTTTTTTTTTTTTTAAGTGCTGGGGATTAAACCAAGGGCCTTGCATATCTAAGCAAATGCTCTAAAACTGAGCTTAGTCCCAGCCCCCAAATTTTTGCTTGGAAATAATTTCTAACTTGTAAAATATCGTGAAAATAAAAATAGTGCCCAAACAATATGCCCTTTACCCAGATTACTCATGTTAGATCATTCACTTTGTGCTGCTATGTGTGCGTGCACATGTGTGCAGATAAATCATGTCGCGGGTCTTTACCCTAAATATTTTAGTGTGGTTTTCTTCATAACAGGGTACTCAAGAGTATTCTTTTGATGAACAAGCATTATAGTAATATTTTTACAGTTCAAAAGATCATGATTAAAATGTCGTTTTTCCCCAAAAAAGCTACATTGTAAGCTATAGTTCTATGTGCTTATGTAAGCTTAAATTATGACTTAGAACTGAAAAAACAATTTCATATTAATTTCTACAAAGTAAGCCTTTCTTGAATTAATCCCAAACTAGGGGAAGAAAAGGAACTATCACTTAATGAGAAGAAAGTATTGGTATGTTCAAGTTCAATCCCCAGCACCTCCCCCACAAAAGGTGAACGTATACATGTATTTATTATAAATGCCATTTTGGATACAGAGGAATATATTTGATTATGTGTTCTAAATAAAAATACAGTTGAATATACATTTAAAGACTATATATATACATATATCCCACATCAAATATACTGAGGAATATATTTGATTATGTATTCTAAATAAAAATACAATTGAATATATATTTAAAGACTATATATACATATATCCCACATCAAATATAGTAAACTGTAGTGGAGAAGCTTTATTAGAAATTAGGATGGATATTACACAGTAAAAAAGAAAAGTACCTTGAACTTGAACATACCAATCAGAGCCTAAAAATATTTAAAGTAAAAATTTAAAGAAATATTGAAAGAATTTATAAACCTATAAGCCTCTATCAAAAAGTTAAAAAGACTAATAAGAATCTAGATTTAAACAACATAATTAACAACATGAACAAAGGAACAATAAACCTGGCCTTGTGGTCCAGAGAACACACATTATTCAAGCATAAATAGTAGGTCACCAAAAGTGACCAGCTAGGGACGCCGCACTCCATCACACTGCTGATGGGAATGTGCAACATCGATGGAAGGTCATTTGACAATCCCTAACGCGCGTATCCCTTGACGCAGAATCTCACTTCTAAGGATTTATCCCCCAAATACACTTGCAAAAATATGAAAAGACATAATACCCAGGGCAAATATTTTTTTCAGTTCTCTATTTGTAATAACATGAGGTGGTAAAACAACCCCAATGCCCCTGAATGGTGACTGGTTGGATAAGTTATAGCACGTCCTGATTGTGAGGCTACAAAGCGATTGGAATAATTTCTGTTCATTGAAGTGACCAGATGCTCAGCATATAATTTTTTTTTCCTTTTCTTTTTCAGGATATATTTTAGGTAGAAGAAATAGGGTGGAAAAAGAGCATCTGTGCAGTGCTGCTATTTATCTAAAAAAATGGATAATTATACACCCAGAGCTATCCATCTAATTACCTCTCTGAATGACAGAAGAAAGCAAAAAAGTTTTGTTAAAAGTTACCTAAAGTTCAGCAATTCTTATCCGAGGTAAATACCTGAGAGAGAAGAAACACACATGTTCAACACAAAAAATGTGTAACCCAACGTTCACAGCAACATTGATCATAACAGACACAAATGGAAACAACCCAGATGTCCACCAGCTGGATGAACAGATACACAAATAAAAAGAAATGAAGTCTTAATTCCCACTGTAAAATGAATGAACCTTGAAAACATCATACTAAGTAAAAGAAGTCAGTCATAAAAGGCCACATGTTGTATCATTCCATTTATATAAAGAGTCTAAAACAGGTTAGTCCAGAGAAAGAAAGTAGATTACTGTTGCCAGGGGCTGGGCTGGGCTGGGAAAGCAAGGCTGCATGGGTGGGAGGAGACAAAATATTCTTAAGTGGGTGAGAGTTATAGTACATTAATTATATCTCAAAAATGTCAATCTTTAAACAACTCAGTGAGCCTCTGTCTCTAAATAAAATACAAAAAAAAAAAAAAAAAAAAATTGGGCTGGGGATGTGGTTGAGTGCCCCTGAGTTCAATTCCTAGTACTCAAAAAAAAAAAGTTGATCTTATCAATAGGAAGAAGCAACAAAGTAGAAATGATAGGAATAGAAACTGAGTTTCTCTGAATATACCTTAATACATTTGAAATTAGGATCATGTTAAATAAGGCACATGGCTATAAAGGTAAATTGAATTAAAAGTTAAAAGACGACTCCTAACATTCTACCTCTGGATGGCAACGTGAACCCTCCTGGGCCTACTTCACAGTGAGGTTGCTGAAAAGCATTTAAAAAATATTTGAATTCTCTGGAAATTGCCTTAGGGCTGTGCAGCAAGTGAAGAAACATTTATTCAAGAAAAGCTATTTAAACTAGGAAAGAATAAGAAGTCTGTGACATCAGAACCATGACCCATTTCTTTCCCCTTCCCCATTCAGAGTTATGGAAACTACTTGGGAAAAACGTAGCTGAGAACACAGGCCCCCTCTGCCCATAGCTCCAAACCCAAGGAGTAGTGTTCTACGGTATTCCTTCCAAGAAGGCTGGGAGGTCTGCAGTTCTCATAAACCCTGGGGAGTTGGCCATACCTGGCCCCCAGATGGGGTAGAGGCTGTGTCTTTAGTTAGGTGCATTGAGAACATCTAGTCTGATTTCCTTCCCCCAAGTTTAGTCGTAAAGCCAAGGATAGGCAAGCCAGGAATACCATCAGCTATGGAGCAGAAATTAGAGAAGCTGAGAAGAGGAAAACAACAGAGAGGATAAAGGAACCTAAAGTTGGTTCTCTGGAACAACAAAGTTGACCAGTCTTGAGCTAGGTTGATCAAATAAATGAGAGAGGGGGTGGGGAGGGAAGTCTCAAATGAAAGAGGAAACATTACTATTGACATTTAGAAATACAAAAAAAGACTGTGAAGAAGTATTATGAACAATTGTAAACCAATAAATTATATAAACATTGAAAAATATAAGTATAAATAAATAATTTAGAAAATGGGCAAATTCCTAAAAAAGACAAAAACTGCTAAAACCAAGTCAAGAATAGAAAACCTAAGTAGACCTACAACAAATAAAAAGATTGAATTTGTACAATAGAAATAACAAGAAATCCATAAAGAAAAGCCCAGGCCCTGATGGTTTCCCGGGTGAATTCTGCTGAACATTTAAGGAAGAATTAATGCTAATTCTTCACAAAGTCTTCAAGGAAATAGAAGAGGAAGGAATAATTTCCGATTCATTCTAAGAGCCTATTGTTATCCTCATACAAAAACCTGCACCTCAAAGTAAGAAAACTTACACCAGGATCGCTTATGAGATCTCTAAAGATACACACATACAGAAATCCTCAACAATATGCTACCAAACCAAAATATCTACCTGAAAAAAAAAAAAAAAAAGGCATCCACAAAAAATCCACAGCTATCATCATAGTTAGGGTGACAGACCAAGACAGAGTGCTGTGTAGCCACTTCTACATTGCCTTGAAACAATCTCACGTTCATAAATTGGAAGACAATTTATGAACTGAAGTTGCAATGCTTCCCAGATTGATATAGAGATTTAATACAATCCCTATCAGAATACCAACTGGCTTCTTTATAGACTGACAAGCTGATCTGAAAATTCATATGAAAACTCTAGGAACCCCAAATAGATAAAACACTCTTGAAAAAGAACCATTCTGGGTGACTCATGCTTCCTGATTCGAAAACCTAATACAGCTGGGCACAGTGGCACATGCCTGCCATCCCAGCAGCTCTGGAGGCCGAGGCAAGAGGATGGCAAGTTCAAAGCCAGCCTCAGCAAATGCAAGGTGCTAAGCAACTCAGTGAGACCCTGTCTCTAAATAAAATACAAAATAGGACTGGGGATGTGGCTCAGTGGTCGAGTGCCCCAGAGTTCAATCCCTGGTACTAAAAACAAGCAAACAAAAACAAAAGCACAGGCTGGGGCTAAGGCTCAGCGGTAGCACACTTGCCTGGCATGTGTGAGGCACTGGGTTCAATTCTCAGCACCGCATATAAATAAATAAAATAAAGGTCTATCTACAACTAAATAAATAAATAAATAAACAAATAAAAACAAAGCAAGGGTAATCAGGCACTGGACTGATACAGGGCTAGACATATAGATCAATAGATCAGAACTGTGAGTCCAGAAATAAACCCATATGTATATGGGTCAACTGATTTTCAACAAGAATGCCAAGGTGATTCACTGAAGAAAAGTGGTGGCAGACACCTATAGTCCTAGCACTCAGGAGGACAAGTCAAGTTTGAAGCCAGCCTAGGCAATTTAATGAGACCCTTAGAACCTTAGCAAGACCCTGTCTCAAAATGAAAAAATAAAAAAGGATTTGGGATGTACCTCAATGGTAAAGCATACCTGGGTTTAATCTCCAGTACCAATATATATTGACATATATATTTAATTTAAATATTTATTTATGTACATTACACACACACACACACACACACACACACACACACACAACTTAAATGAAGAACCAAAACTGTAAAACTCTTAAAAGAGAGAAACATCCTCATGACCTTGAATTTGGCCATGGATATCTTAGATATAAAATCAAAAGCAAAAGCTACAAAATCAAGAAGTAGGTAAATTGGGTTGTGTCTAAATTTAAAAATCTGAGTTAGGTGCAGTGACACATGCCTGTAATCCCAGCAACTCAGGAGGCTGAGGCAGGAGGTTGAAGGCAGATTAAAGGCCACCTCAGCAATTTAGTGAGGCCCTAAGCAACTTAGCAAGACCCTGTCTCAAAATAAAAAATTCAAAGGCTCATTATGTGGCTTAATGGTAAAGGGTGCCCATGTCCAATCCCTAGTGACAAACAAATAAAAATAAAATCTTCTGGAATCTAAAGGATACTACCGAGAAAGACAATTCACAGACTGGGAGAAAATATTTGCAAATCATGTATCTGATACTGGGTTTATATCTAGAATATATTTTTAAAATGCTTATAATTAAATAAGAGATAAATAACTTAGTTTTAAAAATGGGCAAAGAATCTGCATAGATATTTCACCAAAGAAGATGCACATGGCCAGTAAGCACACGAAGATCATTAGTCATCAGGGAAGCAAATCAAAGCTACATGAGATCCCACTGCCCATGTGCTAGGGTGGCTGGAATGGAGAAGACAGGCAATCACAGGTGTTGATCCAGAGGAGAAACTGGAACCCTCTCGCTGCCAGTAGGAATGTAAGATGGTTCAGCGCTTTGCAAGCAGCCTGCTGTCCTCAGAAAGGTAGGCACACGTGCCACTTGGCCCAGCAGCAGTACTCCAGGGCGTGTGCCAAGACAGATGGAACGGGCTCTCACAAAAATTGTATAGGAAGGCTCACAGCAGCCTCTGCCATGAAAACCAAAGGTAGAAACTACCCAAATCTCCACCAACTAAGAGTAATCCACAAACTACAGGAGAGTCGCGTAATGGAAGGTCTGAAAGAGGAAGCGTTGATACAACAGGGGTGAAGCCAGTCCCAGAGATGCGGATCCAACCATGCGCTGATGGAAATATCCGTGCAAGGCAAATACAGAGGCAGAAGGTGACTTCGTGGTTGCTCTAGGCTGTATGTGAGGGTGAGAGTTGAGCAGTGATAGTTATAGATTCCTTTTAACATAATAAAAGCATCATGATTATGGTGATGGTTGTACACCTCTATAAATCCATTAAAAACCAGTTAATTATATGCTCTAAATGGGTAAATTGCATGGTATGTGAATTTCTTCTCAATAAAACTTTTCTCTTTTTTTTTTAAAGAGAGAGAATTTTTTAATATTTATTTTTTTAGTTTTTGGAGGATACAACATCTTTATTTTATTTTTGTGTGGTGCTGAGGATGGAATCCAGAGCCCCGTGCATGCCAGGCGAGCACACTACCACTTGAGCCACATCCCCAGCCTTCCTTCCTTCCTTCCTTCCTTCCTTCCTTCTTTCCTTCCTTCCTTCCTCAGGGCACTCAACCACTGAGCCACATCCCCAGCCCTATTTTGTATTTTTTTTAGAGAGAGGATCTCACTGAGTTGCTTAGCACCTCAATTTTCCTGAGGCTGGCTTTGAACTCTTGATCCTCTTCTCGCAGCCTCCTGAGCTGCTAGGATTACAGGCATGCTCCACGGTGCCCGGCTCAACAAAATTTTTTTTTTAAAAAAAGGAAGCTCTAAACATAAAAATCAAACAGAACGAATAAACCTATGTATTCAGTTAGTGGAATAACCACATATAAACTTTGGGTGACTTAAAAGCAGGAATTTGACTCTACATTCCTCAAGAAATATTATCTAGGAATAAAAAGGAGTGCAAAGAAACTTTGAAAATCAAACTTTTCATAATAATAAAGTTGGTATTGTTATTCTGCAAACATTGTGTAGGTAATAAGATAAAGCAGCTAAGCAATTATTTTAACGTTAGGAACCAAGATTTTCTTTTTCTTTTTATTTTTTTTAATTAATTTTTATTGTAGGTTGTTCAAAACATTACATAGTTCTTGATATATCATATTTCACACTTTGATTCAAGTGGGATATGAGCTCCCATTTTTACCCCATATACAGATTGCAGAATCACATCAGTTGCACAACCATTGAGGAACCAAGATTTTCAATGTAGTTTAAAGGGGGGTTACAAACAGAAAGTTAAGGACATAAGTGAAGACCTGTAATTTCAAATTTGAGTTGGCAGTATCAGTGTAAATTCATGGTACATTTTCTCTTAAAACAATGTGTTCTGGGGCTGTGGCTGTGGTTCAGCGGTAGTGCACTTGCCTGGCATGTGTGAGACACTGGGTTTCATTCTCAGCACTGCATATAAATAAATAAAATAAAGGTCTATCAACAACTAAAAAAAAAAAAAATGTTCTGGGGACAGCTCAGTCATACACAACATGCTTAGCAACATGTATAAGGCCCTGGACTCAGTCCTTCCTCCCCAAAACAACAAAAATAAAAGCTTTGTTTACTAAAGTCTTAGAAGCAAGGCAGCACAGTTCATGAGTTCCCTTAGAGTGGACATTGCAGTCTCTAAATCCACATCCTGATGGAAAACAGCAGGCTCCTTGGGGAAATGGCTTGTTCAAGCCAGGGAGGGAAACATCTCAGATGAACCTGGGGCTTCTGCTCTGCCCGTCTCACTTCTGCACGCTTTCCATGAACAAACCCACCTCATCTTGATTTTATACTTGAGGAAACTGAAATAGATTGCTCAAGGTCACATAGGTACAAAGTGACAAAACAACAGAAACAAATCTATAATTAATTTTGTAAGATGTATATAAAAGGAAGTTAAGTAGAGGATTTACAAAAATTTTCTGTACTATCTTTGAGACTTCTCTGTAAATCTAGGTTTATTTTAAAATGATTAAAGATATCAAATCAAATTCCATACATTTTCCCTAACTGGTTCTCCATTTGTCTTAATGAGGACCCAAGCATTTTCAGGTTCAAGGCTGGGAGCCCAGTATTTGTGAAGGGCCTTTTCACATCCAGGTGGCTTTGGTACCATCACTGCGCTTCCCCAGTGGTGCTGATTTGGTTGTAAGTAATAGAAGGGGTGTGGTAAGGATCATCAAAGCAGGTTGCTGCTGTGAGGGACCCATCTTTATGGTTTGTTTTTTAAAAGTTTTGTTTGCTTGTTATACAACTTACATCAAGGAAATTATATAGAATGAATGAGCAAGCTCTGGGAACAACAAGCTCTCTGGTTTCTCCTCACTTTTCCAAATGCCAACAGATCTTCCTGGAGGACTGGCACATGGCAATCACTCCATAGCTGGACATGACTCACAATCCTACAGGTTTCCAGTGGTCCTTCAGAGGCAAAGCTTTGAAAAGGTTGAATTATAATTTGGGATCTGTAAATAGCCAATGATACTAAGAAGATGGATCACTTCCTGCCAAATCAAAGATGAAGGCTATTATTCCTTTTATTTGGGGTGGGGAAAGCACTTCGCCATATCACAAATCTGTTTTTGCAGTTCACAAAGTCAGTCTTATCTTATTTGCAGAGTATTTTTAACTTTAAGTGTTTTTGTCATCATTAGATTTCATAAGGGCTGCTTGAGGCAGAGGGTGTTTCCTTCACCACAAAGAAAAGGAAGCCTGAGGAGGTTGTGGGATTGATCACCATGGAGCTAGTTAGTGCCAGAGCTGGATGAAAACCCAAGCCCTTTCAATAGTTCTCAAAGTTCTCTGTGCAGGCAGATTACCAGGGGATCCGTAAAGATGGAGATTCAGTGGGCCTTGGGTGAGGTGGGAGATACTGTATTTCTAACAGGCTTCCAGGACTTTACTTCCAGGATGATACTCTGAGCAGATTAGCCCAGGTTAGGCATTAAATTTCACTGGTCAGCTTTCCTTGTGTGTACTTGGCACCATATCGATTTCCACAGCATGTTTTGCAAAAGAAATGTTTCTCGCTTCAAAACACATCTTAATACTGTTCTCATGCAAGAACAAGTGACTAAGATTTGGGGATGGATTTCATTTCCTGTGGTGCCTTCCTTCTCCTTATAATCCACTGGTAATTAACAGGTGGGCTGTACACTAGTCACTAGGGCTGGAGTTAGGTAAAAGCATGCTTTAATCTCCCAATGTTTATATACCTTTATGATTTGGGCCTTATAAGAAATTATGTCTCAATTCCAGATGGATTTGTGCTCAGGAATTTGCAGTTGTGCATTTATTGGTGCATCAAATAGAGCAGGTTTCCTCTGGTCTCAAGGGGCTCCCGGTGCCAGGAGCTGAGCTGTGTGGCTCCTGTGCTCTGTGTGGCTCCAAGGATGGTATTTTCCCACAAGGAAATAGTGCCCCTTGCACAACATATGTGGCCTGGTTTGGTAACCACACCACATTCTAAATGCTAGTCATGTGGTATGACCCTGCTGTGAGGGAATCTGTGAGGAGAAGCTGTCTTCCCAGGGCTAGGTCTGGTTTGAGAAATGTCCACAGGCCTGGTATGGAGAAGCAGCACCCGGGTGGTGTCCTGGCTTTCCTGAATCCTGGGATGGAGGTAGGCAGGGGCAGCTGACAACTCACAGACACCCCTCTGCAGGGCAGGCACAGCTGTGCTTTTTTCCTGTAACTGGACTGACTGGTTGGTGAAGTATTAGCTTCTTTGATAAAGCACTATTTGGTTTTCTCAATGACTGTTCTAAATATGACTGAAGGACAAATATCACTCTGTTGAAATATTTCCAAATATCAAGCCTATCCTGTGTGACTTTGCTTCGTGGGTACAGAAACTGAATTTTGGTAATGAAGGCAGACATTAACCAGAGATCACTGGACTGGAAGTAATGGGTGACTATTTTGCCAGGGTTAGAGGATTTTACAAGACATGTTTCTTAAAGATTATTATTTTTATAAGGTTTTTTTTTTTAGTTGTAGATGCATACCTTTATTTTATTTATTTTTATGCGGTGCTGAGAATTGAACCCAGTGCCTCACGCGTGCTAGGCAAGTGCTCTACCACTGAGCTACAGCAACAGCCCCAAGATTATTTTATTATAAGGCCTTCATTGCTCTTTTTATCACTCAACAATGTTGAGTTCCCACTATGTGTATAAAGCTCCATACTAGCCTTGGGGGTGGTCAGAGTAGAAGATAGTAAGAAAGAAAAAGACTTGGCCCCTCTCTATACTTGATCTGAGAAACTCAGAAACAAAACAATTCAATATGGTCTAAGTGCTAACTGCCCAGTCATCAATCCCCAAGTGCATCTGGTTTCTAGAGGGAAAAAGAAACTTTACAGAGGAAGTGAAATGAAAGCTGGGTCTGAAAAGACAGGTAGAACTTTAACGTGGGAGAATGAGCAGAAACATTTTCAAAAGTATTGAAAACTGTGCAATGAGGGGAAACTGGGGACAAGGCTGAAAACGCAGGTTCAGCCACGCGGTGGAGAGCCCTGAAAACCAGACTCTTTCAGATTTCACCTCTATGAAAAACCCACGGGGCCTCATGAGATTAATACACAAGGTAAAAGGAGCCCTGTTTCCTCAGGTGCTGGGGATGTGACCCAGGGCCGTGCACAGCCCAGGTGAGCTCTCTACCTCTGAAGCATATCCTTACCATACTGAAAAGCCAGTTTGGTTTTTCTAATTTTTGTTGTGTTACTGGCACTGGTGGGAGAAAGATTAACTTTTCTTGTCTGTCATTTCCTCAGATATAAAGAAGCCAATGAAGATCATATCTAGAGCTTCTAAATAAATTATTCTAGTTCTAAATCAATTATTCTCATCTTCCTGCTGGACCAACAGTGAGAAAATGCCTGTTCCTAGTTTATCTACTGACTATGAAACAATCTTGTAAAATTCTTTTTATAAGTTTCACAAATATGGGCTGGGGATGTGGCTCAAGTGGTAGTGCGCTCGCCTGGCATGCGTGCGGCCCGGGTTCGATCCTCAGCACCATATACAAACAAAGATGTTGTGTCCGCCAAGTACTAAAAAAAAAATAAATGTTAAAAAATTCTCTCTCTCTCCCTCTTTTTTTTTTTTCTCTCTCCCTCTTAAAAAAAAAGTTTCACAAATATGCTTTTTTAAAAATTCTTTTCATGTTTCATAGATTTTTTTTTTAAATTAGAGTTTTATAACAATACATAGCAGTTGGGTGAAACCATTGTAATTACTTAAATTTATAGATTTGGTTCTATCTGCATTCCAAAATAGAAACACACTGAACCTTTGGTATCAAAAGTATCTTTGGAGAACACTTGTTACATTTCTTGAACTACTAGACTACCTAATCATTATTTTTAAAAATAAGTTTATTGTAGGGTTATTCTTTTTATCACAGATAAAAAAATTAAAAACAAAATACAATAAAACTGTAGCAAAATAATTCTTAAAGACATAAACCTTACTAATTTGATCTTTGATTTTTCTGCTATACAAGAAACACCAATAGTAATTGTCACTTAAATTCACTCTCAAAAGAAATTGCACCCAAAGGATCAGATAGGGAGCGAAAGGGGAAGTGCTGAGGAGTGATATTGGCCAAACTATGTTATACTGTGCGCATGTACAAACATGTAACAATAAATCCCTCTATTATGTAACCATAAGGTACCAATAAAAATAGTGGAAAAATGAAAAAAAAATTCACCCATTAAAGGATAAATTTTTGATTAGCAACCTGAAAAAATAAATATTTTTCTAAAAGCAGAAGCAAAGTGCTCATGACAACAGAAGTGCTATGTACGTTTTGCAATTTCTGACTTCTTCAGCGAGTCAAGAAACCTCAGTTCTGTTTCTGCTCCCCAATAGCTCTGTGACGGCAAGATCATTTATCTTTTCCTTTGAAATATGTACAGTTATTCTTATGCTTTCTGTTATCTGCTCTCCTCCACCAGATTGAAAGATACTTGAATATTGGGACTCTATTCACAGCTCTATCTAGATCTAGCATGTTACTGAGTATTCACTGAAAAAATGATATTTTATCTGTAAGTTAAAGCAGTTCAACTAAATTCTCCATGTCTTTTCTTTTTCTGTGAAATGTATGAATTTAATTTGAATTATCAAAGCTCAGTTAAAAATTTCCTTTCAGTTTTTTAGCCTTTTACTGCTCTTAATATTCCTTCCCAGTATGGACGTGTCCTAATTCCACTTGAAGATAAAGTAATTGAATTGCCCAGAGTGGAACTACATTTAACAGGAAAAGCTCTAAGAGTGACAGAATTTGTTGTTTAAGTCAACTCCTGAAGTTAAAGTCAAAAACAATAAAAAAAAAAAAATCTAACTAAAAAAGTAGGTAAAGTCAAAGCAAACCTAAGAACAATTTCTAAATGGAGAATCTGATGATATTCTAAATTTTCAGATGCTAAAGCACATGGGAATTTTGTTAGTGGATCCACTACTGAGCCCTACAATACAGCTGTGCCTGTTAGTCCTTTGGGCCAACAGAACCTAAGTAACCTCAGTGAGAATACACGGCTCTGCGGGTGAATGTACATGTACATGTTTAATGTTAGTTAAAATCTAGTATGTGCACCCTGTTACAATGAGAATCTTATTTTGGAAGCCCATTTAGTTTGAGCAACATTATATATAACCTAACAGATGCTCTAATACTTGACAACTCCTGAAGTATTAGAGCAAAAATCAGAGTAAATAGATGATGGGGACAACCCCAAGTAAGCACTTATTCTCAAGTTGTGCTCAACATCAGATGATCTGTAAATTGAACTGAGAAAGGAGATCAAAGAATTGTACTTTTTCCTTGAATCAGACTTGGGTAATGAAATGAAAATACTGTAAGTAAAAAAAGTTCTTAATTCATTTTACTTCTTATATATTTTTCTTTTTAGTCACTTTTTAAAAATACTTTAATTAACAAATTAATTAATTTATGTGGTACTGAGAACCCAACCCAGTACCTTACATGCTAGGCAAACGCTTTACCAATGAGCCACAACCCCAGCCCGCTAGCCCCTTCTTACAAATCTTATATCTGTGCCTCTAGGTATTATTCTTTTAACTTAAATGGAAGAGAATACACTCAGATAAGAACTCTGTAAAATCATTTTCTTTGAGAAGAAAAGCATCAAATATCCAGGGAACTTTATTTTTAAACGATAAATCAAATAGACACAGCTTTCATTTACCCAAACATGCATAATCCAACCTGAATATAAAACGCACTCAATTGGCAAATTACACATGAAATACAAAGGGAATGCAATTTTACATATGTGAAATGATTGCCAGCTATAGCAACTTAACAAATTAAAAATATTGTACATTAAAAAACAAAACCAAAAACCACCTTAATGCCAATTATCTATAGTAAACCAAGGGCAAGTTTGATACGGAATGATTTGATTCAAGCAAAGAGTAAGGCACCTGCTATGAATTTAGAGCAGTAACTTTCATTTTCAAAGTTACAATAAAATAGAATTAGGTAACCAAGACTTGTTTCAAAGAGGAAAACAAGTATAGGGATTGATTTACTGGGTGAGAAAGGCAGGTAAAGTTCAGCTAAAAACCTGCTGGCCCAAGGTTGGCCAATTCCTCTCGTAGGGGAGCAGTTAAGTTCCTAGATGCCCTTAACCACTCCTCCCCTTTACTCTCCTCCTTCCACGAGGGTATGTCCAGAGTCCCCTATGAGGTTTGCACTGTGTATATATTAGGTAGCAGATTTCCCTTCTGTTCCTCTTAAAACAGCTTATTTTAAAAGAGATATCCTGAGGCGATTAACAAAGCAAATATAAGCAGCCTTCTACCAATTCATTAGTACACACACACTGCTCAGGCTTTTTGCACCAAGTTATGGCTAAGTAGAGCCAACACTTGCAGTTTTCAACAGTACTAGAAAACACAGAATCTGCCTTATCACCCTCACCCTTACTATTAATAAGAAGAAAATCTGATCAATCATGACCTATAAAATCATATAAGGGAAGACTGAAGACTGATCCTTATCAGTAAACCCATTTAATTTCAAATGCCACTATACACTGATATATCTAGTACCCATCCTAAGGGCATTTTAATTATAAACCTAGAAAAAACGCTTTCAAACCTTAAGTGGAACTTATTAGTTGATGTGCCTTTTTTGGTATTAAAAAGTGCTATAAATATGCTAAGATGTCTTATGGCACACTGGACTCAATGGTAGGTCTTGATGACACATAAATTTCTAGTAGCATTTTTCCTTAAAATTTTGTCTAACATAGTAAACTCCTTTGATATATTAAAATAATCCTGGTGAAATCAATGTGACATAAACCTTCCCTGACTTCACTCCACCATGGTAATTTTTAGTGAAACCTCAGTGACTGATTAAGTTACAAAATGCTTTATTTTTTTTTCCCCTAAAAATGGGATCTTACATTATGCTCACTCATGCAAAATCCAAGGTAGTGTAATAGAAACAATATCATGAAAATAGATGTGGCTTATATATAAGCATCTCTGCTTGTATTATGCATTCAGAAGCTTTTCAAAAATTTTGGATGCTAATTGTTATGGTAAAACTAGGCTGTGTTCCATTTATAAGCACCTTATTACAGGACAGTTACATGACCCTATAATGGAGTGTGCTTTTGATTCAAGAGTAATAAAGTGCCTAGCTATATAAAAAACTCAAGATTCCAAATTTTAAATTAAGCTAACTACACTTTACATGTTAGAGTTAACAAAATCTAGACTCTGTCTACACAAATTTAATCTAATTATTCATACTGCATACTGTTTTAACAACCACATTAAAAAAAAAAAAACTTACACTTCATACTAAGTAGGGTCCACTACTGTAGTTTAACAATCAAATTTTATTGCTTTATTCATGTGGTGCTTTTTGCAAGGCACTGTGGTATGAACTAGAAAACCTGGAATGACTCGTGATAAACCTTGGAATGACACATGAAGGATGCTATGAAAGTCATTCTGAGGCAGGATGCTTTACTGAATCGGTTTTAACCAGGGTATCAAACATCAGGAATGAGTTCAAGTTAAAATTCACAGGAGAATGGAAACATCTTAAGGTGAGTGACTTCACATGCCCATCCTGATACTCTGAATAATCTGGAAAATTGCTGTGAAGAGAAAGAACAAAATGTTAAAACAAGCTTTGAATAAAATACACCTAGCAACTGCAAAATTACCTATTAAGGTAGTTAAGAATCTGAGGATACTCTTATAATCATTTGCAAAAGCTATCTAGCTTCACTGTAAGAAGACAGGCCTATCTTAACAAATAAAACAATTAAATGCTCATAGTTTTATTATTTTCCAGTGCTAGGAAATGAACTGAAGGCCTCCCACAAGCTAGGCAGATGATCTACCGTGAAGCAACATTCCCAAATCAAGTTAATTTTTATTTATTTTTTACTTTTATAAAGAGAGAGGGAGAGAGAGAGAGAATTCTAACATTTTATTTTTTTTTTAAGTTCTTGGCGGACACAGCATCTTTGTTTGTATGTGGTGCTGAGGATCGAACCCGGGCCACATGCATGCCAGGCAAGCGCACTACCGTTTGAGCCACATCCCCAGCCCCTCAAGTTATTTTTTAAATCCTAGCTTCCCTAAATTTTATGTTAAGTGTCCAAATGAGCCTGCACATAGGAAATCATTTTAGAAAGAACTTAAAGCCAGCCTGGGAAGCTGAGGCAGGAAGACTGTCAGTTCAAAGTCAGCCTCATCAAAAGCAAGGCGCTGAGCAACTCAGTGAGACCCTCTTTTAAAAGGGCTAAGGATGTGGCTCAGTGGTCGAGTGCCCCTGAATTCAATCCATGGTACCAAAAAATAAATAAATAAAAATAAAAAGAACTTAAAACACCAGCGTACACAGGTTTTTCTAGATAGAATGATTTTGACTTATTCCTAAATAATTAAGCATCCTTTAAAGCCCTGGCCAATAACATATGCATGTTTCCCCATTCTCACAAAGCTGAAATTCAATCATCTTTGGGTTATATAAACTGTTTGGCTCTCAGCCATTTATCAGGAAAGCTTCCAATTGGTAGGTTTAGGAGAAAGGCAAAGCAAAATGTTAAACAGAAATCTCAGAAACATTAGAATGTGGAAAACAGAATCATTTACCTCAATATGAACAGTGGGCATAATAAGATAATAAATGAAAAAGGCCATTCTGTAACTCATTTGCAGAGGCAAGTGCCTATTACTCTAACAGCAGGCTGCCCTGGTAACTAATCTTTCTTGCCATATGTCAAACGTTCCTTTTATTAACATAAAAGCACTTGTCTCACCAATTAAATTGCCAAGCGGGTACATGTTCTCTACACAGAAACACGTCTCTGGATTAACTTTACTTTCATAAAACGTGCCACCTTTTGGACATTAGATTCGGATATGGTCAAATCAAGTCCTAACACCAGGAGTGCACGTCGGGAAGTCTCTCTGCAAGTGACAATGAAATCGCACACAGTCCAAGTTCTCCTTCTGTGCGCGTTTCTTTTTGTTTAGCCTTAAATGTCCGCCAGCCTGACCATCACCACGGACCTGGCCTCTGGTCTCCGAGCACCGACGGAGCGCGGAGAAGTCGCGGGCACTCCGCTCGGCGCCGCCGCTGGCCAGAAACCGGGGTCGGAGCTGGACGGCCGCGAGCCCTCCCCCCGACGGCAGGCCGCCCCGCACCTACCGGAGCCGCAGACGACAAAGATGAAGAGAGCCAGTAGCCAGGGTCCCACCGACGCCTTCTCCTCGGGGGCGTTTCTCTGCAATGGGAAACCCGGTCAGAGGCGCCGCCGGCCGGGTGCCGTGGGCCGAGCCCGCCCGCCCCGGCCCGCTCTCCCCCGGCCCGCTCTCCCCCGGCCCCGGCCCCCTCCCCGGCCCGCTCCCGCCCCCTCCTCGGCCCCGGCCGGCCCCCGCCCGCCCGCCCGCCCAGCTCACCGAGGTCTTGGCGACGTTGCCGCGCTGCGTGATGTTCTTGCTGTGCTTCTCGTTGGCCATCCGGATCCGCTGCTTGGCAACCATCTTCGCGGCGCCGCCTCCGCCCGGCCGCCCCTCGGCCTCGCTCGCTCGCCTCCCGGGCCGCTATGAGGCTCGGCTCCCGGAGCCCGCGCCGCCGCGGGCAGGAGGCGCTCGGGACGGGCGCCGGCGGCGGCCGCTGGATCTGGGCGCGACGAGCGCGGGGCGCGAGCTGACGGCGTCGGGTCGGCGGGTCGGGCCAGCAGGGCGCGCGGGAGCACGGAGCGGGCCGCCGGGAGCGTGGAGAGAAAGAGGAAGCCGACGCAACAACCGGACGGTGCAGCCCGCCGCCTCGAACTACTTCGGGTTCGGCTGCCAACGTCAGCACTGGGCGGGCTCCGCCCCGCGGAAGTGCGAACTCCGCCCGCGGGAGACGGAGGGCGAGCGCCGGCGCGGCCGGCCCTTCACGCTCAAGCAGGAGGCGTCGCCGAGCTGCGCGTGCGCGCCTCGCCGCCGGAAGTGAGTCGGCCCCGAGGCTGGCGGCCCCGGAAGCACTCGCTCGCAGCCTCCACGCCTGGGGAGACGTGTAGGGGCCGGGTTCGGCCCTCGTTGAACTCTCACCCCAGCGCACGGGTTTCTTTTTCCGGGACAAGATGGCGCCTTCCACGCCTCTGTTGACAGGTGAGTTCCGAACTAGCGGGGGACTCCTTTTCTTGGGCGTGGTCTGTCTGGGTCTTTGCTCTGGAGAGCCAGCCGGCGGTCCCTGGAGTCCGACCCGCGCTTTCTCATGGCTTGCGGAGTGCCTGGCCCATCACCCGGGCTTCTTGGTCCACCGCGTAGCAGTCGGAAGTCAGGCCCTTTACGCTGGTGTCCCCCTCCCAGCTGCCGTCCGCCCTCCTCCCTGCGCTCCGGCCGCTTCAGCAGCGGGAGCGGCACTCGGTGGGCTTGATGCGGGCTGCAGTGCTGCTGTTGCGGGCACCGCGTTCGGAGACAAGCCTTGAGCCCCCGGGGCCCGCGGAGCTCCGACGGCGCGCTCCTGGCCCTGGTGGGGCTGCGGCCGGGGGCCCGTGTCGCTCGCGCTCCTCGAGGCTCCTACCAGTGCGCGATGGAGACCTCTGGCCGACATGACGTGGAGACGGTTGTGGACGTTTTGGAAGTAGAATGTTACACGGCTCCTGGGGTTTTGAAGCTGAACTCGTTTGTACTGTTGAAGATGAGGATTCGGACAGTGCTGGGCGGGACTTGATGTCAGTGTGAAGGAGAGGGCGTGGGAAGGGAAACAGGTCTTAAGTCATGGTCACCGTGTAGCAGGAAAGGAGAAGGCGTGAAGACAAGAGTCTGCTCTGGAGGAGGGGGGTCATTTCCTCCGAACCAAAGGGAGCCATAAAATGCTTTTGCTCTGCTGGACGCAATGCTGCACACCTGCAATCTCAGCGACCCCAGGGCCGAGGCAGGAGGATTGAATGTTTGAGGCCAGCCTCAGCAACCTAGCAAGACACAGTGTCAACACCAACAAAAGGAAAACAAAACAAACAAAGAAAAAGCTTTTTGCACTTATTGCCATTCTTGCCATTCAGCATTTTAAGATCCATGCCCACTCCTGTACAATGGAGTACCACAATTCATTCACCCAACATTTATCAAATGCTGACTATAGTCTGATAAAATACTGGGCTGAGACTATTTAAATGGCATAATTACGTAATTAAATGATTTCCCTAGCCTCACAAATCTAACTGTATAATTTTTGAATACTAAATGGCTATTTGAACTCTAGTTAAAAATTAGTGGATTTAAAAAATCTGTAAAAAGTGGTACCTCACTTCTTACAATCTATTCTTCAGCTTAGGACTATTTTGACCTTTTGTTGATTTGGTAAACCTCTTTTCATCTATTAAAGTTAGTTTCAGATATCATTGCTCTGTGAAGGCTTTTCTCTTTGTTCCCATATAGTCAGTCACTCCCTGAACTATTTCTGAACTCCATGTGTACTTTTTTTTTTTCTCCACTTTTTACATAGGATAATTATCCAGTTGTGCTAGACCCTTAGTTTCTTTTTTTTTGTTTGTTTGTTTTTTGGGTGTGGAGGATTTGAACTCAAGGGCAGTAGACCACTGAGCCACATCCCTGCCCTATTTTGTACTTTATTTAGAGACAGGGTCTTACTGAGTTGCTTACTGCCTCCCCTATTGCTGAGGCTGGGTTTGAACTTGGGATCCTCCTGCCTCAGCCTCCTGAGCTGCTGGGATGACAGGTGGGTGCCACTGTGCTTCTTGATGTTAAGAGCAGAGTATTATTCATTCCTGCCTTCTCAGTACCTAGAACTGAACCTGAAAAGCAATAGGCACTCTAAATGTGTAGTGGAGGAATAAATTAATGAAGGGTAGCTCGTTTATTTCTTGTCAAATTTACCAAGAATGACAGTTTTCTTACAATACCTATACATAAGGATTTTGTAAGAGCTTACAGGTTTTTGTTCAGTCTGCCTCTCATATACTCATATTCTTGGAGGCCAGAGGCATTACTTTACTTCATCAGAGTCATACTGCGGATGGCAGAGTGACGATTTTATGCGCATTATTCCACTTCATGCTCCCTTTTCTGTCACTAAAACACACTGTTTAATATTGTAAACATTCTTAGTTGGGGTATTTCATTTAATAATAGATTTTTTTTTAACTTCCAAACTCTTTTGTTAAATTAGATTCATAGGATCTTAGAGCTGTGAATAATTTGGAGGTTATCCAGTAAATTTTATTAGTCACAACTTTTAGTTGGAAATGACGAGAACCCCCGCCGCCCCCCCCCCCCCCAAAAAAAAAGGGCAGGTGAGAAAGGGAGATTTTCAAAACTCACATAACCTAATAGCTTCCATACTACTGGATTCAGTTAGTCGCATGACTCCAAAAATCTGTCTTCATCTGCAGGCCCTGTTCCTTCTAGATTCGTTTGTTCTCAGGCTGACATCAGCCAGCTCGGGCACCTCCAAAGGAAAGAGAATATTTTTGCCACTGGTCCCAGCAAATCTAAAGGCTGCCATCTTTGGCTTGTCTTGTCTCGTCTCTTACTCATTTGTGTATTAGTTTTTCATAAGAAGTCAGGACCAAATTGTATGCTCACCTGTATTAGTGTGGCCTAAAAAAGAGGGGCTTGGTGCTGGGTATGTAAAAATAACAACATCCATTACAAGAAATTCTTATTCTTTTTTTTTATTATTTTTTTTAGTTATACCTGGACACAATACCTTTATTTTATCGATTGATTATTTTTATGTGGTGCTGAGAATTGAACCCAGGGCCTAGCATGTGCTAGGCAAGTGTTCTACCACTGAGCCAAAACCCCAGCCCCCACAGTATAAGAAATTCTTTTTTGTGTGTGTGTGTGTGTGTGTGTGTGGTTCTGGGGATTGAACCCAGGGCCTTGTGCATGCGAGACAAGCACTCTACTAACTGAGCTATATCCCCAGCCCACTACAAGAAAAATTTTTTTAAGAGAGAGAGAGAGAATTTTAATATTTATTTTTTTAGTTTTTGGCGGACATAACGTCTTTGTTTGTATGTGGTGCTGAGGATCGAACCTGGGCCGCACGCATGCCAGGCGAGCACGCTACTGCTTGAGCCACATCCCCAGCCCCATAAAATTCTTGATGTCTAAGCAGCTTGCCTAGATGAGGTCATTGAAATAATTTACTTAAAATTGAGTCATTTTTCTAAATTGATATGTAGTTCAGCAAATATAACAGGTGGGAAAAGTATATTTTAAGAATCACCATATCCTTGACATATGACTCTGTTTGTTGAAGCCCAGGGTTTTTCTAATTCTAACTCAGGCCTAGAGTAATAAATTGTATGAGCCTCAAAAAGGCTGGTAAGCTTAGAAAAGATTATGTAGATACAATAGTTGTTGTAATTATTGTTTTTTAAACAGTTACTGTGTCAAACTCTAATATTTATTGTTTTAGAACTATTCCATTCTGTTTGCTGATCCTCTTTTACTAAAGAAGTAAATCATCAAACCCCAGATCACATCAAGTGTGAACATACGCTCTCAAGCTAGTTTCACATTCTGCTCACTGTTTCACCTTCAAATATTAACTCAAGTGATTTTTTATTAAAGTTTTGTAAAGAATAAAATTGTTGCAGTTTTGGAAAAGTTTGTTTTGCATCCATATTTGTTTTTGCTTTTATTAATTTGTAAAACAGTTTATATTCTCCTATGAACTGAATTTGTTTTTCCTAGTAAATTTATGTATCCATTTATTCACATTTTTATAAGGAAATTATGCAAACTGGTTATTTAATCTAATAAAGTTTCTTATAGGTCCAAAATGTTAGGCTTCAATATAGCAAGATATGAAATAAACCTGTTGTTTTAAGTGGTTTATATGTATGAACAAAACTATGATAATCCAATATGATTTTTATTTTGAATTCTCCTGTGAAATATTATGTGCAAAGAATGCCTAGTTTAATGATCATTGATAGATCATCAACTTAATAGTAGCTTTGGTTTGTATTGTTGTCTCATAGGATATGTTTTTACCTTTGTACAAAAATCTTGGTCTTTTTGATATTTGATTATAACTTTACAATTTTATCCAATATTTCCAACCAAAATTATTCTTGGGAAATGTTGAAAAACTTTCATTTGATTTGTTTCCTTTTTTTTTGGCTGTACTTTAAACAAAGTATAACCAAAATGATGTTGCATTTTTTAGAAGTTTTTAAAATTTGTATGTAATTTAAGACTCAGAGAAGTTGTAAAAACAGTAGAGTTCTATGTACCTTTCACCCAGCTTTCTCCAGTGATAACCTGTATAACTGTAGTGAATCATCAAACCTAGGAATTTGACTGGTACAATAGTATTTATTAAACAAAATTTCTTATTCAGATTTTGAGTGTGTGTGTAGTACTAAGAAATTTTATCATATATAAATTCATACAACCACCATTGTCAGAATATAGAACTGTTCTGTCACCAGCAAGAAATTCCTGTGGTGCCCTTTATAGTGAAGTCCTTCTTCCAGCATTAATGCCTAACAATCGTTGCCCTGTCCTGTGTCACTGTAGTTTTGTCATTTCATGAATGTTGTATAAATACAATTATAGAAACATAATCTTTGGATTTTTGCTTTTAAAGTTGCGTTTATTTAGAATGTGAACATATGTATGTTGAAAAGCAGTTGATTAATTTGACTTATTATTTTTCGTCTCCAGAAACATACCAAAACCAAAAATTGGAGACCCCATGAAATTTAGTTTCTTGAATGGGAAGGACATGTCACTCTCCACACTGACACTAAAAATGTCATGTGTGCCTTCTAAGATTTGGGTGAATATTCTACAAGGAAAATTGTGACTCGAGTGTTTTTTGTTTTTCTCACTACTCCATTGTGATTTTCTCCCTGTATTAGTTTGGGACATAGGTCTGAAAAACAAATTTTAGAAAAGGAAAACCTACTGGTTGCCCAGAATAGCCTGAGACTTCCCGCTGCTATAGCCAGAAAGATAATCTTCATGAAATCCGGGGTGTAGATGCCACTTTAGTAATGGATAAGATCTTTGAATTTTCCCTTAAGTAAACTTTGTGTAACATCAAAATCATCAAATGACTACTAGTTACAATTACCACTAGCACACAGGAAGCCAAGATGAGCCGGGGAGAAGATTTTTGCTTTATTTTTTTTGCCCAAAAGTTCAGGCAGGCCTGTGTTCTTGGTGTCAGTAGTTAGGGTCCTTAGAACATAATTTTGATTTCATCAGCATTTTCTTTTTTTTTAATATTTTTTAGTTGTAGTTGGACACAATACCTTTATTTTATTCATTTTTATGTGGTGCAGAGGATTGAACCCAGGGCCTCCCATGTGCTATGCAAGTGCTATGCAAGTGCTCAACTGCTGAGCCATAACCCCAGCCCTCATCAGCATTTTCTAATTAACTGGGGCTACACTGACAATGTGCCATTTAGGCATCCTGGACCCATGTGTTAATTCTGAGAGAGCGCTCTTAACGTGTTAGGTTTTACTACAACTTATGAGAAGACCCTCATTATGCTGGCAAAATTGTATGTAGTATAGGATTAGAGTGTAATCTGATAATTATAAACTTTCTAATTTGAAAAATTCACTTTTGGTTAATTCCCCCAATGTCTGTTAGAACTTCATTTATAGTATTAAGAAAATAATGGCCTATTCTCTTCTAAATCCTAATGTATCATATGAAATATTGCAGCAGATGATTAATTTAATAATGAAAAATAGCACTTCTTTGCTCATGTGGTGAGTAAATTTTAATGCTAAAGAACTAAACTTTAGGCTGGGAATGTATCTCCATGGTAGAGTGTGCTTAGTTTACCATGAGCAAGGCCCTGGGTTCAATCCTCAGGATCACAAAAAATTAAAAATAAAAAATTTTAAAAGTTTTAATGTTTTAAAATTAAAAAAATTAAAGGAAGGAAGAAGGAAAAAACAGTTCATAGTCTTTAAATTTAGGAAAACATTTTCTGGCACAAGAAAATGTATAAATTTTGACTGGTACAATAGTATTTATTAAACAAAATTCTTATTCAGATTTTGAGTATGTGTGTAGTACTAAGAAATTTTGTAAATGTCATTTGAGAATTTTAGAATAAATATCTTTACTGTATAATTAAAATTATAGCAAGAGACCAAACTTTTTCTAAATCACTCTCTTGAAAGCAGTGATAGATGCTTACTTATTTTAACCCCAGTACAGCTACGCAGGGGCCATGTCACAGACTTATAGGTACCTGGTGGCGGGAGTTGGGTCCTGAAATATGAAGAGCACTTTGCTGGGCCCGGGCCTGTTCTAGTGCTGACTCACAGGGGCAGTTGTTTCCCAACACCTCTCAGTAGGGTGTTCCACACATGCAACAGTAAGGGGTCCAGCTCTGTACTTGGAGGTGTCCTTGTTCAGTGCTCTGTGTATCACCTATTTACTCTCCCTCCACTAAGTTGGGAGCTCCATTAAGACATGGGTTTATTGTTGTTCGCTAGTAGTTCTTTGGGACCATTGGATACCTGAAATTTGAGCTAGTTAATCACTAGGGAGAATATAATATTCTAATAACTTTGATTTGACTCTTCTCCAGAAGAGGAAGGCAGTAGGGATCAGAACTGGAGCCAAGGCTTGCCCTAACTGTAACTCTGCTGCTTTCCCAGTAACCTAGAGAAGGCTGGGAGATGTCTGAATAGCTAGATGTAATGGTCGCCAGGGACTCGGTAACTATCTTTTCTTCAGCTTTTATACTGTTGCGGCTAGCAAGAATTCTAGGAAAGATACCAACTCATTCCCAATTCTGTTAGTTTTTTTCTCCTAACTATTGCATACCAAGGTATCATCTGTACTGTCCCACCATGGTCTGGGTTTCCCTAATCTCCTGTGGGACTCAACAGAAGCATTTAAAATAGTTTCCCCATGTCCAGTCCACTCTTAATCCTTTCCTGTTCACTTTCTACAGTGTACTAGATTGACCTTTTCAAAATGCAAATCAAATTTTAATGATCCACCTAAATCTCTTGAGCATTTATTTATTTATAGTTGTATATGGACAGAATGCCTTTAGTTTATTTATTTACTTTTATATGGTGCTGAGGATCAAACCGAGGGCCTCACATGTGCTAGGCAAGTGCTCTACCACAGAGCCCCAGCCCCAGCCCCCAGCATTCTTAAGATAAACCAACATTGCTGAGCTCAGTCTTCTTTGTGGTCTGAGCCCTGAGCCCTATTTTCAGCTTCTTCCAGCCGCTCAGGCCTTTGTCCCTTCTTCTGGTGCACTGCCTTTTCTCTGGCATGGGGGTTCTGTATGTGGCCTTGTTCTCCTTCCTGTTAACTGCTGTTCATCCTCCTGCTCCTAGCATCTGGGGACTAGCTCAAGAACACTTTCCCTGTCTTCTAGTTTGGGGGCAGAGTTCCCTGTCGTGCCCTCTGATACCATATGTTTTCCTTTGTAGTTCTCAGTCTGTGGTAATCATTTGCTCACTGTAGACTGAGTTCAATGAAGTCAGGCATGAGACAGGTTTTCCTCCCTCTTGTGTCTCCAGTACTCAACCCAAAGCCTGGGAAGGGGTTTTCCTTTTAGTAAACATCTGTTGAATGAATCAGTCTGTATATTTGAGTCAGCTTTAGATGCATCCAATTCAGCCCTTTTGAAAAATAGTTAGTGCTCCAAATGTTTTATTTGCTTATTTGTTCTTGAACTTTGTTCCCATTTAAATTTTTTATATATTACTGTCATTGGGATTAGTGAATGAGTGTGTTTCATTCTACTTGTTCTTAGTTTGGGAGACTGCAAATAGATGAACAATAGTTTGTGATCTAAGAACTTTAAACATGTGCTGCATTTTATGGTATTTTATATAAAGCATGTAGCTCCGCTGTATGCCAGTGTTTCTGTTTTATAGACGAAGCAGAGGTTCAGAGAGCGCCACATCCACAGGCTCCCAGCTGCTACACACCTGCTGCCTCTGAATTGATGGCTTTATGTCATGGTGTATACCCTTTTAATGATAACATTCTCTGGTACAGCTAAGTGTTTAATGATTTCCTTACTATCTTGAAAACTTTTGCTTTTTAAAAATATTTACAAATATAATCTACCCTTTATTAGCAAAGGGTAATGTGTTGGTTCTTTCATGTTCTTTAGTCCGAGGATCAGAAGGATTGTACATGGTGAATGGGCCACCGCATTTCACGGAAAGCACAGTGTTCCCAAGGTATGCTTTATTTTGTTGAGTGATGTTACCAGAGTATACAGTACATAGTAAATGGGTTTTGTGTAGTTTGATGTATTTTCCATGAGAAAGGGAAGGGATAAGCTAGTTTCTTGGAAAATATTGTGTGATATTAACAGGAGATGGAAAAAATATATATTCTTTATCAAGTAACATGATCTTTAGATTTGAAAGTAATTGTGTAAACCTGTTTAGAAGAGGGGAAAATAACAGTAAGGAAAAGTGTAGACACTGTGTCATTGAATGCAGCCTTTAGTTTGGAACCAGAGTTTTATCTTGGAGAAGGAGAAAAACTGACAGCTATGATAGTCAACCTGCTACCAATAATCTTCATGAATTTAAGAGAAAGAAAATGGTATTAAAAAAGGAATAAAATAGAATATATATGTCTAATATGTAGCTAAAGAGATATATTTGGCCCCAAAAGGAACAATACAAGGACAAACCAAAAACTAATTAAAATGGTTTCCTTGGGAGAAAGTGTAACAGGATGCTGGAGATGTATCTGTGAATGAACTTTGGTATATATAGTTATGACTTTTAACCATGTAATTGTTTTAAATAATAAAGTTAAATAAAGTGGAAAACTGAAACAAATGAATCAAGCTCTGTGTCAAGGTGGTCATGTAACCATGTGAAATTTCGCAAAGTTCTTAAATGCAGTCAGTATTTTATTGTTAACTGAAAATACATGTCTTTTGAAGTGTTTTTTATTTTTTGTGGTGCTAAGGATTGAACCCAAGGCTTGCTAGGCAAGGGGTCTACCAACTGAGCCACATCCCCAGCCCCTGGATGTTGTCATTTCAATCTATTATAGGATAAAGTAAATGGATAATTATATTAGTATCACTAGGAACCAAGATCTTTAGCGTGAGTGTAAAGAGAGGGAGTTGCATATGAACATATGAACTTGTGATTTTTTAAAACATTTGTATTTCTTAGTTCTTTCCACTGAAGAGTCAAGAAGCAGTGAAGATGGGCTAGGGTTGTGGCTCAGTGATAGTTGGCTTGCATATGTGAAGCATTGGGTTCGATTCTCAGCACCACATACAAATAAATGAATAAAATAAAGGTCTGTCAACAATTAAAAAATATTTAAAAGAAGAAGAAGAAGAAGCAGTGAAGACCCTGTGCACAGACAGTGGCTTTCTGGGTACCACCCCTCACTAAATGGAATCAGTTCCTTGGGGGACAGGTCAGCTCTAGGTCTAGAGCAGCAAATGTACAGGTGAGGTGGGAACATCTTGTGCCAGAAAGCAAGGAAGCTGCAAAGGACCAGTGAGGTCTTTGAAAGGGCCATAGGAGTCATCTAGAAGGGAGGGGCTTAACACCAACCTGAGATGGAACAGTTTGAGCCTTAAGAATTATAACTAAAAGAATAAAACACGTTAAGTATATCAATAATAATTTTTTAAAAAAACCTTCTAAACCTTATTCATTGCATTAGTGGTTGATTGAGTCCTTGCTTATTGCTTTGAAGATTGGTAAAGGGAAGGAATCGGGCATTTCTCTTGCCTTTTCTGTACAAACTATATTTCAGAATAACCAAATAATTGATGAGGGAAAGTTCTTTTTTTTTTGGTCCCAGGGATTGAACCCAGAGGTACTTAACCACTGAGCCACATCCCAGCCCTATTTTGTATTTTATTTAGAGACAGGGTCTCACTGAATTGCTTAGTGTCTTGCTTTGGCTGAGGCTGGCTTTGAACACACAATCTTCCTGCCTCAGCCTGCCCGGCTTAATTTTTTATTTTGAGACAGGGTTGCTGAGGTTGGCCTTGATCCTCCTGCCTCATTCTCCCAGGTTGCTGGGATTACGGGTGTGCACCACTGTGTCTGGCTTCATTCAATGTTCTTATAAATAATTTAGATGATCACTTAGAAAGAATGTTCTCTAATTTATACTTCAAATGGATTTGTAAGAAATGACTAATATTTTAAAAGAGCAAATCAAAATGTAAGTAAGTTTTAGTAGGGTAGAACATTACACCAAAACCTGTGAGGAATTTAATAAAGACAATATAAAATTGTGCCTTTAGGTCTGGAAGTGAGTTGCACAAGTGTAGGAGTGGGGATATCTTGTTCACAGCTGTCTATGAGGGAGACAATTAGTTTCACTAATTGGGGCTGGGAATGTGGCTTAAGCGGTAGCATGCTTGCCTGGCATACAAGGGGTGCTGGGTTGGATCCTCAGCACCACATAAAAATAAAATAAAAGATGTTGTGTCCACCAAAAACTAAAAAATAAATATTAAAAAATTCTCTCTCTCTTAAAAAAAAGTTTCACTAACTGTAAATTGGGTATTAGCTACCATTATTGGTTTGCAGAAGCATAGATGTCATTTCTTGATAAGTCATTCTGAAGATAATGTCCAGTTAAGATGCATACATCAGTTCTCAGTGCATTTGCTGTTATTAGTTTCTCATCTAGTGTGACTGTGCCAAATAGACACCTGAGTGTACGCAAACGCACATTTCAGTTTGGGTTTTACTTGGTGTTAGGAGATGTATTCACAGTGGCTATCTCAAGTAGAGAGATAACAGTACTTACAGTTTTGATTCCTTGATAGAATGTTGCCAGGTAACCGGATTTCCATAGGTGCAGCCCAGAACGCTGCTTCGTTTGTTAAATGTGAAGATCCTCTTATTATATAGCCTGTGTCTGCACTGGAGGAGTCAATGGAAGGCCTTTGTCCTTTAAGCCCAGGGCCACTTGAGGATGTTCTGTCCTCCATTGTTTTGCTATGTAGTCTGGGACATTGTCCACAGCCTCTGTGTTGAAATTAGCCTTCTCAAGATCAGGGTTTATAGCTGGCTACTTTTATGTTTAGTTACATTTTGTGGGTTCCCACACAAATAGTTCACCCAAAGGGCTCTGTTTTTCTTTCAAGATTCACCCGTTGGTATAAAATTGATGTCCAACTTACTTTAACAGTGATTATTCTCAGAGATAATGCTTTTTGGCAGAATAAAGCCTTTTGGAATTATTTTTTTATTTTCTAAAATGTAAGTTTTTAATCATTAAATTAATAGATTATAGTCTTTTTTTAAAAATAAGAGACTCTGAACTATATATATATATGTGTGTGTATATTTATATATATGTGTGTGTGTATATATATATATATATATATATATATATACACATACATATATGAATCTTTATTTTATTTGTTTTTATGTGGTGCTGAGGATCGGACCCAGTGCCTCACACATGCGAGGCAAGCACTCTGCCACTGAGCCCCAGCCCCAGATTATAGTCTTTTTAATCATATTTTTTTTTGAAAAGTATCAAAGCTTATTAATTTAAACTGTTTTTGTTATTTTCAGGGAATCTGGGAAAAATTGCAAAGTCTATGCCTTTAGCAAGGATGGAACCTTATTTGCCTGGGGCAACGGAGACAAGTCAGTGTTCATTTACATGGCATGGTGTTCCATGTGTGTCGTGGGTATAAATGTAACTGGCATGATTTGAATAACATGTATTTAGGTGTCATTAATAAAGCCCATCTTCTGATGTCATGATGCAGTAAGACAACTTTGAACATATTCACAGGCATATATATATATCAATCATACCCCAAATCTAACCTAAAGAAGTGAGAAGTTATTTTATATAGTGCTCTGGTTATTGGTTAGCATTTCTTAAGTTCTGCACTTACAAAATAATACTCTTGCTTGTTTATTTTAGATTTAGATAAACTTATTTGCTGTTAAATTAACTGCAGTTAATGTAACTATTAGTCCTATTATAAAAGCATATAAATTATTTAAAAGAAGATTTAGTGTAATCTGTAGTGCATAAACCACCAAATCACAAGGTTGGTCTTATTCACAATGTTAATGCGTAGTCTTAATCTTAGCTTCAAAGTGTAGGAGTGGGGACATCTTGTTCTCAGTTTTTTTTTTTTTTTTTTTTTTTTTTTTGTACTGGGGATTGAACCTCAGGGGCACTCAACCAATGAGCCACATCTCCAGCTCTATTTTGTATTTTATTTAGAGACAGGGTCTCACTGAGTTGCTCAGTGCCTCACTGTTGCTCGCAATCCTCCTGCCTCAGCCTCCTGACCTGCTGGGGTTACAGGCGTGCCCAGTTATATTCTCAAATTTTACATCTTTTTATATGACCTAAGTATTTAAGTTTTATTTTTTATCCGTAGTTTCAGTTTATACTATTTGGAGTCATTAGATTTTTACTGCCTAGTGAGACATACTTCTTTTCATTGTCTTTTTTTTTTTTTAAATGTTATCCTTTATTCTATTAGCTTACTATATTGAATATCTATTTTCACCCTGGCAATTATTGTTAATGATTTTATATATTTCATGTATATTCTCACTTAGTCGTCTATTGGATTCAACCTCAGTCTTCCCTATATCCCCTATATCCCTTTTTAAGTGTCCTGTCCATCACTTAATAGATAACTTTATACATAGATGCTGGCATTTATTTCCTGTGGCTTTGGCCATAATGGCTCATAATGTCTCTAATAAAATATAAAAAAGGCCTGGGCATGTGACTCAGTGGTGAAGTGCCCCTGGGTTCAACCCCCTGTACCAAAAAAAAAGAAAGAAGAAAGGAAAAACAAGAAAACTTCATGTTATTTTTATGCTTATTTTTTCCATATTTTTTAATTGGTGTGTGATAGTTGTACATAATGGTGAGATTTGTTGTTATATATTCTCATGTCATTTTAAAATACGTAATTTACAAGGGTGTGTGTGTGTGTGTGTGTGTGTGTGTATTAACAGTATGCTATAATCTTTGATTCCTATCAGTTATTGCTTGTCTTAACCGAAGTGTCCTCTTCAAACTAGAGTAAAACAAAGTTTCTTTTAGCAGTGTCTGGAATAAAATGGAACATCTTTTTTTTGTTTTTTTAACTCTAAAATGTTCATGTACAGAAAAGTCAGCCCGAACTGATTCAGAAGCTTGGCCCTGGCACTTATCAGTAATATGATCTTGGGCAAATCATAAACTAGTTCGATTTTTTTGTACTGGGGAAATGAACCCAGGGGTGCTTAACTACTTAACTACATCCATAGCCTATTTTATATTTCATTTAGAGACAGGGTCTTTATGAGTTGCTTAGTGCCTCGCTTTTGCTAAGGCTGGCTTTGAACTCTTGATCCTCCCGCCTCAGAGCCTCCAAGCTGCTGAGATTACAGGCATATGCTACCATGCCTTGCTAATTTTTTTTTTTAAGTCTTAAATTTAAAATTTTAAAAATAGAATTGATGAGACTGTTGAGGATTAAATATGGGACTGCTTTTATTATATAGTCATCATCATTTTTGTCATTATTGTACCATAATAATTTGTATGCCTTTTGAAGATTGCTTTTG
The DNA here is from genome assembly GCF_048772815.1 of Callospermophilus lateralis. Classification (NCBI taxonomy): domain Eukaryota; kingdom Metazoa; phylum Chordata; class Mammalia; order Rodentia; family Sciuridae; genus Callospermophilus; species Callospermophilus lateralis. Next base: position 105,294,255 of record NC_135314.1, read on the forward strand.
AGATGTTAATAGACATCCAGAGTTTTCTTACAGACTTCCTAGCTGCTTTGGTTTGCACTTATTCAAATGAAGACAATATACTTTGCTGTTCCTTGCCTCTCTGCCTTCCCTTAGTTTGGAATATCTCAGCTTCTCTGTAGCTTAGCTTTTTCTTTTTCTTTTTTTATCCATCTTTTTGTCTGTAGCTTACTTTGTGTTCACTTATAGAACTTGTTTCCTTTTCAGAAATCGAATCATCTTTTATCTTTCTGCTAATACTCTATTATTTTCAAACATTAGCCTGCCATAGGGTCTTTTTTGTAAAATGTCCTTTTGTTTTTAAAGTTAAGGTGTTTTTGGATATTTTCTAAAACTAACTGAAAATTGATTTTTATGATAAAGAAACATTTTGAAGTGATCCATATTTGAAAAGAGGTGTGAATGTTTTGGTTAGTGTTGGCTATTAAAAAATATTATAAAATGGTAGGATATTTTCTAAAACTAACTGAAAATTGATTTTTATGATTAAGAAACATTTTGAAGTGATCCATATTTGAAAAGAGGTGTGAATGTTTTGGTTAGTGTTGGCTATTAAAAATTTTATAAAATGGTATTTCATCACTGAAGTCGTTTCTTTTGAACCAGAGTAAATACCATCAGTATCACTAACAAGGGACTGCTGCACTCCTTTGACCTCCCAAAGGTAGTTTGCCTTGAATTCTCGCCAAAAAACACTGTTCTGGCGACGTGGCAGCCTTACACTAGTAAGTACTTTCCCACTGTATACCTATTTTGGCAGGACCAATTAAATTTAGTGGAAAAAAAGAGATTTATAACCTTATAAGACAGTATTTGTGTAATAGTAAGTTGGTATTTGTAATCAACAAGTAATGTCTAATTCTCCCAGTACAACATACTGTTCGTAATTTTAAGGTAAGGTAATATCCCTTATCCACAGGGGTTATGTTCTTACTGCCTGCCTGAAACTGCAGATAGTGCTTAATCTTTGAATTGAATGCCTTTTCCATCTTAACTAGGCATTTACCTATATTTTTATATTTTGAGATGTCACAGCAAAATTAACAGGGGTTTCTCTTTTTTTCGCAATTTCCTGGATAAAAGATTTGTTCTTTGTGGTGATCTTGGCAACTTAAGCAGTTTTTTTTTTTTTTTCCCCCTTACTCACATTAAATAGTTGAGAACTCTCCAACTTTTTACTTATAAGAAGTGCTTTATGTGCATATCCGAATTTCCAGCTACTTTTCCATATCCAAATTACTTCTTTTGTGTTTTGAGCCATTACTGTGTAAGTAAATTATTACTTGAACTCAAGTGCTGTGTGCTCCAGCAGTCAAAATGATGACCAAGGTGGCTCCTAAATGACCAGTGGGTGGATAGCATATGGATATAGCATGGATACCTTGAATGCATGGGTGATTCATGCCCTGTGTGGGACAGAGTGGGATGGCACTCAATTTAAAACTTATGAACTGTTTATTTCTGGAATTTTCCACTTAATATTTTTGGTCCTTCGTTGACTAAAATAACTGAAACCTCAGAAACTGAAACAATAGATAAGGGAGAATTACGTGTATAGTAAGTTAGAAGGAAGATCAATCATGAGATAGAGGGAAAGAAAAGGCTCAAGAGAAAATTTAAAAAGTAAATAACTGCTGGCTAGAGAAGATCATTAAAGATTAAGAAGAATAATAACTGATAAATATCATCATTATAAGTGAAAGGAAGCACCATAGATACGACTTCTAAGAGGTGTGTGTTATATGACTGTTGGAAATGGTGTGTTATTTTCTTACACATTTAGATATCATGATAAGATATTATATGAGCATACTATATACCTGTGGTTTAAAAATGAGTGATAAAAATGAGTGATAATAGGTCATTGTTGGGCTGTAAACATGGGTTTTATTCTTTTAAAGAGTCATCAACTCTGGAACTGGGGTTGTAGCTCAGTGGTAAAGCGCCTGCCTGCCTCGCATATGTGATGCACTGGGTTTGATCCTCAGCAACACATAAAAGTAAATAAACAAAATAAAGTTGTTGTGCCCATCTACCACTAAAAAAAATTTTTTTTAAAAGTAGTCATCAACTCTAATGAATCTTATTGTTCCAAGTAAAAGGGAAATTGAAACTCATGAATGGTTGTAAGTAACATTTTTTTCATAACAAACTTCAAATTTTCATTATTTTAATCCATCTGTTTAACAGAAATCCATTTCAAACTTAATAAATAAGAAATCTCAAGTATTTTAAAACCTACAGTGGTCACTGCAGGCACTGGGCTGGCTCAGGCAGCTGTTGTCCTTCTGTGGGGAACGAGTGAGTGATCAACTCCAGAAGGATGGCCAAAGAGTTGATTTGGGGAGACTTTTTAATTTGATCTTCATACTCCTTTTCAGTTTTTTCTAAGTCTGAAATTTTTTTACAGCTGTTAGACAATTAGTGCAAAATTTTTTGTTTTTGTTTTTATTGCAGCTTCTAAAGATGGCACAGCTGGATTACCCAACCTACAGTTATATGATGTGAAAAATGGGACATGTTTGAAATCTTTCATACAGAAAAAAATGCAAAATTGGTAAATAAATGCTTTAAAGTCTAATTATTTACATAATATTTTAAATATCATGGTATAATATTTGTTTCCCTGGTATTGATTTTGAAAATACTTCAAACAAAATATAGATCATTTAGGGATTTTGTATATAGGAAAATAAAAGAGTAAAAATGTGATCTTGATTTTGTCTTTAAAAGGAAAGGAATTATATTTTCCTATATGTATTTTTTTTAGTATTCATTTATATTTGTTTTTTAATATCTTTTTTTATATTTAGTTTTTAGTTTTAGGTAGACACAATATCTTTATTTTACATTTATGTGGTGCTGAGGATTGAACTCAGTGCCTCCTGCATGCTAGGCAAGCACTCTACCACTGAGCCACAACCCCAGCCTCTATTTTTTAATATCTGTATTTATTTATTTTTATGTGGTGCCACACATGCTAAACAAGTGCTCTACCTCTGAGCCACAACCCCAGCCCCTGTATTAAACATTGTTTAATTAAACTATTAGAAATTGACTTGGTAGGTATTTTCCCTTAAATAGTGAACAGTGTCACAGACCTAACATGGTAACATAATGTTGTCCTCTAATTTTGTTTTTGTTTTGAGATAGGTGTCCATCCTGGTCAGAAGATGAAATTATTTGTGCCCGAAATGTTAACAATGAAGTTCACTTCTTTGAAAACAACAATTTTGGTATGGAAAGATTTATTTAAAAAAAAAAAATGTTGTTGTTGAGAATCTTTATTTTTATTTATTCATTTATTTATATGTGGTGCTAAGAATCAAACCCAGTGCCTCACACATGCTAGGCAAGTGCTTTACCACTGAACCACAACCCCAGCCCTGAAATAATTTTATTATTTACTTTAAATGTATGAAGTGTTTATTATCTTATGTGGCATCAAAGGGTTCTCCTAAATACTAGTAATTTGCTAATCAGTAATTGCTGTTATATGCACTTGTAGAATTCTCTGTAAGTCTAAGTACCAATGAAATTCAGTATCACAAATTTTAATTTATAATAACATTATTGTTTGATAATTGGTATTAAATGAAGAGATTAGAATGTCTTTTGCTGAACTTAATTGCTGTTGAAATTCTGTAACACAGATTTTTAAAAAATGTCTTACTGTATAGAATTTCAAACCCCAAAGTGGACATCTGGCTCCTATTCCTCCTATTCCTACCTCTGTCCAAAGAACATCTCTGAGCTAAAGCAAATTCTAGAGATCATATAATTTTACTAGAAAATATTTAATCATTTATCTTTGAAGATTAGGGCCCTTAATTTTTAAAACTTAGCCACAATTAATCACAATATCACAAATCATTAAATTTTGGTTCAGTGTTCAGATTTCCAACAGCTGCAAATGTTGTGATTCTTTTAAAACTCAGGATCTAAATAAGTTATCACATATTACAATTTGCTGATGCATCGTAAGTTTCTTTTAATCTATAGTTTATCACCACATCTCTTTTTTTCTCTTGTAATTTATTATTTAACAAACAATATTAGGCTGCATGTGGTGGTGCACACCTGTAATCCCAGCTAATCAGGAGACTGAGGCAGGAAGATTGCAAGTTAGAGGCCAGCCTCAGCAACTTAGTGGTAAAGCACCCCTGGGTTCAATCCCCAGTACTGGAAAAAGAGAGAGAAAAGAAAAACATCAGGGTTATTTTTCTTAGTTATTTTCCTGTGGTTTGAATTCTGGTTTTATATCCCACGGTATAATTTACATGTTCTTTTGTTCCCTACAAATTGCCATTTAGATTTAGAGTCCTTTTTGATGGCAAGGATAAGAGTTCATCATATGGTGGTATTCTTTTATCAAGTAGTGTTTGATTGTCTCTGTTTTTACAGGGTTAGCTGACATTCATGTTCAGTGCCTAGGTCAGTGGTTATAAGCTGGTGATGTTCTCTTTTTCTTCCTTCTGTTCTTATTTATTAGCTAAATTATGTCTACAAAGATTAATTTCCCAATGTACTATTTGGTTGCCCACATGGTGTTTATATAGAAAAGGCAGGAATAAATATTCTTTTCCTTGATCAGTTTTAACATAATATGTTCTCTAGCAGCCTTCATTGTAAGCATTTAGTTCTTTACTCCCATCCTAATAAACGGTGGATTTAAAATACCATGTTTCCATCTATTGTACTTATTATTCTTACTGATGCTTAAATTGCTCCATCCTTGTTCAGTTAGCTGTCAGTGATTTCTTTGCTATGTGATGAGTTAAGCTATTCTAAGATTAACATATGTGTTCCCTGCTACAGAGCTAGGGTCAGTTAATCCTCTAATACACCCTAGTTACATGGTAGAAACTATAATCTAGGTTCCAGGGGTTCTCATTGCTTCTGTGTTGATCATTGTTTCTCAACTGTTTTTTTCTTTTTTAAAGCTTCCATTTAAATGAAAGACTATAAGGTTTTTTCGTTTGTTGGTTGGTTTTTTTGGTGGTGCTGGGAATTGATCCCAGGACCTTGTGCATGCTAGGCAAGCACTCTATCAACTATATCCCCAGCCCAATGAACAATTTTGGGGTGAGGGGAATGGGGGGGGTACCAGGGATTGAACTCAGGGTTATTCAACCACTGAGCCACCTCCCCAGCCTTATTAATTTATTTATTTATTGGTACTGTGGAATTGAACTCAGAGGTACTCAACCACTGAGCCACATCCCTAGCCCTATTTTGTATTTTATTTGGAGACAGAATATCACTGAGTTGCTTAGCACCTTGTCCTTGCTGAGGCTGGCTTTGAACTAGCTTTGATCCTCCTGTCTCAGCTTCTCCGGAGCTCTGGCATTACAGGCGTGTGCTATTGTGCCCAGCTGCATTACCTTTCGGTGATGTCAAGAATCCTGTTTCTCTGGGATAGTAGGGGTGAGAGTTGGGGAATATCACATTCACATGAGTATTCATTTGCTCTGTTCCATATTAGCCGCATAGTATTCTTGGAATAATTATACCAACAGTAACATGATCACTGAGAACAGCTTTCTTTTTTTGCAGTGCTGAGGAATCTAACCCAGTGCTTCACACACATTAAACAACCACTGTATCACCAAACTACATCCCCAGCCCCTAAAAATAATTTAAAAAGAAAGGATTGCAGTTGTATTTGTTTGTTTATAGAGTACCCTATTACAATTGTGCACTTGTGAGCATGTCATGGAGTAGCAGTTGGCAAGTCTGTTCACATGCACCAAGAATGGTCAGTGGGCTGACCTCCAGCAGCTTTCCACAGTGCAATGTGCACTTCATCTCCCTGCTTTCCACTTCTGCCCCAGTGTGTTTGATTAGCTTGCTTTTGGGCTTGCCTCTTGGTTAGCATGCCAGAGGAAGGAGCGTTAACAGGTAGGGAGTTTGGAGTACTTCTTTTGAATACCTGTTGACCTCTGAAATGGAATAAAGAAAGTAATAAATAGAATAAAGAAAGTAATTAACTCGGACAGCAGTATTGTTAAAAATATGAATTCCAACGTCCTGGCATAGAAGAAACACTCAATAAATTTCAGCTGTTACTGTTGTTTTGATCATGATTATGATGTTACTACACTGTTACAGAATTTCCATATTTTCATTCTATAGTAGCAAGATCAATCTTTTCCATCTAATAGGTTGTAAAACTGCTGTATCTCAGAGGTTTAAGAGAACTGACATTTATTAAATACATGCCTTGTGCCTGACACTCTGTTCTTGAAAATAGTCACCGGGAGTAAGGTGGTGTGATCCGTTATTGCGGGAGCTTGACAACTAGTAAATGACTTGAGTAGGAAATCAAGCCTGTGTCTGTCTTGCTGCCACCCAGACCTTTTACACTGTATTGCACTGTCTCACCCACATTCGACCACAATGAGCAATATTTGTATGTAGTTACAATATTTGTATGTATGTGACCTTTATAATACATTCAGAGTTTAACATGTTCCTGTTAGTGGCTCTCATCCATCTAACACCATTTATTTTTTTCTTTTAGATACAATTGCAAATAAATTACATTTGCAAAAAATTAATGATTTTGTTTTATCTCCTGGGCCTCAGCCATATAAGGTAATTGCTGTTTTTGTTGGTTAATGTGAAGTATTAATTTAAGCCTTTTCTAGTTATTTTGGTAACTGTGAAAACATATCCATCTTACTTTACATACTTCAGGACATTAAGTGATGATTTAATGATTTGCTTGTGTCTTAGGTAGCTGTCTATGTTCCAGGGAGTAAAGGTGCACCTTCATTTGTCAGATTGTATCAGTACCCCAATTTTGCTGGACCTCACGCCGCATTAGCCAATAAGAGTTTCTTTAAAGCTGATAAGGTGACAATGCTATGGAATAAAAAAGGTAAGGTAAACATATTTTATTCCTCATTTTGTTTATCATGTGTTAACTGGATTTAGACACGTACATGTATTTAAAAAGGAGTATCGGTGATGATTTGTGGGTTGGTTTTTTTTTTTTTTTTTTACTTTTTTTTTTAGTTGTAGATGAACACAATACTTTTTTATGTGGTGCTGAGGATTGAACCCAGGGCCTCACACGTGTGAGATGAGTGCTCTACCACTGAGCCACAACCCCTGCCCATGACCTGTGTTTAAATTTAATTAAAGTGTTTGCTGTTGCAGCTACTGCTGTGCTGGTGATAGCCAGTACAGACGTGGACAAGACAGGCGCTTCGTACTATGGAGAGCAGACACTGCACTACATTGCGACTAATGGAGAGAGCGCAGTAGTGCAGTTACGTGAGTATTCCTTTGTCTTTCTTTGATAAAACAACAGTATAAAAAAATAATATGCCACAAAGATGCTATAATCTAAATCTTGGTCAGATAATAGAACTCAAATTCTTTAATATAAGATATAGTTCCTCTTAATTAAGAAACTTAAAATTATTCTTAGACATACCCAATTTTGACAGAACCCAGTTAATTTATTTGCATTATGCCAACATGCTGATAGTTAGGACTTCCTGAATGTGGCAATCCCGTTGTGTTAGTTCTTCTAGGACATACTTGACTAATTATGACAGCAAGTTCATTCTAGTGAGTTGAGAATTACTTTCAGAATTGTAAATAACATCCAGGAATATCACCACTGTATCTCTTGTTTTGATGAACTCAGTTAATAGTTTTAACATTCTAGCAGGTCCCTGATTTTTTTCTCTTTTGAATTGAACATGTGTAAGTAGAATAATCTTGCATGCAAAAAACTATATTCTCATTGAAGTCAGATACAAAACAAGAATGGCTAAAATACCTTGCAAATGTAAGTGATCAAAAGAAGTAGAATATGCAATTTGGAAAATAGAAAACTGAGTTATCTTTGCTGGTATGGATGAAGTATAAAAAAAAACAGCCACTTGAATAATGGAAGAAAAGTTTCCAAATATAGCACAAAAATAAAATGTATATAGGTCTGTGGAAGGAAAACTTTTATAACTCTTCAGAAAGACAGATTATGACCTTTATTAAAAAGCAATTTTTAAAAGATGTTATTTCTCCCAATTAGTCTAAAAATTAAATTTAAGTCATTGTTGCTTTTGTCTAATTGGATAAGCTGGTCCTAAGGTTGATAGTGAAACATGAACATACAAGAATGTTTTGAAAACTTTTGTAAAAGAAGAGCAATGATAATTACTTGTTTCTGACTAATAAATCAGGCTAATAAATCCGTTAAATAGAATTGTCCAGAAAGAAAACTGTATTTCTATAGGCATTAATATAAAGTCAACATTTGAATCAATGGAGAAAATCATTGTTTTATTTGTGGTTTGGGGACAACTAGCTAGCCATTTGAAATAAAAAATTGATATCTCTACCTCTTCACCAGAATAAATTCCAGTTAGACCATAAAATTATATAAGACTGCAAAGGAACTAGAAGAAAATATGAAAGAAATTTTTGTCTAATCATAGGGTAGAAAAAGATTTTCTAAGTAAGAAAGAAGTCATGTGTAAAAAAGTTGAATATGTTATAAATTATAGATTTCTACATTGAAAGAAGAAAGGAGTTAAGCAAAGCAAACAAAAAAAATATGGGAAATATATTTTTTAGAGCAGACAAGGGATGAGTATGAGAAAAGGTGAATATTCTTAATATATCAAGTAAAATCCAGTCTGTAACTGGGAAGAAGAACAGGCGTGGGACAGTAAGAATTGTCCACAGGAGAAAAAATTAAATTGTTTGTAAGTATGTTAGAAGATGCTTAGCTTATAATTAAAAGAGTAGAAATAAACTTAAGATACCAATTTTTACTTAATAAACTGGCAAAGGTGAAAGCATGAACCTGCATTGTACCAGAGCCAGGGGACCTGCGTGGTCACATGCTGTTGCTAGGCACATGCACGGGCACACCTCCTGGGAGGGCACTATGGTGGGCGAGGGAGTGCGCATGCCCTGGTAGCTCGCAGCTGTATGCCTGCAGATGCGGTGCACACTCAGTGGGAAGGAGGCAGCGGGCTGGTGATGGAAAGCAGTGCAGCTGAGGAAGAACTGACCAGCTGCACGTGCCCATATTGAAACCCCAAGGTGGAGACTAAATCAATAACAGGTCTGGAGCTGTGTCACTTATGTGTCTATTTAGGAGACAGATGCTTTATTTCAACAAAAATATTCTGAAAGAGTATGCAAGAAATTTAACAGGGAGGGGATTGCCTTTTTTAGAGGGACTTATTTTTGTGGCATGTATATTTTTATATAGTTTATATTTTTATTACCATTTTATATTACTCCTTCAAAAATAAAGGCAGACTCTTGCCTGGCATGATAACACGTGCCTGTGGTTCTTGTCCTAGCCTACGGGAGGCTGAGCAAGAGGAGCCTCGAATTGAGGAGTGTGAGATCAGCTGGGACATAGAGCAGGACCCCATTTCATGTTTTTGTTTGTTTTGGCTTTATTTTTAACATTTAAAAAAAATATCTATTTATTTATTTATTTATTTTAGTTGTAGTTGGACACAATACCTTTATTTCACTTATTTATTTTTATGTCGTGCTGAGGATCGAACCCAGGACCTTCCATGTTCTAGGCGAGCACTCTACCACTGAGCCACCACCTCAGCCCTTGTTTTGTTTTTTATTAATAGTAATAAACTCATATTGGTTTCCATGAGCCCATATTGCCAAAATGTTTAAAATAAATTAGGATTCCATAAAAGTTCTTAAATAAACTTATGATTACATATTAATGCTCATAATGTATCATATAGGAATATTCTAACTTCAATATGCCTTGAAACTTTTAGAGGTTTTTTTTTTTACTGTTTGATATGTTTATGATTTCTGTGTATTTATAACTTATACTAATATAATATTCATATAATTCTTTATTTCTAATTTGGATTTTGTATTCTTTTTCTAGCAAAAAGTGGCCCCATCTATGATGTAGCGTGGAATTCCAGCTCCACCGAGTTCTGTGCCGTGTATGGCTTCATGCCTGCCAAGGCGACGGTCTTCAACCTGAAATGTGACCCTGTGTTCGACTTTGGCACTGGGCCTCGCAATGCAGCCTACTTCAGTCCTCATGGACACATATTAGTCCTGGCTGGGTTTGGAAATCTGAGGGGACAGATGGAAGTGTGGGATGTTAAGAACTACAAACTCATCTCTAAGCCGGTGGCTTCTGATTCTACATACTTTGCGTGGTGCCCAGATGGTGAGCACATCTTAACAGCCACGTGTGCTCCCCGGTTACGTGTTAACAATGGGTACAAGGTCTGGCACTACACAGGCTCTGTCTTGCACAAGCACGATGTGCCATCGAACGGAGAGTTGTGGCAGGTCTCCTGGCAGCCATTTTTGGATGGAATATTTCCAGCAAAAAGAATAACTTACCAAGCAGTTCCAAGTGAAGTGCCCAATGACGAACCTAAAGTTGCCACAGCTTACAGACCTCCAGCTTTGAGAAATAAACCCATCACCAATTCCAAACTGGTAAGTAAAGTTTTACTACTTTGATAGTAAAAAAATTTTCACTGTGTAGACTTCTCTGGACCTATATCTTGTGTACTGTGTGTCTTACTATCTGGTAGGATCCAGACTAGGGCAGGGATTGTTGAGAACCTGGAGCTGAGGAAGTCCAGCCGCGCACCCTGTTAAGCCGATGAGGAAGTCACTCTTGAGGAGGCCAGGCCATGCCAGTGGAGTGAGACAAGGCAGGCCCTGCAGCTGGGCTGCCACAGCTGCTACTTCCCATTGGGATTCTTGGTCCAAGTTGCCCAAATGTTTGAACTTCAAGAAAACATGGATCTGATTGCCTTTGTGAAATTTCTGAATTTTAAAGACACTGTTGGTCAAAAACACATTTGTTATGTTTAGGCCATTAGTTACCCACCATTGCTGTAAATTTATGACCGTAGTGTTGGTCAGATTCTGATATTTTTTTAAAAAGTTAGCATTCAGAGCTTAGGGAACACCCTGGGTTTCCAGGATGGTATTAAGAAATAAAGGTGCTCCAAGAATAAGCAACAGTATTGCTGGTGTTATTATGAAAGTCGCTGTACAAGAGCTATGAACTGGTCTGTTCAGATCAATTGGATGTACAGATAGTACTTGGGGAAATAGATGCCTTTGAAGATTAAATATTCTTACATCTTCCTTATGCCAGTCTTCACTTCTACATAAACAAAAACAAAAGACCAGTGCTTCCCCCTTGACTGCACACAGTGTTTGTAACTGCTTGAGTTCTACCGCAGTGTCCCATTCAAACATGGCTAGGTCTGGGGGAGGCCCAGTGGCAGAGCACTGCCCAGCGGGTGCAAGGTCCTGGGAGCCATCACCAGCCTGGGAAAATTGCTCATCTTTCCCATCTTTGGTTTCACAAGTCGAGGCCTGGCAGGTGGTCCCTGTGTGAGGCGACTGGGTTCCTGCTGAAGGACAGATACCAAAAGCAGCTCCTGGTGGTATCCCGTCTTATGAGCCCTGTGTCTCTAGTTGTGCCAGAGAAAGAAAAACTCCTTGTTTGAATAAAACTCAAGTGAATTTTGCCATCTTTTAGAGAACCAAAAGATGTATTCGAACAAGTAGAAAGATCCTGTTTCAATCCATTATGATAGTGGGCGTGTGCCACCACTAAGAAGAGTTTTTCAATGATCTTTGTCAGTTATTTTAAAGTAAAATGATAAAATAAGCTTATCCTATACTAACAAAAGTATATTATTTGTTGTTATTATATGTGTTTTTAAAAACATGGACTCCATTTCACAATTGTTTGTTTTATGTTTCCACAGCATGAAGAGGAACCACCTCAGAATATGAAACCACACACAGGAAATGAGAAGCCATTATCAAAAACAGCCCTTAAAAATCAAAGGAAGCATGAAGCTAAGAAAGCTGCCAAGCAGGTATTTGGGGTACTGATCTCTTCAAAATAGAACAAACAAACCAAAAAGAAAACCAATTAAATTTTAGCTTTGAACCTTTAAATGTAATGAACTTTGGTTTTGAAGATTTGAATGTTATGTTATAAAATGTAGCTGGAGTTAGACTTAAATAGCCAGAATTTCTTTTTGTTTGCCTATGAATTTTAAGTAATCCAGTCTATATGATGGGTGACTATTAGTTTTCTATCACTGTAACAGAATACCTGAGGTAGTCACCTTATAAAGACAGAAGGTTTATTTTGACTCACAGTTTTAGAATTTCAGTCCATGATCTATTGGCCCTATGGCTTTGGACCTGTGGTGGGTAGTACATCATGGTAGTAACCTGTGGTAGAGCAAAATTCCTCATCTCATCATGAGTAAGGGAATAGAGAGGAAGAGAAAGGGGCTGGTATCCTACTGTCTTCAAGAGCATGTCCCCAGTGGCCTGAGAATCTTCCTTTGATTCTACCATCTAAAGGCTATCTTTCCTCCCATTAGCACCACCCTGAGCATCAAGTCTTTAACATACTGGCTGGAGTGTCTGGTTAGTGAGGTCATAGTGACTGCATTTTTAGGTTCAGATAGAGTGGGTACTATAAGAAAATACCTTAGACTGGGGTTTGTAAACAACAGAAATTCATTCCTCATATTTCTAGAGGCCTAAAAACAAGGTACTGGCAGACTCTGTGTCTGGGGGACTTGTTTCTCATTGACATGGTCTTCTGCGTGTCCTCCTGTGATGGAAGAGTCCAGGGAGCTCCTTGAGGCTTTTAAGAATCCTGATCCACTCCTGAAGGCAGAGTCTTCCTGACTTACTCACTTTCCACAGCCCTGCCTGTCAGTCTCGCTGCCATCAAGCTCTACCAACATTCAGACCAGAACAGTGGCGTGGATTTTTAGCAGCTAATTGCTGTATCATTCATTCAATCTTGCTGGTAACAGGCCTAAGTTCTTAGGTTTTTTGATAGGAGTACTATTTTAAGAGAATTACATTATGTAACCATATTCTGCTAAAATCTGGGCTTTTAAAAAACACCATTGTTCTCTTTTGTAGTTAATATGTTTCATCTCCAGAAATATCTTAAAAGATCACCTTTAGGTTATTTTAAGTAAAAAAGAAAAATCCATTCTATGCATTAGATTTGTATAAAAACAAATTTGTCCTCCTGGTAGGGATCTGTGCTGGGGCTGGTTGTTCCAGAAATCAGTGTCTTCACAAACACTGGTAGTTCAGATTACTCTTCCTGGAGATTGAGGGTCCCTCTGAAATCTACTTAACTTAGAATCCTATTTTCATAAGCAAATTTTCTTCATCTTACCAAAAGGTATTTTAATATGATCATTGTTGATGAAGACTCTTTTGTGATAAAATATTAGTTGTTTATCTTGTATGCTTTTCTGACATTTGAGCACATAAAATTTGGGGGAGATTACAGAATCAGTATGTCTTATTTAGAAAAAATAATTTTAAAATAGTTAAATTTTCTTAAAGGTAGTCTTTGTGTCTCTTTAAAAAAGAAAAAAATAGTGTCATTAATTTAAAGCATAGTAATTACAGAAGTCCCCCAGTGCATCAATGAAGCCATGCAGACACCTACAGTTGTTGGTGGCACTGATTCTTTCTACAGAGGTGCTCTTTGCTGTTCCAGTGGGCAGAGAGTTTTCACCTTGCAGGTACTCTGTGAGTGCGTTTTAAGATGACTGGCCAGAGTCAGTAAAAGTTACGGCTGTGTGATTGATAACCAAAAATAGCATAGTCAGGTTATGATTTTCTCAGCTTATCAACTTTACCATAAAGAGTTGAGACTTAAGAAATAAATCTTTTCATGTACACATGACCAGAATTTAAGTATAATAAAGCAGTCATTTTAACTTACTTTTGGTTAGTTTGTGGTAGAAAATTAAATTTCATGTTTTACCCTAATTTTAACATTTTTTCACATTTATAACTAATCTTTCTTCCTAGAAAAAAGATACATTCTCAGCTCATTACAAATAACTAAGGTTTTAAATTTTTATCTGATATCAGAATTGATTTCTTTTTTTAAAATTTCTTTTGGGTACTGGGGATTGAACCCAGGGTTTCTTTATCACTGAGCTCCATCCCCAACCCTTTTTTTATTTTATATTTTGAGACAAGGTCTTGCCAAGTGACTGAGGCTAGTCTTGAACTTTCGATCCTCATGTCTTAGCCTCCTGAGTTGTTTGGATTACGAGTGTGGACCACTATACCTGACCAGAAATGAATGTTGATGGGCAAAATATCCATCCTCTTCTTTAAGCCACTTCTATCATCTATTTTTATATTATGAAAAATGAAAAATACCAGACTTTACATTATCAAAATTCATAGTCTCCTTAAGAATAGAAACTAACACTGAGCCCAGTGGCACACACCTGTAATCCCAGCTACTTGGGGAGGATAAGGCAAGAGGATAGAAAGTTTGAGACTAGCCTGGGCAACTTAGGGAGGCCCTATCTTAAAATTAAAGCCAGGGGCGGGGGTGCACTAAGGCTGTAGCTCAGTGATAGAGTGTTTACCTAGCATGTTCTAGGCCCTGGGTCTGATTCCCAGTACTGGGGGAGGGGGCGTGGGGAAAGCTAAATATTTTCTTTCTGAATACTCTTAAGTGTTTAATAGTGTGTTTTCACATAATAGGAAAGGAATTAATATTTCTTGCCATGTACAAAAGCGACACCAATATGCCTTTTTTAAAAAAGACTACAATCTTATCCTCTTTACAAAATCTTAGGCAGGCTCTTTTAGAGTTGGAGAACTAGGGTAACACCCTATCTGTGTTATTCCTGGGATGCACTAGGAGTTAAGAATTTCCCATCCAGAATGTTTCCAAGGCTTGGGGCACTCAGTGTTCTGTTGACCTTCAGAAGGAAGAGCAACCTAACCTTTGCTTGGAAAGACTTGAATAGCTTTTTTTCTCCTCTCATCAAAGCACGTATCTTATAATTACAAAGGAGAGTGTGGTTTTGCTCTTTTCATTTATTTTGCGTATGCATTCAGGCCAGTGCTGTGCTAGGGAGCCAGCTGTCCTGGGGAGTATCTGCCAAGGGGGGGAGCCTGGGATAGGTGCAGCTAACCCAGACCTGCGGTGTGGGAACTTCCCAGGAGGCCTAGAGGCTGGGTAAGCCAGCAGGTAACTTGTGGGGAAGTATTCTAAACATGGGACAGTGTACATAGAGGCAAGGAGGCAAGAGTGTACGTCACCTTGGGGATGTGAAAGTGGCTCACAGGTGGTCCTTCAGCAAGGAGGGTGGAGGCTAGAAGGAGTCAGAGGTCTGGTCGTACTGAGAGCATGCAGGGGAAAAGGGCAGCCTTCCCTGGTACCTGGCTGTAGAGTTGAGCTAGTCTGGAGGTGAGCAATGAGCTGCTCTCTTTCTAGCACCCTCTGTTACACGGATTGCCCCTACACACTCTGTGCATTGGGAGGGCATCACAGATCGAGACGTGACATACCTGCATGCTGGCAGGGTACCACAGAGCGAGACGTGACATATCTTCATCAGCAAAGCCCTCTATAGTCCCCAACCATCCACAACACGGTGGCACATCCCAGAGTACTGGTCAAGGAACTTCTTGGTGCACCCCTATGTGGTCATTATGGGAACATGTAAGTGCCTCACGAGGCCTTTAATCCAGGTTCTTCAAATAATAAAGTGTAGGTGAAATTGACATTTGGCTTTCATGTTACATGTCAAGATTGTGGATTGAAATGCTTTAATGTCTTCATTTTTAAAATTGAATTCTTAAAAATATTTCCTGTAGGAAGCAAAAAATGACCAGAGTCCAGATGTGGCACCAAATCCTGCTCTGCAGAGCACATCTCGGAACACTGTCTCCCAGGCAACTTCTGGTGACCCTGAAGTAGACAAAAAAATCAGGAACCTAAAGAAGGTAAGAGACTTTTAAATGAAAAGCAGTTGTGTGTGTTGAAAAGAATATACTTGAGAATCACATCCAGAAAAATAGCAGTGCTTAGCTGCCCAACAACAAGAGCCAAGATGCTTGCTTTGTTGTTTTCTCACTATGAAATACTGTAATTAGGATGGCACTCATTTTAGTTTTCGTCACTAATGCTTAAGGGCTACTTTCATTAATTTTTTGAGTAATAAGAAATAATGTGGATTTGTACAGAAAATGCTGATACTTTACTCACTATTTCTTTAGATGCCAGTGATATTTTGTCCCAGTTTTAAGTTGAAGAAGTTTATTAATTAATGAAATTTCCCCTGTGGGGTAGGAGGTCTCTGAACCTTGTCTAACTGTATGTGAGCTGCTCTTACAGCCTCAATTGTAGTCCGACATGGTGGGACCTGTCTGCAGGTCCAGGGATTAAGGGACTGAGGCAGGAGGATCGAGAGGCCAAGACCAGCCTGGGAAACTTGGCAAGACTCTCTTTCAAAATAAAAAATATAAACCAGGTGGGGATGTATCCCAGGCTCCATTCCCCAGTACCTGCT
Organism: Callospermophilus lateralis; assembly: GCF_048772815.1. Classification (NCBI taxonomy): domain Eukaryota; kingdom Metazoa; phylum Chordata; class Mammalia; order Rodentia; family Sciuridae; genus Callospermophilus; species Callospermophilus lateralis. The sequence goes on from NC_135314.1 coordinate 105,310,649, forward strand.
GCCAACACTCACAAGGACTGTCGTCATCCAGGTACAATGGATGTCAAAACAAATGGCAAAATAAGTGATGTATTTAGTGATAACTTAATTAAAAGCTTGAAAAAATATTTTGCCAAATCTCATGTTTTAACTTGTACAGTTTTATTTTTGTATTTTGGTGGTGCTGGGGATGAAACCTAGGGCCTCATATGTGCCAGGCAAGTCATGTTCCCTCAAGCTGTACTCCCAGCCCTAATATATGTGGTCTTATATTTAACTTTAAAAAAAAATTAGTTTACCCCAGTATTTTCACAGGCCATTCTTGATAGAAATGTCAGAAAATTCTCCTTATTCAAGTTGTATATTCATATGATTGAGTTGTTAATAAGAAAATTTGCATGAGGACATGACTTTTCTTCCTCTTGCCCCCTGTTTGATACTTATAGAAACTGAAAGCTATTGAACAACTGAAAGAACAAGCAGCAGCTGGAAAGCAGCTAGAAAAAAATCAGGTATTTTCTGCATTTTTCCTTTGGTCTCTTAGTCATTACCATCATTCCGTGTTTATTACAAGCAATTATTTAATCAGGAAAATGAGCATGTGGATTTAACTTGTTTTGGAAACTGCATGCCAAATTCTTTTTTTTTTTTTTTTTTAATATTTATTTTTTAGTTTTTGGGTGGACACAACATCTTTATTTTACTTTTATGTGGTGCTGAGGATCGAACCCAGCGCCCTGCGCATGCCAGGCGAGCATGTTACCGCTTGAGCCACATCCCCAGCCCCTGCATGCCAGATTCTTTTGGTGGTCACCGTGGACTAGTGTCAGACTGAGGTAGGGAAGAGTGGATGTAGATCATGGCAAGTGAGCCGCTGTTCCTGGGGGCACTGGTGCTGGAACTGCTCTTTAGAAGAGAAGAGGCAGGGCTGGGGATGTGGCTCAAGTGGTAGCGCGCTCGCCTGGCATGCCATGCGGCCCGGGTTCGATCCTCAGCATCACATACAAACAAAGATGTTGTGTCCGCCGATAACTAGAAAATAAATATTAAAAATTCTCTCTCTCTCTCTCTCTCCGTCCCTCTCTCACTCTCTCTTAAAAAAAAAAAGAAGAGAAGAGGCAAATGTGGGGTCTCTCCCTTCCTGTGGCTCTCGCTGCTGTGCTGCCTGCCCCCTCTCCTCAGCACTCTTGAGCCCAAATGAGGAATGGGAATTTCACTGGACTGAAGGGACGTAGTGAGACAGCTTCTGTCTTTTGCCCTTTTGATTCACTGTAGATATCAAATTAGAATTTGTTTCTTACACATGTTTTTTATCTGTTTATCAGTAGATCTGATAAAGTATAAGCAATCCTCCTTCTCTAAGTGGTTTCTCTAATCTCCTCTAAGTTTGTTCAGTTACACAGGCAATAATTATTTTATTTCCTATTCAATAACTTTACTGTTTCAAACTTTTCTAGTTGGAGAAAATTCAAAAAGAGAAAGCCCTTCTCCAGGAGCTGGAAGATTTGGAATTGGGTATTTAAAGATTCACAGAAAGCAAGGTGGTTACCATAAACCAGTACAAGCACATCTTCTGTGAAACCCGTTTGTGTTCATGGAATATCCATGTGCCAATATTTAATGTTGGTCTGTAATTTTAAGGAGTTGTACAAGATTCCGAATATGTGAAATTATTTAATGTCTATTAAATTGACTTCTATATCCTGCATCCTGTATCATGTCAATATGTGATGGAAAAAAGATACATGAGATTTTTAGCTAAGTTGACAGATTGAGAGACTTTTTTAAGTAGGGTACAGTATTTGCTATATAAATGAATAAAGACATTTTAAATTTAACTGTTTTTGCCTTTAAATTCATCAAGTTTTTTATCGGGCTAGTTTGTAGCTCAGTGATAGAGCAAAAGCACTTGCCTAACATGTTTGAGGCCATGGTTTCAACCTCCAACACTGCAAAAACAACAGCTATCCTGTAGTAGTTACAGCTTGGCATGGTGGCACATTCCTGTAATCCCAGCAACTCAGGAAGCTGAGGCTGGAGAAAAGCAGGTTTGAGGCTGGCCTTAGCAACTTAGTGAGGCCCCCTAAGTAACTTAACAAGACCCTATCTCAAAATAAAATACAATGAACTGGGATATCACTCAGTAGTGGAGTCCCTCTGGATTCAATCCTGAGTAAAACGTTCTTTATGAATTTACAAAGTGTGTGTTAAATTATTTATTTCTCATAACAAGTCTGTGACATAGATGCCAGTGTCACAAAGTTGGATATTAGATCCTAATGCAGGCAGTGTGAACCCGGTGTGCTGTGGGTCACTGCAATGCACAGTTTAGACATCATGCCCTTGCACACTCATTTGGTGTTATTGAAGGGCATGGTTCATTTCTTTCTTTTTGCAGTGCTGGGGATTAAACCTAAGGGCCTTTACTACTGAGATACATCCTCAGCCCTTTTTATTTTGAGGCAAGGAATTATGTAGTTGATGAGGCTGACCTCATGTTTGCAGTCCTTCTGCCTCAACCTCCTGAGTCACTGCACTTACAAAACATCAACCACTCTGCTGGGTTGTTTTTCCTTTTCCTTTGGCGTTTCTCTATTCGATTGCTTGTCCTTCTTCTCGTTAGTTGGTGTGTCCTCTGTAGGAAGGGCTTATATGGAATATTTAATGGTTTAAGCAGCACACAAAGGCATAAATGAAAAGTGTCTCCTGTATTCTAGAGCAGCAGTGACCAATTTTGGTGTTTCTAAAGATGGGTGGCATACCTATATTCAAGTAATTGTATATCCACAATTCTGTGTACTCTTTTTTCCCCTTAAAGTATTATAGAGTTCATTCTGTATCAATACCTCTCCATTTTATATATATGCAATCCATAATAATACATTATGTCAATGTATCATTTCACCTGGTGCACAGGATTGCATGTTTAATTTTTAAAACTAGGTTGAACATATATACACATACTTAAACAAAGTATAGGTGCTTATCTGTGTTCTGGAATTGGGTATATCCCAGGTTTTGAAAAAGTAATGTAATCTATAATCCCAGCAACTTGGGAGACTGAGGCAGGAAGATCACAAGTTTGAGATCAGCCTCAGCAACTTAGTGAAGGCTTAGTGAAAACAACCTGTCTCAAAATAAAAAAGGCTGGGGATGTGTCTCTGGGTTCAATCCCCAGTACCAAAAAATATATATTAAAAGCATTTATTCAAGTAAGATTTCAAACAACTCTTGGGCTCATCCACCTGTTTAGTTGCGTTAGTATCCAAATCTGGGCAAACTGGCAAGAGTTTATAAGTAGTGGGGCTGGGGATTTAGCTCAGTGGTAGAGCTCTTGCTACCATGCATGAGCTTTTGGGTTAGTCCCTAGCAACACACACACACACAAAAGAATTTATAAGTAGGAATGACTGTGACAAGCTTCGCTGTTCCAGTCTTACCAAAGTATTTGTTTTGTTCTGCAAGGAGGGGGAAAGAGGAGAATAAACCCACACGATGTGCCTGCTTTTTTAGGTCATACTCGGCGGCAAACCATCAGGTCATGCCAGATTTGGAAATAATAGCCTTCACGCTTTTTTCTTCAAATTATATGGTTCAGTTTGACAAGAGTTTATTTGGTACAGTATAAGTTACAAAGGAATGCAATGTATCACTTAGAAATATGTATCATTTAGAAATATCAGATTATTTGTAGATATATTTATTTGTAGATTTATAAATTAGTTCATGACATGAAATAAAAGACAAGATTCAAGACTTGGAACAAAATGATGAGGCCAGGGAACATCATAAAGGCAAGCATTCAAGTGTATGGTGATGTGAAAATGTAGGAGATACCCATGCTCTCTGATGTTTCCTGTTCTCCTCTCCTGGGCATGTGGAGAACCACAGTTCCCCACAGTTAGGCACAGGTAAGTACGTAGTAAGCACATGGAATGGTAGGCAGAAGTATGGTATCTTGTTTCTGAGTAAAAGCATTTGTGAGCCGTGGCTCTTCATGCCTTCTCTCCCGCTGTGTTGGTCCCTGAGGTCTGGGGTTGAAAGGACAGTGTCATAAATGGTGGTCTTGAGTGACTCTAGTAAGCAGTCTCCTTGAGACTCATGTTGGACTTGTCATGTGAATGAGAAATATATTTTTTATTTTTAGGCCAGTGAGATTAGGCCCAGTGGTTCCCAAATTTTGTTGCACATTACAGTTACTCAGGAGCTTTCACAATTTCTAATGCCTGAATCCCCCTTACCAACTAAATAAGAATATATTGTGTTAGAGATAGAGATCCATGTTTTTCTAAGATTCCCCAGTGGATTCCAGTGTGCTAGCAAAGTTTGAGAACCCTGGATGGAACCTGTGATATTCAGACACCCACGGTGTGGGTCATCCTGAAGACAGGGAAGAGTCAAGTGAAGTTGTTTCTATTGGGTATGTTCATCTCTAGAAAGTGTCAAATATACATGTATTACAGCCTGCCTTAGGGATATAGTATTCACTGTACAGGTGGTCCCTGGGCTCAACTCATTTTCAACTTCATGATGGGTTTTATTGGAACATAAACATATTTTGAACTTATTTTCCATTTAAAATATTTATCAGGATGTGGCCCAATCTTAAGTCAAGGTACATATGTATCACTGTTTCTTATGAGGTTTATTCTTGGTTTACATCAGAAAACATCAATCCTGTGGTGCATCTAGGACTACATGTTTTCTACTTTTGACTAACCTAATTAGTTCCCTCTTTTGTCAGGTAGAAGCATCCTCCCATCATTTGTGTAGAATGTGATGGACATTCGATCAGAGTAATTGATGAGTGCACGACTGCGGAATGGACCTAGGACTGGGCTGGTTGCCACAGAATAGCGCCATTTATAGTTCAACATGTTGATTTGTCCGTAGGACAGTTGAATATTAAGTTGGCATAAGAAAGACATTGGGATGTGTTATGAATGCAATGTATCCTCCCCAAATTCCTATGTTAAAGCCCAACCCCCAATCTGATGATATTTGGAGTTGGGGCCTATAATGGTTTAGATATGCTTTGTTCCCCAAAAGCTCGTTGTGAGACAATGCAAAAGAGTGTAGAGATTAAGTGTTTGGGTTATATGAGTCTTAACCTCCCCAGCACACTATCTGTGGACAGGGAATAACTGAGTGGTAACTATAGGCAGGGAGGGTAGGCTGATGGAAGTGGGTCCTTGAGGTGTGCTTTGGGGCTTATATTTTGCCCTAGTGAGTGGGGTTCCCTGCTTCCTGTCATGTTCTGAGTTGCTTTCATCCTCCACACCTTTCCAACCTGATGTGAGAAACTGAGATATGACATGTATTTGTTATGGGTGCCCTATGTAGAAAAAAATTGCTTTTTGTTTAAGGTTTACCATGTTGTCATGATTGCCACCTAGAAAGAATCTACTATTCAGACCCTCCCCACATAAACAGAGATGGAGATTTTGCAGTCCTGCTGTTTTCCCTCTGTATGTCACCACAGTTTGGATTCTGCCAGTCTAAACACACTCAGTAGGATGCTCATTGTTCCATGGTATCAAGCTCAAACTCATGATAAAATGGAGTACTATGCAGCTTTTGCAACACAATGCTGGAAGACAGGGCTTGGCAAACTACAGCCCTTAAGCTAAATCCTGCCCAACCCAGAGTAGATTTCTATTTCACGTGGTTGAAAAATCAGAATCACTTAGTGAGATTCAGATTTCAGTCTCTGCCGTGACATTGGGGCCAACACAGCCATGCGCACCCCTTAACACACTGTCCACACTGCTCCTGCCACTGCTGCAGAGTTGCATGGTTGCAACAAATTGTGTTCTTGCAAAACCTGACACAGTGACTCTCTGTACCTTTACAGAAAAATTTACTCACCCTGTTGTAGAATACAAAATAACACAAAAATAATCATCCTTATGCAGGTGTTGCACCCCTTGTGATCTCTACCAGGTAAACCAGAAGTGAGATTGTTGGGTCATGTCACCTTTGTGTTTATTCTCGGTCTGTTTCCATCTTTGGTACTGCCATCACTCTGAGGCCATTGTCTTTATTTAATGGAGGCATGATTAAGTTACTTAATATCACTTACTAATGTTAGAGTCTGGGTCTCACTGAATTGCTTAGTGACTTGCTGTTGCTGAGGCTGGCTTTGAACTTTTTTAAATGTCTTTAGTTGGGGCTGGGGTTGTGGCTCAGCGGTAGAGCGTTCGCCTTGCACGTGCAAGACTCTGGGTGATCCTCAGCACCACTTAAAAATAAAGGTATTAAAAAGAAAAACAAAAACAAAAACAATACCTTTAGTTGTAGATGGACAAAATACCTTTATTTTATTTTTTTAAATGTGGTGCTGAGGATCAAACCCAGTGCCACCCATGCCAGGCAAGTGCTCTACCACTGAGCCCCAGCCCTGACTTTCAACTCTTGATCCTCCTGTCTCAGCCTTCCCAGCTGCTGGAATTACTGGCTCTTGGTCTGTCCTTCCTTCCTTCCTTCCTTCCTTCCTTCCTTCCTTCCTTCCTTCCTTCCTTCCTCCCTCCCTCCCTCCCTCCCTCCCTCCCTCCCATAATACCAGTGGCTCAGGAGGTGGAGGCAGGAGGATCCCGAATTCAAAGGCTGTCTCAGGAACTTAGCAAGGTGCTTAGCAACTCAGTGAGACCCTGTCTAAATAAAATACAAAATAGGGCTGGGGATGTGACTCAGTAGTTCAATGTCCCTGAGTTTAATCCCCAGTACCCAAAATAAAATAAAATAAAATAAAGGCGGGTGGGTGCTGGGGGTGTAACTAAGTGATAGAGCATTTGCCCAGCCTGCTGGAGGCCCTGGGTTCAATCCCAGGTAATAAAAAAATAAATGAATAAAGATAAGGCAATGGGTCCAAATGATTTAGGTACAGATTGGACCTTTTATACATTACACAAAAGATCAATGAGATCATGGGTTTCCAACCTACTTCAGACAAACTTGTACTAGTTTTGTTAAAACTGAATTACTTGCTTAATTTCTGCCCCCTGCTAAATAAAAAAATGTATGCACACGTTCTAAGAACAGTTTTACATCAGAAAGTTGACGATGTTTGTGTTGCAATCCAAAAATATGAAAAATAGCTAGATATTGAGTTTTCCAAAAATAAATTTTAAGGTAAGCATTTTATTCTTGGCTCTTACCTGAAGACACATCCATGAATAGCCGTAGTCCCATGAGACCACAGACATCCCTCCAGCATCCCATCCCTCCATGGGTCAGTCCTAGCCCCAGTGGAAAGATGACACCTGTAGGGACAATAGCCTGTGGCCTTGGGGAGGGTGGGTGTCAGAATAGTACTGTTGCCTGCTGTGGGAAGATCTGTTGGCACCAAGGGGCTTGTGGCTGGTCCTGGGACAGGCAGGGCTCCTGTCAACATGCTGGGATGGCACAGGACCCTCACATTTCCAACCTAAAGGTTTCCTTCTCCCTCTGGGGAGCTTCTTTTTCTCTTTAGAACTGTGAGGAAGTCTGGCATCTGAGGCTCAGTACTGTCTGTACAAAGCACCTTGTAGGGCTCAGGAATGTCACTGAGATCTGAGAAGAGAGAGGTGTATGCTATTGTTTTGTTTTGTTTTTGTTTTTAACCTTAAATTTATCTTAAATTGGAAGTAAAAAAAATTCCTAAAGATTTTTTAATCTTTTATGAATTTGAAAATGAAAAGCATTTATTCACATGTCTTCATATGGCCACTAGAGGGTTCCAAAGATTGTAGTAAAGGGAAATCAATGAGGGATTAGAAATTGTAGAACATATATGGAAAATGTGTTCATTCACTTAAAACTTGCTGTCTTAGCACCCTGGACTACTCACCTTGGTTTCCTGGTTGTCAGACTCCTTGCATTAGCCTCTCGTCCCCTGCCATACTTCCCCTAAGCTTGTTCTCTATCAGTGATCCCTGGTTGGCTGCAAATGAATCATATTCCAAGAATTTTTAAATCAAGCATTTACAAAATGAAATGTGTTCTCCTACAGAGGGAGTAATATCACCGGTCCCTGGTATTGAGGAAGAATCTTGAAAACCTTAAATAGGTGCACTTTAAAAATTCATCTTAAGAAAATGAAAAGATATAAAAATATTTGTACAAGTTGGAGCTGATGAAGGATTGTTATCCAAAATAAATAACTCTTAACACTCAATAGTAAGAAAAAAAAAGCCTCATTAAAAAATGGGCCAAAGTGGAAGGCTTAGGCAGGAGGTTCACAAGTTCAAAGCTACCCTTAGCAACTTAGCAAAACCCTAAGCAACTCAGTGAGACCCTGTCTCTAAATAAAATATATAAAGGGCTGGAGTTGTGGCTCAGTGGTAGAGCATTTGCCTAGTATCTATGAGGCACTGGGTTCAATTGCCAGTACCACATTAAAAAACCAAAACTAGGGGCTGGGGATGTGGCTCAAGCGGTAGCGCACTCGCCTGCCATGCGTGCGGCCCGGGTTCGATCCTCAGCACCACATACAAACAGAGATGTTGTGTCCGCCGAATACTAAAAAATAAATATTAAAATTCTCTCTCTCTCTCCCTCTCACTCATTAAAAAAAAAAAAAAACTAAATAAACAAAAAAAGGGGCTAGGGATATGGCTCTGTGGTTAAGCACCCCTGGGTTCAATCTCTAGTACAAAAAAAAAAAAAAGAGGGGAGAGCAAAGACTTGACCACATCTCCCTAAAGAAGATAGAGGGCAAACACATGGAAAGATACTCCACATCATGTCATCAGAGGAATGAGGATTCAAACAATGCAGTACCCACCACCATACCCCATTCAAATTGCCTAAACCAGAACATTACATGTCACATGTCACATGCAGACAAGAAGGGGAGCAACAGAAACTGGTTGATAGCTGGCAGGACTGCAAAACCTTATAACTACTTTGGAAGACTCGGGGGCAAATTTTTTTTTTGTACTGAGGATTGAACCGAAGGATGCTTCATCACTGAATCACATCCCCAGTTCTTTTTATTTATTTTTATTTTGAGCAGGGTCTTGCCAAGTTGCTGAGGATCTCACTGTGTTACTGAGGCTAACCTCAAACTTGCAATCCTACTGCCTCAGTCTTCTGAGTCACTGTGAGATTACAAGAATGTACCACTGTGCTCAGCCAGTTTGGCACTTAACAAAAGTAAACATACCATATAATCCAGAATGGGCTTTCTAGTATTTATCCAAAGGAGGTGAAAACCTAGTTCCACACAAAAACCTGTGTATGAATATTCATAGCAGCTTTATTTATAATTGCCAAAACCTGGAGGCAATCAGGATGTCCTTCAGTGAATGAATAGATAAATGTCCAGATGATGGAATAGTATTCAGTGCTAAAAAGAAATGAGCATCAAGCCATGTAAAGACATAGAAGAAACTTAATACATACCAGAAAGTTAAAGAAGCTAAGCTGAAACGGTCACATACTATGATTCCAACTATATATATATATACCCTTCTGGAAAATGCAAAGCCAGAACAATGGATCAGCCGTTTCCAGGGATTACACAGGAGACAAGGAGCATAAAGGATTTTTAGCATGGTGAAAATATTTTGTATGGTACTATAATAGTAAATACATGTCATTATACTTTTGCCAAAACCCATAGAATATACTATATCAAAAATGAAGCCAAATATAAACTTTGAATTTTGGGTTGTCACCAGATAAATCACCAGAAGTGAGACTCAAAGAATTCTTGGAGAAGAGGGGAGCTCAACTCAGGAAAAGTGAAGTCCTTGACCTACGTGGCCAATATTGATTTCCAGGGTGTATCAGTAAAGGCACAGACAGTGATTCATTAGGAAATCAGATGCACATTCAAGGGAGAATGTGGGCTATTTCAAGAGAAAGATGTCTTTTAGGATAAACCAAGAAATACACATTAAAGAAGAGAATGTGGGCCATCTAAAGATTGAGACAAATTTTGGGATTCCCACTTCCTTTTTTAAAGGAAACTTGGTGAGGGCTGTGTATGGGAAGGAATGTAGGAATCATATCAGTCTGGTGATCACAAGATTGTTTATGGTTTGATCATTCTTAGAATTCTTAGGCTGATATGGTCTCCATTATCTGATCAATTAACACTGGAAAGTCCCCTAAATTTTAGGTTTTCTTAAAATATCTGCCGTTTGCTTAATATATTAGTGGGCTAATTAACAGTGCATAAGGTAATTATAAGTAAGGGAATTTACCGTTAACTGCAAGATGTTCAGATGTCCCAGAAATTTGGGAGTGACAGATCTGGGCAAGAACTTGGCTTTAGGAGTGACAGGCTTGGAAAGGTAGGCAGAAACCTCAGGTTAAAACTAGATTTCCGGGCTTGGGAAATAGCTCAGTTGGTAGCATGCTTACCTGCCACGTACAAGGCCCTGGATTCAATCCCCAACACCACAACAAAACAAATTTCTTTGCTTTTCCCTCCCTCCCTTCCTTTCTTTCTCAGGGGCACTCAACCACTAAGCCACATCCCCAGCCTTATTTTGTATTTTATTTAGAGACAGGGTCTCACTGAGTTGCTCAGTGCCTCCCCATTGCGGAGGCTGGCTTTGAAAACTCGCAATTCTCCTGCCTCAGCCTCCAGAGTCACTGGCATTACAGGAATACGCCACTGCACCCGGCTTCCTTGCCCTTTCTTTAGGATTTCTTTCTGTTTTTTATTTCTTCTATCCCACCTTAGGGGAATAATGATGTGCCGATGTGGGCTTGTCCATTATAACTACCTACCACCTTAGAAAGGGCTGTTGATAATGGGGATACGTGTGCCTGGAGCTCGATTTTGTTGTGAACCTGAAACTGCTGGGGAGAAAAGTCTAAAGTTTAAAAATCAACGGCAGAATAAGCAAATCGAATAAGAATTATTTTTGAAAGTTTGCTAGGTTTTGTTTTTGTTTTTTAGAAAAACCAGATCTAAATGAAAGAAAAAAAAATAGAAAATAAATTTTACAAGATTTCTAAGGATGCATTTGTGTTTTTAGATACCGGTTCCTTATTATAAGAACAGATTATTGGTCATCTTTTTTCCTTGATATGAATTTTCACTGTTCTCAAACGTAACAATGAGTGAGGTCATCAGGTGTTTACAAATGAAATGAGAAGAAAAGCAAAGCAAAGAGATTCTCCCAAGATCACTGAGCAAAAAACGAAGGGAGAAGGTCGAGAAAGGAAGTAGGGAGTAAAAGGCAATGAATGAGCTGGATAGAGAAGGCACTCCTTTCTCGGGCAGCTGGACTGGTAACACTGCACGCAGACCCCACACTGCAGCAGGCAGTAATTGCAAGCCCGGCTGCACCTGCCGCCCCCTCGCCTTCCTCTGCACACGTTCAAGATGGTTCCGGGTGAAGCAGCCGCACAACTCCGGGCTCCCTCCCCGAGCCGCGCGGGCGCGGGCGCGCAGGCGCGGCGCGGCCTCCCTCCCGTCTTCGGCGGACCGCGCCTGCGCCGTGGGGAGCCGCCGGCAGCGAGGCTTTGGGCGGCCGCAGTCTCGGTCTGAAGGCGGCCGCAGCGACAGTCTCGAGTAAGATGAGGCTTCTGCTGCTTCTCCTGGTGGCGGCGTCGGCGGTGGCCCGGAGCGAGGCCTCGGCCAACCTGGGCGGCGTGCCCAGCAAGAGGTTAAAGATGCAGTACGCTACGGGGCCGCTGCTCAAGTTCCAGATTTGGTGAGTGGTGCGCCAGGCCTGGCGTCGCGTTTTACGCGAGGCCCCGGCTTCGCGGCCTAGACGCCGAGTCTCCGCTGCGTCTTCCCGGCGCCCCTCCGCAGTGGGCCCCTGGTGGGTCGTCGCGGCCGCGCTCGGGTCCCGGTACAACCGCTCGCTTGCCTTCTGCCGGCTGGGAAGGCGGGACGGGGCGGTGGGGGGCGCGAGAAGGGTGGACGCTGAGGGCGCGGATGAGGGCCGCTGGCGGCGTCACGCGGAGCCCACGCCGGCGCTCAGCGCAGCGGGTGCGGCTGGTCGCCCGCCGGGGCCGACCCGGAGCGCCGGGCCTCAGTGACCGCGGCGGCCCTGGGTGGGAGCCGTTGCTCGAGCGGCGGGACGGTTCGCCCGGGTTGCGGGCGGCGGCTGGGTCGCAAGGTGGGGACCGCCACGCGCCCGCGGAGCCCTAGCCTTTGGAATGTCGGCGTTGCCCCGGTTCGTCCCAAATCGCTTCCCAGCCCCTTGGGTCGGCCCCCGAGTCCGGTGCCGCGCCTTCCACCTGCGTTTGGCCTCATCACTGAAAACCAAGGATTTTTTTTTAAGTTTGTGACATTTGAACCAGAGTCAAAATAAGATGGTGAAACTATTTTTGGAATGAAAACTGTTATTTATTTCTGGTTACAAGAATCACAGAAAAGAACTTTATGGTTAATTGTGTGTCTGGAACATGTAATGTTTCATATAATACCTAAGAAATGACAGTAGGGTCTGAGGGTTTGTGCGCGTCCTGGAGAGCCAACCAGGTCCTAGCCATGCGGAGCACATACTCTACTGTTTTTTTGTTTGTTTGTTTGTTTGTTTTTTTAATTAGAAAGGTGATCATTTTAACAACCTAAAAGATTAAGTATTAAGCGTGAAAGTGGTTTTAAAAAGAGTCCTCTTTTCTAGTTATATTTTTCTATATTCTACTGTCCTATTTCTTGCTTGGGCTTTTGCCTTTTCAAAATACTCTTCTTTTAGATTTTCATGCACTGGAATTCTTGTTACAGTTTAAGGTGTACCTTCTACTGAAGTTATTCATAACAAGGTTTTCAAAATATGTAAGTAAAATATAGGGCAGGGCACACAGGCCATATGAGGTTTTTTTGTTTGGTTGGTTTTGTCGTACTAAGGATTGAACCCAGGGCCTTGTACATGCTAGGCAAACTATACCACTGAGCTACATGCCCAGCCCTTTTTCAGTTTAATAGGTGGTCTCCTTCAGTGGCTCAGCTGGCCTTGGACTTGTTTTTCTCCTTTCCTCAGCCTTCTGAGTATGTGTATAACCGTGAAGGGGGTGCTCATCGAGCTTTTTAAAAAATTCATAACTTGATGTCTAGATGCTTAACTTTTTAAAAATTTTGTTTTAAATATGACTTGTTTCTGAAGTCTACAGAGTTTCATTCACAGTCGTTCTGAATATGTTACATAACAAAAGTGCTTTCATTTTTTTTGGTGGGGGGAGGGGTAGTGGAGATTGAACTCAGGGTGCTCCACTGAGCCACATCCCCAACCCTATTTTGTATTTTATTTCCAGACTGGGTCTCACTGAGTTGCTTAGTGTCCTACTTTTTTTTTTTTTTTTTTTTGCTGAGGCTGACTTTGAACTCTGATCCTCCTGCCTCAGCCTCCTTAGCCAGGGATTACAGGCATGTGCCCCTATGCCCTGCTTCCATTTTTTTTTTTTTTTTTTTTATATACACATGGGAAGTAACTTGTATTATGTCCTACTAAATAAAGATAAATTTAGCTGCTTGTTTGTTGCTTTTCCCCTGCAGAGATTAATCTGTTTGTAATAAAGTGAATATTAAGTTTATGGTTTTGTTAGATTCTTGAACATTCATTTGCAAGTTTGGGAAAGGAGAGGAAGCTAATGTCGTTCAGGATAAATGCATGAAAAATGAAATTTCAGTGCTATGAAATGCGGCTTTTCTTAACATTTATGAAAGCACTACTTTTACTTTCAATTGATTTACTTTGCTCTGTGTTTTGAATTTATTAGATGTAGTTTTTGCTAAATAACTGTAGTTCAACATATCTGGTAAGTACACCATTTTTATAATTGTTAGAATGAAATAGCAGTACAGCACACAATGGAATCAAATTGGGGAGAGGTCAAGCTTGTGATAGCATTTCCTACTCTGTGTTCATATATACATTTTGAATACATTTATTAGTACTCAGAGATTTCCTGGTGAATGAGACAGGTGTGATACCTCATAAAGTTTGCAAAAATGGTTCAGTATTATTCTTTGTATCTGAGTCTTTGGCTTTTTTTGTTGGTTGATTGAACGATAGAATTTGTTAATTTTGAAGACATTGATTTTATATTTGTGAAAAATTTGTCCTGGTTATTTAGGTTATTAAGCGTTGAAAGAAAGTTCTTGCCCAGCACAGTGGTCACCTGTAATCTCAGCTACTTAGAAGGCTGTCTCAGGAGGATTGCAAATTTAAGGCCAGCTTGGGCAATCCTATCTCAAAATAAAATAAAAAGGGCTAGGGATGTAGCTCAGTGGTCATGCACATGCCTTGCATGTGTGAGGCCCACCGAAGCACCACACTTGCATAAAACCTTCTCTAATGGAGCTTACAGTTCCCTTGTTAACTTTGTTTGCTTTGCATTTTATGTGTGTATTCAAAGGGATGATATTTGGCATATGTTTATTTTTTTCCATGTATATGATTTAACATGTAATCAAATCTGTAGTTGCTGCAGTTTAAAGAGATTACTGACTACAACCTTTATAGTTGATGTTTACTTAAACATTTGACAGTTGGATTACTACTGAGAAAAGTAGATTAAACAAAGTTAAGATTTCAAAACATAAGCAGAATATGGCAGAATTGTCACATTTTGTTAATTACCCACTGCTGTTATTGTAGGACATCCAAGTTCTAACTGCAGTTTAGGTGGTATGAGAGTAATCTAGTTGGGATCAGGAAGCAAATTTTAAACTGGGATTCAAGTGATAAGATTTATTTGGAATGAGCTTTCTATAGGTAATGGGAATAATGGACAGTGGCAGGAAAGAACAGAGTTTACATGAGAAGCCCAGCCGACTTCAAAGAGCAAGAGGCATAGGACTTTGAGTGTCTGTCAGCCCCTGTGTGAGAGAGACCAGCTAGCTTCATTATGGGAAGGCACGGAGTGGGGCTTCTGGAGTTGTCCATGGAAGAGATGATGGAGCTTGGGTTAGAGAGCTGGTTGGGGGAATGCATAGAGGTTTGAGAGCTCTCTGGGAGACAAATTTAGCAGCTGTGGGTGATGAATTACATTTGGCCCTCTGTAACTGTGGGCTGCATATCTATGGACTCAGCCAACCTTGGATCAAAAATATCTGAGGGGGAAAAGTGGCATGTGTACTGAACACATACACAAGTTTTTCTTGTCATCATGCCCTACAGCACAACTATTAACAGCATTGATACTTTTAGGTACTATAAGTCATCTAGAGGTGACTCAAAGTATACAGGGGGGTGTGGGTAGTTGTATGCAAATACTACACTGTTTTATATAAGAGACTTGCACATCTACAGATTTTTGGTATTGGGGGGCAAGTCTTGGAACCAATCCCCCCCCACCCCCCAAGGATATTGGAGAGATGTCCTGAAGCGAGAACTGTCCAAGATGATTTCTGAGTTTGGCCATGATGCTGTGCCATTCTCCAGAATGAAGACAACAGTTTTTTGGTGAGAAGGAAGAGAAGGAGTCTTGATTCATTTTTATCTGCTTATTTCTTAAAGTGCTGGGGATTGCATCTAGTAGACAAGTCTCACATTCCCAGTCCTTTTTATAATTGTTTTATTTTAAGAGAGGGTCTTGCTCAGTAGCTCAGGTTGGCCTCAAGATTGAATCCCCCTTGCCTTAGCCTCCCTAGTAGCTGGGATTATAGCTGTGCTCCACTGAACTTGGGTTTGGAATCCTGAACTTTGAAAACGTAATAGAACAAAAACTTCACAAAGAAATGTTAATCATTCCAGAATACCTGTAGTAACAAACTAGAAAAGTTAAGTTAGCAGATGCTGTATTTCGCCAAACCAAAGATACAATGGATTGTTGGATGCACTATTATTTTATATATCATTTAGAAAGGAAATATACTACCATTTATGTCACAGTAATGGTCATAAGATAAATCCTGTGGATTTTAATTTTGTTTCTTTCTTTTTTTTTTTTAGAGATGGTAATTATAGGAAAATATGCATCTTGGAATCAAATAACAGCAGACTATTAGAAGTAGAATGTCAGAGGAAAAAAATGGTTGTGGCTACACCTATTGATGGTTTAAATTTTTAAAATTTTATAAAGTTTATATGGTATTTATAATTTTGTTTGCTTTGAATTTTTTGCCTTTTTTTTTTTTTTTTACAGAACAGAAAGCTGCAACATCTAATTGAACATTGTGCACATAATAGTTGTCTCTCCTTAATAATGAATGAAGTGCTTAGTTCAAAGCTTTTAGATGTAGGTAAAATATGACTGAATGATTTTTAAAGTTTCATATTCTATTACAGAAAATTGAAACATCATTTTCTTACAGTTTGCCATTAGATGACTGTTAGAAAATCAAGTCAAATGTATCATGTAAAAATTTAGGATAGGGCTGGGGTTGTGGCTCAGTGGTAGAGCACTTGCCCCACACATATGAGGCACTGGGTTTGATCCTCAGCACCAATAAAAAAAATAAATAAGCAAAATAAAGTTACTGTGTCCGTCTACAACTAAATATATATTTTTTTAAATCCAGGATATCCCTATAAATTTTGACTATCTTGAACAGGAACCGCTCATTTTCTGGGTTAGCAGTTTGGAGACCAGGTTCTTATTCTGTCTAACCCTTATGCTCTGAGTAATGTTTGGTAAATGAGTCATCTCATCAGCACTCAGCTTGTTCATCTGTATAATGAGAGAATGTTGGTTGCTTTCCATTTACCTCTGATATTCTGTGTTGTACTGTTAGAAGACTTAAAGGAAGAAAGTGAAAGCACATATATTTGTTTATCTTCTTTTCTCTCTTTGCCAGTTAAGAGTGTAGTTGGAGCCCTCTGGCTTCTCTGATGGTCACTTTCCCTGTTTTCCTAAAAGGGCAGTCTTGTTTTCACATTCCTCCTTATGACAGGTGCAGCTTGGAATTGCTGAGGAAGACTTCTTGTTATGTAGGTTTTGCTTTGAACCACTGATAATTGGTTCTCTTAGTGATAGTGACATACACTAAACTTTTTTGCTTATGCTTCCTTTTCCCATGCCACTTGTTTACCCCCTTTTTTTCAATTCTTAGGAAGATGTGATTTTTTTTTTTTTTTTTTTTTTTACAATATGTAGGAGAGACAGATATACTAGTATTTATAGTAAAAAGAATAAGTGTTCTCAATGAGATGTGAAATAGAGGGTTAGAGGAAAGAAGGCTCCCTTATTCCGGGAGCTGGGAGGCTTTGCAGAGAAGTAGATGGAGATCAAGTCTTGAAGGGTGTGGAGAACTCCAGGAGATAGAAAGGGCTGCACAAGCTAGAAGTATACAAATGAAGCTGACTTAGCATACAGCAGGAGGAGGGGACCAAAAATGGAAATGGAAAGTAAGGTACCCTGTATACTGTGCAGCATTCCTTCAGAATGACATGGTGTGATGTAATTTTACATGAGTAAGCTCATAATTGTATGCTTTTTAAAAGCGTACCCCACACTTTTCATATCTGTAAATATAGCTCTCCATCCATAGGCATAACATTGCATAGAGTGAGTGTGCCCTTATTTAACCAGGGCCTTCCTGAATTGTTCATAAAGTTACATGTTGAGATAAATATTCTTAAATACCTTTGCATATTCACTCCATTGTTTCCATAAAATAAACCCATAGAAGCATAATGTGATTATGTCAAAGATATCACATTTTAAATTTCGACGTACTTCAATTAGTTAAAACTTCTGGAACATCATAAAGTGGATTTTTAAATTTTTCTATTTTGTCCCAAAATGATATTTGCTTTTTTTTGCTTATTGGGTTTTCTCTGTGACCTAATGATGCTCAGTAGTTGTAAATGTTTGGTGGGCTCTCAGAAAGGTTTTCTTTTCTTTCTTCTTGTTTTTTTTTTAATAGGAAACAAAATCTGATCAATTCATTATTGATACTGTTCAGATTTTTGTGTAATTTTTGTTTATTGGCCTTCTGTACCAGTTTGAATTTTGTCTACCACATCATTTTCCCCTTACGACTTCAAGATATGTTTTTGAAAAAAAATTTTTTAATTGTGGTAAAAAATGTATAACATTCAATTTATCGTATTAACCTTTTTGAAGGGTGCTGTTCATTATTATTGAGTATATTCACGTTTTGTTGTGCAGGAGATTTAGAACTTTTTCATCTTGCAGCACTGAGACTATCCCTACTGAGCACTAACTCCGCTCTCTTTTCTTCCCCGGTTGTGACCACTTTAGATACTTTATTGGTGTATGGAATCATACAGTTTTTTTTTTTTCAGTGTATTGCTCTCAAATTTCATCCATGTTGTAGCAAATGGCAGGATTTCCCCGTTTTTAAGTCAGCATAGTATTCATTGTATGTAGATAAATAAATCCAGCCATTTTCTTTATTTATCAGCTGATGGACATTTTATTTCACGGTAGTCAACAATGCTATGATCAACATGGTATACAAATATATCTTCAAGATCCTGCTTTGAGGGGTGGGGATATATAGCTCAGTTGGTAGAGTGCTTGATTTGCATGCACAAGGCCCTTGGTTCAAACCCCAGCACCACAAAAAAGGGAAAAAAAAAAAAAAGAAGATCCTGCTTTGAATTCTTTTGTATACTATACACCTACAAGTGGGATCACCTGTGTCTTCATTTTTTAAATTTTTTTTTACATTACTGAACCAGAATACTTGAAACCTGTCATTAACAAAGGAAAGAAGTTTATTTTGGCTGAAGGTTTTAGAAGTTGGAAGTCTTAAAAGCCTGGCTACGAAACTGGCAAAGCCCATGCTACTTCACCAGTGGCAAAAGGGAGTGAGCCAGGAAGAGAGAAGGCACAGCAGGCAGACTTGCTTTATCACAACTAGCTCTTCTCCCAGAATTAACTCCTCTCAAGTCTGGACCTCTCTGAAGGTTCTCCTCCCAACACTTCCACTGTGGCAGTCACATCTTAGCATGCCATTTGAAGGCAACAGATTCTACTCAAACCATAGTGGCTGGATCATATGGTAACTCTTAATTTTTAAAATTTTAGGCACCTCCATTCTGTTTTCCTTAATGGTTACACCACTTTACATTTGCCCCATCCATGCACAGGGATCACAGTACTGCACCCTCACCAATACTTGCTGTGTTCTATTCTTCTGATGGTAGCCATCCTAGTACATGTAAGTTCCCAGATCATTGTGGTTTTGATCTGCTGGGTCCTCAAAATATGTTTTAGTTCTGCTTTTTGATTTTGAGTTTTCCTGCAATCCTCCATGCCGGGTTTCTGTTCTCACGACTAAAAGGCTCAGGGGTCACTCTAGTTGAACTGGGCTAACTGGGCTAACTGGGCTGCACGAAATAACCACACAAGAGACACAAATACCTTTTTCTTTGGGGTTGCTGTGACGGCTCCTCTGACCTTAAGGGTCCACAGAAAGAGAGAGCCAGAGCACGTGCTGACCCCTTTTATTGAGGAGAAGCTATTCAATGAGGCAAGGGGTCAGGTTTCAGGGGCTGAGTCTTATCTTCATGATGTCCACTGTCAGCAGGTTGACTGACACCTGGGTAGGCCACACCCAAGGGCACAGTAAGAGGAAGGGACACACACAAGGCACTTCCATGGAAGATTCTATCCTAAACAGGGCAAGGGGTTATATTACAAAGGAACAGGTGAGCATAGCTTCACCCATGGGGCTGTAGCAAGACACACCCTTTTCTGTGACTGAGCGCCTCAGCACCCAGCTGGGGAGTGTAACTCAGTCACCCATAAGGTTGGCCTCCCACACCTCCACATCTCTTTTTCTGCTTATTGTAGATTGTTTTTGAAGTTGCTCTTATTTTTAATCTTTTGGTTACTTTTCTGCTCTTTAATTTTGTGACTTTTTTTATAATCCCTCAGGTTTTTTTTCTTCTCTATTCTCAAGCAAGACAAGAGAAACAGCTTCAGATATTATCAACTAACAAACTATAGCATTATTTGCTATTAGAACATTACCAGTGGCAAAGATACATAAATTTTTGTGTTTTGCTTGATGCTTATCTTTGGAGCTTAGAATATTTGTCAACAGTCAATATTTGCTTTACAAAAGGGGGGGGTACAGTATTTTGTAGGCTACCGTGGTTGGCCCTGTGGCAACCTCTCCTCCCCAATTTATAAATTGCTTAAGTTCTTGCTGGGGAAGGAATTTGATTACTTTACTTGGAAAGTATTTTTTTTTTTATTAACAGTTATATTGTATGCAGCCATTCAAAGTGACTCAATAAAGATAATTTGATAAATAGTGATTTATCTGCTTTTTAAAATTTTTTTTATTTTTTAGTTTTAGGTGGACAACAATATCTTTATTTTACTTCATGTGGTACTGAGTATTGAACCTAGTGCCTCATGCATGGTAGGCGAGTACTCTACCACTGAGACACAATCCCAGCCCCTGATTTATCTGCATTTTGAAGGAATTGTCTCTTTGTCAAAGTCCTACATTTATTATTTAGTTTTTATCTTTTTTTATACATTTAAAAATTTAGATATAATTCACATGCCATAAAATTCGCCCTTGTTGCATTTTAGTAAGTCATTATACTAATAAAAAAATAACATATATTGTGTACTGTTTTAATTTATTATCCAAACTAGGAAGCTCTTATGGGTGCTTTTTTAAATTGTCTTCTCCCCCTTTTGTAATTTCACCTGCAGGCTCATTTCAGGTGACAGTTGAGCACACTCACTGTAGCAGCCAGGAGTTGGAATTGCTGCTCCAAAGCCACTTTAGAATTTGTGTTTTGTTCTCATGGTGGGCACTGGAAAGGAAGTCAGCTGTCTCATCACACAGTTTCTTAACTTGATAAGCTGTCACCTCTTTAGTGTTGTTTTTGCAATTCTTAAAAAAAAAAAAGAAAGAAAGGGGCTGGGGCTGAGTGGTAGAACGCTCGCCTAGCACATGCAAGGCCCTGGGTTCCATCCTCAGCACCACATGTAAATAAAGGTATTGGGTGCAACTACAACTAAAAAAAATAATAATATTTTAAAAAATTGAAAAAGGAACATGTTCTGATTTATGTTTTTTAATCTTAGTGTGAAGTGTGTGAGAAATTCTGCTTGCATCTTTTTTTCCCTAGTTATACATGACAGAATGTATTTTGGCAGAATATACGTAAAGTATAACTTATTCTGTTAGGTTCCCACTCTTGTGGTCATACATGATGTGGAGTTACCCTGGTCATGTATATAAACACAAGGCTAGGAAAGTTATGACCAGTTAATTCTATCTCTCCTAATCCTCTCCAGCTGCTTGCATCTTTTAAAAAAGTAATTTATCAGATTAGCTTCTTATTTGCTTCTTGAGCATCTTGTTTCTTGTGTGATTTATGGAGCACCTTGTTCATATTTTATTGCTTAAAACACTTAGAGCAAGTGATGTGCTCCACATAATGTCTGTTACTGCCTTATACAGAACAGAACAAGGAGACATCTAAAAATGTAGCAGTCAGTTTTCAATAATCAAAGAACTGCTAGGGATTATTAGTGCTGTAGACAGAAACTAGTATTTGTAAAACATCTTTATGATTTTCTTCCAGTTGTGCAGAAAATATTAGTTGAAAACTTTGGGATGCAAGTAGTAGAAACCTATTTGAATGAGGATAGACAGTGATTGGGAATGCATTTAAAGATTTCTAAAAGAATGGTCTTGGAGCCCAAAGGCAGAAGCCACAGGGCATCAAAGACTGAAATGAGGAACTCAAAAATCTGAGAAGGCTTTGTTCACATTTCTGATTCATATCTGTACTTTACTCAGTAGAATGTACACTTTTTCTCTGAAGTTTGGCTTATCTTCTCTTCTCAGTCCTATTGAAAGATTGACTTTCCTCCATCCAACAGGACTAGTGTTAAATGTCACTTAACAGTCACATTTTAAAATCAACATTCTTCTTTTCTAGAAAAGAAGCTGTGGACCTTCTTCTGAAGGTTGCATTTCTGGAACATGTGCTAGGTTTTGGTCTCATGTAAATAGGACCCAATCCTGTAGCAGGTCAGGCGGTGGGATGGATATTGCTAATAAAAGGCGAAGGGTGAGTTGAAGAGATAATTAAAACAGAAAACCACAAGTATTTACTTCATAGCAATCAGTGTCTAAGATTTTGTTAATGGTATCTTCTTTTTCTTTCTTTTTTTGTAATGTTGGGAATCGAAACCAGATCCTTGTGATGTGGGGCACACATTCTACCACATTCTACCACTTTGACACAGACCCAGCCCCAGTCTTTCTTTTAATATGGGGGCTGTGAAAGGTAGGAGTGTGGGACAGGTTTGGGTTTGATGAAAGTAGATATTTGACTTCAGTTAGCAGCAGATGTAGTAGAGAGAAATGAAATTATTGGTACTGTGAATGAGGAGACATGATGGACTTTAAAGCACAGTATCTGTTTGAAATATCATGGACAAGAGTTTTTTCTCTGTGCCTCAAACTTCCTTTCTGATCATTACATTACATGTAATATATTTGCAAAATCTTTTTTTTTTTTAAAGAGAGAGAATTTTTTAATATTTATTTTTTAGTTTGTTTTTGGTGGACACAACATCTTTGTTTGTATGTGGTGCTGAGGATCGAACCCAGGCTGCACGCATGCCAGGCTAGCACGCTACGACTTGAGCCACATCTCCAGCCCCTATTTGCAAAATCTTTGGGGAAAGTACTGTGGGAAACTATTTGAGTTATAGTAAGTTGTCTCTGTTACTAGAAAAGGTTTTGCAAAGTGGTGAGACTTTAAGATTTCTTTTCAAGAATTAGACTTATTTTTCAAGAACCTTTGGTAGCAGCAGGAATAGACAGCCATTGCTGCATTTTTAGTATGTTCACATGTATGGGTAGATGTACTCCTTGAGCCAGAGAGAGTGGAGTAATTAGAAAGAGCTGGGTTTGATGCCAGAGGTGAAATGCTTACTAGCTCTTTACCATCTGACTGTAATTTAGCGTTGGCCTCCTCAGCAAGCCATAGGTATATTTCATCTTGGAAAACATCTGTTTGTAGTCATGATTAGTGCTTTTAAGATGGGAAAATTATTTGGGGGGAATACAACTGTACTGGAAAAAAGTTTTTGGTTTTTCTTCACTAGTCTGAAGGCAAATACAAAGAGGAATTGCACAAGCAACATGTCAAACCATGTGTGGCAGCCTCGGAAACACTTCATTCTTCAGAAATAGAAAAGTATTAGCCTAAAATCTTTTTTTTGGACTGTGAGATTACAGGCCATTTCTATTTGGAATTTCATGCAAGGTCTGAAATTTAACTGAAGACTTGAGATTAGAAGAACAAAGGGTCAATTTAGGCTTTTAAGCACATAGCTGAGAAAGTGGGTCACTGGGAGGAGTCTGACCAGCAGTGTTTCCTGCACTCAGACACGCCTCTCCAGCTGGGCCTCTTTCCTTTAGGTACTGCTAGGAGCCCACAAGATTGACTTTCCTATGTGGAGAGTCTTTGTATTGTCATCATGAAGGAGCCTCAAAGATCTCTGCAGTCCAGAGTCCAGCTCTGTGGGTACCCAGTGCTGGCACTGTGGGGAAGGGGAGCAGACTTCTCAGATACAGGAAAGGATGGCTCTTCTTCATGTAGGTGTTGTATTTGGTGTCAGGTAGAAAACGCCCAGGATCCCAAATCATAAAATCCGGCTATATTTCAGTCCTGATACTAAGGGCAGCATCTATCAGTGTCAACTGCTAAAAACCACTGCCTAATTACAGTGCTTGATGCGTGATAGGCGTTCCATAGATAACTGAACAAGTGAAATCTTAGATGAATGTATACTTGGAAAAGTTACTTGATCTCTCTGAGCTTCATTTTCTCCCCTTTCATCTATGAAAAAGAAGTTTCAACTAAATTAACCAAGTCTCTCATTCTCAAATATTGCATTAAAAGTTAAATACTTTGGTGTACACCTGTAATTGCAGGAGCTCGGGAGGCTGAGGTAGGAGGGTTACAAGTTCAGCAACTTAATGAGGCCCAAAGCAAATTAGTGAGACCCTGTATCAAAATTTAAAATTAAAAAAGGGTCTGGGAATGGGGCTCAGTAGTTAAGCTGCCTCTGGGTTCAATCCCTGGTACAAAAAAAAAAAAACTTAAATACTATTATTTTAGATAATCAGCTCCATTGTAGACACCAGTGCCAATTTGGGCATTGAAATCAGGTGGCATTTCTTGGTTTTAAGATGGTTAGGCTTAAGGTTGTCTAGGTTATTTTTGTAGTGGCTTCAGAACAAAAGAAACATTAAACTTTTATTATAGAAACTTATGGCAGAATACTAATACCTGGTGATCTGGTATAGGATTTACCTAGGATCTTTGCACCATTCTTACAACTCTTCTGTAAATTTGGAATTACATCAGATTAATAATATGAACTCAGAAAAAAGCTCAGGATATTGATTAAAAAGAATAAAAAATATAATGTAATAATAATATTAGGCTAGGTGGATGTTAGAAAAGGCATCTGGAGGGCTGGGGATGTGGCTCAAGCGGTAGCGCGATCACCTGGCATGCGTGCGGCCTGGTTTGATCCTCAGCACCACATACAAACAAAGATGTTGTGCACGCCAAAAACTAAAAAAATAAATATTAAAAAATTCTCTCTCTCTCTCTCTCTCTCACTCTTTCTAAAAAAAGAAAAGAAAAGGCATCTGGAGATTTGTAAGTTTGTTTAAATATTTAGCTGTAGAGGTTTATCTCTGAAAAGAATTCATATGTTTTTAGAGATTTACTCTTGAAAAAATCTCATTCTAACAGTAAA
This sequence comes from Callospermophilus lateralis, assembly GCF_048772815.1. Classification (NCBI taxonomy): domain Eukaryota; kingdom Metazoa; phylum Chordata; class Mammalia; order Rodentia; family Sciuridae; genus Callospermophilus; species Callospermophilus lateralis. Next base: position 105,335,252 of record NC_135314.1, read on the forward strand.
GGAAATATTTTCTCTAAAGAATGACAGTCAAATTTGTCTTATACTCTTTTTTTTTAAATACTTATTTTTTAGTTGTATTTGGACATAATACCTTTATTTATTTATTTTTATGAGGTACTGGGGATCTATCCCAGGGCCTCCCACATGCTAGGTGAGCATTCTACTGATGATCTATAACCCCAGTCCTCTTTCACTCTTTTTTTGATGCTGGGGATTGAACTGAGAGGCCCTCTACCACTGAGCCCCCCGCCCCACACACACCCTCCACCTTGTTTCGTTCTTTTGGTAGTGCTAGGAATCAACCCAGGGTTTTGGACATGGTAAGCCAGCACTCTACCACTGAGCTACATCCCCAACCTCACTCTTTTTGTTTTATTTTGAGACAAGGTGTCACTGAGTCGCCAAGGCTGGCCTCAGACTTGTAATCCTCTTGCCTTAGCCTCCAAGTTGCTGGGATTTGGAATTAACAGGTGTGCACCACCATGCATAGCTTTTTTTTTTTTAAAAGCAGGTTTTCTTACATGGGATCTACTAACATTTATATTGTTTCACCCTATCACAGTGTAAACTCTGTGCTTTTCCAACTTGGGTTGGTAATGGTGGTCGTTGGGGGTTTTTTTCTTAGGTTTTACTCCACTGAAACTTACTGATGCTGCTTCCTCTGTACCAAGTGGTGACTTTGTCACTTTATGGTATTTATGTATTCCTTAATTGAGAACCTAGTAAACTTAAGTACTTGACAGTTTACCTGAATTTGCAAGCTCTTTTTCTCCTTTTCTCCAGATATGCTGTTGGTAGCATATTTTTCTATTCTTGCTGGGGCAGCTTGCATCTGAAAGTAAATTGTTTAGAGACTTTTGTCGTGGAGAAGATTAGATGCTGTTGACTTAATTTCCAGAGTCATGTCATGTTGCTGAGAATTACCTTCCCAGTCTTTGTTTTCCTTCACAAAGTAGATTTAAATTTTAGCATAAGAAGGGATCTAATAGTCCAGCCAAAGTTTCTCTTATGATTATGCAAAACTAACTTACCCAGGTTGGGGCAGAGTGGAATGAAAGCCAGTTTCGTGTCTCATACCTTGATGTTTTTTTATAACTTTTGCAACCCATATTTGAAAGTTCTATTTCAGATGAATGAGAGTTGTTTTCATATCACTGATTTTTTTTTAAAGGCCAAAGTGATATGTGAGTTATACTGAATATGTGTGTGTGTATGTGTGTGTGTGAGAGAGAGGGAGAGAATAGGTATTTGCTGTTGTCTAACAATAGTCCAAAGTTATAGAAGTTTGATTTTTATAATGGGGGAGCAGTTATTTGAAGGTAAAGTAACTTAAATTTGTGAAATTTGTAAAAAGGAAGAAAACTCCCTGTATTCATCATATGGGTTCAGTCATTAATTTATGATGGATCTTGAGAAAGAAATTTAATCTTAGTAATACTTTTTAGCCTTTTTCTGACTGAAGAATAAATCTAGGTGTATTCTCAACCCTAATGGAAACACTTATTTTTCTGCAGTGTTTCCTGAGGTTACAGGCGGGTGTTTGAGGAGTACATGCGGGTTATTAGTCAGCGGTACCCAGACATCCGAATCGAAGGAGAGAATTACCTCCCTCAACCAATTTATAGGTAAGTAAACTTCAGTAACTTAAAAGGGAAACAATTTAGTTGACTTTACAAGCTTTTGTGAATTGTTTCATTACTTTTCTTTGATTATTGTAATTTCTTAATTGGTTACAGTAGTATGCAGAGAATGCTACTTTATAAGTAGCAAGCTTATATAGACTTTTTCTGTAAGAAGGAATGAGGTTGTTTCAGAGATGACAACCCTTTTAAAGGGTTTGCTTATGTAGTTTTAATGTGGAAATAGGCTGCTAAGAATCCCCTCTTTTACTGATACTAGAGGTTGAACCTAGGACTTCACACATGCTAAGCATATTCTTTAATACTGAATTATACCCCCACCTTCCCAAAATTTTATAGAGGATCAGTGATATTAAGTTCTGAACTGTCTTAAAATGATAATGTTTTTAAAGGCCAATTTATATAACTTTCAGTTTTATTTTTAGATTGACTTAAAAGATTAAACATTTTGTTTTAAAACTGTACAATAAACTTTAGTTGCTTTTTAATGATTAGTAACTTTTAGATTTGTAGAAAATGTTTATATACATGTACTTGAATATTAAACTTTAAAGAGAAATTATGGCTTCTTTTTTTTTTTTTTTTATTTTAACAGACACATAGCCTCTTTCCTGTCAATCTTCAAACTTGTATTAATAGGCTTGATCATTGTTGGCAAGGACCCTTTTGCTTTCTTTGGCATGCAAGCTCCTAGCATCTGGCAGTGGGGCCAGGAGAATAAGGTATGTGACTCAATAACTGTGGCTACTGTAGATTCTTAGGTTGTCAGTTACAAGGCTGTAATGGATTTTTCTTTTGGGTATGGGGTGTTTGTCACTGATTTACATTAATCAGTGTGCGTTATTTCAGCTTTGTCACTTTATTTCTGGGCAAGGACTTAACTTCGCTTGGCTTCAATTTCCATTATGCCTTAAAAATAATATATTTAAGGGTAATGGTCTTACCCTTTTATTTAGGGGGCATAAAGGGAGATATTGTTTTAGAAGAACCTGGACACAAAATAATTTTATAACCTGATTTTGATATAATTTAGGTCATGTCATAGTCATCAGAATACTATATATATATATATTACATATATATATATATATATATATATATATATATATAATTGACCTTTTATCCCAACTAATGTGCCATTAATGGATTGATTCATATTAAAAAATGTTTCTGTTAATTGGTTTTTATTAAAACTCCTTTTTGTTTTCAATTGTTTGTTCTTCAACTAACTGTTTATAGGGGTCTGTTTGGCAAATTGCCAGAAAGAATAAATGTAAATGTACTTAAGAATCTTGAGTTTCCTTTGCTATTTTTCTTTTCCTTTGTAGAGTCTTACAGTATATATTCTTTCTAGAGTATGTTTATTTTCATCTATTTTACTTAAAGTCATTGTTTTCCTGAATTTTCTACCATTATCAGAAATGGATCTAATTTTATGTATCTCTGTGTGGGGAATCACTTAGATGCTTTCCCCCGGGGGCAGGTTCTCTTGTGGAGCCCTCTGTCCAGTTTGTCCATTAGGTCTAGGCTTAATTCCTTTACCAGACTCCTGACACAGTTGTACTTCTCCTAGGGAACCACTTGGTTCCAGGAATAGGCAAGACTCTTAGCATAAACTCCTCAAGTGTTTGTTATCTCTAATTGGAAGTATGTCTGCCCTGTCATTAACAAAATGTTAATTTTCAAAGGATTAAGAATGGGAAGCTGAGCACTTAACTGCTGATAATATTTTGTGGTATACTTAATTGATTCCAAATTGTCCTTTGTACATTTTACCTCTGTAGATGTGTACATCATTGTTGTTCTGCTGTGAAAAATATTCTTACAAGCTGTAGCTTTTTTTGGTTCTGGGGATTGAACTCAGAGGCTTGCAACCACTTAGCCACATCTTCAGCCCTATTTTGTATTTTCTTTAGAGCAGGGTTTCACTGAGTTGTTAAGCACTCACTTTTTTTTTTTTTTTTTTTTAATATTTGTTTTAGTTGTAGGTGGACACTTTTATTTTTATGTGGTGCTGAGGATCAAACCCAGTGCCTCATGCATGCTGGGCAAGCACTAGCCACAACCCCAGCCCAGCGCCTCGCTTTTGCTGAGGTTGGCTTTGAACTCGTGATTCTCCTGCCTCAGCCTCCCAAGCTGCTATGATTACAGGTGTGCACCACTGTGCCCGGCGACAAGCTGTAACTTTTATGACAGTTCCTTGTGTTTTATTTCTATGAAAGTAGACTCATGTTCCCAAATGTTAGGAAATCAAAATCCACCTAACTCAAGTGGGGCAGAGGGAAAGCTCTTTCTTGTCTGCTGTAGACATTTTTCTGAAACAGCTTGCTGTGAATTGGCTTTCTCACTATATCCAACTTTTAGTTTGGTGATTTTGCTAAATGAAAACTCTTCTGTTTGAGCCAGGGTTGTGGTTCAGTGGTAGAGCACTTGCCTAGTGTGCATGAGGCCACTACATAAAAATAAAAACTACAACTAAAAAAGAAAAAGAGGAAAAACCTTTTTGTACATAAGGAAGAGCTTCTAGCCTCTTTGGGGAGAGCATAGACTTGCCTTCTCACGTGAATGACTAATATGCCAGTGCTCTCTCACCCACCTCTTTTTTATTTTGACTTAAAATGATTTGTTTGAAACATAAAAGATTGTATTGGATGCTTGAAGTTACTGATTATTGCATCACTAGTCTCTTGTGAATTCATATATTGCATTATAAAAACGGTAAAATGAACCCTACTTATACTGGCATTCTTTTGTAAACTGGTTATTATGCTGTCTCATAGAAATTCTATGTATAGTGTGAGCATCCTCTGTAAGTTCTTTAACATCTGTAGAGCTATAAATTGGTGCTCCAGTTTCCTTGCTCTGTGGGTGTTGTCTGAACCTATGGAATAACAGAAGTAGTGGAAATTTTTAAAGCAGATTTTAAAAGAGAATTGAACAAATAAAAAATGATACCATTTATTTAAAAAATTACTGTGTCTTAAGTTGTCATGTTTTAACTTGAAATGACTTTGTTGCCTGTTGTGCTTGATTATATTTTCTTTTAGGTCTATGCATGTATGATGGTTTTCTTCTTAAGCAACATGATTGAGAACCAGTGTATGTCAACAGGTGCATTTGAGATAACTTTAAATGGTAGGTTTTGAATAGTTTGCATGTTGTGATACATTTTAAGTGATTTCTAGTGAGCAAAAGCCTTTTCTGTTTTTCATAAGAGATACTTCTTTAATGTTGATATGAGAGGTTTATTTGATAAAAATCAAAGATCCAGAACCAGAATTTAGAAAATTTTAACTTATTCTCTTGTCTTTACCTCTACTTGAATTTTTAGAATTTTTTGAAGGGTTGGCCCTCTTCTTGTGTTACATTATCTGTCTGGTCCTTATCTTTTCTCGGTGTAGTACTCAGGAATCTTAAACATAACCTGCTCCAAAGTAAACTCTTGATTACTTTTTTTTCCCTACGATTCCTGTATTCTATTAATTTGCTTCTCCTCTGGCATATTTGATTCTTTCAACTTCTCCTTTACTACCCATGTTTGGTCAATCATCAGGTCTTCTCAGTTCTGTCCTCTAAATGGCTCAGAAATCTCCTTCTGTTCACTTCACTGCCATCATGCTAGTTTGTGCTGCAGTTAACTTGTTGCCTTCTGCAGATAGGGGCCATTAGCTAACAACCATGTTTACATAATTAAATAGTTAAAAAGCAACAACAAAAGAATATGACATATAGAAATCATATGAAATTCAAAGCTGTGTTCATAACTGATGGTCTTTTCATCAATGAAAAGTCATGGAAATTTTTCTTTCTAGTTACATAATTATACCTCTATAATACCCTTGATTTTATTTCTTGGTCCATAAAGCTAAAATATTTTCTATCTGGCTTTTTACAGAAAAAAATTGCCAATATCTGCTCTAAAAGAGGGTTTTTTTTGTTTGTTTTTTAATGCAGATTTTATCTTGTCACTTGAGTATGTCAAATTCATTAAATGGCTTTACTACTTTTTCCAAGATAAAGACCAGAATATTTAATATGGCCAAAAGGCTGTGCGAGATCTAGTTAAGGGTCTGTAAACTGTGTCCTGTGTTTCATACTCTTTTTGCTGCCGGTGTTATAAATAAAGTTTCGCCCAAACATAGTGTGCACATTCTTTAGGCTGCCATGAGAGTTGAATGGCTGTGACAGAAACTGTATTCCTAGAAAAAATGTTTGTTTCTTGTTTCGCTGCAGTTTGTTAACCCCAGTCTAACTCTCCCCACAGCCCTCTGTCTCCCTCCGCCTCATTCCAGCTACCCTTTGGATCACTCTTTGGTTTCCATCTCGTTTTTATACTTCTCGGTCTTAGAGGTTTCCTGCGCTCATAAAGCTTCACTCCTTTTTAAAATATTTTTTAGTTGTCAATAGACCTTTATTTTTATTTATTTATATGTGGTGCTGAGAATTGAACCCAGTGCCTCACAAATGCCTTGCAAGTGCTCTACCACTGAGCCCCAGCCCCAAGTCTCACTCTTATCTTGGTCACTTTTCTTTACTTTTTAGATCTCAGTTTAAATAATATTGCTTCTCTGACTAGTCAGCAGTGGAGCACTAGAGCACTTTCTAGTTTTACTTTTAGTATACAATTTTAATGGTGTAGCTATTTATGTAGTTCTTGGTATTTCCTCTTGTAGAGTGTAAACTCCCTAAGAACAGGAGCTTCTGCTCACCTTTGTATTCCCAGTTGAGTACATAGACACTTGATAAATATTTGTGGAATGAAGGTCTCTTATAGAACTATCTTTAATTTTGGTATGGGGGTACTATTTATGTTTTACAGACGTGCCTGTATGGTCTAAGCTGGAATCTGGTCATCTTCCATCCATGCAACAACTTGTTCAAATTCTTGACAATGAAATGAAACTCAACGTGCACATGGATTCAATTCCACATCATCGATCATAGCCCCACCTATCAGCACTGAAAACTCTTTTGTAAGTACTTAAAAATATACTAGTTTTGTGTGGGTTTCTGTTAATTCTTATCATGAGTGTAAGTAGATATTACACATATTATCACTTAAGTTTCCAATTTAAGGTTAAACAGATGGATGTGTCCTTCATTAAGATTTATACATCAATAGAGTTTGAACCTGCCAAAGTTAAGTAAGATTGTGTTAATAATTTTATCTTGAAGGCCTTTTAATGTAATTCTTTAAACTCTGAACTGCGGATAGCCAGAATTGATACAGTAGAGTATACATACCCTCTCCATATCTTCAGCTAATTAGTTTCTAAGAGTACACAAATTTTTTTAGCATGTTCAAGATAGGAAACTTATAAGCAAATGTGTGAATATGGAAAGAGGAGTTTGATTAACTTTTTCTCAGCAGAGTTGTTCTGGGTTCTTTTCTGATCAGTTAGTTGACTTTCTAAAAAGAGTTTTTGCAGGGTGGTAATTGGAGTATTCTTTTCTGTATATCTTTCAGACATTAAGGGATCTTTGCAAGAGCAGCGTGACTGACACTATGAAGGCCTGTACTGAAGACAGCCAGCTGTTAGTACAGACCAGATGCTTTCTTGGCAGGCTCGTTGTACCTCTTGGAAAACCTCAATGCAAAATAGTTTTTCTGTGCTGGCACATTCTGGAATTCTGCACATTCGTGGAGTGCAATAATACTGTATAGCTTTCCCCCAACCCAGATTCACCCAGTTAATAGTTTGTCATTTTTTTAAATGTAGACATTACTACTAAAAACTTTTTTCTTAGTCATATTTAAAAAGTATAAAATTGAGTTACAATTTGATTTTTTTCAAAGTGTCTGTTAAATCTTGTGTTTTTATGATTTTTTTTTTTTTTTTTTTTTTAGTTTAAAGTCAATCTTTGGGGGAATACAGCTAAAGTTCCCAAAAGAGTTTATCAGTCATCTCTAATTTGGTCATGTCCGATTTATATCATTATCAAAAAACTGCAGATTGTGAACAGTGCATTATACAAGATTATGGGGGAATCTAATATCCAGAGTACTCTACCAATTTGTTTGTATGTGTGCGTGCGTGTGTGATTACCAGAGAACTACTACAAAACCAACTGCTTTTTAAATTCTGTTGTGTAGTTCAGGTGTCTTGCCTTGACCAATCTAATGAATTGATTAACTGGCCTTTATACTTAATAAAAAACTAGCAGATGTCGGTTAAATGAAAAAGTTTCAGTTTATTGCTCAATGTACTTGTTAACATTGTATTTAATCATCGTCGGCCTAATTTTGTGTTTTTAACTTAAAGATAATCTCCTAATGGTTACACTTTAGATTTCCACCAAAAAAAAAAGAGGTTAATTTACCATTTTTAGAGTTGAAACTCACCTCATTAAATAAAAGTTCAGTTGAACCTCTTTACAACATTGATACTAAGTGAACAGAAATCACCCAGCATCAGATATCAGAATTCTGTTGTATTTGAAAAATAAGATTGAAAATTTTTTTAATTTAAATTTACTGATAGTTTCAGTATTCTAAAAAGAAGAGTTTTTAGGAAACTAAAATTGACTAAGACTTGAAGGACAATTTAGCAGAAATAGGACCATAATGTAGAAAAAGAGCCATCGAGCCGCAGCAGCCGCAGCTTCCACAGCCCAAAGTAGGCCTGGATTTACTCAAGAAAATAAAAGGATTTAAGGAAAAGTTATGAGGAAAACCCAACATTGGTTTTACCTAACACTTCAGAGTTACAAGACCTAACCCTGTGTGTCATAGGACTGACCTGTTTTGCTGTCACTGGGTGTCCTGAAGCACATGTCAGGTAATGGCCTAACTGTTACAGCCTCAGGGAGGAGCACTGCAGTCTCTGAACTGACTGCACGATGTCAGTCTGTGATTCACTGCAGAAAACTGGCCAAGCAGTTATCATTTCCATTCCAAGTAGAACCTTTACGTTCTTCAGGGTTGGTTAGTTTAGTTCATGATTTAAGTTTCAAGCTCCTTCGAGATTGTTATTTAGGTATAATATTTATGTTTAACTAAGGATTAAAAACGTGTTAATCTGATTGCATACCACTCCATACTCCCCATTTTCTGCAGGTTGAACACCCTGTCGAATGTGTCTGGGGGTCTTTCTTTGGCTAATGGACATTCCACTAGTGACAGTTACCTTTATGGCATGAAGCTACTAAAAAACTGAATCTTGAAAGTTCCCATGGGTTTAACAGATCAAACTATGGGGAACCAAAGCTTCAGCTCCAACTTTCTCCATGTTTGCCGTGGGTTGAATAACTTGTTTTTTAGAGAATAGCTTTAAATGGCTTAGATACTGATAAGAGCTATTTTGTTTTATGCTTAATTCTATTTAAATCTAGAATTTAATGGAGTCTGATAAAAAAAAATGTGGGTCATGTGAATATGAAAAATAATGTGAGGAAAATAAACTATTTGCAGTGTAACTTTATTATATTCTAACATTTCAAAATTATTAGTTGCTTATAAATTGTATGGCTGTGTAGTTTATAAATGTCTATGCACTATATTAATTAAAAGACCATAGGATATGTTGGCAGGTTGGCTGATGTTGGCATTTTTTACCACAGTTGCCATTGTGGAAGAAATTATTTGTTACATTAATAATAAAAAAAAGTTAATAAAACATGACTTTATACCTCACTGTGTAAGATGTACAGACAAATGAGCTTTCAGAATATAAATGACCTTATTTGCTTGTGGCACTAGCATTATGGATGGTAGCAGTTGATCAGCCTGTACAACTGTTAAACCTAATGGGTTCCCAGTGTTAGCCAGCTTGCCCTAATGGTTGGCAAGATTCTTTCGTCATCATGTAAAATAATTCAGATTTTTAAAAAAGTCTACAGGATTTTTAGACATGGTTTGATATTTTAAAAAGAAAAGTCTGCCAGGCGCTGTAGCACATGCCTGTAATCCCAGCGGCAGGAGTATCCCGAGTTCAAAGCCAGCCTCAACAACATCGAGGTGCTAAACAACATCGAGGTGCTAAGCAACTCAGTGATAGCCTTGTCTCTAAATAAAATACACAATAGGGCTGGGGATGTGGCTCATTGGTCCAGTGCCCCTGAGTTTAATCCCCAGTGGCCCTCCCGCAACCCCCAAAATAAAGACAAGTCTCTTGAGAGAAACAGGTAAAGAACTGTAAAGTTTGGGAATTATCTCTGGTGTTGTGAAAATAATCAAGCAGTGTGAAAGGGACCCATATTTTGTGGAATTAAATCTAAAGTAGAGAAATTATTTGGTAACTGTATTTAGTAAATTTTGCATTGTAAAAGTTGTTGTGCTGCAATGTTTGCTTTTATTTATTTATTTATTTTTTTTTGGTAGTTGTACACAATAACTTATTTATTTTTATGAGGTGCTTAGGATTGAACCCAGGGCCTTGCACATGCAAGGTGAGCACTCTACCACTGAGCCACAACCCCAGCCCCAATGTTTGCTTTTTAATGGTGGCTTCTTAACCCAACCAGTGTTCACAGGCAACCGCACGCTCCAGCCATCGCTCAGGTCTCACCAGTGCTGGGACAGACTCCTCACACCCTGGCCCACTGGTGCCTCCACGCTGCTCAGTCCTGCTCGACTCTTGGTGTCATCTGTGGCTCTGTCCAGTGTTGCTCCCATCCTCCAGAGCTCCTGAGAAATTCACACTGACTTTCCCAGATCTGGGGTGAAACAGAAAAGTCCTTTTCCTGTTTCCAGTATGACCAGTTTGAAAATCTCAGAAGAAAGAACAAGAACTAGATACTTTTAAAAAAATTTAGCTGAGCCTTTTCCAGGAATTGTGACAATCCCTGTCTCAGCCCCCCAGGCTTCAGAAAAGCAAATAGTAATCAATAAATAAGCATTTACTTTATAAATACATTGACCTACCTTCAAACTGTATCTTTTTCTTTTCTTTTCATATATATATATATATATATATATATATATATATATATATATATATTTTTTTTTTTTTTTTTTTAGTTATTGGCAGACACAACATCTTTGTTTGTATGTGGTGCTGAGGATGGAACCCGGGCCCCACGCATGCCAGGCGAGCGCTCTACCGCTTGAGCCACATCCCCAGCCCATGTATCTTTTTTTTTAAATCCAGGGGTGCTTAATCACTGAGTCACATCCCTTAAATTTTTTTTTTTTTTAAATTTTGAACCACAGCCCTTTTTAAAATTTTGAGAGTCTTGCTAAGTTGCTTAGGGCCTCACTAAATTGCGGAGGCTGGCTTTGAACTTGTGATCCTCCTGCCTCAGCCTCCTGAGTTGCTGGATTCACAGGTGTATACCACTGTACCCAGCTTCAAACTGTACCTTGAAGAAAAATATGAATCAGTTCCAGAATCAGTGGGAAGACTGTGATGTCATTCATGCCACAAGGTAATGATGCAAACATGCTACATCAGAGAGTTTAAAATTTGAATGTGCCTAAGAATCACGGGAACAAATTTTTGGGCCCCATCCTTAGATGTTCTGATTCAGACAGTCTAAAATAGAACATGATCACTTTGCATAATGCCAGTACTGTCTGTCTGTGGGCCACCCTAAGCAGCATTGTACCACAGAAGAATGCAAGACTCAGACTCAGCCTAGAGAAGTTTGCTCATTTGCTTCATGGTTACAGAATGACCTCATAAGAACACAAGTTCTGTACAGTGGAAACTCAGGAGATGAATGCAATGATGGGGTTGTTTCTAAGAGAACAGCATAATTGTCCCAATTAATTTCTTGTCCTCTCTTGCTGGATTGGTATTTTAAAACTTTCAGAATGTTTTTAAAGGAAATATTAAATCTCTGAGTATAATTTACAGTAACTGGTTTGAGTAGCTAGGTTTTCTTAGAGCAAAGCAGGTGACAGTATGACCATGTTCCACTCACTTTACAGTGGCATCAGACCTTGATTTTCACATTAAACAAGAATGATTCTTAAATTTGTGACTAGAGAAAATGTGTACTTTTAGTTTTATTAGAGTAACTGTAATACAGCACTTTTTGAATTGCTAGGGAAATCCAAGCGGAACTATTTTATAACCCGCAAAACAAAGGAACAGAAAAGTTCCATCTAGACTTGGCCTTGGCCCCAGGGGTTCAGATGGGATTGTCAGGTGCTCCTGGGACTTGGGCTTATTCCACACATGAACCACCACCATGGCTGGGGAAGAGCAAGGAGGGACAGTAGGTGAAGTCTCAGACGGGTGTTAGGGTCCAGTTTGTGTTACATTTCCTATCTTAGTGGGTTTAGATTGTTTTTCAATGCTAGGGATGGGACCCAGGGCCTGACGCATGCTGAGCACCAGCTGTACCACTGGGCTCTATTCTGAGCTCCAATGATTCCTATCTTGGGATTCTTTCTCTGCCTCACAGGGTAGTCATTCCCCAATTATTTTGACATCTGTTGATCCTTCTTTTCCTCTCATTACTGATTATCCCTCCTAGCAGACTTCCTTTTCAGGGTCATGATGTTTGTGGATATGAGCTGACCTGACTGGGCTGTGTCTAGAATGGGGAAAGCCCGCCCAATTGCTCGGTTAAGAAAGACGGAATTAGAGCCTGGCAGGCAGGTTGCTGCCAACACTCCCTTGGGCCGCTGGCTGTACACAGCTGCTCTGTGTGCTAGCAACTCATTAGCCAATTAAAAACAACCAAGTTCCTCTGTTTATCACACTCGAGTTACTAAGAGCAAGTGTGTTTGCAGGAAATTATGCTGTATATTTTCCCCTAAATGCTTAAAAAATTAGTGTTGCAGAATTTTATCTTTTAATCCAAGATACTCTTATCCCCTGTAAAATCTGGGAATAAGAAGTGGTTTTATGATATTAAAATGTGTAATTATATAAGCTATAGGTTACTTACAAGTATTCTTCCAGTAAAATTCTGTATAATGGCATTATGAAAGACTGAGTTCTACTTCAGTACTCCAGTTTTGAATAAGAAAGATTAAGCATTTTGCCCTGGTTATATAGTTTACGACAAAAAGGAAATCCCACCCTTGGTGGGGCTTGGGAGAGGCAGAGTAAAAGCCTAGAGGACTTTGTCAGAAGTTACACTAGGAGGCTAGAGAGGAGACGTAACAGACCAGTCTTAGAACTATGGTCTAATTTCATTTTACACTTACTATTTTGCTAAAATGACCTGGATTTTTTAACATCAGCTTAACTATATTAAAGGGAAGGGCACAAATGGGGCACCAGAGGAAGAGAAGGCAAGTTAACATGACAATTTGTTGACCTAATGTAACTAAGTTCCTGCTACAGCTGCTACAGGCTGTCTGGCCTTTTTCCCCACCTGGAAAGATCCTCCCCAAAAAGTGCACTGACAGATCTTCTTATGATGACAACTGCAAGGACATTCTGAGATGACCAGCTGTGTGCTGTAGGCCAGGTTCTTGAAGTCTTACCTCACACACAAGGAGGGTAGAACCTGCCTCTGAGCAGGAGGCTGGCTCTTGTGTTCCCTTAGACTTCTGGCAGCCTTGGCTCTGTGGAAATGCTCTGTTCAACTGGGACTTTGCAGTGTTGCTGCTGCAGGACTGGTCTGCCTGGGATCGAGGCAGAACATCATTTTGTTCATGTCTTAATTTTAAGTAAGTTCAAAAATTTTTTCACTTCGAATGTCCGTTGTTAGTTTTAACATTAGAATTTGTTTTACTGTTCTTAATTCCTTAAATAAGAAAAATTGATCCTCTGGGTAACGTGTTTCTCGTGAGGCTCCACAATCCTTGCCCCACTGCAGTTGCTGTGTGTGGACATGGACTTTCTACCTAATCTGCCGGTAGCCTCAGGCAGTCAGTCCAGCACCTGGGGCAGGGGGCTGAGGCAGGAGTACCACCGTTCTCGACCAGCCTGGGCAACTCAGTGAGACCCTGTCTCAAAATAAAAAGTGAAAAGATAGGTGATAGCACCCCTCTCCAGGTTCAATCCTCTGTAGCACCAGAAGGGAATTGTGTGTTCCAGCGATGGTGTATCCAGATGTGCAGTGGAAGGCCATCTGGGAGGCTCAGGTACGAGGTGTAAACCATAAGGAAAAGTCATGACAACCTTGCTACAGACAGGCTTCTAAGGGCCTTGAGTAAGGCCAACAGCGTCTGGAATTCCCTGTGGGGCAGTGGTTCTCAGCTGGTTCACTGGCAGTGACTGCAGGAGCTTTGGAATCTGCACTGGGGGCCAAAGGTTGAGCCTGGGAGTGAGGGTGCATTGCTGCCAGTATGTGGCAGGTAGAGCACAAGACAACATTCCAGAATCTGTGCGGCTGCCATAGAGAACCTACCCGTTAAGGTCTGGAGAGGTATTGGACAGGACTGGAAAAGGAAAAGGTAAAGATGGAGACAGAGGCCAGTTAAGTTTGGTGGTGTGGCTTCAGGCCCTGCATTGGATCCTCTAAATTGCATCCTCTAGCTAGAGTGGAATGACCTTGGCCTGATCAGTCCCAGGGTGGGGAGGGGAGGGCAGCTCCCTGGCTTGACAGGGATTGGGTATTAAGGAGTGTCTGTGTACTTTCAAAGGGTCTCCTTTGTCTCCCAAGTAGTTTTTCCATATTTGTGCTTCCTACTAGTTTAACAAGAAGCTGTTCATTCCAGTAGTGAAAGAAGAGACTAACTGGAGGTGACAGTCATGTTAGTGGGAGAGACTGTAAGGATGACAGGCTAACATGGGAAAAGATTGTTGTCTAAGGCATTTGTATTAGTGAGTTGGATGGCAAAAGAGGTGGTGACCTTCCAGAGTTCAGAGCAGCTGTGGTCCCTTTCCTGTTCTGAGGCCATCTAGGGCAGGTAGGGGAAGCTTTGGGAGGGATTTCTGTGTACAGTGGGAGTGATGGGGTAGCAGTTCCTGCGTTCAGAAGGTTGCTAAGAAACACAGTGCGCCCTCCTCCAGGGACCACAGTTCCCTGCAGAAGCTCTGTTCAGGACATCTCAGGCCTCAGGTATGTGATTCACAAGTTGTTTATTAAGATGGATTTTGTTGTTACTGTTTTTGTTTTGGCTTGGTTTTTACTGGTAAGTATTAGCTTTTGTGGTCTCATATTTCCTTCGTATTCTCCTTGAGGTTTCTTTTACCCTAGGCTTCAGTGTCATACTCAAGTGTACACTCCCTTAGAATTGCCCCCCTCAGATCTGAAGTCTCATGCCTGCAAGTTAGCTTGTAACTTGAGTGTCATTGAAATTCCTCTTATTGTCTATTTTCTGCTCATTGGCTAAGGAGCCTACCTTCTTGGTCTGAGAACCTGAAATTCACTGCAATTAAAATGCCCAGTGATTTCTTGCTTTTTCTGAGAAATCATCCTTGCCCTTTGGCCCAGTGACTCCAGACTTTAAACCCTAAGGACAGTAGACTGTGTTTTTATCAACTGTGTGACTTGCAGATATTTTTTCCTATTCTGTGGATTCTTTTCACTTTCTTAGTGGTATCCTTTGAAGCACAGAAGTTCCACCCCCCCCAGAACGGGACATCGCACCCAGGACCTTGTATGTGCTAAGCAAGTATTCTGCCACTGAGTTGCACTCCCAGCCGCCAAGTTTCTAACTTTGATGAAGTCCAGTTTGTTTTTTATGTGTAACTTATCTGAGACAAGGTTGCAGAGATTTATGCCAGTGTCCTTTCTAAGTGTTTTATGGATTTTGCTCTCAAAGTTACATCTTTGACCCATTTATATTACTTTTGGTATATGTAATGAAGAGGGTCCAATTTCATTTTTTTGCGTGTAAATATCCAGTTGTACCAGCAACATTTGTTGAAAATACTATTGTTTCCCCAATTTAATTATCCTGTCACCCTTACAAAAACTTAACTGCCCTAAGTGTAGTAAGGATTTATATCTGGAATTTTTGAAAAAAATTTTTTCTGCTTGGCACAGTGTTGTATACCTGTACCAGTAACTTGGAGGGCTGAGGCAGGAGGATCATGAACTGAAAGCCAGACTCAATAACTTAGTAAGATCCTAAGCAACTCAGTGAGACAACTCATTGAGACCCTGTCTCCAAACAAACTATTAAAAAGGGCTAGGGATGTGGCTCAGTGGTTAAGTACCCCTGGGTTCAATCTTCTGGTAACAAAAAAATTTAAAAAAAAAGTTTGATTTATTTTTCTTTAAGTTATGTTTTCTGTGCTGGGGATTGACCTAGGACCTCATGCATGCTAGGCAAGCACTGTACTATTGAGCTACATCCCCAACTCTGGATTCTTAACCTTATTCTGTTTTTCTATATGCCTAGTTTTATGCCAGTATGACACTGTCCTTGAGAACTGTAACTTTGTAGTCAGTATACACCCTCAACTTTGTTCCTCCTTTTTAAGATTGATTTATTATGGTTCCTTATATTTCTCTATGAACTTTAAGATCAGCTTGTCAGTTTCTGTTAAAACACTATACATAATTTTGAAAGGGCTTGTGTTGACTCTCTAGTTCATTTTGGAGGTGTGTACAGTAATAATAGGGAACTTAAATACCCTCATTTTCATTAATGGATCCAGATAGAAAATCAGAAGGGAAACATTGGACTTGAACTATACTTGGAGCTGACCAATATATACAACTCCACCTCCAGCAACAACAGAAACACATTCTTTTCATGTGTACTGGAACTTTCTCCAGGATAGATTATATAAGGCCACAAAACAATCTTAACAAATTAAAGAAGGTTGACATCATATCAAGTACCTTTTTAGAGCACATGATATGAAACTAGAAGTCAGTAATAAAAGAAAACTGGAAAATTCACAATTATGTAGACATTAAACAACCTCCTCCTGAACAACCAGTGGATCAAAGAGGACATTTTAGAAAATCTCACGACAAATGGAAATTTAAATACAACATACCAAAACCTTGTGGGTTGTAGGGAAAGCAATTCTAAGAGGGAATTTGTAGTGAGTGGTAAGTGCCTACTGTCTTAGTCTGTTTGGTTTACTACAATGAAACATCATAGACTGGTATTTCTCATAGTTCTGAGGCTGGGAAGTCCAAAGTGTGGAAGCCAGCAAGTTTGGTGTCTGGTGACTCCAAAACCCACTTTTGGATTCATGGATGACAGCTTTGTTCTGTGTCCTCACATGGTGGGAGTGGTGGGGCAGCTCTCTGGGGTCTCTTTCATAAAGATACTAGTCCCATTCATGAGGGCTGTGCCCTGGGGACCTCATCACTTCCTAAAGGTCTCTCAACAGCATCCCATTGCTCACTAGGTTTCAACACATGAAATTGGGGCTCGGGGATGATATTCAGACAATAACACCTGCCTAACAAAAAGATCTCAAACAACTCAAGTGCCTAGGAGAAGCACCGTGAAAGCCCAAAGTTGGTAGAAGGAAGGAAATAGAAAGACCTAATAAAGCTATGAAATAAGCTGGAAAAAATACAAAAGATTAAGAGTTGATTTTAAAAAAAAAGTTTAAAAAATTGACAAATCTTTAGCAAGACCTAAAAAAATCAGAAGTGAGAGAAGACACATAATACTACAGAAATACAAAGGATCAATGAAGGATTACTCTAAACAATCACCTGCCAACAAATTGGATTACCTGGAAGAAACAAATTCCTAGGAACATACTCTGCCAGGGCCAAGTCATAACAAAATGGAATACCCAAACAGTTCAACTCGTGGGAGACTGACTCTGGAACCAGCAGCTGACTAGGAAAAGTCCGGAAGGCTCTATTGGTGAATTTGGCCAAACATTTAAAGAATCAACACTGATCCTTCTAAAACTCTTACAAAAAAAAAGAAAAAAAGAAATGAAGATAAGGGAATATTTTCAAAGGCCAACATTACTTGCTTACCAAAACCAAGGATGCTACAAGGAAAAAACAAACCAGAACACGTTCTAAACTAATATCCCTAATGGAACATGATTAAAAAATCCTGCAGGGGTCGGGGAGAGCAGGGGCGGGGAGCAAGCCAAATTCAATAGCCAATTAAAATGGCTCTTCATCATGATCAAGTGAGATTCTCTGGGATGCCAGATTGGTTCAACATGCATATCAATAAATATGATGTACTATGTTAATAGAATGAAGGTTTAAGAAATCATAAAATAATGTCAAGAGATGAAGAAGAAGCATTTGTCCAAATTGGACATCCTTTCAAGGTAAACGCTTTCTTTCACTAATTTGGGTGCACAAGGAATGCACTGTGATATAATGAAGGCCATAGCAACATCGTTCTCAGTGATGGAAAACTGGAAGCTTTCCTCTGATTTCATGGACAAGACCACTCGCACTATTCTAAACAACACAGTATTCCCAGACACAGCAATTAGGCAAGGAAAAGACAAAAAGACACCAGTAAGGAATAAGTCAAATTGTCTCTGTTTCCAGATGGTATCATTTCTGTTTTAGTCAGCTTTTTCATCCCTGTGACCAAAAGAGCTACAAGAGGAATGCAGAAGAGGAAGTTTATTTTGACTCAGTTTCAGAGGCTCAGTCCATGCTTGGCTGACTTCGTACTCTTGAGTCCAAGGTGAAGCAGAACAGCATGGTGAAGGGGTGTGGCTGAAGAGAGCTCAGGGCATTGCACCAGGAAGCAGAGGGCAAGCTCTGCTTGCCAGGGACAAAATACAAACCCCAGTGGCACACCCCCAGTGACCCCCATACAGTAATACACTTACTGCCCAATTAATTCATATCAGTAGATTGATCCACTGATTAGGTCACACTTCTCCATAGTCTAATCATGTAAGAGAACTTCTGGAAATTATTGCATTGTTTCACACATGAACTTTTGGGGAATACCTCAAATGTAAGCCATAACAATTTTATATGTAGAAACCCTTAATACTCCACCAAAAAACTGAAAACTAATAAATTCAGTGAAGTTGCAGTATAAAGAAATCATGCAAAAATCAGTAACCTTTCTGTACACATACAACAAACTATTTGAAAAAGAAATTAAGATACCAATCCCTCATAATAGTATCAAAACTCATAAAGTAGGAATAAACTTAATGAAAGTGAAAGATCTAAAGACTAGAAGACTTTAAGGAAAGAAATTAAGGAAAATGCAAAATATGGAAAGGTTTCCCAGGGGTACTTAACCATTGAGCCAATCCCAAGCCTTTTTTATTTTCATTTTGAGACAGGGTTTTGCTACGTTGTTTAGGGTCTTGCTAAGTTGCTGAGGCTAGCCTTGAACTTGTGATCCTCCTGTCAGCCTGCCAAGCTGCTGGGATTACAGACGTGTGCCCTCATGCTGGGCTGAAAGAATTAATAGTCTTAAAATGTCATATTACACAAAGACCTGTAGATACAATATTATCAAAAGTTCTTGGCAAAATTTTATTGGCGTTTTTCAAGGAAATAGAAAACAATCCTCAAATATATATG